>NW_027362761.1:680737817-685737817 GCF_046119375.1 Phyllobates terribilis | reverse complement strand
CTGATGAAGTTTAAAAATGCTCTGGGACTCTTCCATTGTTCCCGCAATTCCGCTGAAGTTTAAAAAAGCTTTGGAACTCTTCCATTGTTCTCGGAATTCCGCTAATGTTTAACAATGCATTGCAACTCTTCCACTGTTCTCAGAATTCCGATGATGTTTAACAATGCTTTGGAACTCTTCCATTGTTCTTGGAATTCCGCTGATGTTTAACAATGCTTTGAAACTCTTCCATTCTTCTCGGAATTCTGCTGAAGTTTAAAAATGCTTTGGAACTCTTCCATTATTCTCGCAATTCCGATGAAGTTTAAAAAAAGCTTTGGAACTCTTCAATTGTTCTCGGAATTCTTCTAATTTTTAGCAATGCTTTTGGAATTCTTCCATTGTTCTCAGAATTCAGCTGATGTTTAACAATGTTTTGGAACTCTTCCATTGTTCTCAGAATTCCGCTGATGTTTAAAAATGCTTTGGAACTCTTCCATTGCACTCGGAATTCCGCTGAAGTTTAAAAAAGCTTTTTAACTCTTCCATTGTTCGCGGAATTCCAATGAAGCTTAAAAATGCTTTTTAACTCTTCCATTATTCTCGGATTTCTGTTGAAGTTTAAAAATGCTTTGGAACTCTTCCGTTGTTCTGGGAATTCCGCTGCAGTTTAATAAAGCTTTGGAACTCTTCCATTGTTCTCGGAATTCTGCTGATGTTTAACAATGCTTTTGGAACTCTTCCATTGTTTTCTGAATTTCGCTGATGTTTAACAATGCTTTGGAATTCTTCCATTGTTCTCAGAATTCCGCTAATGTTTAACAATGCATTGCCACTCTTCCACTGTTCTCAGAATTCCGATGATGTTTAACAATGCTTTGGAACTCTTCCATTGTTCTTGGAATTCCGCTGATGTTTAACAATGCTTTTGGAACTCTTCAATTGCTTTCGTAATTCCGCTGATGTTTAACAATACTTTTGGAACTCTTCCATTGTTTTCGTAATTCCGCTGATGTTTATCAATGCTTTGAAACTCTTCCATTGTTCTCAGAATTCTGCTGAAGTTTAAAAAAGCTTTTTAACTCTTCTATTGTTCGCGGAATTCCAATGAAGCTTAAAAATGCTTTGGAACTCTTCCATTATTCTCAGATTTCTGTTGAAGTTTAAAAATACTTTGGAACTCTTCCGTTGTTCTCGCAATTCCGCTGAAGTTTAAAAAAGCTTTGGAACTCTTCCATTGTTCTTGGAATTCCGCTGATGTTTAACAATGCTTTTGGAACTCTTCCATTGTTTTCGTAATTCCGCTGATGTTTAACAATGCTTTGAAACTCTTCCATTGTTCTCAGAATTCTGCTGAAGTTTAAAAATGCTTTGGAACTCTTCCATTATTCTCACAATTCCGCTGAAGTTTAAAAAAGCTTTGGAACTCTTCAATTGTTCTCGGAATTCTGCTAATTTTTAACAATGCTTTTGGAATTCTTCCATTGTTCTCAGAATTCAGCTGATGTTTAACAATGCTTTTGGAACTCTTCCATTGTTCTCAGAATTCCGCTGAAGTTTAAAAATGCTTTGGAACTCTTCCATTATTCTCGGATTTCTGTTGAAGTTTAAAAATGCTTTGGAACTCTTCCGTTGTTCTGGGAATTCTGATGAAGTTTAAAAATGCTCTGGAACTTTTCCATTGTTCCCGCAATTCCGCTGAAGTTTAAAAAAGCTTTGGAACTCTTCCATTGTTCTCGGAATTCTGCTGAAGTTTAACAATGCTTTTGGAACTCTTCCATTGTTTTCTGAATTTCGCTGATGTTTCACAATACTTTGGAACTCTTCAATTGTTCTCAGAATTCTGCTGAAGTTTAAAAATGCTTTGGAACTCTTCCATTGTTCTCGGAATTCTGCTGAAGTTTAAAAATGCTTTGGAACTCTTCCATTGTTCCCGCAATTCCGCTGAAGTTTAAAAAAGCTTTGGAACTCTTCCATTGTTCTCGGAATTCTGCTGAAGTTTAACAATGCTTTTGGAACTCTTCCATTGTTTTCTGAATTTTGCTGATGTTTCACAATACTTTGGAACTCTTCAATTGTTCTCAGAATTCTGCTGAAGTTTAAAAATGCTTTGGAACTCTTCCATTGTTCTCGGAATTCTGCTGAAGTTTAAAAATGCTTTGGAACTCTTCCATTGTTCTCGGAATTCCTCTGATGTTTAACAATCATTTGAATCTCTTAGATTGTTCAACAAATTCTGCTGAAGTTTAAATATGCTTTGGAACTCTTCCATTGTTCTCGAAATTTTGCTGAAGTTCATCAATGCTTTGGAACTCTTCCATTGTTCTCGGAATTCTGCTGAAGTGTAAAAATGCTTTAGAACTCTTCCATTGTTCTCAGAATTCCGCTAATGTTTAACAATGCATTGCAACTCTTCCACTGTTCTCAGAATTCCGATGATGTTTAACAATGCTTTGGAACTCTTCCATTTTTCTCTGAAAACCTCTGATGTTTAACAATGCTTTTGGAACTCTTCCATTGTTTTCGTAATTCCGCTGATGTTTAACAATGCTTTGGAACTCTTCCATTGTACTCAGAATTCTGCTGAAGTTTAAAAATGCTTTGGAACTCTTCCATTATTCTTGCAATTCCGCTGAAGTTTAAAAAAGCTTTGGAACTCTTCAATTGTTCTCGGAATTCCGCTAATTTTTAACAATGCTTTAGGAATTCTTCCATTGTTCTCAGAATTCAGCTGATGTTTAACAATGCTTTTGTAACTCTTCCATTGTTCTCGGAATTCAATTAAGGTTAAAAATGCTTTGGAACTCTTCAATTATTCTCGCAATTCTGTTGAAGTTTAAAAATGCTTTGGAACTCTTCCGTTGTTCTGGGCATTCTGATGAAGTTTAAAAATGCTTTGGAACTCTTCCATTGTTCTCGGAAATCCTCTCATGTTTAACAATGCTTTGGAACTCTTCCATTGTTCACGGAATTCGGCTGAAGTTTAAAAATGCTTTGGAACTCATCCATTGTTTTTATAATTCCGCTAATGTTTTACAGTGTTTTGGAATTCTTCCATTAGTCTCTGAATTCCGCTGATGTTTAACAATGCTTTTGTAAATCTTCCATTGTTCTCGGCAATTCCAATGAAGCTTAAAAATGCTTTGGAACTCTTCCATTATTCTCGGATTTCTGTTGAAGTTTAAAAATGCTTTGGAACTCTTCAGTTGTTCTGGGAATTCTGATGAAGTTTTAAAATGCTTTGGAACTCTTCCATTGTTCTCGGAAATCCGCTGTTGTTTAACAATGCTTTGGAACTCATCTATTGTTCTGGGAATTCTGCTGATGTTTAACAATGCTTTTTAACTCTTCCATTGTTCTTGGAATTCTGCTGTAGTTTAAAAAAGCTTTGGAACTCTTAAAATGTTCTCGGAATTCTGCTGAAGTTTAAAAATGCTTTGGAACTCTTTCATTGTTCTCGAAATTCCACTGAAGTTTAACAATGCTTTGGAACTCTTCCATTGTTCTCGGAATTCTGCTGAAGTGTAAAAATGCTTTAGAACTCTTCCATTGTTCTCAGAATTCCGCTAATGTTTAACAATGCATTGCAACTCTTCCACTGTTCTCAGAATTCCGATGATGTTTAACAATGCTTTGGAACTCTTCCATTGTTCTTGGAATTCCGCTGATGTTTAACAATGCTTTGAAACTCTTCCATTCTTCTCAGAATTCAGCTGAAGTTTAAAAATGCTTTGGAACTCTTCGATTATTCTCGCAATTCCGATGAAGTTTAAAAAAAGCTTTGGAACTCTTCAATTGTTCTCGGAATTCTTCTAATTTTTAACAAAGCTTTTGGAATTCTTCCATTGTTCTCAGAATTCAGCTGATGTTTAACAATGTTTTGGAACTCTTCCATTGTTCTCATAATTCCGCTGATGTTTAAAAATGCTTTGGAACTCTTCCATTGCACTCGGAATTCCGCTGAAGTTTAAAAAAGCTTTTTAACTCTTCCATTGTTCGCGGAATTCCAATGAAGCTTAAAAATGCTTTGGAACTCTTCCATTATTCTCGGATTTCTGTTGAAGTTTAAAAATGCTTTGGAACTCTTCCGTTGTTCTGGGAATTCCGCCGCAGTTTAATAAAGCTTTGGAACTCTTCCATTGTTCTCGGAATTCTGCTGATGTTTAACAATGCTTTTGGAACTCTTCCATTGTTTTCTGAATTTCGCTGATGTTTAACAATGCTTTGGAATTCTTCCATTGTTCTCAGAATTCCGCTAATATTTAACAATGCATTGCCACTCTTCCACTGTTCTCAGAATTCCGATGATGTTTAACAATGCTTTGGAACTCTTCCATTGTTCTTGGAATTCCGCTGATGTTTAACAATACTTTTGGAACTCTTCCATTGTTTTCATAATTCCGCTGATGTTTATCAATGCTTTGAAACTCTTCCATTGTTCTCAGAATTCTGCTGAAGTTTAAAAAAGCTTTTTAACTCTTCTATTGTTCGCGGAATTCCAATGAAGCTTAAAAATGCTTTGGAACTCGTCCATTATTCTCGGATTTCTGTTGAAGTTTAAAAATAATTTGGAACTCTTCCGTTGTTCTGGGAATTCTGATAAAGTTTAAAAATGCTTTGGAACTCTTCCATTGTTCTCGCAATTCCGCTGAAGTTTAAAAAAGCTTTGGAACTCTTCCATTGTTCTCGGAATTCTGCTGATGTTTAACAATGCTTTTGGAACTTTTCCATTGTTTTCTGAATTTCACTGATGTTTAACATTGCTTTAGAACTCTTCAATTGTTCTCAGAATTCTGCTGAAGTTTAAATATGCTTTGGAACTCTTCCATTGTTCTCGAAATTCCGCTGAAGTTCAACAATGCTTTGGAACTCTTCCATTGTTCTCGGAATTCTGCTGATGTTTAACAATGCTTTTGGAACTCTTCCATTGTTTTCTGAATTTCGCTGATGTTTAACAATGCTTTGGAATTCTTCCATTGTTCTCGGAATTCCGCTGATGTTTAACAATCCTTTGGATCTCTTAGACTGTTCACCAAATTCTGCTGAAGTTTAAATATGCTTGGGAACTATTCCATTGTTCTTGAAATTCCGCTGAAGATCAACAATGCTTTGGAACTCTTCCATTGTTCTCGGAATTCTGCTGAAGTGTAAAAATGCTTTAGAACTCTTCCATTGTTCTCAGAATTCCGCTGATGTTTAACAATGCATTGCAACTCTTCCACTGTTCTCAGAATTCCGCTGAGGTTTAACAATGCTTTGGAACTCTTCCATTTTTCTCGGAAATCCTCTGATGTTTAACAATGGTTTTGGAACTCTTCCATTGTTTTCGTAATTCCGCTGATGTTTAACAATGCTTTGGAACTCTTCCATTGTTCACAGAATTCTGCTGAAGTTTAAAAATGCTTTGGAACTCTTCCATTATTCTTGCAATTCCGCTGAAGTTTAAAAAAGCATTGGAACTCTTCAATAGTTCTCGGAATTCCGCTAATTTTTAACAATGCTTTTGGAATTCTTCCATTGTTCTCAGAATTCAGCTGATGTTTAACAATGCTTTTGTTACTCTTCCATTGAAGGTTAAAAATGCTTTGGAACTCTTCAATTATTTTCGCAATTCTGTTGAAGTTTAAAAATGCTTTGGAACACTTCCATTCTTCTGGGCATTCTGATGAAGTTTAAAAATGCTTTGGAACTCTTCCATTGTTCTCGGAAATCCTCTCATGTTTAACAATGCTTTGGAACTCTTCCATTGTTCACGGAATTCGGCTGAAGTTTAAAAATGCTTTGGAACTCATCCATTGTTCTCGGAATTCCGCTGTTGTTTAAAAAAGCTTTGGAACTCTTCAATTGTTTTATAATTCCGCTAATGTTTAACAATGTTTTGGAATTCTTCCATTGGTCTCTGAATTCCGCTGATGTTTAACAATGCTTTTGTAAATCTTCCATTGTTCTCCGCAATTCCAATGAAGCTTAAAAATGCTTTGGAACTCTTCCATTATTCTCGGATTTCTGTTGAAGTTTAAAAATGCTTTGGAACTCTTCAGTTGTTCTGGGAATTCTGATGAAGTTTTAAAATGCTTTGGAACTCTTCCATTGTTCTCGGAAATCCGCTGTTGTTTAACAATGCTTTGGAACTCATCCATTGTTCTGGGAATTCTGCTCATGTTTAACAATGCTTTGGAACTCTTCCATTGTTCTTGGAATTCCGCTTTAGTTTAAAAAAGCTTTGGAACTCTTCCAATGTTCTCGGAATTCTGCTGAAGTTTAAAAATGCTTTTATAACTCTTTCATTGTTCTGGGAATTCTACTGAAGTTTAAAAATGCTTTTGAACTCTTCCATTGTTTTGGGAATTCTGCTGAAGTTTAAAAATGCTTTGGAACTCTTCCATTGTTCTGGGAATTCTGCTGAAGTTTAAAAATGCTTTGGAACTCTTCTATTGTTCTGGGAATTCTGCTGAAGTTTAAAAATGCTTTGGAACTCTTCCATTGTTCTGGGAATTCTGCTGAAGTTTAAAAATGCTTTGGAACTCTTCCATTGTTCTCAGAATTCCGCTAATGTTTAACAATGCATTGCAACTCTTCCACTGTTCTCAGAATTCCGATGATGTTTAACAATGCTTTGGAACTCTTCCATTTTTCTTGGAAATCCGCTGATGTTTAGCAATGCTTTGGAACTCTTCCATTGTTCTTGGAATTCCGCTGATGTTTAACAATGCTTTTGGAACTCTTCCATTGTTTTCGTAATTCCGCTGATGTTTAACAATGCTTTGAAACTCTTCCATTGTTCTCAGAATTCTGCTGAAGTTTAAAAATGCTTTGGAACTCTTCCATTATTCTCGCAATTCCGCTGAAGTTTAAAAAAGCTTTGGAACTCTTCAATTGTTCTCGGAATTCCGCTAATTTTTAACAATGCTTTTTTAATTCTTCCATTGTTCTCAGAATTCAGCTGATGTTTAACAATGCTTTTGGAACTCTTCCAATGTTCTCAGAATTCCGCTGATGTTTAAAAATGCTTTGGAACTCTTCCATTCTTCGCGGAATTCCAATGAAGCTTAAAAATGCTTTGGAACTCTTCCATTATTCTCGGATTTCTGTTGAAGTTTAAAAATGCTCTGGAACTCTTCCGTTGTTCTGGGAATTCTGCTGAAGTTTAAAAATGCTTTGGAACTCTTTCATTTTTCTCCGAATTCCGCTGATGTTTAACAATGCTTTGGTACTCTTCCATTGTTCAAGGAATTCCGCTGAAATTTAACAATGCTTTGGAACTCTTGCATTTTTCTCGGAATTCTGCTGAAGTTTAAAAATGCTTTGGAACTCTTCCATTGTTCTCGAAATTCCACTGAAGTTTAACAATGCTTTGGAACTCTTCCATTGTTCTCAGAATTCTGCTGAAGTGTAAAAATGCTTTAGAACTCTTCCATTGTTCTCAGAATTCCGCTAATGTTTAACAATGCATTGCAACTCTTCCACTGTTCTCAGAATTCCGATAATGTTTAACAATGCTTTGGAACTCTTCCATTGTTCTTGGAATTCCGCTGATGTTTATCAATGCTTTGAAACTCTTCCATTCTTCTCAGAATTCTGCTGAAGTTTAAAAATGCTTTGGAACTCTTCCATTATTCTCGCAATTCCACTGAAGTTTAAAAAAAGCTTTGGAAGTCTTCAATTGTTCTCGGAATTCTGCTAATTTTTAACAATGCTTTTGGAATTCTTCCATTGTTCTCAGAATTCAGCTGATGTTTAACAATGATTTGGAACTCTTCCATTGTTCTCAGAATTCCGCTGATGTTTAAAAATGCTTTGGAACTCTTCCATTGCACTCGAAATTCCGCTGAAGTTTAAAAAAGCTTTTTAACTCTTCCATTGTTCGCGGAATTCCAATGAAGCTTAAAAATGCTTTGGAACTCTTCCATTATTCTCGGATTTCTGTTGAAGTTTAAAAATGCTTTGGAACTCTTCCGTTGTTCTGGGAATTCTGATGAAGTTTAAAAATGCTCTGGGACTCTTCCATTGTTCCCGCAATTCCGCTGAAGTTTAAAAAAGCTTTGGAACTCTTCCATTGTTCTCGGAATTCTGCTGAAGTTTAACAATGCTTTTGGAACTCTTCCATTGTTTTCTGAATTTCGCTGATGTTTAACAATACTTTGGAACTCTTCAATTGTTCTCAGAATTCTGCTGAAGTTTAAAAATGCTTTGGAACTCTTCCATTGTTCTCGGAATTCTGCTGAAGTTTAAAAATGCTTTGGAACTCTTCCATTGTTCTCGGAATTCCTCTGATGTTTAACAATCATTTGAATCTCTTAGATTGTTCAACAAATTCTGCTGAAGTTTAAATATGCTTTGGAACTCTTCCATTGTTCTCGAAATTCCGCTGAAGTTCATCAATGCTTTGGAACTCTTCCATTGTTCTCGGAATTCTGCTGAAGTGTAAAAATGCTTTAGAACTCTTCCATTGTTCTCAGAATTCCGCTAATGTTTAACAATGCATTGCAACTCTTCCACTGTTCTCAGAATTCCGATGATGTTTAACAATGCTTTGGAACTCTTCCATTTTTCTCTGAAAACCTCTGATGTTTAACAATGCTTTTGGAACTCTTCCATTGCTTTCGTAATTCCGCTGATGTTTAACAATGCTTTGGAACTCTTCCATTGTACTCAGAATTCTGCTGAAGTTTAAAAATGCTTTGGAACTCTTCCATTATTCTTGCAATTCCGCTGAAGTTTAAAAAAGCTTTGGAACTCTTCAATTGTTCTCGGAATTCTGCTAATTTTTAACAATGCTTTTGGAATTCTTCCATTGTTCTCAGAATTCAGCTGATGTTTAACAATGATTTGGAACTCTTCCATTGTTCTCAGAATTCCGCTGATGTTTAAAAATGCTTTGGAACTCTTCCATTGCACTCGAAATTCCGCTGAAGTTTAAAAAAGCTTTTTAACTCTTCCATTGTTCGCGGAATTCCAATGAAGCTTAAAAATGCTTTGGAACTCTTCCATTATTCTCGGATTTCTGTTGAAGTTTAAAAATGCTTTGGAACTCTTCCGTTGTTCTGGGAATTCTGATGAAGTTTAAAAATGCTCTGGGACTCTTCCATTGTTCCCGCAATTCCGCTGAAGTTTAAAAAAGCTTTGGAACTCTTCCATTGTTCTCGGAATTCTGCTGAAGTTTAACAATGCTTTTGGAACTCTTCCATTGTTTTCTGAATTTCGCTGATGTTTAACAATACTTTGGAACTCTTCAATTGTTCTCAGAATTCTGCTGAAGTTTAAAAATGCTTTGGAACTCTTCCATTGTTCTCGGAATTCTGCTGAAGTTTAAAAATGCTTTGGAACTCTTCCATTGTTCTCGGAATTACTCTGATGTTTAACAATCATTTGAATCTCTTAGATTGTTCAACAAATTCTGCTGAAGTTTAAATATGCTTTGGAACTCTTCCATTGTTCTCGAAATTCCGCTGAAGTTCATCAATGCTTTGGAACTCTTCCATTGTTCTCGGAATTCTGCTGAAGTGTAAAAATGCTTTAGAACTCTTCCATTGTTCTCAGAATTCCGCTAATGTTTAACAATGCATTGCAACTCTTCCACTGTTCTCAGAATTCCGATGATGTTTAACAATGCTTTGGAACTCTTCCATTTTTCTCTGAAAACCTCTGATGTTTAACAATGCTTTTGGAACTCTTCCATTGTTTTCGTAATTCCGCTGATGTTTAACAATGCTTTGGAACTCTTCCATTGTACTCAGAATTCTGCTGAAGTTTAAAAATGCTTTGGAACTCTTCCATTATTCTTGCAATTCCGCTGAAGTTTAAAAAAGCTTTGGAACTCTTCAATTGTTCTCGGAATTCCGCTAATTTTTAACAATGCTTTAGGAATTCTTCCATTGTTCTCAGAATTCAGCTGATGTTTAACAATGCTTTTGTAACTCTTCCATTGTTCTCGGAATTCAATTAAGGTTAAAAATGCTTTGGAACTCTTCAATTATTCTCGCAATTCTGTTGAAGTTTAAAAATGCTTTGGAACTCTTCCGTTGTTCTGGGCATTCTGATGAAGTTTAAAAATGCTTTGGAACTCTTCCATTGTTCTCGGAAATCCTCTCATGTTTAACAATGCTTTGGAACTCTTCCATTGTTCACGGAATTCGGCTGAAGTTTAAAAATGCTTTGGAACTCATCCATTGTTCTCGGAATTCCGCTGTAGTTTAAAAAAGCTTTGGAACTCTTTAATTGTTTTTATAATTCCGCTAATGTTTTACAGTGTTTTGGAATTCTTCCATTAGTCTCTGAATTCCGCTGATGTTTAACAATGCTTTTGTAAATCTTCCATTGTTCTCGGCAATTCCAATGAAGCTTAAAAATGCTTTGGTACTCTTCCATTATTCTTGGATTTCTGTTGAAGTTTAAAAATGCTTTGGAACTCTTCAGTTGTTCTGGGAATTCTGATGAAGTTTTAAAATGCTTTGGAGCTCTTCCATTGTTCTCGGAAATCCGCTGTTGTTTAACAATGCTTTGGAACTCATCTATTGTTCTGGGAATTCTGCTGATGTTTAACAATGCTTTGGAACTCTTTCATTGTTCTTGGAATTCTGCTGTAGTTTAAAAAAGCTTTGGAACTCTTAAAATGTTCTCGGAATTCTGCTGAAGTTTAAAAATGCTTTTGAACTCTTTCATTGTTCTGGGAATTCTACTGAAGTTTAAAAATGCTTTTGAACTCTTCCATTGTTTTGGGAATTCTGCTGAAGTTTAAAAATGCTTTGGAACTCTTCCATTGTTCTGGGAATTCTGCTGAAGTTTAAAAATGCTTTGGAACTCTTCTATTGTTCTGGGAATTCTGCTGAAGTTTAAAAATGCTTTGGAACTCTTTCATTTTTCTCCGAATTCCGCTGATGTTTAACAATGCTTTGGTACTCTTCCATTGTTCAAGGAATTCCGCTGAAGTTTAACAATGCTTTGGAACTCTTGCATTTTTCTCGGAATTCTGCTGAAGTTTAAAAATGCTTTGGAACTCTTCCATTGTTCTCGAAATTCCACTGAAGTTTAACAATGCTTTGGAACTCTTCCATTGTTCTCGGAATTCTGCTGAAGTGTAAAAATGCTTTAGAACTCTTCCATTGTTCTCAGAATTCCGCTAATGTTTAACAATGCATTGCAACTCTTCCACTGTTCTCAGAATTCCGATGATGTTTAACAATGCTTTGGAACTCTTCCATTGTTCTTGGAATTCCGCTGATGTTTAACAATGCTTTGAAACTCTTCCATTCTTCTCAGAATTCTGCTGAAGTTTAAAAATGCTTTGGAACTCTTCGATTATTCTCGCAATTCCGATGAAGTTTAAAAAAAGCTTTGGAACTCTTCAATTGTTCTCGGAATTCTTCTAATTTTTAACAATGCTTTTGGAATTCTTCCATTGTTCTCAGAATTCAGCTGATGTTTAACAATGTTTTGGAACTCTTCCATTGTTCTCAGAATTCCGCTGATGTTTAAAAATGCTTTGGAACTCTTCCATTGCACTCGGAATTCCGCTGAAGTTTAAAAAAGCTTTTTAACTCTTCCATTGTTCGCGGAATTCCAATGAAGCTTAAAAATGCTTTGGAACTCTTCCATTATTCTCGGATTTCTGTTGAAGTTTAAAAATGCTTTGGAACTCTTCCGTTGTTCTGGGAATTCCGCTGCAGTTTAATAAAGCTTTGGAACTCTTCCATTGTTCTCGGAATTCTGCTGATGTTTAACAATGCTTTTGGAACTCTTCCATTGTTTTCTAAATTTCTCTGATGTTTAACAATGCTTTGGAATTCTTCCATTGTTCTCAGAATTCCGCTAATATTTAACAATGCATTGCCACTCTTCCACTGTTCTCAGAATTCCGATGATGTTTAACAATGCTTTGGAACTCTTCCATTGTTCTTGGAATTCCGCTGATGTTTAACAATACTTTTGGAACTCTTCCATTGTTTTCGTAATTCCGCTGATGTTTATCAATGCTTTGAAACTCTTCCCTTGTTCTCAGAATTCTGCTGAAGTTTAAAAAAGCTTTTTAACTCTTCTATTGTTCGCGGAATTCCAATGAAGCTTAAAAATGCTTTGGAACTCTTCCATTATTCTCGGATTTCTGTTGAAGTTTAAAAATACTTTGGAACTCTTCCGTTGTTCTGGGAATTCTGATAAAGTTTAAAAATGCTTTGGAACTCTTCCATTGTTCTCGCAATTCCGCTGAAGTTTAAAAAAGCTTTGGAACTCTTCCATTGTTCTCGGAATTCTGCTGATGTTTAACAATGCTTTTGGAACTTTTCCATTGTTTTCTGAATTTCACTGATGTTTAACATTGCTTTGGAACTCTTCAATTGTTCTCAGAATTCTGCTGAAGTTTAAATATGCTTTGGAACTCTTCCATTGTTCTCGAAATTCCGCTGAAGTTCAACAATGCTTTGGAACTCTTCCATTGTTCTCGGAATTCTGCTGATGTTTAACAATGCTTTTGGAACTCTTCCATTGTTTTCTGAATTTCGCTGATGTTTAACAATGCTTTGGAATTCTTCCATTCTTCTCGGAATTCCGCTGATGTTTAACAATCCTTTGGATCTCTTAGACTGTTCACCAAATTCTGCTGAAGTTTAAATATGCTTGGGAACTATTCCATTGTTCTTGAAATTCCGCTGAAGATCAACAATGCTTTGGAACTCTTCCATTGTTCTCGGAATTCTGCTGAAGTGTAAAAATGCTTTAGAACTCTTCCATTGTTCTCAGAATTCCGCTGATGTTTAACAATGCATTGCAACTCTTCCACTGTTCTCAGAATTCCGCTGAGGTTTAACAATGCTTTGGAACTCTTCCATTTTTCTCGGAAATCCTCTGATGTTTAACAATGGTTTTGGAACTCTTCCATTGTTTTCGTAATTCCGCTGATGTTTAACAATGCTTTGGAACTCTTCCATTGTTCACAAAATTCTGCTGAAGTTTAAAAATGCTTTGGAACTCTTCCATTATTCTTGCAATTCCGCTGAAGTTTAAAAAAGCATTGGAACTCTTCAATAGTTCTCGGAATTCCGCTAATTTTTAACAATGCTTTTGGAATTCTTCCATTGTTCTCAGAATTCAGCTGATGTTTAACAATGCTTTTGTTACTCTTCCATTGAAGGTTAAAAATGCTTTGGAACTCTTCAATTATTTTCGCAATTCTGTTGAAGTTTAAAAATGCTTTGGAACTCTTCCATTGTTCTGGGCATTCTGATGAAGTTTAAAAATGCTTTGGAACTCTTCCATTGTTCTCGGAAATCCTCTCATGTTTAACAATGCTTTGGAACTCTTCCATTGTTCACGGAATTCGGCTGAAGTTTAAAAATGCTTTGGAACTCATCCATTGTTCTCGGAATTCCGCTGTTGTTTAAAAAAGCTTTGGAACTCTTCAATTGTTTTATAATTCCGCTAATGTTTAACAATGTTTTGGAATTCTTCCATTGGTCTCTGAATTCCGCTGATGTTTAACAATGCTTTTGTAAATCTTCCATTGTTCTCCGCAATTCCAATGAAGCTTAAAAATGCTTTGGAACTCTTCCATTATTCTCGGATTTCTGTTGAAGTTTAAAAATGCTTTGGAACTCTTCAGTTGTTCTGGGAATTCTGATGAAGTTTTAAAATGCTTTGGAACTCTTCCATTGTTCTCGGAAATCCGCTGTTGTTTAACAATGCTTTGGAACTCATCCATTGTTCTGGGAATTCTGCTCATGTTTAACAATGCTTTGGAACTCTTCCATTGTTCTTGGAATTCCGCTTTAGTTTAAAAAAGCTTTGGAACTCTTCCAATGTTCTCGGAATTCTGCTGAAGTTTAAAAATGCTTTTATAACTCTTTCATTGTTCTGGGAATTCTACTGAAGTTTAAAAATGCTTTTGAACTCTTCTATTGTTTTGGGAATTCTGCTGAAGTTTAAAAATGCTTTGGAACTCTTCCATTGTTCTGGGAATTCTGCTGAAGTTTAAAAATGCTTTGGAACTCTTCTATTGTTCTGGGAATTCTGCTGAAGTTTAAAAATGCTTTGGAACTCTTCCATTGTTCTGGGAATTCTGCTGAAGTTTAAAAATGCTTTGGAACTCTTCCATTGTTCTCAGAATTCCGCTAATGTTTAACAATGCATTGCAACTCTTCCACTGTTCTCAGAATTCCGATGATGTTTAACAATGCTTTGGAACTCTTCCATTTTTCTTGGAAATCCGCTGATGTTTAGCAATGCTTTGGAACTCTTCCATTGTTCTTGGAATTCCGCTGATGTTTAACAATGCTTTTGGAACTCTTCCATTGTTTTCGTAATTCCGCTGATGTTTAACAATGCTTTGGAACTCTTCCATTGTTCTCAGAATTCTGCTGAAGTTTAAAAATGCTTTGGAACTCTTCCATTATTCTCGCAATTCCGCTGAAGTTTAAAAAAGCTTTGGAACTCTTCAATTGTTCTCGGAATTCCGCTAATTTTTAACAATGCTTTTGGAATTCTTCCATTGTTCTCAGAATTCATCTGATGTTTAACAATGCTTTTGGAACTCTTCCATTGTTCTCAGAATTCCGCTGATGTTTAAAAATGCTTTGGAACTCTTCCATTGCACTCGGAATTCCGCTGAAGTTTAAAAAAGCTTTTTAACTCTTCCATTCTTCGCGGAATTCCAATGAAGCTTAAAAATGCTTTGGAACTCTTCCATTATTCTCGGATTTCTGTTGAAGTTTAAAAATGCTTTGGAACTCTTCCGTTGTTCTGGGAATTCTGCTGAAGTTTAAAAATGCTTTGGAACTCTTTCATTTTTCTCCGAATTCCGCTGATGTTTAACAATGCTTTGGTACTCTTCCATTGTTCAAGGAATTCCGCTGAAATTTAACAATGCTTTGTAACTCTTGCATTTTTCTCGGAATTCTGCTGAAGTTTAAAAATGCTTTGGAACTCTTCCATTGTTCTCGAAATTCCACTGAAGTTTAACAATGCTTTGGAACTCTTCCATTGTTCTCAGAATTCTGCTGAAGTGTAAAAATGCTTTAGAACTCTTCCATTGTTCTCAGAATTCCGCTAATGTTTAACAATGCATTGCAACTCTTCCACTGTTCTCAGAATTCCGATAATGTTTAACAATGCTTTGGAACTCTTCCATTGTTCTTGGAATTCCGCTGATGTTTATCAATGCTTTGAAACTCTTCCATTCTTCTCAGAATTCTGCTGAAGTTTAAAAATGCTTTGGAACTCTTCCATTATTCTCGCAATTCCGCTGAAGTTTAAAAAAAGCTTTGGAACTCTTCAATTGTTCTCGGAATTCTGCTAATTTTTAACAATGATTTGGAATTCTTCCATTGTTCTCAGAATTCAGCTGATGTTTAACAATGATTTGGAACTCTTCCATTGTTCTCAGAATTCCGCTGATGTTTAAAAATGCTTTGGAACTCTTCCATTGCACTCGAAATTCCGCTGAAGTTTAAAAAAGCTTTTTAACTCTTCCATTGTTCGCGGAATTCCAATGAAGCTTAAAAATGCTTTGGAACTCTTCCATTATTCTCGGATTTCTGTTGAAGTTTAAAAATGCTCTGGAACTCTTCCATTGTTCCCGCAATTCCGCTGAAGTTTAAAAAAGCTTTGGAACTCTTCCATTGTTCTCGGAATTCAGCTGAAGTTTAACAATGCTTTTGGAACTCTTCCATTGTTTTCTGAATTTCGCTGATGTTTAACAATACTTTGGAACTCTTCAATTGTTCTCAGAATTCTGCTGAAGTTTAAAAATGCTTTGGAACTCTTCCATTGTTCTCGGAATTCTGCTGAAGTTTAAAAATGCTTTGGAACTCTTCCATTGTTCTCGGAATTCCTCTGATGTTTAACAATCATTTGATTCTCTTAGATTGTTCAACAAATTCTGCTGAAGTTTAAATATGCTTTGGAACTCTTCCATTGTTCTCGAAATTCCGCTGAAGTTCATCAATGCTTTGGAACTCTTCCATTGTTCTCGGAATTCTGCTGAAGTGTAAAAATGCTTTAGAACTCTTCCATTGTTCTCAGAATTCCGCTAATGTTTAACAATGCATTGCAACTCTTCCACTGTTCTCAGAATTCCGATGATGTTTAACAATGCTTTGGAACTCTTCCATTTTTCTCTGAAAACCTCTGATGTTTAACAATGCTTTTGGAACTCTTCCATTGTTTTCGTAATTCCGCTGATGTTTAACAATGCATTGCAACTCTTCCACTGTTCTCAGAATTCCGATGATGTTTAACAATGCTTTGGAACTCTTCCATTTTTCTCTGAAAACCTCTGATGTTTAACAATGCTTTTGGAACTCTTCCATTGTTTTCGTAATTCCGCTGATGTTTAACAATGCTTTGGAACTCTTCCATTGTACTCAGAATTCTGCTGAAGTTTAAAAATGCTTTGGAACTCTTCCATTATTCTTGCAATTCCGCTGAAGTTTAAAAAAGCTTTGGAACTCTTCAATTGTTCTCGGAATTCCGCTAATTTTTAACAATGCTTTAGGAATTCTTCCATTGTTCTCAGAATTCAGCTGATGTTTAACAATGCTTTTGTAACTCTTCCATTGTTCTCGGAATTCAATTAAGGTTAAAAATGCTTTAGAACTCTTCGATTGTTCTCAGAATTCCGTTGATGTTTAACAATGCATTGCAACTCTTCCACTGTTCTCAGAATTCCGATGATGTTTAACAATGCTTTGGAACTCTTCCATTGTTCTCGTAATTCCGCTGATGTTTAACAATCATTTGGATCTCTTAGATTGTTCACCAAATTCTGCTGAAGTTTAAATATGCTTTGGAACTGTTCCATTGTTCTCGAAATTCCGCTGAAGTTCAACAATGCTTTGGAACACTTCCATTGTTCTAGGAATTCTGCTGAAGTGTAAAAATGCTTTAGAACTCTTCCATTGTTCTCAGAATTCCGCTGATGTTTAACAATGCATTGCAACTCTTCCACTGTTCTCAGAATTCCGATGATGTTTAACAATGCTTTGGAACTCTTCCATTTTTCTCGGAAATCCTCTGATGTTTAACAATACTTTTGGAACTCTTCCATTGTTTTCGTAATTCCTCTGAAGTTTAAAAATGCTTTTGTTACTCTTCCATTGTTCTCGGAACTCCAATGAAGGTTAAAAATGCTTTGGAACTCTTCAATTATTCTCGCAATTCTGTTGAAGTTTAAAAATGCTTTGGAAATCTTCCGTTGTTCTGGGCATTCTGATGAAGTTTAAAAATGCTTTGGAACTCTTCCATTGTTCTCGGAAATCCTCTCATGTTTAACAATGCTTTGGAACTCTTACATTGTTCACGGAATTCGGCTGAAGTTTAAAAATGCTTTGGAACTCATCCATTGTTCTCGAAATTCCGCTGTTGTTTAAAAAAGCTTTGGAACTCCTCAATTGTTTTTATAATTCCGCTAATGTTTAACAATGTTTTGGAATTCTTCCATTGGTCTCTGAATTCCGCTGATGTTTAACAATGCTTTTGTAAATCTTCCATTGTTCTCGGCAATTCCAATGAAGCTTAAAAATGCTTTGGAACTCTTCCATTATTCTCGGATTTCTGTTGAAGTTTAAAAATGCTTTGGAACTCTTCAGTTGTTCTGGGAATTCTGATGAAGTTTTAAAATGCTTTGGAACTCTTCCATTGTTCTCGGAAATCCGCTGTTGTTTAACAATGCTTTGGAACACATCCATTGTTCTGGGAATTCTGCTCATGTTTAACAATGCTTTGGAACTCTTCCATTGCTCTTGGAATTCCGCTGTAGTTTAAAAAAGCTTTGGAACTCTTCCAATGTTCTCGGAATTCTGCTGAAGTTTAAAAATACTTTGGAACTCTTTCATTGTTCTGGGAATTCTACTGAAGTTTAGAAATGCTTTTGAACTCTTCCATTGTTTTGGGAATTCTGCTGAAGTTTAAAAATGCTTTGGAACTCTTCTATTGTTCTGGGAATTCTGCTGAAGTGTAAAAATGCTTTAGAACTCTTCCATTGTTCTCAGAATTCCGCTAATGTTTAACAATGCATTGCAACTCTTCCACTGTTCTCAGAATTCCGATGATGTTTAACAATGCTTTGGAACTCTTCCATTGTTCTTGGAATTCCGCTGATGTTTAACTATTCTTTTGGAACTCTTCCATTGTTTTCGTAATTCCGCTGATGTTTAACAATACTTTTGGAACTCTTCCATTGTTTTTGTAATTCCGCTGATGTTTATCAATGCTTTGAAACTCTTCCATTGTTCTCAGAATTCTGCTGAAGTTTAAAAAAGCTTTTTAGCTCTTCTATTGTTTGCGGAATTCCAATGAAGCTTAAAAATGCTTTGGAACTCTTCCATTATTCTCGGATTTCTGTTGAAGTTTAAAAATACTTTGGAACTCTTCCGTTGTTCTGGGAATTCTGATGAAATTTAAAAATGCTTTGGAACTCTTCCATTGTTCTCGGAATTCTGCTGATGTTTAACAATGCTTTTGGAACTTTTCCATTGTTTTCTGAATTTCACTGATGTTTAACATTGCTTTGGAACTCTTCAATTGTTCTCAGAATTCTGCTGAAGTTTAAATATGCTTTCGAACTCTTCCATTGTTCTCGAAATTCCGCTGAAGTTCAACAATGCTTTGGAACTCTTCCATTGTTCTCGGAATTCTGCTGAAGTGTAAAAATGCTTTAGAACTCTTCCATTATTCTCAGAATTCCGCTGATGTTTAACAATGCATTGCAACTCTTCCACTGTTCTCAGAATTCCGATGATGTTTAACAATGCTTTGGAACTCTTCCATTGTTCTCGGAATTCCGCTGATGTTTAACAATCCTTTGGATCTCTTAGATTGTTCACCAAATTCTGCTGAAGTTTAAATATGCTTTGGAACTATTCCATTGTTCTCGAAATTCCGCTGAAGTTCAACAATGCTTTGGAACACTTCCATTGTTCTCGGAATTCTGCTGAAGTGTAAAAATGCTTTAGAACTCTTCCATTGTTCTCAGAATTCCGCTGATGTTTAACAATGCATTGCATCTCTTCCACTGTTCTCAGAATTCCGATGATGTTTAACAATGCTTTGGAACTCTTCCATTTTTCTCGGAAATCCTCTGATGTTTAACAATGCTTTTGTTACTCTTCCATTGTTCTCGGAACTCCAATGAAGGTTAAAAATGCTTTGGAACTCTTCAATTATTCTCGCAATTCTGTTGAACTTTAAAAATGCTTTGGAACTCTTCCATTGTTCTGGGCATTCTGATGAAGTTTAAAAATGCTTTGGAACTCTTCCATTGTTCTCGGAAATCCTCTCATGTTTAACAATGCTTTGGAACTCTTCCATTGTTCACGGAATTCGGCTGAAGTTTAAAAATGCTTTGGAACTCATCCATTGTTCTCGGAATTCCACTGTTGTTTAAAAAAGCTTTGGAACTCTTCAATTGTTTTTATAATTCCGCTAATGTTTAACAATGCTTTGGATCTCTTCCATTTTTCTTGGAAATCCGCTGATGTTTAGCAATGCTTTGGAACTCTTCCATTGTTCTTGGAATTCCGCTGATGTTTAACAATGCTTTTGGAACTCTTCCATTGTTTTCGTAATTCCGCTGATGTTTAACAATGCTTTGAAACTCTTCCATTGTTCTCAGAATTCTGCTGAAGTTTAAAAATGCTTTGGAACTCTTCCATTATTCTCGCAATTCCGCTGAAGTTTAAAAAAGCTTTGGAACTCTTCAATTGTTCTCGGAATTCCGCTAATTTTTAACAATGCTTTTGGAATTCTTCCATTGTTCTCAGAATTCAGCTGATGTTTACAATGCTTTTGGAACTCTTCCATTGTTCTCAGAATTCCGCTGATGTTTAAAAATGCTTTGGAACTCTTCCATTGCACTCGGAATTCCGCTGAAGTTTAAAAAAGCTTTTTAACTCTTCCATTCTTCGCGGAATTCCAATGAAGCTTAAAAATGCTTTGGAACTCTTCCATTATTCTCGGATTTCTGTTGAAGTTTAAAAATGCTTTGGAACTCATCCATTGTTCTCGGAATTCCGCTGTTGTTTAAAAAAGCTTTGGAACTCTTCAATTGTTTTTATAATTCCGCTAATGTTTAACAATGTTTTGGAATTCTTCCATTGGTCTCTGAATTCCGCTGATGTTTAACAATGCTTTTGTAAATCTTCCATTGTTCTCGGCAATTCCAATGAAGCTTAAAAATGCTTTGGAACTCTTCCATTATTCTCGGATTTCTGTTGAAGTTTAAAAATGCTTTGGAACTCTTCAGTTGTTCTGGGAATTCTGCTCATGTTTAACAATGCTTTGGAACTCTTCCATTGTTCTTGGAATTCCGCTTTAGTTTAAAAAAGCTTTGGAACTCTTCCAATGTTCTCGGAATTCTGTTGAAGTTTAAAAATGCTTTTATAACTCTTTCATTGTTCTGGGAATTCTACTGAAGTTTAAAAATGCTTTTGAACTCTTCCATTGTTTTGGGAATTCTGCTGAAGTTTAAAAATGCTGTGGAACTCTTCCATTGTTCTGGGAATTCTGCTGAAGTTTAAAAATGCTTTGGAACTCTTCTATTGTTCTGGGAATTCTGCTGAAGTTTAAAAATGCTTTGGAACGCATCCATTGTTCTGGGAATTCTGCTGAAGTTTAAAAATGCTTTGGAACTCTTCCATTGTTCTCAGAATTCCGCTAATGTTTAACAATGCATTGCAACTCTTCCACTGTTCTCAGAATTCCGATGATGTTTAACAATGCTTTGGAACTCTTCCATTTTTCTTGGAAATCCGCTGATGTTTAGCAATGCTTTGGAACTCTTCCATTGTTCTCAGAATTCTGCTGAAGTTTAAAAATGCTTTGGAACTCTTCCATTATTCTCGCAATTCCGCTGAAGTTTAAAAAAGCTTTGGAACTCTTCAATTGTTCTCGGAATTCCGCTAATTTTTAACACTGCTTTTGGAATTCTTCCATTGTTCTCAGAATTCAGCTGATGTTTAACAATGCTTTTGGAACTCTTCCATTGTTCTCAGAATTCCGCTGATGTTTAAAAATGCTTTGGAACTCTTCCATTGCACTCGGAATTCCGCTGAAGTTTAAAAAAGCTTTTTAACTCTTCCATTCTTCGCGGAATTCCAATGAAGCTTAAAAATGCTTTGGAACTCTTCCATTATTCTCGGATTTCTGTTGAAGTTTAAAAATGCTTTGGAACTCTTCCGTTGTTCTGGGAATTCTGCTGAAGTTTAAAAATGCTTTGGAACTCTTTCATTTTTCTCCGAATTCCGCTGATGTTTAACAATGCTTTGGTACTCTTCCATTGTTCAAGGAATTCCGCTGAAATTTAACAATGCTTTGTAACTCTTGCATTTTTCTCGGAATTCTGCTGAAGTTTAAAAATGCTTTGGAACTCTTCCATTGTTCTCGAAATTCCACTGAAGTTTAACAATGCTTTGGAACTCTTCCATTGTTCTCATAATTCTGCTGAAGTGTAAAAATGCTTTAGAACTCTTCCATTGTTCTCAGAATTCCGCTAATGTTTAACAATGCATTGCAACTCTTCCACTGTTCTCAGAATTCCGATAATGTTTAACAATGCTTTGGAACTCTTCCATTGTTCTTGGAATTCCGCTGATGTTTATCAATGCTTTGAAACTCTTCCATTCTTCTCAGAATTCTGCTGAAGTTTAAAAATGCTTTGGAACTCTTCCATTATTCTCGCAATTCCGCTGAAGTTTAAAAAAAGCTTTGGAACTCTTCAATTGTTCTCGGAATTCTGCTAATTTTTAACAATGCTTTTGGAATTCTTCCATTGTTCTCAGAATTCAGCTGATGTTTAACAATGATTTGGAACTCTTCCATTGTTCTCAGAATTCCGCTGATGTTTAAAAATGCTTTGGAACTCTTCCATTGCACTCGAAATTCCGCTGAAGTTTAAAAAAGCTTTTTAACTCTTCCATTGTTCGCGGAATTCCAATGAAGCTTAAAAATGCTTTGGAACTCTTCCATTATTCTCGGATTTCTGTTGAAGTTTAAAAATGCTCTGGAACTCTTCCATTGTTCCCGCAATTCCGCTGAAGTTTAAAAAAGCTTTGGAACTCTTCCATTGTTCTCGGAATTCTGCTGAAGTTTAACAATGCTTTTGGAACTCTTCCATTGTTTTCTGAATTTCGCTGATGTTTAACAATACTTTGGAACTCTTCAATTGTTCTCAGAATTCTGCTGAAGTTTAAAAATGCTTTGGAACTCTTCCATTGTTCTCGGAATTCTGCTGAAGTTTAAAAATGCTTTGGAACTCTTCCATTGTTCTCGGAATTCCTCTGATGTTTAACAATCATTTGATTCTCTTAGATTGTTCAACAAATTCTGCTGAAGTTTAAATATGCTTTGGAACTCTTCCATTGTTCTCGAAATTCCGCTGAAGTTCATCAATGCTTTGGAACTCTTCCATTGTTCTCGGAATTCTGCTGAAGTGTAAAAATGCTTTAGAACTCTTCCATTGTTCTCAGAATTCCGCTAATGTTTAACAATGCATTGCAACTCTTCCACTGTTCTCAGAATTCCGATGATGTTTAACAATGCTTTGGAACTCTTCCATTTTTCTCTGAAAACCTCTGATGTTTAACAATGCTTTTGGAACTCTTCCATTGTTTTCGTAATTCCGCTGATGTTTAACAATGCATTGCAACTCTTCCACTGTTCTCAGAATTCCGATGATGTTTAACAATGCTTTGGAACTCTTCCATTTTTCTCTGAAAACCTCTGATGTTTAACAATGCTTTTGGAACTCTTCCATTGTTTTCGTAATTCCGCTGATGTTTAACAATGCTTTGGAACTCTTCCATTGTACTCAGAATTCTGCTGAAGTTTAAAAATGCTTTGGAACTCTTCCATTATTCTTGCAATTCCGCTGAAGTTTAAAAAAGCTTTGGAACTCTTCAATTGTTCTCGGAATTCCGCTAATTTTTAACAATGCTTTAGGAATTCTTCCATTGTTCTCAGAATTCAGCTGATGTTTAACAATGCTTTTGTAACTCTTCCATTGTTCTCGGAATTCAATTAAGGTTAAAAATGCTTTAGAACTCTTCGATTGTTCTCAGAATTCCGTTGATGTTTAACAATGCATTGCAACTCTTCCACTGTTCTCAGAATTCCGATGATGTTTAACAATGCTTTGGAACTCTTCCATTGTTCTCGTAATTCCGCTGATGTTTAACAATCATTTGGATCTCTTAGATTGTTCACCAAATTCTGCTGAAGTTTAAATATGCTTTGGAACTGTTCCATTGTTCTCGAAATTCCGCTGAAGTTCAACAATGCTTTGGAACACTTCCATTGTTCTAGGAATTCTGCTGAAGTGTAAAAATGCTTTAGAACTCTTCCATTGTTCTCAGAATTCCGCTGATGTTTAACAATGCATTGCAACTCTTCCACTGTTCTCAGAATTCCGATGATGTTTAACAATGCTTTGGAACTCTTCCATTTTTCTCGGAAATCCTCTGATGTTTAACAATACTTTTGGAACTCTTCCATTGTTTTCGTAATTCCTCTGAAGTTTAAAAATGCTTTTGTTACTCTTCCATTGTTCTCGGAACTCCAATGAAGGTTAAAAATGCTTTGGAACTCTTCAATTATTCTCGCAATTCTGTTGAAGTTTAAAAATGCTTTGGAAATCTTCCGTTGTTCTGGGCATTCTGATGAAGTTTAAAAATGCTTTGGAACTCTTCCATTGTTCTCGGAAATCCTCTCATGTTTAACAATGCTTTGGAACTCTTACATTGTTCACGGAATTCGGCTGAAGTTTAAAAATGCTTTGGAACTCATCCATTGTTCTCGAAATTCCGCTGTTGTTTAAAAAAGCTTTGGAACTCCTCAATTGTTTTTATAATTCCGCTAATGTTTAACAATGTTTTGGAATTCTTCCATTGGTCTCTGAATTCCGCTGATGTTTAACAATGCTTTTGTAAATCTTCCATTGTTCTCGGCAATTCCAATGAAGCTTAAAAATGCTTTGGAACTCTTCCATTATTCTCGGATTTCTGTTGAAGTTTAAAAATGCTTTGGAACTCTTCAGTTGTTCTGGGAATTCTGATGAAGTTTTAAAATGCTTTGGAACTCTTCCATTGTTCTCGGAAATCCGCTGTTGTTTAACAATGCTTTGGAACACATCCATTGTTCTGGGAATTCTGCTCATGTTTAACAATGCTTTGGAACTCTTCCATTGCTCTTGGAATTCCGCTGTAGTTTAAAAAAGCTTTGGAACTCTTCCAATGTTCTCGGAATTCTGCTGAAGTTTAAAAATACTTTGGAACTCTTTCATTGTTCTGGGAATTCTACTGAAGTTTAGAAATGCTTTTGAACTCTTCCATTGTTTTGGGAATTCTGCTGAAGTTTAAAAATGCTTTGGAACTCTTCTATTGTTCTGGGAATTCTGCTGAAGTGTAAAAATGCTTTAGAACTCTTCCATTGTTCTCAGAATTCCGCTAATGTTTAACAATGCATTGCAACTCTTCCACTGTTCTCAGAATTCCGATGATGTTTAACAATGCTTTGGAACTCTTCCATTGTTCTTGGAATTCCGCTGATGTTTAACTATTCTTTTGGAACTCTTCCATTGTTTTCGTAATTCCGCTGATGTTTAACAATACTTTTGGAACTCTTCCATTGTTTTTGTAATTCCGCTGATGTTTATCAATGCTTTGAAACTCTTCCATTGTTCTCAGAATTCTGCTGAAGTTTAAAAAAGCTTTTTAGCTCTTCTATTGTTTGCGGAATTCCAATGAAGCTTAAAAATGCTTTGGAACTCTTCCATTATTCTCGGATTTCTGTTGAAGTTTAAAAATACTTTGGAACTCTTCCGTTGTTCTGGGAATTCTGATGAAATTTAAAAATGCTTTGGAACTCTTCCATTGTTCTCGGAATTCTGCTGATGTTTAACAATGCTTTTGGAACTTTTCCATTGTTTTCTGAATTTCACTGATGTTTAACATTGCTTTGGAACTCTTCAATTGTTCTCAGAATTCTGCTGAAGTTTAAATATGCTTTCGAACTCTTCCATTGTTCTCGAAATTCCGCTGAAGTTCAACAATGCTTTGGAACTCTTCCATTGTTCTCGGAATTCTGCTGAAGTGTAAAAATGCTTTAGAACTCTTCCATTATTCTCAGAATTCCGCTGATGTTTAACAATGCATTGCAACTCTTCCACTGTTCTCAGAATTCCGATGATGTTTAACAATGCTTTGGAACTCTTCCATTGTTCTCGGAATTCCGCTGATGTTTAACAATCCTTTGGATCTCTTAGATTGTTCACCAAATTCTGCTGAAGTTTAAATATGCTTTGGAACTATTCCATTGTTCTCGAAATTCCGCTGAAGTTCAACAATGCTTTGGAACACTTCCATTGTTCTCGGAATTCTGCTGAAGTGTAAAAATGCTTTAGAACTCTTCCATTGTTCTCAGAATTCCGCTGATGTTTAACAATGCATTGCATCTCTTCCACTGTTCTCAGAATTCCGATGATGTTTAACAATGCTTTGGAACTCTTCCATTTTTCTCGGAAATCCTCTGATGTTTAACAATGCTTTTGTTACTCTTCCATTGTTCTCGGAACTCCAATGAAGGTTAAAAATGCTTTGGAACTCTTCAATTATTCTCGCAATTCTGTTGAACTTTAAAAATGCTTTGGAACTCTTCCATTGTTCTGGGCATTCTGATGAAGTTTAAAAATGCTTTGGAACTCTTCCATTGTTCTCGGAAATCCTCTCATGTTTAACAATGCTTTGGAACTCTTCCATTGTTCACGGAATTCGGCTGAAGTTTAAAAATGCTTTGGAACTCATCCATTGTTCTCGGAATTCCACTGTTGTTTAAAAAAGCTTTGGAACTCTTCAATTGTTTTTATAACTCCGCTAATGTTTAACAATGCTTTGGATCTCTTCCATTTTTCTTGGAAATCCGCTGATGTTTAGCAATGCTTTGGAACTCTTCCATTGTTCTTGGAATTCCGCTGATGTTTAACAATGCTTTTGGAACTCTTCCATTGTTTTCGTAATTCCGCTGATGTTTAACAATGCTTTGAAACTCTTCCATTGTTCTCAGAATTCTGCTGAAGTTTAAAAATGCTTTGGAACTCTTCCATTATTCTCGCAATTCCGCTGAAGTTTAAAAAAGCTTTGGAACTCTTCAATTGTTCTCGGAATTCCGCTAATTTTTAACAATGCTTTTGGAATTCTTCCATTGTTCTCAGAATTCAGCTGATGTTTACAATGCTTTTGGAACTCTTCCATTGTTCTCAGAATTCCGCTGATGTTTAAAAATGCTTTGGAACTCTTCCATTGCACTCGGAATTCCGCTGAAGTTTAAAAAAGCTTTTTAACTCTTCCATTCTTCGCGGAATTCCAATGAAGCTTAAAAATGCTTTGGAACTCTTCCATTATTCTCGGATTTCTGTTGAAGTTTAAAAATGCTTTGGAACTCATCCATTGTTCTCGGAATTCCGCTGTTGTTTAAAAAAGCTTTGGAACTCTTCAATTGTTTTTATAATTCCGCTAATGTTTAACAATGTTTTGGAATTCTTCCATTGGTCTCTGAATTCCGCTGATGTTTAACAATGCTTTTGTAAATCTTCCATTGTTCTCGGCAATTCCAATGAAGCTTAAAAATGCTTTGGAACTCTTCCATTATTCTCGGATTTCTGTTGAAGTTTAAAAATGCTTTGGAACTCTTCAGTTGTTCTGGGAATTCTTCTCATGTTTAACAATGCTTTGGAACTCTTCCATTGTTCTTGGAATTCCGCTTTAGTTTAAAAAAGCTTTGGAACTCTTCCAATGTTCTCGGAATTCTGTTGAAGTTTAAAAATGCTTTTATAACTCTTTCATTGTTCTGGGAATTCTACTGAAGTTTAAAAATGCTTTTGAACTCTTCCATTGTTTTGGGAATTCTGCTGAAGTTTAAAAATGCTGTGGAACTCTTCCATTGTTCTGGGAATTCTGCTGAAGTTTAAAAATGCTTTGGAACTCTTCTATTGTTCTGGGAATTCTGCTGAAGTTTAAAAATGCTTTGGAACGCATCCATTGTTCTGGGAATTCTGCTGAAGTTTAAAAATGCTTTGGAACTCTTCCATTGTTCTCAGAATTCCGCTAATGTTTAACAATGCATTGCAACTCTTCCACTGTTCTCAGAATTCCGATGATGTTTAACAATGCTTTGGAACTCTTCCATTTTTCTTGGAAATCCGCTGATGTTTAGCAATGCTTTGGAACTCTTCCATTGTTCTTGGAATTCCGCTGATGTTTAACAATGCTTTTGGAACTCTTCCATTGTTTTCGTAATTCCGCTGATGTTTAACAATGCTTTGAAACTCTTCCATTGTTCTCAGAATTCTGCTGAAGTTTAAAACTGCTTTGGAACTCTTCCATTATTCTCGCAATTCCGCTGAAGTTTAAAAAAGCTTTGGAACTCTTCAATTGTTCTCGGAATTCCGCTAATTTTTAACACTGCTTTTGGAATTCTTCCATTGTTCTCAGAATTCAGCTGATGTTTAACAATGCTTTTGGAACTCTTCCATTGTTCTCAGAATTCCGCTGATGTTTAAAAATGCTTTGGAACTCTTCCATTGCACTCGGAATTCCGCTGAAGTTTAAAATAGCTTTTTAACTCTTCCATTCTTCGCGCAATTCCAATGAAGCTTAAAAATGCTTTGGAACTCTTCCATTATTCTCGGATTTCTGTTGAAGTTTAAAAATGCTTTGGAACTCTTCCGATGTTCTGGGAATTCTGCTGAAGTGTAAAAATGCTTTGGAACTCTTTAATTTTTCTCCGAATTCCGCTGATGTTTAACAATGCTTTGGTACTCTTGCATTTTTCTCGGAATTCTGCTGAAGTTTAAAAATGCTTTGGAACTCTTCCATTGTTCTCGAAATTCCACTGAAGTTTAACAATGCTTTGGAACTCTTCCATTGTTCTCAGAATTCTGCTGACGTGTAAAAATGCTTTAGAACTCTTCCATTGTTCTCAGAATTCCGCTAATGTTTAACAATGCATTGCAACTCTTCCACTGTTCTCAGAATTCCGATGATGTTTAACAATGCTTTGGAACTCTTCCATTGTTCTTGGAATTCCGCTGATGTTTAACAATGCTTTGAAACTCTTCCATTCTTCTCAGAATTCTGCTGAAGTTTAAAAATGCTTTGGAACTCTTCCATTATTCTCGCAATTCCGCTGAAGTTTAAAAAAAGCTTTGGAACTCTTCAATTGTTCTCGGAATTCTGCTAATTTTAGCAATGCTTTTGGAATTCTTCCATTGTTCTCAGAATTCAGCTGATGTTTAACAATGATTTGGAACTCTTCCATTGTTCTCAGAATTCCGCTGATGTTTAAAAATGCTTTGGAACTCTTCCATTGCACTCGGAATTCCGCTGAAGTTTAAAAAAGCTTTTTAACTCTTCCATTGTTCGCGGAATTCCAATGAAGCTTAAAAATGCTTTGGAACTCTTCCATTATTCTCGGATTTCTGTTGAAGTTTAAAAATGCTTTGGAACTCTTCCGTTGTTCTGGGAATTCCGCTGCAGTTTAATAAACTTTGGAACTCTTCCATTGTTCTCAGAATTCTGCTGATGTTTAACAATGCTTTTGGAACTCTTCCATTGTTTTCTGAATTTCGCTGATGTTTAACAATGCTTTGGAATTCTTCCATTGTTCTCGGAATTCCGCTGATGTTTAACAATCCTTTGGATCTCTTAGATTGTTCACCAAATTCTGCTGAAGTTTAAATATGCTTGGGAACTCTTCCATTGTTCTTGAAATTCCGCTGAAGATCAACAAGGCTTTGGAACTCTTCCATTGTTCTCGGAATTCTGCTGAAGTGTAAAAATGCTTTAGAACTCTTCCATTGTTCTCAGAATTCCGCTGATGTTTAACAATGCATTGCAACTCTTCCACTGTTCTCAGAATTCCGATGATGTTTAACAATGCTTTGGAACTCTTCCATTTTTCTCGGAAATCCTCTGATGTTTAACAATGCTTTTGTTACTCTTCCATTGTTCTCGGAATTCCAATGAAGGTTAAAAATGCTTTGGAACTCTTCAATTATTCTCGCAATTCTGTTGAAGTTTAAAAATGCTTTGGAACTCTTCCGTTGTTCTGGGCATTCTGATGAAGTTTAAAAATGCTTTGGAACTCTTCCATTGTTCTCGGAAATCCTCTCATGTTTAACAATGCTTTGGAACTCTTCCATTGCTCACGGAATTCGGCTGAAGTTTAAAAATGCTTTGGAACTCATCCATTGTTCTCGGAATTCCGCTGTAGTTTAAAAAAGCTTTGGAACTCTTCAATTGTTTTTATAATTCCGCTAATGTTTAACAATGTTTTGGAATTCTTCCATTAGTCTCTGAATTCCGCTGATGTTTAACAATGCTTTTGTAAATCTTCCATTGTTCTCGGCAATTCCAATGAAGCTTAAAATGCTTTGGAACTCTTCCATTATTCTCGGATTTCTGTTGAAGTTTAAAAATGCTTTGGAACTCTTCAGTTGTTCTGGGAATTCTGATGAAGTTTTAAAATGCTTTGGAACTCTTCCATTGTTCTCGGAAATCCGCTGTTGTTTAACAATGCTTTGGAACTCATCCATTGTTCTGGGAATTCTGCTGATGTTTAACAATGCTTTGGAACTCTTCCATTGTTCTTGGAATTCTGCTGTAGTTTAAAAAAGCTTTGGAACTCTTCCAATGTTCTCGGAATTCTGCTGAAGTTTAAAAATGCTTTGGAACGCTTTCATTGTTCTGGGAATTCTACTGAAGTTTAAAAATGCTTTTGATCTCTTCCATTGTTTTGGGAATTCCGCTAATGTTTAACAATGCATTGCAACTCTTCCACTGTTCTCAGAATTCCGATGATGTTTAACAATGCTTTGGAACTCTTCCATTGTTCTTGGAAATCCGCTGATGTTTAACAATGCTTTTGGAACTCTTCCATTGTTTTCGTAATTCCGCTGATGTTTAACAATGCTTTGAAACTCTTACATTGTTCTCAGAATTCTGCTGAAGTTTAAAAATGCTTTGGAACTCTTCCATTATTCTCGCAATTCCGCTGAAGTTTAAAAAAGCTTTGGAACTCTTCAATTGTTCTCGGAATTCCGCTAATTTTTAACAATGCTTTTGGAATTCTTCCATTGTTCTCAGAATTCAGCTGATGTTTAACAATGCTTTTGGAACTCTTCCATTGTTCTCAGAATTCCGCTGATGTTTAAAAATGCTTTGGAACTCTTCCATTGCACTCGGAATTCCGCTGAAGTTTAAAAAAGCTTTTTAACTCTTCCATTCTTCGCGGAATTCCAATGAAGCTTAAAAATGCTTTGGAACTCTTCCATTATTCTCGGATTTCTGTTGAAGTTCAACAATGCTTTGGAACTCTTCCATTGTTCTCGGAATTCTGCTGAAGTGTAAAAATGCTTTAGAACTCTTCCATTATTCTCAGAATTCCGCTGATGTTTAACAATGCATTGCAACTCTTCCACTGTTCTCAGAATTCCGATGATGTTTAACAATGCTTTGGAACTCTTCCATTGTTCTCGGAATTCCGCTGATGTTTAACAATTCTTTGGATCTCTTATATTGTTCACCAAATTCTGCTGAAGTTTAAATATGCTTTGGAACTATTCCATTGTTCTCGAAATTCCGCTGAAGTTCAACAATGCTTTGGAACACTTCCATTGTTCTCGGAATTCTGCTGAAGTGTAAAAATGCTTTAGAACTCTTCCATTGTTCTCAGAATTCCGCTGATGTTTAACAATGCATTGCATCTCTTCCACTGTTCTCAGAATTCCGATGATGTTTAACAATGCTTTGGAACTCTTCCATTTTTCTCGGAAATCCTCTGATGTTTAACAATGCTTTGGAACTCTTCCATTGTTTTCGTAATTCCGCTGATGTTTAACAATGCTTTGGACTCTTCCATTGTTCTCAGAATTCTGCTGAAGTTTAAAAATGCTTTGGAACTCTTCCATTATTCTTGCAATTCCGCTGAAGTTTAAAAAAGCATTGGAACTCTTCAATTGTTCTCGGAATTCCACTAATTTTTAACAATGCTTTTGGAATTCTTCTATGGTTCTCAGAATTCAGCTGATGTTTAACAATGCTTTTGTTACTCTTCCATTGTTCTCGGAACTCCAATGAAGGTTAAAAATGCTTTGGAACTCTTCAATTATTCTCGCAATTCTGTTGAACTTTAAAAATGCTTTGGAACTCTTCCGTTGTTCTGGGCATTCTGATGAAGTTTAAAAATGCTTTGGAACTCTTCCATTGTTCTCGGAAATCCTCTCATGTTTAACAATGCTTTGGAACTCTTCCATTGTTCACGAAATTCGGCTGAAGTTTAAAAATGCTTTGAAACTCATCCATTGTTCTCGGAATTCCACTGTTGTTTAAAAAAGCTTTGGAACTCTTCAATTGTTTTTATAATTCCGCTAATGTTTAACACTGTTTTGGAATTCTTCCATTGGTCTCTGAATTCCGCTGATGTTTAACAATGCTTTTGTAAATCTTCCATTGTTCTCGGCAATTCCAATGAAGCTTAAAAATGCTTTGGAACTCTTCCATTATTCTCGGATTTCTGTTGAAGTTTAAAAATGCTTTGGAACTCTTCAGTTGTTCTGGGAATTCTGATGAAGTTTTAAAATGCTTTGGAACTCTTCCATTGTTCTCGGAAATCCGCTGTTGTTTAACAATGCTTTGGAACTCATCCATTGTTCTTGGAATTCTGCTGAAGTTTAAAAATGCTTTGGAACTCTTCCATTGTTCTCAGAATTCCGCTAATGTTAACAATGCATTGCAACTCTTCCACTGTTCTCAGAATTCCGATGATGTTTAACAATGCTTTGGATCTCTTCCATTTTTCTTGGAAATCCGCTGATGTTTAGCAATGCTTTGGAACTCTTCCATTGTTCTTGGAATTCCGCTGATGTTTAACAATGCTTTTGGAACTCTTCCATTGTTTTCGTAATTCCGCTGATGTTTAACAATGCTTTGAAACTCTTCCATTGTTCTCAGAATTCTGCTGAAGTTTAAAAATGCTTTGGAACTCTTCCATTATTCTCGCAATTCCGCTGAAGTTTAAAAAAGCTTTGGAACTGTTCAATTGTTCTCGGAATTCCGCTAATTTTTAACAATGCTTTTGGAATTCTTCCATTGTTCTCAGAATTCAGCTGATGTTTAACAATGCTTTTGGAACTCTTCCATTGTTCTCAGAATTCCGCTGATGTTTAAAAATGCTTTGGAACTCTTCCATTGCACTCGGAATTCCGCTGAAGTTTAAAAAAGCTTTTTAACTCTTCCATTCTTCGCGGAATTCCAATGAAGCTTAAAAATGCTTTGGAACTCTTCCATCATTCTCGGATTTCTGTTGAAGTTTAAAAATGCTTTGGAACTCATCCATTGTTCTCGGAATTCCGCTGTTGTTTAAAAAAGCTTTGGAACTCTTCAATTGTTTTTATAATTCCGCTAATGTTTAACAATGTTTTGGAATTCTTCCATTGGTCTCTGAATTCCGCTGATGTTTAACAATGCTTTTGTAAATCTTCCATTGTTCTCGACAATTCCAATGAAGCTTAAAAATGCTTTGGAACTCTTCCATTATTCTCGGATTTCTGTTGAAGTTTAAAAATGCTTTGTAACTCTTCAGTTGTTCTGGGAATTCTGATGAAGTTTTAAAATGCTTTGGAACTCTTCCATTGTTCTCGGAAATCCGCTGTTGTTGAACAATGCTTTGGAACTCATCCATTGTTCTGGGAATTCTGCTCATGTTTAACAATGCTTTGGAATTCTTCCATTGTTCTTGGAACTCCGCTTTAGTTTAAAAAAGCTTTGGAACTCTTCCAATGTTCTCGGAATTCTGCTGAAGTTTAAAAATGCTTTTATAACTCTTTCATTGTTCTGGGAATTCTACTGAAGTTTAAAAATGCTTTTGAACTCTTCCATTGTTTTGGGAATTCTGCTGAAGTTTAAAAATGCTTTGGAACTCTTCCATTGTTCTGGGAATTCTGCTGAAGTTTAAAAATGCTTTGGAACTCTTCTATTGTTCTGGGAATTCTGCTGAAGTTTAAAAATGCTTTGGAACTCATCCATTGTTCTGGGAATTCTGCTGAAGTTTAAAAATGCTTTGGAACTCTTCCATTGTTCTCAGAATTCCGCTAATGTTTAACAATGCATTGCAACTCTTCCACTGTTCTCAGAATTCCGATGATGTTTAACAATGCTTTGGAACTCTTCCATTTTTCTTGGAAATCCACTGATGTTTAGCAATGCTTTGGAACTCTTCCATTGTTCTTGGAATTCCGCTGATGTTTAACAATGCTTTGAAACTCTTCCATTGTTCTCAGAATTCTGCTGAAGTTTAAAAATGCTTTGGAACTCTTCCATTATTCTCGCAATTCCGCTGAAGTTTAAAAAAGCTTTGGAACTCTTCAATTGTTCTCGGAATTCCGCTAATTTTTAACAATGCTTTTGGAATTCTTCCATTGTTCTCAGAATTCAGCTGATGTTTAACAATGCTTTTGGAACTCTTCCATTGTTCTCAGAATTCCGCTGATTTTTAAAAATGCTTTGGAACTCTTCCATTGCACTCGGAATTCCGCTGAAGTTTAAAAAAGCTTTTTAACTCTTCCATTCTTCGCATAATTCCAATGAAGCTTAAAAATGCTTTGGAACTCTTCCATTATTCTCGGATTTCTGTTGAAGTTCAACAATGCTTTGGAACTCTTCCATTGTTCTCGGAATTCTGCTGAAGTGTAAAAATGCTTTAGAACTCTTCCATTATTCTCAGAATTCCGCTGATGTTTAACAATGCATTGCAACTCTTCCACTGTTCTCAGAAGTCCGATGATGTTTAACAATGCTTTGGAACTCTTCCATTGTTCTCGGAATTCCGCTGATGTTTAACAATCCTTTGGATCTCTTAGATTGTTCACCAAATTCTGCTGAAGTTTAAATATGCTTTGGAACTATTCCATTGTTCTCGAAATTCCGCTGAAGTTCAACAATACTTTGGAACACTTCCATTGTTCTCGGAATTCTGCTGAAGTGTAAAAATGCTTTAGAACTCTTCCATTGTTCTCAGAATTCCGCTGATGTTTAACAATGCATTGCATCTCTTCCACTGTTCTCAGAATTCCGATGATGTTTAACAATGCTTTGGAACTCTTCCATTTTTCTCGGAAATCCTCTGATGTTTAACAATGCTTTTGGAACTCTTCCATTGTTTTCGTAATTCCGCTGATGTTTAACAATGCTTTGGACTCTTCCATTGTTCTCAGAATTCTGCTGAAGTTTAAAAATGCTTTGGAACTCTTCCATTATTCTTGCAATTCCGCTGAAGTTTAAAAAAGCATTGGAACTCTTCAATTGTTCTCGGAATTCCGCTAATTTTTAACAATGCTTTTGGAATTCTTCTATGGTTCTCAGAATTCAGCTGATGTTTAACAATGCTTTTGTTACTCTTCCATTGTTCTCGGAACTCCAATGAAGGTTAAAAATGCTTTGGAACTCTTCAATTATTCTCGCAATTCTGTTGAACTTTAAAAATGCTTTGGAACTCTTCCGTTGTTCTGGGCATTCTGATGAAGTTTAAAAATGCTTTGGAACTCTTCCATTGTTCTCGGAAATCCTCTCATGTTTAACAATGCTTTGGAACTCTTCCATTGTTCACGGAATTCGGCTGAAGTTTAAAAATGCTTTGGAACTCATCCATTGTTCTCGGAATTCCACTGTTGTTTAAAAAAGCTTTGGAACTCTTCAATTGTTTTTATAATTCCGCTAATGTTTAACAATGTTTTGGAATTCTTCCATTGGTCTCTGAATTCCGCTGATGTTTAACAATGCTTTTGTAAATCTTCCATTGTTCTCGGCAATTCCAATGAAGCTTAAAAATGCTTTGGAACTCTCCCATTATTCTCGGATTTCTGTTGAAGTTTAAAAATGCTTTGGAACTCTTCAGTTGTTCTGGGAATTCTGATGAAGTTTTAAAATGTTTTGGAACTCTTCCATTGCTCTCGGAAATCCGCTGTTGTTTAACAATGCTTTGGAACTCATCCATTGTTCTGGGAATTCTGCTCATGTTTAACAATGCTTTGAAACTCTTCCATTGTTCTTGGAATTCGGCTTTAGTTTAAAAAAGCTTTGGAACTCTTCCAATGTTCTCGGAATTCTGCTGAAGTTTAAAAATGCTTTTATAACTCTTTCATTGTTCTGGGAATTCTACTGAAGTTTAAAAATGCTTTTGAACTCTTCCATTGTTTTGGGAATTCTGCTGAAGTTTAAAAATGCTTTGGAACTCATCCATTGTTCTGGGAATTCTGCTGAAGTTTAAAAATGCTTTGGAACTCTTCTATTGTTCTGGGAATTCTGCTGAAGTTTAAAAATGCTTTGGAACTCATCCATTGTTCTGGGAATTCTGCTGAAGTTTAAAAATGCTTTGGAACTCTTCTATTGTTCTGGTAATTCTGCTGAAGTTTAAAAATGCTTTGGAACTCTTCCATTGTTCTGGGAATTCTGCTGAAGTTTAAAAATGCTTTGGAACTCTTCCATTGTTCTCAGAATTCCGCTAATGTTTAACAATGCATTGCAACTCTTCCACTGTTCTCAGAATTCCGATGATGTTTAACAATGATTTGGATCTCTTCCATTTTTCTTGGAAATCCGCTGATGTTTAGCAATGCTTTGGAACTCTTCCATTGTTCTTGGAATTCCGCTGATGTTTAACAATGCTTTTGGAACTCTTCCATTGTTTTCGTAATTCCGCTGATGTTTAACAATGCTTTGAATCTCTTCCATTGTTCTCAGAATTCTGCTGAAGTTTAAAAATGCTTTGGAACTCTTCCATTATTCTCGCAATTCCGCTGAAGTTTAAAAAAGCTTTGGAACTGTTCAATTGTTCTCGGAATTCCGCTAATTTTTAACAATGCTTTTGGAATTCTTCCATTGTTCTCAGAATTCAGCTGATGTTTAACAATGCTTTTGGAACTCTTCCATTGTTCTCAGAATTCCGCTGATGTTTAAAAATGCTTTGGAACTCTTCCATTGCACTCGGAATTCCGCTGAAGATTAAAAAAGCTTTTTAACTCTTCCATTCTTCGCGGAATTCCAATGAAGCTTAAAAATGCTTTGGAACTCTTCCATCATTCTCGGATTTCTGTTGAAGTTTAAAAATGCTTTGGAACTCATCCATTGTTCTCGGAATTCCGCTGTTGTTTAAAAAAGCTTTGGAACTCTTCAATTGTTTTTATAATTCCGCTAATGTTTAACAATGTTTTGGAATTCTTCCATTGGTCTCTGAATTCCGCTGATGTTTAACAATGCTTTTGTAAATCTTCCATTGTTCTCGGCAATTCCAATGAAGCTTAAAAATGCTTTGGAACTCTTCCATTATTCTCGGATTTCTGTTGAAGTTTAAAAATGCTTTGGAACTCTTCAGTTGTTCTGGGAATTCTGATGAAGTTTTAAAATGCTTTGGAACTCTTCCATTGTTCTCGGAAATCCGCTGTTGTTGAACAATGCTTTGGAACTCATCCATTGTTCTGGGAATTCTGCTCATGTTTAACAATGCTTTGGAATTCTTCCATTGTTCTTGGAATTCCGCTTTAGTTTAAAAAAGCTTTGGAACTCTTCCAATGTTCTCGGAATTCTGCTGAAGTTTAAAAATGCTTTTATAACTCTTTCATTGTTCTGGGAATTCTACTGAATTTTAAAAATGCTTTTGAACTCTTCCATTGTTTTGGGAATTCTGCTGAAGTTTAAAAATGCTTTGGAACTCTTCCATTGTTCTGGGAATTCTGCTGAAGTTTAAAAATGCTTTGGAACTCTTCTATTTTTCTGGGAATTCTGCTGAAGTTTAAAAATGCTTTGGAACTCATCCATTGTTCTGGGAATTCTGCTGAAGTTTAAAAATGCTTTGGAACTCTTCCATTGTTCTCAGAATTCCGCTAATGTTTAACAATGCATTGCAACTCTTCCACTGTTCTCAGAATTCCGATGATGTTTAACAATGCTTTGGAACTCTTCCATTTTTCTTGGAAATCCACTGATGTTTAGCAATGCTTTGGAACTCTTCCATTGTTCTTGGAATTCCGCTGATGTTTAACAATGCTTTGAAACTCTTCCATTGTTCTCAGAATTCTGCTGAAGTTTAAAAATGCTTTGGAACTCTTCCATTATTCTCGCAATTCCGCTGAAGTTTAAAAAAGCTTTGGAACTCTTCAATTGTTCTCGGAATTCCGCTAATTTTTAACAATGCTTTTGGAATTCTTCCAATGTTCTCAGAATTCAGCTGATGTTTAACAATGCTTTTGGAACTCTTCCATTGTTCTCAGAATTCCGCTGATGTTTAAGAATGCTTTGGAACTCTTCCATTGCACTCGGAATTCCGCTGAAGTTTAAAAAAGCTTTTTAACTCTTCCATTCTTCGCGGAATTCAAATGAAGCTTAAAAATGCTTTGGAACTCTTCCATTATTCTCGGATTTCTGTTGAAGTTCAACAATGCTTTGGAACTCTTCCATTGTTCTCGGAATTCTGCTGAAGTGTAAAAATGCTTTAGAACTCTTCCATTATTCTCAGAATTCCGCTGATGTTTAACAATGCATTGCAACTCTTCCACTGTTCTCAGAAGTCCGATGATGTTTAACAATGCTTTGGAACTCTTCCATTGTTCTCGGAATTTCGCTGATGTTTAACAATCCTTTGGATCTCTTAGATTGTTCACCAAATTCTGCTGAAGTTTAAAAATGCTTTGGAACTCTTCCATTATTCTTGCAATTCCGCTGAAGTTTAAAAAAGCATTGGAACTCTTCAATTGTTCTCGGAATTCCGCTAATTTTTAACAATGCTTTTGGAATTCTTCTATGGTTCTCAGAATTCAGCTGATGTTTAACAATGCTTTTGTTACTCTTCCATTGTTCTCGGAACTCCAATGAAGGTTAAAAATGCTTTGGAACTCTTCAATTATTCTCGCAATTCTGTTGAACTTTAAAAATGCTTTGGAACTCTTCCGTTGTTCTGGGCATTCTGATGAAGTTTAAAAATGCTTTGGAACTCTTCCATTGTTCTCGGAAATCCTCTCATGTTTAACAATGCTTTGGAACTCTTCCATTGTTCACGAAATTCGGCTGAAGTTTAAAAATGCTTTGGAACTCATCCATTGTTCTCGGAATTCCACTGTTGTTTAAAAAAGCTTTGGAACTCTTCAATTGTTTTTATAATTCCGCTAATGTTTAACAATGTTTTGGAATTCTTCCATTGGTCTCTGAATTCCGCTGATGTTTAACAATGCTTTTGTAAATCTTCCATTGTTCTCGGCAATTCCAATGAAGCTTAAAAATGCTTTGGAACTCTTCCATTATTCTCGGATTTCTGTTGAAGTTTAAAAATGCTTTGGAACTCTTCAGTTGTTCTGGGAATTCTGATGAAGTTTTAAAATGCTTTGGAACTCTTCCATTGCTCTCGGAAATCCGCTGTTGTTTAACAATGCTTTGGAACTCATCCATTGTTCTGGGAATTCTGCTCATGTTTAACAATGCTTTGAAACTCTTCCATTGTTCTTGGAATTCCGCTTTAGTTTAAAAAAGCTTTGGAACTCTTCCAATGTTCTCGGAATTCTGCTGAAGTTTAAAAATGCTTTTATAACTCTTTCATTGTTCTGGGAATTCTACTGAAGTTTAAAAATGCTTTTGAACTCTTCCATTGTTTTGGGAATTCTGCTGAAGTTTAAAAATGCTTTGGAACTCTTCCATTGTTCTGGGAATTCTGCTGAAGTTTAAAAATGCTTTGGAACTCTTCCATTGTTCTCAGAATTCCGCTAATGTTTAACAATGCATTGCAACTCTTCCACTGTTCTCAGAATTCCGATGATGTTTAACAATGCTTTGGAACTCTTCCATTTTTCTTGGAAATCCGCTGATGTTTAGCAATGCTTTGGAACTCTTCCATTGTTCTTGGAATTCCGCTGATGTTTAACAATGCTTTTGGAACTCTTCCATTGTTTTCGTAATTCCGCTGATGTTTAACAATGCTTTGAAACTCTTCCATTGTTCTCAGAATTCTGCTGAAGTTTAAAAATGCTTTGGAACTCTTCCATTATTCTCGCAATTCCGCTGAAGTTTAAAAAAGCTTTGGAACTCTTCAATTGTTCTCGGAATTCCGCTAATTTTTAACAATGCCTTTGGAATTCTTCCATTGTTCTCAGAATTCAGCTGATGTTTAACAATGCTTTTGGAACTCTTCCATTGTTCTCAGAATTCCGCTGATGTTTAAAAATGCTTTGGAACTCTTCCATTGCACTCGGAATTCCGCTGAAGTTTAAAAAAGCTTTTTAACTCTTCCATTCTTCGCGGAATTCCAATGAAGCTTAAAAATGCTTTGGAACTCTTCCATTATTCTCGGATTTCTGTTGAAGTGTAAAAATGCTTTGGAACTCTTTAATTTTTCTCCGAATTCCGCTGATGTTTAACAATGCTTTGGTACTCTTCCATTGTTCAAGGAATTCCGCTGAAGTTTAACAATGCTTTGGAACTCTTGCATTTTTCTTGGAATTCTGCTGAAGTTAAAAAATGCTTTGGAACTCTTCCATTGTTCTCAAAATTCCACTGAAGTTTAACAATGCTTTGGAACTCTTCCATTGTTCTCAGAATTCTGCTGAAGTGTAAAAATGCTTTAGAACTCTTCCATTGTTCTCAGAATACCGCTAATGTTTAGCAATGCATTGCAACTCTTCCACTGTTCTCAGAATTCCGATGATGTTTAACAATGCTTTGGAACTCTTCCATTGTTCTTGGAATTCCGCTGATGTTTAACAATGATTTGAAACTCTTCCATTCTTCTCAGAATTCTGCTGAAGTTTAAAAATGCTTTGGAACTCTTCCATTATTCTCGCAATTCCGCTGAAGTTTAAAAAAAGCTTTGGAACTCTTCAATTGTTCTCGGAATTCTGCTAATTTTTAACAATGCTTTTGGAATTCTTCCATTGTTCTCAGAATTCAGCTGATGTTTAACAATGATTTGGAACTCTTCCATTGTTCTCAGAATTCCGCTGATGTTTAAAAATGCTTTGGAACTCTTCCATTGCACTCGGAATTCCGCTGAAGTTTAAAAAAGCTTTTTAACTCTTCCATTGTTCGCGGAATTCCAATGAAGCTTAAAAATGCTTTGGAACTCTTCCATTATTCTCGGATTTCTGTTGAAGTTTAAAAATGCTTTGGAACTCTTCCGTTGTTCTGGGAATTCCGCTGCAGTTTAATAAACTTTGGAACTCTTCCATTGTTCTCAGAATTCTGCTGATGTTTAACAATGCTTTTGGAACTCTTCCATTGTTTCTGAATTTCGCTGATGTTTAACAATGCTTTGGAATTCTTCCATTGTTCTCAGAATTCTGCTGAAGTTTAAAAATGCTTTGGAACTCTTCCATTGTTCTCGGAATTCCGCTGATGTTTAACAATCCTTTGGATCTCTTAGATTCTTCACCAAATTCTGCTGAAGTTTAAACATGCTTGGGAACTCTTCCATTGTTCTTGAAATTCCGCTGAAGATCAACAAGGCTTTGGAACTCCTCCATTGTTCTCGGAATTCTGCTGAAGTGTAAAAATGCTTTAGAACTCTTCCATTGTTCTCAGAATTCCGCTGATGTTTAACAATGCATTGCAACTCTTCCACTGTTCTCAGAATTCCGATGATGTTTAACAATGCTTTGGAACTCTTCCATTTTTCTCGGAAATCCTCTGATGTTTAACAATGCTTTTGTTACTCTTCCATTGTTCTCGGAATTCCAATGAAGGTTAAAAATGCTTTGGAACTCTTCAATTATTCTCGCAATTCTGTTGAAGTTTAAAAATGCTTTGGAACTCTTCCGTTGTTCTGGGCATTCTGATGAAGTTTAAAAATGCTTTGGAACTCTTCCATTGTTCTCGGAAATCCTCTCATGTTTAACAATGCTTTGGAACTCTTCCATTGCTCACGGAATTCGGCTGAAGTTTAAAAATGCTTTGGAACTCATCCATTGTTCTCGGAATTCCGCTGTAGTTTAAAAAAGCTTTGGAACTCTTTAATTGTTTTTATAATTCCGCTAATGTTTAACAATGTTTTGGAATTCTTCCATTAGTCTCTGAATTCCACTGATGTTTAACAATGCTTTTGTAAATCTTCCATTGTTCTCGGCAATTCCAATGAAGCTTAAAAATGCTTTGGAACTCTTCCATTATTCTCGGATTTCTGTTGAAGTTTAAAAATGCTTTGGAACTGTTCAGTTGTTCTGGGAATTCTGATGAAGTTTTAAAATGCTTTGGAACTCTTCCATTGTTCTCGGAAATCCGCTGTTGTTTAACAATGCTTTGGAACTCATCCATTGTTCTGGGAATTCTGCTGATGTTTAACAATGCTTTGGAACTCTTCCATTGTTCTTGGAATTCTGCTGTAGTTTATAAAAGCTTTGGAACTCTTCCAATGTTCTCGGAATTCTGCTGAAGTTTAAAAATGCTTTGGAACTCTTTCATTGTTCTGGGAATTCTACTGAAGTTTAAAAATGCTTTTGATCTCTTCCATTGTTTTGGGAATTCCGCTAATGTTTAACAATGCATTGCAACTCTTCCACTGTTCTCAGAATTCCGATGATGTTTAACAATGCTTTGGAACTCTTCCATTTTTCTTGGAAATCCGCTGATGTTTAGCAATGCTTTGGAACTCTTCCATTGTTCTTGGAATTCCGCTGATGTTTAACAATGCTTTTGGAACTCTTCCATTGTTTTCGTAATTCCGCTGATGTTTAACAATGCTTTGAAACTCTTCCATTGTTCTCAGAATTCTGCTGAAGTTTAAAAATGCTTTGGAACTCTTCCATTATTCTCGCAATTCCGCTGAAGTTTAAAAAAGCTTTGGAACTCTTCAATTGTTCTCGGAATTCCGCTAATTTTTAACAATGCCTTTGGAATTCTTCCATTGTTCTCAGAATTCAGCTGATGTTTAACAATGCTTTTGGAACTCTTCCATTGTTCTCAGAATTCCGCTGATGTTTAAAAATGCTTTGGAACTCTTCCATTGCACTCGGAATTCCGCTGAAGTTTAAAAAAGCTTTTTAACTCTTCCATTCTTCGCGGAATTCCAATGAAGCTTAAAAATGCTTTGGAACTCTTCCATTATTCTCGGATTTCTGTTGAAGTGTAAAAATGCTTTGGAACTCTTTAATTTTTCTCCGAATTCCGCTGATGTTTAACAATGCTTTGGTACTCTTCCATTGTTCAAGGAATTCCGCTGAAGTTTAACAATGCTTTGGAACTCTTGCATTTTTCTTGGAATTCTGCTGAAGTTTAAAAATGCTTTGGAACTCTTCCATTGTTCTCAAAATTCCACTGAAGTTTAACAATGCTTTGGAACTCTTCCATTGTTCTCAGAATTCTGCTGAAGTGTAAAAATGCTTTAGAACTCTTCCATTGTTCTCAGAATACCGCTAATGTTTAGCAATGCTTTTGGAACTCTTCCATTGTTCTCAGAATTCCGCTGATGTTTAAAAATGCTTTGGAACTCTTCCATTGCACTCGGAATTCCGCTGAAGTTTAAAAAAGCTTTTTAACTCTTCCATTCTTCGCGGAATTCCAATGAAGCTTAAAAATGCTTTGGAACTCTTCCATTATTCTCGGATTTCTGTTGAAGTTCAACAATGCTTTGGAACTCTTCCATTGTTCTCGGAATTCTGCTGAAGTGTAAAAATGCTTTAGAACTCTTCCATTATTCTCAGAATTCCGCTGATGTTTAACAATGCATTGCAACTCTTCCACTGTTCTCAGAATTCCGATGATGTTTAACAATGCTTTGGAACTCTTCCATTGTTCTCGGAATTCCGCTGATGTTTAACAATTCTTTGGATCTCTTAGATTGTTCACCAAATTCTGCTGAAGTTTAAATATGCTTTGGAACTATTCCATTGTTCTCGAAATTCCGCTGAAGTTCAACAATGCTTTGGAACACTTCCATTGTTCTCGGAATTCTGCTGAAGTGTAAAAATGCTTTAGAACTCTTCCATTGTTCTCAGAATTCCGCTGATGTTTAACAATGCATTGCATCTCTTCCACTGTTCTCAGAATTCCGATGATGTTTAACAATGCTTTGGAACTCTTCCATTTTTCTCGGAAATCCTCTGATGTTTAACAATGCTTTTGGAACTCTTCCATTGTTTTCGTAATTCCGCTGATGTTTAACAATGCTTTGGACTCTTCCATTGTTCTCAGAATTCTGCTGAAGTTTAAAAATGCTTTGGAACTCTTCCATTATTCTTGCAATTCCGCTGAAGTTTAAAAAAGCATTGGAACTCTTCAATTGTTCTCGGAATTCCGCTAATTTTTAACAATGCTTTTGGAATTCTTCTATGGTTCTCAGAATTCAGCTGATGTTTAACAATGCTTTTGTTACTCTTCCATTGTTCTCGGAACTCCAATGAAGGTTAAAAATGCTTTGGAACTCTTCAATTATTCTCGCAATTCTGTTGAACTTTAAAAATGCTTTGGAACTCTTCCGTTGTTCTGGGCATTCTGATGAAGTTTAAAAATGCTTTGGAACTCTTCCATTGTTCTCGGAAATCCTCTCATGTTTAACAATGCTTTGGAACTCTTCCATTGTTTACGGAATTCGGCTGAAGTTTAAAAATGCTTTGGAACTCATCCATTGTTCTCGGAATTCCACTGTTGTTTAAAAAAGCTTTGGAACTCTTCAATTGTTTTTATAATTCCGCTAATGTTTAACAATGTTTTGGAATTCTTCTATTGGTCTCTGAATTCCGCTGATGTTTAACAATGCTTTTGTAAATCTTCCATTGTTCTCGGCAATTCCAATGAAGCTTAAAAATGCTTTGGAACTCTTCCATTATTCTCGGATTTCTGTTGAAGTTTAAAAATGCTTTGGAACTCTTCAGTTGTTCTGGGAATTCTGATGAAGTTTTAAAATGCTTTGGAACTCTTCCATTGTTCTCGGAAATCCGCTGTTGTTTAACAATGCTTTGGAACTCATCCATTGTTCTGGGAATTCTGCTCATGTTTAACAATGCTTTGGAACTCTTCCATTGTTCTTGGAATTCCGCTTTAGTTTAAAAAAGCTTTGGAACTCTTCCAATGTTCTCGTAATTCTGCTGAAGTTTAAAAATGCTTTTATAACTCTTTCATTGTTCTGGGAATTCTACTGAAGTTTAAAAATGCTTTTGAACTCTTCCATTGTTTTGGGAATTCTGCTGAAGTTTAAAAATGCTTTGGAACTCATCCATTGTTCTGGGAATTCTGCTGAAGTTTAAAAATGCTTTGGAACTCTTCTATTTTTCTGGGAATTCTGCTGAAGTTTAAAAATGCTTTGGAACTCTTCCATTGTTCTGGGAATTCTGCTGAAGTTTAAAAATGCTTTGGAACTCTTCCATTGTTCTCAGAATTCCGCTAATGTTTAACAATGCATTGCAACTCTTCCACTGTTCTCAGAATTCCGATGATGTTTAACAATGCTTTGGATCTCTTCCATTTTTCTTGGAAATCCGCTGATGTTTAGCAATGCTTTGGAACTCTTCCATTGTTCTTGGAATTCCGCTGATGTTTAACAATGCTTTTGGAACTCTTCCATTGTTTTCGTAATTCCGCTGATGTTTAACAATGCTTTGAAACTCTTCCATTGTTCTCAGAATTCTGCTGAAGTTTAAAAATGCTTTGGAACTCTTCCATTATTCTCGCAATTCCGCTGAAGTTTAAAAAAGCTTTGGAACTGTTCAATTGTTCTCGGAATTCCGCTAATTTTTAACAATGCTTTTGGAATTCTTCCATTGTTCTCAGAATTCAGCTGATGTTTAACAATGCTTTTGGAACTCTTCCATTGTTCTCAGAATTCCGCTGATGTTTAAAAATGCTTTGGAACTCTTCCATTGCACTCGGAATTCCGCTGAAGTTTAAAAAAGCTTTTTAACTCTTCCATTCTTCGCGGAATTCCAATGAAGCTTAAAAATGCTTTGGAACTCTTCCATTATTCTCGGATTTCTGTTGAAGTTTAAAAATGCTTTGGAACTCTTCCGATGTTCTGGGAATTCTGCTGAAGTGTAAAAATGCTTTGGAACTCTTTAATTTTTCTCCGAATTCCGCTGATGTTTAACAATGCTTTGGTACTCTTCCATTGTTCAAGGAATTCCGCTGAAGTTTAACAATGCTTTGGAACTCTTCCATTGTTCTCGAAATTCCACTGAAGTTTAACAATGCTTTGGAACTCTTCCATTGTTCTCAGAATTCTGCTGAAGTGTAAATATGCTTTAGAACTCTTCCATTGTTCTCAGAATACCGCTAATGTTTAACAATGCATTGCAACTCTTCCACTGTTCTCAGAATTCCGATGATGTTTAACAATGCTTTGGAACTCTTCCATTGTTCTTGGAATTCCGCTGATGTTTAACAATGCTTTGAAACTCTTCCATTCTTCTCAGAATTCTGCTGAAGTTTAAAAATGCTTTGGAACTCTTCCATTATTCTCGCAATTCCGCTGAAGTTTAAAAAAATCTTTGGAACTCTTCACTTGTTCTTGGAATTCTGCTAATTTTTAACAATGCTTTTGGAATTCTTCCATTGTTCTCAGAATTCAGCTGATGTTTAACAATGATTTGGAACTCTTCCATTGTTCTCAGAATTCCGCTGATGTTTAAAAATGCTTTGGAACTCTTCCATTGCACTCGGAATTCCGCTGAAGTTTAAAAAAGCTTTCTAACTCTTCCATTGTTCGCGGAATTCCAATGAAGCTTAAAAATGCTTTGGAACTCTTCCATTATTCTCGTATTTCTGTTGAAGTTTAAAAATGCTTTGGAACTCTTCCGTTGTTCTGGGAATTCCGCTGCAGTTTAATAAACTTTGGAACTCCTCCATTGTTCTCAGAATTCTGCTGATGTTTAACAATGCTTTTGGAACTCTTCCATTGTTTTCTGAATTTCGCTGATGTTTAACAATGCTTTGGAATTCTTCCATTGTTCTCGGAATTCCGCTGATGTTTAACAATCCTTTGGATCTCTTAGATTGTTCACCAAATTCTGCTGAAGTTTAAATATGCTTGGGAACTCTTCCATTGTTCTTGAAATTCCGCTGAAGATCAACAAGGCTTTGGAACTCTTCCATTGTTCTCGGAATTCTGCTGAAGTGTAAAAATGCTTTAGAACTCTTCCATTGTTCTCAGAATTCCGCTGATGTTTAACAATGCATTGCAACTCTTCCACTGTTCTCAGAATTCCGATGATGTTTAACAATGCTTTGGAACTCTTCCATTTTTCTCGGAAATCCTCTGATGATTAACAATGCTTTTGTTACTCTTCCATTGTTCTCGGAATTCCAATGAAGGTTAAAAATGCTTTGGAACTCTTCAATTATTCTCGCAATTCTGTTGAAGTTTAAAAATGCTTTGGAACTCTTCCGTTGTTCTGGGCATTCTGATGAAGTTTAAAAATGCTTTGGAACTCTTCCATTGTTCTCGGAAATCCTCTCATGTTTAACAATGCTTTGGAACTCTTCCATTGCTCACGGAATTCGGCTGAAGTTTAAAAATGCTTTGGAACTCATCCATTGTTCTCGGAATTCCGCTGTAGTTTAAAAAAGCTTTGGAACTCTTCAATTGTTTTTATAATTCCGCTAATGTTTAACAATGTTTTGGAATTCTTCCATTAGTCTCTGAATTCCGCTGATGTTTAACAATGCTTTTGTAAATCTTCCATTGTTCTCGGCAATTCCAATGAAGCTTAAAAATGCTTTGGAACTCTTCCATTATTCTCGGATTTCTGTTGAAGTTTAAAAATGCTTTGGAACTCTTCAGTTGTTCTGGGAATTCTGATGAAGTTTTAAAATGCTTTGGAACTCTTCCATTGTTCTCGGAAATCCGCTGTTGTTTAACAATGCTTTGGAACTCATCCATTGTTCTGGGAATTCTGCTGATGTTTAACAATGCTTGGGAAATCTTCCATTGTTCTTGGAATTCTGCTGTAGTTTAAAAAAGCTTTGGAACTCTTCCAATGTTCTCGGAATTCTGCTGAAGTTTAAAAATACTTTGGAACTCTTTCATTGTTCTGGGAATTCTACTGAAGTTTAAAAATGCTTTTGATCTCTTCCATTGTTTTGGGAATTCCGCTAATGTTTAACAATGCATTGCAACTCTTCCACTGTTCTCAGAATTCCGATGATGTTTAACAATGCTTTGGAACTCTTCCATTGTTCTTGGAATTCCGCTGATGTTTAACAATGCTTTTGGAACTCTTCCATTGTTTTCGTAATTCCGCTGATGTTTAACAATGCTTTTGGAACTCTTCCATTGTTTTTGTAATTCCGCTGATGTTTAACAATGCTTTGAAACTCTTCCATTGTTCTCAGAATTCTGCTGAAGTTTAAAAATGCTTTGGAACTCTTCCATTATTCTCGCAATTCCGCTGAAGTTTAAAAAAGCTTTGGAACTCTTCAATTGTTCTCGGAATTCCGCTAATTTTTAACAATGCTTTTGGAATTCTTCCATTGTTCTCAGAATTCAGCTGATGTTTAACAATGCTTTTGGAACTCTTCCATTGTTCTCAGAATTCCGCTGATGTTTAAAAATGCTTTGGAACTCTTCCATTGCACTCGGAATTCCGCTGAAGTTTAAAAAAGCTTTTTAACTCTTCCATTCTTCGCGGAATTCCAATGAAGCTTAAAAATGCTTTGGAACTCTTCCATTATTCTCGGATTTCTGTTGAAGTTCAACAATGCTTTGGAACTCTTCCATTGTTCTCGGAATTCTGCTGAAGTGTAAAAATGCTTTAGAACTCTTCCATTATTCTCAGAATTCCGCTGATGTTTAACAATGCATTGCAACTCTTCCACTGTTCTCAGAATTCCGATGATGTTTAACAATGCTTTGGAACTCTTTCATTGTTCTCGGAATTCCGCTGATGTTTAACAATTCTTTGGATCTCTTAGATTGTTCACCAAATTCTGCTGAAGTTTAAATATGCTTTGGAACTATTCCATTGTTCTCGAAATTCCGCTGAAGTTCAACAATGCTTTGGAACACTTCCATTGTTCTCGGAATTCTGCTGAAGTGTAAAAATGCTTTAGAACTCTTCCACTGTTCTCAGAATTCCGATGATGTTTAACAATGCTTTGGAACTCTTCCATTTTTCTCGGAAATCCTCTGATGTTTAACAATGCTTTTGGAACTCTTCCATTGTTTTCGTAATTCCGCTGATGTTTATCAATGCTTTGGACTCTTCCATTGTTCTCAGAATACTGCTGAAGTTTAAAAATGCTTTGGAACTCTTCCATTATTCTTGCAATTCCGCTGAAGTTTAAAAAAGCATTGGAACTCTTCAATTGTTCTCGGAATTCCGCTAATTTTTAACAATGCTTTTGGAATTCTTCTATGGTTCTCAGAATTCAGCTGATGTTTAACAATGCTTTTGTTACTCTTCCATTGTTCTCGGAACTCCAATGAAGGTTAAAAATGCTTTGGAACTCTTCAATTATTCTCGCAATTCTGTTGAACTTTAAAAATGCTTTGGAACTCTTCCGTTGTTCTGGGCATTCTGATGAAGTTTAAAAATGCTTTGGAACTCTTCCATTGTTCTCGGAAATCCTCTCATGTTTAACAATGCTTTGGAACTCTTCCATTGCACTCGGAATTCCGCTGAAGTTTAAAAAAGCTTTTTAACTCTTCCATTCTTCGCGGAATTCCAATGAAGCTTAAAAATGCTTTGGAACTCTTCCATCATTCTCGGATTCCTGTTGAAGTTTAAAAATGCTTTGGAACTCATCCATTGTTCTCGGAATTCCGCTGTTGTTTAAAAAAGCTTTGGAACTCTTCAATTGTTTTTATAATTCCGCTAATGTTTAACAATGTTTTGGAATTCTTCCATTAGTCTCTGAATTCCGCTGATGTTTTACAATGCTTTTGTAAATCTTCCATTGTTCTCGGCAATTCCAATGAAGCTTAAAAATGCTTTGGAACTCTTCCATTATTCTCGGATTTCTGTTGAAGTTTAAAAATGCTTTGTAACTCTTCAGTTGTTCTGGGAATTCTGATGAAGTTTTAAAATGCTTTGGAACTCTTCCATTGTTCTCGGAAATCCGCTGTTGTTGAACAATGCTTTGGAACTCATCCATTGTTCTGGGAATTCTGCTCATGTTTAACAATGCTTTGGAATTCTTCCATTGTTCTTGGAATTCCGCTTTAGTTTAAAAAAGCTTTGGAACTCTTCCAATGTTCTCGGAATTCTGCTGAAGTTTAAAAATGCTTTTATAACTCTTTCATTGTTCTGGGAATTCTACTGAAGTTTAAAAATGCTTTTGAACTCTTCCATTGTTTTGGGAATTCTGCTGAAGTTTAAAAATGCTTTGGAACTCTTCCATTGTTCTGGGAATTCTGCTGAAGTTTAAAAATGCTTTGGAACTCTTCTATTGTTCTGGGAATTCTGCTGAAGTTTAAAAATGCTTTGGAACTCATCCATTGTTCTGGGAATTCTGCTGAAGTTTAAAAATGCTTTGGAACTCTTCCATTGTTCTCAGAATTCCGCTAATGTTTAACAATGCATTGCAACTCTTCCACTGTTCTCAGAATTCCGATGATGTTTAACAATGCTTTGGAACTCTTCCATTTTTCTTGGAAATCCACTGATGTTTAGCAATGCTTTGGAACTCTTCCATTGTTCTTGGAATTCCGCTGATGTTTAACAATGCTTTGAAACTCTTCCATTGTTCTCAGAATTCTGCTGAAGTTTAAAAATGCTTTGGAACTCTTCCATTATTCTCGCAATTCCGCTGAAGTTCAAAAAAGCTTTGGAACTCTTCAATTGTTCTGGGAATTCTGCTGAAGTTTAAAAATGCTTTGGAACTCTTCTATTGTTCTGGGAATTCTGCTGAAGTTTAAAAATGCTTTGGAACTCATCCATTGTTCTGGGAATTCTGCTGAAGTTTAAAAATGCTTTGGAACTCTTCCATTGTTCTCAGAATTCCGCTAATGTTTAACAATGCATTGCAACTCTTCCACTGTTCTCAGAATTCCGATGATGTTTAACAATGCTTTGGAACTCTTCCATTTTTCTTGGAAATCCACTGATGTTTAGCAATGCTTTGGAACTCTTCCATTGTTCTTGGAATTCCGCTGATGTTTAACAATGCTTTGAAACTCTTCCATTGTTCTCAGAATTCTGCTGAAGTTTAAAAATGCTTTGGAACTCTTCCATTATTCTCGCAATTCCGCTGAAGTTTAAAAAAGCTTTGGAACTCTTCAATTGTTCTCGGAATTCCGCTAATTTTTAACAATGCTTTTGGAATTCTTCCATTGTTCTCAGAATTCAGCTGATGTTTAACAATGCTTTTGGAACTCTTCCATTGTTCTCAGAATTCCGCTGATGTTTAAAAATGCTTTGGAACTCTTCCATTGCACTCGGAATTCCGCTGAAGTTTAAAAAAGCTTTTTAACTCTTCCATTCTTCGCGGAATTCCAATGAAGCTTAAAAATGCTTTGGAACTCTTCCATTATTCTCGGATTTCTGTTGAAGTTTAAAAATGCTTTGGAACTCTTCCGTTGTTCTGGGAATTCTGCTGAAGTTTAAAAATGCTTTGGAACTCTTTCATTTTTCTCCGAATTCCGCTGATGTTTAACAATGCTTTGGTACTCTTCCATTGTTCAAGGAATTCCGCTGAAGTTTAACAATTCTTTGGAACTCTTGCATTTTTCTCGGAATTCTGCTGAAATTTAAAAATGCTTTGGAACTCTTCCATTGTTCTCGAAATTCCACTGAAGTTTAACAATGCTTTGGAACTCTTCCATTATTCTCAGAATTCTGCTGAAGTGTAAAAATGCTTTAGAACTCTTCCATTGTTCTCAGAATTCCGCTAATGTTTAACAATGCATTGCAACTCTTCCACTGTTCTCAGAATTCCGATGATGTTTAACAATGCTTTGGAACTCTTCCATTGTTCTTGGAATTCCGCTGATGTTTAACAATGCTTTGAAACTCTTCCATTCTTCTCAGAATTCTGCTGAAGTTTAAAAATGCTTTGGAACTCTTCCATTATTCTCGCAATTCCGCTGAAGTTTAAAAAAAGCTTTGGAACTCTTCAATTGTTCTCGGAATTCTGCTAATTTTTAACAATGCTTTTGGAATTCTTCCATTGTTCTCAGAATTCAGCTGATGTTTAACAATGATTTGGAACTCTTCCATTGTTCTCAGAATTCCGCTGATGTTTAAAAATGCTTTGGAACTCTTCCATTGCACTCGGAATTCCGCTGAAGTTTAAAAAAGCTTTTTAACTCTTCCATTGTTCGCGGAATTCCAATGAAGCTTAAAAATGCTTTGGAACTCTTCCATTATTCTCGGATTTCTGTTGAAGTTTAAAAATGCTTTGGAACTCTTCCGTTGTTCTGGGAATTCCGCTGCAGTTTAATAAACTTTGGAACTCTTCCATTGTTCTCAGAATTCTGCTGATGTTTAACAATGCTTTTGGAACTCCTCCATTGTTTTCTGAATTTCGCTGATGTTTAACATTGCTTTGGAATTCTTCCATTGTTCTCGGAATTCCGCTGATGTTTAACAATCCTTTGGATCTCTTAGATTGTTCACCAAATTCTGCTGAAGTTTAAATATGCTTGGGAACTCTTCCATTGTTCTTGAAATTCCGCTGAAGATCAACAAGGCTTTGGAACTCTTCCATTGTTCTCGGAATTCTGCTGAAGTGTAAAAATGCTTTAGAACTCTTCCATTGTTCTCAGAATTCCGCTGATGTTTAACAATGCATTGCAACTCTTCCACTGTTCTCAGAATTCCGATGATGTTTAACAATGCTTTGGAACTCTTCCATTTTTCTCGGAAATCCTCTGATGTTTAACAATGCTTTTGTTACTCTTCCTTTGTTCTCGGAATTCCAATGAAGGTTAAAAATGCTTTGGAACTCTTCAATTTTTCTCGCAATTCTGTTGAAGTTTAAAAATGCTTTGGAACTCTTCCGTTGTTCTGGGCATTCTGATGAAGTTTAAAAATGCTTTGGAACTCTTCCATTGTTCTCGGAAATCCTCTCATGTTTAACAATGCTTTGGAACTCTTCCATTGCTCACGGAATTCGGCTGAAGTTTAAAAATGCTTTGGAACTCATCCATTGTTCTCGGAATTCCGCTGTAGTTTAAAAAAGCTTTGGAACTCTTCAATTGTTTTTATAATTCCGCTAATGTTTAACAATGTTTTGGAATTCTTCCATTAGTCTCTGAATTCCGCTGATGTTTAACAATGCTTTTGTAAATCTTCCATTGTTCTCGGCAATCCCAATGAAGCTTAAAAATGCTTTGGAACTCTTCCATTATTCTCGGATTTCTGTTGAAGTTTATAAATGCTTTGGAACTCTTCAGTTGTTCTGGGAATTCTGATGAAGTTTTAAAATGCTTTGGAACTCTTCCATTGTTCTCGGAAATCCGCTGTTGTTTAACAATGCTTTGGAACTCATCCATTGTTCTGGGAATTCTGCTGATGTTTAACAATGCTTTGGAACTCTTCCATTGTTCTTGGAATTCCGCTGTAGTTTAAAAAAGCTTTGGAACTCTTCCAATGTTCTCGGAATTCTGCTGAAGTTTAAAAATTCTTTGGAACTCTTTCATTGTTCTGGGAATTCTACTGAAGTTTAAAAATGCTTTTGATCTCTTCCATTGTTTTGGGAATTCCGCTAATGTTTAACAATGCATTGCAACTCTTCCACTGTTCTCAGAATTCCGATGATGTTTAACAATGCTTTGGAACTCTTCCATTGTTCTTGGAATTCCGCTGATGTTTAACAATGCTTTTGGAACTCTTCCATTGTTTTCGTAATTCCGCTGATGTTTAACAATACTTTTGGAACTCTTCCATTGTTTTCGTAATTCCGCTGATGTTTATCAATGCTTTGAAACTCTTCCAATGTTCTCAGAATTCTGCTGAAGTTTAAAAAAGCTTTTTAACTCTTCTATTGTTCGCGGAATTCCAATGAAGCTTAAAAATGCTTTGGAACTCTTCCATTATTCTCGGATTTCTGTTGAAGTTTAAAAATGCTTTGGAACTCTTCCGTTGTTCTGGGAATTCTGATGAATTTTAAAAATGCTTTGGAACTCTTCCATTGTTCTCTCAATTCCGCTGAAGTTTAAAAAAGCTTTGGAACTCTTCCATTGTTCTCGGAATTCTGCTGATGTTTAACAATGCTTTTGGAACTTTTCCATTGTTTTCTGAATTTCACTGATGTTTAACATTGCTTTAGAACTCTTCAATTGTTCTCAGAATTCTGCTGAAGTTTAAATATGCTTTGGAACTCTTCCATTGTTCTCGAAATTCCGCTGAAGTTCAACAATGCTTTGGAACTCTTCCATTGTTCTCGGAATTCTGCTGAAGTGTAAAAATGCTTTAGAACTCTTCCATTGTTCTCAGAATTCCGTTGATGTTTAACAATGCATTGCAACTCTTCCACTGTTCTCAGAATTCCGATGATGTTTAACAATGCTTTGGAACTCTTCCATTGTTCTTGGAATTCCACTGATGTTTAACAATCCTTTGGATCTCTTAGATTGTTCACCAAATTCTGCTGAAGTTTAAATATGCTTTGGAACTGTTCCATTGTTCTCGAAATTCCGCTGAAGTTCAACAATACTTTGGAACACTTCCATTGTTCTAGGAATTCTGCTGAAGTGTAAAAATGCTTTAGAACTCTTCCATTGTTCTCAGAATTCTGCTGATGTTTAACAATGCATTGCAACTCTTCCACTGTTCTCAGAATTCCGATGATGTTTAACAATGCTTTGGAACTCTTCCATTTTTCTCGGAAATCCTCTGATGTTTAACAATGCTTTTGGAACTCTTCCATTGTTTTCGTAATTCCGCTGATGTTTAACAATGCTTTGGAACTCTTCCATTGTTCTCAGAATTCTGCTGAAGTTTAAAAATGCTTTGGAACTCTTCCATTTTTCTTGCAATTCCGCTGAAGTTTAAAAAATCATTGGAACTCTTCAATTGTTCTCGGAATTCCGCTAATTTTTAACAATGCTTTTGGAATTCTTCTATTGTTCTCAGAATTCAGCTGATGTTTAACAATGCTTTTGTTACTCTTCCATTGTTCTCGGAACTCCAATGAAGGTTAAAAATGCTTTGGAACTCTTCAATTATTCTCGCAATTCTGTTGAAGTTTAAAAATGCTTTGGAACTCTTCCGTTGTTCTGGGCATTCTGATGAAGTTTAAAAATGCTTTGGAACTCTTCCATTGTTCTCGGAAATCCTCTCATGTTTAACAATGCTTTGGAACTCTTCCATTGTTCACGGAATTCGGCTGAAGTTTAAAAATGCTTTGGAACTCATCCATTGTTCTCGGAATTCCGCTGTTGTTTAAAAAAGCTTTGGAACTCTTCAATTGTTTTTATAATTCCGCTAATGTTTAACAATGTTTTGGAATTCTTCCATTGGTCTCTGAATTCCGCTGATGTTTAACAATGCTTTTGTAAATCTTCCATTGTTCTCGGCAATTCCAATGAAGCTTAAAAATGCTTTGTAACTCTTCCATTATTCTCGGATTTCTGTTGAAGTTTAAAAATGCTTTGGAACTCTTCAGTTGTTCTGGGAATTCTGATGAAGTTTTAAAATGCTTTGGAACTCTTCCATTGTTCTCGGAAATCCGCTGTTGTTTAACACTCCTTTGGATCTCTTAGATTGTTCACCAAATTCTGCTGAAGTTTAACAATGCTTTGGAACTCTTCCATTGTTCTCGCAATTCCGCTGAAGTTTAAAAAAGCTTTGGAACTCTTCCATTGTTCTCGGAATTCTGCTGAAGTGTAAAAATGCTTTAGAACTCTTCCATTGTTCTCAAAATTCCGCTAATGTTTAACAATGCATTGCAACTCTTCCACTGTTCTCAGAATTCCGATGATGTTTAACAATGCTTTTGGAACTCTTCCATTGTTTTCGTAATTCCGCTGATGTTTATCAATGCTTTGGAACTCTTCCAGTGTTCACAAAATTCTGCTGAAGTTTAAAAATGCTTTGGAACTCTTCCATTATTCTTGCAATTCCGCTGAAGTTTAAAAAAGCATTGGAACTCTTCAATTGTTCTCGGAATTCCGCTAATTTTTAACAATGCTTTTGGAATTCTTCCATTGTTCTCAGAATTCAGCTGATGTTTAACAATGCTTTTGTAAATCTTCCATTGTTCTCGGCAATTCCAATGAAGCTTAAAAATGCTTTGGAACTCTTCCATTATTCTCAGATTTCTGTTGAAGTTTAAAAATGCTTTGGAACTCTTCAGTTGTTCTGGGAATTCTGATGAAGTTTTAAAATGCTTTGGAACTCTTCCATTGTTCTCGGAAATCCGCTGTTGTTTAACAATGCTTTGGAACTCATCCATTGTTCTGGGAATTCTGCTGATGTTTAACAATGCTTTGGAACTCTTCCATTGTTCTTGGAATTCCGCTGTAGTTTAAAAAAGCTTTGGAACTCTTCCAATGTTCTCGGAATTCTGCTGAAGTTTAAAAATGCTTTGAAACTCTTTCATTGTTCTGGGATTTCTACTGAAGTTTAAAAATGTTTTGGAAATCTTTCATTTTTCTCTGAATTCCGCTGATGTTTAACAATGCTTTGGTACGCTTCCATTGTTCTCAGAATTCAGCTGATGTTTAACAATGCTTTTGTTACTCTTCCATTGTTCTCGGAATTCCAATGAAGGTTAAAAATGCTTTGGAACTCTTCAATTATTCTCGCAATTCTGTTGAAGTTTAAAAATGCTTTGGAACTCTTCCGTTGTTCTGGGCATTCTGATGAAGTTTAAAAATGCTTTGGAACTCTTCAGTTGTTCTGGGAATTCTGATGAAGTTTTAAAATGCTTTGGAACTCTTCCATTGTTCTCAGAAATCCGCTGTTGCTTAACAATGCTTTGGAACTCATCCATTGTTCTGGGAATTCTGCTCATGTTTAACAATGCTTTGGAACTCTTCCATTGCTCTTGGAATTCCGCTGTAGTTTAAAAAAGCTTTGGAACTCTTCCAATGTTCTCGGAATTCTGCTGAAGTTTAAAAATACTTTGGAACTCTTTCATTGTTCTGGGAATTCTACTGAAGTTTAGAAATGCTTTTGAACTCTTCCATTGTTTTGGGAATTCTGCTGAAGTTTAAAAATGCTTTGGAACTCTTCCATTTTTCTTGGAAATCCGCTAATGTTTAACAATGCATTGCAACTCTTCCACTGTTCTCAGAATTCCGATGATGTTTAACAATGCTTTGGAACTCTTCCATTTTTCTTGGAAATCCGCTGATGTTTATCAATGCTTTGGAACTCTTCCATTGTTCTTGGAATTCCGATGATGTTTAACAATGCTTTTGGAACTCTTCCATTGTTTTCGTAATTCCGCTGATGTTTAACAATGCTTTGAAACTCTTCCATTGTTCTCAGAATTCTGCTGAAGTTTAAAAATGCTTTGGAACTCTTCCATTATTCTCGCAATTCCGCTGAAGTTTAAAAAAGCTTTGGAGCTCTTCAATTGTTCTCGGAATTCCGCTAATTTTTAACAATGCTTTTGGAATTCTTCCATTGTTCTCAGAATTCAGCTGATGTTTAACAATGCTTTTGGAACTCTTCCATTGTTCTCAGAATTCCGCTGATGTTTAAAAATGCTTTGGAACTCTTCCATTGCACTCGGAATTCCGCTGAAGTTTAAAAAAGCTTTTTAACTCTTCCATTCTTCGCGGAATTCCAATGAAGCTTAAAAATGCTTTGGAACTCTTTCATTGTTCTGGGAATTCTACTGAAGTTTAGAAATGCTTTTGAACTCTTCCATTGTTCTGAGAATTCTGCTGAAGTTTAAAAATGCTTTGGAACTCTTCTATTGTTCTGGGAATTCTGCTGAAGTTTAAAAATGCTTTGGAACTCTTTCATTTTTCTCTGAATTCCGCTGATGTTTAACAATGCTTTGGTACGCTTCCATTGTTCTCAGAATTCAGCTGATGTTTAACAATGCTTTTGTTACTCTTCCATTGTTCTCGGAATTCCAATGAAGGTTAAAAATGCTTTGGAACTCTTCAATTATTCTCGCAATTCTGTTGAAGTTTAAAAATGCTTTGGAACTCTTCCGTTGTTCTGGGCATTCTGATGAAGTTTAAAAATGCTTTGGAACTCTTCCATTGTTCTCGGAAATCCTCTCATTTTTAACAATGCTTTGGAACTCTTCCATTGCTCACGGAATTCGGCTGAAGTTTAAAAATGCTTTGGAACTCATCCATTGTTCTCGGAATTCCGCTGTAGTTTAAAAAAGCTTTGGAACTCTTCAATTGTTTTTATAATTCCGCTAATGTTTAACAATGTTTTGGAATTCTTTCATTAGTCTCTGAATTCCGCTGATGTTTAACAATGCTTTTGTAAATCTTCCATTGTTCTCGGCAATTCCAATGAAGCTTAAAAATGCTTTGGAACTCTTCCATTATTCTCGGATTTCTGTTGAAGTTTAAAAATGCTTTGGAACTCTTCAGTTGTTCTGGGAATTCTGATGAAGTTTTAAAATGCTTTGGAACTCTTCCATTGTTCTCAGAAATCCGCTGTTGTTTAACAATGCTTTGGAACTCATCCATTGTTCTGGGAATTCTGCTGATGTTTAACAATGCTTTGGAACTCTTCCATTGTTCTTGGAATTCCGCTGTAGTTTAAAAAAGCTTTGGAACTCTTCCAATGTTCTCGGAATTCTGCTGAAGTTTAAAAATGCTTTGGAACTCTTCTATTGTTCTGGGAATTCTGCTGAAGTTTAAAAATGCTTTGGAACTCTTTCATTTTTCTCTGAATTCCGCTGATGTTTAACAATGCTTTGGTACGCTTCCATTGTTCTCAGAATTCAGCTGATGTTTAACAATGCTTTTGTTACTCTTCCATTGTTCTCGGAATTCCAATGAAGGTTAAAAATGCTTTGGAACTCTTCAATTATTCTCGCAATTCTGTTGAAGTTTAAAAATGCTTTGGAACTCTTCCGTTGTTCTGGGCATTCTGATGAAGTTTAAAAATGCTTTGGAACTCTTCCATTGTTCTCGGAAATCCTCTCATGTTTAACAATGCTTTGGAACTCTTCCATTGCTCACGGAATTCGGCTGAAGTTTAAAAATGCTTTGGAACTCATCCATTGTTCTCGGAATTCCGCTGTAGTTTAAAAAAGCTTTGGAACTCTTCAATTGTTTTTATAATTCCGCTAATGTTTAACAATGTTTTGGAATTCTTTCATTAGTCTCTGAATTCCGCTGATGTTTAACAATGCTTTTGTAAATCTTCCATTGTTCTCGGCAATTCCAATGAAGCTTAAAAATGCTTTGGAACTCTTCCATTATTCTCGGATTTCTGTTGAAGTTTAAAAATGCTTTGGAACTCTTCCATTGTTCTCGGAAATCCGCTGTTGTTGAACAATGCTTTGGAACTCATCCATTGTTCTGGGAATTCTGCTCATGTTTAACAATGCTTTGGAATTCTTCCATTGTTCTTGGAATTCCGCTTTAGTTTAAAAAAGCTTTGGAACTCTTCCAATGTTCTCGGAATTCTGCTGAAGTTTAAAAATGCTTTTATAACTCTTTCATTGTTCTGGGAATTCTACTGAAGTTTAAAAATGCTTTTGAACTCTTCCATTGTTTTGGGAATTCTGCTGAAGTTTAAAAATGCTTTGGAACTCTTCCATTGTTCTGGGAATTCTGCTGAAGTTTAAAAATGCTTTGGAACTCTTCTATTGTTCTGGGAATTCTGCTGAAGTTTAAAAATGCTTTGGAACTCATCCATTGTTCTGGGAATTCTGCTGAAGTTTAAAAATGCTTTGGAACTCTTCCATTGTTCTCAGAATTCCGCTAATGTTTAACAATGCATTGCAACTCTTCCACTGTTCTCAGAATTCCGATGATGTTTAACAATGCTTTGGAACTCTTCCATTTTTCTTGGAAATCCACTGATGTTTAGCAATGCTTTGGAACTCTTCCATTGTTCTTGGAATTCCGCTGATGTTTAACAATGCTTTGAAACTCTTCCATTGTTCTCAGAATTCTGCTGAAGTTTAAAAATGCTTTGGAACTCTTCCATTATTCTCGCAATTCCGCTGAAGTTCAAAAAAGCTTTGGAACTCTTCAATTGTTCTGGGAATTCTGCTGAAGTTTAAAAATGCTTTGGAACTCTTCTATTGTTCTGGGAATTCTGCTGAAGTTTAAAAATGCTTTGGAACTCATCCATTGTTCTGGGAATTCTGCTGAAGTTTAAAAATGCTTTGGAACTCTTCCATTGTTCTCAGAATTCCGCTAATGTTTAACAATGCATTGCAACTCTTCCACTGTTCTCAGAATTACGATGATGTTTAACAATGCTTTGGAACTCTTCCATTTTTCTTGGAAATCCACTGATGTTTAGCAATGCTTTGGAACTCTTCCATTGTTCTTGGAATTCCGCTGATGTTTAACAATGCTTTGAAACTCTTCCATTGTTCTCAGAATTCTGCTGAAGTTTAAAAATGCTTTGGAACTCTTCCATTATTCTCGCAATTCCGCTGAAGTTTAAAAAAGCTTTGGAACTCTTCAATTGTTCTCGGAATTCCGCTAATTTTTAACAATGCTTTTGGAATTCTTCCATTGTTCTCAGAATTCAGCTGATGTTTAACAATGCTTTTGGAACTCTTCCATTGTTCTCAGAATTCCGCTGATGTTTAAAAATGCTTTGGAACTCTTCCATTGCACTCGGAATTCCGCTGAAGTTTAAAAAAGCTTTTTAACTCTTCCATTCTTCGCGGAATTCCAATGAAGCTTAAAAATGCTTTGGAACTCTTCCATTATTCTCGGATTTCTGTTGAAGTTTAAAAATGCTTTGGAACTCTTCCGTTGTTCTGGGAATTCTGCTGAAGTTTAAAAATGCTTTGGAACTCTTTCATTTTTCTCCGAATTCCGCTGATGTTTAACAATGCTTTGGTACTCTTCCATTGTTCAAGGAATTCCGCTGAAGTTTAACAATTCTTTGGAACTCTTGCATTTTTCTCGGAATTCTGCTGAAATTTAAAAATGCTTTGGAACTCTTCCATTGTTCTCGAAATTCCACTGAAGTTTAACAATGCTTTGGAACTCTTCCATTATTCTCAGAATTCTGCTGAAGTGTAAAAATGCTTTAGAACTCTTCCATTGTTCTCAGAATTCCGCTAATGTTTAACAATGCATTGCAACTCTTCCACTGTTCTCAGAATTCCGATGATGTTTAACAATGCTTTGGAACTCTTCCATTGTTCTTGGAATTCCGCTGATGTTTAACAATGCTTTGAAACTCTTCCATTCTTCTCAGAATTCTGCTGAAGTTTAAAAATGCTTTGGAACTCTTCCATTATTCTCGCAATTCCGCTGAAGTTTAAAAAAAGCTTTGGAACTCTTAAATTGTTCTCGGAATTCTGCTAATTTTTAACAATGCTTTTGGAATTCTTCCATTGTTCTCAGAATTCAGCTGATGTTTAACAATGATTTGGAACTCTTCCATTGTTCTCAGAATTCCGCTGATGTTTAAAAATGCTTTGGAACTCTTCCATTGCACTCGGAATTCCGCTGAAGTTTAAAAAAGCTTTTTAACTCTTCCATTGTTCGCGGAATTCCAATGAAGCTTAAAAATGCTTTGGAACTCTTCCATTATTCTCGGATTTCTGTTGAAGTTTAAAAATGCTTTGGAACTCTTCCGTTGTTCTGGGAATTCCGCTGCAGTTTAATAAACTTTGGAACTCTTCCATTGTTCTCAGAATTCTGCTGATGTTTAACAATGCTTTTGGAACTCCTCCATTGTTTTCTGAATTTCGCTGATGTTTAACATTGCTTTGGAATTCTTCCATTGTTCTCGGAATTCCGCTGATGTTTAACAATCCTTTGGATCTCTTAGATTGTTCACCAAATTCTGCTGAAGTTTAAATATGCTTGGGAACTCTTCCATTGTTCTTGAAATTCCGCTGAAGATCAACAAGGCTTTGGAACTCTTCCATTGTTCTCGGAATTCTGCTGAAGTGTAAAAATGCTTTAGAACTCTTCCATTGTTCTCAGAATTCCGCGGATGTTTAACAATGCATTGCAACTCTTCCACTGTTCTCAGAATTCCGATGATGTTTAACAATGCTTTGGAACTCTTCCATTTTTCTCGGAAATCCTCTGATGTTTAACAATGCTTTTGTTACTCTTCCTTTGTTCTCGGAATTCCAATGAAGGTTAAAAATGCTTTGGAACTCTTCAATTTTTCTCGCAATTCTGTTGAAGTTTAAAAATGCTTTGGAACTCTTCCGTTGTTCTGGGCATTCTGATGAAGTTTAAAAATGCTTTGGAACTCTTCCATTGTTCTCGGAAATCCTCTCATGTTTAACAATGCTTTGGAACTCTTCCATTGCTCACGGAATTCGGCTGAAGTTTAAAAATGCTTTGGAACTCATCCATTGTTCTCGGAATTCCGCTGTAGTTTAAAAAAGCTTTGGAACTCTTCAATTGTTTTTATAATTCCGCTAATGTTTAACAATGTTTTGGAATTCTTCCATTAGTCTCTGAATTCCGCTGATGTTTAACAATGCTTTTGTAAATCTTCCATTGTTCTCGGCAATCCCAATGAAGCTTAAAAATGCTTTGGAACTCTTCCATTATTCTCGGATTTCTGTTGAAGTTTATAAATGCTTTGGAACTCTTCAGTTGTTCTGGGAATTCTGATGAAGTTTTAAAATGCTTTGGAACTCTTCCATTGTTCTCGGAAATCCGCTGTTGTTTAACAATGCTTTGGAACTCATCCATTGTTCTGGGAATTCTGCTGATGTTTAACAATGCTTTGGAACTCTTCCATTGTTCTTGGAATTCCGCTGTAGTTTAAAAAAGCTTTGGAACTCTTCCAATGTTCTCGGAATTCTGCTGAAGTTTAAAAATTCTTTGGAACTCTTTCATTGTTCTGGGAATTCTACTGAAGTTTAAAAATGCTTTTGATCTCTTCCATTGTTTTGGGAATTCCGCTAATGTTTAACAATGCATTGCAACTCTTCCACTGTTCTCAGAATTCCGATGATGTTTAACAATGCTTTGGAACTCTTCCATTGTTCTTGGAATTCCGCTGATGTTTAACAATGCTTTTGGAACTCTTCCATTGTTTTCGTAATTCCGCTGATGTTTAACAATACTTTTGGAACTCTTCCATTGTTTTCGTAATTCCGCTGATGTTTATCAATGCTTTGAAACTCTTCCAATGTTCTCAGAATTCTGCTGAAGTTTAAAAAAGCTTTTTAACTCTTCTATTGTTCGCGGAATTCCAATGAAGCTTAAAAATGCTTTGGAACTCTTCCATTATTCTCGGATTTCTGTTGAAGTTTAAAAATGCTTTGGAACTCTTCCGTTGTTCTGGGAATTCTGATGAATTTTAAAAATGCTTTGGAACTCTTCCATTGTTCTCTCAATTCCGCTGAAGTTTAAAAAAGCTTTGGAACTCTTCCATTGTTCTCGGAATTCTGCTGATGTTTAACAATGCTTTTGGAACTTTTCCATTGTTTTCTGAATTTCACTGATGTTTAACATTGCTTTAGAACTCTTCAATTGTTCTCAGAATTCTGCTGAAGTTTAAATATGCTTTGGAACTCTTCCATTGTTCTCGAAATTCCGCTGAAGTTCAACAATGCTTTGGAACTCTTCCATTGTTCTCGGAATTCTGCTGAAGTGTAAAAATGCTTTAGAACTCTTCCATTGTTCTCAGAATTCCGTTGATGTTTAACAATGCATTGCAACTCTTCCACTGTTCTCAGAATTCCGATGATGTTTAACAATGCTTTGGAACTCTTCCATTGTTCTTGGAATTCCACTGATGTTTAACAATCCTTTGGATCTCTTAGATTGTTCACCAAATTCTGCTGAAGTTTAAATATGCTTTGGAACTGTTCCATTGTTCTCGAAATTCCGCTGAAGTTCAACAATACTTTGGAACACTTCCATTGTTCTAGGAATTCTGCTGAAGTGTAAAAATGCTTTAGAACTCTTCCATTGTTCTCAGAATTCTGCTGATGTTTAACAATGCATTGCAACTCTTCCACTGTTCTCAGAATTCCGATGATGTTTAACAATGCTTTGGAACTCTTCCATTTTTCTCGGAAATCCTCTGATGTTTAACAATGCTTTTGGAACTCTTCCATTGTTTTCGTAATTCCGCTGATGTTTAACAATGCTTTGGAACTCTTCCATTGTTCTCAGAATTCTGCTGAAGTTTAAAAATGCTTTGGAACTCTTCCATTTTTCTTGCAATTCCGCTGAAGTTTAAAAAATCATTGGAACTCTTCAATTGTTCTCGGAATTCCGCTAATTTTTAACAATGCTTTTGGAATTCTTCTATTGTTCTCAGAATTCAGCTGATGTTTAACAATGCTTTTGTTACTCTTCCATTGTTCTCGGAACTCCAATGAAGGTTAAAAATGCTTTGGAACTCTTCAATTATTCTCGCAATTCTGTTGAAGTTTAAAAATGCTTTGGAACTCTTCCGTTGTTCTGGGCATTCTGATGAAGTTTAAAAATGCTTTGGAACTCTTCCATTGTTCTCGGAAATCCTCTCATGTTTAACAATGCTTTGGAACTCTTCCATTGTTCACGGAATTCGGCTGAAGTTTAAAAATGCTTTGGAACTCATCCATTGTTCTCGGAATTCCGCTGTTGTTTAAAAAAGCTTTGGAACTCTTCAATTGTTTTTATAATTCCGCTAATGTTTAACAATGTTTTGGAATTCTTCCATTGGTCTCTGAATTCCGCTGATGTTTAACAATGCTTTTGTAAATCTTCCATTGTTCTCGGCAATTCCAATGAAGCTTAAAAATGCTTTGTAACTCTTCCATTATTCTCGGATTTCTGTTGAAGTTTAAAAATGCTTTGGAACTCTTCAGTTGTTCTGGGAATTCTGATGAAGTTTTAAAATGCTTTGGAACTCTTCCATTGTTCTCGGAAATCCGCTGTTGTTTAACACTCCTTTGGATCTCTTAGATTGTTCACCAAATTCTGCTGAAGTTTAACAATGCTTTGGAACTCTTCCATTGTTCTCGCAATTCCGCTGAAGTTTAAAAAAGCTTTGGAACTCTTCCATTGTTCTCGGAATTCTGCTGAAGTGTAAAAATGCTTTAGAACTCTTCCATTGTTCTCAAAATTCCGCTAATGTTTAACAATGCATTGCAACTCTTCCACTGTTCTCAGAATTCCGATGATGTTTAACAATGCTTTTGGAACTCTTCCATTGTTTTCGTAATTCCGCTGATGTTTATCAATGCTTTGGAACTCTTCCAGTGTTCACAAAATTCTGCTGAAGTTTAAAAATGCTTTGGAACTCTTCCATTATTCTTGCAATTCCGCTGAAGTTTAAAAAAGCATTGGAACTCTTCAATTGTTCTCGGAATTCCGCTAATTTTTAACAATGCTTTTGGAATTCTTCCATTGTTCTCAGAATTCAGCTGATGTTTAACAATGCTTTTGTAAATCTTCCATTGTTCTCGGCAATTCCAATGAAGCTTAAAAATGCTTTGGAACTCTTCCATTATTCTCAGATTTCTGTTGAAGTTTAAAAATGCTTTGGAACTCTTCAGTTGTTCTGGGAATTCTGATGAAGTTTTAAAATGCTTTGGAACTCTTCCATTGTTCTCGGAAATCCGCTGTTGTTTAACAATGCTTTGGAACTCATCCATTGTTCTGGGAATTCTGCTGATGTTTAACAATGCTTTGGAACTCTTCCATTGTTCTTGGAATTCCGCTGTAGTTTAAAAAAGCTTTGGAACTCTTCCAATGTTCTCGGAATTCTGCTGAAGTTTAAAAATGCTTTGAAACTCTTTCATTGTTCTGGGATTTCTACTGAAGTTTAAAAATGTTTTGGAAATCTTTCATTTTTCTCTGAATTCCGCTGATGTTTAACAATGCTTTGGTACGCTTCCATTGTTCTCAGAATTCAGCTGATGTTTAACAATGCTTTTGTTACTCTTCCATTGTTCTCGGAATTCCAATGAAGGTTAAAAATGCTTTGGAACTCTTCAATTATTCTCGCAATTCTGTTGAAGTTTAAAAATGCTTTGGAACTCTTCCGTTGTTCTGGGCATTCTGATGAAGTTTAAAAATGCTTTGGAACTCTTCAGTTGTTCTGGGAATTCTGATGAAGTTTTAAAATGCTTTGGAACTCTTCCATTGTTCTCAGAAATCCGCTGTTGCTTAACAATGCTTTGGAACTCATCCATTGTTCTGGGAATTCTGCTCATGTTTAACAATGCTTTGGAACTCTTCCATTGCTCTTGGAATTCCGCTGTAGTTTAAAAAAGCTTTGGAACTCTTCCAATGTTCTCGGAATTCTGCTGAAGTTTAAAAATACTTTGGAACTCTTTCATTGTTCTGGGAATTCTACTGAAGTTTAGAAATGCTTTTGAACTCTTCCATTGTTTTGGGAATTCTGCTGAAGTTTAAAAATGCTTTGGAACTCTTCCATTTTTCTTGGAAATCCGCTAATGTTTAACAATGCATTGCAACTCTTCCACTGTTCTCAGAATTCCGATGATGTTTAACAATGCTTTGGAACTCTTCCATTTTTCTTGGAAATCCGCTGATGTTTATCAATGCTTTGGAACTCTTCCATTGTTCTTGGAATTCCGATGATGTTTAACAATGCTTTTGGAACTCTTCCATTGTTTTCGTAATTCCGCTGATGTTTAACAATGCTTTGAAACTCTTCCATTGTTCTCAGAATTCTGCTGAAGTTTAAAAATGCTTTGGAACTCATCCATTATTCTCGCAATTCCGCTGAAGTTTAAAAAAGCTTTGGAGCTCTTCAATTGTTCTCGGAATTCCGCTAATTTTTAACAATGCTTTTGGAATTCTTCCATTGTTCTCAGAATTCAGCTGATGTTTAACAATGCTTTTGGAACTCTTCCATTGTTCTCAGAATTCCGCTGATGTTTAAAAATGCTTTGGAACTCTTCCATTGCACTCGGAATTCCGCTGAAGTTTAAAAAAGCTTTTTAACTCTTCCATTCTTCGCGGAATTCCAATGAAGCTTAAAAATGCTTTGGAACTCTTTCATTGTTCTGGGAATTCTACTGAAGTTTAGAAATGCTTTTGAACTCTTCCATTGTTCTGAGAATTCTGCTGAAGTTTAAAAATGCTTTGGAACACTTCTATTGTTCTGGGAATTCTGCTGAAGTTTAAAAATGCTTTGGAACTCTTTCATTTTTCTCTGAATTCCGCTGATGTTTAACAATGCTTTGGTACGCTTCCATTGTTCTCAGAATTCAGCTGATGTTTAACAATGCTTTTGTTACTCTTCCATTGTTCTCGGAATTCCAATGAAGGTTAAAAATGCTTTGGAACTCTTCAATTATTCTCGCATTTCTGTTGAAGTTTAAAAATGCTTTGGAACTCTTCCGTTGTTCTGGGCATTCTGATGAAGTTTAAAAATGCTTTGGAACTCTTCCATTGTTCTCGGAAATCCTCTCATTTTTAACAATGCTTTGGAACTCTTCCATTGCTCACGGAATTCGGCTGAAGTTTAAAAATGCTTTGGAACTCATCCATTGTTCTCGGAATTCCGCTGTAGTTTAAAAAAGCTTTGGAACTCTTCAATTGTTTTTATAATTCCGCTAATGTTTAACAATGTTTTGGAATTCTTTCATTAGTCTCTGAATTCCGCTGATGTTTAACAATGCTTTTGTAAATCTTCCATTGTTCTCGGCAATTCCAATGAAGCTTAAAAATGCTTTGGAACTCTTCCATTATTCTCGGATTTCTGTTGAAGTTTAAAAATGCTTTGGAACTCTTCAGTTGTTCTGGGAATTCTGATGAAGTTTTAAAATGCTTTGGAACTCTTCCATTGTTCTCAGAAATCCGCTGTTGTTTAACAATGCTTTGGAACTCATCCATTGTTCTGGGAATTCTGCTGATGTTTAACAATGCTTTGGAACTCTTCCATTGTTCTTGGAATTCCGCTGTAGTTTAAAAAAGCTTTGGAACTCTTCCAATGTTCTCGGAATTCTGCTGAAGTTTAAAAATGCTTTGGAACTCTTCTATTGTTCTGGGAATTCTGCTGAAGTTTAAAAATGCTTTGGAACTCTTTCATTTTTCTCTGAATTCCGCTGATGTTTAACAATGCTTTGGTACGCTTCCATTGTTCTCAGAATTCAGCTGATGTTTAACAATGCTTTTGTTACTCTTCCATTGTTCTCGGAATTCCAATGAAGGTTAAAAATGCTTTGGAACTCTTCAATTATTCTCGCAATTCTGTTGAAGTTTAAAAATGCTTTGGAACTCTTCCGTTGTTCTGGGCATTCTGATGAAGTTTAAAAATGCTTTGGAACTCTTCCATTGTTCTCGGAAATCCTCTCATGTTTAACAATGCTTTGGAACTCTTCCATTGCTCACGGAATTCGGCTGAAGTTTAAAAATGCTTTGGAACTCATCCATTGTTCTCGGAATTCCGCTGTAGTTTAAAAAAGCTTTGGAACTCTTCAATTGTTTTTATAATTCCGCTAATGTTTAACAATGTTTTGGAATTCTTTCATTAGTCTCTGAATTCCGCTGATGTTTAACAATGCTTTTGTAAATCTTCCATTGTTCTCGGCAATTCCAATGAAGCTTAAAAATGCTTTGGAACTCTTCCATTATTCTCGGATTTCTGTTGAAGTTTAAAAATGCTTTGGAACTCTTCAGTTGTTCTGGGAATTCTGATGAAGTTTTAAAATGCTTTGGAACTCTTCCATTGTTCTCAGAAATCCGCTGTTGTTTAACAATGCTTTGGAACTCATCCATTGTTCTGGGAATTCTGCTGATGTTTAACAATGCTTTGGAACTCTTCCATTGTTCTTGGAATTCCGCTGTAGTTTAAAAAAGCTTTGGAACTCTTCCAATGTTCTCGGAATTCTGCTGAAGTTTAAAAATGCTTTGGAACTCTTCTATTGTTCTGGGAATTCTGCTGAAGTTTAAAAATGCTTTGGAACTCTTTCATTTTTCTCTGAATTCCGCTGATGTTTAACAATGCTTTGGTACGCTTCCATTGTTCTCAGAATTCAGCTGATGTTTAACAATGCTTTTGTTACTCTTCCATTGTTCTCGGAATTCCAATGAAGGTTAAAAATGCTTTGGAACTCTTCAATTATTCTCGCAATTCTGTTGAAGTTTAAAAATGCTTTGGAACTCTTCCGTTGTTCTGGGCATTCTGATGAAGTTTAAAAATGCTTTGGAACTCTTCCATTGTTCTCGGAAATCCTCTCATGTTTAACAATGCTTTGGAACTCTTCCATTGCTCACGGAATTCGGCTGAAGTTTAAAAATGCTTTGGAACTCATCCATTGTTCTCGGAATTCCGCTGTAGTTTAAAAAAGCTTTGGAACTCTTCAATTGTTTTTATAATTCCGCTAATGTTTAACAATGTTTTGGAATTCTTTCATTAGTCTCTGAATTCCGCTGATGTTTAACAATGCTTTTGTAAATCTTCCATTGTTCTCGGCAATTCCAATGAAGCTTAAAAATGCTTTGGAACTCTTCCATTATTCTCGGAATTCTGTTGAAGTTTAAAAATGCTTTGGAACTCTTCAGTTGTTCTGGGAATTCTGATGAAGTTTTAAAATGCTTTGGAACTCTTCCATTGTTCTCAGAAATCCGCTGTTGTTTAACAATGCTTTGGAACTCATCCATTGTTCTGGGAATTCTGCTGATGTTTAACAATGCTTTGGAACTCTTCCATTGTTCTTGGAATTCCGCTGTAGTTTAAAAAAGCTTTGGAACTCTTCCAATGTTCTCGGAATTCTGCTGAAGTTTAAAAATGCTTTGGAACTCTTTCATTGTTCTGGGAATTCTACTGAAGTTTAAAAATGCTTTTGATCTCTTCCATTGTTTTGGGAATTCCGCTAATGTTTAACAATGCATTGCAACTCTTCCACTGTTCTCAGAATTCCGATGATGTTTAACAATGCTTTGGAACTCTTCCATTGTTCTTGGAATTCCGCTGATGTTTAACAATGCTTTTGGAACTCTTCCATTGTTTTCGTAATTCCGCTGATGTTTAACAATACTTTTGGAACTCTTCCATTGTTTTCGTAATTCCGCTGATGTTTATCAATGCTTTGAAACTCTTCCAATGTTCTCAGAATTCTGCTGAAGTTTAAAAAAGCTTTTTAACTCTTCTATTGTTCGCGGAATTCCAATGAAGCTTAAAAATGCTTTGGAACTCTTCCATTATTCTCGGATTTCTGTTGAAGTTTAAAAATGCTTTGGAACTCTTCCGTTGTTCGGGGAATTCTGATGAATTTTAAAAATGCTTTGGAACTCTTCCATTGTTCTCGCAATTCCGCTGAAGTTTAAAAAAGCTTTGGAACTCTTCCATTGTTCTCGGAATTCTGCTGATGTTTAACAATGCTTTTGGAACTTTTCCATTGTTTTCTGAATTTCACTGATGTTTAACATTGCTTTGGAATTCTTCAATTGTTCTCAATTCTGCTGAAGTTTAAATATGCTTTGGAACTCTTCCATTGTTCTCGAAATTCCGCTGAAGTTCAACAATGCTTTGGAACTCTTCCATTGTTCTCGGAATTCTGCTGAAGTGTAAAAATGCTTTAGAACTCTTCCATTGTTCTCAGAATTCCGTTGATGTTTAACAATGCATTGCAACTCTTCCACTGTTCTCAGAATTCCGATGATGTTTAACAATGCTTTGGAACTCTTCCATTGTTCTCGGAATTCCGCTGATGTTTAACAATCCTTTGGATCTCTTAGATTGTTCACCAAATTCTGCTGAAGTTTAAATATGCTTTGGAACTGTTCCATTGTTCTCGAAATTCCGCTGAAGTTCAACAATGCTTTGGAACACTTCCATTGTTCTAGGAATTCTGCTGAAGTGTAAAAATGCTTTAGAACTCTTCCATTGTTCTCAGAATTCCGCTGATGTTTAACAATGCATTGCAACTCTTCCACTGTTCTCAGAATTCCGATGATGTTTAACAATGCTTTGGAACTCTTCCATTTTTCTCGGAAATCCTCTGATGTTTATCAATGCTTTGGAACTCTTCCATTGTTCACAAAATTCTGCTGAAGTTTAAAAATGCTTTGGAACTCTTCCATTATTCTTGCAATTCCGCTGAAGTTTAAAAAAGCATTGGAACTCTTCAATTGTTCTCGGAATTCCGCTAATTTTTAACAATGCTTTTGGAATTCTTCCATTGTTCTCAGAATTCAGCTGATGTTTAACAATGCTTTTGTAAATCTTCCATTGTTCTCGGCAATTCCAATGAAGCTTAAAAATGCTTTGGAACTCTTCCATTATTCTCAGATTTCTGTTGAAGTTTAAAAATGCTTTGGAACTCTTCAGTTGTTCTGGGAATTCTGATGAAGTTTTAAAATGCTTTGGAACTCTTCCATTGTTCTCGGAAATCCGCTGTTGTTTAACAATGCTTTGGAACTCATCCATTGTTCTGAGAATTCTGCTGATGTTTAACAATGCTTTGGAACTCTTCCACTGTTCTTGGAATTCCGCTGTTGTTTAAAAAAGCTTTGGAACTCTTCCAATGTTCTCGGAATTCTGCTGAAGTTTGAAAATGCTTTGAAACTCTTTCATTGTTCTGGGAATTCTACTGAAGTTTAAAAATGCTTTGGAAATCTTTCATTTTTCTCTGAATTCCGCTGATGTTTAACAATGCTTTGGTACGCTTCCATTGTTCTCAGAATTCAGCTGATGTTTAACAATGCTTTTGTTACTCTTCCATTGTTCTCGGAATTCCAATGAAGGTTAAAAATGCTTTGGAACTCTTCAATTATTCTCGCAATTCTGTTGAAGTTTAAAAATGCTTTGGAACTCTTCCGTTGTTCTGGGCATTCTGATGAAGTTTAAAAATGCTTTGGAACTCTTCCATTGTTCTCGGAAATCCTCTCATGTTTAACAATGCTTTGGAACTCTTCCATTGCTCACGGAATTCGGCTGAAGTTTAAAAATGCTTTGGAACTCATCCATTGTTCTCGGAATTCCGCTGTAGTTTAAAAAAGCTTTGGAACTCTTCAATTGTTTTTATAATTCCGCTAATGTTTAACAATGTTTTGGAATTCTTCCATTAGTCTCTGAATTCCGCTGATGTTTAACAATGCTTTTGTAAATCTTCCATTGTTCTCGGCAATTCCAATGAAGCTTAAAAATGCTTTGGAACTCTTCCATTATTCTCGGATTTCTGTTGAAGTTTAAAAATGCTTTGGAACTCTTCAGTTGTTCTGGGAATTCTGATGAAGTTTTAAAATGCTTTGGAACTCTTCCATTGTTCTCAGAAATCCGCTGTTGCTTAACAATGCTTTGGAACTCATCCATTGTTCTGGGAATTCTGCTCATGTTTAACAATGCTTTGGAACTCTTCCATTGCTCTTGGAATTCCGCTGTAGTTTAAAAAAGCTTTGGAACTCTTCCAATGTTCTCGGAATTCTGCTGAAGTTTAAAAATACTTTGGAACTCTTTCATTGTTCTGGGAATTCTACTGAAGTTTAGAAATGCTTTTGAACTCTTCCATTGTTTTGGGAATACTGTTGAAGTTTAAAAATGCTTTGGAACTCTTCCATTTTTCTTGGAAATCCGCTAATGTTTAACAATGCATTGCAACTCTTCCACTGTTCTCAGAATTCCGATGATGTTTAACAATGCTTTGGAACTCTTCCCTTTTTCTTGGAAATCCGCTGATGTTTATCAATGCTTTGGAACTCTTCCATTGTTCTTGGAATTCCGCTGATGTTTAACAATGCTTTTGGAACTCTTCCATTGTTTTCGTAATTCCGCTGATGTTTAACAATGCTTTGAAACTCTTCCATTGTTCTCAGAATTCTGCTGAAGTTTAAAAATGCTTTGGAACTCTTCCATTATTCTCGCAATTCCGCTGAAGTTTAAAAAAGCTTTGGAGCTCTTCAATTGTTCTCGGAATTCCGCTAATTTTTAACAATGCTTTTGGAATTCTTCCATTGTTCTCAGAATTCAGCTGATGTTTAACAATGCTTTTGGAACTCTTCCATTGTTCTCAGAATTCCGCTGATGTTTAAAAATGCTTTGGAACTCTTCCATTGCACTCGGAATTCCGCTGAAGTTTAAAAAAGCTTTTTAACTCTTCCATTCTTCGCGGAATTCCAATGAAGCTTAAAAATGCTTTGGAACTCTTCCATTATTCTCGGATTTCTGTTGAAGTTTAAAAATGCTTTGGAACTCTTCCGTTGTTCTGGGAATTCTGATGAAGTTTAGAAATGCTTTGGAACTCTTCCATTGTTCTCGCAATTCCGCTGAAGTTTAAAAAAGCTTTGGAACTCTTCCATTGTTCTCGGAATTCTGCTGATGTTTAACAATGCTTTTGAAACTCTTCAATTGTTCTCAGAATTCTGCTGAAGTTTAAATATGCTTTGGAACTCTTCCATTGTTCTCGAAATTCCGCTGAAGTTCAACAACGCTTTGTAACTCTTCCATTGTTCTCGGAATTCTGCTGAAGTGTAAAAATGCTTTAGAACTCTTCCATTGTTCTCAGAATTCCGCTGATGTTTAAAAATGCATTGCAACTCTTCCACTGTTCTCAGAATTCCGATGATGTTTAACAATGCTTTGGAACTCTTCCATTGTTCTCGCAATTCCGCTGAAGTTTAAAAAAGCTTTGGAACTCTTCCATTGTTCTCGGAATTCTGCTGATGTTTAACAATGCTTTTGGAACTCTTCCATTGTTTTCTGAATTTCGCTGATGTTTAACAATACTTTGGAACTCTTCAATTGTTCTCAGAATTCTGCTGAAGTTTAAAAATGCTTTGGAACTCTTCCATTGTTCTCGGAATTCTGCTGAAGTTTAAAAATGCTTTGGAACTCTTCCATTGTTCTCGGAATTCCTCTGATGTTTAACAATCGTTTGGATCTCTTAGATTGTTCACCAAATTCTGCTGAAGTTTAAATATGCTTTGGAACTCTTCCATTGTTCTCGAAATTCCGCTGAAGTTCAACAACGCTTTGGAACTCTTCCATTGTTCTCGGAATTCTGCTGAAGTGTAAAAATGCTTTAGAACTCTTCCATTGTTCTCAGAATTCCGCTGATGTTTAAAAATGCATTGCAACTCTTCCACTGTTCTCAGAATTCCGATGATGTTTAACAATGCTTTGGAACTCTTCCATTGTTCTCGCAATTCCGCTGAAGTTTAAAAAAGCTTTGGAACTCTTCCATTGTTCTCGGAATTCTGCTGAAGTTTAATAATGCTTTGGAACTCTTCCATTATTCTCGGAATTCCGCTGATGTTTAGCAATCTTTTGGATCTCTTAGATTGTTCACCAAATTCTGCTGAAGTTTAAATATGCTTTGGAACTGTTCCATTGTTCTCGAAATTCCGCTGAAGTTCAACAATGCTTTGGAACACTTCCATTGTTCTAGGAATTCTGCTGAAGTGTAAAAATGCTTTAGAACTCTTCCATTGTTCTCAGAATTCCGCTGATGTTTAACAATGCATTGCAACTCTTCCACTGTTCTCAGAATTCCGATGATGTTTAACAATGCTTTGGAACTCTGCCATTTTTCTCGGAAATCCTCTGATGTTTAACAATGCTTTTGGAACTCTTCCATTGTTTTTGTAATTCCGCTGATGTTTAACAATGCTTTGGAACTCTTCCATTGTTCTCAGAATTCTGCTGAAGTTTAAAAATGCTTTGGAACTCTTCCATTTTTCTTGCAATTCCGCTGAAGTTTAAAAAAGCATTGGAACTCTTCAATTGTTCTCGGAATTCCGCTAATTTTTAACAATGCTTTTGGAATTCTTCTATTGTTCTCAGAATTCAGCTGATGTTTAACAATGCTTTTGTTACTCTTCCATTGTTCTCGGAACTCCAATGAAGGTTAAAAATGCTTTGGAACTCTTCAATTATTCTCGCAATTCTGTTATAGTTTAAAAATGCTTTGGAACTCTTCCGTTGTTCTGGGCATTCTGATGAAGTTTAAAAATGCTTTGGAACTCTTCCATTGTTCTCGGAAATCCTCTCATGTTTAACAATGCTTTGGAACTCTTCCATTGTTCACGGAATTCGGCTGAAGTTTAAAAATGCTTTGGAACTCATCCATTGTTCTCGGAATTCCGCTGTTGTTTAAAAAAGCTTTGGAACTCTTCAATTGTTTTTATAATTCCGCTAATGTTTAACAATGTTTTGGAATTCTTCCATTGGTCTCTGAATTCCGCTGATGTTTAACAATGCTTTTGTAAATCTTCCATTGTTCTTGGCAATTCCAATGAAGCTTAAAAATGCTTTGGAACTCTTCCATTATTCTCAGATTTCTGTTGAAGTTTAAAAATGCTTTGGAACTCTTCAGTTGTTCTGGGAATTCTGATAAAGTTTTAAAATGCTTTGGAACTTTTCCATTGTTCTCGGAAATCCGCTGTTGTTTAACAATGCTTTGGAACTCATCCATTGTTCTGGGAATTCTGCTGATGTTTAACAATGCTTTGGAACTCTTCCATTGTTCTTGGAATTCCGCTGTAGTTTAAAAAAGCATTGGAACTCTTCCAATGTTCTCGGAATTCTGCTGAAGTTTAAAAATGCTTTGAAACTCTTTCATTGTTCTGGGAATTCTACTGAAGTTTAGAAATGCTTTTGAACTCTTCCATTGTTCTGAGAATTCTGCTGAAGTTTAAAAATGCTTTGGAACTCTTCTATTGTTCTGGGAATTCTGCTGAAGTTTAAAAATGCTTTGGAACTCTTTCATTTTTCTCTGAATTCAGCTGATGTTTAACAATGCTTTGGTACGCTTCCATTGTTCTCAGAATTCAGCTGATGTTTAACAATGCTTTTGTTACTCTTCCATTGTTCTCGGAATTCCAATGAAGGTTAAAAATGCTTTGGAACTCTTCAATTATTCTCGCAATTCTGTTGAAGTTTAAAAATGCTTTGGAACTCTTCCGTTGTTCTGGGCATTCTGATGAAGTTTAAAAATGCTTTGGAACTCTTCCATTGTTCTCGGAAATCCTCTCATGTTTAACAATGCTTTGGAACTCTTCCATTGCTCACGGAATTCGGCTGAAGTTTAAAAATGCTTTGGAACTCATCCATTGTTCTCGGAATTCCGCTGTAGTTTAAAAAAGCTTTGGAACTCTTCAATTGTTTTTATAATTCCGCTAATGTTTAACAATGTTTTGGAATTCTTCCATTAGTCTCTGAATTCCGCTGATGTTTAACAATGCTTTTGTAAATCTTCCATTGTTCTCGGCAATTCCAATGAAGCTTAAAAATGCTTTGGAACTCTTCCATTATTCTCGGATTTCTGTTGAAGTTTAAAAATGCTTTGGAACTCTTCAGTTGTTCTGGGAATTCTGATGAAGTTTTAAAATGCTTTGGAACTCTTCCATTGTTCTCAGAAATCCGCTGTTGTTTAACAATGCTTTGGAACTCATCCATTGTTCTGGGAATTCTGCTGATGTTTAGCAATGCTTTGGAACTCTTCCATTGTTCTTGGAATTCCGCTGTAGTTTAAAAAAGCTTTGGAACTCTTCCAATGTTCTCGGAATTCTGCTGAAGTTTAAAAATGCTTTGGAACTCTTTCATTGTTCTGGGAATTCTACTGAAGTTTAAAAATGCTTTTGATCTCTTCCATTGTTTTGGGAATTCCGCTAATGTTTAACAATGCATTGCAACTCTTCCACTGTTCTCAGAATTCCGATGATGTTTAACAATGCTTTGGAACTCTTCCATTGTTCTTGGAATTCCGCTGATGTTTAACAATGCTTTTGGAACTCTTCCATTGTTTTCGTAATTCCGCTGATGTTTAACAATACTTTTGGAACTCTTCCATTGTTTTCGTAATTCCGCTGATGTTTATCAATGCTTTGAAACTCTTCCAATGTTCTCAGAATTCTGCTGAAGTTTAAAAAAGCTTTTTAACTCTTCTATTGTTCACGGAATTCCAATGAAGCTTAAAAATGCTTTGGAACTCTTCCATTATTCTCGGATTTCTGTTGAAGTTTAAAAATGCTTTGGAACTCTTCCGTTGTTCGGGGAATTCTGATGAATTTTAAAAATGCTTTGGAACTCTTCCATTGTTCTCGCAATTCCGCTGAAGTTTAAAAAAGCTTTGGAACTCTTCCATTGTTCTCGGAATTCTGCTGATGTTTAACAATGCTTTTGGAACTTTTCCATTGTTTTCTGAATTTCACTGATGTTTAACATTGCTTTGGAACTCTTCAATTGTTCTCAGAATTCTGCTGAAGTTTAAATATGCTTTGGAACTCTTCCATTGTTCTCGAAATTCCGCTGAAGTTCAAAAATGCTTTGGAACTCTTCCATTGTTCTCGGAATTCTGCTGAAGTGTAAAAATGCTTTAGAACTCTTCCATTGTTCTCAGAATTCCGTTGATGTTTAACAATGCATTGCAACTCTTCCACTGTTCTCAGAATTCCGATGATGTTTAACAATGCTTTGGAACTCTTCCATTGTTCTCGGAATTCCGCTGATGTTTAACAATCCTTTGGATCTCTTAGATTGTTCACCAAATTCTGCTGAAGTTTAAATATGCTTTGGAACTGTTCCATTGTTCTCGAAATTCCGCTGAAGTTCAACAATGCTTTGGAACACTTCCATTGTTCTAGGAATTCTGCTGAAGTGTAAAAATGCTTTAGAACTCTTCCATTGTTCTCAGAATTCCGCTGATGTTTAACAATGCATTGCAACTCTTCCACTGTTCTCAGAATTCCGATGATGTTTAACAATGCTTTGGAACTCTTCCATTTTTCTCGGAAATCCTCTGATGTTTAACAATGCTTTTGGAACTCTTCCATTGTTTTCGTAATTCCGCTGATGTTTAACAATGCTTTGGAACTCTTCCATTGTTCTCAGAATTCTGCTGAAGTTTAAAAATGCTTTGGAACTCTTCCATTTTTCTTGCAATTCCGCTGAAGTTTAAAAAAGCATTGGAACTCTTCAATTGTTCTCGGAATTCCGCTAATTTTTAACAATGCTTTTGGAATTCTTCTATTGTTCTCAGAATTCAGCTGATGTTTAACAATGCTTTTGTTACTCTTCCATTGTTCTCGGAACTCCAATGAAGGTTAAAAATGCTTTGGAACTCTTCAATTATTCTCGCAATTCTGTTGATGTTTAAAAATGCTTTGGAACTCTTCCGTTGTTCTGGGCATTCTGATGAAGTTTAAAAATGCTTTGGAACTCTTCCATTGTTCTCGGAAATCCTCTCATGTTTAACAATGCTTTGGAACTCTTCCATTGTTCACGGAATTCGGCTGAAGTTTAAAAATGCTTTGGAACTCATCCATTGTTCTCGGAATTCCGCTGTTGTTTAAAAAAGCTTTGGAACTCTTCAATTGTTTTTATAATTCCGCTAATGTTTAACAATGTTTTGGAATTCTTCCATTGGTCTCTGAATTCCGCTGATGTTTAACAATGCTTTTGTAAATCTTCCATTGTTCTCGGCAATTCCAATGAAGCTTAAAAATGCTTTGGAACTCTTCCATTATTCTCGGATTTCTGTTGAAGTTTAAAAATGCTTTGGAACTCTTCAGTTGTTCTGGGAATTCTGATGAAGTTTTAAAATGCTTTGGAACTCTTCCATTGTTCTCGGAAATCCGCTGTTGTTTAACAATGCTTTGGAACTCATCCATTGTTCTGAGAATTCTGCTGATGTTTAACAATGCTTTGGAACTCTTCCACTGTTCTTGGAATTCCGCTGTTGTTTAAAAAAGCTTTGGAACTCTTCCAATGTTCTCGGAATTCTGCTGAAGTTTGAAAATGCTTTGAAACTCTTTCATTGTTCTGGGAATTCTACTGAAGTTTAAAAATGCTTTGGAAATCTTTCATTTTTCTCTGAATTCCGCTGATGTTTAACAATGCTTTGGTACGCTTCCATTGTTCTCAGAATTCAGCTGATGTTTAACAATGCTTTTGTTACTCTTCCATTGTTCTCGGAATTCCAATGAAGGTTAAAAATGCTTTGGAACTCTTCAATTATTCTCGCAATTCTGTTGAAGTTTAAAAATGCTTTGGAACTCTTCCGTTGTTCTGGGCATTCTGATGAAGTTTAAAAATGCTTTGGAACTCTTCCATTGTTCTCGGAAATCCTCTCATGTTTAACAATGCTTTGGAACTCTTCCATTGCTCACGGAATTCGGCTGAAGTTTAAAAATGCTTTGGAACTCATCCATTGTTCTCGGAATTCCGCTGTAGTTTAAAAAAGCTTTGGAACTCTTCAATTGTTTTTATAATTCCGCTAATGTTTAACAATGTTTTGGAATTCTTCCATTAGTCTCTGAATTCCGCTGATGTTTAACAATGCTTTTGTAAATCTTCCATTGTTCTCGGCAATTCCAATGAAGCTTAAAAATGCTTTGGAACTCTTCCATTATTCTCGGATTTCTGTTGAAGTTTAAAAATGCTTTGGAACTCTTCAGTTGTTCTGGGAATTCTGATGAAGTTTTAAAATGCTTTGGAACTCTTCCATTGTTCTCAGAAATCCGCTGTTGCTTAACAATGCTTTGGAACTCATCCATTGTTCTGGGAATTCTGCTCATGTTTAACAATGCTTTGGAACTCTTCCATTGCTCTTGGAATTCCGCTGTAGTTTAAAAAAGCTTTGGAACTCTTCCAATGTTCTCGGAATTCTGCTGAAGTTTAAAAATACTTTGGAACTCTTTCATTGTTCTGGGAATTCTACTGAAGTTTAGAAATGCTTTTGAACTCTTCCATTGTTTTGGGAATTCTGTTGAAGTTTAAAAATGCTTTGGAACTCTTCCATTTTTCTTGGAAATCCGCTAATGTTTAACAATGCATTGCAACTCTTCCACTGTTCTCAGAATTCCGATGATGTTTAACAATGCTTTGGAACTCTTCCCTTTTTCTTGGAAATCCGCTGATGTTTATCAATGCTTTGGAACTCTTCCATTGTTCTTGGAATTCCGCTGATGTTTAACAATGCTTTTGGAACTCTTCCATTGTTTTCGTAATTCCGCTGATGTTTAACAATGCTTTGAAACTCTTCCATTGTTCTCAGAATTCTGCTGAAGTTTAAAAATGCTTTGGAACTCTTCCATTATTCTCGCAATTCCGCTGAAGTTTAAAAAAGCTTTGGAGCTCTTCAATTGTTCTCGGAATTCCGCTAATTTTTAACAATGCTTTTGGAATTCTTCCATTGTTCTCAGAATTCAGCTGATGTTTAACAATGCTTTTGGAACTCTTCCATTGTTCTCAGAATTCCGCTGATGTTTAAAAATGCTTTGGAACTCTTCCATTGCACTCGGAATTCCGCTGAAGTTTAAAAAAGCTTTTTAACTCTTCCATTCTTCGCGGAATTCCAATGAAGCTTAAAAATGCTTTGGAACTCTTCCATTATTCTCGGATTTCTGTTGAAGTTTAAAAATGCTTTGGAACTCTTCCGTTGTTCTGGGAATTCTGATGAAGTTTAGAAATGCTTTGGAACTCTTCCATTGTTCTCGCAATTCCGCTGAAGTTTAAAAAAGCTTTGGAACTCTTCCATTGTTCTCGGAATTCTGCTGATGTTTAACAATGCTTTTGAAACTCTTCAATTGTTCTCAGAATTCTGCTGAAGTTTAAATATGCTTTGGAACTCTTCCATTGTTCTCGAAATTCCGCTGAAGTTCAACAACGCTTTGTAACTCTTCCATTGTTCTCGGAATTCTGCTGAAGTGTAAAAATGCTTTAGAACTCTTCCATTGTTCTCAGAATTCCGCTGATGTTTAAAAATGCATTGCAACTCTTCCACTGTTCTCAGAATTCCGATGATGTTTAACAATGCTTTGGAACTCTTCCATTGTTCTCGCAATTCCGCTGAAGTTTAAAAAAGCTTTGGAACTCTTCCATTGTTCTCGGAATTCTGCTGATGTTTAACAATGCTTTTGGAACTCTTCCATTGTTTTCTGAATTTCGCTGATGTTTAACAATACTTTGGAACTCTTCAATTGTTCTCAGAATTCTGCTGAAGTTTAAAAATGCTTTGGAACTCTTCCATTGTTCTCGGAATTCTGCTGAAGTTTAAAAATGCTTTGGAACTCTTCCATTGTTCTCGGAATTCCTCTGATGTTTAACAATCGTTTGGATCTCTTAGATTGTTCACCAAATTCTGCTGAAGTTTAAATATGCTTTGGAACTCTTCCATTGTTCTCGAAATTCCGCTGAAGTTCAACAACGCTTTGGAACTCTTCCATTGTTCTCGGAATTCTGCTGAAGTGTAAAAATGCTTTAGAACTCTTCCATTGTTCTCAGAATTCCGCTGATGTTTAAAAATGCATTGCAACTCTTCCACTGTTCTCAGAATTCCGATGATGTTTAACAATGCTTTGGAACTCTTCCATTGTTCTCGCAATTCCGCTGAAGTTTAAAAAAGCTTTGGAACTCTTCCATTGTTCTCGGAATTCTGCTGAAGTTTAATAATGCTTTGGAACTCTTCCATTATTCTCGGAATTCCGCTGATGTTTAGCAATCCTTTGGATCTCTTAGATTGTTCACCAAATTCTGCTGAAGTTTAAATATGCTTTGGAACTGTTCCATTGTTCTCGAAATTCCGCTGAAGTTCAACAATGCTTTGGAACACTTCCATTGTTCTAGGAATTCTGCTGAAGTGTAAAAATGCTTTAGAACTCTTCCATTGTTCTCAGAATTCCGCTGATGTTTAACAATGCATTGCAACTCTTCCACTGTTCTCAGAATTCCGATGATGTTTAACAATGCTTTGGAACTCTGCCATTTTTCTCGGAAATCCTCTGATGTTTAACAATGCTTTTGGAACTCTTCCATTGTTTTTGTAATTCCGCTGATGTTTAACAATGCTTTGGAACTCTTCCATTGTTCTCAGAATTCTGCTGAAGTTTAAAAATGCTTTGGAACTCTTCCATTTTTCTTGCAATTCCGCTGAAGTTTAAAAAAGCATTGGAACTCTTCAATTGTTCTCGGAATTCCGCTAATTTTTAACAATGCTTTTGGAATTCTTCTATTGTTCTCAGAATTCAGCTGATGTTTAACAATGCTTTTGTTACTCTTCCATTGTTCTCGGAACTCCAATGAAGGTTAAAAATGCTTTGGAACTCTTCAATTATTCTCGCAATTCTGTTATAGTTTAAAAATGCTTTGGAACTCTTCCGTTGTTCTGGGCATTCTGATGAAGTTTAAAAATGCTTTGGAACTCTTCCATTGTTCTCGGAAATCCTCTCATGTTTAACAATGCTTTGGAACTCTTCCATTGTTCACGGAATTCGGCTGAAGTTTAAAAATGCTTTGGAACTCATCCATTGTTCTCGGAATTCCGCTGTTGTTTAAAAAAGCTTTGGAACTCTTCAATTGTTTTTATAATTCCGCTAATGTTTAACAATGTTTTGGAATTCTTCCATTGGTCTCTGAATTCCGCTGATGTTTAACAATGCTTTTGTAAATCTTCCATTGTTCTTGGCAATTCCAATGAAGCTTAAAAATGCTTTGGAACTCTTCCATTATTCTCAGATTTCTGTTGAAGTTTAAAAATGCTTTGGAACTCTTCAGTTGTTCTGGGAATTCTGATAAAGTTTTAAAATGCTTTGGAACTTTTCCATTGTTCTCGGAAATCCGCTGTTGTTTAACAATGCTTTGGAACTCATCCATTGTTCTGGGAATTCTGCTGATGTTTAACAATGCTTTGGAACTCTTCCATTGTTCTTGGAATTCCGCTGTAGTTTAAAAAAGCATTGGAACTCTTCCAATGTTCTCGGAATTCTGCTGAAGTTTAAAAATGCTTTGAAACTCTTTCATTGTTCTGGGAATTCTACTGAAGTTTAGAAATGCTTTTGAACTCTTCCATTGTTCTGAGAATTCTGCTGAAGTTTAAAAATGCTTTGGAACTCTTCTATTGTTCTGGGAATGCTGCTGAAGTTTAAAAATGCTTTGGAACTCTTTCATTTTTCTCTGAATTCAGCTGATGTTTAACAATGCTTTGGTACGCTTCCATTGTTCTCAGAATTCAGCTGATGTTTAACAATGCTTTTGTTACTCTTCCATTGTTCTCGGAATTCCAATGAAGGTTAAAAATGCTTTGGAACTCTTCAATTATTCTCGCAATTCTGTTGAAGTTTAAAAATGCTTTGGAACTCTTCCGTTGTTCTGGGCATTCTGATGAAGTTTAAAAATGCTTTGGAACTCTTCCATTGTTCTCGGAAATCCTCTCATGTTTAACAATGCTTTGGAACTCTTCCATTGCTCACGGAATTCGGCTGAAGTTTAAAAATGCTTTGGAACTCATCCATTGTTCTCGGAATTCCGCTGTAGTTTAAAAAAGCTTTGGAACTCTTCAATTGTTTTTATAATTCCGCTAATGTTTAACAATGTTTTGGAATTCTTCCATTAGTCTCTGAATTCCGCTGATGTTTAACAATGCTTTTGTAAATCTTCCATTGTTCTCGGCAATTCCAATGAAGCTTAAAAATGCTTTGGAACTCTTCCATTATTCTCGGATTTCTGTTGAAGTTTAATAATGCTTTGGAACTCTTCAGTTGTTCTGGGAATTCTGATGAAGTTTTAAAATGCTTTGGAACTCTTCCATTGTTCTCAGAAATCCGCTGTTGTTTAACAATGCTTTGGAACTCATCCATTGTTCTGGGAATTCTGCTGATGTTTAGCAATGCTTTGGAACTCTTCCATTGTTCTTGGAATTCCGCTGTAGTTTAAAAAAGCTTTGGAACTCTTCCAATGTTCTCGGAATTCTGCTGAAGTTTAAAAATGCTTTGGAACTCTTTCATTGTTCTGGGAATTCTACTGAAGTTTAAAAATGCTTTTGATCTCTTCCATTGTTTTGGGAATTCCGCTAATGTTTAACAATGCATTGCAACTCTTCCACTGTTCTCAGAATTCCGATGATGTTTAGCAATGCTTTGGAACTCTTCCATTGTTCTTGGAATTCCGCTGATGTTTAACAATGCTTTTGGAACTCTTCCATTGTTTTCGTAATTCCGCTGATGTTTAACAATACTTTTGGAACTCTTCCATTGTTTTCGTAATTCCGCTGATGTTTATCAATGCTTTGAAACTCTTCCAATGTTCTCAGAATTCTGCTGAAGTTTAAAAAAGCTTTTTAACTCTTCTATTGTTCACGGAATTCCAATGAAGCTTAAAAATGCTTTGGAACTCTTCCATTATTCTCGGATTTCTGTTGAAGTTTAAAAATGCTTTGGAACTCTTCCGTTGTTCGGGGAATTCTGATGAATTTTAAAAATGCTTTGGAACTCTTCCATTGTTCTCGCAATTCCGCTGAAGTTTAAAAAAGCTTTGGAACTCTTCCATTGTTCTCGGAATTCTGCTGATGTTTAACAATGCTTTTGGAACTTTTCCATTGTTTTCTGAATTTCACTGATGTTTAACATTGCTTTGGAACTCTTCAATTGTTCTCAGAATTCTGCTGAAGTTTAAATATGCTTTGGAACTCTTCCATTGTTCTCGAAATTCCGCTGAAGTTCAAAAATGCTTTGGAACTCTTCCATTGTTCTCGGAATTCTGCTGAAGTGTAAAAATGCTTTAGAACTCTTCCATTGTTCTCAGAATTCCGTTGATGTTTAACAATGCATTGCAACTCTTCCACTGTTCTCAGAATTCCGATGATGTTTAACAATGCTTTGGAACTCTTCCATTGTTCTCGGAATTCCGCTGATGTTTAACAATCCTTTGGATCTCTTAGATTGTTCACCAAATTCTGCTGAAGTTTAAATATGCTTTGGAACTGTTCCATTGTTCTCGAAATTCCGCTGAAGTTCAACAATGCTTTGGAACACTTCCATTGTTCTAGGAATTCTGCTGAAGTGTAAAAATGCTTTAGAACTCTTCCATTGTTCTCAGAATTCCGCTGATGTTTAACAATGCATTGCAACTCTTCCACTGTTCTCAGAATTCCGATGATGTTTAACAATGCTTTGGAACTCTTCCATTTTTCTCGGAAATCCTCTGATGTTTAACAATGCTTTTGGAACTCTTCCATTGTTTTCGTAATTCCGCTGATGTTTAACAATGCTTTGGAACTCTTCCATTGTTCTCAGAATTCTGCTGAAGTTTAAAAATGCTTTGGAACTCTTCCATTTTTCTTGCAATTCCGCTGAAGTTTAAAAAAGCATTGGAACTCTTCAATTGTTCTCGGAATTCCGCTAATTTTTAACAATGCTTTTGGAATTCTTCTATTGTTCTCAGAATTCAGCTGATGTTTAACAATGCTTTTGTTACTCTTCCATTGTTCTTGGAACTCCAATGAAGGTTAAAAATGCTTTGGAACTCTTCAATTATTCTCGCAATTCTGTTGATGTTTAAAAATGCTTTGGAACTCTTCCGTTGTTCTGGGCATTCTGATGAAGTTTAAAAATGCTTTGGAACTCTTCCATTGTTCTCGGAAATCCTCTCATGTTTAACAATGCTTTGGAACTCTTCCATTGTTCACGGAATTCGGCTGAAGTTTAAAAATGCTTTGGAACTCATCCATTGTTCTCGGAATTCCGCTGTTGTTTAAAAAAGCTTTGGAACTCTTCAATTGTTTTTATAATTCCGCTAATGTTTAACAATGTTTTGGAATTCTTCCATTGGTCTCTGAATTCCGCTGATGTTTAACAATGCTTTTGTAAATCTTCCATTGTTCTCGGCAATTCCAATGAAGCTTAAAAATGCTTTGGAACTCTTCCATTATTCTCGGATTTCTGTTGAAGTTTAAAAATGCTTTGGAACTCTTCAGTTGTTCTGGGAATTCTGATGAAGTTTTAAAATGCTTTGGAACTCTTCCATTGTTCTCGGAAATCCGCTGTTGTTTAACAATGCTTTGGAACACATCCATTGTTCTGGGAATTCTGCTCATGTTTAACAATGCTTTGGAACTCTTCCATTGCTCTTGGAATTCCGCTGTAGTTTAAAAAAGCTTTGGAACTCTTCCAATGTTCTCGGAATTCTGCTGAAGTTTAAAAATACTTTGGAACTCTTTCATTGTTCTGGGAATTCTACTGAAGTTTAGAAATGCTTTTGAACTCTTCCATTGTTCTGGGAATTCTGCTGAAGTTTAAAAATGCTTTGGAACTCTTCTATTGTTCTGGGAATTCTGCTGAAGTTTTAAAAATGGTTTGGAACTCTTCCATTGTTCTCAGAATTCCGCTAATGTTTAACAATGCATTGCAACTCTTCCACTGTTCTCAGAATTCCGATGATGTTTAACAATGCTTTGGAACTCTTCCATTTTTCTTGGAAATCCGCTGATGTTTATCAATGCTTTGGAACTCTTCAATTGTTCTTGGAATTCCGCTGATGTTTAACAATGCTTTTGGAACTCTTCCATTGTTTTCGTAATTCCGCTGATGTTTAACAATGCTTTGAAACTCTTCCATTGTTCTCAGAATTCTGCTGAAGTTTAAAAATGCTTTGGAACTCTTCCATTATTCTCGCAATTCCGCTGAAGTTTAAAAAAGCTTTGGAACTCTTCAATTGTTCTCGGAATTCCGCTAATTTTTAACAATGCTTTTGGAATTCTTCCATTGTTCTCAGAATTCAGCTGATGTTTAACAATGCTTTTGGAACTCTTCCATTGTTCTCAGAATTCCAATGAAGCTTAAAAATGCTTTGGAACTCTTCCATTGTTCTCGGAAATCCGCTGTTGTTTAACAATGCTTTGGAACTCATCCATTGTTCTGGGAATTCTGCTGATGTTTAACAATGCTTTGGAACTCTTCCATTGTTCTTGGAATTCCGCTGTAGTTTAAAAAAGCTTTGGAACTCTTCCAATGTTCTCGGAATTCTGCTGAAGTTTAAAAATGCTTTGAAACTCTTTCATTGTTCTGGGAATTCTACTGAAGTTTAGAAATGCTTTTGAACTCTTCCATTGTTCTGAGAATTCTGCTGAAGTTTAAAAATGCTTTGGAACTCTTCTATTGTTCTGGGAATTCTGCTGAAGTTTAAAAATGCTTTGGAACTCTTTCATTTTTCTCTGAATTCCGCTGATGTTTAACAATGCTTTGGTACGCTTCCATTGTTCTCAGAATTCAGCAGATGTTTAACAATGCTTTTGTTACTCTTCCATTGTTCTCGGAATTCCAATGAAGGTTAAAAATGCTTTGGAACTCTTCAATTATTCTCGCAATTCTGTTGAAGTTTAAAAATGCTTTGGAACTCTTCCGTTGTTCTGGGCATTCTGATGAAGTTTAAAAATGCTTTGGAACTCTTCCATTGTTCTCGGAAATCCTCTCATGTTTAACAATGCTTTGGAACTCTTCCATTGCTCACGGAATTCGGCTGAAGTTTAAAAATGCTTTGGAACTCATCCATTGTTCTCGGAATTCCGCTGTAGTTTAAAAAAGCTTTGGAACTCTTCAATTGTTTTTATAATTCCGCTAATGTTTAACAATGTTTTGGAATTCTTCCATTAGTCTCTGAATTCCGCTGATGTTTAACAATGCTTTTGTAAATCTTCCATTGTTCTCGGCAATTCCAATGAAGCTTAAAAATGCTTTGGAACTCTTCCATTATTCTCGGATTTCTGTTGAAGTTTAAAAATGCTTTGGAACTCTTCAGTTGTTCTGGGAATTCTGATGAAGTTTTAAAATGCTTTGGAACTCTTCCATTGTTCTCAGAAATCCGCTGTTGTTTAACAATGCTTTGGAACTCATCCATTGTTCTGGGAATTCTGCTGATGTTTAACAATGCTTTGGAACTCTTCCATTGTTCTTGGAATTCCGCTGTAGTTTAAAAAAGCTTTGGAACTCTTCCAATGTTCTCGGAATTCTGCTGAAGTTTAAAAATGCTTTGGAACTCTTTCATTGTTCTGGGAATTCTACTGAAGTTTAAATATGCTTTTGATCTCTTCAATTGTTTTGGGAATTCCGCTAATGTTTAACAATGCATTGCAACTCTTCCACTGTTCTCAGAATTCCGATGATGTTTAACAATGCTTTGGAACTCTTCCATTGTTCTTGGAATTCCGCTGATGTTTAACAATGCTTTTGGAACTCTTCCATTGTTTTCGTAATTCCGCTGATGTTTAACAATACTTTTGGAACTCTTCCATTGTTTTCGTAATTCCGCTGATGTTTATCAATGCTTTGAAACTCTTCCAATGTTCTCAGAATTCTGCTGAAGTTTAAAAAAGCTTTTTAACTCTTCTATTGTTCGCGGAATTCCAATGAAGCTTAAAAATGCTTTGGAACTCTTCCATTATTCTCGGATTTCTGTTGAAGTTTAAAAATGCTTTGGAACTCTTCCGTTGTTCGGGGAATTCTGATGAATTTTAAAAATGCTTTGGAACTCTTCCATTGTTCTCGCAATTCCGCTGAAGTTTAAAAAAGCTTTGGAACTCTTCCATTGTTCTCGGAATTCTGCTGATGTTTAACAATGCTTTTGGAACTTTTCCATTGTTTTCTGAATTTCACTGATGTTTAACATTGCTTTGGAACTCTTCAATTGTTCTCAGAATTCTGCTGAAGTTTAAATATGCTTTGGAACTCTTCCATTGTTCTCGAAATTCCGCTGAAGTTCAACAATGCTTTGGAACTCTTCCATTGTTCTCGGAATTCTGCTGAAGTGTAAAAATGCTTTAGAACTCTTCCATTGTTCTCAGAATTCCGTTGATGTTTAACAATGCATTGCAACTCTTCCACTGTTCTCAGAATTCCGATGATGTTTAACAATGCTTTGGAACTCTTCCATTGTTCTCGGAATTCCGCTGATGTTTAACAATCCTTTGGATCTCTTAGATTGTTCACCAAATTCTGCTGAAGTTTAAATATGCTTTGGAACTGTTCCATTGTTCTCGAAATTCCGCTGAAGCTCAACAATGCTTTGGAACACTTCCATTGTTCTAGGAATTCTGCTGAAGTGTAAAAATGCTTTAGAACTCTTCCATTGTTCTCAGAATTCCGCTGATGTTTAACAATGCATTGCAACTCTTCCACTGTTCTCAGAATTCCGATGATGTTTAACAATGCTTTGGAACTCTTCCATTTTTCTCGGAAATCCTCTGATGTTTAACAATGCTTTTGGAACTCTTCCATTGTTTTCGTAATTCCGCTGATGTTTAACAATGCTTTGGAACTCTTCCATTGTTCTCAGAATTCTGCTGAAGTTTAAAAATGCTTTGGAACTCTTCCATTTTTCTTGCAATTCCGCTGAAGTTTAAAAAAGCATTGGAACTCTTCAATTGTTCTCGGAATTCCGCTAATTTTTAATAATGCTTTTGGAATTCTTCTATTGTTCTCAGAATTCAGCTGATGTTTAACAATGCTTTTGTTACTCTTCCATTGTTCTCGGAACTCCAATGAAGGTTAAAAATGCTTTGCAACTCTTCAATTATTCTCGCAATTCTGTTGAAGTTTAAAAATGCTTTGGAACTCTTCCGTTGTTCTGGGCATTCTGATGAAGTTTAAAAATGCTTTGGAACTCTTCCATTGTTCTCGGAAATCCTCTCATGTTTAACAATGCTTTGGAACTCTTCCATTGTTCACGGAATTCGGCTGAAGTTTAAAAATGCTTTGGAACTCATCCATTGTTCTCGGAATTCCGCTGTTGTTTAAAAAAGCTTTGGAACTCTTCAATTGTTTTTATAATTCCGCTAATGTTTAACAATGTTTTGGAATTCTTCCATTGGTCTCTGAATTCCGCTGATGTTTAACAATGCTTTTGTAAATCTTCCATTGTTCTCGGCAATTCCAATGAAGCTTAAAAATGCTTTGGAACTCTTCCATTATTCTCGGATTTCTGTTGAAGTTTAAAAATGCTTTGGAACTCTTCAGTTGTTCTGGGAATTCTGATGAAGTTTTAAAATGCTTTGGAACTCTTCCATTGTTCTCGGAAATCCGCTGTTGTTTAACAATGCTTTGGAACACATCCATTGTTCTGGGAATTCTGCTCATGTTTAACAATGCTTTGGAACTCTTCCATTGCTCTTGGAATTCCGCTGTAGTTTAAAAAAGCTTTGGAACTCTTCCAATGTTCTCGGAATTCTGCTGAAGTTTAAAAATACTTTGGAACTCTTTCATTGTTCTGGGAATTCTACTGAAGTTTAGAAATGCTTTTGAACTCTTCCATTGTTCTGGGAATTCTGCTGAAGTTTAAAAATGCTTTGGAACTCTTCTATTGTTCTGGGAATTCTGCTGAAGTTTTAAAAATGGTTTGGAACTCTTCCATTGTTCTCAGAATTCCGCTAATGTTTAACAATGCATTGCAACTCTTCCACTGTTCTCAGAATTCCGATGATGTTTAACAATGCTTTGGAACTCTTCCATTTTTCTTGGAAATCCGCTGATGTTTATCAATGCTTTGGAACTCTTCAATTGTTCTTGGAATTCCGCTGATGTTTAACAATGCTTTTGGAACTCTTCCATTGTTTTCGTAATTCCGCTGATGTTTAACAATGCTTTGAAACTCTTCCATTGTTCTCAGAATTCTGCTGAAGTTTAAAAATGCTTTGGAACTCTTCCATTATTCTCGCAATTCCGCTGAAGTTTAAAAAAGCTTTGGAACTCTTCAATTGTTCTCGGAATTCCGCTAATTTTTAACAATGCTTTTGGAATTCTTCCATTGTTCTCAGAATTCAGCTGATGTTTAACAATGCTTTTGGAACTCTTCCATTGTTCTCAGAATTCCGCTGATGTTTAAAAATGCTTTGAAACTCTTTCATTGTTCTGGGAATTCTACTGAAGTTTAGAAATGCTTTTGAACTCTTCCATTGTTCTGAGAATTCTGCTGAAGTTTAAAAATGCTTTGGAACTCTTCTATTGTTCTGGGAATTCTGCTGAAGTTTAAAAATGCTTTGGAACTCTTTCATTTTTCTCTGAATTCCGCTGATGTTTAACAATGCTTTGGTACGCTTCCATTGTTCTCAGAATTCAGCAGATGTTTAACAATGCTTTTGTTACTCTTCCATTGTTCTCGGAATTCCAATGAAGGTTAAAAATGCTTTGGAACTCTTCAATTATTCTCGCAATTCTGTTGAAGTTTAAAAATGCTTTGGAACTCTTCCGTTGTTCTGGGCATTCTGATGAAGTTTAAAAATGCTTTGGAACTCTTCCATTGTTCTCGGAAATCCTCTCATGTATAACAATGCTTTGGAACTCTTCCATTGCTCACGGAATTCGGCTGAAGTTTAAAAATGCTTTGGAACTCATCCATTGTTCTCGGAATTCCGCTGTAGTTTAAAAAAGCTTTGGAACTCTTCAATTGTTTTTATAATTCCGCTAATGTTTAACAATGTTTTGGAATTCTTCCATTAGTCTCTGAATTCCGCTGATGTTTAACAATGCTTTTGTAAATCTTCCATTGTTCTCGGCAATTCCAATGAAGCTTAAAAATGCTTTGGAACTCTTCCATTATTCTCGGATTTCTGTTGAAGTTTAAAAATGCTTTGGAACTCTTCAGTTGTTCTGGGAATTCTGATGAAGTTTTAAAATGCTTTGGAACTCTTCCATTGTTCTCAGAAATCCGCTGTTGTTTAACAATGCTTTGGAACTCATCCATTGTTCTGGGAATTCTGCTGATGTTTAACAATGCTTTGGAACTCTTCCATTGTTCTTGGAATTCCGCTGTAGTTTAAAAAAGCTTTGGAACTCTTCCAATGTTCTCGGAATTCTGCTGAAGTTTAAAAATGCTTTGGAACTCTTTCATTGTTCTGGGAATTCTACTGAAGTTTAAATATGCTTTTGATCTCTTCCATTGTTTTGGGAATTCCGCTAATGTTTAACAATGCATTGCAACTCTTCCACTGTTCTCAGAATTCCGATGATGTTTAACAATGCTTTGGAACTCTTCCATTGTTCTTGGAATTCCGCTGATGTTTAACAATGCTTTTGGAACTCTTCCATTGTTTTCGTAATTCCGCTGATGTTTAACAATACTTTTGGAACTCTTCCATTGTTTTCGTAATTCCGCTGATGTTTATCAATGCTTTGAAACTCTTCCAATGTTCTCAGAATTCTGCTGAAGTTTAAAAAAGCTTTTTAACTCTTCTATTGTTCGTGGAATTCCAATGAAGCTTAAAAATGCTTTGGAACTCTTCCATTATTCTCGGATTTCTGTTGAAGTTTAAAAATGCTTTGGAACACTTCCGTTGTTCGGGGAATTCTGATGAATTTTAAAAATGCTTTGGAACTCTTCCATTGTTCTCGCAATTCCGCTGAAGTTTAAAAAAGCTTTGGAACTCTTCCATTGTTCTCGGAATTCTGCTGATGTTTAACAATGCTTTTGGAACTTTTCCATTGTTTTCTGAATTTCACTGATGTTTAACATTGCTTTGGAACTCTTCAATTGTTCTCAGAATTCTGCTGAAGTTTAAATATGCTTTGGAACTCTTCCATTGTTCTCGAAATTCCGCTGAAGTTCAACAATGCTTTGGAACTCTTCCATTGTTCTCGGAATTCTGCTGAAGTGTAAAAATGCTTTAGAACTCTTCCATTGTTCTCAGAATTCCGTTGATGTTTAACAATGCATTGCAACTCTTCCACTGTTCTCAGAATTCCGATGATGTTTAACAATGCTTTGGAACTCTTCCATTGTTCTCGGAATTCCGCTGATGTTTAACAATCCTTTGGATCTCTTAGATTGTTCACCAAATTCTGCTGAAGTTTAAATATGCTTTGGAACTGTTCCATTGTTCTCGAAATTCCGCTGAACCTCAACAATGCTTTGGAACACTTCCATTGTTCTAGGAATTCTGCTGAAGTGTAAAAATGCTTTAGAACTCTTCCATTGTTCTCAGAATTCCGCTGATGTTTAACAATGCATTGCAACTCTTCCACTGTTCTCAGAATTCCGATGATGTTTAACAATGCTTTGGAACTCTTCCATTTTTCTCGGAAATCCTCTGATGTTTAACAATGCTTTTGGAACTCTTCCATTGTTTTCGTAATTCCGCTGATGTTTAACAATGCTTTGGAACTCTTCCATTGTTCTCAGAATTCTGCTGAAGTTTAAAAATGCTTTGGAACTCTTCCATTTTTCTTGCAATTCCGCTGAAGTTTAAAAAAGCATTGGAACTCTTCAATTGTTCTCGGAATTCCGCTAATTTTTAATAATGCTTTTGGAATTCTTCTATTGTTCTCAGAATTCAGCTGATGTTTAACAATGCTTTTGTTACTCTTCCATTGTTCTCGGAACTCCAATGAAGGTTAAAAATGCTTTGCAACTCTTCAATTATTCTCGCAATTCTGTTGAAGTTTAAAAATGCTTTGGAACTCTTCCGTTGTTCTGGGCATTCTGATGAAGTTTAAAAATGCTTTGGAACTCTTCCATTGTTCTCGGAAATCCTCTCATGTTTAACAATGCTTTGGAACTCTTCCATTGTTCACGGAATTCGGCTGAAGTTTAAAAATGCTTTGGAACTCATCCATTGTTCTCGGAATTCCGCTGTTGTTTAAAAAAGCTTTGGAACTCTTCAATTGTTTTTATAATTCCGCTAATGTTTAACAATGTTTTGGAATTCTTCCATTGGTCTCTGAATTCCGCTGATGTTTAACAATGCTTTTGTAAATCTTCCATTGTTCTCGGCAATTCCAATGAAGCTTAAAAATGCTTTGGAACTCTTCCATTATTCTCGGATTTCTGTTGAAGTTTAAAAATGCTTTGGAACTCTTCAGTTGTTCTGGGAATTCTGATGAAGTTTTAAAATGCTTTGGAACTCTTCCATTGTTCTCGGAAATCCGCTGTTGTTTAACAATGCTTTGGAACACATCCATTGTTCTGGGAATTCTGCTCATGTTTAACAATGCTTTGGAACTCTTCCATTGCTCTTGGAATTCCGCTGTAGTTTAAAAAAGCTTTGGAACTCTTCCAATGTTCTCGGAATTCTGCTGAAGTTTAAAAATACTTTGGAACTCTTTCATTGTTCTGGGAATTCTACTGAAGTTTAGAAATGCTTTTGAACTCTTCCATTGTTCTGGGAATTCTGCTGAAGTTTAAAAATGCTTTGGAACTCTTCTATTGTTCTGGGAATTCTGCTGAAGTTTTAAAAATGGTTTGGAACTCTTCCATTGTTCTCAGAATTCCGCTAATGTTTAACAATGCATTGCAACTCTTCCACTGTTCTCAGAATTCCGATGATGTTTAACAATGCTTTGGAACTCTTCCATTTTTCTTGGAAATCCGCTGATGTTTATCAATGCTTTGGAACTCTTCAATTGTTCTTGGAATTCCGCTGATGTTTAACAATGCTTTTGGAACTCTTCCATTGTTTTCGTAATTCCGCTGATGTTTAACAATGCTTTGAAACTCTTCCATTGTTCTCAGAATTCTGCTGAAGTTTAAAAATGCTTTGGAACTCTTCCATTATTCTCGCAATTCCGCTGAAGTTTAAAAAAGCTTTGGAACTCTTCAATTGTTCTCGGAATTCCGCTAATTTTTAACAATGCTTTTGGAATTCTTCCATTGTTCTCAGAATTCAGCTGATGTTTAACAATGCTTTTGGAACTCTTCCATTGTTCTCAGAATTCCGCTGATGTTTAAAAATGCTTTGAAACTCTTTCATTGTTCTGGGAATTCTACTGAAGTTTAGAAATGCTTTTGAACTCTTCCATTGTTCTGTGAATTCTGCTGAAGTTTAAAAATGCTTTGGAACTCTTCTATTGTTCTGGGAATTCTGCTGAAGTTTAAAAATGCTTTGGAACTCTTTCATTTTTCTCTGAATTCCGCTGATGTTTAACAATGCTTTGGTACGCTTCCATTGTTCTCAGAATTCAGCAGATGTTTAACAATGCTTTTGTTACTCTTCCATTGTTCTCGGAATTCCAATGAAGGTTAAAAATGCTTTGGAACTCTTCAATTATTCTCGCAATTCTGTTGAAGTTTAAAAATGCTTTGGAACTCTTCCGTTGTTCTGGGCATTCTGATGAAGTTTAAAAATGCTTTGGAACTCTTCCATTGTTCTCGGAAATCCTCTCATGTTTAACAATGCTTTGGAACTCTTCCATTGCTCACGGAATTCGGCTGAAGTTTAAAAATGCTTTGGAACTCATCCATTGTTCTCGGAATTCCGCTGTAGTTTAAAAAAGCTTTGGAACTCTTCAATTGTTTTTATAATTCCGCTAATGTTTAACAATGTTTTGGAATTCTTCCATTAGTCTCTGAATTCCGCTGATGTTTAACAATGCTTTTGTAAATCTTCCATTGTTCTCGGCAATTCCAATGAAGCTTAAAAATGCTTTGGAACTCTTCCATTATTCTCGGATTTCTGTTGAAGTTTAAAAATGCTTTGGAACTCTTCAGTTGTTCTGGGAATTCTGATGAAGTTTTAAAATGCTTTGGAACTCTTCCATTGTTCTCAGAAATCCGCTGTTGTTTAACAATGCTTTGGAACTCATCCATTGTTCTGGGAATTCTGCTGATGTTTAACAATGCTTTGGAACTCTTCCATTGTTCTTGGAATTCCGCTGTAGTTTAAAAAAGCTTTGGAACTCTTCCAATGTTCTCGGAATTCTGCTGAAGTTTAAAAATGCTTTGGAACTCTTTCATTGTTCTGGGAATTCTACTGAAGTTTAAATATGCTTTTGATCTCTTCCATTGTTTTGGGAATTCCGCTAATGTTTAACAATGCATTGCAACTCTTCCACTGTTCTCAGAATTCCGATGATGTTTAACAATGCTTTGGAACTCTTCCATTGTTCTTGGAATTCCGCTGATGTTTAACAATGCTTTTGGAACTCTTCCATTGTTTTCGTAATTCCGCTGATGTTTAACAATACTTTTGGAACTCTTCCATTGTTTTCGTAATTCCGCTGATGTTTATCAATGCTTTGAAACTCTTCCAATGTTCTCAGAATTCTGCTGAAGTTTAAAAAAGCTTTTTAACTCTTCTATTGTTCGTGGAATTCCAATGAAGCTTAAAAATGCTTTGGAACTCTTCCATTATTCTCGGATTTCTGTTGAAGTTTAAAAATGCTTTGGAACACTTCCGTTGTTCGGGGAATTCTGATGAATTTTAAAAATGCTTTGGAACTCTTCCATTGTTCTCGCAATTCCGCTGAAGTTTAAAAAAGCTTTGGAACTCTTCCATTGTTCTCGGAATTCTGCTGATGTTTAACAATGCTTTTGGAACTTTTCCATTGTTTTCTGAATTTCACTGATGTTTAACATTGCTTTGGAACTCTTCAATTGTTCTCAGAATTCTGCTGAAGTTTAAATATGCTTTGGAACTCTTCCATTGTTCTCGAAATTCCGCTGAAGTTCAACAATGCTTTGGAACACTTCCATTGTTCTCGGAATTCTGCTGAAGTGTAAAAATGCTTTAGAACTCTTCCATTGTTCTCAGAATTCCGTTGATGTTTAACAATGCATTGCAACTCTTCCACTGTTCTCAGAATTCCGATGATGTTTAACAATGCTTTGGAACTCTTCCATTGTTCTCGGAATTCCGCTGATGTTTAACAATCCTTTGGATCTCTTAGATTGTTCACCAAATTCTGCTGAAGTTTAAATATGCTTTGGAACTGTTCCATTGTTCTCGAAATTCCGCTGAAGCTCAACAATGCTTTGGAACACTTCCATTGTTCTAGGAATTCTGCTGAAGTGTGAAAATGCTTTAGAACTCTTCCATTGTTCTCAGAATTCCGCTGATGTTTAACAATGCATTGCAACTCTTCCACTGTTCTCAGAATTCCGATGATGTTTAATAATGCTTTGGAACTCTTCCATTTTTCTCGGAAATCCTCTGATGTTTAACAATGCTTTTGGAACTCTTCCATTGTTTTCGTAATTCCGCTGATGTTTAACAATGCTTTGGAACTCTTCCATTGTTCTCAGAATTCTGCTGAAGTTTAAAAATGCTTTGGAACTCTTCCATTTTTCTTGCAATTCCGCTGAAGTTTAAAAAAGCATTGGAACTCTTCAATTGTTCTCGGAATTCCGCTAATTTTTAATAATGCTTTTGGAATTCTTCTATTGTTCTCAGAATTCAGCTGATGTTTAACAATGCTTTTGTTACTCTTCCATTGTTCTCGGAACTCCAATGAAGGTTAAAAATGCTTTGGAACTCTTCAATTATTCTCGCAATTCTGTTGAAGTGTAAATATGCTTTGGAACTCTTCCGTTGTTCTGGGCATTCTGATGAAGTTTAAAAATGCTTTGGAACTCTTCCATTGTTCTCGGAAATCCTCTCATGTTTAACAATGCTTTGGAACTCTTCCATTGTTCACGGAATTCGGCTGAAGTTTAAAAATGCTTTGGAACTCATCCATTGTTCTCGGAATTCCGCTGTTGTTTAAAAAAGCTTTGGAACTCTTCAATTGTTTTTATAATTCCGCTAATGTTTAACAATGTTTTGGAATTCTTCCATTGGTCTCTGAATTCCGCTGATGTTTAACAATGCTTTTGTAAATCTTCCATTGTTCTCGGCAATTCCAATGAAGCTTAAAAATGCTTTGGAACTCTTCCATTATTCTCGGATTTCTGTTGAAGTTTAAAAATGCTTTGGAACTCTTCAGTTGTTCTGGGAATTCTGATGAAGTTTTAAAATGCTTTGGAACTCTTCCATTGTTCTCGGAAATCCGCTGTTGTTTAACAATTCTTTGGAACACATCCATTGTTCTGGGAATTCTGCTCATGTTTAACAATGCTTTGGAACTCTTCCATTGCTCTTGGAATTCCGCTGTAGTTTAAAAAAGCTTTGGAACTCTTCCAATGTTCTCGGAATTCTGCTGAAGTTTAAAAATACTTTGGAACTCTTTCATTGTTCTGGGAATTCTACTGAAGTTTAGAAATGCTTTTGAACTCTTCCATTGTTCTGGGAATTCTGCTGAAGTTTAAAAATGCTTTGGAACTCTTCTATTGTTCTGGGAATTCTGCTGAAGTTTTAAAAATGGTTTGGAACTCTTCCATTGTTCTCAGAATTCCGCTAATGTTTAACAATGCATTGCAACTCTTCCACTGTTCTCAGAATTCCGATGATGTTTAACAATGCTTTGGAACTCTTCCATTTTTCTTGGAAATCCGCTGATGTTTATCAATGCTTTGGAACTCTTCAATTGTTCTTGGAATTCCGCTGATGTTTAACAATGCTTTTTTTAACTCTTCCATTGTTTTCGTAATTCCGCTGATGTTTAACAATGCTTTGAAACTCTTCCATTGTTCTCAGAATTCTGCTGAAGTTTAAAAATGCTTTGGAACTCTTCCATTATTCTCGCAATTCCGCTGAAGTTTAAAAAAGCTTTGGAACTCTTCAATTGTTCTCGGAATTTCGCTAATTTTTAACAATGCTTTTGGAATTCTTCCATTGTTCTCAGAATTCAGCTGATGTTTAACAATGCTTTTGGAACTCTTCCATTGTTCTCAGAATTCCGCTGATGTTTAAAAATGCTTTGGAACTCTTCCATTGCACTCGGAATTCCGCTGAAGTTTAAAAAAGCTTTTTAACTCTTCCATTCTTCGCGGAATTCCAATGAAGCTTAAAAATGCTTTGGAACTCTTCCATTATTCTCGGATTTCTGTTGAAGTTTAAAAATGCTTTGGAACTCTTCCGTTGTTCTGGGAATTCTGATGAAGTTTAAAAATGCTTTGGAACTCTTCCATTGTTCTCGCAATTCCGCTGAAGTTTAAAAAAGCTTTGGAACTCTTCCATTGTTCTCGGAATTCTGCTGATGTTTAACAATGCTTTTGGAACTCTTCAATTGTTCTCAGAATTCTGCTGAAGTTTAAATATGCTTTGGAACTCTTCCATTGTTCTCGAAATTCCGCTGAAGTTCAACAACGCTTTGTAACTCTTCCATTGTTCTCGGAATTCTGCTGAAGTGTAAAAATGCTTTAGAACTCTTCCATTGTTCTCAGAATTCCGCTGATGTTTAAAAATGCATTGCAACTCTTCCACTGTTCTCAGAATTCCGATGATGTTTAACAATGCTTTGGAACTCTTCCATTGTTCTCGCAATTCCGCTGAAGTTTAAAAAAGCTTTGGAACTCTTCCATTGTTCTCGGAATTCTGCTGATGTTTAACAATGCTTTTGGAACTCTTCAATTGTTCTCAGAATTCTGCTGAAGTTTAAATATGCTTTGGAACTCTTCCATTGTTCTCGAAATTCCGTTGAAGTTCAACAACGCTTTGTAACTCTTCCATTGTTCTCGGAATTCTGCTGAAGTGTAAAAATGCTTTAGAACTCTTCCATTGTTCTCAGAATTCTGCTGATGTTTAAAAATGCATTGCAACTCTTCCACTGTTCTCAGAGTTCCGATGATGTTTAACAATGCTTTGGAACTCTTCCATTGTTCTCGCAATTCCGCTGAAGTTTAAAAAAGCTTTGGAACTCTTCCACTGTTCTCGGAATTCTTCTGATGTTTAACAATGCTTTTGGAACTCTTCCATTGTTTTCAGAATTTCGCTGATGTTTAACAATACTTTGGAACTCTTCAATTGTTCTCAGAATTCTGCTGAAGTTTAAAAATGCTTTGGAACTCTTCCATTGTTCTCGGAATTCTGCTGAAGTTTAAAAATGCTTTGGAACTCTTCCATTGTTCTCGGAATTCCTCTGATGTTTAACAATCCTTTGGATCTCTTAGATTGTTCACCAAATTCTGCTGAAGTTTAAATATGCTTTGGAACTCTTCCATTGTTCTCGAAATTCCGCTGAAGTTCAACAACGCTTTGGAACTCTTCCATTGTTCTCGGAATTCTGCTGAAGTGTAAAAATGCTTTAGAACTCTTCCATTGTTCTCAGAATTCCGCTGATGTTTAAAAATGCATTGCAACTCTTCCACTGTTCTCAGAATTCCGATGATGTTTAACAATGCTTTGGAATTCTTCCATTGTTCTCGCAATTCCGCTGAAGTTTAAAAAAGCTTTGGAACTCTTCCATTGTTCTCGGAATTCTGCTGAAGTTTAATAATGCTTTGGAACTCTTCCATTATTCTCGGAATTCCGCTGATGTTTAACAATCCTTTGGATCTCTTAGATTGTTCACCAAATTCTGCTGAAGTTTAAATATGCTTTGGAACTGTTCCATTGTTCTCGAAATTCCGCTGAAGTTCAACAATGCTTTGGAACACTTCCATTGTTCTAGGAATTCTGCTGAAGTGTAAAAATGATTTAGAACTCTTCCATTGTTCTCAGAATTCCGCTGATGTTTAACAATGCATTGCAACTCTTCCACTGTTCTCAGAATTCCGATGATGTTTAACAATGCTTTGGAACTCTTCCATTTTTCTCGGAAATCCTCTGATGTTTAACAATGCTTTTGGAACTCTTCCATTGTTTTCGTAATTCCGCTGATGTTTAACAATGCTTTGGAACTCTTCCATTGTTCTCAGAATTCTGCTGAAGTTTAAAAATGCTTTGGAACTCTTCCATTTTTCTTGCAATTCCGCTGAAGTTTAAAAAAGCATTGGAACTCTTCAATTGTTCTCGGAATTCCGCTAATTTTTAACAATGCTTTTGGAATTCTTCTATTGTTCTCAGAATTCAGCTGATGTTTAACAATGCTTTTGTTACTCTTCCATTGTTCTCGGAACTCCAATGAAGGTTAAAAATGCTTTGGAACTCTTCAATTATTCTCGCAATTCTGTTGAAGTTTAAAAATGCTTTGGAACTCTTCCGTTGTTCTGGGCATTCTGATGAAGTTTAAAAATGCTTTGGAACTCTTCCATTGTTCTCGGAAATCCTCTCATGTTTAACAATGCTTTGGAACTCTTCCATTGTTCACGGAATTCGGCTGAAGTTTAAAAATGCTTTGGAACTCATCCATTGTTCTCGGAATTCCGCTGTTGTTTAAAAAAGCTTTGGAACTCTTCTATTGTTTTTATAATTCCGCTAATGTTTAACAATGTTTTGGAATTCTTCCATTGGTCTCTGAATTCCGCTGATGTTTAACAATGCTTTTGTAAATCTTCCATTGTTCTCGGCAATTCCAATGAAGCTTAAAAATGCTTTGGAACTCTTCCATTATTCTCGGATTTCTGTTGAAGTTTAAAAATGCTTTGGAACTCTTCAGTTTTTCTGGGAATTCTGATGAAGTTTTAAAATGCTTTGGAACTCTTCCATTGTTCTCGGAAATCCGCTGTTGTTTAGCAATGCTTTGGAACACATCCATTGTTCTGGGAATTCTGCTCATGTTTAACAATGCTTTGGAACTCTTCCATTGCTCTTGGAATTCCGCTGTAGTTTAAAAAAGCTTTGGAACTCTTCCAATGTTCTCGGAATTCTGCTGAAGTTTAAAAATACTTTGGAACTCTTTCATTGTTCTGGGAATTCTACTGAAGTTTAGAAATGCTTTTGAACTCTTCCATTGTTCTGGGAATTCTGCTGAAGTTTAAAAATGCTTTGGAACTCTTCTATTGTTCTGGGAATTCTGCTGAAGTTTTAAAAATGGTTTGGAACTCTTCCATTGTTCTCAGAATTCCGCTAATGTTTAACAATGCATTGCAACTCTTCCACTGTTCTCAGAATTCCGATGATGTTTAACAATGCTTTGGAACTCTTCCATTTTTCTTGGAAATCCGCTGATGTTTATCAATGCTTTGGAACTCTTCAATTGTTCTTGGAATTCCGCTGATGTTTAACAATGCTTTTGGAACTCTTCCATTGTTTTCGTAATTCCGCTGATGTTTAACAATGCTTTGAAACTCTTCCATTGTTCTCAGAATTCTGCTGAAGTTTAAAAATGCTTTGGAACTCTTCCATTATTCTCGCAATTCCGCTGAAGTTTAAAAAAGCTTTGGAACTCTTCAATTGTTCTCGGAATTCCGCTAATTTTTAACAATGCTTTTGGAATTCTTCCATTGTTCTCAGAATTCAGCTGATGTTTAACAATGCTTTTGGAACTCTTCCATTGTTCTCAGAATTCCGCTGATGTTTAAAAATGCTTTGAAACTCTTTCATTGTTCTGGGAATTCTACTGAAGTTTAGAAATGCTTTTGAACTCTTCCATTGTTCTGTGAATTCTGCTGAAGTTTAAAAATGCTTTGGAACTCTTCTATTGTTCTGGGAATTCTGCTGAAGTTTAAAAATGCTTTGGAACTCTTTCATTTTTCTCTGAATTCCGCTGATGTTTAACAATGCTTTGGTACGCTTCCATTGTTCTCAGAATTCAGCAGATGTTTAACAATGCTTTTGTTACTCTTCCATTGTTCTCGGAATTCCAATGAAGGTTAAAAATGCTTTGGAACTCTTCAATTATTCTCGCAATTCTGTTGAAGTTTAAAAATGCTTTGGAACTCTTCCGTTGTTCTGGGCATTCTGATGAAGTTTAAAAATGCTTTGGAACTCTTCCATTGTTCTCGGAAATCCTCTCATGTTTAACAATGCTTTGGAACTCTTCCATTGCTCACGGAATTCGGCTGAAGTTTAAAAATGCTTTGGAACTCATCCATTGTTCTCGGAATTCCGCTGTAGTTTAAAAAAGCTTTGGAACTCTTCAATTGTTTTTATAATTCCGCTAATGTTTAACAATGTTTTGGAATTCTTCCATTAGTCTCTGAATTCCGCTGATGTTTAACAATGCTTTTGTAAATCTTCCATTGTTCTCGGCAATTCCAATGAAGCTTAAAAATGCTTTGGAACTCTTCCATTATTCTCGGATTTCTGTTGAAGTTTAAAAATGCTTTGGAACTCTTCAGTTGTTCTGGGAATTCTGATGAAGTTTTAAAATGCTTTGGAACTCTTCCATTGTTCTCAGAAATCCGCTGTTGTTTAACAATGCTTTGGAACTCATCCATTGTTCTGGGAATTCTGCTGATGTTTAACAATGCTTTGGAACTCTTCCATTGTTCTTGGAATTCCGCTGTAGTTTAAAAAAGCTTTGGAACTCTTCCAATGTTCTCGGAATTCTGCTGAAGTTTAAAAATGCTTTGGAACTCTTTCATTGTTCTGGGAATTCTACTGAAGTTTAAATATGCTTTTGATCTCTTCCATTGTTTTGGGAATTCCGCTAATGTTTAACAATGCATTGCAACTCTTCCACTGTTCTCAGAATTCCGATGATGTTTAACAATGCTTTGGAACTCTTCCATTGTTCTTGGAATTCCGCTGATGTTTAACAATGCTTTTGGAACTCTTCCATTGTTTTCGTAATTCCGCTGATGTTTAACAATACTTTTGGAACTCTTCCATTGTTTTCGTAATTCCGCTGATGTTTATCAATGCTTTGAAACTCTTCCAATGTTCTCAGAATTCTGCTGAAGTTTAAAAAAGCTTTTTAACTCTTCTATTGTTCGTGGAATTCCAATGAAGCTTAAAAATGCTTTGGAACTCTTCCATTATTCTCGGATTTCTGTTGAAGTTTAAAAATGCTTTGGAACACTTCCGTTGTTCGGGGAATTCTGATGAATTTTAAAAATGCTTTGGAACTCTTCCATTGTTCTCGCAATTCCGCTGAAGTTTAAAAAAGCTTTGGAACTCTTCCATTGTTCTCGGAATTCTGCTGATGTTTAACAATGCTTTTGGAACTTTTCCATTGTTTTCTGAATTTCACTGATGTTTAACATTGCTTTGGAACTCTTCAATTGTTCTCAGAATTCTGCTGAAGTTTAAATATGCTTTGGAACTCTTCCATTGTTCTCGAAATTCCGCTGAAGTTCAACAATGCTTTGGAACACTTCCATTGTTCTCGGAATTCTGCTGAAGTGTAAAAATGCTTTAGAACTCTTCCATTGTTCTCAGAATTCCGTTGATGTTTAACAATGCATTGCAACTCTTCCACTGTTCTCAGAATTCCGATGATGTTTAACAATGCTTTGGAACTCTTCCATTGTTCTCGGAATTCCGCTGATGTTTAACAATCCTTTGGATCTCTTAGATTGTTCACCAAATTCTGCTGAAGTTTAAATATGCTTTGGAACTGTTCCATTGTTCTCGAAATTCCGCTGAAGCTCAACAATGCTTTGGAACACTTCCATTGTTCTAGGAATTCTGCTGAAGTGTGAAAATGCTTTAGAACTCTTCCATTGTTCTCAGAATTCCGCTGATGTTTAACAATGCATTGCAACTCTTCCACTGTTCTCAGAATTCCGATGATGTTTAATAATGCTTTGGAACTCTTCCATTTTTCTCGGAAATCCTCTGATGTTTAACAATGCTTTTGGAACTCTTCCATTGTTTTCGTAATTCCGCTGATGTTTAACAATGCTTTGGAACTCTTCCATTGTTCTCAGAATTCTGCTGAAGTTTAAAAATGCTTTGGAACTCTTCCATTTTTCTTGCAATTCCGCTGAAGTTTAAAAAAGCATTGGAACTCTTCAATTGTTCTCGGAATTCCGCTAATTTTTAATAATGCTTTTGGAATTCTTCTATTGTTCTCAGAATTCAGCTGATGTTTAACAATGCTTTTGTTACTCTTCCATTGTTCTCGGAACTCCAATGAAGGTTAAAAATGCTTTGGAACTCTTCAATTATTCTCGCAATTCTGTTGAAGTGTAAATATGCTTTGGAACTCTTCCGTTGTTCTGGGCATTCTGATGAAGTTTAAAAATGCTTTGGAACTCTTCCATTGTTCTCGGAAATCCTCTCATGTTTAACAATGCTTTGGAACTCTTCCATTGTTCACGGAATTCGGCTGAAGTTTAAAAATGCTTTGGAACTCATCCATTGTTCTCGGAATTCCGCTGTTGTTTAAAAAAGCTTTGGAACTCTTCAATTGTTTTTATAATTCCGCTAATGTTTAACAATGTTTTGGAATTCTTCCATTGGTCTCTGAATTCCGCTGATGTTTAACAATGCTTTTGTAAATCTTCCATTGTTCTCGGCAATTCCAATGAAGCTTAAAAATGCTTTGGAACTCTTCCATTATTCTCGGATTTCTGTTGAAGTTTAAAAATGCTTTGGAACTCTTCAGTTGTTCTGGGAATTCTGATGAAGTTTTAAAATGCTTTGGAACTCTTCCATTGTTCTCGGAAATCCGCTGTTGTTTAACAATTCTTTGGAACACATCCATTGTTCTGGGAATTCTGCTCATGTTTAACAATGCTTTGGAACTCTTCCATTGCTCTTGGAATTCCGCTGTAGTTTAAAAAAGCTTTGGAACTCTTCCAATGTTCTCGGAATTCTGCTGAAGTTTAAAAATACTTTGGAACTCTTTCATTGTTCTGGGAATTCTACTGAAGTTTAGAAATGCTTTTGAACTCTTCCATTGTTCTGGGAATTCTGCTGAAGTTTAAAAATGCTTTGGAACTCTTCTATTGTTCTGGGAATTCTGCTGAAGTTTTAAAAATGGTTTGGAACTCTTCCATTGTTCTCAGAATTCCGCTAATGTTTAACAATGCATTGCAACTCTTCCACTGTTCTCAGAATTCCGATGATGTTTAACAATGCTTTGGAACTCTTCCATTTTTCTTGGAAATCCGCTGATGTTTATCAATGCTTTGGAACTCTTCAATTGTTCTTGGAATTCCGCTGATGTTTAACAATGCTTTTTTTAACTCTTCCATTGTTTTCGTAATTCCGCTGATGTTTAACAATGCTTTGAAACTCTTCCATTGTTCTCAGAATTCTGCTGAAGTTTAAAAATGCTTTGGAACTCTTCCATTATTCTCGCAATTCCGCTGAAGTTTAAAAAAGCTTTGGAACTCTTCAATTGTTCTCGGAATTTCGCTAATTTTTAACAATGCTTTTGGAATTCTTCCATTGTTCTCAGAATTCAGCTGATGTTTAACAATGCTTTTGGAACTCTTCCATTGTTCTCAGAATTCCGCTGATGTTTAAAAATGCTTTGGAACTCTTCCATTGCACTCGGAATTCCGCTGAAGTTTAAAAAAGCTTTTTAACTCTTCCATTCTTCGCGGAATTCCAATGAAGCTTAAAAATGCTTTGGAACTCTTCCATTATTCTCGGATTTCTGTTGAAGTTTAAAAATGCTTTGGAACTCTTCCGTTGTTCTGGGAATTCTGATGAAGTTTAAAAATGCTTTGGAACTCTTCCATTGTTCTCGCAATTCCGCTGAAGTTTAAAAAAGCTTTGGAACTCTTCCATTGTTCTCGGAATTCTGCTGATGTTTAACAATGCTTTTGGAACTCTTCAATTGTTCTCAGAATTCTGCTGAAGTTTAAATATGCTTTGGAACTCTTCCATTGTTCTCGAAATTCCGCTGAAGTTCAACAACGCTTTGTAACTCTTCCATTGTTCTCGGAATTCTGCTGAAGTGTAAAAATGCTTTAGAACTCTTCCATTGTTCTCAGAATTCCGCTGATGTTTAAAAATGCATTGCAACTCTTCCACTGTTCTCAGAATTCCGATGATGTTTAACAATGCTTTGGAACTCTTCCATTGTTCTCGCAATTCCGCTGAAGTTTAAAAAAGCTTTGGAACTCTTCCATTGTTCTCGGAATTCTGCTGATGTTTAACAATGCTTTTGGAACTCTTCAATTGTTCTCAGAATTCTGCTGAAGTTTAAATATGCTTTGGAACTCTTCCATTGTTCTCGAAATTCCGTTGAAGTTCAACAACGCTTTGTAACTCTTCCATTGTTCTCGGAATTCTGCTGAAGTGTAAAAATGCTTTAGAACTCTTCCATTGTTCTCAGAATTCTGCTGATGTTTAAAAATGCATTGCAACTCTTCCACTGTTCTCAGAGTTCCGATGATGTTTAACAATGCTTTGGAACTCTTCCATTGTTCTCGCAATTCCGCTGAAGTTTAAAAAAGCTTTGGAACTCTTCCACTGTTCTCGGAATTCTTCTGATGTTTAACAATGCTTTTGGAACTCTTCCATTGTTTTCAGAATTTCGCTGATGTTTAACAATACTTTGGAACTCTTCAATTGTTCTCAGAATTCTGCTGAAGTTTAAAAATGCTTTGGAACTCTTCCATTGTTCTCGGAATTCTGCTGAAGTTTAAAAATGCTTTGGAACTCTTCCATTGTTCTCGGAATTCCTCTGATGTTTAACAATCCTTTGGATCTCTTAGATTGTTCACCAAATTCTGCTGAAGTTTAAATATGCTTTGGAACTCTTCCATTGTTCTCGAAATTCCGCTGAAGTTCAACAACGCTTTGGAACTCTTCCATTGTTCTCGGAATTCTGCTGAAGTGTAAAAATGCTTTAGAACTCTTCCATTGTTCTCAGAATTCCGCTGATGTTTAAAAATGCATTGCAACTCTTCCACTGTTCTCAGAATTCCGATGATGTTTAACAATGCTTTGGAATTCTTCCATTGTTCTCGCAATTCCGCTGAAGTTTAAAAAAGCTTTGGAACTCTTCCATTGTTCTCGGAATTCTGCTGAAGTTTAATAATGCTTTGGAACTCTTCCATTATTCTCGGAATTCCGCTGATGTTTAACAATCCTTTGGATCTCTTAGATTGTTCACCAAATTCTGCTGAAGTTTAAATATGCTTTGGAACTGTTCCATTGTTCTCGAAATTCCGCTGAAGTTCAACAATGCTTTGGAACACTTCCATTGTTCTAGGAATTCTGCTGAAGTGTAAAAATGATTTAGAACTCTTCCATTGTTCTCAGAATTCCGCTGATGTTTAACAATGCATTGCAACTCTTCCACTGTTCTCAGAATTCCGATGATGTTTAACAATGCTTTGGAACTCTTCCATTTTTCTCGGAAATCCTCTGATGTTTAACAATGCTTTTGGAACTCTTCCATTGTTTTCGTAATTCCGCTGATGTTTAACAATGCTTTGGAACTCTTCCATTGTTCTCAGAATTCTGCTGAAGTTTAAAAATGCTTTGGAACTCTTCCATTTTTCTTGCAATTCCGCTGAAGTTTAAAAAAGCATTGGAACTCTTCAATTGTTCTCGGAATTCCGCTAATTTTTAACAATGCTTTTGGAATTCTTCTATTGTTCTCAGAATTCAGCTGATGTTTAACAATGCTTTTGTTACTCTTCCATTGTTCTCGGAACTCCAATGAAGGTTAAAAATGCTTTGGAACTCTTCAATTATTCTCGCAATTCTGTTGAAGTTTAAAAATGCTTTGGAACTCTTCCGTTGTTCTGGGCATTCTGATGAAGTTTAAAAATGCTTTGGAACTCTTCCATTGTTCTCGGAAATCCTCTCATGTTTAACAATGCTTTGGAACTCTTCCATTGTTCACGGAATTCGGCTGAAGTTTAAAAATGCTTTGGAACTCATCCATTGTTCTCGGAATTCCGCTGTTGTTTAAAAAAGCTTTGGAACTCTTCTATTGTTTTTATAATTCCGCTAATGTTTAACAATGTTTTGGAATTCTTCCATTGGTCTCTGAATTCCGCTGATGTTTAACAATGCTTTTGTAAATCTTCCATTGTTCTCGGCAATTCCAATGAAGCTTAAAAATGCTTTGGAACTCTTCCATTATTCTCGGATTTCTGTTGAAGTTTAAAAATGCTTTGGAACTCTTCAGTTTTTCTGGGAATTCTGATGAAGTTTTAAAATGCTTTGGAACTCTTCCATTGTTCTCGGAAATCCGCTGTTGTTTAGCAATGCTTTGGAACACATCCATTGTTCTTGGAATTCTGCTCATGTTTAACAATGCTTTGGAACTCTTCCATTTTTCTTGGAAATCCGCTGAAGTTTAGAAATGCTTTTGAACTCTTCCATTGTTTTGGGAATTCTGCTGAAGTTTAAAAATGCTTTGGAACTCTTCCATTGTTCTCAGAATTCTGCTGAAGTTTAAAAATGCTTTGGAACTCTTCTATTGTTCTGGGACTTCTGCTGAAGTTTTAAAAATGGTTTGGAACTCTTCCATTGTTCTCAGAATTCCGCTAATGTTTAACAATGCATTGCAACTCTTCCACTGTTCTCAGAATTCCGATGATGTTTAACAATGCTTTGGAACTCTTCCATTTTTCTTGGAAATCCGCTGATGTTTATCAATGCTTTGGAACTCTTCCATTGTTCTTGGAATTCCGCTGATGTTTAACAATGCTTTTGGAACTCTTCCATTGTTTTCGTAATTCCGCTGATGTTTAACAATGCTTTGAAACTCTTCCATTGTTCTCAGAATTCTGCTGAAGTTTAAAAATGCTTTGGAACTCTTCCATTATTCTCGCAATTCCGCTGAAGTTTAAAAAAGCTTTGGAACTCTTCAATTGTTCTCGGAATTCCGCTAATTTTTAACAAGGCTTTTGGAATTCTTCCATTGTTCTCAGAATTCAGCTGATGTTTAACAATGCTTTTGGAACTCTTCCATTGTTCTCAGAATTCCGCTGATGTTTAAAAATGCTTTGGAACTCTTCCATTGCACTCGGAATTCCGCTGAAGTTTAAAAAAGCTTTTTAACTCTTCCATTCTTCGCGGAATTCCAATGAAGCTTAAAAATGCTTTGGAACTCTTCCATTATTCTCGGATTTCTGTTGAAGTTTAAAAATGCTTTGGAACTCTTCCGTTGTTCTGGGAATTCTGATGGAATTTAAAAATGCTTTGGAACTCTTCCATTGTTCTCGCAATTCCGCTGAAGTTTAAAAAAGCTTTGGAACTCTTCCTATGTTCTCGGAATTCTGCTGATGTTTAACAATGTTTTGGAACTCTTCAATTGTTCTCAGAATTCTGCTGAAGTTTAAATATGCTTTGGAACTCTTCCATTGTTCTCGAAATTCCGCTGAAGTTCAACAACGCTTTGTTACTCTTCCATTGTTCTCGGAATTCTGCTGAAGTGTAAAAATGCTTTAGAACTCTTCCATTGTTCTCAGAATTCCGCTGATGTTTAAAAATGCATTGCAACTCTTCCACTGTTCTCAGAATTCCGATGATGTTTAACAATGCTTTGGAACTCTTCCATTGTTCTCGCAATTCCGCTGAAGTTTAAAAAAGCTTTGGAACTCTTCCATTGTTCTCGGAATTCTGCTGATGTTTAACAATGCTTTTGGAACTCTTCCATTGTTTTCTGAATTTCGCTGATGTTTAACAATACTTTGGAACTCTTCAATTGTTCTCAGAATTCTGCTGAAGTTTAAAAATGCTTTGGAACTCTTCCATTGTTCTCGGAATTCTGCTGAAGTTTAAAAATGCTTTGGAACTCTTCCATTGTTCTCGGAATTCCTCTGATGTTTAACAATCCTTTGGATCTCTTAGATTGTTCACCAAATTCTGCTGAAGTTTAAATATGCTTTGGAACTCTTCCATTGTTCTCGAAATTCCGCTGAAGTTCAACAACGCTTTGGAACTCTTCCATTGTTCTCGGAATTCTGCTGAAGTGTAAAAATGCTTTAGAACTCTTCCATTGTTCTCAGAATTCCGCTGATGTTTAAAAATGCATTGCAACTCTTCCACTGTTCTCAGAATTCCGATGATGTTTAACAATGCTTTGGAACTCTTCCATTGTTCTCGCAATTCCGCTGAAGTTTAAAAAAGCTTTGGAACTCTTCCATTGTTCTCGGAATTCTGCTGAAGTGTAAAAATGCTTTAGAACTCTTCCATTGTTCTCAGAATTCCGCTAATGTTTAACAATGCATTGCAACTCTTCCACTGTTCTCAGAATTCCGATGATGTTTAACAATGCTTTGGAACTCTTCCATTTTTCTCGGAAATCCTCTGATGTTTAACAATGCTTTTGGAACTCTTCCATTGTTTTCGTAATTCCGCTGATGTTTATCAATGCTTTGGAACTCTTCCATTGTTCACAAAATTCTGCTGAAGTTTAAAAATGCTTTGGAACTCTTCCATTATTCTTGCAATTTCCGCTGAAGTTTAAAAAAGCATTGGAACTCTTCAATTGTTCTCGGAATTCCGCTAATTTTTAGCAATGCTTTTGGAATTCTTCCATTGTTCTCAGAATTCAGCTGATGTTTAACAATGCTTTTGTAAATCTTCCATTGTTCTCGGCAATTCCAATGAAGCTTAAAAATGCTTTGGAACTCTTCCATTATTCTCAGATTTCTGTTGAAGTTTAAAAATGCTTTGGAACTCTTCAGTTGTTCTGGGAATTCTGATGAAGTTTTAAAATGCTTTGGAACTCTTCCATTGTTCTCGGAAATCCGCTGTTGTTTAACAATGCTTTGGAACTCATCCATTGTTCTGGGAATTCTGCTGATGTTTAACAATGCTTTGGAACTCTTCCATTGTTCTTGGAATTCCGCTGTAGTTTAAAAAAGCTTTGGAACTCTTCCAATGTTCTCGGAATTCTGCTGAAGTTTAAAAATGCTTTGGAACTCTTTCATTGTTCTGGGAATTCTACTGAAGTTTAAAAATGCTTTTGATCTCTTCCATTGTTCGGAGAATTCTGCTGAAGTTTAAAAATGATTTGGAACTCTTCTATTGTTCTGGGAATTCTGCTGAAGTTTAAAAATGCTTTGGAACTCTTTCATTTTTCTCTGAATTCCGCTGATGTTTCACAATGCTTTGGTACGCTTCCATTGTTCTCAGAATTCAGCTGATGTTTAACAATGCTTTTGTTACTCTTCCATTGTTCTCGGAATTCCAATGAAGGTTAAAAATGCTTTGGAACTCTTCAATTATTCTCGCAATTCTGTTGAAGTTTAAAAATGCTTTGGAACTCTTCCGTTGTTCTGGGCATTCTGATGAAGTTTAAAAATGCTTTGGAACTCTTCCATTGTTCTCGGAAATCCTCTCATGTTTAACAATGCTTTGGAACTCTTCCATTGCTCACGGAATTCGGCTGAAGTTTAAAAATGCTTTGGAACTCATCCATTGTTCTCGGAATTCCGCTGTAGTTTAAAAAAGCTTTGGAACTCTTCAATTGTTTTTATAATTCCGCTAATGTTTAACAATGTTTTGGAATTCTTCCATTAGTCTCTGAATTCCGCTGATGTTTAACAATGCTTTTGTAAATCTTCCATTGTTCTCGGCAATTCCAATGAAGCTTAAAAATGCTTTGGAACTCTTCCATTATTCTCGGATTTCTGTTGAAGTTTAAAAATGCTTTGGAACTCTTCAGTTGTTCTGGGAATTCTGATGAAGTTTTAAAATGCTTTGGAACTCTTCCATTGTTCTCGGAAATCCGCTGTTGTTTAACAATGCTTTGGAACTCATCCATTGTTCTGGGAATTCTGCTGATGTTTAACAATGCTTTGGAACTCTTCCATTGTTCTTGGAATTCCGCTGTATTTTAAAAAAGCTTTGGAACTCTTCCAATGTTCTCGGAATTCTGCTGAAGTTTAAAAATGCTTTGGAACTCTTTCATTGTTCTGGGAATTCTACTGAAGTTTAAAAATGCTTTTGATCTCTTCCATTGTTTTGGGAATTCCGCTAATGTTTAACAATGCATTGCAACTCTTCCACTGTTCTCAGAATTCCGATGATGTTTAACAATGCTTTGGAACTCTTCCATTGTTCTTGGAATTCCGCTGATGTTTAACAATGCTTTTGGAACTCTTCCATTGTTTTTGTAATTCCGCTGATGTTTAACAATACTTTTGGAACTCTTCCATTGTTTTCGTAATTCCGCTGATGTTTATCAATGCTTTGAAACTCTTCCAATGTTCTCAGAATTCTGCTGAAGTTTAAAAAAGCTTTTTAACTCTTCTATTGTTCGCGGAATTCCAATGAAGCTTAAAAATGCTTTGGAACTCTTCCATTATTCTCGGATTTCTGTTGAAGTTTAAAAATGCTTTGGAACTCTTCCGTTGTTCTGGGAATTCTGATGAATTTTAAAAATGCTTTGGAACTCTTCCATTGTTCTCGCAATTCCGCTGAAGTTTAAAAAAGCTTTGGAACTCTTCCATTGTTCTCGGAATTCTGCTGAAGTTTAACAATGCTTTGGAACTCTTGCATTTTTCTCGGAATTCTGCTGAAGTTTAAAAATGCTTTGGAACTCTTCCATTGTTCTCGGAATTCCAATGAAGGTTAAAAATGCTTTGGAACTCTTCCATTGTTCTCGAAATTCCATTGAAGTTTAACAATGCTTTGGAACTCTTCCATTGTTCTCAGAATTCTGCTGAAGTTTAAAAATGCTTTGGAACTCTTCCATTATTCTTGCAATTCCGCTGAAGTTTAAAAAAGCTGTGGAACTCTTCAATTGTTCTCGGAATTCCGCTAATTTTTAACAATGCTTTAGGAATTCTTCCATTGTTCTCAGAATTCAGCTGATGTTTAACAATGCTTTTGTAACTCTTCCATTGTTCTCGGAATTATAATGAAGGTTAAAAATGCTTTGGAACTCTTCAATTATTCTCGCAATTCTGTTGAAGTTTAAAAATGCTTTGGAACTCTTCAGTTGTTCTGGTAATTCTGATGAAGTTTAAAAATGCTTTGGAACTCTTCCATTGTTCTTGGAATTCCGCTGTAGATTAAAAAAGCTTTGTAACTCTTTCATTGTTCTGGGAATTCTACTGAAGTTTAAAAATGCTTTTGAACTCTTCCATTGTTTTGGGAATTCTGCTGAATTTTAAAAATGCTTTGGAACTCTTCCATTGTTCTGGGAGTTCTGCTGAAGTATAAAAATGCTTTGGAACTCTTCTATTGTTCTGGGAATTCTGCTGAAGTTTAAAAATGCTTTGGAACTCTTTCATTTTTCTCAGAATTCCGCTGATGTTTAACAATGCTTTGGTACTCTTCCATTGTTCAAGGAATTCCGCTGAAGTTTAACAATGCTTTGGAACTCTTGCATTTTTTTCGGAATTCTGCTGAAGTTTAAAAATGCTTTGGAACTCTTCCATTGTTCTCGAAATTCCACTGAAGTTTAACAATGCTTTGGAACTCTTCCATTGTTCTCGGAATTCTGCTGAAGTGTAAAAATGCTTTAAAACTCTTCCATTGTTCTCAGAATTCCGCTAATGTTTAACAATGCATTGCAACTCTTCCACTGTTCACAGAATTCCGATGATGTTTAACAATGCTTTGGAACTCTTCCATTTTTCTTGGAAATCCGCTGATGTTTAGCAATGCTTTGGAACTCTTCCATTGTTCTTGTAATTCCGCTGATGTTTAACAATACTTTTGGAACTCTTCCATTGTTTTCATAATTCCGCTGATGTTTAACAATGCTTTGAAACTCTTCCATTGTTCTCAGAATTCTGCTGAAGTTTTAAAATGCTTTGGAACTCTTCCATTATTCTCGCAATTCCGCTGAAGTTTAAAAAAGCTTTGGAACTCTTCAATTGTTTTCGGAATTCCGCTAATTTTTAACAATGCTTTTGGAATTCTTCCATTGTTCTCAGAATTCAGCTGATGTTTAACAATGCTTTTGGAACTCTTCCATTGTTCTCAGAATTCCGCTGATGTTTAAAAATGCTTTGGAACTCTTCCATTGCACTCGGAATTCCGCTGAAGTTTAAAAAAGCTTTTTAACTCTTCCATTGTTCGCGCAATTCCAATGAAGCTTAAAAATGCTTTGGAACTCTTCCATTATTCTCGGATTTCTGTTGAAGTTTAATAATGCTTTGGAACTCTTCCGTTGTTCTGGGAATTCTGATGAAGTTTAAAAATGCTTTGGAACTCTTCCATTGTTCTCGCAATTCCGCTGAAGTTTAAAAAAGCTTTGGAACTCTTCCATTGTTCTCGTAATTCTGCTGATGTTTAACAATGCTTTTGGAACTCTTCCATTGTTTTCTGAATTTCGCTGATGTTTAACAATGCTTTGGAACTCTTCAATTGTTCTCAGAATTCTGCTGAAGTTTAAAAATGCTTTGGAACCCTTCCATTGTTCTCGGAATTCTGCTGAAGTTTAAAAATGCTTTGGAACTCTTCCATTGTTCTCGGAATTTCGCTGATGTTTAACAATCCTTTGGATCTCTTAGATTGTTCACCAAATTCTGCTGAAGTTTAAATATGCTTTGGAACTCTTCCATTGTTCTCGAAATTCCGCTGAAGTTCAACAATGCTTTGGAACTCTTCCATTGTTCTCGGAATTCTGCTGAAGTGTAAAAATGCTTTAGAACTCTTCCATTGTTCTCAGAATTCCGCTATTGTTTAACAATGCATTGCAACTCTTCCACTGTTCTCAGAATTCCGATGATGTTTAACAATGCTTTGGAACTCTTCCATTTTTGTCGGAAATCCTCTGATGTTTAACAATGCTTTGGAACTCTTCCATTGTTCTCGGAATTACAATGAAGCAAAAAAATTCTTTGGAACTCTTCCATTTTTCTCGGATTTCTGTTGAAGTTTAAAAATGCTTTGGAAATCTTCCGTTGTTCTGGGAATTCTGATGAAGTTTAAAAATGCTTTGGAACTCTTCCATTGTTCTCGGAAATCCGCTGATGTTTAACAATGCTTTGGAACTCTTCCATTGTTCTCAGAATTCTGCTGTAGTTTAAAAATGCTTTGGAACTCTTCCATTGTTCCCATAATTCAACTGATGTTTAATAATGCTTTTTGAACTCTTCCATTGTTCTCTGAATTCCGCTAATGTTTAACACTGCTTTTGTAACTCTTCCATTGTTCTCGGAATTCCAATGAAGCTTAAAAATGCTTTGAAACTCTTCCATTATTCTCGGATTTCTGTTGAAGTTTAAAAATGCTTTGAAACTCTTCAGTTGTTCTGGGAATTCTGATGAAGTTTAAAAAAGCTTTGGAACTCTTCCATTGTTCTTGGAATTCCGCTGTAGATTAAAAAAGCTTTGTAACTCTTTCATTGTTCTGGGAATTCTACTGAAGTTTAAAAATGCTTTTGAACTCTTCCATTGTTTTGGGAATTCTGCTGAATTTTAAAAATGCTTTGGAACTCTTCCATTGTTCTGGGAGTTCTGCTGAAGTATAAAAATGCTTTGGAACTCTTCTATTGTTCTGGGAATTCTGCTGAAGTTTAAAAATGCTTTGGAACTCTTTCATTTTTCTCAGAATTCCGCTGATGTTTAACAATGCTTTGGTACTCTTCCATTGTTCAAGGAATTCCGCTGAAGTTTAACAATGCTTTGGAACTCTTGCATTTTTTTCGGAATTCTGCTGAAGTTTAAAAATGCTTTGGAACTCTTCCATTGTTCTCGAAATTCCACTGAAGTTTAACAATGCTTTGGAACTCTTCCATTGTTCTCGGAATTCTGCTGAAGTGTAAAAATGCTTTAAAACTCTTCCATTGTTCTCAGAATTCCGCTAATGTTTAACAATGCATTGCAACTCTTCCACTGTTCACAGAATTCCGATGATGTTTAACAATGCTTTGGAACTCTTCCATTTTTCTTGGAAATCCGCTGATGTTTAGCAATGCTTTGGAACTCTTCCATTGTTCTTGGAATTCCGCTGATGTTTAACAATACTTTTGGAACTCTTACATTGTTTTCATAATTCCGCTGATGTTTAACAATGCTTTGAAACTCTTCCATTGTTCTCAGAATTCTGCTGAAGTTTTAAAATGCTTTGGAACTCTTCCATTATTCTCGCAATTCCGCTGAAGTTTAAAAAAGCTTTGGAACTCTTCAATTGTTTTCGGAATTCCGCTAATTTTTAACAATGCTTTTGGAATTCTTCCATTGTTCTCAGAATTCAGCTGATGTTTAACAATGCTTTTGGAACTCTTCCATTGTTCTCAGAATTCCGCTGATGTTTAAAAATGCTTTGGAACTCTTCCATTGCACTCGGAATTCCGCTGAAGTTTAAAAAAGCTTTTTAACTCTTCCATTGTTCGCGCAATTCCAATGAAGCTTAAAAATGCTTTGGAACTCTTCCATTATTCTCGGATTTCTGTTGAAGTTTAATAATGCTTTGGAACTCTTCCGTTGTTCTGGGAATTCTGATGAAGTTTAAAAATGCTTTGGAACTCTTCCATTGTTCTCGCAATTCCGCTGAAGTTTAAAAAAGCTTTGGAACTCTTCCATTGTTCTCGTAATTCTGCTGATGTTTAACAATGCTTTTGGAACTCTTCCATTGTTTTCTGAATTTCGCTGATGTTTAACAATGCTTTGGAACTCTTCAATTGTTCTCAGAATTCTGCTGAAGTTTAAAAATGCTTTGGAACCCTTCCATTGTTCTCGGAATTCTGCTGAAGTTTAAAAATGCTTTGGAACTCTTCCATTGTTCTCGGAATTTCGCTGATGTTTAACAATCCTTTGGATCTCTTAGATTGTTCACCAAATTCTGCTGAAGTTTAAATATGCTTTGGAACTCTTCCATTGTTCTCGAAATTCCGCTGAAGTTCAACAATGCTTTGGAACTCTTCCATTGTTCTCGGAATTCTGCTGAAGTGTAAAAATGCTTTAGAACTCTTCCATTGTTCTCAGAATTCCGCTATTGTTTAACAATGCATTGCAACTCTTCCACTGTTCTCAGAATTCCGATGATGTTTAACAATGCTTTGGAACTCTTCCATTTTTCTCGGAAATCCTCTGATGTTTAACAATGCTTTGGAACTCTTCCATTGTTCTCGGAATTACAATGAAGCAAAAAAATTCTTTGGAACTCTTCCATTTTTCTCGGATTTCTGTTGAAGTTTAAAAATGCTTTGGAAATCTTCCGTTGTTCTGGGAATTCTGATGAAGTTTAAAAATGCTTTGGAACTCTTCCATTGTTCTCGGAAATCCGCTGATGTTTAACAATGCTTTGGAACTCTTCCATTGTTCTCAGAATTCTGCTGTAGTTTAAAAATGCTTTGGAACTCTTCCATTGTTCCCATAATTCAACTGATGTTTAATAATGCTTTTTGAACTCTTCCATTGTTCTCTGAATTCCGCTAATGTTTAACACTGCTTTTGTAACTCTTCCATTGTTCTCGGAATTAGAATGAAGCTTAAAAATGCTTTGAAACTCTTCCATTATTCTCGGATTTCTGTTGAAGTTTAAAAATGCTTTGAAACTCTTCAGTTGTTCTGGGAATTCTGATGAAGTTTAAAAAAGCTTTGGAACTCTTCCATTGTTCTCGGAATTCTGCTGATGTTTAACAATTCTTTTGGAACTCTTACATTGTTCTCAGAATTCCGCTGATGTTTAAAAATGCTTTGGAACACTTCCATTGTTTTCGGAATTCCGCTGAAGTTTAAAAAAGCTTTGGAACTCTTCCATTGTTCTCGGAATTCTGCTGATGTTTAACAATGCTTTTGGAACTCTTCCATTGTTTTCTGAATTTCGCTAATGTTTAACAATGCTTTGGAACTCTTCAATTGTTCTCAGAATTCTGCTGAAGTTTAAATATGCTTTGGAACTCTTCCATTGTTCTCGAAATTCCGCTGAAGTTCAACAATGCTTTGGAACTCTTCCATTGTTCTCGGAATTCTGCTGAAGTGTAAAAATGCTTTAGAACTCTTCCATTGTTCTCAGAATTCCGCTGATGTTTAACAATGCATTGCAACTCTTCCACTGTTCTCAGAATTCCGATGATGTTTAACAATGCTTATGAACTCTTCCATTGTTCTCGCAATTCCGCTGAAGTTTAAAAAAGCTTTGGAACTCTTCCATTGTTCTCGGAATTCTGCTGATGTTTAACAATGCTTTTGGAACTCTTCCATTGTTTTCTGAATTTCGCTGATGTTTAACAATACTTTGGAACTCTTCAATTGTTCTCAGAATTCTGCTGAAGTTTAAAAATGCTTTGGAACTCTTCCATTGTTCTCGAAATTCTGCTGAAGTTTAAAAATGCTTTGGAACTCTTCCATTGTTCTCGGAATTCCTCTGATGTTTAACAATCCTTTGGATCTCTTAGATTGTTCACCAAATTCTGCTGAAGTTTAAATATGCTTTGGAACTCTTCCATTGTTCTCGAAATTCCGTTGAAGTTCATCAATGCTTCTCTTCCATTGTTCTCGGAATTCTGCTGAAGTGTAAAAATGCTTTAGAACTCTTCCATTGTTCTCAGAATTCCGCTAATGTTTAACAATACATTGCAAATCTTCCACTGTTCTCAGAATTCCGAAGATGTTTAACAATGCTTTGAAACTCTTCCATTTTGCTCGGAAATCCTCTGATGTTTAACAGTGCTTTTGGAACTCTTCCATTGTTTTCGTATTTCCGCTTATGTTTAACAATGCTTTGGAACTCTTCCATTGTTCTCAGAATTCAGCTGATGTTTAACAATGCTTTTGTAACTCTTCCATTGTTCTCGGAATTCCAATGAAGGTTAAAAATGCTTTGGAACTCTTCAGTTGTTCTGGTAATTCTGATGAAGTTTAAAAATGCTTTGGAACTCTTCCATTGTTCTTGGAATTCCGCTGTAGATTAAAAAAGCTTTGTAACTCTTTCATTGTTCTGGGAATTCTACTGAAGTTTAAAAATGCTTTTGAACTCTTCCATTGTTTTGGGAATTCTGCTGAATTTTAAAAATGCTTTGGAACTCTTCCATTGTTCTGGGAGTTCTGCTGAAGTATAAAAATGCTTTGAAACTCTTCTATTGTTCTGGGAATTCTGCTGAAGTTTAAAAATGCTTTGGAACTCTTTCATTTTTCTCAGAATTCCGCTGATGTTTAACAATGCTTTGGTACTCTTCCATTGTTCAAGGAATTCCGCTGAAGTTTAACAATGCTTTGGAACTCTTGCATTTTTTTCGGAATTCTGCTGAAGTTTAAAAATGCTTTGGAACTCTTCCATTGTTCTCGAAATTCCACTGAAGTTTAACAATGCTTTGGAACTCTTCCATTGTTCTCGGAATTCTGCTGAAGTGTAAAAATGCTTTAAAACTCTTCCATTGTTCTCAGAATTCCGCTAATGTTTAACAATGCATTGCAACTCTTCCACTGTTCACAGAATTCCGATGATGTTTAACAATGCTTTGGAACTCTTCCATTTTTCTTGGAAATCCGCTGATGTTTAGCAATGCTTTGGAACTCTTCCATTGTTCTTGTAATTCCGCTGATGTTTAACAATACTTTTGGAACTCTTCCATTGTTTTCATAATTCCGCTGATGTTTAACAATGCTTTGAAACTCTTCCATTGTTCTCAGAATTCTGCTGAAGTTTTAAAATGCTTTGGAACTCTTCCATTATTCTCGCAATTCCGCTGAAGTTTAAAAAAGCTTTGGAACTCTTCAATTGTTTTCGGAATTCCGCTAATTTTTAACAATGCTTTTGGAATTCTTCCATTGTTCTCAGAATTCAGCTGATGTTTAACAATGCTTTTGGAACTCTTCCATTGTTCTCAGAATTCCGCTGATGTTTAAAAATGCTTTGGAACTCTTCCATTGCACTCGGAATTCCGCTGAAGTTTAAAAAAGCTTTTTAACTCTTCCATTGTTCGCGCAATTCCAATGAAGCTTAAAAATGCTTTGGAACTCTTCCATTATTCTCGGATTTCTGTTGAAGTTTAATAATGCTTTGGAACTCTTCCGTTGTTCTGGGAATTCTGATGAAGTTTAAAAATGCTTTGGAACTCTTCCATTGTTCTCGCAATTCCGCTGAAGTTTAAAAAAGCTTTGGAACTCTTCCATTGTTCTCGTAATTCTGCTGATGTTTAACAATGCTTTTGGAACTCTTCCATTGTTTTCTGAATTTCGCTGATGTTTAACAATGCTTTGGAACTCTTCAATTGTTCTCAGAATTCTGCTGAAGTTTAAAAATGCTTTGGAACCCTTCCATTGTTCTCGGAATTCTGCTGAAGTTTAAAAATGCTTTGGAACTCTTCCATTGTTCTCGGAATTTCGCTGATGTTTAACAATCCTTTGGATCTCTTAGATTGTTCACCAAATTCTGCTGAAGTTTAAATATGCTTTGGAACTCTTCCATTGTTCTCGAAATTCCGCTGAAGTTCAACAATGCTTTGGAACTCTTCCATTGTTCTCGGAATTCTGCTGAAGTGTAAAAATGCTTTAGAACTCTTCCATTGTTCTCAGAATTCCGCTATTGTTTAACAATGCATTGCAACTCTTCCACTGTTCTCAGAATTCCGATGATGTTTAACAATGCTTTGGAACTCTTCCATTTTTGTCGGAAATCCTCTGATGTTTAACAATGCTTTGGAACTCTTCCATTGTTCTCGGAATTACAATGAAGCAAAAAAATTCTTTGGAACTCTTCCATTTTTCTCGGATTTCTGTTGAAGTTTAAAAATGCTTTGGAAATCTTCCGTTGTTCTGGGAATTCTGATGAAGTTTAAAAATGCTTTGGAACTCTTCCATTGTTCTCGGAAATCCGCTGATGTTTAACAATGCTTTGGAACTCTTCCATTGTTCTCAGAATTCTGCTGTAGTTTAAAAATGCTTTGGAACTCTTCCATTGTTCCCATAATTCAACTGATGTTTAATAATGCTTTTTGAACTCTTCCATTGTTCTCTGAATTCCGCTAATGTTTAACACTGCTTTTGTAACTCTTCCATTGTTCTCGGAATTCCAATGAAGCTTAAAAATGCTTTGAAACTCTTCCATTATTCTCGGATTTCTGTTGAAGTTTAAAAATGCTTTGAAACTCTTCAGTTGTTCTGGGAATTCTGATGAAGTTTAAAAAAGCTTTGGAACTCTTCCATTGTTCTTGGAATTCCGCTGTAGATTAAAAAAGCTTTGTAACTCTTTCATTGTTCTGGGAATTCTACTGAAGTTTAAAAATGCTTTTGAACTCTTCCATTGTTTTGGGAATTCTGCTGAATTTTAAAAATGCTTTGGAACTCTTCCATTGTTCTGGGAGTTCTGCTGAAGTATAAAAATGCTTTGGAACTCTTCTATTGTTCTGGGAATTCTGCTGAAGTTTAAAAATGCTTTGGAACTCTTTCATTTTTCTCAGAATTCCGCTGATGTTTAACAATGCTTTGGTACTCTTCCATTGTTCAAGGAATTCCGCTGAAGTTTAACAATGCTTTGGAACTCTTGCATTTTTTTCGGAATTCTGCTGAAGTTTAAAAATGCTTTGGAACTCTTCCATTGTTCTCGAAATTCCACTGAAGTTTAACAATGCTTTGGAACTCTTCCATTGTTCTCGGAATTCTGCTGAAGTGTAAAAATGCTTTAAAACTCTTCCATTGTTCTCAGAATTCCGCTAATGTTTAACAATGCATTGCAACTCTTCCACTGTTCACAGAATTCCGATGATGTTTAACAATGCTTTGGAACTCTTCCATTTTTCTTGGAAATCCGCTGATGTTTAGCAATGCTTTGGAACTCTTCCATTGTTCTTGGAATTCCGCTGATGTTTAACAATACTTTTGGAACTCTTCCATTGTTTTCATAATTCCGCTGATGTTTAACAATGCTTTGAAACTCTTCCATTGTTCTCAGAATTCTGCTGAAGTTTTAAAATGCTTTGGAACTCTTCCATTATTCTCGCAATTCCGCTGAAGTTTAAAAAAGCTTTGGAACTCTTCAATTGTTTTCGGAATTCCGCTAATTTTTAACAATGCTTTTGGAATTCTTCCATTGTTCTCAGAATTCAGCTGATGTTTAACAATGCTTTTGGAACTCTTCCATTGTTCTCAGAATTCCGCTGATGTTTAAAAATGCTTTGGAACTCTTCCATTGCACTCGGAATTCCGCTGAAGTTTAAAAAAGCTTTTTAACTCTTCCATTGTTCGCGCAATTCCAATGAAGCTTAAAAATGCTTTGGAACTCTTCCATTATTCTCGGATTTCTGTTGAAGTTTAATAATGCTTTGGAACTCTTCCGTTGTTCTGGGAATTCTGATGAAGTTTAAAAATGCTTTGGAACTCTTCCATTGTTCTCGCAATTCCGCTGAAGTTTAAAAAAGCTTTGGAACTCTTCCATTGTTCTCGTAATTCTGCTGATGTTTAACAATGCTTTTGGAACTCTTCCATTGTTTTCTGAATTTCGCTGATGTTTAACAATGCTTTGGAACTCTTCAATTGTTCTCAGAATTCTGCTGAAGTTTAAAAATGCTTTGGAACCCTTCCATTGTTCTCGGAATTCTGCTGAAGTTTAAAAATGCTTTGGAACTCTTCCATTGTTCTCGGAATTTCGCTGATGTTTAACAATCCTTTGGATCTCTTAGATTGTTCACCAAATTCTGCTGAAGTTTAAATATGCTTTGGAACTCTTCCATTGTTCTCGAAATTCCGCTGAAGTTCAACAATGCTTTGGAACTCTTCCATTGTTCTCGGAATTCTGCTGAAGTGTAAAAATGCTTTAGAACTCTTCCATTGTTCTCAGAATTCCGCTATTGTTTAACAATGCATTGCAACTCTTCCACTGTTCTCAGAATTCCGATGATGTTTAACAATGCTTTGGAACTCTTCCATTTTTCTCGGAAATCCTCTGATGTTTAACAATGCTTTGGAACTCTTCCATTGTTCTCGGAATTACAATGAAGCAAAAAAATTCTTTGGAACTCTTCCATTTTTCTCGGATTTCTGTTGAAGTTTAAAAATGCTTTGGAAATCTTCCGTTGTTCTGGGAATTCTGATGAAGTTTAAAAATGCTTTGGAACTCTTCCATTGTTCTCGGAAATCCGCTGATGTTTAACAATGCTTTGGAACTCTTCCATTGTTCTCAGAATTCTGCTGTAGTTTAAAAATGCTTTGGAACTCTTCCATTGTTCCCATAATTCAACTGATGTTTAATAATGCTTTTTGAACTCTTCCATTGTTCTCTGAATTCCGCTAATGTTTAACACTGCTTTTGTAACTCTTCCATTGTTCTCGGAATTCCAATGAAGCTTAAAAATGCTTTGAAACTCTTCCATTATTCTCGGATTTCTGTTGAAGTTTAAAAATGCTTTGAAACTCTTCAGTTGTTCTGGGAATTCTGATGAAGTTTAAAAAAGCTTTGGAACTCTTCCATTGTTCTCGGAATTCTGCTGATGTTTAACAATTCTTTTGGAACTCTTACATTGTTCTCAGAATTCCGCTGATGTTTAAAAATGCTTTGGAACACTTCCATTGTTTTCGGAATTCCGCTGAAGTTTAAAAAAGCTTTGGAACTCTTCCATTGTTCTCGGAATTCTGCTGATGTTTAACAATGCTTTTGGAACTCTTCCATTGTTTTCTGAATTTCGCTAATGTTTAACAATGCTTTGGAACTCTTCAATTGTTCTCAGAATTCTGCTGAAGTTTAAATATGCTTTGGAACTCTTCCATTGTTCTCGAAATTCCGCTGAAGTTCAACAATGCTTTGGAACTCTTCCATTGTTCTCGGAATTCTGCTGAAGTGTAAAAATGCTTTAGAACTCTTCCATTGTTCTCAGAATTCCGCTGATGTTTAACAATGCATTGCAACTCTTCCACTGTTCTCAGAATTCCGATGATGTTTAACAATGCTTATGAACTCTTCCATTGTTCTCGCAATTCCGCTGAAGTTTAAAAAAGCTTTGGAACTCTTCCATTGTTCTCGGAATTCTGCTGATGTTTAACAATGCTTTTGGAACTCTTCCATTGTTTTCTGAATTTCGCTGATGTTTAACAATACTTTGGAACTCTTCAATTGTTCTCAGAATTCTGCTGAAGTTTAAAAATGCTTTGGAACTCTTCCATTGTTCTCGGAATTCTGCTGAAGTTTAAAAATGCTTTGGAACTCTTCCATTGTTCTCGGAATTCCTCTGATGTTTAACAATCCTTTGGATCTCTTAGATTGTTCACCAAATTCTGCTGAAGTTTAAATATGCTTTGGAACTCTTCCATTGTTCTCGAAATTCCGTTGAAGTTCATCAATGCTTCTCTTCCATTGTTCTCGGAATTCTGCTGAAGTGTAAAAATGCTTTAGAACTCTTCCATTGTTCTCAGAATTCCGCTAATGTTTAACAATACATTGCAAATCTTCCACTGTTCTCAGAATTCCGAAGATGTTTAACAATGCTTTGAAACTCTTCCATTTTGCTCGGAAATCCTCTGATGTTTAACAGTGCTTTTGGAACTCTTCCATTGTTTTCGTATTTCCGCTTATGTTTAACAATGCTTTGGAACTCTTCCATTGTTCTCAGAATTCAGCTGATGTTTAACAATGCTTTTGTAACTCTTCCATTGTTCTCGGAATTCCAATGAAGGTTAAAAATGCTTTGGAACTCTTCAATTATTCTCGCAATTCTGTTGAAATTTAAAAATGCTTTGGAACTCTTCCGTTGTTCTGGGCATTATGATGAAGTTTAAAAATGCTTTGGGACTCATCCATTGTTCTCGGAATTCCGCTGTAGTTGAAAAAAGCTTTGGAACTCTTCAATTGTTTTTGGAATTCCGCTAATGTTTAACAATGTTTTGGAATTCTTCCATTGGTCTCTGAATTCCGCTGATGTTTAACAATGCTTTTGTAAATCTTCCATTGTTCTCGGAATTCCAATGAAGCTTAAAAATGCTTTGGAACTCTTCCATTATTCTCGGATTTCTGTTGAAGTTTAAAAATGCTTTGGAACTCTTCCATTGTTCTTGGAATTCCGCTGTAGTTTAAAAAAGCTTTGGAACTCTTTCATTGTTCTGGGAATTCTACTGAAGTTTAAAAATGCTTTTGAACTCTTCCATTGTTTTGGGAATTCTGCTGAATTTTAAAAATGCTTTGGAACTCTTCCATTGTTCTGGGAGTTCTGCTGAAGTTTAAAAATGCTTTGGAACTCTTCTATTGTTCTGGGAATTCTGCTGAAGTTTAAAAATGCTTTGGAACTCTTTCATTTTTCTCAGAATTCCGCTGATGTTTAACAATGCTTTGGTACTCTTCCATTGTTCAAGGAATTCCGCTGAAGTTTAACAATGCTTTGGAACTCTTGCATTTTTCACGGAATTCTGCTGAAGTTTAAAAATGCTTTGGAACTCTTTCATTTTTCTCAGAATTCCGCTGATGTTTAACAATGCTTTGGTACTCTTCCATTGTTCAAGGAATTCCGCTGAAGTTTAACAATGCTTTGGAACTCTTGCATTTTTCTCGGAATTCTACTGAAGTTTAAAAATGCTTTTGAACTCTTCCATTGTTTTGGGAATTCTGCTGAATTTTAAAAATGCTTTGGAACTCTTCCATTGTTCTGGGAGTTCTGCTGAAGTTTAAAAATGCTTTGCAACTCTTCTATTGTTCTGGGAATTCTGCTGAAGTTTAAAAATGCTTTGGAACTCTTTCATTTTTCTCAGAATTCCGCTGATGTTTAACAATGCTTTGGTACTCTTCCATTGTTCAAGGAATTCCGCTGAAGTTTAACAATGCTTTGGAACTCTTGCATTTTTCTCGGAATTCTGCTGAAGTTTAAAAATGCTTTGGAACTCTTCCATTGTTCTCGAAATTCCGCTGAAATTCAACAATGCTTTGGAACTCTTCCATTGTTCTCGGAATTCTGCTGAAGTGTAAAAATGCTTTAGAACTCTTCCATTGTTCTCAGAATTCCGCTAATGTTTAACAATGCATTGCATCTCTTCCACTGTTCTCAGAATTCCGATGATGTTTAACAATGCTTTGGAACTCTTCCATTTTTCTCGGAAATCCTCTGATGTTTAACAATGCTTTGGAACTCTTCCATTGTTCTCGGAATTACAATGAAGCTAAAAAATTCTTTGGAACTCTTCCATTATTCTCGGATTTCTGTTGAAGTTTAAAAATGCTTTGGAACTCTTCCGTTGTTCTGGGAATTCTGATGAAGTTTAAAAATGCTTTGGAACTCTTCCATTGTTCTCGGAAATCCGCTGATGTTTAACAATGCTTTGGAACTCTTCCATTGTTCTCAGAATTCTGCTGTAGTTTAAAAATGCTTTGGAACTCTTCCATTGTTCCCATAATTCAACTGATGTTTAATAATGCTTTTGGAACTCTTCCATTGTTCTCTGAATTCCGCTAATGTTTAACAATGCTTTTGTAACTCTTCCATTGTTCTCGGAATTCCAATGAAGCTTAAAAATGCTTTGAAACTCTTCCATTATTCTCAGATTTCTGTTGAAGTTTAAAAATGCTTTGAAACTCTTCAGTTGTTCTGGGAATTCTGATGAAGTTTAAAAAAGCTTTGGAACTCTTCCATTGTTCTCGGAATTCTGCTGATGTTTAACAATTCTTTTGGAACTCTTACATTGTTCTCAGAATTCCGCTGATGTTTAAAAATGCTTTGGAACACTTCCATTGTTCTCGGAATTTCGCTGATGTTTAAAAAAGCTTTGGAACTCTTCCATTGTTTTAGGAATTCTGCTATAGTTTAAAAATGCTTTGGAACTCTTCCATTGTTCTCGTAATTCTGTTGAAGTTTAAAAATGCTTTGGAATTCTTCCATTGTTCTCAGTATTCCGCTGATGTTTAATATTTTGTTTTGGAAATCTTCCATTGTTCTCAGAATTCCGCTAATGTTTAACAAAGCATTGCAACTCTTCCATTGTTCAAGGAATTCTGCTGTAGTTTAACAATGCTTTGGAACTCTTCCATTGTTCTCGAAATTCCGCTGAAGTTTAAAAAAGCTTTGGAACTCTTCCATTGTTCTGGGAATTCTGCTGAAGTTTAAAAATGCTATGGAAATCTTCCTTTGTTCTCAAAATTCCGCTGATGTTTAAAAATGATTTGGAACTCTTCCATTGTTCTGGGAATTCTGCTGTAGTTTAAAAATGCTTTGGAACTCTTCCATTGTTCTGGAAATTCTGCTGTAGTTTAAAAATGCTTTGGAACTCTTGCATTGTTCTTGGAATTCTGCTGAAGTTTAAAAAAGCGTTGGAACTCTTCCATTGTTCTCGGAATACCGCTGATGTTTAACAATGCTTTTTTAACTCTTCCATTGTATTCGGAATTCCGCTGATGTTTAACAATGCTTTTGGAACTCTTCCATTGTTCTCAGAATTCCAATGAAGCTTAAAAATGCTTTGGAACTCTTCCATTGTTCTCGGAATTACACTGATGTTTAACAATGCTTTTGGAACTCTTCCATTGTTTTCGAAACTTCACTGTTGTTTAACAATGCTTTGGAACTCTTCAATTGTTCTCAGAATTCTGCTGAAGTTTAAAAATGCTTTGGAACTCTTCCATTGTTCTCGGAATTCCGCTGATGTTTAACAATGCTTTTGTTTCTCTTCCATTGTTCTCGGAATTCCAATAAAGCTTAAAAATGCTTTGGAACTCTTCCATTATTCTCAGATTTCTGTTGAAGTTTAAAAATGCTTTGGAACTCTTCCGTTGTTCTGGGAATTCTGATGAAGTTTAAAAATGCTTCGGAACTCTTCCATTGTTCTGGGAATTCCACTGATGTTTAACAATGTGTTGGTACTCTTCCATTGTTCAAGGAATTCCGCTGACGTTTAACAATGCTTTGGAACTCTTGCATTTTTCTCGGAATTCTGCAGAAGTTTAAAAATGCTTTGGAACTCTTCCATTGTTCTCATAATTCCACTGATGTTTAATAATGCTTTTGGAACTCTTCCATTGTTCTCTGAATTCCGCTAATGTTTAACAATTATTTTGGAACTCTTCCATTGTTCTCAGAATTCCGCTGAAGTTGAAAAATGCTTTGGAACTCTTCCATTGTTCTCAGAATTCCACTGATGTTTAAAAATGCTTTGGAACTCTTCCATTGTACTTGGAATTCCGCTGAAGTTTAAAAAAGCTTTGGAACTCTTCCATTGTTCTTGGAATTCCGCTGATGTTTAACAATGATTTTGGAACTCTTACATTGTTCTCAGAATTCCGCAGAAGTTGAAAATGTTTTGGAACTCTTCCATTGTTCTCAGAATACCGCTGATGTTTAAAAATGCTTTGGAACTCTTCCATTGTTTTCGAAATTTCACTGATGTTTAACAATGCTTTGGAACTCTTCCATTGTTCTCGGAATTCTGCTGAAGTTTAAAAATGCTTTGGAACTCATCCATTGTTCTCGGAAATCCTCTGATGTTTAACAATGCTTTGGAACACATCCATTGTTCTGGGAAATCTGCTGATGTTTAACAATGCTTTGGAACTCTTCCATTGTTCTCTGATTTCCGCTGTAGTTTAAAAATGCTTTGGAACTCTTCCATTGTTCTCAGAATTCTGCTGAAGTTGAAAAATGCTTTTGAACTCTTCCATTGTTCTCGGAATTCCGTTGATGTTTAACAATGCTTTGGAACTCTTCCATTGATCTCGGAATTCCGCTGATGTTTAACAGTGCTTTTGAACTCTTCCATTGTTCTCGTAATTCCTCTGAAGTTTAAAAAAGCTTTGGAACTCTTCAATTGTTCTCGGAATTCCGCTAATGTTTAACAATGCTTTTGGAATTCTTCCATTGGTCTCGGAATTCCGCTGATGTTTAACAATGCTTTTGTATCTATTCCATTGTTCTCGGAATTCCAATGAAGCTTAAAAATGCTTTGGAACTCTTCCATTATTCTCAGATTTCTGTTGAAGTTTAAAAATGCTTTGGAACTCTTTCATTGTTCTGGGAATTCTACTGAAGTTTAAAAATGCTTTTGAACTCTTCCATTGTTCTTGGAAATCCTCTGATATTTAACAATGCTTTGGAACTCTTCCATTGTTCACGGAATTCGGCTGAAGTTTAACAATGCTTTGGAACTCGTGCATTTTTCTCGGAATTCTGCTGAAGTTTAAAAATGCTTTGGAACTCTTCCATTGTTCTCATAATTCCACTGATGTTTAATAATGCTTTTGGAACTCTTCCATTGTACTCGGAATTCCGCTGAAGTTTAAAAAAGCTTTGGAACTCTTCCATTGTTCTCGGAATTCCGCTGATGTTTAACAATGCTTTTGGAACTCTTCCATTGTTCTCAGAATTCCGCTGAAGTTGAAAATGCTTTGGAACCCTTCCATTGTTCTCGGAATTCTACTGAAGTGTAAAAATGCTTTAGAACTCTTCCATTGTTCTCAGATTTCTGCTGAAGTGTAAAAATGCTTTAGAACTCTTCCATTGTTCTCAGATTTCCGCTAATGTTTAACAATGCATTGCAACTCTACCATTGTTCTCATAATTCCGATGATGTTTAACAATGCTTTGGAACTCTTCCATTTTTCTCGGAAATCCGCTGATGTTTAGCAATGCTTTGGAACTCTTCCATTGCTCTTGGAATTCCGCTGATGTTTAACAATGCTTTTGGAACTCTTCCATTGTTTTCGTAATTCCGCTGATGTTTAACAATGCTTTGGAACTCTTCCATTGTTTTCGTAATTCCGCTGATGTTTAACAATGCTTTGGAACTCTTCCAATGTTCTCAGAATTCTGCTGAAGTTTAAAAATGCTTTGAAGCTCTTCCATTATTCCCGCAATTCCGCTGAAGTTTAAAAAAGCTTTGGAACTCTTCAATTGTTCTCGGAATTCCGCTAATTTTTAACAATGCTTTTGGAATTCTTCCATTGTTCTCCGAATTCAGCTGATGTTTAACAATGCTTTTGAAACTCTTCCATTGTTCTCGGAATTCCAATGAAGGTTAAAAATGCTTTGGAACTCTTCAATTATTCTCAGAATTCTGTTGAAGTTTAACAATGCTTTGGAACTCTTCCGTTGTTATGGGAATTCTGATGAAGTTTAAAAATGCTTTGGAACTCTTCCATTGTTCTCGGAAATTCTCTGATGTTTAACAATGCTTTGGAACTCTTCCATTGTTCACGGTATTCAGCTGAAGTTTAAAAATGCTTTGGAACTCATCCATTGTCCTGGGAATTCTGCTGATGCTTAACAATGCTTTGGAACTCTTCCATTGTTCTCGGAATTCCGTTGATGTTTAACAATGCTTTGGAACTCTTCCATTGTTCTCAGAATTCCGCTGATGTTTAACAATGCTTTGGAACTCTTCAATTGTTCTCGGAATTCCGCTAATGTTTAACAATGATTTTGGAATTCTTCCATTGGTCTCGGAATTCCGCTGATGTTTAACAATGCTTTTGTTTCTCTTCCATTGTTCTCGGAATTCCAATAAAGCTTAAAAATGCTTTGGAACTCTTCCATTATTCTCAGATTTCTGTTGAAGTTTAAAAATGCTTTGGAACTCTTCCGTTGTTCTGGGAATTCTGATGAAGTTTAAAAATGCTTCGGAACTCTTCCATTGTTCTGGGAATTCCACTGATGTTTAACAATGTGTTGGTACTCTTCCATTGTTCAAGGAATTCCGCTGACGTTTAACAATGCTTTGGAACTCTTGCATTTTTCTCGGAATTCTGCTGAAGTTTAAAAATGCTTTGGAACTCTTCCATTGTTCTCATAATTCCACTGATGTTTAATAATGCTTTTGGAACTCTTCCATTGTTCTCTGAATTCCGCTAATGTTTAACAATTATTTTGGAACTCTTCCATTGTTCTCAGAATTCCGCTGAAGTTGAAAAATGCTTTGGAACTCTTCCATTGTTCTCAGAATTCCACTGATGTTTAAAAATGCTTTGGAACTCTTCCATTGTACTTGGAATTCCGCTGAAGTTTAAAAAAGCTTTGGAACTCTTCCATTGTTCTTGGAATTCCGCTGATGTTTAACAATGATTTTGGAACTCTTACATTGTTCTCAGAATTCCGCAGAAGTTGAAAATGTTTTGGAACTCTTCCATTGTTCTCAGAATACCGCTGATGTTTAAAAATGCTTTGGAACTCTTCCATTGTTTTCGAAATTTCACTGATGTTTAACAATGCTTTGGAACTCTTCCATTGTTCTCGGAATTCTGCTGAAGTTTAAAAATGCTTTGGAACTCATCCATTGTTCTCGGAAATCCTCTGATGTTTAACAATGCTTTGGAACACATCCATTGTTCTGGGAAATCTGCTGATGTTTAACAATGCTTTGGAACTCTTCCGTTGTTCTGGGAATTCTGATGAAGTTTAAAAATGCTTTGGAACTCTTCCATTGTTCTCGCAATTCCGCTGAAGTTTAAAAAAGCTTTGGAACTCTTCCATTGTTCTCGTAATTCTGCTGATGTTTAACAATGCTTTTGGAACTCTTCCATTGTTTTCTGAATTTCGCTGATGTTTAACAATGCTTTGGAACTCTTCAATTGTTCTCAGAATTCTGCTGAAGTTTAAAAATGCTTTGGAACCCTTCCATTGTTCTCGGAATTCTGCTGAAGTTTAAAAATGCTTTGAAACTCTTCCATTGTTCTCGGAATTTCGCTGATGTTTAACAATCCTTTGGATCTCTTAGATTGTTCACCAAATTCTGCTGAAGTTTAAATATGCTTTGGAACTCTTCCATTGTTCTCGAAATTCCGCTGAAGTTCAACAATGCTTTGGAACTCTTCCATTGTTCTCGGAATTCTGCTGAAGTGTAAAAATGCTATAGAACTCTTCCATTGTTCTCAGAATTCCGCTAATGTTTAACAATGCATTGCAACTCTTCCACTGTTCTCAGAATTCCGATGATGTTTAACAATGCTTTGGAACTCTTCCATTTTTCTCGGAAATCCTCTGATGTTTAACAATGCTTTGGAACTCTTCCATTGTTCTCGGAATTACAATGAAGCAAAAAAATTCTTTGGAACTCTTCCATTATTCTCGGATTTCTGTTGAAGTTTAAAAATGCTTTGGAAATCTTCCGTTGTTCTGGGAATTCTGATGAAGTTTAAAAATGCTTTGGAACTCTTCCATTGTTCTCGGAAATCCGCTGATGTTTAACAATGCTTTGGAACTCTTCCATTGTTCTCAGAATTCTGCTGTAGTTTAAAAATGCTTTGAAACTCTTCAGTTGTTCTGGGAATTCTGATGAAGTTTAAAAAAGCTTTGGAACTCTTCCATTGTTCTCGGAATTCTGCTGATGTTTAACAATGCTTTTGGAACTCTTCCATTGTTTTCTGAATTTCGCTAATGTTTAACAATGCTTTGGAACTCTTCAATTGTTCTCAGAATTCTGCTGAAGTTTAAATATGCTTTGGAACTCTTCCATTGTTCTCGAAATTCCGCTGAAGTTCAACAATGCTTTGGAACTCTTCCATTGTTCTCGGAATTCTGCTGAAGTGTAAAAATGCTTTAGAACTCTTCCATTGTTCTCAGAATTCCGCTGATGTTTAACAATGCATTGCAACTCTTCCACTGTTCTCAGAATTCCGATGATGTTTAACAATGCTTATGAACTCTTCCATTGTTCTCGCAATTCCGCTGAAGTTTAAAAAAGCTTTGGAACTCTTCCATTGTTCTCGGAATTCTGCTGATGTTTAACAATGCTTTTGGAACTCTTCCATTGTTTTCTGAATTTCGCTGATGTTTAACAATACTTTGGAACTCTTCAATTGTTCTCTGAATTCTGCTGAAGTTTAAAAATGCTTTGGAACTCTTCCATTGTTCTCGGAATTCTGCTGAAGTTTAAAAATGCTTTGGAACTCTTCCATTGTTCTCGGAATTCCTCTGATGTTTAACAATCCTTTGGATCTCTTAGATTGTTCACCAAATTCTGCTGAAGTTTAAATATGCTTTGGAACTCTTCCATTGTTCTCGAAATTCCACTGAAGTTCATCAATGCTTCTCTTCCATTGTTCTCGGAATTCTGCTGAAGTGTAAAAATGCTTTAGAACTCTTCCATTGTTCTCAGAATTCCGCTAATGTTTAACAATGCATTGCAAATCTTCCACTGTTCTCAGAATTCCGAAGATGTTTAACAATGCTTTGAAACTCTTCCATTTTTCTCGGAAATCCTCTGATGTTTAACAGTGCTTTTGGAACTCTTCCATTGTTTTCGTATTTCCGCTTATGTTTAACAATGCTTTGGAACTCTTCCATTGTTCTCAGAATTCAGCTGATGTTTAACAATGCTTTTGTAACTCTTCCATTGTTCTCGGAATTCCAATGAAGGTTAAAAATGCTTTGGAACTCTTCATTTATTCTCGCAATTCTGTTGAAATTTAAAAATGCTTTGGAACTCTTCCGTTGTTCTGGGCATTATGATGAAGTTTAAAAATGCTTTGGGACTCATCCATTGTTCTCGGAATTCCGCTGTAGTTTAAAAAAGCTTTGGAACTCTTCAATTGTTTTTGGAATTCCGCTAATGTTTAACAATGTTTTGGAATTCTTCCATTGGTCTCTGAATTCCGCTGATGTTTAACAATGCTTTTGTAAATCTTCCATTGTTCTCGGAATTCCAATGAAGCTTAAAAATGCTTTGGAACTCTTCCATTATTCTCAGATTTCTGTTGAAGTTTAAAAATGCTTTGGAACTCTTCCATTGTTCTTGGAATTCCGCTGTAGTCTAAAAAAGCTTTGGAACTCTTTCATTGTTCTGGGAATTCTACTGAAGTTTAAAAATGCTTTGGAACTCTTCTATTGTTCTGGGAGTTCTGCTGAAGTTTAAAAATGCTTTGGAACTCTTCTATTGTTCTGGGAATTCTGCTGAAGTTTAAAAATGCTTTGGAACTCTTTCATTTTTCTCAGAATTCCGCTGATGTTTAACAATGCTTTGGTACTCTTCCATTGTTCAAGGAATTCCGCTGAAGTTTAACAATGCTTTGGAACTCTTGCATTTTTCTCGGAATTCTGCTGAAGTTTAAAAATGCTTTGGAACTCTTCCATTGTTCTCGAAATTCCGCTGAAATTCAACAATGCTTTGGAACTCTTCCATTGTTCTCAGAATTCCGCTAATGTTTAACAATGCATTGCAACTCTTCCACTGTTCTCAGAATTCCGATGATGTTTAACAATGCTTTGGAACTCTTCCATTTTTCTCGGAAATCCTCTGATGTTTAACAATGCTTTGGAACTCTTCCATTGTTCTCGGAATTACAATGAAGCTAAAAAATTCTTTGGAACTCTTCCATTATTCTCGGATTTCTGTTGAAGTTTAAAAATGCTTTGGAACTCTTCCGTTGTTCTGGGAATTCTGATGAAGTTTAAAAATGCTTTGGAACTCTTCCATTGTTCTCGGAAATCCGCTGATGTTTAACAATGCTTTGGAACTCTTCCATTGTTCTCAGAATTCTGCTGTAGTTTAAAAATGCTTTGGAACTCTTCCATTGTTCCCATAATTCAACTGATGTTTAATAATGCTTTTGGAACTCTTCCATTGTTCTCTGAATTCCGCTAATGTTTAACAATGCTTTTGTAACTCTTCCATTGTTCTCGGAATTCCAATGAAGCTTAAAAATGCTTTGAAACTCTTCCATTATTCTCAGATTTCTGTTGAAGTTTAAAAATTCTTTGAAACTCTTCAGTTGTTCTGGGAATTCTGATGAAATTTAAAAAAGCTTTGGAACTCTTCCATTGTTCTCGGAATTCTGCTGATGTTTAACAATTCTTTTGGAACTCTTACATTGTTCTCAGAATTCCGCTGATGTTTAAAAATGCTTTGGAACACTTCCATTGTTCTCGGAATTTCGCTGATGTTTAAAAAAGCTTTGGAACTCTTCCATTGTTTTAGGAATTCTGCTATAGTTTAAAAATGCTTTGGAACTCTTCCATTGTTCTCGTAATTCTGTTGAAGTTTAAAATGCTTTGGAATTCTTCCATTGTTCTCAGAATTCCGCTGATGTTTAATATTTTGTTTTGGATATCTTCCATTGTTCTCAGAATTCCGCTAATGTTTAACAAAGCATTGCAACTCTTCCATTGTTCAAGGAATTCTGCTGTAGTTTAACAATGCTTTGGAACTCTTCCATTGTTCTCGAAATTCCGCTGAAGTTTAAAAAAGCTTTGGAACTCTTCCATTGTTCTGGGAATTCTGCTGAAGTTTAAAAATGCTTTGGAAATCTTCCTTTGTTCTCAAAATTCCGCTGATGTTTAAAAATGATTTGGAACTCTTCCATTGTTCTGGGAATTCTGCTGTAGTTTAAAAATGCTTTGGAACTCTTCCATTGTTCTGAGAATTCTGCTGTAGTTTAAAAATGCTTTGGAACTCTTGCATTGTTCTTGGAATTCTGCTGAAGTTTAAAAAAGCGTTGGAACTCTTCCATTGTTCTCGGAATACCGCTGATGTTTAACAATGCTTTTTTAACTCTTCCATTGTACTCGGAATTCCGCTGATGTTTAACAATGCTTTTGGAACTCTTCCATTGTTCTCAGAATTCCAATGAAGCTTAAAAATGCTTTGGAAATCTTCCATTATTCAAGGAATTCTGCTGTAGTTTAACAATGCTTTGGAACCTTCCATTGTTCTCAGAATTCCGCTTATGTTTAAAAATGCTTTGGAACACTTCCATTGTTCTCGATATTCCCCTGAAGTTTAAAAAAGCTTTGGAACTCTTCCATTGTTCTCGGAATTCAGCTGATGTTTATCAATGCTTTTGGCACTCTTCCATTGATCTCTGAATTCCGCTGATGTTTATCAATGCTTTTGTAACTCTTCCATTGTTCTCAGAATTCTGCTGAAGTTTAAAAATGCTTTGGAACTCTACAATTGTTCTCAGAATTCCGCTGATGTTTAAATTGATTTGGAACTCTTCCATTGTTCTGGGAAAGCTGCTGTAGTTTAAAAATGGTTTGGAACTCTTCCATTGTTCTGGGAATTATGCTGAAGTTTAAAAATGCTTTGGAACTCTTCCATTGTTCTCGGAATTCTGCTGAAGTTTAAAAAAGCTTTGGAACTCTTCCATTGTTCTCGGAATTCCGCTGATGTTTAACAATGCTTTTGGAACTCTTCCATTGCTCTCGAAATTCCACTGATGTTTAACAATGCTTTTGGAACTCTTCCATTGTTCTCAGAATTCCAATGAAGCTTAAAATGCTTTGGAAATCATCCATTGTTCTCATATTTCAACTGATGTTTAACAATGCTTTGGAACTCTTCCATTGTTCTCGGAATTCCGCTGATATTTTACAATGCTTTCAAACTCTTCCATTGTTCAAGGAATTACGCTGTAGTTTAACAATGCTTTGGAACTCTTCCATTGTTCTCGGAATTCTGCCGAAGTTTAAAAATGCTTTGGAACTCTTCCATTGTTCTCAGAATTCAGCTGATGTTTAACAATGAGTTTGGATCTCTTCTATTGAACTCAGAATTCAGCTGAAGTTGAAAAATGCTTTGGAACTCTTCCATTGTTCTCAGAATCCACTGATGTTTAAAAATGCTTTGCAACACTTCCATTGTTTTCGGAATTCCGCTGTAGTTTAAAAAATCTTTGGAACACTTCCTTTGTTCTCGGAATTTCGCTGATGTTTTAAAAAGCTTTGGAACTCTTCCATTGTTTTGGGAATTCTGCTGTAGTTTAAAAATGCTTTGGAACTCTTCCATTGTTCTCGGCATTCCGCTGATGTTTAATATTGCTTTTGGAACTTTTCCATTGTTCTCTGAATTACGCTGATGTTTAACAATGAGCTTGGAACTCTTCCATTGTTCTCAGAATTCAGCTGAGGTTGAAAAATGCTTTGGAACACTTCCATTGTTCTCGGAATTCTGCTGAAGTGTAAAAATGCTTTAGAACTTTTCCATTGTTCTCAGAATTCCACTAATGTTTAACAATGCATTGCAACTCTTCCATTGTTCTCAGAATTCCGATGATGTTTAACAATGCTTTGGAACTCTTCCATTTTTCTCGGAAATTCGCTGATGTTTAGCAATGCTTTGGAACTCTTCCATTGTTCTTGGAATTCCGCTGATGTTTAACAAAGCTTTTGGTACTCTTCCATTGTTTTCGAAATTCCGCTGATGTTTAACAATGCTTTGGAACTCTTCCATTGTTCTCAGAATTTCGCTGATGTTTAAAAATGCTTTGGAACACTTCCATTGTTCTCGGTATTCCGCTGAAGTTTAAAAAAGCTTTGGGACTCTTCCATTGTTCTGGGAATTCTGCTGAAGTTTAAAAATTCTTTGGAAATATTCCTTTGTTCTCAGAATTCCGCTGATGTTTAAAAATGATTTGGAACTCTTGAATTGTTCTGGGAATTCTGCTTTAGTTTAAAAATGCTTTGGAACTCTTCCATTGTTCAGGGAATTCTGCTGAAGTTTAAAAATGCTTTGGAACGCTAGCATTGTTCTTGGAATTCTGCTGAAGTTTAAAAAAGCTTTGGAACTCTTCCATTGTTCTCAGAATACCGCTGATGTTTAACAATGCTTTTGGGACTCTTCCATTGTACTCGGAAGTCCGATGATGTTTAACAATGGTTTTGGAACTCTTCCATTGTTCTCAGAATTCCAATGAAGCTTAAGAATGCTTTGGAAATCTTCCATTGTTCTTAGAATCTCACTGATGTTTAACAATGCTTTGGAACTCTTCCATTGTTCTGGGTATTCTGCTGAAGTTTAAAAATGCTTTTGAAATCTTCCATTGTTCAAGGAATTCTGCTGTAGTTTAACAATGCTTTGGAACCCTTCCATTGTTCTCAGAATTCCGCTTATGTTTAAAAATGCTTTGGAACACTTCCATTGTTCTCGGTATTCCCCTGAAGTTTAAAAAAGCTTTGGAACTCTTCCATTGTTCTCGGAATTCAGCTGATGTTTATCAATGCTTTTGGCACTCTTCCATTGATCTCGGAATTCCGCTGATGTTTATCAATGCTTTTGTAACTCTTCCATTGTTCTCAGAATTCTGCTGAAGTTTAAAAATGCTTTGGAACTCTTCAATTGTTCTCAGAATTCCGCTGATGTTTAAATTGATTTGGAACTCTTCCATTGTTCTGGGAAAGCTGCTGTAGTTTAAAAATGGTTTGGAACTCTTCCATTGTTCTGGGAATTATGCTGAAGTTTAAAAATGCTTTGGAACTCTTCCATTGTTCTCGGAATTCCGCTGAAGTTTAAAAACCTTTGGAACTCTTCCATTGTTCTCGGAATTCCGCTGATGTTTAACAATGCTTTAAGAACTCTTCCATTGTTCTGGGAATTATGCTGAAGTTTAAAAATGCTTTTGAAATCTTCCATTGTTCTCAGAATTCCGCTGATGTTTAAAAATGCTTTGGAACACTTCCATTGTTCTCAGTATTCCGCTGAAGTTTAAAAAAGCTTTGGAACTCTTCCATTGTTCTGGGAATTCTGCTGAAGTTTAAAAATGCTTTGGAAATCTTCCTTTGTTCTCAGAATTCCGCTGATGTTTAAAAATGATTTCGAACTCTTCCATTGTTCTGGGAATTCTGCTGTAGTTTAAAAATGCTTTGGAACTTTTCCATTGTTCAGGGAATTCTGCTGAATTTTAAAAATGCTTTGGAACTCTTGCATTGTTCTTGGAATTCTGCTGAAGTTTAAAAAAGCTTTGGAACTCTTCCATTGTTCTCGGAATACCGCTGATGTTTAACAATGCTTTTGGAACTCTTACATTGTACTCGGAATTCCGCTGATGTTTAACAATGCTTTTGGAACTCTTCCCTTGTTCTCAGAATTCCAATGAAGCTTAAAAATGCTTTGGAAATCTTCCATTGTTCTTAGAATCTCACTGATGTTTAACAATGCTTTGGAAATCTTGCATTGTTCAAGGAATTCTGCTGTAGTTTAACAATGCTTTGGAACTCTTCCATTGTTCTCGGAATTCTGCTGATGTTTAACAATGGTTTTCGAACTCTTCCATTGTTTTCTGAATTTCGCTGATGTTTAACAATGCTTTGGAACTCTTCAATTGTTCTCAGATTTCTGCTGAAGTTTAAAAATGCTTTGGAACTCTTCCATTGTTCTCGGAATTCTGCTGAAGTTTAAAAATGCTTTGGAACTCTTCCATTGTTCTCGGAATTCTGCTGATGTTTAAAAATGCTTTGGAACACTTCCGTTGTTCTCGGTATTCCCCTGAAGTTTAAAAAAGCTTTGGAACTCTTCCATTGTTCTCGGAATTCAGCTGGTGTTTATCAATGCTTTTGGCACTCTTCCATTGATCTCGGAATTCCGCTGATGTTTATCAAAACTTTTGTAACTCTTCCATTGTTCTCAGAATTCTGCTGAAGTTTAAAAATGCTTTGGAACTCTTCAATTGTTCTCAGAATTCCGCTGATGTTTAAATTGATTTGGAACTCTTCCATTGTTCTGGGAAAGCTGCTGTAGTTTAAAAATGGTTTGGAACTCTTCCATTGTTCTGGGAATTATGCTGAAGTTTAAAAATGCTTTGGAACTCTTCCATTGTTCTCGGAATTCCGCTGAAGTTTAAAAACCTTTGGAACTCTTCCATTGTTCTCGGAATTCCGCTGATGTTTAACAATGCTTTTGGAACTCTTCCATTGTTCTGGGAATTATGCTGAGGTTTAAAAATGCTTTTGAAATCTTCCATTTTTCTCGGAATTCCGCTGATGTTTTACAATGCTTTCAAACTCTTCCATTGTTCAATGAATTTTGCTGTAGTTTAACAATGCTTTGGAACCCTTCCATTGTTCTCAGAATTCCGCTGATGTTTAAAAATGCTTTGGAACACTTCCATTGTTCTCGGTATTCCCCTGAAGTTTAAAAAAGCTTTTTTAACTCTTCCATTGTTCTCGGAATTCCGCTGATGTTTATCAATGCTTTTGGCACTCTTCCATTGATCTCGGAATTCTGCTGATGTTTATCAATGCTTTTGAATCTCTTCCATTGTTCTCAGAATTCTGCTGAAGTTTAAAAATGCCTTGGAACTCTTCAATTGTTCTCAGAATTCCACTGATGTTTAAATTGATTTGGAACTCTTCCATTGTTCTGGGAATGATGCTGAAGTTTAAAAATGCTTTGGAACTCTTCCATTGTTCTCGGAATTCCGCTGAAGTTTAAAAAAGCTTTGGAACTCTTCCAGTGTTCTCGGAATTCCGCTGATGTTTAACAATGCTTTTGGAACTCTTCCATTGCTCTCAAAATTCCACTGATGTTTAACAATGCTTTTGGAACTCTTCCATTGTTCTCTGAATTCCGCTAATGTTTAACAATGCTTTTGTAACTCTTCCATTGTTCTCGGAATTCCAATGAAGCTTAAAAATGCTTTGAAACTCTTCCATTATTCTCAGATTTCTGTTGAAGTTTAAAAATGCTTTGAAACTCTTCAGTTGTTCTGGGAATTCTGATGAAATTTAAAAAAGCTTTGGAACTCTTCCATTGTTCTCGGAATTCTGCTGATGTTTAACAATTCTTTTGGAACTCTTACATTGTTCTCAGAATTCCGCTGATGTTTAAAAATGCTTTGGAACACTTCCATTGTTCTCGGAATTTCGCTGATGTTTAAAAAAGCTTTGGAACTCTTCCATTGTTTTAGGAATTCTGCTATAGTTTAAAAATGCTTTGGAACTCTTCCATTGTTCTCGTAATTCTGTTGAAGTTTAAAAATGCTTTGGAATTCTTCCATTGTTCTCAGAATTCCGCTGATGTTTAATATTTTGTTTTGGATATCTTCCATTGTTCTCAGAATTCCGCTAATGTTTAACAAAGCATTGCAACTCTTCCATTGTTCAAGGAATTCTGCTGTAGTTTAACAATGCTTTGGAACTCTTCCATTGTTCTCGAAATTCCGCTGAAGTTTAAAAAAGCTTTGGAACTCTTCCATTGTTCTGGGAATTCTGCTGAAGTTTAAAAATGCTTTGGAAATCTTCCTTTGTTCTCAAAATTCCGCTGATGTTTAAAAATGATTTGGAACTCTTCCATTGTTCTGGGAATTCTGCTGTAGTTTAAAAATGCTTTGGAACTCTTCCATTGTTCTGAGAATTCTGCTGTAGTTTAAAAATGCTTTGGAACTCTTGCATTGTTCTTGGAATTCTGCTGAAGTTTAAAAAAGCGTTGGAACTCTTCCATTGTTCTCGGAATACCGCTGATGTTTAACAATGCTTTTTTAACTCTTCCATTGTACTCGGAATTCCGCTGATGTTTAACAATGCTTTTGGAACTCTTCCATTGTTCTCAGAATTCCAATGAAGCTTAAAAATGCTTTGGAAATCTTCCATTATTCAAGGAATTCTGCTGTAGTTTAACAATGCTTTGGAACCTTCCATTGTTCTCAGAATTCCGCTTATGTTTAAAAATGCTTTGGAACACTTCCATTGTTCTCGATATTCCCCTGAAGTTTAAAAAAGCTTTGGAACTCTTCCATTGTTCTCGGAATTCAGCTGATGTTTATCAATGCTTTTGGCACTCTTCCATTGATCTCTGAATTCCGCTGATGTTTATCAATGCTTTTGTAACTCTTCCATTGTTCTCAGAATTCTGCTGAAGTTTAAAAATGCTTTGGAACTCTACAATTGTTCTCAGAATTCCGCTGATGTTTAAATTGATTTGGAACTCTTCCATTGTTCTGGGAAAGCTGCTGTAGTTTAAAAATGGTTTGGAACTCTTCCATTGTTCTGGGAATTATGCTGAAGTTTAAAAATGCTTTGGAACTCTTCCATTGTTCTCGGAATTCTGCTGAAGTTTAAAAAAGCTTTGGAACTCTTCCATTGTTCTCGGAATTCCGCTGATGTTTAACAATGCTTTTGGAACTCTTCCATTGCTCTCGAAATTCCACTGATGTTTAACAATGCTTTTGGAACTCTTCCATTGTTCTCAGAATTCCAATGAAGCTTAAAATGCTTTGGAAATCATCCATTGTTCTCATATTTCAACTGATGTTTAACAATGCTTTGGAACTCTTCCATTGTTCTCGGAATTCCGCTGATATTTTACAATGCTTTCAAACTCTTCCATTGTTCAAGGAATTACGCTGTAGTTTAACAATGCTTTGGAACTCTTCCATTGTTCTCGGAATTCTGCCGAAGTTTAAAAATGCTTTGGAACTCTTCCATTGTTCTCAGAATTCAGCTGATGTTTAACAATGAGTTTGGAACTCTTCTATTGAACTCAGAATTCAGCTGAAGTTGAAAAATGCTTTGGAACTCTTCCATTGTTCTCAGAATCCACTGATGTTTAAAAATGCTTTGCAACACTTCCATTGTTTTCGGAATTCCGCTGTAGTTTAAAAAATCTTTGGAACACTTCCTTTGTTCTCGGAATTTCGCTGATGTTTTAAAAAGCTTTGGAACTCTTCCATTGTTTTGGGAATTCTGCTGTAGTTTAAAAATGCTTTGGAACTCTTCCATTGTTCTCGGCATTCCGCTGATGTTTAATATTGCTTTTGGAACTTTTCCATTGTTCTCTGAATTACGCTGATGTTTAACAATGAGCTTGGAACTCTTCCATTGTTCTCAGAATTCAGCTGAGGTTGAAAAATGCTTTGGAACACTTCCATTGTTCTCGGAATTCTGCTGAAGTGTAAAAATGCTTTAGAACTTTTCCATTGTTCTCAGAATTCCACTAATGTTTAACAATGCATTGCAACTCTTCCATTGTTCTCAGAATTCCGATGATGTTTAACAATGCTTTGGAACTCTTCCATTTTTCTCGGAAATTCGCTGATGTTTAGCAATGCTTTGGAACTCTTCCATTGTTCTTGGAATTCCGCTGATGTTTAACAAAGCTTTTGGTACTCTTCCATTGTTTTCGAAATTCCGCTGATGTTTAACAATGCTTTGGAACTCTTCCATTGTTCTCAGAATTTCGCTGATGTTTAAAAATGCTTTGGAACACTTCCATTGTTCTCGGTATTCCGCTGAAGTTTAAAAAAGCTTTGGGACTCTTCCATTGTTCTGGGAATTCTGCTGAAGTTTAAAAATTCTTTGGAAATATTCCTTTGTTCTCAGAATTCCGCTGATGTTTAAAAATGATTTGGAACTCTTGAATTGTTCTGGGAATTCTGCTTTAGTTTAAAAATGCTTTGGAACTCTTCCATTGTTCAGGGAATTCTGCTGAAGTTTAAAAATGCTTTGGAACGCTAGCATTGTTCTTGGAATTCTGCTGAAGTTTAAAAAAGCTTTGGAACTCTTCCATTGTTCTCAGAATACCGCTGATGTTTAACAATGCTTTTGGGACTCTTCCATTGTACTCGGAAGTCCGATGATGTTTAACAATGGTTTTGGAACTCTTCCATTGTTCTCAGAATTCCAATGAAGCTTAAGAATGCTTTGGAAATCTTCCATTGTTCTTAGAATCTCACTGATGTTTAACAATGCTTTGGAACTCTTCCATTGTTCTGGGTATTCTGCTGAAGTTTAAAAATGCTTTTGAAATCTTCCATTGTTCAAGGAATTCTGCTGTAGTTTAACAATGCTTTGGAACCCTTCCATTGTTCTCAGAATTCCGCTTATGTTTAAAAATGCTTTGGAACACTTCCATTGTTCTCGGTATTCCCCTGAAGTTTAAAAAAGCTTTGGAACTCTTCCATTGTTCTCGGAATTCAGCTGATGTTTATCAATGCTTTTGGCACTCTTCCATTGATCTCGGAATTCCGCTGATGTTTATCAATGCTTTTGTAACTCTTCCATTGTTCTCAGAATTCTGCTGAAGTTTAAAAATGCTTTGGAACTCTTCAATTGTTCTCAGAATTCCGCTGATGTTTAAATTGATTTGGAACTCTTCCATTGTTCTGGGAAAGCTGCTGTAGTTTAAAAATGGTTTGGAACTCTTCCATTGTTCTGGGAATTATGCTGAAGTTTAAAAATGCTTTGGAACTCTTCCATTGTTCTCGGAATTCCGCTGAAGTTTAAAAACCTTTGGAACTCTTCCATTGTTCTCGGAATTCCGCTGATGTTTAACAATGCTTTTGGAACTCTTCCATTGTTCTGGGAATTATGCTGAAGTTTAAAAATGCTTTTGAAATCTTCCATTGTTCTCAGAATTCCGCTGATGTTTAAAAATGCTTTGGAACACTTCCATTGTTCTCAGTATTCCGCTGAAGTTTAAAAAAGCTTTGGAACTCTTCCATTGTTCTGGGAATTCTGCTGAAGTTTAAAAATGCTTTGGAAATCTTCCTTTGTTCTCAGAATTCCGCTGATGTTTAAAAATGATTTCGAACTCTTCCATTGTTCTGGGAATTCTGCTGTAGTTTAAAAATGCTTTGGAACTTTTCCATTGTTCAGGGAATTCTGCTGAATTTTAAAAATGCTTTGGAACTCTTGCATTGTTCTTGGAATTCTGCTGAAGTTTAAAAAAGCTTTGGAACTCTTCCATTGTTCTCGGAATACCGCTGATGTTTAACAATGCTTTTGGAACTCTTACATTGTACTCGGAATTCCGCTGATGTTTAACAATGCTTTTGGAACTCTTCCCTTGTTCTCAGAATTCCAATGAAGCTTAAAAATGCTTTGGAAATCTTCCATTGTTCTTAGAATCTCACTGATGTTTAACAATGCTTTGGAAATCTTGCATTGTTCAAGGAATTCTGCTGTAGTTTAACAATGCTTTGGAACTCTTCCATTGTTCTCGGAATTCTGCTGATGTTTAACAATGGTTTTCGAACTCTTCCATTGTTTTCTGAATTTCGCTGATGTTTAACAATGCTTTGGAACTCTTCAATTGTTCTCAGATTTCTGCTGAAGTTTAAAAATGCTTTGGAACTCTTCCATTGTTCTCGGAATTCTGCTGAAGTTTAAAAATGCTTTGGAACTCTTCCATTGTTCTCGGAATTCTGCTGATGTTTAAAAATGCTTTGGAACACTTCCGTTGTTCTCGGTATTCCCCTGAAGTTTAAAAAAGCTTTGGAACTCTTCCATTGTTCTCGGAATTCAGCTGGTGTTTATCAATGCTTTTGGCACTCTTCCATTGATCTCGGAATTCCGCTGATGTTTATCAAAACTTTTGTAACTCTTCCATTGTTCTCAGAATTCTGCTGAAGTTTAAAAATGCTTTGGAACTCTTCAATTGTTCTCAGAATTCCGCTGATGTTTAAATTGATTTGGAACTCTTCCATTGTTCTGGGAAAGCTGCTGTAGTTTAAAAATGGTTTGGAACTCTTCCATTGTTCTGGGAATTATGCTGAAGTTTAAAAATGCTTTGGAACTCTTCCATTGTTCTCGGAATTCCGCTGAAGTTTAAAAACCTTTGGAACTCTTCCATTGTTCTCGGAATTCCGCTGATGTTTAACAATGCTTTTGGAACTCTTCCATTGTTCTGGGAATTATGCTGAGGTTTAAAAATGCTTTTGAAATCTTCCATTTTTCTCGGAATTCCGCTGATGTTTTACAATGCTTTCAAACTCTTCCATTGTTCAATGAATTTTGCTGTAGTTTAACAATGCTTTGGAACCCTTCCATTGTTCTCAGAATTCCGCTGATGTTTAAAAATGCTTTGGAACACTTCCATTGTTCTCGGTATTCCCCTGAAGTTTAAAAAAGCTTTTTTAACTCTTCCATTGTTCTCGGAATTCCGCTGATGTTTATCAATGCTTTTGGCACTCTTCCATTGATCTCGGAATTCTGCTGATGTTTATCAATGCTTTTGAATCTCTTCCATTGTTCTCAGAATTCTGCTGAAGTTTAAAAATGCCTTGGAACTCTTCAATTGTTCTCAGAATTCCACTGATGTTTAAATTGATTTGGAACTCTTCCATTGTTCTGGGAATGATGCTGAAGTTTAAAAATGCTTTGGAACTCTTCCATTGTTCTCGGAATTCCGCTGAAGTTTAAAAAAGCTTTGGAACTCTTCCAGTGTTCTCGGAATTCCGCTGATGTTTAACAATGCTTTTGGAACTCTTCCATTGCTCTCAAAATTCCACTGATGTTTAACAATGCTTTTGGAACTCTTCCATTGTTCTCAGAATTCCATTGAAGCTTAAAATGCTTTGTAAATCATCCATTGTTCTCAGAATTCAACTGATGTTTAACTATGCTTTGTAACTCTTCCATTGTTCTCGGAATTCCGCTGATATTTTACAATGCTTTTGAACTCTTCCATTGTTCAAGAAATTACGCTGTAGTTTAACAATGCTTTGGAACTCTTCCATTGTTCTCGGAATTCTGCTGAAGTTTAAAAATGCTTTGGAACTCTTCCATTGTTCTCAGAATTCAGCTGCTGTTTAATATTGCTTTTGGAACTCTTCCATTGTTCTCTGGATTACGCTGATGTTTAACAATGAGTTTTGAACTCTTCCATTGTTCTCAGAATTCAGCTGAAGTTGAAAAATGCTTTGGAACTCTTCCATTGTTCTCAGAATTCCGCTGATGTTTAAAAATGCTTTGGAACACTTCCTTTGTTCTCGGTATTCCGCTGAAGTTTAAAAATGCTTTGGAACTCTTCCATTGTTCTCGGAAATCCGCTGTTGTTTAACAATGCTTTGGAACTCATCCATTGTTCTGGGAATTCTGCTGATGTTTAACAATGCTTTGGAACTCTTCCATTGTTCTTGGAATTCTGCTGTAGTTTAAAAATGCTTTGGAACTCTTCCAATGTTCTCGGAATTCTGCTAAAGTTTAAAAATGCTTTGGAACTCTTTCATTGTTCAGGGAATTCTACTGAAGTTTAAAAATGCTTTTGAACTCTTCCATTGTTTTGGGAATTCTGCTGAAGTTTAAAAATGCTTTGGAACTCTTCTATTGTTCTGGAAATTCTGCTGAAGTTTAAAAATGCTTTGGAACTCTTTCATTTTTCTCCGAATTCCGCTGATGTTTAACAATGCTTTCAAACTCTTCCATTGTTCAAGGAATTCCGCTGAAGTTTAACAATGCTTTGGAACTCTTGCATTTTTCTCGGAATTCTGCTGAAGTTTAAAAATGCTTTGGAACTCTTCCATTGTTCTCGAAATTCCATTGAAGTTTAACAATGCTTTGGAACTCTTCCATTGTTCTCGGAATTCTGCTGAAGTGTAAAAATGCTTTAGAACTCTTCCATTGTTCTCAGAATTCCGCTAATGTTTAACAATGCATTGCAACCTTTCCACTGTTCTCAGAATTCCGATGATGTTTAACAATTCTTTGGAACTCTTCCATTTTTCTTGGAAATCCGCTGATGTTTAGCAATGCTTTGGAAATCTTTCATTGTTCTTGGAATTGCGCTGATGTTTAACAATACTTTTGGAACTCTTCCATTGTTTTCGTAATTCCGCTGATGTTTAACAATGCTTTGAAACTCTTCCATTGTTCTCAGAATTCTGCTGAAGTTTAAAAATGCTTTGGAACTCTTCCATTATTCTCGCAATTCCGCTGAAGTTTAAAAAAGCTTTGGAACTCTTCAATTGTTCTCGGAATTCCGCTAATTTTTAACAATGCTTTTGGAATTCTTCCATTGTTCTCAGAATTCAGCTGATGTTTAACAATGCTTTTGGAATTCTCCCATTGTTCTCAGAATTCAGCTGATGTTTAACAATGCTTTTGGAACTCTTCCATTGTTCTCAGAATTCCAATGAAGCTTAAAAATGCTTTGGAACTCTTCCATTATTATCGGATTTCTGTTGAAGTTTAAAAATGCTTTTGAACTCTTCCGTTGTTCTGGGAATTCTGATGAAGTTTAAAAATGCTTTGGAATTCTTCCATTGTTCTCGCAATTCCGCTGAAGTTTAAAAAAGCTTTGGAACTCTTCCATTGTTCTCGGAATTCTGCTGATGTTTAACAATGCTTTTCGAACTCTTCCATTGTTTTCTGAATTTCGCTGATGTTTAACAATGCTTTGGAACTCTTCAATTGTTCTCAGATTTCTGCTGAAGTTTAAAAATGCTTTGGAACTCTTCCATTGTTCTCGGAATTCTGCTGAAGTTTAAAAATGCTTTGGAACTCTTCCATTGTTCTCGGAATTCTGCTGAAGTTTAAAAATGCTTTGGAACTCTTCCATTGTTCTCGGAATTCTGCTGATGTTTAACAATGCTTTTCGAACTCTTCCATTGTTTTCTGAATTTCGCTGATGTTTAACAATGCTTTGGAACTCTTCAATTTTTCTCAGATTTCTGCTGAAGTTTAAAAATGCTTTGGAACTCTTTCATTGTTCGGGGAATTCTACTGAAGTTTAAAAATGCTTTTGAACTCTTCCATTGTTTTGGGATATCTGCTGAAGTTTAAAAATGCTTTGGAACTCTTCTATTGTTCTGGAAATTCTGCTGAAGTTTAAAAATGCTTTGGAACTCTTTCATTTTTCTCCGAATTCCGCTGATGTTTAACAATGCTTTCAAACTCTTCCATTGTTCAAGGAATTCCGCTGAAGTTTAACAATGCTTTGGAACTCTTGCATTTTTCTCGGAATTCTGCTGAGGTTTAAAAATGCTTTGGAACTCTTCCATTGTTCTCGAAATTCCATTGAAGTTTAACAATGCTTTGGAACTCTTCCATTGTTCTCGGAATTCTGCTGAAGTGTAAAAATGCTTTAGAACTCTTCCATTGTTCTCAGAATTCCGCTAATGTTTAACAATGCATTGCAACCTTTCCACTGTTCTCAGAATTCCGATGATGTTTAACAATTCTTTGGAACTCTTCCATTTTTCTTGGAAATCCGCTGATGTTTAGCAATGCTTTGGAACTCTTCCATTGTTCTTGGAATTGCGCTGATGTTTAACAATACTTTTGGAACTCTTCCATTGTTTTCATAATTCCGCTGATGTTTAACAATGCTTTGAAACTCTTCCATTGTTCTCAGAATTCTGCTGAAGTTTAAAAATGCTTTGGAACTCTTCCATTATTCTCGCAATTCCGCTGAAGTTTAAAAAAGCTTTGGAACTCTTCAATTGTTCTCGGAATTCCGCTAATTTTTAACAATGCTTTTGGAATTCTTCCATTGTTCTCAGAATTCAGCTGATGTTTAACAATGCTTTTGGAACTCTTTCATTGTTCTCAGAATTCCGCTGATGTTTAAAAATGCTTTGGAACTCTTGCATTGCACTCGGAATTCCGCTGAAGTTTAAAAAAGCTTTTTAACTCTTCCATTGTTCGCGGAATTCCAATGAAGCTTAAAAATGCTTTGGAACTCTTCCATTGTTCTCGGAATTCTGCTGAAGTTTAAAAATGCTTTGGAACTCTTCCATTGTTCTCGGAATTCTGCTGATGTTTAACAATGCTTTTCGAACTCTTCCATTGTTTTCTGAATTTCGCTGATGTTTAACAATGCTTTGGAAATCTTCAATTGTTCTCAGATTTCTGCTGAAGTTTAAAAATGCTTTGGAACTCTTCCATTGTTCTCGGAATTCTGCTGAAGTTTAAAAATGCTTTGGAACTCTTCCATTGTTCTCGGAATTCTGCTGATGTTTAAAAATGCTTTGGAACACTTCCGTTGTTCTCGGTATTCCCCTGAAGTTTAAAAAAGCTTTGGAACTCTTCCATTGTTCTCGGAATTCAGCTGATGTTTATCAATGCTTTTGGCACTCTTCCATTGATCTCGGAATTCCGCTGATGTTTATCAAAACTTTTGTAACTCTTCCATTGTTCTCAGAATTCTGCTGAAGTTTAAAAATGCTTTGGAACTCTTCAATTGTTCTCAGAATTCCGCTGATGTTTAAATTGATTTGGAACTCTTCCATTGTTCTGGGAAAGCTGCTGTAGTTTAAAAATGGTTTGGAACTCTTCCATTGTTCTGGGAATTATGCTGAAGTTTAAAAATGCTTTGGAACTCTTCCATTGTTCTCGGAATTCCGCTGAAGTTTAAAAACCTTTGGAACTCTTCCATTGTTCTCGGAATTCCGCTGATGTTTAACAATGCTTTTGGAACTCTTCCATTGTTCTGGGAATTATGCTGAGGTTTAAAAATGCTTTTGAAATCTTCTATTTTTCTCGGAATTCCGCTGATGTTTTACAATGCTTTCAAACTCTTCCATTGTTCAATGAATTTTGCTGTAGTTTAACAATGCTTTGGAACCCTTCCATTGTTCTCAGAATTCCGCTGATGTTTAAAAATGCTTTGGAACACTTCCATTGTTCTCGGTATTCCCCTGAAGTTTAAAAAAGCTTTTTTAACTCTTCCATTGTTCTCGGAATTCCGCTGATGTTTATCAATGCTTTTGGCACTCTTCCATTGATCTCGGAATTCCGCTGATGTTTATCAATGCTTTTGAATCTCTTCCATTGTTCTCAGAATTCTGCTGAAGTTTAAAAATGCCTTGGAACTCTTCAATTGTTCTCAGAATTCCACTGATGTTTAAATTGGTTTGGAACTCTTCCATTGTTCTGGGAATGATGCTGAAGTTTAAAAATGCTTTGGAACTCTTCCATTGTTCTCGGAATTCCGCTGAAGTTTAAAAATGCTTTGGAACTCTTCCAGTGTTCTCAAAATTCCACTGATGTTTAACAATGCTTTTGGAACTCTTCCATTGTTCTCAGAATTCCAATGAAGCTTAAAATGCTTTGTAAATCATCCATTGTTCTCAGAATTCAACTGATGTTTAACTATGCTTTGTAACTCTTCCATTGTTCTCGGAATTCCGCTGATATTTTACAATGCTTTTGAACTCTTCCATTGTTCAAGGAATTACGCTGTAGTTTAACAATGCTTTGGAACTCTTCCATTGTTCTCGGAATTCTGCTGAAGTTTAAAAATGCTTTGGAACTCTTCCATTGTTCTCAGAATTCAGCTGCTGTTTAATATTGCTTTTGGAACTCTTCCATTGTTCTCTGGATTACGCTGATGTTTAACAATGAGTTTTGAACTCTTCCATTGTTCTCAGAATTCAGCTGAAGTTGAAAAATTCTTTGGAACTCTTCCATTGTTCTCAGAATTCCGCTGATGTTTAAAAATGCTTTGGAACACTTCCTTTGTTCTCGGTATTCCGCTGAAGTTTAAAAATGCTTTGGAACTCTTCCATTGTTCTCGGAAATCCGCTGTTGTTTAACAATGCTTTGGAACTCATCCATTGTTCTGGGAATTCTGCTGATGTTTAACAATGCTTTGGAACTCTTCCATTGTTCTTGGAATTCTGCTGTAGTTTAAAAATGCTTTGGAACTCTTCCAGTGTTCTCGGAATTCTGCTGAAGTTTAAAAATGCTTTGGAACTCTTTCATTGTTCAGGGAATTCTACTGAAGTTTAAAAATGCTTTTGAACTCTTCCATTGTTTTGGGAATTCTGCTGAAGTTTAAAAATGCTTTGGAACTCTTCTATTGTTCTGGAAATTCTGCTGAAGTTTAAAAATACTTTGGAACTCTTTCATTTTTCTCCGAATTCCGCTGATGTTTAACAATGCTTTCAAACTCTTCCATTGTTCAAGGAATTCCGCTGAAGTTTAAAAATGCTTTGGAACTCTTGCATTTTTCTCGGAATTCTGCTGAAGTTTAAAAATGCTTTGGAACTCTTCCATTGTTCTCGAAATTCCATTGAAGTTTAACAATGCTTTGGAACTCTTCCATTGTTCTCGGAATTCTGCTGAAGTGTAAAAATGCTTTAGAACTCTTCCATTGTTCTCAGAATTCCGCTAATGTTTAACAATGCATTGCAACCTTTCCACTGTTCTCAGAATTCCGATGATGTTTAACAATTCTTTGGAACTCTTCCGTTTTTCTTGGAAATCCGCTGATGTTTAGCAATGCTTTGGAACTCTTTCATTGTTCTTGGAATTGCGCTGATGTTTAACAATACTTTTGGAACTCTTCCATTGTTTTCGTAATTCCGCTGATGTTTAACAATGCTTTGAAACTCTTCCATTGTTCTCAGAATTCTGCTGAAGTTTAAAAATGCTTTGGAACTCTTCCATTATTCTCTTAATTCCGCTGAAGTTTAAAAAAGCTTTGGAACTCTTCAATTGTTCTCGGAATTCCGCTAATTTTTAACAATGCTTTTGGAATTCTTCCATTGTTCTCAGAATTCAGCTGATGTTTAACAATGCTTTTGGAATTCTTCCATTGTTCTCAGAATTCAGCTGATGTTTAACAATGCTTTTGGAACTCTTCCATTGTTCTCAGAATTCCAATGAAGCTTAAAAATGCTTTGGAACTCTTCCATTGTTCTCGGAATTCTGCTGAAGTTTAAAAATGCTTTGGAACTCTTCCATTGTTCTCGGAATTCTACTGATGTTTAACAATCCTTTGGATCTCTTAGATTGTTCACCAAATTCTGCTGAAGTTTAAATATGCTTTGTAACTCTTCCATTGTGCTCGAAATTCCGCTGAAGTTCAACAATGCTTTGGAACTCTTCCATTGTTCTCGGAATTCTGCTGAAGTGTAAAAATGCTTTAGAACGCTTCCATTGTTCTCAGAATTCCGCTAATGTTTAACAATGCATTGCAACTCTTCCACTGTTCTCAGAATTCCGATGATGTTTAACAATGCTTTGGAACTCTTCCATTTTTCTCGGAAATCCTCTGATGTTTAACAATGCTTTGGAACTCTTCCATTGTTCTCGGAAATCCAATGAAGCTAAATAATGCTTTGGAACTCTTCGATTATTCTCGGATTTCTGTTGAAGTTTAAAAATGCTTTGGAACTCTTCCGTTGTTCTGGGAATTCTGATGAAGTTTAAAAATGCTTTGGAACTCTTCCATTGTTCTCGGCAATCCGCTGATGTTTAACAATGCTTTGGAACTCTTCCATTGTTCTCATAATTCCACTGATGTTTAATAATGCTTTTGGAACTCTTCCATTGTTCTCTGAATTCCGCTAATGTTTAACAATTATTTTGGAACTCTTCCATTGTTCTCAGAATTCCGCTGATGTTTAAAAATGCTTTGGAACTCTTCCATTGTTCTCGGAATTCTGCTGAAGTTTAAAAATGCTTTGGAACTCTTCCATTGTTCTCGGAATTCTGCTGAAGTTTAAAAATGCTTTGGAACTCTTCCATTGTTCTCGGAATTCTGCTGATGTTTAACAATGCTTTTCGAACTCTTCCATTGTTTTCTGAATTTCGCTGATGTTTAACAATGCTTTGGAACTCTTCAATTGTTCTCAGATTTCTGCTGAAGTTTAAAAATGCTTTGGAACTCTTCCATTGTTCTCGGAATTCTGCTGAAGTTTAAAAATGCTTTGGAACTCTTCCATTGTTCTCGGAATTCTACTGATGTTTAACAATCCTTTGGATCTCTTAGATTGTTCACCAAATTCTGCTGAAGTTTAAATATGCTTTGTAACTCTTCCATTGTGCTCGAAATTCCGCTGAAGTTCAACAATGCTTTGGAACTCTTCCATTGTTCTCGGAATTCTGCTGAAGTGTAAAAATGCTTTAGAACGCTTCCATTGTTCTCAGAATTCCGCTAATGTTTAACAATGCATTGCAACTCTTCCACTGTTCTCAGAATTCCGATGATGTTTAACAATGCTTTGGAACTCTTCCATTTTTCTCGGAAATCCTCTGATGTTTAACAATGCTTTGGAACTCTTCCATTGTTCTCGGAAATCCAATGAAGCTAAAAAATGCTTTGCAACTCTTCGATTATTCTCGGATTTCTGTTGAAGTTTAAAAATGCTTTGGAACTCTTCCGTTGTTCTGGGAATTCTGATGAAGTTTAAAAATGCTTTGGAACTCTTCCATTGTTCTCGGCAATCCGCTGATGTTTAACAATGCTTTGGAACTCTTCCATTGTTCTCATAATTCCACTGATGTTTAATAATGCTTTTGGAACTCTTCCATTGTTCTCTGAATTCCGCTAATGTTTAACAATTATTTTGGAACTCTTCCATTGTTCTCAGAATTCCGCTGATGTTTAAAAATGCTTTGGAACTCTTCCATTGTACTCAGGAATTCCGCTGAAGTTTAAAAAAGCTTTGGAACTCTTCCATTGTTCTCGGAATTCCGCTGATGTTTAATAATGCTTTTGGAACTCTTCCATTGTTTTTGTAATTCCGCTGATGTTTAACAATACTTTGGAACTCTTCAATTGTTCTCAGAATTCTGCTGAAGTTTAAAAATGCTTTGGAGCTCTTCCATTGTTCTCGAAATTCCGCTGAAGTTCATCAATGCTTTGGAACTCTTCCATTGTTTTCGGAATTCTGCTGAAGTGTAAAAATGCTTTACAACTCTTCCATTGTTCTCAGAATTCCGCTAATGTTTAACAATGCATTGCAACTCTTCCACTGTTCTCAGAATTCCGATGATGTTTAACAATGCTTTGGTACTCTTCCATTTTTCTCGTAAATCCTCTGATGTTTAACAATGCTTTGGAACTCTTCCATTGTTCTCGGAATTCCAATGAAGCTAAAAAAATGGTTAGGAACTCTTCCTTTATTCTCGGATTTCTGTTGAAGTATAAAAATGCTATGGAACTCTTCCGTTGTTCTGGGAATTCTGATGAAGTTTAAAAATGCTTTGGAACTCTTCCATTGTTCTCGGAAATCCGCTGATGTTTAACAATGCTTTGGAACTCTTCCATTGTAGTCGGAATTCTGCTGTAGTTTAAAAATGCTTTGTAACTCTTCCATTGTTCCCATAATTCAACTGATGTTTAATAATGCTTTTGGAACTCTTCCATTGTTCTCTGAATTCCGCTAATGTTTAACAATTATTTTGGAACTCTTCCATTGATCTCAGAATTCCGCTGAAGTTGAAAAATGCTTTAGAACTCTACCATTGTTCTCAGAATTCCGCTGATGTTTAAAAATGCTTTGGAACTCTTCCATTGTACTCAGGAATTCCGCTGAAGTTTAAAAATCTTTGGAACTCTTCCATTGTTCTCGGAATTCTGCTGGTGTTAGCAATGCTTTTGGAACTCTTTCATTGTTCTCAGAATTCCGTTGAATTTGAAAAATGCTTTGGAACTCTTCCTTTGTTCTCGGAATTCTGCTGAAGTGTGAAAATGCTTTAGAGCTCTTCCATTGTTCTCAGAATTCAGCTAATGTTTAACAATGCATTGCAACTAGAGATGAGCGTTGTTCTACTGGAACTGTTCGCCAATCTCAAATTCGAGCTGTTTTGGGCGGTGTTCGAGCCGGTCGGCGAACACGAACAATTTGAGAAAAATTCGGCTGTTCGAGGTTATGTTCAATAACTGTTCGTGCACCAAAATCATAACTGGATTTTTTCTCAGTAATGATGAAAATTAATGTTAATACGCAGTTTGAGTGTACAGCGGGGCGGGGGGAGGGGCAGGGGATGGATCTCTGCAGGAACAATGAAGATCTCCATTTTTTTTTGTCTTTCCCGCATTTGCAGTGGGGAGGTGCAATCTGTCAGCCTATCAGCAGCGCACACACGGAGCGAAGTGCTTTTTTTCACACAAGCAAGGGCATGTGTGATTGGCAGTGTATGTCACATGTCCTTGCCCTATAAGACCAAGCCATTTTCCCCGTCGCCACCATTTTCTCACTGCTGCAGCTGCGTGTTAGACGGCACCGCTGTTGCTGTGTGCGCTATACCTTGTTAATTTCAAGCCAATTTTCGCACAAATATACAGATAGCTTGGGAGTAGGGAATAGTTGTGATTGCAGTCCTTTTAAGGACTAGGTTACAGCATTTCCTACGACTTTTATCAAGCAGGTCTGTGCTCTTAAATAGATAGATTGTGGGAGTAAAGACTAATTGTAATTGGAGTCCTTTTCAGGACTAGGTTACATCAGTTCCTATCAGTTTTTGCCAGGCAGGTCTGTGCCAGTGCTATGCAAGTTTATTTCACAGCATTTGGCTGAATCTAGCAAAGCTAATCCTTTTTGGCCTATTGCAGAGTGTGTTAGTCAGTGGAGTAGCCTATCTGTGTTGCAAGATATACCACCTGTGTATAGAATACCAATTTTTTTACTGCACCTAGTGAAGTAAAATCTTTTGGGCATAGCATCATTCTATTAGTCCATCTATACTGACCTCCATCAGGTTGCAAACTGAATATAATTTTTTTCTGCATCTAGCTCTGAAAAAATATTTGGGCTTCTAGCAGTGTGTGGGACTTGTTCTATTAGTCCTTCTATACTGACCTCCAGCAGGTTGCAAATTGAATATAATTTTTTTCTGCATCTAGCTCTGAAAAAATATTTGGGCTTCTAGCGGTGTGTGGGACTTGGTCTATTAGTCCATCTATACTGACCTCCATCAGGTTGCAAATTAAAAATAATTTTTTTCTGCATCTAGCTCTGAAAAAATATTTGGGCTTCTAGCAGTGTGTGGGACTTGGTCTATTAGTCCATCTATACTGACCTCCGTCAGGTTGCAAATTGAATAAAAAAAAATTCTGCATCTAGCTCTGAAAAAATATTGGGGCTTCTAGCGGTGTGTGGGACTTGGTCTATTAGTCCATCTATACTGACCTCCATCAGGTTGCAAATTAAAAATAATTTTTTTCTGCATCTAGCTCTGAAAAAATATTTGGGCTTCTAGCGGTGTGTGGGACTTGGTCTATTAGTCCATCTATACTGACCTCCATCAGGTTGCAAATTAAAAATAATTTTTTTCTTCATTTAGCTCTGAAAAAATATTTGGGCTTCTAGCAGTGTGTGGGACTTGTTCTATTAGTCCTTCTATACTGACCTCCAGCAGGTTGCAAATTGAATATAATTTTTTTCTGCATCTAGCTCTGAAAAAATATTTGGGCTTCTAGCGGTGTGTGGGACTTGGTCTATTAGTCCATCTATACTGACCTCCATCAGGTTGCAAATTGAATAAAAAAAAATTCTGCATCTAGCTCTGAAAAAATATTTGGGCTTCTAGCGGTGTGTGGGACTTGGTCTATTAGTCCATCTATATTGACCTCCATCAGGTTGCAAATTAAAAATAATTTTTTTCTGCATCTAACCCAGCCAATAGTTTTGGCCTAATACCACAGTTTGGCCACTCAGCTCTGCTCGGTTACCATCCATTGTTTTTTTGTGCAAACAACTCCAGAGTTGTGAATTAGTTAACCACCAAAATGAGTGGGAAAAGGCCTGCTGCTGGTGGAAAGGGGAATAGGCGTGTTGGGAAGGGGAAAAAAGCTTGTGTCCGTGGGGTAGGTGCAGAAGAAAGACCATCTTCCAGCCAAACTAAAATGTCTACTTCTTTTAGCGGACAATGTGATAAGATCCCTTTCTTACGGCCACGCCAATCGCTACAAATTCCAGATGAGGCACAAAAACAGCAGGTGCTTCAACGGATATCAAGTGCTCCTTTAAGTGGGCTCTCCTCCACATCAACTTCAACATCACAAATACTCCAGTCCTCAAAGGTGTCACCCAAATCGCACTTGCTTCCTCACAGCTCCCAAATCTCCAGCTGCCCGTCTGAGTATGAGGTAGAACAGATGGTTGAGTCTGCAGAGCTGTTTACTCATACTATAGCCTGGGAATCAGAGGTCGACTCCAGCGCTTCTGTGAATCCAGACGAGGAAATGATCTGCACTGATGCCCAGAATCTTTATGAGTCGGATCCAGGACCAGACGCAGAAGGTTCTGACCATAATGTAGACCCTCATTCCCAAACTGTAACTCCTGTTGGTGGAGACAATGAGAAAGACGATGATAAGACTCAAATACCTGATTGGAGCGACAACTTTAGTTTTTTGTCAGGGCAGGAACAGGTTGGCTCTGAGGACGACGGGTGTGATAACGCACAGGGTGATGATGATGAGGTCGGAGATCCCACTTACTGTCAACCCACAGTCAGCCAAGAGATGAGGTCAGCAGAGGAGGTGGAGGAAGATGCTAGTGACGACGAGGTCAGGTTGCGCCTTCCTGGACAGAGACGTAGTACAGGAAGCACGTCAACAACTGCATCCTCAAACACAACTCTGCCTCTCACCACAAGTCGTGGTGGCTCTTCAGGTCGCATGGGTGCTAAGCCTTGCATAGCCTGGGCATTTTTTCAGATCGATAAAGATCACCCAACTCGTGTTATCTGTAACATTTGTCAGCAAAAGCTAAGTAGAGGCCAAAAAATACATAGTTTGAGTACTTCATGCATGAACCGGCACATGGACATGAAGCATAAGTTGCAGTGGGAAGCTCAGTGTGCTACAATGCGGCCTAGCCGGCCGGGCTAACCACCGTCTGCCATATCTTGTGCATCCGCGGCCTCTTCATCCTCTGTGACTGGGGGGACAGCAGTCACACCTGTTTTGGGGCGCAGACCTGCCACCTCTTTACCCGCAACAGCCAGCGTGATTGGCAGGTCATCATTTTCTTTGGAGGTGGTAACACCAGCTGGTCTTGAGCGCTGTCCGACATTGATAGCACCACCTTTGGATCAAGGCAACCTAACATGTCCGCCTGCATCTTCCTCACAGACCGGCAGTTTGCCGGGGACACCCTTATCAACCCCGTCTAAGCACAATAGCCAGCCCTCGGTCCCTCAGATGTGGACAAGTAAAAGACCATTTCCTCCTAGCCATGAGAAAGCTAAGAGGTTGAATTTCACCATCTGCAAGCTCTTGGCTACAGAAATGCTGCCTTTCCGCCTGGTGGACACAGAGGATTTTCGAGACCTTATGTCCGTCGCAGTGCCCCAGTACCAGATGCCCAGTCGGCACTACTTCTCAAAGAAAGGTGTGCCTGCGCTCCACCAGCATGTCGCACACAACATCACCGCTTCTTTGAGAAACTCTGTGTGTGACAGGGTGCATTTCACCACAGACACTTAGACGAGTAGGCATGGACAGGGGCGTTACATGTCGCTGACTGGGCACTGGGTAACTATGGTGACAGCAGGACAAGGAGCTGCTGTCCAAGTCTTGCCGTCCCCACGAGTTGTGTGTCAATCCTCTTTATGTCAAAGTTCCTCCACTGCTTCTGCCTCCTCAACCTCCTCTCGGTCTTCCACCTGCACCCAAAGCCTGTCTGGTCATGCCACAAGCTTTCTAACTGCGCAGAAGGGATCCTGCACACCTCCTTACTATGCTGGCAGTAGGGCTCAACGTCATCAGGCGGTTTTTACATTGAAATGTCTGGGAAATGTGAGTCACACAGATGAGGAGTTGTGGTCAGCTCTGGAGAACCAATTTCATGAATGGTTGTCTCCACTGGACCTGAAACCAGGGAAGGCCGTGTGCGACAATGCTGCAAACCTGGGTGCGGCCCTTCGCCGGGGCAATGTCACACACGTGCCTTGTATGGCTCACGTGTTGAACCTGGTTGTCCAGCAATTTTTAGCCCACTATCCCAGACTAGATGGCCTTCTGCAGAGGGCACGGTCGCTGTGTGCTCACTTCCGCCGTTCGCATCCCGCAGCTCAGCGACTTACATCTCTACAGAAGTCGTTGGGCCTGCCACTTCACCGGCTAAAATGCGATGTGCCTACCCAGTGGAATTCAACTCTGCACATGTTGCAGCGACTGTGGCAGCACCGACAAGCCCTGGTGCAATACGTTCTGACGTTTAGCCTGGGCCAACGAGATTCAGAGGTGGGGCAAATCACGCTGGAGGAGTGGTCTCAGATCAGCGACCTATGCACCCTTCTGCACAGTTTTGAAATGGCGACGAAGATGTTTAGTGCTGACGATGCCATTATCAGCATGACTATTCCGGTGATTTACATGCTGGAGCACATGTTAAACAGAATTCGGAGTCAGGTGGTGGCACAAGAGGAGGTGGAGGAAGTAGAGGAGGAGGAGTTGTATGCGGAAGGGCTAACATCTGCAAAGTCCAGACGGTCGGCAGCACCAAGGCGGCAGGCATGTGAGGGTGGGGGAGATGATTTTACCAGGGTGCATGGTAGCAGCCAAACTAGTGAGGAAGGTGCAGGAGCCCAGGAAGAAGTGGAGGACGAACTGATGGAAGACTCATCAGATGAGGGAGACCTTGATCACATTTCTGTTGTGCGAGGTTGGGGGGAGAGGACAGAGGAAGGAAGCATGATTGTTACCTCGCCACCAACACAACAGGGACTTGGTGCTCCTGGATGCGCAACACACATGAGTGCCTTCTTGCTGCACTACCTGCAACATGACCCTCGAATTGTGAGAATTAGAAATAATCCTGACTACTGGGTTGCCACACTGTTAGATCCCCGGTAAAAAAGTAAATTTGCAGAAATTATTCCTGCCATAGAAAGGGATGCACGCATGCAGGAGTATCAGCAGAGACTGTTGCAGAATCTTACATGTGCTTTTCCACAAAATACCAGTGGTGCACGTAGTGAATCTCACAGTTCCAACTTGCCAACCGTGGGACCGTCAAGTGTTCAGCACTCAAACCGTAACAGAACCACAGTATCTGCTGGTAACATCAATTTTGCGGAATCATTTCACCACTTTTTTAGCCCATCCTTTGCATGGCCACAGGAGACAAGAAGTCTGACACATAGTCAACGCCTAGAGACGATGGTACAGGAGTATCTCCAAGTAAACATTGAAGCCACGACTGTGTCTCTGGACCCTTGCTCTTTTTGGGCTTCCAATCTGGATAAATGGCCGGAGCTAGCCACTTACGCCTTGGAGATCTTGTCATGCCCCGCAGCCAGCGTTCTGTCTGAACGTGTGTTCAGCGCTGCTGGTGGTGTGCTGACAGATAAGCGCACGCGGCTCTCCACTGATAATGTAGACAGACTCACGTTCATAAAGATGAACAAATCATGGATCCGAAACGACTTTTCTACCCCTGTGTCATCCTGGGGAGAGTAAAAGCTTGATGATTGGTTAAAATCACCCTACCAACCGTTTTAAGCTTTCAAATTACTAATCATGTTTATCTGTATCTTGACTGGAAAATAATTTGGGCTTTGTAGCAGTGTGCAGCACTGATCCTATTAGGCCATCTATAATAAGCTTCACCAGATTTAAAATTAAAAATAATTTTTAGCTGCATCTAGCCCGGAAAATAATTTTGGGGCTCCGAGATGCGCAAGACACATAAGTGCCTTCTTGCTGCACTACCTGCAGCATGACCCTAATATTGTCAAAATTCGAAGTAATCATGACTACTGGGTTGCCACACTCTTAGATCCCCCAAACTTTTCGATCAACCTTTTCATTTTAATAAAGACCAAAAAAATGGTCATTTTTGAAATTATAAGCATTAGCAGGTTGTTAGAAACTGAAATCAAACAGTTTTCAACTCAAAACTTTATTCTAGGTGATGTTACATTTTCACATAGGACCCCTTGTTCGAAAGGAGCTTCTGAACTCTCTCGTTCATTGAATTTGTCAGGTTTTGGATGGTTTCTGCTTCAATTGTTTTGCATGAGGACAGAATACCCTCCCAGAGCTGGTGCTTAGATGTGAACTGCCTCCCGCCATCATAGACACTCCTTTTAATGATGCTCCAAAGGTTCTGAATGGGGTAGAGGTCAGGGGAGCATGGGGGTCACACCATAAGTTTGTCCCCTTTTATGCCCATATCAGCCAGAGATGCAGATGTTTTATGTGCAGCATGAGATGGTGCATTATCATGCAGAAAAATGATCTTGCTGTGAAATACACGGTTCTTCTTCTTGAACCATGGCAGGAAGTGCTGTTTGAGAAAATCCACATACATTATGGAGTTCATCTTTAGCGCCTTCAGGGATCCTAAAGGGGCCGACAATCTCTCTCCCCATGATTCCAGCCCAAAACATTACTCCACCTCCTCCTTGTTGGCGCTGTAGCCGTGTTTGCGTGGGGTGTCCATCAACCAGCCATCCTCCACTCCATTCATCTGGACCATCGAGCGCTGCACGGCACTCATCCATGAACAAAACAGTTTTGAAATCAGTCTTCATGTAATGTTTGGCCCACTGGAGCCGTTTCTGCTTGTGTGAAGTGGATAGAGGAGGTCGACAGGATGGCGTATGCACAGCTGCAAACCTCTGAAGGACCCTGCATCTTGTTGTTCGGGGGACGTTGGAGGCACAAGCAGCTTCAAAAACTTGTCTGCTGCTATGACAAGGCTTTTTTGCCGCTGCTCTTTCAACCTGACGTAATTGCCTGTAGGAAAGAGTCCTCAATTTGCCCTTATCAGCACGCACACGTGTGTACTGTGAATCAGCTACATACTTCTTGATTGCCAAGACACTTCATCCTGATCATCGCACAATGTTGATTGTAGTCATGCCTTGACCTAAACACTCCACAATTTGTTGCTTCTCAGCAGCCGACACATCCTTTTTCTTTCCCATTTTGGCAGAAAATGTAGGCTGCTTAATAATGTGAGAGAGCCTTCTTAAGTAGTCTTGCCTTTCGTTGGACACACCTGCCAAACTAATTAGCACAGGTGTCTGCAATTGCTTACAGTGATATAAAGAGCCCTGACACACATCACCATCAATGAGTTTAACTGACAAACAAACAAATTCTTCCCTTATCACTCCTAAACACTTTTTGCATAATAATTTGGAACGCTTTGTACATGTGCTTTTCCACAAAACACCAGTGGTTCACGTAGTGAATGTTACAGTTCTAACTTGCCAACCGTGGTCTGTATGGAATTGTTCAATAAAGGGCCCAAAATTAAGATAACATAGATGGGAGAGGTCTCTATGAATAGGAATTCCTAAGTATTTGATACCCTGTGAGGGCCAGGCAAAGGGAAAGTTGGACTGGATGGAATCCTATATGGATTTAGGGAGGGAGACATTGAGGGCCTCAGACTTCGCTGCATTGATTTTAAAATTTTACCATGTAACAAAGTGATCTATTTCAGCCATAACAGCAGGGATGAATATATGTGATTGAGTGATATATACTAGGACATCATCAGCAAATAGAGAGCACTTGTACTCGGTGCCTCCCACCTCAATCCACCTAATATTGGGGTTATGGCGAATTGATGAGAGCAGGTGCTCCGTCACTAGGATGTATAAGAGAGGGGACAGAGGACATCCCTGCCTTGTCCCATTGGTGATTGTGAAAGGTGATGAAAATGTTCTGACGCACCCCCTGGGCCTTGGGACACCCGGAGCCGGACCCTTTTTGGTGGATGCTGGTGGTTGTAGTCTTCGTGGCGGCGATCCGGTTCTGTGGCTCAGGGCGGTCAAACCAGTGGCGGAACTATTTATGTGGTTTTGATGTTTAAATGTCCGACTACGCCACCCGTGGATTGCGGTCAGAGTGAAACGCCGCTACAGGACAGACCACTAAGGCTGGTGTTGTGGGTGCAGCAGAGCGTAGCATAACTCCCCACGGGAGGAGTATAGCCTCAGGGCAGTGTATGCGGAGGATGGGGGTGATGGTGCAGGGCAGCAGCAGTAAATACACGATGTCAGTGATGCAGTTCAGGGCCTTTACTCACAGTTCTTATTATCCAGACCACGTCTGCAGGTAACGGCTGCCCACGTCGTACTGTGCTCACCAGGTGAGGGGCTCAGACAACTCCCAGATAACTTTGGAGCGCTTCACAGGACCCCCTTTGTGTGTCCTTTGTCTGGCCTTTCTTACCAACACTTCTGTCCGGCTGCCTCGGGCCTCCTCTTGGTAAACTTGGCGCCAGTTTCCCTGACCCTATGTGGTGCCTTCCTAGCGGGTGGAGCAAGGGGCTGCGCCACATAAAATGTCAGAGCCTCCGGTTTCTAGCTGAGGGTCGTTTCCTGCCTCCACTAGTTCGGGGACCGGTCTCCCCCTTTGCCCTGACCCCTCCACGCAGGTGGATTCGGGCGTGCGGTGGCGACTCGCCCGTCCGCACCCCTGGGATCCCTTCATTCCTCGTTCCTGGAGCCTTCTCCGCTCCTCTTCCTTCCTTCTCCCTCTTGCAGGCCTGGGCCTCTGTTACTAGGCCCGCCTCCGGAGCAGAGCTCATGCAGAGCCCCTGCTCCCTGCCACTTCTGCTCAGACTTCTCTGCACTGAACTAAGATGGTGCCCACCTTTTATACTCCCTTCTCAATGCACCCAGGAACTGCTTCCTCCCTGCTCCTGCACTGCAGGGTTCCCCTTCCTCAGTGTTCCCTCCCCCCACTCCAGCCAGGGACAGGGACTGTCGTGCCCATCTCAGGGGCATATTGGTCGCCCTGCCCCACGGCAATGTGGTGTAATGCATGCAGGTGTCGGGTCCTGATCCACACTCCATCCTTATCTGAGAGTGAGATATCACACCTCTGGGTGAGGTGCAATACGTCTGTAGCAACCGAGCCCTCGGTGCTACAGTTCCATTTGTCTTCAGCCTAGGTGACGTATTGCGATACAGGGCCGTGATTTTGGCTATAAAAGGGTCCCCTAGACCCCTACCCCAAGCTTTTTAAGAGAATCATATATGGCGTGCCAGGAGACTCTATGGAATGCTTTCTCAGCATCCAACGAGAGTATCTACTTACAAATTTTTAACTGCATCTAGCCCAGGAAATACTTTGTGCCTAGTAGCAGTGTCTGCTAGTCAGCGGATTATCCAGGCTGTTAATCAAGCTACACCACCTGTAGTTTGGACACTTAATTTTTCAAAGGAAATGCTTCGGGACCACGGGATACTCAGTGAAGAGCATCAGGAGGCACCCCAAGGCATAGGGGCTGGGACTGGCACTAGGATGCCTTGCGGTGGACAGCCGAGCTCGATCCTTATAAAAGCTTTTTAACTGCAGCAGCTTTAGTGGACGCTACTGGAGCTGGAATTACGCGGCTGCTGGCATGAGACTTGCCCTCCAATAGATCCTTGTAAATGGATTTAAAGTGTATTCATTTAAATTAGAGGGACAATTTAAATTAAAAAGCTTAGAGCTGCCTCCACCACAGGGGGGCTCTCTTGACCCACCAGCGGACAGGCACCAGTATTGGGAGAGGGGGGCTGGCCGTCAGGGTTCACCGCGGCTCTGGCACAAACCCGGCGACACGGAGGTGGCACTTGCAGGAGCGGACTGGCCGTGTCGGCTTCTCACTTTTTGGATTTTAGAAGGGCATGACATGCCTATATCTGTGTCTCCCCCTCCTTTTACTCCTCCACCTCTTTTCTTTTCGCATGACTATATGTACTTGTCACTTTTCCATGTGTTAGTTGTGTCTTCTGAGCAGTTTGTCAGCTTTTGGACACCTTTGAAGGTGTTTTCTATGTGTTTCTATGTGTTTTTGTTTGCCTGCCATTGGTTTTAACGGTTTTCGAAGGTGTTCGACGAACAGTTCGACGAACAGTTCGGCGAACACACGGTTGTTCGACGAACCGAACCGAACTCGAACACTACGGGGGTGGCTCAACACTAATTGCAACTCTTCCACTGTTCTCAGAATTCCGATGATGTTTAACAATGCTTTGGAACTCTTCCATTGTTCTCAGAATTCTGCTGAAGTTTAAAAATGCTTTGGAGCTCTTCAATTGTTCTCGGAATTCTGCTGAAGTTTAAAAATGCTTTCGAACTCTTCCATTGTTCTCGGAATTCCTCTGATGTTTATCAATCCTTTGGATCTCTTAGATTGTTCACCAAATTCTGCTGAAGTTTAAATATGTTTTGGAACTCTTCCATTGTTCTCGAAATTCCGCTGAAGTTCATCAATGCTTTGGAACTCTTCCATTGTTCTCGGAATTTTGCTGAAGTGTAAAAATGCTTTAGAACTCTTCCATTGTTCTCAGAATTCCGCTAATGTTTAACAATGCATTGCAACTCTTCCACTGTTCTCAGAATTCCGATGATGTTTAACAATGCTTTGGAACTCTTCCATTTTTCTCGGAAATCCTCTGATGTTTAACAATGCTTTGGAACTCTTCCATTGTTCTCGGAATTCCAATGAAGGTAAAAAATGCTTAGGAACTCTTCCATTATTCTCGGATTTCTGTTGAAGTATAAAAATGCTTTGGAACTCTTCCGTTGTTCTGGGAATTCTGATGAAGTTTAAAAATGCTTTGGAAATCTTCCATTGTTCTCGGAAATCCGCTGATGTTTAACAATGCTTTGGAACTCTTCCATTGTTGTCGGAATTGTGCTGTAGTTTAAAAATGCTTTGTAACTCTTCCATTGTTCCCATAAATCAACTGATGTTTAATTATGCTTTTGGAACTCTTCCATTGTTCTCTGAATTCCGCTAATGTTTAACAATTATTTTGGAACTCTTTCATTGATCTCAGAATTCTGCTGAAGTTGAAAAATGCTTTAGAACTCTACCATTGTTCTCAGAATTCTGCTGATGTTTAAAAATGCTGTGGAACTCTTCCATTGTACTCAGGAATTCCGCTGAAGTTTAAAAAAGCTTTGGAACTCTTCCATTGTTCTCGGAATTCTGCTGGTGTTAGCAATGCTTTTGGAACTCTTTCATTGTTCTCAGAATTCCGCTGAATTTGAAAAATGCTTTGGAACTCTTCCTTTGTTCTCGGAATTCTGCTGAAGTGTAAAAATGCTTTAGAGCTCTTCCATTGTTCTCAGAATTCAGCTAATGTTTAACAATGCATTGCAACTCTTCCACTGTTCTCAGAATTCCGATGATGTTTAACAATGCTTTGGAACTCTTCCATTGTTCTTGGAATTCCGCTGATGTTTAACAATACTTTTGGAACTCTTCCATTGTTTTCGTAATTCCGCTGATGTTTAACAATGCTTTGAAACTCTTCCATTGTTCTCAGAATTCTGCTGAAGTTTAAAAATGCTTTGGAACTCTTCCATTTTTCTCGCAATTCCGCTGAAGTTTAAAAAAGCTTTGGAACTCTTCAATTGTTCTCGGAATTCCGCTAATTTTTAACAATGCTTTTGGAATTCTTCCATTGTTCTCAGAATTCCGCTGATGTTTAAAAATGCTTTGGAACTCTTCCATTGCACTCGGAATTCCGCTGAAGTTTAAAAAAGCTTTTTAACTCTTCCATTGTTCGCGGAATTCCAATGAAGCTTAAAAATGCTTTGGAACTCTTCCATTATTCTCGGATTTCTGTTGAAGTTTAAAAATGCTTTGGAACTCTTCCGTTGTTCTGGGAATTCTGATGAAGTTTAAAAATGCTTTGGAACTCTTCCATTGTTCTCGCAATTCCGCTGAAGTTAAAAAAAGCTTTGGAACTCTTCCATTGTTCTCGGAATTCTGCTGATGTTTAACAATGCTTTTGTAACTCTTCCATTGTTTTCTGAATTTCGCTGATGTTTAATAATGCTTTGGAACTCTTCAATTGTTCTCAGAATTCTGATGAAGTTTAAAAATGCTTTGGAACTCTTCCATTGTTCTCGGAATTCTGCTGAAGTTTAAAAATGCTTTGGAACTCTTCCATTGTTCTCGGAATTCCGCTGATGTTTAACAATCCTTTGGATCTCTTCGATTGTTCACCAAATTCTGCTGAAGTTTAAATATGCTTTGTAACTCTTCCATTGTGCTCGAAATTCCGCTGAAGTTCAACAATGCTTTGGAACTCTTCCATTGTTCTCAGAATTCCGCTAATGTTTAACAATGCATTGCAACTCTTCCACTGTTCTCAGAATTCCGATGATGTATAACAATGCTTTGGAACTCTTCCATTTTTCTCGGAAATCCTCTGATGTTTAACAATGCTTTGGAACTCTTCCATTGTTCTCGGAATTCCAATGAAGCTAAAAAATGCTTTGGAACTCTTCGATTATTCTCGGATTTCTGTTGAAGTTTAAAAATACTTTGGAACTCTTCCGTTGTTCTGGGAATTCTGATGAAGTTTAAAAATGCTTTGGAACTCTTCCATTGTTCTCAGAATTCCGCTAATGTTTAACTATGCATTGCAACTCTTCCACTGTTCTCAGAATTCCGATGATGTTTAACAATGCTTTGGAACTCTTCCATTGTTCTCGGAATTCTGCTGTAGTTTAAAAATGCTTTGGAACTCTTCCATTGTTCTCAGAATTCCGCTGAAGTTGAAAAATGCTTTGGAACTCTTCCATTGTTCTCAGAATTCCGCTGATGTTTAAAAATGCTTTGGAACTCTTCCATTGTACTCAGGAATTCCGATAAAGTTTAAAAAAGCTTTGGAACTCTTCCATTGTTCTCGGAATTCTGCTGATGTTAGCAATGCTTTTGGAACTCTTTCATGGTTCTCAGAATTCCGCTGAATTTGAAAAATGCTTTGGAACTCTTCCATTGTTCTCGGAATTCCGCTGATGTTTAATAATGCTTTTGGAACTCTTCCATTGTTTTCATAATTCCGCTGATGTTTAACAATACTTTCGAACTCTTCAATTGTTCTCAGAATCCTGCTGAAGTTTAAAAATGCTTTGGAGCTCTTCAATTGTTCTCGGAATTCTGCTGAAGTTTAAAAATGCTTTGGAACTCTTCCATTGTTCTCGGAATTCATCTGATGTTTAACAATCCTTTGGATCTCTTAGATTGTTCACCAAATTCTGCTGAAGTTTAAATATGCTTTGGAACTCTTCCATTGTTCTCGAAATTCCGCTAAAGTTCATCAATGCTTTGGAACTCTTCCATTGTTCTCGGAATTCTGCTGAAGTGTAAAAATGCTTTAGAACTCTTCCATTGTTCTCAGAATTCCGCTAATGTTTAACAATGCATTGCAACTCTTCAACTGTTCTCAGAATTCCGATGATGTTTAACAATATTTTGGAACTCTTCCATTTCTCTCGGAAATCCTCTGATGTTTAACAATGCTTTTGGAACTCTTCCATTGTTTTCGTAATTCCGCTGATGTTTAACAATGCTTTGGAACTCTTCCATTGTTCTCAGAATTCTGCTGAAGTTTAAAAATGCTTTGGAACTATTCCATTATTCTTGCAATTCCGCTGAAGTTTAAAAAAGCTTTGGAACTCTTCAATTGTTCTCGGAATTCCGCTAATTTTTAACAATGATTTAGGAATTCTTCCATTGTTCTCAGAATTCAGCTGATGTTTAACAATGCTTTTGTAACTCTTCCATTGTTCTCGCAATTCCAATGAAGGTTAAAAATGCTTTGGAACTCTTTAATTATTCTCGCAATTCTGTTGAAGTTTAAAAATGCTTTGGAACTCTTCCGTTGCTCTGGGCATTCTGATGAAGTTTAAAAATGCTTTGGAACTCTTCCATTGTTTTCGGAATTTCGCTGATGTTTAACAATGCTTTGGAACTCTTCCATTGTTCTCAGAATTCTGCTGAAGTTTAAAAATGCTTTGAAACTCTTCCATTGTTCTCGGAATTCTGCTGAAGTTTAAAAATGCTTTGGAACTCTTCCATTGTTCTTGGAATTCCGCTGATGTTTAACAATCCTTTGGTTCTCATAGATTGTTCACCAAATTCTGCTGAAGTTTAAAGATGCTTTGGAAATCTTCCATTGTTCTCGGAATTCTGCTGACGTTTAAAAATGCTTTAGAACTCTTCCTTTGTTCTCAGAATTCCGCTAATGTTTAACAATGCTTTGCAACTCTTCCATTGTTCTCAGAATTCCGATGATGTTTAACAATGCTTTGGAACTCTTCCATTTTTCTCGGAAATCCGCTGATGTTTAGCAATGCTTTGGATCAATTCCATTGTTCTTGGAATTCCGCTGATATTTAACAATGCTTTGGAACTCTTCCATTGTTTTCGTAATTCCGCTGATGTTTAACAATACTTTGGAACTCTTCAATTGTTCTCAGAATTCTGCTGAAGTTTAAAAAAGCTTTGGAACTCTTCCATTGTTCTCGGAATTCTGCTGAAGTTTAAAAATGCTTTGGAACTCTTCCATTGTTCTCAGAATTCCGCTAATGTTTAACTATGCATTGCAACTCTTCCACTGTTCTCAGAATTCCGATGATGTTTAACAATGCTTTGGAACTCTTCCATTTTTGTCGGAAATCCTCTGATGTTTAACAATTCTTTTGGAACTCTGCCATTGTTTTCGTAATTCCGCTGATGTTTAACAATGCTTTGGAACTCTTCCATTGTTCTCAGAATTCTGCTGAAGTTTAAAAATGCTTTGGAACTCTTCCATTATTCTTGCAATTCCTCTGAAGTTTAAAAAAGCTTTGGAACTCTTCAATTGTTCTCGGAATTCCGCTAATTTTTAACAATGATTTAGGAATTCTTCCATTGTTCTCAGAATTCAGCTGATGTTTAACAATGCTTTTGTAACTCTTCCATTGTTCTCTGAATTCCAATGAAGGTTAAAAATGCTTTGGAACTCTTCCATTTTTCTCGGAAATCCGCTGATGTTTAGCAATGCTTTGGATCTATTCCATTGTTCTCGGAATTCCGCTGATATTTAACAATGCTTTTGGAACTCTTCCATTGTTTTCGTAATTCCGCTGATGTTTAACAATACTTTGGAACTCTTCAATTGTTCTCAGAATTCTGCTGAAGTTTAAAAAAGCTTTGGAACTCTTCCATTGTTCTCGGAATTCTGCTGAAGTTTAAAAATGCTATGGAACTCTTCCATTGTTCTCGAAATTCCGCTGAAGTCCATCAATGCTTTGGAACTCTTACATTGTCCTCGGAATTCTGCTGAAGTGTAAAAATGCTTTAGAACTCTTCCTTTGTTCTCAGAATTCCGCTAATGTTTAACAATGCTTTGCAACTCTTCCATTGTTCTCAGAATTCCGATGATGTTTAACAATGCTTTGGAACTCTTCCATTTTTCTCGGAAATCCGCTGATGTTTAGCAATGCTTTGGATCAATTCCATTGTTCTTGGAATTCCGCTGATATTTAACAATGCTTTGGAACTCTTCCATTGTTTTCGTAATTCCGCTGATGTTTAACAATACTTTGGAACTCTTCAATTGTTCTCAGAATTCTGCTGAAGTTTAAAAAAGCTTTGGAACTCTTCCATTGTTCTCGGAATTCTGCTGAAGTTTAAAAAAGCTTTGGAACTCTTCCATTGTTCTCAGAATTCCGCTAATGTTTAACTATGCATTGCAACTCTTCCACTGTTCTCAGAATTCCGATGATGTTTAACAATGCTTTGGAACTCTTCCATTTTTCTCGGAAATCCTCTGATGTTTATCAATGCTTTTGGAACTCTTCCATTGTTTTCGTAATTCCGCTGATGTTTAACAATGCTTTGGAACTCTTCCATTGTTCTCAGAATTCTGCTGAAGTTTAAAAATGCTTTGGAACTCTTCCATTTTTCTCAGAATTCCGCTGATGTTTAAAAATGCTTTGGAACTCTTCCATTGTACTCAGGAATTCCGCTAAAGTTTAAAAAAGCTTTGGAACTCTTCCATTGTTCTCGGAATTCTGCTGATGTTAGCAATGCTTTTGGAACTCTTTCATGGTTCTCAAAATTCCGCTGAATTTGAAAAATGCTTTGGAACTCTTCCATTGTTCTCGGAATTCCGCTGATGTTTAATAATGCTTTTGGAACTCTTCCATTGTTTTCATAATTCCGCTGATGTTTAACAATACTTTGGAACTCTTCAATTGTTCTCAGAATCCTGCTGAAGTTTAAAAATGCTTTGGAGCTCTTCAATTGTTCTCGGAATTCTGCTGAAGTTTAAAAATGCTTTGGAACTCTTCCATTGTTCTCGGAATTCATCTGATGTTTAACAATCCTTTGGATCTCTTAGATTGTTCACCAAATTCTGCTGAAGTTTAAATATGCTTTGGAACTCTTCCATTGTTCTCGAAATTCCGCTGAAGTTCATCAATGCTTTGGAACTCTTCCATTGTTCTCGGAATTCTGCTGAAGTATAAAAATGCTTTAGAACTCTTCCATTGTTCTCAGAATTCCGCTAATGTTTAACAATGCATTGCAACTCTTCAACTGTTCTCAGAATTCCGATGATGTTTAACAATATTTTGGAACTCTTCCATTTTTCTCGGAAATCCTCTGATGTTTAACAATGCTTTTGGAACTCTTCCATTGTTTTCGTAATTCCGCTGATGTTTAACAATGCTTTGGAACTCTTCCATTGTTCTCAGAATTCTGCTGAAGTTTAAAAATGCTTTGGAACTATTCCATTATTCTTGCAATTCCGCTGAAGTTTAAAAAAGCTTTGGAACTCTTCAATTGTTCTCGGAATTCCGCTAATTTTTAACAATGATTTAGGAATTCTTCCATTGTTCTCAGAATTCAGCTGATGTTTAACAATGCTTTTGTAACTCTTCCATTGTTCTCGCAATTCCAATGAAGGTTAAAAATGCTTTGGAACTCTTTAATTATTCTCGCAATTCCAATGAAGGTTAAAAATGCTTTGGAACTCTTCCGTTGCTCTGGGCATTCTGATGAAGTTTAAAAATGCTTTGGAACTCTTCCATTGTTCTCGGTATTCTGTTGATGTTTAACAATCCTTTGGATCTCTTAGATTGTTCACCAAATTCTGCTGAAGTTTAAATATGCTTTGTAACTCTTCCATTGTGCTCGAAATTCCGCTGAAGTTCAACAATGCTTTGGAACTCTTCCATTGTTCTCGGAATTCTGCTGAAGTGTAAAAATGCTTTAGAACGCTTCCATTGTTCTCAGAATTCCGCTAATGTTTAACAATGCATTGCAACTCCTCCACTGTTCTCAGAATTCTGATGATGTTTAACAATGCTTTGGTACTCTTCCATTTTTCTCGGAAATCCTCTGATGTTTAACATTGCTTTGGAACTCTTCCATTGTTCTCGGAATTCCAATGAAGCTAAAAAATGCTTTGGAACTCTTCGATTATTCGCGGATTTCTGTTGAAGTTTAAAAATGCTTTGGAACTCTTCCGTTGTTCTGGGAATTCTGATGAAGTTTAAAAATGCTTTGGAACTCTTCCATTGTTCTCGGCAATCCGCTGATGTTTAACAATGCTTTGGAACTCTTGCATTTTTCTCGGAATTCTGCTGAAGTTTAAAAATGCTTTGGAACTCTTCCATTGTTTTCATAATTCCACTGATGTTTAATAATGCTTTTGTAACTCTTCCATTGTTCTCTGAATTCCGCTAATGTTTAACAATTATTTTGGAACTCTTCCATTGTTCTCAGAATTCCGCTGATGTTTAAAAATGCTTTGGAACTCCTCCATTGTACTCAGGAATTCCGCTGAAGTTTAAAAAAGCTTTGGAACTCTTCCATTGTTCTCGGAATTCCGCTTATGCTTAATAATGCTTTTGGAACTCTTCCATTGTTTTCGTAATTCCGCTGATGTTTATCAATACTTTGGAACTCTTCAATTGTTCTCAGAATTCTGCTGAAGTTTAAAAATGTTTTGGAGCTCTTCAATTGTTCTCGGAATTCTGCTGAAGTTTAAAAATGCTTTGGAACTCTTCCATTGTTCTCGGAATTCCTCTGATGTTTATCAATCCTTTGGATCTCTTAGATTGTTTACCAAATTCTGCTGAAGTTTAAATATGTTTTGGAACTCTTCCATTGTTCTCGAAATTCCGCTGAAGTTCATCAATGCTTTGGAACTCTTCCATTGTTCTCGGAATTTTGCTGAAGTGTAAAAATGCTTTAGAACTCTTCCATTGTTCTCAGAATTCCGCTAATGTTTAACAATGCATTGCAACTCTTCCACTGTTCTCAGAATTCCGATGATGTTTAACAATGCTTTGGAACTCTTCCATTTTTCTCGGAAATCCTCTGATGTTTAACAATGCTTTGGAACTCTTCCATTGTTCTCGGAATTCCAATGAAGGTAAAAAATGCTTAGGAACTCTTCCATTATTCTCGGATTTCTGTTGAAGTATAAAAATGCTTTGGAACTCTTCCGTTGTTCTGGGAATTCTGATGAAGTTTAAAAATGCTTTGGAAATCTTCCATTGTTCTCGGAAATCCGCTGATGTTTAACAATGCTTTGGAACTCTTCCATTGTTGTCGGAATTGTGCTGTAGTTTAAAAATGCTTTGTAACTCTTCCATTGTTCCCATAAATCAACTGATGTTTAATTATGCTTTTGGAACTCTTCCATTGTTCTCTGAATTCCGCTAATGTTTAACAATTATTTTGGAACTCTTTCATTGATCTCAGAATTCTGCTGAAGTTGAAAAATGCTTTAGAACTCTACCATTGTTCTCAGAATTCTGCTGATGTTTAAAAATGCTGTGGAACTCTTCCATTGTACTCAGGAATTCCGCTGAAGTTTAAAAGAGCTTTGGAACTCTTCCATTGTTCTCGGAATTCTGCTGGTGTTAGCAATGCTTTTGGAACTCTTTCATTGTTCTCAGAATTCCGCTGAATTTGAAAAATGCTTTGGAACTCTTCCTTTGTTCTCGGAATTCTGCTGAAGTGTAAAAATGCTTTAGAGCTCTTCCATTGTTCTCAGAATTCAGCTAATGTTTAACAATGCATTGCAACTCTTCCACTGTTCTCAGAATTCCGATGATGTTTAACAATGCTTTGGAACTCTTCCATTGTTCTTGGAATTCCGCTGATGTTTAACAATACTTTTGGAACTCTTCCATTGTTTTTGTAATTCCGCTGATGTTTAACAATGCTTTGAAACTCTTCCATTGTTCTCAGAATTCTGCTGAAGTTTAAAAATGCTTTGGAACTCTTTCATTTTTCTCGCAATTCCGCTGAAGTTTAAAAAAGCTTTGGAACTCTTCAATTGTTCTCGGAATTCCGCTAATTTTTAACAATGCTTTTGGAATTCTTCCATTGTTCTCAGAATTCCGCTGATGTTTAAAAATGCTTTGGAACTCTTCCATTGCACTCGGAATTCCGCTGAAGTTTAAAAAAGCTTTTTAACTCTTTCATTGTTCGCGGAATTCCAATGAAGCTTAAAAATGCTTTGGAACTCTTCCATTATTCTCGGATTTCTGTTGAAGTTTAAAAATGCTTTGGAACTCTTCCGTTGTTCTGGGACTTCTGATGAAGTTTAAAAATGCTTTGGAACTCTTCCATTGTTCTCGCAATTCCGCTGAAGTTAAAAAAAGCTTTGGAACTCTTCCATTGTTCTCGGAATTCTGCTGATGTTTAACAATGCTTTTGTAACTCTTCCATTGTTTTCTGAATTTCGCTGATGTTTAATAATGCTTTGGAACTCTTCAATTGTTCTCAGAATTCTGATGAAGTTTAAAAATGCTTTGGAACTCTTCCATTGTTCTCGGAATTCTGCTGAAGTTTAAAAATGCTTTGGAACTCTTCCATTGTTCTCGGAATTCCGCTGATGTTTAACAATCCTTTGGATCTCTTCGATTGTTCACCAAATTCTGCTGAAGTTTAAATATGCTTTGTAACTCTTCCATTGTGCTCGAAATTCCGCTGAAGTTCAACAATGCTTTGGAACTCTTCCATTGTTCTCGGAATTCTGCTGAAGTGTAAAAATGCTATAGAACGCTTCCATTGTTCTCAGAATTCCGCTAATGTTTAACAATGCATTGCAACTCTTCCACTGTTCTCAGAATTCCGATGATGTATAACAATGCTTTGGAACTCTTCCATTTTTCTCGGAAATCCTCTGATGTTTAACAATGCTTTGGAACTCTTCCATTGTTCTCGGAATTCCAATGAAGCTAAAAAATGCTTTGGAACTCTTCGATTATTCTCGGATTTCTGTTGAAGTTTAAAAATACTTTGGAACTCTTCCGTTGTTCTGGGAATTCTGATTAAGTTTAAAAATGCTTTGGAACTCTTCCATTGTTCTCAGAATTCCGCTAATGTTTAACTATGCATTGCAACTCTTCCACTGTTCTCAGAATTCCGATGATGTTTAACAATGCTTTGGAACTCTTCCATTGTTCTCGGAATTCTGCTGTAGTTTAAAAATGCTTTGGAACTCTTCCATTGTTCTCAGAATTCCTCTGAAGTTGAAAAATGCTTTGGAACTCTTCCATTGTTCTCAGAATTCCGCTGATGTTTAAAAATGCTTTGGAACTCTTCCATTGTACTCAGGAATTCCGATAAAGTTTAAAAAAGCTTTGGAACTCTTCCATTGTTCTCGGAATTCTGCTGATGTTAGCAATGCTTTTGGAACTCTTTCATGGTTCTCAGAATTCCGCTGAATTTGAAAAATGCTTTGGAACTCTTCCATTGTTCTCGGAATTCCGCTGATGTTTAATAATGCTTTTGGAACTCTTCCATTGTTTTCATAATTCCGCTGATGTTTAACAATACTTTGGAACTCTTCAATTGTTCTCAGAATCCTGCTGAAGTTTAAAAATGCTTTGGAGCTCTTCAATTGTTCTCGGAATTCTGCTGAAGTTTAAAAATGCTTTGGAACTCTTCCATTGTTCTCGGAATTCATCTGATGTTTAACAATCCTTTGGATCTCTTAGATTGTTCACCAAATTCTGCTGAAGTTTAAATATGCTTTGGAACTCTTCCATTGTTCTCGGAATTCTGCTGAAGTGTAAAAATGCTTTAGAACTCTTCCATTGTTCTCAGAATTCCGCTAATGTTTAACAATGCATTGCAACTCTTCAACTGTTCTCAGAATTCCGATGATGTTTAACAATATTTTGGAACTCTTCCATTTTTCTCGGAAATCCTCTGATGTTTAACAATGCTTTTGGAACTCTTCCATTGTTTTCGTAATTCCACTGATGTTTAACAATGCTTTGGAACTCTTCCATTGTTCTCAGAATTCTGCTGAAGTTTAAAAATGCTTTGGAACTATTCCATTATTCTTGCAATTCCGCTGAAGTTTAAAAAAGCTTTGGAACTCTTCAATTGTTCTCGGAATTCCGCTAATTTTTAACAATGATTTAGGAATTCTTCCATTGTTCTCAGAATTCAGCTGATGTTTAACAATGCTTTTGTAACTCTTCCATTGTTCTCGCAATTCCAATGAAGGTTAAAAATGCTTTGGAACTCTTTAATTATTCTCGCAATTCTGTTGAAGTTTAAAAATGCTTTGGAACTCTTCCGTTGCTCTGGGCATTCTGATGAAGTTTAAAAATGCTTTGGAACTCTTCCATTGTTTTCGGAATTTCGCTGATGTTTAACAATGCTTTGGAACTCTTCCATTGTTCTCAGAATTCTGCTGAAGTTTAAAAATGCTTTGAAACTCTTCCATTGTTCTCGGAATTCTGCTGAAGTTTAAAAATGCTTTGGAACTCTTCCATTGTTCTTGGAATTCCGCTGATGTTTAACAATCCTTTGGTTCTCATAGATTGTTCACCAAATTCTGCTGAAGTTTAAAGATGCTTTGGAAATCTTCCATTGTTCTCGGAATTCTGCTGACGTTTAAAAATGCTTTAGAACTCTTCCTTTGTTCTCAGAATTCCGCTAATGTTTAACAATGCTTTGCAACTCTTCCATTGTTCTCAGAATTCCGATGATGTTTAACAATGCTTTGGAACTCTTCCATTTTTCTCGGAAATCCGCTGATGTTTAGCAATGCTTTGGATCAATTCCATTGTTCTTGGAATTCCGCTGATATTTAACAATGCTTTGGAACTCTTCCATTGTTTTCGTAATTCCGCTGATGTTTAACAATACTTTGGAACTCTTCAATTGTTCTCAGAATTCTGCTGAAGTTTAAAAAAGCTTTGGAACTCTTCCATTGTTCTCGGAATTCTGCTGAAGTTTAAAAATGCTTTGGAACTCTTCCATTGTTCTCAGAATTCCGCTAATGTTTAACTATGCATTGCAACTCTTCCACTGTTCTCAGAATTCCGATGATGTTTAACAATGCTTTGGAACTCTTCCATTTTTCTCGGAAATCCTCTGATGTTTAACAATTCTTTTGGAACTCTTCCATTGTTTTCGTAATTCCGCTGATGTTTAACAATGCTTTGGAACTCTTCCATTGTTCTCAGAATTCTGCTGAAGTTTAAAAATGCTTTGGAACTCTTCCATTATTCTTGCAATTCCTCTGAAGTTTAAAAAAGCTTTGGAACTCTTCAATTGTTCTCGGAATTCCGCTAATTTTTAACAATGATTTAGGAATTCTTCCATTGTTCTCAGAATTCAGCTGATGTTTAACAATGCTTTTGTAACTCTTCCATTGTTCTCTGAATTCCAATGAAGGTTAAAAATGCTTTGGAACTCTTCCATTTTTCTCGGAAATCCGCTGATGTTTAGCAATGCTTTGGATCTATTCCATTGTTCTCGGAATTCCGCTGATATTTAACAATGCTTTTGGAACTCTTCCATTGTTTTCGTAATTCCGCTGATGTTTAACAATACTTTGGAACTCTTCAATTGTTCTCAGAATTCTGCTGAAGTTTAAAAAAGCTTTGGAACTCTTCCATTGTTCTCGGAATTCTGCTGAAGTTTAAAAATGCTATGGAACTCTTCCATTGTTCTCGAAATTCCGCTGAAGTTCATCAATGCTTTGGAACTCTTACATTGTCCTCGGAATTCTGCTGAAGTGTAAAAATGCTTTAGAACTCTTCCTTTGTTCTCAGAATTCCGCTAATGTTTAACAATGCTTTGCAACTCTTCCATTGTTCTCAGAATTCCGATGATGTTTAACAATGCTTTGGAACTCTTCCATTTTTCTCGGAAATCCGCTGATGTTTAGCAATGCTTTGGATCAATTCCATTGTTCTTGGAATTCCGCTGATATTTAACAATGCTTTGGAACTCTTCCATTGTTTTCGTAATTCCGCTGATGTTTAACAATACTTTGGAACTCTTCAATTGTTCTCAGAATTCTGCTGAAGTTTAAAAAAGCTTTGGAACTCTTCCATTGTTCTTGGAATTCTGCTGAAGTTTAAAAATGCTTTGGAACTCTTCCATTGTTCTCAGAATTCCGCTAATGTTTAACTATGCATTGCAACTCTTCCACTGTTCTCAGAATTCCGATGATGTTTAACAATGCTTTGGAACTCTTCCATTTTTCTCGGAAATCCTCTGATGTTTATCAATGCTTTTGGAACTCTTCCATTGTTTTCGTAATTCCGCTGATGTTTAACAATGCTTTGGAACTCTTCCATTGTTCTCAGAATTCTGCTGAAGTTTAAAAATGCTTTGGAACTCTTCCATTATTCTTGCAATTCCTCTGAAGTTTAAAAAAGCTTTGGAACTCTTCAATTGTTCTCGGAATTCTGCTAATTTTTAACAATGATTTAGGAATTCTTCCATTGTTCTCAGAATTCAGCTGATGTTTAACAATGCTTTTGTAACTCTTCCATTGTTCTCTGAATTCCAATGAAGGTTAAAAATGCTTTGGAACTCTTCCATTTTTCTCGGAAATCCGCTGATGTTTAGCAATGCTTTGGATCTATTCCATTGTTCTCGGAATTCCGCTGATATTTAACAATGCTTTTGGAACTCTTCCATTGTTTTCGTAATTCCGCTGATGTTTAACAATGCTTTGGAACTCTTCCAATGTTCTCAGATTTCTGCTGAAGTTTAAAAATGCTTTGGAACTCTTCCATTATTCTTGCTATTCCGCTGAAGTTTAAAAAAGCATTGGAACTCTTCAATTGTTCTCGGAATTCCGCTAATTTTTAACAATGCTTTTGGAATTCTTCCATTGTTCTCAGAATTCAGCTGATGTTTAACAATGCTTTTGTTACTCTTCCATTGTTCTCGGAATTCCAATGAAGTTTAAAAATGCTTTGGAACTCTTCAATTATTCTCGCAATTCTGTTGAAGTTTAAAAATGCTTTGGAACTCTTCCGTTGTTCTGGGCATTCTGATGAAGTTTAAAAATGCTTTGGAACTCTTGCATTGTTCTCGGAAATCCTCTCATGTTTACCAATGCTTTGGAACACTTCCATTGTTCACGGAATTCGGCTGAAGTTTAAAAATGCTTTGGAACTCATCCATTGTTCTCGGAATTCCGCTGTAGTTTAAAAAAGCTTTGGAACTCTTCAATTGTTTTTATAACTCCGCTAATGTTTAACAATGTTTTGGAATTCTTCCATTGGTCTCTGAATTCCGCTGATGTTTAACAATGCTTTTGTAAATCTTCCATTGTTCTCGGCAATTCCAATGAAGCTTAAAAATGCTTTGGAACTCTTCCATTATTCTCGGATTTCTGTTGAAGTTTAAAAATGCTTTGGAACTCTTCAGTAGAGATGAGCGGTGTTCGACTAGAACTGTTCGCCAATCTCAAATTCGAGCTGTTTTGGGCGGTGTTCGAGTTGTTCGACGAACCCGAACGATTTGCAAAAAATTCGGCTGTTCGAGGTTATGTTCGATAACTGTTCGTACACCAAAAGCGTGTCCTGCATGGATTGTCTGCCACTCACTGTAATGCCACAGCCATGGTGGTTGTGGCATTACAGTGATTGCCCAAATCGATGGGAACAGTGCCAACAGTGAAACATGAAAAGCCGGCAATTCAGCAGCGGCATACACCTGTACCCGACAATTTAGAACCGAAAGAATAGAGCTTCACACATAGATTAGATAGATATAAACATGTCAGCCACATATATACGAAGTACAGTGAAAGTGCTGCTTACTGTACTTGTCATTTAGCGTAAAGGATTTATCAAAAAAAAATAATAGTGTTTTCATGCACTGTCTCTTTAAAAAAGCCGGCCGGCAATTCAGCAGCGGTACCCGACAATTTAGAACAGAAAGATAGAGCATCACACATAGATTAGATAGATAGAAACATGTCAGCCACATATATATGAAGTACAGTGATAGTGTTGGTTACTGTACTTGTCATTTAGTATTAAAATAAAGGATTTATTATTAAAAAAATTGGCGTGGGGTTCCCCTTAATTTTAGGCTCTAGCGGAGGTTAAGCAGACGGCTGGGGCAGATGTTTGAAGCCTGGGAAGGGGGTAATACCCACGGAGCTTCCCAGGCTACTAATATCAGCCCCCAGCTGAATACCTAGCCTTTACTAGCTATTAAAATGGGGGACCCCCCAAAAAAAATGACGTGGGGTCCCCCCTAATTTAATAGCTAGCAAAGGCTAGGCAGACAGCTGGGGGCTGATATTAATAGCCCAGGAAGGGAGCCATGAATATTGGCCCCCTCCCAGGCTAGAAACACCAGCCGTCAGCCGCCCCAGAAATGGCGCATTCATAGGATGCGCCAATTCTGGCACTTAGCCTCGCTCTTCCACGCTGCCCTGGTGCGGTGGCAGGGGGTAATAGGGTTGGGGTTGATGTCAGCTTATAATGCCAGCTGACATCAAGCCCAGGTAAGTAATGGAGAGGCGTCTATAAGACACCCCCATTACTAACCCCATAGTCAAAGTTAAAAAAAACACAAACACCCAGAATAAAGTCCTTTAATTGAAATAAAGACACAGTCCTTTATTGTTCTAAATTAAACCATACTTACCGTCACGCCCATTCCAGCTGAAGCCAACGATCTCCTGCAATAAAAGAAAAATAATAAAGCAACCTCATCCTTACCTTTCCATGGTTCCCACGACAGCTTCAGCTCTGCTACATCGAGATGACAGGCTGGACCGCAGCAGAACGCTGCCATCCAGCCTCCCATCCCGCAGACACTGAGAAGCGCAGGCTTGCTTGCGCTGCTCAGCGTCTCTCTGTGACGACATACAGATGAGCCGAGTTCATGTCCAATGAACTCGGCTCACCTCATGCACGTCACTGACAGCGTGGGAAAATTCTCAAGCTGAAGCGCTGAGTGCAGGAGAATTTTCCCACGCTGTCAGTGACGTGCATAAGGTGAGCTCATGTCCAATGAACTCAGCTCACCTCCTGCACGTCACTGACAGCGTGGGAGAATTCTCCTGCACTCAGCGCTTCAGTGTGAGAATTCTCCCACGCTGAAGCGCTGAGTGCAGGAGAATTTTCCCACGCTGTCAGTGACGTGCATGAGGTGAGCCGAGTTCATTGGACATTAACTCGGCTCATCTGGATGCCCTCACAGAGAGACACTGTGGAGCGCAAGCAAGCCTGCGCTTCTCAGTGTCTGCGGGATGACAGACTGGATGGCAGCGTTCTGCTGCGGTCCAGCCTGTCATCTCGATGTAGCAGAGCTGAAGCTGTCATGGGAACCATGGAAAGGTAAGGATGATGTTGCTTTATTATTTTTCTTTTATTTCAGGAGATCGTTGGCTTCTGCTGGAATGGGCGTGATGGTAAGTATGGTTTAATTTAGAACAATAAAGAATTGTGTGTTTATTTCAATTAAAGGACTTTTTTCTGGGTGTTGTGTTTTTTTTAAATACTTTACTAGAAATTCATGGTGGTCATGTCTAATATTGGCGTGACCCCATGAATTTCGGGCTTAGGGCCAGCTGATAATGCCAAGCTGGCCCTAACCCCTTTATTACCCAGTGAGCCACCGCATCAGGGCCCTGGATGAGTTGGGTACAGCGCCAGAAGATGGCGCTTCTATGAACGCGCCATTTTCCGGGGTGGCTGCGGACTGCAATTTGCAGCGGGGGTGGCCCAGAAAGCTTGGGCCTCCCTGCGCTGCGGATTCCAGCCCCCAGCTGCCTAGTTGTACCTGGCTGGACACAAAAACAGGGCGAAGCCCCACGTCAATTTTCTTTAAATTATTTCATGAAATAATTAAGAAAAAAAGGGCTTCCCTATATTGTTGTGTCCGGCCAGGTACAAATAGGCAGCTGGTGGTTGGGGGCAGCCCGTTCCTGCCTGCTGTACCTGGCTGGACACAAATATAGTGCGAAGCCCCACGTCAATTTTTTTTAAATTATTTCATGAATTTCCTGAAATAATTTAAAAAAATTTAAGTGGGGCTTCGCACTATATTTGTGTCCAGCCAGGTACAGCAGGCAGGAACGGGCTGCCCCCATCCACCAGCTGCCTATTTGTACCTGGCCGGACACAACAATATAGGGAAGCCCTTTTTTTCTTAATTATTTCATGAATTTCATGAAATAATTAAAAAAAATTGAAGTGGGGCTTCGCACAATATTTGTGTCCAGCCAGGTACAGCAGGCAGGAACGGGCTGCCCCCAACCACCAGCTGCCTATTTGTACCTGGCCGGACACAACAATATAGGGAAGGCCTTTTTTTCTTAATTATTTCATGAATTTCATGAAATAATTAAAAAAAAAGTACGTGGGGCTTCGCCATATTTTTGTGTCCAGCCAGGTACAACTAGGCAGCTGGGGGCTGGAATCTGCAGCGCAGGGAGGCCCAAGCTTTCTGGGCCCCCCCCCGCTACAAATTGCAGTCCGCAGCCACCCCGGAAAATGGCGCGTTCATAGAAGCGCCATCTTCTGGCGCTGTACCCAACTCATCCAGGGCCCTGGTGCGGTGGCTCACTGGGTAATAAAGGGGTTAGGGCCAGCTTGGTATTATCAGCTGGCCCCAAGCCCAAAATTCATGGGGTCACGCCAGTATTAGACATGACCGCCATGTATTTCTAGTAAAGTATTTAAAAAAAACACAACACCCAGAATAAAGTCCTTTAATTGAAATAAAGACACAATTCTTTATTGTTCTAAATTAAACCATACTTACCATCACACCCATTCCAGCTGAAGCCAACGATCTCCTGCAATAAAAGAAAAATAATAAACCAACCTCATCCTTACCTTTCCATGGTTCCCACGACAGCTTCAGCTCTGCTACATCGAGATGACTGGCTGGACCGCAGCAGAACGCTGCCATCCAGTCTGTCATCCCGCAGACACTGAGAAGCGCAGGCATGCTTGCGCTCCTCACTGTCTCGCTGTGACGGCATCCAGATGAGCCGAGGTCATGTCCAATGAACTCGGCTCACCTCATGCACGTCACTGACAGCGTGGGAAAATTCTCACACTGAAGTGCTGAGTGCAGGAGAATTCTCCCACGCTGTCAGTGATGTGCATGAGGTGAGCTCATGTCCAATGAACTCAGCTCACCTCCTGCACGTCACTGACAGCGTGGGAAAATTCTCCTGCAATCAGCGCTTCAGCGTGAGAATTTTCCCACGCTGTCAGTGACGTAAATGAGATGAGCCGAGTTCATTGGACATGAACTCGGCTCATCTGGATGTCGTCACAGAGAGACGCTGAGCAGCGCAAGCAAGCCTGCGCTTCTCAGTGTCTGCGGGATGACAGGCTGGATGGCAGCGTTCTGCTGCGGTCCAGCCTGTCATCTCGATGTAGCAGAGCTGAAGCTGTCGTGGGAACCATGGAAAGGTAAGGATGAGGTTGCTTTATTATTTTTCTTTTATTGCAGGAGATCGTTGGCTTCAGCTGGAATGGGCGTGACGGTAAGTATGGTTTAATTTAGAACAATAAAGGACTGTGTCTTTATTTCAATTAAAGGACTTTATTCTGGGTGTTTGTGTTTTTTTTAACTTTGACTATGGGGTTAGTAATGGGGGTGTCTTATAGACGCCTCTCCATTACTAACCTGGGCTTGATGTCAGCTGGCATTATAAGCTGACATCAACCCCAACCCTATTACCCCCTGCCACCGCACCAGGGCAGCGTGGAAGAGCGAGGCTAAGTGCCAGAATTGGCGCATCCTATGAATGCGCCATTTCTGGGGCGGCTGACGGCTGGTGTTTCTAGCCTGGGAGGGGGCCAATATTCATGGCTCCCTTCCTGGGCTATTAATATCAGCCCCCAGCTGTCTGCCTAGCCTTTGCTAGCTATTAAATTAGGGGGGACCCCACGTCATTTTTTTTGGGGGGTCCCCCATTTTAATAGCTAGTAAAGGCTAGGTATTCAGCTGGGGGCTGATATTAGTAGCCTGGGAAGCTCCGTGGGTATTACCCCCTTCCCATGCTTCAAACATCTGCCCCAGCCGTCTGCTTAACCTCCGCTAGAGCCTAAAATTAAGGGGAACCCCACGCCAATTTTTTTAATAATAAATCCTTTATTTTAATACTAAATGACAAGTACAGTAACCAACACTATCACTGTACTTCATATATATGTGACTGACATGTTTCTATCTATCTAATCTATGTGTGATGCTCTATCTTTCTGTTCTAAATTGTCGGGTACCGCTGCTGAATTGCCGGCCGGCTTTTTTAAAGAGACAGTGCATGAAAACACTATTATTTTTTTAAATAAATCCTTTACACTAAATGACAAGTACAGTAAGCAACACTATCACTGTACTTATTATATATGTGACTGACATGTTTCTATCTATCTAATCTATGTGTGAAGCTCTATTCTTTCTGTTCTAAATTGTCGGGTACAGATGCTGAATTGCCGGCCGGCTTTTTTAAAGAGACGGTGCATGAAAACACTAATATTTTTTTTAATAAATCCTTTACACTAAATGACAAGTGCAGTAACCAACACTGTCACTGTGCTTCTTATATGTGTGACTGACATGTTTCTATCTATCTAATCTATGTGTGATGCTCTATTCCTTCTTGTCTAAATTGTCGGGTACCGGTGTATGCCGCTGCTGAATTTGCCGGCCGGCTTTTTTAAATAGAGTGTCTTCTGAGCAGTTTGTCAGCTTTTGGACACCTTTGCAGGTGTTTTCTATGTGTTTCTATGTGTTTTTGTTTGCCTGCCATTGGTTTTAACGGTGTTCGACGGTGTTCTAAGGTGTTCGACGAACAGTTCGACGAACAGTTCCTCGAACATCCCGGTGTTCGACGAACCGAACCGAACCCGAACACTACGGGGGTGGCTCAACACAACTCTTCAGTTGTTCTGGGAATTCTGATGAAGTTTTAAAATGCTTTGGAACTCATTCATTGTTCTGGTAATTCTGCTGATGTTTAACAATGCTTTGGAACTCTTCCATTGTTCTTGGAATTCCGCTGTAGATTAAAAAAGCTTTGGAACTCTTCCAATGTTCTCGGAATTCTGCTGAAGTTTAAAAATGCTTTGGAACTCTTTCATTGTTCTGGGAATTCTACTGAAGTTTAAAAATGCTTTGGAACTCTTCTATTGTTCTGGGAATTCTGCTGAAGTTTAAAAATGCTTTGGTACTCTTTCATTTTTCTCCGAATTCCGCTGATGTTTAACAATGCTTTGGTACTCTTCCATTGTTCAAGGAATTCCGCTGAAGTTTAACAATGCTTTGGAACTCTTCCATTGTTCTCGGAATTCTGCTGAAGTCTAAAAATGCTTTAGAACTTTTCCATTGTTCTCAGAATTCCGCTAATGTTTAACAATGCATTGCAACTCTTCCACTGTTCTCAGAATTCCGATGATGTTTAACAATGCTTTGGAACTCTTCCATTGTTCTTGGAATTCCGCTGATGTTTAACAATGCTTTTGGAACTCTTCCATTGTTTTCGTAATTCCGCTGATGTTTAACAATGCTTTGAAACTCTTCCATTGTTCTCACAATTCTGCTGAAGTTTAAAAATGCTTTGGAACTCTTCCATTATTCTCGCAATTCCGCTGAAGTTTAAAAAAGCTTTGGAACTCTTCCATTGTTCTCGGAATTCTGCTGATGTTTAACAATGCTTTTGGTACTCTTCCATTGTTTTCTGAATTTCGCTGATGTTTAACAATACTTTGGAACTCTTCCATTGTTCTTGGAATTCCGCTGATGTTTAACAATCCTTTGGGTCTCATAGATTGTTCACCAAATTCTGCTGAAGTTTAAAGATTCTTTGGAACTCTTTCATTGTTGTCGGAATTCCGCTGAAGTTTAACAATCCTTTGGAACTTTTCCATTGTTCTCGGAATTCTGCTGACGTTTAAAAATGCTTTAGAACTCTTCCTTTGTTCTCAGAATTCCGCTAATGTTTAACAATGCTTTGCAACTCTTCCATTGTTCTCAGAATTCCGATGATGTTTAACAATGCTTTGGAACTCTTCCATTTTTCTCGGAAATCCGCTGATGTTTAGCAATGCTTTGCTGCTCTTCCATTGTTCAAGGAATTCTGCTGAAGTTTAACACTGCTTTGGAACTCTTAGATTGTTCTCGAAATTCCACGGAAGTTTAACAATGCTTTGGAACTCTTCCATTGTTCTCGGAATTCTGCTGAAGTGTAAAAATGCTTTAGAACTCTTCCATTGTTCTCAGAATTCCGCTGTTTAACAATGCATTGCAACTCTTCCACTGTTCTCAGAATTCCGATGATGTTTAACAATGCTTTGGAACTCTTCCATTTTTCTTGGAAATCCGCTGATGTTTAGCAATGCTTTGGAACTCTTCCATTGTTCTTGGAATTCCGCTGATGTTTAACAATGCTTTTGGAACTCTTCCATTGTTTTCGTAATTCTGCTGATGTTTAACAATGCTTTGAAACTCTTCCATTGTTCTCAGAATTCTGCTGAAGTTTAAAAATGCTTTGGAACTCTTCCATTATTCTCGCAATTCAGCTGAAGTTTAAAAAAGCTTTGGAACTCTTCCATTGTTCTCGGAAATCCGCTAATTTTTAACAATGCTTTTGGAATTCTTCCATTGTTCTCAGAATTCAGCTGATGTTTAACAATGCTTTTGGAACTCTTCCATTGTTGTCAGAATTCCGCGGATGTTTAAAAATGCTTTGGAACTCTTCTATTGAACTCGAAATTCCGCTGAAGTTTAAAAAAGCTTTTTAACTCTTCCATCGTTCGCGGAATTCCAGTAAAGCTTAAAAATGCTTTGGAACTCTTCCATTATTCTCGGATTTCTGTTGAAGTTTAAAAATGCTTTGGAACTCTTCCGTTGTTCTGGAAATTCTGATGAAGTTTAAAAATGCTTTGGAACTCTTCCATTGTACTTGCAATTCCGCTGCAGTTTTAAAAAGCTTTGGAACTCTTCCATTGTTCTCGGAATTCTGCTGATGTTTAACAATGCTTTTGGAACTCTTCCATTGTTTTCTGAATTTCGCTGATGTTTAACAATGCTTTGGAACTCTTCAATTGTTCTCAGAATTCTGCTGAAGTTTAAAAATGCTTTGGAACTCTTCCATTGTTCTCGGAATTCTGCTGAAGTTTAAAAATGCTTTGGAACTCTTCCATTGTTCTCGGAATTCCGCTGATGTTTAACAATCCTTTGGATGTCTTAGATTGTTCACCAAATTCTGCTGAAGTTTAAATATGCTTTGGAACTCTTCCATTTTTCTCGGAAATCCTCTGATGTTTAACAATGCTTTTGAAAATCTTCCATTGTTATCGTAATTCCGCTGATGTTTAACAATGCTTTGGAACTCGTCCATTGTTCTCAGAATTCTGCTGAAGTTTAAAAATGCTTTGGAACTCTTCCATTATTCTTGCTATTCCGCTGAAGTTTAAAAAAGCATTGGAACTCTTCAATTGTTCTCGGAATTCCGCTAATTTTTAACAATGCTTTTGGAATTCTTCCATTGTTCTCAGAATTCAGCTGATGTTTAACAATGCTTTTGTTACTCTTCCATTGTTCTCGGAATTCCAATGAAGTTTAAATATGCTTTGGAACTCTTCAATTATTCTCGCAATTCTGTTGAAGTTTAAAAATGCTTTGGAACTCTTCCGTTGTTCTGGGCATTCTGATGAAGTTTAAAAATGCTTTGGAACTCTTGCATTGTTCTCGGAAATCCTCTCATGTTTACCAATGCTTTGGAACACTTCCATTGTTCACGGAATTCGGCTGAAGTTTAAAAATGCTTTGGAACTCATCCATTGTTCTCGGAATTCCGCTGTAGTTTAAAAAAGCTTTGGAACTCTTCAATTGTTTTTATAACTCCGCTAATGTTTAACAATGTTTTGGAATTCTTCCATTGGTCTCTGAATTCCGCTGATGTTTAACAATGCATTAGTAAATCTTCCATTGTTCTCGGCAATTCCAATGAAGCTTAAAAATGCTTTGGAACTCTTCCATTATTCTCGGATTTCTGTTGAAGTTTAAAAATGCTTTGGGACTCTTCAGTTGTTCTGGGAATTCTGATGAAGTTTTAAAATGCTTTGGAACTCATCCATTGTTCTGGTAATTCTGCTGATATTTAACAATGCTTTGGAACTCTTCCATTGTTCTTGGAATTCCGCTGTAGATTAAAAAAGCTTTGGAACTCTTCCAATGTTCTCGGAATTCTGCTGAAGTTTAAAAATGCTTTGGAACTCTTTCATTGTTCTGGGAATTCTACTGAAGTTTAAAAATGCTTTGGAACTCTTCTATTGTTCTGGGAATTCTGCTGAAGTTTAAAAATGCTTTGGTACTCTTCCATTGTTCAAGGAATTCCGCTGAAGTTTAACAATGCTTTGGAACTCTTCCATTGTTCTCACAATTCTGCTGAAGTTTAAAAATGCTTTGGAACTCTTCCATTATTCTCGCAATTCCGCTGAAGTTTAAAAAAGCTTTGGAACTCTTCCATTGTTCTCGGAATTCTGCTGATGTTTAGCAATGCTTTTGGTACTCTTCCATTGTTTTCTGAATTTCGCTGATGTTTAACAATACTTTGGAACTCTTCCATTGTCCTTGGAATTCCGCTGATGTTTAACAATCCTTTGGGTCTCATAGATTGTTCACCAAATTCTGCTGAAGTTTAAAGATTCTTTGGAACTCTTTCATTATTGTCGGAATTCCGCTGAAGTTTAACAATGCTTTGGAACTTTTCCATTGTTCTCGGAATTCTGCTGACGTTTAAAAATGCTTTAGAACTCTTCCTTTGTTCTCAGAATTCCGCTAATGTTTAACAATGCTTTGCAACTCTTCCATTGTTCTCAGAATTCCGATGATGTTTAACAATGCTTTGGAACTCTTCCATTTTTCTCGGAAATCCGCTGATGTTTAGCAATGCTTTGCTGCTCTTCCATTGTTCAAGGAATTCCGCTGAAGTTTAACACTGCTTTGGAACTCTTAGATTGTTCTCGAAATTCCACGGAAGTTTAACAATGCTTTGGAACTCTTCCATTGTTCTCGGAATTCTGCTGAAGTGTAAAAATGCTTTAGAACTCTTCCATTGTTCTCAGAATTCCGCTGTTTAACAATGCATTGCAACTCGTCCACTTTTCTCAGAATTCCGATGATGTTTAACAATGCTTTGGAACTCTTCCATTTTTCTTGGAAATCCGCTGCTGTTTAGCAATGCTTTGGAACTCTTCCATTGTTCTTATAATTCCGCTGATGTTTATCAATGCTTTTGGAACTCTTCCATTGTTTTCGTAATTCTGCTGATGTTTAACAATGCTTTGAAACTCTTCCATTGTTCTCAGAATTCTGCTGAAGTTTAAAAATGCTTTGGAACTCTTCCATTATTCTCGCAATTCAGCTGAAGTTTAAAAAAGCTTTGGAACTCTTCCATTGTTCTCGGAAATCCGCTAATTTTTAACAATGCTTTTGGAATTCTTCCATTGTTCTCAGAATTCAGCTGATGTTTAACAATGCTTTTGGAACTCTTTCATTGTTGTCAGAATTCCGCGGATGTTTAAAAATGCTTTGGAACTCTTCTATTGAACTCGAAATTCCGCTGAAGTTTAAAAAAGCTTTTTAACTCTTCCATCGTTCGCGGAATTCCAGTAAAGCTTAAAAATGCTTTGGAACTCTTCCATTATTCTCGGATTTCTGTTGAAGTTTAAAAATGCTTTGGAACTCTTCCGTTGTTCTGGAAATTCTGATGAAGTTTAAAAATGCTTTGGAACTCTTCCATTGTACTTGCAATTCCGCTGCAGTTTTAAAAAGCTTTGGAACTCTTCCATTGTTCTCGGAATTCTTCTGATGTTTAACAATGCTTTTGGAACTCTTCCATTGTTTTCTGAATTTCGCTGATGTTTAACAATGCTTTGGAACTCTTCAATTGTTCTCAGAATTCTGCTGAAGTTTAAAAATGCTTTGGAACTCTTCCAATGTTCTCGGAATTCTGTTGAAGTTTAAAAATGCTTTGGAACTCTTCCATTGTTCTCGGAATTCCGCTGATGTTTAACAATCCTTTGGATGTCTTAGATTGTTCACCAAATTCTGCTGAAGTTTAAATATGCTTTGGAACTCTTCCATTTTTCTCGGAAATCCTCTGATGTTTAACAATGCTTTTGAAAATCTTCCATTGTTATCGTAATTCCGCTGATGTTTAACAATGCTTTGGAACTCGTCCATTGTTCTCAGAATTCTGCTGAAGTTTAAAAATGCTTTGGAACTCTTCCATTATTCTTGCTATTCCGCTGAAGTTTAAAAAAGCATTGGAACTCTTCAATTGTTCTCGGTATTCCGCTAATTTTTAACAATGCTTTTGGAATTCTTCCATTGTTCTCAGAATTCAGCTGATGTTTAACAATGCTTTTGTTACTCTTCCATTGTTCTCGGAATTCCAATGAAGTTTAAAAATGCTTTGGAACTCTTCAATTATTCTCGCAATTCTGTTGAAGTTTAAAAATGCTTTGGAACTCTTCCGTTGTTCTGGGCATTCTGATGAAGTTTAAAAATGCTTTGGAACTCTTGCATTGTTCTCGGAAATCCTCTCATGTTTACCAATGCTTTGGAACACTTCCATTGTTCACGGAATTCGGCTGAAGTTTAAAAATGCTTTGGAACTCATCCATTGTTCTCGGAATTCCGCTGTAGTTTAAAAAAGCTTTGGAACTCTTCAATTGTTTTTATAACTCCGCTAATGTTTAACAATGTTTTGGAATTCTTCCATTGGTCTCTGAATTCCGCTGATGTTTAACAATGCTTTTGTAAATCTTCCATTTTTATCGGCAATTCCAATGAAGCTTAAAAATGCTTTGGAACTCTTCCATTATTCTCGGATTTCTGTTGAAGTTTAAAAATGCTTTGGAACTCTTCAGTTGTTCTGGGAATTCTGATGAAGTTTTAAAATGCTTTGGAACTCATCCATTGTTCTGGGAATTCTGCTGATGTTTAACAATGCTTTGGAACTCTTCCATTGTTCTTGGAATTCCGCTGTAGATTAAAAAAGCTTTGGAACTCTTCCAATGTTCTCGGAATTCTGCTGAAGTTTAAAAATGCTTTGGAACTCTTTCATTGTTCTGGGAATTCTACTGAAGTTTAAAAATGCTTTGGAGCTCTTCTATTGTTCTGGGAATTCTGCTGAAGTTTAAAAATGCTTTGGTACTCTTTCATTTTTCTCCGAATTCCGCTGATGTTTAACAATGCTTTGGGACTCTTCCATTGTTCAAGGAATTCCGCTGAAGTTTAACAATGCTTTGGAACTCTTCCATTGTTCTCGGAATTCTGCTGAAGTGTAAAAATGCTTTAGAACTCTTCCATTGTTCTGAGAATTCCGCTAATGTTTAACAATGCATTGCAACTTTTCCACTGTTCTCAGAATTCCGATGATGTTTAACAATGCTTTGGAACTCTTCCATTGTTCTTGGAATTCCGCTGATGTTTAACAATGCTTTTGGAACTCTTCCATTGTTTTCGTAATTCCGCTGATGTTTAACAATGCTTTGAAACTCTTCCATTGTTCTCACAATTCTGCTGAAGTTTAAAAATGCTTTGGAACTCTTCCATTATTCTCGCAATTCCGCTGAAGTTTAAAAAAGCTTTGGAACTCTTCCATTGTTCTCGGAATTCTGCTGATGTTTAGCAATGCTTTTGGTACTCTTCCATTGTTTTCTGAATTTCGCTGATGTTTAACAATACTTTGGAACTCTTCCATTGTCCTTGGAATTCCGCTGATGTTTAACAATCCTTTGGGTCTCATAGATTGTTCACCAAATTCTGCTGAAGTTTAAAGATTCTTTGGAACTCTTTCATTGTTGTCGGAATTCCGCTGAAGTTTAACAATGCTTTGGAACTTTTCCATTGTTCTCGGAATTCTGCTGACGTTTAAAAATGCTTTAGAACTCTTCCTTTGTTCTCAGAATTCCGCTAATGTTTAACAATGCCTTGCAACTCTTCCATTGTTCTCAGAATTCCGATGATGTTTAACAATGCTTTGGAACTCTTCCATTTTTCTCGGAAATCCGCTGATGTTTAGCAATGCTTTGCTGCTCTTCCATTGTTCAAGGAATTCCGCTGAAGTTTAACACTGCTTTGGAACTCTTAGATTGTTCTCGAAATTCCACGGAAGTTTAACAATGCTTTGGAACTCTTCCATTGTTCTCGGAATTCTGCTGAAGTGTAAAAATGCTTTAGAACTCTTCCATTGTTCTCAGAATTCCGCTGTTTAACAATGCATTGCAACTCTTCCACTGTTCTCAGAATTCCGATGATGTTTAACAATGCTTTGGAACTCTTCCATTTTTCTTGGAAATCCGCTGCTGTTTAGCAATGCTTTGGAACTCTTCCATTGTTCTTGGAATTCCGCTGATGTTTATCAATGCTTTTGGAACTCTTCCATTGTTTTCGTAATTCTGCTGATGTTTAACAATGCTTTGAAACTCTTCCATTGTTCTCAGAATTCTGCTGAAGTTTAAAAATGCTTTGGAACTCTTCCATTATTCTCGCAATTCAGCTGAAGTTTAAAAAAGCTTTGGAACTCTTCCATTGTTCTCGGAAATCCGCTAATTTTTAACAATGCTTTTGGAATTCTTCCATTGTTCTCAGAATTCAGCTGATGTTTAACAATGCTTTTGGAACTCTTTCATTGTTGTCAGAATTCCGCGGATGTTTAAAAATGCTTTGGAACTCTTCTATTGAACTCGAAATTCCGCTGAAGTTTAAAAAAGCTTTTTAACTCTTCCATCGTTCGCGGAATTCCAGTAAAGCTTAAAAACGCTTTGGAACTCTTCCATTATTCTCGGATTTCTGTTGAAGTTTAAAAATGCTTTGGAACTCTTCCGTTGTTCTGGAAATTCTGATGAAGTTTAAAAATGCTTTGGAACTCTTCCATTGTACTTGCAATTCCGCTGCAGTTTTAAAAAGCTTTGGAACTCTTCCATTGTTCTCGGAATTCTTCTGATGTTTAACAATGCTTTTGGAACTTTCCATTGTTTTCTGAATTTCGCTGATGTTTAACAATGCTTTGGAACTCTTCAATTGTTCTCAGAATTCTGCTGAAGTTTAAAAATGCTTTGGAACTCTTCCAATGTTCTCGGAATTCTGTTGAAGTTTAAAAATGCTTTGGAACTCTTCCATTGTTCTCGGAATTCCGCTGATGTTTAACAATCCTTTGGATGTCTTAGATTGTTCACCAAATTCTGCTGAAGTTTAAATATGCTTTGGAACTCTTCCATTTTTCTCGGAAATCCTCTGATGTTTAACAATGCTTTTGAAAATCTTCCATTGTTATCGTAATTCCGCTGATGTTTAACAATGCTTTGGAACTCGTCCATTGTTCTCAGAATTCTGCTGAAGTTTAAAAATGCTTTGGAACTCTTCCATTATTCTTGCTATTCCGCTGAAGTTTAAAAAAGCATTGGAACTCTTCAATTGTTCTCGGAATTCCGCTAATTTTTAACAATGCTTTTGGAATTCTTCCATTGTTCTCAGAATTCAGCTGATGTTTAACAATGCTTTTGTTACTCTTCCATTGTTCTCGGAATTCCAATGAAGTTTAAAAATGCTTTGGAACTCTTCAATTATTCTCGCAATTCTGTTGAAGTTTAAAAATGCTTTGGAACTCTTCCGTTGTTCTGGGCATTCTGATGAAGTTTAAAAATGCTTTGGAACTCTTGCATTGTTCTCGGAAATCCTCTCATGTTTACCAATGCTTTGGAACACTTCCATTGTTCACGGAATTCGGCTGAAGTTTAAAAATGCTTTGGAACTCATCCATTGTTCTCGGAATTCCGCTGTAGTTTAAAAAAGCTTTGGAACTCTTCAATTGTTTTTATAACTCCGCTAATGTTTAACAATGTTTTGGAATTCTTCCATTGGTCTCTGAATTCCGCTGATGTTTAACAATGCTTTTGTAAATCTTCCATTTTTATCGGCAATTCCAATGAAGCTTAAAAATGCTTTGGAACTCTTCCATTATTCTCGGATTTCTGTTGAAGTTTAAAAATGCTTTGGAACTCTTCAGTTGTTCTGGGAATTCTGATGAAGTTTTAAAATGCTTTGGAACTCATCCATTGTTCTGGGAATTCTGCTGATGTTTAACAATGCTTTGGAACTCTTCCATTGTTCTTGGAATTCCGCTGTAGATTAAAAAAGCTTTGGAACTCTTCCAATGTTCTCGGAATTCTGCTGAAGTTTAAAAATGCTTTGGAACTCTTTCATTGTTCTGGGAATTCTACTGAAGTTTAAGAATGCTTTGGAGCTCTTCTATTGTTCTGGGAATTCTGCTGAAGTTTAAAAATGCTTTGGTACTCTTTCATTTTTCTCCGAATTCCGCTGATGTTTAACAATGCTTTGGTACTCTTCCATTGTTCAAGGAATTCCGCTGAAGTTTAACAATGCTTTGGAACTCTTCCATTGTTCTCGGAATTCTGCTGAAGTGTAAAAATGCTTTAGAACTCTTCCATTGTTCTGAGAATTCCGCTAATGTTTAACAATGCATTGCAACTTTTCCACTGTTCTCAGAATTCCGATGATGTTTAACAATGCTTTGGAACTCTTCCATTGTTCTTGGAATTCCGCTGATGTTTAACAATGCTTTTGGAACTCTTCCATTGTTTTCGTAATTCCGCTGATGTTTAACAATGCTTTGAAACTCTTCCATTGTTCTCACAATTCTGCTGAAGTTTAAAAATGCTTTGGAACTCTTCCATTATTCTCGCAATTCCGCTGAAGTTTAAAAAAGCTTTGGAACTCTTCCATTGTTCTCGGAATTCTGCTGATGTTTAACAATGCTTTTCATACTCTTCAATTGTTTTCTGAATTTCGCTGATGTTTAACAATACTTTGGAACACTTCAATTGTTCTCAGAATTCTGCTGAAGTTTAAAAATGCTTCTAACTCTTCCATTGTTCTCAGAATTCTGCTGAAGATTAAAAATGCTTTGGAACTCTTCCATTGTTCTCGGAATTCCTCTGATGTTTAACAATAATTTGGATCTCTTAGAATGTTCACCAAATTCTGCTGATGTTTAAATATGCTTTGGAACTCTTCCATTGTTCTCGAAATTCCGCTGAAGTTCATCAATGCTTTGGAACTCTTCCATTGTTCTCGGAATTCTGCTGAAGTGTAAAAATGCTTTAGAACTCTTCCATTGTTCTCAGAATTCCGCTAATGTTTAACAATGCATTGCAACTCTTCCACTGTTCTCAGAATTCCGATGATGTTTAACAATGCTTTGGAACTCTTCCATTTTTCTCGGAAATCCTCTGATGTTTAACAATGCTTTTGGAACTCTTCCATTGTTTTCGTAATTCCGCTGATGTTTAACAATGCTTTGGAACTCTTCCATTGTTCACTGAATTCGGCTGAAGTTTAAAAATGCTTTGGAACTCTTCCATTGTTCTCGGAATTCCGCTGTAGTTTAAAAAAGCTTTGGAACTCTTCAGTTGTTTTTGGAATTCCGCTAATGTTTAACAATCTTTTGGAATTCTTCCATTGGTCTTTGAATTCCGCTGATGTTTAACAATGCTTTTGTAAATCTTCCATTGTTCTCGGAATTCCAATGAAGCTTAAAAATGCTTTGGAACTCTTCCATTATTCTCGGATTTCTGTTGAAGTTTAAAAATGCTTTGGAACTCTTCAGTTGTTCTGGGAATTCTGATGAAGTTTAAAAATGCTTTGGAACTCTTCCATTGTTCTCGGAAATCCGCTGTTGTTTAACAATGCTTTGGAACTCATCCATTGTTCTGGGAATTCTGCTGATGTTTAACAATGCTTTGGAACTCTTCCATTGTTCTTGGAATTCCGCTGTAGTTTAAAAAAGCTTTGGAACTCTTCCAATGTTCTCGGAATTCTGCTGAAGTTTAAAAATGCTTTGGAACTCTTTCATTGTTCTGGGAATTCTACTGAAGTTTAAAAATGCTTTTGAACTCTTCCATTGTTTTTGGAATTCTGCTGAAGTTTAAAAATGCTTTGGAACTCTTCCGTTGTTCTGGGAGTTCTGCTGAAGTTTAAAAATGCTTTGGAACTCTTCTATTGTTCTGGGAATTCTGCTGAAGTTTAAAAATGCTTTGGAACTCTTTCATTTTTCTCCGAATTCCGCTGATGTTTAACGATGCTTTGGTACTCTTCCATTGTTCAAGGAATTTCACTGAAGTTTAACAATGCTTTGGAACTCTTGCATTTTTCTCGGAATTCTGCTGAAGTTTAAAAATGCTTTGGAACTCTTCCATTGTTCTCGAAATTCCACTGAAGTTTAACAATGCTTTAGAAATCTTCCATTGTTCTCGGACTTCTGCTGAAGTGTAAAAATGCTATAGAACGCTTCCATTGTTCTCAGAATTCCGCTATTATTTAACAATGCATTGCAACTCTTCCACTGTTCTCAGAATTCCGATGATGTTTAACAATGCTTTGGAACTCTTCCATTGTTTTTGGAATTCTGCTGAAGTTTAAAAATGCTTTGGAACTCTTCCATTATTCTCGCAGTTCCGCTGAAGTTTAAAAAAGCTTTGGAACTCTTCAATTGTTCTCGGAATTCCGCTAATTTTTAACAATGCTTTTGAAATTCATCCATTGTTCTCAGAATTCAGCTGATGTTTAACAATGCTTTTGCAACTCTTCCATTGTTCTCGGAATTCCAATGAAGGTTAAAAACACTTTGTAACTCTTCAATTATTCTCGCAATTCTGTTGAAGTTTAAAAGTGCTTTGGAACTCTTCCGTTGTTCTGGGAATTCTGATGAAGTTTAAAAATGCTTTGGAATTCTTCCATTGTTCTCGGAAATCTTCTGATGTTTAACAATGCTTTGGAACTCTTCCATTGTTCACGGAATTCGGCTGAAGTTTAAAAATGCTTTGGAACTCATCCATTTTTCTCGGAATTCCGCTGATGTTTAACAATGCTTTGGAACTCTTCCATTGTTCTCGGAATTCCGCTGATGTTTAACAATGCTTTGGTACTCTTCCATTGTTCTCGGAATTCCGCTGAAGTTTAAAAATGCTTTGGAACTATTCAATTGTTTTTGGAATTCCGCTAATGTTTAACAATGCTTTTGGAATTCTTCCATTGGTCTCTGAATTCCGCTGATGTTTAACAATGCTTTTGTAAATCTTCATTGTTCTCGGAATTCCAATGAAGCTTAAAAATGCTTTGGAACTCTTCCATTATTCTCGGATTTCTGTTGAAGTTTAAAAATGCTTTGGAAATCTTCCGTTGTTCTGGGAATTCTGATGAAATTTAAAAATGTTTTGGAACTCTTCCATTGTTCTCGGAAATCCGCTGATGTTTAACAATGCTTTAGAACTCATCCATTGTTCTGGGAATTCTGCTGATGTTTAACAATGCTTTGGAACTCTTCCATTGTTCTCGGAATTCCGTTTAAGTTTAAAAAAGCTCTTGAACTCTTCCATTGATCTCGGAATTCCGCTGATGTTTAACAATGCTTTTGGAACTTTTCCATTGTTTTTGGAATTTCACTGATGTTTTACAATGCTTTGGAACTCTTCCATTGTTCTCGGAATTCTGCTGAAGTTTAAAAATGCTTTGGAACTCTTCCATTGTTCTCGGAATTCCTCTGATGTTTAACAATCCTTTGGGTCTCATAGATTGTTCACCAAATTCTGCTGAAGTTTAAAGATGCTTTGGAACTCTTCCATTGTTTTCGGAATTCTGCTAATGTTTAACAATGCTTTGCAACTCTTCTATTGTTCTCATAATTCCGATGATGTTTAACAATGCTTTGGAACTCTTCCATTTTTCTCGGAAATCCGCTGATGTTTAGCAATGCTTTGGAACTATTCCATTGTTCTTGGAATTCCGCTGATATTTGACAATGCTTTTGGAACTCTTCCATTGTTTTCGTAATTCCGCTGATGTTTAACAATGCTTTGGAACTCTTCCATTGTTCTCAGAATTCTGCTAAAGTTTAAAAATGCTTTGGAACTCTTCCATTATTCTCGCAATTCCGCTGAAGTTTAAAAATGCTTTGGAACTCTTTCATTGTTCTGGGAAATCTACTGAAGTTTAAAAATGCTTTTGAACTCTTCCATTGTTTTGGGAATTCTGCTGAAATTTAAAAATGCTTTGGAACTCTTCCATTGTTCTGGGAGTTCTGCTGAAGTTTAAAAATGCTTTGGAACTCTTCTATTGTTCTGGGAATTCTGCTGAAGTTTAAAAATGCTTTGGAACTCTTTCATTTTTCTCCGAATTCCGCTGATGTTTAACAATGCTTTGGTACTCTTCCATTGTTCAAGGAATTCCACTGAAGTTTAACAATGTTTTGGAACTCTTGCATTTTTCTCGGAATTCTGGTGAAGTTTAAAAATGATTTGGAACTCTTCCATTGTTCTCGAAATTCCACTGAAGTTTAACAATGCTTTGGAACTCTTCCATTGTTCTCGGAATTCTGCTGAAGTGTAAAAATGCTTTAGAACTCTTCCATTGTTCTCAGAATTCCGCTAATGTTTAACAATGCATTGCAACTCTTCAACTGTTCTCAGAATTCCGATGATGTTTAACAATGCTTTGGAACTCTTCCATTGTTCTTGGAATTCCGCTGATGTTTAATAATGCTTTTGGAACTCTTCCATTGTTTTCGTAATTCCGCTGATGTTTAACAATGCTTTGAAACTCTTCCATTGTTCTCAGAATTCTGCTGAAGTTTAAAAATGCTTTGGAACTCTTCCATTATTCTCGCAATTCCACTGAAGTTTAAAAAAGCTTTGGAACTCTTCCATTGTTCTCGGAATTCTGCTGATGTTTATCAATGCTTTTGGTACTCTTCCATTTTTTTCTGAATTTCGCTGATGTTTAACAATACTTTGGAACTCTTCAATTGTCCTCAGAATTCTGCTGAAGTTTAAAAATGCTTTGGAACTCTTCCATTGTTCTCGGAATTCCTCTGATGTTTAACAATCCTTTGGATCTCTTAGATTGTTCACCAAATTCTGCTGAAGTTTAAATATGCTTTGTAACTCTTCCATTGTTCTCAAAATTCCGCTGAAGTTCATCAATGCTTTGGAACTCTTCCATTGTTCTCGGAATTCTGCTGAAGTGTAAAAATGCTTTAGAACTCTTCCATTGTTCTCAGAATTCCGCTAATGTTTAACAATGCATTGCAACTCTTCAACTGTTCTCAGAATTCCGATGATGTTTAACAATGCTTTGGAACTCTTCCATTGTTCTTGGAATTCCGCTGATGTTTAACAATGCTTTTGGAACTCTTCCATTGTTTTCGAATTCCGCTGATGTTTAACAATGCTTTGAAACTCTCCAATTGTTCTCAGAATTCTGCTGAAGTTTAAAAATGCTTTGAAACTCTTCCAATATTCTCGCAATTCCACTGAAGTTTAAAAAAGCTTTGGAACTCTTCCATTGTTCTCGGAATTCTGCTGATGTTTAACAATGCTTTTGTTACTCTTCCATTGTTTTCTGAATTTCGCTGATGTTTAACAATACTTTGGAACTCTTCAATTGTTCTCAGAATTCTGCTGAAGTTTAAAAATGCTTTGGAACTCTTCCATTGTTCTCAGAATTCTGCTGAAGTTTAAAAATGCTTTGGAACTCTTCCATTGTTCTCGGAATTCCTCTGATGTTTAACAATCCTTTGGATCTCTTAGATTGTTCACCAAATTCTGCTGAAGTTTAAATATGCTTTGTAACTCTTCCATTGTTCTCGAAATTCCGCTGAAGTTCATCAATGCTTTGGAACTCTTCCATTGTTCTCGGAATTCTGCTGAAGTGTAAAAATGCTTTAGAACTCTTCCATTGTTCTCAGAATTCCGCTAATGTTTAACAATGCATTGCAACTCTTCCACTGTTCTCAGAATTCCGATGATGTTTAACAATGCTTTGGAACTCTTCCATTTTTCTCGGAAATCCTCTGATGTTTAACAATGCTTTTGGAACTCTTCCATTGTTTTCGTAATTCCGCTGATGTTTAACAATGCTTTGGAACTCATCCATTGTTCTCAGAATTCTGCTGAAGTTTAAAAATGCTTTGGAACTCTTCCATTATTCTTACAATTCCGCTGAAGTTTAAAAAAGCTTTGGAACTCTTCAATTGTTCTCGGAATTCCGCTAATTTTTAACAATGCTTTAGGAATTCTTCCATTGTTCTCAGAATTCAGCTGATGTTTAACAATGCTTTTTTAACTCTTCCATTGTTCTCGGAATTCCAATGAAGGTTAAAAATGCTTTGGAACTCTTCAATTATTCTCGCACTTCTGTTGAAGTTTAAAAATGCTTTGGAACTCTTCCATTGTTCTCGGAAATCCTCTCATGTTTAACAATGCTTTGGAACTCTTCCATTGTTCACGGAATTCGGCTGAAGTTTAAAAATGCTTTGGAACTCATCCATTGTTTTCGGAATTCCGCTGTAGTTTAAAAAAGCTTTGGAACTCTTCAATTGTTTTTGGAATTCCGCTAATGTTTAACAATGTTTTGGAATTCTTCCATTGGTCTTTGAATTCCGCTGATGTTTAACAATGCTTTTGTCAATCTTCCATTGTTCTCGGAATTCCAATGAAGCTTAAAAATGCTTTGGAACTCTTCCAATGTTCTCGGAATTCTGCTGAAGTTTAAAAATGCTTTGGAACTCTTTCATTGTTCTGGGAATTCTACTGAAGTTTAAAAATGCTTTTGCACTCTTCCATTGTTTTGGGAATTCTGCTGAAGTTTAAAAATGCTTTGGAACTCTTCCATTGTTCTGGGAGTTCTGCTGAAGTTTAAAAATGCTTTGGAACTCTTATATTGTTCAGGGAATTCTGCTGAAGTTTAAAAATGCTTTGGAACTCTTTCATTTTTCTCCGAATTCCACTGATGTTTAACAATGCTTTGGTACTCTTCCATTGTTCAAGGAATTCCACTGAAGTTTAACAATGCTTTGGAACTCTTGCATTTTTCTCGGAATTCTGCTGAAGTTTAAAAATGCTCTGGAACTCTTCCAATGTTCTCGAAATTCCACTGAAGTTTAACAATGCTCTGGAACTCTTCCATTGTTCTCGGAATTCTGCTGAAGTGTAAAAATGCTTTAGAACTCTTCCATTGTTCTCAGAATTCCGCTAATGTTTAACAATGCATTGCAACTCTTCCACTGTTCTCAGAATTCCGATGATGTTTAACAATGCTTTGGAACTATTCCATTGTTTTGGGAATTCTGCTGAAGTTTAAAAATGCTTTGGAACTCTTCCATTATTCTCGCAATTCCGCTGAAGTTTAAAAAAGCTTTGGAACTCTTCAATTGTTCTCGGAATTCCGCTAAAGTTTAACAATGCTTTTGGAATTCTTCCATTGGTCTCTGAATTCCGCTGATGTATAACAATGATTTTGTAAATCTTCCATTGTTCTCGGAATTGCAATGAAGCTTAAAAATGCTTTGGAACTCTTCCATTATTCTCGGATTTCTGTTGAAGTTTAAAAATGCTTTGGAACTCTTCCGTTTTTCTGGGAATTCTGATGAAGTTTAAAAATGTTTTGGAACTCTTCCATTGTTCTCGGATATCCGCTGATGTTTAACAATGCTTTGGAAGGCATCCATTGTTTTGGGAATTCTGCTGATGTTTAACAATGCTTTGGAACTCTTCCATTGTTCTCAGAATTCCACTCTAGTTTAAACATGCTTTGGAACTCTTCCATTGTTCTCGGAATTCTGCTTAAGTTTTAAATTGCTTTGGAACTCTTTCATTGTTCTGGGAATTCTACTGAAATTTAAAAATGCTTTTGAACTCTTCCATTGTTTTGGGAATTCTGCTGAAGTTTAAAAATGCTTTGGAACTCTTCCATTGTTCTTGGAATTCCGCTGTTGTTTAACAATGCTTTGGTACTCTTCCATTGTTCAAGGAATTCCGCTGAAGTTTAAAAATGCTTTGGAACTCTTCATTGTTCTCATAATTCCACTGATGTTTAATAATGCTTTTGGAACTCTTCCATTGTTCTCTGAATTCCGCTAATGTTTAACAATTATTTTGGAACTCTTCCATTGTTCTCAGAATTCCGCTGAATTTGAAAAATGCTTTGGAACTCTTGCATTGTTCTCAGAATTCCAATGATGTTTAACAATGCTTTTGTAACTCTTCCATTGTTCTCGGAATTCCAATGAAGGTTAAAAATGCTTTGGAACTCTTCAATTATTCTCGCAATTCTGTTGAAGTTTTAAAATGCTTTGGAACTCTTCCATTGTTCTGGGAATTCTGATGAAGTTTAAAAATGCTTTGGAACTCTTCCATTGTTCTCGGAAATCCGCTGATGTTTACCAATGCTTTGGAGCTCTTCAATTATTTTCGCAATTCTGTTGAAGTTTAAAAATGCTTTGGAACACTTCCGTTGTTCTGGGAATTCTGATGAAGTTTAAAAATGCTTTGGAACTCATCCATTGTTCTCGGAATTCCGCTGTAGTTTAAAAAAGCTTTGGAACTCTTCAATTGTTTTTGGAATTCCGCTAATGTTTAACAATGTTTTGGAATTCTCCCATTGGTCTCTGAATTCCGCTGATGTTTAACAATGCTTTTGTAAATCTTCCATTGTTCTCAGAATTCCAATGAAGCTTCAAAATGCTTGGGAACTCTTCCATTATTCTCGGATTTCTGTTAAAGTTTAAAAATGCTTTGGAACTCTTCCGTTGTTCTGGGAATTCTGATGAAGTTTAAAAATGCTTTGGAACTCTTCCATTGTTCTCGTAAATCCGCTGTTGTTTAACAGTGCTTTGGAACTCATCCATTGTTCTGGGAATTCTGCTGATGTTTAACAATGCTTTGGAACTCTTCCATTGTTCTCGGAATTCCGATGTAGTTTAAAAAAGCTTTGGAACTCTTCCAATGTTCTCGGAATTCTGCTGAAGTTTAAAAATGCTTTGGAACTCTTGCATTGTTCTGGGAATTCTACTGAAGTTTAAAAATGCTTTTGAACTCTTCCATTGTTTTGGAAATTCTGCTGAAGTTTAAATATGCTTTGGAACTCTTCCATTGTTCTGGGAATTCTGCTGAAGTTTAAAAATGCTTTGGAACTCTTTCATTTTTCTCTGAATTCCGCTGATGTTTAACAATGCTTTGGTACTCTTCCATTGTTCAAGGAATTCCGCTGTAGTTTAACAATGCTTTGGAACTATTGCATTTTTCTCGGAATTCTGCTGAAGTTTAAAAATGCTTTGGAACTCTTCCATTGTTCACATAATTCCACTGATGTTTAATAATGCTTTTGGAACTCTTCCGTTGTTCTCTGAATTCCGCTGAAGTTGAAAAATGCTTTGGAATTCTTCCATTGTTCTCAGAATTCCACTGATGTTTAAAAATGCTTTGGAACTCTTCCAATGTACTCGGAATTTCGCTGAAGTTTAAAATAGCTTTGGAACTCTTCCTTTGTTCTCGGAATTCCACTGATGTTTAACAATGCTTTTGGAACTCTTCCATTGTTTTTGGAATTTCGCTGGTGTTTAAAAATGCTTTGGAACTCTTCAAATGTTCTCAGAATTCTGCTGAAGTTTAAAAATGCTTTGGAACTCTTCCATTGTTCTCGGAATTCCGCTGATGTTTAACAATGCTTTGAAACTCTTCCATTGTTCAAGGAATTCCGCTGTAGTTTAACAATGCTTTGGAACTCTTCCATTGTTCTCGGAATTCTGCTGAAGTTTAAAAATGCTTTGGAATTCTTCCATTGTTCTCAGAATTCCGCTGATGTTTAATATTTCTTTTGGAACTCTTCCATTGATCTCAGAATTCCGCTAATGTTTAACAATGCATTGCAACTCTTCCATTGTTCTCGGAATTCGGCTGAAGTTTAAAAATGCTTTGGAACTCTTCTATTGTTCTCAGAATTCTGCTGATGTTTAACAATGCTTTGGAACTCTTCCATTGTTCTCGGAATTCTGCTGATGTTTAACAATGCTTTGGAACTCTTCCATTGTTCTCGGAATTCTGCTGAAGTTTAAAATGCTTTGGAACTCTGTCATTGTTCTGGAAATTCTGCTGATGTTTAACAATGCTTTGGAACTCTTCCATTGTTCTCCGAATTCTGCTGATGTTTAGCAATGCTTTGGAACTCTTCCATTGGTCATGGATTTCCGCTGATGTTTAACAATGCTTTTGGAACTCTTCCATTGTTTTCGTAATTTCGCTGATGTTTAACAATGCTTTGGAACTCTTCCAATGTTCTCAGAATTCTGCTGAAGTTTAAAAATGCTATGGAACTCTTCCATTATTCCCGCAATTCCGCTGAAGTTTAAAAAAGCTTTGGGACTCTTCAATTGTTCTAGGAATTCTGATAATTTTTAACAATGCTTTTGGAATTCTTCCATTGTTCTCAGAATTCAGCTGATGTTTAACAATGCTTTTGTAACTCTTCCATTGTTCTCGGAATTCCAATGAAGGTTAAAAATGCTTTGGAACTCTTCAATTATTCTCGGAATTCTGTTGAAGTTTAAAAATGCTTTGGAACTCTTCCATTGTTCTGGTAATTCTGATGAAGTTTAAAAATGCTTTGGAACTCTTCCATTGTTCACGGAATTCGGCTGAAGTTTAAAAATGCTTTGGAACTCTTCCATTGTTCACGGAATTCGGCTGAAGTTTAAAAATGCTTTGAAACTCATCCATTGTCCTGGGAATTCTGCTGATGCTTAACAATGCTTTGGAACTCTTACATTGTTCTCGGAATTCCGCTGATGTTTAACAATGCTTTGGAAGTCTTCCATTGTTCTTGGAATTCCGCTGATGTTTAACAATGCTTTGGAACTCATCCATTGTTCTCGGAATTCCACTGTAGTTTAAAAAAGCTTTGGAACTCTTCAATTGTTTTTGGAATTCCGTTAATGTTTAACAATGCTTTTGGAATTCTTCCATTGGTCTCTGAATTCCGCTGATGTATAACAATGATTTTGTAAATCTTCCATTGTTCTCGGAATTCCAATGAAGCTTAAAAATGCTTTGGAACTCTTCCATTATTCTCGGATTTCTGTTGAAGTTTAAAAATGCTTTGGAACTCTTCCGTTGTTCTGGGAATTCTGATGAAGTTTAAAAATGTTTTGGAACTCTTCCATTGTTCTCGGATATCCGCTGATGTTTAACAATGCTTTGGAACGCATCCATTGTTTTGGGAATTCTGCTGATGTTTAACAATGCTTTGGAACTCTTCCATTGTTCTCAGAATTTCACTCTAGTTTAAACATGCTTTGGAACTCTTCCATTGTTCTCGGAATTCTGCTGAAGTTTTAAAATGCTTTGGTACTCTTTCATTGTTCTGGGAATTCTACTGAAATTTAAAAATGCTTTTGAACTCTTCCATTGTTTTGGGAATTCTGCTGAAGTTTAAAAATGCTTTGGAACTCTTCCATTGTTCTTGGAATTCCGCTGTTGTTTAACAATGCTTTGGTACTCTTCCATTGTTCAAGGAATTCCGCTGAAGTTTAAAAATGCTTTGGAACTCTTCATTGTTCTCATAATTCCACTGATGTTTAATAATGCTTTTGGAACTCTTCCATTGTTCTCTGAATTCCGCTAATGTTTAAGAATTATTTTGGAACTCTTCCATTGTTCTCAGAATTCCGCTGAATTTGAAAAATGCTTTGGAACTCTTGCATTGTTCTCAGAATTCCAATGATGTTTAACAATGCTTTTGGAACTCTTCCATTGTTTTCGAAATTTCACTGATGTTTAACAATGCTTTGGAACTCTTCAATTGTTCTCAGAATTCTGCTGAAGTTTAAAAATGCTTTGGAACTCTTCCGTTGTTCTCGGAATTCTTCTGAATCTTAAAAATGCTTTGGAACTCTTCCATTGTTCTCGGAATTCCGCTGATGTTTAACAATCCATTGGATCTCTTAGATTGTTCACCAAATTGTGCTGAAGTTTAAAGATGCTTTGGAACTCTTCCACTGTTCTCGGAATTCCGCTGATGTTTAACAATGCTTTGAATCTCTTCCATTGTTCAAGGAATTCCGCTGTAGTTTAACAATGCTTTGGAACTCTTACATTGTTCTCGGAATTCTGCTGAAGTTTAAAAATGATTTGGAATTCTTCCATTGTTCTCAGAATTCCGCTGATGTTTAATATTTCATTTGGAACTCTTCCATTTTTCTCAGAATTCCGCTAATGTTTAACAATGCATTGCAACTCTTCCATTGTTCAAGGAATTCCGCTGTAGTTTAACAATGCTTTGGAACTCTTCCATTGTTCTCGAAATTCCGCTGTAGTTTAACAATGCTTTGGAACTCTTCCATTGTTCTCGGAATTCTGCTGAAGTGTAAAAATACTTTAGAACTCTTCCATTGTTCTCAGAATTCCGCTAATGTTTAACAATGCATTACAACTCTTCCATTCTTCTCAGAATTCCGATGATGTTTAACAATGCTTTGGAACTCTTCCATTTTTCTCGGAAATCCGCTGATGTTTAGCAATGCTTTGGAATTCTTCCATTGTTCTTGGAATTCCGCTGATGTTTATCAATGCTTTTGTAACTCTTCCATTGTTCTCGGAATTCTAATGAAGGTTAAAAATGCTTTGGAACTCTTCAATTATTCTCGGAATTCTGTTGAAGTTTAAAAATGCTTTGGAACTCTTCCGTTGTTCTGGGAATTCTGATGAAGTTTAAAAATGCTTTGGAACTCTTCCATTGTTCTCGTAAATCCGCTGTTGTTTAACAGTGCTTTGGAACTCATCCATTGTTCTGGGAATTCTGCTGATGTTTAACAATGCTTTGGAACTCTTCCATTGTTCTCGGAATTCTGCTGAAGTTTAAAAATGCTTTGGAATTCTTCCATTGTTCTCAGAATTCCGCTGATGTTTAATATTTCTTTTGGAACTCTTCCATTGATCTCAGAATTCCGCTAATGTTTAACAATGCATTGCAACTCTTCCATTGTTCTCGGAATTCGGCTGAAGTTTAAAAATGCTTTGGAACTCTTCTATTGTTCTCAGAATTCTGCTGATGTTTAACAATGCTTTGGAACTCTTCCATTGTTCTCGGAATTCTGCTGATGTTTAACAATGCTTTGGAACTCTTCCATTGTTCTCGGAATTCTGCTGAAGTTTAAAATGCTTTGGAACTCTGTCATTGTTCTGGAAATTCTGCTGATGTTTAACAATGCTTTGGAACTCTTCCATTGTTCTCCGAATTCTGCTGATGTTTAGCAATGCTTTGGAACTCTTCCATTGGTCATGGATTTCCGCTGATGTTTAACAATGCTTTTGGAACTCTTCCATTGTTTTCGTAATTTCGCTGATGTTTAACAATGCTTTGGAACTCTTCCAATGTTCTCAGAATTCTGCTGAAGTTTAAAAATGCTATGGAACTCTTCCATTATTCCCGCAATTCCGCTGAAGTTTAAAAAAGCTTTGGCACTCTTCAATTGTTCTAGGAATTCTGATAATTTTTAACAATGCTTTTGGAATTCTTCCATTGTTCTCAGAATTCAGCTGATGTTTAACAATGCTTTTGTAACTCTTCCATTGTTCTCGGAATTCCAATGAAGGTTAAAAATGCTTTGGAACTCTTCAATTATTCTCGGAATTCTGTTGAAGTTTAAAAATGCTTTGGAACTCTTCCATTGTTCTGGTAATTCTGATGAAGTTTAAAAATGCTTTGGAACTCTTCCATTGTTCACGGAATTCGGCTGAAGTTTAAAAATGCTTTGGAACTCTTCCATTGTTCACGGAATTCGGCTGAAGTTTAAAAATGCTTTGGAACTCATCCATTGTCCTGGGAATTCTGCTGATGCTTAACAATGCTTTGGAACTCTTACATTGTTCTCGTAAATCCGCTGTTGTTTAACAGTGCTTTGGAACTCATCCATTGTTCTGGGAATTCTGCTGATGTTTAACAATGCTTTGGAACTCTTCCATTGTTCTCGGAATTCCGATGTAGTTTAAAAAAGCTTTGAAACTCTTCCAATGTTCTCGGAATTCTGCTGAAGTTTAAAAATGCTTTGGAACTCTTGCATTGTTCTGGGAATTCTACTGAAGTTTAAAAATGCTTTTGAACTCTTCCATTGTTTTGGAAATTCTGCTGAAGTTTAAATATGCTTTGGAACTCTTCCATTGTTCTGGGAATTCTGCTGAAGTTTAAAAATGCTTTGGAACTCTTTCATTTTTCTCTGAATTCTGCTGATGTTTAACAATGCTTTGATACTCTTCCATTGTTCAAGGAATTCCGCTGTAGTTTAACAATGCTTTGGAACTATTGCATTTTTCTCGGAATTCTGCTGAAGTTTAAAAATGCTTTGGAACTCTTCCATTGTTCACATAATTCCACTGATGTTTAATAATGCTTTTGGAACTCTTCCATTGTTCTATGAATTCCGCTGAAGTTGAAAAATGCTTTGGAATTCTTCCATTGTTCTCAGAATTCCACTGATGTTTAAAAATGCTTTGGAACTCTTCCATTGTTCTCGGAATTCCACTGATGTTTAACAATGCTTTGGAACTCTTCCAATGTTCTCAGAATTCTGCTGAAGTTTAAAAATGCTATGGAACTCTTCCATTATTCCCGCAATTCCGCTGAAGTTTAAAAAAGCTTTGGCACTCTTCAATTGTTCTAGGAATTCTGATAATTTTTAACAATGCTTTTGGAATTCTTCCATTGTTCTCAGAATTCAGCTGATGTTTAACAATGCTTTTGTAACTCTTCCATTGTTCTCGGAATTCCAATGAAGGTTAAAAATGCTTTGGAACTCTTCAATTATTCTCGGAATTCTGTTGAAGTTTAACAATGCTTTGGAACTCTTCCATTGTTCTCGGAATTCCGCTGATTTTTAACAATGCTTTGGAAGTCTTCCATTGTTCTTGGAATTCCGCTGATGTTTAACAATGCTTTGGAACTCATCCATTGTTCTCGGAATTCCACTGTAGTTTAAAAAAGCTTTGGAACTCTTCAATTGTTTTTGGAATTCCGCTAATGTTTAACAATGCTTTTGGAATTCTTCCATTGGTCTCTGAATTCCGCTGATGTACAACAATGATTTTGTAAATCTTCCATTGTTCTCGGAATTCCAATGAAGCTTAAAAATGCTTTGGAACTCTTCCATTATTCTCGGATTTCTGTTGAAGTTTAAAAATGCTTTGGAACTCTTCCGTTGTTCTGGGAATTCTGATGAAGTTTAAAAATGTTTTGGAACTCTTCCATTGTTCTCGAATATCCGCTGATGTTTAACAATGCTTTGGAACGCATCCATTGTTTTGGGAATTCTGCTGATGTTTAACAATGCTTTGGAACTCTTCCATTGTTCTCAGAATTCCACTCTAGTTTAAACATGCTTTGGAACTCTTCCATTGTTCTCGGAATTCTGCTGAAGTTTTAAAATGCTTTGGAACTCTTTCATTGTTCTGGGAATTCTACTGAAATTTAAAAATGCTTTTGAACTCTTCCATTGTTTTGGGAATTCTGCTGAAGTTTAAAAATGCTTTGGAACTCTTCCATTGTTCTTGGAATTCCGCTGATGTTTAACAATGCTTTGAATCTCTTCCATTGTTCAAGGAATTCCGCTGTAGTTTAACAATGCTTTGGAACTCTTACATTGTTCTCGGAATTCTGCTGAAGTTTAAAAATGATTTGGAATTCTTCCATTGTTCTCAGAATTCCGCTGATGTTTAATATTTCATTTGGAACTCTTCCATTTTTCTCAGAATTCCGCTAATGTTTAACAATGCATTGCAACTCTTCCATTGTTCAAGGAATTCCGCTGTAGTTTAACAATGCTTTGGAACTCTTCCATTGTTCTCGAAATTCCGCTGTAGTTTAACAATGCTTTGGAACTCTTCCATTGTTCTCGGAATTCTGCTGAAGTGTAAAAATTCTTTAGAACTCTTCCATTGTTCTCAGAATTCCGCTAATGTTTAACAATGCATTACAACTCTTCCATTCTTCTCAGAATTCCGATGATGTTTAACAATGCTTTGGAACTCTTCCATTTTTCTCGGAAATCCGCTGATGTTTAGCAATGCTTTGGAATTCTTCCATTGTTCTTGGAATTCCGCTGATGTTTATCAATGCTTTTGTAACTCTTCCATTGTTCTCGGAATTCTAATGAAGGATAAAAATGCTTTGGAACTCTTCAATTATTCTCGGAATTCTGTTGAAGTTTAAAAATGCTTTGGAACTCTTCCATTGTTCTCGGAAATCATCTGATTTTTAACAATGCTTTGGAACTCTTCCATTGCTCACGGAATTCGGCTGAAGTTTAAAAATGCTTTGGAACTCATTCATTGTCCTGGGAATTCTGCTGATGCTTAACAATGCTTTGGAACTCTTCCATTGTTCTCGGAATTCCGTTGATGTTTAACAATGCTTTGGAACGCTTCCATTGTTCTCGGAATTCGGCTGAAGTTTGAAAATGCTTTGGAACTCTTCTATTGTTCTCAGAATTCTGCTGATGTTTAACAATGCTTTGGAACTCTTCCATTGTTCTCGGAATTCCGCTGATGTTTAACAATGCTTTGAACTCTTCCATTGTTCTCGGAATTCTGCTGAAGTTTAAAATGCTTTGGAACTTTGTCATTGTTCTGGAAATTCTGCTGATGTTTAACAATGCTTTGGAACTCTTCCATTGTTCTCGGAATTCTGCTGATGTTTAGCAATGCTTTGGAACTCTTCCATTGTTCATGGAATTCCGCTGATGTTTATCAATGCTTTTGGAACTCTTCCATTGTTTTCGTAATTTCGCTGATGTTTATCAATGCTTTGGAACTCTTCCAATGTTCTCAGAATTCTGCTGAAGTTTAAAAATGCTTTGGAACTCTTCTATTATTCCCGCAATTCCGCTGAAGTTTAAAAAAGCTTTGGCACTCTTCAATTGTTCTCGGAATTCCGCTAATTTTTAACAATGCTTTTGTAAATCTTCCATTGTTCTCGGAATTCCAATGAAGGTTAAAAATGCTTTGGAACTCTTCAATTATTCTCGGAATTCTGTTGAAGTTTAACAATGCTTTGGAACTCTTCCATTGTTCTCGGAATTCCGCTGATTTTTAACAATGCTTTGGAAGTCTTCCATTGTTCTTGGAATTCCGCTGATGTTTAACAATGCTTTGGAACTCATCCATTGTTCTCGGAATTCCACTGTAGTTTAAAAAAGCTTTGGAACTCTTCAATTGTTTTTGGAATTCCGCTAATGTTTAACAATGCTTTTGGAATTCTTCCATTGGTCTCTGAATTCCGCTGATGTACAACAATGATTTTGTAAATCTTCCATTGTTCTCGGAATTCCAATGAAGCTTAAAAATGCTTTGGAACTCTTCCATTATTCTCGGATTTCTGTTGAAGTTTAAAAATGCTTTGGAACTCTTCCGTTGTTCTGGTAATTCTGATGAAGTTTAAAAATGCTTTGGAACTCTTCCATTGTTCACGGAATTTGGCTGAAGTTTAAAAATGCTTTGGAACTCTTCCATTGTTCACGGAATTCGGCTGAAGTTTAAAAATGCTTTGGAACTCATCCATTGTCCTGGGAATTCTGCTGATGCTTAACAATGCTTTGGAACTCTTCCATTGTTCTCGGAATTCCGCTGATGTTTAACAATGCTTTGGAACTCATCCATTGTTCTCGGAATTCCACTGTAGTTTAAAAAAGCTTTGGAACTCTTCAATTGTTTTTGGAATTCCGCTAATGTTTAACAATGCTTTTGGAATTCTTCCATTGTCTCTGAATTCCGCTGATGTATAACAATGCTTTTGTAAATCTTCCATTGTTCTCGGAATTCCAATGAAGCTTAAAAATGCTTTGGAACTCTTCCATTATTCTCGGATTTCTGTTGAAGTTTAAAAATGCTTTGTAACTCTTCCGTTGTTCTGGGAATTCTGATGAAGTTTAAAAATGTTTTGGAACTCTTCCACTGTTCTCGGAAATCCACTGATGTTTAACAATGCTTTGGAATGCATCCATTGTTTTGGGAATTCTGCTGATGTTTAACAATGCTTTGGAACTCTTCCATTGTTCTCAGAATTCCACTGTAGTTTAAACATGCTTTGGAACTCTTCCATTGTTCTCGGAATTCTGCTGAAGTTTAAAAATGCTTTGGAACTCTTTCATTGTTCTGGGAATTCTACTGAAGTTTAAAATTGCTTTTGAACTCTTCCATTGTTTTGGGAATTCTGCTGAAGTTTAAAAATGCTTTGGAACTCTTCCATTGTTCTGGGAATTCCGCTGATGTTTAACAATGCTTTGGTATTCTTCCATTGTTCAAGGAATTCCGATGAAGTTTAACAATGCTTTGGAACTCTTGCATTTTTCTCGGAATTCTGCTGAAGTTAAAAAATGCTTTGGAACTCTTCATTGTTCTCATAATTCCACTGATGTTTAATAATGCTTTTGGAACTCTTCCATTGTTCTCTGAATTCCGCTAATGTTTAACAATTATTTTGGAACTCTTCCATTGTTCTCAGAATTCCGCTGAAGTTGAAAAATGCTTTGGAACTCTTCCATTGTTCTCAGAATTCCACTGATGTTTAACAATGCTTTTGGAACTCTTCCATTGTTTTCGAAATTTCACTGATGTTTAACAATGCTATGGAACTCTTCAATTGTTCTCAGAATTCTGCTGAAGTTTAAAAATGCTTTGGAACTCTTCCATTGTTCTCGGAATTCTGCTGAAGCTTAAAAATGCTTTGGAACTCTTCCATTGTTCTCGGAATTCCGCTGATGTTTAACAATCCATTGGATCTCTTAGATTGTTCACCAAATTCTGCTGAAGTTTAAAGATGCTTTGGAACTCTTCCATTGTTCTCGGAATTCCGCTGATGTTTAACAATGCTTTGAATCTCTTCCATTGTTCTCGGAATTCCGCTGATGCTTAACAATGCTTTGGAACTCTTCCATTGTTCTAGGAATTCCGCTGATGTTTAACAATGCTTTGGAACTCTTCCATTTTTCTCGGAAATCCGCTGATGTTTAGCAATGCTTTGGAACTCTTCCATTGTTCTTGGAATTCCGCTGATGTTTAACAATGCTTTTGGAACTCTTCCATTGTTTTCGTAATTCCGCTGATGTTTAACAATGCTTTTGTATCTCTTCCATTGTTCTCGGAATTGTAATGAAGGTTAAAAATGTTTGGAACTCTTCAATTATTCTCGGAATTCTGTTGAAGTTTAAAAATGCATTGGAACTCTTCCATTGTTATGGGAATTCTGATGAAGTTTAAAAATGCTTTGGAACTCTTCCATTGTTCTCGGAAATCCTCTCATGTTTAACAATGCTTTGGAACTCTTCCATTGCTCACGGAATTCGGCTGAAGTTTAAAAATGCTTTGGAACTCATCCATTGTCCTGGGAATTCTGCTGATGCTTAACAATGCTTTGGAACTCTTCCATTGTTCTCGGAATTCCGTTGATGTTTAACAATGCTTTGGAACTCTTCCATTGTTCTCGGAATTCCGCTGATGTTTAACAATGCTTTGGAACTCTTACATTGTTCTCGGAATTACGCTGAAGTTTAAAAAGCTTTGGAACTCTTCAATTGTTCTCGGAATTCCGCTAATGTTTAACAATGCTTTTGGAATTTTTTCATTGGTCTCGGAATTCCGCTGATGTTTAACAATGCTTTTGTATCTCTTCCATTGTTCTCGGAATTCAAATGAAGCTTAAAAATGCTTTGGAACTCTTCCATTATTCTCAGATTTCTCTTGAAGTTTAAAAATGCTTTGGAGCTCTTCTATTGTTCTGGGAATTCTGCTGAAGTTTAAAAATGCTTTGGAACTCTTTCATTTTTCTCCGAATTCCGCTGATGTTTAACAATGCTTTGGTACTCTTCCATTGTTCAAGGAATTCTGCTGAAGTTTAACAATGCTTTGGAACTCTTGCATTTTTCTCGGAATTCTGCTGAAGTTTAAAAATGCTTTGGAACTCTTCCATTGTTCTCATAATTCCACTGATGTTTAATAATGCTTTTGGAACTCTTCCATTGTTCTCTGAATTCTGCTAATGTTTAACAATTATTTTGGAACTCTTCCATTGTTCTCAGAATTCCGCTGAAGTTGAAAAATGCTTTGGAACTCTTCCATTGTTCTCAGAATTCCACTGATGTTTAAAAATGCTTTGGAACTCTTCTATTGTTCTCGGAATTCCGCTGATGTTTAACAATGCTTGGAAACACTTCCATTGTTCAAGGAATTCCGCTGTAGTTTAACAATGCTTTGGAACACTTCCATTGTTCTCGGAATTCTGCTGAAGTTTAAAAATGCTTTGGAATTCTTCCATTGTTCTCAGAATTCCGCTGATGTTTAATATTTCTTTTGGAACTCTTCCATTGTTCTCAGAATTCCGCTAATGTTTAACATTGCATTGCAACTCTTCCATTGTTCTCGGAATTCGGCTGAAGCTTAAAAATGCTTTGGAACTCTTCTATTGTTCTCAGAATTCTGCTGATGTTTAACAATGCTTTGGAACTCTTCCCTTGTTCTCGGAATTCCGCTGATGTTTAATAATGCTTTGGAACTCTTCCATTGTTCTCGGAATTCTGCTGAAGTTTAAAATGCTTTGGAACTCTGTCATTGTTCTGGAAATTCTGATGATGTTTAACAATGCTTTGGAACTCTTCCACTGTTCTCGGAATTCTGCTGATGTTTAGCAATGCTTTGGAACTCTTCCATTGTTCTTGGAATTCCGCTGATGTTTAACAATGCTTTTGGAACTCTTCCATTGTTTTCGTAACTTCGCTGATGTTTAACAATGCTTTGGAACTCTTCCAATGTTCTCCGAATTCTGCTGAAGTTTAAAAATGCTTTGCAACTCTTCCATTATTCCCGCAATTCCACTGAAGTTTAAAAAAGCTTTGGCACTGTACAATTGTTCTCGGAATTCCGCTAATTTTTAACAATGCTTTTGGAATTCTTCCATTGTTCTCGGAATTCCAATGAAGGTTAAAAATGCTTTGGAACTCTTGAATTATTCTCAGAATTCTGTTGAAGTTTAAAAATGCTTTGGAACTCTTCCATTGTTCTGGGAATTCTTATGATGCTTAACAATGCTTTGGAACTCTTCCATTGTTCTCGGAATTCCACTGATGTTTAACAATGCTTTGAAGTCTTCCATGGTTCTCGGAATTCCACTGAGGTTTAACAATGCTTTGGAACTCATCCATTGTTCTCGGAATTCCACTGTAGTTTAAAAAAGCTTTGGAACTCTTCAATTGTTTTTGGAATTTCGCTAATGTTTAACAATGCTTTTGGAATTCTTCCATTGGTCTCTGAATTCTGCTGATGTATAACAATGCTTTTGTAAATCTTCCATTGTTCTCGGAATTCCAATGAAGCTTTAAAATGCTTTGGAACTCTTCCATTATTCTCGGATTTCTGTTGAAGTTTAAAAATGCTTTGGAACTCTTCCATTGTTCTCAGAATTCCGATGATGTTTAACAATGCTTTGGAACTCTTCCATTTTTCTCGGAAATCCGCTGATGTTTAGCAATGCATTGGAATTCTTCCATTGTTCTTGGAATTCCCCTGATGTTTAACAATGCTTTTGTAACTCTTCCATTGTTCTTGGAATTCCAATGAAGGTTAAAAATGCTTTGGAACTCTTCAATTATTCTCGGAATTCTGTTGAAGTTTAAAAATGCTTTGGAACTCTTCCGTTGTTACGGGAATTCTGATGAAGTTTAAAAATGCTTTGAAACTCTTCCATTGTTCTCGGAAATCCTCTGATGTTTAACAATGCTTTGGAACTTTTCCATTGCTCACGGAATTCGGCTGAAGTTTAAAAATGCTTTGGAACTCATCAAATTGTCCTGGGAAATCTGCTGATGCTTAACAATGCTTTGGAACTCTTCCATTTTTCTCGGAATTCCGTTGATGTTTAACAATGCTTTGGAACTCTTACATTGTTCTCGGAATTATGCTGAAGTTTAAAAAAGGTTTGGATCTCTTCAATTGTTCTCGGAATTCCGCTAATGTTTAACAATGCTTTTGGAATTCTTCCATTGGTCTCGGAATTCCGCTGATGTTTAACAATGCTTTTGTATCTCTTCCATTGTTCTCGGATTTCAAATGAAGCTTAAAAATGCTTTGGAACTCTTCCATTATTCTCAGATTTCTGTTGAAGTTTAAAAATGCTTTGGAACTCTTCTACTGTTCTGGGAATTCTGCTGAAGTTTAAAAATGCTTTGGAACTCTTTCATTTTTCTCCGAATTCCGCTGATGTTTAACAATGCTTTGGTACTCTTCCATTGTTCAAGTAATTCCGCTGAAGTTTAACAATGCTTTGGAACTCTTGCATTTTTCTCGGAATTCTGCTGAAGTTTAAAAATACTTTGGAACTGTTTCATTGTTCTCATAATTCCACTGATGTTTAATAATGCTTTTGGAACTCTTCCATTGTTCTCTGAATTCCGCTGAAGTTGGAAAATGCTTTGGAACTCTTCCATTGTTCTCAGAATTCCACTGATGTTTAAAAATGCTTTGGAACTCTTCCATTGTTCTCGGAATTCCACTGATGTTTAACAATGCTTTGAAACTCTTCCATTGTTCATGGAATTCCTCTGTAGTTTAACAATGCTTTGGAACTCTTCCATTGTTCTCGGAATTCTGCTGAAGTTTAAAAATGCTTTGGAATTCTTCCATTGTTCTGAGAATTTCACTGATGTTTAATATTTCTTTTGGAACTCTTCCATTGTTCTCAGGATTTCGCTAATGTTTAACAATGCATTGCAACTCATCCATTGTTCTCGGAATTCGGCTGAAGTTTAAAAATGCTTTGGAACTCTTCGATTGTTCTCAGAATTCTGCTGATGTTTAACAATGCTTTGGAACTCTTCCATTGTTCTCAGAATTCCGCTGATGTTTAACAATGCTTTGGAACTCTTCCTTTGTTCTCGGAATTCTGCTGAAGTTTAAAAAAGCTTTGGCACTGTACAATTGTTCTCGGAATTCCGCTAATTTTTAACAATGCTTTTGGAATTCTTCCATTGTTCTCGGAATTCCAATGAAGGTTAAAAATGCTTTGGAACTCTTGAATTATTCTCAGAATTCTGTTGAAGTTTAAAAATGCTTTGGAACTCTTCCATTGTTCTGGGAATTCTTATGATGCTTAACAATGCTTTGGAACTCTTCCATTGTTCTCGGAATTCCACTGATGTTTAACAATGCTTTGAAGTCTTCCATGGTTCTCGGAATTCCACTGAGGTTTAACAATGCTTTGGAACTCATCCATTGTTCTCGGAATTCCACTGTAGTTTAAAAAAGCTTTGGAACTCTTCAATTGTTTTTGGAATTTCGCTAATGTTTAACAATGCTTTTGGAATTCTTCCATTGGTCTCTGAATTCTGCTGATGTATAACAATGCTTTTGTAAATCTTCCATTGTTCTCGGAATTCCAATGAAGCTTTAAAATGCTTTGGAACTCTTCCATTATTCTCGGATTTCTGTTGAAGTTTAAAAATGCTTTGGAACTCTTCCATTGTTCTCAGAATTCCGATGATGTTTAACAATGCTTTGGAACTCTTCCATTTTTCTCGGAAATCCGCTGATGTTTAGCAATGCATTGGAATTCTTCCATTGTTCTTGGAATTCCCCTGATGTTTAACAATGCTTTTGTAACTCTTCCATTGTTCTTGGAATTCCAATGAAGGTTAAAAATGCTTTGGAACTCTTCAATTATTCTCGGAATTCTGTTGAAGTTTAAAAATGCTTTGGAACTCTTCCGTTGTTACGGGAATTCTGATGAAGTTTAAAAATGCTTTGAAACTCTTCCATTGTTCTCGGAAATCCTCTGATGTTTAACAATGCTTTGGAACTTTTCCATTGCTCACGGAATTCGGCTGAAGTTTAAAAATGCTTTGGAACTCATCAAATTGTCCTGGGAAATCTGCTGATGCTTAACAATGCTTTGGAACTCTTCCATTTTTCTCGGAATTCCGTTGATGTTTAACAATGCTTTGGAACTCTTACATTGTTCTCGGAATTATGCTGAAGTTTAAAAAAGGTTTGGATCTCTTCAATTGTTCTCGGAATTCCGCTAATGTTTAACAATGCTTTTGGAATTCTTCCATTGGTCTCGGAATTCCGCTGATGTTTAACAATGCTTTTGTATCTCTTCCATTGTTCTCGGATTTCAAATGAAGCTTAAAAATGCTTTGGAACTCTTCCATTATTCTCAGATTTCTGTTGAAGTTTAAAAATGCTTTGGAACTCTTCTACTGTTCTGGGAATTCTGCTGAAGTTTAAAAATGCTTTGGAACTCTTTCATTTTTCTCCGAATTCCGCTGATGTTTAACAATGCTTTGGTACTCTTCCATTGTTCAAGTAATTCCGCTGAAGTTTAACAATGCTTTGGAACTCTTGCATTTTTCTCGGAATTCTGCTGAAGTTTAAAAATACTTTGGAACTGTTTCATTGTTCTCATAATTCCACTGATGTTTAATAATGCTTTTGGAACTCTTCCATTGTTCTCTGAATTCCGCTGAAGTTGGAAAATGCTTTGGAACTCTTCCATTGTTCTCAGAATTCCACTGATGTTTAAAAATGCTTTGGAACTCTTCCATTGTTCTCGGAATTCCACTGATGTTTAACAATGCTTTGAAACTCTTCCATTGTTCATGGAATTCCTCTGTAGTTTAACAATGCTTTGGAACTCTTCCATTGTTCTCGGAATTCTGCTGAAGTTTAAAAATGCTTTGGAATTCTTCCATTGTTCTGAGAATTTCACTGATGTTTAATATTTCTTTTGGAACTCTTCCATTGTTCTCAGGATTTCGCTAATGTTTAACAATGCATTGCAACTCATCCATTGTTCTCGGAATTCGGCTGAAGTTTAAAAATGCTTTGGAACTCTTCGATTGTTCTCAGAATTCTGCTGATGTTTAACAATGCTTTGGAACTCTTCCATTGTTCTCAGAATTCCGCTGATGTTTAACAATGCTTTGGAACTCTTCCTTTGTTCTCGGAATTCTGCTGAAGTTTAAAATGCTTTGGAACTCTGTCATTGTTCCGGAAATTCTGCTCATGTTTAACAATGCTTTGGAACTCCTCCATTGTTCTCGGAATTCTGCTGATGTTTAGCAATGCTTTGGAACTCTTCCATTGTTCTTGGAATTCCGCTGATGTTTAACAATGCTTTTGGAACTCTTCCATTGTTTTCGTAATTTCGCTGATGTTTAACAATGCTTTGGAACTCTTCCAATGTTCTCAGAATTCTGCTGAAGTTTAAAAATGCTTTGGAACTCTTCCATTATTCCCGCAATTCCGCTAAAGTTTAAAAAAGCTTTGGCACTCTTCAATTGTTCTCGGAATTCCGTTAATTTTTAACAATGCTTTTGGAATTCTTCCATTGTTTTCAGAATTCAGCTGATGTTTAACAATGCATTTGTAACTCTTCCATTGTTCTCGGAATTCCGCTGATGTTTAACAATGCTTTGGAAGTCTTCCATTGTTCTCGGAATTCCGCTGATGTTTAACAATGCTTTGGAACTCATCCATTGTTCTCGGAATTCCACTGTAGTTTAAAAAAGCTTTGGAACTCTTCAATTGTTTTTGGAATTCCGCTAATGTTTAACAATGCTTTTGGAATTCTTCCATTGTTCTCAGAATTCCGCTGATGTTTAATATTTCATTTGGAACTCTTCCATTGTTCTCAGAATTCCGCTGTAGTTTAACAATGCTTTGGAACTCTTCCATTGTTCTCGAAATTCCGCTGAAGTTTAACAATGCTTTGGAACTCTTCCATTGTTCTCAGAATTCTGCTGAAGTGTAAAAATTCTTTAGAACTCTTCCATTGTTCTCAGAATTCCGATGATGTTTAACAATGCTTTGGAACTCTTCCATTTTTCTCGGAAATCCGCTGATGTTTAGCAATGCTTTGGAATTCTTCCATTGTTCTTGGAATTCCGCTGATGTTTAACAATTTTTTTTCAAATCTTCCATTGTTTTCGTAATTCCGCTGATGTTTAACAATGCTTTTGTAACTCTTCCATTGTTCTCGGAATTCCAATGAAGGTTAAAAATGCTTTGGAACTCTTCAATTATTCTCGGAAATCTGTTGAATTTTAAAAATGCTTTGGAACTCTTCCGTTGTTATGGAAATTCTGATGAAGTTTAAAAATGCTTTGGAACTCTTCCATTGTTCTCGGAAATCCTATGATGTTTTACAATGCTTTGGAACTCTTCCATTGCTCACGGAATTCGGCTGAAGTTTAAAAATGCTTTGGAACTCATGCATTGTCCTGGGAATTCTGCTGATGCTTAACAATGCTTTGGAACTCTTCCATTGTTCTCGGAATTCTGATGAAGTGTAAAAATGCTTTAGAACTCTTCCATTCTTCTCAGAATTCCGCTAATGTTTAACAATGCTTTGGAACTCTTCCATTGTTCTCAGAATTCCGATGATGTTTAACAATGCTTTGGAACTCTTATATTTTTCTCGGAAATCCGCTGATGTTTAGCAATGCTTTGGAACTCTTCCATTGTTCTTGGAATTCCGCTGATGTTTAAAAAAGCTCTTGAACTCTTCCATTGTTCTCGGAATTCCGCTGATGTTTAACAATGCTTTTGGAACTCTTCCATTTCTTTCGGAATTTCGCTGATGTTTAACAATGCTTTGGAACTATTCCATTGCTCAAGGAATTCGGCTGAAGTTTAAAAATGCTTTGGAACTCATCAAATTGTCCTGGGAATTCTGCTGATGCTTAACAATGCTTTGGAACTCTTCCATTTTTCTCAGAATTCCGTTGATGTTTAACAATGCTTTGTAACTCTTACATTGTTCTCGGAATTACGCTGAAGTTTAAAAAAGCTTTGGAACTCTTCAATTGTTCTCGGAATTCCGCTAATGTTTAACAATGCTTTTGGAGTTCTTCCATTGGTCTCGGAATTCCGCTGATGTTTAACAATGCTTTTGTATCTCTTCCATTGTTCTCGGATTTCAAATGAAGCTTAAAAATGCTTTGGAACTCTTCCATTATTCTCAGATTTCTGTTGAAGTTTAAAAATGCTTTGGAACTCTTCTACTGTTCTGGGAATTCTGCTGAAGTTTAAAAATGCTTTGGAACTCTTTCATTTTTCTCCGAATTCCGCTGATGTTTAACAATGCTTTGGTACTCTTCCATTGTTCAAGTAATTCCGCTGAAGTTTAACAATGCTTTGGAACTCTTGCATTTTTCTCGGAATTCTGCTGAAGTTTAAAAATACTTTGGAACTGTTTCATTGTTCTCATAATTCCACTGATGTTTAATAATGCTTTTGGAACTCTTCCATTGTTCTCTGAATTCCGCTGAAGTTGAAAAATGCTTTGGAACTCTTCCATTGTTCTCAGAATTCCACTGATGTTTAAAAATGCTTTGGAACTCTTCCATTGTTCTCGGAATTCCACTGATGTTTAACAATGCTTTGAAACTCTTCCATTGTTCATGGAATTCCTCTGTAGTTTAACAATGCTTTGGAACTCTTCCATTGTTCTCGGAATTCTGCTGAAGTTTAAAAATGCTTTGGAATTCTTCCATTGTTCTGAGAATTTCACTGATGTTTAATATTTCTTTTGGAACTCTTCCATTGTTCTCAGGATTTCGCTAATGTTTAACAATGCATTGCAACTCATCCATTGTTCTCGGAATTCGGCTGAAGTTTAAAAATGCTTTGGAACTCTTCGATTGTTCTCAGAATTCTGCTGATGTTTAACAATGCTTTGGAACTCTTCCATTGTTCTCAGAATTCCGCTGATGTTTAACAATGCTTTGGAACTCTTCCTTTGTTCTCGGAATTCTGCTGAAGTTTAAAATGCTTTGGAACTCTGTCATTGTTCCGGAAATTCTGCTCATGTTTAACAATGCTTTGGAACTCCTCCATTGTTCTCGGAATTCTGCTGATGTTTAGCAATGCTTTGGAACTCTTCCATTGTTCTTGGAATTCCGCTGATGTTTAACAATGCTTTTGGAACTCTTCCATTGTTTTCGTAATTTCGCTGATGTTTAACAATGCTTTGGAACTCTTCCAATGTTCTCAGAATTCTGCTGAAGTTTAAAAATGCTTTGGAACTCTTCCATTATTCCCGCAATTCCGCTAAAGTTTAAAAAAGCTTTGGCACTCTTCAATTGTTCTCGGAATTCCGTTAATTTTTAACAATGCTTTTGGAATTCTTCCATTGTTTTCAGAATTCAGCTGATGTTTAACAATGCATTTGTAACTCTTCCATTGTTCTCGGAATTCCGCTGATGTTTAACAATGCTTTGGAAGTCTTCCATTGTTCTCGGAATTCCGCTGATGTTTAACAATGCTTTGGAACTCATCCATTGTTCTCGGAATTCCACTGTAGTTTAAAAAAGCTTTGGAACTCTTCAATTGTTTTTGGAATTCCGCTAATGTTTAACAATGCTTTTGGAATTCTTCCATTGTTCTCAGAATTCCGCTGATGTTTAATATTTCATTTGGAACTCTTCCATTGTTCTCAGAATTCCGCTGTAGTTTAACAATGCTTTGGAACTCTTCCATTGTTCTCGAAATTCCGCTGAAGTTTAACAATGCTTTGGAACTCTTCCATTGTTCTCGGAATTCTGCTGAAGTGTAAAAATTCTTTAGAACTCCTCCATTGTTCTCAGAATTCCGATGATGTTTAACAATGCTTTGGAACTCTTCCATTTTTCTCGGAAATCCGCTGATGTTTAGCAATGCTTTGGAATTCTTCCATTGTTCTTGGAATTCCGCTGATGTTTAACAATTTTTTTTCAAATCTTCCATTGTTTTCGTAATTCCGCTGATGTTTAACAATGCTTTTGTAACTCTTCCATTGTTCTCGGAATTCCAATGAAGGTTAAAAATGCTTTGGAACTCTTCAATTATTCTCGGAAATCTGTTGAATTTTAAAAATGCTTTGGAACTCTTCCGTTGTTATGGAAATTCTGATGAAGTTTAAAAATGCTTTGGAACTCTTCCATTGTTCTCGGAAATCCTATGATGTTTTACAATGCTTTGGAACTCTTCCATTGCTCACGGAATTCGGCTGAAGTTTAAAAATGCTTTGGAACTCATGCATTGTCCTGGGAATTCTGCTGATGCTTAACAATGCTTTGGAACTCTTCCATTGTTCTCGGAATTCTGATGAAGTGTAAAAATGCTTTAGAACTCTTCCATTCTTCTCAGAATTCCGCTAATGTTTAACAATGCTTTGGAACTCTTCCATTGTTCTCAGAATTCCGAGGATGTTTAACAATGCTTTTTAACTCTTATATTTTTCTCGGAAATCCGCTGATGTTTAGCAATGCTTTGTAACTCTTACATTGTTCTCGGAATTACGCTGAAGTTTAAAAAAGCTTTGGAACTCTTCAATTGTTCTCGGAATTCCGCTAATGTTTAACAATGCTTTTGGAGTTCTTCCATTGGTCTCGGAATTCCGCTGATGTTTAACAATGCTTTTGTATCTCTTCCATTGTTCTCGGATTTCAAATGAAGCTTAAAAATGCTTTGGAACTCTTCCATTATTCTCAGATTTCTGTTGAAGTTTAAAAATGCTTTGGAACTCTTCTACTGTTCTGGGAATTCTGCTGAAGTTTAAAAATGCTTTGGAACTCTTTCATTTTTCTCCGAATTCCGCTGATGTTTAACAATGCTTTGGTACTCTTCCATTGTTCAAGTAATTCCGCTGAAGTTTAACAATGCTTTGGAACTCTTGCATTTTTCTCGGAATTCTGCTGAAGTTTAAAAATACTTTGGAACTGTTTCATTGTTCTCATAATTCCACTGATGTTTAATAATGCTTTTGGAACTCTTCCATTGTTCTCTGAATTCCGCTGAAGTTGAAAAATGCTTTGGAACTCTTCCATTGTTCTCAGAATTCCACTGATGTTTAAAAATGCTTTGGAACTCTTCCATTGTTCTCGGAATTCCACTGATGTTTAACAATGCTTTGAAACTCTTCCATTGTTCATGGAATTCCTCTGTAGTTTAACAATGCTTTGGAACTCTTCCATTGTTCTCGGAATTCTGCTGAAGTTTAAAAATGCTTTGGAATTCTTCCATTGTTCTGAGAATTTCACTGATGTTTAATATTTCTTTTGGAACTCTTCCATTGTTCTCAGGATTTCGCTAATGTTTAACAATGCATTGCAACTCATCCATTGTTCTCGGAATTCGGCTGAAGTTTAAAAATGCTTTGGAACTCTTCGATTGTTCTCAGAATTCTGCTGATGTTTAACAATGCTTTGGAACTCTTCCATTGTTCTCAGAATTCCGCTGATGTTTAACAATGCTTTGGAACTCTTCCTTTGTTCTCGGAATTCTGCTGAAGTTTAAAATGCTTTGGAACTCTGTCATTGTTCCGGAAATTCTGCTCATGTTTAACAATGCTTTGGAACTCCTCCATTGTTCTCGGAATTCTGCTGATGTTTAGCAATGCTTTGGAACTCTTCCATTGTTCTTGGAATTCCGCTGATGTTTAACAATGCTTTTGGAACTCTTCCATTGTTTTCGTAATTTCGCTGATGTTTAACAATGCTTTGGAACTCTTCCAATGTTCTCAGAATTCTGCTGAAGTTTAAAAATGCTTTGGAACTCTTCCATTATTCCCGCAATTCCGCTAAAGTTTAAAAAAGCTTTGGCACTCTTCAATTGTTCTCGGAATTCCGTTAATTTTTAACAATGCTTTTGGAATTCTTCCATTGTTTTCAGAATTCAGCTGATGTTTAACAATGCATTTGTAACTCTTCCATTGTTCTCGGAATTCCGCTGATGTTTAACAATGCTTTGGAAGTCTTCCATTGTTCTCGGAATTCCGCTGATGTTTAACAATGCTTTGGAACTCATCCATTGTTCTCGGAATTCCACTGTAGTTTAAAAAAGCTTTGGAACTCTTCAATTGTTTTTGGAATTCCGCTAATGTTTAACAATGCTTTTGGAATTCTTCCATTGTTCTCAGAATTCCGCTGATGTTTAATATTTCATTTGGAACTCTTCCATTGTTCTCAGAATTCCGCTCTAGTTTAACAATGCTTTGGAACTCTTCCATTGTTCTCGAAATTCCGCTGAAGTTTAACAATGCTTTGGAACTCTTCCATTGTTCTCGGAATTCTGCTGAAGTGTAAAAATTCTTTAGAACTCCTCCATTGTTCTCAGAATTCCGATGATGTTTAACAATGCTTTGGAACTCTTCCATTTTTCTCGGAAATCCGCTGATGTTTAGCAATGCTTTGGAATTCTTCCATTGTTCTTGGAATTCCGCTGATGTTTAACAATTTTTTTTCAAATCTTCCATTGTTTTCGTAATTCCGCTGATGTTTAACAATGCTTTTGTAACTCTTCCATTGTTCTCGGAATTCCAATGAAGGTTAAAAATGCTTTGGAACTCTTCAATTATTCTCGGAAATCTGTTGAATTTTAAAAATGCTTTGGAACTCTTCCGTTGTTATGGAAATTCTGATGAAGTTTAAAAATGCTTTGGAACTCTTCCATTGTTCTCGGAAATCCTATGATGTTTTACAATGCTTTGGAACTCTTCCATTGCTCACGGAATTCGGCTGAAGTTTAAAAATGCTTTGGAACTCATGCATTGTCCTGGGAATTCTGCTGATGCTTAACAATGCTTTGGAACTCTTCCATTGTTCTCGGAATTCTGATGAAGTGTAAAAATGCTTTAGAACTCTTCCATTCTTCTCAGAATTCCGCTAATGTTTAACAATGCTTTGGAACTCTTCCATTGTTCTCAGAATTCCGAGGATGTTTAACAATGCTTTTTAACTCTTATATTTTTCTCGGAAATCCGCTGATGTTTAGCAATGCTTTGGAACTCTTCCATTGTTCTTGGAATTCCGCTGATGTTTAAAAAAGCTCTTGAACTCTTCCATTGTTCTCGGAATTCCGCTGATGTTTAACAATGCTTTTGGAACTCTTCCATTTCTTTCGGAATTTCGCTGATGTTTAACAATGCTTTGGAACTATTCCATTGCTCAAGGAATTCGGCTGAAGTTTAAAAATGCTTTGGAACTCATCAAATTGTCCTGGGAATTCTGCTGATGCTTAACAATGCTTTGGAACTCTTCCATTTTTCTCGGAATTCCGTTGATGTTTAACAATGCTTTGTAACTCTTACATTGTTCTCGGAATTACGCTGAAGTTTAAAAAAGCTTTGGAACTCTTCAATTGTTCTCGGAATTCCGCTAATGTTTAACAATGCTTTTGGAGTTCTTCCATTGGTCTCGGAATTCCGCTGATGTTTAACAATGCTTTTGTATCTCTTCCATTGTTCTCGGATTTCAAATGAAGCTTAAAAATGCTTTGGAACTCTTCCATTATTCTCAGATTTCTGTTGAAGTTTAAAAATGCTTTGGAACTCTTTCATTTTTCTCCGAATTCTGCTGATGTTTAACAATGCTTTGGTACTCTTCCATTGTTCAAGTAATTCCGCTGAAGTTTAACAATGCTTTGGAACTCTTGCATTTTTCTCGCAATTCTGCTGAAGTTTAAAAATACTTTGGAACTCTTTCATTGTTCTCATAATTCCACTGATGTTTAATAATGCTTTTGGAACTCTTCCATTGTTCTCTGAATTCCGCTGAAGTTGAAAAATGCTTGGAACTCTTCCATTGTTCTCAGAATTCCACTGATGTTTAAAAATGCTTTGGAACTCTTCCATTGTTCTCGGAATTCCACTGATGTTTAACAATGCTTTGAAACTCTTACATTGCTCATGGAATTCCTCTGTAGTTTAACAATGCTTTGGAACTCTTCCATTGTTCTCGGAATACTGCTGAAGTTTAAAAATGCTTTGGAACTCATGCATTGTCCTGGGAATTCTGCTGATGCTTAACAATGCTTTGGAACTCTTCCATTGTTCTCGGAATTCCGTTGATGTTTAACAATGCTTTGGAACTCTTCCATTATTCTCGGATTTCTGTTGAAGTTTAAAAATGCTTTGGAACTCTTCCGTTGTTCTGGGAATTCTGATGAAGTTTAAAAATGTTTTGGAACTCTTCCATTGTTCTCGGAAATCTGCTGATGTTTAACAATGCTTTGGAACGCATCCATTGTTTTGGGAATTCTGCTGATGTTTAACAATACTTTGGAACTCTTCCATTGTTCTCAGAATTCCACTGTAGTTTAAACATGATTTGGAACTCTTCCATTGTTCTCGGAATTCTGCTGAAGTTTAAAAATGCTTTGGAACTCTTTCATTGTTCTGGGAATTCTACTGAAGTTTAAAATTGCTTTTGAACTCTTCCATTGTTTTGGGAATTCTGCTGAAGTTTAAAAATGCTTTGGAACTCTTCCATTGTTCTGGGAATTCCGCTGATGTTTAACAATGCTTTGGTACTCTTCCATTGTTCAAGGAATTCCGATGAAGTTTAACAATGCTTTGGAACTCTTGCATTTTTCTCGGAATTCTGCTGAAGTTAAAAAATGCTTTGGAACTCTTCATTGTTCTCATAATTCCACTGATGTTTAATAATGCTTTTGGAACTCTTCCATTGTTCTCTGAATTCCGCTAATGTTTAACAATTATTTTGGAACTCTTCCATTGTTCTCAGAATTCCGCTGAAGTTGAAAAATGCTTTGGAACTCTTCCATTGTTCTCAGAATTCCACTGATGTTTAACAATGCTTTTGGAACTCTTCCATTGTTTTCGAAATTTCACTGATGTTTAACAATGCTATGGAACTCTTCAATTGTTCTCAGAATTCTGCTGAAGTTTAAAAATGCTTTGGAACTCTTCCATTGTTCTCGGAATTCTGCTGAAGCTTAAAAATGCTTTGGAACTCTTCCATTGTTCTCGGAATTCCGCTGATGTTTAACAATCCATTGGATCTCTTAGATTGTTCACCAAATTCTGCTGAAGTTTAAAGATGCTTTGGAACTCTTCCATTGTTCTCGGAATTCCGCTGATGTTTAACAATGCTTTGAATCTCTTCCATTGTTCTCGGAATTCCGCTGATGCTTAACAATGCTTTGGAACTCTTCCATTGTTCTAGGAATTCCGCTGATGTTTAACAATGCTTTGGAACTCTTCCATTTTTCTCGGAAATCCGCTGATGTTTAGCAATGCTTTGGAACTCTTCCATTGTTCTTGGAATTCCGCTGATGTTTAACAATGCTTTTGGAACTCTTCCATTGTTTTCGTAATTCCGCTGATGTTTAACAATGCTTTTGTATCTCTTCCATTGTTCTCGGAATTGTAATGAAGGTTAAAAATGTTTGGAACTCTTCAATTATTCTCGGAATTCTGTTGAAGTTTAAAAATGCATTGGAACTCTTCCATTGTTATGGGAATTCTGATGAAGTTTAAAAATGCTTTGGAACTCTTCCATTGTTCTCGGAAATCCTCTCATGTTTAACAATGCTTTGGAACTCTTCCATTGCTCACGGAATTCGGCTGAAGTTTAAAAATGCTTTGGAACTCATCCATTGTCCTGGGAATTCTGCTGATGCTTAACAATGCTTTGGAACTCTTCCATTGTTCTCGGAATTCCGTTGATGTTTAACAATGCTTTTGAACTCTTCCATTGTTCTCGGAATTCCGCTGATGTTTAACAATGCTTTGGAACTCTTACATTGTTCTCGGAATTACGCTGAAGTTTAAAAAGCTTTGGAACTCTTCAATTGTTCTCGGAATTCCGCTAATGTTTAACAATGCTTTTGGAATTTTTTCATTGGTCTCGGAATTCCGCTGATGTTTAACAATGCTTTTGTATCTCTTCCATTGTTCTCGGAATTCAAATGAAGCTTAAAAATGCTTTGGAACTCTTCCATTATTCTCAGATTTCTCTTGAAGTTTAAAAATGCTTTGGAGCTCTTCTATTGTTCTGGGAATTCTGCTGAAGTTTAAAAATGCTTTGGAACTCTTTCATTTTTCTCCGAATTCCGCTGATGTTTAACAATGCTTTGGTACTCTTCCATTGTTCAAGGAATTCTGCTGAAGTTTAACAATGCTTTGGAACTCTTGCATTTTTTCGGAATTCTGCTGAAGTTTAAAAATGCTTTGGAACTCTTCCATTGTTCTCATAATTCCACTGATGTTTAATAATGCTTTTGGAACTCTTCCATTGTTCTCTGAATTCCGCTAATGTTTAACAATTATTTTGGAACTCTTCCATTGTTCTCAGAATTCCGCTGAAGTTGAAAAATGCTTTGGAACTCTTCCATTGTTCTCAGAATTCCACTGATGTTTAAAAATGCTTTGGAACTCTTCTATTGTTCTCGGAATTCCGCTGATGTTTAACAATGCTTGGAAACACTTCCATTGTTCAAGGAATTCCGCTGTAGTTTAACAATGCTTTGGAACTCTTCCATTGTTCTCGGAATTCTGCTGAAGTTTAAAAATGCTTTGGAATTCTTCCATTGTTCTCAGAATTCCGCTGATGTTTAATATTTCTTTTGGAACTCTTCCATTGTTCTCAGAATTCCGCTAATGTTTAACATTGCATTGCAACTCTTCCATTGTTCTCGGAATTCGGCTGAAGCTTAAAAATGCTTTGGAACTCTTCTATTGTTCTCAGAATTCTGCTGATGTTTAACAATGCTTTGGAACTCTTCCCTTGTTCTCGGAATTCCGCTGATGTTTAATAATGCTTTGGAACTCTTCCATTGTTCTCGGAATTCTGCTGAAGTTTAAAATGCTTTGGAACTCTGTCATTGTTCTGGAAATTGTGATGATGTTTAACAATGCTTTGGAACTCTTCCACTGTTCTCGGAATTCTGCTGATGTTTAGCAATGCTTTGGAACTCTTCCATTGTTCTTGGAATTCCGCTGATGTTTAACAATGCTTTTGGAACTCTTCCATTGTTTTCGTAACTTCGCTGATGTTTAACAATGCTTTGGAACTTTTCCAATGTTCTCCGAATTCTGCTGAAGTTTAAAAATGCTTTGCAACTCTTCCATTATTCCCGCAATTCCACTGAAGTTTAAAAAAGCTTTGGCACTGTACAATTGTTCTCGGAATTCCGCTAATTTTTAACAATGCTTTTGGAATTCTTCCATTGTTCTCGGAATTCCAATGAAGGTTAAAAATGCTTTGGAACTCTTGAATTATTCTCAGAATTCTGTTGAAGTTTAAAAATGCTTTGGAACTCTTCCATTGTTCTGGGAATTCTTATGATGCTTAACAATGCTTTGGAACTCTTCCATTGTTCTCGGAATTCCACTGATGTTTAACAATGCTTTGAAGTCTTCCATGGTTCTCGGAATTCCACTGAGGTTTAACAATGCTTTGGAACTCATCCATTGTTCTCGGAATTCCACTGTAGTTTAAAAAAGCTTTGGAACTCTTCAATTGTTTTTGGAATTTCGCTAATGTTTAACAATGCTTTTGGAATTCTTCCATTGGTCTCTGAATTCTGCTGATGTATAACAATGCTTTTGTAAATCTTCCATTGTTCTCGGAATTCCAATGAAGCTTTAAAATGCTTTGGAACTCTTCCATTATTCTCGGATTTCTGTTGAAGTTTAAAAATGCTTTGGAACTCTTCCATTGTTCTCAGAATTCCGATGATGTTTAACAATGCTTTGGAACTCTTCCATTTTTCTCGGAAATCCGCTGATGTTTAGCAATGCATTGGAATTCTTCCATTGTTCTTGGAATTCCCCTGATGTTTAACAATGCTTTTGTAACTCTTCCATTGTTCTTGGAATTCCAATGAAGGTTAAAAATGCTTTGGAACTCTTCAATTATTCTCGGAATTCTGTTGAAGTTTAAAAATGCTTTGGAACTCTTCCGTTGTTACGGGAATTCTGATGAAGTTTAAAAATGCTTTGAAACTCTTCCATTGTTCTCGGAAATCCTCTGATGTTTAACAATGCTTTGGAACTTTTCCATTGCTCACGGAATTCGGCTGAAGTTTAAAAATGCTTTGGAACTCATCAAATTGTCCTGGGAAATCTGCTGATGCTTAACAATGCTTTGGAACTCTTCCATTTTTCTCGGAATTCCGTTGATGTTTAACAATGCTTTGGAACTCTTACATTGTTCTCGGAATTATGCTGAAGTTTAAAAAAGGTTTGGATCTCTTCAATTCTTCTCGGAATTCCGCTAATGTTTAACAATGCTTTTGGAATTCTTCCATTGGTCTCGGAATTCCGCTGATGTTTAACAATGCTTTTGTATCTCTTCCATTGTTCTCGGATTTCAAATGAAGCTTAAAAATGCTTTGGAACTCTTCCATTATTCTCAGATTTCTGTTGAAGTTTAAAAATGCTTTGGAACTCTTCTACTGTTCTGGGAATTCTGCTGAAGTTTAAAAATGCTTTGGAACTCTTCCATTATTCTCAGATTTCTGTTGAAGTTTAAAAATGCTTTGGAACTCTTTCATTTTTCTCCGAATTCTGCTGATGTTTAACAATGCTTTGGTACTCTTCCATTGTTCAAGTAATTCCGCTGAAGTTTAACAATGCTTTGGAACTCTTGCATTTTTCTCGCAATTCTGCTGAAGTTTAAAAATACTTTGGAACTCTTTCATTGTTCTCATAATTCCACTGATGTTTAATAATGCTTTTGGAACTCTTCCATTGTTCTCTGAATTCCGCTGAAGTTGAAAAATGCTTGGAACTCTTCCATTGTTCTCAGAATTCCACTGATGTTTAAAAATGCTTTGGAACTCTTCCATTGTTCTCGGAATTCCACTGATGTTTAACAATGCTTTGAAACTCTTACATTGCTCATGGAATTCCTCTGTAGTTTAACAATGCTTTGGAACTCTTCCATTGTTCTCGGAATACTGCTGAAGTTTAAAAATGCTTTGGAACTCATGCATTGTCCTGGGAATTCTGCTGATGCTTAACAATGCTTTGGAACTCTTCCATTGTTCTCGGAATTCCGTTGATGTTTAACAATGCTTTGGAACTCTTCCATTATTCTCGGATTTCTGTTGAAGTTTAAAAATGCTTTGGAACTCTTCCGTTGTTCTGGGAATTCTGATGAAGTTTAAAAATGTTTTGGAACTCTTCCATTGTTCTCGGAAATCTGCTGATGTTTAACAATGCTTTGGAACGCATCCATTGTTTTGGGAATTCTGCTGATGTTTAACAATACTTTGGAACTCTTCCATTGTTCTCAGAATTCCACTGTAGTTTAAACATGATTTGGAACTCTTCCATTGTTCTCGGAATTCTGCTGAAGTTTAAAAATGCTTTGGAACTCTTTCATTGTTCTGGGAATTCTACTGAAGTTTAAAATTGCTTTTGAACTCTTCCATTGTTTTGGGAATTCTGCTGAAGTTTAAAAATGCTTTGGAACTCTTCCATTGTTCTGGGAATTCCGCTGATGTTTAACAATGCTTTGGTACTCTTCCATTGTTCAAGGAATTCCGATGAAGTTTAACAATGCTTTGGAACTCTTGCATTTTTCTCGGAATTCTGCTGAAGTTAAAAAATGCTTTGGAACTCTTCATTGTTCTCATAATTCCACTGATGTTTAATAATGCTTTTGGAACTCTTCCATTGTTCTCTGAATTCCGCTAATGTTTAACAATTATTTTGGAACTCTTCCATTGTTCTCAGAATTCCGCTGAAGTTGAAAAATGCTTTGGAACTCTTCCATTGTTCTCAGAATTCCACTGATGTTTAACAATGCTTTTGGAACTCTTCCATTGTTTTCAAAATTTCACTGATGTTTAACAATGCTATGGAACTCTTCAATTGTTCTCAGAATTCTGCTGAAGTTTAAAAATGCTTTGGAACTCTTCCATTGTTCTCGGAATTCTGCTGAAGCTTAAAAATGCTTTGGAACTCTTCCATTGTTCTCGGAATTCCGCTGATGTTTAACAATCCATTGGATCTCTTAGATTGTTCACCAAATTCTGCTGAAGTTTAAAGATGCTTTGGAACTCTTCCATTGTTCTCGGAATTCCGCTGATGTTTAACAATGCTTTGAATCTCTTCCATTGTTCTCGGAATTCCGCTGATGCTTAACAATGCTTTGGAACTCTTCCATTGTTCTAGGAATTCCGCTGATGTTTAACAATGCTTTGGAACTCTTCCATTTTTCTCGGAAATCCGCTGATGTTTAGCAATGCTTTGGAACTCTTCCATTGTTCTTGGAATTCCGCTGATGTTTAACAATGCTTTTGGAACTCTTCCATTGTTTTCGTAATTCCGCTGATGTTTAACAATGCTTTTGTATCTCTTCCATTGTTCTCGGAATTGTAATGAAGGTTAAAAATGTTTGGAACTCTTCAATTATTCTCGGAATTCTGTTGAAGTTTAAAAATGCATTGGAACTCTTCCATTGTTATGGGAATTCTGATGAAGTTTAAAAATGCTTTGGAACTCTTCCATTGTTCTCGGAAATCCTCTCATGTTTAACAATGCTTTGGAACTCTTCCATTGCTCACGGAATTCGGCTGAAGTTTAAAAATTCTTTGGAACTCATCCATTGTCCTGGGAATTCTGCTGATGCTTAACAATGCTTTGGAACTCTTCCATTGTTCTCGGAATTCCGTTGATGTTTAACAATGCTTTTGAACTCTTCCATTGTTCTCGGAATTCCGCTGATGTTTAACAATGCTTTGGAACTCTTACATTGTTCTCGGAATTACGCTGAAGTTTAAAAAGCTTTGGAACTCTTCAATTGTTCTCGGAATTCCGCTAATGTTTAACAATGCTTTTGGAATTTTTTCATTGGTCTCGGAATTCCGCTGATGTTTAACAATGCTTTTGTATCTCTTCCATTGTTCTCGGAATTCAAATGAAGCTTAAAAATGCTTTGGAACTCTTCCATTATTCTCAGATTTCTCTTGAAGTTTAAAAATGCTTTGGAGCTCTTCTATTGTTCTGGGAATTCTGCTGAAGTTTAAAAATGCTTTGGAACTCTTTCATTTTTCTCCGAATTCCGCTGATGTTTAACAATGCTTTGGTACTCTTCCATTGTTCAAGGAATTCTGCTGAAGTTTAACAATGCTTTGGAACTCTTGCATTTTTTCGGAATTCTGCTGAAGTTTAAAAATGCTTTGGAACTCTTCCATTGTTCTCATAATTCCACTGATGTTTAATAATGCTTTTGGAACTCTTCCATTGTTCTCTGAATTCCGCTAATGTTTAACAATTATTTTGGAACTCTTCCATTGTTCTCAGAATTCCGCTGAAGTTGAAAAATGCTTTGGAACTCTTCCATTGTTCTCAGAATTCCACTGATGTTTAAAAATGCTTTGGAACTCTTCTATTGTTCTCGGAATTCCGCTGATGTTTAACAATGCTTGGAAACACTTCCATTGTTCAAGGAATTCCGCTGTAGTTTAACAATGCTTTGGAACTCTTCCATTGTTCTCGGAATTCTGCTGAAGTTTAAAAATGCTTTGGAATTCTTCCATTGTTCTCAGAATTCCGCTGATGTTTAATATTTCTTTTGGAACTCTTCCATTGTTCTCAGAATTCCGCTAATGTTTAACATTGCATTGCAACTCTTCCATTGTTCTCGGAATTCGGCTGAAGCTTAAAAATGCTTTGGAACTCTTCTATTGTTCTCAGAATTCTGCTGATGTTTAACAATGATTTGGAACTCTTCCCTTGTTCTCGGAATTCCGCTGATGTTTAATAATGCTTTGGAACTCTTCCATTGTTCTCGGAATTCTGCTGAAGTTTAAAATGCTTTGGAACTCTGTCATTGTTCTGGAAATTGTGATGATGTTTAACAATGCTTTGGAACTCTTCCACTGTTCTCGGAATTCTGCTGATGTTTAGCAATGCTTTGGAACTCTTCCATTGTTCTTGGAATTCCGCTGATGTTTAACAATGCTTTTGGAACTCTTCCATTGTTTTCGTAACTTCGCTGATGTTTAACAATGCTTTGGAACTTTTCCAATGTTCTCCGAATTCTGCTGAAGTTTAAAAATGCTTTGCAACTCTTCCATTATTCCCGCAATTCCACTGAAGTTTAAAAAAGCTTTGGCACTGTACAATTGTTCTCGGAATTCCGCTAATTTTTAACAATGCTTTTGGAATTCTTCCATTGTTCTCGGAATTCCAATGAAGGTTAAAAATGCTTTGGAACTCTTGAATTATTCTCAGAATTCTGTTGAAGTTTAAAAATGCTTTGGAACTCTTCCATTGTTCTGGGAATTCTTATGATGCTTAACAATGCTTTGGAACTCTTCCATTGTTCTCGGAATTCCACTGATGTTTAACAATGCTTTGAAGTCTTCCATGGTTCTCGGAATTCCACTGAGGTTTAACAATGCTTTGGAACTCATCCATTGTTCTCGGAATTCCACTGTAGTTTAAAAAAGCTTTGGAACTCTTCAATTGTTTTTGGAATTTCGCTAATGTTTAACAATGCTTTTGGAATTCTTCCATTGGTCTCTGAATTCTGCTGATGTATAACAATGCTTTTGTAAATCTTCCATTGTTCTCGGAATTCCAATGAAGCTTTAAAATGCTTTGGAACTCTTCCATTATTCTCGGATTTCTGTTGAAGTTTAAAAATGCTTTGGAACTCTTCCATTGTTCTCAGAATTCCGATGATGTTTAACAATGCTTTGGAACTCTTCCATTTTTCTCGGAAATCCGCTGATGTTTAGCAATGCATTGGAATTCTTCCATTGTTCTTGGAATTCCCCTGATGTTTAACAATGCTTTTGTAACTCTTCCATTGTTCTTGGAATTCCAATGAAGGTTAAAAATGCTTTGGAACTCTTCAATTATTCTCGGAATTCTGTTGAAGTTTAAAAATGCTTTGGAACTCTTCCGTTGTTACGGGAATTCTGATGAAGTTTAAAAATGCTTTGAAACTCTTCCATTGTTCTCGGAAATCCTCTGATGTTTAACAATGCTTTGGAACTTTTCCATTGCTCACGGAATTCGGCTGAAGTTTAAAAATGCTTTGGAACTCATCAAATTGTCCTGGGAAATCTGCTGATGCTTAACAATGCTTTGGAACTCTTCCATTTTTCTCGGAATTCCGTTGATGTTTAACAATGCTTTGGAACTCTTACATTGTTCTCGGAATTATGCTGAAGTTTAAAAAAGGTTTGGATCTCTTCAATTCTTCTCGGAATTCCGCTAATGTTTAACAATGCTTTTGGAATTCTTCCATTGGTCTCGGAATTCCGCTGATGTTTAACAATGCTTTTGTATCTCTTCCATTGTTCTCGGATTTCAAATGAAGCTTAAAAATGCTTTGGAACTCTTCCATTATTCTCAGATTTCTGTTGAAGTTTAAAAATGCTTTGGAACTCTTCTACTGTTCTGGGAATTCTGCTGAAGTTTAAAAATGCTTTGGAACTCTTTCATTTTTCTCCGAATTCCGCTGATGTTTAACAATGCTTTGGTACTCTTCCATTGTTCAAGTAATTCCGCTGAAGTTTAACAATGCTTTGGAACTCTTGCATTTTTCTCGGAATTCTGCTGAAGTTTAAAAATACTTTGGAACTGTTTCATTGTTCTCATAATTCCACTGATGTTTAATAATGCTTTTGGAACTCTTCCATTGTTCTCTGAATTCCGCTGAAGTTGAAAAATGCTTTGGAACTCTTCCATTGTTCTCAGAATTCCACTGATGTTTAAAAATGCTTTGGAACTCTTCCATTGTTCTCGGAATTCCACTGATGTTTAACAATGCTTTGAAACTCTTCCATTGTTCATGGAATTCCTCTGTAGTTTAACAATGCTTTGGAACTCTTCCATTGTTCTCGGAATTCTGCTGAAGTTTAAAAATGCTTTGGAATTCTTCCATTGTTCTGAGAATTTCACTGATGTTTAATATTTCTTTTGGAACTCTTCCATTGTTCTCAGGATTTCGCTAATGTTTAACAATGCATTGCAACTCATCCATTGTTCTCGGAATTCGGCTGAAGTTTAAAAATGCTTTGGAACTCTTCGATTGTTCTCAGAATTCTGCTGATGTTTAACAATGCTTTGGAACTCTTCCATTGTTCTCAGAATTCCGCTGATGTTTAACAATGCTTTGGAACTCTTCCTTTGTTCTCGGAATTCTGCTGAAGTTTAAAATGCTTTGGAACTCTGTCATTGTTCCGGAAATTCTGCTCATGTTTAACAATGCTTTGGAACTCCTCCATTGTTCTCGGAATTCTGCTGATGTTTAGCAATGCTTTGGAACTCTTCCATTGTTCTTGGAATTCCGCTGATGTTTAACAATGCTTTTGGAACTCTTCCATTGTTTTCGTAATTTCGCTGATGTTTAACAATGCTTTGGAACTCTTCCAATGTTCTCAGAATTCTGCTGAAGTTTAAAAATGCTTTGGAACTCTTCCATTATTCCCGCAATTCCGCTAAAGTTTAAAAAAGCTTTGGCACTCTTCAATTGTTCTCGGAATTCCGTTAATTTTTAACAATGCTTTTGGAATTCTTCCATTGTTTTCAGAATTCAGCTGATGTTTAACAATGCATTTGTAACTCTTCCATTGTTCTCGGAATTCCGCTGATGTTTAACAATGCTTTGGAAGTCTTCCATTGTTCTCGGAATTCCGCTGATGTTTAACAATGCTTTGGAACTCATCCATTGTTCTCGGAATTCCACTGTAGTTTAAAAAAGCTTTGGAACTCTTCAATTGTTTTTGGAATTCCGCTAATGTTTAACAATGCTTTTGGAATTCTTCCATTGTTCTCAGAATTCCGCTGATGTTTAATATTTCATTTGGAACTCTTCCATTGTTCTCAGAATTCCGCTGTAGTTTAACAATGCTTTGGAACTCTTCCATTGTTCTCGAAATTCCGCTGAAGTTTAACAATGCTTTGGAACTCTTCCATTGTTCTCGGAATTCTGCTGAAGTGTAAAAATTCTTTAGAACTCTTCCATTGTTCTCAGAATTCCGATGATGTTTAACAATGCTTTGGAACTCTTCCATTTTTCTCGGAAATCCGCTGATGTTTAGCAATGCTTTGGAATTCTTCCATTGTTCTTGGAATTCCGCTGATGTTTAACAATTTTTTTTCAAATCTTCCATTGTTTTCGTAATTCCGCTGATGTTTAACAATGCTTTTGTAACTCTTCCATTGTTCTCGGAATTCCAATGAAGGTTAAAAATGCTTTGGAACTCTTCAATTATTCTCGGAAATCTGTTGAATTTTAAAAATGCTTTGGAACTCTTCCGTTGTTATGGAAATTCTGATGAAGTTTAAAAATGCTTTGGAACTCTTCCATTGTTCTCGGAAATCCTATGATGTTTTACAATGCTTTGGAACTCTTCCATTGCTCACGGAATTCGGCTGAAGTTTAAAAATGCTTTGGAACTCATGCATTGTCCTGGGAATTCTGCTGATGCTTAACAATGCTTTGGAACTCTTCCATTGTTCTCGGAATTCTGATGAAGTGTAAAAATGCTTTAGAACTCTTCCATTCTTCTCAGAATTCCGCTAATGTTTAACAATGCTTTGGAACTCTTCCATTGTTCTCAGAATTCCGATGATGTTTAACAATGCTTTGGAACTCTTATATTTTTCTCGGAAATCCGCTGATGTTTAGCAATGCTTTGGAACTCTTCCATTGTTCTTGGAATTCCGCTGATGTTTAAAAAAGCTCTTGAACTCTTCCATTGTTCTCGGAATTCCGCTGATGTTTAACAATGCTTTTGGAACTCTTCCATTTCTTTCGGAATTTCGCTGATGTTTAACAATGCTTTGGAACTATTCCATTGCTCAAGGAATTCGGCTGAAGATTAAAAATGCTTTGGAACTCATCAAATTGTCCTGGGAATTCTGCTGATGCTTAACAATGCTTTGGAACTCTTCCATTTTTCTCGGAATTCCGTTGATGTTTAACAATGCTTTGTAACTCTTACATTGTTCTCGGAATTACGCTGAAGTTTAAAAAAGCTTTGGAACTCTTCAATTGTTCTCGGAATTCCGCTAATGTTTAACAATGCTTTTGGAGTTCTTCCATTGGTCTCGGAATTCCGCTGATGTTTAACAATGCTTTTGTATCTCTTCCATTGTTCTCGGATTTCAAATGAAGCTTAAAAATGCTTTGGAACTCTTCCATTATTCTCAGATTTCTGTTGAAGTTTAAAAATGCTTTGGAACTCTTTCATTTTTCTCCGAATTCTGCTGATGTTTAACAATGCTTTGGTACTCTTCCATTGTTCAAGTAATTCCGCTGAAGTTTAACAATGCTTTGGAACTCTTGCATTTTTCTCGCAATTCTGCTGAAGTTTAAAAATACTTTGGAACTCTTTCATTGTTCTCATAATTCCACTGATGTTTAATAATGCTTTTGGAACTCTTCCATTGTTCTCTGAATTCCGCTGAAGTTGAAAAATGCTTTGGAACTCTTCCATTGTTCTCAGAATTCCACTGATGTTTAAAAATGCTTTGGAACTCTTCCATTGTTCTCGGAATTCCACTGATGTTTAACAATGCTTTGAAACTCTTACATTGCTCATGGAATTCCTCTGTAGTTTAACAATGCTTTGGAACTCTTCCATTGTTCTCGGAATACTGCTGAAGTTTAAAAATGCTTTGGAACTCATGCATTGTCCTGGGAATTCTGCTGATGCTTAACAATGCTTTGGAACTCTTCCATTGTTCTCGGAATTCCGTTGATGTTTAACAATGCTTTGGAACTCTTCCATTGTTCTCGGAATTCCGCTGATGTTTAACAATGCTTTGGAACTCTTACATTGTTCTCGGAATTACGCTGAAGTTTAAAAATGCTTTGGAACTCTTACATTGTTCTCAGAATTCTGCTGAAGTTTAAAAATGCTTTGGAATTCTTCCATTGTTCTCAGAATTCCGCTGATGTTTAATATTTCTTTTGGAACTCTTCAATTGTTCTCAGAATTCCGCTAATGTTTAACAATGCATTGCAACTCTTCCATTGTTCAAGGAATTCCGCTGTAGTTTAACAATGCTTTGGAACTCTTCCATTGTTCTTGGAATTCTGATGAAGTGTAAAAATGCTTTAGAACTCTTCCATTTTTCTCAGAATTCCGCTAATGTTTAACAATGCTTTGGAACTCTTCCATTGTTCTCAGAATTCCGATGATGTTTAACAATGCTTTGGAACTCTTCCATTTTTCTCGGAAATCCGCTGATGTTTAGCAATGCTTTGGAACTCTTCCATTGTTCTTGGAATTCCGCTGATGTTTAAAAAAGCACTTGAACTCTTCCATTGTTCTCGGAAATCCGCTAATGTTTAACAATGCTTTTGGAATTTTTTCATTGGTCTCGGAATTCCGCTGATGTTTAACAATGCTTTTGTATCTCTTCCATTGTTCTCGGAATTCAAATGAAGCTTAAAAATGCTTTGGAACTCTTCCATTATTCTCAGATTTCTGTTGAAGTTTAAAAATGCTTTGGAACTCTTCTATTGTTCTGGGAATTCTGCTGAAGTTTAAAAATGCTTTGGAACTCTTTCATTTTTCTCCGAATTCCGCTGATGTTTAACAATGCTTTGGTACTCTTCCATTGTTCAAGTTATTCCGCTGAAGTTTAACAATGCTTTGGAACTCTTGCATTTTTCTCGGAATTCTGCTGAAGTTTAAAAATACTTTGGAACTCTTTCATTGTTCTCATAATTCCACTGATGTTTAATAATGCTTTTGGAACTCTTCCATTGTTCTCTGAATTCCGCTGAAGTTGAAAAATGCTTTGGAACTCTTTCATTGTTCTCAGAATTCTGCTGATGTTTAGCAATGCTTTGGAACTCTTCCATTGTTCTTGGAATTCCGCTGATGTTTAACAATGCTTTTGGAACTCTTCCATTGTTTTCGTAATTTCGCTGATGTTTAACAATGCTTTGGAACTCTTCCAATGTTCTCAGAATTCTGCTGAAGTTTTAAAATGCTTAGGAACTCTTCCATTATTCCCGCAATTCCGCTGAAGTTTAAAAAAGCTTTGGCACTCTTCAATTGTTCTCGGAATTCCGATAATTTTTAACAATGCTTTTGGAATTCTTCCATTGTTTTCAGAATTCAGCTGATGTTTAACAATGCTTTGGAACTCTTCCATTGTTCTCGGAATTCCGCTGATGTTTAACAATGCTTTGGAAGTCTTCCATTGTTCTCGGTATTCCGCTGATGTTTAACAATGCTTTGGAACTCATCCATTGTTCTCGGAATTCCACTGTAGTTTAAAAAAGCTTTGGAACTCTTCAATTGTTTTTGGAATTCCGCTAATGTTTAACAATGCTTTTGGAATTCTTCCATTGTTCTCAGAATTCCGCTGATGTTTAATATTTCATTTGGAACTCTTCCATTGTTCTCAGAATTCCGCTGTAGTTTAACAATGCTTTGGAACTCTTCCATTGTTCTCGAAATTCCGCTGAAGTTTAACAATGCTTTGGAACTCTTCCATTGTTCTCGGAATTCTGCTGAAGTGTAAAAATTCTTTAGAACTCTTCCATTGTTCTCAGAATTCCGATGATGTTTATCAATGCTTTGGAACTCTTCCATTTTTCTCGGAAATCCGCTGATGTTTAGCAATGCTTTGGAATTCTTCCATTGTTCTTGTAATTCCGCTGATGTTTAACAATGCTTTTGTAACTCTTCCATTGTTCTCGGAATTCCAATGAAGGTTAAAAATGCTTTGGAACTCTTCAATTATTCTCGGAAATCTGTTGAATTTTAAAAATGCTTTGGAACTCTTCCGTTGTTATGGAAATTCTGATGAAGTTTAAAAATGCTTTGGAACTCTTCCATTGTTCTCGGAAATCCTATGATGTTTTACAATGCTTTGGAACTCTTCCATTGCTCACGGAATTCGGCTGAAGTTTAAAAATTCTTTGGAACTCATGCATTGTCCTGGGAATTCTGCTGATGCTTAACAATGCTTTGGAACTCTTCCATTGTTCTCGGAATTCCGTTGATGTTTAACAATGCTTTGGAACTCTTCCATTGTTCTCGGAATTCCGCTGATGTTTAACAATGCTTTGGAACTCTTATATTGTTCTCCGAATTACGCTGAAGTTTAAAAAAGCTTTGGAACTCTTCAATTGTTCTCGGAATTCCGCTAATGTTTAACAATGCTTTTGGAATTCTTCCATTGGTCTCGGAATTCCGCTGATGTTTAACAATGCATTTGTATCTCTTCCATTGTTCTCGGAATTCAAATGAAGCTTAAAATTGCTTTGGAACTCTTCAATTATTCTCAGATTTCTGTTGAAGTTTAAAAATGCTTTGGAACTCTTCTATTGTTCTGGGAATTCTGCTGAAGTTTAAAAATGCTTTGGAACTCTTTCATTTTTCTCCGAATTCCGCTGATGTTTAACAATGCTTTGGTACTCTTCCATTGTTCTCGGAAATACGCTGATGTTTAACAATGCTTTGAAACTCTTCCATTGTTCAAGGAATTCCGCTGTAGTTTAACAATGCTTTGGAACTCTTACATTGTTCTCAGAATTCTGCTGAAGTTTAAAAATGCTTTGGAATTCGTCCATTGTTCTCAGAATTCCGCTGATGTTTAATATTTCTTTTGGAACTCTTCAATTGTTCTCAGAATTCCGCTAATGTTTAACAATGCATTGAAACTCTTCCATTGTTCAAGGAATTCCGCTGTAGTTTAACAATGCTTTGGAACTCTTCCATTGTTCTCGGAATTCTGATGAAGTGTAAAAATGCTTTAGAACTCTTCCATTCTTCTCAGAATTCCGCTAATGTTTAACAATGCTTTGGAACTCTTCCATTGTTCTCAGAATTCCGAAGATGTTTAACAATGCTTTGGAACTCTTCCATTTTTCTCGGAAATCCGCTGATGTTTAGCAATGCTTTGGAACTCTTCCATTGTTCTTGGAATTCCGCTGATGTTTAAAAAAGCTCTTGAACTCTTCCATTGTTCTCGGAATTCCGCTGGTGTTTAACAATGCTTTTGGAACTCTTCCATTGCTTTCGGAATTTCGCTGATGTTTAACAATGCTTTGGAACTCTTCCAATGTTCTCAGAATTCTGCTGAAGTTTAAAAATGCTTTGAAACTCTTCCATTATTCCCGCAATTCCGCTGAAGTTTAAAAAAGCGTTGGAACTCTTCCATTGTTCTCGGAATTCCGCTAATTTTTAACAATGCTTTTGGAATTCTTCCATTGTTCTCCGAATTCAGCTGATGTTTAACAATGCTTCTGTAACTCTTCCATTGTTCTCGGAATTCCAATGAACGTTAAAAATGCTTTGGAAATCTTCAATTATTCTCGGAATTCTGTTGAAGTTTAAAAATGCTTTGGAACTCTTCCGTTGTTCTCGGAAATCCTCTGATGTTTAACAATGCTTTGGAACTCTTCCATTGCTCTTGGAATTCGGCTGAAGTTTAAAAATGCTTTGGAACTCATCCATTGTCCTGGGAATTCTGCTGATGCTTAACAATGCTTTGGAACTCTTCCATTGTTCTCGGAATTCGTTGATGTTTAACAATGCTTTGGAACTCTTCCATTGTTCTCGGAATTCTGCTGATGTTTAACAATGCTTTGGAACTCTTACATTGTTCTCGGAATTACGCTGAAGTTTAAAAAAGCTTTGGAACTCTTCAATTGTTCTCGGAATTCCGCTAATGTTTAACAATGCTTTTGGAATTCTTCCATTGGTCTCGGAGTTCCGCTGATGTTTAACAATGCTTTTGTATATATTCCATTGTTCTCGGAATTCAAAAGAAGCTTAAAAATGCTTTGGAACTCTTCCATTATTCTCAGATTTCTGTTGAAGTTTAAAAATGCTTTGGAACTCTTCCGTTGTTCTGGGAAATCTGATGAAGTTTAAAAATGCTTTGGAAATCTTCTATTGTTCTGGGAATTCTGCTGAAGTTTAAAAATGCTTTGGAACTCTTTCTTTTTTCTTCGAATTCCGCTGATGTTTAACAATGCTTTGGTACTCTTCCATTGTTCAAGGAATTCCGCTGAATTTTTACAATGCTTTGGAACTCTTGCATTTTTCTCGGAATTCTTCTGAAGTTTAAAAATGCTTTGGAACTCTTCCATTGTTCTCAGAATTCCGCTGAAGTTGAAAAATGCTTTGGAATTCTTCCATTGTTCTCAGAATTCCACTGATGTTTAAAAATGCTTTGGAACTCTTCCATTGTTCTCGGAATTCCGCTGATGTTTAACAATGCTTTGAAACTCTTCCATTGTTCAAGGAATTCCGCTGTATTTTAACAATGCTTTGGAACTCTTCCATTGTTCTCGGAATTCCGCTGAAGGTTAAAAAAGCTCTTGAACTCTTCCATTGTTCTCGGAATTCCGCTGATGTTTAACAATCCTTTGGGTCTCATAGATTTTTCACCAAATTCTGCTGAAGTTTAAAGATGCTTTGGAACTCTTCCATTGTTGTCGGAATTCCGCTGAAGTTTAACAATTCTTTGGAACTCTTCCATTGTTCTCGGAATTCTGCTAATGTTTAACAATGCTTTGCACCTCTTCCATTGTTCTCATAATTCCGATGATGTTTAACAATGCTTTGGAACTCTTCCATTGTTCTCAGAATTCTGCTGAAGTTTAAAAATGCTTTGGAACTCTTCCATTATTCTTGCAATTCCGCTGAAGTTTAAAAAAGCTTTGGAACTCTTCAATTGTTCTTGGAATTCCGATAATTTTTAACAATGCTTTTGGAATTCTTCCATTGTTCTCAGAATTCAGCTGATGTTTAACAATGCTTTTGTAACTCTTCCATTGTTCTCGGAATTCCAATGAAGGTTAAAAATGCTTTGTAACTCTTCAATTATTCTCGCAATTCTGTTGAAGTTTAAAAATGCTTTGGAACTCTTCCGTTGTTCTGGGAATTCTGATGAAGTTTAAAAATGCTTTAGAACTCTTCCATTCTTCTCAGAATTCCGCTAATGTTTAACAATGCTTTGGAACTCTTCCATTGTTCTCAGAATTCCGAAGATGTTTAACAATGCTTTGGAACTCTTCCATTTTTCTCGGAAATCCGCTGATGTTTAGCAATGCTTTGGAACTCTTCCATTGTTCTTGGAATTCCGCTGATGTTTAAAAAAGCTCTTGAACTCTTCCATTGTTCTCGGAATTCCGCTGATGTTTAACAATGCTTTTGGAACTCTTCCATTGCTTTCGGAATTTCGCTGATGTTTAACAATGCTTTGGAACTCTTCCAATGTTCTCAGAATTCTGCTGAAGTTTAAAAATGCTTTGGAACTCATCCATTGTCCTGGGAATTCTGCTGATGCTTAACAATGCTTTGGAACTCTTCCATTGTTCTCGGAATTCGTTGATGTTTAACAATGCTTTGGAACTCTTCCATTGTTCTCGGAATTCTGCTGATGTTTAACAATGCTTTGGAACTCTTACATTGTTCTCGGAATTACGCTGAAGTTTAAAAAAGCTTTGGAACTCTTCAATTGTTCTCGGAATTCCGCTAATGTTTAACAATGCTTTTGGAATTCTTCCATTGGTCTCGGAGTTCCGCTGATGTTTAACAATGCTTTTGTATATATTCCATTGTTCTTGGAATTCAAAAGAAGCTAAAAATGCTTTATAACTCTTCCATTATTCTCAGATTTCTGTTGAAGTTTAAAAATGCTTTGGAACTCTTCCGTTGTTCTGGGAATTCTGATGAAGTTTAAAAATGCTTTGGAACTCTTCTATTGTTCTGGGAATTCTGCTGAAGTTTAAAAATGCTTTGGAACTCTTTCTTTTTTCTTCGAATTCCGCTGATGTTTAACAATGCTTTGGTACTCTTCCATTGTTCAAGGAATTCCGCTGAATTTTAACAATGCTTTGGAACTCTTGCATTTTTCACGGAATTCTTCTGAAGTTTAAAAATGCTTTGGAACTCTTCCATTGTTCTCAGAATTCCGCTGAAGTTGAAAAATGCTTTGGAACTCTTCCATTGTTCTCAGAATTCCACTGATGTTTAAAAATGCTTTGGAACTCTTCCATTGTTCTCGGAATTCCGCTGAAGGTTAAAAAAGCTCTTGAACTCTTCCATTGTTCTCGGAATTCCGCTGATGTTTAACAATCCTTTGGGTCTCATAGATTTTTCACCAAATTCTGCTGAAGTTTAAAGATGCTTTGGAACTCTTCCATTGTTGTCGGAATTCCGCTGAAGTTTAACAATTCTTTGGAACTCTTCCATTGTTCTCGGAATTCTGCTAATGTTTAACAATGCTTTGCACCTCTTCCATTGTTCTCATAATTCCGATGATGTTTAACAATGCTTTGGAACTCTTCCATTTTTATCGGAAATCCTCTGATGTTTAGCAATGCTTTGGAACTATTCCATTGTTCTTGGAAATCCGCTGATATTTAACAATGCTTTTGGAACTCTTCCATTGTTTTCGTAATTCCGCTGATGTTTAACAATGCTTTGGAACTCTTCCATTGTTCTCAGAATTCTGCTGAAGTTTAAAAATGCTTTGGAACTCTTCCATTATTCTTGCAATTCCGCTGAAGTTTAAAAAAGCTTTGGAACTCTTCAATTGTTCTTGGAATTCCGATAATTTTTAATAATGCTTTTGGAATTCTTCCATTTTTCTCAGAATTCAGCTGATGTTTAACAATGCTTTTGTAACTCTTCCATTGTTCTCGGAATTCCAATGAAGGTTAAAAATGCTTTGTAACTCTTCAATTATTCTCGCAATTCTGTTGAAGTTTAAAAATTCTTTGGAACTCTTCCGTTGTTCTGGGAATTCTGATGAAGTTTAAAAATGCTTTGGAAATGATCCACTGTTCTCGGAATTCTGCTGTAGTTTAAAAAAGCTTTGGAACTCTTCAATTGTTTTTGGAATTCCGCTAATGTTTAACAATGTTTTGGAATTCTCCCATTGTTCTCAGAATTCAGCTGATGTTTAACAATGCTTTTGTAAATCTTCCATTGTTCTCGGAATTCCAATGAAGCTTAAAAATGCTTTGGAACTTTTCCATTATTCTCGGATTTCTGTTAAAGTTTAAAAATGCTTTGGAACACTTCCGTTGTTCTGGGAATTCTGATGAAGTTTAAAAATGCTTTTGAACTCTTCCATTGTTCTCGGAAACCCGCTGTTGTTTAACAGTGCTTTGGAACTCATCCATTGTTCTGGGAATTCTGCTGATGTTTAACAATGCTTTGGAACTCTTCCATTGTTCTCGTAATTCCGATGTAGTTTAAAAAAGCTTTGGAACACTTCCAATGTTCTCGGAATTCTGCTGAAGTTTAAAAATGCTTTGGAACTCTTTCATTGTTCTGGGAATTCTACTGAAGTTTAAAAATGCTTTTGAACTCTTCCATTGTTTTGGGGATTCTGCTGAAGTTTAAAAATGCTTTGGAACTCTTTCATTGTTCTGGGAATTCTGCTGAAGTTTAAAAATGCTTTGGAATTCTTCTACTGTTCTGGGAATTCTGCTGAAGTTTAAAAATGCTTTGGAACTCTTTCATTTTTCTCTGAACTCCGCTGATGTTTAACAATGCTTTGGTACTCTTCCATTGTTCATGGAATTCCGCTGAAGTTTAATAATGCTTTGGAACTTTTGCATTTTTCTCGGAATTCGCTGAAGTTTAAAAATGCTTTGGAACTCTTCCATTGTTCCCATAATTCCACTGATGTTTAATAATGCTTTTGGAACTCTTCCATTGTTCTCTGAATTCCGCTAATGTTTAACAATTATTTTGGAACTCTTCCATTGTTCTCAGAATTCCGCTGAAGTTGAAAAATGCTTTGGAACTCTTCCATTGTTCTCAGAATTCCACAGATGTTTAAAAATGCTTTGGAACTCTTCCATTGTTCCCATAATTCCACTGATGTTTAATAATGCTTTTGGAACTCTTCCATTGTTCTCTGAATTCCGCTAATGTTTAACAATTATTTTGGAACTCTTCCATTGTTCTCAGAATTCCGCTGAAGTTGAAAAATGCTTTGGAACTCTTCCATTGTTCTCAGAATTCCACAGATGTTTAAAAATGCTTTGGAACTCTTGCATTGTACTCAGAATTCCGCTGAAGTTTAAAATAGCTTTGGAACTCTTCCATTGTTCTCGGAATTCCACTGATGTTTAACAATGCTTTTGGAACTCTTCCATTGTTTTTGGAATTTCGCTGATGTTTAACAATGCTTTGGAACTCTTCCATTGTTCTCAGAATTCCGATGATGTTTAACAATGCTTTGGAACTCTTCCATTTTTCTCGGAAATCCGCTGATGTTTAGCAATGCTTTGGAACTCTTCCATTGTTCTTGGAATTCCGCTGATGTTTAAAAAAGCACTTGAACTCTTCCATTGTTCTCGGAATTCCGCTAATGTTTAACAATGCTTTGGAACTCTTCCATTGTTCTCAGAATTCCGATGATGTTTAACAATGCTTTGGAACTCTTCCATTTTTCTCGGAAATCCGCTGATGTTTAGCAATGCTTTGGAACTCTTCCATTGTTCTTGGAATTCCGCTGATGTTTAAAAAAGCACTTGAACTCTTCCATTGTTCTCGGAATTCCGCTAATGTTTAACAATGCTTTTGGAATTTTTTCATTGGTCTCAGAATTCCGCTGATGTTTAACAATGCTTTTGTATCTCTTCCATTGTTCTCGGAATTCAAATGAAGCTTAAAAATGCTTTGGAACTCTTCCATTATTCTCAGATTTCTGTTGAAGTTTAAAAATGCTTTGGAACTCTTCTATTGTTCTGGGAATTCTGCTGAAGTTTAAAAATGCTTTGGAACTCTTTCATTTTTCTCCGAATTCCGCTGATGTTTAACAATGCTTTGGTACTCTTCCATTGTTCAAGTTATTCCGCTGAAGTTTAACAATGCTTTGGAACTCTTGCATTTTTCTCGGAATTCTGCTGAAGTTTAAAAATACTTTGGAACTCTTTCATTGTTCTCATAATTCCACTGATGTTTAATAATCCTTTTGGAACTCTTCCATTGTTCTCTGAATTCCGCTGAAGTTGAAAAATGCTTTGGAACTCTTCCATTGTTCTCAGAATTCCACTGATGTTTAAAAATGCTTTGGAACTCTTCCATTGTTCTCGGAATTCCACTGATGTTTAACAATGCTTTGGAACTCCTCCATTGTTCTCGGAATTCTGCTGATGTTTAGCAATGATTTGGAACTCTTCCATTGTTCTTGGAATTCCGCTGATGTTTAACAATGCTTTTGGAACTCTTCCATTGTTTTCGTAATTTCGCTGATGTTTAACAATGCTTTGGAACTCTTCCAATGTTCTCAGAATTCTGCTGAAGTTTTAAAATGCTTAGGAACTCTTCCATTATTCCCGCAATTCCGCTGAAGTTTAAAAAAGCTTTGGCACTCTTCAATTGTTCTCGGAATTCCGTTAATTTTTAACAATGCTTTTGGAATTCTTCCATTGTTTTCAGAATTCAGCTGATGTTTAACAATGCTTTGGAACTCTTCCATTGTTCTCGGAATTCCGCTGATGTTTAACAATGCTTTGGAAGTCTTCCATTGTTCTCGGAATTCCGCTGATGTTTAACAATGCTTTGGAACTCATCCATTGTTCTCGGAATTCCACTGTAGTTTAAAAAGCTTTGGAACTCTTCAATTGTTTTTGGAATTCCGCTAATGTTTAACAATGCTTTTGGAATTCTTCCATTGTTCTCAGAATTCCGCTGATGTTTAATATTTCATTTGGAACTCTTCCATTGTTCTCAGAATTCCGCTGTAGTTTAACAATGCTTTGGAACTCTTCCATTGTTCTCGAAATTCCGCTGAAGTTTAACAATGCTTTGGAACTCTTCCATTGTTCTCGGAATTCTGCTGAAGTGTAAAAATTCTTTAGAACTCTTCCATTGTTCTCAGAATTCCGATGATGTTTAACAATGCTTTGGAACTCTTCCATTTTTCTCGGAAATCCGCTGATGTTTAGCAATGCTTTGGAATTCTTCCATTGTTCTTGTAATTCCGCTGATGTTTAACAATGCTTTTGTAACTCTTCCATTGTTCTCGGAATTCCAATGAAGGTTAAAAATGCTTTGGAACTCTTCAATTATTCTCGGAAATCTGTTGAATTTTAAAAATGCTTTGGAACTCTTCCGTTGTTATGGAAATTCTGATGAAGTTTAAAAATGCTTTGGAACTCTTCCATTGTTCTCGGAAATCCTATGATGTTTTACAATGCTTTGGAACTCTTCCATTGCTCACGGAATTCGGCTGAAGTTTAAAAATTCTTTGGAACTCATGCATTGTCCTGGGAATTCTGCTGATGCTTAACAATGCTTTGGAACTCTTCCATTGTTCTCGGAATTCCGTTGATGTTTAACAATGCTTTGGAACTCTTCCATTGTTCTCGGAATTCCGCTGATGTTTAACAATGCTTTGGAACTCTTATATTGTTCTCGGAATTACGCTGAAGTTTAAAAAGCTTTGGAACTCTTCAATTGTTCTCGGAATTCCGCTAATGTTTAACAATGCTTTTGGAATTCTTCCATTGGTCTCGGAATTCCGCTGATGTTTAACAATGCATTTGTATATCTTCCATTGTTCTCGGAATTCAAATGAAGCTTAAAATTGCTTTGGAACTCTTCCATTATTCTCAGATTTCTGTTGAAGTTTAAAAATGCTTTGGAACTCTTCTATTGTTCTGGGAATTCTGCTGAAGTTTAAAAATGCTTTGGAACTCTTTCATTTTTCTCCGAATTCCGCTGATGTTTAACAATGCTTTGGTACTCTTCCATTGTTCTCGGAATTCCGCTGATGTTTAACAATGCTTTGAAACTCTTCCATTGTTCAAGGAATTCCGCTGTAGTTTAACAATGCTTTGGAACTCTTACATTGTTCTCAGAATTCTGCTGAAGTTTAAAAATGCTTTGGAATTCGTCCATTGTTCTCAGAATTCCGCTGATGTTTAATATTTCTTTTGGAACTCTTCAATTGTTCTCAGAATTCCGCTAATGTTTAACAATGCATTGAAACTCTTCCATTGTTCAAGGAATTCCGCTGTAGTTTAACAATGCTTTGGAACTCTTCCATTGTTCTCGGAATTCTGATGAAGTGTAAAAATGCTTTAGAACTCTTCCATTCTTCTCAGAATTCCGCTAATGTTTAACAATGCTTTGGAACTCTTCCATTGTTCTCAGAATTCCGAAGATGTTTAACAATGCTTTGGAACTCTTCCATTTTTCTCGGAAATCCGCTGATGTTTAGCAATGCTTTGGAACTCTTCCATTGTTCTTGGAATTCCGCTGATGTTTAAAAAAGCTCTTGAACTCTTCCATTGTTCTCGGAATTCCGCTGGTGTTTAACAATGCTTTTGGAACTCTTCCATTGCTTTCGGAATTTCGCTGATGTTTAACAATGCTTTGGAACTCTTCCAATGTTCTCAGAATTCTGCTGAAGTTTAAAAATGCTTTGAAACTCTTCCATTATTCCCGCAATTCCGCTGAAGTTTAAAAAAGCGTTGGAACTCTTCCATTGTTCTCGGAATTCCGCTAATTTTTAACAATGCTTTTGGAATTCTTCCATTGTTCTCCGAATTCAGCTGATGTTTAACAATGCTTTTGTAACTCTTCCATTGTTCTCGGAATTCCAATGAACGTTAAAAATGCTTTGGAACTCTTCAATTATTCTCGGAATTCTGTTGAAGTTTAAAAATGCTTTGGAACTCTTCCGTTGTTCTCGGAATTTCGCTAATTTTTAACAATGCTTTTGGAATTCTTCCATTGTTCTCCGAATTCAGCTGATGTTTAACAATGCTTTTGTAACTCTTCCATTGTTCTCGGAATTCCAATGAAGGTTAAAAATGTTTTGGAACTCTTCAATTATTCTCGGAATTCTGTTGAAGTTTAAAAATGCTTTGGAACTCTTCCGTTGTTCTCGGAAATCCTCTGATGTTTAACAATGCTTTGGAACTCTTCCATTGCTCTTGGAATTCGGCTGAAGTTTAAAAATGCTTTGGAACTCATCCATTGTCCTGGGAATTCTGCTGATGCTTAACAATGCTTTGGAACTCTTCCATTGTTCTCGGAATTCGTTGATGTTTAACAATGCTTTGGAACTCTTCCATTGTTCTCGGAATTCTGCTGATGTTTAACAATGCTTTGGAACTCTTACATTGTTCTCGGAATTACGCTGAAGTTTAAAAAAGCTTTGGAACTCTTCAATTGTTCTCGGAATTCCGCTAATGTTTAACAATGCTTTTGGAATTCTTCCATTGGTCTCGGAGTTCCGCTGATGTTTATCAATGCTTTTGTATATATTCCATTGTTCTTGGAATTCAAAAGAAGCTTAAAAATGCTTTATAACTCTTCCATTATTCTCAGATTTCTGTTGAAGTTTAAAAATGCTTTGGAACTCTTCCGTTGTTCTGGGAATTCTGATGAAGTTTAAAAATGCTTTGGAACTCTTCTATTGTTCTGGGAATTCTGCTGAAGTTTAAAAATGCTTTGGAACTCTTTCTTTTTTCTTCGAATTCCGCTGATGTTTAACAATGCTTTGGTACTCTTCCATTGTTCAAGGAATTCCGCTGAATTTTAACAATGCTTTGGAACTCTTGCATTTTTCTCGGAATTCTTCTGAAGTTTAATAATGCTTTGGAACTCTTCCATTGTTCTCAGAATTCCGCTGAAGTTGAAAAATGCTTTGGAACTCTTCCATTGTTCTCAGAATTCCACTGATGTTTAAAAATGCTTTGGAACTCTTCCATTGTTCTCGGAATTCCGCTGAAGGTTAAAAAAGCTCTTGAACTCTTCCATTGTTCTCGGAATTCCGCTGATGTTTAACAATCCTTTGGGTCTCATAGATTTTTCACCAAATTCTGCTGAAGTTTAAAGATGCTTTGGAACTCTTCCATTGTTGTCGGAATTCCGCTGAAGTTTAACAATTCTTTGGAACTCTTCCATTGTTCTCGGAATTCTGCTAATGTTTAACAATGCTTTGCACCTCTTCCATTGTTCTCATAATTCCGATGATGTTTAACAATGCTTTGGAACTCTTCCATTTTTATCGGAAATCCTCTGATGTTTAGCAATGCTTTGGAACTATTCCATTGTTCTTGGAAATCCGCTGATATTTAACAATGCTTTTGGAACTCTTCCATTGTTTTCGTAATTACGCTGATGTTTAACAATGCTTTGGAACTCTTCCATTGTTCTCAGAATTCTGCTGAAGTTTAAAAATGCTTTGGAACTCTTCCATTATTCTTGCAATTCCGCTGAAGTTTAAAAAAGCTTTGGAACTCTTCAATTGTTCTTGGAATTCCGATAATTTTTAATAATGCTTTTGGAATTCTTCCATTTTTCTCAGAATTCAGCTGATGTTTAACAATGCTTTTGTAACTCTTCCATTGTTCTCGGAATTCCAATGAAGGTTAAAAATGCTTTGTAACTCTTCAATTATTCTCGCAATTCTGTTGAAGTTTAAAAATTCTTTGGAACTCTTCCGTTGTTCTGGGAATTCTGATGAAGTTTAAAAATGCTTTGGAAATGATCCACTGTTCTCGGAATTCTGCTGTAGTTTAAAAAAGCTTTGGAACTCTTCAATTGTTTTTGGAATTCCGCTAATGTTTAACAATGTTTTGGAATTCTCCCATTGTTCTCAGAATTCAGCTGATGTTTAACAATGCTTTTGTAAATCTTCCATTGTTCTCGGAATTCCAATGAAGCTTAAAAATGCTTTGGAACTTTTCCATTATTCTCGGATTTCTGTTAAAGTTTAAAAATGCTTTGGAACACTTCCGTTGTTCTGGGAATTCTGATGAAGTTTAAAAATGCTTTTGAACTCTTCCATTGTTCTCGGAAACCCGCTGTTGTTTAACAGTGCTTTGGAACTCATCCATTGTTCTGGGAATTCTGCTGATGTTTAACAATGCTTTGGAACTCTTCCATTGTTCTCGTAATTCCGATGTAGTTTAAAAAAGCTTTGGAACACTTCCAATGTTCTCGGAATTCTGCTGAAGTTTAAAAATGCTTTGGAACTCTTTCATTGTTCTGGGAATTCTACTGAAGTTTAAAAATGCTTTTGAACTCTTCCATTGTTTTGGGGATTCTGCTGAAGTTTAAAAATGCTTTGGAACTCTTTCATTGTTCTGGGAATTCTGCTGAAGTTTAAAAATGCTTTGGAATTCTTCGACTGTTCTGGGAATTCTGCTGAAGTTTAAAAATGCTTTGGAACTCTTTCATTTTTCTCTGAACTCCGCTGATGTTTAACAATGCTTTGGTACTCTTCCATTGTTCATGGAATTCCGCTGAAGTTTAATAATGCTTTGGAACTTTTGCATTTTTCTCGGAATTCGCTGAAGTTTAAAAATGCTTTGGAACTCTTCCATTGTTCCCATAATTCCACTGATGTTTAATAATGCTTTTGGAACTCTTCCATTGTTCTCTGAATTCCGCTAATGTTTAACAATTATTTTGGAACTCTTCCATTGTTCTCAGAATTCCGCTGAAGTTGAAAAATGCTTTGGAACTCTTCCATTGTTCTCAGAATTCCACAGATGTTTAAAAATGCTTTGGAACTCTTCCATTGTTCCCATAATTCCACTGATGTTTAATAATGCTTTTGGAACTCTTCCATTGTTCTCTGAATTCCGCTAATGTTTAACAATTATTTTGGAACTCTTCCATTGTTCTCAGAATTCCGCTGAAGTTGAAAAATGCTTTGGAACTCTTCCATTGTTCTCAGAATTCCACAGATGTTTAAAAATGCTTTGGAACTCTTGCATTGTACTCAGAATTCCGCTGAAGTTTAAAATAGCTTTGGAACTCTTCCATTGTTCTCGGAATTCCACTGATGTTTAACAATGCTTTTGGAACTCTTCCATTGTTTTTGGAATTTCGCTGATGTTTAACAATGCTTTGGAACTCTTCCATTGTTCTCAGAATTCCGATGATGTTTAACAATGCTTTGGAACTCTTCCATTTTTCTCGGAAATCCGCTGATGTTTAGCAATGCTTTGGAACTCTTCCATTGTTCTTGGAATTCCGCTGATGTTTAAAAAAGCACTTGAACTCTTCCATTGTTCTCGGAATTCCGCTAATGTTTAACAATGCTTTGGAACTCTTCCATTGTTCTCAGAATTCCGATGATGTTTAACAATGCTTTGGAACTCTTCCATTTTTCTCGGAAATCCGCTGATGTTTAGCAATGCTTTGGAACTCTTCCATTGTTCTTGGAATTCCGCTGATGTTTAAAAAAGCACTTGAACTCTTCCATTGTTCTCGGAATTCCGCTAATGTTTAACAATGCTTTTGGAATTTTTTCATTGGTCTCGGAATTCCGCTGATGTTTAACAATGCTTTTGTATCTCTTCCATTGTTCTCGGAATTCAAATGAAGCTTAAAAATGCTTTGGAACTCTTCCATTATTCTCAGATTTCTGTTGAAGTTTAAAAATGCTTTGGAACTCTTCTATTGTTCTGGGAATTCTGCTGAAGTTTAAAAATGCTTTGGAACTCTTTCATTTTTCTCCGAATTCCGCTGATGTTTAACAATGCTTTGGTACTCTTCCATTGTTCAAGTTATTCCGCTGAAGTTTAACAATGCTTTGGAACTCTTGCATTTTTCTCGGAATTCTGCTGAAGTTTAAAAATACTTTGGAACTCTTTCATTGTTCTCATAATTCCACTGATGTTTAATAATCCTTTTGGAACTCTTCCATTGTTCTCTGAATTCCGCTGAAGTTGAAAAATGCTTTGGAACTCTTCCATTGTTCTCAGAATTCCACTGATGTTTAAAAATGCTTTGGAACTCTTCCATTGTTCTCGGAATTCCACTGATGTTTAACAATGCTTTGGAACTCCTCCATTGTTCTCGGAATTCTGCTGATGTTTAGCAATGCTTTGGAACTCTTCCATTGTTCTTGGAATTCCGCTGATGTTTAACAATGCTTTTGGAACTCTTCCATTGTTTTCGTAATTTCGCTGATGTTTAACAATGCTTTGGAACTCTTCCAATGTTCTCAGAATTCTGCTGAAGTTTTAAAATGCTTAGGAACTCTTCCATTATTCCCGCAATTCCGCTGAAGTTTAAAAAAGCTTTGGCACTCTTCAATTGTTCTCGGAATTCCGTTAATTTTTAACAATGCTTTTGGAATTCTTCCATTGTTTTCAGAATTCAGCTGATGTTTAACAATGCTTTGGAACTCTTCCATTGTTCTCGGAATTCCGCTGATGTTTAACAATGCTTTGGAAGTCTTCCATTGTTCTCGGAATTCCGCTGATGTTTAACAATGCTTTGGAACTCATCCATTGTTCTCGGAATTCCACTGTAGTTTAAAAAGCTTTGGAACTCTTCAATTGTTTTTGGAATTCCGCTAATGTTTAACAATGCTTTTGGAATTCTTCCATTGTTCTCAGAATTCCGCTGATGTTTAATATTTCATTTGGAACTCTTCCATTGTTCTCAGAATTCCGCTGTAGTTTAACAATGCTTTGGAACTCTTCCATTGTTCTCGAAATTCCGCTGAAGTTTAACAATGCTTTGGAACTCTTCCATTGTTCTCGGAATTCTGCTGAAGTGTAAAAATTCTTTAGAACTCTTCCATTGTTCTCAGAATTCCGATGATGTTTAACAATGCTTTGGAACTCTTCCATTTTTCTCGGAAATCCGCTGATGTTTAGCAATGCTTTGGAATTCTTCCATTGTTCTTGTAATTCCGCTGATGTTTAACAATGCTTTTGTAACTCTTCCATTGTTCTCGGAATTCCAATGAAGGTTAAAAATGCTTTGGAACTCTTCAATTATTCTCGGAAATCTGTTGAATTTTAAAAATGCTTTGGAACTCTTCCGTTGTTATGGAAATTCTGATGAAGTTTAAAAATGCTTTGGAACTCTTCCATTGTTCTCGGAAATCCTATGATGTTTTACAATGCTTTGGAACTCTTCCATTGCTCACGGAATTCGGCTGAAGTTTAAAAATTCTTTGGAACTCATGCATTGTCCTGGGAATTCTGCTGATGCTTAACAATGCTTTGGAACTCTTCCATTGTTCTCGGAATTCCGTTGATGTTTAACAATGCTTTGGAACTCTTCCATTGTTCTCGGAATTCCGCTGATGTTTAACAATGCTTTGGAACTCTTATATTGTTCTCGGAATTACGCTGAAGTTTAAAAAGCTTTGGAACTCTTCAATTGTTCTCGGAATTCCGCTAATGTTTAACAATGCTTTTGGAATTCTTCCATTGGTCTCGGAATTCCGCTGATGTTTAACAATGCATTTGTATATCTTCCATTGTTCTCGGAATTCAAATGAAGCTTAAAATTGCTTTGGAACTCTTCCATTATTCTCAGATTTCTGTTGAAGTTTAAAAATGCTTTGGAACTCTTCTATTGTTCTGGGAATTCTGCTGAAGTTTAAAAATGCTTTGGAACTCTTTCATTTTTCTCCGAATTCCGCTGATGTTTAACAATGCTTTGGTACTCTTCCATTGTTCTCGGAATTCCGCTGATGTTTAACAATGCTTTGAAACTCTTCCATTGTTCAAGGAATTCCGCTGTAGTTTAACAATGCTTTGGAACTCTTACATTGTTCTCAGAATTCTGCTGAAGTTTAAAAATGCTTTGGAATTCGTCCATTGTTCTCAGAATTCCGCTGATGTTTAATATTTCTTTTGGAACTCTTCAATTGTTCTCAGAATTCCGCTAATTTTTAACAATGCATTGAAACTCTTCCATTGTTCAAGGAATTCCGCTGTAGTTTAACAATGCTTTGGAACTCTTCCATTGTTCTCGGAATTCTGATGAAGTGTAAAAATGCTTTAGAACTCTTCCATTCTTCTCAGAATTCCGCTAATGTTTAACAATGCTTTGGAACTCTTCCATTGTTCTCAGAATTCCGAAGATGTTTAACAATGCTTTGGAACTCTTCCATTTTTCTCGGAAATCCGCTGATGTTTAGCAATGCTTTGGAACTCTTCCATTGTTCTTGGAATTCCGCTGATGTTTAAAAAAGCTCTTGAACTCTTCCATTGTTCTCGGAATTCCGCTGGTGTTTAACAATGCTTTTGGAACTCTTCCATTGCTTTCGGAATTTCGCTGATGTTTAACAATGCTTTGGAACTCTTCCAATGTTCTCAGAATTCTGCTGAAGTTTAAAAATGCTTTGAAACTCTTCCATTATTCCCGCAATTCCGCTGAAGTTTAAAAAAGCGTTGGAACTCTTCCATTGTTCTCGGAATTCCGCTAATTTTTAACAATGCTTTTGGAATTCTTCCATTGTTCTCCGAATTCAGCTGATGTTTAACAATGCTTTTGTAACTCTTCCATTGTTCTCGGAATTCCAATGAACGTTAAAAATGCTTTGGAACTCTTCAATTATTCTCGGAATTCTGTTGAAGTTTAAAAATGCTTTGGAACTCTTCCGTTGTTCTCGGAATTTCGCTAATTTTTAACAATGCTTTTGGAATTCTTCCATTGTTCTCCGAATTCAGCTGATGTTTAACAATGCTTTTGTAACTCTTCCATTGTTCTCGGAATTCCAATGAAGGTTAAAAATGTTTTGGAACTCTTCAATTATTCTCGGAATTCTGTTGAAGTTTAAAAATGCTTTGGAACTCTTCCGTTGTTCTCGGAAATCCTCTGATGTTTAACAATGCTTTGGAACTCTTCCATTGCTCTTGGAATTCGGCTGAAGTTTAAAAATGCTTTGGAACTCATCCATTGTCCTGGGAATTCTGCTGATGCTTAACAATGCTTTGGAACTCTTCCATTGTTCTCGGAATTCGTTGATGTTTAACAATGCTTTGGAACTCTTCCATTGTTCTCGGAATTCTGCTGATGTTTAACAATGCTTTGGAACTCTTACATTGTTCTCGGAATTACGCTGAAGTTTAAAAAAGCTTTGGAACTCTTCAATTGTTCTCGGAATTCCGCTAATGTTTAACAATGCTTTTGGAATTCTTCCATTGGTCTCGGAGTTCCGCTGATGTTTAACAATGCTTTTGTATATATTCCATTGTTCTTGGAATTCAAAAGAAGCTTAAAAATGCTTTATAACTCTTCCATTATTCTCAGATTTCTGTTGAAGTTTAAAAATGCTTTGGAACTCTTCCGTTGTTCTGGGAATTCTGATGAAGTTTAAAAATGCTTTGGAACTCTTCTATTGTTCTGGGAATTCTGCTGAAGTTTAAAAATGCTTTGGAACTCTTTCTTTTTTCTTCGAATTCCGCTGATGTTTAACAATGCTTTGGTACTCTTCCATTGTTCAAGGAATTCCGCTGAATTTTAACAATGCTTTGGAACTCTTGCATTTTTCTCGGAATTCTTCTGAAGTTTAAAAATGCTTTGGAACTCTTCCATTGTTCTCAGAATTCCGCTGAAGTTGAAAAATGCTTTGGAACTCTTCCATTGTTCTCAGAATTCCACTGATGTTTAAAAATGCTTTGGAACTCTTCCATTGTTCTCGGAATTCCGCTGAAGGTTAAAAAAGCTCTTGAACTCTTCCATTGTTCTCGGAATTCCGCTGATGTTTAACAATCCTTTGGGTCTCATAGATTTTTCACCAAATTCTGCTGAAGTTTAAAGATGCTTTGGAACTCTTCCATTGTTGTCGGAATTCCGCTGAAGTTTAACAATTCTTTGGAACACTTCCATTGTTCTCGGAATTCTGCTAATGTTTAACAATGCTTTGCACCTCTTCCATTGTTCTCATAATTCCGATGATGTTTAACAATGCTTTGGAACTCTTCCATTTTTATCGGAAATCCTCTGATGTTTAGCAATGCTTTGGAACTATTCCATTGTTCTTGGAAATCCGCTGATATTTAACAATGCTTTTGGAACTCTTCCATTGTTTTCGTAATTCCGCTGATGTTTAACAATGCTTTGGAACTCTTCCATTGTTCTCAGAATTCTGCTGAAGTTTAAAAATGCTTTGGAACTCTTCCATTATTCTTGCAATTCCGCTGAAGTTTAAAAAAGCTTTGGAACTCTTCAATTTTTCTTGGAATTCCGATAATTTTTAATAATGCTTTTGGAATTCTTCCATTTTTCTCAGAATTCAGCTGATGTTTAACAATGCTTTTGTAACTCTTCCATTGTTCTCGGAATTCCAATGAAGGTTAAAAATGCTTTGTAACTCTTCAATTATTCTCGCAATTCTGTTGAAGTTTAAAAATTCTTTGGAACTCTTCCGTTGTTCTGGGAATTCTGATGAAGTTTAAAAATGCTTTGGAAATGATCCACTGTTCTCGGAATTCTGCTGTAGTTTAAAAAAGCTTTGGAACTCTTCAATTGTTTTTGGAATTCCGCTAATGTTTAACAATGTTTTGGAATTCTCCCATTGTTCTCAGAATTCAGCTGATGTTTAACAATGCTTTTGTAAATCTTCCATTGTTCTCGGAATTCCAATGAAGCTTAAAAATGCTTTGGAACTTTTCCATTATTCTCGGATTTCTGTTAAAGTTTAAAAATGCTTTGGAACACTTCCGTTGTTCTGGGAATTCTGATGAAGTTTAAAAATGCTTTTGAACTCTTCCATTGTTCTCGGAAACCCGCTGTTGTTTAACAGTGCTTTGGAACTCATCCATTGTTCTGGGAATTCTGCTGATGTTTAACAATGCTTTGGAACTCTTCCATTGTTCTCGTAATTCCGATGTAGTTTAAAAAAGCTTTGGAACACTTCCAATGTTCTCGGAATTCTGCTGAAGTTTAAAAATGCTTTGGAACTCTTTCATTGTTCTGGGAATTCTACTGAAGTTTAAAAATGCTTTTGAACTCTTCCATTGTTTTGGGGATTCTGCTGAAGTTTAAAAATGCTTTGGAACTCTTTCATTGTTCTGGGAATTCTGCTGAAGTTTAAAAATGCTTTGGAATTCTTCTACTGTTCTGGGAATTCTGCTGAAGTTTAAAAATGCTTTGGAACTCTTTCATTTTTCTCTGAACTCCGCTGATGTTTAACAATGCTTTGGTACTCTTCCATTGTTCATGGAATTCCGCTGAAGTTTAATAATGCTTTGGAACTTTTGCATTTTTCTCGGAATTCGCTGAAGTTTAAAAATGCTTTGGAACTCTTCCATTGTTCCCATAATTCCACTGATGTTTAATAATGCTTTTGGAACTCTTCCATTGTTCTCTGAATTCCGCTAATGTTTAACAATTATTTTGGAACTCTTCCATTGTTCTCAGAATTCCGCTGAAGTTGAAAAATGCTTTGGAACTCTTCCATTGTTCTCAGAATTCCACAGATGTTTAAAAATGCTTTGGAACTCTTCCATTGTTCCCATAATTTCACTGATGTTTAATAATGCTTTTGGAACTCTTCCATTGTTCTCTGAATTCCGCTAATGTTTAACAATTATTTTGGAACTCTTCCATTGTTCTCAGAATTCCGCTGAAGTTGAAAAATGCTTTGGAACTCTTCCATTGTTCTCAGAATTCCACAGATGTTTAAAAATGCTTTGGAACTCTTGCATTGTACTCAGAATTCCGCTGAAGTTTAAAATAGCTTTGGAACTCTTCCATTGTTCTCGGAATTCCACTGATGTTTAACAATGCTTTTGGAACTCTTCCATTGTTTTTGGAATTTCGCTGATGTTTAAAAATGCTTTGGAACTCTTTCATTTTTCTCTGAACTCCGCTGATGTTTAACAATGCTTTGGTACTCTTCCATTGTTCATGGAATTCCGCTGAAGTTTAATAATGCTTTGGAACTTTTTCATTTTTCTCGGAATTCGCTGAAGTTTAAAAATGCTTTGGAACTCTTCCATTGTTCCCATAATTCCACTGATGTTTAATAATGCTTTTGGAACTCTTCCATTGTTCTCTGAATTCCGCTAATGTTTAACAATTATTTTGGAACTCTTCCATTGTTCTCAGAATTCCGCTGAAGTTGAAAAATGCTTTGAAACTCTTCCATTGTTCTCAGAATTCCACAGATGTTTAAAAATGCTTTGGAACTCTTCCATTGTTCCCATAATTCCACTGATGTTTAATAATGCTTTTGGAACTCTTCCATTGTTCTCTGAATTCCGCTAATGTTTAACAATTATTTTGGAACTCTTCCATTGTTCTCAGAATTCCGCTGAAGTTGAAAAATGCTTTGGAACTCTTCCATTGTTCTCAGAATTCCACAGATGTTTAAAAATGCTTTGGAACTCTTGCATTGTACTCAGAATTCCGCTGAAGTTTAAAATAGCTTTGGAACTCTTCCATTGTTCTCGGAATTCCACTGATGTTTAACAATGCTTTTGGAACTCTTCCATTGTTTTTGGAATTTCGCTGATGTTTAACAATGCTTTGGAACTCTTCAATTGTTCTCAGAATTCTGCTGAAGTTTAAAAATGCTTTGGAACTCTTCCATTGTTCTCGGAATTCCACTGATGTTTAACAATGCTTTGGAACTCCTCCATTGTTCTCGGAATTCTGCTGATGTTTAGCAATGCTTTGGAACTCTTCCATTGTTCTTGGAATTCCGCTGATGTTTAACAATGCTTTTGGAACTCTTCCATTGTTTTCGTAATTTCGCTGATGTTTAACAATGCTTTGGAACTCTTCCAATGTTCTCAGAATTCTGCTGAAGTTTTAAAATGCTTAGGAACTCTTCCATTATTCCCGCAATTCCGCTGAAGTTTAAAAAAGCTTTGGCACTCTTCAATTGTTCTCGGAATTCCGTTAATTTTTAACAATGCTTTTGGAATTCTTCCATTGTTTTCAGAATTCAGCTGATGTTTAACAATGCTTTGGAACTCTTCCATTGTTCTCGGAATTCCGCTGATGTTTAACAATGCTTTGGAAGTCTTCCATTGTTCTCGGAATTCCGCTGATGTTTAACAATGCTTTGGAACTCATCCATTGTTCTCGGAATTCCACTGTAGTTTAAAAAGCTTTGGAACTCTTCAATTGTTTTTGGAATTCCGCTAATGTTTAACAATGCTTTTGGAATTCTTCCATTGTTCTCAGAATTCCGCTGATGTTTAATATTTCATTTGGAACTCTTCCATTGTTCTCAGAATTCCGCTGTAGTTTAACAATGCTTTGGAACTCTTCCATTGTTCTCGAAATTCCGCTGAAGTTTAACAATGCTTTGGAACTCTTCCATTGTTCTCGGAATTCTGCTGAAGTGTAAAAATTCTTTAGAACTCTTCCATTGTTCTCAGAATTCCGATGATGTTTAACAATGCTTTGGAACTCTTCCATTTTTCTCGGAAATCCGCTGATGTTTAGCAATGCTTTGGAATTCTTCCATTGTTCTTGTAATTCCGCTGATGTTTAACAATGCTTTTGTAACTCTTCCATTGTTCTCGGAATTCCAATGAAGGTTAAAAATGCTTTGGAACTCTTCAATTATTCTCGGAAATCTGTTGAATTTTAAAAATGCTTTGGAACTCTTCCGTTGTTATGGAAATTCTGATGAAGTTTAAAAATGCTTTGGAACTCTTCCATTGTTCTCGGAAATCCTATGATGTTTTACAATGCTTTGGAACTCTTCCATTGCTCACGGAATTCGGCTGAAGTTTAAAAATTCTTTGGAACTCATGCATTGTCCTGGGAATTCTGCTGATGCTTAACAATGCTTTGGAACTCTTCCATTGTTCTCGGAATTCCGTTGATGTTTAACAATGCTTTGGAACTCTTCCATTGTTCTCGGAATTCCGCTGATGTTTAACAATGCTTTGGAACTCTTATATTGTTCTCGGAATTACGCTGAAGTTTAAAAAGCTTTGGAACTCTTCAATTGTTCTCGGAATTCCGCTAATGTTTAACAATGCTGTTGGAATTCTTCCATTGGTCTCGGAATTCCGCTGATGTTTAACAATGCATTTGTATATCTTCCATTGTTCTCGGAATTCAAATGAAGCTTAAAATTGCTTTGGAACTCTTCCATTATTCTCAGATTTCTGTTGAAGTTTAAAAATGCTTTGGAACTCTTCTATTGTTCTGGGAATTCTGCTGAAGTTTAAAAATGCTTTGGAACTCTTTCATTTTTCTCCGAATTCCGCTGATGTTTAACAATGCTTTGGTACTCTTCCATTGTTCTCGGAATTCCGCTGATGTTTAACAATGCTTTGAAACTCTTCCATTGTTCAAGGAATTCCGCTGTAGTTTAACAATGCTTTGGAACTCTTACATTGTTCTCAGAATTCTGCTGAAGTTTAAAAATGCTTTGGAATTCGTCCATTGTTCTCAGAATTCCGCTGATGTTTAATATTTCTTTTGGAACTCTTCAATTGTTCTCAGAATTCCGCTAATTTTTAACAATGCATTGAAACTCTTCCATTGTTCAAGGAATTCCGCTGTAGTTTAACAATGCTTTGGAACTCTTCCATTGTTCTCGGAATTCTGATGAAGTGTAAAAATGCTTTAGAACTCTTCCATTCTTCTCAGAATTCCGCTAATGTTTAACAATGCTTTGGAACTCTTCCATTGTTCTCAGAATTCCGAAGATGTTTAACAATGCTTTGGAACTCTTCCATTTTTCTCGGAAATCCGCTGATGTTTAGCAATGCTTTGGAACTCTTCCATTGTTCTTGGAATTCCGCTGATGTTTAAAAAAGCTCTTGAACTCTTCCATTGTTCTCGGAATTCCGCTGGTGTTTAACAATGCTTTTGGAACTCTTCCATTGCTTTCGGAATTTCGCTGATGTTTAACAATGCTTTGGAACTCTTCCAATGTTCTCAGAATTCTGCTGAAGTTTAAAAATGCTTTGAAACTCTTCCATTATTCCCGCAATTCCGCTGAAGTTTAAAAAAGCGTTGGAACTCTTCCATTGTTCTCGGAATTCCGCTAATTTTTAACAATGCTTTTGGAATTCTTCCATTGTTCTCCGAATTCAGCTGATGTTTAACAATGCTTTTGTAACTCTTCCATTGTTCTCGGAATTCCAATGAACGTTAAAAATGCTTTGGAACTCTTCAATTATTCTCGGAATTCTGTTGAAGTTTAAAAATGCTTTGGAACTCTTCCGTTGTTCTCGGAATTTCGCTAATTTTTAACAATGCTTTTGGAATTCTTCCATTGTTCTCCGAATTCAGCTGATGTTTAACAATGCTTTTGTAACTCTTCCATTGTTCTCGGAATTCCAATGAAGGTTAAAAATGTTTTGGAACTCTTCAATTATTCTCGGAATTCTGTTGAAGTTTAAAAATGCTTTGGAACTCTTCCGTTGTTCTCGGAAATCCTCTGATGTTTAACAATGCTTTGGAACTCTTCCATTGCTCTTGGAATTCGGCTGAAGTTTAAAAATGCTTTGGAACTCATCCATTGTCCTGGGAATTCTGCTGATGCTTAACAATGCTTTGGAACTCTTCCATTGTTCTCGGAATTCGTTGATGTTTAACAATGCTTTGGAACTCTTCCATTGTTCTCGGAATTCTGCTGATGTTTAACAATGCTTTGGAACTCTTACATTGTTCTCGGAATTACGCTGAAGTTTAAAAAAGCTTTGGAACTCTTCAATTGTTCTCGGAATTCCGCTAATGTTTAACAATGCTTTTGGAATTCTTCCATTGGTCTCGGAGTTCCGCTGATGTTTAACAATGCTTTTGTATATATTCCATTGTTCTTGGAATTCAAAAGAAGCTTAAAAATGCTTTATAACTCTTACATTATTCTCAGATTTCTGTTGAAGTTTAAAAATGCTTTGGAACTCTTCCGTTGTTCTGGGAATTCTGATGAAGTTTAAAAATGCTTTGGAACTCTTCTATTGTTCTGGGAATTCTGCTGAAGTTTAAAAATGCTTTGGAACTCTTTCTTTTTTCTTCGAATTCCGCTGATGTTTAACAATGCTTTGGTACTCTTCCATTGTTCAAGGAATTCCGCTGAATTTTAACAATGCTTTGGAACTCTTGCATTTTTCTCGGAATTCTTCTGAAGTTTAAAAATGCTTTGGAACTCTTCCATTGTTCTCAGAATTCCGCTGAAGTTGAAAAATGCTTTGGAACTCTTCCATTGTTCTCAGAATTCCACTGATGTTTAAAAATGCTTTGGAACTCTTCCATTGTTCTCGGAATTCCGCTGAAGGTTAAAAAAGCTCTTGAACTCTTCCATTGTTCTCGGAATTCCGCTGATGTTTAACAATCCTTTGGGTCTCATAGATTTTTCACCAAATTCTGCTGAAGTTTAAAGATGCTTTGGAACTCTTCCATTGTTGTCGGAATTCCGCTGAAGTTTAACAATTCTTTGGAACACTTCCATTGTTCTCGGAATTCTGCTAATGTTTAACAATGCTTTGCACCTCTTCCATTGTTCTCATAATTCCGATGATGTTTAACAATGCTTTGGAACTCTTCCATTTTTATCGGAAATCCTCTGATGTTTAGCAATGCTTTGGAACTATTCCATTGTTCTTGGAAATCCGCTGATATTTAACAATGCTTTTGGAACTCTTCCATTGTTTTCGTAATTCCGCTGATGTTTAACAATGCTTTGGAACTCTTCCATTGTTCTCAGAATTCTGCTGAAGTTTAAAAATGCTTTGGAACTCTTCCATTATTCTTGCAATTCCGCTGAAGTTTAAAAAAGCTTTGGAACTCTTCAATTTTTCTTGGAATTCCGATAATTTTTAATAATGCTTTTGGAATTCTTCCATTTTTCTCAGAATTCAGCTGATGTTTAACAATGCTTTTGTAACTCTTCCATTGTTCTCGGAATTCCAATGAAGGTTAAAAATGCTTTGTAACTCTTCAATTATTCTCGCAATTCTGTTGAAGTTTAAAAATTCTTTGGAACTCTTCCGTTGTTCTGGGAATTCTGATGAAGTTTAAAAATGCTTTGGAAATGATCCACTGTTCTCGGAATTCTGCTGTAGTTTAAAAAAGCTTTGGAACTCTTCAATTGTTTTTGGAATTCCGCTAATGTTTAACAATGTTTTGGAATTCTCCCATTGTTCTCAGAATTCAGCTGATGTTTAACAATGCTTTTGTAAATCTTCCATTGTTCTCGGAATTCCAATGAAGCTTAAAAATGCTTTGGAACTTTTCCATTATTCTCGGATTTCTGTTAAAGTTTAAAAATGCTTTGGAACACTTCCGTTGTTCTGGGAATTCTGATGAAGTTTAAAAATGCTTTTGAACTCTTCCATTGTTCTCGGAAACCCGCTGTTGTTTAACAGTGCTTTGGAACTCATCCATTGTTCTGGGAATTCTGCTGATGTTTAACAATGCTTTGGAACTCTTCCATTGTTCTCGTAATTCCGATGTAGTTTAAAAAAGCTTTGGAACACTTCCAATGTTCTCGGAATTCTGCTGAAGTTTAAAAATGCTTTGGAACTCTTTCATTGTTCTGGGAATTCTACTGAAGTTTAAAAATGCTTTTGAACTCTTCCATTGTTTTGGGGATTCTGCTGAAGTTTAAAAATGCTTTGGAACTCTTTCATTGTTCTGGGAATTCTGCTGAAGTTTAAAAATGCTTTGGAATTCTTCTACTGTTCTGGGAATTCTGCTGAAGTTTAAAAATGCTTTGGAACTCTTTCATTTTTCTCTGAACTCCGCTGATGTTTAACAATGCTTTGGTACTCTTCCATTGTTCATGGAATTCCGCTGAAGTTTAATAATGCTTTGGAACTTTTGCATTTTTCTCGGAATTCGCTGAAGTTTAAAAATGCTTTGGAACTCTTCCATTGTTCCCATAATTCCACTGATGTTTAATAATGCTTTTGGAACTCTTCCATTGTTCTCTGAATTCCGCTAATGTTTAACAATTATTTTGGAACTCTTCCATTGTTCTCAGAATTCCGCTGAAGTTGAAAAATGCTTTGGAACTCTTCCATTGTTCTCAGAATTCCACAGATGTTTAAAAATGCTTTGGAACTCTTCCATTGTTCCCATAATTTCACTGATGTTTAATAATGCTTTTGGAACTCTTCCATTGTTCTCTGAATTCCGCTAATGTTTAACAATTATTTTGGAACTCTTCCATTGTTCTCAGAATTCCGCTGAAGTTGAAAAATGCTTTGGAACTCTTCCATTGTTCTCAGAATTCCACAGATGTTTAAAAATGCTTTGGAACTCTTGCATTGTACTCAGAATTCCGCTGAAGTTTAAAATAGCTTTGGAACTCTTCCATTGTTCTCGGAATTCCACTGATGTTTAACAATGCTTTTGGAACTCTTCCATTGTTTTTGGAATTTCGCTGATGTTTAAAAATGCTTTGCAACTCTTTCATTTTTCTCTGAACTCCGCTGATGTTTAACAATGCTTTGGTACTCTTCCATTGTTCATGGAATTCCGCTGAAGTTTAATAATGCTTTGGAACTTTTTCATTTTTCTCGGAATTCGCTGAAGTTTAAAAATGCTTTGGAACTCTTCCATTGTTCCCATAATTCCACTGATGTTTAATAATGCTTTTGGAACTCTTCCATTGTTCTCTGAATTCCGCTAATGTTTAACAATTATTTTGGAACTCTTCCATTGTTCTCAGAATTCCGCTGAAGTTGAAAAATGCTTTGAAACTCTTCCATTGTTCTCAGAATTCCACAGATGTTTAAAAATGCTTTGGAACTCTTCCATTGTTCCCATAATTCCACTGATGTTTAATAATGCTTTTGCAACTCTTCCATTGTTCTCTGAATTCCGCTAATGTTTAACAATTATTTTGGAACTCTTCCATTGTTCTCAGAATTCCGCTGAAGTTGAAAAATGCTTTGGAACTCTTCCATTGTTCTCAGAATTCCACAGATGTTTAAAAATGCTTTGGAACTCTTGCATTGTACTCAGAATTCCGCTGAAGTTTAAAATAGCTTTGGAACTCTTCAATTGTTCTCAGAATTCCGCTAATGTTTAACAATGCATTGCAACTCTTCCATTGTTCAAGGAATTCCGCTGTAGTTTAACAATGCTTTGGAACTCTTCCATTGTTCTCGGAATTCTGATGAAGTGTAAAAATGCTTTAGAACTCTTCCATTCTTCTCAGAATTCCGCTAATGTTTAACAATGCTTTGGAACTCTTCCATTGTTCTCAGAATTCCGATGATGTTTAACAATGCTTTGGAACTCTTCCATTTTTCTCGGAAATCCGCTGATGTTTAGCAATGCTTTGGAACTCCTCCATTGTTCTTGGAATTCCGCTGATGTTTAAAAAAGCTCTTGAACTCTTCCATTGTTCTCGGAATTCCGCTGATGTTTAACAATGCTTTTGGAACTCTTCCATTGCTTTCGGAATTTCGCTGATGTTTAACAATGCTTTGGAACTCTTCCATTGCTCACGGAATTCGGCTGAAGTTTAAAAATGCTTTGGAACTCATCAAATTGTCCTGGGAATTCTGCTGATGCTTAACAATGCTTTGGAACTCTTCCATTTTTCTCGGAATTCTGTTGATGTTTAACAATGCTTTGTAAGTCTTACATTGTTCTCGGAATTACCCTGAAGTTTAAAAAAGCTTTGGAACTCTTCAATTGTTCTCGGAATTCCGCTAATGTTTAACAATGCTTTTGGAGTTCTTCCATTGGTCTCGGAATTCCGCTGATGTTTAACTATGCTTTTGTATCTCTTCCATTGTTCTCGGATTTCAAATGAAGCTTAAAAATGCTTTGGAACTCTTCCATTATTCTCAGATTTCTGTTGAAGTTTAAAAATGCTTTGGAACTCTTCTTTTGTTCTGGGAATTCTGCTGAAGTTTAAAAATGCTTTGGAACTCTTTCACTTTTCTCCGAATTCCGCTGATGTTTAACAATGCTTTGGTACTCTTCCATTGTTCAAGTAATTCCGCTGAAGTTTAACAATGCTTTGGAACTCTTGCATTTTTCTCGGAATTCTGCTGAAGTTTAAAAATACTTTGGAACTCTTTCATTGTTCTCATAATTCCACTGATGTTTAATAATGCTTTTGGAACTCTTCCATTGTTCTCTGAATTCCGCTGAAGTTGAAAAATGCTATGGAACTCTTCCATTGTTCTCAGAATTCCACTGATGTTTAAAAATGCTTTGGAACTCTTCCATTGTTCTCGGAATTCCACTGATGTTTAACAATGCTTTGAAACTCTTCCATTGTTCATGGAATTCCTCTGTAGTTTAACAATGCTTTGGAACTCTTCCATTGTTCTCGGAATTCTGCTGAAGTTTAAAAATGCTTTGGAATTCTTCCATTGTTCTGAGAATTCCGCTGATGTTTAATATTTCTTTTGGAACTCTTCCATTGTTCTCAGGATTTCGCTAATGTTTAGCAATGCATTGCAACTCTTCCATTGTTCTCGGAATTCGGCTGAAGTTTAAAAATGCTTTGGAACTCTTCGATTGTTCTCAGAATTCTGCTGATGTTTAACAATGCTTTGGAACTCTTCCATTGTTCTCGGAATTCCGCTGATGTTTAACAATGCTTTGGAACTCTTCCATTGTTCTCGGAATTCTGCTGAAGTTTAAAATGCTTTGGAACTCTGTCATTGTTCCGGAAATTCTGCTGATGTTTAACAATGCTTTGGAACTCCTCCATTGTTCTCGGAATTCTGCTGATGTTTAGCAATGCTTTGGAACTCTTCCATTGTTCTTGAAATTTCGCTGATGTTTAACAATGCTTTGGAACTCTTCCAATGTTCTCAGAATTCTGCTGAAGTTTAAAAATGCTTTGGAACTCTTCCATTATTCCCGCAATTCCGCTGAAGTTTAAAAAAGCTTTGGCACTCTTCAATTGTTCTCGGAATTCCGTTAATTTTTAACAATGCTTTTGGAATTCTTCCATTGTTTTCAGAATTCAGCTGATGTTTAACAATGCATTTGTAACTCTTCCATTGTTCTCGGAATTCCAATGAAGGTTAAAAATGCTCTGGAACTCTTCAATTATTCTCGGAATTCTGTTGAAGTTTAAAAATGCTTTGGAACTCTTCCGTTGTTCTGGGAATTCTGATGAAGTTTAAAAATGCTTTGGAACACTTCCATTGTTCACGGAATTTGGCTGAAGTTTAAAAATGCTTTGGAACTCTTCCATTGTTCACGGAATTCGGCTGAAGTTTAAAAATGCTTTGGAACTCATCCATTGTCCTGGGAATTCTGCTGATGCTTAACAATGCTTTGGAACTCTTCCATTGTTCTCGGAATTCCGCTGATGTTTAACAATGCTTTGGAAGTCTTCCATTGTTCTCGGAATTCCGCTGATGTTTAACAATGCTTTGGAACTCATCCATTGTTCTCGGAATTCCACTGTAGTTTAAAAAAGCTTTCGAACTCTTCAATTGTTTTTGGAATTCCGCTAATGTTTAACAATGCTTTTGGAATTCTTCCATTGTTCTCAGAATTCCGCTGATGTTTAATATTTCATTTGGAACTCTTCCATTGTTCTCAGAATTCCGCTGAAGTTTAACAATGCTTTGGAACTCTTCCATTGTTCTCGAAATTCCGCTGAAGTTTAACAATGCTTTGGAACTCTTCCATTGTTCTCGGAATTCTGCTGAAGTGTAAAAATTCTTTAGAACTCTTCCATTGTTCTCAGAATTCCGATGATGTTTAACAATGCTTTGGAACTCTTCCATTTTTCTCGGAAATCCGCTGATGTTTAGCAATGCTTTGGAATTCTTCCATTGTTCTTGGAATTCCGCTGATGTTTAACAATGCTTTTGGAAATCTTCCATTGTTTTCGTAATTCCGCTGATGTTTAACAATGCTTTTGTAACTCTTCCATTGTTCTCGGAATTCCAATGAAGGTTAAAAATGCTTTGGAACTCTTCAATTATTCTCAGAAATCTGTTGAATTTTAAAAATGCTTTGGAACTCTTACATTGTTCTCGGAATTACGCTGAAGTTTAAAAAAGCTTTGGAACTCTTCAATTGTTCTCGGAATTCTGCTAATGTTTAACAATGCTTTTGGAATTCTTCCATTGGTCTCGGAATTCCGCTGATGTTTAACAATGCTTTTGTATATATTCCATTGTTCTCGGAATTCAAAAGAAGCTTAAAAATGCTTTGGAACTCTTCCATTATTCTCAGATTTCTGTTGAAGTTTAAAAATGCTTTGGAACTCTTCTATTGTTCTGGGAATTCTGCTGAAGTTTAAAAATGCTTTGGAACTCTTTCTTTTTTCTTCGAATTCCGCTGATGTTTAACAATGCTTTGGTACTCTTCCATTGTTCAAGGAATTCCGCTGAATTTTAACAATGCTTTGGAACTCTTGCATTTTTCTCGGAATTCTGCTGAAGTTTAAAAATGCTTTGGAACTCTTCCATTGTTCTCAGAATTCTGCTGAAGCTTTATAATGCTTTGGAACTCTTCCATTGTTCTCGGAATTCCGCTGATGTTTAACAATCCATTGGATCTCTTAGATTGTTCACCAAATTCTGCTGAAGTTTAAAGATGCTTTGGAACTCTTCCATTGTTGTCGGAATTCCGCTGAAGTTTAACAATTCTTTGGAACTCTTCCATTGTTCTCGGAATTCTGCTAATGTTTAACAATGCTTTGCACCTCTTCCATTGTTCTCATAATTCTGATGATGTTTAACAATGCTTTTGAACTCTTCCATTTTTATCGGAAATCCTCTGATGTTTAGCAATGCTTTGGAACTATTCCATTGTTCTTGGAATTCCGCTGATAATTAACAATGCTTTTGGAACTCTTCCATTGTTTTCGTAATTCCGCTGTTGTTAAACAATGCTTTGGAACTCTTCCATTCTTCTCAGAATTCTGCTGAAGTTTAAAAATGCTTTGGAACTCTTCCATTATTCTTGCAATTCTGCTGAAGTTTAAAAAAGCTTTGGAACTCTTCAATTGTTCTTGGAATTCCGATAATTTTTAACAATGCTTTTGGAATTCTTCCATTGTTCTCAGAATTCAGCTGATGTTTAACAATGCTTTTGTAACTCTTCCATTGTTCTCGGAATTCCAATGAAGGTTAAAAATGCTTTGTAACTCTTCAATTATTCTCGCAATTCTGTTGAAGTTTAAAAATGCTTTGGAACTCTTCCATTGTTCCCATAATTCCACTGATGTTTAATAATGCTTTTGGAACTCTTCCATTGTTCTCTGAATTCCGCTAATGTTTAACAATTATTTTGGAACTCTTCCATTGTTCTCAGAATTCCGCTGAAGTTGAAAAATGCTTTGGAACTCTTCCATTGTTCTCAGAATTCCACAGATGTTTAAAAATGCTTTGGAACTCTTGCATTGTACTCAGAATTCCGCTGAAGTTTAAAATAGCTTTGGAACTCTTCCATTGTTCTCGGAATTCCACTGATGTTTAACAATGCTTTTGGAACTCTTCCATTGTTTTTGGAATTTCGCTGATGTTTAACAATGCTTTGGAACTCTTCAATTGTTCTCAGAATTCTGCTGAAGTTTAAAAATGCTTTGGAACTCTTCCATTGTTATCGGAATTCTGCTGAATTTTAAAAATGCTTTGGAACTCTTCCATTGTTCTCGGAATTCCGCTGATGTTTAACAATGCTTTGAAACTCTTCCATTGTTCAAGGAATTCCGCTGTAGTTTAACAATGCTTTGGAAATCTTCCATTGTTCTCGGAATTCTGCTGAAGTTTAAAAATGCTTTGGAATTCTTCCATTGTTCTCAGAATTCCGCTGATGTTTAATATTTCTTTTGGAACTCTTCCATTGTTCTCAGAATTCCGCTACTGTTTAACAATGCATTGCAACTCTTCCATTGTTCTCGGAATTCGGCTGAAGTTTAAAAATGCTTTGGAACTCTTCCATTGTTCTGGAAATTCTGCTGATGTTTAACAATGCTTTGGAACTCTTCCATTGTTCTCGGAATTCTGCTGATGTTTAGCAATGCTTTGGTCCTCTTCCATTGTTCTTGGAATTCCGCTGATGTTTAACAATGCTTTTGGAACTCTTCCATTGTTTTCGTAATTTCGCTGATGTTTAACAATGCTTTGGAACTCTTCCAATGTTCTCAGATTTCTGCTGAAGTTTAAAAATGCTTTGGAACTCTTCCATTATTCCCGCAATTCCGCTGAAGTTTAAAAAAGCTTTGGCACTCTTCAATTGTTCTCAGAATTCCGCTAATTTTTAACAATGCTTTTGGAATTCTTCCATTGTTCTCAGAATTCAGCTGATGTTTAACAATGCTTTTGTAACTCTTCCATTGTTCTCGGAATTCCAATTAAGGTTAAAAATGCTTTGGAACTCTTCAATTATTCTCGGAATTCTGTTGAAGATTAAAAATGCTTTGGAACTCTTCCGTTGTTCTGGGAATTCTGATTAAGTTTAAAAATGCTTTGGAACTCTTCCATTGTTCTCGGAAATCCGCTGATGTTTAACAATGCTTTGGAACTCATCCATTGTTCTCGGAATTCCACTGTAGTTTAAAAATGCTTTGGAACTCTTCCATTGTTCTGGGAATTCCGCTGATGTTTAACAATGCTTTGGTACTCTTCCATTGTTCAAGGAATTCCGCTGAAGTTTAACAATGCTTTGGAACTCTTGCATTTTTCTCGGAATTCTGCTGAAGTTTAAAAATGCTTTGGAACTCTTCCATTGTTCTCAAAATTCCACTGATGTTTAATAATGCTTTTGGAACTCTTCCATTGTTCTATGAATTCCGCTAATGTTTAACAATTATTTTGGAAGTCTTCCATTGTTCTCAGAATTCCGCTGAAGTTGAAAAATGCTTTGGAACTCTTACATTGTTCTCAGAATTCCACTGATGTTTAACAATGCTTTTGGAACTCTTCCATTGTTTTCGAAATTTCTCTGATGTTTAACAATGCTTTGGAACTCTTCAATTGTTCTCAGAATTCTGCTGAAGTTTAAAAATGCTTTGGAACTCTTCCATTGTTCTCGGAATTCTGCTGAAGTGTAAAAATTCTTTAGAACTATTCCATTGTTCTCAGAATTCCGCTAATGTTTAACAATGCATTACAACTCTTCCATTGTTCTCAGAATTCCGATGATGTTTAACAATGCTTTGGAACTCTTCCATTTTTCTCGGAAATCCGCTGATGTTTAGCAATGCTTTGGAATTCTTCCATTGTTCTTGAAATTCCGCTGATGTTTAACAATGCTTTTGGAACTCTTCCATTGTTTTCGGAATTTCGCTGATGTTTTACAATGCTTTGGAACTCTTCCATTGTGCTCAGAATTCTGCTGAAGTTTAAAAATGCTTTGGAACTCTTCCATTGTTCTCGGAAATCTGCTGAAGTTTAAAAATGCTTTGGAACTCTTCCATTGTTCTCGGAATTCCGCTGATGTTTAACAATCCTTTAAGTCTCATAGATTGTTCACTAAATTTTGCTGAAGTTTAAAGATGCTTTGGAACTCTTCCATTGTTGTCGAAATTCCGCTGAAGTTTAACAATGCTTTGGAACTCTTCCATTGTTCTTGGAATTCTGCTAATGTTTAACAATGCTTTGCAACTCTTCATTTGTTCGCAGAATTCTGCTGAAGTTTAAAAATGCTTTGGAACTCTTCCATTATTCTCGGAATTCCAATGAAGGTTAAAAATGCTTTGGAACTCTTCAATTATTCTCGCAATTCTGTTGAAGTTTAAAAATGCTTTGGAACTCTTCCGTTGTTCTGGGAATTCTGATGAAGTTTAAAAATGCTTTGGAACTGATCCATTGTTCTCGGAATTCCGCTGTAGTTTAAAAAAGCTTTGGAACTCTTCAATTGTTTTTGGAATTCCGCTAATTTTTAACAATGTTTTGGAACTCTCCCGTTGGTCTCTGAATTCCGCTGATGTTTAACAATGCTTTTGTAAATCTTCCATTGTTCTCGGAATTCCAATGAAGCTTAAAAATGCTTTGGAACTCTTCCATTATTCTCGGATTTCTGTTAAAGTTTAAAAATGCTTTGGAACTCTTCCGTTGTTCTGGGAATTCTGATGAAGTTTAAAAATGCTTTGGTGCTCTTCCATTGTTCTCGGAAATCCGCTGTTGTTTAACAGTGCTTTGGAACTCATCCATTGTTCTGGGAATTCTGCTGAAGTTTAAAAATGCTTTGGAACTCTTTCATTGTTCTGGGAATTCTACTGAAGTTTAAAAATGCTTTTGAACTCTTCCATTGTTTTGGGAATTCTGCTGAAGTTTAAAAATGCTTTGGAGCTCTTCCATTGTTCTGGGAATTCTGCTGAAGTTTAAAAATGCTTTGGAACTCTTCTATTGTTCTGGGAATTCTGCTGAAGTTTAAAAATGCTTTGGAACTCTTTCATTTTTCTCTGAATTCCGCTGATGTTTAACAATGCTTTGGCACTCTTGCATTGTTCAAGGAATTCCGCTGAAGTTTATCAATGCTTTAGAACTCTTGCATTTTTCTCGGAATTCTGCTGAAGTTTAAAAATGCTTTGGAACTCTTCCATTGTTCCCATAATTCCACTGATGTTTAATAATGCTTTTGGTACTCTTCCATTGTTCTCTGAATTCCGCTAATGTTTAACAATTATTTTGGAACTCTTCCATTGTTTTCAGAATTCCGCTGAAGTTGAAAAATGCTTTGGAACTCTTCCATTGTTCTCAGAATTCCACTGATGTTTAAAAATGCTTTGGAACTCTTCCATTGTACTCGGAATTCCGCTGAAGTTTAAAATAGCTTTGGAACTCTTCCATTGTACTCGGAATTCCACTGATGTTTAACAATGCTTTGGAACTCTTCAATTGTTCTCAGAATTCTGCAGAAGTTTAAAAATGCTTTGGAACTCTTCCATTGTTCTCGGAATTCCGCTGATGTTTAACAATCCTTTGGATCTTTTAGATTGTTCACCAAATTCTGCAGAAGTTTAAAGATGCTTTGGAACTCTTCCATTGTTCTCGGAATTCCGCTGATGTTTAACAATGCTTTGGAACTCTTCCATTGTTCTCGGAATTCTGCTGAAGTTTAAAATGCTTTGGAACTCTGTCATTGTTCTGGAAATTCTGCTGATGTTTAACAATGCTTTGGAACTCTTCCTTTGTTCTCTGATTTCTGCTGATGTTTAGCAATGCTTTGGAACTCTTCCATTGTTCTTGGAATTCCTCTGATGTTTAACAATGCTTTTGGAACTCTTCCATTGTTTTCGTAATTTCGCTGATGTTTAACAATGCTTTTAAACTCTTCCAATGTTCTCAGAATTCTGCTGAAGTTTAAAAATGCTTTGGAACTCTTCCATTATTCCCGCAATTCCGCTGAAGTTTAAAAAAGCTTTGGCACTCTTCAATTGTTCTCGGAATTCCTCTAATTTTTAACAATGCTTTTGCCATTCTTCCATTGTTCTCAGAATTCCGTTGATGTTTAACAATGCTTTGGAACTCTTCCATTGTTCTCGGAATTCCGCTGATGTTTAACAATGCTTTGGAACTCTTACATTGTTCTCGGAATTACGCTGAAGTTTAAAAAAGCTTTGGAACTATTCAATTGTTCTCGGAATTCCGCTAATGTTTAACAATGCTTTTGGAATTTTTCCATTGGTCTCTGAATTCTGCTGATGTTTAACAATGCTTTTGTATCTCTTCCATTGTTCTCGGAATTCAAATGAAGCTTAAGAATGCTTTGGAACTCTTCCATTATTCTCAGATTTCTGTTGAAGTTTAAAAATGCTTTGGAACTCTTCCGTTGTTCTGGGAATTCTGATGAAGTTTAAAAATGCTTTGGAACTCTTCTATTGTTCTGGGAATTCTGCTGAAGTTTAAAAATGCTTTGGAACTCTTTCATTTTTCTCCGAATTCCGCTGATGTTTAACAATGCTTTGGTACTCTTTCATTGTTCAAGGAATTCCGCTGAAGTTTAACAATGCTTTGGAACTCTTGCATTTTTCTCGGAATTCTGCTGAAGTTTAAAAATGCTTTGGAACTCTTCCATTGTTCTCATAATTCCACTGATGTTTAATAATGCTTTTGGAACTCTTCCATTGTTCTCTGAATTCCGCTAATGTTTAACAATTATTTTGGAACTCTTTCATTGTTCTCAGAATTCCGCTGAAGTTGAAAAATGCTTTGGAACTCTTCCATTGTTCTCAGAATTCCACTGATGTTTAGAAATACTTTGGAACTCTTTCATTGTACTCGGAATTCCGCTGAAGTTTAAAATAGCTTTGGAACTCTTCCATTGTTCTCAGAATTCCACTGATGTTTAACAATGCTTTTGGAACTCTTCCATTGTTTTTGGAATTTCGCTGATGTTTAACAATGCTTTGGAACTCTTCAATTGTTCTCAGAATTCTGCTGAAGTTTAAAAATGCTTTGGAACTCTTCCATTGTTCTCGGAATTCCGCTGATGTTTAACAATGCTTTGAAACTCTTCCATTGTTCAAGGAATTCCGCTGTAGTTTAACAATGCTTTGGAACTCTTACATTGTTCTCGGAATTACGCTGAAGTTTAAAAAAGCTTTGGAACTATTCAATTGTTCTCGTAATTCCGCTAATGTTTAACAATGCTTTTGGAATTTTTCCATTGGTCTCTGAATTCTGCTGATGTTTAACAATGCTTTTGTATCTCTTCCATTGTTCTCGGAATTCAAATGAAGCTTAAGAATGCTTTGGAACTCTTCCATTATTCTCAGATTTCTGTTGAAGTTTAAAAATGCTTTGGAACTCTTCCGTTGTTCTGGGAATTCTGATGAAGTTTAAAAATGCTTTGGAACTCTTCTATTGTTCTGGGAATTCTGCTGAAGTTTAAAAATGCTTTGGAACTCTTTCATTTTTCTCCGAATTCCGCTGATGTTTAACAATGCTTTGGTACTCTTCCATTGTTCAAGGAATTCCGCTGAAGTTTAACAATGCTTTGGAACTCTTGCATTTTTCTCGGAATTCTGCTGAAGTTTAAAAATGCTTTGGAACTCGTCCATTGTTCTCATAATTCCACTGATGTTTAATAATGCTTTTGGAATTCTTCCATTGTTCTCTGAATTCCGCTAATGTTTAACAATTATTTTGGAACTCTTTCATTGTTCTCAGAATTCCGCTGAAGTTGAAAAATGCTTTGGAACTCTTCCATTGTTCTCAGAATTCCACTGATGTTTAGAAATGCTTTGGAACTCTTCCATTGTACTCGGAATTCCGCTGAAGTTTAAAATAGCTTTGGAACTCTTCCATTGTTCTCAGAATTCCACTGATGTTTAACAATGCTTTTGGAACTCTTCCATTGTTTTTGGAATTTCGCTGATGTTTAACAATGCTTTGGAACTCTTCAATTGTTCTCAGAATTCTGCTGAAGTTTAAAAATGCTTTGGAACTCTTCCATTGTTCTCGGAATTCCGCTGATGTTTAACAATGCTTTGAAACTTTTCCATTGTTCAAGGAATTCCGCTGTAGTTTAACAATGCTTTGGAACTCTTCCATTGTTCTCGGAATTCTGCTGAAGTTTAAAAATGCTTTGGAATTCTTCCATTGTTCTCAGAATTCCGCTAATGTTTAACAATGCATTGCAACTCTTCCATTGTTCTCGGAATTCGGCTGAAGTTTAAAATGCTTTGGAACTCTGTCATTGTTCTGGAAATTCTGCTGATGTTTAAAAATGCTTTGTAACTCTTCCATTGTTCTCGGAATTCTGCTGGTGTTTAGCAATGCTTTGGAACTTTTCCATTGTTCCTGGAATTCCGCTGATGTTTAACAATGCTTTTGGAACTCTTCCATTGTTTTCGTAATTTCGCTGATGTTTAACAATGCTTTGGAACTCTTCCAATGTTCTCAGATTTCTGCTGAAGTTTAAAAATGCTTTGGAACTCTTCCATTATTCCCGCAATTCCGCTGAAGTTTAAAAAAGCTTTGGCACTCTTCAATTGTTCTCAGAATTCCGCTAATTTTTAACAATGCTTTTGGAATTCTTCCATTGTTCTCAGAATTCAGCTGATGTTTAACAATGCTTTTGTAACTCTTCCATTGTTCTCGGAATTCCAATGAAGGTTAAAAATGCTTTGGAACTCTTCAATTATTCTCGGAATTCTGTTGAAGATTAAAAATGCTTTGGAACTCTTCCGTTGTTCTGGGAATTCTGATTAAGTTTAAAAATGCTTTGGAACTCTTCCATTGTTCTCGGAAATCTGCTGATGTTTAACAATGCTTTGGAACTCATCCATTGTTCTCGGAATTCCACTGTAGTTTAAAAATGCTTTGGAACTCTTCCATTGTTCTGGGAATTCCGCTGATGTTTAACAATGCTTTGGTACTCTTCCATTGTTCAAGGAATTCCGCTGAAGTTTAACAATGCTTTGGAACTCTTGCATTTTTCTCGGAATTCTGCTGAAGTTTAAAAATGCTTTGGAACTCTTCCATTGTTCTCAAAATTCCACTGATGTTTAATAATGCTTTTGGAACTCTTCCATTGTTCTCAGAATTCCGCTGAAGTTGAAAAATGCTTTGGAACTCTTACATTGTTCTCAGAATTCCACTGATGTTTAACAATGCTTTTGGAACTCTTCCATTGTTTTCGAAATTCCACTGATGTTTAATAATGCTTTTGGAACTCTTCCATTGTTCTCAGAATTCCGCTGAAGTTGAAAAATGCTTTGGAACTCTTCCATTGTTCTCAGAATTCCACTGATGTTTAAAAATGCTTTGGAACTCTTCCATTGTACTCGGAATTCCGCTGAAGTTTAAAATAGCTTTGGAACTCTTCCATTGTACTCGGAATTCCACTGATGTTTAACAATGCTTTGGAACTCTTCAATTGTTCTCAGAATTCTGCTGAAGTTTAAAAATGCTTTGGAACTCTTCCATTGTTCTCGGAATTCCGCTGATGTTTAACAATCCTTTGGATCTTTTAGATTGTTCACCAAATTCTGCAGAAGTTTAAAGATGCTTTGGAACTCTTCCATTGTTCTCGGAATTCCGCTGATGTTTAACAATGCTTTGGAACTCTTCCATTGTTCTCAGAATTCTGCTGAAGTTTAAAATGCTTTGGAACTCTGTCATTGTTTTGGAAATTCTGCTGATGTTTAACAATGCTTTGGAACTCTTCCATTGTTCTCGGATTTCTGCTGATGTTTAGCAATGCTTTGGAACTCTTCCATTGTTCTTGGAATTCCTCTGATGTTTAACAATGCTTTTGGAACTCTTCCATTGTTTTCGCAATTTCGCTGATGTTTAACAATGCTTTTAAACTCTTCCAATGTTCTCAGAATTCTGCTGAAGTTTAAAAATGCTTTGGAACTCTTCCATTATTCCCGCAATTCCGCTGAAGTTTAAAAAAGCTTTGGCACTCTTCAATTGTTCTCGGAATTCCTGTAATTTTTAACAATGCTTTTGCCATTCTTCCATTGTTCTCAGAATTCAGCTGATTTTTAACAATGCTTTTGTAACTCTTCCATTGTTCTCGGAATTCCAATGAAGGTTAAAAATGCTTTGGAAATCTTCAATTATTCTTGGAATTCTGTTGAAGTTTAAAAATGCTTTGGAACTCTTCCATTTTTCTTGGAATTCCGTTGATGTTTAACAATGCTTTGGAACTCTTCCATTGTTCTCGGAATTCCGCTGATGTTTAACAATACTTTGGAACTCTTACATTGTTCTCGGAATTACGCTGAAGTTTAAAAAAGCTTTGGAACTATTCAATTGTTCTCGGAATTCCGCTAATGTTTAACAATGCTTTTGGAATTTTTCCATTGGTCTCTGAATTCTGCTGATGTTTAACAATGCTTTTGTATCTCTTCCATTGTTCTCGGAATTCAAATGAAGCTTAAGAATGCTTTGGAACTCTTCCATTATTCTCAGATTTCTGTTGAAGTTTAAAAATGTTTTGGAACTCTTCCGTTGTTCTGGGAATTCTGATGAAGTTTAAAAATGCTTTGGAACTCTTCTATTGTTCTGGGAATTCTGCTGAAGTTTAAAAATGCTTTGGAACTCTTTCATTTTTCTCCGAATTCCGCTGATGTTTAACAATGCTTTGGTACTCTTCCATTGTTCAAGGAATTCCGCTGAAGTTTATCAATGCTTTGGAACTCTTGCATTTTTCTCGGAATTCTGCTTAAGTTTAAAATGCTTTGGAACTCTTCCATTGTTCTCATAATTCCACTGATGTTTAATAATGCTTTTGGAACTCTTCCATTGTTCTCTGAATTCCGCTAATGTTTAACAATTATTTTGGAACTCTTTCAATGTTCTCAGAATTCCGCTGAAGTTGAAAAATGCTTTGGAACTCTTCCATTGTTCTCAGAATTCCACTGATGTTTAGAAATGCTTTGGAACTCTTCCATTGTACTCGGATTTCCGCTGAAGTTTAAAATAGCTTTGGAACTCTTCAATTGTTCTCAGAATTCTGCTGAAGTTTAAAAATGCTTTGGAACTCTTCCATTGTTCTCAGAATTCCGCTGATGTTTAACAATGCTTTGAAACTCTTCCATTGTTCAAGGAATTCCGCTGTAGTTTAACAATGCTTTGGAACTCTTCCATTGTTCTCAGAATTCTGCTGATGTTTAATATTTCTTTTGGAACTCTTCCATTGTTCTCAGAATTCTGCTAATGTTTAACAATGCATTGCAACGCTTCCATTGTTCTCGGAATTCGGCTGAAGTTTAAAATGCTTTGGAACTCTGTCATTGTTCTGGAAATTCTGCTGATGTTTAAAAATGCTTTGGAACTCTTCCATTGTTCTCGGAATTCTGCTGATGTTTAGCAATGCTTTGGAACTTTTCCATTGTTCCTGGAATTCCGCTGATGTTTAACAATGCTTTTGTAACTCTTCCATTGTTTTCGTAATTTCGCTGATGTTTAACAATGCTTTGGAACTCTTCCAATGTTCTCAGAATTCTGCTGAAGTTTAAAAATGCTTTGGAACTCTTCCATTATTCATGCAATTACGCTGAAGTTTAAAAAAGCTTTGGAACTCTTCAATTGTTCTCGGAATTCCGCTAATTTTTAACAATGCTTTTGGAATTCTTCCATTGTTCTCAGAATTCAGCTGATATTTAACAATGCTTTTGTAACTCTTCCATTGTTCTCGGAATTCCAATGAAGGTTAAAAATGCTTTGGAACTCTTCAATTATTCTCGGAATTCTGTTGAAGTTTAAAAATGCTTTGGAACTATTCCGTTGTTCTGGGAATTCTGATGAAGTTTAAAAATGCTTTGGAACTATTCCATTGTTCTCGGAAATCCTCTGATGTTTAACAATGCTTTGGAACTCTTCCATTGTTCACGGAATTCGGCTGAAGTTTAAAAATGCTTTGGAACTCATCCATTGTCCTGGGAATTCTGCTGATGCTTAACAATGCTTTGGAACACTTCCATTGTTCTTGGAATTCTTTTGAAGTTTAAAAATGCTTTGGAACTCTTCCATTGTTCTCGGAATTCCGCTGATGTTTACCAATCCTTTGGATCTCTTAGATTGTTCACCAAATTCTGCTGAAGTTTAAAGATGCTTTGGAACTCTTCCATTGTTCTAGGAATTCCGCTGATGTTTAACAATGCTTTGTATCTCTTCCATTGTTCAAGGAATTCTGCTGTAGTTTAACAATGCTTTGGAACTCTTCCATTGTTCTCGGAATTCTGCTGAAGTGTAAAAATTCTTTAGAACTCTTCCATTGTTCTCAGAATTCCGCTAATGTTTAACAATGCATTACAACTCTTCCATTGTTCTCAGAATTCCGATGATGTTTAATAATGCTTTGGAACACTTCCATTGCTCACGGAATTCGGCTGAAGTTTATAAATGCTTTGGAACTCATCCATTGTCTGGGAATTCTGCTGATGCTTAACAATGCTTTGGAACTCTTCCATTGTTCTCGGAATTCCGTTGATGTTTAACAATGATTTGGAACTCTTCCATTGTTCTCGGAATTCCGCTGATGTTTAACAATGCTTTGGAACTCTTACATTGTTCTCGGAATTACGCTGAAGTTTAAAAAAGCTTTGGATCTCTTCAATTGTTCTCGGAATTCCGCTAATGTTTAACAATGCTTTTGGAATTCTTCCATTGGTCTCGGAATTCCGCTGATGTTTAACAATGCTTTTGTATCTCTTCCATTGTTCTCGGAATTCAAATGAAGCTTAAAAATGCTTAGGAACTCTTCCATTATTCTCAGATTTCTGTTGAAGTTTAAAAATGCTTTGGAACTATTCCGTTGTTCTGGGAATTCTGATGAAGTTTAAAAATGCTTTGGAACTCTTCTATTGTTCTGGGAATTCTGTGGAAGTTTAAAAATGCTTTGGAACTCTTTCATTTTTCTCCGAATTCCGCTGATGTTTAACAATGCTTTGGTACTCTTCCATTGTTCAAGGAATTCTGCTGAAGTTTAACCATGCTTTGGAACTCTTGCATTTTTCTCGGAATTCTGCTGAAGTTTAAAAATGCTTTGGAACTCTTCCATTGTTCTCATAATTCCACTGATGTTTAATAATGCTTTTGGATCTCTTCCATTGTTCTCAGAATTCCGCTGAAGTTGAAAAATGCATTGGAACTCTTCCATTGTACTCGGAATTCCGCTGAAGTTTAAAATAGCTTTGGAACTCTTCCATTGTTCTCGGAATTCCACTGATGTTTAACAATGCTTTTGGAACTCTTCCATTGTTTTTGGAATTTCGCTTATGTTTAACAATGCATTGCAACTCTTCCATTGTTCTCGGAATTCGGCTGAAGTTTAAAATGCTTTGGAACTCTGTCATTGTTCTGGAAATTCTGCTGATGTTTAACAATGCTTTGGAACTCTTCCATTGTTCTCGGAATTCTGCTGATGTTTAGCAATGCTTTGGAACTCTTCCATTGTTCTTGGAATTCCGCTGATGTTTAACAATGCTTTTGGAACTCTTCCATTGTTTTCGTAATTTTGCTGATGTTTAACAATGCTTTGGAACTCTTCCAATGTTCTCAGATTTCTGCTGAAGTTTAAAAATGCTTTGGAACTCTTCCATTATTCCCGCAATTCCGCTGAAGTTTAAAAAAGCTTTGGCACTCTTCAATTGTTCTCAGAATTCCGCTAATTTTTAACAATGCTTTTGGAATTCTTCCATTGTTCTCAGAATTCAGCTGATGTTTAACAATGCTTTTGTAACTCTTCCATTGTTCTCGGAATTCCAATGAAGGTTAAAAATGCTTTGGAACTCTTCAATTATTCTCGGAATTCTGTTGAAGATTAAAAATGCTTTGGAACTCTTCCGTTGTTCTGGGAATTCTGATTAAGTTTAAAAATGCTTTGGAACTCTTCCATTGTTCTCGGAAATCCGCTGATGTTTAACAATGCTTTGGAACTCATCCATTGTTCTCGGAATTCCACTGTAGTTTAAAAATGCTTTGGAACTCTTCCATTGTTCTGGGAATTCCGCTGATGTTTAACAATGCTTTGGTACTCTTCCATTGTTCAAGGAATTCCGCTGAAGTTTAACAATGCTTTGGAACTCTTGCATTTTTCTCGGAATTCTGCTGAAGTTTAAAAATGCTTTGGAACTCTTCCATTGTTCTCAAAATTCCACTGATGTTTAATAATGCTTTTGGAACTCTTCCATTGTTCTCAGAATTCCGCTGAAGTTGAAAAATGCTTTGGAACTCTTACATTGTTCTCAGAATTCCACTGATGTTTAACAATGCTTTTGGAACTCTTCCATTGTTTTCAAAATTTCACTGATGTTTAACAATGCTTTGGAACTCTTCAATTGTTCTCAGAATTCCGCTAATTTTTAACAATGCTTTTGGAATTCTTCCATTGTTCTCAGAATTCAGCTGATGTTTAACAATGCTTTTGTAACTCTTCCATTGTTCTCGGAATTCCAATGAAGGTTAAAAATGCTTTGGAACTCTTCAATTATTCTCGGAATTCTGTTGAAGATTAAAAATGCTTTGGAACTCTTCCGTTGTTCTGGGAATTCTGATTAAGTTTAAAAATGCTTTGGAACTCTTCCATTGTTCTCGGAAATCTGCTGATGTTTAACAATGCTTTGGAACTCATCCATTGTTCTCGGAATTCCACTGTAGTTTAAAAATGCTTTGGAACTCTTCCATTGTTCTGGGAATTCCGCTGATGTTTAACAATGCTTTGGTACTCTTCCATTGTTCAAGGAATTCCGCTGAAGTTTATCAATGCTTTGGAACTCTTGCATTTTTCTCGGAATTCTGCTGAAGTTTAAAAATGCTTTGGAACTCTTCCATTGTTCTCAAAATTCCACTGATGTTTAATAATGCTTTTGGAACTCTTCCATTGTTCTCAGAATTCCGCTGAAGTTGAAAAATGCTTTGGAACTCTTACATTGTTCTCAGAATTCCACTGATGTTTAACAATGCTTTTGGAACTCTTCCATTGTTTTCGAAATTCCACTGATGTTTAATAATGCTTTTGGAACTCTTCCATTGTTCTCAGAATTCCGCTGAAGTTGAAAAATGCTTTGGAACTCTTCCATTGTTCTCAGAATTCCACTGATGTTTAAAAATGCTTTGGAACTCTTCCATTGTACTCGGAATTCCGCTGAAGTTTAAAATAGCTTTGGAACTCTTCCATTGTACTCGGAATTCCACTGATGTTTAACAATGCTTTGGAACTCTTCAATTGTTCTCAGAATTCTGCTGAAGTTTAAAAATGCTTTGGAACTCTTCCATTGTTCTCGGAATTCCGCTGATGTTTAACAATCCTTTGGATCTTTTAGATTGTTCACCAAATTCTGCAGAAGTTTAAAGATGCTTTGGAACTCTTCCATTGTTCTCGGAATTCCGCTGATGTTTAACAATGCTTTGGAACTCTTCCATTGTTCTCGGAATTCTGCTGAAGTTTAAAATGCTTTGGAACTCTGTCATTGTTTTGGAAATTCTGCTGATGTTTAACAATGCTTTGGAACTCTTCCATTGTTCTCGGATTTCTGCTGATGTTTAGCAATGCTTTGGAACTCTTCCATTGTTCTTGGAATTCCTCTGATGTTTAACAATGCTTTTGGAACTCTTCCATTGTTTTCGTAATTTCGCTGATGTTTAACAATGCTTTTAAACTCTTCCAATGTTCTCAGAATTCTGCTGAAGTTTAAAAATGCTTTGGAACTCTTCCATTATTCCCGCAATTCCGCTGAAGTTTAAAAAAGCTTTGGCACTCTTCAATTGTTCTCGGAATTCCTGTAATTTTTAACAATGCTTTTGCCATTCTTCCATTGTTCTCAGAATTCAGCTGATTTTTAACAATGCTTTTGTAACTCTTCCATTGTTCTCGGAATTCCAATGAAGGTTAAAAATGCTTTGGAAATCTTCAATTATTCTTGGAATTCTGTTGAAGTTTAAAAATGCTTTGGAACTCTTCCATTTTTCTTGGAATTCCGTTGATGTTTAACAATGCTTTGGAACTCTTCCATTGTTCTCGGAATTCCGCTGATGTTTAACAATGCTTTGGAACTCTTACATTGTTCTCGGAATTACGCTGAAGTTTAAAAAAGCTTTGGAACTATTCAATTGTTCTCGGAATTCCGCTAATGTTTAACAATGCTTTTGGAATTTTTCCATTGGTCTCTGAATTCTGCTGATGTTTAACAATGCTTTTGTATCTCTTCCATTGTTCTCGGAATTCAAATGAAGCTTAAGAATGCTTTGGAACTCTTCCATTATTCTCAGATTTCTGTTGAAGTTTAAAAATGTTTTGGAACTCTTCCGTTGTTCTGGGAATTCTGATGAAGTTTAAAAATGCTTTGGAACTCTTCTATTGTTCTGGGAATTCTGCTGAAGTTTAAAAATGCTTTGGAACTCTTTCATTTTTCTCCGAATTCCGCTGATGTTTAACAATGCTTTGGTACTCTTCCATTGTTCAAGGAATTCCGCTGAAGTTTATCAATGCTTTGGAACTCTTGCATTTTTCTCGGAATTCTGCTTAAGTTTAAAATGCTTTGGAACTCTTCCATTGTTCTCATAATTCCACTGATGTTTAATAATGCTTTTGGAACTCTTCCATTGTTCTCTGAATTCCGCTAATGTTTAACAATTATTTTGGAACTCTTTCAATGTTCTCAGAATTCCGCTGAAGTTGAAAAATGCTTTGGAACTCTTCCATTGTTCTCAGAATTCCACTGATGTTTACAAATGCTTTGGAACTCTTCCATTGTACTCGGATTTCCGCTGAAGTTTAAAATAGCTTTGGAACTCTTCAATTGTTCTCAGAATTCTGCTGAAGTTTAAAAATGCTTTGGAACTCTTCCATTGTTCTCAGAATTCCGCTGATGTTTAACAATGCTTTGAAACTCTTCCATTGTTCAAGGAATTCCGCTGTAGTTTAACAATGCTTTGGAACTCTTCCATTGTTCTCGGAATTCTGCTGAAGTTTAAAAATGCTTTGGAATTCTTCCATTGTTCTCAGAATTCTGCTGATGTTTAATATTTCTTTTGGAACTCTTCCATTGTTCTCAGAATTCTGCTAATGTTTAACAATGCATTGCAACGCTTCCATTGTTCTCGGAATTCGGCTGAAGTTTAAAATGCTTTGGAACTCTGTCATTGTTCTGGAAATTCTGCTGATGTTTAAAAATGCTTTGGAACTCTTCCATTGTTCTCGGAATTCTGCTGATGTTTAGCAATGCTTTGGAACTTTTCCATTGTTCCTGGAATTCCGCTGATGTTTAACAATGCTTTTGTAACTCTTCCATTGTTTTCGTAATTTCGCTGATGTTTAACAATGCTTTGGAACTCTTCCAATGTTCTCAGAATTCTGCTGAAGTTTAAAAATGCTTTGGAACTCTTCCATTATTCATGCAATTACGCTGAAGTTTAAAAAAGCTTTGGAACTCTTCAATTGTTCTCGGAATTCCGATAATTTTTAACAATGCTTTTGGAATTCTTCCATTGTTCTCAGAATTCAGCTGATATTTAACAATGCTTTTGTAACTCTTCCATTGTTCTCGGAATTCCGCTGATGTTTAACAATGCTTTGAAACTCTTCCATTGTTCAAGGAATTCCGCTGTAGTTTAACAATGCTTTGGAACTCTTCCATTGTTCTCGGAATTCTGCTGAAGTTTAAAAATGCTTTGGAATTCTTCCATTGTTCTCAGAATTCTGCTGATGTTTAATATTTCTTTTGGAACTCTTCCATTGTTCTCAGAATTCTGCTAATGTTTAACAATGCATTGCAACGCTTCCATTGTTCTCGGAATTCGGCTGAAGTTTAAAATGCTTTGGAACTCTGTCATTGTTCTGGAAATTCTGCTGATGTTTAAAAATGCTTTGGAACTCTTCCATTGTTCTCGGAATTCTGCTGATGTTTAGCAATGCTTTGGAACTTTTCCATTGTTCCTGGAATTCCGCTGATGTTTAACAATGCTTTTGTAACTCTTCCATTGTTTTCGTAATTTCGCTGATGTTTAACAATGCTTTGGAACTCTTCCAATGTTCTCAGAATTCTGCTGAAGTTTAAAAATGCTTTGGAACTCTTCCATTATTCATGCAATTACGCTGAAGTTTAAAAAAGCTTTGGAACTCTTCAATTGTTCTCGGAATTCCGATAATTTTTAACAATGCTTTTGGAATTCTTCCATTGTTCTCAGAATTCAGCTGATATTTAACAATGCTTTTGTAACTCTTCCATTGTTCTCGGAATTCCAATGAAGGTTAAAAATGCTTTGGAACTCTTCAATTATTCTCGGAATTCTGTTGAAGTTTAAAAATGCTTTGGAACTATTCCGTTGTTCTGGGAATTCTGATGAAGTTTAAAAATGCTTTGGAACTATTCCATTGTTCTCGGAAATCCTCTGATGTTTAACAATGCTTTGGAACTCTTCCATTGTTCACGGAATTCGGCTGAAGTTTAAAAATGCTTTGGAACTCATCCATTGTCCTGGGAATTCTGCTGATGCTTAACAATGCTTTGGAACACTTCCATTGTTCTTGGAATTCTTTTGAAGTTTAAAAATGCTTTGGAACTCTTCCATTGTTCTCGGATTTCCGCTGATGTTTACCAATCCTTTGGATCTCTTAGATTGTTCACCAAATTCTGCTGAAGTTTAAAGATGCTTTGGAACTCTTCCATTGTTCTAGGAATTCCGCTGATGTTTAACAATGCTTTGAATCTCTTCCATTGTTCAAGGAATTCTGCTGTAGTTTAACAATGCTTTGGAACTCTTCCATTGTTCTCGGAATTCTGCTGAAGTGTAAAAATTCTTTAGAACTCTTCCATTGTTCTCAGAATTCCGCTAATGTTTAACAATGCATTACAACTCTTCCATTGTTCTCAGAATTCCGATGATGTTTAATAATGCTTTGGAACACTTCCATTGCTCACGGAATTCGGCTGAAGTTTATAAATGCTTTGGAACTCATCCATTGTCTGGGAATTCTGCTGATGCTTAACAATGCTTTGGAACTCTTCCATTGTTCTCGGAATTCCGTTGATGTTTAACAATGATTTGGAACTCTTCCATTGTTCTCGGAATTCCGCTGATGTTTAACAATGCTTTGGAACTCTTACATTGTTCTCGGAATTACGCTGAAGTTTAAAAAAGCTTTGGATCTCTTCAATTGTTCTCGGAATTCCGCTAATGTTTAACAATGCTTTTGGAATTCTTCCATTGGTCTCGGAATTCCGCTGATGTTTAACAATGCTTTTGTATCTCTTCCATTGTTCTCGGAATTCAAATGAAGCTTAAAAATGCTTAGGAACTCTTCCATTATTCTCAGATTTCTGTTGAAGTTTAAAAATGCTTTGGAACTATTCCGTTGTTCTGGGAATTCTGATGAAGTTTAAAAATGCTTTGGAACTCTTCTATTGTTCTGGGAATTCTGTGGAAGTTTAAAAATGCTTTGGAACTCTTTCATTTTTCTCCGAATTCCGCTGATGTTTAACAATGCTTTGGTACTCTTCCATTGTTCAAGGAATTCTGCTGAAGTTTAACCATGCTTTGGAACTCTTGCATTTTTCTCGGAATTCTGCTGAAGTTTAAAAATGCTTTGGAACTCTTCCATTGTTCTCATAATTCCACTGATGTTTAATAATGCTTTTGGATCTCTTCCATTGTTCTCAGAATTCCGCTGAAGTTGAAAAATGCTTTGGAACTCTTCCATTGTACTCGGAATTCCGCTGAAGTTTAAAATAGCTTTGGAACTCTTCCATTGTTCTCGGAATTCCACTGATGTTTAACAATGCTTTTGGAACTCTTCCATTGTTTTTGGAATTTCGCTTATGTTTAACAATGCATTGCAACTCTTCCATTGTTCTCGGAATTCGGCTGAAGTTTAAAATGCTTTGGAACTCTGTCATTGTTCTGGAAATTCTGCTGATGTTTAACAATGCTTTGGAACTCTTCCATTGTTCTCGGAATTCTGCTGATGTTTAGCAATGCTTTGGAACTCTTCCATTGTTCTTGGAATTCCGCTGATGTTTAACAATGCTTTTGGAACTCTTCCATTGTTTTCGTAATTTTGCTGATGTTTAACAATGCTTTGGAACTCTTCCAATGTTCTCAGATTTCTGCTGAAGTTTAAAAATGCTTTGGAACTCTTCCATTATTCCCGCAATTCCGCTGAAGTTTAAAAAAGCTTTGGCACTCTTCAATTGTTCTCAGAATTCCGCTAATTTTTAACAATGCTTTTGGAATTCTTCCATTGTTCTCAGAATTCAGCTGATGTTTAACAATGCTTTTGTAACTCTTCCATTGTTCTCGGAATTCCAATGAAGGTTAAAAATGCTTTGGAACTCTTCAATTATTCTCGGAATTCTGTTGAAGATTAAAAATGCTTTGGAACTCTTCCGTTGTTCTGGGAATTCTGATTAAGTTTAAAAATGCTTTGGAACTCTTCCATTGTTCTCGGAAATCCGCTGATGTTTAACAATGCTTTGGAACTCATCCATTGTTCTCGGAATTCCACTGTAGTTTAAAAATGCTTTGGAACTCTTCCATTGTTCTGGGAATTCCGCTGATGTTTAACAATGCTTTGGTAGTCTTCCATTGTTCAAGGAATTCCGCTGAAGTTTAACAATGCTTTGGGACTCTTGCATTTTTCTCGGAATTCAGCTGAAGTTTAAAAATGCTTTGGAACTCTTCCATTGTTCTCAAAATTCCACTGATGTTTAATAATGCTTTTGGAACTCTTCCATTGTTCTCAGAATTCCGCTGAAGTTGAAAAATGCTTTGGAACTCTTACATTGTTCTCAGAATTCCACTGATGTTTAACAATGCTTTTGGAACTCTTCCATTGTTTTCAAAATTTCACTGATGTTTAACAATGCTTTGGAACTCTTCAATTGTTCTCAGAATTCTGCTGAAGTTTAAAAATGCTTTGGAACTCTTCCATTGTTCTCGGAATTCTGCTGAAGTTTAAAAATGCTTTGGAACTCTTCCATTGTTCTCGGAATTCCACTGATGTTTAACAATGCTTTGAATCTCTTCCATTGTTCAAGGAATTCCGCTGTAGTTTTACAATGCTTTGGAACTCTTCCATTGTTCTCGTAATTCTGCTGAAGTTTAAAAATGCTTTGGAATTCTTCCATTGTTCTCAGAATTCCGCTGATGTTTAATATTTCATTTGGATCTCTTCCATTGTTCTCAGAATTCCGCTAATGTTTAACAATGCATTGCAACTCTTCCATTGTTCAAGGAATTCCGCTGTAGTTTAACAATGCTTTGGAACTCTTCCATTGTTCTCGAAATTCCGCTGAAGTTTAACAATGCTTTGGAACTCTTCCATTGTTCTAGGAATTCTGCTGAAGTGTAAAAATTCTTTAGAACTATTCCATTGTTCTCAGAATTCCGCTAATGTTTAACAATGCATTACAACTCTTCCATTGTTCTCAGAATTCCGATGATGTTTAACAATGCTTTGGAACTCTTCCATTTTTCTCCGAAATCCGCTGATGTTTAGCAATGCTTTGGAATTCTTCCATTGTTCTTGAAATTCCGCTGATGTTTAACAATGCTTTTGGAACTCTTCCATTGTTTTCGGAATTTCGCTGATGTTTTACAATGCTTTGGAACTCTTCCATTGTTCTCAGAATTCTGCTGAAGTTTAAAAATGCTTTGGAACTCTTCCATTGTTCTCGGAAATCTGCTGAAGTTTAAAAATGCTTTGGAACTCTTCCATTGTTGTCGAAATTCCGCTGAAGTATAACAATGCTTTGGAACTCTTCCATTGTTCTCGGAATTCTGCTAATGTTTAACAATGTTTGCAACTCTTCCATTGTTCTCAGAATTCTGCTGAAGTTTAAAAATGCTTTGGAACTCTTCCATTATTCTCAGAATTCCAATGAAGGTTAAAAATGCTTTGGAACTCTTCAATTATTCTCGCAATTCTGTTGAAGTTTAAAAATGCTTTGGAACTCTTCCGTTGTTCTGGGAATTCTGATGAAGTTTAAAAATGCTTTGGAACTAATCCATTGTTCTCGGAATTCCGCTGTAGTTTAAAAAAGCTTTGGAACTCTTCAATTGTTTTTGGAATTCCGCTAATGTTTAACAATGTTTTGGAATTCTCCCGTTGGTCTCTGAATTCCGCTGATGTTTAACAATGCTTTTGTAAATCTTCCATTGTTCTCGGAATTCCAATGAAGCTTAAAAATGCTTTGGAACTCTTCCATTATTCTCGGATTTCTGTTAAAGTTTAAAAATGCTTTGGAACTCTTCCGTTGTTCTGGGAATTCTGATGAAGTTTAAAAATGCTTTGGTGCTCTTCCATTGTTCTCGGAAATCCGCTGTTGTTTAACAGTGCTTTGGAACTCATCCATTGTTCTGGGAATTCTGCTGAAGTTTAACAATGCTTTGGAACTCTTTCATTGTTCTGGGAATTCTACTGAAGTTTAAAAATGCTTTGGAACTCTTCTATTGTTCTGGGAATTCTGCTGAAGTTTAAAAATGCTTTGGAACTCTTTCATTTTTCTCTGAATTCCGCTGATGTTTAACAATGCTTTGGTACTCTTGCATTGTTCAAGGAATTCCGCTCAAGTTTATCAATGCTTTGGAACTCTTGCATTTTTCTCGGAATTCTGCTGAAGTTTAAAAATGCTTTGGAAATCTTCCATTGTTCTCATAATTCCACTGATGTTTAATAATGCTTTTGGTACTCTTCCATTGTTCTCTGAATTCCGCTAATGTTTAACAATTATTTTGGAACTCTTCCATTGTTCTCAGAATTCCGCTGAAGTTGAAAAATGCTTTGGAACTCTTCCATTGTTCCCATAATTCCACTGATGTTTAATAATGCTTTTGGTACTCTTCCATTGTTCTCTGAATTCCGCTAATGTTTAACAATTATTTTGGAACTCTTCCATTGTTTTCAGAATTCCGCTGAAGTTGAAAAATGCTTTGGAACTCTTCCATTGTTCTCAGAATTCCACTGATGTTTAAAAATGCTTTGGAACTCTTCCATTGTACTCGGAATTCCGCTGAAGTTTAAAATAGCTTTGGAACTCTTCCATTGTACTCGGAATTCCACTGATGTTTAACAATGCTTTGGAACTCTTCAATTGTTCTCAGAATTCTGCAGAAGTTTAAAAATGCTTTGGAACTCTTCCATTGTTCTCGGAATTCCGCTGATGTTTAACAATCCTTTGGATCTTTTAGATTGTTCACCAAATTCTGCAGAAGTTTAAAGATGCTTTGGAACTCTTCCATTGTTCTCGGAATTCTGCTGAAGTTTAAAAATGCTTTGGAATTCTTCCATTGTTCTCAGAATTCTGCTGATGTTTAATATTTCTTTTGGAACTCTTCCATTGTTCTCAGAATTCCGCTAATGTTTAACAATGCATTGCAACTCTTCCATTGTTCTCGGAATTCGGCTGAAGTTTAAAATGCTTTGGAACTCTGTCATTGTTCTGGAAATTCTGCTGATGTTTAAAAATGCTTTGTAACTCTTCCATTGTTCTCGGAATTCTGCTGATGTTTAGCAATGCTTTGGAACTTTTCCATTGTTCCTGGAATTCCGCTGATGTTTAACAATGCTTTTGGAACTCTTCCATTGTTTTCGTAATTTCGCTGATGTTTAACAATGCTTTGGAACTCTTCCAATGTTCTCAGATTTCTGCTGAAGTTTAAAAATGCTTTGGAACTCTTCCATTATTCCCGCAATTCCGCTGAAGTTTAAAAAAGCTTTGGCACTCTTCAATTGTTCTCAGAATTCCGCTAATTTTTAACAATGCTTTTGGAATTCTTCCATTGTTCTCAGAATTCAGCTGATGTTTAACAATGCTTTTGTAACTCTTCCATTGTTCTCGGAATTCCAATGAAGGTTAAAAATGCTTTGGAACTCTTCAATTATTCTCGGAATTCTGTTGAAGATTAAAAATGCTTTGGAACTCTTCCGTTGTTCTGGGAATTCTGATTAAGTTTAAAAATGCTTTGGAACTCTTCCATTGTTCTCGGAAATCTGCTGATGTTTAACAATGCTTTGGAACTCTTCCATTGTTCAAGGAATTCCGCTGAAGTTTAACAATGCTTTGGAACTCTTGCATTTTTCTCGGAATTCTGCTGAAGTTTAAAAATGCTTTGGAACTCTTCCATTGTTCTCAAAATTCCACTGATGTTTAATAATGCTTTTGGAACTCTTCCATTGTTCTCAGAATTCCGCTGAAGTTGAAAAATGCTTTGGAACTCTTACATTGTTCTCAGAATTCCACTGATGTTTAACAATGCTTTTGGAACTCTTCCATTGTTTTCGAAATTCCACTGATGTTTAATAATGCTTTTGGAACTCTTCCATTGTTCTCAGAATTCCGCTGAAGTTGAAAAATGCTTTGGAACTCTTCCATTGTTCTCAGAATTCCACTGATGTTTAAAAATGCTTTGGAACTCTTCCATTGTACTCGGAATTCCGCTGAAGTTTAAAATAGCTTTGGAACTCTTCCATTGTACTCGGAATTCCACTGATGTTTAACAATGCTTTGGAACTCTTCAATTGTTCTCAGAATTCTGCTGAAGTTTAAAAATGCTTTGGAACTCTTCCATTGTTCTCGGAATTCCGCTGATGTTTAACAATCCTTTGGATCTTTTAGATTGTTCACCAAATTCTGCAGAAGTTTAAAGATGCTTTGGAACTCTTCCATTGTTCTCGGAATTCCGCTGATGTTTAACAATGCTTTGGAACTCTTCCATTGTTCTCGGAATTCTGCTGAAGTTTAAAATGCTTTGGAACTCTGTCATTGTTTTGGAAATTCTGCTGATGTTTAACAATGCTTTGGAACTCTTCCATTGTTCTCGGATTTCTGCTGATGTTTAGCAATGCTTTGGAACTCTTCCATTGTTCTTGGAATTCCTCTGATGTTTAACAATGCTTTTGGAACTCTTCCATTGTTTTCGTAATTTCGCTGATGTTTAACAATGCTTTTAAACTCTTCCAATGTTCTCACAATTCTGCTGAAGTTTAAAAATGCTTTGGAACTCTTCCATTATTCCCGCAATTCCGCTGAAGTTTAAAAAAGCTTTGGCACTCTTCAATTGTTCTCGGAATTCCTGTAATTTTTAACAATGCTTTTGCCATTCTTCCATTGTTCTCAGAATTCAGCTGATTTTTAACAATGCTTTTGTAACTCTTCCATTGTTCTCGGAATTCCAATGAAGGTTAAAAATGCTTTGGAAATCTTCAATTATTCTTGGAATTCTGTTGAAGTTTAAAAATGCTTTGGAACTCTTCCATTTTTCTTGGAATTCCGTTGATGTTTAACAATGCTTTGGAACTCTTCCATTGTTCTCGGAATTCCGCTGATGTTTAACAATGCTTTGGAACTCTTACATTGTTCTCGGAATTACGCTGAAGTTTAAAAAAGCTTTGGAACTATTCAATTGTTCTCGGAATTCCGCTAATGTTTAACAATGCTTTTGGAATTTTTCCATTGGTCTCTGAATTCTGCTGATGTTTAACAATGCTTTTGTATCTCTTCCATTGTTCTCGGAATTCAAATGAAGCTTAAGAATGCTTTGGAACTCTTCCATTATTCTCAGATTTCTGTTGAAGTTTAAAAATGTTTTGGAACTCTTCCGTTGTTCTGGGAATTCTGATGAAGTTTAAAAATGCTTTGGAACTCTTCTATTGTTCTGGGAATTCTGCTGAAGTTTAAAAATGCTTTGGAACTCTTTCATTTTTCTCCGAATTCCGCTGATGTTTAACAATGCTTTGGTACTCTTCCATTGTTCAAGGAATTCCGCTGAAGTTTATCAATGCTTTGGAACTCTTGCATTTTTCTCGGAATTCTGCTTAAGTTTAAAATGCTTTGGAACTCTTCCATTGTTCTCATAATTCCACTGATGTTTAATAATGCTTTTGGAACTCTTCCATTGTTCTCTGAATTCCGCTAATGTTTAACAATTATTTTGGAACTCTTTCAATGTTCTCAGATTTCCGCTGAAGTTGAAAAATGCTTTGGAACTCTTCCATTGTTCTCAGAATTCCACTGATGTTTAGAAATGCTTTGGAACTCTTCCATTGTACTCGGATTTCCGCTGAAGTTTAAAATAGCTTTGGAACTCTTCAATTGTTCTCAGAATTCTGCTGAAGTTTAAAAATGCTTTGGAACTCTTCCATTGTTCTCAGAATTCCGCTGATGTTTAACAATGCTTTGAAACTCTTCCATTGTTCAAGGAATTCCGCTGTAGTTTAACAATGCTTTGGAACTCTTCCATTGTTCTCGGAATTCTGCTGAAGTTTAAAAATGCTTTGGAATTCTTCCATTGTTCTCAGAATTCTGCTGATGTTTAATATTTCTTTTGGAACTCTTCCATTGTTCTCAGAATTCTGCTAATGTTTAACAATGCATTGCAACGCTTCCATTGTTCTCGGAATTCGGCTGAAGTTTAAAATGCTTTGGAACTCTGTAATTGTTCTGGAAATTCTGCTGATGTTTAAAAATGCTTTGGAACTCTTCCATTGTTCTCGGAATTTTGCTGATGTTTAGCAATGCTTTGGAACTTTTCCATTGTTCCTGGAATTCCGCTGATGTTTAACAATGCTTTTGTAACTCTTCCATTGTTTTCGTAATTTCGCTGATGTTTAACAATGCTTTGGAACTCTTCCAATGTTCTCAGAATTCTGCTGAAGTTTAAAAATGCTTTGGAACTCTTCCATTATTCATGCAATTACGCTGAAGTTTAAAAAAGCTTTGGAACTCTTCAATTGTTCTCGGAATTCCGCTAATTTTTAACAATGCTTTTGGAATTCTTCCATTGTTCTCAGAATTCAGCTGATATTTAACAATGCTTTTGTAACTCTTCCATTGTTCTCGGAATTCCAATGAAGGTTAAAAATGCTTTGGAACTCTTCAATTATTCTCGGAATTCTGTTGAAGTTTAAAAATGCTTTGGAACTATTCCGTTGTTCTGGGAATTCTGATGAAGTTTAAAAATGCTTTGGAACTATTCCATTGTTCTCGGAAATCCTCTGATGTTTAACAATGCTTTGGAACTCTTCCATTGTTCACGGAATTCGGCTGAAGTTTAAAAATGCTTTGGAACTCATCCATTGTCCTGGGAATTCTGCTGATGCTTAACAATGCTTTGGAACACTTCCATTGTTCTTGGAATTCTTTTGAAGTTTAAAAATGCTTTGGAACTCTTCCATTGTTCTCGGAATTCCGCTGATGTTTACCAATCCTTTGGATCTCTTAGATTGTTCACCAAATTCTGCTGAAGTATAAAGATGCTTTGGAACTCTTCCATTGTTCTAGGAATTCCGCTGATGTTTAACAATGCTTTGAATCTCTTCCATTGTTCAAGGAATTCTGCTGTAGTTTAACAATGCTTTGGAACTCTTCCATTGTTCTCGGAATTCTGCTGAAGTGTAAAAATTCTTTAGAACTCTTCCATTGTTCTCAGAATTCCGCTAATGTTTAACAATGCATTACAACTCTTCCATTGTTCTCAGAATTCCGATGATGTTTAATACTGCTTTGGAACACTTCCATTGCTCACGGAATTCGGCTGAAGTTTATAAATGCTTTGGAACTCATCCATTGTCTGGGAATTCTGCTGATGCTTAACAATGCTTTGGAACTCTTACATTGTTCTCGGAATTACGCTGAAGTTTAAAAAAGCTTTGGATCTCTTCAATTGTTCTCGGAATTCCGCTAATGTTTAACAATGCTTTTGGAATTCTTCCATTGGTCTCGGAATTCCGCTGATGTATAACAATGCTTTTGTATCTCTTCCATTGTTCTCGGAATTCAAATGAAGCTTAAAAATGCTTAGGAACTCTTCCATTATTCTCAGATTTCTGTTGAAGTTTAAAAATGCTTTGGAACTATTCCGTTGTTCTGGGAATTCTGATGAAGTTTAAAAATGCTTTGGAACTCTTCTATTGTTCTGGGAATTCTGTGGAAGTTTAAAAATGCTTTGGAACTCTTTCATTTTTCTCCGAATTCCGCTGATGTTTAACAATGCTTTGGTACTCTTCCATTGTTCAAGGAATTCTGCTGAAGTTTAACCATGCTTTGGAACTCTTGCATTTTTCTCGGAATTCTGCTGAAGTTTAAAAATGCTTTGGAACTCTTCCATTGTTCTCATAATTCCACTGATGTTTAATAATGCTTTTGGATCTCTTCCATTGTTCTCAGAATTCCGCTGAAGTTGAAAAATGCTTTGGAACTCTTCCATTGTACTCGGAATTCCGCTGAAGTTTAAAATAGCTTTGGAACTCTTCCATTGTTCTCGGAATTCCACTGATGTTTAACAATGCTTTTGGAACTCTTCCATTGTTTTTGGAATTTCGCTTATGTTTAACAATGCATTGCAACTCTTCCATTGTTCTCGGAATTCGGCTGAAGTTTAAAATGCTTTGGAACTCTGTCATTGTTCTGGAAATTCTGCTGATGTTTAACAATGCTTTGGAACTCTTCCATTGTTCTCGGAATTCTGCTGATGTTTAGCAATGCTTTGGAACTCTTCCATTGTTCTTGGAATTCCGCTGATGTTTAACAATGCTTTTGGAACTCTTCCATTGTTTTCGTAATTTTGCTGATGTTTAACAATGCTTTGGAACTCTTCCAATGTTCTCAGATTTCTGCTGAAGTTTAAAAATGCTTTGGAACTCTTCCATTATTCCCGCAATTCCGCTGAAGTTTAAAAAAGCTTTGGCACTCTTCAATTGTTCTCAGAATTCCGCTAATTTTTAACAATGCTTTTGGAATTCTTCCATTGTTCTCAGAATTCAGCTGATGTTTAACAATGCTTTTGTAACTCTTCCATTGTTCTCGGAATTCCAATGAAGGTTAAAAATGCTTTGGAACTCTTCAATTATTCTCGGAATTCTGTTGAAGATTAAAAATGCTTTGGAACTCTTCCGTTGTTCTGGGAATTCTGATTAAGTTTAAAAATGCTTTGGAACTCTTCCATTGTTCTCGGAAATCCGCTGATGTTTAACAATGCTTTGGAACTCATCCATTGTTCTCGGAATTCCACTGTAGTTTAAAAATGCTTTGGAACTCTTCCATTGTTCTGGGAATTCCGCTGATGTTTAACAATGCTTTGGTACTCTTCCATTGTTCAAGGAATTCCGCTGAAGTTTAACAATGCTTTGGAACTCTTGCATTTTTCTCGGAATTCTGCTGAAGTTTAAAAATGCTTTGGAACACTTCCATTGTTCTCAAAATTCCACTGATGTTTAATAATGCTTTTGGAACTCTTCCATTGTTCTCAGAATTCCGCTGAAGTTGAAAAATGCTTTGGAACTCTTACATTGTTCTCAGAATTCCACTGATGTTTAACAATGCTTTTGGAACTCTTCCATTGTTTTCAAAATTTCACTGATGTTTAACAATGCTTTGGAACTCTTCAATTGTTCTCAGAATTCTGCTGAAGTTTAAAAATGCTTTGGAACTCTTCCATTGTTCTCGGAATTCTGCTGAAGTTTAAAAATGCTTTGGAATTCTTCCATTGTTCTCAGAATTCCGCTGATGTTTAATATTTCATTTGGAACTCTTCCATTGTTCTCAGAATTCCGCTAATGTTTAACAATGCATTGCAACTCTTCCATTGTTCAAGGAATTCCGCTGTAGTTTAACAATGCTTTGGAACTCTTCCATTGTTCTCGAAATTCCGCTGAAGTTTAACAATGCTTTGGAACTCTTCCATTGTTCTAGGAATTCTGCTGAAGTGTAAAAATTCTTTAGAACTATTCCATTGTTCTCAGAATTCCGCTAATGTTTAACAATGCATTACAACTCTTCCATTGTTCTCAGAATTCCGATGATGTTTAACAATGCTTTGGAACTCTTCCATTTTTCTCCGAAATCCGCTGATGTTTAGCAATGCTTTGGAATTCTTCCATTGTTCTTGAAATTCCGCTGATGTTTAACAATGCTTTTGGAACTCTTCCATTGTTTTCGGAATTTCGCTGATGTTTTACAATGCTTTGGAACTCTTCCATTGTTATCAGAATTCTGCTGAAGTTTAAAAATGCTTTGGAACTCTTCCATTGTTCTCGGAAATCTGCTGAAGTTTAAAAATGCTTTGGAACTCTTCCATTGTTGTCGAAATTCCGCTGAAGTTTAACAATGCTTTGGAACTCTTCCATTGTTCTCGGAATTCTGCTAATGTTTAACAATGCTTTGCAACTCTTCCATTGTTCTCAGAATTCTGCTGAAGTTTAAAAATGCTTTGGAACTCTTCCATTATTCTCGGAATTCCAATGAAGGTTAAAAATGCTTTGGAACTCTTCAATTATTCTCGCAATTCTGTTGAAGTTTAAAAATGCTTTGGAACTCTTCCGTTGTTCTGGGAATTCTGATGAAGTTTAAAAATGCTTTGGAACTGATCCATTGTTCTCGGAATTCCGCTGTAGTTTAAAAAAGCTTTGGAACTCTTTAATTGTTTTTGGAATTCCGCTAATGTTTAACAATGTTTTGGAATTCTCCCGTTGGTCTCTGAATTCCGCTGATGTTTAACAATGCTTTTGTAAATCTTCCATTGTTCTCGGAATTCCAATGAAGCTTAAAAATGCTTTGGAACTCTTCCATTATTCTCGGATTTCTGTTAAAGTTTAAAAATGCTTTGGAACTCTTCCGTTGTTCTGGGAATTCTGATGAAGTTTAAAAATGCTTTGGTGCTCTTCCATTGTTCTCGGAAATCCGCTGTTGTTTAACAGTGCTTTGGAACTCATCCATTGTTCTGGGAATTCTGCTGAAGTTTAAAAATGCTTTGGAACTCTTTCATTGTTCTGGGAATTCTACTGAAGTTTAAAAATGCTTTGGAACTCTTCTATTGTTCTGGGAATTCTGCTGAAGTTTAAAAATGCTTTGGAACTCTTTCATTTTTCTCTGAATTCCGCTGATGTTTAACAATGCTTTGGTACTCTTGCATTGTTCAAGGAATTCCGCTCAAGTTTATCAATGCTTTGGAACTCTTGCATTTTTCTCGGAATTCTGCTGAAGTTTAAAAATGCTTTGGAAATCTTCCATTGTTCTCATAATTCCACTGATGTTTAATAATGCTTTTGGTACTCTTCCATTGTTCTCTGAATTCCGCTAATGTTTAACAATTATTTTGGAACTCTTCCATTGTTCTCAGAATTCCGCTGAAGTTGAAAAATGCTTTGGAACTCTTCCATTGTTCTCAGAATTCCACTGATGTTTAAAAATGCTTTGGAACTCTTCCATTGTACTCGGAATTCCGCTGAAGTTTAAAATAGCTTTGGAACTCTTCCATTGTACTCGGAATTCCACTGATGTTTAACAATGCTTTGGAACTCTTCAATTGTTCTCAGAATTCTGCTGAAGTTTAAAAATGCTTTGGAACTCTTCCATTGTTCTCGGAATTCCGCTGATGTTTAACAATCCTTTGGATCTTTTAGATTGTTCACCAAATTCTGCAGAAGTTTAAAGATGCTTTGGAACTCTTCCATTGTTCTCGGAATTCCGCTGATGTTTAACAATGCTTTGGAACTCTTCCATTGTTCTCGGAATTCTGCTGAAGTTTAAAATGCTTTGGAACTCTGTCATTGTTCTGGAAATTCTGGTGATGTTTAGCAATGCTTTGGAACTCTTCCATTGTTCTTGGAATTCCTCTGATGTTTAACAATGCTTTTGGAACTCTTCCATTGTTTTCGTAATTTCGCTGATGTTTAACAATGCTTTTAAACTCTTCCAATGTTCTCAGAATTCTGCTGAAGTTTAAAAATGCTTTGGAACTCTTCCATTATTCCCGCAATTCCGCTGAAGTTTAAAAAAGCTTTGGCACTCTTCAATTGTTCTCGGAATTCCTCTAATTTTTAACAATGCTTTTGCCATTCTTCCATTGTTCTCAGAATTCAGCTGATTTTTAACAATGCTTTTGTAACTCTTCCATTGTTCTCGGAATTCCAATGAAGGTTAAAAATGCTTTGGAAATCTTCAATTATTCTCGGAATTCTGTTGAAGTTTAAAAATGCTTTGGAACTCTTCCATTTTTCTTGGAATTCCGTTGATGTTTAACAATGCTTTGGAACTCTTCCATTGTTCTCGGAATTCCGCCGATGTTTAACAATGCTTTGGAACTCTTACATTGTTCTCGGAATTACGCTGAAGTTTAAAAAAGCTTTGGAACTATTCAATTGTTCTCGGAATTCCGCTAATGTTTAACAATGCTTTTGGAATTTTTCCATTGGTCTCTGAATTCTGCTGATGTTTAACAATGCTTTTGTATCTCTTCCATTGTTCTCGGAATTCAAATGAAGCTTAAGAATGCTTTGGAACTCTTCCATTATTCTCAGATTTCTGTTGAAGTTTAAAAATGCTTTGGAACTCTTCCGTTGTTCTGGGAATTCTGATGAAGTTTAAAAATGCTTTGGAATTCTTCTATTGTTCTGGGAATTCTGCTGAAGTTTAAAAATGCTTTGGAACTCTTTCATTTTTCTCCGAATTCCGCTGATGTTTAACAATGCTTTGGTACTCTTCCATTGTTCAAGGAATTCCGCTGAAGTTTAACAATGCTTTGGAACTCTTGCATTTTTCTCGGAATTCTGCTGAAGTTTAAAAATGCTTTGGAACTCTTCCATTGTTCTCGTAATTCCACTGATGTTTAATAATGCTTTTGGAACTCTTCCATTGTTCTCTGAATTCCGCTAATGTTTAACAATTATTTTGGAACTCTTTCATTGTTCTCAGAATTCCGCTGAAGTTGAAAAATGCTTTGGAACTCTTCCATTGTTCTCAGAATTCCACTGATGTTTAGAAATGCTTTGGAACTCTTCCATTGTACTCGGAATTCTGCTGAAGTTTAAAATAGCTTTGGAACTCTTCCATTGTTCTCAGAATTCCACTGATGTTTAACAATGCTTTTGGAACTCTTCCATTGTTTTTGGAATTTCGCTGATGTTTAACAATGCTTTGGAACTCTTCAATTGTTCTCGGAATTCCGCTGATGTTTAACAATGCTTTGAAACTCTTCCATTGTTCAAGGAATTCCGCTGTAGTTTAACAATGCTTTGGAACTCTTCCATTGTTCTCGGAATTCTGCTGAAGTTTAAAAATGCTTTGGAATTCTTCCATTGTTCTCAGAATTCTGCTGATGTTTAATATTTCTTTTGGAACTCTTCCATTGTTCTCAGAATTCCGCTAATGTTTAACAATGCATTGCAACTCTTCCATTGTTCTCGGAATTCGGCTGAAGTTTAAAATGCTTTGGAACTCTTCCATTGTTCTCGGAATTCTGCTGATGTTTAGCAATGCTTTGGAACTTTTCCATTGTTCCTGGAATTCCGCTGATGTTTAACAATGCTATTGGAACTCTTCCATTGTTTTCGTAATTTCGCTGATGTTTAACAATGCTTTGGAACTCTTCCAATGTTCTCAGAATTCTGCTGAAGTTTAAAAATGCTTTGGGACTCTTCCATTGTTCTCAGAATTCAGCTGATATTTAACAATGCTTTTGTAACTCTTCCATTGTTCTCGGAATTCCAATGAAGGTTAAAAATGCTTTGGAACTCTTCAATTATTCTCGGAATTCTGTTGAAGTTTAAAAATGCTTTGGAACTATTCCGTTGTTCTGGGAATTCTGATGAAGTTTAAAAATGCTTTGGAACTATTCCATTGTTCTCGGAAATCCTCTGATGTTTAACAATGCTTTGGAACTCTTCCATTGTTCACGGAATTCGGCTGAAGTTTAAAAATGCTTTGGAACTCATCCCTTGTCCTGGGAATTCTGCTGATGCTTAACAATGCTTTGGAACAATTCCATTGTTCTTGGAATTCTTTTGAAGTTTAAAAATGCTTTGGAACTCTTCCATTGTTCTCGGAATTCCGCTGATGTTTACCAATCCTTTGGAACTCTTCCAATGTTCTCAGATTTCTGCTGAAGTTTAAAAATGCTTTGGAACTCTTCCATTATTCCCGCAATTCCGCTGAAGTTTAAAAAAGCTTTGGCACTCTTCAATTGTTCTCAGAATTCTGCTAATTTTTAACAATGCTTTTGGAATTCTTCCATTGTTCTCAGAATTCAGCTGATGTTTAACAATGCTTTTGTAACTCTTCCATTGTTCTCGGAATTCCAATGAAGGTTAAAAATGCTTTGGAACTCTTCAATTATTCTCGGAATTCTGTTGAAGATTAAAAATGCTTTGGAACTCTTCCGTTGTTCTGGGAATTCTGATTAAGTTTAAAAATGCTTTGGAACTCTTCCATTGTTCTCGGAAATCTGCTGATGTTTAACAATGCTTTGGAACTCTTCCATTGTTCAAGGAATTCCGCTGAAGTTTAACAATGCTTTGGAACTCTTGCATTTTTCTCGGAATTCTGCTGAAGTTTAAAAATGCTTTGGAACTCTTCCATTGTTCTCAAAATTCCACTGATGTTTAATAATGCTTTTGGAACTCTTCCATTGTTCTCAGAATTCCGCTGAAGTTGAAAAATGCTTTGGAACTCTTACATTGTTCTCAGAATTCCACTGATGTTTAACAATGCTTTTGGAACTCTTCCATTGTTTTCAAAATTTCACTGATGTTTAACAATGCTTTGGAACTCTTCAATTGTTCTCAGAATTCTGCTGAAGTTTAAAAATGCTTTGGAACTCTTCCATTGTTCTCGGAATTCTGCTGAAGTTTAAAAATGCTTTGGAATTCTTCCATTGTTCTCAGAATTCCGCTGATGTTTAATATTTCATTTGGAACTCTTCCATTGTTCTCAGAATTCCGCTAATGTTTAACAATGCATTGCAACTCTTCCATTGTTCAAGGAATTCCGCTGTAGTTTAACAATGCTTTGGAACTCTTCCATTGTTCTCGAAATTCCGCTGAAGTTTAACAATGCTTTGGAACTCTTCCATTGTTCTAGGAATTCTGCTGAAGTGTAAAAATTCTTTAGAACTATTCCATTGTTCTCAGAATTCCGCTAATGTTTAACAATGCATTACAACTCTTCCATTGTTCTCAGAATTCCGATGATGTTTAACAATGCTTTGGAACTCTTCCATTTTTCTCCGAAATCCGCTGATGTTTAGCAATGCTTTGGAATTCTTCCATTGTTCTTGAAATTCCGCTGATGTTTAACAATGCTTTTGGAACTCTTCCATTGTTTTCGGAATTTCGCTGATGTTTTACAATGCTTTGGAACTCTTCCATTGTTATCAGAATTCTGCTGAAGTTTAAAAATGCTTTGGAACTCTTCCATTGTTCTCGGAAATCTGCTGAAGTTTAAAAATGCTTTGGAACTCTTCCATTGTTGTCGAAATTCCGCTGAAGTTTAACAATGCTTTGGAACTCTTCCATTGTTCTCGGAATTCTGCTAATGTTTAACAATGCTTTGCAACTCTTCCATTGTTCTCAGAATTCTGCTGAAGTTTAAAAATGCTTTGGAACTCTTCCATTATTCTCGGAATTCCAATGAAGGTTAAAAATGCTTTGGAACTCTTCAATTATTCTCGCAATTCTGTTGAAGTTTAAAAATGCTTTGGAACTCTTCCGTTGTTCTGGGAATTCTGATGAAGTTTAAAAATGCTTTGGAACTGATCCATTGTTCTCGGAATTCCGCTGTAGTTTAAAAAAGCTTTGGAACTCTTTAATTGTTTTTGGAATTCCGCTAATGTTTAACAATGTTTTGGAATTCTCCCGTTGGTCTCTGAATTCCGCTGATGTTTAACAATGCTTTTGTAAATCTTCCATTGTTCTCGGAATTCCAATGAAGCTTAAAAATGCTTTGGAACTCTTCCATTATTCTCGGATTTCTGTTAAAGTTTAAAAATGCTTTGGAACTCTTCCGTTGTTCTGGGAATTCTGATGAAGTTTAAAAATGCTTTGGTGCTCTTCCATTGTTCTCGGAAATCCGCTGTTGTTTAACAGTGCTTTGGAACTCATCCATTGTTCTGGGAATTCTGCTGAAGTTTAAAAATGCTTTGGAACTCTTTCATTGTTCTGGGAATTCTACTGAAGTTTAAAAATGCTTTGGAACTCTTCTATTGTTCTGGGAATTCTGCTGAAGTTTAAAAATGCTTTGGAACTCTTTCATTTTTCTCTGAATTCCGCTGATGTTTAACAATGCTTTGGTACTCTTGCATTGTTCAAGGAATTCCGCTCAAGTTTATCAATGCTTTGGAACTCTTGCATTTTTCTCGGAATTCTGCTGAAGTTTAAAAATGCTTTGGAAATCTTCCATTGTTCTCATAATTCCACTGATGTTTAATAATGCTTTTGGTACTCTTCCATTGTTCTCTGAATTCCGCTAATGTTTAACAATTATTTTGGAACTCTTCCATTGTTCTCAGAATTCCGCTGAAGTTGAAAAATGCTTTGGAACTCTTCCATTGTTCTCAGAATTCCACTGATGTTTAAAAATGCTTTGGAACTCTTCCATTGTACTCGGAATTCCGCTGAAGTTTAAAATAGCTTTGGAACTCTTCCATTGTACTCGGAATTCCACTGATGTTTAACAATGCTTTGGAACTCTTCAATTGTTCTCAGAATTCTGCTGAAGTTTAAAAATGCTTTGGAACTCTTCCATTGTTCTCGGAATTCCGCTGATGTTTAACAATCCTTTGGATCTTTTAGATTGTTCACCAAATTCTGCAGAAGTTTAAAGATGCTTTGGAACTCTTCCATTGTTCTCGGAATTCCGCTGATGTTTAACAATGCTTTGGAACTCTTCCATTGTTCTCGGAATTCTGCTGAAGTTTAAAATGCTTTGGAACTCTGTCATTGTTCTGGAAATTCTGGTGATGTTTAGCAATGCTTTGGAACTCTTCCATTGTTCTTGGAATTCCTCTGATGTTTAACAATGCTTTTGGAACTCTTCCATTGTTTTCGTAATTTCGCTGATGTTTAACAATGCTTTTAAACTCTTCCAATGTTCTCAGAATTCTGCTGAAGTTTAAAAATGCTTTGGAACTCTTCCATTATTCCCGCAATTCCGCTGAAGTTTAAAAAAGCTTTGGCACTCTTCAATTGTTCTCGGAATTCCTCTAATTTTTAACAATGCTTTTGCCATTCTTCCATTGTTCTCAGAATTCAGCTGATTTTTAACAATGCTTTTGTAACTCTTCCATTGTTCTCGGAATTCCAATGAAGGTTAAAAATGCTTTGGAAATCTTCAATTATTCTCGGAATTCTGTTGAAGTTTAAAAATGCTTTGGAACTCTTCCATTTTTCTTGGAATTCCGTTGATGTTTAACAATGCTTTGGAACTCTTCCATTGTTCTCGGAATTCCGCCGATGTTTAACAATGCTTTGGAACTCTTACATTGTTCTCGGAATTACGCTGAAGTTTAAAAAAGCTTTGGAACTATTCAATTGTTCTCGGAATTCCGCTAATGTTTAACAATGCTTTTGGAATTTTTCCATTGGTCTCTGAATTCTGCTGATGTTTAACAATGCTTTTGTATCTCTTCCATTGTTCTCGGAATTCAAATGAAGCTTAAGAATGCTTTGGAACTCTTCCATTATTCTCAGATTTCTGTTGAAGTTTAAAAATGCTTTGGAACTCTTCCGTTGTTCTGGGAATTCTGATGAAGTTTAAAAATGCTTTGGAATTCTTCTATTGTTCTGGGAATTCTGCTGAAGTTTAAAAATGCTTTGGAACTCTTTCATTTTTCTCCGAATTCCGCTGATGTTTAACAATGCTTTGGTACTCTTCCATTGTTCAAGGAATTCCGCTGAAGTTTAACAATGCTTTGGAACTCTTGCATTTTTCTCGGAATTCTGCTGAAGTTTAAAAATGCTTTGGAACTCTTCCATTGTTCTCATAATTCCACTGATGTTTAATAATGCTTTTGGAACTCTTCCATTGTTCTCTGAATTCCGCTAATGTTTAACAATTATTTTGGAACTCTTTCATTGTTCTCAGAATTCCGCTGAAGTTGAAAAATGCTTTGGAACTCTTCCATTGTTCTCAGAATTCCACTGATGTTTAGAAATGCTTTGGAACTCTTCCATTGTACTCGGAATTCTGCTGAAGTTTAAAATAGCTTTGGAACTCTTCCATTGTTCTCAGAATTCCACTGATGTTTAACAATGCTTTTGGAACTCTTCCATTGTTTTTGGAATTTCGCTGATGTTTAACAATGCTTTGGAACTCTTCAATTGTTCTCGGAATTCCGCTGATGTTTAACAATGCTTTGAAACTCTTCCATTGTTCAAGGAATTCCGCTGTAGTTTAACAATGCTTTGGAACTCTTCCATTGTTCTCGGAATTCTGCTGAAGTTTAAAAATGCTTTGGAATTCTTCCATTGTTCTCAGAATTCTGCTGATGTTTAATATTTCTTTTGGAACTCTTCCATTGTTCTCAGAATTCCGCTAATGTTTAACAATGCATTGCAACTCTTCCATTGTTCTCGGAATTCGGCTGAAGTTTAAAATGCTTTGGAACTCTTCCATTGTTCTCGGAATTCTGCTGATGTTTAGCAATGCTTTGGAACTTTTCCATTGTTCCTGGAATTCCGCTGATGTTTAACAATGCTATTGGAACTCTTCCATTGTTTTCGTAATTTCGCTGATGTTTAACAATGCTTTGGAACTCTTCCAATGTTCTCAGAATTCTGCTGAAGTTTAAAAATGCTTTGGGACTCTTCCATTGTTCTCAGAATTCAGCTGATATTTAACAATGCTTTTGTAACTCTTCCATTGTTCTCGGAATTCCAATGAAGGTTAAAAATGCTTTGGAACTCTTCAATTATTCTCGGAATTCTGTTGAAGTTTAAAAATGCTTTGGAACTATTCCGTTGTTCTGGGAATTCTGATGAAGTTTAAAAATGCTTTGGAACTATTCCATTGTTCTCGGAAATCCTCTGATGTTTAACAATGCTTTGGAACTCTTCCATTGTTCACGGAATTCGGCTGAAGTTTAAAAATGCTTTGGAACTCATCCCTTGTCCTGGGAATTCTGCTGATGCTTAACAATGCTTTGGAACAATTCCATTGTTCTTGGAATTCTTTTGAAGTTTAAAAATGCTTTGGAACTCTTCCATTGTTCTCGGAATTCCGCTGATGTTTACCAATCCTTTGGAACTCTTCCAATGTTCTCAGATTTCTGCTGAAGTTTAAAAATGCTTTGGAACTCTTCCATTATTCCCGCAATTCCGCTGAAGTTTAAAAAAGCTTTGGCACTCTTCAATTGTTCTCAGAATTCCGCTAATTTTTAACAATGCTTTTGGAATTCTTCCATTGTTCTCAGAATTCAGCTGATGTTTAACAATGCTTTTGTAACTCTTCCATTGTTCTCGGAATTCCAATGAAGGTTAAAAATGCTTTGGAACTCTTCAATTATTCTCGGAATTCTGTTGAAGATTAAAAATGCTTTGGAACTCTTCCGTTGTTCTGGGAATTCTGATTAAGTTTAAAAATGCTTTGGAACTCTTCCATTGTTCTCGGAAATCTGCTGATGTTTAACAATGCTTTGGAACTCTTCCATTGTTCAAGGAATTCCGCTGAAGTTTAACAATGCTTTGGAACTCTTGCATTTTTCTCGGAATTCTGCTGAAGTTTAAAAATGCTTTGGAACTCTTCCATTGTTCTCAAAATTCCACTGATGTTTAATAATGCTTTTGGAACTCTTCCATTGTTCTCAGAATTCCGCTGAAGTTGAAAAATGCTTTGGAACTCTTACATTGTTCTCAGAATTCCACTGATGTTTAACAATGCTTTTGGAACTCTTCCATTGTTTTCGAAATTCCACTGATGTTTAATAATGCTTTTGGAACTCTTCCATTGTTCTCAGAATTCCGCTGAAGTTGAAAAATGCTTTGGAACTCTTCCATTGTTCTCAGAATTCCACTGATGTTTAAAAATGCTTTGGAACTCTTCCATTGTACTCGGAATTCCGCTGAAGTTTAAAATAGCTTTGGAACTCTTCCATTGTACTCGGAATTCCACTGATGTTTAACAATGCTTTGGAACTCTTCAATTGTTCTCAGAATTCTGCTGAAGTTTAAAAATGCTTTGGAACTCTTCCATTGTTCTCGGAATTCCGCTGATGTTTAACAATCCTTTGGATCTTTTAGATTGTTCACCAAATTCTGCAGAAGTTTAAAGATGCTTTGGAACTCTTCCATTGTTCTCGGAATTCCGCTGATGTTTAACAATGCTTTGGAACTCTTCCATTGTTCTCGGAATTCTGCTGAAGTTTAAAATGCTTTGGAACTCTGTCATTGTTTTGGAAATTCTGCTGATGTTTAACAATGCTTTGGAACTCTTCCATTGTTCTCGGATTTCTGCTGATGTTTAGCAATGCTTTGGAACTCTTCCATTGTTCTTGGAATTCCTCTGATGTTTAACAATGCTTTTGGAACTCTTCCATTGTTTTCGTAATTTCGCTGATGTTTAACAATGCTTTTAAACTCTTCCAATGTTCTCACAATTCTGCTGAAGTTTAAAAATGCTTTGGAACTCTTCCATTATTCCCGCAATTCCGCTGAAGTTTAAAAAAGCTTTGGCACTCTTCAATTGTTCTCGGAATTCCTGTAATTTTTAACAATGCTTTTGCCATTCTTCCATTGTTCTCAGAATTCAGCTGATTTTTAACAATGCTTTTGTAACTCTTCCATTGTTCTCGGAATTCCAATGAAGCTTAAAAATGCTTAGGAACTCTTCCATTATTCTCAGATTTCTGTTGAAGTTTAAAAATGCTTTGGAACTATTCCGTTGTTCTGGGAATTCTGATGAAGTTTAAAAATGCTTTGGAACTCTTCTATTGTTCTGGGAATTCTGTGGAAGTTTAAAAATGCTTTGGAACTCTTTCATTTTTCTCCGAATTCCGCTGATGTTTAACAATGCTTTGGTACTCTTCCATTGTTCAAGGAATTCTGCTGAAGTTTAACCATGCTTTGGAACTCTTGCATTTTTCTCGGAATTCTGCTGAAGTTTAAAAATGCTTTGGAACTCTTCCATTGTTCTCATAATTCCACTGATGTTTAATAATGCTTTTGGATCTCTTCCATTGTTCTCAGAATTCCGCTGAAGTTGAAAAATGCTTTGGAACTCTTCCATTGTACTCGGAATTCCGCTGAAGTTTAAAATAGCTTTGGAACTCTTCCATTGTTCTCGGAATTCCACTGATGTTTAACAATGCTTTTGGAACTCTTCCATTGTTTTTGGAATTTCGCTTATGTTTAACAATGCATTGCAACTCTTCCATTGTTCTCGGAATTCGGCTGAAGTTTAAAATGCTTTGGAACTCTGTCATTGTTCTGGAAATTCTGCTGATGTTTAACAATGCTTTGGAACTCTTCCATTGTTCTCGGAATTCTGCTGATGTTTAGCAATGCTTTGGAACTCTTCCATTGTTCTTGGAATTCCGCTGATGTTTAACAATGCTTTTGGAACTCTTCCATTGTTTTCGTAATTTTGCTGATGTTTAACAATGCTTTGGAACTCTTCCAATGTTCTCAGATTTCTGCTGAAGTTTAAAAATGCTTTGGAACTCTTCCATTATTCCCGCAATTCCGCTGAAGTTTAAAAAAGCTTTGGCACTCTTCAATTGTTCTCAGAATTCCGCTAATTTTTAACAATGCTTTTGGAATTCTTCCATTGTTCTCAGAATTCAGCTGATGTTTAACAATGCTTTTGTAACTCTTCCATTGTTCTCGGAATTCCAATGAAGGTTAAAAATGCTTTGGAACTCTTCAATTATTCTCGGAATTCTGTTGAAGATTAAAAATGCTTTGGAACTCTTCCGTTGTTCTGGGAATTCTGATTAAGTTTAAAAATGCTTTGGAACTCTTCCATTGTTCTCGGAAATCCGCTGATGTTTAACAATGCTTTGGAACTCATCCATTGTTCTCGGAATTCCACTGTAGTTTAAAAATGCTTTGGAACTCTTCCATTGTTCTGGGAATTCCGCTGATGTTTAACAATGCTTTGGTACTCTTCCATTGTTCAAGGAATTCCGCTGAAGTTTAACAATGCTTTGGAACTCTTGCATTTTTCTCGGAATTCTGCTGAAGTTTAAAAATGCTTTGGAACTCTTCCATTGTTCTCAAAATTCCACTGATGTTTAATAATGCTTTTGGAACTCTTCCATTGTTCTCAGAATTCCGCTGAAGTTGAAAAATGCTTTGGAACTCTTACATTGTTCTCAGAATTCCACTGATGTTTAACAATGCTTTTGGAACTCTTCCATTGTTTTCAAAATTTCACTGATGTTTAACAATGCTTTGGAACTCTTCAATTGTTCTCAGAATTCTGCTGAAGTTTAAAAATGCTTTGGAACTCTTCCATTGTTCTCGGAATTCTGCTGAAGTTTAAAAATGCTTTGGAATTCTTCCATTGTTCTCAGAATTCCGCTGATGTTTAATATTTCATTTGGAACTCTTCCATTGTTCTCAGAATTCCGCTAATGTTTAACAATGCATTGCAACTCTTCCATTGTTCAAGGAATTCCGCTGTAGTTTAACAATGCTTTGGAACTCTTCCATTGTTCTCGAAATTCCGCTGAAGTTTAACAATGCTTTGGAACTCTTCCATTATTCTAGGAATTCTGCTGAAGTGTAAAAATTCTTTAGAACTATTCCATTGTTCTCAGAATTCCGCTAATGTTTAACAATGCATTACAACTCTTCCATTGTTCTCAGAATTCCGATGATGTTTAACAATGCTTTGGAACTCTTCCATTTTTCTCCGAAATCCGCTGATGTTTAGCAATGCTTTGGAATTCTTCCATTGTTCTTGAAATTCCGCTGATGTTTAACAATGCTTTTGGAACTCTTCCATTGTTTTCGGAATTTCGCTGATGTTTTACAATGCTTTGGAACTCTTCCATTGTTATCAGAATTCTGCTGAAGTTTAAAAATGCTTTGGAACTCTTCCATTGTTCTCGGAAATCTGCTGAAGTTTAAAAATGCTTTGGAACTCTTCCATTGTTGTCGAAATTCCGCTGAAGTTTAACAATGCTTTGGAACTCTTCCATTGTTCTCGGAATTCTGCTAATGTTTAACAATGCTTTGCAACTCTTCCATTGTTCTCAGAATTCTGCTGAAGTTTAAAAATGCTTTGGAACTCTTCCATTATTCTCGGAATTCCAATGAAGGTTAAAAATGCTTTGGAACTCTTCAATTATTCTCGCAATTCTGTTGAAGTTTAAAAATGCTTTGGAACTCTTCCGTTGTTCTGGGAATTCTGATGAAGTTTAAAAATGCTTTGGAACTGATCCATTGTTCTCGGAATTCCGCTGTAGTTTAAAAAAGCTTTGGAACTCTTTAATTGTTTTTGGAATTCCGCTAATGTTTAACAATGTTTTGGAATTCTCCCGTTGGTCTCTGAATTCCGCTGATGTTTAACAATGCTTTTGTAAATCTTCCATTGTTCTCGGAATTCCAATGAAGCTTAAAAATGCTTTGGAACTCTTCCATTATTCTCGGATTTCTGTTAAAGTTTAAAAATGCTTTGGAACTCTTCCGTTGTTCTGGGAATTCTGATGAAGTTTAAAAATGCTTTGGTGCTCTTCCATTGTTCTCGGAAATCCGCTGTTGTTTAACAGTGCTTTGGAACTCATCCATTGTTCTGGGAATTCTGCTGAAGTTTAAAAATGCTTTGGAACTCTTTCATTGTTCTGGGAATTCTACTGAAGTTTAAAAATGCTTTGGAACTCTTCTATTGTTCTGGGAATTCTGCTGAAGTTTAAAAATGCTTTGGAACTCTTTCATTTTTCTCTGAATTCCGCTGATGTTTAACAATGCTTTGGTACTCTTGCATTGTTCAAGGAATTCCGCTCAAGTTTATCAATGCTTTGGAACTCTTGCATTTTTCTCGGAATTCTGCTGAAGTTTAAAAATGCTTTGGAAATCTTCCATTGTTCTCATAATTCCACTGATGTTTAATAATGCTTTTGGTACTCTTCCATTGTTCTCTGAATTCCGCTAATGTTTAACAATTATTTTGGAACTCTTCCATTGTTCTCAGAATTCCGCTGAAGTTGAAAAATGCTTTGGAACTCTTCCATTGTTCTCAGAATTCCACTGATGTTTAAAAATGCTTTGGAACTCTTCCATTGTACTCGGAATTCCGCTGAAGTTTAAAATAGCTTTGGAACTCTTCCATTGTACTCGGAATTCCACTGATGTTTAACAATGCTTTGGAACTCTTCAATTGTTCTCAGAATTCTGCTGAAGTTTAAAAATGCTTTGGAACTCTTCCATTGTTCTCGGAATTCCGCTGATGTTTAACAATCCTTTGGATCTTTTAGATTGTTCACCAAATTCTGCAGAAGTTTAAAGATGCTTTGGAACTCTTCCATTGTTCTCGGAATTCCGCTGATGTTTAACAATGCTTTGGAACTCTTCCATTGTTCTCGGAATTCTGCTGAAGTTTAAAATGCTTTGGAACTCTGTCATTGTTCTGGAAATTCTGGTGATGTTTAGCAATGCTTTGGAACTCTTCCATTGTTCTTGGAATTCCTCTGATGTTTAACAATGCTTTTGGAACTCTTCCATTGTTTTCGTAATTTCGCTGATGTTTAACAATGCTTTTAAACTCTTCCAATGTTCTCAGAATTCTGCTGAAGTTTAAAAATGCTTTGGAACTCTTCCATTATTCCCGCAATTCCGCTGAAGTTTAAAAAAGCTTTGGCACTCTTCAATTGTTCTCGGAATTCCTCTAATTTTTAACAATGCTTTTGCCATTCTTCCATTGTTCTCAGAATTCAGCTGATTTTTAACAATGCTTTTGTAACTCTTCCATTGTTCTCGGAATTCCAATGAAGGTTAAAAATGCTTTGGAAATCTTCAATTATTCTCGGAATTCTGTTGAAGTTTAAAAATGCTTTGGAACTCTTCCATTTTTCTTGGAATTCCGTTGATGTTTAACAATGCTTTGGAACTCTTCCATTGTTCTCGGAATTCCGCCGATGTTTAACAATGCTTTGGAACTCTTACATTGTTCTCGGAATTACGCTGAAGTTTAAAAAAGCTTTGGAACTATTCAATTGTTCTCGGAATTCCGCTAATGTTTAACAATGCTTTTGGAATTTTTCCATTGGTCTCTGAATTCTGTTGATGTTTAACAATGCTTTTGTATCTCTTCCATTGTTCTCGGAATTCAAATGAAGCTTAAGAATGCTTTGGAACTCTTCCATTATTCTCAGATTTCTGTTGAAGTTTAAAAATGCTTTGGAACTCTTCCGTTGTTCTGGGAATTCTGATGAAGTTTAAAAATGCTTTGGAATTCTTCTATTGTTCTGGGAATTCTGCTGAAGTTTAAAAATGCTTTGGAACTCTTTCATTTTTCTCCGAATTCCGCTGATGTTTAACAATGCTTTGGTACTCTTCCATTGTTCAAGGAATTCCGCTGAAGTTTAACAATGCTTTGGAACTCTTGCATTTTTCTCGGAATTCTGCTGAAGTTTAAAAATGCTTTGGAACTCTTCCATTGTTCTCATAATTCCACTGATGTTTAATAATGCTTTTGGAACTCTTCCATTGTTCTCTGAATTCCGCTAATGTTTAACAATTATTTTGGAACTCTTTCATTGTTCTCAGAATTCCGCTGAAGTTGAAAAATGCTTTGGAACTCTTCCATTGTTCTCAGAATTCCACTGATGTTTAGAAATGCTTTGGAACTCTTCCATTGTACTCGGAATTCTGCTGAAGTTTAAAATAGCTTTGGAACTCTTCCATTGTTCTCAGAATTCCACTGATGTTTAACAATGCTTTTGGAACTCTTCCATTGTTTTTGGAATTTCGCTGATGTTTAACAATGCTTTGGAACTCTTCAATTGTTCTCGGAATTCCGCTGATGTTTAACAATGCTTTGAAACTCTTCCATTGTTCAAGGAATTCCGCTGTAGTTTAACAATGCTTTGGAACTCTTCCATTGTTCTCGGAATTCTGCTGAAGTTTAAAAATGCTTTGGAATTCTTCCATTGTTCTCAGAATTCTGCTGATGTTTAATATTTCTTTTGGAACTCTTCCATTGTTCTCAGAATTCCGCTAATGTTTAACAATGCATTGCAACTCTTCCATTGTTCTCGGAATTCGGCTGAAGTTTAAAATGCTTTGGAACTCTTCCATTGTTCTCGGAATTCTGCTGATGTTTAGCAATGCTTTGGAACTTTTCCATTGTTCCTGGAATTCCGCTGATGTTTAACAATGCTATTGGAACTCTTCCATTGTTTTCGTAATTTCGCTGATGTTTAACAATGCTTTGGAACTCTTCCAATGTTCTCAGAATTCTGCTGAAGTTTAAAAATGCTTTGGGACTCTTCCATTGTTCTCAGAATTCAGCTGATATTTAACAATGCTTTTGTAACTCTTCCATTGTTCTCGGAATTCCAATGAAGGTTAAAAATGCTTTGGAACTCTTCAATTATTCTCGGAATTCTGTTGAAGTTTAAAAATGCTTTGGAACTATTCCGTTGTTCTGGGAATTCTGATGAAGTTTAAAAATGCTTTGGAACTATTCCATTGTTCTCGGAAATCCTCTGATGTTTAACAATGCTTTGGAACTCTTCCATTGTTCACGGAATTCGGCTGAAGTTTAAAAATGCTTTGGAACTCATCCCTTGTCCTGGGAATTCTGCTGATGCTTAACAATGCTTTGGAACAATTCCATTGTTCTTGGAATTCTTTTGAAGTTTAAAAATGCTTTGGAACTCTTCCATTGTTCTCGGAATTCCGCTGATGTTTACCAATCCTTTGGATCTCTTAGATTGTTCACCAAATTCTGCTGAAGTTTAAAGATGCTTTGGAACTCTTCCATTGTTCTAGGAATTCCGCTGATGTTAAACAATGCTTTGAATCTCTTCCATTGTTCAAAGAATTCTGCTGTAGTTTAACAATGCTTTGGAACTCTTCCATTGTTCTCGGAATTCTGCTGAAGTTTAAAAATGCTTTGGAATTCTTCCATTGTTCTCAGAATTCCGCTGATGTTTAATATTTCATTTGGAACTCTTCCATTGTTCCCAGAAGTCCGATAATGTTTAACAATGCATTGCAACTCTTCCATTGTTCAAGGAATTCCGCTGTAGTTTAACAATGCTTTGGAACTCTTCCATTGTTCTCGAAATTCTGCTGAAGTTTAACAATGCTTTGGAACTCTTCCAATGTTCTCGGAATTCTGCTGAAGTGTAAAAATTCTTTAGAACTCTTCCATTGTTCTCAGAATTGCGCTAATGTTTAACAATGCATTACAACTCTTCCATTGTTCTCAGAATTCCGATGATGTTTAATAATGCTTTGGAACACTTCCATTGCTCACGGAATTCGGCTGAAGTTTAAAAATGCTTTGGAACTCATCCATTGTCTGGGATTTCTGCTGATGCTTAACAATGCTTTGGAACTCTTCCATTGTTCTCGGAATTCCGTTGATGTTTAACAATGCTTTGGAACTCTTCCATTGTTCTCGGAATTCCGCTGATGTTTAACAATGCTTTGGAACTCTTACATTGTTCTCGGAATTACGCTGAAGTATAAAAAAGCTTTGGATCTCTTCAATTGTTCTCGGAATTCCGCTAATGTTTAACAATGCTTTTGGAATTCTTCCATTGGTCTCGGAATTCCGCTGATGTTTAACAATGCTTTTGTATCTCTTCCATTGTTCTCGGAATTCAAATGAAGCTTAAAAATGCTTAGGAACTCTTCCATTATTCTCAGATTTCTGTTGAAGTTTAAAAATGCTTTGGAACTATTCCGTTGTTCTGGGAATTCTGATGAAGTTTAAAAATGCTTTGGAACTCCTCTATTGTTCTGGGAATTCTGTGGAAGTTTAAAAATGCTTTGGAACTCTTTCATTTTTCTTTGAATTCCGCTGATGTTTAACAATGCTTTGGTACTCTTCCATTGTTCAAGGAATTCTGCTGAAGTTTAACCATGCTTTGGAACTCTTGCATTTTTCTCGGAATTCTGCTGAAGTTTAAAAATGCTTTGGAACTCTTCCATTGTTCTCATAATTCCACTGATGTTTAATAATGCTTTTGGATCTCTTCCATTGTTCTCTGAATTCCGCTAATGTTTAACAATTATTTAGGAACTCTTCCATTGTTCTCAGAATTTCGCTGAAGTTGAAAAATGCTTTGGAACTCTTCCATTGTACTCGGAATTCCGCTGAAGTTTAAAATAGCTTTGGAACTCTTCCATTGTTCTCGGAATTCCACTGATGTTTAACAATGCTTTTGGAACTCTTTCATTGTTTTTGGAATTTCGCTGATGTTTAACAATGCATTGCAACTCTTATATTGTTCTCGGAATTCGGCTGAAGTTTAAAAATGCTTTGGAAATCTTCCATTGTTCTCATAATTCCACTGATGTTTAGTAATGCTTTTGGTACTCTTCCATTGTTCTCTGAATTCCGCTAATGTTTAACAATTATTTTGGAACTCTTCCATTGTTCTCAGAATTCCGCTGAAGTTGAAAAATGCTTTGGAACTCTTCCATTCTTCTCAGAATTCCACTGATGTTTAAAAATGCTTTGGAACTCTTCCATTGTACTCGGAATTCCGCTGAAGTTTAAAATAGCTTTGGAACTCTTCCATTGTACTCGGAATTCCACTGATGTTTAACAATGCTTTGGAACTCTTCAATTGTTCTCAGAATTCTGCTGAAGTTTAAAAATGCTTTGGAACTCTTCCATTGTTCTCGGAATTCCGCTGATGTTTAACAATCCTTTGGATCTTTTAGATTGTTCACCAAATTCTGCAGAAGTTTAAAGATGCTTTGGAACTCTTCCATTGTTCTCGGAATTCCGCTGATGTTTAACAATGCTTTGGAACTCTTCCATTGTTCTCGGAATTCTGCTGAAGTTTAAAATGCTTTGGAACTCTGTCATTGTTCTGGAAATTCTGGTGATGTTTAGCAATGCTTTGGAACTCTTCCATTGTTCTTGGAATTCCTCTGATGTTTAACAATGCTTTTGGAACTCTTCCATTGTTTTCGTAATTTCGCTGATGTTTAACAATGCTTTTAAACTCTTCCAATGTTCTCAGAATTCTGCTGAAGTTTAAAAATGCTTTGGAACTCTTCCATTATTCCCGCAATTCCGCTGAAGTTTAAAAAAGCTTTGGCACTCTTCAATTGTTCTCGGAATTCCTCTAATTTTTAACAATGCTTTTGCCATTCTTCCATTGTTCTCAGAATTCAGCTGATTTTTAACAATGCTTTTGTAACTCTTCCATTGTTCTCGGAATTCCAATGAAGGTTAAAAATGCTTTGGAAATCTTCAATTATTCTCGGAATTCTGTTGAAGTTTAAAAATGCTTTGGAACTCTTCCATTTTTCTTGGAATTCCGTTGATGTTTAACAATGCTTTGGAACTCTTCCATTGTTCTCGGAATTCCGCCGATGTTTAACAATGCTTTGGAACTCTTACATTGTTCTCGGAATTACGCTGAAGTTTAAAAAAGCTTTGGAACTATTCAATTGTTCTCGGAATTCCGCTAATGTTTAACAATGCTTTTGGAATTTTTCCATTGGTCTCTGAATTCTGTTGATGTTTAACAATGCTTTTGTATCTCTTCCATTGTTCTCGGAATTCAAATGAAGCTTAAGAATGCTTTGGAACTCTTCCATTATTCTCAGATTTCTGTTGAAGTTTAAAAATGCTTTGGAACTCTTCCGTTGTTCTGGGAATTCTGATGAAGTTTAAAAATGCTTTGGAATTCTTCTATTGTTCTGGGAATTCTGCTGAAGTTTAAAAATGCTTTGGAACTCTTTCATTTTTCTCCGAATTCCGCTGATGTTTAACAATGCTTTGGTACTCTTCCATTGTTCAAGGAATTCCGCTGAAGTTTAACAATGCTTTGGAACTCTTGCATTTTTCTCGGAATTCTGCTGAAGTTTAAAAATGCTTTGGAACTCTTCCATTGTTCTCATAATTCCACTGATGTTTAATAATGCTTTTGGAACTCTTCCATTGTTCTCTGAATTCCGCTAATGTTTAACAATTATTTTGGAACTCTTTCATTGTTCTCAGAATTCCGCTGAAGTTGAAAAATGCTTTGGAACTCTTCCATTGTTCTCAGAATTCCACTGATGTTTAGAAATGCTTTGGAACTCTTCCATTGTACTCGGAATTCTGCTGAAGTTTAAAATAGCTTTGGAACTCTTCCATTGTTCTCAGAATTCCACTGATGTTTAACAATGCTTTTGGAACTCTTCCATTGTTTTTGGAATTTCGCTGATGTTTAACAATGCTTTGGAACTCTTCAATTGTTCTCGGAATTCCGCTGATGTTTAACAATGCTTTGAAACTCTTCCATTGTTCAAGGAATTCCGCTGTAGTTTAACAATGCTTTGGAACTCTTCCATTGTTCTCGGAATTCTGCTGAAGTTTAAAAATGCTTTGGAATTCTTCCATTGTTCTCAGAATTCTGCTGATGTTTAATATTTCTTTTGGAACTCTTCCATTGTTCTCAGAATTCCGCTAATGTTTAACAATGCATTGCAACTCTTCCATTGTTCTCGGAATTCGGCTGAAGTTTAAAATGCTTTGGAACTCTTCCATTGTTCTCGGAATTCTGCTGATGTTTAGCAATGCTTTGGAACTTTTCCATTGTTCCTGGAATTCCGCTGATGTTTAACAATGCTATTGGAACTCTTCCATTGTTTTCGTAATTTCGCTGATGTTTAACAATGCTTTGGAACTCTTCCAATGTTCTCAGAATTCTGCTGAAGTTTAAAAATGCTTTGGGACTCTTCCATTGTTCTCAGAATTCAGCTGATATTTAACAATGCTTTTGTAACTCTTCCATTGTTCTCGGAATTCCAATGAAGGTTAAAAATGCTTTGGAACTCTTCAATTATTCTCGGAATTCTGTTGAAGTTTAAAAATGCTTTGGAACTATTCCGTTGTTCTGGGAATTCTGATGAAGTTTAAAAATGCTTTGGAACTATTCCATTGTTCTCGGAAATCCTCTGATGTTTAACAATGCTTTGGAACTCTTCCATTGTTCACGGAATTCGGCTGAAGTTTAAAAATGCTTTGGAACTCATCCCTTGTCCTGGGAATTCTGCTGATGCTTAACAATGCTTTGGAACAATTCCATTGTTCTTGGAATTCTTTTGAAGTTTAAAAATGCTTTGGAACTCTTCCATTGTTCTCGGAATTCCGCTGATGTTTACCAATCCTTTGGATCTCTTAGATTGTTCACCAAATTCTGCTGAAGTTTAAAGATGCTTTGGAACTCTTCCATTGTTCTAGGAATTCCGCTGATGTTAAACAATGCTTTGAATCTCTTCCATTGTTCAAAGAATTCTGCTGTAGTTTAACAATGCTTTGGAACTCTTCCATTGTTCTCGGAATTCTGCTGAAGTTTAAAAATGCTTTGGAATTCTTCCATTGTTCTCAGAATTCCGCTGATGTTTAATATTTCATTTGGAACTCTTCCATTGTTCCCAGAAGTCCGATAATGTTTAACAATGCATTGCAACTCTTCCATTGTTCAAGGAATTCCGCTGTAGTTTAACAATGCTTTGGAACTCTTCCATTGTTCTCGAAATTCTGCTGAAGTTTAACAATGCTTTGGAACTCTTCCAATGTTCTCGGAATTCTGCTGAAGTGTAAAAATTCTTTAGAACTCTTCCATTGTTCTCAGAATTGCGCTAATGTTTAACAATGCATTACAACTCTTCCATTGTTCTCAGAATTCCGATGATGTTTAATAATGCTTTGGAACACTTCCATTGCTCACGGAATTCGGCTGAAGTTTAAAAATGCTTTGGAACTCATCCATTGTCTGGGATTTCTGCTGATGCTTAACAATGCTTTGGAACTCTTCCATTGTTCTCGGAATTCCGTTGATGTTTAACAATGCTTTGGAACTCTTCCATTGTTCTCGGAATTCCGCTGATGTTTAACAATGCTTTGGAACTCTTACATTGTTCTCGGAATTACGCTGAAGTATAAAAAAGCTTTGGATCTCTTCAATTGTTCTCGGAATTCCGCTAATGTTTAACAATGCTTTTGGAATTCTTCCATTGGTCTCGGAATTCCGCTGATGTTTAACAATGCTTTTGTATCTCTTCCATTGTTCTCGGAATTCAAATGAAGCTTAAAAATGCTTAGGAACTCTTCCATTATTCTCAGATTTCTGTTGAAGTTTAAAAATGCTTTGGAACTATTCCGTTGTTCTGGGAATTCTGATGAAGTTTAAAAATGCTTTGGAACTCCTCTATTGTTCTGGGAATTCTGTGGAAGTTTAAAAATGCTTTGGAACTCTTTCATTTTTCTTTGAATTCCGCTGATGTTTAACAATGCTTTGGTACTCTTCCATTGTTCAAGGAATTCTGCTGAAGTTTAACCATGCTTTGGAACTCTTGCATTTTTCTCGGAATTCTGCTGAAGTTTAAAAATGCTTTGGAACTCTTCCATTGTTCTCATAATTCCACTGATGTTTAATAATGCTTTTGGATCTCTTCCATTGTTCTCTGAATTCCGCTAATGTTTAACAATTATTTAGGAACTCTTCCATTGTTCTCAGAATTTCGCTGAAGTTGAAAAATGCTTTGGAACTCTTCCATTGTACTCGGAATTCCGCTGAAGTTTAAAATAGCTTTGGAACTCTTCCATTGTTCTCGGAATTCCACTGATGTTTAACAATGCTTTTGGAACTCTTTCATTGTTTTTGGAATTTCGCTGATGTTTAACAATGCATTGCAACTCTTATATTGTTCTCGGAATTCGGCTGAAGTTTAAAAATGCTTTGGAAATCTTCCATTGTTCTCATAATTCCACTGATGTTTAGTAATGCTTTTGGTACTCTTCCATTGTTCTCTGAATTCCGCTAATGTTTAACAATTATTTTGGAACTCTTCCATTGTTCTCAGAATTCCGCTGAAGTTGAAAAATGCTTTGGAACTCTTCCATTCTTCTCAGAATTCCACTGATGTTTAAAAATGCTTTGGAACTCTTCCATTGTACTCGGAATTCCGCTGAAGTTTAAAATAGCTTTGGAACTCTTCCATTGTACTCGGAATTCCACTGATGTTTAACAATGCTTTGGAACTCTTCAATTGTTCTCAGAATTCTGCTGAAGTTTAAAAATGCTTTGGAACTCTTCCATTGTTCTCGGAATTCCGCTGATGTTTAACAATCCTTTGGATCTTTTAGATTGTTCACCAAATTCTGCAGAAGTTTAAAGATGCTTTGGAACTCTTCCATTGTTCTCGGAATTCCGCTGATGTTTAACAATGCTTTGGAACTCTTCCATTGTTCTCGGAATTCTGCTGAAGTTTAAAATGCTTTGGAACTCTTCCATTATTTCCGCAATTCCGCTGAAGTTTAAAAAAGCTTTGGCACTCTTCAATTGTTCTCGGAATTCCTGTAATTTTTAACAATGCTTTTGCCATTCTTCCATTGTTCTCAGAATTCAGCTGATTTTTAACAATGCTTTTGTAACTCTTCCATTGTTCTCGGAATTCCAATGAAGCTTAAAAATGCTTAGGAACTCTTCCATTATTCTCAGATTTCTGTTGAAGTTTAAAAATGCTTTGGAACTATTCCGTTGTTCTGGGAATTCTGATGAAGTTTAAAAATGCTTTGGAACTCTTCTATTGTTCTGGGAATTCTGTGGAAGTTTAAAAATGCTTTGGAACTCTTTCATTTTTCTCCGAATTCCGCTGATGTTTAACAATGCTTTGGTACTCTTCCATTGTTCAAGGAATTCTGCTGAAGTTTAACCATGCTTTGGAACTCTTGCATTTTTCTCGGAATTCTGCTGAAGTTTAAAAATGCTTTGGAACTCTTCCATTGTTCTCATAATTCCACTGATGTTTAATAATGCTTTTGGATCTCTTCCATTGTTCTCAGAATTCCGCTGAAGTTGAAAAATGCTTTGGAACTCTTCCATTGTACTCGGAATTCCGCTGAAGTTTAAAATAGCTTTGGAACTCTTCCATTGTTCTCGGAATTCCACTGATGTTTAACAATGCTTTTGGAACTCTTCCATTGTTTTTGGAATTTCGCTTATGTTTAACAATGCATTGCAACTCTTCCATTGTTCTCGGAATTCGGCTGAAGTTTAAAATGCTTTGGAACTCTGTCATTGTTCTGGAAATTCTGCTGATGTTTAACAATGCTTTGGAACTCTTCCATTGTTCTCGGAATTCTGCTGATGTTTAGCAATGCTTTGGAACTCTTCCATTGTTCTTGGAATTCCGCTGATGTTTAACAATGCTTTTGGAACTCTTCCATTGTTTTCGTAATTTTGCTGATGTTTAACAATGCTTTGGAACTCTTCCAATGTTCTCAGATTTCTGCTGAAGTTTAAAAATGCTTTGGAACTCTTCCATTATTCCCGCAATTCCGCTGAAGTTTAAAAAAGCTTTGGCACTCTTCAATTGTTCTCAGAATTCCGCTAATTTTTAACAATGCTTTTGGAATTCTTCCATTGTTCTCAGAATTCAGCTGATGTTTAACAATGCTTTTGTAACTCTTCCATTGTTCTCGGAATTCCAATGAAGGTTAAAAATGCTTTGGAACTCTTCAATTATTCTCGGAATTCTGTTGAAGATTAAAAATGCTTTGGAACTCTTCCGTTGTTCTGGGAATTCTGATTAAGTTTAAAAATGCTTTGGAACTCTTCCATTGTTCTGGGAATTCCGCTGATGTTTAACAATGCTTTGGTACTCTTCCATTGTTCAAGGAATTCCGCTGAAGTTTAACAATGCTTTGGAACTCTTGCATTTTTCTCGGAATTCTGCTGAAGTTTAAAAATGCTTTGGAACTCTTCCATTGTTCTCAAAATTCCACTGATGTTTAATAATGCTTTTGGAACTCTTCCATTGTTCTCAGAATTCCGCTGAAGTTGAAAAATGCTTTGGAACTCTTACATTGTTCTCAGAATTCCACTGATGTTTAACAATGCTTTTGGAACTCTTCCATTGTTTTCAAAATTTCACTGATGTTTAACAATGCTTTGGAACTCTTCAATTGTTCTCAGAATTCTGCTGAAGTTTAAAAATGCTTTGGAACTCTTCCATTGTTCTCGGAATTCTGCTGAAGTTTAAAAATGCTTTGGAATTCTTCCATTGTTCTCAGAATTCCGCTGATGTTTAATATTTCATTTGGAACTCTTCCATTGTTCTCAGAATTCCGCTAATGTTTAACAATGCATTGCAACTCTTCCATTGTTCAAGGAATTCCGCTGTAGTTTAACAATGCTTTGGAACTCTTCCATTGTTCTCGAAATTCCGCCGAAGTTTAACAATGCTTTGGAACTCTTCCATTATTCTAGGAATTCTGCTGAAGTGTAAAAATTCTTTAGAACTATTCCATTGTTCTCAGAATTCCGCTAATGTTTAACAATGCATTACAACTCTTCCATTGTTCTCAGAATTCCGATGATGTTTAACAATGCTTTGGAACTCTTCCATTTTTCTCCGAAATCCGCTGATGTTTAGCAATGCTTTGGAATTCTTCCATTGTTCTTGAAATTCCGCTGATGTTTAACAATGTTTTTTTAACTCTTCCATTGTTTTCGGAATTTCGCTGATGTTTTACAATGCTTTGGAACTCTTCCATTGTTATCAGAATTCTGCTGAAGTTTAAAAATGCTTTGGAACTCTTCCATTGTTCTCGGAAATCTGCTGAAGTTTAAAAATGCTTTGGAACTCTTCCATTGTTGTCGAAATTCCGCTGAAGTTTAACAATGCTTTGGAACTCTTCCATTGTTCTCGGAATTCTGCTAATGTTTAACAATGCTTTGCAACTCTTCCATTGTTCTCAGAATTCTGCTGAAGTTTAAAAATGCTTTGGAACTCTTCCATTATTCTCGGAATTCCAATGAAGGTTAAAAATGCTTTGGAACTCTTCAATTATTCTCGCAATTCTGTTGAAGTTTAAAAATGCTTTGGAACTCTTCCGTTGTTCTGGGAATTCTGATGAAGTTTAAAAATGCTTTGGAACTGATCCATTGTTCTCGGAATTCCGCTGTAGTTTAAAAAAGCTTTGGAACTCTTTAATTGTTTTTGGAATTCCGCTAATGTTTAACAATGTTTTGGAATTCTCCCGTTGGTCTCTGAATTCCGCCGATGTTTAACAATGCTTTTGTAAATCTTCCATTGTTCTCGGAATTCCAATGAAGCTTAAAAATGCTTTGGAACTCTTCCATTATTCTCGGATTTCTGTTAAAGTTTAAAAATGCTTTGGAACTCTTCCGTTGTTCTGGGAATTCTGATGAAGTTTAAAAATGCTTTGGTGCTCTTCCATTGTTCTCGGAAATCCGCTGTTGTTTAACAGTGCTTTGGAACTCATCCATTGTTCTGGGAATTCTGCTGAAGTTTAAAAATGCTTTGGAACTCTTTCATTGTTCTGGGAATTCTACTGAAGTTTAAAAATGCTTTGGAACTCTTCTATTGTTCTGGGAATTCTGCTGAAGTTTAAAAATGCTTTGGAACTCTTTCATTTTTCTCTGAATTCCGCTGATGTTTAACAATGCTTTGGTACTCTTGCATTGTTCAAGGAATTCCGCTCAAGTTTATCAATGCTTTGGAACTCTTGCATTTTTCTCGGAATTCTGCTGAAGTTTAAAAATGCTTTGGAAATCTTCCATTGTTCTCATAATTCCACTGATGTTTAATAATGCTTTTGGTACTCTTCCATTGTTCTCTGAATTCCGCTAATGTTTAACAATTATTTTGGAACTCTTCCATTGTTCTCAGAATTCCGCTGAAGTTGAAAAATGCTTTGGAACTCTTCCATTGTTCTCAGAATTCCACTGATGTTTAAAAATGCTTTGGAACTCTTCCATTGTACTCGGAATTCCGCTGAAGTTTAAAATAGCTTTGGAACTCTTCCATTGTACTCGGAATTCCACTGATGTTTAACAATGCTTTGGAACTCTTCAATTGTTCTCAGAATTCTGCTGAAGTTTAAAAATGCTTTGGAACTCTTCCATTGTTCTCGGAATTCCGCTGATGTTTAACAATCCTTTGGATCTTTTAGATTGTTCACCAAATTCTGCAGAAGTTTAAAGATGCTTTGGAACTCTTCCATTGTTCTCGGAATTCCGCTGATGTTTAACAATGCTTTGGAACTCTTCCATTGTTCTCGGAATTCTGCTGAAGTTTAAAATGCTTTGGAACTCTGTCATTGTTCTGGAAATTCTGGTGATGTTTAGCAATGCTTTGGAACTCTTCCATTGTTCTTGGAATTCCTCTGATGTTTAACAATGCTTTTGGAACTCTTCCATTGTTTTCGTAATTTCGCTGATGTTTAACAATGCTTTTAAACTCTTCCAATGTTCTCAGAATTCTGCTGAAGTTTAAAAATGCTTTGGAACTCTTCCATTATTCCCGCAATTCCGCTGAAGTTTAAAAAAGCTTTGGCACTCTTCAATTGTTCTCGGAATTCCTCTAATTTTTAACAATGCTTTTGCCATTCTTCCATTGTTCTCAGAATTCAGCTGATTTTTAACAATGCTTTTGTAACTCTTCCATTGTTCTCGGAATTCCAATGAAGGTTAAAAATGCTTTGGAAATCTTCAATTATTCTCGGAATTCTGTTGAAGTTTAAAAATGCTTTGGAACTCTTCCATTTTTCTTGGAATTCCGTTGATGTTTAACAATGCTTTGGAACTCTTCCATTGTTCTCGGAATTCCGCCGATGTTTAACAATGCTTTGGAACTCTTACATTGTTCTCGGAATTACGCTGAAGTTTAAAAAAGCTTTGGAACTATTCAATTGTTCTCGGAATTCCGCTAATGTTTAACAATGCTTTTGGAATTTTTCCATTGGTCTCTGAATTCTGTTGATGTTTAACAATGCTTTTGTATCTCTTCCATTGTTCTCGGAATTCAAATGAAGCTTAAGAATGCTTTGGAACTCTTCCATTATTCTCAGATTTCTGTTGAAGTTTAAAAATGCTTTGGAACTCTTCCGTTGTTCTGGGAATTCTGATGAAGTTTAAAAATGCTTTGGAATTCTTCTATTGTTCTGGGAATTCTGCTGAAGTTTAAAAATGCTTTGGAACTCTTTCATTTTTCTCCGAATTCCGCTGATGTTTAACAATGCTTTGGTACTCTTCCATTGTTCAAGGAATTCCGCTGAAGTTTAACAATGCTTTGGAACTCTTGCATTTTTCTCGGAATTCTGCTGAAGTTTAAAAATGCTTTGGAACTCTTCCATTGTTCTCATAATTCCACTGATGTTTAATAATGCTTTTGGAACTCTTCCATTGTTCTCTGAATTCCGCTAATGTTTAACAATTATTTTGGAACTCTTTCATTGTTCTCAGAATTCCGCTGAAGTTGAAAAATGCTTTGGAACTCTTCCATTGTTCTCAGAATTCCACTGATGTTTAGAAATGCTTTGGAACTCTTCCATTGTACTCGGAATTCTGCTGAAGTTTAAAATAGCTTTGGAACTCTTCCATTGTTCTCAGAATTCCACTGATGTTTAACAATGCTTTTGGAACTCTTCCATTGTTTTTGGAATTTCGCTGATGTTTAACAATGCTTTGGAACTCTTCAATTGTTCTCGGAATTCCGCTGATGTTTAACAATGCTTTGAAACTCTTCCATTGTTCAAGGAATTCCGCTGTAGTTTAACAATGCTTTGGAACTCTTCCATTGTTCTCGGAATTCTGCTGAAGTTTAAAAATGCTTTGGAATTCTTCCATTGTTCTCAGAATTCTGCTGATGTTTAATATTTCTTTTGGAACTCTTCCATTGTTCTCAGAATTCCGCTAATGTTTAACAATGCATTGCAACTCTTCCATTGTTCTCGGAATTCGGCTGAAGTTTAAAATGCTTTGGAACTCTTCCATTGTTCTCGGAATTCTGCTGATGTTTAGCAATGCTTTGGAACTTTTCCATTGTTCCTGGAATTCCGCTGATGTTTAACAATGCTATTGGAACTCTTCCATTGTTTTCGTAATTTCGCTGATGTTTAACAATGCTTTGGAACTCTTCCAATGTTCTCAGAATTCTGCTGAAGTTTAAAAATGCTTTGGGACTCTTCCATTGTTCTCAGAATTCAGCTGATATTTAACAATGCTTTTGTAACTCTTCCATTGTTCTCGGAATTCCAATGAAGGTTAAAAATGCTTTGGAACTCTTCAATTATTCTCGGAATTCTGTTGAAGTTTAAAAATGCTTTGGAACTATTCCGTTGTTCTGGGAATTCTGATGAAGTTTAAAAATGCTTTGGAACTATTCCATTGTTCTCGGAAATCCTCTGATGTTTAACAATGCTTTGGAACTCTTCCATTGTTCACGGAATTCGGCTGAAGTTTAAAAATGCTTTGGAACTCATCCCTTGTCCTGGGAATTCTGCTGATGCTTAACAATGCTTTGGAACAATTCCATTGTTCTTGGAATTCTTTTGAAGTTTAAAAATGCTTTGGAACTCTTCCATTGTTCTCGGAATTCCGCTGATGTTTACCAATCCTTTGGATCTCTTAGATTGTTCACCAAATTCTGCTGAAGTTTAAAGATGCTTTGGAACTCTTCCATTGTTCTAGGAATTCCGCTGATGTTAAACAATGCTTTGAATCTCTTCCATTGTTCAAAGAATTCTGCTGTAGTTTAACAATGCTTTGGAACTCTTCCATTGTTCTCGGAATTCTGCTGAAGTTTAAAAATGCTTTGGAATTCTTCCATTGTTCTCAGAATTCCGCTGATGTTTAATATTTCATTTGGAACTCTTCCATTGTTCCCAGAAGTCCGATAATGTTTAACAATGCATTGCAACTCTTCCATTGTTCAAGGAATTCCGCTGTAGTTTAACAATGCTTTGGAACTCTTCCATTGTTCTCGAAATTCTGCTGAAGTTTAACAATGCTTTGGAACTCTTCCAATGTTCTCGGAATTCTGCTGAAGTGTAAAAATTCTTTAGAACTCTTCCATTGTTCTCAGAATTGCGCTAATGTTTAACAATGCATTACAACTCTTCCATTGTTCTCAGAATTCCGATGATGTTTAATAATGCTTTGGAACACTTCCATTGCTCACGGAATTCGGCTGAAGTTTAAAAATGCTTTGGAACTCATCCATTGTCTGGGATTTCTGCTGATGCTTAACAATGCTTTGGAACTCTTCCATTGTTCTCGGAATTCCGTTGATGTTTAACAATGCTTTGGAACTCTTCCATTGTTCTCGGAATTCCGCTGATGTTTAACAATGCTTTGGAACTCTTACATTGTTCTCGGAATTACGCTGAAGTATAAAAAAGCTTTGGATCTCTTCAATTGTTCTCGGAATTCCGCTAATGTTTAACAATGCTTTTGGAATTCTTCCATTGGTCTCGGAATTCCGCTGATGTTTAACAATGCTTTTGTATCTCTTCCATTGTTCTCGGAATTCAAATGAAGCTTAAAAATGCTTAGGAACTCTTCCATTATTCTCAGATTTCTGTTGAAGTTTAAAAATGCTTTGGAACTATTCCGTTGTTCTGGGAATTCTGATGAAGTTTAAAAATGCTTTGGAACTCCTCTATTGTTCTGGGAATTCTGTGGAAGTTTAAAAATGCTTTGGAACTCTTTCATTTTTCTTTGAATTCCGCTGATGTTTAACAATGCTTTGGTACTCTTCCATTGTTCAAGGAATTCTGCTGAAGTTTAACCATGCTTTGGAACTCTTGCATTTTTCTCGGAATTCTGCTGAAGTTTAAAAATGCTTTGGAACTCTTCCATTGTTCTCATAATTCCACTGATGTTTAATAATGCTTTTGGATCTCTTCCATTGTTCTCTGAATTCCGCTAATGTTTAACAATTATTTAGGAACTCTTCCATTGTTCTCAGAATTTCGCTGAAGTTGAAAAATGCTTTGGAACTCTTCCATTGTACTCGGAATTCCGCTGAAGTTTAAAATAGCTTTGGAACTCTTCCATTGTTCTCGGAATTCCACTGATGTTTAACAATGCTTTTGGAACTCTTTCATTGTTTTTGGAATTTCGCTGATGTTTAACAATGCATTGCAACTCTTATATTGTTCTCGGAATTCGGCTGAAGTTTAAAAATGCTTTGGAAATCTTCCATTGTTCTCATAATTCCACTGATGTTTGATAATGCTTTTGGTACTCTTCCATTGTTCTCTGAATTCCGCTAATGTTTAACAATTATTTTGGAACTCTTCCATTGTTCTCAGAATTCCGCTGAAGTTGAAAAATGCTTTGGAACTCTTCCATTGTTCTCAGAATTCCACTGATGTTTAAAAATGCTTTGGAACTCTTCCATTGTACTCGGAATTCCGCTGAAGTTTAAAATAGCTTTGGAACTCTTCCATTGTACTCGGAATTCCACTGATGTTTAACAATGCTTTGGAACTCTTCAATTGTTCTCAGAATTCTGCTGAAGTTTAAAAATGCTTTGGAACTCTTCCATTGTTCTCGGAATTCCGCTGATGTTTAACAATCCTTTGGATCTTTTAGATTGTTCACCAAATTCTGCAGAAGTTTAAAGATGCTTTGGAACTCTTCCATTGTTCTCGGAATTCCGCTGATGTTTAACAATGCTTTGGAACTCTTCCATTGTTCTCGGAATTCTGCTGAAGTTTAAAATGCTTTGGAACTCTGTCATTGTTCTGGAAATTCTGGTGATGTTTAGCAATGCTTTGGAACTCTTCCATTGTTCTTGGAATTCCTCTGATGTTTAACAATGCTTTTGGAACTCTTCCATTGTTTTCGTAATTTCGCTGATGTTTAACAATGCTTTTAAACTCTTCCAATGTTCTCAGAATTCTGCTGAAGTTTAAAAATGCTTTGGAACTCTTCCATTATTCCCGCAATTCCGCTGAAGTTTAAAAAAGCTTTGGCACTCTTCAATTGTTCTCGGAATTCCTCTAATTTTTAACAATGCTTTTGCCATTCTTCCATTGTTCTCAGAATTCAGCTGATTTTTAACAATGCTTTTGTAACTCTTCCATTGTTCTCGGAATTCCAATGAAGGTTAAAAATGCTTTGGAAATCTTCAATTATTCTCGGAATTCTGTTGAAGATTAAAAATGCTTTGGAACTCTTCCATTGTTCTCGGAATTCCTCTGATGTTTAACAATGCTTTGGAACTCTTCCATTGTTCTCAGAATTCAGCTGATTTTTAACAATGCTTTTGTAACTCTTCCATTGTTCTCGGAATTCCAATGAAGGTTAAAAATGCTTTGGAAATCTTCAATTATTCTCGGAATTCTGTTGAAGATTAAAAATGCTTTGGAACTCTTCCATTGTTCTCGGAATTCCGCTGATGTTTAACAATGCTTTGGAACTCTTACATTGTTCTCGGAATTACGCTGAAGTATAAAAAAGCTTTGGATCTCTTCAATTGTTCTCGGAATTCCGCTAATGTTTAACAATGCTTTTGGAATTCTTCCATTGGTCTCGGAATTCCGCTGATGTTTAACAATGCTTTTGTATCTCTTCCATTGTTCTCGGAATTCAAATGAAGCTTAAAAATGCTTAGGAACTCTTCCATTATTCTCAGATTTCTGTTGAAGTTTAAAAATGCTTTGGAACTATTCCGTTGTTCTGGGAATTCTGATGAAGTTTAAAAATGCTTTGGAACTCCTCTATTGTTCTGGGAATTCTGTGGAAGTTTAAAAATGCTTTGGAACTCTTTCATTTTTCTTTGAATTCCGCTGATGTTTAACAATGCTTTGGTACTCTTCCATTGTTCAAGGAATTCTGCTGAAGTTTAACCATGCTTTGGAACTCTTGCATTTTTCTCGGAATTCTGCTGAAGTTTAAAAATGCTTTGGAACTCTTCCATTGTTCTCATAATTCCACTGATGTTTAATAATGCTTTTGGATCTCTTCCATTGTTCTCTGAATTCCGCTAATGTTTAACAATTATTTAGGAACTCTTCCATTGTTCTCAGAATTTCGCTGAAGTTGAAAAATGCTTTGGAACTCTTCCATTGTACTCGGAATTCCGCTGAAGTTTAAAATAGCTTTGGAACTCTTCCATTGTTCTCGGAATTCCACTGATGTTTAACAATGCTTTTGGAACTCTTTCATTGTTTTTGGAATTTCGCTGATGTTTAACAATGCATTGCAACTCTTATATTGTTCTCGGAATTCGGCTGAAGTTTAAAAATGCTTTGGAAATCTTCCATTGTTCTCATAATTCCACTGATGTTTAATAATGCTTTTGGTACTCTTCCATTGTTCTCTGAATTCCGCTAATGTTTAACAATTATTTTGGAACTCTTCCATTGTTCTCAGAATTCCGCTGAAGTTGAAAAATGCTTTGGAACTCTTCCATTGTTCTCAGAATTCCACTGATGTTTAAAAATGCTTTGGAACTCTTCCATTGTACTCGGAATTCCGCTGAAGTTTAAAATAGCTTTGGAACTCTTCCATTGTACTCGGAATTCCACTGATGTTTAACAATGCTTTGGAACTCTTCAATTGTTCTCAGAATTCTGCTGAAGTTTAAAAATGCTTTGGAACTCTTCCATTGTTCTCGGAATTCCGCTGATGTTTAACAATCCTTTGGATCTTTTAGATTGTTCACCAAATTCTGCAGAAGTTTAAAGATGCTTTGGAACTCTTCCATTGTTCTCGGAATTCCGCTGATGTTTAACAATGCTTTGGAACTCTTCCATTGTTCTCGGAATTCTGCTGAAGTTTAAAATGCTTTGGAACTCTGTCATTGTTCTGGAAATTCTGGTGATGTTTAGCAATGCTTTGGAACTCTTCCATTGTTCTTGGAATTCCTCTGATGTTTAACAATGCTTTTGGAACTCTTCCATTGTTTTCGTAATTTCGCTGATGTTTAACAATGCTTTTAAACTCTTCCAATGTTCTCAGAATTCTGCTGAAGTTTAAAAATGCTTTGGAACTCTTCCATTATTCCCGCAATTCCGCTGAAGTTTAAAAAAGCTTTGGCACTCTTCAATTGTTCTCGGAATTCCTCTAATTTTTAACAATGCTTTTGCCATTCTTCCATTGTTCTCAGAATTCAGCTGATTTTTAACAATGCTTTTGTAACTCTTCCATTGTTCTCGGAATTCCAATGAAGGTTAAAAATGCTTTGGAAATCTTCAATTATTCTCGGAATTCTGTTGAAGTTTAAAAATGCTTTGGAACTCTTCCATTTTTCTTGGAATTCCGTTGATGTTTAACAATGCTTTGGAACTCTTCCATTGTTCTCGGAATTCCGCCGATGTTTAACAATGCTTTGGAACTCTTACATTGTTCTCGGAATTACGCTGAAGTTTAAAAAAGCTTTGGAACTATTCAATTGTTCTCGGAATTCCGCTAATGTTTAACAATGCTTTTGGAATTTTTCCATTGGTCTCTGAATTCTGCTGATGTTTAACAATGCTTTTGTATCTCTTCCATTGTTCTCGGAATTCAAATGAAGCTTAAGAATGCTTTGGAACTCTTCCATTATTCTCAGATTTCTGTTGAAGTTTAAAAATGCTTTGGAACTCTTCCGTTGTTCTGGGAATTCTGATGAAGTTTAAAAATGCTTTGGAATTCTTCTATTGTTCTGGGAATTCTGCTGAAGTTTAAAAATGCTTTGGAACTCTTTCATTTTTCTCCGAATTCCGCTGATGTTTAACAATGCTTTGGTACTCTTCCATTGTTCAAGGAATTCCGCTGAAGTTTAACAATGCTTTGGAACTCTTGCATTTTTCTCGGAATTCTGCTGAAGTTTAAAAATGCTTTGGAACTCTTCCATTGTTCTCATAATTCCACTGATGTTTAATAATGCTTTTGGAACTCTTCCATTGTTCTCTGAATTCCGCTAATGTTTAACAATTATTTTGGAACTCTTTCATTGTTCTCAGAATTCCGCTGAAGTTGAAAAATGCTTTGGAACTCTTCCATTGTTCTCAGAATTCCACTGATGTTTAGAAATGCTTTGGAACTCTTCCATTGTACTCGGAATTCTGCTGAAGTTTAAAATAGCTTTGGAACTCTTCCATTGTTCTCAGAATTCCACTGATGTTTAACAATGCTTTTGGAACTCTTCCATTGTTTTTGGAATTTCGCTGATGTTTAACAATGCTTTGGAACTCTTCAATTGTTCTCGGAATTCCGCTGATGTTTAACAATGCTTTGAAACTCTTCCATTGTTCAAGGAATTCCGCTGTAGTTTAACAATGCTTTGGAACTCTTCCATTGTTCTCGGAATTCTGCTGAAGTTTAAAAATGCTTTGGAATTCTTCCATTGTTCTCAGAATTCTGCTGATGTTTAATATTTCTTTTGGAACTCTTCCATTGTTCTCAGAATTCCGCTAATGTTTAACAATGCATTGCAACTCTTCCATTGTTCTCGGAATTCGGCTGAAGTTTAAAATGCTTTGGAACTCTTCCATTGTTCTCGGAATTCTGCTGATGTTTAGCAATGCTTTGGAACTTTTCCATTGTTCCTGGAATTCCGCTGATGTTTAACAATGCTATTGGAACTCTTCCATTGTTTTCGTAATTTCGCTGATGTTTAACAATGCTTTGGAACTCTTCCAATGTTCTCAGAATTCTGCTGAAGTTTAAAAATGCTTTGGGACTCTTCCATTGTTCTCAGAATTCAGCTGATATTTAACAATGCTTTTGTAACTCTTCCATTGTTCTCGGAATTCCAATGAAGGTTAAAAATGCTTTGGAACTCTTCAATTATTCTCGGAATTCTGTTGAAGTTTAAAAATGCTTTGGAACTATTCCGTTGTTCTGGGAATTCTGATGAAGTTTAAAAATGCTTTGGAACTATTCCATTGTTCTCGGAAATCCTCTGATGTTTAACAATGCTTTGGAACTCTTCCATTGTTCACGGAATTCGGCTGAAGTTTAAAAATGCTTTGGAACTCATCCCTTGTCCTGGGAATTCTGCTGATGCTTAACAATGCTTTGGAACAATTCCATTGTTCTTGGAATTCTTTTGAAGTTTAAAAATGCTTTGGAACTCTTCCATTGTTCTCGGAATTCCGCTGATGTTTACCAATCCTTTGGATCTCTTAGATTGTTCACCAAATTCTGCTGAAGTTTAAAGATGCTTTGGAACTCTTCCATTGTTCTAGGAATTCCGCTGATGTTAAACAATGCTTTGAATCTCTTCCATTGTTCAAAGAATTCTGCTGTAGTTTAACAATGCTTTGGAACTCTTCCATTGTTCTCGGAATTCTGCTGAAGTTTAAAAATGCTTTGGAATTCTTCCATTGTTCTCAGAATTCCGCTGATGTTTAATATTTCATTTGGAACTCTTCCATTGTTCCCAGAAGTCCGATAATGTTTAACAATGCATTGCAACTCTTCCATTGTTCAAGGAATTCCGCTGTAGTTTAACAATGCTTTGGAACTCTTCCATTGTTCTCGAAATTCTGCTGAAGTTTAACAATGCTTTGGAACTCTTCCATTGTTCTCGGAATTCTGCTGAAGTGTAAAAATTCTTTAGAACTCTTCCATTGTTCTCAGAATTGCGCTAATGTTTAACAATGCATTACAACTCTTCCATTGTTCTCAGAATTCCGATGATGTTTAATAATGCTTTGGAACACTTCCATTGCTCACGGAATTCGGCTGAAGTTTAAAAATGCTTTGGAACTCATCCATTGTCTGGGATTTCTGCTGATGCTTAACAATGCTTTGGAACTCTTCCATTGTTCTCGGAATTCCGTTGATGTTTAACAATGCTTTGGAACTCTTCCATTGTTCTCGGAATTCCGCTGATGTTTAACAATGCTTTGGAACTCTTACATTGTTCTCGGAATTACGCTGAAGTATAAAAAAGCTTTGGATCTCTTCAATTGTTCTCGGAATTCCGCTAATGTTTAACAATGCTTTTGGAATTCTTCCATTGGTCTCGGAATTCCGCTGATGTTTAACAATGCTTTTGTATCTCTTCCATTGTTCTCGGAATTCAAATGAAGCTTAAAAATGCTTAGGAACTCTTCCATTATTCTCAGATTTCTGTTGAAGTTTAAAAATGCTTTGGAACTATTCCGTTGTTCTGGGAATTCTGATGAAGTTTAAAAATGCTTTGGAACTCCTCTATTGTTCTGGGAATTCTGTGGAAGTTTAAAAATGCTTTGGAACTCTTTCATTTTTCTTTGAATTCCGCTGATGTTTAACAATGCTTTGGTACTCTTCCATTGTTCAAGGAATTCTGCTGAAGTTTAACCATGCTTTGGAACTCTTGCATTTTTCTCGGAATTCTGCTGAAGTTTAAAAATGCTTTGGAACTCTTCCATTGTTCTCATAATTCCACTGATGTTTAATAATGCTTTTGGATCTCTTCCATTGTTCTCTGAATTCCGCTAATGTTTAACAATTATTTAGGAACTCTTCCATTGTTCTCAGAATTTCGCTGAAGTTGAAAAATGCTTTGGAACTCTTCCATTGTACTCGGAATTCCGCTGAAGTTTAAAATAGCTTTGGAACTCTTCCATTGTTCTCGGAATTCCACTGATGTTTAACAATGCTTTTGGAACTCTTTCATTGTTTTTGGAATTTCGCTGATGTTTAACAATGCATTGCAACTCTTCCATTGTTCTCGGAATTCGGCTGAAGTTTAAAATGCTTTGGAACTCTGTCATTGTTTTGGAAATTCTGCTGATGTTTAACATTGCTTTATAACTCTTCCATTGTTCTCGGAATTCTGCTGATGTTTAGCAATGCTTTGGAACCCTTCCATTGTTCTTGGAATTCCGCTGATGTTTAACAATGCTTTTGGAACTCTTCCATTGTTTTCGTAATTTTGCTGATGTTTAACAATGCTTTGGAACTCTTCCAATGTTCTCAGAATTCTGCTGAAGTTTAAAAATGCTTTGTAACTCTTCCATTATTCCCGCAATTCCGCTGAAGTTTAAAAAAGCTTTGGCACTCTTCAATTGTTCTCGGAATTCCGCTAATTTTTAACAATGCTTTTGCCATTCTTCCATTGTTCTCAGAATTCAGCTGATATTTAACAATGTATTGTAACTCTTCCATTGTTCTCGGAATTCCAATGAAGGTTAAAAATGCTTTGGAACTCTTCAATTATTCTCGGAATTCTGTTGAAGTTTAAAAATGCTTTGGAACTATTCCGTTGTTCTGGGAATTCTGAAAAAGTTTAAAAATGCTTTGGAACTATTCCATTGTTCTCGGAAATCCTCTGATGTTTAACAATGCTTTGGAACTCTTCCATTGTTCACGGAATTCGGCTGAAGTTTAAAAATGCTTTGGAACTCATTCATTGTCCTGGGAATTCTGCTGATGCTTAACAATGCTTTGGAACAATTCCATTGTTCTTGGAATTCTTTTGAAGTTTAAAAATGCTTTGGAACTCTTCCATTGTTCTCGGAATTCCGCTGATGTTTACCAATCCTTTGGATCTCTTAGATTGTTCACCAAATTCTGCTGAAGTTTAAAGATGCTTTGGAACTCTTCCATTGTTCTAGGAATTCCGCTGATGTTAAACAATGCTTTGAATCTCTTCCATTGTTCAAAGAATTCTGCTGTAGTTTAACAATGCTTTGGAACTCTTCCATTGTTCTCGGAATTCTGCTGAAGTTTAAAAATGCTTTGGAATTCTTCCATTGTTCTCAGTATTCCGCTGATGTTTAATATTTCATTTGGAACTCTTCCATTGTTCCCAGAAGTCCGATAATGTTTAACAATGCATTGCAACTCTTCCATTGTTCAAGGAATTCCGCTGTAGTTTAACAATGCTTTGGAACTCTTCCATTGTTCTCGAAATTCTGCTGAAGTTTAACAATGCTTTGGAACTCTTCCATTGTTCTCGGAATTCTGCTGATGTGTAAAAATTCTTTAGAACTCTTCCATTGTTCTCAGAATTGCGCTAATGTTTAACAATGCATTACAACTCTTCCATTGTTCTCAGAATTCCGATGATGTTTAATAATGCTTTGGAACACTTCCATTGCTCACGGAATTCGGCTGAAGTTTAAAAATGCTTTGGAACTCATCCATTGTCTGGGATTTCTGCTGATGCTTAACAATGCTTTGGAACTCTTCCATTGTTCTCGGAATTCCGTTGATGTTTAACAATGCTTTGGAACTCTTCCATTGTTCTGGGAATTCCGCTGATGTTTAACAATGCTTTGGAACTCTTACATTGTTCTCGGAATTACGCTGAAGTATAAAAAAGCTTTGGATTTCTTCAATTGTTCTCGGAATTCTGCTAATGTTTAACAATGCTTTTGGAATTCTTCCATTGGTCTCGGAATTCCGCTGATGTTTAACAATGCTTTTGTATCTCTTCCATTGTTCTCGGAATTCAAATGAAGCTTAAAAATGCTTAGGAACTCTTCCATTATTCTCAGATTTCTGTTGAAGTTTAAAAATGCTTTGGAACTATTCCGTTGTTCTGGGAATTCTGATGAAGTTTAAAAATGCTTTGGAACTCCTCTATTGTTCTGGGAATTCTGTGGAAGTTTAAAAATGCTTTGGAACTCTTTCATTTTTCTTTGAATTCCGCTGATGTTTAACAATGCTTTGGTACTCTTACATTGTTCAAGGAATTCTGCTGAAGTTTAACCATGCTTTGGAACTCTTGCATTTTTCTCGGAATTCTGCTGAAGTTTAAAAATGCTTTGGAACTCTTCCATTGTTCTCATAATTCCACTGATGTTTAATAATGCTTTTGGATCTCTTCCATTGTTCTCTGAATTCCGCTAATGTTTAACAATTATTTAGGAACTCTTCCTTTGTTCTCAGAATTCCGCTGAAGTTGAAAAATGCTTTGGAACTCTTCCATTGTACTCGGAATTCCGCTGAAGTTTAAAATAGCTTTGGAACTCTTCCATTGTTCTCGGAATTCCACTGATGTTTAACAATGCTTTTGGAACTCTTCCCTTGTTTTTGGAATTTCGCTGATGTTTAACAATGCATTGCAACTCTTCCATTGTTCTCGGAATTTGGCTGAAGTTTAAAATGCTTTGGAACTCTGTCATTGTTTTGGAAATTCTGCTGATGTTTAACATTGTTTATAACTCTTCCATTGTTCTCGGAATTCTGCTGATGTTTAGCAATGCTTTGGAACCCTTCCATTGTTCTTGGAATTCCGCTGATGTTTAACAATGCTTTTGGAACTCTTCCATTGTTTTCGTAATTTTGCTGATGTTTAACAATGCTTTGGAACTCTTCCAATGTTCTCAGAATTCTGCTGAAGTTTAAAAATGCTTTGTAACTCTTCCATTATTCCCGCAGTTCCGCTGAAGTTTAAAAAAGCTTTGGCACTCTTCAATTGTTCTCGGAATTCCGCTAATTTTTAACAATGCTTTTACCATTCTTCCATTGTTCTCAGAATTCAGCTGATATTTAACAATGTATTGTAACTCTTCCATTGTTCTCGGAATTCCAATGAAGGTTAAAAATGCTTTGGAACTCTTCAATTATTCTCGGAATTCTGTTGAAGTTTAAAAATGCTTTGGAACTATTCCGTTGTTCTGGGAATTCTGAAAAAGTTTAAAAATGCTTTGGAACTATTCGATTGTTCTCGGAAATCCTCTGATGTTTAACAATGCTTTGGAACTCTTCCATTGTTCACGGAATTCGGCTAAAGTTTAAAAATGCTTTGGAACTCATCCATTGTCCTGGGAATTCTGCTGATGCTTAACAATGCTTTGGAACTCTTCCATTGTTCTCGGAATTCTGCTGAAGTTTAAAAATGCTTTGGAACTCTTCCATTGTTCTCGGAATTCCGCTGATGTTTAACAATCCTTTGGATCTCTTAGATTGTTCACCAAATTCTGCTGTACTTTAAAGATGCTTTGGAACTCTTCCATTGTTCTCGGAATTCCGCTGATGTTTAACAATGCTTTGAATCTCTTCCATTGTTCAAGGAATTCCGCTGTAATTTAACAATGCTTTGGAACTCTTACATTGTTCTCGGAATTCTGCTGAAGTTTAAAAATGCTTTGGAATTCTTCCATTGTTCTCGGAATTCTGCTGAAGTGTAAAAATTCTTTAGAACTCTTCCATTGTTCTCAGAATTCCGCTAATGTTTAACAATGCATTACAACTCTTCCATTGTTCAAGGAATTCCGCTGTAGTTTAACAATGCTTTGGAACTCTTCCATTGTTCTCGAAATTCCTCTGAAGTTTAGCAATGCTTTGGAACTCTTCCATTGTTCTCGGAATTCTGCTGAAGTGTAAAAATTCTTTAGAACTCTTCCATTGTTCTCAGAATTCCGCTAATGTTTAACAATGCATTACAACACTTCCATTGTTCTCAGAATTCCGATGATGTTTAACAATGCTTTGGAATTCTTCCATTGTTCTCAGAATTCCGCTGATGTTTAATATTTCTTTTGGAACTCTTCCATTGTTCTCAGAATTACGCTAATGTTTAACAATGTATTGCAACTCTTCCATTGTTCTCGGAATTCGGCTGAAGTTTAAAAATGCTTTGGAACTCTTCCATTGTTCTCAGAATTCTGCTGATGTTTAACAAAGCTTTGGAACTCTTCCATTGTTCTCGGAATTCCGCTGATGTTTAACAATGCTTTGGAACTCTTCCATTGTTCTCGGAATTCTGCTGAAGTTTAAAATGCTTTCAAACTCTGTCATTGTTCTGGAAATTCTGCTGATGTTTAACAATGCTTTGGAACTCTTCCATTGTTCTTGGAATTCTGCTGATGTTTAGCAATGCTTTGGAACTCTTCCATTGTTCTTGCAATTCCGCTAATGTTTAACAATGCTTTGGAACTCTTCCAATGTTCTCAGAATTCTGCTGAAGTTTAAAAATGCTTTGTAACTCTTCCATTATTCCCGCAATTCCGCTGAAGTTTAAAAAAGCTTTGGCACTCTTCAATTGTTCTCGGAATTCCGCTAATTTTTAGCAATGCTTTTGCCATTCTTCCATTGTTCTCAGAATTCAGCTGATATTTAACAATGCTTTTGTAACTCTTCCTTTGTTCTCGGAATTCCAATGAAGGTTAAAAATGCTTTGGAACTCTTCAATTATTCTCGGAATTCTGTTGAAGTTTAAAAATGCTTTGGAACTATTCCGTTGTTCTGGGAATTCTGAAAAAGTTTAAAAATGCTTTGGAACTATTCCATTGTTCTCGGAAATCCTCTGATGTTTAACAATGCTTTGGAACTCTTCCATTGTTCACGGAATTCGGCTAAAGTTTAAAAATGCTTTGGAACTCATCCATTGTCCTGGGAATTCTGCTGATGCTTAACAATGCTTTGGAACTCTTCCATTGTTCTCGGAATTCTGCTGAAGTTTAAAAATGCTTTGGAACTCTTCCATTGTTCTCGGAATTCCGCTGATGTTTAACAATCCTTTGGATCTCTTAGATTGTTCACCAAATTCTGCTGTACTTTAAAGATGCTTTGGAACTCTTCCATTGTTCTCGGAATTCCGCTGATGTTTAACAATGCTTTGAATCTCTTCCATTGTTCAAGGAATTCCGCTGTAGTTTAACAATGCTTTGGAACTCTTACATTGTTCTCGGAATTCTGCTGAAGTTTAAAAATGCTTTGGAATTCTTCCATTGTTCTCAGAATTCCGCTGATGTTTAATATTTCATTTGGAACTCTTCCATTGTTCTCAGAATTCCGCTAATGTTTAACAATGCATTGCAACTCTTCCATTGTTCAAGGAATTCCGCTGTAGTTTAACAATGCTTTGGAACTCTTCCATTGTTCTCGAAATTCCTCTGAAGTTTAGCAATGCTTTGGAACTCTTCCATTGTTCTCGGAATTCTGCTGAAGTGTAAAAATTCTTTAGAACTCTTCCATTGTTCTCAGAATTCCGCTAATGTTTAACAATGCATTACAACTCTTCCATTGTTCTCAGAATTCCGATGATGTTTAACAATGCTTTGGAATTCTTCCATTGTTCTCAGAATTCCGCTGATGTTTAATATTTCTTTTGGAACTCTTCCATTGTTCTCAGAATTACGCTAATGTTTAACAATGTATTGCAACTCTTCCATTGTTCTCGGAATTCGGCTGAAGTTTAAAAATGCTTTGGAACTCTTCCATTGTTCTCAGAATTCTGCTGATGTTTAACAAAGCTTTGGAACTCTTCCATTGTTCTCGGAATTCCGCTGATGTTTAACAATGCTTTGGAACTCTTCCATTGTTCTCGGAATTCTGCTGAAGTTTAAAATGCTTTCAAACTCTGTCATTGTTCTGGAAATTCTGCTGATGTTTAAAAATGCTTTGGAACTCTTCCATTGTTCTCAGAATTCTGCTGATGTTTAACAAAGCTTTGGAACTCTTCCATTGTTCTCGGAATTCCGCTGATGTTTAACAATGCTTTGGAACTCTTCCATCGTTCTCGGAATTCGGCTGAAGTTTAAAATGCTTTGGAACTCTGTCATTGTTCTGGAAATTCTGCTGATGTTTAACAATGCTTTGGAACTCTTCCATTGTTCTCGGAATTCTGCTGATGTTTAGCAATGCTTTGGAACCCTTCCATTGTTCTTGGAATTCCGCTGATGTTTAACAATGCTTTTGGAACTCTTCCATTGTTTTCGTAATTTCGCTGATGTTTAACAATGCTTTGGAACTCTTCCAATGTTCTCAGAATTCTGCTGAAGTTTAAAAATGCTTTGTAACTCTTCCATTATTCCCGCAATTCCGCTGAAGTTTAAAAAAGCTTTGGCACTCTTCAATTGTTCTCGGAATTCCGCTAATTTTTAACAATGCTTTTGCCATTCTTCCATTGTTCTCAGAATTCAGCTGATATTTAACAATGCTTTTGTAACTCTTCCATTGTTCTCGGAATTCCAATGAAGGTTAAAAATGCTTTGGAACTCTTCAATTATTCTCGGAATTCTGTTGAAGTTTAAAAATGCTTTGGAACTATTCCGTTGTTCTGGGAATTCTGAAAAAGTTTAAAAATGCTTTGGAACTATTCCATTGTTCTCGGAAATCCTCTGATGTTTAACAATGCTTTGGAACTCTTCCATTGTTCACGGAATTCGGCTAAAGTTTAAAAATGCTTTGGAACTCATCCATTGTCCTGGGAATTCTGCTGATGCTTAACAATGCTTTGGAACTCTTCCATTGTTCTCGGAATTCTGCTGAAGTTTAAAAATGCTTTGGAACTCTTCCATTGTTCTCGGAATTCCGCTGATGTTTAACAATCCTTTGGATCTCTTAGATTGTTCACCAAATTCTGCTGTACTTTAAAGATGCTTTGGAACTCTTCCATTGTTCTCGGAATTCCGCTGATGTTTAACAATGCTTTGAATCTCTTCCATTGTTCAAGGAATTCCGCTGTAGTTTAACAATGCTTTGGAACTCTTACATTGTTCTCGGAATTCTGCTGAAGTTTAAAAATGCTTTGTAATTCTTCCATTGTTCTCAGAATTCCGCTGATGTTTAATATTTCATTTGGAACTCTTCCATTGTTCTCAGAATTCCGCTAATGTTTAACAATGCATTGCAACTCTTCCATTGTTCAAGGAATTCCACTGTAGTTTAACAATGCTTTGGAACTCTTCCATTGTTCTCGAAATTCCTCTGAAGTTTAGCAATGCTTTGGAACTCTTCCATTGTTCTCGGAATTCTGCTGAAGTGTAAAAATTCTTTAGAACTCTTCCATTGTTCTCAGAATTCCGCTAATGTTTAACAATGCATTACAACTCTTCCATTGTTCTCAGAATTCCGATGATGTTTAACAATGCTTTGGAATTCTTCCATTGTTCTCAGAATTCCGCTGATGTTTAATATTTCTTTTGGAACTCTTCCATTGTTCTCAGAATTCCGCTCATGTTTAACAATGTATTGCAACTCTTCCATTGTTCTCGGAATTCGGCTGAAGTTTAAAAATGCTTTGGAACTCTTCCATTGTTCTCAGAATTCTGCTGATGTTTAACAAAGCTTTGGAACTCTTCCATTGTTCTCGGAATTCCGCTGATGTTTAACAATGCTTTGGAACTCTTCCATTGTTCTCGGAATTCTGCTGAAGTTTAAAATGCTTTCGAACTCTGTCATTGTTCTGGAAATTCTGCTGATGTTTAACAATGCTTTGGAACTCTTCCATTGTCCTCGGAATTCTGCTGATGTTTAGCAATGCTTTGGAACTCTTCCATTGTTCTTGCAATTCCGCTAATGTTTAACAATGCTTTGGAACTCTTCCAATGTTCTCAGAATTCTGCTGAAATTTAAAAATGCTTTGGAACTCTTCCATTATTCCCGCAATTCCGCTGAAGTTTAAAAAAGCTTTGGCACTCTTCAATTGTTCTCGGAATTCCGCTAATTTTTAACAATGCTTTTGGAATTCTTCCATTGTTCTCAGAATTCAGCTGATCTTTAACAATGCTTTTTTAACTCTTCCATTGTTCTCGGAATTCCAATGAAGGTTAAAAATGCTTTGGAACTCTTCAATTATTCTCGGAATTCTGTTGAAGTTTAAAAATGCTTTGGAACTCTTCCGTTCTTCTGGGAATTCTGATGAAGTATAAAAATGCTTTGGAACTCTTCCATTGTTCTCGGAAATCCTCTGATGTTTAACAATGCTTTGGAACTCTTCCATTGTTCACGGAATTCGGCTGAAGTTTAAAAATGCTTTGGAACTCATCCATTGTCCTGGGAATTCTGCTGATGCTTAACAATGCTTTGGAACTCTTCCATTGTTCTCGGATTTCCGTTGATGTTTAACAATGCTTTGGAACTCATCCATTGTTCTCGGAATTCCACTGTAGTTTAAAAAAGCTTTGGAACTCTTCAATTGTTTTTGGAGTTTTGCTAATATTTAACAATGCTTTTGGAATTCTTCCATTGGTCTCTGAATTCCGCTGATGTATAACAATGCTTTTGTAAATCTTCCATTGTTCTCGGAATTCCAATGAAGCTTAAAAATGCTTTGAAACTCTTCCATTATTCTCGGATTTCTGTTGAAGTTTAAAAATGCTTTTGAACACTTCCGTTGTTCTAGGAATTCTGATGAAGTTTAAAAATGTTTTGGAACTCTTCGATTGTTCTCGGAAATCCGCTGATGTTTAACATTGCTTTGGAACGCATCCATTGTTTTGGGAATTCTGCTGATGTTTAACAATGCTTTGGAACTCTTCCATTGTTCTCGGAATTCCACTGTAGTTTAAAAATGCTTTGGAACTCTTCCATTGTCTGGGAATTCTGCTGATGCTTAACAATGCTTTGGAACTCTTCCATTGTTCTCGGAATTCCGTTGATGTTTAACAATGCTTTGGAACTCTTCCATTGTTCTCGGAATTCCGCTGATGTTTAACAATGCTTTGGAACTCTTACATTGTTCTCGGAATTACGCTGAAGTATAAAAAAGCTTTGGATCTCTTCAATTGTTCTCGGAATTCCGCTAATGTTTAATAATGCTTTTGGAATTCTTCCAATGGTCTCGGAATTCCGCTGATGTTTAACAATGCTTTTGTATCTCTTCCATTGTTCTCGGAATTCAAATGAAGCTTAAAAATGCTTAGGAACTCTTCCATTATTCTCAGATTTCTGTTGAAGTTTAAAAATGCTTTGGAACTATTCCGTTGTTCTGGGAATTCTGATGAAGTTTAAAAATGCTTTGGAACTCTTCTATTGTTCTGGGAATTCTGTGGAAGTTTAAAAATGCTTTGGAACTCTTTCATTTTTCTCCGAATTCCGCTGATGTTTAACAATGCTTTGGTACTCTTCCATTGTTCAAGGAATTCTGCTGAAGTTTAACCATGCTTTGGAACTCTTGCATTTTTCTCGGAATTCTGCTGAAGTTTAAAAATGCTTTGGAACTCTTCCATTGTTCTCATAATTCCACTGATGTTTAATAATGCTTTTGGATCTCTTCCATTGTTCTCTGAATTCCGCTAATGTTTAACAATTATTTAGGAACTCTTCCATTGTTCTCAGAATTACGCTGAAGTTGAAAAATGCTTTGGAACTCTTCCATTGTACTCGGAATTCCGCTGAAGTTTAAAATAGCTTTGGAACTCTTCCATTGTTCTCGGAATTCCACTGATGTTTAACAATGCTTTTGGAAATCTTCCATTGTTTTTGGAATTTCGCTGATGTTTAACAATGCATTGCAACTCTTCCATCGTTCTCGGAATTCGGCTGAAGTTTAAAATGCTTTGGAACTCTGTCATTGTTCTGGAAATTCTGCTGATGTTTAACAATGCTTTGGAACTCTTCCATTGTTCTCGGAATTCTGCTGATGTTTAGCAATGCTTTGGAACCCTTCCATTGTTCTTGGAATTCCGCTGATGTTTAACAATGCTTTTGGAACTCTTCCATTGTTTTCGTAATTTCGCTGATGTTTAACAATGCTTTGGAACTCTTCCAATGTTCTCAGAATTCTGCTGAAGTTTAAAAATGCTTTGTAACTCTTCCATTATTCCCGCAATTCCTCTGAAGTTTAAAAAAGCTTTGGCAGTCTTCAATTGTTCTCGGAATTCCGCTAATTTTTAACAATGCTTTTGCCATTCTTCCATTGTTCTCAGAATTCAGCTGATATTTAACAATGCTTTTGTAACTCTTCCATTGTTCTCGGAATTCCAATGAAGGTTAAAAATGCTTTGGAACTCTTCAATTATTCTCGGAATTCTGTTGAAGTTTAAAAATGCTTTGGAACTATTCCGTTGTTCTGGGAATTCTGAAAAAGTTTAAAAATGCTTTGGAACTATTCCATTGTTCTCGGAAATCCTCTGATGTTTAACAATGCTTTGGAACTCTTCCATTGTTCACGGAATTCGGCTAAAGTTTAAAAATGCTTTGGAACTCATCCATTGTCCTGGGAATTCTGCTGATGCTTAACAATGCTTTGGAACTCTTCCATTGTTCTCGGAATTCTGCTGAAGTTTAAAAATGCTTTGGAACTCTTCCATTGTTCTCGGAATTCCGCTGATGTTTAACAATCCTTTGGATCTCTTAGATTGTTCACCAAATTCTGCTGTACTTTAAAGATGCTTTGGAACTCTTCCATTGTTCTCGGAATTCCGCTGATGTTTAACAATGCTTTGAATCTCTTCCATTGTTCAAGGAATTCCGCTGTAGTTTAACAATGCTTTGGAACTCTTACATTGTTCTCGGAATTCTGCTGAAGTTTAAAAATGCTTTGGAATTCTTCCATTGTTCTCAGAATTCCGCTGATGTTTAATATTTCATTTGGAACTCTTCCATTGTTCTCAGAATTCCGCTAATGTTTAACAATGCATTGCAACTCTTCCATTGTTCAAGGAATTCCACTGTAGTTTAACAATGCTTTGGAACTCTTCCATTGTTCTCGAAATTCCTCTGAAGTTTAGCAATGCTTTGGAACTCTTCCATTGTTCTCGGAATTCTGCTGAAGTGTAAAAATTCTTTAGAACTCTTCCATTGTTCTCAGAATTCCGCTAATGTTTAACAATGCATTACAACTCTTCCATTGTTCTCAGAATTCCGATGATGTTTAACAATGCTTTGGAATTCTTCCATTGTTCTCAGAATTCCGCTGATGTTTAATATTTCTTTTGGAACTCTTCCATTGTTCTCAGAATTCCGCTCATGTTTAACAATGTATTGCAACTCTTCCATTGTTCTCGGAATTCGGCTGAAGTTTAAAAATGCTTTGGAACTCTTCCATTGTTCTCAGAATTCTGCTGATGTTTAACAAAGCTTTGGAACTCTTCCATTGTTCTCGGAATTCCGCTGATGTTTAACAATGCTTTGGAACTCTTCCATTGTTCTCGGAATTCTGCTGAAGTTTAAAATGCTTTCGAACTCTGTCATTGTTCTGGAAATTCTGCTGATGTTTAACAATGCTTTGGAACTCTTCCATTGTTCTCGGAATTCTGCTGATGTTTAGCAATGCTTTGGAACTCTTCCATTGTTCTTGCAATTCCGCTAATGTTTAACAATGCTTTGGAACTCTTCCAATGTTCTCAGAATTCTGCTGAAATTTAAAAATGCTTTGGAACTCTTCCATTATTCCCGCAATTCCGCTGAAGTTTAAAAAAGCTTTGGCACTCTTCATTTGTTCTCGGAATTCCGCTAATTTTTAACAATGCTTTTGGAATTCTTCCATTGTTCTCAGAATTCAGCTGATATTTAACAATGCTTTTGTAACTCTTCCATTGTTCTCGGAATTCCAATGAAGGTTAAAAATGCTTTGGAACTCTTCAATTATTCTCGGAATTCTGTTGAAGTTTAAAAATGCTTTGGAACTCTTCCGTTCTTCTGGGAATTCTGATGAAGTATAAAAATGCTTTGGAACTCTTCCATTGTTCTCGGAAATCCTCTGATGTTTAACAATGCTTTGGAACTCTTCCATTGTTCACGGAATTCGGCTGAAGTTTAAAAATGCTTTGGAACTCATCCATTGTCCTGGGAATTCTGCTGATGCTTAACAATGCTTTGGAACTCTTTCATTGTTCTCGGAATTCCGTTGATGTTTAACAATGCTTTGGAACTCTTCCATTGTTCTCGGAATTCCGCTGATGTTTAACAATGCTTTGGAACTCATCCATTGTTCTCGGAATTCCACTGTAGTTTAAAAAAGCTTTGGAACTCTTCAATTGTTTTTGGAATTTTGCTAATGTTTAACAATGCTTTTGGAATTCTTCCATTGGTCTCTGAATTCCGCTGATGTATAACAATGCTTTTGTAAATCTTCCATTGTTCTCGGAATTCCAATGAAGCTTAAAAATGCTTTGAAACTCTTCCATTATTCTCGGATTTCTGTTGAAGTTTAAAAATGCTTTGGAACACTTCCGTTGTTCTGGGAATTCTGATGAAATTTAAAAATGTTTTGGAACTCTTCGATTGTTCTCGGAAATCCGCTGATGTTTAACATTGCTTTGGAACGCATCCATTGTTTTGGGAATTCTGCTGATGTTTAACAATGCTTTGGAACTCTTCCATTGTTCTCGGAATTCCACTGTAGTTTAAAAATGCTTTGGAACTCTTCCATTGTTCTCGGAATTCTGCTGAAGTTTAAAAATGCTTTGGAACTCTTTCATTGTTCTGGGAATTCTACTGAAGTTTAAAAATGCTTTTGAAATCTTCCATTGATTTGGGAATTCTGCTGAAGTTTAAAAATGCTTTGGAACTCTTCCATTGTTCTGGGAATTCTGCTGATGTTTAACAATGCTTTGGTACTCTTCCATTGTTCAAGGATTTCCGCTGAAGTTTAACAATGCTTTGGAACTCTTGCATTTTTCTTGGAATTCTGCTGAAGTTTAAAAATGCTTTGGAACTCTTCCATTGTTCTCATAATTCCACTGATGTTTAATAATGCTTTTGGAACTCTTCCATTGTTCTCTGAATTCCGCTAATGTTTAACAATTATTTTGGAACTCTTCCATTGTTCTCAGAATTCCGCTGAAGTTGAAAAATGCTTTGGAACTCTTCCATTATTCTCAGAATTCCACTGATGTTTAACAATGCTTTTGGAACTCTTCCATTGTTTTTGAAATTTCACTGATGTTTAACAATGCTTTGTAACTCTTCAATTGTTCTCAGAATTCTGCTGAAGTTTAACAATGCTTTGGAACTCTTCCATTGTTCTCGGAATTCCGCTGATGTTTAACAATCCTTTGGATCTCTTAGATTGTTCATCAAATTCTGCTGAAGTTTAAAGATGCTTTGGAACTCTTCCATTGTTCTGGGAATTCCGCTGATGTTTAACAATGCTTTGAATCTCTTCCATTGTTCAAGGAATTCCGCTGTAGTTTATCAATGCTTTGGAACTCTTCCCTTGTTTTCGGAATTCTGTGGAAGTTTAAAAATGCTTTGGAACTCCTCCATTGTTCTCGGAATTCTGCTGAAGTTTAAAAATGCTTTGGAACTCTTCCAATGTTCTGGGAATTCAGCTGAAGTTTAAAAATGCTTTGGAATTCTTCCTATGTTCTGGGAGTTCTGCTGAAGTTTAAAAATGCTTTTGGAACTCTTCCATTGTTCTCTTAATTCCACTGATGTTTATCAATGCTTTGGAACTCTTCCATTGTTCTGGGAATTCTGGTGAAGTTTAAAAATGCTTTGGAACTCTTCCATTGTTCATGGAAATCTGCTGAAGTTTAAAAGGCTTTGTAACTCTTCCATTGTTCTGGGAATTCTGCTGAAGTTTAAAATTGCTTTGGAACAATTCCATTGTTCTCAGAATTCCAATGAAGCTTAAAAATGCTTTGGAACTCTTCCATTGTTCTCGGAATTCTGCGAATGTTTAACAATGCTTTGGAACTCTTCCATAGTTCTCAGAATTCTGGTGAAGTTTAACAATGCTTTGGAACTCTTCCATTGTTCTCGGAATTCCGCTGATGTTTAACAATGCTTTGGAACTCTTCCATTGTTCTCGGAATTGAGCTGTAGTTTTAAAATGCTTTGCACCTCTTTAATTATTCTCGGAATTCTGCTGAAGTTTAAAAATGCTTTGGAACTCTTCCATTGTTCTGGGAATTCGTCTGCAGTTTAAAAATGCTTTGGAACTCTTCCTATGTTCTGGGAGTTCTGCTGAAGTTTAAAATTGCTTTGGAAAATTCCATTGTTCTCAGAATTCCAATGAAGCTTAAAAATGCTTTGGAACTCTTCCATTGTTCTCGGAATTCCGCTGATGTTTAATAATGCTTTTGGAACTCTTCCATTTTTCTCGGAATTCCGCTGAAGTTTTACATTGCTTTGGAACTCTTCCATTGTTCTGGGAATTCAGCTGAAGTTTAAAAATTGTTTGGAACTCTTCCAATGTTCTGGTAATTCTGCTGAAGTTTAAAAATGTTTTGGAACTCTTCTATTGTTCTCGGAATTCTGCTGATGTTTTACAATGCTTTGGAACTCTTCCATTGTTCAAGGAATTCCGCTGAAGTTTAAAAATGCTTTGGAACTCTTCCATTGTTCCCGGTATTCCGCTAACGTTTAACAATGCTTTGGAACTCTTCCATTGTTCTCGGAATTCCGCTGATGTTTAATAATGCTTTTGGAACTCTTCCATTTTTCTCGGAATTCCGCTGAAGTTTTACATTGCTTTGGAACTCTTCCATTGTTCTGGGAATTCAGCTGAAGTTTAAAAATTGTTTGGAACTCTTCCAATGTTCTGGTAATTCTGCTGAAGTTTAAAAATGCTTTGGAACTCTTCTATTGTTCTCGGAATTCTGCTGATGTTTTACAATGCTTTGGAACTCTTCCATTGTTCAAGGAATTCCGCTGAAGTTTAAAAATGCTTTGGAACTCTTCCATTGTTCCCGGTATTCCGCTAACGTTTAACAATGCTTTGGAACTCTTCCATTGTTCTCGGAATTCCGCTGATGTTTAACAATGCTTTGGAACTCTTCCATTGTTCTCGGAATTCCACTGTAGTTTCAAATTGCTTTGGGACGCTTCCATTGTTCTAGGAATTCCGCTGAAGTTTAACAAAGCTTTGGAACTCTTCATTGTTCTCGGAATTCTGTGGAAGTTTAAAAATGCTTTGGAACTCTTCCATTGTTTTCGGAAATCTGCTGAAGTTTAAAAATGCTTGGAACTCTTCCATTGTTTTCGGAATTCTGCTGAAGTTTAAAAATGCTTTGGAACTCTTCCATTGTTTTCGGAATTCTGCTGATGTTTAACAATGCTTTTGGAACTCTTCCATTGTTCTCGCAATTCCGATGATGTTTAACAATGCTTTGGAACTATTCCGTTGTTCTGGGAATTCTGATGAAGTTTAAAAATGCTTTGGAACTCTTTCATTTTTCTCCGAATTCCGCTGATGTTTAACAATGCTTTGGTACTCTTCCATTGTTCAAGGAATTCTGCTGAAGTTTAACCATGCTTTGGAACTCTTGCATTTTTCTCGGAATTCTGCTGAAGTTTAAAAATGCTTTGGAACTCTTCCATTGTTCTCATAATTCCACTGATGTTTAATAATGCTTTTGGATCTCTTCCATTGTTCTCTGAATTCCGCTAATGTTTAACAATTATTTAGGAACTCTTCCATTGTTCTCAGAATTACGCTGAAGTTGAAAAATGCTTTGGAACTCTTCCATTGTACTCGGAATTCCGCTGAAGTTTAAAATAGCTTTGGAACTCTTCCATTGCTCTCGGAATTCCACTGATGTTTAACAATGCTTTTGGAAATCTTCCATTGTTTTTGGAATTTCGCTGATGTTTAACAATGCATTGCAACTCTTCCATCGTTCTCGGAATTCGGCTGAAGTTTAAAATGCTTTGGAACTCTGTCATTGTTCTGGAAATTCTGCTGATGTTTAACAATGCTTTGGAACTCTTCCATTGTTCTCGGAATTCTGCTGATGTTTAGCAATGCTTTGGAACCCTTCCATTGTTCTTGGAATTCCGCTGATGTTTAACAATGCTTTTGGAACTCTTCCATTGTTTTCGTAATTTCGCTGATGTTTATCAATGCTTTGGAACTCTTCCAATGTTCTCAGAATTCTGCTGAAGTTTAAAAATGCTTTGTAACTCTTCCATTATTCCCGCAATTCCGCTGAAGTTTAAAAAAGCTTTGGCACTCTTCAATTGTTCTCGGAATTCCGCTAATTTTTAACAATGCTTTTGCCATTCTTCCATTGTTCTCAGAATTCAGCTGATATTTAACAATGCTTTTGTAACTCTTCCATTGTTCTCGGAATTCCAATGAAGGTTAAAAATGCTTTGGAACTCTTCAATTATTCTCGGAATTCTGTTGAAGTTTAAAAATGCTTTGGAACTATTCCGTTGTTCTGGGAATTCTGAAAAAGTTTAAAAATGCTTTGGAACTATTCCATTGTTCTCGGAAATCCTCTGATGTTTAACAATGCTTTGGAACTCTTCCATTGTTCACGGAATTCGGCTAAAGTTTAAAAATGCTTTGGAACTCATCCATTGTCCTGGGAATTCTGCTGATGCTTAACAATGCTTTGGAACTCTTCCATTGTTCTCGGAATTCTGCTGAAGTTTAAAAATGCTTTGGAACTCTTCCATTGTTCTCGGAATTCCGCTGATGTTTAACAATCCTTTGGATCTCTTAGATTGTTCACCAAATTCTGCTGTACTTTAAAGATGCTTTGGAACTCTTCCATTGTTCTCGGAATTCCGCTGATGTTTAACAATGCTTTGAATCTCTTCCATTGTTCAAGGAATTCCGCTGTAGTTTAACAATGCTTTGGAACTCTTACATTGTTCTCGGAATTCTGCTGAAGTTTAAAAATGCTTTGGAATTCTTCCATTGTTCTCAGAATTCCGCTGATGTTTAATATTTCATTTGGAACTCTTCCATTGTTCTCAGAATTCCGCTAATGTTTAACAATGCATTGCAACTCTTCCATTGTTCAAGGAATTCCACTGTAGTTTAACAATGCTTTGGAACTCTTCCATTGTTCTCGAAATTCCTCTGAAGTTTAGCAATGCTTTGGAACTCTTCCATTGTTCTCGGAATTCTGCTGAAGTGTAAAAATTCTTTAGAACTCTTCCATTGTTCTCAGAATTCCGCTAATGTTTAACAATGCATTACAACTCTTCCATTGTTCTCAGAATTCCGATGATGTTTAACAATGCTTTGGAATTCTTCCATTGTTCTCAGAATTCCGCTGATGTTTAATATTTCTTTTGGAACTCTTCCATTGTTCTCAGAATTCCGCTCATGTTTAACAATGTATTGCAACTCTTCCATTGTTCTCGGAATTCGGCTGAAGTTTAAAAATGCTTTGGAACTCTTCCATTGTTCTCAGAATTCTGCTGATGTTTAACAAAGCTTTGGAACTCTTCCATTGTTCTCGGAATTCCGCTGATGTTTAACAATGCTTTGGAACTCTTCCATTGTTCTCGGAATTCTGCTGAAGTTTAAAATGCTTTCGAACTCTGTCATTGTTCTGGAAATTCTGCTGATGTTTAACAATGCTTTGGAACTCTTCCATTGTTCTCGGAATTCTGCTGATGTTTAGCAATGCTTTGGAACTCTTCCATTGTTCTTGCAATTCCGCTAATGTTTAACAATGCTTTGGAACTCTTCCAATGTTCTCAGAATTCTGCTGAAATTTAAAAATGCTTTGGAACTCTTCCATTATTCCCGCAATTCCGCTGAAGTTTAAAAAAGCTTTGGCACTCTTCATTTGTTCTCGGAATTCCGCTAATTTTTAACAATGCTTTTGGAATTCTTCCATTGTTCTCAGAATTCAGCTGATATTTAACAATGCTTTTGTAACTCTTCCATTGTACTCGGAATTCCAATGAAGGTTAAAAATGCTTTGGAACTCTTCAATTATTCTCGGAATTCTGTTGAAGTTTAAAAATGCTTTGGAACTCTTCCGTTCTTCTGGGAATTCTGATGAAGTATAAAAATGCTTTGGAACTCTTCCATTGTTCTCGGAAATCCTCTGATGTTTAACAATGCTTTGGAACTCTTCCATTGTTCACGGAATTCCGCTGAAGTTTAAAAATGCTTTGGAACTCATCCATTGTCCTGGGAATTCTGCTGATGCTTAACAATGCTTTGGAACTCTTTCATTGTTCTCGGAATTCCGTTGATGTTTAACAATGCTTTGGAACTCTTCCATTGTTCTCGGAATTCCGATGATGTTTAACAATGCTTTGGAACTCATCCATTGTTCTCGGAATTCCACTGTAGTTTAAAAAAGCTTTGGAACTCTTCAATTGTTTTTGGAATTTTGCTAATGTTTAACAATGCTTTTGGAATTCTTCCATTGGTCTCTGAATTCCGCTGATGTATAACAATGCTTTTGTAAATCTTCCATTGTTCTCGGAATTCCAATGAAGCTTAAAAATGCTTTGAAACTCTTCCATTATTCTCGGATTTCTGTTGAAGTTTAAAAATGCTTTGGAACACTTCCGTTGTTCTGGGAATTCTGATGAAGTTTAAAAATGTTTTGGAACTCTTCGATTGTTCTCGGAAATCCGCTGATGTTTAACATTGCTTTGGAACGCATCCATTGTTTTGGGAATTCTGCTGATGTTTAACAATGCTTTGGAACTCTTCCATTGTTCTCGGAATTCCACTGTAGTTTAAAAATGCTTTGGAACTCTTCCATTGTTCTCGGAATTCTGCTGAAGTTTAAAAATGCTTTGGAACTCTTTCATTGTTCTGGGAATTCTACTGAAGTTTAAAAATCCTTTTGAACTCTTCCATTGATTTGGGAATTCTGCTGAAGTTTAAAAATGCTTTGGAACTCTTCCATTGTTCTTGCAATTCCGCTAATGTTTAACAATGCTTTGGAACTCTTCCAATGTTCTCAGAATTCTGCTGAAATTTAAAAATGCTTTGGAACTCTTCCATTATTCCCGCAATTCCGCTGAAGTTTAAAAAAGCTTTGGCACTCTTCAATTGTTCTCGGAATTCCGCTAATTTTTAACAATGCTTTTGGAATTCTTCCATTGTTCTCAGAATTCAGCTGATATTTAACAATGCTTTTGTAACTCTTCCATTGTTCTCGGAATTCCAATGAAGGTTAAAAATGCTTTGGAACTCTTCAATTATTCTCGGAATTCTGTTGAAGTTTAAAAATGCTTTGGAACTCTTCCGTTCTTCTGGGAATTCTGATGAAGTATAAAAATGCTTTGGAACTCTTCCATTGTTCTCGGAAATCCTCTGATGTTTAACAATGCTTTGGAACTCTTCCATTGTTCACGGAATTCGGCTGAAGTTTAAAAATGCTTTGGAACTCATCCATTGTCCTGGGAATTCTGCTGATGCTTAACAATGCTTTGGAACTCTTTCATTGTTCTCGGAATTCCGTTGATGTTTAACAATGCTTTGGAACTCTTCCATTGTTCTCGGAATTCCGCTGATGTTTAACAATGCTTTGGAACTCATCCATTGTTCTCGGAATTCCACTGTAGTTTAAAAAAGCTTTGGAACTCTTCAATTGTTTTTGGAATTTTAATAATGTTTAACAATGCTTTTGGAATTCTTCCATTGGTCTCTGAATTCCGCTGATGTATAACAATGCTTTTGTAAATCTTCCATTGTTCTCGGAATTCCAATGAAGCTTAAAAATGCTTTGAAACTCTTCCATTATTCTCGGATTTCTGTTGAAGTTTAAAAATGCATTGGAACACTTCCGTTGTTCTGGGAATTCTGATGAAGTTTAAAAATGTTTTGGAACTCTTCGATTGTTCTCGGAAATCCGCTGATGTTTAACATTGCTTTGGAACGCATCCATTGTTTTGGGAATTCTGCTGATGTTTAACAATGCTTTGGAACTCTTCCATTGTTCTCGGAATTCCACTGTAGTTTAAAAATGCTTTGGAACTCTTCCATTGTTCTCGGAATTCTGCTGAAGTTTAAAAATGCTTTGGAACTCTTTCATTGTTCTGGGAATTCTACTGAAGTTTAAAAATGCTTTTGAAATCTTCCATTGATTTGGGAATTCTGCTGATGTTTAACAATGCTTTGGTACTCTTCCATTGTTCAAGGATTTCCGCTGAAGTTTAACAATGCTTTGGAACTCTTGCATTTTTCTTGGAATTCTGCTGAAGTTTAAAAATGCTTTGGAACTCTTCCATTGTTCTCATAATTCCACTGATGTTTAATAATGCTTTTGGAACTCTTCCATTGTTCTCTGAATTCCGCTAATGTTTAACAATTATTTTGGAACTCTTCCATTGTTCTCAGAATTCCGCTGAAGTTGAAAAATGCTTTGGAACTCTTCCATTATTCTCAGAATTCCACTGATGTTTAACAATGCTTTTGGAACTCTTCCATTGTTTTTGAAATTTCACTGATGTTTAACAATGCTTTGTAACTCTTCAATTGTTCTCAGAATTCTGCTGAAGTTTAACAATGCTTTGGAACTCTTCCATTGTTCTCGGAATTCCGCTGATGTTTAACAATCCTTTGGATCTCTTAGATTGTTCATCAAATTCTGCTGAAGTTTAAAGATGCTTTGGAACTCTTCCATTGTTCTGGGAATTCCGCTGATGTTTAACAATGCTTTGAATCTCTTCCATTGTTCAAGGAATTCCGCTGTAGTTTATCAATGCTTTGGAACTCTTCCCTTGTTTTCGGAATTCTGTGGAAGTTTAAAAATGCTTTGGAACTCCTCCATTGTTCTCGGAATTCTGCTGAAGTTTAAAAATGCTTTGGAACTCTTCCAATGTTCTGGGAATTCAGCTGAAGTTTAAAAATGCTTTGGAATTCTTCCTATGTTCTGGGACTTCTGCTGAAGTTTAAAAATGCTTTTGGAACTCTTCCATTGTTCTCTTAATTCCACTGATGTTTATCAATGCTTTGGAACTCTTCCATTGTTCTGGGAATTCTGGTGAAGTTTAAAAATGCTTTGGAACTCTTCCATTGTTCATGGAAATCTGCTGAAGTTTAAAAGGCTTTGTAACTCTTCCATTGTTCTGGGAATTCTGCTGAAGTTTAAAATTGCTTTGGAACAATTCCATTGTTCTCAGAATTCCAATGAAGCTTAAAAATGCTTTGGAACTCTTCCATTGTTCTCGGAATTCTGCGAATGTTTAACAATGCTTTGGAACTCTTCCATTGTTCTCAGAATTCTGGTGAAGTTTAACAATGCTTTGGAACTCTTCCATTGTTCTGGGAATTCGTCTGAAGTTTAAAAATGCTTTGGAACTCTTCCTATGTTCTGGGAGTTCTGCTGAAGTTTAAAATTGCTTTGGAAAATTCCATTGTTCTCAGAATTCCAATGAAGCTTAAAAATGCTTTGGAACTCTTCCATTGTTCTCGGAATTCCGCTGATGTTTAATAATGCTTTTGGAACTCTTCCATTTTTCTCGAAATTCCGCTGAAGTTTTACATTGCTTTGGAACTCTTCCATTGTTCTGGGAATTCAGCTGAAGTTTAAAAATTGTTTGGAACTCTTCCAATGTTCTGGTAATTCTGCTGAAGTTTAAAAATGCTTTGGAACTCTTCTATTGTTCTCGGAATTCTGCTGATGTTTTACAATGCTTTGGAACTCTTCCATTGTTCAAGGAATTCCGCTGAAGTTTAAAAATGCTTTGGAACTCTTCCATTGTTCCCGGTATTCCGCTAACGTTTAACAATGCTTTGGAACTCTTCCATTGTTCTCGGAATTCCGCTGATGTTTAATAATGCTTTTGGAACTCTTCCATTTTTCTCGGAATTCCGCTGAAGTTTTACATTGCTTTGGAACTCTTCCATTGTTCTGGGAATTCAGCTGAAGTTTAAAAATTGTTTGGAACTCTTCCAATGTTCTGGTAATTCTGCTGAAGTTTAAAAATGCTTTGGAACTCTTCTATTGTTCTCGGAATTCTGCTGATGTTTTACAATGCTTTGGAACTCTTCCATTGTTCAAGGAATTCCGCTGAAGTTTAAAAATGCTTTGGAACTCTTCCATTGTTCCCGGTATTCCGCTAACGTTTAACAATGCTTTGGAACTCTTCCATTGTTCTCGGAATTCCGCTGATGTTTAACAATGCTTTGGAACTCTTCCATTGTTCTCGGAATTCCACTGTAGTTTCAAAATGCTTTGGGACGCTTCCATTGTTCTAGGAATTCCGCTGAAGTTTAACAAAGCTTTGGAACTCTTCATTGTTCTCGGAATTCTGTGGAAGTTTAAAAATGCTTTGGAACTCTTCCATTGTTTTCGGAATTCTGCTGAAGTTTAAAAATGCTTGGAACTCTTCCATTGTTTTCGGAATTCTGCTGAAGTTTAAAAATGCTTTGGAACTCTTCCATTGTTTTCGGAATTCTGCTGATGTTTAACAATGCTTTTGGAACTCTTCCATTGTTCTCGCAATTCCGATGATGTTTAACAATGCTTTGGAACTATTCCGTTGTTCTGGGAATTCTGATGAAGTTTAAAAATGCTTTGGAACTCTTTCATTTTTCTCCGAATTCCGCTGATGTTTAACAATGCTTTGGTACTCTTCCATTGTTCAAGGAATTCTGCTGAAGTTTAACCATGCTTTGGAACTCTTGCATTTTTCTCGGAATTCTGCTGAAGTTTAAAAATGCTTTGGAACTCTTCCATTGTTCTCATAATTCCACTGATGTTTAATAATGCTTTTGGATCTCTTCCATTGTTCTCTGAATTCCGCTAATGTTTAACAACTATTTAGGAACTCTTCCATTGTTCTCAGAATTACGCTGAAGTTGAAAAATGCTTTGGAACTCTTCCATTGTACTCGGAATTCCGCTGAAGCTTAAAATAGCTTTGGAACTCTTCCATTGTTCTCGGAATTCCACTGATGTTTAACAATGCTTTTGGAAATCTTCCATTGTTTTTGGAATTTCGCTGATGTTTAACAATGCATTGCAACTCTTCCATCGTTCTCGGAATTCGGCTGAAGTTTAAAATGCTTTGGAACTCTGTCATTGTTCTGGAAATTCTGCTGATGTTTAACAATGCTTTGGAACTCTTCCATTGTTCTCGGAATTCTGCTGATGTTTAGCAATGCTTTGGAACCCTTCCATTGTTCTTGGAATTCCGCTGATGTTTAACAATGCTTTTGGAACTCTTCCATTGTTTTCGTAATTTCGCTGATGTTTAACAATGCTTTGGAACTCTTCCAATGTTCTCAGAATTCTGCTGAAGTTTAAAAATGCTTTGTAACTCTTCCATTATTCCCGCAATTCCGCTGAAGTTTAAAAAAGCTTTGGCACTCTTCAATTGTTCTCGGAATTCCGCTAATTTTTAACAATGCTTTTGCCATTCTTCCATTGTTCTCAGAATTCAGCTGATATTTAACAATGCTTTTGTAACTCTTCCATTGTTCTCGGAATTCCAATGAAGGTTAAAAATGCTTTGGAACTCTTCAATTATTCTCGGAATTCTGTTGAAGTTTAAAAATGCTTTGGAACTATTCCGTTGTTCTGGGAATTCTGAAAAAGTTTAAAAATGCTTTGGAACTATTCCATTGTTCTCGGAAATCCTCTGATGTTTAACAATGCTTTGGAACTCTTCCATTGTTCACGGAATTCGGCTAAAGTTTAAAAATGCTTTGGAACTCATCCATTGTCCTGGGAATTCTGCTGATGCTTAACAATGCTTTGGAACTCTTCCATTGTTCTCGGAATTCTGCTGAAGTTTAAAAATGCTTTGGAACTCTTCCATTGTTCTCGGAATTCCGCTGATGTTTAACAATCCTTTGGATCTCTTAGATTGTTCACCAAATTCTGCTGTACTTTAAAGATGCTTTGGAACTCTTCCATTGTTCTCGGAATTCCGCTGATGTTTAACAATGCTTTGAATCTCTTCCATTGTTCAAGGAATTCCGCTGTAGTTTAACAATGCTTTGGAACTCTTACATTGTTCTCGGAATTCTGCTGAAGTTTAAAAATGCTTTGGAATTCTTCCATTGTTCTCAGAATTCCGCTGATGTTTAATATTTCATTTGGAACTCTTCCATTGTTCTCAGAATTCCGCTAATGTTTAACAATGCATTGCAACTCTTCCATTGTTCAAGGAATTCCACTGTAGTTTAACAATGCTTTGGAACTCTTCCATTGTTCTCGAAATTCCTCTGAAGTTTAGCAATGCTTTGGAACTCTTCCATTGTTCTCGGAATTCTGCTGAAGTGTAAAAATTCTTTAGAACTCTTCCATTGTTCTCAGAATTCCGCTAATGTGTAACAATGCATTACAACTCTTCCATTGTTCTCAGAATTCCGATGATGTTTAACAATGCTTTGGAATTCTTCCATTGTTCTCAGAATTCTGCTGATGTTTAATATTTCTTTTGGAACTCTTCCATTGTTCTCAGAATTCCGCTCATGTTTAACAATGTATTGCAACTCTTCCATTGTTCTCGGAATTCGGCTGAAGTTTAAAAATGCTTTGGAACTCTTCCATTGTTCTCAGAATTCTGCTGATGTTTAACAAAGCTTTGGAACTCTTCCATTGTTCTCGGAATTCCGCTGATGTTTAACAATGCTTTGGAACTCTTCCATTGTTCTCGGAATTCTGCTGAAGTTTAAAATGCTTTCGAACTCTGTCATTGTTCTGGAAATTCTGCTGATGTTTAACAATGCTTTGGAACTCTTCCATTGTTCTCGGAATTCTGCTGATGTTTAGCAATGCTTTGGAACTCTTCCATTGTTCTTGCAATTCCGCTAATGTTTAACAATGCTTTGGAACTCTTCCAATGTTCTCAGAATTCTGCTGAAATTTAAAAATGCTTTGGAACTCTTCCATTATTCCCGCAATTCCGCTGAAGTTTAAAAAAGCTTTGGCACTCTTCAATTGTTCTCGGAATTCCGCTAATTTTTAACAATGCTTTTGGAATTCTTCCATTGTTCTCAGAATTCAGCTGATATTTAACAATGCTTTTTTAACTCTTCCATTGTTCTCGGAATTCCAATGAAGGTTAAAAATGCTTTGGAACTCTTCAATTATTCTCGGAATTCTGTTGAAGTTTAAAAATGCTTTGGAACTCTTCCGTTCTTCTGGGAATTCTGATGAAGTATAAAAATGCTTTGGAACTCTTCCATTGTTCTCGGAAATCCTCTGATGTTTAACAATGCTTTGGAACTCTTCCATTGTTCACGGAATTCGGCTGAAGTTTAAAAATGCTTTGGAACTCATCCATTGTCCTGGGAATTCTGCTGATGCTTAACAATGCTTTGGAACTCTTCCATTGTTCTCGGATTTCCGTTGATGTTTAACAATGCTTTGGAACTCATCCATTGTTCTCGGAATTCCACTGTAGTTTAAAAAAGCTTTGGAACTCTTCAATTGTTTTTGGAGTTTTGCTAATGTTTAACAATGCTTTTGGAATTCTTCCATTGGTCTCTGAATTCCGCTGATGTATAACAATGCTTTTGTAAATCTTCCATTGTTCTCGGAATTCCAATGAAGCTTAAAAATGCTTTGAAACTCTTCCATTATTCTCGGATTTCTGTTGAAGTTTAAAAATGCTTTTGAACACTTCCGTTGTTCTAGGAATTCTGATGAAGTTTAAAAATGTTTTGGAACTCTTCGATTGTTCTCGGAAATCCGCTGATGTTTAACATTGCTTTGGAACGCATCCATTGTTTTGGGAATTCTGCTGATGTTTAACAATGCTTTGGAACTCTTCCATTGTTCTCGGAATTCCACTGTAGTTTAAAAATGCTTTGGAACTCTTCCATTGTCTGGGAATTCTGCTGATGCTTAACAATGCTTTGGAACTCTTCCATTGTTCTCGGAATTCCGTTGATGTTTAACAATGCTTTGGAACTCTTCCATTGTTCTCGGAATTCCGCTGATGTTTAACAATGCTTTGGAACTCTTACATTGTTCTCGGAATTACGCTGAAGTTTAAAAAAGCTTTGGATCTCTTCAATTGTTCTCGGAATTCCGCTAATGTTTAACAATGCTTTTGGAATTCTTCCATTGGTCTCGGAATTCCGCTGATGTTTAACAATGCTTTTGTATCTCTTCCATTGTTCTCGGAATTCAAATGAAGCTTAAAAATGCTTAGGAACTCTTCCATTATTCTCAGATTTCTGTTGAAGTTTAAAAATGCTTTGGAACTATTCCGTTGTTCTGGGAATTCTGATGAAGTTTAAAAATGCTTTGGAACTCTTCTATTGTTCTGGGAATTCTGTGGAAGTTTAAAAATGCTTTGGAACTCTTTCATTTTTCTCCGAATTCCGCTGATGTTTAACAATGCTTTGGTACTCTTCCATTGTTCAAGGAATTCTGCTGAAGTTTAACCATGCTTTGGAACTCTTGCATTTTTCTCGGAATTCTGCTGAAGTTTAAAAATGCTTTGGAACTCTTCCATTGTTCTCATAATTCCACTGATGTTTAATAATGCTTTTGGATCTCTTCCATTGTTCTCTGAATTCCGCTAATGTTTAACAATTATTTAGGAACTCTTCCATTGTTCTCAGAATTACGCTGAAGTTGAAAAATGCTTTGGAACTCTTCCATTGTACTCGGAATTCCGCTGAAGTTTAAAATAGCTTTGGAACTCTTCCATTGTTCTCGGAATTCCACTGATGTTTAACAATGCTTTTGGAAATCTTCCATTGTTTTTGGAATTTCGCTGATGTTTAACAATGCATTGCAACTCTTCCATCGTTCTCGGAATTCGGCTGAAGTTTAAAATGCTTTGGAACTCTGTCATTGTTCTGGAAATTCTGCTGATGTTTAACAATGCTTTGGAACTCTTCCATTGTTCTCGGAATTCTGCTGATGTTTAGCAATGCTTTGGAACCCTTCCATTGTTCTTGGAATTCCGCTGATGTTTAACAATGCTTGTGGAACTCTTCCATTGTTTTCGTAATTTCGCTGATGTTTAACAATGCTTTGGAACTCTTCCAATGTTCTCAGAATTCTGCTGAAGTTTAAAAATGCTTTGTAACTCTTCCATTATTCCCGCAATTCCGCTGAAGTTTAAAAAAGCTTTGGCACTCTTCAATTGTTCTCGGAATTCCGCTAATTTTTAACAATGCTTTTGCCATTCTTCCATTGTTCTCAGAATTCAGCTGATATTTAACAATGCTTTTGTAACTCTTCCATTGTTCTCGGAAATCCAATGAAGGTTAAAAATGCTTTGGAACTCTTCAATTATTCTCGGAATTCTGTTGAAGTTTAAAAATGCTTTGGAACTATTCCGTTGTTCTGGGAATTCTGAAAAAGTTTAAAAATGCTTTGGAACTATTCCATTGTTCTCGGAAATCCTCTGATGTTTAACAATGCTTTGGAACTCTTCCATTGTTCACGGAATTCGGCTAAAGTTTAAAAATGCTTTGGAACTCATCCATTGTCCTGGGAATTCTGCTGATGCTTAACAATGCTTTGGAACTCTTCCATTGTTCTCGGAATTCTGCTGAAGTTTAAAAATGCTTTGGAACTCTTCCATTGTTCTCGGAATTCCGCTGATGTTTAACAATCCTTTGGATCTCTTCCATTGTTCAAGGAATTCCGCTGTAGTTTAACAATGCTTTGGAACTCTTACATTGTTCTCGGAATTCTGCTGAAGTTTAAAAATGCTTTGGAATTCTTCCATTGTTCTCAGAATTCCGCTGATGTTTAATATTTCATTTGGAACTCTTCCATTGTTCTCAGAATTCCGCTAATGTTTAACAATGCATTGCAACTCTTCCATTGTTCAAGGAATTCCACTGTAGTTTAACAATGCTTTGGAACTCTTCCATTGTTCTCGAAATTCCTCTGAAGTTTAGCAATGCTTTGGAACTCTTCCATTGTTCTCGGAATTCTGCTGAAGTGTAAAAATTCTTTAGAACTCTTCCATTGTTCTCAGAATTCCGCTAATGTTTAACAATGCATTACAACTCTTCCATTGTTCTCAGAATTCCGATGATGTTTAACAATGCTTTGGAATTCTTCCATTGTTCTCAGAATTCCGCTGATGTTTAATATTTCTTTTGGAACTCTTCCATTGTTCTCAGAATTCCGCTCATGTTTAACAATGTATTGCAACTCTTCCATTGTTCTCGGAATTCGGCTGAAGTTTAAAAATGCTTTGGAACTCTTCCATTGTTCTCAGAATTCTGCTGATGTTTAACAAAGCTTTGGAACTCTTCCATTGTTCTCGGAATTCCGCTGATGTTTAACAATGCTTTGGAACTCTTCCATTGTTCTCGGAATTCTGCTGAAGTTTAAAATGCTTTCGAACTCTGTCATTGTTCTGGAAATTCTGCTGATGTTTAACAATGCTTTGGAACTCTTCCATTGTTCTCGGAATTCTGCTGATGTTTAGCAATGCTTTGGAACTCTTCCATTGTTCTTGCAATTCCGCTAATGTTTAACAATGCTTTGGAACTCTTCCAATGTTCTCAGAATTCTGCTGAAATTTAAAAATGCTTTGGAACTCTTCCATTATTCCCGCAATTCCGCTGAAGTTTAAAAAAGCTTTGGCACTCTTCATTTGTTCTCGGAATTCCGCTAATTTTTAACAATGCTTTTGGAATTCTTCCATTGTTCTCAGAATTCAGCTGATATTTAACAATGCTTTTGTAACTCTTCCATTGTTCTCGGAATTCCAATGAAGGTTAAAAATGCTTTGGAACTCTTCAATTATTCTCGGAATTCTGTTGAAGTTTAAAAATGCTTTGGAACTCTTCCGTTCTTCTGGGAATTCTGATGAAGTATAAAAATGCTTTGGAACTCTTCCATTGTTCTCGGAAATCCTCTGATGTTTAACAATGCTTTGGAACTCTTCCATTGTTCACGGAATTCGGCTGAAGTTTAAAAATGCTTTGGAACTCATCCATTGTCCTGGGAATTCTGCTGATGCTTAACAATGCTTTGGAACTCTTTCATTGTTCTCGGAATTCCGTTGATGTTTAACAATGCTTTGGAACTCTTCCATTGTTCTCGGAATTCCGCTGATGTTTAACAATGCTTTGGAACTCATCCATTGTTCTCGGAATTCCACTGTAGTTTAAAAAAGCTTTGGAACTCTTCAATTGTTTTTGGAATTTTGCTAATGTTTAACAATGCTTTTGGAATTCTTCCATTGGTCTCTGAATTCCGCTGATGTATAACAATGCTTTTGTAAATCTTCCATTGTTCTCGGAATTCCAATGAAGCTTAAAAATGCTTTGAAACTCTTCCATTATTCTCGGATTTCTGTTGAAGTTTAAAAATGCTTTGGAACACTTCCGTTGTTCTGGGAATTCTGATGAAGTTTAAAAATGTTTTGGAACTCTTCGATTGTTCTCGGAAATCCGCTGATGTTTAACATTGCTTTGGAACGCATCCATTGTTTTGGGAATTCTGCTGATGTTTAACAATGCTTTGGAACTCTTACATTGTTCTCGGAATTCCACTGTAGTTTAAAAATGCTTTGGAACTGTTCCATTGTTCTCGGAATTCTGCTGAAGTTTAAAAATGCTTTGGAACTCTTTCATTGTTCTGGGAATTCTACTGAAGTTTAAAAATCCTTTTGAACTCTTCCATTGATTTGGGAATTCTGCTGAAGTTTAAAAATGCTTTGGAACTCTTCCATTGTTCTTGCAATTCCGCTAATGTTTAACAATGCTTTGGAACTCTTCCAATGTTCTCAGAATTCTGCTGAAATTTAAAAATGCTTTGGAACTCTTCCATTATTCCCGCAATTCCGCTGAAGTTTAAAAAAGCTTTGGCACTCTTCAATTGTTCTCGGAATTCCGCTAATTTTTAACAATGCTTTTGGAATTCTTCCATTGTTCTCAGAATTCAGCTGATATTTAACAATGCTTTTGTAACTCTTCCATTGTTCTCGGAATTCCAATGAAGGTTAAAAATGCTTTGGAACTCTTCAATTATTCTCGGAATTCTGTTGAAGTTTAAAAATGCTTTGGAACTCTTCCGTTCTTCTGGGAATTCTGATGAAGTATAAAAATGCTTTGGAACTCTTCCATTGTTCTCGGAAATCCTCTGATGTTTAACAATGCTTTGGAACTCTTCCATTGTTCACGGAATTCGGCTGAAGTTTAAAAATGCTTTGGAACTCATCCATTGTCCTGGGAATTCTGCTGATGCTTAACAATGCTTTGGAACTCTTTCATTGTTCTCGGAATTCCGTTGATGTTTAACAATGCTTTGGAACTCTTCCATTGTTCTCGGAATTCCGCTGATGTTTAACAATGCTTTGGAACTCATCCATTGTTCTCGGAATTCCACTGTAGTTTAAAAAAGCTTTGGAACTCTTCAATTCTTTTTGGAATTTTAATAATGTTTAACAATGCTTTTGGAATTCTTCCATTGGTCTCTGAATTCCGCTGATGTATAACAATGCTTTTGTAAATCTTCCATTGTTCTCGGAATTCCAATGAAGCTTAAAAATGCTTTGAAACTCTTCCATTATTCTCGGATTTCTGTTGAAGTTTAAAAATGCTTTGGAACACTTCCGTTGTTCTGGGAATTCTGATGAAGTTTAAAAATGTTTTGGAACTCTTCGATTGTTCTCGGAAATCCGCTGATGTTTAACATTGCTTTGGAACGCATCCATTGTTTTGGGAATTCTGCTGATGTTTAACAATGCTTTGGAACTCTTCCATTGTTCTCGGAATTCCACTGTAGTTTAAAAATGCTTTGGAACTCTTCCATTGTTCTCGGAATTCTGCTGAAGTTTAAAAATGCTTTGGAACTCTTTCATTGTTCTGGGAATTCTACTGAAGTTTAAAAATGCTTTTGAAATCTTCCATTGATTTGGGAATTCTGCGGAAGTTTAAAAATGCTTTGGAACTCTTCCATTGTTCTGGGAATTCTGCTGATGTTTAACAATGCTTTGGAACTCTTCCATTGTTCACGGAATTCGGCTGAAGTTTAAAAATGCTTTGGAACTCATCCATTGTCCTGGGAATTCTGCTGATGCTTAACAATGCTTTGGAACTCTTTCATTGTTCTCGGAATTCCGTTGATGTTTAACAATGCTTTGGAACTCTTCCATTGTTCTCGGAATTCCGCTGATGTTTAACAATGCTTTGGAACTCATCCATTGTTCTCGGAATTCCACTGTAGTTTAAAAAAGCTTTGGAACTCTTCAATTGTTTTTGGAATTTTGCTAATGTTTAACAATGCTTTTGGAATTCTTCCATTGGTCTCTGAATTCCGCTGATGTATAACAATGCTTTTGTAAATCTTCCATTGTTCTCGGAATTCCAATGAAGCTTAAAAATGCTTTGAAACTCTTCCATTATTCTCGGATTTCTGTTGAAGTTTAAAAATGCTTTGGAACACTTCCGTTGTTCTGGGAATTCTGATGAAGTTTAAAAATGTTTTGGAACTCTTCGATTGTTCTCGGAAATCCGCTGATGTTTAACATTGCTTTGGAACGCATCCATTGTTTTGGGAATTCTGCTGATGTTTAACAATGCTTTGGAACTCTTACATTGTTCTCGGAATTCCACTGTAGTTTAAAAATGCTTTGGAACTGTTCCATTGTTCTCGGAATTCTGCTGAAGTTTAAAAATGCTTTGGAACTCTTTCATTGTTCTGGGAATTCTACTGAAGTTTAAAAATCCTTTTGAACTCTTCCATTGATTTGGGAATTCTGCTGAAGTTTAAAAATGCTTTGGAACTCTTCCATTGTTCTTGCAATTCCGCTAATGTTTAACAATGCTTTGGAACTCTTCCAATGTTCTCAGAATTCTGCTGAAATTTAAAAATGCTTTGGAACTCTTCCATTATTCCCGCAATTCCGCTGAAGTTTAAAAAAGCTTTGGCACTCTTCAATTGTTCTCGGAATTCCGCTAATTTTTAACAATGCTTTTGGAATTCTTCCATTGTTCTCAGAATTCAGCTGATATTTAACAATGCTTTTGTAACTCTTCCATTGTTCTCGGAATTCCAATGAAGGTTAAAAATGCTTTGGAACTCTTCAATTATTCTCGGAATTCTGTTGAAGTTTAAAAATGCTTTGGAACTCGTCCGTTCTTCTGGGAATTCTGATGAAGTATAAAAATGCTTTGGAACTCTTCCATTGTTCTCGGAAATCCTCTGATGTTTAACAATGCTTTGGAACTCTTCCATTGTTCACGGAATTCGGCTGAAGTTTAAAAATGCTTTGGAACTCATCCATTGTCCTGGGAATTCTGCTGATGCTTAACAATGCTTTGGAACTCTTTCATTGTTCTCGGAATTCCGTTGATGTTTAACAATGCTTTGGAACTCTTCCATTGTTCTCGGAATTCCGCTGATGTTTAACAATGCTTTGGAACTCATCCATTGTTCTCGGAATTCCACTGTAGTTTAAAAAAGCTTTGGAACTCTTCAATTCTTTTTGGAATTTTAATAATGTTTAACAATGCTTTTGGAATTCTTCCATTGGTCTCTGAATTCCGCTGATGTATAACAATGCTTTTGTAAATCTTCCATTGTTCTCGGAATTCCAATGAAGCTTAAAAATGCTTTGAAACTCTTCCATTATTCTCGGATTTCTGTTGAAGTTTAAAAATGCTTTGGAACACTTCCGTTGTTCTGGGAATTCTGATGAAGTTTAAAAATGTTTTGGAACTCTTCGATTGTTCTCGGAAATCCGCTGATGTTTAACATTGCTTTGGAACGCATCCATTGTTTTGGGAATTCTGCTGATGTTTAACAATGCTTTGGAACTCTTCCATTGTTCTCGGAATTCCACTGTAGTTTAAAAATGCTTTGGAACTCTTCCATTGTTCTCGGAATTCTGCTGAAGTTTAAAAATGCTTTGGAACTCTTTCATTGTTCTGGGAATTCTACTGAAGTTTAAAAATGCTTTTGAAATCTTCCATTGATTTGGGAATTCTGCGGAAGTTTAAAAATGCTTTGGAACTCTTCCATTGTTCTGGGAATTCTGCTGATGTTTAACAATGCTTTGGTACTCTTCCATTGTTCAAGGATTTCCGCTGAAGTTTAACAATGCTTTGGAACTCTTGCATTTTTCTTGGAATTCTGCTGAAGTTTAAAAATGCTTTGGAACTCTTCCATTGTTCTCATATTTCCACTGATGTTTAATAATGCTTTTGGAACTCTTCCATTGTTCTCTGAATTCCGCTAATGTTTAACAATTATTTTGGAACTCTTCCATTGTTCTCAGAATTCCGCTGAAGTTGAAAAATGTTTTGGAACTCTTCCATTATTCTCAGAATTCCACTAATGTTTAACAATGCTTTTGGAACTCTTCCATTGTTTTTGAAATTTCACTGATGTTTAACAATGCTTTGTAACTCTTCAATTGTTCTCAGAATTCTGCTGAAGTTTAAAAATGCTTTGGAACTCTTCCATTGTTCTCGGAATTCTGCTGAAGTTTAACAATGCTTTGGAACTCTTCCATTGTTCTCGGAATTCCGCTGATGTTTAACAATCCTTTGGATCTCTTAGATTGTTCATCAAATTCTGCTGAAGTTTAAAGATGCTTTGGAACTCTTCCATTGTTCTGGGAATTCCGCTGATGTTTAACAATGCTTTGAATCTCTTCCATTGTTCAAGGAATTCCGCTGTAGTTTATCAATGCTTTGGAACTCTTCCCTTGTTTTCGGAATTCTGTGGAAGTTTAAAAATGCTTTGGAACTCCTCCATTGTTCTCGGAATTCTGCTGAAGTTTAAAAATGCTTTGGAACTCTTCCAATGTTCTGGGAATTCAGCTGAAGTTTAAAAATGCTTTGGAATTCTTCCTATGTTCTGGGAGTTCTGCTGAAGTTTAAAAATGCTTTTGGAACTCTTCCATTGTTCTCTTAATTCCACTGATGTTTATCAATGCTTTGGAACTCTTCCATTGTTCTGGGAATTCTGGTGAAGATTAAAAATGCTTTGGAACTCTTCCATTGTTCATGGAAATCTGCTGAAGTTTAAAAGGCTTTGTAACTCTTCCATTGTTCTGGGAATTCTGCTGAAGTTTAAAATTGCTTTGGAACAATTCCATTGTTCTCAGAATTCCAATGAAGCTTAAAAATGCTTTGGAACTCTTCCATTGTTCTCGGAATTCTGCGAATGTTTAACAATGCTTTGGAACTCTTCCATTGTTCTCAGAATTCTGGTGAAGTTTAACAATGCTTTGGAACTCTTCCATTGTTCTCGGAATTCCGCTGATGTTTAACAATGCTTTGGAACTCTTCCATTGTTCTCGGAATTGAGCTGTAGTTTTAAAATGCTTTGCACCTCTTTAATTATTCTCGGAATTCTGCTGAAGTTTAAAAATGCTTTGGAACTCTTCCATTGTTCTGGGAATTCGGCTGAAGTTTAAAAATGCTTTGGAACTCTTCCTATGTTCTGGGAGTTCTGCTGAAGTTTAAAATTGCTTTGGAAAATTCCATTGTTCTCAGAATTCCAATGAAGCTTAAAAATGCTTTGGAACTCTTCCATTGTTCTCGGAATTCTGCTAATGTTTAACAATGCTTTGGAACTCTTCCATTGTTCTCGGAATTCCGCTGATGTTTAATAATGCTTTTGGAACTCTTCCATTTTTCTCGGAATTCCGCTGAAGTTTTACATTGCTTTGGAACTCTTCCATTGTTCTGGGAATTCAGCTGAAGTTTAAAAATTCTTTGGAACTCTTCCAATGTTCTGGTAATTCTGCTGAAGTTTAAAAATGCTTTGGAACTCTTCTATTGTTCTCGGAATTCTGCTGATGTTTTACAATGCTTTGGAACTCTTCCATTGTTCAAGGAATTCCGCTGAAGTTTAAAAATGCTTTGGAACTCTTCCATTGTTCCCGGTATTCCGCTAACGTTTAACAATGCTTTGGAACTCTTCCATTGTTCTCGGAATTCCGCTGATGTTTAACAATGCTTTGGAACTCTTCCATTGTTCTCGGAATTCCACTGTAGTTTCAAAATGCTTTGGGACGCTTCCATTGTTCTAGGAATTCCGCTGAAGTTTAACAAAGCTTTGGAACTCTTCATTGTTCTCGGAATTCTGTGGAAGTTTAAAAATGCTTTGGAACTCTTCCATTGTTTTCGGAATTCTGCTGAAGTTTAAAAATGCTTGGAACTCTTCCATTGTTTTCGGAATTCTGCTGAAGTTTAAAAATGCTTTGGAACTCTTCCATTGTTTTCGGAATTCTGCTGATGTTTAACAATGCTTTTGGAACTCTTCCATTGTTCTCGCAATTCCGATGATGTTTAACAATGCTTTGGAACTCTTCCATTGTTCTGGGAATTCTGGTGAAGTTTAAAAATGCTTTGGAACTCTTCCATTGTTCACGGAAATCTGCTGAAATTTAAAAAGCTTTGTAACTCTTCCATTGTTCTGGGAATTCTGCTGAAGGTTAAAATTGCTTTGGGACTCTTCCATTGTTCTCAGAATTCCAATGAAGCTTAAAAATGCTTTGGAACTCTTCCATTGTTCTCGGAATTCTGCTAATGTTTAACAATGCTTTGGAACTCTTCCATTGTTCTCGGAATTCCGCTGATGTTTAACAATGCTTTGGAACTCTTCCATTGTTCTCGGAATTGAGCTGTAGTTTTAAAATGCTTTGCACCTCTTTCATTGTTCTCGGAATTCCGCTGAAGTTTAACCATGCTTTTTATCTCTTCCATTGTTCTCGGAATTCCACTGAAGTTTAAAAATGCTTTGCAACTCCTCCATTGTTCTGGGAATTCGGCTGAAGTTTAAAAATGCTTTGGAACTCTTCCTTTGTTCTGGGAGTTCTGCTGAAGTTTAAAATTGCTTTGGAAAATTCCATTGTTCTCAGAATTCCAATGAAGCTTAAAAATGCTTTGGAACTCTTACATTGTTCTCGGAATTCTGCTAATGTTTAACAATGCTTTGGAACTATTCCATTGCTCTCGGAATTCCGCTGTAGTTTAAAAATGCTTTGGAACCCTTTTATTGTTCTTGGAATTCCACTGAAGTTTAGCCATGCTTTGGAACTCTTCCATTGTTCTCGGAATTTCGCTGAAGTTTAAAAATGCTTTGGAACTCTTCCATGGTTCTCGGAATTCTGCTGAAGTTTAAAAAAGATTTTGAACTATTCCATTGTTCTCGGAATTCCGCTAATATTTAACAATGCTTTGGAACTCTTTCATTGTTCTCGGAATTCCGCTGTAGTTTAAAAATGCTTTGGAACTCTTTCATTGTACTCGGAATTCCGCTGAAGTTTAACAATGCTTTGAAACTCTTCCATTGTTCTCGGAATTCTGTGGAAGTTTAAAAATGCTTTGGAACTCTACCATTTTTCTCGGAATTCTGCTAATTTTTAACAATGCTTTGGAACTCTTCCATTGTTCTCGGAATTCTGCTGATGTTTAACAATGCTTTGAAACTCTTCCATTGTTCTCGGAATTGAGCTGTAGTTTTAAAATGCTTTGCACCTATTTCATTGTTCCGGAATTCCGCTGTAGTTTAAAAATGCTTTGGAACTCTTTCATTGTTCTTGGAATTCCACTGAAGTTTAGCCATGCTTTGGAACTCTTCCATTGTTCTCGGAATTCCGCTGAAGTTTAAAAATGCTTTGGAACTCTTCCGTTGTTCTCGGAATTCTGCTGAAGTTTAAAAATTCTGTGGAACTCTTCCATTGTTCTCGGAATTCCGCTGATGTTTAACAATGCTTTAGAACTCTTCCATTGTTCTCGGAATTCTGCTGAAGTTTAAAAATGCTTTGGAACTCTTCCATTGCTCTGGGAATTCTGCTGAAGTTTAAAAATTCTGTGGAACTATTCCATTGTTCTTGGAATTCTGCTAATGTTTAACAATGCTTTGGAACTCTTCCATTGTTCTCGGAAATACGCTGATGTTTAAAAATGCTTTGGAACTCTTCCATAGTTCTTGAAATTCCGCTGTAGTTTAAAAATGCTTTGGAACTCTTCCATTGTTTTTGTATTTCCGCTAAAGTTTATCAATGCTTTGGAACTCTTCCATTGTTCTCGGAATTCCACAAAAGTTTATAAATGCTTTGGAACTCTTCCATTGTTCTCGGAATTCTGCTGAAGTTTAAAAAAGATTTGGAACTCTTCCATTGTTCTCGGAATTCCGCTGAAGTTTAACAATGCTTTGGAACTCTTCCCTTGTTTTCGGAATTCTGTGGAAGTTTAAAAATGCTTTGGAACTCCTCCATTGTTCTCGGAATTCTGCTGAAGTTTAAAAATGCTTTGGAACTCTTCCAATGTTCTGGGAATTCAGCTGAAGTTTAAAAATGCTTTGGAATTCTTCCTATGTTCTGGGAGTTCTGCTGAAGTTTAAAAATGCTTTTGGAACTCTTGAATTGTTCTCTTAATTCCGCTGATGTTTATCAATGCTTTGGAACTCTTCCATTGTTCTGGGTATTCTGGTGAAGTTTAAAAATGCTTTGGAACTCTTCCATTGTTCACGGAAATCTGCTGAAGTTTAAAAGGCTTTGTAACTCTTCCATTGTTCTGGGAATTCTGCTGAAGTTTAAAATTGCTTTGGAACAATTCCATTGTTCTCAGAATTCCAATGAAGCTTAAAAATGCTTTGGAACTCTTCCATTGTTCTCGGAATTCTGCTAATGTTTAACAATGCTTTGGAACTCTTCCATTGTTCTCGGAATTCCTCTGATGTTTAACAATGCTTTGGAACTCTTCCATTGTTCTCAGAATTCTGGTGAAGTTTAACAATGCTTTGGAACTCTTCCATTGTTCTCGGAATTCCGCTGATGTTTAACAATGCTTTGGAACTCTTCCATTGTTCTCGGAATTGAGCTGTAGTTTTAAAATGCTTTGCACCTCTTTCATTGTTCGCGGAATTCCGCTGAAGTTTAACCATGCTTTGGAACTCTTCCATTGTTCTCGGAATTCCGCTGAAGTTTAAAAATGCTTTGGAACTCCTCCATTGTTCTCGGAATTCTGCTGAAGTTTAAAAATGCTTTGGAACTATTCCATTGTTCTGGGAATTTGGCTGAAGTTTAAAAATGCTTTGGAACTCTTCCTATGTTCTGGGAGTTCTGCTGAAGTTTAAAATTGCTTTGGAAAATTCCATTGTTCTCAGAATTCCAATGAAGCTTAAAAATGCTTTGGAACTCTTACATTTTTCTTGGAATTCCGCTAATGTTTAACAATGCTTTGGAACTATTCCATTGTTCTCGGAATTCTGCTGAAGTTTAAAAATGCTTTACAACTCTTCCATGGTTCTTGGAATTCTGCTGAAGTTTAAAAAAGATTTTGAACCTTTCCATTGTTCTCGGAATTCCGCTAATATTTAACAATGCTTTGGAACTCTTTCATTGTTCTCGGAATTCCGCTGTAGTTTAAAAATGCTTTGGAACTTTTTCATTGTTCTCGGAATTCCGCTGAAGTTTAACAATGCTTTGGAACTCTTCCATTGTTCTCGGAATTCTGTGGAAGTTTAAAAATGCTTTGGAACTCTTCCATTGTTCTCGGAATTCTGCTGAAGTTTAAAAATGCTTGGAACTCTTCCATTGTTCTCGGAATTCCGCTGATGTTTAACAATGCTTTTGGAACTCTTCCATTGTTCTCGTAATTCCGCTGATGCTTAACAATGCTTTGGAACTCTTCCATTGTTCTGGGAATTCTGGTGAAGTTTAAAAATGCTTTGGAACTCTTCCATTTTTCACGGAAATCTGCTGAAGTTTAAAAAGCTTTGTAACTCTTCCATTGTTCTGGGAATTCTGCTGAAGTTTAAAATTGCTTTGGGACTCTTCCATTGTTCTCAGAATTCCAATGAAGCTTAAAAATGCTTTGGAACTCTTCCATTGTTCTCGGAATTCTGCTAATGTTTAACAATGCTTTGGAACTCTTCCATTGTTCTCGGAATTCCGCTGATGTTTAACAATGCTTTGGAACTCTTCCATTGTTCTCGGAATTGAGCTGTAGTTTTAAAATGCTTTGGAAGTCTTCCATTGTTCTGGGATTTCTGCTGAAGTTTAAAATTGCTTTGGAACTCTTCCATTGTTCTCAGAATTCCAATGAAGCTTAAAAATGCTTTGGAACTCTTCCATTGTTCTCGGAATTCTGCTAATGTTTAACAATGCTTTGGAACTCTTCCATTGTTCTCGGAATTCCGCTGAAGTTTAACCATGCTTTTGAAGTCTTCCATTGTTCTGGGAATTCTGCTGAAGTTTAAAATTGCTTTGGAACTCTTCCATTGTTCTCAGAATTCCAATGAAGCTTAAAAATGCTTTGGAACTCTTCCATTGTTCTCGGAATTCTGCTAATGTTTAACAATGCTTTGGAACTCTTCTATTGTTCTCGGAATTCCGCTGATGTTTAATAATGCTTTTGGAACTCTTCCATTTTTCTCGGAATTCCGCTGAAGTTTAACATTGCTTTGGAACTCTTCCATTGTTCTGGGAATTCAGCTGAAGTTTAAAAATTGTTTGGAACTCTTCCAATGTTCTGGGAATTCTGCTGAAGTTTAAAAATGCTTTGGAACTCTTCTATTGTTCTCGGAATTCTGCTGATGTTTAACAATGCTTTGGAACTCTTCCATTGTTCAAGGAATTCCGCTGAAGTTTAAAAATGCTTTGGAACTCTTCCATTGTTCCCGGTATTCCGCTAATGTTTAACAATGCTTTGGAACTCTTCCATTGTTCTCGGAATTCCATTGATGTTTAACAATGCTTTGGAACTCTTCCATTGTTCTCGGAATTCCACTGTAGTTTCAAAATGCTTTGGGACGCTTCCATTGTTCTCGGAATTCCGCTGAAGTTTAACAAAGCTTTGGAACTCTTCATTGTTCTCGGAATTCTGTGGAAGTTTAAAAATGCTTTGGAACTCTTCCATTGTTCTCGGAATTCTGCTGAAGTTTAAAAATGCTTGGAACTCTTCCATTGTTCTCGGAATTCCGCTGATGTTTAACAATGCTTTTGGAACTCTTCCATTGTTCTCGTAATTCCGCTGATGTTTAACAATGCTTTGGAACTCTTCCATTGTTCTGGGAATTCTGGTGAAGTTTAAAAATGCTTTGGAACTCTTCCATTGTTCACGGAAATCTGCTGAAATTTAAAAAGCTTTGTAACTCTTCCATTGTTCTGGGAATTCTGCTGAAGGTTAAAATTGCTTTGGGACTCTTCCATTGTTCTCAGAATTCCAATGAAGCTTAAAAATGCTTTGGAACTCTTCCATTGTTCTCGGAATTCTGCTAATGTTTAACAATGCTTTGGAACTCTTCCATTGTTCTCGGAATTCCGCTAATGTTTAACAATGCTTTGGAACTCTTCCATTGTTCTCGGAATTGAGCTGTAGTTTTAAAATGCTTTGCACCTCTTTCATTGTTCTCGGAATTCCGCTGAAGTTTAACCATGCTTTTTAACTCTTCCATTGTTCTCGGAATTCCACTGAAGTTTAAAAATGCTTTGGAACTCCTCCATTGTTCTGGGAATTCGGCTGAAGTTTACAAATGCTTTGGAACTCTTCCTTTGTTCTGGGAGTTCTGCTGAAGTTTAAAATTGCTTTGGAAAATTCCATTGTTCTCAGAATTCCAATGAAGCTTAAAAATGCTTTGGAACTCTTACATTGTTCTCGGAATTCTGCTAATGTTTAACAATGCTTTGGAACTATTCCATTGTTCTCGGAATTCCGCTGTAGTTTAAAAATGCTTTGGAACCCTTTTATTGTTCTTGGAATTCCACTGAAGTTTAGCCATGCTTTGGAACTCTTCCATTGTTCTCGGAATTCCGCTGAAGTTTAAAAATGCTTTGGAACTCTTCCATGGTTCTCGGAATTCTGCTGAAGTTTAAAAAAGATTTTGAACTATTCCATTGTTCTCGGAATTCCGCTGTAGTTTAAAAATGCTTTGGAACTCTTTCATTGTTCTCGGAATTCCGCTGTAGTTTAAAAATGCTTTGGAACTCTTTCATTGTACTCGGAATTCCGCTGAAGTTTAACAATGCTTTGGAACTCTTCCATTGTTCTCGGAATTCTGTGGAAGTTTAAAAATGCTTTGGAACTCTACCATTTTTCACGGAATTCTGCTAATTTTTAACAATGCTTTGGAACTCTTCCATTGTTCTCGGAATTCTGCTGATGTTTAACAATGCTTTGGAACTCTTCCATTGTTCTCGGAATTGAGCTGTAGTTTTAAAATGCTTTGCACCTATTTCATTTTTCTCGGAATTCCGCTGTAGTTTAAAAATGCTTTGGAACTCTTTCATTGTTCTTGGAATTCCACTGAAGTTTAGCCATGCTTTGGAACTCTTCCATTGTTCTCGGAATTCCGCTGAAGTTTAAAAATGCTTTGGAACTCTTCCGTTGTTCTCGGAATTCTGCTGAAGTTTTAAAATTCTGTGGAACTCTTCCATTGTTCTCGGAATTCCGCTGATGTTTAACAATGCTTTAGAACTCTTCCATTGTTGTCGGAATTCTGCTGAAGTTTAAAAATGCTTTGGAACTCTTCCATTGCTCTGGGAATTCTGCTGAAGTTTAAAAATTCTGTGGAACTATTCCATTGTTCTTGGAATTCTGCTAATGTTTAACAATGCTTTGGAACTCTTCCATTGTTCTCGGAAATACGCTGATGTTTAAAAATGCTTTGGAACTCTTCCATAGTTCTTGAAATTCCGCTGTAGTTTAAAAATGCTTTGGAACTCTTCCATTGTTTTTGTATTTCCGCTAAAGTTTATCAATGCTTTGGAACTCTTCCATTGTTCTCGGAATTCCACAAAAGTTTATAAATGCTTTGGAACTCTTCCATTGTTCTCGGAATTCTGCTGAAGTTTAAAAAAGCTTTGGAACTCTTCCATTGTTCTCGGAATTCCGCTGAAGGTTAACAATGCTTTGGAACTCTTCCCTTGTTTTCGGAATTCTGTGGAAGTTTAAAAATGCTTTGGAACTCCTCCATTGTTCTCGGAATTCTGCTGAAGTTTAAAAATGCTTTGGAACTCTTCCAATGTTCTGGGAATTCAGCTGAAGTTTAAAAATGCTTTTGAATTCTTCCTATGTTCTGGGAGTTCTGCTGAAATTTAAAAATGCTTTTGGAACTCTTCCATTGTTCTCGGAATTCCGCTGATGTTTATCAATGCTTTGGAACTCTTCCATTGTTCTGGGAATTCTGGTGAAGTTTAAAAATGCTTTTGAACTCTTCCATTGTTCACGGAAATCTGCTGAAGTTTAAAATGCTTTGTAACTCTTCCATTGTTCTGGGAATTCTGCTGAAGTTTAAAATTGCTTTGGAAAATTCCATTGTTCTCAGAATTCCAATGAAGCTTAAAAATGCTTTGGAACTCTTACATTTTTCTTGGAATTCCGCTAATGTTTAACAATGCTTTGGAACTATTCCATTGTTCTCGGAATTCCGCTGTAGTTTAAAAATGCTTTGGAACCCTTTTATTGTTCTTGGAATTCCACTGAAGTTTAGCCATGCTTTGGAACTCTTCCATTGTTCTCGGAATTCCGCTGAAGTTTAAAAATGCTTTACAACTCTTCCATGGTTCTTGGAATTCTGCTGAAGTTTAAAAAAGATTTTGAACCTTTCCATTGTTCTCGGAATTCCGCTAATATTTAACAATGCTTTGGAACTCTTTCATTGTTCTCGGAATTCCGCTGTAGTTTAAAAATGCTTTGGAACTTTTTCATTGTTCTCGGAATTCCGCTGAAGTTTAACAATGCTTTGGAACTCTTCCATTGTTCTCGGAATTCTGTGGAAGTTTAAAAATGCTTTGGAACTCTTCCATTGTTCTCGGAATTCTGCTGAAGTTTAAAAATGCTTGGAACTCTTCCATTGTTCTCGGAATTCCGCTGATGTTTAACAATGCTTTTGGAACTCTTCCATTGTTCTCGTAATTCCGCTGATGCTTAACAATGCTTTGGAACTCTTCCATTGTTCTGGGAATTCTGGTGAAGTTTAAAAATGCTTTGGAACTCTTCCATTTTTCACGGAAATCTGCTGAAGTTTAAAAAGCTTTGTAACTCTTCCATTGTTCTGGGAATTCTGCTGAAGTTTAAAATTGCTTTGGGACTCTTCCATTGTTCTCAGAATTCCAATGAAGCTTAAAAATGCTTTGGAACTCTTCCATTGTTCTCGGAATTCTGCTAATGTTTAACAATGCTTTGGAACTCTTCCATTGTTCTCGGAATTCCGCTGATGTTTAACAATGCTTTGGAACTCTTCCATTGTTCTCGGAATTGAGCTGTAGTTTTAAAATGCTTTGGAAGTCTTCCATTGTTCTGGGAATTCTGCTGAAGTTTAAAATTGCTTTGGAACTCTTCCATTGTTCTCAGAATTCCAATGAAGCTTAAAAATGCTTTGGAACTCTTCCATTGTTCTCGGAATTCTGCTAATGTTTAACAATGCTTTGGAACTCTTCCATTGTTCTCGGAATTCCGCTGAAGTTTAACCATGCTTTTGAAGTCTTCCATTGTTCTGGGAATTCTGCTGAAGTTTAAAATTGCTTTGGAACTCTTCCATTGTTCTCAGAATTCCAATGAAGCTTAAAAATGCTTTGGAACTCTTCCATTGTTCTCGGAATTCTGCTAATGTTTAACAATGCTTTGGAACTCTTCTATTGTTCTCGGAATTCCGCTGATGTTTAATAATGCTTTTGGAACTCTTCCATTTTTCTCGGAATTCCGCTGAAGTTTAACATTGCTTTGGAACTCTTCCATTGTTCTGGGAATTCAGCTGAAGTTTAAAAATTGTTTGGAACTCTTCCAATGTTCTGGGAATTCTGCTGAAGTTTAAAAATGCTTTGGAACTCTTCTATTGTTCTCGGAATTCTGCTGATGTTTAACAATGCTTTGGAACTCTTCCATTGTTCAAGGAATTCCGCTGAAGTTTAAAAATGCTTTGGAACTCTTCCATTGTTCCCGGTATTCCGCTAATGTTTAACAATGCTTTGGAACTCTTCCATTGTTCTCGGAATTCCGCTGATGTTTAACAATGCTTTTGGAACTCTTCCATTGTTCTCGTAATTCCGCTGATGCTTAACAATGCTTTGGAACTCTTCCATTGTTCTGGGAATTCTGGTGAAGTTTAAAAATGCTTTGGAACTCTTCCATTTTTCACGGAAATCTGCTGAAGTTTAAAAATGCTTTGTAACTCTTCCATTGTTCTGGGAATTCTGCTGAAGTTTAAAATTGCTTTGGGACTCTTCCATTGTTCTCAGAATTCCAATGAAGCTTAAAAATGCTTTGGAACTCTTCCATTGTTCTCGGAATTCTGCTAATGTTTAACAATGCTTTGGAACTCTTCCATTGTTCTCGGAATTCCGCTGATGTTTAACAATGCTTTGGAACTCTTCCATTGTTCTCGGAATTGATCTGTAGTTTTAAAATGCTTTGGAAGTCTTCCATTGTTCTGGGAATTCTGCTGAAGTTTAAAATTGCTTTGGAACTCTTCCATTGTTCTCAGAATTCCAATGAAGCTTAAAAATGCTTTGGAACTCTTCCATTGTTCTCGGAATTCTGCTAATGTTTAACAATGCTTTGGAACTCTTCCATTGTTCTCGGAATTCCGCTGAAGTTTAACCATGCTTTTGAAGTCTTCCATTGTTCTGGGAATTCTGCTGAAGTTTCAAATTGCTTTGGAACTCTTCCATTGTTCTCAGAATTCCAATGAAGCTTAAAAATGCTTTGGAACTCTTCCATTGTTCTCGGAATTCTGCTAATGTTTAACAATGCTTTGGAACTCTTCTATTGTTCTCGGAATTCCGCTGATGTTTAATAATGCTTTTGGAACTCTTCCATTTTTCTCGGAATTCCGCTGAAGTTTAACATTGCTTTGGAACTCTTCCATTGTTCTGGGAATTCAGCTGAAGTTTAAAAATTGTTTGGAACTCTTCCAATGTTCTGGGAATTCTGCTGAAGTTTAAAAATGCTTTGGAACTCTTCTATTGTTCTCGGAATTCTGCTGATGTTTAACAATGCTTTGGAACTCTTCCATTGTTCAAGGAATTCCGCTGAAGTTTAAAAATGCTTTGGAACTCTTCCATTGTTCCCGGTATTCCGCTAATGTTTAACAATGCTTTGGAACTCTTCCATTGTTCTCGGAATTCCGCTGATGTTTAACAATGCTTTGGAACTCTTCCATTGTTCTCGGAATTCCACTGTAGTTTCAAAATGCTTTGGGACGCTTCCATTGTTCTCGGAATTCCGCTGAAGTTTAACAAAGCTTTGGAACTCTTCATTGTTCTCGGAATTCTGTGGAAGTTTAAAAATGCTTTGGAACTCTTCCATTGTTCTCGGAATTCTGCTGAAGTTTAAAAATGCTTGGAACTCTTCCATTGTTCTCGGAATTCCGCTGATGTTTAACAATGCTTTTGGAACTCTTCCATTGTTCTCGTAATTCCGCTGATGTTTAACAATGCTTTGGAACTCTTCCATTGTTCTGGGAATTCTGGTGAAGTTTAAAAATGCTTTGGAACTCTTCCATTGTTCACGGAAATCTGCTGAAATTTAAAAAGCTTTGTAACTCTTCCATTGTTCTGGGAATTCTGCTGAAGGTTAAAATTGCTTTGGGACTCTTCCATTGTTCTCAGAATTCCAATGAAGCTTAAAAATGCTTTGGAACTCTTCCATTGTTCTCGGAATTCTGCTAATGTTTAACAATGCTTTGGAACTCTTCCATTGTTCTCGGAATTCCGCTAATGTTTAACAATGCTTTGGAACTCTTCCCTTGTTCTCGGAATTGAGCTGTAGTTTTAAAATGCTTTGCACCTCTTTCATTGTTCTGGGAATTCTGCTGAAGTTTAAAATTGCTTTGGAACTCTTCCATTGTTCTCAGAATTCCAATGAAGCTTAAAAATGCTTTGGAACTCCTCCATTGTTCTGGGAATTCGGCTGAAGTTTACAAATGCTTTGGAACTCTTCCTTTGTTCTGGGAGTTCTGCTGAAGTTTAAAATTGCTTTGGAAAATTCCATTGTTCTCAGAATTCCAATGAAGCTTAAAAATTCTTTGGAACTCTTACATTGTTCTCGGAATTCTGCTAATGTTTAACAATGCTTTGGAACTATTCCATTGTTCTCGGAATTCCGCTGTAGTTTAAAAATGCTTTGGAACCCTTTTATTGTTCTTGGAATTCCACTGAAGTTTAGCCATGCTTTGGAACTCTTCCATTGTTCTCGGAATTCCGCTGAAGTTTAAAAATGCTTTGGAACTCTTCCATGGTTCTCGGAATTCTGCTGAAGTTTAAAAAAGATTTTGAACTATTCCATTGTTCTCGGAATTCCGCTGTAGTTTAAAAATGCTTTGGAACTCTTTCATTGTTCTCGGAATTCCGCTGTAGTTTAAAAATGCTTTGGAACTCTTTCATTGTACTCGGAATTCCGCTGAAGTTTAACAATGCTTTGGAACTCTTCCATTGTTCTCGGAATTCTGTGGAAGATTAAAAATGCTTTGGAACTCTACCATTTTTCACGGAATTCTGCTAATTTTTAACAATGCTTTGGAACTCTTCCATTGTTCTCGGAATTCTGCTGATGTTTAACAATGCTTTGGAACTCTTCCATTGTTCTCGGAATTGAGCTGTAGTTTTAAAATGCTTTGCACCTATTTCATTGTTCTCGGAATTCCGCTGTAGTTTAAAAATGCTTTGGAACTCTTTCATTGTTCTTGGAATTCCACTGAAGTTTAGCCATGCTTTGGAACTCTTCCATTGTTCTCGGAATTCCGCTGAAGTTTAAAAATGCTTTGGAACTCTTCCGTTGTTCTCGGAATTCTGCTGAAGTTTTAAAATTCTGTGGAACTCTTCCATTGTTCTCGGAATTCCGCTGATGTTTAACAATGCTTTAGAACTCTTCCATTGTTGTCGGAATTCTGCTGAAGTTTAAAAATGCTTTGGAACTCTTCCATTGCTCTGGGAATTCTGCTGAAGTTTAAAAATTCTGTGGAGCTATTCCATTGTTCTTGGAATTCTGCTAATGTTTAACAATGCTTTGGAACTCTTCCATTGTTCTCGGAAATACGCTGATGTTTAAAAATGCTTTGGAACTCTTCCATAGTTCTTGAAATTCCGCTGTAGTTTAAAAATGCTTTGGAACTCTTCCATTGTTTTTGTATTTCCGCTAAAGTTTATCAATGCTTTGGAACTCTTCCATTGTTCTCGGAATTCCACAAAAGTTTATAAATGCTTTGGAACTCTTCCATTGTTCTCGGAATTCTGCTGAAGTTTAAAAAAGCTTTGGAACTCTTCCATTGTTCTCGGAATTCCGCTGAAGTTTAACAATGCTTTGGAACTCTTCCCTTGTTTTCGGAATTCTGTGGAAGTTTAAAAATGCTTTGGAACTCCTCCATTGTTCTCGGAATTCTGCTGAAGTTTAAAAATGCTTTGGAACTCTTCCAATGTTCTGGGAATTCAGCTGAAGTTTAAAAATGCTTTGGAATTCTTCCTATGTTCTGGGAGTTCTGCTGAAATTTAAAAATGCTTTTGGAACTCTTCCATTGTTCTCTTAATTCCGCTGATGTTTATCAATGCTTTGGAACTCTTCCATTGTTCTGGGAATTCTGGTGAAGTTTAAAAATGCTTTGGAACTCTTCCATTGTTCACGGAAATCTGCTGAAGTTTAAAAGGCTTTGTAACTCTTCCATTGTTCTGGGAATTCTGCTGAAGTTTAAAATTGCTTTGGAAAATTCCATTGTTCTCAGAATTCCAATGAAGCTTAAAAATGCTTTGGAACTCTTACATTTTTCTTGGAATTCCGCTAATGTTTAACAATGCTTTGGAACTATTCCATTGTTCTCGGAATTCCGCTGTAGTTTAAAAATGCTTTGGAGCCCTTTTATTGTTCTTGGAATTCCACTGAAGTTTAGCCATGCTTTGGAACTCTTCCATTGTTCTCGGAATTCCGCTGAAGTTTAAAAATGCTTTACAACTCTTCCATGGTTCTTGGAATTCTGCTGAAGTTTAAAAAAGATTTTGAACCTTTCCATTGTTCTCGGAATTCCGCTAATATTTAACAATGCTTTGGAACTCTTTCATTGTTCTCGGAATTCCGCTGTAGTTTAAAAATGCTTTGGAACTTTTTCATTGTTCTCGGAATTCCGCTGAAGTTTAACAATGCTTTGGAACTCTTCCATTGTTCTCGGAATTCTGTGGAAGTTTAAAAATGCTTTGGAACTCTTCCATTGTTCTCGGAATTCTGCTGAAGTTTAAAAATGCTTGGAACTCTTCCATTGTTCTCGGAATTCCGCTGATGTTTAACAATGCTTTTGGAACTCTTCCATTGTTCTCGTAATTCCGCTGATGCTTAACAATGCTTTGGAACTCTTCCATTGTTCTGGGAATTCTGGTGAAGTTTAAAAATGCTTTGGAACTCTTCCATTTTTCACGGAAATCTGCCGAAGTTTAAAAAGCTTTGTAACTCTTCCATTGTTCTGGGAATTCTGCTGAAGTTTAAAATTGCTTTGGGACTCTTCCATTGTTCTCAGAATTCCAATGAAGCTTAAAAATGCTTTGGAACTCTTCCATTGTTCTCGGAATTCTGCTAATGTTTAACAATGCTTTGGAACTCTTCCATTGTTCTCGGAATTCCGCTGATGTTTAACAATGCTTTGGAACTCTTCCATTGTTCTCGGAATTGAGCTGTAGTTTTAAAATGCTTTGGAAGTCTTCCATTGTTCTGGGAATTCTGCTGAAGTTTAAAATTGCTTTGGAACTCTTCCATTGTTCTCAGAATTCCAATGAAGCTTAAAAATGCTTTGGAACTCTTCCATTGTTCTCGGAATTCTGCTAATGTTTAACAATGCTTTGGAACTCTTCCATTGTTCTCGGAATTCCGCTGAAGTTTAACCATGCATTTGAAGTCTTCCATTGTTCTGGGAATTCTGCTGAAGTTTCAAATTGCTTTGGAACTCTTCCATTGTTCTCAGAATTCCAATGAAGCTTAAAAATGCTTTGGAACTCTTCCATTGTTCTCGTAATTCTGCTAATGTTTAACAATGCTTTGGAACTCTTCTATGGTTCTCGGAATTCCGCTGATGTTTAATAATGCTTTTGGAACTCTTCCATTTTTCTCGGAATTCCGCTGAAGTTTAACATTGCTTTGGAACTCTTCCATTGTTCTGGGAATTCAGCTGAAGTTTAAAAATTGTTTGGAACTCTTCCAATGTTCTGGGAATTCTGCTGAAGTTTAAAAATGCTTTGGAACTCTTCTATTGTTCTCGGAATTCTGCTGATGTTTAACAATGCTTTGGAACTCTTCCATTGTTCAAGGAATTCCGCTGAAGTTTAAAAATGCTTTGGAACTCTTCCATTGTTCCCGGTATTCCGCTAATGTTTAACAATGCTTTGGAACTCTTCCATTGTTCTCGGAATTCCGCTGATGTTTAACAATGCTTTGGAACTCTTCCATTGTTCTCGGAATTCCACTGTAGTTTCAAAATGCTTTGGGACGCTTCCATTGTTCTCGGAATTCCGCTGAAGTTTAACAAAGCTTTGGAACTCTTCATTGTTCTCGGAATTCTGTGGAAGTTTAAAAATGCTTTGGAACTCTTCCATTGTTCTCGGAATTCTGCTGAAGTTTAAAAATGCTTGGAACTCTTCCATTGTTCTCGGAATTCCGCTGATGTTTAACAATGCTTTTGGAACTCTTCCATTGTTCTCGTAATTCCGCTGATGTTTAACAATGCTTTGGAACTCTTCCATTGTTCTGGGAATTCTGGTGAAGTTTAAAAATGCTTTGGAACTCTTCCATTGTTCACGGAAATCTGCTGAAATTTAAAAAGCTTTGTAACTCTTCCATTGTTCTGGGAATTCTGCTGAAGGTTAAAATTGCTTTGGGACTCTTCCATTGTTCTCAGAATTCCAATGAAGCTTAAAAATGCTTTGGAACTCTTCCATTGTTCTCGGAATTCTGCTAATGTTTAACAATTCTTTGGAACTCTTCCATTGTTCTCGGAATTCCGCTAATGTTTAACAATGCTTTGGAACTCTTCCATTGTTCTCGGAATTGAGCTGTAGTTTTAAAATGCTTTGCACCTCTTTCATTGTTCTCGGAATTCCGCTGAAGTTTAACCATGCTTTTTAACTCTTCCATTGTTCTCGGAATTCCACTGAAGTTTAAAAATGCTTTGGAACTCCTCCATTGTTCTGGGAATTCGGCTGAAGTTTAAAAATGCTTTGGAACTCTTCCTTTGTTCTGGGAGTCCTGCTGAAGTTTAAAATTGCTTTGGAAAATTCCATTGTTCTCATAATTCCAATGAAGCTTAAAAATGCTTTGGAACTCTTACATTGTTCTCGGAATTCTGCTAATGTTTAACAATGCTTTGGAACTATTCCATTGTTCTCGGAATTCCGCTGTAGTTTAAAAATGCTTTGGAACCCTTTTATTGTTCTTGGAATTCCACTGAAGTTTAGCCATGCTTTGGAACTCTTCCATTGTTCTCGGAATTCCGCTGAAGTTTAAAAATGCTTTGGAACTCTTCCATGGTTCTCGGAATTCTGCTGAAGTTTAAAAAAGATTTTGAACTATTCCATTGTTCTCGGAATTCCGCTAATATTTAACAATGCTTTGGAACTCTTTCATTGTTCTCGGAATTCCGCTGTAGTTTAAAAATGCTTTGGAACTCTTTCATTGTACTCGGAATTCCGCTGAAGTTTAACAATGCTTTGGAACTCTTCCATTGTTCTCGGAATTCTGTGGAAGTTTAAAAATGCTTTGGAACTCTACCATTTTTCTCGGAATTCTGCTAATTTTTAACAATGCTTTGGAACTCTTCCATTGTTCTCGGAATTCTGCTGATGTTTAACAATGCTTTGGAACTCTTCCATTGTTCTCGGAATTGAGCTGTAGTTTTAAAATGCTTTGCACCTATTTCATTGTTCTCGGAATTCCGCTGTAGTTTAAAAATGCTTTGGAACTCTTTCATTGTTCTTGGAATTCCACTGAAGTTTAGCCATGCTTTGGAACTCTTCCATTGTTCTCGGAATTCCGCTGAAGTTTAAAAATGCTTTGGAACTCTTCCGTTGTTCTCGGAATTCTGCTGAAGTTTAAAAATTCTGTGGAACTCTTCCATTGTTCTCGGAATTCCGCTGATGTTTAACAATGCTTTAGAACTCTTCCATTGTTCTCGGAATTCTGCTGAAGTTTAAAAATGCTTTGGAACTCTTCCATTGCTCTGGGAATTCTGCTGAAGTTTAAAAATTCTGTGGAACTATTCCATTGTTCTTGGAATTCTGCTAATGTTTAACAATGCTTTGGAACTCTTCCATTGTTCTCGGAAATACGCTGATGTTTAAAAATGCTTTGGAACTCTTCCATAGTTCTTGAAATTCCGCTGTAGTTTAAAAATGCTTTGGAACTCTTCCATTGTTTTTGTATTTCCGCTAAAGTTTATCAATGCTTTGGAACTCTTCCATTGTTCTCGGAATTCCACAAAAGTTTATAAATGCTTTGGAACTCTTCCATTGTTCTCGGAATTCTGCTGAAGTTTAAAAAAGCTTTGGAACTCTTCCATTGTTCTCGGAATTCCGCTGAAGTTTAACAATGCTTTGGAACTCTTCCCTTGTTTTCAGAATTCTGTGGAAGTTTAAAAATGCTTTGGAACTCCTCCATTGTTCTCGGAATTCTGCTGAAGTTTAAAAATGCTTTGGAACTCTTCCAATGTTCTGGGAATTCAGCTGAAGTTTAAAAATGCTTTGGAATTCTTCCTATGTTCTGGGAGTTCTGCTGAAGTTTAAAAATGCTTTTGGAACTCTTCCATTGTTCTCTTAATTCCGCTGATGTTTATCAATGCTTTGGAAGTCTTCCATTGTTCTGGGAATTCTGGTGAAGTTTAAAAATGCTTTGGAACTCTTCCATTGTTCACGGAAATCTGCTGAAGTTTAAAAGGCTTTGTAACTCTTCCATTGTTCTGGGAATTCTGCTGAAGTTTAAAATTGCTTTGGAACAATTCCATTGTTCTCAGAATTCCAATGAAGCTTAAAAATGCTTTGGAACTCTTCCATTGTTCTCGGAATTCTGCTAATGTTTAACAATGCTTTGGAACTCTTCCATTGTTCTCGGAATTGAGCTGTAGTTTTAAAATGCTTTGCACCTCTTTCATTGTTCTCGGAATTCCGCTGAAGTTTAACCATGCTTTGGAACTCTTCCATTGTTCTCGGAATTCCGCTGAAGTTTAAAAATGCTTTGGAACTCCTCCATTGTTCTCGGAATTCTGCTGAAGTTTAAAAATGCTTTGGAACTCTTCCATTGTTCTGGGAATTCGGCTGAAGTTTAAAAATGCTTTGGAACTCTTCCTATGTTCTGGGAGTTCTGCTGAAGTTTAAAATTGCTTTTGGAACTCTTCCATTGTTCTCTTAATTCCGCTGATGTTTATCAATGCTTTGGAACTCTTCCATTGTTCTGGGAATTCTGGTGAAGTTTAAAAATGCTTTGGAACTCTTCCATTGTTCACGGAAATCTGCTGAAGTTTAAAAGGCTTTGTAACTCTTCCATTGTTCTGGGAATTCTGCTGAAGTTTAAAATTGCTTTGGAAAATTCCATTGTTCTCAGAATTCCAATGAAGCTTAAAAATGCTTTGGAACTCTTACATTTTTCTTGGAATTCCGCTAATGTTTAACAATGCTTTGGAACTATTCCATTGTTCTCGGAATTCCGCTGTAGTTTAAAAATGCTTTGGAACCCTTTTATTGTTCTTGGAATTCCACTGAAGTTTAGCCATGCTTTGGAACTCTTCCATTGTTCTCGGAATTCCGCTGAAGTTTAAAAATGCTTTGGAACTCTTCCATGGTTCTCGGAATTCTGCTGAAGTTTAAAAAAGATTTTGAACTATTCCATTGTTCTCGGAATTCCGCTGTAGTTTAAAAATGCTTTGGAACTCTTTCATTGTTCTCGGAATTCCGCTGTAGTTTAAAAATGCTTTGGAACTCTTTCATTGTACTCGGAATTCCGCTGAAGTTTAACAATGCTTTGGAACTCTTCCATTGTTCTCGGAATTCTGTGGAAGTTTAAAAATGCTTTGGAACTCTACCATTTTTCACGGAATTCTGCTAATTTTTAACAATGCTTTGGAACTCTTCCATTGTTCTCGGAATTCTGCTGATGTTTAACAATGCTTTGGAACTCTTCCATTGTTCTCGGAATTGAGCTGTAGTTTTAAAATGCTTTGCACCTATTTCATTGTTCTCGGAATTCCGCTGTAGTTTAAAAATGCTTTGGAACTCTTTCATTGTTCTTGGAATTCCACTGAAGTTTAGCCATGCTTTGGAACTCTTCCATTGTTCTCGGAATTCCGCTGAAGTTTAAAAATGCTTTGGAACTCTTCCGTTGTTCTCGGAATTCTGCTGAAGTTTTAAAATTCTGTGGAACTCTTCCATTGTTCTCGGAATTCCGCTGATGTTTAACAATGCTTTAGAACTCTTCCATTGTTGTCGGAATTCTGCTGAAGTTTAAAAATGCTTTGGAACTCTTCCATTGCTCTGGGAATTCTGCTGAAGTTTAAAAATTCTGTGGAACTATTCCATTGTTCTTGGAATTCTGCTAATGTTTAACAATGCTTTGGAACTCTTCCATTGTTCTCGGAAATACGCTGATGTTTAAAAATGCTTTGGAACTCTTCCATAGTTCTTGAAATTCCGCTGTAGTTTAAAAATGCTTTGGAACTCTTCCATTGTTTTTGTATTTCCGCTAAAGTTTATCAATGCTTTGGAACTCTTCCATTGTTCTCGGAATTCCACAAAAGTTTATAAATGCTTTGGAACTCTTCCATTGTTCTCGGAATTCTGCTGAAGTTTAAAAAAGCTTTGGAACTCTTCCATTGTTCTCGGAATTCCGCTGAAGTTTAACAATGCTTTGGAACTCTTCCCTTGTTTTCGGAATTCTGTGGAAGTTTAAAAATGCTTTTGAACTCCTCCATTGTTCTCGGAATTCTGCTGAAGTTTAAAAATGCTTTGGAACTCTTCCAATGTTCTGGGAATTCAGCTGAAGTTTAAAAATGCTTTGGAATTCTTCCTATGTTCTGGGAGTTCTGCTGAAATTTAAAAATGCTTTTGGAACTCTTCCATTGTTCTCTTAATTCCGCTGATGTTTATCAATGCTTTGGAACTCTTCCATTGTTCTGGGAATTCTGGTGAAGTTTAAAAATGCTTTGGAACTCTTCCATTGTTCACGGAAATCTGCTGAAGTTTAAAAGGCTTTGTAACTCTTCCATTGTTCTGGGAATTCTGCTGAAGTTTAAAATTGCTTTGGAAAATTCCATTGTTCTCAGAATTCCAATGAAGCTTAAAAATGCTTTGGAACTCTTACATTTTTCTTGGAATTCCGCTAATGTTTAACAATGCTTTGGAACTATTCCATTGTTCTCGGAATTCCGCTGTAGTTTAAAAATGCTTTGGAGCCCTTTTATTGTTCTTGGAATTCCACTGAAGTTTAGCCATGCTTTGGAACTCTTCCATTGTTCTCGGAATTCCGCTGAAGTTTAAAAATGCTTTACAACTCTTCCATGGTTCTTGGAATTCTGCTGAAGTTTAAAAAAGATTTTGAACCTTTCCATTGTTCTCGGAATTCCGCTAATATTTAACAATGCTTTGGAACTCTTTCATTGTTCTCGGAATTCCGCTGTAGTTTAAAAATGCTTTGGAACTTTTTCATTGTTCTCGGAATTCCGCTGAAGTTTAACAATGCTTTGGAACTCTTCCATTGTTCTCGGAATTCTGTGGAAGTTTAAAAATGCTTTGGAACTCTTCCATTGTTCTCGGAATTCTGCTGAAGTTTAAAAATGCTTGGAACTCTTCCATTGTTCTCGGAATTCCGCTGATGTTTAACAATGCTTTTGGAACTCTTCCATTGTTCTCGTAATTCCGCTGATGCTTAACAATGCTTTGGAACTCTTCCATTGTTCTGGGAATTCTGGTGAAGTTTAAAAATGCTTTGGAACTCTTCCATTTTTCACGGAAATCTGCTGAAGTTTAAAAAGCTTTGTAACTCTTCCATTGTTCTGGGAATTCTGCTGAAGTTTAAAATTGCTTTGGGACTCTTCCATTGTTCTCAGAATTCCAATGAAGCTTAAAAATGCTTTGGAACTCTTCCATTGTTCTCGGAATTCTGCTAATGTTTAACAATGCTTTGGAACTCTTCCATTGTTCTCGGAATTCCGCTGATGTTTAACAATGCTTTGGAACTCTTCCATTGTTCTCGGAATTGAGCTGTAGTTTTAAAATGCTTTGGAAGTCTTCCATTGTTCTGGGAATTCTGCTGAAGTTTAAAATTGCTTTGGAACTCTTCCATTGTTCTCAGAATTCCAATGAAGCTTAAAAATGCTTTGGAACTCTTCCATTGTTCTCGGAATTCTGCTAATGTTTAACAATGCTTTGGAACTCTTCCATTGTTCTCGGAATTCCGCTGAAGTTTAACCATGCATTTGAAGTCTTCCATTGTTCTGGGAATTCTGCTGAAGTTTCAAATTGCTTTGGAACTCTTCCATTGTTCTCAGAATTCCAATGAAGCTTAAAAATGCTTTGGAACTCTTCCATTGTTCTCGGAATTCTGCTAATGTTTAACAATGCTTTGGAACTCTTCTATTGTTCTCGGAATTCCGCTGATGTTTAATAATGCTTTTGGAACTCTTCCATTTTTCTCGGAATTCCGCTGAAGTTTAACATTGCTTTGGAACTCTTCCATTGTTCTGGGAATTCAGCTGAAGTTTAAAAATTGTTTGGAACTCTTCCAATGTTCTGGGAATTCTGCTGAAGTTTAAAAATGCTTTGGAACTCTTCTATTGTTCTCGGAATTCTGCTGATGTTTAACAATGCTTTGGAACTCTTCCATTGTTCAAGGAATTCCGCTGAAGTTTAAAAATGCTTTGGAACTCTTCCATTGTTCCCGGTATTCCGCTAATGTTTAACAATGCTTTGGAACTCTTCCATTGTTCTCGGAATTCCGCTGATGTTTAACAATGCTTTGGAACTCTTCCATTGTTCTCGGAATTCCACTGTAGTTTCAAAATGCTTTGGGACGCTTCCATTGTTCTCGGAATTCCGCTGAAGTTTAACAAAGCTTTGGAACTCTTCATTGTTCTCGGAATTCTGTGGAAGTTTAAAAATGCTTTGGAACTCTTCCATTGTTCTCGGAATTCTGCTGAAGTTTAAAAATGCTTGGAACTCTTCCATTGTTCTCGGAATTCCGCTGATGTTTAACAATGCTTTTGGAACTCTTCCATTGTTCTCGTAATTCCGCTGATGTTTAACAATGCTTTGGAACTCTTCCATTGTTCTGGGAATTCTGGTGAAGTTTAAAAATGCTTTGGAACTCTTCCATTGTTCACGGAAATCTGCTGAAATTTAAAAAGCTTTGTAACTCTTCCATTGTTCTGGGAATTCTGCTGAAGGTTAAAATTGCTTTGGGACTCTTCCATTGTTCTCAGAATTCCAATGAAGCTTAAAAATGCTTTGGAACTCTTCCATTGTTCTCGGAATTCTGCTAATGTTTAACAATTCTTTGGAACTCTTCCATTGTTCTCGGAATTCCGCTAATGTTTAACAATGCTTTGGAACTCTTCCATTGTTCTCGGAATTGAGCTGTAGTTTTAAAATGCTTTGCACCTCTTTCATTGTTCTCGGAATTCCGCTGAAGTTTAACCATGCTTTTTAACTCTTCCATTGTTCTCGGAATTCCACTGAAGTTTAAAAATGCTTTGGAACTCCTCCATTGTTCTGGGAATTCGGCTGAAGTTTAAAAATGCTTTGGAACTCTTCCTTTGTTCTGGGAGTCCTGCTGAAGTTTAAAATTGCTTTGGAAAATTCCATTGTTCTCATAATTCCAATGAAGCTTAAAAATGCTTTGGAACTCTTACATTGTTCTCGGAATTCTGCTAATGTTTAACAATGCTTTGGAACTATTCCATTGTTCTCGGAATTCCGCTGTAGTTTAAAAATGCTTTGGAACCCTTTTATTGTTCTTGGAATTCCACTGAAGTTTAGCCATGCTTTGGAACTCTTCCATTGTTCTCGGAATTCCGCTGAAGTTTAAAAATGCTTTGGAACTCTTCCATGGTTCTCGGAATTCTGCTGAAGTTTAAAAAAGATTTTGAACTATTCCATTGTTCTCGGAATTCCGCTAATATTTAACAATGCTTTGGAACTCTTTCATTGTTCTCGGAATTCCGCTGTAGTTTAAAAATGCTTTGGAACTCTTTCATTGTACTCGGAATTCCGCTGAAGTTTAACAATGCTTTGGAACTCTTCCATTGTTCTCGGAATTCTGTGGAAGTTTAAAAATGCTTTGGAACTCTACCATTTTTCTCGGAATTCTGCTAATTTTTAACAATGCTTTGGAACTCTTCCATTGTTCTCGGAATTCTGCTGATGTTTAACAATGCTTTGGAACTCTTCCATTGTTCTCGGAATTGAGCTGTAGTTTTAAAATGCTTTGCACCTATTTCATTGTTCTCGGAATTCCGCTGTAGTTTAAAAATGCTTTGGAACTCTTTCATTGTTCTTGGAATTCCACTGAAGTTTAGCCATGCTTTGGAACTCTTCCATTGTTCTCGGAATTCCGCTGAAGTTTAAAAATGCTTTGGAACTCTTCCGTTGTTCTCGGAATTCTGCTGAAGTTTAAAAATTCTGTGGAACTCTTCCATTGTTCTCGGAATTCCGCTGATGTTTAACAATGCTTTAGAACTCTTCCATTGTTCTCGGAATTCTGCTGAAGTTTAAAAATGCTTTGGAACTCTTCCATTGCTCTGGGAATTCTGCTGAAGTTTAAAAATTCTGTGGAACTATTCCATTGTTCTTGGAATTCTGCTAATGTTTAACAATGCTTTGGAACTCTTCCATTGTTCTCGGAAATACGCTGATGTTTAAAAATGCTTTGGAACTCTTCCATAGTTCTTGAAATTCCGCTGTAGTTTAAAAATGCTTTGGAACTCTTCCATTGTTTTTGTATTTCCGCTAAAGTTTATCAATGCTTTGGAACTCTTCCATTGTTCTCGGAATTCCACAAAAGTTTATAAATGCTTTGGAACTCTTCCATTGTTCTCGGAATTCTGCTGAAGTTTAAAAAAGCTTTGGAACTCTTCCATTGTTCTCGGAATTCCGCTGAAGTTTAACAATGCTTTGGAACTCTTCCCTTGTTTTCAGAATTCTGTGGAAGTTTAAAAATGCTTTGGAACTCCTCCATTGTTCTCGGAATTCTGCTGAAGTTTAAAAATGCTTTGGAACTCTTCCAATGTTCTGGGAATTCAGCTGAAGTTTAAAAATGCTTTGGAATTCTTCCTATGTTCTGGGAGTTCTGCTGAAGTTTAAAAATGCTTTTGGAACTCTTCCATTGTTCTCTTAATTCCGCTGATGTTTATCAATGCTTTGGAAGTCTTCCATTGTTCTGGGAATTCTGGTGAAGTTTAAAAATGCTTTGGAACTCTTCCATTGTTCACGGAAATCTGCTGAAGTTTAAAAGGCTTTGTAACTCTTCCATTGTTCTGGGAATTCTGCTGAAGTTTAAAATTGCTTTGGAACAATTCCATTGTTCTCAGAATTCCAATGAAGCTTAAAAATGCTTTGGAACTCTTCCATTGTTCTCGGAATTCTGCTAATGTTTAACAATGCTTTGGAACTCTTCCATTGTTCTCGGAATTGAGCTGTAGTTTTAAAATGCTTTGCACCTGTTTCATTGTTCTCGGAATTCCGCTGAAGTTTAACCATGCTTTGGAACTCTTCCATTGTTCTCGGAATTCCGCTGAAGTTTAAAAATGCTTTGGAACTCCTCCATTGTTCTCGGAATTCTGCTGAAGTTTAAAAATGCTTTGGAACTCTTCCATTGTTCTGGGAATTCGGCTGAAGTTTAAAAATGCTTTGGAACTCTTCCTATGTTCTGGGAGTTCTGCTGAAGTTTAAAATTGCTTTTGGAACTCTTCCATTGTTCTCTTAATTCCGCTGATGTTTATCAATGCTTTGGAACTCTTCCATTGTTCTGGGAATTCTGGTGAAGTTTAAAAATGCTTTGGAACTCTTCCATTGTTCACGGAAATCTGCTGAAGTTTAAAAGGCTTTGTAACTCTTCCATTGTCCTGGGAATTCTGCTGAAGTTTAAAATTGCTTTGGAAAATTCCATTGTTCTCAGAATTCCAATGAAGCTTAAAAATGCTTTGGAACTCTTACATTTTTCTTGGAATTCCGCTAATGTTTAACAATGCTTTGGAACTATTCCATTGTTCTCGGAATTCCGCTGTAGTTTAAAAATGCTTTGGAACCCTTTTATTGTTCTTGGAATTCCACTGAAGTTTAGCCATGCTTTGGAACTCTTCCATTGTTCTCGGAATTCCGCTGAAGTTTAAAAATGCTTTACAACTCTTCCATGGTTCTTGGAATTCTGCTGAAGTTTAAAAAAGATTTTGAACCTTTCCATTGTTCTCGGAATTCCGCTAATATTTAACAATGCTTTGGAACTCTTTCATTGTTCTCGGAATTCCGCTGTAGTTTAAAAATGCTTTGGAACTTTTTCATTGTTCTCGGAATTCCGCTGAAGTTTAACAATGCTTTGGAACTCTTCCATTGTTCTCGGAATTCTGTGGAAGTTTAAAAATGCTTTGGAACTCTTCCATTGTTCTCGGAATTCTGCTGAAGTTTAAAAATGCTTGGAACTCTTCCATTGTTCTCGGAATTCCGCTGATGTTTAACAATGCTTTTGGAACTCTTCCATTGTTCTCGTAATTCCGCTGATGCTTAACAATGCTTTGGAACTCTTCCATTGTTCTGGGAATTCTGGTGAAGTTTAAAAATGCTTTGGAACTCTTCCATTTTTCACGGAAATCTGCTGAAGTTTAAAAAGCTTTGTAACTCTTCCATTGTTCTGGGAATTCTGCTGAAGTTTAAAATTGCTTTGGGACTCTTCCATTGTTCTCAGAATTCCAATGAAGCTTAAAAATGCTTTGGAACTCTTCCATTGTTCTCGGAATTCTGCTAATGTTTAACAATGCTTTGGAACTCTTCCATTGTTCTCGGAATTCCGCTGATGTTTAACAATGCTTTGGAACTCTTCCATTGTTCTCGGAATTGAGCTGTAGTTTTAAAATGCTTTGGAAGTCTTCCATTGTTCTGGGAATTCTGCTGAAGTTTAAAATTGCTTTGGAACTCTTCCATTGTTCTCAGAATTCCAATGAAGCTTAAAAATGCTTTGGAACTCTTCCATTGTTCTCGGAATTCTGCTAATGTTTAACAATGCTTTGGAACTCTTCCATTGTTCTCGGAATTCCGCTGAAGTTTAACCATGCTTTTGAAGTCTTCCATTGTTCTGGGAATTCTGCTGAAGTTTAAAATTGCTTTGGAACTCTTCCATTGTTCTCAGAATTCCAATGAAGCTTAAAAATGCTTTGGAACTCTTCCATTGTTCTCGGAATTCTGCTAATGTTTAACAATGCTTTGGAACTCTTCTATTGTTCTCGGAATTCCGCTGATGTTTAATAATGCTTTTGGAACTCTTCCATTTTTCTCGGAATTCCGCTGAAGTTTAACATTGCTTTGGAACTCTTCCATTGTTCTGGGAATTCAGCTGAAGTTTAAAAATTGTTTGGAACTCTTCCAATGTTCTGGGAATTCTGCTGAAGTTTAAAAATGCTTTGGAACTCTTCTATTGTTCTCGGAATTCTGCTGATGTTTAACAATGCTTTGGAACTCTTCCATTGTTCAAGGAATTCCGCTGAAGTTTAAAAATGCTTTGGAACTCTTCCATTGTTCCCGGTATTCTGCTAATGTTTAACAATGCTTTGGAACTCTTCCATTTTTCTCGGAATTCCGCTGATGTTTAACAATGCTTTGGAACTCTTCCATTGTTCTCGGAATTCCACTGTAGTTTCAAAATGCTTTGGGACGCTTCCATTGTTCTCGGAATTCCGCTGAAGTTTAACAAAGCTTTGGAACTCTTCATTGTTCTCGGAATTCTGTGGAAGTTTAAAAATGCTTTGGAACTCTTCCATTGTTCTCGGAATTCCGCTGAAGTTTAAAAATGCTTGGAACTCTTCCATTGTTCTCGGAATTCCGCTGATGTTTAACAATGCTTTTGGAACTCTTCCATTGTTCTCGTAATTCCGCTGATGTTTAACAATGCTTTGGAACTCTTCCATTGTTCTGGGAATTCTGGTGAAGTTTAAAAATGCTTTGGAACTCTTCCATTGTTCACGGAAATCTGCTGAAATTTAAAAAGCTTTGTAACTCTTCCATTGTTCTGGGAATTCTGCTGAAGGTTAAAATTGCTTTGGGACTCTTCCATTGTTCTCAGAATTCCAATGAAGCTTAAAAATGCTTTGGAACTCTTCCATTGTTCTCGGAATTCTGCTAATGTTTAACAATGCTTTGGAACTCTTCCATTGTTCTCGGAATTCCGCTAATGTTTAACAATGCTTTGGAACTCTTCCATTGTTCTCGGAATTGAGCTGTAGTTTTAAAATGCTTTGCACCTCTTTCATTGTTCTCGGAATTCCGCTGAAGTTTAACCATGCTTTTTAACTCTTCCATTGTTCTCGGAATTCCACTGAAGTTTAAAAATGCTTTGGAACTCCTCCATTGTTCTGGGAATTCGGCTGAAGTTTAAAAATGCTTTGGAACTCTTCCTTTGTTCTGGGAGTTCTGCTGAAGTTTAAAATTGCTTTGGAAAATTCCATTGTTCTCAGAATTCCAATGAAGCTTAAAAATGCTTTGGAACTCTTACATTGTTCTCGGAATTCTGCTAATGTTTAACAATGCTTTGGAACTATTCCATTGTTCTCGGAATTCCGCTGTAGTTTAAAAATGCTTTGGAACCCTTTTATTGTTCTTGGAATTCCACTGAAGTTTAGCCATGCTTTGGAACTCTTCCATTGTTCTCGGAATTCCGCTGAAGTTTAAAAATGCTTTGGAACTCTTCCATAGTTCTCGGAATTCTGCTGGAGTTTAAAAAATATTTTGAACTATTCCATTGTTCTCGGAATTCCGCTAATATTTAACAATGCTTTGGAACTCTTTCATTGTTCTCGGAATTCCGCTGTAGTTTAAAAATGCTTTGGAACTCTTTCATTGTACTCGGAATTCCGCTGAAGTTTAACAATGCTTTGGAACTCTTCCATTGTTCTCGGAATTCTGTGGAAGTTTAAAAATGCTTTGGAACTTTACCATTTTTCTCGGAATTCTGCTAATTTTTAACAATGCTTTGGAACTCTTCCATTGTTCTCGGAATTCTGCTGATGTTTAACAATGCTTTGGAACTCTTCCATTGTTCTCGGAATTGAGCTGTAGCTTTAAAATGCTTTGCACCTATTTCATTGTTCTCGGAATTCCGCTGTAGTTTAAAAATGCTTTGGAACTCTTTCATTGTTCTTGGAATTCCACTGAAGTTTAGCCATGCTTTGGAACTCTTCCATTGTTCTCGGAATTCCGCTGAAGTTTAAAAATGCTTTGGAACTCTTTCATTGTTCTTGGAATTCCACTGAAGTTTAGCCATGCTTTGGAACTCTTCCATTGTTCTCGGAATTCCGCTGAAGTTTAAAAATGCTTTGGAACTCTTCCATTGTTCTCGGAATTCCGCTGATGTTTAACAATGCTTTAGAACTCTTCCATTGTTCTCGGAATTCTGCTGAAGTTTAAAAATGCTTTGGAACTCTTCCATTGCTCTGGGAATTCTGCTGAAGTTTAAAAATTCTGTGGAACTATTCCATTGTTCTTGGAATTCTGCTAATGTTTAACAATGCTTTGGAACTCTTCCATTGTTCTCGGAAATACGCTGATGTTTAAAAATGCTTTGGAACTCTTCCATAGTTCTTGAAATTCCGCTGTAGTTTAAAAATGCTTTGGAACTCTTCCATTGTTTTTGTATTTCCGCTAAAGTTTATCAATGCTTTGGAACTCTTCCATTGTTCTCGGAATTCCACAAAAGTTTATAAATGCTTTGGAACTCTTCCATTGTTCTGGGAATTCTGGTGAAGTTTAAAAATGCTTTGGAACTCTTCCATTGTTCACGGAAATCTGCTGAAGTTTAAAAGGCTTTGTAACTCTTCCATTTTTCTGGGAATTCTGCTGAAGTTTAAAATTGCTTTGGAACAATTCCATTGTTCTCAGAATTCCAATGAAGCTTAAAAATGCTTTGGAACTCTTCCATTGTTCTCGGAATTCTGCTAATGTTTAACAATGCTTTGGAACTCTTCCATTGTTCTCGGAATTGAGCTGTAGTTTTAAAATGCTTTGCACCTCTTTCATTGTTCTCGGAATTCCGCTGAAGTTTAACCATGCTTTGGAACTCTTCCATTGTTCTCGGAATTCCGCTGAAGTTTAAAAATGCTTTGGAACTCCTCCATTGTTCTCGGAATTCTGCTGAAGTTTAAAAATGCTTTGGAACTCTTCCATTGTTCTGGGAATTCGGCTGAAGTTTAAAAATGCTTTGGAACTCTTCCTATGTTCTGGGAGTTCTGCTGAAGTTTAAAATTGCTTTTGGAACTCTTCCATTGTTCTCTTAATTCCGCTGATGTTTATCAATGCTTTGGAACTCTTCCATTGTTCTGGGAATTCTGGTGAAGTTTAAAAATGCTTTGGAACTCTTCCATTGTTCACGGAAATCTGCTGAAGTTTAAAAGGCTTTGTAACTCTTCCATTGTTCTCGGAATTCCGCTGAAGTTTAAAAATGCTTTACAACTCTTCCATGGTTCTTGGAATTCTGCTGAAGTTTAAAAAAGATTTTGAACCTTTCCATTGTTCTCGGAATTCCGCTAATATTTAACAATGCTTTGGAACTCTTTCATTGTTCTCGGAATTCCGCTGTAGTTTAAAAATGCTTTGGAACTTTTTCATTGTTCTCGGAATTCCGCTGAAGTTTAACAATGCTTTGGAACTCTTCCATTGTTCTCGGAATTCTGTGGAAGTTTAAAAATGCTTTGGAACTCTTCCATTGTTCTCGGAATTCTGCTGAAGTTTAAAAATGCTTGGAACTCTTCCATTGTTCTCGGAATTCCGCTGATGTTTAACAATGCTTTTGGAACTCTTCCATTGTTCTCGTAATTCCGCTGATGTTTAACAATGCTTTGGAACTCTTCCATTGTTCTGGGAATTCTGGTGAAGTTTAAAAATGCTTTGGAACTCTTCCATTGTTCACGGAAATCTGCTGAAATTTAAAAAGCTTTGTAACTCTTCCATTGTTCTGGGAATTCTGCTGAAGGTTAAAATTGCTTTGGGACTCTTCCATTGTTCTCAGAATTCCAATGAAGCTTAAAAATGCTTTGGAACTCTTCCATTGTTCTCGGAATTCTGCTAATGTTTAACAATGCTTTGGAACTCTTCCATTGTTCTCGGAATTCCGCTAATGTTTAACAATGCTTTGGAACTCTTCCATTGTTCTCGGAATTGAGCTGTAGTTTTAAAATGCTTTGCACCTCTTTCATTGTTCTCGGAATTCCGCTGAAGTTTAACCATGCTTTTTAACTCTTCCATTGTTCTCGGAATTCCACTGAAGTTTAAAAATGCTTTGGAACTCCTCCATTGTTCTGGGAATTCGGCTGAAGTTTAAAAATGCTTTGGAACTCTTCCTTTGTTCTGGGAGTTCTGCTGAAGTTTAAAATTGCTTTGGAAAATTCCATTGTTCTCAGAATTCCAATGAAGCTTAAAAATGCTTTGGAACTCTTACATTGTTCTCGGAATTCTGCTAATGTTTAACAATGCTTTGGAACTATTCCATTGTTCTCAGAATTCCGCTGTAGTTTAAAAATGCTTTGGAACCCTTTTATTGTTCTTGGAATTCCACTGAAGTTTAGCCATGCTTTGGAACTCTTCCATTGTTCTCGGAATTCCGCTGAAGTTTAAAAATGCTTTGGAACTCTTCCATAGTTCTCGGAATTCTGCTGAAGTTTAAAAAATATTTTGAACTATTCCATTGTTCTCGGAATTCCGCTAATATTTAACAATGCTTTGGAACTCTTTCATTGTTCTCGGAATTCCGCTGTAGTTTAAAAATGCTTTGGAACTCTTTCATTGTACTCGGAATTCCGCTGAAGTTTAACAATGCTTTGGAACTCTTCCATTGTTCTCGGAATTCTGTGGAAGTTTAAAAATGCTTTGGAACTCTACCATTTTTCTCGGAATTCTGCTAATTTTTAACAATGCTTTGGAACTCTTCCATTGTTCTCGGAATTCTGCTGATGTTTAACAATGCTTTGGAACTCTTCCATTGTTCTCGGAATTGAGCTGTAGTTTTAAAATGCTTTGCACCTATTTCATTGTTCTCGGAATTCCGCTGTAGTTTAAAAATGCTTTGGAACTCTTTCATTGTTCTTGGAATTCCACTGAAGTTTAGCCATGCTTTGGAACTCTTCCATTGTTCTCGGAATTCCGCTGAAGTTTAAAAATGCTTTGGAACTCTTTCATTGTTCTTGGAATTCCACTGAAGTTTAGCCATGCTTTGGAACTCTTCCATTGTTCTCGGAATTCCGCTGAAGTTTAAAAATGCTTTGGAACTCTTCCATTGTTCTCGGAATTCCGCTGATGTTTAACAATGCTTTAGAACTCTTCCATTGTTCTCGGAATTCTGCTGAAGTTTAAAAATGCTTTGGAACTCTTCCATTGCTCTGGGAATTCTGCTGAAGTTTAAAAATTCTGTGGAACTATTCCATTGTTCTTGGAATTCTGCTAATGTTTAACAATGCTTTGGAACTCTTCCATTGTTCTCGGAAATACGCTGATGTTTAAAAATGCTTTGGAACTCTTCCATAGTTCTTGAAATTCCGCTGTAGTTTAAAAATGCTTTGGAACTCTTCCATTGTTTTTGTATTTCCGCTAAAGTTTATCAATGATTTGGAACTCTTCCATTGTTCTCGGAATTCCACAAAAGTTTATAAATGCTTTGGAACTCTTCCATTGTTCTGGGAATTCTGGTGAAGTTTAAAAATGCTTTGGAACTCTTCCATTGTTCACGGAAATCTGCTGAAGTTTAAAAGGCTTTGTAACTCTTCCATTGTTCTGGGAATTCTGCTGAAGTTTAAAATTGCTTTGGAACAATTCCATTGTTCTCAGAATTCCAATGAAGCTTAAAAATGCTTTGGAACTCTTCCATTGTTCTCGGAATTCTGCTAATGTTTAACAATGCTTTGGAACTCTTCCATTGTTCTCGGAATTGAGCTGTAGTTTTAAAATGCTTTGCACCTCTTTCATTGTTCTCGGAATTCCGCTGAAGTTTAACCATGCTTTGGAACTCTTCCATTGTTCTCGGAATTCCGCTGAAGTTTAAAAATGCTTTGGAACTCCTCCATTGTTCTCGGAATTCTGCTGAAGTTTAAAAATGCTTTGGAACTCTTCCATTGTTCTGGGAATTCGGCTGAAGTTTAAAAATGCTTTGGAACTCTTCCTATGTTCTGGGAGTTCTGCTGAAGTTTAAAATTGCTTTTGGAACTCTTCCATTGTTCTCTTAATTCCGCTGATGTTTATCAATGCTTTGGAACTCTTCCATTGTTCTGGGAATTCTGGTGAAGTTTAAAAATGCTTTGGAACTCTTCCATTGTTCACGGAAATCTGCTGAAGTTTAAAAGGCTTTGTAACTCTTCCATTGTTCTCGGAATTCCGCTGAAGTTTAAAAATGCTTTACAACTCTTCCATGGTTCTTGGAATTCTGCTGAAGTTTAAAAAAGATTTTGAACCTTTCCATTGTTCTCGGAATTCCGCTAATATTTAACAATGCTTTGGAACTCTTTCATTGTTCTCGGAATTCCGCTGTAGTTTAAAAATGCTTTGGAACTTTTTCATTGTTCTCGGAATTCCGCTGAAGTTTAACAATGCTTTGGAACTCTTCCATTGTTCTCGGAATTCTGTGGAAGTTTAAAAATGCTTTGGAACTCTTCCATTGTTCTCGGAATTCTGCTGAAGTTTAAAAATGCTTGGAACTCTTCCATTGTTCTCGGAATTCCGCTGATGTTTAACAATGCTTTTGGAACTCTTCCATTGTTCTCGTAATTCCGCTGATGCTTAACAATGCTTTGGAACTCTTCCATTGTTCTGGGAATTCTGGTGAAGTTTAAAAATGCTTTGGAACTCTTCCATTTTTCACGGAAATCTGCTGAAGTTTAAAAAGCTTTGTAACTCTTCCATTGTTCTGGGAATTCTGCTGAAGTTTAAAATTGCTTTGGGACTCTTCCATTGTTCTCAGAATTCCAATGAAGCTTAAAAATGCTTTGGAACTCTTCCATTGTTCTTGGAATTCTGCTAATGTTTAACAATGCTTTGGAACTCTTCCATTGTTCTCGGAATTCCGCTGATGTTTAACAATGCTTTGGAACTCTTCCATTGTTCTCGGAATTGAGCTGTAGTTTTAAAATGCTTTGGAAGTCTTCCATTGTTCTGGGAATTCTGCTGAAGTTTAAAATTGCTTTGGAACTCTTCCATTGTTCTCAGAATTCCAATGAAGCTTAAAAATGCTTTGGAACTCTTCCATTGTTCTCGGAATTCTGCTTATGTTTAACAATGCTTTGGAACTCTTCCATTGTTCTCGGAATTCCGCTGAAGTTTAACCATGCTTTTGAAGTCTTCCATTGTTCTGGGAATTCTGCTGAAGTTTAAAATTGCTTTGGAACTCTTCCATTGTTCTCAGAATTCCAATGAAGCTTAAAAATGCTTTGGAACTCTTCCATTGTTCTCGGAATTCTGCTAATGTTTAACAATGCTTTGGAACTCTTCTATTGTTCTCGGAATTCCGCTGATGTTTAATAATGCTTTTGGAACTCTTCCATTTTTCTCGGAATTCCGCTGAAGTTTAACATTGCTTTGGAACTCTTCCATTGTTCTGGGAATTCAGCTGAAGTTTAAAAATTGTTTGGAACTCTTCCAATGTTCTGGGAATTCTGCTGAAGTTTAAAAATGCTTTGGAACTCTTCTATTGTTATCGGAATTCTGCTGATGTTTAACAATGCTTTGGAACTCTTCCATTGTTCAAGGAATTCAGCTGAAGTTTAAAAATGCTTTGGAACTCTTCCATTGTTCCCGGTATTCTGCTAATGTTTAACAATGCTTTGGAACTCTTCCATTGTTCTCGGAATTCCGCTGATGTTTAACAATGCTTTGGAACTCTTCCATTGTTCTCGGAATTCCACTGTAGTTTCAAAATGCTTTGGGACGCTTCCATTGTTCTCGGAATTCCGCTGAAGTTTAACAAAGCTTTGGAACTCTTCATTGTTCTCGGAATTCTGTGGAAGTTTAAAAATGCTTTGGAACTCTTCCATTGTTCTCGGAATTCTGCTGAAGTTTAAAAATGCTTGGAACTCTTCCATTGTTCTCGGAATTCCGCTGATGTTTAACAATGCTTTTGGAACTCTTCCATTGTTCTCGTAATTCCGCTGATGTTTAACAATGCTTTGGAACTCTTCCATTGGTCTGGGAATTCTGGTGAAGTTTAAAAATGCTTTGGAACTCTTCCATTGTTCACGGAAATCTGCTGAAATTTAAAAAGCTTTGTAACTCTTCCATTGTTCTGGGAATTCTGCTGAAGGTTAAAATTGCTTTGGGACTCTTCCATTGTTCTCAGAATTCCAATGAAGCTTAAAAATGCTTTGGAACTCTTCCATTGTTCTCGGAATTCTGCTAATGTTTAACAATGCTTTGGAACTCTTCCATTGTTCTCGGAATTCCGCTAATGTTTAACAATGCTTTGGAACTCTTCCATTGTTCTCGGAATTGAGCTGTAGTTTTAAAATGCTTTGCACCTCTTTCATTGTTCTCGGAATTCCGCTGAAGTTTAACCATGCTTTTTAACTCTTCCATTGTTCTCGGAATTCCACTGAAGTTTAAAAATGCTTTGGAACTCCTCCATTGTTCTGGGAATTCGGCTGAAGTTTAAAAATTCTTTGGAACTCTTCCTTTGTTCTGGGAGTTCTGCTGAAGTTTAAAATTGCTTTGGAAAATTCCATTGTTCTCAGAATTCCAATGAAGCTTAAAAATGCTTTGGAACTCTTACATTGTTCTCGGAATTCTGCTAATGTTTAACAATGCTTTGGAACTATTCCATTGTTCTCGGAATTCCGCTGTAGTTTAAAAATGCTTTGGAACCCTTTTATTGTTCTTGGAATTCCACTGAAGTTTAGCCATGCTTTGGAACTCTTCCATTGTTCTCGGAATTCCGCTGAAGTTTAAAAATGCTTTGGAACTCTTCCATGGTTCTCGGAATTCTGCTGAAGTTTAAAAAATATTTTGAACTATTCCATTGTTCTCGGAATTCCGCTAATATTTAACAATGCTTTGGAACTCTTTCATTGTTCTCGGAATTCCGCTGTAGTTTAAAAATGCTTTGGAACTCTTTCATTGTACTCGGAATTCCGCTGAAGTTTAACAATGCTTTGGAACTCTTCCATTGTTCTCGGAATTCTGTGGAAGTTTAAAAATGCTTTGGAACTCTACCATTTTTCTCGGAATTCTGCTAATTTTTAACAATGCTTTGGAACTCTTCCATTGTTCTCGGAATTCTGCTGATGTTTAACAATGCTTTGGAACTCTTCCATTGTTCTCGGAATTGAGCTGTAGTTTTAAAATGCTTTGCACCTATTTCATTGTTCTCGGAATTCCGCTGTAGTTTAAAAATGCTTTGGAACTCTTTCATTGTTCTTGGAATTCCACTGAAGTTTAGCCATGCTTTGGAACTCTTCCATTGTTCTCGGAATTCCGCTGAAGTTTAAAAATGCTTTGGAACTCTTTCATTGTTCTTGGAATTCCACTGAAGTTTAGCCATGCTTTGGAACTCTTCCATTGTTCTCGGAATTCCGCTGAAGTTTAAAAATGCTTTGGAACTCTTCCATTGTTCTCGGAATTCCGCTGATGTTTAACAATGCTTTAGAACTCTTCCATTGTTCTCGGAATTCTGCTGAAGTTTAAAAATGCTTTGGAACTCTTCCATTGCTCTGGGAATTCTGCTGAAGTTTAAAAATTCTGTGGAACTATTCCATTGTTCTTGGAATTCTGCTAATGTTTAACAATGCTTTGGAACTCTTCCATTGTTCTCGGAAATACGCTGATGTTTAAAAATGCTTTGGAACTCTTCCATAGTTCTTGAAATTCCGCTGTAGTTTAAAAATGCTTTGGAACTCTTCCATTGTTTTTGTATTTCCGCTAAAGATTATCAATGCTTTGGAACTCTTCCATTGTTCTCGGAATTCCACAAAAGTTTATAAATGCTTTGGAACTCTTCCATTGTTCTGGGAATTCTGGTGAAGTTTAAAAATGCTTTGGAACTCTTCCATTGTTCACGGAAATCTGCTGAAGTTTAAAAGGCTTTGGAACTCTTCCATTGTTCTGGGAATTCTGCTGAAGTTTAAAATTGCTTTGGAACAACTCCATTGTTCTCAGAATTCCAATGAAGCTTAAAAATGCTTTGGAACTCTTCCATTGTTCTCGGAATTCTGCTAATGTTTAACAATGCTTTGGAACTCTTCCATTGTTCTCGGAATTGAGCTGTAGTTTTAAAATGCTTTGCACCTCTTTCATTGTTCTCGGAATTCCGCTGAAGTTTAACCATGCTTTGGAACTCTTCCATTGTTCTCGGAATTCCGCTGAAGTTTAAAAATGCTTTGGAACTCCTCCATTGTTCTCGGAATTCTGCTGAAGTTTAAAAATGCTTTGGAACTCTTCCATTGTTCTGGGAATTCGGCTGAAGTTTAAAAATGCTTTGGAACTCTTCCTATGTTCTGGGAGTTCTGCTGAAGTTTAAAATTGCTTTTGGAACTCTTCCATTGTTCTCTTAATTCCGCTGATGTTTATCAATGCTTTGGAACTCTTCCATTGTTCTGGGAATTCTGGTGAAGTTTAAAAATGCTTTGGAACTCTTCCATTGTTCACGGAAATCTGCTGAAGTTTAAAAGGCTTTGTAACTCTTCCATTGTTCTCGGAATTCCGCTGAAGTTTAAAAATGCTTTACAACTCTTCCATGGTTCTTGGAATTCTGCTGAAGTTTAAAAAAGATTTTGAACCTTTCCATTGTTCTCGGAATTCCGCTAATATTTAACAATGCTTTGGAACTCTTTCATTGTTCTCGGAATTCCGCTGTAGTTTAAAAATGCTTTGGAACTTTTTCATTGTTCTCGGAATTCCGCTGAAGTTTAACAATGCTTTGGAACTCTTCCATTGTTCTCGGAATTCTGTGGAAGTTTAAAAATGCTTTGGAACTCTTCCATTGTTCTCGGAATTCTGCTGAAGTTTAAAAATGCTTGGAACTCTTCCATTGTTCTCGGAATTCCGCTGATGTTTAACAATGCTTTTGGAACTCTTCCATTGTTCTCGTAATTCCGCTGATGCTTAACAATGCTTTGGAACTCTTCCATTGTTCTGGGAATTCTGGTGAAGTTTAAAAATGCTTTGGAACTCTTCCATTTTTCACGGAAATCTGCTGAAGTTTAAAAAGCTTTGTAACTCTTCCATTGTTCTGGGAATTCTGCTGAAGTTTAAAATTGCTTTGGGACTCTTCCATTGTTCTCAGAATTCCAATGAAGCTTAAAAATGCTTTGGAACTCTTCCATTGTTCTTGGAATTCTGCTAATGTTTAACAATGCTTTGGAACTCTTCCATTGTTCTCGGAATTCCGCTGATGTTTAACAATGCTTTGGAACTCTTCCATTGTTCTCGGAATTGAGCTGTAGTTTTAAAATGCTTTGGAAGTCTTCCATTGTTCTGGGAATTCTGCTGAAGTTTAAAATTGCTTTGGAACTCTTCCATTGTTCTCAGAATTCCAATGAAGCTTAAAAATGCTTTGGAACTCTTCCATTGTTCTCGGAATTCTGCTAATGTTTAACAATGCTTTGGAACTCTTCCATTGTTCTCGGAATTCCGCTGAAGTTTAACCATGCTTTTGAAGTCTTCCATTGTTCTGGGAATTCTGCTGAAGTTTAAAATTGCTTTGGAACTCTTCCATTGTTCTCAGAATTCCAATGAAGCTTAAAAATGCTTTGGAACTCTTCCATTGTTCTCGGAATTCTGCTAATGTTTAACAATGCTTTGGAACTCTTCTATTGTTCTCGGAATTCCGCTGATGTTTAATAATGCTTTTGGAACTCTTCCATTTTTCTCGGAATTCCGCTGAAGTTTAACATTGCTTTGGAACTCTTCCATTGTTCTGGGAATTCAGCTGAAGTTTAAAAATTGTTTGGAACTCTTCCAATGTTCTGGGAATTCTGCTGAAGTTTAAAAATGCTTTGGAACTCTTCTATTGTTATCGGAATTCTGCTGATGTTTAACAATGCTTTGGAACTCTTCCATTGTTCAAGGAATTCAGCTGAAGTTTAAAAATGCTTTGGAACTCTTCCATTGTTCCCGGTATTCTGCTAATGTTTAACAATGCTTTGGAACTCTTCCATTGTTCTCGGAATTCCGCTGATGTTTAACAATGCTTTGGAACTCTTCCATTGTTCTCGGAATTCCACTGTAGTTTCAAAATGCTTTGGGACGCTTCCATTGTTCTCGGAATTCCGCTGAAGTTTAACAAAGCTTTGGAACTCTTCATTGTTCTCGGAATTCTGTGGAAGTTTAAAAATGCTTTGGAACTCTTCCATTGTTCTCGGAATTCTGCTGAAGTTTAAAAATGCTTGGAACTCTTCCATTGTTCTCGGAATTCCGCTGATGTTTAACAATGCTTTTGGAACTCTTCCATTGTTCTCGTAATTCCGCTGATGTTTAACAATGCTTTGGAACTCTTCCATTGGTCTGGGAATTCTGGTGAAGTTTAAAAATGCTTTGGAACTCTTCCATTGTTCACGGAAATCTGCTGAAATTTAAAAAGCTTTGTAACTCTTCCATTGTTCTGGGAATTCTGCTGAAGGTTAAAATTGCTTTGGGACTCTTCCATTGTTCTCAGAATTCCAATGAAGCTTAAAAATGCTTTGGAACTCTTCCATTGTTCTCGGAATTCTGCTAATGTTTAACAATGCTTTGGAACTCTTCCATTGTTCTCGGAATTCCGCTAATGTTTAACAATGCTTTGGAACTCTTCCATTGTTCTCGGAATTGAGCTGTAGTTTTAAAATGCTTTGCACCTCTTTCATTGTTCTCGGAATTCCGCTGAAGTTTAACCATGCTTTTTAACTCTTCCATTGTTCTCGGAATTCCACTGAAGTTTAAAAATGCTTTGGAACTCCTCCATTGTTCTGGGAATTCGGCTGAAGTTTAAAAATTCTTTGGAACTCTTCCTTTGTTCTGGGAGTTCTGCTGAAGTTTAAAATTGCTTTGGAAAATTCCATTGTTCTCAGAATTCCAATGAAGCTTAAAAATGCTTTGGAACTCTTACATTGTTCTCGGAATTCTGCTAATGTTTAACAATGCTTTGGAACTATTCCATTGTTCTCGGAATTCCGCTGTAGTTTAAAAATGCTTTGGAACCCTTTTATTGTTCTTGGAATTCCACTGAAGTTTAGCCATGCTTTGGAACTCTTCCATTGTTCTCGGAATTCCGCTGAAGTTTAAAAATGCTTTGGAACTCTTCCATGGTTCTCGGAATTCTGCTGAAGTTTAAAAAATATTTTGAACTATTCCATTGTTCTCGGAATTCCGCTAATATTTAACAATGCTTTGGAACTCTTTCATTGTTCTCGGAATTCCGCTGTAGTTTAAAAATGCTTTGGAACTCTTTCATTGTACTCGGAATTCCGCTGAAGTTTAACAATGCTTTGGAACTCTTCCATTGTTCTCGGAATTCTGTGGAAGTTTAAAAATGCTTTGGAACTCTACCATTTTTCTCGGAATTCTGCTAATTTTTAACAATGCTTTGGAACTCTTCCATTGTTCTCGGAATTCTGCTGATGTTTAACAATGCTTTGGAACTCTTCCATTGTTCTCGGAATTGAGCTGTAGTTTTAAAATGCTTTGCACCTATTTCATTGTTCTCGGAATTCCGCTGTAGTTTAAAAATGCTTTGGAACTCTTTCATTGTTCTTGGAATTCCACTGAAGTTTAGCCATGCTTTGGAACTCTTCCATTGTTCTCGGAATTCCGCTGAAGTTTAAAAATGCTTTGGAACTCTTTCATTGTTCTTGGAATTCCACTGAAGTTTAGCCATGCTTTGGAACTCTTCCATTGTTCTCGGAATTCCGCTGAAGTTTAAAAATGCTTTGGAACTCTTCCATTGTTCTCGGAATTCCGCTGATGTTTAACAATGCTTTAGAACTCTTCCATTGTTCTCGGAATTCTGCTGAAGTTTAAAAATGCTTTGGAACTCTTCCATTGCTCTGGGAATTCTGCTGAAGTTTAAAAATTCTGTGGAACTATTCCATTGTTCTTGGAATTCTGCTAATGTTTAACAATGCTTTGGAACTCTTCCATTGTTCTCGGAAATACGCTGATGTTTAAAAATGCTTTGGAACTCTTCCATAGTTCTTGAAATTCCGCTGTAGTTTAAAAATGCTTTGGAACTCTTCCATTGTTTTTGTATTTCCGCTAAAGTTTATCAATGCTTTGGAACTCTTCCATTGTTCTCGGAATTCCACAAAAGTTTATAAATGCTTTGGAACTCTTCCATTGTTCTGGGAATTCTGGTGAAGTTTAAAAATGCTTTGGAACTCTTCCATTGTTCACGGAAATCTGCTGAAGTTTAAAAGGCTTTGGAACTCTTCCATTGTTCTGGGAATTCTGCTGAAGTTTAAAATTGCTTTGGAACAACTCCATTGTTCTCAGAATTCCAATGAAGCTTAAAAATGCTTTGGAACTCTTCCATTGTTCTCGGAATTCTGCTAATGTTTAACAATGCTTTGGAACTCTTCCATTGTTCTCGGAATTGAGCTGTAGTTTTAAAATGCTTTGCACCTCTTTCATTGTTCTCGGAATTCCGCTGAAGTTTAACCATGCTTTGGAACTCTTCCATTGTTCTCGGAATTCCGCTGAAGTTTAAAAATGCTTTGGAACTCCTCCATTGTTCTCGGAATTCTGCTGAAGTTTAAAAATGCTTTGGAACTCTTCCATTGTTCTGGGAATTCGGCTGAAGTTTAAAAATGCTTTGGAACTCTTCCTATGTTCTGGGAGTTCTGCTGAAGTTTAAAATTGCTTTTGGAACTCTTCCATTGTTCTCTTAATTCCGCTGATGTTTATCAATGCTTTGGAACTCTTCCATTGTTCTGGGAATTCTGGTGAAGTTTAAAAATGCTTTGGAACTCTTCCATTGTTCACGGAAATCTGCTGAAGTTTAAAAGGCTTTGTAACTCTTCCATTGTTCTCGGAATTCCGCTGAAGTTTAAAAATGCTTTACAACTCTTCCATGGTTCTTGGAATTCTGCTGAAGTTTAAAAAAGATTTTGAACCTTTCCATTGTTCTCGGAATTCCGCTAATATTTAACAATGCTTTGGAACTCTTTCATTGTTCTCGGAATTCCGCTGTAGTTTAAAAATGCTTTGGAACTTTTTCATTGTTCTCGGAATTCCGCTGAAGTTTAACAATGCTTTGGAACTCTTCCATTGTTCTCGGAATTCTGTGGAAGTTTAAAAATGCTTTGGAACTCTTCCATTGTTCTCGGAATTCTGCTGAAGTTTAAAAATGCTTGGAACTCTTCCATTGTTCTCGGAATTCCGCTGATGTTTAACAATGCTTTTGGAACTCTTCCATTGTTCTCGTAATTCCGCTGATGCTTAACAATGCTTTGGAACTCTTCCATTGTTCTGGGAATTCTGGTGAAGTTTAAAAATGCTTTGGAACTCTTCCATTTTTCACGGAAATCTGCTGAAGTTTAAAAAGCTTTGTAACTCTTCCATTGTTCTGGGAATTCTGCTGAAGTTTAAAATTGCTTTGGGACTCTTCCATTGTTCTCAGAATTCCAATGAAGCTTAAAAATGCTTTGGAACTCTTCCATTGTTCTTGGAATTCTGCTAATGTTTAACAATGCTTTGGAACTCTTCCATTGTTCTCGGAATTCCGCTGATGTTTAACAATGCTTTGGAACTCTTCCATTGTTCTCGGAATTGAGCTGTAGTTTTAAAATGCTTTGGAAGTCTTCCATTGTTCTGGGAATTCTGCTGAAGTTTAAAATTGCTTTGGAACTCTTCCATTGTTCTAAGAATTCCAATGAAGCTTAAAAATGCTTTGGAACTCTTCCATTGTTCTCGGAATTCTGCTAATGTTTAACAATGCTTTGGAACTCTTCCATTGTTCTCGGAATTCCGCTGAAGTTTAACCATGCTTTTGAAGTCTTCCATTGTTCTGGGAATTCTGCTGAAGTTTAAAATTGCTTTGGAACTCTTCCATTGTTCTCAGAATTCCAATGAAGCTTAAAAATGCTTTGGAACTCTTCCATTGTTCTCGGAATTCTGCTAATGTTTAACAATGCTTTGGAACTCTTCTATTGTTCTCGGAATTCCGCTGATGTTTAATAATGCTTTTGGAACTCTTCCATTTTTCTCGGAATTCCGCTGAAGTTTAACATTGCTTTGGAACTCTTCCATTGTTCTGGGAATTCAGCTGAAGTTTAAAAATTGTTTGGAACTCTTCCAATGTTCTGGGAATTCTGCTGAAGTTTAAAAATGCTTTGGAACTCTTCTATTGTTATCGGAATTCTGCTGATGTTTAACAATGCTTTGGAACTCTTCCATTGTTCAAGGAATTCAGCTGAAGTTTAAAAATGCTTTGGAACTCTTCCATTGTTCCCGGTATTCTGCTAATGTTTAACAATGCTTTGGAACTCTTCCATTGTTCTCGGAATTCCGCTGATGTTTAACAATGCTTTGGAACTCTTCCATTGTTCTCGGAATTCCACTGTAGTTTCAAAATGCTTTGGGACGCTTCCATTGTTCTCGGAATTCCGCTGAAGTTTAACAAAGCTTTGGAACTCTTCATTGTTCTCGGAATTCTGTGGAAGTTTAAAAATGCTTTGGAACTCTTCCATTGTTCTCGGAATTCTGCTGAAGTTTAAAAATGCTTGGAACTCTTCCATTGTTCTCGGAATTCCGCTGATGTTTAACAATGCTTTTGGAACTCTTCCATTGTTCTCGTAATTCCGCTGATGTTTAACAATGCTTTGGAACTCTTCCATTGGTCTGGGAATTCTGGTGAAGTTTAAAAATGCTTTGGAACTCTTCCATTGTTCACGGAAATCTGCTGAAATTTAAAAAGCTTTGTAACTCTTCCATTGTTCTGGGAATTCTGCTGAAGGTTAAAATTGCTTTGGGACTCTTCCATTGTTCTCAGAATTCCAATGAAGCTTAAAAATGCTTTGGAACTCTTCCATTGTTCTCGGAATTCTGCTAATGTTTAACAATGCTTTGGAACTCTTCCATTGTTCTCGGAATTCCGCTAATGTTTAACAATGCTTTGGAACTCTTCCATTGTTCTCGGAATTGAGCTGTAGTTTTAAAATGCTTTGCACCTCTTTCATTGTTCTCGGAATTCCGCTGAAGTTTAACCATGCTTTTTAACTCTTCCATTGTTCTCGGAATTCCACTGAAGTTTAAAAATGCTTTGGAACTCCTCCATTCTTCTGGGAATTCGGCTGAAGTTTAAAAATTCTTTGGAACTCTTCCTTTGTTCTGGGAGTTCTGCTGAAGTTTAAAATTGCTTTGGAAAATTCCATTGTTCTCAGAATTCCAATGAAGCTTAAAAATGCTTTGGAACTCTTACATTGTTCTCGGAATTCTGCTAATGTTTAACAATGCTTTGGAACTATTCCATTGTTCTCGGAATTCCGCTGTAGTTTAAAAATGCTTTGGAACCCTTTTATTGTTCTTGGAATTCCACTGAAGTTTAGCCATGCTTTGGAACTCTTCCATTGTTCTCGGAATTCCGCTGAAGTTTAAAAATGCTTTGGAACTCTTCCATGGTTCTCGGAATTCTGCTGAAGTTTAAAAAATATTTTGAACTATTCCATTGTTCTCGGAATTCCGCTAATATTTAACAATGCTTTGGAACTCTTTCATTGTTCTCGGAATTCCGCTGTAGTTTAAAAATGCTTTGGAACTCTTTCATTGTACTCGGAATTCCGCTGAAGTTTAACAATGCTTTGGAACTCTTCCATTGTTCTCGGAATTCTGTGGAAGTTTAAAAATGCTTTGGAACTCTACCATTTTTCTCGGAATTCTGCTAATTTTTAACAATGCTTTGGAACTCTTCCATTGTTCTCGGAATTCTGCTGATGTTTAACAATGCTTTGGAACTCTTCCATTGTTCTCGGAATTGAGCTGTAGTTTTAAAATGCTTTGCACCTATTTCATTGTTCTCGGAATTCCGCTGTAGTTTAAAAATGCTTTGGAACTCTTTCATTGTTCTTGGAATTCCACTGAAGTTTAGCCATGCTTTGGAACTCTTCCATTGTTCTCGGAATTCCGCTGAAGTTTAAAAATGCTTTGGAACTCTTCCGTTGTTCTCGGAATTCTGCTGAAGTTTAAAAATTCTGTGGAACTCTTCCATTGTTCTCGGAATTCCGCTGATGTTTAACAATGCTTTAGAACTCTTCCATTGTTCTCGGAATTCTGCTGAAGTTTAAAAATGCTTTGGAACTCTTCCATTGCTCTGGGAATTCTGCTGAAGTTTAAAAATTCTGTGGAACTATTCCATTGTTCTTGGAATTCTGCTAATGTTTAACAATGCTTTGGAACTCTTCCATTGTTCTCGGAAATACGCTGATGTTTAAAAATGCTTTGGAACTCTTCCATAGTTCTTGAAATTCCGCTGTAGTTTAAAAATGCTTTGGAACTCTTCCATTGTTTTTGTATTTCCGCTAAAGTTTATCAATGCTTTGGAACTCTTCCATTGTTCTCGGAATTCCACAAAAGTTTATAAATGCTTTGGAACTCTTCCATTGTTCTCGGAATTCTGCTGAAGTTTAAAAAAGCTTTGGAACTCTTCCATTGTTCTCGGAATTCCGCTGAAGTTTAACAATGCTTTGGAACTCTTCCCTTGTTTTCGGAATTCTGTGGAAGTTTAAAAATGCTTTGGAACTCCTCCATTGTTCTCGGAATTCTGCTGAAGTTTAAAAATGCTTTGGAACTCTTCCAATGTTCTGGGAATTCAGCTGAAGTTTAAAAATGCTTTGGAATTCTTCCTATGTTCTGGGAGTTCTGCTGAAGTTTAAAAATGCTTTTGGAACTCTTCCATTGTTCTCTTAATTCCGCTGATGTTTATCAATGCTTTGGAACTCTTCCATTGTTCTGGGAATTCTGGTGAAGTTTAAAAATGCTTTGGAACTCTTCCATTGTTCACGGAAATCTGCTGAAGTTTAAAAGGCTTTGTAACTCTTCCATTGTTCTGGGAATTCTGCTGAAGTTTAAAATTGCTTTGGAACAATTCCATTGTTCTCAGAATTCCAATGAAGCTTAAAAATGCTTTGGAACTCTTCCATTGTTCTCGGAATTCTGCTAATGTTTAACAATGCTTTGGAACTCTTCCATTGTTCTCGGAATTGAGCTGTAGTTTTAAAATGCTTTGCACCTCTTTCATTGTTCTCGGAATTCCGCTGAAGTTTAACCATGCTTTGGAACTCTTCCATTGTTCTCGGAATTCCGCTGAAGTTTAAAAATGCTTTGGAACTCCTCCATTGTTCTCGGAATTCTGCTGAAGTTTAAAAATGCTTTGTAACTCTTCCATTGTTCTGGGAATTCGGCTGAAGTTTAAAAATGCTTTGGAACTCTTCCTATGTTCTGGGAGTTCTGCTGAAGTTTAAAATTGCTTTGGAAAATTCCATTGTTCTCAGAATTCCAATGAAGCTTAAAAATGCTTTGGAACTCTTACATTTTTCTCGGAATTCCGCTAATGTTTAACAATGCTTTGGAACTATTCCATTGTTCTCGGAATTCCGCTGTAGTTTAAAAATGCTTTGGAACCCTTTTATTGTTCTTGGAATTCCACTGAAGTTTAGCCATGCTTTGGAACTCTTCCATTGTTCTCGGAATTCCGCTGAAGTTTAAAAATGCTTTACAACTCTTCCATGGTTCTTGGAATTCTGCTGAAGTTTAAAAAAGATTTTGAACCTTTCCATTGTTCTCGGAATTCCGCTAATATTTAACAATGCTTTGGAACTCTTTCATTGTTCTCGGAATTCCGCTGTAGTTTAAAAATGCTTTGGAACTTTTTCATTGTTCTCGGAATTCCGCTGAAGTTTAACAATGCTTTGGAACTCTTCCATTTTTCTCGGAATTCTGTGGCAGTTTAAAAATTCTTTGGAACTCTTCCATTGTTCTCGGAATTCTGCTGAAGTTTAAAAATGCTTGGAACTCTTCCATTGTTCTCGGAATTCCGCTGATGTTTAACAATGCTTTTGGAACTCTTCCATTGTTCTCGGAAATACGCTGATGTTTAAAAATGCTTTGGAACTCTTCCATAGTTCTTGAAATTCCGCTGTAGTTTAAAAATGCTTTGGAACTCTTCCATTGTTTTTGTATTTCCGCTAAAGTTTATCAATGCTTTGGAACTCTTCCATTGTTCTCGGAATTCCACAAAAGTTTATAAATGCTTTGGAACTCTTCCATTGTTCTCGGAATTCTGCTGAAGTTTAACAATGCTTTGGAACTCTTCCCTTGTTTTCGGAATTCTGTGGAAGTTTAAAAATGCTTTGGAACTCCTCCATTGTTCTCGGAATTCTGCTGAAGTTTAAAAATGCTTTGGAACTCTTCCAATGTTCTGGGAATTCAGCTGAAGTTTAAAAATGCTTTGGAATTCTTCCTATGTTCTGGGAGTTCCGCTGATGTTTATCAATGCTTTGGAACTCTTCCATTGTTCTGGGAATTCTGGTGAAGTTTAAAAATGCTTTGGAACTCTTCCATTGTTCACGGAAATCTGCTGAAGTTTAAAAGGCTTTGTAACTCTTCCATTGTTCTGGGAATTCTGCTGAAGTTTAAAATTGCTTTGGAACAATTCCATTGTTCTCAGAATTCCAATGAATCTTAAAAATGCTTTGGAACTCTTCCATTGTTCTCGGAATTCTGCTAATGTTTAACAATGCTTTGGAACTCTTCCATTGTTCTCGGAATTGAGCTGTAGTTTTAAAATGCTTTGCACCTCTTTCATTGTTCTCGGAATTCCGCTGAAGTTTAACCATGCTTTGGAACTCTTCCATTGTTCTCGGAATTCCGCTGAAGTTTAAAAATGCTTTGGAACTCCTCCATTGTTCTCAGAATTCTGCTGAAGTTTAAAAATGCTTTGGAACTCTTCCATTGTTCTGGGAATTCGGCTGAAGTTTAAAAATGCTTTGGAACTCTTCCTATGTTCTGGGAGTTCTGCTGAAGTTTAAAATTGCTTTGGAAAATTCCATTGTTCTCAGAATTCCAATGAAGCTTAAAAATGCTTTGGAACTCTTACATTTTTCTCGGAATTCCGCTAATGTTTAACAATGCTTTGGAACTATTCCATTGTTCTCGGAATTCCGCTGTAGTTTAAAAATGCTTTGGAACCCTTTTATTGTTCTTGGAATTCCACTGAAGTTTAGCCATGCTTTGGAACTCTTCCATTGTTCTCGGAATTCCGCTGAAGTTTAAAAATGCTTTACAACTCTTCCATGGTTCTTGGAATTCTGCTGAAGTTTAAAAAAGATTTTGAACCTTTCCATTGTTCTCGGAATTCCGCTAATATTTAACAATGCTTTGGAACTCTTTCATTGTTCTCGGAATTCCGCTGTAGTTTAAAAATGCTTTGGAACTTTTTCATTGTTCTCGGAATTCCGCTGAAGTTTAACAATGCTTTGGAACTCTTCCATTGTTCTCGGAATTCTGTGGCAGTTTAAAAATGCTTTGGAACTCTTCCATTGTTCTCGGAATTCTGCTGAAGTTTAAAAATGCTTGGAACTCTTCCATTGTTCTCGGAATTCCGCTGATGTTTAACAATGCTTTTGGAACTCTTCCATTGTTCTCGTAATTCCGCTGATGCTTAACAATGCTTTGGAACTCTTCCATTGTTCTGGGAATTCTGGTGAAGTTTAAAAATGCTTTGGAACTCTTCCATTTTTCACGGAAATCTGCTGAAGTTTAAAAAGCTTTGTAACTCTTCCATTGTTCTGGGAATTCTGCTGAAGTTTAAAATTGCTTTGGGACTCTTCCATTGTTCTCAGAATTCCAATGAAGCTTAAAAATGCTTTGGAACTCTTCCATTGTTCTCGGAATTCTGCTAATGTTTAACAATGCTTTGGAACTCTTCCATTGTTCTCGGAATTCCGCTGATGTTTAACAATGCTTTGGAACTCTTCCATTGTTCTGGGAATTCAGCTGAAGTTTAAAAATTGTTTGGAACTCTTCCAATGTTCTGGGAATTCTGCTGAAGTTTAAAAATGCTTTGGAACTCTTCCATTGTTCTCGGAATTGAGCTGTAGTTTTAAAATGCTTTGCACCTCTTTCATTGTTCTCGGAATTCCGCTGAAGTTTAACCATGCTTTTTAACGCTTCCATTGTTCTCGGAATTCCACTGAAGTTTAAAAATGCTTTGGAACTCCTCCATTGTTCTGGGAATTCGGCTGAAGTTTAAAAATGCTTTGGAACTCTTCCTTTGTTCTGGGAGTTCTGCTGAAGTTTAAAATTGCTTTGGAAAATTCCATTGTTCTCAGAATTCCAATGAAGCTTAAAAATGCTTTGGAACTCTTACATTGTTCTCGGAATTCTGCTAATGTTTAACAATGCTTTGGAACTATTCCATTGTTCTCGGAATTCCGCTGTAGTTTAAAAATGCTTTGGAACTCTTTCATTGTACTCGGAATTCCGCTGAAGTTTAACAATGCTTTGGAACTCTTCCATTGTTCTCGGAATTCTGTGGAAGTTTAAAAATGCTTTGGAACTCTACCATTTTTCACGGAATTCTGCTAATTTTTAACAATGCTTTGGAACTCTTCCATTGTTCTCGGAATTCTGCTGATGTTTAACAATGCTTTGGAACTCTTCCATTGTTCTCGGAATTGAGCTGTAGTTTTAAAATGCTTTGCACCTATTTCATTGTTCTCGGAATTCCGCTGTAGTTTAAAAATGCTTTGAAACTCTTTCATTGTTCTTGGAATTCCACTGAAGTTTAGCCATGCTTTGGAACTCTTCCATTGTTCTCGGAATTCCGCTGAAGTTTAAAAATGCTTTGGAACTCTTCCGTTGTTCTCGGAATTCTGCTGAAGTCTAAAAATTCTGTGGAACTCTTCCATTGTTCTCGGAATTCCGCTGATGTTTAACAATGCTTTAGAACTCTTCCATTGTTCTCGGAATTCTGCTGAAGTTTAAAAATGCTTTGGAACTCTTCCATTGCTCTGGGAATTCTGCTGAAGTTTAAAAATTCTGTGGAACTATTCCATTGTTCTTGGAATTCTGCTAATGTTTAACAATGCTTTGGAACTCTTCCATTGTTCTCGGAAATACGCTGATGTTTAAAAATGCTTTGGAACTCTTCCATTGTTCTCGAAATTCCGCTGTATTTTAAAAATGCTTTGGAACTCTTCCATTGTTTTTGTATTTCCGCTAAAGTTTATCAATGCTTTGGAACTCTTCCATTGTTCTCAGAATTCCGCAAAAGTTTATAAATGCTTTGGAACTCTTCCATTGTTCTCGGAATTCTGCTGAAGTTTAAAAAAGCTTTGGAACTCTTCCATTGTTCTCGTAATTCCGCTGATGTTTAACAATGCTTTGGAACTCTTCCATTGTTCTGGGAATTCTGGTGAAGTTTAAAAATGCTTTGGAACTCTTCCATTGTTCACGGAAATCTGCTGAAATTTAAAAAGCTTTGTAAGTCTTCCATTGTTCTGGGAATTCTGCTGAAGGTTAAAATTGCTTTGGGACTCTTCCATTGTTCTCAGAATTCCAATGAAGCTTAAAAATGCTTTGGAACTCTTCCATTCTTCTCGGAATTCTGCTAATGTTTAACAATGCTTTGGAACTCTTCCATTGTTCTCGGAATTCCGCTGATGTTTAACAATGCTTTGGAACTCTTCCATTGTTCTCGGAATTGAGCTGTAGTTTTAAAATGCTTTGCACCTCTTTCATTGTTCTCGGAATTCTGCTCAAGTTTAACCATGCTTTTTAACTCTTCCATTGTTCTCGGAATTCCACTGAAGTTTAAAAATGCTTTGGAACTCCTCCATTGTTCTGGGAATTCGGCTGAAGTTTAAAAATGCATTGGAACTCTTCCTTTGTTCTGGGAGTTCTGCTGAAGTTTAAAATTGCTTTGGAAAATTCCATTGTTCTCAGAATTCCAATGAAGCTTAAAAATGCTTTGGAACTCTTACATTGTTCTCGGAATTCTGCTAATGTTTAACAATGCTTTGGAACTATTCCATTGTTCTCGGAATTCCGCTGTAGTTTAAAAATGCTTTGGAACCCTTTTATTGTTCTTGGAATTCGACTGAAGTTTAGCCATGCTTTGGAACTCTTCCATTGTTCTCGGAATTCCGCTGAAGTTTAAAAATGCTTTGGAACTCTTTCATTGTTCTCGGAATTCTGCTGTAGTTTAAAAATGCTTGGAACTCTTCCATTGTTCTCGGAATTCCGCTGATGTTTAACAATGCTTTTGGAACTCTTCCATTGTTCTCGTAATTCCGCTGATGCTTAACAATGCTTTGGAACTCTTCCATTGTTCTGGGAATTCTGGTGAAGTTTAAAAATGCTTTGGAACTCTTCCATTTTTCACGGAAATCTGCTGAAGTTTAAAAAGCTTTGTAACTCTTCCATTGTTCTGGGAATTCTGCTGAAGTTTAAAATTGCTTTGGGACTCTTCCATTGTTCTCAGAATTCCAATGAAGCTTAAAAATGCTTTGGAACTCTTCCATTGTTCTCGGAATTCTGCTAATGTTTAACAATGCTTTGGAACTCTTCCATTGTTCTCGGAATTCCGCTGATGTTTAACAATGCTTTGGAACTCTTCCATTGTTCTGGGAATTCAGCTGAAGTTTAAAAATTGTTTGGAACTCTTCCAATGTTCTGGGAATTCTGCTGAAGTTTAAAAATGCTTTGGAACTCTTCCATTGTTCTCGGAATTGAGCTGTAGTTTTAAAATGCTTTGCACCTCTTTCATTGTTCTCGGAATTCCGCTGAAGTTTAACCATGCTTTTTAACGCTTCCATTGTTCTCGGAATTCCACTGAAGTTTAAAAATGCTTTGGAACTCCTCCATTGTTCTGGGAATTCGGCTGAAGTTTAAAAATGCTTTGGAACTCTTCCTTTGTTCTGGGAGTTCTGCTGAAGTTTAAAATTGCTTTGGAAAATTCCATTGTTCTCAGAATTCCAATGAAGCTTAAAAATGCTTTGGAACTCTTACATTGTTCTCGGAATTCTGCTAATGTTTAACAATGCTTTGGAACTATTCCATTGTTCTCGGAATTCCGCTGTAGTTTAAAAATGCTTTGGAACTCTTTCATTGTACTCGGAATTCCGCTGAAGTTTAACAATGCTTTGGAACTCTTCCATTGTTCTCGGAATTCTGTGGAAGTTTAAAAATGCTTTGGAACTCTACCATTTTTCACGGAATTCTGCTAATTTTTAACAATGCTTTGGAACTCTTCCATTGTTCTCGGAATTCTGCTGATGTTTAACAATGCTTTGGAACTCTTCCATTGTTCTCGGAATTGAGCTGTAGTTTTAAAATGCTTTGCACCTATTTCATTGTTCTCGGAATTCCGCTGTAGTTTAAAAATGCTTTGAAACTCTTTCATTGTTCTTGGAATTCCACTGAAGTTTAGCCATGCTTTGGAACTCTTCCATTGTTCTCGGAATTCCGCTGAAGTTTAAAAATGCTTTGGAACTCTTCCGTTGTTCTCGGAATTCTGCTGAAGTCTAAAAATTCTGTGGAACTCTTCCATTGTTCTCGGAATTCCGCTGATGTTTAACAATGCTTTAGAACTCTTCCATTGTTCTCGGAATTCTGCTGAAGTTTAAAAATGCTTTGGAACTCTTCCATTGCTCTGGGAATTCTGCTGAAGTTTAAAAATTCTGTGGAACTATTCCATTGTTCTTGGAATTCTGCTAATGTTTAACAATGATTTGGAACTCTTCCATTGTTCTCGGAAATACGCTGATGTTTAAAAATGCTTTGGAACTCTTCCATTGTTCTCGAAATTCCGCTGTATTTTAAAAATGCTTTGGAACTCTTCCATTGTTCTCAGAATTCCGCAAAAGTTTATAAATGCTTTGGAACTCTTCCATTGTTCTCGGAATTCTGCTGAAGTTTAAAAAAGCTTTGGAACTCTTCCATTGTTCTCGTAATTCCGCTGATGTTTAACAATGCTTTGGAACTCTTCCATTGTTCTGGGAATTCTGGTGAAGTTTAAAAATGCTTTGGAACTCTTCCATTGTTCACGGAAATCTGCTGAAATTTAAAAAGCTTTGTAAGTCTTCCATTGTTCTGGGAATTCTGCTGAAGGTTAAAATTGCTTTGGGACTCTTCCATTGTTCTCAGAATTCCAATGAAGCTTAAAAATGCTTTGGAACTCTTCCATTCTTCTCGGAATTCTGCTAATGTTTAACAATGCTTTGGAACTCTTCCATTGTTCTCGGAATTCCGCTGATGTTTAACAATGCTTTGGAACTCTTCCATTGTTCTCGGAATTGAGCTGTAGTTTTAAAATGCTTTGCACCTCTTTCATTGTTCTCGGAATTCTGCTCAAGTTTAACCATGCTTTTTAACTCTTCCATTGTTCTCGGAATTCCACTGAAGTTTAAAAATGCTTTGGAACTCCTCCATTGTTCTGGGAATTCGGCTGAAGTTTAAAAATGCATTGGAACTCTTCCTTTGTTCTGGGAGTTCTGCTGAAGTTTAAAATTGCTTTGGAAAATTCCATTGTTCTCAGAATTCCAATGAAGCTTAAAAATGCTTTGGAACTCTTACATTGTTCTCGGAATTCTGCTAATGTTTAACAATGCTTTGGAACTATTCCATTGTTCTCGGAATTCCGCTGTAGTTTAAAAATGCTTTGGAACCCTTTTATTGTTCTTGGAATTCGACTGAAGTTTAGCCATGCTTTGGAACTCTTCCATTGTTCTCGGAATTCCGCTGAAGTTTAAAAATGCTTTGGAACTCTTTCATTGTTCTCGGAATTCTGCTGTAGTTTAAAAATGCTTTGGAACTCTTTCATTGTACTCAGAATTCCGCTGAAGTTTAACAATGCTTTGGAACTCTTCCATTGTTCTCGGAATTCTGTGGAAGTTTAAAAATGCTTTGGAACTCTACCATTTTTCTCGGAATTCTGCTAATTTTTAACAATGCTTTGGAACTCTTCCATTGTTCTCGGAATTCTGCTGATGTTTAACAATGCTTTGGAACTCTTCCATTGTTCTCGGAATTCCGCTGAAGTTTAAAAATGCTTTGGAACTCTTCCGTTGTTCTCGGAATTCTGTTGAAGTTTAAAAATTCTGTGGAACTCTTCCATTGTTCTCGGAATTTCGCTGATGTTTAACAATGCTTTAGAACTCTTCCATTGTTCTCGGAATTCTGCTGAAGTTTAAAAATGCTTTGGAACTCTTCCATTGCTCTGGGAATTCTGCTGAAGTTTAAAAATTCTGTGGAACTATTCCATTTTTCTTGGAATTCTGCTAATGTTTAACAATGCTTTGGAACTCTTCCATTGTTCTCGGAAATACGCTGATGTTTAAGAATGCTTTGGAACTCTTCCATTGTTCTCAAAATTCCGCTGTCGTTTAAAAATGCTTTGGAACTCTTCCATTGTTTTTGTATTTCCGCTAAAGTTTATCAATGCTTTGGAACTCTTCCATTGTTCTCGGAATTCCGCAAAAGTTTATAAATGCTTTGGAACTCTTCCATTGTTCTCGGAATTCTGCTGAAGTTTAAAAAAGCTTTGGAACTCTTCCATTGTTCTCGGAATTCCGCTGAAGTTTAACAATGCTTTGGAACTCTTCCCTTGTTTTCGGAATTCTGTGGAAGTTTAAAAATGCTTTGGAACTCCTCCATTGTTCTCGGAATTCTGCTGAAGTTTAAAAATGCTTTGGAACTCTTCCAATGTTCTGGGAATTCAGCTGAAGTTTAAAAATGCTTTGGAATTCTTCCATTGTTCTGTTAATTCCACTGATGTTTATCAATGCTTTGGAACTCTTCCATTGTTCTGGGAATTCTGGTGAAGTTTAAAAATGCTTTGGAACTCTTCCATTGTTCACGGAAATCTGCTGAAGTTTAAAAGGCTTTGTAACTCTTCCATTGTTCTGGGAATTCTGCTGAAGTTTAAAATTGCTTTGGAACAATTCCATTGTTCTCAGAATTCCAATGAAGCTTAAAAATGCTTTGGAACTCTTCCATTGTTCTCGGAATTCCTCTGATGTTTAACAATGCTTTGGAACTCTTCCATTGTTCTCAGAATTCTGGTGAAGTTTAACAATGCTTTGGAACTCTTCCATTGTTCTCGGAATTCCGCTGATGTTTAACAATGCTTTGGAACTCTTCCCTTGTTCTCGGAATTGAGCTGTAGTTTTAAAATGCTTTGCACCTCTTTCATTGTTCTCGGAATTCCGCTGAAGTTTAACCATGCTTTGGAACTCTTCCATTGTTCTCGGAATTCTGCTGAAGTTTAAAAAAGCTTTGGAACTCTTCCATTGTTCTCGTAATTCCGCTGATGTTTAACAATGCTTTGGAACTCTTCCATTGTTCTGGGAATTCTGGTGAAGTTTAAAAATGCTTTGGAACTCTTCCATTGTTCACGGAAATCTGCTGAAATTTAAAAAGCTTTGTAAGTCTTCCATTGTTCTGGGAATTCTGCTGAAGGTTAAAATTGCTTTGGGACTCTTCCATTGTTCTCAGAATTCCAATGAAGCTTAAAAATGCTTTGGAACTCTTCCATTCTTCTCGGAATTCTGCTAATGTTTAACAATGCTTTGGAACTCTTCCATTGTTCTCGGAATTCCGCTGATGTTTAACAATGCTTTGGAACTCTTCCATTGTTCTCGGAATTGAGCTGTAGTTTTAAAATGCTTTGCACCTCTTTCATTGTTCTCGGAATTCTGCTCAAGTTTAACCATGCTTTTTAACTCTTCCATTGTTCTCGGAATTCCACTGAAGTTTAAAAATGCTTTGGAACTCCTCCATTGTTCTGGGAATTCGGCTGAAGTTTAAAAATGCATTGGAACTCTTCCTTTGTTCTGGGAGTTCTGCTGAAGTTTAAAATTGCTTTGGAAAATTCCATTGTTCTCAGAATTCCAATGAAGCTTAAAAATGCTTTGGAACTCTTACATTGTTCTCGGAATTCTGCTAATGTTTAACAATGCTTTGGAACTATTCCATTGTTCTCGGAATTCCGCTGTAGTTTAAAAATGCTTTGGAACCCTTTTATTGTTCTTGGAATTCGACTGAAGTTTAGCCATGCTTTGGAACTCTTCCATTGTTCTCGGAATTCCGCTGAAGTTTAAAAATGCTTTGGAACTCTTTCATTGTTCTCGGAATTCTGCTGTAGTTTAAAAATGCTTTGGAACTCTTTCATTGTACTCAGAATTCCGCTGAAGTTTAACAATGCTTTGGAACTCTTCCATTGTTCTCGGAATTCTGTGGAAGTTTAAAAATGCTTTGGAACTCTACCATTTTTCTCGGAATTCTGCTAATTTTTAACAATGCTTTGGAACTCTTCCATTGTTCTCGGAATTCTGCTGATGTTTAACAATGCTTTGGAACTCTTCCATTGTTCTCGGAATTCCGCTGAAGTTTAAAAATGCTTTGGAACTCTTCCGTTGTTCTCGGAATTCTGTTGAAGTTTAAAAATTCTGTGGAACTCTTCCATTGTTCTCGGAATTCCGCTGATGTTTAACAATGCTTTAGAACTCTTCCATTGTTCTCGGAATTCTGCTGAAGTTTAAAAATGCTTTGGAACTCTTCCATTGCTCTGGGAATTCTGCTGAAGTTTAAAAATTCTGTGGAACTATTCCATTTTTCTTGGAATTCTGCTAATGTTTAACAATGCTTTGGAACTCTTCCATTGTTCTCGGAAATACGCTGATGTTTAAGAATGCTTTGGAACTCTTCCATTGTTCTCAAAATTCCGCTGTCGTTTAAAAATGCTTTGGAACTCTTCCATTGTTTTTGTATTTCCGCTAAAGTTTATCAATGCTTTGGAACTCTTCCATTGTTCTCGGAATTCCGCAAAAGTTTATAAATGCTTTGGAACTCTTCCATTGTTCTCGGAATTCTGCTGAAGTTTAAAAAAGCTTTGCAACTCTTCCATTGTTCTCGGAATTCCGCTGAAGTTTAACAATGCTTTGGAACTCTTCCCTTGTTTTCGGAATTCTGTGGAAGTTTAAAAATGCTTTGGAACTCCTCCATTGTTCTCGGAATTCTGCTGAAGTTTAAAAATGCTTTGGAACTCTTCCAATGTTCTGGGAATTCAGCTGAAGTTTAAAAATGCTTTGGAATTCTTCCATTGTTCTGTTAATTCCGCTGATGTTTATCAATGCTTTGGAACTCTTCCATTGTTCTGGGAATTCTGGTGAAGTTTAAAAATGCTTTGGAACTCTTCCATTGTTCACGGAAATCTGCTGAAGTTTAAAAGGCTTTGTAACTCTTCCATTGTTCTGGGAATTCTGCTGAAGTTTAAAATTGCTTTGGAACAATTCCATTGTTCTCAGAATTCCAATGAAGCTTAAAAATGCTTTGGAACTCTTCCATTGTTCTCGGAATTCCTCTGATGTTTAACAATGCTTTGGAACTCTTCCATTGTTCTCAGAATTCTGGTGAAGTTTAACAATGCTTTGGAACTCTTCCATTGTTCTCGGAATTCCGCTGATGTTTAACAATGCTTTGGAACTCTTCCCTTGTTCTCGGAATTGAGCTGTAGTTTTAAAATGCTTTGCACCTCTTTCATTGTTCTCGGAATTCCGCTGAAGTTTAACCATGCTTTGGAACTCTTCCATTGTTCTCGGAATTCCGCTGAAGTTTAAAAATGCTTTGGAACTCCTCCATTGTTCTCGGAATTCTGCTGAAGTTTAAAAATGCTTTGGAACTCTTCCATTGTTCTGGGAATTCGGCTGAAGTTTAAAAATGCTTTGGAACTCTTCCTATGTTCTGGGAGTTCTGCTGAAGTTTAAAATTGCTTTGGAAAATTCCATTGTTCTCAGAATTCCAATGAAGCTTAAAAATGCTTTGGAACTCTTACATTTTTCTCGGAATTCCGCTAATGTTTAACAATGCTTTGGAACTATTCCATTGTTCTCGGAATTCCGCTGTAGTTTAAAAATGCTTTGGAACCCTTTTATTGTTCTTGGAATTCCACTGAAGTTTAGCCATGCTTTGGAACTCTTTCATTGTTCTCGGAATTCCGCTGTAGTTTAAAAATGCTTTGGAACTTTTTCATTGTTCTCGGAATTCCGCTGAAGTTTAACAATGCTTTGGAACTCTTCCATTGTTCTCGGAATTCTGCTGAAGTTTAAAAATGCTTGGAACTCTTCCATTGTTCTCGGAATTCCGCTGATGTTTAACAATGCTTTTGGAACTCTTCCATTGTTCTCGTAATTCCGCTGATGCTTAACAATGCTTTGGAACTCTTCCATTGTTCTGGGAATTCTGGTGAAGTTTAAAAATGTTTTGGAACTCTTCCATTTTTCACGGAAATCTGATGAAGTTTAAAAAGCTTTGTAACTCTTCCATTGTTCTAGGAATTCTGCTGAAGTTTAAAATTGCTTTGGGACTCTTCCATTGTTCTCAGAATTCCAATGAAGCTTAAAAATGCTTTGGAACTCTTCCATTGTTCTCGGAATTCCAATGAAGCTTAAAAATGCTTTGGAACTCTTACATTGTTCTCGGAATTCTGCTAATGTTTAACAATGCTTTGGAACTATTCCATTGTTCTCGGAATTCCGCTGTAGTTTAAAAATGCTTTGGAACCCTTTTATTGTTCTTGGAATTCGACTGAAGTTTAGCCATGCTTTGGAACTCTTCCATTGTTCTCGGAATTCCGCTGAAGTTTAAAAATGCTTTGGAACTCTTTCATTGTTCTCGGAATTCTGCTGTAGTTTAAAAATGCTTTGGAACTCTTTCATTGTACTCAGAATTCCGCTGAAGTTTAACAATGCTTTGGAACTCTTCCATTGTTCTCGGAATTCTGTGGAAGTTTAAAAATGCTTTGGAACTCTACCATTTTTCTCGGAATTCTGCTAATTTTTAACAATGCTTTGGAACTCTTCCATTGTTCTCGGAATTCTGCTGATGTTTAACAATGCTTTGGAACTCTTCCATTGTTCTCGGAATTCCGCTGAAGTTTAAAAATGCTTTGGAACTCTTCCGTTGTTCTCGGAATTCTGTTGAAGTTTAAAAATTCTGTGGAACTCTTCCATTGTTCTCGGAATTCCGCTGATGTTTAACAATGCTTTAGAACTCTTCCATTGTTCTCGGAATTCTGCTGAAGTTTAAAAATGCTTTGGAACTCTTCCATTGCTCTGGGAATTCTGCTGAAGTTTAAAAATTCTGTGGAACTATTCCATTTTTCTTGGAATTCTGCTAATGTTTAACAATGCTTTGGAACTCTTCCATTGTTCTCGGAAATACGCTGATGTTTAAGAATGCTTTGGAACTCTTCCATTGTTCTCAAAATTCCGCTGTCGTTTAAAAATGCTTTGGAACTCTTCCATTGTTTTTGTATTTCCGCTAAAGTTTATCAATGCTTTGGAACTCTTCCATTGTTCTCGGAATTCCGCAAAAGTTTATAAATGCTTTGGAACTCTTCCATTGTTCTCGGAATTCTGCTGAAGTTTAAAAAAGCTTTGGAACTCTTCCATTGTTCTCGGAATTCCGCTGAAGTTTAACAATGCTTTGGAACTCTTCCCTTGTTTTCGGAATTCTGTGGAAGTTTAAAAATGCTTTGGAACTCCTCCATTGTTCTCGGAATTCTGCTGAAGTTTAAAAATGCTTTGGAACTCTTCCAATGTTCTGGGAATTCAGCTGAAGTTTAAAAATGCTTTGGAATTCTTCCATTGTTCTGTTAATTCCGCTGATGTTTATCAATGCTTTGGAACTCTTCCATTGTTCTGGGAATTCTGGTGAAGTTTAAAAATGCTTTGGAACTCTTCCATTGTTCACGGAAATCTGCTGAAGTTTAAAAGGCTTTGTAACTCTTCCATTGTTCTGGGAATTCTGCTGAAGTTTAAAATTGCTTTGGAACAATTCCATTGTTCTCAGAATTCCAATGAAGCTTAAAAATGCTTTGGAACTCTTCCATTGTTCTCGGAATTCCTCTGATGTTTAACAATGCTTTGGAACTCTTCCATTGTTCTCAGAATTCTGGTGAAGTTTAACAATGCTTTGGAACTCTTCCATTGTTCTCGGAATTCCGCTGATGTTTAACAATGCTTTGGAACTCTTCCCTTGTTCTCGGAATTGAGCTGTAGTTTTAAAATGCTTTGCACCTCTTTCATTGTTCTCGGAATTCCGCTGAAGTTTAACCATGCTTTGGAACTCTTCCATTGTTCTCGGAATTCCGCTGAAGTTTAAAAATGCTTTGGAACTCCTCCATTGTTCTCGGAATTCTGCTGAAGTTTAAAAATGCTTTGGAACTCTTCCATTGTTCTGGGAATTCGGCTGAAGTTTAAAAATGCTTTGGAACTCTTCCTATGTTCTGGGAGTTCTGCTGAAGTTTAAAATTGCTTTGGAAAATTCCATTGTTCTCAGAATTCCAATGAAGCTTAAAAATGCTTTGGAACTCTTACATTTTTCTCGGAATTCCGCTAATGTTTAACAATGCTTTGGAACTATTCCATTGTTCTCGGAATTCCGCTGTAGTTTAAAAATGCTTTGGAACCCTTTTATTGTTCTTGGAATTCCACTGAAGTTTAGCCATGCTTTGGAACTCTTTCATTGTTCTCGGAATTCCGCTGTAGTTTAAAAATGCTTTGGAACTTTTTCATTGTTCTCGGAATTCCGCTGAAGTTTAACAATGCTTTGGAACTCTTCCATTGTTCTCGGAATTCTGCTGAAGTTTAAAAATGCTTGGAACTCTTCCATTGTTCTCGGAATTCCGCTGATGTTTAACAATGCTTTTGGAACTCTTCCATTGTTCTCGTAATTCCGCTGATGCTTAACAATGCTTTGGAACTCTTCCATTGTTCTGGGAATTCTGGTGAAGTTTAAAAATGTTTTGGAACTCTTCCATTTTTCACGGAAATCTGATGAAGTTTAAAAAGCTTTGTAACTCTTCCATTGTTCTAGGAATTCTGCTGAAGTTTAAAATTGCTTTGGGACTCTTCCATTGTTCTCAGAATTCCAATGAAGCTTAAAAATGCTTTGGAACTCTTCCATTGTTCTCGGAATTCTGCTAATGTTTAACAATGCTTTGGAACTCTTCCATTGTTCTCGGAATTCCGCTGATGTTTAACAATGCTTTGGAACTCTTCCATTGTTCTCGGAATTGAGCTGTAGTTTTAAAATGCTTTGCACCTCTTTCATTGTTCTCGGAATTCCGCTGAAGTTTAACCATGCTTTGGAACTCTTTCATTGTTCTCGGAAATCCGCTGTAGTTTAAATATGCTTTGGAACTCTTTCATTGTTCTCGGAATTCCGCTGAAGTTTAGCCATGCTTTGGAACTCTTCCATTGTTCTCGGAATTCCGATGTAGTTTAAAAATGCATTGGAACTCTGCCATTGTTCTCGGAATTCCGCTGAAGGTTAGCAATGCTTTGGAACTCTTCCATTGTTCTGGGAATTCTGATGAAGTTTAAAAATGCTTTGGAACTCTTCCGTTGTTCTCGGAATTCTGCTGAAGTTTAAAAATTCTGTGGAACTCTTCCATTGTTCTCGGAATTCCACTGATGTTTAACAATGCTTTGGAACTCTTCCATTGTTCTCGGAATTCTGCTGAAGTTTAAAAATGCTTTGGAACTCTTCCATTGCTCTGGGAATTCTGCTGAAGTTTAAAAATTCTGTGGAACTATTCCATTGTTCTTGGAATTCTGCTAATGTTTAACAATGCTTTGGAACTCTTCCATTGTTCTCGGAAATACGCTGATGTTTAAAAATGTTTTGGAACTCTTCCATTGTTCTCGAAATTACGCTGTAGTTTAAAAATTCTTTGGAACTCTTCCATTGTTCTCGGAATTCTGGTGAAGTTTAACAATGCTTTGGAACTCTTCCATTGTTCTCGGAATTCCGCTGATGTTTAACAATGCTTTGGAACTCTCCCATTGTTCTCGGATTTGAGCTGTAGCTTTAAAATGCTTTGCCCCTCTTTCATTGTTCTCGGAATTCCGCTGAAGTTTAACCATGCTTTGGAACTCTTCCATTGTTCTCGGAATTCCGCTGAAGTTTAAAAATGCTTTGGAACTCTTCCATTGTTCTTGGAATTCTGATGAAGTTTAAAAAAGCTTTGGATCTCTTCCATTGTTCTTGGAATTCCGTTGATGTTTAATAATGCTTTTGTAACTCATCCATTGTTCTCGGAATTGTGCTCATGTTTAACAATGCTTTGGAACTCTTCCATTGTTCTCGAAATTCCGCTGTTGTTTAATAATGCTTTTGGAACTCTTCCATTGTTCTCATAATTCCGCTGATGTTTAACAATGCTTTGGAACTCTTCCATTGTTCTGGGAATTCTGATGAAGTTTAAAAATGCTTTGGAACTCTTCCATTGTTCTCGGAATTCCGCTGAAGTTTAAAAATTCTGTGGAACTCTTCCATTGTTCTCGGAATTCCACTGATGTTTAACAATGCTTTGGAACTCTTCCATTGTTCTCGGAATTCTGCTGAAGTTTAAAAATGCTTTGGAACTCTTCCATTGCTCTGGGAATTCTGCTGAAGTTTAAAAATTCTGTGGAACTATTCCATTGTTCTTGGAATTCTGCTAATGTTTAACAATGCTTTGGAACTCTTCCATTGTTCTCGGAAATACGCTGATGTTTAAAAATGTTTTGGAACTCTTCCATTGTTCTCGAAATTACGCTGTAGTTTAAAAATTCTTTGGAACTCTTCCATTGTTCTCGGAATTCTGGTGAAGTTTAACAATGCTTTGGAACTCTTCCATTGTTCTCGGAATTCCGCTGATGTTTAACAATGCTTTGGAACTCTCCCATTGTTCTCGGATTTGAGCTGTAGCTTTAAAATGCTTTGCCCCTCTTTCATTGTTCTCGGAATTCCGCTGAAGTTTAACCATGCTTTGGAACTCTTCCATTGTTCTCGGAATTCCGCTGAAGTTTAAAAATGCTTTGGAACTCTTCCATTGTTCTTGGAATTCTGATGAAGTTTAAAAAAGCTTTGGATCTCTTCCATTGTTCTTGGAATTCCGTTGATGTTTAATAATGCTTTTGTAACTCATCCATTGTTCTCGGAATTGTGCTCATGTTTAACAATGCTTTGGAACTCTTCCATTGTTCTCGAAATTCCGCTGTTGTTTAATAATGCTTTTGGAACTCTTCCATTGTTCTCATAATTCCGCTGATGTTTAACAATGCTTTGGAACTCTTCCATTGTTCACGGAAATCTGCAGAAGTTTAAAAAGCTTTGGAACTCTTCCGTTGTTCTCGGAACTCTGCTGAAGTTTAAAAAAGCTTTGGAACTCTTCCATTGTTCTCGGAATTCCTCTGATGTTTAACAATGCTTTGGAACTCTTCCATTGTTCTCAGAATTCTGGTGAAGTTTAACAATGCTTTGGAACTCTTCCATTGTTCTCGGAATTCCGCTGATGTTTAACAATGCTTTGGAACTCTTCCATTGTTCTTGGAATTCTGATGAAGTTTAAAAAAGCTTTGGATCTCTTCCATTGTTCTTGGAATTCCGTTGATGTTTAATAATGCTTTTGTAACTCATCCATTGTTCTCGGAATTGTGCTCATGTTTAACAATGCTTTGAAACTCTTCCATTGTTCTCGAAATTCCGCTGTTGTTTAATAATGCTTTTGGAACTCTTCCATTGTTCTCATAATTCCGCTGATGTTTAACAATGCTTTGGAACTCTTCCATTGTTCACGGAAATCTGCAGAAGTTTAAAAAGCTTTGGAACTCTTCCGTTGTTCTCGGAACTCTGCTGAAGTTTAAAAAAGCTTTGGAACTCTTCCATTTTTCTCGGAATTCCTCTGATGTTTAACAATGCTTTGGAACTCTTCCATTGTTCTCAGAATTCTGGTGAAGTTTAACAATGCTTTGGAACTCTTCCATTGTTCTCGGAATTCCGCTGATGTTTAACAATGCTTTGGAACTCTTCCCTTGTTCTCGGAATTGAGCTGTAGTTTTAAAATGCTTTGCACCTCTTTCATTGTTCTCGGAATTCCGCTGAAGTTTAACCATGCTTTGGAACTCTTCCATTGTTCTCGGAATTCCGCTGAAGTTTAAAAATGCTTTGGAACTCCTCCATTGTTCTCGGAATTCTGCTGAAGTTTAAAAATGCTTTGGAACTCTTCCATTGTTCGGGGAATTCGGCTGAAGTTTAAAAATGCTTTGGAACTCTTCCTATGTTCTGGGAGTTCTGCTGAAGTTTAAAATTGCTTTGGAAAATTCCATTGTTCTCAGAATTCCAATGAAGCTTAAAAATGCTTTGGAACTCTTACATTTTTCTCGGAATTCCGCTAATGTTTAACAATGCTTTGGAACTATTCCATTGTTCTCGGAATTCCGCTGTAGTTTAAAAATGCTTTGGAACCCTTTTATTGTTCTTGGAATTCCACTGAAGTTTAGCCATGCTTTGGAACTCTTTCATTGTTCTCGGAATTCCGCTGTAGTTTAAAAATGCTTTGGAACTTTTTCATTGTTCTCGGAATTCCGCTGAAGTTTAACAATGCTTTGGAACTCTTCCATTGTTCTCGGAATTCTGTGGAAGTTTAAAAATGCTTTGGAACTCTTCCATTGTTCTCGGAATTCTGCTGAAGTTTAAAAATGCTTGGAACTCTTCCATTGTTCTCGGAATTCCGCTGATGTTTAACAATGCTTTTGGAACTCTTCCATTGTTCTCGTAATTCCGCTGATGCTTAACAATGCTTTGGAACTCTTCCATTGTTCTGGGAATTCTGGTGAAGTTTAAAAATGTTTTGGAACTCTTCCATTTTTCACGGAAATCTGCTGAAGTTAAAAAGCTTTGTAACTCTTCCATTGTTCTAGGAATTCTGCTGAAGTTTAAAATTGCTTTGGGACTCTTCCATTGTTCTCAGAATTCCAATGAAGATTAAAAATGCTTTGGAACTCTTCCATTGTTCTCGGAATTCTGCTAATGTTTAACAATGCTTTGGAACTCTTCCATTGTTCTCGGAATTCCGATGATGTTTAACAATGCTTTGGAACTCTTCCATTGTTCTCGGAATTGAGCTGTAGTTTTAAAATGCTTTGCACCTCTTTCATTGTTCTCGGAATTCCGCTGAAGTTTAACCATGCTTTGGAACTCTTTCATTGTTCTCGGAAATCCGCTGTAGTTTAAATATGCTTTGGAACTCTTCCGTTGTTCTCGGAATTCTGCTGAAGTTTAAAAATTCTGTGGAACTCTTCCATTGTTCTCGGAATTCCACTGATGTTTAACAATGCTTTGGAACTCTTCCATTGTTCTCGGAATTCTGCTGAAGTTTAAAAATGCTTTGGAACTCTTCCATTGCTCTGGGAATTCTGCTGAAGTTTAAAAATTCTGTGGAACTATTCCATTGTTCTTGGAATTCTGCTAATGTTTAACAATGCTTTGGAACTCTTCCATTGTTCTCGGAAATACGCTGATGTTTAAAAATGTTTTGGAACTCTTCCATTGTTCTCGAAATTACGCTGTAGTTTAAAAATTCTTTGGAACTCTTCCATTGTTCTCGGAATTCTGGTGAAGTTTAACAATGCTTTGGAACTCTTCCATTGTTCTCGGAATTCCGCTGATGTTTAACAATGCTTTGGAACTCTTCCATTGTTCTCGGATTTGAGCTGTAGCTTTAAAATGCTTTGCACCTCTTTCATTGTTCTCGGAATTCCGCTGAAGTTTAACCATGCTTTGGAACTCTTCCATTGTTCTCGGAATTCCGCTGAAGTTTAAAAATGCTTTGGAACTCTTCCATTGTTCTTGGAATTCTGATGAAGTTTAAAAAAGCTTTGGATCTCTTCCATTGTTCTTGGAATTCCGTTGATGTTTAATAATGCTTTTGTAACTCATCCATTGTTCTCGGAATTGTGCTCATGTTTAACAATGCTTTGGAACTCTTCCATTGTTCTCGAAATTCCGCTGTTGTTTAATAATGCTTTTGGAACTCTTCCATTGTTCTCATAATTCCGCTGATGTTTAACAATGCTTTGGAACTCTTCCATTGTTCACGGAAATCTGCAGAAGTTTAAAAAGCTTTGGAACTCTTCCGTTGTTCTCGGAACTCTGCTGAAGTTTAAAAAAGCTTTGGAACTCTTCCATTGTTCTCGAAATTCCGCTGTTGTTTAATAATGCTTTTGGAACACTTCCATTGTTCTCATAATTCCGCTGATGTTTAACAATGCTTTGGAACTCTTCCATTGTTCACGGAAATCTGCTGAAGTTTAAAAAGCTTTGGAACTCTTCCGTTGTTCTCGGAACTCTGCTGAAGTTTAAAAAAGCTTTGGAACTCTTCCATTGTTCTCGGAATTCCGCTGATGTTTAATAATGCTTTTGGAACTCTTCCATTGTTCTCGGAATTCTGCTGAAATTTAAAAATGCTTTGGAACTCTTTCATTGTTCTCGGAATTCTGCTGTAGTTTAAAAATGCTTTGGAACACTTCCATTGTTCTCGAAATTCTGCTGAAAATTAAAAATGCTGTGGAACTCTTTCATTGTTCACCGAATTCCACTTACGTTTAACAATGCTTGGAACTCTTCCATTGTTCTCGGAAATATGCTGATGTTTAACAATACTTTGGAACTCTTCAATTGTTCTCGGAATTCCGCTAAAGTTTAGCAATGCTTTGGAACTCTTCCATTGTTCTCGGAATTCCGCAAGAGTTTATAAAAGCTTTGGAACTCTTCCATTGTTCTCGGAATTCTGATGAAGTTTAAAAAAGCTTTGGAACTCTTCCATTGTTCTTGGAATTCCGTTGATGTTTAATAATGCTTTTGGAACTCATCCATTGTTCTCGGAATTGTGCTCATGTTTAACAATGCTTTGGAACTCTTCCATTGTTCTCGAAATTCCGCTGTTGTTTAATAATGCTTTTGGAACTCTTCCATTGTTCTCGGAATTCCGCTGTTTAACAATGCTTTGAAACTCATCCATTGTTCTCGGAATTCTGTTGATGTTTAATAATTCTTTTGGAACTCTTCCAATATTCTTGGAATTCTGCTGAAGTTTAAAAATTCTTTGGAACTCATCCATTGTTCTCGGATTTTGCTCATGTTTAACAATGCTTTGGAACTCTTTCATTGTTCTCGAAATTCCGCTGATGTTTAGTAATGCTTTTGGAACTCTTCCATTTTTCTCGGAATTCCGCTAATGTTTAACAATGCTTTGAAACTCTTCCATTGTTTTCGGAATTCTGTTGATGTTTAATAATTCTTTTGGAACTCTTCCATTGTTCTCGGAATTCTGCTGAAGTTTAAAAATGCTTTGGAACTCTTCCATTGTTCTCGGAATTCCGCTGATGTTTTTCAATCCTATGGAAATCTTCCATTGTTCACCAAATTCCACTGAAGTTTAAAAATGCTTTGGAACGCTTCCATTGTTCTCGGAAGTCTGCTGAAGTTTAATTTGGAACTCTTCCATTGTTCTGGGAATTCTGCTGAAGTTTAAAAATGCTGTGGAACTCTTCCATTGTTCTCCGAATTCCACTAATGTTTAACAATGCTTTGGAACTCTTCCATTGTTCTCGGAAATATGCTGATGTATAACAATGCTTTGGAACTCTTCCATTGTTCTCGGAATTCCGCTGTAGTTTAAAAATGCTTTGGAACTCTTCCATTGTTTTCGGATTTCCGCTAAAGTTTAGCAATGCTTTGGAACTCTTCCATTGTTCTCGGAATTCCGTAAGAGTTTATAAATGCTTTGGAACTCTTCCATTGTTCTCGGAATTCTGCTGAAGTTTAAAAAAGCTTTGGAACTCTTCCATTGTTCTTGGAATTTCGTTGATGTTTAATAATGCTTTTGGAACTCTTCCATTGTTCTCGGAATTCTGCTGAAGTTTAAAAAAGCTTTGGAACTCTTCCATTGTTCTTGGAATTCCGTTGATGTTTAATAATGCTTTTGAAACTCTTCCATTGTTCTCGGAATTCTGTTGATATTTAATAATTCTTTTGGAACTCTTCCATTGTTCTCAGAATTCTGCTGAAGTTTAACATTGCTTTGGAACTCTTCCATTGTTCCGGGAATTCAGATGAAGTTTAAAAATGGTTTGGAACTCTTCCAATGTTCTGGGAATTCTGCTGAAGTTTAAAAATGCTTTGGAACTCTTCTATTGTTCTCGGAATTCTGCTGATGTTTAACAATGCTTTGGAACTCTTCCATTGTTCAAGGAATTCCGCTGAAGTTTAAAAATGCTTTGGAACTCTTCCATTGTTCTCGGTATTCCGCTAATGTTTAACAATGCTTTGGAACTCTTCCATTGTTCTCGGAATTCCGCTGATGTTTAACAATGCTTTGGAACTCTTCCATTGTTCTCGGAATTCTGTGGAAGTTTAAAAATGCTTTGGAACTCTTCCATTGTTCTCGGAATTCTGCTGAAGTTTAAAAATGCTTGGAACTCTTCCTTTGTTCTCGAAATTCTGCTGAAGTTTAAAAAAGCTTTGGAACTCTTCCAATCTTTTCGGAATTCCGATGATGTTTAATAATGCTTTTGGAACTCTTCCATTTTTCTCGGAATTCCGCTGATGTTTAACAATGCTTTTGGAACTCTTCCATTGTTCTCGTAACTCCGCTGATGTTTAAAAATGCTTTGGAACTCTTCCATTGTTCTTGGAATTCTGCTGATGTTTAACAATGCTTTGGAACTCTTCCATTGTTCAAGGAATTCTGCTGAAGTTTAAAAATGCTTTGGAACTCTTCCATTGTTCTCTGTATACTGCTAATGTCTAACAATGCTTTGGAACTCTTCCATTGTTCTCGGAATTCCGCTGATGTTTAACAATGCTTTGGAACTCTTTCATTGTTCTCTGAATTGCACTGTAGTTTCAAAATGCTTTGGAACTCTTCCATTATTATTGTAATTATGCTGAAGTTTAAAAATGCTTTGGAACTCTTCCAATGTTCTGGGAATTCCGCTGATGTTTAATAATGCTTTTAGAACTCTTAATTTTTCTCGGAATTCTGCTGATGTTTAACAATGCTTTGGAACTCTTCCATTGTTCTCAGAATTGTGGTGAAGTTTAACAATGCTTTAGAACTCTTCCATTGTTCTCGGAATTCCGCTGAAGTTTAGCCATGCTTTGGAACTCTTCCATTGTTCTCGGAATTCCGATGTAGTTTAAAAATGCATTGGAACTCTGCCATTGTTCTCGGAATTCCGCTGAAGGTTAGCAATGCTTTGGAACGCTTCCATTGTTCTGGGAATTCTGATGAAGTTTAAAAATGCTTTGGAACTCTTCCGTTGTTCTCGGAATTCTGCTGAAGTTTAAAAATTCTGTGGAACTCTTCCATTGTTCTCGGAATTCCACTGATGTTTAACAATGCTTTGGAACTCTTCCATTGTTCTCGGAATTCTGCTGAAGTTTAAAAATGCTTTGGAACTCTTCCATTGCTCTGGGAATTCTGCTGAAGTTTAAAAATTCTGTGGAACTATTCCATTGTTCTTGGAATTCTGCTAATGTTTAACAATGCTTTGGAACTCTTCCATTGTTCTCGGAAATACGCTGATGTTTAAAAATGTTTTGGAACTCTTCCATTGTTCTCGAAATTACGCTGTAGATTAAAAATTCTTTGGAACTCTTCCATTGTTCTCGGAATTCTGGTGAAGTTTAACAATGCTTTGGAACTCTTCCATTGTTCTCGGAATTCCGCTGATGTTTAACAATGCTTTGGAACTCTTCCATTGTTCTCGGATTTGAGCTGTAGCTTTAAAATGCTTTGCACCTCTTTCATTGTTCTCGGAATTCCGCTGAAGTTTAACCATGCTTTGGAACTCTTCCATTGTTCTCGGAATTCCGCTGAAGTTTAAAAATGCTTTGGAACTCTTCCATTGTTCTTGGAATTCTGATGAAGTTTAAAAAAGCTTTGGATCTCTTCCATTGTTCTTGGAATTCCGTTGATGTTTAATAATGCTTTTGTAACTCATCCATTGTTCTCGGAATTGTGCTCATGTTTAACAATGCTTTGGAACTCTTCCATTGTTCTCGAAATTCCGCTGTTGTTTAATAATGCTTTTGGAACTCTTCCATTGTTCTCATAATTCCGCTGATGTTTAACAATGCTTTGGAACTCTTCCATTGTTCACGGAAATCTGCAGAAGTTTAAAAAGCTTTGGAACTCTTCCGTTGTTCTCAGAACTCTGCTGAAGTTTAAAAAAGCTTTGGAACTCTTCCATTGTTCTCGAAATTCCGCTGTTGTTTAATAATGCTTTTGGAACACTTCCATTGTTCTCATAATTCCGCTGATGTTTAACATTGCTTTGGAACTCTTCCATTGTTCACGGAAATCTGCTGAAGTTTAAAAAGCTTTGGAACTCTTCCGTTGTTCTCGGAACTCTGCTGAAGTTTAAAAAAGCTTTGGAACTCTTCCATTGTTCTCGGAATTCCGCTGATGTTTAATAATGCTTTTGGAACTCTTCCATTGTTCTCGGAATTCTGCTGAAATTTAAAAATGCTTTGGAACTCTTTCATTGTTCTCGGAATTCTGCTGTAGTTTAAAAATGCTTTGGAACACTTCCATTGTTCTCGAAATTCTGCTGAAAATTAAAAATGCTGTGGAACTCTTTCATTGTTCACCGAATTCCACTTACGTTTAACAATGCTTGGAACTCTTCCATTGTTCTCGGAAATATGCTGATGTTTAACAATACTTTGGAACTCTTCAATTGTTCTCGGAATTCCGCTAAAGTTTAGCAATGCTTTGGAACTCTTCCATTGTTCTCGGAATTCCGCAAGAGTTTATAAATGCTTTGGAACTCTTCCATTGTTCTCGGAATTCTGATGAAGTTTAAAAAAGCTTTGGAACTCTTCCATTGTTCTTGGAATTCCGTTGATGTTTAATAATGCTTTTGGAACTCATCCATTGTTCTCGGAATTGTGCTCATGTTTAACAATGCTTTGGAACTCTTCCATTGTTCTCGAAATTCCGCTGTTGTTTAATAATGCTTTTGGAACTCTTCCATTGTTCTCGGAATTCCGCTGTTTAACAATGCTTTGAAACTCTTCCATTGTTCTCGGAATTCTGTTGATGTTTAATAATTCTTTTGGAACTCTTCCATTGTTCTCGGAATTCTGCTGAAGTTTAAAAACGCTTTGGAACTCTTCCATTGTTCTCCGAATTCCGCTGATGTTTTTCAATCCTATGGAAATCATCCATTGTTCACCAAATTCCACTGAAGTTTAAAAATGCTTTGGAACGCTTCCATTGTTCTCGGAATTCCGCTGAAGTTTAAAAATGGTTTGGAACTCTTCCAATATTCTTGGAATTCTGCTGAAGTTTAAAAATTCTTTGGAACTCATCCATTGTTCTCGGATTTTGCTCATGTTTAACAATGCTTTGGAACTCTTTCATTGTTCTCGAAATTCCGCTGATGTTTAGTAATGCTTTTGGAACTCTTCCATTTTTCTCGGAATTCCGCTAATGTTTAACAATGCTTTGAAACTCTTCCATTGTTTTCGGAATTCTGTTGATGTTTAATAATTCTTTTGGAACTCTTCCATTGTTCTCGGAATTCTGCTGAAGTTTAGAAATGCTTTGGAACTCTTCCATTGTTCTCGGAATTCCGCTGATGTTTTTCAATCCTATGGAAATCTTCCATTGTTCACCAAATTCCACTGAAGTTTAAACATGCTTTGGAACGCTTCCATTGTTCTCGGAAGTCTGCTGAAGTTTAATTTGGAACTCTTCCATTGTTCTGGGAATTCTGCTGAAGTTTAAAAATGCTGTGGAACTCTTCCATTGTTCTCCGAATTCCACTAATGTTTAACAATGCTTTGGAACTCTTCCATTGTTCTCGGAAATATGCTGATGTATAACAATGCTTTGGAACTCTTCCATTGTTCTCGGAATTCCGCTGTAGTTTAAAAATGCTTTGGAACTCTTCCATTGTTTTCGGATTTCCGCTAAAGTTTAGCAATGCTTTGGAACTCTTCCATTGTTCTCGGAATTCCGTAAGAGTTTATAAATGCTTTGGAACTCTTCCATTGTTCTCGGAATTCTGCTGAAGTTTAAAAAAGCTTTGGAACTCTTCCATTGTTCTTGGAATTTCGTTGATGTTTAATAATGCTTTTGGAACTCTTCCATTGTTCTCGGAATTCTGCTGAAGTTTAAAAAAGCTTTGGAACTCTTCCATTGTTCTTGGAATTCCGTTGATGTTTAATAATGCTTTTGAAACTCTTCCATTGTTCTCGGAATTCTGTTGATATTTAATAATTCTTTTGGAACTCTTCCATTGTTCTCAGAATTCTGCTGAAGTTTAACATTGCTTTGGAACTCTTCCATTGTTCCGGGAATTCAGATGAAGTTTAAAAATGGTTTGGAACTCTTCCAATGTTCTGGGAATTCTGCTGAAGTTTAAAAATGCTTTGGAACTCTTCTATTGTTCTCGGAATTCTGCTGATGTTTAACAATGCTTTGGAACTCTTCCATTGTTCAAGGAATTCCGCTGAAGTTTAAAAATGCTTTGGAACTCTTCCATTGTTCTCGGTATTCCGCTAATGTTTAACAATGCTTTGGAACTCTTCCATTGTTCTCGGAATTCCGCTGATGTTTAACAATGCTTTGGAACTCTTCCATTGTTCTCGGAATTCTGTGGAAGTTTAAAAATGCTTTGGAACTCTTCCATTGTTCTCGGAATTCTGCTGAAGTTTAAAAATGCTTGGAACTCTTCCATTGTTCTCGAAATTCTGCTGAAGTTTAAAAAAGCTTTGGAACTCTTCCAATCTTTTCGGAATTCCGATGATGTTTAATAATGCTTTTGGAACTCTTCCATTTTTCTCGGAATTCCGCTGATGTTTAACAATGCTTTTGGAACTCTTCCATTGTTCTCGTAACTCCGCTGATGTTTAAAAATGCTTTGGAACTCTTCCATTGTTCTTGGAATTCTGCTGATGTTTAACAATGCTTTGGAACTCTTCCATTGTTCAAGGAATTCTGCTGAAGTTTAAAAATGCTTTGGAACTCTTCCATTGTTCTCTGTATACTGCTAATGTCTAACAATGCTTTGGAACTCTTCCATTGTTCTCGGAATTCCGCTGATGTTTAACAATGCTTTGGAACTCTTTCATTGTTCTCTGAATTGCACTGTAGTTTCAAAATGCTTTGGAACTCTTCCATTATTATTGTAATTATGCTGAAGTTTAAAAATGCTTTGGAACTCTTCCAATGTTCTGGGAATTCCGCTGATGTTTAATAATGCTTTTAGAACTCTTAATTTTTCTCGGAATTCTGCTGATGTTTAACAATGCTTTGGAACTCTTCCATTGTTCTCAGAATTGTGGTGAAGTTTAACAATGCTTTAGAACTCTTCCATTGTTCTCGGAATTCCGCTGAAGTTTAGCCATGCTTTGGAACTCTTCCATTGTTCTCGGAATTCCGATGTAGTTTAAAAATGCATTGGAACTCTGCCATTGTTCTCGGAATTCCGCTGAAGGTTAGCAATGCTTTGGAACGCTTCCATTGTTCTGGGAATTCTGATGAAGTTTAAAAATGCTTTGGAACTCTTCCGTTGTTCTCGGAATTCTGCTGAAGTTTAAAAATTCTGTGGAACTCTTCCATTGTTCTCGGAATTCCACTGATGTTTAACAATGCTTTGGAACTCTTCCATTGTTCTCGGAATTCTGCTGAAGTTTAAAAATGCTTTGGAACTCTTCCATTGCTCTGGGAATTCTGCTGAAGTTTAAAAATTCTGTGGAACTATTCCATTGTTCTTGGAATTCTGCTAATGTTTAACAATGCTTTGGAACTCTTCCATTGTTCTCGGAAATACGCTGATGTTTAAAAATGTTTTGGAACTCTTCCATTGTTCTCGAAATTACGCTGTAGATTAAAAATTCTTTGGAACTCTTCCATTGTTCTCGGAATTCTGGTGAAGTTTAACAATGCTTTGGAACTCTTCCATTGTTCTCGGAATTCCGCTGATGTTTAACAATGCTTTGGAACTCTTCCATTGTTCTCGGATTTGAGCTGTAGCTTTAAAATGCTTTGCACCTCTTTCATTGTTCTCGGAATTCCGCTGAAGTTTAACCATGCTTTGGAACTCTTCCATTGTTCTCGGAATTCCGCTGAAGTTTAAAAATGCTTTGGAACTCTTCCATTGTTCTTGGAATTCTGATGAAGTTTAAAAAAGCTTTGGATCTCTTCCATTGTTCTTGGAATTCCGTTGATGTTTAATAATGCTTTTGTAACTCATCCATTGTTCTCGGAATTGTGCTCATGTTTAACAATGCTTTGGAACTCTTCCATTGTTCTCGAAATTCCGCTGTTGTTTAATAATGCTTTTGGAACTCTTCCATTGTTCTCATAATTCCGCTGATGTTTAACAATGCTTTGGAACTCTTCCATTGTTCACGGAAATCTGCAGAAGTTTAAAAAGCTTTGGAACTCTTCCGTTGTTCTCAGAACTCTGCTGAAGTTTAAAAAAGCTTTGGAACTCTTCCATTGTTCTCGAAATTCCGCTGTTGTTTAATAATGCTTTTGGAACACTTCCATTGTTCTCATAATTCCGCTGATGTTTAACATTGCTTTGGAACTCTTCCATTGTTCACGGAAATCTGCTGAAGTTTAAAAAGCTTTGGAACTCTTCCGTTGTTCTCGGAACTCTGCTGAAGTTTAAAAAAGCTTTGGAACTCTTCCATTGTTCTCGGAATTCCGCTGATGTTTAATAATGCTTTTGGAACTCTTCCATTGTTCTCGGAATTCTGCTGAAATTTAAAAATGCTTTGGAACTCTTTCATTGTTCTCGGAATTCTGCTGTAGTTTAAAAATGCTTTGGAACACTTCCATTGTTCTCGAAATTCTGCTGAAAATTAAAAATGCTGTGGAACTCTTTCATTGTTCACCGAATTCCACTTACGTTTAACAATGCTTGGAACTCTTCCATTGTTCTCGGAAATATGCTGATGTTTAACAATACTTTGGAACTCTTCAATTGTTCTCGGAATTCCGCTAAAGTTTAGCAATGCTTTGGAACTCTTCCATTGTTCTCGGAATTCCGCAAGAGTTTATAAATGCTTTGGAACTCTTCCATTGTTCTCGGAATTCTGATGAAGTTTAAAAAAGCTTTGGAACTCTTCCATTGTTCTTGGAATTCCGTTGATGTTTAATAATGCTTTTGGAACTCATCCATTGTTCTCGGAATTGTGCTCATGTTTAACAATGCTTTGGAACTCTTCCATTGTTCTCGAAATTCCGCTGTTGTTTAATAATGCTTTTGGAACTCTTCCATTGTTCTCGGAATTCCGCTGTTTAACAATGCTTTGAAACTCTTCCATTGTTCTCGGAATTCTGTTGATGTTTAATAATTCTTTTGGAACTCTTCCATTGTTCTCGGAATTCTGCTGAAGTTTAAAAACGCTTTGGAACTCTTCCATTGTTCTCCGAATTCCGCTGATGTTTTTCAATCCTATGGAAATCATCCATTGTTCACCAAATTCCACTGAAGTTTAAAAATGCTTTGGAACGCTTCCATTGTTCTCGGAATTCCGCTGAAGTTTAAAAATGGTTTGGAACTCTTCCAATATTCTTGGAATTCTGCTGAAGTTTAAAAATTCTTTGGAACTCATCCATTGTTCTCGGATTTTGCTCATGTTTAACAATGCTTTGGAACTCTTTCATTGTTCTCGAAATTCCGCTGATGTTTAGTAATGCTTTTGGAACTCTTCCATTTTTCTCGGAATTCCGCTAATGTTTAACAATGCTTTGAAACTCTTCCATTGTTTTCGGAATTCTGTTGATGTTTAATAATTCTTTTGGAACTCTTCCATTGTTCTCGGAATTCTGCTGAAGTTTAGAAATGCTTTGGAACTCTTCCATTGTTCTCGGAATTCCGCTGATGTTTTTCAATCCTATGGAAATCTTCCATTGTTCACCAAATTCCACTGAAGTTTAAACATGCTTTGGAACGCTTCCATTGTTCTCGGAAGTCTGCTGAAGTTTAATTTGGAACTCTTCCATTGTTCTGGGAATTCTGCTGAAGTTTAAAAATGCTGTGGAACTCTTCCATTGTTCTCCGAATTCCACTAATGTTTAACAATGCTTTGGAACTCTTCCATTGTTCTCGGAAATATGCTGATGTATAACAATGCTTTGGAACTCTTCCATTGTTCTCGGAATTCCGCTGTAGTTTAAAAATGCTTTGGAACTCTTCCATTGTTTTCGGATTTCCGCTAAAGTTTAGCAATGCTTTGGAACTCTTCCATTGTTCTCGGAATTCCGTAAGAGTTTATAAATGCTTTGGAACTCTTCCATTGTTCTCGGAATTCTGCTGAAGTTTAAAAAAGCTTTGGAACTCTTCCATTGTTCTTGGAATTTCGTTGATGTTTAATAATGCTTTTGGAACTCTTCCATTGTTCTCGGAATTCTGCTGAAGTTTAAAAAAGCTTTGGAACTCTTCCATTGTTCTTGGAATTCCGTTGATGTTTAATAATGCTTTTGAAACTCTTCCATTGTTCTCGGAATTCTGTTGATATTTAATAATTCTTTTGGAACTCTTCCATTGTTCTCAGAATTCTGCTGAAGTTTAACATTGCTTTGGAACTCTTCCATTGTTCCGGGAATTCAGATGAAGTTTAAAAATGGTTTGGAACTCTTCCAATGTTCTGGGAATTCTGCTGAAGTTTAAAAATGCTTTGGAACTCTTCTATTGTTCTCGGAATTCTGCTGATGTTTAACAATGCTTTGGAACTCTTCCATTGTTCAAGGATTTCCGCTGAAGTTTAAAAATGCTTTGGAACTCTTCCATTGTTCTCGGTATTCCGCTAATGTTTAACAATGCTTTGGAACTCTTCCATTGTTCTCGGAATTCCGCTTATGTTTAACAATGCTTTGGAACTCTTCCATTGTTCTCGGAATTCTGTGGAAGTTTAAAAATGCTTTGGAACTCTTCCATTGTTCTCGGAATTCTGCTGAAGTTTAAAAATGCTTGGAACTCTTCCATTGTTCTCGAAATTCTGCTGAAGTTTAAAAAAGCTTTGGAACTCTTCCAATCTTTTCGGAATTCCGATGATGTTTAATAATGCTTTTGGAACTCTTCCATTTTTCTCGGAATTCCGCTGATGTTTAACAATGCTTTGGAACTCTTCCATTGTTCTTGGAATTCTGCTGATGTTTACCAATGCTTTGGAACTCTTCCATTGTTCAAGGAATTCTGCTGAAGTTTAAAAATGCTTTGGAACTCTTCCATTGTTCTCTGTATACTGCTAATGTCTAACAATGCTTTGGAACTCTTCCATTGTTCTCGGAATTCCGCTGATGTTTAACAATGCTTTGGAACTCTTCCATTGTTCTCTGAATTCCACTGTAGTTTCAAAATGCTTTGGAACTCTTCCATTATTATCGTAATTATGCTGAAGTTTAAAAATGCTTTGGAACTCTTCCAATGTTCTGGGAATTCCGCTGATGTTTAATAATGCTTTTAGAACTCTTCATTTTTCTCGGAATTCTGCTGATGTTTAACAATGCTTTGGAACTCTTCCATTGTTCTCGGAATTCTGGTGAAGTTTAAAAATGCTTTGGAACTCTTCCATTGTTCACGGAATTCTGCTGAAGTTTAAAATTGCTTTGGAACTCTTCCATTGTCCTCGGAATTCCGCTGATGTTTAATAATGCTTTTGTAACTCTTTCATTGTTCTCATAATTCCGCTGATGTTTAACAATGCTTTGGAACTCTTCCATTGTTCTCGGAATTCCGCTGATGTTTAACAATGCTTTGGAACTCTTCCATTGTTCTCGGAATTCTGGTGAAGTTTAAAAATGCTTTGGAACTCTTCCATTGCTCACGGAATTCTGCTGAAGTTTAAAAAGCTTTGGAACTCTTCCATTGTTCTGGGAATTCTGCTGAAGTTTAAAATTGCTTTGGAACTCTTCCATTGTCCTCGGAATTCTGCTGATGTTTAATAATGCTTTTATAACTCTTCCATTGTTCACATAATTCCGCTGATGTTTAACAATGCTTTGGAACTCTTCCATTGTTCTGGGAATTCTGCTGAAGTTTAAAAAGCTTTGCAACTCTTCCATTGCTCTGGGAATTCTTCTGAAGTTTAAAAAGCTTTGGAACTCTTCCATTGTTCTGGGAATTCTGCTGATGTTTAACAATGCTTTGGAACTCTTCCCTTGTTCTCGGAATTCCACTGTAGTTTCAAAATGCTTTGGGACGCTTCCATTTTTCTCGGAATTCCGCTGAAGTTTAACAATGCTTTGGAACTCTTCCATTGTTCTCGGAATTCTGTGGAAGTTTAAAAATGCTTTGGAACTCTTCCATTGTTCTCGGAATTCTGCTGAAGTTTAAATATGCTTGGAACTCTTCCATTGTTCTTGAAATTCTGCTGAAGTTTAAAAAGCTTTGGAACTCTTCCAATCTTTTCGGAATTCCGCTTATGTTTAATAATGCTTTTGGAACTCTTCCATTTTTCTCGGAATTCCGCTGATGTTTAACAATGCTTTTGGAAGTCTTCCATTGTTCTCGTAACTCCGCTGATGTTTAACAATGCTTTGGAACTCTTCCATTGTTCTGCTGAAGTTTAAAATTGCTTAGGAAAATTCCATTGTTCTCAGAATTCCAATGAAGCTTAAAAATGCTTTGGAACTCTTACCTTGTTCTCGGAATTCCGCTAATGTTTAACAATGTTTTTTAACTCTTCCATTGTTCTCGGAATTCTGCTGTCGTTTAAAAATGCTTTGGAACACTTTCATTGTTCTTGGAATTACACTGAAGTTTAGCCATGCTTTGGAACTCTTCCATTGTTCACGGAATTCCGCTGATGTTTAACAATGCTTTTGGAACTCTTCCATTGTTCTTGTAACTCCGCTGATGTTTAACAATGCTTTGGAACTCTTCCATTGTTCTTGGAATTCTGCTGATGTTTAACAATGCTTTGGAACTCTTCCATTGTTCAAGGAATTCTGCTGAAGTTTAAAAATGCTTTGGAACTCTTCCATTGTTCTCTGTATACTGCTAATGTCTAACAATGCTTTGGAACTCTTCCATTGTTCTCGGAATTCCGCTGATGTTTAACAATGCTTTGGAACTCTTCCATTGTTCTCTGAATTCCACTGTAGTTTCAAAATGCTTTGGAACTCTTCCATTATTATCGTAATTATGCTGAAGTTTAAAAATGCTTTGGAACTCTTCCAATGTTCTGGGAATTCCTCTGATGTTTAATAATGCTTTTAGAACTCTTCATTTTTCTCGGAATTCTGCTGATGTTTAACAATGCTTTGGAACTCTTCCATTGTTCTCGGAATTCTGGTGAAGTTTAAAAATGCTTTGGAACTCTTCCATTGTTCACGGAATTCTGCTGAAGTTTAAAATTGCTTTGGAACTCTTCCATTGTCCTCGGAATTCCGCTGATGTTTAATAATGCTTTTGTAACTCTTTCATTGTTCTCATAATTCCGCTGATGTTTAACAATGCTTTGGAACTCTTCCATTGTTCTCGGAATTCCGCTGATGTTTAACAATGCTTTGGAACTCTTCCATTGTTCTCGGAATTCTGGTGAAGTTTAAAAATGCTTTGGAACTCTTCCATTGCTCACGGAATTCTGCTGAAGTTTAAAAAGCTTTGGAACTCTTCCATTGTTCTGGGAATTCTGCTGAAGTTTAAAATTGCTTTGGAACTCTTCCATTGTCCTCGGAATTCTGCTGATGTTTAATAATGCTTTTATAACTCTTCCATTGTTCTCATAATTCCGCTGATGTTTAACAATGCTTTGGAACTCTTCCATTGTTCACGGAAATCTGCTGAAGTTTAAAAAGCTTTGGAACTCTTCCATTGCTCTGGGAATTCTTCTGAAGTTTAAAAAGCTTTGGAACTCTTCCATTGTTCTTGGAATTCTGCTGATGTTTAACAATGCTTTGGAACTCTTCCATTGTTCAAGGAATTCTGCTGAAGTTAAAAAATGCTTTGGAACTCTTCCATTGTTCTCGGTATTCCGCTAATATTTAACAATGCTTTGGAACTCTTCCATTGTTCTCGGAATTCCGCTGATGTTTAACAATGCTTTGGAACTCTTCCCTTGTTCTCGGAATTCCACTGTAGTTTCAAAATGCTTTGTGACGCTTCCATTTTTCTCGGAATTCCGCTGAAGTTTAACAATGCTTTGGAACTCTTCCATTGTTCTCGGAATTCTGTGGAAGTTTAAAAATGCTTTGGAACTCTTCCATTGTTCTCGGAATTCTGCTGAAGTTTAAAAATGCTTGGAACTCTTCCATTGTTCTTGAAATTCTGCTGAAGTTTAAAAAAGCTTTGGAACTCTTCCAATCTTTTCGGAATTCCGCTTATGTTTAATAATGCTTTTGGAACTCTTCCATTTTTCTCGGAATTCCGCTGATGTTTAACAATGCTTTTGGAAGTCTTCCATTGTTCTCGTAACTCCGCTGATGTTTAGCAATGCTTTGGAACTCTTCCATTGTTCTGCTGAAGTTTAAATTTGCTTAGGAAAATTCCATTGTTCTCAGAATTCCAATGAAGCTTAAAAATGCTTTGGAACTCTTACCTTGTTCTCGGAATTCCGCTAATGTTTAACAATGTTTTTTAACTTTTCCATTGTTCTCGAAATTCTGCTGTAGTTTAAAAATGCTTTGGAACTCTTTCATTGTTCTTGGAATTACACTGAAGTTTAGCCATGCTTTGGAACTCTTCCATTGTTCTCGGAATTCCGCTGAAGTTTAAAAATTCTTTGCAATTATTCCATGGTTCTCGGAATTCTGCTGAAGTTTAAAAAAGCTTTTGAACTATTCCGTTGTTCTCGGAATTCCGCTCATAATTAACATTGCTTTGGAACTCTTCCATTGTTCTCGGAATTCCGCTGATGTTTAATAATGCTTTTGGAACTCATCCATTGTTCTCGGTATTCCGCTAATGTTTAACAATGCTTTGGAACTCTTCCATTGTTCTCGGAATTCCGCTGATGTTTAACAATGCTTTGCAACTCTTCCCTTGTTCTCGGAATTCCACTGTAGTTTCAAAATGCTTTGGGACGCTTCCATTTATCTTGGAATTCCGCTGAAGTTTAACAATGCTTTGGAACTCTTCCATTGTTCTCGGAATTCTGCTGAAGTTTAAAAAAGCTTTGGAACTCTTCCATTGTTCTCGGAATTCTGCTGATGTTTAACAATGCTTTGGAACTCTTCCATTGTTCTTGAAATTCTGCTGAAGTTTAAAAAAGCTTTGGAACTCTTCCATTGTTCTCGGAATTCTGCTGATGTTTAACAATGCTTTGGAACTCTTCCATTGTTCTCGGAATTGAGCTGTAGTTTTAAAATGCTTTGCACCTATTTCATTGTTCTCGGAATTCCGCTGTAGTTTAAAAATGCTTTGGAACTCTTTCATTGTTCTTGGAATTCCACTGAAGTTTAGCCATGCTTTGGAACTCTTCCATTGTTCTCGGAATTCCGCTGAAGTTTAAAAATGCTTTGGAAATCTTCCGTTGTTCTCGGAATTCTGCTGAAGTTTAAAAATTCTGTGGAACTCTTCCATTGTTCTCGGAATTCCGCTGATGTTTAACAATGCTTTAGAACTCTTCCATTGTTCTCGGAATTCTGCTGAAGTTTAAAAATGCTTTGGAACTCTTCCATTGCTCTGGGAATTCTGCTGAAGTTTAAAAATTCTGTGGAACTATTCCATTGTTCTTGGAATTCTGCTAATGTTTAACAATGCTTTGGAACTCTTCCATTGTTCTCGGAAATACGCTGATGTTTAAAAATGCTTTGGAACTCTTCCATTGTTCTCGAAATTCCGCTGTAGTTTAAAAATGCTTTGGAACTCTTCCATTGTTTTTGTATTTCCGCTAAAGTTTATCAATGCTTTGGAACTCTTCCATTGTTCTCGGAATTCCGCAAAAGTTTATAAATGCTTTGGAACTCTTCCATTGTTCTCGGAATTCTGCTGAAGTTTAAAAAAGCTTTGGAACTCTTCCATTGTTCTCGGAATTCCGCTGAAGTTTAACAATGCTTTGGAACTCTTCCCTTGTTTTCGGAATTCTGTGGAAGTTTAAAAATGCTTTGGAACTCCTCCATTGTTCTCGGAATTCTGCTGAAGTTTAAAATTGCTTTGGAACTCTTCCAATGTTCTGGGAATTCAGCTGAAGTTTAAAAATGCTTTGGAATTCTTCCTATGTTCTGGGAGTTCTGCTGAAGTTTAAAAATGCTTTTGGAACTCTTCCAATGTTCTCTTAATTCCGCTGATGTTTAACAATGCTTTGAAACTCTTCCATTGTTTTCGGAATTCTGGTGAAGTTTAAAAATGCTTTGGAACTCTTCCATTGCTCACGAAATTCTGCTGAAGTTTAAAAAGCTTTGGAACTCTTCCATTGTTCTGGGAATTCTGCTGAAGTTTAAAATTGCTTTGGAACTCTTCCATTGTCCTCGGAATTCTGCTGATGTTTAATAATGCTTTTATAACTCTTCCATTGTTCTCATAATTCCGCTGATGTTTAACAATGCTTTGGAACTCTTCCATTGTTCTGGGAATTCTGCTGAAGTTTAAAAAGCTTTGGAACTCTTCCATTGCTCTGGGAATTCTTCTGAAGTTTAAAAAGCTTTGGAACTCTTCCATTGTTCTGGGAATTCTGCTGATGTTTAACAATGCTTTGGAACTCTTCCCTTGTTCTCGGAATTCCACTGTAGTTTCAAAATGCTTTGGGACGCTTCCATTTTTCTCGGAATTCCGCTGAAGTTTAACAATGCTTTGGAACTCTTCCATTGTTCTCGGAATTCTGTGGAAGTTTAAAAATGCTTTGGAACTCTTCCATTGTTCTCGGAATTCTGCTGAAGTTTAAATATGCTTGGAACTCTTCCATTGTTCTTGAAATTCTGCTGAAGTTTAAAAAGCTTTGGAACTCTTCCAATCTTTTCGGAATTCCGCTTATGTTTAATAATGCTTTTGGAACTCTTCCATTTTTCTCGGAATTCCGCTGATGTTTAACAATGCTTTTGGAAGTCTTCCATTGTTCTCGTAACTCCGCTGATGTTTAACAATGCTTTGGAACTCTTCCATTGTTCTGCTGAAGTTTAAAATTGCTTAGGAAAATTCCATTGTTCTCAGAATTCCAATGAAGCTTAAAAATGCTTTGGAACTCTTACCTTGTTCTCGGAATTCCGCTAATGTTTAACAATGTTTTTTAACTCTTCCATTGTTCTTGGAATTCTGCTGTCGTTTAAAAATGCTTTGGAACACTTTCATTGTTCTTGGAATTACACTGAAGTTTAGCCATGCTTTGGAACTCTTCCATTGTTCACGGAATTCCGCTGATGTTTAACAATGCTTTTGGAACTCTTCCATTGTTCTTGTAACTCCGCTGATGTTTAACAATGCTTTGGAACTCTTCCATTGTTCTTGGAATTCTGCTGATGTTTAACAATGCTTTGGAACTCTTCCATTGTTCAAGGAATTCTGCTGAAGTTTAAAAATGCTTTGGAACTCTTCCATTGTTCTCTGTATACTGCTAATGTCTAACAATGCTTTGGAACTCTTCCATTGTTCTCGGAATTCCGCTGATGTTTAACAATGCTTTGGAACTCTTCCATTGTTCTCTGAATTCCACTGTAGTTTCAAAATGCTTTGGAACTCTTCCATTATTATCGTAATTATGCTGAAGTTTAAAAATGCTTTGGAACTCTTCCAATGTTCTGGGAATTCCTGTGATGTTTAATAATGCTTTTAGAACTCTTCATTTTTCTCGGAATTCTGCTGATGTTTAACAATGCTTTGGAACTCTTCCATTGTTCTCGGAATTCTGGTGAAGTTTAAAAATGCTTTGGAACTCTTCCATTGTTCACGGAATTCTGCTGAAGTTTAAAATTGCTTTGGAACTCTTCCATTGTCCTCGGAATTCCGCTGATGTTTAATAATGCTTTTGTAACTCTTTCATTGTTCTCATAATTCCGCTGATGTTTAACAATGCTTTGGAACTCTTCCATTGTTCTCGGAATTCCGCTGATGTTTAACAATGCTTTGGAACTCTTCCATTGTTCTCGGAATTCTGGTGAAGTTTAAAAATGCTTTGGAACTCTTCCATTGCTCACGGAATTCTGCTGAAGTTTAAAAAGCTTTGGAACTCTTCCATTGTTCTGGGAATTCTGCTGAAGTTTAAAATTGCTTTGGAACTCTTCCATTGTCCTCGGAATTCTGCTGATGTTTAATAATGCTTTTATAACTCTTCCATTGTTCTCATAATTCCGCTGATGTTTAACAATGCTTTGGAACTCTTCCATTGTTCACGGAAATCTGCTGAAGTTTAAAAAGCTTTGGAACTCTTCCATTGCTCTGGGAATTCTTCTGAAGTTTAAAAAGCTTTGGAACTCTTCCATTGTTCTTGGAATTCTGCTGATGTTTAACAATGCTTTGGAACTCTTCCATTGTTCAAGGAATTCCGCTGAAGTTAAAAAATGCTTTGGAACTCTTCATTGTTCTCGGTATTCCGCTAATATTTAACAATGCTTTGGAACTCTTCCATTGTTCTCGGAATTCCGCTGATGTTTAACAATGCTTTGGAACTCTTCCCTTGTTCTCGGAATTCCACTGTAGTTTCAAAATGCTTTGTGACGCTTCCATTTTTCTCGGAATTCCGCTGAAGTTTAACAATGCTTTGGAACTCTTCCATTGTTCTCGGAATTCTGTGGAAGTTTAAAAATGCTTTGGAACTCTTCCATTGTTCTCGGAATTCTGCTGAAGTTTAAAAATGCTTGGAACTCTTCCATTGTTCTTGAAATTCTGCTGAAGTTTAAAAAAGCTTTGGAACTCTTCCAATCTTTTCGGAATTCCGCTTATGTTTAATAATGCTTTTGGAACTCTTCCATTTTTCTCGGAATTCCGCTGATGTTTAACAATGCTTTTGGAAGTCTTCCATTGTTCTCGTAACTCCGCTGATGTTTAGCAATGCTTTGGAACTCTTCCATTGTTCTGCTGAAGTTTAAATTTGCTTAGGAAAATTCCATTGTTCTCAGAATTCCAATGAAGCTTAAAAATGCTTTGGAACTCTTACCTTGTTCTCGGAATTCCGCTAATGTTTAACAATGTTTTTTAACTCTTCCATTGTTCTCGAAATTCTGCTGTAGTTTAAAAATGCTTTGGAACTCTTTCATTGTTCTTGGAATTACACTGAAGTTTAGCCATGCTTTGGAACTCTTCCATTGTTCTCGGAATTCCGCTGAAGTTTAAAAATTCTTTGCAATTATTCCATGGTTCTCGGAATTCTGCTGAAGTTTAAAAAAGCTTTTGAACTATTCCGTTGTTCTCGGAATTCCGCTCATAATTAACATTGCTTTGGAACTCTTCCATTGTTCTCGGAATTCCGCTGATGTTTAATAATGCTTTTGGAACTCATCCATTGTTCTCGGTATTCCGCTAATGTTTAACAATGCTTTGGAACTCTTCCATTGTTCTCGGAATTCCGCTGATGTTTAACAATGCTTTGCAACTCTTCCCTTGTTCTCGGAATTCCACTGTAGTTTCAAAATGCTTTGGGACGCTTCCATTTATCTTGGAATTCCGCTGAAGTTTAACAATGCTTTGGAACTCTTCCATTGTTCTCGGAATTCTGCTGAAGTTTAAAAAAGCTTTGGAACTCTTCCATTGTTCTCGGAATTCTGCTGATGTTTAACAATGCTTTGGAACTCTTCCATTGTTCTTGAAATTCTGCTGAAGTTTAAAAAAGCTTTGGAACTCTTCCATTGTTCTCGGAATTCTGCTGATGTTTAACAATGCTTTGGAACTCTTCCATTGTTCTCGGAATTGAGCTGTAGTTTTAAAATGCTTTGCACCTATTTCATTGTTCTCGGAATTCCGCTGTAGTTTAAAAATGCTTTGGAACTCTTTCATTGTTCTTGGAATTCCACTGAAGTTTAGCCATGCTTTGGAACTCTTCCATTGTTCTCGGAATTCCGCTGAAGTTTAAAAATGCTTTGGAACTCTTCCGTTGTTCTCGGAATTCTGCTGAAGTTTAAAAATTCTGTGGAACTCTTCCATTGTTCTCGGAATTCCGCTGATGTTTAACAATGCTTTAGAACTCTTCCATTGTTCTCGGAATTCTGCTGAAGTTTAAAAATGCTTTGGAACTCTTCCATTGCTCTGGGAATTCTGCTGAAGTTTAAAAATTCTGTGGAACTATTCCATTGTTCTTGGAATTCTGCTAATGTTTAACAATGCTTTGGAACTCTTCCATTGTTCTCGGAAATACGCTGATGTTTAAAAATGCTTTGGAACTCTTCCATTGTTCTCGAAATTCCGCTGTAGTTTAAAAATGCTTTGGAACTCTTCCATTGTTTTTGTATTTCCGCTAAAGTTTATCAATGCTTTGGAACTCTTCCATTGTTCTCGGAATTCCGCAAAAGTTTATCAATGCTTTGGAACTCTTCCATTGTTCTGGGAATTCTGGTGAAGTTTAAAAATGCTTTGGAACTCTTCCATTGTTCACGGAAATCTGCTGAAGTTTAAAAGGCTTTGTAACTCTTCCATTGTTCTGGGAATTCTGCTGAAGTTTAAAATTGCTTTGGAACAATTCCATTGTTCTCAGAATTCCAATGAAGCTTAAAAATGCTTTGGAACTCTTCCATTGTTCTCGGAATTCTGCTAATGTTTAACAATGCTTTGGAACTCTTCCATTGTTCTCGGAATTCCTCTGATGTTTAACAATGCTTTGGAACTCTTCCATTGTTCTCAGAATTCTGGTGAAGTTTAACAATGCTTTGGAACTCTTCCATTGTTCTCGGAATTCCGCTGATGTTTAACAATGCTTTGGAACTCTTCCATTGTTCTCGGAATTGAGCTGTAGTTTTAAAATGCTTTGCACCTCTTTCATTGTTCTCGGAATTCCGCTGAAGTTTAACCATGCTTTGGAACTCTTCCATTGTTCTCGGAATTCCGCTGAAGTTTAAAAATGCTTTGGAACTCCTCCATTGTTCTCGGAATTCTGCTGAAGTTTAAAAATGCTTTGGAACTCTTCCATTGTTCTGGGAATTCGGCTGAAGTTTAAAAATGCTTTGGAACTCTTCCTATGTTCTGGGAGTTCTGCTGAAGTTTAAAATTGCTTTGGAAAATTCCATTGTTCTCAGAATTCCAATGAAGCTTAAAAATGCTTTGGAACTCTTACATTTTTCTCGGAATTCCGCTAATGTTTAACAATGCTTTGGAACTATTCCATTGTTCTCGGAATTCCGCTGTAGTTTAAAAATGCTTTGGAACCCTTTTATTGTTCTTGGAATTCCACTGAAGTTTAGCCATGCTTTGGAACTCTTCCATTGTTCTCGGAATTCCGCTGAAGTTTAAAAATGCTTTACAACTCTTCCATGGTTCTTGGAATTCTGCTGAAGTTTAAAAAAGATTTTGAACCTTTCCATTGTTCTCGGAATTCCGCTAATATTTAACAATGCTTTGGAACTCTTTCATTGTTCTCGGAATTCCGCTGTAGTTTAAAAATGCTTTGGAACTTTTTCATTGTTCTCGGAATTCCGCTGAAGTTTAACAATGCTTTGGAACTCTTCCATTGTTCTCGGAATTCTGCTGAAGTTTAAAAATGCTTGGAACTCTTCCATTGTTCTCGGAATTCCGCTGATGTTTAACAATGCTTTTGGAACTCTTCCATTGTTCTCGTAATTCCGCTGATGCTTAACAATGCTTTGGAACTGTTCCATTGTTCTGGGAATTCTGGTGAAGTTTAAAAATGTTTTGGAACTCTTCCATTTTTCACGGAAATCTGCTGAAGTTTAAAAAGCTTTGTAACTCTTCCATTGTTCTGGGAATTCTGCTGAAGTTTAAAATTGCTTTGGGACTCTTCCATTGTTCTCAGAATTCCAATGAAGCTTAAAAATTCTTTGGAACTCTTCCATTGTTTTTGGATTTCCGCTAAAGTTTATCAATGCTTTGGAACTCTTGCATTGTTCTCGGAATTCCGCAAAAGTTTATAAATGCTTTGGAACTCCTCCATTGTTCTCGGAATTCTGCTGAAGTTTAAAAATGCTTTGGAACTCTTCCAATGTTCTGGGAATTCAGCTGAAGTTTAAAAATGCTTTGGAATTCTTCCTAGGTTCTGGGAGTTCTGCTGAAGTTTAAAAATGCTTTTGGAACTCTTCCATTGTTCTCTTAATTCCGCTGATGTTTATCAATGCTTTGGAACTCTTCCATTGTTCTGGGAATTCTGGTGAAGTTTAAAAATGCTTTGGAACTCTTCCATTGTTCTGGGAATTCTGCTGAAGTTTAAAATTGCTTTGGAACAATTCCATTGTTCTCAGAATTCCAATGAAGCTTAAAAATGCTTTGGAACTCTTCCATTGTTCTCGGAATTCTGCTAATGTTTAACAATGCTTTGGAACTCTTCCATTGTTCTCGGAATTCTGCTGATGTTTAACAATGCTTTGGAACTCTTCCATTGTTCTCGGAATTCTGGTGAAGTTTAACAATGCTTTGGAACTCTTCCATTGTTCTCGGAATTCCGCTGATGTTTAACAATGCTTTGGAACTCTTCCATTGTTCTCGGATTTGAGCTGTAGCTTTAAAATGCTTTGCACCTCTTTCATTGTTCTCGGAATTCCGCTGAAGTTTAACCATGCTTTGGAACTCTTCCATTGTTCTCGGAATTCCGATGAAGTTTAAAAATGCTTTGGAACTCTTCCATTGTTCTTGGAATTCTGATGAAGTTTAAAAAAGCTTTGGATCTCTTCCATTGTTCTTGGAATTCCGTTGATGTTTAATAATGCTTTTGTAACTCATCCATTGTTCTCGGAATTGTGCTCATGTTTAACAATGCTTTGGAACTCTTCCATTGTTCTCGAAATTCCGCTGTTGTTTAATAATGCTTTTGGAACTCTTCCATTGTTCTCATAATTCCGCTGATGTTTAACAATGCTTTGGAACTCTTCCATTGTTCACGGAAATCTGCTGAAGTTTAAAAAGCTTTGGAACTCTTCCGTTGTTCTCGGAACTCTGCTGAAGTTTAAAAAAGCTTTGGAACTCTTCCATTGTTCTCGGAATTCCGCTGATGTTTAATAATGCTTTTGGAACTCTTCCATTGTTCTCGGAATTCTGCTGAAATTTAAAAATGCTTTGGAACTCTTTCATTGTTCTCGGAATTCTGCTGCAGTTTAAAAATGCTTTGGAACACTTCCATTGTTCTCGAAATTCTGCTGAAAATTAAAAATGCTGTGGAACTCTTTCATTGTTCTCCGAATTCCACTTACGTTTAACAATGCTTGGAACTCTTCCATTGTTCTCGGAAATATGCTGATGTTTAACAATACTTTGGAACTCTTCAATTGTTCTCGGAATTCCGCTAAAGTTTAGCAATGCTTTGGAACTCTTCCATTGTTCTCGGAATTCCGCAAGAGTTTATAAATGCTTTGGAACTCTTCCATTGTTCTCGGAATTCTGATGAAGTTTAAAAAAGCTTTGGAACTCTTCCATTGTTCTTGGAATTCCGTTGATGTTTAATAATGCTTTTGGAACTCATCCATTGTTCTCGGAATTGTGCTCATGTTTAACAATGCTTTGGAACTCTTCCATTGTTCTCGAAATTCCGCTGTTGTTTAATAATGCTTTTGGAACTCTTCCATTGTTCTCGGAATTCCGCTAATGTTTAACAATGCTTTGAAACTCTTCCATTGTTCTCGGAATTCTGTTGATGTTTAATAATTCTTTTGGAACTCTTCCATTGTTCTCGGAATTCTGCTGAAGTTTAAAAACGCTTTGGAACTCTTCCATTGTTCTCCGAATTCCGCTGATGTTTTTCAATCCTATGGAAATCATCCATTGTTCACCAAATTCCACTGAAGTTTAAAAATGCTTTGGAACGCTTCCATTGTTCTCGGAATTCCGCTGAAGTTTAAAAATGGTTTGGAACTCTTCCAATATTCTTGGAATTCTGCTGAAGTTTAAAAATTCTTTGGAACTCATCCATTGTTCTCGGATTTTGCTCATGTTTAACAATGCTTTGGAACTCTTTCATTGTTCTCGAAATTCCGCTGATGTTTAGTAATGCTTTTGGAACTCTTCCATTTTTCTCGGAATTCCGCTAATGTTTAACAATGCTTTGAAACTCTTCCATTGTTTTCGGAATTCTGTTGATGTTTAATAATTCTTTTGGAACTCTTCCATTGTTCTCGGAATTCTGCAGAAGTTTAAAAATGCTTTGGAACTCTTCCATTGTTCTCGGAATTCCGCTGATGTTTTTCAATCCTATGGAAATCTTCCATTGTTCACCAAATTCCACTGAAGTTTAAAAATGCTTTGGAACGCTTCCATTGTTCTCGGAAGTCTGCTGAAGTTTAATTTGGAACTCTTCCATTGTTCTGGGAATTCTGCTGAAGTTTAAAAATGCTGCGGAACTCTTCCATTGTTCTCCGAATTCCACTAATGTTTAACAATGCTTTGGAACTCTTCCATTGTTCTCGGAAATATGCTGATGTATAACAATGCTTTGGAATTCTTCCATTGTTCTCGGAATTCCGCAAAAGTTTATAAATGCTTTGGAACTCTTCCATTGTTCTCGGAATTCTGCTGAAGTTTAAAAAAGCTTTGGAACTCTTCCATTGTTCTCGGAATTCCGCTGAAGTTTAACAATGCTTTGGAACTCTTCCCTTGTTTTCGGAATTCTGTGGAAGTTTAAAAATGCTTTGGAACTCCTCCATTGTTCTCGGAATTCTGCTGAAGTTTAAAAATGCTTTGGAACTCTTCCAATGTTCTGGAAATTCAGCTGAAGTTTAAAAATGCTTTGGAATTCTTCCTAGGTTCTGGGATTTCTGCTGAAGTTTAAAAATGCTTTTGGAACTCTTCCATTGTTCTCTTAATTCCGCTGATGTTTATCAATGCTTTGGAACTCTTCCATTGTTCTGGGAATTCTGGTGAAGTTTAAAAATGCTTTGGAACTCTTCCATTGTTCACGGAAATCTGCTGAAGTTTAAAAGGCTTTGTAACTCTTCCATTGTTCTGGGAATTCTGCTGAAGTTTAAAATTGCTTTGGAACAATTCCATTGTTCTCAGAATTCCAATGAAGCTTAAAAATGCTTTGGAACTCTTCCATTGTTCTCGGAATTCTGCTAATGTTTAACAATGCTTTGGAACTCTTCCATTGTTCTCGGAATTCCTCTGATGTTTAACAATGCTTTGGAACTCTTCCATTGTTCTCAGAATTCTGGTGAAGTTTAACAATGCTTTGGAACTCTTCCATTGTTCTCGGAATTCCGCTGATGTTTAACAATGCTTTGGAACTCTTCCATTGTTCTCGGAATTGAGCTGTAGTTTTAAAATGCTTTGCACCTCTTTCATTGTTCTCGGAATTCCGCTGAAGTTTAACCATGCTTTGGAACTCTTCCATTGTTCTCGGAATTCCGCTGAAGTTTAAAAATGCTTTGGAACTCCTCCATTGTTCTCGGAATTCTGCTGAAGTTTAAAAATGCTTTGGAACTCTTCCATTGTTCTGGGAATTCGGCTGAAGTTTAAAAATGCTTTGGAACTCTTCCTATGTTCTGGGAGTTCTGCTGAAGTTTAAAATTGCTTTGGAAAATTCCATTGTTCTCAGAATTCCAATGAAGCTTAAAAATGCTTTGGAACTCTTACATTTTTCTCGGAATTCCGCTAATGTTTAACAATGCTTTGGAACTATTCCATTGTTCTCGGAATTCCGCTGAAGTTTAAAAATGCTTTACAACTCTTCCATGGTTCTTGGAATTCTGCTGAAGTTTAAAAAAGATTTTGAACCTTTCCATTGTTCTCGGAATTCCGCTAATATTTAACAATGCTTTGGAACTCTTTCATTGTTCTCGGAATTCCGCTGTAGTTTAAAAATGCTTTGGAATTTTTTCATTGTTCTCGGAATTCCGCTGAAGTTTAACAATGCTTTGGAACTCTTCCATTGTTCTCGGAATTCTGTGGAAGTTTAAAAATGCTTTGGAACTCTTCCATTGTTCTCGGAATTCTGCTGAAGTTTAAAAATGCTTGGAACTCTTCCATTGTTCTCGGAATTCCGCTGATATTTAACAATGCTTTTGGAACTCTTCCATTGTTCTCGTAATTCCGCTGATGCTTAACAATGCTTTGGAACTCTTCCATTGTTCTGGAAATTCTGGTGAAGTTTAAAAATGTTTTGGAACTCTTCCATTTTTCACGGAAATCTGCTGAAGTTTAAAAAGCTTTGTAACTCTTCCATTGTTCTGGGAATTCTGCTGAAGTTTAAAATTGCTTTGGGACTCTTCCATTGTTCTCAGAATTCCAATGAAGCTTAAAAATGCTTTGGAACTCTTCCATTGTTCTCGGAATTCTGCTAATGTTTAACAATGCTTTGGAACTCTTCCATTGTTCTCGGAATTCCGCTGATGTTTAACAATGCTTTGGAACTCTTCCATTGTTCTCGGAATTGAGCTGTAGTTTTAAAATGCTTTGCACCTCTTTCATTGTTCTCGGAATTCCGCTGAAGTTTAACCATGCTTTGGAACTCTTTCATTGTTCTCGGAAATCCGCTGTAGTTTAAATATGCTTTGGAACTCTTTCATTGTTCTCGGAATTCCGCTGAAGTTTAGCCATGCTTTGGAACTCTTCCATTGTTCTCGGAATTCCGATGTAGTTTAAAAATGCATTGGAACTCTGCCATTGTTCTCGGAATTTCGCTGAAGGTTAGCAATGCTTTGGAACTCTTCCATTGTTCTGGGAATTCTGATGAAGTTTAAAAATGCTTTGGAACTCTTCCGTTGTTCTCGGAATTCTGCTGAAGTTTAAAAATTCTGTAGAACTCTTCCATTGTTCTCGGAATTCCACTGATGTTTAACAATGCTTTTGAACTCTTCCATTGTTCTCGGAATTCTGCTGAAGTTTAAAAATGCTTTGGAACTCTTCCATTGCTCTGGGAATTCTGCTGAAGTTTAAAAATTCTGTGGAACTATTCCATTGTTCTTGGAATTCTGCTAATGTTTAACAATGCTTTGGAACTCTTCCATTGTTCTCGGAAATACGCTGATGTTTAAAAATGCTTTGGAACTCTTCCATTGTTATCGAAATTCCGCTGTCGTTTAAAAATTCTTTGGAACTCTTTCATTGTTTTTGGATTTCCGCTAAAGTTTATCAATGCTTTGGAACTCTTGCATTGTTCTCGGAATTCCGCAAAAGTTTATAAATGCTTTGGAACTCTTCCATTGTTCTCGGAATTCTGCTGAAGTTTAAAAAAGCCTTGGAACTCTTCCATTGTTCTCGGAATTCCGCTGAAGTTTAAAAATGCTTTGGAATTCTTCCTAGGTTCTGGGAGTTCTGCTGAAGTTTAAAAATGCTTTTGGAACTCTTCCATTGTTCTCTTAATTCCGCTGATGTTTATCAATGCTTTGGAACTCTTCTATTGTTCTGGGAATTCTGGTGAAGTTTAACAATGCTTTGGAACTCTTCCATTTTTTTCGGAATTCTGTGGAAGTTTAAAATTGCTTTGGAACTCCTCCATTGTTCTCGGAATTCTGCTGAAGTTTAAAAATGCTTTGGAACTCTTCCAATGTTCTGGGAATTCAGCTGAAGTTTAAAAATGCTTTGGAATTCTTCCTAGGTTCTGGGAGTTCTGCTGAAGTTTAAAAATGCTTTTGGAACTCTTCCATTGTTCTCTTAATTCCGCTGATGTTTATCAATGCTTTGGAACTCTTCTATTGTTCTGGGAATTCTGGTGAAGTTTAACAATGCTTTGGAACTCTTCCATTGTTCTCGGAATTCCGCTGATGTTTAACAATGCTTTGGAACTCTTCCATTGTTCTCGGATTTGAGCTGTATATTTAAAATGCTTTGCACCTCTTTCATTGTTCTCGGAATTCCGCTGAAGTTTAACCATGCTTTGGAACTCTTCCATTGTTCTCGGAATTCCGCTGAAGTTTAAAAATGCTTTGGAACTCTTCCATTGTTCTTGGAATTCTGATGAAGTTTAAAAAAGCTTTGGATCTCTTCCATTGTTCTTGGAATTCCGTTGATGTTTAATAATGCTTTTGTAACTCATCCATTGTTCTCGGAATTGTGCTCATGTTTAACAATGCTTTGGAACTCTTCCATTGTTCTCGAAATTCCGCTGTTGTTTAATAATGCTTTTGGAACTCTTCCATTGTTCTCATAATTCCGCTGATGTTTAACAATGCTTTGGAACTCTTCCTTTGTTCACGGAAATCTGCAGAAGTTTAAAAAGCTTTGGAACTCTTCCGTTGTTCTCGGAACTCTTCTGAAGTTTAAAGAAGCTTTGGAACTCTTCCATTGTTCTCGAAATTCCGCTGTTGTTTAATAATGCTTTTGGAACACTTCCATTGTTCTCATAATTCCGCTGATGTTTAACAATGCTTTGGAACTCTTCCATTGTTCACGGAAATCTGCTGAAGTTTAAAAAGCTTTGGAACTCTTCCGTTGTTCTCGGAACTCTGCTGAAGTTTAAAAAAGCTTTGGAACTCTTCCATTGTTCTCGGAATTCCGCTGATGTTTAATAATGCTTTTGGAACTCTTCCATTGTTCTCGGAATTCTGCTGAAATTTAAAAATGCTTTGGAACTCTTTCATTGTTCTCGGAATTCTGCTGTAGTTTAAAAATGCTTTGGAACACTTCCATTGTTCTCGAAATTCTGCTGAAAATTAAAAATGCTGTGGAACTCTTTCATTGTTCTCCGAATTCCACTTACGTTTAACAATGCTTGGAACTCTTCCATTGTTCTCGGAAATATGCTGATGTTTAACAATACTTTGGATCTCTTCAATTGTTCTCGGAATTCCGCTAAAGTTTAGCAATGCTTTGGAACTCTTCCATTGTTCTTGGAATTCTGCAAGAGTTTATAAATGCTTTGGAACTCTTCCATTGTTCTCGGAATTCCGCTGATGTTTAACAATGCTTTGGAACTCTTCCATTGTTCTCGGATTTGAGCTGTAGCTTTAAAATGCTTTGCACCTCTTTCATTGTTCTCGGAATTCCGCTGAAGTTTAACCATGCTTTGGAACTCTTCCATTGTTCTCGGAATTCCGCTGAAGTTTAAAAATGCTTTGGAACTCTTCCATTGTTCTTGGAATTCTGATGAAGTTTAAAAAAGCTTTGGATCTCTTCCATTGTTCTTGGAATTCCGTTGATGTTTAATAATGCTTTTGTAACTCATCTATTGTTCTCGGAATTGTGCTCATGTTTAACAATGCTTTGGAACTCTTCCATTGTTCTCGAAATTCCGCTGTTGTTTAATAATGCTTTTGGAACTCTTCCATTGTTCTCATAATTCCGCTGATGTTTAACAATGCTTTGGAACTCTTCCATTGTTCACGGAAATCTGCAGAAGTTTAAAAAGCTTTGGAACTCTTCCGTTGTTCTCGGAACTCTGCTGAAGTTTAAAGAAGCTTTGGAACTCTTCCATTGTTCTCGAAATTCCGCTGTTGTTTAATAATGCTTTTGGAACACTTCCATTGTTCTCATAATTCCGCTGATGTTTAACAATGCTTTGGAACTCTTCCATTGTTCACGGAAATCTGCTGAAGTTTTAAAAGCTTTGGAACTCTTCCGTTGTTCTCGGAACTCTGCTGAAGTTTAAAAAAGCTTTGGAACTCTTCCATTGTTCTCGGAATTCCGCTGATGTTTAATAATGCTTTTGGAACTCTTCCATTGTTCTCGGAATTCTGCTGAAATTTAAAAATGCTTTGGAACTCTTTCATTGTTCTCGGAATTCTGCTGTAGTTTAAAAATGCTTTGGAACACTTCCATTGTTCTCGAAATTCTGCTGAAAATTAAAAATGCTGTGGAACTCTTTCATTGTTCTCCGAATTCCACTTACGTTTAACAATGCTTGGAACTCTTCCATTGTTCTCGGAAATATGCTGATGTTTAACAATACTTTGGAACTCTTCAATTGTTCTCGGAATTCCGCTAAAGTTTAGCAATGCTTTGGAACTCTTCCATTGTTCTCGGAATTCCGCAAGAGTTTATAAATGCTTTGGAACTCTTCCATTGTTCTCGGAATTCTGATGAAGTTTAAAAAAGCTTTGGAACTCTTCCATTGTTCTTGGAATTCCGTTGATGTTTAATAATGCTTTTGGAACTCATCCATTGTTCTCGGAATTGTGCTCATGTTTAACAATGCTTTGGAACTCTTCCATTGTTCTCGAAATTCCGCTGTTGTTTAATAATGCTTTTGGAACTCTTCCATTGTTCTCGGAATTCCGCTAATGTTTAACAATGCTTTGAAACTCTTCCATTGTTCTCGGAATTCTGTTGATGTTTAATAATTCTTTTGGAACTCTTCCATTGTTCTCGGAATTCTGCTGAAGTTTAAAAACGCTTTGGAACTCTTCCATTGTTCTCCGAATTCCGCTGATGTTTTTCAATCCTATGGAAATCATCCATTGTTCACCAAATTCCACTGAAGTTTAAAAATGCTTTGGAACGCTTCCATTGTTCTCGGAATTCCGCTGAAGTTTAAAAATGGTTTGGAACTCTTCCAATATTCTTGGAATTCTGCTGAAGTTTAAAAATTCTTTGGAACTCATCCATTGTTCTCGGATTTTGCTCATGTTTAACAATGCTTTGGAACTCTTTCATTGTTCTCGAAATTCCGCTGATGTTTAGTAATGCTTTTGGAACTCTTCCATTTTTCTCGGAATTCCGCTAATGTTTAACAATGCTTTGAAACTCTTCCATTGTTTTCGGAATTCTGTTGATGTTTAATAATTCTTTTGGAACTCTTCCATTGTTCTCGGAATTCTGCTGAAGTTTAAAAATGCTTTGGAACTCTTCCATTGTTCTCGGAATTCCGCTGATGTTTTTCAATCCTATGGAAATCTTCCATTGTTCACCAAATTCCACTGAAGTTTAAAAATGCTTTGGAACGCTTCCATTGTTCTCGGAAGTCTGCTGAAGTTTAATTTGGAACTCTTCCATTGTTCTGGGAATTCTGCTGAAGTTTAAAAATGCTGTGGAACTCTTCCATTGTTCTCCGAATTCCACTAATGTTTAACAATGCTTTGGAACTCTTCCATTGTTCTCAGAAATATGCTGATGTATAACAATGCTTTGGAACTCTTCCATTGTTCTCGGAATTCCGCTGTAGTTTAAAAATGCTTTGGAACTCTTCCATTGTTTTCGGATTTCCGCTAAAGTTTAGCAATGCTTTGGAACTCTTCCATTGTTCTCGGAATTCCGTAAGAGTTTATAAATGCTTTGGAACTCTTCCATTGTTCTCGGAATTCTGCTGAAGTTTAAAAAAGCTTTGGAACTCTTCCATTGTTCTTGGAATTTCGTTGATGTTTAATAATGCTTTTGGAACACTTCCATTGTTCTCGGAATTCTGCTGAAGTTTAAAAAAGCTTTGGAACTCTTCCATTGTTCTTGGAATTCCGTTGATGTTTAATAATGCTTTTGAAACTCTTCCATTGTTCTCGGAATTCTGTTGATATTTAATAATTCTTTTGGAACTCTTCCATTGTTCTCAGAATTCTGCTGAAGTTTAAAAATGCTTTGGAACTCTTCCATTGTTCTCGGAATTCTGCTGAAGTTTAACATTGCTTTGGAACTCTTCCATTGTTCCGGGAATTCAGATGAAGTTTAAAAATGGTTTGGAACTCTTCCAATGTTCTGGGAATTCTGCTGAAGTTTAAAAATGCTTTGGAACTCTTCTATTGTTCTCGGAATTCTGCTGATGTTTAACAATGCTTTGGAACTCTTCCATTGTTCAAGGAATTCCGCTGAAGTTTAAAAATGCTTTGGAACTCTTCCATTGTTCTCGGTATTCCGCTAATGTTTAACAATGCTTTGGAACTCTTCCATTGTTCTCGGAATTCCGCTGATGTTTAACAATGCTTTGGAACTCTTCCATTGTTCTCGGAATTCTGTGGAAGTTTAAAAATGCTTTGGAACTCTTCCATTGTTCTCGGAATTCTGCTGAAGTTTAAAAATGCTTGGAACTCTTCCAATGTTCTCGAAATTCTGCTGAAGTTTAAAAAAGCTTTGGAACTCTTCCAATCTTTTCGGAATTCCGATGATGTTTAATAATGCTTTTGGAACTCTTCCATTTTTCTCGGAATTCCGCTGATGTTTAACAATGATTTGGAACTCTTCCATTGTTCTCGTAACTCCGCTGATGTTTAACAATGCTTTGGAACTCTTCCATTGTTCTTGGAATTCTGCTGATGTTTAACAATGCTTTGGAACTCTTCCATTGTTCAAGGAATTCTGCTGAAGTTTAAAAATGCTTTGGAACTCTTCCATTGTTCACGGAAATCTGCTGAAGTTTAAAAAGCTTTGGAACTCTTCCGTTGTTCTCGGAACTCTGCTGAAGTTTAAAAAAGCTTTGGAACTCTTCCATTGTTCTCGGAATTCCGCTGATGTTTAATAATGCTTTTGGAACTCTTCCATTGTTCTCGGAATTCTGCTGAAATTTAAAAATGCTTTGGAACTCTTTCATTGTTCTCGGAATTCTGCTGTAGTTTAAAAATGCTTTGGAACACTTCCATTGTTCTCGAAATTCTGCTGAAAATTAAAAATGCTGTGGAACTCTTTCATTGTTCTCCGAATTCCACTTACGTTTAACAATGCTTGGAACTCTTCCATTGTTCTCGGAAATATGCTGATGTTTAACAATACTTTGGAACTCTTCAATTGTTCTCGGAATTCCGCTAAAGTTTAGCAATGCTTTGGAACTCTTCCATTGTTCTTGGAATTCTGCAAGAGTTTATAAATGCTTTGGAACTCTTCCATTGTTCTCGGAATTCCGCTGATGTTTAACAATGCTTTGGAACTCTTCCATTGTTCTCGGATTTGAGCTGTAGCTTTAAAATGCTTTGCACCTCTTTCATTGTTCTCGGAATTCCGCTGAAGTTTAACCATGCTTTGGAACTCTTCCATTGTTCTCGGAATTCCGCTGAAGTTTAAAAATGCTTTGGAACTCTTCCATTGTTCTTGGAATTCTGATGAAGTTTAAAAAAGCTTTGGATCTCTTCCATTGTTCTTGGAATTCCGTTGATGTTTAATAATGCTTTTGTAACTCATCCATTGTTCTCGGAATTTTGCTCATGTTTAACAATGCTTTGGAACTCTTCCATTGTTCTCGAAATTCCGCTGTTGTTTAATAATGCTTTTGGAACTCTTCCATTGTTCTCATAATTCCGCTGATGTTTAACAATGCTTTGGAACTCTTCCATTGTTCACGGAAATCTGCAGAAGTTTAAAAAGCTTTGGAACTCTTCCGTTGTTCTCGGAACTCTGCTGAAGTTTAAAGAAGCTTTGGAACTCTTCCATTGTTCTCGAAATTCCGCTGTTGTTTAATAATGCTTTTGGAACACTTCCATTGTTCTCATAATTCCGCTGATGTTTAACAATGCTTTGGAACTCTTCCATTGTTCACGGAAATCTGCTGAAGTTTAAAAAGCTTTGGAACTCTTCCGTTGTTCTCGGAACTCTGCTGAAGTTTAAAAAAGCTTTGGAACTCTTCCATTGTTCTCGGAATTCCGCTGATGTTTAATAATGCTTTTGGAACTCTTCCATTGTTCTCGGAATTCTGCTGAAATTTAAAAATGCTTTGGAACTCTTTCATTGTTCTCGGAATTCTGCTGTAGTTTAAAAATGCTTTGGAACACTTCCATTGTTCTCGAAATTCTGCTGAAAATTAAAAATGCTGTGGAACTCTTTCATTGTTCTCCGAATTCCACTTACGTTTAACAATGCTTGGAACTCTTCCATTGTTCTCGGAAATATGCTGATGTTTAACAATACTTTGGAACTCTTCAATTGTTCTCGGAATTCCGCTAAAGTTTAGCAATGCTTTGGAACTCTTCCATTGTTCTCGGAATTCCGCAAGAGTTTATAAATGCTTTGGAACTCTTCCATTGTTCTCGGAATTCTGATGAAGTTTAAAAAAGCTTTGGAACTCTTCCATTGTTCTTGGAATTCCGTTGATGTTTAATAATGCTTTTGGAACTCATCCATTGTTCTCGGAATTGTGCTCATGTTTAACAATGCTTTGGAACTCTTCCATTGTTCTCGAAATTCCGCTGTTGTTTAATAATGCTTTTGGAACTCTTCCATTGTTCTCGGAATTCCGCTAATGTTTAACAATGCTTTGAAACTCTTCCATTGTTCTCGGAATTCTGTTGATGTTTAATAATTCTTTTGGAACTCTTCCATTGTTCTCGGAATTCTGCTGAAGTTTAAAAACGCTTTGGAACTCTTCCATTGTTCTCCGAATTCCGCTGATGTTTTTCAATCCTATGGAAATCATCCATTGTTCACCAAATTCCACTGAAGTTTAAAAATGCTTTGGAACGCTTCCATTGTTCTCGGAATTCCGCTGAAGTTTAAAAATGGTTTGGAACTCTTCCAATATTCTTGGAATTCTGCTGAAGTTTAAAAATTCTTTGGAACTCATCCATTGTTCTCGGATTTTGCTCATGTTTAACAATGCTTTGGAACTCTTTCATTGTTCTCGAAATTCCGCTGATGTTTAGTAATGCTTTTGGAACTCTTCCATTTTTCTCGGAATTCCGCTAATGTTTAACAATGCTTTGAAACTCTTCCATTGTTTTCGGAATTCTGTTGATGTTTAATAATTCTTTTGGAACTCTTCCATTGTTCTCGGAATTCTGCTGAAGTTTAAAAATGCTTTGGAACTCTTCCATTGTTCTCGGAATTCCGCTGATGTTTTTCAATCCTATGGAAATCTTCCATTGTTCACCAAATTCCACTGAAGTTTAAAAATGCTTTGGAACGCTTCCATTGTTCTCGGAAGTCTGCTGAAGTTTAATTTGGAACTCTTCCATTGTTCTGGGAATTCTGCTGAAGTTTAAAAATGCTGTGGAACTCTTCCATTGTTCTCCGAATTCCACTAATGTTTAACAATGCTTTGGAACTCTTCCATTGTTCTCAGAAATATGCTGATGTATAACAATGCTTTGGAACTCTTCCATTGTTCTCGGAATTCCGCTGTAGTTTAAAAATGCTTTGGAACTCTTCCATTGTTTTCGGATTTCCGCTAAAGTTTAGCAATGCTTTGGAACTCTTCCATTGTTCTCGGAATTCCGTAAGAGTTTATAAATGCTTTGGAACTCTTCCATTGTTCTCGGAATTCTGCTGAAGTTTAAAAAAGCTTTGGAACTCTTCCATTGTTCTTGGAATTTCGTTGATGTTTAATAATGCTTTTGGAACACTTCCATTGTTCTCGGAATTCTGCTGAAGTTTAAAAAAGCTTTGGAACTCTTCCATTGTTCTTGGAATTCCGTTGATGTTTAATAATGCTTTTGAAACTCTTCCATTGTTCTCGGAATTCTGTTGATATTTAATAATTCTTTTGGAACTCTTCCATTGTTCTCAGAATTCTGCTGAAGTTTAAAAATGCTTTGGAACTCTTCCATTGTTCTCGGAATTCCGCTGAAGTTTAACATTGCTTTGGAACTCTTCCATTGTTCCGGGAATTCAGATGAAGTTTAAAAATGGTTTGGAACTCTTCCAATGTTCTGGGAATTCTGCTGAAGTTTAAAAATGCTTTGGAACTCTTCTATTGTTCTCGGAATTCTGCTGATGTTTAACAATGCTTTGGAACTCTTCCATTGTTCAAGGAATTCCGCTGAAGTTTAAAAATGCTTTGGAACTCTTCCATTGTTCTCGGTATTCCGCTAATGTTTAACAATGCTTTGGAACTCTTCCATTGTTCTCGGAATTCCGCTGATGTTTAACAATGCTTTGGAACTCTTCCATTGTTCTCGGAATTCTGTGGAAGTTTAAAAATGCTTTGGAACTCTTCCATTGTTCTCGGAATTCTGCTGAAGTTTAAAAATGCTTGGAACTCTTCCAATGTTCTCGAAATTCTGCTGAAGTTTAAAAAAGCTTTGGAACTCTTCCAATCTTTTCGGAATTCCGATGATGTTTAATAATGCTTTTGGAACTCTTCCATTTTTCTCGGAATTCCGCTGATGTTTAACAATGATTTGGAACTCTTCCATTGTTCTCGTAACTCCGCTGATGTTTAACAATGCTTTGGAACTCTTCCATTGTTCTTGGAATTCTGCTGATGTTTAACAATGCTTTGGAACTCTTCCATTGTTCAAGGAATTCTGCTGAAGTTTAAAAATGCTTTGGAACTCTTCCATTGTTCTCTGTATACTGCTAATGTCTAACAATGCTTTGGAACTCTTCCATTGTTCTCGGAATTCCGCTGATGTTTAACAATGCTTTGGAACTCTTCCATTGTTCTCTGAATTCCACTGTAGTTTCAAAATGCTTTGGAACTCTTCCATTATTATCGTAATTATGCTGAAGTTTAAAAATGCTTTGGAACTCTTCCAATGTTCTGGGAATTCCGCTGATGTTTAATAATGCTTTTAGAACTCTTCATTTTTCTCGGAATTCTGCTGATGTTTAACAATGCTTTGGAACTCTTCCATTGTTCTCGGAATTCTGGTGAAGTTTAAAAAAGCTTTGGAACTCTTCCATTGTCCTCGGAATTCCGCTGATGTTTAATAATGCTTTTGTAACTCTTTCATTGTTCTCATAATTCCGCTGATGTTTAACAATGCTTTGGAACTCTTCCATTGTTCTCGGAATTCCGCTGATGTTTAACAATGCTTTGGAACTCTTCCATTGTTCTCGGAATTCCGCTGATGTTTAACAATGCTTTGGAACTCTTCCATTGTTCTCGGAATTCTGTGGAAGTTTAAAAATGCTTTGGAACTCTTTTATTGTTCTTGGAATTCCACTGAAGTTTAGCCATGCTTTGGAACTCTTCCATTGTTCTCGGAATTCCGCTGAAGTTTAAAAATGCTTTGGAACTCTTTCATTGTTCTCGGAATTCCGCTGTAGTTTAAAAATGCTTTGGAACTCTTTCATTGTACTCGGAATTCCGCTGAAGTTTAACAATGCTTTGGAACTCTTCCATTGTTCTCGGAATTCTGTGGAAGTTTAAAAATGCTTTGGAACTCTACCATTTTTCTCGGAATTCTGCTAATTTTTAACAATGCTTTGGAACTCTTCTATTGTTCTCGGAATTCTGCTGATGTTTAACAATGCTTTGGAACTCTTCCATTGTTCTCGGAATTGAGCTGTAGTTTTAAAATGCTTTGCACCTATTTCATTGTTCTTGGAATTCCACTGAAGTTTAGCCATGCTTTGGAACTCTTCCATTGTTCTCGGAATTCCGCTGAAGTTTAAAAATGCTTTGGAACTCTTCCGTTGTTCTCGGAATTCTGCTGAAGTTTAAAAATTCTGTGGAACTCTTCCATTGTTCTCGGAATTCCGCTGATGTTTAACAATGCTTTAGAACTCTTCCATTGTTCTCGGAATTCTGCTGAAGTTTAAAAATGCTTTGGAACTCTTCCATTGCTCTGGGAATTCTGCTGAAGTTTAAAAATTCTGTGGAACTATTCCATTGTTCTTGGAATTCTGCTAATGTTTAACAATGCTTTGGAACTCTTCCATTGTTCTCGGAAATACGCTGATGTTTAAAAATGCTTTGGAACTCTTCCATTGTTCTCGAAATTCCGCTGTAGTTTAAAAATGCTTTGGAACTCTTCCATTGTTTTTGTATTTCCGCTAAAGTTTATCAATGCTTTGGAACTCTTCCATTGTTCTCGGAATTCCGAAAAAGTTTATAAATGCTTTGGAACTCTTCCATTGTTCTCGGAATTCTGCTGAAGTTTAAAAAAGCTTTGGAACTCTTCCATTGTTCTCGGAATTCCGCTGAAGTTTAACAATGCTTTGGAACTCTTCTATTGTTCTCGGAATTCTGCTGATGTTTAACAATGCTTTGGAACTCTTCCATTGTTCAAGGAATTCCGCTGAAGTTTAAAAATGCTTTGGAACTCTTCCATTGTTCTCGGTATTCCGCTAATGTTTAACAATGCTTTGGAACTCTTCCATTGTTCTCGGAATTCCGCTGATGTTTAACAATGCTTTGGAACTCTTCCATTGTTCTCGGAATTCTGTGGAAGTTTAAAAATGCTTTGGAACTCTTCCATTGTTCTCGGAATTCTGCTGAAGTTTAAAAATGCTTGGAACTCTTCCATTGTTCTCGAAATTCTGCTGAAGTTTAAAAAAGCTTTGGAACTCTTCCAATCTTTTCGGAATTCCGATGATGTTTAATAATGCTTTTGGAACTCTTCCATTTTTCTCGGAATTCCGCTGATGTTTAACAATGCTTTTGGAACTCTTCCATTGTTCTCGTAACTCCGCTGATGTTTAACAATGCTTTGGAACTCTTCCATTGTTCTTGGAATTCTGCTGATGTTTAACAATGCTTTGGAACTCTTCCATTGTTCAAGGAATTCTGCTGAAGTTTAAAAATGCTTTGGAACTCTTCCATTGTTCTCTGTATACTGCTAATGTCTAACAATGCTTTGGAACTCTTCCATTGTTCTCGGAATTCCGCTGAGGTTTAACAATGCTTTGGAACTCTTCCATTGTTCTCTGAATTCCACTGTAGTTTCAAAATGCTTTGGAACTCTTCCATTATTATCGTAATTATGCTGAAGTTTAAAAATGCTTTGGAACTCTTCCAATGTTCTGGGAATTCCGCTGATGTTTAATAATGCTTTTAGAACTCTTCATTTTTCTCGGAATTCTGCTGATGTTTAACAATGCTTTGGAACTCTTCCATTGTTCTCGGAATTCTGGTGAAGTTTAAAAAAGCTTTGGAACTCTTCCATTGTTCTTGGAATTCCGTTGATGTTTAATAATGCTTTTGGAACTCATCCATTGTTCTCGGAATTGTGCTCATGTTTAACAATGCTTTGGAACTCTTCCATTGTTCTCGAAATTCCGCTGTTGTTTAATAATGCTTTTGGAACTCTTCCATTGTTCTCGGAATTCCGCTAATGTTTAACAATGCTTTGAAACTCTTCCATTGTTCTCGGAATTCTGTTGATGTTTAATAATTCTTTTGGAACTCTTCCATTGTTCTCGGAATTCTGCTGAAGTTTAAAAACGCTTTGGAACTCTTCCATTGTTCTCCGAATTCCGCTGATGTTTTTCAATCCTATGGAAATCATCCATTGTTCACCAAATTCCACTGAAGTTTAAAAATGCTTTGGAACGCTTCCATTGTTCTCGGAATTCCGCTGAAGTTTAAAAATGGTTTGGAACTCTTCCAATATTCTTGGAATTCTGCTGAAGTTTAAAAATTCTTTGGAACTCATCCATTGTTCTCGGATTTTGCTCATGTTTAACAATGCTTTGGAACTCTTTCATTGTTCTCGAAATTCCGCTGATGTTTAGTAATGCTTTTGGAACTCTTCCATTTTTCTCGGAATTCCGCTAATGTTTAACAATGCTTTGAAACTCTTCCATTGTTTTCGGAATTCTGTTGATGTTTAATAATTCTTTTGGAACTCTTCCATTGTTCTCGGAATTCTGCTGAAGTTTAAAAATGCTTTGGAACTCTTCCATTGTTCTCGGAATTCTGCTGATGTTTTTCAATCCTATGGAAATCTTCCATTGTTCACCAAATTCCACTGAAGTTTAAAAATGCTTTGGAACGCTTCCATTGTTCTCGGAAGTCTGCTGAAGTTTAATTTGGAACTCTTCCATTGTTCTGGGAATTCTGCTGAAGTTTAAAAATGCTGTGGAACTCTTCCATTGTTCTCCGAATTCCACTAATGTTTAACAATGCTTTGGAACTCTTCCATTGTTCTCAGAAATATGCTGATGTATAACAATGCTTTGGAACTCTTCCATTGTTCTCGGAATTCCGCTGTAGTTTAAAAATGCTTTGGAACTCTTCCATTGTTTTCGGATTTCCGCTAAAGTTTAGCAATGCTTTGGAACTCTTCCATTGTTCTCGGAATTCCGTAAGAGTTTATAAATGCTTTGGAACTCTTCCATTGTTCTCGGAATTCTGCTGAAGTTTAAAAAAGCTTTGGAACTCTTCCATTGTTGTTGGAATTTCGTTGATGTTTAATAATGCTTTTGGAACACTTCCATTGTTCTCGGAATTCTGCTGAAGTTTAAAAAAGCTTTGGAACTCTTCCATTGTTCTTGGAATTCCGTTGATGTTTAATAATGCTTTTGAAACTCTTCCATTGTTCTCGGAATTCTGTTGATATTTAATAATTCTTTTGGAACTCTTCCATTGTTCTCAGAATTCTGCTGAAGTTTAAAAATGCTTTGGAACTCTTCCATTGTTCCGGGAATTCAGATGAAGTTAAAAAATGGTTTGGAACTCTTCCAATGTTCTGGGAATTCTGCTGAAGTTTAAAAATGCTTTGGAACTCTTCTATTGTTCTCGGAATTCTGCTGATGTTTAACAATGCTTTGGAACTCTTCCATTGTTCAAGGAATTCCGCTGAAGTTTAAAAATGCTTTGGAACTCTTCCATTGTTCTCGGTATTCCGCTAATGTTTAACAATGCTTTGGAACTCTTCCATTGTTCTCGGAATTCTGTGGAAGTTTAAAAATGCTTTGGAACTCTTCCATTGTTCTCGGAATTCTGCTGAAGTTTAAAAATGCTTGGAACTCTTCCAATGTTCTCGAAATTCTGCTGAAGTTTAAAAAAGCTTTGGAACTCTTCCAATCTTTTTGGAATTCCGATGATGTTTAATAATGCTTTTGGAACTCTTCCATTTTTCTCGGAATTCCGCTGATGTTTAACAATGCTTTTGGAACTCTTCCATTGTTCTCGTAACTCCGCTGATGTTTAACAATGCTTTGGAACTCTTCCATTGTTCTTGGAATTCTGCTGATGTTTAACAATGCTTTGGAACTCTTCCATTGTTCAAGGAATTCTGCTGAAGTTTAAAAATGCTTTGGAACTCTTCCATTGTTCTCTGTATACTGCTAATGTCTAACAATGCTTTGGAACTCTTCCATTGTTCTCGGAATTCCGCTGATGTTTAACAATGCTTTGGAACTCTTCCATTGTTCTCTGAATTCCACTGTAGTTTCAAAATGCTTTGGAACTCTTCCATTATTATCGTAATTATGCTGAAGTTTAAAAATGCTTTGGAACTCTTCCAATGTTCTGGGAATTCCGCTGATGTTTAATAATGCTTTTAGAACTCTTCATTTTTCTCGGAATTCTGCTGATGTTTAACAATGCTTTGGAACTCTTCCATTGTTCTCGGAATTCTGGTGAAGTTTAAAAAAGCTTTGGAACTCTTCCATTGTTCACGGAATTCTGCTGAAGTTTAAAATTGCTTTGGAACTCTTCCATTGTCCTCGGAATTCCGCTGATGTTTAATAATGCTTTTGTAACTCTTTCATTGTTCTCATAATTCCGCTGATGTTTAACAATGCTTTGGAACTCTTCCATTGTTCTCGGAATTCCGCTGATGTTTAACAATGCTTTGGAACTCTTCCATTGTTCTCAGAATTCCGCTGATGTTTAACAATGCTTTGGAACTCTTCCATTGTTCTCGGAATTCTGTGGAAGTTTAAAAATGCTTTGGAACTCTTTTATTGTTCTTGGAATTCCACTGAAGCTTAGCCATGCTTTGGAACTATTCCATTGTTCTCGGAATTCCGCTGAAGTTTAAAAATGCTTTACAACTCTTCCATGGTTCTTGGAATTCTGCTGAAGTTTAAAAAAGATTTTGAACCTTTCCATTGTTCTCGGAATTCCGCTAATATTTAACAATGCTTTGGAACTCTTTCATTGTTCTCGGAATTCCGCTGTAGTTTAAAAATGCTTTGGAATTTTTTCATTGTTCTCGGAATTCCGCTGAAGTTTAACAATGCTTTGGAACTCTTCCATTGTTCTCGGAATTCTGTGGAAGTTTAAAAATGCTTTGGAACTCTTCCATTGTTCTCGGAATTCTGCTGAAGTTTAAAAATGCTTGGAACTCTTCCATTGTTCTCGGAATTCCGCTGATGTTTAACAATGCTTTTGGAACTCTTCCATTGTTCTCGTAATTCCGCTGATGCTTAACAATGCTTTGGAACTCTTCCATTGTTCTGGAAATTCTGGTGAAGTTTAAAAATGTTTTGGAACTCTTCCATTTTTCATGGAAATATGCTGAAGTTTAAAAAGCTTTGTAACTCTTCCATTGTTCTGGGAATTCTGCTGAAGTTTAAAATTGCTTTGGGACTCTTCCATTGTTCTCAGAATTCCAATGAAGCTTAAAAATGCTTTGGAACTCTTCCATTGTTCTCGGAATTCTGCTAATGTTTAACAATGCTTTGGAACTCTTCCATTGTTCTCGGAATTCCGCTGATGTTTAACAATGCTTTGGAACTCTTCCATTGTTCTCGGAATTGAGCTGTAGTTTTAAAATGCTTTGCACCTCTTTCATTGTTCTCGGAATTCCGCTGAAGTTTAACCATGCTTTGGAACTCTTTCATTGTTCTCGGAAATCCGCTGTAGTTTAAATATGCTTTGGAACTCTTTCATTGTTCTCGGAATTCCGCTGAAGTTTAGCCATGCTTTGGAACTCTTCCATTGTTCTCGGAATTCCGATGTAGTTTAAAAATGCATTGGAACTCTGCCATTGTTCTCGGAATTCCGCTGAAGGTTAGCAATGCTTTGGAACTCTTCCATTGTTCTGGGAATTCTGATGAAGTTTAAAAATGCTTTGGAACTCTTCCGTTGTTCTCGGAATTATGCTGAAGTTTAAAAATTCTGTAGAACTCTTCCATTGTTCTCGGAATTCCACTGATGTTTAACAACGCTTTTGAACTCTTCCATTGTTCTCGGAATTCTGCTGAAGTTTAAAAATGCTTTGGAACTCTTCCATTGCTCTGGGAATTCTGCTGAAGTTTAAAAATTCTGTGGAACTATTCCATTGTTCTTGGAATTCTGCTAATGTTTAACAATGCTTTGGAACTCTTCCATTGTTCTCGGAAATACGCTGATGTTTAAAAATGCTTTGGAACTCTTCCATTGTTCTCGAAATTCCGCTGTCGTTTAAAAATTCTTTGGAACTCTTCCATTGTTTTTGGATTTCCGCTAAAGTTTATCAATGCTTTGGAACTCTTGCATTGTTCTCGGAATTCCGCAAAAGTTTATAAATGCTTTGGAACTCTTCCATTGTTCTCGGAATTCTGCTGAAGTTTAAAAAAGCTTTGGAACTCTTCCATTGTTCTCGGAATTCCGCTGAAGTTTAACAATGCTTTGGAACTCTTCCCTTTTTTTCGGAATTCTGTGGAAGTTTAAAAATGCTTTGGAACTCCTCCATTGTTCTCGGAATTCTGCTGAAGTTTAAAAATGCTTTGGAACTCTTCCAATGTTCTGGGAATTCAGCTGAAGTTTAAAAATGCTTTGGAATTCTTCCTAGGTTCTGGGAGTTCTGCTGAAGTTTAAAAATGCTTTTGGAACTCTTCCATTGTTCTCTTAATTCCGCTGATGTTTATCAATGCTTTGGAACTCTTCTATTGTTCTGGGAATTCTGGTGAAGTTTAAAAATGCTTTGGAACTCTTCCATTGTTCACGGAAATCTGCTGAAGTTTAAAAGGCTTTGTAACTCTTCCATTGTTCTGGGAATTCTGCTGAAGTTTAAAATTGCTTTGGAACAATTCCATTGTTCTCAGAATTCCAATGAAGCTTAAAAATGCTTTGGAACTCTTCCATTGTTCTCGGAATTCTGCTAATGTTTAACAATGCTTTGGAACTCTTCCATTGTTCTCGGAATTCCGCTGATGTTTAACAATGCTTTGGAACTCTTCCATTGTTCTCGGAATTCTGGTGAAGTTTAGCAATGCTTTGGAACTCTTCCATTGTTCTCGGAATTCCGCTGATGTTTAACAATGCTTTGGAACTCTTCCATTGTTCTCGGATTTGAGCTGTAGATTTAAAATGCTTTGCACCTCTTTCATTGTTCTCGGAATTCCGCTGAAGTTTAACCATGCTTTGGAACTCTTCCATTGTTCTCGGAATTCCGCTGAAGTTTAAAAATGCTTTGGAACTCTTCCATTGTTCTTGGAATTCTGATGAAGTTTAAAAAAGCTTTGGATCTCTTCCATTGTTCTTGGAATTCCGTTGATGTTTAATAATGCTTTTGTAACTCATCCATTGTTCTCGGAATTGTGCTCATGTTTAACAATGCTTTGGAACTCTTCCATTGTTCTCGAAATTCCGCTGTTGTTTAATAATGCTTTTGGAACTCTTCCATTGTTCTCATAATTCCGCTGATGTTTAACAATGCTTTGGAACTCTTCCATTGTTCACGGAAATCTGCAGAAGTTTAAAAAGCTTTGGAACTCTTCCGTTGTTCTCGGAACTCTGCTGAAGTTTAAAGAAGCTTTGGAACTCTTCCATTGTTCTCGAAATTCCGCTGTTGTTTAATAATGCTTTTGGAACACTTCCATTGTTCTCATAATTCCGCTGATGTTTAACAATGCTTTGGAACTCTTCCATTGTTCACGGAAATCTGCTGAAGTTTAAAAAGCTTTGGAACTCTTCCGTTGTTCTCGGAACTCTGCTGAAGTTTAAAAAAGCTTTGGAACTCTTCCATTGTTCTCGGAATTCCGCTGATGTTTAATAATGCTTTTGGAACTCTTCCATTGTTCTCGGAATTCTGCTGAAATTTAAAAATGCTTTGGAACTCTTTCATTGTTCTCGGAATTCTGCTGTAGTTTAAAAATGCTTTGGAACACTTCCATTGTTCTCGAAATTCTGCTGAAAATTAAAAATGCTGTGGAACTCTTTCATTGTTCTCCGAATTCCACTTACGTTTAACAATGCTTGGAACTCTTCCATTGTTCTCGGAAATATGCTGATGTTTAACAATACTTTGGAACTCTTCAATTGTTCTCGGAATTCCGCTAAAGTTTAGCAATGCTTTGGAACTCTTCCATTGTTCTCGGAATTCCGCAAGAGTTTATAAATGCTTTGGAACTCTTCCATTGTTCTCGGAATTCTGATGAAGTTTAAAAAAGCTTTGGAACTCTTCCATTGTTCTTGGAATTCCGTTGATGTTTAATAATGCTTTTGGAACTCATCCATTGTTCTCGGAATTGTGCTCATGTTTAACAATGCTTTGGAACTCTTCCATTGTTCTCGAAATTCCGCTGTTGTTTAATAATGCTTTTGGAACTCTTCCATTGTTCTCGGAATTCCGCTAATGTTTAACAATGCTTTGAAACTCTTCCATTGTTCTCGGAATTCTGTTGATGTTTAATAATTCTTTTGGAACTCTTCCATTGTTCTCGGAATTCTGCTGAAGTTTAAAAACGCTTTGGAACTCTTCCATTGTTCTCCGAATTCCGCTGATGTTTTTCAATCCTATGGAAATCATCCATTGTTCACCAAATTCCACTGAAGTTTAAAAATGCTTTGGAACGCTTCCATTGTTCTCGGAATTCCGCTGAAGTTTAAAAATGGTTTGGAACTCTTCCAATATTCTTGGAATTCTGCTGAAGTTTAAAAATTCTTTGGAACTCATCCATTGTTCTCGGATTTTGCTCATGTTTAACAATGCTTTGGAACTCTTTCATTGTTCTCGAAATTCCGCTGATGTTTAGTAATGCTTTTGGAACTCTTCCATTTTTCTCGGAATTCCGCTAATGTTTAACAATGCTTTGAAACTCTTCCATTGTTTTCGGAATTCTGTTGATGTTTAATAATTCTTTTGGAACTCTTCCATTGTTCTCGGAATTCTGCTGAAGTTTAAAAATGCTTTGGAACTCTTCCATTGTTCTCGGAATTCCGCTGATGTTTTTCAATCCTATGGAAATCTTCCATTGTTCACCAAATTCCACTGAAGTTTAAAAATGCTTTGGAACGCTTCCATTGTTCTCGGAAGTCTGCTGAAGTTTAATTTGGAACTCTTCCATTGTTCTGGGAATTCTGCTGAAGTTTAAAAATGCTGTGGAACTCTTCCATTGTTCTCCGAATTCCACTAATGTTTAACAATGCTTTGGAACTCTTCCATTGTTCTCAGAAATATGCTGATGTATAACAATGCTTTGGAACTCTTCCATTGTTCTCGGAATTCCGCTGTAGTTTAAAAATGCTTTGGAACTCTTCCATTGTTTTCGGATTTCCGCTAAAGTTTAGCAATGCTTTGGAACTCTTCCATTGTTCTCGGAATTCCGTAAGAGTTTATAAATGCTTTGGAACTCTTCCATTGTTCTCGGAATTCTGCTGAAGTTTAAAAAAGCTTTGGAACTCTTCCATTGTTCTTGGAATTTCGTTGATGTTTAATAATGCTTTTGGAACACTTCCATTGTTCTCGGAATTCTGCTGAAGTTTAAAAAAGCTTTGGAACTCTTCCATTGTTCTTGGAATTCCGTTGATGTTTAATAATGCTTTTGAAACTCTTCCATTGTTCTCGGAATTCTGTTGATATTTAATAATTCTTTTGGAACTCTTCCATTGTTCTCAGAATTCTGCTGAAGTTTAAAAATGCTTTGGAACTCTTCCATTGTTCTCGGAATTCCGCTGAAGTTTAACATTGCTTTGGAACTCTTCCATTGTTCCGGGAATTCAGATGAAGTTTAAAAATGGTTTGGAACTCTTCCAATGTTCTGGAAATTCTGCTGAAGTTTAAAAATGCTTTGGAACTCTTCTATTGTTCTCGGAATTCTGCTGATGTTTAACAATGCTTTGGAACTGTTCCATTGTTCAAGGAATTCCGCTGAAGTTTAAAAATGCTTTGAAACTCTTCCATTGTTCTCGGTATTCCGCTAATGTTTAACAATGCTTTGGAACTCTTCCATTGTTCTCGGAATTCCGCTGATGTTTAACAATGCTTTGGAACTCTTCCATTGTTCTCGGAATTCTGTGGAAGTTTAAAAATGCTTTGGAACTCTTCCATTGTTCTCGGAATTCTGCTGAAGTTTAAAAATGCTTGGAACTCTTCCAATGTTCTCGAAATTCTGCTGAAGTTTAAAAAAGCTTTGGAACTCTTCCAATCTTTTCGGAATTCCGATGATGTTTAATAATGCTTTTGGAACTCTTCCATTTTTCTCGGAATTCCGCTGATCTTTAACAATGCTTTTGGAACTCTTCCATTGTTCTCGTAACTCCGCTGATGTTTAACAATGCTTTGGAACTCTTCCATTGTTCTTGGAATTCTGCTGATGTTTAACAATGCTTTGGAACTCTTCCATTGTTCAAGGAATTCTGCTGAAGTTTAAAAATGCTTTGGAACTCTTCCATTGTTCTCTGTATACTGCTAATGTCTAACAATGCTTTGGAACTCTTCCATTGTTCTCGGAATTCCGCTGATGTTTAACAATGCTTTGGAACTCTTCCATTGTTCTCTGAATTCCACTGTAGTTTCAAAATGCTTTGGAACTCTTCCATTATTATCGTAATTATGCTGAAGTTTAAAAATGCTTTGGAACTCTTCCAATGTTCTGGGAATTCCGCTGATGTTTAATAATGCTTTTAGAACTCTTCATTTTTCTCGGAATTCTGCTGATGTTTAACAATGCTTTGGAACTCTTCCATTGTTCTCGGAATTCTGGTGAAGTTTAAAAAAGCTTTGGAACTCTTCCATTGTTCACGGAATTCTGCTGAAGTTTAAAATTGCTTTGGAACTCTTCCATTGTCCTCGGAATTCCGCTGATGTTTAATAATGCTTTTGTAACTCTTTCATTGTTCTCATAATTCCGCTGATGTTTAACAATGCTTTGGAACTCTTCCATTGTTCTCGGAATTCCGCTGATGTTTAACAATGCTTTGGAACTCTTCCATTGTTCTCGGAATTCCGCTGATGTTTAACAATGCTTTGGAACTCTTCCATTGTTCTCGGAATTCTGTGGAAGTTTAAAAATGCTTTGGAACTCTTTTATTGTTCTTGGAATTCCACTGAAGTTTAGCCATGCTTTGGAACTCTTCCATTGTTCTCGGAATTCCGCTGAAGTTTAAAAATGCTTTGGAACTCTTTCATTGTTCTCGGAATTCCGCTGTAGTTTAAAAATGCTTTGGAACTCTTTCATTGTACTCGGAATTCCGCTGAAGTTTAACAATGCTTTGGAACTCTTCCATTGTTCTCGGAATTCTGTGGAAGTTTAAAAAAGCTTTGGAACTCTACCATTTTTCTCGGAATTCTGCTAATTTTTAACAATGCTTTGGAACTCTTCCATTGTTCTCGGAATTCTGCTGATGTTTAACAATGCTTTGGAACTCTTCCATTGTTCTCGGAATTGAGCTGTAGTTTTAAAATGCTTTGCACCTATTTCATTGTTCTCGGAATTCCGCTGTAGTTTAAAAATGCTTTGGAACTCTTTCATTGTTCTTGGAATTCCACTGAAGTTTAGCCATGCTTTGGAACTCTTCCATTGTTCTCGGAATTCCGCTGAAGTTTAAAAATGCTTTGGAACTCTTCCGTTGTTCTCGGAATTCTGCTGAAGTTTAAAAATTCTGTGGAACTCTTCCATTGTTCTCGGAATTCCGCTGATGTTTAACAATGCTTTAGAACTCTTCCATTGTTCTCGGAATTCTGCTGAAGTTTAAAAATGCTTTGGAACTCTTCCATTGCTCTGGGAATTCTGCTGAAGTTTAAAAATTCTGTGGAACTATTCCATTGTTCTTGGAATTCTGCTAATGTATAACAATGCTTTGGAACTCTTCCATTGTTCTCGGAAATACGCTGATGTTTAAAAATGCTTTGGAACTCTTCCATTGTTCTCGAAATTCCGCTGTAGTTTAAAAATGCTTTGGAACTCTTCCATTGTTTTTGTATTTCCGCTAAAGTTTATCAATGCTTTGGAACTCTTCCATTGTTCTCGGAATTCCGAAAAAGTTTATAAATGCTTTGGAACTCTTCCATTGTTCTCGGAATTCTGCTGAAGTTTAAAAAAGCTTTGGAACTCTTCCATTGTTCTCGGAATTCCGCTGAAGTTTAACAATGCTTTGGAACTCTTCTTTAGTTCTCGGAATTCTGCTGATGTTTAACAATGCTTTGGAACTCTTCCATTGTTCAAGGAATTCCGCTGAAGTTTAAAAATGCTTTGGAACTCTTCCATTGTTCTCGGTATTCCGCTAATGTTTAACAATGCTTTGGAACTCTTCCATTGTTCTCGGAATTCCGCTGATGTTTAACAATGCTTTGGAACTCTTCCATTGTTCTCGGAATTCTGTGGAAGTTTAAAAATGCTTTGGAACTCTTCCATTGTTCTCGGAATTCTGCTGAAGTTTAAAAATGCTTGGAACTCTTCCATTGTTCTCGAAATTCTGCTGAAGTTTAAAAAAGCTTTGGAACTCTTCCAATCTTTTCGGAATTCCGATGATGTTTAATAATGCTTTTGGAACTCTTCCATTTTTCTCGGAATTCCGCTGATGTTTAACAATGCTTTTGGAACTCTTCCATTGTTCTCGTAACTCCGCTGATGTTTAACAATGCTTTGGAACTCTTCCATTGTTCTTGGAATTCTGCTGATGTTTAACAATGCTTTGGAACTCTTCCATTGTTCAAGGAATTCTGCTGAAGTTTAAAAATGCTTTGGAACTCTTCCATTGTTCTCTGTATACTGCTAATGTCTAACAATGCTTTGGAACTCTTCCATTGTTCTCGGAATTCCGCTGAGGTTTAACAATGCTTTGGAACTCTTCCATTGTTCTCTGAATTCCACTGTAGTTTCAAAATGCTTTGGAACTCTTCCATTATTATCGTAATTATGCTGAAGTTTAAAAATGCTTTGGAACTCTTCCAATGTTCTGGGAATTCCGCTGATGTTTAATAATGCTTTTAGAACTCTTCATTTTTCTTGGAATTCTGCTGATGTTTAACAATGCTTTGGAACTCTTCCATTGTTCTCGGAATTCTGGTGAAGTTTAAAAAAGCTTTGGAACTCTTCCATTGTTCTTGGAATTCCGTTGATGTTTAATAATGCTTTTGGAACTCATCCATTGTTCTCGGAATTGTGCTCATGTTTAACAATGCTTTGGAACTCTTCCATTGTTCTCGAAATTCCGCTGTTGTTTAATAATGCTTTTGGAACTCTTCCATTGTTCTCGGAATTCCGCTAATGTTTAACAATGCTTTGAAACTCTTCCATTGTTCTCGGAATTCTGTTGATGTTTAATAATTCTTTTGGAACTCTTCCATTGTTCTCGGAATTCTGCTGAAGTTTAAAAACGCTTTGGAACTCTTCCATTGTTCTCCGAATTCCGCTGATGTTTTTCAATCCTATGGAAATCATCCATTGTTCACCAAATTCCACTGAAGTTTAAAAATGCTTTGGAACGCTTCCATTGTTCTCGGAATTCCGCTGAAGTTTAAAAATGGTTTGGAACTCTTCCAATATTCTTGGAATTCTGCTGAAGTTTAAAAATTCTTTGGAACTCATCCATTGTTCTCGGATTTTGCTCATGTTTAACAATGCTTTGGAACTCTTTCATTGTTCTCGAAATTCCGCTGATGTTTAGTAATGCTTTTGGAACTCTTCCATTTTTCTCGGAATTCCGCTAATGTTTAACAATGCTTTGAAACTCTTCCATTGTTTTTGGAATTCTGTTGATGTTTAATAATTCTTTTGGAACTCTTCCATTGTTCTCGGAATTCTGCTGAAGTTTAAAAATGCTTTGGAACTCTTCCATTGTTCTCGGAATTCCGCTGGTGTTTTTCAATCCTATGGAAATCTTCCATTGTTCACCAAATTCCACTGAAGTTTAAAAATGCTTTGGAACGCTTCCATTGTTCTCGGAAGTCTGCTGAAGTTTAATTTGGAACTCTTCCATTGTTCTGGGAATTCTGCTGAAGTTTAAAAATGCTGTGGAGCTCTTCCATTGTTCTCCGAATTCCACTAATGTTTAACAATGCTTTGGAACTCTTCCATTGTTCTCAGAAATATGCTCATGTATAACAATGCTTTGGAACTCTTCCATTGTTCTCGGAATTCCGCTGATGTTTAACAATGCTTTGGAACTCTTCCATTGTTCTCTGAATTCCACTGTAGTTTCAAAATGCTTTGGAACTCTTCCATTATTATCGTAATTATGCTGAAGTTTAAAAATGCTTTGGAACTCTTCCAATGTTCTGGGAATTCCGCTGATGTTTAATAATGCTTTTAGAACTCTTCATTTTTCTCGGAATTCTGCTGATGTTTAACAATGCTTTGGAACTCTTCCATTGTTCTCGGAATTCTGGTGAAGTTTAAAAAAGCTTTGGAACTCTTCCATTGTTCACGGAATTCTGCTGAAGTTTAAAATTGCTTTGGAACTCTTCCATTGTCCTCGGAATTCCGCTGATGTTTAATAATGCTTTTGTAACTCTTTCATTGTTCTCATAATTCCGCTGATGTTTAACAATGCTTTGGAACTCTTCCATTGTTCTCGGAATTCCGCTGATGTTTAACAATGCTTTGGAACTCTTCCATTGTTCTCGGAATTCCGCTGATGTTTAACAATGCTTTGGAACTCTTCCATTGTTCTCGGAATTCTGTGGAAGTTTAAAAATGCTTTGGAACTCTTTTATTGTTCTTGGAATTAGACTGAAGTTTAGCCATGCTTTGGAACTCTTCCATTGTTCTCGGAATTCCGCTGAAGTTTAAAAATGCTTTGGAACTCTTTCATTGTTCTCGGAATTCCGCTGTAGTTTAAAAATGCTTTGGAACTCTTTCATTGTACTCGGAATTCCGCTGAAGTTTAACAATGCTTTGGAACTCTTCCATTGTTCTCGGAATTCTGTGGAAGTTTAAAAAAGCTTTGGAACTCTACCATTTTTCTCGGAATTCTGCTAATTTTTAACAATGCTTTGGAACTCTTCCATTGTTCTCGGAATTCTGCTGATGTTTAACAATGCTTTGGAACTCTTCCATTGTTCTCGGAATTGAGCTGTAGTTTTAAAATGCTTTGCACCTATTTCATTGTTCTCGGAATTCCGCTGTAGTTTAAAAATGCTTTGGAACTCTTTCATTGTTCTTGGAATTCCACTGAAGTTTAGCCATGCTTTGGAACTCTTCCATTGTTCTCGGAATTCCGCTGAAGTTTAAAAATGCTTTGGAACTCTTCCGTTGTTCTCGGAATTCTGCTGAAGTTTAAAAATTCTGTGGAACTCTTCCATTGTTCTCGGAATTCCGCTGATGTTTAACAATGCTTTAGAACTCTTCCATTGTTCTCGGAATTCTGCTGAAGTTTAAAAATGCTTTGGAACTCTTCCATTGCTCTGGGAATTCTGCTGAAGTTTAAAAATTCTGTGGAACTATTCCATTGTTCTTGGAATTCTGCTAATGTATAACAATGCTTTGGAACTCTTCCATTGTTCTCGGAAATACGCTGATGTTTAAAAATGCTTTGGAACTCTTCCATTGTTCTCGAAATTCCGCTGTAGTTTAAAAATGCTTTGGAACTCTTCCATTGTTTTTGTATTTCCGCTAAAGTTTATCAATGCTTTGGAACTCTTCCATTGTTCTCGGAATTCCGAAAAAGTTTATAAATGCTTTGGAACTCTTCCATTGTTCTCGGAATTCTGCTGAAGTTTAAAAAAGCTTTGGAACTCTTCCATTGTTCTCGGAATTCCGCTGAAGTTTAACAATGCTTTGGAACTCTTCTTTAGTTCTCGGAATTCTGCTGATGTTTAACAATGCTTTGGAACTCTTCCATTGTTCAAGGAATTCCGCTGAAGTTTAAAAATGCTTTGGAACTCTTCCATTGTTCTCGGTATTCCGCTAATGTTTAACAATGCTTTGGAACTCTTCCATTGTTCTCGGAATTCCGCTGATGTTTAACAATGCTTTGGAACTCTTCCATTGTTCTCGGAATTCTGTGGAAGTTTAAAAATGCTTTGGAACTCTTCCATTGTTCTCGGAATTCTGCTGAAGTTTAAAAATGCTTGGAACTCTTCCATTGTTCTCGAAATTCTGCTGAAGTTTAAAAAAGCTTTGGAACTCTTCCAATCTTTTCGGAATTCCGATGATGTTTAATAATGCTTTTGGAACTCTTCCATTTTTCTCGGAATTCCGCTGATGTTTAACAATGCTTTTGGAACTCTTCCATTGTTCTCGTAACTCCGCTGATGTTTAACAATGCTTTGGAACTCTTCCATTGTTCTTGGAATTCTGCTGATGTTTAACAATGCTTTGGAACTCTTCCATTGTTCAAGGAATTCTGCTGAAGTTTAAAAATGCTTTGGAACTCTTCCATTGTTCTCTGTATACTGCTAATGTCTAACAATGCTTTGGAACTCTTCCATTGTTCTCGGAATTCCGCTGAGGTTTAACAATGCTTTGGAACTCTTCCATTGTTCTCTGAATTCCACTGTAGTTTCAAAATGCTTTGGAACTCTTCCATTATTATCGTAATTATGCTGAAGTTTAAAAATGCTTTGGAACTCTTCCAATGTTCTGGGAATTCCGCTGATGTTTAATAATGCTTTTAGAACTCTTCATTTTTCTCGGAATTCTGCTGATGTTTAACAATGCTTTGGAACTCTTCCATTGTTCTCGGAATTCTGGTGAAGTTTAAAAAAGCTTTGGAACTCTTCCATTGTTCTTGGAATTCCGTTGATGTTTAATAATGCTTTTGGAACTCATCCATTGTTCTCGGAATTGTGCTCATGTTTAACAATGCTTTGGAACTCTTCCATTGTTCTCGAAATTCCGCTGTTGTTTAATAATGCTTTTGGAACTCTTCCATTGTTCTCGGAATTCCGCTAATGTTTAACAATGCTTTGAAACTCTTCCATTGTTCTCGGAATTCTGTTGATGTTTAATAATTCTTTTGGAACTCTTCCATTGTTCTCGGAATTCTGCTGAAGTTTAAAAACGCTTTGGAACTCTTCCATTGTTCTCCGAATTCCGCTGATGTTTTTCAATCCTATGGAAATCATCCATTGTTCACCAAATTCCACTGAAGTTTAAAAATGCTTTGGAACGCTTCCATTGTTCTCGGAATTCCGCTGAAGTTTAAAAATGGTTTGGAACTCTTCCAATATTCTTGGAATTCTGCTGAAGTTTAAAAATTCTTTGGAACTCATCCATTGTTCTCGGATTTTGCTCATGTTTAACAATGCTTTGGAACTCTTTCATTGTTCTCGAAATTCCGCTGATGTTTAGTAATGCTTTTGGAACTCTTCCATTTTTCTCGGAATTCCGCTAATGTTTAACAATGCTTTGAAACTCTTCCATTGTTTTTGGAATTCTGTTGATGTTTAATAATTCTTTTGGAACTCTTCCATTGTTCTCGGAATTCTGCTGAAGTTTAAAAATGCTTTGGAACTCTTCCATTGTTCTCGGAATTCCGCTGATGTTTTTCAATCCTATGGAAATCTTCCATTGTTCACCAAATTCCACTGAAGTTTAAAAATGCTTTGGAACGCTTCCATTGTTCTCGGAAGTCTGCTGAAGTTTAATTTGGAACTCTTCCATTGTTCTGGGAATTCTGCTGAAGTTTAAAAATGCTGTGGAGCTCTTCCATTGTTCTCCGAATTCCACTAATGTTTAACAATGCTTTGGAACTCTTCCATTGTTCTCAGAAATATGCTGATGTATAACAATGCTTTGGAACTCTTCCATTGTTCTCGGAATTCCGCTGTAGTTTAAAAATGCTTTGGAACTCTTCCATTGTTTTCGGATTTCCGCTAAAGTTTAGCAATGCTTTGGAACTCTTCCATTGTTCTCGGAATTCCGTAAGAGTTTATAAATGCTTTGGAACTCTTCCATTGTTCTCGGAATTCTGCTGAAGTTTAAAAAAGCTTTGGAACTCTTCCATTGTTCTTGGAATTTCGTTGATGTTTAATAATGCTTTTGGAACACTTCCATTGTTCTCGGAATTCTGCTGAAGTTTAAAAAAGCTTTGGAACTCTTCCATTGTTCTTGGAATTCCGTTGATGTTTAATAATGCTTTTGAAACTCTTCCATTGTTCTCGGAATTCTGTTGATATTTAATAATTCTTTTGGAACTCTTCCATTGTTCTCAGAATTCTGCTGAAGTTTAAAAATGCTTTGGAACTCTTCCATTGTTCTCGGAATTCCGCTGAAGTTTAACATTGCTTTGGAACTCTTCCATTGTTCCGGGAATTCAGATGAAGTTTAAAAATGGTTTGGAACTCTTCCAATGTTCTGGGAATTCTGCTGAAGTTTAAAAATGCTTTGGAACTCTTCTATTGTTCTCGGAATTCTGCTGATGTTTAACAATGCTTTGGAACTCTTCCATTGTTCAAGGAATTCCGCTGAAGTTTAAAAATGCTTTGGAACTCTTCCATTGTTCTCGGTATTCCGCTAATGTTTAACAATGCTTTGGAACTCTTCCATTGTTCTCGTAATTCCGCTGATGTTTAACAATGCTTTGGAACTCTTCCATTGTTCTCGGAATTCTGTGGAAGTTTAAAAATGCTTTGGAACTCTTCCATTGTTCTCGGAATTCTGCTGAAGTTTAAAAATGCTTGGAACTCTTCCAATGTTCTCGAAATTCTGCTGAAGTTTAAAAAAGCTTTGGAACTCTTCCAATCTTTTCGGAATTCCGATGATGTTTAATAATGCTTTTGGAACTCTTCCATTTTTCTCGGAATTCCGCTGATGTTTAACAATGCTTTTGGAACTCTTCCATTGTTCTCGTAACTCCGCTGATGTTTAACAATGCTTTGGAACTCTTCCATTGTTCTTGGAATTCTGCTGAAGTTTAACAATGCTTTGGAACTCTTCCATTGTTCAAGGAATTCTGCTGAAGTTTAAAAATGCTTTGGAACTCTTCCATTGTTCTCTGTATACTGCTAATGTCTAACAATGCTTTGGAACTCTTCCATTGTTCTCGGAATTCCGCTGATGTTTAACAATGCTTTGGAACTCTTCCATTGTTCTCTGAATTCCACTGTAGTTTCAAAATGCTTTGGAACTCTTCCATTATTATCGTAATTATGCTGAAGTTTAAAAATGCTTTGGAACTCTACCAATGTTCTGGGAATTCCGCTGATGTTTAATAATGCTTTTAGAACTCTTCATTTTTCTCGGAATTCTGCTGATGTTTAACAATGCTTTGGAACTCTTCCATTGTTCTCGGTATTCTGGTGAAGTTTAAAAAAGCTTTGGAACTCTTCCATTGTTCACGGAATTCTGCTGAAGTTTAAAATTGCTTTGGAACTCTTCCATTGTCCTCGGAATTCCGCTGATGTTTAATAATGCTTTTGTAACTCTTTCATTGTTCTCATAATTCCGCTGATGTTTAACAATGCTTTGGAACTCTTCCATTGTTCTCGGAATTCCGCTGATGTTTAACAATGCTTTGGAACTCTTCCATTGTTCTCGGAATTCCGCTGATGTTTAACAATGCTTTGGAACTCTTCCATTGTTCTCGGAATTCTGTGGAAGTTTAAAAATGCTTTGGAACTCTTTTATTGTTCTTGGAATTCCACTGAAGTTTAGCCATGCTTTGGAACTCTTCCATTGTTCTCGGAATTCCGCTGAAGTTTAAAAATGCTTTGGAACTCTTTCATTATTCTCGGAATTCCGCTGTAGTTTAAAAATGCTTTGGAACTCTTTCATTGTACTCGGAATTCCGCTGAAGTTTAACAATGCTTTGGAACTCTTCCATTGTTCTCGGAATTCTGTGGAAGTTTAAAAATGCTTTGGAACTCTACCATTTTTCTCGGAATTCTGCTAATTTTTAACAATGCTTTGGAACTCTTCCATTGTTCTCGGAATTCTGCTGATGTTTAACAATGCTTTGGAACTCTTCCATTGTTCTCGGAATTGAGCTGTAGTTTTAAAATGCTTTGCACCTATTTCATTGTTCTCGGAATTCCGCTGTAGTTTAAAAATGCTTTGGAACTCTTTCATTGTTCTTAGAATTCCACTGAAGTTTAGCCATGCTTTGGAACTCTTCCATTGTTCTCGGAATTCCGCTGAAGTTTAAAAATGCTTTGGAACTCTTCCGTTGTTCTCGGAATTCTGCTGAAGTTTAAAAATTCTGTGGAACTCTTCCATTGTTCTCGGAATTCCGCTGATGTTTAACAATGCTTTAGAACTCTTCCATTGTTCTCGGAATTCTGCTGAAGTTTAAAAATTCTGTGGAACTATTCCATTGTTCTTGGAATTCTGCTAATGTTTAACAATGCTTTGGAACTCTTCAATTGTTCTCGGAAATACGCTGATGTTTAAAAATGCTTTGGAACTCTTCCATTGTTCTCGAAATTCCGCTGTAGTTTAAAAATGCTTTGGAACTCTTCCATTGTTTTTGTATTTCCGCTAAAGTTTATCAATGCTTTGGAACTCTTCCATTGTTCTCGGAATTCCGAAAAAGTTTATAAATGCTTTGGAACTCTTCCATTGTTCTCGGAATTCTGCTGAAGTTTAAAAAAGCTTTGGAACTCTTCCATTGTTCTCGGAATTCCGCTGAAGTTTAACAATGCTTTGGAACTCTTCTATTGTTCTCGGAATTCTGCTGATGTTTAACAATGCTTTGGAACTCTTCCATTGTTCAAGGAATTCCGCTGAAGTTTAAAAATGCTTTGGAACTCTTCCATTGTTCTCGGTATTCCGCTAATGTTTAACAATACTTTGGAACTCTTCCATTGTTCTCGGAATTCCGCTGATGTTTAACAATGCTTTGGAACTCTTCCATTGTTCTCGGAATTCTGTGGAAGTTTAAAAATGCTTTGGAACTCTTCCATTGTTCTCGGAATTCTGCTGAAGTTTAAAAATGCTTGGAACTCTTCCATTGTTCTCGAAATTCTGCTGAAGTTTAAAAAAGCTTTGGAACTCTTCCAATCTTTTCGGAATTCCGATGATGTTTAATAATGCTTTTGGAACTCTTCCATTTTTCTCGGAATTCCGCTGATGTTTAACAATGCTTTTGGAACTCTTCCATTGTTCTCGTAACTCCGCTGATGTTTAACAATGCTTTGGAACTCTTCCATTGTTCTTGGAATTCTGCTGATGTTTAACAATGCTTTGGAACTCTTCCATTGTTCAAGGAATTCTGCTGAAGTTTAAAAATGCTTTGGAACTCTTCCATTGTTCTCTGTATACTGCTAATGTCTAACAATGCTTTGGAACTCTTCCATTGTTCTCGGAATTCCGCTGAGGTTTAACAATGCTTTGGAACTCTTCCATTGTTCTCTGAATTCCACTGTAGTTTCAAAATGCTTTGGAACTCTTCCATTATTATCGTAATTATGCTGAAGTTTAAAAATGCTTTGGAACTCTTCCAATGTTCTGGGAATTCCGCTGATGTTTAATAATGCTTTTAGAACTCTTCATTTTTCTCGGAATTCTGTTGATGTTTAACAATGCTTTGAAACTCTTCCATTGTTTTTGGAATTCTGTTGATGTTTAATAATTCTTTTGGAACTCTTCCATTGTTCTCGGAATTCTGCTGAAGTTTAAAAATGCTTTGGAACTCTTCCATTGTTCTCGGAATTCCGCTGATGTTTTTCAATCCTATGGAAATCTTCCATTGTTCACCAAATTCCACTGAAGTTTAAAAATGCTTTGGAACGCTTCCATTGTTCTCGGAAGTCTGCTGAAGTTTAATTTGGAACTCTTCCATTGTTCTGGGAATTCTGCTGAAGTTTAAAAATGCTGTGGAGCTCTTCCATTGTTCTCCGAATTCCACTAATGTTTAACAATGCTTTGGAACTCTTCCATTGTTCTCAGAAATATGCTGATGTATAACAATGCTTTGGAACTCTTCCATTGTTCTCGGAATTCCGCTGATGTTTAACAATGCTTTGGAACTCTTCCATTGTTCTCTGAATTCCACTGTAGTTTCAAAATGCTTTGGAACTCTTCCATTATTATCGTAATTATGCTGAAGTTTAAAAATGCTTTGGAACTCTTCCAATGTTCTGGGAATTCCGCTGATGTTTAATAATGCTTTTAGAACTCTTCATTTTTCTCGGAATTCTGCTGATGTTTAACAATGCTTTGGAACTCTTCCATTGTTCTCGGAATTCTGGTGAAGTTTAAAAAAGCTTTGGAACTCTTCCATTGTTCACGGAATTCTGCTGAAGTTTAAAATTGCTTTGGAACTCTTCCATTGTCCTCGGAATTCCGCTGATGTTTAATAATGCTTTTGTAACTCTTTCATTGTTCTCATAATTCCGCTGATGTTTAACAATGCTTTGGAACTCTTCCATTGTTCTCGGAATTCCGCTGATGTTTAACAATGCTTTGGAACTCTTCCATTGTTCTCGGAATTCCGCTGATGTTTAACAATGCTTTGGAACTCTTCCATTGTTCTCGGAATTCTGTGGAAGTTTAAAAATGCTTTGGAACTCTTTTATTGTTCTTGGAATTCCACTGAAGTTTAGCCATGCTTTGGAACTCTTCCATTGTTCTCGGAATTCCGCTGAAGTTTAAAAATGCTTTGGAACTCTTTCATTGTTCTCGGAATTCCGCTGTAGTTTAAAAATGCTTTGGAACTCTTTCATTGTACTCGGAATTCCGCTGAAGTTTAACAATGCTTTGGAACTCTTCCATTGTTCTCGGAATTCTGTGGAAGTTTAAAAAAGCTTTGGAACTCTACCATTTTTCTCGGAATTCTGCTAATTTTTAACAATGCTTTGGAACTCTTCCATTGTTCTCGGAATTCTGCTGATGTTTAACAATGCTTTGGAACTCTTCCATTGTTCTCGGAATTGAGCTGTAGTTTTAAAATGCTTTGCACCTATTTCATTGTTCTCGGAATTCCGCTGTAGTTTAAAAATGCTTTGGAACTCTTTCATTGTTCTTGGAATTCCACTGAAGTTTAGCCATGCTTTGGAACTCTTCCATTGTTCTCGGAATTCCGCTGAAGTTTAAAAATGCTTTGGAACTCTTCCGTTGTTCTCGGAATTCTGCTGAAGTTTAAAAATTCTGTGGAACTCTTCCATTGTTCTCGGAATTCCGCTGATGTTTAACAATGCTTTAGAACTCTTCCATTGTTCTCGGAATTCTGCTGAAGTTTAAAAATGCTTTGGAACTCTTCCATTGCTCTGGGAATTCTGCTGAAGTTTAAAAATTCTGTGGAACTATTCCATTGTTCTTGGAATTCTGCTAATGTATAACAATGCTTTGGAACTCTTCCATTGTTCTCGGAAATACGCTGATGTTTAAAAATGCTTTGGAACTCTTCCATTGTTCTCGAAATTCCGCTGTAGTTTAAAAATGCTTTGGAACTCTTCCATTGTTTTTGTATTTCCGCTAAAGTTTATCAATGCTTTGGAACTCTTCCATTGTTCTCGGAATTCCGAAAAAGTTTATAAATGCTTTGGAACTCTTCCATTGTTCTCGGAATTCTGCTGAAGTTTAAAAAAGCTTTGGAACTCTTCCATTGTTCTCGGAATTCCGCTGAAGTTTAACAATGCTTTGGAACTCTTCTTTAGTTCTCGGAATTCTGCTGATGTTTAACAATGCTTTGGAACTCTTCCATTGTTCAAGGAATTCCGCTGAAGTTTAAAAATGCTTTGGAACTCTTCCATTGTTCTCGGTATTCCGCTAATGTTTAACAATGCTTTGGAACTCTTCCATTGTTCTCGGAATTCCGCTGATGTTTAACAATGCTTTGGAACTCTTCCATTGTTCTCGGAATTCTGTGGAAGTTTAAAAATGCTTTGGAACTCTTCCATTGTTCTCGGAATTCTGCTGAAGTTTAAAAATGCTTGGAACTCTTCCATTGTTCTCGAAATTCTGCTGAAGTTTAAAAAAGCTTTGGAACTCTTCCAATCTTTTCGGAATTCCGATGATGTTTAATAATGCTTTTGGAACTCTTCCATTTTTCTCGGAATTCCGCTGATGTTTAACAATGCTTTTGGAACTCTTCCATTGTTCTCGTAACTCCGCTGATGTTTAACAATGCTTTGGAACTCTTCCATTGTTCTTGGAATTCTGCTGATGTTTAACAATGCTTTGGAACTCTTCCATTGTTCAAGGAATTCTGCTGAAGTTTAAAAATGCTTTGGAACTCTTCCATTGTTCTCTGTATACTGCTAATGTCTAACAATGCTTTGGAACTCTTCCATTGTTCTCGGAATTCCGCTGAGGTTTAACAATGCTTTGGAACTCTTCCATTGTTCTCTGAATTCCACTGTAGTTTCAAAATGCTTTGGAACTCTTCCATTATTATCGTAATTATGCTGAAGTTTAAAAATGCTTTGGAACTCTTCCAATGTTCTGGGAATTCCGCTGATGTTTAATAATGCTTTTAGAACTCTTCATTTTTCTCGGAATTCTGCTGATGTTTAACAATGCTTTGGAACTCTTCCATTGTTCTCGGAATTCTGGTGAAGTTTAAAAAAGCTTTGGAACTCTTCCATTGTTCTTGGAATTCCGTTGATGTTTAATAATGCTTTTGGAACTCATCCATTGTTCTCGGAATTGTGCTCATGTTTAACAATGCTTTGGAACTCTTCCATTGTTCTCGAAATTCCGCTGTTGTTTAATAATGCTTTTGGAACTCTTCCATTGTTCTCGGAATTCCGCTAATGTTTAACAATGCTTTGAAACTCTTCCATTGTTCTCGGAATTCTGTTGATGTTTAATAATTCTTTTGGAACTCTTCCATTGTTCTCGGAATTCTGCTGAAGTTTAAAAACGCTTTGGAACTCTTCCATTGTTCTCCGAATTCCGCTGATGTTTTTCAATCCTATGGAAATCATCCATTGTTCACCAAATTCCACTGAAGTTTAAAAATGCTTTGGAACGCTTCCATTGTTCTCGGAATTCCGCTGAAGTTTAAAAATGGTTTGGAACTCTTCCAATATTCTTGGAATTCTGCTGAAGTTTAAAAATTCTTTGGAACTCATCCATTGTTCTCGGATTTTGCTCATGTTTAACAATGCTTTGGAACTCTTTCATTGTTCTCGAAATTCCGCTGATGTTTAGTAATGCTTTTGGAACTCTTCCATTTTTCTCGGAATTCCGCTAATGTTTAACAATGCTTTGAAACTCTTCCATTGTTTTTGGAATTCTGTTGATGTTTAATAATTCTTTTGGAACTCTTCCATTGTTCTCGGAATTCTGCTGAAGTTTAAAAATGCTTTGGAACTCTTCCATTGTTCTCGGAATTCCGCTGATGTTTTTCAATCCTATGGAAATCTTCCATTGTTCACCAAATTCCACTGAAGTTTAAAAATGCTTTGGAACGCTTCCATTGTTCTCGGAAGTCTGCTGAAGTTTAATTTGGAACTCTTCCATTGTTCTGGGAATTCTGCTGAAGTTTAAAAATGCTGTGGAGCTCTTCCATTGTTCTCCGAATTCCACTAATGTTTAACAATGCTTTGGAACTCTTCCATTGTTCTCAGAAATATGCTGATGTATAACAATGCTTTGGAACTCTTCCATTGTTCTCGGAATTCCGCTGTAGTTTAAAAATGCTTTGGAACTCTTCCATTGTTTTCGGATTTCCGCTAAAGTTTAGCAATGCTTTGGAACTCTTCCATTGTTCTCGGAATTCCGTAAGAGTTTATAAATGCTTTGGAACTCTTCCATTGTTCTCGGAATTCTGCTGAAGTTTAAAAAAGCTTTGGAACTCTTCCATTGTTCTTGGAATTTCGTTGATGTTTAATAATGCTTTTGGAACACTTCCATTGTTCTCGGAATTCTGCTGAAGTTTAAAAAAGCTTTGGAACTCTTCCATTGTTCTTGGAATTCCGTTGATGTTTAATAATGCTTTTGAAACTCTTCCATTGTTCTCGGAATTCTGTTGATATTTAATAATTCTTTTGGAACTCTTCCATTGTTCTCAGAATTCTGCTGAAGTTTAAAAATGCTTTGGAACTCTTCCATTGTTCTCGGAATTCCGCTGAAGTTTAACATTGCTTTGGAACTCTTCCATTGTTCCGGGAATTCAGATGAAGTTTAAAAATGGTTTGGAACTCTTCCAATGTTCTGGGAATTCTGCTGAAGTTTAAAAATGCTTTGGAACTCTTCTATTGTTCTCGGAATTCTGCTGATGTTTAACAATGCTTTGGAACTCTTCCATTGTTCAAGGAATTCCGCTGAAGTTTAAAAATGCTTTGGAACTCTTCCATTGTTCTCGGTATTCCGCTAATGTTTAACAATGCTTTGGAACTCTTCCATTGTTCTCGTAATTCCGCTGATGTTTAACAATGCTTTGGAACTCTTCCATTGTTCTCGGAATTCTGTGGAAGTTTAAAAATGCTTTGGAACTCTTCCATTGTTCTCGGAATTCTGCTGAAGTTTAAAAATGCTTGGAACTCTTCCAATGTTCTCGAAATTCTGCTGAAGTTTAAAAAAGCTTTGGAACTCTTCCAATCTTTTCGGAATTCCGATGATGTTTAATAATGCTTTTGGAACTCTTCCATTTTTCTCGGAATTCCGCTGATGTTTAACAATGCTTTTGGAACTCTTCCATTGTTCTCGTAACTCCGCTGATGTTTAACAATGCTTTGGAACTCTTCCATTGTTCTTGGAATTCTGCTGATGTTTAACAATGCTTTGGAACTCTTCCATTGTTCAAGGAATTCTGCTGAAGTTTAAAAATGCTTTGGAACTCTTCCATTGTTCTCTGTATACTGCTAATGTCTAACAATGCTTTGGAACTCTTCCATTGTTCTCGGAATTCCGCTGATGTTTAACAATGCTTTGGAACTCTTCCATTGTTCTCTGAATTCCACTGTAGTTTCAAAATGCTTTGGAACTCTTCCATTATTATCGTAATTATGCTGAAGTTTAAAAATGCTTTGGAACTCTACCAATGTTCTGGGAATTCCGCTGATGTTTAATAATGCTTTTAGAACTCTTCATTTTTCTCGGAATTCTGCTGATGTTTAACAATGCTTTGGAACTCTTCCATTGTTCTCGGTATTCTGGTGAAGTTTAAAAAAGCTTTGGAACTCTTCCATTGTTCACGGAATTCTGCTGAAGTTTAAAATTGCTTTGGAACTCTTCCATTGTCCTCGGAATTCCGCTGATGTTTAATAATGCTTTTGTAACTCTTTCATTGTTCTCATAATTCCGCTGATGTTTAACAATGCTTTGGAACTCTTCCATTGTTCTCGGAATTCCGCTGATGTTTAACAATGCTTTGGAACTCTTCCATTGTTCTCGGAATTCCGCTGATGTTTAACAATGCTTTGGAACTCTTCCATTGTTCTCGGAATTCTGTGGAAGTTTAAAAATGCTTTGGAACTCTTTTATTGTTCTTGGAATTCCACTGAAGTTTAGCCATGCTTTGGAACTCTTCCATTGTTCTCGGAATTCCGCTGAAGTTTAAAAATGCTTTGGAACTCTTTCATTATTCTCGGAATTCCGCTGTAGTTTAAAAATGCTTTGGAACTCTTTCATTGTACTCGGAATTCCGCTGAAGTTTAACAATGCTTTGGAACTCTTCCATTGTTCTCGGAATTCTGTGGAAGTTTAAAAATGCTTTGGAACTCTACCATTTTTCTCGGAATTCTGCTAATTTTTAACAATGCTTTGGAACTCTTCCATTGTTCTCGGAATTCTGCTGATGTTTAACAATGCTTTGGAACTCTTCCATTGTTCTCGGAATTGAGCTGTAGTTTTAAAATGCTTTGCACCTATTTCATTGTTCTCGGAATTCCGCTGTAGTTTAAAAATGCTTTGGAACTCTTTCATTGTTCTTAGAATTCCACTGAAGTTTAGCCATGCTTTGGAACTCTTCCATTGTTCTCGGAATTCCGCTGAAGTTTAAAAATGCTTTGGAACTCTTCCGTTGTTCTCGGAATTCTGCTGAAGTTTAAAAATTCTGTGGAACTCTTCCATTGTTCTCGGAATTCCGCTGATGTTTAACAATGCTTTAGAACTCTTCCATTGTTCTCGGAATTCTGCTGAAGTTTAAAAATTCTGTGGAACTATTCCATTGTTCTTGGAATTCTGCTAATGTTTAACAATGCTTTGGAACTCTTCAATTGTTCTCGGAAATACGCTGATGTTTAAAAATGCTTTGGAACTCTTCCATTGTTCTCGAAATTCCGCTGTAGTTTAAAAATGCTTTGGAACTCTTCCATTGTTTTTGTATTTCCGCTAAAGTTTATCAATGCTTTGGAACTCTTCCATTGTTCTCGGAATTCCGAAAAAGTTTATAAATGCTTTGGAACTCTTCCATTGTTCTCGGAATTCTGCTGAAGTTTAAAAAAGCTTTGGAACTCTTCCATTGTTCTCGGAATTCCGCTGAAGTTTAACAATGCTTTGGAACTCTTCTATTGTTCTCGGAATTCTGCTGATGTTTAACAATGCTTTGGAACTCTTCCATTGTTCAAGGAATTCCGCTGAAGTTTAAAAATGCTTTGGAACTCTTCCATTGTTCTCGGTATTCCGCTAATGTTTAACAATACTTTGGAACTCTTCCATTGTTCTCGGAATTCCGCTGATGTTTAACAATGCTTTGGAACTCTTCCATTGTTCTCGGAATTCTGTGGAAGTTTAAAAATGCTTTGGAACTCTTCCATTGTTCTCGGAATTCTGCTGAAGTTTAAAAATGCTTGGAACTCTTCCATTGTTCTCGAAATTCTGCTGAAGTTTAAAAAAGCTTTGGAACTCTTCCAATCTTTTCGGAATTCCGATGATGTTTAATAATGCTTTTGGAACTCTTCCATTTTTCTCGGAATTCCGCTGATGTTTAACAATGCTTTTGGAACTCTTCCATTGTTCTCGTAACTCCGCTGATGTTTAACAATGCTTTGGAACTCTTCCATTGTTCTTGGAATTCTGCTGATGTTTAACAATGCTTTGGAACTCTTCCATTGTTCAAGGAATTCTGCTGAAGTTTAAAAATGCTTTGGAACTCTTCCATTGTTCTCTGTATACTGCTAATGTCTAACAATGCTTTGGAACTCTTCCATTGTTCTCGGAATTCCGCTGAGGTTTAACAATGCTTTGGAACTCTTCCATTGTTCTCTGAATTCCACTGTAGTTTCAAAATGCTTTGGAACTCTTCCATTATTATCGTAATTATGCTGAAGTTTAAAAATGCTTTGGAACTCTTCCAATGTTCTGGGAATTCCGCTGATGTTTAATAATGCTTTTAGAACTCTTCATTTTTCTCGGAATTCTGTTGATGTTTAACAATGCTTTGGAACTCTTCCATTGTTCTCGGAATTCTGGTGAAGTTTAAAAAAGCTTTGGAACTCTTCCATTGTTCACGGAATTCTGCTGAAGTTTAAAATTGCTTTGGAACTCTTCAATTGTCCTCGGAATTCCGCTGATGTTTAATAATGCTTTTGTAACTCTTTCATTGTTCTCATAATTCCGCTGATGTTTAACAATGCTTTGGAACTCTTCCATTGTTCTTGGAATTCCGCTGATGTTTAACAATGCTTTGGAACTCTTCCATTGTTCTCGGAATTCCGCTGATGTTTAACAATGCTTTGGAACTCTTCCATTGTTCTCGGAATTCTGTGGAAGTTTAAAAATGCTTTGGAACTCGTTTATTGTTCTTGGAATTCCACTGAAGTTTAGCCATGCTTTGGAACTCTTCCATTGTTCTCGGAATTCCGCTGAAGTTTAAAAATGCTTTGGAACTCTTTCATTGTTCTCGGAATTCCGCTGTAGTTTAAAAATGCTTTGGAACTCTTTCATTGTACTCGGAATTCCGCTGAAGTTTAACAATGCTTTGGAACTCTTCCATTGTTCTCGGAATTCTGTGGAAGTTTAAAAATGCTTTGGAACTCTACCATTTTTCTCGGAATTCTGCTAATTTTTAACAATGCTTTGGAACTCTTCCATTGTTCTCGGAATTCTGCTGATGTTTAACAATGCTTTGGAACTCTTCCATTGTTCTCGGAATTGAGCTGTAGTTTTAAAATGCTTTGCACCTATTTCATTGTTCTCGGAATTCCGCTGTAGTTTAAAAATGCTTTGGAACTCTTTCATTGTTCTTGGAATTCCACTGAAGTTTAGCCATGCTTTGGATCTCTTCCATTGTTCTCGGAATTCCGCTGAAGTTTAAAAATGCTTTGGAACTCTTCCGTTGTTCTCGGAATTCTGCTGAAGTTTAAAAATTCTGTGGAACTCTTCCATTGTTCTCGGAATTCCGCTGATGTTTAACAATGCTTTAGAACTCTTCCATTGTTCTCGGAATTCTGCTGATGTTTAAAAATGCTTTGGAACTCTTCCATTGTTCTCGAAATTCCGCTGTAGTTTAAAAATGCTTTGGAACTCTTCCATTGTTTTTGTATTTCCGCTAAAGTTTATCAATGCTTTGGAACTCTTCCATTGTTCTCGGAATTCCGCAAAAGTTTATAAATGCTTTGGAACTCTTCCATTGTTCTCGGAATTCTGCTGAAGTTTAAAAAAGCTTTGGAACTCTTCCATTGTTCTCGGAATTCCGCTGAAGTTTAACAATGCTTTGGAACTCTTCCCTTGTTTTCGGAATTCTGTGGAAGTTTAAAAATGCTTTGGAACTCCTCCATTGTTCTCGGAATTCTGCTGAAGTTTAAAAATGCTTTGGAACTCTTCCAATGTTCTGGGAATTCAGCTGAAGTTTAAAAATGCTTTGGAATTCTTCCTATGTTCTGGGAGTTCTGCTGAAGTTTAAAAATGCTTTTGGAACTCTTCCATTGTTCTCTTAATTCCGCTGATGTTTATCAATGCTTTGGAACTCTTCCAATGTTCTGGGAATTCAGCTGAAGTTTAAAAATGCTTTGGAATTCTTCCTATGTTCTGGGAGTTCTGCTGACGTTTAAAAATGCTTTGGAACTCTTCCATTGTTCACGGAAATCTGCTGAAGTTTAAAAGGCTTTGTAACTCTTCCATTGTTCTGGGAATTCTGCTGAAGTTTAAAATTGCTTTGGAACAATTCCATTGTTCTCAGAATTCCAATGAAGCTTAAAAATGCTTTGGAACTCTTCCATTGTTCTCGGAATTCTGCTAATGTTTAACAATGCTTTGGAACTCTTCCATTGTTCTCGGAATTCCTCTGATGTTTAACAATGCTTTGGAACTCTTCCATTGTTCTCAGAATTCTGGTGAAGTTTAACAATGCTTTGGAACTCTTCCATTGTTCTCGGAATTCCGCTGATGTTTAACAATGCTTTGGAACTCTTCCATTGTTCTCAGAATTGAGCTGTAGTTTTAAAATGCTTTGCACCACTTTCATTGTTCTCGGAATTCCGCTGAAGTTTAACCATGCTTTGGAACTCTTCCATTGTTCTCGGAATTCCGCTGAAGTTTAAAAATGCTTTGGAACTCCTCCATTGTTCTCGGAATTCTGCTGAAGTTTAAAAATGCTTTGGAACTCTTCCATTGTTCTGGGAATTCGGCTGAAGTTTAAAAATGCTTTGGAACTCTTCCTATGTTCTGGGAGTTCTGCTGAAGTTTAAAATTGCTTTGGAAAATTCCATTGTTCTCAGAATTCCAATGAAGCTTAAAAATGGTTTGGAACTCTTACATTTTTCTCGGAATTCCGCTAATGTTTAACAATGCTTTGGAACTATTCCATTGTTCTCGGAATTCCGCTGTAGTTTAAAAATGCTTTGGAACCCTTTTATTGTTCTAGGAATTCCACTGAAGTTTAGCCATGCTTTGGAACTCTTCCATTGTTCTCGGAATTCCGCTGAAGTTTAAAAATGCTTTACAACTCTTCCATGGTTCTTGGAATTCTGCTGAAGTTTAAAAAAGATTTTGAACCTTTCCATTGTTCTCGGAATTCCGCTAATATTTAACAATGCTTTGGAACTCTTTCATTGTTCTCGGAATTCCGCTGTAGTTTAAAAATGCTTTGGAACTTTTTCATTGTTCTCGGAATTCCGCTGAAGTTTAACAGTGCTTTGGAACTCTTCCATTGTTCTCGGAATTCTGTGGAAGTTTAAAAATGCTTTGGAACTCTAAAATTTTTCTCGGAATTCTGCTAATTTTTAACAATGCTTTGGAACTCTTTCATTGTTCTCGGAATTCTGCTGATGTTTAACAATGCTTTGGAACTCTTCCATTGTTCTCGGAATTGAGCTGTAGTTTTAAAATGCTTTGCACCTATTTCATTGTTCTCGGAATTCCGCTGTAGTTTAAAAATGCTTTGGAACTCTTTCATTGTTCTTGGAATTCTACTGAAGTTTAGCCATGCTTTGGAACTCTTCCATTGTTCTCGGAATTCCGCTGAAGTTTAAAAATGCTTTGGAACTCTTCCGTTGTTCTCGGAATTCTGCTGAAGTTTAAAAATTCTGTGGAACTCTTCCATTGTTCTCGGAATTCCGCTGATGTTTAACAATGCTTTAGAACTCTTCCATTGTTCTCGGAATTCTGCTGAAGTTTAAAAATGCTTTGGAACTCTTCCAATGCTCTGGGAATTCTGCTGAAGTTTAAAAATTCTGTGGAACTCTTCCATTGTTCTCGGAATTCCGCTGATGTTTAACAATGCTTTAGAACTCTTCCATTGTTCTCGGAATTCTGCTGAAGTTTAAAAATGCTTTGGAACTCTTCCATTGTTCTTGGAATTCTGCTAATGTTTAACAATGCTTTGGAACTCTTCCATTGTTCTCGGAAATACGCTGATGTTTAAAAATGCTTTGGAACTCTTCCATTGTTCTCGAAATTCCGCTGTAGTTTAAAAATGCTTTGGAACTCTTCCATTGTTTTTGTATTTCCGCTAAAGTTTATCAATGCTTTGGAACTCTTCCATTGTTCTCGGAATTCCACAAAAGTTTATAAATGCTTTGGAACTCTTCCATTGTTCTCGGAATTCTGCTGAAGTTTAAAAAAGCTTTGGAACTCTTCCATTGTTCTCGGAATTCCGCTGAAGTTTAACAATGCTTTGGAACTCTTCCCTTGTTTTCGGAATTCTGTGGAAGTTTAAAAATGCTTTGGAACTCCTCCATTGTTCTCGGAATTCTGCTGAAGTTTAAAAATGCTTTGGAACTCTTCCAATGTTCTGGGAATTCAGCTGAAGTTTAAAAATGCTTTGGAATTCTTCCTATGTTCTGGGAGTTCTGCTGAAGTTTAAAAATGCTTTTGGAACTCTTCCATTGTTCTCTTAATTCCGCTGATGTTTATCAATGCTTTGGAACTCTTCCATTGTTCTGGGAATTCTGGTGAAGTTTAAAAATGCTTTGGAACTCTTCCATTGTTCACGGAAATCTGCTGAAGTTTAAAAGGCTTTGTAACTCTTCCATTGTTCTGGGAATTCTGCTGAAGTTTAAAATTGCTTTGGAACAATTCCATTGTTCTCAGAATTCCAATGAAGCTTAAAAATGCTTTGGAACTCTTCCATTGTTCTCGGAATTCTGCTAATGTTTAACAATGCTTTGGAACTCTTCCATTGTTCTCGGAATTCCTCTGATGTTTAACAATGCTTTGGAACTCTTCCATTTTTCTCAGAATTCTGGTGAAGTTTAACAATGCTTTGGAACTCTTCCATTGTTCTCGGAATTCCGCTGATGTTTAACAATGCTTTGGAACTCTTCCATTGTTCTCGGAATTGAGCTGTAGTTTTAAAATGCTTTGCACCTCTTTCATTGTTCTCGGAATTCCGCTGAAGTTTAACCATGCTTTGGAACTCTTCCATTGTTCTCGGAATTCCGCTGAAGTTTAAAAATGCTTTGGAACTCCTCCATTGTTCTCGGAATTCTGCTGAAGTTTAAAAATGCTTTGGAACTCTTCCATTGTTCTGGGAATTCGGCTGAAGTTTAAAAATGCTTTGGAACTCTTCCTATGTTCTGGGAGTTCTGCTGAAGTTTAAAATTGCTTTGGAAAATTCCATTGTTCTCAGAATTCCAATGAAGCTTAAAAATGCTTTGGAACTCTTACATTTTTCTCGGAATTCCGCTAATGTTTAACAATGCTTTGGAACTATTCCATTGTTCTCGGAATTCCGCTGTAGTTTAAAAATGCTTTGGAACCCTTTTATTGTTCTAGGAATTCCACTGAAGTTTAGCCATGCTTTGGAACTCTTCCATTGTTCTCGGAATTCCGCTGAAGTTTAAAAATGCTTTACAACTCTTCCATGGTTCTTGGAATTCTGCTGAAGTTCAAAAAAGATTTTGAACCTTTCCCTTGTTCTCGGAATTCCGCTAATATTTAACAATGCTTTGGAACTCTTTCATTGTTCTCGGAATTCCGCTGTAGTTTAAAAATGCTTTGGAACTTTTTCATTGTTCTCGGAATTCCGCTGAAGTTTAACAATGCTTTGGAACTCTTCCATTGTTCTCGGAATTCTGTGGAAGTTTAAAAGTGCTTTGGAACTCTTCCATTGTTCTCGGAATTCTGCTGAAGTTTAAAAATGCTTGGAACTCTTCCATTGTTCTCGGAATTCCGCTGATGTTTAACAATGCTTTTGGAACTCTTCCATTGTTCTCGTAATTCCGCTGATGCTTAACAATGCTTTGGAACTCTTCCATTGTTCTGGGAATTCTGGTGAAGTTTAAAAATGTTTTGGAACTCTTCCATTTTTCACGGAAATCTGCTGAAGTTTAAAAAGCTTTGTAACTCTTCCATTGTTCTGGGAATTCTGCTGAAGTTTAAAATTGCTTTGGGACTCTTCCATTGTTCTCAGAATTCCAATGAAGCTTAAAAATGCCTTGGAACTCTTCCATTGTTCTCGGAATTCTGCTAATGTTTAACAATGCTTTGGAACTCTTCCATTGTTCTCGGAATTCCGCTGATGTTTAACAATGCTTTGGAACTCTTCCATTGTTCTCAGAATTGAGCTGTAGTTTTAAAATGCTTTGCACCTCTTTCATTGTTCTCGGAATTCCGCTGAAGTTTAACCATGCTTTGGAACTCTTTCATTGTTCTCGGAAATCCGCTGTAGTTTAAATATGCTTTGGAACTCTTTCATTGTTCTCGGAATTCCGCTGAAGTTTAGCCATGCTTTGGAACTCTTCCATTGTTCTCGGAATTCCGATGTAGTTTAAAAATGCATTGGAACTCTGCCATTGTTCTCGGAATTCCGCTGAAGGTTAGCAATGCTTTGGAACTCTTCCATTGTTCTGGGAATTCTGATGAAGTTTAAAAATGCTTTGGAACTCTTCCGTTGTTCTCGGAATTCTGCTGAAGTTTAAAAATTCTGTGGAACTCTTCCATTGTTCTCGGAATTCCACTGATGTTTAACAATGCTTTGGAACTCTTCCATTGTTCTCGGAATTCTGCTGAAGTTTAAAAATGCTTTGGAACTCTTCCATTGCTCTGGGAATTCTGCTGAAGTTTAAAAATTCTGTGGAACTATTCCATTGTTCTTGGAATTCTGCTAATGTTTAACAATGCTTTGGAACTCTTCCATTGTTCTCGGAAATACGCTGATGTTTAAAAATGCTTTGGAACTCTTCCATTGTTCTCGAAATTCCGCTGTAGTTTAAAAATTCTTTGGAACTCTTCCATTGTTTTTGGATTTCCGCTAAAGTTTATCAATGCTTTGGAACTCTTGCATTGTTCTCGGAATTCCGCAAAAGTTTATAAATGCTTTGGAACTCTTCCATTGTTCTCGAAATTCTGCTGAAGTTTAACAATGCTTTGGAACTCTTCCCTTGTTTTCGGAATTCTGTGGAAGTTTAAAAAAGCTTTGGAACTCCTCCATTGTTCTCGGAATTCTGCTGAAGTTTAAAAATGCTTTGGAACTCTTCCAATGTTCTGGGAATTCAGCTGAAGTTTAAAAATGCTTTGGAATTCTTCCTAGGTTCTGGGAGTTCTGCTGAAGTTTAAAAATGCTTTTGGAACTCTTCCATTGTTCTCTTAATTCCGCTGATGTTTATCAATGCTTTGGAACTCTTCCATTGTTCTGGGAATTCTGGTGAAGTTTAAAAATGCTTTGGAACTCTTCCATTGTTCACGGAAATCTGCTGAAGTTTAAAAGGCTTTGTAACTCTTCCATTGTTCTGGGAATTCTGCTGAAGTTTAAAATTGCTTTGGAACAATTCCATTGTTCTCAGAATTCCAATGAAGCTTAAAAATGCTTTGGAACTCTTCCATTGTTCTCGGAATTCTGCTAATGTTTAACAATGCTTTGGAACTCTTCCATTGTTCTCGGAATTCCGCTGATGTTTAACAATGCTTTGGAACTCTTCCATTGTTCTCGGAATTCTGGTGAAGTTTAACAATGCTTTGGAACTCTTCCATTGTTCTCGGAATTCCGCTAATGTTTAACAATGCTTTGGAACTCTTCCATTGTTCTCGGATTTGAGCTGTAGCTTTAAAATGCTTTGCACCTCTTTCATTGTTCTCGGAATTCCGCTGAAGTTTAACCATGCTTTGGAACTCTTCCATTGTTCTCGGAATTCCGCTGAAGTTTAAAAATGCTTTGGAACTCTTCCATTGTTCTTGGAATTCTGATGAAGTTTAAAAAAGCTTTGGATCTATTCCATTGTTCTTGGAATTCCGTTGATGTTTAATTATGCTTTTGTAACTCATCCATTGTTCTCGGAATTGTGCTCATGTTTAACAATGCTTTGGAACTCTTCCATTGTTCTCGAAATTCCGCTGTTGTTTAATAATGCTTTTGGAACTCTTCCATTGTTCTCATAATTCCGCTGATGTTTAACAATGCTTTGGAACTCTTCCATTGTTCACGGAAATCTGCAGAAGTTTAAAAAGCTTTGGAACTCTTCCGTTGTTCTCGGAACTCTGCTGAAGTTTAAAGAAGCTTTGGAACTCTTCCATTGTTCTCGAAATTCCGCTGTTGTTTAATAATGCTTTTGGAACACTTCCATTGTTCTCATAATTCCGCTGATGTTTAACAATGCTTTGGAACTCTTCCATTGTTCACGGAAATCTGCTGAAGTTTTAAAAGCTTTGGAACTCTTCCGTTGTTCTCGGAACTCTGCTGAAGTTTAAAAAAGCTTTGGAACTCTTCCATTGTTCTCGGAATTCCGCTGATGTTTAATAATGCTTTTGGAACTCTTCCATTGTTCTCAGACTTCTGCTGAAGTTTAAAAATGCTTTGGAACTCTTCCATTGTTCTCGGAATTCCGCTGAAGTTTAACATTGCTTTGGAACTCTTCCATTGTTCCGGGAATTCAGATGAAGTTTAAAAATGGTTTGGAACTCTTCCAATGTTCTGGGAATTCTGCTGAAGTTTAAAAATGCTTTGGAACTCTTCTATTGTTCTCGGAATTCTGCTGATGTTTAACAATGCTTTGGAACTCTTCCATTGTTCAAGGAATTCCGCTGAAGTTTAAAAATGCTTTGGAACTCTTCCATTGTTCTCGGTATTCCGCTAATGTTTAACAATGCTTTGGAACTCTTCCATTGTTCTCGGAATTCCGCTGATGTTTAACAATGCTTTGGAACTCTTCCATTGTTCTCGGAATTCTGTGGAAGTTTAAAAATGCTTTGGAACTCTTCCATTGTTCTCGGAATTCTGCTGAAGTTTAAAAATGCTTGGAACTCTTCCATTGTTCTCGAAATTCTGCTGAAGTTTAAAAAAGCTTTGGAACTCTTCCAATCTTTTCGGAATTCCGATGATGTTTAATAATGCTTTTGGAACTCTTCCATTTTTCTCGGAATTCCGCTGATGTTTAACAATGCTTTGGAACTCTTCCATTGTTCTTGGAATTCTGCGGATGTTTAACAATGCTTTGGAACTCTTCCATTGTTCAAGGAATTCTGCTGAAGTTTAAAAATGCTGTGGAACTCTTCCATTGTTCTCTGTATACTGCTAATGTCTAACAATGCTTTGGAACTCTTCCATTGTTCTCGGAATTCCGCTGATGTTTAACAATGCTTTGGAACTCTTCCATTGTTCTCGGAATTCCGCTGATGTTTAACAATGCTTTGGAACTCTTCCATTGTTCTCAGAATTGAGCTGTAGTTTTAAAATGCTTTGCACCTCTTTCATTGTTCTCGGAATTCCGCTGAAGTTTAACCATGCTTTGGAACTCTTTCATTGTTCTCGGAAATCCGCTGTAGTTTAAATATGCTTTGGAACTCTTTCATTGTTCTCGGAATTCCGCTGAAGTTTAGCCATGCTTTGGAACTCTTCCATTGTTCTCGGAATTCCGATGTAGTTTAAAAATGCATTGGAACTCTGCCATTGTTCTCGGAATTCCGCTGATGTTTAACAATGCTTTGGAACTCTTCCATTGTTCTCAGAATTTCTGGTGAAGTTTAACAATGCTTTGGAACTCTTCCATTGTTCTCGGAATTCCGCTGATGTTTAACAATGCTTTGGAACTCTTCTATTGTTCTCGGAATTGAGCTGTAGTTTTAAAATGCTTTGCACCTCTTTCATTGTTCTCGGAATTCCGCTGAAGTTTAACCATGCTTTGGAACTCTTCCATTGTTCTCGGAATTCCGCTGAAGTTTAAAAATGCTTTGGAACTCCTCCATTGTTCTCAGAATTCTGCTGAAGTTTAAAAATGCTTTGGAACTCTTCCATTGTTCTGGGAATTCGGCTGAAGTTTAAAAATGCTTTGGAACTCTTCCTATGTTCTGGGAGTTCTGCTGAAGTTTAAAATTGCTTTGGAAAATTCCATTGTTCTCAGAATTCCAATGAAGCTTAAAAATGCTTTGGAACTCTTACATTTTTCTCGGAATTCCGCTAATGTTTAACAATGCTTTGGAACTATTCAATTGTTCTCGGAATTCCGCTGTAGTTTAAAAATGCTTTGGAACCCTTTTATTGTTCTAGGAATTCCACTGAAGTTTAGCCATGCTTTGGAACTCTTCCATTGTTCTCGGAATTCCGCTGAAGTTTAAAAATGCTTTACAACTCTTCCATGGTTCTTGGAATTCTGCTGAAGTTTAAAAAAGATTTTGAACCTTTCCATTGTTCTCGGAATTCCGCTAATATTTAACAATGCTTTGGAACTCTTTCATTGTTCTCGGAATTCCGCTGTAGTTTAAAAATGCTTTGGAACTTTTTCATTGTTCTCGGAATTCCGCTGAAGTTTAACAATGCTTTGGAACTCTTCCATTGTTCTCGGAATTCTGTGGAAGTTTAAAAGTGCTTTGGAACTCTTCCATTGTTCTCGGAATTCTGCTGAAGTTTAAAAATGCTTGGAACTCTTCCATTGTTCTCGGAATTCCGCTGATGTTTAACAATGCTTTTGGAACTATTCCATTGTTCTCGTAATTCCGCTGATGCTTAAAAATGCTTTGGAACTCTTCCATTGTTCTGGGATTTCTGGTGAAGTTTAAAAATGTTTTGGAACTCTTCCATTTTTCACGGAAATCTGCTGAAGTTTAAAAAGCTTTGTAACTCTTCCATTGTTCTGGGAATTCTGCTGAAGTTTAAAATTGCTTTGGGACTCTTCCATTGTTCTCAGAATTCCAATGAAGCTTAAAAATGCTTTGGAACTCTTCCATTGTTCTCGGAATTCTGCTAATGTTTAACAATGCTTTGGAACTCTTCCATTGTTCTCGGAATTCCGCTGATGTTTAACAATGCTTTGGAACTCTTCCATTGTTCTCAGAATTGAGCTGTAGTTTTAAAATGCTTTGCACCTCTTTCATTGTTCTCGGAATTCCGCTGAAGTTTAACCATGCTTTGGAACTCTTTCATTGTTCTCGGAAATCCGCTGTAGTTTAAATATGCTTTGGAACTCTTTCATTGTTCTCGGAATTCCGCTGAAGTTTAGCCATGCTTTGGAACTCTTCCATTGTTCTCGGAATTCCGATGTAGTTTAAAAATGCATTGGAACTCTGCCATTGTTCTCGGAATTCCGCTGAAGGTTAGCAATGCTTTGGAACTCTTCCATTGTTCTGGGAATTCTGATGAAGTTTAAAAATGCTTTGGAACTCTTCCGTTGTTCTCGGAATTCTGCTGAAGTTTAAAAATTCTGTGGAACTCTTCCATTGTTCTCGGAATTCCACTGATGTTTAACAATGCTTTGGAACTCTTCCATTGTTCTCGGAATTCTGCTGAAGTTTAAAAATGCTTTGGAACTCTTCCATTGCTCTGGGAATTCTGCTGAAGTTTAAAAATTCTGTGGAACTATTCCATTGTTCTTGGAATTCTGCTAATGTTTAACAATGCTTTGGAACTCTTCCATTGTTCTCGGAAATACGCTGATGTTTAAAAATGCTTTGGAACTCTTCCATTGTTCTCGAAATTCCGCTGTAGTTTAAAAATTCTTTGGAACTCTTCCATTGTTTTTGGATTTCCGCTAAAGTTTATCAATGCTTTGGAACTCTTGCATTGTTCTCGGAATTCCGCAAAAGTTTATAAATGCTTTGGAACTCTTCCATTGTTCTCGAAATTCTGCTGAAGTTTAAAAAAGCTTTGGAACTCTTCCATTGTTCTCGGAATTCCGCTGAAGTTTAACAATGCTTTGGAACTCTTCCCTTGTTTTCGGAATTCTGTGGAAGTTTAAAAATGCTTTGGAACTCCTCCATTGTTCTCGGAATTCTGCTGAAGTTTAAAAATGCTTTGGAACTCTTCCAATGTTCTGGGAATTCAGCTGAAGTTTAAAAATGCTTTGGAATTCTTCCTAGGTTCTGGGAGTTCTGCTGAAGTTTAAAAATGCTTTTGGAACTCTTCCATTGTTCTCTTAATTCCGCTGATGTTTATCAATGCTTTGGAACTCTTCCATTGTTCTGGGAATTCTGGTGAAGTTTAAAAATGCTTTGGAACTCTTCCATTGTTCACGGAAATCAGCTGAAGTTTAAAAGGCTTTGTAACTCTTCCATTGTTCTGGGAATTCTGCTGAAGTTTAAAATTGCTTTGGAACAATTCCATTGTTCTCAGAATTCCAATGAAGCTTAAAAATGCTTTGGAACTCTTCCATTGTTCTCGGAATTCTGCTAATGTTTAACAATGCTTTGGAACTCTTCCATTGTTCTCGGAATTCCGCTGATGTTTAACAATGCTTTGGAACTCTTCCATTGTTCTCGGAATTCTGGTGAAGTTTAACAATGCTTTGGAACTCTTCCATTGTTCTCGGAATTCCGCTGATGTTTAACAATGCTTTGGAACTCTTCCATTGTTCTCGGATTTGAGCTGTAGCTTTAAAATGCTTTGCACCTCTTTCATTGTTCTCGGAATTCCGCTGAAGTTTAACCATGCTTTGGAACTCTTCCATTGTTCTCGGAATTCCGCTGAAGTTTAAAAATGCTTTGGAACTCTTCCATTGTCCTTGGAATTCTGATGAAGTTTAAAAAAGCTTTGGATCTCTTCCATTGTTCTTGGAATTCCGTTGATGTTTAATTATGCTTTTGTAACCCATCCATTGTTCTCGGAATTGTGCTCATGTTTAACAATGCTTTGGAACTCTTCCATTGTTCTCGAAATTCCGCTGTTGTTTAATAATGCTTTTGGAACTCTTCCATTGTTCTCATAATTCCGCTGATGTTTAACAATGCTTTGGAACTCTTCCATTGTTCACGGAAATCTGCTGAAGTTTAAAAAGCTTTGGAACTCTTCCGTTGTTCTCGGAACTCTGCTGAAGTTTAAAAAAGCTTTGGAACTCTTCCATTGTTCTCGGAATTCCGCTGGTGTTTAATAATGCTTTTGGAACTCTTCCATTGTTCTCAGACTTCTGCTGAAGTTTAAAAATGCTTTGGAACTCTTCCATTGTTCTCGGAATTCCGCTGAAGTTTAACATTGCTTTGGAACTCTTCCATTGTTCCGGGAATTCAGATGAAGTTTAAAAATGGTTTGGAACTCTTCCAATGTTCTGGGAATTCTGCTGAAGTTTAAAAATGCTTTGGAACTCTTCTATTGTTCTCGGAATTCTGCTGATGTTTAACAATGCTTTGGAACTCTTCCATTGTTCAAGGAATTCCGCTGAAGTTTAAAAATGCTTTGGAACTCTTCCATTGTTCTCGGTATTCCGCTAATGTTTAACAATGCTTTGGAACTCTTCCATTGTTCTCGGAATTCCGCTGATGTTTAACAATGCTTTGGAACTCTTCCATTGTTCTCGGAATTCTGTGGAAGTTTAAAAATGCTTTGGAACTCTTTTATTGTTCTTGGAATACCACTGAAGTTTAGCCATGCTTTGGAACTCTTCCATTGTTCTCGGAATTCCGCTGAAGTTTAAAAATGCTTTGGAACTCTTTCATTGTTCTCGGAATTCCGCTGTAGTTTAAAAATGCTTTGGAACTCTTTCATTGTACTCGGAATTCCGCTGAAGTTTAACAATGCTTTGGAACTCTTCCATTGTTCTCGGAATTCTGTGGAAGTTTAAAAATGCTTTGGAACTCTACCATTTTTCTCGGAATTCTGCTAATTTTTAACAATGCTTTGGAACTCTTCCATTGTTCTCGGAATTCTGCTGATGTTTAACAATGCTTTGGAACTCTTCCATTGTTCTCGGAATTGAGCTGTAGTTTTAAAATGCTTTGCACCTATTTCATTGTTCTCGGAATTCCGCTGTAGTTTAAAAATGCTTTGGAACTCTTTCATTGTTCTTGGAATTCCACTGAAGTTTAGCCATGCTTTGGAACTCTTCCATTGTTCTCGGAATTCCGCTGAAGTTTAAAAATGCTTTGGAACTCTTCCGTTGTTCTCGGAATTCTGCTGAAGTTTAAAAATTCTGTGGAACTCTTCCATTGTTCTCGGAATTCCGCTGATGTTTAACAATGCTTTAGAACTCTTCCATTGTTCTGGGAATTCTGGTGAAGTTTAAAAATGCTTTGGAACTCTTCCATTGTTCACGGAAATCTGCTGAAGTTTAAAAGGCTTTGTAACTCTTCCATTGTTCTGGGAATTCTGCTGAAGTTTAAAATTGCTTTGGAACAATTCCATTGTTCTCAGAATTCCAATGAAGCTTAAAAATGCTTTGGAACTCTTCCATTGTTCTCGGAATTCTGCTAATGTTTAACAATGCTTTGGAACTCTTCCATTGTTCTCGGAATTCCTCTGATGTTTAACAATGCTTTGGAACTCTTCCATTGTTCTCAGAATTTCTGGTGAAGTTTAACAATGCTTTGGAACTCTTCCATTGTTCTCGGAATTCCGCTGATGTTTAACAATGCTTTGGGACTCTTCTATTGTTCTCGGAATTGAGCTGTAGTTTTAAAATGCTTTGCACCTCTTTCATTGTTCTCGGAATTCCGCTGAAGTTTAACCATGCTTTGGAACTCTTCCATTGTTCTCGGAATTCCGCTGAAGTTTAAAAATGCTTTGGAACTCCTCCATTGTTCTCAGAATTCTGCTGAAGTTTAAAAATGCTTTGGAACTCTTCCATTGTTCTGGGAATTCGGCTGAAGTTTAAAAATGCTTTGGAACTCTTCCTATGTTCTGGGAGTTCTGCTGAAGTTTAAAATTGCTTTGGAAAATTCCATTGTTCTCAGAATTCCAATGAAGCTTAAAAATGCTTTGGAACTCTTACATTTTTCTCGGAATTCCGCTAATGTTTAACAATGCTTTGGAACTATTCAATTGTTCTCGGAATTCCGCTGTAGTTTAAAAATGCTTTGGAACCCTTTTATTGTTCTAGGAATTCCACTGAAGTTTAGCCATGCTTTGGAACTCTTCCATTGTTCTCGGAATTCCGCTGAAGTTTAAAAATGCTTTACAACTCTTCCATGGTTCTTGGAATTCTGCTGAAGTTTAAAAAAGATTTTGAACCTTTCCATTGTTCTCGGAATTCCGCTAATATTTAACAATGCTTTGGAACTCTTTCATTGTTCTCGGAATTCCGCTGTAGTTTAAAAATGCTTTGGAACTTTTTCATTGTTCTCGGAATTCCGCTGAAGTTTAACAATGCTTTGGAACTCTTCCATTGTTCTCGGAATTCTGTGGAAGTTTAAAAGTGCTTTGGAACTCTTCCATTGTTCTCGGAATTCTGCTGAAGTTTAAAAATGCTTGGAACTCTTCCATTGTTCTCGGAATTCCGCTGATGTTTAACAATGCTTTTGGAACTCTTCCATTGTTCTCGTAATTCCGCTGATGCTTAAAAATGCTTTGGAACTCTTCCATTGTTCTGGGATTTCTGGTGAAGTTTAAAAATGTTTTGGAACTCTTCCATTTTTCACGGAAATCTGCTGAAGTTTAAAAAGCTTTGTAACTCTTCCATTGTTCTGGGAATTCTGCTGAAGTTTAAAATTGCTTTGGGACTCTTCCATTGTTCTCAGAATTCCAATGAAGCTTAAAAATGCTTTGGAACTCTTCCATTGTTCTCGGAATTCTGCTAATGTTTAACAATGCTTTGGAACTCTTCCATTGTTCTCGGAATTCCGCTGATGATTAACAATGCTTTGGAACTCTTCCATTGTTCTCAGAATTGAGCTGTAGTTTTAAAATGCTTTGCACCTCTTTCATTGTTCTCGGAATTCTGCTGAAGTTTAACCATGCTTTGGAACTCTTTCATTGTTCTCGGAAATCCGCTGTAGTTTAAATATGCTTTGGAACTCTTTCATTGTTTTCGGAATTCCGCTGAAGTTTAGCCATGCTTTGGAACTCTTCCATTGTTCTCGGAATTCCGATGTAGTTTAAAAATGCATTGGAACTCTGGCATTGTTCTCGGAATTCCGCTGAAGGTTAGCAATGCTTTGGAACTCTTCCATTGTTCTGGGAATTCTGATGAAGTTTAAAAATGCTTTGGAACTCTTCCGTTGTTCTCGGAATTCTGCTGAAGTTTAAAAATTCTGTGGAACTCTTCCATTGTTCTCGGAATTCGACTGATGTTTAACAATGCTTTGGAACTCTTCCATTGTTCTCGGAATTCTGCTGAAGTTTAAAAATGCTTTGGAACTCTTCCATTGCTCTGGGAATTCTGCTGAAGTTTAAAAATTCTGTGGAACTATTCCATTGTTCTTGGAATTCTGCTAATGTTTAACAATGCTTTGGAACTCTTCCATTGTTCTCGGAAATACGCTGATGTTTAAAAATGCTTTGGAACTCTTCCATTGTTCTCGAAATTCCGCTGTAGTTTAAAAATTCTTTGGAACTCTTCCATTGTTTTTGGATTTCCGCTAAAGTTTATCAATGCTTTGGAACTCTTGCTTTGTTCTCGGAATTCCGCAAAAGTTTATAAATGCTTTGGAACTCTTCCATTGTTCTCGAAATTCTGCTGAAGTTTAAAAAAGCTTTGGAACTCTTCCATTGTTCTCGGAATTCCGCTGAAGTTTAACAATGCTTTGGAACTCTTCCCTTGTTTTCGGAATTCTGTGGAAGTTTAAAAATGCTTTGGAACTCCTCCATTGTTCTCGGAATTCTGCTGAAGTTTAAAAATGCTTTGGAACTCTTCCAATGTTCTGGGAATTCAGCTGAAGTTTAAAAATGCTTTGGAATTCTTCCTAGGTTCTGGGAGTTCTGCTGAAGTTTAAAAATGCTTTTGGAACTCTTCCATTGTTCTCTTAATTCCGCTGATGTTTATCAATGCTTTGGAACTCTTCCATTGTTCACGGAAATCTGCTGAAGTTTAAAAGGCTTTGTAACTCTTCCATTGTTCTGGGAATTCTGCTGAAGTTTAAAATTGCTTTGGAACAATTCCATTGTTCTCAGAATTCCAATGAAGCTTAAAAATGCTTTGGAACTCTTCCATTGTTCTCGGAATTCTGCTAATGTTTAACAATGCTTTGGAACTCTTCCATTGTTCTCGGAATTCCGCTGATGTTTAACAATGCTTTGGAACTCTTCCATTGTTCTCGGAATTCTGGTGAAGTTTAACAATGCTTTGGAACTCTTCCATTGTTCTCGGAATTCCGCTGATGTTTAACAATGCTTTGGAACTCTTCCATTGTTCTCGGATTTGAGCTGTAGCTTTAAAATGCTTTGCACCTCTTTCATTGTTCTCGGAATTCCGCTGAAGTTTAACCATGCTTTGGAACTCTTCCATTGTTCTCGGAATTCCGCTGAAGTTTAAAAATGCTTTGGAACTCTTCCATTGTTCTTGGAATTCTGATGAAGTTTAAAAAAGCTTTGGATCTCTTCCATTGTTCTTGGAATTCCGTTGATGTTTAATTATGCTTTTGTAACTCATCCATTGTTCTCGGAATTGTGCTCATGTTTAACAATGCTTTGGAACTCTTCCATTGTTCTCGAAATTCCGCTGTTGTTTAATAATGCTTTTGGAACTCTTCCATTGTTCTCATAATTCCGCTGATGTTTAACAATGCTTTGGAACTCTTCCATTGTTCACGGAAATCTGCAGAAGTTTAAAAAGCTTTGGAACTCTTCCGTTGTTCTCGGAACTCTGCTGAAGTTTAAAGAAGCTTTGGAACTCTTCCATTGTTCTCGAAATTCCGCTGTTGTTTAATAATGCTTTTGGAACACTTCCATTGTTCTCATAATTCCGCTGATGTTTAACAATGCTTTGGAACTCTTCCATTGTTCACGGAAATCTGCTGAAGTTTAAAAAGCTTTGGAACTCTTCCGTTGTTCTCGGAACTCTGCTGAAGTTTAAAAAAGCTTTGGAACTCTTCCATTGTTCTCGGAATTCCGCTGATGTTTAATAATGCTTTTGGAACTCTTCCATTGTTCTCAGACTTCTGCTGAAGTTTAAAAATGCTTTGGAACTCTTCCATTGTTCTCGGAATTCCGCTGAAGTTTAACATTGCTTTGGAACTCTTCCATTGTTCCGGGAATTCAGATGAAGTTTAAAAATGGTTTGGAACTCTTCCAATGTTCTGGGAATTCTGCTGAAGTTTAAAAATGCTTTGGAACTCTTCTATTGTTCTCGGAATTCTGCTGATGTTTAACAATGCTTTGGAACTGTTCCATTGTTCAAGGAATTCCGCTGAAGTTTAAAAATGCTTTGGAACTCTTCCATTGTTCTCGGTATTCCGCTAATGTTTAACAATGCTTTGGAACTCTTCCATTGTTCTCGGAATTCCGCTGATGTTTAACAATGCTTTGGAACTCTTCCATTGTTCTCGGAATTCTGTGGAAGTTTAAAAATGCTTTGGAACTCTTCCATTGTTCTCGGAATTCTGCTGAAGTTTAAAAATGCTTGGAACTCTTCCATTGTTCTCGAAATTCTGCTGAAGTTTAAAAAAGCTTTGGAACTCTTCCAATCTTTTCGGAATTCCGATGATGTTTAATAATGCTTTTGGAACTCTTCCATTTTTCTCGGAATTAGGCTGATGTTTAACAATGCTTTGGAACTCTTCCATTGTTCTTGGAATTCTGCTAATGTTTAACAATGCTTTGGAACTCTTCCATTGTTCAAGGAATTCTGCTGAAGTTTAAAAATGCTGTGGAACTCTTCCATTGTTCTCTGTATACTGCTAATGTCTAACAATGCTTTGGAACTCTTCCATTGTTCTCGGAATTCCGCTGATGTTTAACAATGCTTTGGAACTCTTCCATTGTTCTCTGAATTCCACTGTAGTTTCAAAATGCTTTGGAACTCTTCCATTATTATCGTAATTATGCTGAAGTTTAAAAATGCTTTGGAACTCTTCCAATGTTCTGGGAATTCCGCTGATGTTTAATAATGCTTTTAGAACTCTTCATTTTTCTCGGAATTCTGCTGATGTTTAACAATGCTTTGGAACTCTTCCATTGTTCTCGGAATTCTGGTGAAGTTTAAAAAAGCTTTGGAACTCTTCCATTGTTCACGGAATTCTGCTGAAGTTTAAAATTGCTTTGGAACTCTTCCATTGTTCTGGGAATTCGGCTGAAGTTTAAAAATGCTTTGGAACTCTTCCTATGTTCTGGGAGTTCTGCTGAAGTTTAAAATTGCTTTGGAAAATTCCATTGTTCTCAGAATTCCAATGAAGCTTAAAAATGCTTTGGAACTCTTACATTTTTCTCGGAATTCCGCTAATGTTTAACAATGCTTTGTAACTATTCCATTGTTCTCGGAATTCTGCTGAAGTTTAAAAAAGATTTTGAACCTTTCCATTGTTCTCGGAATTCCGCTAATATTTAACAATGCTTTGGAACTCTTTCATTGTTCTCGGAATTCCGCTGTAGTTTAAAAATGCTTTGGAACTTTTTCATTGTTCTCGGAATTCCGCTGAAGTTTAACAATGCTTTGGAACTCTTCCATTGTTCTCGGAATTCTGTGGAAGTTTAAAAGTGCTTTGGAACTCTTCCATTGTTCTCGGAATTCTGCTGAAGTTTAAAAATGCTTGGAACTCTTCCATTGTTCTCGGAATTCCGCTGATGTTTAACAATGCTTTTGGAACTCTTCCATTGTTCTCGTAATTCCGCTGATGCTTAACAATGCTTTGGAACTCTTCCATTGTTCTGGGAATTCTGGTGAAGTTTAAAAATGTTTTGGAACTCTTCCATTTTTCACGGAAATCTGCTGAAGTTTAAAAAGCTTTGTAGCTCTTCCATTGTTCTGGGAATTCTGCTGAAGTTTAAAATTGCTTTGGGACTCTTCCATTGTTCTCAGAATTCCAATGAAGCTTAAAAATGCTTTGGAACTCTTCCATTGTTCTCGGAATTCTGCTAATGTTTAACAATGCTTTGGAACTCTTCCATTGTTCTCGGAATTCCGCTGATGTTTAACAATGCTTTGGAACTCTTCCATTGTTCTCAGAATTGAGCTGTAGTTTTAAAATGCTTTGCACCTCTTTCATTGTTCTCGGAATTCTGCTGAAGTTTAACCATGCTTTGGAACTCTTTCATTGTTCTCGGAAATCCGCTGTAGTTTAAATATGCTTTGGAACTCTTTCATTGTTCTCGGAATTCCGCTGAAGTTTAGCCATGCTTTGGAACTCTTTCATTGTTCTCGGAATTCCGATGTAGTTTAAAAATGCATTGGAACTCTGCCATTGTTCTCGGAATTCCGCTGAAGGTTAGCAATGCTTTGGAAATCTTCCATTGTTCTGGGAATTCTGATGAAGTTTAAAAATGCTTTGGAACTCTTCCGTTGTTCTCGGAATTCTGCTGAAGTTTAAAAATTCTGTGGAACTCTTCCATTGTTCTCGGAATTCCACTGATGTTTAACAATGCTTTGGAACTCTTCCATTGTTCTCGGAATTCTGCTGAAGTTTAAAAATGCTTTGGAACTCTTCCATTGCTCTGGGAATTCTGCTGAAGTTTAAAAATTCTGTGGAACTATTCCATTGTTCTTGGAATTCTGCTAATGTTTAACAATGCTTTGGAACTCTTCCATTGTTCTCGGAAATACGCTGATGTTTAAAAATGCTTTGGAACTCTTCCATTGTTCTCGAAATTCCGCTGTAGTTTAAAAATTCTTTGGAACTCTTCCATTGTTTTTGGATTTCCGCTAAAGTTTATCAATGCTTTGGAACTCTTGCATTGTTCTCGGAATTCCGCAAAAGTTTATAAATGCTTTGGAACTCTTCCATTGTTCTCGAAATTCTGCTGAAGTTTAAAAAAGATTTGGAACTCTTCCATTGTTCTCGGAATTCCGCTGAAGTTTAACAATGCTTTGGAACTCTTCCCTTGTTTTCGGAATTCTGTGGAAGTTTAAAAATGCTTTGGAACTCCTCCATTGTTCTCGGAATTCTGCTGAAGTTTAAAAATGCTTTGGAACTCTTCCAATGTTCTGGGAATTCAGCTGAAGTTTAAAAATGCTTTGGAATTCTTCCTAGGTTCTGGGAGTTCTGCTGAAGTTTAAAAATGCTTTTGGAACTCTTCCATTGTTCTCTTAATTCCGCTGATGTTTATCAATGCTTTGGAACTCTTCCATTGTTCTGGGAATTCTGGTGAAGTTTAAAAATGCTTTGGAACTCTTCCATTGTTCACGGAAATCTGCTGAAGTTTAAAAGGCTTTGTAACTCTTCCATTGTTCTGGGAATTCTGCTGAAGTTTAAAATTGCTTTGGAACAATTCCATTGTTCTCAGAATTCCAATGAAGCTTAAAAATGCTTTGGAACTCTTCCATTGTTCTCGGAATTCTGCTAATGTTTAACAATGCTTTGGAACTCTTCCATTGTTCTCGGAATTCCGCTGATGTTTAACAATGCTTTGGAACTCTTCCATTGTTCTCGGAATTCTGGTGAAGTTTAACAATGCTTTGGAACTCTTCCATTGTTCTCGGAATTCCGCTGATGTTTAACAATGCTTTGGAACTCTTCCATTGTTCTCGGATTTGAGCTGTAGCTTTAAAATGCTTTGCACCTCTTTCATTGTTCTCGGAATTCCGCTGAAGTTTAACCATGCTTTGGAACTCTTCCATTGTTCTCGGAATTCCGCTGAAGTTTAAAAATGCTTTGGAACTCTTCCATTGTTCTTGGAATTCTGATGAAGTTTAAAAAAGCTTTGGATCTCTTCCATTGTTCTTGGAATTCCGTTGATGTTTAATTATGCTTTTGTAACTCATCCATTGTTCTCGGAATTGTGCTCATGTTTAACAATGCTTTGGAACTCTTCCATTGTTCTCGAAATTCCGCTGTTGTTTAATAATGCTTTTGGAACTCTTCCATTGTTCTCATAATTCCGCTGATGTTTAACAATGCTTTGGAACTCTTCCATTGTTCACGGAAATCTGCAGAAGTTTAAAAAGCTTTGGAACTCTTCCGTTGTTCTCGGAACTCTGCTGAAGTTTAAAGAAGCTTTGGAACTCTTCCATTGTTCTCATAATTCCGCTGATGTTTAACAATGCTTTGGAACTCTTCCATTGTTCACGGAAATCTGCTGAAGTTTAAAAAGCTTTGGAACTCTTCCGTTGTTCTCGGAACTCTGCTGAAGTTTAAAAAAGCTTTGGAACTCTTCCATTGTTCTCGGAATTCCGCTGATGTTTAATAATGCTTTTGGAACTCTTCCATTGTTCTCAGACTTCTGCTGAAGTTTAAAAATGCTTTGGAACTCTTCCATTGTTCTCGGAATTCCGCTGAAGTTTAACATTGCTTTGGAACTCTTCCATTGTTCCGGGAATTCAGATGAAGTTTAAAAATGGTTTGGAACTCTTCCAATGTTCTGGGAATTCTGCTGAAGTTTAAAAATGCTTTGGAACTCTTCTATTGTTCTCGGAATTCTGCTGATGTTTAACAATGCTTTGGAACTCTTCCATTGTTCAAGGAATTCCGCTGAAGTTTAAAAATGCTTTGGAACTCTTCCATTGTTCTCGGTATTCCGCTAATGTTTAACAATGCTTTGGAACTCTTCCATTGTTCTCGGAATTCCGCTGATGTTTAACAATGCTTTGGAACTCTTCCATTGTTCTCGGAATACTGTGGAAGTTTAAAAATGCTTTGGAACTCTTCCATTGTTCTCGGAATTCTGCTGAAGTTTAAAAATGCTTGGAACTCTTCCATTGTTCTCGAAATTCTGCTGAAGTTTAAAAAAGCTTTGGAACTCTTCCAATCTTTTCGGAATTCCGATGATGTTTAATAATGCTTTTGGAACTCTTCCATTTTTCTCGGAATTCCGCTGATGTTTAACAATGCTTTGGAACTCTTCCATTGTTCTTATAATTCTGCTAATGTTTAACAATGCTTTGGAACTCTTCCATTGTTCAAGGAATTCTGCTGAAGTTTAAAAATGCTGTGGAACTCTTCCATTGTTCTCTGTATACTGCTAATGTCTAACAATGCTTTGGAACTCTTCCATTGTTCTCGGAATTCCGCTGATGTTTAACAATGCTTTGGAACTCTTCCATTGTTCTCTGAATTCCACTGTAGTTTCAAAATGCTTTGGAACTCTTCCATTATTATCGTAATTATGCTGAAGTTTAAAAATGCTTTGGAACTCTTCCAATGTTCTGGGAATTCCGCTGATGTTTAATAATGCTTTTAGAACTCTTCATTTTTCTCGGAATTCTGCTGATGTTTAACAATGCTTTGGAACTCTTCCATTGTTCTCGGAATTCTGGTGAAGTTTAAAAAAGCTTTGGAACTCTTCCATTGTTCACGGAATTCTGCTGAAGTTTAAAATTGCTTTGGAACTCTTCCATTGTCCTCGGAATTCCGCTGATGTTTAATAATGCTTTTGTAACTCTTTCTTTGTTCTCATAATTCCGCTGAGGTTTAACAATGCTTTGGAACTCTTCCATTGTTCTCGGAATTCCGCTGATGTTTAACAATGCTTTGGAACTCTTCCATTGTTCTCGGAATTCCGCTGATGTTTAACAATGCTTTGGAACTCTTCCATTGTTCTCGGAATTCTGTGGAAGTTTAAAAATGCTTTGGAACTCTTTTATTGTTCTTGGAATTCCACTGAAGTTTAGCCATGCTTTGGAACTCTTCCATTGTTCTCGGAATTCCGCTGAAGTTTAAAAATGCTTTGGAACTCTTTCATTGTTCTCGGAATTCCGCTGTAGTTTAAAAATGCTTTGGAACTCTTTCATTGTACTCGGAATTCCGCTGAAGTTTAACAATGCTTTCGAACTCTTCCATTGTTCTCGGAATTCTGTGGAAGTTTAAAAATGCTTTGGAACTCTACCATTTTTCTCGGAATTCTGCTAATTTTTAACAATGCTTTGGAACTCTTCCATTGTTCTCGGAATTCTGCTGATGTTTAACAATGCTTTGGAACTCTTCCATTGTTCTCGGAATTGAGCTGTAGTTTTAAAATGCTTTGCACCTATTTCATTGTTCTCGGAATTCCGCTGTAGTTTAAAAATGCTTTGGAACTCTTTCATTGTTCTTGGAATTCCACTGAAGTTTAGCCATGCTTTGGAACTCTTCTATTGTTCTCGGAATTCCGCTGAAGTTTAAAAATGCTTTGGAACTCTTCCGTTGTTCTCGGAATTCTGCTGAAGTTTAAAAATTCTGTGGAACTCTTCCATTGTTCTCGGAATTCCGCTGATGTTTAACAATGCTTTAGAACTCTTCCATTGTTCTCGGAATTCTGCTGAAGTTTAAAAATGCTTTGGAACTCTTCCATTGCTCTGGGAATTCTGCTGAAGTTTAAAAATTCTGTGGAACTATTCCATTGTTCTTGGAATTCTGCTAATGTTTAACAATGCTTTGGAACTCTTCCATTGTTCTCGGAAATACGCTGATGTTGAAAATGCTTTGGAACTCTTCCATTGTTCTCGAAATTCCGCTGTAGTTTAAAAATGCTTTGGAACTCTTCCATTGTTTTTGTATTTCCGCTAAAGTTTATCAATGCTTTGGAACTCTTCCATTGTTCTCGGAATTCCGCAAAAGTTTATAAATGCTTTGGAACTCTTCCATTGTTCTCGGAATTCTGCTGAAGTTTAAAAAAGCTTTGGAACTCTTCCATTGTTCTCGGAATTCCGCTGAAGTTTAACAATGCTTTGGAACTCTTCCCTTGTTTTCGGAATTCTGTGGAAGTTTAAAAATGCTTTGGAACTCCTCCATTGTTCTCGGAATTCTGCTGAAGTTTAAAAATGCTTTGGAACTCTTCCAATGTTCTGGGAATTCAGCTGAAGTTTAAAAATGCTTTGGAATTCTTCCGATGTTCTGGGAGTTCTGCTGAAGTTTAAAAATGCTTTTGGAACTCTTCCATTGTTCTCTTAATTCCGCTGATGTTTATCAATGCTTTGGAACTCTTCCATTGTTCTGGGAATTCTGGTGAAGTTTAAAAATGCTTTGGAACTCTTCCATTGTTCACGGAAATCTGCTGAAGTTTAAAAGGCTTTGTAACTCTTCCATTGTTCTGGGAATTCTGCTGAAGTTTAAAATTGCTTTGGAACAATTCCATTGTTCTCAGAATTCCAATGAAGCTTAAAAATGCTTTGGAACTCTTCCATTGTTCTCGGAATTCTGCTAATGTTTAACAATGCTTTGGAACTCTTCCATTGTTCTAGGAATTCCTCTGATGTTTAACAATGCTTTGGAACTCTTCCATTGTTCTCAGAATTCTGGTGAAGTTTAACAATGCTTTGGAACTCTTCCATTGTTCTCGGAATTCCGCTGATGTTTAACAATGCTTTGGAACTCTTCTATTGTTCTCGGAATTGAGCTGTAGTTTTAAAATGCTTTGCACCTCTTTCATTGTTCTCGGAATTCCGCTGAAGTTTAACCATGCTTTGGAACTCTTCCATTGTTCTCGGAATTCCGCTGAAGTTTAAAAATGCTTTGGAACTCCTCCATTGTTCTCGGAATTCTGCTGAAGTTTAAAAATGCTTTGGAACTCTTCCATTGTTCTGGGAATTCGGCTGAAGTTTAAAAATGCTTTGGAACTCTTCCTATGTTCTGGGAGTTCTGCTGAAGTTTAAAATTGCTTTGGAAAATTCCATTGTTCTCAGAATTCCAATGAAGCTTAAAAATGCTTTGGAACTCTTACATTTTTCTCGGAATTCCGCTAATGTTTAACAATGCTTTGGAACTATTCCATTGTTCTCGGAATTCCGCTGTAGTTTAAAAATGCTTTGGAACCCTTTTATTGTTCTAGGAATTCCACTGAAGTTTAGCCATGCTTTGGAACTCTTCCATTGTTCTCGGAATTCCGCTGAAGTTTAAAAATGCTTTACAACTCTTCCATGGTTCTTGGAATTCTGCTGAAGTTTAAAAAAGATTTTGAACCTTTCCATTGTTCTCGGAATTCCGCTAATATTTAACAATGCTTTGGAACTCTTTCATTGTTCTCGGAATTCCGCTGTAGTTTAAAAATGCTTTGGAACTTTTTCATTGTTCTCGGAATTCCGCTGAAGTTTAACAATGCTTTGGAACTCTTCCATTGTTCTCGGAATTCTGTGGAAGTTTAAAAATGCTTTGGAACTCTACCATTTTTCTCGGAATTCTGCTAATTTTTAACAATGCTTTGGAACTCTTCCATTGTTCTCGGAATTCTGCTGATGTTTAACAATGCTTTGGAACTCTTCCATTGTTCTCGGAATTGAGCTGTAGTTTTAAAATGCTTTGCACCTATTTCATTGTTCTCGGAATTCCGCTGTAGTTTAAAAATGCTTTGGAACTCTTTCATTGTTCTTGGAATTCCACTGAAGTTTAGCCATGCTTTGGAACTCTTCCATTGTTCTCGGAATTCCACTGAAGTTTAAAAATGCTTTGGAACTCTTCCGTTGTTCTCGGAATTCTGCTGAAGTTTAAAAATTCTGTGGAACTCTTCCATTGTTCTCGGAATTCCGCTGATGTTTAACAATGCTTTAGAACTCTTCCATTGTTCTCGGAATTCTGCTGAAGTTTAAAAATGCTTTGGAACTCTTCCATTGCTCTGGGAATTCTGCTGAAGTTTAAAAATTCTGTGGAACTATTCCATTGTTCTTGGAATTCTGCTAATGTTTAACAATGCTTTGGAACTCTTCCATTGTTCTCGGAAATACGCTGATGTTTAAAAATGCTTTGGAACTCTTCCATTGTTCTCGAAATTCCGCTGTAGTTTAAAAATGCTTTGGAACTCTTCCATTGTTTTTGTATTTCCGCTAAAGTTTATCAATGCTTTAGAACTCTTCCATTGTTCTCGGAATTCCGCAAAAGTTTATAAATGCTTTGGAACTCTTCCATTGTTCTCGGAATTCTGCTGAAGTTTAAAAAAGCTTTGGAACTCTTCCATTGTTCTCGGAATTCCGCTGAAGTTTAACAATGCTTTGGAACTCTTCCCTTGTTTTCGGAATTCTGTGGAAGTTTAAAAATGCTTTGGAACTCCTCCATTGTTCTCGGAATTCTGCTGAAGTTTAAAAATGCTTTGGAACTCTTCCAATGTTCTGGGAATTCAGCTGAAGTTTAAAAATGCTTTGGAATTCTTCCTATGTTCTGGGAGTTCTGCTGAAGTTTAAAAATGCTTTTGGAACTCTTCCATTGTTCTCTTAATTCCGCTGATGTTTATCAATGCTTTGGAACTCTTCCATTGTTCTGGGAATTCTGGTGAAGTTTAAAAATGCTTTGGAACTCTTCCATTGTTCACGGAAATCTGCTGAAGTTTAAAAGGCTTTGTAACTCTTCCATTTTTCTGGGAATTCTGCTGAAGTTTAAAATTGCTTTGGAACAATTCCATTGTTCTCAGAATTCCAATGAAGCTTAAAAATGCTTTGGAACTCTTCCATTGTTCTCGGAATTCTGCTAATGTTTAACAATGCTTTGGAACTCTTCCATTGTTCTCGGAATTCCTCTGATGTTTAACAATGCTTTGGAACTCTTCCATTGTTCTCAGAATTCTGGTGAAGTTTAACAATGCTTTGGAACTCTTCCATTGTTCTCGGAATTCCGCTGATGTTTAACAATGCTTTGGAACTCTTCCATTGTTCTCGGAATTGAGCTGTAGTTTTAAAATGCTTTGCACCTCTTTCATTGTTCTCGGAATTCCGCTGAAGTTTAACCATGCTTTGGAACTCTTCCATTGTTCTCGGAATTCCGCTGAAGTTTAAAAATGCTTTGGAACTCCTCCATTGTTCTCGGAATTCTGCTGAAGTTTAAAAATGCTTTGGAACTCTTCCATTGTTCTGGGAATTCGGCTGAAGTTTAAAAATGCTTTGGAACTCTTCCTATGTTCTGGGAGTACTGCTGAAGTTTAAAATTGCTTTGGAAAATTCCATTGTTCTCAGAATTCCAATGAAGCTTAAAAATGCTTTGGAACTCTTACATTTTTCTCGGAATTACGCTAATGTTTAACAATGCTTTGGAACTATTCCATTGTTCTCGGAATTCCGCTGTAGTTTAAAAATGCTTTGGAACCCTTTTATTGTTCTAGGAATTCCACTGAAGTTTAGCCATGCTTTGGAACTCTTCCATTGTTCTCGGAATTCCGCTGAAGTTTAAAAATGCTTTACAACTCTTCCATGGTTCTTGGAATTCTGCTGAAGTTTAAAAAAGATTTTGAACCTTTCCATTGTTCTCGGAATTCCGCTAATATTTAACAATGCTTTGGAACTCTTTCATTGTTCTCGGAATTCCGCTGTAGTTTAAAAATGCTTTGGAACTTTTTCATTGTTCTCGGAATTCCGCTGAAGTTTAACAATGCTTTGGAACTCTTCCATTGTTCTCGGAATTCTGTGGAAGTTTAAAAATGCTTTGGAACTCTTCCATTGTTCTCGGAATTCTGCTGAAGTTTAAAAATGCTTGGAACTCTTCCATTGTTCTCGGAATTCCGCTGATGTTTAACAATGCTTTTGGAACTCTTCCATTGTTCTCGTAATTCCGCTGATGCTTAACAATGCTTTGGAACTCTTCCATTGTTCTGGGAATTCTGGTGAAGTTTAAAAATGTTTTGGAACTCTTCCATTTTTCACGGAAATCTGCTGAAGTTTAAAAAGCTTTGTAACTCTTCCATTGTTCTGGGAATTCTGCTGAAGTTTAAAATTGCTTTGGGACTCTTCCATTGTTCTCAGAATTCCAATGAAGCTTAAAAATGCTTTGGAACTCTTCCATTGTTCTCGGAATTCTGCTAATGTTTAACAATGCTTTGGAACTCTTCCATTGTTCTCGGAATTCCGCTGATGTTTAACAATGCTTTGGAACTCTTCCATTGTTCTCGGAATTGAGCTGTAGTTTTAAAATGCTTTGCACCTCTTTCATTGTTCTCGGAATTCCGCTGAAGTTTAACCATGCTTTGGAACTCTTTCATTGTTCTCGGAAATCCGCTGTAGTTTAAATATGCTTTGGAACTCTTTCATTGTTCTCGGAATTCCGCTGAAGTTTAGCCATGCTTTGGAACTCTTCCATTGTTCTCGGAATTCCGATGTAGTTTAAAAATGCATTGGAACTCTGCCATTGTTCTCGGAATTCCGCTGAAGGTTAGCAATGCTTTGGAACTCTTCCATTGTTCTGGGAATTCTGATGAAGTTTAAAAATGCTTTGGAACTCTTCCGTTGTTCTCGGAGTTCTGCTGAAGTTTAAAAATTCTGTGGAACTCTTCCATTGTTCTCGGAATTAAACTGATGTTTAACAATGCTTTGGAACTCTTCCATTGTTCTCGGAATTCTGCTGAAGTTTAAAAATTCTGTGGAACTATTCCATTGTTCTTGGAATTCTGCCAATGTTTAACAATGCTTTGGAACTCTTCCATTGTTCTCGGAAATACGCTGATGTTTAAAAATGCTTTGGAACTCTTCCATTGTTCTCGAAATTCCGCTGTAGTTTAAAAATTCTTTGGAACTCTTCCATTGTTTTTGGATTTCCGCTAAAGTTTATCAATGCTTTGGAACTCTTGCATTGTTCTCGGAATTCCGCAAAAGTTTATAAATGCTTTGGAACTCTTCCATTGTTCTCGGAATTCTGCTGAAGTTTAAAAAAGCTTTGGAACTCTTCCATTGTTCTCGGAATTCCGCTGAAGTTTAACAATGCTTTGGAACTCTTCCCTTGTTTTTGGAATTCTGTGGAAGTTTAAAAATGCTTTGGAACTCCTCCATTGTTCTCGGAATTCTGCTGAAGTTTAAAAATTCTTTGGAACTCTTCCAATGTTCTGGGAATTCAGCTGAAGTTTAAAAATGCTTTGGAATTCTTCCTAGGTTCTGGGAGTTCTGCTGAAGTTTAAAAATGCTTTTGGAAATCTTCCATTGTTCTCTTAATTCCGCTGATGTTTATCAATGCTTTGGAACTCTTCCATTGTTCTGGGAATTCTGGTGAAGTTTAAAAATGCTTTGGAACTCTTCCATTGTTCACGGAAATCTGCTGAAGTTTAAAAGGCTTTGTAACTCTTCCATTGTTCTGGGAATTCTGCTGAAGTTTAAAATTGCTTTGGAACAATTCCATTGTTCTCAGAATTCCAATGAAGCTTAAAAATGCTTTGGAACTCTTCCATTGTTCTCGGAATTCTGCTAATGTTTAACAATGCTTTGGAACTCTTCCATTGTTCTCGGAATTCTGGTGAAGTTTAACAATGCTTTGGAACTCTTCCATTGTTCTCGGAATTCCGCTGATGTTTAACAATGCTTTGGAACTCTTCCATTGTTCTCGGATTTGAGCTGTAGCTTTAAAATGCTTTGCACCTCTTTCATTGTTCTCGGAATTCCGCTGAAGTTTAACCATGCTTTGGAACTCTTCCATTGTTCTCGGAATTCCGCTGAAGTTTAAAAATGCTTTGGAACTCTTCCATTGTTCTTGGAATTCTGATGAAGTTTCAAAAAGCTTTGGATCTCTTCCATTGTTCTTGGAATTCCGTTGATGTTTAATAATGCTTTTGTAACTCATCCATTGTTCTCGGAATTGTGCTCATGTTTAACAATGCTTTGGAACTCTTCCATTGTTCTCGAAATTCCGCTGTTGTTTAATAATGCTTTTGGAACTCTTCCATTGTTCTCATAATTCCGCTGATGTTTAACAATGCTTTGGAACTCTTCCATTGTTCACGGAAATCTGCAGAAGTTTAAAAAGCTTTGGAACTCTTCCGTTGTTCTCGGAACTCTGCTGAAGTTTAAAGAAGCTTTGGAACTCTTCCATTGTTCTCGAAATTCCGCTGTTGTTTAATAATGCTTTTGGAACACTTCCATTGTTCTCATAATTCCGCTGATGTTTAACAATGCTTTGGAACTCTTCCATTGTTCACGGAAATCTGCTGAAGTTTAAAAAGCTTTGGAACTCTTCCGTTGTTCTCGGAACTCTGCTGAAGTTTAAAAAAGCTTTGGAACTCTTCCATTGTTCTCGGAATTCCGCTGATGTTTAATAATGCTTTTGGAACTCTTCCATTGTTCTCGGAATTCTGCTGAAATTTAAAAATGCTTTGGAACTCTTTCATTGTTCTCGGAATTCTGCTGTAGTTTAAAAATGCTTTGGAACACTTCCATTGTTCTCGAAATTCTTCTGAAAATTAAAAATGCTGTGGAACTCTTTCATTGTTCTCCGAATTCCACTTACGTTTAACAATGCTTGGAACTCTTCCATTGTTCTCGGAAATATGCTGATGTTTAACAATACTTTGGAACTCTTCAATTGTTCTCGGAATTCCGCTAAAGTTTAGCAATGCTTTGGAACTCTTCCATTGTTCTCGGAATTCCGCAAGAGTTTATAAATGCTTTGGAACTCTTCCATTGTTCTCGGAATTCTGATGAAGTTTAAAAAAGCTTTGGAACTCTTCCATTGTTCTTGGAATTCCGTTGATGTTTAAAAATGCTTTTGGAACTCATCCATTGTTCTCGGAATTGTGCTCATGTTTAACAATGCTTTGGAACTCTTCCATTGTTCTCGAAATTCCGCTGTTGTTTAATAATGCTTTTGGAACTCTTCCATTGTTCTCGGAATTCCGCTAATGTTTAACAATGCTTTGAAACTCTTCCATTGTTCTCGGAATTCTGTTGATGTTTAATAATTCTTTTGGAACTCTTCCATTGTTCTCGGAATTCTGCTGAAGTTTAAAAACGCTTTGGAACTCTTCCATTGTTCTCCGAATTCCGCTGATGTTTTTCAATCCTATGGAAATCATCCATTGTTCACCAAATTCCACTGAAGTTCAAAAATGCTTTGGAACGCTTCCATTGTTCTCGGAATTCCGCTGAAGTTTAAAAATGGTTTGAAACTCTTCCAATATTCTTGGAATTCTGCTGAAGTTTAAAAATTCTTTGGAACTCATCCATTGTTCTCGGATTTTGCTCATGTTTAACAATGCTTTGGAACTCTTTCGTTGTTCTCGAAATTCTGCTGATGTTTAGTAATGCTTTTGGAACTCTTCCATTTTTCTCGGAATTCCGCTAATGTTTAACAATGCTTTGAAACTCTTCCATTGTTTTCGGAATTCTGTTGATGTTTAATAATTCTTTTGGAACTCTTCCATTGTTCTCGGAATTCTGCTGAAGTTTAAAAATGCTTTGGAACTCTTCCATTGTTCTCGGAATTCCGCTGATGTTTTTCAATCCTATGGAAATCTTCCATTGTTCACCAAATTCCACTGAAGTTTAAAAATGCTTTGGAACGCTTCCATTGTTCTCGGAAGTCTGCTGAAGTTTAATTTGGAACTCTTCCATTGTTCTGGGAATTCTGCTGAAGTTTAAAAATGCTGTGGAACTCTTCCATTGTTCTCCGAATTCAACTAATGTTTAACAATGCTTTGGAACTCTTCCATTGTTCTCAGAAATATGCTGATGTATAACAATGCTTTGGAACTCTTCCATTGTTCTCGGAATTCCGCTGTAGTTTAAAAATGCTTTGGAACTCTTCCATTGTTTTCGGATTTCCGCTAAAGTTTAGCAATGCTTTGGAACTCTTCCATTGTTCTCGGAATTCCGTAAGAGTTTATAAATGCTTTGGAACTCTTCCATTGTTCTCGGAATTCTGCTGAAGTTTAAAAAAGCTTTGGAACTCTTCCATTGTTCTTGGAATTTCGTTGATGTTTAATAATGCTTTTGGAACTCTTCCATTGTTCTCGGAATTCTGCTGAAGTTTAAAAAAGCTTTGAAACTCTTCCATTGTTCTTGGAATTCCGTTGATGTTTAATAATGCTTTTGAAACTCTTCCATTGTTCTCGGAATTCTGTTGATATTTAATAATTCTTTTGGAACTCTTCCATTGTTCTCAGAATTCTGCTGAAGTTTAAAAATGCTTTGGAACTCTTCCATTGTTCTCGGAATTCCGCTGAAGTTTAACATTGCTTTGGAACTCTTCCATTGTTCCGGGAATTCAGATGAAGTTTAAAAATGGTTTGGAACTCTTCCATTGTTCTCGGTATTCCGCTAATGTTTAACAATGCTTTGGAACTCTTCCATTGTTCTCGGAATTCCGCTGATGTTTAACAATGCTTTGGAACTCTTCCATTGTTCTCGGAATTCTGTGGAAGTTTAAAAATGCTTTGGAACTCTTCCATTGTTCTCGGAATTCTGCTGAAGTTTAAAAATGCTTGGAACTCTTCCATTGTTCTCGAAATTCTGCTGAAGTTTAAAAAAGCTTTGGAACTCTTCCAATCTTTTCGGAATTCCGATGATGTTTAATAATGCTTTTGGAACTCTTCCATTTTTCTCGGAATTCCGCTGATGTTTAACAATGCTTTTGGAACTCTTCCATTGTTCTCGTAACTCCGCTGATGTTTAACAATGCTTTGGAACTCTTCCATTGTTCTTGGAATTCTGCTGATGTTTAACAATGCTTTGGAACTCTTCCATTGTTCAAGGAATTCTGCTGAAGTTTAAAAATGCTTTGGAACTCTTCCATTGTTCTCTGAATTCCACTGTAGTTTCAAAATGCTTTGGAACTCTTCCATTATTATCGTAATTATGCTGAAGTTTAAAAATCCTTTGGAACTCTTCCAATGTTCTGGGAATTCCGCTGATGTTTAATAATGCTTTTAGAACTCTTCATTTTTCTCGGAATTCTGCTGATGTTTAACAATGCTTTGGAACTCTTCCATTGTTCTCGGAATTCTGGTGAAGTTTAAAAAAGCTTTGGAACTCTTCCATTGTTCACGGAATTCTGCTGAAGTTTAAAATTGCTTTGGAACTCTTCCATTGTCCTCGGAATTCCGCTGATGTTTAATAATGCTTTTGTAACTCTTTCATTGTTCTCATAATTCCGCTGATGTTTAACAATGCTTTGGAACTCTTCCATTGTTCACGGAAATCTGCTGAAGTTTAAAAAGCTTTGGAACTCTTCCATTGCTCTGGGAATTCTTCTGAAGTTTAAAAAGCTTTGGAACTCTTCCATTGTTCTGGGAATTCTGCTGATGTTTAACAATGCTTTGGAACTCTTCCATTGTTCAAGGAATTCCGCTGAAGTTAAAAAATGATTTGGAACTCTTCCATTGTTCTCGGTATTCCGCTAATGTTTAACAATGCTTTGGAACTCTTCCATTGTTCTCGGAATTCCGCTGATGTTTAACAATGCTTTGGAACTCTTCCCTTGTTCTCGGAATTCCACTGTAGTTTCAAAATGCTTTGGGACGCTTCCATTTTTCTCGGAATTCCGCTGAAGTTTAACAATGCTTTGGAACTCTTCCATTGTTCTCGGAATTCTGTGGAAGTTTAAAAATGCTTTGGAACTCTTCCATTGTTCTCGGAATTCTGCTGAAGTTTAAAAATGCTTGGAACTCTTCCATTGTTCTTGAAATTCTGCTGAAGTTTAAAAAAGCTTTGGAACTCTTCCAATCTTTTCGGAATTCCGCTTATGTTTAATAATGCTTTTGGAACTCTTCCATTTTTCTCGGAATTCCGCTGATGTTTAACAATGCTTTTGGAAGTCTTCCATTGTTCTCGTAACTCCGCTGATGTTTAACAATGCTTTGGAACTCTTCCATTGTTCTGCTGAAGTTTAAAATTACTTAGGAAAATTCCATTGTTCTCAGAATTCCAATGAAGCTTAAAAATGCTTTGGAACTCTTACCTTGTTCTCGGAATTCCGCTAATGTTTAACAATGTTTTTTAACTCTTCCCTTGTTCTCGGAATTCTGCTGTAGTTTAAAAATGCTTTGGAACTCTTTCATTGTTCTTGGAATTACACTGAAGTTTAGCCATGCTTTGGAACTCTTCCATTGTTCTCGGAATTCCGCTGAAGTTTAAAAATTCTTTGCAATTATTCCATGGTTCTCGGAATTCTGCTGAAGTTTAAAAAAGCTTTTGAACTATTCCGTTGTTCTCGGAATTCCGCTCATAATTAACATTGCTTTGGAACTCTTCCATTGTTCTCGGAATTCCGCTGATGTTTAATAATGCTTTTGGAACTCATCCATTGTTCTCGGTATTCCGCTAATGTTTAACAATGCTTTGGAACTCTTCCATTGTTCTCGGAATTCCGCTGATGTTTAACAATGCTTTGGAACTCTTCCCTTGTTCTCGGAATTCCACTGTAGTTTCAAAATGCTTTGGGACGCTTCCATTGTTCTCGGAATTCCTCTGAAGTTTTACAATGCTTTGGAACTCTTCCATTTTTCTCGGAATTCTGCTGAAGTTTAAAAATGCTTTGGAACTCTTCCATTGTTCTCGGAATTCCGCTGATGTTTAACAATGCTTTGGAACTCTTTCATTGTTCTCGGAATTCTGCTGAAGTTTAGCCATGCTTTGGAACTCTTCCATTGTTCTCGGAATTCCGATGTAGTTTAAAAATGCATTGGAACTCTTCCATTGTTCTCGGAATTCCGCTGAAGGTTAACAATGCTTTGGAACTCTTCCATTGTTCTCGAAATTCTGCTGAAGTTTAAAAAAGCTTTGGAACTCTTCCAATCTTTTCGGAATTCCGCTGATGTTTAATAATGCTTTTGGAACTCTTCCATTTTTCTCGGAATTCCGCTGATGTTTAACAATGCTTTTGGAACTCTTCCATTGTTCTCGTAACTCCGCTGATGTTTAACAATGCTTTGGAACTCTTCCATTGTTCTTGGAATTCTGCTGATGTTTAACAATGCTTTGGAACTCTTCCATTGTTCAAGGAATTCTGCTGAAGTTTAAACATGCTTTGGAACTCTTCCATTGTTCTCTGTATACTGCTAATGTCTAACAATGCTTTGGAACTCTTCCATTGTTCTCGGAATTCCGCTGATGTTTAACAATGCTTTGGAACTCTTCCATTGTTCTATGAATTCCACTGTAGTTTCAAAATGCTTTGGAACTCTTCCATTATTATCGTAATTATGCTGAAGTTTAAAAAAGCTTTGGAACTCTTCCAATGTTCTGGGAATTCCGCTGATGTTTAATAATGCTTTTAGAACTCTTCCATTGTTCTCGGAATTCTGGTGAAGTTTAAAAATGCTTTGGAACTCTTCCATTGTTCACGGAATTCTGCTGAAGTTTAAAATTGCTTTGGAACTCTTCCATTGTCCTCGGAATTCCGCTGATGTTTAATAATGCTTTTGTAACTCTTTCATTGTTCTCATAATTCCGCTTATGTTTAACAATGCATTGGAACTCTTCCATTGTTCTCGGAATTCCGCTGATGTTTAACAATGCTTTGGAACTCTTCCATTGTTCTCGGAATTCTGGTGAAGTTTAAAAATGCTTTGGAACTCTTCCATTGCTCACGGAATTCTGCTGAAGTTTAAAAAGCTTTGGAACTCTTCCATTGTTCTGGGAATTCTGCTGAAGTTTAAACTTGCTTTGGAACTCTTCCATTGTCCTCGGAATTCTGCTGATGTTTAATAATGCTTTTGGAACTCTTCCATTGTTCTCATAATTCCGCTGATGTTTAACAATGCTTTGGAACTCTTCCATTGTTCACGGAAATCTGCTGAAGTTTAAAAAGCTTTGGAACTCTTCCATTGCTCTGGGAATTCTTCTGAAGTTTAAAAAGCTTTGGAACTCTTCCATTGTTCTGGGAATTCTGCTGAAGATTAAAATTCCTTTGGTACTCTTCCATTGTTCTCGTAATTCTGCTGATGTTTAACAATGCTTTGGAACTCTTCCAATGTTCTCGGAATTCTGGTGAAGTTTAAAAATGCTTTGGAACTCTTCCATTGTTCTCAAAATTCCGCTGAAGTTTAAAAATGCTTTGGAACTCTTACCTTGTTCTCGGAATTCCGCTAATGTTTAACAATGTTTTTTAACTCTTCCCTTGTTCTCGGAATTCTGCTGTAGTTTAAAAATGCTTTGGAACTCTTTCATTGTTCTTGGAATTACACTGAAGTTTAGCCATGCTTTGGAACTCTTCCCTTGTTCTCGGAATTCCGCTGAAGTTTAAAAATTCTTTGCAATTATTCCATGGTTCTCGGAATTCTGCTGAAGTTTAAAAAAGCTTTTGAACTATTCCGTTGTTCTCGGAATTCCGCTCATAATTAACATTGCTTTGGAACTCTTCCATTGTTCTCGGAATTCCGCTGATGTTTAATAATGCTTTTGGAACTCATCCATTGTTCTCGGTATTCCGCTAATGTTTAACAATGCTTTGGAACTCTTCCATTGTTCTCGGAATTCCGCTGATGTTTAACAATGCTTTGGAACTTTTCCCTTGTTCTCGGAATTCCACTGTAGTTTCAAAATGCTTTGGGACGCTTCCATTTTTCTCGGAATTCTGCTGAATTTTAACAATGCTTTGGAACTCTTCCATAATTCTCAGAATTCTGCTGAAGCTTAAAAATGCTTTGGTACTCTTCCATTGTTCTCAGAATTCCAATGAAGCTTAAAAATGCTTTGGAACTCTTTAATTCTTCTCAGAATTCCGCTAAAGTTTAAAAATGCTTTGGAACTCCTCCATTGTTCTCAGAATTATGCTGAAATTTAAAAATGCTTTGGAACTCTTCCAATGTTCTGGGAATTCAGCTGAAGTTTAAAAATGCTTTGAACTCTTCCTATGTTCTGGGAGTTCTGATGAAGTTTAAAAATGCTTGGGAACTCTTCCATTGTTCTCGGAATTCCGCTGATGTTTAACAATGCTTTAGAACTCTTCCATTGTTCTCGGAATTCCGCTGTAGTTTAAAAATGCATAGGAACTCTTCCATTGTTCTCGGAATTCCTCTGAAGTTTTACAATGCTTTGGAACTCTTCCATTTTTCTCGGAATTCTGCTGAAGTTTAAAAATGCTTTGGAACTCTTCCATTGTTCTCGGAATTCCGCTAATGTTTAACAATGCTTTGGAACTCTTTCATTGTTCTCGGAATTCTGCTGAAGTTTAGCCATGCTTTGGAACTCTTCCATTGTTCTCGGAATTCCGATGTAGTTTAAAAATGCATTGGAACTCTTCCATTGTTCTCGGAATTCCGCTGAAGGTTAACAATGCTTTGGAACTCTTCCATTGTTCTCGAAATTCTGCTGAAGTTTAAAAAAGCTTTGGAACTCTTCCAATCTTTTCGGAATTCCGCTGATGTTTAATAATGCTTTTGGAACTCTTCCATTTTTCTCGGAATTCCGCTGATGTTTAACAATGCTTTTGGAACTCTTCCATTGTTCTCGTAACTCCGCTGATGTTTAACAATGCTTTGGAACTCTTCCATTGTTCTTGGAATTCTGCTGATGTTTAACAATGCTTTGGAACTCTTCCATTGTTCAAGGAATTCTGCTGAAGTTTAAACATGCTTTGGAACTCTTCCATTGTTCTCTGTATACTGCTAATGTCTAACAATGCTTTGGAACTCTTCCATTGTTCTCGGAATTCCGCTGATGTTTAACAATGCTTTGGAACTCTTCCATTGTTCTATGAATTCCACTGTAGTTTCAAAATGCTTTGGAACTCTTCCATTATTATCGTAATTATGCTGAAGTTTAAAAAAGCTTTGGAACTCTTCCAATGTTCTGGGAATTCCGCTGATGTTTAATAATGCTTTTAGAACTCTTCCATTGTTCTCGGAATTCTGGTGAAGTTTAAAAATGCTTTGGAACTCTTCCATTGTTCACGGAATTCTGCTGAAGTTTAAAATTGCTTTGGAACTCTTCCATTGTCCTCGGAATTCCGCTGATGTTTAATAATGCTTTTGTAACTCTTTCATTGTTCTCATAATTCCGCTTATGTTTAACAATGCATTGGAACTCTTCCATTGTTCTCGGAATTCCGCTGATGTTTAACAATGCTTTGGAACTCTTCCATTGTTCTCGGAATTCTGGTGAAGTTTAAAAATGCTTTGGAACTCTTCCATTGCTCACGGAATTCTGCTGAAGTTTAAAAAGCTTTGGAACTCTTCCATTGTTCTGGGAATTCTGCTGAAGTTTAAAATTGCTTTGGAACTCTTCCATTGTCCTCGGAATTCTGCTGATGTTTAATAATGCTTTTGGAACTCTTCCATTGTTCTCATAATTCCGCTGATGTTTAACAATGCTTTGGAACTCTTCCATTGTTCACGGAAATCTGCTGAAGTTTAAAAAGCTTTGGAACTCTTCCATTGCTCTGGGAATTCTTCTGAAGTTTAAAAAGCTTTGGAACTCTTCCATTGTTCTGGGAATTCTGCTGAAGATTAAAATTCCTTTGGTACTCTTCCATTGTTCTCGTAATTCTGCTGATGTTTAACAATGCTTTGGAACTCTTCCAATGTTCTCGGAATTCTGGTGAAGTTTAAAAATGCTTTGGAACTCTTCCATTGTTCTCAGAATTCCGCTGAAGTTTAAAAATGCTTTGGAACTCTTACCTTGTTCTCGGAATTCCGCTAATGTTTAACAATGTTTTTTAACTCTTCCCTTGTTCTCGGAATTCTGCTGTAGTTTAAAAATGCTTTGGAACTCTTTCATTGTTCTTGGAATTACACTGAAGTTTAGCCATGCTTTGGAACTCTTCCCTTGTTCTCGGAATTCCGCTGAAGTTTAAAAATTCTTTGCAATTATTCCATGGTTCTCGGAATTCTGCTGAAGTTTAAAAAAGCTTTTGAACTATTCCGTTGTTCTCGGAATTCCGCTCATAATTAACATTGCTTTGGAACTCTTCCATTGTTCTCGGAATTCCGCTGATGTTTAATAATGCTTTTGGAACTCATCCATTGTTCTCGGTATTCCGCTAATGTTTAACAATGCTTTGGAACTCTTCCATTGTTCTCGGAATTCCGCTGATGTTTAACAATGCTTTGGAACTCTTCCCTTGTTCTCGGAATTCCACTGTAGTTTCAAAATGCTTTGGGACGCTTCCATTTTTCTCGGAATTCCGCTGAAGTTTAACAATGCTTTGGAACTCTTCCATTGTTCTCGGAATTCTGTGGAAGTTTAAAAATGCTTTGGAACTCTTCCATTGTTCTCGGAATTCTGCTGAAGTTTAAAAATGCTTGGAACACTTCCATTGTTCTTGAAATTCTGCTGAAGTTTAAAAAAGCTTTGGAACTCTTCCAATCTTTTCGGAATTCCGCTGATGTTTAATAATGCTTTTGGAACTCTTCCATTTTTCTCGGAATTCCGCTGATGTTTATCAAACCTATGGAACTCTTTCATTGTTCTCGGAATTCTGTTGATGTTTAGTAATGCTTTTGGAACTCTGCCATTGTGCTCGGAATTCTGTTGAAGTTTAAAAATACTTTGGAACTCTTCCATTGTTCTCGGAATTCCGCTGATGTTTATCAAACCTATGGAACTCTTTCATTGTACTCGGAATTCTGTTGATGTTTAGTAATGCTTTTGGAACTCTTCCATTGATCTCGGAATTCTGCTGAATTTTAACAATGCTTTGGAACTCTTCCATAATTCTCAGAATTCTGCTGAAGCTTAAAAATGCTTTGGTACTCTTCCATTGTTCTCAGAATTCCAATGAAGCTTAAAAATGCTTTGGAACTCTTTAATTCTTCTCAGAATTCCGCTAAAGTTTAAAAATGCTTTGGAACTCCTCCATTGTTCTCAGAATTATGCTGAAATTTAAAAATGCTTTGGAACTCTTCCAATGTTCTGGGAATTCAGCTGAAGTTTAAAAATGCTTTGAACTCTTCCTATGTTCTGGGAGTTCTGATGAAGTTTAAAAATGCTTGGGAACTCTTCCATTGTTCTCGGAATTCCGCTGATGTTTAACAATGCTTTAGAACTCTTCCATTGTTCTCGGAATTCCGCTGTAGTTTAAAAATGCATAGGAACTCTTCCATTGTTCTCGGAATTCCTCTGAAGTTTTACAATGCTTTGGAACTCTTCCATTTTTCTTGGAATTCTGCTGAAGTTTAAAAATGCTTTGGAACTCTTCCATTGTTCTCGGAATTCCGCTAATGTTTAACAATGCTTTGGAACTCTTTCATTGTTCTCGGAATTCTGCTGAAGTTTAGCCATGCTTTGGAACTCTTCCATTGTTCTCGGAATTCCGATGTAGTTTAAAAATGCATTGGAACTCTTCCATTGTTCTCGGAATTCCGCTGAAGGTTAACAATGCTTTGGAACTCTTCCATTGTTCTCGAAATTCTGCTGAAGTTTAAAAAAGCTTTGGAACTCTTCCAATCTTTTCGGAATTCCGCTGATGTTTAATAATGCTTTTGGAACTCTTCCATTTTTCTCGGAATTCCGCTGATGTTTAACAATGCTTTTGGAACTCTTCCATTGTTCTCGTAACTCCGCTGATGTTTAACAATGCTTTGGAACTCTTCCATTGTTCTTGGAATTCTGCTGATGTTTAACAATGCTTTGGAACTCTTCCATTGTTCAAGGAATTCTGCTGAAGTTTAAACATGCTTTGGAACTCTTCCATTGTTCTCTGTATACTGCTAATGTCTAACAATGCTTTGGAACTCTTCCATTGTTCTCGGAATTCCGCTGATGTTTAACAATGCTTTGGAACTCTTCCATTGTTCTATGAATTCCACTGTAGTTTCAAAATACTTTGGAACTCTTCCATTATTATCGTAATTATGCTGTAGTTTAAAAAAGCTTTGGAACTCTTCCAATGTTCTGGGAATTCCGCTGATGTTTAATAATGCTTTTAGAACTCTTCCATTGTTCTCGGAATTCTGGTGAAGTTTAAAAATGCTTTGGAACTCTTCCATTGTTCACGGAATTCTGCTGAAGTTTAAAATTGCTTTGGAACTCTTCCATTGTCCTCGGAATTCCGCTGATGTTTAATAATGCTTTTGTAACTCTTTCATTGTTCTCATAATTCCGCTTATGTTTAACAATGCATTGGAACTCTTCCATTGTTCTCGGAATTCCGCTGATGTTTAACAATGCTTTGGAACTCTTCCATTGTTCTCGGAATTCTGGTGAAGTTTAAAAATGCTTTGGAACTCTTCCATTGCTCACGGAATTCTGCTGAAGTTTAAAAAGCTTTGGAACTCTTCCATTGTTCTGGGAATTCTGCTGAAGTTTAAAATTGCTTTGGAACTCTTCCATTGTCCTCGGAATTCTGCTGATGTTTAATAATGCTTTTGGAACTCTTCCACTGTTCTCATAATTCCGCTGATGTTTAACAATGCTTTGGAACTCTTCCATTGTTCACGGAAATCTGCTGAAGTTTAAAAAGCTTTGGAACTCTTCCATTGCTCTGGGAATTCTTCTGAAGTTTAAAAAGCTTTGGAACTCTTCCATTGTTCTGGGAATTCTGCTGAAGATTAAAATTCCTTTGGTACTCTTCCATTGTTCTCGTAATTCTGCTGATGTTTAACAATGCTTTGGAACTCTTCCAATGTTCTCGGAATTCTGGTGAAGTTTAAAAATGCTTTGGAACTCTTCCATTGTTCTCAGAATTCCGCTGAAGTTTAAAAATGCTTTGGAACTCCTCCATTGTTCTCTTAATTCCGCTGTAGTTTAAAAATGCTTTGGAACTCTTTCATTGTTCTCGGAATTCTGCTGAAGTTTAGCCATGCTTTGGAACTCTTCCATTGTTCTCGGAATTCCGATGTAGTGTAAAAATGCATTGGAACTCTTCCATTGTTCTCGGAATTACGCTGAAGGTTAACAATGCTTTGGAACTCTTCCATTGTTCTGGGAATTCTGCTGAAGTTTAAAAATGCTTTGGAACTCTTCCGTTGTTCTCGGAATTCTGCTGAAGTTTCAAAATTCTGTGGAACTCTTCCATTGTTCTTGGATTTCCGCTGATGTTTAATAATGCTTTTTGAACTCTTCCATTGTTCTCGGAATTCCGCTGATGTTTAACAATGCTTTGGAACTCTTCCATTGTTCTCGGAATTCTACTGAAGTTTAAAAATTCTGTGGAACTCTTCCATTGTTCTTGGAATTCCGCTAATGTTTAACAATGCTTTGGAAATCTTCCATTGTTCTCGGAATTCCGCTGTAGTTTAAAAATGCTTTGGAACTCTTCCATTGTTTTCGGATTTCCGCTAAAGTTTAGCAATGCTTTGGAACTCTTCCATTGTTCTCGGAATTCCGTAAGAGTTTATAAATGCTTTGGAACTCTTCCATTGTTCTCGGAATTCTGCTGAAGTTTAAAAAAGCTTTGGAACTCTTCCATTGTTCTTGGAATTTCGTTGTTGTTTAATAGTGCTTTTGGAACTCTTCCATTGTTCTCGGAATTCTGCTGAAGTTTAAAAAAGCTTTGGAACTCTTCCATTGTTCTTGGAATTCCGTTGATGTTTAATAATGCTTTTGAAACTCTTCCATTGTTCTCGGAATTCTGTTGATATTTAATAATTCTTTTGGAACTCTTCCATTGTTCTCAGAATTCTGCTGAAGCTTAAAAATGCTTTGGAACTCTTCCATTGTTCTCGGAATTCCGCTGAAGTTTAACATTGCTTTGGAACTCTTCCATTGTTCCGGGAATTCAGATGAAGTTTAAAAATGGTTTGGAACTCTTCCAATGTTCTGGGAATTCTGCTGAAGTTTAAAAATGCTTTGGAACTCTTCTATTGTTCTCGGAATTCTGCTGATTTTTAACAATGCTTTGGAACTCTTCCATTGTTCAAGGAATTCCGCTGAAGTTTAAAAATGCTTTGGAACTCTTCCATTGTTCTCGGTATTCCGCTATGTTTAACAATGCTTTGGAACTCTTCCATTGTTCTCGGAATTCCGCTGATGTTTAACAATGCTTTGGAACTCTTCCATTGTTCTCGGAATTCTGTGGAAGTTTAAAAATGCTTTGTAACTCTTCCATTTTTCTCGGAATTCTATTGAAGTTTAAAAATGCTTGGAACTCTTCCATTGTTCTCGAAATTCTGCTGAAGTTTAAAAAAGCTTTGGAACTCTTCCAATCTTTTCGGAATTCCGATGATGTTTAATAATGCTTTTGGAACTCTTCCATTTTTCTCGGAATTCCGCTGATGTTTAACAATGCTTTTGGAACTCTTCCATTGTTCTCGTAACTCCGCTGATGTTTAACAATGCTTTGGAACTCTTCCATTGTTCTTGGAATTCTGCTGATGTTTAACAATGCTTTGGAACTCTTCCATTGTTCAAGGAATTCTGCTGAAGTTTAAAAATGCTTTGGAACTCTTCCATTGTTCTCTGTATACTGCTAATGTCTAACAATGCTTTGGAACTCTTCCATTGTTCTCGGAATTCCGCTGATGTTTAACAATGCTTTGGAACTCTTCCATTGTTCTCTGAATTCCACTGTAGTTTCAAAATGCTTTGGAACTCTTCCATTATTATCGTAATTATGCTGAAGTTTAAAAATGCTTTGGAACTCTTCCATTTTTCTCGGAATTCTGCTGAAGTTTAAAAAAGCTTTGGAACTCTTCCAATGTTCTGGGAATTCCGCTGATGTTTAATAATGCTTTTAGAACTCTTCATTTTTCTCGGAATTCTGCTGATGTTTAACAATGCATTGGAACTCTTCCATTGTTCTCGGAATTCCGCTGATGTTTAACAATGCTTTGGAACTCTTCCATTGTTCTCGGAATTCTGGTGAAGTTTAAAAATGCTTTGGAACTCTTCCATTGCTCACGGAATTCTGCTGAAGTTTAAAAAGCTTTGGAACTCTTCCATTGTTCTGGGAATTCTGCTGAAGTTTAAAATTGCTTTGGAACTCTTCCATTGTCCTCGGAATTCTGCTGATGTTTAATAATGCTTTTGGAACTCTTCCATTGTTCTCATAATTCCGCTGATGTTTAACAATGCTTTGGAACTCTTCCATTGTTCACGGAAATCTGCTGAAGTTTAAAAAGCTTTGGAACTCTTCCATTGCTCTGGGAATTCTTCTGAAGTTTAAAAAGCTTTGGAACTCTTCCATTGTTCTGGGAATTCTGCTGAAGATTAAAATTCCTTTGGTACTCTTCCATTGTTCTCGTAATTCTGCTGATGTTTAACAATGCTTTGGAACTCTTCCAATGTTCTCGGAATTCTGGTGAAGTTTAAAAATGCTTTGGAACTCTTCCATTGTTCTCAGAATTCCGCTGAAGTTTAAAAATGCTTTGGAACTCTTACCTTGTTCTCGGAATTCCGCTAATGTTTAACAATGTTTTTTAACTCTTCCCTTGTTCTCGGAATTCTGCTGTAGTTTAAAAATGCTTTGGAACTCTTTCATTGTTCTTGGAATTACACTGAAGTTTAGCCATGCTTTGGAACTCTTCCCTTGTTCTCGGAATTCCGCTGAAGTTTAAAAATTCTTTGCAATTATTCCATGGTTCTCGGAATTCTGCTGAAGTTTAAAAAAGCTTTTGAACTATTCCGTTGTTCTCGGAATTCCGCTCATAATTAACATTGCTTTGGAACTCTTCCATTGTTCTCGGAATTCCGCTGATGTTTAATAATGCTTTTGGAACTCATCCATTGTTCTCGGTATTCCGCTAATGTTTAACAATGCTTTGGAACTCTTCCATTGTTCTCGGAATTCCGCTGATGTTTAACAATGCTTTGGAACTCTTCCCTTGTTCTCGGAATTCCACTGTAGTTTCAAAATGCTTTGGGACGCTTCCATTTTTCTCGGAATTCCGCTGAAGTTTAACAATGCTTTGGAACTCTTCCATTGTTCTCGGAATTCTGTGGAAGTTTAAAAATGCTTTGGAACTCTTCCATTGTTCTCGGAATTCTGCTGAAGTTTAAAAATGCTTGGAACACTTCCATTGTTCTTGAAATTCTGCTGAAGTTTAAAAAAGCTTTGGAACTCTTCCAATCTTTTCGGAATTCCGCTGATGTTTAATAATGCTTTTGGAACTCTTCCATTTTTCTCGGAATTCCGCTGATGTTTATCAAACCTATGGAACTCTTTCATTGTTCTCGGAATTCTGTTGATGTTTAGTAATGCTTTTGGAACTCTGCCATTGTGCTCGGAATTCTGTTGAAGTTTAAAAATACTTTGGAACTCTTCCATTGTTCTCGGAATTCCGCTGATGTTTATCAAACCTATGGAACTCTTTCATTGTACTCGGAATTCTGTTGATGTTTAGTAATGCTTTTGGAACTCTTCCATTGATCTCGGAATTCTGCTGAATTTTAACAATGCTTTGGAACTCTTCCATAATTCTCAGAATTCTGCTGAAGCTTAAAAATGCTTTGGTACTCTTCCATTGTTCTCAGAATTCCAATGAAGCTTAAAAATGCTTTGGAACTCTTTAATTCTTCTCAGAATTCCGCTAAAGTTTAAAAATGCTTTGGAACTCCTCCATTGTTCTCAGAATTATGCTGAAATTTAAAAATGCTTTGGAACTCTTCCAATGTTCTGGGAATTCAGCTGAAGTTTAAAAATGCTTTGAACTCTTCCTATGTTCTGGGAGTTCTGATGAAGTTTAAAAATGCTTGGGAACTCTTCCATTGTTCTCGGAATTCCGCTGATGTTTAACAATGCTTTAGAACTCTTCCATTGTTCTCGGAATTCCGCTGTAGTTTAAAAATGCATAGGAACTCTTCCATTGTTCTCGGAATTCCTCTGAAGTTTTACAATGCTTTGGAACTCTTCCATTTTTCTCGGAATTCTGCTGAAGTTTAAAAATGCTTTGGAACTCTTCCATTGTTCTCGGAATTCCGCTAATGTTTAACAATGCTTTGGAACTCTTTCATTGTTCTCGGAATTCTGCTGAAGTTTAGCCATGCTTTGGAACTCTTCCATTGTTCTCGGAATTCCGATGTAGTTTAAAAATGCATTGGAACTCTTCCATTGTTCTCGGAATTCCGCTGAAGGTTAACAATGCTTTGGAACTCTTCCATTGTTCTCGAAATTCTGCTGAAGTTTAAAAAAGCTTTGGAACTCTTCCAATCTTTTCGGAATTCCGCTGATGTTTAATAATGCTTTTGGAACTCTTCCATTTTTCTCGGAATTCCGCTGATGTTTAACAATGCTTTTGGAACTCTTCCATTGTTCTCGTAACTCCGCTGATGTTTAACAATGCTTTGGAACTCTTCCATTGTTCTTGGAATTCTGCTGATGTTTAACAATGCTTTGGAACTCTTCCATTGTTCAAGGAATTCTGCTGAAGTTTAAACATGCTTTGGAACTCTTCCATTGTTCTCTGTATACTGCTAATGTCTAACAATGCTTTGGAACTCTTCCATTGTTCTCGGAATTCCGCTGATGTTTAACAATGCTTTGGAACTCTTCCATTGTTCTATGAATTCCACTGTAGTTTCAAAATGCTTTGGAACTCTTCCATTATTATCGTAATTATGCTGAAGTTTAAAAAAGCTTTGGAACTCTTCCAATGTTCTGGGAATTCCGCTGATGTTTAATAATGCTTTTAGAACTCTTCCATTGTTCTCGGAATTCTGGTGAAGTTTAAAAATGCTTTGGAACTCTTCCATTGTTCACGGAATTCTGCTGAAGTTTAAAATTGCTTTGGAACTCTTCCATTGTCCTCGGAATTCCGCTGATGTTTAATAATGCTTTTGTAACTCTTTCATTGTTCTCATAATTCCGCTTATGTTTAACAATGCATTGGAACTCTTCCATTGTTCTCGGAATTCCGCTGATGTTTAACAATGCTTTGGAACTCTTCCATTGTTCTCGGAATTCTGGTGAAGTTTAAAAATGCTTTGGAACTCTTCCATTGCTCACGGAATTCTGCTGAAGTTTAAAAAGCTTTGGAACTCTTCCATTGTTCTGGGAATTCTGCTGAAGTTTAAAATTGCTTTGGAACTCTTCCATTGTCCTCGGAATTCTGCTGATGTTTAATAATGCTTTTGGAACTCTTCCATTGTTCTCATAATTCCGCTGATGTTTAACAATGCTTTGGAACTCTTCCATTGTTCACGGAAATCTGCTGAAGTTTAAAAAGCTTTGGAACTCTTCCATTGCTCTGGGAATTCTTCTGAAGTTTAAAAAGCTTTGGAACTCTTCCATTGTTCTGGGAATTCTGCTGAAGATTAAAATTCCTTTGGTACTCTTCCATTGTTCTCGTAATTCTGCTGATGTTTAACAATGCTTTGGAACTCTTCCAATGTTCTCGGAATTCTGGTGAAGTTTAAAAATGCTTTGGAACTCTTCCATTGTTCTCAGAATTCCGCTGAAGTTTAAAAATGCTTTGGAACTCCTCCATTGTTCTCTTAATTCCGCTGTAGTTTAAAAATGCTTTGGAACTCTTTCATTGTTCTCGGAATTCTGCTGAAGTTTAGCCATGCTTTGGAACTCTTCCATTGTTCTCGGAATTCCGATGTAGTGTAAAAATGCATTGGAACTCTTCCATTGTTCTCGGAATTACGCTGAAGGTTAACAATGCTTTGGAACTCTTCCATTGTTCTGGGAATTCTGCTGAAGTTTAAAAATGCTTTGGAACTCTTCCGTTGTTCTCGGAATTCTGCTGAAGTTTCAAAATTCTGTGGAACTCTTCCATTGTTCTTGGATTTCCGCTGATGTTTAATAATGCTTTTTGAACTCTTCCATTGTTCTCGGAATTCCGCTGATGTTTAACAATGCTTTGGAACTCTTCCATTGTTCTCGGAATTCTGCTGAAGTTTAAAAATTCTGTGGAACTCTTCCATTGTTCTTGGAATTCCGCTAATGTTTAACAATGCTTTGGAAATCTTCCATTGTTCTCGGAATTCCGCTGTAGTTTAAAAATGCTTTGGAACTCTTCCATTGTTTTCGGATTTCCGCTAAAGTTTAGCAATGCTTTGGAACTCTTCCATTGTTCTCGGAATTCCGTAAGAGTTTATAAATGCTTTGGAACTCTTCCATTGTTCTCGGAATTCTGCTGAAGTTTAAAAAAGCTTTGGAACTCTTCCATTGTTCTTGGAATTTCGTTGATGTTTAATAGTGCTTTTGGAACTCTTCCATTGTTCTCGGAATTCTGCTGAAGTTTAAAAAAGCTTTGGAACTCTTCCATTGTTCTTGGAATTCCGTTGATGTTTAATAATGCTTTTGAAACTCTTCCATTGTTCTCGGAATTCTGTTGATATTTAATAATTCTTTTGGAACTCTTCCATTGTTCTCAGAATTCTGCTGAAGCTTAAAAATGCTTTGGAACTCTTCCATTGTTCTCGGAATTCCGCTGAAGTTTAACATTGCTTTGGAACTCTTCCATTGTTCCGGGAATTCAGATGAAGTTTAAAAATGGTTTGGAACTCTTCCAATGTTCTGGGAATTCTGCTGAAGTTTAAAAATGCTTTGGAACTCTTCTATTGTTCTCGGAATTCTGCTGATTTTTAACAATGCTTTGGAACTCTTCCATTGTTCAAGGAATTCCGCTGAAGTTTAAAAATGCTTTGGAACTCTTCCATTGTTCTCGGTATTCCGCTATGTTTAACAATGCTTTGGAACTCTTCCATTGTTCTCGGAATTCCGCTGATGTTTAACAATGCTTTGGAACTCTTCCATTGTTCTCGGAATTCTGTGGAAGTTTAAAAATGCTTTGTAACTCTTCCATTTTTCTCGGAATTCTATTGAAGTTTAAAAATGCTTGGAACTCTTCCATTGTTCTCGAAATTCTGCTGAAGTTTAAAAAAGCTTTGGAACTCTTCCAATCTTTTCGGAATTCCGATGATGTTTAATAATGCTTTTGGAACTCTTCCATTTTTCTCGGAATTCCGCTGATGTTTAACAATGCTTTTGGAACTCTTCCATTGTTCTCGTAACTCCGCTGATGTTTAACAATGCTTTGGAACTCTTCCATTGTTCTTGGAATTCTGCTGATGTTTAACAATGCTTTGGAACTCTTCCATTGTTCAAGGAATTCTGCTGAAGTTTAAAAATGCTTTGGAACTCTTCCATTGTTCTCTGTATACTGCTAATGTCTAACAATGCTTTGGAACTCTTCCATTGTTCTCGGAATTCCGCTGATGTTTAACAATGCTTTGGAACTCTTCCATTGTTCTCTGAATTCCACTGTAGTTTCAAAATGCTTTGGAACTCTTCCATTATTATCGTAATTATGCTGAAGTTTAAAAATGCTTTGGAACTCTTCCATTTTTCTCGGAATTCTGCTGAAGTTTAAAAAAGCTTTGGAACTCTTCCAATGTTCTGGGAATTCCGCTGATGTTTAATAATGCTTTTAGAACTCTTCATTTTTCTCGGAATTCTGCTGATGTTTAACAATGCTTTGGAACTCTTCCATTGTTCTCGGAATTCTGGTGAAGTTTAAAAATGCTTTGGAACTCTTCCATTGTTCACGGAATTCTGCTGAAGTTAAAAATTGCTTTGGAACTCTTCCATTGTCCTCGGAATTCCGCTGATGTTTAATAATGCTTTTGTAACTCTTTCATTGTTCTCATAATTCCGCTGATGTTTAACAATGCTTTGGAACTCTTCCATTGCTCACGGAATTCTGCTGAAGTTTAAAAAGCTTTGGAACTCTTCCATTGTTCTGGGAATTCTGCTGAAGTTAAAAATTGCTTTGGAACTCTTCTATTGTCCTCGGAATTCTGCTGATGTTTAATAATGCTTTTGGAACTCTTCCATTGTTCTCATAATTCCGCTGATGTTTAACAATGCTTTGGAACTCTTCCATTGTTCACGGAAATCTGCTGAAGTTTAAAAAGCTTTGGAACTCTTCCATTGCTCTGGGAATTCTTCTGAAGTTTAAAAAGCTTTGGAACTCTTCCATTGTTCTGGGAATTCTGCTGAAGATTAAAATTGCTTTGGTACTCTTCCATTGTTCTCGTAATTCTGCTGATGTTTAACAATGCTTTGGAACTCTTCCATTGTTCTCGGAATTCTGGTGAAGTTTAAAAATGCTTTGGAACTCTTCCATTGTTCTCAGAATTCCGATGTAGTTTAAAAATGCATTGGAACTCTTCCATTGTTCTCGGAATTCCGCTGAAGGTTAACAATGCTTTGGAACTCTTCCATTGTTCTGGGAATTCTGCTGAAGTTTCAAAATTCTGTGGAACTCTTCCATTGTTCTTGGATTTCCGCTGATGTTTAATAATGCTTTTTGAACTCTTCCATTGTTCTCGGAATTCCGCTGATGTTTAACAATGCTTTGGAACTCTTCCATTGTTCTCGGAATTCTGCTGAAGTTTAAAAATTCTGTGGAACTCTTCCATTGTTCTTGGAATTCCGCTGTAGTTTAAAAATGCTTTTTGAACTCTTCCATTGTTCTCGGAATTCTGCTGAAGTTTCAAAATTCTGTGGAACTCTTCCATTGTTCTTGGATTTCCGCTGATGTTTAATAATGCTTTTTGAACTCTTCCATTGTTCTCGGAATTCCGCTGATGTTTAACAATGCTTTGGAAATCTTCCATTGTTCTCGGAATTCCGCTGTAGTTTAAAAATGCTTTGGAACTCTTCCATTGTTTTTGGATTTCCGATAAAGTTTAGCAATGCTTTGGAACTCTTCCATTGTTCTCAGAATTCCGCAAAAGTTTATAAATGCTTTGGAACTCTTCCATTGTTCTCGGAATTCTGCTGAAGTTTAAAAAAGCTTTGGAACTCTTCCATTGTTCTTGGAATTCCGTTGATGTTTAATAATGCTTTTGAAACTCTTCCATTGTTCTCGGAATTCTGTTGATATTTAATAATTCTTTTGGAACTCTTCCATTGTTCTCAGAATTCTGCTGAAGTTTAAAAATGCTTTGGAACTCTTTAATTGTTCTCGGAATTCCGCTGAAGTTTAACATTGCTTTGGAACTCTTCCATTGTTCCGGGAATTCAGATGAAGTTTAAAAATGGTTTGGAACTCTTCCAATGTTCTGGGAATTCTGCTGAAGTTTAAAAATGCTTTGGAACTCTTCTATTGTTCTCGGAATTCTGCTGATGTTTAACAATGCTTTGGAACTCTTCCATTGTTCAAGGAATTCCGCTGAAGTTAAAAAATGCTTTGGAACTCTTCCATTGTTCTCGGTTTTCCACTGATGTTTAACAATGCTTTGGAACTCTTCCATTGTTCTCGGAATTCCGCTGATGTTTAACAATGCTTTGGAACTCTTCCCTTGTTCTCGGAATTGCACTGTAGTTTCAAAATGCTTTGGGACGCTTCCATTTTTCTCGGAATTCCGCTGAAGTTTAACAATGCTTTGGAACTCTTCCATTGTTCTCGGAATTCTGTGGAAGTTTAAAAATGCTTTGGAACTCTTCCATTGTTCTCGGAATTCTGCTGAAGTTTAAAAATGCTTGGAACTCTTCCATTGTTCTTGAAATTCTGCTGAAGTTTAAAAAAGCTTTGGAACTCTTCCAATCTTTTCGGAATTCCGCTGATGTTTAATAATGCTTATGGAACTGTTCCATTTTTCTCGGAATTCCGCTGATGTTTAACAATGCTTTTGGAAGTCTTCCATTGTTCTCGTAACTCCGCTGATGTTTAACAATGCTTTGGAACTCTTCCATTGTTCTGCTGAAGTTTAAAATTGCTTAGGAAAATTCCATTGTTCTCAGAATTCCAATGAAGCTTTAAAATGCTTTGGAACTCTTACCTTGTTCTCGGAATTCCGCTAATGTTTAACAATGTTTTTTAACTCTTCCATTGTTCTCGGAATTCTGCTGTAGTTTAAAAATGCTTTGGAACTCTTTCATTGTTCTTGGAATTACACTGAAGTTTAGCCATGCTTTGTAACTCTTCCATTGTTCTCGGAATTCCGCTGAAGTTTAAAAATGCTTTGGAATTATTCCATGGTTCTCGGAATTCTGCTGAAGTTTAAAAAAGCTTTTGAACTATTCCGTTGTTCTCGGAATACCGCTCATAATTAACATTGCTTTGGAACTCTTCCATTGTTCTCGGAATTCCGCTGATGTTTAATAATGCTTTTGGAACTCATCCATTGTTCTCGGTATTCCGCTAATGTTTAACAATGCTTTGGAGCTCTTCCATTGTTCTCGGAATTCCGCTGATGTTTAACAATGCTTTGGAACTCTTCCCTTGTTCTCGGAATTCCACTGTAGTTTCAAAATGCTTTGGGACGCTTCCTTTTTTCTCGGAATTCTGCTGAAGTTTAACAATGCTTTGGAACTCTTCCATTGTTCTCGGAATTCTGTGGAAGTTTAAAAATGCTTTGGAACTCTTCCATTGTTCTCGGAATTCTGCTGAAGTTTAAAAATGCTTGGAACTCTTCCATTGTTCTCGAAATTCTGCTGAAGTTTAAAAAAGATTTGGAACTCTTCCAATCTTTTCGGAATTCCGCTGATGTTTAATAATGCTTTTGGAACTCTTCCATTTTTCTCGGAATTCCGCTGATGTTTAACAATGCTTTTGGAAGTCTTCCATTGTTCTCGTAACTCCGCTGATGTTTAACAATGCTTTGGAACTCTTCCATTGTTCTGCTGAAGTTTAAAATTGCTTAGGAAAATTCCATTGTTCTCAGAATTCCAATGAAGCTTAAAAATGCTTTGGAACTCTTACCTTGTTCTCGGAATTCCGCTAATGTTTAACAATGTTTTTTAACTCTTCCATTGTTCTCGGAATTCTGCTGTAGTTTAAAAATGCTTTGGAACTCTTTCATTGTTCTTGGAATTACACTGAAGTTTAGCCATGCTTTGGAACTCTTCCATTGTTCTCGGAATTCCGCTGAAGTTTAAAAATGCTTTGGAATTATTCCATGGTTCTCGGAATTCTGCTGAAGTTTAAAAAAGCTTTTGAACTATTCCGTTGTTCTCGGAATTCCGCTCATAATTAACATTGCTTTGGAACTCTTCCATTGTTCTCGGAATTCCGCTGATGTTTAATAATGCTTTTGGAACTCATCCATTGTTCTCGGAATTCCACTAATGTTTAACAATGCTTTGGAATTCATCCATTGTTCTCGGAATTCTGTTGATGTTTATTAATTCTTTTGGAACTCTGCCATTGTGCTCGGAATTCTGCTGAAGTTTAAAAATACTTTGGAACTCTTCCATTGTTCTCAGAATTCCGCTGATGTTTATCAAACCTATGGAACTCTTTCATTGTTCTCGGAATTCTGTTGATGTTTAGTAATGCTTTTGGAACTCTTCCATTGATCTCGGAATTCTGCTGAATTTTAACAATGCTTTGGAACTCTTCCATAATTCTCAGAATTCTGCTGAAGCTTAAAAATGCTTTGGTACTCTTCCATTGTTCTCAGAATTCCAATGAAGCTTAAAAATGCTTTGGAACTCTTTAATTTTTCTCAGAATTCCGCTAAAGTTTAAAAATGCTTTGGAACTCCTCCATTGTTCTCAGAATTATGCTGAAGTTTAAAAATGCTTTGGAACTCTTCCAATGTTCTGGGAATTCAGCTGAAGTTTAAAAATGCTTTGGAACTCTTCCTATGTTCTGGGAGTTCATATGAAGTTTAAAAATGCTTGGGAACTCTTCCATTGTTCTCGGAATTCCGCTGATGTTTAACAATGCTTTAGAACTCTTCCATTGTTACCGGAATTCCGCTGATGTTTAACAATGCTTTTGAACTCTTCCATTGTTCTCGGAATTCCACTGTAGTTTAAAAATGCATAGAAACTCTTCCATTGTTCTCGGAATTCCTCTGAAGTTTTACAATGCTTTGGAACTCTTCCATTTTTCTCGGAATTCTGCTGAAGTTTAAAAATGCTTTGGAACTCTTCCATTGTTCTCGGAATTCCGCTGAAGGTTAACAATGCTTTGGAACTCTTCCATTGTTCTTGGAATTCCGCTAATGTTTAACAATGCTTTGGAACTCTTCCATTGTTCTCGGAATTCTGCTGAAGTTTCAAAATTCTGTGGAACTCTTCCATTGTTCTTGGATTTCCGCTCATGTTTAATAATGCTTTTTGAACTCTTCCATTGTTCTCGGAATTCCGCTGATGTTTAACAATGCTTTGGAACTCTTCCATTGTTCTCGGAATTCTGCTGAAGTTTAAAAATTCTGTGGAACTCTTCCCTTGTTCTTGGAATTCCGCTAATGTTTAACAATGCTGTGGAACTCTTCCATTGTTCTCGGAAATACGCTGATGTTTATCAATGCTTTGGAAATCTTCCATTGTTCTCGGAATTCCGCTGTAGTTTAAAAATGCTTTGGAACTCTTCCATTGTTTTTGGATTTCCGATAAAGTTTAGCAATGCTTTGGAACTCTTCCATTGTTCTCAGAATTCCGCAAAAGTTTATAAATGCTTTGGAACTCTTCCATTGTTCTCGGAATTCTGCTGAAGTTTAAAAAAGCTTTGGAACTCTTCCATTGTTCTTGGAATTTCGTTGATGTTTAATAATGCTTTTGGAACTCTTCCATTGTTCTCGGAATTCTGCTGAAGTTTAAAAAAGCTTTGGAACTATTCCGTTGTTCTCGGAATTGCGCTCATAATTAACATTGCTTTGGAACTCTTCCATTGTTCTCGGAATTCCGCTGATGTTTAATAATGCTTTTGGAACTCATCCATTGTTCTCGGAATTCCACTAATGTTTAACAATGCTTTGGAATTCATCCATTGTTCTCGGAATTCTGTTGATGTTTATTAATTCTTTTGGAACTCTGCCATTGTGCTCGGAATTCTACTGAAGTTTAAAAATACTTTGGAACTCTTCCATTGTTCTCAGAATTCCGCTGATGTTTATCAAACCTATGGAACTCTTTCATTGTTCTCGGAATTCTGTTGATGTTTAGTAATGCTTTTGGAACTCTTCCATTGATCTCGGAATTCTGCTGAATTTTAACAATGCTTTGGAACTCTTCCATAATTCTCAGAATTCTGCTGAAGCTTAAAAATGCTTTGGTACTCTTCCATTGTTCTCAGAATTCCAATGAAGCTTAAAAATGCTTTGGAACTCTTTAATTTTTCTCAGAATTCCGCTAAAGTTTAAAAATGCTTTGGAACTCCTCCATTGTTCTCAGAATTATGCTGAAGTTTAAAAATGCTTTGGAACTCTTCCAATGTTCTGGGAATTCAGCTGAAGTTTAAAAATGCTTTGGAACTCTTCCTATGTTCTGGGAGTTCAGATGAAGTTTAAAAATGCTTGGGAACTCTTCCATTGTTCTCGGAATTCCGCTGATGTTTAACAATGCTTTAGAACTCTTCCATTGTTACCGGAATTCCGCTGATGTTTAACAATGCTTTTGAACTCTTCCATTGTTCTCGGAATTCCACTGTAGTTTAAAAATGCATAGGAACTCTTCCATTGTTCTCGGAATTCCTCTGAAGTTTTACAATGCTTTGGAACTCTTCCATTTTTCTCGGAATTCTGCTGAAGTTTAAAAATGCTTTGGAACTCTTCCATTGTTCTCGGAATTCCGCTAAAGGTTAACAATGCTTTGGAACTCTTCCATTGTTCTGGGAATTCTGCTGAAGTTTAAAAATCCTTTGGAACTCTTCCGTTGTTCTCGGAATTCTGCTGAAGTTTCAAAATTCTGTGGAACTCTTCCATTGTTCTTGGATTTCCGCTCATGTTTAATAATGCTTTTTGAACTCTTCCATTGTTCTCGGAATTCCGCTGATGTTTAACAATGCTTTGGAACTCTTCCATTGTTCTCGGAATTCTGCTGAAGTTTAAAAATTCTGTGGAACTCTTCCCTTGTTCTTGGAATTCCGCTAATGTTTAACAATGCTTTGGAACTCTTCCATTGTTCTCGGAAATACGCTGATGTTTATCAATGCTTTGGAAATCTTCCATTGTTCTCGGAATTCCGCTGTAGTTTAAAAATGCTTTGGAACTCTTCCATTGTTTTTGGATTTCCGATAAAGTTTAGCAATGCTTTGGAACTCTTCCATTGTTCTCAGAATTCCGCAAAAGTTTATAAATGCTTTGGAACTCTTCCATTGTTCTCGGAATACTGCTGAAGTTTAAAAAAGCTTTGGAACTCTTCCATTGTTCTTGGAATTTCGTTGATGTTTAATAATGCTTTTGGAACTCTTCCATTGTTCTCGGAATTCTGCTGAAGTTTAAAAAAGCTTTGGAACTCTTCCATTGTTCTTGGAATTCCGTTGATGTTTAATAATGCTTTTGAAACTCTTCCATTGTTCTCGGAATTCTGTTGATATTTAATAATTCTTTTGGAACTCTTCCATTGTTCTCAGAATTCTGCTGAAGTTTAAAAATGCTTTGGAACTCTTCCATTGTTCTCGGAATTCCGCTGAAGTTTAACATTGCTTTGGAACTCTTCCATTGTTCCGGGAATTCAGATGAAGTTTAAAAATGGTTTGGAACTCTTCCAATGTTCTGGGAATTCTGCTGAAGTTTAAAAATGCTTTGGAACTCTTCTATTGTTCTCGGAATTCTGCTGATGTTTAACAATGCTTTGGAACTCTTCCATTGTTCAAGGAATTCCGCTGAAGTTTAAAAATGCTTTGGAACTCTTCCATTGTTCTCGGTATTCCGCTAATGTTTAACAATGCTTTGGAAGTCTTCCATTGTTCTCGGAATTCCGCTGATGTTTAACAATGCTTTGGAACTCTTCCATTGTTCTCGGAATTCTGTGGAAGTTTAAAAATGCTTTGGAACTCTTCCATTGTTCTCGGAATTCTGCTGAAGTTTAAAAATGCTTGGAACTCTTCCATTTTTCTCGGAATTCTGCTGAAGTTTAAAAAAGCTTTGGAACTCTTCCAATGTTCTGGGAATTCCGCTGATGTTTAATAATGCTTTTAGAACTCTTCATTTTTCTCGGAATTCTGCTGATGTTTAACAATGCTTTGGAACTCTTCCATTGTTCTCGGAATTCTGGTGAAGTTTAAAAATGCTTTGGAACTCTTCCATTGTTCACGGAATTCTGCTGAAGTTTAAAATTGCTTTGGAACTCTTCCATTGTCCTCGGAATTCCGCTGATGTTTAATAATGCTTTTGTAACTCTTTCATTGTTCTCATAATTCCGCTGATGTTTAACAATGCTTTGGAACTCTTCCATTGTTCTCGGAATTCCGCTGATGTTTAACAATGCTTTGGAACTCTTCCATTGTTCTCGGAATTCTGGTGAAGTTTAAAAATGATTTTTAACTCTTCCATTGCTCACGGAATTCTGCTGAAGTTTAAAAAGCTTTGGAACTCTTCCATTGTTCTGGGAATTCTGCTGAAGTTTAAAATTGCTTTGGAACTCTTCCATTGTCCTCGGAATTCTGCTGATGTTTAATAATGCTTTTGGAACTCTTCCATTGATCTCATAATTCCGCTGATGTTTAACAATGCTTTGGAACTCTTCTATTGTTCACGGAAATCTGCTGAAGTTTAAAAAGCTTTGGAACTCTTCCATTGTTCTGGGAATTCTGCTGAAGATTAAAATTGCTTTGGTAATCTTCCATTGTTCTCGTAATTCTGCTGATGTTTAACAATGCTTTGGAACTCTTCCATTGTTCTCGGAATTCTGGTGAAGTTTAAAAATGCTTTGGAACTCTTCCATTGTTCTCAGAATTCCGCTGAAGTTTAAAAATGCTTTGGAACTCCTCCATTGTTCTCGGAATTCTGCTGAAGTTTCAAAATTCTGTGGAACTCTTCCATTGTTCTTGGATTTCCGCTGATGTTTAATAATGCTTTTTGAACTCTTCCATTGTTCTCGGAATTCCGCTGATGTTTAACAATGCTTTGGAACTCTTCCATTGTTCTGGGAAATCTGCTGAAGTTTAAAAATGCTTTGGAACTCTTCCGTTGTTCTCGGAATTCTGCTGAAGTTTCAAAATTCTGTGGAACTCTTCCATTGTTCTTGGATTTCCGCTCATGTTTAATAATGCTTTTTGAACTCTTCCATTGTTCTCGGAATTCCGCTGATGTTTAACAATGCTTTGGAACTCTTCCATTGTTCTCGGAATTCTGCTGAAGTTTAAAAATTCTGTGGAACTCTTCCATTGTTCTTGGAATTCCGCTAATGTTTAACAATGCTTTGGAACTCTTCCATTGTTCTCGGAAATACGCTGATGTTTATCAATGCTTTGGAAATCTTCCATTGTTCTCGGAATTCCGCTGTAGTTTAAAAATGCTTTGGAACTCTTCCATTGTTTTTGGATTTCCGATAAAGTTTAGCAATGCTTTGGAACTCTTCCATTGTTCTCAGAATTCCGCAAAAGTTTATAAATGCTTTGGAACTCTACCATTGTTCTCGGAATTCTGCTGAAGTTTAAAAAAGCTTTGGAACTCTTCCATTGTTCTTGGAATTTCGTTGATGTTTAATAATGCTTTTGGAACTCTTCCATTGTTCTCGGAATTCTGCTGAAGTTTAAAAAAGCTTTGGAACTCTTCCATTGTTCTTGGAATTCCATTGATGTTTAATAATGCTTTTGAAACTCTTCCATTGTTCTCGGAATTCTGTTGATATTTAATAATTCTTTTGGAACTCTTCCATTGTTCTCGGAATTCTGCTGAAGTTTAAAAATGCTTGGAACTCTTCCATTGTTCTCGAAATTCTGCTGAAGTTTAAAAAAGCTTTGGAACTCTTCCAATCTTTTCGGAATTCCGCTGATGTTTAATAATGCTTTTGGAACTCTTCCATTTTTCTCGGAATTCCGCTGATGTTTAACAATGCTTTTGGAACTCTTCCATTGTTCTCGTAACTCCGCTGATGTTTAACAATGCTTTGGAACTCTTCCATTGTTCTTGGAATTCTGCTGATGTTTAACAATGCTTTGGAACTCTTCCATTGTTCAAGGAATTCTGCTGAAGTTTATAAATGCTTTGGAACTCTTCCATTGTTCTCTGTATACTGCTAATGTCTAACAATGCTTTGGAACTCTTCCATTGTTCTCGGAATTCCGCTGATGTTTAACAATGCTTTGGAACTCTTCCATTGTTCTCGGAATTCTGGTGAAGTTTAAAAATGCTTTGGAACTCTTCCATTGTTCACGGAATTCTGCTGAAGTTTAAAATTGCTTTTGAACTCTTCCATTGTCCTCGGAATTCCGCTGATGTTTAATAATGCTTTTGTAACTCTTTCATTGTTCTCATAATTCCGCTGATGTTTAACAATGCTTTGGAACTCTTCCATTGTTCTCGGAATTCCGCTGATGTTTAACAATGCTTTGGAACTCTTCCATTGTTCTCGGAATTCTGGTGAAGTTTAAAAATGCTTTGGAACTCTTCCATTGCTCACGGAATTCTGCTGAAGTTTAAAAAGCTTTGGAACTCTTCCATTGTTCTGGGAATTCTGCTGAAGTTTAAAATTGCTTTGGAACTCTTCCATTGTCCTCGGAATTCTGCTGATGTTTAATAATGCTTTTGGAACTCTTCCATTGTTCTCATAATTCCGCTGATGTTTAACAATGCTTTGGAACTCTTCCATTGTTCACGGAAATCTGCTGAAGTTTAAAAAGCTTTGGAACTCTTCCATTGCTCTGGGAATTCTTCTGAAGTTTAAAAAGTTTTGGAACTCTTCCATTGTTCTGGGAATTCTGCTGAAGATTAAAATTGCTTTGGTAATCTTCCATTGTTCTCGTAATTCTGCTGATGTTTAACAATGCTTTGGAACTCTTCCATTGTTCTCGGAATTCTGGTGAAGTTTAAAAATGCTTTGGAACTCTTCCATTGTTCTCAGAATTCCGCTGAAGTTTAAAAATGCTTTGGAACTCTTCCATTGTTCTCGGAATTCCGCTGTAGTTTAAAAATACTTTGGAACTCTTTCATTGTTCTCGGGATTCTGCTGAAGTTTAGCCATGCTTTGGAACTCTTCCATTGTTCTCGGAATTCCGATGTAGTTTAAAAATGCATTGGAACTCTTCCATTGTTCTCGGAATTCCGCTGAAGGTTAACAATGCTTTGGAACTCTTCCATTGTTCTGGGAATTCTGCTGAAGTTTAAAAATGCTTTGGAACTCTTCCGTTGTTCTCGGAATTCTGCTGAAGTTTCAAAATTCTGTGGAACTCTTCCATTGTTCTTGGATTTCCGCTGATGTTTAATAATGCTTTTTGAACTCTTCCATTGTTCTCGGAATTCCGCTGATGTTTAACAATGCTTTGGAACTCTTCCACTGTTCTCGGAATTCTGCTGAAGTTTAAAAATTCTGTGGAACTCTTCCATTGTTCTTGGAATTCCGCTAATGTTTAACAATGCTTTGGAACTCTTCCATTGTTCTCGGAAATACGCTGATGTTTATCAATGCTTTGGAAATCTTCCATTGTTCTCGGAATTCCGCTGAAGTTTAACATTGCTTTGGAACTCTTCCATTGTTCCGGGAATTCATATGAAGTTTAAAAATGGTTTGGAACTCTTCCAATGTTCTGGGAATTCTGCTGAAGTTTAAAAATGCTTTGGAACTCTTCTATTGTTCTCGGAATTCTGCTGATGTTTAACAATGCTTTGGAACTCTTCCATTGTTCAAGGAATTCCGCTGAAGTTAAAAAATGCTTTGGAACTCTTCCATTGTTCTCGGTATTCCGCTAATGTTTAACAATGCTTTGGAACTCTTCCATTGTTCTCGGAATTCTGTGGAAGTTTAAAAATGCTTTGGAACTCTTCCATTGTTCTCGGAATTCTGCTGAAGTTTAACAATGCTTTGGAACTCTTCCATTGTTCTCGGAATTCCGCTGAAGTTTAAAAATGCTTTGGAACTCTTTCATTGTTCTTGGAATTACACTGAAGTTTAGGCATGCTTTGGAACTCTTCCATTGTTCTCGGAATTCCGCTGAAGTTTAAAAATGCTTTGGAATTATTCCATGGTTCTCGGAATTCTGCTGAAGTTTAAAAAAGCTTTTGAACTATTCCGTTGTTCTCGGAATTCCGCTCATAATTAACATTGCTTTGGAACTCTTCCATTGTTCTCGGAATTCCGCTGATGTTTAATAATGCTTTTGGAACTCATCCATTGTTCTCGGTATTCCGCTAATGTTTAACAATGCTTTGGAGCTCTTCCATTGTTCTCGGAATTCCGCTGATGTTTAACAATGCTTTGGAACTCTTCCCTTGTTCTCGGAATTCCACTGTAGTTTCAAAATGCTTTGGGACGCTTCCATTTTTCTCGGAATTCCGCTGAAGTTTAAAAATGCTTTGGAACTCTTCCATTGTTCTCGGAATTCTGTGGAAGTTTAAAAATGCTTTGGAACTCTTCCATTGTTCTCGGAATTCTGCTGAAGTTTAAAAATGCTTGGAACTCTTCCATTGTTCTTGAAATTCTGCTGAAGTTTAAAAAAGCTTTGGAACTCTTCCAATCTTTTCGGAATTTCGCTGATGTTTAATAGTGCTTTTAGAACTCTTCCATTTTTCTCGGAATTCCGCTGATGTTTAACAATGCTTTTGGAAGTCTTCCATTGTTCTCGTAACTCCGCTGATGTTTAAAAATGCTTTGGAATTCTTCCATTGTTCTGCTGAAGTTTAAAATTGCTTAGGAAAATTCCATTGTTCTCAGAATTCCAATGAAGCTTAAAAATGCTTTGGAACTCTTACCTTGTTCTCGGAATTCCGCTAATGTTTAACAATGTTTTTTAACTCTTCCATTGTTCTCGGAATTCTGCTGTAGTCTAAAAATGCTTTGGAACTCTTTCATTGTTCTTGGAATTACACTGAAGTTTAGCCATGCTTTGGAACTCTTCCATTGTTCTCGGAATTCCGCTGAAGTTTAAAAATGCTTTGGAATTATTCCATGGTTCTCGGAATTCTGCTGAAGTTTAAAAAAGCTTTTGAACTATTCTATTGTTCTCGGAATTCCGCTCATAATTAACATTGCTTTGGAACTCTTCCATTGTTCTCGGAATTCCGCTGATGTTTAATAATGCTTTTGGAACTCATCCATTGTTCTCGGAATTCCAATAATGTTTAAAAATGCTTTGGAATTCATCCATTGTTCTCGGAATTCTGTTCATGTTTATTAATGCTTTTGGAACTCTGCCATTGTGCTCGGAATTCTGCTGAAGTTTAAAAATACTTTGGAACTCTTCCATTGTTCTCGGAATTCCGCTGATGTTTATCAAACCTATGGAACTCTTTCATTGTTCTCGGAATTCCGCTGTAGTTTAAAAATGCTTTGGAACTCTTCCATTGTTTTTGGATTTCCGATAAAGTTTAGCAATGCTTTGGAACTCTTCCATTGTTCTCAGAATTCCGCAAAAGTTTATAAATGCTTTGGAACTCTACCATTGTTCTCGGAATTCTGCTGAAGTTTAAAAAAGCTTTGGAACTCTTCCATTGTTCTTGGAATTTCGTTGATGTTTAATAATGCTTTTGGAACTCTTCCATTGTTCTCGGAATTCTGCTGAAGTTTAAAAAAGCTTTGGAACTCTTCCATTGTTCTTGGAATTCCGTTGATGTTTAATAATGCTTTTGAAACTCTTCCATTGTTCTCGGAATTCTGTTGATATTTAATAATTCTTTTGGAACTCTTCCATTGTTCTCAGAATTCTGCTGAAGTTTAAAAATGCTTTGGAACTCTTCCATTGTTCTCGGAATTCCGCTGAAGTTTAACATTGATTTGGAACTCTTCCATTGTTCTGGGAATTCAGATGAAGTTTAAAAATGGTTTGGAACTCTTCCATTGTTCTCGGTATTCCGCTAGTGTTTAACAATGCTTTGGAAGTCTTCCATTGTTCTCGGAATTCCACTGATGTTTAACAATGCTTTGGAACTCTTCCATTGTTCTCGGAATTCTGTGGAAGTTTAAAAATGCTTTGGAACTCTTCCATTGTTCTCGGAATTCTGCTGAAGTTTAAAAATGCTTGGAACTCTTCCATTGTTCTCGAAATTCTGCTGAAGTTTAAAAAAGCTTTGGAACTTTTCCAATCTTTTCGGAATTCCGCTGATGTTTAATAATGCTTTTGGAACTCTTCCATTTTTCTCGGAATTCCGCTGATGTTTAACAATGCTTTTGGAACTCTTCCATTGTTCTCGTAACTCTGCTGATGTTTAACAATGCTTTGGAACTCTTCCATTGTTCTTGGAATTCTGCTGATGTTTAACAATGCTTTGGAACTCTTCCATTGTTCAAGGAATTCTGCTGAAGTTTATAAATGCTTTGGAACTCTTCCATTGTTCTCTGTATACTGCTAATGTCTAACAATGCTTTGGAACTCTTCCATTGTTCTCGGAATTCCGCTGATGTTTAACAATGCTTTGTAACTCTTCCATTGTTCTCTGAATTCCACTGTAGTTTCAAAATGCTTTGGAACTCTTCCATTATTATCGTAATTATGCTGAAGTTAAAAAATGCTTTGGAACTCTTCCATTTTTCTCAGAATTCTGCTGAAGTTTAAAAAAGCTTTGGAACTCTTCCAATGTTCTGGGAATTCCGCTGATGTTTAATAATGCTTTTAGAACTCTTCATTTTTCTCGGAATTCTGCTGATGTTTAACAATGCTTTGGAACTCTTCCATTGTTCTCGGAATTCTGGTGAAGTTTAAAAATGCTTTGGAACTCTTCCATTGTTCACGGAATTCTGCTGAAGTTTAAAATTGCTTTTGAACTCTTCCATTGTCCTCGGAATTCCGCTGATGTTTAATAATGCTTTTGTAACTCTTTCATTGTTCTCATAATTCCGCTGATGTTTAACAATGCTTTGGAACTCTTCCATTGTTCTCGGAATTCCGCTGATGTTTAACAATGCTTTGGAACTCTTCCATTGTTCTCGGAATTCTGGTGAAGTTTAAAAATGCTTTGGAACTCTTCCATTGCTCACGGAATTCTGCTGAAGTTTAAAAAGCTTTGGAACTCTTCCATTGTTCTGGGAATTCTGCTGAAGTTTAAAATTGCTTTGGAACTCTTCCATTGTCCTCGGAATTCTGCTGATGTTTAATAATGCTTTTGGAACTCTTCCATTGTTCTCATAATTCCGCTGATGTTTAACAATGCTTTGGAACTCTTCCATTGTTCACGGAAATCTGCTGAAGTTTAAAAAGCTTTGGAACTCTTCCATTGCTCTGGGAATTCTTCTGAAGTTTAAAAAGTTTTGGAACTCTTCCATTGTTCTGGGAATTCTGCTGAAGATTAAAATTGCTTTGGTAATCTTCCATTGTTCTCGTAATTCTGCTGATGTTTAACAATGCTTTGGAACTCTTCCATTGTTCTCGGAATTCTGGTGAAGTTTAAAAATGCTTTGGAACTCTTCCATTGTTCTCAGAATTCCGCTGAAGTTTAAAAATGCTTTGGAACTCTTCCATTGTTCTCGGAATTCCGCTGTAGTTTAAAAATACTTTGGAACTCTTTCATTGTTCTCGGGATTCTGCTGAAGTTTAGCCATGCTTTGGAACTCTTCCATTGTTCTCGGAATTCCGATGTAGTTTAAAAATGCATTGGACCTCTTCCATTGTTCTCGGAATTCCGCTGAAGGTTAACAATGCTTTGGAACTCTTCCATTGTTCTGGGAATTCTGCTGAAGTTTAAAAATGCTTTGGAACTCTTCCGTTGTTCTCGGAATTCTGCTGAAGTTTCAAAATTCTGTGGAACTCTTCCATTGTTCTTGGATTTACGCTGATGTTTAATAATGCTTTTTGAACTCTTCCATTGTTCTCGGAATTCCGCTGATGTTTAACAATGCTTTGGAACTCTTCCACTGTTCTCGGAATTCTGCTGAAGTTTAAAAATTCTGTGGAACTCTTCCATTGTTCTTGGAATTCCGCTAATGTTTAACAATGCTTTGGAACTCTTCCATTGTTCTCGGAAATACGCTGATGTTTATCAATGCTTTGGAAATCTTCCATTGTTCTCGGAATTCCGTTGAAGTTTAACATTGCTTTGGAACTCTTCCATTGTTCCGGGAATTCATATGAAGTTTAAAAATGGTTTGGAACTCTTCCAATGTTCTGGGAATTCTGCTGAAGTTTAAAAATGCTTTGGAACTCTTCTATTGTTCTCGGAATTCTGCTGATGTTTAACAATGCTTTGGAACTCTTCCATTGTTCAAGGAATTCCGCTGAAGTTAAAAAATGCTTTGGAACTCTTCCATTGTTCTCGGTATTCCGCTAATGTTTAACAATGCTTTGGAACTCTTCCATTGTTCTCGGAATTCTGTGGAAGTTTAAAAATGCTTTGGAACTCTTCCATTGTTCTCGGAATTCTGCTGAAGTTTAACAATGCTTTGGAACTCTTCCATTGTTCTCGGAATTCCGCTGAAGTTTAAAAATGTTTTGGAACTCTTTCATAGTTCTTGGAATTACACTGAAGTTTAGGCATGCTTTGGAACTCTTCCATTGTTCTCGGAATTCCGCTGAAGTTTAAAAATGCTTTGGAATTATTCCATGGTTCTCGGAATTCTGCTGAAGTTTAAAAAAGCTTTTGAACTATTCCGTTGTTCTCGGAATTCCGCTCATAATTAACATTGCTTTGGAACTCTTCCATTGTTCTCGGAATTCCGCTGATGTTTAATAATGCTTTTGGAACTCATCCATTGTTCTCGGTATTCCGCTAATGTTTAACAATGCTTTGGAGCTCTTCCATTGTTCTCGGAATTCTGCTGATGTTTAACAATGCTTTGGAACTCTTCCCTTGTTCTCGGAATTCCACTGTAGTTTCAAAATGCTTTGGGACGCTTCCATTTTTCTCGGAATTCCGCTGAAGTTTAAAAATGCTTTGGAACTCTTCCATTGTTCTCGGAATTCTGTGGAAGTTTAAAAATGCTTTGGAACTCTTCCATTGTTCTCGGAATTCTGCTGAAGTTTAAAAATGCTTGGAACTCTTCCATTGTTCTTGAAATTCTGCTGAAGTTTAAAAAAGCTTTGGAACTCTTCCAATCTTTTCGGAATTTCGCTGATGTTTAATAGTGCTTTTGGAACTCTTCCATTTTTCTCGGAATTCCGCTGATGTTTAACAATGCTTTTGGAAGTCTTCCATTGTTCTCGTAACTCCGCTGATGTTTAAAAATGCTTTGGAATTCTTCCATTGTTCTGCTGAAGTTTAAAATTGCTTAGGAAAATTCCATTGTTCTCAGAATTCCAATGAAGCTTAAAAATGCTTTGGAACTCTTACCTTGTTCTCGGAATTCCGCTAATGTTTAACAATGTTTTTTAACTCTTCCATTGTTCTCGGAATTCTGCTGTAGTCTAAAAATGCTTTGGAACTCTTTCATTGTTCTTGGAATTACACTGAAGTTTAGCCATGCTTTGGAACTCTTCCATTGTTCTCGGAATTCCGCTGAAGTTTAAAAATGCTTTGGAATTATTCCATGGTTCTCGGAATTCTGCTGAAGTTTAAAAAAGCTTTTGAACTATTCCATTGTTCTCGGAATTCCGCTCATAATTAACATTGCTTTGGAACTCTTCCATTGTTCTCGGAATTCCGCTGATGTTTAATAATGCTTTTGGAACTCATCCATTGTTCTCAGAATTCCAATAATGTTTAAAAATGCTTTGGAATTCATCCATTGTTCTCGGAATTCTGTTCATGTTTATTAATGCTTTTGGAACTCTGCCATTGTGCTCGGAATTCTGCTGAAGTTTAAAAATACTTTGGAACTCTTCCATTGTTCTCGGAATTCCGCTGATGTTTATCAAACCTATGGAACTCTTTCATTGTTCTCGGAATTCCGCTGCAGTTTAAAAATGCTTTGGAACTCTTCCATTGTTCTCGGAATTCTGCTGAAGTTTAAAAATGCTTGGAACTCTTCCATTGTTCTTGAAATTCTGCTGAAGTTTAAAAAAGCTTTGGAACTCTTCCAATCTTTTCATAATTTCGCTGATGTTTAATAGTGCTTTTGGAACTCTTCCATTTTTCTCGGAATTCCGCTGATGTTTAACAATGCTTTTGGAAGTCTTCCATTGTTCTCGTAACTCCGCTGATGTTTAAAAATGCTTTGGAATTCTTCCATTGTTCTGCTGAAGTTTAAAATTGCTTAGGAAAATTCCATTGTTCTCAGAATTCCAATGAAGCTTAAAAATGCTTTGGAACTCTTACCTTGTTCTCGGAATTCCGCTAATGTTTAACAATGTTTTTTAACTCTTCCATTGTTCTCGGAATTCTGCTGTAGTCTAAAAATGCTTTGGAACTCTTTCATTGTTCTTGGAATTACACTGAAGTTTAGCCATGCTTTGGAACTCTTCCATTGTTCTCGGAATTCCGCTGAAGTTTAAAAATGCTTTGGAATTATTCCATGGTTCTCGGAATTCTGCTGAAGTTTAAAAAAGCTTTTGAACTATTCCATTGTTCTCGGAATTCCGCTCATAATTAACATTGCTTTGGAACTCTTCCATTGTTCTCGGAATTCCGCTGATGTTTAATAATGCTTTTGGAACTCATCCATTGTTCTCGGAATTCCAATAATGTTTAAAAATGCTTTGGAATTCATCCATTGTTCTCGGAATTCTGTTCATGTTTATTAATGCTTTTGGAACTCTGCCATTGTGCTCGGAATTCTGCTGAAGTTTAAAAATACTTTGGAACTCTTCCATTGTTCTCGGAATTCCGCTGATGTTTATCAAACCTATGGAACTCTTTCATTGTTCTCGGAATTCCGCTGTAGTTTAAAAATGCTTTGGAACTCTTCCATTGTTTTTGGATTTCCGATAAAGTTTAGCAATGCTTTGGAACTCTTCCATTGTTCTCAGAATTCCACAAAAGTTTATAAATGCTTTGGAACTCTACCATTGTTCTCGGAATTCTGCTGAAGTTTAAAAAAGCTTTGGAACTCTTCCATTGTTCTTGGAATTTCGTTGATGTTTAATAATGCTTTTGGAACTCTTCCATTGTTCTCGGAATTCTGCTGAAGTTTAAAAAAGCTTTGGAACTCTTCCATTGTTCTTGGAATTCCGTTGATGTTTAATAATGCTTTTGAAACTCTTCCATTGTTCTCGGAATTCTGTTGATATTTAATAATTCTTTTGGAACTCTTCCATTGTTCTCAGAATTCTGCTGAAGTTTAAAAATGCTTTGGAACTCTTCCATTGTTCTCGGAATTCCGCTGAAGTTTAACATTGATTTGGAACTCTTCCATTGTTCCGGGAATTCAGATGAAGTTTAAAAATGGTTTGGAACTCTTCCATTGTTCTCGGTATTCCTCTAGTGTTTAACAATGCTTTGGAAGTCTTCCATTGTTCTCGGAATTCCACTGATGTTTAACAATGCTTTGGAACTCTTCCATTGTTCTCGGAATTCTGTGGAAGTTTAAAAATGCTTTGGAACTCTTCCATTGTTCTCGGAATTCTGCTGAAGTTTAAAAATGCTTGGAACTCTTCCATTGTTCTCGAAATTCTGCTGAAGTTTAAAAAAGCTTTGGAACTCTTCCAATCTTTTCGGAATTCCGCTGATGTTTAATAATGCTTTTGGAACTCTTCCATTTTTCTCGGAATTCCGCTGATGTTTAACAATGCTTTTGGAACTCTTCCATTGTTCTCGGAATTCCGCTGATGTTTAACAATGCTTTGGAACTCTTCCACTGTTCTCGGAATTCTGCTGAAGTTTAAAAATTCTGTGGAACTCTTCCATTGTTCTTGGAATTCCGCTAATGTTTAACAATGCTTTGGAACTCTTCCATTGTTCTCGGAAATACGCTGATGTTTATCAATGCTTTGGAAATCTTCCATTGTTCTCGGAATTCCGCTGAAGTTTAACATTGCTTTGGAACTCTTCCATTGTTCCGGGAATTCATATGAAGTTTAAAAATGGTTTGGAACTCTTCCAATGTTCTGGGAATTCTGCTGAAGTTTAAAAATGCTTTGGAACTCTTCTATTGTTCTCGGAATTCTGCTGATGTTTAACAATGCTTTGGAACTCTTCCATTGTTCAAGGAATTCCGCTGAAGTTAAAAAATGCTTTGGAACTCTTCCATTGTTCTCGGTATTCCGCTAATGTTTAACAATGCTTTGGAACTCTTCCATTGTTCTCGGAATTCTGTGGAAGTTTAAAAATGCTTTGGAACTCTTCCATTGTTCTCGGAATTCTGCTGAAGATTAACAATGCTTTGGAACTCTTCCATTGTTCTCGGAATTCCGCTGAAGTTTAAAAATGCTTTGGAACTCTTTCATTGTTCTTGGAATTACACTGAAGTTTAGGCATGCTTTGGAACTCTTCCATTGTTCTCGGAATTCCGCTGAAGTTTAAAAATGCTTTGGAATTATTCCATGGTTCTCGGAATTCTGCTGAAGTTTAAAAAAGCTTTTGAACTATTCCGTTGTTCTCGGAATTCCGCTCATAATTAACATTGCTTTGGAACTCTTCCATTGTTCTCGGAATTCCGCTGATGTTTAATAATGCTTTTGGAACTCATCCATTGTTCTCGGTATTCCGCTAATGTTTAACAATGCTTTGGAGCTCTTCCATTGTTCTCGGAATTCCGCTGATGTTTAACAATGCTTTGGATCTCTTCCCTTGTTCTCGGAATTCCACTGTAGTTTCAAAATGCTTTGGGACGCTTCCATTTTTCTCGGAATTCCGCTGAAGTTTAAAAATGCTTTGGAACTCTTCCATTGTTCTCGGAATTCTGTGGAAGTTTAAAAATGCTTTGGAACTCTTCCATTGTTCTCGGAATTCTGCTGAAGTTTAAAAATGCTTGGAACTCTTCCATTGTTCTTGAAATTCTGCTGAAGTTTAAAAAAGCTTTGGAACTCTTCCAATCTTTTTGGAATTTCGCTGATGTTTAATAGTGCTTTTGGAACTCTTCCATTTTTCTCGGAATTCCGCTGATGTTTAACAATGCTTTTGGAAGTCTTCCATTGTTCTCGTAACTCCGCTGATGTTTAAAAATGCTTTGGAATTCTTCCATTGTTCTGCTGAAGTTTAAAATTGCTTAGGAAAATTCCATTGTTCTCAGAATTCCAATGAAGCTTAAAAATGCTTTGGAACTCTTACCTTGTTCTCGGAATTCCGCTAATGTTTAACAATGTTTTTTAACTCTTCCATTGTTCTCGGAATTCTGCTGTAGTCTAAAAATGCTTTGGAACTCTTTCATTGTTCTTGGAATTACACTGAAGTTTAGCCATGCTTTGGAACTCTTCCATTGTTCTCGGAATTCCGCTGAAGTTTAAAAATGCTTTGGAATAATTCCATGGTTCTCGGAATTCTGCTGAAGTTTAAAAAAGCTTTTGAACTATTCCATTGTTCTCGGAATTCCGCTCATAATTAACATTGCTTTGGAACTCTTCCATTGTTCTCGGAATTCCGCTGATGTTTAATAATGCTTTTGGAACTCATCCATTGTTCTCGGAATTCCAATAATGTTTAAAAATGCTTTGGAATTCATCCATTGTTCTCGGAATTCTGTTCATGTTTATTAATGCTTTTGGAACTCTGCCATTGTGCTCGGAATTCTGCTGAAGTTTAAAAATACTTTGGAACTCTTCCATTGTTCTCGGAATTCCGCTGATGTTTATCAAACCTATGGAACTCTTTCATTGTTCTCGGAATTCCGCTGTAGTTTAAAAATGCTTTGGAACTCTTCCATTGTTTTTGGATTTCCGATAAAGTTTAGCAATGCTTTGGAACTCTTCCATTGTTCTCAGAATTCCGCAAAAGTTTATAAATGCTTTGGAACTCTACCATTGTTCTCGGAATTCTGCTGAAGTTTAAAAAAGCTTTGGAACTCTTCCATTGTTCTTGGAATTTCGTTGATGTTTAATAATGCTTTTGGAACTCTTCCATTGTTCTCGGAATTCTGCTGAAGTTTAAAAAAGCTTTGGAACTCTTCCATTGTTCTTGGAATTCCGTTGATGTTTAATAATGCTTTTGAAACTCTTCCATTGTTCTCGGAATTCTGTTGATATTTAATAATTCTTTTGGAACTCTTCCATTGTTCTCAGAATTCTGCTGAAGTTTAAAAATGCTTTGGAACTCTTCCATTGTTCTCGGAATTCCGCTGAAGTTTAACATTGATTTGGAACTCTTCCATTGTTCCGGGAATTCAGATGAAGTTTAAAAATGGTTTGGAACTCTTCCATTGTTCTCGGTATTCCGCTAGTGTTTAACAATGCTTTGGAAGTCTTCCATTGTTCTCGGAATTCCACTGATGTTTAACAATGCTTTGGAACTCTTCCATTGTTCTCGGAATTCTGTGGAAGTTTAAAAATGCTTTGGAACTCTTCCATTGTTCTCGGAATTCTGCTGAAGTTTAAAAATGCTTGGAACTCTTCCATTGTTCTCGAAATTCTGCTGAAGTTTAAAAAAGCTTTGGAACTCTTCCAATCTTTTCGGAATTCCGCTGATGTTTAATAATGCTTTTGGAACTCTTCCATTTTTCTCGGAATTCCGCTGATGTTTAACAATGCTTTTGGAACTCTTCCATTGTTCTCGTAACTCCGCTGATGTTTAACAATGCTTTGGAACTCTTCCATTGTTCTTGGAATTCTGCTGATGTTTAACAATGCTTTGGAACTCTTCCATTGTTCAAGGAATTCTGCTGAAGTTTATAAATGCTTTGGAACTCTTCCATTGTTCTCTGTATACTGCTAATGTCTAACAATGCTTTGGAACTCTTCCATTGTTCTCGGAATTCCGCTGATGTTTAACAATGCTTTGGAACTCTTCCATTGTTCTCTGAATTCCACTGTAGTTTCAAAATGCTTTGGAACTCTTCCATTATTATCGTAATTATGCTGAAGTTAAAAATGCTTTGGAACTCTTCCATTTTTCTCGGAATTCTGCTGAAGTTTAAAAAAGCTTTGGAACTCTTCCAATGTTCTGGGAATTCCGCTGATGTTTAATAATGCTTTTAGAACTCTTCATTTTTCTCGGAATTCTGCTGATGTTTAACAATGCTTTGGAACTCTTCCATTGTTCTCGGAATTCTGGTGAAGTTTAAAAATGCTTTGGAACTCTTCCATTGTTCACGGAATTCTGCTGAAGTTTAAAATTGCTTTGGAACTCTTCCATTGTCCTCGGAATTCCGCTGATGTTTAATAATGCTTTTGTAACTCTTTCATTGTTCTCATAATTCCGCTGATGTTTAACAATGCTTTGGAACTCTTCCATTGTTCTCGGAATTCCGCTGATGTTTAACAATGCTTTGGAACTCTTCCATTGTTCTCGGAATTCTGGTGAAGTTTAAAAATGCTTTGGAACTCTTCCATTGCTCACGGAATTCTGCTGAAGTTTAAAAAGCTTTGGAACTCTTCCATTGTTCTGGGAATTCTGCTGAAGTTTAAAATTGCTTTGGAACTCTTCCATTGTCCTCGGAATTCTGCTGATGTTTAATAATGCTTTTGGAACTCTTCCATTGTTCTCATAATTCCGCTGATGTTTAACAATGCTTTGGAACTCTTCCATTGTTCACGGAAATCTGCTGAAGTTTAAAAAGCTTTGGAACTCTTCCATTGCTCTGGGAATTCTTCTGAAGTTTAAAAAGTTTTGGAACTCTTCCATTGTTCTGGGAATTCTGCTGAAGATTAAAATTGCTTTGGTAATCTTCCATTGTTCTCGTAATTCTGCTGATGTTTAACAATGCTTTGGAACTCTTCCATTGTTCTCGGAATTCTGGTGAAGTTTAAAAATGCTTTGGAACTCTTCCATTGTTCTCAGAATTCCGCTGAATTTTAAAAATGCTTTGGAACTCTTCCATTGTTCTCGGAATTCCGCTGTAGTTTAAAAATACTTTGGAACTCTTTCATTGTTCTCGGGATTCTGCTGAAGTTTAGCCATGCTTTGGAACTCTTCCATTGTTCTCGGAATTCCGATGTAGTTTAAAAATGCATTGGAACTCTTCCATTGTTCTCGGAATTCCGCTGAAGGTTAACAATGCTTTGGAACTCTTCCATTGTTCTGGGAATTCTGCTGAAGTTTAAAAATGCTTTGGAACTCTTCCGTTGTTCTCGGAATTCTGCTGAAGTTTCAAAATTCTGTGGAACTCTTCCATTGTTCTTGGATTTCTGCTGATGTTTAATAATGCTTTTTGAACTCTTCCATTGTTCTCGGAATTCCGCTGATGTTTAACAATGCTTTGGAACTCTTCCACTGTTCTCGGAATTCTGCTGAAGTTTAAAAATTCTGTGGAACTCTTCCATTGTTCTTGGAATTCCGCTAATGTTTAACAATGCTTTGGAACTCTTCCATTGTTCTCGGAAATACGCTGATGTTTATCAATGCTTTGGAAATCTTCCATTGTTCTCGGAATTCCGCTGAAGTTTAACATTGCTTTGGAACTCTTCCATTGTTCCGGGAATTCATATGAAGTTTAAAAATGGTTTGGAACTCTTCCAATGTTCTGGGAATTCTGCTGAAGTTTAAAAATGCTTTGGAACTCTTCTATTGTTCTCGGAATTCTGCTGATGTTTAATAATGCTTTGGAACTCTTCCATTGTTCAAGGAATTCCGCTGAAGTTAAAAAATGCTTTGGAACTCTTCCATTGTTCTCGGTATTCCGCTAATGTTTAACAATGCTTTGGAACTCTTCCATTGTTCTCGGAATTCCGCTGATGTTTAACAATGCTTTGGAACTCTTCCATTGTTCTCGGAATTCTGTGGAAGTTTAAAAATGCTTTGGAACTCTTCCATTGTTCTCGGAATTCTGCTGAAGTTTAACAATGCTTTGGAACTCTTCCATTGTTCTCGGAATTCCGCTGAAGTTTAAAAATGCTTTGGAACTCTTTCATTGTTCTTGGAATTACACTGAAGTTTAGGCATGCTTTGGAACTCTTCCATTGTTCTCGGAATTCCGCTGAAGTTTAAAAATGCTTTGGAATTATTCCATGGTTCTCGGAATTCTGCTGAAGTTTAAAAAAGCTTTTGAACTATTCCGTTGTTCTCGGAATTCCGCTCATAATTAACATTGCTTTGGAACTCTTCCATTGTTCTCGGAATTCCGCTGATGTTTAATAATGCTTTTGGAACTCATCCATTGTTCTCGGTATTCCGCTAATGTTTAACAATGCTTTGGAGCTCTTCCATTGTTCTCGGAATTCCGCTGATGTTTAACAATGCTTTGGAACTCTTCCCTTGTTCTCGGAATTCCACTGTAGTTTCAAAATGCTTTGGGACGCTTCCATTTTTCTCGGAATTCCGCTGAAGTTTAAAAATGCTTTGGAACTCTTCCATTGTTCTCGGAATTCTGTGGAAGTTTAAAAATGCTTTGGAACTCTTCCATTGTTCTCGGAATTCTGCTGAAGTTTAAAAATGCTTGGAACTCTTCCATTGTTCTTGAAATTCTGCTGAAGTTTAAAAAAGCTTTGGAACTCTTCCAATCTTTTCGGAATTTCGCTGATGTTTAATAGTGCTTTTGGAACTCTTCCATTTTTCTCGGAATTCCGCTGATGTTTAACAATGCTTTTGGAAGTCTTCCATTGTTCTCGTAACTCCGCTGATGTTTAAAAATGCTTTGGAATTCTTCCATTGTTCTGCTGAAGTTTAAAATTGCTTAGGAAAATTCCATTGTTCTCAGAATTCCAATGAAGCTTAAAAATGCTTTGGAACTCTTACCTTGTTCTCGGAATTCCGCTAATGTTTAACAATGTTTTTTAACTCTTCCATTGTTCTCGGAATTCTGCTGTAGTCTAAAAATGCTTTGGAACTCTTTCATTGTTCTTGGAATTACACTGAAGTTTAGCCATGCTTTGGAACTCTTCCATTGTTCTCGGAATTCCGCTGAAGTTTAAAAATGCTTTGGAATTATTCCATGGTTCTCGGAATTCTGCTGAAGTTTAAAAAAGCTTTTGAACTATTCCATTGTTCTCGGAATTCCGCTCATAATTAACATTGCTTTGGAACTCTTCCATTGTTCTCGGAATTCCGCTGATGTTTAATAATGCTTTTGGAACTCATCCATTGTTCTCGGAATTCCAATAATGTTTAAAAATGCTTTGGAATTCATCCATTGTTCTCGGAATTCTGTTCATGTTTATTAATGCTTTTGGAACTCTGCCATTGTGCTCGGAATTCTGCTGAAGTTTAAAAATACTTTGGAACTCTTCCATTGTTCTCGGAATTCCGCTGATGTTTATCAAACCTATGGAACTCTTTCATTGTTCTCGGAATTCCGCTGTAGTTTAAAAATGCTTTGGAACTCTTCCATTGTTTTTGGATTTCCGATAAAGTTTAGCAATGCTTTGGAACTCTTCCATTGTTCTCAGAATTCCGCAAAAGTTTATAAATGCTTTGGAACTCTACCATTGTTCTCGGAATTCTGATGAAGTTTAAAAAAGCTTTGGAACTCTTCCATTGTTCTTGGAATTTCGTTGATGTTTAATAATGCTTTTGGAACTCTTCCATTGTTCTCGGAATTCTGCTGAAGTTTAAAAAAGCTTTGGAACTCTTCCATTGTTCTTGGAATTCCGTTGATGTTTAATAATGCTTTTGAAACTCTTCCATTGTTCTCGGAATTCTGTTGATATTTAATAATTCTTTTGGAACTCTTCCATTGTTCTCAGAATTCTGCTGAAGTTTAAAAATGCTTTGGAACTCTTCCATTGTTCTCGGAATTCCGCTGAAGTTTAACATTGATTTGGAACTCTTCCATTGTTCCGGGAATTCAGATGAAGTTTAAAAATGGTTTGGAACTCTTCCATTGTTCTCGGTATTCCGCTAGTGTTTAACAATGCTTTGGAAGTCTTCCATTGTTCTCGGAATTCCACTGATGTTTAACAATGCTTTGGAACTCTTCCATTGTTCTCGGAATTCTGTGGAAGTTTAAAAATGCTTTGGAACTCTTCCATTGTTCTCGGAATTCTGCTGAAGTTTAAAAATGCTTGGAACTCTTCCATTGTTCTCGAAATTCTGCTGAAGTTTAAAAAAGCTTTGGAACTCTTCCAATCTTTTCGGAATTCCGCTGATGTTTAATAATGCTTTTGGAACTCTTCCATTTTTCTCGGAATTCCGCTGATGTTTAACAATGCTTTTGGAACTCTTCCATTGTTCTCGTAACTCCGCTGATGTTTAACAATGCTTTGGAACTCTTCCATTGTTCTTGGAATTCTGCTGATGTTTAACAATGCTTTGGAACTCTTCCATTGTTCAAGGAATTCTGCTGAAGTTTATAAATGCTTTGGAACTCTTCCATTGTTCTCTGTATACTGCTAATGTCTAACAATGCTTTGGAACTCTTCCATTGTTCTCGGAATTCCGCTGATGTTTAACAATGCTTTGGAACTCTTCCATTGTTCTCTGAATTCCACTGTAGTTTCAAAATGCTTTGGAACTCTTCCATTATTATCGTAATTATGCTGAAGTTAAAAAATGCTTTGGAACTCTTCCATTTTTCTCGGAATTCTGCTGAAGTTTAAAAAAGCTTTGGAACTCTTCCAATGTTCTGGGAATTCCGCTGATGTTTAATAATGCTTTTAGAACTCTTCATTTTTCTCGGAATTCTGCTGATGTTTAACAATGCTTTGGAACTCTTCCATTGTTCTCGGAATTCTGGTGAAGTTTAAAAATGCTTTGGAACTCTTCCATTGTTCACGGAATTCTGCTGAAGTTTAAAATTGCTTTGGAACTCTTCCATTGTCCTCGGAATTCCGCTGATGTTTAATAATGCTTTTGTAACTCTTTCATTGTTCTCATAATTCCGCTGATGTTTAACAATGCTTTGGAACTCTTCCATTGTTCTCGGAATTCCGCTGATGTTTAACAATGCTTTGGAACTCTTCCATTGTTCTCGGAATTCTGGTGAAGTTTAAAAATGCTTTGGAACTCTTCCATTGCTCACGGAATTCTGCTGAAGTTTAAAAAGCTTTGGAACTCTTCCATTGTTCTGGGAATTCTGCTGAAGTTTAAAATTGCTTTGGAACTCTTCCATTGTCCTCGGAATTCTGCTGATGTTTAATAATGCTTTTGGAACTCTTCCATTGTTCTCATAATTCCGCTGATGTTTAACAATGCTTTGGAACTCTTCCATTGTTCACGGAAATCTGCTGAAGTTTAAAAAGCTTTGGAACTCTTCCATTGCTCTGGGAATTCTTCTGAAGTTTAAAAAGTTTTGGAACTCTTCCATTGTTCTGGGAATTCTGCTGAAGATTAAAATTGCTTTGGTAATCTTCCATTGTTCTCGTAATTCTGCTGATGTTTAACAATGCTTTGGAACTCTTCCATTGTTCTCGGAATTCTGGTGAAGTTTAAAAATGCTTTGGAACTCTTCCATTGTTCTCAGAATACCGCTGAAGTTTAAAAATGCTTTGGAACTCTTCCATTGTTCTCGGAATTCCGCTGTAGTTTAAAAATACTTTGGAACTCTTTCATTGTTCTCGGGATTCTGCTGAAGTTTAGCCATGCTTTGGAACTCTTCCATTGTTCTCGGAATTCCGATGTAGTTTAAAAATGCATTGGAACTCTTCCATTGTTCTCGGAATTCCGCTGAAGGTTAACAATGCTTTGGAACTCTTCCATTGTTCTGGGAATTCTGCTGAAGTTTAAAAATGCTTTGGAACTCTTCCGTTGTTCTCGGAATTCTGCTGAAGTTTCAAAATTCTGTGGAACTCTTCCATTGTTCTTGGATTTCCGCTGATGTTTAATAATGCTTTTTGAACTCTTCCATTGTTCTCGGAATTCCGCTGATGTTTAACAATGCTTTGGAACTCTTCCACTGTTCTAGGAATTCTGCTGAAGTTTAAAAAATCTGTGGAACTCTTCCATTGTTCTTGGAATTCCGCTAATGTTTAACAATGCTTTGGAACTCTTCCATTGTTCTCAGAAATACGCTGATGTTTATCAATGCTTTGGAAATCTTCCATTGTTCTCGGAATTCCGCTGAAGTTTAACATTGCTTTGGAACTCTTCCATTGTTCCGGGAATTCATATGAAGTTTAAAAATGGTTTGGAACTCTTCCAATGTTCTGGGAATTCTGCTGAAGTTTAAAAATGCTTTGGAACTCTTCTATTGTTCTCGGAATTCTGCTGATGTTTAGCAATGCTTTGGAACTCTTCCATTGTTCAAGGAATTCCGCTGAAGTTAAAAAATGCTTTGGAACTCTTCCATTGTTCTCGGTATTCCGCTAATGTTTAACAATGCTTTGGAACTCTTCCATTGTTCTCGGAATTCCGCTGATGTTTAACAATGCTTTGGAACTCTTCCTTTGTTCTCGGAATTCTGTGGAAGTTTAAAAATGCTTTGGAACTCTTTCATTGTTCTTGGAATTACACTGAAGTTTAGGCATGCTTTGGAACTCTTCCATTGTTCTCGGAATTCCGCTGAAGTTTAAAAATGCTTTGGAATTATTCCATGGTTCTCGGAATTCTGCTGAAGTTTAAAAAAGCTTTTGAACTATTCCGTTGTTCTCGGAATTCCGCTCATAATTAACATTGCTTTGGAACTCTTCCATTGTTCTCGGAATTCCGCTGATGTTTAATAATGCTTTTGGAACTCATCCATTGTTCTCGGTATTCCGCTAATGTTTAACAATGCTTTGGAGCTCTTCCATTGTTCTCGGAATTCCGCTGATGTTTAACAATGCTTTGGAACTCTTCCCTTGTTCTCGGAATTCCACTGTAGTTTCAAAATGCTTTGGGACGCTTCCATTTTTCTCGGAATTCCGCTGAAGTTTAAAAATGCTTTGGAACTCTTCCATTGTTCTCGGAATTCTGTGGAAGTTTAAAAATGCTTTGGAACTCTTCCATTGTTCTCGGAATTCTGCTGAAGTTTAAAAATGCTTGGAACTCTTCCATTGTTCTTGAAATTCTGCTGAAGTTTAAAAAAGCTTTGGAACTCTTCCAATCTTTTCGGAATTTCGCTGATGTTTAATAGTGCTTTTGGAACTCTTCCATTTTTCTCGGAATTCCGCTGATGTTTAACAATGCTTTTGGAAGTCTTCCATTGTTCTCGTAACTCCGCTGATGTTTAAAAATGCTTTGGAATTCTTCCATTGCTCTGCTGAAGTTTAAAATTGCTTAGGAAAATTCCATTGTTCTCAGAATTTCAATGAAGCTTAAAAATGCTTTGGAACTCTTACCTTGTTCTCGGAATTCCGCTAATGTTTAACAATGTTTTTTAACTCTTCCATTGTTCTCGGAATTCTGCTGTAGTCTAAAAATGCTTTGGAACTCTTTCATTGTTCTTGGAATTACACTGAAGTTTAGCCATGCTTTGGAACTCTTCCATTGTTCTCGGAATTCCGCTGAAGTTTAAAAATGCTTTGGAATTATTCCATGGTTCTCGGAATTCTGCTGAAGTTTAAAAAAGCTTTTGAACTATTCCATTGTTCTCGGAATTCCGCTCATAATTAACATTGCTTTGGAACTCTTCCATTGTTCTCGGAATTCCGCTGATGTTTAATAATGCTTTTGGAACTCATCCATTGTTCTCGGAATTCCAATAATGTTTAAAAATGCTTTGGAATTCATCCATTGTTCTCGGAATTCTGTTCATGTTTATTAATGCTTTTGGAACTCTGCCATTGTGCTCGGAATTCTGCTGAAGTTTAAAAATACTTTGGAACTCTTCCATTGTTCTCGGAATTCCGCTGATGTTTATCAAACCTATGGAACTCTTTCATTGTTCTCGGAATTCCGCTGTAGTTTAAAAATGCTTTGGAACTCTTCCATTGTTTTTGGATTTCCGATAAAGTTTAGCAATGCTTTGGAACTCTTCCATTGTTCTCAGAATTCCGCAAAAGTTTATAAATGCTTTGGAACTCTACCATTGTTCTCGGAATTCTGCTGAAGTTTAAAAAAGCTTTGGAACTCTTCCATTGTTCTTGGAATTTCGTTGATGTTTAATAATGCTTTTGGAACTCTTCCATTGTTCTCGGAATTCTGCTGAAGTTTAAAAAAGCTTTGGAACTCTTCCATTGTTCTTGGAATTCCGTTGATGTTTAATAATGCTTTTGAAACTCTTCCATTGTTCTCGGAATTCTGTTGATATTTAATAATTCTTTTGGAACTCTTCCATTGTTCTCGGAATTCCGCTGAAGTTTAACATTGATTTGGAACTCTTCCATTGTTCCGGGAATTCAGATGAAGTTTAAAAATGGTTTGGAACTCTTCCATTGTTCTCGGTATTCCGCTAGTGTTTAACAATGCTTTGGAAGTCTTCCATTGTTCTCGGAATTCCACTGATGTTTAACAATGCTTTGGAACTCTTCCATTGTTCTCGGAATTCTGTGGAAGTTTAAAAATGCTTTGGAACTCTTCCATTGTTCTCGGAATTCTGCTGAAGTTTAAAAATGCTTGGAACTCTTCCATTGTTCTCGAAATTCTGCTGAAGTTTAAAAAAGCTTTGGAACTCTTCCAATCTTTTCGGAATTCCGCTGATGTTTAATAATGCTTTTGGAACTCTTCCATTTTTCTCGGAATTCCGCTGATGTTTAACAATGCTTTTGGAACTCTTCCATTGTTCTCGTAACTCCGCTGATGTTTAACAATGCTTTGGAACTCTTCCATTGTTCTTGGAATTCTGCTGATGTTTAACAATGCTTTGGAACTCTTCCATTGTTCAAGGAATTCTGCTGAAGTTTATAAATGCTTTGGAACTCTTCCATTGTTCTCTGTATACTGCTAATGTCTAACAATGCTTTGGAACTCTTCCATTGTTCTCGGAATTCCGCTGATGTTTAACAATGCTTTGGAACTCTTCCATTGTTCTCTGAATTCCACTGTAGTTTCAAAATGCTTTGGAACTCTTCCATTATTATCGTAATTATGCTGAAGTTAAAAAATGCTTTGGAACTCTTCCATTTTTCTCGGAATTCTGCTGAAGTTTAAAAAAGCTTTGGAACTCTTCCAATGTTCTGTGAATTCCGCTGATGTTTAATAAAGCTTTGGAACTCTTCCAATGTTCTGTGAATTCCGCTGATGTTTAATAATGCTTTTAGAACTCTTCATTTTTCTCGGAATTCTGCTGATGTTTAACAATGCTTTGGAACTATTCCATTGTTCTCGGAATTCTGGTGAAGTTTAAAAATGCTTTGGAACTCTTCCATTGTTCACGGAATTCTGCTGAAGTTTAAAATTGCTTTGGAACTCTTCCATTGTCCTCGGAATTCCGCTGATGTTTAATAATGCTTTTGTAACTCTTTCATTGTTCTCATAATTCCGCTGATGTTTAACAATGCTTTGGAACTCTTCCATTGTTCTCGGAATTCCGCTGATGTTTAACAATGCTTTGGAACTCTTCCATTGTTCTCGGAATTCTGGTGAAGTTTAAAAATGCTTTGGAACTCTTCCATTGCTCACGGAATTCTGCTGAAGTTTAAAAAGCTTTGGAACTCTTCCATTGTTCTGGGAATTCTGCTGAAGTTTAAAATTGCTTTGGAACTCTTCCATTGTCCTCGGAATTCTGCTGATGTTTAATAATGCTTTTGGAACTCTTCCATTGTTCTCATAATTCCGCTGATGTTTAACAATGCTTTGGAACTCTTCCATTGTTCACGGAAATCTGCTGAAGTTTAAAAAGCTTTGGAACTCTTCCATTGCTCTCGGAATTCTGCTGAAGTTTAAAAAGTTTTGGAACTCTTCCATTGTTCTGGGAATTCTGCTGAAGATTAAAATTGCTTTGGTAATCTTCCATTGTTCTCGTAATTCTGCTGATGTTTAACAATGCTTTGGAACTCTTCCATTGTTCTCGGAATTCTGGTGAAGTTTAAAAATGCTTTGGAACTCTTCCATTGTTCTCAGAATTCCGCTGAAGTTTAAAAATGCTTTGGAACTCTTCCATTGTTCTCGGAATTCCGCTGTAGTTTAAAAATACTTTGGAACTCTTTCATTGTTCTCGGGATTCTGCTGAAGTTTAGCCATGCTTTGGAACTCTTCCATTGTTCTCGGAATTCCGATGTAGTTTAAAAATGCATTGGAACTCTTCCATTGTTCTCGGAATTCCGCTGAAGGTTAACAATGCTTTGGAACTCTTCCATTGTTCTGGGAATTCTGCTGAAGTTTAAAAATGCTTTGGAACTCTTCCGTTGTTCTCGGAATTCTGCTGAAGTTTCAAAATTCTGTGGAACTCTTCCATTGTTCTTGGATTTCCGCTGATGTTTAATAATGCTTTTTGAACTCTTCCATTGTTCTCGGAATTCCGCTGATGTTTAACAATGCTTTGGAACTCTTCCACTGTTCTCGGAATTCTGCTGAAGTTTAAAAATTCTGTGGAACTCTTCCATTGTTCTTGGAATTCCGCTAATGTTTAACAATGCTTTGGAACTCTTCCATTGTTCTCGGAATTCCGCTGATGTTTAACAATGCTTTGGAACTCTTCCATTGTTCTCGGAATTCTGGTGAAGTTTAAAAATGCTTTGGAACTCTTCCATTGCTCACGGAATTCTGCTGAAGTTTAAAAAGCTTTGGAACTCTTCCATTGTTCTGGGAATTCTGCTGAAGTTTAAAATTGCTTTGGAACTCTTCCATTGTCCTCGGAATTCTGCTGATGTTTAATAATGCTTTTGGAACTCTTCCATTGTTCTCATAATTCCGTTGATGTTTAACAATGCTTTGGAACTCTTCCATTGTTCACGGAAATCTGCTGAAGTTTAAAAAGCTTTGGAACTCTTCCATTGCTCTCGGAATTCTGCTGAAGTTTAAAAAGTTTTGGAACTCTTCCATTGTTCTGGGAATTCTGCTGAAGATTAAAATTGCTTTGGTAATCTTCCATTGTTCTCGTAATTCTGCTGATGTTTAACAATGCTTTGGAACTCTTCCATTGTTCTCGGAATTCTGGTGAAGTTTAAAAATGCTTTGGAACTCTTCCATTGTTCTCAGAATTCCGCTGAAGTTTAAAAATGCTTTGGAACTCTTCCATTGTTCTCGGAATTCCGCTGTAGTTTAAAAATACTTTGGAACTCTTTCATTGTTCTCGGGATTCTGCTGAAGTTTAGCCATGCTTTGGAACTCTTCCATTGTTCTCGGAATTCCGATGTAGTTTAAAAATGCATTGGAACTCTTCCATTGTTCTCGGAATTCCGCTGAAGGTTAACAATGCTTTGGAACTCTTCCATTGTTCTGGGAATTCTGCTGAAGTTTAAAAATGCTTTGGAACTCTTCCGTTGTTCTCGGAATTCTGCTGAAGTTTCAAAATTCTGTGGAACTCTTCCATTGTTCTTGGATTTCCGCTGATGTTTAATAATGCTTTTTGAACTCTTCCATTGTTCTCGGAATTCCGCTGATGTTTAACAATGCTTTGGAACTCTTCCACTGTTCTCGGAATTCTGCTGAAGTTTAAAAATTCTGTGGAACTCTTCCATTGTTCTTGGAATTCCGCTAATGTTTAACAATGCTTTGGAACTCTTCCATTGTTCTCGGAAATACGCTGATGTTTATCAATGCTTTGGAAATCTTCCATTGTTCTCGGAATTCCGCTGAAGTTTAACATTGCTTTGGAACTCTTCCATTGTTCCGGGAATTCATATGAAGTTTAAAAATGGTTTGGAACTCTTCCAATGTTCTGGGAATTCTGCTGAAGTTTAAAAATGCTTTGGAACTCTTCTATTGTTCTCGGAATTCTGCTGATGTTTAGCAATGCTTTGGAACTCTTCCATTGTTCAAGGAATTCCGCTGAAGTTAAAAAATGCTTTGGAACTCTTCCATTGTTCTCGGTATTCCGCTAATGTTTAACAATGCTTTGGAACTCTTCCATTGTTCTCGGAATTCCGCTGATGTTTAACAATGCTTTGGAACTCTTCCTTTGTTCTCGGAATTCTGTGGAAGTTTAAAAATGCTTTGGAACTCTTTCATTGTTCTTGGAATTACACTGAAGTTTAGGCATGCTTTGGAACTCTTCCATTGTTCTCGGAATTCCGCTGAAGTTTAAAAATGCTTTGGAATTATTCCATGGTTCTCGGAATTCTGCTGAAGTTTAAAAAAGCTTTTGAACTATTCCGTTGTTCTCGGAATTCCGCTCATAATTAACATTGCTTTGGAACTCTTCCATTGTTCTCGGAATTCCGCTGATGTTTAATAATGCTTTTGGAACTCATCCATTGTTCTCGGTATTCCGCTAATGTTTAACAATGCTTTGGAGCTCTTCCATTGTTCTCGGAATTCCGCTGATGTTTAACAATGCTTTGGAACTCTTCCCTTGTTCTCGGAATTCCACTGTAGTTTCAAAATGCTTTGGGACGCTTCCATTTTTCTCGGAATTCCGCTGAAGTTTAAAAATGCTTTGGAACTCTTCCATTGTTCTCGAAATTCTGTGGAAGTTTAAAAATGCTTTGGAACTCTTCCATTGTTCTCGGAATTCTGCTGAAGTTTAAAAATGCTTGGAACTCTTCCATTGTTCTTGAAATTCTGCTGAAGTTTAAAAAAGCTTTGGAACTCTTCCAATCTTTTCGGAATTTCGCTGATGTTTAATAGTGCTTTTGGAACTCTTCCATTTTTCTCGGAATTCCGCTGATGTTTAACAATGCTTTTGGAAGTCTTCCATTGTTCTCGTAACTCCGCTGATGTTTAAAAATGCTTTGGAATTCTTCCATTGCTCTGCTGAAGTTTAAAATTGCTTAGGAAAATTCCATTGTTCTCAGAATTTCAATGAAGCTTAAAAATGCTTTGGAACTCTTACCTTGTTCTCGGAATTCCGCTAATGTTTAACAATGTTTTTTAACTCTTCCATTGTTCTCGGAATTCTGCTGTAGTCTAAAAATGCTTTGGAACTCTTTCATTGTTCTTGGAATTACACTGAAGTTTAGCCATGCTTTGGAACTCTTCCATTGTTCTCGGAATTCCGCTGAAGTTTAAAAATGCTTTGGAATTATTCCATGGTTCTCGGAATTCTGCTGAAGTTTAAAAAAGCTTTTGAACTATTCCATTGTTCTCGGAATTCCGCTCATAATTAACATTGCTTTGGAACTCTTCCATTGTTCTCGGAATTCCGCTGATGTTTAATAATGCTTTTGGAACTCATTCATTGTTCTCGGAATTCCAATAATGTTTAAAAATGCTTTGGAATTCATCCATTGTTCTCGGAATTCTGTTCATGTTTATTAATGCTTTTGGAACTCTGCCATTGTGCTCGGAATTCTGCTGAAGTTTAAAAATACTTTGGAACTCTTCCATTGTTCTCGGAATTCCGCTGATGTTTATCAAACCTATGGAACTCTTTCATTGTTCTCGGAATTCCGCTGTAGTTTAAAAATGCTTTGGAACTCTTCCATTGTTTTTGGATTTCCGATAAAGTTTAGCAATGCTTTGGAACTCTTCCATTGTTCTCAGAATTCCGCAAAAGTTTATAAATGCTTTGGAACTCTACCATTGTTCTCGGAATTCTGCTGAAGTTTAAAAAAGCTTTGGAACTCTTCCATTGTTCTTGGAATTTCGTTGATGTTTAATAATGCTTTTGGAACTCTTCCATTGTTCTCGGAATTCTGCTGAAGTTTAAAAAAGCTTTGGAACTCTTCCATTGTTCTTGGAATTCCGTTGATGTTTAATAATGCTTTTGAAACTCTTCCATTGTTCTCGGAATTCTGTTGATATTTAATAATTCTTTTGGAACTCTTCCATTGTTCTCAGAATTCTGCTGAAGTTTAAAAATGCTTTGGAACTCTTCCATTGTTCTCGGAATTCCGCTGAAGTTTAACATTGATTTGGAACTCTTCCATTGTTCCGGGAATTCAGATGAAGTTTAAAAATGGTTTGGAACTCTTCCATTGTTCTCGGTATTCCGCTAGTGTTTAACAATGCTTTGGAAGTCTTCCATTGTTCTCGGAATTCCACTGATGTTTAACAATGCTTTGGAACTCTTCCATTGTTCTCGGAATTCTGTGGAAGTTTAAAAATGCTTTGGAACTCTTCCATTGTTCTCGGAATTCTGCTGAAGTTTAAAAATGCTTGGAACTCTTCCATTGTTCTCGAAATTCTGCTGAAGTTTAAAAAAGCTTTGGAACTCTTCCAATCTTTTCGGAATTCCGCTGATGTTTAATAATGCTTTTGGAACTCTTCCATTTTTCTCGGAATTCCGCTGATGTTTAACAATGCTTTTGGAACTCTTCCATTGTTCTCGTAACTCCGCTGATGTTTAACAATGCTTTGGAACTCTTCCATTGTTCTTGGAATTCTGCTGATGTTTAACAATGCTTTGGAACTCTTCCATTGTTCAAGGAATTCTGCTGAAGTTTATAAATGCTTTGGAACTCTTCCATTGTTCTCTGTATACTGCTAATGTCTAACAATGCTTTGGAACTCTTCCATTGTTCTCGGAATTCCGCTGATGTTTAACAATGCTTTGGAACTCTTCCATTGTTCTCTGAATTCCACTGTAGTTTCAAAATGCTTTGGAACTCTTCCATTATTATCGTAATTATGCTGAAGTTAAAAAATGCTTTGGAACTCTTCCATTTTTCTCGGAATTCTGCTGAAGTTTAAAAAAGCTTTGGAACTCTTCCAATGTTCTGTGAATTCCGCTGATGTTTAAAAAAGCTTTGGAACTCTTCCAATGTTCTGTGAATTCCGCTGATGTTTAATAATGCTTTTAGAACTCTTCATTTTTCTCGGAATTCTGCTGATGTTTAACAATGCTTTGGAACTATTCCATTGTTCTCGGAATTCTGGTGAAGTTTAAAAATGCTTTGGAACTCTTCCATTGTTCACGGAATTCTGCTGAAGTTTAAAATTGCTTTGGAACTCTTCCATTGTCCTCGGAATTCCGCTGATGTTTAATAATGCTTTTGTAACTCTTTCATTGTTCTCATAATTCCGCTGATGTTTAACAATGCTTTGGAACTCTTCCATTGTTCTCGGAATTCCGCTGATGTTTAACAATGCTTTGGAACTCTTCCATTGTTCTCGGAATTCTGGTGAAGTTTAAAAATGCTTTGGAACTCTTCCATTGCTCACGGAATTCTGCTGAAGTTTAAAAAGCTTTGGAACTCTTCCATTGTTCTGGGAATTCTGCTGAAGTTTAAAATTGCTTTGGAACTCTTCCATTGTCCTCGGAATTCTGCTGATGTTTAATAATGCTTTTGGAACTCTTCCATTGTTCTCATAATTCCGCTGATGTTTAACAATGCTTTGGAACTCTTCCATTGTTCACGGAAATCTGCTGAAGTTTAAAAAGCTTTGGAACTCTTCCATTGCTCTCGGAATTCTGCTGAAGTTTAAAAAGTTTTGGAACTCTTCCATTGTTCTGGGAATTCTGCTGAAGATTAAAATTGCTTTGGTAATCTTCCATTGTTCTCGTAATTCTGCTGATGTTTAACAATGCTTTGGAACTCTTCCATTGTTCTCGGAATTCTGGTGAAGTTTAAAAATGCTTTGGAACTCTTCCATTGTTCTCAGAATTCCGCTGAAGTTTAAAAATGCTTTGGAACTCTTCCATTGTTCTCGGAATTCCGCTGTAGATTAAAAATACTTTGGAACTCTTTCATTGTTCTCGGGATTCTGCTGAAGTTTAGCCATGCTTTGGAACTCTTCCATTGTTCTCGGAATTCCGATGTAGTTTAAAAATGCATTGGAACTCTTCCATTGTTCTCGGAATTCCGCTGAAGGTTAACAATGCTTTGGAACTCTTCCATTGTTCTGGGAATTCTGCTGAAGTTTAAAAATGCTTTGGAACTCTTCCGTTGTTCTCGGAATTCTGCTGAAGTTTCAAAATTCTGTGGAACTCTTCCATTGTTCTTGGATTTCCGCTGATGTTTAATAATGCTTTTTGAACTCTTCCATTGTTCTCGGAATTCCGCTGATGTTTAACAATGCTTTGGAACTCTTCCACTGTTCTCGGAATTCTGCTGAAGTTTAAAAATTCTGTGGAACTCTTCCATTGTTCTTGGAATTCCGCTAATGTTTAACAATGCTTTGGAACTCTTCCATTGTTCTCGGAAATACGCTGATGTTTATCAATGCTTTGGAAATCTTCCATTGTTCTCGGAATTCCGCTGAAGTTTAACATTGCTTTGGAACTCTTCCATTGTTCCGGGAATTCATATGAAGTTTAAAAATGGTTTGGCACTCTTCCAATGTTCTGGGAATTCTGCTGAAGTTTAAAAATGCTTTGGAACTCTTCTATTGTTCTCGGAATTCTGCTGATGTTTAACAATGCTTTGGAACTCTTCCATTGTTCAAGGAATTCCGCTGAAGTTAAAAAATGCTTTGGAACTCTTCCATTGTTCTCGGTATTCCGCTAATGTTTAACAATGCTTTGGAACTCTTCCATTGTTCTCGGAATTCCGCTGATGTTTAACAATGCTTTGGAACTCTTCCATTGTTCTCGGAATTCTGTGGAAGTTTAAAAATGCTTTGGAACTCTTCCATTGTTCTCGGAATTCTGCTGAAGTTTAACAATGCTTTGGAACTCTTCCATTGTTCTCGGAATTCCGCTGAAGTTTAAAAATGCTTTGGAACTCTTTCATTGTTCTTGGAATTACACTGAAGTTTAGCCATGCTTTGGAACTCTTCCATTGTTCTCGGAATTCCGCTGAAGTTTAAAAATGCTTTGGAATTATTCCATGGTTCTCGGAATTCTGCTGAAGTTTAAAAAAGCTTTTGAACTATTCCGTTGTTCTCGGAATTCCGCTCATAATTAACATTGCTTTGGAACTCTTCCATTGTTCTCGGAATTCCGCTGATGTTTAATAATGCTTTTGGAACTCATCCATTGTTCTCGGTATTCCGCTAATGTTTAACAATGCTTTGGAACTCTTCCCTTGTTCTCGGAATTCCACTGTAGTTTCAAAATTCTTTGGGACGCTTCCATTTTTCTCGGAATTCCGCTGAAGTTTAAAAATGCTTTGGAACTCTTCCATTGTTCTCGGAATTCTGTGGAAGTTTAAAAATGCTTTGGAACTCTTCCATTGTTCTCGGAATTCTGCTGAAGTTTAAAAATGCTTGGAACTCTTCCATTGTTCTTGAAATTCTGCTGAAGTTTAAAAAAGCTTTGGAACTCTTCCAATCTTTTCGGAATTCCGCTGATGTTTAATAGTGCTTTTGGAACTCTTCCATTTTTCTCGGAATTCCGCTGATGTTTAACAATGCTTTTGGAAGTCTTCCATTGTTCTCGTAACTCCGCTGATGTTTAAAAATGCTTTGGAACTCTTCCATTGTTCTGCTGAAGTTTAAAATTGCTTAGGAAAATTCCATTGTTCTCAGAATTCCAATGAAGCTTAAAAATGCTTTGGAACTCTTACCTTGTTCTCGGAATTCCGCTAATGTTTAACAATGTTTTTTAACTCTTCCATTGTTCTCGGAATTCTGCTGTAGTCTAAAAATGCTTTGGAACTCTTTCATTGTTCTTGGAATTACACTGAAGTTTAGCCATGCTTTGGAACTCTTCCATTGTTCTCGGAATTCCGCTGAAGTTTAAAAATGCTTTGGAATTATTCCATGGTTCTCGGAATTCTGCTGAAGTTTAAAAAAGCTTTTGAACTATTCCGTTGTTCTCGGAATTCCGCTCATAATTAACATTGCTTTGGAACTCTTCCATTGTTCTCGGAATTCCGCTGATGTTTAATAATGCTTTTGGAACTCATCCATTGTTCTCGGAATTCCACTAATGTTTAAAAATGCTTTGGAATTCATCCATTGTTCTCGGAATTCTGTTCATGTTTATTAATGCTTTTGGAACTCTGCCATTGTGCTCGGAATTCTGCTGAAGTTTAAAAATACTTTGGAACTCTTCCATTGTTCTCGGAATTCCGCTGATGTTTATCAAACCTATGGAACTCTTTCATTGTTCTCGGAATTCTGTTGATGTTTAGTAATGCTTTTGGAACTCTTCCATTGATCTCGGAATTCTGCTGAATTTTAACAATGCTTTGGAACTCTTCCATAATTCTCAGAATTCTGCTGAAGCTTAAAAATGCTTTGGTACTCTTCCATTGTTCTCAGAATTCCAATGAAGCTTAAAAATGCTTTGGAACTCTTTAATTTTTCTCAGAATTCCGCTAAAGTTTAAAAATGCTTTGGAACTCCTCCATTGTTCTCAGAATTATGCTGAAGTTTAAAAATGCTTTGGAACTCTTCCAATGTTCTGGGAATTCAGCTGAAGTTTAAAAATGCTTTGGAACTCTTCCTATGTTCTGGGAGTTCAGATGAAGTTTAAAAATGCTTGGGAACTCTTCCATTGTTCTCGGAATTCCGCTGATGTTTAACAATGCTTTAGAACTCTTCCATTGTTACCGGAATTCCGCTGATGTTTAACAATGCTTTTGAACTCTTCCATTGTTCTCGGAATTCCGCTGTAGTTTAAAAATGCATAGGAACTCTTCCCTTGTTCTCGGAATTCCTCTGAAGTTTTACAATGCTTTGGAACTCTTCCATTTTTCTCGGAATTCTGCTGAAGTTTAAAAATGCTTTGGAACTCTTCCATTGTTCTCGGAATTCCGCTGATGTATAACAATGCTTTGGAACTCTTTCATTGTTCTCGGAATTCTGCTGAAGTTTAGCCATGCTTTGGAACTCTACCATTGTTCTCGGAATTCCGATGTAGTTTAAAAATGCATTGGAACTCTTCCATTGTTCTCGGAATTCCGCTGATGTTTAATAATGCTTTTTGAACTCTTCCATTGTTCTCGGAATTCCGCTGATGTTTAACAATGCTTTGGAACTCTTCCATTGTTCTCGGAATTCTGCTGAAGTTTAAAAATTCTGTGGAACTCTTCCATTGTTCTTGGAATTCCTCTAATGTTTAACAATGCTTTGGAACTCTTCCATTGTTCTCAGAATTCCGCAAAAGTTTATAAATGCTTTGGAACTCTTCCATTGTTCTCGGAATTCTGCTGAAGTTTAAAAAAGCTTTGGAACTCTTCCATTGTTCTTGGAATTTCGCTGATGTTTAATAATGCTTTTGGAACTCTTCCATTGTTCTCGGAATTCTGCTGAAGTTTAAAAAAGCTTTGGAACTCTTCCATTGTTCTTGGAATTTCGTTGATGTTTAATAATGCTTTTGAAACTCTTCCATTGTTCTCGGAATTCTGCTGAAGTTTAAAAAAGCTTTGGAACTCTTCCATTGTTCTTGGAATTTCGTTGATGTTTAATAATTCTTTTGGAACTCTTCCATTGTTCTCAGAATTCTGCTGAAGTTTAAAAATGGTTTGGAACTCTTCCATTGTTCTCGGAATTCCGCTGAAGTTTAACATTGCTTTGGAACTCTTCCATTGTTCCGGGAATTCAGATGAAGTTTAAAAATGGTTTGGAACTCTTCCAATGTTCTGGGAATTCTGCTGAAGTTTAAAAATGCTTTGGAACTCTTCTATTGTTCTCGGAATTCCGCTGAAGTTAAAAAATGCTTTGGAACTCTTCCATTGTTCTCGGTATTCCGCTAATGTTTAACAATGCTTTGGAACTCTTCCATTGTTCTCGGAATTCCGCTGATGTTTAACAATGCTTTGGAACTCTTCCATTGTTCTCGGAATTCTGTGGAAGTTTAAAAATGCTTTGGAACTCTTCCATTGTTCTCGGAATTCTGCTGAAGTTTAAAAATGCTTGGAACTCTTCTATTGTTCTCGAAATTCTGCTGAAGTTTAAAAAAGCTTTGGAACTCTTCCAATCTTTTCGGAATTCCGCTGATGTTTAACAATGCTTTTGGAACTCTTCCATTGTTCTCGTAACTCCGCTGATGTTTAACAATGCTATGGAACTCTTCCATTGTTCTTGGAATTCTGCTGATGTTTAACAATGCTTTGGAACTCTTCCATTGTTCTGGGAATTCTGCAGAAGTTTAAAAATTCTGTGGAACTCTTCCATTGTTCTCGGATTTCCGCTGATGTTTAATAATGCTTTTTGAACTCTTCCATTGTTCTCGGAATTCCGCTGATGTTTAACAATGCTTTGGAACTCTTCCATTGTTCTCGGAATTCTGCTGAAGTTTAAAAATTCTGTGGAACTCTTCCATTGTTCTTGGAATTCCTCTAATGTTTAACAATGCTTTGGAACTCTTCCATTGTTCTCGGAAATACGCTGATGTTTATCAATGCTTTGGAACTCTTCCATTGTTCTCGGAATTCCGCTGTAGTTTAAAAATGCTTTGGAACTCTTCCATTGTTTTTGGATTTCCGATAAAGTTTAGCAATGCTTTGGAACTCTTCCATTGTTCTCAGAATTCCGCAAAAGTTTATAAATGCTTTGGAACTCTTCCATTGTTCTCGGAATTCTGCTGAAGTTTAAAAAAGCTTTGGAACTCTTCCATTGTTCTTCAAATTTCGTTGATGTTTAATAATGCTTTTGGAACTCTTCCATTGTTCTCGGAATTCTGCTGAAGTTTAAAAAAGCTTTGTAACTCTTCCATTGTTCTTGGAATTCCGTTGATGTTTAATACTGCTTTTGAAACTCTTCCATTGTTCTCGGAATTCTGTTGATATTTAATAATTCTTTTGGAACTCTTCCATTGTTCTCAGAATTCTGCTGAAGTTTAAAAATGCTTTGGAACTCTTCCATTGTTCTCGGAATTCCGCTGAAGTTTAACATTGCTTTGGAACTCTTCCATTGTTCCGGGAATTCAGATGAAGTTTAAAAATGGTTTGGAACTCTTCCAATGTTCTGGGAATTCTGCTGAAGTTTAAAAATGCTTTGGAACTCTTCTATTGTTCTCGGAATTCTGCTGATGTTTAACAATGCTTTGGAACTCTTCCATTGTTCAAGGAATTCCGCTGAAGTTAAAAAATGCTTTGGAACTCTTCCATTGTTCTCGGTATTCCGCTAATGTTTAACAATGCTTTGGAACTCTTCCATTGTTCTCGGAATTCCGCTGATGTTTAACAATGCTTTCGAACTCTTCCATTGTTCTCGGAATTCTGTGGAAGTTTAATAATGCTTTGGAACTCTTCCATTGTTCTCGGAATTCTGCTGAAGTTTAAAAATGCTTGGAACTCTTCTATTGTTCTCGAAATTCTGCTGAAGTTTAAAAAAGCTTTGGAACTCTTCCAATCTTTTCGGAATTCCGCTGATGTTTAATAATGCTTTTGGAACTCTTCCATTTTTCTCGGAATTCCGCTGATGTTTAACAATGCTTTTGGAACTCTTCCATTGTTCTCGTAACTCCGCTGATGTTTAACAATGCTTTGGAACTCTTCCATTGTTCTTGGAATTCTGCTGATGTTTAACAATGCTTTGGAACTCTTCCATTGTTCAAGGAATTCTGCTGAAGTTTAAAAATGCTTTGGAACTCTTCAATTGTTCTCTGTATACTGCTAATGTCTAACAATGCTTTGGAACTCTTCCATTGTTCTAGGAATTCCGCTGATGTTTAACAATGCTTTGGAACTCTTCCATTGTTCTCTGAATTCCACTGTAGTTTCAAAATGCTTTGGAACTCTTCCATTATTATCGTAATTATGCTGAAGTTTAAAAATGCTTTGGAACTCTTCCATTTTTCTCGGAATTCTGCTGAAGTTTAAAAAAGCTTTGGAACTCTTCCAATGTTCTGGGAATTCCGCTGATGTTTAATAATGCTTTTAGAACTCTACATTTTTCTCGGAATTCTGCTGATGTTTAACAATGCTTTGGAACTCTTCCATTGTTCTCGGAATTCTGGTGAAGTTTAAAAATGCTTTGGAACTCTTCCATTGTTCACGGAATTCTGCTGAAGTTTAAAATTGCTTTGGAACTCTTCCATTGTCCTCGGAATTCCGCTGATGTTTAATAATGCTTTTGTAACTCTTTCATTGTTCTCATAATTCCGCTGATGTTTAACAATGCTTTGGAACTCTTCCATTGTTCTCGGAATTCCGCTGAAGTTTAAAAATGCTTTGGAATTATTCCATGGTTCTCGGAATTCTGCTGAAGTTTAAAAAAGCTTTGGAATTATTCCATGGATCTCGGAATTCTGCTGAAGTTTAAAAAAGCTTTTGAACTATTCCGTTGTTCTCGGAATTCCGCTCATACTTAACATTGCTTTGGAACTCTTCCATTGTTCTCGGAATTCCGCTGATGTTTAATAATGCTTTTGGAACTCATCCATTGTTCTCGGAATTCCACTAATGTTTAACAATGCTTTGGAATTCATCCATTGTTCTCGGAATTCTGTTGATGTTTAATAATGCTTTTGGAACTCTGCCATTGTGCTCGGAATTCTGCTGAAGTTTAAAAATACTTTGGAACTCTTCCATTGTTCTCGGAATTCCGTTGATGTTTATCAAACCTATGGAACTCTTTCATTGTTCTCGGAATTCTGTTGAAGTTTAGTAATGCTTTTGGAACTCTTCCATTGTTCTCGGAATTCTGCTGAATTTTAACAATGCTTTGGAACTCTTCCATAATTCTGAGAATTCTGCTGAAGCTTAAAAATGCTTTGGTACTCTTTCATTGTTCTCAGAATTCCAATGAAGCTTAAAAATGCTTTAGAACTCTTTAATTTTTCTCAGAATTCCGCTAAAGTTTAAAAATGCTTTGGAACTCCTCCATTGTTCTCAGAATTCTGCTGAAGTTTAAAAATGCTTTGGAACTCTTCCAATGTTCTGGGAATTCAGCTGAAGTTTAAAAATGCTTTGGAACTCCTCCTATGTTCTGGGAGTTCTGATGAAGTTTAAAAATGCTTGGGAACTCTTCCATTGTTCTCGGAATTCCGCTGTAGTTTAAAAATGCTTTGGAACTCTTCCAATGTTCTCAGAATTCCGCAAAAGTTTATAAATGCTTTGGAACTCTTCCATTGTTCTCGGAATTCTGCTGAAGTTTAAAAAAGCTTTGGAATTCTTCCATTGTTCTTAGAATTTCGTTGATGTTTAATAATGCTTTTGGAACTCTTCCATTGTTCTCGGAATTCTGCTGAAGTTTAAAAAAGCTTTGGAACTCTTCCATTGTTCTTGGAATTCCGTTGATGTTTAATAATGCTTTTGAAACTCTTCCATTGTTCTCGGAATTCTGTTGATATTTAATAATTCTTTTGGAACTCTTCCATTGTTCTCAAAATTCTGCTGAAGTTTAAAAATGCTTTGGAACTCTTTAATTGTTCTCGGAATTCCGCTGAAGTTTAACATTGCTTTGGAACTCTTCCATTGTTCCGGGAATTCAGATGAAGTTTAAAAATGGTTTGGAACTCTTCCAATGTTCTGGGAATTCTGCTGAAATTTAAAAATGCTTTGGAACTCTTCTATTGTTCTCGGAATTCTGCTGATGTTTAACAATGCTTTGGAACTTTTCCATTGTTCAAGGAATTCCGCTGAAGTTAAAAAATGCTTTGGAACTCTTCCATTGTTCTCGGTATTCCGCTAACGTTTAACAATGCTTTGGAACTCTTCCATTGTTCTCGGAATTCCGCTGATGTTTAACAATGCTTTGGAACTCTTCCCTTGTTCTCGGAATTCCACTGTAGTTTCAAAATGCTTTGGGACGCTTCCATTTTTCTCGGAATTCCGCTGAAGTTTAAAAATGCTTTGGAACTCTTCCATTGCTCACGAAATTCTGCTGAAATTTAAAAAGCTTTGGAACTCTTCCATTGTTCTGGGAATTCTGCTGAAGTTTAAAATTGCTTTGGAACTCTTCCATTGTCCTCGGAATTCTGCTGATGTTTAATAATGCTTTTGGAACTCTTCCATTGTTCTCATAATTCCGCTGATGTTTAACAATGCTTTGGAACTCTTCCATTGTTCACGGAAATCTGCTGAAGTTTAAAAAGCTTTGGAACTATTCCATTGCTCTGGGAATTCTTCTGGAGTTTAAAAAGCTTTGGAACTTTTCCATTGTTCTGGGAATTCTGCTGAAGACTAAAATTGCTTTGGTACTCTTCCATTGTTCTCATAATTCTGCTGATGTTTAACAATGCTTTGGAACTCTTCCATTGTTCTCGGAATTCTGGTGAAGTTTAAAAATGCTTTGGAACTCTTCCATTGTTCTCAGAATTCCGCTGAAGTTTAAAAATGCTTTGGAACTCCTCCATTGTTCTCGGAATTCTGCTGAAGTTTAAAAATGCGTTGGAACTCTTCCATTGTTCTGGGAATTCGGTTGAAGTTTAAAAATTCTTTGGAACTCTTCCTATGTTCTGGGAGTTCTGCTGAAGTTTAAAATTGCTTTGGAAAATTCCATTGTTCTCAGAATTCCAATGAAGCTTAAAAATGCTTTGGAACTCTTACATTGTTCTCGGAATTCCGCTAATGTTTAACAATGTTTTTTAACACTTCCATTGTTCTCGGAATTCCGCTGTAGTTTAAAAATGCTTTGGAACTCTTCCATTGTTCTCGGAATTCCGCTGATGTTTAACAATGCTTTGGAACTCTTCCATTGTTCTCGGAATTCCGCTGAAGTTTAAAAATGCTTTGGAATTATTCCATGGTTCTCGGAATTCTGCTGAAGTTTAAAAAAGCTTTGGAATTATTCCATGGTTCTCGGAATTCTGCTGAAGTTTAAAAAAGCTTTTGAACTATTCCGTTGTTCTCGGAATTCCGCTCATACTTAACATTGCTTTGGAACTCTTCCATTGTTCTCGGAATTCCGCTGATGTTTAATAATGCTTTTGGAACTCATCCATTGTTCTCGGAATTCCACTAATGTTTAACAATGCTTTGGAATTCATCCATTGTTCTCGGAATTCTGTTGATGTTTAATAATGCTTTTGGAACTCTGCCATTGTGCTCGGAATTCTGTTGAAGTTTAGTAATGCTTTTGGAACTCTTCCATTGTTCTCGGAATTCCGCTGATGTTTAATAATGCTTTTGGAACTCATCCATTGTTCTCGGAATTCCACTAATGTTTAACAATGCTTTGGAATTCATCCATTGTTCTCGGAATTCTGTTGATGTTTAATAATGCTTTTGGAACTCTGCCATTGTGCTCGGAATTCTGCTGAAGTTTAAAAATACTTTGGAACTCTTCCATTGTTCTCGGAATTCCGTTGATGTTTATCAAACCTATGGAACTCTTTCATTGTTCTCGGAATTCTGTTGAAGTTTAGTAATGCTTTTGGAACTCTTCCATTGTTCTCGGAATTCTGCTGAATTTTAACAATGCTTTGGAACTCTTCCATAATTCTCAGAATTCTGCTGAAGCTTAAAAATGCTTTGGTACTCTTTCATTGTTCTCAGAATTCCAATGAAGCTTAAAAATGCTTTAGAACTCTTTAATTTTTCTCAGAATTCCGCTAAAGTTTAAAAATGCTTTGGAACTCCTCCATTGTTCTCAGAATTCTGCTGAAGTTTAAAAATGCTTTGGAACTCTTCCAATGTTCTGGGAATTCAGCTGAAGTTCAAAAATGCTTTGGAACTCCTCCTATGTTCTGGGAGTTCTGATGAAGTTTAAAAATGCTTGGGAACTCTTCCATTGTTCTCGGAATTCCGCTGATGTTTAACAATGCTTTAGAACTCTTCCATTGTTACCGGAATTCCGCTGATGTTTAACAATGCTTTTGAACTCTTCCATTGTTCTCGGAATTCCGCTGTAGTTTAAAAATGCATAGGAACTCTTCCATTGTTCTCGGAATTCCTCTGAAGTTTTACAATGCTTTGGAACTCTTCCATTTTTCTCGGAATTCTGCTGAAGTTTAAAAATGCTTTGGAACTCTTCCATAGTTCTCGGAATTCCGCTGATGTTTAACAATGCTTTGGAACTCTTCCATTGTTCTCGGAATTCCGCTGTAGTTTAAAAATGCTTTTGAACTCTTTCATTGTTCTCGGAATTCTGCTGAAGTTTAGCCATGCTTTGGAACTCTTCCATTGTTCTCGGAATTCCGATGTAGTTTAAAAATGCATTGGAACTCTTCCATTGTTCTCGGAATTCCGCTGAAGGTTAACAATGCTTTGGAACTCTTCCATTGTTCTGGGAATTCTGCTGAAGTTTAAAAATGCTTTGGAACTCTTCCGTTGTTCTCGGAATTCTGCTGAAGTTTCAAAATTCTGTGGAACTCTTCCATTGTTCTTGGATTTCCGCTGATGTTTAATAATGCTTTTTGAACTCTTCCATTGTTCTCGGAAATACGCTGATGTTTATCAATGCTTTGGAAATCTTCCATTGTTCTCGGAATTCCGCTGTAGTTTAAAAATGCTTTGGAACTCTTCCATTGTTTTTGGATTTCTGATAAAGTTTAGCAATGCTTTGGAACTCTTCCATTGTTCTCAGAATTCCGCAAAAGTTTATAAATGCTTTGGAACTCTTCCATTGTTCTCGGAATTCTGCTGAAGTTTAAAAAAGCTTTGGAACTCTTCCATTGTTCTTAGAATTTCGTTGATGTTTAATAATGCTTTTGGAACTCTTCCATTGTTCTCGGAATTCTGCTGAAGTTTAAAAAAGCTTTGGAACTCTTCCATTGTTCTTGGAATTCCGTTGATGTTTAATAATGCTTTTGAAACTCTTCCATTGTTCTCGGAATTCTGTTGATATTTAATAATTCTTTTGGAACTCTTCCATTGTTCTCAGAATTCTGCTGAAGTTTAAAAATGCTTTGGAACTCTTTAATTGTTCTCGGAATTCCGCTGAAGTTTAACATTGCTTTGGAACTCTTCCATTGTTCCGGGAATTCAGATGAAGTTTAAAAATGGTTTGGAACTCTTCCAATGTTCTGGGAATTCTGCTGAAATTTAAAAATGCTTTGGAACTCTTCTATTGTTCTCGGAATTCTGCTGATGTTTAACAATGCTTTGGAACTTTTCCATTGTTCAAGGAATTCCGCTGAAGTTAAAAAATGCTTTGGAACTCTTCCATTGTTCTCGGTATTCCGCTAACGTTTAACAATGCTTTGGAACTCTTCCATTGTTCTCGGAATTCCGCTGATGTTTAACAATGCTTTGGAACTCTTCCCTTGTTCTCGGAATTCCACTGTAGTTTCAAAATGCTTTGGGACGCTTCCATTTTTCTCGGAATTCCGCTGAAGTTTAACAATGCTTTGGAACTCTTTCATTGTTCTTGGAATTACACTGAAGTTTAGCCATGCTTTGGAACTCTTCCATTGTTCTCGGAATTCCGCTGAAGTTTAAAAATGCTTTGGAATTATTCCATGGTTCTCGGAATTCTGCTGAAGTTTAAAAAAGCTTTTGAACTATTCCGTTGTTCTCGGAATTCCGCTCATAATTAACATTGCTTTGGAACTCTTCCATTGTTCTCGGTATTCCGCTGATGTTTAATAATGCTTTTGGAACTCATCCATTGTTCTCGGAATTCCACTAATGTTTAACAATGCTTTGGAATTCATCCATTGTTCTCGGAATTCTGTTGATGTTTAATAATGCTTTTGGAACTCTGCCATTGTGCTCGGAATTCTGCTGAAGTTTAAAAATACTTTGGAACTCTTCCATTGTTCTTGGAATTCCGCTGATGTTTATCAAACCTATGGAACTCTTTCATTGTTCTCGGAATTCTGTTGATGTTTAGTAATGCTTTTGGAACTCTTCCATTGTTCTCGGAATTCTGCTGAATTTTAACAATGCTTTGGAACTCTTCCATAATTCTCAGAATTCTGCTGAAGCTTAAAAATGCTTTGGTACTCTTCCATTGTTCTCAGAATTCCAATGAAGCTTAAAAATGCTTTGGAACTCTTTAATTTTTCTCAGAATTCCGCTAAAGTTTAAAAATGCTTTGGAACTCTTCCAATGTTCTGGGAATTCAGCTGAAGTTTAAAAATGCTTTGGAACTCTTCCTATGTTCTGGGAGTTCTGATGAAGTTTAAAAATGCTTGGGAACTCTTCCATTGTTCTCGGAATTCCGCTGATGTTTAACAATGCTTTAGAACTCTTCCATTGTTACCGGAATTCCGCTGATGTTTAACAATGCTTTTGAACTCTTCCATTGTTCTCGGAATTCCGCTGTAGTTTAAAAATGCATAGGAACTCTTCCATTGTTCTCGGAAATCCTCTGAAGTTTTACAATGCTTTGGAACTCTTCCATTTTTCTCGGAATTCTGCTGAAGTTTAAAAATGCTTTGGAACTCTTCCATTGTTCTCGGAATTCCGCTGATGTTTAACAATGCTTTGGAACTCTTTCATTGTTCTCGGAATTCTGCTGAAGTTTAGCCATGCTTTGGAACTCTTCCATTGTTCTCGGAATTCCGATGTAGTTTAAAAATGCATTGGAACTCTTCCATTGTTCTCGGAATTCCGCTGAAGGTTAACAATGCTTTGGAACTCTTCCATTGTTCTGGGAATTCTGCTGAAGTTTAAAAATTCTGTGAAACTCTTCCATTGTTCTCGGATTTCCGCTGATGTTTAATAATGCTTTTTGAACTCTTCCATTGTTCTCGGAATTCTGCTGAAGTTTAAAAAAGCTTTTGAACTCTTCCATTGTTCTTGGAATTCCGTTGATGTTTAATAATGCTTTTGAAACTCTTCCATTGTTCTCGGAATTCTGCTGAAGTTTAAAAATGCTTTGGAACTCTTCCATTGTTCTCGGAATTCCGCTGAAGTTTAACATTGCTTTGGAACTCTTCCATTGTTCCGGGAATTCAGATGAAGTTTAAAAATGGTTTGGAACTCTTCCAATGTTCTGGGAATTCTGCTGAAGTTTAAAAATGCTTTGGAACTCTTCTATTGTTCTCAGAATTCTGCTGATGTTTAACAATGCTTTGGAACTCTTCCATTGTTCAAGGAATTCCGCTGAAGTTTAAAAATGCTTTGGAACTCTTCCATTGTTCTCGGTATTCCGCTAATGTTTAACAATGCTTTGGAACTCTTCCATTGTTCTCGGAAATCCGCTGATGTTTAACAATGCTTTGGAACTCTTCCATTGTTCTCGGAATTCTGTGGAAGTTTAAAAATGCTTTGGAACTCTTCCATTGTTCTCGGAATTCTGCTGAAGTTTAAAAATGCTTGGAACTCTTCCATTGTTCTCGAAATTCTGCTGAAGTTTAAAAAAGCTTTGGAACTCTTCCAATCTTTTCGGAATTCCGCTGATGTTTAATAATGCTTTTGGAACTCTTCCATTTTTCTCGGAATTCTGCTGATGTTTAACAATGCTTTTGGAACTCTTCCATTGTTCTCGTAACTCCGCTGATGTTTAACAATGCTTTTGAACTCTTCCATTGTTCTGCTGAAGTTTAAAATTGCTTAGGAAAATTCCATTGTTCTCAGAATTCCAATGAAGCTTAAAAATGCTTTGGAACTCTTACATTGTTCTCGGAATTCCGCTGATGTTTAACAATGTTTTTAAACTCTTCCATTGTTCTCGGAATTCTGCTGTAGTTTAAAAATGCTTTGGAACTCTTTCATTGTTCTTGGAATTACACTGAAGTTTAGCCATGCTTTGGAACTCTTCCATTGTTCTCGGAATTCCGCTGAAGTTTAAAAATGCTTTGGAATTATTCCATGGTTCTCGGAATTCTGCTGAAGTATAAAAAAGCTTTTGAACTATTCCGTTGTTCTCGGAATTCCGCTCATAATTAACATTGCTTTGGAACTCTTCCATTGTTCTCGGAATTCCGCTGATGTTTAATAATGCTTTTGGAACTCATCCATTGTTCTCGGAATTCCACTAATGTTTAACAATGCTTTGGAATTCATCCATTGTTCTCGGAATTCTGTTGATGTTTAATAATGCTTTTGGAACTCTGCCATTGTGCTCGGAGTTCTGCTGAAGTTTAAAAATACTTTGGAACTCTTCCATTGTTCTCGGAATTCCGCTGATGTTTATCAAACCTATGGAACTCTTTCATTGTTCTCGGAATTCTGTTGATGTTTAGTAATGCTTTTGGAACTCTTCCATTGTTCTCGGAATTCTGCTGAATTTTAACAATGCTTTGGAACTCTTCCATTGTTCTCGGAATTCCGCTGTAGTTTAAAAATGCATAGGAACTCTTCCATTGTTCTCGGAATTCCTCTGAAGTTTTACAATGCTTTGTAACTCTTCCATTGTTCTCGGAATTCCAATGTAGTTTAAAAATGCATTGGAACTCTTCCATTGTTCTCGGAATTCCGCTGAAGGTTAACAATGCTTTGGAACTCTTCCATTGTTCTGGGAATTCTGCTGAAGTTTAAAAATTCTGTGGAACTCTTCCATTGTTCTCGGATTTCCGCTGATGTTTAATAATGCTTTTTGAACTCTTCCATTGTTCTCGGAATTCCGCTGATGTTTAACAATGCTTTGGAACTCTTCCATTGTTCTCGGAATTCTGCTGAAGTTTAAAAATTCTGTGGAACTCTTCCATTGTTCTTGGAATTCCTCTAATGTTTAACAATGCTTTGGAACTCTTCCATTGTTCTCGGAAATACGCTGATGTTTATCAATGCTTTGGAACTCTTCCATTCTTCTCGGAATTCCGCTGTAGTTTAAGAATGCTTTGGAACTCTTCCATTGTTTTTGGATTTCCGATAAAGTTTAGCAATGCTTTGGAACTCTTCCATTGTTCTCAGAATTCCGCAAAAGTTTATAAATGCTTTGGAACTCTTCCATTGTTCTCGGAATTCTGCTGAAGTTTAAAAAAGCTTTGGAACTCTTCCATTGTTCTTGGAATTCCGTTGATGTTTAATAATGCTTTTGAAACTCTTCCATTGTTCTCGGAATTCTGTTGATATTTAATAATTCTTTTGGAACTCTTCCATTGTTCTCAGAATTCTGCTGAAGTTTAAAAATGCTTTGGAACTCTTCCATTGTTCTCGGAATTCCGCTGAAGTTTAACATTGCTTTGGAACTCTTCCATTGTTCCGCGAATTCAGATGAAGTTTAAAAATGGTTTGGAACTCTTCCAATGTTCTGGGAATTCTGCTGAAGTTTAAAAATGCTTTGGAACTCTTCTATTGTTCTCGGAATTCTGCTGATGTTTAACAATGCTTTGGAACTCTTCCATTGTTCAAGGAATTCCGCTGAAGTTTAAAAATGCTTTGGAACTCTTCCATTGTTCTCGGTATTCCGCTAATGTTTAACGATGCTTTGGAACTCTTCCATTGTTCTCGGAAATCCGCTGATGTTTAACAGTGCTTTGGAACTCTTCCATTGTTCTCGGAATTCTGTGGAAGTTTAAAAATGCTTTGGAACTCTTCCATTGTTCTTGGAATTCTGGTGAAGTTTAAAAATGCTTGGAACTCTTCCATTGTTCTCGAAATTCTGCTGAAGTTTAAAAAAGCTTTGGAACTCTTCCAATCTTTTCGGAATTCCGCTGATGTTTAATAATGCTTTTGGAACTTTTCCATTTTTCTCGGAATTCCGCTGATGTTTAACAATGCTTTTGGAACTCTTCCATTGTTCTCGTAACTCCGCTGATGTTTAACAATGCTTTGGAACTCTTCCATTGTTCTGCTGAAGTTTAAAATTGCTTAGGAAAATTCCATTGTTCTCAGAATTCCAATGAAGCTTAAAAATGCTTTGGAACTCTTACATTGTTCTCGGAATTCCGCTAATGTTTAACAATGTTTTTAAACTCTTCCATTGTTCTCGGAATTCTGCTGTAGTTTAAAAATGCTTTGGAACTCTTTCATTGTTCTTGGAATTACACTGAAGTTTAGCCATGCTTTGGAACTCTTCCATTGTTCTCGGAATTCTGCTGAAGTTTAAAAATGCTTTGGAATTATTCCATGGTTCTCGGAATTCTGCTGAATATTAAAAAAGCTTTTGAACTATTCCGTTGTTCTCGGAATTCCGCTCATAATTAACATTGCTTTGGATCTCTTCCATTGTTCTCGGAATTCCGCTGATGTTTAATAATGCTTTTGGAACTCATCCATTGTTCTCGGAATTCCACTAATGTTTAACAATGCTTTGGAATTCATCCATTGTTCTCGGAATTCTGTTGATGTTTAATAATGCTTTTGGAACTCTGCCATTGTGCTCGGAGTTCTGCTGAAGTTTAAAAATACTTTGGAACTCTTCCATTGTTCTCGGAATTCCGCTGATGTTTATCAAACCTATGGAACTCTTTCATTGTTCTCGGAATTCTGTTGATGTTTAGTAATGCTTTTGGAACTCTTCCATTGTTCTCGGAATTCTGCTGAATTTTAACAATGCTTTGGAACTCTTCCATTGTTCTTGGAATTCCGCTGTAGTTTAAAAATGCATAGGAACTCTTCCATTGTTCTCGGAATTCCTCTGAAGTTTTACAATGCTTTGGAACTCTTCCATTTTTCTCGGAATTCTGCTGAAGTTTAAAAATGCTTTGGAACTCTTCCATTGTTCTCGGAATTCCGCTGATGTTTAACAATGCTTTGGAACTCTTTCATTGTTCTTGGAATTCTGCTGAAGTTTAGCCATGCTTTGGAACTCTTCCATTGTTCTCGGAATTCCGATGTAGTTTAAAAATGCATTGGAACTCTTCCATTGTTCTCGGAATTCCGCTGAAGGTTAACAATGCTTTGGAACTCTTCCATTGTTCTCGGAATTCCGCTGAAGGTTAACAATGCTTTGGAAGTCTTCCATTGTTCTCGGAATTCTGCTGAAGTTGAAAAATTCTGTGGAACTCTTCCATTGTTCTTGGAATTCCTCTAATGTTTAAAAATACTTTGGAACTCATCCATTGTTCTCGGAATTTTGCTCATGTTTAACAATGCTTTAGAACTCTTCCATTGTTACCGGAATTCCGCTGATGTTTAACAATGCTTTAGAACTCTTCCATTGTTACCGGAATTCCGCTGATGTTTAACAATGCTTTTGAACTCTTCCATTGTTCTCGGAATTCCGCTAATGTTTAACAATGCTTTGGAACTCTTCCAAAGTTCTGGGAATTCAGCTGAAGTTTAAAAATGCTTTGGAACTCTTCCTATGTTCTGGGAGTTCTGATGAAGTTTAAAAATGCTTGGGAACTCTTCCCTTGTTCTCGGAATTCCGCTGATGTTTATCAATGCTTTAGAACTCTTCCATTGTTACCGGAATTCCGCTGATGTTTAACAATGCTTTTGAACTCTTCCATTGTTCTCGGAATTCCGCTGTAGTTTAAAAATGCATAGGAACTCTTCCATTGTTCTCGGAATTCCTCTGAAGAATTACAATGCTTTGGAACTCTTCCATTTTTCTCGGAATTCTGCTGAAGTTTAAAAATGCTTTGGAACTCATCCATTGTTCTCGGAATTTTGCTCATGTTTAACAATGGTTTGGAACTCTTTCATTGTTCTCGAAATTCCGCTGATGTTTAGTAATGCTTTTGGAACTCTTCCATTGTTCTCAGAATTCCGCTGATGTTTTTCAATCCTATGGAAATCTTCCATTGTTCACCAAATTCCACTGAAGTTTAAAAATGCTTTGGAATGCTTCCATTGTTCTCGGAATTCTGCTGAAGGTTAACATTGCTTTGGAACTCTTCCATTGTTCTCGGAATTCTGGTGAAGTTTAAAAATGCTTTGGAACTCTTCCATTGTTCACGGAATTCTGCTGAAGTTTAAAAAGCTTTGTAACTCTTCCATTGTTCTGGGAATTCTGCTGAAGTTTAAAAATGGTTTGGAACTCTTCCATTGTTCTTGGAATTCTGCTGAAGTTTAAAAATGGTTTGGAACTCTTCCATTGTTCATGGAATTCTGCTGATGTTTAACAATGCTTTGGAACTCTTCCATTGTTCTCGGAATTCCGCTGATGTTTAACAATGCTTTGGAACCCTTCCATTGTTCTCTGAATTCCACTGTAGTTTCAAAATGCTTTGGAACTCTTCCATTATTATCGTAATTATGCTGAAGTTTAAAAATGCTTTGGAAATCTTCCATTGTTCTCGGAATTCTGCTGAAGTTTAAAAATGCTTTGGAACTCTTCCATTGTTCTCGGAATTCTGCTGAAGTTTAAAAAAGCTTTGGAACTCTTCCAATGTTCTCGGAATTCCGCTGATGTTTAATAATGCTTTTAGAACTCTTCATTTTTCTCGGAATTCTGCTGATGTTTAACAATGCTTTGGAACTCTTCCATTGTTCTCGGAATTCTGGTGAAGTTTAAAAATGCTTTGGAACTCTTCCATTGTTCACGGAATTCTGCTGAAGTTTAAAAAGCTTTGTAACTCTTCCATTGTTCTGGGAATTCTGCTGAAGTTTAAAATTGCTTTGGAACTCTTCCATTGTCCTCGGAATTCCGCTGAAGTTTAAAATTGCTTTGGAACTCTTTCATTGTTCTCATAATTCCGCTGATGTTTAACAATGCTTTGGAACTCTTCCATTGTTCTCGGAATTCCGCTGTCACACTGTCACAGAATACTGGAGGTAGGGGGCCTAAGCTGACCCTAAGCTGTGACCCTGACTAACCCCTCAACCTGGAGGTACTGTTAAAGGTACAGAGGTCCAGGCCGCCAGCGTAACCCCTACCTCCTGAGGATCCCTGCACCTAAGTAATCTAGTCCTGAGAAGGACCTCGATCACAACAATAGGGAACCAGAAATAATATGCCCACACACAGTATTTAGACGAACGAGACAGTACAAGGGAAAAACCAAAACCACCTTGCATACAACTTCTACACAACTACAACAGAGGGAACACCAACGGGAAAGGAGATAAATGATAAAGCGAGGAAAGGGAAAAAACACTTCCAAATGCACTTATCTCAGCAACTCCAAACACCACGATCCGCTCTGTAAGTCAGAATGAAAAGCTTTCACCGACACCTCCCAAACAGACCTGCAGGAATATAAAGGAGTCTCACTAAAGAAGCATTGATTGCAGCTGGGCGAGGCTGGACCTCAGCTAGCCCAGAGAGAGAGAGAATTAACTCCTACACTGCCGAAAAAACACAAAGCACCAACAAGTCAGCTGCGAGAAGTCAGGCTGTGTACTCGTGACGATCTTCGTGGCAACACACCCGTGACAGTACCCCTCCTTCTACGAGGGGCCTCCGGACCCTCAGGGCCAGGTTTATCCGGGTGAGTCGAGTGGAAGGCCCGAACTAATCGGTCTGCGTTAATATCCGACGCAGGAACCCACATCCTCTCCTCAGGACCATACCCCTTCCAATGAACCAAGTACTGAAGGGACCGGCGATTAAAGCGTGAATCAATGACCCTCGATACCTGGAACTCCAAGTTACCATTGACAACCACAGGAGGGGGAGGTAAAGGTGACGGTACCACCGGCGCCACATACCTCTTAAGCAATGATCTGTGAAACACGTTGTGAATTTTAAACGTAGGGGGGAGGTCAAGACGGAATGCCACCGGATTAATAACAGAACTGATTCTGTACGGCCCGATGAACCTGGGACCCAGTTTCCAGGAGGGAACCTTAAGTTTAATATTCCTGGTAGACAACCATACCTGATCGTTCACACTTAGGTCCGGACCAGACACTCTCCTCCTATCAGCCATACGTTTGTATCGGTTCCCCATAGTATTCAGATTCTTCAGCACCCCTCTCCATACTGAAGCGAGAGATGAGGAAAATCATTCCTCCTCCGGAACCCCCGAAGAGCCCCCCCTACTGAAAGTACAAAACTGGGGGTGAAAACCATATGCCCCAAAAAACGGGGACTTACCAGTGGACTCGCTCCGCCTATTATTGAGAGCAAACTCTGCCAGAGGTAGGAAAGAAGCCCAGTCCTCCTGGTTCTCTGACACAAAACACCGAAGATATGTCTCCAAGCTCTGGTTCATACGTTCCGTCTGACCATTGGTCTGAGGATGAAAAGCCGACGAGAATGACAAATGCATCCCCCGCCGAGCACAAAACGCCTTCCAGAACTTGGACACAAACTGAGACCCCCGATCAGACACCACCTCGGAGGGTACCCCGTGAAGCCTCACAATCTCTCCAATGAATACCTGCGCAAGAGTTTTAGCATTAGGAAGAGCCGGAAGAGCGATAAAATGTGCCATCTTGCTGAACCTGTCCACTACAACGAGTATGACCGTTTTACCCGAAGACGGAGGGAGGTCCGTAATAAAGTCCATAGACAGATGAGTCCAAGGACGCTCCGGGATCTTCAAAGGTAAGAGGGCCCCAGACGGACGGGTATGTGAGGTCTTAGAGCGCGCACAAACCCCACAGGACGCGACAAAAGTTACCACCTCTTTATGTAAGTTAGGCCACCAAAACCGACGCGAGAGGAGATCCACAGTTGCTTTACTCCCCGGGTGTCCTGCAAAAACTGAGTTATGGTGTGCCTCGATCACCTTTTGTCGCAACTGATCTGGAACGAACAGTCTCCCCGAAGGTCCAACAGGGGCGTCCCCCTGAGCCTCCAATATCTCCTCCTCCAGCTCAGAGCATACTGCCGAAACCACCACCCCCTCCTGAAGAATAGGAATCGGGTCGTCCGTATTCCCGGCCCCAGGGAAACTGCGAGATAAGGCATCCGCCTTTACATTTTTAGACCCAGGACGATATGTAACGACGAAATTAAACCTGGTAAAAAACAATGACCACCTAGCTTGTCTGGGATTCAGACGTTTAGCGGACTCCAGATATAGCAGGTTCTTGTGATCGGTGATGACGGTGACCGGATGAACTGCCCCCTCCAAAAAATGGCGCCACTCCTCAAAAGCTAACTTAATGGCCAAGAGTTCCCTATTGCCGACATCGTAATTCCTCTCAGCGGACGACAACTTTTTAGAGAAAAAGGCGCATGGATGCCACTTACCAGGGGACGAACCCTGTGACAATACTGCTCCCACCCCTACCTCGGAAGCGTCTACCTCTACAAAGAATGGCTGAGACGCATCAGGTTGAATGAGAATGGGTGCCGAGGCAAAACATTTTTTCAAGGAGGAGAATGCTTGACAAGCCTTGTCAGACCACCTAGAAAAATCCGTCCCCTTTTTAGTCATGTCTGTGAGAGGCTTAACCATGGACGAGAAATTACGAATGAACTTCCGGTAATAGTTAGCAAACCCCAGGAAACGTTGTAGTGCCTTAAGATTCTCCGGCCGATCCCACTCAAGAACTGCCCGCACTTTCCCAGGGTCCATACGAAAACCGGACGCTGAAACCAGGAAGCCTAAAAACTGGAGTTCCTGTACGGCGAACACACACTTTTCCCACTTGGCATACAGTTTATTATCCCGCAAGATCTGTAACACCTGTCTAACGTGCTCCTGATGAGACACTAGATCCGGCGAGTAAATTAAGATATCATCCAGATATATGACAACAAACTGTCCCACCAGGTGGCGAAAAATATCATTAACAAAGTGTTGAAACACCGCCGGGGCATTAGTCAGACCGAATGGCATGACAAGGTTCTCATAATGCCCCTCCGGAGTGTTAAAAGCCGTCTTCCACTCATCCCCCTCCTTCATCCTAATCAGATTGTACGCCCCCCTGAGATCCAACTTAGAGAACCATTTGGCGCCCACGATCTGATTAAAGAGATCGGGAATAAGTGGGAGCGGATACGGATCTCGGACCGTAATCCGATTAAGTTCACGGAAATCCAGGCAAGGGCGTAGGCCTCCATCTTTCTTCTTAACAAAGAAGAACCCCGCGGCCACCGGTGAAGATGAAGGTCTAATATGCCCCTTAGCCAGACTTTCAGAAATATAATCCTTCATGGCCTGCCTCTCAGGACCAGAAAGGTTATACAACCTAGCTTTAGGTAACTTGGCCTCAGGGAGCAGTTTTACAGAACAGTCATACTCGCGATGAGGAGGTAGTTCCTGACACCCATTCTCCGAAAATACATCCTCAAAGTCCGCCAGAAATGGAGGTAAGACCCAAGGAGTAACTGCACCGATGACCGTGTTCATGCAGTTTTTATTACAGAATTTACTCCATTGGCTTATCTCTCTGGTTTGCCAATTAATAACCGGGTTATGCTTAGCTAACCAAGGAAGGCCCAACACTATAGGAGTGGGAAGACCCTCCAACACGTAGCAAGACAACAGTTCTTTATGTATTGCCCCCACTTGAAGTTTTACACCATGCACAGCTTGCAAAAAACTTCCCTGACCGAGAGGCCTGGCATCGATCGAGAATATGGGGATGGGTTTAGCCAACTCACTCAATCGCATACCTTGAACCCGGGCAAACCGAGCATCAACCAGATTAGCCCCGGCCCCACTATCCAGAAGAACAGATATCCTCTCAGTTCTCGTACCCACCACCACCTCCGCCGGTACGAGAAACTGAGACGAACCTAGGGACGAAATACCTACTCCCAGATTGCCGTCCACCACACAACCTGGGATCAACAGTTTTTTCGACGACTCTTTACTCTGCAAGGGACGGGATGGACACCCCCCAATAAAATGTCCCTTTTTCCCGCAGAGGAAACACCTTCCTGTCTTATGGCGCACCACCGGTCCCCTTCCCCGAAATGATGTCCCTCCTAATTGCATAGGCTCCTCCGGACTGACCAGGGGAACCACCATATGAGGGGACCTTGTAGGAGGTGGAGACATTACAGGGGGTAGAGTTATCCCGCACCTCTCCCGAAGCCGTCTGTCAACACGAATAGCAAGGGCCATAGCGGCTTCCAGTGACGCGGGAGAGTCATACTGTGCCAACACATCCTGTAATTTGTCGGATAAACCATGACAAAACTGGCTCCTAAGAGCCGGGTCATTCCACTGGGTGTCCGTGGCCCACCTACGGAACTCCGAACAGAATTCCTCCGCCGGACGATCTCCCTGCTGAATCCTACGTAACTTAGACTCAGCAAGGGAGATCCGATCTGGGTCATCATATACGAGTCCCAGAGCAGCGAAAAACCTATCCACTGACTGGAGAACCGGGGAGCTTGGGGGAAGAGAGAACGCCCAAGATTGAGGGTCCCCTTGTAGGAGCGAGATGACAATTCCCACCCTTTGTTCTTCACTGCCCGATGACCGAGGCCGCAGCCGAAAGTACAATTTGCATGCCTCCCGGAAAACAAAAAACTTGTCCCGCCCCCCAGTGAACCTGTCAGGGAGAGCTACTTTAGGTTCTGGTCTGGCTTGCTCCGGAGGATGCAAAACCTTGGACTTAACGTCCGCCAGCCCCATGGACAAACTCTGCAACTGCCGAGCTAGACCGGCTACTGGATCCATGGTAGCTGGAGAAAACTAAGATGGTCGGTGAAAATGTCACACTGTCACAGAATACTGGAGGTAGGGGGCCTAAGCTGACCCTAAGCTGGGACCCTGACTAACCCCTCAACCTGGAGGTACTGTTAAAGGTACAGAGGTCCAGGCCGCCAGCGTAACCCCTACCTCCTGAGGATCCCTGCACCTAAGTAATCTAGTCCTGAGAAGGACCCCGATCACAACAATAGGGAACCAGAAATAATATGCCCACACACAGTATTTAGACGAACGAGACAGTACAAGGGAAAAACCAAAACCACCTTGCATACAACTTCTACACAACTACAACAGAGGGAACACCAACGGGAAAGGAGATAAATGATAAAGCGAGGAAAGGGAAAAAACACTTCCAAATGCACTTATCTCAGCAACTCCATACACCACGATCCGCTCTGTAAGTCAGAATGAAAAGCTTTCACCGACACCTCCCAAACAGACCTGCAGGAATATAAAGGAGTCTCACTAAAGAAGCATTGATTGCAGCTGGGCGAGGCTGGACCTCAGCTAGCCCAGAGAGAGAGAGAATTAACTCCTACACTGCCGAAAAAACACAAAGCACCAACAAGTCAGCTGCGAGAAGTCAGGCTGTGTACTCGTGACGATCTTCGTGGCAACACACCCGTGACATCCGCTGATGTTTAACAATGCTTTGGAACTCTTCCATTGTTCTCGGAATTCTGGTGAAGTTTAAAAATGCTTTGGAACTCTTCCATTGCTCACGGAATTCTGCTGAAGTTTAAAAAGCTTTGGAACTCTTCCATTGTTCTGGGAATTCTGCTGAAGTTTAAAATTGCTTTGGAACTCTTCCATTGTCCTCGGAATTCTGCTGATGTTTAATAATGCTTTTGGAACTCTTCCATTGTTCTCATAATTCCGCTGATGTTTAACAATGCTTTGGAACTCTTCCATTGTTCACGGAAATCTGCTGAAGTTTAAAAAGCTTTGAAACTCTTCCATTGTTCTGGGAATTCTTCTGAAGTTTAAAAAGCTTTGGAACTCTTCCATTGTTCTGGGAATTCTGCTGAAGATTAAAATTGCTTTGGTACTCTTCCATTGTTCTCGTAATTCTGCTGATGTTTAACAATGCTTTGGTACTCTTCCATTGTTCTCGGAATTCCGCTGATGTTTAACAATGCTTTTGAACTCTTCCATTGTTCTCGGAATTCCGCTGTAGTTTAAAAATGCATAGGAACTCTTCCATTGTTCTCGGAATTCCTCTGAAGTTTTACAATGCTTTGGAACTCTTCCATTTTTTTCGGAATTCTGCTGAAGTTTAAAAATGCTTTGGAACTCATCCATTGTTCTCGGAATTTTGCTCATGTTTAACAATGGTTTGGAACTCTTTCATTGTTCTCGAAATTCCGCTGATGTTTAGTAATGCTTTTGGAACTCTTCCATTTTTCTCGGAATTCCGCTAATGTTTAACAATGCTTTGAAACTCTTCCATTGTTCTCGGAATTCTGTTGATGTTTAATAATTCTTTTGGAACTCTTCCATTGTTCTCAGAATTCCGCTGATGTTTTTCAATCCTATGGAAATCTTCCATTGTTCACCAAATTCCACTGAAGTTTAAAAATGCTTTGGAACGCTTCCATTGTTCTCGGAATTCTGCTGAAGTTTACCATTGCTTTGGAACTCTTCCATTGTTCTCGGAATTCTGGTGAAGTTTAAAAATGCTTTGGAACTCTTCCATTGTTCACGGAATTCTGCTGAAGTTTAAAAAGCTTTGTAACTCTCCCATTGTTCTGGGAATTCTGCTGAAGTTTAAAAATGGTTTGGAACTCTTCCATTGTTCTTGGAATTCTGCTGAAGTTTAAAAATGGTTTGGAACTCTTCCATTGTTCATGGAATTCTGCTGATGTTTAACAATGCTTTGGAACTCTTCCATTGTTCTCGGAATTCTGGTGAAGTTTAAAAATGCTTTGGAACTCTTCCATTGTTCACGGAATTCTGCTGAAGTTTAAAAAGCTTTGTAACTCTCCCATTGTTCTGGGAATTCTGCTGAAGTTTAAAAATGGTTTGGAACTCTTCCATTGTTCTTGGAATTCTGCTGAAGTTTAAAAATGGTTTGGAACTCTTCCATTGTTCATGGAATTCTGCTGATGTTTAACAATGCTTTGGAACTCTTCCATTGTTCTCGGAATTCCGCTTATGTTTAACAATGCTTTGGAACCCTTCCATTGTTCTCTGAATTCCACTGTAGTTTCAAAATGCTTTGGAACTCTTCCATTATTATCGTAATTATGCTGAAGTTTAAAAATGCTTTGGAAATCTTCCATTGTTCTCGGAATTCTGCTGAAGTTTAAAAATGCTTTGGAACTCTTCCATTGTTCTCGGAATTCTGCTGAAGTTTAAAAAAGCTTTGGAACTCTTCCAATGTTCTCGGAATTCCGCTGATGTTTAATATTGCTTTTAGAACTCTTCATTTTTCTCGGAATTCTGCTGATGTTTAACAATGCTTTGGAACTCTTCCATTGTTCTCGGAATTCTGGTGAAGTTTAAAAATGCTTTGGAACTCTTCCATTGTTCACGGAATTCTGCTGAAGTTTAAAAAGCTTTGTAACTCTTCCATTGTTCTGGGAATTCTGCTGAAGTTTAAAATTGCTTTGGAACTCTTCCATTGTCCTCGGAATTCCGCTGAAGTTTAAAATTGCTTTGGAACTCTTTCATTGTTCTCATAATTCTGCTGATGTTTAACAATGCTTTGGAACTCTTCCATTGTTCTCGGAATTCCGCTGATGTTTAACAATGCTTTGGAACTCTTCCATTGTTCTCGGAATTCTGGTGAAGTTTAAAAATGCTTTGGAACTCTTCCATTGCTCACGGAATTCTGCTGAAGTTTAAAAAGCTTTGGAACTCTTCCATTGTTCTGGGAACACTGCTGAAGTTTAAAATTGCTTTGGAACTCTTCCATTGTCCTCGGAATTCTGCTGATGATTAATAATGCTTTTGGAACTCTTCCATTGTTCTCATAATTCCGCTGATGTTTAACAATGCTTTGGAACTCTTCCATTGTTCACGGAAATCTGCTGAAGTTTAAAAAGCTTTGAAACTCTTCCATTGTTCTGGGAATTATTCTGAAGTTTAAAAAGCTTTGGAACTCTTCCATTGTTCTGGGAATTCTGCTGAAGATTAAAATTGCTTTGGTACTCTTCCATTGTTCTCGTAATTCTGCTGATGTTTAACAATGCTTTGGTACTCTTCCATTGTTCTCGGAATTCTGCTGAAGTTTAAAAAAGCTTTGGAACTCTTCCATTGTTCTTGGAATTCCGTTGATGTTTAATAATGCTTTTGAAACTCTTCCATTGTTCTCGGAATTCTGTTGATATTTAATAATTCTTTTGGAACTCTTCCATTGTTCTCAGAATTCTGCTGAAGTTTAAAAATGCTTTGGAACTCTTCCATTATTCTCGGAATTCCGCTGAAGTTTAACATTGCTTTGGAACTCTTCCATTGTTTCGGGAATTCAGATGAAGTTTAAAAATGTTTTGGAACTCTTCCAATGTTCTGGGAATTCTGCTGAAGTTTAAAAATGCTTTGGAACTCTTCTATTGTTCTCGGAATTCTGCTGATGTTTAACAATGCTTTGGAACTCTTCCATTGTTCAAGGAATTCCGCTGAAGTTTAAAAATGCTTTGGAACTCTTCCATTGTTCTCGGTATTCCGCTAATGTTTAACATTGCTTTGGAACTCTTCCATTGTTCTCGGAATTCCGCTGATGTTTAACAATGCTTTGGAACTCTTCCCTTGTTCTCGGAATTCCACTGTAGTTTCAAAATGCTTTGGGACGCTTCCATTTTTCTCGGAATTCCGCTGATGTTTAACAATGCTTTGGAACTCTTCCATTGTTCTCGGAATTCTGTGGAAGTTTAAAAATGCTTTGGAACTCTTCCATTGTTCTCGGAATTCTGCTGAAGTTTAAATATGCTTGGAACTCTTCCATTGTTCTCGAAATTCTGCTGAAGTTTAAAAAAGCTTTGGAACTCTTCCAATCTTTTCGGAATTCCGCTGATGTTTAATAATGCTTTTGGAACTCTTCCATTTTTCTCAGAATTCCGCTGATGTTTAACAATGCTTTTGGAACTCTTCCATTGTTCTCGTAACTCCGCTGATGTTTAACAATGCTTTGGAACTCTTCCATTGTTCTGCTGAAGTTTAAAATTGCTTAGGAAAATTCCATTGTTCTCAGAATTCCAATGAAGCTTAAAAATGCTTTGGAACTCTTACATTGTTCACGGAATTCCGCTAATGTTTAACAATGTTTTTTAACTCTTCCATTGTTCTCGGAATTCCGCTGAAGTTTAAAAATGCTTTGGAATTATTCCATGGTTCTCGGAATTCTGCTGAAGTTTAAAAAAGCTTTTGAACTATTCCGTTGTTCTCGGAATTCCGCTCATAATTAACATTGCTTTGGAACTCTTCCATTGTTCTCGGAATTCCGCTGATGTTTAATAATGCTTTTGGAACTCATCCATTGTTCTCGGAATTCCACTAATGTTTAACAATGCTTTGGAATTCATCCTTTGTTCTCGGAATTCTGTTGATGTTTAATAATGCTTTTGGAACTCTGCCATTGTGCTCGGAATTCTGCTGAAGTTTAAAAATACTTTGGAACTCTTCCATTGTTCTCGGAATTCTGCTGAAGTTTAAAAATACTTTGGAACTCTTCCATTGTTCTCGGAATTCCGCTGATGTTTATCAAACCTATGGAACTCTTTCATTGTTCTCGGAATTCTGTTGATGTTTAGTAATGCTTTTGGAACTCTTCCATTGTTCTCGGAATTCTGCTGAATTTTAACAATGCTTTGGAACTCTTCCATAATTCTCAGAATTCTGCTGAAGCTTAAAAATGCTTTTTTAATCTTCCATTGTTCTCAGAATTCCAATGAAGCTTAAAAATGCTTTGGAACTCTTTAATTTTTCTCAGAATTCCGCTAAAGTTTAAAAATGCTTTGGAACTCCTCCATTGTTCTCAGAATTATGCTGAAGTTTAAAAATGCTTTGGAACTCTTCCAATGTTCTGGGAATTCAGCTGAAGTTTAAAAATGCATAGGAACTCTTCCATTGTTCTCGGAATTCCTCTGAAGTTTTACAATGCTTTGGAACTCTTCCATTTTTCTCGGAATTCTGCTGAAGTTTAAAAATGCTTTGGAACTCTTCCATTGTTCTCGGAATTCCGCTGATGTTTAACAATGCTTGGAACTCTTTCATTGTTCTCGGAATTCTGCTGAAGTTTAGCCATGCTTTGGAACTCTTCCATTGTTCTCGGAATTCCGATGTAGTTTAAAAATGCATTGGAACTCTTACATTGTTCTCGGAATTCCGCTGAGGGTTAACAATGCTTTGGAACTCTTCCATTGTTCTGGGAATTCTGCTGAAGTTTAAAAATTCTGTGGAACTCTTCCATTGTCCTCGGAATTCCGCTGATGTTTAATAATGCTTTTGTAACTCTTTCATTGTTCTCATAATTCTGCTGATGTTTAACAATGCTTTGGAACTCTTCCATTGTTCTCGGAATTCCGCTGATGTTTAACAATGCTTTGGAACTCTTCCATTGTTCTCGGAATTCTGGTGAAGTTTAAAAATGCTTTGGAACTCTTCCATTGCTCACGGAATTCTGCTGAAGTTTAAAAAGCTTTGGAACTCTTCCATTGTACTGGGAATTCTGCTGAAGTTTAAAATTGCTTTGGAACTCTTCCATTGTCCTTGGAATTCTGCTGATGTTTAACAATGCTTTGGAACTCTTCCATTGTTCTCGGAATTCCGCTGATGTTTAACAATGCTTTGGAACTCTTCCATTGTTCTCGGAATTCTGGTGAAGTTTAAAAATGCTTTGGAACTCTTCCATTGCTCACGGAATTCTGCTGAAGTTTAAAAAGCTTTGGAACTCTTCCATTGTACTGGGAATTCTGCTGAAGTTTAAAATTGCTTTGGAACTCTTCCATTGTCCTTGGAATTCTGCTGATGTTTAACAATGCTTGGAACTCTTTCATTGTTCTCGGAATTCTGCTGAAGTTTAGCCATGCTTTGGAACTCTTCCATTGTTCTCGGAATTCCGATGTAGTTTAAAAATGCATTGGAACTCTTACATTGTTCTCGGAATTCCGCTGAGGGTTAACAATGCTTTGGAACTCTTCCATTGTTCTGGGAATTCTGCTGAAGTTTAAAAATTCTGTGGAACTCTTCCATTGTCCTCGGAATTCCGCTGATGTTTAATAATGCTTTTGTAACTCTTTCATTGTTCTCATAATTCTGCTGATGTTTAACAATGCTTTGGAACTCTTCCATTGTTCTCGGAATTCCGCTGATGTTTAACAATGCTTTGGAACTCTTCCATTGTTCTCGGAATTCTGGTGAAGTTTAAAAATGCTTTGGAACTCTTCCATTGCTCACGGAATTCTGCTGAAGTTTAAAAAGCTTTGGAACTCTTCCATTGTACTGGGAATTCTGCTGAAGTTTAAAATTGCTTTGGAACTCTTCCATTGTCCTTGGAATTCTGCTGATGTTTAACAATGCTTTGGAACTCTTCCATTGTTCTCGGAATTCCGCTGATGTTTAACAATGCTTTGGAACTCTTCCATTGTTCTCGGAATTCTGGTGAAGTTTAAAAATGCTTTGGAACTCTTCCATTGCTCACGGAATTCTGCTGAAGTTTAAAAAGCTTTGGAACTCTTCCATTGTACTGGGAATTCTGCTGAAGTTTAAAATTGCTTTGGAACTCTTCCATTGTCCTTGGAATTCTGCTGATGTTTAATAATGCTTTGGAACTCTTTCATTGTTCTTGGAATTACACTGAAGTTTAGCCATGCTTTGGAACTCTTCCATTGTTCTCGGAATTCTGCTGAAGTTTAAAAATGCTTTGGAATTATTCCATGGTTCTCGGAATTCTGCTGAATATTAAAAAAGCTTTTGAACTATTCCGTTGTTCTCGGAATTCCGCTCATAATTAACATTGCTTTGGATCTCTTCCATTGTTCTCGGAATTCCGCTGATGTTTAATAATGCTTTTGGAACTCATCCATTGTTCTCGGAATTCCACTAATGTTTAACAATGCTTTGGAATTCATCCATTGTTCTCGGAATTCTGTTGATGTTTAATAATGCTTTTGGAACTCTGCCATTGTGCTCGGAGTTCTGCTGAAGTTTAAAAATACTTTGGAACTCTTACATTGTTCTCGGAATTCCGCTGATGTTTATCAAACCTATGGAACTCTTTCATTGTTCTCGGAATTCTGTTGATGTTTAGTAATGCTTTTGGAACTCTTCCATTGTTCTCGGAATTCTGCTGAATTTTAACAATGCTTTGGAACTCTTCCATTGTTCTTGGAATTCCGCTGTAGTTTAAAAATGCATAGGAACTCTTCCATTGTTCTCGGAATTCCTCTGAAGTTTTACAATGCTTTGGAACTCTTCCATTTTTCTCGGAATTCTGCTGAAGTTTAAAAATGCTTTGGAACTCTTCCATTGTTCTCGGAATTCCGCTGATGTTTAACAATGCTTTGGAACTCTTTCATTGTTCTTGGAATTCTGCTGAAGTTTAGCCATGCTTTGGAACTCTTCCATTGTTCTCGGAATTCCGATGTAGTTTAAAAATGCATTGGAACTCTTCCATTGTTCTCGGAATTCCGCTGAAGGTTAACAATGCTTTGGAACTCTTCCATTGTTCTCGGAATTCCGCTGAAGGTTAACAATGCTTTGGAAGTCTTCCATTGTTCTCGGAATTCTGCTGAAGTTTAAAAATTCTGTGGAACTCTTCCATTGTTCTTGGAATTCCTCTAATGTTTAAAAATACTTTGGAACTCATCCATTGTTCTCGGAATTTTGCTCATGTTTAACAATGCTTTAGAACTCTTCCATTGTTACCGGAATTCCGCTGATGTTTAACAATGCTTTAGAACTCTTCCATTGTTACCGGAATTCCGCTGATGTTTAACAATGCTTTTGAACTCTTCCATTGTTCTCGGAATTCCGCTAATGTTTAACAATGCTTTGGAACTCTTCCAAAGTTCTGGGAATTCAGCTGAAGTTTAAAAATGCTTTGGAACTCTTCCTATGTTCTGGGAGTTCTGATGAAGTTTAAAAATGCTTGGGAACTCTTCCCTTGTTCTCGGAATTCCGCTGATGTTTATCAATGCTTTAGAACTCTTCCATTGTTACCGGAATTCCGCTGATGTTTAACAATGCTTTTGAACTCTTCCATTGTTCTCGGAATTCCGCTGTAGTTTAAAAATGCATAGGAACTCTTCCATTGTTCTCGGAATTCCTCTGAAGAATTACAATGCTTTGGAACTCTTCCATTTTTCTCGGAATTCTGCTGAAGTTTAAAAATGCTTTGGAACTCATCCATTGTTCTCGGAATTTTGCTCATGTTTAACAATGGTTTGGAACTCTTTCATTGTTCTCGAAATTCCGCTGATGTTTAGTAATGCTTTTGGAACTCTTCCATTGTTCTCAGAATTCCGCTGATGTTTTTCAATCCTATGGAAATCTTCCATTGTTCACCAAATTCCACTGAAGTTTAAAAATGCTTTGGAATGCTTCCATTGTTCTCGGAATTCTGCTGAAGGTTAACATTGCTTTGGAACTCTTCCATTGTTCTCGGAATTCTGGTGAAGTTTAAAAATGCTTTGGAACTCTTCCATTGTTCACGGAATTCTGCTGAAGTTTAAAAAGCTTTGTAACTCTTCCATTGTTCTGGGAATTCTGCTGAAGTTTAAAAATGGTTTGGAACTCTTCCATTGTTCTTGGAATTCTGCTGAAGTTTAAAAATGGTTTGGAACTCTTCCATTGTTCATGGAATTCTGCTGATGTTTAACAATGCTTTGGAACTCTTCCATTGTTCTCGGAATTCCGCTGATGTTTAACAATGCTTTGGAACCCTTCCATTGTTCTCTGAATTCCACTGTAGTTTCAAAATGCTTTGGAACTCTTCCATTATTATCGTAATTATGCTGAAGTTTAAAAATGCTTTGGAAATCTTCCATTGTTCTCGGAATTCTGCTGAAGTTTAAAAATGCTTTGGAACTCTTCCATTGTTCTCGGAATTCTGCTGAAGTTTAAAAAAGCTTTGGAACTCTTCCAATGTTCTCGGAATTCCGCTGATGTTTAATAATGCTTTTAGAACTCTTCATTTTTCTCGGAATTCTGCTGATGTTTAACAATGCTTTGGAACTCTTCCATTGTTCTCGGAATTCTGGTGAAGTTTAAAAATGCTTTGGAACTCTTCCATTGTTCACGGAATTCTGCTGAAGTTTAAAAAGCTTTGTAACTCTTCATTGTTCTGGGAATTCTGCTGAAGTTTAAAATTGCTTTGGAACTCTTCCATTGTCCTCGGAATTCCGCTGAAGTTTAAAATTGCTTTGGAACTCTTTCATTGTTCTCATAATTCCGCTGATGTTTAACAATGCTTTGGAACTCTTCCATTGTTCTCGGAATTCCGCTGTCACACTGTCACAGAATACTGGAGGTAGGGGGCCTAAGCTGACCCTAAGCTGTGACCCTGACTAACCCCTCAACCTGGAGGTACTGTTAAAGGTACAGAGGTCCAGGCCGCCAGCGTAACCCCTACCTCCTGAGGATCCCTGCACCTAAGTAATCTAGTCCTGAGAAGGACCCCGATCACAACAATAGGGAACCAGAAATAATATGCCCACACACAGTATTTAGACGAACGAGACAGTACAAGGGAAAAACCAAAACCACCTTGCATACAACTTCTACACAACTACAACAGAGGGAACACCAACGGGAAAGGAGATAAATGATAAAGCGAGGAAAGGGAAAAAACACTTCCAAATGCACTTATCTCAGCAACTCCAAACACCACGATCCGCTCTGTAAGTCAGAATGAAAAGCTTTCACCGACACCTCCCAAACAGACCTGCAGGAATATAAAGGAGTCTCACTAAAGAAGCATTGATTGCAGCTGGGCGAGGCTGGACCTCAGCTAGCCCAGAGAGAGAGAGAATTAACTCCTACACTGCCGAAAAAACACAAAGCACCAACAAGTCAGCTGCGAGAAGTCAGGCTGTGTACTCGTGACGATCTTCGTGGCAACACACCCGTGACAGTACCCCTCCTTCTACGAGGGGCCTCCGGACCCTCAGGGCCAGGTTTATCCGGGTGAGTCGAGTGGAAGGCCCGAACTAATCGGTCTGCGTTAATATCCGACGCAGGAACCCACATCCTCTCCTCAGGACCATACCCCTTCCAATGAACCAAGTACTGAAGGGACCGGCGATTAAAGCGTGAATCAATGACCCTCGATACCTGGAACTCCAAGTTACCATTGACAACCACAGGAGGGGGAGGTAAAGGTGACGGTACCACCGGCGCCACATACCTCTTAAGCAATGATCTGTGAAACACGTTGTGAATTTTAAACGTAGGGGGGAGGTCAAGACGGAATGCCACCGGATTAATAACAGAACTGATTCTGTACGGCCCGATGAACCTGGGACCCAGTTTCCAGGAGGGAACCTTAAGTTTAATATTCCTGGTAGACAACCATACCTGATCGTTCACACTTAGGTCCGGACCAGACACTCTCCTCCTATCAGCCATACGTTTGTATCGGTTCCCCATAGTATTCAGATTCTTCAGCACCCCTCTCCATACTGAAGCGAGAGATGAGGAAAATCATTCCTCCTCCGGAACCCCCGAAGAGCCCCCCCTACTGAAAGTACAAAACTGGGGGTGAAAACCATATGCCCCAAAAAACGGGGACTTACCAGTGGACTCGCTCCGCCTATTATTGAGAGCAAACTCTGCCAGAGGTAGGAAAGAAGCCCAGTCCTCCTGGTTCTCTGACACAAAACACCGAAGATATGTCTCCAAGCTCTGGTTCATACGTTCCGTCTGACCATTGGTCTGAGGATGAAAAGCCGACGAGAATGACAAATGCATCCCCCGCCGAGCACAAAACGCCTTCCAGAACTTGGACACAAACTGAGACCCCCGATCAGACACCACCTCGGAGGGTACCCCGTGAAGCCTCACAATCTCTCCAATGAATACCTGCGCAAGAGTTTTAGCATTAGGAAGAGCCGGAAGAGCGATAAAATGTGCCATCTTGCTGAACCTGTCCACTACAACGAGTATGACCGTTTTACCCGAAGACGGAGGGAGGTCCGTAATAAAGTCCATAGACAGATGAGTCCAAGGACGCTCCGGGATCTTCAAAGGTAAGAGGGCCCCAGACGGACGGGTATGTGAGGTCTTAGAGCGCGCACAAACCCCACAGGACGCGACAAAAGTTACCACCTCTTTATGTAAGTTAGGCCACCAAAACCGACGCGAGAGGAGATCCACAGTTGCTTTACTCCCCGGGTGTCCTGCAAAAACTGAGTTATGGTGTGCCTCGATCACCTTTTGTCGCAACTGATCTGGAACGAACAGTCTCCCCGAAGGTCCAACAGGGGCGTCCCCCTGAGCCTCCAATATCTCCTCCTCCAGCTCAGAGCATACTGCCGAAACCACCACCCCCTCCTGAAGAATAGGAATCGGGTCGTCCGTATTCCCGGCCCCAGGGAAACTGCGAGATAAGGCATCCGCCTTTACATTTTTAGACCCAGGACGATATGTAACGACGAAATTAAACCTGGTAAAAAACAATGACCACCTAGCTTGTCTGGGATTCAGACGTTTAGCGGACTCCAGATATAGCAGGTTCTTGTGATCGGTGATGACGGTGACCGGATGAACTGCCCCCTCCAAAAAATGGCGCCACTCCTCAAAAGCTAACTTAATGGCCAAGAGTTCCCTATTGCCGACATCGTAATTCCTCTCAGCGGACGACAACTTTTTAGAGAAAAAGGCGCATGGATGCCACTTACCAGGGGACGAACCCTGTGACAATACTGCTCCCACCCCTACCTCGGAAGCGTCTACCTCTACAAAGAATGGCTGAGACGCATCAGGTTGAATGAGAATGGGTGCCGAGGCAAAACATTTTTTCAAGGAGGAGAATGCTTGACAAGCCTTGTCAGACCACCTAGAAAAATCCGTCCCCTTTTTAGTCATGTCTGTGAGAGGCTTAACCATGGACGAGAAATTACGAATGAACTTCCGGTAATAGTTAGCAAACCCCAGGAAACGTTGTAGTGCCTTAAGATTCTCCGGCCGATCCCACTCAAGAACTGCCCGCACTTTCCCAGGGTCCATACGAAAACCGGACGCTGAAACCAGGAAGCCTAAAAACTGGAGTTCCTGTACGGCGAACACACACTTTTCCCACTTGGCATACAGTTTATTATCCCGCAAGATCTGTAACACCTGTCTAACGTGCTCCTGATGAGACACCAGATCCGGCGAGTAAATTAAGATATCATCCAGATATATGACAACAAACTGTCCCACCAGGTGGCGAAAAATATCATTAACAAAGTGTTGAAACACCGCCGGGGCATTAGTCAGACCGAATGGCATGACAAGGTTCTCATAATGCCCCTCCGGAGTGTTAAAAGCCGTCTTCCACTCATCCCCCTCCTTCATCCTAATCAGATTGTACGCCCCCCTGAGATCCAACTTAGAGAACCATTTGGCGCCCACGATCTGATTAAAGAGATCGGGAATAAGTGGGAGCGGATACGGATCTCGGACCGTAATCCGATTAAGTTCACGGAAATCCAGGCAAGGGCGTAGGCCTCCATCTTTCTTCTTAACAAAGAAGAACCCCGCGGCCACCGGTGAAGATGAAGGTCTAATATGCCCCTTAGCCAGACTTTCAGAAATATAATCCTTCATGGCCTGCCTCTCAGGACCAGAAAGGTTATACAACCTAGCTTTAGGTAACTTGGCCTCAGGGAGCAGTTTTACAGAACAGTCATACTCGCGATGAGGAGGTAGTTCCTGACACCCATTCTCCGAAAATACATCCTCAAAGTCCGCCAGAAATGGAGGTAAGACCCAAGGAGTAACTGCACCGATGACCGTGTTCATGCAGTTTTTATTACAGAATTTACTCCATTGGCTTATCTCTCTGGTTTGCCAATTAATAACCGGGTTATGCTTAGCTAACCAAGGAAGGCCCAACACTATAGGAGTGGGAAGACCCTCCAACACGTAGCAAGACAACAGTTCTTTATGTATTGCCCCCACTTGAAGTTTTACACCATGCACAGCTTGCAAAAAACTTCCCTGACCGAGAGGCCTGGCATCGATCGAGAATATGGGGATGGGTTTAGCCAACTCACTCAATCGCATACCTTGAACCCGGGCAAACCGAGCATCAACCAGATTAGCCCCGGCCCCACTATCCAGAAGAACAGATATCCTCTCAGTTCTCGTACCCACCACCACCTCCGCCGGTACGAGAAACTGAGACGAACCTAGGGACGAAATACCTACTCCCAGATTGCCGTCCACCACACAACCTGGGATCAACAGTTTTTTCGACGACTCTTTACTCTGCAAGGGACGGGATGGACACCCCCCAATAAAATGTCCCTTTTTCCCGCAGAGGAAACACCTTCCTGTCTTATGGCGCACCACCGGTCCCCTTCCCCGAAATGATGTCCCTCCTAATTGCATAGGCTCCTCCGGACTGACCAGGGGAACCACCATATGAGGGGACCTTGTAGGAGGTGGAGACATTACAGGGGGTAGAGTTATCCCGCACCTCTCCCGAAGCCGTCTGTCAACACGAATAGCAAGGGCCATAGCGGCTTCCAGTGACGCGGGAGAGTCATACTGTGCCAACACATCCTGTAATTTGTCGGATAAACCATGACAAAACTGGCTCCTAAGAGCCGGGTCATTCCACTGGGTGTCCGTGGCCCACCTACGGAACTCCGAACAGAATTCCTCCGCCGGACGATCTCCCTGCTGAATCCTACGTAACTTAGACTCAGCAAGGGAGATCCGATCTGGGTCATCATATACGAGTCCCAGAGCAGCGAAAAACCTATCCACTGACTGGAGAACCGGGGAGCTTGGGGGAAGAGAGAACGCCCAAGATTGAGGGTCCCCTTGTAGGAGCGAGATGACAATTCCCACCCTTTGTTCTTCACTGCCCGATGACCGAGGCCGCAGCCGAAAGTACAATTTGCATGCCTCCCGGAAAACAAAAAACTTGTCCCGCCCCCCAGTGAACCTGTCAGGGAGAGCTACTTTAGGTTCTGGTCTGGCTTGCTCCGGAGGATGCAAAACCTTGGACTTAACGTCCGCCAGCCCCATGGACAAACTCTGCAACTGCCGAGCTAGACCGGCTACTGGATCCATGGTAGCTGGAGAAAACTAAGATGGTCGGTGAAAATGTCACACTGTCACAGAATACTGGAGGTAGGGGGCCTAAGCTGACCCTAAGCTGGGACCCTGACTAACCCCTCAACCTCGAGGTACTGTTAAAGGTACAGAGGTCCAGGCCGCCAGCGTAACCCCTACCTCCTGAGGATCCCTGCACCTAAGTAATCTAGTCCTGAGAAGGACCCCGATCACAACAATAGGGAACCAGAAATAATATGCCCACACACAGTATTTAGACGAACGAGACAGTACAAGGGAAAAACCAAAACCACCTTGCATACAACTTCTACACAACTACAACAGAGGGAACACCAACGGGAAAGGAGATAAATGATAAAGCGAGGAAAGGGAAAAAACACTTCCAAATGCACTTATCTCAGCAACTCCATACACCACGATCCGCTCTGTAAGTCAGAATGAAAAGCTTTCACCGACACCTCCCAAACAGACCTGCAGGAATATAAAGGAGTCTCACTAAAGAAGCATTGATTGCAGCTGGGCGAGGCTGGACCTCAGCTAGCCCAGAGAGAGAGAGAATTAACTCCTACACTGCCGAAAAAACACAAAGCACCAACAAGTCAGCTGCGAGAAGTCAGGCTGTGTACTCGTGACGATCTTCGTGGCAACACACCCGTGACATCCGCTGATGTTTAACAATGCTTTGGAACTCTTCCATTGTTCTCGGAATTCTGGTGAAGTTTAAAAATGCTTTGGAACTCTTCCATTGCTCACGGAATTCTGCTGAAGTTTAAAAAGCTTTGGAACTCTTCCATTGTTCTGGGAATTCTGCTGAAGTTTAAAATTGCTTTGGAACTCTTCCATTGTCCTCGGAATTCTGCTGATGTTTAATAATGCTTTTGGAACTCTTCCATTGTTCTCATAATTCCGCTGATGTTTAACAATGCTTTGGAACTCTTCCATTGTTCACGGAAATCTGCTGAAGTTTAAAAAGCTTTGAAACTCTTCCATTGTTCTGGGAATTCTTCTGAAGTTTAAAAAGCTTTGGAACTATTCCATTGTTCTGGGAATTCTGCTGAAGATTAAAATTGCTTTGGTACTCTTCCATTGTTCTCGTAATTCTGCTGATGTTTAACAATGCTTTGGTACTCTTCCATTGTTCTCGGAATTCCGCTGATGTTTAACAATGCTTTTGAACTCTTCCATTGTTCTCGGAATTCCGCTGTAGTTTAAAAATGCATAGGAACTCTTCCATTGTTCTCGGAATTCCTCTGAAGTTTTACAATGCTTTGGAACTCTTCCATTTTTTTCGGAATTCTGCTGAAGTTTAAAAATGCTTTGGAACTCATCCATTGTTCTCGGAATTTTGCTCATGTTTAACAATGGTTTGGAACTCTTTCATTGTTCTCGAAATTCCGCTGATGTTTAGTAATGCTTTTGGAACTCTTCCATTTTTCTCGGAATTCCGCTAATGTTTAACAATGCTTTGAAACTCTTCCATTGTTCTCGGAATTCTGTTGATGTTTAATAATTCTTTTGGAACTCTTCCATTGTTCTCAGAATTCCGCTGATGTTTTTCAATCCTATGGAAATCTTCCATTGTTCACCAAATTCCACTGAAGTTTAAAAATGCTTTGGAACGCTTCCATTGTTCTCGGAATTCTGCTGAAGTTTACCATTGCTTTGGAACTCTTCCATTGTTCTCGGAATTCTGGTGAAGTTTAAAAATGCTTTGGAACTCTTCCATTGTTCACGGAATTCTGCTGAAGTTTAAAAAGCTTTGTAACTCTCCCATTGTTCTGGGAATTCTGCTGAAGTTTAAAAATGGTTTGGAACTCTTCCATTGTTCTTGGAATTCTGCTGAAGTTTAAAAATGGTTTGGAACTCTTCCATTGTTCATGGAATTCTGCTGATGTTTAACAATGCTTTGGAACTCTTCCATTGTTCTCGGAATTCCGCTTATGTTTAACAATGCTTTGGAACCCTTCCATTGTTCTCTGAATTCCACTGTAGTTTCAAAATGCTTTGGAACTCTTCCATTATTATCGTAATTATGCTGAAGTTTAAAAATGCTTTGGAAATCTTCCATTGTTCTCGGAATTCTGCTGAAGTTTAAAAATGCTTTGGAACTCTTCCATTGTTCTCGGAATTCTGCTGAAGTTTAAAAAAGCTTTGGAACTCTTCCAATGTTCTCGGAATTCCGCTGATGTTTAATATTGCTTTTAGAACTCTTCATTTTTCTCGGAATTCTGCTGATGTTTAACAATGCTTTGGAACTCTTCCATTGTTCTCGGAATTCTGGTGAAGTTTAAAAATGCTTTGGAACTCTTCCATTGTTCACGGAATTCTGCTGAAGTTTAAAAAGCTTTGTAACTCTTCCATTGTTCTGGGAATTCTGCTGAAGTTTAAAATTGCTTTGGAACTCTTCCATTGTCCTCGGAATTCCGCTGAAGTTTAAAATTGCTTTGGAACTCTTTCATTGTTCTCATAATTCCGCTGATGTTTAACAATGCTTTGGAACTCTTCCATTGTTCTCGGAATTCCGCTGATGTTTAACAATGCTTTGGAACTCTTCCATTGTTCTCGGAATTCTGGTGAAGTTTAAAAATGCTTTGGAACTCTTCCATTGCTCACGGAATTCTGCTGAAGTTTAAAAAGCTTTGGAACTCTTCCATTGTTCTGGGAACACTGCTGAAGTTTAAAATTGCTTTGGAACTCTTCCATTGTCCTCGGAATTCTGCTGATGTTTAATAATGCTTTTGGAACTCTTCCATTGTTCTCATAATTCCGCTGATGTTTAACAATGCTTTGGAACTCTTCCATTGTTCACGGAAATCTGCTGAAGTTTAAAAAGCTTTGAAACTCTTCCATTGTTCTGGGAATTATTCTGAAGTTTAAAAAGCTTTGGAACTCTTCCATTGTTCTGGGAATTCTGCTGAAGATTAAAATTGCTTTGGTACTCTTCCATTGTTCTCGTAATTCTGCTGATGTTTAACAATGCTTTGGTACACTTCCATTGTTCTCGGAATTCTGCTGAAGTTTAAAAAAGCTTTGGAACTCTTCCATTGTTCTTGGAATTCCGTTGATGTTTAATAATGCTTTTGAAACTCTTCCATTGTTCTCGGAATTCTGTTGATATTTAATAATTCTTTTGGAACTCTTCCATTGTTCTCAGAATTCTGCTGAAGTTTAAAAATGCTTTGGAACTCTTCCATTATTCTCGGAATTCCGCTGAAGTTTAACATTGCTTTGGAACTCTTCCATTGTTTCGGGAATTCAGATGAAGTTTAAAAATGTTTTGGAACTCTTCCAATGTTCTGGGAATTCTGCTGAAGTTTAAAAATGCTTTGGAACTCTTCTATTGTTCTCGGAATTCTGCTGATGTTTAACAATGCTTTGGAACTCTTCCATTGTTCAAGGAATTCCGCTGAAGTTTAAAAATGCTTTGGAACTCTTCCATTGTTCTCGGTATTCCGCTAATGTTTAACATTGCTTTGGAACTCTTCCATTGTTCTCGGAATTCCGCTGATGTTTAACAATGCTTTGGAACTCTTCCCTTGTTCTCGGAATTCCACTGTAGTTTCAAAATGCTTTGGGACGCTTCCATTTTTCTCGGAATTCCGCTGAAGTTTAACAATGCTTTGGAACTCTTCCATTGTTCTCGGAATTCTGTGGAAGTTTAAAAATGCTTTGGAACTCTTCCATTGTTCTCGGAATTCTGCTGAAGTTTAAATATGCTTGGAACTCTTCCATTGTTCTCGAAATTCTGCTGAAGTTTAAAAAAGCTTTGGAACTCTTCCAATCTTTTCGGAATTCCGCTGATGTTTAATAATGCTTTTGGAACTCTTCCATTTTTCTCAGAATTCCGCTGATGTTTAACAATGCTTTTGGAACTCTTCCATTGTTCTCGTAACTCCGCTGATGTTTAACAATGCTTTGGAACTCTTCCATTGTTCTGCTGAAGTTTAAAATTGCTTAGGAAAATTCCATTGTTCTCAGAATTCCAATGAAGCTTAAAAATGCTTTGGAACTCTTACATTGTTCACGGAATTCCGCTAATGTTTAACAATGTTTTTTAACTCTTCCATTGTTCTCGGAATTCCGCTGAAGTTTAAAAATGCTTTGGAATTATTCCATGGTTCTCGGAATTCTGCTGAAGTTTAAAAAAGCTTTTGAACTATTCCGTTGTTCTCGGAATTCCGCTCATAATTAACATTGCTTTGGAACTCTTCCATTGTTCTCGGAATTCCGCTGATGTTTAATAATGCTTTTGGAACTCATCCATTGTTCTCGGAATTCCACTAATGTTTAACAATGCTTTGGAATTCATCCTTTGTTCTCAGAATTCTGTTGATGTTTAATAATGCTTTTGGAACTCTGCCATTGTGCTCGGAATTCTGCTGAAGTTTAAAAATACTTTGGAACTCTTCCATTGTTCTCGGAATTCTGCTGAAGTTTAAAAATACTTTGGAACTCTTCCATTGTTCTCGGAATTCCGCTGATGTTTATCAAACCTATGGAACTCTTTCATTGTTCTCTGAATTCTGTTGATGTTTAGTAATGCTTTTGGAACTCTTCCATTGTTCTCGGAATTCTGCTGAAATTTAACAATGCTTTGGAACTCTTCCATAATTCTCAGAATTCTGCTGAAGCTTAAAAATGCTTTTTTAATCTTCCATTGTTCTCAGAATTCCAATGAAGCTTAAAAATGCTTTGGAACTCTTTAATTTTTCTCAGAATTCCGCTAAAGTTTAAAAATGCTTTGGAACTCCTCCATTGTTCTCAGAATTATGCTGAAGTTTAAAAATGCTTTGGAACTCTTCCAATGTTCTGGGAATTCAGCTGAAGTTTAAAAATGCATAGGAACTCTTCCATTGTTCTCGGAATTCCTCTGAAGTTTTACAATGCTTTGGAACTCTTCCATTTTTCTCGGAATTCTGCTGAAGTTTAAAAATGCTTTGGAACTCTTCCATTGTTCTCGGAATTCCGCTGATGTTTAACAATGCTTGGAACTCTTTCATTGTTCTCGGAATTCTGCTGAAGTTTAGCCATGCTTTGGAACTCTTCCATTGTTCTCGGAATTCCGATGTAGTTTAAAAATGCATTGGAACTCTTACATTGTTCTCGGAATTCCGCTGAGGGTTAACAATGCTTTGGAACTCTTCCATTGTTCTGGGAATTCTGCTGAAGTTTAAAAATTCTGTGGAACTCTTCCATTGTCCTCGGAATTCCGCTGATGTTTAATAATGCTTTTGTAACTCTTTCATTGTTCTCATAATTCTGCTGATGTTTAACAATGCTTTGGAACTCTTCCATTGTTCTCGGAATTCCGCTGATGTTTAACAATGCTTTGGAACTCTTCCATTGTTCTCGGAATTCTGGTGAAGTTTAAAAATGCTTTGGAACTCTTCCATTGCTCACGGAATTCTGCTGAAGTTTAAAAAGCTTTGGAACTCTTCCATTGTACTGGGAATTCTGCTGAAGTTTAAAATTGCTTTGGAACTCTTCCATTGTCCTTGGAATTCTGCTGATGTTTAATAATGCTTTTGGAACTCTTCCAATCTTTTCGGAATTCCGCTGATGTTTAATAATGCTTTTGGAACTCTTCCAATTTTCTCGGAATTCCGCTGATGTTTAACAATGCTTTTGGAACTCTTCCATTGTTCTCATAACTCCGCTGATGTTTAACAATGCTTTGGAACTCTTCCATTGTTCTCGGAATTCTGCTGTAGTTTAAAAATGCTTTGGAACTCTTTCATTGTTCTTGGAATTCCACTGAAGTTTAGCCATGCTTTGGAACTCTTCCATTGTTCTCGGAATTCCGCTGAAGTTTAAAAATGCTTTGGAATTATTCCATGGTTCTCGGAATTCTGCTGAAGTTTAAAAAAGCTTTTGAACTATTCCGTTGTTCTCGGAATTCCGCTCATAATTAACATTGCTTTGGAACTCTTCCATTGTTCTCGGAATTCCGCTGATGTTTAATAATGCTTTTGGAACTCATCCATTGTTCTCGGAATTCCACTAATGTTTAACAATGCTTTGGAATTCATCCATTGTTCTCGGAATTCTGTTGATGTTTAATAATGCTTTTGGAACTCTGCCATTGTGCTCGGAATTCTGCTGAAGTTTAAAAATACTTTGGAACTCTTCCATTGTTCTCGGAATTCCGCTGAAGGTTAACAATGCTTTGGAACTCTTCCATTGTTCTGGGAATTCTGCTGAAGTTTAAAAATTCTGTGGAACTCTTCCATTGTCCTCGGAATTCCGCTGATGTTTAATAATGCTTTTGTAACTCTTTCATTGTTCTCATAATTCTGCTGATGTTTAACAATGCTTTGGAACTCTTCCGTTGTTCTCGGAATTCCGCTGATGTTTAACAATGATTTGGAACTCTTCCATTGTTCTTGGAATTCTGGTGAAGTTTAAAAATGCTTTGGAACTTTTCCATTGCTCACGGAATTCTGCTGAAGTTTAAAAAGCTTTGGAACTCTTCCATTGTTCTGGGAATTCTGCTGAAGTTTAAAATTGCTTTGGAACTCTTCCATTGTCCTTGGAATTCTGCTGATGTTTAATAATGCTTTTGGAACTCTTCCAATCTTTTCGGAATTCCGCTGATGTTTAATAATGCTTTTGGAACTCTTCCAATTTTCTCGGAATTCCGCTGATGTTTAACAATGCTTTTGGAACTCTTCCATTGTTCTCATAACTCCGCTGATGTTTAACAATGCTTTGGAACTCTTCCATTGTTCTGGGAATTCTTCTGAAGTTTAAAAAGCTTTGGAACTCTTCCATTGTTCTGGGAATTCTGCTGAAGATTAAAATTGGTTTGGTACTCTTCCATTGTTCTCGTAATTCTGCTGATGTTTAACAATGCTTTGGAACTCTTCCATTGTTCTGGGAATTCTGCTGAAGTTTAAAAATTCTGTGGAACTCTTCCATTGTTCTCGGATTTCCGCTGATGTTTAATAATGCTTTTTGGACTCTTCCATTGTTCTCGGAATTCCACTGATGTTTAACAATGCTTTGGAACTCTTCCATTGTTCTCGGAATTCTGCTGAAGTTTAAAAATTCTGTGGAACTCTTCCATTGTTCTTGGAATTCCGCTAATGTTTAACAATGCTTTGGAACTCTTCCATTGTTCTCGGAAATACGCTGATGTTTATCAATGCTTTGGAACTCTTCCATTGTTCTCAGAATTCCGCAAAAGTTTATAAATGCTTTGGAACTCTTCCATTGTTCTCGGAATTCTGCTGAAGTTTAAAAAAGCTTTGGAACTCTTCCATTGTTCTTGGAATTCCGTTGATGTTTAATAATGCTTTTGAAACTCTTCCATTGTTCTCGGAATTCTGTTGATATTTAATATTTCTTTTGGAACTCTTCCATTGTTCTCAGAATTCTGCTGAAGTTTAAAAATGCTTTGGAACTCTTCCATTGTTCTCGGAATTCCGCTGAAGTTTAACATTGCTTTGGAACTCTTCCATTGTTCCGGGAATTCAGATGAAGTTTAAAAATGTTTTGGAACTCTTCCAATGTTCTGGGAATTCTGCTGAAGTTTAAAAATGCTTTGGAACTCTTCTATTGTTCTCGGAATTCTGCTGATGTTTAACAATGCTTTGGAACTCTTCCATTGTTCAAGGAATTCCGCTGAAGTTTAAAAATGCTTTGGAACTCTTCCATTGTTCTCGGTATTCCGCTAATGTTTAACAATGCTTTGGAACTCTTCCATTGTTCTCGGAATTCCGCTGATGTTTAACAATGCTTTGGAACTCTTCCCTTGTTCTCGGAATGCCACTGTAGTTTCAAAATGCTTTGGGACGCTTCCATTTTTCTCGCAATTCTGCTGAAGTTTAACAATGCTTTGGAACTCTTCCATTGTTCTCGGAATTCTGTGGAAGTTTAAAAATGCTTTGGAACTCTTCCATTGTTCTCGGAATTCCGCTGAAGGTTAACAATGCTTTGGAACTCTCCCATTGTTCTCGGAATTCCGCTGAAGGTTAACAATGCTTTGGAACTCTTCCATTGTTCTCGGAATTCTGCTGAAGTTTAAAAATTCTGTGGAACTCTTCCATTGTTCTTGGAATTCCGCTAATGTTTAAAAATACTTTGGAACTCATCCATTGTTCTCGGAATTTTGCTCATGTTTAACAATGCTTTAGAACTCTTCCATTGTTACCGGAATTCCGCTGATGTTTAACAATGGTTTAGAACTCTTCCATTGTTACCGGAATTCCGCTGATGTTTAACAATGCTTTTGAACTCTTCCATTGTTCTCGGAATTCCGCTAATGTTTAACAATGCTTTGGAACTCTTCCAAAGTTCTGGGAATTCAGCTGAAGTTTAAAAATGCTTTGGAACTCTTCCTATGTTCTGGGAGTTCTGATGAAGTTTAAAAATGCTTGGGAACTCTTCCATTGTTCTCGGAATTCCGCTGATGTTTAACAATGCTTTAGAACTCTTCCATTGTTACCGGAATTCCGCTGATGTTTAACAATGCTTTTGAACTCTTCCATTGTTCTCGGAATTCCGCTGTAGTTTAAAAATGCATAGGAACTCTTCCATTGTTCTCGGAATTCCTCTGAAGTTTTACAATGCTTTGGAACTCTTCCATTTTTCTCGGAATTCTGCTGAAGTTTAAAAATGCTTTGGAACTCATCCATTGTTCTCGGAATTTTGCTCATGTTTAACAATGGTTTGGAACTCTTTTATTGTTCTCGAAATTCCGCTGATGTTTAGTAATGCTTTTGGAACTCTTCCATTTTTCTCGGAATTCCGCTAATGTTTAACAATGCTTTGAAACTCTTCCATTGTTCTCGGAATTCTGTTGATGTTTAATAATTCTTTTGGAACTCTTCCATTGTTCTCGGAATTCTGCTGAAGTTTAAAAGTGCTTTGGAACTCTTCCATTGTTCTCAGATTTCCGCTGATGTTTTTCAATCCTATGGAAATCTTCCATTGTTCACCAAATTCCACTGAAGTTTAAAAATGCTTTGGAACGCTTCCATTGTTCTCGGAATTCTGCTGAAGTTTAACATTGCTTTGGAACTCTTCCATTGTTCTGGGAATCCAGCTGAAGTTTAAAAATGGTTTGGAACTCTTCCAATGTTCTGGGAATTCTGCTGAAGTTTAAAAATGCTTTGGAACTCTTCCATTGTTCTTGGAATTCTGCTGATGTTTAACAATGCTTTGGAACTCTTCCATTGTTCTCGGAATTCCGCTGATGTTTAACAATGCTTTGGAACTCTTCCATTGTTCTCTGAATTCCACTGTAGTTTCAAAATGCTTTGGAACTCTTCCATTATTATCGTAATTATGCTGAAGTTTAAAAATGCTTTGGAAATCTTCCATTGTTCTCGGAATTCTGCTGAAGTTTAAAAATGCTTTGGAACTCTTCCATTGTTCTCGGAATTCTGCTGAAGTTTAAAAAAGCTTTGGAACTCTTCCAATGTTCTCGGAAATCCGCTGATGTTTAATAATGCTTTTAGAACTCTTCATTTTTCTCGGAATTCTGCTGATGTTTAACAATGCTTTGGAACTCTTCCATTGTTCTCGGAATTCTGGTGAAGTTTAAAAATGCTTTGGAACTCTTCCATTGTTCACGGAATTCTGCTGAAGTTTAAAAAGCTTTGTAACTCTTCCATTGTTCTGGGAATTCTGCTGAAGTTTAAAATTGCTTTGGAACTCTTCCATTGTCCTCGGAATTCCGCTGATGTTTAATAATGCTTTGGAACTCTTCCATTGTTCTCGGAATTCTGGTGAAGTTTAAAAAGCTTTGAAACTCTTCCATTGTTCTGGGAATTCTTCTGAAGTTTAAAAAGCTTTGGAACTCTTCCATTGTTCTGGGAATTCTGCTGAAGATTAAAATTGCTTTCGTACTCTTCCATTGTTCTCGTAATTCTGCTGATGTTTAACAATGCTTTGGAACTCTTCCTATGTTCTGGGAGTTCTGCTGAAGTTTAAAATTGCTTTGGAAAATTCCGTTGTTCTCAGAATTCCAATGAAGCTTAAAAATGCTTTGGAACTCTTACATTGTTCTCGGAATTCCGCTAATGTTTAACAATGTTTTTTAACTCTTCCATTGTTCTCGGAATTCCGCTGTAGTTTAAAAATGCCTTGGAACTCTTCCATTGTTCTCGGAATTCCGCTGATGTTTAACAATGATTTGGAACTCTTCCATTGTTCTCGGAATTCTGGTGAAGTTTAAAAATGCTTTGGAACTCTTCCATTTCTCACGGAATTCTGCTGAAGTTTAAAAAGCTTTGGAACTCTTCCATTGAACTGGGAATTCTGCTGAAGTTTAAAATTGCTTTGGAACTCTTCCATTGTCCTTGGAATTCTGCTGATGTTTAATAATGCTTTTGGAACTCTTCCAATCTTTTCAGAATTCCGCTGATGTTTAATAATGCTTTTGGAACTCTTCCAATTTTCTCGGAATTCCGCTGATGTTTATCAATGCTTTTGGAACTCTTCCATTGTTCTCATAACTCCGCTGATGTTTAACAATGCTTTGGAACTCTTCCATTGTTCTGGGAATTCTTCTGAAGTTTAAAAAGCTTTGGAACTCTACCATTGTTCTGGGAATTCTGCTGAAGATTAAAATTGCTTTGGTACTCTTCCATTGTTCTCGTAATTCTGCTGATATTTAACAATGCTTTGTAACTCTTCCATTGTTCTGGGAATTCTGCTGAAGTTTAAAAATTCTGTGGAACTCTTCCATTGTTCTCGGATTTCCGCTGATGTTTAATAATGCTTTTTGAACTCTTCCATTGTTCTCGGAATTCCGCTGATGTTTAACAATGCTTTGGAACTCTTCCATTGTTCACGGAATTCTGCTGAAGTTTAAAAAAGCTTTGGAACTCTTCCATTGTTCTTGGAATTTCGTTGATGTTTAATAATGCTTTTGGAACTCTTCCATTGTTCTCGGAATTCTGCTGAAGTTTAAAAAAGCTTTGGAACTCTTCCATTGTTCTTGGAATTCCGTTGATGTTTAATAATGCTTTTGAAACTCTTCCATTGTTCTCGGAATTCTGTTGATATTTAATAATTCTTTTGGAACTCTTCCATTGTTCTCAGAATTCTGCTGAAGTTTAAAAATGCTTTGGAACTCTTCCATTGTTCTCGGAATTCCGCTGAAGTTTAACATTGCTTTGGAACTCTTCCATTTTTCCGGGAATTCAGATGAAGTTTAAAAATGTTTTGGAACTCTTCCAATGTTCTGGGAATTCTGCTGAAGTTTAAAAATGCTTTGGAACTCTTCCATTGTTCAAGGAATTCCGCTGAAGTTTAAAAATGCTTTGGAACTCTTCCATTGTTCTCGGTATTCCGCTAATGTTTAACAATGCTTTGGAACTCTTCCATTGTTCTCGGAATTCCGCTGATGTTTAACAATGCTTTGGAACTCTTCCCTTGTTCTCGGAATGCCACTGTAGTTTCAAAATGCTTTGGGACGCTTCCATTTTTCTCAGAATTCCGCTGAAGTTTAACAATGCTTTGGAACTCTTCCATTGTTCTCGGAATTCTGTGGAAGTTTAAAAATGCTTTGGAACTCTTCCATTGTTCTCGGAATTCTGCTGAAGTTTAAATATGCTTGGAACTCTTCCATTGTTCTCGAAATTCTGCTGAAGTTTAAAAAAGCTTTGGAACTCTTCCAATCTTTTCGGAATTCCGCTGATGTTTAATAATGCTTTTGGAACTCTTCCATTTTTCTCGGATTTCCGCTGATGTTTAACAATGCTTTTGGAACTCTTCCATTGTTCTCGTAACTCCGCTGATGTTTAACAATGCTTTGGAACTCTTCCATTGTTCTCATAACTCCGCTGATGTTTAACAATGCTTTGGAACTCTTCCATTGTTCTGGGAATTCTTCTGAAGTTTAAAAAGCTTTGGAACTCTTCCATTGTTCTGGGAATTCTGCTGAAGATTAAAATTGCTTTGGTACTCTTCCATTGTTCTCGTAATTCTGCTGATGTTTAACAATGCTTTGGAACTCTTCCATTATTCTGGGAATTCTGCTGAAGTTTAAAAATTCTGTGGAACTCTTCCATTGTTCTCGGATTTCCGCTGATGTTTAATAATGCTTTTTGAACTCTTCCATTGTTCTCGGAATTCCACTGATGTTTAACAATGCTTTGGAACTCTTCCATTGTTCTCGGAATTCTGCTGAAGTTTAAAAATTCTGTGGAACTCTTCCATTGTTATTGGAATTCTGCTAATGTTTAACAATGCTTTGGAACTCTTCCATTGTTCTCGGAAATACGCTGATGTTTATCAATGCTTTGGAACTCTTCCATTGTTCTCGGAATTCCGCTGTAGTTTAAAAATGCTTTGGAACTCTTCCATTGTTTTTGGATTTCCGATAAAGTTTAGCAATGCTTTGGAACTCTTCCATTGTTCTCAGAATTCCGCAAAAGTTTATAAATGCTTTGGAACTCTTCCATTGTTCTCGGAATTCTGCTGAAGTTTAAAAAAGCTTTGGAACTCTTCCATTGTTCTTGGAATTTCGTTGATGTTTAATAATGCTTTTGGAACTCTTCCATTGTTCTCGGAATTCTGCTGAAGTTTAAAAAAGCTTTGGAACTCTTCCATTGTTCTTGGAATTCCGTTGATGTTTAATAATGCTTTTGAAACTCTTCCATTGTTCTCGGAATTCTGTTGATATTTAATAATTCTTTTGGAACTCTTCCATTGTTCTCAGAATTCTGCTGAAGTTTAAAAATGCTTTGGAACTCTTCCATTGTTCTCGGTATTCCGCTAATGTTTAACAATGCTTTGGAACTCTTCCATTGTTCTCGGAATTCCGCTGATGTTTAACAATGCTTTGGAACTCTTCCCTTGTTCTCGGAATGCCACTGTAGATTCAAAATGCTTTGGGACGCTTCCATTTTTCTCGGAATTCTGCTGAAGTTTAACAATGCTTTGGAACTCTTCCATTGTTCTCGGAATTCTGTGGAAGTTTAAAAATGCTTTGGAACTCTTCCATTGTTCTCGGAATTCTGCTGAAGTTTAAATATGCTTGGAACTCTTCCATTGTTCTCGAAATTCTGCTGAAGTTTAAAAAAGCTTTGGAACTCTTCCAATCTTTTCGGAATTCCGCTCATGTTTAATAATGCTTTTGGAACTCTTCCATTTTTCTCGGAATTCCGCTGATGTTTAACAATGCTTTTGGAACTCTTCCATTGTTCTCGTAACTCCGCTGATGTTTAACAATGCTTTGGAACTCTTCCATTGTTCTCATAACTCCGCTGATGTTTAACAATGCTTTGGAACTCTTCCATTGTTCTGGGAATTCAGATGAAGTTTAAAAAGCTTTGGAACTCTTCCATTGTTCTGGGAATTCTGCTGAAGATTAAAATTGCTTTGGTACTCTTCCATTGTTCTCGTAATTCTGCTGATGTTTAACAATGCTTTGGAACTCTTCCATTGTTCTGGGAATTCTGCTGAAGTTTAAAAATTCTGTGGAACTCTTCCATTGTTCTCGGATTTCCGCTCATGTTTAATAATGCTTTTTGAACTCTTCCATTGTTCTCGGAATTCCACTGATGTTTAACAATGCTTTGGAACTCTTCCATTGTTCTCGGAATTCTGCTGAAGTTTAAAAATTCTGTGGAACTCTTCCATTGTTATTGGAATTCTGCTAATGTTTAACAATGCTTTGGAACTCTTCCATTGTTCTCGGAAATACGCTGATGTTTATCAATGCTTTGGAACTCTTCCATTGTTCTCGGAATTCCGCTGTAGTTTAAAAATGCTTTGGAACTCTTCCATTGTTCTGGGAATTCTGCTGAAGATTAAAATTGCTTTCGTACTCTTCCATTGTTCTCGTAATTCTGCTGATGTTTAACAATGCTTTGGAACTCTTCCTATGTTCTGGGAGTTCTGCTGAAGTTTAAAATTGCTTTGGAAAATTCCGTTGTTCTCAGAATTCCAATGAAGCTTAAAAATGCTTTGGAACTCTTACATTGTTCTCGGAATTCCGCTAATGTTTAACAATGTTTTTTAACTCTTCCATTGTTCTCGGAATTCCGCTGTAGTTTAAAAATGCCTTGGAACTCTTCCATTGTTCTCGGAATTCCGCTGATGTTTAACAATGATTTGGAACTCTTCCATTGTTCTCGGAATTCTGGTGAAGATTAAAAATGCTTTGGAACTCTTCCATTTCTCACGGAATTCTGCTGAAGTTTAAAAAGCTTTGGAACTCTTCCATTGTTCTGGGAATTCTGCTGAAGTTTAAAATTGCTTTGGAACTCTTCCATTGTCCTTGGAATTCTGCTGATGTTTAATAATGCTTTTGGAACTCTTCCAATCTTTTCAGAATTCCGCTGATGTTTAATAATGCTTTTGGAACTCTTCCAATTTTCTCGGAATTCCGCTGATGTTTATCAATGCTTTTGGAACTCTTCCATTGTTCTCATAACTCCGCTGATGTTTAACAATGCTTTGGAACTCTTCCATTATTCTGGGAATTCTTCTGAAGTTTAAAAAGCTTTGGAACTCTTCCATTGTTCTGGGAATTCTGCTGAAGATTAAAATTGCTTTGGTACTCTTCCATTGTTCTCGTAATTCTGCTGATGTTTAACAATGCTTTGGAACTCTTCCATTGTTCTGGGAATTCTGCTGAAGTTTAAAAATTCTGTGGAACTCTTCCATTGTTCTCGGATTTCCGCTGATGTTTAATAATGCTTTTTGAACTCTTCCATTGTTCTCGGAATTCTGCTGAAGTTTAAAAAAGCTTTGGAACTCTTCCATTGTTCTTGGAATTTCGTTGATGTTTAATAATGCTTTTGGAACTCTTCCATTGTTCTCGGAATTCTGCTGAAGTTTAAAAAAGCTTTGGAACTCTTCCATTGTTCTTGGAATTCCGTTGATGTTTAATAATGCTTTTGAAACTCTTCCATTGTTCTCGGAATTCTGTTGATATTTAATAATTCTTTTGGAACTCTTCCATTGTTCTCAGAATTCTGCTGAAGTTTAAAAATGCTTTGGAACTCTTCCATTGTTCTCGGAATTCCGCTGAAGTTTAACATTGCTTTGGAACTCTTCCATTGTTCCGGGAATTCAGATGAAGTTTAAAAATGTTTTGGAACTCTTCCAATGTTCTGGGAATTCTGCTGAAGTTTAAAAATGCTTTGGAACTCTTCTATTGTTCACAGAATTCTGCTGATGTTTAACAATGCTTTGGAACTCTTCCATTTTTCTCGGTATTCCGCTAATGTTTAACAATGCTTTGGAACTCTTCCATTGTTCTCGGAATTCCGCTGATGTTTAACAATGCTTTGGAACTCTTCCCTTGTTCTCAGAATGCCACTGTAGTTTCAAAATGCTTTGGGACGCTTCCATTTTTCTCGGAATTCCGCTGAAGTTTAACAATGCTTTGGAACTCTTCCATTGTTCTCGGAATTCTGTGGAAGTTTAAAAATGCTTTGGAACTCTTCCATTGTTCTCGGAATTCTGCTGAAGTTTAAATATGCTTGGAACTCTTCCATTGTTCTCGAAATTCTGCTGAAGTTTAAAAAAGCTTTGGAACTCTTCCAATCTTTTCGGAATTCCGCTGATGTTTAATAATGCTTTTGGAACTCCTCCATTTTTCTCGGAATTCCGCTGATGTTTAACAATGCTTTTGGAACTCTTCCATTGTTCTCGTAACTCCGCTGATGTTTAACAATGCTTTGGAACTCTTTCATTGTTCTCATAACTCCGCTGATGTTTAACAATGCTTTGGAACTCTTCCATTGTTCTGGGAATTCTTCTGAAGTTTAAAAAGCTTTGGAACTCTTCCATTGTTCTGGGAATTCTGCTGAAGATTAAAATTGCTTTGGTACTCTTCCATTGTTCTCGTAATTCTGCTGATGTTTAACAATGCTTTGGAACTCTTCCATTGTTCTGGGAATTCTGCTGAAGTTTAAAAATTCTGTGGAACTCTTCCATTGTTCTCGGATTTCCGCTGATGTTTAATAATGCTTTTTGAACTCTTCCATTGTTCTCGGAATTCCACTGATGTTTAACAATGCTTTGGAACTCTTCCATTGTTCTCGGAATTCTGCTGAAGTTTAAAAATTCTGTGGAACTCTTCCATTGTTATTGGAATTCTGCTAATGTTTAACAATGCTTTGGAACTCTTCCATTGTTATCGGAAATACGCTGATGTTTATCAATGCTTTGGAACTCTTCCATTGTTCTCGGAATTCCGCTGTAGTTTAAAAATGCTTTGGAACTCTTCCATTGTTTTTGGATTTCCGATAAAGTTTAGCAATGCTTTGGAACTCTTCCATTGTTCTCAGAATTCCGCAAAAGTTTATAAATGCTTTGGAACTCTTCCATTGTTCTCGGAATTCTGCTGAAGTTTAAAAAAGCTTTGGAACTCTTCCATTGTTCTTGGAATTTCGTTGATGTTTAATAATGCTTTTGGAACTCTTCCATTGTTCTCGTAATTCTGCTGAAGTTTAAAAAAGCTTTGGAACTCTTCCATTGTTCTTGGAATTCCGTTGATGTTTAATAATGCTTTTGAAACTCTTCCATTGTTCTCGGAATTCTGTTGATATTTAATAATTCTTTTGGAACTCTTCCATTGTTCTCAGAATTCTGCTGAAGTTTAAAAATGCTTTGGAACTCTTCCATTGTTCTCGGAATTCCGCTGAAGTTTAACATTGCTTTGGAACTCTTCCATTGTTCCGGGAATTCAGATGAAGTTTAAAAATGTTTTGGAACTCTTCCAATGTTCTGGGAATTCTGCTGAAGTTTAAAAATGCTTTGGAACTCTTCTATTGTTCTCGGAATTCTGCTGATGTTTAACAATGCTTTGGAACTCTTCCATTGTTCAAGGAATTCCGCTGAAGTTTAAAAATGCTTTGGAACTCTTCCATTGTTCTCGGTATTCCGCTAATGTTTAACAATGCTTTGGAACTCTTCCATTGTTCTCGGAATTCCGCTGATGTTTAACAATGCTTTGGAACTCTTCCCTTGTTCTCGGAATGCCACTGTAGTTTCAAAATGCTTTGGGACGCTTCCATTTTCTCGGAATTCCGCTGAAGTTTAACAATGCTTTGGAACTCTTCCATTGTTCTCGGAATTCTGTGGAAGTTTAAAAATGCTTTATAACTCTTCCATTGTTCTCGGAATTCTGCTGAAGTTTAAATATGCTTGGAACTCTTCCATTGTTCTCGAAATTCTGCTGAAGTTTAAAAAAGCTTTGGAACTCTTCCAATCTTTTCGGAATTCCGCTGATGTTTAATAATGCTTTTGGAACTCTTCCATTTTTCTCGGAATTCCGCTGATGTTTAACAATGCTTTTGGAACTCTTCCATTGTTCTCGTAACTCCGCTGATGTTTAACAATGCTTTGGAACTCTTCCATTGTTCTCATAACTCCGCTGATGTTTAACAATGCTTTGGAACTCTTTCATTGTTCTGGGAATTCTTCTGAAGTTTAAAAAGCTTTGGAACTCTTCCATTGTTCTGGGAATTCTGCTGAAGATTAAAATTGCTTTGGTACTCTTCCATTGTTCTCGTAATTCTGCTGATGTTTCACAATGCTTTGGAACTCTTCCATTGTTCTGGGAATTCTGCTGAAGTTTAAAAATTCTGTGGAACTCTTCCATTGTTCTCGGATTTCCGCTGATGTTTAATAATGCTTTTTGTACTCTTCCATTGTTCTCGGAATTCCACTGATGTTTAACAATGCTTTGGAACTCTTCCATTGTTCTCGGAATTCTGCTGAAGTTTAAAAATTCTGTGGAACTCTTCCATTGTTCTTGGAATTCCGCTAATGTTTAACAATGCTTTGGAACTCTTCCATTGTTCTCGGAAATACGCTGATGTTTATCAATGCTTTGGAACTCTTCCATTGTTCTCGGAATTCCGCTGTAGTTTAAAAATGCTTTGGAACTCTTCCATTGTTTTTGGATTTCCGATAAAGTTTAGCAATGCTTTGGAACTCTTCCATTGTTCTCAGAATTCCGCAAAAGTTTATAAATGCTTTGGAACTATTCCATTGTTCTCGGAATTCTGCTGAAGTTTAAAAAAGCTTTGGAACTCTTCCATTGTTCTTGGAATTCTGTTGATGTTTAATAATGCTTTTGAAACTCTTCCATTGTTCTCGGAATTCTGTTGATATTTAATAATTCTTTTGGAACTCTTCCATTGTTCTCAGAATTCTGCTGAAGTTTAAAAATGCTTTGGAACTCTTCCATTGTTCTCGGAATTCCGCTGAAGTTTAACATTGCTTTGGAACTCTTCCATTGTTCCGGGAATTCAGATGAAGTTTAAAAATGTTTTGGAACTCTTCCAATGTTCTGGGAATTCTGCTGAAGTTTAAAAATGCTTTGGAACTCTTCTATTGTTCTCGGAATTCTGCTGATGTTTAACAATGCTTTGGAACTCTTCCATTGTTCAAGGAATTCCGCTGAAGTTTAAAAATGCTTTGGAACTCTTCCATTGTTCTCGGTATTCCGCTAATGTTTAACAATGCTTTGGAACTCTTCCATTGTTCTCGGAATTCCGCTGATGTTTAACAATGCTTTGGAACTCTTCCCTTGTTCTCGGAATGCCACTGTAGTTTCAAAATGCTTTGGGACGCTTCCATTTTTCTCGGAATTCCGCTGAAGTTTAACAATGCTTTGGAACTCTTCCATTGTTCTCGGAATTCTGTGGAAGTTTAAAAATGCTTTGGAACTCTTCCATTGTTCTCGGAATTCTGCTGAAGTTTAAATATGCTTGGAACACTTCCATTGTTCTCGAAATTCTGCTGAAGTTTAAAAAAGCTTTGGAACTCTTCCAATCTTTTCGGAATTCCGCTGATGTTTAATAATGCTTTTGGAACTCTTCCATTTTTCTCGGAATTCCGCTGATGTTTAACAATGCTTTTGGAACTCTTCCATTGTTCTCGTAACTCCGCTGATGTTTAACAATGCTTTGGAACTCTTCCATTGTTCTGCTGAAGTTTAAAATTGCTTAGGAAAATTCCATTGTTCTCAGAATTCCAATGAAGCTTAAAAATGCTTTGGAACTCTTACATTGTTCACGGAATTCCGCTAATGTTTAACAATGTTTTTTAACTTTTCCATTGTTCTCGGAATTCCGCTGTAGTTTAAAAATGCTTTGGAACTCTTTCATTGTTCTTGGAATTCCACTGAAGTTTAGCCATGCTTTGGAACTCTTCCATTGTTCTCGGAATTCCGCTGAAGTTTAAAAATGCTTTGGAATTATTCCATGGTTCTCGGAATTCTGCTGAAGTTTAAAAAAGCTTTTGAACTATTCCGTTGTTCTCGGAATTCCGCTCATAATTAACATTGCTTTGGAACTCTTCCATTGTTCTCGGAATTCCGCTGATGTTTAATAATGCTTTTGGAACTCATCCATTGTTCTTGGAATTCCACTAATGTTTAACAATGCTTTGGAATTCATCCATTGTTCTCGGAATTCTGTTGATGTTTTATAATGCTTTTGGAACTCTTCCATTGTTCTCGGAATTCTCCTGAAGTTTAAAAATACTTTGGAACTCTTCCATTGTTCTCGGAATTCCGCTGATGTTTATCAAACCTATGGAACTCTTTCATTGTTCTCGGAATTCTGTTGATGTTTAGTAATGCTTTTGGAACTCTTCCATTGTTCTCGGAATTCTGCTGTATTTTAACAATGCTTTGGAACTCTTCCATAATTCTCAGAATTCTGCTGAAGCTTAAAAATGCTTTGGTACTCTTCCATTGTTCTCAGAATTCCAATGAAGCTTAAAAATGCTTTGGAACTCTTTAATTTTTCTCAGAATTCCGCTAAAGTTTAAAAATGCTTTGGAACTCCTCCATTGTTCTCAGAATTATGCTGAAGTTTAAAAATGCTTTGGAACTCTTCCAATGTTCTGGGAATTCAGCTGAAGTTTAAAAATGCTTTGGAACTCTTCTATGTTCTGGGAGTTCTGATGAAGTTTAAAAATGCTTGGGAACTCTTCCATTGTTCTCGGAATTCCGCTGATGTTTAACAATGCTTTAGAACTCTTCCATTTTTACCGGAATTCCGCTGATGTTTAACAATGCTTTTGAACTCTTCCATTGTTCTCGGAATTCTGCTGTAGTTTAAAAATGCATAGGAACTCTTCCATTGTTCTCGGAATTCCTCTGAAGTTTTACAATGCTTTGGAACTCTTCCATTTTTCTCGGAATTCTGCTGAAGTTTAAAAATGCTTTGGAACTCTTCCATTGTTCTCGGAATTCCGCTGATGTTTAACAATGCATTGGAACTCTTCCATTGTTCTCGGAATTCCGCTGAAGGTTAACAATGCTTTGGAACTCTTCCATTGTTCTGGGAATTCTGCTGAAGTTTAAAAATTCTGTGGAACTCTTCCATTGTCCTCGGAATTCTGCTGATGTTTAATAATGCTTTTGTAACTCTTTCATTGTTCTCATAATTCTGCTGATGTTTAACAATGCTTTGGAACTCTTCCATTGTTCTCGGAATTCCGCTGATGTTTAACAATGCATTGGAACTCTTCCATTGTTCTTGGAATTCTGGTGAAGTTTAAAAATGCTTTGGAACTCTTCCATTGCTCACGGAATTCTGCTGAAGTTAAAAAGCTTTGGAACTCTTCCATTGTTCTGGGAATTCTGCTGAAGTTTAAATTTGCTTTGGAACTCTTCCATTGTCCTTGGAATTCTGCTGATGTTTAATAATGCTTTTGGAACTCTTCCAATCTTTTCAGAATTCCGCTGATGTTTAGTAATGCTATTGGAACTCTTCCAATTTTCTCGGAATTCCGCTGATGTTTAACAATGCTTTTGGAACTCTTCCATTGTTCTCATAACTACGCTGATGTTTAACAATGCTTTGGAACTCTTCCATTGTTCTGGGAATTCTTCTGAAGTTTAAAAAGCTTTGGAACTCTTCCATTGTTCTGGGAATTCTGCTGAAGATTAAAATTGCTTTGGTACTCTTCCATTGTTCTCGTAATTCTGCTGATGTTTAACAATGCTTTGGAACTCTTCCATTGTTCTGGGAATTCTGCTGAAGTTTAAAAATTCTGTGGAACTCTTCCATTGTTCTCGGATTTCCGCTGATGTTTAATAATGCTTTTTGAACTCTTCCATTGTTCTCGGAATTCCACTGATGTTTAACAACGCTTTGGAACTCTTCCATTGTTCTCGGAATTCTGCTGAAGTTTAAAAATTCTGTGGAACTCTTCCATTGTTCTTGGAATTCTGCTAATGTTTAACAATGCTTTGGAACTCTTCCATTGTTCTCGGAAATACGCTGATGTTTATCAATGCTTTGGAACTCTTCCATTGTTCTCAGAATTCCGCTGTAGTTTAAAAATGCTTTGGAACTCTTCCATTGTTTTTGGATTTCCAATAAAGTTTAGCAATGCTTTGGAACTCTTCCATTGTTCTCAGAATTCCGCAAAAGTTTATAAATGCTTTGGAGCTCTTCCATTGTTCTCGGAATTCTGCTGAAGTTTAAAAAAGCTTTGGAACTCTTCCATTGTTCTTGGAATTTCGTTGATGTTTAATAATGCTTTTGGAACTCTTCCATTGTTCTCGGAATTCTGCTGAAGTTTAAAAAAGCTTTGGAACTCTTCCATTGTTCTTGGAATTCCGTTGATGTTTAATAATGCTTTTGAAACTCTTCCATTGTTCTCGGAATTCTGTTGATATTTAATAATTCTTTTGGAACTCTTCCATTGTTCTCAGAATTCTGCTGAAGTTTAAAAATGCTTTGGAACTCTTCCATTGTTCTCGGAATTCCGCTGAAGTTTAACATTGCTTTGGAACTCTTCCATTGTTCCGGGAATTCAGATGAAGTTTAAAAATGTTTTGGAACTCTTCCAATGTTCTGGGAATTCTGCTGAAGTTTAAAAATGCTTTGGAACTCTTCTATTGTTCTCGGAATTCTGCTGATGTTTAACAATGCTTTGGAACTCTTCCATTGTTCAAGGAATTCCGCTGAAGTTTAAAAATGCTTTGGAACTCTTCCATTGTTCTCGGTATTCCGCTAATGTTTAACAATGCTTTGGAACTCTTCCATTGTTCTCGGAATTCCGCTGATGTTTAACAATGCTTTGGAACTCTTCCCTTGTTCTCGGAATGCCACTGTAGTTTCAAAATGCTTTGGGACGCTTCCATTTTTCTCGGAATTCCGCTGAAGTTTAACAATGCTTTGGAACTCTTCCATTGTTCTCGGAATTCTGTGGAAGTTTAAAAATGCTTTGGAACTCTTCCATTGTTCTCGGAATTCTGCTGAAGTTTAAATATGCTTGGAACTCTTCCATTGTTCTCGAAATTCTGCTGAAGTTTAAAAAAGCTTTGGAACTCTTCCAATCTTTTCGGAATTCCGCTGATGTTTAATAATGCTTTTGGAACTCTTCCATTTTTCTCGGAATTCCTCTGATGTTTAACAATGCTTTTGGAACTCTTCCATTGTTCTCGTAACTAAGCTGATGTTTAACAATGCTTTGGAACTCTTCCATTGTTCTCATAACTCCGCTGATGTTTAACAATGCTTTGGAACTCTTCCATTGTTCTGGGAATTCTTCTGAAGTTTAAAAAGCTTTGGAACTCTTCCATTGTTCTGGGAATTCTGCTGAAGATTAAAATTGCTTTGGTACTCTTCCATTGTTCTCGTAATTCTGCTGATGTTTAACAATGCTTTGGAACTCTTCCATTGTTCTGGGAATTCTGCTGAAGTTTAAAAATTCTGTGGAACTCTTCCATTGTTCTCGGATTTCCGCTGATGTTTAATAATGCTTTTTGAACTCTTCCATTGTTCTCGGAATTCCACTGATGTTTAACAATGCTTTGGAACTCTTCCATTGTTCTCGGAATTCTGCTGAAGTTTAAAAATTCTGTGGAACTCTTCCATTGTTCTTGGAATTCCGCTAATGTTTAACAATGCTTTGGAACTCTTCCATTGTTCTCGGAAATACGCTGATGTTTATCAATGCTTTGGAACTCTTCCATTGTTTTTGGATTTCCGCTAAAGTTTAGCCATGCTTTGGAACTCTTTCATTGTTCTCAGAATTCCGCAAAAGTTTATAAATGCTTTGGAACTCTTCCATTGTTCTCGGAATTCTGCTGAAGTTTAAAAAAGCTTTGGAACTCTTCCATTGTTCTTGGAATTTCGTTGATGTTTAATAATGCTTTTGGAACGCTTCCATTGTTCTCGGAATTCTGCTGAAGTTTAAAAAAGCTTTGGAACTCTTCCATTGTTCTTGGAATTCCGCTGATGTTTAATAATGCTTTTTAAACTCTTCCATTGTTCTCGGAATTCTGTTGAAGTTTAACATTGCTTTGGAACTCTTCCATTGTTCCAGGAATTCAGATGAAGTTTAAAAATGGTTTGGAACTCTTCCAATGTTCTGGGAATTCTGCTGAAGTTTAAAAATGCTTTGGAACTCTTCTATTGTTCTCGGAATTCTGCTGATGTTTAACAATGCTTTGGAACTCTTCCATTGTTCAAGGAATTCCGCTGAAGTTTAAAAATGCTTTGGAACTCTTCCATTGTTCTCGGTATTCCGCTGATGTTTAACAATGCTTTGGAACTCTTCCATTGTTCTCGGAATTCCGCTGATGTTTAACAATGCTTTGGAACTCTTCCCTTGTTCTCGGAATTCCGCTGTAGTTTCAAAACGCTTTGGGATGCTTCAATTTTTCTCGGAATTCCGCTGAAGTTTAACAATGCTTTGCAACTCTTCCATTTTTCTCGGAATTCTGCTGAAGTTTAAAAATGCTTGGAACTCTTCCATTGTTCTCGGAATTCTGCTGAAGTTTAAAAATGCTTGGAACTCTTCCATTGTTCTCGAAATTCTGCTGAAGTTTAAAAAAGCTTTGGAACTCTTCCATTGTTCTCGGAATTCTGCTAATGTTTAACAATGCTTTGGAACTGTTCCATTGTTCTCGGAATTCCCCTGATGTTTAACAATGCTTTGGAACTCTTCCATTGTTCTCGGAATTCTGCTGAAGTTTAAAAATGCTTTGGAACTCTTCCATTGCTCTGGGAATTCTGCTGAAGTTTAAAAATTCTGTGGAACTATTCCATTGTTCTTGGAATTCTGCTAATGTTTAACAATGCTTTGGAACTCTTCCATTGTTCTCGGAAATACGCTGATGTTTAAAAATGCTTTGGAACTGTTCCATTGTTCTCGGAATTCCGCTGTAGTTTAAAAATGCTTTGGAACTCTTCCATTGTTTTTGGATTTCCGCTAAAGTTTAGCAATGCTTTCGAACTCTTCCATTGTTCTCGGAATTCCGCAAAAGTTTATAAATGCTTTGGAACTCTTCCATTGTTCTTGGAATTCTGCTGAAGTTTAAAAAAGCTTTCGAACTCTTCCATTGTTCTCGGAATTCCGCTGAAGTTTAACAATGCTTTGGAACTCTTCCCTTGTTCTCGGAATTCTGTGGAAGTTTAAAAATGCTTTGGAACTCCTCCATTGTTCTCGGAATTCTGCTGAAGTTTAAAAATGCTTTGGAACTCTTCCAATGTTCTGGGAATTCAGCTGAAGTTTAAAAATGCTTTGGAATTCTTCCTATGTTCTGGGAGTTCTGCTGAAGTTTAAAAATGCTTTTGCAACTCTTCCATTGTTCTCTTAATTCCGCTGATGTTTATCAATGCTTTGGAACTCTTCCATTGTACTGGGAATTCTGTTGAAGTTTAAAAATGCTTTGGAACTCTTAAATTGTTCACGGAAATCTGCTGAAGTTTAAAAGGCTTTGTAACTCTTCCATTGTTCTGGGAATTCTGCTGAAGTTTAAAATTGCTTTGGAACTCTTCCATTGTTCTCAGAACTCCAATGAAGTTTAAAAATGCTTTGGATCTCTTCCATTGTTCTCGGAATTCCGCTGATGTTTAACAATGCTTTGGAACTCTTCCATTGTTCTCGGAATTCTGTGGAAGTTTAAAAATGCTTTGGAACTCTTCCATTGTTCTCGGAATTCTGCTGAAGTTTAAAAATGCTTGGAACTCTTCCATTGTTCTCGAAATTCTGCTGAAGTTTAAAAAAGCTTTGGAACTCTTCCAATCTTTTCGGAATTCCGCTGATGTTTAATAATGCTTTTGGAACTCTTCCAATTTTCTCGGAATTCCGCTGATGTTTAACAATGCTTTTGGAACTCTTCCATTGTTCTCATAACTCCGCTGATGTTTAACAATGCTTTGGAACTCTTCCATTGTTCTGGGAATTCTGGTGAAGTTTAAAAATGCTTTGGAACTCTTCCATTGTTCAAGGAATTCCGCTGAAGTTTAAAAATGCTTTGGAACTCTTCCATTGTTCTCGGTATTCCGCTAATGTTTAACAATGCTTTGGAACTCTTCCATTGTTCTCGGAATTCCGCTGATGTTTAACAATGCTTTGGAACTCTTCCCTTGTTCTCGGAATGCCACTGTAGTTTCAAAATGCTTTGGGACGCTTCCATTTTCTCGGAATTCCGCTGAAGTTTAACAATGCTTTGGAACTCTTCCATTGTTCTCGGAATTCTGTGGAAGTTTAAAAATGCTTTATAACTCTTCCATTGTTCTCGGAATTCTGCTGAAGTTTAAATATGCTTGGAACTCTTCCATTGTTCTCGAAATTCTGCTGAAGTTTAAAAAAGCTTTGGAACTCTTCCAATCTTTTCGGAATTCCGCTGATGTTTAATAATGCTTTTGGAACTCTTCCATTTTTCTCGGAATTCCGCTGATGTTTAACAATGCTTTTGGAACTCTTCCATTGTTCTCGTAACTCCGCTGATGTTTAACAATGCTTTGGAACTCTTCCATTGTTCTCATAACTCCGCTGATGTTTAACAATGCTTTGGAACTCTTTCATTGTTCTGGGAATTCTTCTGAAGTTTAAAAAGCTTTGGAACTCTTCCATTGTTCTGGGAATTCTGCTGAAGATTAAAATTGCTTTGGTACTCTTCCATTGTTCTCGTAATTCTGCTGATGTTTCACAATGCTTTGGAACTCTTCCATTGTTCTGGGAATTCTGCTGAAGTTTAAAAATTCTGTGGAACTCTTCCATTGTTCTCGGATTTCCGCTGATGTTTAATAATGCTTTTTGTACTCTTCCATTGTTCTCGGAATTCCACTGATGTTTAACAATGCTTTGGAACTCTTCCATTGTTCTCGGAATTCTGCTGAAGTTTAAAAATTCTGTGGAACTCTTCCATTGTTCTTGGAATTCCGCTAATGTTTAACAATGCTTTGGAACTCTTCCATTGTTCTCGGAAATACGCTGATGTTTATCAATGCTTTGGAACTCTTCCATTGTTCTCGGAATTCCGCTGTAGTTTAAAAATGCTTTGGAACTCTTCCATTGTTTTTGGATTTCCGATAAAGTTTAGCAATGCTTTGGAACTCTTCCATTGTTCTCAGAATTCCGCAAAAGTTTATAAATGCTTTGGAACTATTCCATTGTTCTCGGAATTCTGCTGAAGTTTAAAAAAGCTTTGGAACTCTTCCATTGTTCTTGGAATTTCGTTGATGTTTAATAATGCTTTTGGAACTCTTCCATTGTTCTCGGAATTCTGCTGAAGTTTAAAAAAGCTTTGGAACTCTTCCATTGTTCTTGGAATTCTGTTGATGTTTAATAATGCTTTTGAAACTCTTCCATTGTTCTCGGAATTCTGTTGATATTTAATAATTCTTTTGGAACTCTTCCATTGTTCTCAGAATTCTGCTGAAGTTTAAAAATGCTTTGGAACTCTTCCATTGTTCTCGGAATTCCGCTGAAGTTTAACATTGCTTTGGAACTCTTCCATTGTTCCGGGAATTCAGATGAAGTTTAAAAATGTTTTGGAACTCTTCCAATGTTCTGGGAATTCTGCTGAAGTTTAAAAATGCTTTGGAACTCTTCTATTGTTCTCGGAATTCTGCTGATGTTTAACAATGCTTTGGAACTCTTCCATTGTTCAAGGAATTCCGCTGAAGTTTAAAAATGCTTTGGAACTCTTCCATTGTTCTCGGTATTCCGCTAATGTTTAACAATGCTTTGGAACTCTTCCATTGTTCTCGGAATTCCGCTGATGTTTAACAATGCTTTGGAACTCTTCCCTTGTTCTCGGAATGCCACTGTAGTTTCAAAATGCTTTGGGACGCTTCCATTTTTCTCGGAATTCCGCTGAAGTTTAACAATGCTTTGGAACTCTTCCATTGTTCTCGGAATTCTGTGGAAGTTTAAAAATGCTTTGGAACTCTTCCATTGTTCTCGGAATTCTGCTGAAGTTTAAATATGCTTGGAACACTTCCATTGTTCTCGAAATTCTGCTGAAGTTTAAAAAAGCTTTGGAACTCTTCCAATCTTTTCGGAATTCCGCTGATGTTTAATAATGCTTTTGGAACTCTTCCATTTTTCTCGGAATTCCGCTGATGTTTAACAATGCTTTTGGAACTCTTCCATTGTTCTCGTAACTCCGCTGATGTTTAACAATGCTTTGGAACTCTTCCATTGTTCTGCTGAAGTTTAAAATTGCTTAGGAAAATTCCATTGTTCTCAGAATTCCAATGAAGCTTAAAAATGCTTTGGAACTCTTACATTGTTCACGGAATTCCGCTAATGTTTAACAATGTTTTTTAACTCTTCCATTGTTCTCGGAATTCCGCTGTAGTTTAAAAATGCTTTGGAACTCTTTCATTGTTCTTGGAATTCCACTGAAGTTTAGCCATGCTTTGGAACTCTTCCATTGTTCTCGGAATTCCGCTGAAGTTTAAAAATGCTTTGGAATTATTCCATGGTTCTCGGAATTCTGCTGAAGTTTAAAAAAGCTTTTGAACTATTCCGTTGTTCTCGGAATTCCGCTCATAATTAACATTGCTTTGGAACTCTTCCATTGTTCTCGGAATTCCGCTGATGTTTAATAATGCTTTTGGAACTCATCCATTGTTCTTGGAATTCCACTAATGTTTAACAATGCTTTGGAATTCATCCATTGTTCTCGGAATTCTGTTGATGTTTTATAATGCTTTTGGAACTCTTCCATTGTTCTCGGAATTCTCCTGAAGTTTAAAAATACTTTGGAACTCTTCCATTGTTCTCGGAATTCCGCTGATGTTTATCAAACCTATGGAACTCTTTCATTGTTCTCGGAATTCTGTTGATGTTTAGTAATGCTTTTGGAACTCTTCCATTGTTCTCGGAATTCTGCTGTATTTTAACAATGCTTTGGAACTCTTCCATAATTCTCAGAATTCTGCTGAAGCTTAAAAATGCTTTGGTACTCTTCCATTGTTCTCAGAATTCCAATGAAGCTTAAAAATGCTTTGGAACTCTTTAATTTTTCTCAGAATTCCGCTAAAGTTTAAAAATGCTTTGGAACTCCTCCATTGTTCTCAGAATTATGCTGAAGTTTAAAAATGCTTTGGAACTCTTCCAATGTTCTGGGAATTCAGCTGAAGTTTAAAAATGCTTTGGAACTCTTCTATGTTCTGGGAGTTCTGATGAAGTTTAAAAATGCTTGGGAACTCTTCCATTGTTCTCGGAATTCCGCTGATGTTTAACAATGCTTTAGAACTCTTCCATTTTTACCGGAATTCCGCTGATGTTTAACAATGCTTTTGAACTCTTCCATTGTTCTCGGAATTCTGCTGTAGTTTAAAAATGCATAGGAACTCTTCCATTGTTCTCGGAATTCCTCTGAAGTTTTACAATGCTTTGGAACTCTTCCATTTTTCTCGGAATTCTGCTGAAGTTTAAAAATGCTTTGGAACTCTTCCATTGTTCTCGGAATTCCGCTGATGTTTAACAATGCATTGGAACTCTTCCATTGTTCTCGGAATTCCGCTGAAGGTTAACAATGCTTTGGAACTCTTCCATTGTTCTGGGAATTCTGCTGAAGTTTAAAAATTCTGTGGAACTCTTCCATTGTCCTCGGAATTCTGCTGATGTTTAATAATGCTTTTGTAACTCTTTCATTGTTCTCATAATTCTGCTGATGTTTAACAATGCTTTGGAACTCTTCCATTGTTCTCGGAATTCCGCTGATGTTTAACAATGCATTGGAACTCTTCCATTGTTCTTGGAATTCTGGTGAAGTTTAAAAATGCTTTGGAACTCTTCCATTGCTCACGGAATTCTGCTGAAGTTAAAAAGCTTTGGAACTCTTCCATTGTTCTGGGAATTCTGCTGAAGTTTAAATTTGCTTTGGAACTCTTCCATTGTCCTTGGAATTCTGCTGATGTTTAATAATGCTTTTGGAACTCTTCCAATCTTTTCAGAATTCCGCTGATGTTTAGTAATGCTATTGGAACTCTTCCAATTTTCTCGGAATTCCGCTGATGTTTAACAATGCTTTTGGAACTCTTCCATTGTTCTCATAACTACGCTGATGTTTAACAATGCTTTGGAACTCTTCCATTGTTCTGGGAATTCTTCTGAAGTTTAAAAAGCTTTGGAACTCTTCCATTGTTCTGGGAATTCTGCTGAAGATTAAAATTGCTTTGGTACTCTTCCATTGTTCTCGTAATTCTGCTGATGTTTAACAATGCTTTGGAACTCTTCCATTGTTCTGGGAATTCTGCTGAAGTTTAAAAATTCTGTGGAACTCTTCCATTGTTCTCGGATTTCCGCTGATGTTTAATAATGCTTTTTGAACTCTTCCATTGTTCTCGGAATTCCACTGATGTTTAACAACGCTTTGGAACTCTTCCATTGTTCTCGGAATTCTGCTGAAGTTTAAAAATTCTGTGGAACTCTTCCATTGTTCTTGGAATTCTGCTAATGTTTAACAATGCTTTGGAACTCTTCCATTGTTCTCGGAAATACGCTGATGTTTATCAATGCTTTGGAACTCTTCCATTGTTCTCAGAATTCCGCTGTAGTTTAAAAATGCTTTGGAACTCTTCCATTGTTTTTGGATTTCCAATAAAGTTTAGCAATGCTTTGGAACTCTTCCATTGTTCTCAGAATTCCGCAAAAGTTTATAAATGCTTTGGAGCTCTTCCATTGTTCTCGGAATTCTGCTGAAGTTTAAAAAAGCTTTGGAACTCTTCCATTGTTCTTGGAATTTCGTTGATGTTTAATAATGCTTTTGGAACTCTTCCATTGTTCTCGGAATTCTGCTGAAGTTTAAAAAAGCTTTGGAACTCTTCCATTGTTCTTGGAATTCCGTTGATGTTTAATAATGCTTTTGAAACTCTTCCATTGTTCTCGGAATTCTGTTGATATTTAATAATTCTTTTGGAACTCTTCCATTGTTCTCAGAATTCTGCTGAAGTTTAAAAATGCTTTGGAACTCTTCCATTGTTCTCGGAATTCCGCTGAAGTTTAACATTGCTTTGGAACTCTTCCATTGTTCCGGGAATTCAGATGAAGTTTAAAAATGTTTTGGAACTCTTCCAATGTTCTGGGAATTCTGCTGAAGTTTAAAAATGCTTTGGAACTCTTCTATTGTTCTCGGAATTCTGCTGATGTTTAACAATGCTTTGGAACTCTTCCATTGTTCAAGGAATTCCGCTGAAGTTTAAAAATGCTTTGGAACTCTTCCATTGTTCTCGGTATTCCGCTAATGTTTAACAATGCTTTGGAACTCTTCCATTGTTCTCGGAATTCCGCTGATGTTTAACAATGCTTTGGAACTCTTCCCTTGTTCTCGGAATGCCACTGTAGTTTCAAAATGCTTTGGGACGCTTCCATTTTTCTCGGAATTCCGCTGAAGTTTAACAATGCTTTGGAACTCTTCCATTGTTCTCGGAATTCTGTGGAAGTTTAAAAATGCTTTGGAACTCTTCCATTGTTCTCGGAATTCTGCTGAAGTTTAAATATGCTTGGAACTCTTCCATTGTTCTCGAAATTCTGCTGAAGTTTAAAAAAGCTTTGGAACTCTTCCAATCTTTTCGGAATTCCGCTGATGTTTAATAATGCTTTTGGAACTCTTCCATTTTTCTCGGAATTCCTCTGATGTTTAACAATGCTTTTGGAACTCTTCCATTGTTCTCGTAACTAAGCTGATGTTTAACAATGCTTTGGAACTCTTCCATTGTTCTCATAACTCCGCTGATGTTTAACAATGCTTTGGAACTCTTCCATTGTTCTGGGAATTCTTCTGAAGTTTAAAAAGCTTTGGAACTCTTCCATTGTTCTGGGAATTCTGCTGAAGATTAAAATTGCTTTGGTACTCTTCCATTGTTCTCGTAATTCTGCTGATGTTTAACAATGCTTTGGAACTCTTCCATTGTTCTGGGAATTCTGCTGAAGTTTAAAAATTCTGTGGAACTCTTCCATTGTTCTCGGATTTCCGCTGATGTTTAATAATGCTTTTTGAACTCTTCCATTGTTCTCGGAATTCCACTGATGTTTAACAATGCTTTGGAACTCTTCCATTGTTCTCGGAATTCTGCTGAAGTTTAAAAATTCTGTGGAACTCTTCCATTGTTCTTGGAATTCCGCTAATGTTTAACAATGCTTTGGAACTCTTCCATTGTTCTCGGAAATACGCTGATGTTTATCAATGCTTTGGAACTCTTCCATTGTTCTCGGAATTTCGCTGTAGTTTAAAAATGCTTTGGAACTCTTCCATTGTTTTTGGATTTCCGCTAAAGTTTAGCCATGCTTTGGAACTCTTTCATTGTTCTCAGAATTCCGCAAAAGTTTATAAATGCTTTGGAACTCTTCCATTGTTCTCGGAATTCTGCTGAAGTTTAAAAAAGCTTTGGAACTCTTCCATTGTTCTTGGAATTTCGTTGATGTTTAATAATGCTTTTGGAACGCTTCCATTGTTCTCGGAATTCTGCTGAAGTTTAAAAAAGCTTTGGAACTCTTCCATTGTTCTTGGAATTCCGCTGATGTTTAATAATGCTTTTTAAACTCTTCCATTGTTCTCGGAATTCTGTTGAAGTTTAACATTGCTTTGGAACTCTTCCATTGTTCCAGGAATTCAGATGAAGTTTAAAAATGGTTTGGAACTCTTCCAATGTTCTGGGAATTCTGCTGAAGTTTAAAAATGCTTTGGAACTCTTCTATTGTTCTCGGAATTCTGCTGATGTTTAACAATGCTTTGGAACTCTTCCATTGTTCAAGGAATTCCGCTGAAGTTTAAAAATGCTTTGGAACTCTTCCATTGTTCTCGGTATTCCGCTGATGTTTAACAATGCTTTGGAACTCTTCCATTGTTCTCGGAATTCCGCTGATGTTTAACAATGCTTTGGAACTCTTCCCTTGTTCTCGGAATTCCGCTGTAGTTTCAAAACGCTTTGGGATGCTTCAATTTTTCTCGGAATTCCGCTGAAGTTTAACAATGCTTTGCAACTCTTCCATTTTTCTCGGAATTCTGCTGAAGTTTAAAAATGCTTGGAACTCTTCCATTGTTCTCGGAATTCTGCTGAAGTTTAAAAATGCTTGGAACTCTTCCATTGTTCTCGAAATTCTGCTGAAGTTTAAAAAAGCTTTGGAACTCTTCCATTGTTCTCGGAATTCTGCTAATGTTTAACAATGCTTTGGAACTGTTCCATTGTTCTCGGAATTCCCCTGATGTTTAACAATGCTTTGGAACTCTTCCATTGTTCTCGGAATTCTGCTGAAGTTTAAAAATGCTTTGGAACTCTTCCATTGCTCTGGGAATTCTGCTGAAGTTTAAAAATTCTGTGGAACTATTCCATTGTTCTTGGAATTCTGCTAATGTTTAACAATGCTTTGGAACTCTTCCATTGTTCTCGGAAATACGCTGATGTTTAAAAATGCTTTGGAACTGTTCCATTGTTCTCGGAATTCCGCTGTAGTTTAAAAATGCTTTGGAACTCTTCCATTGTTTTTGGATTTCCGCTAAAGTTTAGCAATGCTTTCGAACTCTTCCATTGTTCTCGGAATTCCGCAAAAGTTTATAAATGCTTTGGAACTCTTCCATTGTTCTTGGAATTCTGCTGAAGTTTAAAAAAGCTTTCGAACTCTTCCATTGTTCTCGGAATTCCGCTGAAGTTTAACAATGCTTTGGAACTCTTCCCTTGTTCTCGGAATTCTGTGGAAGTTTAAAAATGCTTTGGAACTCCTCCATTGTTCTCGGAATTCTGCTGAAGTTTAAAAATGCTTTGGAACTCTTCCAATGTTCTGGGAATTCAGCTGAAGTTTAAAAATGCTTTGGAATTCTTCCTATGTTCTGGGAGTTCTGCTGAAGTTTAAAAATGCTTTTGCAACTCTTCCATTGTTCTCTTAATTCCGCTGATGTTTATCAATGCTTTGGAACTCTTCCATTGTACTGGGAATTCTGTTGAAGTTTAAAAATGCTTTGGAACTCTTAAATTGTTCACGGAAATCTGCTGAAGTTTAAAAGGCTTTGTAACTCTTCCATTGTTCTGGGAATTCTGCTGAAGTTTAAAATTGCTTTGGAACTCTTCCATTGTTCTCAGAACTCCAATGAAGTTTAAAAATGCTTTGGATCTCTTCCATTGTTCTCGGAATTCCGCTGATGTTTAACAATGCTTTGGAACTCTTCCATTGTTCTCGGAATTCTGTGGAAGTTTAAAAATGCTTTGGAACTCTTCCATTGTTCTCGGAATTCTGCTGAAGTTTAAAAATGCTTGGAACTCTTCCATTGTTCTCGAAATTCTGCTGAAGTTTAAAAAAGCTTTGGAACTCTTCCAATCTTTTCGGAATTCCGCTGATGTTTAATAATGCTTTTGGAACTCTTCCAATTTTCTCGGAATTCCGCTGATGTTTAACAATGCTTTTGGAACTCTTCCATTGTTCTCATAACTCCGCTGATGTTTAACAATGCTTTGGAACTCTTCCATTGTTCTGGGAATTCTGGTGAAGTTTAAAAATGCTTTGGAACTCTTCCATTGTTCACGGAAATCTGCTGAAGTTTAAAAAGCTTTGTAACTCTTCCATTGTTCTGGGAATTCTGCTGAAGTTTAAAATTGCTTTGGGACTCTTCCATTGTTCTCAGAATTCCAATGAAGCTTAAAAATGCTTTGGAACTCTTCCATTGTTCTCGGAATTCTGCTAATGTTTAACAATGCTTTGGAACTCATCCATTGTTCTCGGAATTCCGCTGATGTTTAACAATGCTTTGGAACTCTTCCATTGTTCTCGGAATTGAGATGTAGTTTTAAAATGCTTTGCACCTCTTTCATTGTTCTCGGAATTCCGCTGAAGTTTAACAATGCTTTGGAACTCTTCCATTGTTCTCGGAATTACGCTGAAGTTTAAAAATGCTTTGGAACTCCTCCATTGTTCTTGGAAATCAGCTGAAATTTAAAAATGCTTTGGAACTCTTCCATTGTTCTGGGAATTCGGCTGAAGTTACAAATGGTTTGGAACTCTTCCTATGTTCTGGGAGTTCTGCTGAAGTTTAAAATTGCTTTGGAAAATTCCATTGTTCTCAGAATTCCAATGAAGCTTAAAAATGCTTTGGAACTCTTGTTCTCGGAATTCTGCTAATGTTTAACATTGCTTTGGAACTATTCCATTGTTCTCGGAATTCCGCTGTAGTTTAAAAATGCTTTGGAACCCTTTTATTGTTCTTGGAATTCCACTGAAGTTTAGCCATGCTTTGGAACTCTTCCATTGTTCTCGGAATTCCGCTGAAGTTTAAAAATGCTTTGGAACTCTTCCATGGTTCTCGGAATTCTGCTGAAGTTTAAAAAAGATTTTGAACTATTCCATTGTTCTCGGAATTCCGCTAATATTTAACAATGCTTTGGAACTCTTTCATTGTTCTCGGAATTCCGCTGTAGTTTAAAAATGCTTTGGAACTCTTCCATTGTTCTCGGAATTCCGCTGATGTTTAACAATGCTTTGGAACTCTTCCATTGTTCTCGGAAATACGCTGATGTTTATCAATGCTTTGGAACTCTTCCATTGTTCTCGGAATTCCGCTGTAGTTTAAAAATTCTTTGGAACTCTTCCATTGTCTTTGGATTTCCGCTAAAGATTAGCAATGCTTTGGAACTCTTTCATTGTTCTCAGAATTCCGCAAAAGTTTATAAATGCTTTGGAACTCTTCCATTGTTCTCGGAATTCTGCTGAAGTTTAAAAAAGCTTTGGAACTCTTCCATTGTTCTTGGAATTTCGTTGATGTTTAATAATGCTTTTGGAACGCTTCCATTGTTCTCGGAATTCTGCTGAAGTTTAAAAAAGCTTTGGAACTCTTCCATTGTTCTTGGAATTCCGCTGATGTTTAATAATGCTTTTGAAACTCTTTCATTGTTCTCGGAAATCTGTTGAAATTTAACATTGCTTTGGAACTCTTCCATTGTTCCAGGAATTCAGATGAAGTTTAAAAATGGTTTGGAACTCTTCCAATGTTCTGGGAATTCTGCTGAAGTTTAAAACTGCTTTGGAACTCTTCTATTGCTCTCGGAATTCTGCTGATGTTTAACAATGCTTTGGAACTCTTCCATTGTTCAAGGAATTCCGCTGAAGTTTAAAAATGCTTTGGAACTCTTCCATTGTTCTCGGTATTCCGCTGATGTTTAACAATGCTTTGGAACTCTTCCATTGTTCTCGGAATTCCGCTGATGTTTAACAATGCTTTGCAACTCTTCCATTTTTCTCGGAATTCTGCTGAAGTTTAAAAATGCTTTGGAACTCTTCCATTGTTCTCGGTATTCCGCTGATGTTTAACAATGCTTTGGAACTCTTCCCTTGTACTCGGAATTCCGCTGTAGTTTCAAAACGCTTTGGGATGCTTCAATTTTTCTCGGAATTCCGCTGAAGTTTAACAATGCTTTGCAACTCTTCCATTTTTCTCGGAATTCTGCTGAAGTTTAAAAATGCTTGGAACTCTTCCATTGTTCTCGGAATTCTGCTGAAGTTTAAAAATGCTTGGAACTCTTCCATTGTTCTCGAAATTCTGCTGAAGTTTAAAAAAGCTTTGGAACTCTTCCATTGTTCTCGGAATTCTGCTAATGTTTAACAATGCTTTGGAACTCTTCCATTGTTCTCGGAATTCTGCTGAAGTTTAAAAATGCTTTGGAACTCTTCCATTGCTCTGGGAATTCTGCTGAAGTTTAAAAATTCTGTGGAACTATTCCATTGTTCTTGGAATTCTGCTAATGTTTAACAATGCTTTGGAACTCTTCCATTGTTCTCGGAAATACGCTGATGTTTAAAAATGCTTTGGAACTGTTCCATTGTTCTCGGAATTCTGCTGTAGTTTAAAAATGCTTTGGAACTCTTCCATTGTTTTTGGATTTCCGCTAAAGTTTAGCAATGCTCTGGAACTCTTCCATTGTTCTCGGAATTCCGCAAGAGTTTATAAATGCTTTGGAACTCTTCCATTGTTCTTGGAATTCTGCTGAAGTTTAAAAAAGCTTTCGAACTCTTCCATTGTTCTCGGAATTCCGCTGAAGTTTAACAATGCTTTGTAACTCTTCCCTTTTTCTCGGAATTCTGTGGAAGTTTAAAAATGCTTTGGAACTCCTCCATTGTTCTCGGAATTCTGCTGAAGTTTAAAAATGCTTTGGAACTCTTCCAATGTTCTGGGAATTCAGCTGAAGTTTAAAAATGCTTTGGAACTCTTCCTATGTTCTGGGAGTTCTGCTGAAGTTTAAAAATGCTTTTGCAACTCTTCCATTGTTCTCTTAATTCCGCTGATGTTTATCAATGCTTTGGAACTCTTCCATTGTACTGGGAATTCTGTTGAAGTTTAAAAATGCTTTGGAACTCTTCCATTGTTCACGGAAATCTGCTGAAGTTTAAAAGGCTTTGTAACTCTTCCATTGTTCTGGGAATTCTGCTGAAGTTTAAAATTGCTTTGGAACTCTTCCATTGTTCTCAGAAATCCAATGAAGTTTAAAAATGCTTTGGATCTCTTCCATTGTTCTCGGAATTCCGCTGAAGTTTAACAATGCTTTGGAACTCTTCCATTGTTCTCGGAATTCTGTGGAAGTTTAAAAATGCTTTGGAACTCTTCCATTGTTCTCAGAATTCTGCTGAAGTTTAAAAATGCTTGGAACTCTTCCATTGTTCTCGAAATTCTGCTGAAGTTTAAAAAAGCTTTGGAACTCTTCCAATCTTTTCGGAATTCCGCTGATGTTTAATAATGCTTTTGGAACTCTTCCATTGTTCTCATAACTCCGCTGATGTTTAACAATGCTTTGGAACTCTTCCATTGTTCTGGGAATTCTGGTGAAGTTTAAAAATGCTTTGGAACTCTTCCATTGTTCACGGAAATCTGCTGAAGTTTAAAAAGCTTTGTAACTCTTCCATTGTTCTGGGAATTCTGCTGAAGTTTAAAATTGCTTTGGGACTCTTCCATTGTTCTCGGAATTCTGCTAATGTTTAACAATGCTTTGGAACTATTCCATTGTTCTCGGAATTCCGCTGTAGTTTAAAAATGCTTTGGAACCCTTTTATTGTTCTTGGAATTCCACTGAAGTTTAGCCATGCTTTGGAACTCTTCCATTGTTCTCGGAATTCCGCTGAAGTTAAAAAATGCTTTGGAACTCTTCCATGGTTCTCGGAATTCTGCTGAAGTTTAAAAAAGATTTTGAACTATTCCATTGTTCTCGGAATTCCGCTAATATTTAACAATGCTTTGGAACTCTTTCATTGTTCTCGGAATTCCGCTGTAGTTTAAAAATGCTTTGGAACTCTTCCATTGTTCTCGGAATTCCGCTGATGTTTAACAATGCTTTGGAACTCTTTCATTGTTCTCGGAATTCTGCTGAAGTTTAAAAATTCTGTGGAACTCTTCCATTGTTCTGGGAATTCTGGTGAAGTTTAAAAATGCTTTGGAACTCTTCCATTGTTCACGGAAATCTGCTGAAGTTTAAAAAGCTTTGTAACTCTTCCATTGTTCTGGGAATTCTGCTGAAGTTTAAAATTGCTTTGGGACTCTTCCATTGTTCTCAGAATTCCAATGAAGCTTAAAAATGCTTTGGAACTCTTCCATTGTTCTCGGAATTCTGCTAATGTTTAACAATGCTTTGGAACTCTTCCATTGTTCTCGGAATTCCGCTGATGTTTAACAATGCTTTGGAACTCTTCCATTGTTCTCGGAATTGAGATGTAGTTTTAAAATGCTTTGCACCTCTTTCATTGTTCTCGGAATTCCGCTGAAGTTTTACAATGCTTTGGAACTCTTCCATTGTTCTCGGAATTACGCTGAAGTTTAAAAATGCTTTGGAACTCCTGCATTGTTCTTGGAAATCTGCTGAAGTTTAAAAATGCTTTGGAACTCTTCCATTGTTCTGGGAATTCGGCTGAAGTTACAAATGGTTTGGAACTCTTCCTATGTTCTGGGTGTTCTGCTGAAGTTTAAAATTGCTTTGGAAAATTCCATTGTTCTCAGAATTCCAATGAAGCTTAAAAATGCTTTGGAACTCTTGTTCTCGGAATTCTGCTAATGTTTAACATTGCTTTGGAACTATTCCATTGTTCTCGGAATTCCGCTGTAGTTTAAAAATGCTTTGGAACCCTTTTATTGTTCTTGGAATTCCACTGAAGTTTAGCCATGCTTTGGAACTCTTCCATTGTTCTCGGAATTCCGCTGAAGTTTAAAAATGCTTTGGAACTCTTCCATGGTTCTCGGAATTCTGCTGAAGTTTAAAAAAGATTTTGAACTATTCCATTGTTCTCGGAATTCCGCTAATATTTAACAATGCTTTGGAACTCTTCCATTGTTCTCGGAATTCCGCTGTAGTTTAAAAATGCTTTGGAACTCTTCCATTGTTTTTGGATTTCCGCTAAAGTTTAGCAATGCTTTGGAACTCTTTCATTGTTCTCAGAATTGCGCAAAAGTTTATAAATGCTTTGGAACTCTTCCATTGTTCTCGGAATTCTGCTGAAGTTTAAAAAAGCTTTGGAACTCTTCCATTGTTCTTGGAATTTTGTTGATGTTTAATAATGCTTTTGGAACGCTTCCATTGTTCTCGGAATTCTGCTGAAGTTTAAAAAAGCTTTGGAACTCTTCCATTGTTCTTGGAATTCCGCTGATGTTTAATAATGCTTTTGAAACTCTTCCATTGTTCTCGGAATTCTGTTGAAGTTTAACATTGCTTTGGAACTCTTCCATTGTTCCAGGAATTCAGATGAAGTTTAAAAATGGTTTGTAACTCTTCCATTGTTCTGGGAATTCTGCTGAAGTTTAAAATTGCTTTGGGACTCTTCCATTGTTCTCAGAATTCCAATGAAGCTTAAAAATGCTTTGGAACTCTTCCATTGTTCTCGGAATTCTGCTAATGTTTAACAATGCTTTGGAACTCTTCCATTGTTCTCGGAATTCCGCTGATGTTTAACAATGCTTTGGAACTCTTCCATTGTTCTCGGAATTGAGATGTAGTTTTAAAATGCTTTGCACCTCTTTCATTGTTCTCGGAATTCCGCTGAAGTTTTACAATGCTTTGGAACTCTTCCATTGTTCTCGGAATTACGCTGAAGTTTAAAAATGCTTTGGAACTCCTGCATTGTTCTTGGAAATCTGCTGAAGTTTAAAAATGCTTTGGAACTCTTCCATTGTTCTGGGAATTCGGCTGAAGTTACAAATGGTTTGGAACTCTTCCTATGTTCTGGGTGTTCTGCTGAAGTTTAAAATTGCTTTGGAAAATTCCATTGTTCTCAGAATTCCAATGAAGCTTAAAAATGCTTTGGAACTCTTGTTCTCGGAATTCTGCTAATGTTTAACATTGCTTTGGAACTATTCCATTGTTCTCGGAATTCCGCTGTAGTTTAAAAATGCTTTGGAACCCTTTTATTGTTCTTGGAATTCCACTGAAGTTTAGCCATGCTTTGGAACTCTTCCATTGTTCTCGGAATTCCGCTGAAGTTTAAAAATGCTTTGGAACTCTTCCATGGTTCTCGGAATTCTGCTGAAGTTTAAAAAAGATTTTGAACTATTCCATTGTTCTCGGAATTCCGCTAATATTTAACAATGCTTTGGAACTCTTCCATTGTTCTCGGAATTCCGCTGTAGTTTAAAAATGCTTTGGAACTCTTCCATTGTTTTTGGATTTCCGCTAAAGTTTAGCAATGCTTTGGAACTCTTTCATTGTTCTCAGAATTGCGCAAAAGTTTATAAATGCTTTGGAACTCTTCCATTGTTCTCGGAATTCTGCTGAAGTTTAAAAAAGCTTTGGAACTCTTCCATTTTTCTTGGAATTTTGTTGATGTTTAATAATGCTTTTGGAACGCTTCCATTGTTCTCGGAATTCTGCTGAAGTTTAAAAAAGCTTTGGAACTCTTCCATTGTTCTTGGAATTCCGCTGATGTTTAATAATGCTTTTGAAACTCTTCCATTGTTCTCGGAATTCTGTTGAAGTTTAACATTGCTTTGGAACTCTTCCATTGTTCCAGGAATTCAGATGAAGTTTAAAAATGGTTTGGAACTCTTCCAATGTTCTGGGAATTCTGCTGAAGTTTAAAAATGCTTTGGAACTCTTCTATTGTTCTTGGAATTCCGCTGATGTTTAACAATGCTTTGGAACTCTTCCATTGTTCTCGGAAATACGCTGTAGTTTCAAAACGCTTTGGGATGCTTCAGTTTTTCTCGGAATTCCGCTGAAGTTTAACAATGCTTTGCAACTCTTCCATTTTTCTCGGAATTCTGCTGAAATTTAAAAAAGCTTGGAACTCTTCCATTGTCCTCGGAATTCTGCTGAAGTTTAAAAAAGCTTTGGAACTCTTCCATTGTTCTTGGAATTTCGTTGATGTTTAATAATGCTTTTGGAACGCTTCCATTGTTCTCGGAATTCTGCTGAAGTTTAAAAAAGCTTTGGAACTCTTCCATTGTTCTTGGAATTCCGCTGATGTTTAATAATGCTTTTGAAACTCTTCCATTGTTCTCGGAATTCTGTTGAAGTTTAACATTGCTTTGGAACTCTTCCATTGTTCCAGGAATTCAGATGAAGTTTAAAAATGGTTTGGAACTCTTCCAATGTTCTGGGAATTCTGCTGAAGTTTAAAAATGCTTTGGAACTCTTCTATTGTTCTCGGAATTCTGCTGATGTTTAACAATGCTTTGGAACTCTTCCATTGTTCAAGGAATTCCGCTGAAGTTTAAAAATGCTTTGGAACTCTTCCATTGTTCTCGGTATTCCGCTGATGTTTAACAATGCTTTGGAACTCTTCCATTGTTCTCGGAATTCCGCTGATGTTTAACAATGCTTTGGAACTCTTCCCTTGTTCTCGGAATTCCGCTGTAGTTTCAAAACGCTTTGGGATGCTTCAATTTTTCTCGGAATTCCGCTGAAGTTTAACAATGCTTTGCAACTCTTCCATTTTTCTCGGAATTCTGCTGAAGTTTAAAAATGCATGGAACTCTTCCATTGTTCTCGGAATTCTGCTGAAGTTTAAAAATGCTTGGAACTCTTCCATTGTTCTCGAAATTCTGCTGAAGTTTAAAAAAGCTTTGGAACTCTTCCATTGTTCTCGGAATTCTGCTAATGTTTAACAATGCTTTGGAACTCTTCCATTGTTCTCGGAATTCCGCTGATGTTTAACAATGCTTTGGAACTCTTCCATTGTTCTCGGAATTCTGCTGAAGTTTAAAAATGCTTTGGAACTCTTCCATTGCTCTGGGAATTCTGCTGAAGTTTAAAAATTCTGTGGAACTATTCCATTGTTCTTGGAATTCTGCTTATGTTTAACAATGCTTTGGAACTCTTCCATTGTTCTCGGAAATACGCTGATGTTTAAAAATGCTTTGGAACTGTTCCATTGTTCTCGGAATTCCGCTGTAGTTTAAAAATGCTTTGGAACTCTTCCATTGTTTTTGGATTTCCGCTAAAGTTTAGCAATGCTTTCGAACTCTTCCATTGTTCTCGGAATTCCGCAAGAGTTTATAAATGCTTTGGAACTCTTCCATTGTTCTTGGAATTCTGCTGAAGTTTAAAAAAGCTTTCGAACTCTTCCATTGTTCTCAGAATTCCGCTGAAGTTTAACAATGCTTTGGAACTCTTCCCTTGTTCTCGGAATTCTGTGGAAGTTTAAAAATGCTTTTGCAACTCTTCCATTGTTCTCTTAATTCCGCTGATGTTTATCAATGCTTTGGAACTCTTCCATTGTACTGGGAATTCTGTTGAAGTTTAAAAATGCTTTGGAACTCTTCCATTGTTCACGGAAATCTGCTGAAGTTTAAAAGGATTTGTAACTCTTCCATTGTTCTGGGAATTCTGCTGAAGTTTAAAATTGCTTTGGAACTCTTCCATTGTTCTCAGAAATCCAATGAAGTTTAAAAATGCTTTGGATCTCTTCCATTGTTCTCGGAATTCCGCTGATGTTTAACAATGCTTTGGAACTCTTCCATTGTTCTCGGAATTCTGTGAAAGTTTAAAAATGCTTTGGAACTCTTCCATTGTTCTCGGAATTCTGCTAAAGTTTAAAAATGCTTGGAACTCTTCCATTGTTCTCGAAATTCTGCTGAAGTTTAAAAAAGCTTTGGAACTCTTCCAATCTTTTCCGAATTCCGCTGATGTTTAATAATGCTTTTGGAACTCTTCCAATTTTCTCGGAATTCCGCTGATGTTTAACAATGCTTTTGGAACTCTTCCATTGTTCTCATAACTCCGCTGATGTTTAACAATGCTTTGGAACTCTTCCATTGTTCTGGGAATTCTGGTGAAGTTTAAAAATGCTTTGGAACTCTTCCATTGTTCACGGAAATCTGCTGAAGTTTAAAAAGCTTTGTAACTCTTCCATTGTTCTGGGAATTCTGCTGAAGTTTAAAATTGCTTTGGGACTCTTCCATTGTTCTCGGAATTCTGCTATTGTTTAACAATGCTTTGGAACTATTCCATTGTTCTCGGAATTCCGCTGTAGTTTAAAAATGCTTTGGAACCCTTTTATTGTTCTTGGAATTCCACTGAAGTTTAGCCATGCTTTGGAACTCTTCCATTGTTCTCGGAATTCCGCTGAAGTTTAAAAATGCTTTGGAACTCTTCCATGGTTCTCGGAATTCTGCTGAAGTTTAAAAAAGATTTTGAACTATTCCATTGTTCTCGGAATTCCGCTAATATTTAACAATGCTTTGGAACTCTTTCATTGTTCTCGGAAATACGCTGATGTTTATTAATGCTTTGGAACTCTTCCATTGTTCTCGGAATTCCGCTGTAGTTTAAAAATACTTTGGAACTCTTCCATTGTTTTTGGATTTCCGCTAAAGTTTAGCAATGCTTTGGAACTCTTTCATTGTTCTCAGAATTCCGCAAAAGTTTATAAATGCTTTGGAACTCTTCCATTGTTCTTGGAATTCTGCTGAAGTTTAAAAAAGCTTTCGAACTCTTCCATTGTTCTCGGAATTCCGCTGAAGTTTAACAATGCTTTGGAACTCTTCCCTTGTTCTCGGAATTCTGTGGAAGTTTAAAAATGCTTTGGAACTCCTCCATTGTTCTCGGAATTCTGCTGAAGTTTAAAAATGCTTTGGAACTCTTCCAATGTTCTGGGAATTCAGCTGAAGTTTAAAAATGCTTTGGAACTCTTCCTATGTTCTGGGAGTTCTGATGAAGTTTAAAAATGCTTTTGCAACTCTTCCATTGTTCTCTTAATTCCGCTGATGTTTATCAATGCTTTGGAACTCTTCCATTGTACTGGGAATTCTGTTGAAGTTTAAAAATGCTTTGGAACTCTTCCATTGTTCACGGAAATCTGCTGAAGTTTAAAAGGCTTTGTAACTCTTCCATTGTTCTGGGAATTCTGCTGAAGTTTAAAATTGCTTTGGAACTCTTCCATTGTTCTCAGAACTCCAATGAAGTTTAAAAATGCTTTGGATCTCTTCCATTGTTCTCGGAATTCCGCTGATGTTTAACAATGCTTTGGAACTCTTCCATTGTTCTCGGAATTCTGTGGAAGTTTAAAAATGCTTTGGAACTCTTCCATTGTTCTCGGAATTCTGCTGAAGTTTAAAAATGCTTGGAACTCTTCCATTGTTCTCGAAATTCTGCTGAAGTTTAAAAAAGCTTTGGAACTCTTCCAATCTTTTCGGAATTCCGCTGATGTTTAATAATGCTTTTGGAACTCTTCCAATTTTCTCGGAATTCCGCTGATGTTTAACAATGCTTTTGGAACTCTTCCATTGTTCTCATAACTCCGCTGATGTTTAACAATGCTTTGGAACTCTTCCATTGTTCTGGGAATTCTGGTGAAGTTTAAAAATGCTTTGGAACTCTTCCATTGTTCACGGAAATCTGCTGAAGTTTAAAAAGCTTTGTAACTCTTCCATTGTTCTGGGAATTCTGCTGAAGTTTAAAATTGCTTTGGGACTCTTCCATTGTTCTCAGAATTCCAATGAAGCTTAAAAATGCTTTGGAACTCTTCCATTGTTCTCGGAATTCTGCTAATGTTTAACAATGCTTTGGAACTCTTCCATTGTTCTCGGAATTCCGCTGATGTTTAACAATGCTTTGGAACTCTTCCATTGTTCTCGGAATTGAGATGTAGTTTTAAAATGCTTTGCACCTCTTTCATTGTTCTCGGAATTCCGCTGAAGTTTAACAATGCTTTGGAACTCTTCCATTGTTCTCGGAATTACACTGAAGTTTAAAAATGCTTTGGAACTCCTGCATTGTTCTTGGAAATCTGCTGAAGTTTAAAAATGCTTTGGAACTCTTCCATTGTTCTGGGAATTCGGCTGAAGTTACAAATGGTTTGGAACTCTTCCTATGTTCTGGGAGTTCTGCTGAAGTTTAAAATTGCTTTGGAAAATTCCATTGTTCTCAGAATTCCAATGAAGCTTAAAAATGCTTTGGAACTCTTACATTGTTCTCGGAATTCTGCTAATGTTTAACATTGCTTTGGAACTATTCCATTGTTCTCGGTATTCCGCTGTAGTTTAAAAATGCTTTGGAACCCTTTTATTGTTCTTGGAATTCCACTGAAGTTTAGCCATGCTTTGGAACTCTTCCATTGTTCTCGGAATTCCGCTGAAGTTTAAAAATGCTTTGGAACTCTTCCATGGTTCTCGGAATTCTGCTGAAGTTTAAAAAAGATTTTGAACTATTCCATTGTTCTCGGAATTCCGCTAATATTTAACAATGCTTTGGAACTCTTTCATTGTTCTCGGAATTCCGCTGTAGTTTAAAAATGCTTTGGAACTCTTTCATTGTTCTCGGAATTCCGCTGAAGTTTAGCCATGCTTTGGAACTCTTCCATTGTTCTCGGAATTCCGCTGATGATTAACAATGCTTTGGAACTCTTTCATTGTTCTCGGAATTCTGCTGAAGTTTAAAAATTCTGTGGAACTCTTCCATTGTTCTTGGAATTCCGCTAATGTTTAACAATGCTTTGGAACTCTTCCATTGTTCTCGGAAATACGCTGATGTTTATCAATGCTTTGGAACTCTTCCATTGTTCTCGGAATTCCGCTGTAGTTTAAAAATGCTTTGGAACTCTTCCATTGTTTTTGGATTTCCGCTAAAGTTTAGCAATGCTTTGGAACTCTTTCATTGTTCTCAGAATTCCGCAAAAGTTTATAAATGCTTTGGAACTCTTCCATTGTTCTCGGAATTCTGCTGAAGTTTAAAAAAGCTTTGGAACTCTTCCATTGTTCTTGGAATTTCGTTGATGTTTAATAATGCTTTTGGAACGCTTCCATTGTTCTCGGAATTCTGCTGAAGTTTAAAAAAGCTTTGGAACTCTTCCATTGTTCTTGGAATTCCGCTGATGTTTAATAATGCTTTTGAAACTCTTCCATTGTTCTCGGAATTCTGTTGAAGTTTAACATTGCTTTGGAACTCTTCCATTGTTCCAGGAATTCAGATGAAGTTTAAAAATGGTTTGGAACTCTTCCAATGTTCTGGGAATTCTGCTGAAGTTTAAAAATGCTTTGGAACTCTTCTATTGTTCTCGGATTTCCGCTAAAGTTTAGCAATGCTTTGGAACTCTTCCGTTGTTCTCGGAATTCCGCAAAAGTTTATAAATGCTTTGGAACTCTTCCATTGTTCTTGGAATTCTGCTGAAGTTTAAAATTGCTTTGGGACTCTTCCATTGTTCTCGGAATTCTGCTATTGTTTAACAATGCTTTGGAACTATTCCATTGTTCTCGGAATTCCGCTGTAGTTTAAAAATGCTTTGGAACCCTTTTATTGTTCTTGCAATTCCACTGAAGTTTAGCCATGCTTTGGAACTCTTCCATTGTTCTCGGAATTCCGCTGAAGTTTAAAAATGCTTTGGAACTCTTCCATGGTTCTCGGAATTCTGCTGAAGTTTAAAAAAGATTTTGAACTATTCCATTGTTCTCGGAATTCCGCTAATATTTAACAATGCTTTGGAACTCTTTCATTGTTCTCGGAAATACGCTGATGTTTATTAATGCTTTGGAACTCTTCCATTGTTCTCGGAATTCCGCTGTAGTTTAAAAATACTTTGGAACTCTTCCATTGTTTTTGGATTTCCGCTAAAGTTTAGCAATGCTTTGGAACTCTTTCATTGTTCTCAGAATTCCGCAAAAGTTTATAAATGCTTTGGAACTCTTCCATTGTTCTTGGAATTCTGCTGAAGTTTAAAAAAGCTTTCGAACTCTTCCATTGTTCTCGGAATTCCGCTGAAGTTTAACAATGCTTTGGAACTCTTCCCTTGTTCTCGGAATTCTGTGGAAGTTTAAAAATGCTTTGGAACTCCTCCATTGTTCTCGGAATTCTGCTGAAGTTTAAAAATGCTTTGGAACTCTTCCAATGTTCTGGGAATTCAGCTGAAGTTTAAAAATGCTTTGGAACTCTTCCTATGTTCTGGGAGTTCTGCTGAAGTTTAAAAATGCTTTTGCAACTCTTCCATTGTTCTCTTAATTCCGCTGATGTTTATCAATGCTTTGGAACTCTTCCATTGTACTGGGAATTCTGTTGAAGTTTAAAAATGCTTTGGAACTCTTCCATTGTTCTCAGAACTCCAATGAAGTTTAAAAATGCTTTGGATCTCTTCCATTGTTCTCGGAATTCCGCTGATGTTTAACAATGCTTTGGAACTCTTCCATTGTTCTCGGAATTCTGTGGAAGTTTAAAAATGCTTTGGAACTCTTCCATTGTTCTCGGAATTCTGCTGAAGTTTAAAAATGCTTGGAACTCTTCCATTGTTCTCGAAATTCTGCTGAAGTTTAAAAAAGCTTTGGAACTCTTCCAATCTTTTCGGAATTCCGCTGATGTTTAATAATGCTTTTGGAACTCTTCCAATTTTCTCGGAATTCCGCTGATGTTTAACAATGCTTTTGGAACTCTTCCATTGTTCTCATAACTCCGCTGATGTTTAACAATGCTTTGGAACTCTTCCATTGTTCTGGGAATTCTGGTGAAGTTTAAAAATGCTTTGGAACTCTTCCATTGTTCACGGAAATCTGCTGAAGTTTAAAAAGCTTTGTAACTCTTCCATTGTTCTGGGAATTCTGCTGAAGTTTAAAATTGCTTTGGGACTCTTCCATTGTTCTCAGAATTCCAATGAAGCTTAAAAATGCTTTGGAACTCTTCCATTGTTCTCGGAATTCTGCTAATGTTTAACAATGCTTTGGAACTCTTCCATTGTTCTCGGAATTCCGCTGATGTTTAACAATGCTTTGGAACTCTTCCATTGTTCTCGGAATTGAGATGTAGTTTTAAAATGCTTTGCACCTCTTTCATTGTTCTCGGAATTCCGCTGAAGTTTAACAATGCTTTGGAACTCTTCCATTGTTCTCGGAATTACACTGAAGTTTAAAAATGCTTTGGAACTCCTGCATTGTTCTTGGAAATCTGCTGAAGTTTAAAAATGCTTTGGAACTCTTCCATTGTTCTGGGAATTCGGCTGAAGTTACAAATGGTTTGGAACTCTTCCTATGTTCTGGGAGTTCTGCTGAAGTTTAAAATTGCTTTGGAAAATTCCATTGTTCTCAGAATTCCAATGAAGCTTAAAAATGCTTTGGAACTCTTACATTGTTCTCGGAATTCTGCTAATGTTTAACATTGCTTTGGAACTATTCCATTGTTCTCGGAATTCCGCTGTAGTTTAAAAATGCTTTGGAACCCTTTTATTGTTCTTGGAATTCCACTGAAGTTTAGCCATGCTTTGGAACTCTTCCATTGTTCTCGGAATTCCGCTGAAGTTTAAAAATGCTTTGGAACTCTTCCATGGTTCTCGGAATTCTGCTGAAGTTTAAAAAAGATTTTGAACTATTCCATTGTTCTCGGAATTCCGCTAATATTTAACAATGCTTTGGAACTCTTTCAATGTTCTCGGAATTCCGCTGTAGTTTAAAAATGCTTTGGAACTCTTTCATTGTTCTCGGAATTCCGCTGAAGTTTAGCCATGCTTTGGAACTCTTCCATTGTTCTCGGAATTCCGCTGATGATTAACAATGCTTTGGAACTCTTTCATTGTTCTCGGAATTCTGCTGAAGTTTAAAAATTCTGTGGAACTCTTCCATTGTTCTTGGAATTCCGCTAATGTTTAACAATGCTTTGGAACTCTTCCATTGTTCTCGGAAATACGCTGATGTTTATCAATGCTTTGGAACTCTTCCATTGTTCTCGGAATTCTGCTGTAGTTTAAAAATGCTTTGGAACTCTTCCATTGTTTTTGGATTTCCGCTAAAGTTTAGCAATGCTTTGGAACTCTTTCATTGTTCTCAGAATTCCGCAAAAGTTTATAAATGCTTTGGAACTCTTACATTCTTCTCGGAATTCTGCTGAAGTTTAAAAAAGCTTTGGAACTCTTCCATTGTTCTTGGAATTTCGTTGATGTTTAATAATGCTTTTGGAACGCTTCCATTGTTCTCGGAACTCTGCTGAAGTTTAAAAAAGCTTTGGAACTCTTCCATTGTTCTTGGAATTCCGCTGATGTTTAATAATGCTTTTGAAACTCTTCCATTGTTCTCGGAATTCTGTTGAAGTTTAACATTGCTTTGGAACTCTTCCATTGTTCCAGGAATTCAGATGAAGTTTAAAAATGGTTTGGAACTCTTCCAATGTTCTGGGAATTCTGCTGAAGTTTAAAAATGCTTTGGAACTCTTCCATTGTTCTCGGAATTCCGCAAAAGTTTATAAATGCTTTGGAACTCTTCCATTGTTCTTGGAATTCTGCTGAAGTTTAAAAAAGCTTTCGAACTCTTCCATTGTTCTCGGAATTCCGCTGAAGTTTAACAATGCTTTGGAACTCTTCCCTTGTTCTCGGAATTCTGTGGAAGTTTAAAAATGCTTTGGAACTACTCCATTGTTCTCGGAATTCTGCTGAAGTTTAAAAATGCTTTGGGACTCTTCCAATGTTCTGGGAATTCAGCTGAAGTTTAAAAATGCTTTGGAACTCTTCCTATGTTCTGGGAGTTCTGCTGAAGTTTAAAAATGCTTTTGAAACTCTTCCATTGTTCTCTTAATTCCGCTGATGTTTATCAATGCTTTGGAACTCTTCCATTGTACTGGGAATTCTGTTGAAGTTTAAAAATGCTTTGGAACTCTTCCATTGTTCACGGAAATCTGCTGAAGTTTAAAAGGCTTTGTAACTCTTCCATTGTTCTGGGAATTCTGCTGAAGTTTAAAATTGCTTTGGAACTCTTCCATTGTTCTCAGAATTCCAATGAAGTTTAAAAATGCTTTGGATCTCTTCCATTGTTCTCGGAATTCCGCTGATGTTTAACAATGCTTTGGAACTCTTCCATTGTTCTCGGAATTCCGCTGTAGTTTAAAAATGCTTTGCAACTCTTTCATTGTTCTCGGAATTCTGCTGAAGTTTAGCCATGCTTTGGAACTCTTCCATTGTTCTGGGAATTCGGCTGAAGTTTAAAAATGCTTTGGAACTCTTCCTATGTTCTCGGAGTTCTGCTAAAGTTTAAAATTGCTTTGGAAAATTCCATTGTTCTCAGATATCCAATGAAGCTTAAAAATGCTTTGGAACTCTTACATTGTTCTCGGAATTCCGCTAATGTTTAACAATGCTTTGGAACTCTTCCAATGTTCTGGGAATTCAGCTGAAGTGTAAAAATGCTTTGGAACTCTTCCTATGTTCTGGGAGTTCTGCTGATGTTTAAAAATGCTTGGGAACTCTTCCATTGTTCTCGGAATTCCGCTGATGTTTAACAATGCTTTAGAACTCTTCTATTGTTACCGGAATACCGCTGATGTTTAACAATGCTTTTGAACTCTTCCATTGTTCTCGGAATTCCGCTGTAGTTTAAAAATGCATAGGAAATCTTCCATTGTTCTCGGAATTTCGCTGAAGTTTTACAATGCTTTGGAACTCTTCCATTTTTCTCGGAATTCTGCTGAAGTTTAAAAATGCTTTGTAACTCTTCCATTGTTCTCGGAATTCCGCTGATGTTTATCAATGCTTTGGAACTCTTCCATTGTTCTCGGAATTCCGCTGTAGTTTAAAAATGCTTTGGAACTCTTTCATTGTTCTCGGAATTCCGCTGAAGTTTAGCCATACTTTGGAACTCTTCCATTGTTCTCGGAATTCCGATGTAGTTTAAAAATGCATTGGAACTCTTCCATTGTTCTCGGAATTCCGCTGAAGGTTAACAATGCTTTGGAACTCTTCCATTGTTCTGGGAATTCTGCTGAAGTTTAAAAATGCTTTGGAACTCTTCCATTGTTCTCGGAATTCCGCTGATGTTTAACAATGCTTTGGAACTCTTCCATTGTTCTCGGAATTCCGCTGAAGTTCAACCATGCTTTGGAACTCTTCCATTGTTCACGGAATTCCGCTGAAGTTTAAAAATGCTTTGGAACTCCTCCATTGTTCTGGGAATTCGGCTGAAGTTTAAAAATGCTTTGGAACTCTTCCTATGTTCTGGGAGTTCTGCTGAAGTTTAAAATTGCTTTACAAAATTCCATTGTTCTCAGAATTCCAATGAAGCTTAAAAATGCTTTGGAACTCTTCCATTGTTCTCGGAATTCCGCTGAAGTTTAAAAATGCTTTGGAACTCTTCCATGGTTCTCGGAATTCTGCTGAAGTTTAAAAAAGATTTTGAACTATTCCATTGTTCTCGGAATTCCGCTAATATTTAACAATGCTTTGGAACTCTTTCATTGTTCTCGGAATTCCAATGTAGTTTAAAAATGATTTGGAACTCTTTCATTGTTCTCGGAATTCCGCTGAAGTTTAGCCATGCTTTGGAACTCTTCCATTGTTCTCGGAATTCCGATGTAGTTTAAAAATGCATTGGAACTCTGCCATTGTTCTCGGAATTCCGCTGAAGGTTAACAATGCTTTGGAACTCTTCCATTTTTCTGGGAATTCTGCTGTAGTTTAAAAATGCTTTGGAACTCTTCCGTTGTTCTCGGAATTCTGCTGAAGTTTAAAAATTCTGTGGAACTCTTCCATTGTTCTCGGATTTCCGCTAATGTTTAATAATGCTTTTGGAACTCATCCTTTGTTCTCGGAATTCCACTAATGTTTAACAATGCTTTGGAACTCATCCATTGTTCTCGGAATTCTGTTGATGTTTAATAATGCTTTTGGAACTCTTCCATTGTTCTCGGAATTCTACTGTATTTTACCAATGCTTTGGAACTCTTCCATAATTCTCAGAATTCTGCTGAAGTTTAAAAATGCTTTGGTACTCTTCCATTGTTCTCAGAATTCCAATGAAGCTTAAAAATGCTTTGGAACTCTTTAATTTTTCTCAGAATTCCGCTAAAGTTTAAAAATGCTTTGGAACTCATCCATTGTTCTCAGAATTCTGCTGAAGTTTAAAAATGCTTTGGAACTCTTCCAGTGTTCTGGGAATTCATCTGAAGTTTAAAAATGCTTTGGAACTCTTCCTATGTTCTGGGAGTTCTGCTGAAGTTTAAAAATGCTTGGAAACTCTTCCATTGTTCTCGGAATTCCGCTGATGTTTAACAATGCTTTAGAACTCTTCCATTGTTACCGGAATTCCGCTGATGTTGAACAATGCTTTTGAACTCTTCCATTGTTCTCGGAATTCCGCTGTAGTTTAAAAATGCATAGGAACTCTTCCATTGTTTTCGGAATTCCGCTGAAGTTTTACAATGCTTTGGAACTCTTCCATTTTTCTCGGAATTCTGCTGAAGTTTAAAAATGCTTTGGAACTCTTCCATTGTTCTCGGAATTCCGCTGTAGTTTATAAATGCATAGGAACTCTTCCATTCTTCTCGGAATTCCGCTGAAGTTTTACAATGCTTTGGAACTCTTCCATTTTTATAGGAATTCTGCTGAAGTTTAACAATGCTTTGGAACTCTTCCATTGTTCTCGGAATTCCGCTGTAGTATAAAAATGCTTTGGAACTCTTTCATTGTTCTCGGAATTCTGCTGAAGTTTAGCCATGCTTTGGAACTCTTCCATTGTTCTCTTAATTCCGATGTAGTTTAAAAATGCATTGGAACTCTTCCATTGTTCTCGGAATTCCGCTGAAGGTTAACAATGCTTTGGAACTCTTCCATTGTTCTGGGAATTCTGCTGAAGTTTAAAAATTCAGTGGAACTCTTCCATTGTTCTCGGATTTCCGCTGATGTTTAATAATGCTTTTTGAACTCTTCCATTGTTCTCGGAATTCCGCTGATGTTTATCAATGCTTTGGAACTCTTCCATTGTTCTCGGAATTCTGCTGAAGTTTAAAAATGCTATGGAACTCTTCCTTTGCTCTGGGAATTCTGCTGAAGTTTAAAAATTCTGTGGAACTCTTCCATTGTTCTTGGAATTCCGCTAATGTTTAACAATGCTTTGAAACTCTTCCATTGTTCTCGGAAATATGCTGATGTTTATCAATGCCTTGGAACTCTTCCATTGTTCTCGGAATTCCGCTGTAGTTTAAAAATGCTTTGGAACTCTTCCATTGTTTTTGGATTTCCGCTAAAGTTTAGCAATGCTTTGGAACTCTTCCATTGTTCTCAGAATTCCGCAAAAGTTTATAAATGCTTTGGAACTCTTCCATTGTTCTCGGAATTCTGCTGAAGTTTAAAAAAGCTTTGGAACTCTTCCATTGTTCTTGGAATTCTGCTGAAGTTTAAAAAAGCTTTCGAACTCTTCCATTGTTCTCGGAATTCCGCTGAAGTTTAACAATGCTTTGGAACTCTTCCCTTGTTCTCGGAATTCTGTGGAAGTTTAAAAATGCTTTGGAACTACTCCATTGTTCTCGGAATTCTGCTGAAGTTTAAAAATGCTTTGGGACTCTTCCAATGTTCTGGGAATTCAGCTGAAGTTTAAAAATGCTTTGGAACTCTTCCTATGTTCTGGGAGTTCTGCTGAAGTTTAAAAATGCTTTTGAAACTCTTCCATTGTTCTCTTAATTCCGCTGATGTTTATCAATGCTTTGGAACTCTTCCATTGTACTGGGAATTCTGTTGAAGTTTAAAAATGCTTTGGAACTCTTCCATTGTTCACGGAAATCTGCTGAAGTTTAAAAGGCTTTGTAACTCTTCCATTGTTCTGGGAATTCTGCTGAAGTTTAAAATTGCTTTGGAACTCTTCCATTGTTCTCAGAATTCCAATGAAGTTTAAAAATGCTTTGGATCTCTTCCATTGTTCTCGGAATTCCGCTGATGTTTAACAATGCTTTGGAACTCTTCCATTGTTCTCGGAATTCCGCTGTAGTTTAAAAATGCTTTGCAACTCTTTCATTGTTCTCGGAATTCTGCTGAAGTTTAGCCATGCTTTGGAACTCTTCCATTGTTCTGGGAATCCGGCTGAAGTTTAAAAATGCTTTGGAACTCTTCCTATGTTCTCGGAGTTCTGCTAAAGTTTAAAATTGCTTTGGAAAATTCCATTGTTCTCAGAAATCCAATGAAGCTTAAAAATGCTTTGGAACTCTTACATTGTTCTCGGAATTCCGCTAATGTTTAACAATGCTTTGGAACTCTTCCAATGTTCTGGGAATTCAGCTGAAGTGTAAAAATGCTTTGGAACTCTTCCTATGTTCTGGGAGTTCTGCTGATGTTTAAAAATGCTTGGGAACTCTTCCATTGTTCTCGGAATTCCGCTGATGTTTAACAATGCTTTAGAACTCTTCTATTGTTACCGGAATACCGCTGATGTTTAACAATGCTTTTGAACTCTTCCATTGTTCTCGGAATTCCGCTGTAGTTTAAAAATGCATAGGAAATCTTCCATTGTTCTCGGAATTTCGCTGAAGTTTTACAATGCTTTGGAACTCTTCCATTTTTCTCGGAATTCTGCTGAAGTTTAAAAATGCTTTGTAACTCTTCCATTGTTCTCGGAATTCCGCTGATGTTTATCAATGCTTTGGAACTCTTCCATTGTTCTCGGAATTCCGCTGTAGTTTAAAAATGCTTTGGAACTCTTTCATTGTTCTCGGAATTCCGCTGAAGTTTAGCCATACTTTGGAACTCTTCCATTGTTCTCGGAATTCCGATGTAGTTTAAAAATGCATTGGAACTCTTCCATTGTTCTCGGAATTCCGCTGAAGGTTAACAATGCTTTGGAACTCTTCCATTGTTCTGGGAATTCTGCTGAAGTTTAAAAATGCTTTGGAACTCTTCCATTGTTCTCGGAATTCCGCTGATGTTTAACAATGCTTTGGAACTCTTCCATTGTTCTCGGAATTCCGCTGAAGTTCAACCATGCTTTGGAACTCTTCCATTGTTCACGGAATTCCGCTGAAGTTTAAAAATGCTTTGGAACTCCTCCATTGTTCTGGGAATTCGGATGAAGTTTAAAAATGCTTTGGAACTCTTCCTATGTTCTGGGAGTTCTGCTGAAGTTTAAAATTGCTTTACAAAATTCCATTGTTCTCAGAATTCCAATGAAGCTTAAAAATGCTTTGGAACTCTTCCATTGTTCTCGGAATTCCGCTGAAGTTTAAAAATGCTTTGGAACTCTTCCATGGTTCTCGGAATTCTGCTGAAGTTTAAAAAAGATTTTGAACTATTCCATTGTTCTCGGAATTCCGCTAATATTTAACAATGCTTTGGAACTCTTTCATTGTTCTCGGAATTCCAATGTAGTTTAAAAATGATTTGGAACTCTTTCATTGTTCTCGGAATTCCGCTGAAGTTTAGCCATGCTTTGGAACTCTTCCATTGTTCTCGGAATTCCGATGTAGTTTAAAAATGCATTGGAACTCTGCCATTGTTCTCGGAATTCCGCTGAAGGTTAACAATGCTTTGGAACTCTTCCATTTTTCTGGGAATTCTGCTGTAGTTTAAAAATGCTTTGGAACTCTTCCGTTGTTCTCGGAATTCTGCTGAAGTTTAAAAATTCTGTGGAACTCTTCCATTGTTCTCGGATTTCCGCTAATGTTTAATAATGCTTTTGGAACTCATCCTTTGTTCTCGGAATTCCACTAATGTTTAACAATGCTTTGGAACTCATCCATTGTTCTCGGAATTCTGTTGATGTTTAATAATGCTTTTGGAACTCTTCCATTGTTCTCGGAATTCTACTGTATTTTACCAATGCTTTGGAACTCTTCCATAATTCTCAGAATTCTGCTGAAGTTTAAAAATGCTTTGGTACTCTTCCATTGTTCTCAGAATTCCAATGAAGCTTAAAAATGCTTTGGAACTCTTTAATTTTTCTCAGAATTCCGCTAAAGTTTAAAAATGCTTTGGAACTCATCCATTGTTCTCAGAATTCTGCTGAAGTTTAAAAATGCTTTGGAACTCTTCCAGTGTTCTGGGAATTCATCTGAAGTTTAAAAATGCTTTGGAACTCTTCCTATGTTCTGGGAGTTCTGCTGAAGTTTAAAAATGCTTGGAAACTCTTCCATTGTTCTCGGAATTCCGCTGATGTTTAACAATGCTTTAGAACTCTTCCATTGTTACCGGAATTCCGCTGATGTTGAACAATGCTTTTGAACTCTTCCATTGTTCTCGGAATTCCGCTGTAGTTTAAAAATGCATAGGAACTCTTCCATTGTTTTCGGAATTCCGCTGAAGTTTTACAATGCTTTGGAACTCTTCCATTTTTCTCGGAATTCTGCTGAAGTTTAAAAATGCTTTGGAACTCTTCCATTGTTCTCGGAATTCCGCTGTAGTTTATGAATGCATAGGAACTCTTCCATTGTTCTCGGAATTCCGCTGAAGTTTTACAATGCTTTGGAACTCTTCCATTTTTATAGGAATTCTGCTGAAGTTTAACAATGCTTTGGAACTCTTCCATTGTTCTCGGAATTCCGCTGTAGTATAAAAATGCTTTGGAACTCTTTCATTGTTCTCGGAATTCTGCTGAAGTTTAGCCATGCTTTGGAACTCTTCCATTGTTCTCTTAATTCCGATGTAGTTTAAAAATGCATTGGAACTCTTCCATTGTTCTCGGAATTCCGCTGAAGGTTAACAATGCTTTGGAACTCTTCCATTGTTCTGGGAATTCTGCTGAAGTTTAAAAATTCAGTGGAACTCTTCCATTGTTCTCGGATTTCCGCTGATGTTTAATAATGCTTTTTGAACTCTTCCATTGTTCTCGGAATTCCGCTGATGTTTATCAATGCTTTGGAACTCTTCCATTGTTCTCGGAATTCTGCTGAAGTTTAAAAATGCTATGGAACTCTTCCTTTGCTCTGGGAATTCTGCTGAAGTTTAAAAATTCTGTGGAACTCTTCCACTGTTCTTGGAATTCCGCTAATGTTTAACAATGCTTTGAAACTCTTCCATTGTTCTCGGAAATATGCTGATGTTTATCAATGCCTTGGAACTCTTCCATTGTTCTCGGAATTCCGCTGTAGTTTAAAAATGCTTTGGAACTCTTCCATTGTTTTTGGATTTCCGCTAAAGTTTAGCAATGCTTTGGAACTCTTCCATTGTTCTCAGAATTCCGCAAAAGTTTATAAATGCTTTGGAACTCTTCCATTGTTCTCGGAATTCTGCTGAAGTTTAAAAAAGCTTTGGAACTCTTCCATTGTTCTTGGAATTCCGTTGATGTTTAATAATGCTTTTGGAACTCTTCCATTGTTCTCGGAATTCCGCTAATGTTTAACAATGCTTTGAAACTCTTCCATTGTTCTCGGAATTCTGTTGATATTTAATAATTCTTTTGGAACTCTTCCATTGTTCTCAGAATTCTGCTGAAGTTTAAAAATGCTTTGGAACTCTTCCATTGTTCTCGGAATTCCGCTGAAGTTTAAAAATGGTTTGGAACTCTTCCAATGTTCTGGGAATTCTGCTGAAGTTTAAAAATGCTTTCGAACTCTTCTATTGTTCTCGGAATTCTGCTGATGTTTAACAATGCTTTGGAACTCTTCCATTGTTCAAGGAATTCCGCTGAAGTTTAAAAATGCTTTGGAACTCTTCCATTGTTCTCGGTTTTCCGCTAATGTTTAACAATGCTTTGGAACCCTTCCATTGTTCTCGGAAATCCGCTGATGTTTAACAATGCTTTGGAACTCTACCATTGTTCTCGGAATTCCACTGTAGTTTCAAAATGCTTTGTGACGCTTCCATTTTTCTCGGAATTCCGCTGAAGTTTAACAATGCTTTGGAACTCTTCCATTGTTCTGGGAATTCTGTGGAAGTTTAAAATTGCTTTGGAACTCTACCATTGTTCTCGGAATTCTGCTGAAGTTTAAAAATGCTTGGAACTCTTCCATTGTTCTCGAAATTCTGCTGAAGTTAAAAAAAGCTTTGGAACTCTTCCAATCTTTTCGGAATTCCGCTGATGTTTAACAATGCTTTTGGAACTCTTCCATTGTTCTCGTAACTCCGCTGATGTTTAACAATGCTTTGGAACTCTTCCATTGTTCTGGGAATTCTGGTGAAGTTTAAAATTGCTTTGGGACTCTTCCATTGTTCTCAGAATTCCAATGAAGCTTAAAAATGCTTTGGAACTCTTCCATTGTTTTCGGAATTCTGCTAATGTTTAACAATGCTTTGGAACTCTTCCATTGTTCTCGGAATTCCGCTGATGTTTAACAATGCTTTGGAACTCTTCCATTGTTCTCGGAATTGAGCTGTAGTTTTAAAATGCTTTGCACCTCTTTCATTGTTCTCGAAATTCCGCTGAAGTTTAACAATGCTTTGGAACTCTTCCATTGTTCTCGGAATTACGCTGAAGTTTAAAAATGCTTTGGAACTCCTCCATTGTTCTCGGAATTCTGCTGAAGTTTAAAAATGCTTTGGAACTCTTCCATTGTTCTGGGAATTCGGCTGAAGTTGAAAAATGATTTGGAACTCTTCCTATGTTCTGGGAGTTCTGCTGAAGTTTAAAATTGCTTTGGAAAATTCCATTGTTCTCAGAATTCCAATGAAGCTTAAAAATGCGTTGGAACTCTTACATTGTTCTCGGAATTCCGCTAATGTTTAACAATGCTTTGGAACTATTCCATTGTTCTCGGAATTCCGCTGATGTTTATCAATGCTTTGGAACTCTTCCATTGTTCTCGGAATTCTACTGAAGTTTAAAAATGCTTTGGAACTCTTCCTTTGCTCTGGGAATTCTGCTGAAGTTTAAAAATTCTGTGGAACTCTTCCATTGTTCTTGGAATTCCGCTAATGTTTAACAATGCTTTGGAACTCTTCCTTTGTTCTCGGAAATATGCTGATGTTTATCAATGCTTTGGAACTCTTTCATTGTTCTCGGAATTCCGCTGAAGTTTAGCCATGCTTTGGAACTCTTCCATTGTTTTCGGAATTCCGATGTAGTTTAAAAATGCTTTGGAACTCTTCCATTGTTTTTGGATTTCCGCTAAAGTTTAGCAATGCTTTGCAACTCTTCCATTGTTCTCAGAATTCCGCAAAAGTTTATAAATGCTTGGGAACTCTTCCATTGTTCTCGGAATTCTGCTGAAGTTTAAAAAAGCTTTGGAACTCTTCCATTGTTCTTGGAATTCCGTTGATGTTTAATAATGCTTTTGGAACTCTTCCATTGTTCTCGGTATTCCGCTAATGTTTAACAATGCTTTGAAACTCTTCCATTGTTCTCGGAATTCTGTTGATATTAAATAATTCTTTTGGAACTCTTCCATTGTTCTCAGAATTCAGCTGAAGTTTAAAAATGGTTTGGAACTCTTCCAATGTTCTGGGAATTCTGCTGAAGTTTAAAAATGCTTTGGAACTCTTCTATTGTTCTCGGAATTCTGCTGATGTTTAACAATGCTTTGGAACTCTTCCATTGTTCAAGGAATTCCGCTGAAGTTTAAAAATGCTTTGGAACTCTTCCATTGTTCTCGGTTTTCCGCTAATGTTTAACAATGCTTTGAAACTCTTAAATTGTTCTCGGAAATCCGCTGATGTTTAACAATGCTTTGGAACTCTTCCATTGTTCTCGGAATTCCACTGTAGTTTCAAAATGCTTTGTGACGCTTCCATTTTTCTCGGAATTCCGCTGAAGTTTAACAATGCTTTGGAACTCTTCCATTGTTCTGGGAATTCTGTGGAAGTTTAAAAATGCTTTGGAACTATTCCATTGTTCCCGGAATTCTGCTGAAGTTTAAAAATGCTTGGAACTCTTCCATTGTTCTCGAAATTCTGCTGAAGTTTAAAAAAGCTTTGGAACTCTTCCAATCTTTTCGGAATTCCGCTGATGTTTAATAATGCTTTTGGAACTCTTCCATTTTTCTCGGAATTCCGCTGATGTTTAACAATGCTTTTGGAACTCTTCCATTGTTCTCAGAATTCCTCAAAAGTTTATAAATGCTTTGGAACTCTTCCATTGTTCTCGGAATTCTGCTGAAGTTTAAAAAAGCTTTGGAACTCTTCCATTGTTCTTGGAATTCCGTTGATGTTTAATAATGCTTTTTGAACTCTTCCATTGTTCTCGGAATTCCGCTGAAGTTTAAAAATGCTTTGGAACTCTTCCATGGTTCTCGGAATTCTGCTGAAGTTTAAAAAAGATTTTGAACTATTCCATTGTTCTCGGAATTCCGCTAATATTTAACAATGCTTTGGAACTCTTTCATTGTTCTTGGAATTCCGCTGTAGTTTAAAAATGCTTTGGAACTCTTTCATTGTTCTCGGAATTCCGCTGAAGTTTAGCCATGCTTTGGAACTCTTCCATTGTTCTCGGAATTCCGATGTAGTTTAAAAATGCATTGGAACTCTTCCATTGTTCTCGGAATTCCCCTGAAGGTTAACAATGCTTTGGAACTCTTCCATTGTTCTGGGAATTCTGCTGAAGTTTAAAAATGCTTTGGAACTCTTCCGTTGTTCTCGGAATTCTGCTGAAGTTTAAAAATTCTGTGGAACTCTTCCATTGTTCTCGGATTTCCGCTGATGTTTAATAATGCTTTTTGAACTCTTCCATTGTTCTCGGAATTCTGCTGAAGTTTAAAAATGCTTTGGAACTCTTCCATTGCTCTGGGAATTCTGCTGAAGTTTAAAAATTCTGTGGAACTATTCCATTGTTCTTGGAATTCTGCTAATGTTTAACAATGCTTTGGAACTCTTCCATTGTTCTCGGAATTCCGCTGAAGTTTAACAATGCTTTGGAACTCTTCCCTTGTTCTCGGAATTCTGTGGAAGTTTAAAAATGCTTTGGAACTCCTCCATTGTTCTCGGAATTCTGTTGAAGTTTAAAAATGCTTTGGAACTCTTCAAATGTTCTGGGAATTCAGCTGAAGTTTAAAAATGCTTTGGAACTCTTCCTATGTTCTGGGAGTTCTGCTGAAGATTAAAAATGCTTTTGGAACTCTTCCATTGTTCTCTTAATTCCGCTGATGTTTATCAATGCTTTGGAACTCTTCCATTGTTCTGGGAATTCTGGTGAAGTTTAAAAATGCTTTGGAACTCTTCCATTGTTCACGGAAATCTGCTGAAGTTTAAAAGGCTTTGTAACTCTTCCATTGTTCTGGGAATTCTGCTGAAGCTTAAAATTGCTTTGGAACTCTTCCATTGTTCTCAGAATTCCAATGAAGTTTAAAAATGCTTTGGATCTCTTCCATTGTTCTCGGAATTCCGCTGATGTTTAACAATGCTTTGGAACTCTTCCATTGTTCTCGGAATTCCGCTGTAGTTTAAAAATGCTTTGCAACTCTTTCATTGTTCTCGGAATTCCCTGAAGTTTAAAAATACTTTGTAAATCCTCCATTGTTCTCGGAATTCTGCTGAAGTTTAAAAATGCTTTGGAACTCTTCCATTTTTCTGGGAATTCGGCTGAAGTTTAAAAATGCTTTGGAACTCTTCCTATGTTCTGGGAGTTCTGCTCAAGTTTAAAATTGCTTTGGAAAATTCCATTGTTCTCAGAAATCCAATGAAGCTTAAAAATGCTTTGGAACTCTTACATTGTTCTCGGAATTCCGCTAATGTTTAACAATGCGTTGGAACTCTTCCAATGTTCTGGGAATTCAGCTGAAGTGTAAAAATGCTTTGGAACTCTTCCTATGTTCTGGGAGTTCTGCTGATGTTTAAAAATGCTTGGGAACTCTTCCATTGTTCTCGGAATTCTGCTGATGTTTAACAATGCTTTAGAACTCTTCCATTGTTACAGGAAAACCGCTGATGTTTAACAATGCTTTTGAACTCTTCCATTGTTCTCGGAATTCCGCTGTAGTTTAAAAATGCATAGGAAATCTTCCATTGTTCTCGGAATTCCGCTGATGTTTTAAAATGCTTTGCACCTCTTTCATTGTTCTCGGAACTCCGCTGAAGTTCAACAATGCTTTGGAACTCTTTCATTGTTCTCGGAATTCCGCTGTAGTTTAAAAATGCTTTGGAACTCTTTCATTGCTCTCAGAATTCCGCTGAAGTTTAGCTTGCTTTGGAACTCTTCCATTTTTCTCGGAATTCCGATGTAGTTTAAAAATGCATTGGAACTCTGCCATTGTTCTCGGAATTCCGCTGAAGGTTAACAATGCTTTGGAACTCTTCCATTTTTCTGGGAATTCTGCTGTAGTTTAAAAATGCTTTGGAACTCTTCCGTTGTTCTCGGAATTCTGCTGAAGTTTAAAAATTCTGTGGAAATCTTCCATTGTTCTCGGATTTCCGCTGATGTTTAATAATGCTTTTGGAACTCATCCATTGTTCTCGGAATTCCACTAATGTTTAACAATGCTTTGGAACTCATCCATTGTTCTCGGAATTCTGTTGATGTTTAATAATGCTTTTGGAACTCTTCCATTGTTCTCGGAATTCTACTGTATTTTAACAATGCTTTGGAACTCTTCCATAATTCTCAGAATTCTGCTGAAGTTTAAAAATGCTTTGGTACTCTTCCATTGTTCTCAGAATTCCAATGAAGCTTAAAAATGCTTTGGAACTCTAATTTTTCTCAGAATTCTGCTAAAGTTTAAAAATGCTTTGGAACTCATCCATTGTTCTCAGAATTCTGCTGAAGTTTAAAAATGCTTTGGAACTCATCCTATGTTCTGGGAGTTCTGCTGAAGTTTAAAAATGCTTGGGAACTCTTCCATTGTTCTCGGAATTCCGCTGATGTTTAACAATGCTTTGGAACTCTTCCATTGTTCTCGGAATTCCGCTGTAGTTTAAAAATGCTTTGCAACTCTTTCATTGTTCTCGGAATTCCGCTGAAGTTTAAAAATACTTTGGAACTCCTCCATTGTTCTCGGAATTCTGCTGAAGTTTAAAAATGCTTTGGAACTCTTCCATTTTTCTGGGAATTTGGCTGAAGTTTAAAAATACTTTGGAACTCTTCCTATGTTCTGGGAGTTCTGCTAAAGTTTAAAATTGCTTTGGAAAATTCCATTGTTCTCAGAAATCCAATGAAGCTTAAAAATGCTTTGGAACTCTTACATTGTTCTCGGATTTCCGCTAATGTTTAACAATGTGTTGGAACTCTTCCAATGTTCTGGGAATTCAGCTGAAGTGTAAAAATGCTTTGGAACTCTTCCTATGTTCTGGGAGTTCTGCTGATGTTTAAAAATGCTTGGGAACTCTTCCATTGTTCTCGGAATTCCGCTGATGTTTAACAATGCTTTAGAACTCTTCCATTGTTACAGGAATACCGCTGATGTTTAACAATGCTTTTGAACTCTTCCATTGTTCTCGGAATTCCGCTGTAGTTTAAAAATGCATAGGAAATCTTCCATTGTTCTCGGAATTCCGCTGAAGTTTTACAATGCTTTGGAACTCTTCCATTTTTCTCGGAATTCTGCTGAAGTTTAAAAATGCTTTGGAACTCTTCCATTGTTCTCGGAATTCCGCTGATGTTTAACAATGTTTTGGAACTCTTCCATTGTTATCGGAATTCCGCTGTAGTTTAAAAATGCTTTGGAACTCTTTCATTGTTCTCGGAATTCCGATGTAGTTTAAAAATGCATTGTAACTCTTCCATTGTTCTCGGTATTCCGCTGAAGGTTAACAATGCATTGGAACTCTTCCATTGTTCTGGGAATTCTGCTGAAGTTTAAAAATGCTTTGGAACTCTTCCATTGTTCTCGGAATTCCGCTGATGTTTAACAATGCTTTGGAACTCTTCCATTGTTCTAGGAATTCCGCTGATGTTTAACAATGCTTTGGAACTCTTCCATTGTTCTCGGAATTGAGCTGTAGTTTTAAAATGCTTTGCACCTCTTTCATTGTTCTCGGAATTCCGCTGAAGTTCAACCATGCTTTGGAACTCTTCCATTGTTCTCGGAATTCCGCTGAAGTTTAAAAATGCTTTGGAACTCCTCCATTTTTCTGGGAATTCGTCTGAAGTTTAGAAATGCTTTGGAACTCTTCCTATGTTCCGGGAGCTCTGCTGAAGTTTAAAATTGCTTTACAAAATTCCATTGTTCTCAGAATTCCAATGAAGCTTAAAAATGCTTTGGAACTCTTAAATTGTTCTCGGAATTCCACTGAAGTTTAAAAATGCTTTGGAACTCTTCCATGGTTCTCGGAATTCTGCTGAAGTTTAAAAAAGATTTTGAACTATTCCATTGTTCTCGGAATTCCGCTAATATTTAACAATGCTTTGGAACTCTTTCATTGTTCTCGGAATTCCGCTGTAGTTTAAAAATGCTTTGGAACTCTTTCATTGTTCTCGGAATTCCGCTGAAGTTTAGCCATGCTTTGGAACTCTTCCATTGTTCTCGAAATTCCGATGTAGTTTAAAAATGCATTGGAACTCTTCCATTGTTCTCGGAATTCCGCTGAAGGTTAACAATGCTTTGGTACTCTTCCATTGTTCTGGGAATTCTGCTGAAGTTTAAAAATGCTTTGGAACTCTTCCATTGTTCTCGGAATTCCGCAGATGTTTAACAATGCTTTGGAACTCTTCCATTGTTCTAGGTATTCCGCTGATGTTTAAAAATGCATAGGAAATCTTCCATTGTTCTCGGAATTCCGCTGATGTTTTAAAATGCTTTGCACCTCTTTCATTGTTCTCGGAACTCCGCTGAAGTTCAACAATGCTTTGGAACTCTTTCATTGTTCTAGGTATTCCGCTGATGTTTAAAAATGCTTTGGAACTCCTCCATTGTTCTCGGAATTCTGCTGAAGTTTAAAAATGCTTTGGAACTCTTCCATTGTTCTGGGAGTTCTGCTGAAGTTTAAAATTGCTTTGGAAAATTCCATTGTTCTCAGAATTCCAATGAAGCTTAAAAATGCTTTGGAACTCTTACATTGTTCTCGGAATTCTACTGATGTTTAAAAATGCTTTGGAACTCCTCCATTGTTCTCGGAATTCTACTGAAGTTTAAAAATGCTTTGGAACTCTTCCTTTGCTCTGGGAATTCTGCTGAAGTTTAAAAATGCTTTGGAACTCTTCCATTGTTCTTGGAATTCCGCTAATGTTTAACAATGCTTTGAAACTCTTCCATTGTTCTCGGAATTCTGTTGATATTTAATAATTCTTTTGGAACTCTTCCATTGTTCTCAGAATTCAGCTGAAGTTTAAAAATGGTTTGGAACTCTTCCAATGTTCTGGGAATTCTGCTGAAGTTTAAAAATGCTTTGGAACTCTTCTATTGTTCTCGGAATTCTGCTGATGTTTAACAATGCTTTGGAACTCTTCCATTGTTCAAGGAATTCCGCTGAAGTTTAAAAATGCTTTGGAACTCTTCCATTGTTCTCGGTTTTCCGCTAATGTTTAACAATGCTTTGGAACTCTTCCATTGTTCTCGGAAATCCGCTGATGTTTAACAATGCTTTGGAACTCTTCCATTGTTCTCGGAATTCCACTGTAGTTTCAAAATGCTTTGTGACGCTTCCATTTTTCTCGGAATTCCGCTGAAGTTTAACAATGCTTTGGAACTCTTCCATTGTTCTGGGAATTCTGTGGAAGTTTAAAAATGCTTTGGAACTATTCCATTGTTCTCGAAATTCTGCTGAAGTTTAAAAAAGCTTTGGAACTCTTCCAATCTTTTCGGAATTCCGCTGATGTTTAATAATGCTTTTGGAACTCTTCCATTTTTCTCGGAATTCCGCTGATGTTTAACAATGCTTTTGGAACTCTTCCATTGTTCTCAGAATTCCTCAAAAGTTTATAAATGCTTTGGAACTCTTCCATTGTTCTCGGAATTCTGCTGAAGTTTAAAAAAGCTTTGGAACTCTTCCATTGTTCTTGGAATTCCGTTGATGTTTAATAATGCTTTTTGAACTCTTCCATTGTTCTCGGAATTCCGCTGAAGTTTAAAAATGCTTTGGAACTCTTCCATGGTTCTCGGAATTCTGCTGAAGTTTAAAAAAGATTTTGAACTATTCCATTGTTCTCGGAATTCCGCTAATATTTAACAATGCTTTGGAACTCTTTCATTGTTCTCGGAATTCCGCTGAAGTTTAAAAATGCTTTGGAACTCTTCCATTGTTCTCGGTTTTCCGCTAATGTTTAACAATGCTTTGGAACTCTTCCATTGTTCTCGGAATTCCGCTGATGTTTAACAATGCTTTGGAACTCTTCCATTGTTCTCGGAAATCCACTGTAGTTTCAAAATGCTTTGTGACGCTTCCATTTTTCTCGGAATTCCGCTGAAGTTTAACAATGCTTTGGAACTCTTCCATTGTTCTGGGAATTCTGTGGAAGTTTAAAAATGCTTTGGAACTATTCCATTGTTCTCGAAATTCTGCTGAAGTTTAAAAAAGCTTTGGAACTCTTCCAATCTTTTCGGAATTCCGCTGATGTTTAATAATGCTTTTGGAACTCTTCCATTTTTCTCGGAATTCCGCTGATGTTTAACAATGCTTTTGGAACTCTTCCATTGTTCTCAGAATTCCTCAAAAGTTTATAAATGCTTTTGAACTCTTCCATTGTTCTCGGAATTCTGCTGAAGTTTAAAAAAGCTTTGGAACTCTTCCATTGTTCTTGGAATTCCGTTGATGTTTAATAATGCTTTTTGAACTCTTCCATTGTTCTCGGAATTCCGCTGAAGTTTAAAAATGCTTTGGAACTCTTCCATGGTTCTCGGAATTCTGCTGAAGTTTAAAAAAGATTTTGAACTATTCCATTGTTCTCGGAATTCCGCTAATATTTAACAATGCTTTGGAACTCTTTCATTGTTCTCGGAATTCCGCTGTAGTTTAAAAATGCTTTGGAACTCTTTCATTGTTCTCGGAATTCCGCTGAAGTTTAGCCATGATTTGGAACTCTTCCATTGTTCTCGGAATTCCGATGTAGTTTAAAAATGCATTGGAACTCTTCCATTGTTCTCGGAATTCCGCTGAAGGTTAACAATGCTTTGGAACTCTTCCATTGTTCTGGGATTTCTGCTGAAGTTTAAAAATGCTTTGGAACTCTTCCATTGCTCTGGGAATTCTGCTGAAGCTTAAAATTGCTTTGGAACTCTTCCATTGTTCTCAGAATTCCAATGAAGTTTAAAAATGCTTTGGATCTCTTCCATTGTTCTCGGAATTCCGCTGATGTTTAACAATGCTTTGGAACTCTTCCATTGTTCTCGGAATTCCGCTGTAGTTTAAAAATGCTTTGCAACTCTTTCATTGTTCTCGGAATTCCGCTGAAGTTTAAAAATACTTTGTAACTCCTCCATTGTTCTCGGAATTCTGCTGAAGTTTAAAAATGCTTTGGAACTCTTCCATTTTTCTGGGAATTCGGCTGAAGTTTAAAAATGCTTTGGAACTCTTCCTATGTTCTGGGAGTTCTGCTAAAGTTTAAAATTGCTTTGGATAATTCCATTGTTCTCAGAAATCCAATGAAGCTTAAAAATGCTTTGGAACTCTTACATTGTTCTCGGAATTCCGCTAATGTTTAACAATGCGTTGGAACTCTTCCAATGTTCTGGGAATTCAGCTGAAGTGTAAAAATGCTTTGGAACTCTTCCTATGTTCTGGGAGTTCTGCTGATGTTTAAAAATGCTTGGGAACTCTTCCATTGTTCTCGGAATTCCGCTGATGTTTAACAATGCTTTAGAACTCTTCCATTGTTACAGGAAAACCGCTGATGTTTAACAATGCTTTTGAACTCTTCCATTGTTCTCGGAATTCCGCTGTAGTTTAAAAATGCATAGGAAATCTTCCATTGTTCTCGGAATTCCGCTGATGTTTTAAAATGCTTTGCACCTCTTTCATTGTTCTCGGAACTCCGCTGAAGTTCAACAATGCTTTGGAACTCTTTCATTGTTCTAGGTATTCCGCTGATGTTTAAAAATGCTTTGGAACTCCTCCATTGTTCTCGGAATTCTGCTGAAGTTTAAAAATGCTTTGGAACTCTTCCATTGTTCTGGGAGTTCTGCTGAAGTTTAAAATTGCTTTGGAAAATTCCATTGTTCTCAGAATTCCAATGAAGCTTAAAAATGCTTTGGAACTCTTACATTGTTCTCGGAATTCTACTGATGTTTAAAAATGCTTTGGAACTCCTCCATTGTTCTCGGAATTCTACTGAAGTTTAAAAATGCTTTGGAACTCTTCCTTTGCTCTGGGAATTCTGCTGAAGTTTAAAAATTCTGTGGAACTCTTCCATTGTTCTTGGAATTCCGCTAATGTTTAACAATGCTTTGGAACTCTTCCTTTGTTCTCGGAAATATGCTGATGTTAATCAATGCTTTGGAACTCTTCCATTGTTCTCGGAATTCCGCTGTAGTTTAAAAATGCTTTGGAACTCTTCCATTGTTTTTGGATTTCCGCTAAAGTTTAGCAATGCTTTGGAACTCTTCCATTGTTCTCAGAATTCCGCAAAAGTTTATAAATGCTTTGGAACTCTTCCATTGTTCTCGGAATTCTGCTGAAGTTTAAAAAAGCTTTGGAACACTTCCATTGTTCTTGGAATTCCGTTGATGTTTAATAATGCTTTTGGAACTCTTCCATTGTTCTCGGAATTCCACTGAAGTTTAAAAATGATTTGGAACTTTTCCATGGTTCTCGGAATTCTGCTGAAGTTTAAAAAAATTTTGAACTATTCCATTGTTCTCGGAATTCCGTTAATATTTAACAATGCTTTGGAACTCTTTCATTGTTCTCGGAATTCCGCTGTAGTTTAAAAATGCTTTGGAACTCTTTCATTGTTCTCGGAATTCCGCTGAAGTTTAGCCATGCTTTGGAACTCTTCCATTGTTTTCGGAATTCCGATGTAGTTTAAAAATGCTTTGGAACTCTTCCATTGTTTTTGGATTTCCGCTAAAGTTTAGCAATGCTTTGGAACTCTTCCATTGTTCTCAGAATTCCGCAAAAGTTTATAAATGCTTTGGAACTCTTCCATTGTTCTCGGAATTCTGCTGAAGTTTAAAAAAGCTTTGGAACTCTTCCATTGTTCTTGGAATTCCGTTGATGTTTAATAATGCTTTTGGAACTCTTCCATTGTTCTCGGTATTCCGCTAATGTTTAACAATGCTTTGAAACTCTTCCATTGTTCTCGGAATTCTGTTGATATTTAATAATTCTTTTGGAACTCTTCCATTGTTCTCAGAATTCAGCTGAAGTTTAAAAATGGTTTGGAACTCTTCCAATGTTCTGGGAATTCTGCTGAAGTTTAAAAATGCTTTGGAACTCTTCTATTGTTCTCGGAATTCTGCTGATGTTTAACAATGCTTTGGAACTCTTCCATTGTTCAAGGAATTCCGCTGAAGTTTAAAAATGCTTTGGAACTCTTCCATTGTTCTCGGTTTTCCGCTAATGTTTAACAATGCTTTGGAACTCTTCCATTGTTCTCGGAAATCCGCTGATGTTTAACAATGCTTTGGAACTCTTCCATTGTTCTCGGAATTCCACTGTAGTTTCAAAATGCTTTGTGACGCTTCCATTTTTCTCGGAATTCCGCTGAAGTTTACCAATGCTTTGGAACTCTTCCATTGTTCTGGGAATTCTGTGGAAGTTTAAAAATGCTTTGGAACTATTCCATTGTTCTCGAAATTCTGCTGAAGTTTAAAAAAGCTTTGGAACTCTTCCAATCTTTTCGGAATTCCGCTGATGTTTAATAATGCTTTTGGAACTCTTCCATTTTTCTCGGAATTCCGCTGATGTTTAACAATGCTTTTGGAACTCTTCCATTGTTCTCAGAATTCCTCAAAAGTTTATAAATGCTTTGGAACTCTTCCATTGTTCTCGGAATTCTGCTGAAGTTTAAAAAAGCTTTGGAACTCTTCCATTGTTCTTGGAATTCCGTTGATGTTTAATAATGCTTTTTGAACTCTTCCATTGTTCTCGGAATTCCGCTGAAGTTTAAAAATGCTTTGGAACTCTTCCATGGTTCTCGGAATTCTGCTGAAGTTTAAAAAAGATTTTGAACTATTCCATTGTTCTCGGAATTCCGCTAATATTTAACAATGCTTTGGAACTCTTTCATTGTTCTCGGAATTCCGCTGAAGTTTAAAAATGCTTTGGAACTCTTCCATTGTTCTCGGTTTTCCGCTAATGTTTAACAATGCTTTGGAACTCTTCCATTGTTCTCGGAAATCCGCTGATGTTTAACAATGCTTTGGAACTCTTCCATTGTTCTCGGAATTCCACTGTAGTTTCAAAATGCTTTGTGACGCTTCCATTTTTCTCGGAATTCCGCTGAAGTTTAACAATGCTTTGGAACTCTTCCATTGTTCTGGGAATTCTGTGGAAGTTTAAAAATGCTTTGGAACTATTCCATTGTTCTCGAAATTCTGCTGAAGTTTAAAAAAGCTTTGGAACTCTTCCAATCTTTTCGGAATTCCGCTGATGTTTAATAATGCTTTTGGAACTCTTCCATTTTTCTCGGAATTCCGCTGATGTTGAACAATGCTTTTGGAACTCTTCCATTGTTCTCAGAATTCCTCAAAAGTTTATAAATGCTTTGGAACTCTTCCATTGTTCTCGGAATTCTGCTGAAGTTTAAAAAAGCTTTGGAACTCTTCCATTGTTCTTGGAATTCCGTTGATGTTTAATAATGCTTTTTGAACTCTTCCATTGTTCTCGGAATTCCGCTGAAGTTTAAAAATGCTTTGGAACTCTTCCATGGTTCTCGGAATTCTGCTGAAGTTTAAAAAAGATTTTGAACTATTCCATTGTTCTCGGAATTCCGCTAATATTTAACAATGCTTTGGAACTCTTTCATTGTTCTCGGAATTCCGCTGTAGTTTAAAAATGCTTTGGAACTCTTTCATTGTTCTCGGAATTCCGCTGAAGTTTAGCCATGCTTTGGAACTCTTCCATTGTTCTCGGAATTCCGATGTAGTTTAAAAATGCATTGGAACTCTTCCATTGTTCTCGGAATTCCGCTGAAGGTTAACAATGCTTTGGAACACTTCCATTGTTCTGGGAATTCTGCTGAAGTTTAAAAATGCTTTGGAACTCTTCCATTGCTCTGGGAATTCTGCTGAAGCTTAAAATTGCTTTGGAACTCTTCCATTGTTCTCAGAATTCCAATGAAGTTTAAAAATGCTTTGGATCTCTTCCATTGTTCTCGGAATTCCGCTGATGTTTAACAATGCTTTGGAACTCTTCCATTGTTCTCGGAATTCCGCTGTAGTTTAAAAATGCTTTGCAACTCTTTCATTGTTCTCGGAATTCCGCTGAAGTTTAAAAATACTTTGTAACTCCTCCATTGTTCTCGGAATTCTGCTGAAGTTTAAAAATGCTTTGGAACTCTTCCATTTTTCTGGGAATTCGGCTGAAGTTTAAAAATGCTTTGGAACTCTTCCTATGTTCTGGGAGTTCTGCTAAAGTTTAAAATTGCTTTGGAAAATTCCATTGTTCTCAGAAATCCAATGAAGCTTAAAAATGCTTTGGAACTCTTACATTGTTCTCGGAATTCCGCTAATGTTTAACAATGCGTTGGAACTCTTCCAATGTTCTGGGAATTCAGCTGAAGTGTAAAAATGCTTTGGAACTCTTCCTATGTTCTGGGAGTTCTGCTGATGTTTAAAAATGCTTGGGAACTCTTCCATTGTTCTCGGAATTCCGCTGATGTTTAACAATGCTTTAGAACTCTTCCATTGTTACAGGAAAACCGCTGATGTTTAACAATGCTTTTGAACTCTTCCATTGTTCTCGGAATTCCGCTGTAGTTTAAAAATGCATAGGAAATCTTCCATTGTTCTCGGAATTCCGCTGATGTTTTAAAATGCTTTGCACCTCTTTCATTGTTCTCGGAACTCCGCTGAAGTTCAACAATGCTTTGGAACTCTTTCATTGTTCTCGGAATTCTGCTGTAGTTTAAAAATGCCTTGGAACACTTCCATTGTTCTCGGAATTCCGCTGAAGTTTAAAAATGCATTGGAACTCTGCCATTGTTCTCGGAATTCCGCTGAAGGTTAACAATGCTTTGGAACTCTTCCATTTTTCTGGGAATTCTGCTGTAGTTTAAAAATGCTTTGTAACTCTTCCGTTGTTCTCGGAATTCTGCTGAAGTTTAAAAATTCTGTGGAACTCTTCCATTGTTCTCGGATTTCCGCTGATGTTTAATAATGCTTTTGGAAGTCATCCATTGTTCTCGGAATTCTGCTGAAGTTTAAAAAAGCTTTGGAACTCTTCCATTGTTCTTGGAATTCCGTTGATGTTTAATAATGCTTTTTGAACTCTTCCATTTTTCTCGGAATTCCGCTGAAGTTTAAAAATGCTTTGGAACTCTTCCATGGTTCTCGGAATTCTGCTGAAGTTTAAAAAAGATTTTGAACTATTCCATTGTTCTCGGAATTCCGCTAATTTTTAACAATGCTTTGGAACTCTTTCATTGTTCTCGGAATTCCGCTGAAGTTTAAAAATGCTTTGGAACTCTTCCATTGTTCTCGGTTTTCCGCTAATGTTTAACAATGCTTTGGAACTCTTCCATTGTTCTCGGAAATCCGCTGATGTTTAACAATGCTTTGGAACTCTTCCATTGTTCTCGGAATTCCACTGTAGTTTCAAAATGCTTTGTGACGCTTCCATTTTTCTCGGAATTCCGCTGAAGTTTAACAATGCTTTGGAACTCTTCCATTGTTCTGGGAATTCTGTGGAAGTTTAAAAATGCTTTGGAACTATTCCATTGTTCTCGAAATTCTGCTGAAGTTTAAAAAAGCTTTGGAACTCTTCCAGTCTTTTCGGAATTCCGCTGATGTTTAATAATGCTTTTGGAACTCTTCCATTTTTCTCGGAATTCCGCTGATGTTTAACAATGCTTTTGGAACTCTTCCATTGTTCTCAGAATTCCTCAAAAGTTTATAAATGCTTTGGAACTCTTCCATTGTTCTCGTAATTCTGCTGAAGTTTAAAAAAGCTTTGGAACTCTTCCATTGTTCTTGGAATTCCGTTGATGTTTAATAATGCTTTTTGAACTCTTCCATTGTTCTCGGAATTCCGCTGAAGTTTAAAAATGCTTTGGAACTCTTCCATGGTTCTCGGAATTCTGCTGAAGTTTAAAAAAGATTTTGAACTATTCCATTGTTCTCGGAATTCCGCTAATATTTAACAATGCTTTGGAACTCTTACATTGTTCTCGGAATTCTACTGATGTTTAAAAATGCTTTGGAACTCCTCCATTGTTCTCGGAATTCTACTGAAGTTTAAAAATGCTTTGGAACTCTTCCTTTGCTCTGGGAATTCTGCTGAAGTTTAAAAATTCTGTGGAACTCTTCCATTGTTCTTGGAATTCCGCTAATGTTTAACAATGCTTTGGAACTCTTCCTTTGTTCTCGGAAATATGCTGATGTTTATCAATTCTTTGGAACTCTTCCATTGTTCTCGGAATTCCGCTGTAGTTTAAAAATGCTTTGGAACTCTTCCATTGTTTTTGGATTTCCGCTAAAGTTTAGCAATGCTTTGGAACTCTTCCATTGTTCTCAGAATTCCGCAAAAGTTTATAAATGCTTTGGAACTCTTCCATTGTTCTCGGAATTCTGCTGAAGTTTAAAAAAGCTTTGGAACACTTCCATTGTTCTTGGAATTCCGTTGATGTTTAATAATGCTTTTGGAACTCTTCCATTGTTCTCGGAATTCCACTGAAGTTTAAAAATGATTTGGAACTCTTCCATGGTTCTCGGAATTCTGCTGAAGTTTAAAAAAATTTTGAACTATTCCATTGTTCTCGGAATTCCGTTAATATTTAACAATGCTTTGGAACTCTTTCATTGTTCTCGGAATTCCGCTGTAGTTTAAAAATGCTTTGGAACTCTTTCATTGTTCTCGGAATTCCGCTGAAGTTTAGCCATGCTTTGGAACTCTTCCATTGTTTTCGGAATTCCGATGTAGTTTAAAAATGCTTTGGAACTCTTCCATTGTTTTTGGATTTCCGCTAAAGTTTAGCAATGCTTTGGAACTCTTCCATTGTTCTCAGAATTCCGCAAAAGTTTATAAATGCTTTGGAACTCTTCCATTGTTCTCGGAATTCTGCTGAAGTTTAAAAAAGCTTTGGAACTCTTCCATTGTTCTTGGAATTCCGTTGATGTTTAATAATGCTTTTGGAACTCTTCCATTGTTCTCGGTATTCCGCTAATGTTTAACAATGCTTTGAAACTCTTCCATTGTTCTCGGAATTCTGTTGATATTTAATAATTCTTTTGGAACTCTTCCATTGTTCTCAGAATTCAGCTGAAGTTTAAAAATGGTTTGGAACTCTTCCAATGTTCTGGGAATTCTGCTGAAGTTTAAAAATGCTTTGGAACTCTTCTATTGTTCTCGGAATTCTGCTGATGTTTAGCAATGCTTTGGAACTCTTCCATTGTTCAAGGAATTCCGCTGAAGTTTAAAAATGCTTTGGAACTCTTCCATTGTTCTCGGTTTTCCGCTAATGTTTAACAATGCTTTGGAACTCTTCCATTGTTCTCGGAAATCCGCTGATGTTTAACAATGCTTTGGAACTCTTCCATTGTTCTCGGAATTCCACTGTAGTTTCAAAATGCTTTGTGACGCTTCCATTTTTCTCGGAATTCCGCTGAAGTTTAACAATGCTTTGGAACTCTTCCATTGTTCTGGGAATTCTGTGGAAGTTTAAAAATGCTTTGGAACTATTCCATTGTTCTCAAAATTCTGCTGAAGTTTAAAAAAGCTTTGGAACTCTTCCAATCTTTTCGGAATTCCGCTGATGTTTAATAATGCTTTTGGAACTCTTCCATTTTTCTCGGAATTCCGCTGATGTTTAACAATGCTTTTGGAACTCTTCCATTGTTCTCAGAATTCCTCAAAAGTTTATAAATGCTTTGGAACTCTTCCATTGTTCTCAGAATTCTGCTGAAGTTTAAAAAAGCTTTGGAACTCTTCCATTGTTCTTGGAATTCCGTTGATGTTTAATAATGCTTTTTGAACTCTTCCATTGTTCTCGGAATTCCGCTGAAGTTTAAAAATGCTTTGGAACTCTTCCATGGTTCTCGGAATTCTGCTGAAGTTTAAAAAAGATTTTGAACTATTCCATTGTTCTCGGAATTCCGCTAATATTTAACAATGCTTTGGAACTCTTTCATTGTTCTCGGAATTCCGCTGAAGTTTAAAAATGCTTTGGAACTCTTCCATTGTTCTCGGTTTTCCGCTAATGTTTAACAATGCTTTGGAACTCTTCCATTGTTCTCGGAAATCCGCTGATGTTTAACAATGCTTTGGAACTCTTCCATTGTTCTCGGAATTCCACTGTAGTTTCAAAATGCTTTGTGACGCTTCCATTTTTCTCGGAATTCCGCTGAAGTTTAACAATGCTTTGGAACTCTTCCATTGTTCTGGGAATTCTGTGGAAGTTTAAAAATGCTTTGGAACTATTCCATTGTTCTCGAAATTCTGCTGAAGTTTAAAAAAGCTTTGGAACTCTTCCAATCTTTTCGGAATTCCGCTGATGTTTAATAATGCTTTTGGAACTCTTCCATTTTTCTCGGAATTCCGCTGATGTTTAACAATGCTTTTGGAACTCTTCCATTGTTCTCAGAATTCCTCAAAAGTTTATAAATGCTTTGGAACTCTTCCATTGTTCTCGGAATTCTGCTGAAGTTTAAAAAAGCTTTGGAACTCTTCCATTGTTCTTGGAATTCCGTTGATGTTTAATAATGCTTTTTGAACTCTTCCATTGTTCTCGGAATTCCGCTGAAGTTTAAAAATGCTTTGGAACTCTTCCATGGTTCTCGGAATTCTGCTGAAGTTTAAAAAAGATTTTGAACTATTCCATTGTTCTCGGAATTCCGCTAATATTTAACAATGCTTTGGAACTCTTTCATTGTTCTCGGAATTCCGCTGTAGTTTAAAAATGCTTTGGAACTCTTTCATTGTTCTCGGAATTCCGCTGAAGTTTAGCCATGCTTTGGAACTCTTCCATTGTTCTCGGAATTCCGATGTAGTTTAAAAATGCATTGGAACTCTTCCATTGTTCTCGGAATTCCGCTGAAGGTTAACAATGCTTTGGAACTCTTCCATTGTTCTGGGAATTCTGCTGAAGTTTAAAAATGCTTTGGAACTCTTCCATTGCTCTGGGAATTCTGCTGAAGCTTAAAATTGCTTTGGAACTCTTCCATTGTTCTCAGAATTCCAATGAAGTTTAAAAATGCTTTGGATCTCTTCCATTGTTCTCGGAATTCCGCTGATGTTTAACAATGCTTTGGAACTATTCCATTGTTCTCGGAATTCCGCTGTAGTTTAAAAATGCTTTGCAACTCTTTCATTGTTCTCGGAATTCCGCTGAAGTTTAAAAATACTTTGTAACTCCTCCATTGTTCTCGGAATTCTGCTGAAGTTTAAAAATGCTTTGGAACTCTTCCATTTTTCTGGGAATTCGGCTGAAGTTTAAAAATGCTTTGGAACTCTTCCTATGTTCTGGGAGTTCTGCTAAAGTTTAAAATTGCTTTGGAAAATTCCATTGTTCTCAGAAATCCAATGAAGCTTAAAAATGCTTTGGAACTCTTACATTGTTCTCGGAATTCCGCTAATGTTTAACAATGCGTTGGAACTCTTCCAATGTTCTGGGAATTCAGCTGAAGTGTAAAAATGCTTTGGAACTCTTCCTATGTTCTGGGAGTTCTGCTGATGTTTAAAAATGCTTGGGAACTCTTCCATTGTTCTCGGAATTCCGCTGATGTTTAACAATGCTTTAGAACTCTTCCATTGTTACAGGAAAACCGCTGATGTTTAACAATGCTTTTGAACTCTTCCATTGTTCTCGGAATTCCGCTGTAGTTTAAAAATGCATAGGAAATCTTCCATTGTTCTCGGAATTCCGCTGATGTTTTAAAATGCTTTGCACCTCTTTCATTGTTCTCGGAACTCCGCTGAAGTTCAACAATGCTTTGGAACTCTTTCATTGTTCTCGGAATTCTGCTGTAGTTTAAAAATGCTTTGGAACTCTTTCATTGTTCTCGGAATTCCGCTGAAGTTTAGCCATGCTTTGGAACTCTTCCATTGTTCTCGGAATTCCGATGTAGTTTAAAAATGCATTGGAACTCTGCCATTGTTCTCGGAATTCCACTGAAGGTTAACAATGCTTTGGAACTCTTCCATTTTTCTGGGAATTCTGCTGTAGTTTAAAAATGCTTTGGAACTCTTCCGTTGTTCTCGGAATTCTGCTGAAGTTTAAAAATTCTGTGGAACTCTTCCATTGTTCTCGGATTTCCGCTGATGTTTAATAATGCTTTTGGAACTCATCCATTGTTCTCGGAATTCTGCTGAAGTTTAAAAAAGCTTTGGAACTCTTCCATTGTTCTTGGAATTCCGTTGATGTTTAATAATGCTTTTTGAACTCTTCCATTTTTCTCGGAATTCCGCTGAAGTTTAAAAATGCTTTGGAACTCTTCCATGGTTCTCGGAATTCTGCTGAAGTTTAAAAAAGATTTTGAACTATTCCATTGTTCTCGGAATTCCGCTAATATTTAACAATGCTTTGGAACTCTTTCATTGTTCTCGGAATTCCGCTGAAGTTTAAAAATGCTTTGGAACTCTTCCATTGTTCTCGGTTTTCCGCTAATGTTTAACAATGCTTTGGAACTCTTCCATTGTTCTCGGAAATCCGCTGATGTTTAACAATGCTTTGGAACTCTTCCATTGTTCTCGGAATTCCACTGTAGTTTCAAAATGCTTTGTGACGCTTCCATTTTTCTCGGAATTCCGCTGAAGTTTAACAATGCTTTGGAACTCTTCCATTGTTCTGGGAATTCTGTGGAAGTTTAAAAATGCTTTGGAACTATTCCATTGTTCTCGAAATTCTGCTGAAGTTTAAAAAAGCTTTGGAACTCTTCCAATCTTTTCGGAATTCCGCTGATGTTTAATAATGCTTTTGGAACTCTTCCATTTTTCTCGGAATTCCGCTGATGTTTAACAATGCTTTTGGAACTCTTCCATTGTTCTCAGAATTCCTCAAAAGTTTATAAATGCTTTGGAACTCTTCCATTGTTCTCGGAATTCTGCTGAAGTTTAAAAAAGCTTTGGAACTCTTCCATTGTTCTTGGAATTCCGTTGATGTTTAATAATGCTTTTTGAACTCTTCCATTGTTCTCGGAATTCCGCTGAAGTTTAAAAATGCTTTGGAACTCTTCCATGGTTTTCGGAATTCTGCTGAAGTTTAAAAAAGATTTTGAACTATTCCATTGTTCTCGGAATTCCGCTAATATTTAACAATGCTTTGGAACTCTTTCATTGTTCTCGGAATTCCGCTGTAGTTTAAAAATGCTTTGGAACTCTTTCATTGTTCTCGGAATTCCGCTGAAGTTTAGCCATGCTTTGGAACTCTTCCATTGTTCTCGGAATTCCGATGTAGTTTAAAAATGCATTGGAACTCTTCCATTGTTCTCGGAATTCCGCTGAAGGTTAACAATGCTTTGGAACTCTTCCATTGTTCTGGGAATTCTGCTGAAGTTTAAAAATGCTTTGGAACTCTTCCGTTGTTCTCGGAATTCTGCTGAAGTTTAAAAATTCTGTGGAACTCTTCCATTGTTCTCGGATTTCCGCTGATGTTTAATAATGCTTTTTGAACTCTTCCATTGTTCTCGGAATTCTGCTGAAGTTTAAAAATGCTTTGGAACTCTTCCATTGCTCTGGGAATTCTGCTGAAGTTTAAAAATTCTGTGGAACTATTCCATTGTTCTTGGAATTCTGCTAATGTTTAACAATGCTTTGGAACTCTTCCATTGTTCTCGGAAATACGCTGATGTTTAAAAATGCTATGGAACTCTTCCATTGTTCTCGGAATTCCGCTGTAGTTTAAAAATGCTTTGGAACTCATCCATTGTTTTTGGATTTCCGCTAAAGTTTAGCAATGCTTTGGAACTCTTCTATTGTTCTCGGAATTCCTCAAAAGTTTATAAATGCTTTGGAACTCTTCCATTGTTCTTGGAATTCTGCTGAAGTTTAAAAAAGCTTTGGAACTCTTCCATTGTTCTCGGAATTCCGCTGAAGTTTAACAACGCTTTGGAACTCTTCCCTTGTTCTCGGAATTCTGTGGAAGTTTAAAAATGCTTTGGAACTCCTCCATTGTTCTCGGAATTCTGCTGAAGTTTAAAAATGCTTTGGAACTCTTCAAATGTTCTGGGAATTCAGCTGAAGTTTAAAAATGCTTTGGAACTCTTCCTATGTTCTGGGAGTTCTGCTGAAGATTAAAAATGCTTTTGGAACTCTTCCATTGTTCTCTTAATTCCGCTGATGTTTATCAATGCTTTGGAACTCTTCCATTGTTCTGGGAATTCTGGTGAAGTTTAAAAATGCTTTGGAACTCTTCCATTGTTCACGGAAATCTGCTGAAGTTTAAAAGGCTTTGTAACTCTTCCATTGTTCTGGGAATTCTGCTGAAGCTTAAAATTGCTTTGGAACTCTTCCATTGTTCTCAGAATTCCAATGAAGTTTAAAAATGCTTTGGATCTCTTCCATTGTTCTCGGAATTCCGCTGATGTTTAACAATGCTTTGGAACTCTTCCATTGTTCTCGGAATTCCGCTGTAGTTTAAAAATGCTTTGCAACTATTTCATTGTTCTCGGAATTCCGCTGAAGTTTAAAAATACTTTGTAACTCCTCCATTGTTCTCGGAATTCTGCTGAAGTTTAAAAATGCTTTGGAACTCTTCCATTTTTCTGGGAATTCGGCTGAAGTTTAAAAATGCTTTGGAACTCTTCCTATGTTCTGGGAGTTCTGCTAAAGTTTAAAATTGCTTTGGAAAATTCCATTGTTCTCAGAAATCCAATGAAGCTTAAAAATGCTTTGGAACTCTTACATTGTTCTCGGAATTCCGCTAATGTTTAACAATGCGTTGGAACTCTTCCAATGTTCTGGGAATTCAGCTGAAGTGTAAAAATGCTTTGGAACTCTTCCTATGTTCTGGGAGTTCTGCTGATGTTTAAAAATGCTTGGGAACTCTTCCATTGTTCTCGGAATTCCGCTGATGTTTAACAATGCTTTAGAACTCTTCCATTGTTACAGGAAAACCGCTGATGTTTAACAATGCTTTTGAACTCTTCCATTGTTCTCGGAATTCCGCTGTAGTTTAAAAATGCATAGGAAATCTTCCATTGTTCTCGGAATTCCGCTGATGTTTTAAAATGCTTTGCACCTCTTTCATTGTTCTCGGAACTCCGCTGAAGTTCAACAATGCGTTGGAACTCTTTCATTGTTCTCGGAATTCTGCTGTAGTTTAAAAATGCTTTGGAACTCTTTCATTGTTCCCGGAATTCCGCTGAAGTTTAGCCATGCTTTGGAACTCTTCCATTGTTCTCGGAATTCCGATGTAGTTTAAAAATGCATTGGAACTCTGCCATTGTTCTCGGAATTCCGCTGAAGGTTAACAATGCTTTGGAACTCTTCCATTTTTCTGGGAATTCTGCTGTAGTTTAAAAATGCTTTGGAACTCTTCCGTTGTTCTCGGAATTCTGCTGAAGTTTAAAAATTCTGTGGAACTCTTCCATTGTTCTCGGATTTCCGCTGATGTTTAATAATGCTTTTGGAACTCATCCATTGTTCTCGGAATTCCACTAATGTTTAACAATGCTTTGGAACTCATCCATTGTTCTCGGAATTCTGTTGATGTTTAATAATGCTTTTGGAACTCTTCCATTGTTCTCGGAATTCTACTGTATTTTAACAATGCTTTGGAACTCTTCCATAATTCTCAGAATTCTGCTGAAGTTTAAAAATGCTTTGGTACTCTTCCATTGTTCTCAGAATTCCAATGAAGCTTACAAATGCTTTGGAACTCTTTAATTTTTCTCAGAATTCTGCTAAAGTTTAAAAATGCTTTGGAACTCATCCATTGTTCTCAGAATTCTGCTGAAGTTTAAAAATGCTTTGGAACTCTTCCAATGTTCTAGGAATTCAGCTGAAGTTTAAAAATGCTTTGGAACTCTTCCTATGTTCTGGGAGTTCTGCTGAAGTTTAAAAATGCTTGGGAACTCTTCCATTGTTCTCGGAATTCCGCTGATGTTTAACAATGCTTTGGAACTCTTCCATTGTTCTCGGAATTCCGCTGTAGTTTAAAAATGCTTTGCAACTCTTTCATTGTTCTCGGAATTCCGCTGAAGTTTAAAAATACTTTGGAACTCCTCCATTGTTCTCGGAATTCTGCTGAAGTTTAAAAATGCTTTGGAACTCTTCCATTTTTCTGGGAATTTGGCTGAAGTTTAAAAATGCTTTGGAACTCTTCCTATGTTCTGGGAGTTCTGCTAAAGTTTAAAATTGCTTTGGAAAATTCCATTGTTCTCAGAAATCCAATGAAGCTTAAAAATGCTTTGGAACTCTTACATTGTTCTCGGAATTCCGCTAATGTTTAACAATGCGTTGGAACTCTTCCAATGTTCTGGGAATTCAGCTGAAGTGTAAAAATGCTTTGGAACTCTTCCTATGTTCTGGGAGTTCTGCTGATGTTTAAAAATGCTTGGGAACTCTTCCATTGTTCTCGGAATTCCGCTGATGTTTAACAATGCTTTAGAACTCTTCCATTGTTACAGGAATACCGCTGATGTTTAACAATGCTTTTGAACTCTTCCATTGTTCTCGGAATTCCGCTGTAGTTTAAAAATGCATAGGAACTCTTCCATTGTTCTCGGAATTCCGCTGATGTTTAACAATGTTTTGGAACTCTTCCATTGTTATCGGAATTCCGCTGTAGTTTAAAAATGCTTTGGAACTCTTTCATTGTTCTCGGAATTCCGATGTAGTTTAAAAATGCATTGTAACTCTTCCATTGTTCTCGGAATTCCGCTGAAGGTTAACAATGCATTGGAACTCTTCCATTGTTCTGGGAATTCTGCTGAAGTTTAAAAATGCTTTGGAACTCTTCCATTGTTCTCGGAATTCCGCTGATGTTTAACAATGCTTTGGAACTCTTCCATTGTTCTAGGAATTCCGCTGATGTTTAACAATGCTTTGGAACTCTTCCATTGTTCTCGGAATTGAGCTGTAGTTTTAAAATGCTTTGCACCTCTTTCATTGTTCTCGGAATTCCGCTGAAGTTCAACCATGCTTTGGAACTCTTCCATTGTTCTCGGAATTCCGCTGAAGTTTAAAAATGCTTTGGAACTCCTCCATTGTTCTGGGAATTCGTCTGAAGTTTAAAAATGCTTTGGAACTCTTCCTATGTTCCGGGAGCTCTGCTGAAGTTTAAAATTGCTTTACAAAATTCCATTGTTCTCAGAATTCCAATGAAGCTTAAAAATGCTTTGGAACTCTTCCATGGTTCTCGGAATTCTGCTGAAGTTTAAAAAAGATTTTGAACTATTCCATTGTTCTCGGAATTCCGCTAATATTTAACAATGCTTTGGAACTCTTTCATTGTTCTCGGAATTCCGCTGTAGTTTAAAAATGCTTTGGAACTCTTTCATTGTTCTCGGAATTCCGCTGAAGTTTAGCCATGCTTTGGAACTCTTCCATTGTTCTCGAAATTCCGATGTAGTTTAAAAATGCATTGGAACTCTTCCATTGTTCTCGGAATTCCGCTGAAGGTTAACAATGCTTTGGAACTCTTCCATTGTTCTGGGAATTCTGCTGAAGTTTAAAAATGCTTTGGAACTCTTCCATTGTTCTCGGAATTCCGCTGATGTTTAACAATGCTTTGGAACTCTTCCATTGTTCTAGGAATTCCGCTGATGTTTAACAATGCTTTGGAACTCTTCCATTGTTCTCGGAATTGAGCTGTAGTTTTAAAATGCTTTGCACCTCTTTCATTGTTCTCGGAACTCCGCTGAAGTTCAACAATGCTTTGGAACTCTTCCATTGTTCTCGGAATTCCGCTGAAGTTTAAAAATGCTTTGGAACTCCTCCATTGTTCTGGGAATTCGGCTGAAGTTTAAAAATGCTTTGGAACTCTTCCTATGTTCTGGGAGTTCTGCTGAAGTTTAAAATTGCTTTACAAAATTCCATTGTTCTCAGAATTCCAATGAAGCTTAAAAATGCTTTGGAACTCTTCCATTGTTCTCGGAATTCCGCTGAAGTTTAAAAATGCTTTGGAACTCTTCCATGGTTCTCGGAATTCTGCTGAAGTTTAAAAAAGATTTTGAACTATTCCATTGTTCTCGGAATTCCGCTAATATTTAACAATGCTTTGGAACTCTTTCATTGTTCTCGGAATTCCGCTGTAGTTTAAAAATGCTTTGGAACTCTTTCATTGTTCTCGGAATTTCGCTGAAGTTTAGCCATGCTTTGGAACTCTTCCATTGTTCTCGGAATTCCGATGTAGTTTAAAAATGCATTGGAACTCTGCCATTGTTCTCGGAATTCCGCTGAAGGTTAACAATGCTTTGGAACTCTTCCATTTTTCTGGGAATTCTGCTGTAGTTTAAAAATGCTTTGGAACTCTTACGTTGTTCTCGGAATTCTGCTGAAGTTTAAAAATTCTGTGGAACTCTTCCATTGTTCTCGGATTTCCGCTGATGTTTAATAATGCTTTTGGAACTCATCCATTGTTCTCGGAATTCCACTAATGTTTAACAATGCTTTGGAACTCATCCATTGTTCTCGGAATTCTGTTGATGTTTAATAATGCTTTTGGAACTCTTCCATTGTTCTCGGAATTCTACTGTATTTTAACAATGCTTTGGAACTCTTCCATAATTCTCAGAATTCTGCTGAAGTTTAAAAATGCTTTGGTACTCTTCCATTGTTCTCAGAATTCCAATGAAGCTTAAAAATGCTTTGGAACTCTTTAATTTTTCTCAGAATTCTGCTAAAGTTTAAAAATGCTTTGGAACTCATCCATTGTTCTCAGAATTCTGCTGAAGTTTAAAAATGCTTTGGAACTCTTCCAATGTTCTGGGAATTCAGCTGAAGTTTAAAAATGCTTTGGAACTCTTCCTATGTTCTGGGAGTTCTGCTGAAGTTTAAAAATGCTTGGGAACTCTTCCATTGTTCTCGGAATTCCGCTGATGTTTAACAATGCTTTAGAACTCTTCCATTGTTCTCGGAATTCCGCTGTAGTTTAAAAATGCTTTGGAACTCTTTCATTGTTCTCGGAATTCTGCTGAAGTTTAGCCATGCTTTGGAACTCTTCCATTGTTCTCGGAATTCCGATGTAGTTTAAAAATGCATTGGAACTCTTCCATTGTTCTCGGAATTCCGCTGAAGGTTAACAATGCTTTGGAACTCTTCCATTGTTCTGGGAATTCTGCTGAAGTTTAAAAATGCTTTGGAACTCTTCCGTTGTTCTCGGAATTCTGCTGAAGTTTAAAAATTCTGTGGAACTCTTCCATTGTTCTCGGATTTCCGCTGATGTTTAATAATGCTTTTTGAACTCTTCCATTGTTCGCGGAATTCCGCTGATGTTTAACAATGCTTTGGAACTCGTCCATTGCTCTGGGAATTCTGCTGAAGTTTAAAAATTCTGTGGAACTATTCCATTGTTCTTGGAATTCTGCTAATGTTTAACAATGCTTTGGAACTCTTCCATTGTTCTCGGAAATACGCTGATGTTTAAAAATGCTTTGGAACTCTTCCATTGTTCTCGGAATTCCGCTGTAGTTTAAAAATGCTTTGGAACTCATCCATTGTTTTTGGATTTCCGTTAAAGTTTAGCAATGCTTTGGAACTCTTCCATTGTTCTCAGAATTCCGCAAAAGTTTATAAATGCTTTGGAACTCTTCCATTGTTCTTGGAATTCTGCTGAAGTTTAAAAAAGCTTTGGAACTCTTCCATTGTTCTCGGAATTCCGCTGAAGTTTAACAATGCTTTGGAACTCTTCCCTTGTTCTCGGAATTCTGTGGAAGTTTAAAAATGCTTTGTTACACCTCCATTGTTCTCGGAATTCTGCTGAAGTTTAAAAATGCTTTGGAACTCTTCAAATGTTCTGGGAATTCAGCTGAAGTTTAAAAATGCTTTGGAACTCTTCCTATGTTCTGGGAGTTCTGCTGAAGTTTAAAAATGCTTGGGAACTCTTCCATTGTTCTCGGAATTCCGCTGATGTTTAACAATGCTTTGGAACTCTTCCATTGTTCTCGGAATTCCGCTGTAGTTTAAAAATGCTTTGCAACTCTTTCATTGTTCTCGGAATTCCGCTGAAGTTTAAAAATACTTTGGAACTCCTCCATTGTTCTCGGAATTCTGCTGAAGTTTAAAAATGCTTTGGAACTCTTCCATTTTTCTGGGAATTTGGCTGAAGTTTAAAAATGCTTTGGAACTCTTCCTATGTTCTGGGAGTTCTGCTAAAGTTTAAAATTGCTTTGGAAAATTCCATTGTTCTCAGAAATCCAATGAAGCTTAAAAATGCTTTGGAACTCTTACATTGTTCTCGGAATTCCGCTAATGTTTAACAATGCGTTGGAACTCTTCCAATGTTCTGGGAATTCAGCTGAAGTGTAAAAATGCTTTGGAACTCTTCCTATGTTCTGGGAGTTCTGCTGATGTTTAAAAATGCTTGGGAACTCTTCCATTGTTCTCGGAATTCCGCTGATGTTTAACAATGCTTTAGAACTCTTCCATTGTTACAGGAATACCGCTGATGTTTAACAATGCTTTTGAACTCTTCCATTGTTCTCGGAATTCCGCTGTAGTTTAAAAATGCATAGGAACTCTTCCATTGTTCTCGGAATTCCGCTGATGTTTAACAATGTTTTGGAACTCTTCCATTGTTATCGGAATTCCGCTGTAGTTTAAAAATGCTTTGGAACTCTTTCATTGTTCTCGGAATTCCGATGTAGTTTAAAAATGCATTGTAACTCTTCCATTGTTCTCGGAATTCCGCTGAAGGTTAACAATGCATTGGAACTCTTCCATTGTTCTGGGAATTCTGCTGAAGTTTAAAAATGCTTTGGAACTCTTCCATTGTTCTCGGAATTCCGCTGATGTTTAACAATGCTTTGGAACTCTTCCATTGTTCTAGGAATTCCGCTGATGTTTAACAATGCTTTGGAACTCTTCCATTGTTCTCGGAATTGAGCTGTAGTTTTAAAATGCTTTGCACCTCTTTCATTGTTCTCGGAATTCCGCTGAAGTTCAACCATGCTTTGGAACTCTTCCATTGTTCTCGGAATTCCGCTGAAGTTTAAAAATGCTTTGGAACTCCTCCATTGTTCTGGGAATTCGTCTGAAGTTTAAAAATGCTTTGGAACTCTTCCTATGTTCCGGGAGCTCTGCTGAAGTTTAAAATTGCTTTACAAAATTCCATTGTTCTCAGAATTCCAATGAAGCTTAAAAATGCTTTGGAACTCTTCCATGGTTCTCGGAATTCTGCTGAAGTTTAAAAAAGATTTTGAACTATTCCATTGTTCTCGGAATTCCGCTAATATTTAACAATGCTTTGGAACTCTTTCATTGTTCTCGGAATTCCGCTGTAGTTTAAAAATGCTTTGGAACTCTTTCATTGTTCTCGGAATTCCGCTGAAGTTTAGCCATGCTTTGGAACTCTTCCATTGTTCTCGAAATTCCGATGTAGTTTAAAAATGCATTGGAACTCTTCCATTGTTCTCGGAATTCCGCTGAAGGTTAACAATGCTTTGGAACTCTTCCATTGTTCTGGGAATTCTGCTGAAGTTTAAAAATGCTTTGGAACTCTTCCATTGTTCTCGGAATTCCGCTGATGTTTAACAATGCTTTGGAACTCTTCCATTGTTCTAGGAATTCCGCTGATGTTTAACAATGCTTTGGAACTCTTCCATTGTTCTCGGAATTGAGCTGTAGTTTTAAAATGCTTTGCACCTCTTTCATTGTTCTCGGAACTCCGCTGAAGTTCAACAATGCTTTGGAACTCTTCCATTGTTCTCGGAATTCCGCTGAAGTTTAAAAATGCTTTGGAACTCCTCCATTGTTCTGGGAATTCGGCTGAAGTTTAAAAATGCTTTGGAACTCTTTCATTGTTCTCGGAATTTCGCTGAAGTTTAGCCATGCTTTGGAACTCTTCCATTGTTCTCGGAATTCCGATGTAGTTTAAAAATGCATTGGAACTCTGCCATTGTTCTCGGAATTCCGCTGAAGGTTAACAATGCTTTGGAACTCTTCCATTTTTCTGGGAATTCTGCTGTAGTTTAAAAATGCTTTGGAACTCTTACATTGTTCTCGGAATTCTGCTGAAGTTTAAAAATTCTGTGGAACTCTTCCATTGTTCTCGGATTTCCGCTGATGTTTAATAATGCTTTTGGAACTCATCCATTGTTCTCGGAATTCCACTAATGTTTAACAATGCTTTGGAACTCATCCATTGTTCTCGGAATTCTGTTGATGTTTAATAATGCTTTTGGAACTCTTCCATTGTTCTCGGAATTCTACTGTATTTTAACAATGCTTTGGAACTCTTCCATAATTCTCAGAATTCTGCTGAAGTTTAAAAATGCTTTGGTACTCTTCCATTGTTCTCAGAATTCCAATGAAGCTTAAAAATGCTTTGGAACTCTTTAATTTTTCTCAGAATTCTGCTAAAGTTTAAAAATGCTTTGGAACTCATCCATTGTTCTCAGAATTCTGCTGAAGTTTAAAAATGCTTTGGAACTCTTCCAATGTTCTGGGAATTCAGCTGAAGTTTAAAAATGCTTTGGAACTCTTCCTATGTTCTGGGAGTTCTGCTGAAGTTTAAAAATGCTTGGGAACTCTTCCATTGTTCTCGGAATTCCGCTGATGTTTAACAATGCTTTAGAACTCTTCCATTGTTCTCGGAATTCCGCTGTAGTTTAAAAATGCTTTGGAACTCTTTCATTGTTCTCGGAATTCTGCTGAAGTTTAGCCATGCTTTGGAACTCTTCCATTGTTCTCGGAATTCCGATGTAGTTTAAAAATGCATTGGAACTCTTCCATTGTTCTCGGAATTCCGCTGAAGGTTAACAATGCTTTGGAACTCTTCCATTGTTCTGGGAATTCTGCTGAAGTTTAAAAATGCTTTGGAACTCTTCCGTTGTTCTCGGAATTCTGCTGAAGTTTAAAAATTCTGTGGAACTCTTCCATTGTTCTCGGATTTCCGCTGATGTTTAATAATGCTTTTTGAACTCTTCCATTGTTCGCGGAATTCCGCTGATGTTTAACAATGCTTTGGAACTCGTCCATTGCTCTGGGAATTCTGCTGAAGTTTAAAAATTCTGTGGAACTATTCCATTGTTCTTGGAATTCTGCTAATGTTTAACAATGCTTTGGAACTCTTCCATTGTTCTCGGAAATACGCTGATGTTTAAAAATGCTTTGGAACTCTTCCATTGTTCTCGGAATTCCGCTGTAGTTTAAAAATGCTTTGGAACTCATCCATTGTTTTTGGATTTCCGTTAAAGTTTAGCAATGCTTTGGAACTCTTCCATTGTTCTCAGAATTCCGCAAAAGTTTATAAATGCTTTGGAACTCTTCCATTGTTCTTGGAATTCTGCTGAAGTTTAAAAAAGCTTTGGAACTCTTCCATTGTTCTCGGAATTCCGCTGAAGTTTAACAATGCTTTGGAACTCTTCCCTTGTTCTCGGAATTCTGTGGAAGTTTAAAAATGCTTTGTTACACCTCCATTGTTCTCGGAATTCTGCTGAAGTTTAAAAATGCTTTGGAACTCTTCAAATGTTCTGGGAATTCAGCTGAAGTTTAAAAATGCTTTGGAACTCTTCCTATGTTCTGGGAGTTCTGCTGAAGTTTAAAAATGCTTTTGGAACTCTTCCATTGTTCTCTTAATTCCGCTGATGTTTATCAATGCTTTGGAACTCTTCCATTGTTCTGGGAATTCTGGTGAAGTTTAAAAATGCTTTGGAACTCTTCCATTGTTCACGGAAATCTGCTGAAGTTTAAAAGGCTTTGTAACTCTTCCATTGTTCTGGGAATTCTGCTGAAGCTTAAAATTGCTTTGGAACTCTTCCATTGTTCTCAGAATTCCAATGAAGTTTAAAAATGCTTTGGATCTCTTCCATTGTTCTCGGAATTCCGCTGATGTTTAACAATGCTTTGGAACTCCTCCATTGTTCTCGGAATTCTGCTGAAGTTTAAAAATGCTTTGGAACTCTTCCATTGTTCTGGGAATTCGGCTGAAGTTTAAAAATGCTTTGGAACTCTTCCTATGTTCTGGGAGTTCTGCTAAAGTTTAAAATTGCTTTGGAAAATTCCATTGTTCTCAGAAATCCAATGAAGCTTAAAAATGCTTTGGAACTCTTACATTGTTCTCGGAATTCCGCTAATGTTTAACAATGCGTTGGAACTCTTCCAATGTTCTGGGAATTCAGCTGAAGTGTAAAAATGCTTTGGAACTCTTCCTATGTTCTGGGAGTTCTGCTGATGTTTAAAAATGCTTGGGAACTCTTCCATTGTTCTCGGAATTCCGCTGATGTTTAACAATGCTTTAGAACTCTTCCATTGTTACAGGAATACCGCTGATGTTTAACAATGCTTTTGAACTCTTCCATTGTTCTCGGAATTCCGCTGTAGTTTAAAAATGCATAGGAACTCTTCCATTGTTCTCGGAATTCCGCTGATGTTTAACAATGTTTTGGAACTCTTCCATTGTTATCGGAATTCCGCTGTAGTTTAAAAATGCTTTGGAACTCTTTCATTGTTCTCGGAATTCCGATGTAGTTTAAAAATGCATTGTAACTCTTCCATTGTTCTCGGAATTCCGCTGAAGGTTAACAATGCATTGGAACTCTTCCATTGTTCTGGGAATTCTGCTGAAGTTTAAAAATGCTTTGGAACTCTTCCATTGTTCTCGGAATTCCGCTGATGTTTAACAATGCTTTGGAACTCTTCCATTGTTCTAGGAATTCCGCTGATGTTTAACAATGCTTTGGAACTCTTCCATTGTTCTCGGAATTGAGCTGTAGTTTTAAAATGCTTTGCACCTCTTTCATTGTTCTCGGAATTCCGCTGAAGTTCAACCATGCTTTGGAACTCTTCCATTGTTCTCGGAATTCCGCTGAAGTTTAAAAATGCTTTGGAACTCCTCCATTGTTCTGGGAATTCGTCTGAAGTTTAAAAATGCTTTGGAACTCTTCCTATGTTCCGGGAGCTCTGCTGAAGTTTAAAATTGCTTTACAAAATTCCATTGTTCTCAGAATTCCAATGAAGCTTAAAAATGCTTTGGAACTCTTCCATGGTTCTCGGAATTCTGCTGAAGTTTAAAAAAGATTTTGAACTATTCCCTTGTTCTCGGAATTCCGCTAATATTTAACAATGCTTTGGAACTCTTTCATTGTTCTCGGAATTCCGCTGTAGTTTAAAAATGCTTTGGAACTCTTTCATTGTTCTCGGAATTCCGCTGAAGTTTAGCCATGCTTTGGAACTCTTCCATTGTTCTCGAAATTCCGATGTAGTTTAAAAATGCATTGGAACTCTTCCATTGTTCTCGGAATTCCGCTGAAGGTTAACAATGCTTTGGAACTCTTCCATTGTTCTGGGAATTCTGCTGAAGTTTAAAAATGCTTTGGAACTCTTCCATTGTTCTCGGAATTCCGCTGATGTTTAACAATGCTTTGGAACTCTTCCATTGTTCTAGGAATTCCGCTGATGTTTAACAATGCTTTGGAACTCTTCCATTGTTCTCGGAATTGAGCTGTAGTTTTAAAATGCTTTGCACCTCTTTCATTGTTCTCGGAACTCCGCTGAAGTTCAACAATGCTTTGGAACTCTTCCATTGTTCTCGGAATTCCGCTGAAGTTTAAAAATGCTTTGGAACTCCTCCATTGTTCTGGGAATTCGGCTGAAGTTTAAAAATGATTTGGAACTCTTCCTATGTTCTGGGAGTTCTGCTGAAGTTTAAAATTGCTTTACAAAATTCCATTGTTCTCAGAATTCCAATGAAGCTTAAAAATGCTTTGGAACTCTTCCATTGTTCTCGGAATTCCGCTGAAGTTTAAAAATGCTTTGGAACTCTTCCATGGTTCTCGGAATTCTGCTGAAGTTTAAAAAAGATTTTGAACTATTCCATTGTTCTCGGAATTCCGCTAATATTTAACAATGCTTTGGAACTCTTTCATTGTTCTCGGAATTCCGCTGTAGTTTAAAAATGCTTTGGAACTCTTTCATTGTTCTCGGAATTTCGCTGAAGTTTAGCCATGCTTTGGAACTCTTCCATTGTTCTCGGAATTCCGATGTAGTTTAAAAATGCATTGGAACTCTGCCATTGTTCTCGGAATTCCGCTGAAGGTTAACAATGCTTTGGAACTCTTCCATTTTTCTGGGAATTCTGCTGTAGTTTAAAAATGCTTTGGAACTCTTCCGTTGTTCTCGGAATTCTGCTGAAGTTTAAAAATTCTGTGGAACTCTTCCATTGTTCTCGGATTTCCGCTGATGTTTAATAATGCTTTTGGAACTCATCCATTGTTCTCGGAATTCCACTAATGTTTAACAATGCTTTGGAACTCATCCATTGTTCTCGGAATTCTGTTGATGTTTAATAATGCTTTTGGAACTCTTCCATTGTTCTCGGAATTCTACTGTATTTTAACAATGCTTTGGAACTCTTCCATAATTCTCAGAATTCTGCTGAAGTTTAAAAATGCTTTGGTACTCTTCCATTGTTCTCAGAATTCCAATGAAGCTTAAAAATGCTTTGGAACTCTTTAATTTTTCTCAGAATTCTGCTAAAGTTTAAAAATGCTTTGGAACTCATCCATTGTTCTCAGAATTCTGCTGAAGTTTAAAAATGCTTTGGAACTCTTCCAATGTTCTGGGAATTCAGCTGAAGTTTAAAAATGCTTTGGAACTCTTCCTATGTTCTGGGAGTTCTGCTGAAGTTTAAAAATGCTTGGGAACTCTTCCATTGTTCTCGGAATTCCGCTGATGTTTAACAATGCTTTAGAACTCTTCCATTGTTCTCGGAATTCCGCTGTAGTTTAAAAATGCTGTGGAACTCTTTCATTGTTCTCGGAATTCTGCTGAAGTTTAGCCATGCTTTGGAACTCTTCCATTGTTCTCGGAATTCCGATGTAGTTTAAAAATGCATTGGAACTCTTCCATTGTTCTCGGAATTCCGCTGAAGGTTAACAATGCTTTGGAACTCTTCCATTGTTCTGGGAATTCTGCTGAAGTTTAAAAATGCTTTGGAACTCTTCCGTTGTTCTCGGAATTCTGCTGAAATTTAAAAATTCTGTGGAACTCTTCCATTGTTCTCGGATTTCCGCTGATGTTTAATAATGCTTTTTGAACTCTTCCATTGTTCGCGGAATTCCGCTGATGTTTAACAATGCTTTGGAACTCGTCCATTGCTCTGGGAATTCTGCTGAAGTTTAAAAATTCTGTGGAACTATTCCATTGTTCTTGGAATTCTGCTAATGTTTAACAATGCTTTGGAACTCTTCCATTGTTCTCGGAAATACGCTGATGTTTAAAAATGCTTTGGAACTCTTCCATTGTTCTCGGAATTCCGCTGTAGTTTAAAAATGCTTTGGAACTCATCCATTGTTTTTGGATTTCCGCTAAAGTTTAGCAATGCTTTGGAACTCTTCCATTGTTCTCGGAATTCCGCAAAAGTTTATAAATGCTTTGGAACTCTTCCATTGTTCTTGGAATTCTGCTGAAGTTTAAAAAAGCTTTGGAACTCTTCCATTGTTCTCGGAATTCCGCTGAAGTTTAACAATGCTTTGGAACTCTTCCCTTGTTCTCGGAATTCTGTGGAAGTTTAAAAATGCTTTGTTACACCTCCATTGTTCTCGGAATTCTGCTGAAGTTTAAAAATGCTTTGGAACTCTTCAAATGTTCTGGGAATTCAGCTGAAGTTTAAAAATGCTTTGGAACTCTTCCTATGTTCTGGGAGTTCTGCTGAAGTTTAAAAATGCTTTTGGAACTCTTCCATTGTTCTCTTAATTCCGCTGATGTTTATCAATGCTTTGGAACTCTTCCATTGTTCTGGGAATTCTGGTGAAGTTTAAAAATGCTTTGGAACTCTTCCATTGTTCACGGAAATCTGCTGAAGTTTAAAAGGCTTTGTAACTCTTCCATTGTACTGGGAATTCTGCTGAAGCTTAAAATTGCTTTGGAACTCTTCCATTGTTCTCAGAATTCCAATGAAGTTTAAAAATGCTTTGGATCTCTTCCATTGTTCTCGGAATTCCGCTGATGTTTAACAATGCTTTGGAACTCCTCCATTGTTCTCGGAATTCTGCTGAAGTTTAAAAATACTTTGGAACTCCTCCATTGTTCTCGGAATTCTGCTGAAGTTTAAAAATGCTTTGGAACTCTTCCATTTTTCTGGGAATTCGGCTGAAGTTTAAAAATGCTTTGGAACTCTTCCTATGTTCTGGGAGTTCTGCTAAAGTTTAAAATTGCTTTGGAAAATTCCATTGTTCTCAGAAATCCAATGAAGCTTAAAAATGCTTTGGAACTCTTACATTGTTCTCGGAATTCCGCTAATGTTTAACAATGCGTTGGAACTCTTCCAATGTTCTGGGAATTCAGCTGAAGTGTAAAAATGCTTTGGAACTCTTCCTATGTTCTGGGAGTTCTGCTGATGTTTAAAAATGCTTGGGAACTCTTCCATTGCTCTCGGAATTCCGCTGATGTTTAACAATGCTTTAGAACTCTTCCATTGTTACAGGAATACCGCTGATGTTTAACAATGCTTTGGAACTCTTCCATTTTTCTCGGAATTCTGCTGAAGTTTAAAAATGCTTTGGAACTCTTCCATTGTTCTCGGAATTCCGCTGATGTTTAACAATGTTTTGGAACTATTCCATTGTTCTCGGAATTCTGCTGTAGTTTAAAAATGCTTTGGAACTCTTTCATTGTTCTCGGAATTCCGATGTAGTTTAAAAATGCATTGTAACTCTTCCATTGTTCTCGGAATTCCGCTGAAGGTTAACAATGCATTGGAACTCTTCCATTGTTCTGGGAATTCTGCTGAAGTTTAAAAATGCTTTGGAACTCTTCCATTGTTCTCGGAATTCCGCTGATGTTTAACAATGCTTTGGAACTCTTCCATTGTTCTAGGAATTCCGCTGATATTTAACAATGCTTTGGAACTCTTCCATTGTTCTCGGAATTGAGCTGTAGTTTTAAAATGCTTTGCACCTCTTTCATTGTTCTCGGAATTCCGCTGAAGTTCAACCATGCTTTGGAACTCTTCCATTGTTCTCGGAATTCCGCTGAAGTTTAAAAATGCTTTGGAACTCCTCCATTGTTCTGGGAATTCGGCTGAAGTTTAAAAATGCTTTGGAACTCTTCCTATGTTCTGGGAGCTCTGCTGAAGTTTAAAATTGCTTTACAAAATTCCATTGTTCTCAGAATTCCAATGAAGCTTAAAAATGCTTTGGAACTCTTCCATTGTTCTCGGAATTCCGCTGAAGTTTAAAAATGCTTTGGAACTCTTCCATGGTTCTCGGAATTCTGCTGAAGTTTAAAAAAGATTTTGAACTATTCCATTGTTCTCGGAATTCCGCTAATATTTAACAATGCTTTGGAACTCTTTCATTGTTCTCGGAATTCCGCTGTAGTTTAAAAATGCTTTGGAACTCTTTCATTGTTCTCGGAATTCCGCTGAAGTTTAGCCATGCTTTGGAACTCTTCCATTGTTCTCGAAATTCCGATGTAGTTTAAAAATGCATTGGAACTCTTCCATTGTTCTCGGAATTCTGCTGAAGTTTAAAAATGCTTTGGAACTCTTCCATTGTTCTCGGAATTCCGCTGTAGTTTAAAAATGCTTTGGAACTCTTTCATTGTTCTCGGAATTCCGCTGAAGTTTAGCCATGCTTTGGAACTCTTCCATTGTTCTCGAAATTCCGATGTAGTTTAAAAATGCTTTGGAACTCTTCCATTGTTCTGGGAATTCTGCTGAAGTTTAAAAATGCTTTGGAACTCTTCCATTGTTCTCGGAATTCCGCTGATGTTTAACAATGCTTTGGAACTCTTCCATTGTTCTAGGAATTCCGCTGATGTTTAACAATGCTTTGGAACTCTTCCAATGTTCTCGGAATTGAGCTGTAGTTTTAAAATGCTTTGCACCTCTTTCATTGTTCTCGGAACTCCGCTGAAGTTCAACAATGCTTTGGAACTCTTCCATTGTGCTCGGAATTCCGCTGAAGTTTAAAAATGCTTTGGAACTCCTCCATTGTTCTGGGAATTCGGCTGAAGTTTAAAAATGCTTTGGAACTCTTCCTATGTTCTGGGAGTTCTGCTGAAGTTTAAAATTGCTTTACAAAATTCCATTGTTCTCAGAATTCCAATGAAGCTTAAAAATGCTTTGGAACTCTTCCATTGTTCTCGGAATTCCGCTGAAGTTTAAAAATGCTATGGAACTCTTCCATGGTTCTCGGAATTCTGCTGAAGTTTAAAAAAGATTTTGAACTATTCCATTGTTCTCGGAATTCCGCTAATATTTAACAATGCTTTGGAACTCTTTCATTGTTATCGGAATTCCGCTGTAGTTTAAAAATGCTTTGGAACTCTTTCATTGTTCTCGGAATTCCGCTGAAGTTTAAAAATGCATAGGAAATCTTCCATTGTTCTCGGAATTCCGCTGATGTTTTAAAATGCTTTGCACCTCTTTCATTGTTCTCGGAACTCCGCTGAAGTTCAACAATGCTTTGGAACTCTTTCATTGTTCTCGGAATTCCGCTGTAGATTAAAAATGCTTTGGAACTCTTTCATTGTTCTCGGAATTCCGCTGAAATTTAGCCATGCTTTGGAACTCTTCCATTGTTCTCGGAATTCCGATGTAGTTTAAAAATGCATTGGAACTCTGCCATTGTTCTCGGAATTCCGCTGAAGTTTAAAAATTCTGTGGAACTCTTCCATTGCTCTCGGATTTCCGCTGATGTTTAATAATGCTTTTGGAACTCATCCATTGTTCTCGGAATTCCACTAATGTTTAACAATGCTTTGGAACTCATCCATTGTTCTCGGAATTCTGTTGATGTTTAATAATGCTTTTGGAACTCTTCCATTGTTCTCGGAATTCTACTGTATTTTAACAATGCTTTGGAACTCTTCCATAATTCTCAGAATTCTGCTGAAGTTTAAAAATGCTTTGGTACTCTTCCATTGTTCTCAGAATTCCAATGAAGCTTAAAAATGCTTTGGAACTCTTTAATTTTTCTCAGAATTCTGCTAAAGTTTAAAAATGCTTTGGAACTCATCCATTGTTCTCAGAATTCTGCTGAAGTTTAAAAATGCTTTGGAACTCTTCCAATGTTCTGGGAATTCAGCTGAAGTTTAAAAATGCTTTGGAACTCTTCCTATGTTCTGGGAGTTCTGCTGAAGTTTAAAAATGCTTGGGAACTCTTCCATTGTTCTCGGAATTCCGCTGATGTTTAACAATGCTTTGGAACTCTTCCATTGTTCTCGGAATTCCGCTGTAGTTTAAAAATGCTTTGCAACTCTTTCATTGTTCTCGGAATTCCGCTGAAGTTTAAAAATACTTTGGAACTCCTCCATTGTTCTCGGAATTCTGCTGAAGTTTAAAAATGATTTGGAACTCTTCCATTTTTCTGGGAATTCTGCTGTAGTTTAAAAATGCTTTGGAACTCTTCCGTTGTTCTCGGAATTCTGCTGAAGTTTAAAAATTCTGTGGAACTCTTCCATTGTTCCCGGATTTCCGCTGATGTTTAATAATGCTTTTGGAACTCATCCATTGTTCTCGGAATTCCACTAATGTTTAACAATGCTTTGGAACTCATCCATTGTTCTCGGAATTCTGTTGATGTTTAATAATGCTTTTGGAACTCTTCCATTGTTCTCGGAATTCTACTGTATTTTAACAATGCTTTGGAACTCTTCCATAATTCTCAGAATTCTGCTGAAGTTTAAAAATGCTTTGGTACTCTTCCATTGTTCTCAGAATTCCAATGAAGCTTAAAAATGCTTTGGAACTCTTTAATTTTTCTCAGAATTCTGCTAAAGTTTAAAAATGCTTTGGTACTCATCCATTGTTCTCAGAATTCTGCTGAAGTTTAAAAATGCTTTGGAACTCTTCCAATGTTCTGGGAATTCAGCTGAAGTTTAAAAATGCTTTGGAACTCTTCCTATGTTCTGGTAGTTCTACTGAAGTTTAAAAATGCTTGGGAACTCTTCCATTGTTCTCGGAATTCCGCTGATGTTTAACAATGCTTTAGAACTCTTCCATTGTTCTCGGAATTCCGCTGTAGTTTAAAAATGCTTTGGAACTCTTTCATTGTTCTCGGAATTCTGCTGAAGTTTAGCCATGCTTTGGAACTCTTCCATTGTTCTCGGAATTCCGATGTAGTTTAAAAATGCATTGGAACTCTTCCATTGTTCTCGGAATTCCGCTGAAGGTTAACAATGCTTTGGAACTCTTCCATTGTTCTGGGAATTCTGCTGAAGTTTAAAAATGCTTTGGAACTCTTCCGTTGTTCTCGGATTTCCGCTGATGTTTAATAATGCTTTTTGAACTCTTCCATTGTTCGCGGAATTCCGCTGATGTTTAACAATGCTTTGGAACTCGTCCATTGCTCTGGGAATTCTGCTGAAGTTTAAAAATTCTGTGGAACTATTCCATTGTTCTTGGAATTCTGCTAATGTTTAACAATGCTTTGGAACTCTTCCATTGTTCTCGGAAATACGCTGATGTTTAAAAATGCTTTGGAACTCTTCCATTGTTCTCGGAATTCCGCTGTAGTTTAAAAATGCTTTGGAACTCATCCATTGTTTTTGGATTTCCGCTAAAGTTTAGCAATGCTTTGGAACTCTTCCATTGTTCTCGGAATTCCGCAAAAGTTTATAAATGCTTTGGAACTCTTCCATTGTTCTTGGAATTCTGTTGAAGTTTAAAAAAGCTTTGGAACTCTTCCATTGTTCTCGGAATTCCGCTGAAGTTTAGCAATGCTTTGGAACTCTTCCCTTGTTCTCGGAATTCTGTGGAAGTTTAAAAATGCTTTGTTACACCTCCATTGTTCTCGGAATTCTGCTGAAGTTTAAAAATGCTTTGGAACTCTTCAAATGTTCTGGGAATTCAGCTGAAGTTTAAAAATGCTTTGGAACTCTTCCTATGTTCTGGGAGTTCTGCTGAAGTTTAAAAATGCTTTTGGAACTCTTCCATTGTTCTCTTAATTCCGCTGATGTTTATCAATGCTTTGGAACTCTTCCATTGTTCTGGGAATTCTGGTGAAGTTTAAAAATGCTTTGGAACTCTTCCATTGTTCACGGAAATCTGCTGAAGTTTAAAAGGCTTTGTAACTCTTCCATTGTTCTGGGAATTCTGCTGAAGCCTAAAATTGCTTTGGAACTCTTCCATTGTTCTCAGAATTCCAATGAAGTTTAAAAATGCTTTGGATCTCTTCCATTGTTGTCGGAATTCCGCTGATGTTTAACAATGCTTTGGAACTCTTCCATTGTTCTCGGAATTCTGCTGAAGTTTAAAAATGCTTTGGAACTCTTCCATTGTTCTGGGAATTCGGCTGAAGTTTAAAAATGCTTTGGAACTCTTCCTATGTTCTGGGAGTTCTGCTAAAGTTTAAAATTGCTTTGGAAAATTCCATTGTTCTCAGAAATCCAATGAAGCTTAAAAATGCTTTGGAACTCTTACATTGTTCTCGGAATTCCGCTAATGTTTAACAATGCGTTGGAACTCTTCCATTGTTCTAGGAATTCCGCTGATGTTTAACAATGCTTTGGAACTCTTCCATTGTTCTCGGAATTCCGCTGTAGTTTAAAAATGCTTTGCAACTCTTTCATTGTTCTCGGAATTCCGCTGAAGTTTAAAAATACTTTGGAACTCCTCCATTGTTCTCGGAATTCTGCTGAAGTTTAAAAATGCTTTGGAACTCTTCCATTTTTCTGGGAATTCGGCTGAAGTTTAAAAATGCTTTGGAACTCTTCCTATGTTCTGGGAGTTCTGCTAAAGTTTAAAATTGCTTTGTAAAATTCCATTGTTCTCAGAAATCCAATGAAGCTTAAAAATGCTTTGGAACTCTTACATTGTTCTCGGAATTCCGCTAATGTTTAACAATGCGTTGGAACTCTTCCAATGTTCTGGGAATTCAGCTGAAGTGTAAAAATGCTTTGGAACTCTTCCTATGTTCTTGGAGTTCTGCTGATGTTTAAAAATGCTTGGGAACTCTTCCATTGCTCTCGGAATTCCGCTGATGTTTAACAATGCTTTAGAACTCTTCCATTGTTACAGGAATACCGCTGATGTTTAAAAATGCTTTGGAACTCTTCCATTTTTCTCGGAATTTTGCTGAAGTTTAAAAATGCTTTGGAACTCTTCCATTGTTCTCGGAATTCCGATGTAGTTTAAAAATGCATTGTAACTCTTCCATTGTTCTCGGAATTCCGCTGAAGGTTAACATTGCATTGGAACTCTTCCATTGTTCTGGGAATTCTGCTGAAGTTTAAAAATGCTTTGGAACTCTTCCATTGTTCTCGGATTTCCGCTGATGTTTAACAATGCTTTGGAACTCTTCCATTGTTCTAGGAATTCCGCTGATGTTTAACAATGCTTTGGAACTCTTCCATTGTTCTCGGAATTGAGCTGTAGTTTTAAAATGCTTTACACCTCTTTCATTGTTCTCGGAATTCCGCTGGAGTTCAACCATGCTTTGGAACTCTTCCATTGTTCTCGGAATTCCGCTGAAGTTTAAAAATGCTTTGGAACTCCTCCATTGTTCTGGGAATTCGGCTGAAGTTTAAAAATGCTTTGGAACTCTTCCTATGTTCTGGGAGCTCTGCTGAAGTTTAAAATTGCTTTACAAAATTCCATTGTTCTCAGAATTCCAATGAAGCTTAAAAATGCTTTGGAACTCTTCCATTGTTCTCGGAATTCCGCTGAAGTTTAAAAATACTTTGGAACTCTTCCATTGTTCTCGGAATTCTGCTGAAGTTTAAAAAAGATTTTGAACTATTCCATTGTTCTCGGAATTCCGCTAATATTTAACAATGCTTTGGAACTCTTTCATTGTTCTCGGAATTCCGCTGTAGTTTAAAAATGCTTTGGAACTCTTTCATTGTTCTCGGAATTCCGCTGAAGTTTAGCCATGCTTTGGAACTCTTCCATTGTTCTCGAAATTCCGATGTAGTTTAAAAATGCATTGGAACTCTTTCATTGTTCTCGGAATTCTGCTGAAGGTTAACAATGCTTTGGAACTCTTCCCTTGTTCTGGGAATTCTGCTGAAGTTTAAAAATGCTTTGGAACTCTTCCATTGTTCTCGGAATTCCGCTGATGTTTAACAATGCTTTGGAACTCTTCCATTGTTCTAGGAATTCCGCTGATGTTTAACAATGCTTTGGAACTCTTCCATTGTTCTCGGAATTGAGCTGTAGTTTTAAAATGCTTTGCACCTCTTTCATTGTTCTCGGAACTCCGCTGAAGTTCAACAATGCTTTGGAACTCTTCCATTGTTCTCGGAATTCCGCTGAATTTTAAAAATGCTTTGGAACTCCTCCATTGTTCTGGGAATTCGGCTGAAGTTTAAAAATGCTTTGGAACTCTTCCTATGTTCTGGGAGTTCTGCTGAAGTTTAAAATTGCTTTACAAAATTCCATTGTTCTCAGAATTCCAATGAAGCTTAAAAATGCTTTGGAACTCTTCCATTGTTCTCGGAATTCCGCTGAAGTTTAAAAATGCTTTGGAACGCTTCCATGGTTCTCGGAATTCTGCTGAAGTTTAAAAAAGATTTTGAACTATTCCATTGTTCTCGGAATTCCGCTAATATTTAACAATGCTTTGGAACTCTTTCATTGTTCTCGGAATTCCGCTGTAGTTTAAAAATGCTTTGGAACTCTTTCATTGTTCTCGGAATTCCGCTGAAGTTTAGCCATGCTTTGGAACTCTTCCATTGTTCTCGGAATTCCGATGTAGTTTAAAAATGCATTGGAACTCTGCCATTGTTCTCGGAATTCCGCTGAAGGTTAACAATGCTTTGGAACTCTTCCATTGTTCTCGGAATTCCGCTGTAGTTTAAAAGTGCTTTGGAACTCATCCATTGTTTTTGGATTTCCGCTAAAGTTTAGCAATGCTTTGGAACTCTTCCATTGTTCTCGGAATTCCGCAAAAGTTTATAAATGCTTTGGAACTCTTCCATTGTTCTTGGAATTCTGCTGAAGTTTAAAAAAGCTTTGGAACTCTTCCATTGTTCTCGGAATTCCGCTGAAGTTTAACAATGCTTTGGAACTCTTCCCTTGTTCTCGGAATTCTGTGGAAGTTTAAAAATGCTTTGTTACACCTCCATTGTTCTCGGAATTCTGCTGAAGTTTAAAAATGCTTTGGAACACTTCAAATGTTCTGGGAATTCAGCTGAAGTTTAAAAATGCTTTGGAACTCTTCCTATGTTCTGGGAGTTCTGCTGAAGTTTAAAAATGCTTTTGGAACTCTTCCGTTGTTCTCTTAATTCCGCTGATGTTTATCAATGCTTTGGAACTCTTCCATTGTTCTGGGAATTCTGGTGAAGTTTAAAAATGCTTTGGAACTCTTCCATTGTTCACGGAAATCTGCTGAAGTTTAAAAGGCTTTGTAACTCTTCCATTGTTCTGGGAATTCTGCTGAAGCTTAAAATTGCTTTGGAACTCTTCCATTGTTCTCAGAATTCCAATGAAGTTTAAAAATGCTTTGGATCTCTTCCATTGTTCTCGGAATTCCGCTGATGTTTAACAATGCTTTGGAACTCTTCCATTGTTCTCGGAATTCCGCTGATGTTTAACAATGCTTTGGAACTCTTCCATTGTTCTCGGAATTCTGCTGAAGTTTAAAAATGCTTTGGAACTCCTCCATTGTTCTCGGAATTCTGCTGAAGTTTAAAAATGCTTTGGAACTCTTCCATTGTTCTGGGAATTCGGCTGAAGTTTAAAAATGCTTTGGAACTCTTCCTATGTTCTGGGAGTTCTGCTAAAGTTTAAAATTGCTTTGGAAAATTCCATTGTTCTCAGAAATCCAATGAAGCTTAAAAATGCTTTGGAACTCTTACATTGTTCTCGGAATTTCGCTAATGTTTAACAATGCGTTGGAACTCTTCCAAAGTCCTGGGAATTCAGCTGAAGTGTAAAAATGCTTTGGAACTCTTCCTATGTTCTGGGAGTTCTGCTGATGTTTAAAAATGCTTGGGAACTCTTCCATTGTTCTCGGAATTCCGCTGATGTTTAACAATGCTTTAGAAATCTTCCATTGTTCTCGGAATTCCACTGATGTTTAACAATGCTTTTGAACTCTTCCATTGTTCTCGGAATTCCGCTGTAGTTTAAAAATGCTTTGGAACTCTTCCATTGTTCTCGGAATTCCGCTGATGTTTAACAATGTTTTGGAATTCTTCCATTGTTCTCGGAATTCCGCTGTAGTTTAAAAATGCTTTGGAACTCTTTCATTGTTCTCGGAATTCCGATGTAGTTTAAAAATGCATTGGAACTCTTCCATTGTTCTCGGAATTCCGCTGAAGGTTAACAATGCTTTGGAACTCTTCCATTGTTCTGGGAATTCTGCTGAAGTTTAAAAATGCTTTGGAACTCTTCCATTGTTCTCGGAATTCCGCTGATGTTTAACAATGCTTTGGAACTCTTCCATTGTTCTAGGAATTTCGCTGATGTTTAACAATGCTTTGGAACTCTTCCATTGTTCTCGGAATTCTGCTGTAGTTTAAAAATGCTTTGGAACTCTTCCGTTGTTCTCGGAATTCTGCTGAAGTTTAAAAATTCTGTGGAACTCTTCCATTGTTCTCGGATTTCCGCTGATGTTTAATAATGCTTTTGGAACTCATCCATTGTTCTCGGAATTCCAATAATGTTTAACAATGCTTTGGAACTCTTCCATTATTCTCGGAATTCTACTGTATTTTAACAATGCTTTGGAACTCTTCCATAATTCTCAGAATTCTGCTGAAGTTTAAAAATGCTTTGGTACTCTTCCATTGTTCTCAGAATTCCAATGAAGCTTAAAAATGCTTTGGAACTCTTTAATTTTTCTCAGAATTCTGCTAAAGTTTAAAAATGCTTTGGAACTCATCCCTTGTTCTCAGAATTTTTCTGAAGTTCAAAAATGCTTTGGAACTCTTCCAATGTTCTGGGAATTCAGCTGAAGTTTAAAAATGCTTTGGAACTCTTCCTATGTTCTGGGAGTTCTGCTGAAGTTTAAAAATGCTTGGGAACTCTTCCATTGTTCTCGGAATTCCGCTGATGTTTAACAATGCTTTAGAACTCTTCCATTGTTCTCGGAATTATGCTGTAGTTTAAAAATGCTTTGGAACTCTTTCATTGTTCTCGGAATTCTGCTGAAGTTTAGCCATGCTTTGGAACTCTTCCATTGTTCTCGGAATTCCGATGTAGTTTAAAAATGCATTGGAACTCTTCCATTGTTCTCGAAATTCCGCTGAAGGTTAACAATGCTTTGGAACTCTTCCATTGTTCTTGGAATTCTGCTGAAGTTTAAAAAAGCTTTTGAACTCTTCCATTGTTCTCGGAATTCCGCTGAAGTTTAACAATGCTTTGGAACTCTTCCCTTGTTCTCGGAATTCTGTGGAAGTTTAAAAATGCTTTGTTACACCTCCATTGTTCTCGGAATTCTGCTGAAGTTTAAAAATGCTTTGGAACACTTCAAATGTTCTGGGAATTCAGCTGAAGTTTAAAAATGCTTTGGAACTCTTCCTATGTTCTGGGAGTTCTGCTGAAGTTTAAAAATGCTTTTGGAACTCTTCCGTTGTTCTCTTAATTCCGCTGATGTTTATCAATGCTTTGGAACTCTTCCATTGTTCTGGGAATTCTGGTGAAGTTTAAAAATGCTTTGGAACTCTTCCATTGTTCACGGAAATCTGCTGAAGTTTAAAAGGCTTTGTAACTCTTCCATTGTTCTGGGAATTCTGCTGAAGCTTAAAATTGCTTTGGAACTCTTCCATTGTTCTCAGAATTCCAATGAAGTTTAAAAATGCTTTGGATCTCTTCCATTGTTCTCGGAATTCCGCTGATGTTTAACAATGCTTTGGAACTCTTCCATTGTTCTCGGAATTCCGCTGATGTTTAACAATGCTTTGGAACTCTTCCATTGTTCTCGGAATTCTGCTGAAGTTTAAAAATGCTTTGGAACTCCTCCATTGTTCTCGGAATTCTGTTGATGTTTAATAATGCTTTTGGAACTCTTCCATTGTTCTCGGAATTCTACTGTATTTTAACAATGCTTTGGAACTCTTCCATAATTCTCAGAATTCTGCTGAAGTTTAAAAATGCTTTGGTACTCTTCCATTGTTCTCAGAATTCCAATGAAGCTTAAAAATGCTTTGGAACTCTTTAATTTTTCTCAGAATTCTGCTAAAGTTTAAAAATGCTTTGGAACTCATCCATTGTTCTCAGAATTCTGCTGAAGTTTAAAAATGCTTTGGAACTCTTCCAATGTTCTGGGAATTCAGCTGAAGTTTAAAAATGCTTTGGAACTCTTCCTATGTTCTGGGAGTTCTGCTGAAGTTTAAAAATGCTTGGGAACTCTTCCATTGTTCTCGGAATTCCGCTGATGTTTAACAATGCTTTGGAACTCTTCCATTGTTCTCGGAATTCCGCTGTAGTTTAAAAATGCTTTGCAACTCTTTCATTGTTCTCGGAATTCCGCTGAAGTTTAAAAATACTTTGGAACTCCTCCATTGTTCTCGGAATTCTGCTGAAGTTTAAAAATGCTTTGGAACTCTTCCATTTTTCTGGGAATTCTGCTGTAGTTTAAAAATGCTTTGGAACTCTTCCGTTGTTCTCGGAATTCTGCTGAAGTTTAAAAATTCTGTGGAACTCTTCCATTGTTCCCGGATTTCCGCTGATGTTTAATAATGCTTTTGGAACTCATCCATTGTTCTCGGAATTCCACTAATGTTTAACAATGCTTTGGAACTCATCCATTGTTCTCGGAATTCTGTTGATGTTTAATAATGCTTTTGGAACTCTTCCATTGTTCTCGGAATTCTACTGTATTTTAACAATGCTTTGGAACTCTTCCATAATTCTCAGAATTCTGCTGAAGTTTATAAATGCTTTGGTACTCTTCCATTGTTCTCAGAATTCCAATGAAGCTTAAAAATGCTTTGGAACTCTTTAATTTTTCTCAGAATTCTGCTAAAGTTTAAAAATGCTTTGGTACTCATCCATTGTTCTCAGAATTCTGCTGAAGTTTAAAAATGCTTTGGAACTCTTCCAATGTTCTGGGAATTCAGCTGAAGTTTAAAAATGCTTTGGAACTCTTCCTATGTTCTGGTAGTTCTACTGAAGTTTAAAAATGCTTGGGAACTCTTCCATTGTTCTCGGAATTCCGCTGATGTTTAACAATGCTTTAGAACTCTTCCATTGTTCTCGGAATTCCGCTGTAGTTTAAAAATGCTTTGGAACTCTTTCATTGTTCTCGGAATTCTGCTGAAGTTTAGCCATGCTTTGGAACTCTTCCATTGTTCTCGGAATTCCGATGTAGTTTAAAAATGCATTGGAACTCTTCCATTGTTCTCGGAATTCCGCTGAAGGTTAACAATGCTTTGGAACTCTTCCATTGTTCTGGGAATTCTGCTGAAGTTTAAAAATGCTTTGGAACTCTTCCGTTGTTCTCGGATTTCCGCTGATGTTTAATAATGCTTTTTGAACTCTTCCATTGTTCGCGGAATTCCGCTGATGTTTAACAATGCTTTGGAACTCGTCCATTGCTCTGGGAATTCTGCTGAAGTTTAAAAATTCTGTGGAACTATTCCATTGTTCTTGGAATTCTGCTAATGTTTAACAATGCTTTGGAACTCTTCCATTGTTCTCGGAAATACGCTGATGTTTAAAAATGCTTTGGAACTCTTCCATTGTTCTCGGAATTCCGCTGTAGTTTAAAAATGCTTTGGAACTCATCCATTGTTTTTGGATTTCCGCTAAAGTTTAGCAATGCTTTGGAACTCTTCCATTGTTCTCGGAATTCCGCAAAAGTTTATAAATGCTTTGGAACTCTTCCATTGTTCTTGGAATTCTGTTGAAGTTTAAAAAAGCTTTGGAACTCTTCCATTGTTCTCGGAATTCCGCTGAAGTTTAGCAATGCTTTGGAACTCTTCCCTTGTTCTCGGAATTCTGTGGAAGTTTAAAAATGCTTTGTTACACCTCCATTGTTCTCGGAATTCTGCTGAAGTTTAAAAATGCTTTGGAACTCTTCAAATGTTCTGGGAATTCAGCTGAAGTTTAAAAATGCTTTGGAACTCTTCCTATGTTCTGGGAGTTCTGCTGAAGTTTAAAAATGCTTTTGGAACTCTTCCATTGTTCTCTTAATTCCGCTGATGTTTATCAATGCTTTGGAACTCTTCCATTGTTCTGGGAATTCTGGTGAAGTTTAAAAATGCTTTGGAACTCTTCCATTGTTCACGGAAATCTGCTGAAGTTTAAAAGGCTTTGTAACTCTTCCATTGTTCTGGGAATTCTGCTGAAGCCTAAAATTGCTTTGGAACTCTTCCATTGTTCTCAGAATTCCAATGAAGTTTAAAAATGCTTTGGATCTCTTCCATTGTTCTCGGAATTCCGCTGATGTTTAACAATGCTTTGGAACTCTTCCATTGTTCTCGGAATTCTGCTGAAGTTTAAAAATGCTTTGGAACTCTTCCATTGTTCTGGGAATTCGGCTGAAGTTTAAAAATGCTTTGGAACTCTTCCTATGTTCTGGGAGTTCTGCTAAAGTTTAAAATTGCTTTGGAAAATTCCATTGTTCTCAGAAATCCAATGAAGCTTAAAAATGCTTTGGAACTCTTACATTGTTCTCGGAATTCCGCTAATGTTTAACAATGCGTTGGAACTCTTCCATTGTTCTAGGAATTCCGCTGATGTTTAACAATGCTTTGGAACTCTTCCATTGTTCTCGGAATTCCGCTGTAGTTTAAAAATGCTTTGCAACTCTTTCATTGTTCTCGGAATTCCGCTGAAGTTTAAAAATACTTTGGAACTCCTCCATTGTTCTCGGAATTCTGCTGAAGTTTAAAAATGCTTTGGAACTCTTCCATTTTTCTGGGAATTCGGCTGAAGTTTAAAAATGCTTTGGAACTCTTCCTATGTTCTGGGAGTTCTGCTAAAGTTTAAAATTGCTTTGTAAAATTCCATTGTTCTCAGAAATCCAATGAAGCTTAAAAATGCTTTGGAACTCTTACATTGTTCTCGGAATTCCGCTAATGTTTAACAATGCGTTGGAACTCTTCCAATGTTCTGGGAATTCAGCTGAAGTGTAAAAATGCTTTGGAACTCTTCCTATGTTCTTGGAGTTCTGCTGATGTTTAAAAATGCTTGGGAACTCTTCCATTGCTCTCGGAATTCCGCTGATGTTTAACAATGCTTTAGAACTCTTCCATTGTTACAGGAATACCGCTGATGTTTAAAAATGCTTTGGAACTCTTCCATTTTTCTCGGAATTTTGCTGAAGTTAAAAAATGCTTTGGAACTCTTCCATTGTTCTCGGAATTCCGATGTAGTTTAAAAATGCATTGTAACTCTTCCATTGTTCTCGGAATTCCGCTGAAGGTTAACATTGCATTGGAACTCTTCCATTGTTCTGGGAATTCTGCTGAAGTTTAAAAATGCTTTGGAACTCTTCCATTGTTCTCGGATTTCCGCTGATGTTTAACAATGCTTTGGAACTCTTCCATTGTTCTAGGAATTCCGCTGATGTTTAACAATGCTTTGGAACTCTTCCATTGTTCTCGGAATTGAGCTGTAGTTTTAAAATGCTTTGCACCTCTTTCATTGTTCTCGGAATTCCGCTGGAGTTCAACCATGCTTTGGAACTCTTCCATTGTTCTCGGAATTCCGCTGAAGTTTAAAAATGCTTTGGAACTCCTCCATTGTTCTGGGAATTCGGCTGAAGTTTAAAAATGCTTTGGAACTCTTCCTATGTTCTGGGAGCTCTGCTGAAGTTTAAAATTGCTTTACAAAATTCCATTGTTCTCAGAATTCCAATGAAGCTTAGAAATGCTTTGGAACTCTTCCATTGTTCTCGGAATTCCGCTGAAGTTTAAAAATGCTTTGGAACTCTTCCATGGTTCTCGGAATTCTGCTGAAGTTTAAAAAAGATTTTGAACTATTCCATTGTTCTCGGAATTCCGCTAATATTTAACAATGCTTTGGAACTCTTTCATTGTTCTCGGAATTCCGCTGTAGTTTAAAAATGCTTTGGAACTCTTTCATTGTTCTCGGAATTCCGCTGAAGTTTAGCCATGCTTTGGAACTCTTCCATTGTTCTCGAAATTCCGATGTAGTTTAAAAATGCATTGGAACTCTTTCATTGTTCTCGGAATTCTGCTGAAGGTTAACAATGCTTTGGAACTCTTCCCTTGTTCTGGGAATTCTGCTGAAGTTTAAAAATGCTTTGGAACTCTTCCATTGTTCTCGGAATTCCGCTGATGTTTAACAATGCTTTGGAACTCTTCCATTGTTCTAGGAATTCCGCTGATGTTTAACAATGCTTTGGAACTCTTCCATTGTTCTCGGAATTGAGCTGTAGTTTTAAAATGCTTTGCACCTCTTTCATTGTTCTCGGAACTCCGCTGAAGTTCAACAATGCTTTGGAACTCTTCCATTGTTCTCGGAATTCCGCTGAATTTTAAAAATGCTTTGGAACTCCTCCATTGTTCTGGGAATTCGGCTGAAGTTTAAAAATGCTTTGGAACTCTTCCTATGTTCTGGGAGTTCTGCTGAAGTTTAAAATTGCTTTACAAAATTCCATTGTTCTCAGAATTCCAATGAAGCTTAAAAATGCTTTGGAACTCTTCCATTGTTCTCGGAATTCCGCTGAAGTTTAAAAATGCTTTGGAACGCTTCCATGGTTCTCGGAATTCTGCTGAAGTTTAAAAAAGATTTTGAACTATTCCATTGTTCTCGGAATTCCGCTAATATTTAACAATGCTTTGGAACTCTTTCATTGTTCTCGGAATTCCGCTGTAGTTTAAAAATGCTTTGGAACTCTTTCATTGTTCTCGGAATTCCGCTGAAGTTTAGCCATGCTTTGGAACTCTTCCATTGTTCTCGGAATTCCGATGTAGTTTAAAAATGCATTGGAACTCTGCCATTGTTCTCGGAATTCCGCTGAAGGTTAACAATGCTTTGGAACTCTTCCATTGTTCTCGGAATTCCGCTGTAGTTTAAAAGTGCTTTGGAACTCATCCATTGTTTTTGGATTTCCGCTAAAGTTTAGCAATGCTTTGGAACTCTTCCATTGTTCTCGGAATTCCGCAAAAGTTTATAAATGCTTTGGAACTCTTCCATTGTTCTTGGAATTCTGCTGAAGTTTAAAAAAGCTTTGGAACTCTTCCATTGTTCTCGGAATTCCGCTGAAGTTTAACAATGCTTTGGAACTCTTCCCTTGTTCTCGGAATTCTGTGGAAGTTTAAAAATGCTTTGTTACACCTCCATTGTTCTCGGAATTCTGCTGAAGTTTAAAAATGCTTTGGAACACTTCAAATGTTCTGGGAATTCAGCTGAAGTTTAAAAATGCTTTGGAACTCTTCCTATGTTCTGGGAGTTCTGCTGAAGTTTAAAAATGCTTTTGGAACTCTTCCGTTGTTCTCTTAATTCCGCTGATGTTTATCAATGCTTTGGAACTCTTCCATTGTTCTGGGAATTCTGGTGAAGTTTAAAAATGCTTTGGAACTCTTCCATTGTTCACGGAAATCTGCTGAAGTTTAAAAGGCTTTGTAACTCTTCCATTGTTCTGGGAATTCTGCTGAAGCTTAAAATTGCTTTGGAACTCTTCCATTGTTCTCAGAATTCCAATGAAGTTTAAAAATGCTTTGGATCTCTTCCATTGTTCTCGGAATTCCGCTGATGTTTAACAATGCTTTGGAACTCTTCCATTGTTCTCGGAATTCCGCTGATGTTTAACAATGCTTTGGAACTCTTCCATTGTTCTCGGAATTCTGCTGAAGTTTAAAAATGCTTTGGAACTCCTCCATTGTTCTCGGAATTCTGCTGAAGTTTAAAAATGCTTTGGAACTCTTCCATTGTTCTGGGAATTCGGCTGAAGTTTAAAAATGCTTTGGAACTCTTCCTATGTTCTGGGAGTTCTGCTAAAGTTTAAAATTGCTTTGGAAAATTCCATTGTTCTCAGAAATCCAATGAAGCTTAAAAATGCTTTGGAACTCTTACATTGTTCTCGGAATTTCGCTAATGTTTAACAATGCGTTGGAACTCTTCCAATGTCCTGGGAATTCAGCTGAAGTGTAAAAATGCTTTGGAACTCTTCCTATGTTCTGGGAGTTCTGCTGATGTTTAAAAATGCTTGGGAACTCTTCCATTGTTCTCGGAATTCCGCTGATGTTTAACAATGCTTTAGAAATCTTCCATTGTTCTCGGAATTCCACTGATGTTTAACAATGCTTTTGAACTCTTCCATTGTTCTCGGAATTCCGCTGTAGTTTAAAAATGCTTTGGAACTCTTCCATTGTTCTCGGAATTCCGCTGATGTTTAACAATGTTTTGGAATTCTTCCATTGTTCTCGGAATTCCGCTGTAGTTTAAAAATGCTTTGGAACTCTTTCATTGTTCTCGGAATTCCGATGTAGTTTAAAAATGCATTGGAACTCTTCCATTGTTCTCGGAATTCCGCTGAAGGTTAACAATGCTTTGGAACTCTTCCATTGTTCTGGGAATTCTGCTGAAGTTTAAAAATGCTTTGGAACTCTTCCATTGTTCTCGGAATTCCGCTGATGTTTAACAATGCTTTGGAACTCTTCCATTGTTCTAGGAATTTCGCTGATGTTTAACAATGCTTTGGAACTCTTCCATTGTTCTCGGAATTCTGCTGTAGTTTAAAAATGCTTTGGAACTCTTCCGTTGTTCTCGGAATTCTGCTGAAGTTTAAAAATTCTGTGGAACTCTTCCATTGTTCTCGGATTTCCGCTGATGTTTAATAATGCTTTTGGAACTCATCCATTGTTCTCGGAATTCCAATAATGTTTAACAATGCTTTGGAACTCTTCCATTATTCTCGGAATTCTACTGTATTTTAACAATGCTTTGGAACTCTTCCATAATTCTCAGAATTCTGCTGAAGTTTAAAAATGCTTTGGTACTCTTCCATTGTTCTCAGAATTCCAATGAAGCTTAAAAATGCTTTGGAACTCTTTAATTTTTCTCAGAATTCTGCTAAAGTTTAAAAATGCTTTGGAACTCATCCCTTGTTCTCAGAATTTTTCTGAAGTTCAAAAATGCTTTGGAACTCTTCCAATGTTCTGGGAATTCAGCTGAAGTTTAAAAATGCTTTGGAACTCTTCCTATGTTCTGGGAGTTCTGCTGAAGTTTAAAAATGCTTGGGAACTCTTCCATTGTTCTCGGAATTCCGCTGATGTTTAACAATGCTTTAGAACTCTTCCATTGTTCTCGGAATTATGCTGTAGTTTAAAAATGCTTTGGAACTCTTTCATTGTTCTCGGAATTCTGCTGAAGTTTAGCCATGCTTTGGAACTCTTCCATTGTTCTCGGAATTCCGATGTAGTTTAAAAATGCATTGGAACTCTTCCATTGTTCTCGAAATTCCGCTGAAGGTTAACAATGCTTTGGAACTCTTCCATTGTTCTTGGAATTCTGCTGAAGTTTAAAAAAGCTTTGGAACTCTTCCATTGTTCTCGGAATTCCGCTGTAGTTTAAAAATGCTTTGGAACTCTTTCATTGTTCTTGGAATTCCGCTGAAGTTTAGCCATGCTTTGGAACTCTTCCATTGTTCTCGGAATTCCGATGTAGTTTAAAAATGCATTGGAACTCTGCCATTGTTCTCGGAATTCCGCTGAAGGTTAACAATGCTTTGGAACTCTTCCATTGTTCTCGGAATTCCGCTGTAGTTTTAAAGTGCTTTGGAACTCATCCATTGTTTTTGGATTTCCGCTAAAGTTTAGCAATGCTTTGGAACTCTTCCATTGTTCTCGGAATTCCGCAAAAGTTTATAAATGCTTTGGAACTCTTCCATTGTTCTTGGAATTCTGCTGAAGTTTAAAAAAGCTTTGGAACTCTTCCATTGTTCTCGGAATTCCGCTGAAGTTTAACAATGCTTTGGAACTCTTCCCTTGTTCTTGGAATTCTGTGGAAGTTTAAAAATGCTTTGTTACACCTCCATTGTTCTCGGAATTCTGCTGAAGTTTAAAAATGCTTTGGAACACTTCAAATGTTCTGGGAATTCAGCTGAAGTTTAAAAATGCTTTGGAACTCTTCCTATGTTCTGGGAGTTCTGCTGAAGTTTAAAAATGCTTTTGGAACTCTTCCGTTGTTCTCTTAATTCCGCTGATGTTTATCAATGCTTTGGAACTCTTCCATTGTTCTGGGAATTCTGGTGAAGTTTAAAAATGCTTTGGAACTCTTCCATTGTTCACGGAAATCTGCTGAAGTTTAAAAGGCTTTGTAACTCTTCCATTGTTCTGGGAATTCTGCTGAAGCTTAAAATTGCTTTGGAACTCTTCCATTGTTCTCAGAATTCCAATGAAGTTTAAAAATGCTTTGGATCTCTTCCATTGTTCTCGGAATTCCGCTGATGTTTAACAATGCTTTGGAACTCTTCCATTGTTCTCGGAATTCCGCTGATGTTTAACAATGCTTTGGAACTCTTCCATTGTTCTCGGAATTCTGCTGAAGTTTAAAAATGCTTTGGAACTCCTCCATTGTTCTCGGAATTCTGCTGAAGTTTAAAAATGCTTTGGAACTCTTCCATTGTTCTGGGAATTCGGCTGAAGTTTAAAAATGCTTTGGAACTCTTCCTATGTTCTGGGAGTTCTGCTAAAGTTTAAAATTGCTTTGGAAAATTCCATTGTTCTCAGAAATCCAATGAAGCTTAAAAATGCTTTGGAACTCTTACATTGTTCTCGGAATTTCGCTAATGTTTAACAATGCGTTGGAACTCTTCCAATGTCCTGGGAATTCAGCTGAAGTGTAAAAATGCTTTGGAACTCTTCCTATGTTCTGGGAGTTCTGCTGATGTTTAAAAATGCTTGGGAACTCTTCCATTGTTCTCGGAATTCCGCTGATGTTTAACAATGCTTTAGAAATCTTCCATTGTTCTCGGAATTCCACTGATGTTTAACAATGCTTTTGAACTCTTCCATTGTTCTCGGAATTCCGCTGTAGTTTAAAAATGCTTTGGAACTCTTCCATTGTTCTCGGAATTCCGCTGATGTTTAACAATGTTTTGGAATTCTTCCATTGTTCTCGGAATTCCGCTGTAGTTTAAAAATGCTTTGGAACTCTTTCATTGTTCTCGGAATTCCGATGTAGTTTAAAAATGCATTGGAACTCTTCCATTGTTCTCGGAATTCCGCTGAAGGTTAACAATGCTTTGGAACTCTTCCATTGTTCTGGGAATTCTGCTGAAGTTTAAAAATGCTTTGGAACTCTTCCATTGTTCTCGGAATTCCGCTGATGTTTAACAATGCTTTGGAACTCTTCCATTGTTCTAGGAATTTCGCTGATGTTTAACAATGCTTTGGAACTCTTCCATTGTTCTCGGAATTCTGCTGTAGTTTAAAAATGCTTTGGAACTCTTCCGTTGTTCTCGGAATTCTGCTGAAGTTTAAAAATTCTGTGGAACTCTTCCATTGTTCTCGGATTTCCGCTGATGTTTAATAATGCTTTTGGAACTCATCCATTGTTCTCGGAATTCCAATAATGTTTAACAATGCTTTGGAACTCTTCCATTATTCTCGGAATTCTACTGTATTTTAACAATGCTTTGGAACTCTTCCATAATTCTCAGAATTCTGCTGAAGTTTAAAAATGCTTTGGTACTCTTCCATTGTTCTCAGAATTCCAATGAAGCCTAAAAATGCTTTGGAACTCTTTAATTTTTCTCAGAATTCTGCTAAAGTTTAAAAATGCTTTGGAACTCATCCCTTGTTCTCAGAATTTTTCTGAAGTTCAAAAATGCTTTGGAACTCTTCCAATGTTCTGGGAATTCAGCTGAAGTTTAAAAATGCTTTGGAACTCTTCCTATGTTCTGGGAGTTCTGCTGAAGTTTAAAAATGCTTGGGAACTCTTCCATTGTTCTCGGAATTCCGCTGATGTTTAACAATGCTTTAGAACTCTTCCATTGTTCTCGGAATTATGCTGTAGTTTAAAAATGCTTTGGAACTCTTTCATTGTTCTCGGAATTCTGCTGAAGTTTAGCCATGCTTTGGAACTCTTCCATTGTTCTCGGAATTCCGATGTAGTTTAAAAATGCATTGGAACTCTTCCATTGTTCTCGAAATTCCGCTGAAGGTTAACAATGCTTTGGAACTCTTCCGTTGTTCTCGGAAGTCTGCTGAAGTTTAAATATTCTGTGGAACTCTTCCATTGTTCTCGGATTTCCGCTGAGGTTTAATAATGCTTTTTGAACTCTTCCATTGTTCGCGGAATTCCGCTGATGTTTAACAATGCTTTGGAACTCGTCCATTGCTCTGGGAATTCTGCTGAAGTTTAAAAATTCTGTGGAACTATTCCATTGTTCTTGGAATTCTGCTAATGTTTAACAATGCTTTGGAACTCTTCCATTGTTCTCGGAAATACGCTGATGTTTAAAAATGCTTTGTAACTCTTCCATTGTTCTCGGAATTCCGCTGTAGTTTAAAAGTGCTTTGGAACTCATCCATTGTTTTTGGATTTCCGCTAAAGTTTAGCAATGCTTTGGAACTCTTCCATTGTTATCGGAATTCCGCAAAAGTTTATAAATGCTTTTTAACTCTTCCATTGTTCTTGGAATTCTGCTGAAGTTTAAAAAAGCTTTGGAACTCTTCCATTGTTCTCGGAATTCCGCTGAAGTTTAACAATGCTTTGGAACTCTTCCCTTGTTCTCAGAATTCTGTGGAAGATTAAAAATGCTTTGTTACACCTCCATTGTTCTCGGAATTCTGCTGAAGTTTAAAAATGCTTTGGAACACTTCAAATGTTCTGGGAATTCAGCTGAAGTTTAAAAATGCTTTGGAACTCTGCCGTTGTTCTCGGAATTCTGCTGAAGTTTAAAAATTCTGTGGAACTCTTCCATTGTTCTCGGATTTCCGCTGATGTTTAATAATGCTTTTGGAACTCATCCATTGTTCTCGGAATTCCACTAATGTTTAACAATGCTTTGGAACTCATCCATTGTTCTCGGAATTCTGTTGATGTTTAATAATGCTTTTGGAACTCTTCCATTGTTCTCTGAATTCTACTGTATTTTAACAATGCTTTGGAACTCTTCCATAATTCTCAGAATTCTGCTGAAGTTTAAAAATGCTTTGGTACTCTTCCATTGTTCTCAGAATTCCAATGAAGCTTAAAAATGCTTTGGAACTCTTTAATTTTTCTCAGAATTCTGCTAAAGTTTAAAAATGCTTTGGAACTCATCCATTGTTCTCAGAATTCTGCTGAAGTTTAAAAATGCTTTGGAACTCTTCCAATGTTCTGGGAATTCAACTGAAGTTTAAAAATGCTTTGGAACTCTTCCTATGTTCTGGGAGTTCTGCTGAAATTTAAAAATGCTTGGGAACTCTTCCATTGTTCTCGGAATTCCGCTGATGTTTAACAATGCTTTAGAACTCTTCCATTGTTCTCGGAATTCCGCTGTAGTTTAAAAATGCTTTGGAACTCTTTCATTGTTCTCGGAATTCTGCTGAAGTTTAGCCATGCTTTGGAACTCTTCCATTGTTCTCGGAATTCCGATGTAGTTTAAAAATGCATTGGAACTCTTCCATTGTTCTCGGAATTCCGCTGAAGGTTAACAATGCTTTGGAACTCTTCCATTGTTCTGGGAATTCTGCTGAAGTTTAAAAATTCTGTGGAACTCTTCCATTGTTCTCGGATTTCCGCTGATGTTTAATAATGCTTTTTGAACTCTTCCATTGTCCTCGGAATTCCGCTGATGTTTATCAATGCTTTGGAACTCTTCCATTGTTCTCGGAATTCTGCTGAAGTTTAAAAATGCTTTGGAACTCTTCCTTTGCTCTGGGAATTCTGCTGAAGTTTAAAAATTCTGTGGAACTCTTCCATTGTTCTTGGAATTCCGCTAATGTTTAACAATGCTTTGGAACTCTTCCATTGTTCTCGGAAATATGCTGATGTTTATCAATGCTTTGGAACTCTTCCATTGTTCTCGGAATTCCGCTGTAGTTTAAAAATGCTTTGGAACTCTTCCATTGTTTTTGGATTTCCGCTAAAGTTTAGCAATGCTTTGGAACTCTTCCATTGTTCTCAGAATTCCGCAAAAGTTTATAAATGCTATGGAACTCTTCCATTGTTCTCGGAATTCTGCTGAAGTTTAAAAAAGCTTTGGAACTCTTCCATTGTTCTTGGAATTCCGTTGATGTTTAATAATGCTTTTGGAACTCTTCCATTGTTCTCGGAATTCCGCTGATGTTTAACAATGCTTTGGAACTCTTCCATTTTTCTCGGAATTCTGCTGAAGTTTAAAAATGCTTTGGAACTCTTCCATTGCTCTGGGAATTCTGCTGAAGTTTAAAAATTCTGTGGAACTATTCCATTGTTCTTGGAATTCTGCTAATGTTTAACAATGCTTTGGAACTCTTCCATTGTTCTCGGAAATACGCTGATGTTTAAAAATGCTTTGGAACTCTTCCATTGTTCTCGGAATTCCGCTGTAGTTTAAAAATGCTTTGGAACTCATCCATTGTTTTTGGATTTCCGCTAAAGTTTAGCAATGCTTTGGAACTCTTCCATTGTTCTCGGAATTCTGCAAAAGTTTATAAATGCTTTGGAACTCTTCCATTGTTCTTGGAATTCTGCTGAAGTTTAAAAAAGCTTTGGAACTCTTCCATTGTTCTCGGAATTCCGCTGAAGTTTAACAATGCTTTGGAACTCTTCCCTTGTTCTCGGAATTCTGTGGAAGTTTAAAAATGCTTTGGAACTCCTCCACTGTTCTCGGAATTCTGCTAAAGTTTAAAAATGCTTTGGAACTCTTCCAATGTTCTGGGAATTCAGCTGAAGTTTAAAAATGCTTTGGAACTCTTCCTATGTTCTGGGAGTTCTGCTGAAGTTTAAAAATGCTTTTGGAACTCTTCCATTGTTCTCTTAATTCCGCTGATGTTTATCAATGCTTTGGAACTCTTCCATTGTTCTGGGAATTCTGGTGAAGTTTAAAAATGCTTTGGAACTCTTCCATTGTTCACGGAAATCTGCTGAAGTTTAAAAGGCTTTGTAACTCTTCCATTGTTCTGGGAATTCTGCTGAAGCTTAAAATTCCTTTGGAACTCTTCCATTGTTCTCAGAATTCCAATGAAGTTTAAAAATGCTTTGGATCTCTTCCATTGTTCTCGGAATTCCGTTGATGTTTAACAATGCTTTTGAACTCTTCCATTGTTCTCGGAATTCCGCTGTAGTTTAAAAATGCATAGGAACTCTTCCATTGTTCTCGGAATTCCGCTGAAGTTTTACAATGCTTTGGAACTCTTTCATTTTTCTCGGAATTCTGCTGATGTTTAAAAATGCTTGGGAACTCTTCCATTGTTCTCGGAATTCCGCTGAAGTTTAAAAATGCTTTGGAACTCCTCCATTGTTCTGGGAATTCGGCTGAAGTTTAAAAATGCTTTGGAACTCTTCCTATGTTCTGGGAGCTCTGCTGAAGTTTAAAATTGCTTTACAAAATTCCATTGTTCTCAGAATTCCAATGAAGCTTAGAAATGCTTTGGAACTCTTCCATTGTTCTCGGAATTCCGCTGAAGTTTAAAAATGCTTTGGAACTCTTCCATGGTTCTCGGAATTCTGCTGAAGTTTAAAAAAGATTTTGAACTATTCCATTGTTCTCGGAATTCCGCTAATATTTAACAATGCTTTGGAACTCTTTCATTGTTCTCGGAATTCCGCTGTAGTTTAAAAATGCTTTGGAACTCTTTCATTGTTCTCGGAATTCCGCTGAAGTTTAGCCATGCTTTGGAACTCTTCCATTGTTCTCGAAATTCCGATGTAGTTTAAAAATGCATTGGAACTCTTTCATTGTTCTCGGAATTCTGCTGAAGGTTAACAATGCTTTGGAACTCTTCCCTTGTTCTGGGAATTCTGCTGAAGTTTAAAAATGCTTTGGAACTCTTCCATTGTTCTCGGAATTCCGCTGATGTTTAACAATGCTTTGGAACTCTTCCATTGTTCTAGGAATTCCGCTGATGTTTAACAATGCTTTGGAACTCTTCCATTGTTCTCGGAATTGAGCTGTAGTTTTAAAATGCTTTGCACCTCTTTCATTGTTCTCGGAACTCCGCTGAAGTTCAACAATGCTTTGGAACTCTTCCATTGTTCTCGGAATTCCGCTGAATTTTAAAAATGCTTTGGAACTCCTCCATTGTTCTGGGAATTCGGCTGAAGTTTAAAAATGCTTTGGAACTCTTCCTATGTTCTGGGAGTTCTGCTGAAGTTTAAAATTGCTTTACAAAATTCCATTGTTCTCAGAATTCCAATGAAGCTTAAAAATGCTTTGGAACTCTTCCATTGTTCTCGGAATTCCGCTGAAGTTTAAAAATGCTTTGGAACGCTTCCATGGTTCTCGGAATTCTGCTGAAGTTTAAAAAAGATTTTGAACTATTCCATTGTTCTCGGAATTCCGCTAATATTTAACAATGCTTTGGAACTCTTTCATTGTTCTCGGAATTCCGCTGTAGTTTAAAAATGCTTTGGAACTCTTTCATTGTTCTCGGAATTCCGCTGAAGTTTAGCCATGCTTTGGAACTCTTCCATTGTTCTCGGAATTCCGATGTAGTTTAAAAATGCATTGGAACTCTGCCATTGTTCTCGGAATTCCGCTGAAGGTTAACAATGCTTTGGAACTCTTCCATTGTTCTCGGAATTCCGCTGTAGTTTAAAAGTGCTTTGGAACTCATCCATTGTTTTTGGATTTCCGCTAAAGTTTAGCAATGCTTTGGAACTCTTCCATTGTTCTCGGAATTCCGCAAAAGTTTATAAATGCTTTGGAACTCTTCCATTGTTCTTGGAATTCTGCTGAAGTTTAAAAAAGCTTTGGAACTCTTCCATTGTTCTCGGAATTCCGCTGAAGTTTAACAATGCTTTGGAACTCTTCCCTTGTTCTCGGAATTCTGTGGAAGTTTAAAAATGCTTTGTTACACCTCCATTGTTCTCGGAATTCTGCTGAAGTTTAAAAATGCTTTGGAACACTTCAAATGTTCTGGGAATTCAGCTGAAGTTTAAAAATGCTTTGGAACTCTTCCTATGTTCTGGGAGTTCTGCTGAAGTTTAAAAATGCTTTTGGAACTCTTCCGTTGTTCTCTTAATTCCGCTGATGTTTATCAATGCTTTGGAACTCTTCCATTGTTCTGGGAATTCTGGTGAAGTTTAAAAATGCTTTGGAACTCTTCCATTGTTCACGGAAATCTGCTGAAGTTTAAAAGGCTTTGTAACTCTTCCATTGTTCTGGGAATTCTGCTGAAGCTTAAAATTGCTTTGGAACTCTTCCATTGTTCTCAGAATTCCAATGAAGTTTAAAAATGCTTTGGATCTCTTCCATTGTTCTCGGAATTCCGCTGATGTTTAACAATGCTTTGGAACTCTTCCATTGTTCTCGGAATTCCGCTGATGTTTAACAATGCTTTGGAACTCTTCCATTGTTCTCGGAATTCTGCTGAAGTTTAAAAATGCTTTGGAACTCCTCCATTGTTCTCGGAATTCTGCTGAAGTTTAAAAATGCTTTGGAACTCTTCCATTGTTCTGGGAATTCGGCTGAAGTTTAAAAATGCTTTGGAACTCTTCCTTTGTTCTGGGAGTTCTGCTAAAGTTTAAAATTGCTTTGGAAAATTCCATTGTTCTCAGAAATCCAATGAAGCTTAAAAATGCTTTGGAACTCTTACATTGTTCTCGGAATTTCGCTAATGTTTAACAATGCGTTGGAACTCTTCCAATGTCCTGGGAATTCAGCTGAAGTGTAAAAATGCTTTGGAACTCTTCCTATGTTCTGGGAGTTCTGCTGATGTTTAAAAATGCTTGGGAACTCTTCCATTGTTCTCGGAATTCCGCTGATGTTTAACAATGCTTTAGAAATCTTCCATTGTTCTCGGAATTCCACTGATGTTTAACAATGCTTTTGAACTCTTCCATTGTTCTCGGAATTCCGCTGTAGTTTAAAAATGCTTTGGAACTCTTCCATTGTTCTCGGAATTCCGCTGATGTTTAACAATGTTTTGGAATTCTTCCATTGTTCTCGGAATTCCGCTGTAGTTTAAAAATGCTTTGGAACTCTTTCATTGTTCTCGGAATTCCGATGTAGTTTAAAAATGCATTGGAACTCTTCCATTGTTCTCGGAATTCCGCTGAAGGTTAACAATGCTTTGGAACTCTTCCATTGTTCTGGGAATTCTGCTGAAGTTTAAAAATGCTTTGGAACTCTTCCATTGTTCTCGGAATTCCGCTGATGTTTAACAATGCTTTGGAACTCTTCCATTGTTCTAGGAATTTCGCTGATGTTTAACAATGCTTTGGAACTCTTCCATTGTTCTCGGAATTCTGCTGTAGTTTAAAAATGCTTTGGAACTCTTCCGTTGTTCTCGGAATTCTGCTGAAGTTTAAAAATTCTGTGGAACTCTTCCATTGTTCTCGGATTTCCGCTGATGTTTAATAATGCTTTTGGAACTCATCCATTGTTCTCGGAATTCCAATAATGTTTAACAATGCTTTGGAACTCTTCCATTATTCTCGGAATTCTACTGTATTTTAACAATGCTTTGGAACTCTTCCATAATTCTCAGAATTCTGCTGAAGTTTAAAAATGCTTTGGTACTCTTCCATTGTTCTCAGAATTCCAATGAAGCTTAAAAATGCTTTGGAACTCTTTAATTTTTCTCAGAATTCTGCTAAAGTTTAAAAATGCTTTGGAACTCATCCCTTGTTCTCAGAATTTTTCTGAAGTTCAAAAATGCTTTGGAACTCTTCCAATGTTCTGGGAATTCAGCTGAAGTTTAAAAATGCTTTGGAACTCTTCCTATGTTCTGGGAGTTCTGCTGAAGTTTAAAAATGCTTGGGAACTCTTCCATTGTTCTCGGAATTCCGCTGATGTTTAACAATGCTTTAGAACTCTTCCATTGTTCTCGGAATTATGCTGTAGTTTAAAAATGCTTTGGAACTCTTTCATTGTTCTCGGAATTCTGCTGAAGTTTAGCCATGCTTTGGAACTCTTCCATTGTTCTCGGAATTCCGATGTAGTTTAAAAATGCATTGGAACTCTTCCATTGTTCTCGAAATTCCGCTGAAGGTTAACAATGCTTTGGAACTCTTCCATTGTTCTTGGAATTCTGCTGAAGTTTAAAAAAGCTTTGGAACTCTTCCATTGTTCTCGGAATTCCGCTGAAGTTTAACAATGCTTTGGAACTCTTCCCTTGTTCTCGGAATTCTGTGGAAGTTTAAAAATGCTTTGTTACACCTCCATTGTTCTCGGAATTCTGCTGAAGTTTAAAAATGCTTTGGAACACTTCAAATTTTCTGGGAATTCAGCTGAAGTTTAAAAATGCTTTGGAACTCTTCCTATGTTCTGGGAGTTCTGCTGAAGTTTAAAAATGCTTTTGGAACTCTTCCGTTGTTCTCTTAATTCCGCTGATGTTTATCAATGCTTTGGAACTCTTCCATTGTTCTGGGAATTCTGGTGAAGTTTAAAAATGCTTTGGAACTCTTCCATTGTTCACGGAAATCTGCTGAAGTTTAAAAGGCTTTGTAACTCTTCCATTGTTCTGGGAATTCTGCTGAAGCTTAAAATTGCTTTGGAACTCTTCCATTGTTCTCAGAATTCCAATGAAGTTTAAAAATGCTTTGGATCTCTTCCATTGTTCTCGGAATTCCGCTGATGTTTAACAATGCTTTGGAACTCTTCCATTGTTCTCGGAATTCCGCTGATGTTTAACAATGCTTTGGAACTCTTCCATTGTTCTCGGAATTCTGCTGAAGTTTAAAAATGCTTTGGAACTCCTCCATTGTTCTCGGAATTCTGCTGAAGTTTAAAAATGCTTTGGAACTCTTCCATTGTTCTGGGAATTCGGCTGAAGTTTAAAAATGCTTTGGAACTCTTCCTATGTTCTGGGAGTTCTGCTAAAGTTTAAAATTGCTTTGGAAAATTCCATTGTTCTCAGAAATCCAATGAAGCTTAAAAATGCTTTGGAACTCTTACATTGTTCTCGGAATTTCGCTAATGTTTAACAATGCGTTGGAACTCTTCCAATGTCCTGGGAATTCAGCTGAAGTGTAAAAATGCTTTGGAACTCTTCCTATGTTCTGGGAGTTCTGCTGATGTTTAAAAATGCTTGGGAACTCTTCCATTGTTCTCGGAATTCCGCTGATGTTTAACAATGCTTTAGAAATCTTCCATTGTTCTCGGAATTCCACTGATGTTTAACAATGCTTTTGAACTCTTCCATTGTTCTCGGAATTCCGCTGTAGTTTAAAAATGCTTTGGAACTCTTCCATTGTTCTCGGAATTCCGCTGATGTTTAACAATGTTTTGGAATTCTTCCATTGTTCTCGGAATTCCGCTGTAGTTTAAAAATGCTTTGGAACTCTTTCATTGTTCTCGGAATTCCGATGTAGTTTAAAAATGCATTGGAACTCTTCCATTGTTCTCGGAATTCCGCTGAAGGTTAACAATGCTTTGGAACTCTTCCATTGTTCTGGGAATTCTGCTGAAGTTTAAAAATGCTTTGGAACTCTTCCATTGTTCTCGGAATTCCGCTGATGTTTAACAATGCTTTGGAACTCTTCCATTGTTCTAGGAATTTCGCTGATGTTTAACAATGCTTTGGAACTCTTCCATTGTTCTCGGAATTCTGCTGTAGTTTAAAAATGCTTTGGAACTCTTCCGTTGTTCTCGGAATTCTGCTGAAGTTTAAAAATTCTGTGGAACTCTTCCATTGTTCTCGGATTTCCGCTGATGTTTAATAATGCTTTTGGAACTCATCCATTGTTCTCGGAATTCCAATAATGTTTAACAATGCTTTGGAACTCTTCCATTATTCTCGGAATTCTACTGTATTTTAACAATGCTTTGGAACTCTTCCATAATTCTCAGAATTCTGCTGAAGTTTAAAAATGCTTTGGTACTCTTCCATTGTTCTCAGAATTCCAATGAAGCTTAAAAATGCTTTGGAACTCTTTAATTTTTCTCAGAATTCTGCTAAAGTTTAAAAATGCTTTGGAACTCATCCCTTGTTCTCAGAATTTTTCTGAAGTTCAAAAATGCTTTGGAACTCTTCCAATGTTCTGGGAATTCCGCTGAAGTTTAAAAATGCTTTGGAACTCTTCCTATGTTCTGGGAGTTCTGCTGAAGTTTAAAAATGCTTGGGAACTCTTCCATTGTTCTCGGAATTCCGCTGATGTTTAACAATGCTTTAGAACTCTTCCATTGTTCTCGGAATTATGCTGTAGTTTAAAAATGCTTTGGAACTCTTTCATTGTTCTCGGAATTCTGCTGAAGTTTAGCCATGCTTTGGAACTCTTCCATTGTTCTCGGAATTCCGATGTAGTTTAAAAATGCATTGGAACTCTTCCATTGTTCTCGAAATTCCGCTGAAGGTTAACAATGCTTTGGAACTCTTCCATTGTTCAGGGAATTCTGCTGAAGTTTAAAAATGCTTTGGAACTCTTCCGTTGTTCTCGGAAGTCTGCTGAAGTTTAAATATTCTGTGGAACTCTTCCATTGTTCTCGGATTTCCGCTGAGGTTTAATAATGCTTTTTGAACTCTTCCATTGTTCGCGGAATTCCGCTGATGTTTAACAATGCTTTGGAACTCGTCCATTGCTCTGGGAATTCTGCTGAAGTTTAAAAATTCTGTGGAACTATTCCATTGTTCTTGGAATTCTGCTAATGTTTAACAATGCTTTGGAACTCTTCCATTGTTCTCGGAAATACGCTGATGTTTAAAAATGCTTTGGAACTCTTCCATTGTTCTCGGAATTCCGCTGTAGTTTAAAAGTGCTTTGGAACTCATCCATTGTTTTTGGATTTCCGCTAAAGTTTAGCAATGCTTTGGAACTCTTCCATTGTTATCGGAATTCCGCAAAAGTTTATAAATGCTTTGGAACTCTTCCATTGTTCTTGGAATTCTGCTGAAGTTTAAAAAAGCTTTGGAACTCTTCCATTGTTCTCGGAATTCCGCTGAAGTTTAACAATGCTTTGGAACTCTTCCCTTGTTCTCAGAATTCTGTGGAAGTTTAAAAATGCTTTGTTACACCTCCATTGTTCTCGGAATTCTGCAGAAGTTTAAAAATGCTTTGGAACACTTCAAATGTTCTGGGAATTCAGCTGAAGTTTAAAAATGCTTTGGAACTCTTCCGTTGTTCTCGGAATTCTGCTGAAGTTTAAAAATTCTGTGGAACTCTTCCATTGTTCTCGGATTTCCGCTGATGTTTAATAATGCTTTTGGAACTCATCCATTGTTCTCGGAATTCCACTAATGTTTAACAATGCTTTGGAACTCATCCATTGTTCTCGGAATTCTGTTGATGTTTAATAATGCTTTTGGAACTCTTCCATTGTTCTCTGAATTCTACTGTATTTTAACAATGCTTTGGAACTCTTCCATAATTCTCAGAATTCTGCTGAAGTTTAAAAATGCTTTGGTACTCTTCCATTGTTCTCAGAATTCCAATGAAGCTTAAAAATGCTTTGGAACTCTTTAATTTTTCTCAGAATTCTGCTAAAGTTTAAAAATGCTTTGGAACTCATCCATTGTTCTCAGAATTCTGCTGAAGTTTAAAAATGCTTTGGAACTCTTCCAATGTTCTGGGAATTCAACTGAAGTTTAAAAATGCTTTGGAACTCTTCCTATGTTCTGGGAGTTCTGCTGAAATTTAAAAATGCTTGGGAACTCTTCCATTGTTCTCGGAATTCCGCTGATGTTTAACAATGCTTTAGAACTCTTCCATTGTTCTCGGAATTCCGCTGTAGTTTAAAAATGCTTTGGAACTCTTTCATTGTTCTCGGAATTCTGCTGAAGTTTAGCCATGCTTTGGAACTCTTCCATTGTTCTCGGAATTCCGATGTAGTTTAAAAATGCATTGGAACTCTTCCATTGTTCTCGGAATTCCGCTGAAGGTTAACAATGCTTTGGAACTCTTCCATTGTTCTGGGAATTCTGCTGAAGTTTAAAAATTCTGTGGAACTCTTCCATTGTTCTCGGATTTCCGCTGATGTTTAATAATGCTTTTTGAACTCTTCCATTGTCCTCGGAATTCCGCTGATGTTTATCAATGCTTTGGAACTCTTCCATTGTTCTCGGAATTCTGCTGAAGTTTAAAAATGCTTTGGAACTCTTCCTTTGCTCTGGGAATTCTGCTGAAGTTTAAAAATTCTGTGGAACTCTTCCATTGTTCTTGGAATTCCGCTAATGTTTAACAATGCTTTGGAACTCTTCCATTGTTCTCGGAAATATGCTGATGTTTATCAATGCTTTGGAACTCTTCCATTGTTCTCGGAATTCCGCTGTAGTTTAAAAATGCTTTGGAACTCTTCCATTGTTTTTGGATTTCCGCTAAAGTTTAGCAATGCTTTGGAACTCTTCCATTGTTCTCAGAATTCCGCAAAAGTTTATAAATGCTATGGAACTCTTCCATTGTTCTCGGAATTCTGCTGAAGTTTAAAAAAGCTTTGGAACTCTTCCATTGTTCTTGGAATTCCGTTGATGTTTAATAATGCTTTTGGAACTCTTCCATTGTTCTCGGAATTCCGCTGATGTTTAACAATGCTTTGGAACTCTTCCATTTTTCTCGGAATTCTGCTGAAGTTTAAAAATGCTTTGGAACTCTTCCATTGCTCTGGGAATTCTGCTGAAGTTTAAAAATTCTGTGGAACTATTCCATTGTTCTTGGAATTCTGCTAATGTTTAACAATGCTTTGGAACTCTTCCATTGTTCTCGGAAATACGCTGATGTTTAAAAATGCTTTGGAACTCTTCCATTGTTCTCGGAATTCCGCTGTAGTTTAAAAATGCTTTGGAACTCATCCATTGTTTTTGGATTTCCGCTAAAGTTTAGCAATGCTTTGGAACTCTTCCATTGTTCTCGGAATTCTGCAAAAGTTTATAAATGCTTTGGAACTCTTCCATTGTTCTTGGAATTCTGCTGAAGTTTAAAAAAGCTTTGGAACTCTTCCATTGTTCTCGGAATTCCGCTGAAGTTTAACAATGCTTTGGAACTCTTCCCTTGTTCTCGGAATTCTGTGGAAGTTTAAAAATGCTTTGGAACTCCTCCACTGTTCTCGGAATTCTGCTAAAGTTTAAAAATGCTTTGGAACTCTTCCAATGTTCTGGGAATTCAGCTGAAGTTTAAAAATGCTTTGGAACTCTTCCTATGTTCTGGGAGTTCTGCTGAAGTTTAAAAATGCTTTTGGAACTCTTCCATTGTTCTCTTAATTCCGCTGATGTTTATCAATGCTTTGGAACTCTTCCATTGTTCTGGGAATTCTGGTGAAGTTTAAAAATGCTTTGGAACTCTTCCATTGTTCACGGAAATCTGCTGAAGTTTAAAAGGCTTTGTAACTCTTCCATTGTTCTGGGAATTCTGCTGAAGCTTAAAATTCCTTTGGAACTCTTCCATTGTTCTCAGAATTCCAATGAAGTTTAAAAATGCTTTGGATCTCTTCCATTGTTCTCGGAATTCCGTTGATGTTTAACAATGCTTTTGAACTCTTCCATTGTTCTCGGAATTCCGCTGTAGTTTAAAAATGCATAGGAACTCTTCCATTGTTCTCGGAATTCCGCTGAAGTTTTACAATGCTTTGGAACTCTTCCATTATTCTCGGAATTCTACTGTATTTTAACAATGCTTTGGAACTCTTCCATAATTCTCAGAATTCTGCTGAAGTTTAAAAATGCTTTGGTACTCTTCCATTGTTCTCAGAATTCCAATGAAGCTTAAAAATGCTTTGGAACTCTTTAATTTTTCTCAGAATTCTGCTAAAGTTTAAAAATGCTTTGGAACTCATCCCTTGTTCTCAGAATTTTTCTGAAGTTCAAAAATGCTTTGGAACTCTTCCAATGTTCTGGGAATTCAGCTGAAGTTTAAAAATGCTTTGGAACTCTTCCTATGTTCTGGGAGTTCTGCTGAAGTTTAAAAATGCTTGGGAACTCTTCCATTGTTCTCGGAATTCCGCTGATGTTTAACAATGCTTTAGAACTCTTCCATTGTTCTCGGAATTATGCTGTAGTTTAAAAATGCTTTGGAACTCTTTCATTGTTCTCGGAATTCTGCTGAAGTTTAGCCATGCTTTGGAACTCTTCCATTGTTCTCGGAATTCCGATGTAGTTTAAAAATGCATTGGAACTCTTCCATTGTTCTCGAAATTCCGCTGAAGGTTAACAATGCTTTGGAACTCTTCCATTGTTCTTGGAATTCTGCTGAAGTTTAAAAAAGCTTTGGAACTCTTCCATTGTTCTCGGAATTCCGCTGAAGTTTAACAATGCTTTGGAACTCTTCCCTTGTTCTCGGAATTCTGTGGAAGTTTAAAAATGCTTTGTTACACCTCCATTGTTCTCGGAATTCTGCTGAAGTTTAAAAATGCTTTGGAACACTTCAAATTTTCTGGGAATTCAGCTGAAGTTTAAAAATGCTTTGGAACTCTTCCTATGTTCTGGGAGTTCTGCTGAAGTTTAAAAATGCTTTTGGAACTCTTCCGTTGTTCTCTTAATTCCGCTGATGTTTATCAATGCTTTGGAACTCTTCCATTGTTCTGGGAATTCTGGTGAAGTTTAAAAATGCTTTGGAACTCTTCCATTGTTCATGGAAATCTGCTGAAGTTTAAAAGGCTTTGTAACTCTTCCATTGTTCTGGGAATTCTGCTGAAGCTTAAAATTGCTTTGGAACTCTTCCATTGTTCTCAGAATTCCAATGAAGTTTAAAAATGCTTTGGATCTCTTCCATTGTTCTCGGAATTCCGCTGATGTTTAACAATGCTTTGGAACTCTTCCATTGTTCTCGGAATTCCGCTGATGTTTAACAATGCTTTGGAACTCTTCCATTGTTCTCGGAATTCTGCTGAAGTTTAAAAATGCTTTGGAACTCCTCCATTGTTCTCGGAATTCTGCTGAAGTTTAAAAATGCTTTGGAACTCTTCCATTGTTCTGGGAATTCGGCTGAAGTTTAAAAATGCTTTGGAACTCTTCCTATGTTCTGGGAGTTCTGCTAAAGTTTAAAATTGCTTTGGAAAATTCCATTGTTCTCAGAAATCCAATGAAGCTTAAAAATGCTTTGGAACTCTTACATTGTTCTCGGAATTTCGCTAATGTTTAACAATGCGTTGGAACTCTTCCAATGTCCTGGGAATTCAGCTGAAGTGTAAAAATGCTTTGGAACTCTTCCTATGTTCTGGGAGTTCTGCTGATGTTTAAAAATGCTTGGGAACTCTTCCATTGTTCTCGGAATTCCGCTGATGTTTAACAATGCTTTAGAAATCTTCCATTGTTCTCGGAATTCCACTGATGTTTAACAATGCTTTTGAACTCTTCCATTGTTCTCGGAATTCCGCTGTAGTTTAAAAATGCTTTGGAACTCTTCCATTGTTCTCGGAATTCCGCTGATGTTTAACAATGTTTTGGAATTCTTCCATTGTTCTCGGAATTCCGCTGTAGTTTAAAAATGCTTTGGAACTCTTTCATTGTTCTCGGAATTCCGATGTAGTTTAAAAATGCATTGGAACTCTTCCATTGTTCTCGGAATTCCGCTGAAGGTTAACAATGCTTTGGAACTCTTCCATTGTTCTGGGAATTCTGCTGAAGTTTAAAAATGCTTTGGAACTCTTCCATTGTTCTCGGAATTCCGCTGATGTTTAACAATGCTTTGGAACTCTTCCATTGTTCTAGGAATTTCGCTGATGTTTAACAATGCTTTGGAACTCTTCCATTGTTCTCGGAATTCTGCTGTAGTTTAAAAATGCTTTGGAACTCTTCCGTTGTTCTCGGAATTCTGCTGAAGTTTAAAAATTCTGTGGAACTCTTCCATTGTTCTCGGATTTCCGCTGATGTTTAATAATGCTTTTGGAACTCATCCATTGTTCTCGGAATTCCAATAATGTTTAACAATGCTTTGGAACTCTTCCATTATTCTCGGAATTCTACTGTATTTTAACAATGCTTTGGAACTCTTCCATAATTCTCAGAATTCTGCTGAAGTTTAAAAATGCTTTGGTACTCTTCCATTGTTCTCAGAATTCCAATGAAGCTTAAAAATGCTTTGGAACTCTTTAATTTTTCTCAGAATTCTGCTAAAGTTTAAAAATGCTTTGGAACTCATCCCTTGTTCTCAGAATTTTTCTGAAGTTCAAAAATGCTTTGGAACTCTTCCAATGTTCTGGGAATTCCGCTGAAGTTTAAAAATGCTTTGGAACTCTTCCTATGTTCTGGGAGTTCTGCTGAAGTTTAAAAATGCTTGGGAACTCTTCCATTGTTCTCGGAATTCCGCTGATGTTTAACAATGCTTTAGAACTCTTCCATTGTTCTCGGAATTATGCTGTAGTTTAAAAATGCTTTGGAACTCTTTCATTGTTCTCGGAATTCTGCTGAAGTTTAGCCATGCTTTGGAACTCTTCCATTGTTCTCGGAATTCCGATGTAGTTTAAAAATGCATTGGAACTCTTCCATTGTTCTCGAAATTCCGCTGAAGGTTAACAATGCTTTGGAACTCTTCCATTGTTCAGGGAATTCTGCTGAAGTTTAAAAATGCTTTGGAACTCTTCCGTTGTTCTCGGAAGTCTGCTGAAGTTTAAATATTCTGTGGAACTCTTCCATTGTTCTCGGATTTCCGCTGAGGTTTAATAATGCTTTTTGAACTCTTCCATTGTTCGCGGAATTCCGCTGATGTTTAACAATGCTTTGGAACTCGTCCATTGCTCTGGGAATTCTGCTGAAGTTTAAAAATTCTGTGGAACTATTCCATTGTTCTTGGAATTCTGCTAATGTTTAACAATGCTTTGGAACTCTTCCATTGTTCTCGGAAATACGCTGATGTTTAAAAATGCTTTGGAACTCTTCCATTGTTCTCGGAATTCCGCTGTAGTTTAAAAGTGCTTTGGAACTCATCCATTGTTTTTGGATTTCCGCTAAAGTTTAGCAATGCTTTGGAACTCTTCCATTGTTATCGGAATTCCGCAAAAGTTTATAAATGCTTTGGAACTCTTCCATTGTTCTTGGAATTCTGCTGAAGTTTAAAAAAGCTTTGGAACTCTTCCATTGTTCTCGGAATTCCGCTGAAGTTTAACAATGCTTTGGAACTCTTCCCTTGTTCTCAGAATTCTGTGGAAGTTTAAAAATGCTTTGTTACACCTCCATTGTTCTCGGAATTCTGCAGAAGTTTAAAAATGCTTTGGAACACTTCAAATGTTCTGGGAATTCAGCTGAAGTTTAAAAATGCTTTGGAACTCTTCCGTTGTTCTCGGAATTCTGCTGAAGTTTAAAAATTCTGTGGAACTCTTCCATTGTTCTCGGATTTCCGCTGATGTTTAATAATGCTTTTGGAACTCATCCATTGTTCTCGGAATTCCACTAATGTTTAACAATGCTTTGGAACTCATCCATTGTTCTCGGAATTCTGTTGATGTTTAATAATGCTTTTGGAACTCTTCCATTGTTCTCTGAATTCTACTGTATTTTAACAATGCTTTGGAACTCTTCCATAATTCTCAGAATTCTGCTGAAGTTTAAAAATGCTTTGGTACTCTTCCATTGTTCTCAGAATTCCAATGAAGCTTAAAAATGCTTTGGAACTCTTTAATTTTTCTCAGAATTCTGCTAAAGTTTAAAAATGCTTTGGAACTCATCCATTGTTCTCAGAATTCTGCTGAAGTTTAAAAATGCTTTGGAACTCTTCCAATGTTCTGGGAATTCAACTGAAGTTTAAAAATGCTTTGGAACTCTTCCTATGTTCTGGGAGTTCTGCTGAAATTTAAAAATGCTTGGGAACTCTTCCATTGTTCTCGGAATTCCGCTGATGTTTAACAATGCTTTAGAACTCTTCCATTGTTCTCGGAATTCCGCTGTAGTTTAAAAATGCTTTGGAACTCTTTCATTGTTCTCGGAATTCTGCTGAAGTTTAGCCATGCTTTGGAACTCTTCCATTGTTCTCGGAATTCCGATGTAGTTTAAAAATGCATTGGAACTCTTCCATTGTTCTCGGAATTCCGCTGAAGGTTAACAATGCTTTGGAACTCTTCCATTGTTCTGGGAATTCTGCTGAAGTTTAAAAATTCTGTGGAACTCTTCCATTGTTCTCGGATTTCCGCTGATGTTTAATAATGCTTTTTGAACTCTTCCATTGTCCTCGGAATTCCGCTGATGTTTATCAATGCTTTGGAACTCTTCCATTGTTCTCGGAATTCTGCTGAAGTTTAAAAATGCTTTGGAACTCTTCCTTTGCTCTGGGAATTCTGCTGAAGTTTAAAAATTCTGTGGAACTCTTCCATTGTTCTTGGAATTCCGCTAATGTTTAACAATGCTTTGGAACTCTTCCATTGTTCTCGGAAATATGCTGATGTTTATCAATGCTTTGGAACTCTTCCATTGTTCTCGGAATTCCGCTGTAGTTTAAAAATGCTTTGGAACTCTTCCATTGTTTTTGGATTTCCGCTAAAGTTTAGCAATGCTTTGGAACTCTTCCATTGTTCTCAGAATTCCGCAAAAGTTTATAAATGCTATGGAACTCTTCCATTGTTCTCGGAATTCTGCTGAAGTTTAAAAAAGCTTTGGAACTCTTCCATTGTTCTTGGAATTCCGTTGATGTTTAATAATGCTTTTGGAACTCTTCCATTGTTCTCGGAATTCCGCTGATGTTTAACAATGCTTTGGAACTCTTCCATTTTTCTCGGAATTCTGCTGAAGTTTAAAAATGCTTTGGAACTCTTCCATTGCTCTGGGAATTCTGCTGAAGTTTAAAAATTCTGTGGAACTATTCCATTGTTCTTGGAATTCTGCTAATGTTTAACAATGCTTTGGAACTCTTCCATTGTTCTCGGAAATACGCTGATGTTTAAAAATGCTTTGGAACTCTTCCATTGTTCTCGGAATTCCGCTGTAGTTTAAAAATGCTTTGGAACTCATCCATTGTTTTTGGATTTCCGCTAAAGTTTAGCAATGCTTTGGAACTCTTCCATTGTTCTCGGAATTCTGCAAAAGTTTATAAATGCTTTGGAACTCTTCCATTGTTCTTGGAATTCTGCTGAAGTTTAAAAAAGCTTTGGAACTCTTCCATTGTTCTCGGAATTCCGCTGAAGTTTAACAATGCTTTGGAACTCTTCCCTTGTTCTCGGAATTCTGTGGAAGTTTAAAAATGCTTTGGAACTCCTCCACTGTTCTCGGAATTCTGCTAAAGTTTAAAAATGCTTTGGAACTCTTCCAATGTTCTGGGAATTCAGCTGAAGTTTAAAAATGCTTTGGAACTCTTCCTATGTTCTGGGAGTTCTGCTGAAGTTTAAAAATGCTTTTGGAACTCTTCCATTGTTCTCTTAATTCCGCTGATGTTTATCAATGCTTTGGAACTCTTCCATTGTTCTGGGAATTCTGGTGAAGTTTAAAAATGCTTTGGAACTCTTCCATTGTTCACGGAAATCTGCTGAAGTTTAAAAGGCTTTGTAACTCTTCCATTGTTCTGGGAATTCTGCTGAAGCTTAAAATTCCTTTGGAACTCTTCCATTGTTCTCAGAATTCCAATGAAGTTTAAAAATGCTTTGGATCTCTTCCATTGTTCTCGGAATTCCGTTGATGTTTAACAATGCTTTTGAACTCTTCCATTGTTCTCGGAATTCCGCTGTAGTTTAAAAATGCATAGGAACTCTTCCATTGTTCTCGGAATTCCGCTGAAGTTTTACAATGCTTTGGAACTCTTTCATTTTTCTCGGAATTCTGCTGATGTTTAAAAATGCTTGGGAACTCTTCCATTGTTCTCGGAATTCCGCTGATGTTTAACAATGCTTTGGAACTCTTTCATTGTTCTCGGAATTCCGCTGTAGTTTAAAAATGCTTTGGAACTCTTTCATTGTTCTCGGAATTCCGCTGAAGTTTAGCCATGCTTTGGAACTCTTCCATTGTTCTTGAAATTCCGATGTAGTTTAAAAATGCATTGGAACTCTTCCATTGTTCTCGGAATTCCGCTGAAGGTTAGCAATGCTTTGGAACTCTTCCATTGTTCTGGGAATTCTGCTGAAGTTTAAAAATGCTTTGGAACTCTTCCATTGTTCTCGGAATTCCGCTGATGTTTAACAATGCTTTGGAACTCTTCCATTGTTCTAGGAATTCCGCTGATGTTTAACAATGCTTTGGAACTCTTCCATTGTTCTCGGAATTGAGCTGTAGTTTTAAAATGCTTTGCAACTCTTTCATTGTTCTCGGAACTCCGCTGAAGTTCAACAATGCTTTGGAACTCTTCCATTGTTCTCGGAATTCCGCTGAAGTTTAAAAATGCTTTGGAACTCCTCCATTGTTCTGGGAATTCGGCTGAAGTTTAAAAATGCTTTGGAACTCTTCCTATGTTCTGGGAGTTCTGCTGAATTTTAAAATTGCTTTACAAAATTCCATTGTTCTCAGAATTCCAATGAAGCTTAAAAATGCTTTGGAACTCTTCCATTGTTCTCAGAATTCCAATGAAGCTTAAAAATGCTTTGGAACTCTTTAATTTTTCTCAGAATTCTGCTAAAGTTTAAAAATGCTTTGGAACTCATCCATTGTTCTCAGAATTCTGCTGAAGTTTAAAAATGCTTTGGAACTCTTCCAATGTTCTGGGAATTCAACTGAAGTTTAAAAATGCTTTGGAACTCTTCCTATGTTCTGGGAGTTCTGCTGAAATTTAAAAATGCTTGGGAACTCTTCCATTGTTCTCGGAATTCCGCTGATGTTTAACAATGCTTTAGAACTCTTCCATTGTTCTAGGAATTCCGCTGATGTTTAACAATGCTTTGGAACTCTTCCATTGTTCTCGGAATTGAGCTGTAGTTTTAAAATGCTTTGCAACTCTTTCATTGTTCTCGGAACTCCGCTGAAGTTCAACAATGCTTTGGAACTCTTCCATTGTTCTCGGAATTCCTCTGAAGTTTAAAAATGCTTTGGAACTCCTCCATTGTTCTGGGAATTCGGCTGAAGTTTAAAAATGCTTTGGAACTCTTCCTATGTTCTGGGAGTTCTGCTGAAGTTTAAAAATGCTTTTGGAACTCTTCCATTGTTCTCTTAATTCCGCTGATGTTTATCAATGCTTTGGAACTCTTCCATTGTTCTGGGAATTCTGGTGAAGTTTAAAAATGCTTTGGAACTCTTCCATTGTTCACGGAAATCTGCTGAAGTTTAAAAGGCTTTGTAACTCTTCCATTGTTCTGGGAATTCTGCTGAAGCTTAAAATTGCTTTGGAACTCTTCCATTGTTCTCAGAATTCCAATGAAGTTTAAAAATGCTTTGGATCTCTTCCATTGTTCTCGGAATTCCGCTGATGTTTAACAATGCTTTGGAACTCTTCCATTGTTCTCGGAATTCCGCTGATGTTTAACAATGCTTTGGAACTCTTCCATTGTTCTCGGAATTCTGCTGAAGTTTAAAAATGCTTTGGAACTCCTCCATTGTTCTCGGAATTCTGCTGAAGTTTAAAAATGCTTTGGAACTCTTCCATTGTTCTGGGAATTCGGCTGAAGTTTAAAAATGCTTTGGAACTCTTCCTATGTTCTGGGAGTTCTGCTAAAGTTTAAAATTGCTTTGGAAAATTCCATTGTTCTCAGAAATCCAATGAAGCTTAAAAATGCTTTGGAACTCTTACATTGTTCTCGGAATTCCGCTAATGTTTAACAATGCTTTGGAACTCTTCCAATGTCCTGGGAATTCAGCTGAAGTGTAAAAATGCTTTGGAACTCTTCCTATGTTCTGGGATTTCTGCTGATGTTTAAAAATGCTTGGGAACTCTTCCATTGTTCTCGGAATTCCGCTGATGTTTAACAATGCTTTAGAAATCTTCCATTGTTCTCGGAATACCACTGATGTTTAACAATGCTTTTGAACTCTTCCATTGTTCTCGGAATTCCGCTGTAGTTTAAAAATGCTTTTGAACTCTTCCATTGTTCTCGGAATTCCGCTGATGTTTATCAATGCTTTGGAACTCTTCCATTGTTCTCGGAATTCTGCTGAAGTTTAAAAATGCTTTGGAACTCTTCCATTGTTCTGGGAATTCTGCTGAAGTTTAAAAATTCTGTGGAACTCTTCCATTGTTCTTGGAATTCCGCTAATGTTTAACAATGCTTTGGAACTCTTCCATTGTTCTCGGAAATATGCTGATGTTTATCAATGCTTTGGAACTCTTCCATTGTTCTCGGAATTCCGCTGTAGTTTAAAAATGCTTTGGAACTCTTCCATTGTTTTTGGATTTCAGCTAAAGTTTAGCAATGCTTTGGAACTCTTCCATTGTTCTCAGAATTCCGCAAAAGTTTATAAATGCTATGGAACTCTTCCATTGTTCTCGGAATTCTGCTGAAGTTTAAAAAAGCTTTGGAACTCTTCCATTGTTCTTGGAATTCCGTTGATGTTTAATAATGCTTTTGGAACTCTTCCATTGTTCTCGGAATTCCGCTGATGTTTAACAATGCTTTGGAACTCTTCCATTTTTCTCGGAATTCTGCTGAAGTTTAAAAATGCTTTGGAACTCTTCCATTGCTCTGGGAATTCTGCTGAAGTTTAAAAATTCTGTGGAACTATTCCATTGTTCTTGGAATTCTGCTAATGTTTAACAATGCTTTGGAACTCTTCCATTGTTCTCGGAAATACGCTGATGTTTAAAAATGCTTTGGAACTCTTCCATTGTTCTCGGAATTCCGCTGTAGTTTAAAAATGCTTTGGAACTCATCCATTGTTTTTGGATTTCCGCTAAAGTTTAGCAATGCTTTGGAACTCTTCCATTGTTCTTGGAATTCTGCTGAAGTTTAAAAAAGCTTTGGAACTCTTCCATTGTTCTCGGAATTCCGCTGAAGTTTAACAATGCTTTGGAACTCTTCCCTTGTTCTCGGAATTCTGTGGAAGTTTAAAAATGCTTTGGAACTCCTCCATTGTTCTCGGAATTCTGCTGAAGTTTAAAAATGCTTTGGAACTCTTCCAATGTTCTGGGAATTCAGCTGAAGTTTAAAAATGCTTTGGAACTCTTCCTATGTTCTGGGAGTTCTGCTGAAGTTTAAAATGCTTTTGGAACTCTTCCATTGTTCACGGAAATCTGCTGAAGTTTAAAAGGCTTTGTAACTCTTCCATTGTTCTGGGAATTCTGCTGAAGCTTAAAATTCCTTTGGAACTCTTCCATTGTTCTCAGAATTCCAATGAAGTTTAAAAATGCTTTGGATCTCTTCCATTGTTCTCGGAATTCCGCTGATGTTTAACAATGCTTTTGAACTCTTCCATTGTTCTCGAAATTCCGCTGTAGTTTAAAAATGCATAGGAACTCTTCCATTGTTCTCGGAATTCCGCTGAAGTTTTACAATGCTTTGGAACTCTTCCATTTTTCTCGGAATTCTGCTGATGTTTAAAAATGCTTGGGAACTCTTCCATTGTTCTCGGAATTCCGCTGATGGTTAACAATGCTTTGGAACTCTTTCATTGTTCTCGGAATTCCGCTGTAGTTTAAAAATGCTTTGGAACTCTTTCATTGTTCTTGGAATTCCGCTGAAGTTTAGCCATGCTTTGGAACTCTTCCATTGTTCTCGAAATTCCGATGTAGTTTAAAAATGCATTGGAACTCTTCCATTGTTCTCGGAATTCCGCTGAAGGTTAGCAATGCTTTGGAACTCTTCCATTGTTCTGGGAATTCTGCTGAAGTTTAAAAATGCTTTGGAACTCTTCCATTGTTCTCGGAATTCCGCTGATGTTTAACAATGCTTTGGAACTCTTCCATTGTTCTAGGAATTCCGCTGATGTTTAACAATGCTTTGGAACTCTTCCATTGTTCTCGGAATTGAGCTGTAGTTTTAAAATGTTTTGCAACTCTTTCATTGTTCTCGGAACTCCACTGAAGTTCAACAATGCTTTGGAACTCTTCCATTGTTCTCGGAATTCCACTGAAGTTTAAAAATGCTTTGGAACTCCTCCATTGTTCTGGGAATTCGGCTGAAGTTTAAAAATGCTTTGGAACTCTTCCTATGTTCTGGGAGTTCTGCTGAAGTTTAAAAATGCTTTTGGAACTCTTCCATTGTTCTCTTAATTCCGCTGATGTTTATCAATGCTTTGGAACTCTTCCATTGTTCTGGGAATTCTGGTGAAGTTTAAAAGGCTTTGTAACTCTTCCATTGTTCTGGGAATTCTGCTGAAGCTTAAAATTGCTTTGGAACTCTTCCATTGTTCTCAGAATTCCAATGAAGTTTAAAAATGCTTTGGATCTCTTCCATTGTTCTCGGAATTCCGCTGATGTTTAACAATGCTTTGAAACTCTTCCATTGTTCTCGGAATTCCGCTGATGTTTAACAATGCTTTGGAACTCTTCCATTGTTCTCGGAATTCTGCTGAAGTTTAAAAATGCTTTGGAACTCCTCCATTGTTCTCGGAATTCTGCTGAAGTTTAAAAATGCTTTGGAACTCTTCCATTGTTCTAGGAATTCGGCTGAAGTTTAAAAATGCTTTGGAACTCTTCCTATGTTCTGGGAGTTCTGCTAAAGTTTAAAATTGCTTTGGAAAATTCCATTGTTCTCAGAAATCCAATGAAGCTTAAAAATGCTTTGGAACTCTTACATTGTTCTCGGAATTCCGCTAATGTTTAACAATGCGTTGGAACTCTTCCAATGTAATGGGAATTCAGCTGAAGTGTAAAAATGCTTTGGAACTCTTCCTATGTTCTGGGAGTTCTGCTGATGTTTAAAAATGCTTGGGAACTCTTCCATTGTTCTCGGAATTCCGCTGATGTTTAACAATGCTTTAGAAATCTTCCATTGTTCTCGGAATTCCACTGATGTTTAACAATGCTTTTGAACTCTTCCATTGTTCTCAGAATTCCGCTGTAGTTTAAAAATGCTTTGGAACTCTTCCATTGTTCTCGGAATTCCGCTGATGTTTAACAATGTTTTGGAACTCTTCCATTGTTCTCGGAATTCCGCTGTAGTTTAAAAATGCTTTGGAACTCTTTAATTGTTCTCGGAATTCCGATGTAGTTTAAAAATGCATTGGAACTCTTCCATTGTTCTCGGAATTCCGCTAATATTTAACAATGCTTTGGAACTCTTTCATTGTTCTCGGAATTCCGCTGTAGTTTAAAAATGCTTTGGAACTCTTTCATTGTTCTTGGAATTCCGCTGAAGTTTAGCCATGCTTTGGAACTCTTCCATTGTTCTCGAAATTCCGATGTAGTTTAAAAATGCATTGGAACTCTTCCATTGTTCTCGGAATTCCGCTGTAGTTAGCAATGCTTTGGAACTATTCCATTGTTCTGGGAATTCTGCTGAAGTTTAAAAATGCTTTGGAACTCTTCCATTGTTCTCGGAATTCCGCTGATGTTTAACAATGCTTTGGAACTCTTCCATTGTTCTAGGAATTCCGCTGATGTTTAACAATGCTTTGGAACTCTTCCATTGTTCTCGGAATTGAGCTGTAGTTTTAAAATTCTTTGCAACTCTTTCATTGTTCTCGGAACTCCGCTGAAGGTTAACAATGCTTTGGAACTCTTCCATTTTTCTGGGAATTCTGCTGTAGTTTAAAAATGCTTTGGAACTCTTCCGTTGTTCTCGGAATTCTGCTGAAGTTTAAAAATTCTGTGGAACTCTTCCATTGTTCTCGGATTTCCGCTGATGTTTAATAATGCTTTTGGAACTCATCCATTGTTCTCGGAATTCCACTAATGTTTAACAATGCTTTGGAACTCATCCATTGTTCTCGGAATTCTGTTGATGTTTAATAATGCTTTTGGAACTCTTCCATTGTTCTCGGAATTCTACTGTATTTTAACAATGCTTTGGAACTCTTTCATAATTCTCAGAATTCTGCTGAAGTTTAAAAATGCTTTGGTACTCTTCCATTGTTCTCAGAATTCCAATGAAGCTTAAAAATGCTTTGGAACTCTTTAATTTTTCTCAGAATTCTGCTAAAGTTTAAAAATGCTTTGGAACTCATCCATTGTTCTCAGAATTCCAATGAAGCTTAAAAATGCTTTGGAACTCTTCCAATGTTCTGGGAATTCAACTGAAGTTTAAAAATGCTTTGGAACTCTTCCTATGTTCTGGGAGTTCTGCAGAAATTTAAAAATGCTTGGGAACTCTTCCATTGTTCTCGGAATTCCGCTGATGTTTAACAATGCTTTAGAACTCTTCCATTGTTCTCGGAATTCCGCTGTAGTTTAAAAATGCTTTGGAACTCTTTCATTGTTCTCGGAATTCTGCTGAAGTTTAGCCATGCTTTGGAACTCTTCCATTGTTCTCGGAATTCTGATGTAGTTTAAAAATGCATTGGAACTCTTCCATTGTTCTCAGAATTCCGCTGAATGTTAACAATGCTTTGGAACTCTTCCATTGTTCTGGGAATTCTGCTGAAGTTTAAAAATTCTGTGGAACTCTTCCATTGTTCTCGGATTTCCGCTGATGTTTAATAATGCTTTTTGAACTCTTCCATTGTCCTCGGAATTCCGTTGATGTTTATCAATGCTTTGGATCTCTTCCATTGTTCTCGGAATTCTGCTGAAGCTTAAAAATGCTTTGGAACTCTTCCTTTGCTCTGGGAATTCTGCTGAAGTTTAAAAATTCTGTGGAACTCTTCCATTGTTCTTGGAATTCCGCTAATGTTTAACAATGCTTTGGAACTCTTCCATTGTTTTTGGATTTCCGCTAAAGTTTAGCAATGCTTTGGAACTCTTCCATTGTTCTCAGAATTCCGCAAAAGTTTATAAATGCTATGGAACTCTTCCATTGTTCTCGGAATTCTGCTGAAGTTTAAAAAAGCTTTGGAACTCTTCCATTGTTTTTGGAATTCCGTTGATGTTTAATAATGCTTTTGGAACTCTTCCATTGTTCTCGGAATTCCGCTGATGTTTAACAATGCTTTGGAACTCTTCCATTTTTCTCGGAATTCTGCTGAAGTTTAAAAATGCTTTGGAACTCTTCCATTGCTCTGGGAATTCTGCTGAAGTTTAAAAATTCTGTGGAACTATTCCATTGTTCTTGGAATTCTGCTAATGTTTAACAATGCTTTGGAACTCTTCCATTGTTCTCGGAAATACGCTGATGTTTAAAAATGCTTTGGAACTCTTCCATTGTTCTCGGAATTCCGCTGTAGTTTAAAAATGCTTTGGAACTCATCCATTGTTTTTTTAATTTCCGCTAAAGTTTAGCAATGCTTTGGAACTCTTCCATTGTTCTCGGAATTCCGCAAAAGTTTATAAATGCTTTGGAACTCTTCCATTGTTCTTGGAATTCTGCTGAAGTTTAAAAAAGCTTTGGAACTCTTCCATTGTTCTCGGAATTCCGCTGAAGTTTAACAATGCTTTGGAACTCTTCCCTTGTTCTCGGAATTCTGTGGAAGTTTAAAAATGCTTTGGAACTCCTCCATTGTTCTCGTAATTCTGCTGAAGTTTAATAATGCTTTGGAACTCTTCCAATGTTCTGGGAATTCCGCTGAAGTTTAAAAATGCTTTGGAACTCTTCCTATGTTCTGGGAGTTCTGCTGAAGTTTAAAAATGCTTTTGGAACTCTTCCATTGTTCTATTAATTCCGCTGATGTTTATCAATGCTTTGGAACTCTTCCATTGTTCTGGGAATTCTGGTGAAGTTTAAAAATGCTTTGGAACTCTTCCATTGTTCACGGAAATCTGCTGAAGTTTAAAAGGCTTTGTAACTCTTCCATTGTTCTGGGAATTCTGCTGAAGCTTAAAATTCCTTTGGAACTCTTCCATTGTTCTCAGAATTCCAATGAAGTTTAAAAATGCTTTGGATCTCTTCCATTGTTCTCGGAATTCCGCTGATGTTTAACAATGCTTTTGAACTCTTCCATTGTTCTCGGAATTCCGCTGTAGTTTAAAAATTCATAGGAACTCTTCCATTGTTCTCGGAATTCCGCTGAAGTTTTACAATGCTTTGGAACTCTTTCATTTTTCTCGGAATTCTGCTGATGTTTAAAAATGCTTGGGAACTCTTCCATTGTTCTCGGAATTCCGCTGATGTTTAACAATGCTTTGGAACTCTTTCATTGTTCTCGGAATTCCGCTGTAGTTTAAAAATGCTTTGGAACTCTTTCATTGTTCTCGGAATTCCGCTGAAGTTTAGCCATGCTTTGGAACTCTTCCATTGTTCTCGAAATTCCTATGTAGTTTAAAAATGCATTGGAACTCTTCCATTGTTCTCGGAATTCCGCTGAAGGTTAGCAATGCTTTGGAACTCTTCCATTGTTCTGGGAATTCTACTGAAGTTTAAAAATGCTTTGGAACTCTTCCATTGTTGTCGGAATTACGCTGATGTTTAACAATGCTTTGGAACTCTTCCATTGTTCTAGGAATTCCGCTGATGTTTAACAATGCTTTGGAACTCTTCCATTGTTCTCGGAATTGAACTGTAGTTTTAAAATGCTTTGCAACTCTTTCATTGTTCTCAGAACTCCGCTGAAGTTCAACAATGCTTTGGAACTCTTCCATTGTTCTCGGAATTCCGCTGAAGTTTTACAATGCTTTGGAACTCTTCCATTTTTCTCGGAATTCTGCTGAACTTTAAAAATGCTTTGGAACTCTTCCATTGTTCTGGGAATTCGGCTGAAGTTTAAAAATGCTTTGGAACTCTTCCTACGTTCTGGGAGTTCTGCTGAATTTTAAAATTGCTTTACAAAATTCCATTGTTCTCAGAATTCCAATGAAGCTTAAAAATGCTTTGGAACTCTTTAATTTTTCTCAGAATTCTGCTAAAGTTTAAAAATGCTTTGGAACTCTTCCAATGTTCTGGGAATTCAACTGAAGTTTAAAAATGCTTTGGAACTCTTCCTATGTTCTGGGAGTTCTGCTGAAATTTAAAAATGCTTGGGAACTCTTCCATTGTTCTCGGAATTCCGCTGATGTTTAACAATGCTTTGGAACTCTTTCATTGTTCTCGGAATTCCGCTGTAGTTTAAAAATGCTTTGGAACTCTTTCATTGTTCTCGGAATTCCGCTGAAGTTTAGCCATGCTTTGGAACTCTTCCATTGTTCTCGAAATTCCTATGTAGTTTAAAAATGCATTGGAACTCTTCCATTGTTCTCGGAATTCCGCTGAAGGTTAGCAATGCTTTGGAACTCTTCCATTGTTCTGGGAGTTCTGCTGAATTTTAAAATTGCTTTACAAAATTCCATTGTTCTCAGAATTCCAATGAAGCTTAAAAATGCTTTGGAACTCTTACATTGTTCTCGGAATTCCGCTAATGTTTAACAATGCTTTGGAACTCTTCCAATGTCCTGGGAATTCAGCTGAAGTGTAAAAATGCTTTGGAACTCTTCCTATGTTCTGGGATTTCTGCTGATGTTTAAAAATGCTTGGGAACTCTTCCATTGTTCTCGGAATTCCGCTGATGTTTAACAATGCTTTAGAAATCTTCCATTGTTCTCGGAATACCACTGATGTTTAACAATGCTTTTGAACTCTTCCATTGTTCTCGGAATTCCGCTGTAGTTTAAAAATGCTTTTGAACTCTTCCATTGTTCTCGGAATTCCGCTGATGTTTATCAATGCTTTGGAACTCTTCCATTGTTCTCGGAATTCTGCTGAAGTTTAAAAATGCTTTGGAACTCTTCCATTGTTCTGGGAATTCTGCTGAAGTTTAAAAATTCTGTGGAACTCTTCCATTGTTCTTGGAATTCCGCTAATGTTTAACAATGCTTTGGAACTCTTCCATTGTTCTCGGAAATATGCTGATGTTTATCAATGCTTTGGAACTCTTCCATTGTTCTCGGAATTCCGCTGTAGTTTAAAAATGCTTTGGAACTCTTCCATTGTTTTTGGATTTCAGCTAAAGTTTAGCAATGCTTTGGAACTCTTCCATTGTTCTCAGAATTCCGCAAAAGTTTATAAATGCTATGGAACTCTTCCATTGTTCTCGGAATTCTGCTGAAGTTTAAAAAAGCTTTGGAACTCTTCCATTGTTCTCGGAATTCCGCTGATGTTTAACAATGCTTTGGAACTCTTCCATTGCTCTGGGAATTCTGCTGAAGTTTAAAAATTCTGTGGAACTATTCCATTGTTCTTGGAATTCTGCTAATGTTTAACAATGCTTTGGAACTCTTCCATTGTTCTCGGAAATACGCTGATGTTTAAAAATGCTTTGGAACTCTTCCATTGTTCTCGGAATTCCGCTGTAGTTTAAAAATGCTTTGGAACTCATCCATTGTTTTTGGATTTCCGCTAAAGTTTAGCAATGCTTTGGAACTCTTCCATTGTTCTTGGAATTCTGCTGAAGTTTAAAAAAGCTTTGGAACTCTTCCATTGTTCTCGGAATTCCGCTGAAGTTTAACAATGCTTTGGAACTCTTCCCTTGTTCTCGGAATTCTGTGGAAGTTTAAAAATGCTTTGGAACTCCTCCATTGTTCTCGGAATTCTGCTGAAGTTTAAAAATGCTTTGGAACTCTTCCAATGTTCTGGGAATTCAGCTGAAGTTTAAAAATGCTTTGGAACTCTTCCTATGTTCTGGGAGTTCTGCTGAAGTTTAAAAATGCTTTTGGAACTCTTCCATTGTTCACGGAAATCTGCTGAAGTTTAAAAGGCTTTGTAACTCTTCCATTGTTCTGGGAATTCTGCTGAAGCTTAAAATTCCTTTGGAACTCTTCCATTGTTCTCAGAATTCCAATGAAGTTTAAAAATGCTTTGGATCTCTTCCATTGTTCTCGGAATTCCGCTGATGTTTAACAATGCTTTTGAACTCTTCCATTGTTCTCGGAATTCCGCTGTAGTTTAAAAATGCATAGGAACTCTTCCATTGTTCTCGGAATTCCGCTGAAGTTTTACAATGCTTTGGAACTCTTCCATTTTTCTCGGAATTCTGCTGATGTTTAAAAATGCTTGGGAACTCTTCCATTGTTCTCGGAATTCCGCTGATGGTTAACAATGCTTTGGAACTCTTTCATTGTTCTCGGAATTCCGCTGTAGTTTAAAAATGCTTTGGAACTCTTTCATTGTTCTTGGAATTCCGCTGAAGTTTAGCCATGCTTTGGAACTCTTCCATTGTTCTCGAAATTCCGATGTAGTTTAAAAATGCATTGGAACTCTTCCATTGTTCTCGGAATTCCGCTGAAGGTTAGCAATGCTTTGGAACTCTTCCATTGTTCTGGGAATTCTGCTGAAGTTTAAAAATGCTTTGGAACTCTTCCATTGTTCTCGGAATTCCGCTGATGTTTAACAATGCTTTGGAACTCTTCCATTGTTCTAGGAATTCCGCTGATGTTTAACAATGCTTTGGAACTCTTCCATTGTTCTCGGAATTGAGCTGTAGTTTTAAAATGTTTTGCAACTCTTTCATTGTTCTCGGAACTCCGCTGAAGTTCAACAATGCTTTGGAACTCTTCCATTGTTCTCGGAATTCCACTGAAGTTTAAAAATGCTTTGGAACTCCTCCATTGTTCTGGGAATTCGGCTGAAGTTTAAAAATGCTTTGGAACTCTTCCTATGTTCTGGGAGTTCTGCTGAAGTTTAAAAATGCTTTTGGAACTCTTCCATTGTTCTCTTAATTCCGCTGATGTTTATCAATGCTTTGGAACTCTTCCATTGTTCTGGGAATTCTGGTGAAGTTTAAAAGGCTTTGTAACTCTTCCATTGTTCTGGGAATTCTGCTGAAGCTTAAAATTGCTTTGGAACTCTTCCATTGTTCTCAGAATTCCAATGAAGTTTAAAAATGCTTTGGATCTCTTCCATTGTTCTCGGAATTCCGCTGATGTTTAACAATGCTTTGAAACTCTTCCATTGTTCTCGGAATTCCGCTGATGTTTAACAATGCTTTGGAACTCTTCCATTGTTCTCGGAATTCTGCTGAAGTTTAAAAATGCTTTGGAACTCCTCCATTGTTCTCGGAATTCTGCTGAAGTTTAAAAATGCTTTGGAACTCTTCCATTGTTCTAGGAATTCGGCTGAAGTTTAAAAATGCTTTGGAACTCTTCCTATGTTCTGGGAGTTCTGCTAAAGTTTAAAATTGCTTTGGAAAATTCCATTGTTCTCAGAAATCCAATGAAGCTTAAAAATGCTTTGGAACTCTTACATTGTTCTCGGAATTCCGCTAATGTTTAACAATGCATTGGAACTCTTCCAATGTACTGGGAATTCAGCTGAAGTGTAAAAATGCTTTGGAACTCTTCCTATGTTCTGGGAGTTCTGCTGATGTTTAAAAATGCTTGGGAACTCTTCCATTGTTCTCGGAATTCCGCTGATGTTTAACAATGCTTTAGAAATCTTCCATTGTTCTCGGAATTCCACTGATGTTTAACAATGCTTTTGAACTCTTCCATTGTTCTCAGAATTCCGCTGTAGTTTAAAAATGCTTTGGAACTCTTCCATTGTTCTCGGAATTCCGCTGATGTTTAACAATGTTTTGGAACTCTTCCATTGTTCTCGGAATTCCGCTGTAGTTTAAAAATGCTTTGGAACTCTTTAATTGTTCTCGGAATTCCGATGTAGTTTAAAAATGCATTGGAACTCTTCCATTGTTCTCGGAATTCCGCTAATATTTAACAATGCTTTGGAACTCTTTCATTGTTCTCGGAATTCCGCTGTAGTTTAAAAATGCTTTGGAACTCTTTCATTGTTCTTGGAATTCCGCTGAAGTTTAGCCATGCTTTGGAACTCTTCCATTGTTCTCGAAATTCCGATGTAGTTTAAAAATGCATTGGAACTCTTCCATTGTTCTCGGAATTCCGCTGTAGTTAGCAATGCTTTGGAACTATTCCATTGTTCTGGGAATTCTGCTGAAGTTTAAAAATGCTTTGGAACTCTTCCATTGTTCTCGGAATTCCGCTGATGTTTAACAATGCTTTGGAACTCTTCCATTGTTCTAGGAATTCCGCTGATGTTTAACAATGCTTTGGAACTCTTCCATTGTTCTCGGAATTGAGCTGTAGTTTTAAAATGCTTTGCAACTCTTTCATTGTTCTCGGAACTCCGCTGAAGGTTAACAATGCTTTGGAACTCTTCCATTTTTCTGGGAATTCTGCTGTAGTTTAAAAATGCTTTGGAACTCTTCCGTTGTTCTCGGAATTCTGCTGAAGTTTAAAAATTCTGTGGAACTCTTCCATTGTTCTCGGATTTCCGCTGATGTTTAATAATGCTTTTGGAACTCATCCATTGTTCTCGGAATTCCACTAATGTTTAACAATGCTTTGGAACTCATCCATTGTTCTCGGAATTCTGTTGATGTTTAATAATGCTTTTGGAACTCTTCCATTGTTCTCGGAATTCTACTGTATTTTAACAATGCTTTGGAACTCTTCCATAATTCTCAGAATTCTGCTGAAGTTTAAAAATGCTTTGGTACTCTTCCATTGTTCTCAGAATTCCAATGAAGCTTAAAAATGCTTTGGAACTCTTTAATTTTTCTCAGAATTCTGCTAAAGTTTAAAAATGCTTTGGAACTCATCCATTGTTCTCAGAATTCCAATGAAGCTTAAAAATGCTTTGGAACTCTTCCAATGTTCTGGGAATTCAACTGAAGTTTAAAAATGCTTTGGAACTCTTCCTATGTTCTGGGAGTTCTGCTGAAATTTAAAAATGCTTGGGAACTCTTCCATTGTTCTCGGAATTCCGCTGATGTTTAACAATGCTTTAGAACTCTTCCATTGTTCTCGGAATTCCGCTGTAGTTTAAAAATGCTTTGGAACTCTTTCATTGTTCTCGGAATTCTGCTGAAGTTTAGCCATGCTTTGGAACTCTTCCATTGTTCTCGGAATTCTGATGTAGTTTAAAAATGCATTGGAACTCTTCCATTGTTCTCAGAATTCCGCTGAATGTTAACAATGCTTTGGAACTCTTCCATTGTTCTGGGAATTCTGCTGAAGTTTAAAAATTCTGTGGAACTCTTCCATTGTTCTCGGATTTCCGCTGATGTTTAATAATGCTTTTTGAACTCTTCCATTGTCCTCGGAATTCCGCTGATGTTTATCAATGCTTTGGATCTCTTCCATTGTTCTCGGAATTCTGCTGAAGCTTAAAAATGCTTTGGAACTCTTCCTTTGCTCTGGGAATTCTGCTGAAGTTTAAAAATTCTGTGGAACTCTTCCATTGTTCTTGGAATTCCGCTAATGTTTAACAATGCTTTGGAACTCTTCCATTGTTTTTGGATTTCCGCTAATGTTTAGCAATGCTTTGGAACTCTTCCATTGTTCTCAGAATTCCGCAAAAGTTTATAAATGCTATGGAACTCTTCCATTGTTCTCGGAATTCTGCTGAAGTTTAAAAAAGCTTTGGAACTCTTCCATTGTTTTTGGAATTCCGTTGATGTTTAATAATGCTTTTGGAACTCTTCCATTGTTCTCGGAATTCCGCTGATGTTTAACAATGCTTTGGAACTCTTCCATTTTTCTCGGAATTCTGCTGAAGTTTAAAAATGCTTTGGAACTCTTCCATTGCTCTGGGAATTCTGCTGAAGTTTAAAAATTCTGTGGAACTATTCCATTGTTCTTGGAATTCTGCTAATGTTTAACAATGCTTTGGAACTCTTCCATTGTTCTCGGAAATACGCTGATGTTTAAAAATGCTTTGGAACTCTTCCATTGTTCTCGGAATTCCGCTGTAGTTTAAAAATGCTTTGGAACTCATCCATTGTTTTTGGATTTCCGCTAAGGTTTAGCAATGCTTTGGAACTCTTCCATTGTTCTCGGAATTCCGCAAAAGTTTATAAATGCTTTGGAACTCTTCCATTGTTCTTGGAATTCTGCTGAAGTTTAAAAAAGCTTTGGAACTCTTCCATTGTTCTCGGAATTCCGCTGAAGTTTAACAATGCTTTGGAACTCTTCCCTTGTTCTCGGAATTCTGTGGAAGTTTAAAAATGCTTTGGAACTCCTCCATTGTTCTCGTAATTCTGCTGAAGTTTAATAATGCTTTGGAACTCTTCCAATGTTCTGGGAATTCCGCTGAAGTTTAAAAATGCTTTGGAACTCTTCCTATGTTCTGGGAGTTCTGCTGAAGTTTAAAAATGCTTTTGGAACTCTTCCATTGTTCTATTAATTCCGCTGATGTTTATCAATGCTTTGGAACTCTTCCATTGTTCTGGGAATTCTGGTGAAGTTTAAAAATGCTTTGGAACTCTTCCATTGTTCACGGAAATCTGCTGAAGTTTAAAAGGCTTTGTAACTCTTCCATTGTTCTGGGAATTCTGCTGAAGCTTAAAATTCCTTTGGAACTCTTCCATTGTTCTCAGAATTCCAATGAAGTTTAAAAATGCTTTGGATCTCTTCCATTGTTCTCGGAATTCCGCTGATGTTTAACAATGCTTTTGAACTCTTCCATTGTTCTCGGAATTCCGCTGTAGTTTAAAAATTCATAGGAAGTCTTCCATTGTTCTCGGAATTCCGCTGAAGTTTTACAATGCTTTGGAACTCTTTCATTTTTCTCGGAATTCTGCTGATGTTTAAAAATGCTTGGGAACTCTTCCATTGTTCTCGGAATTCCGCTGATGTTTAACAATGCTTTGGAACTCTTTCATTGTTCTCGGAATTCCGCTGTAGTTTAAAAATGCTTTGGAACTCTTTCATTGTTCTCGGAATTCCGTTGAAGTTTAGCCATGCTTTGGAACTCTTCCATTGTTCTCGAAATTCCTATGTAGTTTAAAAATGCATTGGAACTCTTCCATTGTTCTCGGAATTCCGCTGAAGGTTAGCAATGCTTTGGAACTCTTCCATTGTTCTGGGAATTCTGCTGAAGTTTAAAAATGCTTTGGAACTCTTCCATTGTTGTCGGAATTACGCTGATGTTTAACAATGCTTTGGAACTCTTCCATTGTTCTAGGAATTCCGCTGATGTTTAACAATGCTTTGGAACTCTTCCATTGTTCTCGGAATTGAGCTGTAGTTTTAAAATGCTTTGCAACTCTTTCATTGTTCTCAGAACTCCGCTGAAGTTCAACAATGCTTTGGAACTCTTCCATTGTTCTCGGAATTCCGCTGAAGTTTTACAATGCTTTGGAACTCTTCCATTTTTCTCGGAATTCTGCTGAACTTTAAAAATGCTTTGGAACTCTTCCATTGTTCTGGGAATTCGGCTGAAGTTTAAAAATGCTTTGGAACTCTTCCTATGTTCTGGGAGTTCTGCTGAATTTTAAAATTGCTTTACAAAATTCCATTGTTCTCAGAATTCCAATGAAGCTTAAAAATGCTTTGGAACTCTTTAATTTTTCTCAGAATTCTGCTAAAGTTTAAAAATGCTTTGGAACTCTTCCAATGTTCTGGGAATTCAACTGAAGTTTAAAAATGCTTTGGAACTCTTCCTATGTTCTGGGAGTTCTGCTGAAATTTAAAAATGCTTGGGAACTCTTCCATTGTTCTCGGAATTCCGCTGATGTTTAACAATGCTTTGGAACTCTTTCATTGTTCTTGGAATTCCGCTGTAGTTTAAAAATGCTTTGGAACTCTTTCATTGTTCTCGGAATTCCGCTGAAGTTTAGCCATGCTTTGGAACTCTTCCATTGTTCTCGAAATTCCTATGTAGTTTAAAAATGCATTGGAACTCTTCCATTGTTCTCGGAATTCCGCTGAAGGTTAGCAATGCTTTGGAACTCTTCCATTGTTCTGGGAATTCTGCTGAAGTTTAAAAATGCTTTGGAACTCTTCCATTGTTGTCGGAATTACGCTGATGTTTAACAATGCTTTGGAACTCTTCCATTGTTCTAGGAATTCCGCTGATGTTTAACAATGCTTTGGAACTCTTCCATTGTTCTCGGAATTGAGCTGTAGTTTTAAAATGCTTTGCAACTCTTTCATTGTTCTCGGAACTCCGCTGAAGTTCAACAATGCTTTGTAACTCTTCCATTGTTCTCGGAATTCCGCTGAAGTTTTACAATGCTTTGGAACTCTTCCATTTTTCTCGGAATTCTGCTGAACTTTAAAAATGCTTTGGAACTCTTCCATTGTTCTGGGAATTCGGCTGAAGTTTAAAAATGCTTTGGAACTCTTCCTATGTTCTGGGAGTTCTGCTGAATTTTAAAATTGCTTTACAAAATTCCATTGTTCTCAGAATTCCAATGAAGCTTAAAAATGCTTTGGAACTCTTTAATTTTTCTCAGAATTCTGCTAAAGTTTAAAAATGCTTTGGAACTCTTCCAATGTTCTGGGAATTCAACTGAAGTTTAAAAATGCTTTGGAACTCTTCCTATGTTCTGGGAGTTCTGCTGAAATTTAAAAATGCTTGGGAACTCTTCCATTGTTCTCGGAATTCCGCTGATGTTTAACAATGCTTTAGAACTCTTCCATTTTTCTCGGAATTCCGCTGTAGTTTAAAAATGCTTTGGAACTCTTTCATTGTTCTCGGAATTCTGCTGAAGTTTAGCCATGCTTTGGAACTCTTCCATTGTTCTCGGAATTCCGATGTAGTTTAAAAATGCATTGGAACTCTTCCATTGTTCTCGGAATTCCGCTGAAGTTTAACAATGCTTTGGAACTCTTCCATTGTTCTGGGAATTCTGCTGAAGTTTAAAAATTCTGTGGAACTCTTCCATTGTTCTCGGATTTCCGCTGATGTTTAATAATGCTTTTTGAACTCTTCCATTGTCCTCGGAATTCCGCTGATGTTTATCAATGCTTTGGAACTCTTCCATTATTCTCGGAATTCTGCTGAAGTTTAAAAATGCTTTGGAACTCTTCCTTTGCTCTGGGAATTCTGCTGAAGTTTAAAAATTCTGTGGAACTCTTCCATTGTTCTTGGAATTCCGCTAATGTTTAACAATGCTTTGGAACTCTTTCATTGTTCTCGGAATTCCGATGTAGTTTAAAAATGCATTGGAACTCTTCCATTGTTCTCGGAATTCCGCTGAAGGTTAACAATGCTTTGGAACTCTTCCATTGTTCTGGGTATTCTGCTGAAGTTTAAAAATGCTTTGGAACTCTTCCATTGTTCTCGGAATTCCGCTGAAGTTTAAAAATGCTTTGGAACTCCTCCATTGTTCTGGGAATTCGGCTGAAGTTTAAAAATGCTTTGGAACTCTTCCTATCTTCTGGGAGCTCTGCTGAAGTTTAAAATTGCTTTACAAAATTACATTGTTCTCAGAATTCCAATGTAGCTTAAAAATGCTTTGGAACTCTTCCATTGTTCTCGGAATTCCGCTGAAGTTTAAAAATGCTTTGGAACTCTTCCATGGTTCTCGGAATTCTGCTGAAGTTTAAAAAAGATTTTGAACTATTCCATTGTTCTCGGAATTCCGCTAATATTTAACAATGCTTTGGAACTCTTTCATTGTTCTCGGAATTCCGCTGTAGTTTAAAAATGCTTTGGACCTCTTTCATTGTTCTCGGAATTCCGCTGAAGTTTAGCCATGCTTTGGAACTCTTCCATTGTTTTCGAAATTCCGATGTAGTTTAAAAATGCATTGGAACTCTTCCATTGTTCTCGGAATTCCGCTGAAGTTAGCAATGCTTTGGAACTATTCCATTGTTCTGGGAATTCTGCTGAAGTTTAAAAATGCTTTGAAACTCTTCCATTGTTCTCGGAATTCCGCTGATGTTTAACAATGCTTTGGAACTCTTCCATTGTTCTAGGAATTCCGCTGATGTTTAACAATGCTTTGGAACTCTTCCATTGTTCTCGGAATTGAGCTGTAGTTTTAAAATGCTTTGCAACTCTTTCATTGTTCTCGGAACTCCGCTGAAGTTCAACAATGCTTTGGAACTCTTCCATTGTTCTCGGAATTCCGCTGAAGTTTAAAAATGCATTGGAACTCTGCCATTGTTCTCGGAATTCCGCTGAAGGTTAACAATGCTTTGGAACTCTTCCATTTTTCTGGGAATTCTGCTGTAGTTTAAAAATGCTTTGGAACTCTTCCGTTGTTCTCGGAATTCTGCTGAAGTTTAAAAATTCTGTGGAACTCTTCCATTGTTCTCGGATTTCCGATGATGTTTAATAATGCTTTTGGAGCTCATCCATTGTTCTCGGAATTCCACTAATGTTTAACAATGCTTTGGAACTCATCCATTGTTCTCGGAATTCTGTTGATGTTTAATAATGCTTTTGGAACTCTTCCATTGTTCTCGGAATTCTACTGTATTTTAACAATGCTTTGGAACTCTTCCATAATTCTCAGAATTCTGCTGAAGTTTAAAAATGCTTTGGTACTCTTCCATTGTTCTCAGAATTCCAATGAAGCTTAAAAATGCTTTGGAACTCTTTAATTTTTCTCAGAATTCTGCTAAAGTTTAAAAATGCTTTGGAACTCATCCATTGTTCTCAGAATTCCAATGAAGCTTAAAAATGCTTGGGAACTCTTCCAATGTTCTGGGAATTCAACTGAAGTTTAAAAATGCTTTGGAACTCTTCCTATGTTCTGAGAGTTCTGCTGAAATTTAAAAATGCTTGGGAACTCTTCCATTGTTCTCGGAATTCCGCTGATGTTTAACAATGCTTTAGAACTCTTCCATTGTTCTCGGAATTCCGCTGTAGTTTAAAAATGCTTTGGAACTCTTTCATTGTTCTCGGAATTCTGCTGAAGTTTAGCCATGCTTTGGAACTCTTCCATTGTTCTCGGAATTCCGATGTAGTTTAAAAATGCATTGGAACTCTTCCATTGTTCTCGGAATTCCGCTGAAGGTTAACAATGCTTTGGAACTCTTCCATTGTTCTGGGAATTCTGCTGAAGTTTAAAAATTCTGGGGAACTCTTCCATTGTTCTCGGATTTCCGCTGATGTTTAATAATGCTTTTTGAACTCTTCCATTGTCCTCGGAATTCCGCTGATGTTTATCAATGCTTTGGATCTCTTCCATTGTTCTCGGAATTCTGCTGAAGTTTAAAAATGCTTTGGAACTCTTCCTGTGCTCTGGGAATTCTGCTGAAGTTTAAAAATTCTGTGGAACTCTTCCATTGTTCTTGGAATTCCGCTAATGTTTAACAATGCTTTGGAACTCTTCCATTGTTCTCGGAAATATGCTGATGTTTATCAATGCTTTGGAACTCTTCCATTGTTCTCGGAATTCCGCTGTAGTTTAAAAATGCTTTGGAACTCTTCCATTGTTTTTGGATTTCCGCTAAAGTTTAGCAATGCTTTGGAACTCTTCCATTGTTCTCAGAATTCCGCAAAAGTTTATAAATGCTATGGAACTCTTCCATTGTTCTCGGAATTCTGCTGAAGTTTAAAAAAGCTTTGGAACTCTTCCATTGTTCTTGGAATTCCGTTGATGTTTAATAATGCTTTTGGAACTCTTCCATTGTTCTCGGAATTCCGCTGATGTTTAACAATGCTTTGGAACTCTTCCATTTTTCTCGGAATTCTGCTGAAGTTTAAAAATGCTTTGGAACTCTTCCATTGCTCTGGGAATTCTGCTGAAGTTTAAAAATTCTGTGGAACTATTCCATTGTTCTTGGAATTCTGCTAATGTTTAACAATGCTTTGGAACTCTTCCATTGTTCTCGGAAATACGCTGATGTTTAAAAATGCTTTGGAACTCTTCCATTGTTCTCGGAATTCCGCTGTAGTTTAAAAATGCTTTGGAACTCATCCATTGTTTTTGGATTTCCGCTAAAGTTTAGCAATGCTTTGGAACTCTTCCATTGTTCTCGGAATTCCGCAAAAGTTTATAAATGCTTTGGAACTCTTCCATTGATCTTGGAATTCTGCTGAAGTTTAAAAAAGCTTTGGAACTCTTCCATTGTTCTCGGAATTCCGCTGAAGTTTAACAATGCTTTGGAACTCTTCCCTTGTTCTCGGAATTCTGTGGAAGTTTAAAAATGCTTTGGAACTCCTCCATTGTTCTCGGAATTCTGCTGAAGTTTAAAAATGCTTTGGAACTCTTCCAATGTTCTGGGAATTCAGCTGAAGTTTAAAAATGCTTTGGAACTCTTCCTATGTTCTGGGAGTTCTGCTGAAGTTTAAAAATGCTTTTGGAACTCTTCCATTGTTCTCTTAATTCCGCTGATGTTTATCAATGCTTTGGAACTCTTCCATTGTTCTGGGAATTCTGGTGAAGTTTAAAAATGCTTTGGAACTCTTCCATTGTTCACGGAAATCTGCTGAAGTTTAAAAGGCTTTGTAACTCTTCCATTGTTCTGGGAATTCTGCTGAAGCTTAAAATTCCTTTGGAACTCTTCCATTGTTCTCAGAATTCCAATGAAGTTTAAAAATGCTTTGGATCTCTTCCATTGTTCTCGGAATTCCGCTGATGTTTAACAATGCTTTTGAACTCTTCCATTGTTCTCGGAATTCCGCTGTAGTTTAAAAATGCATAGGAACTCTTCCATTGTTCTCGGAATTCCGCTGAAGTTTTACAATGCTTTGGAACTCTTTCATTTTTCTCGGAATTCTGCTGATGTTTAAAAATGCTTGGGAACTCTTCCATTGTTCTCGGAATTCCGCTGATGTTTAACAATGCTTTGGAACTCTTTCATTGTTCTCGGAATTCCGCTGTAGTTTAAAAATGCTTTGGAACTCTTTCATTGTTCTCGGAATTCCGCTGAAGTTTAGCCATGCTTTGGAACTCTTCCATTGTTCTCGAAATTCCGATGTAGTTTAAAAATGCATTGGAACTCTTCCATTGTTCTCGGAATTCCGCTGAAGGTTAGCAATGCTTTGGAACTCTTCCATTGTTCTGGGAATTCTGCTGAAGTTTAAAAATGCTTTGGAACTCTTCCATTGTTGTCGGAATTCCGCTGATGTTTAACAATGCTTTGGAACTCTTCCATTGTTCTAGGAATTCCGCTGATGTTTAACAATGCTTTGGAACTCTTCCATTGTTCTCGGAATTGAGCTGTAGTTTTAAAATGCTTTGCAACTCTTTCATTGTTCTCGGAAATCCGCTGAAGTTCAACAATGCTTTGGAACTCTTCCATTGTTCTCGGAATTCCGCTGAAGTTTAAAAATGCTTTGGAACTCCTCCATTGTTCTGGGAATTCGGCTGAAGTTTAAAAATGCTTTCGAACTCTTCCTATGTTCTGGGAGTTCTGCTGAATTTTAAAATTGCTTTACAAAATTCCATTGTTCTCAGAATTCCAATGAAGCTTAAAAATGCTTTGGAACTCTTCCATTGTTCTCAGAATTCCAATGAAGCTTAAAAATGGTTTGGAACTCTTTAATTTTTCTCAGAATTCTGCTAAAGTTTAAAAATGCTTTGGAACTCTTCCAATGTTCTGGGAATTCAACTGAAGTTTAAAAATGCTTTGGAACTCTTCCTATGTTCTGGGAGTTCTGCTGAAATTTAAAAATGCTTGGGAACTCTTCCATTGTTCTCGGAATTCCGCTGATGTTTAACAATGCTTTAGAACTCTTCCATTGTTCTCGGAATTCCGCTGTAGTTTAAAAATGCTTTGGAACTCTTTCATTGTTCTCGGAATTCTGCTGAAGTTTAGCCATGCTTTGGAACTCTTCCATTGTTCTCGGAATTCCGATGTAGTTTAAAAATGCATTGGAACTCTTCCGTTGTTCTCGGAATTCCGCTGAAGGTTAACAATGCTTTGGAACTCTTCCATTGTTCTGGGAATTCTGCTGAAGTTTAAAAATTCTGTGGAACTCTTCCATTGTTCTCGGATTTCCGCTGATGTTTAATAATGCTTTTTGAACTCTTCCATTGTCCTCGGAATTCCGCTGATGTTTATCAATGCTTTGGAACTCTTCCATTGTTCTCGGAATTCTGCTGCAGTTTAAAAATGCTTTGGAACTCTTCCTTAGCTCTGGGAATTCTGCTGAAGTTTAAAAATTCTGTGGAACTCTTCCATTGTTCTTGGAATTCCGCTAATGTTTAACAATGCTTTGGAACTCTTCCATTGTTCTCGGAAATATGCTGATGTTTATCAATGCTTTGGAACTCTTCCATTGTTCTCGGAATTCCGCTGTAGTTTAAAAATGCTTTGGAACTCTTCCATTGTTTTTGGATTTCTGCTAAAGTTTAGCAATGCTTTGGAACTCTTCCATTGTTCTCAGAATTCCGCAAAAGTTTATAAATGCTATGGAACTCTTCCATTGTTCTCGGAATTCTGCTGAAGTTTAAAAAAGCTTTGGAACTCTTCCATTGTTCTTGGAATTCCGTTGATGTTTAATAATGCTTTTGGAACTCTTCCATTGTTCTCGGAATTCCGCTGATGTTTAACAATGCTTTGGAACTCTTCCATTTTTCTCGGAATTCTGCTGAAGTTTAAAAATGCTTTGGAACTCTTCCATTGCTCTGGGAATTCTGCTGAAGTTTAAAAATTCTGTGGAACTATTCCATTGTTCTTGGAATTCTGCTAATGTTTAACAATGCTTTGGAACTCTTCCATTGTTCTCGGAAATACGCTGATGTTTAACAATGCTTTGGAACTCTTCCATTGTTCTCGGAATTCCGCTGAAGTTTAGCCATGCTTTGGAACTCTTCCATTGTTCTCGAAATTCCGATGTAGTTTAAAAATGCATTGGAACTCTTCCATTGTTCTCGGAATTCCGCTGATGTTTAACAATGCTTTGGAACTCTTCCATTGTTCTAGGAATTCCGCTGATGTTTAACAATGCTTTGGAACTCTTCCATTGTTCTCGGAATTGAGCTGTAGTTTTAAAATGCTTTGCAACTCTTTCATTGTTCTCGGAACTCCGCTGAAGTTCAACAATGCTTTGGAACTCTTCCATTGTTCTCGGAATTCCGCTGAAGTTTAAAAATGCTTTGGAACTCCTCCATTGTTCTGGGAATTCGGCTGAAGTTTAAAAATGCTTTGGAACTCTTCCTATGTTCTGGGAGTTCTGCTGAATTTTAAAATTCCTTTACAAAATTCCATTGTTCTCAGAATTCCAATGAAGCTTAAAAATGCTTTGGAACTCTTCCATTGTTCTCGGAATTCCGCTGAAGTTTAAAAATGCTTTGGAACTCTTCCATGGTTCTCGGAATTCTGCTGAAGTTTAAAAAAGATTTTGAACTATTCCATTGTTCTCGGAATTCCCCTAATATTTAACAATGCTTTGGAACTCTTTCATTGTTCTCGGAATTCCGCTGTAGTTTAAAAATGCTTTGGAACTCTTTCATTGTTCTCGGAATTCCGCTGAAGTTTAGCCATGCTTTGGAACTCTTCCATTGTTCTCGGAATTCCGATGTAGTTTAAAAATGCATTGGAACTCTGCCATTGTTCTCGGAATTCCGCTGAAGGTTAACAATGCTTTGGAACTCTTCCATTTTTCTGGGAATTCTGCTGTAGTTTAAAAATGCTTTGGAACTCTTCCGTTGTTCTCGGAATTCTGCTGAAGTTTAAAAATTCTGTGGAACTCTTCCATTGTTCTCGGATTTCCTCTGATGTTTAATAATGCTTTTGGAACTCATCCATTGTTCTCGGAATTCCACTAATGTTTAACAATGCTTTGGAACTCATCCATTGTTCTCGAAATTCTGTTGATGTTTAATTATGCTTTTGGAACTCTTCCATTGTTCTCGGAATTCTACTGTATTTTAACAATGCTTTGGAACTCTTCCATAATTCTCAGAATTCTGCTGAAGTTTAATAATGCTTTGGTACTCTTCCATTGTTCTCAGAATTCCAATGAAGCTTAAAAATGCTTTGGAGCTCTTTAATTTTTCTCAGAATTCTGCTAAAGTTTAAAAATGCTTTGGAACTCATCCATTGTTCTCAGAATTCTGCTGAAGTTTAAAAATGCTTTGGAACTCTTCCAATGTTCTGGGAATTCAACTGAAGTTTAAAAATGCTTTGGAACTCTTCCTATGTTCTGGGAGTTCTGCTGAAGTTTAAAAATGCTTGGGAACTCTTCCATTGTTCTCGGAATTCCGCTGATGTTTAACAATGCTTTAGAACTCTTCCAGTGTTCTGGGAATTCCACTGTAGTTTAAAAATGCTTTGGAACTCTTTCATTGTTCTCGGAATTCTGCTGAAGTTTAGCCATGCTTTGGAACTCTTCCATTGTTCTCGGAATTCCGATGTAGTTTAAAAATGCATTGGAACTCTTCCATTGTTCTCGGAATTCCGCTGAAGGTTAACAATGCTTTGGAACTTTTCCATTGTTCTGGGAATTCTGCTGAAGTTTAAAAATTCTGTGGAACTCTTCCTTTGTTCTCGGATTTCCGCTGATGTTTAAAAATGCTTGGAACTCTTCCATTGTTCTCGAAATTCTGCTGAAGTTTAAAAAAGCTTTGGAACTCTTCCAATCTTTTCGGAATTCCGCTGATGTTTAATAATGCTTTTGGAACTCTTCCATTTTTCTCGGAATTCCGCTGATGTTTAACAATGCTTTTGGAACTCTTCCATTGTTCTCAGAATTCCGCAAAAGTTTATAAATGCTTTGGAACTCTTCCATTGTTCTCGGAATTCTGCTGAAGTTTAAAAAAGCTTTGGAACTCTTCCATTGTTCTTGGAATTCCGTTGATGTTTAATAATGCTTTTGGAACTCTTCCATTGTTCTCGGAATTCCGCTGAAGTTTAAAATGCTTTGGAACTCTTCCATGGTTCTCGGAATTCTGCTGAAGTTTAAAAAAGATTTTGAACTATTCCATTGTTCTCGGAATTCCGCTAATATTTAACAATGCTTTGGAACTCTTTCATTGTTCTCGGAATTCCGCTGTAGTTTAAAAATGCTTTGGAACTCTTTCATTGTTCTCGGAATTCCGCTGAAGTTTAGCCATGCTTTGGAACTCTTCCATTGTTCTCGGAATTCCGATGTAGTTTAAAAATGCATTGGAACTCTTCCATTGTTCTCGGAATTCCGCTGAAGGTTAACAATGCTTTGGAACTCTTCCATTGTTCTGGGAATTCTGCTGAAGTTTAAAAATGCTTTGGAACTCTTCCGTTGTTCTCGGAATTCTGCTGAAGTTTAAAAATTCTGTGGAACTCTTCCATTGTTCTCGGATTTCCGCTGATGTTTAATAATGCTTTTTGAACTCTTCCATTGTTCTCGGAATTCCGCTGATGTTTAACAATGCTTTGGAACACTTCCATTGTTCTCGGAATTCTGCTGAAGTTTAAAAATGCTTTGGAACTCTTCCACTGTTCTCGGAATTCCGCTGTAGTTTAAAAATGCTTTGGAACTCATCCATTGTTTTTGGATTTCCGCTAAAGTTTCGCAATGCTGTGGAACTCTTCCATTGTTCTCGGAATTCCGCAAAAGTTTATAAATGCTTTGGAACTCTTCCATTGTTCTTGGAATTCTGCTGAAGTTTAAAAAAGCTTTGGAACTCTTCCATTGTTCTCGGAATTCCGCTGAAGTTTAACAATGCTTTGGAACTCTTCCCTTGTTCTCGGAATTCTGTGGAAGTTTAAAAATGCTTTGGAACTCCTCCATTGTTCTCGGAATTCTGCTGAAGTTTAAAAATGCTTTGGAACTCTTCAAATGTTCTGGGAATTCAGCTGAAGTTTAAAAATGCTTTGGAACTCTTCCTATGTTCTGGGAGTTCTGCTGAAGTTTAAAAATGCTTTTAGAACTCTTCCATTGTTCTCTTAATTCCGCTGATGTTTATCAATGCTTTGGAACTCTTCCATTGTTCTGGGAATTCTGGTGAAGTTTAAAAATGCTTTGGAACTCTTCCATTGTTCACGGAAATCTGCTGAAGTTTAAAAGGCTTTGTAACTCTTCCATTGTTCTGGGAATTCTGCTGAAGCTTAAAATTGCTTTGGAACTCTTCCATTGTTCTCAGAATTCCAATGAAGTTTAAAAATGCTTTGGATCTCTTCCATTGTTCTCGGAATTCCGCTGATGTTTAACAATGCTTTGGAACTCTTCCATTGTTCTCGGAATTCCACTGTAGTTTAAAAATGCTTTGCAACTCTTTCATTGTTCTCGGAATTCCACTGAAGTTTAAAAATACTTTGGAACTCCTCCATTGTTCTCGGAATTCTGCTGAAGTTTAAAAATGCTTTGGAACTCTTCCATTTTTCTGGGAATTCGGCTGAAGTTTAAAAATGCTTTGGAACTCTTCCAATGTTCTGGGAATTCAACTGAAGTTTAAAAATGCTTTGGAACTCTTCCTATGTTCTGGGAGTTCTGCTGAAATTTAAAAATGCTTGGGAACTCTTCCATTGTTCTCGGAATTCCGCTGATGTTTAACAATGCTTTAGAACTCTTCCATTGTTCTCGGAATTCCGCTGTAGTCTAAAAATGCTTTGGAACTCTTTCATTGTTCTCGGAATTCTGCTGAAGTTTAGCCATGCTTTGGAACTCTTCCATTGTTCTCGGAATTCCGATGTAGTTTAAAAATGCATTGGAACTCTTCCGTTGTTCTCGGAATTCCGCTGAAGGTTAACAATGCTTTGGAACTCTTCCATTGTTCTGGGAATTCTGCTGAAGTTTAAAAATTCTGTGGAACTCTTCCATTGTTCTCGGATTTCCGCTGATGTTTAATAATGCTTTTTGAACTCTTCCATTGTCCTCGGAATTCCGCTGATGTTTATCAATGCTTTGGAACTCTTCCATTGTTCTCGGAATTCTGCTGAAGTTTAAAAATGCTTTGGAACTCTTCCTTTGCTCTGGGAATTCTGCTGAAGTTTAAAAATTCTGTGGAACTCTTCCATTGTTCTTGGAATTCCGCTAATGTTTAACAATGCTTTGGAACTCTTCCATTGTTCTCGGAAATATGCTGATGTTTATCAATGCTTTGGAACTCTTCCATTGTTCTCGGAATTCCGCTGTAGTTTAAAAATGCTTTGGAACTCTTCCATTGCTCTGGGAATTCTGCTGAAGTTTAAAAATTCTGTGGAACTATTCCATTGTTCTTGGAATTCTGCTAATGTTTAACAATGCTTTGGAACTCTTCCATTGTTCTCGGAAATACGCTGATGTTTAAAAATGCTTTGGAACTCTTCCATTGTTCTCGGAATTCCGCTGTAGTTTAAAAATGCTTTGGAACTCATCCATTGTTTTTGGATTTCCGCTAAAGTTTAGCAATGCTTTGGAACTCTTCCATTGTTCTCGGAATTCCGCAAAAGTTTATAAATGCTTTGGAACTCTTCCATTGTTCTTGGAATTCTGCTGAAGTTTAAAAAAGCTTTGGAACTCTTCCATTGTTCTCGGAATTCCGCTGAAGTTTAACAATGCTTTGGAACTCTTCCCTTGTTCTCGGAATTCTGTGGAAGTTTAAAAATGCTTTGGAACTCCTCCATTGTTCTCGGAATTCTGCTGAAGTTTAAAAATGCTTTGGAACTCTTCCAATGTTCTGGGAATTCAGCTGAAGTTTAAAAATGCTTTGGAACTCTTCCTATGTTCTGGGAGTTCTGCTGAAGTTTAAAAATGCTTTTGGAACTCTTCCATTGTTCTCTTAATTCCGCTGATGTTTATCAATGCTTTGGAACTCTTCCATTGTTCTGGGAATTCTGGTGAAGTTTAAAAATGCTTTGGAACTCTTCCATTGTTCACGGAAATCTGCTGAAGTTTAAAAGGCTTTGTAACTCTTCCATTGTTCTGGGAATTCTGCTGAAGCTTAAAATTCCTTTGGAACTCTTCCATTGTTCTCAGAATTCCAATGAAGTTTAAAAATGCTTTGGATCTCTTCCATTGTTCTCGGAATTCCGCTGATGTTTAACAATGCTTTTGAACTCTTCCATTGTTCTAGGAATTCCGATGTAGTTTAAAAATGCATTGGAACTCTTCCATTGTTCTCGGAATTCCGCTGATGTTTAACAATGCTTTGGAACTCTTCCATTGTTCTAGGAATTCCGCTGATGTTTAACAATGCTTTGGAACTCTTCCATTGTTCTCGGAATTGAGCTGTAGTTTTAAAATGCTTTGCAACTCTTTCATTGTTCTCGGAACTCCGCTGAAGTTCAACAATGCTTTGGAACTCTTCCATTGTTCTCGGAATTCCGCTGAAGTTTAAAAATGCTTTGGAACTCCTCCATTGTTCTGGGAATTCGGCTGAAGTTTAAAAATGCTTTGGAACTCTTCCTATGTTCTGGGAGTTCTGCTGAATTTTAAAATTCCTTTACAAAATTCCATTGTTCTCAGAATTCCAATGAAGCTTAAAAATGCTTTGGAACTCTTCCATTGTTCTCGGAATTCCGCTGAAGTTTAAAAATGCTTTGGAACTCTTCCATGGTTCTCGGAATTCTGCTGAAGTTTAAAAAAGATTTTGAACTATTCCATTGTTCTCGGAATTCCCCTAATATTTAACAATGCTTTGGAACTCTTTCATTGTTCTCGGAATTCCGCTGTAGTTTAAAAATGCTTTGGAACTCTTTCATTGTTCTCGGAATTCCGCTGAAGTTTAGCCATGCTTTGGAACTCTTCCATTGTTCTCGGAATTCCGATGTAGTTTAAAAATGCATTGGAACTCTGCCATTGTTCTCGGAATTCCGCTGAAGGTTAACAATGCTTTGGAACTCTTCCATTTTTCTGGGAATTCTGCTGTAGTTTAAAAATGCTTTGGAACTCTTCCGTTGTTCTCGGAATTCTGCTGAAGTTTAAAAATTCTGTGGAACTCTTCCATTGTTCTCGGATTTCCGCTGATGTTTAATAATGCTTTTGGAACTCATCCATTGTTCTCGGAATTCCACTAATGTTTAACAATGCTTTGGAACTCATCCATTGTTCTCGGAATTCTGTTGATGTTTAATTATGCTTTTGGAACTCTTCCATTGTTCTCGGAATTCTACTGTATTTTAACAATGCTTTGGAACTCTTCCATAATTCTCAGAAATCTGCTGAAGTTTAATAATGCTTTGGTACTCTTCCATTGTTCTCAGAATTCCAATGAAGCTTAAAAATGCTTTGGAGCTCTTTAATTTTTCTCAGAATTCTGCTAAAGTTTAAAAATGCTTTGGAACTCATCCATTGTTCTCAGAATTCTGCTGAAGTTTAAAAATGCTTTGGAACTCTTCCAATGTTCTGGGAATTCAACTGAAGTTTAAAAATGCTTTGGAACTCTTCCTATGTTCTGGGAGTTCTGCTGAAGTTTAAAAATGCTTGGGAACTCTTCCATTGTTCTCGGAATTCCGCTGATGTTTAACAATGCTTTAGAACTCTTCCAGTGTTCTCGGAATTCCACTGTAGTTTAAAAATGCTTTGGAACTCTTTCATTGTTCTCGGAATTCTGCTGAAGTTTAGCCATGCTTTGGAACTCTTCCATTGTTCTCGGAATTCCGATGTAGTTTAAAAATGCATTGGAACTCTTCCATTGTTCTCGGAATTCCGCTGAAGGTTAACAATGCTTTGGAACTCTTCCATTGTTCTGGGAATTCTGCTGAAGTTTAAAAATTCTGTGGAACTCTTCCTTTGTTCTCGGATTTCCGCTGATGTTTAATAATGCTTTTTGAACTCTTCCATTGTCCTCGGAATTCCGCTGATGTTTATCAATGCTTTGGAAAACTTCCATTGTTCTCGGAATTCTGCTGAAGTTTAAAAATGCTTTGGAACTCTTCCTTTGCTCTGGGAATTCTGCTGAAGTTTAAAAATTCTGTGGAACTCTTCCATTGTTCTTGGAATTCCGTTAATGTTTAACAATGCTTTGGAACTCTTCCATTGTTCTCGGAAATATGCTGATGTTTATCAATGCTTTGGAACTCTTCCATTGTTCTCGGAATTCCGCTGTAGTTTTAAAATTCTTTGGAACTCTTCCATTGTTTTTGGATTTCCGCTAAAGTTTAGCAATGCTTTGGAACTCTTCCATTGTTCTCAGAATTCCGCAAAAGTTTATAAATGCTATGGAACTCTTCCATTGTTCTCGGAATTCTGCTGAAGTTTAAAAAAGCTTTGGAACTCTTCCATTGTTCTTGGAATTCCGTTGATGTTTAATAATGCTTTTGGAACTCTTCCATTGTTCTCGGAATTCCGCTGATGTTTAACAATGCTTTGGAACTCTTCCATTTTTCTCGGAATTCTGCTGAAGTTTAAAAATGCTTTGGAACTCTTCCATTGCTCTGGGAATTCTGCTGAAGTTTAAAAATTCTGTGGAACTATTCCATTGTTCTTGGAATTCTGCTAATGTTTAACAATGCTTTGGAACTCTTCCATTGTTCTCGGAAATACGCTGATGTTTAAAAATGCTTTGGAACTCTTCCATTGTTCTCGGAATTCCGCTGTAGTTTAAAAATGCTTTGGAACTCATCCATTGTTTTTGGATTTCCGCTAAAGTTTAGCAATGCTTTGGAACTCTTCCATTGTTCACGGAAATCTGCTGAAGTTTAAAAGGCTTTGTAACTCTTCCATTGTTCTGGGAATTCTGCTGAAGCTTAAAATTCCTTTGGAACTCTTCCATTGTTCTCAGAATTCCAATGAAGTTTAAAAATGCATAGGAACTCTTCCATTGTTCTCGGAATTCCGCTGAAGTTTTACAATGCTTTGGAACTCTTCCATTTTTCTCGGAGTTCTGCTGATGTTTAAAAATGCTTGGGAACTCTTCCATTGTTCTCGGAATTCCGCTGATGTTTAACAATGCTTTGGAACTCTTTCATTGTTCTCGGAATTCCGCTGTAGTTTAAAAATGCTTTGGAACTCTTTCATTGTTCTCGGAATTCCGCTGAAGTTTAGCCATGCTTTGGAACTCTTCCATTGTTCTCGGAAATATGCTGATGTTTATCAATCGTTTGGTACTCTTCCATTGTTCTCGGAATTCCGCTGTAGTTTAAAAATGCTTTGGAACTCTTCCATTGTTTTTGGATTTCCGCTAAAGTTTAGCAATGCTTTGGAACTCTTCCATTGTTCTCAGAATTCCGCAAAAGTTTATAAATGCTTTGGAACTCTTCCATTGTTCTCGGAATTCTGCTGAAGTTTAAAAAAGCTTTGGAACACTTCCATTGTTCTTGGAATTCCGTTGATGTTTAATAATGCTTTTGGAACTCTTCCATTGTTCTCGGAATTCCACTAAAGTTTAAAAATGCTTTGGAACTCTTCCATGGTTTTCGGAATTCTGCTGAAGTTTAAAAAAGATTTTGAACTATTCCATTGTTCTCGGAATCCCGCTAATATTTAACAATGCTTTGGAACTCTTTCATTGTTCTCGGAATTCCGCTGTAGTTTAAAAATGCTTTGGAACTCTTTCATTGTTCTCAGAATTCCGCTGAAGTTTAGCCATGCTTTGGAACTCTTCCATTGTTCTCGGAATTCCGATGTAGTTTAAAAATGCTTTGGAACTCTTCCATTGTTTTTGGATTTCCGCTAAAGTTTAGCAATGCTTTGGAACTCTTCCATTGTTCTCAGAATTCCGCAAAAGTTTATAAATGCTTTGGAACTCTTCCATTGTTCTCCGAATTCTGCTGAAGTTTAAAAAAGCTTTGGAACTCTTCCATTGTTCTTGGAATTCCGTTGATGTTTAATAATGTATTGGAACTCTTCCATTGTTCTCGGAATTCTGCTAATGTTTAACAATGCTTTGAAACTCTTCCATTGTTCTCGGAATTCTGTTGATATTTAATAATTCTTTTGGAACTCTTCCATTGTTCTCAGAATTCTGTTGAAGTTTAAAAATGCTTTGGAACACTTCCATTGTTCTCGGAATTCCGCTGAAGTTTAACATTGCTTTGGAACTCTTCCATTGTTCTGGGAATTCAGCTGAAGTTTAAAAATGGTTTGGAACTCTTCCAATGTTCTGGGAATTCTGCTGAAGTTTAAAAATGATTTGGAACTCTTCTATTGTTCTCGGAATTCTGCTGATGTTTAACAATGCTTTGGAACTCTTCCATTGTTCAAGGAATTCCGCTGAAGTTTAAAAATGCTTTGGAACTCTTCCATTGTTCTCGGTTTTCCGCTAATGTTTAACAATGCTTTGGAACTCTTCCATTGTTCTCGGAAATCCGCTGATGTTTAACAATGCTTTGGAACTCTTCCATTGTTCTCGGAATTCTGCGGAAGTTTAAAAATGCTTGGAACTCTTCCATTGTTCTCGAAATTCTGCTGAAGTTTAAAAAAGCTTTGGAACTCTTCCAATCTTTTCGGAATTCCGCTGATGTTTAATAATGCTTTTGGAACTCTTCCATTTTTCTCGGAATTCCGCTGATGTTTAACAATGCTTTTGGAACTCTTCCATTGTTCTCAGAATTCCGCAAAAGTTTACAAATGCTTTGGAACTCTTCCATTGTTCTCGGAATTCTGCTGAAGTTTAAAAAAGCTTTGGAACTCTTCCATTGTTCTTGGAATTCCGTTGATGTTTAATAATGCTTTTGGAACTCTTCCATTGTTCTCGGAATTCCGCTGAAGTTTAAAAATGCTTTGGAACTCTTCCATGGTTCTCGGAATTCTGCTGAAGTTTAAAAAAGATTTTGAACTATTCCATTGTTCTCGGAATTCCGCTAATATTTAACAATGCTTTGGAACTCTTTCATTGTTCTCGGAATTCCGCTGTAGTTTAAAAATGCTTTGGAACTCTTTCATTGTTCTCGGAATTCCGCTGAAGTTTAGCCATGCTTTGGAACTCTTCCATTGTTCTCGGAATTCCGATGTAGTTTAAAAATGCATTGGAACTCTTCCATTGTTCTCGGAATTCCGCTGAAGGTTAACAATGCTTTGGAACTCTTCCATTGTTCTGGGAATTCTGCTGAAGTTTAAAAATGCTTTGGAACTCTTCCGTTGTTCTCGGAATTCTGCTGAAGTTTAAAAATTCTGTGGAACTCTTCCATTGTTCTCGGATTTCCGCTGATGTTTAATAATGCTTTTTGAACTCTTCCATTGTTCTCGGAATTCCGCTGATGTTTAACAATGCTTTGGAACACTTCCATTGTTCTCGGAATTCTGCTGAAGTTTAAAAATGCTTTGGAACTCTTCCACTGTTCTCGGAATTCCGCTGTAGTTTAAAAATGCTTTGGAACTCATCCATTGTTTTTGGATTTCCGCTAAAGTTTCGCAATGCTTTGGAACTCTTCCATTGTTCTCGGAATTCCGCAAAAGTTTATAAATGCTTTGGAACTCTTCCATTGTTCTTGGAATTCTACTGAAGTTTAAAAAAGCTTTGGAACTCTTCCATTGTTCTCGGAATTCCGCTGAAGTTTAACAATGCTTTGGAACTCTTCCCTTGTTCTCGGAATTCTGTGGAAGTTTAAAAATGCTTTGGAACTCCTCCATTGTTCTCGGAATTCTGCTGAAGTTTAAAAATGCTTTGGAACTCTTCAAATGTTCTGGGAATTCAGCTGAAGTTTAAAAATGCTTTGGAACTCTTCCTATGTTCTGGGAGTTCTGCTGAAGTTTAAAAATGCTTTTAGAACTCTTCCATTGTTCTCTTAATTCCGCTGATGTTTATCAATGCTTTGGAACTCTTCCATTGTTCTGGGAATTCTGGTGAAGTTTAAAAATGCTTTGGAACTCTTCCATTGTTCACGGAAATCTGCTGAAGTTTAAAAGGCTTTGTAACTCTTCCATTGTTCTGGGAATTCTGCTGAAGCTTAAAATTGCTTTGGAACTCTTCCATTGTTCTCAGAATTCCAATGAAGTTTAAAAATGCTTTGGATCTCTTCCATTGTTCTCGGAATTCCGCTGATGTTTAACAATGCTTTGGAACTCTTCCATTGTTCTCGGAATTCCACTGTAGTTTAAAAATGCTTTGCAACTCTTTCATTGTTCTCGGAATTCCACTGAAGTTTAAAAATACTTTGGAACTCCTCCATTGTTCTCGGAATTCTGCTGAAGTTTAAAAATGCTTTGGAACTCTTCCATTTTTCTGGGAATTCGGCTGAAGTTTAAAAATGCTTTGGATCTCTTCCTATGTTCTGGGAGTTCTGCTAAAGTTTAAAATTGCTTTGGAAAATTCCATTGTTCTCAGAAATCCAATGAAGCTTAAAAATGCTTTGGAACTCTTACATTGTTCTCGGAATTCCGCTAATGTTTAACAATGCGTTGGAACTCTTCCAATGTTCTAGGAATTCAGCTGAAGTGTAAAAATGCTTTGGAACTCTTCCTATGTTCTGGGAGTTCTGCTGATGTTTAAAAATGCTTGGGAACTCTTCCATTGTTCTCGGAATTCCGCTGATGTTTAACAATGCTTTAGAACTCTTCCATTCTTACAGGAATACCGCTGATGTTTAACAATGCTTTTGAACTCTTCCATTGTTCTCGGAATTCCGCTGTAGTTTAAAAATGCATAGGAAATCTTCCATTGTTCTCGGAATTCCGCTGAAGTTTTACAATGCTTTGGAACTCTTCCATTTTTCTCGGAATTCTGCTGAAGTTTAAAAATGCTTTGGAACTCTTCCATTGTTCTCGGAATTCCGCTGATGTTTAACAATGTTTTGGCACTCTTCCATTGTTATCGGAATTCCGCTGTAGTTTAAAAATGCTTTGGAACTCTTTCATTGTTCTCGGAATTCCGATGTAGTTTAAAAATGCATTGTAACTCTTCCATTGTTCTCGGAATTCCGCTGAAGGTTAACAATGCTTTGGAACTCTTCCATTGTTCTGGGAATTCTGCTGAAGTTTAAAAATGCTTTGGAACTCTTCCATTGTTCTCGGAATTCCGCTGATGTTTAACAATGTTTTGGCACTCTTCCATTGTTATCGGAATTCCGCTGTAGTTTAAAAATGCTTTGGAACTCTTTCATTGTTCTCGGAATTCCGATGTAGTTTAAAAATGCATTGTAACTCTTCCATTGTTCTCGGAATTCCGCTGAAGGTTAACAATGCTTTGGAACTCTTCCATTGTTCTGGGAATTCTGCTGAAGTTTAAAAATGCTTTGGAACTCTTCCATTGTTCTCGGAATTCCGCTGATGTTTAACAATGCTTTGGAACTCTTCCATTGTTCTAGGAATTCCGCTGATGTTTAAAAATGCTTTGAAACTCTTCCATTGTCTCGGAATTGAGCTGTAGTTTTAAAATGCTTTCCACCTCTTTCATTGTTCTCGGAATTCCGCTGAAGTTCAACCATGCTTTGGAACTCTTCCATTGTTCTCGGAATTCCGCTGAAGTTTAAAAATGCTTTGGAACTCCTCCATTGTTCTGGGAATTCGGCTGAAGTTTAAAAATGCTTTGGAACTCTTCCTATGTTCTGGGAGCTCTGCTGAAGTTTAAAATTGCTTTACAAAATTCCATTGTTCTCAGAATTCCAATGAAGCTTAAAAATGCTTTGGAACTCTTCCATTGTTCTCGGAATTCCGCTGAAGTTTAAAAATGCTTTGGAACTCTTCCATGGTTCTCGGAATTCTGCTGAAGTTTAAAAAAGATTTTGAACTATTCCATTGTTCTCGGAATTCCGCTAATATTTAACAATGCTTTGGAACTCTTTCATTGTTCTCGGAATTCCACTGTAGTTTAAAAATGCTTTGGAACTCTTTCATTGTTCTCGGAATTCCGCTGAAGTTTAGCCATGCTTTGGAACTCTTCCATTGTTCTGGGAATTCTGCTGAAGTTTAAAAATGCTTTGGAACTCTTCCATTGTTCTCGGAATTCCGCTGATGTTTAACAATGCTTTGGAACTCTTCCATTGTTCTAGGAATTCCGCTGATGATTAACAATGCTTTGGAACTCTTCCATTGTTCTCGGAATTGAGCTGTAGTTTTAAAATGCTTTGAACCTCTTTCATTGTTCTCGGAACTCCGCTGAAGTTCAACAATGCTTTGGAACTCTTCCATTGTTCTGGGAATTCGGCTGAAGTTTAAAAATGCTTTGAAACTCCTCCATTGTTCTGGGAATTCGGCTGAAGTTTAAAAATGCTTTGGAACTCTTCCTATGTTCTGGGAGTTCTGCTGAAGTTTAAAACTGCTTTACAAAATTCCATTGTTCTCAGAATTCCAATGAAGCTTAAAAATGCTTTGGAACTCTTCCATTGTTCTCGAAATTCCGCTGAAGTTTAAAAATGCTTTGGAACTCTTCCATGGTTCTCGGAATTCTGCTGAAGTTTAAAAAAGATTTTGAACTCTTCCATTGTTCTCGGAATTCCGCTAATATTTAACAATGCTTTGGAACTCTTTCATTGTTCTCAGAATTCCGCTGTAGTTTAAAAATGCTTTGGAACTCTTTCATTGTTCTCGGAATTCCGCTGAAGTTTAGCCATGCTTTGGAACTCTTCCATTGTTCTCGGAATTCCGATGTAGTTTTAAAATGCATTGGAACTCTGCCATTGTTCTCGGAATTCCGCTGAAGGTTAACAATGCTTTGGAACTCTTCCGTTGTTCTCGGAATTCTGCTGAAGTTTAAAAATTCTGTGGAACACTTCCATTGTTCTCGGATTTCCCCTGATGTTTAATAATGCTTTTGGAACTCATCCATTGTTCTCGGAATTCCACTAATATTTAACAATGCTTTGGAACTCATCCATTGTTCTCGGAATTCTGTTGATGTTTAATAATGCTTTTGGAACTCTTCCATTGTTCTCGGAATTGTAATGTATTTTAACAATGCTTTGGAACTCTTCCATAATTCTCAGAATTCTGCTGAAGTTTAAAAATGCTTTGGTACTCTTCCATTGTTCGCAGAATTCCAATGAAGCTTAAAAATGCTTTGGAACTCTTTAATTTTTCTCAGAATTCTGCTAAAGTTTAAAAATGCTTTGGAACTCATCCATTGTTCTCAGAATTCTGCTGAAGTTTAAAAATGCTTTGGAACTCTTCCAATGTTCTGGGAATTCAGCTGAAGTTTAAAAATGCTTTGGAACTCTTCCTATGTTCTGGGAGTTCTGCTGAAGTTTAAAAATGCTTGGGAACTCTTCCATTGTTCTCGGAATTCCGCTGATGTTTAACAATGCTTTAGAACTCTTCCATTGTTCTCGGAATTCCGCTCTAGTTTAAAAATGCTTTGGAACTCTTTCATTGTTCTCGGAATTCTGCTGAAGTTTAGCCATGCTTTGGTACTCTTCCATTGTTCTCGGAATTCCGATGTAGTTTAAAAATGCATTGGAACTCTTCCATTGTTCTCGGAATTCCGCTGAAGGTTAACAATGCTTTGGAACTCTTCCATTGTTCTGGGAATTCTGCTGAAGTTTAAAAATGCTTTGGAACTCTTCCGTTGTTCTCGGAATTCTGCTGAAGTTTAAAAATTCTGTGGAACTCTTCCATTGTTCTCGGATTTCCGCTGATGTTTAATAATGCTTTTTGAACTCTTCCATTGTTCGCGGAATTCCGCTGTAGTTTAAAAATGCTTTGGAACTCATCCATTGTTTTTGGATTTCCGCTAAAGTTTAGCAATGCTTTGGAACTCTTCCATTGTTCTCGGAATTCCGCAAAAGTTTATAAATGCTTTGGAACTCTTCCATTGTTCTTGGAATTCTGCTGAAGTTTAAAAAAGCTTTGGAACTCTTCCATTGTTCTCGGAATTCCGCTGAAGTTTAACAATGCTTTGGAACTCTTCCCTTGTTCTCGGAATTCTGTGGAAGTTTAAAAATGCTTTGTTACACCTTCATTGTTCTCGGAATTCTGCTGAAGTTTAAAAATGCTTTGGAACTCTTCAAATGTTCTGGGAATTCAGCTGAAGTATAAAAATGCTTTGGAACTCTTCCTATGTTCTGGGAGTTCTGCTGAAGTTTAAAAATGCTTTTGGAACTCTTCCATTGTTCTCTTAATTCCGCTGATGTTAATCAATGCTTTGGAACTCTTCGATTGTTCTGGGAATTCTGGTGAAGTTTAAAAATGCTTTGGAACTCTTCCATTGTTCACGGAAATCTGCTGAAGTTTAAAAGGCTTTGTAACTCTTCCATTGTTCTGGGAATTCTGCTGAAGCTTAAAATTGCTTTGGAACTCTTCCATTGTTCTCAGAATTCCAATGAAGTTTAAAAATGCTTTGGATCTCTTCCATTGTTCTCAGAATTCCGCTGATGTTTAACAATGCTTTGGAACTCTTCCATTGTTCTCGGAATTCCGCTGTAGTTTAAAAATGCATTGCAACACTTTCATTGTTCTCAGAATTCCGCTGAAGTTTAAAAATGCTTTGGAACTCCTCCATTGTTCTCGGAATTCTGCTGAATTTTAAAAATGCTTTGGAACTCTTCCATTGTTCTGGGAATTCGGCTGAAGTTTAAAAATGCTTTGGAACTCTTCCTATGTTCTGGGTGTTCTGCTAAAGTATAAAATTGCTTTGGAAAATTCCATTGTTCTCAGAAATCCAATGAAGCTTAAAAATGCTTTGGAACTCTTACATTGTTCTCGGAATTCCGCTAATGTTTAACAATGCGTTGGAACTCTTCCAATGTTCTGGGAATTCAGCTGAAGTGTAAAAATGCTTTGGAACTCTTCCTATGTTCTGGGAGTTCTGCTGATGTTTAAAAATGCTTGGGAACTCTTCCATTGTTCTCGGAATTCCGCTGATGTTTAACAATGCTTTAGAACTCTTCCATTGTTACAGGAATACCGCTGATGTTTAACAATGCTTTTGAACTCTTCCATTGTTCTCGGAATTCCGCTGTAGTTTAAAAATGCATAGGAAATCTTCCATTGTTCTCGGAATTCCGCTGAAGTTTTACAATGCTTTGGAACTCTTCCATTTTTCTCGGAATTCTGCTGAAGTTTTAAAATGCTTTGGAACTCTTCCATTGTTCTCGGAATTCCGCTGATGTTTAACAATGTTTTGGAACTCTTCCATTGTTCTCGGAATTCCGCTGTAGTTTAAAAATGCTTTGGAACTCTTTCATTGTTCTCGGAATTCCGATGTAGTTTAAAAATGCATTGGAACTCTTCCATTGTTCTCGGAATTCCGCTGAAGGTTAACAATGCTTTGGAACTCTTCCATTGTTCTGGGAATTCTGCTGAAGTTTAAAAATGCTTTGGAACTCTTCCATTGTTCTCGGAATTCCGCTGATGTTTAACAATGCTTTGGAACTCTTCCATTGTTCTAGGAATTCCGCTGATGTTTAACAATGCTTTGGAACTCTTCCATTGTTCTCGGAATTGAGCTGTAGTTTTAAAATGCTTTGCAACTCTTTCATTGTTCTCGGAACTCCGCTGAAGTTCAACAATGCTTTGGAACTCTTCCATTGTTCTCGGAATTCCGCTGAAGTTTAAAAATGCTTTGGAACTCCTCCATTGTTCTGGGAATTCCGCTGAAGTTTAAAAATGCTTTGGAACTCTTCCTATGTTCTGGGAGTTCTGCTGAAGTTTAAAATTGCTTTACAAAATTCCATTGTTCTCAGAATTCCAATGAAGCTTAAAAATGCTTTGGAACTCTTCCATTGTTCTCGGAATTCCGCTGAAGTTTAAAAATGCTTTGGAACTCTTCCATGGTTCTCGGAATTCTGCTGAAGTTTAAAAAAGATTTTGAACTATTCCATTGTTCTCGGAATTCCGCTAATATTTAACAATGCTTTGGAACTCTTTCATTGTTCTCGGAATTCCGCTGTAGTTTAAAAATGCTTTGGAACTCTTTCATTGTTCTCCGAATTCCGCTGAAGTTTAGCCATGCTTTGGAACTCTTCCATTGTTCTCGGAATTCCGATGTAGTTTAAAAATGCATTGGAACTCTGCCATTGTTCTCGGAATTCCGCTGAAGGTTAACAATGCTTTGGAACTCTTCCATTTTTCTGGGAATTCTGCTGTAGTTTAAAAATGCTTTGGAACTCTTCCGTTGTTCTCGGAATTCTGCTGAAGTTTAAAAATTCTGTGGAACTCTTCCATTGTTCTCGGATTTCCGCTGATGTTTAATAATGCTTTTGGAACTCATCCATTGTTCTCGGAATTCCACTAATGTTTAACAATGCTTTGGAACTCATCCATTGTTCTCGGAAATCTGTTGATGTTTAATAATGCTTTTGGAACTCTTCCATTGTTCTCGGAATTCTACTGTATTTTAACAATGCTTTGGAACTCTTCCATAATTCTAAGAATTCTGCTGAAGTTTAAAAATGCTTTGGTACTCTTCCATTGTTCTCAGAATTCCAATGAAGCTTAAAAATGCTTTGGAACTCTTTAATTTTTCTCAGAATTCTGCTAAAGTTTAAAAATGCTTTGGAACTCATCCATTGTTCTCAGAATTCTGCTGAAGTTTAAAAATGCTTTGGAACTCTTCCAATGTTCTGGGAATTCAACTGAAGTTTGAAAATGCTTTGGAACTCTTCCTATGTTCTGGGAGTTCTGCTGAAGTTTAAAAATGCTTGGGAACTCTTCCATTGTTCTCGGAATTCCGCTGATGTTTAACAATGCTTTAGAACTCTTCCATTGTTCTCGGAATTCCGCTGTAGTTTAAAAATGCTTTGGAACTCTTTCATTGTTCTCGGAATTCTGCTGAAGTTTAGACATGCTTTGGAACTCTTCCATTGTTCTCGGAATTCCGATGTAGTTTAAAAATGCATTGGAACTCTTCCATTGTTCTCGGAATTCCGCTGAAGGTTAACAATGCTTTGGAACTCTTCCATTGTTCTGGGAATTCTGCTGAAGTTTAAAAATTCTGTGGAACTCTTCCATTCTTCTCGGATTTCCGCTGATGTTTAATAATGCTTTTTGAACTCTTCCATTGTCCTCGGAATTCCGCTGATGTTTATCAATGCTTTGGAACTCTTCCATTGTTCTCGGAATTCTGCTGAAGTTTAAAAATGCTTTGGAACTCTTCCTTTGCTCTGGGAATTCTGCTGAAGTTTAAAAATTCTGTGGAACTCTTCCATTGTTCTTGGAATTCCGCTAATGTTTAACAATGCTTTGGAACTCTTCCATTGTTCTCGGAAATATGCTGATGTTTATCAATGCTTTGGAACTCTGCCATTGTTCTCGGAATTCCGCTGTAGTTTAAAAATGCTTTGGAACTCTTCCATTGTTTTTGGATTTCCGCTAAAGTTTAGCAATGCTTTGGAACTCTTCCATTGTTCTCAGAATTCCGCAAAAGTTTATAAATGCTTTGGAACTCTTCCATTGCTCTGGGAATTCTGCTGAAGTTTAAAAATTCTGTGGAACTATTCCATTGTACTTGGAATTCTGCTAATGTTTAACAATGCTTTGGAACTCTTCCATTGTTCTCGGAATTCCGCTGAAGTTTAACAATGCTTTGGAACTCTTCCCTTGTTCTCGGAATTCTGTGGAAGTTTAAAAATGCTTTGTTACACCTTCATTGTTCTCGGAATTCTGCTGAAGTTTAAAAATGCTTTTGGAACTCTTCCATTGTTCTCTTAATTCCGCTGATGTTTTTCAATGCTTTGGAACTCTTCGATTGCTCTGGGAATTCTGGTGAAGTTCAACAATGCTTTGGAACTCTTCCATTGTTCTCGGAATTCCGCTGAAGTTTAAAAATGCTTTGGAACTCCTCCATTGTTCTGGGAATTCTGCTGAAGTTTAAAAATGCTTTGGAACTCTTCCTATGTTCTGGGAGTTCTGCTGAAGTTTAAAATTGCTTTACAAAATTCCATTGTTCTCAGAATTCCAATGAAGCTTAAAAATGCTTTGGAACTCTTCCATTGTTCTCGGAATTCCGCTGAAGTTTAAAAATGCTTTGGAACTCTTCCATCGTTCTCGGAATTCTGCTGAAGTTTAAAAAAGATTTTGAACTATTCCATTGTTCTCGGAATTCCGCTAATATTTAACAATGCTTTGGAACTCTTTCATTGTTCTCGGAATTCCGCTGTAGTTTAAAAATGCTTTGGAACTCCTTCATTGTTCTCGGAATTCCGCTGAAGTTTAGCCATGCTTTGGAACTCTTCCATTGTTCTCGGAATTCCGATGTAGTTTAAAAATGCATTGGAACTCTGCCATTGTTCTCGGAATTCCGCTGAAGGTTAACAATGCTTTGGAACTCTTCCATTTTTCTGGGAATTCTGCTGTAGTTTAAAAATGCTTTGGAACTCTTCCGTTGTTCTCGGAATTCTGCTGAAGTTTAAAAATTCTGTGGAACTCTTCCATTGTTCTCGGATTTCCGCTGATGTTTAATAATGCTTTTGGAACTCATCCATTGTTCTCGGAATTCCACTAATGTTTAACAATGCTTTGGAACTCATCCATTGTTCTCGGAATTCTGTTGATGTTTAATAATGCTTTTGGAACTCTTCCATTGTTCTCGGAATTCTACTGTATTTTAACAATGCTTTGGCACTCTTCCATAATTCTCAGAATTCTGCTGAAGTTTAAAAATGCTTTGGTACTCTTCCATTGATCTCAGAATTCCAATGAAGCTTAAAAATGCTTTGGAACTCTTTAATTTTTCTCAGAATTCTGCTAAAGTTTAAAAATGCTTTGGAACTCATCCATTGTTCTCAGAATTCTGCTGAAGTTTAAAAATGATTTGGAACTCTTCCAATGTTCTGGGAATTCAACTGAAGTTTAAAAATGCTTTGGAACTCTTCCTATGTTCTGGGAGTTCTCCTGAAGTTTAAAAATGCTTGGGAACTCTTCCATTGTTCTCGGAATTCCGCTGATGTTTAACAATGCTTTAGAACTCTTCCATTGTTCTCGGAATTCCGCTGTAGTTTAAAAATGCTTTGGAACTCTTTCATTGTTCTCGGAATTCTGCTGAAGTTTAGACATGCTTTGGAACTCTTCCATTGTTCTCGGAATTCCGATGTAGTTTAAAAATGCATTGGAACTCTTCCATTGTTCTCGGAATTCCGCTGAAGGTTAACAATGCTTTGGAACTCTTCCATTGTTCTGGGAATTCTGCTGAAGTTTAAAAATTCTGTGGAACTCTTCCATTGTTCTCAGATTTCCGCTGATGTTTAATAATGCTTTTTGAACTCTTCCATTGTCCTCGGAATTCCGCTGATGTTTATCAATGCTTTGGAACTCTTCCATTGTTCTCGGAATTCTGCTAAAGTTTAAAAATGCTTTGGAACTCTTCCTTTGCTCTGGGAATTCTGCTGAAGTTTAAAAATTCTGTGGAACTCTTCCATTGTTCTTGGAATTCCGCTAATGTTTAACAATGCTTTGGAACTCTTCCATTGTTCTCGGAAATATGCTGATGTTTATCAATGCTTTGGAACTCTTCCATTGTTCTCGGAATTCCGCTGTAGTTTAAAAATGCTTTGGAACTCTTCCATTGTTTTTGGATTTCCGCTAAAGTTTAGCAATGCTTTGGAACTCTTCCATTGTTCTCAGAATTCCGCAAAAGTTTATAAATGCTTTGGAACTCTTCCATTGCTCTGGGAATTCTGCTGAAGTTTAAAAATTCTGTGGAACTATTCCATTGTTCTTGGAATTCTGCTAATGTTTAACAATGCTTTGGAACTCTTCCATTGTTCTCGGAATTCCGCTGAAGTTTAACAATGCTTTGGAACTCTTCCATTGTTCTCTTAATTCCGCTGATGTTTATCAATGCTTTGGAACTCTTCGATTGCTCTGGGAATTCTGTGGAAGTTTAAAAATTCTTTGTTACACCTTCATTGTTCTCGGAATTCTGCTGAAGTTTAAAAATGCTTTTGGAACTCTTCCATTGTTCTCTTAATTCCGCTGATGTTTATCAATGCTTTGGAACTCTTCGATTGCTCTGGGAATTCTGGTGAAGTTTAAAAATGCTTTGGAACTCTTCCATTGTTCACGGAAATCTGCTGAAGTTTAAAAGGCTTTGTAACTCTTCCATTGTTCTGGGAATTCTGCTGAAGCTTAAAATTGCTTTGGAACTCTTCCATTGTTCTCAGAATTCCAATGAAGTTTAAAAATGCTTTGGATCTCTTCCATTGTTCTCGGAATTCCGCTGATGTTTAACAATGCTTTGGAACTCTTCCATTGTTCTCGGAATTCCGCTGTAGTTTAAAAATGCTTTGCAACTCTTTCATTGTTCTCGGAATTCCGCTGAAGTTTAAAAATGCTTTGGAACTCCTCCATTGTTCTCGGAATTCTGCTGAAGTTTAAAAATGCTTTGGAACTCTTCCATTGTTCTGGGAATTCGGCTGAAGTTTAAAAATGCTTTGGAACTCTTCCATTGTTCTCGGAATTCCGCTGATGTTTAACAATGCTTTTGAACTCTTCCATTGTTCTCGGAATTCCGCTGTAGTTTAAAAATGCATAGGAAATCTTCCATTGTTCTCGGAATTCCGCTGAAGTTTTACAATGCTTTGGAACTCTTCCATTTTTCTCGGAATTCTGCTGAAGTTTTAAAATGCTTTGGAACTCTTCCATTGTTCTCGGAATTCCGCTGATGTTTAACAATGTTTTGGAACTCTTCCATTGTTCTCGGAATTCCGCTGTAGTTTAAAAATGCTTTGTAACTCTTTCATTGTTCTCGGAATTTCGATGGAGTTTAAAAATGCATTGGAACTCTTCCATTGTTCTCGGAATTCCGCTGAAGGTTAACAATGCTTTGGAACTCTTCCATTGTTCTGGGAATTCTGCTGAAGTTTAAAAATGCTTTGGAACTCTTCCATTGTTTTCGGAATTCCGCTGAAGTTCAACCATGCTTTGGAACTCTTCCATTGTTCTCGGAATTCCGCTGAAGCTTAAAAATTCTTTGGAACTCCTCCATTGTTCTGGGAATTCGGCTGAAGTTTAAAAATGCTTTGGAACTCTTCCTATGTTCTGGGAGCTCTGCTGAAGTTTAAAATTGCTTTACAAAATTACATTGTTCTCAGAATTCCAATGAAGCTTAAAATTGCTTTGGAACTCTTCCATTGTTCTCGGAATTCCGCTGAAGTTTAAAAATGCTTTGGAACTCTTCCATGGTTCTCGGTATTCTGCTGAAGTTTAAAAAAGATTTTGAACTATTCCATTGTTCTCGGAATTCCGCTAATATTTAACAATGCTTTGGAACTCTTTCATTGTTCTCGGAATTCCGCTGTAGTTTAAAAATGCTTTGGAACTCTTTCAATGTTCTCGGAATTCCACTGAAGTTTAGCCATGCTTTGGAACTCTTCCATTGTTCTCGAAATTCCGATGTAGTTTAAAAATGCATTGGAACTCTTCCATTGTTCTCGGAATTCCGCTGAAGGTTAACAATGCTTTGGAACTCTTCCATTGTTCTGGGAATTCTGCTGAAGTTTAAAAATGCTTTGGAACTCTTCCATTGTTCTCGGAATTCCGCTGAAGTTTAACAATGCTTTGGAACTCTTCCATTGTTCTAGGAATTTCGCTGATGTTTAACAATGCTTTGGAACTCTTCCATTGTTCTCGGAATTGAGCTGTAGTTTTAAAATGCTTTGCACCTCTTTCATTGTTCTCGGAATTCCGCTGAAGTTCAACCATGCTTTGGAACTCTTCCATTGTTCTCGGAATTCCGCTGAAGTTTAAAAATGCTTTGGAACTCCTCCATTGTTCTGGGAATTCGGCTGAAGTTTAAAAATGCTTTGGAACTCTTCCTATGTTCTGGGAGCTCTGCTGAAGTTTAAAATTGCTTTACAAAATTACATTGTTCTCAGAATTCCAATGAAGCTTAAAATTGCATAGGAACTCTTCCATTGTTCTCGGAATTCCGCTGAAGTTTAAAAATGCTTTGGAACTCTTCCATGGTTCTCGGAATTCTGCTGAAGTTTAAAAAAGATTTTGAACTATTCCATTGTTCTCGGAATTCCGCTAATATTTAACAATGCTTTGGAACTCTTTCATTGTTCTCGGAATTCCGCTGTAGTTTAAAAATGCTTTGGAACTCTTTCATTGTTCTCGGAATTCCGCTGAAGTTTAGCCATGCTTTGGAACTCTTCCATTGTTCTCGAAATTCCGATGTAGTTTAAAAATGCATTGGAACTCTTCCATTGTTCTCGGAATTCCGCTGAAGGTTAACAATGCTTTGGAACTCTTCCATTGTTCTGGGAATTCTGCTGAAGCTTAAAATTGCTTTGGAACTCTTCCATTGTTCTCAGAATTCCAATGAAGTTTAAAAATGCTTTGGATCTCTTCCATTGTTCTCGGAATTCCGCTGATGTTTAACAATGCTTTGGAACTCTTCCATTGTTCTCGGAATTCCGCTGTAGTTTAAAAATGCTTTGCAACTCTTTCATTGTTCTCGGAATTCCGCTGAAGTTTAAAAATGCTTTGGAACTCCTCCATTGTTCTCGGAATTCTGCTGAAGTTTAAAAATGCTTTGGAACTCTTCCATTGTTCTGGGAATTCGGCTGAAGTTTAAAAATGCTTTGGAACTCTTCCATTGTTCTCGGAATTCCGCTGATGTTTAACAATGCTTTTGAACTCTTCCATTGTTCTCGGAATTCCGCTGTAGTTTAAAAATGCATAGGAAATCTTCCATTGTTCTCGGAATTCCGCTGAAGTTTTACAATGCTTTGGAACTCTTCCATTTTTCTCGGAATTCTGCTGAAGTTTTAAAATGCTTTGGAACTCTTCCATTGTTCTCGGAATTCCGCTGATGTTTAACAATGTTTTGGAACTCTTCCATTGTTCTCGGAATTCCGCTGTAGTTTAAAAATGCTTTGTAACTCTTTCATTGTTCTCGGAATTTCGATGGAGTTTAAAAATGCATTGGAACTCTTCCATTGTTCTCGGAATTCCGCTGAAGGTTAACAATGCTTTGGAACTCTTCCATTGTTCTGGGAATTCTGCTGAAGTTTAAAAATGCTTTGGAACTCTTCCATTGTTCTCGGAATTCCGCTGATGTTTAACAATGCTTTGGAACTCTTCCATTGTTCTCGGAATTGAGCTGTAGTTTTAAAATGCTTTGCACCTCTTTTATTGTTCTCGGAATTCCGCTGAAGTTCAACCATGCTTTGGAACTCCTCCATTGTTCTCGGAATTCCGCTGAAGCTTAAAAATGCTTTGGAACTCCTCCATTGTTCTGGGAATTCGGCTGAAGTTTAAAAATGCTTTGGAACTCTTCCTATGTTCTGGGAGCTCTGCTGAAGTTTAAAATTGCTTTACAAAATTACATTGTTCTCAGAATTCCAATGAAGCTAAAATTGCTTTGGAACTCTTCCATTGTTCTCGGAATTCCGCTGAAGTTTAAAAATGCTTTGGAACTCTTCCATGGTTCTCGGTATTCTGCTGAAGTTTAAAAAAGATTTTGAACTATTCCATTGTTCTCGGAATTCCGCTAATATTTAACAATGCTTTGGAACTCTTTCATTGTTCTCGGAATTCCGCTGTAGTTTAAAAATGCTTTGGAACTCTTTCAATGTTCTCGGAATTCCGCTGAAGTTTAGCCATGCTTTGGAACTCTTCCATTGTTCTCGAAATTCCGATGTAGTTTAAAAATGCATTGGAACTCTTCCATTGTTCTCGGAATTCCGCTGAAGGTTAACAATGCTTTGGAACTCTTCCATTGTTCTGGGAATTCTGCTGAAGTTTAAAAATGCTTTGGAACTCTTCCATTGTTCTCGGAATTCCGCTGAAGTTTAACAATGCTTTGGAACTCTTCCATTGTTCTAGGAATTTCGCTGATGTTTAACAATGCTTTGGAACTCTTCCATTGTTCTCGGAATTGAGCTGTAGTTTTAAAATGCTTTGCACCTCTTTCATTGTTCTCGGAATTCCGCTGAAGTTCAACCATGCTTTGGAACTCCTCCATTGTTCTGGGAATTCGGCTGAAGTTTAAAAATGCTTTGGAACTCTTCCTATGTTCTGGGAGCTCTGCTGAAGTTTAAAATTGCTTTACAAAATTACATTGTTCTCAGAATTCCAATGAAGCTTAAAATTGCATAGGAACTCTTCCATGGTTCTCGGAATTACGCTGAAGTTTAAAAATGCTTTGGAACTCTTCCATGGTTCTCGGAATTCTGCTGAAGTTTAAAAAAGATTTTGAACTATTCCATTGTTCTCGGAATTCCGCTAATATTTAACAATGCTTTGGAACTCTTTCATTGTTCTCGGAATTCCGCTGTAGTTTAAAAATGCTTTGGAACTCTTTCATTGTTCTCGGAATTCCGCTGAAGTTTAGCCATGCTTTGGAACTCTTCCATTGTTCTCGAAATTCCGATGTAGTTTAAAAATGCATTGGAACTCTTCCATTGTTCTCGGAATTCCGCTGAAGGTTAACAATGCTTTGGAACTCTTCCATTGTTCTGGGAATTCTGCTGAAGTTTAAAAATGCTTTGGAACTCTTCCATTGTTCTCGGAATTCCGCTGATGTTTAACAATGCTTTGGAACTCTTCCATTGTTCTAGGAATTCCGCTGATGTTTAACAATGCTTTGGAACTCTTCCATTGTTCTCGGAATTGAGCTGTAGTTTTAAAATGCTTTGCAACTCTTTCATTGTTCTCGGAACTCCGCTGAAGTTCAACAATGCTTTGGAACTCTTCCATTGTTCTCGGAATTCCGCTGAAGTTTAAAAATGCTTTGGAACTCCTCCATTGTTCTGGGAATTCCGCTGAAGTTTAAAAATGCTTTGGAACTCTTCCTATGTTCTGGGAGTTCTGCTGAAGTTTAAAATTGCTTTACAAAATTCCATTGTTCTCAGAATTCCAATGAAGCTTAAAAATGCTTTGGAACTCTTCCATTGTTCTCGGAATTCCGCTGAAGTTTAAAAATGCTTTGGAACTCTTCCATGGTTCTCGGAATTCTGCTGAAGTTTAAAAAAGATTTTGAACTATTCCATTGTTCTCGGAATTCCGCTAATATTTAACAATGCTTTGGAACTCTTTCATTGTTCTCGGAATTCCGCTGTAGTTTAAAAATGCTTTGGAACTCTTTCATTGTTCTCGGAATTCCGCTGAAGTTTAGCCATGCTTTGGAACTCTTCCATTGTTCTCGGAATTCCGATGTAGTTTAAAAATGCATTGGAACTCTGCCATTGTTCTCGGAATTCCGCTGAAGGTTAACAATGCTTGGGAACTCTTCCATTGTTCTGGGAATTCTGCTGAAGTTTAAAAATGCTTTGGAACTCTTCCATTGTTCTCGGAATTCCGCTGAAGTTTAACAATGCTTTGGAACTCTTCCATTGTTCTAGGAATTTCGCTGATGTTTAACAATGCTTTGGAACTCTTCCATTGTTCTCGGAATTGAGCTGTAGTTTTAAAATGCTTTGCACCTCTTTCATTGTTCTCGGAATTCCGCTGAAGTTCAACCATGCTTTGGAACTCTTCCATTGTTCTCGGAATTCCGCTGAAGTTTAAAAATGCTTTGGAACTCCTCCATTGTTCTGGGAATTCGGCTGAAGTTTAAAAATGCTTTGGAACTCTTCCTATGTTCTGGGAGCTCTGCCGAAGTTTAAAATTGCTTTACAAAATTACATTGTTCTCAGAATTCCAATGAAGCTTAAAATTGCATAGGAACTCTTCCATTGTTCTCGGAATTCCGCTGAAGTTTAAAAATGCTTTGGAACTCTTCCATGGTTCTCGGAATTCTGCTGAAGTTTAAAAAAGATTTTGAACTATTCCATTGTTCTCGGAATTCCGCTAATATTTAACAATGCTTTGGAACTCTTTCATTGTTCTCGGAATTCCGCTGTAGTTTAAAAATGCTTTGGAACTCTTTCATTGTTCTCGGAATTCCGCTGAAGTTTAGCCATGCTTTGGAACTCTTCCATTGTTCTCGAAATTCCGATGTAGTTTAAAAATGCATTGGAACTCTTCCATTGTTCTCGGAATTCCGCTGAAGGTTAACAATGCTTTGGAACTCTTCCATTGTTCTGGGAATTCTGCTGAAGCTTAAAATTGCTTTGGAACTCTTCCATTGTTCTCAGAATTCCAATGAAGTTTAAAAATGCTTTGGATCTCTTCCATTGTTCTCGGAATTCCGCTGATGTTTAACAATGCTTTGGAACTCTTCCATTGTTCTCGGAATTCCGCTGTAGTTTAAAAATGCTTTGCAACTCTTTCATTGTTCTCGGAATTCCGCTGAAGTTTAAAAATGCTTTGGAACTCCTCCATTGTTCTCGGAATTCTGCTGAAGTTTAAAAATGCTTTGGAACTCTTCCATTGTTCTGGGAATTCGGCTGAAGTTTAAAAATGCTTTGGAACTCTTCCATTGTTCTCGGAATTCCGCTGATGTTTAACAATGCTTTTGAACTCTTCCATTGTTCTCGGAATTCCGCTGTAGTTTAAAAATGCATAGGAAATCTTCCATTCTTCTCGGAATTCCGCTGAAGTTTTACAATGCTTTGGAACTCTTCCATTTTTCTCGGAATTCTGCTGAAGTTTTAAAATGCTTTGGAACTCTTCCATTGTTCTCGGAATTCCGCTGATGTTTAACAATGTTTTGGAACTCTTCCATTGTTCTCGGAATTCCGCTGTAGTTTAAAAATGCTTTGTAACTCTTTCATTGTTCTCGGAATTTCGATGGAGTTTAAAAATGCATTGGAACTCTTCCATTGTTCTCGGAATTCCGCTGAAGGTTAACAATGCTTTGGAACTCTTCCATTGTTCTGGGAATTCTGCTGAAGTTTAAAAATGCTTTGGAACTCTTCCATTGTTCTCGGAATTCCGCTGATGTTTAACAATGCTTTGGAACTCTTCCATTGTTCTCGGAATTGAGCTGTAGTTTTAAAATGCTTTGCACCTCTTTTATTGTTCTCGGAATTCCGCTGAAGTTCAACCATGCTTTGGAACTCTTCCATTGTTCTCGGAATTCCGCTGAAGCTTAAAAATGCTTTGGAACTCCTCCATTGTTCTGGGAATTCGGCTGAAGTTTAAAAATGCTTTGGAACTCTTCCTATGTTCTGGGAGCTCTGCTGAAGTTTAAAATTGCTTTACAAAATTACATTGTTCTCAGAATTCCAATGAAGCTTAAAATTGCTTTGGAACTCTTCCATTGTTCTCGGAATTCCGCTGAAGTTTAAAAATGCTTTGGAACTCTTCCATGGTTCTCGGTATTCTGCTGAAGTTTAAAAAAGATTTTGAACTATTCCATTGTTCTCGGAATTCCGCTAATATTTAACAATGCTTTGGAACTCTTTCATTGTTCTCGGAATTCCGCTGTAGTTTAAAAATGCTTTGGAACTCTTTCAATGTTCTCGGAATTCCGCTGAAGTTTAGCCATGCTTTGGAACTCTTCCATTGTTCTCGAAATTCCGATGTAGTTTAAAAATGCATTGGAACTCTTCCATTGTTCTCGGAATTCCGCTGAAGGTTAACAATGCTTTGGAACTCTTCCATTGTTCTGGGAATTCTGCTGAAGTTTAAAAATGCTTTGGAACTCTTCCATTGTTCTCGGAATTCCGCTGAAGTTTAACAATGCTTTGGAACTCTTCCATTGTTCTAGGAATTTCGCTGATGTTTAACAATGCTTTGGAACTCTTCCATTGTTCTCGGAATTGAGCTGTAGTTTTAAAATGCTTTGCACCTCTTTCATTGTTCTCGGAATTCCGCTGAAGTTCAACCATGCTTTGGAACTCTTCCATTGTTCTCGGAATTCCGCTGAAGTTTAAAAATGCTTTGGAACTCCTCCATTGTTCTGGGAATTCGGCTGAAGTTTAAAAATGCTTTGGAACTCTTCCTATGTTCTGGGAGCTCTGCTGAAGTTTAAAATTGCTTTACAAAATTACATTGTTCTCAGAATTCCAATGAAGCTTAAAATTGCATAGGAACTTTTCCATGGTTCTCGGAATTCCGCTGAAGTTTAAAAATGCTTTGGAACTCTTCCATGGTTCTCGGAATTCTGCTGAAGTTTAAAAAAGATTTTGAACTATTCCATTGTTCTCGGAATTCCGCTAATATTTAACAATGCTTTGGAACTCTTTCATTGTTCTCGGAATTCCGCTGTAGTTTAAAAATGCTTTGGAACTCTTTCATTGTTCTCGGAATTCCGCTGAAGTTTAGCCATGCTTTGGAACTCTTCCATTGTTCTCGAAATTCCGATGTAGTTTAAAAATGCATTGGAACTCTTCCATTGTTCTCGGAATTCCGCTGAAGGTTAACAATGCTTTGGAACTCTTCCATTGTTCTGGGAATTCTGCTGAAGTTTAAAAATGCTTTGGAACTCTTCCATTGTTCTCGGAATTCCGCTGATGTTTAACAATGCTTTGGAACTCTTCCATTGTTCTAGGAATTCCGCTGATGTTTAACAATGCTTTGGAACTCTTCCATTGTTCTCGGAATTGAGCTGTAGTTTTAAAATGCTTTGCAACTCTTTCATTGTTCTCGGAACTCCGCTGAAGTTCAACAATGCTTTGGAACTCTTCCATTGTTCTCGGAATTCCGCTGAAGTTTAAAAATGCTTTGGAACTCCTCCATTGTTCTGGGAATTCCGCTGAAGTTTAAAAATGCTTTGGAACTCTTCCTATGTTCTGGGAGTTCTGCTGAAGTTTAAAATTGCTTTACAAAATTCCATTGTTCTCAGAATTCCAATGAAGCTTAAAAATGCTTTGGAACTCTTCCATTGTTCTCGGAATTCCGCTGAAGTTTAAAAATGCTTTGGAACTCTTCCATGGTTCTCGGAATTCTGCTGAAGTTTAAAAAAGATTTTGAACTATTCCATTGTTCTCGGAATTCCGCTAATATTTAACAATGCTTTGGAACTCTTTCATTGTTCTCGGAATTCCGCTGTAGTTTAAAAATGCTTTGGAACTCTTTCATTGTTCTCGGAATTCCGCTGAAGTTTAGCCATGCTTTGGAACTCTTCCATTGTTCTCGGAATTCCGATGTAGTTTAAAAATGCATTGGAACTCTGCCATTGTTCTCGGAATTCCGCTGAAGGTTAACAATGCTTGGGAACTCTTCCATTTTTCTCGGAATTCTGCTGAAGTTTAAAAATTCTGTGGAACTCTTCCATTGTTCTCGGATTTCCGCTGATGTTTAATAATGCTTTTGGAACTCATCCATTGTTCTCGGAATTCCACTAATGTTTAACAATGCTTTGGAACTCATCCATTGTTCTCGGAATTCTGTTGATGTTTAATAATGCTTTTGAAACTCTTCCATTGTTCTCGGAATTCTACTGTATTTTAACAATGCTTTGGAACTCTTCCATAATTCTCAGAATTCTGCTGAAGTTTAAAAATGCTTTCGTACTCTTCCATTGTTCTCAGAATTCCAATGAAGCTTAAAAATGCTTTGGAACTCTTTAATTTTTCTCAGAATTCTGCTAAAGTTTAAAAATGCTTTGGAACTCATCCATTGTTCTCAGAATTCTGCTGAAGTTTAAAAATGCTTTGGAACTCTTCCAATGTTCTGGGAATTCAACTGAAGTTTAAAAATGCTTTGGAACTCTTCCTATGTTCTGGGAGTTCTGCTGAAGTTTAAAAATGCTTGGGAACTCTTCCATTGTTCTCGGAATTCCGCTGATGTTTAACAATGCTTTAGAACTCTTCCATTGTTCTCGGAATTCCGCTGTAGTTTAAAAATGCTTTGGAACTCTTTCATTGTTCTCGGAATTCTGCTGAAGTTTAGACATGCTTTGGAACTCTTCCATTGTTCTCGGAATTCCGCTGAAGGTTAACAATGCTTTGGAACTCTTTCATTGTTCTCTTAATTCCGCTGATGTTTATCAATGCTTTGGAACTCTTCGATTGCTCTGGGAATTCTGGTGAAGTTTAAAAATGCTTTGGAACTCTTCCATTGTTCACGGAAATCTGCTGAAGTTTAAAAGGCTTTGTAACTCTTCCATTGTTCTGGGAATTCTGCTGAAGCTTAAAATTGCTTTGGAACTCTTCCATTGTTCTCAGAATTCCAATGAAGTTTAAAAATGCTTTGGATCTCTTCCATTGTTCTCGGAATTCCGCTGATGTTTAACAATGCTTTGGAACTCTTCCATTGTTCTCGGAATTCCGCTGTATTTAAAAATGCTTTGCAACTCTTTCATTGTTCTCGGAAACCCGCTGAAGTTTAAAAATGCTTTGGAACTCCTCCATTGTTCTCGGAATTCTGCTGAAGTTTAAAAATGCTTTGGAACTCTTCCATTGTTCTCGGAATTCCGCTGTATTTAAAAATGCTTTGCAACTCTTTCATTGTTCTCGGAAACCCGCTGAAGTTTAAAAATGCTTTGGAACTCCTCCATTGTTCTCGGAATTCTGCTGAAGTTTAAAAATGCTTTGGAACTCTTCCATTGTTCTGGGAATTCGGCTGAAGTTTAAAAATGCTTTGGAACTCTTCCATTGTTCTCGGAATTCCGCTGATGTTTAACAATGCTTTTGAACTCTTCCATTGTTCTCGGAATTCCGCTGTAGTTTAAAAATGCATAGGAAATCTTCCATTGTTCTCGGAATTCCGCTGAAGTTTTACAATGCTTTGGAACTCTTCCATTTTTCTCGGAATTCTGCTGAAGTTTTAAAATGCTTTGGAACTCTTCCATTGTTCTCGGAATTCCGCTGATGTTTAACAATGTTTTGGAACTCTTCCATTGTTCTCGGAATTCCGCTGTAGTTTAAAAATGCTTTGTAACTCTTTCATTGTTCTCGGAATTTCGATGGAGTTTAAAAATGCATTGGAACTCTTCCATTGTTCTCGGAATTCCGCTGAAGGTTAACAATGCTTTGGAACTCTTCCATTGTTCTGGGAATTCTGCTGAAGTTTAAAAATGCTTTGGAACTCTTCCATTGTTCTCGGAATTCCGCTGATGTTTAACAATGCTTTGGAACTCTTCCATTGTTCTCGGAATTGAGCTGTAGTTTTAAAATGCTTTGCACCTCTTTTATTGTTCTCGGAATTCCGCTGAAGTTCAACCATGCTTTGGAACTCTTCCATTGTTCTCGGAATTCCGCTGAAGCTTAAAAATGCTTTGGAACTCCTCCATTGTTCTGGGAATTCGGCTGAAGTTTAAAAATGCTTTGGAACTCTTCCTATGTTCTGGGAGCTCTGCTGAAGTTTAAAATTGCTTTACAAAATTACATTGTTCTCAGAATTCCAATGAAGCTTAAAATTGCTTTGGAACTCTTCCATTGTTCTCGGAATTCCGCTGAAGTTTAAAAATGCTTTGGAACTCTTCCATGGTTCTCGGTATTCTGCTGAAGTTTAAAAAAGATTTTGAACTATTCCATTGTTCTCGGAATTCCGCTAATATTTAACAATGCTTTGGAACTCTTTCATTGTTCTCGGAATTCCGCTGTAGTTTAAAAATGCTTTGGAACTCTTTCAATGTTCTCGGAATTCCGCTGAAGTTTAGCCATGCTTTGGAACTCTTCCATTGTTCTCGAAATTCCGATGTAGTTTAAAAATGCATTGGAACTCTTCCATTGTTCTCGGAATTCCGCTGAAGGTTAACAATGCTTTGGAACTCTTCCATTGTTCTGGGAATTCTGCTGAAGTTTAAAAATGCTTTGGAACTCTTCCATTGTTCTCGGAATTCCGCTGAAGTTTAACAATGCTTTGGAACTCTTCCATTGTTCTAGGAATTTCGCTGATGTTTAACAATGCTTTGGAACTCTTCCATTGTTCTCGGAATTGAGCTGTAGTTTTAAAATGCTTTGCACCTCTTTCATTGTTCTCGGAATTCCGCTGAAGTTCAACCATGCTTTGGAACTCTTCCATTGTTCTCGGAATTCCGCTGAAGTTTAAAAATGCTTTGGAACTCCTCCATTGTTCTGGGAATTCGGCTGAAGTTTAAAAATGCTTTGGAACTCTTCCTATGTTCTGGGAGCTCTGCTGAAGTTTAAAATTGCTTTACAAAATTACATTGTTCTCAGAATTCCAATGAAGCTTAAAATTGCATAGGAACTCTTCCATTGTTCTCGGAATTCCGCTGAAGTTTAAAAATGCTTTGGAACTCTTCCATGGTTCTCGGAATTCTGCTGAAGTTTAAAAAAGATTTTGAACTATTCCATTGTTCTCGGAATTCCGCTAATATTTAACAATGCTTTGGAACTCTTTCATTGTTCTCGGAATTCCGCTGTAGTTTAAAAATGCTTTGGAACTCTTTCATTGTTCTCGGAATTCCGCTGAAGTTTAGCCATGCTTTGGAACTCTTCCATTGTTCTCGAAATTCCGATGTAGTTTAAAAATGCATTGGAACTCTTCCATTGTTCTCGGAATTCCGCTGAAGGTTAACAATGCTTTGGAACTCTTCCATTGTTCTGGGAATTCTGCTGAAGTTTAAAAATGCTTTGGAACTCTTCCATTGTTCTCGGAATTCCGCTGATGTTTAACAATGCTTTGGAACTCTTCCATTGTTCTAGGAATTCCGCTGATGTTTAACAATGCTTTGGAACTCTTCCATTGTTCTCGGAATTGAGCTGTAGTTTTAAAATGCTTTGCAACTCTTTCATTGTTCTCGGAACTCCGCTGAAGTTCAACAATGCTTTGGAACTCTTCCATTGTTCTCGGAATTCCGCTGAAGTTTAAAAATGCTTTGGAACTCCTCCATTGTTCTGGGAATTCCGCTGAAGTTTAAAAATGCTTTGGAACTCTTCCTATGTTCTGGGAGTTCTGCTGAAGTTTAAAATTGCTTTACAAAATTCCATTGTTCTCAGAATTCCAATGAAGCTTAAAAATGCTTTGGAACTCTTCCATTGTTCTCGGAATTCCGCTGAAGTTTAAAAATGCTTTGGAACTCTTCCATGGTTCTCGGAATTCTGCTGAAGTTTAAAAAAGATTTTGAACTATTCCATTGTTCTCGGAATTCCGCTAATATTTAACAATGCTTTGGAACTCTTTCATTGTTCTCGGAATTCCGCTGTAGTTTAAAAATGCTTTGGAACTCTTTCATTGTTCTCGGAATTCCGCTGAAGTTTAGCCATGCTTTGGAACTCTTCCATTGTTCTCGGAATTCCGATGTAGTTTAAAAATGCATTGGAACTCTGCCATTGTTCTCGGAATTCCGCTGAAGGTTAACAATGCTTGGGAACTCTTCCATTTTTCTCGGAATTCTGCTGAAGTTTAAAAATTCTGTGGAACTCTTCCATTGTTCTCGGATTTCCGCTGATGTTTAATAATGCTTTTGGAACTCATCCATTGTTCTCGGAATTCCACTAATGTTTAACAATGCTTTGGAACTCATCCATTGTTCTCGGAATTCTGTTGATGTTTAATAATGCTTTTGAAACTCTTCCATTGTTCTCGGAATTCTACTGTATTTTAACAATGCTTTGGAACTCTTCCATAATTCTCAGAATTCTGCTGAAGTTTAAAAATGCTTTCGTACTCTTCCATTGTTCTCAGAATTCCAATGAAGCTTAAAAATGCTTTGGAACTCTTTAATTTTTCTCAGAATTCTGCTAAAGTTTAAAAATGCTTTGGAACTCATCCATTGTTCTCAGAATTCTGCTGAAGTTTAAAAATGCTTTGGAACTCTTCCAATGTTCTGGGAATTCAACTGAAGTTTAAAAATGCTTTGGAACTCTTCCTATGTTCTGGGAGTTCTGCTGAAGTTTAAAAATGCTTGGGAACTCTTCCATTGTTCTCGGAATTCCGCTGATGTTTAACAATGCTTTAGAACTCTTCCATTGTTCTCGGAATTCCGCTGTAGTTTAAAAATGCTTTGGAACTCTTTCATTGTTCTCGGAATTCTGCTGAAGTTTAGACATGCTTTGGAACTCTTCCATTGTTCTCGGAATTCCGCTGAAGGTTAACAATGCTTTGGAACTCTTTCATTGTTCTCTTAATTCCGCTGATGTTTATCAATGCTTTGGAACTCTTCGATTGCTCTGGGAATTCTGGTGAAGTTTAAAAATGCTTTGGAACTCTTTCATTGTTCTCGGAATTCCGCTGTAGTTTAAAAATGCTTTGGAACTCTTTCATTGTTCTCGGAATTCCGCTGAAGTTTAGCCATGCTTTGGAACTCTTCCATTGTTCTCGAAATTCCGATGTAGTTTAAAAATGCATTGGAACTCTTCCATTGTTCTCGGAATTCCGCTGAAGGTTAACAATGCTTTGGAACTCTTCCATTGTTCTGGGAATTCTGCTGAAGCTTAAAATTGCTTTGGAACTCTTCCATTGTTCTCAGAATTCCAATGAAGTTTAAAAATGCTTTGGATCTCTTCCATTGTTCTCGGAATTCCGCTGATGTTTAACAATGCTTTGGAACTCTTCCATTGTTCTCGGAATTCCGCTGTAGTTTAAAAATGCTTTGCAACTCTTTCATTGTTCTCGGAATTCCGCTGAAGTTTAAAAATGCTTTGGAACTCCTCCATTGTTCTCGGAATTCTGCTGAAGTTTAAAAATGCTTTGGAACTCTTCCATTGTTCTGGGAATTCGGCTGAAGTTTAAAAATGCTTTGGAACTCTTCCATTGTTCTCGGAATTCCGCTGATGTTTAACAATGCTTTTGAACTCTTCCATTGTTCTCGGAATTCCGCTGTAGTTTAAAAATGCATAGGAAATCTTCCATTGTTCTCGGAATTCCGCTGAAGTTTTACAATGCTTTGGAACTCTTCCATTTTTCTCGGAATTCTGCTGAAGTTTTAAAATGCTTTGGAACTCTTCCATTGTTCTCGGAATTCCGCTGATGTTTAACAATGTTTTGGAACTCTTCCATTGTTCTCGGAATTCCGCTGTAGTTTAAAAATGCTTTGTAACTCTTTCATTGTTCTCGGAATTTCGATGGAGTTTAAAAATGCATTGGAACTCTTCCATTGTTCTCGGAATTCCGCTGAAGGTTAACAATGCTTTGGAACTCTTCCATTGTTCTGGGAATTCTGCTGAAGTTTAAAAATGCTTTGGAACTCTTCCATTGTTCTCGGAATTCCGCTGATGTTTAACAATGCTTTGGAACTCTTCCATTGTTCTCGGAATTGAGCTGTAGTTTTAAAATGCTTTGCACCTCTTTTATTGTTCTCGGAATTCCGCTGAAGTTCAACCATGCTTTGGAACTCTTCCATTGTTCTCGGAATTCCGCTGAAGCTTAAAAATGCTTTGGAACTCCTCCATTGTTCTGGGAATTCGGCTGAAGTTTAAAAATGCTTTGGAACTCTTCCTATGTTCTGGGAGCTCTGCTGAAGTTTAAAATTGCTTTACAAAATTACATTGTTCTCAGAATTCCAATGAAGCTTAAAATTGCTTTGGAACTCTTCCATTGTTCTCGGAATTCCGCTGAAGTTTAAAAATGCTTTGGAACTCTTCCATGGTTCTCGGTATTCTGCTGAAGTTTAAAAAAGATTTTGAACTATTCCATTGTTCTCGGAATTCCGCTAATATTTAACAATGCTTTGGAACTCTTTCATTGTTCTCGGAATTCCGCTGTAGTTTAAAAATGCTTTGGAACTCTTTCAATGTTCTCGGAATTCCGCTGAAGTTTAGCCATGCTTTGGAACTCTTCCATTGTTCTCGAAATTCCGATGTAGTTTAAAAATGCATTGGAACTCTTCCATTGTTCTCGGAATTCCGCTGAAGGTTAACAATGCTTTGGAACTCTTCCATTGTTCTGGGAATTCTGCTGAAGTTTAAAAATGCTTTGGAACTCTTCCATTGTTCTCGGAATTCCGCTGAAGTTTAACAATGCTTTGGAACTCTTCCATTGTTCTAGGAATTTCGCTGATGTTTAACAATGCTTTGGAACTCTTCCATTGTTCTCGGAATTGAGCTGTAGTTTTAAAATGCTTTGCACCTCTTTCATTGTTCTCGGAATTCCGCTGAAGTTCAACCATGCTTTGGAACTCTTCCATTGTTCTCGGAATTCCGCTGAAGTTTAAAAATGCTTTGGAACTCCTCCATTGTTCTGGGAATTCGGCTGAAGTTTAAAAATGCTTTGGAACTCTTCCTATGTTCTGGGAGCTCTGCTGAAGTTTAAAATTGCTTTACAAAATTACATTGTTCTCAGAATTCCAATGAAGCTTAAAATTGCATAGGAACTCTTCCATTGTTCTCGGAATTCCGCTGAAGTTTAAAAATGCTTTGGAACTCTTCCATGGTTCTCGGAATTCTGCTGAAGTTTAAAAAAGATTTTGAACTATTCCATTGTTCTCGGAATTCCGCTAATATTTAACAATGCTTTGGAACTCTTTCATTGTTCTCGGAATTCCGCTGTAGTTTAAAAATGCTTTGGAACTCTTTCATTGTTCTCGGAATTCCGCTGAAGTTTAGCCATGCTTTGGAACTCTTCCATTGTTCTCGAAATTCCGATGTAGTTTAAAAATGCATTGGAACTCTTCCATTGTTCTCGGAATTCCGCTGAAGGTTAACAATGCTTTGGAACTCTTCCATTGTTCTGGGAATTCTGCTGAAGTTTAAAAATGCTTTGGAACTCTTCCATTGTTCTCGGAATTCCGCTGATGTTTAACAATGCTTTGGAACTCTTCCATTGTTCTAGGAATTCCGCTGATGTTTAACAATGCTTTGGAACTCTTCCATTGTTCTCGGAATTGAGCTGTAGTTTTAAAATGCTTTGCAACTCTTTCATTGTTCTCGGAACTCCGCTGAAGTTCAACAATGCTTTGGAACTCTTCCATTGTTCTCGGAATTCCGCTGAAGTTTAAAAATGCTTTGGAACTCCTCCATTGTTCTGGGAATTCCGCTGAAGTTTAAAAATGCTTTGGAACTCTTCCTATGTTCTGGGAGTTCTGCTGAAGTTTAAAATTGCTTTACAAAATTCCATTGTTCTCAGAATTCCAATGAAGCTTAAAAATGCTTTGGAACTCTTCCATTGTTCTCGGAATTCCGCTGAAGTTTAAAAATGCTTTGGAACTCTTCCATGGTTCTCGGAATTCTGCTGAAGTTTAAAAAAGATTTTGAACTATTCCATTGTTCTCGGAATTCCGCTAATATTTAACAATGCTTTGGAACTCTTTCATTGTTCTCGGAATTCCGCTGTAGTTTAAAAATGCTTTGGAACTCTTTCATTGTTCTCGGAATTCCGCTGAAGTTTAGCCATGCTTTGGAACTCTTCCATTGTTCTCGGAATTCCGATGTAGTTTAAAAATGCATTGGAACTCTGCCATTGTTCTCGGAATTCCGCTGAAGGTTAACAATGCTTGGGAACTCTTCCATTTTTCTCGGAATTCTGCTGAAGTTTAAAAATTCTGTGGAACTCATCCATTGTTCTCGGAATTCTGTTGATGTTTAATAATGCTTTTGAAACTCTTCCATTGTTCTCGGAATTCTACTGTATTTTAACAATGCTTTGGAACTCTTCCATAATTCTCAGAATTCTGCTGAAGTTTAAAAATGCTTTCGTACTCTTCCATTGTTCTCAGAATTCCAATGAAGCTTAAAAATGCTTTGGAACTCTTTAATTTTTCTCAGAATTCTGCTAAAGTTTAAAAATGCTTTGGAACTCATCCATTGTTCTCAGAATTCTGCTGAAGTTTAAAAATGCTTTGGAACTCTTCCAATGTTCTGGGAATTCAACTGAAGTTTAAAAATGCTTTGGAACTCTTCCTATGTTCTGGGAGTTCTGCTGAAGTTTAAAAATGCTTGGGAACTCTTCCATTGTTCTCGGAATTCCGCTGATGTTTAACAATGCTTTAGAACTCTTCCATTGTTCTCGGAATTCCGCTGTAGTTTAAAAATGCTTTGGAACTCTTTCATTGTTCTCGGAATTCTGCTGAAGTTTAGACATGCTTTGGAACTCTTCCATTGTTCTCGGAATTCCGCTGAAGGTTAACAATGCTTTGGAACTCTTTCATTGTTCTCTTAATTCCGCTGATGTTTATCAATGCTTTGGAACTCTTCGATTGCTCTGGGAATTCTGGTGAAGTTTAAAAATGCTTTGGAACTCTTCCATTGTTCACGGAAATCTGCTGAAGTTTAAAAGGCTTTGTAACTCTTCCATTGTTCTGGGAATTCTGCTGAAGCTTAAAATTGCTTTGGAACTCTTCCATTGTTCTCAGAATTCCAATGAAGTTTAAAAATGCTTTGGATCTCTTCCATTGTTCTCGGAATTCCGCTGATGTTTAACAATGCTTTGGAACTCTTCCATTGTTCTCGGAATTCCGCTGTATTTAAAAATGCTTTGCAACTCTTTCATTGTTCTCGGAAACCCGCTGAAGTTTAAAAATGCTTTGGAACTCCTCCATTGTTCTCGGAATTCTGCTGAAGTTTAAAAATGCTTTGGAACTCTTCCATTGTTCTCGGAATTCCGCTGTATTTAAAAATGCTTTGCAACTCTTTCATTGTTCTCGGAAACCCGCTGAAGTTTAAAAATGCTTTGGAACTCCTCCATTGTTCTCGGAATTCTGCTGAAGTTTAAAAATGCTTTGGAACTCTTCCATTGTTCTGGGAATTCGGCTGAAGTTTAAAAATGCTTTGGAACTCTTCCATTGTTCTCGGAATTCCGCTGATGTTTAACAATGCTTTTGAACTCTTCCATTGTTCTCGGAATTCCGCTGTAGTTTAAAAATGCATAGGAAATCTTCCATTGTTCTCGGAATTCCGCTGAAGTTTTACAATGCTTTGGAACTCTTCCATTTTTCTCGGAATTCTGCTGAAGTTTTAAAATGCTTTGGAACTCTTCCATTGTTCTCGGAATTCCGCTGATGTTTAACAATGTTTTGGAACTCCTCCATTGTTCTCGGAATTCCGCTGTAGTTTAAAAATGCTTTGTAACTCTTTCATTGTTCTCGGAATTTCGATGGAGTTTAAAAATGCATTGGAACTCTTCCATTGTTCTCGGAATTCCGCTGAAGGTTAACAATGCTTTGGAACTCTTCCATTGTTCTGGGAATTCTGCTGAAGTTTAAAAATGCTTTGGAACTCTTCCATTGTTCTCGGAATTCCGCTGATGTTTAACAATGCTTTGGAACTCTTCCATTGTTCTCGGAATTGAGCTGTAGTTTTAAAATGCTTTGCACCTCTTTTATTGTTCTCGGAATTCCGCTGAAGTTCAACCATGCTTTGGAACTCTTCCATTGTTCTCGGAATTCCGCTGAAGCTTAAAAATGCTTTGGAACTCCTCCATTGTTCTGGGAATTCGGCTGAAGTTTAAAAATGCTTTGGAACTCTTCCTATGTTCTGGGAGCTCTGCTGAAGTTTAAAATTGCTTTACAAAATTACATTGTTCTCAGAATTCCAATGAAGCTTAAAATTGCTTTGGAACTCTTCCATTGTTCTCGGAATTCCGCTGAAGTTTAAAAATGCTTTGGAACTCTTCCATGGTTCTCGGTATTCTGCTGAAGTTTAAAAAAGATTTTGAACTATTCCATTGTTCTCGGAATTCCGCTAATATTTAACAATGCTTTGGAACTCTTTCATTGTTCTCGGAATTCCGCTGTAGTTTAAAAATGCTTTGGAACTCTTTCAATGTTCTCGGAATTCCGCTGAAGTTTAGCCATGCTTTGGAACTCTTCCATTGTTCTCGAAATTCCGATGTAGTTTAAAAATGCATTGGAACTCTTCCATTGTTCTCGGAATTCCGCTGAAGGTTAACAATGCTTTGGAACTCTTCCATTGTTCTGGGAATTCTGCTGAAGTTTAAAAATGCTTTGGAACTCTTCCATTGTTCTCGGAATTCCGCTGAAGTTTAACAATGCTTTGGAACTCTTCCATTGTTCTAGGAATTTCGCTGATGTTTAACAATGCTTTGGAACTCTTCCATTGTTCTCGGAATTGAGCTGTAGTTTTAAAATGCTTTGCACCTCTTTCATTGTTCTCGGAATTCCGCTGAAGTTCAACCATGCTTTGGAACTCTTCCATTGTTCTCGGAATTCCGCTGAAGTTTAAAAATGCTTTGGAACTCCTCCATTGTTCTGGGAATTCGGCTGAAGTTTAAAAATGCTTTGGAACTCTTCCTATGTTCTGGGAGCTCTGCTGAAGTTTAAAATTGCTTTACAAAATTACATTGTTCTCAGAATTCCAATGAAGCTTAAAATTGCATAGGAACTCTTCCATTGTTCTCGGAATTCCGCTGAAGTTTAAAAATGCTTTGGAACTCTTCCATGGTTCTCGGAATTCTGCTGAAGTTTAAAAAAGATTTTGAACTATTCCATTGTTCTCGGAATTCCGCTAATATTTAACAATGCTTTGGAACTCTTTCATTGTTCTCGGAATTCCGCTGTAGTTTAAAAATGCTTTGGAACTCTTTCATTGTTCTCGGAATTCCGCTGAAGTTTAGCCATGCTTTGGAACTCTTCCATTGTTCTCGAAATTCCGATGTAGTTTAAAAATGCATTGGAACTCTTCCATTGTTCTCGGAATTCCGCTGAAGGTTAACAATGCTTTGGAACTCTTCCATTGTTCTGGGAATTCTGCTGAAGTTTAAAAATGCTTTGGAACTCTTCCATTGTTCTCGGAATTCCGCTGATGTTTAACAATGCTTTGGAACTCTTCCATTGTTCTAGGAATTCCGCTGATGTTTAACAATGCTTTGGAACTCTTCCATTGTTCTCGGAATTGAGCTGTAGTTTTAAAATGCTTTGCAACTCTTTCATTGTTCTCGGAACTCCGCTGAAGTTCAACAATGCTTTGGAACTCTTCCATTGTTCTCGGAATTCCGCTGAAGTTTAAAAATGCTTTGGAACTCCTCCATTGTTCTGGGAATTCCGCTGAAGTTTAAAAATGCTTTGGAACTCTTCCTATGTTCTGGGAGTTCTGCTGAAGTTTAAAATTGCTTTACAAAATTCCATTGTTCTCAGAATTCCAATGAAGCTTAAAAATGCTTTGGAACTCTTCCATTGTTCTCGGAATTCCGCTGAAGTTTAAAAATGCTTTGGAACTCTTCCATGGTTCTCGGAATTCTGCTGAAGTTTAAAAAAGATTTTGAACTATTCCATTGTTCTCGGAATTCCGCTAATATTTAACAATGCTTTGGAACTCTTTCATTGTTCTCGGAATTCCGCTGTAGTTTAAAATTGCTTTGGAACTCTTTCATTGTTCTCGGAATTCCGCTGAAGTTTAGCCATGCTTTGGAACTCTTCCATTGTTCTCGGAATTCCGATGTAGTTTAAAAATGCATTGGAACTCTGCCATTGTTCTCGGAATTCCGCTGAAGGTTAACAATGCTTGGGAACTCTTCCATTTTTCTCGGAATTCTGCTGAAGTTTAAAAATTCTGTGGAACTCTTCCATTGTTCTCGGATTTCCGCTGATGTTTAATAATGCTTTTGGAACTCATCCATTGTTCTCGGAATTCCACTAATGTTTAACAATGCTTTGGAACTCATCCATTGTTCTCGGAATTCTGTTGATGTTTAATAATGCTTTTGAAACTCTTCCATTGTTCTCGGAATTCTACTGTATTTTAACAATGCTTTGGAACTCTTCCATAATTCTCAGAATTCTGCTGAAGTTTAAAAATGCTTTCGTACTCTTCCATTGTTCTCAGAATTCCAATGAAGCTTAAAAATGCTTTGGAACTCTTTAATTTTTCTCAGAATTCTGCTAAAGTTTAAAAATGCTTTGGAACTCATCCATTGTTCTCAGAATTCTGCTGAAGTTTAAAAATGCTTTGGAACTCTTCCAATGTTTTGGGAATTCAACTGAAGTTTAAAAATGCTTTGGAACTCTTCCTATGTTCTGGGAGTTCTGCTGAAGTTTAAAAATGCTTGGGAACTCTTCCATTGTTCTCGGAATTCCGCTGATGTTTAACAATGCTTTAGAACTCTTCCATTGTTCTCGGAATTCCGCTGTAGTTTAAAAATGCTTTGGAACTCTTTCATTGTTCTCGGAATTCTGCTGAAGTTTAGACATGCTTTGGAACTCTTCCATTGTTCTCGGAATTCCGCTGAAGGTTAACAATGCTTTGGAACTCTTTCATTGTTCTCTTAATTCCGCTGATGTTTATCAATGCTTTGGAACTCTTCGATTGCTCTGGGAATTCTGGTGAAGTTTAAAAATGCTTTGGAACTCTTCCATTGTTCACGGAAATCTGCTGAAGTTTAAAAGGCTTTGTAACTCTTCCATTGTTCTGGGAATTCTGCTGAAGCTTAAAATTGCTTTGGAACTCTTCCATTGTTCTCAGAATTCCAATGAAGTTTAAAAATGCTTTGGATCTCTTCCATTGTTCTCGGAATTCCGCTGATGTTTAACAATGCTTTGGAACTCTTCCATTGTTCTCGGAATTCCGCTGTATTTAAAAATGCTTTGCAACTCTTTCATTGTTCTCGGAAACCCGCTGAAGTTTAAAAATGCTTTGGAACTCCTCCATTGTTCTCGGAATTCTGCTGAAGTTTAAAAATGCTTTGGAACTCTTCCATTGTTCTGGGAATTCGGCTGAAGTTTAAAAATGCTTTGGAACTCTTCCTATGTTCTGGGAGTTCTGCTAAAGTATAAAATTGCTTTGGAAAATTCCATTGTTCTCAGAAATCCAATGAAGCTTAAAAATGCTTTGGAACTCTTCCATTGTTCTCAGAATTCCGCAAAAGTTTATAAATGCTTTGGAACTCTTCCATTGCTCTGGGAATTCTGCTGAAGTTTAAAAATTCTGTGGAACTATTCCATTGTTCTTGGAATTCTGCTAATGTTTAACAATGCTTTGGAACTCTTCCATTGTTCTCGGAATTCCGCTGAAGTTTAACAATGCTTTGGAACTCTTCCCTTGTTCTCGGAATTCTGTAGAAGTTTAAAAATGCTTTGAAACATCCTTCATTGTTCTCGGAATTCTGCTGAAGTTTAAAAATGCTTTTGGAACTCTTCCATTGTTCTCTTAATTCCGCTGATGTTTATCAATGCTTTGGAACTCTTCGATTGCTCTGGGAATTCTGGTGAAGTTTAAAAATGCTTTGGAACTCTTCCATTGTTCACGGAAATCTGCTGAAGTTTAAAAGGCTTTGTAACTCTTCCATTGTTCTGCGAAATCTGCTGAAGCTTAAAATTGCTTTGGAACTCTTCCATTGTTCTCAGAATTCCAATGAAGTTTAAAAATGCTTTGGATCTCTTCCATTGTTCTCGGAATTCCGCTGATGTTTAACAATGCTTTGGAACTCTTCCATTGTTCTCGGAATTCCGCTGTAGTTTAAAAATGCTTTGCAACTCTTTCATTGTTCTCGGAATTCCGCTGAAGTTTAAAAATGCTTTGGAACTCCTCCATTGTTCCCGGAATTCTGTTGAAGTTTAAAAATGCTTTGGAACTCTTCCATTGTTCTCGGAATTCGGCTGAAGTTTAAAAATGCTTTGGAACTCTTCCTATGTTCTGGGAGTTCTGCTAAAGTATAAAATTGCTTTGGAAAATTCCATTGTTCTCAGAAATCCAATGAAGCTTAAAAATGCTTTGGAACTCTTACATTGTTCTCGGAATTCCGCTAATGTTTAACAATGCGTTGGAACTCTTCCAATGTTCTGGGAATTCAGCTGAAGTGTAAAAATGCTTTGGAACTCTTCCTATGTTCTGGGAGTTCTGCTGATGTTTAAAAATGCTTGGGAACTCTTCCATTGTTCTCGGAATTCCGCTGATGTTTAACAATGCTTTAGAACTCTTCCATTGTTACAGGAATACCGCTGATGTTTAACAATGCTTTTGAACTCTTCCATTGTTCTCGGAATTCCGCTGTAGTTTAAAAATGCATAGGAAATCTTCCATTGTTCTCGGAATTCCGCTGAAGTTTTACAATGCTTTGGAACTCTTCCATTTTTCTGGGAATTCTGCTGAAGTTTTAAAATGCTTTGGAACTCTTCCATTGTTCTCGGAATTCCGCTGATGTTTAACAATGTTTTGGAACTCTTCCATTGTTCTCGGAATTCCGCTGTAGTTTAAAAATGCTTTGTAACTCTTTCATTGTTCTCGGAATTCCGATGTAGTTTAAAAATGCATTGGAACTCTTCCATTGTTCTCGGAATTCCGCTGAAGGTTAACAATGCTTTGGAACTCTTCCATTGTTCTGGGAATTCTGCTGAAGTTTAAAAATGCTTTGGAACTCTTCCATTGTTCTCGGAATTCCGCTGATGTTTAACAATGCTTTGGAACTCTTCCATTGTTCTAGGAATTTCGCTGATGTTTAACAATGCTTTGGAACTCTTCCATTGTTCTCGGAATTGAGCTGTAGTTTTAAAATGCTTTGCACCTCTTTCATTGTTCTCGGAATTCCGCTGAAGTTCAACCATGCTTTGGAACTCTTCCATTGTTCTCGGAATTCCGCTGAAGCTTAAAAATGCTTTGGAACTCCTCCATTGTTCTGGGAATTCGGCTGAAGTTTAAAAATTTTCCTTTTAACTCTTCCTATGTTCTGGGAGCTCTGCTGAAGTTTAAAATTGCTTTACAAAATTACATTGTTCTCAGAATTCCAATGAAGCTTAAAATTGCTTTGGAACTCTTCCATTGTTCTCGGAATTCTGCTGAAGTTTAAAAATGCTTTGGAACTCTTCCATGGTTCTCGGAATTCTGCTGAAGTTTAAAAAAGATTTTGAACTATTCCATTGTTCTCGGAATTCCGCTAATATTTAACAATGCTTTGGAACTCTTTCATTGTTCTCGGAATTCCGCTGTAGTTTAAAAATGCTTTGGAACTCTTTCATTGTTCTCGGAATTCCGCTGAAGTTTAGCCATGCTTTGGAACTCTTCCATTGTTCTCGAAATTCCGATGTAGTTTAAAAATGCATTGGAACTCTTCCATTGTTCTCGGAATTCCGCTGAAGGTTAACAATGCTTTGGAACTCTTCCATTGTTCTGGGAATTCTGCTGAAGTTTAAAAATGCTTTGGAACTCTTCCATTGTTCTCGGAATTCCGCTGATGTTTAACAATGCTTTGGAACTCTTCCATTGTTCTAGGAATTCCGCTGATGTTTAACAATGCTTTGGAACTCTTCCATTGTTCTCGGAATTGAGCTGTAGTTTTAAAATGCTTTGCAACTCTTTCATTGTTCTCGGAACTCCGCTGAAGTTCAACAATGCTTTGGAACTCTTCCATTGTTCTCGGACTTCCGCTGAAGTTTAAAAATGCTTTGGAACTCCTCCATTGTTCTGGGAATTCCGCTGAAGTTTAAAAATGCTTTGGAACTCTTCCTATGTTCTGGGAGTTCTGCTGAAGTTTAAAATTGCTTTACAAAATTCCATTGTTCTCAGAATTCCAATGAAGCTTAAAAATGCTTTGGAACTCTTCCATTGTTCTCGGAATTCCGCTGAAGTTTAAAAAAGCTTTGGAACTCTTCCATGGTTCTCGGAATTCTGCTGAAGTTTAAAAAAGATTTTGAACTATTCCATTGTTCTCGGAATTCCGCTAATATTTAACAATGCTTTGGAACTCTTTCATTGTTCTCGGAATTCCGCTGTAGTTTAAAAATGCTTTGGAACTCTTTCATTGTTCTCGGAATTCCGCTGAAGTTTAGCCATGCTTTGGAACTCTTCCATTGTTCTCGGATATCCGATGTAGTTTAAAAATGCATTGGAACTCTGCCATTGTTCTCGGAATTCCGCTGAAGGTTAACAATGCTTTGGAACTCTTCCATTTTTCTGGGAATTCTGCTGTAGTTTAAAAATGCTTTGGAACTCTTCCGTTGTTCTCGGAATTCTGCTGAAGTTTAAAAATTCTGTGGAACTCTTCCATTGTTCCCGGATTTCCGCTGATGTTTAATAATGCTTTTGGAACTCATCCATTGTTCTCGGAATTCCACTAATGTTTAACAATGCTTTGGAACTCATCCATTGTTCTCGGAATTCTGTTGATGTTTAATAATGCTTTTGGAACTCTTCCATTGTTCTCGGAATTCTACTGTATTTTAACAATGCTTTGGAACTCTTCCATAATTCTCAGAATTCTGCTGAAGTTTAAAAATGCTTTGGTACTCTTCCATTGTTCTCAGAATTCCAATGAAGCTTAAAAATGCTTTGGAACTCTTTAATTTTTCTCAGAATTCTGCTAAAGTTTAAAAATGCTTTGGAACTCATCCATTGTTCTCAGAATTCTGCTGAAGTTTAAAAATGCTTTGGAACTCTTCCAATGTTCTGGGAATTCAACTGAAGTTTAAAAATGCTTTGGAACTCTTCCTATGTTCTGGGAGTTCTGCTGAAGTTTAAAAATGCTTGGGAACTCTTCCATTGTTCTCGGAATTCCGCTGATGTTTAACAATGCTTTAGAACTCTTCCATTGTTCTCGGAATTCCGCTGTAGTTTAAAAATGCTTTGGAACTCTTTCATTGTTCTCGGAATTCTGCTGAAGTTTAGACATGCTTTGGAACTCTTCCATTGTTCTCGGAATTCCGATGTAGTTTAAAAATGCATTGGAACTCTTCCATTGTTGTCGGAATTCCGCTGAAGGTTAACAATGCTTTGGAACTCTTCCATTGTTCTGGGAATTCTGCTGAAGTTTAAAAATTCTGTGGAACTCTTCCATTGTTCTCGGATTTCCGCTGATGTTTAATAATGCTTTTTGAACTCTTCCATTGTCCTCGGAATTCCGCTGATGTTTATCAATGCTTTGGAACTCTTCCATTGTTCTCGGAATTCTGCTGAAGTTTAAAAATGCTTTGGAACTCTTCCTTTGCTCTGGGAATTCTGCTGAAGTTTAAAAATTCTGTGGAACTCTTCCATTGTTCTTGGAATTCCGCTAATGTTTAACAATGCTTTGGAACTCTTCCATTGTTCTCGGAAATATGCTGATGTTTATCAATGCTTTGGAACTCTTCCATTGTTCTCGGAATTCCGCTGTAGTTTAAAAATGCTTTGGAACTCTTCCATTGTTTTTGGATTTCCGCTAAAGTTTAGCAATGCTTTGGAACTCTTCCATTGTTCTCAGAATTCCGCAAAAGTTTATAAATGCTTTGGAACTCTTCCATTGCTCTGGGAATTCTGCTGAAGTTTAAAAATTCTGTGGAACTATTCCATTGTTCTTGGAATTCTGCTAATGTTTAACAATGCTTTGGAACTCTTCCATTGTTCTCGGAATTCCGCTGAAGTTTAACAATGCTTTGGAACTCTTCCCTTGTTCTCGGAATTCTGTGGAAGTTTAAAAATGCTTTGTTACACCTTCATTGTTCTCGGAATTCTGCTGAAGTTTAAAAATGCTTTGGAACTCTTCAAATGTTCTGGGAATTCAGCTGAAGTATAAAAATGCTTTGGAACTCTTCCTATGTTCTGGGAGTTCTGCTGAAGTTTAAAAATGCTTTTGGAACTCTTCCATTGTTCTCTTAATTCCGCTGATGTTTATCAATGCTTTGGAACTCTTCGATTGTTCTGGGAATTCTGGTGAAGTTTAAAAATGCTTTGGAACTCTTCCATTGTTCACGGAAATGTGCTGAAGTTTAAAAGGCTTTGTAACTCTTCCATTGTTCTGGGAATTCTGCTGAAGCTTAAAATTGCTTTGGAACTCTTCCATTGTTCTCAGAATTCCAATGAAATTTAAAAATGCTTTGGATCTCTTCCATTGTTCTCGGAATTCCGCTGATGTTTAACAATGCTTTGGAACTCTTCCATTGTTCTCGGAATTCCGCTGTAGTTTAAAAATGCTTTGCAACTCTTTCATTGTTCTCGGAATTCCGCTGAAGTTTAAAAATGCTTTGGAACTCCTCCATTGTTCTCGGAATTCTGCTGAAGTTTAAAAATGCTTTGGAACTCTTCCATTGTTCTGGGAATTCGGCTGAAGTTTAAAAATGCTTTGGAACTCTTCCTATGTTCTGGGAGTTCTGCTAAAGTATAAAATTGCTTTGGAAAATTCCATTGTTCTCAGAAATCCAATGAAGCTTAAAAATGCTTTGGAACTCTTACATTGTTCTCGGAATTCCGCTAATGTTTAACAATGCGTTGGAACTCTTCCAATGTTCTGGGAATTCAGCTGAAGTGTAAAAATGCTTTCTAACTCTTCCTATGTTCTGGAAGTTCTGCTGATGTTTAAAAATGCTTGGGAACTCTTCCATTGTTCTCGGAATTCCGCTGATGTTTAACAATGCTTTAGAACTCTTCCATTGTTACAGGAATACCGCTGATGTTTAACAATACTTTTGAACTCTTCCATTGTTCTCGGAATTCCGCTGTAGTTTAAAAATGCATAGGAAATCTTCCATTGTTCTCGGAATTCCGCTGAAGTTTTACAATGCTTTGGAACTCTTCCATTTTTCTCGGAATTCTGCTGAAGTTTTAAAATGCATTGGAACTCTTCCATTGTTCTCGGAATTCCGCTGATGTTTAACAATGTTTTGGGACTCTTCCATTGTTCTCGGAATTCCGCTGTAGTTTAAAAATGCTTTGGAACTCTTTCATTGTTCTCGGAATTCCGATGTAGTTTAAAAATGCATTGGAACTCTTCCATTGTTCTCGGAATTCCGCTGAAGGTTAACAATGCTTTGGAACTCTTCCATTGTTCTGGGAATTCTGCTGAAGTTTAAAAATGCTTTGGAACTCTTCCATTGTTCTCGGAATTCCGCTGATGTTTAACAATGCTTTGGAACTCTTCCATTGTTCTAGGAATTTTGCTGATGTTTAACAATGCTTTGGAACTCTTCCATTGTTCTCGGAATTGAGCTGTAGTTTTAAAATGCTTTGCACCTCTTTCATTGTTCGCGGAATTCCGCTGAAGTTCAACCATGCTTTGGAACTCTTCCATTGTTCTCGGAATTCCGCTGAAGCTTAAAAATGCTTTGGAACTCCTCCATTGTACTGGGAATTCGGCTGAAGTTTAAAAATGCTTTGGAACTCTTCCTATGTTCTGGGAGCTCTGCTGAAGTTTAAAATTGCTATACAAAATTACATTGTTCTCAGAATTCCAATGAAGCTTAAAATTGCTTTGGAACTCTTCCATTGTTCTCGGAATTCCGCTGAAGTTTAAAAATGCTTTGGAACTCTTCCATGGTTCTCGGAATTCTGCTGAAGTTTAAAAAAGATTTTGAACTATTCCATTGTTCTCAGAATTCCGCTAATATTTAACAATACTTTGGAACTCTTTCATTGTTCTCGGAATTCCGCTGTAGTTTAAAAATGCTTTGGAACTCTTTCATTGTTCTCGGAATTCTGCTGAAGTTTAGCCATGCTTTGGAACTCTTCCATTGTTCTCGAAATTCCGATGTAGTTTAAAAATGCATTGGAACTCTTCCATTGTTCTCGGAATTCCGCTGAAGGTTAACAATGCTTTGGAACTCTTCCATTGTTCTGGGAATTCTGCTGAAGTTTAAAAATGCTTTGGAACTCTTCCATTGTTCTCGGAATTCCACTGATGTTTAACAATGCTTTGGAACTCTTCCATTGTTCTAGGAATTCCGCTGATGTTTAACAATGCTTTGGAACTCTTCCATTGTTCTCGGAATTGAGCTGTAGTTTTAAAATGCTTTGCAACTCTTTCATTGTTCTCGGAATTCCGCTGAAGGTTAACAATGCTTTGGAACTCTTCCATTGTTCTGGGAACTCCGCTGAAGTTCAACAATGCTTTGGAACTCTTCCATTGTTCTCGGTATTCCGCTGAAGTTTAAAAATGCTTTGGAACTCCTCCATTGTTCTGGGAATTCCGCTGAAGTTTAAAAATGCTTTGGAACTCTTCCTATGTTCTGGGAGTTCTGCTGAAGTTTAAAATTGCTTTACAAAATTCCATTGTTCTCAGAATTCCAATGAAGCTTAAAAATGCTTTGGAACTCTTCCATTGTTCTCGGAATTCCGCTGAAGTTTAAAAATGCTTTGGAACTCTTTCATTGTTCTCGGAATTCCGCTGTAGTTTAAAAATGCTTTGGAACTCTTTCATTGTTCTCGGAATTCCGCTGAAGTTTAGCCATGCTTTGGAACTCTTCCATTGTTCTTGGAATTCCGATGTAGTTTAAAAATGCATTGGAACTCTGCCATTGTTCTCGAAATTCCGCTGAAGGTTAACAATGCTTTGGAACTCTTCCATTTTTCTGGGAATTCTGCTGTAGTTTAAAAATGCTTTGGAACTCTTCCGTTGTTCTCGGAATTCTGCTGAAGTTTAAAAATTCTGTGGAACTCTTCCATTGTTCTCGGATTTCCGCTGATGTTTAATAATGCTTTTGGAACTCATCCATTGTTCTCGGAATTCCACTAATGTTTAACAATGCTTTGGAACTCTTTCATTGTTCTCGGAATTCCGCTGTAGTTTAAAAATGCTTTAGAACTCTTTCATTGTTCTCGGAATTCCGCTGAAGTTTAGCCATGCTTTGGAACTCTTCCATTGTTCTCGAAATTCCGATGTAGTTTAAAAATGCATTGGAACTCTTCCATTGTTCTCGGAATTCCGCTGAAGGTTAACAATGCTTTGGAACTCTTCCATTGTTCTGGGAATTCTGCTGAAGTTTAAAAATGCTTTGGAACTCTACCATTGTTCTCGGAATTGAGCTGTAGTTTTAAAATGCTTTCCAACTCTTTCATTGTTCTCGGAACTCCGCTGAAGTTCAACAATGCTTTGGAACTCTTCCATTGTTCTCGGACTTCCGCTGAAGTTTAAAAATGCTTTGGAACTCCTCCATTGTTCTGGGAATTCCGCTGAAGTTTAAAAATGCTTTGGAACTCTTCCTATGTTCTGGGAGTTCTGCTGAAGTTTAAAATTGCTTTACAAAATTCCATTGTTCTCAGAATTCCAATGAAGCTTAAAAATGCTTTGGAACTCTTCCATTGTTCTCGGAATTCCGCTGAAGTTTAAAAAAGCTTTGGAACTCTTCCATGGTTCCCGGAATTCTGCTGAAGTTTAAAAAAGATTTTGAACTATTCCATTGTTCTCGGAATTCCGCTAATATTTAACAATGCTTTGGAACTCTTTCATTGTTCTCGGAATTCCGCTGTAGTTTAAAAATGCTTTGGAACTCTTTCATTGTTCTCGGAATTCCGCTGAAGTTTAGCCATGCTTTGGAACTCTTCCATTGTTCTCGGATATCCGATGTAGTTTAAAAATGCATTGGAACTCTGCCATTGTTCTCGGAATTCCGCTGAAGGTTAACAATGCTTTGGAACTCTTCCATTTTTCTGGGAATTCTGCTGTAGTTTAAAAATGCTTTGGAACTCTTCCGTTGTTCTCGGAATTCTGCTGAAGTTTAAAAATTCTGTGGAACTCTTCCATTGTTCCCGGATTTCCGCTGATGTTTAATAATGCTTTTGGAACTCATCCATTGTTCTCGGAATTCCACTAATGTTTAACAATGCTTTGGAACTCATCCATTGTTCTCGGAATTCTGTTGATGTTTAATAATGCTTTTGGAACTCTTCCATTGTTCTCGGAATTCTACTGTATTTTAACAATGCTTTGGAACTCTTCCATAATTCTCAGAATTCTGCTGAAGTTTAAAAATGCTTTGGTACTCTTCCATTGTTCTCAGAATTCCAATGAAGCTTAAAAATGCTTTGGAACTCTTTAATTTTTCTCAGAATTCTGCTAAAGTTTAAAAATGCTTTGGAACTCATCCATTGTTCTCAGAATTCTGCTGAAGTTTAAAAATGCTTTGGAACTCTTCCAATGTTCTGGGAATTCAACTGAAGTTTAAAAATGCTTTGGAACTCTTCCTATGTTCTGGGAGTTCTGCTGAAGTTTAAAAATGCTTGGGAACTCTTCCATTGTTCTCGGAATTCCGCTGATGTTTAACAATGCTTTAGAACTCTTCCATTGTTCTCGGAATTCCGCTGTAGTTTAAAAATGCTTTGGAACTCTTTCATTGTTCTCGGAATTCTGCTGAAGTTTAGACATGCTTTGGAACTCTTCCATTGTTCTCGGAATTCCGATGTAGTTTAAAAATGCATTGGAACTCTTCCATTGTTCTCGGAATTCCGCTGAAGGTTAACAATGCTTTGGAACTCTTCCATTGTTCTGGGAATTCTGCTGAAGTTTAAAAATTCTGTGGAACTCTTCCATTGTTCTCGGATTTCCGCTGATGTTTAATAATGCTTTTTGAACTCTTCCATTGTCCTCGGAATTCCGCTGATGTTTATCAATGCTTTGGAACTCTTCCATTGTTCTCGGTATTCTGCTGAAGTTTAAAAATGCTTTGGAACTCTTCCTTTGCTCTGGGAATTCTGCTGAAGTTTAAAAATTCTGTTTTAACTCTTCCATTGTTCTTGGAATTCCGCTAATGTTTAACAATGCTTTGGAACTCTTCCATTGTTCTCGGAAATATGCTGATGTTTATCAATGCTTTGGAACTCTTCCATTGTTCTCGGAATTCCGCTGTAGTTTAAAAATGCTTTGGAACTCTTCCATTGTTTTTGGATTTCCGCTAAAGTTTAGCAATGCTTTGGAACTCTTCCATTGTTCTCAGAATTCCGCAAAAGTTTATAAATGCTTTGGAACTCTTCCATTGCTCTGGGAATTCTGCTGAAGTTTAAAAATTCTGTGGAACTATTCCATTGTTCTTGGAATTCTGCTAATGTTTAACAATGCTTTGGAACTCTTCCATTGTTCTCGGAATTCCGCTGAAGTTTAACAATGCTTTGGAACTCTTCCCTTGTTCTCGGAATTCTGTGGAAGTTTAAAAATGCTTTGTTACACCTTCATTGTTCTCGGAATTCTGCTGAAGTTTAAAAATGCTTTGGAACTCTTCAAATGTTCTGGGAATTCAGCTGAAGTATAAAAATGCTTTGGAACTCTTCCTATGTTCTGGGAGTTCTGCTGAAGTTTAAAAATGCTTTTGGAACTCTTCCATTGTTCTCTTAATTCCGCTGATGTTTATCAATGCTTTGGAACTCTTCGATTGTTCTGGGAATTCTGGTGAAGTTTAAAAATGCTTTGGAACTCTTCCATTGTTCACGGAAATGTGCTGAAGTTTAAAAGGCTTTGTAACTTTTCCATTGTTCTGGGAATTCTGCTGAAGCTTAAAATTGCTTTGGAACTCTTCCATTGTTCTCAGAATTCCAATGAAATTTAAAAATGCTTTGGATCTCTTCCTTTGTTCTCGGAATTCCGCTGATGTTTATCAATGCTTTGGAACTCTTCCATTTTACTCGGAATTCTGCTGAAGTTCAACCATGCTTTGGAACTCTTCCATTGTTCTCGGAAATACGCTGATGTTTAAAAATGCTTTGGAACTCTTCCACTGTTCTCGGAATTCCGCTGTAGTTTAAAAATGCTTTGGAACTCATCCATTGTTTTTGGATTTCCGCTAAAGTTTCGCAATGCTTTGGAACTCTTCCATTGTTCTCGGAATTCCGCAAAATTTTTTAAATGCTTTGGAACTCTTCCATTTTTCTTGGAATTCTGCTGAAGTTTAAAAAAGCTTTGGAACTCTTCCATTGTTCTCGGAATTCCGCTGAAGTTTAACAATGCTTTGGAACTCTTCCCTTGTTCTCGGAATTCTGTGGAAGTTTAAAAATGCTTTGGAACTCCTCCATTGTTCTCGGAATTCTGCTGAAGTTTAAAAATGCTTTGGAACTCTTCAAATGTTCTGGGAATTCAGCTGAAGTTTAAAAATGCTTTGGAACTCTTCCTATGTTCTGGGAGTTCTGCTGAAGTTTAAAAATGCTTTTGGAACTCTTCCATTGTTCTCTTAATTCCGCTGATGTTTATCAATGCTTTGGAACTCTTCCATTGTTCTGGGAATTCTGGTGAAGTTTAAAAATGCTTTGGAACTCTTCCATTGTTCACGGAAATCTGCAGAAGTTTAAAAGGCTTGGTAACTCTTCCATTGTTCTGGGAATTCTGCTGAAGCTTAAAATTGCTTTGGAACTCTTCCATTGTTCTCAGAATTTAAATGAAGTTTAAAAATGCTTTGGATCTCTTCCATTGTTCTCGGAATTTCGCTGATGTTTAACAATGCTTTGGAACTCTTCCATTGTTCTCGGAATTCCGCTGTAGTTTAAAAATGCATAGGAAATCTTCCATTGTTCTCAGAATTCCGCTGAAGTTTTACAATGCTTTGGAACTCTTCCATTTTTCTCGGAATTCTGCTGAAGTTTTAAAATGCTTTGGAACTCTTCCATTGTTCTCGGAATTCCGCTGATGTTTAACAATGTTTTGGAACTCTTCCATTGTTCTCGGAATTCCGATGTAGTTTAAAAATGCATTGGAACTCTTCCATTGTTCTCGGAATTCCGCTGAAGGTTAACAATGCTTTGGAACTCTTCCATTGTTCTGGGAATTCTGCTGAAGTTTAAAAATGCTTTGGAACTCTTCCATTGTTCTCGGAATTCCGCTGATGTTTAACAATGCTTTGGAACTCTTCCATTGTTCTAGGAATTTCGCTGATGTTTAGCAATGCTTTGGAACTCTTCCATTGTTCTCGGAATTGAGCTGTAGTTTTAAAATGCTTTGCACCTCTTTCATTGTTCTCGGAATTCCGCTGAAATTCAACCATGCTTTGGAACTCTTCCATTGTTCTCGGAATTCCGCTGAAGTTTAAAAATGCTTTGGAACTCCTCCATTGTTCTGGGAATTCGGCTGAAGTTTAAAAATGCTTTGGAACTCTTCCTATGTTCTGGGAGCTCTGCTGAAGTTTAAAATTGCTTTACAAAATTACATTGTTCTCAGAATTCCAATGAAGCTTAAAATTGCTTTGGAACTCTTCCATTGTTCTTGGAATTCCGCTGAAGTTTAAAAATGCTTTGGAACTCTTCCATGGTTCTCGGAATTCTGCTGAAGTTTAAAAAAGATTTTGAACTATTCCATTGTTCTCGGAATTCCGCTAATATTTAACAATGCTTTGGAACTCTTTCATTGTTCTCGGAATTCCGCTGTAGTTTAAAAATGCTTTGGAACTATTTCATTGTTCTCGGAATTCCGCTGAAGTTTAGCCATGCTTTGGAACTCTTCCATTGTTCTCGAAATTCCGATGTAGTTTAAAAATGCATTGGAACTCTTCCATTGTTCTCGGAATTCCGCTGAAGGTTAACAATGCTTTGGAACTCTTCCATTGTTCTGTGAATTCTGCTGAAGTTTAAAAATGCTTTGGAACTCTTACATTGTTCTCGGAATTCCGCTGATGTTTAACAATGCTTTGGAACTCTTCCATTGTTCTAGGAATTCCGCTGATGTTTAACAATGCTTTGGAACTCTTCCATTGTTCTCGGAATTGAGCTGTAGTTTTAAAATGCTTTGCAACTCTTTCATTGTTCTCGGAACTCCGCTGAAGTTCAACAATGCTTTGGAACTCTTCCATTGTTCTCGGAATTCCGCTGAAGTTTAAAAATGCTTTGGAACTCCTCCATTGTTCTAGGAATTCCGCTGAAGTTTAAAAATGCTTTGGAACTCTTCCTATGTTCTGGGAGTTCTGCTGAAGTTTAAAATTGCTTTACAAAATTCCATTGTTCTCAGAATTCCAATGAAGCTTAAAAATGCTTTGGAACTCTTCCATTGTTCTCGGAATTCCGCTGAAGTTTAAAAATGCTTTGGAACTCTTCCATGGTTCTCGGAATTCTGCTGAAGTTTAAAAAAGATTTTGAACTATTCCATTGTTCTCGGAATTCCGCTAATATTTAACAATGCTTTGGAACTCTTTCATTGTTCTCGGAATTCCGCTGTAGTTTAAAAATGCTTTGGAACTCTTTCATTGTTCTCGGAATTCCGCTGAAGTTTAGCCATGCTTTGGAACTCTTCCATTGTTCTCGGAATTCCGATGTAGTTTAAAAATGCATTGGAACTCTGCATTGTTCTCGGAATTCCGCTGAAGGTTAACAAAGCTTTGGAACTCTTCCATTTTTCTGGGAATTCTGCTGTAGTTTAAAAATGCTTTGGAACTCTTCCGTTGTTCTCGGAATTCTGCTGAAGTTTAAAAATTCTGTGGAACTCTTCCATTGTTCTCGGATTTCCGCTGATGTTTAATAATGCTTTTGGAACTCATCCATTGTTCTCGGAATTCCACTAATGTTTAACAATGCTTTGGAACTCATCCATTGTTCTCGGAATTCTGTTGATGTTTAATAATGGTTTTGGAACTCTTCCATTGTTCTCGGAATTCTACTGTATTTTAACAATGCTTTGGAACTCTTCCATAATTCTTAGAATTCTGCTGAAGTTTAAAAATGCTTTGGTACTCTTCCATTGTTCTCAGAATTCCAATGAAGCTTAAAAATGCTTTGGAACTCTTTAATTTTTCTCAGAATTCTTCTAAAGTTTAAAAATGCTTTGGAACTCATCCATTGTTCTCAGAATTCTGCTGAAGTTTAAAAATGCTTTGGACCTCTTCCAATGTTCTGGGAATTCAACTGAAGTTTAAAAATGCTTTGGAACTCTTCCTATGTTCTGGGAGTTCTGCTGAAGTTTAAAAATGCTTGGGAACTCTTCCATTGTTCTCGGAATTCCGCTGATGTTTAACAATGCTTTAGAACTCTTCCATTGTTCTCGGAATTCCGCTGTAGTTTAAAAATGCTTTGGAACTCTTTCATTGTTCTCGGAATTCTACTGAAGGTTAACAATGCTTTGGAACTCTTCCATTGTTCTGGGAATTCTGCTGAAGTTTAAAAATTCTGTGGAACTCTTCCATTGTTCTCGGATTTCCGCTTATGTTTAATAATGCTTTTTGAACTCTTCCATTGTCCTCGGAATTCCGCTGATGTTTATCAATGCTTTGGAACTCTTCCATTGTTCTCGGAATTCTGCTGAAGTTTAAAAATGCTTTGGAACTCTTCCTTTGCTCTGGGAATTCTGCTGAAGTTTAAAAATTCTGTGGAACTCTTCCATTGTTCTTGGAATTCCGCTAATGTTTAACAATGCTTTGGAACTCTTCCATTGTTCTCGGAAATATGCTGATGTTTATCAATGCTTTGGAACTTTTCCATTGTTCTCGGAATTCCGCTGTAGTTTAAAAATGCTTTGGAACTCTTCCATTGTTTTTGGATTTCCGCTAAAGTTTAGCAATGCTTTGGAACTCTTCCATTGTTCTCAGAATTCCGCAAAAGTTTATAAATGCTTTGCAACTCTTCCATTGCTCTGGGAATTCTGCTGAAGTTTAAAAATTCTGTGGAACTATTCCATTGTTCTTGGAATTCTGCTAATGTTTAACAATGCTTTGGAACTCTTCCATTGTTCTCGTAAATACGCTGATGTTTAAAAATGCTTTGGAACTCTTCCATTGTTCTCGGAATTCCGCTGATGTTTAACAATGCTTCAGAACTCTTCCATTGTTCTCGGAATTCCGCTGTAGTTTAAAAATGCTTTGGAACTCTTTCATTGTTCTCGGAATTCTACTGAAGGTTAACAATGCTTTGGAACTCTTCCATTGTTTTTGGATTTCCGCTAAAGTTTAGCAATGCTTTGGAACTCTTCCATTGTTCTCGGAATTCCGCAAAAGTTTATAAATGCTTTGGAACTCTTCCATTGTTCATGGAATTCTGCTGAAGTTTAAAAAAGCTTTGGAACTCTTCCATTGTTCTCGGAATTCTGCTGAAGTTTAAAAATGCTTTGGAACTCTTCCAATGTTCTGGGAATTCAGCTGAAGTTTTAAAATGCTTTGGAACTCTTCCTATGTTCTGGGATTTCTGCTGAAGTTTAAAAATGCTTTTGGAACTCTTCCATTGTTCTCTTAATTCCGCAGATGTTTATCAATGCTTTGGAACTCTTCCATTGTTCTGGGAATTCTGGTGAAGTTTAAAAATGCTTTGGAACTCTTCCATTGTTCACGGAAATCTGCTGAAGTTTAAAAGGCTTTGTAACTCTTCCATTGTTCTGGGAATTCTGCTGAAGCTTAAAATTGCTTTGGAACTCTTCCATTGTTCTCAGAATTCCAATGAAGTTTAAAAATGCTTTGGATCTCTTCCATTGTTCTCGGAATTCCGCTGATGTTTAACAATGCTTTTGAACTCTTCCATTGTTCTCGGAATTCCGCTGTAGTTTAAAAATGCATAGGAACTCTTCCATTGTTCTCGGAATTCCGCTGAAGTTTTACAATGCTTTGGAACTCTTCCATTTTTCTCGGAATTCTGCTGATGTTTAAAAATGCTTGGGAACTCTTCCATTGTTCTCGGAATTCCGCTGATGTTTAACAATGCTTTAGAACTCTTCCATTGTTACCGGAATACCGCTGATGTTTAACAATGCTTCTGAACTCTTCCATTGGTCTCGGAATTCCGATGTAGTTTAAAAATGTATAGGAAATCTTCCATTGTTCTCGGAATTCCGCTGAAGTTTTACAATGCTTTGGAACTCTTCCATTTTACTCGGAATTCTGCTGAAATTTAAAAATGCTTTGGAACTCTTCCATTGTTCTCGGAATTCCGCTGATGTTTATCAATGCTTTGGAACTCTTCCATTGTTCTCGGAATTCCGCTGTAGTTTAAAAATGCTTTGGAACTCTTTCATTGTTCTCGGATTTCCGATGTAGTTTAAAAATGCATTGGAACTCTTCCATTGTTCTCGGAATTCCGCTGAAGGTTAACAATGCTTTGGAACTCTTCCATTGTTCTCGGAATTCCGCTGATGTTTAACAATGCTTTGGAACTCTTCCATTGTTCTAGGAATTCCGCTGATGTTTAACAATGCTTTGGAACTCTTCCATTGTTCTCGGAATTGAGCTGTAGTTTTAAAATGCTTTGCACCTCTTTCATTGTTTACGGAATTCCGCTGAAGTTCAACCATGCTTTGGAACTCTTCCATTGTTCTCGGAAATACGCTGATGTTTAAAAATGCTTTGGAACTCTTCCACTGTTCTCGGAATTCCGCTGTAGTTTAAAAATGCTTTGGAACTCATCCATTGTTTTTGGATTTCCGCTAAAGTTTCGCAATGCTTTGGAACTCTTCCATTGTTCTCGGAATTCCGCAAAAGTTTATAAATGCTTTGGAACTCTTCCATTGTTCTTGGAATTCTGCTGAAGTTTAAAAAAGCTTTGGAACTCTTCCATTGTTCTCGGAATTCCGCTGAAGTTTAACAATGCTTTGGAACTCTTCCCTTGTTCTCGGTATTCTGTGGAAGTTTAAAAATGCTTTGGAACTCCTCCATTGTTCTCGGAATTCTGCTGAAGTTTAAAAATGCTTTGGAACTCTTCAAATGTTCTGGGAATTCAGCTGAAGTTTAAAAATACTTTGGAACTCTTCCTATGTTCTGGGAGTTCTGCTGAAGTTTAAAAATGCTTTTGGAACTCTTCCATTGTTCTCTTAATTCCGCTGATGTTTATCAATGCTTTGGAACTCTTCCATTGTTCTGGGAATTCTGGTGAAGTTTAAAAATGCTTTGGAACTCTTCCATTGTTCACGGAAATCTGCTGAAGTTTAAAAGGCTTTGTAACTTCCATTGTTCTGGGAATTCTGCTGAAGTTTAAAATTGCTTTGGAACTCTTCCATTGTTCTCAGAATTGCAATGAAGTTTAAAAATGCTTTGGATCTCTTCCATTGTTCTCGGAATTCCGCTGATGTTTAACAATGCTTTGGAACTCTTCCATTGTTCTCGGAATTCCGCTGTAGTTTAAAAATGCTTTGCAACTCTTTCATTGTTCTCGGAATTCCACTGAAGTTTAAAAATACTTTGGAACTCCTCCATTGTTCTTGGAATTCTGCTGAAGTTTAAAAATGCTTTGGAACTCTTCCATTTTTCTGGGAATTCGGCTGAAGTTTAAAAATGCTTTGGATCTCTTCCTATGTTCTGGGAGTTCTGCTAAAGTTTAAAATTGCTTTGGAAAATTCCATTGTTCTCAGAAATCCAATGAAGCTTAAAAATGCTTTGGAACTCTTACATTGTTCTCGGAATTCCGCTAATGTTTAACAATGCGTTGGAACTCTTCCAATGTTCTGGGAATTCAGCTGAAGTGTAAAAATGCTTTGGAACTCTTCCTATGTTCTGGGAGTTCTGCTGATGTTTAAAAATGCTTGGGAACTCTTCCATTGTTCTCGGAATTCCGCTGATGTTTAACAATGCTTTAGAACACTTCCATTGTTACAGGAATACCGCTGATGTTTAACAATGCTTTTGAACTCTTCCATTGTTCTCGGAATTCCGCTGTAGTTTAAAAATGCATAGGAAATCTTCCATTGTTCTCGGAATTCCGCTGAAGTTTTACAATGCTTTGGAACTCTTCCATTTTACTCGGAATTCTGCTGAAGTTTAAAAATGCTTTGGAACTCTTCCATTGTTCTCGGAATTCCGCTGATGTTTACCAATGTTTTGGAACTCTTAAATTGTTATCGGAATTCCGCTGTAGTTTAAAAATGCTTTGGAACTCTTTCATTGTTCTCGCAATTAGGATGTAGTTTAAAAATGCATTGTAACTCTTCCATTGTTCTCGGAATTCCGCTGAAGGTTAACAATGCTTTGGAACTCTTCCATTGTTCTGGGAATTCTGCTGAAGTTTAAAAATGCTTTGGAACTCTTCCATTGTTCTCGGAATTCCGCTGATGTTTAACAATGCTTTGGAACTCTTCCATTGTTCTAGGAATTCCGCTGATGTTTAACAATGCTTTGGAACTCTTCCATTGTCTCGGAATTGAGCTGTAGTTTTAAAATGCTTTGCACCTCTTTCATTGTTCTCGGAATTCCGCTGAAGTTCAACCATGCTTTGGAACTCTTCCATTGTTCTCGGAATTCCGCTGAAGTTTAAAAATGCTTTGGAACTCCTCCATTGTTCTGGGAATTCGGCTGAAGTTTAAAAATGCTTTGGAACTCTTCCTATGTTCTGGGAGCTCTGCTGAAGTTTAAAATTGCTTTACAAAATTCCATTGTTCTCGGAATTCCGCTGAAGTTCAACAATGCTTTGGAACTCTTCCATTGTTCTCGGAATTCCGCTGAAGTTTAAAAATGCTTTGGAACTCTTCCATGGTTCTCGGAATTCTGCTGAAGTTTAAAAAAGATTTTGAACTATTCCATTGTTCTCGGAATTCCGCTAATATTTAACAATGCTTTGGAACTCTTTCATTGTTCTCGGAATTCCGCTGTAGTTTAAAAATGCTTTGGAACTCTTTCATTGTTCTCGTAATTCCGCTGAAGTTTAGCGATGCTTTGGAACTCTTCCATTGTTCTCGGAATTCCGATGTAGTTTAAAAATGCATTGGAACTCTGCCATTGTTCTTGGAATTCCGCTGAAGGTTAACAATGCTTTGGAACTCTTCCGTTGTTCTCGGAATTCTGCTGAAGTTTAAAAATTATGTGGAACACTTCCATTGTTCTCGGATTTCCGCTGATGTTTAATAATGCTTTTGGAACTCATCCATTGTTCTCGGAATTCCACTAATGTTTAACAATGCTTTGGAACTCATCCATTGTTCTCGGAATTCTGTTGATGTTTAATAATGCTTTTGGAACTCTTCCATTGTTCTCGGAATTCTACTGTATTTTAACAATGCTTTGGAACTCTTCCATAATTCTCAGAATTCTGCTGAAGTTTAAAAATGCTTTGGTACTCTTCCATTGTTCGCAGAATTCCAATGAAGCTTAAAAATGCTTTGGAACTCTTTAATTTTTCTCAGAATTCTGCTAAAGTTTAAAAATGCTTTGGAACTCATCCATTGTTCTCAGAATTCTGCTGAAGTTTAAAAATGCTTTGGAACTCTTCCAATGTTCTGGGAATTCAGCTGAAGTTTAAAAATGCTTTGGAACTCTTCCTATGTTCTGGGAGTTCTGCTGAAGTTTAAAAATGCTTGGGAACTCTTCCATTGTTCTCGGAATTCCGCTGATGTTTAACAATGCTTTAGAACTCTTCCATTGTTCTCGGAATTCCGCTGTAGTTTAAAAATGCTTTGGAACTCTTTCATTGTTCTCGGAATTCTGCTGAAGTTTAGCCATGCTTTGGAACTCTTCCATTGTTCTCGGAATTCCGATGTAGTTTAAAAATGCATTGGAACTCTTCCATTGTTCTCAGAATTCCGCTGAATGTTAACAATGCTTTGGAACTCTTCCATTGTTCTGGGAATTCTGCTGAAGTTTAAAAATGCTTTGGAACTCTTCCGTTGTTCTCGGAATTCTGCTGAAGTTTAAAAATTCTGTGGAACTCTTCCATTGTTCTCGGATTTCCGCTGATGTTTAATAATACTTTTTGAACTCTTCCATTGTTCGCGGAATTCCGCTGTAGTTTAAAAATGCTTTGGAACTCAGCCATTGTTTTTGGATTTCCGCTAAAGTTTAGCAATGCTTTGGAACTCTTCCATTGTTCTCGGAATTCCGCAAAAGTTTATAAATGCTTTGGAACTCTTCCATTGTTCTTGGAATTCTGCTGAAGTTTAAAAAAGCTTTGGAACTCTTCCATTGTTCTCGGAATTCCGATGAAGTTTAACAATGCTTTGGAACTCTTCCCTTGTTCTCGGAATTCTGTGGAAGTTTAAAAATGCTTTGTTACACCTCCATTGTTCTCGGAATTCTGCTGAAGTTTAAAAATGCTTTGGAACTCTTCAAATGTTCTGGGAATTCAGCTGAAGTTTAAAAATGCTTTGGAACTCTTCCTATGTTCTGGGAGTTCTGCTGAAGTTTAAAAATGCTTTTGGAACTCTTCCATTGTTCACGGAAATCTGCTGAAGTTTAAAAGGCTTTGTAACTCTTCCATTGTTCTGGGAATTCTGCTGAAGCTTAAAATTGCTTTGGAACTCTTCCATTGTTCTCAGAATTCCAATGAAGTTTAAAAATGCTTTGGATCTCTTCCATTGTTCTCGGAATTCCGCTGATGTTTAACAATGCTTTGGAACTCTTCCATTGTTCTCGGAATTCCGCTGTAGTTTAAAAATGCTTTGCAACTCTTTCATTGTTATCGGAATTCCGCTGAAGTTTAAAAATGCTTTGGAACTCCTCCATTGTTCTCGGAATTCTGCTGAAGTTTAAAAATGCTTTGGAACTCTTCCATTGTTCTGGGAATTCGGCTGAAGTTTAAAAATGCTTTGAAACTCTTCCTATGTTCTGGGAGTTCTGCTAAAGTATAAAATTGCTTTGGAAAATTCCATTGTTCTCAGAAATCCAATGAAGCTTAAAAATGCTTTGGAACTCTTACATTGTTCTCGGAATTCCGCTAATGTTTAACAATGCGTTGGAACTCTTCCAATGTTCTGGGAATTCAGCTGAAGTGTAAAAATGCTTTGGAACTCTTCCGATGTTCTGGGAGTTCTGCTGATGTTTAAAAATGCTTGGGAACTCTTCCATTGTTCTCGGAATTCCGCTGATGTTTAACAATGCTTTTGAACTCTTCCATTGTTCTCGGAATTCCGCTGTAGTTTAAAAATGCATAGGAAATCTTCCATTGTTCTCGGAATTCCGCTGAAGTTTTACAATGCTTTGGAACTCTTCCATTTTTCTCGGAATTCTGCTGAAGTTTTAAAATGCTTTGGAACTCTTCCATTGTTCTCGGAATTCCGCTGATGTTTAACAATGTTTTGGAACTCTTCCATTGTTCTCGGAATTCCGCTGTAGTTTAAAAATGCTTTGGAACTCTTTCATTGTTCTCGGAATTCCGATGTAGTTTAAAAATGCATTGGAACTCTTCCATTGTTCTCGGAATTCCGCTGAAGTTTAACAATGCTTTGGAACTCTTCCATTGTTCTCGGAATTCCGCTGAAGTTTTAAAATGCTTTGGAACTCCTCCATTGTTCTGGGAATTCGGCTGAAGTTTAAAAATGCTTTGGAACTCTTCCTATGTTCTGGGAGCTCTGCTAAAGTTTAAAATTGCTTTACAAAATTACATTGTTCTCAGAATTCCAATGAAGCTTAAAATTGCTTTGGAACTCTTCCATTGTTCTCGGAATTCCGCTGAAGTTTAAAAATGCTTTGGAACTCTTCCATGGTTCTCGGAATTCTGCTGAAGTTTAAAAATGATTTTGAACTACTCCATTGTTCTCGGAATTCCGCTAATATTTAACAATGCTTTGGAACTCTTTCATTGTTCTCGGAATTCCGCTGTAGTTTAAAAATGCTTTGGAACTCTTTCATTGTTCTCGGAATTCCGCTGAAATTTAGCCATGCTTTGGAACTCTTCCATTGTTCTCGAAATTCCGATGTAGTTTAAAAATGCATTGGAACTCTTCCATTGTTCTCGGAATTCCGCTGAAGGTTAACAATGCTTTGGAACTCTTCCATTGTTCTGGGAATTCTGCTGAAGTTTAAAAATGCTTTGGAACTCTTCCATTGTTTTCGGAATTCCGATGATGTTTAACAATGCTTTGGAACTCTTCCATTGTTCTAGGAATTCCGCTGATGTTTAACAATGCTTTGGAACTCTTCCATTGTTCTCGGAATTGAGCTGTAGTTTTAAAATGCTTTGCAACTCTTTCATTGTTCTCGGAACTCCGCTGAAGTTCAACAATGCTTTGGAACTCTTCCATTGTTCTCGGAATTCCGCTGAAGTTTAAAAATGCTTTGGAACTCCTCCATTGTTCTGGGAATTCGGCTGAAGTTTAAAAATGCTTTGGAACTCTTCCTATGTTCTGGGAGTTCTGCTGAAGTTTAAAATTGCTTTACAAAATTCCATTGTTCTCAGAATTCCAATGAAGCTTAAAAATGCTTTGGAACTCTTCCATTGTTCTCGGAATTCCGCTGAAGTTTAAAAATGCTTTGGAACTCTTCCATGGTTCTCGGAATTCTGCTGAAGTTTAAAAAAGATTTTGAACTATTCCATTGTTCTCGGAATTCCGCTGAAGTTTAGCCATGCTTTGGAACTCTTCCATTGTTCTCGGAATTCCGATGAAGTTTAAAAATGCATTGGAACTCTGCCATTGTTCTCGGATTTCCGCTGAAGGTTAACAATGCTTTGGAACTCTTCCATATTTCTGGGACTTCTGCTGTAGTTTAAAAATGCTTTGGAACTCTTCCGTTGTTCTCGGAATTCTGCTGAAGTTTAAAAATTCTGTGGAACTCTTCCATTGTTCTCGGATTTCCGCTGATGTTTAATAATGCTTTTGGAACTCATCCATTGTTCTCGGAATTCCACTAATGTTTAACAATGATTTGGAACTCATCCATTGTTCTCTGAATTCTGTTGATGTTTAATAATGCTTTTGGAACTCTTTCATTGTTCTCGGAATTCTACTGTATTTTAACAATGCTTTGGAACTCTTCCATAATTCTCAGAATTCTGCTGAAGTTTAAAAATGCTTTGGTACTCTTCCATTGTTCTCAGAATTCCAATGAAGCTTAAAAATGCTTTGGAACTCTTTAATTTTTCTCAGAATTCTGCTAAAGTTTAAAAATGCTTTGGAACTCATCCATTGTTCTCAGAATTCTGCTGAAGTTTAAAAATGCTTTGGAACTCTTCCAATGTTCTGGGAATTCAACTGAAGTTTAAAAATGCTTTGGAACTCTTCCTATGTTCTGGGAGTTCTGCTGAAGTTTAAAAATGCTTGGGAACTCTTCCATTGTTCTCGGAATTCCGCTGATGTTTAACAATGCTTTAGAACTCTTCCATTGTTCTCGGAATTCCGCTGTAGTTTAAAAATGCTTTGGAACTCTTTCATTGTTCTCGGAATTCTGCTGAAGTTTAGCCATGCTTTGGAACTCTTCCATTGTTCTCGAAATTCCGATGTAGTTTAAAAATGCATTGGAACTCTTCCATTGTTCTCGGAATTCCGCTGAAGGTTAACAATGCTTTGGAACTCTTCCATTGTTCTGGGAATTCTGCTGAAGTTTAAAAATGCTTTGGAACTCTTCCATTGTTCTCGGAATTCCGCTGATGTTTAACAATGCTTTGGAACTCTTCCATTGTTCTAGGAATTCCGCTGATGTTTAACAATGCTTTGGAACTCTTCCATTGTTCTCGGAATTGAGCTGTAGTTTTAAAATGCTTTGCACCTCTTTCATTGTTCTCGGAACTCCGCTGAAGTTCAACAATGCTTTGGAACTCTTCCATTGTTCTCGGAATTCCGCTGATGTTTAACAATGCTTTGGAACTCTTCCATTGTTCTAGGAATTCCGCTGATGTTTAACAATGCTTTGGAACTCTTCCATTGTTCTCGGAATTGAGCTGTAGTTTTAAAATGCTTTGCAACTCTTTCATTGTTCTCGGAACTCCGCTGAAGTTCAACAATGCTTTGGAACTCTTCCATTGTTCTCGGAATTCCGCTGAAGTTTAAAAATGCTTTGGAACTCCTCCATTGTTCTGGGAATTCGGCTGAAGTTTAAAAATGCTTTGGAACTCTTCCTATGTTCTGGGAGTTCTGCTGAAGTTTAAAATTGCTTTACAAAATTCCATTGTTCTCAGAATTCCAATGAAGCTTAAAAATGCTTTGGAACTCTTCCATTGTTCTCGGAATTCCGCTGAAGTTTAAAAATGCTTTGGAACTCTTCCATGGTTCTCGGAATTCTGCTGAAGTTTAAAAAAGATTTTGAACTATTCCATTGTTCTCGGAATTCCGCTGAAGTTTAGCCATGCTTTGGAACTCTTCCATTGTTCTCGCAATTCCGATGAAGTTTAAAAATGCATTGGAACTCTGCCATTGTTCTCGGATTTCCGCTGAAGGTTAACAATGCTTTGGAACTCTTCCATATTTCTGGGACTTCTGCTGTAGTTTAAAAATGCTTTGGAACTCTTCCGTTGTTCTCGGAATTCTGCTGAAGTTTAAAAATTCTGTGGAACTCTTCCATTGTTCCCGGATTTCCGCTGATGTTTAATAATGCTTTTGGAACTCATCCATTGTTCTCGGAATTCCACTAATGTTTAACAATGATTTGGAACTCATCCATTGTTCTCTGAATTCTGTTGATGTTTAATAATGCTTTTGGAACTCTTTCATTGTTCTCGGAATTCTACTGTATTTTAACAATGCTTTGGAACTCTTCCATAATTCTCAGAATTCTGCTGAAGTTTAAAAATGCTTTGGTACTCTTCCATTGTTCTCAGAATTCCAATGAAGCTTAAAAATGCTTTGGAACTCTTTAATTTTTCTCAGAATTCTGCTAAAGTTTAAAAATGCTTTGGAACTCATCCATTGTTCTCAGAATTCTGCTGAAGTTTAAAAATGCTTTGGAACTCTTCCAATGTTCTGGGAATTCAACTGAAGTTTAAAAATGCTTTGGAACTCTTCCTATGTTCTGGGAGTTCTGCTGAAGTTTAAAAATGCTTGGGAACTCTTCCATTGTTCTCGGAATTCCGCTGATGTTTAACAATGCTTTAGAACTCTTCCATTGTTCTCGGAATTCCGCTGTAGTTTAAAAATGCTTTGGAACTCTTTCATTGTTCTCGGAATTCTGCTGAAGTTTAGCCATGCTTTGGAACTCTTCCATTGTTCTCGAAATTCCGATGTAGTTTAAAAATGCATTGGAACTCTTCCATTGTTCTCGGAATTCCGCTGAAGGTTAACAATGCTTTGGAACTCTTCCATTGTTCTGGGAATTCTGCTGAAGTTTAAAAATGCTTTGGAACTCTTCCATTGTTCTCGGAATTCCGCTGATGTTTAACAATGCTTTGGAACTCTTCCATTGTTCTAGGAATTCCGCTGATGTTTAACAATGCTTTGGAACTCTTCCATTGTTCTCGGAATTGAGCTGTAGTTTTAAAATGCTTTGCACCTCTTTCATTGTTCTCGGAACTCCGCTGAAGTTCAACAATGCTTTGGAACTCTTCCATTGTTCTCGGAATTCCGCTGAAGTTTAAAAATGCTTTTGGAACTCTTCCATGGTTCTCGGAATTCTGCTGAAGTTTAAAAAAGATTTTGAACTATTCCATTGTTCTCGGAATTCCGCTAATATTTAACAATGCTTTGGAACTCTTTCATTGTTCTCGGAATTCCGCTGTAGTTTAAAAATGCTTTGGAACTCTTTCATTGTTCTCGGAATTCCGCTGTAGTTTAAAAATGCTTTGGAACTCTTCCATTGTTCTCGGAATTCCGATGTAGTTTAAAAATGCATTAGAACTCTGCCATTGTTCTCGGAATTCCGCTGAAGGTTAACAATGCTTTGGAACTCTTCCGTTGTTCTCGGAATTCTGCTGAAGTTTAAAAATTCTGTGGAACACTTCCATTGTTCTCGGATTTCCGCTGATGTTTAATAATGCTTTTGGAACTCATCCATTGTTCTCGGAATTCCACTAATGTTTAACAATGCTTTGGAACTCATCCATTGTTCTCGGAATTCTGTTGATGTTTAATAATGCTTTTGGAACTCTTCCATTGTTCTCGGAATTCTACTGTATTTTAACAATGCTTTGGAACTCTTCCATAATTCTCAGAATTCTGCTGAAGTTTAAAAATGCTTTGGTACTCTTCCATTGTTCGCAGAATTCCAATGAAGCTTAAAAATGCTTTGGAACTCTTTAATTTTTCTCAGAATTCTGCTAAAGTTTAAAAATGCTTTGGAACTCATCCATTGTTCTCAGAATTCTGCTGAAGTTTAAAAATGCTTTGGAACTCTTCCAATGTTCTGGGAATTCAGCTGAAGTTTAAAAATGCTTTGGAACTCTTCCTATGTTCTGGGAGTTCTGCTGAAGTTTAAAAATGCTTGGGAACTCTTCCATTGTTCTCGGAATTCCGCTGATGTTTAACAATGCTTTAGAACTCTTCCATTGTCCTCGGAATTCCGCTGTAGTTTAAAAATGCTTTGGAACTCTTTCATTGTTCTCGGAATTCTGCTGAAGTTTAGCCATGCTTTGGTACTCTTCCATTGTTCTCGGAATTCCGATGTAGTTTAAAAATGCATTGGAACTCTTCCATTGTTCTCGGAATTCCGCTGAAGGTTAACAATGCTTTGGAACTCTTCCATTGTTCTGGGAATTCTGCTGAAGTTTAAAAATGCTTTGGAACTCTTCCGTTGTTCTCGGAATTCTGCTGAAGTTTAAAAATTCTTTGGAACTCTTCCATTGTTCTCGGATTTCCGCTGATGTTTAATAATGCTTTTTGAACTCTTCCATTGTTCGCGGAATTCCGCTGTAGTTTAAAAATGCTTTGGAACTCAACCATTGTTTTTGGATTTCCGCTAAAGTTTAGCAATGCTTTGGAACTCTTCCATTGTTCTCGGAATTCCGCTGTAGTTTAAAAATGCTTTGCAACTCTTTCATTGTTCTCGGAATTCCGCTGAAGTTTAAAAATGCTTTGGAACTCCTCCATTGTTCTCGGAATTCTGCTGAAGTTTAAAAATGCTTTGGAACTCTTCCATTGTTCTGGGAATTCGGCTGAAGTTTAAAAATGCTTTGAAACTCTTCCTATGTTCTGGGAGTTCTGCTAAAGTATAAAATTGCTTTGGAAAATTCCATTGTTCTCAGAAATCCAATGAAGCTTAAAAATGCTTTGGAACTCTTACATTGTTCTCGGAATTCCGCTAATGTTTAACAATGCGTTGGAACTCTTCCAATGTTCTGGGAATTCAGCTGAAGTGTAAAAATGCTTTGGAACTCTTAGTATGTTCTGGGAGTTCTGCTGATGTTTAAAAATGCTTGGGAACTCTTCCATTGTTCTCGGAATTCCGCTGATGTTTAACAATGCTTTAGAACTCTTCCATTGTTACAGGAATACCGCTGATGTTTAACAATGCTTTTGAACTCTTCCATTGTTCTCGGAATTCCGCTGTAGTTTAAAAATGCATAGGAAATCTTCCATTGTTCTCGGAATTCCGCTGAAGTTTTACAATGCTTTGGAACTCTTCCATTTTTCTCGGAATTCTGCTGAAGTTTTAAAATGCTTTGGAACTCTTCCATTGTTCTCGGAATTCCGCTGAAGTTTAACAATGTTTTGGAACTCTTCCATTGTTCTCGGAATTCCGCTGTAGTTTAAAAATGCTTTGGAACTCTTTCATTGTTCTCGGAATTCCGATGTAGTTTAAAAATGCATTGGAACTCTTCCATTGTTCTCGGAATTCCGCTGAAGGTTAACAATGCTTTGGAACTCTTCCATTGTTCTCGGAATTCCGCTGAAGTTTAAAAATGCTTTGGAACTCCTCCATTGTTCTGGGAATTCGGCTAAAGTTTAAAAATGCTTTGGAACTCTTCCTATGTTCTGGGAGCTCTGCTAAAGTTTAAAATTGCTTTACAAAAATGCATTGTTCTCAGAATTCCAATGAAGCTTAAAATTGCTTTGGAACTCTTCCATTGTTCTCGGAATTCCGCTGAAGTTTAAAAATGCTTTGGAACTCTTCCATGGTTCTCGGAATTCTGCCGAAGTTTAAAAAAGATTTTGAACTATTCCATTGTTCTCGGAATTCCGCTAATATTTAACAATGCTTTGGAACTCTTTCATTGTTCTCGGAATTCCGCTGTAGTTTAAAAATGCTTTGGAACTCTTTCATTGTTCTCGGAATTCTGCTGAAGTTTAGCCATGCTTTGAAACTCTTCCATTGTTCTCGAAATTCCGATGTAGTTTAAAAATGCATTGGAACTCTTCCATTGTTCTCGGAATTCCGCTGAAGGTTAACAATGCTTTGGAACTCTTCCATTGTTCTCGGAATTCCGCTGTAGTTTAAAAATGCTTTGGAACTCTTTCATTGTTCTCGGAATTCTGCTGAAGTTTAGCCATGCTTTGGTACTCTTCCATTGTTCTCGGAATTCCGATGTAGTTTAAAAATGCATTGGAACTCTTCCATTGTTCTCGGAATTCCGCTGAAGGTTAACAATGCTTTGGAACTCTTCCATTGTTCTGGGAATTCTGCTGAAGTTTAAAAATGCTTTGGAACTCTTCCGTTGTTCTCGGAATTCTGCTGAAGTTTAAAAATTCTTTGGAACTCTTCCATTGTTCTCGGATTTCCGCTGATGTTTAATAATGCTTTTTGAACTCTTCCATTGTTCGCGGAATTCCGCTGTAGTTTAAAAATGCTTTGGAACTCAACCATTGTTTTTGGATTTCCGCTAAAGTTTAGCAATGCTTTGGAACTCTTCCATTGTTCTCGGAATTCCGCTGTAGTTTAAAAATGCTTTGCAACTCTTTCATTATTCTCGGAATTCCGCTGAAGTTTAAAAATGCTTTGGAACTCCTCCATTGTTCTCGGAATTCTGCTGAAGTTTAAAAATGCTTTGGAACTCTTCCATTGTTCTGGGAATTCGGCTGAAGTTTAAAAATGCTTTGAAACTCTTCCTATGTTCTGGGAGTTCTGCTAAAGTATAAAATTGCTTTGGAAAATTCCATTGTTCTCAGAAATCCAATGAAGCTTAAAAATGCTTTGGAACTCTTACATTGTTCTCGGAATTCCGCTAATGTTTAACAATGCGTTGGAACTCTTCCAATGTTCTGGGAATTCAGCTGAAGTGTAAAAATGCTTTGGAACTCTTCCTATGTTCTGGGAGTTCTGCTGATGTTTAAAAATGCTTGGGAACTCTTCCATTGTTCTCGGAATTCCGCTGATGTTTAACAATGCTTTAGAACTCTTCCATTGTTACAGGAATACCGCTGATGTTTAACAATGCTTTTGAACTCTTCCATTGTTCTCGGAATTGAGCTGTAGTTTTAAAATGCTTTGCACCTCTTTCATTGTTCTCGGAACTCCGCTGAAGTTCAACCATGCTTTGGAACTCTTCCATTGTTCTCGGAATTCCGCTGAAGTTTAAAAATGCTTTGGAACTCCTCCATTGTTCTTGGTATTCGGCTGAAGTTTAAAAATGCTTTGGAACTCTTCCATTGTTCTCGGAATTCCGATGTAGTTTAAAAATGCATTGGAACTCTGCCATTGTTCTCGGAATTCCGCTGAAGGTTAACAATGCTTTGGAACTCTTCCATTTTTCTGGGAATTCTACTGTAGTTTAAAAATGCTTTGGAACTCTTCCGTTGTTCTCGGAATTCTGCTGAAGTTTAAAAATTCTGTGGAACTCTTCCATTGTTCTCGGATTTCCGCTGATGTTTAATAATGCTTTGGAACTCATCCATTGTTCTCGGAATTCTGTTGATGTTTAATAATGCTTTTGGAACTCTTCCATTGTTCTCGGAATTCTACTGTATTTTAACAATGCTTTGGAACTCTTCCATAATTCTCAGAATTCTGCTGAAGTTTAAAAATGCTCTGGTACTCTTCCATTGTTCTCAGAATTCCAATGAAGCTTAAAAATGCTTTGGAACTCTTTAATTTTTCTCAGAATTCTGCTAAAGTTTAAAAATGCTTTGGAACTCATCCATTGTTCTCAGAATTCTGCTGAAGTTTAAAAATGCTTTGGAACTCTTCCAATGTTCTGGGAATTCAACTGAAGTTTAAAAATGCTTTGGAACTCTTCCTATGTTCTGGGAGTTCTGCTGAAGTTTAAAAATGCTTGGGAACTCTTCCATTGTTCTCGGAATTCCGCTGATGTTTAACAATGCTTTAGAACTCTTCCATTGTTCTCGGAATTCCGCTGTAGTTTTAAAATGCTTTGGAACTCTTTCATTGTTCTCGGAATTCTGCTGAAGTTTAGCCATGCTTTGGAACTCTTCCATTGTTCTCGGAATTCCGATGTAGTTTAAAAATGCATTGGAACTCTTCCATTGTTCTCGGAATTCCGCTGAAGGTTAACAATGCTTTGGAACTCTTCCATTGTTCTGGGAATTCTGCTGAAGTTTAAAAATTCTGTGGAACTCTTCCATTGTTCTCGGATTTCCGCTGATGTTTAATAATGCTTTTTGAACTCTTCCATTGTCCTCGGAATTCCGCTGATGTTTATCAATGCTTTGGAACTCTTCCATTGTTCTCGGAATTCTGCTGAAGTTTAAAAATGCTTTGGAACTCTTCCTTTGCTCTGGGAATTCTGCTGAAGTTTAAAAATTCTGTGGAACTCTTCCATTGTTCTTGGAATTCCGCTAATGTTTAACAATGCTTTGGAACTCTTCCATTGTTCTCGGAAATATGCTGATGTTTATCAATGCTTTGGAACTCTTCCATTGTTCTCGGAATTCCGCTGTAGTTTAAAAATGCTTTGGAACTCTTCCATTGTTTTTGGATTTCCGCTAAAGTTTAGCAATGCTTTGGAACTCTTCCATTGTTCTCAGAATTCCGCAAAAGTTTATAAATGCTTTGGAACTCTTCCATTGTTCTCGGAATTCTACTGAAGTTTAAAAAAGCTTTGGAACTCTTCCATTGTTCTTGGAATTCCGTTGATGTTTAATAATGCTTTTGGAACTCTTCCATTGTTCTCGGAATTCCACTAATGCTTAACTATGCTTTGGAACTCATCCATTGTTCTCGGAATTCTGTTGATGTTTAATAATGCTTTTGGAACTCTTCCATTGTTCTCGGAATTCTACTGTATTTTAACAATGCTTTGGAACTCTTCCATAATTCTCAGAATTCTGCTGAAGTTTAAAAATGCTTTGGTACTCTTCCATTGTTCTCAGAATTCCAATGAAGCTTAAAAATGCTTTGGAACTCTTTAATTTTTCTCAGAATTCCGCTAAAGTTTAAAAATGCTTTGGAACTCATACATTGTTCTCAGAATTCTGCTGAAGTTTAAAAATGCTTTGGAACTCTTCCATTTTTCTCGGAATTCTGCTGAAGTTTAAAAATGCTTTGGAACTCTTCCATTGTTCTCGGAATTCCGCTGATGTTTAACAATGCTTTGGAACTCTTCCATTGTTCTCGGAATTCCGCTGTAGTTTAAAAATGCTTTGGAACTCTTTCATTGTTCTCGGAATTCTGCTGAAGTTTAGCCATGCTTTGGAACTCTTCCATTGTTCTCGGAATTCCGATGTAGTTTAAAAATGCATTGGAACTCTTCCATTGTTCTGGGAATTCTGCTGAAGTTTAAAAATTCTGTGAAACTCTTCCATTGTTCTCGGATTTCCGCTGATGTTTAATAATGCTTTTGAACTCTTCCATTGTCCTCGGAATTCCGCTGATGTTTATCAATGCTTTGGAACTCTTCCATTGTTCTCGGAATTCTGCTGAAGTTTCAAAATGCTTTGGAACTCTTCCTTTGCTCTGGGAATTCTGCTGAAGTTTAAAAATTCTGTGGAACTCTTCCATTGTTCTTGGAATTCCGCTAATGTTTAACAATGCTTTGGAACTCTTAAATTGTTCACGGAAATATGCTGATGTTTATCAATGCTTTGGAACTCTTCCATTGTCCTCGGAATTCCGCTGTAGTTTAAAAATGCTTTGGAACTCTTCCATTGTTCTCAGAATTCCGCAAAAGTTTATAAATGCTTTGGAACTCTTCCATTGTTCTCGGAATTCTGCTGAAGTTTAAAAAAGCTTTGGAACTCTTCCATTGTTCTTGGAATTCCGTTGATGTTTAATAATGCTTTTGGAACTCTTCCATTGTTCTCGGAATTCCGCTAATGTTTAACAATGCTTTGAAACTCTTCCATTGTTCTCAGAATTCTGTTGATATTTAATAATTCTTTTGGAACTCTTCCATTGTTCTCAGAATTCTGCTGAAGTTTAAAAATGCTTTGGAACTCTTCCATTGTTCTCGGAATTCCGCTGAAGTTTAACATTGCTTTGGAACTCTTCCATTGTTCTGGGAATTCAGCTGAAGTTTAAAAATGGTTTGGAACTCTTCCAATGTTCTGGGAATTCTGCTGAAGTTTAAAAATGCTTTGGAACTCTTCTATTGTTCTCGGAATTCTGCTGATGTTTAACAATGCATTGGAACTCTTCCATTGTTCAAGGAATTCCGCTGAAGTTTAAAAATGCTTGGAACTCTTCCATTTTTCTTGAAATTCTGCTGAAGTTTAAAAAAGCTTTGGAACTCTTCCAATCTTTTCGGAATTCCGCTGATGTTTAATAATGCTTTTGGCACTCTTCCATTTTTCTCGGAATTCCGCTGATGTTTAACAATGCTTTTGGAACTCTTACATTGTTCTCGTAACTCCGCTGATGTTTAACAATGCTTTTGGAACTCTTACATTGTTCTCGTAACTCCGCTGATGTTTAAAAATGCTTGGGAACTCTTCCATTGTTCTCGGAATTCCGCTGATGTTTAACAATGCTTTAGAACTCTTCCATTGTTACAGGAATACCGCTGATGTTTAACAATGCTTTTGAACTCTTCCATTGTTCTCGGAATTCCGCTGTAGTTTAAAAATGCATAGGAAATCTTCCATTGTTCTCGGAATTCCGCTGAAGTTTTACAATGCTTTGGAACTCTTCCATTTTTCTCGGAATTCTGCTGAAGTTTTAAAATGCTTTGGAACTCTTCCATTGTTCTCGGAATTCCGCTGAAGTTTAACAATGTTTTGGAACTCTTCCATTGTTCTCGGAATTCCGCTGTAGTTTAAAAATGCTTTGGAACTCTTTCATTGTTCTCGGAATTCCGATGTAGTTTAAAAATGCATTGGAACTCTTCCATTGTTCTCGGAATTCCGCTGAAGGTTAACAATGCTTTGGAACTCTTCCATTGTTCTCGGAATTCCGCTGAAGTTTAAAAATGCTTTGGAACTCCTCCATTGTTCTGGGAATTCGGCTAAAGTTTAAAAATGCTTTGGAACTCTTCCTATGTTCTGGGAGCTCTGCTAAAGTTTAAAATTGCTTTACAAAAATGCATTGTTCTCAGAATTCCAATGAAGCTTAAAATTGCTTTGGAACTCTTCCATTGTTCTCGGAATTCCGCTGAAGTTTAAAAATGCTTTGGAACTCTTCCATGGTTCTCGGAATTCTGCCGAAGTTTAAAAAAGATTTTGAACTATTCCATTGTTCTCGGAATTCCGCTAATATTTAACAATGCTTTGGAACTCTTTCATTGTTCTCGGAATTCCGCTGTAGTTTAAAAATGCTTTGGAACTCTTTCATTGTTCTCGGAATTCCGCTGAAGTTTAGCCATGCTTTGGAACTCTTCCATTGTTCTCGAAATTCCGATGTAGTTTAAAAATGCATTGGAACTCTTCCATTGTTCTCGGAATTCCGCTGAAGGTTAACAATGCTTTGGAACTCTTCCATTGTTCTCGGAATTCCGCTGTAGTTTAAAAATGCTTTGGAACTCTTTCATTGTTCTCGGAATTCTGCTGAAGTTTAGCCATGCTTTGGTACTCTTCCATTGTTCTCGGAATTCCGATGTAGTTTAAAAATGCATTGGAACTCTTCCATTGTTCTCGGAATTCCGCTGAAGGTTAACAATGCTTTGGAACTCTTCCATTGTTCTGGGAATTCTGCTGAAGTTTAAAAATGCTTTGGAACTCTTCCGTTGTTCTCGGAATTCTGCTGAAGTTTAAAAATTCTTTGGAACTCTTCCATTGTTCTCGGATTTCCGCTGATGTTTAATAATGCTTTTTGAACTCTTCCATTGTTCGCGGAATTCCGCTGTAGTTTAAAAATGCTTTGGAACTCAACCATTGTTTTTGGATTTCCGCTAAAGTTTAGCAATGCTTTGGAACTCTTCCATTGTTCTCGGAATTCCGCTGTAGTTTAAAAATGCTTTGCAACTCTTTCATTGTTCTCGGAATTCCGCTGAAGTTTAAAAATGCTTTGGAACTCCTCCATTGTTCTCGGAATTCTGCTGAAGTTTAAAAATGCTTTGGAACTCTTCCATTGTTCTGGGAATTCGGCTGAAGTTTAAAAATGCTTTGAAACTCTTCCTATGTTCTGGGAGTTCTGCTAAAGTATAAAATTGCTTTGGAAAATTCCATTGTTCTCAGAAATCCAATGAAGCTTAAAAATGCTTTGGAACTCTTACATTGTTCTCGGAATTCCGCTAATGTTTAACAATGCGTTGGAACTCTTCCAATGTTCTGGGAATTCAGCTGAAGTGTAAAAATGCTTTGGAACTCTTCCTATGTTCTGGGAGTTCTGCTGATGTTTAAAAATGCTTGGGAACTCTTCCATTGTTCTCGGAATTCCGCTGATGTTTAACAATGCTTTAGAACTCTTCCATTGTTACAGGAATACCGCTGATGTTTAACAATGCTTTTGAACTCTTCCATTGTTCTCGGAATTCCGCTGTAGTTTAAAAATGCATAGGAAATCTTCCATTGTTCTCGGAATTCCGCTGAAGTTTTACAATGCTTTGGAACTCTTCCATTTTTCTCGGAATTCTGCTGAAGTTTTAAAATGCTTTGCAACTCTTTCATTGTTCTCGGAACTCCGCTGAAGTTCAACAATGCTTTGGAACTCTTCCATTGTTCTCGGAATTCCGCTGAAGTTTAAAAATGCTTTGGAACTCCTCCATTGTTCTGGGAATTCGGCTGAAGTTTAAAAATGCTTTGGAACTCTTCCTATGTTCTGGGAGTTCTGCTGAAGTTTAAAATTGCTTTACAAAATTCCATTGTTCTCAGAATTCCAATGAAGCTTAAAAATGCTTTGGAACTCTTCCATTGTTCTCGGAATTCCGCTGAAGTTTAAAAATGCTTTGGAACTCTTCCATGGTTCTCGGAATTCTGCTGAAGTTTAAAAAAGATTTTGAACTATTCCATTGTTCTCGGAATTCCGCTGAAGTTTAGCCATGCTTTGGAACTCTTCCATTGTTCTCGGAATTCCGATGAAGTTTAAAAATGCATTGGAACTCTGCCATTGTTCTCGGATTTCCGCTGAAGGTTAACAATGCTTTGGAACTCTTCCATATTTCTGGGACTTCTGCTGTAGTTTAAAAATGCTTTGGAACTCTTCCGTTGTTCTCGGAATTCTGCTGAAGTTTAAAAATTCTGTGGAACTCTTCCATTGTTCTCGGATTTCCGCTGATGTTTAATAATGCTTTTGGAACTCATCCATTGTTCTCGGAATTCCACTAATGTTTAACAATGATTTGGAACTCATCCATTGTTCTCTGAATTCTGTTGATGTTTAATAATGCTTTTGGAACTCTTTCATTGTTCTCGGAATTCTACTGTATTTTAACAATGCTTTGGAACTCTTCCATAATTCTCAGAATTACTCTTCCATTGTTCTCAGAATTCCAATGAAGCTTAAAAATGCTTTGGAACTCTTTAATTTTTCTCAGAATTCTGCTAAAGTTTAAAAATGCTTTGGAACTCATCCATTGTTCTCAGAATTCTGCTGAAGTTTAAAAATGCTTTGGAACTCTTCCAATGTTCTGGGAATTCAACTGAAGTTTAAAAATGCTTTGGAACTCTTCCTATGTTCTGGGAGTTCTGCTGAAGTTTAAAAATGCTTGGGAACTCTTCCATTGTTCTCGGAATTCCGCTGATGTTTAACAATGCTTTAGAACTCTTCCATTGTTCTCGGAATTCCGCTGTAGTTTAAAAATGCTTTGGAACTCTTTCATTGTTCTCGGAATTCTGCTGAAGTTTAGCCATGCTTTGGAACTCTTCCATTGTTCTCGAAATTCCGATGTAGTTTAAAAATGCATTGGAACTCTTCCATTGTTCTCGGAATTCCGCTGAAGGTTAACAATGCTTTGGAACTCTTCCATTGTTCTGGGAATTCTGCTGAAGTTTAAAAATGCTTTGGAACTCTTCCATTGTTCTCGGAATTCCGCTGATGTTTAACAATGCTTTGGAACTCTTCCATTGTTCTAGGAATTCCGCTGATGTTTAACAATGCTTTGGAACTCTTCCATTGTTCTCGGAATTGAGCTGTAGTTTTAAAATGCTTTGCACCTCTTTCATTGTTCTCGGAACTCCGCTGAAGTTCAACAATGCTTTGGAACTCTTCCATTGTTCTCGGAATTCCGCTGAAGTTTAAAAATGCTTTTGGAACTCTTCCATGGTTCTCGGAATTCTGCTGAAGTTTAAAAAAGATTTTGAACTATTCCATTGTTCTCGGAATTCCGCTAATATTTAACAATGCTTTGGAACTCTTTCATTGTTCTCGGAATTCCGCTGTAGTTTAAAAATGCTTTGGAACTCTTTCATTGTTCTCGGAATTCCGCTGAAGTTTAGCCATGCTTTGGAACTCTTCCATTGTTCTCGGAATTCCGATGTAGTTTAAAAATGCATTAGAACTCTGCCATTGTTCTCGGAATTCCGCTGAAGGTTAACAATGCTTTGGAACTCTTCCGTTGTTCTCGGAATTCTGCTGAAGTTTAAAAATTCTGTGGAACACTTCCATTGTTCTCGGATTTCCGCTGATGTTTAATAATGCTTTTGGAACTCATCCATTGTTCTCGGAATTCCACTAATGTTTAACAATGCTTTGGAACTCATCCATTGTTCTCGGAATTCTGTTGATGTTTAATAATGCTTTTGGAACTCTTCCATTGTTCTCGGAATTCTACTGTATTTTAACAATGCTTTGGAACTCTTCCATAATTCTCAGAATTCTGCTGAAGTTTAAAAATGCTTTGGTACTCTTCCATTGTTCGCAGAATTCCAATGAAGCTTAAAATTCTTTGGAACTCTTTAATTTTTCTCAGAATTCTGCTAAAGTTTAAAAATGCTTTGGAACTCATCCATTGTTCTCAGAATTCTGCTGAAGTTTAAAAATGCTTTGGAACTCTTCCAATGTTCTGGGAATTCAGCTGAAGTTTAAAAATGCTTTGGAACTCTTCCTATGTTCTGGGAGTTCTGCTGAAGTTTAAAAATGCTTGGGAACTCTTCCATTGTTCTCGGAATTCCGCTGATGTTTAACAATGCTTTAGAACTCTTCCATTGTTCTCGGAATTCCGCTGTAGTTTAAAAATGCTTTGGAACTCTTTCATTGTTCTCGGAATTCTGCTGAAGTTTAGCCATGCTTTGGTACTCTTCCATTGTTCTCGGAATTCCGATGTAGTTTAAAAATGCATTGGAACTCTTCCATTGTTCTCGGAATTCCGCTGAAGGTTAACAATGCTTTGGAACTCTTCCATTGTTCTGGGAATTGTGCTGAAGTTTAAAAATGCTTTGGAACTCTTCCGTTGTTCTCGGAATTCTGCTGAAGTTTAAAAATTCTTTGGAACTCTTCCATTGTTCTCGGATTTCCGCTGATGTTTAATAATGCTTTTTGAACTCTTCCATTGTTCGCGGAATTCCGCTGTAGTTTAAAAATGCTTTGGAACTCAACCATTGTTTTTGGATTTCCGCTAAAGTTTAGCAATGCTTTGGAACTCTTCCATTGTTCTCGGAATTCCGCTGTAGTTTAAAAATGCTTTGCAACTCTTTCATTGTTCTCGGAATTCCGTTGAAGTTTAAAAATGCTTTGGAACTCCTCCATTGTTCTCGGAATTCTGCTGAAGTTTAAAAATGCTTTGGAACTCTTCCATTGTTCTGGGAATTCGGCTGAAGTTTAAAAATGCTTTGAAACTCTTCCTATGTTCTGGGAGTTCTGCTAAAGTATAAAATTGCTTTGGAAAATTCCATTGTTCTCAGAAATCCAATGAAGCTTAAAAATGCTTTGGAACTCTTACATTGTTCTCGGAATTCCGCTAATGTTTAACAATGCGTTGGAACTCTTCCAATGTTCTGGGAATTCAGCTGAAGTGTAAAAATGCTTTGGAACTCTACCTATGTTCTGGGAGTTCTGCTGATGTTTAAAAATGCTTGGGAACTCTTCCATTGTTCTCGGAATTCCGCTGATGTTTAACAATGCTTTAGAACTCTTCCATTGTTACAGGAATACCGCTGATGTTTAACAATGCTTTTGAACTCTTCCATTGTTCTCGGAATTCCGCTGTAGTTTAAAAATGCATAGGAAATCTTCCATTGTTCTCGGAATTCCGCTGAAGTTTTACAATGCTTTGGAACTCTTCCATTTTTCTCGGAATTCTGCTGAAGTTTTAAAATGCTTTGGAACTCTTCCATTGTTCTCGGAATTCCGCTGAAGTTTAACAATGTTATGGAACTCTTCCATTGTTCTCGGAATTCCTCTGTAGTTTAAAAATGCTTTGGAACTCTTTCATTGTTCTCGGAATTCCGATGTAGTTTAAAAATGCATTGGAACTCTTCCATTGTTCTCGGAATTCCGCTGAAGGTTAACAATGCTTTGGAACTCTTCCATTGTTCTCGGAATTCCGCTGAAGTTTAAAAATGCTTTGGAACTCCTCCATTGTTCTGGGAATTCGGCTAAAGTTTAAAAATGCTTTGGAACTCTTCCTATGTTCTGGGAGCTCTGCTAAAGTTTAAAATTGCTTTACAAAAATGCATTGTTCTCAGAATTCCAATGAAGCTTAAAATTGCTTCGGAACTCTTCCATTGTTCTCGGAATTCCGCTGAAGTTTAAAAATGCTTTGGAACTCTTCCATGGTTCTCGGAATTCTGCCGAAGTTTAAAAAAGATTTTGAACTATTCCATTGTTCTCGGAATTCGGCTAATATTTAACAATGATTTGGAACTCTTTCATTGTTCTCGGAATTCCGCTGTAGTTTAAAAATGCTTTGGAACTCTTTCATTGTTCTCGGAATTCCGCTGAAGTTTAGCCATGCTTTGGAACTCTTCCATTGTTCTCGAAATTCTGATGTAGTTTAAAAATGCATTGGAACTCTTCCATTGTTCTCGGAATTCCGCTGAAGGTTAACAATGCTTTGGAACTCTTCCATTGTTCTCGGAATTCCGCTGTAGTTTAAAAATGCTTTGGAACTCTTTCATTGTTCTCGGAATTCTGCTGAAGTTTAGCCATGCTTTGGTACTCTTCCATTGTTCTCGGAATTCCGATGTAGTTTAAAAATGCATTGGAACTCTTCCATTGTTCTCGGAATTCCGCTGAAGGTTAACAATGCTTTGGAACTCTTCCATTGTTCTGGGAATTCTGCTGAAGTTTAAAAATGCTTTGGAACTCTTCCGTTGTTCTCGGAATTCTGCTGAAGTTTAAAAATTCTTTGGAACTCTTCCATTGTTCTCGGATTTCCGCTGATGTTTAATAATGCTTTTTGAACTCTTCCATTGTTCGCGGAATTCCGCTGTAGTTTAAAAATGCTTTGGAACTCAACCATTGTTTTTGGATTTCCGCTAAAGTTTAGCAATGCTTTGGAACTCTTCCATTGTTCTCGGAATTCCGCTGTAGTTTAAAAATGCTTTGCAACTCTTTCATTGTTCTCGGAATTCCGCTGAAGTTTAAAAATGCTTTGGAACTCCTCCATTGTTCTCGGAATTCTGCTGAAGTTTAAAAATGCTTTGAAACTCTTCCTATGTTCTGGGAGTTCTGCTAAAGTATAAAATTGCTTTGGAAAATTCCATTGTTCTCAGAAATCCAATGAAGCTTAAAAATGCTTTGGAACTCTTACATTGTTCTCGGAATTCCGCTAATGTTTAACAATGCGTTGGAACTCTTCCAATGTTCTGGGAATTCAGCTGAAGTGTAAAAATGCTTTGGAACTCTTCCTATGTTCTGGGAGTTCTGCTGATGTTTAAAAATGCTTGGGAACTCTTCCATTGTTCTCGGAATTCCGCTGATGTTTAACAATGCTTTAGAACTCTTCCATTGTTACAGGAATACCGCTGATGTTTAACAATGCTTTTGAACTCTTCCATTGTTCTCGGAATTCCGCTGTAGTTTAAAAATGCATAGGAAATCTTCCATTGTTCTCGGAATTCCGCTGAAGTTTTACAATGCTTTGGAACTCTTCCATTTTTCTCGGAATTCTGCTGAAGTTTTAAAATGCTTTGGAACTCTTCCATTGTTCTCGGAATTCCGCTGAAGTTTAACAATGTTTTGGAACTCTTCCATTGTTCTCGGAATTCCGCTGTAGTTTAAAAATGCTTTGGAACTCTTTCATTGTTCTCGGAATTCCGATGTAGTTTAAAAATGCATTGGAACTCTTCCATTGTTCTCGGAATTCCGCTGAAGGTTAACAATGCTTTGGAACTCTTCCATTGTTCTCGGAATTCCGCTGAAGTTTAAAAATGCTTTGGAACTCCTCCATTGTTCTGGGAATTCGGCTAAAGTTTAAAAATGCTTTGGAACTCTTCCTATGTTCTGGGAGCTCTGCTAAAGTTTAAAATTGCTTTACAAAAATGCATTGTTCTCAGAATTCCAATGAAGCTTAAAATTGCTTTGGAACTCTTCCATTGTTCTCGGAATTCCGCTGAAGTTTAAAAATGCTTTGGAACTCTTCCATGGTTCTCGGAATTCTGCCGAAGTTTAAAAAAGATTTTGAACTATTCCATTGTTCTCGGAATTCCGCTGAAGTTTAGCCATGCTTTGGAACTCTTTCATTGTTCTCGGAATTCCGCTAATATTTAACAATGCTTTGGAACTCTTTCATTGTTCTCGGAATTCCGCTGTAGTTTAAAAATGCTTTGGAACTCTTTCATTGTTCTCGGAATTCCGCTGAAGTTTAGCCATGCTTTGGAACTCTTCCATTGTTCTCGAAATTCCGATGTAGTTTAAAAATGCATTGGAACTCTTCCATTGTTCTCGGAATTCCGCTGAAGGTTAACAATGCTTTGGAACTCTTCCATTGTTCTGGGAATTCTGCTGAAGTTTAAAAATGCTTTGGAACTCTTCCATTGTTCTCGGAATTCCGCTGATGTTTAACAATGCTTTGGAACTCTTCCATTGTTCTAGGAATTCCGCTGATGTTTAACAATGCTTTGGAACTCTTCCATTGTTCTCGGAATTGAGCTGTAGTTTTAAAATGCTTTGCAACTCTTTCATTTTTCTCGGAACTCCGCTGAAGTTCAACAATGCTTTGGAACTCTTCCATTGTTCTTGGAATTCCGCTGAAGTTTAAAAATGCTTTGGAACTCCTCCATTGTTCTGGGAATTCGGCTGAAGTTTAAAAATGCTTTGGAACTCTTCCTATGTTCTTGGAGTTCTGCTGAAGTTTAAAATTGCTTTACAAAATTCCATTGTTCTCAGAATTCCAATGAAGCTTAAAAATGCTTTGGAACTCTTCCATTGTTCTCGGAATTCCGCTGAAGTTTAAAAATGCTTTGGAACTCTTCCATGGTTCTCGGAATTCTGCTGAAGTTTAAAAAAGATTTTGAACTATTCCATTGTTCTCGGAATTCCGCTAATATTTAACAATGCTTTGGAACTCTTTCATTGTTCTCGGAATTCCGCTGTAGTTTAAAAATGCTTTGGAACTCTTTCATTGTTCTCGGAATTCCGCTGAAGTTTAGCCATGCTTTGGAACTCTTCCATTGTTCTCGGAATTCCGATGTAGTTTAAAAATGCATTGGAACTCTGCCATTGTTCTCGGAATTCCGCTGAAGGTTAAAAATTCTGTGGAACTCTTCCATTGTTCTCGGATTTCCGCTGATGTTTAATAATGCTTTTGGAACTCATCCATTGTTCTCGGAATTCCACTAATGTTTAACAATGATTTGGAACTCATCCATTGTTCTCTGAATTCTGTTGATGTTTAATAATGCTTTTGGAACTCTTCCATTGTTCTCGGAATTCTACTGTATTTTAACAATGCTTTGGAACTCTTCCATAATTCTCAGAATTCTGCTGAAGTTTAAAAATGCTTTGGTACTCTTCCATTGTTCTCAGAATTCCAATGAAGCTTAAAAATGCTTTGGAACTCTTTAATTTTTCTCAGAATTCTGCTAAAGTTTAAAAATGCTTTGGAACTCATCCATTGTTCTCAGAATTCTGCTGAAGTTTAAAAATGCTTTGGAACTCTTCCAATGTTCTGGGAATTCAACTGAAGTTTAAAAATGCTTTGGAGCTCTTCCTATGTTCTGGGAGTTCTGCTGAAGTTTAAAAATGCTTGGGAACTCTTCCATTGTTCTCGGAATTCCGCTGATGTTTAACAATGCTTTAGAACTCTTCCATTGTTCTCGGAATTCCGCTGTAGCTTAAAAATGCTTTGGAACTGTTTCATTGTTCTCGGAATTCTGCTGAAGTTTAGCCATGCTTTGGAACTCTTCCATTGTTCTCGGAATTCCGATGTAGTTTAAAAATGCATTGGAACTCTTCCATTGTTCTCGCAATTCCGCTGAAGGTTAACAATGCTTTGGAACTCTTCCATTGTTCTGGGAATTCAGCTGAAGTTTAAAAATTCTGTGGAACTCTTCCATTGTTCTCGGAATTCCGCTGATGTTTAATAATGCTTTTTGAACTCTTCCATTGTCCTCGGAATTCCGCTGATGTTTATCAATGCTTTGGAACTCTTCCATTGTTCTCGGAATTCTGCTGAAGTTTAAAAATGCTTTGGAACTCTTCCATTGTTCTTGGAATTCCGCTAATGTTTAACAATGCTTTGTAACTCTTCCATTGTTCTCGGAAATATGCTGATGTTTATCAATGCTTTGGAACTCTTCCATTGTTCTCGGAATTCCGCTGAAGTTTAAAAATGCTTTGGAACTCTTCCAATGTTCTGGGAATTCAGCTGAAGTTTAAAAATGCTTTGGAACTCTTCCTATGTTCTGGGATTTCTGCTGAAGTTTAAAAATGCTTTTGGAACTCTTCCATTGTTCTCTTAATTCCGCTGATGTTTATCAATGCTTTGGAACTCTTCCATTGTTCTGGGAATTCTGGTGAAGTTTAAAAATGCTTTGGAACTCTTCCATTGTTCACGGAAATCTGCTGAAGTTTAAAAGGCTTTTTAACTCTTCCATTGTTCTGGGAATTCTGCTGAAGCTTAAAATTGCTTTGGAACTCTTCCATTGTTCTCGGAATTCCGCTGATGTTTAACAATGCTTTTGAACTCTTCCATTGTTCTTGGAATTCCGCTGTAGTTTAAAAATGCATAGGAACTCTTCCATTGTTCTCGGAATTCCGCTGAAGTTTTACAATGCTTTGGAACTCTTCCATTTTTCTCAGAATTCTGCTGATGTTTAAAAATGCTTGGGAACTCTTCCATTGTTCTCGGAATTCCGCTGATGTTTAACAATGCTTTAGAACTCTTCCATTGTTCTCGGAATTGAGCTGTAGTTTTAAAATGCTTTGCACCTCTTTCATTGTTCTCGGAATTCCGCTGATGTTTAACAATGCTTTGGAACTCTTCCATTGTTCTCGGAATTGAGCTGTAGTTTTAAAATGCTTTGCACCTCTTTCATTGTTCTCGGAATTCCGCTGAAGTTCAACCATGCTTTGGAACTCTTCCATTGTTCTCGGAATTCCGCTGAAGTTTAAAAATGCTTTGGAACTCCTCCATTGTTCTGGGAATTCGGCTGAAGTTTAAAAATGCTTTGGAACTCTTCCTATGTTCTGGGAGCTCTGCTGAAGTTTAAAATTGCTTTACAAAATTCCATTGTTCTCAGAATTCCAATGAAGCTTAAAAATGCTTTGGAACTCTTCCATTGTTCTCGGAATTCCGCTGAAGTTTAAAAATGCTTTGGAACTCTTTCATTGTTCTCGGAATTCCGCTGAAGTTTAGCCATGCTTTGGAACTCTTCCATTGTTCTCGAAATTCCGATGTAGTTTAAAAATGCATTGGAACTCTTCCATTGTTCTCGGAATTCCGCTGAAGGTTAACAATGCTTTGGAACTCTTCCATTGTTCTGGGAATTCTGCTGAAGTTTAAAAATGCTTTGGAACTCTTCCATTGTTCTCGGAATTCCGCTGATGTTTAACAATGCTTTGGAACTCTTCCATTGTTTTAGGAATTCCGCTGATGTTTAACAATGCTTTGGAACTCTTCCGTTGTTCTCGGAATTCTGCTGAAGTTTAAAAATTCTGTGGAACTCTTCCATTGTTCTCGGATTTCCGCTGATGTTTAATAATGCTTTGGAACTCATCCATTGTTCTCGGAATTCTGTTGATGTTTAATAATGCTTTTGGAACTCTTCCATTGTTCTCGGAATTCTACTGTATTTTAACAATGCTTTGGAACTCTTCCATAATTCTCAGAATTCTGCTGAAGTTTAAAAATGCTCTGGTACTCTTCCATTGTTCTCAGAATTCCAATGAAGCTTAAAAATGCTTTGGAACTCTTTAATTTTTCTCAGAATTCTGCTAAAGTTTAAAAATGCTTTGGAACTCATCCATTGTTCTCAGATTTCTGCTGAAGTTTAAAAATGCTTTGGAACTCTTCCAATGTTCTGGGAATTCAACTGAAGTTTAAAAATGCTTTGGAACTCTTCCTATGTTCTGGGAGTTCTGCTGAAGTTTAAAAATGCTTGGGAACTCTTCCATTGTTCTCGGAATTCCGCTGATGTTTAACAATGCTTTAGAACTCTTCCATTGTTCTCGGAATTCCGCTGTAGTTTTAAAATGCTTTGGAACTCTTTCATTGTTCTCGGAATTCTGCTGAAGTTTAGCCATGCTTTGGAACTCTTCCATTGTTCTCGGAATTCCGATGTAGTTTAAAAATGCATTGGAACTCTTCCATTGTTCTCGGAATTCCGCTGAAGGTTAACAATGCTTTGGAACTCTTCCATTGTTCTGGGAATTCTGCTGAAGTTTAAAAATTCTGTGGAACTCTTCCATTGTTCTCGGATTTCCGCTGATGTTTAATAATGCTTTTTGAACTCTTCCATTGTCCTCGGAATTCCGCTGATGTTTATCAATGCTTTGGAACTCTTCCATTGTTCTCGGAATTCTGCTGAAGTTTAAAAATGCTTTGGAACTCTTCCTTTGCTCTGGGAATTCTGCTGAAGTTTAAAAATTCTGTGGAACTCTTCCATTGTTCTTGGAATTCCGCTAATGTTTAACAATGCTTTGGAACTCTTCCATTGTTCTCGGAAATATGCTGATGTTTATCAATGCTTTGGAACTCTTCCATTGTTCTCGGAATTCCGCTGTAGTTTAAAAATGCTTTGGAACTCTTCCATTGTTTTTGGATTTCCGCTAAAGTTTAGCAATGCTTTGGAACTCTTCCATTGTTCTCAGAATTCCGCAAAAGTTTATAAATGCTTTGGAACTCTTCCATTGTTCTCGGAATTCTGCTGAAGTTTAAAAAAGCTTTGGAACTCTTCCATTGTTCTTGGAATTCCGTTGATGTTTAATAATGCTTTTGGAACTCTTCCATTGTTCTCGGAATTCCACTAATGCTTAACTATGCTTTGGAACTCATCCATGGTTCTCGGAATTCTGTTGATGTTTAATAATGCTTTTGGAACTCTTCCATTGTTCTCGGAATTCTACTGTATTTTAACAATGCTTTGGAACTCTTCCATAATTCTCAGAATTCTGCTGAAGTTTAAAAATGCTTTGGTACTCTTCCATTGTTCTCAGAATTCCAATGAAGCTTAAAAATGCTTTGGAACTCTTTAATTTTTCTCAGAATTCCGCTAAAGTTTAAAAATGCTTTGGAACTCATACATTGTTCTCAGAATTCTGCTGAAGTTTAAAAATGCTTTGGAACTCTTCCATTTTTCTCGGAATTCTGCTGAAGTTTAAAAATGCTTTGGAACTCTTCCATTGTTCTCGGAATTCCGCTGATGTTTAACAATGCTTTGGAACTCTTCCATTGTTCTCGGAATTCCGCTGTAGTTTAAAAATGCTTTGGAACTCTTTCATTGTTCTCGGAATTCTGCTGAAGTTTAGCCATGCTTTGGAACTCTTCCATTGTTCTCGGAATTCCGATGTAGTTTAAAAATGCATTGGAACTCTTCCATTGTTCTGGGAATTCTGCTGAAGTTTAAAAATTCTGTGAAACTCTTCCATTGTTCTCGGATTTCCGCTGATGTTTAATAATGCTTTTGAACTCTTCCATTGTCCTCGGAATTCCGCTGATGTTTATCAATGCTTTGGAACTCTTCCATTGTTCTCGGAATTCTGCTGAAGTTTCAAAATGCTTTGGAACTCTTCCTTTGCTCTGGGAATTCTGCTGAAGTTTAAAAATTCTGTGGAACTCTTCCATTGTTCTTGGAATTCCGCTAATGTTTAACAATGCTTTGGAACTCTTCCATTGTTCTCGGAAATATGCTGATGTTTATCAATGCTTTGGAACTCTTCCATTGTCCTCGGAATTCTGCTGAAGTTTAAAAAAGCTTTGGAACTCTTCCATTGTTCTTGGAATTCCGTTGATGTTTAATAATGCTTTTGGAACTCTTCCATTGTTCTCGGAATTCCGCTAATGTTTAACAATGCTTTGAAACTCTTCCATTGTTCTCAGAATTCTGTTGATATTTAATAATTCTTTTGGAACTCTTCCATTGTTCTCAGAATTCTGCTGAAGTTTAAAAATGCTTTGGAACTCTTCCATTGTTCTCGGAATTCCGCTGAAGTTTAACATTGCTTTGGAACTCTTCCATTGTTCTGGGAATTCAGCTGAAGTTTAAAAATGGTTTGGAACTCTTCCAATGTTCTGGGAATTCTGCTGAAGTTTAAAAATGCTTTGGAACTCTTCTATTGTTCTCGGAATTCTGCTGATGTTTAACAATGCATTGGAACTCTTCCATTGTTCAAGGAATTCCGCTGAAGTTTAAAAATGCTTGGAACTCTTCCATTTTTCTTGAAATTCTGCTGAAGTTTAAAAAAGCTTTGGAACTCTTCCAATCTTTTCGGAATTCCGCTGATGTTTAATAATGCTTTTGGCACTCTTCCATTTTTCTCGGAATTCCGCTGATGTTTAACAATGCTTTTGGAACTCTTACATTGTTCTCGTAACTCCGCTGATGTTTAACAATGCTTTTGGAACTCTTACATTGTTCTCGGAATTCTGGTGAAGTTTAACAATGCTTTGGAACTATTCCATTGTTCTCCGAATTCCGCTGAAGTTTAACCATGCTTTGGAACTCTTCCATTGTTCTCGGAATTACGCTGAAGTTTTAAAATGCTTTGGAACTCCTCCATTGTTCTCGGAATTCTGCTGAAGTTTAAATATGCTTTGGAACTCTTCCATTTTTCTGGGAATTGGGCTGAAGTTTAAAAATGCTTTGGAACTCTTCCTATTTTCTGGGAGTTCTGCTGAAGTTTAAAATTGCTTTGGAAAATTCCATTGTTCTCAGAATTCCAATGAAGCTTAAAAATGCTTTGGAACTCTTACATTGTTCTCGGAATTCAGCTAATGTTTAACAATGCTTTGGAACTATTCCATTGTTCTCGGAATTCCGCTGTAGTTTAAAAATGCTTTGGAACCCTTTTATTGTTCTTGGAATTCCACAGAAGTTTAGCCATGCTTTGGAACTCTTCCATTATTCTCGGAATTCCACTGAAGTTTAAAAATGCTTTGGAACTCTTCCATGGTTCTCGGAATTCTGCTGAAGTTTAAAAAAGATTTTGAACTATTCCATTGTTCTCGGAATTCCGCTGATATTTACCAATGCTTTGGAACTCTTTCATTGTTCTAGGAAATCCGCTGTAGTTTAAAAATGCTTTGGAACTCTTCCATTGTTCTCGGAATTCCGCTGAAGGTTAACAATGCTTTGGAACTCTTCCATTGTTCTGGGAATTCTGCTGAAGTTTAAAAATTCTGTGGAACTCTTCCATTGTTCTCGGATTTCCGCTGATGTTTAATAATGCTTTTTGAACTCTTCCATTGTCCTCGGAATTCCGCTGATGTTTATCAATGCTTTGGAACTCTTCCATTGTTCTCGGAATTCTGCTGAAGTTTAAAAATGCTTTGGAACTCTTCCTTTGCTCTGGGAATTCTGCTGAAGTTTAAAAATTCTGTGGAACTCTTCCATTGTTCTTGGAATTCCGCTAATGTTTAACAATGCTTTGGAACTCTTCCATTGTTCTCGGAAATATGCTGATGTTTATCAACGGTTTGGAACTCTTCCATTGTTCTCGGAATTCCGCTGTAGTTTAAAAATGCTTTGGAACTCTTCCATTGTTTTTGGATTTCCGCTAAAGTTTAGCAATGCTTTGGAACTCTTCCATTGTTCTCAGAATTGCGCAAAAGTTTATAAATGCTTTGGAACTCTTCCATTGTTCTCGGAATTCTGCTGAAGTTTAAAAAAGCTTTGGAACTCTTCCATTGTTCTTGGAATTCCGTTGATGTTTAATAATGCTTTTGGAACTCTTCCATTGTTCTCGGAATTCCACTAATGCTTAACTATGCTTTGGAACTCATCCATGGTTCTCGGAATTCTGTTGATGTTTAATAATGCTTTTGGAACTCTTCCATTGTTCTCGGAATTCTACTGTATTTTAACAATGCTTTGGAACTCTTCCATAATTCTCAGAATTCTGCTGAAGTTTAAAAATGCTTTGGTACTCTTCCATTGTTCTCAGAATTCCAATGAAGCTTAAAAATGCTTTGGAACTCTTTAATTTTTCTCAGAATTCCGCTAAAGTTTAAAAATGCTTTGGAACTCATACATTGTTCTCAGAATTCTGCTGAAGTTTAAAAATGCTTTGGAACTCTTCCATTTTTCTCGGAATTCTGCTGAAGTTTAAAAATGCTTTGGAACTCTTCCATTGTTCTCGGAATTCCGCTGATGTTTAACAATGCTTTGGAACTCTTCCATTGTTCTCGGAATTCCGCTGTAGTTTAAAAATGCTTTGGAACTCTTTCATTGTTCTCGGAATTCTGCTGAAGTTTAGCCATGCTTTGGAACTCTTCCATTGTTCTCGGAATTCCGATGTAGTTTAAAAATGCATTGGAACTCTTCCATTGTTCTGGGAATTCTGCTGAAGTTTAAAAATTCTGTGAAACTCTTCCATTGTTCTCGGATTTCCGCTGATGTTTAATAATGCTTTTGAACTCTTCCATTGTCCTCGGAATTCCGCTGATGTTTATCAATGCTTTGGAACTCTTCCATTGTTCTCGGAATTCTGCTGAAGTTTCAAAATGCTTTGGAACTCTTCCTTTGCTCTGGGAATTCTGCTGAAGTTTAAAAATTCTGTGGAACTCTTCCATTGTTCTTGGAATTCCGCTAATGTTTAACAATGCTTTGGAACTCTTCCATTGTTCTCGGAAATATGCTGATGTTTATCAATGCTTTGGAACTCTTCCATTGTCCTCGGAATTCCGCTGTAGTTTAAAAATGCTTTGGAACTCTTCCATTGTTCTCAGAATTCCGCAAAAGTTTATAAATGCTTTGGAACTCTTCCATTGCTCTCGGAATTCTGCTGAAGTTTAAAAAAGCTTTGGAACTCTTCCATTGTTCTTGGAATTCCGTTGATGTTTAATAATGCTTTTGGAACTCTTCCATTGTTCTCGGAATTCCGCTAATGTTTAACAATGCTTTGAAACTCTTCCATTGTTCTCAAAATTCTGTTGATATTTAATAATTCTTTTGGAACTCTTCCATTGTTCTCAGAATTCTGCTGAAGTTTAAAAATGCTTTGGAACTCTTCCATTGTTCTCGGAATTCCGCTGAAGTTTAACATTGCTTTGGAACTCTTCCATTGTTCTGGGAATTCAGCTGAAGTTTAAAAATGGTTTGGAACTCTTCCAATGTTCTGGGAATTCTGCTGAAGTTTAAAAATGCTTTGGAACTCTTCTATTGTTCTCGGAATTCTGCTGATGTTTAACAATGCATTGGAACTCTTCCATTGTTCAAGGAATTCCGCTGAAGTTTAAAAATGCTTGGAACTCTTCCATTTTTCTTGAAATTCTGCTGAAGTTTAAAAAAGCTTTGGAACTCTTCCAATCTTTTCGGAATTCCGCTGATGTTTAATAATGCTTTTGGCACTCTTCCATTTTTCTCGGAATTCCGCTGATGTTTAACAATGCTTTTGGAGCTCTTACATTGTTCTCGTAACTCCGCTGATGTTTAACAATGCTTTTGGAACTCTTACATTGTTCTCGGAATTCTGGTGAAGTTTAACAATGCTTTGGAACTATTCCATTGTTCTCCGAATTCCGCTGAAGTTTAACCATGCTTTGGAACTCTTCCATTGTTCTCGGAATTACGCTGAAGTTTTAAAATGCTTTGGAACTCCTCCATTGTTCTCGGAATTCTGCTGAAGTTTAAATATGCTTTGGAACTCTTCCATTGTTCTGGGAATTGGGCTGAAGTTTAAAAATGCTTTGGAACTCTTCCTATTTTCTGGGAGTTCTGCTGAAGTTTAAAATTGCTTTGGAAAATTCCATTGTTCTCAGAATTCCAATGAAGCTTAAAAATGCTTTGGAACTCTTACATTGTTCTCGGAATTCAGCTAATGTTTAACAATGCTTTGGAACTATTCCATTGTTCTCGGAATTCCGCTGTAGTTTAAAAATGCTTTGGAACCCTTTTATTGTTCTTGGAATTCCACAGAAGTTTAGCCATGCTTTGGAACTCTTCCATTATTCTCGGAATTCCACTGAAGTTTAAAAATGCTTTGGAACTCTTCCATGGTTCTCGGAATTCTGCTGAAGTTTAAAAAAGATTTTGAACTATTCCATTGTTCTCGGAATTCCGCTGATATTTACCAATGCTTTGGAACTCTTTCATTGTTCTAGGAAATCCGCTGTAGTTTAAAAATGCTTTGGAACTCTTTCATTGTTCTCGGAATTCCGCTGAAGTTTAGCAAAGCTGTGGAACTCTTCCATTGTTCTCGGAATTCTGCTGAAGTTTAAAAAAGCTTTGGAACTCTTCCATTGTTCTCGGAATTCTGTGGAAGTTTAAAAATGCTTTGGAACTCCTCCATTGTTCTCGGAATTCTGCTGAAGTTTAAAAATGCTTTGGAACTCTTCCAATGTTCTGGGAATTCAGCTGAAGTTTAAAAATGCTTTGGAATTCTTCCTATGTTTGGGAGTTCTGCTGAAGTTTAAAAATGCTTTTGGAACTCTTCCATTGTTCTCTTAATTCCGCTGATGTTTATCAATGCTTTGGAACTCTTCCATTGTTCTGGGAATTCTGGTGAAGTTTAAAAATGCTTTGGAACTCTTCCATTGTTCACGGAAATCTGCTGAAGTTTAAAAGGCTTTGTAACTCTTCCATTGTTCTGGGAATTCTGCTGAAGTTTAAAATTGCTTTGGAACAATTCCGTTGTTCTCAGAATTCCAATGAAGCTTAAAAATGCTTTGGAACTCTTTCATTGTTCTCGGAATTCTGCTGAAGTTTAGCCATGCTTTGGAACTCTTCCATTGTTCTCGGAATTCCGATGTAGTTTAAAAATGCATTGGAACTCTTCCATTGTTCTCGGAATTCCGCTGAAGGTTAACAATGCTTTGGAACTCTTCCATTGTTCTGGGAATTCTGCTGAAGTTTAAAAATTCTGTGGAACTCTTCCATTGTTCTCGGATTTCCGCTGATGTTTAATAATGCTTTTTGAACTCTTCCATTGTCCTCGGAATTCCGCTGATGTTTATCAATGCTTTGGAACTCTTCCATTGTTCTCGGAATTCTGCTGAAGTTTAAAAATGCTTTGGAACTCTTCCTTTGCTCTGGGAATTCTGCTGAAGTTTAAAAATTCTGTGGAACTCTTCCATTGTTCTTGGAATTCCGCTAATGTTTAACAATGCTTTGGAACTCTTCCATTGTTCTCGGAAATATGCTGATGTTTATCAATGCTTTGGAACTCTTCCATTGTTCTCGGAATTCCGCTGTAGTTTAAAAATGCTTTGGAACTCTTCCATTGTTTTTGGATTTCCGCTAAAGTTTAGCAATGCTTTGGAACTCTTCCATTGTTCTCAGAATTCCGCAAAAGTTTATAAATGCTTTGGAACTCTTCCATTGTTCTCGGAATTCTGCTGAAGTTTAAAAAAGCTTTGGAACTCTTCCATTGTTCTTGGAATTCCGTTGATGTTTAATAATGCTTTTGGAACTCTTCCATTGTTCTCGGAATTCCACTAATGCTTAACTATGCTTTGGAACTCATCCATTGTTCTCGGAATTCTGTTGATGTTTAATAATGCTTTTGGAACTCTTCCATTGTTCTCGGAATTCTACTGTATTTTAACAATGCTTTGGAACTCTTCCATAATTCTCAGAATTCTGCTGAAGTTTAAAAATGCTTTGGTACTCTTCCATTGTTCTCAGAATTCCAATGAAGCTTAAAAATGCTGTGGAACTCTTTAATTTTTCTCAGAATTCCGCTAAAGTTTAAAAATGCTTTGGAACTCATACATTGTTCTCAGAATTCTGCTGAAGTTTAAAAATGCTTTGGAACTCTTCCAATGTTCTGGGAATTCAGCTGAAGTTTAAAAATGATTTGGAACTCTTACTATGTTCTGGGAGTTCTGCTGAAGTTTAAAAATGCTTGGGAACTCTTCCATTGTTCTCGGAATTCCGCTGATGTTTAACAATGCTTTAGAACTCTTCCATTGTTACCGGAATTCCGCTGATGTTTAACAATGCTTTTGAACTCTTCCATTGTTCTCGGAATTCCGCTGTAGTTTAAAAATGCATAGGAACTCTTCCATTGTTCTCGAAATTCCGCTGAAGTTTTACAATGCTTTGGAACTCTTCCATTTTTCTCGGAATTCTGCTGAAGTTTAAAAATGCTTTGGAACTCTTCCATTGTTCTCGGAATTCCGCTGATGTTTAACAATGCTTTGGAACTCTTCCATTGTTCTCGGAATTCCGCTGTAGTTTAAAAATACTTTGGAACTCTTTCATTGTTCTCGGAATTCTGCTGAAGTTTAGCCATGCTTTGGAACTCTTCCATTGTTCTCGGAATTCCGATGTAGTTTAAAAATGCATTGGAACTCTTCCATTGTTCTGGGAATTCTGCTGAAGTTTAAAAATTCTGTGAAACTCTTCCATTGTTCTCGGATTTCCGCTGATGTTTAATAATGCTTTTGAACTCTTCCATTGTCCTCGGAATTCCGCTGATGTTTATCAATGCTTTGGAACTCTTCCATTGTTCTCGGAATTCTGCTGAAGTTTAAAAATTCTGTGGAACTCTTCCATTGTTCTTGGAATTCCGCTAATGTTTAACAATGCTTTGGAACTCTTCCATTGTTCTCGGAAATATGCTGATGTTTATCAATGCTTTGGAACTCTTCCATTGTCCTCGGAATTCCGCTGTAGTTTAAAAATGCTTTGGAACTCTTCCATTGTTCTCAGAATTCCGCAAAAGTTTATAAATGCTTTGCAACTCTTCCATTGTTCTCGGAATTCTGCTGAAGTTTAAAAAAGCTTTGGAACTCTTCCATTGTTCTTGGAATTCCGTTGATGTTTAATAATGCTTTTGGAACTCTTCCATTGTTCTCGGAATTCCGCTAATGTTTAACAATGCTTTGAAACTCTTCCATTGTTCTCAGAATTCTGTTGATATTTAATAATTCTTTTGGAACTCTTCCATTGTTCTCAGAATTCTGCTGAAGTTTAAAAATGCTTTGGAACTCTTCCATTGTTCTCGGAATTCCGCTGAAGTTTAACATTGCTTTGGAACTCTTCCATTGTTCTGGGAATTCAGCTGAAGTTTAAAAATGGTTTGGAACTCTTCCAATGTTCTGGGAATTCTGCTGAAGTTTAAAAATGCTTTGGAACTCTTCTATTGTTCTCGGAATTCTGCTGATGTTTAACAATGCATTGGAACTCTTCCATTGTTCAAGGAATTCTGCTGAAGTTTAAAAATGCTTTGGAACTCTTCTATTGTTCATGGAAATCTGCTGAAGTTTAAAAGGCTTTGTAACTCTTCCATTTTTCTGGGAATTCTGCTGAAGTTTAAAATTGCTTTGGAACAATTCCATTTTTCTCAGAATTCCAATGAAGCTTAAAAATGATTTGGAACTCTTCCATTGTTCTCGGAATTCCGCTGATGTTTAACAATGCTTTGGAACTCTTCCATTGTTCTCGGAATTCTGGTGAAGTTTAACAATGCTTTGGAACTATTCCATTGTTCTCCGAATTCCGCTGAAGTTTAACCATGCTTTGGAACTCTTCCATTGTTCTCGGAATTACGCTGAAGTTTTAAAATGCTTTGGAACTCCTCCATTGTTCTCAGAATTCTGCTGAAGTTTAAAAATGCTTTGGAACTCTTCCAATGTTCTGGGAATTCAACTGAAGTTTAAAAATGCTTTGGAACTCTTCCTATGTTCTGGGAGTTCTGCTGAAGTTTAAAAATGCTTGGGAACTCTTCCATTGTTCTCGGAATTCCGCTGATGTTTAACAATGCTTTAGAACTCTTCCATTGTTCTCGGAATTCCGCTGTAGCTTAAAAATGCTTTGGAACTGTTTCATTGTTCTCGGAATTCTGCTGAAGTTTAGCCATGCTTTGGAACTCTTCCATTGTTCTCGGAATTCCGATGTAGTTTAAAAATGCATTGGAACTCTTCCATTGTTCTCGCAATTCCGCTGAAGGTTAACAATGCTTTGGAACTCTTCCATTGTTCTGGGAATTCAGCTGAAGTTTAAAAATTCTGTGGAACTCTTCCATTGTTCTCGGAATTCCGCTGATGTTTAATAATGCTTTTTGAACTCTTCCATTGTCCTCGGAATTCCGCTGATGTTTATCAATGCTTTGGAACTCTTCCATTGTTCTCGGAATTCTGCTGAAGTTTAAAAATGCTTTGGAACTCTTCCATTGTTCTTGGAATTCCGCTAATGTTTAACAATGCTTTGTAACTCTTCCATTGTTCTCGGAAATATGCTGATGTTTATCAATGCTTTGGAACTCTTCCATTGTTCTCGGAATTCCGCTGAAGTTTAAAAATGCTTTGGAACTCTTCCAATGTTCTGGGAATTCAGCTGAAGTTTAAAAATGCTTTGGAACTCTTCCTATGTTCTGGGATTTCTGCTGAAGTTTAAAAATGCTTTTGGAACTCTTCCATTGTTCTCTTAATTCCGCTGATGTTTATCAATGCTTTGGAACTCTTCCATTGTTCTGGGAATTCTGGTGAAGTTTAAAAATGCTTTGGAACTCTTCCATTGTTCACGGAAATCTGCTGAAGTTTAAAAGGCTTTGTAACTCTTCCATTGTTCTGGGAATTCTGCTGAAGCTTAAAATTGCTTTGGAACTCTTCCATTGTTCTCGGAATTCCGCTGATGTTTAACAATGCTTTTGAACTCTTCCATTGTTCTTGGAATTCCGCTGTAGTTTAAAAATGCATAGGAACTCTTCCATTGTTCTCGGAATTCCGCTGAAGTTTTACAATGCTTTGGAACTCTTCCATTTTTCTCAGAATTCTGCTGATGTTTAAAAATGCTTGGGAACTCTTCCATTGTTCTCGGAATTCCGCTGATGTTTAACAATGCTTTAGAACTCTTCCATTGTTCTCGGAATTGAGCTGTAGTTTTAAAATGCTTTGCACCTCTTTCATTGTTCTCGGAATTCCGCTGATGTTTAACAATGCTTTGGAACTCTTCCATTGTTCTCGGAATTGAGCTGTAGTTTTAAAATGCTTTGCACCTCTTTCATTGTTCTCGGAATTCCGCTGAAGTTCAACCATGCTTTGGAACTCTTCCATTGTTCTCGGAATTCCGCTGAAGTTTAAAAATGCTTTGGAACTCCTCCATTGTTCTGGGAATTCGGCTGAAGTTTAAAAATGCTTTGGAACTCTTCCTATGTTCTGGGAGCTCTGCTGAAGTTTAAAATTGCTTTACAAAATTCCATTGTTCTCAGAATTCCAATGAAGCTTAAAAATGCTTTGGAACTCTTCCATTGTTCTCGGAATTCCGCTGAAGTTTAAAAATGCTTTGGAACTCTTCCATGGTTCTCGGAATTCTGCTGAAGTTTAAAAAAGATTTTGAACTATTCCATTGTTCTCGGAATTCCGCTAATATTTAACAATGCTTTGGAACTCTTTCATTGTTCTCGGAATTCCGCTGTAGTTTAAAAATGCTTTGGAACTCTTTCATTGTTCTCGGAATTCCGCTGAAGTTTAGCCATGCTTTGGAACTCTTCCATTGTTCTCGAAATTCCGATGTAGTTTAAAAATGCATTGGAACTCTTCCATTGTTCTCGGAATTCCGCTGAAGGTTAACAATGCTTTGGAACTCTTCCATTGTTCTGGGAATTCTGCTGAAGTTTAAAAATGCTTTGGAACTCTTCCATTGTTCTCGGAATTCCGCTGATGTTTAACAATGCTTTGGAACTCTTCCATTGTTTTAGGAATTCCGCTGATGTTTAACAATGCTTTGGAACTCTTCCGTTGTTCTCGGAATTCTGCTGAAGTTTAAAAATTCTGTGGAACTCTTCCATTGTTCTCGGATTTCCGCTGATGTTTAATAATGCTTTGGAACTCATCCATTGTTCTCGGAATTCTGTTGATGTTTAATAATGCTTTTGGAACTCTTCCATTGTTCTCGGAATTCTACTGTATTTTAACAATGCTTTGGAACTCTTCCATAATTCTCAGAATTCTGCTGAAGTTTAAAAATGCTCTGGTACTCTTCCATTGTTCTCAGAATTCCAATGAAGCTTAAAAATGCTTTGGAACTCTTTAATTTTTCTCAGAATTCTGCTAAAGTTTAAAAATGCTTTGGAACTCATCCATTGTTCTCAGATTTCTGCTGAAGTTTAAAAATGCTTTGGAACTCTTCCAATGTTCTGGGAATTCAACTGAAGTTTAAAAATGCTTTGGAACTCTTCCTATGTTCTGGGAGTTCTGCTGAAGTTTAAAAATGCTTGGGAACTCTTCCATTGTTCTCGGAATTCCGCTGATGTTTAACAATGCTTTAGAACTCTTCCATTGTTCTCGGAATTCCGCTGTAGTTTTAAAATGCTTTGGAACTCTTTCATTGTTCTCGGAATTCTGCTGAAGTTTAGCCATGCTTTGGAACTCTTCCATTGTTCTCGGAATTCCGATGTAGTTTAAAAATGCATTGGAACTCTTCCATTGTTCTCGGAATTCCGCTGAAGGTTAACAATGCTTTGGAACTCTTCCATTGTTCTGGGAATTCTGCTGAAGTTTAAAAATTCTGTGGAACTCTTCCATTGTTCTCGGATTTCCGCTGATGTTTAATAATGCTTTTTGAACTCTTCCATTGTCCTCGGAATTCCGCTGATGTTTATCAATGCTTTGGAACTCTTCCATTGTTCTCGGAATTCTGCTGAAGTTTAAAAATGCTTTGGAACTCTTCCTTTGCTCTGGGAATTCTGCTGAAGTTTAAAAATTCTGTGGAACTCTTCCATTGTTCTTGGAATTCCGCTAATGTTTAACAATGCTTTGGAACTCTTCCATTGTTCTCGGAAATATGCTGATGTTTATCAATGCTTTGGAACTCTTCCATTGTTCTCGGAATTCCGCTGTAGTTTAAAAATGCTTTGGAACTCTTCCATTGTTTTTGGATTTCCGCTAAAGTTTAGCAATGCTTTGGAACTCTTCCATTGTTCTCAGAATTCCGCAAAAGTTTATAAATGCTTTGGAACTCTTCCATTGTTCTCGGAATTCTGCTGAAGTTTAAAAAAGCTTTGGAACTCTTCCATTGTTCTTGGAATTCCGTTGATGTTTAATAATGCTTTTGGAACTCTTCCATTGTTCTCGGAATTCCACTAATGCTTAACTATGCTTTGGAACTCATCCATGGTTCTCGGAATTCTGTTGATGTTTAATAATGCTTTTGGAACTCTTCCATTGTTCTCGGAATTCTACTGTATTTTAACAATGCTTTGGAACTCTTCCATAATTCTCAGAATTCTGCTGAAGTTTAAAAATGCTTTGGTACTCTTCCATTGTTCTCAGAATTCCAATGAAGCTTAAAAATGCTTTGGAACTCTTTAATTTTTCTCAGAATTCCGCTAAAGTTTAAAAATGCTTTGGAACTCATACATTGTTCTCAGAATTCTGCTGAAGTTTAAAAATGCTTTGGAACTCTTCCATTTTTCTCGGAATTCTGCTGAAGTTTAAAAATGCTTTGGAACTCTTCCATTGTTCTCGGAATTCCGCTGATGTTTAACAATGCTTTGGAACTCTTCCATTGTTCTCGGAATTCCGCTGTAGTTTAAAAATGCTTTGGAACTCTTTCATTGTTCTCGGAATTCTGCTGAAGTTTAGCCATGCTTTGGAACTCTTCCATTGTTCTCGGAATTCCGATGTAGTTTAAAAATGCATTGGAACTCTTCCATTGTTCTGGGAATTCTGCTGAAGTTTAAAAATTCTGTGAAACTCTTCCATTGTTCTCGGATTTCCGCTGATGTTTAATAATGCTTTTGAACTCTTCCATTGTCCTCGGAATTCCGCTGATGTTTATCAATGCTTTGGAACTTTTCCATTGTTCTCGGAATTCTGCTGAAGTTTCAAAATGCTTTGGAACTCTTCCTTTGCTCTGGGAATTCTGCTGAAGTTTAAAAATTCTGTGGAACTCTTCCATTGTTCTTGGAATTCCGCTAATGTTTAACAATGCTTTGGAACTCTTCCATTGTTCTCGGAAATATGCTGATGTTTATCAATGCTTTGGAATTCTTCCATTGTCCTCGGAATTCCGCTGTAGTTTAAAAATGCTTTGGAACTCTTCCATTGTTCTCAGAATTCCGCAAAAGTTTATAAATGCTTTGGAACTCTTCCATTGCTCTCGGAATTCTGCTGAAGTTTAAAAAAGCTTTGGAACTCTTCCATTGTTCTTGGAATTCCGTTGATGTTTAATAATGCTTTTGGAACTCTTCCATTGTTCTCGGAATTCCGCTAATGTTTAACAATGCTTTGAAACTCTTCCATTGTTCTCAGAATTCTGTTGATATTTAATAATTCTTTTGGAACTCTTCCATTGTTCTCAGAATTCTGCTGAAGTTTAAAAATGCTTTGGAACTCTTCCATTGTTCTCGGAATTCCGCTGAAGTTTAACATTGCTTTGGAACTCTTCCATTGTTCTGGGAATTCAGCTGAAGTTTAAAAATGGTTTGGAACTCTTCCAATGTTCTGGGAATTCTGCTGAAGTTTAAAAATGCTTTGGAACTCTTCTATTGTTCTCGGAATTCTGCTGATGTTTAACAATGCATTGGAACTCTTCCATTGTTCAAGGAATTCCGCTGAAGTTTAAAAATGCTTGGAACTCTTCCATTTTTCTTGAAATTCTGCTGAAGTTTAAAAAAGCTTTGGAACTCTTCCAATCTTTTCGGAATTCCGCTGATGTTTAATAATGCTTTTGGCACTCTTCCATTTTTCTCGGAATTCCGCTGATGTTTAACAATGCTTTTGGAACTCTTACATTGTTCTCGTAACTCCGCTGATGTTTAACAATGCTTTTGGAACTCTTACATTGTTCTCGGAATTCTGGTGAAGTTTAACAATGCTTTGGAACTATTCCATTGTTCTCCGAATTCCGCTGAAGTTTAACCATGCTTTGGAACTCTTCCATTGTTCTCGGAATTACGCTGAAGTTTTAAAATGCTTTGGAACTCCTCCATTGTTCTCGGAATTCTGCTGAAGTTTAAATATGCTTTGGAACTCTTCCATTGTTCTGGGAATTGGGCTGAAGTTTAAAAATGCTTTGGAACTCTTCCTATTTTCTGGGAGTTCTGCTGAAGTTTAAAATTGCTTTGGAAAATTCCATTGTTCTCAGAATTCCAATGAAGCTTAAAAATGCTTTGGAACTCTTACATTGTTCTCGGACTTCAGCTAATGTTTAACAATGCTTTGGAACTATTCCATTGTTCTCGGAATTCCGCTGTAGTTTAAAAATGCTTTGGAACCCTTTTATTGTTCTTGGAATTCCACAGAAGTTTAGCCATGCTTTGGAACTCTTCCATTATTCTCGGAATTCCACTGAAGTTTAAAAATGCTTTGGAACTCTTCCATGGTTCTCGGAATTCTGCTGAAGTTTAAAAAAGATTTTGAACTATTCCATTGTTCTCGGAATTCCGCTGATATTTACCAATGCTTTGGAACTCTTTCATTGTTCTAGGAAATCCGCTGTAGTTTAAAAATGCTTTGGAACTCTTTCATTGTTCTCGGAATTCCGCTGAAGTTTAGCAAAGCTTTGGAACTCTTCCATTGTTCTCGGAATTCTGCTGAAGTTTAAAAAAGCTTTGGAACTCTTCCATTGTTCTCGGAATTCTGTGGAAGTTTAAAAATGCTGTGGAACTCCTCCATTGTTCTCGGAATTCTGCTGAAGTTTAAAAATGCTTTGGAACTCTTCCAATGTTCTGGGAATTCAGCTGAAGTTTAAAAATGCTTTGGAATTCTTCCTATGTTTGGGAGTTCTGCTGAAGTTTAAAAATGCTTTTGGAACTCTTCCATTGTTCTCTTAATTCCGCTGATGTTTATCAATGCTTTGGAACTCTTCCATTGTTCTGGGAATTCTGGTGAAGTTTAAAAATGCTTTGGAACTCTTCCATTGTTCACGGAAATCTGCTGAAGTTTAAAAGGCTTTGTAACTCTTCCATTGTTCTGGGAATTCTGCTGAAGTTTAAAATTGCTTTGGAACAATTCCGTTGTTCTCAGAATTCCAATGAAGCTTAAAAATGCTTTGGAACTCTTTCATTGTTCTCGGAATTCTGCTGAAGTTTAGCCATGCTTTGGAACTCTTCCATTGTTCTCGGAATTCCGATGTAGTTTAAAAATGCATTGGAACTCTTCCATTGTTCTCGGAATTCCGCTGAAGGTTAACAATGCTTTGGAACTCTTCCATTGTTCTGGGAATTCTGCTGAAGTTTAAAAATTCTGTGGAACTCTTCCATTGTTCTCGGATTTCCGCTGATGTTTAATAATGCTTTTTGAACTCTTCCATTGTCCTCGGAATTCCGCTGATGTTTATCAATGCTTTGGAACTCTTCCATTGTTCTCGGAATTCTGCTGAAGTTTAAAAATGCTTTGGAACTCTTCCTTTGCTCTGGGAATTCTGCTGAAGTTTAAAAATTCTGTGGAACTCTTCCATTGTTCTTGGAATTCCGCTAATGTTTAACAATGCTTTGGAACTCTTCCATTGTTCTCGGAAATATGCTGATGTTTATCAATGCTTTGGAACTCTTCCATTGTTCTCGGAATTCCGCTGTAGTTTAAAAATGCTTTGGAACTCTTCCATTGTTTTTGGATTTCCGCTAAAGTTTAGCAATGCTTTGGAACTCTTCCATTGTTCTCAGAATTCCGCAAAAGTTTATAAATGCTTTGGAACTCTTCCATTGTTCTCGGAATTCTGCTGAAGTTTAAAAAAGCTTTGGAACTCTTCCATTGTTCTTGGAATTCCGTTGATGTTTAATAATGCTTTTGGAACTCTTCCATTGTTCTCGGAATTCCACTAATGCTTAACTATGCTTTGGAACTCATCCATTGTTCTCGGAATTCTGTTGATGTTTAATAATGCTTTTGGAACTCTTCCATTGTTCTCGGAATTCTACTGTATTTTAACAATGCTTTGGAACTCTTCCATAATTCTCAGAATTCTGCTGAAGTTTAAAAATGCTTTGGTACTCTTCCATTGTTCTCAGAATTCCAATGAAGCTTTAAAATGCTTTGGAACTCTTTAATTTTTCTCAGAATTCCGCTAAAGTTTAAAAATGCTTTGGAACTCATACATTGTTCTCAGAATTCTGCTGAAGTTTAAAAATGCTTTGGAACTCTTCCAATGTTCTGGGAATTCAGCTGAAGTTTAAAAATGATTTGGAACTCTTACTATGTTCTGGGAGTTCTGCTGAAGTTTAAAAATGCTTGGGAACTCTTCCATTGTTCTCGGAATTCCGCTGATGTTTAACAATGCTTTAGAACTCTTCCATTGTTACCGGAATTCCGCTGATGTTTAACAATGCTTTTGAACTCTTCCATTGTTCTCGGAATTCCGCTGTAGTTTAAAAATGCATAGGAACTCTTCCATTGTTCTCGGAATTCCGCTGAAGTTTTACAATGCTTTGGAACTCTTCCATTTTTCTCGGAATTCTGCTGAAGTTTAAAAATGCTTTGGAACTCTTCCATTGTTCTCGGAATTCCGCTGATGTTTAACAATGCTTTGGAACTCTTCCATTGTTCTCGGAATTCCGCTGTAGTTTAAAAATGCTTTGGAACTCTTTCATTGTTCTCGGAATTCTGCTGAAGTTTAGCCATGCTTTGGAACTCTTCCATTGTTCTCGGAATTCCGATGTAGTTTAAAAATGCATTGGAACTCTTCCATTGTTCTGGGAATTCTGCTGAAGTTTAAAAATTCTGTGAAACTCTTCCATTGTTCTCGGATTTCCGCTGATGTTTAATAATGCTTTTGAACTCTTCCATTGTCCTCGGAATTCCGCTGATGTTTATCAATGCTTTGGAACTTTTCCATTGTTCTCGGAATTCTGCTGAAGTTTCAAAATGCTTTGGAACTCTTCCTTTGCTCTGGGAATTCTGCTGAAGTTTAAAAATTCTGTGGAACTCTTCCATTGTTCTTGGAATTCCGCTAATGTTTAACAATGCTTTGGAACTCTTCCATTGTTCTCGGAAATATGCTGATGTTTATCAATGCTTTGGAATTCTTCCATTGTCCTCGGAATTCCGCTGTAGTTTAAAAATGCTTTGGAACTCTTCCATTGTTCTCAGAATTCCGCAAAAGTTTATAAATGCTTTGGAACTCTTCCATTGCTCTCGGAATTCTGCTGAAGTTTAAAAAAGCTTTGGAACTCTTCCATTGTTCTTGGAATTCCGTTGATGTTTAATAATGCTTTTGGAACTCTTCCATTGTTCTCGGAATTCCGCTAATGTTTAACAATGCTTTGAAACTCTTCCATTGTTCTCAGAATTCTGTTGATATTTAATAATTCTTTTGGAACTCTTCCATTGTTCTCAGAATTCTGCTGAAGTTTAAAAATGCTTTGGAACTCTTCCATTGTTCTCGGAATTCCGCTGAAGTTTAACATTGCTTTGGAACTCTTCCATTGTTCTGGGAATTCAGCTGAAGTTTAAAAATGGTTTGGAACTCTTCCAATGTTCTGGGAATTCTGCTGAAGTTTAAAAATGCTTTGGAACTCTTCTATTGTTCTCGGAATTCTGCTGATGTTTAACAATGCATTGGAACTCTTCCATTGTTCAAGGAATTCCGCTGAAGTTTAAAAATGCTTGGAACTCTTCCATTTTTCTTGAAATTCTGCTGAAGTTTAAAAAAGCTTTGGAACTCTTCCAATCTTTTCGGAATTCCGCTGATGTTTAATAATGCTTTTGGCACTCTTCCATTTTTCTCGGAATTCCGCTGATGTTTAACAATGCTTTTGGAACTCTTACATTGTTCTCGTAACTCCGCTGATGTTTAACAATGCTTTTGGAACTCTTACATTGTTCTCGGAATTCTGGTGAAGTTTAACAATGCTTTGGAACTATTCCATTGTTCTCCGAATTCCGCTGAAGTTTAACCATGCTTTGGAACTCTTCCATTGTTCTCGGAATTACGCTGAAGTTTTAAAATGCTTTGGAACTCCTCCATTGTTCTCGGAATTCTGCTGAAGTTTAAATATGCTTTGGAACTCTTCCATTGTTCTGGGAATTGGGCTGAAGTTTAAAAATGCTTTGGAACTCTTCCTATTTTCTGGGAGTTCTGCTGAAGTTTAAAATTGCTTTGGAAAATTCCATTGTTCTCAGAATTCCAATGAAGCTTAAAAATGCTTTGGAACTCTTACATTGTTCTCGGAATTCAGCTAATGTTTAACAATGCTTTGGAACTATTCCATTGTTCTCGGAATTCCGCTGTAGTTTAAAAATGCTTTGGAACCCTTTTATTGTTCTTGGAATTCCACAGAAGTTTAGCCATGCTTTGGAACTCTTCCATTATTCTCGGAATTCCACTGAAGTTTAAAAATGCTTTGGAACTCTTCCATGGTTCTCGGAATTCTGCTGAAGTTTAAAAAAGATTTTGAACTATTCCATTGTTCTCGGAATTCCGCTGATATTTACCAATGCTTTGGAACTCTTTCATTGTTCTAGGAAATCCGCTGTAGTTTAAAAATGCTTTGGAACTCTTTCATTGTTCTCGGAATTCCGCTGAAGTTTAGCAAAGCTTTGGAACTCTTCCATTGCTCTCGGAATTCTGCTGAAGTTTAAAAAAGCTTTGGAACTCTTCCATTGTTCTCGGAATTCTGTGGAAGTTTAAAAATGCTGTGGAACTCCTCCATTGTTCTCGGAATTCTGCTGAAGTTTAAAAATGCTTTGGAACTCTTCCAATGTTCTGGGAATTCAGCTGAAGTTTAAAAATGCTTTGGAATTCTTCCTATGTTTGGGAGTTCTGCTGAAGTTTAAAAATGCTTTTGGAACTCTTCCATTGTTCTCTTAATTCCGCTGATGTTTATCAATGCTTTGGAACTCTTCCATTGTTCTGGGAATTCTGGTGAAGTTTAAAAATGCTTTGGAACTCTTCCATTGTTCACGGAAATCTGCTGAAGTTTAAAAGGCTTTGTAACTCTTCCATTGTTCTGGGAATTCTGCTGAAGTTTAAAATTGCTTTGGAACAATTCCGTTGTTCTCAGAATTCCAATGAAGCTTAAAAATGCTTTGGAACTCTTTCATTGTTCTCGGAATTCTGCTGAAGTTTAGCCATGCTTTGGAACTCTTCCATTGTTCTCGGAATTCCGATGTAGTTTAAAAATGCATTGGAACTCTTCCATTGTTCTCGGAATTCCGCTGAAGGTTAACAATGCTTTGGAACTCTTCCATTGTTCTGGGAATTCTGCTGAAGTTTAAAAATTCTGTGGAACTCTTCCATTGTTCTCGGATTTCCGCTGATGTTTAATAATGCTTTTTGAACTCTTCCATTGTCCTCGGAATTCCGCTGATGTTTATCAATGCTTTGGAACTCTTCCATTGTTCTCGGAATTCTGCTGAAGTTTAAAAATGCTTTGGAACTCTTCCTTTGCTCTGGGAATTCTGCTGAAGTTTAAAAATTCTGTGGAACTCTTCCATTGTTCTTGGAATTCCGCTAATGTTTAACAATGCTTTGGAACTCTTCCATTGTTCTCGGAAATATGCTGATGTTTATCAATGCTTTGGAACTCTTCCATTGTTCTCGGAATTCCGCTGTAGTTTAAAAATGCTTTGGAACTCTTCCATTGTTTTTGGATTTCCGCTAAAGTTTAGCAATGCTTTGGAACTCTTCCATTGTTCTCAGAATTCCGCAAAAGTTTATAAATGCTTTGGAACTCTTCCATTGTTCTCGGAATTCTGCTGAAGTTTAAAAAAGCTTTGGAACTCTTCCATTGTTCTTGGAATTCCGTTGATGTTTAATAATGCTTTTGGAACTCTTCCATTGTTCTCGGAATTCCACTAATGCTTAACTATGCTTTGGAACTCATCCATTGTTCTCGGAATTCTGTTGATGTTTAATAATGCTTTTGGAACTCTTCCATTGTTCTCGGAATTCTACTGTATTTTAACAATGCTTTGGAACTCTTCCATAATTCTCAGAATTCTGCTGAAGTTTAAAAATGCTTTGGTACTCTTCCATTGTTCTCAGAATTCCAATGAAGCTTTAAAATGCTTTGGAACTCTTTAATTTTTCTCAGAATTCCGCTAAAGTTTAAAAATGCTTTGGAACTCATACATTGTTCTCAGAATTCTGCTGAAGTTTAAAAATGCTTTGGAACTCTTCCAATGTTCTGGGAATTCAGCTGAAGTTTAAAAATGATTTGGAACTCTTACTATGTTCTGGGAGTTCTGCTGAAGTTTAAAAATGCTTGGGAACTCTTCCATTGTTCTCGGAATTCCGCTGATGTTTAACAATGCTTTAGAACTCTTCCATTGTTACCGGAATTCCGCTGATGTTTAACAATGCTTTTGAACTCTTCCATTGTTCTCGGAATTCCGCTGTAGTTTAAAAATGCATAGGAACTCTTCCATTGTTCTCGGAATTCCGCTGAAGTTTTACAATGCTTTGGAACTCTTCCATTTTTCTCGGAATTCTGCTGAAGTTTAAAAATGCTTTGGAACTCTTCCATTGTTCTCGGAATTCCGCTGATGTTTAACAATGCTTTGGAACTCTTCCATTGTTCTCGGAATTCCGCTGTAGTTTAAAAATGCTTTGGAACTCTTTCATTGTTCTCGGAATTCTACTGAAGTTTAGCCATGCTTTGGAACTCTTCCATTGTTCTCGGAATTCCGATGTAGTTTAAAAATGCATTGGAACTCTTCCATTGTTCTGGGAATTCTGCTGAAGTTTAAAAATTCTGTGAAACTCTTCCATTGTTCTCGGATTTCCGCTGATGTTTAATAATTCTTTTGAACTCTTCCATTGTCCTCGGAATTCCGCTGATCTTTATCAATGCTTTGGAACTCTTCCATTGTTCTCGGAATTCTGCTGAAGTTTCAAAATGCTTTGGAACTCTTCCTTTGCTCTGGGAATTCTGCTGAAGTTTAAAAATTCTGTGGAACTCTTCCATTGTTCTTGGAATTCCGCTAATGTTTAACAATGCTTTGGAACTCTTCCATTGTTCTCGGAAATATGCTGATGTTTATCAATGCTTTGGAACTCTTCCATTGTCCTCGGAATTCCGCTGTAGTTTAAAAATGCTTTGGAACTCTTCCATTGTTCTCAGAATTCCGCAAAAGTTTATAAATGCTTTGGAACTCTTCCATTGTTCTCGGAATTCTGCTGAAGTTTAAAAAAGCTTTGGAACTCTTCCATTGTTCTTGGAATTCCGTTGATGTTTAATAATGCTTTTGGAACTCTACCATTGTTCTCGGAATTCCGCTAATGTTTAACAATGCTTTGAAACTCTTCCATTGTTCTCAGAATTCTGTTGATATTTAATAATTCTTTTGGAACTCTTCCATTGTTCTCAGAATTCTGCTGAAGTTTAAAAATGCTTTGGAACTCTTCCATTGTTCTCGGAATTCCGCTGAAGTTTAACATTGCTTTGGAACTCTTCCATTGTTCTGGGAATTCAGCTGAAGTTTAAAAATGGTTTGGAACTCTTCCAATGTTCTGGGAATTCTGCTGAAGTTTAAAAATGCTTTGGAACTCTTCTATTGTTCTCGGAATTCTGCTGATGTTTAACAATGCATTGGAACTCTTCCATTGTTCAAGGAATTCCGCTGAAGTTTAAAAATGCTTGGAACTCTTCCATTTTTCTTGAAATTCTGCTGAAGTTTAAAAAAGCTTTGGAACTCTTCCAATCTTTTCGGAATTCCGCTGATGTTTAATAATGCTTTTGGCACTCTTCCATTTTTCTCGGAATTCTGCTGATGTTTAACAATGCTTTTGGAACTCTTACATTGTTCTCGTAACTCCGCTGATGTTTAACAATGCTTTTGGAACTCTTACATTGTTCTCGTAACTCCGCTGATGTTTAAAAATGCTTTGGAACTCTTCCAATGTTCTGGGAATTCAGCTGAAGTTTAAAAATGCTTTGGGATTCTTCCTATGTTCTGGGAGTTCTGCTGAAGTTTAAAAATGCTTTGGAACTCTTCTATTGTTCATGGAAATCTGCTGAAGTTTAAAAGGCTTTGTAACTCTTCCATTTTTCTGGGAATTCTGCTGAAGTTTAAAATTGCTTTGGAACAATTCCATTTTTCTCAGAATTCCAATGAAGCTTAAAAATGATTTGGAACTCTTCCATTGTTCTCGGAATTCCGCTGATGTTTAACAATGCTTTGGAACTCTTCCATTGTTCTCGGAATTCTGGTGAAGTTTAACAATGCTTTGGAACTATTCCATTGTTCTCCGAATTCCGCTGAAGTTTAACCATGCTTTGGAACTCTTCCATTGTTCTCGGAATTACGCTGAAGTTTTAAAATGCTTTGGAACTCCTCCATTGTTCTCGGAATTCTGCTGAAGTTTAAATATGCTTTGGAACTCTTCCATTGTTCTGGGAATTGGGCTGAAGTTTAAAAATGCTTTGGAACTCTTCCTATGTTCTGGGAGTTCTGCTGAAGTTTAAAATTGCTTTGGAAAATTCCATTGTTCTCAGAATTCCAATGAAGCTTAAAAATGCTTTGGAACTCTTACATTGTTCTCGGAATTCAGCTAATGTTTAACAATGCTTTGGAACTATTCCATTGTTCTCGGAATTCCGCTGTAGTTTAAAAATGCTTTGGAACCCTTTTATTGTTCTTGGAATTCCACTGAAGTTTAGCCATGCTTTGGAACTCTTCCATTATTCTCGGAATTCCACTGAAGTTTAAAAATGCTTTGGAACTCTTCCATGGTTCTCGGAATTCTGCTGAAGTTTAAAAAAGATTTTGAGCTATTCCATTGTTCTCGGAATTCCGCTAATATTTACCAATGCTTTGGAACTCTTTCATTGTTCTAGGAAATCCGCTGTAGTTTAAAAATGCTTTGGAACTCTTTCATTGTTCTCGGAATTCCGCTGAAGTTTAGCAAAGCTTTGGAACTCTTCCATTGTTCTCGGAATTCTGCTGAAGTTTAAAAAAGCTTTGGAACTCTTCCATTGTTCTCGGAATTCTGTGGAAGTTTAAAAATGCTTTGGAACTCCTCCATTGTTCTCGGAATTCTGCTGAAGTTTAAAAATGCTTTGGAACTCTTCCAATGTTCTGGGAATTCAGCTGAAGTTTAAAAATGCTTTGGAATTCTTCCTATGTTTGGGAGTTCTGCTGAAGTTTAAAAATGCTTTTGGAACTCTTCCATTGTTCTCTTAATTCCGCTGATGTTTATCAATGCTTTGGAACTCTTCCATTGTTCTGGGAATTCTGGTGAAGTTTAAAAATGCTTTGGAACTCTTCCATTGTTCACGGAAATCTGCTGAAGTTTAAAAGGCTTTGTAACTCTTCCATTGTTCTGGGAATTCTGCTGAAGTTTAAAATTGCTTTGGAACAATTCCGTTGTTCTCAGAATTCCAATGAAGCTTAAAAATGCTTTGGAACTCTTCCATTGTTCTCGGAATTCTGCTAATGTTTAACAATGCTTTGGAACTCTTCCATTGTTCTCGGAAATCCGCTGATGTTTAACAATGCTTTGGAACTCTTCCATTGTTCTCAGAATTCTGGTGAAGTTTAACAATGCTTTGGAACTCTTCCATTGTTCTCGGAATTCCGCTGATGTTTACCAATGCTTTGGAACTCTTCCATTGTTCTCAGAATTGAGCTGTAGTTTTAAAATGCTTTGCACCTCTTTCATTGTTCTCGGAATTCCGCTGAAGTTTAACCATGCTTTGGAACTCTTCCATTGTTCTCGGAATTCCGCTGAAGTTTAAAAATGCTTTGGAACTCCTCCATTGTTCTCGGAATTCTGCTGAAGTTTAAAAATGCTTTGGAACTCTTCCATTGTTCTGGGAATTCGGGCTGAAGTTTAAAAATGCTTTGGAACTCTTCCTATGTTCTGGGAGTTCTGCTGAAGTTTAAAATTGCTTTGGAAAATTCCATTGTTCTCAGAATTCCAATGAAGCTTAAAAATGCTTTGGAACTCTTACTTTGTTCTCGGAATTCAGCGAATGTTTAACAATGCTTAGGAAATATTCCATTGTTATCGGAATTCCGCTGTAGTTTAAAAATGCTTTGGAACCCTTTTATTGTTCTTGGAATTCCACTGAAGTTTAGCCATGCTTTGGAACTCTTCCATTGTTCTCGGAATTCTGATGTAGTTTAAAAATGCAATGGAACTCTTCCATTGTTCTGGGAATTCCGCTGAAGGTTAACAATGCTTTGGAACTCTTCCATTGTTCTGGGAATTCTGCTGAAGTTTAAAAATGCTTTGGAACTCTTCCGTTGTTCTCGGAATTCTGCTGAAGTTTAAAAATTCTGTGGAACTCTTCCATTGTTCTCGGATTTCCGCTGATGTTTAATAATGCTTTTTGAACTCTTCCATTGTTCTCGGAATTCCGCTAATGTTTAACAATGCTTTGGAACTCTTCCATTGTTCTCGGAATTCTGCTGAAGTTTTAAAATGCTTTGGAACTCTTCCATTGCTCTGGGAATTCTGCTGAAGTTTAAAAATTCTGTGGAACTATTCCATTGTTCTTGGAATTCTGCTAATGTTTAACAATGCTTTGGAACTCTTCCATTGTTCTCGGAAATACGCTGATGTTTAAAAATGCTTTGGAACTCTTCCATTGTTCTCGGAATTCCGCTGTAGTTTAAAAATGCTTTGGAACTCTTCCATTGTTTTTGGATTTCCGCTAAAGTTTAGCAATGCTTTGGAACTCTTCCATTGTTCTCGGAATTCCGCAAAAGTTTATAAATGCTTTGGAACTCTTCCATTGTTCTCGGAATTCCGCTGATGTTTACCAATGCTTTGGAACTCTTCCATTGTTCTCGGAATTGAGCTGTAGTTTTAAAATGCTTTGCACCTCTTTCATTGTTCTCGGAATTCCGCTGAAGTTTAAAAATGCTTTGGAACTCCTCCATTGTTCTCGAAATTCTGCTGAAGTTTAAAAATGCTTTGGAACTCTTCCATTGTACTGGGAATTCGGGCTGAAGTTTAAAAATGCTTTGGAACTCTTCCTATGTTCTGGGAGTTCTGTTGAAGTTTAAAATTGCTTTGGAAAATTCCATTGTTCTCAGAATTCCAATGAAGCTTAAAAATGCTTTGGAACTCTTACATTGTTCTCGGAATTCAGCTAATGTTTAACAATGCTTTGGAACTATTCCATTGTTATTGGAATTCCGCTGTAGTTTAAAAATGCTTTGGAACCCTTTTATTGTTCTTGGAATTCCAGTGAAGTTTAGCCATGCTTTGGAACTCTTCCATTGTTCTCGGAATTCCGATGTAGTTTAAAAATGCATTGGAACTCTTCCATTGTTCTCGGAATTCTGCTGAAGGTTAACAATGCTTTGGAACTCTTCCATTGTTCTGGGAATTCTGCTGAAGTTTAAAAATGCTTTGGAACTCTTCCGTTGTTCTCGGAATTCTGCTGAAGTTTAAAAATTCTGTGGAACTCTTCCATTGTTCTCGGATTTCCGCTGATGTTTAATAATGCTTTTTGAACTCTTCCATTGATCTCGGAATTCCGCTGATGTTTAACAATGCTTTGGAACTCTTCCATTGTTCTCGGAATTCTGCTGAAGTTTAAAATGCTTTGGAACTCTTCCATTGCTCTGGGAATTCTGCTGAAGTTTAAAAATTCTGTGGAACTATTCCATTGTTCTTGGAATTCTGCTAATGTTTAACAATGCTTTGGAACTCTTCCATTGTTCTCGGAAATACGCTGATGTTTAAAAATGCTTTGGAACTATTCCATTGTTCTCGGAATTCCGCTGTAGTTTAAAAATGCTTTGGAACTCTTCCATTGTTTTTGGATTTCCGCTAAAGTTTAGCAATGCTTTGGAACTCTTACATTGTTCTCGGAATTCCGCAAAAGTTTATAAATGCTTTGGAACTCTTCCATTGTTCTTGGAATTCTGCTGAACTTTAAAAAAGCTTTGGAACTCTTCCATTGTTCTCGGAATTCCGCTGAAGTTTAACAATGCTTTGGAACTCTTCCCTTGTTCTCGGAATTCTGTGGAAGTTTAAAAATGCTTTGGAACTCCTCCATTGTTCTCGGAATTCTGCTGAAGTTTAAAAATGCTTTGGAACTCTTCCAATGTTCTGAGAATTCAGCTGAAGTTTAAAAATGCTTTGGAACTCTTCCTATGTTCTGGGAGTTATGCTGAAGTTTAAAAATGCTTTTGGAACTCTTCCATTGTTCTCTTAATTCCGCTGATGTTTATCAATGCTTTGGAACTCTTCCATTGTTCTGGGAATTCTGGTGAAGTTTAAAAATGCTTTGGAACTCTTCCATTATTCACGGAAATCTGCTGAAGTTTAAAAGGGTTTGTAACTCTTCCATTGTTCTGGGAATTCTGCTGAAGTTTAAAATTGCTTTGGAACTCTTCCATTGTTCTCAGAATTCCAATGAAGTTTAAAAATGATTTGGATCTCTTCCATTGTTCTCGGAATTCCGCTGATGTTTAACAATGCTTTGGAACTCTTCCATTGTTCTCGGAATTCCGCTGTAGTTTAAAAATGCTTTGCAACTCTTTCATTGTTCTCGGAATTCCGCTGAAGTTTAAAAATGCTTTGGAACTCCTCCATTGTTCTCGGAATTCTGCTGAAGTTTAAAAATGCTTTGGAACTCTTCCAATGTTCTGGGAATTCAGCTGAAGTTTAAAAATGCTTTGGAACTCTTCCTATGTTCTGGGAGTTATGCTGAAGTTTAAAAATGCTTTTGTAACTCTTCCATTGTTCTCTTAATTCCGCTGATGTTTATCAATGCTTTGGAACTCTTCCATTGTTCTGGGAATTCTGCTGAAGTTGAAAATTGCTTTGGAACTCTTCCATTGTTATCAGATTTCCAATGAAGTTTAAAAATGCTTTTGGATCTCTTCCATTGTTCTCGGAATTCCGCTGAAGTTTAAAAATGCTTTGTAACTCCTCCATTGTTCTTGGAATTCTGCTGAACTTTAAAAAAGCTTTGGAACTCTTCCATTGTTCTCGGAATTCCGCTGAAGTTTAACAATGCTTTGGAACTCTTCCCTTGTTCTCGGAATTCTGTGGAAGTTTAAAAATGCTTTGGAACTCCTCCATTGTTCTCGGAATTCTGCTGAAGTTTAAAAATGCTTTGGAACTCTTCCAATGTTCTGGGAATTCAGCTGAAGTTTAAAAATGCTTTGGAAAATTCCATTGTTCTCAGAAATCCAATGAAGCTTAAAAATGCTTTGGAACTCTTACATTGTTCTCGGAATTCCGCTAATGTTTAACAATGCTTTGGAACTCTTCCATTGTTCTCGGAATTCCACTGTAGTATAAAAATGCTTTGGAACTCTTTCATTGTTCTTGAAATTCCACTGAAGTTTAAAAATGCTTTGGAACTCTTCCATGGTTCTCAGAATTCTGCTGAAGTTTAAAAAATCTTTTGAACTATTCCATTGTTCTCGGAATTGCGCTCATAATTAACAATGTTTTGGAACTATTCCATTGTTCTCGGAATTCCGCTGATGTTTAATAATGCTTTTGGAACTCATCCATTGTTCTTGGAATTCCACTAATGTTTATCAAACCTATGGAACTCTTTCATTGTTCTCGGAATTCTGTTGATGTTTAGTAATGCTTTTGGAACTCTTCCATTGTTCTCGGAATTCTGCTAAATTTTAACATTGCTTTGGAACTCTTCCATTGTTCTCGGAATTCCGCTGATGTTTATCAAACCTATGGAACTCTTTCATTGTTCTCGGAATTCTGTTGATGTTTAATAATGCTTTTGGAACTCTTCCATTGTGCTCGGAATTCTGCTGAAGTTTAAAAATACTTTGGAACTCTTCCATTGTTCTCGGAATTCCGCTGATGTTTATCAAACCTATGGAACTCTTTCATTGTTCTCGGAATTCTGTTGATGTTTAGTAATGCTTTTGGAACTCTTCCATTGTTCTCGGAATTCTGCTGAATTTTAACAATGCTTTGGAACTCTTCCATAATTCTCAGAATTCTGCTGAAGTTTAAAAATGCTTTGGTACTCTTCCATTGTTCTCAGAATTCCAATGAAGCTTAAAAATGCTTTGGAACTCTTTAATTTTTCTCAGAATTCCGCTAAAGTTTAATAATGCTTTGGAACTCCTCCATTTTTCTTGGATTCTGCTAAAGTTTAAAAATGCTTTGGAACTCTTCAAATGTTCTGGGAATTCAGCTGAAGTGTAAAAATGCTTTGGAACTCTTCCTATGTTCTGGGAGTTCTGCTGATGTTTAAAAATGCTTGGGAACTCTTCCATTGTTCTCGGATTTCCGCTGATGTTTAACAATGCTTTAGAACTCTTACATTGTTACCGGAATTCCGCTGATGTTTCACAATGCTTTTGAACTCTTCCATTGTTCTCGGAATTCCGCTGTAGTTTAAAAATGCATATGAAATCTTCCATTGTTCTCGGAATTCCGCTGAAGTTTAAAAATGCTTTGGAACTCTTCCATTGTTCTCGGAATTCCGCTGATGTTTAACAATGCTTTGGAACTCTTCCATTGTTCTCGGAATTCCGCTGTAGTTTAAAAATGCTTTGGAACTCTTTCATTGTTCTCGGAATTCCGCTGAAGTTTAGCCATACTTTGGAACTCTTCCATTGTTCTCGGAATTCCGATGTAGTTTAAAAATGCATTGGAACTCTTCAATTGTTCTCGGAATTCCGCTGAAGGTTAACAATGCTTTGGAACTCTTCCATTGTTCTGGGAATTCTGCTGAAGTTTAAAAATGCTTTGGATCTCTTCCATTGTTCTCGGAATTCCGCTGATGTTTAACAATGCTTTGGAACTCTTCCATTGTTCTCGGAATTGAGCTGTAGTTTTAAAATGCTTTGCACCTCTTTCATTGTTCTCGGAATTCCGCTGAAGTTCAAACATGCTTTGGAACTCCTCCATTGTTCTGGGAATTCGGCTGAAGTTTAAAAATGCTTTGGAACTCTTCCTATGTTCTGGGAGTTCTGCTGAGGTTTAAAGTTGCTTTGGAAAATTCCATTGTTCTCAGAATTCCAATGAAGCTTAAAAATGCTTTGGAACTCTTACATTGTTCTCGGAATTCCGCTAATGTTTAACAGTGCTTTGGAACTATTCCATTGTTCTCGGAATTCCGCTGTAGTTTAAAAATGCTTTGGAACCCTTTTATTGTTCTTGGAATTCCACTGAAGTTTAGCCATGCTTTGGAACTCTTACATTGTTCTCGGAATTCCGCTGAAGTTTAAAAATGCTTTGGAACTCTTCTATGGTTTTCGGAATTCTGCTGAAGTTTAAAAAAGATTTTGAACTATTCCATTGTTCTCGGAATTCCGCTAATATTTAACAATGCTTTGGAACTCTTTCATTGTTCTCGGAATTCCGCTGTAGTTTAAAAATGCTTTGGAACTCTTTCATTGTTCTCGGAATTCCGCTGAAGTTTAGCCATGCTTTGGAACTCTTCCATTGTTCTCGGAATTCCGATGTAGTTTAAAAATGCATTGGAACTCTGCCATTGTTCTCGGAATTCCGCTGAAGGTTAACAATGCTTTGGAACTCTTCCGTTGTTCTCGGAATTCTGCTGAAGTTTAAAAATTCTGTGGAACTCTTCCATTGTTCTCGGATTTCCGCTGATGTTTAATAATGCTTTTTGAACTCTTCCATTGTTCTCGGAATTCCGCTGATGTTTAACAATGCTTTGGAACTCTTCCATTGTTCTCGGAATTCTGCTGAAGTTTAAAAATGCTTTGGAACTCTTCCATTGCTCTGGGAATTCTGCTAATGTTTAACAATGCTTTGGAACTCTTCCATTGTTCTCGAAATTCCGCTTTAGTTTAAAAATGATTTGGAACTCTTCTATTGTTTTTGGATTTCCGCTAAAGTTTAGCAATGCTTTGGAACTCTTCCATTGTTCTCGGAATTCCGCAAAAGTTTATAAATGCTTTGGAACTCTTCCATTGTTCTCGGAATTCTGCTGAAGTTTAAAAAAGCTTTGGAACTCTTCCATTGTTCTCGGAATTCTGTGGAAGTTTAAAAATGCTTTGGAACTCCTCCATTGTTCTCGGAATTCTGCTGAAGTTTAAAAATGCTTTGGAACTCTTCCAATGTTCTGGGAATTCAGCTGAAGTTTAAAAATGCTTTGGAATTCTTCCTATGTTCTGGGAGTTCTGCTGAAGTTTAAAAATGCTTTGGAACTCTTCCATTGTTCACGGAAATCTGCTGAAGTTTAAAAGGCTTTTGAACTCTTCCATTGTTCTCGGAATTGAGCTGTAGTTTTAAAATGCTTTGCACCTCTTTCATTGTTCTCGGAATTCCGCTGAAGTTTAACCATGCTTTGGAACTCTTCCATTGTTCTCGGAATTCCGCTGAAGTTTAAAAATGCTTTGGAACTCCTCCATTGTTCTCGGAATTCCGCTGAAGTTTAACCATGCTTTGGAACTCTTCCATTGTTCTCGGAATTCCGCTGAAGTTTAAAAATGCTTTGGAACTCCTCCATTGTTCTCAGAATTCTGCTGAAGTTTAAAAATGCTTTGGAACTCTTCCATTGTTCTGGGAATTCGGCTGAAGTTTAAAAATGCTTTGGAACTCTTCCTATGTTCTGGGAGTTCTGCTGAAGTTTAAAATTGCTTTGGAAAAATCCATTGTTCTCAGAATTCCAATGAAGCTTAAAAATGCTTTGGAACTCTTACATTGTTCTCGGAATTCAGCTAATGTTTAACAATGCTTTGGAACTCTTCCATTGTTCTTGGAATTCCGCTGTAGTTTAGAAATGCTTTGGAAGTCTTTCATTGTTCTCGGAATTCCGCTGAAGTTTAGCCATACTTTGGAACTCTTCCATTGTTCTCGGAATTCCGATGTAGTTTAAAAATGCATTGGAACTCTTCCATTGTTCTCGGAATTCCGCTGAAGGTTAACAATGCTTTGGAACTCTTCCATTGTTCTGGGAATTCTGCTGAAGTTTAAAAATGCTTTGGAACTCTTCCATTGTTCTCTTAATTCCGCTGATGTTTATCAATGCTTTGGAACTCTTCCATTGTTCTGGGAATTCTGGTGAAGTTTAAAAATGCTTTGGAACTCTTCCATTGTTCTCGGAATTCCGATGTAGTTTAAAAATGCATTGGAACTCTTCCATTGTTCTCGGAATTCCGCTGAAGGTTAACAATGCTTTGGAACTCTTCCATTGTTCTGGGAGTTATGCTGAAGTTTAAAAATGCTTTTGGAACTCTTCCATTGTTCTCTTAATTCCGCTGATGTTTATCAATGCTTTGGAACTCTTCCATTGTTCTCGGAATTCTGGTGAAGTTTAAAAATGCTTTGGAACTCTTCCATTGTTCACGGAAATCTGCTGAAGTTTAAAAGGGTTTGTAACTCTTCCATTGTTCTGGGAATTCTGCTGAAGTTTAAAATTGCTTTGGAACTCTTCCATTGTTCTCAGAATTCCAATGAAGTTTAAAAATGATTTGGATCTCTTCCATTGTTCTCGGAATTCCGCTGATGTTTAACAATGCTTTGGAACTCTTCCATTGTTCTCGGAATTCCGCTGTAGTTTAAAAATGCTTTGCAACTCTTTCATTGTTCTCGGAATTCCGCTGAAGTTTAAAAATGCTTTGGAACTCCTCCATTGTTCTCGGAATTCTGCTGAAGTTTAAAAATGCTTTGGAACTCTTCCAAAGTTCTGGGAATTCAGCTGAAGTTTAAAAATGCTTTGGAACTCTTCCAATGTTCTGGGAATTCAGCTGAAGTTTAAAAATGCTTTGGAACTCTTCCTATGTTCTGGGAGTTATGCTGAAGTTTAAAAATGCTTTTGTAACTCTTCCATTGTTCTCTTAATTCCGCTGATGTTTATCAATGCTTTGGAACTCTTCCATTGTTCTGGGAATTCTGCTGAAGTTGAAAATTGCTTTGGAACTCTTCCATTGTTCTCAGAATTCCAATGAAGTTTAAAAATGCTTTGGATCTCTTCCATTGTTCTCGGAATTCCGCTGAAGTTTAAAAATGCTTTGGAACTCCTCCATTGTTCTTGCAATTCTGCTGAACTTTAAAAAAGCTTTGGAACTCTTCCATTGTTCTCGGAATTCCGCTGAAGTTTAACAATGCTTTGGAACTCTTCCCTTGTTCTCTGAATTCTGTGGAAGTTTAAAAATGCTTTGGAACTCCTCCATTGTTCTCGGAATTCTGCTGAAGTTTAAAAATGCTTTGGAACTCTTCCAATGTTCTGGGAATTCAGCTGAAGTTTAAAAATGCTTTGGAACTCTTCCTATGTTCTGGGAATTCAGCTGAAGTTTAAAAATGCTTTGGAACTCTTCCATTGTTCTGGGAATTCTGGTGAAGTTTAAAAATGCTTTGGAACTCTTCCATTGTTCACGGAAATCTGCTGGAGTTTAAAAGGGTTTGTAACTCTTCCATTGTTCTGGGAATTCTGGTGAAGTTTAAAAATGATTTGGATCTCTTCCATTGTTCTCGGAATTCCGCTGATGTTTAACAATGCTTTGGAACTCTTCCATTGTTCTCGGAATTCCGCTGTAGTTTAAAAATGCTTTGGAACTCTTCCATTGTTCTCAGAATTCCAATGAGGTTTAAAAATGATTTGGATCTCTTCCATTGTTCTCGGAATTCCGTGAATGTTTAACAATGCTTTGGAACTCTTCCATTGTTCTCGGAATTCCGCTGTAGTTTAAAAATGCTTTGCAACTCTTTCATTGTTCTCGGAATTCCGCTGAAGTTTAAAAATGCTTTGGAACTCCTCCATTGTTCTCGGAATTCTGCTGAAGTTTAAAAATGCTTTGGAACTCTTCCAATGTTCTGGGAATTCAGCTGAAGTTTAAAAATGCTTTGGAACTCTTCCTATGTTCTGGGAGTTATGCTGAAGTTTAAAAATGCTTTTGGAACTCTTCCATTGTTCTCTTAATTCCGCTGATGTTTATCAATGCTTTGGAACTCTTCCATTGTTCTGGGAATTCTGCTGAAGTTTAAAATTGCTTTGCAACTCTTCCATTGTTCTCAGAATTCCAATGAAGTTTAAAAATGCTTTGGATCTCTTCCATTGTTCTCGGAATTCCGCTGAAGTTTAAAAATGCTTTGGAACTCCTCCATTGTTCTCGGAATTCTGCTGAAGTTTAAAAATGCTTTGGAACTCTTCCATTGTTCTGGGAGTTCTGCTAAAGTTTAAAATTGCTTTGGAAAATTCTATTGTTCTCAGAAATCCAATGAAGCTTAAAAATGCTTTGGAACTCTTACATTGTTCTCGGAATTCCGCTAATGTTTAACAATGCTTTGGAACTCTTCCATTGTTCTCGGAATTCCACTGTAGTTTAAAAATGCTTTGGAACTCTTTCATTGTTCTTGAAATTCCACTGAAGTTTAAAAATGCTTTGGAACTCTTCCATGGTTCTCAGAATTCTGATGAAGTTTAAAAAATCTTTTGAACTATTCCATTGTTCTCGGAATTGCGCTCATAATTAACAATGTTTTGGAACTATTCCATTGTTCTCGGAATTCCGCTGATGTTTAATAATGCTTTTGGAACTCATCCATTGTTCTTGGAATTCCACTAATGTTTATCAAACCTATGGAACTCTTTCATTGTTCTCGGAATTCTGTTGATGTTTAGTAATGCTTTTGGAACTCTTCCATTGTTCTCGGAATTCTGCTAAATTTTAACAATGCTTTGGAACTCTTCCATTGTTCTCGGAATTCCGCTGATGTTTATCAAACCTATGGAACTCTTTCATTGTTCTCGGAATTCTGTTGATGTTTAATAATGCTTTTGGAACTCTTCCATTGTGCTCGGAATTCTGCTGAAGTTTAAAAATACTTTGGAACTCTTCCATTGTTCTCGGAATTCCGCTGATGTTTATCAAACCTATGGAACTCTTTCATTGTTCTCGGAATTCTGTTGATATTTAGTAATGCTTTTGGAACTCTTCCATTGTTCTCGGAATTCTGCTGAATTTTATCAATGCTTTGGAACTCTTCCATAATTCTCAGAATTCTGCTGAAGTTTAAAAATGCTTTGGTACTCTTCCATTGTTCTCAGAATTCCAATGAAGCTTAAAAATGCTTTGGTACTCTTTAATTTTTCTCAGAATTCCGCTAAAGTTTAATAATGCTTTGGAACTCCTCCATTTTTCTTGGATTCTGCTAAAGTTTAAAAATGCTTTGGAACTCTTCAAATGTTCTGGGAATTCAGCTGAAGTGTAAAAATGCTTTGGAACTCTTCCTATGTTCTGGGAGTTCTGCTGATGTTTAAAAATGCTTGGGAACTCTTCCATTGTTCTCGGAATTCCGCTGATGTTTAACAATGCTTTAGAACTCTTCCATTGTTACCGGAATTCCGCTGATGTTTAACAATGCTTTTGAACTCTTCCATTGTTCTCGGAATTCCGCTGTAGTTTAAAAATGCATAGGAAATCTTCCATTGTTCTCGGAATTCCGCTGAAGTTTTACAATGCTTTGGAATTCTTCCATTTTTCTCGGAATTCTGCTGAAGTTTAAAAATGCTTTGGAACTCTTCCAATGTTCTGGGAATTCAGCTGAAGTTTAAAAATACTTTGGAATTCTTCCTATGTTCTGGGAGTTCTGCTGAAGTTTAAAAATGCTTTGGAACTCTTCCATTGTTCACGGAAATCTGCTGAAGTTTAAAAGGCTTTGGAACTCTTCCATTGTTCTCGGAATTGAGCTGTAGTTTTAAAATGCTTTGCACCTCTTTCATTGTTCTCGGAATTCCGCTGAAGTTTAACCATGCTTTGGAACTCTTCCATTGTTCTCGGAATTCCGCTGAAGTTTAAAAATGCTTTGGAACTTCGCCATTGTTCTCGGAATTCTGCTGAAGTTTAAAAATGCTTTGGAACTCTTCCATTGTTCTGGGAATTCGGCTGAAGTTTAAAAATGCTTTGGAACTCTTCCTATGTTCTGGGAGTTCTGCTGAAGTTTAAAATTGCTTTGGAAAATTCCATTGTTCTCAGAATTCCAATGAAGCTTAAAAATGCTTTGGAACTCTTACATTGTTCTCGGAATTCAGCTAATGTTTAACAATGCTTTGGAACTCTTCCATTGTTCTCGGAATTCCGCTGTAGTTTAAAAATGCTTTGGAACTCTTTCATTGTTCTCGGAATTCCGCTGAAGTTTAGCCATACTTTGGAACTCTTCCATTGTTCTCGGAATTCCGATGTAGTTTAAAAATGCATTGGAACTCTTCCATGTTCTCGGAATTCCGCTGAAGGTTAACAATGCTTTGGAACTCTTCCATTGTTCTGGGAATTCTGCTGAAGTTTAAAAATGCTTTGGAACTCTTCCATTGTTCTCTTAATTCCGCTGATGTTTATCAATGCTTTGGAACTCTTCCATTGTTCTGGGAATTCTGATGAAGTTTAAAAATGCTTTGGAACTCTTCCATTGTTCTCGGAATTCCGATGTAGTTTAAAAATGCATTGGAACTCTTCCATTGTTCTCGGAATTCCGCTGAAGGTTAACAATGCTTTGGAACTCTTCCATTGTTCTGGGAGTTATGCTGAAGTTTAAAAATGCTTTTGGAACTCTTCCATTGTTCTCTTAATTCCGCTGATATTTATCAATGCTTTGGAACTCTTCCATTCTGGGAATTCTGGTGAAGTTTAAAAATGCTTTGGAACTCTTCCATTGTTCACGGAAATCTGCTGAAGTTTAAAAGGGTTTGTAACTCTTCCATTGTTCTGGGAATTCTGCTGAAGTTTAAAATTGCTTTGGAACTCTTCCATTGTTCTCAGAATTCCAATGAAGTTTAAAAATGATTTGGATCTCTTCCATTGTTCTCGGAATTCCGCTGATGTTTAACAATGCTTTGGAACTCTTCCATTGTTCTCGGAATTCCGCTGTAGTTTAAAAATGCTTTGCAACTCTTTCATTGTTCTCGGAATTCCGCTGAAGTTTAAAAATGCTTTGGAACTCCTCCATTGTTCTCGGAATTCTGCTGAAGTTTAAAAATGCTTTGGAACTCTTCCAATGTTCTGGGAATTCAGCTGATGTTTAAAAATGCTTTGGAACTCTTCCAATGTTCTGGGAATTCAGCTGAAGTTTAAAAATGCTTTGGAACTCTTCCTATGTTCTGGGAGTTATGCTGAAGTTTAAAAATGCTTTTGTAACTCTTCCATTGTTCTCTTAATTCCGCTGATGTTTATCAATGCTTTGGAACTCTTCCATTGTTCTGGGAATTCTGCTGAAGTTGAAAATTGCTTTGGAACTCTTCCATTGTTCTCAGAATTCCAATGAAGTTTAAAAATGCTTTGGATCTCTTCCATTGTTCTCGGAATTCCGCTGAAGTTTAAAAATGCTTTGGAACTCCTCCATTGTTCTTGGAATTCTGCTGAACTTTAAAAAAGCTTTGGAACTCTTCCATTGTTCTCGGAATTCCGCTGAAGTTTAACAATGCTTTGGAACTCTTCCCTTGTTCTCGGAATTCTGTGGAAGTTTAAAAATGCTTTGGAACTCCTCCATTGTTCTCGGAATTCTGCTGAAGTTTAAAAATGCTTTGGAACTCTTCCAATGTTCTGGGAATTCAGCTGAAGTTTAAAAATGCTTTGGAACTCTTCCTATGTTCTGGGAGTTATGCTGAAGTTTAAAAATTCTTTTGGAACTCTTCCATTGTTCTCTTAATTCCGCTGATGTTTATCAATGCTTTGGAACTCTTCCATTGTTCTGGGAATTCTGGTGAAGTTTAAAAATGCTTTCTAACTCTTCCATTGTTCACGGAAATCTGCTGAAGTTTAAAAGGGTTTGTAACTCTTCCATTGTTCTGGGAATTCTGCTGAAGTTTAAAATTGCTTTGGAACTCTTCCATTGTTCTCAGAATTCCAATGAAGTTTAAAAATGATTTGGATCTCTTCCATTGTTCTCGGAATTCCGCTGATGTTTAACAATGCTTTGGAACTCTTCCATTGTTCTCGGAATTCCGCTGTAGTTTAAAAATGCTTTGCAACTCTTTCATTGTTCTCGGAATTCCGCTGAAGTTTAAAAATGCTTTGGAACTCCTCCATTGTTCTCGGAATTCTGCTGAAGTTTAAAAATGCTTTGGAACTCTTCCAATGTTCTGGGAATTCAGCTGAAGTTTAAAAATGCTTTGGAACTCTTCCTATGTTCTGGGAGTTATGCTGAAGTTTAAAAATGCTTTTGGAACTCTTCCATTGTTCTCTTAATTCCGCTGATGTTTATCAATGCTTTGGAACTCTTCCATTGTTCTGGGAATTCTGCTGAAGTTTAAAATTGCTTTGCAACTCTTCCATTGTTCTCAGAATTCCAATGAAGTTTAAAAATGCTTTGGATCTCTTCCATTGTTCTCGGAATTCCGCTGAAGTTTAAAAATGCTTTGGAACTCCTCCATTGTTCTCGGAATTCTGCTGAAGTTTAAAAATGCTTTGGAACTCTTCCATTGTTCTGGGAATTCGGCTGAAGTTTAATAATGCTTTGGAACTCTTCCTATGTTCTGGGAGTTCTGCTAAAGTTTAAAATTGCTTTGGAAAATTCCATTGTTCTCAGAAATCCAATGAAGCTTAAAAATGCTTTGGAACTCTTACATTGTTCTCGGAATTCCGCTAATGTTTAACAATGCTTTGGAACTCTTCCATTGTTCTCGGAATTCCACTGTAGTTTAAAAATGCTTTGGAACTCTTTCATTGTTCTTGAAATTCCGCTGAAGTTTAAAAATGCTTTGGAACTCCTCCATTGTTCTTGCAATTCTGCTGAACTTTAAAAAAGCTTTGGAACTCTTCCATTGTTCTCGGAATTCCGCTGAAGTTTAACAATGCTTTGGAACTCTTCCCTTGTTCTCTGAATTCTGTGGAAGTTTAAAAATGCTTTGGAACTCCTCCATTGTTCTCGGAATTCTGCTGAAGTTTAAAAATGCTTTGGAACTCTTCCAATGTTCTGGGAATTCAGCTGAAGTTTAAAAATGCTTTGGAACTCTTCCTATGTTCTGGGAATTCAGCTGAAGTTTAAAAATGCTTTGGAACTCTTCCATTGTTCTGGGAATTCTGGTGAAGTTTAAAAATGCTTTGGAACTCTTCCATTGTTCACGGAAATCTGCTGGAGTTTAAAAGGGTTTGTAACTCTTCCATTGTTCTGGGAATTCTGGTGAAGTTTAAAAATGATTTGGATCTCTTCCATTGTTCTCGGAATTCCGCTGATGTTTAACAATGCTTTGGAACTCTTCCATTGTTCTCGGAATTCCGCTGTAGTTTAAAAATGCTTTGGAACTCTTCCATTGTTCTCAGAATTCCAATGAAGTTTAAAAATGATTTGGATCTCTTCCATTGTTCTCGGAATTCCGTGAATGTTTAACAATGCTTTGGAACTCTTCCATTGTTCTCGGAATTCCGCTGTAGTTTAAAAATGCTTTGCAACTCTTTCATTGTTCTCGGAATTCCGCTGAAGTTTAAAAATGCTTTGGAACTCCTCCATTGTTCTCGGAATTCTGCTGAAGTTTAAAAATGCTTTGGAACTCTTCCAATGTTCTGGGAATTCAGCTGAAGTTTAAAAATGCTTTGGAACTCTTCCTATGTTCTGGGAGTTATGCTGAAGTTTAAAAATGCTTTTGGAACTCTTCCATTGTTCTCTTAATTCCGCTGATGTTTATCAATGCTTTGGAACTCTTCCATTGTTCTGGGAATTCTGCTGAAGTTTAAAATTGCTTTGCAACTCTTCCATTGTTCTCAGAATTCCAATGAAGTTTAAAAATGCTTTGGAACTCCTCCATTGTTCTCGGAATTCTGCTGAAGTTTAAAAATGCTTTGGAACTCTTCCATTGTTCTGGGAGTTCTGCTAAAGTTTAAAATTGCTTTGGAAAATTCCATTGTTCTCAGAAATCCAATGAAGCTTAAAAATGCTTTGGAACTCTTACATTGTTCTCGGAATTCCGCTAATGTTTAACAATGCTTTGGAACTCTTCCATTGTTCTCGGAATTCCACTGTAGTTTAAAAATGCTTTGGAACTCTTTCATTGTTCTTGAAATTCCACTGAAGTTTAAAAATGCTTTGGAACTCTTCCATGGTTCTCAGAATTCTGATGAAGTTTAAAAAATCTTTTGAACTATTCCATTGTTCTCGGAATTGCGCTCATAATTAACAATGTTTTGGAACTATTCCATTGTTCTCGGAATTCCGCTGATGTTTAATAATGCTTTTGGAACTCATCCATTGTTCTTGGAATTCCACTAATGTTTATCAAACCTATGGAACTCTTTCATTGTTCTCGGAATTCTGTTGATGTTTAGTAATGCTTTTGGAACTCTTCCATTGTTCTCGGAATTCTGCTAAATTTTAACAATGCTTTGGAACTCTTCCATTGTTCTCGGAATTCCGCTGATGTTTATCAAACCTATGGAACTCTTTCATTGTTCTCGGAATTCTGTTGATGTTTAATAATGCTTTTGGAACTCTTCCATTGTGCTCGGAATTCTGCTGAAGTTTAAAAATACTTTGGAACTCTTCCATTGTTCTCGGAATTCCGCTGATGTTTATCAAACCTATGGAACTCTTTCATTGTTCTCGGAATTCTGTTGATATTTAGTAATGCTTTTGGAACTCTTCCATTGTTCTCGGAATTCTGCTGAATTTTATCAATGCTTTGGAACTCTTCCATAATTCTCAGAATTCTGCTGAAGTTTAAAAATGCTTTGGTACTCTTCCATTGTTCTCAGAATTCCAATGAAGCTTAAAAATGCTTTGGAACTCTTTAATTTTTCTCAGAATTCCGCTAAAGTTTAATAATTCTTTGGAACTCCTCCATTTTTCTTGGATTCTGCTAAAGTTTAAAAATGCTTTGGAACTCTTCAAATGTTCTGGGAATTCAGCTGAAGTGTAAAAATGCTTTGGAACTCTTCCTATGTTCTGGGAGTTCTGCTGATGTTTAAAAATGCTTGGGAACTCTTCCATTGTTCTCGGAATTCCGCTGATGTTTAACAATGCTTTAGAACTCTTCCATTGTTACCGGAATTCCGCTGATGTTTAACAATGCTTTTGAACTCTTCCATTGTTCTCGGAATTCCGCTGTAGTTTAAAAATGCATAGGAAATCTTCCATTGTTCTCGGAATTCCGCTGAAGTTTTACAATGCTTTGGAATTCTTCCATTTTTCTCGGAATTCTGCTGAAGTTTAAAAATGCTTTGGAACTCTTCCAATGTTCTGGGAATTCAGCTGAAGTTTAAAAATGCTTTGGAATTCTTCCTATGTTCTGGGAGTTCTGCTGAAGTTTAAAAATGCTTTGGAACTCTTCCATTGTTCACGGAAATCTGCTGAAGTTTAAAAGGCTTTGGAACTCTTCCATTGTTCTCGGAATTGAGCTGTAGTTTTAAAATGCTTTGCACCTCTTTCATTGTTCTCGGAATTCCGCTGAAGTTTAACCATGCTTTGGAACTCTTCCATTGTTCTCGGAATTCCGCTGAAGTTTAAAAATGCTTTGGAACTTCGCCATTGTTCTCGGAATTCTGCTGAAGTTTAAAAATGCTTTGGAACTCTTCCATTGTTCTGGGAATTCGGCTGAAGTTTAAAAATGCTTTGGAACTCTTCCTATGTTCTGGGAGTTCTGCTGAAGTTTAAAATTGCTTTGGAAAATTCCATTGTTCTCAGAATTCCAATGAAGCTTAAAAATGCTTTGGAACTCTTACATTGTTCTCGGAATTCAGCTAATGTTTAACAATGCTTTGGAACTCTTCCATTGTTCTCGGAATTCCGCTGTAGTTTAAAAATGCTTTGGAACTCTTTCATTGTTCTCGGAATTCCGCTGAAGTTTAGCCATACTTTGGAACTCTTCCATTGTTCTCGGAATTCCGATGTAGTTTAAAAATGCATTGGAACTCTTCCATGTTCTCGGAATTCCGCTGAAGGTTAACAATGCTTTGGAACTCTTCCATTGTTCTGGGAATTCTGCTGAAGTTTAAAAATGCTTTGGAACTCTTCCATTGTTCTCTTAATTCCGCTGATGTTTATCAATGCTTTGGAACTCTTCCATTGTTCTGGGAATTCTGATGAAGTTTAAAAATGCTTTGGAACTCTTCCATTGTTCTCGGAATTCCGATGTAGTTTAAAAATGCATTGGAACTCTTCCATTGTTCTCGGAATTCCGCTGAAGGTTAACAATGCTTTGGAACTCTTCCATTGTTCTGGGAGTTATGCTGAAGTTTAAAAATGCTTTTGGAACTCTTCCATTGTTCTCTTAATTCCACTGATATTTATCAATGCTTTGGAACTCTTCCATTCTGGGAATTCTGGTGAAGTTTAAAAATGCTTTGGAACTCTTCCATTGTTCACGGAAATCTGCTGAAGTTTAAAAGGGTTTGTAACTCTTCCATTGTTCTGGGAATTCTGCTGAAGTTTAAAATTGCTTTGGAACTCTTCCATTGTTCTCAGAATTCCAATGAAGTTTAAAAATGATTTGGATCTCTTCCATTGTTCTCGGAATTCCGCTGATGTTTAACAATGCTTTGGAACTCTTCCATTGTTCTCGGAATTCCGCTGTAGTTTAAAAATGCTTTGCAACTCTTTCATTGTTCTCGGAATTCCGCTGAAGTTTAAAAATGCTTTGGAACTCCTCCATTGTTCTCGGAATTCTGCTGAAGTTTAAAAATGCTTTGGAACTCTTCCAATGTTCTGGGAATTCAGCTGATGTTTAAAAATGCTTTGGAACTCTTCCAATGTTCTGGGAATTCAGCTGAAGTTTAAAAATGCTTTGGAACTCTTCCTATGTTCTGGGAGTTATGCTGAAGTTTAAAAATGCTTTTGTAACTCTTCCATTGTTCTCTTAATTCCGCTGATGTTTATCAATGCTTTGGAACTCTTCCATTGTTCTGGGAATTCTGCTGAAGTTGAAAATTGCTTTGGAACTCTTCCATTGTTCTCAGAATTCCAATGAAGTTTAAAAATGCTTTGGATCTCTTCCATTGTTCTCGGAATTCCGCTGAAGTTTAAAAATGCTTTGGAACTCCTCCATTGTTCTTGGAATTCTGCTGAACTTTAAAAAAGCTTTGGAACTCTTCCATTGTTCTCGGAATTCCGCTGAAGTTTAACAATGCTTTGGAACTCTTCCCTTGTTCTCGGAATTCTGTGGAAGTTTAAAAATGCTTTGGAACTCCTCCATTGTTCTCGGAATTCTGCTGAAGTTTAAAAATGCTTTGGAACTCTTCCAATGTTCTGGGAATTCAGCTGAAGTTTAAAAATGCTTTGGAACTCTTCCTATGTTCTGGGAGTTATGCTGAAGTTTAAAAATTCTTTTGGAACTCTTCCATTGTTCTCTTAATTCCGCTGATGTTTATCAATGCTTTGGAACTCTTCCATTGTTCTGGGAATTCTGGTGAAGTTTAAAAATGCTTTCTAACTCTTCCATTGTTCACGGAAATCTGCTGAAGTTTAAAAGGGTTTGTAACTCTTCCATTGTTCTGGGAATTCTGCTGAAGTTTAAAATTGCTTTGGAACTCTTCCATTGTTCTCAGAATTCCAATGAAGTTTAAAAATGATTTGGATCTCTTCCATTGTTCTCGGAATTCCGCTGATGTTTAACAATGCTTTGGAACTCTTCCATTGTTCTCGGAATTCCGCTGTAGTTTAAAAATGCTTTGCAACTCTTTCATTGTTCTCGGAATTCCGCTGAAGTTTAAAAATGCTTTGGAACTCCTCCATTGTTCTCGGAATTCTGCTGAAGTTTAAAAATGCTTTGGAACTCTTCCAATGTTCTGGGAATTCAGCTGAAGTTTAAAAATGCTTTGGAACTCTTCCTATGTTCTGGGAGTTATGCTGAAGTTTAAAACTGCTTTTGGAACTCTTCCATTGTTCTCTTAATTCCGCTGATGTTTATCAATGCTTTGGAACTCTTCCATTGTTCTGGGAATTCTGCTGAAGTTTAAAATTGCTTTGCAACTCTTCCATTGTTCTCAGAATTCCAATGAAGTTTAAAAATGCTTTGGATCTCTTCCATTGTTCTCGGAATTCCGCTGAAGTTTAAAAATGCTTTGGAACTCCTCCATTGTTCTCGGAATTCTGCTGAAGTTTAAAAATGCTTTGGAACTCTTCCATTGTTCTGGGAATTCGGCTGAAGTTTAATAATGCTTTGGAACTCTTCCTATGTTCTGGGAGTTCTGCTAAAGTTTAAAATTGCTTTGGAAAATTCCATTGTTCTCAGAAATCCAATGAAGCTTAAAAATGCTTTGGAACTCTTACATTGTTCTCGGAATTCCGCTAATGTTTAACAATGCTTTGGAACTCTTCCATTGTTCTCGGAATTCCACTGTAGTTTAAAAATGCTTTGGAACTCTTTCATTGTTCTTGAAATTCCACTGAAGTTTAAAAATGCTTTGGAACTCTTCCATGGTTCTCAGAATTCTGCTGAAGTTTAAAAAATCTTTTGAACTATTCCATTGTTCTCGGAATTGCGCTCATAATTAACAATGTTTTGGAACTATTCCATTGTTCTCGGAATTCTGTTGATGTTTAATAATGCTTTTGGAACTCTTCCATTGTGCTCGGAATTCTGCTGAAGTTTAAAAATACTTTGGAACTCCTCCATTGTTCTCGGAATTCCGCTGATGTTTATCAAACCTATGGAACTCTTTCATTGTTCTCGGAATTCTGTTGATGTTTAGTAATGCTTTTGGCACTTTTCCATTGTTCTCGGAATTCTGCTGAATTTTAACAATGCTTTGGAACTCTTCCATAATTCTCAGAATTCTGCTGAAGTTTAAAAATGCTTTGGTACTCTTCCATTGTTCTCAGAATTCCAATGAAGCTTAAAAATGCTTTGGAACTCTTTAATTTTTCTGAGAATTCCGCTAAAGTTTAATAATGCTTTGGAACTCCTCCATTTTTCTTGGATTCTGCTAAAGTTTAAAAATGCTTTGGAACTCTTCAAATGTTCTGGGAATTCAGCTGAAGTGTAAAAATGCTTTGGAACTCTTCCTATGTTCTGGGAGTTCTGCTGATGTTTAAAAATGCTTGGGAACTCTTCCATTGTTCTCGGAATTCCGCTGATGTTTAACAATGCTTTAGAACTCTTCCATTGTTACCGGAATTCCGCTGATGTTTAACAATGCTTTTGAACTCTTCCATTGTTCTCGGAATTCCGCTGTAGTTTAAAAATGCTTTGGAACTCTTCCATTGTTCTCGGAATTCCGCTGATGTTTAACAATGCTTTGGAACTCTTCCATTGTTCTCGGAATTCCGCTGTAGTTTAAAAATGCTTTGCAACTCTTTCATTGTTCTCGGAATTCCGCTGAAGTTTAAAAATGCTTTGGAACTCCTCCATTGTTCTCGGAATTCTGCTGAAGTTTAAAAATGCTTTGGAACTCTTCCAATGTTCTGGGAATTCAGCTGAAGTTTAAAAATGCTTTGGAACTCTTCCTATGTTCTGGGAGTTATGCTGAAGTTTAAAAATGCTTTTGGAACTCTTCCATTGTTCTCTTAATTCCGCTGATGTTTATCAATGCTTTGGAACTCTTCCATTGTTCTGGGAATTCTGCTGAAGTTTAAAATTGCTTTGCAACTCTTCCATTGTTCTCAGAATTCCAATGAAGTTTAAAAATGCTTTGGATCTCTTCCATTGTTCTCGGAATTCCGCTGAAGTTTAAAAATGCTTTGGAACTCCTCCATTGTTCTCGGAATTCTGCTGAAGTTTAAAAATGCTTTGGAACTCTTCCATTGTTCTGGGAATTCGGCTGAAGTTTAATAATGCTTTGGAACTCTTCCTATGTTCTGGGAGTTCTGCTAAAGTTTAAAATTGCTTTGGAAAATTCCATTGTTCTCAGAAATCCAATGAAGCTTAAAAATGCTTTGGAACTCTTACATTGTTCTCGGAATTCCGCTAATGTTTAACAATGCTTTGGAACTCTTCCATTGTTCTCGGAATTCCACTGTAGTTTAAAAATGCTTTGGAACTCTTTCATTGTTCTTGAAATTCCACTGAAGTTTAAAAATGCTTTGGAACTCTTCCATGGTTCTCAGAATTCTGCTGAAGTTTAAAAAATCTTTTGAACTATTCCATTGTTCTCGGAATTGCGCTCATAATTAACAATGTTTTGGAACTATTCCATTGTTCTCGGAATTCTGTTGATGTTTAATAATGCTTTTGGAACTCTTCCATTGTGCTCGGAATTCTGCTGAAGTTTAAAAATACTTTGGAACTCCTCCATTGTTCTCGGAATTCCGCTGATGTTTATCAAACCTATGGAACTCTTTCATTGTTCTCGGAATTCTGTTGATGTTTAGTAATGCTTTTGGCACTTTTCCATTGTTCTCGGAATTCTGCTGAATTTTAACAATGCTTTGGAACTCTTCCATAATTCTCAGAATTCTGCTGAAGTTTAAAAATGCTTTGGTACTCTTCCATTGTTCTCAGAATTCCAATGAAGCTTAAAAATGCTTTGGAACTCTTTAATTTTTCTCAGAATTCCGCTAAAGTTTAATAATGCTTTGGAACTCCTCCATTTTTCTTGGATTCTGCTAAAGTTTAAAAATGCTTTGGAACTCTTCAAATGTTCTGGGAATTCAGCTGAAGTGTAAAAATGCTTTGGAACTCTTCCTATGTTCTGGGAGTTCTGCTGATGTTTAAAAATGCTTGGGAACTCTTCCATTGTTCTCGGAATTCCGCTGATGTTTAACAATGCTTTAGAACTCTTCCATTGTTACCGGAATTCCGCTGATGTTTAACAATGCTTTTGAACTCTTCCATTGTTCTCGGAATTCCGCTGTAGTTTAAAAATGCTTTGGAACTCTTCCATTGTTCTCGGAATTCCGCTGATGTTTAACAATGCTTTGGAACTCTTCCATTGTTCTCGGAATTCCGCTGTAGTTTAAAAATGCTTTGGAACTCTTTCATTGTTCTCGGAATTCCGCTGAAGTTTAGCCATACTTTTTAACTCTTCCATTGTTCTCGGAATTCCGATGTAGTTTAAAAATGCATTGGAACTCTTCCATTGTTCTCGGAATTCCGCTGAAGGTTAACAATGCTTTGGAACTCTTCCATTGTTTTGGGCATCCTGCTGAAGTTTAAAAATGCTTTGGAACTCTTCCATTGTTCTCGGAATTCCGCTGATGTTTAACAATGCTTTGGAACTCTTCCATTGTTCTCGGAATTGAGCTGTAGTTTTAAAATGCTTTGCACCTCTTTCATTGTTCTCGGAATTCCGCTGAAGTTCAACCATGCTTTGGAACTCCTCCATTTTTCTGGGAATTCGGCTGAAGTTTAAAAATGCTTTGGAACTCTTCCTATGTTCTGGGAGTTCTGCTGAGGTTTAAAATTGCTTTGGAAAATTCCATTGTTCTCAGAATTCCAATGAAGCTTAAAAATGCTTTGGAACTCTTACATTGTTCTCGGAATTCCGCTAATGTTTAACAGTGCTTTGGAACTATTCCATTGTTCTCGGAATTCCGCTGTAGTTTAAAAATGCTTTGGAACCCTTTTATTGTTCTTGGAATTCCACTGAAGTTTAGCCATGCTTTGGAACTCTTACATTGTTCTCGGAATTCCGCTGAAGTTTAAAAATGCTTTGGAACTCTTCCATGGTTTTCGGAATTCTGCTGAAGTTTAAAAAATATTTTGAACTATTCCATTGTTCTCGGAATTCCGCTAATATTTAACAATGCTTTGGAACTCTTTCATTGTTCTCGGAATTCCGCTGTAGTTTAAAAATGCTTTGGAACTCCTTCATTGTTCTCGGAATTCCGCTGAAGTTTAGCCATGCTTTGGAACTCTTCCATTGTTCTCGGAATTCCGATGTAGTTTAAAAATGCATTGGAACTCTGCCATTGTTCTCGGAATTCCGCTGAAGGTTAACAATGCTTTGGAACTCTTCCGTTGTTCTCGGAATTCTGCTGAAGTTTAAAAATTCTGTGAAACTCTTCCATTGTTCTCGGATTTCCGCTGATGTTTAATAATGCTTTTTGAACTCTTCCATTGTTCTCGGAATTCCGCTGATGTTTAACAATGCTTTGGAACTCTTCCATTGTTCTCGAAATTCTGCTGAAGTTTAAAAATGCTTTGGAACTCTTCCATTGCTCTGGGAATTCTGCTAATGTTTAACAATGCTTTGGAACTCTTCCATTGTTCTCGGAAATATGCTGATGTTTAAAAATGCTTTGGAACTCTTCCATTGTTCTCGAAATTCCGCTTTAGTTTAAAAATGATTTGGAACTCTTCTATTGTTTTTGGATTTCCGCTAAAGTTTAGCATTGCTTTGGAACTCTTCCATTGTTCTCGGAATTCCGCAAAAGTTTATAAATGCTTTGGAACTCTTCCATTGTTCTCGGAATTCTGCTGAAGTTTAAAAAAGCTTTGGAACTCTTCCATTGTTCTCGGAATTCTGTGGAAGTTTAAAAATGCTTTGGAACTCCTCCATTGTTCTCGGAATTCTGCTGAAGTTTAAAAATGCTTTGGAACTCTTCCAATGTTCTGGGAATTCAGCTGAAGTTTAAAAATGCTTTGGAATTCTTCCTATGTTCTGGGAGTTCTGCTGAAGTTTAAAAATGCTTTGGAACTCTTCCATTGTTCACGGAAATCTGCTGAAGTTTAAAAGGCTTTGGAACTCTTCCATTGTTCTCGGAATTGAGCTGTAGTTTTAAAATGCTTTGCACCTCTTTCATTGTTCTCGGAATTCCGCTGAAGTTTAACCATGCTTTGGAACTCTTCCATTGTTCTCAGAATTCCAATGAAGCTTAAAAATGCTTTGGAACTCTTTCATTGTTCTCGGAATTCCGCTGAAGTTTAGCCATACTTTGGAACTCTTCCATTGTTCTCGGAATTCCGATGTAGTTTAAAAATGCATTGGAACTCTTCCATTGTTCTCGGAATTCCGCTGAAGGTTAACAATGCTTTGGAACTCTTCCATTGTTCTGGGAATTCTGCTGAAGTTTAAAAATGCTTTGGAGCTCTTCCATTGTTCTCTTAATTCCGCTCATGTTTATCAATGCTTTGGAACTCTTCCATTGTTCTGGGAATTCTGGTGAAGTTTAAAAATGCTTTGGAACTCTTCCATTGTTCTCGGAATTCCGAAGTAGTTTAAAAATGCATTGGAACTCTTCCATTGTTCTCGGAATTCCGCTGAAGGTTAACAATGCTTTGGAACTCTTCCATTGTTCTGGGAGTTATGCTGAAGTTTAAAAATGCTTTTGGAACTCTTCCATTGTTCTCTTAATTCCGCTGATGTTTATCAATGCTTTGGAACTCTTCCATTGTTCTGGGAATTCTGGTGAAGTTTAAAAATGCTTTGGAACTCTTCCATTGTTCACGGAAATCTGCTGAAGTTTAAAAGGGTTTGTAACTCTTACATTGTTCTGGGAATTCTGCTGAAGTTTAAAATTGCTTTGGATCTCTTCCATTGTTCTCAGAATTCCAATGAAGTTTAAAAATGATTTGGATCTCTTCCATTGTTCTCGGAATTCCGCTGATGTTTAACAATGCTTTGGAACTCTTCCATTGTTCTCGGAATTCCGCTGTAGTTTAAAAATGCTTTTCAACTCTTTCATTGTTCTCGGAATTCCGCTGAAGTTTAAAAATGCTTTGGAACTCCTCCATTGTTCTCGGAATTCTGCTGAAGTTTAAAAATGCTTTGGAGCTCTTCCAATGTTCTGGGAATTCAGCTGAAGTTTAAAAATGCTTTGGAACTCTTCCTATGTTCTGGGAGATATGCTGAAGTTTAAAAATGCTTTTGGAACTCTTCCATTGTTCTCTTAATTCCGCTGATGTTTATCAATGCTTTGGAACTCTTCCATTGTTCTGGGAATTCTGCTGAAGTTTAAAATTGCTTTGGAACTCTTCCATTGTTCTCAGAATTCCAATGAAGTTTAAAAATGCTTTGGATCTCTTCCATTGTTCTCGGAATTCCGCTGAAGTTTAAAAATGCTTTGGAACTCCTCCATTGTTCTCGGAATTCTGCTGAAGTTTAAAAATGCTTTGGAACTCTTCCATTGTTCTGGGAATTCGGCTGAAGTTTAAAAATGCTTTGGAACTCTTCCGATGTTCTGGGGGTTCTGCTAAAGTTCAAAAATTGCTTTGGAAAATTCTATTGTTCTCAGAAATCCAATGAAGCTTAAAAATGCTTTGGAACTCTTACATTGTTCTCGGAATTCCGCTAATGTTTAACAATGCTTTGGAACTCTTCCATTGTTCTCGGAATTCCACTGTAGTTTAAAAATGCTTTGGAACTCTTTCATTGTTCTTGAAATTCCACTGAAGTTTAAAAATGCTTTGGAACTCTTCCATGGTTCTCAGAATTCTGCTGAAGTTTAAAAAATCTTTTGAACTATTCCATTGTTCTCGGAATTGCGCTCATAATTAACAATGTTTTGGAACTCTTCCATTGTTCTCGGAATTCCGCTGATGTTTAATAATGCTTTTGGAACTCATCCATTGTTCTTGGAATTCCACTAATGTTTATCAAACCTATGGAACTCTTTCATTGTTGTCGGAATTCTGTTGATGTTTAGTAATGCTTTTGGAACTCTTCCATTGTTCTCGGAATTCTGCTAAATTTTAACAATGCTTTGGAACTCTTCCATTGTTCTCGGAATTCCGCTGATGTTTATCAAACCTATGGAACTCTTTCATTGTTCTCGGAATTCTGTTGATGTTTAATAATGCTTTTGGAACTCTTCCATTGTGCTCGGAATTCTGCTGAAGTTTAAAAATACTTTGGAACTCTTCCATTGTTCTCGGAATTCCGCTGATGTTTATCAAACCTATGGAACTCTTTCATTGTTCTCGGAATTCTGTTGATGTTTAGTAATGCTTTTGGAACTCTTCCATTGTTCTCGGAATTCTGCTGAATTTTAACAATGCTTTGGAACTCTTCCATAATTCTCAGAATTCTGCTGAAGTTTAAAAATGCTTTGGTACTCTTCCATTGTTCTCAGAATTCCAATGAAGCTTAAAAATGCTTTGGAACTCTTTAATTTTTCTCAGAATTCCGCTAAAGTTTAATAATGCTTTGGAACTCCTCCATTTTTCTTGGATTCTGCTAAAGTTTAAAAATGCTTTGGAACTCTTCAAATGTTCTGGGAATTCAGCTGAAGTGTAAAAATGCTTTGGAACTCTTACTATGTTCTGGGAGTTCTGCTGATGTTTAAAAATGCTTGGGAACTCTTCCATTGTTCTCGGAATTCCGCTGATGTTTAACAATGCTTTAGAACTCTTCCATTGTTACCGGAATTCCGCTGATGTTTAACAATGCTTTTGAACTCTTCCATTGTTCTCGGAATTCCGCTGTAGTTTAAAAACGCATAGGAAATCTTCCATTGTTCTCGGAATTCCGCTCAAGTTTTACAATGCTTTGGAACTCTTCCATTTTTCTCGGAATTCTGCTGAAGTTTAAAAATGCTTTGGAACTCTTCCATTGTTCTCGGAATTCCGCTGATGTTTAACAATGCTTTGGAACTCTTCCATTGTTCTCGGAATTCCGCTGTAGTTTAAAAATGCTTTGCAACTCTTTCATTGTTCTCGGAATTCCGCTGAAGTTTAAAAATGCTTTGGAACTCCTCCATTGTTCTCGGAATTCTGCTGAAGTTTAAAAATGCTTTGGAACTCTTCCAATGTTCTGGGAATTCAGCTGAAGTTTAAAAATGCTTTGGAACTCTTCCAATGTTCTGGGAATTCAGCTGAAGTTTAAAAATGCTTTGGAACTCTTCCTATGTTCTGGGAGTTATGCTGAAGTTTAAAAATGCTTTTGTAACTCTTCCATTGTTCTCTTAATTCCGCTGATGTTTATCAATGCTTTGGAACTCTTCCATTGTTCTGGGAATTCTGCTGAAGTTGAAAATTGCTTTGGAACTCTTCCATTGTTCTCAGAATTCCAATGAAGTTTAAAAATGCTTTGGATCTCTTCCATTGTTCTCGGAATTCCGCTGAAGTTTAAAAATGCTTTGGAACTCCTCCATTGTTCTTGGAATTCTGCTGAACTTTAAAAAAGCTTTGGAACTCTTCCATTGTTCTCGGAATTCCGCTGAAGTTTAACAATGCTTTGGAACTCTTCCCTTGTTCTCGGAATTCTGTGGAAGTTTAAAAATGCTTTGGAACTCCTCCATTGTTCTCGGAATTCTGCTGAAGTTTAAAAATGCTTTGGAACTCTTCCAATGTTCTGGGAATTCAGCTGAAGTTTAAAAATGCTTTGGAACTCTTCCTATGTTCTGGGAGTTATGCTGAAGTTTAAAAATGCTTTTGGAACTCTTCCATTGTTCTCTTAATTCCGCTGATGTTTATCAATGCTTTGGAACTCTTCCATTGTTCTGGGAATTCTGGTGAAGTTTAAAAATGCTTTGGAACTCTTCCATTGTTCACGGAAATCTGCTGAAGTTTAAAAGGGTTTGTAACTCTTCCATTGTTCTGGGAATTCTGCTGAAGTTTAAAATTGCTTTGGAACTCTTCCATTGTTCTCAGAATTCCAATGAAGTTTAAAAATGATTTGGATCTCTTCCATTGTTCTCGGAATTCCGCTGATGTTTAACAATGCTTTGGAACTCTTCCATTGTTCTCGGAATTCCGCTGTAGTTTAAAAATGCTTTGCAACTCTTTCATTGTTCTCGGAATTCCGCTGAAGTTTAAAAATGCTTTGGAACTCCTCCATTGTTCTCGGAATTCTGCTGAAGTTTAAAAATGCTTTGGAACTCTTCCAATGTTCTGGGAATTCAGCTGAAGTTTAAAAATGCTTTGGAACTCTTCCTATGTTCTGGGAGTTATGCTGAAGTTTAAAAATGCTTTTGGAACTCTTCCATTGTTCTCTTAATTCCGCTGATGTTTATCAATGCTTTGGAACTCTTCCATTGTTCTGGGAATTCTGCTGAAGTTTAAAATTGCTTTGCAACTCTTCCATTGTTCTCAGAATTCCAATGAAGTTTAAAAATGCTTTGGATCTCTTCCATTGTTCTCGGAATTCCGCTGAAGTTTAAAAATGCTTTGGAACTCCTCCATTGTTCTCGGAATTCTGCTGAAGTTTAAAAGCTTTGGAACTCTTCCATTGTTCTGGGAATTCGGCTGAAGTTTAAAAATGCTTTGGAACTCTTCCTATGTTCTGGGAGTTCTGCTAAAGTTTAAAATTGCTTTGGAAAATTCCATTGTTCTCAGAAATCCAATGAAGCTTAAAAATGCTTTGGAACTCTTACATTGTTCTCGGAATTCCGCTAATGTTTAACAATGCTTTGTAACTCTTCCATTGTTCTCGGAATTCCACTGTAGTTTAAAAATGCTTTGGAACTCTTTCATTGTTCTTGAAATTCCACTGAAGTTTAAAAATGCTTTGGAACTCTTCCATGGTTCTCAGAATTCTGCTGAAGTTTAAAAAATCTTTTGAACTATTCCATTGTTCTCGGAATTGCGCTCATAATTAACAATGTTTTGGAACTATTCCATTGTTCTCGGAATTCCGCTGATGTTTAATAATGCTTTTGGAACTCATCCATTGTTCTTGGAATTCCACTAATGTTTATCAAACCTATGGAACTCTTTCATTGTTCTCGGAATTCTGTTGATGTTTAGTAATGCTTTTGGAACTCTTCCATTGTTCTCGGAATTCTGCTAAATTTTAACAATGCTTTGGAACTCTTCCATTGTTCTCGGAATTCCGCTGATGTTTATCAAACCTATGGAACTCTTTCATTGTTCTCGGAATTCTGTTGATGTTTAATAATGCTTTTGGAACTCTTCCATTGTGCTCGGAATTCTGCTGAAGTTTAAAAATACTTTGGAACTCTTCCATTGTTCTCGGAATTCCGCTGATGTTTATCAAACCTATGGAACTCTTTCATTGTTCTCGGAATTCTGTTGATGTTTAGTAATGCTTTTGGAACTCTTCCATTGTTCTCGGAATTCTGCTGAATTTTAACAATGCTTTGGAACTCTTCCATAATTCTCAGAATTCTGCTGAAGTTTAAAAATGCTTTGGTACTCTTCCATTGTTCTCAGAATTCCAATGAAGCTTAAAAATGCTTTGGAACTCTTCCATAATTCTCAGAATTCTGCTGAAGTTTAAAAATGCTTTGGAACTCTTCCATTGTTCTCGGAATTCCGCTGATGTTTATCAAACCTATGGAACTCTTTCATTGTTCTCGGAATTCTGTTGATGTTTAATAATGCTTTGGAACTCTTCCATAATTCTCAGAATTCTGCTGAAGTTTAAAAATGCTTTGGTACTCTTCCATTGTTCTCAGAATTCCAATGAAGCTTAAAAATGCTTTGGAACTCTTTAATTTTTCTCAGAATTCCGCTAAAGTTTAATAATGCTTTGGAACTCCATCATTTTTCTTGGATTCTGCTAAAGTTTAAAAATGCTTTGGAACTCTTCAAATGTTCTGGGAATTCAGCTGAAGTGTAAAAATGCTTTGGAACTCTTACTATGTTCTGGGAGTTCTGCTGATGTTTAAAAATGCTTGGGAACTCTTCCATTGTTCTCGGAATTCTGCTGATGTTTAACAATGCTTTAGAACTCTTCCATTGTTACCGGAATTCCGCTGATGTTTAACAATGCTTTTGAACTCTTCCATTGTTCTCGGAATTCCGCTGTAGTTTAAAAATGCATAGGAAATCTTCCATTGTTCTCGGAATTCCGCTGAAGTTTTACAATGCTTTGGAACTCTTCCATTTTTCTCGGAATTCTGCTGAAGTTTAAAAATGCTTTGGAACTCTTCCATTGTTCTCGGAATTCCGCTGATGTTTAACAATGCTTTGGAACTCTTCCATTGTTCTCGGAATTCCGCTGTAGTTTAAAATTGCTTTGCAACTCTTTCATTGTTCTCGGAATTCCGCTGAAGTTTAAAAATGCTTTGGAACTCCTCCATTGTTCTCGGAATTCTGCTGAAGTTTAAAAATGCTTTGGAACTCTTCCAATGTTCTGGGAATTCAGCTGAAGTTTAAAAATGCTTTGGAACTCTTCCAATGTTCTGGGAATTCAGCTGAAGTTTAAAAATGCTTTGGAACTCTTCCTATGTTCTGGGAGTTATGCTGAAGTTTAAAAATGCTTTTGTAACTCTTCCATTGTTCTCTTAATTCCGCTGATGTTTATCAATGCTTTGGAACTCTTCCATTGTTCTGGGAATTCTGCTGAAGTTGAAAATTGCTTTGGAACTCTTCCATTGTTCTCAGAATTCCAATGAAGTTTAAAAATGCTTTGGATCTCTTCCATTGTTCTCGGAATTCCGCTGAAGTTTAAAAATGCTTTGGAACTCCTCCATTGTTCTTGGAATTCTGCTGAACTTTAAAAAAGCTTTGGAACTCTTCCATTGTTCTCGGAATTCCGCTGAAGTTTAACAATGCTTTGGAACTCTTCCCTTGTTCTCGGAATTCTGTGGAAGTTTAAAAATGCTTTGGAACTCCTCCATTGTTCTCGGAATTCTGCTGAAGTTTAAAAATGCTTTGGAACTCTTCCAATGTTCTGGGAATTCAGCTGAAGTTTAAAAATGCTTTGGAACTCTTCCTATGTTCTGGGAGTTATGCTGACGTTTAAAAATGCTTTTGGAACTCTTCCATTGTTCTCTTAATTCCGCTGATGTTTATCAATGCTTTGGAACTCTTCCATTGTTCTGGGAATTCTGGTGAAGTTTAAAAATGCTTTGGAACTCTTCCATTGTTCACGGAAATCTGCTGAAGTTTAAAAGGGTTTGTAACTCTTCCATTGTTCTGGGAATTCTGCTGAAGTTTAAAATTGCTTTGGAACTCTTCCATTGTTCTCAGAATTCCAATGAAGTTTAAAAATGATTTGGATCTCTTCCATTGTTCTCGGAATTCCGCTGATGTTTAACAATGCTTTGGAACTCTTCCATTGTTCTCGGAATTCCGCTGTAGTTTAAAAATGCTTTGCAACTCTTTCATTGTTCTCGGAATTCCGCTGAAGTTTAAAAATGCTTTGGAACTCTTCCTATGTTCTGGGAGTTATGCTGAAGTTTAAAAATGCTTTTGGAACTCTTCCATTGTTCTCTTAATTCCGCTGATGTTTATCAATGCTTTGGAACTCTTCCATTGTTCTGGGAATTCTGCTGAAGTTTAAAATTGCTTTGCAACTCTTCCATTGTTCTCAGAATTCCAATGAAGTTTAAAAATGCTTTGGATCTCTTCCATTGTTCTCGGAATTCCGCTGAAGTTTAAAAATGCTTTGGAACTCCTCCATTGTTCTCGGAATTCTGCTGAAGTTTAAAAATGCTTTGGAACTCTTCCATTGTTCTGGGAATTCGGCTGAAGTTTAAAAATGCTTTGGAACTCTTCCTATGTTCTGGGAGTTCTGCTAAAGTTTAAAATTGCTTTGGAAAATTCCATTGTTCTCAGAAATCCAATGAAGCTTAAAAATGCTTTGGAACTCTTACATTGTTCTTGGAATTCCGCTAATGTTTAACAATGCTTTGGAACTCTTCCATTGTTCTCGGAATTCCACTGTAGTTTAAAAATGCTTTGGAACTCTTTCATTGTTCTTGAAATTCCACTGAAGTTTAAAAATGCTTTGGAACTCTTCCATGGTTCTCAGAATTCTGCTGAAGTTTAAAAAATCTTTTGAACTATTCCATTGTTCTCGGAATTGCGCTCATAATTAACAATGTTTTGGAACTATTCCATTGTTCTCGGAATTCCGCTGATGTTTAATAATGCTTTTGGAACTCATCCATTGTTCTTGGAATTCCACTAATGTTTATCAAACCTATGGAACTCTTTCATTGTTCTCGGAATTCTGTTGATGTTTTGTAATGCTTTTGGAACTCTTCCATTGTTCTCGGAATTCTGCTAAATTTTAACAATGCTTTGGAACTCTTCCATTGTTCTCGGAATTCCGCTGATGTTTATCAAACCTATGGAACTCTTTCATTGTTCTCGGAATTCTGTTGATGTTTAATAATGCTTTGGAACTCTTCCATAATTCTCAGAATTCTGCTGAAGTTTAAAAATGCTTTGGTACTCTTCCATTGTTCTCAGAATTCCAGTGAAGCTTAAAAATGCTTTGGAACTCTTTAATTTTTCTCAGAATTCCGCTAAAGTTTAATAATGCTTTGGAACTCCTCCATTTTTCTTGGATTCTGCTAAAGTTTAAAAATGCTTTGGAACTCTTCAAATGTTCTGGGAATTCAGCTGAAGTGTAAAAATGCTTTGGAACTCTTCCTATGTTCTGGGAGTTCTGCTGATGTTTAAAAATGCTTGGGAACTCTTCCATTGTTCTCGGAATTCCGCTGATGTTTAACAATGCTTTAGAACTCTTCCATTGTTACCGGAATTCCGCTGATGTTTAACAATGCTTTTGAACTCTTCCATTGTTCTCGGAATTCCGCTGTAGTTTAAAAATGCATAGGAAATCTTCCATTGTTCTCGGAATTCCGCTGAAGTTTTACAATGCTTTGGAACTCTTCCATTTTTCTCGGAATTCTGCTGAAGTTTAAAAATGTTTTGGAACTCTTCCATTGTTCTCGGAATTCCGCTGATGTTTAACAATGCTTTGGAACTCTTCCATTGTTCTCGGAATTCCGCTGTAGTTTAAAAATGCTTTGGAACTCTTTCATTGTTCTCGGAATTCCGCTGAAGTTTAGCCATACTTTGGAACTCTTCCATTGTTCTCGGAATTCCGATGTAGTTTAAAAATGCATTGGAACTCTTCCATTGTTCTCGGAATTCCGCTGAAGGTTAACAATGCTTTGGAACTCTTCCATTGTTCTGGGAATTCTGCTGAAGTTTAAAAATGCTTTGGAACTCTTCCATTGTTCTCGGAATTCCGCTGATGTTTAACAATGCTTTGGAACTCTTCCACTGTTCTCGGAATTGAGCTGTAGTTTTAAAATGCTTTGCACCTCTTTCATTGTTCTCGGAATTCCGCTGAAGTTTAACCATGCTTTGGAACTCTTCCATTGTTCTCGGAATTCCGCTGAAGTTTAAAAATGCTTTGGAACTCCTCCATTGTTCTCGGAATTCTGCTGAAGTTTAAAAATGCTTTGGAACTCTTCCATTGTTCTGGGAATTCGGCTGAAGTTTAAAAATGCTTTGGAACTCTTCCTGTGTTCTCGGAGTTCTGCTGAAGTTTAAAATTGCTTTGGAAAATTCCATTGTTCTCAGAATTCCAATGAAGCTTAAAAATGCTTTGGAACTCTTACATTGTTCTCGGAATTCAGCTAATGTTTAACAATGCTTTGGAACTCTTCCATTGTTCTCGGAATTCCGCTGTAGTTTAAAAATGCTTTGGAACTCTTTCATTGTTCTCGGAATTCCGATGAAGTTTAGCCATACTTTGGAACTCTTCCATTGTTCTCGGAATTCCGATGTAGTTTAAAAATGCATTGGAACTCTTCCATTGTTCTCGGAATTCCGCTGAAGGTTAACAATGCTTTGGAACTCTTCCATTGTTCTGGGAATTCTGCTGAAGTTTAAAAATGCTTTGGAACTCTTCCATTGTTCTCTTAATTCCGCTGATGTTTATCAATGCTTTGGAACTCTTCCATTGTTCTGGGAATTCTGGTGAAGTTTAAAAATGCTTTGGAACTCTTCCATTGTTCTCGGAATTCCGATGTAGTTTAAAAATGCATTGGAACTCTTCCATTGTTCTCGGAATTCCGCTGAAGGTTAACAATGCTTTGGAACTCTTCCATTGTTCTGGGAGTTATGCTGAAGTTTAAAAATGCTTTTGGAACTCTTCCATTGTTCTCTTAATTCCGCTGATGTTTATCAATGCTTTGGAACTCTTCCATTGTTCTGGGAATTCTGGTGAAGTTTAAAAATGCTTTGGAACTCTTCCATTGTTCACGGAAATCTGCTGAAGTTTAAAAGGGTTTGTAACTCTTCCATTGTTCTGGGAATTCTGCTGAAGTTTAAAATTGCTTTGGATCTCTTCCATTGTTCTCAGAATTCCAATGAAGTTTAAAAATGATTTGGATCTCTTCCATTGTTCTCGGAATTCCGCTGATGTTTAACAATGCTTTGGAACTCTTCCATTGTTCTCGGAATTCCGCTGTAGTTTAAAAATGCTTTGCAACTCTTTCATTGTTCTCGGAATTCCGCTGAAGTTTAAAAATGCTTTGGAACTCCTCCATTGTTCTCGGAATTCTGCTGAAGTTTAAAAATGCTTTGGAACTCTTCCAATGTTCTGGGAATTCAGCTGAAGTTTAAAAATGCTTTGGAACTCTTCCTATGTTCTGGGAGTTATGCTGAAGTTTAAAAATGCTTTTGGAAGTCTTCCATTGTTCTCTTAATTCCGCTGATGTTTATCAATGCTTTGGAACTCTTTCATTGTTCTGGGAAATCTGCTGAAGTATAAAATTGCTTTGGAACTCTTCCATTGTTCTCAGAATTCCAATGAAGTTTAAAAATGCTTTGGATCTCTTCCATTGTTCTCGGAATTCCGCTGAAGTTTAAAAATGCTTTGGAACTCCTCCATTGTTCTCGGAATTCTGCTGAAGTTTAAAAATGCTTTGGAACTCTTCCATTGTTCTGGGAATTCGGCTGAAGTTTAAAAATGCTTTGGAACTCTTCCTATGTTCTGGGAGTTCTGCTAAAGTTTAAAATTGCTTTGGAAAATTCCATTGTTCTCAGAAATCCAATGAAGCTTAAAAATGCTTTGGAACTCTTACATTGTTCTCGGAATTCCGCTAATGTTTAACAATGCTTTGGAACTCTTCCATTGTTCTCGGAATTCCACTGTAGTTTAAAAATGCTTTGGAACTCTTTCATTGTTCTTGAAATTCCACTGAAGTTTAAAAATGCTTTGGAACTCTTCCATGGTTCTCAGAATTCTGCTGAAGTTTAAAAAATCTTTTGAACTATTCCATTGTTCTCGGAATTGCGCTCATAATTAACAATGTTTTGGAACTATTCCATTGTTCTCGGAATTCCGCTGATGTTTAATAATGCTTTTGGAACTCTTCCATTGTGCTCGGAATTCTGCTGAAGTTTAAAAATACTTTGGAACTCTTCCATTGTTCTCGGAATTCCGCTGATGTTTATCAAACCTATGGAACTCTTTCATTGTTCTCGGAATTCTGTTGATGTTTAGTAATGCTTTTGGAACTCTTCCATTGTTCTCGGAATTCTGCTGAATTTTAACAATGCTTTGGAACTCTTCCATAATTCTCAGAATTCTGCTGAAGTTTAAAAATGCTTTGGTACTCTTCCATTGTTCTCAGAATTCCAATGAAGCTTAAAAATGCTTTGGAACTCTTTAATTTTTCTCAGAATTCCGCTAAAGTTTAATAATGCTTTGGAACTCCTCCATTTTTCTTGGATTCTGCTAAAGTTTAAAAATGCTTTGGAACTCTTCAAATGTTCTGGGAATTCAGCTGAAGTGTAAAAATGCTTTGGAACTCTTACTATGTTCTGGGAGTTCTGCTGATGTTTAAAAATGCTTGGGAACTCTTCCATTGTTCTCGGAATTCCGCTGATGTTTAACAATGCTTTGGAACTCTTCCATTGTTACCGGAATTCCGCTGATGTTTAACAATGCTTTTGAACTCTTCCATTGTTCTCGGAATTCCGCTGTAGTTTAAAAATGCATAGGAAATCTTCCATTGTTCTCGGAATTCCGCTGAAGTTTTACAATGCTTTGGAACTCTTCCATTTTTCTCGGAATTCTGCTGAAGTTTAAAAATGCTTTGGAACTCTTCCATTGTTCTCGGAATTCCGCTGATGTTTAACAATGCTTTGGAACTCTTCCATTGTTCTCGGAATTCCGCTGTAGTTTAAAAATGCTTTGCAACTCTTTCATTGTTCTCGGAATTCCGCTGAAGTTTAAAAATGCTTTGGAACTCCTCCATTGTTCTCGGAATTCTGCTGAAGTTTAAAAATGCTTTGGAACTCTTAAATGTTCTGGGAATTCAGCTGAAGTTTAAAAATGCTTTGGAACTCTTCCAATGTTCTGGGAATTCAGCTGAAGTTTAAAAATGCTTTGGAACTCTTCCTATGTTCTGGGAGTTATGCTGAAGTTTAAAAATGCTTTTGTAACTCTTCCATTGTTCTCCTAATTCCGCTGATGTTTATCAATGCTTTGGAACTCTTCCATTGTTCTGGGAATTCTGCTGAAGTTGAAAATTGCTTTGGAACTCTTCCATTGTTCTCAGAATTCCAATGAAGTTTAAAAATGCTTTGGATCTCTTCCATTGTTCTCGGAATTCCGCTGAAGTTTAACAATGCTTTGGAACTCTTCCCTTGTTCTCGGGATTCTGTGGAAGTTTAAAAATGCTTTGGAACTCCTCCATTGTTCTCGGAATTCTGCTGAAGTTTAAAAATGCTTTGGAACTCTTCCAATGTTCTGGGAATTCAGCTGAAGTTTAAAAATGCTTTGGAACTCTTCCTATGTTCTGGGAGTTATGCTGAAGTTTAAAAATGCTTTTGGAACTCTTCCATTGTTCTCTTAATTCCGCTGATGTTTATCAATGCTTTGGAACTCTTCCATTGTTCTGGGAATTCTGGTGAAGTTTAAAAATGCTTTGGAACTCTTCCATTGTTCACGGAAATCTGCTGAAGTTTAAAAGGGTTTGTAACTCTTCCATTGTTCTGGGAATTCTGCTGAAGTTTAAAATTGCTTTGGAACTCTTCCATTGTTCTCAGAATTCCAATGAAGTTTAAAAATGATTTGGATCTCTTCCATTGTTCTCGGAATTCCGCTGATGTTTAACAATGCTTTGGAACTCTTCCATTGTTCTCGGAATTCCGCTGTAGTTTAAAAATAGTTTGCAACTCTTTCATTGTTCTCGGAATTCCGCTGAAGTTTAAAAATGCTTTGGAACTCTTCCTATGTTCTGGGAGTTATGCTGAAGTTTAAAAATGCTTTTGGAACTCTTCCATTGTTCTCTTAATTCCGCTGATGTTTATCAATGCTTTGGAACTCTTCCATTGTTCTGGGAATTCTGCTGAAGTTTAAAATTGCTTTGCAACTCTTCCATTGTTCTCAGAATTCCAATGAAGTTTAAAAATGCTTTGGAACTCCTCCATTGTTCTTGGAATTCTGCTGAAGTTTAAAAATGCTTTGGAACTCCTCCATTGTTCTCGGAATTCTGCTGAAGTTTAAAAATGCTTTGAAACTCTTCCATTGTTCTGGGAATTCGGCTGAAGTTTAAAAATGCTTTGGAACTCTTCCTATATTCTGGGAGTTCTGCTAAAGTTTAAAATTGCTTTGGAAAATTCCATTGTTCTCAGAAATCCAATGAAGCTTAAAAATGCTTTGGAACTCTTACATTGTTCTCGGAATTCCGCTAATGTTTAACAATGCTTTGGAACTCTTCCATTGTTCTCGGAATTCCACTGTAGTTTAAAAATGCTTTGGAACTCTTTCATTGTTCTTGAAATTCCACTGAAGTTTAAAAATGCTTTGGAACTCTTCCATGGTTCTCAGAATTCTGCTGAAGTTTAAAAAATCTTTTGAACTATTCCATTGTTCTCGGAATTGCGCTCATAATTAACAATGTTTTGGAACTATTCCATTGTTCTCGGAATTCCGCTGATGTTTAATAATGCTTTTGGGACTCATCCATTGTTCTTGGAATTCCACTAATGTTTATCAAACCTATGGAACTCTTTCATTGTTCTCGGAATTCTGTTGATGTTTAGTAATGCTTTTGGAACTCTTCCATTGTTCTCGGAATTCTGCTAAATTTTAACAATGCTTTGGAACTCTTCCATTGTTCTCGGAATTCCGCTGATGTTTATCAAACCTATGAACTCTTTCATTGTTCTCGGAATTCTGTTGATGTTTAATAATGCTTTTGAAACTCTTCCATTGTGCTCGGAATTCTGCTGAAGTTTAAAAATACTTTGGAACTCTTCCATTGTTCTCGGAATTCCGCTGATGTTTATCAAACCTATGGAACTCTTTCATTGTTCTCGGAATTCTGTTGATGTTTAGTAATGCTTTTGGAACTCTTCCATTGTTCTCGGAATTCTGCTGAATTTTAACAATGCTTTGGAACTCTTCCATAATTCTCAGAATTCTGCTGAAGTTTAAAAATGCTTTGGTACTCTTCCATTGTTCTCAGAATTCCAATGAAGCTTAAAAATGCTTTGGAACTCTTTAATTTTTCTCAGAATTCCGCTAAAGTTTAATAATGCTTTGGAACTCCTCCATTTTTCTTGGATTCTGCTAAAGTTTAAAAATGCTTTGGAACTCTTCAAATGTTCTGGGAATTCAGCTGAAGTGTAAAAATGCTTTGGAACTCTTCCTATGTTGTGGGAGTTCTGCTGATGTTTAAAAATGCTTGGGAACTCTTCCATTGTTCTCGGAATTCCGCTGATGTTTAACAATGCTTTAGAACTCTTCCATTGTTACCGGAATTCTGCTGATGTTTAACAATGCTTTTGAACTCTTCCATTGTTCTCGGAATTCCGCTGTAGTTTAAAAATGCATAGGAAATCTTCCATTGTTCTCGGAATTCCGCTGAAGTTTTACAATGCTTTGGAACTCTTCCATTTATCTCGGAATTCTGCTGAAGTTTAAAAATGCTTTGGAACTCTTCCATTGTTCTCGCAATTCCGCTGATGTTTAACAATGCTTTGGAACTCTTCCATTGTTCTCGGAATTCCGCTGTAGTTTAAAAATGCTTTGGAACTCTTTCATTGTTCTCGGAATTCCGCTGAAGTTTAGCCATACTTTGGAACTCTTCCATTGTTCTCGGAATTCCGATGTAGTTTAAAAATGCATTGGAACTCTTCCATTGTTCTCGGAATTCCGCTGAAGCTTAACAATGCTTTGGAACTCTTCCATTGTTCTGGGAATTCTGCTGAAGTTTAAAAATGCTTTGGAACTCTTCCATTGTTCTCGGAATTGAGCTGTAGTTTTAAAATGCTTTGCACCTCTTTCATTGTTCTCGGAATTCCGCTGAAGTTCAACCATGCTTTGGAACTCCTCCATTGTTCTGGGAATTCGGCTGAAGTTTAAAAATGCTTTGGAACTCTTCCTATGTTCTAGGAGTTCTGCTGAGGTTTAAAATTGCTTTGGAAAATTCCATTGTTCTCAGAATTCCAGTGAAGCTTAAAAATGCTTTGGAACTCTTACATTGTTCTCGGAATTCCGCTAATGTTTAACAGTGCTTTGGAACTATTCCATTGTTCTCGGAATTCCGCTGTAGTTTAAAAATGCTTTGGAACCCTTTTATTGTTCTTGGAATTCCACTGAAGTTTAGCCATGCTTTGGAACTCTTACATTGATCTCGGAATTCCGCTGAAGTTTAAAAATGCTTTGGAACTCTTCCATGGTTTTCGGAATTCTGCTGAAGTTTAAAAAAGATTTTGAACTATTCCATTGTTCTCGGAATTCCGCTAATATTTAACAATGCTTTGGAACTCTTTCATTGTTCTCGGAATTCCGCTGTAGTTTAAAAATGCTTTGGAACTCCTTCATTGTTCTCGGAATTCCGCTGAAGTTTAGCCATGCTTTGGAACTCTTCCATTGTTCTCAGAATTCCGATGTAGTTTAAAAATGCATTGGAACTCTGCCATTGTTCTCGGAATTCCGCTGAAGGTTAACAATGCTTTGGAACTCTTCCGTTGTTCTCGGAATTCTGCTGAAGTTTAAAAATTCTGTGGAACTCTTCCATTGTTCTCGGATTTCCGCTGATGTTTAATAATGCTTTTTGAACTCTTCCATTGTTCTCGGAATTCCGCTGATGTTTAACAATGCTTTGGAACTCTTCCATTGTTCTCGGAATTCTGCTGAAGTTTAAAAATGCTTTGGAACTCTTCCATTGCTCTGGGAATTCTGCTAATGTTTAACAATGCTTTGGAACTCTTCCATTGTTCTCGGAAATATGCTGATGTTTAAAAATGCTTTGGAACTCTTCCATTGTTCTCGAAATTCTGCTTTAGTTTAAAAATGATTTGGAACTCTTCTATTGTTTTTGGATTTCCGCTAAAGTTTAGCAATGCTTTGGAACTCTTCCATTGTTCTCGGAATTCCGCAAAAGTTTATAAATGCTTTGGAACTCTTCCATTGTTCTCAGAATTCTGCTGAAGTTTAAAAAAGCTTTGGAACTCTTCCATTGTTCTCGGAATTCTGTGGAAGTTTAAAAATGCTTTGGAACTCCTCCATTGTTCTCGGAATTCTGCTGAAGTTTAAAAATGCTTTGGAACTCTTCCAATGTTCTGGGAATTCAGCTGAAGTTTAAAAATGCTTTGGAATTCTTCCTATGTTCTGGGAGTTCTGCTGAAGTTTAAAAATGCCTTGGAACTCTTCCATTGTTCACGGAAATCTGCTGAAGTTTAAAAGGCTTTGGAACTCTTCCATTGTTCTCGGAATTGAGCTGTAGTTTTAAAATGCTTTGCACCTCTTTCATTGTTCTCGGAATTCCGCTGAAGTTTAACCATGCTTTGGAACTCTTCCATTGTTCTCGGAATTCCGCTGAAGTTTAAAAATGCTTTGGAACTCCTCCATTGTTCTCGGAATTCTGCTGAAGTTTAAAAATGCTTTGGAACTCTTCCATTGTTCTGGGAATTCGGCTGAAGTTTAAAAATGCTTTGGAACTCTTCCTATGTTCTGGGAGTTCTGCTGAAGTTTAAAATTGCTTTGGAAAATTCCATTGTTCTCAGAATTCCAATGAAGCTTAAAAATGCTTTGGAACTCTTACATTGTTCTCGGAATTCAGCTAATGTTTAACAATGCTTTGGAACTCTTCCATTGTTCTCGGATTTCCGCTGTAGTTTAAAAATGCTTTGGAACTCTTTCATTGTTCTCGGAATTCCGCTGAAGTTTAGCCATACTTTGGAACTCTTCCATTGTTCTCGGAATTCCGATGTAGTTTAAAAATGCATTGGAACTCTTCCATTGTTCTCGGAATTCCGCTGAAGGTTAACAATGCTTTGGAACTCTTCCATTGTTCTGGGAATTCTGCTGAAGTTTAAAAATGCTTTGGAACTCTTCCATTGTTCTCTTAATTCCGCTGATGTTTATCAATGCTTTGGAACTCTTCCATTGTTCTGGGAATTCTGGTGAAGTTTAAAAATGCTTTGGAACTCTTCCATTGTTCTCGGAATTCCGATGTAGTTTGAAAATGCATTGGAACTCTTCCATTGTTCTCGGAATTCCGCTGAAGGTTAACAATGCTTTGGAACTCTTCCATTGTTCTGGGAGTTATGCTGAAGTTTAAAAATGCTTTTGGAACTCTTCCATTGTTCTCTTAATTCCGCTGATGTTTATCAATGCTTTGGAACTCTTCCATTGTTCTGGGAATTCTGGTGAAGTTTAAAAATGCTTTGGAACTCTTCCATTGTTCACGGAAATCTGCTGAAGTTTAAAAGGGTTTGTAACTCTTCCATTGTTCTGGGAATTCTGCTGAAGTTTAAAATTGCTTTGGATCTCTTCCATTGTTCTCAGAATTCCAATGAAGTTTAAAAATGATTTGGATCTCTTCCATTGTTCTCGGAATTCCGCTGATGTTTAACAATGCTTTGGAACTCTTCCATTGTTCTCGGAATTCCGCTGTAGTTTAAAAATGCTTTGCAACTCTTTCATTGTTCTCGGAATTCCGCTGAAGTTTAAAAATGCTTTGGAACTCCTCCATTGTTCTCGGAATTCTGCTGAAGTTTAAAAATGCTTTGGAACTCTTCCAATGTTCTGGGAATTCAGCTGAAGTTTAAAAATGCTTTGGAACTCTTCCTATGTTCTGGGAGTTATGCTGAAGTTTAAAAATGCTTTTGGAACTCTTCCATTGTTCTCTTAATTCCGCTGATGTTTATCAATGCTTTGGAACTCTTCCATTGCTCGGGAATTCTGCTGAAGTTTAAAATTGCTTTGGAACTCTTCCATTGTTCTCAGAATTCCAATGAAGTTTAAAAATGCTTTGGATCTCTTCCATTGTTCTTGGAATTCCGCTGAAGTTTAAAAATGCTTTGGAACTCCTCCATTGTTCTCGGAATTCTGCTGAAGTTTAAAAATGCTTTGGAACTCTTCCATTGTTCTGGGAATTCGGCTGAAGTTTAAAAATGCTTTGGAACTCTTCCTATGTTCTGGGAGTTCTGCTAAAGTTTAAAATTGCTTTGGAAAATTCCATTGTTCTCAGAAATCCAATGAAGCTTAAAAATGCTTTGGAACTCTTACATTGTTCTCGGAATTCCGCTAATGTTTAACAATGCTTTGGAACTCTTCCATTGTTCTCGGAATTCCACTGTAGTTTAAAAATGCTTTGGAACTCTTTCGTTGTTCTTGAAATTCCACTGAAGTTTAAAAATGCTTTGGAACTCTTCCATGGTTCTCAGAATTCTGCTGAAGTTTAAAAAATCTTTTGAACTTTTCCATTGTTCTCGGAATTGCGCTCATAATTAACAATGTTTTGGAACTATTCCATTGTTCTCGGAATTCCGCTGATGTTTAATAATGCTTTTGGAACTCATCCATTGTTCTTGGAATTCCACTAATGTTTATCAAACCTATGGAACTCTTTCATTGTTCTCGGAATTCTGTTGATGTTTAGTAATGCTTTTGGAACTCTTCCATTGTTCTCGGAATTCTGCTAAATTTTAACAATGCTTTGGAACTCTTCCATTGTTCTCGGAATTCCGCTGATGTTTATCAAACCTATGGAACTCTTTCATTGTTCTCGGAATTCTGTTGATGTTTAATAATGCTTTTGGAACTCTTCCATTGTGCTCGGAATTCTGCTGAAGTTTAAAAATACTTTGGAACTATTCCATTGTTCTCGGAATTCCGCTGATGTTTATCAAACCTATGGAACTCTTTCATTGTTCTCGGAATTCTGTTGATGTTTAGTAATGCTTTTGGAACTCTTCCATTGTTCTCGGAATTCTGCTGCATTTTAACAATGCTTTGGAACTCTTCCATAATTCTCAGAATTCTGCTGAAGTTTAAAAATGCTTTGGTACTCTTCCATTGTTCTCAGAATTCCAATGAAGCTTAAAAATGCTTTGGAACTCTTTAATTTTTCTCAGAATTCCGCTAAAGTTTAATAATGCTTTGGAACTCCTCCATTTTTCTTGGATTCTGCTAAAGTTTAAAAATGCTTTGGAACTCTTCAAATGTTCTGGGAATTCAGCTGAAGTGTAAAAATGCTTTGGAACTCTTACTATGTTCTGGGAGTTCTGCTGATGTTTAAAAATGCTTGGGAACTCTTCCATTGTTCTCGGAATTCCGCTGATGTTTAACAATGCTTTAGAACTCTTCCATTGTTACCGGAATTCCGCTGATGTTTAACAATGCTTTTGAACTCTTCCATTGTTCTCGGAATTCCGCTGTAGTTTAAAAATGCATAGGAAATCTTCCATTGTTATCGGAATTCCGCTGAAGTTTTACAATGCTTTGGAACTCTTCCATTTTTCTCGGAATTCTGCTGAAGTTTAAAAATGCTTTGGAACTCTTCCATTGTTCTCGGAATTCCGCTGATGTTTAACAATGCTTTGGAACTCTTCCATTGTTCTCGGAATTCCGCTGTAGTTTAAAAATGCTTTGGAACTCTTTCATTGTTCTCGGAATTCCGCTGAAGTTTAGCCATACTTTGGAACTCTTCCATTGTTCTCGGAATTCCGATGTAGTTTAAAAATGCATTGGAACTCTTCCATTGTTCTCGGAATTCCGCTGAAGGTTAACAATGCTTTGGAACTCTTCCATTGTTCTGGGAATTCTGCTGAAGTTTAAAAATGCTTTGGAACTCTTCCATTGTTCTCGGAATTCCGCTGATGTTTAACAATGCTTTGGAACTCTTCCATTGTTCTCGGAATTGAGCTGTAGTTTTAAAATGCTTTGCACCTCTTTCATTGTTCTCGGAATTCCGCTGAAGTTCAACCATGCTTTGGAACTCCTCCATTGTTCTGGGAATTCGGCTGAAGTTTAAAAATGCTTTGGAACTCTTCCTATGTTCTGGGAGTTCTGCTGAGGTTTAAAATTGCTTTGGAAAATTCCATTGTTCTCAGAATTCCAATGAAGCTTAAAAATGCTTTGGAACTCTTACATTGTTCTCGGAATTCCGCTAATGTTTAACAGTGCTTTGGAACTATTCCATTGTTCTCGGAATTCCGCTGTAGTTTAAAAATGCTTTGGAACCCTTTTATTGTTCTTGGAATTCCACTGAAGTTTAGCCATGCTTTGGAACTCTTACATTGTTCTCGGAATTCCGCTGAAGTTTAAAAATGCTTTGGAACTCTTCCATGGTTTTCGGAATTCTGCTGAAGTTTAAAAAAGATTTTGAACTATTCCATTGTTCTCGGAATTCCGCTAATATTTAACAATGCTTTGGAACTCTTTCATTGTTCTCGGAATTCCGCTGTAGTTTAAAAATGCTTTGGAACTCTTTCATTGTTCTCGGAATTCCGCTGAAGTTTAGCCATGCTTTGGAACTCTTCCATTGTTCTCGGAATTCCGATGTAGTTTAAAAATGCATTGGAACTCTGCCATTGTTCTCGGAATTCCGCTGAAGGTTAACAATGCTTTGGAACTCTTCCGTTGTTCTCGGAATTCCGCTGTAGTTTAAAAATGCTTTGGAACTCTTTCATTGTTCTCGGAATTCCGCTGAAGTTTAGCCATACTTTGGAACTCTTCCATTGTTCTCGGAATTCCGATGTAGTTTAAAAATGCATTGGAACTCTTCCATTGTTCTCGGAATTCCGCTGAAGGTTAACAATGCTTTGGAACTCTTCCATTGTTCTGGGAATTCTGCTGAAGTTTAAAAATGCTTTGGAACTCTTCCATTGTTCTCGGAATTCCGCTGATGTTTAACAATGCTTTGGAACTCTTCCATTGTTCTCGGAATTGAGCTGTAGTTTTAAAATGCTTTGCACCTCTTTCATTGTTCTCGGAATTCCGCTGAAGTTCAACCATGCTTTGGAACTCCTCCATTGTTCTGGGAATTCGGCTGAAGTTTAAAAATGCTTTGGAACTCTTCCTATGTTCTAGGAGTTCTGCTGAGGTTTAAAATTGCTTTGGAAAATTCCATTGTTCTCAGAATTCCAGTGAAGCTTAAAAATGCTTTGGAACTCTTACATTGTTCTCGGAATTCCGCTAATGTTTAACAGTGCTTTGGAACTATTCCATTGTTCTCGGAATTCCGCTGTAGTTTAAAAATGCTTTGGAACCCTTTTATTGTTCTTGGAATTCCACTGAAGTTTAGCCATGCTTTGGAACTCTTACATTGATCTCGGAATTCCGCTGAAGTTTAAAAATGCTTTGGAACTCTTCCATGGTTTTCGGAATTCTGCTGAAGTTTAAAAAAGATTTTGAACTATTCCATTGTTCTCGGAATTCCGCTAATATTTAACAATGCTTTGGAACTCTTTCATTGTTCTCGGAATTCCGCTGTAGTTTAAAAATGCTTTGGAACTCCTTCATTGTTCTCGGAATTCCGCTGAAGTTTAGCCATGCTTTGGAACTCTTCCATTGTTCTCAGAATTCCGATGTAGTTTAAAAATGCATTGGAACTCTGCCATTGTTCTCGGAATTCCGCTGAAGGTTAACAATGCTTTGGAACTCTTCCGTTGTTCTCGGAATTCTGCTGAAGTTTAAAAATTCTGTGGAACTCTTCCATTGTTCTCGGATTTCCGCTGATGTTTAATAATGCTTTTTGAACTCTTCCATTGTTCTCGGAATTCCGCTGATGTTTAACAATGCTTTGGAACTCTTCCATTGTTCTCGGAATTCTGCTGAAGTTTAAAAATGCTTTGGAACTCTTCCATTGCTCTGGGAATTCTGCTAATGTTTAACAATGCTTTGGAACTCTTCCATTGTTCTCGGAAATATGCTGATGTTTAAAAATGCTTTGGAACTCTTCCATTGTTCTCGAAATTCTGCTTTAGTTTAAAAATGATTTGGAACTCTTCTATTGTTTTTGGATTTCCGCTAAAGTTTAGCAATGCTTTGGAACTCTTCCATTGTTCTCGGAATTCCGCAAAAGTTTATAAATGCTTTGGAACTCTTCCATTGTTCTCAGAATTCTGCTGAAGTTTAAAAAAGCTTTGGAACTCTTCCATTGTTCTCGGAATTCTGTGGAAGTTTAAAAATGCTTTGGAACTCCTCCATTGTTCTCGGAATTCTGCTGAAGTTTAAAAATGCTTTGGAACTCTTCCAATGTTCTGGGAATTCAGCTGAAGTTTAAAAATGCTTTGGAATTCTTCCTATGTTCTGGGAGTTCTGCTGAAGTTTAAAAATGCTTTGGAACTCTTCCATTGTTCACGGAAATCTGCTGAAGTTTAAAAGGCTTTGGAACTCTTCCATTGTTCTCGGAATTGAGCTGTAGTTTTAAAATGCTTTGCACCTCTTTCATTGTTCTCGGAATTCCGCTGAAGTTTAACCATGCTTTGGAACTCTTCCATTGTTCTCGGAATTCCGCTGAAGTTTAAAAATGCTTTGGAACTCCTCCATTGTTCTCGGAATTCTGCTGAAGTTTAAAAATGCTTTGGAACTCTTCCATTGTTCTGGGAATTCGGCTGAAGTTTAAAAATGCTTTGGAACTCTTCCTATGTTCTGGGAGTTCTGCTGAAGTTTAAAATTGCTTTGGAAAATTCCATTGTTCTCAGAATTCCAATGAAGCTTAAAAATGCTTTGGAACTCTTACATTGTTCTCGGAATTCAGCTAATGTTTAACAATGCTTTGGAACTCTTCCATTGTTCTCGGAATTCCACTGTAGTTTAAAAATGCTTTGGAACTCTTTCGTTGTTCTTGAAATTCCGCTGAAGGTTAACAATGCTTTGGAACTCTTCCATTGTTCTGGGAATTCTGCTGAAGTTTAAAAATGCTTTGGAACTCTTCCATTGTTCTCTTAATTCCGCTGATGTTTATCAATGCTTTGGAACTCTTCCATTGTTCTGGGAATTCTGGTGAAGTTTAAAAATGCTTTGGAACTCTTCCATTGTTCTCGGAATTCCGATGTAGTTTGAAAATGCATTGGAACTCTTCCATTGTTCTCGGAATTCCGCTGAAGGTTAACAATGCTTTGGAACTCTTCCATTGTTCTGGGAGTTATGCTGAAGTTTAAAAATGCTTTTGGAACTCTTCCATTGTTCTCTTAATTCCGCTGATGTTTATCAATGCTTTGGAACTCTTCCATTGTTCTGGGAATTCTGGTGAAGTTTAAAAATGCTTTGGAACTCTTCCATTGTTCACGGAAATCTGCTGAAGTTTAAAAGGGTTTGTAACTCTTCCATTGTTCTGGGAATTCTGCTGAAGTTTAAAATTGCTTTGGATCTCTTCCATTGTTCTCAGAATTCCAATGAAGTTTAAAAATGATTTGGATCTCTTCCATTGTTCTCGGAATTCCGCTGATGTTTAACAATGCTTTGGAACTCTTCCATTGTTCTCGGAATTCCGCTGTAGTTTAAAAATGCTTTGCAACTCTTTCATTGTTCTCGGAATTCCGCTGAAGTTTAAAAATGCTTTGGAACTCCTCCATTGTTCTCGGAATTCTGCTGAAGTTTAAAAATGCTTTGGAACTCTTCCAATGTTCTGGGAATTCAGCTGAAGTTTAAAAATGCTTTGGAACTCTTCCTATGTTCTGGGAGTTATGCTGAAGTTTAAAAATGCTTTTGGAACTCTTCCATTGTTCTCTTAATTCCGCTGATGTTTATCAATGCTTTGGAACTCTTCCATTGCTCGGGAATTCTGCTGAAGTTTAAAATTGCTTTGGAACTCTTCCATTGTTCTCAGAATTCCAATGAAGTTTAAAAATGCTTTGGATCTCTTCCATTGTTCTTGGAATTCCGCTGAAGTTTAAAAATGCTTTGGAACTCCTCCATTGTTCTCGGAATTCTGCTGAAGTTTAAAAATGCTTTGGAACTCTTCCATTGTTCTGGGAATTCGGCTGAAGTTTAAAAATGCTTTGGAACTCTTCCTATGTTCTGGGAGTTCTGCTAAAGTTTAAAATTGCTTTGGAAAATTCCATTGTTCTCAGAAATCCAATGAAGCTTAAAAATGCTTTGGAACTCTTACATTGTTCTCGGAATTCCGCTAATGTTTAACAATGCTTTGGAACTCTTCCATTGTTCTCGGAATTCCACTGTAGTTTAAAAATGCTTTGGAACTCTTTCGTTGTTCTTGAAATTCCACTGAAGTTTAAAAATGCTTTGGAACTCTTCCATGGTTCTCAGAATTCTGCTGAAGTTTAAAAAATCTTTTGAACTTTTCCATTGTTCTCGGAATTGCGCTCATAATTAACAATGTTTTGGAACTATTCCATTGTTCTCGGAATTCCGCTGATGTTTAATAATGCTTTTGGAACTCATCCATTGTTCTTGGAATTCCACTAATGTTTATCAAACCTATGGAACTCTTTCATTGTTCTCGGAATTCTGTTGATGTTTAGTAATGCTTTTGGAACTCTTCCATTGTTCTCGGAATTCTGCTAAATTTTAACAATGCTTTGGAACTCTTCCAATGTTCTCGGAATTCCGCTGATGTTTATCAAACCTATGGAACTCTTTCATTGTTCTCGGAATTCTGTTGATGTTTAATAATGCTTTTGGAACTCTTCCATTGTGCTCGGAATTCTGCTGAAGTTTAAAAATACTTTGGAACTAATCCATTGTTCTCGGAATTCCGCTGATGTTTATCAAACCTATGGAACTCTTTCATTGTTCTCGGAATTCTGTTGATGTTTAGTAATGCTTTTGGAACTCTTCCATTGTTCTCGGAATTCTGCTGCATTTTAACAATGCTTTGGAACTCTTCCATAATTCTCAGAATTCTGCTGAAGTTTAAAAATGCTTTGGTACTCTTCCATTGTTCTCAGAATTCCAATGAAGCTTAAAAATGCTTTGGAACTCTTTAATTTTTCTCAGAATTCCGCTAAAGTTTAATAATGCTTTGGAACTCCTCCATTTTTCTTGGATTCTGCTAAAGTTTAAAAATGCTTTGGAACTCTTCAAATGTTCTGGGAATTCAGCTGAAGTGTAAAAATGCTTTGGAACTCTTACTATGTTCTGGGAGTTCTGCTGATGTTTAAAAATGCTTGGGAACTCTTCCATTGTTCTCGGAATTCCGCTGATGTTTAACAATGCTTTAGAACTCTTCCATTGTTACCGGAATTCCGCTGATGTTTAACAATGCTTTTGAACTCTTCCATTGTTCTCGGAATTCCGCTGTAGTTTAAAAATGCATAGGAAATCTTCCATTGTTATCGGAATTCCGCTGAAGTTTTACAATGCTTTGGAACTCTTCCATTTTTCTCGGAATTCTGCTGAAGTTTAAAAATGCTTTGGAACTCTTCCATTGTTCTCGGAATTCCGCTGATGTTTAACAATGCTTTGGAACTCTTCCATTGTTCTCGGAATTCCGCTGTAGTTTAAAAATGCTTTGGAACTCTTTCATTGTTCTCGGAATTCCGCTGAAGTTTAGCCATACTTTGGAACTCTTCCATTGTTCTCGGAATTCCGATGTAGTTTAAAAATGCATTGGAACTCTTCCATTGTTCTCGGAATTCCGCTGAAGGTTAACAATGCTTTGGAACTCTTCCATTGTTCTGGGAATTCTGCTGAAGTTTAAAAATGCTTTGGAACTCTTCCATTGTTCTCGGAATTCCGCTGATGTTTAACAATGCTTTGGAACTCTTCCATTGTTCTCGGAATTGAGCTGTAGTTTTAAAATGCTTTGCACCTCTTTCATTGTTCTCGGAATTCCGCTGAAGTTCAAACATGCTTTGGAACTCCTCCATTGTTCTGGGAATTCGGCTGAAGTTTAAAAATGCTTTGGAACTCTTCCTATGTTCTGGGAGTTCTGCTGAGGTTTAAAATTGCTTTGGAAAATTCCATTGTTCTCAGAATTCCAATGAAGCTTAAAAATGCTTTGGAACTCTTACATTGTTCTCGGAATTCCGCTAATGTTTAACAGTGCTTTGGAACTATTCCATTGTTCTCGGAATTCCGCTGTAGTTTAAAAATGCTTTGGAACCCTTTTATTGTTCTTGGAATTCCACTGAAGTTTAGCCATGCTTTGGAACTCTTACATTGTTCTCGGAATTCCGCTGAAGTTTAAAAATGCTTTGGAACTCTTCCATGGTTTTCGGAATTCTGCTGAAGTTTAAAAAAGATTTTGAACTATTCCATTGTTCTCGGAATTCCGCTAATATTTAACAATGCTTTGGAACTCTTTCATTGTTCTCGGAATTCCGCTGTAGTTTAAAAATGCTTTGGAACTCTTTCATTGTTCTCGGAATTCCGCTGAAGTTTAGCCATGCTTTGGAACTCTTCCATTGTTCTCGGAATTCCGATGTAGTTTAAAAATGCATTGGAACTCTGCCATTGTTCTCGGAATTCCGCTGAAGGTTAACAATGCTTTGGAACTCTTCCGTTGTTCTCGGAATTCTGCTGAAGTTTAAAAATTCTGTGGAACTCTTCCATTGTTCTCGGATTTCCGCTGATGTTTAATAATGCTTTTTGAACTCTTCCATTGTTCTCGGAATTCCGCTGATGTTTAACAATGCTTTGGAACTCTTCCATTGTTCTCGGAATACTGCTGAAGTTTAAAAATGCTTTGGAACTCTTCCATTGCTCTGGGAATTCTGCTAATGTTTAACAATGCTTTGGAACTCTTCCATTGTTCTCGGAAATATGCTGATGTTTAAAAATGCTTTGGAACTCTTCCATTGTTCTCGAAATTCCGCTTTAGTTTAAAAATGATTTTTAACTCTTCCATTGTTTTTGGATTTCCGCTAAAGTTTAGCAATGCTTTGGAACTCTTCCATTGTTCTCGGAATTCCGCAAAAGTTTATAAATGCTTTGGAACTCTTCCATTGTTCTCGGAATTCTGCTGAAGTTTAAAAAAGCTTTGGAACTCTTCCATTGTTCTCGGAATTCTGTGGAAGTTTAAAAATGCTTTGGAACTCCTCCATTGTTCTCGGAATTCTGCTGAAGTTTAAAAATGCTTTGGAACTCTTCCAATGTTCTGGGAATTCAGCTGAAGTTTAAAAATGCTTTGGAATTCTTCCTATGTTCTGGGAGTTCTGCTGAAGTTTAAAAATGCTTTGAAACTCTTCCATTGTTCACGGAAATCTGCTGAAGTTTAAATGCTTTGGAACTCTTCCATTGTTCTCGGAATTGAGCTGTAGTTTTAAAATGCTTTGCACCTCTTTCATTGTTCTCGGAATTCCGCTGAAGTTTAACCATGCTTTGGAACTCTTCCATTGTTCTCGGAATTCCGCTGAAGTTTAAAAATGCTTTGGAACTCTTCCATTGTTCTCGGAATTCTGCTGAAGTTTAAAAATGCTTTGGAACTCTTCCATTGTTCTGGGAATTCGGCTGAAGTTTAAAAATGCTTTGGAACTCTTCCTATGTTCTGGGAGTTCTGCTGAAGTTTAAAATTGCTTTGGAAAATTCCATTGTTCTCAGAATTCCAATGAAGCTTAAAAATGCTTTGGAACTCTTACATTGTTCTCGGAATTCAGCTAATGTTTAACAATGCTTTGGAACTCTTCCATTGTTCTCGGAATTCCGCTGTAGTTTAAAAATGCTTTGGAACTCTTTCATTGTTCTCGGAATTCCGCTGAAGTTTAGCCATACTTTGGAACTCTTCCATTGTTCTCGGAATTCCGATGTAGTTTAAAAATGCATTGGAACTCTTCCATTGTTCTCGGAATTCCGCTGAAGGTTAACAATGCTTTGGAACTCTTCCATTGTTGTGGGAATTCTGCTGAAGTTTAAAAATGCTTTGGAACTCTTCCATTGTTCTCGGAATTCCGCTGATGTTTAACAATGCTTTGGAACTCTTCCATTGTTCTCGGAATTGAGCTGTAGTTTTAAAATGCTTTGCACCTCTTTCATTGTTCTCGGTATTCTGTTGAAGCTCAACCATGCTTTGGAACTCCTCCATTGTTCTGGGAATTCGGTTGAAGTTTAAAAATGCTTTGGAACTCTTCCTATGTTCTGGGAGTTCTGCTGAGGTTTAAAATTGCTTTGGAAAATTCCATTGTTCTCAGAATTCCAATGAAGCTTAAAAATGCTTTGGAACTCTTACATTGTTCTCGGAATTCCGCTAATGTTTAACAGTGCTTTGGAACTATTCCATTGTTCTCGGAATTCCGCTGTAGTTTAAAAATGCTTTGGAACCCTTTTATTGTTCTTGGAATTCCACTGAAGTTTAGCCATGCTTTGGAACTCTTAAATTGTTCTCGGAATTCCGCTGAAGTTTAAAAATGCTTTGGAACTCTTCCATGGTTTTCGGAATTCTGCTGAAGTTTAAAAAAGATTTTGAACTATTCCATTGTTCTCGGAATTCCGCTGTAGTTTAAAAATGCTTTGGAACTCTTTCATTGTTCTCGGAATTCCGCTGAAGTTTAGCCATGCTTTGGAACTCTTCCATTGTTCTCGGAATTCCGATGTAGTTTAAAAATGCATTGGAACTCTGCCATTGTTCTCGGAATTCCGCTGAAGGTTAACAATGCTTTGGAACTCTTCCGTTGTTCTCGGAATTCTGCTGAAGTTTAAAAATTCTGTGGAACTCTTCCATTGTTCTCGGAATTCCGCTGAAGTTTAAAAATGCTTTGGAACTCTTCCATGGTTTTCGGAATTCTGCTGAAGTTTAAAAAAGATTTTGAACTATTCCATTGTTCTCGGAATTCCGCTGTAGTTTAAAAATGCTTTGGAACTCTTTCATTGTTCTCGGAATTCCGCTGAAGTTTAGCCATGCTTTGGAACTCTTCCATTGTTCTCGGAATTCCGATGTAGTTTAAAAATGCATTGGAACTCTGCCATTGTTCTCGGAATTCCGCTGATGTTTAACAATGCTTTGGAACTCTTCCATTGTTCTCGGAATTCTGCTGAAGTTTAAAAATGCTTTGGAACTCTTCCATTGCTCTGGGAATTCTGCTAATGTTTAACAATGCTTTGGAACTCTTCCATTGTTCTCGGAAATATGCTGATGTTTAAAAATGCTTTGGAACTCTTCCATTGTTCTCGAAATTCCGCTTTAGTTTAAAAATGATTTGGAACTCTTCCATTGTTTTTGGATTTCCGCTAAAGTTTATCAATGCTTTGGAACTCTTCCATTGTTCTCGGAATTCCGCAAAAGTTTATAAATGCTTTGGAACTCTTCCATTGTTCTCGAAATTCTGCTGAAGTTTAAAAAAGCTTTGGAACTCTTCCATTGTTCTCGGAATTCTGTGGAAGTTTAAAAATGCTTTGGAACTCCTCCATTGTTCTCGGAATTCTGCTGAAGTTTAAAAATGCTTTGGAACTCTTCCAATGTTCTGGGAATTCAGCTGAAATTTAAAAATGCTTTGGAATTCTTCCTATGTTCTGGGAGTTCTGCTGAAGTTTAAAAATGCTTTGGAACTCTTCCATTGTTCACGGAAATCTGCTGAAGTTTAAAAGGCTTTGGAACTCTTCCATTGTTCTCGGAATTGAGCTGTAGTTTTAAAATGCTTTGCACCTCTTTCATTGTTCTCGGAATTCCGCTGAAGTTTAACCATGCTTTGGAACTCTTCCATTGTTCTCGGAATTCCGCTGAAGTTTAAAAATGCTTTGGAACTCCTCCATTGTTCTCGGAATTCTGCTGAAGTTTAAAAATGCTTTGGAACTCTTCCATTGTTCTCGGAATTCCGCTGTAGTTTAAAAATGCTTTGGAACCCTTTTATTGTTCTTGGAATTCCACTGAAGTTTAGCCATGCTTTGGAACTCTTCCATTATTCTCGGAATTCCACTGAAGTTTAAAAATGTTTTGGAATTCTTCCATGGTTCTCGGAATTCTGCTGAAGTTTAAAAAATATTTTGAACTATTCCATTGTTCTTGGAATTCCGCTAATATTTAACAATGCTTTGGAACTCTTTCATTGTTCTCGTAATTCCGCTGAAGTTTTACAATGCTTTGCAACTCTTCCATTGTTCTCGGAATTCCGCTGTAGTTTAAAAATGCTTTGGAACTCTTTCATTGTTCTCGGAATTCCGCTGAAGTTTAGCCATACTTTGGAACTCTTCCATTGTTCTCGGAATTCCGATGTAGTTTAAAAATACATTGGAACGCTTCCATTGTTCTCGGAATTCCGCTGAAGGTTAACAATGCTTTGCAACTCTTCCATTGTTCTGGGAATTCTGCTGAAGTTTAAAAATGCTTTGGAACTCTTCCATTGTTCTCGGAATTCCGCTGATGTTTAACAATGCTTTGGAACTCTTCCATTGTTCTGGGAATTCTGCTGAAGTTTAAAATTGCTTTGGAACTCTTCCATTGTTCTCAGAATTCCAATGAAGTTTAAAAATGCTTTGGAACTCTTCCATTGTTCTCGGAATTCCGCTGTAGTTTAAAAATGCTTTGGAACCCTTTTATTGTTCTTGGAATTCCACTGAAGTTTAGCCATGCTTTGGAACTCTTCCATTATTCTCGGAATTCCACTGAAGTTTAAAAATGTTTTGGAATTCTTCCATGGTTCTCGGAATTCTGCTGAAGTTTAAAAAAGATTTTGAACTATTCCATTGTTCTCGGAATTCCGCTAATATTTAACAATGCTTTGGAACTCTTTCATTGTTCTCGTAATTCCGCTGAAGTTTTACAATGCTTTGCAACTCTTCCATTGTTCTCGGAATTCCGCTGTAGTTTAAAAATGCTTTGGAACTCTTTCATTGTTCTCGGAATTCCGCTGAAGTTTAGCCATACTTTGGAACTCTTCCATTGTTCTCGGAATTCCGATGTAGTTTAAAAATACATTGGAACGCTTCCATTGTTCTCGGAATTCCGCTGAAGGTTAACAATGCTTTGGAACTCTTCCATTGTTCTGGGAATTCTGCTGAAGTTTAAAAATGCTTTGGAACTCTTCCATTGTTCTCGGAATTCCGCTGATGTTTAACAATGCTTTGGAACTCTTCCATTGTTCTGGGAATTCTGCTGAAGTTTAAAATTGCTTTGGAACTCTTCCATTGTTCTCAGAATTCCAATGAAGTTTAAAAATGCTTTGGATCTCTTCCATTGTTCTCGGAATTCCGCTGAAGTTTAAAAATGCTTTGGAACTCCTCCATTGTTCTCGGAATTCTGCTGAAGTTTAAAAATGCTTTGGAACTCTTCCATTGTTCTGGGAATTCGGCTGAAGTTTAAAAATGCTTTGGAACTCTTCCTATGTTCTGGGAGTTCTGCTAAAGTTTAAAATTGCTTTGGAAAATTCCATTGTTCTCAGAAATCCAATGAAGCTTAAAAATGCTTTGGAACTCTTACATTGTTCTCGGAATTCCGCTAATGTTTAACAATGCTTTGGAACTCTTCCATTGTTCTCGGAATTCCACTGTAGTTTAAAAATGCTTTGGAACTCTTTCATTGTTCTTGAAATTCCACTGAAGTTTAAAAATGCTTTGGAACTCTTCCATTGTTCTCGGAATTCTGCTGAAGTTTAAAAAAGCTTTGGAACTCTTCCATTGTTCTTGGAATTCCGTTGATGTTTAATAATGCTTTGGAACTCTTCCATTGTTCTCGGAAATATGCTGATGTTTATCAATGCTTTGGAACTCTTCCATTGTCCTCGGAATTCCGCTGTAGTTTAAAAATGCTTTGGAACTCTTCCATTGTTCTCAGAATTCCGCAAAAGTTTATAAATGCTTTGGAACTCTTCCATTGTTCTCGGAATTCTGCTGAAGTTTAAAAAAGCTTTGGAACTCTTCCATTGTTCTTGGAATTCCGTTGATGTTTAATAATGCTTTTGGAACTCTTCCATTGTTCTCGGAATTCCGCTAATGTTTAACAATGCTTTGAAACTCTTCCATTGTTCTCGGAATTCTGTTGATATTTAATAATTCTTTTGGAACTCTTCCATTGTTCTCAGAATTCTGCTGAAGTTTAAAAATGCTTTGGAACTCTTCCATTGTTCTCGGAATTCCGCTGAAGTTTAACATTGCTTTGGAACTCTTCCATTGTTCTGGGAATTCAGCTGAAGTTTAAAAATGGTTTGGAACTCTTCCAATGTTCTGGGAATTCTGCTGAAGTTTAAAAATGCTTTGGAACTCTTCTATTGTTCTCGGAATTCTGCTGATGTTTAACAATGCATTGGTACTCTTCCATTGTTCAAGGAATTCCGCTGAAGTTTAAAAATGCTTGGAACTCTTCCATTGTTCTTGAAATTCTGCTGAAGTTTAAAAAAGCTTTGGAACTCTTCCAATCTTTTCGGAATTCCGCTGATGTTTAATAATGCTTTTGGCACTCTTCCATTTTTCTCGGAATTCCGCTGATGTTTAACAATGCTTTTGGAACTCTTACATTGTTCTCGTAACTCCGCTGATGTTTAACAATGCTTTTGGAACTCTTACATTGTTCTCGTAACTCCGCTGATGTTTAAAAATGCTTTGGAACTCTTCCAATGTTCTGGGAATTCAGCTGAAGTTTAAAAATGCTTTGGGATTCTTCCTATGTTCTGGGAGTTCTGCTGAAGTTTAAAAATGCTTTGGAACTCTTCCATTGTTCACGGAAATCTGCTGAAGTTTAAAAGGCTTTGTAACTCTTCCATTTTTCTGGGAATTCTGCTGAAGTTTAAAATTGCTTTGGAACAATTCCATTTTTCTCAGAATTCCAATGAAGCTTAAAAATGATTTGGAACTCTTCCATTGTTCTCGGAATTCCGCTGATGTTTAACAATGCTTTGGAACTCTTCCATTGTTCTCGGAATTCTGGTGAAGTTTAACAATGCTTTGGAACTATTCCATTGTTCTCCGAATTCCGCTGAAGTTTAACCATGCTTTGGAACTCTTCCATTGTTCTCGGAATTACGCTGAAGTTTTAAAATGCTTTGGAACTCCTCCATTGTTCTCGGAATTCTGCTGAAGTTTAAAAATGCTTTGGAACTCTTCCATTGTTCTGGGAATTGGGCTGAAGTTTAAAAATGCTTTGGAACTCTTCCTATGTTCTGGGAGTTCTGCTGAAGTTTAAAATTGCTTTGGAAAATTCCATTGTTCTCAGAATTCCAATGAAGCTTAAAAATGCTTTGGAACTCTTACATTGTTCTCGGAATTCAGCTAATGTTTAACAATGCTTTGGAACTATTCCATTGTTCTCGGAATTCCGCTGTAGTTTAAAAATGCTTTGGAACCCTTTTATTGTTCTTGGAATTCCACTGAAGTTTAGCCATGCTTTGGAACTCTTCCATTATTCTCGGAATTCCACTGAAGTTTAAAAATGCTTTGGAACTCTTCCATGGTTCTCGGAATTCTGCTGAAGTTTAAAAAAGATTTTGAACTATTCCATTGTTCTCGGAATTCCGCTAATATTTACCAATGCTTTGGAACTCTTTCATTGTTCTCGGAAATCCGCTGTAGTTTAAAAATGCTTTGGAACTCTTTCATTGTTCTCGGAATTCCGCTGAAGTTTAGCAATGCTTTGGAACTCTTCCATTGTTCTCGGAATTCTGCTGAAGTTTAAAAAAGCTTTGGAACTCTTCCATTGTTCTCGGAATTCTGTGGAAGTTTAAAAATGCTTTGGAACTCCTCCATTGTTCTCGGAATTCTGCTGAAGTTTAAAAATGCTTTGGAACTCTTCCAATGTTCTGGGAATTCAGCTGAAGTTTAAAAATGCTTTGGAACTCTTCCTATGTTCTGGGAGTTCTGCTAAAGTTTAAAATTGCTTTGGAAAATTCCATTGTTCTCAGAAATCCAATGAAGCTTAAAAATGCTTTGGAACTCTTACATTGTTCTCGGAATTCCGCTAATGTTTAACAATGCTTTGGAACTCTTCCATTGTTCTCGGAATTCCACTGTAGTTTAAAAATGCTTTGGAACTCTTTCATTGTTCTTGAAATTCCACTGAAGTTTAAAAATGCTTTGGAACTCTTCCATTGTTCTCGGAATTCTGCTGAAGTTTAAAAAAGCTTTGGAACTCTTCCATTGTTCTTGGAATTCCGTTGATGTTTAATAATGCTTTGGAACTCTTCCATTGTTCTCGGAAATATGCTGATGTTTATCAATGCTTTGGAACTCTTCCATTGTCCTCGGAATTCCGCTGTAGTTTAAAAATGCTTTGGAACTCTTCCATTGTTCTCAGAATTCCGCAAAAGTTTATAAATGCTTTGGAACTCTTCCATTGTTCTCGGAATTCTGCTAAAGTTTAAAAAAGCTTTGGAACTCTTCCATTGTTCTTGGAATTCCGTTGATGTTTAATAATGCTTTTGGAACTCTTCCATTGTTCTCGGAATTCCGCTAATGTTTAACAATGCTTTGAAACTCTTCCATTGTTCTCGGAATTCTGTTGATATTTAATAATTCTTTTGGAACTCTTCCATTGTTCTCAGAATTCTGCTGAAGTTTAAAAATGCTTTGGAACTCTTCCATTGTTCTCGGAATTCCGCTGAAGTTTAACATTGCTTTGGAACTCTTCCATTGTTCTGGGAATTCAGCTGAAGTTTAAAAATGGTTTGGAACTCTTCCAATGTTCTGGGAATTCTGCTGAAGTTTAAAAATGCTTTGGAACTCTTCTATTGTTCTCGGAATTCTGCTGATGTTTAACAATGCATTGGTACTCTTCCATTGTTCAAGGAATTCCGCTGAAGTTTAAAAATGCTTGGAACTCTTCCATTGTTCTTGAAATTCTGCTGAAGTTTAAAAAAGCTTTGGAACTCTTCCAATCTTTTCGGAATTCCGCTGATGTTTAATAATGCTTTTGGCACTCTTCCATTTTTCTCGGAATTCCGCTGATGTTTAACAATGCTTTTGGAACTCTTACATTGTTCTCGTAACTCCGCTGATGTTTAACAATGCTTTTGGAACTCTTACATTGTTCTCGTAACTCCGCTGATGTTTAAAAATGCTTTGGAACTCTTCCAATGTTCTGGGAATTCAGCTGAAGTTTAAAAATGCTTTGGGATTCTTCCTATGTTCTGGGAGTTCTGCTGAAGTTTAAAAATGCTTTGGAACTCTTCCATTGTTCACGGAAATCTGCTGAAGTTTAAAAGGCTTTGTAACTCTTCCATTTTTCTGGGAATTCTGCTGAAGTTTAAAATTGCTTTGGAACAATTCCATTTTTCTCAGAATTCCAATGAAGCTTAAAAATGATTTGGAACTCTTCCATTGTTCTCGGAATTCCGCTGATGTTTAACAATGCTTTGGAACTCTTCCATTGTTCTCGGAATTCTGGTGAAGTTTAACAATGCTTTGGAACTATTCCATTGTTCTCCGAATTCCGCTGAAGTTTAACCATGCTTTGGAACTCTTCCATTGTTCTCGGAATTACGCTGAAGTTTTAAAATGCTTTGGAACTCCTCCATTGTTCTCGGAATTCTGCTGAAGTTTAAAAATGCTTTGGAACTCTTCCATTGTTCTGGGAATTGGGCTGAAGTTTAAAAATGCTTTGGAACTCTTCCTATGTTCTGGGAGTTCTGCTGAAGTTTAAAATTGCTTTGGAAAATTCCATTGTTCTCAGAATTCCAATGAAGCTTAAAAATGCTTTGGAACTCTTACATTGTTCTCGGAATTCAGCTAATGTTTAACAATGCTTTGGAACTATTCCATTGTTCTCGGAATTCCGCTGTAGTTTAAAAATGCTTTGGAACCCTTTTATTGTTCTTGGAATTCCACTGAAGTTTAGCCATGCTTTGGAACTCTTCCATTATTCTCGGAATTCCACTGAAGTTTAAAAATGCTTTGGAACTCTTCCATGGTTCTCGGAATTCTGCTGAAGTTTAAAAAAGATTTTGAACTATTCCATTGTTCTCGGAATTCCGCTAATATTTACCAATGCTTTGGAACTCTTTCATTGTTCTCGGAAATCCGCTGTAGTTTAAAAATGCTTTGGAACTCTTTCATTGTTCTCGGAATTCCGCTGAAGTTTAGCAATGCTTTGGAACTCTTCCATTGTTCTCGGAATTCTGCTGAAGTTTAAAAAAGCTTTGGAACTCTTCCATTGTTCTCGGAATTCTGTGGAAGTTTAAAAATGCTTTGGAACTCCTCCATTGTTCTCGGAATTCTGCTGAAGTTTAAAAATGCTTTGGAACTCTTCCAATGTTCTGGGAATTCAGCTGAAGTTTAAAAATGCTTTGGAATTCTTCCTATGTTTGGGAGTTCTGCTGAAGTTTAAAAATGCTTTTGGAACTCTTCCATAGTTCTCTTAATTCCGTTGATGTTTATCAATGCTTTGGAACTCTTCCATTGTTCTGGGAATTCTGGTGAAGTTTAAAAATGCTTTGGAACTCTTCCATTGTTCACGGAAATCTGCTGAAGTTTAAAAGGCTTTGTAACTCTTCCATTGTTCTGGGAATTCTGCTGAAGTTTAAAATTGCTTTGGAACAATTCCGTTGTTCTCAGAATTCCAATGAAGCTTAAAAATGCTTTGGAACTCTTCCATTGTTCTCGGAATTCTGCTAATGTTTAACAATGCTTTGGAACTCTTCCATTGTTCTCGGAATTCCGCTGATGTTTAACAATGCTTTGGAACTCTTCCATTGTTCTCAGAATTCTGGTGAAGTTTAACAATGCTTTGGAACTCTTCCATTGTTCTCGGAATTCCGCTGATGTTTACCAATGCTTTGGAACTCTTCCATTGTTCTCAGAATTGAGCTGTAGTTTTAAAATGCTTTGGAACTCCTCCATTGTTCTCGGAATTCTGCTGAAGTTTAAAAATGCTTTGGAACTCTTCCATTGTTCTGGGAATTCGGGCTGAAGTTTAAAAATGGTTTGGAACTCTTCCTATGTTCTGGGAGTTCTGCTGAAGTTTAAAATTGCTTTGGAAAATTCCATTGTTCTCAGAATTCCAATGAAGCTTAAAAATGCTTTGGAACTCTTACATTGTTCTCGGAATTCAGCTAATGTTTAACAATGCTTTGGAACTATTCCATTGTTATCGGAATTCCGCTGTAGTTTAAAAATGCTTTGGAACCCTTTTATTGTTCTTGGAATTCCACTGAAGTTTAGCCATGCTTTGGAACTCTTCCATTGTTCTCGGAATTCTGATGTAGTTTAAAAATGCAATGGAACTCTTCCATTGTTCTCGGAATTCCGCTGAAGGTTAACAATGCTTTGGAACTCTTCCATTGTTCTGGGAATTCTGCTGAAGTTTAAAAATGCTTTGGAACTCTTCCGTTGTTCTCGGAATTCTGCTGAAGTTTAAAAATTCTGTGGAACTCTTCCATTGTTCTCGGATTTCCGCTGAAGTTTAATAATGCTTTTTGAACTCTTCCATTGTTCTCGGAAATCCGCTGATGTTTAACAATGCTTTGGAACTCTTCCATTGTTCTCGGAATTCTGCTGAAGTTTAAAAATGCTTTGGAACTCTTCCATTGCTCTGGGATTTCTGCTGAAGTTTAAAAATTCTGTGGAACTATTCCATTGTTCTTGGAATTCTGCTAATGTTTAACAATGCTTTGGAACTCTTCCATTGTTCTCGGAAATACGCTGATGTTTAAAAATGCTTTGGAACTCTTCCATTGTTCTCGGAATTCCGCTGTAGTTTAAAAATGCTTTGGAACTCTTCCATTGTTTTTGGATTTCCGCTAAAGTTTAGCAATGCTTTGGAACTCTTCCATTGTTCTCGGAATTCCGCAAAAGTTTATAAATGCTTTGGAACTCTTCCATTGTTCTCAGAATTCCGCTGATGTTTACCAATGCTTTGGAACTCTTCCATTGTTCTCGGAATTGAGCTGTAGTTTTAAAATGCTTTGCACCTCTTTCATTGTTCTCGGAATTCCGCTGAAGTTTAAAAATGCTTTGGAACTCCTCCATTGTTCTCGGAATTCTGCTGAAGTTTAAAAATGCTTTGGAACTCTTCCATTGTTCTGGGAATTCTGCTGAAGTTTAAAATTGCTTTGGAACTCTTCCATTGTTCTCAGAATTCCAATGAAGTTTAAAAATGATTTGGATCTCTTCCATTGTTCTCGGAATTCCGCTGATGTTTAACAATGCTTTGGAACTCTTCCATTGTTCTCGGAATTCCGCTGTAGTTTAAAAATGCTTTGCAACTCTTTCATTGTTCTCGGAATTCCGCTGAAGTTTAAAAATGCTTTGGAACTCCTCCATTGTTCTCGGAATTCTGCTGAAGTTTAAAAATGCTTTGGAACTCTTCCAATGTTCTGGGAATTCAGCTGAAGTTTAAAAATGCTTTGGAACTCTTCCTATGTTCTGGGAGTTATGCTGAAGTTTAAAAATGCTTTTGGAACTCTTCCATTGTTCTCTTAATTCCGCTGATGTTTATCAATGCTTTGGAACTCTTCCATTGTTCTGGGAATTCTGCTGAAGTTTAAAATTGCTTTGGAACTCTTCCATTGTTCTCAGAATTCCAATGAAGTTTAAAAATGCTTTGGAACTCTTACATTGTTCTCGGAATTCAGCTAATGTTTAACAATGCTCTGGAACTATTCCATTGTTATCGGAATTCTGCTGAAGTTTAAAAATGCTTTGGAACTCTTCCGTTGTTCTCAGAATTCTGCTGAAGTTTAAAAATTCTGTGGAACTCTTCCATTGTTCTCGGATTTCCGCTGATGTTTAATAATGCTTTTTGAACTCTTCCATTGTTCTCAGAATTCCGCTGAAGTTTAAAAATGCTTTGGAACTCTTCCATTGTTCTCGGAATTCCGCTGAAGTTTAACATTGCTTTGGAACTCTTCCATTGTTCTGGGAATTCAGCTGAAGTTTAAAAATGGTTTGGAACTCTTCCAATGTTCTGGGAATTCTGCTGAAGTTTAAAAATGCTTTGGAACTCTTCTATTGTTCTCGGAATTCTGCTGATGTTTAACAATGCATTGGTACTCTTCCATTGTTCAAGGAATTCCGCTGAAGTTTAAAAATGCTTGGAACTCTTCCATTGTTCTTGAAATTCTGCTGAAGTTTAAAAAAGCTTTGGAACTCTTCCAATCTTTTCGGAATTCCGCTGATGTTTAATAATGCTTTTGGCACTCTACCATTTTTCTCGGAATTCCGCTGATGTTTAACAATGCTTTTGGAACTCTTACATTGTTCTCGTAACTCCGCTGATGTTTAACAATGCTTTTGGAACTCTTACATTGTTCTCGTAACTCCGCTGATGTTTAAAAATGCTTTGGAACTCTTCCAATGTTCTGGGAATTCAGCTGAAGTTTAAAAATGCTTTGGGATTCTTCCTATGTTCTGGGAGTTCTGCTGAAGTTTAAAAATGCTTTGGAACTCTTCCATTGTTCACGGAAATCTGCTGAAGTTTAAAAGGCTTTGTAACTCTTCCATTTTTCTGGGAATTCTGCTGAAGTTTAAAATTGCTTTGGAACAATTCCATTTTTCTCAGAATTCCAATGAAGCTTAAAAATGATTTGGAACTCTTCCATTGTTCTCGGAATTCCGCTGATGTTTAACAATGCTTTGGAACTCTTCCATTGTTCTCGGAATTCTGGTGAAGTTTAACAATGCTTTGGAACTATTCCATTGTTCTCCGAATTCCGCTGAAGTGTAACCATGCTTTGGAACTCTTCCATTGTTCTCGGAATTACGCTGAAGTTTTAAAATGCTTTGGAACTCCTCCATTGTTCTCGGAATTCTGCTGAAGTTTAAAAATGCTTTGGAACTCTTCCATTGTTCTGGGAATTGGGCTGAAGTTTAAAAATGCTTTGGAACTCTTCCTATGTTCTGGGAGTTCTGCTGAAGTTTAAAATTGCTTTGGAAAATTCCATTGTTCTCAGAATTCCAATGAAGCTTAAAAATGCTTTGGAACTCTTACATTGTTCTCGGAATTCAGCTAATGTTTAACAATGCTTTGGAACTATTCCATTGTTCTCGGAATTCCGCTGTAGTTTAAAAATGCTTTGGAACCCTTTTATTGTTCTTGGAATTCCACTGAAGTTTAGCCATGCTTTGGAACTCTTCCATTATTCTCGGAATTCCACTGAAGTTTAAAAATGCTTTGGAACTCTTCCATGGTTCTCGGAATTCTGCTGAAGTTTAAAAAAGATTTTGAACTATTCCATTGTTCTCGGAATTCCGCTAATATTTACCAATGCTTTGGAACTCTTTCATTGTTCTCGGAAATCCGCTGTAGTTTAAAAATGCTTTGGAACTCTTTCATTGTTCTCGGAATTCCGCTGAAGTTTAGCAATGCTTTGGAACTCTTCCATTGTTCTCGGAATTCTGCTGAAGTTTAAAAAAGCTTTGGAACTCTTCCATTGTTCTCGGAATTCTGTGGAAGTTTAAAAATGCTTTGGAACTCCTCCATTGTTCTCGGAATTCTGCTGAAGTTTAAAAATGCTTTGGAACTCTTCCAATGTTCTGGGAATTCAGCTGAAGTTTAAAAATGCTTTGGAATTCTTCCTATGTTTGGGAGTTCTGCTGAAGTTTAAAAATGCTTTTGGAACTCTTCCATAGTTCTCTTAATTCCGTTGATGTTTATCAATGCTTTGGAACTCTTCCATTGTTCTGGGAATTCTGGTGAAGTTTAAAAATGCTTTGGAACTCTTCCATTGTTCACGGAAATCTGCTGAAGTTTAAAAGGCTTTGTAACTCTTCCATTGTTCTGGGAATTCTGCTGAAGTTTAAAATTGCTTTGGAACAATTCCGTTGTTCTCAGAATTCCAATGAAGCTTAAAAATGCTTTGGAACTCTTCCATTGTTCTCGGAATTCTGCTAATGTTTAACAATGCTTTGGAACTCTTCCATTGTTCTCGGAATTCCGCTGATGTTTAACAATGCTTTGGAACTCTTCCATTGTTCTCAGAATTCTGGTGAAGTTTAACAATGCTTTGGAACTCTTCCATTGTTCTCGGAATTCCGCTGATGTTTACCAATGCTTTGGAACTCTTCCATTGTTCTCAGAATTGAGCTGTAGTTTTAAAATGCTTTGGAACTCCTCCATTGTTCTCGGAATTCTGCTGAAGTTTAAAAATGCTTTGGAACTCTTCCATTGTTCTGGGAATTCGGGCTGAAGTTTAAAAATGGTTTGGAACTCTTCCTATGTTCTGGGAGTTCTGCTGAAGTTTAAAATTGCTTTGGAAAATTCCATTGTTCTCAGAATTCCAATGAAGCTTAAAAATGCTTTGGAACTCTTACATTGTTCTCGGAATTCAGCTAATGTTTAACAATGCTTTGGAACTATTCCATTGTTATCGGAATTCCGCTGTAGTTTAAAAATGCTTTGGAACCCTTTTATTGTTCTTGGAATTCCACTGAAGTTTAGCCATGCTTTGGAACTCTTCCATTGTTCTCGGAATTCTGATGTAGTTTAAAAATGCAATGGAACTCTTCCATTGTTCTCGGAATTCCGCTGAAGGTTAACAATGCTTTGGAACTCTTCCATTGTTCTGGGAATTCTGCTGAAGTTTAAAAATGCTTTGGAACTCTTCCGTTGTTCTCGGAATTCTGCTGAAGTTTAAAAATTCTGTGGAACTCTTCCATTGTTCTCGGATTTCCGCTGAAGTTTAATAATGCTTTTTGAACTCTTCCATTGTTCTCGGAAATCCGCTGATGTTTAACAATGCTTTGGAACTCTTCCATTGTTCTCGGAATTCTGCTGAAGTTTAAAAATGCTTTGGAACTCTTCCATTGCTCTGGGATTTCTGCTGAAGTTTAAAAATTCTGTGGAACTATTCCATTGTTCTTGGAATTCTGCTAATGTTTAACAATGCTTTGGAACTCTTCCATTGTTCTCGGAAATACGCTGATGTTTAAAAATGCTTTGGAACTCTTCCATTGTTCTCGGAATTCCGCTGTAGTTTAAAAATGCTTTGGAACTCTTCCATTGTTTTTGGATTTCCGCTAAAGTTTAGCAATGCTTTGGAACTCTTCCATTGTTCTCGGAATTCCGCAAAAGTTTATAAATGCTTTGGAACTCTTCCATTGTTCTCAGAATTCCGCTGATGTTTACCAATGCTTTGGAACTCTTCCATTGTTCTCGGAATTGAGCTGTAGTTTTAAAATGCTTTGCACCTCTTTCATTGTTCTCGGAATTCCGCTGAAGTTTAAAAATGCTTTGGAACTCCTCCATTGTTCTCGGAATTCTGCTGAAGTTTAAAAATGCTTTGGAACTCTTCCATTGTTCTGGGAATTCTGCTGAAGTTTAAAATTGCTTTGGAACTCTTCCATTGTTCTCAGAATTCCAATGAAGTTTAAAAATGATTTGGATCTCTTCCATTGTTCTCGGAATTCCGCTGATGTTTAACAATGCTTTGGAACTCTTCCATTGTTCTCGGAATTCCGCTGTAGTTTAAAAATGCTTTGCAACTCTTTCATTGTTCTCGGAATTCCGCTGAAGTTTAAAAATGCTTTGGAACTCCTCCATTGTTCTCGGAATTCTGCTGAAGTTTAAAAATGCTTTGGAACTCTTCCAATGTTCTGGGAATTCAGCTGAAGTTTAAAAATGCTTTGGAACTCTTCCTATGTTCTGGGAGTTATGCTGAAGTTTAAAAATGCTTTTGGAACTCTTCCATTGTTCTCTTAATTCCGCTGATGTTTATCAATGCTTTGGAACTCTTCCATTGTTCTGGGAATTCTGCTGAAGTTTAAAATTGCTTTGGAACTCTTCCATTGTTCTCAGAATTCCAATGAAGTTTAAAAATGCTTTGGAACTCTTACATTGTTCTCGGAATTCAGCTAATGTTTAACAATGCTCTGGAACTATTCCATTGTTATCGGAATTCTGCTGAAGTTTAAAAATGCTTTGGAACTCTTCCGTTGTTCTCAGAATTCTGCTGAAGTTTAAAAATTCTGTGGAACTCTTCCATTGTTCTCGGATTTCCGCTGATGTTTAATAATGCTTTTTGAACTCTTCCATTGTTCTCAGAATTCCGCTGATGTTTAAAAATGCTTTGGAACTCTTCCATTGTTCTCGGAATTCTGCTGAAGTTTAAAATGCTTTGGAACTCTCCCATTGCTCTGGGAATTCTGCTGAAGCTTAAAAATTCTGTGGAACTATTCCATTGTTCTTGGAATTCTGCTAATGTTTAACAATGCTTTGGAACTCTTCCATTGTTCTCGGATTTCCGCTGAAGTTTAATAATGCTTTTTGAACTCTTCCATTGTTCTCGGAAATCCGCTGATGTTTAACAATGCTTTGGAACTCTTCCATTGTTCTCGGAATTCTGCTGAAGTTTAAAAATGCTTTGGAACTCTTCCATTGCTCTGGGATTTCTGCTGAAGTTTAAAAATTCTGTGGAACTATTCCATTGTTCTTGGAATTCTGCTAATGTTTAACAATGCTTTGGAACTCTTCCATTGTTCTCGGAAATACGCTGATGTTTAAAAATGCTTTGGAACTCTTCCATTGTTCTCGGAATTCCGCTGTAGTTTAAAAATGCTTTGGAACTCTTCCATTGTTTTTGGATTTCCGCTAAAGTTTAGCAATGCTTTGGAACTCTTCCATTGTTCTCGGAATTTCGCAAAAGTTTATAAATGCTTTGGAACTCTTCCATTGTTCTCAGAATTCCGCTGATGTTTACCAATGCTTTGGAACTCTTCCATTGTTCTCGGAATTGAGCTGTAGTTTTAAAATGCTTTGCACCTCTTTCATTGTTCTCGGAATTCCGCTGAAGTTTAAAAATGCTTTGGAACTCCTCCATTGTTCTCGGAATTCTGCTGAAGTTTAAAAATGCTTTGGAACTCTTCCATTGTTCTGGGAATTCTGCTGAAGTTTAAAATTGCTTTGGAACTCTTCCATTGTTCTCAGAATTCCAATGAAGTTTAAAAATGATTTGGATCTCTTCCATTGTTCTCGGAATTCCGCTGATGTTTAACAATGCTTTGGAACTCTTCCATTGTTCTCGGAATTCCGCTGTAGTTTAAAAATGCTTTGCAACTCTTTCATTGTTCTCGGAATTCCGCTGAAGTTTAAAAATGCTTTGGAACTCCTCCATTGTTCTCGGAATTCTGCTGAAGTTTAAAAATGCTTTGGAACTCTTCCAATGTTCTGGGAATTCAGCTGAAGTTTAAAAATGCTTTGGAACTCTTCCTATGTTCTGGGAGTTATGCTGAAGTTTAAAAATGCTTTTGGAACTCTTCCATTGTTCTCTTAATTCCGCTGATGTTTATCAATGCTTTGGAACTCTTCCATTGTTCTGGGAATTCTGCTGAAGTTTAAAATTGCTTTGGAACTCTTCCATTGTTCTCAGAATTCCAATGAAGTTTAAAAATGCTTTGGAACTCTTACATTGTTCTCGGAATTCAGCTAATGTTTAACAATGCTCTGGAACTATTCCATTGTTATCGGAATTCTGCTGAAGTTTAAAAATGCTTTGGAACTCTTCCGTTGTTCTCAGAATTCTGCTGAAGTTTAAAAATTCTGTGGAACTCTTCCATTGTTCTCGGATTTCCGCTGATGTTTAATAATGCTTTTTGAACTCTTCCATTGTTCTCAGAATTCCGCTGATGTTTAAAAATGCTTTGGAACTCTTCCATTGTTCTCGGAATTCTGCTGAAGTTTAAAATGCTTTGGAACTCTCCCATTGCTCTGGGAATTCTGCTGAAGTTTAAAAATTCTGTGGAACTATTCCATTGTTCTTGGAATTCTGCTAATGTTTAACAATGCTTTGGAACTCTTCCATTGTTCTCGGAAATACGCTGATGTTTAAAAATGCTTTGGAACTATTCCATTGTTCTCGGAATTCCGCTGTAGTTTAAAAATGCTTTGGAACTCTTCCATTGTTTTTGGATTTCCGCTAAAGTTTAGCAATGCTTTGGAACTGTTCCATTGTTCTCGGAATTCCGCAAAAGTTTATAAATGCTTTGGAACTCTTCCATTGTTCTTGGAATTCTGCTGAACTTTAAAAAAGCTTTGGAACTCTTCCATTGTTATCGGAATTCCGCTGAAGTTTAACAATGCTTTGGAACTCTTCCCTTGTTCTCGGAATTCTGTGGAAGTTTAAAAATGCTTTGGAACTCCTCCATTGTTCTCGGAATTCTGCTGAAGTTTAAAAATGCTTTGGAACTCTTCCAATGTTCTGGGAATTCAGCCGAAGTTTAAAAATGCTTTGGAACTCTTCCTATGTTCTGGGAGTTATGCTGAAGTTTAAAAATGCTTTTGGAACTCTTCCATTGTTCTTTTAATTCCGCTGATGTTTATCAATGCTTTGGAACTCTTCCATTGTTCTGGGAATTCTGGTGAAGTTTAAAAATGCTTTGGAACTCTTCCATTGTTCACAGAAATCTGCTGAAGTTTAAAAGGGTTTGTAACTCTTCCATTGTTCTGGGAATTCTGCTGAAGTTTAAAATTGCTTTGGAACTCTTCCATTGTTCTCAGAATTCCAATGATGTTTAAAAATGATTTGGATCTCTTCCATTGTTCTCGGAATTCCGCTGATGTTTAACAATGCTTTGGAACTCTTCCATTGTTCTCGGAATTCCGCTGTAGTTTAAAAATGCTTTGCAACTCTTTCATTGTTCTCGGAATTCCGCTGAAGTTTAAAAATGCTTTGGAACTCCTCCATTGTTCTCGGAATTCTGCTGAAGTTTAAAAATGCTTTGGAACTCTTCCAATGTTCTGGGAATTCAGCTGAAGTTTAAAAATGCTTTGGAACTCTTCCTATGTTCTGGGAGTTATGCTGAAGTTTAAAAATGCTTTTGGAACTCTTCCATTGTTCTCTTAATTCCGCTGATGTTTATCAATGCTTTGGAACTCTTCCATTGTTCTGGGAATTCTGCTGAAGTTTAAAATTGCTTTGGAACTCTTCCATTGTTCTCAGAATTCCAATGAAGTTTAAAAATGCTTTGGATCTCTTCCATTGTTCTCGGAATTCCGCTGAAGTTTAAAAATGCTTTGGAACTCCTCCATTGTTCTCGGAATTCTGCTGAAGTTTAAAAATGCTTTGGAACTCTTCCATTGTTCTGGGAATTCGGCTGAAGTTTAAAAATGCTTTGGAACTCTTCCTATGTTCTGGGAGTTCTGCTAAATTTTAAAATTGCTTTGGAAAATTCCATTGTTCTCAGAAATCCAATGAAGCTTAAAAATGCTTTGGAACTCTTACATTGTTCTCGGAATTCCGCTAATGTTTAACAATGCTTTGGAACTCTTCCATTGTTCTCGGAATTCCACTGTAGTTTAAAAATGCTTTGGAACTCTTTCATTGTTCTTGAAATTCCACTGAAGTTTAAAAATGCTTTGGAACTCTTCCATGGTTCTCAGAATTCTGCTGAAGTTTAAAAAATCTTTTGAACTATTCCATTGTTCTCGGAATTGCGCTCATAATTAACAATGTTTTGGAACTATTCCATTGTTCTCGGAATTCCGCTGATGTTTAATAATGCTTTTGGAACTCATCCATTGTTCTTGGAATTCCACTAATGTTTATCAAACCTATGGAACTCTTTCATTGTTCTCGGAATTCTGTTGATGTTTAGTAATGCTTTTGGAACTCTTCCATTGTTCTCGGAATTCTGCTAAATTTTAACAATGCTTTGGAACTCTTCCATTGTTCTCGGAATTCCGCTGATGTTTATCAAACCTATGGAACTCTTTCATTGTTCTCGGAATTCTGTTGATGTTTAATAATGCTTTTCGAACTCTTCCATTGTGCTCGGAATTCTGCTGAAGTTTAAAAATACTTTGGAACTCTTCCATTGTTCTCGGAATTCCGCTGATGTTTATCAAACCTATGGAACTCTTTCATTGTTCTCGGAATTCTGTTGATGTTTAGTAATGCTTTTGGAACTCTTCCATTGTTCTCGGAATTCTGCTGAATTTTAACAATGCTTTGGAACTCTTCCATAATTCTCAGAATTCCGCTAAAGTTTAATATTGCTTTGGAACTCCTCCATTTTTCTTGGATTCTGCTAAAGTTTAAAAATGCTTTGGAACTCTTCAAATGTTCTGGGAATTCAGCTGAAGTTTAAAATGCTTTGGAACTCTTCCTATGTTCTGGGAGTTCTGCTGATGTTTAAAAATGCTTGGGAACTCTTCCATTGTTCTCGGAATTCCGCTGATGTTTAACAATGCTTTAGAACTCTTCCATTGTTACCGGAATTCCGCTGAAGTTTTACAATGCTTTGGAACTCTTCCATTTTTCTCGGAATTCTGCTGAACTTTAAAAATGCTTTGGAACTGTTCCATTATTCTCGGAATTCCGCTGATGTTTAACAATGCTTTGGAACTCTTCCATTGTTCTCGGAATTGAGCTGTAGTTTTAAAATGCTTTGCACCTCTTTCATTGTTCTCGGAATTCCGCTGAAGTTCAACCATGGTTTGGAACTCCTCCATTGTTCTGGGAATTCGGCTGAAGTTTAAAAATGCTTTGGAACTCTTCCTATGTTCTGGGAGTTCTGCTGAGGTTTAAAATTGCTTTGGAAAATTCCATTGTTCTCAGAATTCCAATGAAGCTTAAAAATGCTTTGGAACTCTTACATTGTTCTCGGAATTCCGCTAATGTTTAACAGTGCTTTGGAACTATTCCATTGTTCTCGGAATTCCGCTGTAGTTTAAAAATGCTTTGGAACCCTTTTATTGTTCTTGGAATTCCACTGAAGTTTAGCCATGCTTTGGAACTCTTACATTGTTCTCGGAATTCCGCTGAAGTTTAAAAATGCTTTGGAACTCTTCCATGGTTTTCGGAATTCTGCTGAAGTTTAAAAAAGATTTTGAACTATTCCATTGTTCTCGGAATTCCGCTAATATTTAACAATGCTTTGGAACTCTTTCATTGTTCTCGGAATTCCGCTGTAGTTTAAAAATGCTTTGGAACTCTTTCATTGTTTTCGAAATTCCGCTGAAGTTTAGCCATGCTGTGGAACTCTTCCATTGTTCTCGGAATTCCGATGTAGTTTAAAAATGCATTGGAACTCTGCCATTGTTCTCGGAATTCCGCTGAAGGTTAACAATGCTTTGGAACTCTTCCGTTGTTCTCGGAATTCTGCTGAAGTTAAAAAATTCTGTGGAACTCTTCCATTGTTCTCGGATTTCCGCTGATGTTTAATAATGCTTTTTGAACTCTTCCATTGTTCTCGGAATTCCGCTGATGTTTAACAATGCTTTGGAACTCTTCCATTGTTCTCGGAATTCTGCTGAAGTTTAAAAATGCTTTGGAACTCTTCCATTGCTCTGGGAATTCTGCTAATGTTTAACAATGCTTTGGAACTCTTCCATTGTTCTCGGAAATATGCTGATGTTTAAAAATGCTTTGGAACTCTTCCATTGTTCTCGAAATTCCGCTTTAGTTTAAAAATGATTTGGAACTCTTCCATTGTTTTTGGATTTCCGCTAAAGTTTAGCAATGCTTTGGAACTCTTCCATTTTTCTCGGAATTCCGCAAAAGTTTATAAATGCTTTGGAACTCTTCCATTGTTCTCGGAATTCTGCTGAAGTTTAAAAAAGCTTTGGAACTCTTCCATTGTTCTCGGAATTCTGTGGAAGTTTAAAAATGCTTTGGAACTCCTCCATTGTTCTCGGAATTCTGCTGAAGTTTAAAAATGCTTTGGAACTCTTCCAATGTTCTGGGAATTCAGCTGAAGTTTAAAAATGCTTTGGAATTCTTCCTATGTTCTGGGAGTTCTGCTGAAGTTTAAAAATGCTTTGGAAGTCTTCCATTGTTCACGGAAATCTGCTGAAGTTTAAAAGGCTTTGGAACTCTTCCATTGTTCTCGGAATTGAGCTGTAGTTTTAAAATGCTTTGCACCTCTTTCATTGTTCTCGGAATTCCGCTGAAGTTTAACCATGCTTTGGAACTCTTCCATTGTTCTCGGAATTCCGCTGAAGTTTAAAAATGCTTTGGAACTCCTCCATTGTTCTCGGAATTCTGCTGAAGTTTAAAAATGCTTTGGAACTCTTCCATTGTTCTGGGAATTCGGCTGAAGTTTAAAAATGCTTTGGAACTCTTCCTATGTTCTGGGAGTTCTGCTGAAGTTTAAAATTGCTTTGGAAAATTCCATTGTTCTCAGAATTCCAACGAAGCTTAAAAATGCTTTGGAACTCTTACATTGTTCTCGGAATTCAGCTAATGTTTAACAATGTTTTGGAACTCTTCCATTGTTCTCGGAATTCCGCTGTAGTTTAAAAATGCTTTGGAACTCTTTCATTGTTCTCGGAATTCCGCTGAAGTTTAGCCATACTTTGGAACTCTTCCATTGTTCTCGGAATTCCGATGTAGTTTAAAAATGCATTGGAACTCTTCCATTGTTCTCGGAATTCCGCTGAAGGTTAACAATGCTTTGGAACTCTTCCATTGTTCTGGGAATTCTGCTGAAGTTTAAAAATGCTTTGGATCTCTTCCATTGTTCTCTTAATTCCGCTGATGTTTATCAATGCTTTGGAACTCTTCCATTGTTCTGGGAATTCTGGTGAAGTTTAAAAATGCTTTGGAACTCTTCCATTGTTCTCGGAATTCCGATGTAGTTTAAAAATGCATTGGAACTCTTCCATTGTTCTCGGAATTCCGCTGAAGGTTAACAATGCTTTGGAACTCTTCGATTGTTCTGGGAGTTATGCTGAAGTTTAAAAATGCTTTTGGAACTCTTCCATTGTTCTCTTAATTCCGCTGATGTTTATCAATGCTTTGGAACTCTTCCATTGTTCTGGGAATTCTGGTGAAGTTTAAAAATGCTTTGGAACTCTTCCATTGTTCACGGAAATCTGCTGAAGTTTAAAAGGGTTTGTAACTCTTCCATTGTTCTGGGAATTCTGCTGAAGTTTAAAATTGCTTTGGAACTCTTCCATTGTTCTCAGAATTCCAATGAAGTTTAAAACTGATTTGGATCTCTTCCATTGTTCTCGGAATTCCGCTGATGTTTAACAATGCTTTGGAACTCCTCCATTGTTCTCGGAATTCCGCTGTAGTTTAAAAATGCTTTGCAACTCTTTCATTGTTCTCGGAATTCCGCTGAAGTTTAAAAATGCTTTGGAACTCCTCCATTGTTCTCGTAATTCTGCTGAAGTTTAAAAATGCTTTGGAACTCTTCCAATGGTCTGGGAATTCAGCTGAAGTTTAAAAATGCTTTGGAACTCTTCCTATGTTCTGGGAGTTATGCTGAAGTTTAAAAATGCTTTTGGAACTCTTCCATTGTTCTCTTAATTCCGCTGATGTTTATCAATGCTTTGGAACTCTTCCATTGTTCTGGGAATTCTGCTGAAGTTTAAAATTGCTTTGGAACTCTTCCATTGTTCTCAGAATTCCAATGAAGTTTAAAAATGCTTTGGATCTCTTCCATTGTTCTCGGAATTCCGCTGAAGTTTAAAAATGCTTTGGAACTCCTCCATTGTTCTCGGAATTCTGCTGAAGTTTAAAAATGCTTTGGAACTCTTCCATTGTTCTGGGAATTCGGCTGAAGTTTAAAAATTCTTTGGAACTCTTCCTATGTTCTGGGAGTTCTGCTAAAGTTTAAAATTGCTTTGGAAAATTCCATTGTTCTCAGAAATCCAATGAAGATTAAAAATGGTTTGGAACTCGTACATTGTTCTCGGAATTCCGCTAATGTTTAACAATGCTTTGGAACTCTTCCATTGTTCTCGGAATTCCACTGTAGTTTAAAAATGCTTTGGAACTCTTTCATTGTTCTTGAAATTCCACTGAAGTTTAAAAATGCTTTGGAACTCTTCCATGGTTCTCAGAATTCTGCTGAAGTTTAAAAAATCTTTTGAACTATTCCATTGTTCTCGGAATTGCGCTCATAATTAACAATGTTTTGGAACTATTCCATTGTTCTCGGAATTCCGCTGATGTTTAATAATGCTTTTGGAACTCATCCATTGTTCTTGGAATTCCACTAATGTTTATCAAACCTATGGAACTCTTTCATTGTTCTCGGAATTCTGTTGATGTTTAGTAATGCTTTTGGAACTCTTCCATTGTTCTCGGAATTCTGCTAAATTTTAACAATGCTTTGGAACTCTTCCATTGTTCTCGGAATTCTGCTGATGTTTATCAAACCTATGGAACTCTTTCATTGTTCTCGCAATTCTGTTGATGTTTACTAATGCTTTTGGAACTCTTCCATTGTGCTCGGAATTCTGCTGAAGTTTAAAAATACTTTGGAACTCTTCCATTGTTCTCGGAATTCCGCTGATGTTTATCAAACCTATGGAACTCTTTCATTGTTCTCGGAATTCTGTTGATGTTTAGTAATGCTTTTGGAACTCTTCCATTGTTCTCGGAATTCTGCTGAATTTTAACAATGCTTTGGAACTCTTCCATAATTCTCAGAATTCTGCTGAAGTTTAAAAATGCTTTGGTACTCTTCCATTGTTCTCAGAATTCCAATGAAGCTTAAAAATGCTTTGGAACTCTTTAATTTTTCTCAGAATTCCGCTAAAGTTTAATAATGCTTTGGAACTCCTCCATTTTTCTTGGATTCTGCTAAAGTTTAAAAATGCTTTGGAACTCTTCAAATGTTCTGGGAATTCAGCTGAAGTGTAAAAATGCTTTGGAACTCTTCCTATGTTCTGGGAGTTCTGCTGATGTTTAAAAATGCTTGGGAACTCTTCCATTGTTCTCGGAAATCCGCTGATGTTTAACAATGCTTTAGAACTCTTCCATTGTTACCGGAATTCCGCTGATGTTTAACAATGCTTTTGAACTCTTCCATTGTTCTCGGAATTCCGCTGTAGTTTAAAAATGCATAGGAAATCTTCCATTGTTCTCGGAATTCCGCTGAAGTTTTACAATGCTTTGGAACTCTTCCATTTTTCTCGGAATTCTGCTGAAGTTTAAAAATGCTTTGGAACTCTTCCATTGTTCTCGGAATTCCGCTGATGTTTAAAAATGCTTTGGAACTCTTCCATTGTTCTCGGAATTCTGATGTAGTTTAAAAATGCATTGGAACTCTTCCATTGTTCTCGGAATTCCGCTGAAGGTTAACAATGCTTTGGAACTCTTCCATTGTTCTGGGAATTCTGCTGAAGTTTAAAAATGCTTTGGAACTCTTCCATTGTTCTCGGAATTCCGCTGATGTTTAACAATGCTTTGGAACTCTTCCATTGTTCTCGGAATTGAGCTGTAGTTTTAAAATGCTTTGCACCTCTTTCATTGTTCTCGGAATTCCGCTGAAGTTCAACCATGCTTTGGAACTCCTCCATTGTTCTGGGAATTCGGCTGAAGTTTAAAAATGCTTTGGAACTCTTCCTATGTTCTGGGAGTTCTGCTGAGGTTTAAAATTGCTTTGGAAAATTCCATTGTTCTCAGAATTCCAATGAAGCTTAAAAATGCTTTGGAACTCTTACATTGTTCTCGGAATTCCGCTAATGTTTAACAGTGCTTTGGAACTATTCCATTGTTCTCGGAATTCCGCTGTAGTTTAAAAATGCTTTGGAACCCTTTTATTGTTCTTGGAATTCCACTGAAGTTTAGCCATGCTTTGGAACTCTTACATTGTTCTCGGAATTCCGCTGAAGTTTAAAAATGCTTTGGAACTCTTCCATGGTTTTCGGAATTCTGCTGAAGTTTAAAAAAGATTTTGAAATATTCCATTGTTCTCGGAATTCCGCTAATATTTAACAATGCTTTGGAACTCTTTCATTGTTCTCGGAATTCCGCTGTAGTTTAAAAATGCTTTGGAACTCTTTCATTGTTCTCGGAATTCCGCTAAAGTTTAGCCATGCTTTGGAACTCTTCCATTGTTCTCGGAATTCCGATGTAGTTTAAAAATGCATTGGAACTCTGCCATTGTTCTCGGAATTCCGCTGAAGGTTAACAATGCTTTGGAACTCTTCCGTTGTTCTCGGAATTCTGCTGAAGTTTAGAAATTCTGTGGAACTCTTCCATTGTTCTCGGATTTCCGCTGATGTTTAACAATGCTTTGGAACTCTTCCATTGTTCTCGGAATTCTGCTGAAGTTTAAAAATGCTTTTGAACTCTTCCATTGCTCTGGGAATTCTGCTAATGTTTAGCAATGCTTTGGAACTCTTCCATTGTTCTCGGAAATATGCTGATGTTTAAAAATGCTTTGGAACTCTTCCATTGTTCTCGAAATTCCGCTTTAGTTTAAAAATGATTTGGAACTCTTCCATTGTTTTTGGATTTCCGCTAAAGTTTAGCAATGCTTTGGAACTCTTCCATTGTTCTCGGAATTCCGCAAAAGTTTATAAATGCTTTGGAACTCTTCCATTGTTCTCGGAATTCTGCTGAAGTTTAAAAAAGCTTTGGAACTCTTCCATTGTTCTCGGAATTCTGTGGAAGTTTAAAAATGCTTTGGAACTCCTCCATTGTTCTCGGAATTCTGCTGAAGTTTAAAAATGCTTTGGAACTCTTCCAATGTTCTGGGAATTCAGCTGAAGTTTAAAAATGCTTTGGAATTCTTCCTATGTTCTGGGAGTTCTGCAGAAGTTTAAAAATGCTTTGGAACTCTTCCATTGTTCACGGAAATCTGCTGAAGTTTAAAAGTCTTTGGAACTCTTCCATTGTTCTCGGAATTGAGCTGTAGTTTTAAAATGCTTTGCACCTCTTTCATTGTTCTCGGAATTCCGCTGAAGTTTAACCATGCTTTGGAACTCTTCCATTGTTCTCGGAATTCCGCTGAAGTTTAAAAATGCTTTGGAACTCCTCCATTGTTCTCGGAATTCTGCTGAAGTTTAAAAATGCTTTGGAACTCTTCCATTGTTCTGGGAATTCGTCTGAAGTTTAAAAATGCTTTGGAACTCTTCCTATGTTCTGGGAGTTCTGCTGAAGTTTAAAATTGCTTTGGAAAATTCCATTGTTCTCAGAATTCCAATGAAGCTTAAAAATGCTTTGGAACTCTTACATTGTTCTCGGAATTCAGCTAATGTTTAACAATGCTTTGGAACTCTTCCATTGTTCTCGGAATTCCGCTGTAGTTTAAAAATGCTTTGGAACTCTTCCATTGTTCTCGGAATTCCGATGTAGTTTAAAAATGCATTGGAACTCTTCCATTGTTCTCGGAATTCCGCTGAAGGTTAACAATGCTTTGGAACTCTTCCATTGTTCTGGGAATTCTGCTGAAGTTTAAAAATGCTTTGGAACTCTTCCATTGTTCTCGGAATTCCGCTGATGTTTAACAATGCTTTGGAACTCTTCCATTGTTCTCGGAATTGAGCTGTAGTTTTAAAATGCTTTGCACCTCTTTCATTGTTCTCGGAATTCTGCTGAAGTTCAACCATGCTTTGGAACTCCTCCATTGTTCTGGGAATTCGGCTGAAGTTTAAAAATGCTTTGGAACTCTTCCTATGTTCTGGGAGTTCTGCTGAGGTTTAAAATTGCTTTGGAAAATTCCATTGTTCTCAGAATTCCAATGAAGCTTAAAAATGCTTTGGAACTCTTACATTGTTCTCGGAATTCCGCTAATGTTTAACAGTGCTTTGGAACTATTCCATTGATCTCGGAATTCCGCTGTAGTTTAAAAATGCTTTGGAACCCTTTTATTGTTCTTGGAATTCCACTGAAGTTTAGCCATGCTTTGGAACTCTTACATTGTTCTCGGAATTCCGCTGAAGTTTAAAAATGCTTTGGAACTCTTCCATGGTTTTCGGAATTCTGCTGAAGTTTAAAAAAGATTTTGAACTATTCCATTGTTCTCGGAATTCCGCTAATATTTAACAATGCTTTGGAACTCTTTCATTGTTCTCGGAATTCCGCTGTAGTTTAAAAATGCATTGGAACTCTTTCATTGTTCTCGGAATTCCGCTGAAGTTTAGCCATGCTTTGGAACTCTTCCATTGTTCTCGGAATTCCGATGTAGTTTAAAAATGCATTGGAACTCTGCCATTGTTCTCGGAATTCCGCTGAAGGTTAACAATGCTTTGGAACTCTTCAGTTGTTCTCGGAATTCTGCTGAAGTTTAAAAATTCTGTGGAACTCTTCCATTGTTCTCGGATTTCCGCTGATGTTTAATAATGCTTTTTGAACTCTTCCATTGTTCTCGGAATTCCGCTGATGTTTAACAATGCTTTGGAACTCTTCCATTGTTCTCGGAATTCTGCTGAAGTTTAAAAATGCTTTGGAACTCTTCCATTGCTCTGGGAATTCTGTTAATGTTTAACAATGCTTTGGAACTCTTCCATTGTTCTCGGAAATATGCTGATGTTTAAAAATGCTTTGGAACTCTTCCATTGTTCTCGAAATTCCGCTTTAGTTTAAAAATGATTTGGAACTCTTCCATTGTTTTTGGATTTCCGCTAAAGTTTAGCAATGCTTTGGAACTCTTCCATAGTTCTCGGAATTCCGCAAAAGTTTATAAATGCTTTGGAACTCTTCCATTGTTCTCGGAATTCTGCTGAAGTTTAAAAAAGCTTTGGAACTCTTCCATTGTTCTCGGAATTCTGTGGAAGTTTAAAAATGCTTTGGAACTCCTCCATTGTTCTCGGAATTCTGCTGAAGCTTAAAAATGCTTTGGAACTCTTCCAATGTTCTGGGAATTCAGCTGAAGTTTAAAAATGCTTTGGAATTCTTCCTATGTTCTGGGAGTTCTGCTGAAGTTTAAAAATGCTTTGGAACTCTTCCATTGTTCACGGAAATCTGCTGAAGTTTAAAAGGCTTTGGAACTCTTCCATTGTTCTCGGAATTGAGCTGTAGTTTTAAAATGCTTTGCACCTCTTTCATTGTTCTCGGAATTCCGCTGAAGTTTAACCATGCTTTGGAACTCTTCCATTGTTCTCGGAATTCCGCTGAAGTTTAAAAATGCTTTGGAACTCCTCCATTGTTCTCGGAATTCTGCTGAAGTTTAAAAATGCTTTGGAACTCTTCCATTGTTCTGGGAATTCGGCTGAAGTTTAAAAATGCTTTGGAACTCTTCCTATGTTCTGGGAGTTCTGCTGAAGTTTAAAATTGCTTTGGAAAATTCCATTGTTCTCAGAATTCCAATGAAGCTTAAAAATGCTTTGGAACTCTTACATTGTTCTCGGAATTCAGCTAATGTTTAACAATGCTTTGGAACTCTTCCATTGTTCTCGGAATTCCGCTGTAGTTTAAAAATGCTTTGGAACTCTTTCATTGTTCTCGGAATTCCGCTGAAGTTTAGCCATACTTTGGAACTCTTCCATTGTTCTCGGAATTCCGATGTAGTTTAAAAATGCATTGGAACTCTTCCATTGTTCTCGGAATTCCGCTGAAGGTTAACAATGCTTTGGAACTCTTCCATTGTTCTGGGAATTCTGCTGAAGTTTAAAAATGCTTTGGATCTCTTCCATTGTTCTCTTAATTCCGCTGATGTTTATCAATGCTTTGGAACTCTTCCATTGTTCTGGGAATTCTGGTGAAGTATAAAAATGCTTTGGAACTCTTCCATTGTTCTCGGAATTCCGATGTAGTTTAAAAATGCATTGGAACTCTTCCATTGTTCTCGGAAATCCGCTGGAGGTTAACAATGCTTTGGAACTCTTCGATTGTTCTGGGAGTTATGCTGAAGTTTAAAAATGCTTTTGGAACTCTTCCATTGTTCTCTTAATTCCGCTGATGTTTATCAATGCTTTGGAACTCTTCCATTGTTCTGGGAATTCTGGTGAAGTTTAAAAATGCTTTGGAACTCTTTCATTGTTCTCAGAATTCCAATGAAGTTTAAAACTGATTTGGATCTCTTCCATTGTTCTCGGAATTCCGCTGATGTTTAACAATGCTTTGGAACTCCTCCATTGTTCTCGGAATTCCGCTGTAGTTTAAAAATGCTTTGCAACTCTTTCATTGTTCTCGGAATTCCGCTGAAGTTTAAAAATGCTTTGGAACTCCTCCATTGTTCTCGTAATTCTGCTGAAGTTTAAAAATGCTTTGGAACTCTTCCAATGTTCTGGGAATTCAGCTGAAGTTTAAAAATGCTTTGGAACTCTTCCTATGTTCTGGGAGTTATGCTGAAGTTTAAAAATGCTTTTGGAACTCTTCCATTGTTCTCTTAATTCCGCTGATGTTTATCAATGCTTTGGAACTCTTCCATTGTTCTGGGAATTCTGCTGAAGTTTAAAATTGCTTTGGAACTCTTCCATTGTTCTCAGAATTCCAATGAAGTTTAAAAATGCTTTGGATCTCTTCCATTGTTCTCGGAATTCCGCTGAAGTTTAAAAATGCTTTGGAACTCCTCCATTGTTCTCGGAATTCTGCTGAAGTTTAAAAATGCTTTGGAACTCTTCCATTGTTCTGGTAATTCGGCTGAAGTTTAAAAATTCTTTGGAACTCTTCCTATGTTCTGGGAGTTCTGCTAAAGTTTAAAATTGCTTTGGAAAATTCCATTGTTCTCAGAAATCCAATGAAGATTAAAAATGCTTTGGAACTCTTACATTGTTCTCGGAATTCCGCTAATGTTTAACAATGCTTTGGAACTCTTCCATTGTTCTCGGAATTCCACTGTAGTTTAAAAATGCTTTGGAACTCTTTCATTGTTCTTGAAATTCCACTGAAGTTTAAAAATGCTTTGGAACTCTTCCATGGTTCTCAGAATTCTGCTGAAGTTTAAAAAATCTTTTGAACTATTCCATTGTTCTCGGAATTGCGCTCATAATTAACAATGTTTTGGAACTATTCCATTGTTCTCGGAATTCCGCTGATGTTTAATAATGCTTTTGGAACTCATCCATTGTTCTTGGAATTCCACTAATGTTTATCAAACCTATGGAACTCTTTCATTGTTCTCGGAATTCTGTTGATGTTTAGTAATGCTTTTGGAACTCTTCCATTGTTCTCGGAATTCTGCAAAATTTTAACAATGCTTTGGAACTCTTCCATTGTTCTCGGAATTCTGCTGATGTTTATCAAACCTATGGAACTCTTTCATTGTTCTCGCAATTCTGTTGATGTTTACTAATGCTTTTGGAACTCTTCCATTGTGCTCGGAATTCTGCTGAAGTTTAAAAATACTTTGGAACTCTTCCATTGTTCTCGGAATTCCGCTGATGTTTATCAAACCTATGGAACTCTTTCATTGTTCTCGGAATTCTGTTGATGTTTAGTAATGCTTTTGGAACTCTTCCATTGTTCTCGGAATTCTGCTGAATTTTAACAATGCTTTGGAACTCTTCCATAATTCTCAGAATTCTGCTGAAGTTTAAAAATGCTTTGGTACTCTTCCATTGTTCTCAGAATTCCAATGAAGCTTAAAAATGCTTTGGAACTCTTTAATTTTTCTCAGAATTCCGCTAAAGTTTAATAATGCTTTGGAACTCCTCCATTTTTCTTGGATTCTGCTAAAGTTTAAAAATGCTTTGGAACTCTTCAAATGTTCTGGGAATTCAGCTGAAGTGTAAAAATGCTTTGGAACTCTTCCTATGTTCTGGGAGTTCTGCTGATGTTTAAAAATGCTTGTGAACTCTTCCATTGTTCTCGGAAATCCGCTGATGTTTAACAATGCTTTAGAACTCTTCCATTGTTACCGGAATTCCGCTGATGTTTAACAATGCTTTTGAACTCTTCCATTGTTCTCGGAATTCCGCTGTAGTTTAAAAATGCATAGGAAATCTTCCATTGTTCTCGGAATTCCGCTGAAGTTTTACAATGCTTTGGAACTCTTCCATTGTTCTGGGAATTCTGCTGAAGTTTAAAAATGCTTTGGAACTCTTCCATTGTTCTCGGAATTCCGCTGATGTTTAACAATGCTTTGGAACTCTTCCATTGTTCTCGGAATTGAGCTGTAGTTTTAAAATGCTTTGCACCTCTTTCATTGTTCTCGGAATTCCGCTGAAGTTCAACCATACTTTGGAACTCCTCCATTGTTCTGGGAATTCGGCTGAAGTTTAAAAATGCTTTGGAACTCTTCCTATGTTCTGGGAGTTCTGCTGAGGTTTAAAATTGCTTTGGAAAATTCCATTGTTCTCAGAATTCCAATGAAGCTTAAAAATGCTTTGGAACTCTTACATTGTTCTCGGAATTCCGCTAATGTTTAACAGTGCTTTGGAACTATTCCATTGTTCTCGGAATTCCGCTGTAGTTTAAAAATGCTTTGGAACCCTTTTATTGTTCTTGGAATTCCACTGAAGTTTAGCCATGCTTTGGAACTCTTACATTGTTCTCGGAATTCCGCTGAAGTTTAAAAATGCTTTGGAACTCTTCCATGGTTTTCGGAATTCTGCTGAAGTTTAAAAAAGATTTTGAAATATTCCATTGTTCTCGGAATTCCGCTAATATTTAACAATGCTTTGGAACTCTTTCATTGTTCTCGGAATTCCGCTGTAGTTTAAAAATGCTTTGGAACTCTTTCATTGTTCTCGGAATTCCGCTAAAGTTTAGCCATGCTTTGGAACTCTTCCATTGTTCTCGGAATTCCGATGTAGTTTAAAAATGCATTGGAACTCTGCCATTGTTCTCGGAATTCCGCTGAAGGTTAACAATGCTTTGGAACTCTTCCGTTGTTCTCGGAATTCTGCTGAAGTTTAGAAATTCTGTGGAACTCTTCCATTGTTCTCGGATTTCCGCTGATGTTTAACAATGCTTTGGAACTCTTCCATTGTTCTCGGAATTCTGCTGAAGTTTAAAAATGCTTTTGAACTCTTCCATTGCTCTGGGAATTCTGCTAATGTTTAACAATGCTTTGGAACTCTTCCATTGTTCTCGGAAATATGCTGATGTTTAAAAATGCTTTGGAACTCTTCCATTGTTCTCGAAATTCCGCTTTAGTTTAAAAATGATTTGGAACTCTTCCATTGTTTTTGGATTTCCGCTAAAGTTTAGCAATGCTTTGGAACTCTTCCATTGTTCTCGGAATTCCGCAAAAGTTTATAAATGCTTTGGAACTCTTCCATTGTTCTCGGAATTCTGCTGAAGTTTAAAAAAGCTTTGGAACTCTTCCATTGTTCTCGGAATTCTGTGGAAGTTTAAAAATGCTTTGGAACTCCTCCATTGTTCTCGGAATTCTGCTGAAGTTTAAAAATGCTTTGGAACTCTTCCAATGTTCTGGGAATTCAGCTGAAGTTTAAAAATGCTTTGGAATTCTTCCTATGTTCTGGGAGTTCTGCAGAAGTTTAAAAATGCTTTGGAACTCTTCCATTGTTCACGGAAATCTGCTGAAGTTTAAAAGGCTTTGGAACTCTTCCATTGTTCTCGGAATTGAGCTGTAGTTTTAAAATGCTTTGCACCTCTTTCATTGTTCTCGGAATTCCGCTGAAGTTTAACCATGCTTTGGAACTCTTCCATTGTTCTCGGAATTCCGCTGAAGTTTAAAAATGCTTTGGAACTCCTCCATTGTTCTCGGAATTCTGCTGAAGTTTAAAAATGCTTTGGAACTCTTCCATTGTTCTGGGAATTCGTCTGAAGTTTAAAAATGCTTTGGAACTCTTCCTATGTTCTGGGAGTTCTGCTGAAGTTTAAAATTGCTTTGGAAAATTCCATTGTTCTCAGAATTCCAATGAAGCTTAAAAATGCTTTGGAACTCTTACATTGTTCTCGGAATTCAGCTAATGTTTAACAATGCTTTGGAACTCTTCCATTGTTCTCGGAATTCCGCTGTAGTTTAAAAATGCTTTGGAACTCTTCCATTGTTCTCGGAATTCCGCTGTAGTTTAAAAATGCATTGGAACTCTTCCATTGTTCTCGGAATTCCGCTGAAGGTTAACAATGCTTTGGAACTCTTCCATTGTTCTGGGAATTCTGCTGAAGTTTAAAAATGCTTTGGAACTCTTCCATTGTTCTCGGAATTCCGCTGATGTTTAACAATGCTTTGGAACTCTTCCATTGTTCTCGGAATTGAGCTGTAGTTTTAAAATGCTTTGCACCTCTTTCATTGTTCTCGGAATTCTGCTGAAGTTCAACCATGCTTTGGAACTCCTCCATTGTTCTGGGAATTCGGCTGAAGTTTAAAAATGCTTTGGAACTCTTCCTATGTTCTGGGAGTTCTGCTGAGGTTTAAAATTGCTTTGGAAAATTCCATTGTTCTCAGAATTCCAATGAAGCTTAAAAATGCTTTGGAACTCTTACATTGTTCTCGGAATTCCGCTAATGTTTAACAGTGCATTGGAACTCTGCCATTGTTCTCGGAATTCCGCTGAAGGTTAACAATGCTTTGGAACTCTTCCGTTGTTCTCGGAATTCTGCTGAAGTTTAAAAATTCTGTGGAACTCTTCCATTGTTCTCGGATTTCCGCTGATGTTTAATAATGCTTTTTGAACTCTTCCATTGTTCTCGGAATTCCGCTGATGTTTAACAATGCTTTGGAACTCTTCCATTGTTCTCGGAATTCTGCTGAAGTTTAAAAATGCTTTGGAACTCTTCCATTGCTCTGGGAATTCTGCTAATGTTTAACAATGCTTTGGAACTCTTCCATTGTTCTCGGAAATACGCTGATGTTTAAAAATGCTTTGGAACTCTTCCATTGTTCTCGAAATTCCGCTTTAGTTTAAAAATGTTTTGGAACTCTTCCATTGTTTTTGGATTTCCGCTAAAGTTTAGCAATGCTTTGGAACTCTTCCATTGTTCTCGGAATTCCACAAAAGTTTATAAATTCTTTGGAACTCTTCCATTGTTCTCGGAATTCTACTGAAGTTTAAAAAAGCTTTGGAACTCTTCCATTGTTCTCGGAATTCTGTGGAAGTTTAAAAATGCTTTGGAACTCCTCCATTGTTCTCGGAATTCTGCTGAAGTTTAAAAATGCTTTGGAACTCTTCCAATGTTCTGGGAATTCAGCTGAAGTTTAAAAATGCTTTGGAATTCTTCCTATGTTCTGGGAGTTCTGCTGAAGTTTAAAAATGCTTTGGAACTCTTCCATTGTTCACGGAAATCTGCTGAAGTTTAAAAGGCTTTGGAACTCTTCCATTGTTCTCGGAATTGAGCTGTAGTTTTAAAATGCTTTGCACCTCTTTCATTGTTCTCGGAATTCCGCTGAAGTTTAACCATGCTTTGGAACTCTTCCATTGTTCTCGGAATTCCGCTGAAGTTTAAAAATGCTTTGGAACTCCTCCATTGTTCTCGGAATTCTGCTGAAGTTTAAAAATGCTTTGGAACTCTTCCTATGTTCTGGGAGTTCTGCTGAAGTTTAAAATTGCTTTGGAAAATTCCATTGTTCTCAGAATTCCAATGAAGCTTAAAAATGCTTTGGAACTCTTACATTGTTCTCGGAATTCAGCTAATGTTTAACAATGCTTTGGAACTATTCCATTGTTCTCGGAATTCCGCTGTAGTTTAAAAATGCTTTGGAACCCTTTTATTGTTCTTGGAATTCCACTGAAGTTTAGCCATGCTTTGGAACTCTTCCATTATTCTCGGAATTCCACTGAAGTTTAAAAATGCTTTGGAACTCTTACATGGTTCTCGGAATTCTGCTGAAGTTTAAAAAAGATTTTGAACTATTCCATTGTTCTCGGAATTCCGCTAATATTTAACAATGCTTTGGAACTCTTTCATTGTTCTCGGAATTCCGCTGAAGTTTTACAATGCTTTGGAACTCTTCCATTGTTCTCGGAATTTCGCTGTAGTTTAAAAATGCTTTGGAACTCTTTCATTGTTCTCGGAATTCCGCTGAAGTTTAGCCATACTTTGGAACTCTTCCATTGTTCTCGGAATTCCGCTGAAGGTTAACAATGCTTTGGAACTCTTCCATTGTTCTGGGAATTCTGCTGAAGTTTAAAAATGCTTTGGAACTCTTCCATTGTTCTCGGAATTCCGCTGATGTTTAACAATGCTTTGGAACTCTTCCATTGTTCTGGGAATTCTGCTGAAGTTTAAAATTGCTTTGGAACTCTTCCATTGTTCTCAGAATTCCAATGAAGTTTAAAAATGCTTTGGATCTCTTCCATTGTTCTCGGAATTCCGCTGAAGTTTAAAAATGCTTTGGAACTCCTCCATTGTTCTCGGAATTCTGCTGAAGTTTAAAAATGCTTTGGAACTCTTCCATTGTTCTGGGAATTCGGCTGAAGTTTAAAAATGCTTTGGAACTCTTCCTATGTTCTGTGAGTTCTGCTAAAGTTTAAAATTGCTTTGGAAAATTCCATTGTTCTCAGAAATCCAATGAAGCTTAAAAATGCTTTGGAACTCTTACATTGTTCTCGGAATTCCGCTAATGTTTAACAATGCTTTGGAACTCTTCCATTGTTCTCGGAATTCCACTGTAGTTTAAAAATGCTTTGGAACTCTTTCATTGTTCTTGAAATTCCACTGAAGTTTAAAAATGCTTTGGAACTCTTCCATGGTTCTCAGAATTCTGCTGAAGTTTAAAAAATCTTTTGAACTATTCCATTGTTCTCGGAATTGCGCTCATAATTAACAATGTTTTGGAACTATTCCATTGTTCTCGGAATTCCGCTGATGTTTAATAATGCTTTTGGAACTCATCCATTGTTCTTGGAATTCCACTAATGTTTATCAAACCTATGGAACTCTTTCATTGTTCTCGGAATTCTGTTGATGTTAGTAATGCTTTTGGAACTCTTCCATTGTTCTCGGAATTGAGCTGTAGTTTTAAAATGCTTTGCACCTCTTTCATTGTTCTCGGAATTCCGCTGAAGTTTAACCATGCTTTGGAACTCTTCCATTGTTCTCGGAATTCCGCTGAAGTTTAAAAATGCTTTGGAACTCCTCCATTGTTCTCGGAATTCTGCTGAAGTTTAAAAATGCTTTGGAACTCTTCCATTGTTCTGTGAATTCGGCTGAAGTTTAAAAATGCTTTGGAACTCTTCCTATGTTCTGGGAGTTCTGCTGAAGTTTAAAATTGCTTTGGAAAATTCCATTGTTCTCAGAATTCCAATGAAGCTTAAAAATGCTTTGGAACTCTTACATTGTTCTCGGAATTCAGCTAATGTTTAACAATGCTTTGGAACTATTCCATTGTTCTCGGAATTCCGCTGTAGTTTAAAAATGCTTTGGAACCCTTTTATTGTTCTTGGAATTCCACTGAAGTTTAGCCATGCTTTGGAACTCTTCCATTATTCTCGGAATTCCACTGAAGTTTAAAAATTCTTTGGAACTCTTCCATGGTTCTCGGAATTCTGCTGAAGTTTAAAAAAGATTTTGAACTATTCCATTGTTCTCGGAATTCCGCTAATATTTAACAATGCTTTGGAACTCTTTCATTGTTCTCGGAATTCCGCTGAAGTTTTACAATGCTTTGGAACTCTTCCATTGTTCTCGGAATTCCGCTGAAGTTTAGCCATACTTTGGAACTCTTCCATTGTTCTCGGAATTCCGATGTAGTTTAAAAATACATTGGAACTCTTCCATTGTTCTCGGAATTCCGCTGAAGGTTAACAATTCTTTGGAACTCTTCCATTATTCTGGGAATTCTGCTGAAGTTTAAAAATGCTTTGGAACTCTTCCATTGTTCTCGGAATTCCGCTGATGTTTAACAATGCTTTGGAACTCTTCCATTGTTCTGGGAATTCTGCTGAAGTTTAAAATTGCTTTGGAACTCTTCCATTGTTCTCAGAATTCCAATGAAGTTTAAAAATGCTTTGGATCTCTTCCATTGTTCTCGGAATTCCGCTGAAGTTTAAAAATGCTTTGGAACTCCTCCATTGTTCTCGGAATTCTGCTGAAGTTTAAAAATGCTTTGGAACTCTTCCATTGTTCTGGGAATTCGGCTGAAGTTTAAAAATGCTTTGGAACTCTTCCTATGTTCTGGGAGTTCTGCTAAAGTTTAAAATTGCTTTGGAAAATTCCATTGTTCTCAGAAATCCAATGAAGCTTAAAAATGCTTTGGAACTCTTACATTGTTCTCGGAATTCCGCTAATGTTTAACAATGCTTTGGAACTCTTCCATTGTTCTCGGAATTCCACTGTAGTTTAAAAATGCTTTGGAACTCTTTCATTGTTCTTGAAATTCCACTGAAGTTTAAAAATGCTTTGGAACTCTTCCATGGTTCTCAGAATTCTGCTGAAGTTTAAAAAATCTTTTGAACTATTCCATTGTTCTCGGAATTGCGCTCATATTTAACAATGTTTTGGAACTATTCCATTGTTCTCGGAATTCCGCTGATGTTTAATAATGCTTTTGGAACTCATCCATTGTTCTTGGAATTCCACTAATGTTTATCAAACCTATGGAACTCTTTCATTGTTCTCGGAATTCTGTTGATGTTTAGTAATGCTTTTGGAACTCTTCCATTGTTCTCGGAATTCTGCTAAATTTTAACAATGCTTTGGAACTCTTCCTTTGTTCTCGGAATTCCGATGTAGTTTAAAAATGCATTGGAACTCTGCCATTGTTCTCGGAATTCCGCTGAAGGTTAACAATGCTTTGGAACTCTTCCGTTGTTCTCGGAATTCTGCTGAAGTTTAAAAATTCTGTGGAACTCTTCCATTGTTCTCGGATTTCCGCTGATGTTTAATAATGCTTTTTGAACTCTTCCATTGTTCTCGGAATTTCGCTGATGTTTAACAATGCTTTGGAACTCTTCCATTGTTCTCGGAATTCTGCTGAAGTATAAAAATGCTTTGGAACTCTTCCATTGCTCTGGGAATTCTGCTAATGTTTAACAATGCTTTGGAACTCTTCCGTTGTTCTCGGAATTCTGCTGAAGTATAAAAATGCTTTGGAACTCTTTCATTGTTCTCGGAATTCCGCTGAAGTTTAGCCATACTTTGGAACTATTCCATTGTTCTCGGAATTCTGCTGAAGGTTAACAATGCTTTGGAACTCTTCCATTGTTCTGGGAATTCTGCTGAAGTTTAAAAATGCTTTGGAACTCTTCCATTGTTCTCGGAATTCCGCTGATGTTTAACAATGCTTTGGAACTCTTCCATTGTTCTCGGAATTGAGCTGTAGTTTTAAAATGCTTTGCACCTCTTTCATTGTTCTCGGAATTCTGCTGAAGTTCAACCATGCTTTGGAACTCCTCCATTGTTCTGGGAATTCGGCTGAAGTTTAAAAATGCTTTGGAACTCTTCCTATGTTCTGGGAGTTCTGCTGAGGTTTAAAATTGCTTTGGAAAATTCCATTGTTCTCAGAATTCCAATGAAGCTTAAAAATGCTTTGGAACTCTTACATTGTTCTCGGAATTCCGCTAATGTTTAACAGTGCTTTGGAACTATTCCATTGTTCTCGGAATTCCGCTGTAGTTTAAAAATGCTTTTTAACCCTTTTATTGTTCTTGGAATTCCACTGAAGTTTAGCCATGCTTTGGAACTCTTACATTGTTCTCGGAATTCCGCTGAAGTTTAAAAATGCTTTGGAACTCTTCCATGGTTTTCGGAATTCTGCTGAAGTTTAAAAAAGATTTTGAACTATTCCATTGTTCTCGGAATTCCGCTAATATTTAACAATGCTTTGGAACTCTTTCATTGTTCTCGGAATTCCGCTGTAGTTTAAAAATGCTTTGGAACTCTTTCATTGTTCTCGGAATTCCGCTGAAGTTTAGCCATGCTTTGGAACTCTTCCATTGTTCTCGGAATTCCGATGTAGTTTAAAAATGCATTGGAACTCTGCCATTGTTCTCGGAATTCCGCTGAAGGTTAACAATGCTTTGGAACTCTTCCGTTGTTCTCGAAATTCTGCTGAAGTTTAAAAATTCTGTGGAACTCTTCCATTGTTCTCGGATTTCCGCTGATGTTTAATAATGCTTTTTGAACTCTTCCATTGTTCTCGGAATTCCGCTGATGTTTAACAATGCTTTGGAACTCTTCCATTGTTCTCGGAATTCTGCTGAAGTTTAAAAATGCTTTGGAACTCTTCCATTGCTCTGGGAATTCTGCTAATGTTTAACAATGCTTTGGAACTCTTCCATTGTTCTCGGAAATACGCTGATGTTTAAAAATGCTTTGGAACTCTTCCATTGTTCTCGAAATTCCGCTTTAGTTTAAAAATGATTTGGAACTCTTCCATTGTTTTTGGATTTCCGCTAAAGTTTAGCAATGCTTTGGAACTCTTCCATTGTTCTCGGAATTCCGCAAAAGTTTATAAATGCTTTGGAACTCTTCCATTGTTCTCGGAATTCTGCTGAAGTTTAAAAAAGCTTTGGAACTCTTCCATTGTTCTCGGAATTCTGTGGAAGTTTAAAAATGCTTTGGAACTCCTCCATTGTTCTCGCAATTCTGCTGAAGTTTAAAAATGCTTTGGAACTCTTCCAATGTTCTGGGAATTCAGCTGAAGTTTAAAAATGCTTTGGAATTCTTCCTATGTTCTGGGAGTTCTGCTGAAGTTTAAAAATGCTTTGGAACTCTTCCATTGTTCACGGAAATCTGCTGAAGTTTAAAAGGCTTTGGAACTCTTCCATTGTTCTCGGAATTGAGCTGTAGTTTTAAAATGCTTTGCACCTCTTTCATTGTTCTCGGAATTCCGCTGAAGTTTAACCATGCTTTGGAACTCTTCCATTGTTCTCGGAATTCCGCTGAAGTTTAAAAATGCTTTGGAACTCCTCCATTGTTCTCGGAATTCTGCTGAAGTTTAAAAATGCTTTGGAACTCTTCCATTGTTCTGGGAATTCGGCTGAAGTTTAAAATGCTTTGGAACTCTTCCTATGTTCTGGGAGTTCTGCTGAAGTTTAAAATTGCTTTGGAAAATTCCATTGTTCTCAGAATTCCAATGAAGATTAAAAATGCTTTGGAACTATTACATTGTTCTCGGAATTCAGCTAATGTTTAACAATGCTTTGGAACTCTTCCATTGTTCTCGGAATTCCGCTGTAGTCTAAAAATGCTTTGGAACTCTTTCATTGTTCTCGGAATTCCGCTGAAGTTTAGCCAAACTTTGGAACTCTTCCATTGTTCTCGGAATTCCGATGTAGTTTAAAAATGCATTGGAACTCTTCCATTGTTCTCGGAATTCCGCTGAAGGTTAACAATGCTTTGGAACTCTTCCATTGTTCTGGGAATTCTGCTGAAGTTTAGAAATGCTTTGGAACTCTTCCATTGTTCTCGGCATTCCGCTGATGTTTAACAATGCTTTGGAACTCTTCCATTGTTCTCGGAATTGAGCTGTAGTTTTAAAATGCTTTGCACCTCTTTCATTGTTCTCGGAATTCTGCTGAAGTTCAACCATGCTTTGGAACTCCTCCATTGTTCTGGGAATTCGGCTGAAGTTTAAAAATGCTTTGGAACTCTTCCTATGTTCTGCGAGTTCTGCTGAGGTTTAAAATTGCTTTGGAAAATTCCATTGTTCTCAGAATTCCAATGAAGCTTAAAAATGCTTTGGAACTCTTACATTGTTCTCGGAATTCCGCTAATGTTTAACAGTGCTTTGGAACTATTCCATTGTTCTCGGAATTCCGCTGTAGTTTAAAAATGCTTTGGAACCCTTTTATTGTTCTTGGAATTCCACTGAAGTTTAGCCATGCTTTGGAACTCTTACATTGTTCTCGGAATTCCGCTGAAGTTTAAAAATGCTTTGGAACTCTTCCATGGTTTTCGGAATTCTGCTGAAGTTTAAAAAAGATTTTGAACTATTCCATTGTTCTCGGAATTCCGCTAATATTTAACAATGCTTTGGAACTCTTTCATTGTTCTCGGAATTCCGCTGTAGTTTAAAAATGCTTTGGAACTCTTTCATTGTTCTCGGAATTCCGCTGAAGGTTAACAATGCTTTGGAACTCTTCCGTTGTTCTCGGAATTCTGCTGAAGTTTAAATATTCTGTGGAACTCTTCCATTGTTCTCGGATTTCCGCTGATGTTTAATAATGCTTTTTGAACTCTTCCATTGTTCTCGGAATTCCGCTGATGTTTAACAATGCTTTGGAACTCTTCCATTGTTCTCGGAATTCTGCTGAAGTTTAAAAATGCTTTGGAACTCTTCCATTGCTCTGGGAATTCTGCTAGTGTTTAACAATGCTTTGGAACTCTTCCATTGTTCTCGGAAATACGCTGATGTTTAAAAATGCTTAGGAACTCTTCCATTGTTCTCGAAATTCCGCTTTAGTTTAAAAATGATTTGGAACTCTTCCATTGATTTTGGATTTCCGCTAAAGTTTAGCAATGCTTTGGAACTCTTCCATTGTTCTCGGAATTCCGCTAAAGTTTATAAATGCTTTGGAACTCTTCCATTGTTCTCGGAATTCTGCTGAAGTTTAAAAAAGCTTTGGAACTCTTCCATTGTTCTCGGAATTCTGTGGAAGTTTAAAAATGCTTTGGAACTCCTCCATTGTTCTCGGAATTCTGCTGAAGTTTAAAAATGCTTTGGAACTCTTCCAATGTTCTGGGAATTCAGCTGAAGTTTAAAAATGCTTTGGAATTCTTCCTATGTTCTGGGAGTTCTGCTGAAGTTTAAAAATGCTTTGGAACTCTTCCATTGTTCACGGAAATCTGCTGAAGTTTAAAAGGCTTTGGAACTCTTCCATTGTTCTCGGAATTGAGCTGTAGTTTTAAAATGCTTTGCATCTCTTTCATTGTTCTCGGAATTCCGCTGAAGTTTAACCATGCTTTGGAACTCTTCCTATGTTCTGGGAATTCGGCTGAAGTTTAAAAATGCTTTGAAACTCTTCCATTGTTCTCGGAATTCCGCTGATGTTTAACAATGCTTTGGAACTCTTCCATTGTTCTGGGAATTCTGCTGAAGTTTAAAATTGCTTTGGAACTCTTCCATTGTTCTCAGAATTCCAATGAAGTTTAAAAATGCTTTGGATCTCTTCCATTGTTCTCGGAATTCCGCTGAAGTTTAAAAATGCTTTGGAACTCCTCCATTGTTCTCGGAATTCTGCTGAAGTTTAAAAATGCTTTGGAACTCTTCCATTGTTCTGGGAATTCGGCTGATGTTTAAAAATGCTTTGGAACTCTTCCTATGTTCTGGGAGTTCTGCTAAAGTTTAAAATTGCTTTGGAAAATTCCATTGTTCTCAGAAATCCAATGAAGCTTAAAAATGCTTTGGAACTCTTACATTGTTCTCGGAATTCCGCTAATGTTTAACAATGCTTTGGAACTCTTCCATTGTTCTCGGAATTCCACTGTAGTTTAAAAATGCTTTGGAACTCTTTCATTGTTCTTGAAATTCCACTGAAGTTTAAAAATGCTTTGGAACTCTTCCATGGTTCTCAGAATTCTGATGAAGTTTAAAAAATCTTTTGAACTATTCCATTGTTCTCGGAATTGCGCTCATAATTAACAATGTTTTGGAACTATTCCATTGTTCTCGAAATTCCGCTGATGTTTAATAATGCTTTTGGAACTCATCCATTGTTCTTGGAATTCCACTAATGTTTATCAAACCTATGGAACTCTTTCATTGTTCTCGGAATTCTGTTGATGTTTAGTAATGCTTTTGGAACTCTTCCATTGTTCTCGGAATTCTGCTAAATTTTAACAATGCTCTGGAACTCTTCCATTGTTCTCGGAATTCCGCTGATGTTTATCAAACCTATGGAACTCTTTCATTGTTCTCGGAATTCAGTTGATGTTTAGTAATGCTTTTGGAACTCTTCCATTGTTCTCGGAATTCTGCTGAATTTTAACAATGCTTTGGAACTCTTCCATAATTCTCAGAATTCTGCTGAAGTTTAAAAATGCTTTGGTACTCTTCCATTGTTCTCAGAATTCCAATGAAGCTTAAAAATGCTTTGGAACTCTTTAATTTTTCTCAGAATTCCGATAAAGTTTAATAATGCTTTGGAACTCCTCCATTGTTCTTGGATTCTGCTAAAGTTTAATAATGCTTTGGAACTCTTCAAATGTTCTGGGAATTCAGCTGAAGTGTAAAAATGCTTTGGAACTCTTCCTATGTTCTGGGAGTTCTGCTGATGTTTAAAAATGCTTGGGAACTCTTCCATTGTTCTCGGAATTCCGCTGATGTTTAACAATGCTTTAGAACTCTTCCATTGTTACCGGAATTCCGCTGATGTTTAACAATGCTTTTGAACTCTTCCATTGTTCTCGGAATTCCGCTGTAGTTTAAAAATGCATAGGAAATCTTCAATTGTTCTCGGAATTCCGCTGAAGTTTTACAATGCTTTGGAACTCTTCCATTTTTCTCGGAATTCTGCTGAAGTTTAAAAATGCTTTGGAACTCTTCCATTGTTCTCGGAATTCCGCTGATGTTTAACAATGCTTTGGAACTCTTCCATTGTTCTCGGAATTGAGCTGTAGTTTTAAAATGCTTTGCACCTCTTTCATTGTTCTCGGAATTCCGCTGAAGTTCAACCATGCTTTGGAACTCCTCCATTGTTCTGGGAATTCGGCTGAAGTTTAAAAATGCTTTGGAACTCTTCCTATGTTCTGCGAGTTCTGCTGAGGTTTAAAATTGCTTTGGAAAATTCCATTGTTCTCAGAATTCCAATGAAGCTTAAAAATGCTTTTGAACTCTTACATTGTTCTCGGAATTCCGATAATGTTTAACAGTGCTTTGGAACTTTTCCATTGTTCTCGGAATTCCGCTGTAGTTTAAAAATGCTTTGGAACCCTTTTATTGTTCTTGGAATTCCACTGAAGTTTAGCCATGCTTTGGAACTCTTACATTGTTCTCGGAATTCCGCTGAAGTTTAAAAATGCTTTGGAACTCTTCCATGGTTTTCGGAATTCTGCTGAAGTTTAAAAAAGATTTTGAACTATTCCATTGTTCTCGGAATTCCGCTAATATTTAACAATGCTTTGGAACTCTTTCATTGTTCTCGGAATTCCGCTGTAGTTTAAAAATGCTTTGGAACTCTTTCATTGTTCTCGGAATTCCGCTGAAGTTTAGCCATGCTTTGGAACTCTTCCATTGTTCTCGGAATTCCGATGTAGTTTAAAAATGCATTGGAACTCTGCCATTGTTCTCGGAATTCCGCTGAAGGTTAACAATGCTTTGGAACTCTTCCGTTGTTCTCGGAATTCTGCTGAAGTTTAAAAATTCTGTGGAACTCTTCCATTGTTCTCGGATTTCCGCTGATGTTTAATAATGCTTTTTGAACTCTTCCATTGTTCTCGGAATTCCGCTGATGTTTAACAATGCTTTGGAACTCTTCCATTGTTCTCGGAATTCTGCTGAAGTTTAAAAATGCTTTGGAACTCTTCCATTGTTCTCGGAATTCAGCTAATGTTTAACAATGCTTTGGAACTCTTCCATTGTTCTCGGAATTCTGCTGAAGTTTAAAAGTGCTTTGGAACTCTTCCATTGCTCTGGGAATTCTGCTAATGTTTAACAATGCTTTGGAACTCTTCCATTGTTCTCGGAAATACGCTGATGTTTAAAAATGCTTTGGAACTCTTCCATTGTTCTCGAAATTCCGCTTTAGTTTAAAAATGATTTGGAACTTTTCCATTGTTTTTGGATTTCCGCTAAAGTTAGCAATGCTTTGGAACTCTTCCATTGTTCTCGGAATTCCGCAAAAGTTTATAAATGCTTTGGAACTCTTCCATTGTTCTCGGAATTCTGCTGAAGTTTAAAAAAGCTTTGGAACTCTTCCATTGTTCTCGGAATTCTGCTGAAGTTTAAAAATGCTTTGGAACTCTTCCAATGTTCTGGGAATTCAGCTGAAGTTTAAAAATGCTTTGGAATTCTTCCTATGTTCTGGGAGTTCTGCTGAAGTTTAAAAATGCTTTGTAACTCTTCCATTGTTCACGGAAATCTGCTGAAGTTTAAAAGGCTTTGTAACTCTTCCATTGTTCTGGGAATTCTGCTAAAGTTTAAAATTGCTTTGGAACAATTCCGTTGTTCTCAGAATTCCAATGAAGCTTAAAAATTCTTTGGAACTCTTCCATTGTTCTCGGAATTCTGCTAATGTTTAACAATGCTTTGGAACTCTTCCATTGTTCTCGGAATTGAGCTGTAGTTTTAAAATGCTTTGCACCTCTTTCATTGTTCTCGGAATTCCGCTGAAGTTTAACCATGCTTTGGAACTCTTACATTGTTCTGGGAATTCCGCTGTAGTTTAAAAATGCTTTGGAACCCTTTTATTGTTCTTGGAATTCCACTGAAGTTTAGCCATGCTTTGGAACTCTTACATTGTTCTCGGAATTCCGCTGAAGTTTAAAAATGCTTTGGAACTCTTCCATGGTTTTCGGAATTCTGCTGAAGTTTAAAAAAGATTTTGAACTATTCCATTGTTCTCGGAATTCCGCTAATATTTAACAATGCTTTGGAACTCTTTCATTGTTCTCGGAATTCCGCTGTAGTTTAAAAATGCTTTGGAACTCTTTCATTGTTCTCGGAATTCCGCTGAAGGTTAACAATGCTTTGGAACTCTTCCGTTGTTCTCGGAATTCTGCTGAAGTTTAAATATTCTGTGGAACTCTTCCATTGTTCTCGGATTTCCGCTGATGTTTAATAATGCTTTTTGAACTCTTCCATTGTTCTGGGAATTCCGCTGATGTTTAACAATGCTTTGGAACTCTTCCATTGTTCTCGGAATTCTGCTGAAGTTTAAAAATGCTTTGGAACTCTTCCATTGCTCTGGGAATTCTGCTAGTGTTTAACAATGCTTTGGAACTCTTCCATTGTTCTCGGAAATACGCTGATGTTTAAAAATGCTTAGGAACTCTTCCATTGTTCTCGAAATTCCGCTTTAGTTTAAAAATGATTTGAAACTCTTCCATTGATTTTGGATTTCCGCTAAAGTTTAGCAATGCTTTGGAACTCTTCCATTGTTCTCGGAATTACGCAAAAGTTTATAAATGCTTTGGAACTCTTCCATTGTTATCGGAATTCTGCTGAAGTTTAAAAAAGCTTTGGAACTCTTCCATTGTTCTCGGAATTCTGTGAAAGTTTAAAAATGCTTTGGAACTCCTCCATTGTTCTCGGAATTCTGCTGAAGTTTAAAAATGCTTTGGAACTCTTCCAATGTTCTGGGAATTCAGCTGAAGTTTAAAAATGCTTTGGAATTCTTCCTATGTTCTGGGAGTTCTGCTGAAGTTTAAAAATGCTTTGGAACTCTTCCATTGTTCACGGAAATCTGCTGAAGTTTAAAAGGCTTTGGAACTCTTCCATTGTTCTCGGAATTGAGCTGTAGTTTTAAAATGCTTTGCACCTCTTTCATTGTTCTCGGAATTCCGCTGAAGTTTAACCATGCTTTGGAACTCTTCCTATGTTCTGGGAATTCTGCTGAAGTTTAAAATTGCTTTGGAACTCTTCCATTGTTCTCAGAATTCCAATGAAGTTTAAAAATGCTTTGGATCTCTTCCATTGTTCTCGGAATTCCGCTGAAGTTTAAAAATGCTTTGGAACTCCTCCATTGTTCTCGGAATTCTGCTGAAGTTTAAAAATGCTTTGGAACTCTTCCATTGTTCTGGGAATTCGGCTGATGTTTAAAAATGCTTTGGAACTCTTCCTATGTTCTGGGAGTTCTGCTAAAGTTTAAAATTGCTTTGGAAAATTCCATTGTTCTCAGAAATCCAATGAAGCTTAAAAATGCTTTGGAACTCTTACATTGTTCTCGGAATTCCGCTAATGTTTAACAATGCTTTGGAACTCTTCCATTGTTCTCGGAATTCCACTGTAGTTTAAAAATGCTTTGGAACTCTTTCATTGTTCTTGAAATTCCACTGAAGTTTAAAAATGCTTTGGAACTCTTCCATGGTTCTCAGAATTCTGATGAAGTTTAAAAAATCTTTTGAACTATTCCATTGTTCTCGGAATTGCGCTCATAATTAACAATGTTTTGGAACTATTCCATTGTTCTCGAAATTCCGCTGATGTTTAATAATGCTTTTGGAACTCATCCATTGTTCTTGGAATTCCACTAATGTTTATCAAACCTATGGAACTCTTTCATTGTTCTCGGAATTCTGTTGATGTTTAGTAATGCTTTTGGAACTCTTCCATTGTTCTCGGAATTCTGCTGAATTTTAACAATGCTTTGGAACTCTTCCATAATTCTCAGAATTCTGCTGAAGTTTAAAAATGCTTTGGTACTCTTCCATTGTTCTCAGAATTCCAATGAAGCTTAAAAATGCTTTGGAACTCTTTAATTTTTCTCAGAATTCCGATAAAGTTTAATAATGCTTTGGAACTCCTCCATTGTTCTTGGATTCTGCTAAAGTTTAATAATGCTTTGGAACTCTTCAAATGTTCTGGGAATTCAGCTGAAGTGTAAAAATGCTTTGGAACTCTTCCTATGTTCTGGGAGTTCTGCTGATGTTTAAAAATGCTTGGGAACTCTTCCATTGTTCTCGGAATTCCGCTGATGTTTAACAATGCTTTAGAACTCTTCCATTGTTACCGGAATTCCGCTGATGTTTAACAATGCTTTTGAACTCTTCCATTGTTCTCGGAATTCCGCTGTAGTTTAAAAATGCATAGGAAATCTTCCATTGTTCTCGGAATTCCGCTGAAGTTTTACAATGCTTTGGAACTCTTCCATTTTTCTCGGAATTCTGCTGAAGTTTAAAAATGCTTTGGAACTCTTCCATTGTTCTCGGAATTCCGCTGATGTGTAACAATGCTTTGGAACTCTTCCATTGTTCTCGGAATTGAGCTGTAGTTTTAAAATGCTTTGCACCTCTTTCATTGTTCTCGGAATTCCGCTGAAGTTCAACCATGCTTTGGAACTCCTCCATTGTTCTGGGAATTCGGCTGAAGTTTAAAAATGCTTTGGAACTCTTCCTATGTTCTGCGAGTTCTGCTGAGGTTTAAAATTGCTTTGGAAAATTCCATTGTTCTCAGAATTCCAATGAAGCTTAAAAATGCTTTTGAACTCTTACATTGTTCTCGGAATTCCGATAATGTTTAACAGTGCTTTGGAACTTTTCCATTGTTCTCGGAATTCCGCTGTAGTTTAAAAATGCTTTGGAACCCTTTTATTGTTCTTGGAATTCCACTGAAGTTTAGCCATGCTTTGGAACTCTTACATTGTTCTCGGAATTCCGCTGAAGTTTAAAAATGCTTTGGAACTCTTCCATGGTTTTCGGAATTCTGCTGAAGTTTAAAAAAGATTTTGAACTATTCCATTGTTCTCGGAATTCCGCTAATATTTAACAATGCTTTGGAACTCTTTCATTGTTCTCGGAATTCCGCTGTAGTTTAAAAATGCTTTGGAACTCTTTCATTGTTCTCGGAATTCCGCTGAAGTTTAGCCATGCTTTGGAACTCTTCCATTGTTCTCGGAATTCCGATGTAGTTTAAAAATGCATTGGAACTCTGCCATTGTTCTCGGAATTCCGCTGAAGGTTAACAATGCTTTGGAACTCTTCCGTTGTTCTCGGAATTCTGCAGAAGTTTAAAAATTCTGTGGAACTCTTCCATTGTTCTCGGATTTCCGCTGATGTTTAATAATGCTTTTTGAACTCTTCCATTGTTCTCGGAATTCCGCTGATGTTTAACAATGCTTTGGAACTCTTCCATTGTTCTCGGAATTCTGCTGAAGTTTAAAAATGCTTTGCAACTCTTCCATTGTTCTCGGAATTCAGCTAATGTTTAACAATGCTTTGGAACTCTTCCATTGTTCTCGGAATTCTGATGAAGTTTAAAAGTGCTTTGGAACTCTTCCATTGCTCTGGGAATTCTGCTAATGTTTAACAATGCTTTGGAACTCTTCCATTGTTCTCGGAAATACGCTGATGTTTAAAAATGCTTTGGAACTCTTCCATTGTTCTCGAAATTCCGCTTTAGTTTAAAAATGATTTGGAACTTTTCCATTGTTTTTGGATTTCCGCTAAAGTTAGCAATGCTTTGAAACTCTTCCATTGTTCTCGGAATTCCGCAAAAGTTTATAAATGCTTTGGAACTCTTCCATTGTTCTCGGAATTCTGCTGAAGTTTAAAAAAGCTTTGGAACTCTTCCATTGTTCTCGGAATTCTGCTGAAGTTTAAAAATGCTTTGGAACTCTTCCAATGTTCTGGGAATTCAGCTGAAGTTTAAAAATGCTTTGGAATTCTTCCTATGTTCTGGGAGTTCTGCTGAAGTTTAAAAATGCTTTGTAACTCTTCCATTGTTCACGGAAATCTGCTGAAGTTTAAAAGGCTTTGTAACTCTTCCATTGTTCTGGGAATTCTACTAAAGTTTAAAATTGCTTTTGAACAATTCCGTTGTTCTCAGAATTCCAATGAAGCTTAAAAATGCTTTGGAACTCTTCCATTGTTCTCGGAATTCTGCTAATGTTTAACAATGCTTTGGAACTCTTCCATTGTTCTCGGAATTGAGCTGTAGTTTTAAAATGCTTTGCACCTCTTTCATTGTTCTCGGAATTCCGCTGAAGTTTAACCATGCTTTGGAACTCTTCCATTGTTCTCGGAATTCCGCTGAAGTTTAAAAATGCTTTGGAACTCCTCCATTGTTCTCGGAATTCTGCTGAAGTTTAAAAATGCTTTGGAACTCTTCCATTGTTCTGGGAATTCGGCTGAAGTTTAAAAATGCTTTGGAACTCTTCCTATGTTCTGGGAGTTCTGCTGAAGTTTACAATTGCTTTGGAAAATTCCATTGTTCTCAGAATTCCAATGAAGCTTAAAAATGCTTTGGAACTCTTACATTGTTCTCGGAATTCAGCTAATGTTTAACAATGCTTTGGAAATATTCCATTGTTCTCGGAATTCCGCTGTAGTTTAAAAATGGTTTGGAACCCTTTTATTGTTCTTGGAATTCCACTGAAGTTTAGCCATACTTTGGAACTCTTCCATTGTTCTCGGAATTCCGCTAATATTTAACAATGCTTTGGAACTCTTTCATTGTTCTCGGAATTCCGCTGAAGTTTTACAATGCTTTGGAACTCTTCCATTGTTCTCGGAATTCCGCTGTAGTTTAAAAATGCTTTGGAACTCTTTCATTGTTCTCGGAATTCCGCTGAAGTTTAGCCATACTTTGGAACTCTTCCATTGTTCTCGGAATTCCGATGTAGTTTAAAAATACATTGGAACTCTTCCATTGTTCTCGGAATTCCGCTGAAGGTTAACAATGCTTTGGAACTCTTCCATTGTTCTGGGAATTCTGCTGAAGTTTAAAAATGCTTTGGAACTCTTCCATTGTTCTCGGAATTCCGCTGATGTTTAACAATGATTTGGAACTCTTCCATTGTTCTGGGAATTCTGCTGAAGTTTAAAATTGCTTTGGAACTCTTCCATTGTTCTCAGAATTCCAATGAAGTTTAAAAATGCTTTGGATCTCTTCCATTGTTCTCGGAATTCCGCTGAAGTTTAAAAATGCTTTGGAACTCCTCCATTGTTCTCGGAATTCTGCTGAAGTTTAAAAATGCTTTGGAACTCTTCCATTGTTCTGGGAATTCGGCTGAAGTTTAAAAATGCTTTGGAACTCTTCCTATGTTCTGGGAGTTCTGCTAAAGTTTAAAAATGCTTTGGAACTCTTCCATGGTTCTCAGAATTCTGCTGAAGTTTAAAAAATCTTTTGAACTATTCCATTGTTCTCGGAATTGCGCTCATAATTAACAATGTTTTGGAACTATTCCATTGTTCTCGGAATTCCGCTGATGTTTAATAATGCTTTTGGAACTCATCCATTGTTCTTGGAATTCCACTAATGTTTATCAAACCTATGGAACTCTTTCATTGTTCTCGGAATTCTGTTGATGTTTAGTAATGCTTTTGGAAATCTTCCATTGTTCTCGGAATTCTGCTAAATTTTAACAATGCTTTGGAACTCTTCCATTGTTCTCGGAATTCCGCTGATGTTTATCAAACCTATGGAACTCTTTCATTTTTCTCGGAATTCTGTTGATGTTTAGTAATGCTTTTGGAACTCTTCCATTGTTCTCGGAATTCTGCTGAATTTTAACAATGCTTTGGAACTCTTCCATAATTCTCAGAATTCTGCTGAAGTTTAAAAATGCTTTGGTACTCTTCCATTGTTCTCAGAATTCCAATGAAGCTTAAAAATGCTTTGGAACTCTTTAATTTTTCTCAGAATTCCGCTAAAGTTTAATAATGCTTTGGAACTCCTCCATTGTTCTTGGATTCTGCTAAAGTTTAAAAATGCTTTGGAACTCTTCAAATGTTCTGGGAATTCAGCTGAAGTGTAAAAATGCTTTGGAACTCTTACTATGTTCTGGGAGTTCTGCTGATGTTTAAAAATGCTTGGGAACTCTTCCATTGTTCTCGGAATTCCGCTGATGTTTAACAATGCTTTAGAACTCTTCCATTGTTACCGGAATTCCGCTGATGTTTAACAATGCTTTTGAACTCTTCCATTGTTCTCGGAATTCCGCTGTAGTTTAAAAATGCATAGGAAATCTTCCATTGTTCTCGGAATTCCGCTGAAGTTTTACAATGCTTTGGAACGCTTCCATTTTTCTCGGAATTCTGCTGAAGTTTAAAAATGCTTTGGAACTCTTCCATTGTTCTCGGAATTCCGCTGATGTTTAACAATGCTTTGGAACTCTTCCAATGTTCTCAGAATTCCACTGTAGTTTAAAAATGCTTTGCAACTCTTTCATTGTTCTCGGAATTCCGCTGAAGTTTAGCCATGCTTTGGAACTCTTCCATTGTTCTCGGAATTCCGATGTAGTTTAAAAATGCATTGGAACTCTTCCATTGTTCTCGTAATTCCGCTGAAGGTTAACAATGCTTTGGAACTCTTCCATTGTTCTGGGAATTCTGCTGAAGTTTAAAAATGCTTTGGAACTCTTCCATTGTTCTCGGAATTCCGCTGATGTTTAACATTGCTTTGGAACTCTTCCATTGTTCTCGGAATTGAGCTGTAGTTTTAAAATGCTTTGCACCTCTTTCATTGTTCTCGGAATTCCGCTGAAGTTCAACCATGCTTTGGAACTCCTCCATTGTTCTGGGAATTCGGCTGAAGTTTAAAAATGCTTTGGAACTCTTCCTATGTTCTGCGAGTTCTGCTGAGGTTTAAAATTGCTTTGGAAAATTCCATTGTTCTCAGAATTCCAATGAAGCTTAAAAATGCTTTTGAACTCTTACATTGTTCTCGGAATTCCGATAATGTTTAACAGTGCTTTGGAACTTTTCCATTGTTCTCGGAATTCCGCTGTAGTTTAAAAATGCTTTGGAACCCTTTTATTGTTCTTGGAATTCCACTGAAGTTTAGCCATGCTTTGGAACTCTTACATTGTTCTCGGAATTCCGCTGAAGTTTAAAAATGCTTTGGAACTCTTCCATGGTTTTCGGAATTCTGCTGAAGTTTAAAAAAGATTTTGAACTATTCCATTGTTCTCGGAATTCCGCTAATATTTAACAATGCTTTGGAACTCTTTCATTGTTCTCGGAATTCCGCTGTAGTTTAAAAATGCTTTGGAACTCTTTCATTGTTCTCGGAATTCCGCTGAAGTTTAGCCATGCTTTGGAACTCTTCCATTGTTCTCGGAATTCCGATGTAGTTTAAAAATGCATTGGAACTCTGCCATTGTTCTCGGAATTCCGCTGAAGGTTAACAATGCTTTGGAACTCTTCCGTTGTTCTCGGAATTCTGCTGAAGTTTAAAAATTCTGTGGAACTCTTCCATTGTTCTCGGATTTCCGCTGATGTTTAATAATGCTTTTTGAACTCTTCCATTGTTCTCGGAATTCCGCTGATGTTTAACAATGCTTTGGAACTCTTCCATTGTTCTCGGAATTCTGCTGAAGTTTAAAAATGCTTTGGAACTCTTCCATTGTTCTCGGAATTCAGCTAATGTTTAACAATGCTTTGGAACTCTTCCATTGTTCTCGGAATTCTGCTGAAGTTTAAAAGTGCTTTGGAACTCTTCCATTGCTCTGGGAATTCTGCTAATGTTTAACAATGCTTTGGAACTCTTCCATTGTTCTCGGAAATACGCTGATGTTTAAAAATGCTTTGGAACTCTTCCATTGTTCTCGAAATTCCGCTTTAGTTTAAAAATGATTTGGAACTTTTCCATTGTTTTTGGATTTCCGCTAAAGTTAGCAATGCTTTGGAACTCTTCCATTGTTCTCGGAATTCCGCAAAAGTTTATAAATGCTTTGGAACTCTTCCATTGTTCTCGGAATTCTGCTGAAGTTTAAAAAAGCTTTGGAACTCTTCCATTGTTCTCGGAATTCTGCTGAAGTTTAAAAATGCTTTGGAACTCTTCCAATGTTCTGGGAATTCAGCTGAAGTTTAAAAATGCTTTGGAATTCTTCCTATGTTCTGGGAGTTCTGCTGAAGTTTAAAAATGCTTTGTAACTCTTCCATTGTTCACGGAAATCTGCTGAAGTTTAAAAGGCTTTGTAACTCTTCCATTGTTCTGGGAATTCTGCTAAAGTTTAAAATTGCTTTGGAACAATTCCGTTGTTCTCAGAATTCCAATGAAGCTTAAAAATTCTTTGGAACTCTTCCATTGTTCTCGGAATTCTGCTAATGTTTAACAATGCTTTGGAACTCTTCCATTGTTCTCGGAATTGAGCTGTAGTTTTAAAATGCTTTGCACCTCTTTCATTGTTCTCGGAATTCCGCTGAAGTTTAACCATGCTTTGGAACTCTTACATTGTTCTGGGAATTCCGCTGTAGTTTAAAAATGCTTTGGAACCCTTTTATTGTTCTTGGAATTCCACTGAAGTTTAGCCATGCTTTGGAACTCTTACATTGTTCTCGGAATTCCGCTGAAGTTTAAAAATGCTTTGGAACTCTTCCATGGTTTTCGGAATTCTGCTGAAGTTTAAAAAAGATTTTGAACTATTCCATTGTTCTCGGAATTCCGCTAATATTTAACAATGCTTTGGAACTCTTTCATTGTTCTCGGAATTCCGCTGTAGTTTAAAAATGCTTTGGAACTCTTTCATTGTTCTCGGAATTCCGCTGAAGGTTAACAATGCTTTGGAACTCTTCCGTTGTTCTCGGAATTCTGCTGAAGTTTAAATATTCTGTGGAACTCTTCCATTGTTCTCGGATTTCCGCTGATGTTTAATAATGCTTTTTGAACTCTTCCATTGTTCTGGGAATTCCGCTGATGTTTAACAATGCTTTGGAACTCTTCCATTGTTCTCGGAATTCTGCTGAAGTTTAAAAATGCTTTGGAACTCTTCCATTGCTCTGGGAATTCTGCTAGTGTTTAACAATGCTTTGGAACTCTTCCATTGTTCTCGGAAATACGCTGATGTTTAAAAATGCTTAGGAACTCTTCCATTGTTCTCGAAATTCCGCTTTAGTTTAAAAATGATTTGAAACTCTTCCATTGATTTTGGATTTCCGCTAAAGTTTAGCAATGCTTTGGAACTCTTCCATTGTTCTCGGAATTCCGCAAAAGTTTATAAATGCTTTGGAACTCTTCCATTGTTATCGGAATTCTGCTGAAGTTTAAAAAAGCTTTGGAACTCTTCCATTGTTCTCGGAATTCTGTGAAAGTTTAAAAATGCTTTGGAACTCCTCCATTGTTCTCGGAATTCTGCTGAAGTTTAAAAATGCTTTGGAACTCTTCCAATGTTCTGGGAATTCAGCTGAAGTTTAAAAATGCTTTGGAATTCTTCCTATGTTCTGGGAGTTCTGCTGAAGTTTAAAAATGCTTTGGAACTCTTCCATTGTTCACGGAAATCTGCTGAAGTTTAAAAGGCTTTGGAACTCTTCCATTGTTCTCGGAATTGAGCTGTAGTTTTAAAATGCTTTGCACCTCTTTCATTGTTCTCGGAATTCCGCTGAAGTTTAACCATGCTTTGGAACTCTTCCTATGTTCTGGGAATTCGGCTGAAGTTTAAAAATGCTTTGAAACTCTTCCATTGTTCTCGGAATTCCGCTGATGTTTAACAATGCTTTGGAACTCTTCCATTGTTCTGGGAATTCTGCTGAAGTTTAAAATTGCTTTGGAACTCTTCCATTGTTCTCAGAATTCCAATGAAGTTTAAAAATGCTTTGGATCTCTTCCATTGTTCTCGGAATTCCGCTGAAGTTTAAAAATGCTTTGGAACTCCTCCATTGTTCTCGGAATTCTGCTGAAGTTTAAAAATGCTTTGGAACTCTTCCATTGTTCTGGGAATTCGGCTGATGTTTAAAAATGCTTTGGAACTCTTCCTATGTTCTGGGAGTTCTGCTAAAGTTTAAAATTGCTTTGGAAAATTCCATTGTTCTCAGAAATCCAATGAAGCTTAAAAATGCTTTGGAACTCTTACATTGTTCTCGGAATTCCGCTAATGTTTAACAATGCTTTGGAACTCTTCCATTGTTCTCGGAATTCCACTGTAGTTTAAAAATGCTTTGGAACTCTTTCATTGTTCTTGAAATTCCACTGAAGTTTAAAAATGCTTTGGAACTCTTCCATGGTTCTCAGAATTCTGATGAAGTTTAAAAAATCTTTTGAACTATTCCATTGTTCTCGGAATTGCGCTCATAATTAACAATGTTTTGGAACTATTCCATTGTTCTCGAAATTCCGCTGATGTTTAATAATGCTTTTGGAACTCATCCATTGTTCTTGGAATTCCACTAATGTTTATCAAACCTATGGAACTCTTTCATTGTTCTCGGAATTCTGTTGATGTTTAGTAATGCTTTTGGAACTCTTCCATTGTTCTCGGAATTCTGCTGAATTTTAACAATGCTTTGGAACTCTTCCATAATTCTCAGAATTCTGCTGAAGTTTAAAAATGCTTTGGTACTCTTCCATTGTTCTCAGAATTCCAATGAAGCTTAAAAATGCTTTGGAACTCTTTAATTTTTCTCAGAATTCCGATAAAGTTTAATAATGCTTTGGAACTCCTCCATTGTTCTTGGATTCTGCTAAAGTTTAATAATGCTTTGGAACTCTTCAAATGTTCTGGGAATTCAGCTGAAGTGTAAAAATGCTTTGGAACTCTTCCTATGTTCTGGGAGTTCTGCTGATGTTTAAAAATGCTTGGGAACTCTTCCATTGTTCTCGGAATTCCGCTGATGTTTAACAATGCTTTAGAACTCTTCCATTGTTACCGGAATTCCGCTGATGTTTAACAATGCTTTTGAACTCTTCCATTGTTCTCGGAATTCCGCTGTAGTTTAAAAATGCATAGGAAATCTTCCATTGTTCTCGGAATTCCGCTGAAGTTTTACAATGCTTTGGAACTCTTCCATTTTTCTCGGAATTCTGCTGAAGTTTAAAAATGCTTTGGAACTCTTCCATTGTTCTCGGAATTCCGCTGATGTGTAACAATGCTTTGGAACTCTTCCATTGTTCTCGGAATTGAGCTGTAGTTTTAAAATGCTTTGCACCTCTTTCATTGTTCTCGGAATTCCGCTGAAGTTCAACCATGCTTTGGAACTCCTCCATTGTTCTGGGAATTCGGCTGAAGTTTAAAAATGCTTTGGAACTCTTCCTATGTTCTGCGAGTTCTGCTGAGGTTTAAAATTGCTTTGGAAAATTCCATTGTTCTCAGAATTCCAATGAAGCTTAAAAATGCTTTTGAACTCTTACATTGTTCTCGGAATTCCGATAATGTTTAACAGTGCTTTGGAACTTTTCCATTGTTCTCGGAATTCCGCTGTAGTTTAAAAATGCTTTGGAACCCTTTTATTGTTCTTGGAATTCCACTGAAGTTTAGCCATGCTTTGGAACTCTTACATTGTTCTCGGAATTCCGCTGAAGTTTAAAAATGCTTTGGAACTCTTCCATGGTTTTCGGAATTCTGCTGAAGTTTAAAAAAGATTTTGAACTATTCCATTGTTCTCGGAATTCCGCTAATATTTAACAATGCTTTGGAACTCTTTCATTGTTCTCGGAATTCCGCTGTAGTTTAAAAATGCTTTGGAACTCTTTCATTGTTCTCGGAATTCCGCTGAAGTTTAGCCATGCTTTGGAACTCTTCCATTGTTCTCGGAATTCCGATGTAGTTTAAAAATGCATTGGAACTCTGCCATTGTTCTCGGAATTCCGCTGAAGGTTAACAATGCTTTGGAACTCTTCCGTTGTTCTCGGAATTCTGCAGAAGTTTAAAAATTCTGTGGAACTCTTCCATTGTTCTCGGATTTCCGCTGATGTTTAATAATGCTTTTTGAACTCTTCCATTGTTCTCGGAATTCCGCTGATGTTTAACAATGCTTTGGAACTCTTCCATTGTTCTCGGAATTCTGCTGAAGTTTAAAAATGCTTTGCAACTCTTCCATTGTTCTCGGAATTCAGCTAATGTTTAACAATGCTTTGGAACTCTTCCATTGTTCTCGGAATTCTGCTGAAGTTTAAAAGTGCTTTGGAACTCTTCCATTGCTCTGGGAATTCTGCTAATGTTTAACAATGCTTTGGAACTCTTCCATTGTTCTCGGAAATACGCTGATGTTTAAAAATGCTTTGGAACTCTTCCATTGTTCTCGAAATTCCGCTTTAGTTTAAAAATGATTTGGAACTTTTCCATTGTTTTTGGATTTCCGCTAAAGTTAGCAATGCTTTGAAACTCTTCCATTGTTCTCGGAATTCCGCAAAAGTTTATAAATGCTTTGGAACTCTTCCATTGTTCTCGGAATTCTGCTGAAGTTTAAAAAAGCTTTGGAACTCTTCCATTGTTCTCGGAATTCTGCTGAAGTTTAAAAATGCTTTGGAACTCTTCCAATGTTCTGGGAATTCAGCTGAAGTTTAAAAATGCTTTGGAATTCTTCCTATGTTCTGGGAGTTCTGCTGAAGTTTAAAAATGCTTTGTAACTCTTCCATTGTTCACGGAAATCTGCTGAAGTTTAAAAGGCTTTGTAACTCTTCCATTGTTCTGGGAATTCTACTAAAGTTTAAAATTGCTTTTGAACAATTCCGTTGTTCTCAGAATTCCAATGAAGCTTAAAAATGCTTTGGAACTCTTCCATTGTTCTCGGAATTCTGCTAATGTTTAACAATGCTTTGGAACTCTTCCATTGTTCTCGGAATTGAGCTGTAGTTTTAAAATGCTTTGCACCTCTTTCATTGTTCTCGGAATTCCGCTGAAGTTTAACCATGCTTTGGAACTCTTCCATTGTTCTCGGAATTCCGCTGAAGTTTAAAAATGCTTTGGAACTCCTCCATTGTTCTCGGAATTCTGCTGAAGTTTAAAAATGCTTTGGAACTCTTCCATTGTTCTGGGAATTCGGCTGAAGTTTAAAAATGCTTTGGAACTCTTCCTATGTTCTGGGAGTTCTGCTGAAGTTTACAATTGCTTTGGAAAATTCCATTGTTCTCAGAATTCCAATGAAGCTTAAAAATGCTTTGGAACTCTTACATTGTTCTCGGAATTCAGCTAATGTTTAACAATGCTTTGGAACTATTCCATTGTTCTCGGAATTCCGCTGTAGTTTAAAAATGGTTTGGAACCCTTTTATTGTTCTTGGAATTCCACTGAAGTTTAGCCATACTTTGGAACTCTTCCATTGTTCTCGGAATTCCGCTAATATTTAACAATGCTTTGGAACTCTTTCATTGTTCTCGGAATTCCGCTGAAGTTTTACAATGCTTTGGAACTCTTCCATTGTTCTCGGAATTCCGCTGTAGTTTAAAAATGCTTTGGAACTCTTTCATTGTTCTCGGAATTCCGCTGAAGTTTAGCCATACTTTGGAACTCTTCCATTGTTCTCGGAATTCCGATGTAGTTTAAAAATACATTGGAACTCTTCCATTGTTCTCGGAATTCCGCTGAAGGTTAACAATGCTTTGGAACTCTTCCATTGTTCTCGGAATTCCGCTGATGTTTAACAATGATTTGGAACTCTTCCATTGTTCTGGGAATTCTGCTGAAGTTTAAAATTGCTTTGGAACTCTTCCATTGTTCTCAGAATTCCAATGAAGTTTAAAAATGCTTTGGATCTCTTCCATTGTTCTCGGAATTCCGCTGAAGTTTAAAAATGCTTTGGAACTCCTCCATTGTTCTCGGAATTCTGCTGAAGTTTAAAAATGCTTTGGAACTCTTCCATTGTTCTGGGAATTCGGCTGAAGTTTAAAAATGCTTTGGAACTCTTCCTATGTTCTGGGAGTTCTGCTAAAGTTTAAAAATGCTTTGGAACTCTTCCATGGTTCTCAGAATTCTGCTGAAGTTTAAAAAATCTTTTGAACTATTCCATTGTTCTCGGAATTGCGCTCATAATTAACAATGTTTTGGAACTATTCCATTGTTCTCGGAATTCCGCTGATGTTTAATAATGCTTTTGGAACTCATCCATTGTTCTTGGAATTCCACTAATGTTTATCAAACCTATGGAACTCTTTCATTGTTCTCGGAATTCTGTTGATGTTTAGTAATGCTTTTGGAAATCTTCCATTGTTCTCGGAATTCTGCTAAATTTTAACAATGCTTTGGAACTCTTCCATTGTTCTCGGAATTCCGCTGATGTTTATCAAACCTATGGAACTCTTTCATTTTTCTCGGAATTCTGTTGATGTTTAGTAATGCTTTTGGAACTCTTCCATTGTTCTCGGAATTCTGCTGAATTTTAACAATGCTTTGGAACTCTTCCATAATTCTCAGAATTCTGCTGAAGTTTAAAAATGCTTTGGTACTCTTCCATTGTTCTCAGAATTCCAATGAAGCTTAAAAATGCTTTGGAACTCTTTAATTTTTCTCAGAATTCCGCTAAAGTTTAATAATGCTTTGGAACTCCTCCATTGTTCTTGGATTCTGCTAAAGTTTAAAAATGCTTTGGAACTCTTCAAATGTTCTGGGAATTCAGCTGAAGTGTAAAAATGCTTTGGAACTCTTACTATGTTCTGGGAGTTCTGCTGATGTTTAAAAATGCTTGGGAACTCTTCCATTGTTCTCGGAATTCCGCTGATGTTTAACAATGCTTTAGAACTCTTCCATTGTTACCGGAATTCCGCTGATGTTTAACAATGCTTTTGAACTCTTCCATTGTTCTCGGAATTCCGCTGTAGTTTAAAAATGCATAGGAAATCTTCCATTGTTCTCGGAATTCCGCTGAAGTTTTACAATGCTTTGGAACGCTTCCATTTTTCTCGGAATTCTGCTGAAGTTTAAAAATGCTTTGGAACTCTTCCATTGTTCTCGGAATTCCGCTGATGTTTAACAATGCTTTGGAACTCTTCCAATGTTCTCAGAATTCCACTGTAGTTTAAAAATGCTTTGCAACTCTTTCATTGTTCTCGGAATTCCGCTGAAGTTTAGCCATGCTTTGGAACTCTTCCATTGTTCTCGGAATTCCGATGTAGTTTAAAAATGCATTGGAACTCTTCCATTGTTCTCGTAATTCCGCTGAAGGTTAACAATGCTTTGGAACTCTTCCATTGTTCTGGGAATTCTGCTGAAGTTTAAAAATGCTTTGGAACTCTTCCATTGTTCTCGGAATTCCGCTGATGTTTAACAATGCTTTGGAACTCTTCCATTGTTCTCGGAATTGAGCTGTAGTTTTAAAATGCTTTGCACCTCTTTCATTGTTCTCGGAATTCCGCTGAAGTTCAACCATGCTTTGGAACTCCTCCATTGTTCTGGGAATTCGGCTGAAGTTTAAAAATGCTTTGGAACTCTTCCTATGTTCTGGGAGTTCTGCTGAGGTTTAAAATTGCTTTGGAAAATTCCATTGTTCTCAGAATTCCAATGAAGCTTAAAAATGCTTTGGAACTCTTACATTGTTCTCGGAATTCCGCTAATGTTTAACAGTGCTTTGGAACTATTCCATTGTTCTCGGAATTCCGCTGTAGTTTAAAAATGCTTTGGAACCCTTTTATTGTTCTTGGAATTCCACTGAAGTTTAGCCATGCTTTGGAACTCTTACATTGTTCTCGGAATTCCGCTGAAGTTTAAAAATGCTTTGGAACTCTTCCATGGTTTTCGGAATTCTGCTGAAGTTTAAAAAAGATTTTGAACTATTCCATTGTTCTCGGAATTACGCTAATATTTAACAATGCTTTGGAACTCTTTCATTGTTCTCGGAATTCCGCTGTAGTTTAAAAATGCTTTGGAACTCTTTCATTGTTCTCGGAATTCCGCTGAAGTTTAGCCATGCTTTGGAACTCTTTCATTGTTCTCGGAATTCCGCTGTAGTTTAAAAATGCTTTGGAACTCTTTCATTGTTCTCGGAATTCCGCTGAAGTTTAGCCATGCTTTGGAACTCTTCCATTGTTCTCGGAATTCCGATGTAGTTTAAAAATGCATTGGAACTCTGCCATTGTTCTCGGAATTCCGCTGAAGGTTAACAATGCTTTGGAACTCTTCCGTTGTTCTCGGAATTCTGCTGAAGTTTAAAAATTCTGTGGAACTCTTCCATTGTTCTCGGATTTCCGCTGATGTTTAATAATGCTTTTTGAACTCTTCCATTGTTCTGGGAATTCCGCTGATGTTTAACAATGCTTTGGAACTCTTCCATTGTTCTCGGAATTCTGCTGAAGTTTAAAAATGCTTTGGAACTCTTCCATTGCTCTGGGAATTCTGCTAATGTTTAACAATGCTTTGGAACTCTTCCATTGTTCTCGGAAATACGCTGATGTTTAAAAATGCTTTGGAACTCTTCCATTGTTCTCGAAATTCCGCTTTAGTTTAAAAATGATTTGGAACTCTTCCATTGTTTTTGGATTTCCGCTAAAGTTTAGCAATGCTTTGGAACTCTTCCATTGTTCTCGGAATTCCGCAAAAGTTTATAAATGCTTTGGAACTCTTCCATTGTTCTCGGAATTCTGCTGAAGTTTAAAAAAGCTTTGGAACTCTTCCATTGTTCTCGGAATTCTGTGGAAGTTTAAAAATGCTTTGGAACTCCTCCATTGTTCTTGGAATTCTGCTGAAGTTTAAAAATGCTTTGGAACTCTTCCAATGTTCTGGGAATTCAGCTGAAGTTTAAAAATGCTTTGGAATTCTTCCTATGTTCTGGGAGTTCTGCTGAAGTTGAAAAATGCTTTGGAACTCTTCCATTGTTCACGGAAATCTGCTGAAGTTTAAAAGGCTTTGTAACTCTTCCATTGTTCTGGGAATTCTGCTGAAGTTTAAAATTGCTTTGGAACAATTCCGTTGTTCTCAGAATTCCAATGAAGCTTAAAAATGCTTTGGAACTCTTCCATTGTTCTCGGAATTCTGGTGAAGTTTAAAAATGCTTTGGAACTCTTCCATTGTTCTCGGAATTCCGCTGAAGTTTAAAAATGCTTTGGAACTCCTCCATTGTTCTCGGAATTCTGCTGAAGATTAAAAATGCTTTGGAACTCTTCCATTGTTCTGGGAATTCGGCTGAAGTTTAAAAATGCTTTGGAACTCTTCCTATGTTCTGGGAGTTCTGCTGAAGTTTAAAATTGCTTTGGAAAATTCCATTGTTCTCAGAATTCCAATGAAGCTTAAAAATGCTTTGGAACTCTTACATTGTTCTCGGAATTCAGCTAAGGTTTAACAATGCTTTGGAACTATTCCATTGTTCTCGGAATTCCGCTGTAGTTTAAAAATGCTTTGGAACCCTTTTATTGTTCTTGGAATTCCACTGAAGTTTAGCCATGCTTTGGAACTCTTCCATTATTCTCGGAATTCCACTGAAGTTTAAAAATGCTTTGGAACTCTTCCATGGTTCTCGGAATTCTGCTGAAGTTTAAAAAAGATTTTGAACTATTCCATTGTTCTCGGAATTCCGCTAATATTTAACAATGCTTTGGAACTCTTTCATTGTTCTCGGAATTCCGCTGAAGTTTTTCAATGCTTTGGAACTCTTCCATTGTTCTCGGAATTCCGCTGTAGTTTAAAAATGCTTTGGAACTATTTCATTGTTCTCGGAATTCCGCTGAAGTTTAGCCATACTTTGGAACTCTTCCATTGTTCTCGGAATTCCGATGTAGTTTAAAAATACATTGGAACTCTTCCATTGTTCTCGGAATTCCGCTGAAGGTTAACAATGCTTTGGAACTCTTCCATTGTTCTGGGAATTCTGCTGAAGTTTAAAAATGCTTTGGAACTCTTCCATTGTTCTCGGAATTCCGCTGATGTTTAACAATGCTTTGGAACTCTTCCATTGTTCTCGGAATTGAGCTGTAGTTTTAAAATGCTTTGCACCTCTTTCATTGTTCTCGGAATTCCGCTGAAGTTCAACCATGCTTTGGAACTCTTCCATTGTTCTCGGAATTCCGCTGAAGTTTAAAAATGCTTTGGAACTCCTCCATTGTTCTGGGAATTCGGCTGAAGTTTAAAAATGCTTTGGAACTCTTCCTATGTTCTGGGAGTTCTGCTGAAGTTTAAAATTGCTTTGGAAAATTCCATTGTTCTCAGAATTCCAATGAAGCTTAAAAATGCTTTGGAACTCTTACATTGTTCTCGGAATTCCGATAATGTTTAACAATGCTTTGGAACTATTCCATTGTTCTCGGAATTCCGCTGCAGTTTAAAAATGCTTTGGAACCCTTTTATTGTTCTTGGAATTCCACTGAAGTTTAGCCATGCTTTGGAACTCTTACATTGTTCTCGGAATTCCGCTGAAGTTTAAAAATGCTTTGGAACTCTTCCATGGTTTTCGGAATTCTGCTGAAGTTTAAAAAAGATTTTGAACTATTCCATTGTTCTCGGAATTCCGCTAATATTTAACAATGCTTTGGAACTCTTTCATTGTTCTCGGAATTCCGCTGTAGTTTAAAAATGCTTTGGAACTCTTTCATTGTTCTCGGAATTCCGCTGAAGTTTAGCCATGCTTTGGAACTCTTCCATTGTTCTCGGAATTCCGATGTAGTTTAAAAATGCATTGGAACTCTGCCATTGTTCTCGGAATTCCGCTGAAGGTTAACAATGCTTTGGAACTCTACCGTTGTTCTAGGAATTCTGCTGAAGTTTAAAAATTCTGTGGAACTCTTCCATTGTTCTCGGATTTCCGCTGATGTTTAATAATGCTTTTTGAACTCCTCCATTGTTCTCGGAATTCCGCTGATGTTTAACAATGCTTTGGAACTCTTCCATTGTTCTCGGAATTCTGCTGAAGTTTAAAAATGCTTTGGAACTCTTCCATTGCTCTGGGAATTCTGCTAATGTTTAAAAATGCTTTGGAACTCTTTCATTGTTCTCGGAATTCCGCTGAAGTTTAGCCACACTTTGGAACTCTTCCATTGTTCTCGGAATTCCGATGTAGTTTAAAAATGCATTGGAACTCTTCCATTGTTCTCGGAATTCCGCTAATGTTTAACAATGCTTTGGAACTCTTCCATTGTTCTCGGAATTCCGCTGTAGTTTAAAAATGCTTTGGAACTCTATCATTGTTCTCGGAATTCCGCTGAAGTTTAGCCACACTTTGGAACTCTTCCATTGTTCACGGAATTCCGATGTAGTTTAAAAATGCATTGGAACTCTTCCATTGTTCTCGGAATTCCGCTGAAGGTTAACAATGCTTTGGAACTCTTCCATTGTTCTGGGAATTCTGCTGAAGTTTAAAAATGCTTTGGAACTCATCCATTGTTCTCGGAATTCCGCTGATGTTTAACAATGCTTTGGAACTCTTCCATTGTTCTCGGAATTCCACTGTAGTTTCAAAATGCTTTGGGACGCTTCCATTGTTCTCGGAATTCCGCTGAAGTTTAACAATGCTTTGGAACTCTTCCATTGTTCTCGGAATTCTGTGGAAGTTTAAAAATGCTTTGGAACTCTTCCATTGTTCTCAGAATTCTGCTGAAGTTTAAAAATGCTTGGAACGCTTCCATTGTTCTCGGAATTCTGCTGAAGTTTAAAAAAGCTTTGGAACTCTTCCAATCTTTTCGGAATTCCGTTGATGTTTAATAATGCTTTTGGAACTCTTCCATTTTTCTCAGAATTCCGCTTATGTTTAACAATCCTTTTGGAACTCTTCCATTGTTCTCATAATTCCGCTGATGTTTAACAATGCTTTGGAACTCTTCCATTGTTCTGGGAATTCTGGTGAAGTTTAAAAATGCTTTGGAACTGTTCCATTGTTCACGGAAATCTGCTGAAGTTTAAAAAGCTTTGTAACTCTTCCATTTTTCTGGGAATTCTGCTGAAGTTTAAAATTGCTTTGGGACTCTTCCATTGTTCTCAGAATTCCAATGAAGCTTAAAAATGCTTTGGAACTCTTCCATTGTTCTCGGAATTCTGCTAATGTTTAACAATGCTTTGGAACTCTTCCATTGTTCTCGGAATTCCGCTGATGTTTAATAATGCTTTTGGAACTCGTTATTTTTCTCGGAATTCCGCTGAAGTTTAACATTGCTTTGGAACTCGTCCATTGTTCTGGGAATTCAGCTGAAGTTTAAAAATGGTTTGGAACTCTTCCAATGTTCTGGGAATTCTGCTGAAGTTTAAAAATGCTTTGGAACTCTTCTATTGTTCTCGGAATTCTGCTGATGTTTAACAATGCTTTGGAACTCTTCCATTGTTCAAGGAATTCCGCTGAAGTTTAAAAATGCTTTGGAACTCTTCCATTGTTCTCGGTATTCCGCTAATGTTTAACAATGCTTTGGAACTCTTCCATTGTTCTCGGAATTCCGCTGATGTTTAACAATGCTTTGGAACTCTTCCATTGTTCTCGGAATTCCACTGTAGTTTCAAAATGCTTTGGGACGCTTCCATTGTTCTCGGAATTCCGCTGAAGTTTAACAAAGCTTTGGAACTCTTCATTGTTCTCGGAATTCTGTGGAAGTTTAAAAATGCTTTGGAACTCTTCCATTGTTCTCGGAATTCTGCTGAAGTTTAAAAATGCTTGGAACTCTTCCATTGTTCTCGTAATTCCGCTGATGTTTAACAATGCTTTGGAACTCTTCCATTGTTCTGGGAATTCTGGTGAAGTTTAAAAATGCTTTGGAACTCTTCCATTGTTCACGGAAATCTGCTGAAATTTAAAAAGCTTTGTAACTCTTCCATTGTTCTGGGAATTCTGCTGAAGGTTAAAATTGCTTTGGGACACTTCCATTGTTCTCAGAATTCCAATGAAGCTTAAAAATGCTTTGGAACTCTTCCATTGTTCTCGGAATTCTGCTAATGTTTAACAATGCTTTGGAACTCTTCCATTGTTCTCGGAATTCCGCTGATGTTTAACAATGCTTTGGAACTCTTCCATTGTTCTCGGAATTGAGCTGTAGTTTTAAAATGCTTTGCACCTCTTTCATTGTTCTCGGAATTCCGCTGAAGTTTAACCATGCTTTGGAACTCTTCCTATGTTCTGGGAGTTCTGCTGAAGTTTAAAATTGCTTTGGAAAATTCCATTGTTCTCAGAATTCCTATGAAGCTTAAAAATGCTTTGGAACTCTTACATTGTTCTCGGAATTCCGCTAATGTTTAACAATGCTTTGGAACTATTCCATTGTTCTCGGAAATCCGCTGTAGTTTAAAAATGCTTTGGAACCCTTTTATTGTTCTTGGAATTCCACTGAAGTTTAGCCATGCTTTGGAACTCTTCCATTGTTCTCGGAATTCCGCTGAAGTTTAAAAATGCTTTGGAACTCTTCCATGGTTCTCGGAATTCTGCTGAAGTTTAAAAAAGATTTTGAACTCTTCCATTGTTCTCGGAATTCCGCTGATGTTTAACAATGCTTTGGAACTCTTCCAATGTTCTCGGAATTCCGCTGTAGTTTAAAAATGCTTTGCAACTCTTTCATTGTTCTCGGAATTCCGCTGAAGTTTAGCCATACTTTGGAACTCTTCCATTGTTCTCGGAATTCCGATGTAGTTTAAAAATGCATTGGAACTCTTCCATTGTTCTCGGAATTCCGCTGAAGTTTTACAATGCTTTGGAACTCTTCCATTTTTCTCGGAATTCTGCTGAAGTTTAAAAATGCTTTGGAACTCTTCCATTGTTCTCGGAATTCCGCTGATGTTTAACAATGCTTTGGAACTCTTCCAATGTTCTCGGAATTCCGCTGTAGTTTAAAAATGCTTTGCAACTCTTTCATTGTTCTCGGAATTCCGCTGAAGTTTAGCCATACTTTGGAACTCTTCCATTGTTCTCGGAATTCCGATGTAGTTTAAAAATGCATTGGAACTCTTCCATTGTTCTCGGAATTCCACTGAAGGTTAACAATGCTTTGGAACTCTTCCATTGTTCTGGGAATTCTGCTGAAGTTTAAAAATGCTTTGGAACTCTTCCATTGTTCTCGGAATTCCGCTGATGTTTAACAATGCTTTGGAACTCTTCCATTGTTCTCGGAATTGAGCTGTAGTTTTAAAATGCTTTGCACCTCTTTCATTGTTCTCGGAATTCCGCTGAAGTTCAACCATGCTTTGGAACTCCTCCATTGTTCTGGGAATTCGGCTGAAGTTTAAAAATGCTTTGGAACTCTTCCTATGTTCTGGGAGTTCTGCTGAGGTTTAAAATTGCTTTGGAAAATTCCATTGTTCTCAGAATTCCAATGAAGCTTAAAAATGCTTTGGAACTCTTACATTGTTCTCGGAATTCCGCTAATGTTTAACAGTGCTTTGGAACTATTCCATTGTTCTCGGAATTCCGCTGTAGTTTAAAAATGCTTTGGAACCCTTTTATTGTTCTTGGAATTCCACTGAAGTTTAGCCATGCTTTGGAACTCTTACATTGTTCTCGGAATTCCGCTGAAGTTTAAAAATGCTTTGGAACTCTTCCATGGTTTTCGGAATTCTGCTGAAGTTTAAAAAGATTTTGAACTATTCCATTGCTCTCGGAATTCCGCTAATAATTAACAATGCTTTGGAACTCTTTCATTGTTCTCGGAATTCCGCTGTAGTTTAAAAATGCTTTGGAACTCTTTCATTGTTCTCGGAATTCCGCTGAAGTTTAGCCATGCTTTAGAACTCTTCCATTGTTCTCGGAATTCCGATGTAGTTTAAAAATGCATTGGAACTCTGCCATTGTTCTCGGAATTCCGCTGAAGGTTAACAATGCTTTGGAACTCTTCCGTTGTTCTCGGAATTGTGCTGAAGTTTAAAAATTCTGTGGAACTCTTCCATTGTTCTCGGATTTCCGCTGATGTTTAATAATGCTTTTTGAACTCTTCCATTGTTCTCGGAATTCCGCTGATGTTTAACAATGCTTTGGAACTCTTCCATTGTTCTCGGAATTCTGCTGAAGTTAAAAAATGCTTTGGAACTCTTCCATTGCTCTGGGAATTCTGCTAATGTTTAACAATGCTTTGGAACTATTCCATTGTTCTCGGAAATACGCTGATGTTTAAAAATGCTTTGGAACTCTTCCATTGTTCTCGAAATTCCGCTTTAGTTTAAAAATGATTTGGAACTCTTCCATTGTTTTTGGATTTCCGCTAAAGTTTAGCAATGCTTTGGAACTCTTCCATTGTTCTCGGAATTCCGCAAAAGTTTATAAATGCTTTGGAACTCTTCCATTGTTCTCGGAATTCTGCTGAAGTTTAAAAAAGCTTTGGAACTCTTCCATTGTTCTCGGAATTCTGTGGAAGTTTAAAAATGCTTTGGAACTCCTCCATTGTTCTCGGAATTCTGCTGAAGTTGAAAAATGCTTTGGAACTCTTCCATTGTTCACGGAAATCTGCTGAAGTTTAAAAGGCTTTGTAACTCTTCCATTGTTCTGGGAATTCTGCTGAAGTTTAAAATTGCTTTGGAACAATTCCGTTGTTCTCAGAATTCCAATGAAGCTTAAAAATGCTTTGGAACTCTTCCATTGTTCTCGGAATTCTGCTAATGTTTAACAATGCTTTGGAACTCTTCCATTGTTCTCGGAATTCTGGTGAAGTTTAACAATGCTTTGGAACTCTTCCATTGATCTCGGAATTCCGCTGATGTTTAACAATGCTTTGGAACTCTTCCATTGTTCTCGGAATTTGAGCTGTAGTTTTAAAATGCTTTGCACCTCTTTCATTGTTCTCGGAATTCCGCTGAAGTTTAAAAATGCTTTGGAACTCCTCCATTGTTCTCGGAATTCTGCTGAAGTTTAAAAATGCTTTGGAACTCTTCCATTGTTCTGGGAATTCGGCTGAAGTTTAAAAATGCTTTGGAACTCTTCCTATGTTCTGGGAGTTCTGTTGAAGTTTAAAATTGCTTTGGAAAATTCCATTATTCTCAGAATTCCAATGAAGCTTAAAAATGCTTTGGAACTCTTACATTGTTCTCGGAATTCAGCTAATGTTTAACAATGCTTTGGAACTATTCCATTGTTCTCGGAATTCCGCTGTAGTTTAAAAATGCTTTGGAACCCTTTTATTGTTCTTGGAATTCCACTGAAGTTTAGCCATGCTTTGTGAACTCTTCCATTATTCTCGGAATTCCACTGAAGTTTAAAAATGCTTTGGAACTCTTCCATGGTTCTCGGAATTCTGCTGAAGTTTAAAAAAGATTTTGAACTATTCCATTGTTCTCGGAATTCCGCTAATATTTAACAATGCTTTGGAACTCTTTCATTGTTCTCGGAATTCCGCTGAAGTTTAACAATGCTTTGGAACTCTTCCATTGTTCTCGGAATTCCGCTGAAGGTTAACAATGCTTTGGAACTCTTCCATTGTTCTGGGAATTCTGCTGAAGTTTAAAAATGCTTTGGAACTCTTCCATTGTTCTCGGAATTCCGCTGATGTTTAACAATGCTTTGGAACTCTTCCATTGTTCTCGGAATTGAGCTGTAGTTTTAAAATGCTTTGCACCTCTTTCATTGTTCTCGGAATTCCGCTGAAGTTCAACGATGCTTTGGAACTCTTCCATTGTTCTCGGAATTCCGCTGAAGTTTAAAAATGCTTTGGAACTCCTCCATTGTTCTGGGAATTCGGCTGAAGTTTAAAAATGCTTTGGAACTCTTCCTATGTTCTGGGAGTTCTGCTGAAGTTTAAAATTGCTTTGGAAAATTCCATTGTTCTCAGAATTCCAATGAAGCTTAAAAATGCTTTGGAACTCTTACATTGTTCTCGGAATTCCGCTAATGTTTAACAATGCTTTGGAACTATTCCATTGTTCTCGGAATTCCGCTGCAGTTTAAAAATGCTTTGGAACCCTTTTATTGTTCTTGGAATTCCACTGAAGTTTAGCCATGCTTTGGAACTCTTACATTGTTCTCGGAATTCCGCTGAAGTTTAAAAATGCGTTGGAACTCTTCCATGGTTTTCGGAATTCTGCGGAAGTTTAAAAAAGATTTTGAACTATTGCATTGTTCTCGGAATTCCGCTAATATTTAACAATGCTTTGGAACTCTTCCATTGTTCTCGGAATTCCGCTGTAGTTTAAAAATGCTTTGGAACTCTTTCATTGTTCTCGGAATTCCGCTGAAGTTTAGCCACACTTTGGAACTCTTCCATTGTTCTCGGAATTCCGATGTAGTTTAAAAATGCATTGGAACTCTTCCATTGTTCTCGGAATTCCGCTAATGTTTAACAATGCTTTGGAACTCTTCCATTGTTCTCGGAATTCCGCTGTAGTTTAAAAATGCTTTGGAACTCTTTCATTGTTCTCGGAATTCCGCTGAAGTTTATCCACACTTTGGAACTCTTCCATTGTTCACGGAATTCCGATGTAGTTTTAAAATGCATTGGAACTCTTCCATTGTTCTCGGAATTCCGCTGAAGGTTAACAATGCTTTGGAACTCTTCCATTGTTCTGGGAATTCTGCTGACGTTTAAAAATGCTTTGGAACTCTTCCATTGTTCTCGGAATTCCGCTGATGTTTAACAATGCTTTGGAACTCTTCCATTGTTCTCAGAATTCCACTGTAGTTTCAAAATGCTTTGGGACGCTTCCATTGTTCTCGGAATTCCGCTGAAGTTTAACAATGCTTTGGAACTCTTCCATTGTTCTCGGAATTCTGTGGAAGTTTAGAAATGCTTTGGAACTCTTCCATTGTTCTCAGAATTCTGCTGAAGTTTAAAAATGCTTGGAACGCTTCCATTGTTCTCGGAATTCTGCTGAAGTTTAAAAAAGCTTTGGAACTCTTCCAATCTTTTCGGAATTCCGTTGATGTTTAATAATGCTTTGGAACTCTTCCATTTTTCTCAGAATTCCGCTTATGTTTAACAATGCTTTTGGAACTCTTCCATTGTTCTCATAATTCCGCTGATGTTTAACAATGCTTTGGAACTCTTCCATTGTTCTGGGAATTCTGGTGAAGTTTAAAAATGCTTTGGAACTATTCCATTGTTCACGGAAATCTGCGGAAGTTTAAAAAGCTTTGTAACTCTTCCATTGTTCTGGGAATTCTGCTGAAGTTTAAAATTGCTTTGGGACTCTTCCATTGTTCTCAGAATTCCAATGAAGCTTAAAAATGCTTTGGAACTCTTCCATTGTTCTCGGAATTCTGCTAATGTTTAACAATGCTTTGGAACTCTTCATTGTTCTCGGAATTCTGTGGAAGTTTAAAAATGCTTTGGAACTCTTCCATTGTTCTCGGAATTCTGCTGAAGTTTAACATTGCTTTGGAACTCGTCCATTGTTCTGGGAATTCAGCTGAAGTTTAAAAATGGTTTGGAACTCTTCCAATGTTCTGGGAATTCTGCTGAAGTTTAAAAATGCTTTGGAACTCTTCTATTGTTCTCGGAATTCTGCTGATGTTTAACAATGCTTTGGAACTCTTCCATTTTTCAAGGAATTCCGCTGAAGTTTAAAAATGCTTTGGAACTCTTCCATTGCTCTCGGTATTCCGCTAATGTTTAACAATGCTTTGGAACTCTTCCATTGTTCTCGGAATTCCGCTGATGTTTAACAATGCTTTGGAACTCTTCCATTGTTCTCGGAATTCCACTGTAGTTTCAAAATGCTTTGGGACGCTTCCATTGTTCTCGGAATTCCGCTGAAGTTTAACAAAGCTTTGGAACTCTTCATTGTTCTCGGAATTCTGTGGAAGTTTAAAAATGCTTTGGAACTCTTCCATTGTTCTCGGAATTCTGCTGAAGTTTAAAAATGCTTGGAACTCTTCCATTGTTCTCGTAATTCCGCTGATGTTTAACAATGCTTTGGAACTCTTCCATTGTTCTGGGAATTCTGGTGAAGTTTAAAAATGCTTTGGAACTCTTCCATTGTTCACGGAAATCTGCTGAAATTTAAAAAGCTTTATAACTCTTCCATTGTTCTGGGAATTCTGCTGAAGGTTAAAATTGCTTTGGGACACTTCCATTGTTCTCATAATTCCAATGAAGCTTAAAAATGCTTTGGAACTCTTCCATTGTTCTCGGAATTCTGCTAATGTTTAACAATGCTTTGGAACTCTTCCATTGTTCTCGGAATTCCGCTGATGTTTAACAATGCTTTGGAACTCTTCCTTTGTTCTAGGAATTGAGCTGTAGTTTTAAAATGCTTTGCACCTCTTTCATTGTTCTCGGAATTCCTCTGAAGTTTAACCATGCTTTGGAACTCTTCCATTGTTCTCGGAATTCCGCTGAAGTTTAAAAATGCTTTGGAACTCCTCCATTGTTCTGGTAATTCGGCTGAAGTTTAAAAATGCTTTGGAACTCTTCCTATGTTCTGGGAGTTCTGCTGAAGTTTAAAATTGCTTTGGAAAATTCCATTGTTCTCAGAATTCCAATGAAGCTTAAAAATGCTTTGGAACTCTTACATTGTTCTCGGAATTCCGCTAATGTTTAACAATGCTTTGGAACTATTCCATTGTTCTCGGAATTCCGCTGTAGTTTAAAAATGCTTTGGAACCCTTTTATTGTTCTTGGAATTCCACTGAAGTTTAGCCATGCTTTGGAACTCTTCCATTGTTCTCGGAATTCCGCTGAAGTTTAAAAATGCTTTGGAACTCTTCCATGGTTCTCGGAATTCTGCTGAAGTTTAAAAAAGATTTTGAACTATTCCATTGTTCTCGGAATTCCGCTAATATTTAACAATGCTTTGGAACTCTTTCATTGTTCTCGGAATTCCGCTGTAGTTTAAAAATGCTTTGGAACTCTTTCATTGTACTCGGAATTCCGCTGAAGTTTAACAATGCTTTGGAACTCTTCCATTGTTCTCGGAATTCCGCTGATGTTTAACAATGCTTTGGAACTCTTCCATTGTTCTCGGAATTCTGCTGAAGTTTAAAAATGCTTTGGAACTCTTCCATTGCTCTGGGAATTCTGCTGAAGTTTAAAAATTCTGTGGAACTATTCCATTGTTCTTGGAATTCTGCTAATGTTTAACAATGCTTTGGAACTCTTCCATTGTTCTCGGAATTCCGCTGATGTTTAACAATGCTTTGGAACTCTTCCATTGTTCTCGGAATTCCACTGTAGTTTCAAAATGCTTTGGGACGCTTCCATTGTTCTCGGAATTCCGCTGAAGTTTAACAAAGCTTTGGAACTCTTCATTGTTCTCGGAATTCTGTGGAAGTTTAAAAATGCTTTGGAACTCTTCCATTGTTCTCGGAATTCTGCTGAAGTTTAAAAATGCTTGGAACTCTTCCATTGTTCTCGTAATTCCGCTGATGTTTAACAATGCTTTGGAACTCTTCCATTGTTCTGGGAATTCTGGTGAAGTTTAAAAATGCTTTGGAACTCTTCCATTGTTCACGGAAATCTGCTGAAATTTAAAAAGCTTTGTAACTCTTCCATTGTTCTGGGAATTCTGCTGAAGGTTAAAATTGCTTTGGGACACTTCCATTGTTCTCATAATTCCAATGAAGCTTAAAAATGCTTTGGAACTCTTCCATTGTTCTCGGAATTCTGCTAATGTTTAACAATGCTTTGGAACTCTTCCATTGTTCTCGGAATTCCGCTGATGTTTAACAATGCTTTGGAACTCTTCCTTTGTTCTAGGAATTGAGCTGTAGTTTTAAAATGCTTTGCACCTCTTTCATTGTTCTCGGAATTCCTCTGAAGTTTAACCATGCTTTGGAACTCTTCCATTGTTCTCGGAATTCCGCTGAAGTTTAAAAATGCTTTGGAACTCCTCCATTGTTCTGGTAATTCGGCTGAAGTTTAAAAATGCTTTGGAACTCTTCCTATGTTCTGGGAGTTCTGCTGAAGTTTAAAATTGCTTTGGAAAATTCCATTGTTCTCAGAATTCCAATGAAGCTTAAAAATGCTTTGGAACTCTTACATTGTTCTCGGAATTCCGCTAATGTTTAACAATGCTTTGGAACTATTCCATTGTTCTCGGAATTCCGCTGTAGTTTAAAAATGCTTTGGAACCCTTTTATTGTTCTTGGAATTCCACTGAAGTTTAGCCATGCTTTGGAACTCTTCCATTGTTCTCGGAATTCCGCTGAAGTTTAAAAATGCTTTGGAACTCTTCCATGGTTCTCGGAATTCTGCTGAAGTTTAAAAAAGATTTTGAACTATTCCATTGTTCTCGGAATTCCGCTAATATTTAACAATGCTTTGGAACTCTTTCATTGTTCTCGGAATTCCGCTGTAGTTTAAAAATGCTTTGGAACTCTTTCATTGTACTCGGAATTCCGCTGAAGTTTAACAATGCTTTGGAACTCTTCCATTGTTCTCGGAATTCCGCTGATGTTTAACAATGCTTTGGAACTCTTCCATTGTTCTCGGAATTCTGCTGAAGTTTAAAAATGCTTTGGAACTCTTCCATTGCTCTGGGAATTCTGCTGAAGTTTAAAAATTCTGTGGAACTATTCCATTGTTCTTGGAATTCTGCTAATGTTTAACAATGCTTTGGAACTCTTCCATTGTTCTCGGAATTCCGCTGATGTTTAACAATGCTTTGGAACTCTTCCATTGTTCTCGGAATTCCACTGTAGTTTCAAAATTCTTTGGGACGCTTCCATTGTGCTCGGAATTCCGCTGAAGTTTAACAAAGCTTTGGAACTCTTCATTGTTCTCGGAATTCTGTGGAAGTTTAAAAATGCTTTGGAACTCTTCCATTGTTCTCGGAATTCTGCTGAAGTTTAAAAATGCTTGGAACTCTTCCATTGTTCTCGTAATTCCGCTGATGTTTAACAATGCTTTGGAACTCTTCCATTGTTCTGGGAATTCTGGTGAAGTTTAAAAATGCTTTGGAACTCTTCCATTGTTCACGGAAATCTGCTGAAATTTAAAAAGCTTTGTAACTCTTCCATTGTTCTGGGAATTCTGCTGAAGGTTAAAATTGCTTTGGGACACTTCCATTGTTCTCATAATTCCAATGAAGCTTAAAAATGCTTTGGAACTCTTCCATTGTTCTCGGAATTCTGCTAATGTTTAACAATGCTTTGGAACTCTTTCATTGTTCTCGGAATTCCGCTGATGTTTAACAATGCTTTGGAACTCTTCCTTTGTTCTAGGAATTGAGCTGTAGTTTTAAAATGCTTTGCACCTCTTTCATTGTTCTCGGAATTCCGCTGAAGTTTAACCATGCTTTGGAACTCTTCCATTGTTCTCGGAATTCCGCTGAAGTTTAAAAATGCTTTGGAACTCCTCCATTGTTCTGGTAATTCGGCTGAAGTTTAAAAATGCTTTGGAACTCTTCCTATGTTCTGGGAGTTCTGCTGAAGTTTAAAATTGCTTTGGAAAATTCCATTGTTCTCAGAATTCCAATGAAGCTTAAAAATGCTTTGGAACTCTTACATTGTTCTCGGAATTCCGCTAATGTTTAACAATGCTTTGGAACTATTCCATTGTTCTCGGAATTCCGCTGTAGTTTAAAAATGCTTTGGAACCCTTTTATTGTTCTTGGAATTCCACTGAAGTTTAGCCATGCTTTGGAACTCTTCCATTGTTCTCGGAATTCCGCTGAAGTTTAAAAATGCTTTGGAACTCTTCCATGGTTCTCGGAATTCTGCTGAAGTTTAAAAAAGATTTTGAACTATTCCATTGTTCTCGGAATTCCGCTAATATTTAACAATGCTTTGGAACTCTTTCATTGTTCTCGGAATTCCGCTGTAGTTTAAAAATGCTTTGGAACTCTTTCATTGTACTCGGAATTCCGCTGAAGTTTAACAATGCTTTGGAACTCTTCCATTGTTCTCGGAAATACGCTGATGTTTAAAAATGCTTTGGAACTCTTTCATTGTTCTCGAATTTCCGCTGTAGTTTAAAAATGCTTTGGAACTCTTCCATTGTTTTTGTATTTCCGCTAAAGTTTATCAATGCTTTGGAACTCTACCATTGTTCTCGGAATTCCGCAAAAGTTTATAAATGCTTTGGAACTCTTCCATTGTTCTCGGAATTCTGCTGAAGTTTAAAAAAGCTTTGGAACTCTTCCATTGTTCTCGGAATTCCGCTGAAGTTTAGCCATGCTTTGGAACTATTCCATTGTTCTCGGAATTCCGATGTAGTTTAAAAATGCATTGGAACTCTGCCATTGTTCTCGGAATTCCGCTGAAGGTTAACAATGCTTTGGAACTCTTCCATTTTTCTGGGAATTCTGCTAAAGTTTAAAAATGCTTTGGAACTCTTCCATTGTTCTCGGAATTCTGCTGAAGTTTAAAAATTCTGTGGAACTCTTCCATTGTTCTCGGATTTCCGCTGATGTTTAATAATGCTTTTTGAACTCTTCCATTGTTCTCGGAATTCCGCTGATGTTTAACAATGATTTGGAACTCTTCCATTGTTCTCGGAATTCTGCTGAAGTTTAAAAATGCTTTGGAACTCTTCCATTGCTCTGGGAAGTCTGCTAATGTTTAGCAATGCTTTGGAACTCTTCCATTGTTCTCGGAAATACGCTGATGTTTAAAAATGCTTTGGAACTCTTCCATTGTTCTCGAAATTCCGCTGTAGTTTAAAAATGCTTTGGAACTCTTCCATTGTTTTTGGATTTCCGCTAAAGTTTAGCAATTCTTGGAACTCTTCCATTGTTCTCGGAATTCCGCAAAAGTTTATAAATGCTTTGGAACTCTTCCATTGTTCTCGGAATTCTGCTGAAGTTTAAAAAAGCTTTGGAACTCTTCCATTGTTCTCGGAATTCTGTGGAAGTTTAAAAATGCTTTGGAACTCCTCCATTGTTCTCGGAATTCTGCTAATGTTTAACAATGCTTTGGAACTCTTCCATTGTTCTCGGAATTCCGCTGATGTTTAACAATGCTTTGGAACTCTTCCATTGTTTTCGGAATTCTGGTGAAGTTTAACAATGCTTTGGAACTCTTCCATTGTTCTCGGAATTCCGCTGATGTTTAACAATGCTTTGGAACTCTTCCATTGTTCTCGGAATTGAGCTGTAGTTTTAAAATGCTTTGCACCTCTTTCATTGTTCTCGGAATTCCGCTGAAGTTTAACCATGCTTTGGAACTCTTCCATTGTTCTCGGAATTCTGCTGAAGTTTAAAAATGCTTTGGAACTCCTCCATTGTTCTCGGAATTCTGCTGAAGTTTAAAAATGCTTTGGAACTCTTCCATTGTTCTGGTAATTCGGCTGAAGTTTAAAAATGCTTTGGAACTCTTCCTATGTTCTGGGAGTTCTGCTGAAGTTTAAAATTGCTTTTGAAAATTCCATTGTTCTCAGAATTCCAATGAAGCTTAAAAATGCTTTGGAACTCTTACATTGTTCTCGGAATTCAGCTAATGTTTAACAATGCTTTGGAACTATTCCATTGTTCTCGGAATTCCGCTGTAGTTTAAAAATGCTTTGGAACGCTTTTATTGTTCTTGGAATTCCACTGAAGTTTAGCCATGCTTTGGAACTCTTCCATTATTCTCGGAATTCCACGGAAGTTTAAAAATGCTTTGGAACTCTTCCATGGTTCTCGGAATTCTGCTGAAGTTTAAAAAAGATTTTGAACTATTCCATTGTTCTCGGAATTCCGCTAATATTTAACAATGCTTTGGAACTCTTTCATTGTTCTCGGAATTCCGATGTAGTTTAAAAATGCATTGGAACTCTTCCATTGTTCTCGGAATTCTGCTGATGTTTAACAATGCTTTGGAACTCTTCCATTGTTCAAGGAATTCCGCTGAAGTTTAAAAATGCTTTGGAACTCTTCCATTGTTCCCGGTATTCCGCTAATGTTTAACAATGCTTTGGAACTCTTCCATTGATCTCGGAATTCCGCTGATGTTTAACAATGCTTTTGGAACTCTTCCATTGTTTTCGGAATTCTGGTGAAGTTTAACAATGCTTTGGAACTCTTCCATTGTTCTCGGAATTCCGCTGATGTTTAACAATGCTTTGGAACTCTTCCATTGTTCTCGGAATTGAGCTGTAGTTTTAAAATGCTTTGCACCTCTTTCATTGTTCTCGGAATTCCGCTGAAGTTTAACCATGCTTTGGAACTCTTCCATTGTTCTCGGAATTCCGCTGAAGTTTAAAAATGCTTTGGAACTCCTCCATTGTTCTCGGAATTCTGCTGAAGTTTAAAAATGCTTTGGAACTCTTCCATTGTTCTGGGAATTCGGCTGAAGTTTAAAAATGCTTTGGAACTCTTCTTATGTTCTGGGAGTTCTGCTGAAGTTTAAAATTGCTTTGGAAAATTCCATTGTTCTCAGAATTCCAATGAAGCTTAAAAATGCTTTGGAACTCTTACATTGTTCTCGGAATTCAGCTAATGTTTAACAATGCTTTGGAACTATTCCATTGTTCTCGGAATTCCGCTGTAGTTTAAAAATGCTTTGGAACGCTTTTATTGTTCTTGGAATTCCACTGAAGTTTAGCCATGCTTTGGAACTCTTCCATTATTCTCGGAATTCCACGGAAGTTTAAAAATGCTTTGGAACTCTTCCATGGTTCTCGGAATTCTGCTGAAGTTTAAAAAAGATTTTGAACTATTCCATTGTTCTCGGAATTCCGCTAATATTTAACAATGCTTTGGAACTCTTTCATTGTTCTCGGAATTCCGCTGTAGTTTAAAAATGCTTTTAAACTCTTTCATTGTTCTCGGAATTCCGCTGAAGTTTAGCCATGCTTTGGAACTCTTCCATTGTTCTCGGAATTCCGATGTAGTTTAAAAATGCATTGGAACTCTTCCATTGTTCTCGGAATTCTGCTGATGTTTAACAATGCTTTGGAACTCTTCCATTGTTCAAGGAATTCCGCTGAAGTTTAAAAATGCTTTGGAACTCTTCCATTGTTCCCGGTATTCCGCTAATGTTTAACAATTCTTTGGAACTCTTCCATTGATCTCGGAATTCCGCTGATGTTTAACAATGCTTTGGAACTCTTCCATTGTTCTCGGAATTCCACTGTAGTTTCAAAATGCTTTGGGACGCTTCCATTGTTCTCGGAATTCCGCTGAAGTTTAACAAAGCTTTGGAACTCTTCATTGTTCTCGGAATTCTGTGGAAGTTTAAAAATGCTTTGGAACTCTTCCATTGTTCTCGGAATTCTGCTGAAGTTTAAAAATGCTTGGAACTCTTCCATTGTTCTCGGAATTCCGCTGATGTTTAACAATGCTTTTGGAACTCTTCCATTGTTCTCGTAATTCCGCTGATGTTTAACAATGCTTTGGAACTCTTCCATTGTTCTGGGAATTCTGGTGAAGTTTAAAATTGCTTTGGAACTCTTCCATTGTTCACGGAAATCTGCTGAAATTTAAAAAGCTTTGTAACTCTTCCATTTTTCTGGGAATTCTGCTGAAGGTTAAAATTGCTTTGGGACTCTACCATTTTTCTCGGAATTCTGCTTATTTTTAACAATGATTTGGAACTCTTCCATTGTTCTCGGAATTCTGCTGATGTTCAACAATGCTTTGGAACTCTTCCATTGTTCTCGGAATTGAGCTGTAGTTTTAAAATGCTTTGCACCTATTTCATTGTTCTCGGAATTCCGCTGAAGTTCAACCATGCTTTGGAACTCTTTCATTGTTCTTGGAATTCCACTGAAGTTTAGCCATGCTTTGGAACTCTTCCATTGTTCTCGGAATTCCGCTGAAGTTTTAAAATGCTTTGGAACTCTTCCGTTGTTCTCGGAATTCTGTTGAAGTTTAAAAATTCTGTGGAACTCTTCCATTGTTCTCGGAATTCCGCTGATGTTTAACAAAGCTTTAGAACTCTTCCATTGTTCTCGGAATTCTGCTGAAGTTTAAAAATGCTTTGGAACTCTTCCATTGCTCTGGGAATTCTGCTGAAGTTTAAAAATTCTTTGGAACTCTTCCATTGTTCTCAGAATTCTGCTGAAGTTTAAAAATGCTTGGAACGCTTCCATTGTTCTCGGAATTCTGCTGAAGTTTAAAAAAGCTTTGGAACTCTTCCATTGTTCTCGGAATTCCGCTGAAGTTTTAAAATGCTTTGGAACTCTTCCGTTGTTCTCGGAATTCCGTTGATGTTTAATAATGCTTTTGGAACTCTTCCATTTTTCTCGGAATTCCGCTGATGTTTAACAATGCTTTTGGAACTCTTCCATTGTTCTCATAATTCCGCTGATGTTTAACAATGCTTTGGAACTCTTCCATTGTTCTGGGAATTCTGGTGAAGTTTAAAAATGCTTTGGAACTCTTCCATTGTTCATGGAAATCTGCTGAAGTTTAAAAAGCTTTGTAACTCTTCCTTTGTTCTGGGAATTCTGCTGAAGTTTAAAATTGCTTTGGAACTCTTCCATTGTTCTCAGAATTCCAATGAAGCTTAAAAATGCTTTGGAACTCTTCCATTGTTCTCGGAATTCTGCTAATGTTTAACAATGCTTTGGAACTCTTCCATTGTTCTCGGAATTCCGCTGATGTTTAATAATGCTTTTGGAACTCTTCCATTTTTCTCGGAATTCGGCTGAAGTTTAACATTGCTTTGGAACTCTTCCATTGTTCTGGGAATTCAGCTGAAGTTTAAAAATTGTTTGGAACTCTTCCAATGTTCTGGGAATTCTGCTGAAGTTTAAAAATGCTTTGGAACTCTACTATTGTTCTCGGAATTCTGCTGATGTTTAACAATGCTTTGGAACTCTTCCATTGTTCAAGGAATTCCACTGAAGTTTAAAAATGCTTTGGAACTCTTCCATTGTTCCCGGTATTCCGCTAATGTTTAACAATGCTTTGGAACTCTTCCATTGTTCTCGGAATTCCGCTGAAGTTTAACAAAGCTTTGGAACTCTTCATTGTTCTCGGAATTCTGTGGAAGTTTAAAAATTCTTTGGAACTCTTCCATTGTTCTCGGAATTCTGCTGAAGTTTAAAAATGCTTGGAACTCTTCCATTGTTCTCGGAATTCCGCTGATGTTTAACAATGCTTTTGGAACTCTTCCATTGTTCTCGTAATTCCGCTGATGTTTAACAATGCTTTGGAACTCTACTATTGTTCTGGGAATTCTGGTGAAGTTTAAAAATGCTTTGGAACTCTTCCATTGTTCACGGAAATCTGCTGAAATTTAAAAAGCTTAGTAACTCTTCCATTGTTCTGGGAATTCTGCTGAAGGTTAAAATTGCTTTGGGACTCTTCCATTGTTCTCAGAATTCCAATGAAGCTTAAAAATGCTTTGGAACTCTTCCATTGTTCTCGGAATTCTGCTAATGTTTAACAATGCTTTGGAACTCTTCCATTGTTCTCGGAATTCCGCTGATGTTTAACAATGCTTTGGAACTCTTCCATTGTTCTCGGAATTGAGCTGTAGTTTTAAAATGCTTTGCACCTCTTTCATTGTTCTCGGAATTCCGCTGAAGTTTAACATTGCTTTGGAACTCTTCCATTGTTCTGGGAATTCAGCTGAAGTTTAAAAATTGTTTGGAACTCTTCCAATGTTCTGGGAATTCTGCTGAAGTTTAAAAATGCTTTGGAACTCTTCTATTGTTCTCGGAATTCTGCTGATGTTTAACAATGCTTTGGAACTCTTCCATTGTTCAAGGAATTCCGCTGAAGTTTAAAAATGCTTTGGAACTCTTCCATTGTTCCCGGTATTCCGCTAATGTTTAACAATGCTTTGGAACTCTTCCATTGTTCTCGGAATTCCGCTGATGTTTAACAATGCTTTGGAACTCTTCCATTGTTCTCGGAATTCCACTGTAGTTTCAAAATGCTTTGGGACGCTTCCATTGTTCTCGGAATTCCGCTGAAGTTTAACAAAGCTTTGGAACTCTTCATTGTTCTCGGAATTCTGTGGAAGTTTAAAAATGCTTTGGAACTCTTCCATTGTTCTCGGAATTCTGCTGAAGTTTAAAAATGCTTGGAACTCTTTCATTGTTCTCGGAATTCCGCTGATGTTTAACAATGCTTTTGGAACTCTTCCATTGTTCTCGTAATTCCGCTGATGTTTAACAATGCTTTGGAACTCTTCCATTGTTCTGGGAATTCTGGTGAAGTTTAAAAATGCTTTGGAACTCTTCCATTGTTCACGGAAATCTGCTGAAATTTAAAAAGCTTTGTAACTCTTCCATTGTTCTGGGAATTCTGCTGAAGGTTAAAATTGCTTTGGGACTCTTCCATTGTTCTCAGAATTCCAATGAAGCTTAAAAATGCTTTGGAACTCTTCCATTGTTCTCGGAATTCTGCTAATGTTTAACAATGCTTTGGAACTCTTCCATTGTTCTCGGAATTCCGCTGATGTTTAACAATGCTTTGGAACTCTTCCATTGTTCTCGGAATTGAGCTGTAGTTTTAAAATGCTTTGCACCTCTTTCATTGTTCTCGGAATTCCGCTGAAGTTTAACATTGCTTTGGAACTCTTCCATTGTTCTGGGAATTCAGCTGAAGTTTAAAAATTGTTTGGAACTCTTCCAATGTTCTGGGAATTCTGCTGAAGTTTAAAAATGCTTTGGAACTCTTCTATTGTTCTCGGAATTCTGCTGATGTTTAACAATGCTTTGGAACTCTTCCATTGTTCAAGGAATTCCGCTGAAGTTTAAAAATGCTTTGGAACTCTTCCATTGTTCCCGGTATTCCGCTAATGTTTAACAATGCTTTGGAACTCTTCCATTGTTCTCGGAATTCCGCTGATGTTTAACAATGCTTTTGAACTCTTCCATTGTTCTCGGAATTCCACTGTAGTTTCAAAATGCTTTGGGACGCTTCCATTGTTCTCGGAATTCCGCTGAAGTTTAACAAAGCTTTGGAACTCTTCATTGTTCTCGGAATTCTGTGGAAGTTTAAAAATGCTTTGGAACTCTTCCATTGTTCTCGGAATTCTGCTGAAGTTTAAAAATGCTTGGAACTCTTCCATTGTTCTCGGAATTCCGCTGATGTTTAACAATGCTTTTGGAACTCTTCCATTGTTCTCGTAATTCCGCTGATGTTTAACAATGCTTTGGAACTCTTCCATTGTTCTGGGAATTCTGGTGAAGTTTAAAAATGCTTTGGAACTCTTCCATTGTTCACGGAAATCTGCTGAAATTTAAAAAGCTTTGTAACTCTTCCATTGTTCTGGGAATTCTGCTGAAGGTTAAAATTGCTTTGGGACACTTCCATTGTTCTCATAATTCCAATGAAGCTTAAAAATGCTTTGGAACTCTTCCATTGTTCTCGGAATTCTGCTAATGTTTAACAATGCTTTGGAACTCTTTCATTGTTCTCGGAATTCCGCTGATGTTTAACAATGCTTTGGAACTCTTCCTTTGTTCTAGGAATTGAGCTGTAGTTTTAAAATGCTTTGCACCTCTTTCATTGTTCTCGGAATTCCGCTGAAGTTTAACCATGCTTTGGAACTCTTCCATTGTTCTCGGAATTCCGCTGAAGTTTAAAAATGCTTTGGAACTCCTCCATTGTTCTGGTAATTCGGCTGAAGTTTAAAAATGCTTTGGAACTCTTCCTATGTTCTGGGAGTTCTGCTGAAGTTTAAAATTGCTTTGGAAAATTCCATTGTTCTCAGAATTCCAATGAAGCTTAAAAATGCTTTGGAACTCTTACATTGTTCTCGGAATTCCGCTAATGTTTAACAATGCTTTGGAACTATTCCATTGTTCTCGGAATTCCGCTGTAGTTTAAAAATGCTTTGGAACCCTTTTATTGTTCTTGGAATTCCACTGAAGTTTAGCCATGCTTTGGAACTCTTCCATTGTTCTCGGAATTCCGCTGAAGTTTAAAAATGCTTTGGAACTCTTCCATGGTTCTCGGAATTCTGCTGAAGTTTAAAAAAGATTTTGAACTATTCCATTGTTCTCGGAATTCCGCTAATATTTAACAATGCTTTGGAACTCTTTCATTGTTCTCGGAATTCCGCTGTAGTTTAAAAATGCTTTGGAACTCTTTCATTGTACTCGGAATTCCGCTGAAGTTTAACAATGCTTTGGAACTCTTCCATTGTTCTCGGAAATACGCTGATGTTTAAAAATGCTTTGGAACTCTTTCATTGTTCTCGAATTTCCGCTGTAGTTTAAAAATGCTTTGGAACTCTTCCATTGTTTTTGTATTTCCGCTAAAGTTTATCAATGCTTTGGAACTCTACCATTGTTCTCGGAATTCCGCAAAAGTTTATAAATGCTTTGGAACTCTTCCATTGTTCTCGGAATTCTGCTGAAGTTTAAAAAAGCTTTGGAACTCTTCCATTGCTCTCGGAATTCCGCTGAAGTTTAGCCATGCTTTGGAACTATTCCATTGTTCTCGGAATTCCGATGTAGTTTAAAAATGCATTGGAACTCTGCCATTGTTCTCGGAATTCCGCTGAAGGTTAACAATGCTTTGGAACTCTTCCATTTTTCTGGGAATTCTGCTAAAGTTTAAAAATGCTTTGGAACTCTTCCATTGTTCTCGGAATTCTGCTGAAGTTTAAAAATTCTGTGGAACTCTTCCATTGTTCTCGGATTTCCGCTGATGTTTAATAATGCTTTTTGAACTCTTCCATTGTTCTCGGAATTCCGCTGATGTTTAACAATGATTTGGAACTCTTCCATTGTTCTCGGAATTCTGCTGAAGTTTAAAAATGCTTTGGAACTCTTCCATTGCTCTGGGAAGTCTGCTAATGTTTAGCAATGCTTTGGAACTCTTCCATTGTTCTCGGAAATACGCTGATGTTTAAAAATGCTTTGGAACTCTTCCATTGTTCTCGAAATTCCGCTGTAGTTTAAAAATGCTTTGGAACTCTTCCATTGTTTTTGGATTTCCGCTAAAGTTTAGCAATTCTTGGAACTCTTCCATTGTTCTCGGAATTCCGCAAAAGTTTATAAATGCTTTGGAACTCTTCCATTGTTCTCGGAATTCTGCTGAAGTTTATAAAAGCTTTGGAACTCTTCCATTGTTCTCGGAATTCTGTGGAAGTTTAAAAATGCTTTGGAACTCCTCCATTGTTCTCGGAATTCTGCTAATGTTTAACAATGCTTTGGAACTCTTCCATTGTTCTCGGAATTCCGCTGATGTTTAACAATGCTTTGGAACTCTTCCATTGTTTTCGGAATTCTGGTGAAGTTTAACAATGCTTTGGAACTCTTCCATTGTTCTCGGAATTCCGCTGATGTTTAACAATGCTTTGGAACTCTTCCATTGTTCTCGGAATTGAGCTGTAGTTTTAAAATGCTTTGCACCTCTTTCATTGTTCTCGGAATTCCGCTGAAGTTTAACCATGCTTTGGAACTCTTCCATTGTTCTCGGAATTCCGCTGAAGTTTAAAAATGCTTTGGAACTCCTCCATTGTTCTCGGAATTCTGCTGAAGTTTAAAAATGCTTTGGAACTCTTCCATTGTTCTGGGAATTCGGCTGAAGTTTAAAAATGCTTTGGAACTCTTCCTATGTTCTGGGAGTTCTGCTGAAGTTTAAAATTGCTTTTGAAAATTCCATTGTTCTCAGAATTCCAATGAAGCTTAAAAATGCTTTGGAACTCTTACATTGTTCTCGGAATTCAGCTAATGTTTAACAATGCTTTGGAACTATTCCATTGTTCTCGGAATTCCGCTGTAGTTTAAAAATGCTTTGGAACGCTTTTATTGTTCTTGGAATTCCACTGAAGTTTAGCCATGCTTTGGAACTCTTCCATTATTCTCGGAATTCCACGGAAGTTTAAAAATGCTTTGGAACTCTTCCATGGTTCTCGGAATTCTGCTGAAGTTTAAAAAAGATTTTGAACTATTCCATTGTTCTCGGAATTCCGCTAATATTTAACAATGCTTTGGAACTCTTTCATTGTTCTCGGAATTCCGATGTAGTTTAAAAATGCATTGGAACTCTTCCATTGTTCTCGGAATTCTGCTGATGTTTAACAATGCTTTGGAACTCTTCCATTGTTCAAGGAATTCCGCTGAAGTTTAAAAATGCTTTGGAACTCTTCCATTGTTCCCGGTATTCCGCTAATGTTTAACAATGCTTTGGAACTCTTCCATTGATCTCGGAATTCCGCTGATGTTTAACAATGCTTTTGGAACTCTTCCATTGTTTTCGGAATTCTGGTGAAGTTTAACAATGCTTTGGAACTCTTCCATTGTTCTCGGAATTCCGCTGATGTTTAACAATGCTTTGGAACTCTTCCATTGTTCTCGGAATTGAGCTGTAGTTTTAAAATGCTTTGCACCTCTTTCATTGTTCTCGGAATTCCGCTGAAGTTTAACCATGCTTTGGAACTCTTCCATTGTTCTCGGAATTCCGCTGAAGTTTAAAAATGCTTTGGAACTCCTCCATTGTTCTCGGAATTCTGCTGAAGTTTAAAAATGCTTTGGAACTCTTCCATTGTTCTGGGAATTCGGCTGAAGTTTAAAAATGCTTTGGAACTCTTCTTATGTTCTGGGAGTTCTGCTGAAGTTTAAAATTGCTTTGGAAAATTCCATTGTTCTCAGAATTCCAATGAAGCTTAAAAATGCTTTGGAACTCTTACATTGTTCTCGGAATTCAGCTAATGTTTAACAATGCTTTGGAACTATTCCATTGTTCTCGGAATTCCGCTGTAGTTTAAAAATGCTTTGGAACGCTTTTATTGTTCTTGGAATTCCACTGAAGTTTAGCCATGCTTTGGAACTCTTCCATTATTCTCGGAATTCCACGGAAGTTTAAAAATGCTTTGGAACTCTTCCATGGTTCTCGGAATTCTGCTGAAGTTTAAAAAAGATTTTGAACTATTCCATTGTTCTCGGAATTCCGCTAATATTTAACAATGCTTTGGAACTCTTTCATTGTTCTCGGAATTCCGCTGTAGTTTAAAAATGCTTTTAAACTCTTTCATTGTTCTCGGAATTCCGCTGAAGTTTAGCCATGCTTTGGAACTCTTCCATTGTTCTCGGAATTCCGATGTAGTTTAAAAATGCATTGGAACTCTTCCATTGTTCTCGGAATTCTGCTGATGTTTAACAATGCTTTGGAACTCTTCCATTGTTCAAGGAATTCCGCTGAAGTTTAAAAATGCTTTGGAACTCTTCCATTGTTCCCGGTATTCCGCTAATGTTTAACAATGCTTTGGAACTCTTCCATTGATCTCGGAATTCCGCTGATGTTTAACAATGCTTTGGAACTCTTCCATTGTTCTCGGAATTCCACTGTAGTTTCAAAATGCTTTGGGACGCTTCCATTGTTCTCGGAATTCCGCTGAAGTTTAACAAAGCTTTGGAACTCTTCATTGTTCTCGGAATTCTGTGGAAGTTTAAAAATGCTTTGGAACTCTTCCATTGTTCTCGGAATTCTGCTGAAGTTTAAAAATGCTTGGAACTCTTCCATTGTTCTCGGAATTCCGCTGATGTTTAACAATGCTTTTGGAACTCTTCCATTGTTCTCGTAATTCCGCTGATGTTTAACAATGCTTTGGAACTCTTCCATTGTTCTGGGAATTCTGGTGAAGTTTAAAATTGCTTTGGAACTCTTCCATTGTTCACGGAAATCTGCTGAAATTTAAAAAGCTTTGTAACACTTCCATTTTTCTGGGAATTCTGCTGAAGGTTAAAATTGCTTTGGGACTCTACCATTTTTCTCGGAATTCTGCTAATTTTTAACAATGCTTTGGAACTCTTCCATTGTTCTCGGAATTCTGCTGATGTTCAACAATGCTTTGGAACTCTTCCATTGTTCTCGGAATTGAGCTGTAGTTTTAAAATGCTTTGCACCTATTTCATTGTTCTCGGAATTCCGCTGAAGTTCAACCATGCTTTGGAACTCTTTCATTGTTCTTGGAATTCCACTGAAGTTTAGCCATGCTTTGGAACTCTTCCATTGTTCTCGGAATTCCGCTGAAGTTTTAAAATGCTTTGGAACTCTTCCGTTGTTCTCGGAATTCTGTTGAAGTTTAAAAATTCTGTGGAACTCTTCCATTGTTCTCGGAATTCCGCTGATGTTTAACAAAGCTTTAGAACTCTTCCATTGTTCTCGGAATTCTGCTGAAGTTTAAAAATGCTTTGGAACTCTTCCATTGCTCTGGGAATTCTGCTGAAGTTTAAAAATTCTTTGGAACTCTTCCATTGTTCTCAGAATTCTGCTGAAGTTTAAAAATGCTTGGAACGCTTCCATTGTTCTCGGAATTCTGCTGAAGTTTAAAAAAGCTTTGGAACTCTTCCATTGTTCTCGGAATTCCGCTGAAGTTTTAAAATGCTTTGGAACTCTTCCGTTGTTCTCGGAATTCCGTTGATGTTTAATAATGCTTTTGGAACTCTTCCATTTTTCTCGGAATTCCGCTGATGTTTAACAATGCTTTTGGAACTCTTCCATTGTTCTCATAATTCCGCTGATGTTTAACAATGCTTTGGAACTCTTCCATTGTTCTGGGAATTCTGGTGAAGTTTAAAAATGCTTTGGAACTCTTCCATTGTTCACGGAAATCTGCTGAAGTTTAAAAAGCTTTGTAACTCTTCCTTTGTTCTGGGAATTCTGCTGAAGTTTAAAATTGCTTTGGAACTCTTCCATTGTTCTCAGAATTCCAATGAAGCTTAAAAATGCTTTGGAACTCTTCCATTGTTCTCGGAATTCTGCTAATGTTTAACAATGCTTTGGAACTCTTCCATTGTTCTCGGAATTCCGCTGATGTTTAATAATGCTTTTGGAACTCTTCCATTTTTCTCGGAATTCGGCTGAAGTTTAACATTGCTTTGGAACTCTTCCATTGTTCTGGGAATTCAGCTGAAGTTTAAAAATTGTTTGGAACTCTTCCAATGTTCTGGGAATTCTGCTGAAGTTTAAAAATGCTTTGGAACTCTACTATTGTTCTCGGAATTCTGCTGATGTTTAACAATGCTTTGGAACTCTTCCATTGTTCAAGGAATTCCACTGAAGTTTAAAAATGCTTTGGAACTCTTCCATTGTTCCCGGTATTCCGCTAATGTTTAACAATGCTTTGGAACTCTTCCATTGTTCTCGGAATTCCGCTGAAGTTTAACAAAGCTTTGGAACTCTTCATTGTTCTCGGAATTCTGTGGAAGTTTAAAAATGCTTTGGAACTCTTCCATTGTTCTCGGAATTCTGCTGAAGTTTAAAAATGCTTGGAACTCTTCCATTGTTCTCGGAATTCCGCTGATGTTTAACAATGCTTTTGGAACTCTTCCATTGTTCTCGTAATTCCGCTGATGTTTAACAATGCTTTGGAACTCTACTATTGTTCTGGGAATTCTGGTGAAGTTTAAAAATGCTTTGGAACTCTTCCATTGTTCACGGAAATCTGCTGAAATTTAAAAAGCTTAGTAACTCTTCCATTGTTCTGGGAATTCTGCTGAAGGTTAAAATTGCTTTGGGACTCTTCCATTGTTCTCAGAATTCCAATGAAGCTTAAAAATGCTTTGGAACTCTTCCATTGTTCTCGGAATTCTGCTAATGTTTAACAATGCTTTGGAACTCTTCCATTGTTCTCGGAATTCCGCTGATGTTTAACAATGCTTTGGAACTCTTCCATTGTTCTCGGAATTGAGCTGTAGTTTTAAAATGCTTTGCACCTCTTTCATTGTTCTCGGAATTCCGCTGAAGTTTAACATTGCTTTGGAACTCTTCCATTGTTCTGGGAATTCAGCTGAAGTTTAAAAATTGTTTGGAACTCTTCCAATGTTCTGGGAATTCTGCTGAAGTTTAAAAATGCTTTGGAACTCTTCTATTGTTCTCGGAATTCTGCTGATGTTTAACAATGCTTTGGAACTCTTCCATTGTTCAAGGAATTCCGCTGAAGTTTAAAAATGCTTTGGAACTCTTCCATTGTTCCCGGTATTCCGCTAATATTTAACAATGCTTTGGAACTCTTCCATTGTTCTCGGAATTCCGCTGATGTTTAACAATGCTTTGGAACTCTTCCATTGTTCTCGGAATTCCACTGTAGTTTCAAAATGCTTTGGGACGCTTCCATTGTTCTCGGAATTCCGCTGAAGTTTAACAAAGCTTTGGAACTCTTCATTGTTCTCGGAATTCTGTGGAAGTTTAAAAATGCTTTGGAACTCTTCCATTGTTCTCGGAATTCTGCTGAAGTTTAAAAATGCTTGGAACTCTTTCATTGTTCTCGGAATTCCGCTGATGTTTAACAATGCTTTTGGAACTCTTCCATTGTTCTCGTAATTCCGCTGATGTTTAACAATGCTTTGGAACTCTTCCATTGTTCTGGGAATTCTGGTGAAGTTTAAAAATGCTTTGGAACTCTTCCATTGTTCACGGAAATCTGCTGAAATTTAAAAAGCTTTGTAACTCTTCCATTGTTCTGGGAATTCTGCTGAAGGTTAAAATTGCTTTGGGACTCTTCCATTGTTCTCAGAATTCCAATGAAGCTTAAAAATGCTTTGGAACTCTTCCATTGTTCTCGGAATTCTGCTAATGTTTAACAATGCTTTGGAACTCTTCCATTGTTCTCGGAATTCCGCTGATGTTTAACAATGCTTTGGAACTCTTCCATTGTTCTCGTAATTGAGCTGTAGTTTTAAAATGCTTTGCACCTCTTTCATTGTTCTCGGAATTCCGCTGAAGTTTAACATTGCTTTGGAACTCTTCCATTGTTCTGGGAATTCAGCTGAAGTTTAAAAATTGTTTGGAACTCTTCCAATGTTCTGGGAATTCTGCTGAAGTTTAAAAATGCTTTGGAACTCTTCTATTGTTCTCGGAATTCTGCTGATGTTTAACAATGCTTTGGAACTCTTCCATTGTTCAAGGAATTCCGCTGAAGTTTAAAAATGCTTTGGAACTCTTCCATTGTTCCCGGTATTCCGCTAATGTTTAACAATGCTTTGGAACTCTTCCATTGTTCTCGGAATTCCGCTGATGTTTAACAATGCTTTTGAACTCTTCCATTGTTCTCGGAATTCCACTGTAGTTTCAAAATGCTTTGGGACGCTTCCATTGTTCTCGGAATTCCGCTGAAGTTTAACAAAGCTTTGGAACTCTTCATTGTTCTCGGAATTCTGTGGAAGTTTAAAAATGCTTTGGAACTCTTCCATTGTTCTCGGAATTCTGCTGAAGTTTAAAAATGCTTGGAACTCTTCCATTGTTCTCGGAATTCCGCTGATGTTTAACAATGCTTTTGGAACTCTTCCATTGTTCTCGTAATTCCGCTGATGTTTAACAATGCTTTGGAACTCTTCCATTGTTCTGGGAATTCTGGTGAAGTTTAAAAATGCTTTGGAACTCTTCCATTGTTCACGGAAATCTGCTGAAATTTAAAAAGCTTTGTAACTCTTCCATTGTTCTGGGAATTCTGCTGAAGGTTAAAATTGCTTTGGGACTCTTCCATTGTTCTCAGAATTCCAATGAAGCTTAAAAATGCTTTGGAACTCTTCCATTGTTCTCGGAATTCTGCTAATGTGTAACAATGCTTTGGAACTCTTCCATTGTTCTCGGAATTCCGCTGATGTTTAACAATGCTTTGGAACTCTTCCATTGTTCTCGGAATTGAGCTGTAGTTTTAAAATGCTTTGCACCTCTTTCATTGTTCTCGGAATTCCGCTGAAGTTTAACATTGCTTTGGAACTCTTCCATTGTTCTGGGAATTCAGCTGAAGTTTAAAAATTGTTTGGAACTCTTCCAATGTTCTGGGAATTCTGCTGAAGTTTAAAAATGCTTTGGAACTCTTCTATTGTTCTCGGAATTCTGCTGATGTTTAACAATGCTTTGGAACTCTTCCATTGTTCAAGGAATTCCACTGAAGTTTAAAAATGCTTTGGAACTCTTCCATTGTTCCCGGTATTCCGCTAATGTTTAACAATGCTTTGGAACTCTTCCATTGTTCTCGGAATTCCGCTGAAGTTTAACAAAGCTTTGGAACTCTTCATTGTTCTTGGAATTCTGTGGAAGTTTAACAAAGCTTTGGAACTCTTCATTGTTCTCGGAATTCTGTGGAAGTTTAAAAATGCTTTGGAACTCTTCCATTGTTCTCGGAATTCTGCTGAAGTTTAAAAATGCTTGGAACTCTTCCATTGTTCTCGGAATTCCGCTGATGTTTAACAATGCTTTTGGAACTCTTCCATTGTTCTCGTAATTCCGCTGATGTTTAACAATGCTTTGGAACTCTTCCATTGTTCTGGGAATTCTGGTGAAGTTTAAAATTGCTTTGGAACTCTTCCATTGTTCACGGAAATCTGCTGAAATTTAAAAAGCTTTGTAACTCTTCCATTTTTCTGGGAATTCTGCTGAAGGTTAAAATTGCTTTGGGACTCTACCATTTTTCTCGGAATTCTGCTAATTTTTAACAATGCTTTGGAACTCTTCCATTGTTCTCGGAATTCTGCTGATGTTCAACAATGCTTTGGAACTCTTCCATTGTTCTCGGAATTGAGCTGTAGTTTTAAAATGCTTTGCACCTATTTCATTGTTCTCGGAATTCCGCTGAAGTTCAACCATGCTTTGGAACTCTTTCATTGTTCTTGGAATTCCACTGAAGTTTAGCCATGCTTTGGAACTCTTCCATTGTTCTCGGAATTCCGCTGAAGTTTTAAAATGCTTTGGAACTCTTCCGTTGTTCTCGGAATTCTGTTGAAGTTTAAAAATTCTGTGGAACTCTTCCATTGTTCTCGGAATTCCGCTGATGTTTAACAAAGCTTTAGAACTCTTCCATTGTTCTCGGAATTCTGCTGAAGTTTAAAAATGCTTTGGAACTCTTCCATTGCTCTGGGAATTCTGCTGAAGTTTAAAAATTCTTTGGAACTCTTCCATTGTTCTCAGAATTCTGCTGAAGTTTAAAAATGCTTGGAACGCTTCCATTGTTCTCGGAATTCTGCTGAAGTTTAAAAAAGCTTTGGAACTCTTCCATTGTTCTCGGAATTCCGCTGAAGTTTTAAAATGCTTTGGAACTCTTCCGTTGTTCTCGGAATTCCGTTGATGTTTAATAATGCTTTTGGAACTCTTCCATTTTTCTCGGAATTCCGCTGATGTTTAACAATGCTTTTGGAACTCTTCCATTGTTCTCATAATTCCGCTGATGTTTAACAATGCTTTGGAACTCTTCCATTGTTCTGGGAATTCTGGTGAAGTTTAAAAATGCTTTGGAACTCTTCCATTGTTCACGGAAATCTGCTGAAGTTTAAAAAGCTTTGTAACTCTTCCTTTGTTCTGGGAATTCTGCTGAAGTTTAAAATTGCTTTGGAACTCTTCCATTGTTCTCAGAATTCCAATGAAGCTTAAAAATGCTTTGGAACTCTTCCATTGTTCTCGGAATTCTGCTAATGTTTAACAATGCTTTGGAACTCTTCCATTGTTCTCGGAATTCCGCTGATGTTTAATAATGCTTTTGGAACTCTTCCATTTTTCTCGGAATTCGGCTGAAGTTTAACATTGCTTTGGAACTCTTCCATTGTTCTGGGAATTCAGCTGAAGTTTAAAAATTGTTTGGAACTCTTCCAATGTTCTGGGAATTCTGCTGAAGTTTAAAAATGCTTTGGAACTCTACTATTGTTCTCGGAATTCTGCTGATGTTTAACAATGCTTTGGAACTCTTCCATTGTTCAAGGAATTCCACTGAAGTTTAAAAATGCTTTGGAACTCTTCCATTGTTCCCGGTATTCCGCTAATGTTTAACAATGCTTTGGAACTCTTCCATTGTTCTCGGAATTCCGCTGAAGTTTAACAAAGCTTTGGAACTCTTCATTGTTCTCGGAATTCTGTGGAAGTTTAAAAATGCTTTGGAACTCTTCCATTGTTCTCGGAATTCTGCTGAAGTTTAAAAATGCTTGGAACTCTTCCATTGTTCTCGGAATTCCGCTGATGTTTAACAATGCTTTTGGAACTCTTCCATTGTTCTCGTAATTCCGCTGATGTTTAACAATGCTTTGGAACTCTACTATTGTTCTGGGAATTCTGGTGAAGTTTAAAAATGCTTTGGAACTCTTCCATTGTTCACGGAAATCTGCTGAAATTTAAAAAGCTTAGTAACTCTTCCATTGTTCTGGGAATTCTGCTGAAGGTTAAAATTGCTTTGGGACTCTTCCATTGTTCTCAGAATTCCAATGAAGCTTAAAAATGCTTTGGAACTCTTCCATTGTTCTCGGAATTCTGCTAATGTTTAACAATGCTTTGGAACTCTTCCATTGTTCTCGGAATTCCGCTGATGTTTAACAATGCTTTGGAACTCTTCCATTGTTCTCGGAATTGAGCTGTAGTTTTAAAATGCTTTGCACCTCTTTCATTGTTCTCGGAATTCCGCTGAAGTTTAACATTGCTTTGGAACTCTTCCATTGTTCTGGGAATTCAGCTGAAGTTTAAAAATTGTTTGGAACTCTTCCAATGTTCTGGGAATTCTGCTGAAGTTTAAAAATGCTTTGGAACTCTTCTATTGTTCTCGGAATTCTGCTGATGTTTAACAATGCTTTGGAACTCTTCCATTGTTCAAGGAATTCCGCTGAAGTTTAAAAATGCTTTGGAACTCTTCCATTGTTCCCGGTATTCCGCTAATATTTAACAATGCTTTGGAACTCTTCCATTGTTCTCGGAATTCCGCTGATGTTTAACAATGCTTTGGAACTCTTCCATTGTTCTCGGAATTCCACTGTAGTTTCAAAATGCTTTGGGACGCTTCCATTGTTCTCGGAATTCCGCTGAAGTTTAACAAAGCTTTGGAACTCTTCATTGTTCTCGGAATTCTGTGGAAGTTTAAAAATGCTTTGGAACTCTTCCATTGTTCTCGGAATTCTGCTGAAGTTTAAAAATGCTTGGAACTCTTTCATTGTTCTCGGAATTCCGCTGATGTTTAACAATGCTTTTGGAACTCTTCCATTGTTCTCGTAATTCCGCTGATGTTTAACAATGCTTTGGAACTCTTCCATTGTTCTGGGAATTCTGGTGAAGTTTAAAAATGCTTTGGAACTCTTCCATTGTTCACGGAAATCTGCTGAAATTTAAAAAGCTTTGTAACTCTTCCATTGTTCTGGGAATTCTGCTGAAGGTTAAAATTGCTTTGGGACTCTTCCATTGTTCTCAGAATTCCAATGAAGCTTAAAAATGCTTTGGAACTCTTCCATTGTTCTCGGAATTCTGCTAATGTTTAACAATGCTTTGGAACTCTTCCATTGTTCTCGGAATTCCGCTGATGTTTAACAATGCTTTGGAACTCTTCCATTGTTCTCGTAATTGAGCTGTAGTTTTAAAATGCTTTGCACCTCTTTCATTGTTCTCGGAATTCCGCTGAAGTTTAACATTGCTTTGGAACTCTTCCATTGTTCTGGGAATTCAGCTGAAGTTTAAAAATTGTTTGGAACTCTTCCAATGTTCTGGGAATTCTGCTGAAGTTTAAAAATGCTTTGGAACTCTTCTATTGTTCTCGGAATTCTGCTGATGTTTAACAATGCTTTGGAACTCTTCCATTGTTCAAGGAATTCCGCTGAAGTTTAAAAATGCTTTGGAACTCTTCCATTGTTCCCGGTATTCCGCTAATGTTTAACAATGCTTTGGAACTCTTCCATTGTTCTCGGAATTCCGCTGATGTTTAACAATGCTTTTGAACTCTTCCATTGTTCTCGGAATTCCACTGTAGTTTCAAAATGCTTTGGGACGCTTCCATTGTTCTCGGAATTCCGCTGAAGTTTAACAAAGCTTTGGAACTCTTCATTGTTCTCGGAATTCTGTGGAAGTTTAAAAATGCTTTGGAACTCTTCCATTGTTCTCGGAATTCTGCTGAAGTTTAAAAATGCTTGGAACTCTTCCATTGTTCTCGGAATTCCGCTGATGTTTAACAATGCTTTTGGAACTCTTCCATTGTTCTCGTAATTCCGCTGATGTTTAACAATGCTTTGGAACTCTTCCATTGTTCTGGGAATTCTGGTGAAGTTTAAAAATGCTTTGGAACTCTTCCATTGTTCACGGAAATCTGCTGAAATTTAAAAAGCTTTGTAACTCTTCCATTGTTCTGGGAATTCTGCTGAAGGTTAAAATTGCTTTGGGACTCTTCCATTGTTCTCAGAATTCCAATGAAGCTTAAAAATGCTTTGGAACTCTTCCATTGTTCTCGGAATTCTGCTAATGTGTAACAATGCTTTGGAACTCTTCCATTGTTCTCGGAATTCCGCTGATGTTTAACAATGCTTTGGAACTCTTCCATTGTTCTCGGAATTGAGCTGTAGTTTTAAAATGCTTTGCACCTCTTTCATTGTTCTCGGAATTCCGCTGAAGTTTAACATTGCTTTGGAACTCTTCCATTGTTCTGGGAATTCAGCTGAAGTTTAAAAATTGTTTGGAACTCTTCCAATGTTCTGGGAATTCTGCTGAAGTTTAAAAATGCTTTGGAACTCTTCTATTGTTCTCGGAATTCTGCTGATGTTTAACAATGCTTTGGAACTCTTCCATTGTTCAAGGAATTCCACTGAAGTTTAAAAATGCTTTGGAACTCTTCCATTGTTCCCGGTATTCCGCTAATGTTTAACAATGCTTTGGAACTCTTCCATTGTTCTCGGAATTCCGCTGAAGTTTAACAAAGCTTTGGAACTCTTCATTGTTCTTGGAATTCTGTGGAAGTTTAAAAATGCTTTGGAACTCTTCCATTGTTCTCGGAATTCTGCTGAAGTTTAAAAATGCTTGGAACTCTTCCATTGTTCTCGGAATTCCGCTGATGTTTAACAATGCTTTTGGAACTCTTCCATTGTTCTCGTAATTCCGCTGATGTTTAACAATGCTTTGGAACTCTTCCATTGTTCTGGGAATTCTGGTGAAGTTTAAAAATGCTTTGGAACTCTTCCATTGTTCACGGAAATCTGCTGAAATTTAAAAAGCTTTGTAACTCTTCCATTGTTCTGGGAATTCTGCTGAAGGTTAAAATTGCTTTGGGACTCTTCCATTGTTCTCAGAATTCCAATGAAGCTTAAAAATGCTTTGGAACTCTTCCATTGTTCTCGGAATTCTGCTAATGTGTAACAATGCTTTGGAACTCTTCCATTGTTCTCGGAATTCCGCTGATGTTTAACAATGCTTTGGAACTCTTCCATTGTTCTCGGAATTGAGCTGTAGTTTTAAAATGCTTTGCACCTCTTTCATTGTTCTCGGAATTCCGCTGAAGTTTAACATTGCTTTGGAACTCTTCCATTGTTCTGGGAATTCAGCTGAAGTTTAAAAATTGTTTGGAACTCTTCCAATGTTCTGGGAATTCTGCTGAAGTTTAAAAATGCTTTGGAACTCTTTTATTGTTCTCGGAATTCTGCTGATGTTTAACAATGCTTTGGAACTCTTCCATTGTTCAAGGAATTCCGCTGAAGTTTAAAAATGCTTTGGAACTCTTCCATTGTTCCCGGTATTCCGCTAATGTTTAACAATGCTTTGGAACTCTTCCATTGTTCTCGGAATTCTGCTGATGTTTAACAATGCTTTGGAACTCTTCCATTGTTCTCGGAATTCCACTGTAGTTTCAAAATGCTTTGGGACGCTTCCATTGTTCTTGGAATTCCGCTGAAGTTTAACAAAGCTTTGGAACTCTTCATTGTTCTCGGAATTCTGTGGAAGTTTAAAAATGCTTTGGAACTCTTCCATTGTTCTCGGAATTCTGCTGAAGTTTAAAAATGCTTGGAACTCTTCCATTGTTCTCGGAATTCCGCTGATGTTTAACAATGCTTTTGGAACTCTTCCATTGTTCTGGGAATTCAGCTGAAGTTTAAAAATTGTTTGGAACTCTTCCAATGTTCTGGGAATTCTGCTGAAGTTTAAAAATGCTTTGGAACTCTTCTATTGTTCTCGGAATTCTGCTGATGTTTAACAATGCTTTGGAACTCTTCCATTGTTCAAGGAATTCCGCTGAAGTTTAAAAATGCTTTGGAACTCTTCCATTGTTCCCGGTATTCCGCTAATGTTTAACAATGCTTTGGAACTCTTCCATTGTTCTCGTAATTCTGCTGATGTTTAACAATGCTTTGGAACTCTTCCATTGTTCTCGGAATTCCACTGTAGTTTCAAAATGCTTTGGGACGCTTCCATTGTTCTTGGAATTCCGCTGAAGTTTAACAAAGCTTTGGAACTCTTCATTGTTCTCGGAATTCTGTGGAAGTTTAAAAATGCTTTGGAACTCTTCCATTGTTCTCGGAATTCTGCTGAAGTTTAAAAATGCTTGGAACTCTTCCATTGTTCTCGGAATTCCGCTGATGTTTAACAATGCTTTGGAACTCTTCCATTGTTCTGGGAATTCTGGTGAAGTTTAAAAATGCTTTGGAACTCTTCCATTGTTCACGGAAATCTGCTGAAATTTAAAAAGCTTTGTAACTCTTCCATTGTTCTGGGAATTCTGCTGAAGGTTAAAATTGCTTTGGGACTCTTCCATTGTTCTCAGAATTCCAATGAAGCTTAAAAATGCTTTGGAACTCTTCCATTGTTCTCGGAATTCTGCTAATGTTTAACAATGCTTTGGAACTCTTCCATTGTTCTCGGAATTCCGCTGATGTTTAACAATGCTTTGGAACGCTTCCATTGTTCTCGGAATTGAGCTGTAGTTTTAAAATGCTTTGCACCTCTTTCATTGTTCTCGGAATTCCGCTGAAGTTTAACCATGCTTTTTAACTCTTCCATTGTTCTCGGAATTCGGCTGAAGTTTAAAAATGCTTTGGAACTCCTCCATTGTTCTGGGAATTCGGCTGAAGTTTAAAAATGCTTTGGAACTCTTCCTTTGTTCTGGGAGTTCTGCTGAAGTTTAAAATTGCTTTGGAAAATTCCATTGTTCTCAGAATTCCAATGAAGCTTAAAAATGCTTTGGAACTCTTACATTGTTCTCGGAATTCTGCTAATGTTTAACAATGCTTTGGAACTATTCCATTGTTCTCGGAATTCCGCTGTAGTTTAAAAATGCTTTGGAACCCTTTTATTGTTCTTGGAATTCCACTGAAGTTTAGCCATGCTTTGGAACTCTTCCATTGTTCTTGGAATTCCGCTGAAGTTTAAAAATGCTTTGGAACTCTTCCATGGTTCTCGGAATTCTGCTGAAGTTTAAAAAAGATTTTGAACTATTCCATTGTTCTCGGAATTCCGCTAATATTTAACAATGCTTTGGAACTCTTTCATTGTTCTCGGAATTCCGCTGTAGTTTAAAAATGCTTTGGAACTCTTTCATTGTACTCGGAATTCCGCTGAAGTTTAACAATGCTTTGGAACTCTTCCATTGTTCTCGGAATTCTGTGGAAGTTTAAAAATGCTTTGGAACTCTACCATTTTTCTCGGAATTCTGCTAATTTTTAACAATGCTTTGGAACTCTTCCATTGTTCTCGGAATTCTGCTGATGTTTAACAATGCTTTGGAACTCTTCCATTGTTCTCGGAATTGAGCTGTAGTTTTAAAATGCTTTGCACCTATTTCATTGTTCTCGGAATTCCGCTGTAGTTTAAAAATGCTTTGGAACTCTTTCATTGTTCTTGGAATTCCACTGAAGTTTAGCCATGCTTTGGAACTCTTCCATTGTTCTCGGAATTCCGCTGAAGTTTAAAAATGCTTTGGAACTCTTCCGTTGTTCTCGGAATTCTGCTGAAGTTTAAAAATTCTGTGGAACTCTTCCATTGTTCTCGGAATTCCGCTGATGTTTAACAATGCTTTAGAACTCTTCCATTGTTCTCGGAATTCTGCTGAAGTTTAAAAATGCTTTGGAACTCTTCCATTGCTCTGGGAATTCTGCTGAAGTTTAAAAATTCTGTGGAACTATTCCATTGTTCTTGGAATTCTGCTAATGTTTAACAATGCTTTGGAACTCTTCCATTGTTCTCGGAAATACGCTGATGTTTAAAAATGGTTTGGAACTCTTCCATTGTTCTCGAAATTCCGCTGTATTTTAAAAATGCTTTGGAACTCTTCCATTGTTTTTGTATTTCCGCTAAAGTTTATCAATGCTTTGGAACTCTTCCATTGTTCTCAGAATTCCGCAAAAGTTTATAAATGCTTTGGAACTCTTCCATTGTTCTCGGAATTCTGCTGAAGTTTAAAAAAGCTTTGGAACTCTTCCATTGTTCTCGGAATTCCGCTGAAGTTTAACAATGCATTGGAACTCTTCCCTTGTTTTCGGAATTCTGTGGAAGTTTAAAAATGCTTTGGAACTCCTCCATTGTTCTCGGAATTCTGCTGAAGTTTAAAAATGCTTTGGAACTCTTCCAATATTCTGGGAATTCAGCTGAAGTTTAAAAATGCTTTGGAATTCTTCCTATGTTCTGGGAGTTCTGCTGAAGTTTAAAAATGCTTTTGGAACTCTTCCATTGTTCTCTTAATTCCGCTGATGTTTATCAATGCTTTGGAACTCTTCCATTGTTCTGGGAATTCTGGTGACGTTTAAAAATGCTTTGGAACTCTTCCATTGTTCACGGAAATCTGCTGAAGTTTAAAAGGCTTTGTAACTCTTCCATTGTTCTGGGAATTCTGCTGAAGTTTAAAATTGCTTTGGAACAATTCCATTGTTCTCAGAATTCCAATGAAGCTTAAAAATGCTTTGGAACTCTTCCATTGTTCTCGGAATTCTGCTAATGTTTAACAATGCTTTGGAACTCTTCCATTGTTCTCGGAATTCCTCTGATGTTTAACAATGCTTTGGAACTCTTCCATTGTTCTCGGAATTCCGCTGATGTTTAACAATGCTTTGGAACTCTTCCATTGTTCTCGGAATTCCGCTGAAGTTTAAAAATGCTTTGGAACTCCTCCATTGTTCTCGGAATTCTGCTGAAGTTTAAAAATGCTTTGGAACTCTTCCATTGTTCTGGGAATTCGGCTGAAGTTTAAAAATGCTTTGGAACTCTTCCTATGTTCTGGGAGTTCTGCTGAAGTTTAAAATTGCTTTGGAAAATTCCATTGTTCTCAGAATCCCAATGAAGCTTAAAAATTCTTTGGAACTCTTCCATTGTTCTCGGAATTCTGCTAATGTTTAAAAAATGCTTTGGAACTCTTCCATTGTTCTGGGAATTCAGCTGAAGTTTAAAAATTGTTTGGAACTCTTCCAATGTTCTGGTAATTCTGCTGAAGTTTAAAAATGCTTTGGAACTCTTCTATTGTTCTCGGAATTCTGCTGATGTTTTACAATGCTTTGGAACTCTTCCATTGTTCAAGGAATTCCGCTGAAGTTTAAAAATGCTTTGGAACTCTTCCATTGTTCCCGGTATTCCGCTAACGTTTAACAATGCTTTGGAACTCTTCCATTGTTCTCGGAATTCCGTTGATGTTTAACAATGCTTTGGAACTCTTCCATTGTTCTCGGAATTCCACTGTAGTTTCAAAATGCTTTGGGACGCTTCCATTGTTCTCGGAATTCCGCTGAAGTTTAACAAAGCTTTGGAACTCTTCATTGTTCTCGGAATTCTGTGGAAGTTTAAAAATGCTTTGGAACTCTTCCATTGTTTTCGGAATTCTGCTGAAGTTTAAAAATGCTTGGATCTCTTCCATTGTTCTCGGAATTCCGCTGATGTTTAACAATGCTTTTGGAACTCTTCCATTGTTCTCGTAATTCCGCTGATGTTTAACAATGCTTTGGAACTCTTCCATTGTTCTGGGAATTCTGGTGAAGTTTAAAAATGCTTTGGAACTCTTCCATTGTTCACGGAAATCTGCTGAAATTTAAAAAGCTTTGTAACTCTTCCATTGTTCTGGGAATTCTGCTGAAGGTTAAAATTGCTTTGGGACTCTTCCATTGTTCTCAGAATTCCAATGAAGCTTAAAAATGCTTTGGAACTCTTCCATTGTTCTCGGAATTCTGCTAATGTTTAACAATGCTTTGGAACTCTTCCATTGTTCTCGGAATTCCGCTGATGTTTAACAATGCTTTGGAACTCTTCCATTGTTCTCGGAATTGAGCTGTAGTTTTAAAATGCTTTGCACCTCTTTCATTGTTCTCGGAATTCCGCTGAAGTTTAACCATGCTTTTTAACTCTTCCATTGTTCTCGGAATTCCACTGAAGTTTAAAAATGCTTTGGAACTCCTCCATTGTTCTGGGAATTCGGCTGAAGTTTAAAAATGCTTTGGAACTCTTCCTTTGTTCTGGGAGTTCTGCTGAAGTTTAAAATTGCTTTGGAAAATTCCATTGTTCTCAGAATTCCAATGAAGCTTAAAAATGCTTTGGAACTCTTCCATTGTTCTCGGAATTCTGCTGATGTTTAACAATGCTTTGGAACTCTTCCATTGTTCTCGGAATTGAGCTGTAGTTTTAAAATGCTTTGCACCTATTTCATTGTTCTCGGAATTCCGCTGTAGTTTAAAAATGCTTTGGAACTCTTTCATTGTTCTTGGAATTCCACTGAAGTTTAGCCATGCTTTGGAACTCTTCCATTGTTCTCGGAATTCCGCTGAAGTTTAAAAATGCTTTGGAACTCTTCCGTTGTTCTCGGAATTCTGCTGAAGTTTAAAAATTCTGTGGAACTCTTCTATTGTTCTCGGAATTCCGCTAATATTTAACAATGCTTTGGAACTCTTTCATTGTTCTCGGAATTCCGCTGTAGTTTAAAAATGCTTTGGAACTTTTTCATTGTTCTCGGAATTCCGCTGAAGTTTAACAATGCTTTGGAACTCTTCCATTGTTCTCGGAATTCTGTGGAAGTTTAAAAATTCTGTGGAACTCTTCTATTGTTCTCGGAATTCCGCTAATATTTAACAATGCTTTTGGAACTCTTCCATTGTTCTCGTAATTCCGCTGATGCTTAACAATGCTTTGGAACTCTTCCATTGTTCTGGGAATTCTGGTGAAGTTTAAAAATGCTTTGGAACTCTTCCATTTTTCACGGAAATCTGCTGAAGTTTAAAAAGCTTTGTAACTCTTCCATTGTTCTCGGAATTCTGCTGAAGTTTAAAATTGCTTTGGGACTCTTCCATTGTTCTCAGAATTCCAATGAAGCTTAAAAATGCTTTGGAACTCTTCCATTGTTCTCGGAATTCTGCTAATGTTTAACAATGCTTTGGAACTCTTCCATTGTTCTCGGAATTCCGCTGATGTTTAACAATGCTTTGGAACTCTTCCATTGTTCTCGGAATTGAGCTGTAGTTTTAAAATGCTTTGCACTTCTTTCATTGTTCTCGGAATTCCGCTGAAGTTTAACCATGCTTTGGAACTCTTTCATTGTTCTCGGAATTCCGCTGTAGTTTAAATATGCTTTGGAACTCTTTCATTGTTCTCGGAATTCCGCTGAAGTTTAGCCATGCTTTGGAACTCTTCCATTGTTCTCGGAATTCCGATGTAGTTTAAAAATGCATTGGAACTCTGCCATTGTTCTCGGAATTCCGCTGAAGGTTAGCAATGCTTTGGAACTCTTCCATTGTTCTGGGAATTCTGATGAAGTTTAAAAATGCTTTGGAACTCTTCCGTTGTTCTCGGAATTCTGCTGAAGTTTAAAAATTCTGTGGAACTCTTCCATTGTTCTCGGAATTCCACTGATGTTTAACAATGCTTTGGAACTCTTCCATTGTTCTCGGAATTCTGCTGAAGTTTAAAAATGCTTTGGAACTCTTCCATTGTTCTGGGAATTCGGCTGAAGTTTAAAAATGCTTTGGAACTCTTCCTATGTTCTGGGAGTTCTGCTGAAGTTTAAAATTGCTTTGGAAAATTCCATTGTTCTCAGAATCCCAATGAAGCTTAAAAATTCTTTGGAACTCTTCCATTGTTCTCGGAATTCTGCTAATGTTTAAAAAATGCTTTGGAACTCTTCCATTGTTCTGGGAATTCAGCTGAAGTTTAAAAATTGTTTGGAACTCTTCCAATGTTCTGGTAATTCTGCTGAAGTTTAAAAATGCTTTGGAACTCTTCTATTGTTCTCGGAATTCTGCTGATGTTTTACAATGCTTTGGAACTCTTCCATTGTTCAAGGAATTCCGCTGAAGTTTAAAAATGCTTTGGAACTCTTCCATTGTTCCCGGTATTTCGCTAACGTTTAACAATGCTTTGGAACTCTTCCATTGTTCTCGGAATTCCACTGTAGTTTCAAAATGCTTTGGGACGCTTCCATTGTTCTCGGAATTCCGCTGAAGTTTAACAAAGCTTTGGAACTCTTCATTGTTCTCGGAATTCTGTGGAAGTTTAAAAATGCTTTGGAACTCTTCCATTGTTTTCGGAATTCTGCTGAAGTTTAAAAATGCTTGGAACTCTTCCATTGTTCTCGGAATTCCGCTGATGTTTAACAATGCTTTTGGAACTCTTCCATTGTTCTCGTAATTCCGCTGATGTTTAACAATGCTTTGGAACTCTTCCATTGTTCTGGGAATTCTGGTGAAGTTTAAAAATGCTTTGGAACTCTTCCATTGTTCACGGAAATCTGCTGAAATTTAAAAAGCTTTGTAACTCTTCCATTGTTCTGGGAATTCTGCTGAAGGTTAAAATTGCTTTGGGACTCTTCCATTGTTCTCAGAATTCCAATGAAGCTTAAAAATGCTTTGGAACTCTTCCATTGTTCTCGGAATTCTGCTAATGTTTAACAATGCTTTGGAACTCTTCCATTGTTCTCGGAATTCCGCTGATGTTTAACAATGCTTTGGAACTCTTCCATTGTTCTCGGAATTGAGCTGTAGTTTTAAAATGCTTTGCACCTCTTTCATTGTTCTCGGAATTCCGCTGAAGTTTAACCATGCTTTTTAACTCTTCCATTGTTCTCGGAATTCCACTGAAGTTTAAAAATGCTTTGGAACTCCGCCATTGTTCTGGGAATTCGGCTGAAGTTTAAAAATGCTTTGGAACTCTTCCTTTGTTCTGGGAGTTCTGCTGAAGTTTAAAATTGCTTTGGAAAATTCCATTGTTCTCAGAATTCCAATGAAGCTTAAAAATGCTTTGGAACTCTTCCATTGTTCTCAGAATTCTGCTGATGTTTAACAATGCTTTGGAACTCTTCCATTGTTCTCGGAATTGAGCTGTAGTTTTAAAATGCTTTGCACCTATTTCATTGTTCTCGGAATTCCGCTGTAGTTTAAAAATGCTTTGGAACTCTTTCATTGTTCTTGGAATTCCACTGAAGTTTAGCCATGCTTTGGAACTCTTCCATTGTTCTCGGAATTCCGCTGAAGTTTAAAAATGCTTTGGAACTCTTCCGTTGTTCTCGGAATTCTGCTGAAGTTTAAAAATTCTGTGGAACTCTTCTATTGTTCTCGGAATTCCGCTAATATTTAACAATGCTTTGGAACTCTTTCATTGTTCTCGGAATTCCGCTGTAGTTTAAAAATGCTTTGGAACTTTTTCATTGTTCTCGGAATTCCGCTGAAGTTTAACAATGCTTTGGAACTCTTCCATTGTTCTCGGAATTCTGTGGAAGTTTAAAAATTCTGTGGAACTCTTCTATTGTTCTCGGAATTCCGCTAATATTTAACAATGCTTTTGGAACTCTTCCATTGTTCTCGTAATTCCGCTGATGCTTAACAATGCTTTGGAACTCTTCCATTGTTCTGGGAATTCTGGTGAAGTTTAAAAATGCTTTGGAACTCTTCCATTTTTCACGGAAATCTGCTGAAGTTTAAAAAGCTTTGTAACTCTTCCATTGTTCTCGGAATTCTGCTGAAGTTTAAAATTGCTTTGGGACTCTTCCATTGTTCTCAGAATTCCAATGAAGCTTAAAAATGCTTTGGAACTCTTCCATTGTTCTCGGAATTCTGCTAATGTTTAACAATGCTTTGGAACTCTTCCATTGTTCTCGGAATTCCGCTGATGTTTAACAATGCTTTGGAACTCTTCCATTGTTCTCGGAATTGAACTGTAGTTTTAAAATGCTTTGCACTTCTTCCATTGTTCTCGGAATTCCGCTGAAGTTTAACCATGCTTTGGAACTCTTTCATTGTTCTCGGAATTCCGCTGTAGTTTAAATATGCTTTGGAACTCTTTCATTGTTCTCGGAATTCCGCTGAAGTTTAGCCATGCTTTGGAACTCTTCCATTGTTCTCGGAATTCCGATGTAGTTTAAAAATGCATTGGAACTCTGCCATTGTTCTCGGAATTCCGCTGAAGGTTAGCAATGCTTTGGAACTCTTCCATTGTTCTGGGAATTCTGATGAAGTTTAAAAATGCTTTGGAACTCTTCCGTTGTTCTCGGAATTCTGCTGAAGTTTAAAAATTCTGTGGAACTCTTCCATTGTTCTCGGAATTCCACTGATGTTTAACAATGCTTTGGAACTCTTCCATTGTTCTCGGAATTCTGCTGAAGTTTAAAAATGCTTTGGAACTCTTCCATTGCTCTGGGAATTCTGCTGAAGTTTAAAAATTCTGTGGAACTATTCCATTGTTCTTGGAATTCTGCTAATGTTTAACAATGCTTTGGAACTCTTCCATTGTTCTCGGAAATACGCTGATGTTTAAAAATGCTTTGGAACTCTTCCATTGTTCTCGAAATTCCGCTGTAGTTTAAAAATTCTTTGGAACTCTTCCATTGTTTTTGGATTTCCGCTAAAGTTTATCAATGCTTTGGAACTCTTGCATTGTTCTCGGAATTCCGCAAAAGTTTATAAATGCTTTGGAACTCTTCCATTGTTCTCGGAATTCTGCTGAAGTTTAAAAAAGCTTTGGAACTCTTCCATTGTTCTCGGAATTCCGCTGAAGTTTAACAATGCTTTGGAACTCTTCCCTTGTTTTCGGAATTCTGTGGAAGTTTAAAAATGCTTTGGAACTCCTCCATTGTTCTCGGAATTCTGCTGAAGTTTAAAAATGCTTTGGAACTCTTCCAATGTTCTGGGAATTCAGCTGAAGTTTAAAAATGCTTTGGAATTCTTCCTAGGTTCTGGGAGTTCTGCTGAAGTTTAAAAATGCTTTTGGAACTCTTCCATTGTTCTCTTAATTCCGCTGATTTTTATCAATGCTTTGGAACTCTTCCATTGTTCTGGGAATTCTGGTGAAATTTAAAAATGCTTTGGAACTCTTCCATTGTTCACGGAAATCTGCTGAAGTTTAAAAGGCTTTGTAACTCTTCCATTGTTCTGGGAATTCTGCTGAAGTTTAAAATTGCTTTGGAACAATTCCATTGTTCTCAGAATTCCAATGAAGCTTAAAAATGCTTTGGAACTCTTCCATTGTTCTCGGAATTCTGCTAATGTTTAACAATGCTTTGGAACTCTTCCATTGTTCTCGGAATTCCGCTGATGTTTAACAATGCTTTGGAACTCTTCCATTTTTCTGGGAATTCGGCTGTATTTTAAAAATGCTTTGGAACCCTTTTATTGTTCTTGGAATTCCACAGAAGTTTAGCCATGCTTTGGAACTCTTCCATTGTTCTCGGAATTCCGCTGAAGTTTAAAAATGTTTTGGAACTCTTCCATGGTTCTCGGAATTCTGCTGAAGTTTAAAAAAGATTTTGAACTATTCCATTGTTCTCGGAATTCCGCTAATATTTAACAATGCTTTGGAACTCTTTCATTGTTCTCAGAATTCCGCTGTAGTTTAAAAATGCTTTGGAACTCTTTCATTGTTCTCGGAATTCCGATATAGTTTAAAAATGCATTGGAACTCTTCCATTGTTCTCGGAATTCCGCTGAAGGTTAACAATGCTTTGGAACTCTTCCATTGTTCTGGGAATTCTGCTGAAGTTTAAAAATGCTTTGGAACTCTTCCGTTGTTCTCGTAATTCTGCTGAAGTTTAAAAATTCTGTGGAACTCTTCCATTGTTCTCGGATTTCCGCTGATGTTTAATAATGCTTTTTGAACTCTTCCATTGTTCTCGGAATTCCGCTGATGTTTAACAATGCTTTGGTACTCTTCCATTGTTCTCGGAAATATGCTGATGTTTAAAAATGCTTTGGAACTCTTCCATTGTTCTCGAAATTCCGCTGTAGTTTAAAAATGCTTTGGAACTCTTCCATTGTTTTTGTATTTCCGCTAAAGTTTATCAATGCTTTGGAACTCTTCCATTGTTCTCGGAATTCCGCAAAAAGTTTATAAATGCTTTGGAACTCTTCCATTGTTCTCGGAATTCTGCTGAAGTTTAAAAAAGCTTTGGAACTCTTCCATTGTTCTCGGAATTCCGCTGAAGTTTAACAATGCTTTGGAACTCTTCCCTTGTTTTCAGAATTCTGTGGAAGTTTAAAAATGCTTTGGAACTCCTCCATTGTTCTCGGAATTCTGCTGAAGTTTAAAAATGCTTTGGAACTCTTCCAATGTTCTGGGAATTCAGCTGAAGTTTAAAAATGCTTTGGAATTCTTCCTAGGTTCTGGGAGTTCTGCTGAAGTTTAAAAATGCTTTGGAACTCTTCCATTGTTCTCGGAATTCTGCTGAAGTTTAAAAATTCTGTGGAACTCTTCCATTGTTCTCAGATTTCCGCTGATGTTTAATAATACTTTTTGAACTCTTCCATTGTTCTCGGAATTCAGCTGATGTTTAACAATGCTTTGGAACTCTTCCATTGTTCTGGGAATTCGGCTGAAGTTTAAAAATGCTTTGGAACTCTTCCTATGTTCTGGGAGTTCTGCTGAAGTTTAAAATTGCTTTGGAAAATTCCATTGTTCTCAGAATCCCAATGAAGCTTAAAAATTCTTTGGAACTCTTCCATTGTTCTCGGAATTCTGCTAATGTTTAAAAAATGCTTTGGAACTCTTCCATTGTTCTGGGAATTCAGCTGAAGTTTAAAAATTGTTTGGAACTCTTCCAATGTTCTGGTAATTCTGCTGAAGTTTAAAAATGCTTTGGAACTCTTCTATTGTTCTCGGAATTCTGCTGATGTTTTACAATGCTTTGGAACTCTTCCATTGTTCAAGGAATTCCGCTGAAGTTTAAAAATGCTTTGGAACTCTTCCATTGTTCCCGGTATTTCGCTAACGTTTAACAATGCTTTGGAACTCTTCCATTGTTCTCGGAATTCCGTTGATGTTTAACAATGCTTTGGAACTCTTCCATTGTTCTCGGAATTCCACTGTAGTTTCAAAATGCTTTGGGACGCTTCCATTGTTCTCGGAATTCCGCTGAAGTTTAACAAAGCTTTGGAACTCTTCATTGTTCTCGGAATTCTGTGGAAGTTTAAAAATGCTTTGGAACTCTTCCATTGTTTTCGGAATTCTGCTGAAGTTTAAAAATGCTTGGAACTCTTCCATTGTTCTCGGAATTCCGCTGATGTTTAACAATGCTTTTGGAACTCTTCCATTGTTCTCGTAATTCCGCTGATGTTTAACAATGCTTTGGAACTCTTCCATTGTTCTGGGAATTCTGGTGAAGTTTAAAAATGCTTTGGAACTCTTCCATTGTTCACGGAAATCTGCTGAAATTTAAAAAGCTTTGTAACTCTTCCATTGTTCTGGGAATTCTGCTGAAGGTTAAAATTGCTTTGGGACTCTTCCATTGTTCTCAGAATTCCAATGAAGCTTAAAAATGCTTTGGAACTCTTCCATTGTTCTCGGAATTCTGCTAATGTTTAACAATGCTTTGGAACTCTTCCATTGTTCTCGGAATTCCGCTGATGTTTAACAATGCTTTGGAACTCTTCCATTGTTCTCGGAATTGAGCTGTAGTTTTAAAATGCTTTGCACCTCTTTCATTGTTCTCGGAATTCCGCTGAAGTTTAACCATGCTTTTTAACTCTTCCATTGTTCTCGGAATTCCACTGAAGTTTAAAAATGCTTTGGAACTCCTCCATTGTTCTGGGAATTCGGCTGAAGTTTAAAAATGCTTTGGAACTCTTCCTTTGTTCTGGGAGTTCTGCTGAAGTTTAAAATTGCTTTGGAAAATTCCATTGTTCTCAGAATTCCAATGAAGCTTAAAAATGCTTTGGAACTCTTCCATTGTTCTCGGAATTCTGCTGATGTTTAACAATGCTTTGGAACTCTTCCATTGTTCTCGGAATTGAGCTGTAGTTTTAAAATGCTTTGCACCTATTTCATTGTTCTCGGAATTCCGCTGTAGTTTAAAAATGCTTTGGAACTCTTTCATTGTTCTTGGAATTCCACTGAAGTTTAGCCATGCTTTGGAACTCTTCCATTGTTCTCGGAATTCCGCTGAAGTTTAAAAATGCTTTGGAACTCTTCCGTTGTTCTCGGAATTCTGCTGAAGTTTAAAAATTCTGTGGAACTCTTCTATTGTTCTCGGAATTCCGCTAATATTTAACAATGCTTTGGAACTCTTTCATTGTTCTCGGAATTCCGCTGTAGTTTAAAAATGCTTTGGAACTTTTTCATTGTTCTCGGAATTCCGCTGAAGTTTAACAATGCTTTGGAACTCTTCCATTGTTCTCGGAATTCTGTGGAAGTTTAAAAATTCTGTGGAACTCTTCTATTGTTCTCGGAATTCCGCTAATATTTAACAATGCTTTTGGAACTCTTCCATTGTTCTCGTAATTCCGCTGATGCTTAACAATGCTTTGGAACTCTTCCATTGTTCTGGGAATTCTGGTGAAGTTTAAAAATGCTTTGGAACTCTTCCATTTTTCACGGAAATCTGCTGAAGTTTAAAAAGCTTTGTAACTCTTCCATTGTTCTCGGAATTCTGCTGAAGTTTAAAATTGCTTTGGGACTCTTCCATTGTTCTCAGAATTCCAATGAAGCTTAAAAATGCTTTGGAACTCTTCCATTGTTCTCGGAATTCTGCTAATGTTTAACAATGCTTTGGAACTCTTCCATTGTTCTCGGAATTCCGCTGATGTTTAACAATGCTTTGGAACTCTTCCATTGTTCTCGGAATTGAGCTGTAGTTTTAAAATGCTTTGCACTTCTTTCATTGTTCTCGGAATTCCGCTGAAGTTTAACCATGCTTTGGAACTCTTTCATTGTTCTCGGAATTCCGCTGTAGTTTAAATATGCTTTGGAACTCTTTCATTGTTCTCGGAATTCCGCTGAAGTTTAGCCATGCTTTGGAACTCTTCCATTGTTCTCGGAATTCCGATGTAGTTTAAAAATGCATTGGAACTCTGCCATTGTTCTCGGAATTCCGCTGAAGGTTAGCAATGCTTTGGAACTCTTCCATTGTTCTGGGAATTCTGATGAAGTTTAAAAATGCTTTGGAACTCTTCCGTTGTTCTCGGAATTCTGCTGAAGTTTAAAAATTCTGTGGAACTCTTCCATTGTTCTCGGAATTCCACTGATGTTTAACAATGCTTTGGAACTCTTCCATTGTTCTCGGAATTCTGCTGAAGTTTAAAAATGCTTTGGAACTCTTCCATTGCTCTGGGAATTCTGCTGAAGTTTAAAAATTCTGTGGAACTATTCCATTGTTCTTGGAATTCTGCTAATGTTTAACAATGCTTTGGAACTCTTCCATTGTTCTCGGAAATACGCTGATGTTTAAAAATGCTTTGGAACTCTTCCATTGTTCTCGAAATTCCGCTGTAGTTTAAAAATTCTTTGGAACTCTTCCATTGTTTTTGGATTTCCGCTAAAGTTTATCAATGCTTTGGAACTCTTGCATTGTTCTCGGAATTCCGCAAAAGTTTATAAATGCTTTGGAACTCTTCCATTGTTCTCGGAATTCTGCTGAAGTTTAAAAAAGCTTTGGAACTCTTCCATTGTTCTCGGAATTCCGCTGAAGTTTAACAATGCTTTGGAACTCTTCCCTTGTTTTCGGAATTCTGTGGAAGTTTAAAAATGCTTTGGAACTCCTCCATTGTTCTCGGAATTCTGCTGAAGTTTAAAAATGCTTTGGAACTCTTCCAATGTTCTGGGAATTCAGCTGAAGTTTAAAAATGCTTTGGAATTCTTCCTAGGTTCTGGGAGTTCTGCTGAAGTTTAAAAATGCTTTTGGAACTCTTCCATTGTTCTCTTAATTCCGCTGATTTTTATCAATGCTTTGGAACTCTTCCATTGTTCTGGGAATTCTGGTGAAATTTAAAAATGCTTTGGAACTCTTCCATTGTTCACGGAAATCTGCTGAAGTTTAAAAGGCTTTGTAACTCTTCCATTGTTCTGGGAATTCTGCTGAAGTTTAAAATTGCTTTGGAACAATTCCATTGTTCTCAGAATTCCAATGAAGCTTAAAAATGCTTTGGAACTCTTCCATTGTTCTCGGAATTCTGCTAATGTTTAACAATGCTTTGGAACTCTTCCATTGTTCTCGGAATTCCGCTGATGTTTAACAATGCTTTGGAACTCTTCCATTTTTCTGGGAATTCGGCTGTAGTTTAAAAATGCTTTGGAACCCTTTTATTGTTCTTGGAATTCCACAGAAGTTTAGCCATGCTTTGGAACTCTTCCATTGTTCTCGGAATTCCGCTGAAGTTTAAAAATGTTTTGGAACTCTTCCATGGTTCTCGGAATTCTGCTGAAGTTTAAAAAAGATTTTGAACTATTCCATTGTTCTCGGAATTCCGCTAATATTTAACAATGCTTTGGAACTCTTTCATTGTTCTCAGAATTCCGCTGTAGTTTAAAAATGCTTTGGAACTCTTTCATTGGTCTCGGAATTCCGATATAGTTTAAAAATGCATTGGAACTCTTCCATTGTTCTCGGAATTCCGCTGAAGGTTAACAATGCTTTGGAACTCTTCCATTGTTCTGGGAATTCTGCTGAAGTTTAAAAATGCTTTGGAACTCTTCCGTTGTTCTCGTAATTCTGCTGAAGTTTAAAAATTCTGTGGAACTCTTCCATTGTTCTCGGATTTCCGCTGATGTTTAATAATGCTTTTTGAACTCTTCCATTGTTCTCGGAATTCCGCTGATGTTTAACAATGCTTTGGTACTCTTCCATTGTTCTCGGAAATATGCTGATGTTTAAAAATGCTTTGGAACTCTTCCATTGTTCTCGAAATTCCGCTGTAGTTTAAAAATGCTTTGGAACTCTTCCATTGTTTTTGTATTTCCGCTAAAGTTTATCAATGCTTTGGAACTCTTCCATTGTTCTCGGAATTCCGCAAAAAGTTTATAAATGCTTTGGAACTCTTCCATTGTTCTCGGAATTCTGCTGAAGTTTAAAAAAGCTTTGGAACTCTTCCATTGTTCTCGGAATTCCGCTGAAGTTTAACAATGCTTTGGAACTCTTCCCTTGTTTTCAGAATTCTGTGGAAGTTTAAAAATGCTTTGGAACTCCTCCATTGTTCTCGGAATTCTGCTGAAGTTTAAAAATGCTTTGGAACTCTTCCAATGTTCTGGGAATTCAGCTGAAGTTTAAAAATGCTTTGGAATTCTTCCTAGGTTCTGGGAGTTCTGCTGAAGTTTAAAAATGCTTTGGAACTCTTCCATTGTTCTCGGAATTCTGCTGAAGTTTAAAAATTCTGTGGAACTCTTCCATTGTTCTCAGATTTCCGCTGATGTTTAATAATACTTTTTGAACTCTTCCATTGTTCTCGGAATTCAGCTGATGTTTAACAATGCTTTGGAACTCTTCCATTGTTCTGGGAATTCGGCTGAAGTTTAAAAATGCTTTGGAACTCTTCCTATGTTCTGGGAGTTCTGCTGAAGTTTAAAATTGCTTTGGAAAATTCCATTGTTCTCAGAATCCCAATGAAGCTTAAAAATTCTTTGGAACTCTTCCATTGTTCTCGGAATTCTGCTAATGTTTAAAAAATGCTTTGGAACTCTTCCATTGTTCTGGGAATTCAGCTGAAGTTTAAAAATTGTTTGGAACTCTTCCAATGTTCTGGTAATTCTGCTGAAGTTTAAAAATGCTTTGGAACTCTTCTATTGTTCTCGGAATTCTGCTGATGTTTTACAATGCTTTGGAACTCTTCCATTGTTCAAGGAATTCCGCTGAAGTTTAAAAATGCTTTGGAACTCTTCCATTGTTCCCGGTATTTCGCTAACGTTTAACAATGCTTTGGAACTCTTCCATTGTTCTCGGAATTCCGTTGATGTTTAACAATGCTTTGGAACTCTTCCATTGTTCTCGGAATTCCACTGTAGTTTCAAAATGCTTTGGGACGCTTCCATTGTTCTCGGAATTCCGCTGAAGTTTAACAAAGCTTTGGAACTCTTCATTGTTCTCGGAATTCTGTGGAAGTTTAAAAATGCTTTGGAACTCTTCCATTGTTTTCGGAATTCTGCTGAAGTTTAAAAATGCTTGGAACTCTTCCATTGTTCTCGGAATTCCGCTGATGTTTAACAATGCTTTTGGAACTCTTCCATTGTTCTCGTAATTCCGCTGATGTTTAACAATGCTTTGGAACTCTTCCATTGTTCTGGGAATTCTGGTGAAGTTTAAAAATGCTTTGGAACTCTTCCATTGTTCACGGAAATCTGCTGAAATTTAAAAAGCTTTGTAACTCTTCCATTGTTCTGGGAATTCTGCTGAAGGTTAAAATTGCTTTGGGACTCTTCCATTGTTCTCAGAATTCCAATGAAGCTTAAAAATGCTTTGGAACTCTTCCATTGTTCTCGGAATTCTGCTAATGTTTAACAATGCTTTGGAACTCTTCCATTGTTCTCGGAATTCCGCTGATGTTTAACAATGCTTTGGAACTCTTCCATTGTTCTCGGAATTGAGCTGTAGTTTTAAAATGCTTTGCACCTCTTTCATTGTTCTCGGAATTCCGCTGAAGTTTAACCATGCTTTTTAACTCTTCCATTGTTCTCGGAATTCCACTGAAGTTTAAAAATGCTTTGGAACTCCTCCATTGTTCTGGGAATTCGGCTGAAGTTTAAAAATGCTTTGGAACTCTTCCTTTGTTCTGGGAGTTCTGCTGAAGTTTAAAATTGCTTTGGAAAATTCCATTGTTCTCAGAATTCCAATGAAGCTTAAAAATGCTTTGGAACTCTTCCATTGTTCTCGGAATTCTGCTGATGTTTAACAATGCTTTGGAACTCTTCCATTGTTCTCGGAATTGAGCTGTAGTTTTAAAATGCTTTGCACCTATTTCATTGTTCTCGGAATTCCGCTGTAGTTTAAAAATGCTTTGGAACTCTTTCATTGTTCTTGGAATTCCACTGAAGTTTAGCCATGCTTTGGAACTCTTCCATTGTTCTCGGAATTCCGCTGAAGTTTAAAAATGCTTTGGAACTCTTCCGTTGTTCTCGGAATTCTGCTGAAGTTTAAAAATTCTGTGGAACTCTTCTATTGTTCTCGGAATTCCGCTAATATTTAACAATGCTTTGGAACTCTTTCATTGTTCTCGGAATTCCGCTGTAGTTTAAAAATGCTTTGGAACTTTTTCATTGTTCTCGGAATTCCGCTGAAGTTTAACAATGCTTTGGAACTCTTCCATTGTTCTCGGAATTCTGTGGAAGTTTAAAAATTCTGTGGAACTCTTCTATTGTTCTCGGAATTCCGCTAATATTTAACAATGCTTTTGGAACTCTTCCATTGTTCTCGTAATTCCGCTGATGCTTAACAATGCTTTGGAACTCTTCCATTGTTCTGGGAATTCTGGTGAAGTTTAAAAATGCTTTGGAACTCTTCCATTTTTCACGGAAATCTGCTGAAGTTTAAAAAGCTTTGTAACTCTTCCATTGTTCTCGGAATTCTGCTGAAGTTTAAAATTGCTTTGGGACTCTTCCATTGTTCTCAGAATTCCAATGAAGCTTAAAAATGCTTTGGAACTCTTCCATTGTTCTCGGAATTCTGCTAATGTTTAACAATGCTTTGGAACTCTTCCATTGTTCTCGGAATTCCGCTGATGTTTAACAATGCTTTGGAACTCTTCCATTGTTCTCGGAATTGAGCTGTAGTTTTAAAATGCTTTGCACTTCTTTCATTGTTCTCGGAATTCCGCTGAAGTTTAACCATGCTTTGGAACTCTTTCATTGTTCTCGGAATTCCGCTGTAGTTTAAATATGCTTTGGAACTCTTTCATTGTTCTCGGAATTCCGCTGAAGTTTAGCCATGCTTTGGAACTCTTCCATTGTTCTCGGAATTCCGATGTAGTTTAAAAATGCATTGGAACTCTGCCATTGTTCTCGGAATTCCGCTGAAGGTTAGCAATGCTTTGGAACTCTTCCATTGTTCTGGGAATTCTGATGAAGTTTAAAAATGCTTTGGAACTCTTCCGTTGTTCTCGGAATTCTGCTGAAGTTTAAAAATTCTGTGGAACTCTTCCATTGTTCTCGGAATTCCACTGATGTTTAACAATGCTTTGGAACTCTTCCATTGTTCTCAGAATTCTGCTGAAGTTTAAAAATGCTTTGGAACTCTTCCATTGCTCTGGGAATTCTGCTGAAGTTTAAAAATTCTGTGGAACTATTCCATTGTTCTTGGAATTCTGCTAATGTTTAACAATGCTTTGGAACTCTTCCATTGTTCTCGGAAATACGCTGATGTTTAAAAATGCTTTGGAACTCTTCCATTGTTCTCGAAATTCCGCTGTAGTTTAAAAATTCTTTGGAACTCTTCCATTGTTTTTGGATTTCCGCTAAAGTTTATCAATGCTTTGGAACTCTTGCATTGTTCTCGGAATTCCGCAAAAGTTTATAAATGCTTTGGAACTCTTCCATTGTTCTCGGAATTCTGCTGAAGTTTAAAAAAGCTTTGGAACTCTTCCATTGTTCTCGGAATTCCGCTGAAGTTTAACAATGCTTTGGAACTCTTCCCTTGTTTTCGGAATTCTGTGGAAGTTTAAAAATGCTTTGGAACTCCTCCATTGTTCTCGGAATTCTGCTGAAGTTTAAAAATGCTTTGGAACTCTTCCAATGTTCTGGGAATTCAGCTGAAGTTTAAAAATGCTTTGGAATTCTTCCTAGGTTCTGGGAGTTCTGCTGAAGTTTAAAAATGCTTTTGGAACTCTTCCATTGTTCTCTTAATTCCGCTGATTTTTATCAATGCTTTGGAACTCTTCCATTGTTCTGGGAATTCTGGTGAAATTTAAAAATGCTTTGGAACTCTTCCATTGTTCACGGAAATCTGCTGAAGTTTAAAAGGCTTTGTAACTCTTCCATTGTTCTGGGAATTCTGCTGAAGTTTAAAATTGCTTTGGAACAATTCCATTGTTCTCAGAATTCCAATGAAGCTTAAAAATGCTTTGGAACTCTTCCATTGTTCTCGGAATTCTGCTAATGTTTAACAATGCTTTGGAACTCTTCCATTGTTCTCGGAATTCCGCTGATGTTTAACAATGCTTTGGAACTCTTCCATTTTTCTGGGAATTCGGCTGTAGTTTAAAAATGCTTTGGAACCCTTTTATTGTTCTTGGAATTCCACAGAAGTTTAGCCATGCTTTGGAACTCTTCCATTGTTCTCGGAATTCCGCTGAAGTTTAAAAATGTTTTGGAACTCTTCCATGGTTCTCGGAATTCTGCTGAAGTTTAAAAAAGATTTTGAACTATTCCATTGTTCTCGGAATTCCGCTAATATTTAACAATGCTTTGGAACTCTTTCATTGTTCTCAGAATTCCGCTGTAGTTTAAAAATGCTTTGGAACTCTTTCATTGTTCTCGGAATTCCGATATAGTTTAAAAATGCATTGGAACTCTTCCATTGTTCTCGGAATTCCGCTGAAGGTTAACAATGCTTTGGAACTCTTCCATTGTTCTGGGAATTCTGCTGAAGTTTAAAAATGCTTTGGAACTCTTCCGTTGTTCTCGTAATTCTGCTGAAGTTTAAAAATTCTGTGGAACTCTTCCATTGTTCTCGGATTTCCGCTGATGTTTAATAATGCTTTTTGAACTCTTCCATTGTTCTCGGAATTCCGCTGATGTTTAACAATGCTTTGGTACTCTTCCATTGTTCTCGGAAATATGCTGATGTTTAAAAATGCTTTGGAACTCTTCCATTGTTCTCGAAATTCCGCTGTAGTTTAAAAATGCTTTGGAACTCTTCCATTGTTTTTGTATTTCCGCTAAAGTTTATCAATGCTTTGGAACTCTTCCATTGTTCTCGGAATTCCGCAAAAAGTTTATAAATGCTTTGGAACTCTTCCATTGTTCTCGGAATTCTGCTGAAGTTTAAAAAAGCTTTGGAACTCTTCCATTGTTCTCGGAATTCCGCTGAAGTTTAACAATGCTTTGGAACTCTTCCCTTGTTTTCAGAATTCTGTGGAAGTTTAAAAATGCTTTGGAACTCCTCCATTGTTCTCGGAATTCTGCTGAAGTTTAAAAATGCTTTGGAACTCTTCCAATGTTCTGGGAATTCAGCTGAAGTTTAAAAATGCTTTGGAATTCTTCCTAGGTTCTGGGAGTTCTGCTGAAGTTTAAAAATGCTTTGGAACTCTTCCATTGTTCTCGGAATTCTGCTGAAGTTTAAAAATTCTGTGGAACTCTTCCATTGTTCTCAGATTTCCGCTGATGTTTAATAATACTTTTTGAACTCTTCCATTGTTCTCGGAATTCAGCTGATGTTTAACAATGCTTTGGAACTCTTCATTGTTCTCGGAATTCTGCTGTAGTTTAAAAATGCTTTGGAACGCTTCCATTGCTCTGGGAATTCTGGTGAAGTTTAAAAATGCTTTGGAACTCTTCCATTGTTCACGGAAATCTGCTGAAGTTTAAAAGGCTTTGTAACTCTTCCATTGTTCTGGGAATTCTGCTGAAGTTTAAAATTGCTTTGGAACAATTCCATTGTTCTCAGAATTCCTATGAAGCTTAAAAATGCTTTGGAACTCTTCCATTGTTCTCGGAATTCTGCTAATGTTTAACAATGCTTTGGAACTCTTCCATTGTTCTCGGAAATCCGCTGATGTTTAACAATGCTTTGGAACTCTTCCATTGTTCTCGGAATTGAGCTGTAGTTTTAAAATGATTTGCACCTCTTTCATTGTTCTCGGAATTCCGCTGAAGTTTAACCATGCTTTGTAACTCTTCCATTGTTCTCGGAATTCTGCTGAAGTTTAAAAATGCTTTGGAACTCTTCCATTGTTCTGGGAATTCGGCTGAAGTTTAAAAATGCTTTGGAATTCTTCCTAGGTTCTGGGAGTTCTGTTGAAGTTTAAAAATGCTTTTGGAACTCTTCCATTGTTCTCTTAATTCCGCTGATGTTTATCAATGCTTTGGAACTCTTCCATTGTTCTGGGAATTCTGGTGAAGTTTAAAAATGCTTTGGAACTCTTCCATTGTTCACGGAAATCTGCTGAAGTTTAAAAGGCTTTGTAACTCTTCCATTGTTCTGGGAATTCTGCTGAAGTTTAAAATTGCTTTGGAACAATTCCATTGTTCTCAGAATTCCAATGAAGCTTAAAAATGCTTTGGAACTCTTCCATTGTTCTCAGAATTCTGCTAATGTTTAACAATGCTTTGGAACTCTTCCATTGTTCTCGGAATTCCGCTGATGTTTAACAATGCTTTGGAACTCTTCCATTGTTCTCGGAATTCTGGTGAAGTTTAACAATGCTTTGGAACTCTTCCATTGTTCTCGGATTTGAGCTGTAGCTTTAAAATGCTTTGCACCTCTTTCATTGTTCTCGGAATTCCGCTGAAGTTTAACCATGCTTTGGAACTCTTCCATTGTTCTCGGAATTCCGCTGAAGTTTAAAAATGCTTTGGAACTCCTCCATTGTTCTCGGAATTCTGCAGAAGTTTAAAAATGCTTTGGAACTCTTCCATTGTTCTGGGAATTCGGCTGAAGTTTAAAAATGCTTTGGAACTCTTCCTATGTTCTGGGAGTTCAGCTGAAGTTTAAAATTGCTTTGGAAAATTCCATTGTTCTCAGAATTCCAATGAAGCTTAAAAATGCTTTGGAACTCTTACATTTTTCTCGGAATTCCGCTAATGTTTAACAATGCTTTGGAACTCTTCCATAGTTCTCGGAATTCTGGTGAAGTTTAACAATGCTTTGGAACTCTTCCATTGTTCTCGGATTTGAGCTGTAGCTTTAAAATGCTTTGCACCTCTTTCATTGTTCTCGGAATTCCGCTGAAGTTTAACCATGCTTTGGAACTCTTCCATTGTTCTCGGAATTCCGCTGAAGTTTAAAAATGCTTTGGAACTCCTCCATTGTTCTCGGAATTCTGCAGAAGTTTAAAAATGCTTTGGAACTCTTCCATTGTTCTGGGAATTCGGCTGAAGTTTAAAAATGCTTTGGAACTCTTCCTATGTTCTGGGAGTTCAGCTGAAGTTTAAAATTGCTTTGGAAAATTCCATTGTTCTCAGAATTCCAATGAAGCTTAAAAATGCTTTGGAACTCTTACATTTTTCTCGGAATTCCGCTAATGTTTAACAATGCTTTGGAACTATTCCATTGTTCTCGGAATTCTGCTGTAGTTTAAAAATGCTTTGGAACCCTTTTATTGTTCTTGGAATTCCACAGAAGTTTAGCCATGCTTTGGAACTCTTCCATTGTTCTCGGAATTCCGCTGAAGTTTAAAAATGTTTTGGAACTCTTCCATGGTTCTCGGAATTCTGCTGAAGTTTAAAAAAGATTTTGAACTATTCCATTGTTCTCGGAATTCCGCTAATATTTAACAATGCTTTGGAACTCTTTCATTGTTCTCAGAATTCCGCTGTAGTTTAAAAATGCTTTGGAACTCTTTCATTGTTCTCGGAATTCCGATATAGTTTGAAAATGCATTGGAACTCTTCCATTGTTCTCGGAATTCCGCTGAAGGTTAACAATGCTTTGGAACTCTTCCATTGTTCTGGGAATTCTGCTGAAGTTTAAAAATGCTTTGGAACTCTTCCGTTGTTCTCGGAATTCTGCTGAAGTTTAAAAATTCTGTGGAACTCTTCCATTGTTCTCAGATTTCCGCTGATGTTTAATAATGCTTTTTGAACTCTTCCATTGTTCTCTGAATTCAGCTGATGTTTAACAATGCTTTGGAACTCTTCCATTGTTCTCGGAATTCTGCTGAAGTTTAAAAATGCTTTGGAACGCTTCCATTGCTCTGGGAATTCTGCTGAAGTTTAAAAATTCTGTGGAACTATTCCATTGTTCTTGGAATTCTGCTAATGTTTAACAATGCTTTGGTACTCTTCCATTGTTCTCGGAAATATGCTGATGTTTAAAAATGCTTTGGAACTCTTCCATTGTTCTCGAAATTCCGCTGTAGTTTAAAAATGCTTTGGAACTCTTCCATTGTTTTTGTATTTCCGCTAAAGTTTATCAATGCTTTGGAACTCTTCCATTGTTCTCGGAATTCCGCAAAAGTTTATAAATGCTTTGGAACTCTTCCATTGTTCTTGGAATTCTGCTGAAGTTTAAAAAAGCTTTGGAACTCTTCCATTGTTCTCGGAATTCCGCTGAAGTTTAACAATGCTTTGGAACTCTTCCCTTGTTTTCGGAATTCTGTGGAAGTTTAAAAATGCTTTGGAACTCTTCCAATGTTCTGGGAATTCAGCTGAAGTTTAAAAATGCTTTGGAATTCTTCCTATGTTCTGGGAGTTCTGCTGAAGTTTAAAAATGCTTTTGGAACTCTTCCATTGTTCTGGGAATTCTGGTGAAGTTTAAAAATGCTTTGGAACTCTTCTATTGTTCACGGAAATCTACTGAAGTTTAAAAGGCTTTGTAACTCTTCCATTGTCCTTAGAATTCTGCTGAAGTTTAAAATTGCTTTGGAACAATTCCATTGTTCTCAGAATTCCAATGAAGCTTAAAAATGCTTTGGAACTCTTCCATTGTTCTCGGAATTCTGCTAATGTTTAACAATGCTTTGGAACTCTTCCATTGTTCTCAGAATTCCGCTGATGTTTAACAATGCTTTGTAACTTTTCCATTGTTCTCAGAATTCTGGTGAAGTTTAACAATGCTTTGGAACTCTTCCATTGTTCTCGGAAATCCGCTGATGTTTAACAATGCTTTGGAACTCTTCCATTGTTCTCGGAATTGAGCTGTAGTTTTAAAATGCTTTGCACCTCTTTCATTGTTCTCGGAATTCCGCTGAAGTTTAACCATGCTTTGGAACTCTTCCATTGTTCTCGGAATTCTGCTGAAGTTTAAAAATGCTTTGGAACTCTTCCATTGTTCTGGGATTTCGGCTGAAGTTTAAAAATGCTTTTGAAAACTTCCTATGTTCTGGGAGTTCTGCTGAAGTTTAAAATTGCTTTGGAAAATTCCATTGTTCTCAGAATTCCAATGAAGCTTAAAAATGCTTTGGAACTCTTACATTTTGCTCGGAATTCCGCTAATGTTTAACAATGCTTTGGAACTATTCCATTGTTCTCGGAATTCTGCTGTAGTTTAAAAATGCTTTGGAACCCTTTTATTGTTCTGGGAATTCCACAGAAGTTTAGCCATGCTTTGGAACTCTTCCATTGTTCTCGGAATTCCGCTGAAGTTTAAAAATGTTTTGGAACTCTTCCATGGTTCTCGGAATTCTGCTGAAGTTTAAAAAAGATTTTGAACTATTCCATTGTTCTCGGAATTCCGCTAATATTTAACAATGCTTTCGAACTCTTTCATTTTTTTGGGAATTCTGCTGAAGTTTAAAAATGCTTTGGAACTCTTCCGTTGTTCTCGGAATTCTGCTGAAGTTTAAAAATTCTGTGGAACTCTTCCATTGTTCTCGGATTTCCGCTGATGTTTAATAATGCTTTTTGAACTCTTCCATTGTTCTCGGAATTCCGCTGATGTTTAAAAATGCTTTGGAACTCTTCCATTGTTCCCGGAATGCTGCTGAAGTTTAAAAATGCTTTGGAACGCTTCCATTGCTCTGGGAATTCTGCTGAAGTTTAAAAATTCTGTGGAACTATTCCATTGTTCTTGGAATTCTGCTAATGTTTAACAATGCTTTGGTACTCTTCCATTGTTCTCGGAAATATGCTGATGTTTAAAAATGCTTTGGAACTCTTCCATTGTTCTCGAAATTCCGCTGTAGTTTAAAAATGCTTTGGAACTCTTCCATTGTTTTTGTATTTCCGCTAAAGTTTATCAATGCTTTGGAACTCTTCCATTGTTCTCGGAATTCCGCAAAAGTTTATAAATGCTTTGGAACTCTTCCATTGTTCTCGGAATTCTGCTGAAGTTTAAAAAAGCTTTGGAACTCTTCCATTGTTCTCGGAATTCCGCTGAAGTTTAACAATGCTTTGGAACTCTTCCCTTGTTTTCGGAATTCTGTGGAAGTTTAAAAATGCTTTGGAACTCCTCCATTGTTCTCGGAATTCTGCTGGAGTTTAAAAATGCTTTGGAACTCTTCCAATGTTCTGGGAATTCAGCTGAAGTTTAAAAATGCTTTGGAATTCTTCCTATGTTCTGGGAGTTCTGCTGAAGTTTAAAAATGCTTTTGGAACTCTTCCATTGTTCTCTTAATTCCGCTGATGTTTATCAATGCTTTGGAACTCTTCCATTGTTCTGGGAATTCTGGTGAAGTTTAAAAATGCTTTGGAACTCTTCCATTGTTCACGGAAATCTGCTGAAGTTTAAAAGGCTTTGTAACTCTTCCATTGTTCTGGGAATTCTGCTGAAGTTTAAAATTGCTTTGGAACAATTCCATTGTTCTCAGAATTCCAATGAAGCTTAAAAATGCTTTGGAACTCTTCCATTGTTCTCGGAATTCTGCTAATGTTTAACAATGCTTTGGAACTCTTCCATTGTTCTCAGAATTCCGCTGATGTTTAACAATGCTTTGTAACTCTTCCATTGTTCTCAGAATTCTGGTGAAGTTTAACAATGCTTTGGAACTCTTCCATTGTTCTCGGAATTCCGCTGATGTTTAACAATGTTTGGAACTCTTCCATTGTTCTCGGAATTGAGCTGTAGTTTTAAAATGCTTTGCACCTCTTTCATTGTTCTCGGAATTCCGCTGAAGTTTAACCATGCTTTGGAACTCTTCCATTGTTCTCGGAATTCCGCTGAAGTTTAAAAATGCTTTGGAACTCCTCCATTGTTCTCGGAATTCTGCTGAAGTTTAAAAATGCTTTGGAACTCTTCCATTGTTCTGGGAATTCGGCTGAAGTTTAAAAATGCTTTTGAACACTTCCTATGTTCTGGGAGTTCTGCTGAAGTTTAAAATTGCTTTGGAAAATTCCATTGTTCTCAGAATTCCAATGAAGCTTAAAAATGCTTTGGAACTCTTACATTTTGCTCGGAATTCCGCTAATGTTTAACAATGCTTTGGAACTATTCCATTGTTCTCGGAATTCCGCTGTAGTTTAAAAATGCTTTGGAACCCTTTTATTGTTCTTGGAATTCCACTGAAGTTTAGCCATGCTTTGGAACTCTTCCATTGTTCTCGGAATTCCGCTGAAGTTTAAAAATGCTTTACAACTCTTCCATGGTTCTCGGAATTCTGCTGAAGTTTAAAAAAGATTTTGAACTATTCCATTGTTCTCGGAATTTCGTTAATATTTAACAATGCTTTGGAATTCTTTCAATGTTCTCGGAATTCCGCTGTAGATTAAAAATGCTTTGGAACTTTTTCATTGTTCTCGGAATTCCGCTGAAGTTTAACAATGCTTTGGAACTCTTCCATTGTTCTCGGAATTCTGCTGAAGTTTAAAAATGCTTGGAACTCTTCCATTGTTCTCGGAATTCCGCTGAAGGTTAACAATGCTTTGGAACTCTTCCATTGTTCTGGGAATTCTGCTGAAGTTTAAAATTGCTTTGGAACTCTTCCGTTGTTCTCGGAATTCCGCTAATATTTAACAATGCTTTCGAACTCTTTCATTTTTTTGGGAATTCTGCTGAAGTTTAAAAATGCTTTGGAACTCTTCCGTTGTTCTCGGAATTCTGCTGAAGTTTAAAAATTCTGTGGAACTCTTCCATTGTTCTCGGATTTCCGCTGATGTTTAATAATGCTTTTTGAACTCTTCCATTGTTCTCGGAATTCCGCTGATGTTTAAAAATGCTTTGGAACTCTTCCATTGTTCCCGGAATGCTGCTGAAGTTTAAAAATGCTTTGGAACGCTTCCATTGCTCTGGGAATTCTGCTGAAGTTTAAAAATTCTGTGGAACTATTCCATTGTTCTTGGAATTCTGCTAATGTTTAACAATGCTTTGGTACTCTTCCATTGTTCTCGGAAATATGCTGATGTTTAAAAATGCTTTGGAACTCTTCCATTGTTCTCGAAATTCCGCTGTAGTTTAAAAATGCTTTGGAACTCTTCCATTGTTTTTGTATTTCCGCTAAAGTTTATCAATGCTTTGGAACTCTTCCATTGTTCTCGGAATTCCGCAAAAGTTTATAAATGCTTTGGAACTCTTCCATTGTTCTCGGAATTCTGCTGAAGTTTAAAAAAGCTTTGGAACTCTTCCATTGTTCTCGGAATTCCGCTGAAGTTTAACAATGCTTTGGAACTCTTCCCTTGTTTTCGGAATTCTGTGGAAGTTTAAAAATGCTTTGGAACTCCTCCATTGTTCTCGGAATTCTGCTGGAGTTTAAAAATGCTTTGGAACTCTTCCAATGTTCTGGGAATTCAGCTGAAGTTTAAAAATGCTTTGGAATTCTTCCTATGTTCTGGGAGTTCTGCTGAAGTTTAAAAATGCTTTTGGAACTCTTCCATTGTTCTCTTAATTCCGCTGATGTTTATCAATGCTTTGGAACTCTTCCATTGTTCTGGGAATTCTGGTGAAGTTTAAAAATGCTTTGGAACTCTTCCATTGTTCACGGAAATCTGCTGAAGTTTAAAAGGCTTTGTAACTCTTCCATTGTTCTGGGAATTCTGCTGAAGTTTAAAATTGCTTTGGAACAATTCCATTGTTCTCAGAATTCCAATGAAGCTTAAAAATGCTTTGGAACTCTTCCATTGTTCTCGGAATTCTGCTAATGTTTAACAATGCTTTGGAACTCTTCCATTGTTCTCAGAATTCCGCTGATGTTTAACAATGCTTTGTAACTCTTCCATTGTTCTCAGAATTCTGGTGAAGTTTAACAATGCTTTGGAACTCTTCCATTGTTCTCGGAATTCCGCTGATGTTTAACAATGTTTGGAACTCTTCCATTGTTCTCGGAATTGAGCTGTAGTTTTAAAATGCTTTGCACCTCTTTCATTGTTCTCGGAATTCCGCTGAAGTTTAACCATGCTTTGGAACTCTTCCATTGTTCTCGGAATTCCGCTGAAGTTTAAAAATGCTTTGGAACTCCTCCATTGTTCTCGGAATTCTGCTGAAGTTTAAAAATGCTTTGGAACTCTTCCATTGTTCTGGGAATTCGGCTGAAGTTTAAAAATGCTTTTGAACACTTCCTATGTTCTGGGAGTTCTGCTGAAGTTTAAAATTGCTTTGGAAAATTCCATTGTTCTCAGAATTCCAATGAAGCTTAAAAATGCTTTGGAACTCTTACATTTTGCTCGGAATTCCGCTAATGTTTAACAATGCTTTGGAACTATTCCATTGTTCTCGGAATTCCGCTGTAGTTTAAAAATGCTTTGGAACCCTTTTATTGTTCTTGGAATTCCACTGAAGTTTAGCCATGCTTTGGAACTCTTCCATTGTTCTCGGAATTCCGCTGAAGTTTAAAAATGCTTTACAACTCTTCCATGGTTCTCGGAATTCTGCTGAAGTTTAAAAAAGATTTTGAACTATTCCATTGTTCTCGGAATTTCGTTAATATTTAACAATGCTTTGGAATTCTTTCAATGTTCTCGGAATTCCGCTGTAGATTAAAAATGCTTTGGAACTTTTTCATTGTTCTCGGAATTCCGCTGAAGTTTAACAATGCTTTGGAACTCTTCCATTGTTCTCGGAATTCTGCTGAAGTTTAAAAATGCTTGGAACTCTTCCATTGTTCTCGGAATTCCGCTGAAGGTTAACAATGCTTTGGAACTCTTCCATTGTTCTGGGAATTCTGCTGAAGTTTAAAATTGCTTTGGAACTCTTCCGTTGTTCTCGGAATTCTGCTGAAGTTTAAAAATTCTGTGGAACTCTTCCATTGTTCTCGGATTTCCGCTGATGTTTAATAATGCTTTTTGAACTCTTCCATTGTTCTCGGAATTCCGCTGATGTTTATCAATGCTTTGGAACTCTTCCATTGTTCTCGGAATTCTGCTGAAGTTTAAAAATGCTTTGGAACTCTTCCATTGCTCTGGGAATTCTGCTGAAGTTTAAAAATTCTGTGGAACTCTTCCATTGTTCTTGGAATTCCGATAATGTTTAACAATGCTTTGGAACTCTTCCATTGTTCTCGGAAATACGCTGATGTTTAATAATGCTTTGGAACTCTTCCATTGTTTTTGGATTTCCGCTAAAGTTTAGCAATGCTTTGGAACTCCTCCATTGTTCTCGTAATTCCGCAAAAGTTTATAAATGCTTTGGAACTCTTCCATTGTTCTCGGAATTCTGCTGAAGTTTAAAAAAGCTTTGGAACTCTTCCATTGTTCTGGGAATTCTGCTGAAGTTTAAAAATGCATTGGAAATCTTCCGTTGCTCTCGGAATTCTGCTGAAGTTTAAAAATTCTGTGGAACTCTTCCATTTTTCTCGGATTTCCGCTAATGTTTAATAATGCTTTTTGAACTCTTCCATTGTTCTCGGAAATCCGCTGATATTTAACAATGCTTTGGAACTCTTCCATTGTTCTCGGAATTCTGCTGAAGTTTAAAAATGCTTTGGAACTCTTCCATTGTTCTCGGAATTCTGCTGAAGTTTAAAAAAGCTTTGGAACTCTTCCATTGTTCTCGGAATTCCGCTGAAGTTTAACAATGCTTTGGAACTCTTCCATTGTTCTCGGAATTCTGTGGAAGTTTAAAAATGCTTTGGAACTCTTCCATTGTTCTCGGAATTCTGCTGAAGATTAAAAAATGCTTGGAACTCTTCCATTGTTCTCGGAATTCTGCTGAAGTTTAAAAAAGCTTTGGAACTCTTCCAATGTTCTCGGAATTCCGCTGATGTTTAATAATGCTTTTGGAACTCTTCCATTTTTCTCGGAATTCCGCTGATGTTTAACAATGCTTTTGGAACTCTTCAATTGTTCTCGTAATTCCGCTGATGTTTAACAATGCTTTGGAACTCTTCCATTGTTCTGGGAATTCTGGTGAAGTTTAAAAATGCTTTGGAACTCTTCCATTGTTCTGGGAATTCTGCTGAAGTTTTAAATTGCTTTGGGACTCTTCCATTGTTCTCAGAATTCCAATGAAGCTTAAAAATGCTTTGGAACTCTTAAACTGTTCTCGGAATTCTGCTAATGTTTAACAATGCTTTGGAACTCTTCCATTGTTCTCGGAATTCCGCTGATGTTTAACAATGCTTTGGAACTCTTCCATTGTTCTCGGAATTGAGCTGTAGTTTAAAAATGCTTTGCAACTCTTTCATTGTTCTCGGAATTCTGCTGAAGTTTAACCATGCTTTGGAACTCTTCCATTGTTCTCGGAATTCCGCTGAAGTTTAAAAATGCTTTGGAACTCTTCCATTGTTCTGGGAATTCAGCTGAAATTTAAAAATGCTTTGGAACTCTTCCTATGTTCTGGGAGTTCTGCTGAAGTTTAAAATTGCTTTGGAAAATTCCATTGTTCTCAGAATTCCAATGAAGCTTAAAAATGCTTTGTAACACTTACATTGTTCTCGGAATTCCGCTAATGTTTAACCATGCTTTGGAACTCTTCCATTGTTCTCGGAATTCCGCTGTAGTTTAAAAATGCTTTGGAACTCTTCCATTGTTTTTGGATTTCCGCTAAAGTTTAGCAATGCTTTGGAACTCTTCCATTGTTCTCGGAATTCCGCAAAAGTTTTTAAATGCTTTGGAACTCTTCCATTGTTCTCGGAATTCTGCTGAATTTTAAAAAAGCTTTGGAACTCTTCCATTGTTCTCGGAATTCCGCTGAAGTTTAACAATGCTTTGGAACTTTTCCATTGTTCTCGGAATACTGTGGAAGTTTAAAAATGCTTTGTAACCCCTCCATTTTTCTCGGAATTCTGCTGAAGTTTAAAAATGGTTGGAACTCTTTCAATGTTCTGGGAATTCAGCTGAAGTTTAAAAATGCTTTGGAACTCTTTCAATGTTCTGGGAATTCCGCTGATGTTTAACAATGCTTTAGAACACTTCCATTGTTACCGGAATTCCGCTGATGTTTAACAATGCTTTTGAACTCTTCCATTGTTCTCGGAATTCCGCTGTAGTTTAAAAATGCATAGGAACTCTTGCATTGTTCTCGGAATTCCGCTGAAGTTTTACAATGCTTTGCAACTCTTCCATTTTTCTCAGAATTCTGCTGAAGTTTAAAAATGCTTTGGAACTCTTCCATTGTTCTCGGAATTCCGCTGATGTTTAACAATGCTTTGGAACTCTTACATTGTTCTCGGAATTCCGCTGTAGTTTAAAAATGCTTTGGAACTCTTCCATTGTTTTTGGATTTCCGCTAAAGTTTAGCAATGCTTTGGAACTCTTCCATTGTTCTCGTAATTCCGCAAAAGTTTATAAATGCTTTGGAACTCTTCCATTGTTCTCGGAATTCTGCTGAAGTTTAAAAAAGCTTTGGAACTCTTCCATTGTTCTGGGAATTCTGCTGAAGTTTAAAAATGCATTGGAAATCTTCCGTTGCTCTCGGAATTCTGCTGAAGTTTAAAAATTCTGTGGAACTCTTCCATTTTTCTCGGATTTCCGCTAATGTTTAATAATGCTTTTTGAACTCTTCCATTGTTCTCGGAATTCCGCTGATATTTAACAATGCTTTGGAACTCTTCCATTGTTCTCGGAATTCTGCTGAAGTTTAAAAATGCTTTGGAACTCTTCCATTGTTCTCGGAATTCTGCTGAAGTTTAAAAAAGCTTTGGAACTCTTCCATTGTTCTCGGAATTCCGCTGAAGTTTAACAATGCTTTGGAACTCTTCCATTGTTCTCGGAATTCTGTGGAAGTTTAAAAATGCTTTGGAACTCTTCCATTGTTCTCGGAATTCTGCTGAAGTTTAAAAATGCTTGGAACTCTTCCATTGTTCTCGGAATTCTGCTGAAGTTTAAAAAAGCTTTGGAACTCTTCCAATGTTCTCGGAATTCCGCTGATGTTTAATAATGCTTTTGGAACTCTTCCATTTTTCTAGGAATTCCGCTGATGTTTAACAATGCTTTTGGAACTCTTCAATTGTTCTCGTAATTCCGCTGATGTTTAACAATGCTTTGGAACTCTTCCATTGTTCTGGGAATTCTGGTGAAGTTTAAAAATGCTTTGGAACTCTTCCATTGTTCTGGGAATTCTGCTGAAGTTTTAAATTGCTTTGGGACTCTTCCATTGTTCTCAGAATTCCAATGAAGCTTAAAAATGCTTTGGAACTCTTAAACTGTTCTCGGAATTCTGCTAATGTTTAACAATGCTTTGGAACTCTTCCATTGTTCTCGGAATTCCGCTGATGTTTAACAATGCTTTGGAACTCTTCCATTGTTCTCGGAATTGAGCTGTAGTTTAAAAATGCTTTGCAACTCTTTCATTGTTCTCGGAATTCTGCTGAAGTTTAACCATGCTTTGGAACTCTTCCATTGTTCTCGGAATTCCGCTGAAGTTTAAAAATGCTTTGGAACTCTTCCATTGTTCTGGGAATTCAGCTGAAGTTTAAAAATGCTTTGGAACTCTTCCTATGTTCTGGGAGTTCTGCTGAAGTTTAAAATTGCTTTGGAAAATTCCATTGTTCTCAGAATTCCAATGAAGCTTAAAAATGCTTTGTAACACTTACATTGTTCTCGGAATTCCGCTAATGTTTAACCATGCTTTGGAACTCTTCCATTGTTCTCGGAATTCCGCTGTAGTTTAAAAATGCTTTGGAACTCTTCCATTGTTTTTGGATTTCCGCTAAAGTTTAGCAATGCTTTGGAACTCTTCCATTGTTCTCGGAATTCCGCTGAAGTTTAAAAATGCTTTGGAACTCCTCCATTGTTCTCGGAATTCTGCAGAAGTTTAAAAATGCTTTGGAACTCTTCCATTGTTCTGGGAATTCGGCTGAAGTTTAAAAATGCTTTGGAACTCTTCCTATGTTCTGGGAGTTCAGCTGAAGTTTAAAATTGCTTTGGAAAATTCCATTGTTCTCAGAATTCCAATGAAGCTTAAAAATGCTTTGGAACTCTTACATTTTTCTCGGAATTTCGCTAATGTTTAACAATGCTTTGGAACTATTCCATTGTTCTCGGAATTCTGCTGTAGTTTAAAAATGCTTTGGAACCCTTTTATTGTTCTTGGAATTCCACAGAAGTTTAGCCATGCTTTGGAACTCTTCCATTGTTCTCGGAATTCCGCTGAAGTTTAAAAATGTTTTGGAACTCTTCCATGGTTCTCGGAATTCTGCTGAAGTTTAAAAAAGATTTTGAACTATTCCATTGTTCTCGGAATTCCGCTAATATTTAACAATGCTTTGGAACTCTTTCATTGTTCTCAGAATTCCGCTGTAGTTTAAAAATGCTTTGGAACTCTTTCATTGTTCTCGGAATTCCGATATAGTTTGAAAATGCATTGGAACTCTTCCATTGTTCTCGGAATTCCGCTGAAGGTTAACAATGCTTTGGAACTCTTCCATTGTTCTGGGAATTCTGCTGAAGTTTAAAAATGCTTTGGAACTCTTCCGTTGTTCTCGGAATTCTGCTGAAGTTTAAAAATTCTGTGGAACTCTTCCATTGTTCTCAGATTTCCGCTGATGTTTAATAATGCTTTTTGAACTCTTCCATTGTTCTCGGAATTCAGCTGATGTTTAACAATGCTTTGGAACTCTTCCATTGTTCTCGGAATTCTGCTGAAGTTTAAAAATGCTTTGGAACGCTTCCATTGCTCTGGGAATTCTGCTGAAGTTTAAAAATTCTGTGGAACTATTCCATTGTTCTTGGAATTCTGCTAATGTTTAACAATGCTTTGGTACTCTTCCATTGTTCTCGGAAATATGCTGATGTTTAAAAATGCTTTGGAACTCTTCCATTGTTCTCGAAATTCCGCTGTAGTTTAAAAATGCTTTGGAACTCTTCCATTGTTTTTGTATTTCCGCTAAAGTTTATCAATGCTTTGGAACTCTTCCATTGTTCTCGGAATTCCGCAAAAGTTTATAAATGCTTTGGAACTCTTCCATTGTTCTTGAAATTCTGCTGAAGTTTAAAAAAGCTTTGGAACTCTTCCATTGTTCTCGGAATTCCGCTGAAGTTTAACAATGCTTTGGAACTCTTCCCTTGTTTTCGGAATTCTGTGGAAGTTTAAAAATGCTTTGGAACTCTTCCAATGTTCTGGGAATTCAGCTGAAGTTTAAAAATGCTTTGGAATTCTTCCTATGTTCTGGGAGTTCTGCTGAAGTTTAAAAATGCTTTTGGAACTCTTCCATTGTTCTGGGAATTCTGGTGAAGTTTAAAAATGCTTTGGAACTCTTCCATTGTTCACGGAAATCTGCTGAAGTTTAAAAGGCTTTGTAACTCTTCCATTGTCCTTAGAATTCTGCTGAAGTTTAAAATTGCTTTGGAACAATTCCATTGTTCTCAGAATTCCAATGAAGCTTAAAAATGCTTTGGAACTCTTCCATTGTTCTCGGAATTCTGCTAATGTTTAACAATGCTTTGGAACTCTTCCATTGTTCTCAGAATTCCGCTGATGTTTAACAATGCTTTGTAACTTTTCCATTGTTCTCAGAATTCTGGTGAAGTTTAACAATGCTTTGGAACTCTTCCATTGTTCTCGGAATCCTGCTGAAGTTTAAAAATGCTTGGAACTCTTCCATTGTTCTCGGAATTCCGCTGAAGGTTAACAATGCTTTGGAACTCTTCCATTGTTCTGGGAATTCTGCTGAAGTTTAAAATTGCTTTGGAACTCTTCCGTTGTTCTCGGAATTCTGCTGAAGTTTAAAAATTCTGTGGAACTCTTCCATTGTTCTCGGATTTCCGCTGATGTTTAATAATGCTTTTTGAACTCTTCCATTGTTCTCGGAATTCCGCTGATGTTTATCAATGCTTTGGAACTCTTCCATTGTTCTCGGAATTCTGCTGAAGTTTAAAAATGCTTTGGAACTCTTCCATTGCTCTGGGAATTCTGCTGAAGTTTAAAAATTCTGTGGAACTCTTCCATTGTTCTTGGAATTCCGATAATGTTTAACAATGCTTTGGAACTCTTCCATTGTTCTCGGAAATACGCTGATGTTTAATAATGCTTTGGAACTCTTCCATTGTTTTTGGATTTCCGCTAAAGTTTAGCAATGCTTTGGAACTCTTCCATTGTTCTCGTAATTCCGCAAAAGTTTATAAATGCTTTGGAACTCTTCCATTGTTCTCGGAATTCTGCTGAAGTTTAAAAAAGCTTTGGAACTCTTCCATTGTTCTGGGAATTCTGCTGAAGTTTAAAAATGCATTGGAAATCTTCCGTTGCTCTCGGAATTCTGCTGAAGTTTAAAAATTCTGTGGAACTCTTCCATTTTTCTCGGATTTCCGCTAATGTTTAATAATGCTTTTTGAACTCTTCCATTGTTCTCGGAAATCCGCTGATATTTAACAATGCTTTGGAACTCTTCCATTGTTCTCGGAATTCTGCTGAAGTTTAAAAATGCTTTGGAACTCTTCCATTGTTCTCGGAATTCTGCTGAAGTTTAAAAAAGCTTTGGAACTCTTAAATTGTTCTCGGAATTCCGCTGAAGTTTAACAATGCTTTGGAACTCTTCCATTGTTCTCGGAATTCTGTGGAAGTTTAAAAATGCTTTGGAACTCTTCCATTGTTCTCGGAATTCTGCTGAAGATTAAAAAATGCTTGGAACTCTTCCATTGTTCTCGGAATTCTGCTGAAGTTTAAAAAAGCTTTGGAACTCTTCCAATGTTCTCGGAATTCCGCTGATGTTTAATAATGCTTTTGGAACTCTTCCATTTTTCTCGGAATTCCGCTGATGTTTAACAATGCTTTTGGAACTCTTCAATTGTTCTCGTAATTCCGCTGATGTTTAACAATGCTTTGGAACTCTTCCATTGTTCTGGGAATTCTGGTGAAGTTTAAAAATGCTTTGGAACTCTTCCATTGTTCTGGGAATTCTGCTGAAGTTTTAAATTGCTTTGGGACTCTTCCATTGTTCTCAGAATTCCAATGAAGCTTAAAAATGCTTTGGAACTCTTAAACTGTTCTCGGAATTCTGCTAATGTTTAACAATGCTTTGGAACTCTTCCATTGTTCTCGGAATTCCGCTGATGTTTAACAATGCTTTGGAACTCTTCCATTGTTCTCGGAATTGAGCTGTAGTTTAAAAATGCTTTGCAACTCTTTCATTGTTCTCGGAATTCTGCTGAAGTTTAACCATGCTTTGGAACTCTTCCATTGTTCTCGGAATTCCGCTGAAGTTTAAAAATGCTTTGGAACTCTTCCATTGTTCTGGGAATTCAGCTGAAATTTAAAAATGCTTTGGAACTCTTCCTATGTTCTGGGAGTTCTGCTGAAGTTTAAAATTGCTTTGGAAAATTCCATTGTTCTCAGAATTCCAATGAAGCTTAAAAATGCTTTGTAACACTTACATTGTTCTCGGAATTCCGCTAATGTTTAACCATGCTTTGGAACTCTTCCATTGTTCTCGGAATTCCGCTGTAGTTTAAAAATGCTTTGGAACTCTTCCATTGTTTTTGGATTTCCGCTAAAGTTTAGCAATGCTTTGGAACTCTTCCATTGTTCTCGGAATTCCGCAAAAGTTTTTAAATGCTTTGGAACTCTTCCATTGTTCTCGGAATTCTGCTGAATTTTAAAAAAGCTTTGGAACTCTTCCATTGTTCTCGGAATTCCGCTGAAGTTTAACAATGCTTTGGAACTTTTCCATTGTTCTCGGAATACTATGGAAGTTTAAAAATGCTTTGTAACCCCTCCATTTTTCTCGGAATTCTGCTGAAGTTTAAAAATGGTTGGAACTCTTTCAATGTTCTGGGAATTCAGCTGAAGTTTAAAAATGCTTTGGAACTCTTTCAATGTTCTGGGAATTCCGCTGATGTTTAACAATGCTTTAGAACACTTCCATTGTTACCGGAATTCCGCTGATGTTTAACAATGCTTTTGAACTCTTCCATTGTTCTCGGAATTCCGCTGTAGTTTAAAAATGCATAGGAACTCTTGCATTGTTCTCGGAATTCCGCTGAAGTTTTACAATGCTTTGCAACTCTTCCATTTTTCTCAGAATTCTGCTGAAGTTTAAAAATGCTTTGGAACTCTTCCATTGTTCTCGGAATTCCGCTGATGTTTAACAATGCTTTGGAACTCTTACATTGTTCTCGGAATTCCGCTGTAGTTTAAAAATGCTTTGGAACTCTTCCATTGTTTTTGGATTTCCGCTAAAGTTTAGCAATGCTTTGGAACTCTTCCATTGTTCTCGTAATTCCGCAAAAGTTTATAAATGCTTTGGAACTCTTCCATTGTTCTCGGAATTCTGCTGAAGTTTAAAAAAGCTTTGGAACTCTTCCATTGTTCTGGGAATTCTGCTGAAGTTTAAAAATGCATTGGAAATCTTCCGTTGCTCTCGGAATTCTGCTGAAGTTTAAAAATTCTGTGGAACTCTTCCATTTTTCTCGGATTTCCGCTAATGTTTAATAATGCTTTTTGAACTCTTCCATTGTTCTCGGAATTCCGCTGATATTTAACAATGCTTTGGAACTCTTCCATTGTTCTCGGAATTCTGCTGAAGTTTAAAAATGCTTTGGAACTCTTCCATTGTTCTCGGAATTCTGCTGAAGTTTAAAAAAGCTTTGGAACTCTTCCATTGTTCTCGGAATTCCGCTGAAGTTTAACAATGCTTTGGAACTCTTCCATTGTTCTCGGAATTCTGTGGAAGTTTAAAAATGCTTTGGAACTCTTCCATTGTTCTCGGAATTCTGCTGAAGTTTAAAAATGCTTGGAACTCTTCCATTGTTCTCGGAATTCTGCTGAAGTTTAAAAAAGCTTTGGAACTCTTCCAATGTTCTCGGAATTCCGCTGATGTTTAATAATGCTTTTGGAACTCTTCCATTTTTCTAGGAATTCCGCTGATGTTTAACAATGCTTTTGGAACTCTTCAATTGTTCTCGTAATTCCGCTGATGTTTAACAATGCTTTGGAACTCTTCCATTGTTCTGGGAATTCTGGTGAAGTTTAAAAATGCTTTGGAACTCTTCCATTGTTCTGGGAATTCTGCTGAAGTTTTAAATTGCTTTGGGACTCTTCCATTGTTCTCAGAATTCCAATGAAGCTTAAAAATGCTTTGGAACTCTTAAACTGTTCTCGGAATTCTGCTAATGTTTAACAATGCTTTGGAACTCTTCCATTGTTCTCGGAATTCCGCTGATGTTTAACAATGCTTTGGAACTCTTCCATTGTTCTCGGAATTGAGCTGTAGTTTAAAAATGCTTTGCAACTCTTTCATTGTTCTCGGAATTCTGCTGAAGTTTAACCATGCTTTGGAACTCTTCCATTGTTCTCGGAATTCCGCTGAAGTTTAAAAATGCTTTGGAACTCTTCCATTGTTCTGGGAATTCAGCTGAAGTTTAAAAATGCTTTGGAACTCTTCCTATGTTCTGGGAGTTCTGCTGAAGTTTAAAATTGCTTTGGAAAATTCCATTGTTCTCAGAATTCCAATGAAGCTTAAAAATGCTTTGTAACACTTACATTGTTCTCGGAATTCCGCTAATGTTTAACCATGCTTTGGAACTCTTCCATTGTTCTCGGAATTCCGCTGTAGTTTAAAAATGCTTTGGAACTCTTCCATTGTTTTTGGATTTCCGCTAAAGTTTAGCAATGCTTTGGAACTCTTCCATTGTTCTCGGAATTCCGCTGAAGTTTAAAAATGCTTTGGAACTCCTCCATTGTTCTCGGAATTCTGCAGAAGTTTAAAAATGCTTTGGAACTCTTCCATTGTTCTGGGAATTCGGCTGAAGTTTAAAAATGCTTTGGAACTCTTCCTATGTTCTGGGAGTTCAGCTGAAGTTTAAAATTGCTTTGGAAAATTCCATTGTTCTCAGAATTCCAATGAAGCTTAAAAATGCTTTGGAACTCTTACATTTTTCTCGGAATTTCGCTAATGTTTAACAATGCTTTGGAACTATTCCATTGTTCTCGGAATTCTGCTGTAGTTTAAAAATGCTTTGGAACCCTTTTATTGTTCTTGGAATTCCACAGAAGTTTAGCCATGCTTTGGAACTCTTCCATTGTTCTCGGAATTCCGCTGAAGTTTAAAAATGTTTTGGAACTCTTCCATGGTTCTCGGAATTCTGCTGAAGTTTAAAAAAGATTTTGAACTATTCCATTGTTCTCGGAATTCCGCTAATATTTAACAATGCTTTGGAACTCTTTCATTGTTCTCAGAATTCCGCTGTAGTTTAAAAATGCTTTGGAACTCTTTCATTGTTCTCGGAATTCCGATATAGTTTGAAAATGCATTGGAACTCTTCCATTGTTCTCGGAATTCCGCTGAAGGTTAACAATGCTTTGGAACTCTTCCATTGTTCTGGGAATTCTGCTGAAGTTTAAAAATGCTTTGGAACTCTTCCGTTGTTCTCGGAATTCTGCTGAAGTTTAAAAATTCTGTGGAACTCTTCCATTGTTCTCAGATTTCCGCTGATGTTTAATAATGCTTTTTGAACTCTTCCATTGTTCTCGGAATTCAGCTGATGTTTAACAATGCTTTGGAACTCTTCCATTGTTCTCGGAATTCTGCTGAAGTTTAAAAATGCTTTGGAACGCTTCCATTGCTCTGGGAATTCTGCTGAAGTTTAAAAATTCTGTGGAACTATTCCATTGTTCTTGGAATTCTGCTAATGTTTAACAATGCTTTGGTACTCTTCCATTGTTCTCGGAAATATGCTGATGTTTAAAAATGCTTTGGAACTCTTCCATTGTTCTCGAAATTCCGCTGTAGTTTAAAAATGCTTTGGAACTCTTCCATTGTTTTTGTATTTCCGCTAAAGTTTATCAATGCTTTGGAACTCTTCCATTGTTCTCGGAATTCCGCAAAAGTTTATAAATGCTTTGGAACTCTTCCATTGTTCTTGAAATTCTGCTGAAGTTTAAAAAAGCTTTGGAACTCTTCCATTGTTCTCGGAATTCCGCTGAAGTTTAACAATGCTTTGGAACTCTTCCCTTGTTTTCGGAATTCTGTGGAAGTTTAAAAATGCTTTGGAACTCTTCCAATGTTCTGGGAATTCAGCTGAAGTTTAAAAATGCTTTGGAATTCTTCCTATGTTCTGGGAGTTCTGCTGAAGTTTAAAAATGCTTTTGGAACTCTTCCATTGTTCTGGGAATTCTGGTGAAGTTTAAAAATGCTTTGGAACTCTTCCATTGTTCACGGAAATCTGCTGAAGTTTAAAAGGCTTTGTAACTCTTCCATTGTCCTTAGAATTCTGCTGAAGTTTAAAATTGCTTTGGAACAATTCCATTGTTCTCAGAATTCCAATGAAGCTTAAAAATGCTTTGGAACTCTTCCATTGTTCTCGGAATTCTGCTAATGTTTAACAATGCTTTGGAACTCTTCCATTGTTCTCAGAATTCCGCTGATGTTTAACAATGCTTTGTAACTTTTCCATTGTTCTCAGAATTCTGGTGAAGTTTAAAATGCTTTGGAACTCTTCCATTGTTCTCGGAATTCTGCTGAAGTTTAAAAATGCTTGGAACTCTTCCATTGTTCTCGGAATTCCGCTGAAGGTTAACAATGCTTTGGAACTCTTCCATTGTTCTGGGAATTCTGCTGAAGTTTAAAATTGCTTTGGAACTCTTCCGTTGTTCTCGGAATTCTGCTGAAGTTTAAAAATTCTGTGGAACTCTTCCATTGTTCTCGGATTTCCGCTGATGTTTAATAATGCTTTTTGAACTCTTCCATTGTTCTCGGAATTCCGCTGATGTTTATCAATGCTTTGGAACTCTTCCATTGTTCTCGGAATTCTGCTGAAGTTTAAAAATGCTTTGGAACTCTTCCATTGCTCTGGGAATTCTGCTGAAGTTTAAAAATTCTGTGGAACTCTTCCATTGTTCTTGGAATTCCGATAATGTTTAACAATGCTTTGGAACTCTTCCATTGTTCTCGGAAATACGCTGATGTTTAATAATGCTTTGGAACTCTTCCATTGTTTTTGGATTTCCGCTAAAGTTTAGCAATGCTTTGGAACTCTTCCATTGTTCTCGTAATTCCGCAAAAGTTTATCAATGCTTTGGAACTCTTCCATTGTTCTCGGAATTCTGCTGAAGTTTAAAAAAGCTTTGGAACTCTTCCATTGTTCTGGGAATTCTGCTGAAGTTTAAAAATGCATTGGAAATCTTCCGTTGCTCTCGGAATTCTGCTGAAGTTTAAAAATTCTGTGGAACTCTTCCATTTTTCTCGGATTTCCGCTAATGTTTAATAATGCTTTTTGAACTCTTCCATTGTTCTCGGAAATCCGCTGATATTTAACAATGCTTTGGAACTCTTCCATTGTTCTCGGAATTCTGCTGAAGTTTAAAAATGCTTTGGAACTCTTCCATTGTTCTCGGAATTCTGCTGAAGTTTAAAAAAGCTTTGGAACTCTTCCATTGTTCTCGGAATTCCGCTGAAGTTTAACAATGCTTTGGAACTCTTCCATTGTTCTCGGAATTCTGTGGAAGTTTAAAAATGCTTTGGAACTCTTCCATTGTTCTCGGAATTCTGCTGAAGTTTAAAAATGCTTGGAACTCTTCCATTGTTCTCGGAATTCTGCTGAAGTTTAAAAAAGCTTTGGAACTCTTCCAATGTTCTCGGAATTCCGCTGATGTTTAATAATGCTTTTGGAACTCTTCCATTTTTCTCGGAATTCCGCTGATGTTTAACAATGCTTTTGGAACTCTTCAATTGTTCTCGTAATTCCGCTGATGTTTAACAATGCTTTGGAACTCTTCCATTGTTCTGGGAATTCTGTTGAAGTTTAAAAATGCTTTGGAACTCTTCCATTGTTCTGGGAATTCTGCTGAAGTTTTAAATTGCTTTGGGACTCTTCCATTGTTCTCAGAATTCCAATGAAGCTTAAAAATGCTTTGGAACTCTTAAACTGTTCTCGGAATTCTGCTAATGTTTAACAATGCTTTGGAACTCTTCCATTGTTCTCGGAATTCCGCTGATGTTTAACAATGCTTTGGAACTCTTCCATTGTTCTCGGAATTGAGCTGTAGTTTAAAAATGCTTTGCAACTCTTTCATTGTTCTCGGAATTCTGCTGAAGTTTAACCATGCTTTGGAACTCTTCCATTGTTCTCGGAATTCCGCTGAAGTTTAAAAATGCTTTGGAACTCTTCCATTGTTCTGGGAATTCAGCTGAAATTTAAAAATGCTTTGGAACTCTTCCTATGTTCTGGGAGTTCTGCTGAAGTTTAAAATTGCTTTGGAAAATTCCATTGTTCTCAGAGTTCCAATGAAGCTTAAAAATGCTTTGTAACACTTACATTGTTCTCGGAATTCCGCTAATGTTTAACCATGCTTTGGAACTCTTCCATTGTTCTCGGAATTCCGCTGTAGTTTAAAAATGCTTTGGAACTCTTCCATTGTTTTTGGATTTCCGCTAAAGTTTAGCAATGCTTTGGAACTCTTCCATTGTTCTCGGAATTCCGCAAAAGTTTTTAAATGCTTTGGAACTCTTCCATTGTTCTCGGAATTCTGCTGAATTTTAAAAAAGCTTTGGAACTCTTCCATTGTTCTCGGAATTCCGCTGAAGTTTAACAATGCTTTGGAACTTTTCCATTGTTCTCGGAATACTGTGGAAGTTTAAAAATGCTTTGTAACCCCTCCATTTTTCTAGGGAATTCTGCTGAAGTTTAAAAATGGTTGGAACTCTTTCAATGTTCTGGGAATTCAGCTGAAGTTTAAAAATGCTTTGGAACTCTTTCAATGTTCTGGGAATTCCGCTGATGTTTAACAATGCTTTAGAACACTTCCATTGTTACCGGAATTCCGCTGATGTTTAACAATGCTTTTGAACTCTTCCATTGTTCTCGGAATTCCGCTGTAGTTTAAAAATGCATAGGAACTCTTGCATTGTTCTCGGAATTCCGCTGAAGTTTTACAATGCTTTGCAACTCTTCCATTTTTCTCAGAATTCTGCTGAAGTTTAAAAATGCTTTGGAACTCTTCCATTGTTCTCGGAATTCCGCTGATGTTTAACAATGCTTTGGAACTCTTACATTGTTCTCGGAATTCCGCTGTAGTTTAAAAATGCTTTGGAACTCTTCCATTGTTTTTGGATTTCCGCTAAAGTTTAGCAATGCTTTGGAACTCTTCCATTGTTCTCGTAATTCCGCAAAAGTTTATAAATGCTTTGGAACTCTTCCATTGTTCTCGGAATTCTGCTGAAGTTTAAAAAAGCTTTGGAACTCTTCCATTGTTCTGGGAATTCTGCTGAAGTTTAAAAATGCATTGGAAATCTTCCGTTGCTCTCGGAGTTTTGCTGAAGTTTAAAAATTCTGTGGAACTCTTCCATTTTTCTCGGATTTCCGCTAATGTTTAATAATGCTTTTTGAACTCTTCCATTGTTCTCGGAATTCCGCTGATATTTAACAATGCTTTGGAACTCTTCCATTGTTCTCGGAATTCTGCTGAAGTTTAAAAATGCTTTGGAACTCTTCCATTGTTCTCGGAATTCTGCTGAAGTTTAAAAAAGCTTTGGAACTCTTCCATTGTTCTCGGAATTCCGCTGAAGTTTAACAATGCTTTGGAACTCTTCCATTGTTCTCAGAATTCCAATGAAGCTTAAAAATGCTTTGGAACTCTTAAACTGTTCTCGGAATTCTGCTAATGTTTAACAATGCTTTGGAACTCTTCCATTGTTCTCGGAATTCCGCTGATGTTTAGCAATGCTTTGGAACTCTTCCATTGTTCTCGGAATTGAGCTGTAGTTTAAAAATGCTTTGCAACTCTTTCATTGTTCTCGGAATTCTGCTGAAGTTTAACCATGCTTTGGAACTCTTCCATTGTTCTCGGAATTCCGCTGAAGTTTAAAAATGCTTTGGAACTCTTCCATTGTTCTGGGAATTCAGCTGAAGTTTAAAAATGCTTTGGAACTCTTCCTATGTTCTGGGAGTTCTGCTGAAGTTTAAAATTGCTTTGGAAAATTCCATTGTTCTCAGAATTCCAATGAAGCTTAAAAATGCTTTGTAACACTTACATTGTTCTCGGAATTCCGCTAATGTTTAACCATGCTTTGGAACTCTTCCATTGTTCTCGGAATTCCGCTGTAGTTTAAAAATGCTTTGGAACTCTTCCATTGTTTTTGGATTTCCGCTAAAGTTTAGCAATGCTTTGGAACTCTTCCATTGTTCTCGGAATTCCGCTGAAGTTTAAAAATGCTTTGGAACTCCTCCATTGTTCTCGGAATTCTGCAGAAGTTTAAAAATGCTTTGGAACTCTTCCATTGTTCTGGGAATTCGGCTGAAGTTTAAAAATGCTTTGGAACTCTTCCTATGTTCTGGGAGTTCAGCTGAAGTTTAAAATTGCTTTGGAAAATTCCATTGTTCTCAGAATTCCAATGAAGCTTAAAAATGCTTTGGAACTCTTACATTTTTCTCGGAATTCCGCTAATGTTTAACAATGCTTTGGAACTATTCCATTGTTCTCGGAATTCTGCTGTAGTTTAAAAATGCTTTGGAACCCTTTTATTGTTCTTGGAATTCCACAGAAGTTTAGCCATGCTTTGGAACTCTTCCATTGTTCTCGGAATTCCGCTGAAGTTTAAAAATGTTTTGGAACTCTTCCATGGTTCTCGGAATTCTGCTGAAGTTTAAAAAATATTTTGAACTATTCCATTGTTCTCGGAATTCCGCTAATATTTAACAATGCTTTGGAACTCTTTCATTGTTCTCAGAATTCCGCTGTAGTTTAAAAATGCTTTGGAACTCTTTCATTGTTCTCGGAATTCCGATATAGTTTGAAAATGCATTGGAACTCTTCCATTGTTCTCGGAATTCCCCTGAAGGTTAACAATGCTTTGGAACTCTTCCATTGTTCTGGGAATTCTGCTGAAGTTTAAAAATGCTTTGGAACTCTTCCGTTGTTCTCGGAATTCTGCTGAAGTTTAAAAATTCTGTGGAACTCTTCCATTGTTCTCAGATTTCCGCTGATGTTTAATAATGCTTTTTGAACTCTTCCATTGTTCTCGGAATTCAGCTGATGTTTAACAATGCTTTGGAACTCTTCCATTGTTCTCGGAATTCTGCTGAAGTTTAAAAATGCTTTGGAACGCTTCCATTGCTCTGGGAATTCTGCTGAAGTTTAAAAATTCTGTGGAACTATTCCATTGTTCTTGGAATTCTGCTAATGTTTAACAATGCTTTGGTACTCTTCCATTGTTCTCGGAAATATGCTGATGTTTAAAAATGCTTTGGAACTCTTCCATTGTTCTCGAAATTCCGCTGTAGTTTAAAAATGCTTTGGAACTCTTCCATTGTTTTTGTATTTCCGCTAAAGTTTATCAATGCTTTGGAACTCTTCCATTGTTCTCGGAATTCCGCAAAAGTTTATAAATGCTTTGGAACTCTTCCATTGTTCTTGGAATTCTGCTGAAGTTTAAAAAAGCTTTGGAACTCTTCCATTGTTCTCGGAATTCCGCTGAAGTTTAACAATGCTTTGGAACTCTTCCCTTGTTTTCGGAATTCTGTGGAAGTTTAAAAATGCTTTGGAACTCTTCCAATGTTCTGGGAATTCAGCTGAAGTTTAAAAATGCTTTGGAATTCTTCCTATGTTCTGGGAGTTCTGCTGAAGTTTAAAAATGCTTTTGGAACTCTTCCATTGTTCTGGGAATTCTGGTGAAGTTTAAAAATGCTTTGGAACTCTTCCATTGTTCACGGAAATCTGCTGAAGTTTAAAAGGCTTTGTAACTCTTCCATTGTCCTTAGAATTCTGCTGAAGTTTAAAATTTCTTTGGAACAATTCCATTGTTCTCAGAATTCCAATGAAGCTTAAAAATGCTTTGGAACTCTTCCATTGTTCACGGAATTCTGCTAATGTTTAACAATGCTTTGGAACTCTTCCATTGTTCTCAGAATTCCGCTGATGTTTAACAATGCTTTGTAACTTTTCCGTTGTTCTCAGAATTCTGGTGAAGTTTAACAATGCTTTGGAACTCTTCCATTGTTCTCGGAAATCCGCTGATGTTTAACAATGCTTTGGAACTCTTCCATTGTTCTCGTAATTGAGCTGTAGTTTTAAAATGCTTTGCACCTCTTTCATTGTTCTCGGAATTCCGCTGAAGTTTAACCATGCTTTGGAACTCTTCCATTGTTCTCGGAATTCTGCTGAAGTTTAAAAATGCTTTGGAACTCTTCCATTGTTCTGGGAATTCGGCTGAAGTTTAAAAATGCTTTTGAAAGCTTCCTATGTTCTGGGAGTTCTGCTGAAGTTTAAAATTGCTTTGGAAAATTCCATTGTTCTCAGAATTCCAATGAAGCTTAAAAATGCTTTGGAACTCTTACATTTTGCTCGCAATTCCGCTAATGTTTAACAATGCTTTGGAACTATTCCATTGTTCTCGGAATTCCGCTGTAGTTTAAAAATGCTTTGGAACACTTTTATTGTTCTTGGAATTCCACTGAAGTTTAGCCATGCTTTGGAACTCTTACATTTTTCTTGGAATTCCGCTAATGTTTAACAATGCTTTGGAACTATTCCATTGTTCTCGGAATTCTGCTGTAGTTTAAAAATGCTTTGGAACCCTTTTATTGTTCTGGGAATTCCACAGAAGTTTAGCCATGCTTTGGAACTCTTCCATTGTTCTCGGAATTCCGCTGAAGTTTAAAAATGTTTTGGAACTCTTCCATGGTTCTCGGAATTCTGCTGAAGTTTAAAAAAGATTTTGAACTATTCCATTATTCTCGGAATTCCGCTAATATTTAACAATGCTTTGGAACTCTTTCATTTTTTTGGGAATTCTGCTGAAGTTTAAAAATGCTTTGGAACTCTTCCGTTGTTCTCGGAATTCTGCTGAAGTTTAAAAATTCTGTGGAACTCTTCCATTGTTCTCGGATTTCCGCTGATGTTTAATAATGCTTTTTGAACTCTTCCATTGTTCTCGGAATTCCGCTGATGTTTAAAAATGCTTTGGAACTCTTCCATTGTTCCCGGAATTCTGCTGAAGTTTAAAAATGCTTTGGAACGCTTCCATTGCTCTGGGAATTCTGCTGAAGTTTAAAAATTCTGTGGAACTATTCCATTGTTCTTGGAATTCTGCTAATGTTTAACAATGCTTTGGTACTCTTCCATTGTTCTCGGAAATATGCTGATGTTTAAAAATGCTTTGGAACTCTTCCATTGTTCTCGAAATTCCGCTGTAGTTTAAAAATGCTTTGGAACTCTTCCATTGTTTTTGTATTTCCGCTAAAGTTTATCAATGCTTTTGAACTCTTCCATTGTTCTCGGAATTCCGCAAAAGTTTATAAATGCTTTGGAACTCTTCCATTGTTCTCGGAATTCTGCTGAAGTTTAAAAAAGCTTTGGAACTCTTCCATTGTTCTCGGAATTCCGCTGAAGTTTAACAATGCTTTGGAACTCTTCCCTTGTTTTCGGAATTCTGTGGAAGTTTAAAAATGCTTTGGAACTCCTCCATTGTTCTCGGAATTCTGCTGAAGTTTAAAAATGCTTTGGAACTCTTCCAATGTTCTGGGAATTCAGCTGAAGTTTAAAAATGCTTTGGAATTCTTCCTATGTTCTGGGAGTTCTGCTGAAGTTTAAAAATGCTTTTGGAACTCTTCCATTGTTCTCTTAATTCCGCTGATGTTTATCAATGCTTTGGAACTCTTCCATTGTTCTGGGAATTCTGGTGAAGTTTAAAAATGCTTTGGAACTCTTCCATTGTTCACGGAAATCTGCTGAAGTTTAAAAGGCTTTGTAACTCTTCCATTGTTCTGGGAATTCTGCTGAAGTTTAAAATTGCTTTGGAACAATTCCATTGTTCTCAGAATTCCAATGAAGCTTAAAAATGCTTTGGAACTCTTCCATTGTTCTCGGAATTCTGCTAATGTTTAACAATGCTTTGGAACTCTTCCATTGTTCTCAGAATTCCGCTGATGTTTAACAATGCTTTGTAACTCTTCCATTGTTCTCAGAATTCTGGTGAAGTTTAACAATGCTTTGGAACTCTTCCATTGTTCTCGGAATTCCGCTGATGTTTAACAATGTTTGGAACTCTTCCATTGTTCTCGGAATTGAGCTGTAGTTTTAAAATGCTTTGCACCTCTTTCATTGTTCTCGGAATTCCGCTGAAGTTTAACCATGCTTTGGAACTCTTCCATTGTTCTCGGAATTCCGCTGAAGTTTAAAAATGCTTTGGAACTCCTCCATTGTTCTCGGAATTCTGCTGAAGTTTAAAAATGCTTTGGAACTCTTCCATTGTTCTGGGAATTCGGCTGAAGTTTAAAAATGCTTTTGAACACTTCCTATGTTCTGGGAGTTCTGCTGAAGTTTAAAATTGCTTTGGAAAATTCCATTGTTCTCAGAATTCCAATGAAGCTTAAAAATGCTTTGGAACTCTTACATTTTGCTCGGAATTCCGCTAATGTTTAACAATGCTTTGGAACTATTCCATTGTTCTCGGAATTCCGCTGTAGTTTAAAAATGCTTTGGAACCCTTTTATTGTTCTTGGAATTCCACTGAAGTTTAGCCATGCTTTGGAACTCTTCCATTGTTCTCGGAATTCCGCTGAAGTTTAAAAATGCTTTACAACTCTTCCATGGTTCTCGGAATTCTGCTGAAGTTTAAAAAAGATTTTGAACTATTCCATTGTTCTCGGAATTTCGTTAATATTTAACAATGCTTTGGAACTCTTTCAATGTTCTCGGAATTCCGCTGTAGATTAAAAATGCTTTGGAACTTTTTCATTGTTCTCGGAATTCCGCTGAAGTTTAACAATGCTTTGGAACTCTTCCATTGTTCTCGGAATTCTGCTGAAGTTTAAAAATGCTTGTAACTCTTCCATTGTTCTCGGAATTCCGCTGAAGGTTAACAATGCTTTGGAACTCTTCCATTGTTCTGGGAATTCTGCTGAAGTTTAAAATTGCTTTGGAACTCTTCCGTTGTTCTCGGAATTCTGCTGAAGTTTAAAAATTCTGTGGAACTCTTCCATTGTTCTCGGATTTCCGCTGATGTTTAATAATGCTTTTTGAACTCTTCCATTGTTCTCGGAATTCCGCTGATGTTTATCAATGCTTTGGAACTCTTCCATTGTTCTCGGAATTCTGCTGAAGTTTAAAAATGCTTTGGAACTCTTCCATTGCTCTGGGAATTCTGCTGAAGTTTAAAAATTCTGTGGAACTCTTCCATTGTTCTTGGAATTCCGATAATGTTTAACAATGCTTTGGAACTCTTCCATTGTTCTCGGAAATACGCTGATGTTAATAATGCTTTGGAACTCTTCCATTGTTTTTGGATTTCCGCTAAAGTTTAGCAATGCTTTGGAACTCTTCCATTGTTCTCGTAATTCCGCAAAAGTTTATAAATGCTTTGGAACTCTTCCATTGTTCTCGGAATTCTGCTGAAGTTTAAAAAAGCTTTGGAACTCTTCCATTGTTCTGGGAATTCTGCTGAAGTTTAAAAATGCATTGGAAATCTTCCGTTGCTCTCGGAATTCTGCTGAAGTTTAAAAATTCTGTGGAACTCTTCCATTTTTCTCGGATTTCCGCTAATGTTTAATAATGCTTTTTGAACTCTTCCATTGTTCTCGGAATTCCGCTGATATTTAACAATGCTTTGGAACTCTTCCATTGTTCTCGGAATTCTGCTGAAGTTTAAAAATGCTTGGAACTCTTCCATTGTTCTCGGAATTCTGCTGAAGTTTAAAAAAGCTTTGGAACTCTTCCAATGTTCTCGGAATTCCGCTGATGTTTAATAATGCTTTTGGAACTCTTCCATTTTTCTCGGAATTCCGCTGATGTTTAACAATGCTTTTGGAACTCTTCAATTGTTCTCGTAATTCCGCTGATGTTTAACAATGCTTTGGAACTCTTCCATTGTTCTGGGAATTCTGGTGAAGTTTAAAAATGCTTTGGAACTCTTCCATTGTTCTGGGAATTCTGCTGAAGTTTTAAATTGCTTTGGGACTCTTCCATTGTTCTCAGAATTCCAATGAAGCTTAAAAATGCTTTGGAACTCTTAAACTGTTCTCGGAATTCTGCTAATGTTTAACAATGCTTTGGAACTCTTCCATTGTTCTCGGAATTCCGCTGATGCTTAACAATGCTTTGGAACTCTTCCATTGTTCTCGGAATTGAGCTGTAGTTTAAAAATGCTTTGCAACTCTTTCATTGTTCTCGGAATTCTGCTGAAGTTTAACCATGCTTTGGAACTCTTCCATTGTTCTCGGAATTCCGCTGAAGTTTAAAAATGCTTTGGAACTCTTCCATTGTTCTGGGAATTCAGCTGAAGTTTAAAAATGCTTTGGAACTCTTCCTATGTTCTGGGAGTTCTGCTGAAGTTTAAAATTGCTTTGGAAAATTCCATTGTTCTCAGAATTCCAATGAAGCTTAAAAATGCTTTGTAACACTTACATTGTTCTCGGAATTCCGCTAATGTTTAACCATGCTTTGGAACTCTTCCATTGTTCTCGGAATTCCGCTGTAGTTTAAAAATGCTTTGGAACTCTTCCATTGTTTTTGGATTTCCGCTAAAGTTTAGCAATGCTTTGGAACTCTTCCATTGTTCTCGGAATTCCGCAAAAGTTTTTAAATGCTTTGGAACTCTTCCATTGTTCTCGGAATTCTGCTGAATTTTAAAAAAGCTTTGGAACTCTTCCATTGTTCTCGGAATTCCGCTGAAGTTTAACAATGCTTTGGAACTTTTCCATTGTTCTCGGAATACTGTGGAAGTTTAAAAATGCTTTGTAACCCCTCCATTTTTCTCGGAATTCTGCTGAAGTTTAAAAATGGTTGGAACTCTTTCAATGTTCTGGGAATTCAGCTGAAGTTTAAAAATGCTTTGGAACTCTTTCAATGTTCTGGGAATTCCGCTGATGTTTAACAATGCTTTAGAACACTTCCATTGTTACCGGAATTCCGCTGATGTTTAACAATGCTTTTGAACTCTTCCATTGTTCTCGGAATTCCGCTGTAGTTTAAAAATGCATAGGAACTCTTGCATTGTTCTCGGAATTCCGCTGAAGTTTTACAATGCTTTGGAACTCTTCCATTTTTCTCAGAATTCTGCTGAAGTTTAAAAATGCTTTGGAACTCTTCCATTGTTCTCGGAATTCCGCTGATGTTTAACAATGCTTTGGAACTCTTACATTGTTCTCGGAATTCCGCTGTAGTTTAAAAATGCTTTGGAACTCTTCCATTGTTCTCGGAATTCCGCTGTAGTTTAAAAATGCTTTGGAACTCTTTCATTGTTCTCGGAATTCCGCTGAAGTTTAGCCATGCTTTGGAACTCTTCCATTGTTCTCAGAATTTCGATGTAGTTTAAAAATGCATTGGAACTCTTCCATTGTTCTCGGAATTACGCTGAAGGTTAACAATGCTTTGGAACTCTTCCCTTGTTCTGGGAATTCTGCTGAAGTTTAAAAATGCTTTGGAACTCTTCCGTTGTTCTCGGAATTCTGCTGAAGTTTAAAAATTCTGTGGAACTCTTCCATTGTTCTCGGATTTCCGCTGATGTTTAATAATGCTTTTTGAACTCTTCCATTGTTCTCGGAATTCCGCTGATGTTTAACAATGCTTTGGAACTCTTCCATTGTTCTCGGAATTCTGCTGAAGTTTAAAAATGCTTTGGAACTCTTCCATCGCTCTGGGAATTCTGCTGAAGTTTAAAAATTCTGTGGAACTCTTCCATTGTTCTTGGAAATCCGCTAATGTTTAACAATGCTTTGGAACTCTTCCACTGTTCTCGGAATTCTGTGGAAGTTTAAAAATGCTTTGGAACTCTTCCATTGTTCTCGGAATTCTGCTGAAGTTTAAAAATGCTTGGAACTCTTCCATTGTTCTCGGAATTCTGCTGAAGTTTAAAAATGCTTTGGAACTCTTCCAATGATCTCGGAATTCCGCTGATGTTTAATAATGCTTTTGGAACTCTTCTATTTTTCTCGGAATTCCGCTGATGTTTAACAATGCTTTTGAACTCTTCAATTGTTATCGGAATTCCGCTGATGTTTAACAATGCTTTGGAACTCTTCCTTTGTTCTGGGAATTCTGGTGAAGTTTAAAAATGCTTTGGAACTCTTCCATTGTTCACTTAAATCTGCTGAAGTTTAAAAAGCTTTGTAACTCTTCCATTGTTCTCGGAATTCCGCTGATGTTTAACAATGCTTTGGAACTCTTCCATTGTTCTCGGAATTGAGCTGTAGTTTAAAAATGCTTTGCAACTCTTTCATTGTTCTCGGAATTCCGCTGAAGTTTAACCATGCTTTGGAACTCTTCCATTGTTCTCGGAATTCCGCTGAAGTTTAAAAATGCTTTTGTACTCCTCCACTGTTCTCGGAATTCTGCTGAAGTTTAAAAATGCTTTGTAACTCTTCCATTGTTCTGGGAATTCAGCTGAAGTTTAAAAATGCTTTGGAACTCTTCCTATGTTCTGGGAGTTCTGCTGAAGTTTAAAATTGCTTTGGAAAATTCCATTGATCTCAGAATTCCAATGAAGCTTAAAAATGCTTTGGAACTCTTACATTGTTCTCGGAATTCCGCTAATGTTTAACAATTCTTTAGAACTCTTTCATTGTTCTCGGAATTCCACTGTAGTTTAAAAATGCTTTGGAACTCTTTCATTGTTCTCGGAATTCCGCTGAAGTTTAGCCATGCTTTGGAACTCTTCCATTGTTCTCGGAATTCCGATGTAGTTTAAAAATGCATTGGAACTCTTCCATTGTTCTCGGAATTGCGCTGAAGGTTAACAATGCTTTCGAAGTCTTCCATTGTTCTGGGAATTCTGCTGAAGTTTAAAAATTCTGTGAAACTCTTCCATTGTTCTCGGATTTCCGCTGATGTTTAATAATGCTTTTTGAACTCTTCCATTGTTCTCGGAATTCCACTGATGTTTAACAATGCTTTGGAACTCTTCCATTGTTCTCGGAATTCTACTGAAGTTTAAAAATGCTTTGGAACTCTTCCATTGCTCTGGGAATTCTGCTGAAGTTTAAAAATTCTGTGGAACTCTTCCATTGTTCTCGGAATTCCGCTAATGTTTAACAATGCTTTGGAACTCTTCCATTGTTCTCGGAAATACGCTGATGTTTAACAATGCTTTGGAACTCTTCCATTGTTCTCGGAATTCTGCTGTAGTTTAAAAATGCTTTGGAACTCTTCCATTGTTTTTGGATTTCCGATAAAGTTTAGCAATGCTTTGGAACTCTTTCAATGTTCTCGGAATTCCGCTGTAGATTAAAAATGCTTTGGAACTTTTTCATTGTTCTCGGAATTCCGCTGAAGTTTAACAATGCTTTGGAACTCTTCCATTGTTCTCGGAATTCTGCTGAAGTTTAAAAATGCTTGGAACTCTTCCATTGTTCTCGGAATTCCGCTGAAGGTTAACAATGCTTTGGAACTCTTCCATTGTTCTGGGAATTCTGCTGAAGTTTAAAATTGCTTTGGAACTCTTCCGTTGTTCTCGGAATTCTGCTGAAGTTTAAAAATTCTGTGGAACTCTTCCATTGTTCTCGGATTTCCGCTGATGTTTAATAATGCTTTTTGAACTCTTCCATTGTTCTCGGAATTCCGCTGATGTTTATCAATGCTTTGGAACTCTTCCATTGTTCTCGGAATTCTGCTGAAGTTTAAAAATGCTTTGGAACTCTTCCATTGCTCTGGGAATTCTGCTGAAGTTTAAAAATTCTGTGGAACTCTTCCATTGTTCTTGGAATTCCGATAATGTTTAACAATGCTTTGGAACTCTTCCATTGTTCTCGGAAATACGCTGATGTTTAATAATGCTTTGGAACTCTTCCATTGTTTTTGGATTTCCGCTAAAGTTTAGCAATGCTTTGGAACTCTTCCATTGTTCTCGTAATTCCGCAAAAGTTTATAAATGCTTTGGAACTCTTCCATTGTTCTCGGAATTCTGCTGAAGTTTAAAAAAGCTTTGGAACTCTTCCATTGTTCTGGGAATTCTGCTGAAGTTTAAAAATGCATTGGAAATCTTCCGTTGCTCTCGGAATTCTGCTGAAGTTTAAAAATTCTGTGGAACTCTTCCATTTTTCTCGGATTTCCGCTAATGTTTAATAATTCTTTTTGAACTCTTCCATTGTTCTCGGAATTCCGCTGATATTTAACAATGCTTTGGAACTCTTCCATTGTTCTCGGAATTCTGCTGAAGTTTAAAAATGCTTTGGAACTCTTCCATTGTTCTCGGAATTCTGCTGAAGTTTAAAAAAGCTTTGGAACTCTTCCATTGTTCTCGGAATTCCGCTGAAGTTTAACAATGCTTTGGAACTCTTCCATTGTTCTCGGAATTCTGTGGAAGTTTAAAAATGCTTTGGAACTCTTCCATTGTTCTCGGAATTCTGCTGAAGTTTAAAAATGCTTGGAACTCTTCCATTGTTCTCGGAATTCTGCTGAAGTTTAAAAAAGCTTTGGAACTCTTCCAATGTTCTCGGAATTCCGCTGATGTTTAATAATGCTTTTGGAACTCTTCCATTTTTCTCGGAATTCCGCTGATGTTTAACAATGCTTTTGGAACTCTTCAATTGTTCTCGTAATTCCGCTGATGTTTAACAATGCTTTGGAACTCTTCCATTGTTCTGGGAATTCTGGTGAAGTTTAAAAATGCTTTGGAACTCTTCCATTGTTCTGGGAATTCTGCTGAAGTTTTAAATTGCTTTGGGACTCTTCCATTGTTCTCAGAATTCCAATGAAGCTTAAAAATGCTTTGGAACTCTTAAACTGTTCTCGGAATTCTGCTAATGTTTAACAATGCTTTGGAACTCTTCCATTGTTCTCGGAATTCCGCTGATGTTTAACAATGCTTTGGAACTCTTCCATTGTTCTCGGAATTGAGCTGTAGTTTAAAAATGCTTTGCAACTCTTTCATTGTTCTCGGAATTCTGCTGAAGTTTAACCATGCTTTGGAACTCTTCCATTGTTCTCGGAATTCCGCTGAAGTTTAAAAATGCTTTGGAACTCTTCCATTGTTCTGGGAATTCAGCTGAAGTTTAAAAATGCTTTGGAACTCTTCCTATGTTCTGGGAGTTCTGCTGAAGTTTAAAATTGCTTTGGAAAATTCCATTGTTCTCAGAATTCCAATGAAGCTTAAAAATGCTGTGTAACACTTACATTGTTCTCGGAATTCCGCTAATGTTTAACCATGCTTTGGAACTCTTCCATTGTTCTCGGAATTCCGCTGTAGTTTAAAAATGCTTTGGAACTCTTCCATTGTTTTTGGATTTCCGCTAAAGTTTAGCAATGCTTTGGAACTCTTCCATTGTTCTCGGAATTCCGCAAAAGTTTTTAAATGCTTTGGAAATCTTCCATTGTTCTCGGAATTCTGCTGAATTTTAAAAAAGCTTTGGAACTCTTCCATTGTTCTCGGAATTCCGCTGAAGTTTAACAATGCTTTGGAACTTTTCCATTGTTCTCGGAATACTGTGGAAGTTTAAAAATGCTTTGTAACCCCTCCATTTTTCTCGGAATTCTGCTGAAGTTTAAAAATGGTTGGAACTCTTTCAATGTTCTGGGAATTCAGCTGAAGTTTAAAAATGCTTTGGAACTCTTTCAATGTTCTGGGAATTCCGCTGATGTTTAACAATGCTTTAGAACACTTCCATTGTTACCGGAATTCCGCTGATGTTTAACAATGCTTTTGAACTCTTCCATTGTTCTCGGAATTCCGCTGTAGTTTAAAAATGCATAGGAACTCTTGCATTGTTCTCGGAATTCCGCTGAAGTTTTACAATGCTTTGCAACTCTTCCATTTTTCTCAGAATTCTGCTGAAGTTTAAAAATGCTTTGGAACTCTTCCATTGTTCTCGGAATTCCGCTGATGTTTAACAATGCTTTGGAACTCTTACATTGTTCTCGGAATTCCGCTGTAGTTTAAAAATGCTTTGGAACTCTTCCATTGTTCTCGGAATTCCGCTGTAGTTTAAAAATGCTTTGGAACTCTTTCATTGTTCTCGGAATTCCGCTGAAGTTTAGCCATGCTTTGGAACTCTTCCATTTTTCTCAGAATTTCGATGTAGTTTAAAAATGCATTGGAACTCTTCCATTGTTCTCGGAATTACGCTGAAGGTTAACAATGCTTTGGAACTCTTCCCTTGTTCTGGGAATTCTGCTGAAGTTTAAAAATGCTTTGGAACTCTTCCGTTGTTCTCGGAATTCTGCTGAAGTTTAAAAATTCTGTGGAACTCTTCAATTGTTCTCGTAATTCCGCTGATGTTTAACAATGCTTTGGAACTCTTCCATTGTTCTGGGAATTCTGGTGAAGTTTAAAAATGCTTTGGAACTCTTCCATTGTTCTGGGAATTCTGCTGAAGTTTTAAATTGCTTTGGGACTCTTCCATTGTTCTCAGAATTCCAATGAAGCTTAAAAATGCTTTGGAACTCTTAAACTGTTCTCGGAATTCTGCTAATGTTTAACAATTCTTTGGAACTCTTCCATTGTTCTCGGAATTCCGCTGATGTTTAACAATGCTTTGGAACTCTTCCATTGTTCTCGGAATTGAGCTGTAGTTTAAAAATGCTTTGCAACTCTTTCATTGTTCTCGGAATTCTGCTGAAGTTTAACCATGCTTTGGAACTCTTCCATTGTTCTCGGAATTCCGCTGAAGTTTAAAAATGCTTTGGAACTCTTCCATTGTTCTGGGAATTCGGCTGAAGTTTAAAAATGCTTTTGAAAACTTCCTATGTTCTGGGAGTTCTGCTGAAGTTTAAAATTGCTTTGGAAAATTCCATTGTTCTCAGAATTCCAATGAAGCTTAAAAATGCTTTGGAACTCTTACATTTTGCTCGGAATTCCGCTAATGTTTAACAATGCTTTGGAACTATTCCATTGTTCTCGGAATTCCGCTGTAGTTTAAAAATGCTTTGGAACACTTTTATTGTTCTTGGAATTCCACTGAAGTTTAGCCATGCTTTGGAACTCTTACATTTTTCTTGGAATTCCGCTAATGTTTAACAATGCTTTGGAACTATTCCATTGTTCTCGGAATTCTGCTGTAGTTTAAAAATGCTTTGGAACCCTTTTATTGTTCTGGGAATTCCACAGAAGTTTAGCCATGCTTTGGAACTCTTCCATTGTTCTCGGAATTCCGCTGAAGTTTAAAAATGTTTTGGAACTCTTCCATGGTTCTCGGAATTCTGCTGAAGTTTAAAAAAGATTTTGAACTATTCCATTATTCTCGGAATTCCGCTAATATTTAACAATGCTTTGGAACTCTTTCATTTTTTTGGGAATTCTGCTGAAGTTTAAAAATGCTTTGGAACTCTTCCGTTGTTCTCGGAATTCTGCTGAAGTTTAAAAATTCTGTGGAACTCTTCCATTGTTCTCGGATTTCCGCTGATGTTTAATAATGCTTTTTGAACTCTTCCATTGTTCTCGGAATTCCGCTGATGTTTAAAAATGCTTTGGAACTCTTCCATTGTTCCCGGAATTCTGCTGAAGTTTAAAAATGCTTTGGAACGCTTCCATTGCTCTGGGAATTCTGCTGAAGTTTAAAAATTCTGTGGAACTATTCCATTGTTCTTGGAATTCTGCTAATGTTTAACAATGCTTTGGTACTCTTCCATTGTTCTCGGAAATATGCTGATGTTTAAAAATGCTTTGGAACTCTTCCATTGTTCTCGAAATTCCGCTGTAGTTTAAAAATGCTTTGGAACTCTTCCATTGTTTTTGTATTTCCGCTAAAGTTTATCAATGCTTTTGAACTCTTCCATTGTTCTCGGAATTCCGCAAAAGTTTATAAATGCTTTGGAACTCTTCCATTGTTCTCGGAATTCTGCTGAAGTTTAAAAAAGCTTTGGAACTCTTCCATTGTTCTCGGAATTCCGCTGAAGTTTAACAATGCTTTGGAACTCTTCCCTTGTTTTCGGAATTCTGTGGAAGTTTAAAAATGCTTTGGAACTCCTCCATTGTTCTCGGAATTCTGCTGAAGTTTAAAAATGCTTTGGAACTCTTCCAATGTTCTGGGAATTCAGCTGAAGTTTAAAAATGCTTTGGAATTCTTCCTATGTTCTGGGAGTTCTGCTGAAGTTTAAAAATGCTTTTGGAACTCTTCCATTGTTCTCTTAATTCCGCTGATGTTTATCAATGCTTTGGAACTCTTCCATTGTTCTGGGAATTCTGGTGAAGTTTAAAAATGCTTTGGAACTCTTCCATTGTTCACGGAAATCTGCTGAAGTTTAAAAGGCTTTGTAACTCTTCCATTGTTCTGGGAATTCTGCTGAAGTTTAAAATTGCTTTGGAACAATTCCATTGTTCTCAGAATTCCAATGAAGCTTAAAAATGCTTTGGAACTCTTCCATTGTTCTCGGAATTCTGCTAATGTTTAACAATGCTTTGGAACTCTTCCATTGTTCTCAGAATTCCGCTGATGTTTAACAATGCTTTGTAACTCTTCCATTGTTCTCAGAATTCTGGTGAAGTTTAACAATGCTTTGGAACTCTTCCATTGTTCTCGGAATTCCGCTGATGTTTAACAATGTTTGGAACTCTTCCATTGTTCTCGGAATTGAGCTGTAGTTTTAAAATGCTTTGCACCTCTTTCATTGTTCTCGGAATTCCGCTGAAGTTTAACCATGCTTTGGAACTCTTCCATTGTTCTCGGAATTCCGCTGAAGTTTAAAAATGCTTTGGAACTCCTCCATTGTTCTCGGAATTCTGCTGAAGTTTAAAAATGCTTTGGAACTCTTCCATTGTTCTGGGAATTCGGCTGAAGTTTAAAAATGCTTTTGAACACTTCCTATGTTCTGGGAGTTCTGCTGAAGTTTAAAATTGCTTTGGAAAATTCCATTGTTCTCAGAATTCCAATGAAGCTTAAAAATGCTTTGGAACTCTTACATTTTGCTCGGAATTCCGCTAATGTTTAACAATGCTTTGGAACTATTCCATTGTTCTCGGAATTCCGCTGTAGTTTAAAAATGCTTTGGAACCCTTTTATTGTTCTTGGAATTCCACTGAAGTTTAGCCATGCTTTGGAACTCTTCCATTGTTCTCGGAATTCCGCTGAAGTTTAAAAATGCTTTACAACTCTTCCATGGTTCTCGGAATTCTGCTGAAGTTTAAAAAAGATTTTGAACTATTCCATTGTTCTCGGAATTTCGTTAATATTTAACAATGCTTTGGAACTCTTTCAATGTTCTCGGAATTCCGCTGTAGATTAAAAATGCTTTGGAACTTTTTCATTGTTCTCGGAATTCCGCTGAAGTTTAACAATGCTTTGGAACTCTTCCATTGTTCTCGGAATTCTGCTGAAGTTTAAAAATGCTTGTAACTCTTCCATTGTTCTCGGAATTCCGCTGAAGGTTAACAATGCTTTGGAACTCTTCCATTGTTCTGGGAATTCTGCTGAAGTTTAAAATTGCTTTGGAACTCTTCCGTTGTTCTCGGAATTCTGCTGAAGTTTAAAAATTCTGTGGAACTCTTCCATTGTTCTCGGATTTCCGCTGATGTTTAATAATGCTTTTTGAACTCTTCCATTGTTCTCGGAATTCCGCTGATGTTTATCAATGCTTTGGAACTCTTCCATTGTTCTCGGAATTCTGCTGAAGTTTAAAAATGCTTTGGAACTCTTCCATTGCTCTGGGAATTCTGCTGAAGTTTAAAAATTCTGTGGAACTCTTCCATTGTTCTTGGAATTCCGATAATGTTTAACAATGCTTTGGAACTCTTCCATTGTTCTCGGAAATACGCTGATGTTAATAATGCTTTGGAACTCTTCCATTGTTTTTGGATTTCCGCTAAAGTTTAGCAATGCTTTGGAACTCTTCCATTGTTCTCGTAATTCCGCAAAAGTTTATAAATGCTTTGGAACTCTTCCATTGTTCTCGGAATTCTGCTGAAGTTTAAAAAAGCTTTGGAACTCTTCCATTGTTCTGGGAATTCTGCTGAAGTTTAAAAATGCATTGGAAATCTTCCGTTGCTCTCGGAATTCTGCTGAAGTTTAAAAATTCTGTGGAACTCTTCCATTTTTCTCGGATTTCCGCTAATGTTTAATAATGCTTTTTGAACTCTTCCATTGTTCTCGGAATTCCGCTGATATTTAACAATGCTTTGGAACTCTTCCATTGTTCTCGGAATTCTGCTGAAGTTTAAAAATGCTTGGAACTCTTCCATTGTTCTCGGAATTCTGCTGAAGTTTAAAAAAGCTTTGGAACTCTTCCAATGTTCTCGGAATTCCGCTGATGTTTAATAATGCTTTTGGAACTCTTCCATTTTTCTCGGAATTCCGCTGATGTTTAACAATGCTTTTGGAACTCTTCAATTGTTCTCGTAATTCCGCTGATGTTTAACAATGCTTTGGAACTCTTCCATTGTTCTGGGAATTCTGGTGAAGTTTAAAAATGCTTTGGAACTCTTCCATTGTTCTGGGAATTCTGCTGAAGTTTTAAATTGCTTTGGGACTCTTCCATTGTTCTCAGAATTCCAATGAAGCTTAAAAATGCTTTGGAACTCTTAAACTGTTCTCGGAATTCTGCTAATGTTTAACAATGCTTTGGAACTCTTCCATTGTTCTCGGAATTCCGCTGATGTTTAACAATGCTTTGGAACTCTTCCATTGTTCTCGGAATTGAGCTGTAGTTTAAAAATGCTTTGCAACTCTTTCATTGTTCTCGGAATTCTGCTGAAGTTTAACCATGCTTTGGAACTCTTCCATTGTTCTCGGAATTCCGCTGAAGTTTAAAAATGCTTTGGAACTCTTCCATTGTTCTGGGAATTCAGCTGAAGTTTAAAAATGCTTTGGAACTCTTCCTATGTTCTGGGAGTTCTGCTGAAGTTTAAAATTGCTTTGGAAAATTCCATTGTTCTCAGAATTCCAATGAAGCTTAAAAATGCTTTGTAACACTTACATTGTTCTCGGAATTCCGCTAATGTTTAACCATGCTTTGGAACTCTTCCATTGTTCTCGGAATTCCGCTGTAGTTTAAAAATGCTTTGGAACTCTTCCATTGTTTTTGGATTTCCGCTAAAGTTTAGCAATGCTTTGGAACTCTTCCATTGTTCTCGGAATTCCGCAAAAGTTTTTAAATGCTTTGGAACTCTTCCATTGTTCTCGGAATTCTGCTGAATTTTAAAAAAGCTTTGGAACTCTTCCATTGTTCTCGGAATTCCGCTGAAGTTTAACAATGCTTTGGAACTTTTCCATTGTTCTCGGAATACTGTGGAAGTTTAAAAATGCTTTGTAACCCCTCCATTTTTCTCGGAATTCTGCTGAAGTTTAAAAATGGTTGGAACTCTTTCAATGTTCTGGGAATTCAGCTGAAGTTTAAAAATGCTTTGGAACTCTTTCAATGTTCTGGGAATTCCGCTGATGTTTAACAATGCTTTAGAACACTTCCATTGTTACCGGAATTCCGCTGATGTTTAACAATGCTTTTGAACTCTTCCATTGTTCTCGGAATTCCGCTGTAGTTTAAAAATGCATAGGAACTCTTGCATTGTTCTCGGAATTCCGCTGAAGTTTTACAATGCTTTGGAACTCTTCCATTTTTCTCAGAATTCTGCTGAAGTTTAAAAATGCTTTGGAACTCTTCCATTGTTCTCGGAATTCCGCTGATGTTTAACAATGCTTTGGAACTCTTACATTGTTCTCGGAATTCCGCTGTAGTTTAAAAATGCTTTGGAACTCTTCCATTGTTCTCGGAATTCCGCTGTAGTTTAAAAATGCTTTGGAACTCTTTCATTGTTCTCGGAATTCCGCTGAAGTTTAGCCATGCTTTGGAACTCTTCCATTGTTCTCAGAATTTCGATGTAGTTTAAAAATGCATTGGAACTCTTCCATTGTTCTCGGAATTACGCTGAAGGTTAACAATGCTTTGGAACTCTTCCCTTGTTCTGGGAATTCTGCTGAAGTTTAAAAATGCTTTGGAACTCTTCCGTTGTTCTCGGAATTCTGCTGAAGTTTAAAAATTCTGTGGAACTCTTCCATTGTTCTCGGATTTCCGCTGATGTTTAATAATGCTTTTTGAACTTTTCCATTGTTCTCGGAATTCCGCTGATGTTTAACAATGCTTTGGAACTCTTCCATTGTTCTCGGAATTCTGCTGAAGTTTAAAAATGCTTTGGAACTCTTCCATCGCTCTGGGAATTCTGCTGAAGTTTAAAAATTCTGTGGAACTCTTCCATTGTTCTTGGAAATCCGCTAATGTTTAACAATGCTTTGGAACTCTTCCACTGTTCTCGGAATTCTGTGGAAGTTTAAAAATGCTTTGGAACTCTTCCATTGTTCTCGGAATTCTGCTGAAGTTTAAAAATGCTTGGAACTCTTCCATTGTTCTCGGAATTCTGCTGAAGTTTAAAAATGCTTTGGAACTCTTCCAATGATCTCGGAATTCCGCTGATGTTTAATAATGCTTTTGGAACTCTTCTATTTTTCTCGGAATTCCGCTGATGTTTAACAATGCTTTTGAACTCTTCAATTGTTATCGGAATTCCGCTGATGTTTAACAATGCTTTGGAACTCTTCCTTTGTTCTGGGAATTCTGGTGAAGTTTAAAAATGCTTTGGAACTCTTCCATTGTTCACTTAAATCTGCTGAAGTTTAAAAAGCTTTGTAACTCTTCCATTGTTCTCGGAATTCCGCTGATGTTTAACAATGCTTTGGAACTCTTCCATTGTTCTCGGAATTGAGCTGTAGTTTAAAAATGCTTTGCAACTCTTTCATTGTTCTCGGAATTCCGCTGAAGTTTAACCATGCTTTGGAACTCTTCCATTGTTCTCGGAATTCCGCTGAAGTTTAAAAATGCTTTTGTACTCCTCCACTGTTCTCGGAATTCTGCTGAAGTTTAAAAATGCTTTGTAACTCTTCCATTGTTCTGGGAATTCAGCTGAAGTTTAAAAATGCTTTGGAACTCTTCCTATGTTCTGGGAGTTCTGCTGAAGTTTAAAATTGCTTTGGAAAATTCCATTGATCTCAGAATTCCAATGAAGCTTAAAAATGCTTTGGAACTCTTACATTGTTCTCGGAATTCCGCTAATGTTTAACAATTCTTTAGAACTCTTTCATTGTTCTCGGAATTCCACTGTAGTTTAAAAATGCTTTGGAACTCTTTCATTGTTCTCGGAATTCCGCTGAAGTTTAGCCATGCTTTGGAACTCTTCCATTGTTCTCGGAATTCCGATGTAGTTTAAAAATGCATTGGAACTCTTCCATTGTTCTCGGAATTGCGCTGAAGGTTAACAATGCTTTCGAAGTCTTCCATTGTTCTGGGAATTCTGCTGAAGTTTAAAAATTCTGTGAAACTCTTCCATTGTTCTCGGATTTCCGCTGATGTTTAATAATGCTTTTTGAACTCTTCCATTGTTCTCGGAATTCCACTGATGTTTAACAATGCTTTGGAACTCTTCCATTGTTCTCGGAATTCTGCTGAAGTTTAAAAATGCTTTGGAACTCTTCCATTGCTCTGGGAATTCTGCTGAAGTTTAAAAATTCTGTGGAACTCTTCCATTGTTCTCGGAATTCCGCTAATGTTTAACAATGCTTTGGAACTCTTCCATTGTTCTCGGAAATACGCTGATGTTTAACAATGCTTTGGAACTCTTCCATTGTTCTCGGAATTCTGCTGTAGTTTAAAAATGCTTTGGAACTCTTCCATTGTTTTTGGATTTCCGATAAAGTTTAGCAATGCTTTGGAACTCTTTCAATGTTCTCGGAATTCCGCTGTAGATTAAAAATGCTTTGGAACTTTTTCATTGTTCTCGGAATTCCGCTGAAGTTTAACAATGCTTTGGAACTCTTCCATTGTTCTCGGAATTCTGCTGAAGTTTAAAAATGCTTGGAACTCTTCCATTGTTCTCGGAATTCCGCTGAAGGTTAACAATGCTTTGGAACTCTTCCATTGTTCTGGGAATTCTGCTGAAGTTTAAAATTGCTTTGGAACTCTTCCGTTGTTCTCGGAATTCTGCTGAAGTTTAAAAATTCTGTGGAACTCTTCCATTGTTCTCGGATTTCCGCTGATGTTTAATAATGCTTTTTGAACTCTTCCATTGTTCTCGGAATTCCGCTGATGTTTATCAATGCTTTGGAACTCTTCCATTGTTCTCGGAATTCTGCTGAAGTTTAAAAATGCTTTGGAACTCTTCCATTGCTCTGGGAATTCTGCTGAAGTTTAAAAATTCTGTGGAACTCTTCCATTGTTCTTGGAATTCCGATAATGTTTAACAATGCTTTGGAACTCTTCCATTGTTCTCGGAAATACGCTGATGTTTAATAATGCTTTGGAACTCTTCCATTGTTTTTGGATTTCCGCTAAAGTTTAGCAATGCTTTGGAACTCTTCCATTGTTCTCGTAATTCCGCAAAAGTTTATAAATGCTTTGGAACTCTTCCATTGTTCTCGGAATTCTGCTGAAGTTTAAAAAAGCTTTGGAACTCTTCCATTGTTCTGGGAATTCTGCTGAAGTTTAAAAATGCATTGGAAATCTTCCGTTGCTCTCGGAATTCTGCTGAAGTTTAAAAATTCTGTGGAACTCTTCCATTTTTCTCGGATTTCCGCTAATGTTTAATAATTCTTTTTGAACTCTTCCATTGTTCTCGGAATTCCGCTGATATTTAACAATGCTTTGGAACTCTTCCATTGTTCTCGGAATTCTGCTGAAGTTTAAAAATGCTTTGGAACTCTTCCATTGTTCTCGGAATTCTGCTGAAGTTTAAAAAAGCTTTGGAACTCTTCCATTGTTCTCGGAATTCCGCTGAAGTTTAACAATGCTTTGGAACTCTTCCATTGTTCTCGGAATTCTGTGGAAGTTTAAAAATGCTTTGGAACTCTTCCATTGTTCTCGGAATTCTGCTGAAGTTTAAAAATGCTTGGAACTCTTCCATTGTTCTCGGAATTCTGCTGAAGTTTAAAAAAGCTTTGGAACTCTTCCAATGTTCTCGGAATTCCGCTGATGTTTAATAATGCTTTTGGAACTCTTCCATTTTTCTCGGAATTCCGCTGATGTTTAACAATGCTTTTGGAACTCTTCAATTGTTCTCGTAATTCCGCTGATGTTTAACAATGCTTTGGAACTCTTCCATTGTTCTGGGAATTCTGGTGAAGTTTAAAAATGCTTTGGAACTCTTCCATTGTTCTGGGAATTCTGCTGAAGTTTTAAATTGCTTTGGGACTCTTCCATTGTTCTCAGAATTCCAATGAAGCTTAAAAATGCTTTGGAACTCTTAAACTGTTCTCGGAATTCTGCTAATGTTTAACAATGCTTTGGAACTCTTCCATTGTTCTCGGAATTCCGCTGATGTTTAACAATGCTTTGGAACTCTTCCATTGTTCTCGGAATTGAGCTGTAGTTTAAAAATGCTTTGCAACTCTTTCATTGTTCTCGGAATTCTGCTGAAGTTTAACCATGCTTTGGAACTCTTCCATTGTTCTCGGAATTCCGCTGAAGTTTAAAAATGCTTTGGAACTCTTCCATTGTTCTGGGAATTCAGCTGAAGTTTAAAAATGCTTTGGAACTCTTCCTATGTTCTGGGAGTTCTGCTGAAGTTTAAAATTGCTTTGGAAAATTCCATTGTTCTCAGAATTCCAATGAAGCTTAAAAATGCTTTGTAACACTTACATTGTTCTCGGAATTCCGCTAATGTTTAACCATGCTTTGGAACTCTTCCATTGTTCTCGGAATTCCGCTGTAGTTTAAAAATGCTTTGGAACTCTTCCATTGTTTTTGGATTTCCGCTAAAGTTTAGCAATGCTTTGGAACTCTTCCATTGTTCTCGGAATTCCGCAAAAGTTTTTAAATGCTTTGGAAATCTTCCATTGTTCTCGGAATTCTGCTGAATTTTAAAAAAGCTTTGGAACTCTTCCATTGTTCTCGGAATTCCGCTGAAGTTTAACAATGCTTTGGAACTTTTCCATTGTTCTCGGAATACTGTGGAAGTTTAAAAATGCTTTGTAACCCCTCCATTTTTCTCGGAATTCTGCTGAAGTTTAAAAATGGTTGGAACTCTTTCAATGTTCTGGGAATTCAGCTGAAGTTTAAAAATGCTTTGGAACTCTTTCAATGTTCTGGGAATTCCGCTGATGTTTAACAATGCTTTAGAACACTTCCATTGTTACCGGAATTCCGCTGATGTTTAACAATGCTTTTGAACTCTTCCATTGTTCTCGGAATTCCGCTGTAGTTTAAAAATGCATAGGAACTCTTGCATTGTTCTCGGAATTCCGCTGAAGTTTTACAATGCTTTGCAACTCTTCCATTTTTCTCAGAATTCTGCTGAAGTTTAAAAATGCTTTGGAACTCTTCCATTGTTCTCGGAATTCCGCTGATGTTTAACAATGCTTTGGAACTCTTACATTGTTCTCGGAATTCCGCTGTAGTTTAAAAATGCTTTGGAACTCTTCCATTGTTCTCGGAATTCCGCTGTAGTTTAAAAATGCTTTGGAACTCTTTCATTGTTCTCGGAATTCCGCTGAAGTTTAGCCATGCTTTGGAACTCTTCCATTTTTCTCAGAATTTCGATGTAGTTTAAAAATGCATTGGAACTCTTCCATTGTTCTCGGAATTACGCTGAAGGTTAACAATGCTTTGGAACTCTTCCCTTGTTCTGGGAATTCTGCTGAAGTTTAAAAATGCTTTGGAACTCTTCCGTTGTTCTCGGAATTCTGCTGAAGTTTAAAAATTCTGTGGAACTCTTCAATTGTTCTCGTAATTCCGCTGATGTTTAACAATGCTTTGGAACTCTTCCATTGTTCTGGGAATTCTGGTGAAGTTTAAAAATGCTTTGGAACTCTTCCATTGTTCTGGGAATTCTGCTGAAGTTTTAAATTGCTTTGGGACTCTTCCATTGTTCTCAGAATTCCAATGAAGCTTAAAAATGCTTTGGAACTCTTAAACTGTTCTCGGAATTCTGCTAATGTTTAACAATTCTTTGGAACTCTTCCATTGTTCTCGGAATTCCGCTGATGTTTAACAATGCTTTGGAACTCTTCCATTGTTCTCGGAATTGAGCTGTAGTTTAAAAATGCTTTGCAACTCTTTCATTGTTCTCGGAATTCTGCTGAAGTTTAACCATGCTTTGGAACTCTTCCATTGTTCTCGGAATTCCGCTGAAGTTTAAAAATGCTTTGGAACTCTTCCATTGTTCTGGGAATTCAGCTGAAGTTTAAAAATGCTTTGGAACTCTTCCTATGTTCTGGGAGTTCTGCTGAAGTTTAAAATTGCTTTGGAAAATTCCATTGTTCTCAGAATTCCAATGAAGCTTAAAAATGCTTTGTAACACTTACATTGTTCTCGGAATTCCGCTAATGTTTAACCATGCTTTGGAACTCTTCCATTGTTCTCGGAATTCCGCTGTAGTTTAATAATGCTTTGGAACTCTTCCATTGTTTTTGGATTTCCGCTAAAGTTTAGCAATGCTTTGGAACTTTTCCATTGTTCTCGGAATTCCGCAAAAGTTTTTAAATGCTTTGGAACTCTTCCATTGTTCTCGGAATTCTGCTGAATTTTAAAAAAGCTTTGGAACTCTTCCATTGTTCTCGGAATTCCGCTGAAGTTTAACAATGCTTTGGAACTTTTCCATTGTTCTCGGAATACTGTGGAAGTTTAAAAATGCTTTGTAACCCCTCCATTTTTCTCGGAATTCTGCTGAAGTTTAAAAATGGTTGGAACTCTTTCAATGTTCTGGGAATTCAGCTGAAGTTTAAAAATGCTTTGGAACTCTTTCAATGTTCTGGGAATTCCGCTGATGTTTAACAATGCTTTAGAACACTTCCATTGTTACCGGAATTCCGCTGATGTTTAACAATGCTTTTGAACTCTTCCATTGTTCTCGGAATTCCGCTGTAGTTTAAAAATGCATAGGAACTCTTGCATTGTTCTCGGAATTCCGCTGAAGTTTTACAATGCTTTGGAACTCTTCCATTTTTCTCAGAATTCTGCTGAAGTTTAAAAATGCTTTGGAACTCTTCCATTGTTCTCGGAATTCCGCTGATGTTTAACAATGCTTTGGAACTCTTACATTGTTCTCGGAATTCCGCTGTAGTTTAAAAATGCTTTGGAACTCTTCCATTGTTCTCGGAATTGAGCTGTAGTTTAAAAATGCTTTGCAACTCTTTCATTGTTCTCGGAATTCCGCTGAAGTTTAACCATGCTTTGGAACTCTTCCATTGTTCTCGGAATTCCGCTGAAGTTTAAAAATGCTTTTGTACTCCTCCACTGTTCTCGGAATTCTGCTGAAGTTTAAAAATGCTTTGTAACTCTTCCATTGTTCTGGGAATTCAGCTGAAGTTTAAAAATGCTTTGGAACTCTTCCTATGTTCTGGGAGTTCTGCTGAAGTTTAAAATTGCTTTGGAAAATTCCATTGATCTCAGAATTCCAATGAAGCTTAAAAATGCTTTGGAACTCTTACATTGTTCTCGGAATTCCGCTAATGTTTAACAATTCTTTAGAACTCTTTCATTGTTCTCGGAATTCCACTGTAGTTTAAAAATGCTTTGGAACTCTTTCATTGTTCTCGGAATTGCGCTGAAGGTTAACAATGCTTTCGAAGTCTTCCATTGTTCTGGGAATTCTGCTGAAGTTTAAAAATTCTGTGAAACTCTTCCATTGTTCTCGGATTTCCGCTGATGTTTAATAATGCTTTTTGAACTCTTCCATTGTTCTCGGAATTCCACTGATGTTTAACAATGCTTTGGAACTCTTCCATTGTTCTCGGAATTCTGCTGAAGTTTAAAAATGCTTTGGAACTCTTCCATTGCTCTGGGAATTCTGCTGAAGTTTAAAAATTCTGTGGAACTCTTCCATTGTTCTCGGAATTCCGCTAATGTTTAACAATGCTTTGGAACTCTTCCATTGTTCTCGGAAATACGCTGATGTTTAACAATGCTTTGGAACTCTTCCATTGTTCTCGGAATTCTGCTGTAGTTTAAAAATGCTTTGGAACTCTTCCATTGTTTTTGGATTTCCGATAAAGTTTAGCAATGCTTTGGAACTCTTCCATTGTTCTCGGAATTACGCAAAAGTTTATAAATGCTTTGGAACTCTTCCATTGTTCTCGGAATTCTGCTGAAGTTTAAAAAAGCTTTGGAACTCTTCCATTGTTCTTGGAATTCCGTTGATGTTTAATAATGCTTTTGGAACTCATCCATTGTTCTTGGAATTGTGCTAATGTTTAATAATGCTTTTGGATCTCTTCCATTGTTCTCGGAATTCCGCTAGTGTTTAACAATGCTTTGAAACTCTTCCATTGTTCTCGGAATTCTGTTGATGTTTAATAGTTCTTTTGGAACTCTTCCATTGTTCTCAGAATTCTGCTGAAGTTTAAAAATGCTTTAGAACTCTTTCATTGTTCTCGGAATTCCGCTGATGTTTTTCAATCCTATGGAAATCTTCCATTGTTCACCAAATTCCACTGAAGTTTAAAAATGGTTTGGAACTCTTCCAATGTTCTGGGAATTCTGCTGAAGTTTAAAAATGCTTTGGAACTCTTCTATTGTTCTCGGAATTCCGCTGATGTTTAACAATGCTTTGGAACTCTTCCATTGTTCTCGGAATTCCACTGTAGTTTCAAAATGCTTTGGAACTCTTCCATTGTTCTCGGAATTCTGCTGAAGTTTAAAAAAGCTTTGGAACTCTTCCAATGTTCTCGGAAGTCCGCTGATGTTTAACAATGCTTTTGGAACTCTTCCATTGCTCTCGTAATTCCGCTGATGTTTAACAATGCTTTGGAACTCTTCCATTGTTCTGGGAATTCTGGTGAAGTTTAAAAATGCTTTTGAACTCTTCCATTGTTCACGGAAATCTGCTGAAATTTAAAAAGCTTTGTAACTCTTCCATTGTTCTGGGAATTCTGCTGAAGTTTAAAATTGCTTAGGAACTCTTCCATTGTTCTCAGAATTCCAATGAAGCTTAAAAATGCTTTGGAACTCTTCCATTGTTCTCGGAATTCTGCTAATGTTTAATAATGCTTTGGAACTCTTCCATTGTTCTCGGAATTCCGCTGATGTTTAACAATGCTTTGGAACGCTTCCATTGTTCTCGGAATTGAGCTGTAGTTTAAAAATGCTTTGCAACTCTTTCATTGTTCTCGGAATTCCGCTGAAGTTTAACCATGCTTTGGAACTCTTCCATTGTTCTCAGAATTCCGCTGAAGTTTAAAAATGCTTTGGAACTCCTCCACTGTTCTCGGAATTCTGCTGAAGTTTAAAAATGCTTTGGAACTCTTCCATTGTTCTGGGAATTCGGCTGAAGTTTAAAAATGCTTTGGAACTCTTCATATGTTCTGGGAGTTCTGCTGAAGTTTAAATTTGATTTGGAAAATTCCATTGTTCTCAGATTTCCAATGAAGCTTAAAAATGCCTTGGAACTCTTACATTGTTCTCGGAATTCCGCTAATGTTTAACAATGCTTTGGAACGCTTCCATTGTTCTCGGAATTTCGCTGTAGTTTAAAAAAGCTTTGGAACTCTTTCATTGTTCTTGGAATTCCACTGAAGTTTAGCCATGCTTTGGAACTCTTCCATTGTTCTCGGATTTCCGCTGAAGTTTAAAAATGCTTTGGGACTCTTCCATGCTTCTCGGAATTCTGTTGAAGTTTAAAAAAGCTTTTGAACTATTCCATTGTTCTCGGAATTCCGCTAATATTTTACAATGCTTTGGAACTCTTCCATTGTCCTCGGAATTACACTGATGTTTAATAATGCTTTTGGAACTCTTCCATTGTTCTCGTAATTCCGCTGATGTTTAACAATGCTTTGGAACTCTTCTATTGTTCTGGGAATTCTGGTGAAGTTTAAAAATGCTTTGGAACTCTTCCATTGTTCACGGAAATCTGCTGAAGTTTAAAAAGCTTTGTTACTCTTCCATTGTTCTGGGAATTCTGCTGAAGTTTAAAATTGCTTTGGAACTCTTCCATTGTTCTCAGAATTCCAATGAAGCTTAAAAATGCTTTGGAACTCTTCCATTGTTCTCGGTATTCTGCTAATGTTTAACAATGCTTTGGAACTCTTCCATTGTTCTCGGAATTCCGCTGATGTTTAACAATGCTTTGGAACTCTTCCATTGTTCTGGGAATTCGGCTGAAGTTTAAAAAAGCTTTGGAACTCTTCCTATGTCCTGGGAGTTCTGCTGAAGTTTAAAATTGCTTTGTAAAATTCCATTGTTCTCAGAATTCCAAAGAAGCTTAAAAATGCTTTGGAACTCTTACATTGTTCTCGGAATTCCGCTAATTTTTAACAATGCTTTGGAACTCTTCCATTGTTCTCGGAATTACGCTGTAGTTTAAAAATGCTTTGGAACTCTTTCATTGTTCTTGGAATTCCACTGAAGTTTAGCCATGCTTTGGAACTGTTCCATTGTTCTCGGAATTCCGCTGAAGTTTAAAAATGCTTTGGAACTCTTCCATGGTTCTCGGAATTCTGCTGAAGTTTAAAAAAGCTTTTGAACTATTCCTTTGTTCTCGGAAATCCGCTGAAGTTTAGCCATGCTTTGGAACTCTTCCATTGTTCTCGGAATTCCGATGTAGTTTAAAAATGCATTGGAACTCTTCCATTGTTCTCGGAATTGCGCTGAAGGTTAACAATGCTTTCGAAGTCTTCCATTGTTCTGGGAATTCTGCTGAAGTTTAAAAATTCTGTGAAACTCTTCCATTGTTCTCGGAATTCCACTGATGTTTAACAATGCTTTGGAACTCTTCCATTGTTCTCGGAATTCTGCTGAAGTTTAAAAATGCTTTGGAACTCTTCCATTGCTCTGGGAATTCTGCTGAAGTTTAAAAATTCTGTGGAACTCTTCCATTGTTCTCGGAATTCCGCTAATGTTTAACAATGCTTTGGAACTCTTCCATTGTTCTCGGAAATACGCTGATGTTTAACAATGCTTTGGAACTCTTCCATTGTTCTCGGAATTCTGCTGTAGTTTAAAAATGCTTTGGAACTCTTCCATTGTTTTTGGATTTCCGATAAAGTTTAGCAATGCTTTGGAACTCTTCCATTGTTCTCGGAATTACGCAAAAGTTTATAAATGCTTTGGAACTCTTCCATTGTTCTCGGAATTCTGCTGAAGTTTAAAAAAGCTTTGGAACTCTTCCATTGTTCTTGGAATTCCGTTTATGTTTAATAATGCTTTTGGAACTCATCCATTGTTCTTGGAATTGTGCTAATGTTTAATAATGCTTTTGGATCTCTTCCATTGTTCTCGGAATTCCGCTAGTGTTTAACAATGCTTTGAAACTCTTCCATTGTTCTCGGAATTCTGTTGATGTTTAATAGTTCTTTTGGAACTCTTCCATTGTTCTCAGAATTCTGCTGAAGTTTAAAAATGCTTTAGAACTCTTTCATTGTTCTCGGAATTCCGCTGATGTTTTTCAATCCTATGGAAATCTTCCATTGTTCACCAAATTCCACTGAAGTTTAAAAATGGTTTGGAACTCTTCCAATGTTCTGGGAATTCTGCTGAAGTTTAAAAATGCTTTGGAACTCTTCTATTGTTCTCGGAATTCCGCTGATGTTTAACAATGCTTTGGAACTCTTCCATTGTTCTCGGAATTCCACTGTAGTTTCAAAATGCTTTGGAACTCTTCCATTGTTCTCGGAATTCTGCTGAAGTTTAAAAATGCTTGGAAGTCTTCCATTGTTCTCGGAATACTGCTGAAGTTTAAAAAAGCTTTGGAACTCTTCCAATGTTCTCGGAAGTCCGCTGATGTTTAACAATGCTTTTGGAACTCTTCCATTGTTCTCGTAATTCCGCTGATGTTTAACAATGCTTTGGAACTCTTCCATTGTTCTGGGAATTCTGGTGAAGTTTAAAAATGCTTTTGAACTCTTCCATTGTTCACGGAAATCTGCTGAAATTTAAAAAGCTTTGTAACTCTTCCATTGTTCTGGGAATTGTGCTGAAGTTTAAAATTGCTTAGGAACTCTTCCATTGTTCTCAGAATTCCAATGAAGCTTAAAAATGCTTTGGAACTCTTCCATTGTTCTCGGAATTCTGCTAATGTTTAATAATGCTTTGGAACTCTTCCATTGTTCTCGGAATTCCGCTGATGTTTAACAATGCTTTGGAACGCTTCCATTGTTCTCGCAATTGAGCTGTAGTTTAAAAATGCTTTGCAACTCTTTCATTGTTCTCGGAATTCCGCTGAAGTTTAACCATGAATTGGAACTCTTCCATTGTTCTCAGAATTCCGCTGAAGTTTAAAAATGCTTTGGAACTCCTCCACTGTTCTCGGAATTCTGCTGAAGTTTAAAAATGCTTTGGAACTCTTCCATTGTTCTGGGAATTCGGCTGAAGTTTAAAAATGCTTTGGAACTCTTCATATGTTCTGGGAGTTCTGCTGAAGTTTAAATTTGATTTGGAAAATTCCATTGTTCTCAGATTTCCAATGAAGCTTAAAAATGCCTTGGAACTCTCACATTGTTCTCGGAATTCCGCTAATGTTTAACAATGCTTTGGAACGCTTCCATTGTTCTCGGAATTTCGCTGTAGTTTAAAAAAGCTTTGGAACTCTTTCATTGTTCTTGGAATTCCACTGAAGTTTAGCCATGCTTTGGAACTCTTCCATTGTTCTCGGATTTCCGCTGAAGTTTAAAAATGCTTTGGGACTCTTCCATGCTTCTCGGAATTCTGTTGAAGTTTAAAAAAGCTTTTGAACTATTCCATTGTTCTCGGAATTCCGCTAATATTTTACAATGCTTTGGAACTCTTTCATTGTTCTCGGAATTCCGCTGAAGTTTAGCCATGCTTTGCAACTCTTCCATTGTTCTCGGAATTCCGCTGAAGTTTAAAAATGCTTTGGAACTCTTCCATTGTTCTCGGAATTCTGCTGAAGTTTAAAAAAGCTTTGGAACTTTTCCAATGTTCTCGGAATTCCGCTGATGTTTAATAATGCTTTTGGAACTCTTCCATTGTCCTCGGAATTACACTGATGTTTAATAATGCTTTTGGAACTCTTCCATTGTTCTCGTAATTCCGCTGATGTTTAACAATGCTTTGGAACTCTTCTATTGTTCTGGGAATTCTGGTGAAGTTTAAAAATGCTTTGGAACTCTTCCATTGTTCACGGAAATCTGCTGAAGTTTAAAAAGCTTTGTTACTCTTCCATTGTTCTGGGAATTCTGCTGAAGTTTAAAATTGCTTTGGAACTCTTCCATTGTTCTCAGAATTCCAATGAAGCTTAAAAATGCTTTGGAACTCTTCCATTGTTCTCGGTATTCTGCTAATGTTTAACAATGCTTTGGAACTCTTCCATTGTTCTCGGAATTCCGCTGATGTTTAACAATGCTTTGGAACTCTTCCATTGTTCTGGGAATTCGGCTGAAGTTTAAAAAAGATTTGGAACTCTTCCTATGTCCTGGGAGTTCTGCTGAAGTTTAAAATTGCTTTGTAAAATTCCATTGTTCTCAGAATTCCAATGAAGCTTAAAAATGCTTTGGAACTCTTACATTGTTCTCGGAATTCCGCTAATTTTTAACAATGCTTTGGAACTCTTCCATTGTTCTCGGAATTACACTGTAGTTTAAAAATGCTTTGGAACACTTTCATTGTTCTTGGAATTCCACTGAAGTTTAGCCATGCTTTGGAACTGTTCCATTGTTCTCGGAATTCCGCTGAAGTTTAAAAATGCTTTGGAACTCTTCCATGGTTCTCGGAATTCTGCTGAAGTTTAAAAAAGCTTTTGAACTATTCCTTTGTTCTCGGAAATCCGCTCATATTTAACAATGCTTTGGAACTCTTCCATTGTTCTCGGAATTCCGCTCATATTTAACAATGCTTTGGAACTCTTCCATTGTTCTCGGAATTCCGCTGATGTTTAACAATGCTTTGGAACTCTTCCATTGTTCTCGGAATTCTGTTGAAGTTTAAAAATGCTTTGGATCTCTTCCATTGTTCTCGGAATTCTGCTGATGTTTAACCATGCTTTGGAACTCTTCCATTGTTCTCGGAATTCCTCTGTAGTTTAAAAATGCTTTGTAACTCTTTCATTGTTCTCGGAATTCCGCTGAAGCTTAACCATGCTTTGGAACTCTTCCATTGTTCTCGGAATTCCGCTGAAGTTTAAAAATGCTTTGGAACTCCACCATTGTTCTCGGAATTCTGCTGAAGTTTAAAAATGCTTTGGAACTCTTCCATTGTTGTGGGAATTCGGCTGAAGTTTAAAAATGCTTTGGAACTCTTCCTATGTTCTGGGAGTTCTGCTGAAGTTTAAAATTGCTTTGGAAAATTCCATTGTTCTCAGAATTCCAAAGAAGCTTAAAAATGCTTTGGAACTCTTCCATTGTTCTCGGAATTCTGCTGAATTTTAAAAAAGCTTTGGAACTCTTCCATTGTTCTCGGAATTCCGCTGAAGTTTAACAATGCTTTGGAACTTTTCCATTGTTCTCGTAATACTGTGGAAGTTTAAAAATGCTTTGTAACCCCTCCATTTTTCTCGGAATTCTGCTGAAGTTTAAAAATGCTTTGGAACTCTTTCAATGTTCTGGGAATTCAGCTGAAGTTTAAAAATGCTTTGGAACTCTTTCAATGTTCTGGGAATTCCGCTGATGTTTAACAATGCTTTAGAACACTTCCATTGTTACCGGAATTCCGCTGATGTTTAACAATGCTTTTGAACTCTTCCATTGTTCTCGGAATTCCGCTGTAGTTTAAAAATGCATAGGAACTCTTGCATTGTTCTCGGAATTCCGCTGAAGTTTTACAATGCTTTGGAACTCTTCCATTTTTCTCGGAATTCTGCTGAAGTTTAAAAATGCTTTGGAACTCTTCCATTGTTCTCGGAATTCCGCTGATGTTTAACAATGCTTTGGAACTCTTACATTGTTCTCGGAATTCCGCTGTCGTTTAAAAATGCTTTGGAACTCTTCCATTGTTCTCGGAATTCCGCTGTAGTTTAAAAATGCTTTGGAACTCTTTCATTGTTCTCGGAATTCCGCTGAAGTTTAGCCATGCTTTGGAACTCTTCCATTGTTCTCAGAATTTCGATGTAGTTTAAAAATGCATTGGAACTCTTCCATTGTTCTCGGAATTATGCTGAAGGTTAACAATGCTTTGGAACTCTTCCCTTGTTCTGGGAATTCTGCTGAAGTTTAAAAATGCTTTGGAACTCTTCCGTTGTTCTCGGAATTCTGCTGAAGTTTAAAAATTCTGTGGAACTCTTCCATTGTTCTCGGATTTCCGCTGATGTTTAATAATGCTTTTTGAACTCTTCCATTGTTCTCGGAATACCGCTGATGTTTAACAATGCTTTGGAACTCTTCCATTGTTCTCGGAATTCTGCTGAAGTTTAAAAATGCTTTGGAACTCTTCCATCGCTCTGGGAATTCTGCTGAAGTTTAAAAATTCTGTGGAACTCTTCCATTGTTCTTGGAAATCCGCTAATGTTTAACAATGCTTTGGAACTCTTCCACTGTTCTCGGAATTCTGTGGAAGTTTAAAAATGCTTTGGAACTCTTCCATTGTTCTCGGAATTCTGCTGAAGTTTAAAAATGCTTGGAACTCTTCCATTGTTCTCGGAATTCTGCTGAAGTTTAAAAATGCTTTGGAACTCTTCCAATGATCTCGGAATTCCGCTGATGTTTAATAATGCTTTTGGAACTCTTCTATTTTTCTCGGAATTCCGCTGATGTTTATCAATGCTTTTGAACTCTTCAATTGTTATCGGAATTCCGCTGATGTTTAACAATGCTTTGGAACTCTTCCATTGTTCTGGGAATTCTGGTGAAGTTTAAAAATGCTTTGGAACTCTTCCATTGTTCACGGAAATCTGCTGAAGTTTAAAAAGCTTTGTAACTCTTCCATTGTTCTGGGAATTCTGCTGAAGTTTAAAATTGCTTTGGGACTCTTCCACTGTTCTCAGAATTCCAATGAAGCTTAAAAATGCTTTGGAACTCTTCCATTGTTCTCGGAATTCCGCTGATGTTTAACAATGCTTTGGAACTCTTCCATTGTTCTCGGAATTGAGCTGTAGTTTAAAAATGCTTTGCAACTCTTTCATTGTTCTCGGAATTCCGCTGAAGTTTAACCATGCTTTGGAACTCTTCCATTGTTCTCGGAATTCCGCTGAAGTTTAAAAATGCTTTTGAACTCCTCCACTGTTCTCGGAATTCTGCTGAAGTTTAAAAATGCTTTGTAACTCTTCCATTGTTCTGGGAATTCAGCTGAAGTTTAAAAATGCTTTGGAACTCTTCCTATGTTCTGGGAGTTCTGCTGAAGTTTAAAATTGCTTTGGAAAATTCCATTGATCTCAGAATTCCAATGAAGCTTAAAAATGCTTTGGAACTCTTACATTGTTCTCGGAATTCCGCTAATGTTTAACAATGCTTTGGAACTCTTCCATTGTTCTCGGAATTCCGCTGTAGTTTAAAAATGCTTTGGAACTCTTTCATTATTCTTGGAATTCCACTGAAGTTTAGCCATGCTTTGGAACTCTTCCATTGTTCTCAGAATTCCGATGAAGTTTAAAAATGCTTTGGAACTCTTCCATGGTTCTCGGAATTCTGCTGAAGTTTAAAAAAGATTTTGAACTATTCCACTGTTCTCGGAATTCCGCTAATATTTAACAATGCTTTAGAACTCTTTCATTGTTCTCGGAATTCCGCTGAAGTTTAGCCATGCTTTGGAACTCTTCCATTGTTCTCGGAATTCTGATGTAGTTTAAAAATGCATTGGAACTCTTCCATTGTTCTCGGAATTGCGCTGAAGGTTAACAATGCTTTCGAAGTCTTCCATTGTTCTGGGAATTCTGCTGAACTTTAAAAATTCTGTGAAACTCTTCCATTGTTCTCGGATTTCCGCTGATGTTTAATAATGCTTTTTGAACTCTTCCATTGTTCTCGGAATTCCACTGATGTTTAACAATGCTTTGGAACTCTTCCATCGTTCTCGGAATTCTGCTGAAGTTTAAAAATGCTTTGGAACTCTTCCATTGCTCTGGGAATTCTGCTGAAGTTTAAAAATTCTGTGGAACTCTTCCATTGTTCTCGGAATTCCGCTAATGTTTAACAATGCTTTGGAACTCTTCCATTGTTCTCGGAAATACGCTGATGTTTAACAATGCTTTGGAACTCTTCCATTGTTCTCGGAATTCTGCTGTAGTTTAAAAATGCTTTGGAACTCTTCCATTGTTTTTGGATTTCCGATAAAGTTTAGCAATGCTTTGGAACTCTTCCATTGTTCTCGGAATTCTGCAAAAGTTTATAAATGCTTTGGAACTCTTCCATTGTTCTCGGAATTCTGCTGAAATTTAAAAAAGCTTTGGAACTCTTCCATTGTTCTTGGAATTCCGTTGATGTTTAATAATGCTTTTGGAACTCATCCATTGTTCTTGGAATTGTGCTAATGTTTAATAATGCTTTTGGATCTCTTCCATTGTTCTCGGAATTCCGCTAGTGTTTAACAATGCTTTGAAACTCTTCCATTGTTCTCGGAATTCTGTTGATGTTTAATAGTTCTTTTGGAACTCTTCCATTGTTCTCAGAATTCTGCTGAAGTTTAAAAATGCTTTAGAACTCTTCCATTGTTCTCGGAATTCCGCTGATGTTTTTCAATCCTATGGAAATCTTCCATTGTTCACCAAATTCCACTGAAGTTTAAAAATGGTTTGGAACTCTTCCAATGTTCTGGGAATTCTGCTGAAGTTTAAAAATGCTTTGGAACTCTTCTATTGTTCTCGGAATTCCGCTGATGTTTAACAATGCTTTGGAACTCTTCCATTGTTCTCGGAATTCCACTGTAGTTTCAAAATGCTTTGGAATGCTTCCATTGTTCTCGGAATTCCGCTGAAGTTTAACAATGCTTTGGAACTCTTCCATTGTTCTCGGAATTCTGTGGAAGTTTAAAAATGCTTTGGAACTCTTCCATTGTTCTCGGAATTCTGCTGAAGTTTAAAAATGCTTGGAACTCTTCCATTGTTCTCGGAATTCTGCTGAAGTTTAAAAAAGCTTTGGAACTCTTCCAATGTTCTCGGAAGTCCGCTGATGTTTAACAATGCTTTTGGAACTCTTCCATTGTTCTCGTAATTCCGCTGATGTTTAACAATGCTTTGGAACTCTTCCATTGTTCTGGGAATTCTGGTGAAGTTTAAAAATGCTTTTGAACTCTTCCATTGTTCACGGAAATCTGCTGAAATTTAAAAAGCTTTGTAACTCTTCCATTGTTCTGGGAATTCTGCTGAAGTTTAAAATTGCTTAGGAACTCTTCCATTGTTCTCAGAATTCCAATGAAGCTTAAAAATGCTTTGGAACTCTTCCATTGTTCTCGGAATTCTGCTAATGTTTAACAATGCTTTGGAACTCTTCCATTGTTCTCGGAATTCCGCTGATGTTTAACAATGCTTTGGAACGCTTCCATTGTTCTCGGAATTGAGCTGTAGTTTAAAAATGCTTTGCAACTCTTTCATTGTTCTCGGAATTCCGCTGAAGTTTAACCATGCTTTTGAATTCTTCCATTGTTCTCAGAATTCCGCTGAAGTTTAAAAATGCTTTGGAACTCCTCCACTGTTCTCGGAATTCTGCTGAAGTTTAAAAATGCTTTGGAACTCTTCCATTGTTCTGGGAATTCGGCTGAAGTTTAAAAATGCTTTGGAACTCTTCATATGTTCTGGGAGTTCTGCTGAAGTTTAAACTTGATTTGGAAAATTCCATTGTTCTCAGATTTCCAATGAAGCTTAAAAATGCCTTGGAACTTTTACATTGTTCTCGGAATTCCGCTAATGTTTAACAATGCTTTGGAACGCTTCCATTGTTCTCGGAATTTCGCTGTAGTTTTAAAAAGCTTTGGAACTCTTTCATTGTTCTTGGAATTCCACTGAAGTTTAGCCATGCTTTGGAACTCTTCCATTGTTCTCGGATTTCCGCTGAAGTTTAAAAATGCTTTGGGACTCTTCCATGCTTCTCGGAATTCTGCTGAAGTTTAAAAAAGCTTTTGAACTATTCCATTGTTCTCGGAATTCCGCTAATATTTTACAATGCTTTGGAACTCTTTCATTGTTCTCGGAATTCCGCTGAAGTTTAGCCATGCTTTGCAACTCTTCCATTGTTCCCGGAATTCCGCTGAAGTTTAAAAATGCTTTGGAACTCTTCCATTGTACTCGGAATTCTGCTGAAGTTTAAAAAAGCTTTGGAACTTTTCCAATGTTCTCGGAATTCCGCTGATGTTTAATAATGCTTTTGGAACTCTTCCATTGTCCTCGGAATTATACTGATGTTTAATAATGCTTTTGGAACTCTTCCATTGTTCTCGTAATTCCGCTGATGTTTAACAATGCTTTGGAACTCTTCTATTGTTCTGGGAACTCTGGTGAAGTTTAAAAATGCTTTGGAACTCTTCCATTGTTCACGGAAATTTGCTGAAGTTTAAAAAGCTTTGTTACTCTTCCATTGTTCTGGGAATTCTGCTGAAGTTTAAAATTGCTTTGGAACTCTTCCATTGTTCTCAGAATTCCAATGAAGCTTAAAAATGCTTTGGAACTCTTCCATTGTTCTCGGTATTCTGCTAATGTTTAACAATGCTTTGGAACTCTTCCATTGTTCTCGGAATTCCGCTGATGTTTAACAATGCTTTGGAACTCTTCCATTGTTCTGGGAATTCGGCTGAAGTTTAAAAATGCTTTGGAACTCTTCCTATGTCCTGGGAGTTCTGCTGAAGTTTAAAATTGCTTTGTAAAATTCCATTGTTCTCAGAATTCCAATGAAGCTTAAAAATGCTTTGGAACTCTTACATTGTTCTCGGAATTCCGCTAATTTTTAACAATGCTTTGGAACTCTTCCATTGTTCTCGGAATTACGCTGTAGTTTAAAAATGCTTTGGAACTCTTTCATTGTTCTTGGAATTCCACTGAAGTTTAGCCATGCTTTGGAACTGTTCCATTGTTCTCGGAATTCCGCTGAAGTTTAAAAATGCTTTGGAACTCTTCCATGGTTCTCGGAATTCTGCTGAAGTTTAAAAAAGCTTTTGAACTATTCCTTTGTTCTCGGAAATCCGCTCATATTTAACAATGCTTTGGAACTCTTCCATTGTTCTCGGAATTCTGATCATATTTAACAATGCTTTGGAACTCTTCCATTGTTCTCGGAATTCCGCTGATGTTTAACAATGCGTTGGAACTCTTCCATTGTTCTCGGAATTCTGTTGAAGTTTAAAAATGCTTTGGATCTCTTCCATTGTTCTCGGAATTCTGCTGATGTTTAACCATGCTTTGGAACTCTTCCATTGTTCTCGGAATTCCGCTGTAGTTTAAAAATGCTTTGCAACTCTTTCATTGTTCTCGGAATTCCGCTGAAGCTTAACCATGCTTTGGAACTCTTCCATTGCTCTCGGAATTCCGCTGAAGTTTAAAAATGCTTTGGAACTCCACCATTGTTCTCGGAATTCTGCTGAAGTTTAAAAATGCTTTGGAACTCTTCCATTGTTGTGGGAATTCGGCTGAAGTTTAAAAATGCTTTGGAACTCTTCCTATGTTCTGGGAGTTCTGCTGAAGTTTAAAATTGCTTTGGAAAATTCCATTGTTCTCAGAATTCCAAAGAAGCTTAAAAATGCTTTGGAACTCTTACATTGTTCTTGGAATTCCACTGAAGTTTAGCCATGCTTTGGAACTCTTCCATTGTTCTCGGAATTCCGCTGTAGTTTAAAAATGCTTTGGAACTCTTTCATTGTTCTTGGAATTCCACTGAAGTTTAGCCATGCTTTGGAACTCTTCCATTGTTCTCGGATTTCCGCTGAAGTTTAAAAATGCTTTGGAACTCTTCCATGGTTCTTGGAATTCTGCTGAAGTTAAAAAAACTTTTGAACTATTCCTTTGTTCTCGGAATTCCGCTCATATTTAACAATGCCTTGGAACTCTTCCATTGTTCTCGGAATTCCGCTGATGTTTAATAATGCTTTTGGAACTCATCCATTGTTCTCGGAATTCCACTAATGTTTAACAATGCTTTGGAACTCATCCATTGTTCTCGGAATTCTGATGATGTTTAATATTGCTTTTGGAACTTTTTCATTGTGGTCGGAATTCTGCTGATGTTTAAAAATGTTTTGCAACTCTTCCATTGTTCTCGGAATTCCGCTGATGTTTATCAAACCTATGGAACTCTTTCATTGTTCTCGGAATTCTGTTGATGTTTAGTAATGCTTTTGGAACTCTTCCATTGTTCTCGGATTTCTGCTGATGTTTAATAATGCTTTTTGAACTCTTCCATTGTTCTCGGAATTCCGCTGATGTTTAACAATGCTTTGGAACTCTTCCATTGTTCTCAGAATTCTGCTGAAGTTTTAAAATGCTTTGGAACTCTTCCATTGCTCTGGGAATTCTGCTGAAGTTTAAAAATTCTGTAGAACTCTTCCATTGTTCTTGGAATTCCGCTAATGTTTAACAATGCTTTGGAACTCTTCCATTGTTCTCGGAAAAACGCTGATGTTTAACAATGCTTTGGAACTCTTCCATTGTTCTCGGAATTCCGCTGTGGTTTAAAAATGCTTTGGAAATCTTCCATTGTTTTCGGATTTTCGCTAAAGTTTAGCAATGCTTTGGAACTCTTCCACTGTTCTCGGAATTCCGTAAAAGTTTATAAATGCTTTGAAACTCTTCCATTGTTCTCGGAATTCTGCTGAAGTTTAAAAAAGCTTTGGAACTCTTCCAATGTTCTCTGAATTCCGCTGATGTTTAATAATGCTTTTGGAACTCTTCCATTTTTCTCGGAATTCCGCTGATGTTTAACAATGCTTTGGAACTCATCCATTGTTCTCGGAATTCCGCTGAAGTTTAAAAATGCTTTGGAACTCTTCCATTGTTCTCGGAATTCCGCTGATGTTTAACAATGCTTTGGAACTCTTCCATTGTTCTCGGAATTCCGCTGAAGTTTAAAAATGCTTTTGAACTCCTCCACTGTTCTCGGAATTCTGCTGAAGTTTAAAAATGCTTTGTAACTCTTCCATTGTTCTGGGAATTCAGTTAAAGTTTAAAAATGCTTTGGAACTCTTCCTATGTTCTGGGAGTTCTGCTGAAGTTTAAAATTGCTTTGGAAAATTCCATTGTTCTCAGAATTATAATGAAGCTTAAAAATGCTTTGGAACTCTTACATTGTTCTCGGAATTCCGCTAATGTTTAACAATGCTTTGGAACTCTTCCATTGTTCTCGGAATTCCGCTGTAGTTTAAAAATGCTTTGGAACTCTTTCATTATTCTTGGAATTCCACAGAAGTTTAGCCATGCTTTGGAACTCTTCCATTGTTCTCAGAATTCCGATGAAGTTTAAAAATGCTTTGGAACTCTTCCATGGTTCTCGGAATTCTGCTGAAGTTTAAAAAAGATTTTGAACTATTCCATTGTTCTCGGAATTCCGCTATTTAACAATGCTTTGGAACTCTTTCATTGTTCTCGGAATTCCACTGTAGTTTAAAAATGCTTTGGAACTCTTTCATTGTTCTCGGAATTCCGCTGAAGTTTAGCCATGCTTTGGAACTCTTCCATTGTTCTCGGAATTCCGATGTAGTTTAAAAATGCATTGGAACTCTTCCATTGTTCTCGGAATTGCGCTGAACGTTAACAATGCTTTTGAAGTCTTCCATTGTTCTGGGAATTCTGCTGAAGTTTAAAAATTCTGTGAAACTCTTCCATTGTTCTCGGATTTCCGCTGATGTTTAATAATGCTATTTGAACTCTTCCATTGTTCTTGGAATTCCACTGATGTTTAACAATGCTTTGGAACTCTTCCAATGTTCTGGGAATTCTGCTGAAGTTTAAAAATGCTTTGGAACTCTTCTATTGTTCTCGGAATTCCGCTGATGTTTAACAATGCTTTGGAACTCTTCCATTGTTCTCGGAATTCCACTGTAGCTTCAAAATGCTTTGGAACGCTTCCATTGTTCTCGGATTTCCGCTGAAGTTTAACAATGCTTTGGAACTCTTCCATTGTTCTCGGAATTCTGTGGAAGTTTAAAAATGCTTTCGAACTCTTCCATTGTTCTCGGAAGTCCACTGATGTTTAACAATGCTTTTGGAACTCTTCCATTGTTCTCGTAATTCCGCTGATGTTTAACAATGCTTTGGAACTCTTCCATTGTTCTGGGAATTCTGGTGAAGTTTAAAAATGCTTTTGAACTCTTCCATTGTTCACGGAAATCTGCTGAAATTTAAAAAGCTTAGTAACTCTTCCATTGTTCTGGGAATTCTGCTGAAGTTTAAAATTGCTTAGGAACTCTTCCATTGTTCTCAGAATTCCAATGAAGCTTAAAAATGCTTTGGAACTCTTTCATTGTTCTTGGAATTCCACTGAAGTTTAGCCATGCTTTGGAACTCTTACATTGTTCTCGGATTTCCGCTGAAGTTTAAAAATGCTTTGGGACTCTTCCATGCTTCTCGGAATTCTGCTGAAGTTTAAAAAAGCTTTTGAACTATTCCATTGTTCTCGGAATTCCGCTAATATTTTACAATGCTTTGGAACTCTTTCATTGTTCTCGGAATTCCGCTGAAGTTTAAAAATGCTTTGGAACTCTTCCATTGTTCTCAGAATTCTGCTGAAGTTTAAAAATGCTTTGGAACTCTTCCATTGCTCTGGGAATTCTGCTGAAGTTTAAAAATTCTGTGGAACTCTTCCATTGTTCTTGGAATTCCGCTAATGTTTAACAATGCTTTGGAAATCTTCCATTGTTCTCGGAATTCCGCTGTGGTTTAAAAATGCTTTGGAAATCTTCTATTGTTTTCGGATTTTCGTTAAAGTTTAGCAATGCTTTGGAACCCTTCCATTGTTCTCGGAATTCCGTAAAAGTTTATAAATGCTTTGAAACTCTTCCATTGTTCTCGGAATTCTGCTGAAGTTTAAAAAAGCTTTGGAACTCTTCCAATTTTCTCTGAATTCCGCTGATATTTAATAATGCTTTTGGAACTCTTCCATTTTTCTCGGAATTCCGCTGATGTTTAACAATGCTTTGGGACTCTTTCACTGTTCTCAGAATTCCAATGAAGCTTAAAAATGCTTTGGAACTCTTCCATTGTTCTCGGAATTCCGCTGATGTTTAACAATGCTTTGGAACTCTTCCACTGTTCTCGGAATTGAGCTGTAGTTTAAAAATGCTTTGCAACTCTTTCATTGTTCTCGGAATTCCGCTGAAGTTTAACCATGCTTTGGAACTCTTCCATTGTTCTCGGAATTCCGCTGAAGTTTAAAAATGCTTTTGAACTCCTCCACTGTTCTCGGAATTCTGCTGAAGTTGAAAAATGCTTTGTAACTCTTCCATTGTTCTGGGAATTCAGCTGAAGTTTAAAAATGCTTTGGAACTCTTCCTATGTTCTGGGAGTTCTGCTGAAGTTTAAAATTGCTTTGGAAAATTCCATTGTTCTCAGAATTCCAATGAAGCTTAAAAATGCTTTGGAACTCTTACATTGTTCTCGGAATTCCGCTAATGTTTAACAATGCTTTGGAACTCTGCCATTGTTCTCGGAATTCCGCTGTAGTTTAAAAATGCTTTGGAACTCTTTCATTATTCTTGGAATTCCACTGAAGTTTAGCCATGCTTTGGAACTCTTCCATTGTTCTCAGAATTCCGATGAAGTTTAAAAATGCTTTGGAACTCTTCCATGGTTCTCGGAATTCTGCTGAAGTTTAAAAAAGATTTTGAACTATTCCATTGTTCTCGGAATTCCGCTAATATTTAACAATGCTTTGGAACTCTTTCATTGTTCTCGGAATTCCACTGTAGTTTAAAAATGCTTTGGAACTCTTTCATTGTTCTCGGAATTCCGCTGAAGTTTAGCCATGCTTTGGAACTCTTCCATTGTTCTCGGAATTCCGATGTAGTTTAAAAATGCATTTTAACTCTTCCATTGTTCTCGGAATTGCGCTGAAGGTTAACAATGCTTTTGAAGTCTTCCATTGTTCTGGGAATTCTGCTGAAGTTTAAAAATTCTGTGAAACTCTTCCATTGTTCTCGGATTTCCGCTGATGTTTAATAATGCTTTTTGAACTCTTCCATCATTCTCGGAATTCCACTGATGTTTAACAATGCTTTGGAACTCTTCCATTGTTCTCGGAATTCTGCTGAAGTTTAAAAATGCTTTGGAACCCTTCCATTGCTCTGGGAATTCTGCTGAAGTTTAAAAATTCTGTGGAACTCTTCCATTGTTCTCGGAATTCCGCTAATGTTTAACAATGCTTTGGAACTCTTCCATTGTTCTCGGAAATACGCTGATGTTTAACAATGCTTTGGAACTCTTCCATTGTTCTCGGAATTCTGTTGTAGTTTAAAAATGCTTTGGAACTCTTCCATTGTTTTTGGATTTCCGATAAAGTTTAGCAATGCTTTGGAACTCTTCCATTGTTCTCGGAATTCCGCAAAAGTTTATAAATGCTTTGGAACTCTTCCATTGTTCTCGGAATTCTGCTGAAGTTTAAGAAAGCTTTGGAACTCTTCCATTGTTCTTGGAATTCCGTTGATGTTTAATAATGCTTTTGGAACTCATCCATTGTTCTTGGAATTGTGCTAATGTTTAACAATGCTTTGGAACACTTCCATTGTTCTCGGAATTCCGCTGATGTTTAATAATGCTTTTGGATCTCTTCCATTGTTCTCGGAATTCCGCTAGTGTTTAACAATGCTTTGAAACTCTTCCATTGTTCTCGGAATTCTGCTGATGTTTAATAGTTCTTTTGGAACTCTTCCATTGTTCTCAGAATTCTGCTGAAGTTTAAAAATGCTTTAGAACTCTTCCATTGTTCTCGGAATTCCGCTGATGTTTTCCAATCCTATGGAAATCTTCCATTGTTCACCAAATTCCACTGAAGTTTAAAAATGGTTTGGAACTCTTCCAATGTTCTGGGAATTCTGTGGAAGTTTAAAAATGCTTTGGAACTCTTCCATTGTTCTCGGAATTCTGCTGAAGTTTAAAAATGCTTGGAACTCTTCCATTGTTCTCGGAATTCTGCTGAAGTTTAAAAAAGCTTTGGAACTCTTCCAATGTTCTCGGAAGTCCGCTGATGTTTAACAATGCTTTTGGAACTCTTCCATTGTTCTCGTAATTCCGCTGATGTTTAACAATGCTTTGGAAGTCTTCCATTGTTCTGGGAATTCTGGTGAAGTTTAAAAATGCTTTTGAACTCTTCCATTGTTCACGGAAATCTGCTGAAATTTAAAAAGCTTTGTAACTCTTCCATTGTTCTGGGAATTCTGCTGAAGTTTAAAATTGCTTAGGAACTCTTCCATTGTTCTCAGAATTCCAATGAAGCTTAAAAATGCTTTGGAACTCTTCCATTGTTCTCGGAATTCTGCTCATGTTTAACAATGCTTTGGAACTCTTCCATTGTTCTCGGAATTCCGCTGATGTTTAACAATGCTTTGGAACGCTTCCATTGTTCTCGGAATTGAGCTGAAGTTTAAAAATGCTTTGCAACTCTTTCATTGTTCTCGGAATTCCGCTGAAGTTTAAAAATGCTTTGGAACTCTTCATATGTTCTGGGAGTTCTGCTGAAGTTTAAATTTGATTTGGAAAATTCCATTGTTCTCAGTATTCCAATGAAGCTTAAAAATGCTTTGGAACTCTTACATTGTTCTCGGAATTCCGCTAATGTTTAACAATGCTTTGGAACGCTTCCATTGTTCTCGGAATTCCGCTGTAGTTTAAAAAAGCTTTGGAACTCTTTCATTGTTCTCGGAATTCCGCTGAAGTTTAGCCATGCTTTGCAACTCTTCCATTGTTCTCGGAATTCTGCTGAAGTTTAAAAATGCTTTGGAACTCTTCCATTGTTCTCAGAATTCTGCTGAAGTTTAAAAAAGCTTTGGAACTCTTCCAATGTTCTCGGAATTCCGCTGATGTTTAATAATGCTTTTGGAACTCCTCCATTGTCCTCGGAATTATACTGATGTTTAATAATGCTTTTGGAACTCTTCCATTGTTCTCGTAATTCCGCTGATGTTTAACAATGCTTTGGAATTATTCTATTGTTCTGGGAATTCTGGTGAAGTTTAAAAATGCTTTGGAACTCTTCCATTGTTCACGGAAATCTGCTGAAGTTTAAAAAGCTTTGTTACTCTTCCATTGTTCTGGGAATTCTGCTGAAGTTTAAAATTGCTTTGGAACTCTTCCATTGTTCTCAGAATTCCAATGAAGCTTAAAAATGCTTTGGAACTCTTCCATTGTTCTCGGTATTCTGCTAATGTTTAACAATGCTTTGGAACTCTTCCATTGTTCTGGGAATTCTGGTGAAGTTTAAAAATGCTTTTGAACTCTTCCATTGTTCACGGAAATCTGCTGAAATTTAAAAAGCTTAGTAACTCTTCCATTGTTCTGGGAATTCTGCTGAAGTTTAAAATTGCTTAGGAACTCTTCCATTGTTCTCAGAATTCCAATGAAGCTTAAAAATGCTTTGGAACTCTTTCATTGTTCTTGGAATTCCACTGAAGTTTAGCCATGCTTTGGAACTCTTCCATTGTTCTCGGATTTCCGCTGAAGTTTAAAAATGCTTTGGGACTCTTCCATGCTTCTCGGAATTCTGCTGAAGTTTAAAAAAGCTTTTGAACTATTCCATTGTTCTCGGAATTCCGCTAATATTTTACAATGCTTTGGAACTCTTTCATTGTTCTCGGAATTCCGCTGAAGTTTAAAAATGCTTTGGAACTCTTCCATTGTTCTCAGAATTCTGCTGAAGTTTAAAAATGCTTTGGAACTCTTCCATTGCTCTGGGAATTCTGCTGAAGTTTAAAAATTCTGTGGAACTCTTCCATTGTTCTTGGAATTCCGCTAATGTTTAACAATGCTTTGGAACTCTTCCATTGTTCTCGGAAAAACGCTGATGTTTAACAATGCTTTGGAACTCTTCCATTGTTCTCGGAATTCCGCTGTGGTTTAAAAATGCTTTGGAAATCTTCTATTGTTTTCGGATTTTCGTTAAAGTTTAGCAATGCTTTGGAACTCTTCCATTGTTCTCGGAATTCCGTAAAAGTTTATAAATGCTTTGAAACTCTTTCATTGTTCTCGGAATTCCGCTGAAGTTTAACCATGCTTTGGAACTCTTCCATTGTTCTCGGAATTCCGCTGAAGTTTAAAAATGCTTTTGAACTCCTCCACTGTTCTCGGAATTCTGCTGAAGTTGAAAAATGCTTTGTAACTCTTCCATTGTTCTGGGAATTCAGCTGAAGTTTAAAAATGCTTTGGAACTCTTCCTATGTTCTGGGAGTTCTGCTGAAGTTTAAAATTGCTTTGGAAAATTCCATTGTTCTCAGAATTCCAATGAAGCTTAAAAATGCTTTGGAACTCTTACATTGTTCTCGGAATTCCGCTAATGTTTAACAATGCTTTGGAACTCTGCCATTGTTCTCGGAATTCCGCTGTAGTTTAAAAATGCTTTGGAACTCTTTCATTATTCTTGGAATTCCACTGAAGTTTAGCCATGCTTTGGAACTCTTCCATTGTTCTCAGAATTCCAATGAAGTTTAAAAATGCTTTGGAACTCTTCCATGGTTCTCGGAATTCTGCTGAAGTTTAAAAAAGATTTTGAACTATTCCATTGTTCTCGGAATTCCGCTAATATTTAACAATGCTTTGGAACTCTTTCATTGTTCTCGGAATTCCACTGTAGTTTAAAAATGCTTTGGAACTCTTTCATTGTTCTCGGAATTCCGCTGAAGTTTAGCCATGCTTTGGAACTCTTCCATTGTTCTCGGAATTCCGATGTAGTTTAAAAATGCATTGGAACTCTTCCATTGTTCTCGGAATTGCGCTGAAGGTTAACAATGCTTTTGAAGTCTTCCATTGTTCTGGGAATTCTGCTGAAGTTTAAAAATTCTGTGAAACTCTTCCATTGTTCTCGGATTTCCGCTGATGTTTAATAATGCTTTTTGAACTCTTCCATCATTCTCGGAATTCCACTGATGTTTAACAATGCTTTGGAACTCTTCCATTGTTCTCGGAATTCTGCTGAAGTTTAAAAATGCTTTGGAACCCTTCCATTGCTCTGGGAATTCTGCTGAAGTTTAAAAATTCTATGGAACTCTTCCATTGTTCTCGGAATTCCGCTAATGTTTAACAATGCTTTGGAACTCTTCCATTGTTCTCGGAAATACGCTGATGTTTAACAATGCTTTGGAACTCTTCCATTGTTCTCGGAATTCTGTTGTAGTTTAAAAATGCTTTGGAACTCTTCCATTGTTTTTGGATTTCCGATAAAGTTTAGCAATGCTTTGGAACTCTTCCATTGTTCTCGGAATTCCGCAAAAGTTTATAAATGCTTTGGAACTCTTCCATTGTTCTCGGAATTCTGCTGAAGTTTAAAAAAGCTTTGGAACTCTTCCATTGTTCTTGGAATTCCGTTGATGTTTAATAATGCTTTTGGAACTCATCCATTGTTCTTGGAATTGTGCTAATGTTTAACAATGCTTTGGAACACTTCCATTGTTCTCGGAATTCCGCTGATGTTTAATAATGCTTTTGGATCTCTTCCATTGTTCTCGGAATTCCGCTAGTGTTTAACAATGCTTTGAAACTCTTCCATTGTTCTCGGAATTCTGTTGATGTTTAATAGTTCTTTTGGAACTCTTCCATTGTTCTCAGAATTCTGCTGAAGTTTAAAAATGCTTTAGAACTCTTCCATTGTTCTCGGAATTCCGCTGATGTTTTCCAATCCTATGGAAATCTTCCATTGTTCACCAAATTCCACTGAAGTTTAAAAATGGTTTGGAACTCTTCCAATGTTCTGGGAATTCTGTGGAAGTTTAAAAATGCTTTGGAACTCTTCCATTGTTCTCGGAATTCTGCTGAAGTTTAAAAATGCTTGGAACTCTTCCATTGTTCTCGGAATTCTGCTGAAGTTTAAAAAAGCTTTGGAACTCTTCCAATGTTCTCGGAAGTCCGCTGATGTTTAACAATGCTTTTGGAACTCTTCCATTGTTCTCGTAATTCCGCTGATGTTTAACAATGCTTTGGAAGTCTTCCATTGTTCTGGGAATTCTGGTGAAGTTTAAAAATGCTTTTGAACTCTTCCATTGTTCACGGAAATCTGCTGAAATTTAAAAAGCTTTGTAACTCTTCCATTGTTCTGGGAATTCTGCTGAAGTTTAAAATTGCTTAGGAACTCTTCCATTGTTCTCAGAATTCCAATGAAGCTTAAAAATGCTTTGGAACTCTTCCATTGTTCTCGGAATTCTGCTCATGTTTAACAATGCTTTGGAACTCTTCCATTGTTCTCGGAATTCCGCTGATGTTTAACAATGCTTTGGAACGCTTCCATTTTTCTCGGAATTGAGCTGTAGTTTAAAAATGCTTTGCAACTCTTTCATTGTTCTCGGAATTCCGCTGAAGTTTAAAAATGCTTTGGAACTCTTCATATGTTCTGGGAGTTCTGCTGAAGTTTAAATTTGATTTGGAAAATTCCATTGTTCTCAGTATTCCAATGAAGCTTAAAAATGCTTTGGAACTCTTACATTGTTCTCGGAATTCCGCTAATGTTTAACAATGCTTTGGAACGCTTCCATTGTTCTCGGAATTCCGCTGTAGTTTAAAAAAGCTTTGGAACTCTTTCATTGTTCTCGGAATTCCGCTGAAGTTTAGCCATGCTTTGCAACTCTTCCATTGTTCTCGGAATTCTGCTGAAGTTTAAAAATGCTTTGGAACTCTTCCATTGTTCTCAGAATTCTGCTGAAGTTTAAAAAAGCTTTGGAACTCTTCCAATGTTCTCGGAATTCCGCTGATGTTTAATAATGCTTTTGGAACTCCTCCATTGTCCTCGGAATTATACTGATGTTTAATAATGCTTTTGGAACTCTTCCATTGTTCTCGTAATTCCGCTGATGTTTAACAATGCTTTGGAATTATTCTATTGTTCTGGGAATTCTGGTGAAGTTTAAAAATGCTTTGGAACTCTTCCATTGTTCACGGAAATCTGCTGAAGTTTAAAAAGCTTTGTTACTCTTCCATTGTTCTGGGAATTCTGCTGAAGTTTAAAATTGCTTTGGAACTCTTCCATTGTTCTCAGAATTCCAATGAAGCTTAAAAATGCTTTGGAACTCTTCCATTGTTCTCGGTATTCTGCTAATGTTTAACAATGCTTTGGAACTCTTCCATTGTTCTCGGAATTCCGCTGATGTTTAACAATGCTTTGGAACTCTTCCATTGTTCTGGGAATTCGGCTGAAGTTTAAAAATGCTTTGGAACTCTTCCTATGTCCTGGGAGTTCTGCTGAAGTTTAAAATTGCTTTGTAAAATTCCATTGTTCTCAGAATTCCAATGAAGCTTAAAAATGCTTTGGAACTCTTACATTGTTCTCGGAATTCCGCTAATTTTTAACAATGCTTTGGAACTCTTCCATTGTTCTCGGAATTACGCTGTAGTTTAAAAATGCTTTGGAACTCTTTCATTGTTCTTGGAATTCCACTGAAGTTTAGCCATGCTTTGGAACTGTTCCATTGTTCTCGGAATTCCGCTGAAGTTTAAAAATGCTTTGGAACTCTTCCATGGTTCTCGGAATTCTGCTGAAGTTTAAAAAAGCTTTTGAACTATTCCTTTGTTCTCGGAAATCCGCTCATATTTAACAATGCTTTGGAACTCTTCCATTGTTCTCGGAATTCTGCTGATGTTTAACCATGCTTTGGAACTCTTCCATTGTTCTCGGAATTCCGCTGTAGTTTAAAAATGCTTTGCAACTCTTTCATTGTTCTCGGAATTCCGCTGAAGCTTAACCATGCTTTGGAACTCTTCCATTGTTCTCGGAATTCCACTGAAGTTTAAAAATGCTTTGGAACTCCACCATTGTTCTCGGAATTCTGCTGAAGTTTAAAAATGCTTTGGAACTCTTCCATTGTTGTGGGAATTCGGCTGAAGTTTAAAAATGCTTTAGAACTCTTCCTATGTTCTGGCAGTTCTGCTGAAGTTTAAAATTGCTTTGGAAAATTCCATTGTTCTCAGAATTCCAAAGAAGCTTAAAAATGCTTTGGAACTCTTACATTGTTCTCGGAATTCCGCTAATTTTTAACAATGCTTTGGAACTCTTCCATTGTTCTCGGAATTCCGCTGTAGTTTAAAAATGCTTTGGAACTCTTTCATTGTTCTTGGAATTCCACTGAAGTTTAGCCATGCTTTGGAACTCTTCCATTGTTCTCGGATTTCCGCTGAAGTTTAAAAATGCTTTGGAACTCTTCCATGGTTCTTGGAATTCTGCTGAAGTTAAAAAAACTTTTGAACTATTCCTTTGTTCTCGGAATTCCGCTCATATTTAACAATGCTTTGGAACTCTTCCATTGTTCTCGGAATTCCGCTGATGTTTAATAATGCTTTTGGAACTCATCCATTGTTCTCGGAATTCCACTAATGTTTAACAATGCTTTGGAACTCATCCATTGTTCTCGGAATTCTGATGATGTTTAATATTGCTTTTGGAACTTTTTCATTGTGGTCGGAATTCTGCTGAAGTTTAAAAATGTTTTGGAACTCTTCCATTGTTCTCGGAATTCCGCTGATGTTTATCAAACCTATGGAACTCTTTCATTGTTCTCGGAATTCTGTTGATGTTTAGTAATGCTTTTGGAACTCTTCCATTGTTCTTGGATTTCTGCTGATGTTTAATAATGCTTTTTGAACTCTTCCATTGTTCTCGGAATTCCGCTGATGTTTAACAATGCTTTGGAACTCTTCCATTGTTCTCAGAATTCTGCTGAAGTTTAAAAATGCTTTGGAACTCTTCCATTGCTCTGGGAATTCTGCTGAAGTTTAAAAATTCTGTGGAACTCTTCCATTGTTCTTGGAATTCCGCTAATGTTTAACAATGCTTTGGAACTCTTCCATTGTTCTCGGAAAAACGCTAATGTTTAACAATGCTTTGGAACTCTTCCATTGCTCTCGGAATTCCGCTGTGGTTTAAAAATGCTTTGGAAATCTTCCATTGTGTTCGGATTTTCGCTAAAGTTTAGCAATGCTTTGGAACTCTTCCATTGTTCTCGGAATTCCGTAAAAGTTTATAAATGCTTTGAAACTCTTCCATTGTTCTCGGAATTCTGCTGAAGTTTAAAAAAGCTTTGGAACTCTTCCAATGTTCTCTGAATTCCGCTGATGTTTAATAATGCTTTTGGAACTCTTCCATTTTTCTCGGAATTCCGCTGATGTTTAACAATGCTTTGGGACTCTTCCACTGTTCTCAGAATTCCAATTTAAGCTTAAAAATGCTTTGGAACTCTTCCATTGTTCTCGGAATTCCGCTGATGTTTAACAATGCTTTGGAACTCTTCCATTGTTCTCGGAATTGAGCTGTAGTTTAAAAATGCTTTGCAACTCTTTCATTGTTCTCAGAATTCCGCTGAAGTTTAACCATGCTTTGGAACTCTTCCATTGTTCTCGGAATTCCGCTGAAGTTTAAAAATGCTTTTGAACTCCTGCACTGTTCTCGGAATTCTGCTGAAGTTTAAAAATGCTTTGTAACTCTTCCATTGTTCTGGGAATTCAGCTGAAGTTTAAAAATGCTTTGGAACTCTTCCATTGTTCTCGGAATTCTGCTGAAGTTTAAAAATGCTTGGAACTCTTCCATTGTTCTCGGAATTCTGCTGAAGTTTAAAAAAGCTTTGGAACTCTTCCAATGTTCTCAGAAGTCCGCTGATGTTTAACAATGCTTTTGGAACTCTTCCATTGTTCTCGTAATTCCGCTGATGTTTAACAATGCTTTGGAAGTCTTCCATTGTTCTGGGAATTCTGGTGAAGTTTAAAAATGCTTTTGAACTCTTCCATTGTTCACGGAAATCTGCTGAAATTTAAAAAGCTTTGTAACTCTTCCATTGTTCTGGGAATTCTGCTGAAGTTTAAAATTGCTTAGGAACTCTTCCATTGTTCTCAGAATTCCAATGAAGCTTAAAAATGCTTTGGAACTCTTCCATTGTTCTCGGAATTCTGCTCATGTTTAACAATGCTTTGGAACTCTTCCATTGTTCTCGGAATTCCGCTGATGTTTAACAATGCTTTGGAACGCTTCCATTGTTCTCGGAATTGAGCTGTAGTTTAAAAATGCTTTGCAACTCTTTCATTGTTCTCGGAATTCCGCTGAAGTTTAAAAATGCTTTGGAACTCTTCATATGTTCTGGGAGTTCTGCTGAAGTTTAAATTTGATTTGGAAAATTCCATTGTTCTCAGTATTCCAATGAAGCTTAAAAATGCTTTGGAACTCTTACATTGTTCTCGGATTTCCGCTGAAGTTTAAAAATGCTTTGGAACTCTTCCATGGTTCTTGGAATTCTGCTGAAGTTAAAAAAACTTTTGAACTATTCCTTTGTTCTCGGAATTCCGCTCATATTTAACAATGCTTTGGAACTCTTCCATTGTTCTCGGAATTCCGCTGATGTTTAACAATGCTTTGGAATGCTTCCATTGTTCTCGGAATTGAGCTGTAGTTTAAAAATGCTTTGCAACTCTTTCATTGTTCTCGGAATTCCGCTGAAGTTTAAAAATGCTTTGGAACTCTTCATATGTTCTGGGAGTTCTGCTGAAGTTTAAATTTGATTTGGAAAATTCCATTGTTCTCAGTATTCCAATGAAGCTTAAAAATGCTTTGGAACTCTTACATTGTTCTCGGAATTCCGCTAATGTTTAACAATGCTTTGGAACGCTTCCATTGTTCTCGGAATTCCGCTGTAGTTTAAAAAAGCTTTGGAACTCTTTCATTGTTCTTGGAATTCCACTGAAGTTTAGCCATGCTTTGGAACTCTTCCATTGTTCTCGGATTTCCGCTGAAGTTTAAAAATGCTTTGGGACTCTTCCATGCTTCTCGGAATTCTGCTGAAGTTTAAAAAAGCTTTTGAACTATTCCATTGTTCTCGGAATTCCGCTAATATTTTACAATGCTTTGGAACTCTTTCATTGTTCTCGGAATTCCGCTGAAGTTTAGACATGCTTTGCAACTCTTCCATTGTTCTCGGAAATCTGCTGAAGTTTAAAAATGCTTTGGAACTCTTCCATTGTTCTCGGAATTCTGCTGAAGTTTAAAAAAGCTTTGGAACTCTTCCAATGTTCTCGGAATTCCGCTGATGTTTAATAATGCTTTTGGAACTCTTCCATTGTCCTCGGAATTATACTGATGTTTAATAATGCTTTTGGAACTCTTCCATTGTTCTCGTAATTCCGCTGATGTTTAACAATGCTTTGGAACTATTCTATTGTTCTGGGAATTCTGGTGAAGTTTAAAAATGCTTTGGAACTCTTCCATTGTTCACGGAAATCTGCTGAAGTTTAAAAAGCTTTGTTACTCTTCCATTGTTCTGGGAATTCTGCTGAAGTTTAAAATTGCTTTGGAACTCTTCCATTGTTCTCAGAATTCCAATGAAGCTTAAAATTGCTTTGGAACTCTTCCATTGTTCTCGGTATTCTGCTAATGTTTAACAATGCTTTGGAACTCTTCCATTGTTCTCGGAATTCCGCTGATGTTTAACAATGCTTTGGAACTCTTCCATTGTTCTGGGAATTCGGCTGAAGTTTAAAAATGCTTTGGAACTCTTCCTATGTCCTGGGAGTTCTGCTGAAGTTTAAAATTGCTTTGTAAAATTCCATTGTTCTCAGAATTCCAATGAAGCTTAAAAATGCTTTGGAACTCTTACATTGTTCTCGGAATTCCGCTAATTTTTAACAATGCTTTGGAACTCTTCCATTGTTCTCGGAATTACGCTGTAGTTTAAAAATGCTTTGGAACTCTTTCATTGTTCTTGGAATTCCACTGAAGTTTAGCCATGCTTTGGAACTGTTCCATTGTTCTCGGAATTCCGCTGAAGTTTAAAAATGCTTTGGAACTCTTCCATGGTTCTCGGAATTCTGCTGAAGTTTAAAAAAGCTTTTGAACTATTCCTTTGTTCTCGGAAATCCGCTCATATTTAACAATGCTTTGGAACTCTTCCATTGTTCTCGGAATTCTGCTGATGTTTAACCATGCTTTGGAACTCTTCCATTGTTCTCGGAATTCCGCTGTAGTTTAAAAATGCTTTGCAACTCTTTCATTGTTCTCGGAATTCCGCTGAAGCTTAACCATGCTTTGGAACTCTTCCATTGTTCTCGGAATTCCGCTGAAGTTTAAAAATGCTTTGGAACTCCACCATTGTTCTCGGAATTCTGCTGAAGTTTAAAAATGCTTTGGAACTCTTCCATTGTTGTGGGAATTCGGCTGAAGTTTAAAAATGCTTTAGAACTCTTCCTATGTTCTGGGAGTTCTGCTGAAGTTTAAAATTGCTTTGGAAAATTCCATTGTTCTCAGAATTCCAAAGAAGCTTAAAAATGCTTTGGAACTCTTACATTGTTCTCGGAATTCCGCTAATTTTTAACAATGCTTTGGAACTCTTCCATTGTTCTCGGAATTCCGCTGTAGTTTAAAAATGCTTTGGAACTCTTTCATTGTTCTTGGAATTCCACTGAAGTTTAGCCATGCTTTGGAACTCTTCCATTGTTCTCGGATTTCCGCTGAAGTTTAAAAATGCTTTGGAACTCTTCCATGGTTCTTGGAATTCTGCTGAAGTTAAAAAAACTTTTGAACTATTCTTTTGTTCTCGGAATTCCGCTCATATTTAACAATGCTTTGGAACTCTTCCATTGTTCTCGGAATTCCGCTGATGTTTAATAATGCTTTTGGAACTCATCCATTGTTCTCGGAATTCCACTAATGTTTAACAATGCTTTGGAACTCATCCATTGTTCTCGGAATTCTGATGATGTTTAATATTGCTTTTGGAACTTTTTCATTGTGGTCGGAATTCTGCTGAAGTTTAAAAATGTTTTGGAACTCTTCCATTGTTCTCGGAATTCCGCTGATGTTTATCAAACCTATGGAACTCTTTCATTGTTCTCGGAATTCTGTTGATGTTTAGTAATGCTTTTGGAACTCTTCCATTGTTCTCGGATTTCTGCTGATGTTTAATTATGCTTTTTGAACTCTTCCATTGTTCTCGGAATTACGCTGATGTTTAACAATGCTTTGGAACTCTTCCATTGTTCTCAGAATTCTGCTGAAGTTTAAAAATGCTTTGGAACTCTTCCATTGCTCTGGGAATTCTGCTGAAGTTTAAAAATTCTGTGGAACTCTTCCATTGTTCTTGGAATTCCGCTAATGTTTAACAATGCTTTGGAACTCTTCCATTGTTCTCGGAAAAACGCTGATGTTTAACAATGCTTTGGAACTCTTCCATTGCTCTCGGAATTCCGCTGTGGTTTAAAAATGCTTTGGAAATCTTCCATTGTTTTCGGATTTTCGCTAAAGTTTAGCAATGCTTTGGAACTCTTCCATTGTTCTCGGAATTCCGTAAAAGTTTATAAATGCTTTGAAACTCTTCCATTGTTCTCGGAATTCTGCTGAAGTTTAAAAAAGCTTTGGAACTCTTCCAATGTTCTCTGAATTCCGCTGATGTTTAATAATGCTTTTGGAACTCTTCCATTTTTCTCGGAATTCCGCTGATGTTTAACAATGCTTTGGGACTCTTCCACTGTTCTCAGAATTCCAATGAAGCTTAAAAATGCTTTGGAACTCTTCCATTGTTCTCGGAATTCCGCTGATGTTTAACAATGCTTTGGAACTCTTCCATTGTTCTCGGAATTGAGCTGTAGTTTAAAAATGCTTTGCAACTCTTTCATTGTTCTCAGAATTCCGCTGAAGTTTAACCATGCTTTGGAACTCTTCCATTGTTCTCGGAATTCCGCTGAAGTTTAAAAATGCTTTTGAACTCCTGCACTGTTTTCGGAATTCTGCTGAAGTTTGAAAATGCTTTGTAACTCTTCCATTGTTCTGGGAATTCAGCTGAAGTTTAAAAATGCTTTGGAACTCTTCCTATGTTCTGGGAGTTCTGCTGAAGTTTAAAATTGCTTTGGAAAATTCCATTATTCTCAGAATTCCAATGAAGCTTAAAAATGCTTTGGAACTCTTACATTGTTCTCGGAATTCCACTAATGTTTAACAATGCTTTGGAACTCTTCCATTGTTCTCGGAATTCCGCTGTAGTTTAAAAATGCTTTGGAACTCTTTCATTATTCTTGGAATTCCACTGAAGTTTAGCCATGCTTTGGAACTCTTCCATTGTTCTCAGAATTCCGATGAAGTTTAAAAATGCTTTGGAACTTTTCCATGGTTCTCGGAATTCTGCTGAAGTTTAAAAAAGATTTTGAACTATTCCATTGTTCTCGGAATTCCGCTAATATTTAACAATGCTTTGGAACTCTTTCATTGTTCTCGGAATTCCACTGTAGTTTAAAAATGCTTTGGAACTCTTTCATTGTTCTCGGAATTCCGCTGAAGTTTAGCCATGCTTTGGAACTCTTCCATTGTTCTCGGAATTCCGATGTAGTTTAAAAATGCATTGGAACTCTTCCATTGTTCTCGGAATTTCGCTGAAGGTTAACAATGCTTTTGAAGTCTTCCATTGTTCTGGGAATTCTGCTGAAGTTTAAAAATTCTGTGAAACTCTTCCATTGTTCTCGGATTTCCGCTGATGTTTAATAATGCTTTTTGAACTCTTCCATTGTTCTCGGAATTCCACTGATGTTTAACAATGCTTTGGAACTCTTCCTTTGTTCTCGGAATTCTGCTGAAGTTTAAAAATGCTTTGGAACTCTTCCATTGCTCTGGGAATTCTGCTGAAGTTTAAAAATTCTGTGGAACTCTTCCATTGTTCTCGGAATTCCGCTAATGTTTAACAATGCTTTGGAACTCTTCCATTGTTCTCGGAAATACGCTGATGTTTAACAATGCTTTGGAACTCTTCCATTGTTCTCGGAATTCTGCTGTAGTTTAAAAATGCTTTGGAACTCTTCCATTGTTTTTGGATTTCCGATAAAGTTTAGCAATGCTTTGGAACTCTTCCATTGTTCTCGGAATTCCGCAAAAGTTTATAAATGCTTTGGAACTCTTCCATTGTTCTCGGAATTCTGCTGAAGTTTAAAAAAGCTTTGGAACTCTTCCATTGTTCTTGGAATTCCGTTGATGTTTAATAATGCTTTTGGAACTCATCCATTGTTCTTGGAATTGTGCTAATGTTTAACAATGCTTTGGAACTCTTCCATTGTTCTCGGAATTCCGCTGATGTTTAATAATGCTTTTGGATCTCTTCCATTGTTCTCGGAATTCCGCTAGTGTTTAACAATGCTTTGAAACTCTTCCATTGTTCTCGGAATTCTGTTGATGTTTAATAGTTCTTTTGGAACTCTTCCATTGTTCTCAGAATTCTGCTGAAGTTTAAAAATGCTTTAGAACTCTTCCATTGTTCTCGGAATTCCGCTGATGTTTTTCAATCCTATGGAAATCTTCCATTGTTCACCAAATTCCACTGAAGTTTAAAAATGGTTTGGAACTCTTCCAATGTTCTGGGAATTCTGCTGAAGTTTAAAAATGCTTTGGAACTCTTCTATTGTTCTCGGAATTCCGCTGATGTTTAACAATGCTTTGGAACTCTTCCATTGTTCTCGGAATTCCACTGTAGTTTCAAAATGCTTTGGAACGCTTCCATTGTTCTCGGAATTCCGCTGAAGTTTAACAATGCTTTGGAACTCTTCCATTGTTCTCGGAATTCTGTGGAAGTTTAAAAATGCTTTGGAACTCTTCCATTGTTCTCGGAATTCTGCTGAAGTTTAAAAATGCTTGGAACTCTTCCATTGTTCTCGGAATTCTGCTGAAGTTTAAAAAAGCTTTGGAACTCTTCCAATGTTCTCGGAAGTCCGCTGATGTTTAACAATGCTTTTGGAACTCTTCCATTGTTCTCGTAATTCCGCTGATGTTTAACAATGCTTTGGAACTCTTCCATTGTTCTGGGAATTCTGGTGAAGTTTAAAAATGCTTTTGAACTCTTCCATTGTTCACGGAAATGTGCTGAAATTTAAAAAGCTTTGTAACTCTTCCATTGTTCTGGGAATTCTGCTGAAGTTTAAAATTGCTTAGGAACTCTTCCATTGTTCTCAGAATTCCAATGAAGCTTAAAAATGCTTTGGAACTCTTCCATTGTTCTCGGAATTCTGCTAATGTTTAACAATGCTTTGGAACTCTTCCATTGTTCTCAGAATTCCGCTGATGTTTAACAATGCTTTGGAACGCTTCCATTGTTCTCGGAATTGAGCTGTAGTTTAAAAATGCTTTGCAACTCTTTCATTGTTCTCGGAATTCCGCTGAAGTTTAACCATGCTTTGGAACTCTTCCATTGTTCTCAGAATTCCGCTGAAGTTTAAAAATGCTTTGGAACTCCTCCACTGTTCTCGGAATTCTGCTGAAGTTTAAAAATGCTTTGGAACTCTTCCATTGTTCTGGGAATTCGGCTGAAGTTTAAAAATGCTTTGGAACTCTTCATATGTTCTGGGAGTTATGCTGAAGTTTAAATTTGATTTGGAAAATTCCATTGTTCTCAGTATTACAATGAAGCTTAAAAATGCTTTGGAACTCTTACATTGTTCTCGGAATTCCGCTAATGTTTAACAATGCTTGGGAACGCCTCCATTGTTCTCGGAATTCCGCTGTAGTTTAAAAAAGCTTTGGAACTCTTTCATTGTTCTCGGAATTCCACTGAAGTTTAGCCATGCTTTGCAACTCTTCCATTGCTCTCGGAATTCCGCTGAAGTTTAGAAATGCTTTGGAACTCTTCCATTGTTCTCGGAATTCTGCTGAAGTTTAAAAAAGCTTTGGAACTCTTAGAAATGTTCTCGGAATTCCATTGATGTTTAATAATGCTTTTGGAACTCTTCCATTGTCCTCGGAATTATACTGATGTTTAATAATGCTTTTGGAACTCTTCCATTGTTCTCGTAATTCCGCTGATGTTTAACAATGCTTTGGAACTCTTCTATTGTTCTGGGAATTCTGGTGAAGTTTAAAAATGCTTTGGAACTCTTCCATTGTTCACGGAAATCTGCTGAAGTTTAAAAAGCTTTGTTACTCTTCCATTGTTCTGGGAATTCTGCTGAAGTTTAAAATTGCTTTGGAACTCTTCCATTGTTCTCAGAATTCCAATGAAGCTTAAAAATGCTTTGGAACTCTTCCATTGTTCTCGGTATTCTGCTAATGTTTAACAATGCTTTGGAACTCTTCCATTGTTCTCGGAATTCCGCTGATGTTTAACAATGCTTTGGAACTCTTCCATTGTTCTGGGAATTCGGCTGAAGTTTAAAAATGCTTTGGAACTCTTCCTATGTCCTGCGAGTTCTGCTGAAGTTTAAAATTGCTTTGGAAAATTCCATTGTTCTCAGAATTCCAATGAAGCTTAAAAATGCTTTGGAACTCTTCCATTGTTCTCGGAATTCCGCTAATTTTTAACAATGCTTTGGAACTCTTCCATTGTTCTCGGAATTCCGCTGTAGTTTAAAAATGCTTTGGAACTCTTTCATTGATCTTGGAATTCCACTGAAGTTTAGCTATGCTTTGGAACTGTTCCATTGTTCTCGGAATTCCGCTGAAGTTTAAAAATGCTTTGGAACTCTTCCATGGTTCTCGGATTTCTGCTGAAGTTTAAAAAAGCTTTTGAACTATTCCTTTGTTCTCGGAATTCCACTCATATTTAACAATGCTTTGGAACTCTTCCATTGTTCTCGGAATTCCGCTGATGTTTAACAATGCTTTGGAACTCTTCCATTGTTCTCGGAATTCTGTTGAAGTTTAAAAATGCTTTGGATCTCTTCCATTGTTCTCGGAATTCTGCTGATGTTTAACCATGCTTTGGAACTCTTCCATTGTTCTCGGAATTCCGCTGTAGTAAAAAATGCTTTGCAACTCTTTCATTGTTCTCGGAATTCCTCTGAAGCTTAACCATGCTTTGGAACTCTTCCATTGTTCTCGGAATTCTGCTAAAGTTTAAAAATGCTTTGGAACTCCACCATTGTTCTCGGAATTCTGCTGAAGTTTAAAAATGCTTTGGAACTCTTCCATTGTTGTGGGAATTCGGCTGAAGTTTAAAAATGCTTTGGAACTCTTCCTATGTTCTGGGAGTTCTGCTGAAGTTTAAAATTGCTTTGGAAAATTCCATTGTTCTCAGAATTCCAAAGAAGCTTAAAAATGCTTTGGAACTCTTACATTGTTCTCGGAATTCTGCTAATTTTTAACAATGCTTTGGAACTCTTCCATTGTTCTCGGAATTCCGCTGTAGTTTAAAAATGCTTTGGAACTCTTTCATTGTTCTTGGAATTCCACTGAAGTTTAGCCATGCTTTGGAACTCTTCCATTGTTCTCGGATTTCCGCTGAAGTTTAAAAATGCTTTGGAACTCTTCCATGGTTCTTGGAATTCTGCTGAAGTTAAAAAAACTTTTGAACTATTCCTTTGTTCTCGGAATTCCGCTCATATTTAACAATGCTTTGGAACTCTTCCATTGTTCTCGGAATTCCGCTGATGTTTAATAATGCTTTTGGAACTCATCCATTGTTCTCGGAATTCCACTAATGTTTAACAATGCTTTGGAACTCATCCATTGTTCTCGGAATTCTGATGATGTTTAATATTGCTTTTGGAACTTTTTCATTGTGGTCGGAATTCTGCTGAAGTTTAAAAATGTTTTGGAACTCTTAAATTGTTCTCGGAATTCCGCTGATGTTTATCGAACCTATGGAACTCTTTCATTGTTCTCGGAATTCTGTTGATGTTTAGTAATGGTTTTGGAACTCTTCCATTGTTCTCGGATTTCTGCTGATGTTTAATAATGCTTTTTGAACTCTTCCATTGTTCTCGGAATTCCGCTGATGTTTAACAATGCTTTGGAACTCTTCCATTGTTCTCAGAATTCTACTGAAGTTTAAAAATGCTTTGGAACTCTTCCATTGCTCTGGGAATTCTGCTGAAGTTTAAAAATTCTGTGGAACTCTTCCATTGTTCTTGGAATTCCGCTAATGTTTAACAATGCTTTGGAACTCTTCCATTGTTCTCGGAAAAACGCTGTTGTTTAACAATGCTTTGGAACTCTTCCATTGTTCTCGGAATTCCGCTGTGGTTTAAAAATGCTTTGGAAATCTTCCATTGTTTTCGGATTTTCGCTAAAGTTTAGCAATGCTTTGGAACTCTTCCATTGTTCTCGGAATTCCGTAAAAGTTTATAAATGCTTTGAAACTCTTCCATTGTTCTCGGAATTCTGCTGAAGTTTAAAAAAGCTTTGGAACTCTTCCAATGTTCTCTCAATTCCGCTGATGTTTAATAATGCTTTTGGAACTCTTCCATTTTTCTCGGAATTCCGCTGAAGTTTAAAAAGCTTTGTTACTCTTCCATTGTTCTGGGAATTCTGCTGAAGTTTAAAATTCCTTTGGAACTCTTCCATTGTTCTCAGAATTCCAATGAAGCTTAAAAATGCTTTGGAACTCTTCCATTGTTCTCGGTATTCTGCTAATGTTTAACAATGCTTTGGAACTCTTCCATTGTTCTCGGAATTCCGCTGATGTTTTACAATGCTTTGGAACTCTTCCATTGTTCTGGGAATTCGGCTGAAGTTTAAAAATGCTTTGGAACTCTTCCTATGTCCTGCGAGTTCTGCTGAAGTTTAAAATTGCTTTGTAAAATTCCATTGTTCTCAGAATTCCAATGAAGCTTAAAAATGCTTTGGAACTCTTCCATGGTTCTCGGAATTCTGCTGAAGTTTAAAAAAGCTTTTGAACTATTCCTTTGTTCTCGGAAATCCGCTCATATTTAACAATGCTTTGGAACTCTTCCATTGTTCTCGGAATTCTGCTGATGTTTAACCATGCTTTGGAACTCTTCCATTGTTCTCGGAATTCCGCTGTAGTTTAAAAATGCTTTGCAACTCTTTCATTGTTCTCGGAATTCCGCTGAAGCTTAACCATGCTTTGGAACTCTTCCATTGTTCTCGGAATTCCGCTGAAGTTTAAAAATGCTTTGGAACTCCACCATTGTTCTCGGAATTCTGCTGAAGTTTAAAAATGCTTTGGAACTCTTCCATTGTTGTGGGAATTCGGCTGAAGTTTCAAAATGCTTTAGAACTCTTCCTATGTTCTGGGAGTTCTGCTGAAGTTTAAAATTGCTTTGGAAAATTCCATTGTTCTCAGAATTCCAAAGAAGCTTAAAAATGCTTTGGAACTCTTACATTGTTCTCGGAATTCCGCTAATTTTTAACAATGCTTTGGAACTCTTCCATTGTTCTCGGAATTCCGCTGTAGTTTAAAAATGCTTTGGAACTCTTTCATTGCTCTTGGAATTCCACTGAAGTTTAGCCATGCTTTGGAACTCTTCCATTGTTCTCGGATTTCCGCTGAAGTTTAAAAATGCTTTGGAACTCTTCCATGGTTCTTGGAATTCTGCTGAAGTTAAAAAAACTTTTGAACTATTCTTTTGTTCTCGGAATTCCGCTCATATTTAACAATGCTTTGGAACTCTTCCATTGTTCTCGGAATTCCGCTGATGTTTAATAATGCTTTTGGAACTCATCCATTGTTCTCGGAATTCCACTAATGTTTAACAATGCTTTGGAACTCATCCATTGTTCTCGGAATTCTGATGATGTTTAATATTGCTTTTGGAACTTTTTCATTGTGGTCGGAATTCTGCTGAAGTTTAAAAATGTTTTGGAACTCTTCCATTGTTCTCGGAATTCCGCTGATGTTTATCAAACCTATGGAACTCTTTCATTGTTCTCGGAATTCTGTTGATGTTTAGTAATGCTTTTGGAACTCTTCCATTGTTCTCGGATTTCTGCTGATGTTTAATAATGCTTTTTGAACTCTTCCATTGTTCTCGGAATTCCGCTGATGTTTAACAATGCTTTGGAACTCTTCCATTGTTCTCAGAATTCTGCTGAAGTTTAAAAATGCTTTGGAACTCTTCCATTGCTCTGGGAATTCTGCTGAAGTTTAAAAATTCTGTGGAACTCTTCCATTGTTCTTGGAATTCCGCTAATGTTTAACAATGCTTTGGAACTCTTCCATTGTTCTCGGAAAAACGCTGATGTTTAACAATGCTTTGGAACTCTTCCATTGCTCTCGGAATTCCGCTGTGGTTTAAAAATGCTTTGGAAATCTTCCATTGTTTTCGGATTTTCGCTAAAGTTTAGCAATGCTTTGGAACTCTTCCATTGTTCTCGGAATTCCGTAAAAGTTTATAAATGCTTTGAAACTCTTCCATTGTTCTCGGAATTCTGCTGAAGTTTAAAAAAGCTTTGGAACTCTTCCAATGTTCTCTGAATTCCGCTGATGTCTAATAATGCTTTTGGAACTCTTCCATTTTTCTCGGAATTCCGCTGATGTTTAACAATGCTTTGGGACTCTTCCACTGTTCTCAGAATTCCAAAGAAGCTTAAAAATGCTTTGAAACTCTTCCATTGTTCTCGGAATTCCGCTGATGTTTAACAATGCTTTGGAACTCTTCCATTGTTCTCGGAATTGAGCTGTAGTTTAAAAATGCTTTGCAACTCTTTCATTGTTCTCAGAATTCCGCTGAAGTTTAACCATGCTTTGGAACTCTTCCATTGTTCTCGGAATTCCGCTGAAGTTTAAAAATGCTTTTGAACTCCTGCACTGTTCTCGGAATTCTGCTGAAGTTTAAAAATGCTTTGTAACTCTTCCATTGTTCTGGGAATTCAGCTGAAGTTTAAAAATGCTTTGGAACTCTTCCTATGTTCTGGGAGTTCTGCTGAAGTTTAAAATTGCTTTGGAAAATTCCATTGTTCTCAGAATTCCAATGAAGCTTAAAAATGCTTTGGAACTCTTACATTGTTCTCGGAATTCCACTAATGTTTAACAATGCTTTGGAACTCTTCCATTGTTCTCGGAATTCCGCTGTAGTTTAAAAATGCTTTGGAACTCTTTCATTATTCTTGGAATTCCACTGAAGTTTAGCCATGCTTTGGAACTCTTCCATTGTTCTCAGAATTCCGATGAAGTTTAAAAATGCTTTGGAACTTTTCCATGGTTCTCGGAATTCTGCTGAAGTTTAAAAAAGATTTTGAACTATTCCATTGTTCTCGGAATTCCGCTAATATTTAACAATGCTTTGGAACTCTTTCATTGTTCTCGGAATTCCACTGTAGTTTAAAAATGCTTTGGAACTCTTTCATTGTTCTCGGAATTCCGCTGAAGTTTAGCCATGCTTTGGAACTCTTCCATTGTTCTCGGAATTCCGATGTAGTTTAAAAATGCATTGGAACTCTTCCATTGTTCTCGGAATTGCGCTGAAGGTTAACAATGCTTTTGAAGTCTTCCATTGTTCTGGGAATTCTGCTGAAGTTTAAAAATTCTGTGAAACTCTTCCATTGTTCTCGGATTTCCGCTGATGTTTAATAATGCTTTTTGAACTCTTCCATTGTTCTCGGAATTCCACTGATGTTTAACAATGCTTTGGAACTCTTCCTTTGTTCTCGGAATTCTGCTGAAGTTTAAAAATGCTTTGGAACTCTTCCATTGCTCTGGGAATTCTGCTGAAGTTTAAAAATTCTGTGGAACTCTTCCATTGTTCTCGGAATTCCGCTAATGTTTAACAATGCTTTGGAACTCTTCCATTGTTCTCGGAAATACGCTGATGTTTAACAATGCTTTGGAACTCTTCCATTGTTCTCGGAATTCTGCTGTAGTTTAAAAATGCTTTGGAACTCTTCCATTGTTTTTGGATTTCCGAAAAAGTTTAGCAATGCTTTGGAACTCTTCCATTGTTCTCGGAATTCCGCAAAAGTTTATAAATGCTTTGGAACTCTTCCATTGTTCTCGGAATTCTGCTGAAGTTTAAAAAAGCTTTGGAACTCTTCCATTGTTCTTGGAATTCCGTTGATGTTTAATAATGCTTTTGGAACTCATCCATTGTTCTTGGAATTGTGCTAATGTTTAACAATGCTTTGGAACTCTTCCATTGTTCTCGGAATTCCGCTGATGTTTAATAATGCTTTTGGATCTCTTCCATTGTTCTCGGAATTCCGCTAGTGTTTAACAATGCTTTGAAACTCTTCCATTGTTCTCGGAATTCTGTTAATGTTTAATAGTTCTTTTGGAACTCTTCCATTGTTCTCAGAATTCTGCTGAAGTTTAAAAATGCTTTAGAACTCTTCCATTGTTCTCGGAATTCCGCTGATGTTTTTCAATCCTATGGAAATCTTCCATTGTTCACCAAATTCCACTGAAGTTTAAAAATGGTTTGGAACTCTTCCAATGTTCTGGGAATTCTGCTGAAGTTTAAAAATGCTTTGGAACTCTTCTATTGTTCTCGGAATTCCGCTGATGTTTAACAATGCTTTGGAACTCTTCCATTGTTCTCGGAATTCCACTGTAGTTTCAAAATGCTTTGGAACGCTTCCATTGTTCTCGGAATTCCGCTGAAGTTTAACAATGCTTTGGAACTCTTCCATTGTTCTCGGAATTCTGTGGAAGTTTAAAAATGCTTTGGAACTCTTCCATTGTTCTCGGAATTCTGCTGAAGTTTAAAAATGCTTGGAACTCTTCCATTGTTCTCGGAATTCTGCTGAAGTTTAAAAAAGCTTTGGAACTCTTCCAATGTTCTCGGAAGTCCGCTGATGTTTAACAATGCTTTTGGAACTCTTCCATTGTTCTCGTAATTCCGCTGATGTTTAACAATGCTTTGGAACTCTTCCATTGTTCTGGGAATTCTGGTGAAGTTTAAAAATGCTTTTGAACTCTTCCATTGTTCACGGAAATGTGCTGAAATTTAAAAAGCTTTGTAACTCTTCCATTGTTCTGGGAATTCTGCTGAAATTTAAAATTGCTTAGGAACTCTTCCATTGTTCTCAGAATTCCAATGAAGCTTAAAAATGCTTTGGAACTCTTCCATTGTTCTCGGAATTCTGCTAATGTTTAACAATGCTTTGGAACTCTTCCATTGTTCTCGGAATTCCGCTGATGTTTAACAATGCTTTGGAACGCTTCCATTGTTCTCGGAATTGAGCTGTAGTTTAAAAATGCTTTGCAACTCTTTCATTGTTCTCGGAATTCCGCTGAAGTTTAACCATGCTTTGGAACTCTTCCATTGTTCTCAGAATTCCGCTGAAGTTTAAAAATGCTTTGGAACTCCTCCACTGTTCTCGGAATTCTGCTGAAGTTTAAAAATGCTTTGGAACTCTTCCATTGTTCTGGGAATTCGGCTGAAGTTTAAAAATGCTTTGGAACTCTTCATATGTTCTGGGAGTTATGCTGAAGTTTAAATTTGATTTGGAAAATTCCATTGTTCTCAGTATTCCAATGAAGCTTAAAAATGCTTTGGAACTCTTACATTGTTCTCGGAATTCCGCTAATGTTTAACAATGCTTTGGAACGCCTCCATTGTTCTCGGAATTCCGCTGTAGTTTAAAAAAGCTTTGGAACTCTTTCATTGTTCTCGGAATTCCACTGAAGTTTAGCCATGCTTTGCAACTCTTCCATTGTTCTCGGAATTCCGCAGAAGTTTAAAAATGCTTTGGAACTCTTCCATTGTTCTCGGAATTCTGCTGAAGTTTAAAAAAGCTTTGGAACTCTTCCAATGTTCTCGGAATTCCATTGATGTTTAATAATGCTTTTGGAACTCTTCCATTGTCCTCGGAATTATACTGATGTTTAATAATGCTTTTGGAACTCTTCCATTGTTCTCGTAATTCCGCTGATGTTTAACAATGCTTTGGAACTCTTCTATTGTTCTGGGAATTCTGGTGAAGTTTAAAAATGCTTTGGAACTCTTCCATTGTTCACGGAAATCTGCTGAAGTTTAAAAAGCTTTGTTACTCTTCCATTGTTCTGGGAATTCTGCTGAAGTTTAAAATTGCTTTGGAACTCTTCCATTGTTCTCAGAATTCCAATGAAGCTTAAAAATGCTTTGGAACTCTTCCATTGTTCTCGGTATTCTGCTAATGTTTAACAATGCTTTGGAACTCTTCCATTGTTCTCGGAATTCCGCTGATGTTTAACAATGCTTTGGAACTCTTCCATTGTTCTGGGAATTCGGCTGAAGTTTAAAAATGCTTTGGAACTCTTCCTATGTCCTGCGAGTTCTGCTGAAGTTTAAAATTGCTTTGGAAAATTCCATTGTTCTCAGAATTCCAATGAAGCTTAAAAATGCTTTGGAACTCTTACATTGTTCTCGGAATTCCGCTAATTTTTAACAATGCTTTGGAACTCTTCCATTGTTCTCGGAATTCCGCTGTAGTTTAAAAATGCTTTGGAACTCTTTCATTGTTCTTGGAATTCCACTGAAGTTTAGCTATGCTTTGGAACTGTTCCATTGTTCTCGGAATTCCGCTGAAGTTTAAAAATGCTTTGGAACTCTTCCATGGTTCTCGGAATTCTGCTGAAGTTTAAAAAAGCTTTTGAACTATTCCTTTGTTCTCGGAATTCCACTCATATTTAACAATGCTTTGGAACTCTTCCATTGTTCTCGGAATTCCGCTGATGTTTAACAATGCTTTGGAACTCTTCCATTGTTCTCGGAATTCTGTTGAAGTTTAAAAATGCTTTGGATCTCTTCCATTGTTCTCGGAATTCCGCTGTAGTTTAAAAATGCTTTGCAACTCTTTCATTGTTCTCGGAATTCCGCTGAAGCTTAACCATGCTTTGGAACGCTTCCATTGTTCTCGGAATTCTGCTGAAGTTTAAAAATGCTTTGGAACTCCACCATTGTTCTCGGAATTCTGCTGAAGTTTAAAAATGCTTTGGAACTCTTCCATTGTTGTGGAAATTCGGCTGAAGTTTAAAAATGCTTTGGAACTCTTCCTATGTTCTGGGAGTTCTGCTGAAGTTTAAAATTGCTTTGGAAAATTCCATTGTTCTCAGAATTCCAAAGAAGCTTAAAAATGCTTTGGAACTCTTACATTGTTCTCGGAATTCTGCTAATTTTTAACAATGCTTTGGAACTCTTCCATTGTTCTCGGAATTCCGCTGTAGTTTAAAAATGCTTTGGAACTCTTTCATTGTTCTTGGAATTCCACTGAAGTTTAGCCATGCTTTGGAACTCTTCCATTGTTCTCGGATTTCCGCTGAAGGTTAAAAATGCTTTGGAACTCTTCCATGGTTCTTGGAATTCTGCTGAAGTTAAAAAACTTTTGAACTATTCCTTTGTTCTCGGAATTCCGCTCATATTTAACAATGCTTTGGAACTCTTCCATTGTTCTCGGAATTCCGCTGATGTTTAATAATGCTTTTGGAACTCATCCATTGTTCTCGGAATTCCACTAATGTTTAACAATGCTTTGGAACTCATCCATTGTTCTCGGAATTCTGATGATGTTTAATATTGCTTTTGGAACTTTTTCATTGTGGTCGGAATTCTGCTGAAGTTTAAAAATGTTTTGGAACTCTTAAATTGTTCTCGGAATTCCGCTGATGTTTATCGAACCTATGGAACTCTTTCATTGTTCTCGGAATTTTGTTGATGTTTAGTAATGCTTTTGGGACTCTTCCATTGTTCTCGGATTTCTGCTGATGTTTAATAATGCTTTTTGAACTCTTCCATTGTTCTCGGAATTCCGCTGATGTTTAACAATGCTTTGGAACTCTTCCATTGTTCTCAGAATTCTACTGAAGTTTAAAAATGCTTTGGAACTCTTCCATTGCTCTGGGAATTCTGCTGAAGTTTAAAAATTCTGTGGAACTCTTCCATTGTTCTTGGAATTCCGCTAATGTTTAACAATGCTTTGGAACTCTTCCATTGTTCTCGGAAAAACGCTGATGTTTAACAATGCTTTGGAACTCTTCCATTGTTCTCGGAATTCCGCTGCGGTTTAAAAATGCTTTGGAAATCTTCCATTGTTTTCGGATTTTCGCTAAAGTTTAGCAATGCTTTGGAACTCTTCCATTGTTCTCGGAATTCCGTAAAAGTTTATAAATGCTTTGAAACTCTTCCATTGTTCTCGGAATTCTGCTGAAGTTTAAAAAAGCTTTGGAACTCTTCCAATGTTCTCTGAATTCCGCTGATGTTTAATAATGCTTTTGGAACTCTTCCATTTTTCTCGGAATTCCGCTGATGTTTAACAATGCTTTGGAACTCTTCCATTGTTCTGGGAATTCTGGTGAAGTTTAAAAATGCTTTTGAACTCTTCCATTGTTCACGGAAATCTGCTGAAATTTAAAAAGCTTTGTAACTCTTCCATTGTTCTGGGAATTCTGCTGAAGTTTAAAATTGCTTTGGAACTCTTCCATTGTTCTCAGAATTCCAATGAAGCTTAAAAATGCTTTGGAACTCTTCCATTGTTCTCGGAATTCTGCTAATGTTTAACAATGCTTTGGAACACTTCCATTGTTCTCGGAATTGAGCTGTAGTTTAAAAATGCTTTGCAACTCTTTCATTGTTCTCGGAATTCCGCTGAAGTTTAAAAATGCTTTGTAACTCTTCCATTGTTCTGGGAATTCAGCTGAAGTTTAAAAATGCTTTGGAACTCTTCATATGTTCTGGGAGTTCTGCTGAAGTTTAAAATTGCTTTGGAAAATTCCATTGTTCTCAGAATTCCTATGAAGCTTAAAAATGCTTTAAAACTCTTACATTGTTCTCGGAATTCCGCTAATGTTTAACAATGCTTTGGAACTCTTCCATTGTTCTCGGAATTCCGCTGTAGTTTAAAAAAGCTTTGGAACTCTTTCATTGTTCTTGGAATTCCACTGAAGTTTAGCCATGCTTTGGAACTCTTCCATTGTTCTCGGATTTCCGCTGAAGTTTAAAAATGCTTTGGAACTCTTCCATGGTTCTCGGAATTCTGCTGAAGTTTAAAAAAGCTTTTGAACTATTCAATTTTTCTCGGAATTTCGCTGAAGTTTAGCAATGCTTTGGAACTCTTCCATTGTTCTCGGAATTCTGCTGAAGTTTAAAAAAGCTTTGGAACTCTTCCAATGTTCTCGGAATTCCGCTGATGTTTAATAATGCTTTTGGAACTCTTCCATTGTCCTCGGAATTACACTGATGTTTAATAATGCTTTTGGAACTCTTCCATTGTTCCCGTAATTCCGCTGATGTTTAACAATGCTTTGGAACTCTTCCATTGTTCTCAGAATTCCAATGAAGCTTAAAAATGCTTTGGAACTCTTCCATTGTTCTCGGTATTCTGCAAATGTTTAACAATGCTTTGGAACTCTTCCATTGTTCTCGGAATTACGCTGATGTTTAACAATGCTTTGGAACTCTTCCATTGTTCTCGGAATTCTGGTGAAGTTTAAAAATGCTTTGGATCTCTTCCATTGTTCTCGGAATTCCGCTGATGTTTAACAATGCTTTGGAACTCTTCCATTGTTCTCGGAATTCAGCTGTAGTTTAAAAATGCTTTGCAACTTTTCATTGTTCTCGGTATTCTGCTAATGTTTAACAATGCTTTGGAACTCTTCCATTGTTCTCGGAATTACGCTGATGTTTAACAATGCTTTGGAACTCTTCCATTGTTCTCGGAATTCTGGTGAAGTTTAAAAATGCTTTGGATCTCTTCCATTGTTCTCGGAATTCCGCTGATGTTTAACAATGCTTTGGAACTCTTCCATTGTTCTCGGAATTCCGCTGAAGTTTAAAAATGCTTTGGAACTCCTCCATTGTTCTCGGAATTCAACTGAAGTTTAAAAATGCTTTGGAACTCTTCCATTGTTCTGGGAATTCGGCTGAAGTTTAAAAATGCTTTGGAACTCTTCCTATGTCCTGGGAGTTCTGCTGAACTTTAAAATTGCTTTGTAAAATTCCATTGTTCTCAGAATTCCAATGAAGCTTAAAAATGCTTTGGAACTCTTACATTGTTCTCGGAATTCCGCTAATGTTTAACAATGCTTTGGAACTCTTCCATTGTTCTCGAAATTCCGCTGTAGTTTAAAAATGCTTTGGAACTCTTTCATTGTTCTTGGAATTCCACTGAAGTTTAGCCATGCTTTGGAACTCTTCCATTGTTCTCGGTATTCCGCTGAAGTTTAAAAATGCTTTGGATCTCTTCCATTGTTCTCGGAATTCCGCTGTAGTTTAAAAATGCTTTGCAACTCTTTCATTGTTCTCGAAATTCCGCTGAAGCTTAACCATGCTTTGGAACTCTTCCATTGTTCTCGGAATTCCGCTGAAGTTTAAAAATGCTTTGGAACTCCTCCATTGTTCTTGGAATTCTGCTGAAGTTTAAAAATGCTTTGGAACTCTTCCATTGTTCACGGAAATCTGCTGAAGTTTAAAAAGCTTTGTAACTCTTCCATTGTTTTGGGAATTCTGCTGAAGTTTAAAATTGCTTTGGAACTCTTCCATTGTTCTCAGAATTCCAATGAAGCTTAAAAATGCTTTGGAACTCTTCCATTGTTCTCGGTATTCTGCTAATGTTTAACAATGCTTTGGAACTCTTCCATTGTTCTCGGAATTACGCTGATGTTTAACAATGCTTTGGAACTCTTCCATTGTTCTCGGAATTACGCTGATGTTTAACAATGCTTTGGAACGCTTCCATTGTTCTCGGAATTGAGCTGTAGTTTAAAAATGCTTTGCAACTCTTTCATTGTTCTCGGAATTCCGCTGAAGTTTAACCATGCTTTGGAACTCTTCCATTGTTCTCAGAATTCCGCTGAAGTTTAAAAATGCTTTGGAACTCCTCCACTGTTCTCGGAATTCTGCTGAAGTTTAAAAACGCTTTGGAACTCTTCCATTGTTCTGGGAATTCGGCTGAAGTTTAAAAATGCTTTGGAACTCTTCATATGTTCTGGGAGTTATGCTGAAGTTTAAATTTGATTTGGAAAATTCCATTGTTCTCAGTATTCCAATGAAGCTTAAAAATGCTTTGGAACTCTTACATTGTTCTCGGAATTCCGCTAATGTTTAACAATGCTTTGGAACGCCTCCATTGTTCTCGGAATTCCGCTGTAGTTTAAAAAAGCTTTGGAACTCTTTCATTGTTCTCGGAATTCCACTGAAGTTTAGCCATGCTTTGCAACTCTTCCATTGTTCTCGGAATTCCGCTGAAGTTTAAAAATGCTTTGGAACTCTTCCATTGTTCTCGGAATTCTGCTGAAGTTTAAAAAAGCTTTGGAACTCTTCCAATGTTCTCGGAATTCCATTGATGTTTAATAATGCTTTTGGAACTCTTCCATTGTCCTCGGAATTATACTGATGTTTAATAATGCTTTTGGAACTCTTCCATTGTTCTCGTAATTCCGCTGATGTTTAACAATGCTTTGGAACTCTTCTATTGTTCTGGGAATTCTGGTGAAGTTTAAAAATGCTTTGGAACTCTTCCATTGTTCACGGAAATCTGCTGAAGTTTAAAAAGCTTTGTTACTCTTCCATTGTTCTGGGAATTCTGCTGAAGTTTAAAATTGCTTTGGAACTCTTCCATTGTTCTCAGAATTCCAATGAAGCTTAAAAATGCTTTGGAACTCTTCCATTGTTCTCGGTATTCTGCTAATGTTTAACAATGCTTTGGAACTCTTCCATTGTTCTCGGAATTCCGCTGATGTTTAACAATGCTTTGGAACTCTTCCATTGTTCTGGGAATTCGGCTGAAGTTTAAAAATGCTTTGGAACTCTTCCTATGTCCTGCGAGTTCTGCTGAAGTTTAAAATTGCTTTGGAAAATTCCATTGTTCTCAGAATTCCAATGAAGCTTAAAAATGCTTTGGAACTCTTACATTGTTCTCGGAATTCCGCTAATTTTTAACAATGCTTTGGAACTCTTCCATTGTTCTCGGAATTCCGCTGTAGTTTAAAAATGCTTTGGAACTCTTTCATTGTTCTTGGAATTCCACTGATGATTAGCTATGCTTTGGAACTGTTCCATTTTTCTCGGAATTCCATTGAAGGTTAAAAATGCTTTGGAACTCTTCCATGGTTCTCGGAATTCTGCTGAAGTTTAAAAAAGCTTTTGAACTATTCCTTTGTTCTCGGAATTCCACTCATATTTAACAATGCTTTGGAACTCTTCCATTGTTCTCGGAATTCCGCTGATGTTTAACAATGCTTTGGAACTCTTCCATTGTTCTCGGAATTCTGTTGAAGTTTAAAAATGCTTTGGAACTCTTCCATTGTTCTCGGAATTCTGCTGATGTTTAACCATGCTTTGGAACTCTTCCATTGTTCTCGGAATTCCGCTGTAGTTTAAAAATGCTTTGCAACTCTTTCATTGTTCTCGGAATTCCGCTGAAGCTTAACCATGCTTTGGAACTCTTCCATTGTTCTCGGATTTCCGCTGAAGTTTAAAAATGCTTTGGAACTCTTCCATGGTTCTTGGAATTCTGCTGAAGTTAAAAAAACTTTTGAACTATTCCTTTGTTCTCGGAATTCCGCTCATATTTAACAATGCTTTGGAACTCTTCCATTGTTCTCGGAATTCCGCTGATGTTTAATAATGCTTTTGGAACTCATCCATTGTTCTCGGAATTCCACTAATGTTTAACAATGCTTTGGAACTCATCCATTGTTCTCGGAATTCTGATGATGTTTAATATTGCTTTTGGAACTTTTTCATTGTGGTCGGAATTCTGCTGAAGTTTAAAAATGTTTTGGAACTCTTAAATTGTTCTCGGAATTCCGCTGATGTTTATCGAACCTATGGAACTCTTTCATTGTTCTCGGAATTCTGTTGATGTTTAGTAATGCTTTTGGAACTCTTCCATTGTTCTCGGATTTCTGCTGATGTTTAATAATGCTTTTTGAACTCTTCCATTGTTCTCGGAATTCCGCTGATGTTTAACAATGCTTTGGAACTCTTCCATTGTTCTCAGAATTCTACTGAAGTTTAAAAATGCTTTGGAACTCTTCCATTGCTCTGGGAATTCTGCTGAAGTTTAAAAATTCTGTGGAACTCTTCCATTGTTCTTGGAATTCCGCTAATGTTTAACAATGCTTTGGAACTCTTCCATTGTTCTCGGAAAAACGCTGATGTTTAACAATGCTTTGGAACTCTTCCATTGTTCTCGGAATTCCGCTGTGGTTTAAAAATGCTTTGGAAATCTTCCATTGTTTTCGGATTTTCGCTAAAGTTTAGCAATGCTTTAGAACTCTTCGATTGTTCTCGGAATTCCGTAAAAGTTTATAAATGCTTTGAAACTCTTCCATTGTTCTCGGAATTCTGCTGAAGTTTAAAAAAGCTTTTGAACAATTCCTTTGTTCTCGCAATTCTGCTCATATTTAACAATGCTTTGGAACTCTTCCATTGTTCTCGGAATTCCGCTGATGTTTAACAATGCTTTGGAACTCTTCCATTGTTCTCGGAATTCTGGTGAAGTTTAAAAATGCTTTGGATCTCTTCCATTGTTCTCGGAATTCCGCTGTAGTTTAAAAATGCTTTGCAACTCTTTCATTGTTCTCGAAATTCCGCTGAAGCTTAACCATGCTTTGGAACTCTTCCATTGTTCTCGGAATTCCGCTGAAGTTTAAAAATGCTTTGGAACTCCTCCATTGTTCTGGGAATTCGGCTGAAGTTTAAAAATGCTTTGGAACTCTTACTATGTTCTGGTAGTTCTGCTGAAGTTTAAAATTGCTTTGGAAAATTCCATTGTTCTCAGAATTCCAATGAAGCTTAAAAATGCTTTGGAACTCTTACATTGTACTCGGAATTCCGCTAATTTTTAACAATGCTTTGGAACTCTTCTATTGTTCTGGGAATTCTCGTGAAGTTTAAAAATGCTTTGGAACTCTTCCATTGTTCACGGAAATCTGCTGAAGTTTAAAAAGCTTTGTAACTCTTCCATTGTTTTGGGAATTCTGCTGAAGTTTAAAATTGCTTTGGAACTCTTCCATTGTTCTCAGAATTCCAATGAAGCTTAAAAATGCTTTGGAACTCTTCCATTGTTCTCGGTATTCTGCTAATGTTTAACAATGCTTTGGAACTCTTCCATTGTTCTCGGAATTACGCTGATGTTTAACAATGCTTTGGAACTCTTCCATTGTTCTCGGAATTACGCTGATGTTTAACAATGCTTTGGATCTCTTCCATTGTTCTCGGAATTCCGCTGATGTTTAACAATGCTTTGGAAGTCTTCCATTGTTCTCGGAATTCCGCTGTAGTTTAAAAATGCTTTGCAACTTTTCATTGTTCTCGGTATTCTGCTAATGTTTAACAATGCTTTGGAACTCTTCCATTGTCCTCGGAATTACGCTGATGTTTAACAATGCTTTGGAACTCTTCCATTGTTCTCGGAATTCTGGTGAAGTTTAAAAATGCTTTGGATCTCTTCCATTGTTCTCGGAATTCCGCTGATGTTTAACAATGCTTTGGAACTCTTCCATTGTTCTCGGAATTCCGCTGTAGTTTAAAAATGCTTTGCAACTTTTCATTGTTCTCGGTATTCTGCTAATGTTTAACAATGCTTTGGAACTCTTCCATTGTCCTCGGAATTACGCTGATGTTTAACAATGCTTTGTAACTCTTCCATTGTTCTCGGAATTCTGGTGAAGTTTAAAAATGCTTTGGATCTCTTCCATTGTTCTCGGAATTCCGCTGATGTTTAACAATGCTTTGGAACTCTTCCATTGTTCTCGGAATTCCGCTGAAGTTTAAAAATGCTTTGGAACTCCTCCATTGTTCTCGGAATTCAACTGAAGTTTAAAAATGCTTTGGAACTCTTCCATTGTTCTGGGAATTCGGCTGTAGTTTAAAAATGCTTTGGAACTCTTCCTATGTCCTGGGAGTTCTGCTGAACTTTAAAATTGCTTTGTAAAATTCCATTGTTCTCAGAATTCCAATGAAGCTTAAAAATGCTTTGGAACGCTTACATTGTTCTCGGAATTCTGCTAATGTTTAACAATGCTTTGGAACTCTTCCATTTTTCTCAGAATTCCGCTGTAGTTTAAAAATGCTTTGGAACTCTTTCATTGTTCTTGGAATTCCACTGAAGTTTAGCCATGCTTTGGAACTCTTCCATTGTTCTGGGAATTCGGCTGTAGTTTAAAAATGCTTTGGAACTCTTCCTATGTCCTGGGAGTTCTGCTGAACTTTAAAATTGCTTTGTAAAATTCCATTGTTCTCAGAATTCCAATGAAGCTTAAAAATGCTTTGGAACTCTTACATTGTTCTCGGAATTCCGCTAATGTTTAACAATGCTTTGGAACTCTTCCATTTTTCTCGGAATTCCGCTGTAGTTTAACAATGCTTTGGAACTCTTCCATTGTTCTCGGAATTCTGGTGAAGTTTAAAAATGCTTTGGAACTCTTCCATTGTTCTCGGTATTCCGCTGAAGTTTAAAAATGCTTTGGAACTCTTCCATGGTTCTCGGAATTCTGCTGAAGTTTAAAAAAGCTTTTGAACTATTCCTTTGTTCTCGGAATTCTGCTCATATTTAACAATGCTTTGGAACTCTTCCATTGTTCTCGGAATTCCGCTGATGTTTAACAATGCTTTGGAACTCTTCCATTGTTCTCGGAATTCCGCTGTAGTTTAAAAATGCTTTGCAACTCTTTCATTGTTCTCGGAATTCCGCTGAAGCTTAACCATGCTTTGGAACTCTTCCATTGTTCTCGGAATTCCGCTGAAGTTTAAAAATGCTTTGGAACTCCTCCATTGTTCTCGGAATTCTGCTGAAGTTTGAAAATGCTTTGGAACTCTTCCATTGTTCTGGGAATTCGGCTGAAGTTTAAAAATGCTTTGGAACTCTTACTATGTTCTGGTAGTTCTGCTGAAGTTTAAAATTGCTTTGGAAAATTCCATTGTTCTCAGAATTCCAATGAAGCTTAAAAATGCTTTGGAACTCTTACATTGTTCTCGGAATTCCGCTAATTTTTAACAATGCTTTGGAACTCTTCCATTGTTCTCGGAATTCCGCTGTAGTTTAAAAATGCTTTGGAACTCTTTCATTGTTCTTGGAATTCCACTGAAGTTTAGCCATGCTTTGGAACTCTTCCTTTGTTCTCGGAATTCCGCTGAAGTTTAAAAATGCTTTGGAACTCTTCCATGGTTCTCGGAATTCTGCTGAAGTTAAAAAAACTTTTGAACTATTCCTTTGTTCTCGGAATTCCGCTCATATTTAACAATGCTTTGGAACTCTTCCATTGTTCTCGGAATTCCGCTGATGTTTAATAATGCTTTTGGAACTCATCCATTGTTCTCGGAATTCCACTAATGTTTAACAATGCTTTGGAACTCATCCATTGTTCTCGGAATTCTGTTGATGTTTATTAATGCTTTTGGAACTCTTTCATTGTGGTCGGAATTCTGCTGAAGTTTAAAAATGCTTTGGAACTCTTCCATTCTTCTCGGAATTCCGCTGATGTTTATCAAACCTAAGGAACTCTTTCATTGTTCTCGGAATTCTGTTGATGTTTAGTAATGCTTTTGGAACTCTTCCATTGTTCTCAGATTTCTGCTGATGTTTAATAATGCTTTTTGAACTCTTCCATTGTTCTCGGAATTCCGCTGATGTTTAACAATGCTTTGGAACTCTTCCATTGTTCTCGGAATTCTGCTGAAGTTTAAAAATGCTTTGGAACTCTTCCATTGCTCTGGGAATTCTGCTGAAGTTTAAAAATTCTGTGGAACTCTTCCATTGTTCTTGGAATTCCGCTAATGTTTAACAATGCTTTGGAACTCTCCCATTGTTCTCGGAAAAACACTGATGTTTATCAATGCTTTGTAACTCTTCCATTGTTCTCGGAATTCCGCTGTAGTTTAAAAATGCTTTGGAAATCTTCCATTGTTTTCGGATTTCCGCTAAAGTTTAGCAATGCTTTGGAACTCTTCCATTGTTCTCGGAATTCCGCAAAAGTTTATAAATGCTTTGGAACTTTTCCATTGTTCTCGGAATTCTGATGAAGTTTAAAAAAGCTTTGGAACTCTTCCATTGTTCTTGGAATTACGCTGATGTTTAATAATGCTTTTGGAACTCTTCCATTGTTCTCGGAATTCCGCTGATGTTTAACAATGCTTTGGAACTCTTCCATTGTTCTCGGAATTCCGCTGTAGTTTAAAAATGCTTTGCAACTTTTCATTGTTCTCGGTATTCTGCTAATGTTTAACAATGCTTTGGAACTCTTCCATTGTCCTCGGAATTATGCTGATGTTTAACAATGCTTTGGAACTCTTCCATTGTTCTCGGAATTCTGGTGAAGTTTAAAAATGCTTTGGATCTCTTCCATTGTTCTCGGAATTCCGCTGATGTTTAACAATGCTTTGGAACTCTTCCATTGTTCTCGGAATTCCGTTGAAGTTTAAAAATGCTTTGGAACTCCTCCATTGTTCTCGGAATTCAACTGAAGTTTAAAAATGCTTTGGAACTCTTCCATTGTTCTGGGAATTCGGCTGTAGTTTAAAAATGCTTTGGAACTCTTCCTATGTCCTGGGAGTTCTGCTGAACTTTAAAATTGCTTTGTAAAATTCCATTGTTCTCAGAATTCCAATGAAGCTTAAAAATGCTTTGGAACTCTTACATTGTTCTCGGAATTCCGCTAATGTTTAACAATGCTTTGGAACTCTTCCATTTTTCTCGGAATTCCGCTGTAGTTTAAAAATGCTTTGGAACTCTTTCATTGTTCTTGGAATTCCACTGAAGTTTAGCCATGCTTTGGAACTCTTCCATTGTTCTCGGTATTCCCGCGAAGTTTAAAAATGCTTTGGAACTCTTCCATGGTTCTCGGAATTCTGCTGAAGTTTAAAAAAGCTTTTGAACTATTCCTTTGTTCTCGGAATTCTGCTCATATTTAACAATGCTTTGGAACTCTTCCATTGTTCTCGGAATTCCGCTGATGTTTAACAATGCTTTGGAACTCTTCCATTGTTCTCGGAATTCCGCTGTAGTTTAAAAATGCTTTGCAACTCTTCCTTTGTTCTCGGAATTCCGCTGAAGCTTATCCATGCTTTGGAACTCTTCCATTGTTCTCGGAATTCCGCTGAAGTTTAAAAATGCTTTGGAACTCCTCCATTGTTCTCGGAATTCTGCTGAAGTTTGAAAATGCTTTGGAACTCTTCCATTGTTCTGGGAATTCGGCTGAAGTTTAAAAATGCTTTGGAACTCTTACTATGTTCTGGTAGTTCTGCTGAAGTTTAAAATTGCTTTGGAAAATTCCATTGTTCTCAGAATTCCAATGAAGCTTAAAAATGCTTTGGAACTCTTACATTGTACTCGGAATTCCGCTAATTTTTAACAATGCTTTGGAACTCTTCCATTGTTCTCGGAATTCCGCTGTAGTTTAAAAATGCTTTGGAACTCTTTCATTGTTCTTGGAATTCCACTGAAGTTTAGCCATGCTTTGGAACTCTTCCTTTGTTCTCGGAATTCCGCTGAAGTTTAAAAATGCTTTGGAACTCTTCCATGGTTCTCGGAATTCTGCTGAAGTTAAAAAAACTTTTGAACTATTCCTTTGTTCTCGGAATTCCGCTCATATTTAACAATGCTTTGGAACTCTTCCATTGTTCTCGGAATTCCGCTGATGTTTAATAATGCTTTTGGAACTCATCCATTGTTCTCGGAATTCCACTAATGTTTAACAATGCTTTGGAACTCATCCATTGTTCTCGGAATTCTGTTGATGTTTATTAATGCTTTTGGAACTCTTTCATTGTGGTCGGAATTCTGCTGAAGTTTAAAAATGCTTTGGAACTCTTCCATTCTTCTCGGAATTCCGCTGATGTTTATCAAACCTAAGGAACTCTTTCATTGTTCTCGGAATTCTGTTGATGTTTAGTAATGCTTTTGGAACTCTTCCATTGTTCTCGGATTTCTGCTGATGTTTAATAATGCTTTTTGAACTCTTCCATTGTTCTCGGAATTCCGCTGATGTTTAACAATGCTTTGGAACTCTTCCATTGTTCTCGGAATTCTGCTGAAGTTTAAAAATGCTTTGGAACTCTTCCATTGCTCTGGGAATTCTGCTGAAGTTTAAAAATTCTGTGGAACTCTTCCATTGTTCTTGGAATTCCGCTAATGTTTAACAATGCTTTGGAACTCTCCCATTGTTCTCGGAAAAACACTGATGTTTAACAATGCTTTGTAACTCTTCCATTGTTCTCGGAATTCCGCTGTAGTTTAAAAATGCTTTGGAAATCTTCCATTGTTTTCGGATTTCCGCTAAAGTTTAGCAATGCTTTGGAACTCTTCCATTGTTCTCGGAATTCCGCAAAAGTTTATAAATGCTTTGGAACTTTTCCATTGTTCTCGGAATTCTGATGAAGTTTAAAAAAGCTTTGGAACTCTTCCATTGTTCTTGGAATTACGCTGATGTTTAATAATGCTTTTGGAACTCTTCCATTGTTCTCGGAATTGTGCTAATGTTTAACAATGCTTTGGAACTCTTCCATTGTTCTCGGAATTCCGTTGATGATTAATAATGCTTTTGAAACTCATCCATTGTTCTCGGAATTGTGCTAATGTTTAACAATGATTTGAAACTTTTCCATTGTTCTCGGAATTCTGTTGATGTTTAATAATTCTTTTGGAACAGTTCCATTGTTCTCAGAATTCTGCTGGAGTTTAAAAATTCTTTGGAACTCTTCCATTGTTCTCGGAATTCCGCTGATGTTTTTCAATCCTAGGGAAATCTTCCATTGTTCACCAAATTCCACTGAAGTTTAAAAATGTTTTGGAACTCTTTCAATGTTCTGGAAATTCTGCTGAAGTTTAAAAATGCTTTGGAACTCTTCTATTGTTCTCGGATTTCTTCTGATGTTTAACAATGCTTTGGAACTCTTCTATTGTTCAAGGAATTCCTCTGAAGTTTAAAAATGCTTTGCAACTCTTCCATTGTTCTCGGTATTCCTCTAATGTTTAACAATGCTTTGGAACTCTTCCATTGATCTCGGAATTCCAGTGTAGTTTCAAAATGCTTTGGAACGCTTCCATTGTTCTCGGAATTCTGCTGAAGTTAAAAATGCTTGGAACTCTTCCATTGTTCTCGGAATTCTGCTGAAGTTTAAAAAAGTTTGGAACTCTTCCATGTTTCTCGGAATTCTGCTGAAGTTTAAAAAAGCTTTTGAACTCTTCCATTGTTCTCGGAATTCTGCTGAAGTTAAAAATGCTTGGAACTCTTCCATTGTTCTCGGAATTCTGCTGAAGTTTAAAAAAGTTTGGAACTCTTCCATGTTTCTCGGAATTCTGCTGAAGTTTAAAAAAGCTTTTGAACTCTTCCATTGTTCTCGGAATTCCGCTAATATTTAACAATGCTTTGGAACTCTTACATTGTTCTCGGAATTCCGGTGAAGTTTAGCCATGCTTTGGAACTCTTCCATTGTTCTCGGAATTCCGCTGAAGTTTAAAAATGCTTTGGAACTCTTCCATTGTTCTCGGAATTCCGCTGATGTTTAACAATGCTTTGGAACTCTTCCATTGTTCTCGGAATTCCGCTGTAGTTTAAAAATGCTTTGCAACTCTTTCATTGTTCTCGGAATTCCGCTGAAGCTTAACCATGCTTTGGAACTCTTCCATTGTTCTCGGAATTCCGCTGAAGTTTAAAAATGCTTTGGAACTCCTCCATTGTTCTCGGAATTCTGCTGAAGTTTGAAAATGCTTTGGAACTCTTCCATTGTTCTGGGAATTCGGCTGAAGTTTAAAAATGCTTTGGAACTCTTACTATGTTCTGGTAGTTCTGCTGAAGTTTAAAATTGCTTTGGAAAATTCCATTGTTCTCAGAATTCCAATGAAGCTTAAAAATGCTTTGGAACTCTTACATTGTACTCGGAATTCCGCTAATTTTTAACAATGCTTTGGAACTCTTCCATTGTTCTCGGAATTCCGCTGTAGTTTAAAAATGCTTTGGAACTCTTTCATTGTTCTTGGAATTCCACTGAAGTTTAGCCATGCTTTGGAACTCTTCCTTTGTTCTCGGAATTCCGCTGAAGTTTAAAAATGCTTTGGAACTCTTCCATGATTCTCGGAATTCTGCTGAAGTTAAAAAAACTTTTGAACTATTCCTTTGTTCTCGGAATTCCGCTCATATTTAACAATGCTTTGGAACTCTTCCATTGTTCTCGGAATTCCGCTGTAGTTTAAAAATGCTTTGCAACTCTTTCATTGTTCTCGGAATTCCGCTGAAGCTTAACCATGCTTTGGAACTCTTCCATTGTTCTCGGATTTCCGCTGAAGTTTAAAAATGCTTTGGAACTCTTCCATGGTTCTTGGAATTCTGCTGAAGTTAAAAAAACTTTTGAACTATTCCTTTGTTCTCGGAATTCCGCTCATATTTAACAATGCTTTGGAACTCTTCCATTGTTCTCGGAATTCCGCTGATGTTTAATAATGCTTTTGGAACTCATCCATTGTTCTCGGAATTCCACTAATGTTTAACAATGCTTTGGAACTCATCCATTGTTCTCGGAATTCTGATGATGTTTAATATTGCTTTTGGAACTTTTTCATTGTGGTCGGAATTCTGCTGAAGTTTAAAAATGTTTTGGAACTCTTAAATTGTTCTCGGAATTCCGCTGATGTTTATCGAACCTATGGAACTCTTTCATTGTTCTCGGAATTCTGTTGATGTTTAGTAATGCTTTTGGAACTCTTCCATTGTTCTCGGATTTCTGCTGATGTTTAATAATGCTTTTTGAACTCTTCCATTGTTCTCGGAATTCCGCTGATGTTTAACAATGCTTTGGAACTCTTCCATTGTTCTCAGAATTCTACTGAAGTTTAAAAATGCTTTGGAACTCTTCCATTGCTCTGGGAATTCTGCTGAAGTTTAAAAATTCTGTGGAACTCTTCCATTGTTCTTGGAATTCCGCTAATGTTTAACAATGCTTTGGAACTCTTCCATTGTTCTCGGAAAAACGCTGATGTTTAACAATGCTTTGGAACTCTTCCATTGTTCTCGGAATTCCGCTGTGGTTTAAAAATGCTTTGGAAATCTTCCATTGTTTTCGGATTTTCGCTAAAGTTTAGCAATGCTTTAGAACTCTTCGATTGTTCTCGGAATTCCGTAAAAGTTTATAAATGCTTTGAAACTCTTCCATTGTTCTCGGAATTCTGCTGAAGTTTAAAAAAGCTTTTGAACAATTCCTTTGTTCTCGCAATTCTGCTCATATTTAACAATGCTTTGGAACTCTTCCATTGTTCTCGGAATTCCGCTGATGTTTAACAATGCTTTGGAACTCTTCCATTGTTCTCGGAATTCTGGTGAAGTTTAAAAATGCTTTGGATCTCTTCCATTGTTCTCGGAATTCCGCTGTAGTTTAAAAATGCTTTGCAACTCTTTCATTGTTCTCGAAATTCCGCTGAAGCTTAACCATGCTTTGGAACTCTTCCATTGTTCTCGGAATTCCGCTGAAGTTTAAAAATGCTTTGGAACTCCTCCATTGTTCTGGGAATTCGGCTGAAGTTTAAAAATGCTTTGGAACTCTTACTATGTTCTGGTAGTTCTGCTGAAGTTTAAAATTGCTTTGGAAAATTCCATTGTTCTCAGAATTCCAATGAAGCTTAAAAATGCTTTGGAACTCTTACATTGTACTCGGAATTCCGCTAATTTTTAACAATGCTTTGGAACTCTTCTATTGTTCTGGGAATTCTCGTGAAGTTTAAAAATGCTTTGGAACTCTTCCATTGTTCACGGAAATCTGCTGAAGTTTAAAAAGCTTTGTAACTCTTCCATTGTTTTGGGAATTCTGCTGAAGTTTAAAATTGCTTTGGAACTCTTCCATTGTTCTCAGAATTCCAATGAAGCTTAAAAATGCTTTGGAACTCTTCCATTGTTCTCGGTATTCTGCTAATGTTTAACAATGCTTTGGAACTCTTCCATTGTTCTCGGAATTACGCTGATGTTTAACAATGCTTTGGAACTCTTCCATTGTTCTCGGAATTACGCTGATGTTTAACAATGCTTTGGATCTCTTCCATTGTTCTCGGAATTCCGCTGATGTTTAACAATGCTTTGGAAGTCTTCCATTGTTCTCGGAATTCCGCTGTAGTTTAAAAATGCTTTGCAACTTTTCATTGTTCTCGGTATTCTGCTAATGTTTAACAATGCTTTGGAACTCTTCCATTGTCCTCGGAATTACGCTGATGTTTAACAATGCTTTGGAACTCTTCCATTGTTCTCGGAATTCTGGTGAAGTTTAAAAATGCTTTGGATCTCTTCCATTGTTCTCGGAATTCCGCTGATGTTTAACAATGCTTTGGAACTCTTCCATTGTTCTCGGAATTCCGCTGTAGTTTAAAAATGCTTTGCAACTTTTCATTGTTCTCGGTATTCTGCTAATGTTTAACAATGCTTTGGAACTCTTCCATTGTCCTCGGAATTACGCTGATGTTTAACAATGCTTTGTAACTCTTCCATTGTTCTCGGAATTCTGGTGAAGTTTAAAAATGCTTTGGATCTCTTCCATTGTTCTCGGAATTCCGCTGATGTTTAACAATGCTTTGGAACTCTTCCATTGTTCTCGGAATTCCGCTGAAGTTTAAAAATGCTTTGGAACTCCTCCATTGTTCTCGGAATTCAACTGAAGTTTAAAAATGCTTTGGAACTCTTCCATTGTTCTGGGAATTCGGCTGTAGTTTAAAAATGCTTTGGAACTCTTCCTATGTCCTGGGAGTTCTGCTGAACTTTAAAATTGCTTTGTAAAATTCCATTGTTCTCAGAATTCCAATGAAGCTTAAAAATGCTTTGGAACGCTTACATTGTTCTCGGAATTCTGCTAATGTTTAACAATGCTTTGGAACTCTTCCATTTTTCTCAGAATTCCGCTGTAGTTTAAAAATGCTTTGGAACTCTTTCATTGTTCTTGGAATTCCACTGAAGTTTAGCCATGCTTTGGAACTCTTCCATTGTTCTGGGAATTCGGCTGTAGTTTAAAAATGCTTTGGAACTCTTCCTATGTCCTGGGAGTTCTGCTGAACTTTAAAATTGCTTTGTAAAATTCCATTGTTCTCAGAATTCCAATGAAGCTTAAAAATGCTTTGGAACTCTTACATTGTTCTCGGAATTCCGCTAATGTTTAACAATGCTTTGGAACTCTTCCATTTTTCTCGGAATTCCGCTGTAGTTTAACAATGCTTTGGAACTCTTCCATTGTTCTCGGAATTCTGGTGAAGTTTAAAAATGCTTTGGAACTCTTCCATTGTTCTCGGTATTCCGCTGAAGTTTAAAAATGCTTTGGAACTCTTCCATGGTTCTCGGAATTCTGCTGAAGTTTAAAAAAGCTTTTGAACTATTCCTTTGTTCTCGGAATTCTGCTCATATTTAACAATGCTTTGGAACTCTTCCATTGTTCTCGGAATTCCGCTGATGTTTAACAATGCTTTGGAACTCTTCCATTGTTCTCGGAATTCCGCTGTAGTTTAAAAATGCTTTGCAACTCTTTCATTGTTCTCGGAATTCCGCTGAAGCTTAACCATGCTTTGGAACTCTTCCATTGTTCTCGGAATTCCGCTGAAGTTTAAAAATGCTTTGGAACTCCTCCATTGTTCTCGGAATTCTGCTGAAGTTTGAAAATGCTTTGGAACTCTTCCATTGTTCTGGGAATTCGGCTGAAGTTTAAAAATGCTTTGGAACTCTTACTATGTTCTGGTAGTTCTGCTGAAGTTTAAAATTGCTTTGGAAAATTCCATTGTTCTCAGAATTCCAATGAAGCTTAAAAATGCTTTGGAACTCTTACATTGTTCTCGGAATTCCGCTAATTTTTAACAATGCTTTGGAACTCTTCCATTGTTCTCGGAATTCCGCTGTAGTTTAAAAATGCTTTGGAACTCTTTCATTGTTCTTGGAATTCCACTGAAGTTTAGCCATGCTTTGGAACTCTTCCTTTGTTCTCGGAATTCCGCTGAAGTTTAAAAATGCTTTGGAACTCTTCCATGGTTCTCGGAATTCTGCTGAAGTTAAAAAAACTTTTGAACTATTCCTTTGTTCTCGGAATTCCGCTCATATTTAACAATGCTTTGGAACTCTTCCATTGTTCTCGGAATTCCGCTGATGTTTAATAATGCTTTTGGAACTCATCCATTGTTCTCGGAATTCCACTAATGTTTAACAATGCTTTGGAACTCATCCATTGTTCTCGGAATTCTGTTGATGTTTATTAATGCTTTTGGAACTCTTTCATTGTGGTCGGAATTCTGCTGAAGTTTAAAAATGCTTTGGAACTCTTCCATTCTTCTCGGAATTCCGCTGATGTTTATCAAACCTAAGGAACTCTTTCATTGTTCTCGGAATTCTGTTGATGTTTAGTAATGCTTTTGGAACTCTTCCATTGTTCTCAGATTTCTGCTGATGTTTAATAATGCTTTTTGAACTCTTCCATTGTTCTCGGAATTCCGCTGATGTTTAACAATGCTTTGGAACTCTTCCATTGTTCTCGGAATTCTGCTGAAGTTTAAAAATGCTTTGGAACTCTTCCATTGCTCTGGGAATTCTGCTGAAGTTTAAAAATTCTGTGGAACTCTTCCATTGTTCTTGGAATTCCGCTAATGTTTAACAATGCTTTGGAACTCTCCCATTGTTCTCGGAAAAACACTGATGTTTATCAATGCTTTGTAACTCTTCCATTGTTCTCGGAATTCCGCTGTAGTTTAAAAATGCTTTGGAAATCTTCCATTGTTTTCGGATTTCCGCTAAAGTTTAGCAATGCTTTGGAACTCTTCCATTGTTCTCGGAATTCCGCAAAAGTTTATAAATGCTTTGGAACTTTTCCATTGTTCTCGGAATTCTGATGAAGTTTAAAAAAGCTTTGGAACTCTTCCATTGTTCTTGGAATTACGCTGATGTTTAATAATGCTTTTGGAACTCTTCCATTGTTCTCGGAATTCCGCTGATGTTTAACAATGCTTTGGAACTCTTCCATTGTTCTCGGAATTCCGCTGTAGTTTAAAAATGCTTTGCAACTTTTCATTGTTCTCGGTATTCTGCTAATGTTTAACAATGCTTTGGAACTCTTCCATTGTCCTCGGAATTATGCTGATGTTTAACAATGCTTTGGAACTCTTCCATTGTTCTCGGAATTCTGGTGAAGTTTAAAAATGCTTTGGATCTCTTCCATTGTTCTCGGAATTCCGCTGATGTTTAACAATGCTTTGGAACTCTTCCATTGTTCTCGGAATTCCGTTGAAGTTTAAAAATGCTTTGGAACTCCTCCATTGTTCTCGGAATTCAACTGAAGTTTAAAAATGCTTTGGAACTCTTCCATTGTTCTGGGAATTCGGCTGTAGTTTAAAAATGCTTTGGAACTCTTCCTATGTCCTGGGAGTTCTGCTGAACTTTAAAATTGCTTTGTAAAATTCCATTGTTCTCAGAATTCCAATGAAGCTTAAAAATGCTTTGGAACTCTTACATTGTTCTCGGAATTCCGCTAATGTTTAACAATGCTTTGGAACTCTTCCATTTTTCTCGGAATTCCGCTGTAGTTTAAAAATGCTTTGGAACTCTTTCATTGTTCTTGGAATTCCACTGAAGTTTAGCCATGCTTTGGAACTCTTCCATTGTTCTCGGTATTCCCGCGAAGTTTAAAAATGCTTTGGAACTCTTCCATGGTTCTCGGAATTCTGCTGAAGTTTAAAAAAGCTTTTGAACTATTCCTTTGTTCTCGGAATTCTGCTCATATTTAACAATGCTTTGGAACTCTTCCATTGTTCTCGGAATTCCGCTGATGTTTAACAATGCTTTGGAACTCTTCCATTGTTCTCGGAATTCCGCTGTAGTTTAAAAATGCTTTGCAACTCTTCCTTTGTTCTCGGAATTCCGCTGAAGCTTATCCATGCTTTGGAACTCTTCCATTGTTCTCGGAATTCCGCTGAAGTTTAAAAATGCTTTGGAACTCCTCCATTGTTCTCGGAATTCTGCTGAAGTTTGAAAATGCTTTGGAACTCTTCCATTGTTCTGGGAATTCGGCTGAAGTTTAAAAATGCTTTGGAACTCTTACTATGTTCTGGTAGTTCTGCTGAAGTTTAAAATTGCTTTGGAAAATTCCATTGTTCTCAGAATTCCAATGAAGCTTAAAAATGCTTTGGAACTCTTACATTGTACTCGGAATTCCGCTAATTTTTAACAATGCTTTGGAACTCTTCCATTGTTCTCGGAATTCCGCTGTAGTTTAAAAATGCTTTGGAACTCTTTCATTGTTCTTGGAATTCCACTGAAGTTTAGCCATGCTTTGGAACTCTTCCTTTGTTCTCGGAATTCCGCTGAAGTTTAAAAATGCTTTGGAACTCTTCCATGGTTCTCGGAATTCTGCTGAAGTTAAAAAAACTTTTGAACTATTCCTTTGTTCTCGGAATTCCGCTCATATTTAACAATGCTTTGGAACTCTTCCATTGTTCTCGGAATTCCGCTGATGTTTAATAATGCTTTTGGAACTCATCCATTGTTCTCGGAATTCCACTAATGTTTAACAATGCTTTGGAACTCATCCATTGTTCTCGGAATTCTGTTGATGTTTATTAATGCTTTTGGAACTCTTTCATTGTGGTCGGAATTCTGCTGAAGTTTAAAAATGCTTTGGAACTCTTCCATTCTTCTCGGAATTCCGCTGATGTTTATCAAACCTAAGGAACTCTTTCATTGTTCTCGGAATTCTGTTGATGTTTAGTAATGCTTTTGGAACTCTTCCATTGTTCTCGGATTTCTGCTGATGTTTAATAATGCTTTTTGAACTCTTCCATTGTTCTCGGAATTCCGCTGATGTTTAACAATGCTTTGGAACTCTTCCATTGTTCTCGGAATTCTGCTGAAGTTTAAAAATGCTTTGGAACTCTTCCATTGCTCTGGGAATTCTGCTGAAGTTTAAAAATTCTGTGGAACTCTTCCATTGTTCTTGGAATTCCGCTAATGTTTAACAATGCTTTGGAACTCTCCCATTGTTCTCGGAAAAACACTGATGTTTAACAATGCTTTGTAACTCTTCCATTGTTCTCGGAATTCCGCTGTAGTTTAAAAATGCTTTGGAAATCTTCCATTGTTTTCGGATTTCCGCTAAAGTTTAGCAATGCTTTGGAACTCTTCCATTGTTCTCGGAATTCCGCAAAAGTTTATAAATGCTTTGGAACTTTTCCATTGTTCTCGGAATTCTGATGAAGTTTAAAAAAGCTTTGGAACTCTTCCATTGTTCTTGGAATTACGCTGATGTTTAATAATGCTTTTGGAACTCTTCCATTGTTCTCGGAATTGTGCTAATGTTTAACAATGCTTTGGAACTCTTCCATTGTTCTCGGAATTCCGTTGATGATTAATAATGCTTTTGAAACTCATCCATTGTTCTCGGAATTGTGCTAATGTTTAACAATGATTTGAAACTTTTCCATTGTTCTCGGAATTCTGTTGATGTTTAATAATTCTTTTGGAACAGTTCCATTGTTCTCAGAATTCTGCTGGAGTTTAAAAATTCTTTGGAACTCTTCCATTGTTCTCGGAATTCCGCTGATGTTTTTCAATCCTAGGGAAATCTTCCATTGTTCACCAAATTCCACTGAAGTTTAAAAATGTTTTGGAACTCTTTCAATGTTCTGGAAATTCTGCTGAAGTTTAAAAATGCTTTGGAACTCTTCTATTGTTCTCGGATTTCTTCTGATGTTTAACAATGCTTTGGAACTCTTCTATTGTTCAAGGAATTCCTCTGAAGTTTAAAAATGCTTTGCAACTCTTCCATTGTTCTCGGTATTCCTCTAATGTTTAACAATGCTTTGGAACTCTTCCATTGATCTCGGAATTCCAGTGTAGTTTCAAAATGCTTTGGAACGCTTCCATTGTTCTCGGAATTCTGCTGAAGTTAAAAATGCTTGGAACTCTTCCATTGTTCTCGGAATTCTGCTGAAGTTTAAAAAAGTTTGGAACTCTTCCATGTTTCTCGGAATTCTGCTGAAGTTTAAAAAAGCTTTTGAACTCTTCCATTGTTCTCGGAATTCTGCTGAAGTTAAAAATGCTTGGAACTCTTCCATTGTTCTCGGAATTCTGCTGAAGTTTAAAAAAGTTTGGAACTCTTCCATGTTTCTCGGAATTCTGCTGAAGTTTAAAAAAGCTTTTGAACTCTTCCATTGTTCTCGGAATTCCGCTAATATTTAACAATGCTTTGGAACTCTTACATTGTTCTCGGAATTCCGGTGAAGTTTAGCCATGCTTTGGAACTCTTCCATTGTTCTCGGAATTCCGCTGAAGTTTAAAAATGCTTTGGAACTCTTCCATTGTTCTCGGAATTCCGCTGATGTTTAACAATGCTTTGGAACTCTTCCATTGTTCTCGGAATTCCGCTGTAGTTTAAAAATGCTTTGCAACTCTTTCATTGTTCTCGGAATTCCGCTGAAGCTTAACCATGCTTTGGAACTCTTCCATTGTTCTCGGAATTCCGCTGAAGTTTAAAAATGCTTTGGAACTCCTCCATTGTTCTCGGAATTCTGCTGAAGTTTGAAAATGCTTTGGAACTCTTCCATTGTTCTGGGAATTCGGCTGAAGTTTAAAAATGCTTTGGAACTCTTACTATGTTCTGGTAGTTCTGCTGAAGTTTAAAATTGCTTTGGAAAATTCCATTGTTCTCAGAATTCCAATGAAGCTTAAAAATGCTTTGGAACTCTTACATTGTACTCGGAATTCCGCTAATTTTTAACAATGCTTTGGAACTCTTCCATTGTTCTCGGAATTCCGCTGTAGTTTAAAAATGCTTTGGAACTCTTTCATTGTTCTTGGAATTCCACTGAAGTTTAGCCATGCTTTGGAACTCTTCCTTTGTTCTCGGAATTCCGCTGAAGTTTAAAAATGCTTTGGAACTCTTCCATGATTCTCGGAATTCTGCTGAAGTTAAAAAAACTTTTGAACTATTCCTTTGTTCTCGGAATTCCGCTCATATTTAACAATGCTTTGGAACTCTTCCATTGTTCTCGGAATTCCGCTGATGTTTAATAATGCTTTTGGAACTCATCCATTGTTCTCGGAATTCCAGTAATGTTTAACAATGCTTTGGATCTCATCCATTGTTCTCGGAATTCTGTTGATGTTTATTAATGCTTTTGGAACTCTTTCATTGTGGTCGGAATTCTGCTGAAGTTTAAAAATGCTTTGGAACTCTTCCATTCTTCTCGGAATTCCGCTGATGTTTATCAAACCTAAGGAACTCTTTCATTGTTCTCGGAATTCTATTGATGTTTAGTAATGCTTTTGGAACTCTTCCATTGTTCTCGGATTTCTGCTGATGTTTAATAATGCTTTTTGAACTCTTTCATTGTTCTCGGAATTCCGCTGATGTTTAACAATGCTTTGGAACTCTTCCATTGTTCTCGGAATTCTGCTGAAGTTTAAAAATGCTTTGGAACTCTTCCATTGCTCTGGGAATTCTGCTGAAGTTTAAAAATTCTGTGGAACTCTTCCATTGTTCTTGGAATTCCGCTAATGTTTAACAATGCTTTGGAACTCTTCCATTGTTCTCGGAAAAACACTGATGTTTAACAATGCTTTGTAACTCTTCCATTGTTCTCGGAATTCCGCTGTAGTTTAAAAATGCTTTGGAAATCTTCCATTGTTTTCGGATTTCCGCTAAAGTTTAGCAATGCTTTTTAACTCTTCCATTGTTCACGGAATTCCGCAAAAGTTTATAAATGCTTTGGAACTTTTCCATTGTTCTCGGAATTCTGATGAAGTTTAAAAAAGCTTTGGAACTCTTCCATTGTTCTTGGAATTTCGCTGATGTTTAATAATGCTTTTGGAACTCTTCCATTGTTCTCGGAATTGTGGTAATGTTTAACAATGCTTTGGAACTCTTCCATTGTTCTCGGAATTCCGTTGATGATTAATAATGCTTTTGGAACTCATCCATTGTTCTCGGAATTGTGCTAATGTTTAACAATGATTTGAAACTTTTCCATTGTTCTCGGAATTCTGTTGATGTTTAATAATTCTTTTGGAACAGTTCCATTGTTCTCAGAATTCTGCTGGAGTTTAAAAATGCTTTGGAACTCTTCCATTGTTCTCGGAATTCCGCTGATGTTTTTCAATCCTATGGTAATCTTCCATTGTTCAACAAATTCCACTCAAGTTTAAAAATGTTTTGGAACTCTTCCAATGTTCTGGAAATTCTGCTGAAGTTTAAAAATGCTTTGGAACTCTTCTATTGTTCTCGGATTTCTTCTGATGTTTAACAATGCTTTGGAACTCTTCCATTGTTCAAGGAATTCCTCTGAAGTTTAAAAATGCTTTGCAACTCTTCCATTGTTCTTGGTATTCCTCTAATGTTTAACAATGCTTTGGAACTCTTCCATTGATCTCGGAATTCCAGTGTAGTTTCAAAATGCTTTGGAACGCTTCCATTGTTCTCGGAATTCTGCTGAAGTTTACCAATGCTTTGGAACTCTTCCATTGTTCTCGGAATTCTGTGGAAGTTTAAAAATGCTTTGGAACTCTTCCATTGTTCTCGGAATTCTGCTGAAGTTAAAAATGCTTGGAACTCTTCCATTGTTCTCGGAATTCTGCTGAAGTTTAAAAAAGTTTGGAACTCTTCCATGTTTCTCGGAATTCTGCTGAAGTTTAAAAAAGCTTTTGAACTCTTCCATTGTTCTCGGAATTCCGCTAATATTTAACAATGCTTTTGAACTCTTACATTGTTCTCGGAATTCCGGTAAAGTTTAGCCATGCTTTGGAACTCTTCCATTGTTCTCGGAATTCCGCTGAAGTTTAAAAATGCTTTGGAACTCTTCCATTGTTCTCGGAATTCTACTGAAATTTAAAAAAGCTTTGGAACTCTTCCAATGTTCTCGGAATTCCGCTGATGTTTAACAATGCTTTGGATCTCTTTCATTGTTCTCGGAATTCTGGTGAAGTATAAAAATTCTTTGGAACTCTTCCATTGCTCACGGAATTCTGCTGAAGTTTAAAAAGCTTTGGAACTCTTCCATTGTTCTGGGAATTCTGCTGAAGTTTAAAATTGCTTTGGAACTCTTCCATTGTCTTCGGAATTACACTGATGTTTAATAATGCTTTTGGAACTCTTCCATTGTTCTCGTAATTCTGCTGATGTTTAACAATGCTTTGGAACTCTTCCATTGTTCTCGGAATTCCGCTGATGTTTAACAATGCTTTTCTAACTATTCCATTGTTCTCGGAATTCTGGTGAAGTTTAAAAATGCTTTGGAACTCTTCCATTGTTCTCGGTATTCTGCTAATTTTTAACAATGCTTTGGAACTCTTCCATTGTTCTCGGAATTCCGCTGATGTTTCCCAATGCTTTGGAACTATTCCATTGTTCTCGGAATTCTGGTGAAGTTTAAAAATGCTTTGGATCTCTTCCATTGTTCTCGGAATTCCGCTGATGTTTAACAATGCTTTGGAACTCTTCCTTTGTTCTCGGAATTCCGCTGTAGTTTAAAAATGCTTTGCAACTCTTTCATTGTTCTCGGAATTCCGCTGAAGCTTAACCTTGCTTTATAACTCTTCCATTGTTCTCGGAATTCCGCTGAAGTTTAAAAATGCTTTGGAACTCCTCCATTGTTCTAGGAATTCTGCTGAAGTTTAAAAATGCTTTGGAACTCTTCCATTGTTCTGGGAATTAGGCTGAAGTTTAAAAATTCTTTAGAACTCTTCCTATGTTCTGGGAGTTCTGCTGAAGTTTAAAATTGCTTTGGAAAATTCCATTGTTCTCAGAATTCCAATGAAGCTTAAAAATGATTTGGAACTCTTCCATTGTTCTCGGTATTCCTCTAATGTTTAACAATGCTTTGGAACTCTTCCATTGATCTCGGAATTCCAGTGTAGTTTCAAAATGCTTTGGAACGCTTCCATTGTTCTCGGAATTCTGCTGAAGTTTAACAATGCTTTGGAACTCTTCCATTGTTCTCGGAATTCTGTGGAAGTTTAAAAATGCTTTGGAACTCTTCCATTGTTCTCGGAATTCTGCTGAAGTTAAAAATGCTTGGAACTCTTCCATTGTTCTCGGAATTCTGCTGAAGTTTAAAAAAGTTTGGAACTCTTCCATGTTTCTCGGAATTCTGCTGAAGTTTAAAAAAGCTTTTGAACTCTTCCATTGTTCTCGGAATTCTGCTGAAGTTAAAAATGCTTGGAACTCTTCCATTGTTCTCGGAATTCTGCTGAAGTTTAAAAAAGTTTGGAACTCTTCCATGTTTCTCGGAATTCTGCTGAAGTTTAAAAAAGCTTTTGAACTCTTCCATTGTTCTCGGAATTCCGCTAATATTTAACAATGCTTTGGAACTCTTACATTGTTCTCGGAATTCGGGTGAAGTTTAGCCATGCTTTGGAACTCTTCCATTGTTCTCGGAATTCCGCTGAAGTTTAAAAATGCTTTGGAACTCTTCCATTGTTCTCGGAATTCCGCTGATGTTTAACAATGCTTTGGAACTCTTCCATTGTTCTCGGAATTCCGCTGTAGTTTAAAAATGCTTTGCAACTCTTTCATTGTTCTCGGAATTCCGCTGAAGCTTAACCATGCTTTGGAACTCTTCCATTGTTCTCGGAATTCCGCTGAAGTTTAAAAATGCTTTGGAACTCCTCCATTGTTCTCGGAATTCTGCTGAAGTTTGAAAATGCTTTGGAACTCTTCCATTGTTCTGGGAATTCGGCTGAAGTTTAAAAATGCTTTGGAACTCTTACTATGTTCTGGTAGTTCTGCTGAAGTTTAAAATTGCTTTGGAAAATTCCATTGTTCTCAGAATTCCAATGAAGCTTAAAAATGCTTTGGAACTCTTACATTGTACTCGGAATTCCGCTAATTTTTAACAATGCTTTGGAACTCTTCCATTGTTCTCGGAATTCCGCTGTAGTTTAAAAATGCTTTGGAACTCTTTCATTGTTCTTGGAATTCCACTGAAGTTTAGCCATGCTTTGGAACTCTTCCTTTGTTCTCGGAATTCCGCTGAAGTTTAAAAATGCTTTGGAACTCTTCCATGGTTCTCGGAATTCTGCTGAAGTTAAAAAAACTTTTGAACTATTCCTTTGTTCTCGGAATTCAACTCATATTTAACAATGCTTTGGAACTCTTCCATTGTTCTCGGAATTCCGCTGATGTTTAATAATGCTTTTGGAACTCATCCATTGTTCTCGGAATTCCACTAATGTTTAACAATGCTTTGGAACTCATCCATTGTTCTCGGAATTCTGTTGATGTTTATTAATGCTTTTGGAACTCTTTCATTGTGGTCGGAATTCTGCTGAAGTTTAAAAATGCTTTGGAACTCTTCCATTCTTCTCGGAATTCCGCTGATGTTTATCAAACCTAAGGAACTCTTTCATTGTTCTCGGAATTCTATTGATGTTTAGTAATGCTTTTGGAACTCTTCCATTGTTCTCGGATTTCTGCTGATGTTTAATAATGCTTTTTGAACTCTTCCATTGTTCTCGGAATTCCGCTGATGTTTAACAATGCTTTGGAACTCTTCCATTGTTCTCGGAATTCTGCTGAAGTTTAAAAATGCTTTGGAACTCTTCCATTGCTCTGGGAATTCTGCTGAAGTTTAAAAATTCTGTGGAACTCTTCCATTGTTCTTGGAATTCCGCTAATGTTTAACAATGCTTTGGAACTCTTCCATTGTTCTCGGAAAAACACTGATGTTTAACAATGCTTTGTAACTCTTCCATTGTTCTCGGAATTCCGCTGTAGTTTAAAAATGCTTTGGAAATCTTCCATTGTTTTTGGATTTCCGCTAAAGTTTAGCAATGCTTTGGAACTCTTCCATTGTTCTCGGAATTCCGCAAAAGTTTATAAATGCTTTGGAACTTTTCCATTGTTCTCGGAATTCTGATGAAGTTTAAAAAAGCTTTGGAACTCTTCCATTGTTCTTCGAATTTCGCTGATGTTTAATAATGCTTTTGGTACTCTTCCATTGTTCTCGGAATTGTGCTAATGTTTAACAATGCTTTGGAACTCTTCCATTGTTCTCGGAATTCCGTTGATGATTAATAATGCTTTTGGAACTCATCCATTGTTCTCGGAATTGTGCTAATGTTTAACAATGATTTGAAACTTTTCCATTGTTCTCGGAATTCTGTTGATGTTTAATAATTCTTTTGGAACAGTTCCATTGTTCTCAGAATTCTGCTGGAGTTTAAAAATGCTTTGGAACTCTTCCATTGTTCTCGGAATTCCGCTGATGTTTTTCAATCCTATGGAAATCTTCCATTGTTCACCAAATTCCACTGAAGTTTAAAAATGTTTTGGATCTCTTCCAATGTTCTGGAAATTCTGCTGAAGTTTAAAAATGCTTTGGAACTCTTCCATTGTTCAAGGAATTCCTCTGAAGTTTAAAAATGCTTAGCAACTCTTCCATTGTTCTTGGTATTCCTCTAATGTTTAACAATGCTTTGGAACTCTTCCATTGATCTCGGAATTCCAGTGTAGTTTCAAAATGCTTTGGAATGCTTCCATTGTTCTCGGAATTCTGATGAAGTTTAACAATGCTTTGGAACTCTTCCATTGTTCTCGGAATTCTGTGGAAGTTTAAAAATGCTTTGGAACTCTTCCATTGTTCTCGGGATTCTGCTGAAGTTAAAAATGCTTGGAACTCTTCCATTGTTCTCGGAATTCTGCTGAAGTTTAAAAAAGTTTGGAACTCTTCCATGTTTCTCGGAATTCTGCTGAAGTTTAAAAAAGCTTTTGAACTCTTCCATTGTTCTCGGAATTCCGCTAATATTTAACAATGCTTTTGATCTCTTTCATTGTTCTCGGAATTCTGGTGAAGTATAAAAATGCTTTGGAACTCTTCCATTGCTCACGGAATTCTGCTGAAGTTTAAAAAGCTTTGGAACTCTTCCATTGTTCTGGGAATTCTGCTGAAGTTTAAAATTGCTTTGGAACTCTTCCATTGTCTTCGGAATTACACTGATGTTTAATAATGCTTTTGGAACGCTTCCATTGTTCTCGTAATTCTGCTGATGTTTAACAATGCTTTGGAACTCTTCCATTGTTCTCGGAATTCCGCTGATGTTTAACAATGCTTTGGAACTATTCCATTGTTCTCGGAATTCTGGTGAAGTTTAAAAATGCTTTGGAACTCTTCCATTGTTCTCGGTATTCTGCTAATTTTTAACAATGCTTTGGAACTCTTCCATTGTTCTCGGAATTCCGCTGATGTTTCCCAATGCTTTGGAACTATTCCATTGTTCTCGGAATTCTGGTGAAGTTTAAAAATGCTTTGGATCTCTTCCATTGTTCTCTGAATTCCGCTGATGTTTAACAATGCTTTGGAACTCTTCCATTGTTCTCGGAATTCCGCTGTAGTTTAAAAATGCTTTGCAACTCTTTCATTGTTCTCGGAATTCCGCTGAAGCTTAACCTTGCTTTATAACTCTTCCATTGTTCTCGGAATTCCGCTGAAGTTTAAAAATGCTTTGGAACTCCTCCATTGTTCTAGGAATTCTGCTGAAGTTTAAAAATGCTTTGGAACTCTTCCATTGTTCTGGGAATTAGGCTGAAGTTTAAAAATTCTTTAGAACTCTTCCTATGTTCTGGGAGTTCTGCTGAAGTTTAAAATTGCTTTGGAAAATTCCATTGTTCTCAGAATTCCAATGAAGCTTAAAAATGATTTGGAACTCTTCCATTGTTCTCGGTATTCCTCTAATGTTTAACAATGCTTTGGAACTCTTCCATTGATCTCGGAATTCCAGTGTAGTTTCAAAATGCTTTGGAACGCTTCCATTGTTCTCGGAATTCTGCTGAAGTTTAACAATGCTTTGGAACTCTTCCATTGTTCTCGGAATTCTGTGGAAGTTTAAAAATGCTTTGGAACTCTTCCATTGTTCTCGGAATTCTGCTGAAGTTAAAAATGCTTGGAACTCTTCCATTGTTCTCGGAATTCTGCTGAAGTTTAAAAAAGTTTGGAACTCTTCCATGTTTCTCGGAATTCTGCTGAAGTTTAAAAAAGCTTTTGAACTCTTCCATTGTTCTCGGAATTCTGCTGAAGTTAAAAATGCTTGGAACTCTTCCATTGTTCTCGGAATTCTGCTGAAGTTTAAAAAAGTTTGGAACTCTTCCATGTTTCTCGGAATTCTGCTGAAGTTTAAAAAAGCTTTTGAACTCTTCCATTGTTCTCGGAATTCCGCTAATATTTAACAATGCTTTGGAACTCTTACATTGTTCTCGGAATTCGGGTGAAGTTTAGCCATGCTTTGGAACTCTTCCATTGTTCTCGGAATTCCGCTGAAGTTTAAAAATGCTTTGGAACTCTTCCATTGTTCTCGGAATTCCGCTGATGTTTAACAATGCTTTGGAACTCTTCCATTGTTCTCGGAATTCCGCTGTAGTTTAAAAATGCTTTGCAACTCTTTCATTGTTCTCGGAATTCCGCTGAAGCTTAACCATGCTTTGGAACTCTTCCATTGTTCTCGGAATTCCGCTGAAGTTTAAAAATGCTTTGGAACTCCTCCATTGTTCTCGGAATTCTGCTGAAGTTTGAAAATGCTTTGGAACTCTTCCATTGTTCTGGGAATTCGGCTGAAGTTTAAAAATGCTTTGGAACTCTTACTATGTTCTGGTAGTTCTGCTGAAGTTTAAAATTGCTTTGGAAAATTCCATTGTTCTCAGAATTCCAATGAAGCTTAAAAATGCTTTGGAACTCTTACATTGTACTCGGAATTCCGCTAATTTTTAACAATGCTTTGGAACTCTTCCATTGTTCTCGGAATTCCGCTGTAGTTTAAAAATGCTTTGGAACTCTTTCATTGTTCTTGGAATTCCACTGAAGTTTAGCCATGCTTTGGAACTCTTCCTTTGTTCTCGGAATTCCGCTGAAGTTTAAAAATGCTTTGGAACTCTTCCATGGTTCTCGGAATTCTGCTGAAGTTAAAAAAACTTTTGAACTATTCCTTTGTTCTCGGAATTCAACTCATATTTAACAATGCTTTGGAACTCTTCCATTGTTCTCGGAATTCCGCTGATGTTTAATAATGCTTTTGGAACTCATCCATTGTTCTCGGAATTCCACTAATGTTTAACAATGCTTTGGAACTCATCCATTGTTCTCGGAATTCTGTTGATGTTTATTAATGCTTTTGGAACTCTTTCATTGTGGTCGGAATTCTGCTGAAGTTTAAAAATGCTTTGGAACTCTTCCATTCTTCTCGGAATTCCGCTGATGTTTATCAAACCTAAGGAACTCTTTCATTGTTCTCGGAATTCTATTGATGTTTAGTAATGCTTTTGGAACTCTTCCATTGTTCTCGGATTTCTGCTGATGTTTAATAATGCTTTTTGAACTCTTCCATTGTTCTCGGAATTCCGCTGATGTTTAACAATGCTTTGGAACTCTTCCATTGTTCTCGGAATTCTGCTGAAGTTTAAAAATGCTTTGGAACTCTTCCATTGCTCTGGGAATTCTGCTGAAGTTTAAAAATTCTGTGGAACTCTTCCATTGTTCTTGGAATTCCGCTAATGTTTAACAATGCTTTGGAACTCTTCCATTGTTCTCGGAAAAACACTGATGTTTAACAATGCTTTGTAACTCTTCCATTGTTCTCGGAATTCCGCTGTAGTTTAAAAATGCTTTGGAAATCTTCCATTGTTTTTGGATTTCCGCTAAAGTTTAGCAATGCTTTGGAACTCTTCCATTGTTCTCGGAATTCCGCAAAAGTTTATAAATGCTTTGGAACTTTTCCATTGTTCTCGGAATTCTGATGAAGTTTAAAAAAGCTTTGGAACTCTTCCATTGTTCTTCGAATTTCGCTGATGTTTAATAATGCTTTTGGTACTCTTCCATTGTTCTCGGAATTGTGCTAATGTTTAACAATGCTTTGGAACTCTTCCATTGTTCTCGGAATTCCGTTGATGATTAATAATGCTTTTGGAACTCATCCATTGTTCTCGGAATTGTGCTAATGTTTAACAATGATTTGAAACTTTTCCATTGTTCTCGGAATTCTGTTGATGTTTAATAATTCTTTTGGAACAGTTCCATTGTTCTCAGAATTCTGCTGGAGTTTAAAAATGCTTTGGAACTCTTCCATTGTTCTCGGAATTCCGCTGATGTTTTTCAATCCTATGGAAATCTTCCATTGTTCACCAAATTCCACTGAAGTTTAAAAATGTTTTGGATCTCTTCCAATGTTCTGGAAATTCTGCTGAAGTTTAAAAATGCTTTGGAACTCTTCCATTGTTCAAGGAATTCCTCTGAAGTTTAAAAATGCTTAGCAACTCTTCCATTGTTCTTGGTATTCCTCTAATGTTTAACAATGCTTTGGAACTCTTCCATTGATCTCGGAATTCCAGTGTAGTTTCAAAATGCTTTGGAATGCTTCCATTGTTCTCGGAATTCTGATGAAGTTTAACAATGCTTTGGAACTCTTCCATTGTTCTCGGAATTCTGTGGAAGTTTAAAAATGCTTTGGAACTCTTCCATTGTTCTCGGGATTCTGCTGAAGTTAAAAATGCTTGGAACTCTTCCATTGTTCTCGGAATTCTGCTGAAGTTTAAAAAAGTTTGGAACTCTTCCATGTTTCTCGGAATTCTGCTGAAGTTTAAAAAAGCTTTTGAACTCTTCCATTGTTCTCGGAATTCCGCTAATATTTAACAATGCTTTTGATCTCTTTCATTGTTCTCGGAATTCTGGTGAAGTATAAAAATGCTTTGGAACTCTTCCATTGCTCACGGAATTCTGCTGAAGTTTAAAAAGCTTTGGAACTCTTCCATTGTTCTGGGAATTCTGCTGAAGTTTAAAATTGCTTTGGAACTCTTCCATTGTCTTCGGAATTACACTGATGTTTAATAATGCTTTTGGAACGCTTCCATTGTTCTCGTAATTCTGCTGATGTTTAACAATGCTTTGGAACTCTTCCATTGTTCTCGGAATTCCGCTGATGTTTAACAATGCTTTGGAACTATTCCATTGTTCTCGGAATTCTGGTGAAGTTTAAAAATGCTTTGGAACTCTTCCATTGTTCTCGGTATTCTGCTAATTTTTAACAATGCTTTGGAACTCTTCCATTGTTCTCGGAATTCCGCTGATGTTTCCCAATGCTTTGGAACTATTCCATTGTTCTCGGAATTCTGGTGAAGTTTAAAAATGCTTTGGATCTCTTCCATTGTTCTCTGAATTCCGCTGATGTTTAACAATGCTTTGGAACTCTTCCATTGTTCTCGGAATTCCGCTGTAGTTTAAAAATGCTTTGCAACTCTTTCATTGTTCTCGGAATTCCGCTGAAGCTTAACCTTGCTTTATAACTCTTCCATTGTTCTCGGAATTCCGCTGAAGTTTAAAAATGCTTTGGAACTCTTCCATTGTTCTGGGAATTCGGCTGAAGTTTAAAAATTCTTTAGAACTCTTCCTATGTTCTGGGAGTTCTGCTGAAGTTTAAAATTGCTTTGGAAAATTCCATTGTTCTCAGAATTCCAATGAAGCTTAAAAATGCTTTGGAACTCTTCCATTGTTCTCGGAATTCCGCTGAAGCTTAAAAATGCTTTGGAACTCTTCCATGGTTCTCGGAATTCTGCTGAAGTTTAAAAAACTTTTGAACTATTCCTTTGTTCTCGGAATTCCGCTCATATTTAACAATGATTTGGAACTCTTCCATTGTTCTTGGAATTCCGCTGATGTTTAACAATGCTTTGGAACTCTTCCATTGTTCTCGGAATTCTGGTGAAGTTTAAAAATGTTTTGGATCTCTTCCATTGTTCTCGGAATTCCGCTGATGTTTAACAATGCTTTGGAACTCTTCCATTGTTCTCGGAATTCCGCTGTAGTTTAAAAAAGCTTTGGAACTCTTTCATTGTTCTTGGAATTCCACTCAAGTTTAGCCATGCTTTTGAACTCTTCCATTGTTCTCGGATTTCCGCTGAAGTTTAAAAATGCTTTGAAACTCTTCCATGGTTCTCGGAATTCTTCTGAAGTTTAAAAAAGCTTTTGAACTATTCCATTGTTCACAGAATTCCGCTAATATTTAACAATGCTTTCTAACTCTTTCATTGTTCTCGGAATTCCGCTGAAGTTTAGCCATGCTTTGGAACTCTTCCATTGTTCTCGGAATTCCGCTGAAGTTTAAAAATGCTTTGGAACTCTTCCATTGTTCTCGTATTTCTGCTGAAGTTTAAAAAAGCTTTGGAACTCTTCCAATGTTCTCGGAATTCCGCTGATGTTTAATAATGCTTTTGGAACTCTTCCATTGTCCTCGGAATTACACTGATGTTTAATAATGCTTTTGGAACTCTTCCATTGTTCTCGTAATTCCGCTGATGTTTAACAATGATTTGGAACTCTTCTATTGTTCTGGGAATTCTGGTGAAGTTTAAAAATGTTTTGGAACTCTTCCATTGTTCACGGAAATCTGCTGAAGTTTAAAAAGCTTTGTAACTCTTCCATTGTTCTGGGAATTCTGCTGAAGTTTAAAATTGCTTTGGAACTCTTCCATTGTTCTCAGAATTCCAATGAAGCTTAAAAATGCTTTGGAACTCTTCCATTGTTCTCGGTATTCTGCTAATGTTTAACAATGCTTTGGAACTCTTCCATTGTTCTCAGAATTCCGCTGATGTTTAACAATGCTTTGGAACTCTTCCATTGTTCTCGGAATTCCGCTGTAGTTTAAAAATGCTTTGCAACTCTTCCATTGTTCTCGGAATTCCGCTGAAGTTTAAAAATGCTTTGGAACTCCTCCATTGTTCTCGGAATTCAACTGAAGTTTAAAAATGCTTTTTAACTCTTCCATTGTTCTGGGAATTCGGATGACGTTTAAAAATGCTTTGGAACTCTTCCTATGTCCTGGGAGTTCTGCTGAAGTTTAAAAATGCTTGGAACTCTTCCATTGTTCTCAGAATTCTGCTGAAGTTTAAAAAAGCTTTGGAACACTTCCATGGTTCTCGGAATTCTGCTGAAGTTTAAAAAAGCTTTTGAACTCTTCCATTGCTCTCGGAATTACGCTGATGTTTAACAATGCTTTGGAACTCTTCCATTGTTCTCGGAATTCCGCTGAAGTTTAAAAATGCTTTGGAACTCCTCCATTGTTCTCGGAATTCAACTGAAGTTTAAAAATGCTTTGTAACTCTTCGATTGTTCTGGGAATTCGGCTGAAGTTTAAAAATGCTTTGGAACTCTTCCTATGTCCTGGGAGTTCTGCTGAACTTTAAAATTGATCTGTAAAATTCCATTGTTCTCAGAATTCCAATGAAGCTTAAAAATGCTTTGGAACTCTTACATTGTTCTCGGAATTCCGCTAATGTTTAACAATGCTTTGGAACTCTTCCATTGTTCTCGGAATTCCGCTGTAGTTTAAAAATGCTTTGGAACTCTTTCATTGTTCTTGGAATTCCACTGAAGTTTAGCCATGCTTTGGAACTCTTCCATTGTTCTCGGTATTCCGCTGAAGTTTAAAAATGCTTTGGAACTCTTCCATGGTTCTCGGAATTCTGCTGAAGTTTAAAAAAGCTTTTGAACTATTCCTTTGTTCTCGGAATTCTGCTCATATTTAACAATGCTTTGGAACTCTTCCATTGTTCTCGGAATTCCGCTGATGTTTAACAATGCTATGGAACTCTTCCATTGTTCTCGGAATTCTGGTGAAGTTTAAAAATGCTTTGGATCTCTTCCATTGTTCTCGGAATTCCGCTGATGTTTAACAATGCTTTGGAACTCTTCCATTGTTCTCGGAATTCCGCTGTAGTTTAAAAATGCTTTGCAACTCTTTCATTGTTCTCGGAATTCCGCTGAAGCTTAACCATGCTTTGGAACTCGTCCATTGTTCTTGGAATTCCGCTGAAGTTTAAAAATGCTTTGGAACTCCTCCATTGTTCTTGGAATTCTGCTGAAGTTTGAAAATGCTTTGGAACTCTTCCATTGTTCTGGGAATTCGGCTGAAGTTTAAAAATGCTTTGGAACTCTTACTATGAATTCCGAGAACAATGGAAGAGTTCCAAAGCATTGTTAAAAATTAGCGGAATTTCGAGAACAATATAAGAGTTCCAAAGCATTTTTAAGCTTCATTGGAATTCTGAGAACAATGGAATTTTCCAAAGCAATTTTAAACTTCAGCAGAACTCGCAGGACATAGGAAGAGTTCCAAAGCATTTTTAAACTTCAGACGAATTCCCAGAACAATGGAAGAGTTCCAAAGCATTGTTAAACATCAGCGGAATTCCGAGAACAATGGAAGAGTTCCAAAGCATTGTTAAACATTAGCAGAATACCGAGAACAATGGAAGAGTTCCAAAGCATTTTTAAGCTTCATTGGAATTCTGAGAACAATGGAAGAGTTCCAAAGCAATTTTAAACTTCAGCAGAATTCCCAGAACAATGGAAGAGTAACAAAGCTTTTTAAACTTCAGCAGATTTCTGTGAACAATGGAAGAGTTCCAAAGCATTTTTAAACTTCACCAGAATTCCCAGAACAATAGAAGAGTTCCAAAGCATTGTTAAACATCAGTGGAATTCCGAGAACATTGGTAGAGTTCCAAAGCTTTTTTAAACTTCAGCAGAATTCCGAGAACAATGGAAGAGTTCCAAAGCATTTTTAAACTTCAGCGGAATTCCGAGAACAATGGAAGAGTTGCAAAGCATGGCTAAACTTCAGCGGAATTCCGAGAACAATGAAAGAGTTCCAAAGCATTGTTAAATATTAGCGGAATTCCGAGAACAATGGAATAGTTCAAAAGGTTTTTTAAACTTCAGCAGAATTCCGAGAAGCATAGAAGAGTTCCAAAGCATTTTTAAACTTCAGCGGAAATCCGAGAACAATGGAAGAGTTCCAAAGCATGGCTAAACTTCAGTGGAATTCCAAGAACAATGAAATAGTTCCAAAGCTTTTTTAATCTACAGCGGAATTCCGAGAACAATGGAAGCGTTCCAAAGCATTGTTAAACATTAGCGGAATTCCGAGAACAATGTAAGAGTTCCAAAGCATTTTTAAGCTTCATTGGAATACTGAGAACAATGGAATTTTCCAAATCAAATTTAAACTTCAGCAGAACTCCCAGAACATATGAAGAGTTCCAAAGCATTTTTAAACTTCAGCCGAATTCCCAGAACAATGGAAGAGTACGAAAGCATTTTTAAACTTCAGCAGAATTCCGAGAACAGTGGAGGAGTTCCAAAGCATTTTTAAACTTCAGCGGAATTCTGAGAACAATGGAAGAGTTCCAAAGCATGGTTAAACTTCAGCGGAATTCCGAGAACAATGAAAGAGTTGCAAAGCATTTTTAAACTACAGCTCAATTCCGAGAACAATGGAAGCGTTCCAAAGCATTGTTAAACATCAGCGGAATTCCGAGAACAATGGAAGAGTTCCAAAGCATTGTTAAACATTAGCAGAATTCCGAGAACAATGGAAGAGTTCCATAGCATTTTTAAGCTTCATTGGAATTGTGGTCGGAATTCTGCTGAAGTTTAAAAATGTTTTGGAACTCTTAAATTGTTCTCGGAATTCCGCTGATGTTTATCAAACCTATGGAACTCTTTCATTGTTCTCGGAATTCTGTTGATGTTTAGTAATGCTTTTGGAACTCTTCCATTGTTCTCGGATTTCTGCTGATGTTTAATAATGCTTTTTGAACTCTTCCATTGTTCTCGGAATTCCGCTGATGTTTAACAATGCTTTGGAACTCTTCCATTGTTCTCAGAATTCTGCTGAAGTTTAAAAATGCTTTGGAACTCTTCCATTGCTCTGGGAATTTTGCTGAAGTTTAAAAATTCTGTGGAACTCTTCCATTGTTCTTGGAATTCCGCTAATGTTTAACAATGCTTTGGAACTCTTCCATTGTTCTCGGAAAAACGCTGATGTTTAACAATGCTTTGGAACTCTTCCACTGTTCTCGGAATTCCGCTGTGGTTTAAAAATGCTTTGGAAATCTTCCATTGTTTTCAGATTTTCGCTAAAGTTTAGCAATGCTTTGGAACTCTTCCATTGTTCACGGAATTCCGTAAAAGTTTATAAATGCTTTGAAACTCTTCCATTGTTCTCGGAATTCTGCTGAAGTTTAAAAAAGCTTTGGAACTCTTCCAATGTTCTCTGAATTCCGCTGATGTTTAATAATGCTTTTGGAACTCTTCCATTTTTCTCGGAATTCCGCTGATGTTTAACAATGCTTTGGAACTCTTCCATTGTTCTGGGAATTCTGGTGAAGTTTAAAAATGCTTTTGAACTCTTCCATTGTTCACGGAAATCTGCTGAAATTTAAAAAGCTTTGTAACTCTTCCATTGTTCTGGGAATTCTGCTGAAGTTTAAAATTGCTTTGGAACTCTTCCATTGTTCTCGGATTTGAGCTGTAGTTTAAAAATGCTTTGCAACTCTTCCATTGTTCTCGGAATTCCGCTGAAGTTTACAAATGCTTTGTACCTCTTCCATTGTTCTGGGAATTCGGCTGAAGTTTAAAAATGCTTTGGAACTCTTCATATGTTCTGGGAGTTCTGCTGAAGTTTGAAATTGCTTTGGAAAATTCCATTGTTCTCAGAATTCCTATGAAGCTTAAAAATGCTTTGGAACTCTTACATTGTACTCGGAATTCCGCTAATTTTTAACAATGATTTGGAACTCTTCCATTGTTCTCGGAATTCCGCTGTAGTTTAAAAATGCTTTGGAACTCTTTCATTGTTCTTGGAATTCCACTGAAGTTTAGCCATGCTTTGGAACTCTTCCTTTGTTCTCGGAATTCCGCTGAAGTTTAAAAATGCTTTGGAACTCTTCCATGGTTCTCGGAATTCTGCTGAAGTTAAAAAAACTTTTGAACTATTCCTTTGTTCTCGGAATTCCGCTCATATTTAACAATGCTTTGGAACTCTTCCATTGTTCTCGGAATTCCGCTGATGTTTAATAATGCTTTTGGAACTCATCCATTGTTCTCGGAATTCCACTAATGTTTAACAATGCTTTGGAACTCATCCATTGTTCTCGGAATTCTGTTGATGTTTATTAATGCTTTTGGAACTCTTTCATTGTGGTCGGAATTCTGTTTAAGTTTAAAAATGCTTTGGAACTCTTCCATTCTTCTCGGAATTCCGCTGATGTTTATCAAACCTAAGGAACTCTTTCATTGTTCTCGGAATTCTATTGATGTTTAGTAATGCTTTTGGAACTCTTCCATTGTTCTCGGATTTCTGCTGATGTTTAATAATGCTTTTTGAACTCTTCCATTGTTCTCGGAATTCCGCTGATGTTTAACAATGCTTTGGAACTCTTCCATTGTTCTCGGAATTCTGCTGAATTTTAAAAATGCTTTGGAACTCTTCCATTGCTCTGGGTATTCTGCTGAAGTTTAAAAATTCTGTGGAACTCTTCCATTGTTCTTGGAATTCCGCTAATGTTTAACAATGCTTTGGAACTCTTCCATTGTTCTCGGAAAAACACTGATGTTTAACAATGCTTTGTAACTCTTCCATTGTTCTCGGAATTCTGCTGAATTTTAAAAATGCTTTGGAACTCTTCCATTGCTCTGGGTATTCTGCTGAAGTTTAAAAATTCTGTGGAACTCTTCCATTGTTCTTGGAATTCCGCTAATGTTTAACAATGCTTTGGAACTCTTCCATTGTTCTCGGAAAAACACTGATGTTTAACAATGCTTTGTAACTCTTCCATTGTTCTCGGAATTCCGCTGTAGTTTAAAAATGCTTTGGAAATCTTCCATTGTTTTCGGATTTCCGCTAAAGTTTAGCAATGCTTTGGAACTCTTCCATTGTTCTCGGAATTCCGCAAACGTTTATAAATGCTTTGGAACTTTTCCATTGTTCTCGGAATTCTGATGAAGTTTAAAAAAGCTTTGGAACTCTTCCATTGTTCTTGGAATTTCGCTGATGTTTAATAATGCTTTTAAAACTCTTCCATTGTTCTCGGAATTGTGCTAATGTTTAACAATGCTTTGGAACTCTTCCATTGTTCTCGGAATTCCGTTGATGATTAATAATGCTTTTGGAACTCATCCATTGTTCTCGGAATTGTGCTAATGTTTAACAATGATTTGAAACTTTTCCATTGTTCTCGGAATTCTGTTGATGTTTAATAATTCTTTTGGAACAGTTCCATTGTTCTCAGAATTCTGCTGGAGTTTAAAAATGCTTTGGAACTCTTCCATTGTTCTCGGAATTCCGCTGATGTTTTTCAATCCTATGGAAATCTTCCATTGTTCACCAAATTCCACTGAAGTTTAAAAATGTTTTGGAACTCTTCCAATGTTCTGGAAATTCTGCTGAAGTTTAAAAATGCTTTGGAACTCTTCTATTGTTCTCGGATTTCTTCTGATGTTTAACAATGCTTTGGAACTCTTCCATTGTTCAAGGAATTCCTCTGAAGTTTAAAAATGCTTTGCAACTCTTCCATTGTTCTTGGTATTCCTCTAATGTTTAACAATGCTTTGGAACTCTTCCATTGATCTCGGAATTCCAGTGTAGTTTCAAAATGCTTTGGAACGCTTCCATTGTTCTCGGAATTCTGCTGAAGTTTAACAATGCTTTGGAACTCTTCCATTGTTCTCGGAATTCTGTGGAAGTTTAAAAATGCTTTGGAACTCTTCCATTGTTCTCGGAATTCTGCTGAAGTTAAAAATGCTTGGAACTCTTCCATTGTTCTCGGAATTCTGCTGAAGTTTAAAAAAGTTTGGAACTCTTCCATGTTTCTCGGAATTCTGCTGAAGTTTAAAAAAGCTTTTGAACTCTTCCATTGTTCTCGGAATTCCGCTAATATTTAACAATGCTTTGGAACTCTTACATTGTTCTCCGAATTCCGGTGAAGTTTAGCCATGCTTTGGAACTCTTCCATTGTTCTCGGAATTCCGCTGAAGTTTAAAAATGCTTTGGAACTCTTCCATTGTTCTCGGAATTCTGCTGAAGTTTAAAAAAGCTTTGGAACTCTTCCAATGTTCTCGGAATTCCGCTGATGTTTAACAATGCTTTGGATCTCTTTCATTGTTCTCGGAATACTGGTGAAGTATAAAAATGCTTTGGAACTCTTCCATTGCTCACGGAATTCTGCTGAAGTTTAAAAAGCTTTGGAACTCTTCCATTGTTCTGGGAATTCTGCTGAAGTTTAAAATTGCTTTGGAACTCTTCCATTGTCTTCGGAATTACACTGATGTTTAATAATGCTTTTGGAACTCTTCCATTGTTCTCGGAATTCCGCTGATGTTTAACAATGCTTTGGAACTATTCCATTGTTCTCGGAATTCTGGTGAAGTTTAAAAATGCTTTGGATCTCTTCCATTGTTCTCTGAATTCCGCTGATGTTTAACAATGCTTTGGAACTCTTCCATTGTTCTCGGAATTCCGCTGTAGTTTAAAAATGCTTTGCAACTCTTTCATTGTTCTCGGAATTCCGCTGAAGCTTAACCTTGCTTTATAACTCTTCCATTGTTCTCGGAATTCCGCTGAAGTTTAAAAATGCTTTGGAACTCCTCCATTGTTCTTGGAATTCTGCTGAAGTTTAAAAATGCTTTGGAACTCTTCCATTGTTCTGGGAATTCGGCTGAAGTTTAAAAATTCTTTAGAACTCTTCCTATGTTCTGGGAGTTCTGCTGAAGTTTAAAATTGCTTTGGAAAATTCCATTGTTCTCAGAATTCCAATGAAGCTTGAAAATGCTTTGGAACTCTTCCATTGTTCTCGGAATTCCGCTGAAGTTTAAAAATGCTTTGGAACTCTTCCATGGTTCTCGGAATTCTGCTGAAGTTTAAAAAAGCTTTTGAACTATTCCTTTGTTCTCGGAATTCCGCTCATATTTAACAATGCTTTGGAACTCTTCCATTTTTCTGGGAATTCCGCTGATGTTTAACAATGCTTTGGAACTCTTCCATTGTTCTCGGAATTCTGGTGAAGTTTAAAAATGTTTTGGATCTCTTCCATTGTTCTCGGAATTCCGCTGATGTTTAACAATGCTTTGGAACTCTTCCATTGTTCTCGGAATTCCGCTGTAGTTTAAAAAAGCTTTGGAACTCTTTCATTGTTCTTGGAATTCCACTCAAGTTTAGCCATGCTTTTGAACTCTTCCATTGTTCTCGGATTTCCGCTGAAGTTTAAAAATGCTTTGGAACTCTTCCATGGTTCTCGGAATTCTTCTGAAGTTTAAAAAAGCTTTTGAACTATTCCATTGTTCTCAGAATTCCGCTAATATTTAACAATGCTTTCTAACTCTTTCATTGTTCTCGGAATTCCGCTGAAGTTTAGCCATGCTTTGGAACTCTTCCATTGTTCTCGGAATTCCGCTGAAGTTTAAAAATGCTTTGGAACTCTTCCATTGTTCTCGTATTTCTGCTGAAGTTTAAAAAAGCTTTGGAACTCTTCCAATGTTCTCGGAATTACGCTGATGTTTAATAATGCTTTTGGAACTCTTCCATTGTCCTCGGAATTACACTGATGTTTAATAATGCTTTTGGAACTCTTCCATTGTTCTCGTAATTCCGCTGATGTTTAACAATGATTTGGAACTCTTCTATTGTTCTGGGAATTCTGGTGAAGTTTAAAAATGCTTTGGAACTCTTCCATTGTTCACGGAAATGTGCTGAAGTTTAAAAAGCTTTGTAACTCTTCCATTGTTCTGGGAATTCTGCTGAAGTTTAAAATTGCTTTGGAACTCTTCCATTGTTCTCAGAATTCCAATGAAGCTTAAAAATGCTTTGGAACTCTTCCATTGTTCTCGGTATTCTGCTAATGTTTAACAATGCTTTGGAACTCTTCCATTGTTCTCAGAATTCCGCTGATGTTTAACAATGCTTTGGAACTCTTCCATTGTTCTCGGAATTCCGCTGTAGTTTAAAAATGCTTTGCAACTCTTCCATTGTTCTCGGAATTCCGCTGAATTTTAAAAATGCTTTTGAACTCCTCCATTGTTCTCGGAATTCAACTGAAGTTTAAAAATGCTTTTTAACTCTTCCATTGTTCTGGGAATTCGGATGACGTTTAAAAATGCTTTGGAACTCTTCCTATGTCCTGGGAGTTCTGCTGAAGTTTAAAAATGCTTGGAACTCTTCCATTGTTCTCGGAATTCTGCTGAAGTTTAAAAAAGCTTTGGAACACTTCCATGGTTCTCGGAATTCTGCTGAAGTTTAAAAAAGCTTTTGAACTCTTCCATTGCTCTCGGAATTACGCTGATGTTTAACAATGCTTTGGAATTCTTCCATTGTTCTCGGAATTCCGCTGATGTTTAACAATGCTTTGGAACTCTTCCATTGTTCTCGGAATTCCGCTGAAGTTTAAAAATGCTTTGGAACTCCTCCATTGTTCTCGGAATTCAACTGAAGTTTAAAAATGCTTTGGAACTCTTCGATTGTTCTGGGAATTCGGCTGAAGTTTAAAAATGCTTTGGAACTCTTCCTATGTCCTGGGAGTTCTGCTGAACTTTAAAATTGATCTGTAAAATTCCATTGTTCTCAGAATTCCAATGAAGCTTAAAAATGCTTTGGAACTCTTACATTGTTCTCGGAATTCCGCTAATGTTTAACAATGCTTTGGAACTCTTCCATTGTTCTCGGAATTCCGCTGTAGTTTAAAAATGCTTTGGAACTCTTTCATTGTTCTTGGAATTCCACTGAAGTTTAGCCATGCTTTGGAACTCTTCCATTGTTCTCGGTATTCCGCTGAAGTTTAAAAATGCTTTGGAACTCTTCCATGGTTCTCGGAATTCTGCTGAAGTTTAAAAAAGCTTTTGAACTATTCCTTTGTTCTCGGAATTCTGCTCATATTTAACAATGCTTTGGAACTCTTCCATTGTTCTCGGAATTCCGCTGATGTTTAACAATGCTTTGGAACTCTTCCATTGTTCTCGGAATTCTGGTGAAGTTTAAAAATGCTTTGGATCTCTTCCATTGTTCTCGGAATTCCGCTGATGTTTAACAATGCTTTGGAACTCTTCCATTGTTCTCGGAATTCCGCTGTAGTTTAAAAATGCTTTGCAACTCTTTCATTGTTCTCGGAATTCCGCTGAAGCTTAACCATGCTTTGGAACTCTTCCATTGTTCTCGGAATTCCGCTGAAGTTTAAAAATGCTTTGGAACTCCTCCATTGTTCTCGGAATTCTGCTGAAGTTTGAAAATGCTTTGGAACTCTTCCATTGTTCTGGGAATTCGGCTGAAGTGTAAAAATGCTTTGGAACTCTTACTATGAATTCCGAGAACAATGGAAGAGTTCCAAAGCATTGTTAAAAATTAGCGGAATTCCGAGAACAATGTAAGAGTTCCAAAGCATTTTTAAGCTTCATTGGAATTCTGAGAACAATGGAATTTTCCAAAGCAATTTTAAACTTCAGCAGAACTCGGAGGACATAGGAAGAGTTCCAAAGCATTTTTAAACTTCAGACGAATTCCCAGAACAATGGAAGAGTTCCAAAGCATTGTTAAACATCAGCGTAATTCCGAGAACAATGGAAGAGTTCCAAAGCATTGTTAAACATTAGCAGAATACCGAGAACAATGGAAGAGTTCCAAAGCATTTTTAAGCTTCATTGGAATTCTGAGAACATTGGAAGAGTTCCAAAGCAATTTTAAACTTCAGCAGAATTCCCAGAACAATGGAAGAGTAACAAAGCTTTTTAAACTTCAGCAGATTTCTGTGATTAATGGAAGAGTTCCAAAGCATTTTTAAACTTCACCAGAATTCCCAGAACAATAGAAGAGTTCCAAAGCATTGTTAAACATCAGCGGAATTACGAGGACAATGGAAGAGTTCCAAAAGCATTATTAAACATCAGTGGAATTCCGAGAACATTGGTAGAGTTCCAAAGCTTTTTTAAACTTCAGCAGAATTCCGAGAACAATGGAAGAGTTCCAAAGCATTTTTAAACTTCAGCGGAATTCCGAGAACAATGGAAGAGTTGCAAAGCATGGCTAAACTTCAGCGGAATTCCGAGAACAATGAAAGAGTTCCAAAGCATTGTTAAATATTAGCGGAATTCCGAGAACAATGGAATAGTTCAAAAGCTTTTTTAAACTTCAGCAGAATTCCGAGAAGCATAGAAGAGTTCCAAAGCATTTTTAAACTTCAGCGGAAATCCGAGAACAATGGAAGAGTTCCAAAGCATGGCTAAACTTCAGTGGAATTCCAAGAACAATGAAATAGTTCCAAAGCTTTTTTAATCTACAGCGGAATTCCGAGAACAATGGAAGCGTTCCAAAGCATAGTTAAACATTAGCGGAATTCCGAGAACAATGTAAGAGTTCCAATCATTTTTAAGCTTCATTGGAATACTGAGAACAATGGAATTTTCCAAATCAAATTTAAACTTCAGCAGAACTCCCAGAACATATGAAGAGTTCCAAAGCATTTTTAAACTTCAGCCGAATTCCCAGAACAATGGAAGAGTTCGAAAGCATTTTTAAACTTCAGCAGAATTCCGAGAACAGTGGAGGAGTTCCAAAGCATTTTTAAACTTCAGCGGAATTCTGAGAACAATGGAAGAGTTCCAAAGCATGGTTAAACTTCAGCGGAATTCCGAGAACAATGAAAGAGTTGCAAAGCATGTTTAAACTACAGCTCAATTCCGAGAACAATGGAAGCGTTCCAAAGCATTGTTAAACATCAGCGGAATTCCGAGAACAATGGAAGAGTTCCAAAGCATTGTTAAACATTAGCAGAATTCCGAGAACAATGACAGAGTTCCAAAGCATTTTTAAGCTTCATTGGAATTGTGGTCGGAATTCTGCTGAAGTTTAAAAATGTTTTGGAACTCTTAAATTGTTCTCGGAATTCCGCTGATGTTTATCAAACCTATGGAACTCTTTCATTGTTCTCGGAATTCTGTTGATGTTTAGTAATGCTTTTGGAACTCTTTCATTGTTCTCGGATTTCTGCTGATGTTTAATAATGCTTTTTGAACTCTTCCATTGTTCTCGGAATTCCGCTGATGTTTAACAATGCTTTGGAACTCTTCCATTGTTCTCAGAATTCAGCTGAAGTTTAAAAATGCTTTGGAACTCTTCCATTGCTCTGGGAATTTTGCTGAAGTTTAAAAATTCTGTGGAACTCTTCCATTGTTCTTGGAATTCCGCTAATGTTTAACAATGCTTTGGAACTCTTCCATTGTTCTCGGAAAAACGCTGATGTTTAACAATGCTTTGGAACTCTTCCATTGTTCTCGGAATTCCGCTGTGGTTTAAAAATGCTTTGGAAATCTTCCATTGTTTTCAGATTTTCGCTAAAGTTTAGCAATGCTTTGGAACTCTTCCATTGTTCTCGGAAATCCGTAAAAGTTTATAAATGCTTTGAAACTCTTCCATTGTTCTCGGAATTCTGCTGAAGTTTAAAAAAGCTTTGGAACTCTTCCAATGTTCTCTGAATTCCGCTGATGTTTAATAATGCTTTTGGAACTCTTCCATTTTTCTCGGAATTCCGCTGATGTTTAACAATGCTTTGGAACTCTTCCATTGTTCTGGGAATTCTGGTGAAGTTTAAAAATGCTTTGGAACTCTTCCATTGTTCACGGAAATCTGCTGAAATTTAAAAAGCTTTGTAACTCTTCCATTGTTCTGGGAATTCTGCTGAAGTTTAAAATTGCTTTGGAACTCTTCCATTGTTCTCGGAATTCTGCTAATGTTTAACAATGCTTTGGAACTCTTCCATTGTTCTCGGATTTGAGCTGTAGTTTAAAAATGCTTTGCAACTCTTTCATTGTTCTCGGAATTCCGCTGAAGTTTAACCATGCTTTGGAACTCTTCCATTGTTCTCGGAATTCCGCTGAAGTTTAAAAATGCTTTGTAACTCTTCCATTGTTCTGGGAATTCGGCTGAAGTTTAAAAATGCTTTGGAACTCTTCATATGTTCTGGGAGTTCTGCTGAAGTTTGAAATTGCTTTGGAAAATTCCATTGTTCTCAGAATTCCTATGAAGCTTAAAAATGCTTTAAAACTCTTACATTGTTCTCGGAATTCCGCTAATGTTTAACAATGCTTTGGAACTCTTCCATTGTTCTCGGAATTCCGCTGTAGTTTAAAAAAGCTTTGGAACTCTTTCATTGTTCTTGGAATTCCACTGAAGTTTAGCCATGCTTTGGAACTCTTCCATTGTTCTCGGATTTCCGCTGAAGTTTAAAAATGCTTTGGAACTCTTCCATGGTTCTCGGAATTCTGCTGAAGTTTAAAAAAGCTTTTGAACTATTCCATTGTTCTCGGAATTCCGCTGAAGTTTAGCCATGCTTTGGAACTCTTCCCTTGTTCTCGGAATTCCGCTGAAGTTTAAAAATGCTTTGGAACTCTTCCATTGTTCTCGGAATTCTGCTGAAGTTTAAAAAAGCTTTGGAACTCTTCCAATGTTCTCGGAATTCCGCTGATGTTTAATAATGCTTTTGGAACTCTTCCATTGTCCTCGGAATTACACTGATGTTTAATAATGCTTTTGGAACTCTTCCATTGTTCTCGTAATTCCGCTGATGTTTAACAATGCTTTGGAACTCTTCTATTGTTCTGGGAATTCTGGTGAAGTTTAAAAATGCTTTGGAACTCTTCCATTGTTCACGGAAATCTGCTGAAGTTTAAAAAGCTTTGTAACTCTTCCATTGTTTTGGGAATTCTGCTGAAGTTTAAAATTGCTTTGGAACTCTTCCATTGTTCTCAGAATTCCAATGAAGCTTAAAAATGCTTTGGAACTCTTCCATTGTTCTCGGTATTCTGCTAATGTTTAACAATGCTTTGGATCTTTTCCATTGTTCTCGGAATTACGCTGATGTTTAACAATGCTTTGGAACTCTTCCATTGTTCTCGGAATTCTGGTGAAGTTTAAAAATGCTTTGGATCTCTTCCATTGTTCTCGGAATTCCGCTGATGTTTAACAATGCTTTGGAACTCTTCCATTGTTCTCGGAATTCCGCTGTAGTTTAAAAATGCTTTGCAACTTTTCATTGTTCTCGGTATTCTGCTAATGTTTAACAATGCTTTGGAACTCTTCCATTGTTCTCGGAATTACGCTGATGTTTAACAATGCTTTGGAACTCTTCCATTGTTCTCGGAATTCTGGTGAAGTTTAAAAATGCTTTGGATCTCTTCCATTGTTCTCGGAATTCCGCTGATGTTTAACAATGCTTTGGAACTCTTCCATTGTTCTCGGAATTCCGCTGAAGTTTAAAAATGCTTTGGAACTCCTCCATTGTTCTCGGAATTCAACTGAAGTTTAAAAATGCTTTGAAACTCTTCCATTGTTCTGGGAATTCGGCTGAAGTTTAAAAATGCTTTGGAACTCTTCCTATGTCCTGGGAGTTCTGCTGAACTTTAAAATTGCTTTGTAAAATTCCATTGTTCTCAGAATTCCAATGAAGCTTAAAAATGCTTTGGAACTCTTACATTGTTCTCGGAATTCCGCTAATGTTTAACAATGCTTTGGAACTCTTCCATTGTTCTCGGAATTCCGCTGTAGTTTAAAAATGCTTTGGAACTCTTTCATTGTTCTTGGAATTCCACTGAAGTTTAGCCATGCTTTGGAACTCTTCCATTGTTCTCGGAATTCCGCTGTAGTTTAAAAATGCTTTGGAACTCTTTCATTGTTCTTGGAATTCCACTGAAGTTTAGCCATGCTTTGGAACTCTTCCATTGTTCTCGGTATTCCGCTGAAGTTTAAAAATGCTTTGGAACTCTTCCATGGTTCTCGGAATTCTGCTGAAGTTTAAAAAAGCTTTTGAACTATTCCTTTGTTCTCGGAATTCTGCTCATATTTAACAATGCTTTGGAACTCTTCCATTGTTCTCGGAATTTCGCTGATGTTTAACAATGCTTTGGAACTCTTCCATTGTTCTCGGAATTCTGGTGAAGTTTAAAAATGCTTTGGATCTCTTCCATTGTTCTCGGAATTCCGCTGATGTTTAACAATGCTTTGGAACTCTTCCATTGTTCTCGGAATTCCGCTGTAGTTTAAAAATGCTTTGCAACTCTTTCATTGTTCTCGGAATTCCGCTGAAGCTTAACCATGCTTTGGAACTCTTCCATTGTTCTCGGAATTCCGCTGAAGTTTAAAAATGCTTTGGAACTCCTCCATTGTTCTCGGAATTCTGCTGAAGTTTGAAAATGCTTTGGAACTCTTCCATTGTTCTGGGAATTCGGCTGAAGTTTAAAAATGCTTTGGAACTCTTACTATTTTCTGGTAGTTCTGCTGAAGTTTAAAATTGCTTTGGAAAATTCCATTGTTCTCAGAATTCCAATGAAGCTTAAAAATGCTTTGGAACTCTTACATTGTTCTCGGAATTCTGCTAATTTTTAACAATGCTTTGGAACTCTTCCATTGTTCTCGGAATTCTGCTGTAGTTTAAAAATGCTTTGGAACTCTTTCATTGTTCTTGTAATTCCACTGAAGTTTAGCCATGCTTTGGATCTCTTCCTTTGTTCTCGGAATTCCGCTGAAGTTTAAAAATGCTTTGGAACTCTTCCATGGTTCTCGAAATTCTGCTGAAGTTAAAAAAACTTTTGAACTATTCCTTTGTTCTCGGAATTCCGCTCATATTTAACAATGCTTTGGAACTTTTCCATTGTTCTCGGAATTCCGCTGATGTTTAATAATGCTTTTGGAACTCATCCATTGTTCTCGGAATTCCACTAATGTTTAACAATGCTTTGGAACTCATCCATTGTTCTCGGAATTCTGTTGATGTTTATTAATGCTTTTGGAACTCTTTCATTGTGGTCGGAATTCTGCTGAAGTTTAAAAATTCTTTGGAACTCTTCCATTCTTCTCGGAATTCCGCTGATGTTTATCAAACCTAAGGAACTCTTTCATTGTTCTCGGAATTCTGTTGATGTTTAGTAATGCTTTTGGAACTCTTCCATTGTTCTCGGATTTCTGCTGATGTTTAATAATGCTTTTTGAACTCTTCCATTGTTCTCGGAATTCCGCTGATGTTTAACAATGCTTTGGAACTCTTCCATTGTTCTCGGAATTCTGCTGAAGTTTAAAAATGCTTTGGAACTCTTCCATTGCTCTGGGAATTCTGCTGAAGTTTAAAAATTCTGTGGAACTCTTCCATTGTTCTTGGAATTCCGCTAATGTTTAACAATGCTTTGGAACTCTTCCATTGTTCTCGGAAAAACACTGATGTTTAACAATGCTTTGTAACTCTTCCATTGTTCTCGGAATTCCGCTGTAGTTTAAAAATGCTTTGGAAATCTTCCATTGTTTTCGGATTTCCGCTAAAGTTTAGCAATGCTTTGGAACTCTTCCATTGTTCTCGGAATTCCGCAAAAGTTTATAAATGCTTTGGAACTTTTCCATTGTTCTCGGAATTCTGATAAAGTTTAAAAAAGCTTTGGAACTCTTCCATTGTTCTTGGAATTTCGCTGATGTTTAATAATGCTTTTGGAACTCTTCCATTGTTCTCGGAATTGTGCTAATGTTTAACAATGCTTTGGAACTCTTCCATTGTTCTCGGAATTCCGTTGATGATTAATAATGCTTTTGGAACTCATCCATTGTTCTCGGAATTGTGCTAATGTTTAACAATGATTTGAAACTTTTCCATTGTTCTCGGAATTCTGTTGATGTTTAATAATTCTTTTGGAACAGTTCCATTGTTCTCAGAATTCTGCTGGAGTTTAAAAATGCTTTGGAACTCTTCCATTGTTCTAGGAATTCCGCTGATGTTTTTCAATCCTATGGAAATCTTCCATTGTTCACCAAATTCCACTGAAGTTTAAAAATGTTTTGGAACTCTTCCAATGTTCTGGAAATTCTGCTGAAGTTTAAAAATGCTTTGGAACTCTTCTATTGTTCTCGGATTTCTTCTGATGTTTAACAATGCTTTGGAACTCTTCCATTGTTCAAGGAATTCCTCTGAAGTTTAAAAATGCTTTGCAACTCTTCCATTGTTCTCGGTATTCCTCTAATGTTTAACAATGCTTTGGAACTCTTCCATTGATCTCGGAATTCCAGTGTAGTTTCAAAATGCTTTGGAACGCTTCCATTGTTCTCGGAATTCTGCTGAAGTTTAACAATGCTTTGGAACTCTTCCATTGTTCTCGGAATTCTGTGGAAGTTTAAAAATGCTTTGGAACTCTTCCATTGTTCTCGGAATTCTGCTGAAGTTTAAAAATGCTTGGAACTCTTCCATTGTTCTCGGAATTCTGCTGAAGTTTAAAAAAGTTTGGAACTCTTCCATGTTTCTCGGAATTCTGCTGAAGTTTAAAAAAGCTTTTGAACTCTTCCATTGTTCTCAGAATTCCGCTAATATTTAACAATGCTTTGGAACTCTTACATTGTTCTCGGAATTCCGGTGAAGTTTAGCCATGCTTTGGAACTCTTCCATTGTTCTCGGAATTCCGCTGAAGTTTAAAAATGCTTTGGAACTCTTCCATTGTTCTCGGAATGCTGCTGAAGTTTAAAAAAGCTTTGGAACTCTTCCAATGTTCTCGGAATTCCGCTGATGTTTAACAATGCTTTGGATCTCTTTCATTGTTCTCGGAATTCTGGTGAAGTATAAAAATGCTTTGGAACTCTTCCATTGTTCACGGAATTCTGCTGAAGTTTAAAAAGCTTTGGAACTCTTCCATTGTTCTGGGAATTCTGCTGAAGTTTAAAATTGCTTTGGAACTCTTCCATTGTCTTCGGAATTACACTGATGTTTAATAATGCTTTTGGAACTCTTCCATTGTTCTCGTAATTCTGCTGATGTTTAACAATGCTTTGGAACTCTTCCATTGTTCTCGGAATTCCGCTGATGTTTAACAATGCTTTGGAACTATTCCATTGTTCTCGGAATTCTGGTGAAGTTTAAAAATGCTTTTGAACTCTTCCATTGTTCTCGGTATTCTGCTAATGTTTAACAATGCTTTGTAACTCTTCCATTGTTCTCGGAATTCCGCTGATGTTTCCCAATGCTTTGGAACTATTCCATTGTACTCGGAATTCTGGTGAAGTTTAAAAATGCTTTGGATCCCTTCCATTGTTCTCTGAGTTCCGCTGATGTTTAACAATGCTTTGGAACTCTTCCATTGTTCTCGGAATTCCGCTGTAGTTTAAAAATGCTTTACAACTCTTTCATTGTTCTCGGAATTCCGCTGAAGCTTAACCTTGCTTTATAACTCTTCCATTGTTCTCGGAATTCCGCTGAAGTTTAAAAATGCTTTGGAACTCCTCCATTGTTCTAGGAATTCTGCTGAAGTTTAAAAATGCTTTGGAACTCTTCCATTGTTCTGGGAATTCGGCTGAAGTTTAAAATTGCTTTGGAAAATTCCATTGTTCTCAGAATTCCAATGAAGCTTAAAAATGCTTTGGAACTCTTCCATTGTTCTCGGAATTCCGCTGAAGTTTAAAAATGCTTTGGAACTCTTCCATGGTTCTCGGAATTCTGCTGAAGTTTAAAAAAGCTTTTGAACTATTCCTTTGTTCTCGGAATTCCGCTCATATTTAACAATGCTTTGGAACTCTTCCATTGTTCTTGGAATTACGCTGATGTTTAACAATGCTTTGGAACTCTTCCATTGTTCTCAAAATTCTGGTGAAGTTTAAAAATGTTTTGGATCTCTTCCATTGTTCTCGGAATTCCGCTGATGTTTAACAATGCTTTGGAAATCTTCCATTGTTCTCGGAATTCCGCTGTAGTTTAAAAAAGCTTTGGAACTCTTTCATTGTTCTTGGAATTCCACTCAAGTTTAGCCATGCTTTTGAACTCTTCCATTGTTCTCGGATTTCCGCAGAAGTTTAAAAATGCTTTGGAACTCTTCCATGGTTCTCGGAATTCTTCTGAAGTTTAAAAAAGCTTTTGAACTATTCCATTGTTCTCAGAATTCCGCTAATATTTAACAATGCTTCTAACTCTTTCATTGTTCTCGGAATTCCGCTGAAGTTTAGCCATGCTTTGGAACTCTTCCATTGTTCTCGTATTTCTGCTGAAGTTTAAAAAAGCTTTGGAACTCTTCCAATGTTCTCGGAATACTGCTGATGTTTAATAATGCTTTTGGAACTCTTCCATTGTCCTCAGAATTACACTGATGTTTAATAATGCTTTTGGAACTCTTCCATTGTTCTCGTAATTCCGCTGATGTTTAACAATGATTTGGAACTCTTCTATTGTTCTGGGAATTCTGGTGAAGTTTAAAAATGCTTTGGAACTCTTCCATTGTTCACGGAAATCTGCTGAAGTTTAAAAAGCTTTGTAACTCTTCCATTGTTCTGGGAATTCTGCTGAAGTTTAAAATTGCTTTGGAACTCTTCCATTGTTCTCAGAATTCCAATGAAGCTTAAAAATGCTTTGGAACTCTTCCATTGTTCTCGGTATTCTGCTAATGTTTAACAATGCTTTGGAACTCTTCCATTGTTCTCAGAATTCCGCTGATGTTTAACAATGCTTTGGAACTCTTCCATTGTTCTCGGAATTCCGCTGTAGTTTAAAAATGCTTTGGAACTCCTCCATTGTTCTCGGAATTCAACTGAAGTTTAAAAATGCTTTGAAACTCTTCCATTGTTCTGGGAATTCGGCTGAAGTTTAAAAATGCTTTGGAACTCTTCCTATGTCCTGGGAGTTCTGCTGAACTTTAAAATTGCTTTGTAAAATTCCATTGTTCTCAGAATTCCAATGAAGCTTAAAAATGCTTTGGAACTCTTACATTGTTCTCGGAATTCCGATAATGTTTAACAATGCTTTGGAACTCTTCCATTGTTCTCGGAATTCCGCTGTAGTTTAAAAATGCTTTGGAACTCTTTCATTGTTCTTGGAATTCCACTGAAGTTTAGCCATGCTTTGGAACTCTTCCATTGTTCTCGGTATTCCGCTGAAGTTTAAAAATGTTTTGGAACTCTTCCATGGTTCTCGGAATTCTGCTAAAGTTTAAAAAAGCTTTTGAACTATTCCTTTGTTCTCGGAATTCTGCTCATATTTAACAATGCTTTGGAACTCTTCCATTGTTCTCGGAATTCCGCTGATGTTTAACAATGCTTTGGAACTCTTCCATTGTTCTCGGAATTCCGCTGTAGTTTAAAAATGCTTTGGAACTCTTTCATTGTTCTTGGAATTCTACTAAAGTTTAGCCATGCTTTGGAACTCTTCCATTGTTCTCGGTATTCCGCTGAAGTTTAAAAATGCTTTGGAACTCTTCCATGGTTCTCGGAATTCTGCTGAAGTTTAAAAAAGCTTTTGAACTATTCCTTTGTTCTCGGAATTCTGCTCATATTTAACAATGCTTTGGAACTCTTCCATTGTTCTCGGAATTCCGCTGATGTTTAACAATGCTTTGGAACTCTTCCATTGTTCTCGGAATTCTGGTGAAGTTTAAAAATGCTTTGGATCTCTTCCATTGTTCTCGGAATTCCGCTGATGTTTAACAATGCTTTGGAACTCTTCCATTGTTCTCGGAATTCCGCTGTAGTTTAAAAATGCTTTGCAACTCTTTCATTGTTCTCGGAATTCCGCTGAAGCTTAACCATGCTTTGGAACTCTTCCATTGTTCTCGGAATTCCGCTGAAGTTTAAAAATGCTTTGGAACTCCTCCATTGTTCTCGGAATTCTGCTGAAGTTTGAAAATGCTTTGGAACTCTTCCATTGTTCTGGGAATTCGGCTGAAGTTTAAAAATGCTTTGGAACTCTTACTATTTTCTGGTAGTTCTGCTGAAGTTTAAAATTGCTTTGGAAAATTCCATTGTTCTCAGAATTCCAATGAAGCTTAAAAATGCTTTGGAACTCTTACATTGTTCTCGGAATTCCGCTAATTTTTAACAATGCTTTGGAACTCTTCCATTGTTCTCGGAATTCCGCTGTAGTTTAAAAATGCTTTGGAACTCTTTCATTGTTCTTGGAATTCCACTGAAGTTTAGCCATGCTTTGGAACTCTTCCTTTGTTCTCGGAATTCCGCTGAAGTTTAAAAATGCTTTGGAACTCTTCCATGGTTCTCGGAATTCTGCTGAAGTTAAAAAAACTTTTGAACTATTCCTTTGTTCTCGGAATTCCGCTCATATTTAACAATGCTTTGGAACTCTTCCATTGTTCTCAGAATTCCGCTGATGTTTAATAATGCTTTTGGAACTCATCCATTGTTCTCGGAATTCCACTAATGTTTAACAATGCTTTGGAACTCATCCATTGTTCTCGGAATTCTGTTGATGTTTATTAATGCTTTTGGAACTCTTTCATTGTGGTCGGAATTCTGCTGAAGTTTAAAAATGCTTTGGAACTCTACCATTCTTCTCGGAATTCCGCTGATGTTTATCAAACCTAAGGAACTCTTTCATTGTTCTCGGAATTCTGTTGATGTTTAGTAATGCTTTTGGAACTCTTCCATTGTTCTCGGATTTCTGCTGATGTTTAATAATGCTTTTTGAACTCTTCCATTGTTCTCGGAATTCCGCTGATGTTTAACAATGCTTTGGAACTCTTCCATTGTTCTCGGAATTCTGCTGAAGTTTAAAAATGCTTTGGAACTCTTCCATTGCTCTGGGAATTCTGCTGAAGTTTAAAAATTCTGTGGAACTCTTCCATTGTTCTTGGAATTCCGCTAATGTTTAACAATGCTTTGGAACTCTTCCATTGTTCTCGGAAAAACACTGATGTTTAACAATGCTTTGTAACTCTTCCATTGTTCTCAGAATTCCGCTGTAGTTTAAAAATGCTTTGGAAATCTTCCATTGTTTTCGGATTTCCGCTAAAGTTTAGCAATGCTTTGGAACTCTTCCATTGTTCTCGGAATTCCGCAAAAGTTTATAAATGCTTTGGAACTTTTCCATTGTTCTCGGAATTCTGATGAAGTTTATAAAAGCTTTGGAACTCTTCCATTGTTCTTGGAATTTCGCTGATGTTTAGTAATGCTTTTGGAACTCTTCCATTGTTCTCGGAATTGTGCTAATGTTTAACAATGCTTTGGAACTCTTCCATTGTTCTCGGAATTCCGTTGATGATTAATAATGCTTTTGGAACTCATCCATTGTTCTCGGAATTGTGCTAATGTTTAACAATGATTTGAAACTTTTCCATTGTTCTCGGAATTCTGTTGATGTTTAATAATTCTTTTGGAACAGTTCCATTGTTCTCAGAATTCTGCTGGAGTTTAAAAATGCTTTGGAACTCTTCCATTGTTCTCGGAATTCCGCTGATGTTTAAAAATGCTTTGGATCTCTTCCATTGTTCTGGGAATTCGGCTGAAGTTTAAAATTGCTTTGGAAAATTCCATTGTTCTCAGAATTCCAATGAAGCTTAAAAATGCTTTGGAACTCTTCCATTGTTCTCGGAATTCCGCTGAAGTTTAAAAATGCTTTGGAACTCTTCCATGGTTCTCGGAATTCTGCTGAAGTGTAAAAAAGCTTTTGAACTATTCCTTTGTTCTCGGAATTCCGCTCATATTTAACAATGCTTTGGAACTCTTCCATTGTTCTTGGAATTCCGCTGATGTTTAACAATGCTTTGGAACTCTTCCATTGTTCTCGAAATTCTGGTGAAGTTTAAAAATGTTTTGGATCTCTTCCATTGTTCTCGGAATTCCGCTGATGTTTAACAATGCTTTGGAAATCTTCCATTGTTCTCGGAATTCCGCTGTAGTTTAAAAAAGCTTTGGAACTCTTTCATTGTTCTTGGAATTCCACTCAAGTTTAGCCATGCTTTTGAACTCTTCCATTGTTCTCGGATTTCCGCTGAAGTTTGAAAATGCTTTGGAACTCTTCCATGGTTCTCGGAATTCTTCTGAAGTTTAAAAAAGCTTTTGAACTATTCCATTGTTCTCAGAATTCCGCTAATATTTAACAATGCTTTCTAACTCTTTCATTGTTCTCGGAATTCCGCTGAATTTTAGCCATGCTTTGGAACTCTTCCATTGTTCTCGGAATTCCGCTGAAGTTTAAAAATGCTTTGGAACTCTTCCATTGTTCTCGTATTTCTGCTGAAGTTTAAAAAAGCTTTGGAACTCTTCCAATGTTCTCGGAATTCTGCTGATGTTTAATAATGCTTTTGGAACTCTTCCATTGTCCTCAGAATTACACTGATGTTTAATAATGCTTTTGGAACTCTTCCATTGTTCTCGTAATTCCGCTGATGTTTAACAATGATTTGGAACTCTTCTATTGTTCTGGGAATTCTGGTGAAGTTTAAAAATGCTTTGGAACTCTTCCATTGTTCACGGAAATCTGCTGAAGTTTAAAAAGCTTTGTAACTCTTCCATTGTTCTGGGAATTCTGCTGAAGTTTAAAATTGCTTTGGAACTCTTCCATTGTTCTCAGAATTCCAATGAAGCTTAAAAATGCTTTGGAACTCTTCCATTGTTCTCGGTATTCTGCTAATGTTTAACAATGCTTTGGAACTCTTCCATTGTTCTCAGAATTCCGCTGATGTTTAACAATGCTTTGGAACTCTTCCATTGTTCTCGGAATTCCGCTGTAGTTTAAAAATGCTTTGGAACTCCTCCATTGTTCTCGGAATTCAACTGAAGTTTAAAAATGCTTTGAAACTCTTCCATTGTTCTGGGAATTCGGCTGAAGTTTAAAAATGCTTTGGAACTCTTCCTATGTCCTGGGAGTTCTGCTGAACTTTAAAATTGCTTTGTAAAATTCCATTGTTCTCAGAATTCCAATGAAGCTTAAAAATGCTTTGGAACTCTTACATTGTTCTCGGAATTCCGCTGATGTTTAATAATGCTTTTGGAACTCTTCCATTGTTCTCGGAATTGTGCTAATGTTTAACAATGCTTTGGAACTCTTCCATTGTTCTCGGAATTCCGTTGATGATTAATAATGCTTTTGGAACTCATCCATTGTTCTCGGAATTGTGCTAATGTTTAACAATGATTTGAAACTTTTCCATTGTTCTCGGAATTCTGTTGATGTTTAATAATTCTTTTGGAACAGTTCCATTGTTCTCAGAATTCTGCTGGAGTTTAAAAATGCTTTGGAACTCTTCCATTGTTCTCGGAATTCCGCTGATGTTTTTCAATCCTATGGAAATCTTCCATTGGTCACCAAATTCCACTGAAGTTCAAAAATGTTTTGGAACTCTTCCAATGTTCTGGAAATTCTGCTGAAGTTTAAAAATGCTTTGGAACTCTTCTATTGTTCTCGGATTTCTTCTGATGTTTAACAATGCTTTGGAACTCTTCCATTGTTCAAGGAATTCCTCTGAAGTTTAAAAATGCTTTGCAACTCTTCCATTGTTCTCGGTATTCCTCTAATGTTTAACAATGCTTTGGAACTCTTCCATTGATCTCGGAATTCCAGTGTAGTTTCAAAATGCTTTGGAACGCTTCCATTGTTCTCGGAATTCTGCTGAAGTTTGACAATGCTTTGGAACTCTTCCATTGTTCTCGGAATTCTGTGGAAGTTTAAAAATGCTTTGGAACTCTTCCATTGTTCTCGGAATTCTGCTGAAGTTTAAAAATGCTTGGAACTCTTCCATTGTTCTCGGAATTCTGCTGAAGTTTAAAAAAGTTTGGAACTCTTCCATGTTTCTCGGAATTCTGCTGAAGTTTAAAAAAGCTTTTGAACTCTTCCATTGTTCTCGGAATTCCGCTAATATTTAACAATGCTTTGGAACTCTTACATTGTTCTCGGAATTCCGGTGAAGTTTAGCCATGCTTTGGAACTCTTCCATTGTTCCCGGAATTCCGCTGAAGTTTAAAAATGCTTTGGAACTCTTCCATTGTTCTGGGAATTCGGCTGAAGTTTAAAAATGCTTTGGAACTCTTCCTATGTCCTGGGAGTTCTGCTGAACTTTAAAATTGCTTTGTAAAATTCCATTGTTCTCAGAATTCCAATGAAGCTTAAAAATGCTTTGGAACTCTTACATTGTTCTCGGAATTCCGCTAATGTTTAAAAATGCTTTGGAACTCTTCTATGGTTCTCGGAATTCTGCTGAAGTGTAAAAAAGCTTTTGAACTATTCCTTTGTTCTCGGAATTCTGCTCATATTTAACAATGCTTTGGAACTCTTCCATTGTTCTTGGAATTCCGCTGATGTTTAACAATGCTTTGGAACTCTTCCATTGTTCTCGGAATTCCGCTGTAGTTTAAAAATGCTTTGGAACTCCTCCATTGTTCTCGGAATTCAACTGAAGTTTAAAAATGCTTTGAAACTCTTCCATTGTTCTGGGAATTCGGCTGAAGTTTAGCCATGCTTTGGAACTCTTCCATTGTTCTCGGAATTCCGCTGTAGTTTAAAAATGCTTTGGAACTCTTTCATTGTTCTTGGAATTCCACTGAAGTTTAGCCATGCTTTGGAACTCTTCCATTGTTCTCGGTATTCCGCTGAAGTTTAAAAATGCTTTGGAACTCTTCCATGGTTCTCGGAATTCTGCTGAAGTTTAAAAAAGCTTTTGAACTATTCCTTTGTTCTCGGAATTCTGCTCATATTTAACAATGCTTTGGAACTCTTACATTGTTCTCGGAATTCCGGTGAAGTTTAGCCATGCTTTGGAACTCTTCCATTGTTCTCGGAATTCCGCTGAAGTTTAAAAATGCTTTGGAACTCTTCCATTGTTCTCGGAATTCTGCTGAAGTTTAAAAAAGCTTTGGAACTCTTCCAATGTTCTCGGAATTCCGCTGATGTTTAACAATGCTTTGGATCTCTTTCATTGTTCTCGGAATTCTGGTGAAGTATAAAAATGCTTTGGAACTCTTCCATTGTTCACGGAATTCTGCTGAAGTTTAAAAAGCTTTGGAACTCTTCCATTGTTCTGGGAATTCTGCTGAAGTTTAAAATTGCTTTGGAACTCTTCCATTGTCTTCGGAATTACACTGATGTTTAATAATGCTTTTGGAACTCTTCCATTGTTCTCGTAATTCTGCTGATGTTTAACAATGCTTTGGAACTCTTCCATTGTTCTCGTAATTCCGCTGATGTTTAACAATGCTTTGGAACTATTCCATTGTTCTCGGAATTCTGGTGAAGTTTAAAAATGCTTTGGAACTCTTCCATTGTTCTCGGTATTCTGCTAATGTTTAACAATGCTTTGTAACTCTTCCATTGTTCTCGGAATTCTGCTAATGTTTCCCAATGCTTTGGAACTATTCCATTGTTCTCGGAATTCTGGTGAAGTTTAAAAATGCTTTCTATCTCTTCCATTGTTCTCTGAGTTCCGCTGATGTTTAACAATGCTTTGGAACTCTTCCATTGTTCTCGGAATTCCGCTGTAGTTTAAAAATGCTTTACAACTCTTTCATTGTTCTCGGAATTCCGCTGAAGCTTAACCTTGCTTTATAACTCTTCCATTGTTCTCGGAATTCCGCTGAAGTTTAAAAATGCTTTGGAATTCCTCCATTGTTCTAGGAATTCTGCTGAAGTGTAAAAATGCTTTGGATCTCTTCCATTGTTCTGGGAATTCGGCTGAAGTTTAAAATTGCTTTGGAAAATTCCATTGTTCTCAGAATTCCAATGAAGCTTAAAAATGCTTTGGAACTCTTCCATTGTTCTCGGAATTCCGCTGAAGTTTAAAAATGCTTTGGAACTCTTCCATGGTTCTCGGAATTCTGCTGAAGTTTAAAAAAGCTTTTGAACTATTCCTTTGTTCTCGGAATACCGCTCATATTTAACAATGCTTTGGAACTCTTCCATTGTTCTTGGAATTCCGCTGATGTTTAACAATGCTTTGGAACTCTTCCATTGTTCTCGAAATTCTGGTGAAGTTTAAAAATGTTTTGGATCTCTTCCATTGTTCTCGGAATTCCGCTGATGTTTAACAATGCTTTGGAAATCTTCCATTGTTCTCGGAATTCCGCTGTAGTTTAAAAAAGCTTTGGAACTCTTTCATTGTTCTTGGAATTCCACTCAAGTTTAGCCATGCTTTTGAACTCTTCCATTGTTCTCGGATTTCCGCTGAAGTTTAAAAATGCTTTGGAACTCTTCCATGGTTCTCGGAATTCTTCTGAAGTTTAAAAAAGCTTTTGAACTATTCCATTGTTCTCAGAATTCCGCTAATATTTAACAATGCTTTCTAACTCTTTCATTGTTCTCGGAATTCCGCTGAAGTTTAGCCATGCTTTGGAACTCTTCCATTGTTCTCGGAATTCCGCTGAAGTTTAAAAATGCTTTGGAACTCTTCCATTGTTCTCGTATTTCTGCTGAAGTTTAAAAAAGCTTTGGAACTCTTCCAATGTTCTCGGAATTCTGCTGATGTTTAATAATGCTTTTGGATCTCTTCCATTGTCCTCAGAATTACACTGATGTTTAATAATGCTTTTGGAACTCTTCCATTGTTCTCGTAATTCCGCTGATGTTTAACAATGATTTGGAACTCTTCTATTGTTCTGGGAATTCTGGTGAAGTTTAAAAATGCTTTGGAACTCTTCCATTGTTCACGGAAATCTGCTGAAGTTTAAAAAGCTTTGTAACTCTTCCATTGTTCTGGGAATACTGCTGAAGTTTAAAATTGCTTTGGAACTCTTCCATTGTTCTCAGAATTCCAATGAAGCTTAAAAATGCTTTGGAACTCTTCCATTGTTCTCGGTATTCTGCTAATGTTTAACAATGCTTTGGAACTCTTCCATTGTTCTCAGAATTCCGCTGATGTTTAACAATGCTTTGGAACTCTTCCATTGTTCTCGGAATTCCGCTGTAGTTTAAAAATGCTTTGGAACTCCTCCATTGTTCTCGGAATTCAACTGAAGTTTAAAAATGCTTTGAAACTCTTCCATTGTTCTGGGAATTCGGCTGAAGTTTAAAAATGCTTTGGAACTCTTCCTATGTCCTGGGAGTTCTGCTGAACTTTAAAATTGCTTTGTAAAATTCCATTGTTCTCAGAATTCCAATGAAGCTTAAAAATGCTTTGGAACTCTTACATTGTTCTCGGAATTCCGCTAATGTTTAACAATGCTTTGGAACTCTTCCATTGTTCTCGCAATTCTGCTGTAGTTTAAAAATGCTTTGGAACTCTTTCATTGTTCTTGGAATTCCACTGAAGTTTAGCCATGCTTTGGAACTCTTCCATTGTTCTCGGTATTCCGCTGAAGTTTAAAAATGCTTTGGAACTCTTCCATGGTTCTTGGAATTCTGCTGAAGTTTAAAAAAGCTTTTGAACTATTCCTTTGTTCTCGGAATTCTGCTCATATTTAACAATGCTTTGGAACTCTTCCATTGTTCTCGGAATTCCGCTGATGTTTAACAATGCTTTGGAACTCTTCCATTGTTCTCGGAATTCCGCTGTAGTTTAAAAATGCTTTGGAACTCTTTCATTGTTCTTTGAATTCCACTGAAGTTTAGCCATGCTTTGGAACTCTTCCATTGTTCTCGGTATTCCGCTGAAGTTTAAAAATGCTTTGGAACTCTTCCATGGTTCTCGGAATTCTGCTGAAGTTTAAAAAAGCTTTTGAACTATTCCTTTGTTCTCGAAATTCTGCTCATATTTAACAATGCTTTGGAACTCTTCCATTGTTCTCGGAATTCCACTGATGTTTAACAATGCTTTGGAACTCTTCCATTGTTCTCGGAATTCTGGTGAAGTTTAAAAATGCTTTGGATCTCTTCCATTGTTCTCGGAATTCCGCTGATGTTTAACAATGCTTTGGAACTCTTCCATTGTTCTCGGAATTCCGCTGTAGTTTAAAAATGCTTTGCAACTCTTTCATTGTTCTCGGAATTCCGCTGAAGCTTAACCATGCTTTGGAACTCTTCCATTGTTCTCGGAATTCCGCTGAAGTTTAAAAATGCTTTGGAACTCCTCCATTGTTCTCGGAATTCTGCTGAAGTTTGAAAATGCTTTGGAACTCTTCCATTGTTCTGGTAATTCGGCTGAAGTTTAAAAATGCTTTGGAACTCTTACTATTTTCTGGTAGTTCTGCTGAAGTTTAAAATTGCTTTGGAAAATTCCATTGTTCTCAGAATTCCAATGAAGCTTAAAAATGCTTTGGAACTCTTACATTGTTCTCGGAATTCCGCTAATTTTTAACAATGCTTTGGAACTCTTCCATTGTTCTCGGAATTCCGCTGTAGTTTAAAAATGCTTCGGAACTCTTTCATTGTTCTTGGAATTCCACTGAAGTTTAGCCATGCTTTGGAACTCTTCCTTTGTTCTCGGAATTCCGCTGAAGTTTAAAAATGCTTTGGAACTCTTCCATGGTTCTCGGAATTCTGCTGAAGTTAAAAAAACTTTTGAACTATTCCTTTGTTCTCGGAATTCCGCTCATATTTAACAATGCTTTGGAATTCTTCCATTGTTCTCGGAATTCCGCTGATGTTTAATAATGCTTTTGGAACTCATCCATTGTTCTCGGAATTCCACTAATGTTTAACAATGCTTTGGAACTCATCCATTGTTCTCGGAATTCTGTTGATGTTTATTAATGCTTTTGGAACTCTTTCATTGTGGTCGGAATTCTGCTGAAGTTTAAAAATGCTTTGGAACTCTTCCATTCTTCTCGGAATTCCGCTGATGTTTATCAAACCTAAGGAACTCTTTCATTGTTCTCGGAATTCTGTTGATGTTTAGTAATGCTTTTGGAACTCTTCCATTGTTCTCGGATTTCTGCTGATGTTTAATAATGCTTTTTGAACTCTTCCATTGTTCTCGGAATTCCGCTGATGTTTAACAATGCTTTGGAACTCTTAAATTGTTCTCGGAATTGTGCTAATGTTTAACAATGCTTTGGAACTCTTCCATTGTTCTCGGAATTCCGTTGATGATTAATAATGCTTTTGGAACTCATCCATTGTTCTCGGAATTGTGCTAATGTTTAACAATGATTTGAAACTTTTCCATAGTTCTCGGAATTCTGTTGATGTTTAATAATTCTTTTGGAACAGTTCCATTGTTCTCAGAATTCTGCTGGAGTTTAAAAATGCTTTGGAACTCTTCCATTGTTCTCGGAATTCCGCTGATGTTTTTCAATCCTATGGAAATCTTCCATTGTTCACCAAATTCCACTGAAGTTTAAAAATGTTTTGGAAATCTTCCAATGTTCTGGAAATTCTGCTGAAGTTTAAAAATGCTTTGGAACTCTTCTATTGTTCTCGGATTTCTTCTGATGTTTAACAATGCTTTGGAACTCTTCCATTGTTCAAGGAATTCCTCTGAAGTTTAAAAATGCTTTGCAACTCTTCCATTGTTCTCGGTATTCCTCTAATGTTTAACAATGCTTTGGAACTCTTCCATTGATCTCGGAATTCCAGTGTAGTTTCAAAATGCTTTGGAATGCTTCCATTGTTCTCGGAATTCTGCTGAAGTTTAACAATGCTTTGGAACTCTTCCATTGTTCTCGGAATTCTGTGGAAGTTTAAAAATGCTTTGGAACTCTTCCATTGTTCTCGGAATTCTGCTGAAGTTTAAAAATGCTTGGAACTCTTCCATTGTTCTCGGAATTCTGCTGAAGTTTAAAAAAGTTTGGAACTCTTCCATGTTTCTCGGAATTCTGCTGAAGTTTAAAAAAGCTTTTGAACTCTTCCATTGTTCTCGGAATTCCGCTAATATTTAACAATGCTTTGGAACTCTTACATTGTTCTCGGAATTCCGTTGAAGTTTAGCCATGCTTTGGAACTCTTCCATTGTTCTCGGAATTCCGCTGAAGTTTAAAAATGCTTTGGAACTCTTCCATTGTTCTCGGAATTCTGCTGAAGTTTAAAAAATCTTTGGAACTCTTCCAATGTTCTCGGAATTCCGCTGATGTTTAACAATGCTTTGGATCTCTTTCATTGTTCTCGGAATTCTGGTGAAGTTTAAAAATGCTTTGGATCTCTTCCATTGTTCTCTGAGTTCCGCTGATGTTTAACAATGATTTGGAACTCTTCCATTGTTCTCGGAATTCCGCTGTAGTTTAAAAATGCTTTACAACTCTTTCATTGTTCTCGGAATTCCGCTGAAGCTTAACCTTGCTTTATAACTCTTCCATTGTTCTCGGAATTCCGCTGAAGTTTAAAAATGCTTTGGAACTCCTCCATTCTTCTAGGAATTCTGCTGAAGTTTAAAAATGCTTTGGATCTCTTCCATTGTTCTGGGAATTCGGCTGAAGTTTAAAATTGCTTTGGAAAATTCCATTGTTCTCAGAATTCCAATGAAGCTTAAAAATGCTTTGGAACTCTTCCATTGTTCTCGGAATTCCGCTGAAGTTTAAAAATGCTTTGGAACTCTTCCATGGTTCTCGGAATTCTGCTGAAGTTTAAAAAAGCTTTTGAACTATTCCTTTGTTCTCGGAATTCCGCTCATATTTAACAATGCTTTGGAACTCTTCCATTGTTCTTGGAATTCCGCTGATGTTTAACAATGCTTTGGAACTCTTCCATTGTTCTCGAAATTCTGGTGAAGTTTAAAAATGTTTTGGATCTCTTCCATTGTTCTCGGAATTCCGCTGATGTTTAACAATGCTTTGGAAATCTTCCATTGTTCTCGGAATTCCGCTGTAGTTTAAAAAAGCTTTGGAACTCTTTCATTGTTCTTGGAATTCCACTCAAGTTTAGCCATGCTTTTGAACTCTTCCATTGTTCTCGGATTTCCGCTGAAGTTTAAAAATGATTTGGAACTCTTCCATGGTTCTCGGAATTCTTCTGAAGTTTAAAAAAGCTTTTGAACTATTCCATTGTTCTCAGAATTCCGCTAATATTTAACAATGCTTTCTAACTCTTTCATTGTTCTCGGAATTCCGCTGAAGTTTAGCCATGCTTTGGAACTCTTCCATTGTTCTCGGAATTCCGCTGAAGTTTAAAAATGCTTTGGAACTCTTCCATTGTTCTCGTATTTCTGCTGAAGTTTAAAAAAGCTTTGGAACTCTTCCAATGTTCTCGGAATTCTGCTGATGTTTAATAATGATTTTGGAACTCTTCCATTGTCCTCAGAATTACACTGATGTTTAATAATGCTTTTGGAACTCTTCCATTGTTCTCGTAATTCCTCTGATGTTTAACAATGATTTGGAACTCTTCTATTGTTCTGGGAATTCTGGTGAAGTTTAAAAATGCTTTGGAACTCTTCCATTGTTCACGGAAATCTGCTGAAGTTTAAAAAGCTGTGTAACTCTTCCATTGTTCTGGGAATTCTGCTGAAGTTTAAAATTGCTTTGGAACTCTTCCATTGTTCTCAGAATTCCAATGAAGCTTAAAAATGCTTTGGAACTCTTCCATTGTTCTCGGTATTCTGCTAATGTTTAACAATGCTTTGGAACTCTTCCATTGTTCTCAGAATTCCGCTGATGTTTAACAATGCTTTGGAACTCTTCCATTGTTCTCGGAATTCCGCTGTAGTTTAAAAATGCTTTGGAACTCCTCCATTGTTCTCGGAATTCAACTGAAGTTTAAAAATGCTTTTTAACTCTTCCATTGTTCTGGGAATTCGGCTGACGTTTAAAAATGCTTTGGAACTCTTCCTATGTCCTGGGAGTTCTGCTGAAGTTTAAAAATGCTTGGAACTCTTCCATTGTTCTCGGAATTCTGCTGAAGTTTAAAAAAGCTTTGGAACACTTCCATGGTTCTCGGAATTCTGCTGAAGTTTAAAAAAGCTTTTGAACTCTTCCATTGCTCTCGGAATTACGCTGATGTTTAACAATGCTTTGGAACTCTTCCATTGTTCTCGGAATTCTGGTGAAGTTTAAAAATGCTTTGGATCTCTTCCATTGTTCTCGGAATTCCGCTGATGTTTAACAATGCTTTGGAACTCTTCCATTGTTCTCGGAATTCCGCTGAAGTTTAAAAATGCTTTGGAACTCCTCCATTGTTCTCGGAATTCAACTGAAGTATAAAAATGCTTTGGAACTCTTCCATTGTTCTGGGAATTCGGCTGAAGTTTAAAAATGCTTTGGAACTCTTCCTATGTCCTGGGAGTTCTGCTGAACTTTAAAATTGATCTGTAAAATTCCATTGTTCTCAGAATTCCAATGAAGCTTAACCTTGCTTTATAACTCTTCCATTGTTCTCGGAATTCCGCTGAAGTTTAAAAATGCTTTGGAACTCCTCCATTGTTCTAGGAATTCTGCTGAAGTTTAAAAATGCTTTGGAACTCTTCCATTGTTCTGGGAATTCGGCTGAAGTTTAAAATTGCTTTGGAAAATTCCATTGTTCTCAGAATTCCAATGAAGCTTAAAAATGCTTTGGAACTCTTCCATTGTTCTCGGAATTCCGCTGAAGTTTAAAAATGCTTTGGAACTCTTCCATGGTTCTCGGAATTCTGCTGAAGTTTAAAAAAGCTTTTGAACTATTCCTTTGTTCTCGGAATTCCGCTCATATTTAACAATGCTTTGGAACTCTTCCATTGTTCTTGGAATTCCGCTGATGTTTAACAATGCTTTGGAACTCTTCCATTGTTCTCGAAATTCTGGTGAAGTTTAAAAATGTTTTGGATCTCTTCCATTGTTCTCGGAATTCCGCTGATGTTTAACAATGCTTTGGAAATCTTCCATTGTTCTCGGAATTCCGCTGTAGTTTAAAAAAGCTTTGGAACTCTTTCATTGTTCTTGGAATTCCACTCAAGTTTAGCCATGCTTTTGAACTCTTCCATTGTTCTCGGATTTCCGCTGAAGTTTAAAAATGCTTTGGAACTCTTCCATGGTTCTCGGAATTCTTCTGAAGTTTAAAAAAGCTTTTGAACTATTCCATTGTTCTCAGAATTCCGCTAATATTTAACAATGCTTTCTAACTCTTTCATTGTTCTCGGAATTCCGCTGAAGTTTAGCCATGCTTTGGAACTCTTCCATTGTTCTCGGAATTCCGCTGAAGTTTAAAAATGCTTTGGAACTCTTCCATTGTTCTCGTATTTCTGCTGAAGTTTAAAAAAGCTTTGGAACTCTTCCAATGTTCTCGGAATTCTGCTGATGTTTAATAATGCTTTTGGAACTCTTCCATTGTCCTCAGAATTACACTGATGTTTAATAATGCTTTTGGAACTCTTCCATTGTTCTCGTAATTCCGCTGATGTTAACAATGATTTGGAACTCTTCTATTGTTCTGGGAATTCTGGTGAAGTTTAAAAATGCTTTGGAACTCTTCCATTGTTCACGGAAATCTGCTGAAGTTTAAAAAGCTTTGTAACTCTTCCATTGTTCTGGGAATTCTGCTGAAGTTTAAAATTGCTTTGGAACTCTTCCATTGTTCTCAGAATTCCAATGAAGCTTAAAAATGCTTTGGAACTCTTCCATTGTTCTCGGTATTCTGCTAATGTTTAACAATGCTTTGGAACTCTTCCATTGTTCTCAGAATTCCGCTGATGTTTAACAATGCTTTGGAACTCTTCCATTGTTCTCGGAATTCCGCTGTAGTTTAAAAATGCTTTGGAACTCCTCCATTGTTCTCGGAATTCAACTGAAGTTTAAAAATGCTTTTTAACTCTTCCATTGTTCTGGGAATTCGGCTGACGTTTAAAAATGCTTTGGAACTCTTCCTATGTCCTGGGAGTTCTGCTGAAGTTTAAAAATGCTTGGAACTCTTCCATTGTTCTCGGAATTCTGCTGAAGTTTAAAAAAGCTTTGGAACACTTCCATGGTTCTCTGAATTCTGCTGAAGTTTCAAAAAGCTTTTGAACTCTTCCATTGCTCTCGGAATTACGCTGATGTTTAACAATGCTTTGGAACTCTTCCATTGTTCTCGGAATTCTGGTGAAGTTTAAAAATGCTTTGGATCTCTTCCATTGTTCTCGGAATTCCGCTGATGTTTAACAATGCTTTGGAACTCTTCCATTGTTCTCGGAATTCCGCTGAAGTTTAAAAATGCTTTGGAACTCCTCCATTGTTCTGGGAATTCAACTGAAGTTTAAAAATGCTTTGGAACTCTTCCTATGTCCTGGGAGTTCTGCTGAACTTTAAAATTGATCTGTACAATTCCATTGTTCTCAGAATTCCAATGAAGCTTAAAAATGCTTTGGAACTCTTACATTGTTCTCGGAATTCCGCTAATGTTTACCAATGCTTTGGAACTCTTCCTTTGTTCTCGGAATTCCGCTGTAGTTTAAAAATGCTTTGGAACTCTTTCATTGTTCTTGGAATTCCACTGAAGTTTAGCCATGCTTTGGAACTCTTCCATTGTTCTCGGTATTCCGCTGAAGTTTAAAAATGCTTTGGAACTCTTCCATGGTTCTCGGAATTCTGCTGAAGTTTAAAAAAGCTTTTGAACTATTCCTTTGTTCTCGGAATTCTGCTCATATTTAACAATGCTTTGGAACTCTTCCATTGTTCTCGGAATTCCGCTGATGTTTAACAATGCTTTGGAACTCTTCCATTGTTCTCGGAATTCTGGTGAAGTTTAAAAATGCTTTGGATCTCTTCCATTGTTCTCGGAATTCCGCTGATGTTTAACAATGCTTTGGAACTCTTCCATTGTTCTCGGAATTCCGCTGTAGTTTAAAAATGCTTTGCAACTCTTTCATTGTTCTCGGAATTCCGCTGAAGCTTAACCATGCTTTGGAACTCTCCCATGGTTCTCGGAATTCCGCTGAAGTTTAAAAATGCTTTGGAACTCCTCCATTGTTCTCGGAATTCTGCTGAAGTTTGAAAATGCTTTGGAACTCTTCCATTGTTCTGGGAATTCGGCTGTAGTTTAAAAATGCTTTGGAACTCTTACTATGTTCTGGTAGTTCTGCTGAAATTTAAAATTGCTTTGGAAAATTCCATTGTTCTCAGAATTCCAATGAAGCTTAGAAATGCTTTGGAACTCTTACATTGTTCTCGGAATTCCGCTAATTTTTAACAATGCTTTGGAACTCTTCCATTGTTCTCGGAATTCCGCTGTAGTTTAAAAATGCTTTGGAACTCTTTCATTGTTCTTGGAATTCCACTGAAGTTTAGCCATGCTTTGGAACTCTTCCTTTGTTCTCGGAATTCCGCTGAAGTTTAAAAATGCTTTGGAACTCTTCCATTGTTCTCGGAATTCCGCTGATGTTTAATAATGCTTTTGGAACTCATCCATTGTTCTCGGAATTCCACTAATGTTTAACAATGCTTTGGAACTCATCCATTGTTCTCGGAATTCTGTTGATGTTTATTAATGCTTTTGGAACTCTTTCATTGTGGTCGGAATTCTGCTGAACTTTAAAAATGCTTTGGAACTCTTCCATTCTTCTCGGAATTCCGCTGATGTTTATCAAACCTAAGGAACTCTTTCATTGTTCTCGGAATTCTGTTGATGTTTAGTAATGCTTTTGGAACTCTTCCATTGTTCTCGGATTTCTGCTGATGTTTAATAATGCTTTTTGAACTCTTCCATTGTTCTCGGAATTCCGCTGATGTTTAACAATGCTTTGGAACTCTTCCATTGTTCTCGGAATTCTGCTGAAGTTTAAAAATGCTTTGGAACTCTTCCATTGCTCTGGGAATTCTGCTGAAGTTTAAAAATTCTGTGGAACTCTTCCATTGTTCTTGGAATTCCGCTAATGTTTAACAATGCTTTGGAACTCTTCCATTGTTCTCGGAAAAACACTGATGTTTAACAAAGCTTTGTAACTCTTCCATTGTTCTCGGAATTCCGCTGTAGTTTAAAAATGCTTTGGAAATCTTCCATTGTGTTCGGATTTCCGCTAAAATTTAGCAATGCTTTGGAACTCTTCCATCGTTCTCGGAATTCCGCAAAAGTTTATAAATGCATTGGAACTCTTCCATTGTTCTCGGAATTCTGATGAAGTTTAAAAAAGCTTTGGAACTCTTCCATTGTTCTTGGAATTTCGCTGATGTTTAATAATGCTTTTGGAACTCTTCCATTGTTCTCGGAATTGTGCTAATGTTTAACAATGCTTTGGAACTCTTCCATTGTTCTCGGAATTCCGTTGATGATTAATAATGCTTTTGGAACTCATCCATTGTTCTCGGAATTGTGCTAATGTTTAACAATGCTTTGAAACTTTTCCATTGTTCTCGGAATTCTGTTGATGTTTAATAATTCTTTTGGAACAGTTCCATTGTTCTCAGAATTCTGCTGGAGTTTAAAAATGCTTTGGAACTCTTCCATTGTTCTCGGAATTCCGCTGATGTTTTTCAATCCTATGGAAATCTTCCATTGTTCACCAAATTCCACTGAAGTTTAAAAATGTTTTGGAACTCTTCCAATGTTCTGGAAATTCTGCTGAAGTTTAAAAATGCTTTGGAACTCTTCTATTGTTCTCGGATTTCTTCTGATGATTAACAATGCTTTGGAACTCTTCCATTGTTCAAGGAATTCCTCTGAAGTTTAAAAATGCTTTGCAACTCTTCCATTGTTCTCGGTATTCCTTTAATGTTTAACAATGCTTTGGAACTCTTCCATTGATCTCGGAATTCCAGTGTAGTTTCAAAATGCTTTGGAACGCTTTCATTGTTCTCGGAATTCTGCTGAAGTTTAACAATGCTATGGAACTCTTTCATTGTTCTCGGAATTCTGTGGAAGTTTAAAAATGCTTTGGAACTCTTCCATTGTTCTCGGAATTCTGCTGAAGTTTAAAAAAGTTTGGAACTCTTCCATGTTTCTCGGAATTCTGCTGAAGTTTAAAAAAGCTTTTGAACTCTTCCATTGTTCTCGGAATTCCGCTAATAATTAACAATGCTTTGGAACTCTTACATTGTTCTCGGAATTCCGGTGAAGTTTAGCCATGCTTTGGAACTCTTCCATTGTTCTCGGAATTCCGCTGAAGTTTAAAAATGCTTTGGAACTCTTCCATTGTTCTCGGAATTCTGCTGAAGTTTAAAAAAGCTTTGGAACTCTTCCAATGTTCTCGGAATTCCGCTGATGTTTAACAATGCTTTGGATCTCTTTCATTGTTCTCGGAATTCTGGTGAAGTATAAAAATGCTTTGGAACTCTTCCATTGTTCACGGAATTCTGCTGAAGTTTAAAAAGCTTTGGAACTCTTCCATTGTTCTGGGAATTCTGCTGAAGTTTAAAATTGCTTTGGAACTCTTCCATTGTCTTCGGAAATACACTGATGTTTAATAATGCTTTTGGAACTCTTCCATTGTTCTCGTAATTCTGCTGATGTTTAACAATGCTTTGGAACTCTTCCATTGTTCTCAGAATTCCGCTGATGTTTAACAATGCTTTGGAACTATTCTATTGTTCTCGGAATTCTGGTGAAGTTTAAAAATGCTTTGGAACTCTTCCATTGTCTTCGGAAATACACTGATGTTTAATAATGCTTTTGGAACTCTTCCATTGTTCTCGTAATTCTGCTGATGTTTAACAATGATTTGGATCTCTTCCATTGTTCTCTGAATTCCGCTGATGTTTAACAATGCTTTGGAACTCTTCCATTGTTCTCGGAATTCCGCTGTAGTTTAAAAATGCTTTGCAACTCTTTCATTGTTCTCGGAATTCCGCTGAAGCTTAACCTTGCTTTATAACTCTTCCATTGTTCTCAGAATTCCGCTGAAGTTTAAAAATGCTTTGGAACTCCTCCATTGTTCTAGGAATTCTGCTGAAGTTTAAAAATGCTTTGGAACTCTTCCATTGTTCTGGGAATTCGGCTGAAGTTTAAAAATGCTTTAGAACTCTTCCTATGTTCTGGGAGTTCTGCTGAAGTTTAAAATTGCTTTGGAAAATTCCATTGTTCTCAGAATTCCAATGAAGCTTAAAAATGCTTTGGAACTCTTCCATTGTTCTCGGAATTCCGCTGAAGTTTAAAAATGCTTTGGAACTCTTCCATGGTTCTCGGAATTCTGCTGAAGTTTAAAAAAGCTTTTGAACTATTCCTTTGTTCTCGGAATTCCGCTCATATTTAACAATGCTTTGGAACTCTTCCATTGTTCTTGGAATTCCGCTGATGTTTAACAATGCTTTGGAACTCTTCCATTGTTCTCGGAATTCTGGTGAAGTTTAAAAAGGTTTTGGATCTCTTCCATTGTTCTCGGAATTCCGCTGATGTTTAACAATGCTTTGGAACTCTTCCATTGTTCTCGGAATTCTGCTGTAGTTTAAAAAAGCTTTGGAACTCTTTCATTGTTCTTGGAATTCCACTCAAGTTTAGCCATGCTTTTGAACTCTTCCATTGTTCTCGGATTTCCGCTGAAGTTTAAAAATGCTTTGGAACTCTTCCATTGTTCTCGGAATTCCGCTGTAGTTTAAAAATGCTTTGCAACTCTTTCATTGTTCTCGGAATTCCGCTGAAGCTTAACCATGCTTTGGAACTCTTCCATGGTTCTCGGAATTCCGCTGAAGTTTAAAAATGCTTTGGAACTCCTCCATTGTTCTCGGAATTCTGCTGAAGTTTGAAAATGCTTTGGAACTCTTCCATTGTTCTGGGAATTCGGCTGTAGTTTAAAAATGCTTTGGAACTCTTACTATGTTCTGGTAGTTCTGCTGAAATTTAAAATTGCTTTGGAAAATTCCATTGTTCTCAGAATTCCAATGAAGCTTAAAAATGCTTTGGAACTCTTACATTGTTCTCGGAATTCCGCTAATTTTTAACAATGCTTTGGAACTCTTCCATTGTTCTCGGAATTCCGCTGTAGTTTAAAAATGCTTTGGAACTCTTTCATTGTTCTTGGAATTCCACTGAAGTTTAGCCATGCTTTGGAACTCTTCCTTTGTTCTCGGAATTCCGCTGAAGTTTAAAAATGCTTTGGAACTCTTCCATGGTTCTCGGAATTCTGCTGAAGTTAAAAAAACTTTTGAACTATTCCTTTGTTCTCGGAATTCCGCTCATATTTACCAATGCTTTGGAACTCTTCCATTGTTCTCGGAATTCCGCTGATGTTTAATAATGCTTTTGGAACTCATCCATTGTTCTCGGAATTCCACTAATGTTTAACAATGCTTTGGAACTCATCGATTGTTCTCGGAATTCTGTTGATGTTTATTAATGCTTTTGGAACTCTTTCATTGTGGTCGGAATTCTGCTGAAGTTTAAAAATGCTTTGGAACTCTTCCATTCTTCTCGGAATTCCGCTGATGTTTATCAAACCTAAGGAACTCTTTCATTGTTCTCGGAATTCTGTTGATGTTTAGTAATGCTTTTGGAACTCTTCCATTGTTCTCGGATTTCTGCTGATGTTTAATAATGCTTTTTGAACTCTTCCATTGTTCTCGGAATTCCGCTGATGTTTAACAATGCTTTGGAACTCTTCCATTGTTCTCGGAATTCTGCTGAAGTTTAAAAATGCTTTGGAACTCTTCCATTGCTCTGGGAATTCTGCTGAAGTTTAAAAATTCTGTGGAACTCTTCCATTGTTCTTGGAATTCCGCTAATGTTTAACAATGCTTTGGAACTCTTCCATTGTTCTCGGAAAAACACTGATGTTTAACAATGCTTTGTAACTCTTCCATTGTTCTCGGAATTCCGCTGTAGTTTAAAAATGCTTTGGAAATCTTCCATTGTGTTCGGATTTCCGCTAAAATTTAGCAATGCTTTGGAACTCTTCCATCGTTCTCGGAATTCCGCAAAAGTTTATAAATGCATTGGAACTCTTCCATTGTTCTCGGAATTCTGATGAAGTTTAAAAAAGCTTTGGAACTCTTCCATTGTTCTTGGAATTTCGCTGATGTTTAATAATGCTTTTGGAACTCTTCCATTGTTCTCGGAATTGTGCTAATGTTTAACAATGCTTTGGAACTCTTCCATTGTTCTCGGAATTCCGTTGATGATTAATAATGCTTTTGGAACTCATCCATTGTTCTCGGAATTGTGCTAATGTTTAACAATGCTTTGAAACTTTTCCATTGTTCTCGGAATTCTGTTGATGTTTAATAATTCTTTTGGAACAGTTCCATTGTTCTCAGAATTCTGCTGGAGTTTAAAAATGCTTTGGAACTCTTCCATTGTTCTCGGAATTCCGCTGATGTTTTTCAATCCTATGGAAATCTTCCATTGTTCACCAAATTCCACTGAAGTTTAAAAATGTTTTGGAACTCTTCCAATGTTCTGGAAATTCTGCTGAAGTTTAAAAATGCTTTGGAACTCTTCTATTGTTCTCGGATTTCTTCTGATGATTAACAATGCTTTGGAACTCTTCCATTGTTCAAGGAATTCCTCTGAAGTTTAAAAATGCTTTGCAACTCTTCCATTGTTCTCGGTATTCCTTTAATGTTTAACAATGCTTTGGAACTCTTCCATTGATCTCGGAATTCCAGTGTAGTTTCAAAATGCTTTGGAACGCTTTCATTGTTCTCGGAATTCTGCTGAAGTTTAACAATGCTATGGAACTCTTTCATTGTTCTCGGAATTCTGTGGAAGTTTAAAAATGCTTTGGAACTCTTCCATTGTTCTCTGAATTCTGCTGAAGTTTAAAAATGCTTGGAACTCTTCCATTGTTCTCGGAATTCTGCTGAAGTTTAAAAAAGTTTGGAACTCTTCCATGTTTCTCGGAATTCTGCTGAAGTTTAAAAAAGCTTTTGAACTCTTCCATTGTTCTCGGAATTCCGCTAATAATTAACAATGCTTTGGAACTCTTACATTGTTCTCGGAATTCCGGTGAAGTTTAGCCATGCTTTGGAACTCTTCCATTGTTCTCGGAATTCCGCTGAAGTTTAAAAATGCTTTGGAACTCTTCCATTGTTCTCGGAATTCTGCTGAAGTTTAAAAAAGCTTTGGAACTCTTCCAATGTTCTCGGAATTCCGCTGATGTTTAACAATGCTTTGGATCTCTTTCATTGTTCTCGGAATTCTGGTGAAGTATAAAAATGCTTTGGAACTCTTCCATTGTTCACGGAATTCTGCTGAAGTTTAAAAAGCTTTGGAACTCTTCCATTGTTCTGGGAATTCTGCTGAAGTTTAAAATTGCTTTGGAACTCTTCCATTGTCTTCGGAAATACACTGATGTTTAATAATGCTTTTGGAACTCTTCCATTGTTCTCGTAATTCTGCTGATGTTTAACAATGCTTTGGAACTCTTCCATTGTTCTCAGAATTCCGCTGATGTTTAACAATGCTTTGGAACTATTCTATTGTTCTCGGAATTCTGGTGAAGTTTAAAAATGCTTTGGAACTCTTCCATTGTCTTCGGAAATACACTGATGTTTAATAATGCTTTTGGAACTCTTCCATTGTTCTCGTAATTCTGCTGATGTTTAACAATGATTTGGATCTCTTCCATTGTTCTCTGAATTCCGCTGATGTTTAACAATGCTTTGGAACTCTTCCATTGTTCTCGGAATTCCGCTGTAGTTTAAAAATGCTTTGCAACTCTTTCATTGTTCTCGGAATTCCGCTGAAGCTTAACCTTGCTTTATAACTCTTCCATTGTTCTCAGAATTCCGCTGAAGTTTAAAAATGCTATGGAACTCCTCCATTGTTCTAGGAATTCTGCTGAAGTTTAAAAATGCTTTGGAACTCTTCCATTGTTCTGGGAATTCGGCTGAAGTTTAAAAATGCTTTAGAACTCTTCCTATGTTCTGGGAGTTCTGCTGAAGTTTAAAATTGCTTTGGAAAATTCCATTGTTCTCAGAATTCCAATGAAGCTTAAAAATGCTTTGGAACTCTTCCATTGTTCTCGGAATTCCGCTGAAGTTTAAAAATGCTTTGGAACTCTTCCATGGTTCTCGGAATTCTGCTGAAGTTTAAAAAAGCTTTTGAACTATTCCTTTGTTCTCGGAATTCCGCTCATATTTAACAATGCTTTGGAACTCTTCCATTGTTCTTGGAATTCCGCTGATGTTTAACAATGCTTTGGAACTCTTCCATTGTTCTCGGAATTCTGGTGAAGTTTAAAAAGGTTTTGGATCTCTTCCATTGTTCTCGGAATTCCGCTGATGTTTAACAATGCTTTGGAACTCTTCCATTGTTCTCGGAATTCTGCTGTAGTTTAAAAAAGCTTTGGAACTCTTTCATTGTTCTTGGAATTCCACTCAAGTTTAGCCATGCTTTTGAACTCTTCCATTGTTCTCGGATTTCCGCTGAAGTTTAAAAATGCTTTGGAACTCTTCCATTGTTCTCGGAATTCCGCTGTAGTTTAAAAATGCTTTGCAACTCTTTCATTGTTCTCGGAATTCCGCTGAAGCTTAACCATGCTTTGGAACTCTTCCATGGTTCTCGGAATTCCGCTGAAGTTTAAAAATGCTTTGGAACTCCTCCATTGTTCTCGGAATTCTGCTGAAGTTTGAAAATGCTTTGGAACTCTTCCATTGTTCTGGGAATTCGGCTGTAGTTTAAAAATGCTTTGGAACTCATACTATGTTCTGGTAGTTCTGCTGAAATTTAAAATTGCTTTGGAAAATTCCATTGTTCTCAGAATTCCAATGAAGCTTAAAAATGCTTTGGAACTCTTACATTGTTCTCGGAATTCCGCTAATTTTTAACAATGCTTTGGAACTCTTCCATTGTTCTCGGAATTCCGCTGTAGTTTAAAAATGCTTTGGAACTCTTTCATTGTTCTTGGAATTCCACTGAAGTTTAGCCATGCTTTGGAACTCTTCCTTTGTTCTCGGAATTCCGCTGAAGTTTAAAAATGCTTTGGAACTCTTCCATGGTTCTCGGAATTCTGCTGAAGTTAAAAAAACTTTTGAACTATTCCTTTGTTCTCGGAATTCCGCTCATATTTACCAATGCTTTGGAACTCTTCCATTGTTCTCGGAATTCCGCTGATGTTTAATAATGCTTTTGGAACTCATCCATTGTTCTCGGAATTCCACTAATGTTTAACAATGCTTTGGAACTCATCCATTGTTCTCGGAATTCTGTTGATGTTTATTAATGCTTTTGGAACTCTTTCATTGTGGTCGGAATTCTGCTGAAGTTTAAAAATGCTTTGGAACTCTTCCATTCTTCTCGGAATTCCGCTGATGTTTATCAAACCTAAGGAACTCTTTCATTGTTCTCGGAATTCTGTTGATGTTTAGTAATGCTTTTGGAACTCTTCCATTGTTCTCGGATTTCTGCTGATGTTTAATAATGCTTTTTGAACTCTTCCATTGTTCTCGGAATTCCGCTGATGTTTAACAATGCTTTGGAACTCTTCCATTGTTCTCGGAATTCTGCTGAAGTTTAAAAATGCTTTGGAACTCTTCCATTGCTCTGGGAATTCTGCTGAAGTTTAAAAATTCTGTGGAACTCTTCCATTGTTCTTGGAATTCCGCTAATGTTTAACAATGCTTTGGAACTCTTCCATTGTTCTCGGAAAAACACTGATGTTTAACAATGCTTTGTAACTCTTCCATTGTTCTCGGAATTCCGCTGTAGTTTAAAAATGCTTTGGAAATCTTCCATTGTGTTCGGATTTCCGCTAAAATTTAGCAATGCTTTGGAACTCTTCCATCGTTCTCGGAATTCCGCAAAAGTTTATAAATGCATTGGAACTCTTCCATTGTTCTCGGAATTCTGATGAAGTTTAAAAAAGCTTTGGAACTCTTCCATTGTTCTTGGAATTTCGCTGATGTTTAATAATGGTTTTGGAACTCTTCCATTGTTCTCGGAATTGTGCTAATGTTTAACAATGCTTTGGAACTCTTCCATTGTTCTCGGAATTCCGTTGATGATTAATAATGCTTTTGGAACTCATCCATTGTTCTCGGAATTGTGCTAATGTTTAACAATGCTTTGAAACTTTTCCATTGTTCTCGGAATTCTGTTGATGTTTAATAATTCTTTTGGAACAGTTCCATTGTTCTCAGAATTCTGCTGGAGTTTAAAAATGCTTTGGAACTCTTCCATTGTTCTCGGAATTCCGCTGATGTTTTTCAATCCTATGGAAATCTTCCATTGTTCACCAAATTCCACTGAAGTTTAAAAATGTTTTGGAACTCTTCCAATGTTCTGGAAATTCTGCTGAAGTTTAAAAATGCTTTGGAACTCTTCTATTGTTCTCGGATTTCTTCTGATGATTAACAATGCTTTGGAACTCTTCCATTGTTCAAGGAATTCCTCTGAAGTTTAAAAATGCTTTGCAACTCTTCCATTGTTCTCGGTATTCCTTTAATGTTTAACAATGCTTTGGAACTCTTCCATTGATCTCGGAATTCCAGTGTAGTTTCAAAATGCTTTGGAACGCTTTCATTGTTCTCGGAATTCTGCTGAAGTTTAACAATGCTATGGAACTCTTTCATTGTTCTCGGAATTCTGTGGAAGTTTAAAAATGCTTTGGAACTCTTCCATTGTTCTCTGAATTCTGCTGAAGTTTAAAAATGCTTGGAACTCTTCCATTGTTCTCGGAATTCTGCTGAAGTTTAAAAAAGTTTGGAACTCTTCCATGTTTCTCGGAATTCTGCTGAAGTTTAAAAAAGCTTTTGAACTCTTCCATTGTTCTCGGAATTCCGCTAATAATTAACAATGCTTTGGAACTCTTACATTGTTCTCGGAATTCCGGTGAAGTTTAGCCATGCTTTGGAACTCTTCCATTGTTCTCGGAATTCCGCTGAAGTTTAAAAATGCTTTGGAACTCTTCCATTGTTCTCGGAATTCTGCTGAAGTTTAAAAAAGCTTTGGAACTCTTCCAATGTTCTCGGAATTCCGCTGATGTTTAACAATGCTTTGGATCTCTTTCATTGTTCTCGGAATTCTGGTGAAGTATAAAAATGCTTTGGAACTCTTCCATTGTTCACGGAATTCTGCTGAAGTTTAAAAAGCTTTGGAACTCTTCCATTGTTCTGGGAATTCTGCTGAAGTTTAAAATTGCTTTGGAACTCTTCCATTGTCTTCGGAAATACACTGATGTTTAATAATGCTTTTGGAACTCTTCCATTGTTCTCGTAATTCTGCTGATGTTTAACAATGCTTTGGAACTCTTCCATTGTTCTCAGAATTCCGCTGATGTTTAACAATGCTTTGGAACTATTCTATTGTTCTCGGAATTCTGGTGAAGTTTAAAAATGCTTTGGAACTCTTCCATTGTCTTCGGAAATACACTGATGTTTAATAATGCTTTTGGAACTCTTCCATTGTTCTCGTAATTCTGCTGATGTTTAACAATGATTTGGATCTCTTCCATTGTTCTCTGAATTCCGCTGATGTTTAACAATGCTTTGGAACTCTTCCATTGTTCTCGGAATTCCGCTGTAGTTTAAAAATGCTTTGCAACTCTTTCATTGTTCTCGGAATTCCGCTGAAGCTTAACCTTGCTTTATAACTCTTCCATTGTTCTCAGAATTCCGCTGAAGTTTAAAAATGCTTTGGAACTCCTCCATTGTTCTAGGAATTCTGCTGAAGTTTAAAAATGCTTTGGAACTCTTCCATTGTTCTGGGAATTCGGCTGAAGTTTAAAAATGCTTTAGAACTCTTCCTATGTTCTGGGAGTTCTGCTGAAGTTTAAAATTGCTTTGGAAAATTCCATTGTTCTCAGAATTCCAATGAAGCTTAAAAATGCTTTGGAACTCTTCCATTGTTCTCGGAATTCCGCTGAAGTTTAAAAATGCTTTGGAACTCTTCCATGGTTCTCGGAATTCTGCTGAAGTTTAAAAAAGCTTTTGAACTATTCCTTTGTTCTCGGAATTCCGCTCATATTTAACAATGCTTTGGAACTCTTCCATTGTTCTTGGAATTCCGCTGATGTTTAACAATGCTTTGGAACTCTTCCATTGTTCTCGGAATTCTGGTGAAGTTTAAAAAGGTTTTGGATCTCTTCCATTGTTCTCGGAATTCCGCTGATGTTTAACAATGCTTTGGAACTCTTCCATTGTTCTCGGAATTCTGCTGTAGTTTAAAAAAGCTTTGGAACTCTTTCATTGTTCTTGGAATTCCACTCAAGTTTAGCCATGCTTTTGAACTCTTCCATTGTTCTCGGATTTCCGCTGAAGTTTAAAAATGCTTTGGAACTCTTCCATTGTTCTCGGAATTCCGCTGTAGTTTAAAAATGCTTTGCAACTCTTTCATTGTTCTCGGAATTCCGCTGAAGCTTAACCATGCTTTGGAACTCTTCCATGGTTCTCGGAATTCCGCTGAAGTTTAAAAATGCTTTGGAACTCCTCCATTGTTCTCGGAATTCTGCTGAAGTTTGAAAATGCTTTGGAACTCTTCCATTGTTCTGGGAATTCGGCTGTAGTTTAAAAATGCTTTGGAACTCATACTATGTTCTGGTAGTTCTGCTGAAATTTAAAATTGCTTTGGAAAATTCCATTGTTCTCAGAATTCCAATGAAGCTTAAAAATGCTTTGGAACTCTTACATTGTTCTCGGAATTCCGCTAATTTTTAACAATGCTTTGGAACTCTTCCATTGTTCTCGGAATTCCGCTGTAGTTTAAAAATGCTTTGGAACTCTTTCATTGTTCTTGGAATTCCACTGAAGTTTAGCCATGCTTTGGAACTCTTCCTTTGTTCTCGGAATTCCGCTGAAGTTTAAAAATGCTTTGGAACTCTTCCATGGTTCTCGGAATTCTGCTGAAGTTAAAAAAACTTTTGAACTATTCCTTTGTTCTCGGAATTCCGCTCATATTTACCAATGCTTTGGAACTCTTCCATTGTTCTCGGAATTCCGCTGATGTTTAATAATGCTTTTGGAACTCATCCATTGTTCTCGGAATTCCACTAATGTTTAACAATGCTTTGGAACTCATCCATTGTTCTCGGAATTCTGTTGATGTTTATTAATGCTTTTGGAACTCTTTCATTGTGGTCGGAATTCTGCTGAAGTTTAAAAATGCTTTGGAACTCTTCCATTCTTCTCGGAATTCCGCTGATGTTTATCAAACCTAAGGAACTCTTTCATTGTTCTCGGAATTCTGTTGATGTTTAGTAATGCTTTTGGAACTCTTCCATTGTTCTCGGATTTCTGCTGATGTTTAATAATGCTTTTTGAACTCTTCCATTGTTCTCGGAATTCCGCTGATGTTTAACAATGCTTTGGAACTCTTCCATTGTTCTCGGAATTCTGCTGAAGTTTAAAAATGCTTTGGAACTCTTCCATTGCTCTGGGAATTCTGCTGAAGTTTAAAAATTCTGTGGAACTCTTCCATTGTTCTTGGAATTCCGCTAATGTTTAACAATGCTTTGGAACTCTTCCATTGTTCTCGGAAAAACACTGATGTTTAACAATGCTTTGTAACTCTTCCATTGTTCTCGGAATTCCGCTGTAGTTTAAAAATGCTTTGGAAATCTTCCATTGTGTTCGGATTTCCGCTAAAATTTAGCAATGCTTTGGAACTCTTCCATCGTTCTCGGAATTCCGCAAAAGTTTATAAATGCATTGGAACTCTTCCATTGTTCTCGGAATTCTGATGAAGTTTAAAAAAGCTTTGGAACTCTTCCATTGTTCTTGGAATTTCGCTGATGTTTAATAATGGTTTTGGAACTCTTCCATTGTTCTCGGAATTGTGCTAATGTTTAACAATGCTTTGGAACTCTTCCATTGTTCTCGGAATTCCGTTGATGATTAATAATGCTTTTGGAACTCATCCATTGTTCTCGGAATTGTGCTAATGTTTAACAATGCTTTGAAACTTTTCCATTGTTCTCGGAATTCTGTTGATGTTTAATAATTCTTTTGGAACAGTTCCATTGTTCTCAGAATTCTGCTGGAGTTTAAAAATGCTTTGGAACTCTTCCATTGTTCTCGGAATTCCGCTGATGTTTTTCAATCCTATGGAAATCTTCCATTGTTCACCAAATTCCACTGAAGTTTAAAAATGTTTTGCAACTCTTCCAATGTTCTGGAAATTCTGCTGAAGTTTAAAAATGCTTTGGAACTCTTCTATTGTTCTCGGATTTCTTCTGATGATTAACAATGCTTTGGAACTCTTCCATTGTTCAAGGAATTCCTCTGAAGTTTAAAAATGCTTTGCAACTCTTCCATTGTTCTCGGTATTCCTTTAATGTTTAACAATGCTTTGGAACTCTTCCATTGATCTCGGAATTCCAGTGTAGTTTCAAAATGCTTTGGAACGCTTTCATTGTTCTCGGAATTCTGCTGAAGTTTAACAATGCTATGGAACTCTTTCATTGTTCTCGGAATTCTGTGGAAGTTTAAAAATGCTTTGGAACTCTTCCATTGTTCTCTGAATTCTGCTGAAGTTTAAAAATGCTTGGAACTCTTCCATTGTTCTCGGAATTCTGCTGAAGTTTAAAAAAGTTTGGAACTCTTCCATGTTTCTCGGAATTCTGCTGAAGTTTAAAAAAGCTTTTGAACTCTTCCATTGTTCTCGGAATTCCGCTAATAATTAACAATGCTTTGGAACTCTTACATTGTTCTCGGAATTCCGGTGAAGTTTAGCCATGCTTTGGAACTCTTCCATTGTTCTCGGAATTCCGCTGAAGTTTAAAAATGCTTTGGAACTCTTCCATTGTTCTCGGAATTCTGCTGAAGTTTAAAAAAGCTTTGGAACTCTTCCAATGTTCTCGGAATTCCGCTGATGTTTAACAATGCTTTGGATCTCTTTCATTGTTCTCGGAATTCTGGTGAAGTATAAAAATGCTTTGGAACTCTTCCATTGTTCACGGAATTCTGCTGAAGTTTAAAAAGCTTTGGAACTCTTCCATTGTTCTGGGAATTCTGCTGAAGTTTAAAATTGCTTTGGAACTCTTCCATTGTCTTCGGAAATACACTGATGTTTAATAATGCTTTTGGAACTCTTCCATTGTTCTCGTAATTCTGCTGATGTTTAACAATGCTTTGGAACTCTTCCATTGTTCTCAGAATTCCGCTGATGTTTAACAATGCTTTGGAACTATTCTATTGTTCTCGGAATTCTGGTGAAGTTTAAAAATGCTTTGGAACTCTTCCATTGTCTTCGGAAATACACTGATGTTTAATAATGCTTTTGGAACTCTTCCATTGTTCTCGTAATTCTGCTGATGTTTAACAATGATTTGGATCTCTTCCATTGTTCTCTGAATTCCGCTGATGTTTAACAATGCTTTGGAACTCTTCCATTGTTCTCGGAATTCCGCTGTAGTTTAAAAATGCTTTGCAACTCTTTCATTGTTCTCGGAATTCCGCTGAAGCTTAACCTTGCTTTATAACTCTTCCATTGTTCTCAGAATTCCGCTGAAGTTTAAAAATGCTTTGGAACTCCTCCATTGTTCTAGGAATTCTGCTGAAGTTTAAAAATGCTTTGGAACTCTTCCATTGTTCTGGGAATTCGGCTGAAGTTTAAAAATGCTTTAGAACTCTTCCTATGTTCTGGGAGTTCTGCTGAAGTTTAAAATTGCTTTGGAAAATTCCATTGTTCTCAGAATTCCAATGAAGCTTAAAAATGCTTTGGAACTCTTCCATTGTTCTCGGAATTCCGCTGAAGTTTAAAAATGCTTTGGAACTCTTCCATGGTTCTCGGAATTCTGCTGAAGTTTAAAAAAGCTTTTGAACTATTCCTTTGTTCTCGGAATTCCGCTCATATTTAACAATGCTTTGGAACTCTTCCATTGTTCTTGGAATTCCGCTGATGTTTAACAATGCTTTGGAACTCTTCCATTGTTCTCGGAATTCTGGTGAAGTTTAAAAAGGTTTTGGATCTCTTCCATTGTTCTCGGAATTCCGCTGATGTTTAACAATGCTTTGGAACTCTTCCATTGTTCTCGGAATTCTGCTGTAGTTTAAAAAAGCTTTGGAACTCTTTCATTGTTCTTGGAATTCCACTCAAGTTTAGCCATGCTTTTGAACTCTTCCATTGTTCTCGGATTTCCGCTGAAGTTTAAAAATGCTTTGGAACTCTTCCATGGTTCTCGGAATTCTGCTGAAGTTTAAAAAAGCTTTTGAACTATTCCATTGTTCTCAGAATTCCGCTAATATTTAACAATGCTTTCTAACTCTTTCATTGTTCTCGGAATTCCGCTGAAGTTTAGCCATGCTTTGGAACTCTTCCATTGTTCTCGGAATTCCGCTGAAGTTTAAAAATGCTTTGGAACTCTTCCATTGTTCTCGGATTTCTGCTGAAGTTTAAAAAAGCTTTGGAACTCTTCCAATGTTCTCGGAATTCCGCTGATGTTTAATAATGCTTTTGGAACTCTTCCATTGTCCTCGGAATTACACTGATGTTTAATAATGCTTTTGGAACTCTTCCATTGTTCTCGTAATTCCGCTGATGTTTAACAATGATTTGGAACTCTTCTATTGTTCTGGGAATTCTGGTGAAGTTTAAAAATGCTTTGGAACTCTTCCATTGTTCACGGAAATCTGCTGAAGTTTAAAAAGCTTTGTAACTCTTCCATTGTTCTTGGAATTCTGCTGAAGTTTAAAATTGCTTTGGAACTCTTCCATTGTTCTCAGAATTCCAATGAAGCTTAAAAATGCTTTGGAACTCTTCCATTGTTCTCGGTATTCTGCTAATGTTTAACAATGCTTTGGAACTCTTCCATTGTTCTCAGAATTCCGCTGATGTTTAACAATGCTTTGGAACTCTTCAATTGTTCTCGGAATTCCTCTGTAGTTTAAAAATGCTTTGCAACTCTTCCATTGTTCTCGGAATTCCTCTGAAGTTTAAAAATGCTTTGGAACTCCTCCATTGTTCTCGGAATTCAACTGAAGTTTAAAAATGCTTTTTAACTCTTCCATTGTTCTGGGAATTCGGCTGACGTTTAAAAATGCTTTGGAACTCTTCCTATGTCCTGGGAGTTCTGCTGAAGTTTAAAAATGCTTGGAACTCTTCCATTGTTCTCGGAATTCTGCTGAAGTTTAAAAAAGCTTTGGAACACTTCCTTGGTTCTCGGAATTCTGCTGAAGTTTAAAAAAGCTTTTGAACTCTTCCATTGCTCTCGGAATTCCGCTAATATTTAACAATGCTTTGGAACTTTTACATTGTTCTCGGAATTCCGGTGAAATTTAGCCATGCTTTGGAACTCTTCCATTGTTCTCGGAATTCCGCTGAAGTTTAAAAATGCTTTGGAACTCTTCCATTGTTCTCGGAATTCTGCTGAAGTTTAAAAAAGCTTTGGAACTCTTCCAATGTTCTCGGTATTCCGCTGATGTTTAACAATGCTTTGGATCTCTTTCATTGTTCTCGGAATTCTGGTGAAGTATAAAAATGCTTTGGAACTCTTCCATTGTTCACGGAATTCTGCTGAAGTTTAAAAAGCTTTGGAACTCTTCCATTGTTCTGGGAATTCTGCTGAAGTTTAAAATTGCTTTGGAACTCTTCCATTGTCTTCGGAATTACACTGATGTTTAATAATGCTTTTGTAACTCTTCCATTGTTCTCGTAATTCTGCTGATGTTTAACAATGCTTTGGAACTCTTCAATTGTTCTCGGTATTCCGCTGATGTTTACCAATGCTTTGGAACTATTCCATTGTTCTCGGAATTCTGGTGAAGTTTAAAAATGCTTTGGATCTCTTCCATTGTTCTCGGAATTCCGCTGATGTTTAACAATGCTTTGGAACTCTTCCATTGTTATCGGAATTCCGCTGTAGTTTAAAAATGCTTTGCAACTCTTTCATTGTTCTCGGAATTCCGCTGAAGCTTAACCATGCTTTATAACTCTTCCATTGTTCTCGGAATTCCGCTGAAGTTTAAAAATGCTTTGGAACTCCTCCATTGTTCTAGGAATTCTGCTGAAGTTTAAGAATGCTTTGGAACTCTTCCATTGTTCTGGGAATTCGGCTGAAGTTTAAAAATGCTTTAGAACTCTTCCTATGTTCTGGGAGTTCTGCTGAAGTTTAAAATTGCTTTGGAAAATTCCATTGTTCTCAGAATTCCAATGAAGCTTAAAAATGCTTTGGAACTCTTCCATTGTTCTCGGAATTCCGCTGAAGTTTAAAAATGCTTTGGAACTCTTCCATGGTTCTCGGAATTCTGCTGAAGTTTAAAAAAGCTTTTGAACTATTCCTTTGTTCTCGGAATTCCGCTCATATTTAACAATGCTTTGGAACTCTTCCATTGTTCTTGGAATTCCGCTGATGTTTAACAATGCTTTGGAACTCTTCCATTGTTCTCGGAATTCTGGTGAAGTTTAAAAAGGTTTTGGATCTCTTCCATTGTTCTCGGAATTCCGCTGATGTTTAACAATGCTTTGGAACTCTTCCATTGTTCTCGGAATTCCGCTGTAGTTTAAAAAAGCTTTGGAACTCTTTCATTGTTCTTGGAATTCCACTCAAATTTAGCCATGCTTTTGAACTCTTCCATTGTTCTCGGATTTCCGCTGAAGTTTAAAAATGCTTTGGAACTCTTCCAAGGTTCTCGGAATTCTGCTGAAGTTTAAAAAAGCTTTTGAACTATTCCATTGTTCTCAGAATTCCGCTAATATTTAACAATGCTTTCTAACTCTTTCATTGTTCTCGGAATTCCGCTGAAGTTTAGCCATGCTTTGGAACTCTTCCATTGTTCTCGGAATTCCGCTGAAGTTTAAAAATGCTTTGGAACTCTTCCATTGTTCTCGGATTTCTAGTGAAGTTTAAAAAAGCTTTGGAACTCTTCCAATGTTCTCGGAATTCCGCTGATGTCTAATAATGCTTTTGGAACTCTTCCATTGTCCTCGGAATTACACTGATGTTTAATAATGCTTTTGGAACTCTTCCATAGTTCTCGTAATTCCGCTGATGTTTAACAATGATTTGGAACTCTTCTATTGTTCTGGGAATTCTGGTGAAGTTTAAAAATGCTTTGGAACTCTTCCATGGTTCTCGGAATTCTGCTGAAGTTTAAAAAAGCTTTTGAACTAATCCTTTGTTCTCGGAATTCCGCTCATATTTAACAATGCTTTGGAACTCTTCCATTGTTCTTGGAATTCCGCTGATTTTTAACAATGCTTTGGAACTCTTCCATTGTTCTCGGAATTCTGGTGAAGTTTAAAAAGGTTTTGGATCTCTTCCATTGTTCTCGGAATTCCGCTGATGTTTAACAATGCTTTGGAACTCTTCCATTGTTCTCGGAATTCCGCTGTAGTTTAAAAAAGCTTTGGAACTCTTTCATTGTTCTTGGAATTCCACTCAAATTTAGCCATGCTTTTGAACTCTTCCATTGTTCTCGGATTTCCGCTGAAGTTTAAAAATGCTTTGGAACTCTTCCATGGTTCTCGGAATTCTGCTGAAGTTTAAAAAAGCTTTTGAACTATTCCATTGTTCTCAGAATTCCGCTAATATTTAACAATGCTTTCTAACTCTTTCATTGTTCTCGGAATTCCGCTGAAGTTTAGCCATGCTTTGGAACTCTTCCATTGTTCTCGGAATTCCGCTGAAGTTTAAAAATGCTTTGGAACTCTTCCATTGTTCTCGGATTTCTGCTGAAGTTTAAAAAAGCTTTGGAACTCTTCCAATCTTCTCAGAATTCCGCTGATGTTTAATAATGCTTTTGGAACTCTTCCATTGTCCTCGGAATTACACTGATGTTTAATAATGCTTTTGGAACTCTTCCATTGTTCTCGTAATTCCGCTGATGTTTAACAATGATTTGGAACTCTTCTATTGTTCTGGGAATTCTGGTGAAGTTTAAAAATGCTTTGGAACTCTTCCATTGTTCACGGAAATCTGCTGAAGTTTAAAAAGCTTTGTAACTCTTCCATTGTTCTGGGAATTCTGCTGAAGTTTAAAATTGCTTTGGAACTCTTCCATTGTTCTCAGAATTCCAATGAAGCTTAAAAATGCTTTGGAACTCTTCCATTGTTCTCAGAATTCCGCTGATGTTTAACAATGCTTTGGAACTCTTCAATTGTTCTCGGAATTCCGCTGTAGTTTAAAAATGCTTTGCAACTCTTCCATTGTTCTCGGAATTCCTCTGAAGTTTAAAAATGCTTTGGAACTCCCCCATTGTTGTCGGAATTCAACTGAAGTTTAAAAATGCTTTTTAACTCTTCCATTGCTCTGGGAATTCGGCTGACGTTTAAAAATGCTTTGGAACTCTTCCTATGTCCTGGGAGTTCTGCTGAAGTTTAAAAATGCTTGGAACTCTTCCATTGTTCTCGGAATTCTGCTGAAGTTTAAAAAAGCTTTGGAACACTTCCTTGGTTCTCGGAATTCTGCTGAAGTTTAAAAAAGCTTTTGAACTCTTCCATTGCTCTCGGAATTCCGCTAATATTTAACAATGCTTTGGAACTCTTACATTGTTCTCGGAATTCCGGTGAAATTTAGCCATGCTTTGGAACTCTTCCATTGTTCTCGGAATTCCGCTGAAGTTTAAAAATGCTTTGGAACTCTTCCATTGTTCTCGGAATTCTGCTGAAGTTTAAAAAAGCTTTGGAACTCTTCCAATGTTCTCGGTATTCCGCTGATGTTTAACAATGCTTTGGATCTCTTTCATTGTTCTCGGAATTCTGGTGAAGTATAAAAATGCTTTGGAACTCTTCCATTGTTCACGGAATTCTGCTGAAGTTTAAAAAGCTTTGGAACTCTTCCATTGTTCTGGGAATTCTGCTGAAGTTTAAAATTACTTTGGAACTCTTCCATTGTCTTCGGAATTACACTGATGTTTAATAATGCTTTTGTAACTCTTCCATTGTTCTCGTAATTCTGCTGATGTTTAACAATGCTTTGGAACTCTTCCATTGTTCTCAGAATTCCGCTGATGTTTAACAATGCTTTGGAACTATTCCCTTGTTCTCGGAATTCTGGTGAAGTTTAAAAATGCTTTGGAACTCTTCCATTGTTCTCGGTATTCTGCTAATGTTTAACAATGCTTTGGAACTCTTCAATTGTTCTCGGAATTCCGCTGATGTTTACCAATGCTTTGGAACTATTCCATTGTTCTCGGAATTCTGGTGAAGTTTAAAAATGCTTTGGATCTCTTCCATTGTTCTCGGAATTCCGCTGATGTTTAACAATGCTTTGGAACTCTTCCATTGTTATCGGAATTCCGCTGTAGTTTAAAAATGCTTTGCAACTCTTTCATTGTTCTCGGAATTCCGCTGAAGCTTAACCATGCTTTATAACTCTTCCATTGTTCTCGGAATTCCGCTGAAGTTTAAAAATGCTTTGGAACTCCTCCATTGTTCTAGGAATTCTGCTGAAGTTTAAAAATGCTTTGGAACTCTTCCATTGTTCTGGGAATTTGGCTGAAGTTTAAAAATGCTTTAGAACTCTTCCTATGTTCTGGGAGTTCTGCTGAAGTTTAAAATTGCTTTGGAAAAATCCATTGTTCTCAGAATTCCAATGAAGCTTAAAAATGCTTTGGAACTCTTACATTGTTCTCGTAATTGCGCTAATGTTTAACAATGCTTTGGAACTCTTCCATTGTTCTCGGAATTCCGCTGTAGTTTAAAAATGCTTTGGAACTCTTTTATTGTTCTTGGAATTCCACTGAAGTTTAGCCATGCTTTGGAACTCTTCCATTGTTCTCGGAATTCCGCTGAAGTTTAAAAATGCTTTGGAACTCTTCCATTGTTCTTGGAATTCCACTGAAGTTTAGCCATGCTTTGGAACTCTTCCATTGTTCTCGGAATTCTGCTGAAGTTTAAAAAAGCTTTTGAACTATTCCTTTGTTCTCGGAATTCTGCTCATATTTAACAATGCTTTGGAACTCTTCCATTGTTCTTGGAATTCCGCTGATGTTTAACAATGCTTTGGAACTCTTCCATTGTTCTCGGAATTCTGGTGAAGTTTAAAAATGCTTTGGATCTCTTCCATTGTTCTCGGAATTCCGCTGATGTTTAACAATGCTTTGGAACTCTTCCATTGTTCTCGGAATTCCGCTGTAGTTTAAAAAAGCTTTGGAACTCTTTCATTGTTCTCGGAATTCTGCTGAAGTTTAAAAAAGCTTTGGAGCTCTTCCAATGTTCTCGGAATTCCGCTGATGTTTAATAATGCTTTTGGAACTCTTCCATTGTCCTTGGAATTACACTGATGTTTAATAATGCTTTTGGAACTCTTCCATTGTTCTCGTAATTCCGCTGATGTTTAACAGTGCTTTGGAACTCTTCTATTGTTCTGGGAATTCTGGTGAAGTTTAAAAATGCTTTGGAACTCTTCCATTGTTCACGGAAATCTGCTGTAGTTTAAAAAGCTTTGTAATTCTTCCATTGTTCTGGGATTTCTGCTGAAGTTTAAAATTGCTTTGGAACTCTTCCATTGTTCTCAGAATTCCAATGAAGCTTAAAAATGCTTTGGAACTCTGCCATTGTTCTCGGAATTCTGGTGAAGTTTAAAAATGCTTTGGATCTCTTCCATTGTTCTCGGAATTCCGCTGATGTTTAACAATGCTTTGGAACTCTTCCATGGTTCTCGGAATTCTGCTGAAGTTTAAAAAAGCTTTTGAACTATTCCTTTGTTCTCGGAATTCCGCTCATATTTAACAATGCTTTGGAACTCTTCCATTATTCTTGGAATTCCGCTGATGTTTAACAATGCTTTGGAACTCTTCCATTGTTCTCGGAATTCTGGTGAAGTTTAAAAATGCTTTGGATCTCTTCCATTGTTCTCGGAATTCCGCTGATGTTTAACAATGCTTTGGAACTCTTCCATTGTTCTCGGAATTCCGCTGTAGTTTAAAAAAGCTTTGGAACTCTTTCATTGTTCTCGGAATTCTGCTGAAGTTTAAAAAAGCTTTGGAGCTCTTCCAATGTTCTCGGAATTCCGCTGATGTTTAATAATGCTTTTGGAACTCTTCCATTGTCCTTGGAATTACACTGATGTTTAATAATGCTTTTGGAACTCTTCCATTGTTCTCGTAATTCCGCTGATGTTTAACAGTGCTTTGGAACTCTTCTATTGTTCTGGGAATTCTGGTGAAGTTTAAAAATGCTTTGGAACTCTTCCATTGTTCACGGAAATCTGCTGTAGTTTAAAAAGCTTTGTAATTCTTCCATTGTTCTGGGATTTCTGCTGAAGTTTAAAATTGCTTTGGAACTCTTCCATTGTTCTCAGAATTCCAATGAAGCTTAAAAATGCTTTGGAACTCTGCCATTGTTCTCGGAATTCTGGTGAAGTTTAAAAATGCTTTGGATCTCTTCCATTGTTCTCGGAATTCCGCTGATGTTTAACATTGCTTTGGAACTCTTCCATGGTTCTCGGAATTCTGCTGAAGTTTGAAAAAGCTTTTGAACTATTCCTTTGTTCTTGGAATTCCGCTCATATTTAACAATGCTTTGGAACTCTTCCATTATTCTTGGAATTCCGCTGATGTTTAACAATGCTTTGGAACTCTTCCATTGTTCTCGGAATTCTGGTGAAGTTTAAAAATGCTTTGGATCTCTTCCATTGTTCTCGGAATTCCGCTGATGTTTAACAATGCTTTGGAACTCTTCCATTGTTCTCGGAATTCCGCTGTAGTTTAAAAATGCTTTGCAACTCTTTCATTGTTCTCGGAATTCCGCTGAAGCTTAATCATGCTTTATAACTCTTCCACGGTTCTCGGAATTCTGCTGAAGTTAAAAAAACTTTTGAACTATTCCTTTGTTCTCGGTATTCCGCTCATATTTAACAATGCTTTGGAACTCTTCCATTGTTCTCGGAATTCCGCTAATATTTAACAATGCTTTGGAACTCTTCCATTGTTCTCGGAATTCCGCTAATATTTAACAATGCTTTGGAACTCTTCCATTGTTCTCGAATTCCGCTGATGTTTAATACTGCTTTTGGAACTCATCCATTGTTCTCAGAATTCCACTAATGTTTAACAATGCTTTGGAACTCATCCATTGTTCTCGGAATTCTGTTGATGTTTATTAATGCTTTTGGAACTCTTTCATTGTGGTCGGAATTCTGCTGCAGTTTAAAAATGCTTTGGAACTCTTCCATTCTTCTCGGAATTCCGCTGATGTTTATCAAACCTATGGAACTCTTCCATTGTTCTCGGAATTCCGCTGATGTTTAACAATGCTTTGGAACTCTTCCATTGTTCTCGGAATTCTGCTGAAGTTTAAAAATGCTTTGGAACTCTTCCATTGCTCTGGGAATTCTGCTGAAGTTTAAAAATTCTGTGGAACTCTTCCATTGTTCTTGGAATTCCGATAATGTTTAACAATGCTTTGGAACTCTTCCATTGTTCTCGGAAAAACACTGATGTTTATCAATGCTTTGGAACTCTTCCATTGTTCTCAGAATTCCGCAAAAGTTTATAAATGCTTTGGAACTCTTCCATTGTTCTCGGAATTCTGATGAAGTTTAAAAAAGCTTTGGAACTCTTCCATTGTTCTTGCAATTCCGTTGATGTTTAATAATGCTTTTTTAACTCATCCATTGTTCTCGGAATTGTGCTAATGTTTAACAATGCTTTGGAACTCTTCCATTGATCTCGCAATTCCAGTGTAGTTTCAAAATGCTTTGGAACTCTTCCATTGTTCTCAGAATTCCAATGAAGCTTAAAAATGCTTTGGAACTCTGCCATTGTTCTCGGAATTCTGGTGAAGTTTAAAAATGCTTTGGATCTCTTCCATTGTTCTCGGAATTCCGCTGATGTTTAACATTGCTTTGGAACTCTTCCATGGTTCTCGGAATTCTGCTGAAGTTTAAAAAAGATTTTGAACTATTCCTTTGTTCTCGGAATTACGCTCATATTTAACAATGCTTTGGAACCCTTCCATTGTTCTTGGAATTCCGCTGATGTTTAACAATGCTTTGGAACGCTTCCATTGTTCTCGGAATTCTGGTGAAGTTTAAAAATGCTTTGCAACTCTTTCATTGTTCTCGGAATTCCGCTGAAGCTTAACCATGCTTTATAACTCTTCCACGGTTCTCGGAATTCTGCTGCAGTTAAAAAAACTTTTGAACTATTCCTTTGTTCTCGGTATTCCGCTCATATTTAACAATGCTTTGGAACTCTTCCATTGTTCTCGGAATTCCGCTGATGTTTAATAATGCTTTTGGAACTCATCCATTGTTCTCGGAATTCCACTAATGTTTAACAATGCTTTGGAACTCATCCATTGTTCTCGGAATTCTGTTGATGTTTATTAATGCTTTTGGAACTCTTTCATTGTGGTCGGAATTCTGCTGAAGTTTAAAAATGCTTTGGAACTCTTCCATTCTTCTCGGAATTTCGCTGATGTTTATCAAACCTATGGAACTCTTTCATTGTTCTCGGAATTCTGTTGATGTTTAGTAATGCTTTTGGAACTCTTCCATTGTTCTCGGATTTCTGCTGATGTTTAATAATGCTTTTTGAACTCTTCCATTGTTCTCGGAATTCCGCTGATGTTTAACAATGCTTTGGAACTCTTCCATTGTTCTCGGAATTCTGCTGAAGTTTAAAAATGATTTGGAACTCTTCCATTGCTCTGGGAATTCTGCTGAAGTTTAAAAATTCTGTGGAACTCTTCCATTGTTCTTGGAATTCCGATAATGTTTAACAATGCTTTGGAACTCTTCCATTGTTCTCGGAAAAACACTGATGTTTAACAATGCTTTGGAACTCTTCCATTGTTCTCGGAATTCCGCAAAAGTTTATAAATTCTTTGGAACTCTTCCATTGTTCTCGGAATTCTGATGAAGTTTAAAAAAGCTTTGGAACTCTTCCATTGTTCTTGCAATTCCGTTGATATTTAATAATGCTTTTGGAACTCATCCATTGTTCTCGGAATTGTGCTAATGTTTAACAATGCTTTGGAACTCTTCCATTGATCTCGCAATTCCAGTGTAGTTTCAAAATGCTTTGGAACGCTTCCATTGTTCTCGGAATTCTGCTGAAGTTTAACAATGCTTTGGAACTCTTCTATTGTTCTGGGAATTCTGGTGAAGTTTAAAAATGCTTTGGATCTCTTCCATTGTTCTCGGAATTCCGCTGATGTTTAATAATGCTTTTTGAACTCTTCCATTGTTCTCGGAATTCCGCTGATGTTTAACAATGCTTTGGAACTCTTCCATTGTTCTCGGAATTCTGCTGAAGTTTAAAAATGCTTTGGAACTCTTCCATTGCTCTGGGAATTCTGCTGAAGTTTAAAAATTCTGTGGAACTCTTCCATTGTTCTTGGAATTCCGCTAATGTTTAACAATGCTTTGGAACTCTTCCATTGTTCTCGGAAAAACACTGATGTTTAACAATGCTTTGTAACTCTTCCATTGTTCTCGGAATTCCGCTGTAGTTTAAAAATGCTTTGGAAATCTTCCATTGTGTTCGGATTTCCGCTAAAATTTAGCAATGCTTTGGAACTCTTCCATCGTTCTCGGAATTCCGCAAAAGTTTATAAATGCATTGGAACTCTTCCATTGTTCTCGGAATTCTGATGAAGTTTAAAAAAGCTTTGGAACTCTTCCATTGTTCTTGGAATTTCGCTGATGTTTAATAATGGTTTTGGAACTCTTCCATTGTTCTCGGAATTGTGCTAATGTTTAACAATGCTTTGGAACTCTTCCATTGTTCTCGGAATTCCGTTGATGATTAATAATGCTTTTGGAACTCATCCATTGTTCTCGGAATTGTGCTAATGTTTAACAATGCTTTGAAACTTTTCCATTGTTCTCGGAATTCTGTTGATGTTTAATAATTCTTTTGGAACAGTTCCATTGTTCTCAGAATTCTGCTGGAGTTTAAAAATGCTTTGGAACTCTTCCATTGTTCTCGGAATTCCGCTGATGTTTTTCAATCCTATGGAAATCTTCCATTGTTCACCAAATTCCACTGAAGTTTAAAAATGTTTTGGAACTCTTCCAATGTTCTGGAAATTCTGCTGAAGTTTAAAAATGCTTTGGAACTCTTCTATTGTTCTCGGATTTCTTCTGATGATTAACAATGCTTTGGAACTCTTCCATTGTTCAAGGAATTCCTCTGAAGTTTAAAAATGCTTTGCAACTCTTCCATTGTTCTCGGTATTCCTTTAATGTTTAACAATGCTTTGGAACTCTTCCATTGATCTCGGAATTCCAGTGTAGTTTCAAAATGCTTTGGAACGCTTTCATTGTTCTCGGAATTCTGCTGAAGTTTAACAATGCTATGGAACTCTTTCATTGTTCTCGGAATTCTGTGGAAGTTTAAAAATGCTTTGGAACTCTTCCATTGTTCTCTGAATTCTGCTGAAGTTTAAAAATGCTTGGAACTCTTCCATTGTTCTCGGAATTCTGCTGAAGTTTAAAAAAGTTTGGAACTCTTCCATGTTTCTCGGAATTCTGCTGAAGTTTAAAAAAGCTTTTGAACTCTTCCATTGTTCTCGGAATTCCGCTAATAATTAACAATGCTTTGGAACTCTTACATTGTTCTCGGAATTCCGGTGAAGTTTAGCCATGCTTTGGAACTCTTCCATTGTTCTCGGAATTCCGCTGAAGTTTAAAAATGCTTTGGAACTCTTCCATTGTTCTCGGAATTCTGCTGAAGTTTAAAAAAGCTTTGGAACTCTTCCAAAGTTCTCGGAATTCCGCTGATGTTTAACAATGCTTTGGATCTCTTTCATTGTTCTCGGAATTCTGGTGAAGTATAAAAATGCTTTGGAACTCTTCCATTGTTCACGGAATTCTGCTGAAGTTTAAAAAGCTTTGGAACTCTTCCATTGTTCTGGGAATTCTGCTGAAGTTTAAAATTGCTTTGGAACTCTTCCATTGTCTTCGGAAATACACTGATGTTTAATAATGCTTTTGGAACTCTTCCATTGTTCTCGTAATTCTGCTGATGTTTAACAATGCTTTGGAACTCTTCCATTGTTCTCAGAATTCCGCTGATGTTTAACAATGCTTTGGAACTATTCTATTGTTCTCGGAATTCTGGTGAAGTTTAAAAATGCTTTGGAACTCTTCCATTGTCTTCGGAAATACACTGATGTTTAATAATGCTTTTGGAACTCTTCCATTGTTCTCGTAATTCTGCTGATGTTTAACAATGATTTGGATCTCTTCCATTGTTCTCTGAATTCCGCTGATGTTTAACAATGCTTTGGAACTCTTCCATTGTTCTCGGAATTCCGCTGTAGTTTAAAAATGCTTTGCAACTCTTTCATTGTTCTCGGAATTCCGCTGAAGCTTAACCTTGCTTTATAACTCTTCCATTGTTCTCAGAATTCCGCTGAAGTTTAAAAATGCTTTGGAACTCCTCCATTGTTCTAGGAATTCTGCTGAAGTTTAAAAATGCTTTGGAACTCTTCCATTGTTCTGGGAATTCGGCTGAAGTTTAAAAATGCTTTAGAACTCTTCCTATGTTCTGGGAGTTCTGCTGAAGTTTAAAATTGCTTTGGAAAATTCCATTGTTCTCAGAATTCCAATGAAGCTTAAAAATGCTTTGGAACTCTTCCATTGTTCTCGGAATTCCGCTGAAGTTTAAAAATGCTTTGGAACTCTTCCATGGTTCTCGGAATTCTGCTGAAGTTTAAAAAAGCTTTTGAACTATTCCTTTGTTCTCGGAATTCCGCTCATATTTAACAATGCTTTGGAACTCTTCCATTGTTCTTGGAATTCCGCTGATGTTTAACAATGCTTTGGAACTCTTCCATTGTTCTCGGAATTCTGGTGAAGTTTAAAAAGGTTTTGGATCTCTTCCATTGTTCTCGGAATTCCGCTGATGTTTAACAATGCTTTGGAACTCTTCCATTGTTCTCGGAATTCTGCTGTAGTTTAAAAAAGCTTTGGAACTCTTTCATTGTTCTTGGAATTCCACTCAAGTTTAGCCATGCTTTTGAACTCTTCCATTGTTCTCGGATTTCCGCTGAAGTTTAAAAATGCTTTGGAACTCTTCCATGGTTCTCGGAATTCTGCTGAAGTTTAAAAAAGCTTTTGAACTATTCCATTGTTCTCAGAATTCCGCTAATATTTAACAATGCTTTCTAACTCTTTCATTGTTCTCGGAATTCCGCTGAAGTTTAGCCATGCTTTGGAACTCTTCCATTGTTCTCGGAATTCCGCTGAAGTTTAAAAATGCTTTGGAACTCTTCCATTGTTCTCGGATTTCTGCTGAAGTTTAAAAAAGCTTTGGAACTCTTCCAATGTTCTCGGAATTCCGCTGATGTTTAATAATGCTTTTGGAACTCTTCCATTGTCCTCGGAATTACACTGATGTTTAATAATGCTTTTGGAACTCTTCCATTGTTCTCGTAATTCCGCTGATGTTTAACAATGATTTGGAACTCTTCTATTGTTCTGGGAATTCTGGTGAAGTTTAAAAATGCTTTGGAACTCTTCCATTGTTCACGGAAATCTGCTGAAGTTTAAAATGCTTTGTAACTCTTCCATTGTTCTTGGAATTCTGCTGAAGTTTAAAATTGCTTTGGAACTCTTCCATTGTTCTCAGAATTCCAATGAAGCTTAAAAATGCTTTGGAACTCTTCCATTGTTCTCGGTATTCTGCTAATGTTTAACAATGCTTTGGAACTCTTCCATTGTTCTCAGAATTCCGCTGATGTTTAACAATGCTTTGGAACTCTTCAATTGTTCTCGGAATTCCTCTGTAGTTTAAAAATGCTTTGCAACTCTTCCATTGTTCTCGGAATTCCTCTGAAGTTTAAAAATGCTTTGGAACTCCTCCATTGTTCTCGGAATTCAACTGAAGTTTAAAAATGCTTTTTAACTCTTCCATTGTTCTGGGAATTCGGCTGACGTTTAAAAATGCTTTGGAACTCTTCCTATGTCCTGGGAGTTCTGCTGAAGTTTAAAAATGCTTGGAACTCTTCCATTGTTCTCAGAATTCTGCTGAAGTTTAAAAAAGCTTTGGAACACTTCCTTGGTTCTCGGAATTCTGCTGAAGTTTAAAAAAGCTTTTGAACTCTTCCATTGCTCTCGGAATTCCGCTAATATTTAACAATGCTTTGGAACTTTTACATTGTTCTCGGAATTCCGGTGAAATTTAGCCATGCTTTGGAACTCTTCCATTGTTCTCGGAATTCCGCTGAAGTTTAAAAATGCTTTGGAACTCTTCCATTGTTCTCGGAATTCTGCTGAAGTTTAAAAAAGCTTTGGAACTCTTCCAATGTTCTCGGTATTCCGCTGATGTTTAACAATGCTTTGGATCTCTTTCATTGTTCTCGGAATTCTGGTGAAGTATAAAAATGCTTTGGAACTCTTCCATTGTTCACGGAATTCTGCTGAAGTTTAAAAAGCTTTGGAACTCTTCCATTGTTCTGGGAATTCTGCTGAAGTTTAAAATTGCTTTGGAACTCTTCCATTGTCTTCGGAATTACACTGATGTTTAATAATGCTTTTGTAACTCTTCCATTGTTCTCGTAATTCTGCTGATGTTTAACAATGCTTTGGAACTCTTCAATTGTTCTCGGTATTCCGCTGATGTTTACCAATGCTTTGGAACTATTCCATTGTTCTCGGAATTCTGGTGAAGTTTAAAAATGCTTTGGATCTCTTCCATTGTTCTCGGAATTCCGCTGATGTTTAACAATGCTTTGGAACTCTTCCATTGTTATCGGAATTCCGCTGTAGTTTAAAAATGCTTTGCAACTCTTTCATTGTTCTCGGAATTCCGCTGAAGCTTAACCATGCTTTATAACTCTTCCATTGTTCTCGGAATTCCGCTGAAGTTTAAAAATGCTTTGGAACTCCTCCATTGTTCTAGGAATTCTGCTGAAGTTTAAGAATGCTTTGGAACTCTTCCATTGTTCTGGGAATTCGGCTGAAGTTTAAAAATGCTTTAGAACTCTTCCTATGTTCTGGGAGTTCTGCTGAAGTTTAAAATTGCTTTGGAAAATTCCATTGTTCTCAGAATTCCAATGAAGCTTAAAAATGCTTTGGAACTCTTCCATTGTTCTCGGAATTCCGCTGAAGTTTAAAAATGCTTTGGAACTCTTCCATGGTTCTCGGAATTCTGCTGAAGTTTAAAAAAGCTTTTGAACTATTCCTTTGTTCTCGGAATTCCGCTCATATTTAACAATGCTTTGGAACTCTTCCATTGTTCTTGGAATTCCGCTGATGTTTAACAATGCTTTGGAACTCTTCCATTGTTCTCGGAATTCTGGTGAAGTTTAAAAAGGTTTTGGATCTCTTCCATTGTTCTCGGAATTCCGCTGATGTTTAACAATGCTTTGGAACTCTTCCATTGTTCTCGGAATTCCGCTGTAGTTTAAAAAAGCTTTGGAACTCTTTCATTGTTCTTGGAATTCCACTCAAATTTAGCCATGCTTTTGAACTCTTCCATTGTTCTCGGATTTCCGCTGAAGTTTAAAAATGCTTTGGAACTCTTCCAAGGTTCTCGGAATTCTGCTGAAGTTTAAAAAAGCTTTTGAACTATTCCATTGTTCTCAGAATTCCGCTAATATTTAACAATGCTTTCTAACTCTTTCATTGTTCTCGGAATTCCGCTGAAGTTTAGCCATGCTTTGGAACTCTTCCATTGTTCTCGGAATTCCGCTGAAGTTTAAAAATGCTTTGGAACTCTTCCATTGTTCTCGGATTTCTAGTGAAGTTTAAAAAAGCTTTGGAACTCTTCCAATGTTCTCGGAATTCCGCTGATGTCTAATAATGCTTTTGGAACTCTTCCATTGTCCTCGGAATTACACTGATGTTTAATAATGCTTTTGGAACTCTTCCATAGTTCTCGTAATTCCGCTGATGTTTAACAATGATTTGGAACTCTTCTATTGTTCTGGGAATTCTGGTGAAGTTTAAAAATGCTTTGGAACTCTTCCATGGTTCTCGGAATTCTGCTGAAGTTTAAAAAAGCTTTTGAACTAATCCTTTGTTCTCGGAATTCCGCTCATATTTAACAATGCTTTGGAACTCTTCCATTGTTCTTGGAATTCCGCTGATTTTTAACAATGCTTTGGAACTCTTCCATTGTTCTCGGAATTCTGGTGAAGTTTAAAAAGGTTTTGGATCTCTTCCATTGTTCTCGGAATTCCGCTGATGTTTAACAATGCTTTGGAACTCTTCCATTGTTCTCGGAATTCCGCTGTAGTTTAAAAAAGCTTTGGAACTCTTTCATTGTTCTTGGAATTCCACTCAAATTTAGCCATGCTTTTGAACTCTTCCATTGTTCTCGGATTTCCGCTGAAGTTTAAAAATGCTTTGGAACTCTTCCATGGTTCTCGGAATTCTGCTGAAGTTTAAAAAAGCTTTTGAACTATTCCATTGTTCTCAGAATTCCGCTAATATTTAACAATGCTTTCTAACTCTTTCATTGTTCTCGGAATTCCGCTGAAGTTTAGCCATGCTTTGGAACTCTTCCATTGTTCTCGGAATTCCGCTGAAGTTTAAAAATGCTTTGGAACTCTTCCATTGTTCTCGGATTTCTGCTGAAGTTTAAAAAAGCTTTGGAACTCTTCCAATCTTCTCAGAATTCCGCTGATGTTTAATAATGCTTTTGGAACTCTTCCATTGTCCTCGGAATTACACTGATGTTTAATAATGCTTTTGGAACTCTTCCATTGTTCTCGTAATTCCGCTGATGTTTAACAATGATTTGGAACTCTTCTATTGTTCTGGGAATTCTGGTGAAGTTTAAAAATGCTTTGGAACTCTTCCATTGTTCACGGAAATCTGCTGAAGTTTAAAAAGCTTTGTAACTCTTCCATTGTTCTGGGAATTCTGCTGAAGTTTAAAATTGCTTTGGAACTCTTCCATTGTTCTCAGAATTCCAATGAAGCTTAAAAATGCTTTGGAACTCTTCCATTGTTCTCAGAATTCCGCTGATGTTTAACAATGCTTTGGAACTCTTCAATTGTTCTCGGAATTCCGCTGTAGTTTAAAAATGCTTTGCAACTCTTCCATTGTTCTCGGAATTCCTCTGAAGTTTAAAAATGCTTTGGAACTCCCCCATTGTTGTCGGAATTCAACTGAAGTTTAAAAATGCTTTTTAACTCTTCCATTGCTCTGGGAATTCGGCTGACGTTTAAAAATGCTTTGGAACTCTTCCTATGTCCTGGGAGTTCTGCTGAAGTTTAAAAATGCTTGGAACTCTTCCATTGTTCTCGGAATTCTGCTGAAGTTTAAAAAAGCTTTGGAACACTTCCTTGGTTCTCGGAATTCTGCTGAAGTTTAAAAAAGCTTTTGAACTCTTCCATTGCTCTCGGAATTCCGCTAATATTTAACAATGCTTTGGAACTCTTACATTGTTCTCGGAATTCCGGTGAAATTTAGCCATGCTTTGGAACTCTTCCATTGTTCTCGGAATTCCGCTGAAGTTTAAAAATGCTTTGGAACTCTTCCATTGTTCTCGGAATTCTGCTGAAGTTTAAAAAAGCTTTGGAACTCTTCCAATGTTCTCGGTATTCCGCTGATGTTTAACAATGCTTTGGATCTCTTTCATTGTTCTCGGAATTCTGGTGAAGTATAAAAATGCTTTGGAACTCTTCCATTGTTCACGGAATTCTGCTGAAGTTTAAAAAGCTTTGGAACTCTTCCATTGTTCTGGGAATTCTGCTGAAGTTTAAAATTGCTTTGGAACTCTTCCATTGTCTTCGGAATTACACTGATGTTTAATAATGCTTTTGTAACTCTTCCATTGTTCTCGTAATTCTGCTGATGTTTAACAATGCTTTGGAACTCTTCCATTGTTCTCAGAATTCCGCTGATGTTTAACAATGCTTTGGAACTATTCCCTTGTTCTCGGAATTCTGGTGAAGTTTAAAAATGCTTTGGAACTCTTCCATTGTTCTCGGTATTCTGCTAATGTTTAACAATGCTTTGGAACTCTTCAATTGTTCTCGGAATTCCGCTGATGTTTACCAATGCTTTGGAACTATTCCATTGTTCTCGGAATTCTGGTGAAGTTTAAAAATGCTTTGGATCTCTTCCATTGTTCTCGGAATTCCGCTGATGTTTAACAATGCTTTGGAACTCTTCCATTGTTATCGGAATTCCGCTGTAGTTTAAAAATGCTTTGCAACTCTTTCATTGTTCTCGGAATTCCGCTGAAGCTTAACCATGCTTTATAACTCTTCCATTGTTCTCGGAATTCCGCTGAAGTTTAAAAATGCTTTGGAACTCCTCCATTGTTCTAGGAATTCTGCTGAAGTTTAAAAATGCTTTGGAACTCTTCCATTGTTCTGGGAATTTGGCTGAAGTTTAAAAATGCTTTAGAACTCTTCCTATGTTCTGGGAGTTCTGCTGAAGTTTAAAATTGCTTTGGAAAAATCCATTGTTCTCAGAATTCCAATGAAGCTTAAAAATGCTTTGGAACTCTTACATTGTTCTCGTAATTGCGCTAATGTTTAACAATGCTTTGGAACTCTTCCATTGTTCTCGGAATTCCGCTGTAGTTTAAAAATGCTTTGGAACTCTTTTATTGTTCTTGGAATTCCACTGAAGTTTAGCCATGCTTTGGAACTCTTCCATTGTTCTCGGAATTCCGCTGAAGTTTAAAAATGCTTTGGAACTCTTCCATTGTTCTTGGAATTCCACTGAAGTTTAGCCATGCTTTGGAACTCTTCCATTGTTCTCGGAATTCTGCTGAAGTTTAAAAAAGCTTTTGAACTATTCCTTTGTTCTCGGAATTCTGCTCATATTTAACAATGCTTTGGAACTCTTCCATTGTTCTTGGAATTCCGCTGATGTTTAACAATGCTTTGGAACTCTTCCATTGTTCTCGGAATTCTGGTGAAGTTTAAAAATGCTTTGGATCTCTTCCATTGTTCTCGGAATTCCGCTGATGTTTAACAATGCTTTGGAACTCTTCCATTGTTCTCGGAATTCCGCTGTAGTTTAAAAAAGCTTTGGAACTCTTTCATTGTTCTCGGAATTCTGCTGAAGTTTAAAAAAGCTTTGGAGCTCTTCCAATGTTCTCGGAATTCCGCTGATGTTTAATAATGCTTTTGGAACTCTTCCATTGTCCTTGGAATTACACTGATGTTTAATAATGCTTTTGGAACTCTTCCATTGTTCTCGTAATTCCGCTGATGTTTAACAGTGCTTTGGAACTCTTCTATTGTTCTGGGAATTCTGGTGAAGTTTAAAAATGCTTTGGAACTCTTCCATTGTTCACGGAAATCTGCTGTAGTTTAAAAAGCTTTGTAATTCTTCCATTGTTCTGGGATTTCTGCTGAAGTTTAAAATTGCTTTGGAACTCTTCCATTGTTCTCAGAATTCCAATGAAGCTTAAAAATGCTTTGGAACTCTGCCATTGTTCTCGGAATTCTGGTGAAGTTTAAAAATGCTTTGGATCTCTTCCATTGTTCTCGGAATTCCGCTGATGTTTAACAATGCTTTGGAACTCTTCCATGGTTCTCGGAATTCTGCTGAAGTTTAAAAAAGCTTTTGAACTATTCCTTTGTTCTCGGAATTCCGCTCATATTTAACAATGCTTTGGAACTCTTCCATTATTCTTGGAATTCCGCTGATGTTTAACAATGCTTTGGAACTCTTCCATTGTTCTCGGAATTCTGGTGAAGTTTAAAAATGCTTTGGATCTCTTCCATTGTTCTCGGAATTCCGCTGATGTTTAACAATGCTTTGGAACTCTTCCATTGTTCTCGGAATTCCGCTGTAGTTTAAAAAAGCTTTGGAACTCTTTCATTGTTCTCGGAATTCTGCTGAAGTTTAAAAAAGCTTTGGAGCTCTTCCAATGTTCTCGGAATTCCGCTGATGTTTAATAATGCTTTTGGAACTCTTCCATTGTCCTTGGAATTACACTGATGTTTAATAATGCTTTTGGAACTCTTCCATTGTTCTCGTAATTCCGCTGATGTTTAACAGTGCTTTGGAACTCTTCTATTGTTCTGGGAATTCTGGTGAAGTTTAAAAATGCTTTGGAACTCTTCCATTGTTCACGGAAATCTGCTGTAGTTTAAAAAGCTTTGTAATTCTTCCATTGTTCTGGGATTTCTGCTGAAGTTTAAAATTGCTTTGGAACTCTTCCATTGTTCTCAGAATTCCAATGAAGCTTAAAAATGCTTTGGAACTCTGCCATTGTTCTCGGAATTCTGGTGAAGTTTAAAAATGCTTTGGATCTCTTCCATTGTTCTCGGAATTCCGCTGATGTTTAACAATGCTTTGGAACTCTTCCATGGTTCTCGGAATTCTGCTGAAGTTTAAAAAAGCTTTTGAACTATTCCTTTGTTCTTGGAATTCCGCTCATATTTAACAATGCTTTGGAACACTTCCATTATTCTTGGAATTCCGCTGATGTTTAACAATGCTTTGGAACTCTTCCATTGTTCTCGGAATTCTGGTGAAGTTTAAAAATGCTTTGGATCTCTTCCATTGTTCTCGGAATTCCGCTGATGTTTAACAATGCTTTGGAACTCTTCCATTGTTCTCGGAATTCCGCTGTAGTTTAAAAATGCTTTGCAACTCTTTCATTGTTCTCGGAATTCCGCTGAAGCTTAATCATGCTTTATAACTCTTCCACGGTTCTCGGAATTCTGCTGAAGTTAAAAAACTTTTGAACTATTCCTTTGTTCTCGGTATTCCGCTCATATTTAACAATGCTTTGGAACTCTTCCATTGTTCTCGGAATTCCGCTAATATTTAACAATGCTTTGGAACTCTTCCATTGTTCTCGGAATTCCGCTAATATTTAACAATGCTTTGGAACTCTTCCATTGTTCTCGAATTCCGCTGATGTTTAATACTGCTTTTGGAACTCATCCATTGTTCTCAGAATTCCACTAATGTTTAACAATGCTTTGGAACTCATCCATTGTTCTCGGAATTCTGTTGATGTTTATTAATGCTTTTGGAACTCTTTCATTGTGGTCGGAATTCTGCTGCAGTTTAAAAATGCTTTGGAACTCTTCCATTCTTCTCGGAATTCCGCTGATGTTTATCAAACCTATGGAACTCTTCCATTGTTCTCGGAATTCCGCTGATGTTTAACAATGCTTTGGAACTCTTCCATTGTTCTCGGAATTCTGCTGAAGTTTAAAAATGCTTTGGAACTCTTCCATTGCTCTGGGAATTCTGCTGAAGTTTAAAAATTCTGTGGAACTCTTCCATTGTTCTTGGAATTCCGATAATGTTTAACAATGCTTTGGAACTCTTCCATTGTTCTCGGAAAAACACTGATGTTTATCAATGCTTTGGAACTCTTCCATTGTTCTCAGAATTCCGCAAAAGTTTATAAATGCTTTGGAACTCTTCCATTGTTCTCGGAATTCTGATGAAGTTTAAAAAAGCTTTGGAACTCTTCCATTGTTCTTGCAATTCCGTTGATGTTTAATAATGCTTTTTTAACTCATCCATTGTTCTCGGAATTGTGCTAATGTTTAACAATGCTTTGGAACTCTTCCATTGATCTCGCAATTCCAGTGTAGTTTCAAAATGCTTTGGAACTCTTCCATTGTTCTCAGAATTCCAATGAAGCTTAAAAATGCTTTGGAACTCTGCCATTGTTCTCGGAATTCTGGTGAAGTTTAAAAATGCTTTGGATCTCTTCCATTGTTCTCGGAATTCCGCTGATGTTTAACATTGCTTTGGAACTCTTCCATGGTTCTCGGAATTCTGCTGAAGTTTAAAAAAGATTTTGAACTATTCCTTTGTTCTCGGAATTACGCTCATATTTAACAATGCTTTGGAACCCTTCCATTGTTCTTGGAATTCCGCTGATGTTTAACAATGCTTTGGAACGCTTCCATTGTTCTCGGAATTCTGGTGAAGTTTAAAAATGCTTTGGATCTCTTCCATTGTTCTCGGAATTCCGCTGATGTTTAACAATGCTTTGGAACTCTTCCATTGTTCTCGGAATTCCGCTGTAGTTTAACAATGCTTTGCAACTCTTTCATTGTTCTCGGAATTCCGCTGAAGCTTAACCATGCTTTATAACTCTTCCACGGTTCTCGGAATTCTGCTGCAGTTAAAAAAACTTTTGAACTATTCCTTTGTTCTCGGTATTCCGCTCATATTTAACAATGCTTTGGAACTCTTCCATTGTTCTCGGAATTCCGCTGATGTTTAATAATGGTTTTGGAACTCATCCATTGTTCTCGGAATTCCACTAATGTTTAACAATGCTTTGGAACTCATCCATTGTTCTCGGAATTCTGTTGATGTTTATTAATGCTTTTGGAACTCTTTCATTGTGGTCGGAATTCTGCTGAAGTTTAAAAATGCTTTGGAACTCTTCCATTCTTCTCGGAATTTCGCTGATGTTTATCAAACCTATGGAACTCTTTCATTGTTCTCGGAATTCTGTTGATGTTTAGTAATGCTTTTGGAACTCTTCCATTGTTCTCGGATTTCTGCTGATGTTTAATAATGCTTTTTGAACTCTTCCATTGTTCTCGGAATTCCGCTGATGTTTAACAATGCTTTGGAACTCTTCCATTGTTCTCGGAATTCTGCTGAAGTTTAAAAATGATTTGGAACTCTTCCATTGCTCTGGGAATTCTGCTGAAGTTTAAAAATTCTGTGGAACTCTTCCATTGTTCTTGGAATTCCGATAATGTTTAACAATGCTTTGGAACTCTTCCATTGTTCTCGGAAAAACACTGATGTTTAACAATGCTTTGGAACTCTTCCATTGTTCTCGGAATTCCGCAAAAGTTTATAAATTCTTTGGAACTCTTCCATTGTTCTCGGAATTCTGATGAAGTTTAAAAAAGCTTTGGAACTCTTCCATTGTTCTTGCAATTCCGTTGATATTTAATAATGCTTTTGGAACTCATCCATTGTTCTCGGAATTGTGCTAATGTTTAACAATGCTTTGGAACTCTTCCATTGATCTCGCAATTCCAGTGTAGTTTCAAAATGCTTTGGAACGCTTCCATTGTTCTCGGAATTCTGCTGAAGTTTAACAATGCTTTGGAACTCTTCTATTGTTCTGGGAATTCTGGTGAAGTTTAAAAATGCTTTGGATCTCTTCCATTGTTCTCGGAATTCCGCTGATGTTTAACAATGCTTTGGAACTCTTTCATTGTTCTCGGAATTCCGCTGTAGTTTAAAAAAGCTTTGGAACTCTTCCATTGTTCTCGTAATTCCGCTGATGTTTAACAATGCTTTGGAACTCTTCTATTGTTCTGGGAATTCTGGTGAAGTTTAAAAATGCTTTGGAACTCTTCCATTGTTCACGGAAATCTGCTGCAGTTTAAAAAGCTTTGTAACTCTTCCATTGTTCTGGGATTTCTGCTGAAGTTTAAAATTGCTTTGGAACTCTTCCATTGTTCTCAGAATTCCAATGAAGCTTAAAAATGCTTTGGAACTCTGCCATTGTTCTCGGAATTCTGGTGAAGTTTAAAAATGCTTTGGATCTCTTCCATTGTTCTCGGAATTACGCTGATGTTTAACAATGCTTTGGAACTCTTCCATGGTTCTCGGAATTCTGCTGAAGTTTAAAAAAGCTTTTGAACTATTCCTTTGTTCTCGGAATTCCGCTCATATTTAACAATGCTTTGGAACTCTTCCATTATTCTTGGAATTCCGCTGATGTTTAACAATGCTTTGGAACTCTTCCATTGTTCTCGGAATTCTGGTGAAGTTTAAAAATGCTTTGGATCTCTTCCATTGTTCTCGGAATTCCGCTGATGTTTAACAATGCTTTGGAACTCTTCCATTGTTCTCGGAATTCCGCTGTAGTTTAAAAATGCTTTGCAACTCTTTCATTGTTCTCGGAATTCCGCTGAAGCTTAATCATGCTTTATAACTCTTCCACGGTTCTCGGAATTCTGCTGAAGTTAAAAAAACTTTTGAACTATTCCTTTGTTCTCGGTATTCCGCTCATATTTAACAATGCTTTGGAACTCTTCCATTGTTCTCGGAATTCCGCTGATGTTTAATAATGCTTTTGGAACTCATCCATTGTCCTCAGAATTCCACTAATGTTTAACAATGCTTTGGAACTCATCCATTGTTCTCGGAATTCTGTTGATGTTTATTAATGCTTTTGGAACTCTTTCATTGTGGTCGGAATTCTGCTGCAGTTTAAAAATGCTTTGGAACTCTTCCATTCTTCTCGGAATTCCGCTGATGTTTATCAAACCTATGGAACTCTTTCATTGTTCTCGGAATTCTGTTGATGTTTAGTATTGCTTTTGGAACTCTTCCATTGTTCTCGAATTTCTGCTGATGTTTAATAATGCTTTTTGAACTCTTCCATTGTTCTCGGAATTCCGCTGATGTTTAACAATGCTTTGGAACTCTTCCATTGTTCTCGGAATTCTGCTGAAGTTTAAAAATGCTTTGGAACTCTTCCATTGCTCTGGGAATTCTGCTGAAGTTTAAAAATTCTGTGGAACTCTTCCATTGTTCTTGGAATTCCGATAATGTTTAACAATGCTTTGGAACTCTTCCATTGTTCTCGGAAAAACACTGATGTTTAACAATGCTTTGGAACTCTTCCATTGTTCTCAGAATTCCGCAAAAGTTTATAAATGCTTTGGAACTCTTCCATTGTTCTCGGAATTCTGATGAAGTTTAAAAAAGCTTTGGAACTCTTCCATTGTTCTTGCAATTCCGTTGATGTTTAATAATGCTTTTGGAACTCATCCATTGTTCTCGGAATTGTGCTAATGTTTAACAATGCTTTGGAACTCTTCCATTGATCTCGCAATTCCAGTGTAGTTTCAAAATGCTTTGGAACGCTTCCATTGTTCTCGGAATTCTGCTGAAGTTTAACAATGCTTTGGAACGCTTCCATTGTTCTCGGAATTCTGGTGAAGTTTAAAAATGCTTTGGATCTCTTCCATTGTTCTCGGAATTCCGCTGATGTTTAACAATGCTTTGGAACTCTTCCATTGTTCTCGGAATTCCGCTGTAGTTTAAAAAAGCTTTGGAACTCTTTCATTGTTCTCGGAATTCTTCTGAAGTTTAAAAAAGCTTTGGAACTCTTCCAATGTTCTCGGAATTCCGCTGATGTTTAATAATGCTTTGGAACTCTTCCATTGTTCTGGGAATTCCGCTGAAGTTTAAAAATGCTTTGGAACTCTTCCATTGTTCTCGGAATTCTGGTGAAGTTTAAAAATGCTTTGGATCTCTTCCATTGTTCTCGGAATTCCGCTGATGTTTAAAAATGCTTTGGAACTCTTCCATTGTTCTCGGAATTCCGCTGTAGTTTAAAAAAGCTTTGGAACTCTTTCATTGTTCTCGGAATTCTTCTGAAGTTTAAAAAAGCTTTGGAACTCTTCCAATGTTCTCGGAATTCCGCTGATGTTTAATAATGCTTTGGAACTCTTCCATTGTTCTCGGAATTCCGCTGAAGTTTAAAAATGCTTTGGAACTCTTCCATTGTTCTTGGAATTCCACTGAAGTTTAGCCATGCTTTGGAACTCTTCCATTGTTCTCGGAATTCTGCTGAAGTTTAAAAAAGCTTTTGAACTATTCCTTTGTTCTCGGAATTCTGCTCATATTTAACAATGCTTTGGAACTCTTCCATTGTTCTTGGAATTCCGCTGATGTTTAACAATGCTTTGGAACTCTTCCATTGTTCTCGGAATTCTGGTGAAGTTTAAAAATGCTTTGGATCTCTTCCATTGTTCTCGGAATTCCGCTGATGTTTAACAATGCTTTGGAACTCTTCCATTGTTCTCGGAATTCCGCTGATGTTTAACAATGCTTTGGAACTCTTCCATTGTTCTCGGAATTCCGCTGATGTTTAACAATGCTTTGGAACTCTTCCATTGTTCTCGGAATTCCGCTGTAGTTTAAAAATGCTTTGCAACTCTTTCATTGTTCTCGGAATTCCGCTGAAGCTTAACCATGCTTTATAACTCTTCCACGGTTCTCGGAATTCTGCTGAAGTTAAAAAAACTTTTGAACTATTCCTTTGTTCTCGGTATTCCGCTCATATTTAACAATGCTTTGGAACTCTTCCATTGTTCTCGAATTCCGCTGATGTTTAATAATGGTTTTGGAACTCATCCATTGTTCTCAGAAATCCACTAATGTTTAACAATGCTTTGGAACTCATCCATTGTTCTCGGAATTCTGTTGATGTTTATTAATGCTTTTGGAACTCTTTCATTGTGGTCGGAATTCTGCTGCAGTTTAAAAATGCTTTGGAACTCTTCCATTCTTCTCGGAATTCCGCTGATGTTTATCAAACCTATGGAACTCTTTCATTGTTCTCGGAATTCTGTTGATGTTTAGTAATGCTTTTGGAACTCTTCCATTGTTCTCGGATTTCTGCTGATGTTTAATAATGCTTTTTGAACTCTTCCATTGTTCTCGGAATTCCGCTGATGTTTAACAATGCTTTGGAACTCTTCCATTGTTCTCGGAATTATGCTGAAGTTTAAAAATGCTTTGGAACTCTTACATTGCTCTGGGAATTCTGCTGAAGTTTAAAAATTCTGTGGAACTCTTCCATTGTTCTTGGAATTCCGATAATGTTTAACAATGCTTTGGAACTCTTCCATTGTTCTCGGAAAAACACTGATGTTTAACAATGCTTTGAAACTCTTCCATTGTTCTCAGAATTCCGCAAAAGTTTATAAATGCTTTGGAACTCTTCCATTGTTCTCGGAATTCTGATGAAGTTTAAAAAAGCTTTGGAACTCTTCCATTGTTCTTGCAATTCCGTTGATGTTTAATAATGCTTTTGGAACTCATCCATTGTTCTCGGAATTGTGCTAATGTTTAACAATGCTTTGGAACTCTTCCATTGATCTCGCAATTCCAGTGTAGTTTCAAAATGCTTTGGAACGCTTCCATTGTTCTCGGAATTCTGCTGAAGTTTCACAATGCTTTGGAACTCTTCCATTGTTCTCGGAATTCTGGTGAAGTTTAAAAATGCTTTGGATCTCTTCCATTGTTCTCGGAATTCCGCTGATGTTTAACAATGCTTTGGAACTCTTCCATTGTTCTCGGAATTCCGCTGTAGTTTAAAAAAGCTTTGGAACTCTTTCATTGTTCTCGGAATTCTTCTGAAGTTTAAAAAAGCTTTGGAACTCTTCCAATGTTCTCGGAATTCCGCTGATGTTTAATAATGCTTTGGAACTCTTCCATTGTTCTTGGAATTCCACTGAAGTTTAGCCATGCTTTGGAACTCTTCCATTGTTCTCGGAATTCCGCTGAAGTTTAAAAATGCTTTGGAACTCTTCCATTGTTCTTGGAATTCCACTGAAGTTTAGCCATGCTTTGGAACTCTTCCATTGTTCTCGGAATTCTGCTGAAGTTTAAAAAAGCTTTTGAACTATTCCTTTGTTCTCGGAATTCTGCTCATATTTAACAATGCTTTGGAACTCTTCCATTGTTCTTGGAATTCCGCTGATGTTTAACAATGCTTTGGAACTCTTCCATTGTTCTCGGAATTCTGGTGAAGTTTAAAAATGCTTTGGATCTCTTCCATTGTTCTCGGAATTCCGCTGATGTTTAACAATGCTTTGGAACTCTTCCATTGTTATCGGAATTCCGCTGTAGTTTAAAAAAGCTTTGGAACTCTTTCATTGTTCTCGGAATTCTGCTGAAGTTTAAAAAAGCTTTGGAGCTCTTCCAATGTTCTCGGAATTCCGCTGATGTTTAATAATGCTTTTGGAACTCTTCCATTGTCCTTGGAATTACACTGATGTTTAATAATGCTTTTGGAACTCTTCCATTGTTCTCGTAATTCCGCTGATGTTTAACAGTGCTTTGGAACTCTTCTATTGTTCTGGGAATTCTGGTGAAGTTTAAAAATGCTTTGGAACTCTTCCATTGTTCACGGAAATCTGCTGTAGTTTAAAAAGCTTTGTAATTCTTCCATTGTTCTGGGATTTCTGCTGAAGTTTAAAATTGCTTTGGAACTCTTCCATTGTTCTCAGAATTCCAATGAAGCTTAAAAATGCTTTGGAACTCTGCCATTGTTCTCGGAATTCTGGTGAAGTTTAAAAATGCTTTGGATCTCTTCCATTGTTCTCGGAATTCCGCTGATGTTTAACAATGCTTTGGAACTCTTCCATGGTTCTCGGAATTCTGCTGAAGTTTAAAAAAGCTTTTGAACTATTCCTTTGTTCTCGGAATTCCGCTCATATTTAACAATGCTTTGGAACTCTTCCATTATTCTTGGAATTCCGCTGATGTTTAACAATGCTTTGGAACTCTTCCATTGTTCTCGGAATTCTGGTGAAGTTTAAAAATGCTTTGGATCTCTTCCATTGTTCTCGGAATTCCGCTGATGTTTAACAATGCTTTGGAACTCTTCCATTGTTCTCGGAATTCCGCTGTAGTTTAAAAATGCTTTGCAACTCTTTCACTGTTCTCGGAATTCCGCTGAAGCTTAACCATGCTTTATAACTCTTCCACGGTTCTCGGAATTCTGCTGAAGTTAAAAAAACTTTTGAACTATTCCTTTGTTCTCGGTATTCCGCTCATATTTAACAATGCTTTGGAACTCTTCCATTGTTCTCGAATTCCGCTGATGTTTAATAATGCTTTTGGAACTCATCCATTGTTCTCAGAATTTCACTAATGTTTAACAATGCTTTGGAACTCATCCATTGTTCTCGGAATTCTGTTGATGTTTATTAATGCTTTTGGAACTCTTTCATTGTGGTCGGAATTCTGCTGCAGTTTTAAAATGCTTTGGAACTCTTCCATTCTTCTCGGAATTCCGCTGATGTTTATCAAACCTATGGAACTCTTTCATTGTTCTCGGAATTCTGTTGATGTTTAGTAATGCTTTTGGAACTCTTCCATTGTTCTCGGAATTCCGCTGATGTTTAACAATGCTTTGGAACTCTTCCATTGTTCTCGGAATTCTGCTGAAGTTTAAAAATGCTTTGGAACTCTTCCATTGCTCTGGGAATTCTGCTGAAGTTTAAAAATTCTGTGGAACTCTTCCATTGTTCTTGGAATTCCGATAATGTTTATCAATGCTTTGGAACTCTTCCATTGTTCTCAGAATTCCGCAAAAGTTTATAAATGCTTTGGAACTCTTCCATTGTTCTCGGAATTCTGATGAAGTTTAAAAAAGCTTTGGAACTCTTCCATTGTTCTTGCAATTCCGTTGATGTTTAATAATTCTTTTGGAACTCATGCATTGTTCTCGGAATTGTGCTAATTTTTAACAATGCTTTGGAACTCTTCCATTGATCTCGCAATTCCAGTGTATATCAAAATGCTTTGGAACGCTTCCATTGTTCTCGGAATTCTGCTGAAGTTTAACAATGCTTTGGAACTCTTCCATTGTTCTCGGAATTCTGGTGATGTTTAACAATGCTTTGGAACTCTTCCATTGTTCTCGGAATTCCGCTGTAGTTTAAAAAAGCTTTGGAACTCTTTCATTGTTCTCGGAATTCTTCTGAAGTTTAAAAAAGCTTTGGAACTCTTCCAATGTTCTCGGAATTACGCTGATGTTTAATAATGCTTTTGGAACTCTTCCATTGTCCTTGGAATTACACTGATGTTTAATAATGCTTTTGGAACTCTTCCATTGTTCTCGTAATTCCGCTGATGTGTAACAATGCTTTGGAACTCTTCTATTGTTCTGGGAATTCTGGTGAAGTTTAAAATTGCTTTGGAACTCTTCCATTGTTCTCGTAATTCCGCTCATATTTAACAATGCTTTGGAACTCTTCCATTGTTCTCAGAATTCCAATGAAGCTTAAAAATGCTTTGGAACTCTGCCATTGTTCTGGGATTTCTGCTGAAGTTTAAAATTGCTTTGGAACTCTTCCATTGTTCTCAGAATTCCAATGAAGCTTAAAAATGATTTGGAACTCTGCCATTGTTCTCGGAATTCTGGTGAAGTTTAAAAATGCTTTGGATCTCTTCCATTGTTCTCGGAATTCCGCTGATGTTTAACAATGCTTTGGAACTCTTCCATGGTTCTCGGAATTCTGCTGAAGTTTAAAAAAGATTTTGAACTATTCCTTTGTTCTCGGAATTCCGCTCATATTTAACAATGCTTTGGAACTCTTCCATTGTTCTTGGAATTCCGCTGATGTTTAACAATGCTTTGGAACGCTTCCATTGTTCTCGGAATTCTGGTGAAGTTTAAAAATGCTTTGGATCTCTTCCATTGTTCTCGGAATTCCGCTGATGTTTAATAATGCTTTGGAACTCTTCCATTGTTCTCGGAATTCCGCTGTCGTTTAACAATGCTTTGCAACTCTTTCATTGTTCTCGGAATTCCGCTGAAGCTTAACCATGCTTTATAACTCTTCCACGGTTCTCGGAATTCTGCTGAAGTTAAAAAAACTTTTGAACTATTCCTTTGTTCTCGGTATTCCGCTCATATTTAACAATGCTTTGGAACTCTTCCATTGTTCTCGGAATTCCACTAATGTTTAACAATGCTTTGGAACTCATCCATTGTTCTCGGAATTCTGTTGATGTTTATTAATGCTTTTGGAACTCTTTCATTGTGGTCGGAATTCTGCTGAAGTTTAAAAATGCTTTGGAACTCTTCCATTCTTCTCGGAATTCCGCTGATGTTTATCAAACCTATGGAACTCTTTCATTGTTCTCGGAATTCTGTTGATGTTTAGTAATGCTTTTGGAACTCTTCCATTGTTCTCGGATTTCTGCTGATGTTTAATAATGCTTTTTGAACTCTTCCATTGTTCTCGGAATTCCGCTGATGTTTAACAATGCTTTGGAACTCTTCCATTGTTCTCGGAATTCTGCTGAAGTTTAAAAATGATTTGGAACTCTTCCATTGCTCTGGGAATTCTGCTGAAGTTTAAAAATTCTGTGGAACTCTTCCATTGTTCTTGGAATTCCGATAATGTTTAACAATGCTTTGGAACTCTTCCATTGTTCTCGGAAAAACACTGATGTTTAACAATGCTTTGGAACTCTTCCATTGTTCTCGGAATTCCGCAAAAGTTTATAAATTCTTTGGAACTCTTCCATTGTTCTCGGAATTCTGATGAAGTTTAAAAAAGCTTTGGAACTCTTCCATTGTTCTTGCAATTCCGTTGATATTTAATAATGCTTTTGGAACTCATCCATTGTTCTCGGAATTGTGCTAATGTTTAACAATGCTTTGGAACTCTTCCATTGATCTCGCAATTCCAGTGTAGTTTCAAAATGCTTTGGAACGCTTCCATTGTTCTCGGAATTCTGCTGAAGTTTAACAATGCTTTGGAACTCTTCCATTGTTCTCGGAATTCTGGTGAAGTTTAAAAATGCTTTGGATCTCTTCCATTGTTCTCGGAATTCCGCTGATGTTTAACAATGCTTTGGAACTCTTCCATTGTTCTCGGAATTCCGCTGTAGTTTAAAAAAGCTTTGGAACTCTTCCATTGTTCTCGTAATTCCGCTGATGTTTAACAATGCTTTGGAACTCTTCTATTGTTCTGGGAATTCTGGTGAAGTTTAAAAATGCTTTGGAACTCTTCCATTGTTCACGGAAATCTGCTGTAGTTTAAAAAGCTTTGTAACTCTTCCATTGTTCTGGGATTTCTGCTGAAGTTTAAAATTGCTTTGGAACTCTTCCATTGTTCTCAGAATTCCAATGAAGCTTAAAAATGCTTTGGAACTCTGCCATTGTTCTCGGAATTCTGGTGAATTTTAAAAATGCTTTGGAACTCTTCCATTGTTCTCGGAATTCTGGTGATGTTTAACAATGCTTTGGAACTCTTCCATTGTTCTCGGAATTCCGCTGTAGTTTAAAAATGATTTGCAACTCTTTCATTGTTCTCGGAATTCCGCTGAAGCTTAACCATGCTTTATAACTCTTCCACGGTTCTTGGAATTCTGCTGAAGTTAAAAAAACTTTTGAACTATTCCTTTGTTCTCGGTATTCCGCTCATATTTAACAATGCTTTGGAACTCTTCCATTGTTCTCGGAATTCCGCTGTAGTTTAACAATGCTTTGCAACTCTTTCATTGTTCTCGGAATTCTGGTGAAGTTTAAAAATGCTTTGGATCTCTTCCATTGTTCTCGGAATTCCACTGATGTTTAACAATGCTTTGGAACTCTTCCATTGTTCTCGGAATTCCGCTGTAGTTTAACAATGCTTTGCAACTCTTTCATTGTTCTCGGAATTCCGCTGAAGCTTAACCATGCTTTATAACTCTTCCACGGTTCTCGGAATTCTGCTGAAGTTAAAAAAACTTTTGAACTATTCCTTTGTTCTCGGTATTCCGCTCATATTTAACAATGCTTTGGAACTCTTCCATTGTTCTCGGAATTCCGCTGATGTTTAATAATGCTTTTGGAACTCATCCATTGTTCTCAGAATTCCACTAATGTTTAACAATGCTTTGGAACTCATCCATTGTTCTCGGAATTCTGTTGATGTTTATTAATGCTTTTGGAACTCTTTCATTGTGGTCGGAATTCTGCTGCAGTTTAAAAATGCTTTGGAACTCTTCCATTCTTCTCGGAATTCCGCTGATGTTTATCAAACCTATGGAACTCTTTCATTGTTCTCGGAATTCTGTTGATGTTTAGTAATGCTTTGGAACTCTTCCATTGTTCTCGGAAAAACACTGATGTTTAACAATGCTTTGGAACGCTTCCATTGTTCTCAGAATTCCGCAAAAGTTTATAAATGCTTTGGAACTCTTCCATTGTTCTCGGAATTCTGATGAAGTTTAAAAAAGCTTTGGAACTCTTCCATTGTTCTTGCAATTCCGTTGATGTTTAATAATGCTTTTGGAACTCATCCATTGTTCTCGGAATTGTGCTAATGTTTAACAATGCTTTGGAACTCTTCCATTGATCTCGCAATTCCAGTGTAGTTTCAAAATGCTTTGGAACGCTTCCATTGTTCTCGGAATTCTGCTGAAGTTTAACAATGCTTTGGAACTCTTCCATTGTTCTCGGAATTCTGGTGAAGTTTAAAAATGCTTTTGATCTCTTCCATTGTTCTCGGAATTCCGCTGATGTTTAACAATGCTTTGGAACTCTTCCATTGTTCTCGGAATTCCGCTGTAGTTTAAAAAAGCTTTGGAACTCTTTCATTGTTCTCGGAATTCTTCTGAAGTTTAAAAAAGCTTTGGAACTCTTCCAATGTTCTCGGAATTCCGCTGATGTTTAATAATGCTTTTGGAACTCTTCCATTGTCCTTGGAATTACACTGATGTTTAATAATGCTTTTGGAACTCTTCCATTGTTCTCGTAATTCCGCTGATGTTTAACAATGCTTTGGAACTCTTCTATTGTTCTGGGAATTCTGGTGAAGTTTAAAAATGCTTTGGAACTCTTCCATTGTTCACGGAAATCTGCTGTAGTTTAAAAAGCTTTGTAACTCTTCCATTGTTCTGGGATTTCTGCTGAAGTTTAAAATTGCTTTGGAACTCTTCCATTGTTCTCAGAATTCCAATGAAGCTTAAAAATGCTTTGGAACTCTGCCATTGTTCTGGGATTTCTGCTGAAGTTTAAAATTGCTTTGGAACTCTTCCATTGTTCTCAGAATTCCAATGAAGCTTAAAAATGCTTTGGAACTCTGCCATTGTTCTCGGAATTCTGGTGAAGTTTAAAAATGCTTTGGATCTCTTCCATTGTTCTCGGAATTCCGCTGATGTTTAACAATGCTTTGGAACTCTTCCATGGTTCTCGGAATTCTGCTGAAGTTTAAAAAGATTTTGAACTATTCCTTTGTTCTCGGAATTCCGCTCATATTTAACAATGCTTTGGAACTCTTCCATTGTTCTTGGAATTCCGCTGATGTTTACCTATGCTTTGGAACGCTTCCATTGTTCTCGGAATTCTGGTGAAGTTTAAAAATGCTTTGGATCTCTTCCATTGTTCTCGGAATTCCACTGATGTTTAACAATGCTTTGGAACTCTTCCATTGTTCTCGGAATTCCGCTGTAGTTTAACAATGCTTTGCAACTCTTTCATTGTTCTCGGAATTCCGCTGAAGCTTAACCATGCTTTATAACTCTTCCACGGTTCTCGGAATTCTGCTGAAGTTAAAAAAACTTTTGAACTATTCCTTTGTTCTCGGTATTCCGCTCATATTTAACAATGCTTTGGAACTCTTCCATTGTTCTCGGAATTCCGCTGATGTTTAATAATGCTTTTGGAACTCATCCATTGTTCTCGGAATTCCACTAATGTTTAACAATGCTTTGGAACTCATCCATTGTTCTCGGAATTCTGTTGATGTTTATTAATGCTTTTGGAACTCTTTCATTGTGGTCGGAATTCTGCTGAAGTTTAAAAATGCTTTGGATCTCTTCCATTCTTCTCGGAATTCCGCTGATGTTTATCAAACCTATGGAACTCTTTCATTGTTCTCGGAATTCTGTTGATGTTTAGTAATGCTTTTGGAACTCTTCCATTGTTCTCGGATTTCTGCTGATGTTTAATAATGCTTTTTGAACTCTTCCATTGTTCTCGGAATTCCGCTGATGTTTAACAATGCTTTGGAACTCTTCCATTGTTCTCGGAATTCTGCTGAAGTTTAAAAATGCTTTGGAACTCTTCCATTGCTCTGGGAATTCTGCTGAAGTTTAAAAATTATGTGGAACTCTTCCATTGTTCTTGGAATTCCGATAATGTTTAACAATGCTTTGGAACTCTTCCATTGTTCTCGGAAAAACACTGATGTATAACAATGCTTTGGAACTCTTCCATTGTTCTCGGAATTCCGCAAAAGTTTATAAATGCTTTGGAACTCTTCCATTGTTCTCGGAATTCTGATGAAGTTTAAAAAAGCTTTGGAACTCTTCCATTGTTCTTGCAATTCCGTTGATATTTAATAATGCTTTTGGAACTCATCCATTGTTCTCGTAATTGTGCTAATGTTTAACAATGCTTTGGAACTCTTCCATTGATCTCGCAATTCCAGTGTAGTTTCAAAATGCTTTGGATCTCTTCCATTGTTCTCGGAATTCCGCTGATGTTTAACAATGCTTTGGAACTCTTCCATGGTTCTCGGAATTCTGCTGAAGTTTAAAAAAGCTTTTGAACTATTTCTTTGTTCTCAGAATTCCGCTCATATTTAACAATGCTTTGGAACTCTTCCATTGTTCTTGGAATTCCGCTGATGTTTAACAATGCTTTGGAACTCTTCCATTGTTCTCGGAATTCTGGTGAAGTTTAAAAATGCTTTGGATCTCTTCCATTGTTCTCGGAATTCCGCTGATGTTTAACAATGCTTTGGAACTCTTCCATTGTTCTCGGAATTCCGATGTAGTTTAAAAATGCTTTGCAACTCTTTCATTGTTCTCGGAATTCCGCTGAAGCTTAACCATGCTTTATAACTCTTCCACGGTTCTCGGAATTCTGCTGAAGTTAAAAAAACTTTTGAACTATTCCTTTGTTCTCGGTATTCCGCTCATATTTAACAATGCTTTGGAACTCTTCCATTGATCTCGCAATTCCAGTGTAGTTTCAAAATGCTTTGGAACGCTTCCATTGTTCTCGGATTTCTGCTGAAGTTTAACAATGCTTTGGAAATCTTCCATTGTTCTCGGAATTCTGGTGAAGTTTAAAAATGCTTTGGATCTCTTCCATTGTTCTCGGAATTCCGCTGATGTTTAACAATGCTTTGGAACTCTTCCATTGTTCTCGGAATTCCGCTGTAGTTTAAAAAAGCTTTGGAACTCTTTCATTGTTCTCGGAATTCTGCTGAAGTTTAAAAAAGCTTTGGAACTCTTCCAATGTTCTCGGAATTCCGCTGATGTTTAATAATGCTTTTGGAACTCTTCCATTGTCCTTGGAATTACACTGATGTTTAATAATGCTTTTGGAACTCTTCCATTGTTCTCGTAATACCGCTGATGTTTAACAATGCTTTGGAACTCTTCTATTGTTCTGGGAATTCTGGTGAAGTTTAAAAATGCTTTGGAACTCTTCCATTGTTCACGGAAATCTGCTGTAGTTTAAAAAGCTTTGTAACTCTTCCATTGTTCTGGGATTTCTGCTGAAGTTTAAAATTGCTTTGGAACTCTTCCATTGTTCTCAGAATTCCAATGAAGCTTAAAAATGCTTTGGAACTCTGCCATTGTTCTCGGAATTCTGGTGAAGTTTAAAAATGCTTTGGATCTCTTCCATTGTTCTCGGAATTCCGCTGATGTTTAACAATGCTTTGGAACTCTTCCATGGTTCTCGGAATTCTGCTGAAGTTTAAAAAAGCTTTTGAACTATTCCTTTGTTCTCGGAATTCCGCTCATATTTAACAATGCTTTGGAACTCTTCCATTGTTCTTGGAATTCCGCTGATGTTTAACAATGCTTTGGAACTCTTCCATTGTTCTCGGAATTCTGGTGAAGTTTAAAAATGCTTTGGATCTCTTCCATTGTTCTCGGAATTCCGCTGATGTTTAACAATGCTTTGGAACTCTTCCATTGTTCTCAGAATTCCGCTGTAGTTTAAAAATGCTTTGCAACTCTTTCATTGTTCTCGGAATTCCGCTGAAGCTTAACCATGCTTTATAACTCTTCCACGGTTCTCGGAATTCTGCTGAAGTTAAAAAAACTTTTGAACTATTCCTTTGTTCTTGGTATTCCGCTCATATTTAACAATGCTTTGGAACTCTTCCATTGTTCTCGGAATTCCGCTGATGTTTAATAATGCTTTTGGAACTCATCCATTGTTCTCAGAATTCCACTAATGTTTAACAATGCTTTGGAATTCATCCATTGTTCTCGGAATTCTGTTGATGTTTATTAATGCTTTTGGAACTCTTTCATTGTGGTCGGAATTCTGCTGAAGTTTAAAAATGCTTTGGAACTCTTCCATTCTTCTCGGAATTCCGCTGATGTTTATCAAACCTATGGAACTCTTTCATTGTTCTCGGAATTCTGTTGATGTTTAGTAATGCTTTTGGAACTCTTCCATTGTTCTCGGATTTCTGCTGATGTTTAATAATGCTTTTTGAACTCTTCCATTGTTCTCGGAATTCCGCTGATGTTTAACAATGCTTTGGAACTCTTCCATTGTTCTCGGAATTCTGGTGAAGTTTAAAAATGCTTTGGATCTCTTCCATTGTTCTCGGAATTCCGCTGATGTTTAACAATGCTTTGGAACTCTTCCATTGTTCTCGGAATTCCGCTGTAGTTTAAAAATGCTTTGCAACTCTTTCATTGTTCTCGGAATTCCGCTGAAGCTTAACCATGCTTTATAACTCTTCCACGGTTCTCGGAATTCTGCTGAAGTTAAAAAAACTTTTGAACTATTCCTTTGTTCTCGGTATTCCGCTCATATTTAACAATGCTTTGGAACTCTTCCATTGTTCTCGGAATTCCGCTGATGTTTAATAATGCTTTTGGAACTCATCCATTGTTCTCAGAATTCCACTAATGTTTAACAATGCTTTGGAACTCATCCATTGTTCTCGGAATTCTGTTGATGTTTATTAATGCTTTTGGAACTCTTTCATTGTGGTCGGAATTCTGCTGCAGTTTAAAAATGCTTTGGAACTCTTCCATTCTTCTCGGAATTCCGCTGATGTTTATCAAACCTATGGAACTCTTTCATTGTTCTCGGAATTCTGTTGATGTTTAGTAATGCTTTGGAACTCTTCCATTGTTCTCGGAAAAACACTGATGTTTAACAATGCTTTGGAACGCTTCCATTGTTCTCAGAATTCCGCAAAAGTTTATAAATGCTTTGGAACTCTTCCATTGTTCTCGGAATTCTGATGAAGTTTAAAAAAGCTTTGGAACTCTTCCATTGTTCTTGCAATTCCGTTGATGTTTAATAATGCTTTTGGAACTCATCCATTGTTCTCGGAATTGTGCTAATGTTTAACAATGCTTTGGAACTCTTCCATTGATCTCGCAATTCCAGTGTAGTTTCAAAATGCTTTGGAACGCTTCCATTGTTCTCGGAATTCTGCTGAAGTTTAACAATGCTTTGGAACTCTTCCATTGTTCTCGGAATTCTGGTGAAGTTTAAAAATGCTTTTGATCTCTTCCATTGTTCTCGGAATTCCGCTGATGTTTAACAATGCTTTGGAACTCTTCCATTGTTCTCGGAATTCCGCTGTAGTTTAAAAAAGCTTTGGAACTCTTTCATTGTTCTCGGAATTCTTCTGAAGTTTAAAAAAGCTTTGGAACTCTTCCAATGTTCTCGGAATTCCGCTGATGTTTAATAATGCTTTTGGAACTCTTCCATTGTCCTTGGAATTACACTGATGTTTAATAATGCTTTTGGAACTCTTCCATTGTTCTCGTAATTCCGCTGATGTTTAACAATGCTTTGGAACTCTTCTATTGTTCTGGGAATTCTGGTGAAGTTTAAAAATGCTTTGGAACTCTTCCATTGTTCACGGAAATCTGCTGTAGTTTAAAAAGCTTTGTAACTCTTCCATTGTTCTGGGATTTCTGCTGAAGTTTAAAATTGCTTTGGAACTCTTCCATTGTTCTCAGAATTCCAATGAAGCTTAAAAATGCTTTGGAACTCTGCCATTGTTCTGGGATTTCTGCTGAAGTTTAAAATTGCTTTGGAACTCTTCCATTGTTCTCAGAATTCCAATGAAGCTTAAAAATGCTTTGGAACTCTGCCATTGTTCTCGGAATTCTGGTGAAGTTTAAAAATGCTTTGGATCTCTTCCATTGTTCTCGGAATTCCGCTGATGTTTAACAATGCTTTGGAACTCTTCCATGGTTCTCGGAATTCTGCTGAAGTTTAAAAAGATTTTGAACTATTCCTTTGTTCTCGGAATTCCGCTCATATTTAACAATGCTTTGGAACTCTTCCATTGTTCTTGGAATTCCGCTGATGTTTAACAATGCTTTGGAACGCTTCCATTGTTCTCGGAATTCTGGTGAAGTTTAAAAATGCTTTGGATCTCTTCCATTGTTCTCGGAATTCCACTGATGTTTAACAATGCTTTGGAACTCTTCCATTGTTCTCGGAATTCCGCTGTAGTTTAACAATGCTTTGCAACTCTTTCATTGTTCTCGGAATTCCGCTGAAGCTTAACCATGCTTTATAACTCTTCCACGGTTCTCGGAATTCTGCTGAAGTTAAAAAAACTTTTGAACTATTCCTTTGTTCTCGGTATTCCGCTCATATTTAACAATGCTTTGGAACTCTTCCATTGTTCTCGGAATTCCGCTGATGTTTAATAATGCTTTTGGAACTCATCCATTGTTCTCGGAATTCCACTAATGTTTAACAATGCTTTGGAACTCATCCATTGTTCTCGGAATTCTGTTGATGTTTATTAATGCTTTTGGAACTCTTTCATTGTGGTCGGAATTCTGCTGAAGTTTAAAAATGCTTTGGATCTCTTCCATTCTTCTCGGAATTCCGCTGATGTTTATCAAACCTATGGAACTCTTTCATTGTTCTCGGAATTCTGTTGATGTTTAGTAATGCTTTTGGAACTCTTCCATTGTTCTCGGATTTCTGCTGATGTTTAATAATGCTTTTTGAACTCTTCCATTGTTCTCGGAATTCCGCTGATGTTTAACAATGCTTTGGAACTCTTCCATTGTTCTCGGAATTCTGCTGAAGTTTAAAAATGCTTTGGAACTCTTCCATTGCTCTGGGAATTCTGCTGAAGTTTAAAAATTATGTGGAACTCTTCCATTGTTCTTGGAATTCCGATAATGTTTAACAATGCTTTGGAACTCTTCCAATGTTCTCGGAAAAACACTGATGTATAACAATGCTTTGGAACTCTTCCATTGTTCTCGGAATTCCGCAAAAGTTTATAAATGCTTTGGAACTCTTCCATTGTTCTCGGAATTCTGATGAAGTTTAAAAAAGCTTTGGAACTCTTCCATTGTTCTTGCAATTCCGTTGATATTTAATAATGCTTTTGGAACTCATCCATTGTTCTCGTAATTGTGCTAATGTTTAACAATGCTTTGGAACTCTTCCATTGATCTCGCAATTCCAGTGTAGTTTCAAAATGCTTTGGATCTCTTCCATTGTTCTCGGAATTCCGCTGATGTTTAACAATGCTTTGGAACTCTTCCATGGTTCTCGGAATTCTGCTGAAGTTTAAAAAAGCTTTTGAACTATTTCTTTGTTCTCAGAATTCCGCTCATATTTAACAATGCTTTGGAACTCTTCCATTGTTCTTGGAATTCCGCTGATGTTTAACAATGCTTTGGAACTCTTCCATTGTTCTCGGAATTCTGGTGAAGTTTAAAAATGCTTTGGATCTCTTCCATTGTTCTCGGAATTCCGCTGATGTTTAACAATGCTTTGGAACTCTTCCATTGTTCTCGGAATTCCGATGTAGTTTAAAAATGCTTTGCAACTCTTTCATTGTTCTCGGAATTCCGCTGAAGCTTAACCATGCTTTATAACTCTTCCACGGTTCTCGGAATTCTGCTGAAGTTAAAAAAACTTTTGAACTATTCCTTTGTTCTCGGTATTCCGCTCATATTTAACAATGCTTTGGAACTCTTCCATTGATCTCGCAATTCCAGTGTAGTTTCAAAATGCTTTGGAACGCTTCCATTGTTCTCGGATTTCTGCTGAAGTTTAACAATGCTTTGGAAATCTTCCATTGTTCTCGGAATTCTGGTGAAGTTTAAAAATGCTTTGGATCTCTTCCATTGTTCTCGGAATTCCGCTGATGTTTAACAATGCTTTGGAACTCTTCCATTGTTCTCGGAATTCCGCTGTAGTTTAAAAAAGCTTTGGAACTCTTTCATTGTTCTCGGAATTCTGCTGAAGTTTAAAAAAGCTTTGGAACTCTTCCAATGTTCTCGGAATTCCGCTGATGTTTAATAATGCTTTTGGAACTCTTCCATTGTCCTTGGAATTACACTGATGTTTAATAATGCTTTTGGAACTCTTCCATTGTTCTCGTAATACCGCTGATGTTTAACAATGCTTTGGAACTCTTCTATTGTTCTGGGAATTCTGGTGAAGTTTAAAAATGCTTTGGAACTCTTCCATTGTTCACGGAAATCTGCTGTAGTTTAAAAAGCTTTGTAACTCTTCCATTGTTCTGGGATTTCTGCTGAAGTTTAAAATTGCTTTGGAACTCTTCCATTGTTCTCAGAATTCCAATGAAGCTTAAAAATGCTTTGGAACTCTGCCATTGTTCTCGGAATTCTGGTGAAGTTTAAAAATGCTTTGGATCTCTTCCATTGTTCTCGGAATTCCGCTGATGTTTAACAATGCTTTGGAACTCTTCCATGGTTCTCGGAATTCTGCTGAAGTTTAAAAAAGCTTTTGAACTATTCCTTTGTTCTCGGAATTCCGCTCATATTTAACAATGCTTTGGAACTCTTCCATTGTTCTTGGAATTCCGCTGATGTTTAACAATGCTTTGGAACTCTTCCATTGTTCTCGGAATTCTGGTGAAGTTTAAAAATGCTTTGGATCTCTTCCATTGTTCTCGGAATTCCGCTGATGTTTAACAATGCTTTGGAACTCTTCCATTGTTCTCAGAATTCCGCTGTAGTTTAAAAATGCTTTGCAACTCTTTCATTGTTCTCGGAATTCCGCTGAAGCTTAACCATGCTTTATAACTCTTCCACGGTTCTCGGAATTCTGCTGAAGTTAAAAAAACTTTTGAACTATTCCTTTGTTCTTGGTATTCCGCTCATATTTAACAATGCTTTGGAACTCTTCCATTGTTCTCGGAATTCCGCTGATGTTTAATAATGCTTTTGGAACTCATCCATTGTTCTCAGAATTCCACTAATGTTTAACAATGCTTTGGAATTCATCCATTGTTCTCGGAATTCTGTTGATGTTTATTAATGCTTTTGGAACTCTTTCATTGTGGTCGGAATTCTGCTGAAGTTTAAAAATGCTTTGGAACTCTTCCATTCTTCTCGGAATTCCGCTGATGTTTATCAAACCTATGGAACTCTTTCATTGTTCTCGGAATTCTGTTGATGTTTAGTAATGCTTTTGGAACTCTTCCATTGTTCTCGGATTTCTGCTGATGTTTAATAATGCTTTTTGAACTCTTCCATTGTTCTCGGAATTCCGCTGATGTTTAACAATGCTTTGGAACTCTTCCATTGTTCTCGGAATTCTGCTGAAGTTTAAAAATGCTTTGGAACTCTTCCATTGCTCTGGGAATTCTGATGAAGTTTAAAAATTCTGTGGAACTCTTCCATTGTTCTTGGAATTCCGATAATGTTTAACAATGCTTTGGAACTCTTCCATTGTTCTGGGAAAAACACTGATGTTTAACAATGCTTTGGAACTCTTCCATTGTTCTCGGAATTCCGCAAAAGTTTATAAATGCTTTGGAACTCTTCCATTGTTCTCGGAATTCTGATGAAGTTTAAAAAAGCTTTGGAACTCTTCCATTGTTCTTGCAATTCCGTTGATGTTTAATAATGCTTTTGGAACTCATCCATTGTTCTCGGAATTGTGCTAATGTTTAACAATGCTTTGGAACTCTTCCATTGATCTCGCAATTCCAGTGTAGTTTCAAAATGCTTTGGAACGCTTCCATTGTTCTCGGAATTCTGCTGAAGTTTAACAATGCTTTGGAACTCTTCCATTGTTCTCGGAATTCTGTGGAAGTTTAAAAATGCTTTGGAACTCTTCCATTGTTCTCGTAATTCTGCTGAAGTTTAAAAATGCTTGGAACTCTTCCATTGTTCTCGGAATTCTGCTGAAGTTTAAAAAAGCTTTGGAACTCTTCCATGGTTCTCGGAATTCTGCTGAAGTTTAAAAAAGCTTTTGAACTCTTCCATTGTTCTCGGAATTCCGCTAATATTTAACAATGCTTTGGAACTCTTACATTGTTCTCGGAATTCCGGTGAAGTTTAGCTATGCTTTGGAACTCTTCCATTGTTCTCGGTAGTTCCGCTGAAGTTTAAAAATGCTTTGGAACTCTTCCATTGTTCTCGGAATTCTGCTGAAGTTTAAAAAAGCTTTGGAACTCTTCCAATGTTCTCGGAATTCCGCTGATGTTTAACAATGCTTTGGATCTCTTTCATTATTCTCGGAATTATGGTGAAGTATAAAAATGGTTTGGAACTCTTCCATTGTTCACGGAATTCTGCTTAAGTTTAAAAAGCTTTGGAACTCTTCCATTGTTCTGGGAATTCTGCTGAAGTTTAAAATTGCTTTGGAACTCTTCCATTGTCTTCGGAATTACACTGATGTTTAATAATGCTTTTGGAACTCTTCCATTGTTCTCGTAATTCTGCTGATGTTTAACAATGCTTTGGAACTCTTCCATTGTTCTTGGAATTCCGCTGATGTTTAACAATGCTTTGGAAGTATTCCATTGTTCTTGGAATTCTGGTGAAGTTTAAAAATGCTTTGGAACTCTTCCATTGTTCTCGGTATTCTGCTAATGTTTAACAATGCTTTGGAACTCTTCCATTGTTCTCGGAATTCCGCTGATGTTTACCAATGCTTTGGAACTATTCAATTGTTCTCGGAATTCTGGTGAAGTTTAAAAATGCTTTGGATCTCTTCCATTGTTCTCGGAATTCCGCTGATGTTTAACAATGCTTTGGAACTCTTCCATTGTTCTCGGAATTCCGCTGTAGTTTAAAAATGCTTTGCAACTCTTTCATTGTTCTCGGAATTCTGCTGAAGCTTAACCATGCTTTATAACTATTCCATTGTTCTCGGAATTCCGCTGAAGTTTAAAAATGCTTTGGAACTCCTCCATTGTTCTAGGAATTCTGCTGAAGTTTAAAAATCCTTTGGAACTCTTCCATTGTTCTGGGAATTCGGCTGAAGTTTAAAAATGCTTTGGAACTCTTCCATTGTTCTGGGACTTCTGCTGAAGTTTAAAATTGTTTTGGAAAATTCCATTGTTCTCAGAATTCCAATGAAGGTTAAAAATGCTTTGGAACTCTTACATTGTTCTCGGAATTCCGCTAATTTTTAACAATGCTTTGGAACTCTTCCATTGTTCTCGGAATTCCGCTGTAGTTTAAAAATGCTTTGGAACTCTTTCATTGTTCTTGGAATTCCACTGACGTTTAGCCATGCTTTGGAACTCTTCCATTGTTCTCGGAATTCCGCTGAAGTTTAAAAATGCTTTCGAACTCTTCCACGGTTCTCGGAATTCTGCTGAAGTTAAAAAAACTTTTGAACTATTCCTTTGTTCTCGGTATTCCGCTCATATTTAACAATGCTTTGGAACTCATCCATTGTTCTCGGAATTCCACTAATGTTTAACAATGCTTTGGAACTCATCCATTGTTCTCGGAATTCTGTTGATGTTTATTAATGCTTTTGGAACTCTTTCATTGTGGTCGGAATTCTGCTGAAGTTTAAAAATGATTTGGAACTCTTCCATTCTTCTCGAAATTCCGCTGATGTTTATCAAACCTATGGAACTCTTTCATTGTTCTCGGAATTCTGTTGATGTTTAGTAATGCTTTTGGAACTCTTCCATTGTTCTCGTATTTCTGCTGATGTTTAATAATGCTTTTTGAACTCTTCCATTGTTCTCGGAATTCTGCTGTTAAACAATGCTTTGGAACTCTTCCATTGTTCTCGGAATTCTGCTGAAGTTTAAAAATGCTTTGGAACACTTCCATTGCTCTGGGAATTCTGCTGAAGTTTAAAAATTCTGTGGAACTCTTCCATTGTTCTTGGAATTCCGCTAATGTTTAACAATGCTTTGGAACTCTTCCATTGTTCTCGGAAAAACACTGATGTTTTACAATGCTTTGGAACTCTTCCATTGTTCTCAGAATTCCAATGAAGCTTAAAAATGCTTTGGAACTCTGCCATTGTTCTCGGAATTCTGGTGAAGTTTAAAAATGCTTTGGATCTCTTCCATTGTTCTCGGAATTCTGCTGATGTTTAACAATGCTTTGGAACTCTTCCATGGTTCTCGGAATTCTGGTGAAGTTTAAAATTGCTTTGGATCTCTTCCATTGTTCTCGGAATTCCGCTGATGTTTAACAATGCTTTGGAACTCTTCCATTGTTCTCAGAATTCCGCTGTAGTTTAAAAATGATTTGCAACTCTTTCATTGTTCTCGGAATTCCGCTGAAGCTTAACCATGCTTTATAACTCTTCCACGGTTCTTGGAATTCTGCTGAAGTTAAAAAAACTTTTGAACTATTCCTTTGTTCTCGGTATTCCGCTCATATTTAACAATGCTTTGGAACTCTTCCATTGTTCTCGGAATTCCGCTGATGTTTAATAATGCTTTTGGAACTCATCCATTGTTCTCAGAATTCCACTAATGTTTAACAATGCTTTGGAACTCATCCATTGTTCTCGGAATTCTGTTGATGTTTATTAATGCTTTTGGAACTCTTTCATTGTGGTCGGAATTCTGCTGAAGTTTAAAAATGCTTTGGAACTCTTCCATTCTTCTCGGAATTCCGCTGATGTTTATCAAACCTATGGAACACTTTCATTGTTCTCGGAATTCTGTTGATGTTTAGTAATGCTTTTGGAACTCTTCCATTGTTCTCGGATTTCTGCTGATGTTTAATAATGCTTTTTGAACTCTTCCATTGTTCTCGGAATTCCGCTGATGTTTAACAATGCTTTGGAACTCTTCCATTGTTCTCGGAATTCTGCTGAAGTTTAAAAATGCTTTGGAACTCTTCCATTGCTCTGGGAATTCTGATGAAGTTTAAAAATTCTGTGGAACTCTTCCATTGTTCTTGGAATTCCGATAATGTTTAACAATGCTTTGGAACTCTTCCATTGTTCTCGGAAAAACACTGATGTTTATCAATGCTTTGGAACTCTTCCATTGTTCTCAGGATTCCGCAAAAGTTTATAAATGCTTTGGAACTCTTCCATTGTTCTCGGAATTCTGATGAAGTTTAAAAAAGCTTTGGAACTCTTCCATTGTTCTTGCAATTCCGTTGATGTTTAATAATGCTTTTGGAACTCATCCATTGTTCTCGGAATTGTGCTAATGTTTAACAATGCTTTGGAACTCTTCCATTGATCTCGCAATTCCAGTGTAGTTTCAAAATGCTTTGGAACGCTTCCATTGTTCTCGGAATTCTGCTGAAGTTTAACAATGCTTTGGAACTCTTCCATTGTTCTCGGAATTCTTTGGAAGTTTAAAAATGCTTTGGAACTCTTCCATTGTTCTCGTAATTCTGCTGAAGTTTAAAAATGCTTGGAACTCTTCCATTGTTCTCGGAATTCTGCTGAAGTTTAAAAAAGCTTTGGAACTCTTCCATGGTTCTCGGAATTCTGCTGAAGTTTAAAAAAGCTTTTGAACTCTTCCATTGTTCTCGGAATTCCGCTAATATTTAACAATGCTTTGGAACTCTTACATTGTTCTCGGAATTCCGGTGAAGTTTAGCTATGCTTTGGAACTCTTCCATTGTTCTCGGTAGTTCCGCTGAAGTTTAAAAATGCTTTGGAACTCTTCCATTGTTCTCGGAATTCTGCTGAAGTTTAAAAAAGCTTTGGAACTCTTCCAATGTTCTCGGAATTCCGCTGATGTTTAACAATGCTTTGGATCTCTTTCATTATTCTCGGAATTCTGGTGAAGTATAAAAATGGTTTGGAACTCTTCCATTGTTCACGGAATTCTGCTTAAGTTTAAAAAGCTTTGGAACTCTTCCATTGTTCTGGGAATTCTGCTGAAGTTTAAAATTGCTTTGGAACTCTTCCATTGTCTTCGGAATTACACTGATGTTTAATAATGCTTTTGGAACTCTTCCATTGTTCTCGTAATTCTGCTGATGTTTAACAATGCTTTGGAACTCTTCCATTGTTCTCGGAATTCCGCTGATGTTTAACAATGCTTTGGAAGTATTCCATTGTTCTTGGAATTCTGGTGAAGTTTAAAAATGCTTTGGAACTCTTCCATTGTTCTCGGTATTCTGCTAATGTTTAACAATGCTTTGGAACTCTTCCATTGTTCTCGGAATTCCGCTGATGTTTACCAATGCTTTGGAACTATTCAATTGTTCTCGGAATTCTGGTGAAGTTTAAAAATGCTTTGGATCTCTTCCATTGTTCTCGGAATTCCGCTGATGTTTAACAATGCTTTGGAACTCTTCCATTGTTCTCGGAATTCCGCTGTAGTTTAAAAATGCTTTGCAACTCTTTCATTGTTCTCGGAATTCTGCTGAAGCTTAACCATGCTTTATAACTATTCCATTGTTCTCGGAATTCCGCTGAAGTTTAAAAATGCTTTGGAACTCCTCCATTGTTCTAGGAATTCTGCTGAAGTTTAAAAATGCTTTGGAACTCTTCCATTGTTCTGGGACTTCTGCTGAAGTTTAAAATTGTTTTGGAAAATTCCATTGTTCTCAGAATTCCAATGAAGCTTAAAAATGCTTTGGAACTCTTACATTGTTCTCGGAATTCCGCTAATTTTTAACAATGCTTTGGAATTCTTCCATTGTTCTCGGAATTCCGCTGTAGTTTAAAAATGCTTTGGAACTCTTTCATTGTTCTTGGAATTCCACTGACGTTTAGCCATGCTTTGGAACTCTTCCTTTGTTCTCGGAATTCCGCTGAAGTTTAAAAATGCATTCGAACTCTTCCACGGTTCTCGGAATTCTGCTGAAGTTAAAAAAACTTTTGAACTATTCCTTTGTTCTCGGTATTCCGCTCATATTTAACAATGCTTTGGAACGCTTCCATTGTTCTCGGAATTCCGCTGATGTTTAATAATGCTTTTGGAACTCATCCATTGTTCTCGGAATTCCACTAATGTTTAACAATGCTTTGGAACTCATCCATTGTTCTCGGAATTCTGTTGATGTTTATTAATGCTTTTGGAACTCTTTCATTGTGGTCGGAATTCTGCTGAGGTTTAAAAATGATTTGGAACTCTTCCATTCTTCTCGAAATTCCGCTGATGTTTATCAAACCTATGGAACTCTTTTATTGTTCTCGGAATTCTGTTGATGTTTAGTAATGCTTTTGGAACTCTTCCATTGTTCTCGGATTTCTGCTGATGTTTAATAATGCTTTTTGAACTCTTCCATTGTTCTCGGAATTCCGCTGATGTTTAACAATGCTTTGGAACTCTTCCATTGTTCTTGCAATTCCGTTGATGTTTAATAATGCTTTTGGAACTCATCCATTGTTCTCGGAATTGTGCTAATGTTTAACAATGCTTTGGAACTCTTCCATTGTTCTCAGAATTCCGCTGTAGTTTAAAAATGCTTTGCAACTCTTTCATTGTTCTCGGAATTCCGCTGAAGCTTAACCATGCTTTATAACTCTTCCACGGTTCTCGGAATTCTGCTGAAGTTAAAAAAACTTTTGAACTATTCCTTTGTTCTTGGTATTCCGCTCATATTTAACAATGCTTTGGAACTCGTCCATTGTTCTCGGAATTCCGCTGATGTTTAATAATGCTTTTGGAACTCATCCATTGTTCTCAGAATTCCACTAATGTTTAACAATGCTTTGGAATTCATCCATTGTTCTCGGAATTCTGTTGATGTTTATTAATGCTTTTGGAACTCTTTCATTGTGGTCGGAATTCTGCTGAAGTTTAAAAATGCTTTGGAACTCTTCCATTCTTCTCGGAATTCCGCTGATGTTTATCAAACCTATGGAACTCTTTCATTGTTCTCGGAATTCTGTTGATGTTTAGTAATGCTTTTGGAACTCTTCCATTGTTCTCGGATTTCTGCTGATGTTTAATAATGCTTTTTGAACTCTTCCATTGTTCTCGGAATTCCGCTGATGTTTAACAATGCTTTGGAACTCTTCCATTGTTCTCGGAATTCTGCTGAAGTTTAAAAATGCTTTGGAACTCTTCCATTGCTCTGGGAATTCTGATGAAGTTTAAAAATTCTGTGGAACTCTTCCATTGTTCTTGGAATTCCGATAATGTTTAACAATGCTTTGGAACTCTTCCATTGTTCTGGGAAAAACACTGATGTTTAACAATGCTTTGGAACTCTTCCATTGTTCTCGGAATTCCGCAAAAGTTTATAAATGCTTTGGAACTCTTCCATTGTTCTCGGAATTCTGATGAAGTTTAAAAAAGCTTTGGAACTCTTCCATTGTTCTTGCAATTCCGTTGATGTTTAATAATGCTTTTGGAACTCATCCATTGTTCTCGGAATTGTGCTAATGTTTAACAATGCTTTGGAACTCTTCCATTGATCTCGCAATTCCAGTGTAGTTTCAAAATGCTTTGGAACGCTTCCATTGTTCTCGGAATTCTGCTGAAGTTTCACAATGCTTTGGAACTCTTCCATTGTTCTCGGAATTCTGTGGAAGTTTAAAAATGCTTTGGAACTCTTCCATTGTTCTCGTAATTCTGCTGAAGTTTAAAAATGCTTGGAACTCTTCCATTGTTCTCGGAATTCTGCTGAAGTTTAAAAAAGCTTTGGAACTCTTCCATGGTTCTCGGAATTCTGCTGAAGTTTAAAAAAGCTTTTGAACTCTTCCATTGTTCTCGGAATTCCGCTAATATTTAACAATGCTTTGGAACTCTTACATTGTTCTCGGAATTCCGGTGAAGTTTAGCTATGCTTTGGAACTCTTCCATTGTTCTCGGTAGTTCCGCTGAAGTTTAAAAATGCTTTGGAACTCTTCCATTGTTCTCGGAATTCTGCTGAAGTTTAAAAAAGCTTTGGAACTCTTCCAATGTTCTCGGAATTCCGCTGATGTTTAACAATGCTTTGGATCTCTTTCATTATTCTCGGAATTCTGGTGAAGTATAAAAATGGTTTGGAACTCTTCCATTGTTCACGGAATTCTGCTTAAGTTTAAAAAGCTTTGGAACTCTTCCATTGTTCTGGGAATTCTGCTGAAGTTTAAAATTGCTTTGGAACTCTTCCATTGTCTTCGGAATTACACTGATGTTTAATAATGCTTTTGGAACTCTTCCATTGTTCTCGTAATTCTGCTGATGTTTAACAATGCTTTGGAACTCTTCCATTGTTCTTGGAATTCCGCTGATGTTTAACAATGCTTTGGAAGTATTCCATTGTTCTTGGAATTCTGGTGAAGTTTAAAAATGCTTTGGAACTCTTCCATTGTTCTCGGTATTCTGCTAATGTTTAACAATGCTTTGGAACTCTTCCATTGTTCTCGGAATTCCGCTGATGTTTACCAATGCTTTGGAACTATTCAATTGTTCTCGGAATTCTGGTGAAGTTTAAAAATGCTTTGGATCTCTTCCATTGTTCTCGGAATTCCGCTGATGTTTAACAATGCTTTGGAACTCTTCCATTGTTCTCGGAATTCCGCTGTAGTTTAAAAATGCTTTGCAACTCTTTCATTGTTCTCGGAATTCTGCTGAAGCTTAACCATGCTTTATAACTATTCCATTGTTCTCGGAATTCCGCTGAAGTTTAAAAATGCTTTGGAACTCCTCCATTGTTCTAGGAATTCTGCTGAAGTTTAAAAATGCTTTGGAACTCTTCCATTGTTCTGGGAATTCGGCTGAAGTTTAAAAATGCTTTGGAACTCTTCCATTGTTCTGGGACTTCTGCTGAAGTTTAAAATTGTTTTGGAAAATTCCATTGTTCTCAGAATTCCAATGAAGGTTAAAAATGCTTTGGAACTCTTACATTGTTCTCGGAATTCCGCTAATTTTTAACAATGCTTTGGAACTCTTCCATTGTTCTCGGAATTCCGCTGTAGTTTAAAAATGCTTTGGAACTCTTTCATTGTTCTTGGAATTCCACTGACGTTTAGCCATGCTTTGGAACTCTTCCATTGTTCTCGGAATTCCGCTGAAGTTTAAAAATGCTTTCGAACTCTTCCACGGTTCTCGGAATTCTGCTGAAGTTAAAAAAACTTTTGAACTATTCCTTTGTTCTCGGTATTCCGCTCATATTTAACAATGCTTTGGAACTCATCCATTGTTCTCGGAATTCCACTAATGTTTAACAATGCTTTGGAACTCATCCATTGTTCTCGGAATTCTGTTGATGTTTATTAATGCTTTTGGAACTCTTTCATTGTGGTCGGAATTCTGCTGAAGTTTAAAAATGATTTGGAACTCTTCCATTCTTCTCGAAATTCCGCTGATGTTTATCAAACCTATGGAACTCTTTCATTGTTCTCGGAATTCTGTTGATGTTTAGTAATGCTTTTGGAACTCTTCCATTGTTCTCGGATTTCTGCTGATGTTTAATAATGCTTTTTGAACTCTTCCATTGTTCTCGGAATTCTGCTGTTAAACAATGCTTTGGAACTCTTCCATTGTTCTCGGAATTCTGCTGAAGTTTAAAAATGCTTTGGAACACTTCCATTGCTCTGGGAATTCTGCTGAAGTTTAAAAATTCTGTGGAACTCTTCCATTGTTCTTGGAATTCCGCTAATGTTTAACAATGCTTTGGAACTCTTCCATTGTTCTCGGAAAAACACTGATGTTTTACAATGCTTTGGAACTCTTCCATTGTTCTCAGAATTCCAATGAAGCTTAAAAATGCTTTGGAACTCTGCCATTGTTCTCGGAATTCTGGTGAAGTTTAAAAATGCTTTGGATCTCTTCCATTGTTCTCGGAATTCTGCTGATGTTTAACAATGCTTTGGAACTCTTCCATGGTTCTCGGAATTCTGGTGAAGTTTAAAATTGCTTTGGATCTCTTCCATTGTTCTCGGAATTCCGCTGATGTTTAACAATGCTTTGGAACTCTTCCATTGTTCTCGGAATTCCGCTGTAGTTTAAAAATGATTTGCAACTCTTTCATTGTTCTCGGAATTCCGCTGAAGCTTAACCATGCTTTATAACTCTTCCACGGTTCTTGGAATTCTGCTGAAGTTAAAAAAACTTTTGAACTATTCCTTTGTTCTCGGTATTCCGCTCATATTTAACAATGCTTTGGAACTCTTCCATTGTTCTCGGAATTCCGCTGATGTTTAATAATGCTTTTGGAACTCATCCATTGTTCTCAGAATTCCACTAATGTTTAACAATGCTTTGGAACTCATCCATTGTTCTCGGAATTCTGTTGATGTTTATTAATGCTTTTGGAACTCTTTCATTGTGGTCAGAATTCTGCTGAAGTTTAAAAATGCTTTGGAACTCTTCCATTCTTCTCGGAATTCCGCTGATGTTTATCAAACCTATGGAACACTTTCATTGTTCTCGGAATTCTGTTGATGTTTAGTAATGCTTTTGGAACTCTTCCATTGTTCTCGGATTTCTGCTGATGTTTAATAATGCTTTTTGAACTCTTCCATTGTTCTCGGAATTCCGCTGATGTTTAACAATGCTTTGGAACTCTTCCATTGTTCTCGGAATTCTGCTGAAGTTTAAAAATGCTTTGGAACTCTTCCATTGCTCTGGGAATTCTGATGAAGTTTAAAAATTCTGTGGAACTCTTCCATTGTTCTTGGAATTCCGATAATGTTTAACAATGCTTTGGAACTCTTCCATTGTTCTCGGAAAAACACTGATGTTTATCAATGCTTTGGAACTCTTCCATTGTTCTCAGGATTCCGCAAAAGTTTATAAATGCTTTGGAACTCTTCCATTGTTCTCGGAATTCTGATGAAGTTTAAAAAAGCTTTGGAACTCTTCCATTGTTCTTGCAATTCCGTTGATGTTTAATAATGCTTTTGGAACTCATCCATTGTTCTCGGAATTGTGCTAATGTTTAACAATGCTTTGGAACTCTTCCATTGATCTCGCAATTCCAGTGTAGTTTCAAAATGCTTTGGAACGCTTCCATTGTTCTCGGAATTCTGCTGAAGTTTAACAATGCTTTGGAACTCTTCCATTGTTCTCGGAATTCTTTGGAAGTTTAAAAATGCTTTGGAACTCTTCCATTGTTCTCGTAATTCTGCTGAAGTTTAAAAATGCTTGGAACTCTTCCATTGTTCTCGGAATTCTGCTGAAGTTTAAAAAAGCTTTGGAACTCTTCCATGGTTCTCGGAATTCTGCTGAAGTTTAAAAAAGCTTTTGAACTCTTCCATTGTTCTCGGAATTCCGCTAATATTTAACAATGCTTTGGAACTCTTACATTGTTCTCGGAATTCCGGTGAAGTTTAGCTATGCTTTGGAACTCTTCCATTGTTCTCGGTAGTTCCGCTGAAGTTTAAAAATGCTTTGGAACTCTTCCATTGTTCTCAGAATTCTGCTGAAGTTTAAAAAAGCTTTGGAACTCTTCCAATGTTCTCGGAATTCCGCTGATGTTTAACAATGCTTTGGATCTCTTTCATTATTCTCGGAATTCTGGTGAAGTATAAAAATGGTTTGGAACTCTTCCATTGTTCACGGAATTCTGCTTAAGTTTAAAAAGCTTTGGAACTCTTCCATTGTTCTGGGAATTCTGCTGAAGTTTAAAATTGCTTTGGAACTCTTCCATTGTCTTCGGAATTACACTGATGTTTAATAATGCTTTTGGAACTCTTCCATTGTTCTCGTAATTCTGCTGATGTTTAACAATGCTTTGGAACTCTTCCATTGTTCTCGGAATTCCGCTGATGTTTAACAATGCTTTGGAAGTATTCCATTGTTCTTGGAATTCTGGTGAAGTTTAAAAATGCTTTGGAACTCTTCCATTGTTCTCGGTATTCTGCTAATGTTTAACAATGCTTTGGAACTCTTCCATTGTTCTCGGAATTCCGCTGATGTTTACCAATGCTTTGGAACTATTCAATTGTTCTCGGAATTCTGGTGAAGTTTAAAAATGCTTTGGATCTCTTCCATTGTTCTCGGAATTCCGCTGATGTTTAACAATGCTTTGGAACTCTTCCATTGTTCTCGGAATTCCGCTGTAGTTTAAAAATGCTTTGCAACTCTTTCATTGTTCTCGGAATTCTGCTGAAGCTTAACCATGCTTTATAACTATTCCATTGTTCTCGGAATTCCGCTGAAGTTTAAAAATGCTTTGGAACTCCTCCATTGTTCTAGGAATTCTGCTGAAGTTTAAAAATGCTTTGGAACTCTTCCATTGTTCTGGGACTTCTGCTGAAGTTTAAAATTGTTTTGGAAAATTCCATTGTTCTCAGAATTCCAATGAAGCTTAAAAATGCTTTGGAACTCTTACATTGTTCTCGGAATTCCGCTAATTTTTAACAATGCTTTGGAATTCTTCCATTGTTCTCGGAATTCCGCTGTAGTTTAAAAATGCTTTGGAACTCTTTCATTGTTCTTGGAATTCCACTGACGTTTAGCCATGCTTTGGAACTCTTCCTTTGTTCTCGGAATTCCGCTGAAGTTTAAAATTGCATTCGAACTCTTCCACGGTTCTCGGAATTCTGCTGAAGTTAAAAAAACTTTTGAACTATTCCTTTGTTCTCGGTATTCCGCTCATATTTAACAATGCTTTGGAACTCTTCCATTGTTCTCGGAATTCCGCTGATGTTTAATAATGCTTTTGGAACTCATCCATTGTTCTCGGAATTCCACTAATGTTTAACAATGCTTTGGAACTCATCCATTGTTCTCGGAATTCTGTTGATGTTTATTAATGCTTTTGGAACTCTTTCATTGTGGTCGGAATTCTGCTGAGGTTTAAAAATGATTTGGAACTCTTCCATTCTTCTCGAAATTCCGCTGATGTTTATCAAACCTATGGAACTCTTTTATTGTTCTCGGAATTCTGTTGATGTTTAGTAATGCTTTTGGAACTCTTCCATTGTTCTCGGATTTCTGCTGATGTTTAATAATGCTTTTTGAACTCTTCCATTGTTCTCGGAATTCCGCTGATGTTTAACAATGCTTTGGAACTCTTCCATTGTTCTTGCAATTCCGTTGATGTTTAATAATGCTTTTGGAACTCATCCATTGTTCTCGGAATTGTGCTAATGTTTAACAATGCTTTGGAACTCTTCCATTGATCTCGCAATTCCAGTGTAGTTTCAAAATGCTTTGGAACGCTTCCATTGTTCTCGGAATTCTGCTGAAGTTTAACAATGCTTTGGAACTCTTCCATTGTTCTCGGAATTCTGTGGAAGTTTAAAAATGCTTTGGAACTCTTCCATTGTTCTCGGAATTCTGCTGAAGTTTAAAAATGCTTGGAACTCTTCCATTTTTCTCGGAATTCTGCTGAAGTTTAAAAAAGCTTTTGAACTCTTCCATTGTTCTCGGAATTCCGCTAATATTTAACAATGCTTTGGAACTCTTACATTGTTCTCGGAATTCCGGTGAAGTTTAGCCATGCTTTGGAACTCTTCCATTGTTCTCGGAATTCTGGTGAAGTTTAAAAATGCTTTGGATCTCTTCCATTGTTCTCGGAATTCCGCTGATGTTTAACAATGCTTTGGAACTCTTCCATTGTTCTCGGAATTCCGCTGTAGTTTAAAAATGCTTTGGAACTCTTCCAATGTTCTCGGAATTCCGCTGATGTTTAATAATGCTTTTGGAACTCTTCCATTGTCCTTGGAATTACACTGATGTTTAATAATGCTTTTGGAACTCTTCCATTGTTCTCGTAATTCCGCTGATGTTTAACAATGCTTTGGAACTCTTCTATTGTTCTGGGAATTCTGGTGAAGTTTAAAAATGCTTTGGAACTCTTCCATTGTTCACAGAAATCTGCTGTAGTTTAAAAAGCTTTGTAACTCTTCCATTGTTCTGGGATTTCTGCTGAAGTTTAAAATTGCTTTGGAACTCTTCCATTGTTCTCAGAATTCCAATGAAGCTTAAAAATGCTTTGGAACTCTGCCATTGTTCTCGGAATTCCCCTGATGTTTAACAATGCTTTGGAACTCTTCCATGGTTCTCGGAATTCTGCTGAAGTTTAAAAAAGCTTTTGAACTATTCCTTTGTTCTCGGAATTCCGCTCATATTTAACAATGCTTTGGAATTCTTCCATTGTTCTTGGAATTCCGCTGATGTTTAACAATGCTTTGGAACGCTTCCATTGTTCTCGGAATTCTGGTGAAGTTTAAAAATGCTTTGGATCTCTTCCATTGTTCTCGGAATTCCGCTGATGTTTAACAATGCTTTGGAACTATTCCATTGTTCTCAGGATTCCGCAAAAGTTTATAAATGCTTTGGAACTCTTCCATTGTTCTCGGAATTCCGCTGTAGTTTAAAAATGCTTTGGAACTCTTTCATTGTTCTTGGAATTCCACTGACGTTTAGCCATGCTTTGGAACTCTTCCATTGTTCTCGGAATTCCACTGAAGTTTAAAAATGCTTTCGAACTCTTCCACGGTTCTCGGAATACTGCTGAAGTTAAAAAAACTTTTGAACTATTCCTTTGTTCTCGGTATTCCGCTCATATTTAACAATGCTTTGGAACTCATCCATTGTTCTCGGAATTCCACTAATGTTTAACAATGCTTTGGAACTCATCCATTGTTCTCGGAATTCTGTTGATGTTTATTAATGCTTTTGGAACTCTTTCATTGTGGTCGGAATTCTGCTGAAGTTTAAAAATGATTTGGAACTCTTCCATTCTTCTCGAAATTCCGCTGATGTTTATCAAACCTATGGAACTCTTTCATTGTTCTCGGAATTCTGTTGATGTTTAGTAATGCTTTTGGAACTCTTCCATTGTTCTCGGATTTCTGCTGATGTTTAATAATGCTTTTTGAACTCTTCCATTGTTCTCGGAATTCTGCTGATGTTTAACAATGCTTTGGAACTCTTCCATTGTTCTCGGAATTCTGCTGAAGTTTAAAAATGCTTTGGAACACTTCCATTGCTCTGGGAATTCTGCTGAAGTTTAAAAATTCTGTGGAACTCTTCCATTGTTCTTGGAATTCCGCTAATGTTTAACAATGCTTTGGAACTCTTCCATTGTTCTCGGAAAAACACTGATGTTTTACAATGCTTTGGAACTCTTCCATTGTTCTCAGAATTCCAATGAAGCTTAAAAATGCTTTGGAACTCTGCCATTGTTCTCGGAATTCTGGTGAAGTTTAAAAATGCTTTGGATCTCTTCCATTGTTCTCGGAATTCCGCTGATGTTTAACAATGCTTTGGAACTCTTCCATGGTTCTCGGAATTCTGCTGAAGTTTAAAAAAGCTTTTGAACTATTCCTTTGTTCTCGGAATTCCGCTCATATTTAACAATGCTTTGGAACTCTTCCATTGTTCTTGGAATTCCGCTGATGTTTAACAATGCTTTGGAACTCTTCCATTGTTCTCGGAATTCTGGTGAAGTTTAAAATTGCTTTGGATCTCTTCCATTGTTCTCGGAATTCCGCTGATGTTTAACAATGCTTTGGAACTCTTCCATTGTTCTCGGAATTCCGCTGTAGTTTAAAAATGATTTGCAACTCTTTCATTGTTCTCGGAATTCCGCTGAAGCTTAACCATGCTTTATAACTCTTCCACGGTTCTTGGAATTCTGCTGAAGTTAAAAAAACTTTTGAACTATTCCTTTGTTCTCGGTATTCCGCTCATATTTAACAATGCTTTGGAACTCTTCCATTGTTCTCGGAATTCCGCTAATGTTTAACAATGCTTTGGAACTCATCCATTGTTCTCAGAATTCCACTAATGTTTAACAATGCTTTGGAACTCATCCATTGTTCTCGAAATTCTGTTGATGTTTATTAATGCTTTTGGAACTCTTTCATTGTGGTCGGAATTCTGCTGAAGTTTAAAAATGCTTTGGAACTCTTCCATTCTTCTCGGAATTCCGCTGATGTTTATCAAACCTATGGAACACTTTCATTGTTCTCGGAATTCTGTTGATGTTTAGTAATGCTTTTGGAACTCTTCCATTGTTCTCGGATTTCTGCTGATGTTTAATAATGCTTTTTGAACTCTTCCATTGTTCTCGGAATTCCGCTGATGTTTAACAATGCTTTGGAACTCTTCCATTGTTCTCGGAATTCTGCTGAAGTTTAAAAATGCTTTGGAACTCTTCCATTGCTCTGGGAATTCTGATGAAGTTTAAAAATTCTGTGGAACTCTTCCATTGTTCTTGGAATTCCGATAATGTTTAACAATGCTTTGGAACTCTTCCATTGTTCTCGGAAAAACACTGATGTTTATCAATGCTTTGGAACTCTTCCATTGTTCTCAGGATTCCGCAAAAGTTTATAAATGCTTTGGAACTCTTCCATTGTTCTCGGAATTCTGATGAAGTTTAAAAAAGCTTTGGAACTCTTCCATTGTTCTTGCAATTCCGTTGATGTTTAATAATGCTTTTGGAACTCATCCATTGTTCTCGGAATTGTGCTAATGTTTAACAATGCTTGGAACTCTTCCATTGATCTCGCAATTCCAGTGTAGTTTCAAAATGCTTTGGAACGCTTCCATTGTTCTCGGAATTCTGCTGAAGTTTAACAATGCTTTGGAACTCTTCCATTGTTCTCGGAATTCTGTGGAAGTTTAAAAATGCTTTGGAACTCTTCCATTGTTCTCGTAATTCTGCTGAAGTTTAAAAATGCTTGGAACTCTTCCATTGTTCTCGGAATTCTGCTGAAGTTTAAAAAAGCTTTGGAACTCTTCCATGGTTCTCGGAATTCTGCTGAAGTTTAAAAAAGCTTTTGAACTCTTCCATTGTTCTCGGAATTCCGCTAATATTTAACAATGCTTTGGAACTCTTACATTGTTCTCGGAATTCCGGTGAAGTTTAGCTATGCTTTGGAACTCTTCCATTGTTCTCGGTAGTTCCGCTGAAGTTTAAAAATGCTTTGGAACTCTTCCATTGTTCTCGGAATTCTGCTGAAGTTTAAAAAAGCTTTGGAACTCTTCCAATGTTCTCGGAATTCCGCTGATGTTTAACAATGCTTTGGATCTCTTTCATTATTCTCGGAATTCTGGTAAAGTATAAAAATGGTTTGGAACTCTTCCATTGTTCACGGAATTCTGCTTAAGTTTAAAAAGCTTTGGAACTCTTCCATTGTTCTGGGAATTCTGCTGAAGTTTAAAATTGCTTTGGAACTCTTCCATTGTCTTCGGAATTACACTGATGTTTAATAATGCTTTTGGAACTCTTCCATTGTTCTCATAATTCTGCTGATGTTTAACAATGCTTTGGAACTCTTCCATTGTTCTCGGAATTCCGCTGATGTTTAACAATGCTTTGGAAGTATTCCATTGTTCTTGGAATTCTGGTGAAGTTTAAAAATGCTTTGGAACTCTTCCATTGTTCTCGGTATTCTGCTAATGTTTAACAATGCTTTGGAACTCTTCCATTGTTCTCGGAATTCCGCTGATGTTTACCAATGCTTTGGAACTATTCAATTGTTCTCGGAATTCTGGTGAAGTTTAAAAATGCTTTGGATCTCTTCCATTGTTCTCGGAATTCCGCTGATGTTTAACAATGCTTTGGAACTCTTCCATTGTTCTCGGAATTCCGCTGTAGTTTAAAAATGCTTTGCAACTCTTTCATTGTTCTCGGAATTCTGCTGAAGCTTAACCATGCTTTATAACTATTCCATTGTTCTCGGAATTCCGCTGAAGTTTAAAAATGCTTTGGAACTCCTCCATTGTTCTAGGAATTCTGCTGAAGTTTAAAAATGCTTTGGAACTCTTCCATTGTTCTGGGAATTCGGCTGAAGTTTAAAAATGCTTTGGAACTCTTCCATTGTTCTGGGACTTCTGCTGAAGTTTAAAATTGTTTTGGAAAATTCCATTGTTCTCAGAATTCCAATGAAGCTTAAAAATGCTTTGGAACTCTTACATTGTTCTCGGAATTCCGCTAATTTTTAACAATGCTTTGGAACTCTTCCATTGTTCTCGGAATTCTGCTGAAGTTTAAAAATGCTTGGAACTCTTCCATTGTTCTCTGAATATTGCTGAAGTTTAAAAAAGCTTTCGAACTCTTCCATGGTTCTCGGAATTCTGCTGAAGTTTAAAAAAGCTTTTGAACTCTTCCATTGTTCTCGGAATTCCGCTAATATTTAACAATGCTTTGGAACTCTTACATTGTTCTCGGAATTCCGGTGAAGTTTAGCCATGCTTTGGAACTCTTCCATTGTTCTCGGAATTCTGGTGAAGTTTAAAAATGCTTTGGATCTCTTCCATTGTTCTCGGAATTCCGCTGATGTTTAACAATGCTTTGGAACTCTTCCATTGTTCTCGGAATTCCGCTGTAGTTTAAAAATGCTTTGGAACTCTTCCAATGTTCTCGGAATTCCGCTGATGTTTAATAATGCTTTTGGAACTCTTCCATTGTCCTTGGAATTACACTGATGTTTAATAATGCTTTTATGAACTCTTCCATTGTTCTCGTAATTCCGCTGATGTTTAACAATGCTTTGGAACTCTTCTATTGTTCTGGGAATTCTGGTGAAGTTTAAAAATGCTTTGGAACTCTTCCATTGTTCACAGAAATCTGCTGTAGTTTAAAAAGCTTTGTAACTCTTCCATTGTTCTGGGATTTCTGCTGAAGTTTAAAATTGCTTTGGAACTCTTCCATTGTTCTCAGAATTCCAATGAAGCTTAAAAATGCTTTGGAACTCTGCCATTGTTCTCGGAATTCCCCTGATGTTTAACAATGCTTTGGAACTCTTCCATGGTTCTCGGAATTCTGCTGAAGTTTAAAAAAGCTTTTGAACTATTCCTTTGTTCTCGGAATTCCGCTCATATTTAACAATGCTTTGGAACTCTTCCATTGTTCTTGGAATTCCGCTGATGTTTAACAATGCTTTGGAACGCTTCCATTGTTCTCGGAATTCTGGTGAAGTTTAAAAATGCTTTGGATCTCTTCCATTGTTCTCGGAATTCCGCTGATGTTTAATAATGCTTTGGAACTCTTCCATTGTTCTCGGAATTCCGCTGTAGTTTAACAATGCTTTGCAACTCTTTCATTGTTCTCGGAATTCGGCTGAAGCTTAACCATGCTTTATAACTCTTCCACGGTTCTCGGAATTCTGCTGAAGTTAAAAAAACTTTTGAACTATTCCTTTGTTCTCGGTATTCCGCTCATATTTAACAATGCTTTGGAACTCTTCCATTGTTCTCGGAAAAACACTGATGTTTATCAATGCTTTTGAACTCTTCCATTGTTCTCAGGATTCCGCAAAAGTTTATAAATGCTTTGGAACTCTTCCATTGTTCTCGGAATTCTGATGAAGTTTAAAAAAGCTTTGGAACTCTTCCATTGTTCTTGCAATTCCGTTGATGTTTAGTAATGCTTTTGGAACTCATCCATTGTTCTCGGAATTGTGCTAATGTTTAACAATGCTTTGGAACTCTTCCATTGATCTCGCAATTCCAGTGTAGTTTCAAAATGCTTTGGAACGCTTCCATTGTTCTCGGAATTCTGCTGAAGTTTAACAATGCTTTGGAACTCTTCCATTGTTCTCGGAATTCTGTGGAAGTTTAAAAATGCTTTGGAACTCTTCCATTGTTCTCGGAATTCTGCTGAAGTTTAAAAAAGCTTTGGAACTCTTCCATGGTTCTCGGAATTCTGCTGAAGTTTAAAAAAGCTTTTGAACTCTTCCATTGTTCTTGGAATTCCGCTAATATTTAACAATGCTTTGGAACTCTTACATTGTTCTCGGAATTCCGGTGAAGTTTAGCTATGCTTTGGAACTCTTCCATTGTTCTCGGTAGTTCCGCTGAAGTTTAAAAATGCTTTGGAACTCTTCCATTGTTCTCGGAATTCTGCTGAAGTTTAAAAAAGCTTTGGAACTCTTCCAATGTTCTCGAAATTCCGCTGATGTTTAACAATGCTTTGGATCTCTTTCATTATTCTCGGAATTCTGGTGAAGTATAAAAATGGTTTGGAACTCTTCCCTTGTTCACGGAATTCTGCTTAAGTTTAAAAAGCTTTGGAACTCTTCCATTGTTCTGGGAATTCTGCTGAAATTTAAAATTGCTTTGGAACTCTTCCATTGTCTTCGGAATTACACTGATGTTTAATAATGCTTTTGGAACTCTTCCATTGTTCTCGTAATTCTGCTGATGTTTAACAATGCTTTGGAACTCTTCCATTGTTCTCGGAATTCCGCTGATGTTTAACAATGCTTTGGAAGTATTCCATTGTTCTTGGAATTCTGGTGAAGTTTAAAAATGCTTTGGAACTCTTCCATTGTTCTCGGTATTCTGCTAATGTTTAACAATGCTTTGGAACTCTTCCATTGTTCTCGGAATTCCGCTGATGTTTACCAATGCTTTGGAACTATTCAATTGTTCTCGGAATTCTGGTGAAGTTTAAAAATGCTTTGGATCTCTTCCATTGTTCTCGGAATTCCGCTGATGTTTAACAATGCTTTGGAACTCTTCCATTGTTCTCGGAATTCCGCTGTAGTTTAAAAATGCTTTGCAACTCTTTCATTGTTCTCGGAATTCTGCTGAAGCTTAACCATGCTTTATAACTATTCCATTGTTCTCGGAATTCCGCTGAAGTTTAAAAATGCTTTGGAACTCCTCCATTGTTCTAGGAATTCTGCTGAAGTTTAAAAATGCTTTGGAACTCTTCCATTGTTCTGGGAATTCGGCTGAAGTTTAAAAATGCTTTGGAACTCTTCCATTGTTCTGGGACTTCTGCTGAAGTTTAAAATTGTTTTGGAAAATTCCATTGTTCTCAGAATTCCAATGAAGCTTAAAAATGCTTTGGAACTCTTACATTGTTCTCGGAATTCCGCTAATTTTTAACAATGCTTTGGAACTCTTCCATTGTTCTCGGAATTCCGCTGTAGTTTAAAAATGCTTTGGAACTCTTTCATTGTTCTTGGAATTCCACTGACGTTTAGCCATGCTTTGGAACTCTTCCATTGTTCTCGGAATTCCGCTGAAGTTTAAAAATGCTTTCGAACTCTTCCACGGTTCTCGGAATTCTGCTGAAGTTAAAAAAACTTTTGAACTATTCCTTTGTTCTCGGTATTCCGCTCATATTTAACAATGCTTTGGAACTCTTCCATTGTTCTCGGAATTCCGCTGATGTTTAATAATGCTTTTGGAACTCATCCATTGTTCTCGGAATTCCACTAATGTTTAACAATGCTTTGGAACTCATCCATTGTTCTCGGAATTCTGTTGATGTTTATTAATGCTTTTGGAACTCTTTCATTGTGGTCGGAATTCTGCTGAAGTTTAAAAATGATTTGGAACTCTTCCATTCTTCTCGGAATTCCGCTGATGTTTATCAAACCTATGGAACTCTTTTATTGTTCTCGGAATTCTGTTGATGTTTAGTAATGCTTTTGGAACTCTTCCATTGTTCTCGGATTTCTGCTGATGTTTAATAATGCTTTTTGAACTCTTCCATTGTTCTCGGAATTCCGCTGATGTTTAACAATGCTTTGGAACTCTTCCATTGTTCTCGGAATTCTGCTGAAGTTTAAAAATGCTTTGGAACTCTTCCATTGCTCTGGGAATTCTGCTGAAGTTTAAAAATTCTGTGGAACTCTTCCATTGTTCTTGGAATTCCGCTAATGTTTAACAATGCTTTGGAACTCTTCCATTGTTCTCGGAATTCCGCAAAAGTTTATAAAAGCTTTGGAACTCTTCCATTGTTCTTGCTATTCCGTTGATGTTTAATAATGCTTTTGGAACTCATCCATTGTTCTCGGAATTGTGCTAATGTTTAACAATGCTTTGGAACTCTTCCATTGATCTCGCAATTCCAGTGTAGTTTCAAAATGCTTTGGAACGCTTCCATTGTTCTCGGAATTCTGCTGAAGTTTAACAATGCTTTGGAACTCTTCCATTGTTTTCGGAATTCTGTGGAAGTTTAAAAATGCTTTGGAACTCTTCCATTGTTCTCGGAATTCTGCTGAAGTTTAAAAATGCTTGGAACTCTTCCATTGTTCTCGGAAAGCTGCTGAAGTTTAAAAAAGCTTTGGAACTCTTCCATGGTTCTCGGAATTCTGCTGAAGTTTAAAAAAGCTTTTGAACTCTTCCATTGTTCTCGGAATTCCGCTGATGTTTAACAATGCTTTGGAACTCTTCCATTGTTCTCGGAATTCCGGTGAAGTTTAGCCATGCTTTGGAACTCTTCCATTGTTCTCGGAATTCTGGTGAAGTTTAAAAATGCTTTGGATCTCTTCCATTGTTCTCGGAATTCCGCTGATGTTTAACAATGCTTTGGAACTCTTCCATTGTTCTCGGAATTCCGCTGTAGTTTAAAAATGCTTTGGAACTCTTCCAATGTTCTCGGAATTCCGCTGATGTATAATAATGCTTTTGGAACTCTTCCATTGTCCTTGGAATTACACTGATGTTTAATAATGCTTTTGGAACTCTTCCATTGTTCTCGTAATTCCGCTGATGTTTAACAATGCTTTGGAACTCTTCTATTGTTCTGGGAATTCTGGTGAAGTTTAAAAATGCTTTGGAACTCTTCCATTGTTCACAGAAATCTGCTGTAGTTTAAAAAGCTTTGTAACTCTTCCATTGTTCTGGGATTTCTGCTGAAGTTTAAAATTGCATTGGAACTCTTCCATTGTTCTCAGAATTCCAATGAAGCTTAAAAATGCTTTGGAACTCTGCCATTGTTCTCGGAATTCCCCTGATGTTTAACAATGCTTTGGAACTCTTCCATGGTTCTCGGAATTCTGCTGAAGTTTAAAAAAGCTTTTGAACTATTCCTTTGTTCTCGGAATTCCGCTCATATTTAACAATGCTTTGGAACTCTTCCATTGTTCTTGGAATTCCGCTGATGTTTAACAATGCTTTGGAACGCTTCCATTGTTCTCGGAATTCTGGTGAAGTTTAAAAATGCTTTGGATCTCTTCCATTGTTCTCGGAATTCCGCTGATGTTTAACAATGCTTTGGAACTCTTCCATTGTTCTCGGAATTCCGCTGTAGTTTAACAATGCTTTGCAACTCTTTCATTGTTCTCGGAATTCGGCTGAAGCTTAACCATGCTTTATAACTCTTCCACGGTTCTCGGAATTCTGCTGAAGTTAAAAAAACTTTTGAACTATTCCTTTGTTCTCGGTATTCCGCTCATATTTAACAATGCTTTGGAACTCTTCCATTGTTCTCGGAATTCCGCTAATATTTAACAATGCTTTGGAACTCTTACATTGTTCTCGGAATTCCGGTGAAGTTTAGCTATGCTTTGGAACTCTTCCATTGTTCTCGGAATTCCGCTGAAGTTTAAAAATGCTTTGGAACTCTTCCATTGTTCTCGGAATTCTGCTGAAGTTTAAAAAAGCTTTGGAACTCTTCCAATGTTCTCGGAATTCCGCTGATGTTTAACAATGCTTTGGATCTCTTTCATTATTCTCGGAATTCTGGTGAAGTATAAAAATGGTTTGGAACTCTTCCATTGTTCACGGAATTCTGCTGAAGTTTAAAAAGCTTTGGAACTCTTCCATTGTTCTGGGAATTCTGCTGAAGTTAAAAATTGCTTTGGAACTCTTCCATTGTCTTCGGAATTACACTGATGTTTAATAATGCTTTTGGAACTCTTCCATTGTTCTCGTAATTCTGCTGATGTTTAACAATGCTTTGGAACTCTTCCATTGTTCTCGGAATTCCGCTGATGTTTAACAATGCTTTGGAAGTATTCCATTGTTCTCGGAATTCTGGTGAAGTTTAAAAATGCTTTGGAACTCTTCCATTGTTCTCGGTATTCTGCTAATGTTTAACAATGCTTTGGAACTCTTCCATTGTTCTCGGAATTCCGCTGATGTTTACCAATGCTTTGGAACTATTCAATTGTTCTCGGAATTCTGGTGAAGTTTAAAAATGCTTTGGATCTCTTCCATTGTTCTCGGAATTCCGCTGATGTTTAACAATGCTTTGGAACTCTTCCATTGTTCTCGGAATTCCGCTGTAGTTTAAAAATGCTTTGCAACTCTTTCATTGTTCTCGGAATTCCGCTGAAGCTTAACCATGCTTTATAACTATTCCATTGTTCTCGGAATTCCGCTGAAGTTTAAAAATGCTTTGGAACTCATCCATTGTTCTAGGAATTCTGCTGAAGTTTAAAAATGCTTTGGAACTCTTCCATTGTTCTGGGAATTCGGCTGAAGTTTAAAAATGCTTTGGAACTCTTCCTATGTTCTGGGACTTCTGCTGAAGTTTAAAATTGTTTTGGAAAATTCCATTGTTCTCAGAATTCCAATGAAGCTTAAAAATGCTTTGGAAATCTTACATTGTTCTCGGAATTCCGCTAATGTTTAACAATGCTTTGGAACTCTTCCATTGTTCTCGGAATTCCGCTGTAGTTTAAAAATGCTTTGCAACTCTTTCATTGTTCTCGGAATTCTGCTGAAGCTTAACCATGCTTTATAACTATTCCATTGTTCTCGGAATTCCGCTGAAGTTTAAAAATGCTTTGGAACTCCTCCATTGTTCTAGGAATTCTGCTGAAGTTTAAAAATGCTTTGGAACTCTTCCATTGTTCTGGGAATTCGGCTGAAGTTTAAAAATGCTTTGGAACTCTTCCATTGTTCTGGGACTTCTGCTGAAGTTTAAAATTGTTTTGGAAAATTCCATTGTTCTCAGAATTCCAATGAAGCTTAAAAATGCTTTGGAACTCTTACATTGTTCTCGGAATTCCGCTAATTTTTAACAATGCTTTGGAACTCTTCCATTGTTCTCGGAATTCCGCTGTAGTTTAAAAATGCTTTGGAACTCTTTCATTGTTCTTGGAATTCCACTGACGTTTAGCCATGCTTTGGAACTCTTCCATTGTTCTTGGAATTCCGCTGAAGTTTAAAAATGCTTTCGAACTCTTCCACGGTTCTCGGAATTCTGCTGAAGTTAAAAAAACTTTTGAACTATTCCTTTGTTCTCGGTATTCCGCTCATATTTAACAATGCTTTGGAACTCTTCCATTGTTCTCGGAATTCCGCTGATGTTTAATAATGCTTTTGGAACTCATCCATTGTTCTCAGAATTCCACTAATGTTTAACAATGCTTTGGAACTCTTCCATTGTTCTCGGAATTCCGCTGTAGTTTAAAAATGCTTTGGAACTCTTCCAATGTTCTCGGAATTCCGCTGATGTTTAATAATGCTTTTGGAACTCTTCCATTGTCCTTGGAATTACACTGATGTTTAATAATGCTTTTGGAACTCTTCCATTGTTCTCGTAATTCCGCTGATGTTTAACAATGCTTTGGAACTCTTCTATTGTTCTGGGAATTCTGGTGAAGTTTAAAAATGCTTTGGAACTCTTCCATTGTTCACAGAAATCTGCTGTAGTTTAAAAAGCTTTGTAACTCTTCCATTGTTCTGGGATTTCTGCTGAAGTTTAAAATTGCATTGTAACTCTTCCATTGTTCTCAGAATTCCAATGAAGCTTAAAAATGCTTTGGAACTCTGCCATTGTTCTCGGAATTCCCCTGATGTTTAACAATGCTTTGGAACTCTTCCATGGTTCTCGGAATTCTGCTGAAGTTTAAAAAAGCTTTTGAACTATTCCTTTGTTCTCGGAATTCCGCTCATATTTAACAATGCTTTGGAACTCTTCCATTGTTCTTGGAATTCCGCTGATGTTTAACAATGCTTTGGAACGCTTCCATTGTTCTCGGAATTCTGGTGAAGTTTAAAAATGCTTTGGATCTCTTCCATTGTTCTCGGAATTCCGCTGATGTTTAACAATGCTTTGGAACTCTTCCATTGTTCTCGGAATTCCGCTGTAGTTTAACAATGCTTTGCAACTCTTTCATTGTTCTCGGAATTCGGCTGAAGCTTAACCATGCTTTATAACTCTTCCACGGTTCTCGGAATTCTGCTGAAGTTAAAAAAACTTTTGAACTATTCCTTTGTTCTCGGTATTCCGCTCATATTTAGCAATGCTTTGGAACTCTTCCATTGTTCTCGGAATTCCGCTAATATTTAACAATGCTTTGGAGCTCTTACATTGTTCTCGGAATTCCGGTGAAGTTTAGCTATGCTTTGGAACTCTTCCATTGTTCTCGGAATTCCGCTGAAGTTTAAAAATGCTTTGGAACTCTTCCATTGTTCTCGGAATTCTGCTGAAGTTTAAAAAAGCTTTGGAACTCTTCCAATGTTCTCGGAATTCCGCTGATGTTTAACAATGCTTTGGATCTCTTTCATTATTCTCGGAATTCTGGTGAAGTATAAAAATGGTTTGGAACTCTTCCATTGTTCACGGAATTCTGCTGAAGTTTAAAAAGCTTTGGAATTCTTCCATTGTTCTGGGAATTCTGCTGAAGTTAAAAATTGCTTTGGAACTCTTCCATTGTCTTCGGAATTACACTGATGTTTAATAATGCTTTTGGAACTCTTCCATTGTTCTCGTAATTCTGCTGATGTTTAACAATGCTTTGGAACTCTTCCATTGTTCTCGGAATTCCGCTGATGTTTAACAATGCTTTGGAAGTATTCCATTGTTCTCGGAATTCTGGTGAAGTTTAAAAATGCTTTGGAACTCTTCCATTGTTCTCGGTATTCTGCTAATGTTTAACAATGCTTTGGAACTCTTCCATTGTTCTCGGAATTCCGCTGATGTTTACCAATGCTTTGGAACTATTCAATTGTTCTCGGAATTCTGGTGAAGTTTAAAAATGCTTTGGATCTCTTCCATTGTTCTCGGAATTCCGCTGATGTTTAACAATGCTTTGGAACTCTTCCATTGTTCTCGGAATTCCGCTGTAGTTTAAAAATGCTTTGCAACTCTTTCATTGTTCTCGGAATTCCGCTGAAGCTTAACCATGCTTTATAACTATTCCATTGTTCTCGGAATTCCGCTGAAGTTTAAAAATGCTTTGGAACTCATCCATTGTTCTAGGAATTCTGCTGAAGTTTAAAAATGCTTTGGAACTCTTCCATTGTTCTGGGAATTCGGCTGAAGTTTAAAAATGCTTTGGAACTCTTCCTATGTTCTGGGACTTCTGCTGAAGTTTAAAATTGTTTTGGAAAATTCCATTGTTCTCAGAATTCCAATGAAGCTTAAAAATGCTTTGGAAATCTTACATTGTTCTCGGAATTCCGCTAATGTTTAACAATGCTTTGGAACTCTTCCATTGTTCTCGGAATTCCGCTGTAGTTTAAAAATGCTTTGCAACTCTTTCATTGTTCTCGGAATTCTGCTGAAGCTTAACCATGCTTTATAACTATTCCATTGTTCTCGGAATTCCGCTGAAGTTTAAAAATGCTTTGGAACTCCTCCATTGTTCTAGGAATTCTGCTGAAGTTTAAAAATGCTTTGGAACTCTTCCATTGTTCTGGGAATTCGGCTGAAGTTTAAAAATGCTTTGGAACTCTTCCATTGTTCTGGGACTTCTGCTGAAGTTTAAAATTGTTTTGGAAAATTCCATTGTTCTCAGAATTCCAATGAAGCTTAAAAATGCTTTGGAACTCTTACATTGTTCTCGGAATTCCGCTAATTTTTAAGAATGCTTTGGAACTCTTCCATTGTTCTCGGAATTCCGCTGTAGTTTAAAAATGCTTTGGAACTCTTTCATTGTTCTTGGAATTCCACTGACGTTTAGCCATGCTTTGGAACTCTTCCATTGTTCTCGGAATTCCGCTGAAGTTTAAAAATGCTTTCGAACTCTTCCACGGTTCTCGGAATTCTGCTGAAGTTAAAAAAACTTATGAACTATTCCTTTGTTCTCGGTATTCCGCTCATATTTAACAATGCTTTGGAACTCTTCCATTGTTCTCGGAATTCCGCTGATGTTTAATAATGCTTTTGGAACTCATCCATTGTTCTCAGAATTCCACTAATGTTTAACAATGCTTTGGAACTCTTCCATTGTTCTCGGAATTCCGCTGTAGTTTAAAAATGCTTTGGAACTCTTCCAATGTTCTCGGAATTCCGCTGATGTTTAATAATGCTTTTGGAACTCTTCCATTGTCCTTGGAATTACACTGATGTTTAATAATGCTTTTGGAACTCTTCCATTGTTCTCATAATTCCGCTGATGTTTAACAATGCTTTGGAACTCTTCTATTGTTCTGGGAATTCTGGTGAAGTTTAAAAATGCTTTGGAACTCTTCCATTGTTCACAGAAATCTGCTGTAGTTTAAAAAGCTTTGTAACTCTTCCATTGTTCTGGGATTTCTGCTGAAGTTTAAAATTGCATTGTAACTCTTCCATTGTTCTCAGAATTCCAATGAAGCTTAAAAATGCTTTGGAACTCTGCCATTGTTCTCGGAATTCCCCTGATGTTTAACAATGCTTTGGAACTCTTCCATGGTTCTCGGAATTCTGCTGAAGTTTAAAAAAGCTTTTGAACTATTCCTTTGTTCTCGGAATTCCGCTCATATTTAACAATGCTTTGGAACTCTTCCATTGTTCTTGGAATTCCGCTGATGTTTAACAATGCTTTGGAACGCTTCCATTGTTCTCGGAATTCTGGTGAAGTTTAAAAATGCTTTGGATCTCTTCCATTGTTCTCGGAATTCCGCTGATGTTTAACAATGCTTTGGAACTCTTCCATTGTTCTCGGAATTCCGCTGTAATTTAACAATGCTTTGCAACTCTTTCATTGTTCTCGGAATTCGGCTGAAGCTTAACCATGCTTTATAACTCTTCCACGGTTCTCGGAATTCTGCTGAAGTTAAAAAAACTTTTGAACTATTCCTTTGTTCTCGGTATTCCGCTCATATTTAGCAATGCTTTGGAACTCTTCCATTGTTCTCGGAATTCCGCTAATATTTAACAATGCTTTGGAACTCTTACATTGTTCTCGGAATTCCGGTGAAGTTTAGCTATGCTTTGGAACTCTTCCATTGTTCTCGGAATTCCGCTGAAGTTTAAAAATGCTTTGGAACTCTTCCATTGTTCTCGGAATTCTGCTGAAGTTTAAAAAAGCTTTGGAACTCTTCCAATGTTCTCGGAATTCCGCTGATGTTTAACAATGCTTTGGATCTCTTTCATTATTCTCGGAATTCTGGTGAAGTATAAAAATGGTTTGGAACTCTTCCATTGTTCACGGAATTCTGCTGAAGTTTAAAAAGCTTTGGAACTCTTCCATTGTTCTGGGAATTCTGCTGAAGTTAAAAATTGCTTTGGAACTCTTCCATTGTCTTCGGAATTACACTGATGTTTAATAATGCTTTTGGAACTCTTCCATTGTTCTCGTAATTCTGCTGATGTTTAACAATGCTTTGGAACTCTTCCATTGTTCTCGGAATTCCGCTGATGTTTAACAATGCTTTGGAAGTATTCCATTGTTCTCGGAATTCTGGTGAAGTTTAAAAATGCTTTGGAACTCTTCCATTGTTCTCGGTATTCTGCTAATGTTTAACAATGCTTTGGAACTCTTCCATTGTTCTCGGAATTCCGCTGATGTTTACCAATGCTTTGGAACTATTCAATTGTTCTCGGAATTCTGGTGAAGTTTAAAAATGCTTTGGATCTCTTCCATTGTTCTCGGAATTCCGCTGATGTTTAACAATGCTTTGGAACTCTTCCATTGTTCTCGGAATTCCGCTGTAGTTTAAAAATGCTTTGCAACTCTTTCATTGTTCTCGGAATTCCGCTGAAGCTTAACCATGCTTTATAACTATTCCATTGTTCTCGGAATTCCGCTGAAGTTTAAAAATGCTTTGGAACTCCTCCATTGTTCTAGGAATTCTGCTGAAGTTTAAAAATGCTTTGGAACTCTTCCATTGTTCTGGGAATTCGGCTGAAGTTTAAAAATGCTTTGGAACTCTTCCTATGTTCTGGGACTTCTGCTGAAGTTTAAAATTGTTTTGGAAAATTCCATTGTTCTCAGAATTCCAATGAAGCTTAAAAATGCTTTGGAAATCTTACATTGTTCTCGGAATTCCGCTAATGTTTAACAATGCTTTGGAACTCTTCCATTGTTCTCGGAATTCCGCTGTAGTTTAAAAATGCTTTGCAACTCTTTCATTGTTCTCGGAATTCTGCTGAAGCTTAACCATGCTTTATAACTATTCCATTGTTCTCGGAATTCCGCTGAAGTTTAAAAATGCTTTGGAACTCCTCCATTGTTCTAGGAATTCTGCTGAAGTTTAAAAATGCTTTGGAACTCTTCCATTGTTCTGGGAATTCGGCTGAAGTTTAAAAATGCTTTGGAACTCTTCCATTGTTCTGGGACTTCTGCTGAAGTTTAAAATTGTTTTGGAAAATTCCATTGTTCTCAGAATTCCAATGAAGCTTAAAAATGCTTTGGAACTCTTACATTGTTCTCGGAATTCCGCTAATTTTAAACAATGCTTTGGAACTCTTCCATTGTTCTCGGAATTCCGCTGTAGTTTAAAAATGCTTTGGAACTCTTTCATTGTTCTTGGAATTCCACTGACGTTTAGCCATGCTTTGGAACTCTTCCATTGTTCTCGGAATTCCGCTGAAGTTTAAAAATGCTTTCGAACTCTTCCACGGTTCTCGGAATTCTGCTGAAGTTAAAAAAACTTTTGAACTATTCCTTTGTTCTCGGTATTCCGCTCATATTTAACAATGCTTTGGAACTCTTCCATTGTTCTCGGAATTCCGCTGATGTTTAATAATGCTTTTGGAACTCATCCATTGTTCTCGGAATTCCACTAATGTTTAACAATGCTTTGGAACTCTTCCATTGTTCTCGGAATTCCGCTGTAGTTTAAAAATGCTTTGGAACTCTTCCAATGTTCTCGGAATTCCGCTGATGTTTAATAATGCTTTTGGAACTCTTCCATTGTCCTTGGAATTACACTGATGTTTAATAATGCTTTTGGAACTCTTCCATTGTTCTCGTAATTCCGCTGATGTTTAACAATGCTTTGGAACTCTTCTATTGTTCTGGGAATTCTGGTGAAGTTTAAAAATGCTTTGGAACTCTTCCATTGTTCACAGAAATCTGCTGTAGTTTAAAAAGATTTGTAACTCTTCCATTGTTCTGGGATTTCTGCTGAAGTTTAAAATTGCTTTGGAACTCTTCCATTGTTCTCAGAATTCCAATGAAGCTTAAAAATGCTTTGGAACTCTGCCATTGTTCTCGGAATTCCCCTGATGTTTAACAATGCTTTGGAACTCTTCCATGGTTCTCGGAATTCTGCTGAAGTTTAAAAAAGCTTTTGAACTATTCCTTTGTTCTCGGAATTCCGCTCATATTTAACAATGCTTTGGAACTCTTCCATTGTTCTTGGAATTCCGCTGATGTTTAACAATGCTTTGGAACGCTTCCATTGTTCTCGGAATTCTGGTGAAGTTTAAAAATGCTTTGGATCTCTTCCATTGTTCTCGGAATTCCGCTGATGTTTAACAATGCTTTGGAACTCTTCCATTGTTCTCGGAATTCCGCTGTAGTTTAACAATGCTTTGCAACTCTTTCATTGTTCTCGGAATTCGGCTGAAGCTTAACCATGCTTTATAACTCTTCCACGGTTCTCGGAATTCTGCTGAAGTTAAAAAAACTTTTGAACTATTCCTTTGTTCTCGGTATTCCGCTCATATTTAACAATGCTTTGGAACTCTTCCATTGTTCTCGGAATTCCGCTAATATTTAACAATGCTTTGGAACTCTTACATTGTTCTCGGAATTCCGGTGAAGTTTAGCTATGCTTTGGAACTCTTCCATTGTTCTCGGAATTGCGCTGAAGTTTAAAAATGCTTTGGAACTCTTCCATTGTTCTCGGAATTCTGCTGAAGTTTAAAAAAGCTTTGGAACTCTTCCAATGTTCTCGGAATTCCGCTGATGTTTAACAATGCTTTGGATCTCTTTCATTATTCTCGGAATTCTGGTGAAGTATAAAAATGGTTTGGAACTCTTCCATTGTTCACGGAATTCTGCTGAAGTTTAAAAAGCTTTGGAACTCTTCCATTGTTCTGGGAATTCTGCTGAAGTTTAAAATTGCTTTGGAACTCTTCCATTGTCTTCGGAATTACACTGATGTTTAATAATGCTTTTGGAACTCTTCCATTGTTCTCGTAATTCTGCTGATGTTTAACAATGCTTTGGAACTCTTCCATTGTTCTCGGAATTCCGCTGATGTTTAACAATGCTTTGGAAGTATTCCATTGTTCTCGGAATTCTGGTGAAGTTTAAAAATGCTTTGGAACTCTTCCATTGTTCTCGGTATTCTGCTAATGTTTAACAATGCTTTGGAACTCTTCCATTGTTCTCGGAATTCCGCTGATGTTTACCAATGCTTTGGAACTATTCAATTGTTCTCGGAATTCTGGTGAAGTTTAAAAATGCTTTGGATCTCTTCCATTGTTCTCGGAATTCCGCTGATGTTTAACAATGCTTTGGAACTCTTCCATTGTTCTCGGAATTCCGCTGTAGTTTAAAAATGCTTTGCAACTCTTTCATTGTTCTCGGAATTCCGCTGAAGCTTAACCATGCTTTATAACTATTCCATTGTTCTCGGAATTCCGCTGAAGTTTAAAAATGCTTTGGAACTCCTCCATTGTTCTAGGAATTCTGCTGAAGTTTAAAAATGCTTTGGAACTCTTCCATTGTTCTGGGAATTCGGCTGAAGTTTAAAAATGCTTTGGAACTCTTCCTATGTTCTGGGACTTCTGCTGAAGTTTAAAATTGTTTTGGAAAATTCCATTGTTCTCAGAATTCCAATGAAGCTTAAAAATGCTTTGGAAATCTTACATTGTTCTCGGAATTCCGCTAATGTTTAACAATGCTTTGGAACTCTTCCATTGTTCTCGGAATTCCGCTGTAGTTTAAAAATGCTTTGCAACTCTTTCATTGTTCTCGGAATTCTGCTGAAGCTTAACCATGCTTTATAACTATTCCATTGTTCTCGGAATTCCGCTGAAGTTTAAAAATGCTTTGGAACTCCTCCATTGTTCTAGGAATTCTGCTGAAGTTTAAAAATGCTTTGGAACTCTTCCATTGTTCTGGGAATTCGGCTGAAGTTTAAAAATGCTTTGGAACTCTTCCATTGTTCTGGGACTTCTGCTGAAGTTTAAAATTGTTTTGGAAAATTCCATTGTTCTCAGAATTCCAATGAAGCTTAAAAATGCTTTGGAACTCTTACATTGTTCTCGGAATTCCGCTAATTTTTAACAATGCTTTGGAACTCTTCCATTGTTCTCGGAATTCCGCTGTAGTTTAAAAATGCTTTGGAACTCTTTCATTGTTCTTGGAATTCCACTGACGTTTAGCCATGCTTTGGAACTCTTCCATTGTTCTCGGAATTCCGCTGAAGTTTAAAAATGCTTTCGAACTCTTCCACGGTTCTCGGAATTCTGCTGAAGTTAAAAAAACTTTTGAACTATTCCTTTGTTCTCGGTATTCCGCTCATATTTAACAATGCTTTGGAACTCTTCCATTGTTCTCGGAATTCCGCTGATGTTTAATAATGCTTTTGGAACTCATCCATTGTTCTCGGAATTCCACTAATGTTTAACAATGCTTTGGAACTCTTCCATTGTTCTCGGAATTCCGCTGTAGTTTAAAAATGCTTTGGAACTCTTCCAATGTTCTCGGAATTCCGCTGATGTTTAATAATGCTTTTGGAACTCTTCCATTGTCCTTGGAATTACACTGATGTTTAATAATGCTTTTGGAACTCTTCCATTGTTCTCGTAATTCCGCTGATGTTTAACAATGCTTTGGAACTCTTCTATTGTTCTGGGAATTCTGGTGAAGTTTAAAAATGCTTTGGAACTCTTCCATTGTTCACAGAAATCTGCTGTAGTTTAAAAAGATTTGTAACTCTTCCATTGTTCTGGGATTTCTGCTGAAGTTTAAAATTGCTTTGGAACTCTTCCATTGTTCTCAGAATTCCAATGAAGCTTAAAAATGCTTTGGAACTCTGCCATTGTTCTCGGAATTCCCCTGATGTTTAACAATGCTTTGGAACTCTTCCATGGTTCTCGGAATTCTGCTGAAGTTTAAAAAAGCTTTTGAACTATTCCTTTGTTCTCGGAATTCCGCTCATATTTAACAATGCTTTGGAACTCTTCCATTGTTCTTGGAATTCCGCTGATGTTTAACAATGCTTTGGAACGCTTCCATTGTTCTCGGAATTCTGGTGAAGTTTAAAAATGCTTTGGATCTCTTCCATTGTTCTCGGAATTCCGCTGATGTTTAACAATGCTTTGGAACTCTTCCATTGTTCTCGGAATTCCGCTGTAGTTTAACAATGCTTTGCAACTCTTTCATTGTTCTCGGAATTCGGCTGAAGCTTAACCATGCTTTATAACTCTTCCACGGTTCTCGGAATTCTGCTGAAGTTAAAAAAACTTTTGAACTATTCCTTTGTTCTCGGTATTCCGCTCATATTTAACAATGCTTTGGAACTCTTCCATTGTTCTCGGAATTCCGCTAATATTTAACAATGCTTTGGAACTCTTACATTGTTCTCGGAATTCCGGTGAAGTTTAGCTATGCTTTGGAACTCTTCCATTGTTCTCGGAATTGCGCTGAAGTTTAAAAATGCTTTGGAACTCTTCCATTGTTCTCGGAATTCTGCTGAAGTTTAAAAAAGCTTTGGAACTCTTCCAATGTTCTCGGAATTCCGCTGATGTTTAACAATGCTTTGGATCTCTTTCATTATTCTCGGAATTCTGGTGAAGTATAAAAATGGTTTGGAACTCTTCCATTGTTCACGGAATTCTGCTGAAGTTTAAAAAGCTTTGGAACTCTTCCATTGTTCTGGGAATTCTGCTGAAGTTTAAAATTGCTTTGGAACTCTTCCATTGTCTTCGGAATTACACTGATGTTTAATAATGCTTTTGGAACTCTTCCATTGTTCTCGTAATTCTGCTGATGTTTAACAATGCTTTGGAACTCTTCCATTGTTCTCGGAATTCCGCTGAAGCTTAACCATGCTTTATAACTATTCCATTGTTCTCGGAATTCCGCTGAAGTTTAAAAATGCTTTGGAACTCCTCCATTGTTCTAGGAATTCTGCTGAAGTTTAAAAATGCTTTGGAACTCTTCCATTGTTCTGGGAATTCGGCTGAAGTTTAAAAATGCTTTGGAACTCTTCCATTGTTCTGGGACTTCTGCTGAAGTTTAAAATTGTTTTGGAAAATTCCATTGTTCTCAGAATTCCAATGAAGCTTAAAAATGCTTTGGAACTCTTACATTGTTCTCGGAATTCCGCAAATTTTTAACAATGCTTTGGAACTCTTCCATTGTTCTCGGAATTCCGCTGTAGTTTAAAAATGCTTTGGAACTCTTTCATTGTTCTTGGAATTCCACTGACGTTTAGCCATGCTTTGGAACTCTTCCATTGTTCTCGGAATTCCGCTGAAGTTTAAAAATGCTTTCGAACTCTTCCACGGTTCTCGGAATTCTGCTGAAGTTAAAAAAACTTTTGAACTATTCCTTTGTTCTCGGTATTCCGCTCATATTTAACAATGCTTTGGAACTCTTCCATTGTTCTCGGAATTCCGCTGATGTTTAATAATGCTTTTGGAACTCATCCATTGTTCTCGGAATTCCACTAATGTTTAACAATGCTTTGGAACTCTTCCATTGTTCTCGGAATTCCGCTGTAGTTTAAAAATGCTTTGGAACTCTTCCAATGTTCTCGGAATTCCGCTGATGTTTAATAATGCTTTTGGAACTCTTCCATTGTCCTTGGAATTACACTGATGTTTAATAATGCTTTTTTAAACTCTTCCATTGTTCTCGTAATTCCGCTGATGTTTAACAATGCTTTGGAACTCTTCTATTGTTCTGGGAATTCTGGTGAAGTTTAAAAATGCTTTGGAACTCTTCCATTGTTCTCGGAATTCCGCTGTAGTTTAAAAATGCTTTGGAACTCTTCCAATGTTCTCGGAATTCCGCTGATGTTTAATAATGCTTTTGGAACTCTTCCATTGTCCTTGGAATTACACTGATGTTTAATAATGCTTTTGGAACTCTTCCATTGTTCTCGTAATTCTGCTGATGTTTAACAATGCTTTGGAACTCTTCCATTGTTCTCGGAATTCCGCTGATGTTTAACAATGCTTTGGAAGTATTCCATTGTTCTCGGAATTCTGGTGAAGTTTAAAAATGCTTTGGAACTCTTCCATTGTTCTCGGTATTCTGCTAATGTTTAACAATGCTTTGGAACTCTTCCATTGTTCTCGGAATTCCGCTGATGTTTACCAATGCTTTGGAACTATTCAATTGTTCTCGGAATTCTGGTGAAGTTTAAAAATGCTTTGGATCTCTTCCATTGTTCTCGGAATTTCGCTGATGTTTAACAATGCTTTGGAACTCTTCCATTGTTCTCGGAATTCCGATGTAGTTTAAAAATGCTTTGCAACTCTTTCATTGTTCTCGGAATTCCGCTGAAGCTTAACCATGCTTTATAACTATTCCATTGTTTTCGGAATTCCGCTGAAGTTTAAAAATGCTTTGGAACTCCTCCATTGTTCTAGGAATTCTGCTGAAGTTTAAAAATGCTTTGGAACTCTTCCATTGTTCTGGGAATTCGGCTGAAGTTTAAAAATGCTTTGGAACTCTTCCTATGTTCTGGGACTTCTGCTGAAGTTTAAAATTGTTTTGGAAAATTCCATTGTTCTCAGAATTCCAATGAAGCTTAAAAATGCTTTGGAAATCTTACATTGTTCTCGGAATTCCGCTAATGTTTAACAATGCTTTGGAACTCTTCCATTGTTCTCGGAATTCCGCTGTAGTTTAAAAATGCTTTGCAACTCTTTCATTGTTCTCGGAATTCTGCTGAAGCTTAACCATGCTTTATAACTATTCCATTGTTCTCGGAATTCCGCTGAAGTTTAAAAATGCTTTGGAACTCCTCCATTGTTCTAGGAATTCTGCTGAAGTTTAAAAATGCTTCGGAACTCTTCCATTGTTCTGGGAATACGGCTGAAGTTTAAAAATGCTTTGGAACTCTTCCATTGTTCTGGGACTTCTGCTGAAGTTTAAAATTGTTTTGGAAAATTCCATTGTTCTCAGAATTCCAATGAAGCTTAAAAATGCTTTGGAACTCTTACATTGGTCTCGGAATTCCGCTAATTTTTAACAATGCTTTGGAACTCTTCCATTGTTCTCGGAATTCCGCTGTAGTTTAAAAATGCTTTGGAACTCTTTCATTGTTCTTGGAATTCCACTGACGTTTAGCCATGCTTTGGAACTCTTCCATTGTTCTCGGAATTCCGCTGAAGTTTAAAAATGCTTTCGAACTCTTCCACGGTTCTCGGAATTCTGCTGAAGTTAAAAAAACTTTTGAACTATTCCTTTGTTCTCGGTATTCCGCTCATATTTAACAATGCTTTGGAACTCTTCCATTGTTCTCGGAATTCCGCTGATGTTTAATAATGCTTTTGGAACTTATCCATTGTTCTCGGAATTCCACTAATGTTTAACAATGCTTTGGAACTCATCCATTGTTCTCGGAATTCTGTTGATGTTTATTAATGCTTTTGGAACTCTTTCATTGTGGTCGGAATTCTGCTGAAGTTTAAAAATGATTTGGAACTCTTCCATTCTTCTCGAAATTCCGCTGATGTTTATCAAACCTATGGAACTCTTTCATTGTTCTCGGAATTCTGTTGATGTTTAGTAATGCTTTTGTAACTCTTCCATTGTTCTCGGATTTCTGCTGATGTTTAATAATGCTTTTTGAACTCTTCCATTGTTCTCGGAATTCCGCTGATGTTTAACAATGCTTTGGAACTCTTCCATTGTTCACGGAATTCTGCTTAAGTTTAAAAAGCTTTGGAACTCTTCCATTGTTCTGGGAATTCTGCTGAAGTTTAAAATTGCTTTGGAACTCTTCCATTGTCTTCGGAATTACACTGATGTTTAATAATGCTTTTTTAACTCTTCCATTGTTCTCGTAATTCTGCTGATGTTTAACAATGCTTTGGAACTCTTCCATTGTTCTCGGAATTCCGCTGATGTTTAACAATGCTTTGGAAGTATTCCATTGTTCTTGGAATTCTGGTGAAGTTTAAAAATGCTTTGGAACTCTTCCATTGTTCTCGGTATTCTGCTAATGTTTAACAATGCTTTGGAACTCTTCCATTGTTCTCGGAATTCCGCTGATGTTTACCAATGCTTTTGAACTATTCAATTGTTCTCGGAATTCTGGTGAAGTTTAAAAATGCTTTGGATCTCTTCCATTGTTCTCGGAAATCTGCTGATGTTTATCAATGCTTTGGAACTCTTCCATTGTTCTCGGAATTCCGCTGTAGTTTAAAAATGCTTTGCAACTCTTTCATTGTTCTCGGAATTCTGCTGAAGCTTAACCATGCTTTATAACTATTCCATTGTTCTCGGAATTCCGCTGAAGTTTAAAAATGCTTTGGAACTCCTCCATTGTTCTAGGAATTCTGCTGAAGTTTAAAAATGCTTTGGAACTCTTCCATTGTTCTGGGAATTCGGCTGAAGTTTAAAAATGCTTTGGAACTCTTCCATTGTTCTGGGACTTCTGCTGAAGTTTAAAATTGTTTTGGAAAATTCCATTGTTCTCAGAATTCCAATGAAGCTTAAAAATGCTTTGGAACTCTTACATTGTTCTCGGAATTCCGCTAATTTTTAACAATGCTTTGGAACTCTTCCATTGTTCTCGGAATTCCGCTGTAGTTTAAAAATGCTTTGGAACTCTTTCATTGTTCTTGGAATTCCACTGACGTTTAGCCATGCTTTGGAACTCTTCCATTGTTCTCGGAATTCCGCTGAAGTTTAAAAATGCTTTCGAACTCTTCCACGGTTCTCGGAATTCTGCTGAAGTTAAAAAAACTTTTGAACTATTCCTTTGTTCTCGGTATTCCGCTCATATTTAACAATGCTTTGGAACTCTTCCATTGTTCTCGGAATTCCGCTGATGTTTAATAATGCTTTTGGAACTCATCCATTGTTCTCGGAATTCCACTAATGTTTAACAATGCTTTGGAACTCATCCATTGTTCTCGGAATTCTGTTGATGTTTATTAATGCTTTTGGAACTCTTTCATTGTGGTCGGAATTCTGCTGAAGTTTAAAAATGATTTGGAACTCTTCCATTCTTTTCGAAATTCCGCTGATGTTTATCAAACCTATGGAACTCTTTCATTGTTCTCGGAATTCTGTTGATGTTTAGTAATGCTTTTGGAACTCTTCCATTGTTCTCGGATTTCTGCTGATGTTTAATAATGCTTTTTGAACTCTTCCATTGTTCTCGGAATTCCACTGATGTTTAACAATGCTTTGGAACTCTTCCATTGTTCTCGGAATTCTGCTGAAGTTTAAAAATGCTTTGGAACTCTTCCATTGCTCTGGGAATTCTGCTGAAGTTTAAAAATTCTGTGGAACTCTTCCATTGTTCTTGGAATTCCGCTAATGTTTAACAATGCTTTGGAACTCTTCCATTGTTCTCGGAAAAACACTGATGTTTTACAATGCTTTGGAACTCTTCCATTGTTCTCGGAATTCCGCAAAAGTTTATAAAAGCTTTGGAACTCTTCCATTGTTCTTGCAATTCCGTTGATGTTTAATAATGCTTTTGGAACTCATCCATTGTTCTCGGAATTGTGCTAATGTTTAACAATGCTTTGGAACTCTTCCATTGATCTCGCAATTCCAGTGTAGTTTCAAAATGCTTTGGAACGCTTCCATTGTTCTCGGAATTCTGCTGAAGTTTAACAATGCTTTGGAACTCTTCCATTGTTCTCGGAATTCTGTGGAAGTTTAAAAATGCTTTGGAACTCTTCCATTGTTCTCGGAATTCTGCTGAAGTTTAAAAATGCTTGGAACTCTTCCATTGTTCTCGGAATTCTGCTGAAGTTTAAAAAAGCTTTGGAACTCTTCCATGGTTCTCGGAATTCTGCTGAAGTTTAAAAAAGCTTTTGAACTCTTCCATTGTTCTCGGAATTCCGCTAATATTTAACAATGCTTTGGAACTCTTACATTGTTCTCGGAATTCCGGTGAAGTTTAGCCATGCTTTGGAACTCTTCCATTGTTCTCGGAATTCTGGTGAAGTTTAAAAATGCTTTGGATCTCTTCCATTGTTCTCGGAATTCCGCTGATGTTTAACAATGCTTTGGAACTCTTCCATTGTTCTCGGAATTCCGCTGTAGTTTAAAAATGCTTTGGAACTCTTCCAATGTTCTCGGAATTCCGCTGATGTTTAATAATGCTTTTGGAACTCTTCCATTGTCCTTGGAATTACACTGATGTTTAATAATGCTTTTGGAACTCTTCCATTGTTCTCGTAATTCCGCTGATGTTTAACAATGCTTTGGAACTCTTCTATTGTTCTGGGAATTCTGGTGAAGTTTAAAAATGCTTTGGAACTCTTCCATTGTTCACAGAAATCTGCTGTAGTTTAAAAAGCTTTGTAACTCTTCCATTGTTCTGGGATTTCTGCTGAAGTTTAAAATTGCTTTGGAACTCTTCCATTGTTCTCAGAATTCCAATGAAGCTTAAAAATGCTTTGGAACTCTGCCATTGTTCTCGGAATTCTGGTGAAGTTTAAAAATGCTTTGGATCTCTTCCATTGTTCTCGGAATTCCCCTGATGTTTAACAATGCTTTGGAACTCTTCCATGGTTCTCGGAATTCTGCTGAAGTTTAAAAAAGCTTTTGAACTATTCCTTTGTTCTCGGAATTCCGCTCATATTTAACAATGCTTTGGAACTCTTCCATTGTTCTTGGAATTCCGCTGATGTTTAACAATGCTTTGGAACGCTTCCATTGTTCTCGGAATTCTGGTGAAGTTTAAAAATGCTTTGGATCTCTTCCATTGTTCTCGGAATTCCGCTGATGTTTAACAATGCTTTGGAACTCTTCCATTGTTCTCGGAATTCCGCTGTAGTTTAACAATGCTTTGCAACTCTTTCATTGTTCTCGGAATTCGGCTGAAGCTTAACCATGCTTTATAACTCTTCCACGGTTCTCGGAATTCTGCTGAAGTTAAAAAAACTTTTGAACTATTCCTTTGTTCTCGGTATTCCGCTCATATTTAACAATGCTTTGGAACTCTTCCATTGTTCTCGGAATTCCGCTAATATTTAACAATGCTTTGGATCTCTTTCATTATTCTCGGAATTCTGGAGAAGTATAAAAATGGTTTGGAACTCTTCCATTGTTCACGGAATTCTGCTGAAGTTTAAAAAGCTTTGGAACTCTTCCATTGTTCTGGGAATTCTGCTGAAGTTTAAAATTGCTTTGGAACTCTTCCATTGTCTTCGGAATTACACTGATGTTTAATAATGCTTTTGGAACTCTTCCATAGTTCTCGTAATTCTGCTGATGTTTAGCAATGCTTTGGAACTCTTCCATTGTTCTCGGAATTCCGCTGATGTTTAACAATGCTTTGGAAGTATTCCATTGTTCTCGGAATTCTGGTGAAGTTTAAAAATGCTTTGGAACTCTTCCATTGTTCTCTGTATTCTGCTAATGTTTAACAATGCTTTGTAACTCTTCCATTGTTATCGGAATTCCGCTGATGTTTACCAATGCTTTGGAACTATTCAATTGTTCTCGGAATTCTGGTGAAGTTTAAAAATGCTTTGGATCTCTTCCATTGTTCTCGGAATTCCGCTGATGTTTAACAATGCTTTGGAACTCTTCCATTGTTCTCGGAATTCCGCTGTAGTTTAAAAATGCTTTGCAACTCTTTCATTGTTCTCGGAATTCCGCTGAAGCTTAACCATGCTTTATAACTATTCCATTGTTCTCGGAATTCCGCTGAAGTTTAAAAATGCTTTGGAACTCCTCCATTGTTCTAGGAATTCTGCTGAAGTTTAAAAATGCTTTGGAACTCTTCCATTGTTCTGGGAATTCGGCTGAAGTTTAAAAATGCTTTGGAACTCTTCCTATGTTCTGGGACTTCTGCTGAAGTTTAAAATTGTTTTGGAAAATTCCATTGTTCTCAGAATTCCAATGAAGCTTAAAAATGCTTTGGAAATCTTACATTGTTCTCGGAATTCCGCTAATTTTTAACAATGCTTTGGAACTCTTCCATTGTTCTCGGAATTCCGCTGTAGTTTAAAAATGCTTTGGAACTCTTTCATTGTTCTTGGAATTCCACTGACGTTTAGCCATGCTTTGGAACTCTTCCACGGTTCTCGGAATTCTGCTGAAGTTAAAAAAACTTTTGAACTATTCCTTTGTTCTCGGTATTCCGCTCATATTTAACAATGCTTTGGAACTCTTCCATTGTTCTCGGAATTCCGCTGATGTTTAATAATGCTTTTGGAACTCATCCATTGTTCTCGGAATTCCACTAATGTTTAACAATGCTTTGGAACTCATCCATTGTTCTCGGAATTCTGTTGATGTTTATTAATGCTTTTGGAACTCTTTCATTGTGGTCGGAATTCTGCTGAAGTTTAAAAATGATTTGGAACTCTTCCATTCTTCTCGAAATTCCGCTGATGTTTATCAAACCTATGGAACTCTTTCATTGTTCTCGGAATTCTTTTGATGTTTAGTAATGCTTTTGGAACTCTTCCATTGTTCTCGGATTTCTGCTGATGTTTAATAATGCTTTTTGAACTCTTCCATTGTTCTCGGAATTCCGCTGATGTTTAACAATGCTTTGGAACTCTTCCATTGTTCTCGGAATTCTGCTGAAGTTTAAAAATGCTTTGGAACTCTTCCATTGCTCTGGGAATTCTGCTGAAGTTTAAAAATTCTGTGGAACTCTTCCATTGTTCTTGGAATTCCGCTATTGTTTAACAATGCTTTGGAACTCTTCCATTGTTCTCGGAAAAACACTGATGTTTTACAATGCTTTGGAACTCTTCCATTGTTCTCGGAATTCCGCAAAAGTTTATAAATGCTTTGGAACTCTTCCATTGTTCTCGGAATTCTGATGAAGTTTAAAAAAGCTTTGGAACTCTTCCATTGTTCTTGCAATTCCGTTGATGTTTAATAATGCTTTTGGAACTCTTCCATTGTTCTCGGAATTGTGCTAATGTTTAACAATGCTTTGGAACTCTTCCATTGATCTCGCAATTCCAGTGTAGTTTCAAAATGCTTTGGAACGCTTCCATTGTTCTCGGAATTCTGCTGAAGTTTAACAATGCTTTGGAACTCTTCCATTGTTCTCGGAATTCTGTGGAAGTTTAAAAATGCTTTGGAACTCTTCCATTGTTCTCGGAATTCTGCTGAAGTTTAAAAATGCTTGGAACTCTTCCATTATTCTCGGAATTCTGCTGAAGTTTAAAAAAGCTTTGGAACTCTTCCATGGTTCTCGGAATTCTGCTGAAGTTTAAAAAAGCTTTTGAACTCTTCCATTGTTCTCGGAATTCCGCTAATATTTAACAATGCTTTGGAACTCTTACATTGTTCTCGGAATTCCGGTGAAGTTTAGCCATGCTTTGGAACTCTTCCATTGTTCTCGGAATTCTGGTGAAGTTTAAAAATGCTTTGGATCTCTTCCATTGTTCTCGGAATTCCGCTGATGTTTAACAATGCTTTGGAACTCTTCCATTGTTCTCGGAATTCCGCTGATGTTTAATAATGCTTTTGGAACTCATCCATTGTTCTCGGAATTCCACTAATGTTTAACAATGCTTTGGAACTCATCCATTGTTCTCGGAATTCTGTTGATGTTTATTAATGCTTTTGGAACTCTTTCATTGTGGTCGGAATTCTGCTGAAGTTTAAAAATGATTTGGAACTCTTCCATTCTTCTCGAAATTCCGCTGATGTTTATCAAACCTATGGAACTCTTTCATTGTTCTCGGAATTCTTTTGATGTTTAGTAATGCTTTTGGAACTCTTCCATTGTTCTCGGATTTCTGCTGATGTTTAATAATGCTTTTTGAACTCTTCCATTGTTCTCGGAATTCCGCTGATGTTTAACAATGCTTTGGAACTCTTCCATTGTTCTCGGAATTCTGCTGAAGTTTAAAAATGCTTTGGAACTCTTCCATTGCTCTGGGAATTCTGCTGAAGTTTAAAAATTCTGTGGAACTCTTCCATTGTTCTTGGAATTCCGCTATTGTTTAACAATGCTTTGGAACTCTTCCATTGTTCTCGGAAAAACACTGATGTTTTACAATGCTTTGGAACTCTTCCATTGTTCTCGGAATTCCGCAAAAGTTTATAAATGCTTTGGAACTCTTCCATTGTTCTCGGAATTCTGATGAAGTTTAAAAAAGCTTTGGAACTCTTCCATTGTTCTTGCAATTCCGTTGATGTTTAATAATGCTTTTGGAACTCTTCCATTGTTCTCGGAATTGTGCTAATGTTTAACAATGCTTTGGAACTCTTCCATTGATCTCGCAATTCCAGTGTAGTTTCAAAATGCTTTGGAACGCTTCCATTGTTCTCGGAATTCTGCTGAAGTTTAACAATGCTTTGGAACTCTTCCATTGTTCTCGGAATTCCGCTAATATTTAACAATGCTTTGGAACTCTTACATTGTTCTCGGAATTCCGGTGAAGTTTAGCCATGCTTTGGAACTCTTCCATTGTTCTCGGAATTCTGGTGAAGTTTAAAAATGCTTTGGATCTCTTCCATTGTTCTCGGAATTCCGCTGATGTTTAACAATGCTTTGGAACTCTTCCATTGTTCTCGGAATTCCGCTGTAGTTTAAAAATGCTTTGGAACTCTTCCAATGTTCTCGGAATTCCGCTGATGTTTAATAATGCTTTTGGAACTCTTCCATTGTCCTTGGAATTACACTGATGTTTAATAATGCTTTTGGAACTCTTCCATTGTTCTCGTAATTCCGTTGATGTTTAACAATGCTTTGGAACTCTTCTATTGTTCTGGGAATTCTGGTGAAGTTTAAAAATGCTTTGGAACTCTTCCATTGTTCACAGAAATCTGCTGTAGTTTAAAAAGCTTTGTAACTCTTCCATTGTTCTGGGATTTCTGCTGAAGTTTAAAATTGCTTTGGAACTCTTCCATTGTTCTCAGAATTCCAATGAAGCTTAAAAATGCTTTGGAACTCTTCCATGGTTCTCGGAATTCTGCTGAAGTTTAAAAAAGCTTTTGAACTATTCCTTTGTTCTCGGAATTCCGCTCATATTTAACAATGCTTTGGAACTCTTCCATTGTTCTTGGAATTCCGCTGATGTTTAACAATGCTTTGGAACGCTTCCATTGTTCTCGGAATTCTGGTGAAGTTTAAAAATGCTTTGGATCTCTTCCATTGTTCTCGGAATTCCGCTGATGTTTAACAATGCTTTGGAACTCTTCCATTGTTCTCGGAATTCCGCTGTAGTTTAACAATGCTTTGCAACTCTTTCATTGTTCTCGGAATTCGGCTGAAGCTTAACCATGCTTTATAACTCTTCCACGGTTCTCGAAATTCTGCTGAAGTTAAAAAAACTTTTGAACTATTCCTTTGTTCTCGGTATTCCGCTCATATTTAACAATGCTTTGGAACTCTTCCATTGTTCTCGGAATTCCGCTAATATTTAACAATGCTTTGGAACTCTTACATTGTTCTCGGAATTCCGGTGAAGTTTAGCTATGCTTTGGAACTCTTCCATTGTTCTCGGAATTCCGCTGAAGTTTAAAAATGCTTTGGAACTCTTCCATTGTTCTCGGAATTCTGCTGAAGTATAAAAAAGCTTTGGAACTCTTCCAATGTTCTCGGAATTCCGCTGATGTTTAACAATGCTTTGGATCTCTTTCATTATTCTCGGAATTCTGGTGAAGTATAAAAATGGTTTGGAACTCTTCCATTGTTCACGGAATTCTGCTGAAGTTTAAAAAGCTTTGGAACTCTTCCATTGTTCTGGGAATTCTGCTGAAGTTTAAAATTGCTTTGGAACTCTTCCATTGTCTTCGGAATTACACTGATGTTTAATAATGCTTTTGGAACTCTTCCATTGTTCTCGTAATTCTGCTGATGTTTAACAATGCTTTGGAACTCTTCCATTGTTCTCGGAATTCCGCTGATGTTTAACAATGCTTTGGAAGTATTCCATTGTTCTCGGAATTCTGGTGAAGTTTAAAAATGCTTTGGAACTCTTCCATTGTTCTCGGTATTCTGCTAATGTTTAACAATGCTTTGGAACTCTTCCATTGTTCTCGGAATTCCACTGATGTTTACCAATGCTTTGGAACTATTCAATTGTTCTCGGAATTCTGGTGAAGTTTAAAAATGCTTTGGATCTCTTCCATTGTTCTCGGAATTCCGCTGATGTTTAACAATGCTTTGGAACTCTTCCATTGTTCTCGGAATTCCGCTGTAGTTTAAAAATGCTTTGCAACTCTTTCATTGTTCTCGGAATTCCGCTGAAGCTTAACCATGCTTTATAACTATTCCATTGTTCTCGGAATTCCGCTGAAGTTTAAAAATGCTTTGGAACTCCTACATTGTTCTAGGAATTCTGCTGAAGTTAAAAAATGCTTTGGAACTCTTCCATTGTTCTGGGAATTCGGCTGAAGTTTAAAAATGCTTTGGAACTCTTCCTATGTTCTGGGACTTCTGCTGAAGTTTAAAATTGTTTTGGAAAATTCCATTGTTCTCAGAATTCCAATGAAGCTTAAAAATGCTTTGGAAATCTTACATTGTTCTCGGAATTCTGATGAAGTTTAAAAAAGCTTTGGAACTCTTCCATTGTTCTTGCAATTCCGTTGATGTTTAATAATGCTTTTGGAACTCATCCATTGTTCTCGGAATTGTGCTAATGTTTAACAATGCTTTGGAACTCTTCCATTGATCTCGCAATTCCAGTGTAGTTTCAAAATGCTTTGGAACGCTTCCATTGTTCTCGGAATTCTGCTGAAGTTTAACAATGCTTTGGAACTCTTCCATTGTTCTCGGAATTCTGTGGAAGTTTAAAAATGCTTTGGAACTCTTTCATTGTTCTCGGAATTCTGCTGAAGTTTAAAAATGCTTGGAACTCTTCCATTATTCTCGGAATTCTGCTGAAGTTTAAAAAAGCTTTGGAACTCTTCCATGGTTCTCGGAATTCTGCTGAAGTTTAAAAAAGCTTTTGAACTCTTCCATTGTTCTCGGAATTCCGCTAATATTTAACAATGCTTTGGAACTCTTACATTGTTCTCGGAATTCCGGTGAAGTTTAGCCATGCTTTGGAACTCTTCCATTGTTCTCGGAATTCTGGTGAAGTTTAAAAATGCTTTGGATCTCTTCCATTGTTCTCGGAATTCCGCTGATGTTTAACAATGCTTTGGAACTCTTCCATTGTTCTCGGAATTCCGCTGTAGTTTAAAAATGTTTTGGAACTCTTCCAATGTTCTCGGAATTCCGCTGATGTTTAATAATTCTTTTGGAACTCTTCCATTGTCCTTGGAATTACACTGATGTTTAATAATGCTTTTGGAACTCTTCCATTGTTCTCGTAATTCCGCTGATGTTTAACAATGCTTTGGAACTCTTCTATTGTTCTGGGAATTCTGGTGAAGTTTAAAAATGCTTTGGAACTCTTCCATTGTTCACAGAAATCTGCTGTAGTTTAAAAAGCTTTGTAACTCTTCCATTGTTCTGGGATTTCTGCTGAAGTTTAAAATTGTTTTGGAAAATTCCATTGTTCTCAGAATTCCAATGAAGCTTAAAAATGCTTTGGAAATCTTACATTGTTCTCGGAATTCCGCTAATGTTTAACAATGCTTTGGAACTCTTCCATTGTTCTCGGAATTCCGCTGTAGTTTAAAAATGCTTTGCAACTCTTTCATTGTTCTCGGAATTCTGCTGAAGCTTAACCATGCTTTATAACTATTCCATTGTTCTCGGAATTCCGCTGAAGTTTAAAAATGCTTTGGAACTCCTCCATTGTTCTAGGAATTCTGCTGAAGTTTAAAAATGCTTTGGAACTCTTCCATTGTCCTGGGAATTCGGCTGAAGTTTAAAAATGCTTTGGAACTCTTCCATTGTTCTGGGACTTCTGCTGAAGTTTAAAATTGTTTTGGAAAATTCCATTGTTCTCAGAATTCCAATGAAGCTTAAAAATGCTTTGGAACTCTTACATTGTTCTCGGAATTCCGCTAATTTTAAACAATGCTTTGGAACTCTTCCATTGTTCTCGGAATTCCGCTGTAGTTTAAAAATGCTTTGGAACTCTTTCATTGTTCTTGGAATTCCACTGACGTTTAGCCATGCTTTGGAACTCTTCCATTGTTCTCGGAATTCCGCTGAAGTTTAAAAATGCTTTCGAACTCTTCCACGGTTCTCGGAATTCTGATGAAGTTAAAAAAACTTTTGAACTATTCCAATGTTCTCGGTATTCCGCTCATATTTAACAATGCTTTGGAACTCTTCCATTGTTCTCGGAATTCCGCTGATGTTTAATAATGCTTTTGGAACTCATCCATTGTTCTCGGAATTCCACTAATGTTTAACAATGCTTTGGAACTCTTCCATTGTTCTCGGAATTCCGCTGTAGTTTAAAAATGCTTTGGAACTCTTCCAATGTTCTCGGAATTCCGCTGATGTTTAATAATGCTTTTGGAACTCTTCCATTGTCCTTGGAATTACACTGATGTTTAATAATGCTTTTGGAACTCTTCCATTGTTCTCGTAATTCCGCTGATATTTAACAATGCTTTGGAACTCATCCATTGTTCTCGGAATTCTGTTGATGTTTATTAATGCTTTTGGAACTCTTTCATTGTGGTCGGAATTCTGCTGAAGTTTAAAAATGATTTGGAACTCTTCCATTCTTCTCGAAATTCCGCTGATGTTTATCAAACCTATGGAACTCTTTCATTGTTCTCGGAATTCTGTTGATGTTTAGTAATGCTTTTGGAACTCTTCCATTGTTCTCGGATTTCTGCTGATGTTTAATAATGCTTTTTGAACTCTTCCATTGTTCTCGGAATTCCGCTGATGTTTAACAATGCTTTGGAACTCTTCCATTGTTCACGGAATTCTGCTTAAGTTTAAAAAGCTTTGGAACTCTTCCATTGTTCTGGGAATTCTGCTGAAGTTTAAAATTGCTTTGGAACTCTTCCATTGTCTTCGGAATTACACTGATGTTTAATAATGCTTTTGGAACTCTTCCATTGTTCTCGTAATTCCGCTGATGTTTAACAATGCTTTGGAACTCTTCTATTGTTCTGGGAATTCTGGTGAAGTTTAAAAATGCTTTGCAACTCTTTCATTGTTCTCGGAATTCCGCTGAAGCTTAACCATGCTTTATAACTATTCCATTGTTCTCGGAATTCCGCTGAAGTTTAAAAATGCTTTGGAACTCCTCCATTGTTCTAGGAATTCTGCTGAAGTTTAAAAATGCTTTGGAACTCTTCCATTGTTCTGGGAATTCGGCTGAAGTTTTAAAATGCTTTGGAACTCTTCCTATGTTCTGGGACTTCTGCTGAAGTTTAAAATTGTTTTGGAAAATTCCATTGTTCTCAGAATTCCAATGAAGCTTAACCATGCTTTATAACTATTCCATTGTTCTCGGAATTCCGCTGAAGTTTAAAAATGCTTTGGAACTCTTACATTGTTCTCGGAATTCCGCTAATTTTAAACAATGCTTTGGAACTCTTCCATTGTTCTCGGAATTCCGCTGTAGTTTAAAAATGCTTTGGAACTCTTTCATTGTTCTTGGAATTCCACTGACGTTTAGCCATGCTTTGGAACTCTTCCATTGTTCTCGGAATTCCGCTGAAGTTTAAAAATGCTTTCGAACTCTTCCACGGTTCTCGGAATTCTGCTGAAGTTAAAAAAACTTTTGAACTATTCCTTTGTTCTCGGTATTCCGCTCATATTTAACAATGCTTTGGAACTCTTCCATTGTTCTCGGAATTCCGCTGATGTTTAATAATGCTTTTGGAACTCATCCATTGTTCTCGGAATTCCACTAATGTTTAACAATGCTTTGGAACTCTTCCATTGTTCTCGGAATTCCGCTGTAGTTTAAAAATGCTTTTGGAACTCTTCCATTGTTCTCGTAATTCCGCTGATGTTTAACAATGCTTTGGAACTCTTCTATTGTTCTGGGAATTCTGGTGAAGTTTAAAAATGCTTTGGAACTCTTCCATTGTTCACAGAAATCTGCTGTAGTTTAAAAAGATTTGTAACTCTTCCATTGTTCTGGGATTTCTGCTGAAGTTTAAAATTGCTTTGGAACTCTTCCAATGTTCTCAGAATTCCAATGAAGCTTAAAAATGCTTTGGAACTCTGCCATTGTTCTCGGAATTCCCCTGATGTTTAACAATGCTTTGGAACTCTTCCATGGTTCTCGGAATTCTGCTGAAGTTTAAAAAAGCTTTTGAACTATTCCTTTGTTCTCGGAATTCCGCTCATATTTAACAATGCTTTGGAACTCTTCCATTGTTCTTGGAATTCCGCTGATGTTTAACAATGCTTTGGAACGCTTCCATTGTTCTCGGAATTCTGGTGAAGTTTAAAAATGCTTTGGATCTCTTCCATTGTTCTCGGAATTCCGCTGATGTTTAACAATGCTTTGGAACTCTTCCATTGTTCTCGGAATTCCGCTGTAGTTTAACAATGCTTTGCAACTCTTTCATTGTTCTCGGAATTCGGCTGAAGCTTAACCATGCTTTATAACTCTTCCACCGTTCTCGGAATTCTGCTGAAGTTAAAAAAACTTTTGAACTATTCCTTTGTTCTCGGCATTCCGCTCATATTTAACAATGCTTTGGAACTCTTCCATTGTTCTCGGAATTCCGCTAATATTTAACAATGCTTTGGAACTCTTACATTGTTCTCGGAATTCCGGTGAAGTTTAGCTATGCTTTGGAACTCTTCCATTGTTCTCGGAATTGCGCTGAAGTTTAAAAATGCTTTGGAACTCTTCCATTGTTCTCGGAATTCTGCTGAAGTTTAAAAAAGCTTTGGAACTCTTCCAATGTTCTCGGAATTCCGCTGATGTTTAACAATGCTTTGGATCTCTTTCATTATTCTCGGAATTCTGGTGAAGTATAAAAATGGTTTGGAACTCTTCCATTGTTCACGGAATTCTGCTGAAGTTTAAAAAGCTTTGGAACTCTTCCATTGTTCTGGGAATTCTGCTGAAGTTTAAAATTGCTTTGGAACTCTTCCATTGTCTTCGGAATTACACTGATGTTTAATAATGCTTTTGGAACTCTTCCATTGTTCTCGTAATTCTGCTGATGTTTAAAAATGCTTTGGAACTCTTCCATTGTTCTCGGAATTCCGCTGATGTTTAACAATGCTTTGGAAGTATTCCATTGTTCTCGGAATTCTGGTGAAGTTTAAAAATGCTTTGGAACTCTTCCATTGTTCTCGGTATTCTGCTAATGTTTAACAATGCTTTGGAACTCTTCCATTGTTCACGGAATTCCGCTGATGTTTACCAATGCTTTGGAACTATTCAATTGTTCTCGGAATTCTGGTGAAGTTTAAAAATGCTTTGGATCTCTTCCATTGTTCTCGGAATTTCGCTGATGTTTAACAATGCTTTGGAACTCTTCCATTGTTCTCGGAATTCCGCTGTAGTTTAAAAATGCTTTGCAACTCTTTCATTGTTCTCGGAATTCCGCTGAAGCTTAACCATGCTTTATAACTATTCCATTGTTCTCGGAATTCCGCTGAAGTTTAAAAATGCTTTGGAACTCCTCCATTGTTCTAGGAATTCTGCTGAAGTTTAAAAATGCTTTGGAACTCTTCCATTGTTCTGGGAATTCGGCTGAAGTTTAAAAATGCTTTGGAACTCTTCCTATGTTCTGGGACTTCTGCTGAAGTTTAAAATTGTTTTGGAAAATTCCATTGTTCTCAGAATTCCAATGAAGCTTAAAAATGCTTTGGAAATCTTACATTGTTCTCGGAATTCCGCTAATGTTTAACAATGCTTTGGAACTCTTCCATTGTTCTCGGAATTCCGCTGTAGTTTAAAAATGCTTTGCAACTCTTTCATTGTTCTCGGAATTCTGCTGAAGCTTAACCATGCTTTATAACTATTCCATTGTTCTCGGAATTCCGCTGAAGTTTAAAAATGCTTTGGAACTCCTCCATTGTTCTAGGAATTCTGCTGAAGTTTAAAAATGCTTCGGAACTCTTCCATTGTTCTGGGAATACGGCTGAAGTTTAAAAATGCTTTGGAACTCTTCCATTGTTCTGGGACTTCTGCTGAAGTTTAAAATTGTTTTGGAAAATTCCATTGTTCTCAGAATTCCAATGAAGCTTAAAAATGCTTTGGAACTCTTACATTGGTCTCGGAATTCCGCTAATTTTTAACAATGCTTTGGAACTCTTCCATTGTTCTCGGAATTCCGCTGTAGTTTAAAAATGCTTTGGAACTCTTTCATTGTTCTTGGAATTCCACTGACGTTTAGCCATGCTTTGGAACTCTTCCATTGTTCTCGGAATTCCGCTGAAGTTTAAAAATGCTTTCGAACTCTTCCACGGTTCTCGGAATTCTGCTGAAGTTAAAAAAACTTTTGAACTATTCCTTTGTTCTCGGTATTCCGCTCATATTTAACAATGCTTTGGAACTCTTCCATTGTTCTCGGAATTCCGCTGATGTTTAATAATGCTTTTGGAACTTATCCATTGTTCTCGGAATTCCACTAATGTTTAACAATGCTTTGGAACTCATCCATTGTTCTCGGAATTCTGTTGATGTTTATTAATGCTTTTGGAACTCTTTCATTGTGGTCGGAATTCTGCTGAAATTTAAAAATGATTTGGAACTCTTCCATTCTTCTCGAAATTCCGCTGATGTTTATCAAACCTATGGAACTCTTTCATTGTTCTCGGAATTCTGTTGATGTTTAGTAATGCTTTTGGAACTCTTCCATTGTTCTCGGATTTCTGCTGATGTTTAATAATGCTTTTTGAACTCTTCCATTGTTCTCGGAATTCCGCTGATGTTTAACAATGCTTTGGAACTCTTCCATTGTTCACGGAATTCTGCTTAAGTTTAAAAAGCTTTGGAACTCTTCCATTGTTCTGGGAATTCTGCTGAAGTTTAAAATTGCTTTGGAACTCTTCCATTGTCTTCGGAATTACACTGATGTTTAATAATGCTTTTTTAACTCTTCCATTGTTCTCGTAATTCTGCTGATGTTTAACAATGCTTTGGAACTCTTCCATTGTTCTCGGAATTCCGCTGATGTTTAACAATGCTTTGGAAGTATTCCATTGTTCTTGGAATTCTGGTGAAGTTTAAAAATGCTTTGGAACTCTTCCATTGTTCGCGGTATTCTGCTAATGTTTAACAATGCTTTGGAACTCTTCCATTGTTCTCGGAATTCCGCTGATGTTTACCAATGCTTTTGAACTATTCAATTGTTCTCGGAATTCTGGTGAAGTTTAAAAATGCTTTGGATCTCTTCCATTGTTCTCGGAAATCTGCTGATGTTTATCAATGCTTTGGAACTCTTCCATTGTTCTCGGAATTCCGCTGTAGTTTAAAAATGCTTTGCAACTCTTTCATTGTTCTCGGAATTCTGCTGAAGCTTAACCATGCTTTATAACTATTCCATTGTTCTCGGAATTCCGCTGAAGTTTAAAAATGCTTTGGAACTCCTCCATTGTTCTAGGAATTCTGCTGAAGTTTAAAAATGCTTTGGAACTCTTCCATTGTTCTGGGAATTCGGCTGAAGTTTAAAAATGCTTTGGAACTCTTCCATTGTTCTGGGACTTCTGCTGAAGTTTAAAATTGTTTTGGAAAATTCCATTGTTCTCAGAATTCCAATGAAGCTTAAAAATGCTTTGGAACTCTTACAATGTTCTCGGAATTCCGCTAATTTTTAACAATGCTTTGGAACTCTTCCATTGTTCTCGGAATTCCGCTGTAGTTTAAAAATGCTTTGGAACTCTTTCATTGTTCTTGGAATTCCACTGACGTTTAGCCATGCTTTGGAACTCTTCCATTGTTCTCGGAATTCCGCTGAAGTTTAAAAATGCTTTCGAACTCTTCCACGGTTCTCGGAATTCTGCTGAAGTTAAAAAAACTTTTGAACTATTCCTTTGTTCTCGGTATTCCGCTCATATTTAACAATGCTTTGGAACTCTTCCATTGTTCTCGGAATTCCGCTGATGTTTAATAATGCTTTTGGAACTCATCCATTGTTCTCGGAATTCCACTAATGTTTAACAATGCTTTGGAACTCATCCATTGTTCTCGGAATTCTGTTGATGTTTATTAATGCTTTTGGAACTCTTTCATTGTGGTCGGAAATCTGCTGAAGTTTAAAAATGATTTGGAACTCTTCCATTCTTTTCGAAATTCCGCTGATGTTTATCAAACCTATGGAACTCTTTCATTGTTCTCGGAATTCTGTTGATGTTTAGTAATGCTTTTGGAACTCTTCCATTGTTCTCGGATTTCTGCTGATGTTTAATAATGCTTTTTGAACTCTTCCATTGTTCTCGGAATTCCACTGATGTTTAACAATGCTTTGGAACTCTTCCATTGTTCTCGGAATTCTGCTGAAGTTTAAAAATGCTTTGGAACTCTTCCATTGCTCTGGGAATTCTGCTGAAGTTTAAAAATTCTGTGGAACTCTTCCATTGTTCTTGGAATTCCGCTAATGTTTAACAATGCTTTGGAACTCTTCCATTGTTCTCGGAAAAACACTGATGTTTTACAATGCTTTGGAACTCTTCCATTGTTCTCGGAATTCCGCAAAAGTTTATAAAAGCTTTGGAACTCTTCCATTGTTCTTGCAATTCCGTTGATGTTTAATAATGCTTTTGGAACTCATCCATTGTTCTCGGAATTGTGCTAATGTTTAACAATGCTTTGGAACTCTTCCATTGATCTCGCAATTCCAGTGTAGTTTCAAAATGCTTTGGAACGCTTCCATTGTTCTCGGAATTCTGCTGAAGTTTAACAATGCTTTGGAACTCTTCCATTGTTCTCGGAATTCTGTGGAAGTTTAAAAATGCTTTGGAACTCTTCCATTGTTCTCGGAATTCTGCTGAAGTTTAAAAATGCTTGGAACTCTTCCATTGTTCTCGGAATTCTGCTGAAGTTTAAAAAAGCTTTGGAACTCTTCCATGGTTCTCGGAATTCTGCTGAAGTTTAAAAAAGCTTTTGAACTCTTCCATTGTTCTCGGAATTCCGCTAATATTTAACAATGCTTTGGAACTCTTACATTGTTCTCGGAATTCCGGTGAAGTTTAGCCATGCTTTGGAACTCTTCCATTGTTCTCGGAATTCTGGTGAAGTTTAAAAATGCTTTGGATCTCTTCCATTGTTCTCGGAATTCCGCTGATGTTTAACAATGCTTTGGAACTCTTCCATTGTTCTCGGAATTCCGCTGTAGTTTAAAAATGCTTTGGAACTCTTCCAATGTTCTCGGAATTCCGCTGATGTTTAATAATGCTTTTGTAACTCTTCCATTGTCCTTGGAATTACACTGATGTTTAATAATGCTTTTGGAACTCTTCCATTGTTCTCGTAATTCCGCTGATGTTTAACAATGCTTTGGAACTCTTCTATTGTTCTGGGAATTCTGGTGAAGTTTAAAAATGCTTTGGAACTCTTCCATTGTTCACAGAAATCTGCTGTAGTTTAAAAAGCTTTGTAACTCTTCCATTGTTCTGGGATTTCTGCTGAAGTTTAAAATTGCTTTGGAACTCTTCCATTGTTCTCAGAATTCCAATGAAGCTTAAAAATGCTTTGGAACTCTGCCATTGTTCTCGGAATTCTGGTGAAGTTTAAAAATGCTTTGGATCTCTTCCATTGTTCTCGGAATTCCCCTGATGTTTAACAATGCTTTGGAACTCTTCCATGGTTCTCGGAATTCTGCTGAAGTTTAAAAAAGCTTTTGAACTATTCCTTTGTTCTCGGAATTCCGCTCATATTTAACAATGCTTTGGAACTCTTCCATTGTTCTTGGAATTCCGCTGATGTTTAACAATGCTTTGGAACGCTTCCATTGTTCTCGGAATTCTGGTGAAGTTTAAAAATGCTTTGGATCTCTTCCATTGTTCTCGGAATTCCGCTGATGTTTAACAATGCTTTGGAACTCTTCCATTGTTCTCGGAATTCCGCTGTAGTTTAACAATGCTTTGCAACTCTTTCATTGTTCTCGGAATTCGGCTGAAGCTTAACCATGCTTTATAACTCTTCCACGGTTCTCGGAATTCTGCTGAAGTTAAAAAAACTTTTGAACTATTCCTTTGTTCTCGGCATTCCGCTCATATTTAACAATGCTTTGGAACTCTTCCATTGTTCTCGGAATTTCGCTAATATTTAACAATGCTTTGGAACTCTTACATTGTTCTCGGAATTCCGGTGAAGTTTAGCTATGCTTTGGAACTCTTCCATTGTTCTCGGAATTGCGCTGAAGTTTAAAAATGCTTTGGAACTCTTCCATTGTTCTCGGAATTCTGCTGAAGTTTAAAAAAGCTTTGGAACTCTTCCAATGTTCTCGGAATTCCGCTGATGTTTAACAATGCTTTGGATCTCTTTCATTATTCTCGGAATTCTGGTGAAGTATAAAAATGGTTTGGAACTCTTCCATTGTTCACGGAATTCTGCTGAAGTTTAAAAAGCTTTGGAACTCTTCCATTGTTCTGGGAATTCTGCTGAAGTTTAAAATTGCTTTGGAACTCTTCCATTGTCTTCGGAATTACACTGATGTTTAATAATGCTTTTGGAACTCTTCCATTGTTCTCGTAATTCTGCTGATGTTTAACAATGCTTTGGAACTCTTCCATTGTTCTCGGAATTCCGCTGATGTTTAACAATGCTTTGGAAGTATTCCATTGTTCTCGGAATTCTGGTGAAGTTTAAAAATGCTTTGGAACTCTTCCATTGTTCTCGGTATTCTGCTAATGTTTAACAATGCTTTGGAACTCTTCCATTGTTCTCGGAATTCCGCTGATGTTTACCAATGCTTTGGAACTATTCAATTGTTCTCGGAATTCTGGTGAAGTTTAAAAATGCTTTGGATCTCTTCCATTGTTCTCGGAATTTCGCTGATGTTTAACAATGCTTTGGAACTCTTCCATTGTTCTCGGAATTCCGCTGTAGTTTAAAAATGCTTTGCAACTCTTTCATTGTTCTCGGAATTCCGCTGAAGCTTAACCATGCTTTATAACTATTCCATTGTTCTCGGAATTCCGCTGAAGTTTAAAAATGCTTTGGAACTCCTCCATTGTTCTAGGAATTCTGCTGAAGTTTAAAAATGCTTTGGAACTCTTCCATTGTTCTGGGAATTCGGCTGAAGTTTAAAAATGCTTTGGAACTCTTCCTATGTTCTGGGACTTCTGCTGAAGTTTAAAATTGTTTTGGAAAATTCCATTGTTCTCAGAATTCCAATGAAGCTTAAAAATGCTTTGGAAATCTTACATTGTTCTCGGAATTCCGCTAATGTTTAACAATGCTTTGGAACTCTTCCATTGTTCTCGGAATTCCGCTGTAGTTTAAAAATGCTTTGCAACTCTTTCATTGTTCTCGGAATTCTGCTGAAGCTTAACCATGCTTTATAACTATTCCATTGTTCTCGGAATTCCGCTGAAGTTTAAAAATGCTTTGGAACTCCTCCATTGTTCTAGGAATTCTGCTGAAGTTTAAAAATGCTTCGGAACTCTTCCATTGTTCTGGGAATACGGCTGAAGTTTAAAAATGCTTTGGAACTCTTCCATTGTTCTGGGACTTCTGCTGAAGTTTAAAATTGTTTTGGAAAATTCCATTGTTCTCAGAATTCCAATGAAGCTTAAAAATGCTTTGGAACTCTTACATTGGTCTCGGAATTCCGCTAATTTTTAACAATGCTTTGGAACTCTTCCATTGTTCTCGGAATTCCGCTGTAGTTTAAAAATGCTTTGGAACTCTTTCATTGTTCTTGGAATTCCACTGACGTTTAGCCATGCTTTGGAACTCTTCCATTGTTCTCGGAATTCCGCTGAAGTTTAAAAATGCTTTCGAACTCTTCCACGGTTCTCGGAATTCTGCTGAAGTTAAAAAAACTTTTGAACTATTCCTTTGTTCTCGGTATTCCGCTCATATTTAACAATGCTTTGGAACTCTTCCATTGTTCTCGGAATTCCGCTGATGTTTAATAATGCTTTTGGAACTTATCCATTGTTCTCGGAATTCCACTAATGTTTAACAATGCTTTGGAACTCATCCATTGTTCTCGGAATTCTGTTGATGTTTATTAATGCTTTTGGAACTCTTTCATTGTGGTCGGAATTCTGCTGAAATTTAAAAATGATTTGGAACTCTTCCATTCTTCTCGAAATTCCGCTGATGTTTATCAAACCTATGGAACTCTTTCATTGTTCTCGGAATTCTGTTGATGTTTAGTAATGCTTTTGGAACTCTTCCATTGTTCTCGGATTTCTGCTGATGTTTAATAATGCTTTTTGAACTCTTCCATTGTTCTCGGAATTCCGCTGATGTTTAACAATGCTTTGGAACTCTTCCATTGTTCACGGAATTCTGCTTAAGTTTAAAAAGCTTTGGAACTCTTCCATTGTTCTGGGAATTCTGCTGAAGTTTAAAATTGCTTTGGAACTCTTCCATTGTCTTCGGAATTACACTGATGTTTAATAATGCTTTTTTAACTCTTCCATTGTTCTCGTAATTCTGCTGATGTTTAACAATGCTTTGGAACTCTTCCATTGTTCTCGGAATTCCGCTGATGTTTAACAATGCTTTGGAAGTATTCCATTGTTCTTGGAATTCTGGTGAAGTTTAAAAATGCTTTGGAACTCTTCCATTGTTCTCGGTATTCTGCTAATGTTTAACAATGCTTTGGAACTCTTCCATTGTTCTCGGAATTCCGCTGATGTTTACCAATGCTTTTGAACTATTCAATTGTTCTCGGAATTCTGGTGAAGTTTAAAAATGCTTTGGATCTCTTCCATTGTTCTCGGAAATCTGCTGATGTTTATCAATGCTTTGGAACTCTTCCATTGTTCTCGGAATTCCGCTGTAGTTTAAAAATGCTTTGCAACTCTTTCATTGTTCTCGGAATTCTGCTGAAGCTTAACCATGCTTTATAACTATTCCATTGTTCTCGGAATTCCGCTGAAGTTTAAAAATGCTTTGGAACTCCTCCATTGTTCTAGGAATTCTGCTGAAGTTTAAAAATGCTTTGGAACTCTTCCATTGTTCTGGGAATTCGGCTGAAGTTTAAAAATGCTTTGGAACTCTTCCATTGTTCTGGGACTTCTGCTGAAGTTTAAAATTGTTTTGGAAAATTCCATTGTTCTCAGAATTCCAATGAAGCTTAAAAATGCTTTGGAACTCTTACATTGTTCTCGGAATTCCGCTAATTTTTAACAATGCTTTGGAACTCTTCCATTGTTCTCGGAATTCCGCTGTAGTTTAAAAATGCTTTGGAACTCTTTCATTGTTCTTGGAATTCCACTGACGTTTAGCCATGCTTTGGAACTCTTCCATTGTTCTCGGAATTCCGCTGAAGTTTAAAAATGCTTTCGAACTCTTCCACGGTTCTCGGAATTCTGCTGAAGTTAAAAAAACTTTTGAACTATTCCTTTGTTCTCGGTATTCCGCTCATATTTAACAATGCTTTGGAACTCTTCCATTGTTCTCGGAATTCCGCTGATGTTTAATAATGCTTTTGGAACTCATCCATTGTTCTCGGAATTCCACTAATGTTTAACAATGCTTTGGAACTCATCCATTGTTCTCGGAATTCTGTTGATGTTTATTAATGCTTTTGGAACTCTTTCATTGTGGTCGGAATTCTGCTGAAGTTTAAAAATGATTTGGAACTCTTCCATTCTTTTCGAAATTCCGCTGATGTTTATCAAACCTATGGAACTCTTTCATTGTTCTCGGAATTCTGTTGATGTTTAGTAATGCTTTTGGAACTCTTCCATTGTTCTCGGATTTCTGCTGATGTTTAATAATGCTTTTTGAACTCTTCCATTGTTCTCGGAATTCCACTGATGTTTAACAATGCTTTGGAACTCTTCCATTGTTCTCGGAATTCTGCTGAAGTTTAAAAATGCTTTGGAACTCTTCCATTGCTCTGGGAATTCTGCTGAAGTTTAAAAATTCTGTGGAACTCTTCCATTGTTCTTGGAATTCCGCTAATGTTTAACAATGCTTTGGAACTCTTCCATTGTTCTCGGAAAAACACTGATGTTTTACAATGCTTTGGAACTCTTCCATTGTTCTCGGAATTCCGCAAAAGTTTATAAAAGCTTTGGAACTCTTCCATTGTTCTTGCAATTCCGTTGATGTTTAATAATGCTTTTGGAACTCATCCATTGTTCTCGGAATTGTGCTAATGTTTAACAATGCTTTGGAACTCTTCCATTGATCTCGCAATTCCAGTGTAGTTTCAAAATGCTTTGGAACGCTTCCATTGTTCTCGGAATTCTGCTGAAGTTTAACAATGCTTTGGAACTCTTCCATTGTTCTCGGAATTCTGTGGAAGTTTAAAAATGCTTTGGAACTCTTCCATTGTTCTCGGAATTCTGCTGAAGTTTAAAAATGCTTGGAACTCTTCCATTGTTCTCGGAATTCTGCTGAAGTTTAAAAAAGCTTTGGAACTCTTCCATGGTTCTCGGAATTCTGCTGAAGTTTAAAAAAGCTTTTGAACTCTTCCATTGTTCTCGGAATTCCGCTAATATTTAACAATGCTTTGGAACTCTTACATTGTTCTCGGAATTCCGGTGAAGTTTAGCCATGCTTTGGAACTCTTCCATTGTTCTCGGAATTCTGGTGAAGTTTAAAAATGCTTTGGATCTCTTCCATTGTTCTCGGAATTCCGCTGATGTTTAACAATGCTTTGGAACTCTTCCATTGTTCTCGGAATTCCGCTGTAGTTTAAAAATGCTTTGGAACTCTTCCAATGTTCTCGGAATTCCGCTGATGTTTAATAATGCTTTTGGAACTCTTCCATTGTCCTTGGAATTACACTGATGTTTAATAATGCTTTTGGAACTCTTCCATTGTTCTCGTAATTCCGCTGATGTTTAACAATGCTTTGGAACTCTTCTATTGTTCTGGGAATTCTGGTGAAGTTTAAAAATGCTTTGGAACTCTTCCATTGTTCACAGAAATCTGCTGTAGTTTAAAAAGCTTTGTAACTCTTCCATTGTTCTGGGATTTCTGCTGAAGTTTAAAATTGCTTTGGAACTCTTCCATTGTTCTCAGAATTCCAATGAAGCTTAAAAATGCTTTGGAACTCTGCCATTGTTCTCGGAATTCTGGTGAAGTTTAAAAATGCTTTGGATCTCTTCCATTGTTCTCGGAATTCCCCTGATGTTTAACAATGCTTGGGAACTCTTCCATGGTTCTCGGAATTCTGCTGAAGTTTAAAAAAGCTTTTGAACTATTCCTTTGTTCTCGGAATTCCGCTCATATTTAACAATGCTTTGGAACTCTTCCATTGTTCTTGGAATTCCGCTGATGTTTAACAATGCTTTGGAACGCTTCCATTGTTCTCGGAATTCTGGTGAAGTTTAAAAATGCTTTGGATCTCTTCCATTGTTCTCGGAATTCCGCTGATGTTTAACAATGCTTTGGAACTCTTCCATTGTTCTCGGAATTCCGCTGTAGTTTAACAATGCTTTGCAACTCTTTCATTGTTCTCGGAATTCGGCTGAAGCTTAACCATGCTTTATAACTCTTCCACGGTTCTCGGAATTCTGCTGAAGTTAAAAAAACTTTTGAACTATTCCTTTGTTCTCGGTATTCCGCTCATATTTAGCAATGCTTTGGAACTCTTCCATTGTTCTCGGAATTCCGCTAATATTTAACAATGCTTTGGAACTCTTACATTGTTCTCGGAATTCCGGTGAAGTTTAGCTATGCTTTGGAACTCTTCCATTGTTCTCGGAATTCCGCTGATGTTTAACAATGCTTTGGAACTCTTCCATTGTTCTCGGAATTCCGCTGATGTTTAACAATGCTTTGGAAGTATTCCATTGTTCTCGGAATTCTGGTGAAGTTTAAAAATGCTTTGGAACTCTTCCATTGTTCTCGGTATTCTGCTAATGTTTAACAATGCTTTGGAACTCTTCCATTGTTCTCGGAATTCCGCTGATGTTTACCAATGCTTTGGAACTATTCAATTGTTCTCGGAATTCTGGTGAAGTTTAAAAATGCTTTGGATCTCTTCCATTGTTCTCGGAATTTCGCTGATGTTTAACAATGCTTTGGAACTCTTCCATTGTTCTCGGAATTCCGCTGTAGTTTAAAAATGCTTTGCAACTCTTTCATTGTTCTCGGAATTCCGCTGAAGCTTAACCATGCTTTATAACTATTCCATTGTTCTCGGAATTCCGCTGAAGTTTAAAAATGCTTTGGAACTCCTCCATTGTTCTAGGAATTCTGCTGAAGTTTAAAAATGCTTTGGAACTCTTCCATTGTTCTGGGAATTCGGCTGAAGTTTAAAAATGCTTTGGAACTCTTCCTATGTTCTGGGACTTCTGCTGAAGTTTAAAATTGTTTTGGAAAATTCCATTGTTCTCAGAATTCCAATGAAGCTTAAAAATGCTTTGGAAATCTTACATTGTTCTCGGAATTCCGCTAATGTTTAACAATGCTTTGGAACTCTTCCATTGTTCTCGGAATTCCGCTGTAGTTTAAAAATGCTTTGCAACTCTTTCATTGTTCTCGGAATTCTGCTGAAGCTTAACCATGCTTTATAACTATTCCATTGTTCTCGGAATTCCGCTGAAGTTTAAAAATGCTTTGGAACTCCTCCATTGTTCTAGGAATTCTGCTGAAGTTTAAAAATGCTTCGGAACTCTTCCATTGTTCTGGGAATACGGCTGAAGTTTAAAAATGCTTTGGAACTCTTCCATTGTTCTGGGACTTCTGCTGAAGTTTAAAATTGTTTTGGAAAATTCCATTGTTCTCAGAATTCCAATGAAGCTTAAAAATGCTTTGGAACTCTTACATTGGTCTCGGAATTCCGCTAATTTTTAACAATGCTTTGGAACTCTTCCATTGTTCTCGGAATTCCGCTGTAGTTTAAAAATGCTTTGGAACTCTTTCATTGTTCTTGGAATTCCACTGACGTTTAGCCATGCTTTGGAACTCTTCCATTGTTCTCGGAATTCCGCTGAAGTTTAAAAATGCTTTCGAACTCTTCCACGGTTCTCGGAATTCTGCTGAAGTTAAAAAAACTTTTGAACTATTCCTTTGTTCTCGGTATTCCGCTCATATTTAACAATGCTTTGGAACTCTTCCATTGTTCTCGGAATTCCGCTGATGTTTAATAATGCTTTTGGAAATTATCCATTGTTCTCGGAATTCCACTAATGTTTAACAATGCTTTGGAACTCATCCATTGTTCTCGGAATTCTGTTGATGTTTATTAATGCTTTTGGAACTCTTTCATTGTGGTCGGAATTCTGCTGAAATTTAAAAATGATTTGGAACTCTTCCATTCTTCTCGAAATTCCGCTGATGTTTATCAAACCTATGGAACTCTTTCATTGTTCTCGGAATTCTGTTGATGTTTAGTAATGCTTTTGGAACTCTTCCATTGTTCTCGGATTTCTGCTGATGTTTAATAATGCTTTTTGAACTCTTCCATTGTTCTCGGAATTCCGCTGATGTTTAACAATGCTTTGGAACTCTTCCATTGTTCACGGAATTCTGCTTAAGTTTAAAAAGCTTTGGAACTCTTCCATTGTTCTGGGAATTCTGCTGAAGTTTAAAATTGCTTTGGAACTCTTCCATTGTCTTCGGAATTACACTGATGTTTAATAATGCTTTTTTAACTCTTCCATTGTTCTCGTAATTCTGCTGATGTTTAACAATGCTTTGGAACTCTTCCATTGTTCTCGGAATTCCGCTGATGTTTAACAATGCTTTGGAAGTATTCCATTGTTCTTGGAATTCTGGTGAAGTTTAAAAATGCTTTGGAACTCTTCCATTGTTCTCGGTATTCTGCTAATGTTTAACAATGCTTTGGAACTCTTCCATTGTTCTCGGAATTCCGCTGATGTTTACCAATGCTTTTGAACTATTCAATTGTTCTCGGAATTCTGGTGAAGTTTAAAAATGCTTTGGATCTCTTCCATTGTTCTCGGAAATCTGCTGATGTTTATCAATGCTTTGGAACTCTTCCATTGTTCTCGGAATTCCGCTGTAGTTTAAAAATGCTTTGCAACTCTTTCATTGTTCTCGGAATTCTGCTGAAGCTTAACCATGCTTTATAACTATTCCATTGTTCTCGGAATTCCGCTGAAGTTTAAAAATGCTTTGGAACTCCTCCATTGTTCTAGGAATTCTGCTGAAGTTTAAAAATGCTTTGGAACTCTTCCATTGTTCTGGGAATTCGGCTGAAGTTTAAAAATGCTTTGGAACTCTTCCATTGTTCTGGGACTTCTGCTGAAGTTTAAAATTGTTTTGGAAAATTCCATTGTTCTCAGAATTCCAATGAAGCTTAAAAATGCTTTGGAACTCTTACATTGTTCTCGGAATTCCGCTAATTTTTAACAATGCTTTGGAACTCTTCCATTGTTCTCGGAATTCCGCTGTAGTTTAAAAATGCTTTGGAACTCTTTCATTGTTCTTGGAATTCCACTGACGTTTAGCCATGCTTTGGAACTCTTCCATTGTTCTCGGAATTCCGCTGAAGTTTAAAAATGCTTTCGAACTCTTCCACGGTTCTCGGAATTCTGCTGAAGTTAAAAAAACTTTTGAACTATTCCTTTGTTCTCGGTATTCCGCTCATATTTAACAATGCTTTGGAACTCTTCCATTGTTCTCGGAATTCCGCTGATGTTTAATAATGCTTTTGGAACTCATCCATTGTTCTCGGAATTCCACTAATGTTTAACAATGCTTTGGAACTCATCCATTGTTCTCGGAATTCTGTTGATGTTTATTAATGCTTTTGGAACTCTTTCATTGTGGTCGGAATTCTGCTGAAGTTTAAAAATGATTTGGAACTCTTCCATTCTTTTCGAAATTCCGCTGATGTTTATCAAACCTATGGAACTCTTTCATTGTTCTCGGAATTCTGTTGATGTTTAGTAATGCTTTTGGAACTCTTCCATTGTTCTCGGATTTCTGCTGATGTTTAATAATGCTTTTTGAACTCTTCCATTGTTCTCGGAATTCCACTGATGTTTAACAATGCTTTGGAACTCTTCCATTGTTCTCGGAATTCTGCTGAAGTTTAAAAATGCTTTGGAACTCTTCCATTGCTCTGGGAATTCTGCTGAAGTTTAAAAATTCTGTGGAACTCTTCCATTGTTCTTGGAATTCCGCTAATGTTTAACAATGCTTTGGAACTCTTCCATTGTTCTCGGAAAAACACTGATGTTTTACAATGCTTTGGAACTCTTCCATTGTTCTCGGAATTCCGCAAAAGTTTATAAAAGCTTTGGAACTCTTCCATTGTTCTTGCAATTCCGTTGATGTTTAATAATGCTTTTGGAACTCATCCATTGTTCTCGGAATTGTGCTAATGTTTAACAATGCTTTGGAACTCTTCCATTGATCTCGCAATTCCAGTGTAGTTTCAAAATGCTTTGGAACGCTTCCATTGTTCTCGGAATTCTGCTGAAGTTTAACAATGCTTTGGAACTCTTCCATTGTTCTCGGAATTCTGTGGAAGTTTAAAAATGCTTTGGAACTCTTCCATTGTTCTCGGAATTCTGCTGAAGTTTAAAAATGCTTGGAACTCTTCCATTGTTCTCGGAATTCTGCTGAAGTTTAAAAAAGCTTTGGAACTCTTCCATGGTTCTCGGAATTCTGCTGAAGTTTAAAAAAGCTTTTGAACTCTTCCATTGTTCTCGGAATTCCGCTAATATTTAACAATGCTTTGGAACTCTTACATTGTTCTCGGAATTCCGGTGAAGTTTAGCCATGCTTTGGAACTCTTCCATTGTTCTCGGAATTCTGGTGAAGTTTAAAAATGCTTTGGATCTCTTCCATTGTTCTCGGAATTCCGCTGATGTTTAACAATGCTTTGGAACTCTTCCATTGTTCTCGGAATTCCGCTGTAGTTTAAAAATGCTTTGGAACTCTTCCAATGTTCTCGGAATTCCGCTGATGTTTAATAATGCTTTTGGAACTCTTCCATTGTCCTTGGAATTACACTGATGTTTAATAATGCTTTTGGAACTCTTCCATTGTTCTCGTAATTCCGCTGATGTTTAACAATGCTTTGGAACTCTTCTATTGTTCTGGGAATTCTGGTGAAGTTTAAAAATGCTTTGGAACTCTTCCATTGTTCACAGAAATCTGCTGTAGTTTAAAAAGCTTTGTAACTCTTCCATTGTTCTGGGATTTCTGCTGAAGTTTAAAATTGCTTTGGAACTCTTCCATTGTTCTCAGAATTCCAATGAAGCTTAAAAATGCTTTGGAACTCTGCCATTGTTCTCGGAATTCTGGTGAAGTTTAAAAATGCTTTGGATCTCTTCCATTGTTCTCGGAATTCCCCTGATGTTTAACAATGCTTGGGAACTCTTCCATGGTTCTCGGAATTCTGCTGAAGTTTAAAAAAGCTTTTGAACTATTCCTTTGTTCTCGGAATTCCGCTCATATTTAACAATGCTTTGGAACTCTTCCATTGTTCTTGGAATTCCGCTGATGTTTAACAATGCTTTGGAACGCTTCCATTGTTCTCGGAATTCTGGTGAAGTTTAAAAATGCTTTGGATCTCTTCCATTGTTCTCGGAATTCCGCTGATGTTTAACAATGCTTTGGAACTCTTCCATTGTTCTCGGAATTCCGCTGTAGTTTAACAATGCTTTGCAACTCTTTCATTGTTCTCGGAATTCGGCTGAAGCTTAACCATGCTTTATAACTCTTCCACGGTTCTCGGAATTCTGCTGAAGTTAAAAAAACTTTTGAACTATTCCTTTGTTCTCGGTATTCCGCTCATATTTAACAATGCTTTGGAACTCTTCCATTGTTCTCGGAATTCCGCTAATATTTAACAATGCTTTGGAACTCTTACATTGTTCTCGGAATTCCGGTGAAGTTTAGCTATGCTTTGGAACTCTTCCATTGTTCTCGGAATTCCGCTGAAGTTTAAAAATGCTTTGGAACTCTTCCATTGTTCTCGGAATTCTGCTGAAGTTTAAAAAAGCTTTGGAACTCTTCCAATGTTCTCGGAATTCCGCTGATGTTTAACAATGCTTTGGATCTCTTTCATTATTCTCGGAATTCTGGAGAAGTATAAAAATGGTTTGGAACTCTTCCATTGTTCACGGAATTCTGCTGAAGTTTAAAAAGCTTTGGAACTCTTCCATTGTTCTGGGAATTCTGCTGAAGTTTAAAATTGCTTTGGAACTCTTCCATTGTCTTCGGAATTACACTGATGTTTAATAATGCTTTTGGAACTCTTCCATAGTTCTCGTAATTCTGCTGATGTTTAGCAATGCTTTGGAACTCTTCCATTGTTCTCGGAATTCCGCTGATGTTTAACAATGCTTTGGAAGTATTCCATTGTTCTCGGAATTCTGGTGAAGTTTAAAAATGCTTTGGAACTCTTCCATTGTTCTCTGTATTCTGCTAATGTTTAACAATGCTTTGTAACTCTTCCATTGTTATCGGAATTCCGCTGATGTTTACCAATGCTTTGGAACTATTCAATTGTTCTCGGAATTCTGGTGAAGTTTAAAAATGCTTTGGATCTCTTCCATTGTTCTCGGAATTCCGCTGATGTTTAACAATGCTTTGGAACTCTTCCATTGTTCTCGGAATTCCGCTGTAGTTTAAAAATGCTTTGCAACTCTTTCATTGTTCTCGGAATTCCGCTGAAGCTTAACCATGCTTTATAACTATTCCATTGTTCTCGGAATTCCGCTGAAGTTTAAAAATGCTTTGGAACTCCTCCATTGTTCTAGGAATTCTGCTGAAGTTTAAAAATGCTTTGGAACTCTTCCATTGTTCTGGGAATTCGGCTGAAGTTTAAAAATGCTTTGGAACTCTTCCTATGTTCTGGGACTTCTGCTGAAGTTTAAAATTGTTTTGGAAAATTCCATTGTTCTCAGAATTCCAATGAAGCTTAAAAATGCTTTGGAAATCTTACATTGTTCTCGGAATTCCGCTAATTTTTAACAATGCTTTGGAACTCTTCCATTGTTCTCGGAATTCCGCTGTAGTTTAAAAATGCTTTGGAACTCTTTCATTGTTCTTGGAATTCCACTGACGTTTAGCCATGCTTTGGAACTCTTCCACGGTTCTCGGAATTCTGCTGAAGTTAAAAAAACTTTTGAACTATTCCTTTGTTCTCGGTATTCCGCTCATATTTAACAATGCTTTGGAACTCTTCCATTGTTCTCGGAATTCCGCTGATGTTTAATAATGCTTTTGGAACTCATCCATTGTTCTCGGAATTCCACTAATGTTTAACAATGCTTTGGAACTCATCCATTGTTCTCGGAATTCTGTTGATGTTTATTAATGCTTTTGGAACTCTTTCATTGTGGTCGGAATTCTGCTGAAGTTTAAAAATGATTTGGAACTCTTCCATTCTTCTCGAAATTCCGCTGATGTTTATCAAACCTATGGAACTCTTTCATTGTTCTCGGAATTCTGTTGATGTTTAGTAATGCTTTTGGAACTCTTCCATTGTTCTCGGATTTCTGCTGATGTTTAATAATGCTTTTTGAACTCTTCCATTGTTCTCGGAATTCCGCTGATGTTTAACAATGCTTTGGAACTCTTCCATTGTTCTCGGAATTCTGCTGAAGTTTAAAAATGCTTTGGAACTCTTCCATTGCTCTGGGAATTCTGCTGAAGTTTAAAAATTCTGTGGAACTCTTCCATTGTTCTTGGAATTCCGCTATTGTTTAACAATGCTTTGGAACTCTTCCATTGTTCTCGGAAAAACACTGATGTTTTACAATGCTTTGGAACTCTTCCATTGTTCTCGGAATTCCGCAAAAGTTTATAAATGCTTTGGAACTCTTCCATTGTTCTCGGAATTCTGATGAAGTTTAAAAAAGCTTTGGAACTCTTCCATTGTTCTTGCAATTCCGTTGATGTTTAATAATGCTTTTGGAACTCATCCATTGTTCTCGGAATTGTGCTAATGTTTAACAATGCTTTGGAACTCTTCCATTGATCTCGCAATTCCAGTGTAGTTTCAAAATGCTTTGGAACGCTTCCATTGTTCTCGGAATTCTGCTGAAGTTTAACAATGCTTTGGAACTCTTCCATTGTTCTCGGAATTCTGTGGAAGTTTAAAAATGCTTTGGAACTCTTCCATTGTTCTCGGAATTCTGCTGAAGTTTAAAAATGCTTGGAACTCTTCCATTATTCTCGGAATTCTGCTGAAGTTTAAAAAAGCTTTGGAACTCTTCCATGGTTCTCGGAATTCTGCTGAAGTTTAAAAAAGCTTTTGAACTCTTCCATTGTTCTCGGAATTCCGCTAATATTTAACAATGCTTTGGAACTCTTACATTGTTCTCGGAATTCCGGTGAAGTTTAGCCATGCTTTGGAACTCTTCCATTGTTCTCGGAATTCTGGTGAAGTTTAAAAATGCTTTGGATCTCTTCCATTGTTCTCGGAATTCCGCTGTAGTTTAAAAATGCTTTGGAACTCTTCCAATGTTCTCGGAATTCCGCTGATGTTTAATAATGCTTTTGGAACTCTTCCATTGTCCTTGGAATTACACTGATGTTTAATAATGCTTTTGGAACTCTTCCATTGTTCTCGTAATTCCGTTGATGTTTAACAATGCTTTGGAACTCTTCTATTGTTCTGGGAATTCTGGTGAAGTTTAAAAATGCTTTGGAACTCTTCCATTGTTCACAGAAATCTGCTGTAGTTTAAAAAGCTTTGTAACTCTTCCATTGTTCTGGGATTTCTGCTGAAGTTTAAAATTGCTTTGGAACTCTTCCATTGTTCTCAGAATTCCAATGAAGCTTAAAAATGCTTTGGAACTCTTCCATGGTTCTCGGAATTCTGCTGAAGTTTAAAAAAGCTTTTGAACTATTCCTTTGTTCTCGGAATTCCGCTCATATTTAACAATGCTTTGGAACTCTTCCATTGTTCTTGGAATTCCGCTGATGTTTAACAATGCTTTGGAACGCTTCCATTGTTCTCGGAATTCTGGTGAAGTTTAAAAATGCTTTGGATCTCTTCCATTGTTCTCGGAATTCCGCTGATGTTTAACAATGCTTTGGAACTCTTCCATTGTTCTCGGAATTCCGCTGTAGTTTAACAATGCTTTGCAACTCTTTCATTGTTCTCGGAATTCGGCTGAAGCTTAACCATGCTTTATAACTCTTCCACGGTTCTCGAAATTCTGCTGAAGTTAAAAAAACTTTTGAACTATTCCTTTGTTCTCGGTATTCCGCTCATATTTAACAATGCTTTGGAACTCTTCCATTGTTCTCGGAATTCCGCTAATATTTAACAATGCTTTGGAACTCTTACATTGTTCTCGGAATTCCGGTGAAGTTTAGCTATGCTTTGGAACTCTTCCATTGTTCTCGGAATTCCGCTGAAGTTTAAAAATGCTTTGGAACTCTTCCATTGTTCTCGGAATTCTGCTGAAGTATAAAAAAGCTTTGGAACTCTTCCAATGTTCTCGGAATTCCGCTGATGTTTAACAATGCTTTGGATCTCTTTCATTATTCTCGGAATTCTGGTGAAGTATAAAAATGGTTTGGAACTCTTCCATTGTTCACGGAATTCTGCTGAAGTTTAAAAAGCTTTGGAACTCTTCCATTGTTCTGGGAATTCTGCTGAAGTTTAAAATTGCTTTGGAACTCTTCCATTGTCTTCGGAATTACACTGATGTTTAATAATGCTTTTGGAACTCTTCCATTGTTCTCGTAATTCTGCTGATGTTTAACAATGCTTTGGAACTCTTCCATTGTTCTCGGAATTCCGCTGATGTTTAACAATGCTTTGGAAGTATTCCATTGTTCTCGGAATTCTGGTGAAGTTTAAAAATGCTTTGGAACTCTTCCATTGTTCTCGGTATTCTGCTAATGTTTAACAATGCTTTGGAACTCTTCCATTGTTCTCGGAATTCCGCTGATGTTTACCAATGCTTTGGAACTATTCAATTGTTCTCGGAATTCTGGTGAAGTTTAAAAATGCTTTGGATCTCTTCCATTGTTCTCGGAATTCCGCTGATGTTTAACAATGCTTTGGAACTCTTCCATTGTTCTCGGAATTCCGCTGTAGTTTAAAAATGCTTTGCAACTCTTTCATTGTTCTCGGAATTCCGCTGAAGCTTAACCATGCTTTATAACTATTCCATTGTTCTCGGAATTCCGCTGAAGTTTAAAAATGCTTTGGAACTAATACATTGTTCTAGGAATTCTGCTGAAGTTAAAAAATGCTTTGGAACTCTTCCATTGTTCTGGGAATTCGGCTGAAGTTTAAAAATGCTTTGGAACTCTTCCTATGTTCTGGGACTTCTGCTGAAGTTTAAAATTGTTTTGGAAAATTCCATTGTTCTCAGAATTCCAATGAAGCTTAAAAATGCTTTGGAAATCTTACATTGTTCTCGGAATTCTGATGAAGTTTAAAAAAGCTTTGGAACTCTTCCATTGTTCTTGCAATTCCGTTGATGTTTAATAATGCTTTTGGAACTCATCCATTGTTCTCGGAATTGTGCTAATGTTTAACAATGCTTTGGAACTCTTCCATTGATCTCGCAATTCCAGTGTAGTTTCAAAATGCTTTGGAACGCTTCCATTGTTCTCGGAATTCTGCTGAAGTTTAACAATGCTTTGGAACTCTTCCATTGTTCTCGGAATTCTGTGGAAGTTTAAAAATGCTTTGGAACTCTTTCATTGTTCTCGGAATTCTGCTGAAGTTTAAAAATGCTTGGAACTCTTCCATTATTCTCGGAATTCTGCTGAAGTTTAAAAAAGCTTTGGAACTCTTCCATGGTTCTCGGAATTCTGCTGAAGTTTAAAAAAGCTTTTGAACTCTTCCATTGTTCTCGGAATTCCGCTAATATTTAACAATGCTTTGGAACTCTTACATTGTTCTCGGAATTCCGGTGAAGTTTAGCCATGCTTTGGAACTCTTCCATTGTTCTCGGAATTCTGGTGAAGTTTAAAAATGCTTTGGATCTCTTCCATTGTTCTCGGAATTCCGCTGATGTTTAACAATGCTTTGGAACTCTTCCATTGTTCTCGGAATTCCGCTGTAGTTTAAAAATGTTTTGGAACTCTTCCAATGTTCTCGGAATTCCGCTGATGTTTAATAATGCTTTTGGAACTCTTCCATTGTCCTTGGAATTACACTGATGTTTAATAATGCTTTTGGAACTCTTCCATTGTTCTCGTAATTCCGCTGATGTTTAACAATGCTTTGGAACTCTTCTATTGTTCTGGGAATTCTGGTGAAGTTTAAAAATGCTTTGGAACTCTTCCATTGTTCACAGAAATCTGCTGTAGTTTAAAAAGCTTTGTAACTCTTCCATTGTTCTGGGATTTCTGCTGAAGTTTAAAATTGCTTTGGAACTCTTCCATTGTTCTCAGAATTCCAATGAAGCTTAAAAATGCTTTGGAACTCTTCCATGGTTCTCGGAATTCTGCTGAAGTTTAAAAAAGCTTTTGAACTATTCCTTTGTTCTCGGAATTCCGCTCATATTTAACAATGCTTTGGAACTCTTCCATTGTTCTTGGAATTCCGCTGATGTTTAACAATGCTTTGGAACATTTCCATTGTTCTCGGAATTCTGGTGAAGTTTAAAAATGCTTTGGATCTCTTCCATTGTTCTCGGAATTCCGCTGATGTTTAACAATGCTTTGGAACTCTTCCATTGTTCTCGGAATTCCGCTGTAGTTTAACAATGCTTTGCAACTCTTTCATTGTTCTCGGAATTCGGCTGAAGCTTAACCATGCTTTATAACTCTTCCACGGTTCTCGGAATTCTGCTGAAGTTAAAAAAACTTTTGAACTATTCCTTTGTTCTCGGTATTCCGCTCATATTAAACAATGCTTTGGAACTCTTCCATTGTTCTCGGAATTCCGCTAATATTTAACAATGCTTTGGAACTCTTACATTGTTCTCGGAATTCCGGTGAAGTTTAGCTATGCTTTGGAACTCTTCCATTGTTCTCGGAATTCCGCTGAAGTTTAAAAATGCTTTGGAACTCTTCCATTGTTCTCGGAATTCTGCTGAAGTTTAAAAAAGCTTTGGAACTCTTCCAATGTTCTCGGAATTCCGCTGATGTTTAACAATGCTTTGGATCTCTTTCATTATTCTCGGAATTCTGGTGAAGTATAAAAATGGTTTGGAACTCTTCCATTGTTCACGGAATTCTGCTGAAGTTTAAAAAGCTTTGGAACTCTTCCATTGTTCTGGGAATTCTGCTGAAGTTTAAAATTGCTTTGGAACTCTTCCATTGTCTTCGGAATTACACTGATGTTTAATAATGCTTTTGGAACTCTTCCATTGTTCTCGTAATTCTGCTGATGTTTAACAATGCTTTGGAACTCTTCCATTGTTCTCGGAATTCCGCTGATGTTTAACAATGCTTTGGAAGTATTCCATTGTTCTCGGAATTCTGGTGAAGTTTAAAAATGCTTTGGAACTCTTCCATTGTTCTCGGTATTCTGCTAATGTTTAACAATGCTTTGGAACTCTTCCATTGTTCTCGGAATTCCGCTGATGTTTACCAATGCTTTGGAACTATTCAATTGTTCTCGGAATTCTGGTGAAGTTTAAAAATGCTTTGGATCTCTTCCATTGTTCTCGGAATTCCGCTGATGTTTAACAATGCTTTGGAACTCTTCCATTGTTCTCGGAATTCCGCTGTAGTTTAAAAATGCTTTGCAACTCTTTCATTGTTCTCGGAATTCCGCTGAAGCTTAACCATGCTTTATAACTATTCCATTGTTCTCGGAATTCCGCTGAAGTTTAAAAATGCTTTGGAACTCTTCCATTGTTCTGGGAATTCGGCTGAAGTTTAAAAATGCTTTGGAACTCTTCCAATGTTCTCGGAATTCCGCTGATGTTTAATAATGCTTTTGGAACTCTTCCATTGTCCTTGGAATTACACTGATGTTTAATAATGCTTTTGGAACTCTTCCATTGTTCTCGTAATTCCGCTGATGTTTAACAATGCTTTGGAACTCTTCTATTGTTCTGGGAATTCTGGTGAAGTTTAAAAATGCTTTGGAACTCTTCCATTGTTCACAGAAATCTGCTGTAGTTTAAAAAGCTTTGTAACTCTTCCATTGTTCTGGGATTTCTGCTGAAGTTTAAAATTGCTTTGGAACTCTTCCATTGTTCTCAGAATTCCAATGAAGCTTAAAAATGCTTTGGAACTCTTCCATGGTTCTCGGAATTCTGCTGAAGTTTAAAAAAGCTTTTGAACTATTCCTTTGTTCTCGGAATTCCGCTCATATTTAACAATGCTTTGGAACTCTTCCATTGTTCTTGGAATTCCGCTGATGTTTAACAATGCTTTGGAACGCTTCCATTGTTCTCGGAATTCTGGTGAAGTTTAAAAATGCTTTGGATCTCTTCCATTGTTCTCGGAATTCCGCTGATGTTTAACAATGCTTTGGAACTCTTCCATTGTTCTCGGAATTCCGCTGTAGTTTAACAATGCTTTGCAACTCTTTCATTGTTCTCGGAATTCGGCTGAAGCTAAACCATGCTTTATAACTCTTCCACGGTTCTCAGAATTCTGCTGAAGTTAAAAAAACTTTTGAACTATTCCTTTGTTCTCGGTATTCCGCTCATATTATACAATGCTTTGGAACTCTTCCATTGTTCTCGGAATTCCGCTAATATTTAACAATGCTTTGGAACTCTTACATTGTTCTCGGAATTCCGGTGAAGTTTAGCTATGCCTTGGAACTCTTCCATTGTTCTCGGAATTCCGCTGAAGTTTAAAAATGCTTTGGAACTCTTCCATTGTTCTCGGAATTCTTCTGAAGTTTAAAAAAGCTTTGGAACTCTTCCAATGTTCTCGGAATTCCGCTGATGTTTAACAATGCTTTGGATCTCTTTCATTATTCTCGGAATTCTGGTGAAGTATAAAAATGGTTTGGAACTCTTCCATTGTTCACGGAATTCTGCTGAAGTTTAAAAAGCTTTGGAACTCTTCCATTGTTCTGGGAATTCTGCTGAAGTTTAAAATTGCTTTGGAACTCTTCCATTGTCTTCGGAATTACACTGATGTTTAATAATGCTTTTGGAACTCTTCCATTGTTCTCGTAATTCTGCTGATGTTTAACAATGCTTTGGAACTCTTCCATTGTTCTCGGAATTCCGCTGATGTTTAACAATGCTTTGGAAGTATTCCATTGTTCTCGGAATTCTGGTGAAGTTTAAAAATGCTTTGGAACTCTTCCATTGTTCTCGGTATTCTGCTAATGTTTAACAATGCTTTGGAACTCTTCCATTGTTCTCGGAATTCCGCTGATGTTTACCAATGCTTTGGAACTATTCAATTGTTCTCGGAATTCTGGTGAAGTTTAAAAATGCTTTGGATCTCTTCCATTGTTCTCGGAATTCCGCTGATGTTTAACAATGCTTTGGAACTCTTCCATTGTTCTCGGAATTCCGCTGTAGTTTAAAAATGCTTTGCAACTCTTTCATTGTTCTCGGAATTCCGCTGAAGCTTAACCATGCTTTATAACTATTCCATTGTTCTCGGAATTCCGCTGAAGTTTAAAAATGCTTTGGAACTCCTCCATTGTTCTAGGAATTCTGCTGAAGTTTAAAAATGCTTTGGAACTCTTCCATTGTTCTGGGAATTCGGCTGAAGTTTAAAAATGCTTTGGAACTCTTCCTATGTTCTGGGACTTCTGCTGAAGTTTAAAATTGTTTTGGAAAATTCCATTGTTCTCAGAATTCCAATGAAGCTTAAAAATGCTTTGGAAATCTTACATTGTTCTCGGAATTCCGCTAATTTTTAACAATTCTTTGGAACTCTTCCATTGTTCTCGGAATTCCGCTGTAGTTTAAAAATGCTTTGGAACTCTTTCATTGTTCTTGGAATTCCACTGACGTTTAGCCATGCTTTGGAACTCTTCCATTGTTCTCGGAATTCCGCTGAAGTTTAAAAATGCTTTCGAACTCTTCCACGGTTCTCGGAATTCTGCTGAAGTTAAAAAAACTTTTGAACTATTCCTTTGTTCTCGGTATTCCGCTCATATTTAACAATGCTTTGGAACTCTTCCATTGTTCTCGGAATTCCGCTGATGTTTAATAATGCTTTTGGATCTCATCCATTGTTCTCGGAATTCCACTAATGTTTAACAATGCTTTGGAACTCATCCATTGTTCTCGGAATTCTGTTGATGTTTATTAATGCTTTTGGAACTCTTTCATTGTGGTCGGAATTCTGCTGAAGTTTAAAAATGATTTGGAACTCTTCCATTCTTCTCGAAATTCCGCTGATGTTTATCAAACCTATGGAACTCTTTCATTGTTCTCGGAATTCTGTTGATGTTTAGTAATGCTTTTGGAACTCTTCCATTGTTCTCGGATTTCTGCTGATGTTTAATAATGCTTTTTGAACTCTTCCATTGTTCTCGGAATTCCGCTGATGTTTAACAATGCTTTGGAACTCTTCCATTGTTCTCGGAATTCTGCTGAAGTTTAAAAATGCTTTGGAACTCTTCCATTGCTCTGGGAATTCTGCTGAAGTTTAAAAATTCTGTGGAACTCTTCCATTGTTCTCGGAAAAACACTGATGTTTTACAATGCTTTGGAACTCTTCCATTGTTCTCGGAATTCCGCAAAAGTTTATAAATGCTTTGGAACTCTTCCATTGTTCTCGGAATTCTGATGAAGTTTAAAAAAGCTTTGGAACTCTTCCATTGTTCTTGCAATTCCGTTGATGTTTAATAATGCTTTTGGAACTCATCCATTGTTCTCGGAATTGTGCTAATGTTTAACAATGCTTTGGAACTCTTCCATTGATCTCGCAATTCCGGTGTAGTTTCAAAATGCTTTGGAACGCTTCCATTGTTCTCGGAATTCTGCTGAAGTTTAACAATGCTTTGGAACTCTTCCATTGTTCTCGGAATTCTGTGGAAGTTTAAAAATGCTTTGGAACTCTTCCATTGTTCTCGGAATTCTGCTGAAGTTTAAAAATGCTTGGAACTCTTCCATTATTCTCGGAATTCTGCTGAAGTTTAAAAAAGCTTTGGAACTCTTCCATGGTTCTCGGAATTCTGCTGAAGTTTAAAAAAGCTTTTGAACTCTTCCATTGTTCTCGGAATTCCGCTAATATTTAACAATGCTTTGGAACTCTTACATTGTTCTCGGAATTCCGGTGAAGTTTAGCCATGCTTTGGAACTCTTCCATTGTTCTCGGAATTCAGGTGAAGTTTAAAAATGCTTTGGATCTCTTCCATTGTTCTCGGAATTCCGCTGATGTTTAACAATGCTTTGGAACTCTTCCATTGTTCTCGGAATTCCGCTGTAGTTTAAAAATGCTTTGGAACTCTTCCAATGTTCTCGGAATTCCGCTGATGTTTAATAATGCTTTTGGAACTCTTCCATTGTCCTTGGAATTACACTGATGTTTAATAATGCTTTTGGAACTCTTCCATTGTTCTCGTAATTCCGCTGATGTTTAACAATGCTTTGGAACTCTTCTATTGTTCTGGGAATTCTGGTGAAGTTTAAAAATGCTTTGGAACTCTTCCATTGTTCACAGAAATCTGCTGTAGTTTAAAAAGCTTTGTAACTCTTCCATTGTTCTGGGATTTCTGCTGAAGTTTAAAATTGCTTTGGAACTCTTCCATTGTTCTCAGAATTCCAATGAAGCTTAAAAATGCTTTGGAACTCTGCCATTGTTCTCGGAATTCTGGTGAAGTTTAAAAATGCTTTGGATCTCTTCCATTGTTCTCGGAATTCTGCTGATGTTTAACAATGCTTTGGAACTCTTCCATGGTTCTCGGAATTCTGCTGAAGTTTAAAAAAGCTTTTGAACTATTCCTTTGTTCTCGGAATTCCGCTCATATTTAACAATGCTTTGGAACTCTTCCATTGTTCTTGGAATTCCGCTGATGTTTAACAATGCTTTGGAATGCTTCCATTGTTCTCGGAATTCTGGTGAAGTTTAAAAATGCTTTGGATCTCTTCCATTGTTCTCGGAATTCCGCTGATGTTTAACAATGCTTTGGAACTCTTCCATTGTTCTCGGAATTCCGCTGTAGTTTAACAATGCTTTGCAACTCTTTCATTGTTCTCGGAATTCGGCTGAAGCTTAACCATGCTTTATAACTCTTCCACGGTTCTCGGAATTCTGCTGAAGTTAAAAAAACTTTTGAACTATTCCTTTGTTCTCGGTATTCCGCTCATATTTAACAATGCTTTGGAACTCTTCCATTGTTCTCGGAATTCCGCTGATGTTTAATAATGCTTTTGGAACTCATCCATTGTTCTCAGAATTCCACTAATGTTTAACAATGCTTTGGAACTCATCCATTGTTCTCGGAATTCTGTTGATGTTTATTAATGCTTTTGGAGCTCTTTCATTGTGGTCGGAATTCTGCTGAAGTTTAAAAATGCTTTGGAACTCTTCCATTCTTCTCGGAATTCCGCTGATGTTTATCAAACCTATGGAACTCTTTCATTGTTCTCGGATTTCTGCTGATGTTTAATAATGCTTTTTGAACTCTTCCATTGTTCTCGGAATTCCGCTGATGTTTAACAATGCTTTGGAACTCTTCCATTGTTCTCGGAATTCTGCTTAGTTTAAAAATGCTTTGGAACTCTTCCATTGCTCTGGGAATTCTGCTGAAGTTTAAAAATTCTGTGGAACTCTTCCATTGTTCTTGGAATTCCGATAATGTTTAACAATGCTTTGGAACTCTTCCATTGTTCTCGGAATTCCGCAAAAGTTTATAAATGCTTTGGAACTCTTCCATTGTTCTCGGAATTCTGATGAAGTTTAAAAAAGCTTTGGAACTCTTCCATTGTTCTTGCAATTCCGTTGATGTTTAATAATGCTTTTGGAACTCATCCATTGTTCTCGGAATTGTGCTAATGTTTAACAATGCTTTGGAACTCTTCCATTGATCTCGCAATTCCAGTGTAGTTTCAAAATGCTTTGGAACGCTTCCATTGTTCTCGGAATTCTGCTGAAGTTTATCAATGCTTTGGAACTCTTCCATTGTTCTCGGAATTCTGTGGAAGTTTAAAAATGCTTTGGAACTCTTCCATTGTTCTCAGAATTCTGCTGAAGTTTAAAAATGCTTGGAACTCTTCCATTGTTCTCGGAATTCTGCTGAAGTTTAAAAAAGCTTTGGAACTCTTCCATGGTTCTCGGAATTCTGCTGAAGTTTAAAAAAGCTTTTGAACTCTTCCATGGTTCTCGGAATTCTGCTGAAGTTTAAAAAAGCTTTTGAACTCTTCCATTGTTCTCGGAATTCCGCTAATATTTAACAATGCTTTGGAACTCTTACATTGTTCTCGGAATTCCGGTGAAGTTTAGCTATGCTTTGGAACTCTTCCATTGTTCTCGGAATTCCGCTGAAGTTTAAAAATGCTTTGGAACTCTTCCATTGTTCTCGGAATTCTGCTGAAGTTTAAAAAAGCTTTGGAACTCTTCCAATGTTCTCGGAATTCCGCTGATGTTTAACAATGCTTTGGATCTCTTTCATTATTCTCGGAATTCTGGTGAAGTATAAAAATGGTTTGGAACTCTTCCATTTTTCACGGAATTCTGCTGAAGTTTAAAAAGCTTTGGAACTCTTCCATTGTTCTGGGAATTCTGCTGAAGTTTAAAATTGCTTTGGAACTCTTCCATTGTCTTCGGAATTACACTGATGTTTAATAATGCTTTTGGAACTCTTCCATTGTTCTCGTAATTCTGCTGATGTTTAACAATGCTTTGGAACTCTTCCATTGTTCTCGGAATTCCGCTGATGTTTAACAATGCTTTGGAAGTATTCCATTGTTCTCGGAATTCTGGTGAAGTTTAAAAATGCTTTGGAACTCTTCCATTGTTCTCGGTATTCTGCTAATGTTTAACAATGCTTTGGAACTCTTCCATTGTTCTCGGAATTCCGCTGATGTTTACCAATGCTTTGGAACTATTCAATTGTTCTCGGAATTCTGGTGAAGTTTAAAAATGCTTTGGATCTCTTCCATTGTTCTCGGAATTCCGCTGATGTTTAACAATGCTTTGGAACTCTTCCATTGTTCTCGGAATTCCGCTGATGTTTAACAATGCTTTGGAAGTATTCCATTGTTCTCGGAATTCTGGTGAAGTTTAAAAATGCTTTGGAACTCTTCCATTGTTCTCGGTATTCTGCTAATGTTTAACAATGCTTTGGAACTCTTCCATTGTTCTCGGAATTCCGCTGATGTTTACCAATGCTTTGGAACTATTCAATTGTTCTCGGAATTCTGGTGAAGTTTAAAAATGCTTTGGATCTCTTCCATTGTTCTCGGAATTCCGCTGATGTTTAACAATGCTTTGGAACTCTTCCATTGTTCTCGGAATTCCGCTGTAGTTTAAAAATGCTTTGCAACTCTTTCATTGTTCTCGGAATTCCGCTGAAGCTTAACCATGCTTTATAACTCTTGCATTGTTCTCGGAATTCCGCTGAAGTTTAAAAATGCTTTGGAACTCCTCCATTGTTCTAGGAATTCTGCTGAAGTTTAAAAATGCTTTGGAACTCTTCCATTGTTCTGGGAATTTGGCTGAAGTTTAAAAATGCTTTGGAACTCTTCCTATGTTCTGGGACTTCTGCTGAAGTTTAAAATTGCTTTGGAAAATTCCATTGTTCTCAGAATTCCAATGAAGCTTAAAAATGCTTTGGAACTCTTACATTGTTCTCGGAATTCCGCTTATTTTTAACAATGCTTTGGAACTCTTCCATTGTTCTCGGAATTCCGCTGTAGTTTAAAAATGCTTTGGAACTCTTTCATTGTTCTTGGAATTCCACTGACGTTTAGCCATGCTTTGGAACTCTTCCATTGTTCTCGGAATTCCGCTGAAGTTTAAAAATGCTTTCGAACTCTTCCACGGTTCTCGGAATTCTGCTGAAGTTAAAAAAACTTTTGAACTATTCCTTTGTTCTCGGTATTCCGCTCATATTTAACAATGCTTTGGAACTCTTCCATTGTTCTCGGAATTCCGCTGATGTTTAATAATGCTTTTGGAACTCATCCATTGTTCTCGGAATTCCACTAATGTTTAACAATGCTTTGGAACTCATCCATTGTTCTCGGAATTCTGTTGATGTTTATTAATGCTTTTGGAACTCTTTCATTGTGGTCGGAATTCTGCTGAAGTTTAAAAATGATTTGGAACTCTTCCATTCTTCTCGGAATTCCGCTGATGTTTATCAAACCTATGGAACTCTTTCATTGTTCTCGGAATTCTGTTGATGTTTAGTAATGCTTTTGATACTCTTCCATTGTTCTCGGATTTCTGCTGATGTTTAATAATGCTTTTTGAACTCTTCCATTGTTCTCGGAATTCCGCTGATGTTTAACAATGCTTTGGAACTCTTCCATTGTTCTCGGAATTCTGCTGAAGTTTAAAAATGCTTTGGAACTCTTCCATTGCTCTGGGAATTCTGCTGAAGTTTAAAATTTCTGTGGAACTCTTCCATTGTTCTTGGAATTCCGCTAATGTTTAACAATGCTTTGGAACTCTTCCATTGTTCTCGGAAAAACACTGATGTTTTACAATGCTTTGGAACTCTTCCATTGTTCTCGGAATTCCGCAAAAGTTTATAAATGCTTTGGAACTCTTCCATTGTTCTCGGAATTCTGATGAAGTTTAAAAAAGCTTTGGAACTCTTCCATTGTTCTTGCAATTCCGTTGATGTTTAATAATGCTTTTGGAACTCATCCATGGTTCTCGGAATTGTGCTAATGTTTAACAATGCTTTGGAACTCTTCCATTGTTCTCGGAATTCCGCTGTAGTTTAAAAAAGCTTTGGAACTCTTTCATTGTTCTCGGAATTCTGCTGAAGTTTAAAAAAGCTTTGGAACTCTTCCAATGTTCTCGGAATTCCGCTGATGTTTAATAATGCTTTTGGAACTCTTCCATTGTCCTTGGAATTACACTGATGTTTAATAATGCTTTTGGAACTCTTCCATTGTTCTCGTAATTCCGCTGATGTTTAACAATGCTTTGGAACTCTTCTATTGTTCTGGGAATTCTGGTGAAGTTTAAAAATGCTTTGGAACTCTTCCATTGTTTACAGTTATCTGCTGTAGTTTAAAAAGCTTTGTAACTCTTCCATTGTTCTGGGATTTCTGCTGAAGTTTAAAATTGCTTTGGAACTCTTCCATTGTTCTCAGAATTCCAATGAAGCTTAAAAATGCTTTGGAACTCTGCCATTGTTCTCGGAATTCTGGTGAAGTTTAAAAATGCTTTGGATCTCTGCCATTGTTCTCGGAATTCCGCTGATGTTTAACAATGCTTTGGAACTCTTCCATGGTTCTCGGAATTCTGCTGAAGTTTAAAAAAGCTTTTGAACTATTCCTTTGTTCTCGGAATTCCGCTCATATTTAACAATGCTTTGGAACTCTTCCATTGTTCTTGGAATTCCGCTGATGTTTAACAATGCTTTGGAACGCTTCCATTGTTCTCGGAATTCTGGTGAAGTTTAAAAATGCTTTGGATCTCTTCCATTGTTCTCGGAATTCCGCTGATGTTTAACAATGCTTTGGAACTCTTCCATTGTTCTCGGAATTCCGCTGTAGTTTAACAATGCTTTGCAACTCTTTCATTGTTCTCGGAATTCGGCTGAAGCTTAACCATGCTTTATAACGCTTCCACGGTTCTCGGAATTCTGCTAAAGTTAAAAAAACTTTTGAACTATTCCTTTGTTCTCGGTATTCCGCTCATATTTAACAATGCTTTGGAACTCTTCCATTGTTCTCGGAATTCCGCTGATGTTTAATAATGCTTTTGGAACTCATCCATTGTTCTCGGAATTCCACTAATGTTTAACAATGCTTTGGAACTCATCCATTGTTCTCGGAATTCTGTTGATGTTTATTAATGCTTTTGGAACTCTTTCATTGTGGTCGGAATTCTGCTGAAGTTTAAAAATGCTTTGGAACTCTTCCATTCTTCTCGGAATTCCGCTGATGTTTATCAAACCTATGGAACTCTTTCATTGTTCTCGGAATTCTGTTGATGTTTAATAATGCTTTTGGAACTCTTCCATTGTTCTCGGATTTCTGCTGATGTTTAATAATGCTTTTTGAACTCTTCCATTGTTCTCGGAATTCCGCTGATGTTTAACAATGCTTTGGAACTCTTCCATTGTTCTCGGAATTCTGCTGAAGTTTAAAAATGCTTTGGAACTCTTCCATTGCTCTGGGAATTCTGCTGAAGTTTAAAAATTCTGTGGAACTCTTCCATTGTTCTTGGAATTCCGATAATGTTTAACAATGCTTTGGAACTCTTCCATTGTTCTCGGAAAAACACTGATGTTTAACAATGCTTTGGAACTCTTCCATTGTTCTCGGAATTCTGCAAAAGTTTATAAAAGCTTTGGAACTCTTCCATTGTTCTTGCAATTCTGATGAAGTTTAAAAAAGCTTTGGAACTCTTCCATTGTTCTTGCAATTCCGTTGATGTTTAATAATGCTTTTGGAACTCATCCATTGTTCTCGGAATTGTGCTAATGTTTAACAATGCTTTGGAACTCTTCCATTGATCTCGCAATTCCAGTGTAGTTTCAAAATGCTTTGGAACGCTTCCATTGTTCTTGGAATTCTGCTGAAGTTTAACAATGCTTTGGAACTCTTCCATTGTTCTCGGAATTCTGGTGAAGTTTAAAAATGCTTTGGATCTCTTCCATTGTTCTCGGAATTCCGCTGATGTTTAACAATGCTTTGGAACTCTTCCATTGTTCTCGGAATTCCGCTGTAGTTTAAAAAAGCTTTGGAACTCTTTCATTGTTCTCGGAATTCTGCTGAAGTTTAAAAAAGCTTTGGAACTCTTCCAATGTTCTCGGAATTCCGCTGATGTTTAATAATGCTTTTGGAACTCTTCCATTGTCCTTGGAATTACACTGATGTTTAACAATGCTTTTGGAACTCTTCCATTGTTCTCGTAATTCCGCTGATGTTTAACAATGCTTTGGAACTCTTCTATTGTTCTGGGAATTCTGGTGAAGTTTAAAAATGCTTTGGAACTCTTCCATTGTTCACGGAAATCTGCTGTAGTTTAAAAAGCTTTGTAACTCTTCCATTGTTCTGGGATTTCTGCTGAAGTTTAAAATTTCTTTGGAACTCTTCCATTGTTCTCAGAATTCCAATGAAGCTTAAAAATGCTTTGGAACTCTGCCATTGTTCTCGGAATTCTGGTGAAGTTTAAAAATGCTTTGGATCTCTTCCATTGTTCTCGGAATTCTGCTGATGTTTAACAATGCTTTGGAACTCTTCCATGGTTCTCGGAATTCTGCTGAAGTTTAAAAAAGCTTTTGAACTATTTCTTTGTTCTCGGAATTCCGCTCATATTTAACAATGCTTTGGAACTCTTCCATTGTTCTTGGAATTCCGCTGATGTTTAACAATGCTTTGGAACTCTTCCATTTTTCTCGGAATTCTGGTGAAGTTTAAAAATGCTTTGGATCTCTTCCATTGTTCTCGGAATTCCGCTGATGTTTAACAATGCTTTGGAACTCTTCCATTGTTCTCGGAATTCCGCTGTAGTTTAAAAATGCTTTGCAACTCTTTCATTGTTCTCGGAATTCCGCTGAAACTTAACCATGCTTTATAACTCTTCCACGGTTCTCGGAATTCTGCTGAAGTTAAAAAAACTTTTGAACTATTCCTTTGTTCTCGGTATTCCGCTCATATTTAACAATGCTTTGGAACTCTTCCATTGTTCTCGGAATTCCGCTGATGTTTAATAATGCTTTTGGAACTTATCCATTGTTCTCAGAATTCCACTAATGTTTAACAATGCTTTGGAACTCATCCATTGTTCTCGGAATTCTGTTGATGTTTATTAATGCTTTTGGAACTCTTTCATTGTGGTCGGAATTCTGCTGAAGTTTAAAAATGCTTTGGAACTCTTCCATTCTTCTCGGAATTCCGCTGATGTTTATCAAACCTATGGAACTCTTTCATTGTTCTCGGAATTCTGTTGATGTTTAGTAATGCTTTTGGAACTCTTCCATTGTTCTCGGATTTCTGCTGATGTTTAATAATGCTTTTTGAACTCTTCCATTGTTCTCGGAAAAACACTGATGTTTAACAATGCTTTGGAACTCTTCCATTGTTCTCGGAATTCCGCAAAAGTTTATAAATGCTTTGGAACTCTTCCATTGTTCTCGGAATTCTGATGAAGTTTAAAAAAGCTTTGGAACTCTTCCATTGTTCTCGGAATTGTGCTAATGTTTAACAATGCTTTGGAACTCTTCCATTGATCTCGCAATTCCAGGGTAGTTTCAAAATGCTTTGGAACGCTTCCATTGTTCTCGGAATTCTGCTGAAGTTTATCAATGCTTTGGAACTCTTCCATTGTTCTCGGAATTCTGTGGAAGTTTAAAAATGCTTTGGAACTCTTCCATTGTTCTCAGAATTCTGCTGAAGTTTAAAAATGCTTGGAACTCTTCCATTGTTCTCGGAATTCTGCTGAAGTTTAAAAAAGCTTTGGAACTCTTCCATGGTTCTCGGAATTCTGCTGAAGTTTAAAAAAGCTTTTGAACTCTTCCATGGTTCTCGGAATTCTGCTGAAGTTTAAAAAAGCTTTTGAACTCTTCCATTGTTCTCGGAATTCCGCTAATATTTAACAATGCTTTGGAACTCTTACATTGTTCTCGGAATTCCGGTGAAGTTTAGCTATGCTTTGGAACTCTTCCATTGTTCTCGGAATTCCGCTGAAGTTTAAAAATGCTTTGGAACTCTTCCATTGTTCTCGGAATTCTGCTGAAGTTTAAAAAAGCTTTGGAACTCTTCCAATGTTCTCGGAATTCCGCTGATGTTTAACAATGCTTTGGATCTCTTTCATTATTCTCGGAATTCTGGTGAAGTATAAAAATGGTTTGGAACTCTTCCATTTTTCACGGAATTCTGCTGAAGTTTAAAAAGCTTTGGAACTCTTCCATTGTTCTGGGAATTCTGCTGAAGTTTAAAATTGCTTTGGAACTCTTCCATTGTCTTCGGAATTACACTGATGTTTAATAATGCTTTTGGAACTCTTCCATTGTTCTCGGAATTCTGCTGATGTTTAACAATGCTTTGGAACTCTTCCATTGTTCTCGGAATTCCGCTGATGTTTAACAATGCTTTGGAAGTATTCCATTGTTCTCGGAATTCTGGTGAAGTTTAAAAATGCTTTGGAACTCTTCCATTGTTCTCGGTATTCTGCTAATGTTTAACAATGCTTTGGAACTCTTCCATTGTTCTCGGAATTCCGCTGATGTTTACCAATGCTTTGGAACTATTCAATTGTTCTCGGAATTCTGGTGAAGTTTAAAAATGCTTTGGATCTCTTCCATTGTTCTCGGAATTCCGCTGATGTTTAACAATGCTTTGGAACTCTTCCATTGTTCTCGGAATTCCGCTGATGTTTAACAATGCTTTGGAAGTATTCCATTGTTCTCGGAATTCTGGTGAAGTTTAAAAATGCTTTGGAACTCTTCCATTGTTCTCGGTATTCTGCTAATGTTTAACAATGCTTTGGAACTCTTCCATTGTTCTCGGAATTCCGCTGATGTTTACCAATGCTTTGGAACTATTCAATTGTTCTCGGAATTCTGGTGAAGTTTAAAAATGCTTTGGATCTCTTCCATTGTTCTCGGAATTCCGCTGATGTTTAACAATGCTTTGGAACTCTTCCATTGTTCTCGGAATTCCGCTGTAGTTTAAAAATGCTTTGCAACTCTTTCATTGTTCTCGGAATTCCGCTGAAGCTTAACCATGCTTTATAACTCTTGCATTGTTCTCGGAATTCCGCTGAAGTTTAAAAATGCTTTGGAACTCCTCCATTGTTCTAGGAATTCTGCTGAAGTTTAAAAATGCTTTGGAACTCTTCCATTGTTCTGGGAATTTGGCTGAAGTTTAAAAATGCTTTGGAACTCTTCCTATGTTCTGGGACTTCTGCTGAAGTTTAAAATTGCTTTGGAAAATTCCATTGTTCTCAGAATTCCAATGAAGCTTAAAAATGCTTTGGAACTCTTACATTGTTCTCGGAATTCCGCTTATTTTTAACAATGCTTTGGAACTCTTCCATTGTTCTCGGAATTCCGCTGTAGTTTAAAAATGCTTTGGAACTCATTCATTGTTCTTGGAATTCCACTGACGTTTAGCCATGCTTTGGAACTCTTCCATTGTTCTCGGAATTCCGCTGAAGTTTAAAAATGCTTTCGAACTCTTCCACGGTTCTCGGAATTCTGCTGAAGTTAAAAAAACTTTTGAACTATTCCTTTGTTCTCGGTATTCCGCTCATATTTAACAATGCTTTGGAACTCTTCCATTGTTCTCGGAATTCCGCTGATGTTTAATAATGCTTTTGGAACTCATCCATTGTTCTCGGAATTCCACTAATGTTTAACAATGCTTTGGAACTCATCCATTGTTCTCGGAATTCTGTTGATGTTTATTAATGCTTTTGGAACTCTTTCATTGTGGTCGGAATTCTGCTGAAGTTTAAAAATGATTTGGAACTCTTCCATTCTTCTCGGAATTCCGCTGATGTTTATCAAACCTATGGAACTCTTTCATTGTTCTCGGAATTCTGTTGATGTTTAGTAATGCTTTTGATACTCTTCCATTGTTCTCGGATTTCTGCTGATGTTTAATAATGCTTTTTGAACTCTTCCATTGTTCTCGGAATTCCGCTGATGTTTAACAATGCTTTGGAACTCTTCCATTGTTCTCGGAATTCTGCTGAAGTTTAAAAATGCTTTGGAACTCTTCCATTGCTCTGGGAATTCTGCTGAAGTTTAAAATTTCTGTGGAACTCTTCCATTGTTCTTGGAATTCCGCTAATGTTTAACAATGCTTTGGAACTCTTCCATTGTTCTCGGAAAAACACTGATGTTTTACAATGCTTTGGAACTCTTCCATTGTTCTCGGAATTCCGCAAAAGTTTATAAATGCTTTGGAACTCTTCCATTGTTCTCGGAATTCTGATGAAGTTTAAAAAAGCTTTGGAACTCTTCCATTGTTCTTGCAATTCCGTTGATGTTTAATAATGCTTTTGGAACTCATCCATGGTTCTCGGAATTGTGCTAATGTTTAACAATGCTTTGGAACTCTTCCATTGTTCTCGGAATTCCGCTGTAGTTTAAAAAAGCTTTGGAACTCTTTCATTGTTCTCGGAATTCTGCTGAAGTTTAAAAAAGCTTTGGAACTCTTCCAATGTTCTCGGAATTCCGCTGATGTTTAATAATGCTTTTGGAACTCTTCCATTGTCCTTGGAATTACACTGATGTTTAATAATGCTTTTGGAACTCTTCCATTGTTCTCGTAATTCCGCTGATGTTTAACAATGCTTTGGAACTCTTCTATTGTTCTGGGAATTCTGGTGAAGTTTAAAAATGCTTTGGAACTCTTCCATTGTTTACAGTTATCTGCTGTAGTTTAAAAAGCTTTGTAACTCTTCCATTGTTCTGGGATTTCTGCTGAAGTTTAAAATTGCTTTGGAACTCTTCCATTGTTCTCAGAATTCCAATGAAGCTTAAAAATGCTTTGGAACTCTGCCATTGTTCTCGGAATTCTGGTGAAGTTTAAAAATGCTTTGGATCTCTGCCATTGTTCTCGGAATTCCGCTGATGTTTAACAATGCTTTGGAACTCTTCCATGGTTCTCGGAATTCTGCTGAAGTTTAAAAAAGCTTTTGAACTATTCCTTTGTTCTCGGAATTCCGCTCATATTTAACAATGCTTTGGAACTCTTCCATTGTTCTTGGAATTCCGCTGATGTTTAACAATGCTTTGGAACGCTTCCATTGTTCTCGGAATTCTGGTGAAGTTTAAAAATGCTTTGGATCTCTTCCATTGTTCTCGGAATTCCGCTGATGTTTAACAATGCTTTGGAACTCTTCCATTGTTCTCGGAATTCCGCTGTAGTTTAACAATGCTTTGCAACTCTTTCATTGTTCTCGGAATTCGGCTGAAGCTTAACCATGCTTTATAACGCTTCCACGGTTCTCGGAATTCTGCTAAAGTTAAAAAAACTTTTGAACTATTCCTTTGTTCTCGGTATTCCGCTCATATTTAACAATGCTTTGGAACTCTTCCATTGTTCTCGGAATTCCGCTGATGTTTAATAATGCTTTTGGAACTCATCCATTGTTCTCGGAATTCCACTAATGTTTAACAATGCTTTGGAACTCATCCATTGTTCTCGGAATTCTGTTGATGTTTATTAATGCTTTTGGAACTCTTTCATTGTGGTCGGAATTCTGCTGAAGTTTAAAAATGCTTTGGAACTCTTCCATTCTTCTCGGAATTCCGCTGATGTTTATCAAACCTATGGAACTCTTTCATTGTTCTCGGAATTCTGTTGATGTTTAATAATGCTTTTGGAACTCTTCCATTGTTCTCGGATTTCTGCTGATGTTTAATAATGCTTTTTGAACTCTTCCATTGTTCTCGGAATTCCGCTGATGTTTAACAATGCTTTGGAACTCTTCCATTGTTCTCGGAATTCTGCTGAAGTTTAAAAATGCTTTGGAACTCTTCCATTGCTCTGGGAATTCTGCTGAAGTTTAAAAATTCTGTGGAACTCTTCCATTGTTCTTGGAATTCCGATAATGTTTAACAATGCTTTGGAACTCTTCCATTGTTCTCGGAAAAACACTGATGTTTAACAATGCTTTGGAACTCTTCCATTGTTCTCGGAATTCCGCAAAAGTTTATAAAAGCTTTGGAACTCTTCCATTGTTCTTGCAATTCTGATGAAGTTTAAAAAAGCTTTGGAACTCTTCCATTGTTCTTGCAATTCCGTTGATGTTTAATAATGCTTTTGGAACTCATCCATTGTTCTCGGAATTGTGCTAATGTTTAACAATGCTTTGGAACTCTTCCATTGATCTCGCAATTCCAGTGTAGTTTCAAAATGCTTTGGAACGCTTCCATTGTTCTTGGAATTCTGCTGAAGTTTAACAATGCTTTGGAACTCTTCCATTGTTCTCGGAATTCTGGTGAAGTTTAAAAATGCTTTGGATCTCTTCCATTGTTCTCGGAATTCCGCTGATGTTTAACAATGCTTTGGAACTCTTCCATTGTTCTCGGAATTCCGCTGATGTTTAACAATGCTTTGGAAGTATTCCATTGTTCTCGGAATTCTGGTGAAGTTTAAAAATGCTTTGGAACTCTTCCATTGTTCTCGGTATTCTGCTAATGTTTAACAATGCTTTGGAACTCTTCCATTGTTCTCGGAATTCCGCTGATGTTTACCAATGCTTTGGAACTATTCAATTGTTCTCGGAATTCTGGTGAAGTTTAAAAATGCTTTGGATCTCTTCCATTGTTCTCGGAATTCCGCTGATGTTTAACAATGCTTTGGAACTCTTCCATTGTTCTCGGAATTCCGCTGTAGTTTAAAAATGCTTTGCAACTCTTTCATTGTTCTCGGAATTCCGCTGAAGCTTAACCATGCTTTATAACTCTTGCATTGTTCTCGGAATTCCGCTGAAGTTTAAAAATGCTTTGGAACTCCTCCATTGTTCTAGGAATTCTGCTGAAGTTTAAAAATGCTTTGGAACTCTTCCATTGTTCTGGGAATTTGGCTGAAGTTTAAAAATGCTTTGGAACTCTTCCTATGTTCTGGGACTTCTGCTGAAGTTTAAAATTGCTTTGGAAAATTCCATTGTTCTCAGAATTCCAATGAAGCTTAAAAATGCTTTGGAACTCTTACATTGTTCTCGGAATTCCGCTTATTTTTAACAATGCTTTGGAACTCTTCCATTGCTCTCGGAATTCCGCTGTAGTTTAAAAATGCTTTGGAACTCTTTCATTGTTCTTGGAATTCCACTGACGTTTAGCCATGCTTTGGAACTCTTCCATTGTTCTCGGAATTCCGCTGAAGTTTAAAAATGCTTTCGAACTCTTCCACGGTTCTCGGAATTCTGCTGAAGTTAAAAAAACTTTTGAACTATTCCTTTGTTCTCGGTATTCCGCTCATATTTAACAATGCTTTGGAACTCTTCCATTGTTCTCGGAATTCCGCTGATGTTTAATAATGCTTTTGGAACTCATCCATTGTTCTCGGAATTCCACTAATGTTTAACAATGCTTTGGAACTCATCCATTGTTCTCGGAATTCTGTTGATGTTTATTAATGCTTTTGGAACTCTTTCATTGTGGTCGGAATTCTGCTGAAGTTTAAAAATGATTTGGAACTCTTCCATTCTTCTCGGAATTCCGCTGATGTTTATCAAACCTATGGAACTCTTTCATTGTTCTCGGAATTCTGTTGATGTTTAGTAATGCTTTTGATACTCTTCCATTGTTCTCGGATTTCTGCTGATGTTTAATAATGCTTTTTGAACTCTTCCATTGTTCTCGGAATTCCGCTGATGTTTAACAATGCTTTGGAACTCTTCCATTGTTCTCGGAATTCTGCTGAAGTTTAAAAATGCTTTGGAACTCTTCCATTGCTCTGGGAATTCTGCTGAAGTTTAAAATTTCTGTGGAACTCTTCCATTGTTCTTGGAATTCCGCTAATGTTTAACAATGCTTTGGAACTCTTCCATTGTTCTCGGAAAAACACTGATGTTTTACAATGCTTTGGAACTCTTCCATTGTTCTCGGAATTCCGCAAAAGTTTATAAATGCTTTGGAACTCTTCCATTGTTCTCGGAATTCTGATGAAGTTTAAAAAAGCTTTGGAACTCTTCCATTGTTCTTGCAATTCCGTTGATGTTTAATAATGCTTTTGGAACTCATCCATGGTTCTCGGAATTGTGCTAATGTTTAACAATGCTTTGGAACTCTTCCATTGTTCTCGGAATTCCGCTGTAGTTTAAAAAAGCTTTGGAACTCTTTCATTGTTCTCGGAATTCTGCTGAAGTTTAAAAAAGCTTTGGAACTCTTCCAATGTTCTCGGAATTCCGCTGATGTTTAATAATGCTTTTGGAACTCTTCCATTGTCCTTGGAATTACACTGATGTTTAATAATGCTTTTGGAACTCTTCCATTGTTCTCGTAATTCCGCTGATGTTTAACAATGCTTTGGAACTCTTCTATTGTTCTGGGAATTCTGGTGAAGTTTAAAAATGCTTTGGAACTCTTCCATTGTTTACAGTTATCTGCTGTAGTTTAAAAAGCTTTGTAACTCTTCCATTGTTCTGGGATTTCTGCTGAAGTTTAAAATTGCTTTGGAACTCTTCCATTGTTCTCAGAATTCCAATGAAGCTTAAAAATGCTTTGGAACTCTGCCATTGTTCTCGGAATTCTGGTGAAGTTTAAAAATGCTTTGGATCTCTGCCATTGTTCTCGGAATTCCGCTGATGTTTAACAATGCTTTGGAACTCTTCCATGGTTCTCGGAATTCTGCTGAAGTTTAAAAAAGCTTTTGAACTATTCCTTTGTTCTCGGAATTCCGCTCATATTTAACAATGCTTTGGAACTCTTCCATTGTTCTTGGAATTCCGCTGATGTTTAACAATGCTTTGGAACGCTTCCATTGTTCTCGGAATTCTGGTGAAGTTTAAAAATGCTTTGGATCTCTTCCATTGTTCTCGGAATTCCGCTGATGTTTAACAATGCTTTGGAACTCTTCCATTGTTCTCGGAATTCCGCTGTAGTTTAACAATGCTTTGCAACTCTTTCATTGTTCTCGGAATTCGGCTGAAGCTTAACCATGCTTTATAACGCTTCCACGGTTCTCGGAATTCTGCTAAAGTTAAAAAAACTTTTGAACTATTCCTTTGTTCTCGGTATTCCGCTCATATTTAACAATGCTTTGGAACTCTTCCATTGTTCTCGGAATTCCGCTGATGTTTAATAATGCTTTTGGAACTCATCCATTGTTCTCGGAATTCCACTAATGTTTAACAATGCTTTGGAACTCATCCATTGTTCTCGGAATTCTGTTGATGTTTATTAATGCTTTTGGAACTCTTTCATTGTGGTCGGAATTCTGCTGAAGTTTAAAAATGCTTTGGAACTCTTCCATTCTTCTCGGAATTCCGCTGATGTTTATCAAACCTATGGAACTCTTTCATTGTTCTCGGAATTCTGTTGATGTTTAATAATGCTTTTGGAACTCTTCCATTGTTCTCGGATTTCTGCTGATGTTTAATAATGCTTTTTGAACTCTTCCATTGTTCTCGGAATTCCGCTGATGTTTAACAATGCTTTGGAACTCTTCCATTGTTCTCGGAATTCTGCTGAAGTTTAAAAATGCTTTGGAACTCTTCCATTGCTCTGGGAATTCTGCTGAAGTTTAAAAATTCTGTGGAACTCTTCCATTGTTCTTGGAATTCCGATAATGTTTAACAATGCTTTGGAACTCTTCCATTGTTCTCGGAAAAACACTGATGTTTAACAATGCTTTGGAACTCTTCCATTGTTCTCGGAATTCCGCAAAAGTTTATAAAAGCTTTGGAACTCTTCCATTGTTCTTGCAATTCTGATGAAGTTTAAAAAAGCTTTGGAACTCTTCCATTGTTCTTGCAATTCCGTTGATGTTTAATAATGCTTTTGGAACTCATCCATTGTTCTCGGAATTGTGCTAATGTTTAACAATGCTTTGGAACTCTTCCATTGATCTCGCAATTCCAGTGTAGTTTCAAAATGCTTTGGAACGCTTCCATTGTTCTTGGAATTCTGCTGAAGTTTAACAATGCTTTGGAACTCTTCCATTGTTCTCGGAATTCTGGTGAAGTTTAAAAATGCTTTGGATCTCTTCCATTGTTCTCGGAATTCCGCTGATGTTTAACAATGCTTTGGAACTCTTCCATTGTTCTCGGAATTCCGCTGTAGTTTAAAAAAGCTTTGGAACTCTTTCATTGTTCTCGGAATTCTGCTGAAGTTTAAAAAAGCTTTGGAACTCTTCCAATGTTCTCGGAATTCCGCTGATGTTTAATAATGCTTTTGGAACTCTTCCATTGTCCTTGGAATTACACTGATGTTTAACAATGCTTTTGGAACTCTTCCATTGTTCTCGTAATTCCGCTGATGTTTAACAATGCTTTGGAACTCTTCTATTGTTCTGGGAATTCTGGTGAAGTTTAAAAATGCTTTGGAACTCTTCCATTGTTCACGGAAATCTGCTGTAGTTTAAAAAGCTTTGTAACTCTTCCATTGTTCTGGGATTTCTGCTGAAGTTTAAAATTTCTTTGGAACTCTTCCATTGTTCTCAGAATTCCAATGAAGCTTAAAAATGCTTTGGAACTCTGCCATTGTTCTCGGAATTCTGGTGAAGTTTAAAAATGCTTTGGATCTCTTCCATTGTTCTCGGAATTCCGCTGATGTTTAACAATGCTTTGGAACTCTTCCATGGTTCTCGGAATTCTGCTGAAGTTTAAAAAAGCTTTTGAACTATTTCTTTGTTCTCGGAATTCCGCTCATATTTAACAATGCTTTGGAACTCTTCCATTGTTCTTGGAATTCCGCTGATGTTTAACAATGCTTTGGAACTCTTCCATTTTTCTCGGAATTCTGGTGAAGTTTAAAAATGCTTTGGATCTCTTCCATTGTTCTCGGAATTCCGCTGATGTTTAACAATGCTTTGGAACTCTTCCATTGTTCTCGGAATTCCGCTGTAGTTTAAAAATGCTTTGCAACTCTTTCATTGTTCTCGGAATTCCGCTGAAGCTTAACCATGCTTTATAACTCTTCCACGGTTCTCGGAATTCTGCTGAAGTTAAAAAAACTTTTGAACTATTCCTTTGTTCTCGGTATTCCGCTCATATTTAACAATGCTTTGGAACTCTTCCATTGTTCTCGGAATTCCGCTGATGTTTAATAATGCTTTTGGAACTTATCCATTGTTCTCAGAATTCCACTAATGTTTAACAATGCTTTGGAACTCATCCATTGTTCTCGGAATTCTGTTGATGTTTATTAATGCTTTTGGAGCTCTTTCATTGTGGTCGGAATTCTGCTGAAGTTTAAAAATGCTTTGGAACTCTTCCATTCTTCTCGGAATTCCGCTGATGTTTATCAAACCTATGGAACTCTTTCATTGTTCTCGGAATTCTGTTGATGTTTAGTAATGCTTTTGGAACTCTTGCATTGTTCTCGGATTTCTGCTGATGTTTAATAATGCTTTTTGAACTCTTCCATTGTTCTCGGAATTCCGCTGATGTTTAACAATGCTTTGGAACTCTTCCATTGTTCTCGGAAAAACACTGATGTTTAACAATGCTTTGGAACTCTTCCATTGTTCTCGGAATTCCGCAAAAGTTTATAAATGCTTTGGAACTCTTCCATTGTTCTCGGAATTCTGATGAAGTTTAAAAAAGCTTTGGAACTCTTCCATTGTTCTCGGAATTGTGCTAATGTTTAACAATGCTTTGGAACTCTTCCATTGATCTCGCAATTCCAGGGTAGTTTCAAAATGCTTTGGAACTCTTCCATTGTTCACGGAATTCTGCTGAAGTTTAAAAAGCTTTGGAACTCTTCCATTGTTCTGGGAATTCTGCTGAAGTTTAAAATTGCTTTGGAACTCTTCCATTGTCTTCGGAATTACACTGATGTTTAATAATGCTTTTGGAACTCTTCCATTGTTCTCGTAATTCTGCTGATGTTTAACAATGCTTTGGAACTCTTCCATTGTTCTCGGAATTCCGCTGATGTTTAACAATGCTTTGGAAGTATTCCATTGTTCTCGGAATTCTGGTGAAGTTTAAAAATGCTTTGGAACTCTTCCATTGTTCTCGGTATTCTGCTAATGTTTAACAATGCTTTGGAACTCTTCCATTGTTCTCGGAATTCCGCTGATGTTTACCAATGCTTTGGAACTATTCAATTGTTCTCGGAATTCTGGTGAAGTTTAAAAATGCTTTGGATCCCTTCCATTGTTCTCGGAATTCCGCTGATGTTTAACAATGCTTTGGAACTCTTCCATTGTTCTCGGAATTCCGCTGTAGTTTAAAAATGCTTTGCAACTCTTTCATTGTTCTCGGAATTCCGCTGAAGCTTAACCATGCTTTATAACTCTTGCATTGTTCTCGGAATTCCGCTGAAGTTTAAAAATGCTTTGGAACTCCTCCATTGTTCTAGGAATTCTGCTGAAGTTTAAAAATGCTTTGGAACTCTTCCATTGTTCTGGGAATTTGGCTGAAGTTTAAAAATGCTTTGGAACTCTTCCTATGTTCTGGGACTTCTGCTGAAGTTTAAAATTGCTTTGGAAAATTCCATTGTTCTCAGAATTCCAATGAAGCTTAAAAATGCTTTGGAACTCTTACATTGTTCTCGGTATTCCGCTTATTTTTAACAATGCTTTGGAACTCTTCCATTGTTCTCGGAATTCCGCTGTAGTTTAAAAATGCTTTGGAACTCTTTCATTGTTCTTGGAATTCCACTGACGTTTAGCCATGCTTTGGAACTCTTCCATTGTTCTCGGAATTCCGCTGAAGTTTAAAAATGCTTTCGAACTCTTCCACGGTTCTCGGAATTCTGCTGAAGTTAAAAAAACTTTTGAACTATTCCTTTGTTCTCGGTATTCCGCTCATATTTAACAATGCTTTGGAACTCTTCCATTGTTCTCGGAATTCCGCTGATGTTTAATAATGCTTTTGGAACTCATCCATTGTTCTCGGAATTCCACTAATGTTTAACAATGCTTTGGAACTCATCCATTGTTCTCGGAATTCTGTTGATGTTTATTAATGCTTTTGGAACTCTTTCATTGTGGTCGGTATTCTGCTGAAGTTTAAAAATGATTTGGAACTCTTCCATTCTTCTCGGAATTCCGCTGATGTTTATCAAACCTATGGAACTCTTTCATTGTTCTCGGAATTCTGTTGATGTTTAGTAATGCTTTTGGAACTCTTCCATTGTTCTCGGATTTCTGCTGATGTTTAATAATGCTTTTTGAACTCTTCCATTGTTCTCGGAATTCCGCTGATGTTTAACAATGCTTTGGAACTCTTCCATTGTTCTCGGAATTCTGCTGAAGTTTAAAAATGCTTTGGAACTCTTCCATTGCTCTGGGAATTCTGCTGAAGTTTAAAATTTCTGTGGAACTCTTCCATTGTTCTTGGAATTCCGCTAATGTTTAACAATGCTTTGGAACTCTTCCATTGTTCTCGGAAAAACACTGATGTTTTACAATGCTTTGGAACTCTTCCATTGTTCCCGGAATTCCGCAAAAGTTTATAAATGCTTTGGAACTCTTCCATTGTTCTCGGAATTCTGATGAAGTTTAAAAATGCTTTGGAACTCTTCCATTGTTCTTGCAATTCCGTTGATGTTTAATAATGCTTTTGGAACTCATCCATGGTTCTCGGAATTGTGCTAATGTTTAACAATGCTTTGGAACTCTTCCATTGTTCTCGGAATTCCGCTGTAGTTTAAAAAAGCTTTGGAACTCTTTCATTGTTCTCGGAATTCTGCTGAAGTTTAAAAAAGCTTTGGAACTCTTCCAATGTTCTCGGAATTCCGCTGATGTTTAACAATGCTTTGGAACTCTTCCATTGTTCTCGGAATTCCGCTGTAGTTTAAAAAAGCTTTGGAACTCTTTCATTGTTCTCGGAATTCTGCTGAAGTTTAAAAAAGCTTTGGAACTCTTCCATTGTTCTCGTAATTCCGCTGATGTTTAACAATGCTTTGGAACTCTTCTATTGTTCTGGGAATTCTGGTGAAGTTTAAAAATGCTTTGGAACTCTTCCATTGTTCACAGATATCTGCTGTAGTTTAAAAAGCTTTGTAACTCTTCCATTGTTCTGGGATTTCTGCTGAAGTTTAAAATTGCTTTGGAACTCTTCCATTGTTCTCAGAATTCCAATGAAGCTTAAAAATGCTTTGGAACTCTGCCATTGTTCTCGGAATTCTGGTGAAGTTTAAAAATGCTTTGGATCTCTTCCATTGTTCTCGGAATTCTGCTGATGTTTAACAATGCTTTGGAACTCTTCCATGGTTCTCGGAATTCTGCTGAAGTTTAAAAAAGCTTTTGAACTATTCCTTTGTTCTCGGAATTCCGCTCATATTTAACAATGCTTTGGAACTCTTCCATTGTTCTCGGAATTCCGCTGATGTTTAACAATGCTTTGGAACTCTTCCATTGTTCTCGGAATTCCGCTGTAGTTTAACAATGCTTTGCAACTCTTTCATTGTTCTCGGAATTCGGCTGAAGCTTAACCATGCTTTATAACTCTTCCACGGTTCTCGGAATTCTGCTGAAGTTAAAAAAACTTTTGAACTATTCCTTTGTTCTCGGTATTCCGCTCATATTTAACAATGCTTTGGAACTCTTCCATTGTTCTCGGAATTCCGCTGATGTTTAATAATGCTTTTGGAACTCATCCATTGTTCTCGGAATTCCACTAATGTTTAACAATGCTTTGGAACTCATCCATTGTTCTCGGAATTCTGTTGATGTTTATTAATGCTTTTGGAACTCTTTCATTGTGGTCGGAATTCTGCTGAAGTTTAAAAATGCTTTGGAACTCTTCCATTCTTCTCGGAATTCCGCTGATGTTTATCAAACCTATGGAACTCTTTCATTGTTCTCGGAATTCTGTTGATGTTTAATAATGCTTTTGGAACTCTTCCATTGTTCTCGGATTTCTGCTGATGTTTAATAATGCTTTTTGAACTCTTCCATTGTTCTCGGAATTCCGCTGATGTTTAACAATGCTTTGGAACTCTTCCATTGTTCTCGGAATTCTGCTGAAGTTTAAAAATGCTTTGGAACTCTTCCATTGCTCTGGGAATTCTGCTGAAGTTTAAAAATTCTGTGGAACTCTTCCATTGTTCTTGGAATTCCGATAATGTTTAACAATGCTTTGGAACTCTTCCATTGTTCTCGGAAAAACACTGATGTTTAACAATGCTTTGGAACTCTTCCATTGTTCTCAGAATTCCGCAAAAGTTTATAAATGCTTTGGAACTCTTCCATTGTTCTCGGAATTCTGATGAAGTTTAAAAAAGCTTTGGAACTCTTCCATTGTTCTTGCAATTCCGTTGATGTTTAATAATGCTTTTGGAACTCATCCATTGTTCTCGGAATTGTGCTAATGTTTAACAATGCTTTGGAACTCTTCCATTGATCTCGCAATTCCAGTGTATTTTCAAAATGCTTTGGAACGCTTCCATTGTTCTCGGAATTCTGCTGAAGTTTAACAATGCTTTGGAACTCTTCCATTGTTCTCGGAATTCTGGTGAAGTTTAAAAATGCTTTGGATCTCTTCCATTGTTCTCGGAATTCCGCTGATGTTTAACAATGCTTTGGAACTCTTCCATTGTTCTCGGAATTCCGCTGTAGTTTAAAAAAGCTTTGGAACTCTTTCATTGTTCTCGGAATTCTGCTGAAGTTTAAAAAAGCTTTGGAACTCTTCCAATGTTCTCGGAATTCCTCTGATGTTTAATAATGCTTTTGGAACTCTTCCATTGTCCTTGGAATTACACTGATGTTTAACAATGCTTTTGGAACTCTTCCATTGTTCTCGTAATTCTGCTGATGTTTAACAATGCTTTGGAACTCTTCTATTGTTCTGGGAATTCTGGTGAAGTTTAAAAATGCTTTGGAACTCTTCCATTGTTCACGGAAATCTGCTGTAGTTTAAAAAGCTTTGTAACTCTTCCATTGTTCTGGGATTTCTGCTGAAGTTTAAAATTGCTTTGGAACTCTTCCATTGTTCTCAGAATTCCAATGAAGCTTAAAAATGCTTTGGAACTCTGCCATTGTTCTCGGAATTCTGGTGAAGTTTAAAAATGCTTTGGATCTCTTCCATTGTTCTCGGAATTCCGCTGATGTTTAACAATGCTTTGGAACTCTTCCATGGTTCTCGGAATTCTGCTGAAGTTTAAAAAAGCTTTTGAAGTATTCCTTTGTTCTCGGAATTCCGCTCATATTTAACAATGCTTTGGAACTCTTCCATTGTTCTTGGAATTCCGCTGATGTTTAACAATGCTTTGGAACTCTTCCATTGTTCTCGGAATTCTGGTGAAGTTTAAAAATGCTTTGGATCTCTTCCATTGTTCTCGGAATTCCGCTGAAGCTTAACCATGCTTTATAACTCTTCCACGGTTCTCGGAATTCTGCTGAAGTTAAAAAAACTTTTGAACTATTCCTTTGTTCTCGGTATTCCGCTCATATTTAACAATGCTTTGGAACTCTTCCATTGTTCTCGGAATTCCGCTGATGTTTAATAATGCTTTTGGAACTTATCCATTGTTCTCAGAATTCCACTAATGTTTAACAATGCTTTGTAACTCATCCATTGTTCTCGGAATTCTGTTGATGTTTATTAATGCTTTTGGAACTCTTTCATTGTGGTCGGAATTCTGCTGAAGTTTAAAAATGCTTTGGAACTCTTCCATTCTTCTCGGAATTCCGCTGATGTTTATCAAACCTATGGAACTCTTTCATTGTTCTCGGAATTCTGTTGATGTTTAGTAATGCTTTTGGAACTCTTCCATTGTTCTCGGATTTCTGCTGATGTTTAATAATGCTTTTTGAACTCTTCCATTGTTCTCGGAATTCCGCTGATGTTTAACAATGCTTTGGAACTCTTCCATTGTTCTCGGAAAAACACTGATGTTTAACAATGCTTTAGAACTCTTCCATTGTTCTCGGAATTCCGCAAAAGTTTATAAATGCTTTGGAACTCTTCCATTGTTCTCGGAATTCTGATGAAGTTTAAAAAAGCTGTGGAACTCTTCCATTGTTCTTGCAATTCCGTTGATGTTTAATAATGCTTTTGGAACTCATCCATTGTTCTCGGAATTGTGCTAATGTTTAACAATGCTTTGGAACTCTTCCATTGATCTCGCAATTCCAGTGTAGTTTCAAAATGCTTTGGAACTCTTCCATTGTTCATGGAATTCTGCTGAAGTTTAAAAAGCTTTGGAACTCTTCCATTGTTCTGGGAATTCTGCTGAAGTTTAAAATTGCTTTGGAACTCTTCCATTGTCTTCGGAATTACACTGATGTTTAATAATGCTTTTGGAACTCTTCCATTGTTCTCGTAATTCTGCTGATGTTTAACAATGCTTTGGAACTCTTCCATTGTTCTCGGAATTCCGCTGATGTTTAACAATGCTTTGGAAGTATTCCATTGTTCTCGGAATTCTGGTGAAGTTTAAAAATGCTTTGGAACTCTTCCATTGTTCTCGGTATTCTGCTAATGTTTAACAATGCTTTGGAACTCTTCCAATGTTCTCGGAATTCCGCTGATGTTTACCAATACTTTGGAACTATTCAATTGTTCTCGGAATTCTGGTGAAGTTTAAAAATGCTTTGGATCTCTTCCATTGTTCTCGGAATTCCGCTGATGTTTAACAATGCTTTGGAACTCTTCCATTGTTCTCGGAATTCCGCTGTAGTTTAAAAATGCTTTGCAACTCTTTCATTGTTCTCGGAATTCCGCTGAAGCTTAACCATGCTTTATAACTATTCCATTGTTCTCGGAATTCCGCTGAAGTTTAAAAATGCTTTGGAACTCTTCCATTGTTCTCGGTATTCTGCTAATGTTTAACAATGCTTTGGAACTCTTCCATTGTTCTCGGAATTCCGCTGATGTTTACCAATGCTTTGGAACTATTCAATTGTTCTCGGAATTCTGGTGAAGTTTAAAAATGCTTTGGATCTCTTCCATTGTTCTCGGAATTCCGCTGATGTTTAACAATGCTTTGGAACTCTTCCATTGTTCTCGGAATTCCGCTGTAGTTTAAAAATGCTTTGCAACTCTTTCATTGTTCTCGGAATTCCGCTGAAGCTTAACCATGCTTTATAACTCTTCCACTGTTCTGGGAATTCGGCTGAAGTTTAAAAATGCTTTGGAACTCTTCCATTGTTCTGGGACTTCTGCTGAAGTTTAAAATTGTTTTGGAAAATTCCATTGTTCTCAGAATTCCAATGAAGCTTAAAAATGCTTTGGAAATCTTACATTGTTCTCGGAATTCCGCTAATTTTTAACAATGCTTTGGAACTCTTCCATTGTTCTCGGAATTCCGCTGTAGTTTAAAAATGCTTGGGAACTCTTTCATTGTTCTTGGAATTCCACTGACGTTTAGCCATGCTTTGGAACTCTTCCATTGTTCTCGGAATTCCGCTGAAGTTTAAAAATGCTTTCGAACTCTTCCACGGTTCTCGGAATTCTGCTGAAGTTAAAAAAACTTTTGAACTATTCCTTTGTTCTCGGTATTCCGCTCATATTTAACAATGCTTTGGAACTCTTCCATTGTTCTCGGAATTCCGCTGATGTTTAATAATGCTTTTGGAACTCATCCATTGTTCTCGGAATTCCACTAATGTTTAACAATGCTTTGGAACTCATCCATTGTTCTCGGAATTCTGTTGATGTTTATTAATGCTTTTGGAACTCTTTCATTGTGGTCGGAATTCTGCTGAAGTTTAAAAATGATTTGGAACTCTTCCATTCTTCTCGAAATTCCGCTGATGTTTATCAAACCTATGGAACTCTTTCATTGTTCTCGGAATTCTGTTGATGTTTAGTAATGCTTTTGGAACTCTTCCATTGTTCTCGGATTTCTGCTGATGTTTAATAATGCTTTTTGAACTCTTCCATTGTTCTCGGAATTCCGCTGATGTTTAACAATGCTTTGGAACTCTTCCATTGTTCTCGGAATTCTGCTGAAGTTTAAAAATGCTTTGGAACTCTTCCATTGCTCTGGGAATTCTGCTGAAGTTTAAAAATTCTGTGGAACTCTTCCATTGTTCTTGGAATTCCGCTATTGTTTAACAATGCTTTGGAACTCTTCCATTGTTCTCGGAAAAACACTGATGTTTTACAATGCTTTGGAACTCTTCCATTGTTCTCGGAATTCCGCAAAAGTTTATAAATGCTTTGGAACTCTTCCATTGTTCTCGGAATTCTGATGAAGTTTAAAAAAGCTTTGGAACTCTTCCATTGTTCTTGCAATTCCGTTGATGTTTAATAATGCTTTTGGAACTCATCCATTGTTCTCGGAATTGTGCTAATGTTTAACAATGCTTTGGAACTCTTCCATTGATCTCGCAATTCCAGTGTAGTTTCAAAATGCTTTGGAACGCTTCCATTGTTCTCGGAATTCTGCTGAAGTTTAACAATGCTTTGGAACTCTTCCATTGTTCTCGGAATTCTGCTGAAGTTTAAAAATGCTTGGAACTCTTCCATTATTCTCGGAATTCTGCTGAAGTTTAAAAAAGCTTTGGAACTCTTCCATGGTTCTCGGAATTCTGCTGAAGTTTAAAAAAGCTTTTGAACTCTTCCATTGTTCTCGGAATTCCGCTAATATTTAACAATGCTTTGGAACTCTTACATTGTTCTCGGAATTCCGGTGAAGTTTAGCCATGCTTTGGAACTCTTCCATTGTTCTCGGAATTCTGGTGAAGTTTAAAAATGCTTTGGATCTCTTCCATTGTTCTCGGAATTCCGCTGATGTTTAACAATGCTTTGGAACTCTTCCATTGTTCTCGGAATTCCGCTGTAGTTTAAAAATGCTTTGGAACTCTTCCAATGTTCTCGGAATTCCGCTGATGTTTAATAATGCTTTTGGAACTCTTCCATTGTCCTTGGAATTACACTGATGTTTAATAATGCTTTTGGAACTCTTCCATTGTTCTCGTAATTCCGCTGATGTTTAACAATGCTTTGGAACTCTTCTATTGTTCTGGGAATTCTGGTGAAGTTTAAAAATGCTTTGGAACTCTTCCATTGTTCACAGAAATCTGCTGTAGTTTAAAAAGCTTTGTAACTCTTCCATTGTTCTGGGATTTCTGCTGAAGTTTAAAATTGCTTTGGAACTCTTCCATTGTTCTCAGAATTCCAATGAAGCTTAAAAATGCTTTGGAACTCTTCCATTGTTCTTGGAATTCCGCTGATGTTTAACAATGCTTTGGAACGCTTCCATTGTTCTCGGAATTCTGGTGAAGTTTAAAAATTCTTTGGATCTCTTCCATTGTTCTCGGAATTCCGCTGATGTTTAACAATGCTTTGGAACTCTTCCATTGTTCTCGGAATTCCGCTGTAGTTTAACAATGCTTTGCAACTCTTTCATTGTTCTCGGAATTCGGCTGAAGCTTAACCATGCTTTATAACTCTTCCACGGTTCTCGGAATTCTGCTGAAGTTAAAAAAACTTTTGAACTATTCCTTTGTTCTCGGTATTCCGCTCATATTTAACAATGCTTTGGAACTCTTCCATTGTTCTCGGAATTCCGCTGATGTTTAATAATGCTTTTGGAACTCATCCATTGTTCTCAGAATTCCACTAATGTTTAACAATGCTTTGGAACTCATCAATTGTTCTCGGAATTCTGTTGATGTTTATTAATGCTTTTGGAACTCTTTCATTGTGGTCGGAATTCTGCTGAAGTTTAAAAATGCTTTGGAACTCTTCCATTCTTCTCGGAATTCTGCTGATGTTTATCAAACCTATGGAACTCTTTCATTGTTCTCGGATTTCTGCTGATGTTTAATAATGCTTTTTGAACTCTTCCATTGTTCTCGGAATTCCGCTGATGTTTAACAATGCGTTGGAACTCTTCCATTGTTCTCGGAATTCTGCTGAAGTTTAAAAATGCTTTGGAACTCTTCCATTGCTCTGGGAATTCTGCTGAAGTTTAAAAATTCTGTGGAACTCTTCCATTGTTCTTGGAATTCCGATAATGTTTAACAATGCTTTGGAACTCTTCCATTGTTCTCGGAAAAACACTGATGTTTAACAATGCTTTGGAACTCTTCCATTGTTCTCGGAATTCCGCAAAAGTTTATAAATGCTTTGGAACTCTTCCATTGTTCTCGGAATTCTGATGAAGTTTAAAAAAGCTTTGGAACTCTTCCATTGTTCTTGCAATTCCGTTGATGTTTAATAATGCTTTTGGAACTCATCCATTGTTCTCGGAATTGTGATAATGTTTAACAATGCTTTGGAACTCTTCCATTGATCTCGCAATTCCAGTGTAGTTTCAAATTGCTTTGGAACGCTTCCATTGTTCTCGGAATTCTGCTGAAGTTTAACAATGCTTTGGAACTCTTCCATTGTTCTCGGAATTCTGTGGAAGTTTAAAAATGCTTTGGAACTCTTCCATTGTTCTCGGAATTCTGCTGAAGTTTAAAAATGCTTGGAACTCTTCCATTGTTCTCGGAATTCTGCTGAAGTTTAAAAAAGCTTTGGAACTCTTCCATGGTTCTCGGAATTCTGCTGAAGTTTAAAAAAGCTTTTGAACTCTTCCATTGTTCTCGGAATTCCGCTAATATTTAACAATGCTTTGGAACTCTTACATTGTTCTCGGAATTCTGGTGAAGTTTAGCTATGCTTTGGAACTCTTCCATTGTTCTCGGAATTCCGCTGAAGTTTAAAAATGCTTTGGAACTCTTCCATTGTTCTCGGAATTCTGCTGAAGTTTAAAAAAGCTTTGGAACTCTTCCAATGTTCTCGGAATTCCGCTGATGTTTAACAATGCTTTGGATCTCTTTCATTATTCTCGGAATTCTGGTGAAGTATAAAAATGGTTTGGAACTCTTCCATTTTTCACGGAATTCTGCTGAAGTTTAAAAAGCTTTGGAACTCTTCCATTGTTCTGGGAATTCTGCTGAAGTTTAAAATTGCTTTGGAACTCTTCCATTGTCTTCGGAATTACACTGATGTTTAATAATGCTTTTGGAACTCTTCCATTGTTCTCGTAATTCTGCTGATGTTTAACAATGCTTTGGAACTCTTCCATTGTTCTCGGAATTCCGCTGATGTTTAACAATGCTTTGGAAGTATTCCATTGTTCTCGGAATTCTGGTGAAGTTTAAAAATGCTTTGGAACTCTTCCATTGTTCTCGGTATTCTGCTAATGTTTAACAATGCTTTGGAACTCTTCCATTGTTCTCGGAATTCCGCTGATGTTTACCAATGCTTTGGAACTATTCAGTTGTTCTCGGAATTCTGGTGAAGTTTAAAAATGCTTTGGATCTCTTCCATTGTTCTCGGAATTCCGCTGATGTTTAACAATGCTTTGGAACTCTTCCATTGTTCTCGGAATTCCGCTGTAGTTTAAAAATGCTTTGCAACTCTTTCATTGTTCTCGGAATTCCGCTGAAGCTTAACCATGCTTTATAACTCTTGCATTGTTCTCGGAATTCCGCTGAAGTTTAAAAATGCTTTGGAACTCCTCCATTGTTCTAGGAATTCTGCTGAAGTTTAAAAATGCTTTGGAACTCTTCCATTGTTCTGGGAATTTGGCTGAAGTTTAAAAATGCTTTGGAACTCTTCCTATGTTCTGGGACTTCTGCTGAAGTTTAAAATTGCTTTGGAAAATTCCATTGTTCTCAGAATTCCAATGAAGCTTAAAAATGCTTTGGAACTCTTACATTGTCCTCGGAATTCCGCTAATTTTTAACAATGCTTTGGAACTCTTCCATTGTTCTCGGAATTCCGCTGTAGTTTAAAAATGCTTTGGAACTCTTTCATTGTTCTTGGAATTCCACTGACGTTTAGCCATGCTTTGGAACTCTTCCATTGTTCTCGGAATTCCGCTGAAGTTTAAAAATGCTTTCGAACTCTTCCACGGTTCTCGGAATTCTGCTGAAGTTAAAAAAACTTTTGAACTATTCCTTTGTTCTCGGTATTCCGCTCATATTTAACAATGCTTTGGAACTCTTCCATTGTTCTCGGAATTCCGCTGATGTTTAATAATGCTTTTGGAACTCATCCATTGTTCTCGGAATTCCACTAATGTTTAACAATGCTTTGGAACTCATCCATTGTTCTCGGAATTCTGTTGATGTTTATTAATGCTTTTGGAACTCTTTCATTGTGGTCGGAATTCTGCTGAAGTTTAAAAATGATTTGGAACTCTTCCATTCTTCTCGGAATTCCGCTGATGTTTATCAAACCTATGGAACTCTTTCATTGTTCTCGGAATTCTGTTGATGTTTAGTAATGCTTTTGGAACTCTTCCATTGTTCTCGGATTTCTGCTGATGTTTAATAATGCTTTTTGAACTCTTCCATTGTTCTCGGAATTCCGCTGATGTTTAACAATGCTTTGGAACTCTTCCATTGTTCTCGGAATTCTGCTGAAGTTTAAAAATGCTTTGGAACTCTTCCATTGCTCTGGGAATTCTGCTGAAGTTTAAAATTTCTGTGGAACTCTTCCATTGTTCTTGGAATTCCGCTAATGTTTAACAATGCTTTGGAACTCTTCCATTGTTCTCGGAAAAACACTGATGTTTTACAATGCTTTGGAACTCTTCCATTGTTCTCGGAATTCCGCAAAAGTTTATAAATGCTTTGGAACTCTTCCATTGTTCTCGGAATTCTGATGAAGTTTAAAAAAGCTTTGGAACTCTTCCATTGTTCTTGCAATTCCGTTGATGTTTAATAATGCTTTTGGAACTCATCCATTGTTCTCGGAATTGTGCTAATGTTTAACAATGCTTTGGAACTCTTCCATTGTTCTCGGAATTCCGCTGTAGTTTAAAAAAGCTTTGGAACTCTTTCATTGTTCTCGGAATTCTGCTGAAGTTTAAAAAAGCTTTGGAACTCTTCCAATGTTCTCGGAATTCCGCTGATGTTTAATAATGCTTTTGGAACTCTTCCATTGTCCTTGGAATTACACTGATGTTTAATGATGCTTTTGGAACTCTTCCATTGTTCTCGTAATTCCGCTGATGTTTAACAATGCTTTGGAACTCTTCTATTGTTCTGGGAATTCTGGTGAAGTTTAAAAATGCTTTGGAACTCTTCCATTGTTCACAGAAATCTGCTGTAGTTTAAAAAGCTTTGTAACTCTTCCATTGTTCTGGGATTTCTGCTGAAGTTTGAAATTGCTTTGGAACTCTTCCATTGTTCTCAGAATTCCAATGAAGCTTAAAAATGCTTTGGAACTCTGCCATTGTTCTCGGAATTCTGGTGAAGTTTAAAAATGCTTTGGATCTCTTCCATTGTTCTCGGAATTCCGCTGATGTTTAACAATGCTTTGGAACTCTTCCATGGTTCTCGGAATTCTGCTGAAGTTTAAAAAAGCTTTTGAACTATTCCTTTGTTCTCGGAATTCCGCTCATATTTAACAATGCTTTGGAACTCCTCCATTGTTCTAGGAATTCTGCTGAAGTTTTAAAATGCTTTGGAACTCTTCCACTGTTCTGGGAATTCGGCTGAAGTTTAAAAATGCTTTGGAACTCTTCCTATGTTCTGGGACTTCTGCTGAAGTTTAAAATTGTTTTGGAAAATTCCATTGTTCTCAGAATTCCAATGAAGCTTAAAAATGGTTTGGAAATCTTACATTGTTCTCGGAATTCCGCTAATTTTTAACAATGCTTTGGAACTCTTCCATTGTTCTCGGAATTCCGCTGTAGTTTAAAAATGCTTTGGAACTCCTTCATTGTTCTTGGAATTCCACTGACGTTTAGCCATGCTTTGGAACTCTTCCATTGTTCTCGGAATTCCGCTGAAGTTTAAAAATGCTTTTGAACTCTTCCACGGTTCTCGGAATTCTGCTGAAGTTAAAAAAACTTTTGAACTATTCCTTTGTTCTCGGTATTCCGCTCATATTTAACAATGCTTTGGAACTCTTCCATTGTTCTCGGAATTCCGCTGATGTTTAATAATGCTTTTGGAACTCATCCATTGTTCTCGGAATTCCACTAATGTTTAACAATGCTTTGGAACTCATCCATTGTTCTCGGAATTCTGTTGATGTTTATTAATGCTTTTGGAACTCTTTCATTGTGGTCGGAATTCTGCTGAAGTTTAAAAATGATTTGGAACTCTTCCATTCTTCTCGAAATTCCGCTGATGTTTATCAAACCTATGGAACTCTTTCATTGTTCTCGGAATTCTGTTGATGTTTAGTAATGCTTTTGGAACTCTTCCATTGTTCTCGGATTTCTGCTGATGTTTAATAATGCTTTTTGAACTCTTCCATTGTTCTCGGAATTCCGCTGATGTTTAACAATGCTTTGGAGCTCTTCCATTGTTCTCGGAATTCTGCTGAAGTTTAAAAATGCTTTGGAACTCTTCCATTGCTCTGGGAATTCTGCTGAAGTTTAAAAATTCTGTGGAATTCTTCCATTGTTCTTGGAATTCCGCTATTGTTTAACAATGCTTTGGAACTCTTCCATTGTTCTCGGAAAAACACTGATGTTTTACAATGCTTTGGAACTCTTCCATTGTTCTCGGAATTCCGCAAAAGTTTATAAATGCTTTGGAACTCTTCCATTGTTCTCGGAATTCTGATGAAGTTTAAAAAAGCTTTGGAACTCTTCCATTGTTCTTGCAATTCCGTTGATGTTTAATAATGCTTTTGGAACTCATCCATTGTTCTCGGAATTGTGCTAATGTTTAACAATGCTTTGGAACTCTTCCATTGATCTCGCAATTCCAGTGTAGTTTCAAAATGCTTTGGAACGCTTCCATTGTTCTCGGAATTCTGCTGAAGTTTAACAATGCTTTGGAACTCTTCCATTGTTCTCGGAATTCTGTGGAAGTTTAATAATGCTTTTGGAACTCTTCCATTGTCCTTGGAATTACACTGATGTTTAATGATGCTTTTGGAACTCTTCCATTGTTCTCGTAATTCCGCTGATGTTTAACAATGCTTTGGAACTCTTCTATTGTTCTGGGAATTCTGGTGAAGTTTAAAAATGCTTTGGAACTCTTCCATTGTTCACAGAAATCTGCTGTAGTTTAAAAAGCTTTGTAACTCTTCCATTGTTCTGGGATTTCTGCTGAAGTTTAAAATTGCTTTGGAACTCTTCCATTGTTCTCAGAATTCCAATGAAGCTTAAAAATGCTTTGGAACTCTTCCATTGTTCTTGGAATTCCGCTGATGTTTAACAATGCTTTGGAACGCTTCCATTGTTCTCGGAATTCTGGTGAAGTTTAAAAATTCTTTGGATCTCTTCCATTGTTCTCGGAATTCCGCTGATGTTTAACAATGCTTTGGAACTCTTCCATTGTTCTCGGAATTCCGCTGTAGTTTAACAATGCTTTGCAACTCTTTCATTGTTCTCGGAATTCGGCTGAAGCTTAACCATGCTTTATAACTCTTCCACGGTTCTCGGAATTCTGCTGAAGTTAAAAAAACTTTTGAACTATTCCTTTGTTCTCGGTATTCCGCTCATATTTAACAATGCTTTGGAACTCTTCCATTGTTCTCGGAATTCCGCTGATGTTTAATAATGCTTTTGGAACTCATCCATTGTTCTCAGAATTCCACTAATGTTTAACAATGCTTTGGAACTCATCAATTGTTCTCGGAATTCTGTTGATGTTTATTAATGCTTTTGGAACTCTTTCATTGTGGTCGGAATTCTGCTGAAGTTTAAAAATGCTTTGGAACTCTTCCATTCTTCTCGGAATTCTGCTGATGTTTATCAAACCTATGGAACTCTTTCATTGTTCTCGGATTTCTGCTGATGTTTAATAATGCTTTTTGAACTCTTCCATTGTTCTCGGAATTCCGCTGATGTTTAACAATGCGTTGGAACTCTTCCATTGTTCTCGGAATTCTGCTGAAGTTTAAAAATGCTTTGGAACTCTTCCATTGCTCTGGGAATTCTGCTGAAGTTTAAAAATTCTGTGGAACTCTTCCATTGTTCTTGGAATTCCGATAATGTTTAACAATGCTTTGGAACTCTTCCATTGTTCTCGGAAAAACACTGATGTTTAACAATGCTTTGGAACTCTTCCATTGTTCTCGGAATTCCGCAAAAGTTTATAAATGCTTTGGAACTCTTCCATTGTTCTCGGAATTCTGATGAAGTTTAAAAAAGCTTTGGAACTCTTCCATTGTTCTTGCAATTCCGTTGATGTTTAATAATGCTTTTGGAACTCATCCATTGTTCTCGGAATTGTGATAATGTTTAACAATGCTTTGGAACTCTTCCATTGATCTCGCAATTCCAGTGTAGTTTCAAATTGCTTTGGAACGCTTCCATTGTTCTCGGAATTCTGCTGAAGTTTAACAATGCTTTGGAACTCTTCCATTGTTCTCGGAATTCTGTGGAAGTTTAAAAATGCTTTGGAACTCTTCCATTGTTCTCGGAATTCTGCTGAAGTTTAAAAATGCTTGGAACTCTTCCATTGTTCTCGGAATTCTGCTGAAGTTTAAAAAAGCTTTGGAACTCTTCCATGGTTCTCGGAATTCTGCTGAAGTTTAAAAAAGCTTTTGAACTCTTCCATTGTTCTCGGAATTCCGCTAATATTTAACAATGCTTTGGAACTCTTACATTGTTCTCGGAATTCTGGTGAAGTTTAGCTATGCTTTGGAACTCTTCCATTGTTCTCGGAATTCCGCTGAAGTTTAAAAATGCTTTGGAACTCTTCCATTGTTCTCGGAATTCTGCTGAAGTTTAAAAAAGCTTTGGAACTCTTCCAATGTTCTCGGAATTCCGCTGATGTTTAACAATGCTTTGGATCTCTTTCATTATTCTCGGAATTCTGGTGAAGTATAAAAATGGTTTGGAACTCTTCCATTTTTCACGGAATTCTGCTGAAGTTTAAAAAGCTTTGGAACTCTTCCATTGTTCTGGGAATTCTGCTGAAGTTTAAAATTGCTTTGGAACTCTTCCATTGTCTTCGGAATTACACTGATGTTTAATAATGCTTTTGGAACTCTTCCATTGTTCTCGTAATTCTGCTGATGTTTAACAATGCTTTGGAACTCTTCCATTGTTCTCGGAATTCCGCTGATGTTTAACAATGCTTTGGAAGTATTCCATTGTTCTCGGAATTCTGGTGAAGTTTAAAAATGCTTTGGAACTCTTCCATTGTTCTCGGTATTCTGCTAATGTTTAACAATGCTTTGGAACTCTTCCATTGTTCTCGGAATTCCGCTGATGTTTACCAATGCTTTGGAACTATTCAGTTGTTCTCGGAATTCTGGTGAAGTTTAAAAATGCTTTGGATCTCTTCCATTGTTCTCGGAATTCCGCTGATGTTTAACAATGCTTTGGAACTCTTCCATTGTTCTCGGAATTCCGCTGTAGTTTAAAAATGCTTTGCAACTCTTTCATTGTTCTCGGAATTCCGCTGAAGCTTAACCATGCTTTATAACTCTTGCATTGTTCTCGGAATTCCGCTGAAGTTTAAAAATGCTTTGGAACTCCTCCATTGTTCTAGGAATTCTGCTGAAGTTTAAAAATGCTTTGGAACTCTTCCATTGTTCTGGGAATTTGGCTGAAGTTTAAAAATGCTTTGGAACTCTTCCTATGTTCTGGGACTTCTGCTGAAGTTTAAAATTGCTTTGGAAAATTCCATTGTTCTCAGAATTCCAATGAAGCTTAAAAATGCTTTGGAACTCTTACATTGTCCTCGGAATTCCGCTAATTTTTAACAATGCTTTGGAACTCTTCCATTGTTCTCGGAATTCCGCTGTAGTTTAAAAATGCTTTGGAACTCTTTCATTGTTCTTGGAATTCCACTGACGTTTAGCCATGCTTTGGAACTCTTCCATTGTTCTCGGAATTCCGCTGAAGTTTAAAAATGCTTTCGAACTCTTCCACGGTTCTCGGAATTCTGCTGAAGTTAAAAAAACTTTTGAACTATTCCTTTGTTCTCGGTATTCCGCTCATATTTAACAATGCTTTGGAACTCTTCCATTGTTCTCGGAATTCCGCTGATGTTTAATAATGCTTTTGGAACTCATCCATTGTTCTCGGAATTCCACTAATGTTTAACAATGCTTTGGAACTCATCCATTGTTCTCGGAATTCTGTTGATGTTTATTAATGCTTTTGGAACTCTTTCATTGTGGTCGGAATTCTGCTGAAGTTTAAAAATGATTTGGAACTCTTCCATTCTTCTCGGAATTCCGCTGATGTTTATCAAACCTATGGAACTCTTTCATTGTTCTCGGAATTCTGTTGATGTTTAGTAATGCTTTTGGAACTCTTCCATTGTTCTCGGATTTCTGCTGATGTTTAATAATGCTTTTTGAACTCTTCCATTGTTCTCGGAATTCCGCTGATGTTTAACAATGCTTTGGAACTCTTCCATTGTTCTCGGAATTCTGCTGAAGTTTAAAAATGCTTTGGAACTCTTCCATTGCTCTGGGAATTCTGCTGAAGTTTAAAATTTCTGTGGAACTCTTCCATTGTTCTTGGAATTCCGCTAATGTTTAACAATGCTTTGGAACTCTTCCATTGTTCTCGGAAAAACACTGATGTTTTACAATGCTTTGGAACTCTTCCATTGTTCTCGGAATTCCGCAAAAGTTTATAAATGCTTTGGAACTCTTCCATTGTTCTCGGAATTCTGATGAAGTTTAAAAAAGCTTTGGAACTCTTCCATTGTTCTTGCAATTCCGTTGATGTTTAATAATGCTTTTGGAACTCATCCATTGTTCTCGGAATTGTGCTAATGTTTAACAATGCTTTGGAACTCTTCCATTGTTCTCGGAATTCCGCTGTAGTTTAAAAAAGCTTTGGAACTCTTTCATTGTTCTCGGAATTCTGCTGAAGTTTAAAAAAGCTTTGGAACTCTTCCAATGTTCTCGGAATTCCGCTGATGTTTAATAATGCTTTTGGAACTCTTCCATTGTCCTTGGAATTACACTGATGTTTAATGATGCTTTTGGAACTCTTCCATTGTTCTCGTAATTCCGCTGATGTTTAACAATGCTTTGGAACTCTTCTATTGTTCTGGGAATTCTGGTGAAGTTTAAAAATGCTTTGGAACTCTTCCATTGTTCACAGAAATCTGCTGTAGTTTAAAAAGCTTTGTAACTCTTCCATTGTTCTGGGATTTCTGCTGAAGTTTGAAATTGCTTTGGAACTCTTCCATTGTTCTCAGAATTCCAATGAAGCTTAAAAATGCTTTGGAACTCTGCCATTGTTCTCGGAATTCTGGTGAAGTTTAAAAATGCTTTGGATCTCTTCCATTGTTCTCGGAATTCCGCTGATGTTTAACAATGCTTTGGAACTCTTCCATGGTTCTCGGAATTCTGCTGAAGTTTAAAAAAGCTTTTGAACTATTCCTTTGTTCTCGGAATTCCGCTCATATTTAACAATGCTTTGGAACTCCTCCATTGTTCTAGGAATTCTGCTGAAGTTTTAAAATGCTTTGGAACTCTTCCACTGTTCTGGGAATTCGGCTGAAGTTTAAAAATGCTTTGGAACTCTTCCTATGTTCTGGGACTTCTGCTGAAGTTTAAAATTGTTTTGGAAAATTCCATTGTTCTCAGAATTCCAATGAAGCTTAAAAATGGTTTGGAAATCTTACATTGTTCTCGGAATTCCGCTAATTTTTAACAATGCTTTGGAACTCTTCCATTGTTCTCGGAATTCCGCTGTAGTTTAAAAATGCTTTGGAACTCCTTCATTGTTCTTGGAATTCCACTGACGTTTAGCCATGCTTTGGAACTCTTCCATTGTTCTCGGAATTTCGCTGAAGTTTAAAAATGCTTTTGAACTCTTCCACGGTTCTCGGAATTCTGCTGAAGTTAAAAAAACTTTTGAACTATTCCTTTGTTCTCGGTATTCCGCTCATATTTAACAATGCTTTGGAACTCTTCCATTGTTCTCGGAATTCCGCTGATGTTTAATAATGCTTTTGGAACTCATCCATTGTTCTCGGAATTCCACTAATGTTTAACAATGCTTTGGAACTCATCCATTGTTCTCGGAATTCTGTTGATGTTTATTAATGCTTTTGGAACTCTTTCATTGTGGTCGGAATTCTGCTGAAGTTTAAAAATGATTTGGAACTCTTCCATTCTTCTCGAAATTCCGCTGATGTTTATCAAACCTATGGAACTCTTTCATTGTTCTCGGAATTCTGTTGATGTTTAGTAATGCTTTTGGAACTCTTCCATTGTTCTCGGATTTCTGCTGATGTTTAATAATGCTTTTTGAACTCTTCCATTGTTCTCGGAATTCCGCTGATGTTTAACAATGCTTTGGAGCTCTTCCATTGTTCTCGGAATTCTGCTGAAGTTTAAAAATGCTTTGGAACTCTTCCATTGCTCTGGGAATTCTGCTGAAGTTTAAAAATTCTGTGGAATTCTTCCATTGTTCTTGGAATTCCGCTATTGTTTAACAATGCTTTGGAACTCTTCCATTGTTCTCGGAAAAACACTGATGTTTTACAATGCTTTGGAACTCTTCCATTGTTCTCGGAATTCCGCAAAAGTTTATAAATGCTTTGGAACTCTTCCATTGTTCTCGGAATTCTGATGAAGTTTAAAAAAGCTTTGGAACTCTTCCATTGTTCTTGCAATTCCGTTGATGTTTAATAATGCTTTTGGAACTCATCCATTGTTCTCGGAATTGTGCTAATGTTTAACAATGCTTTGGAACTCTTCCATTGATCTCGCAATTCCAGTGTAGTTTCAAAATGCTTTGGAACGCTTCCATTGTTCTCGGAATTCTGCTGAAGTTTAACAATGCTTTGGAACTCTTCCATTGTTCTCGGAATTCTGTGGAAGTTTAATAATGCTTTTGGAACTCTTCCATTGTCCTTGGAATTACACTGATGTTTAATGATGCTTTTGGAACTCTTCCATTGTTCTCGTAATTCCGCTGATGTTTAACAATGCTTTGGAACTCTTCTATTGTTCTGGGAATTCTGGTGAAGTTTAAAAATGCTTTGGAACTCTTCCATTGTTCACAGAAATCTGCTGTAGTTTAAAAAGCTTTGTAACTCTTCCATTGTTCTGGGATTTCTGCTGAAGTTTGAAATTGCTTTGGAACTCTTCCATTGTTCTCAGAATTCCAATGAAGCTTAAAAATGCTTTGGAACTCTGCCATTGTTCTCGGAATTCTGGTGAAGTTTAAAAATTCTTTGGATCTCTTCCATTGTTCTCGGAATTCCGCTGATGTTTAACAATGCTTTGGAACTCTTCCATGGTTCTCGGAATTCTGCTGAAGTTTAAAAAAGCTTTTGAACTATTCCTTTGTTCTCGGAATTCCGCTCATATTTAACAATGCTTTGGAACTCCTCCATTGTTCTAGGAATTCTGCTGAAGTTTAAAAATGCTTTGGAACTCTTCCACTGTTCTGGGAATTCGGCTGAAATTTAAAAATGCTTTGGAACTCTTCCTATGTTCTGGGACTTCTGCTGAAGTTTAAAATTGTTTTGGAAAATTCCATTGTTCTCAGAATTCCAATGAAGCTTAAAAATGGTTTGGAAATCTTACATTGTTCTCGGAATTCCGCTAATTTTTAACAATGCTTTGGAACTCTTCCATTGTTCTCGGAATTCCGCTGTAGTTTAAAAATGCTTTGGAACTCCTTCATTGTTCTTGGAATTCCACTGACGTTTAGCCATGCTTTGGAACTCTTCCATTGTTCTCGGAATTCTGCTGAAGTTTAAAAATGCTTTTGAACTCTTCCACGGTTCTCGGAATTCTGCTGAAGTTAAAAAAACTTTTGAACTATTCCTTTGTTCTCGCTATTCCGCTCATATTTAACAATGCTTTGGAACTCTTCCATTGTTCTCGGAATTCCGCTGATGTTTAATAATGCTTTTGGAACTCATCCATTGTTCTCGGAATTCCACTAATGTTTAACAATGCTGTGGAACTCATCCATTGTTCTCGGAATTCTGTTGATGTTTATTAATGCTTTTGGAACTCTTTCATTGTGGTCGGAATTCTGCTGAAGTTTAAAAATGATTTGGAACTCTTCCATTCTTCTCGAAATTCCGCTGATGTTTATCAAACCTATGGAACTCTTTCATTGTTCTCGGAATTCTGTTGATGTTTAGTAATGCTTTTGGAACTCTTCCATTGTTCTCGGATTTCTGCTGATGTTTAATAATGCTTTTTGAACTCTTCCATTGTTCTCGGAATTCCGCTGATGTTTAACAATGCTTTGGAGCTCTTCCATTGTTCTCGGAATTCTGCTGAAGTTTAAAAATGCTTTGGAACTCTTCCATTGCTCTGGGAATTCTGCTGAAGTTTAAAAATTCTGTGGAACTCTTCCATTGTTCTTGGAATTCCGCTATTGTTTAACAATGCTTTGGAACTCTTCCATTGTTCTCGGAAAAACACTGATGTTTTACAATGCTTTGGAACTCTTCCATTGTTCTCGGAATTCCGCAAAAGTTTATAAATGCTTTGGAACTCTTCCATTGTTCTCGGAATTCTGATGAAGTTTAAAAAAGCTTTGGAACTCTTCCATTGTTCTTGCAATTCCGTTGATGTTTAATAATGCTTTTGGAACTCATCCATTGTTCTCGGAATTGTGCTAATGTTTAACAATGCTTTGGAACTCTTCCATTGATCTCGCAATTCCAGTGTAGTTTCAAAATGCTTTGGAACGCTTCCATTGTTCTCGGAATTCTGCTGAAGTTTAACAATGCTTTGGAACTCTTCCATTGTTCTCGGAATTCTGTGGAAGTTTAAAAATGCTTTGGAACTCTTCCATTGTTCTCGGAATTCTGCTGAAGTTTAAAAATGCTTGGAACTCTTCCATTATTCTCGGAATTCTGCTGAAGTTTAAAAAAGCTTTGGAACTCTTCCATGGTTCTCGGAATTCTGCTGAAGTTTAAAAAAGCTTTTGAACTCTTCCATTGTTCTCGGAATTCCGCTAATATTTAACAATGCTTTGGAACTCTTACATTGTTCTCGGAATTCCGGTGAAGTTTAGCCATGCTTTGGAACTCTTCCATTGTTCTCGGAATTCTGGTGAAGTTTAAAAATGCTTTGGATCTCTTCCATTGTTCTCGGAATTCCGCTGATGTTTAACAATGCTTTGGAACTCTTCCATTGTTCTCGGAATTCCGCTGTAGTTTAAAAATGCTTTGGAACTCTTCCAATGTTCTCGGAATTCCGCTGATGTTTAATAATGCTTTTGGAACTCTTCCATTGTCCTTGGAATTACACTGATGTTTAATAATGCTTTTGGAACTCTTCCATTGTTCTCGTAATTCCGCTGATGTTTAACAATGCTTTGGAACCCTTCTATTGTTCTGGGAATTCTGGTGAAGTTTAAAAATGCTTTGGAACTCTTCCATTGTTCACAAAAATCTGCTGTAGTTTAAAAAGCTTTGTAACTCTTCCATTGTTCTGGGATTTCTGCTGAAGTTTAAAATTGCTTTGGAACTCTTCCATTGTTCTCAGAATTCCAATGAAGCTTAAAAATGCTTTGGAACTCTGCCATTGTTCTCGGAATTCTGGTGAAGTTTAAAAATGCTTTGGATCTCTTCCATTGTTCTCGGAATTCTGCTGATGTTTAACAATGCTTTGGAACTCTTCCATGGTTCTCGGAATTCTGCTGAAGTTTAAAAAAGCTTTTGAACTATTCCTTTGTTCTCGGAATTCCGCTCATATTTAACAATGCTTTGGAACTCTTCCATTGTTCTTGGAATTCCGCTGATGTTTAACAATGCTTTGGAACGCTTCCATTGTTCTCGGAATTCTGGTGAAGTTTAAAAATGCTTTGGATCTCTTCCATTGTTCTCGGAATTCCGCTGATGTTTAACAATGCTTTGGAACTCGTCCATTGTTCTCGGAATTCCGCTGTAGTTTAACAATGCTTTGCAACTCTTTCATTGTTCTCGGAATTCGGCTGAAGCTTAACCATGCTTTATAACTCTTCCACGGTTCTCGGAATTCTGCTGAAGTTAAAAAAACTTTTGAACTATTCCTTTGTTCTCGGTATTCCGCTCATATTTAACAATGCTTTGGAACTCTTCCATTGTTCTCGGAATTCCGCTGATGTTTAATAATGCCTTTGGAACTCATCCATTGTTCTCAGAATTCCACTAATGTTTAACAATGCTTTGGAACTCATCAATTGTTCTCGGAATTCTGTTGATGTTTATTAATGCTTTTGGAACTCTTTCATTGTGGTCGGAATTCTGCTGAAGTTTAAAAATGCTTTGGAACTCTTCCATTCTTCTCGGAATTCCGCTGATGTTTATCAAACCTATGGAACTCTTTCATTGTTCTCGGATTTCTGCTGATGTTTAATAATGCTTTTTGAACTCTTCCATTGTTCTTGGAATTCCGATAATGTTTAACAATGCTTTGGAACTCTTCCATTGTTCTCGGAAAAACACTGATGTTTAACAATGCTTTGGAACTCTTCCATTGTTCTCGGAATTCCGCAAAAGTTTATAAATGCTTTGGAACTCTTCCATTGTTCTCGGAATTCTGATGAAGTTTAAAAAAGCTTTGAAACTCTTCCATTGTTCTTGCAATTCCGTTGATGTTTAATAATGCTTTTGGAACTCATCCATTTTTCTCGGAATTGTGCTAATGTTTAAAAATGCTTTGGAACTCTTCCATTGATCTCGCAATTCCAGTGTAGTTTCAAAATGCTTTGGAACGCTTCCATTGTTCTCGGAATTCTGCTGAAGTTTAACAATGCTTTGGAACTCTTCCATTGTTCTCGGAATTCTGTGGAAGTTTAAAAATGCTTTGGAACTCCTCCATTGTTCTAGGAATTCTGCTGAAGTTTAAAAATGCTTTGGAACTCTTCCATTGTTCTGGGAATTTGGCTGAAGTTTAAAAATGCTTTGGAACTCTTCCTATGTTCTGGGACTTCTGCTGAAGTTTAAAATTGCTTTGGAAAATTCCATTGTTCTCAGAATTCCAATGAAGCTTAAAAATGCTTTGGAACTCTTACATTGTTCTCGGAATTCCGCTAATTTTTAACAATGCTTTGGAACTCTTCCATTGTTCTCGGAATTCCGCTGTAGTTTAAAAATGCTTTGGAACTCTTTCATTGTTCTTGGAATTCCACTGACGTTTAGCCATGCTTTGGAACTCTTCCATTGTTCTCGGAATTCCGCTGAAGTTTAAAAATGCTTTCGAACTCTTCCACGGTTATCGGAATTCTGCTGAAGTTAAAAAAACTTTTGAACTATTCCTTTGTTCTCGGTATTCCGCTCATATTTAACAATGCTTTGGAACTCTTCCATTGTTCTTGGAATTCCGCTGATGTTTAACAATGCTTTGGAACACTTCCATTGTTCTCGGAATTCTGGTGAAGTTTAAAAATGCTTTGGATCTCTTACATTGTTCTCGGAATTCCGCTGATGTTTAACAATGCTTTGGAACTCTTCCATTGTTCTCGGAATTCCGCTGTAGTTTAACAATGCTTTGCAACTCTTTCATTGTTCTCGGAATTCGGCTGAAGCTTAACCATGCTTTATAACTCTTCCACGGTTCTCGGAATTCTGCTGAAGTTAAAAAAACTTTTGAACTATTCCTTTGTTCTCGGTATTCCGCTCATATTTAACAATGCTTTGGAACTCTTCCATTATTCTCGGAATTCCGCTGATGTTTAATAATGCTTTTGGAACTCATCCATTGTTCTCGGAATTCCACTAATGTTTAACAATGCTTTGGAACTCATCCATTGTTCTCGGAATTCTGTTGATGTTTATTAATGCTTTTGGAACTCTTTCATTGTGGTCGGAATTCTGCTGAAGTTTAAAAATGATTTGGAACTCTTCCATTGTTCTCGGAATTCTGGTGAAGTTTAAAAATGCTTTGGATCTCTTCCATTGTTCTCGGAATTCTGCTGATGTTTAACAATGCTTTGGAACTCTTCCATTGTTCTCGGAATTCCGCTGTAGTTTAAAAAAGCTTTGGAACTCTTTCATTGTTCTCGGAATTCTGCTGAAGTTTAAAAAAGCTTTGGAACTCTTCCATTGTCCTTGGAATTACACTGATGTTTAACAATGCTTTTGGAACTCTTCCATTGTTCTCGTAATTCCGCTAATGTTTAACAATGCTTTGGAACTCTTCCATTGTTCTCGGAATTCTGCTGAAGTTTAAAAATGCTTGGAACTCTTCCATTGTTCTCGGAATTCTGCTGAACTTTAAAAAAGCTTTGGAACTCTTCCATGGTTCTCGGAATTCTGCTGAAGTTTAAAAAAGCTTTTGAACTCTTCCATTGTTCTCGGAATTCCGCTAATATTTAACAATGCTTTGGAACTCTTACATTGTTCTCAGAATTCCGGTGAAGTTTAGCTATGCTTTGGAACTCTTCCATTGTTCTCGGAATTCCGCTGAAGTTTAAAAATGCTTTGGAACTCTTCCATTGTTCTCGGAATTCTGCTGAAGTTTAAAAAAGCTTTGGAACTCTTCCAATGTTCTCGGAATTCCGCTGATGTTTAACAATGCTTTGGATCTCTTTCATTATTCTCGGAATTCCGGTGAAGTATAAAATTGGTTTGGAACTCTTCCATTGTTCACGGAATTCTGCTGAAGTTTAAAAAGCTTTGGAACTCTTCCATTGTTCTGGGAATTCTGCTGAAGTTTAACAATGCTTTGGAACTCTTCCATTGTTCTCGGAATTCTGCTGATGTTTAACAATGCTTTGGAACTCTTCCATGGTTCTCGGAATTCTGCTGAAGTTTAAAAAAGCTTTTGAACTATTCCTTTGTTCTCGGAATTCCGCTCATATTATAACAATGCTTTGGAACTCTTCCATTGTTCTTGGAATTCCGCTGATGTTTAACAATGCTTTGGAACTCTTCCATTGTTCTCGGAATTCTGGTGAAGTTTAAAAATGCTTTGGATCTCTTCAATTGTTCTCGGAATTCCGCTGATGTTTAACAATGCTTTGGAACTCTTCCATTGTTCTCGGAATTCCGCTGTAGTTTAAAAATGCTTTGCAACTCTTTCATTGTTCTCGGAATTCCACTGAAGCTTAACCATGCTTTATAACTCTTCCACGGTTCTCGGAATTCTGCTGAAGTTAAAAAAACTTTTGAACTATTCCTTTGTTCTCGGTATTCCGCTCATATTTAACAATGCTTTGGAACTCTTCCATTGTTCTCGGAATTCCGCTGATGTTTAATAATGCTTTTGGAACTCATCCATTGTTCTCAGAATTCCACTAATGTTTAACAATGCTTTGGAACTCATCCATTGTTCTCGGAATCCTGATGATGTTTATTAATGCTTTTGGAACTCTTTCATTGTGGTCGGAATTCTGCTGAAGTTTAAAAATGCTTTGGAACTCTTCCATTCTTCTCGGAATTCCGCTGATGTTTATCAAACCTTTGGAACTCTTTCATTGTTCTCGGAATTCTGTTGATGTTTAGTAATGCTTTTGGAACTCTTCCATTGTTCTCGGATTTCTGCTGATGTTTAATAATGCTTTTTGAACTCTTCCATTGTTCTCGGAATTCCGCTGATGTTTAACAATGCGTTGGAACTCTTCCATTGTTCTCGGAAAAACACTGATGTTTAACAATGCTTTGGAATTCTTCCATTGTTCTCGGAATTCCGCAAAAGTTTATAAATGCTTTGGAACTCTTCCATTGTTCTCGGAATTCTGATGAAGTTTAAAAAAGCTTTGGAACTCTTCCATTGTTCTTGCAATTCCGTTGATGTTTAATAATGCTTTTGGAACTCATCCATTGTTCTCGGAATTGTGCTAATGTTTAACAATGCTTTGGAACTCTTCCATTGATCTCGCAATTCCAGTGTAGTTTCAAAATGCTTTGGAACGCTTCCATTGTTCTCGGAATTCTGCTGAAGTTTAACAATGCTTTGGAACTCTTCCATTGTTCTCGGAATTCTGCTGAAGTTTAAAAATGCTTGGAACTCTTCCATTGTTCTCGGAATTCTGCTGAAGTTTAAAAAAGCTTTGGAACTCTTCCATGGTTCTCGGAATTCTGCTGAAGTTTAAAAAAGCTTTTGAACTCTTCCATTGTTCTCGGAATTCCGCTAATATTTAACAATGCTTTGGAACTCTTACATTGTTCTCGGAATTCCGGTGAAGTTTAGCTATGCTTTGGAACTCTTCCATTGTTCTCGGAATTCCGCTGAAGTTTAAAAATGCTTTGGAACTCTTCCATTGTTCTCGGAATTCTGCTGAAGTTTAACAATGCTTTGGAACTCTTCCATTGTTCTCGGAATTCCGCTGATGTTTAACAATGCTTTGGAAGTGTTCCATTGTTCTCGGAATTCTGGTGAAGTTTTAAAATGCTTTGGAACTCTTCCATTGTTCTCGGTATTCTGCTAATGTTTAACAATGCTTTGGAACTCTTCCATTGTTCTCGGAATTCCGCTGATGTTTACCAATGCTTTGGAACTATTCAATTGTTCTCGGAATTCTGGTGAAGTTTAAAAATGCTTTGGATCTCTTCCATTGTTCTCGGAATTCCGCTGATGTTTAACAATGCTTTGGAACTCTTCCATTGTTCTCGGAATTCCGCTGTAGTTTCAAAATGCTTTGCAACTCTTTCATTGTTCTCGGAATTCCGCTGAAGCTTAACCATGCTTTATAACTCTTCCATTGTTCTCGGAATTCCGCTGAAGTTTAAAAATGCTTTGGAACTCCTCCATTGTTCTAGGAATTCTGCTGAAGTTTAAAAATGCTTTGGAACTCTTCCATTGTTCTGGGAATTCGGCTGAAGTTTAAAAATGCTTTGGAACTCTTCCTATGTTCTGGGACTTCTGCTGAAGTTTAAAATTGCTTTGGAAAATTCCATTGTTCTCAGAATTCCAATGAAGTTTAAAAATGCTTTGGAACTCTTACATTGTTCTCGGAATTCCGCTAATTTTTAACAATGCTTTGGAACTCTTCCATTGTTCTCGGAATTCCGCTGTAGTTTAAAAATGCTTTGGAACTCTTTCATTGTTCTTGGAATTCCACTGACGTTTAGCCATGCTTTGGAACTCTTCCATTGTTCTCGGAATTCCGCTGAAGTTTAAAAATGCTTTCGAACTCTTCCACGGTTCTCGGAATTCTGCTGAAGTTAAAAAAACTTTTGAACTATTCCTTTGTTCTCGGTATTCCGCTCATATTTAACAATGCTTTGGTACTCTTCCATTGTTCTCGGAATTCCGCTGATGTTTAATAATGCTTTTGGAACTCATCCATTGTTCTCGGAATTCCACTAATGTTTAACAATGCTTTGGAACTCATCCATTGTTCTCGGAATTCCGCTGTAGTTTAAAAAAGCTTTGGAACTCTTTCATTGTTCTCGGAATTCTGCTGAAGTTTAAAAAAGCTTTGGAACTCTTCCAATGTTCTCGGAATTCCGCTGATGTTTAATAATGCTTTTGGAACTCTTCCATTGTCCTTGGAATTACACTGATGTTTAACAATGCTTTTGGAACTCTTCCATTGTTCTCGTAATTCCGCTAATGTTTAACAATGCTTTGGAACTCTTCTATTGTTCTGGGAATTCTGGTGAAGTTTAAAAATGCTTTGGAACTCTTCCATTGTTCACGGAAATCTGCTGTAGTTTAAAAAGCTTTGTAACTCTTCCATTATTCTGGGATTTCTGCTGAAGTTTAAAATTGCTTTGGAACTCTTCCATTGTTCTCAGAATTCCAATGAAGCTTAAAAATGCTTTGGAACTCTGCCATTGTTCTCGGAATTCTGGTGAAGTTTAAAAATGCTTTGGATCTCTTCCATTGTTCTCGGAATTCCGCTGATGTTTAACAATGCTTTGGAACTCTTCCATGGTTCTCGGAATTCTGCTGAAGTTTAAAAAAGCTTTTGAACTATTCCTTTGTTCTCGGAATTCCGCTCATATTTAACAATGCTTTGGAACTCTTCCATTGTTCTCGGAATTCCGCTGTAGTTTAAAAATGCTTTGCATCTCTTTCATTGTTCTCGGAATTCCGCTGAAGCTTAACCATGCTTTATAACTCTTCCACGGTTCTCGGAATTCTGCTGAAGTTAAAAAAACTTTTGAACTATTCCTTTGTTCTCGGTATTCCGCTCATATTTAACAATGCTTTGGAACTCTTCCATTGTTCTCGGAATTCCGCTGATGTTTAATAATGCTTTTGGAACTCATCCATTGTTCTCAGAATTCCACTAATGTTTAACAATGCTTTGGAACTCATCCATTGTTCTCGGAATTCTGTTGATGTTTATTAATGCTTTTGGAACTCTTTCATTGTGGTCGGAATTCTGCTGAAGTTTAAAAATGCTTTGGAACTCTTCCATTCTTCTCGGAATTCCGCTGATGTTTATCAAACCTATGGAACTCTTTCATTGTTCTCGGAATTCTGTTGATGTTTAGTAATGCTTTTGGAACTCTTCCATTGTTCTCGTATTTCTGCTGATGTTTAATAATGCTTTTTGAACTCTTCCATTGTTCTCGGAATTCCGCTGATGTTTAACAATGCTTTGGAACTCTTCCATTGTTCTCGGAAAAACACTGATGTTTAACAATGCTTTGGAACTCTTCCATTGTTCTCGGAATTCCGCAAAAGTTTATAAATGCTTTGGAACTCTTCCATTGTTCTCGGAATTCTGATGAAGTTTAAAAAAGCTTTGGAACTCTTCCATTGTTCTTGCAATTCCGTTGATGTTTAATAATGCTTTTGGAACTCATCCATTGTTCTCGGAATTGTGCTAATGTTTAACAATGCTTTGGAACTCTTCCATTGATTTCGCAATTCCAGTGTAGTTTCAAAATGCTTTGGAACGCTTCCATTGTTCTCGGAATTCTGCTGAAGTTTAACAATGCTTTGGAACTCTTCCATTGTTCTCGGAATTCTGCTGAAGTTTAAAAATGCTTGGAACTCTTCCATTGTTCTCGGAATTCTGCTGAAGTTTAAAAAAGCTTTGGAACTCTTCCATGGTTCTCGGAATTCTGCTGAAATTTAAAAAGGCTTTTGAACTCTTCCATTGTTCTCGGAATTCCGCTAATATTTAACAATGCTTTGGAACTCTTACATTGTTCTCGGAATTCCGGTGAAGTTTAGCTATGCTTTGGAACTCTTCCATTGTTCTCGGAATTCCGCTGAAGTTTAAAAATGCTTTGGAACTCTTCCATTGTTCTTGGAATTCTGCTGAAGTTTAAAAAATTTTTTTAACTCTTCCAATGTTCTCGGAATTCCGCTGATGTTTAACAATGCTTTGGATCTCTTTCATTATTCTCGGAATTCTGGTGAAGTATAAAATTGGTTTGGAACTCTTCCATTGTTCACGGAATTCTGCTGAAGTTTAAAAAGCTTTGGAACTCTTCCATTGTTCTGGGAATTCTGCTGAAGTTTAAAATTGCTTTGGAACTCTTCCATTGTCTTCGGAATTACACTGATGTTTAATAATGCTTTTGGAACTCTTCCATTGTTCTCGTAATTCTGCTGATGTTTAACAATGCTTTGGAACTCTTCCATTGTTCTCGGAATTCCGCTGATGTTTAACAATGCTTTGGAAGTGTTCCATTGTTCTCGGAATTCTGGTGAAGTTTAAAAATGCTTTGGAACTCTTCCATTGTTCTCGGTATTCTGCTAATGTTTAACAATGCTTTGGAACTCTTCCATTGTTCTCGGAATTCCGCTGATGTTTTCCAATGCTTTGGAACTATTCAATTGTTCTCGGAATTCTGGTGAAGTTTAAAAATGCTTTGGATCTCTTCCATTGTTCTCGAAATTCCGCTGATGTTTAACAATGCTTTGGAACTCTTCCATTGTTCTCGGAATTCTGCTGTAGTTTAAAAATGCTTTGCAACTCTTTCATTGTTCTCGGAATTCCGCTGAAGCTTAACCATGCTTTATAACTCTTCCATTGTTCTCGGAATTCCGCTGAAGTTTAAAAATGCTTTGGAACTCCTCCATTGTTCTACTAATTCTGCTGAAGTTTAAAAATGCTTTGGAACTCTTCCATTGTTCTGGGAATTCGGCTGAAGTTTAAAAATGCTTTGGAACTCTTCCTATGTTCTGGGACTTCTGCTGAAGTTTAAAATTGCTTTGGAAAATTCCATTGTTCTCAGAATTCAAATGAAGTTTAAAAATGCTTTGGAACTCTTACATTGTTCTCGGAATTCCGCTAATTTTTAACAATGCTTTGGAACTCTTCCATTGTTCTCGGAATTCCGCTGTAGTTTAAAAATGCTTTGGAACTCTTTCATTGTTCTTGGAATTCCACTGACGTTTAGCCATGCTTTGGAACTCTTCCATTGTTCTCGGAATTCCGCTGAAGTTTAAAAATGCTTTCGAACTCTTCCACGGTTCTCGGAATTCTGCTGAAGTTAAAAAAACTTTTGAACTATTCCTTTGTTCTCGGTATTCCGCTCATATTTAACAATGCTTTGGAACTGTTCCATTGTTCTCGGAATTCCGCTGATGTTTAATAATGCTTTTGGAACTCATCCATTGTTCTCGGAATTCCACTAATGTTTAACAATGCTTTGGAACTCATCCATTGTTCTCGGAATTCTGTTGATGTTTATTAATGCTTTTGGAACTCTTTCATTGTGGTCGGAATTCTGCTGAAGTTTAAAAATGATTTGGAACTCTTCCATTCTTCTCGGAATTCCGCTGATGTTTATCAAACCTATGGAACTCTTTCATTGTTCTCGGAATTCTGTTGATGTTTAGTAATGCTTTTGGAACTCTTCCATTGTTCTCGGATTTCTTCTGATGTTTAACAATGCTTTGGAACTCTTCCATTGTTCAAGGAATTCCACTGAAGTTTAAAAATGCTTTGGAACTCTTCCATTGTTCTCGGTATTCCTCTAATGTTTAACAATACTTTGGAACTCTTCCATTGTTCTCGGAATTCCGCTGATGTTTAACAATGCTTTGGAACTCTTCCATTGATCTCGGAATTCCAGTGTAGTTTCAAAATGCTTTGGAACGCTTCCATTGTTCTCGGAATTCCGCTGAAGTTTAACAATGCTTTGGAACTCTTCCATTGTTCTCGGAATTCTGTGGAAGTTTAAAAATGCTTTGGAACTCTTCCATTGTTCTCGGAATTCTGCTGAAGTTTAAAAATGCTTGGAACTATTCCATTGTTCTCGGAATTATGCTGAAGTTTAAAAAAGCTTTGTAACTCTTCCAGTGTTCTCGGAATTCCGCTGATGTTTAATAATGCTTTTGGAACTCTTCAATTTTTCTCGGAATTCCGCTGATGTTTAACAATGCTTTGGATCTCTTCCATTGTTCTCGGAATTCTGGTGAAGTTTATAAATGCTTTGGAACTCTTCCATTATTCACGGAATTCTGCTGAAGTTTAAAAAGCTTTGGAACTCTTCCATTGTTCTGGGAATTCTGCTGAAGTTTAAAATTGCTTTGGAACTCTTCCATTGTCCTCGGAATTACACTGATGTTTAATAATGCTTTTGGAACTCTTACATTGTTCTCGTAATTCCGCTGATGTTTAACAATGCTTTGGAACTCCTCCATTGTTCTGGGAATTCTGGTGAAGTTTAAAAATGCTTTGGAACTCTTCCATTGTTCACAGAAATCTGCTGAAGTTTAAAAAGCTTTGTAACTCTTCGATTGTTCTGGGAATTCTGCTGAAGTTTAAAATTGCTTTGGAACTCTTCCATTGTTCTCAGAATTACAATGAAGCTTAAAAATGCTTTGGAACACTTCCATTGTTCTCGGTATTCTGCTAATATTTAACAATGCTTTGGAACTCTTCCATTGTTCTCGGAATTCTGCTGATGTTTAACAATGCTTTGGAACTATTCCATTGTTCTCGGAATTCCGCTGATCTTTAACAATGCTTTGGAACTCTTCCATTGTTCTCGGAATTCTGTTGATGTTTAATAATGCTTTTGGAACTCTTTCATTGTGGTCGGAATTCTGCTGAAGTTTAAAAATGCTTTGGAACTCTTTCATTGTTCTCGGAATTCTGTTGATGTTTAGTAATGCTTTTGGAACTCTTCCATTGTTCTCGGATTTCCGCTGATGTTTAATAATGCTTTTTGAACTCTTCCATTGTTCTCGGAATTCCGCTGATGTTCAACAATGCTTTGGAACTCTTCCATTGTTCTCGGAATTCTGCTGATGTTTAAAAATTCTGTGGAACTCTCCATTGTTCTTGGAATTCCGCTGATGTTTAGCAATGCTTTGGAAATCTTCCATTGTTTTTGGATTTCCGCTAAAGTTTAGCAATGCTTTGGAACTCTTCCATTGTTCTCTGAATTCCGCTGAAGTTTAACAGTGCTTTGGAACTCTTCCATTGCTATCGGAATTCTGCTGAAGTTTAAAAATGCTTTGGAACTCTTCCATTGTTCTCGGAATTCTGCTGAAGTTTAAAAATGCTTTGGAACTTTTCCATTGTTCTCAGAATTCTGCTGAAGTTTAAAAAAGCTTTGGAACTCTTCCAATGTTCTCGGAATTCCGCTGATGTTTAATAATGCTTTTGGAACTCTTCCATTTTTCTCGGAATTCCACTGATGTTTAACAATGCTTTGGAACTCTTCCATTGTTCTCGGAATTCCGCTGATGTTTAACAATGCTTTGGAACTCTTCCATTGTTCTCGGAATTCTGCTGAAGTTTAAAAATGCCTTGGAACTCTTCCATTGTTCACGGAATTTTGCTGAAGTTTAAAAAGCTTTGGAACACTTCCATTGTTTTGGGAATTCTGCTGAAGTTTAAAATTGCTTTGGAACTCTTCCATTGTCCTCGGAATTCCACTGATGTTTAATAATGCTTTTGGAACTCTTCCATTGTTCTCATAATTCCGCTGATGTTTAACAATGCTTTGAAACTCTTCCATTGTTCTCGGAATTCCGCTGATGTTTAACAATGCTTTGGAACTCTTCCATTGTTCTCGGAATTCTGCTGACGTTTAAAAATGCTTTGGAACTCTTCCATTGTTCACGGAAATCTGCTGAAGTTTAAAAAGCTTTGGAACTCTTCCATTGTTCTGGGAATTCTTCTGAAGTTTAAAAAGCTTTGGAACTCTTCCATTGTTCTGGGAATTCTGCTGAAGATTAAAATTGCTTTGGTACTCTTCCATTGTTCTCTTAATTCTGCTGATGTTTAACAATGCTTTGGAACTCTTCCATTGTTCTCGGAATTCCGCTGATGTTTAACAATGCTTTGGAACTCTTCCATTGTTCTCTGAATTCCACTGTAGTTTCAAAATGCTTTGGAACCCTTCCATTGTTCTCGGAATTCTGCTGAAGTTTAACAATGCTTTGGAACTCTTCCATTGTTATCGGAATTCTGCTGAAGTTTAAAAATGCTTTGGAACTCTTCCATTGTTCTCGGAATTCTGCTGAAGTTTAAAAATGCTTTGGAACTTTTCCATTGTTCTCGGAATTCTGCTGAAGTTTAAAAAAGCTTTGTAACTCTTCCAATGTTCTCGGAATTCCGCTGATGTTTAAAAATGCTTTTGGAACTCTTCCATTTTTCTCGGAATTCCGCTGATGTTTAACAATGCTTTGGAACTCTTCCATTGTTCTCGGAATTCTGCTGAAGTTTCAAAATGCTTTGGAACCCTTCCATTGTTCTCGGAATTCTGCTGAAGTTTAACAATGCTTTGGAACTCTTCCATTGTTCTCGGAATTCTGCTGACGTTTAAAAATGCTTTGGAACTCTTCCATTGTTCACGGAAATCTTCTGAAGTTTAAAAAGCTTTGGAACTCTTCCATTGTTCTGGGAATTCTTCTGAAGTTTAAAAAGCTTTGGAACTCTTCCATTGTTCTCGGAATTCCGCTGATGTTTAACAATGCTTTGGAACTCTTCCATTGTTCTCTGAATTCCACTGTAGTTTCAAACTGCTTTGGAACCCTTCCATTGTTCTCGGAATTGCGCTGAAGTTTAACAATGCTTTGGAACTCTTCCATTGTTATCGGAATTCTGCTGAAGTTTAAAAATGCTTTGGAAATCTTCCATGGTTCTCGGAATTCTGCTGAAGTTTAAAAAAGCTTTTGAACTATTTCTTTTTTCTCGGAATTCCGCTCATATTTAACAATGCTTTGGAACTCTTCCATTGTTCTCGGAATTCCGCTGATGTTTAACAGTGCTTTGGAACTCTTCCATTGTTCTCGGAATTCCGCTGATGTTTAACAATGTTTTGGAAATCTTCCATTGTTCTCGGAATTCTGCTGAAGTTTAAAAATGCTTTGGAACTCTTCCATTGTTCACGGAATTCTGCTGAAGTTTAAAAAGCTTTGAACTCTTCCATTGTTCTGGGAATTCTGCTGAAGTTTAAAATTGCTTTGGAACTCTTCCATTGTGCTCGGAATTCCGCTGATGTTCAATAATGCTTTTGGAACTCTTCCATTGTTCTCATAATTCCGCTGATGTTTAACAATGCTTTGGAACTCTTCCATTGTTCTCGGAATTCTGCTGACGTTTAAAAATGCTTTGGAACTCTTCCATTGTTCACGGAAATCTGCTGAAGTTTAAAAAGCTTTGGAACTCTTCCATTGTTCTGGGAATTCTTCTGAAGTTTAAAAAACTTTGGAACTCTTCCATTGTTCTGGGAATTCTGCTGAAGATTAAAATTGCTTTGGTACTCTTCCATTGTTCTCTTAATTCTGCTGATGTTTAACAATGCTTTGGAACTCTTCCATTGTTCTCGGAATTCCGCTGATGTTTAACAATGCTTTGGAACTCTTCCATTGTTCTCTGAATTCCACTGTAGTTTCAAAATGCTTTGGAACCCTTCCATTGTTCTCGGAATTCCGCTGAAGTTTAACAATGCTTTGGAACTCTTCCATTGTTATCGGAATTCTGCTGAAGTTTAAAAATGCTTTGGAACTCTTCCATTGTTCTCGGAATTCTGCTGAAGTTTAAAAATGCTTTGGAACTTTTCCATTGTTCTCGGAATTCTGCTGAAGTTTAAAAAAGATTTGTAACTCTTCCAATGTTCTGGGAATTCTGCTGAAGTTTAAAATTGCTTTGGAACTCTTCCATTGTCCTCGGAATTCCACTGATGTTTAATAATGCTTTTGGAACTCTTCCATTGTTCTCATAATTCCGCTGATGTTTAACAATGCTTTGGAACTCTTCCATTGTTCTCGGAATTCCGCTGATGTTTAACAATGCTTTGAAACTCTTCCATTGTTCTCGGAATTCTGGTGAAGTTTAAAAATGCTTTGGAACTCTTCCATTGTTCACGGAATTCTGCTGAAGTTTAAAAAGCTTTGGAACTCTTCCATTGTTCTTGGAATTCTGCTGAAGTTTAAAATTGCATTGGAACTCTTCCATTGTGCTCGGAATTCCGCTGATGTTTAACAATGGTTTGGAACTCTTCCATTGTTCTCGGAATTCTGCTGACGTTTAAAAATGCTTTGGAACTCTTCCATTGTTCACGGAAATCTTCTGAAGTTTAAAAAGCTTTGGAACTCTTCCATTGTTCTGGGAATTCTTCTGAAGTTTAAAAAGCTTTGGAACTCTTGAATTGTTCTCGGAATTCCGCTGATGTTTAACAATGCTTTGGAACTCTTCCATTGTTCTCTGAATTCCACTGTAGTTTCAAAATGCTTTGGAACCCTTCCATTGTTCTCGGAATTGCGCTGAAGTTTAACAATGCTTTGGAACTCTTCCATTGTTATCGGAATTATGCTGAAGATTAAAAATGCTTTGGAAATCTTCCCTGGTTCTCGGAATTCTGCTGAAGTTTAAAAAAGCTTTTGAACTATTCCTTTTTTCTCGGAATTCCGCTCATATTTAACAATGCTTTGGAACTCTTCCATTGTTCTCGGAATTCTGCTGATGTTTAACAATGCTTTGGAACTCTTCCATTGTTCTCGGAATTCTGGTCAAGTTTAAAAATGCTTTGGATCTCTTCCATTTTTCTCGGAATTCCGCTGATGTTTAACAATGCTTTGGAACTCTTCCATTGTTCTCGGAATTCCGCTGTAGTTTAAAAATTCTTTGCAACTCTTTCATTGTTCTCGGAATTCCGCTGAAGCTTAACCATGCTTTGGAACTCTTCCATTGTTCTCGGAATTCTGCTGAAGTTTAAAAATGCTTTGGAACTCCTCCATTGTTCTCGGAATTCTGCTGAAGTTTAACAATGCTTTGGAACTCTTCCATTGTTCTCGGAATTCTGGTCAAGTTTAAAAATGCTTTGGATCTCTTCCATTTTTCTCGGAATTCCGCTGATGTTTAACAATGCTTTGGAACTCTTCCATTGTTCTCGGAATTCCGCTGTAGTTTAAAAATTCTTTGCAACTCTTTCATTGTTCTCGGAATTCCGCTGAAGTTTAGCCATGCTTTGGAACTGTTCCATTGTTCTCGGAATTCCACTGAAGTTTAAAAATGCTTTGGAACTCTTCCATGGTTCTCGGAATTTTGCTGAAGTTAAAAAAACTTTTGAACTATTTCTTTTTTCTCGGAATTCCGCTCATATTTAACAATGCTTTGGAACTCTTCCATTGTTCTCGGAATTCCGCTGATGTTTAATAATGCTTTTGGAACTCATCCATTATTCTCGGAATTCCACTAATGTTTAACAATGCTTTGGAACTCATCCATTGTTCTCGGAATTCTGTTGATGTTTAATAATGCTTTTGGAACTCTTTCATTGTGGTCGGAATTCTGCTGAAGTTTAAAAATGCTTTGGAACTCTTTCATTGTTCTCGGAATTCTGTTGATGTTTAGTAATGCTTTTGGAACTCTTCCATTGTTCTCGGATTTCTGCTGAAGTTTAACAATGCTTTGGAACTCTTCCATTGTTCTCGGAATTCTGTGGAAGTTTAAAAATGCTTTGGAACTCTTCCATTATTCACGGAATTCTGCTGAAGTTTAAAAAGCTTTGGAACTCTTCCATTGTTCTGGGAATTCTGCTGAAGTTTAAAATTGCTTTGGAACTCTTCCATTGTCCTCGGAATTACACTGATGTTTAATAATGCTTTTGGAACTCTTACATTGTTCTCGTAATTCCGCTGATGTTTAACAATGCTTTGGAACTCCTCCATTGTTCTGGGAATTCTGGTGAAGTTTAAAATTGCTTTGGAACTCTTCCATTGTTCTCAGAATTCCAATGAAGCTTAAAAATGCTTTGGAACACTTCCATTGTTCTCGGTATTCTGCTAATGTTTAACAATGCTTTGGAAATCTTCCATTGTTCTCGGAGTTCCGCTGATGTTTAACAATGCTTTGGAACTCTTCCATTGTTCTCGGAATTCCGCTGATGTTTAACAATGCTTTGGAACTATTCCATTGTTCTCGGAATTCCGCTGATGTTTAACAATGCTTTGGAACTCTTCCATTGCTATCGGAATTCTGCTGAAGTTTAAAAATGCTTTGGAACTCTTCCATTGTTCTCGGAATTCTGCTGAAGTTTAAAAATGCTTTGGAACTCTTCCATTGTTCACAGAAATCTGCTGAAGTTTAAAAAGCTTTGTAACTCTTCCATTGTTCTGGGAATTCTGCTGAAGTTTAAAATTGCTTTGGAACTCTTCCATTGTTCTCAGAATTCCAATGAAGCTTAAAAATGCTTTGGAACACTTCCATTGTTCTCGGTATTCTGCTAATGTTTAACAATGCTTTGGAACTCTTCCATTGTTCTCGGAATTCCGCTGATGTTTAACAATGCTTTGGAACTATTCCATTGTTCTCGGAATTCCGCTGATGTTTAACAATGCTTTGGAACTCTTCCATTGCTATCGGAATTCTGCTGAAGTTTAAAAATGCTTTGGAACTCTTCCATTGTTCTCGGAATTCTGCTGAAGTTTAAAAATGCTTTAGAACTTTTCCATTGTTCTCAGAATTCTGCTGAAGTTTAAAAAAGCTTTGGAACTCTTCCAATGTTCTCGGAATTCCGCTGATGTTTAATAATGCTTTTGGAACTCTTCCATTTTTCTCGGAATTCCACTGATGTTTAGCAATGCTTTGGAACTCTTCCATTGTTCTCGGAATTCCGCTGATGTTTAACAATGCTTTGGAACTCTTCCATTGTTCTCGGAATTCTGCTGAAGTTTAAAAATGCTTTGGAACTCTTCCATTGTTCACGGAATTCTGCTGAAGTTTAAAAAGCTTTGGAACACTTCCATTGTTTTGGGAATTCTGCTGAAGTTTAAAATTGCTTTGGAACTCTTCCATTGTCCTCGGAATTCCACTGATGTTTAATAATGCTTTTGGAACTCTTCCATTGTTCTCATAATTCCGCTGATGTTTAACAATGCTTTGGAACTCTTCCATTGTTCTCGGAATTCCGCTGATGTTTAACAATGCTTTGGAACTCTTCCATTGTTCTCGGAATTCTGCTGAAGTTTAAAAATCCTTTGGAACTCTTCCATTGTTCACGGAATTCTGCTGAAGTTTAAAAAGCTTTGAACTCTTCCATTGTTCTGGGAATTCTGCTGAAGTTTAAAATTGCTTTGGAACTCTTCCATTGTGCTCGGAATTCCGCTGATGTTCAATAATGCTTTTGGAACTCTTCCATTGTTCTCATAATTCCGCTGATGTTTAACAATGCTTTGGAACTCTTCCATTGTTCTCGGAATTCTGCTGATGTTTAAAAATACTTTGGAACTCTTCCATTGTTCACGGAAATCTGCTGAAGTTTAAAAAGCTTTGGAACTCTTCCATTGTTCTGGGAATTCTTCTGAAGTTTAAAAAGCTTTGGAACTCTTCCATTGTTCTGGGAATTCTGCTGAAGATTAAAATTGCTTTGGTACTCTTCCATTGTTCTCTTAATTCTGCTGATGTTTAACAATGCTTTTGAACTCTTCCATTGTTCTCGGAATTCCGCTGATGTTTAACAATGCTTTGGAACTCTTCCATTGTTCTCTGAATTCCACTGTAGTTTCAAAATGCTTTGGAACTCTTCCATTGTTCTCGGAATTCCGCTGAAGTTTAACAATGCTTTGGAACTCTTCCATTGTTATCGGAATTCTGCTGAAGTTTAAAAATGCTTTGGAACTCTTCCATTGTTCTCGGAATTCTGCTGAAGTTTAAAAATGCTTTGGAACTTTTCCATTGTTCTCGGAATTCTGCTGAAGTTTAAAAAAGCTTTGTAACTCTTCCAATGTTCTCGGAATTCCGCTGATGTTTAATAATGATTTTGGAACTCTTCCATTTTTCTCGGAATTCCGCTGATGTTTAACAATGCTTTGGAACTCTTCTATTGTTCTCGGAATTCTGGTGAAGTTTAAAAATGCTTTGGAACTCTTCCATTGTTCATGGAATTCTGCTGAAGTTTAAAAAGCTTTGGAACTCTTCCATTGTTCACGGAATTCTGCTGAAGTTTAAAATTGCATTGGAACTCTTCCATTGTGCTCGGAATTCCGCTGATGTTTGATAATGCTTTTGGAACTCTTCCATTGTTCTCATAATTCCGTTGATGTTTAACAATGCTTTGGAACTCTTCCATTGTTCTCGGAATTCTGCTGACGTTTAAAAATGCTTTGGAACTCTTCCATTGTTCACGGAAATCTTCTGAAGTTTAAAAAGCTTTGGAACTCTTCCATTGTTCTGGGAATTCTTCTGAAGTTTAAAAAGCTTTGGAACTCTTCCATTGTTCTCGGAATTCCGCTGATGTTTAACAATGCTTTGGAACTCTTCCATTGTTCTCTGAATTCCACTGTAGTTTCAAAATGCTTTGGAACCCTTCCATTGTTCTCGGAATTGCGCTGAAGTTTAACAATGCTTTGGAACTCTTCCATTGTTATCGGAATTCTGCTGAAGTTTAAAAATGCTTTGGAACTCTTCCATTGTTCAAGGAATTCTGCTGAAGTTTAAAATTGCTTTGGAACTCTTCCATTGTACTCGGAATTCCACTGATGTTTAATAATGCTTTTGGAACTCTTCCATTGTTCTCATAATTCCGCTGATGTTTAACAATGCTTTGAAACTCTTCCTTTGTTCTCGGAATTCCGCTGATGTTTAACAATGCTTTGAAACTCTTCCATTGTTCTCGGAATTCTGGTGAAGTTTAAAAATGCTTTGGAACTCTTCCATTGTTCACGGAATTCTGCTGAAGTTTAAAATTGCATTGGAACTCTTCCATTGTGTTCGGAATTCCGCTGATGTTTGATAATGCTTTTGGAACTCTTCCATTGTTCTCATAATTCCGCTGATGTTTAACAATGCTTTGGAACTCTTCCATTGTTCTCGGAATTCTGCTGACGTTTAAAAAGCTTTGGAACTCTTCCATTGTTCTGGGAATTCTTCTGAAGTTTAACAAGCTTTGGAACTCTTCCATTGTTCTCGGAATTCCGCTGATGTTTAACAATGCTTTGGAACTCTTCCATTGTTCTCTGAATTCCACTGTAGTTTCAAAATGCTTTGGAACCCTTCCATTGTTCTCGGAATTGCGCTGAAGTTTAACAATGCTTTGGAACTCTTCCATTGTTATCGGAATTCTGCTGAAGTTTAAAAATGCTTTGGAACTCTTCCATTGTTTAAGGAATTCTGCTGAAGTTTAAAATTGCTTTGGAACTCTTCCATTGTCCTCGGAATTCCACTGATGTTTAATAATGCTTTTGGAACTCTTCCATTGTTCTCATAATTCCGCTGTTGTTTAACAATGCTATGGAACTCTTCCATTGTTCTCGGAATTCCGCTGATGTTTAACAATGCTTTGGAACTCTTCCATTGTTCTCGGAATTCTGCTGAAGTTTAAAAATGCTTTGGAACTCTTCCATTGTTCACGGAATTCTGCTGAAGTTTAAAAAGCTTTGAACTCTTCCATTGTTCTTGGAATTCTGCTGAAGTTTAAAATTGCTTTGGAACTCTTCCATTGTGCTCGGAATTCCGCTGATGTTCAATAATGCTTTTGGAACTCTTCCATTGTTCTCGGAATTCTGCTGAAGTTTAAAAATGCTTTGGAACTTTTCCATTGTTCTCGGAATTCTGCTGAAGTTTAAAAAAGCTTTGTAACTCTTCCAATGTTCTCGGAATTCCGCTGATGTTTAATAATGATTTTGGAACTCTTCCATTTTTCTCGGAATTCCGCTGATGTTTAACAATGCTTTGGAACTCTTCCATTGTTCTCGGAATTCTGGTGAAGTTTAAAAATGCTTTGGAACTCTTCCATTGTTCATGGAATTCTGCTGAAGTTTAAAAAGCTTTGGAATTCTTCCATTGTTCTGGGAATTCTGCTGAAGTTTAAAATTGCTTTGGAACTCTTCCATTGTCCTCGGAATTCCACTGATGTTTAATAATGCTTTTGGAACTCTTCCATTGTTCTCATAATTCCGCTGATGTTCAACAATGCTTTGGAACTCTTCCATTGTTCTCGGAATTCCGCTGATGTTTAACAACGCTTTGAAACTCTTCCATTGTTCTCGGAATTCTGGTGAAGTTTAAAAATGCTTTGGAACTCTTCCATTGTTCACGGAATTCTGCTGAAGTTTATAATTGCATTGGAACTCTTCCATTGTGCTCGGAATTCCGCTGATGTTTGATGATGCTTTTGGAACTCTTCCATTGTTCTCATAATTCCGCTGATGTTTAACAATGCTTTGGAACTCTTCCATTGTTCTCGGAATTCTGCTGACGTTTAAAAATGTTTTGGAACTCTTCCATTGTTCACGGAAATCTTCTGAAGTTTAAAAAGCTTTGGAACTCTTCCATTGTTCTGGGAATTCTTCTGAAGTTTAAAAAGCTTTGGAACTCTTCCATTGTTCTCGGAATTCCGCTGATGTTTAGCAATGCTTTGGAACTCTTCCATTGTTCTCTGAGTTCCACTGTAGTTTCAAAATGCTTTGGAACCCTTCCATTGTTCTCGGAATTGCGCTGAAGTTTAACAATGCTTTGGAACTCTTCCATTGTTATCGGAATTCTGCTGAAGTTTAAAAATGCTTTGGAACTCTTCCATTGTTCAAGGAATTCTGCTGAAGTTTAAAATTGCTTTGGAACTATTCCATTGTCCTCGGAATTCCACGGATGTTTAATAATGCTTTTGGAACTCTTCCATTGTTCTCATAATTCCTCTGATGTTTATCAATGCTTTGGAACTCTTCCATTGTTCTCATAATTTCGCTGATGTTTAACAATGCTTTGGAACTCTTCCATTGTTCTCGGAATTCTGGTGAAGTTAAAAATGCTTTGGAACTCTTCCATTGTTCACGGAATTCTGCTGAAGTTTAAAAAGCTTTGGAACTCTTCCATTGTTCTGGGAATTCTGCTGAAGTTTAAAATTGCTTTGGAACTCTTCCATTGTGCTCGGAATTCAGCTGATGTTTAATAATGCTTTTGGAACTCTTCCATTGTTCTCATAATTCCGCTGATGTTTAACAATGCTTTGGAACTCTTCCATTGTTCTCGGAATTCTGCTGAAGTTTAAAAATGCTTTGGAACTCTTCCATTGTTCACGGAAATCTGCTGAAGTTTAAAAAGCTTTGTAACTCTTCCATTGTTCTGGGAATTCTTCTGAAGTTTAAAAAGCTTTGGAACTCTTCCATTGTTCTGGGAATTCTGCTGAAGATTAAAATTGCTTTGGTACTCTTACATTGTTCTCTTAATTCTGCTGATGTTTAACAATGCTTTGGAACTCTTCCATTTTTCTCGGAATTTTGCTGTTGTTTAACAATGCTTTGGAACTCTTCCATTGTTCTCTGAATTCCACTGTAGTTTCAAAATGCTTTGGAACCCTTCCATTGTTCTCGGAATTCTGCTGAAGTTTAACAATGCTTTGGAACTCTTCCATTGTTATCGGAATTCTGCTGAAGTTTAAAAATGCTTTGGAACTCTTCCATTGTTCTCCGAATTCTGCTGAAGTTTAAAAATGCTTTGGAACTTTTCCATTGTTCTCGGAATTCTGCTGAAGTTTAAAAAAGCTTTGGAACTCTTCCAATGTTCTCGGAATTCCACAGATGTTTAATAATGCTTTTGGAACTCTTCCATTTTTCTCGGAATTCCGCTGATGTTTAACAATGTTTTGGAACTCTTCCATTGTTCTCGGAATTCTGGTGAAGTTTAAAAATGCGTTCTAACTCTTCCATTGTTCACGGAATTCTGCTGAAATTTAAAAAGCTTTGGAACTCTTCCATTGTTCTGGGAATTCTGCTGAAGTTTAAAATTGCTTTGGAACTCTTCCATTGTCCTCGGAATTCCACTGATGTTTAATAATGCTTTTGGAACTCTTCCATTGTTCTCATAATTTCGCTGATGTTTAACAATGCTTTGGAACTCTTCCATTGTTCTCGGAATTCCGCTGATGTTTAACAATGCTTTGGAACTCTTCCATTGTTCTCGGAATTCTGTTGAAGTTTAAAAATGCTTTGGAACTCTTCCATCGTTCACGGAATTCTGCTGAAGTTTAAAAAGCTTTGGAACACTTCCATTGTTTTGGGAATTCTGCTGAAGTTTAAAATTGCTTTGGAACTCTTCCATTGTCCTCGGAATTCCACTGATGTTTAATAATGCTTTTGGAACTCTTCCATTGTTCTCATAATTCCGCTGATGTTTAACAATGCTTTGGAACTCTTCCATTGTTCTCGGAATTCCGCTGATGTTTAACAATGCTTTAGAACTCTTCCATTGTTCTCGGAATTCTGCTGAAGTTTAAAAATGCTTTGGAACTCTTCCATTGTTCACGGAATTCTGCTGAAGTTTAAAAAGCTTTGAACTCTTCCATTGTTCTGGGAATTCTGCTGAAGTTTAAAATTGCTTTGGAACTCTTCCATTGTGCTCGGAATTCCGCTGATGTTCAATAATGCTTTTGGAACTCTTCCATTGTTCTCATAATTCCGCTGATGTTTAACAATGCTTTGGAACTCTTCCATTGTTCTCGGAATTCTGCTGACGTTTAAAAATGCTTTGGAACTCTTCCATTGTTCACGGAAATCTGCTGAAGTTTAAAAAGCTTTGGAACTCTTCCATTGTTCTGGGAATTCTTCTGAAGTTTAAAAAGCTTTGGAACTCTTCCATTGTTCTGGGAATTCTGCTGAAGATTAAAATTGCTTTGGTACTCTTACATTGTTCTCTTAATTCTGCTGATGTTTAACAATGCTTTGGAACTCTTCCATTGTTCTCGGAATTCCGCTGATGTTTAACAATGCTTTGGAACTCTTCCATTGTTCTCTGAATTCCACTGTAGTTTCAAAATGCTTTGGAACCCTTCCATTGTTCTCGGAATTCCGCTGAAGTTTAACAATGCTTTGGAACTCTTCCATTGTTATCGGAATTCTGCTGAAGTTTAAAAATGCTTTGGAACTCTTCCATTGTTCTCGGAATTCTGCTGAAGTTTAAAAATGCTTTGGAACTTTTCCATTGTTCTCGGAATTCTGCTGAAGTTTAAAAAAGCTTTGTAACTCTTCCAATGTTCTCGGAATTCCGCTGATGTTTAATAATGATTTTGGAACTCTTCCATTTTTCTCGGAATTCCGCTGATGTTTAACAATGCTTTGGAACTCTTCCATTGTTCTCGGAATTCTGGTGAAGTTTAAAAATGCTTTGGAACTCTTCCATTGTTCATGGAATTCTGCTGAAGTTTAAAAAGCTTTGGAACTCTTCCATTGTTCTGGGAATTCTGCTGAAGTTTAAAATTGCTTTGGAACTCTTCCATTGTCCTCGGAATTCCACTGATGTTTAATAATGCTTTTGGAACTCTTCCATTGTTCTCATAATTCCGCTGATGTTTAACAATGCTTTGGAACTCTTCCATTGTTCTCGGAATTCCGCTGATGTTTAACAATGCTTTGAAACTCTTCCATTGTTCTCGGAATTCTGGTGAAGTTTAAAAATGCTTTGGAACTCTTCCATTGTTCACGGAATTCTGCTGAAGTTTAAAATTGCATTGGAACTCTTCCATTGTGCTCGGAATTCCGCTGATGTTTGATAATGCTTTTGGAACTCTTCCATTGTTCTCATAATTCCGCTGATGTTTAACAATGCTTTGGAACTCTTCCATTGTTCTCGGAATTCTGCTGACGTTTAAAAATGCTTTGGAACTCTTCCATTGTTCACGGAAATCTTCTGAAGTTTAAAAAGCTTTGGAACTCTTCCATTGTTCTGGGAATTCTTCTGAAGTTTAAAAAGCTTTGGAACTCTTCCATTGTTCTCGGAATTCCGCTGATGTTTAGCAATGCTTTGGAACTCTTCCATTGTTCTCTGAATTCCACTGTAGTTTCAAAATGCTTTGGAACCCTTCCATTGTTCTCGGAATTGCGCTGAAGTTTAACAATGCTTTGGAACTCTTCCATTGTTATCGGAATTCTGCTGAAGTTTAAAAATGCTTTGGAACTCTTCCATTGTTCAAGGAATTCTGCTGAAGTTTAAAATTGCTTTGGAACTCTTCCATTGTCCTCGGAATTCCACTGATGTTTAATAATGCTTTTGGAACTCTTCCATTGTTCTCATAATTCCTCTGATGTTTAACAATGCTTTGGAACTCTTCCATTGTTCTCATAAATTCGCTGATGTTTAACAATGCTTTGGAACTCTTCCATTGTTCTCGGAATTCTGGTGAAGTTAAAAATGCTTTGGAACTCTTCCATTGTTCACGGAATTCTGCTGAAGTTTAAAAAGCTTTGGAACTCTTCCATTGTTCTGGGAATTCTGCTGAAGTTTAAAATTGCTTTGGAACGCTTCCATTGTGCTCGGAATTCAGCTGATGTTTAACAATGCTTTGGAACTCTTCCATTGTTCTCGGAATTCTGCTGAAGTTTAAAAATGCTTTGGAACTCTTCCATTGTTCACGGAAATCTGCTGAAGTTTAAAAAGCTTTGGAACTCTTCCATTGTTCTGGGAATTCTTCTGAAGTTTAAAAAGCTTTGGAACTCTTCCATTGTTCTGGGAATTCTGCTTAAGATTAAAATTGCTTTGGTACTCTTCCATTGTTCTCTTAATTCTGCTGATGTTTAACAATGCTTTTGAACTCTTCCATTGTTCTCGGAATTCCGCTGATGTTTAACAATGCTTTGGAACTCTTCCATTGTTCTCTGAATTCCACTGTAGTTTCAAAATGCTTTGGAACTCTTCCATTGTTCTCGGAATTCCGCTGAAGTTTAACAATGCTTTGGAACTCTTCCATTGTTATCGGAATTCTGCTGAAGTTTAAAAATGCTTTGGAACTCTTCCATTGTTCTCGGAATTCTGCTGAAGTTTAAAAATGCTTTGGAACTTTTCCATTGTTCTCGGAATTCTGCTGAAGTTTAAAAAAGCTTTGTAACTCTTCCAATGTTCTCGGAATTCCGCTGATGTTTAATAATGATTTTGGAACTCTTCCATTTTTCTCGGAATTCCGCTGATGTTTAACAATGCTTTGGAACTCTTCCATTGTTCTCGGAATTCTGGTGAAGTTTAAAAATGCTTTGGAACTCTTCCATTGTTCATGGAATTCTGCTGAAGTTTAAAAAGCTTTGGAACTCTTCCATTGTTCACGGAATTCTGCTGAAGTTTAAAATTGCATTGGAACTCTTCCATTGTGCTCGGAATTCCGCTGATGTTTGATAATGCTTTTGGAACTCTTCCATTGTTCTCATAATTCCGTTGATGTTTAACAATGCTTTGGAACTCTTCCATTGTTCTCGGAATTCTGCTGACGTTTAAAAATGCTTTGGAACTCTTCCATTGTTCACGGAAATCTTCTGAAGTTTAAAAAGCTTTGGAACTCTTCCATTGTTCTGGGAATTCTTCTGAAGTTTAAAAAGCTTTGGAACTCTTCCATTGTTCTCGGAATTCCGCTGATGTTTAACAATGCTTTGGAACTCTTCCATTGTTCTCTGAATTCCACTGTAGTTTCAAAATGCTTTGGAACCCTTCCATTGTTCTCGGAATTGCGCTGAAGTTTAACAATGCTTTGGAACTCTTCCATTGTTATCGGAATTCTGCTGAAGTTTAAAAATGCTTTGGAACTCTTCCATTGTTCAAGGAATTCTGCTGAAGTTTAAAATTGCTTTGGAACTCTTCCATTGTCCTCGGAATTCCACTGATGTTTAATAATGCTTTTGGAACTCTTCCATTGTTCTCATAATTCCGCTGATGTTTAACAATGCTTTGAAACTCTTCCATTGTTCTCGGAATTCCGCTGATGTTTAACAATGCTTTGAAACTCTTCCATTGTTCTCGGAATTCTGGTGAAGTTTAAAAATGCTTTGGAACTCTTCCATTGTTCACGGAATTCTGCTGAAGTTTAAAATTGCATTGGAACTCTTCCATTGTGTTCGGAATTCCGCTGATGTTTGATAATGCTTTTGGAACTCTTCCATTGTTCTCATAATTCCGCTGATGTTTAACAATGCTTTGGAACTCTTCCATTGTTCTCGGAATTCTGCTGACGTTTAAAAAGCTTTGGAACTCTTCCATTGTTCTGGGAATTCTTCTGAAGTTTAACAAGCTTTGGAACTCTTCCATTGTTCTCGGAATTCCGCTGATGTTTAACAATGCTTTGGAACTCTTCCATTGTTCTCTGAATTCCACTGTAGTTTCAAAATGCTTTGGAACCCTTCCATTGTTCTCGGAATTGCGCTGAAGTTTAACAATGCTTTGGAACTCTTCCATTGTTATCGGAATTCTGCTGAAGTTTAAAAATGCTTTGGAACTCTTCCATTGTTTAAGGAATTCTGCTGAAGTTTAAAATTGCTTTGGAACTCTTCCATTGTCCTCGGAATTCCACTGATGTTTAATAATGCTTTTGGAACTCTTCCATTGTTCTCATAATTCCGCTGTTGTTTAACAATGCTATGGAACTCTTCCATTGTTCTCGGAATTCCGCTGATGTTTAACAATGCTTTGGAACTCTTCCATTGTTCTCGGAATTCTGCTGAAGTTTAAAAATGCTTTGGAACTCTTCCATTGTTCACGGAATTCTGCTGAAGTTTAAAAAGCTTTGAACTCTTCCATTGTTCTTGGAATTCTGCTGAAGTTTAAAATTGCTTTGGAACTCTTCCATTGTGCTCGGAATTCCGCTGATGTTCAATAATGCTTTTGGAACTCTTCCATTGTTCTCGGAATTCTGCTGAAGTTTAAAAATGCTTTGGAACTTTTCCATTGTTCTCGGAATTCTGCTGAAGTTTAAAAAAGCTTTGTAACTCTTCCAATGTTCTCGGAATTCCGCTGATGTTTAATAATGATTTTGGAACTCTTCCATTTTTCTCGGAATTCCGCTGATGTTTAACAATGCTTTGGAACTCTTCCATTGTTCTCGGAATTCTGGTGAAGTTTAAAAATGCTTTGGAACTCTTCCATTGTTCATGGAATTCTGCTGAAGTTTAAAAAGCTTTGGAATTCTTCCATTGTTCTGGGAATTCTGCTGAAGTTTAAAATTGCTTTGGAACTCTTCCATTGTCCTCGGAATTCCACTGATGTTTAATAATGCTTTTGGAACTCTTCCATTGTTCTCATAATTCCGCTGATGTTCAACAATGCTTTGGAACTCTTCCATTGTTCTCGGAATTCCGCTGATGTTTAACAATGCTTTGAAACTCTTCCATTGTTCTCGGAATTCTGGTGAAGTTTAAAAATGCTTTGGAACTCTTCCATTGTTCACGGAATTCTGCTGAAGTTTATAATTGCATTGGAACTCTTCCATTGTGCTCGGAATTCCGCTGATGTTTGATGATGCTTTTGGAACTCTTCCATTGTTCTCATAATTCCGCTGATGTTTAACAATGCTTTGGAACTCTTCCATTGTTCTCGGAATTCTGCTGACGTTTAAAAATGTTTTGGAACTCTTCCATTGTTCACGGAAATCTTCTGAAGTTTAAAAAGCTTTGGAACTCTTCCATTGTTCTGGGAATTCTTCTGAAGTTTAAAAAGCTTTGGAACTCTTCCATCGTTCTCGGAATTCCGCTGATGTTTAGCAATGCTTTGGAACTCTTCCATTGTTCTCTGAGTTCCACTGTAGTTTCAAAATGCTTTGGAACCCTTCCATTGTTCTCGGAATTGCGCTGAAGTTTAACAATGCTTTGGAACTCTTCCATTGTTATCGGAATTCTGCTGAAGTTTAAAAATGCTTTGGAACTCTTCCATTGTTCAAGGAATTCTGCTGAAGTTTAAAATTGCTTTGGAACTATTCCATTGTCCTCGGAATTCCACGGATGTTTAATAATGCTTTTGGAACTCTTCCATTGTTCTCATAATTCCTCTGATGTTTATCAATGCTTTGGAACTCTTCCATTGTTCTCATAATTTCGCTGATGTTTAACAATGCTTTGGAACTCTTCCATTGTTCTCGGAATTCTGGTGAAGTTAAAAATGCTTTGGAACTCTTCCATTGTTCACGGAATTCTGCTGAAGTTTAAAAAGCTTTGGATCTCTTCCATTGTTCTGGGAATTCTGCTGAAGTTTAAAATTGCTTTGGAACTCTTCCATTGTGCTCGGAATTCAGCTGATGTTTAATAATGCTTTTGGAACTCTTCCATTGTTCTCATAATTCCGCTGATGTTTAACAATGCTTTGGAACTCTTCCATTATTCTCGGAATTCTGCTGAAGTTTAAAAATGCTTTGGAACTCTTCCATTGTTCACGGAAATCTGCTGAAGTTTAAAAAGCTTTGTAACTCTTCCATTGTTCTGGGAATTCTTCTGAAGTTTAAAAAGCTTTGGAACTCTTCCATTGTTCTGGGAATTCTGCTGAAGATTAAAATTGCTTTGGTACTCTTACATTGTTCTCTTAATTCTGCTGATGTTTAACAATGCTTTGGAACTCTTCCATTTTTCTCGGAATTTTGCTGTTGTTTAACAATGCTTTGGAACTCTTCCATTGTTCTCTGAATTCCACTGTAGTTTCAAAATGCTTTGGAACCCTTCCATTGTTCTCGGAATTCTGCTGAAGTTTAACAATGCTTTGGAACTCTTCCATTGTTATCGGAATTCTGCTGAAGTTTAAAAATGCTTTGGAACTCTTCCATTGTTCTCCGAATTCTGCTGAAGTTTAAAAATGCTTTGGAACTTTTCCATTGTTCTCGGAATTCTGCTGAAGTTTAAAAAAGCTTTGGAACTCTTCCAATGTTCTCGGAATTCCACAGATGTTTAATAATGCTTTTGGAACTCTTCCATTTTTCTCGGAATTCCGCTGATGTTTAACAATGTTTTGGAACTCTTCCATTGTTCTCGGAATTCTGGTGAAGTTTAAAAATGCGTTGGAACTCTTCCATTGTTCACGGAATTCTGCTGAAATTTAAAAAGCTTTGGAACTCTTCCATTGTTCTGGGAATTCTGCTGAAGTTTAAAATTGCTTTGGAACTCTTCCATTGTCCTCGGAATTCCACTGATGTTTAATAATGCTTTTGGAACTCTTCCATTGTTCTCATAATTTCGCTGATGTTTAACAATGCTTTGGAACTCTTCCATTGTTCTCGGAATTCCGCTGATGTTTAACAATGCTTTGGAACTCTTCCATTGTTCTCGGAATTCTGTTGAAGTTTAAAAATGCTTTGGAACTCTTCCATCGTTCACGGAATTCTGCTGAAGTTTAAAAAGCTTTGGAACACTTCCATTGTTTTGGGAATTCTGCTGAAGTTTAAAATTGCTTTGGAACTCTTCCATTGTCCTCGGAATTCCACTGATGTTTAATAATGCTTTTGGAACTCTTCCATTGTTCTCATAATTCCGCTGATGTTTAACAATGCTTTGGAACTCTTCCATTGTTCTCGGAATTCCGCTGATGTTTAACAATGCTTTAGAACTCTTCCATTGTTCTCGGAATTCTGCTGAAGTTTAAAAATGCTTTGGAACTCTTCCATTGTTCACGGAATTCTGCTGAAGTTTAAAAAGCTTTGAACTCTTCCATTGTTCTGGGAATTCTGCTGAAGTTTAAAATTGCTTTGGAACTCTTCCATTGTGCTCGGAATTCCGCTGATGTTCAATAATGCTTTTGGAACTCTTCCATTGTTCTCATAATTCCGCTGATGTTTAACAATGCTTTGGAACTCTTCCATTGTTCTCGGAATTCTGCTGACGTTTAAAAATGCTTTGGAACTCTTCCATTGTTCACGGAAATCTGCTGAAGTTTAAAAAGCTTTGGAACTCTTCCATTGTTCTGGGAATTCTTCTGAAGTTTAAAAAGCTTTGGAACTCTTCCATTGTTCTGGGAATTCTGCTGAAGATTAAAATTGCTTTGGTACTCTTACATTGTTCTCTTAATTCTGCTGATGTTTAACAATGCTTTGGAACTCTTCCATTGTTCTCGGAATTCCGCTGATGTTTAACAATGCTTTGGAACTCTTCCATTGTTCTCTGAATTCCACTGTAGTTTCAAAATGCTTTGGAACCCTTCCATTGTTCTCGGAATTCCGCTGAAGTTTAACAATGCTTTGGAACTCTTCCATTGTTATCGGAATTCTGCTGAAGTTTAAAAATGCTTTGGAACTCTTCCATTGTTCTCGGAATTCTGCTGAAGTTTAAAAATGCTTTGGAACTTTTCCATTGTTCTCGGAATTCTGCTGAAGTTTAAAAAAGCTTTGTAACTCTTCCAATGTTCTCGGAATTCCGCTGATGTTTAATAATGATTTTGGAACTCTTCCATTTTTCTCGGAATTCCGCTGATGTTTAACAATGCTTTGGAACTCTTCCATTGTTCTCGGAATTCTGGTGAAGTTTAAAAATGCTTTGGAACTCTTCCATTGTTCATGGAATTCTGCTGAAGTTTAAAAAGCTTTGGAACTCTTCCATTGTTCTGGGAATTCTGCTGAAGTTTAAAATTGCTTTGGAACTCTTCCATTGTCCTCGGAATTCCACTGATGTTTAATAATGCTTTTGGAACTCTTCCATTGTTCTCATAATTCCGCTGATGTTTAACAATGCTTTGGAACTCTTCCATTGTTCTCGGAATTCCGCTGATGTTTAACAATGCTTTGAAACTCTTCCATTGTTCTCGGAATTCTGGTGAAGTTTAAAAATGCTTTGGAACTCTTCCATTGTTCACGGAATTCTGCTGAAGTTTAAAATTGCATTGGAACTCTTCCATTGTGCTCGGAATTCCGCTGATGTTTGATAATGCTTTTGGAACTCTTCCATTGTTCTCATAATTCCGCTGATGTTTAACAATGCTTTGGAACTCTTCCATTGTTCTCGGAATTCTGCTGACGTTTAAAAATGCTTTGGAACTCTTCCATTGTTCACGGAAATCTTCTGAAGTTTAAAAAGCTTTGGAACTCTTCCATTGTTCTGGGAATTCTTCTGAAGTTTAAAAAGCTTTGGAACTCTTCCATTGTTCTCGGAATTCCGCTGATGTTTAGCAATGCTTTGGAACTCTTCCATTGTTCTCTGAATTCCACTGTAGTTTCAAAATGCTTTGGAACCCTTCCATTGTTCTCGGAATTGCGCTGAAGTTTAACAATGCTTTGGAACTCTTCCATTGTTATCGGAATTCTGCTGAAGTTTAAAAATGCTTTGGAACTCTTCCATTGTTCAAGGAATTCTGCTGAAGTTTAAAATTGCTTTGGAACTCTTCCATTGTCCTCGGAATTCCACTGATGTTTAATAATGCTTTTGGAACTCTTCCATTGTTCTCATAATTCCTCTGATGTTTAACAATGCTTTGGAACTCTTCCATTGTTCTCATAAATTCGCTGATGTTTAACAATGCTTTGGAACTCTTCCATTGTTCTCGGAATTCTGGTGAAGTTAAAAATGCTTTGGAACTCTTCCATTGTTCACGGAATTCTGCTGAAGTTTAAAAAGCTTTGGAACTCTTCCATTGTTCTGGGAATTCTGCTGAAGTTTAAAATTGCTTTGGAACGCTTCCATTGTGCTCGGAATTCAGCTGATGTTTAACAATGCTTTGGAACTCTTCCATTGTTCTCGGAATTCTGCTGAAGTTTAAAAATGCTTTGGAACTCTTCCATTGTTCACGGAAATCTGCTGAAGTTTAAAAAGCTTTGGAACTCTTCCATTGTTCTGGGAATTCTTCTGAAGTTTAAAAAGCTTTGGAACTCTTCCATTGTTCTGGGAATTCTGCTTAAGATTAAAATTGCTTTGGTACTCTTACATTGTTCTCTTAATTCTGCTGATGTTTAACAATGCTTTGGAACTCTTCCATTTTTCTCGGAATTTCGCTGATGTTTAACAATGCTTTGGAACTCTTCCATTGTTCTCTGAATTCCACTGTAGTTTTAAAATGCTTTGGAACCCTTCCATTGTTCTCGGAATTCTGCTGAAGTTTAACAATGCTTTGGAACTCTTCCATTGTTATCGGAATTCTGCTGAAGTTTAAACATGCTTTGGAACTCTTCCATTGTTCTCCGAATTCTGCTGAAGTTTAAAAATGCTTTGGAACTTTTCCATTGTTCTCGGAATTCTGCTGAAGTTTAAAAAAGCTTTGGAACTCTTCCAATGTTCTCGGAATTCCACTGATGTTTAATAATGCTTTTGGAACTCTTCCATTTTTCTCGGAATTCCGCTGATGTTTAACAATGTTTTGGAACTCTTCCATTGTTCTCGGAATTCTGGTGAAGTTTAAAAATGCGTTGGAACTCTTCCATTGTTCACGGAATTCTGCTGAAATTTAAAAAGCTTTGGAACTCTTCCATTGTTCTGGGAATTCTGCTGAAGTTTAAAATTGCTTTGGAACTCTTCCATTGTCCTCGGAATTCCACTGATGTTTAATAATGCTTTTGGAACTCTTCCATTGTTCTCATAATTTCGCTGATGTTTAACAATGCTTTGGAACTCTTCCATTGTTCTCGGAATTCCGCTGATGTTTAACAATGCTTTGGAACTCTTCCATTGTTCTCGGAATTCTGGTGAAGTTTAAAAATGCTTTGGAACTCTTCCATTGTTCACGGAATTCTGCTGAAGTTTAAAAAGCTTTGGAACTCTTCCATTGTTCTGGGAATTCTGCTGAAGTTTAAAATTGCTTTGGAACTCTTCCATTGTGCTCGGAATTCAGCTGATGTTTAATAATGCTTTTGGAACTCTTCCATTGTTCTCATAATTCCGCTGATGTTTAACAATGCTTTGGAACTCTTCCATTGTTCTCGGAATTCTGCTGAAGTTTAAAAATGCTTTGGAACTCTTCCATTGTTCACGGAATTCTGCTGAAGTTTAAAAAGCTTTGGAACTCTTACATTGTTCTGGGAATACTGCTGAAGTTTAAAATTGCTTTGGAACTCTTCCATTGTCCTCGGAATTCCACTGATGTTTAATAATGCTTTTGGAACTCTTCCATTGTTCTCGGAATTCCGCTGATGTTTAACAATGCTTTGAAACTCTTCCATTGTTCTCGGAATTCTGGTGAAGTTTAAAAATGCTTTGGAACTCTTCCATTGTTCACGGAAATCTGCTGAAGTTTAAAAAGCTTTGGAACTCTTCCATTGTTCTGGGAATTCTGCTGAAGTTTAAAATTGCATTGGAACTCTTCCATTGTGCTCGGAATTCCGCTGATGTTTGATAATGCTTTTGGAACTCTTCCATTGTTCTCATAATTCCGCTGATGTTTAACAATGCTTTGGAACTCTTCCATTGTTCTCGGAATTCTGCTGATATTTAAAAATGCTTTGGAACTCTTCCATTGTTCACGGAAATCTTCTGAAGTTTAATAAGCTTTGGAACTCTTCCATTGTTCTGGGAATTCTTCTGAAGTTTAAAAAGCTTTGGAACTCTTCCATTGTTCTGGGAATTCTGCTGAAGATTAAAATTGCTTTGGTACTATTCCATTGTTCTCGTAATTCTGCTGATGTTGAACAATGCTTTGGAACTCTTCCATTGTTCTCGGAATTCCGCTGATGTTTAACAATGCTTTGGAACTCTTCCATTGTTCTCTGAATTCCACTGTAGTTTCAAAATGCTTTGGAACCCTTCCATTGTTCTCGGAATTCCGCTGAAGTTTAACAATGCTTTGGAACTCTTCCATTGTTATCGGAATTCTGCTGAAGTTTAAAAATGCTTTAGAACTCTTCCATTGTTCAAGGAATTCTGCTGAAGTTTAAAAAGCTTTGGAACTCTTCCATTGTTCTGGGAATTCTGCTGAAGTTTAAAATTGCTTTGGAACTCTTCCATTGTCCCCGGAATTCCACTGATGTTTAATAATGCTTTTGGAACTCTTCCATTGTTCTCATAATTCCGCTGATGTTTAACAATGCTTTGGAACTCTTCCATTGTTCTCGGAATTCCGCTGATGTTTAACAATGCTTTGGAACTCTTCCATTGTTCACGGAATTCTGCTGAAGTTTAAAAAGCTTTGGAACTCTTCCATTGTTCTGGGAATTCTGCTGAAGTTTAAAATTGTTTTGAAACTCTTCCATTGTGCTCGGAATTCCGCTGATGTTCAATAATGCTTTTGGAACTCTTCCATTGTTCTCATAATTCCGCTGATGTTTAACAATGCTTTGGAACTCTTCCATTGTTGTGGGAATTCTGCTGACGTTTAAAAATGCTTTGGAACTCTTCCATTGTTCACGGAAATCTGCTGAAGTTTAAAAAGCTTTGGAACTCTTCCATTGTTCTGGGAATTCTTCTGAAGTTTAAAAAGCTTTGGAACTCTTCCATTGTTCTGGGAATTCTGCTGAAGATTAAAATTGCTTTGGTACTCTTCCATTGTTCTCTTAATTCTGCTGATGTTTAACAATGCTTTGGAACTCTTCCATTGTTCTCGGAATTCCGCTGATGTTTAACAATGCTTTGGAACTCTTCCATTGTTCTCTGAATTCCACTGTAGATTCAAAATGCTTTGGAACCCTTCCATTGTTCTCGGAATTCTGCTGAATTTTAACAATGCTTTGGAACTCTTCCATTGTTATCGGAATTCTGCTGAAGTTTAAAAATGCTTTGGAACTCTTCCATTGTTCTCCGAATTCTGATGAAGTTTAAAAATGCTTTGGAACTTTTCCATTGTTCTCGGAATTCCGCTGATGTTTAACAATGCTTTGGAACTCTTCCAATGTTCTCGGAATACCACTGATGTTTAATAATGATTTTGGAACTCTTCCATTTTTCTCGGAATTCCGCTGATGTTTAACAATGTTTTGGAACTCTTCCATTGTTCTGGGAATTCTGCTGAAGTTTAAAATTGCTTTGGAACTCTTCCATTGTCCTCGGAATTCCACTGATGTTTAATAATGCTTTTGGAACTCTTCCATTGTTCTCATAATTTCGCTGATGTTTAACAATGCTTTGGAACTCTTCCATTGTTCTCGGAATTCCGCTGATGTTTAACAATGCTTTGGAACTCTTCCATTGTTCTCGGAATTCTGGTGAAGTTTAAAAATGCTTTGGAACTCTTCCATTGTTCACGGAATTCTGCTGAAGTTTAAAAAGCTTTGGAACTCTTCCATTGTTCTGGGAATTCTGCTGAAGTTTAAAATTGCTTTGGAACTCTTCCATTGTGCTCGGAATTCAGCTGATGTTTAATAATGCTTTTGGAACTCTTCCATTGTTCTCATAATTCCGCTGATGTTTAACAATAGTTTGGAACTATTCCATTGTTCTCGGAATTCTGGTGAAGTTTAAAAATGCTTTGGAACTCTTCCATTGTTCACGGAATTCTGCTGAAGTTTAAAAAGCTTTGGAACTCTTACATTGTTCTGGGAATACTGCTGAAGTTTAAAATTGCTTTGGAACTCTTCCATTGTCCTCGGAATTCCACTGATGTTTAATAATGCTTTTGGAACTCTTCCATTGTTCTCGGAATTCCGCTGATGTTTAACAATGCTTTGAAACTCTTCCATTGTTCTCGGAATTCTGGTGAAGGTTAAAAATGCTTTGGAACTCTTCCATTGTTCACGGAATTCTGCTGAAGTTTAAAAAGCTTTGGAACTCTTCCATTGTTCTGGGAATTCTGCTGAAGATTAAAATTGCTTTGGTACTCTTACATTGTTCTCTTAATTCTGCTGATGTTTAACAATGCTTTGGAACTCTTCCATTTTTCTCGGAATTTTGCTGATGTTTAACAATGCTTTGGAACTCTTCCATTGTTCTCTGAATTCCACTGTAGTTTCAAAATGCTTTGGAACCCTTCCATTGTTCTCGGAATTCTGCTGAAGTTTAACAATGCTTTGGAACTCTTCCATTGTTATCGGAATTCTGCTGAAGTTTAAAAATGCTTTGGAACTCTTCCATTGTTCTCCGAATTCTGCTGAAGTTTAAAAATGCTTTGGAACTTTTCCATTGTTCTCGGAATTCTGCTGAAGTTTAAAAAAGCTTTGGAACTCTTCCAATGTTCTCGGAATTCCACTGATGTTTAATAATGCTTTTGGAACTCTTCCATTTTTCTCGGAATTCCGCTGATGTTTAACAATGTTTTGGAACTCTTCCATTGTTCTCGGAATTCTGGTGAAGTTTAAAAATGCGTTGGAACTCTTCCATTGTTCACGGAATTCTGCTGAAATTTAAAAAGCTTTGGAACTCTTCCATTGTTCTGGGAATTCTGCTGAAGTTTAAAATTGCTTTGGAACTCTTCCATTGTCCTCGGAATTCCACTGATGTTTAATAATGCTTTTGGAACTCTTCCATTGTTCTCATAATTTCGCTGATGTTTAACAATGCTTTGGAACTCTTCCATTGTTCTCGGAATTCCGCTGATGTTTAACAATGCTTTGGAACTCTTCCATTGTTCTCGGAATTCTGGTGAAGTTTAAAAATGCTTTGGAACTCTTCCATTGTTCATGGAATTCTGCTGAAGTTTAAAAAGCTTTGGAACACTTCCATTGTTTTGGGAATTCTGCTGAAGTTTAAAATTGCTTTGGAACTCTTCCATTGTCCTCGGAATTCCACTGATGTTTAATAATGCTTTTGGAACTCTTCCATTGTTCTCATAATTCCGCTGATGTTTAACAATGCTTTGGAACTCTTCCATTGTTCTCGGAATTCCGCTGATGTTTAACAATGCTTTGGAACTCTTCCATTGTTCTCGGAATTCTGCTGAAGTTTAAAAATGCTTTGGAAGTCTTCCATTGTTCACGGAATTCTGCTGAAGTTTAAAAAGCTTTGAACTCTTCCATTGTTCTGGGAATTCTGCTGAAGTTTAAAATTGCTTTGGAACTCTTCCATTGTGCTCGGAATTCCGCTGATGTTCAATAATGCTTTTGGAACTCTTCCATTGTTCTCATAATTCCGCTGATGTTTAACAATGCTTTGGAACTCTTCCATTGTTCTCGGAATTCTGCTGACGTTTAAAAATGCTTTGGAACTCTTCCATTGTTCACGGAAATCTGCTGAAGTTTAAAAAGCTTTGGAACTCTTCCATTGTTCTGGGAATTCTTCTGAAGTTTAAAAAGCTTTGGAACTCTTCCATTGTTCTGGGAATTCTGCTGAAGATTAAAATTGCTTTGGTACTCTTACATTGTTCTCTTAATTCTGCTGATGTTTAACAATGCTTTGGAACTCTTCCATTGTTCTCGGAATTCCGCTGATGTTTAACAATGCTTTGGAACTCTTCCATTGTTCTCTGAATTCCACTGTAGTTTCAAAATGCTTTGGAACCCTTCCATTGTTCTCGGAATTCCGCTGAAGTTTAACAATGCTTTGGAACTCTTCCATTGTTATCGGAATTATGCTGAAGTTTAAAAATGCTTTGGAACTCTTCCATTGTTCTCGGAATTCTGCTGAAGTTTAAAAATGCTTTGGAACTTTTCCATTGTTCTCGGAATTCTGCTGAAGTTTAAAAAAGCTTTGTAACTCTTCCAATGTTCTCGGAATTCCGCTGATGTTTAATAATGATTTTGGAACTCTTCCATTTTTCTCGGAATTCCGCTGATGTTTAACAATGATTTGGAACTCTTCCATTGTTCTCGGAATTCTGGTGAAGTTTAAAAATGCTTTGGAACTCTTCCATTGTTCATGGAATTCTGCTGAAGTTTAAAAAGCTTTGGAACTCTTCCATTGTTCTGGGAATTCTTCTGAAGTTTAAAAAGCTTTGGAACTCTTCCATTGTTCTGGGAATTCTGCTGAAGATTAAAATTGCTTTGGTACTCTTACATTGTTCTCTTAATTCTGCTGATGTTTAACAATGCTTTGGAACTCTTCCATTTTTCTCGGAATTTCGCTGATGTTTAACAATGCTTTGGAACTCTTCCATTGTTCTCTGAATTCCACTGTAGTTTTAAAATGCTTTGGAACCCTTCCATTGTTCTCGGAATTCTGCTGAAGTTTAACAATGCTTTGGAACTCTTCCATTGTTATCGGAATTCTGCTGAAGTTTAAAAATGCTTTGGAACTCTTCCATTGTTCTCCGAATTCTGCTGAAGTTTAAAAATGCTTTGGAACTTTTCCATTGTTCTCGGAATTCTGCTGAAGTTTAAAAAAGCTTTGGAACTCTTCCAATGTTCTCCGAATTCCACTGATGTTTAATAATGCTTTTGGAACTCTTCCATTTTTCTCGGAATTCCGCTGATGTTTAACAATGTTTTGGAACTCTTCCATTGTTCTCGGAATTCTGGTGAAGTTTAAAAATGCGTTGGAACTCTTCCATTGTTCACGGAATTCTGCTGAAATTTAAAAAGCTTTGGAACTCTTCCATTGTTCTGGGAATTCTGCTGAAGTTTAAAATTGCTTTGGAACTCTTCCATTGTCCTCGGAATTCCACTGATGTTTAATAATGCTTTTGGAACTCTTCCATTGTTCTCATAATTTCGCTGATGTTTAACAATGCTTTGGAACTCTTCCATTGTTCTCGGAATTCCGCTGATGTTTAACAATGCTTTGGAACTCTTCCATTGTTCTCGGAATTCTGGTGAAGTTTAAAAATGCTTTGGAACTCTTCCATTGTTCACGGAATTCTGCTGAAGTTTAAAAAGCTTTGGAACTCTTCCATTGTTCTGGGAATTCTGCTGAAGTTTAAAATTGCTTTGGAACTCTTCCATTGTGCTCGGAATTCAGCTGATGTTTAATAATGCTTTTGGAACTCTTCCATTGTTCTCATAATTCCGCTGATGTTTAACAATGCTTTGGAACTCTTCCATTGTTCTCGGAATTCTGCTGAAGTTTAAAAATGCTTTGGAACTCTTCCATTGTTCACGGAATTCTGCTGAAGTTTAAAAAGCTTTGGAACTCTTACATTGTTCTGGGAATACTGCTGAAGTTTAAAATTGCTTTGGAACTCTTCCATTGTCCTCGGAATTCCACTGATGTTTAATAATGCTTTTGGAACTCTTCCATTGTTCTCGGAATTCCGCTGATGTTTAACAATGCTTTGAAACTCTTCCATTGTTCTCGGAATTCTGGTGAAGTTTAAAAATGCTTTGGAACTCTTCCATTGTTCACGGAAATCTGCTGAAGTTTAAAAAGCTTTGGAACTCTTCCATTGTTCTGGGAATTCTGCTGAAGTTTAAAATTGCATTGGAACTCTTCCATTGTGCTCGGAATTCCACTGATGTTTGATAATGCTTTTGGAACTCTTCCATTGTTCTCATAATTCCGCTGATGTTTAACAATGCTTTGGAACTCTTCCATTGTTCTCGGAATTCTGCTGATATTTAAAAATGCTTTGGAACTCTTCCATTGTTCACGGAAATCTTCTGAAGTTTAATAAGCTTTGGAACTCTTCCATTGTTCTGGGAATTCTTCTGAAGTTTAAAAAGCTTTGGAACTCTTCCATTGTTCTGGGAATTCTGCTGAAGATTAAAATTGCTTTGGTACTCTTCCATTGTTCTCGTAATTCTGCTGATGTTGAACAATGCTTTGGAACTCTTCCATTGTTCTCGGAATTCCGCTGATGTTTAACAATGCTTTGGAACTCTTCCATTGTTCTCTGAATTCCACTGTAGTTTCAAAATGCTTTGGAACCCTTCCATTGTTCTCGGAATTCCGCTGAAGTTTAACAATGCTTTGGAACTCTTCCATTGTTATCGGAATTCTGCTGAAGTTTAAAAATGCTTTAGAACTCTTCCATTGTTAAAGGAATTCTGCTGAAGTTTAAAAAGCTTTGGAACTCTTCCATTGTTCTGGGAATTCTGCTGAAGTTTAAAATTGCTTTGGAACTCTTCCATTGTCCCCGGAATTCCACTGATGTTTAATAATGCTTTTGGAACTCTTCCATTGTTCTCATAATTCCGCTGATGTTTAACAATGCTTTGGAACTCTTCCATTGTTCTCGGAATTCCGCTGATGTTTAACAATGCTTTGGAACTCTTCCATTGTTCACGGAATTCTGCTGAAGTTTAAAAAGCTTTGGAACTCTTCCATTGTTCTGGGAATTCTGCTGAAGTTTAAAATTGTTTTGAAACTCTTCCATTGTGCTCGGAATTCCGCTGATGTTCAATAATGCTTTTGGAACTCTTCCATTGTTCTCATAATTCCGCTGATGTTTAACAATGCTTTGGAACTCTTCCATTGTTCTGGGAATTCTGCTGACGTTTAAAAATGCTTTGGAACTCTTCCATTGTTCACGGAAATCTGCTGAAGTTTAAAAAGCTTTGGAACTCTTCCATTGTTCTGGGAATTCTTCTGAAGTTTAAAAAGCTTTGGAACTCTTCCATTGTTCTGGAAATTCTGCTGAAGATTAAAATTGCTTTGGTACTCTTCCATTGTTCTCTTAATTCTGCTGATGTTTAACAATGCTTTGGAACTCTTCCATTGTTCTCGGAATTCCGCTGATGTTTAACAATGCTTTGGAACTCTTCCATTGTTCTCTGAATTCCACTGTAGTTTCAAAATGCTTTGGAACCCTTCCATTGTTCTCGGAATTCTGCTGAATTTTAACAATGCTTTGGAACTCTTCCATTGTTATCGGAATTCTGCTGAAGTTTAAAAATGCTTTGGAACTCTTCCATTGTTCTCCGAATTCTGCTGAAGTTTAAAAATGCTTTGGAACTTTTCCATTGTTCTCGGAATTCCGCTGATGTTTAACAATGCTTTGGAACTCTTCCAATGTTCTCGGAATTCCACTGATGTTTAATAATGCTTTTGGAACTCTTCCATTTTTCTCGGAATTCCGCTGATGTTTAACAATGTTTTGGAACTCTTCCATTGTTCTCGGAATTCTGGTGAAGTTTAAAAATGCTTTGGAACTCTTCCATTGTTCACGGAATTCTGCTGAAGTTTAAAAAGCTTTGGAACTCTTCCATTGTTCTGGGAATTCTGCTGAAGTTTAAAATTGCTTTGGAACTCTTCCATTGTGCTCGGAATTCAGCTGATGTTTAATAATGCTTTTGGAACTCTTCCATTGTTCTCATAATTCCGCTGATGTTTAACAATGGTTTGGAACTCTTCCATTGTTCTGGGAATTCTGGTGAAGTTTAAAAATGCTTTGGAACTCTTCCATTGTTCACGGAATTCTGCTGAAGTTTAAAAAGCTTTGGAACTCTTACATTGTTCTGGGAATACTGCTGAAGTTTAAAATTGCTTTGGAACTCTTCCATTGTCCTCGGAATTCCACTGATGTTTAATAATGCTTTTGGAACTCTTCCATTGTTCTCGGAATTCCGCTGATGTTTAACAATGCTTTGAAACTCTTCCATTGTTCTCGGAATTCTGGTGAAGGTTAAAAATGCTTTGGAACTCTTCCATTGTTCACGGAATTCTGCTGAAGTTTAAAAAGCTTTGGAACTCTTCCATTGTTCTGGGAATTCTGCTGAAGTTTAAAATTGCATTGGAACTCTTCCATTGTGCTCGGAATTCCGCTGATGTTTGATAATGCTTTTGGAACTCTTCCATTGTTCTCATAATTCCGCTGATGTTTAACAATGCTTTGGAACTCTTCCATTGTTCTCGGAATTCTGCTGATGTTTAAAAATGCTTTGGAACTCTTCCATTGTTCACGGAAATCTTCTGAAGTTTAAAAAGCTTTGGAACTCTTCCATTGTTCTGGGAATTCTTCTGAAGTTTAAAAAGCTTTGGAACTCTTCCATTGTTCTGGGAATTCTGCTGAAGATTAAAATTGCTTTGGTACTCTTCCATTGTTCTCGTAATTCTGCTGATGTTTAACAATGCTTTGGAACTCTTCCATTGTTCTCGGAATTCCGCTGATGTTTAACAATGCTTTGGAACTCTTCCATTGTTCTCGGAATTCCGCTGATGTTTAACAATGCTTTGGAACTTTTCCATTGTTCTCGGAATTCTGCTGAAGTTTAAAAAAGCTTTGGAACTCTTCCAATGTTCTCGGAATTCCACTGATGTTTAATAATGCTTTTGGAACTCTTCCATTTTTCTCAGAATTCCGCTGATGTTTAACAATGTTTTGGAACTCTTCCATTGTTCTGGGAATTCTGCTGAAGTTTAAAATTGCTTTGGAACTCTTCCATTGTCCTCGGAATTCCACTGATGTTTAATAATGCTTTTGGAACTCTTCCATTGTTCTCATAATTTCGCTGATGTTTAACAATGCTTTGGAACTCTTCCATTGTTCTCGGAATTCCGCTGATGTTTAACAATGCTTTGGAACTCTTCCATTGTTCTCGGAATTCTGGTGAAGTTTAAAAATGCTTTGGAACTCTTCCATTGTTCACGGAATTCTGCTGAAGTTTAAAAAGCTTTGGAACTCTTCCATTGTTCTGGGAATTCTGCTGAAGTTTAAAATTGCTTTGGAACTCTTCCATTGTGCTCGGAATTCAGCTGATGTTTAATAATGCTTTTGGAACTCTTCCATTGTTCTCATAATTCCGCTGATGTTTAACAATAGTTTGGAACTATTCCATTGTTCTCGGAATTCTGGTGAAGTTTAAAAATGCTTTGGAACTCTTCCATTGTTCACGGAATTCTGCTGAAGTTTAAAAAGCTTTGGAACTCTTACATTGTTCTGGGAATACTGCTGAAGTTTAAAATTGCTTTGGAACTCTTCCATTGTCCTCGGAATTCCACTGATGTTTAATAATGCTTTTGGAACTCTTCCATTGTTCTCGGAATTCCGCTGATGTTTAACAATGCTTTGAAACTCTTCCATTGTTCTCGGAATTCTGGTGAAGGTTAAAAATGCTTTGGAACTCTTCCATTGTTCACGGAATTCTGCTGAAGTTTAAAAAGCTTTGGAACTCTTCCATTGTTCTGGGAATTCTGCTGAAGATTAAAATTGCTTTGGTACTCTTACATTGTTCTCTTAATTCTGCTGATGTTTAACAATGCTTTGGAACTCTTCCATTTTTCTCGGAATTTTGCTGATGTTTAACAATGCTTTGGAACTCTTCCATTGTTCTCTGAATTCCACTGTAGTTTCAAAATGCTTTGGAACCCTTCCATTGTTCTCGGAATTCTGCTGAAGTTTAACAATGCTTTGGAACTCTTCCATTGTTATCGGAATTCTGCTGAAGTTTAAAAATGCTTTGGAACTCTTCCATTGTTCTCCGAATTCTGCTGAAGTTTAAAAATGCTTTGGAACTTTTCCATTGTTCTCGGAATTCTGCTGAAGTTTAAAAAAGCTTTGGAACTCTTCCAATGTTCTCGGAATTCCACTGATGTTTAATAATGCTTTTGGAACTCTTCCATTTTTCTCGGAATTCCGCTGATGTTTAACAATGTTTTGGAACTCTTCCATTGTTCTCGGAATTCTGGTGAAGTTTAAAAATGCGTTGGAACTCTTCCATTGTTCACGGAATTCTGCTGAAATTTAAAAAGCTTTGGAACTCTTCCATTGTTCTGGGAATTCTGCTGAAGTTTAAAATTGCTTTGGAACTCTTCCATTGTCCTCGGAATTCCACTGATGTTTAATAATGCTTTTGGAACTCTTCCATTGTTCTCATAATTTCGCTGATGTTTAACAATGCTTTGGAACTCTTCCATTGTTCTCGGAATTCCGCTGATGTTTAACAATGCTTTGGAACTCTTCCATTGTTCTCGGAATTCTGGTGAAGTTTAAAAATGCTTTGGAACTCTTCCATTGTTCATGGAATTCTGCTGAAGTTTAAAAAGCTTTGGAACACTTCCATTGTTTTGGGAATTCTGCTGAAGTTTAAAATTGCTTTGGAACTCTTCCATTGTCCTCGGAATTCCACTGATGTTTAATAATGCTTTTGGAACTCTTCCATTGTTCTCATAATTCCGCTGATGTTTAACAATGCTTTGGAACTCTTCCATTGTTCTCGGAATTCCGCTGATGTTTAACAATGCTTTGGAACTCTTCCATTGTTCTCGGAATTCTGCTGAAGTTTAAAAATGCTTTGGAAGTCTTCCATTGTTCACGGAATTCTGCTGAAGTTTAAAAAGCTTTGAACTCTTCCATTGTTCTGGGAATTCTGCTGAAGTTTAAAATTGCTTTGGAACTCTTCCATTGTGCTCGGAATTCCGCTGATGTTCAATAATGCTTTTGGAACTCTTCCATTGTTCTCATAATTCCGCTGATGTTTAACAATGCTTTGGAACTCTTCCATTGTTCTCGGAATTCTGCTGACGTTTAAAAATGCTTTGGAACTCTTCCATTGTTCACGGAAATCTGCTGAAGTTTAAAAAGCTTTGGAACTCTTCCATTGTTCTGGGAATTCTTCTGAAGTTTAAAAAGCTTTGGAACTCTTCCATTGTTCTGGGAATTCTGCTGAAGATTAAAATTGCTTTGGTACTCTTACATTGTTCTCTTAATTCTGCTGATGTTTAACAATGCTTTGGAACTCTTCCATTGTTCTCGGAATTCCGCTGATGTTTAACAATGCTTTGGAACTCTTCCATTGTTCTCTGAATTCCACTGTAGTTTCAAAATGCTTTGGAACCCTTCCATTGTTCTCGGAATTCCGCTGAAGTTTAACAATGCTTTGGAACTCTTCCATTGTTATCGGAATTATGCTGAAGTTTAAAAATGCTTTGGAACTCTTCCATTGTTCTCGGAATTCTGCTGAAGTTTAAAAATGCTTTGGAACTTTTCCATTGTTCTCGGAATTCTGCTGAAGTTTAAAAAAGCTTTGTAACTCTTCCAATGTTCTCGGAATTCCGCTGATGTTTAATAATGATTTTGGAACTCTTCCATTTTTCTCGGAATTCCGCTGATGTTTAACAATGATTTGGAACTCTTCCATTGTTCTCGGAATTCTGGTGAAGTTTAAAAATGCTTTGGAACTCTTCCATTGTTCATGGAATTCTGCTGAAGTTTAAAAAGCTTTGGAACTCTTCCATTGTTCTGGGAATTCTTCTGAAGTTTAAAAAGCTTTGGAACTCTTCCATTGTTCTGGGAATTCTGCTGAAGATTAAAATTGCTTTGGTACTCTTACATTGTTCTCTTAATTCTGCTGATGTTTAACAATGCTTTGGAACTCTTCCATTTTTCTCGGAATTTCGCTGATGTTTAACAATGCTTTGGAACTCTTCCATTGTTCTCTGAATTCCACTGTAGTTTTAAAATGCTTTGGAACCCTTCCATTGTTCTCGGAATTCTGCTGAAGTTTAACAATGCTTTGGAACTCTTCCATTGTTATCGGAATTCTGCTGAAGTTTAAAAATGCTTTGGAACTCTTCCATTGTTCTCCGAATTCTGCTGAAGTTTAAAAATGCTTTGGAACTTTTCCATTGTTCTCGGAATTCTGCTGAAGTTTAAAAAAGCTTTGGAACTCTTCCAATGTTCTCCGAATTCCACTGATGTTTAATAATGCTTTTGGAACTCTTCCATTTTTCTCGGAATTCCGCTGATGTTTAACAATGTTTTGGAACTCTTCCATTGTTCTCGGAATTCTGGTGAAGTTTAAAAATGCGTTGGAACTCTTCCATTGTTCACGGAATTCTGCTGAAATTTAAAAAGCTTTGGAACTCTTCCATTGTTCTGGGAATTCTGCTGAAGTTTAAAATTGCTTTGGAACTCTTCCATTGTGCTCGGAATTCAGCTGATGTTTAATAATGCTTTTGGAACTCTTCCATTGTTCTCATAATTCCGCTGATGTTTAACAATGCTTTGGAACTCTTCCATTGTTCTCGGAATTCCGCTGATGTTTAACAATGCTTTGGAACTCTTCCATTGTTCTCGGAATTCTGGTGAAGTTTAAAAATGCTTTGGAACTCTTCCATTGTTCACGGAATTCTGCTGAAGTTTAAAAAGCTTTGGAACTCTTCCATTGTTCTGGGAATTCTGCTGAAGTTTAAAATTGCTTTGGAACTCTTCCATTGTGCTCGGAATTCAGCTGATGTTTAATAATGCTTTTGGAACTCTTCCATTGTTCTCATAATTCCGCTGATGTTTAACAATGCTTTGGAACTCTTCCATTGTTCTCGGAATTCTGCTGAAGTTTAAAAATGCTTTGGAACTCTTCCATTGTTCACGGAATTCTGCTGAAGTTTAAAAAGCTTTGGAACTCTTACATTGTTCTGGGAATACTGCTGAAGTTTAAAATTGCTTTGGAACTCTTCCATTGTCCTCGGAATTCCACTGATGTTTAATAATGCTTTTGGAACTCTTCCATTGTTCTCGGAATTCCGCTGATGTTTAACAATGCTTTGAAACTCTTCCATTGTTCTCGGAATTCTGGTGAAGTTTAAAAATGCTTTGGAACTCTTCCATTGTTCACGGAAATCTGCTGAAGTTTAAAAAGCTTTGGAACTCTTCCATTGTTCTGGGAATTCTGCTGAAGTTTAAAATTGCATTGGAACTCTTCCATTGTGCTCGGAATTCCACTGATGTTTGATAATGCTTTTGGAACTCTTCCATTGTTCTCATAATTCCGCTGATGTTTAACAATGCTTTGGAACTCTTCCATTGTTCTCGGAATTCTGCTGATATTTAAAAATGCTTTGGAACTCTTCCATTGTTCACGGAAATCTTCTGAAGTTTAATAAGCTTTGGAACTCTTCCATTGTTCTGGGAATTCTTCTGAAGTTTAAAAAGCTTTGGAACTCTTCCATTGTTCTGGGAATTCTGCTGAAGATTAAAATTGCTTTGGTACTCTTCCATTGTTCTCGTAATTCTGCTGATGTTGAACAATGCTTTGGAACTCTTCCATTGTTCTCGGAATTCCGCTGATGTTTAACAATGCTTTGGAACTCTTCCATTGTTCTCTGAATTCCACTGTAGTTTCAAAATGCTTTGGAACCCTTCCATTGTTCTCGGAATTCCGCTGAAGTTTAACAATGCTTTGGAACTCTTCCATTGTTATCGGAATTCTGCTGAAGTTTAAAAATGCTTTAGAACTCTTCCATTGTTAAAGGAATTCTGCTGAAGTTTAAAAAGCTTTGGAACTCTTCCATTGTTCTGGGAATTCTGCTGAAGTTTAAAATTGCTTTGGAACTCTTCCATTGTCCCCGGAATTCCACTGATGTTTAATAATGCTTTTGGAACTCTTCCATTGTTCTCATAATTCCGCTGATGTTTAACAATGCTTTGGAACTCTTCCATTGTTCTCGGAATTCCGCTGATGTTTAACAATGCTTTGGAACTCTTCCATTGTTCACGGAATTCTGCTGAAGTTTAAAAAGCTTTGGAACTCTTCCATTGTTCTGGGAATTCTGCTGAAGTTTAAAATTGTTTTGAAACTCTTCCATTGTGCTCGGAATTCCGCTGATGTTCAATAATGCTTTTGGAACTCTTCCATTGTTCTCATAATTCCGCTGATGTTTAACAATGCTTTGGAACTCTTCCATTGTTCTGGGAATTCTGCTGACGTTTAAAAATGCTTTGGAACTCTTCCATTGTTCACGGAAATCTGCTGAAGTTTAAAAAGCTTTGGAACTCTTCCATTGTTCTGGGAATTCTTCTGAAGTTTAAAAAGCTTTGGAACTCTTCCATTGTTCTGGAAATTCTGCTGAAGATTAAAATTGCTTTGGTACTCTTCCATTGTTCTCTTAATTCTGCTGATGTTTAACAATGCTTTGGAACTCTTCCATTGTTCTCGGAATTCCGCTGATGTTTAACAATGCTTTGGAACTCTTCCATTGTTCTCTGAATTCCACTGTAGTTTCAAAATGCTTTGGAACCCTTCCATTGTTCTCGGAATTCTGCTGAATTTTAACAATGCTTTGGAACTCTTCCATTGTTATCGGAATTCTGCTGAAGTTTAAAAATGCTTTGGAACTCTTCCATTGTTCTCCGAATTCTGCTGAAGTTTAAAAATGCTTTGGAACTTTTCCATTGTTCTCGGAATTCCGCTGATGTTTAACAATGCTTTGGAACTCTTCCAATGTTCTCGGAATTCCACTGATGTTTAATAATGCTTTTGGAACTCTTCCATTTTTCTCGGAATTCCGCTGATGTTTAACAATGTTTTGGAACTCTTCCATTGTTCTCGGAATTCTGGTGAAGTTTAAAAATGCTTTGGAACTCTTCCATTGTTCACGGAATTCTGCTGAAGTTTAAAAAGCTTTGGAACTCTTCCATTGTTCTGGGAATTCTGCTGAAGTTTAAAATTGCTTTGGAACTCTTCCATTGTGCTCGGAATTCAGCTGATGTTTAATAATGCTTTTGGAACTCTTCCATTGTTCTCATAATTCCGCTGATGTTTAACAATGGTTTGGAACTCTTCCATTGTTCTGGGAATTCTGGTGAAGTTTAAAAATGCTTTGGAACTCTTCCATTGTTCACGGAATTCTGCTGAAGTTTAAAAAGCTTTGGAACTCTTACATTGTTCTGGGAATACTGCTGAAGTTTAAAATTGCTTTGGAACTCTTCCATTGTCCTCGGAATTCCACTGATGTTTAATAATGCTTTTGGAACTCTTCCATTGTTCTCGGAATTCCGCTGATGTTTAACAATGCTTTGAAACTCTTCCATTGTTCTCGGAATTCTGGTGAAGGTTAAAAATGCTTTGGAACTCTTCCATTGTTCACGGAATTCTGCTGAAGTTTAAAAAGCTTTGGAACTCTTCCATTGTTCTGGGAATTCTGCTGAAGTTTAAAATTGCATTGGAACTCTTCCATTGTGCTCGGAATTCCGCTGATGTTTGATAATGCTTTTGGAACTCTTCCATTGTTCTCATAATTCCGCTGATGTTTAACAATGCTTTGGAACTCTTCCATTGTTCTCGGAATTCTGCTGATGTTTAAAAATGCTTTGGAACTCTTCCATTGTTCACGGAAATCTTCTGAAGTTTAAAAAGCTTTGGAACTCTTCCATTGTTCTGGGAATTCTTCTGAAGTTTAAAAAGCTTTGGAACTCTTCCATTGTTCTGGGAATTCTGCTGAAGATTAAAATTGCTTTGGTACTCTTCCATTGTTCTCGTAATTCTGCTGATGTTTAACAATGCTTTGGAACTCTTCCATTGTTCTCGGAATTCCGCTGATGTTTAACAATGCTTTGGAACTCTTCCATTGTTCTCGGAATTCCGCTGATGTTTAACAATGCTTTGGAACTTTTCCATTGTTCTCGGAATTCTGCTGAAGTTTAAAAAAGCTTTGGAACTCTTCCAATGTTCTCGGAATTCCACTGATGTTTAATAATGCTTTTGGAACTCTTCCATTTTTCTCAGAATTCCGCTGATGTTTAACAATGTTTTGGAACTCTTCCATTGTTCTCGGAATTCTGGTGAAGTTTAAAAATGCGTTAGAACTCTTCCATTGTTCACGGAATTCTGCTGAAATTTAAAAAGCTTTGGAACTCTTCCATTGTTCTGGGAATTCTGCTGAAGTTTAAAATTGCTTTGGAACTCTTCCATTGTCCTTGGAATTCCACTGATGTTTAATAATGCTTTTGGAACTCTTCCATTGTTCTCATAATTTCGCTGATGTTTAACAATGCTTTGGAACTCTTCCATTGTTCTCGGAATTCCGCTGATGTTTAACAATGCTTTGGAACTCTTCCATTGTTCTCGGAATTCTGGTGAAGTTTAAAAATGTTTTGGAACTCTTCCATTGTTCACGGAATTCTGCTGAAGTTTAAAAAGCTTTGGAACTCTTCCATTGTTCTGGGAATTCTGCTGAAGTTTAAAATTGCTTTGGAACTCTTCCATTGTGCTCGGAATTCAGCTGATGTTTAATAATGCTTTTGGAACTCTTCCATTGTTCTCATAATTCCGCTGATGTTTAACAATGCTTTGGAACTCTTCCATTGTTCTCGGAATTCTGCTGAAGTTTAAAAATGCTTTAGAACTCTTCCATTGTTCACGGAAATCTGCTGAAGTTTAAAAAGCTTTGGAACTCTTCCATTGTTCTGGAAATTCTTCCGAAGTTTAAAAAGCTTTGGAACTCTTCCATTGTTCTGGGAATTCTGCTGAAGATTAAAATTGCTTTGGTACTCTTCCATTGTTCTCGGAATTCCGCTGATGTTTAACAATGCTTTGGAACTCTTCAATTGTTCTCTGAATTCCACTGTAGTTTCAAAATGCTTTGGAACCCTTCCATTGTTCTCGGAATTCCGCTGAAGTTTAACAATGCTTTGGAACTCTTCCATTGTTATCGGAATTCTGCTGAAGTTTAAAAATGCTTTGGAACTCTTCCATTGTTCTCGGAATTCTGCTGAAGTTTAAAAATGCTTTGGAACTTTTCCATTGTTCTCGGAATTCTGCTGAAGTTTAAAAAAGCTTTGGAACTCTTCCAATGTTTTCGGAATTCCGCTGATGTTTAATAATGCTTTTGGAACTCTTCCATTTTTCTCGGAATTCCGCTGATGTTTAACAATGCTTTGGAACTCTTCCATTGTTCTCGGAATTCTGGTGAAGTTTAAAAATGCTTTGGAACTCTTCCATCGTTCATGGAATTCTGCTGAAGTTTAAAAAGCTTTGGAACTCTTCCATTGTTCTGGGAATTCTGCTGAAGTTTAAAATTGCTTTGGAACTCTTCCATAGTCCTCGGAATTCCACTGATGTTCAATAATGCTTTTGGAACTCTTCCATTGTTCTCATAATTCCGCTGATGTTTAACAATGCTTTGGGACTCTTCCATTGTTCTCGGAATTCCGCTGATGTTTAACAATGCTTTGGAACTCTTGCATTGTTCTCGGAATTCTGGTGAAGTTTAAAAATGCTTTGGAACTCTTCCATTGTTCACGGAATTCTGCTGAAGTTTAAAAAGCTTTGGAACTCTTCCATTGTTCTGGGAATTCTGCTGAAGTTTAAAATTGCTTTGGACTTCTTCCATTGTCCTCGGAATTCCACTGATGTTTAATAATGCTTTTGGAACTCTTCCATTGTTCTCATAATTCCGCTGATGTTTAACAATGCTTTGGAACTCTTCCATTGTTCTCGGAATTCCGCTGATGTTTAACAATGCTTTGAAACTCTTCCATTGTTCTCGGAATTCTGGTGAAGTTTAAAAATGCTTTGTAACTCTTTCATTGTTCTCGGAATTCTGTTGATGTTTAGTAATGCTTTTGGAACTCTTCCATTGTTCTCGGATTTCCGCTGATGTTTAATAATGCTTTTTGAACTCTTCCATTGTTCTCGGAATTCCGCTGATGTTTAACAATGCTTTGGAACTCTTCCATTGTTTTCTGAATTCCACTGTAGTTTCAAAATGCTTTGGAACCCTTCCATTGCTCTCGGAATTCTGCTGAAGTTTAACAATGCTTTGGAACTCTTCCATTGTTCTCCGAATTCTGCTGAAGTTTAAAAATGCTTTGGAACTTTTCCATTGTTCTCGGAATTCTGCTGAAGTTTAAAAAAGCTTTGGAACTCTTCCAATGTTCTCGGAATTCCACTGATGTTTAATAATGCTTTTGGAACTCTTCCATTTTTCTCGGAATTCCGCTGATGTTTAACAATGTTTTGGAACTCTTCCATTTTTCTCTTAATTCTGCTGATGTTTAACAATGCTTTGGAACTCTTCCATTGTTCTCGGAATTCCGCTGATGTTTAACAATGCTTTGGAACTCTTCCATTGTTCTCGGAATTCTGGTGAAGTTTAAAAATGCTTTGGAACTCTTCCATTGTTCATGGAATTCTGCTGAAGTTTAAAAAGCTTTGGAACTCTTCCATTGTTCTGGGAATTCTGCTGAAGTTTAAAATTGCTTTGGAACTCTTCCATTGTCCTCGGAATTCCACTGATGTTTAATAATGCTTTTGGAACTCTTCCATTGTTCTCATAATTCCGCTGATGTTTAACAATGCTTTGGAACTCTTCCATTGTTCTCGGAATTCCGCTGATGTTTAACAATGCTTTGAAACTCTTCCATTGTTCTCGGAATTCTGGTGAAGTTTAAAAATGCTTTGGAACTCTTCCATTGTTCACGGAATTCTGCTGAAGTTTAAAATTGCATTGGAACTCTTCCATTGTGCTCGGAATTCCGCTGATGTTTGATAATGCTTTTGGAACTCTTCCATTGTTCTCATAATTCCGTTGATGTTTAACAATGCTTTGGAACTCTTCCATTGTTCTCGGAATTCTGCTGACGTTTAAAAATGCTTTGGAACTCTTCCATTGTTCACGGAAATCTTCTGAAGTTTAAAAAGCTTTGGAACTCTTCCATTGTTCTGGGAATTCTTCTGAAGTTTAAAAAGCTTTGGAACTCTTCCATTGTTCTCGGAATTCCGCTGATGTTTAACAATGCTTTGGAACTCTTCCATTGTTCTCTGAATTCCACTGTAGTTTCAAAATGCTTTGGAACCCTTCCATTGTTCTCGGAATTGCGCTGAAGTTTAACAATGCTTTGGAACTCTTCCATTGTTATCGGAATTCTGCTGAAGTTTAAAAATGCTTTGGAACTCTTCCATTGTTCAAGGAATTCTGCTGAAGTTTAAAATTGCTTTGGAACTCTTCCATTGTCCTCGCAATTCCACTGATGTTTAATAATGCTTTTGGAACTCTTCCATTGTTCTCATAATTCCGCTGATGTTTAACAATGCTTTGGAACTCTTCCATTGTTCTCGGAATTCCACTGATGTTTAACAATGCTTTGGAACTCTTCCATTGTTCTCGGAATTCTGCTGAAGTTTAAAAATGCTTTGGAACTCTTCCATTGTTCACGGAATTCTGCTGAAGTTTAAAAAGCTTTGAACTCTTCCATTGTTCTGGGAATTCTGCTGAAGTTTAAAATTGCTTTGGAACTCTTCCATTGTGCTCGGAATTCCGCTGATGTTCAATAATGCTTTTGGAACTCTTCCATTGTTCTCATAATTCCGCTGATGTTTAACAATGCTTTGGAACTCTTCCATTGTTCTCGGAATTCTGCTGACGTTTAAAAATGCTTTGGAACTCTTCCATTGTTCCCGGGAATCTGCTGAAGTTTAAAAAGCTTTGGAACTCTTCCATTGTTCTGGGAATTCTTCTGAAGTTTAAAAAGCTTTGGAACTCTTCCATTGTTCTGGGAATTCTGCTGAAGATTAAAATTGCTTTGGTACTCTTCCATTGTTCTCTTAATTCTGCTGATGTTTAACAATGCTTTGGAACTCTTCCATTGTTCTCGGAATTCCGCTGATGTTTAACAATGCTTTGGAACTCTTCCATTGTTCTCTGAATTCCACTGTAGTTTCAAAATGCTTTGGAACCCTTCCATTGTTCTCGGAATTCCGCTGAAGTTTAACAATGCTTTGGAACTCTTCCATTGTTATCGGAATTCTGCTGAAGTTTAAAAATGCTTTGGAACTCTTCCATTGTTCTCGGAATTCTGCTGAAGTTTAAAAATGCTTGGGAACTTTTCCATTGTTCTCGGAATTCTGCTGAAGTTTAAAAAAGCTTTGTAACTCTTCCAATGTTCTCGGAATTCCGCTGATGTTTAATAATGATTTTGGAACTCTTCCATTTTTCTCGGAATTCCGCTGATGTTTAACAATGCTTTGGAACTCTTCCATTGTTCTCGGAATTCTGGTGAAGTTTAAAAATGCTTTGGAACTCTTCCATTGTTCATGGAATTCTGCTGAAGTTTAAAAAGCTTTGGAACTCTTCCATTGTTCTGGGAATTCTGCTGAAGTTTAAAATTGCTTTGGAACTCTTCCATTGTCCTCGGAATTCCACTGATGTTTAATAATGCTTTTGGAACTCTTCCATTGTTCTCATAATTCCGCTGATGTTTAACAATGCTTTGGAACTCTTCCATTGTTCTCGGAATTCCGCTGATGTTTAACAATGCTTTGAAACTCTTCCATTGTTCTCGGAATTCTGGTGAAGTTTAAAAATGCTTTGGAACTCTTCCATTGTTCACGGAATTCTGCTGAAGTTTAAAATTGCATTGGAACTCTTCCATTGTGCTCGGAATTCCGCTGATGTTTGATAATGCTTTTGGAACTCTTCCATTGTTCTCATAATTCCGCTGATGTTTGATAATGCTTTTGGAACTCTTCCATTGTTCTCGGAATTCTGCTGACGTTTAAAAATGCTTTGGAACTCTTCCATTGTTCACGGAAATCTTATGAAGTTTAAAAAGCTTTGGAACTCTTCCATTGTTCTGGGAATTCCGCTGATGTTTAGCAATGCTTTGGAACTCTTCCATTGTTCTCTGAATTCCACTGTAGTTTCAAAATGCTTTGGAACCCTTCCATTGTTCTCGGAATTGCGCTGAAGTTTAACAATGCTTTGGAACTCTTCCATTGTTATCGGAATTCTGCTGAAGTTTAAAAATGCTTTGGAACTCTTCCATTGTTCAAGGAATTCTGCTGAAGTTTAAAATTGCTTTGGAACTCTTCCATTGTCCTCGGAATTCCACTGATGTTTAATAATGCTTTTGGAACTCTTCCATTGTTCTCATAATTCCTCTGATGTTTAACAATGCTTTGGAACTCTTCCATTGTTCTCATAATTTCGCTGATGTTTAACAATGCTTTGGAACTCTTCCATTGTTCTCGGAATTCTGGTGAAGTTAAAAATGCTTTGGAACTCTTCCATTGTTCACGGAATTCTGCTGAAGTTTAAAAAGCTTTGGAACTCTTCCATTGTTCTGGGAATTCTGCTGAAGTTTAAAATTGCTTTGGAACTCTTCCATTGTGCGCGGAATTCAGCTGATGTTTAATAATGCTTTTGGAACTCTTCCATTGTTCTCATAATTCCTCTGATGTTTAACAATGCTTTGGAACTCTTCCATTGTTCTCGGAATTCTGCTGAAGTTTAAAAATGCTTTGGAACTCTTCCATTGTTCACGGAAATCTGCTGAAGTTTAAAAAGCTTTGGAACTCTTCCATTGTTCTGGGAATTCTTCTGAAGTTTAAAAAGCTTTGGAACTCTTCCATTGTTCTGGGAATTCTGCTGAAGATTAAAATTGCTTTGGTACTCTTACATTGTTCTCTTAATTCTGCTGATGTTTAACAATGCTTTGGAACTCTTCCATTTTTCTCGGAATTTCGCTGATGTTTAACAATGCTTTGGAACTCTTCCATTGTTCTCTCAATTCCACTGTAGTTTCAAAATGCTTTGGAACCCTTCCATTGTTCTGGGAATTCTGCTGAAGTTTAAAATTGCTTTGGAACTCTTCCATAGTCCTCGGAATTCCACTGATGTTTAATAATGCTTTTGGAACTCTTCCATTTTTCTCGGAATTCCGCTGATGTTTAACAATGTTTTGGAACTCTTCCATTGTTCTCGGAATTCTGGTGAAGTTTAAAAATGCGTTGGAACTCTTCCATTGTTCACGGAATTCTGCTGAAATTTAAAAAGCTTTGGAACTCTTCCATTGTTCTGGGAATTCCACTGATGTTTAATAACGCTTTTGGAACTCTTCCATTGTTCTCATAATTTCGCTGATTTTTAACAATGCTTTGGAACTCTTCCATTGTTCTCGGAATTCCGCTGATGTTTAACAATGCTTTGGAACTCTTCCATTGTTCTGGGAATTCTGCTGAAGTTTAAAATTGCTTTGGAACTCTTCCATTGTGCTCGGAATTCAGCTGATGTTTAATAATGCTTTTGGAACTCTTCCATTGTTCTCATAATTCCGCTGATGTTTAACAATGCTTTGGAACTCTTCCATTGTTCTCGGAATTCTGCTGAAGTTTAAAAATGCTTTGGAACTCTTCCATTGTTCACGGAATTCTGCTGAAGTTTAAAAAGCTTTGGAACTCTTACATTGTTCTGGGAATACTGCTGAAGTTTAAAATTGCTTTGGAACTCTTCCATTGTCCTCGGAATTCCACTGATGTTTAATAATGCTTTTGGAACTCTTCCATTGTTCTCGGAATTCCGCTGATGTTTAACAATGCTTTGAAACTCTTCCATTGTTCTCGGAATTCTGGTGAAGTTTAAAAATGCTTTGGAACTCTTCCATTGTTCACGGAAATCTGCTGAAGTTTAAAAAGCTTTGGAACTCTTCCATTGTTCTGGGAATTCTGCTGAAGTTTAAAATTGCATTGGAACTCTTCCATTGTGCTCGGAATTCCGCTGATGTTTGATAATGCTTTTGGAACTCTTCCATTGTTCTCATAATTCCGCTGATGTTTAACAATGCTTTGGAACTCTTCCATTGTTCTCGGAATTCTGCTGATGTTTAAAAATGCTTTGGAACTCTTCCATTGTTCACGGAAATCTTCTGAAGTTTAAAAAGCTTTGGAACTCTTCCATTGTTCTGGGAATTCTTCTGAAGTTTAAAAAGCTTTGGAACTCTTCCATTGTTCTGGGAATTCTGCTGAAGATTAAAATTGCTTTGGTACTCTTCCATTGTTCTCGTAATTCTGCTGATGTTTAACAATGCTTTGGAACTCTTCCATTGTTCTCGAAATTCCGCTGATGTTTAACAATGCTTTGGAAATCTTCCATTGTTCTCTGAATTCCACTGTAGTTTCAAAATGCTTTGGAACCCTTCCATTGTTCTCGGAATTCCGCTGAAGTTTAACAATGCTTTGGAACTCTTCCATTGTTATCGGAATTCTGCTGAAGTTTTAAAATGCTTTAGAACTCTTCCATTGTTCAAGGAATTCTGCTGAAGTTTAAAAAGCTTTGGAACTCTTCCATTGTTCTGGGAATTCTGCTGAAGTTTAAAATTGCTTTGGAACTCTTCCATTGTCCCCGGAATTCCACTGATGTTTAATAATGCTTTTGGAACTCTTCCATTGTTCTCATAATTCCGCTGATGTTTAACAATGCTTTGGAACTCTTCCATTGCTCTCGGAATTCCGCTGATGTTTAACAATGCTTTGGAACTCTTCCATTGTTCACGGAATTCTGCTGAAGTTTAAAAAGCTTTGGAACTCTTCCATTGTTCTGGGAATTCTTCTGAAGTTTAAAAAGCTTTGGAACTCTTCCATTGTTCTGGGAATTCTGCTGAAGATTAAAATTGCTTTGGTACTCTTCCATTGTTCTCTTAATTTTGCTGATGTTTAACAATGCTTTGGAACTCTTCCATTGTTCTCGGAATTCCGCTGATGTTTAACAATGCTTTGGAACTCTTCCATTGTTCTCTGAATTCCACTGTAGTTTCAAAATGCTTTGGAACCTTCCATTGTTCTCGGAATTCTGCTGAAGTTTAAAAATGCTTTGGAACTTTTCCATTGTTCTCGGAATTCCGCTGAAGTTTAACAATGCTTTGGAACTCTTCCATTGTTATCGGAATTCTGCTGAAGTTTAAAAATGCTTTGGAACTCTTCCATTGTTCTCCGAATTCTGCTGAAGTTTAAAAATGCTTTGGAACTTTTCCATTGTTCTCGGAATTCTGCTGAAGTTTAAAAAAGCTTTGGAACTCTTCCAATGTTCTCGGAATTCCACTGATGTTTAATAATGCTTTTGGAACTCTTCCATTTTTCTCGGAATTCCGCTGATGTTTAACAATGTTTTGGAACTCTTCCATTGTTCTCGGAATTCTGGTGAAGTTTAAAAATGCGTTGGAACTCTTCCATTGTTCACGGAATTCTGCTGAAATTTAAAAAGCTTTGGAACTCTTCCATTGTTCTGGGAATTCTGCTGAAGTTTAAAATTGCTTTGGAACTCTTCCATTGTCCTCGGAATTCCACTGATGTTTAATAATGCTTTTGGAACTCTTCCATTGTTCTCATAATTTCGCTGATGTTTAACAATGCTTTGGAACTCTTCCATTGTTCTCGGAATTCCGCTGATGTTTAACAATGCTTTGGAACTCTTCCATTGTTCTCGGAATTCTGGTGAAGTTTAAAAATGCTTTGGAACTCTTCCATTGTTCACGGAATTCTGCTGAAGTTTAAAAAGCTTTGGAACTCTTCCATTTTTCTGGGAATTCTGCTGAAGTTTAAAATTGCTTTGGAACTCTTCCATTGTGCTCGGAATTCAGCTGATGTTTAATAATGCTTTTGGAACTCTTCCATTGTTCTCATAATTCCGCTGATGTTTAACAATGGTTTGGAACTCTTCCATTGTTCTCGGAATTCTGGTGAAGTTTAAAAATGCTTTGGAACTCTTCCATTGTTCACGGAATTCTGCTGAAGTTTAAAAAGCTTTGGAACTCTTACATTGTTCTGGGAATACTGCTGAAGTTTAAAATTGCTTTGGAACTCTTCCATTGTCCTCGGAATTCCACTGATGTTTAATAATGCTTTTGGAACTCTTCCATTGTTCTCGGAATTCCGCTGATGTTTAACAATGCTTTGAAACTCTTCCATTGTTCTCGGAATTCTGGTGAAGGTTAAAAATGCTTTGGAACTCTTCCATTGTTCACGGAATTCTGCTGAAGTTTAAAAAGCTTTGGAACTCTTCCATTGTTCTGGGAATTCTGCTGAAGTTTAAAATTGCATTGGAACTCTTCCATTGTGCTCGGAATTCCGCTGATGTTTGATAATGCTTTTGGAACTCTTCCATTGTTCTCATAATTCCGCTGATGTTTAACAATGCTTTGGAACTCTTCCATTGTTCTCGGAATTCTGCTGATGTTTAAAAATGCTTTGGAACTCTTCCATTGTTCACGGAAATCTTCTGAAGTTTAAAAAGCTTTGGAACTCTTCCATTGTTCTGGGAATTCTTCTGAAGTTTAAAAAGCTTTGGAACTCTTCCATTGTTCTGGGAATTCTGCTGAAGATTAAAATTGCTTTGGTACTCTTCCATTGTTCTCGTAATTCTGCTGATGTTTAACAATGCTTTGGAACTCTTCCATTGTTCTCGGAATTCCGCTGATGTTTAACAATGCTTTGGAACTCTTCCATTGTTCTCTGAATTCCACTGTAGTTTCAAAATGCTTTGGAACCCTTCCATTGTTCTCGGAATTCCGCTGAAGTTTAACAATGCTTTGGAACTCTTCCATTGTTATCGGAAATCTGCTGAAGTTTAAAAATGCTTTGGAACTCTTCCATTGTTCAAGGAATTCTGCTGAAGTTTAAAAAGCTTTGGAACTCTTCCATTGTTCTGGGAATTCTGCTGAAGTTTACAATTGCTTTGGAACTCTTCCATTGTCCCCGGAATTCCACTGATGTTTAATAATGCTTTTGGAACTCTTCCATTGTACTCATAATTCCGCTGATGTTTAACAATGCTTTGGAACTCTTCCATTGTTCTCGGAATTCCGCTGATGTTTAACAATGCTTTGGAACTCTTCCATTGTTCTCGGAATTCTGCTGACGTTTAAAAATGCTTTGGAACTCTTCCATTGTTCACGGAAATCTGCTGAAGTTTAAAAAGCTTTGGAACTCTTCCATTGTTCTGGGAATTCTTCTGAAGTTTAAAAAGCTTTGGAACTCTTCCATTGTTCTGGGAATTCTACTGAAGATTAAAATTGCTTTGGTACTCTTCCATTGCTCTCTTAATTCTGCTGATGTTTAACAATGCTTTGGAACTCTTCCATTGTTCTCGGAATTCCGCTGATGTTTAACAATGCTTTGGAACTCTTCCATTGTTCTCTGAATTCCACTGTAGTTTCAAAATGCTTTGGAACCCTTCCATTGTTCTCGGAATTCTGCTGAAGTTTAACAATGCTTTGGAACTCTTCCATTGTTATCGGAATTCTGCTGAAGTTTAAAAATGCTTTGGAACTTTTCCATTGTTCTCGGAATTCTGCTGAAGTTTAAAAAAGATTTGGAACTCTTCCAATGTTCTCGGAATTCCACTGATGTTTAATAATGCTTTTGGAACTCTTCCATTTTTCTCAGAATTCCGCTGATGTTTAACAATGTTTTGGAACTCTTCCATTTTTCTCGGAATTCTGGTGAAGTTTAAAAATGCGTTGTAACTCTTCCATTGTTCACGGAATTCTGCTGAAATTTAAAAAGCTTTGGAACTCTTCCATTGTTCTGGGAATTCTGCTGAAGTTTAAAATTGCTTTGGAACTCTTCCATTGTCCTTGGAATTCCACTGATGTTTAATAATGCTTTTGGAACTCTTCCATTGTTCTCATAATTTCGCTGATGTTTAACAATGCTTTGGAACTCTTCCATTGTTCTCGGAATTCCGCTGATGTTTAACAATGCTTTGGAACTCTTCCATTGTTCTCGGAATTCTGGTGAAGTTTAAAAATGTTTTGGAACTCTTCCATTGTTCACGGAATTCTGCTGAAGTTTAAAAAGCTTTGGAACTCTTCCATTGTTCTGGGAATTCTGCTGAAGTTTAAAATTGCTTTGGAACTCTTCCATTGTGCTCGGAATTCAGCTGATGTTTAATAATGCTTTTGGAACTCTTCCATTGTTCTCATAATTCCGCTGATGTTTATCAATGCTTTGGAACTCTTCCATTGTTCTCGGAATTCTGCTGAAGTTTAAAAATGCTTTAGAACTCTTCCATTGTTCACGGAAATCTGCTGAAGTTTAAAAAGCTTTGGAACTCTTCCATTGTTCTGGGAATTCTTCTGAAGTTTAAAAAGCTTTGGAACTCTTCCATTGTTCTCGGAATTCCGCTGATGTTTAACAATGCTTTGGAACTCTTCAATTGTTCTCTGAATTCCACTGTAGTTTCAAAATGCTTTGGTACCCTTCCATTGTTCTCGGAATTCCGCTGAAGTTTAACAATGCTTTGGAACTCTTCCATTGTTATCGGAATTCTGCTGAAGTTTAAAAATGCTTTGGAACTCTTCCATTGTTCTCGGAATTCTGCTGAAGTTTAAAAATGCTTTGGAACTTTTCCATTGTTCTCGGAATTCTGCTGAAGTTTAAAAAAGCTTTGGAACTCTTCCAATGTTTTCGGAATTCCGCTGATGTTTAATAATGCTTTTGGAACTCTTCCATTTTTCTCGGAATTCCGCTGATGTTTAACAATGCTTTGGAACTCTTCCATTGTTCTCGGAATTCTGGTGAAGTTTAAAAATGCTTTGGAACTCTTCCATTGTTCATGGAATTCTGCTGAAGTTTAAAAAGCTTTGGAACTCTTCCATTGTTCTGGGAATTCTGCTGAAGTTTAAAATTGCTTTGGAACTCTTCCATAGTCCTCGGAATTCCACTGATGTTCAATAATGCATTTGGAACTCTTCCATTGTTCTCATAATTCCGCTGATGTTTAACAATGCTTTGTGACTCTTCCATTGTTCTCGGAATTCCACTGATGTTTAACAATGCTTTGGAACTCTTGCATTGTTCTCGGAATTCTGGTGAAGTTTAAAAATGCTTTGGAACTCTTCCATTGTTCACGGAATTCTGCTGAAGTTTAAAAAGCTTTGGAACTCTTCCATTGTTCTGGGAATTCTGCTGAAGTTTAAAATTGCTTTGGAACTCTTCCATTGTCCTCGGAATTCCACTGATGTTTAATAATGCTTTTGGAACTCTTCCATTGTTCTCATAATTCCGCTGATGTTTAACAATGCTTTGGAACTCTTCCATTGTTCTCGGAATTCCGCTGATGTTTAACAATGCTTTGAAACTCTTCCATTGTTCTCGGAATTCTGGTGAAGTTTAAAAATGCTTTGGAACTCTTTCATTGTTCTCGGAATTCTGTTGATGTTTAGTAATGCTTTTGGAACTCTTCCATTGTTCTCGGATTTCCGCTGATGTTTAATAATGCTTTTTGAACTCTTCCATTGTTCTCGGAATTCCGCTGATGTTTAACAATGCTTTGGAACTCTTCCATTGTTTTCTGAATTCCACTGTAGTTTCAAAATGCTTTGGAACCCTTCCATTGTTCTCGGAATTCTGCTGAAGTTTAACAATGCTTTGGAACTCTTCCATTGTTATCGGAATTCTGCTGAAGTTTAAAAATGCTTTGGAACTCTTCCATTGTTCTCCGAATTCTGCTGAAGTTTAAAAATGCTTTGGAACTTTTCCATTGTTCTCGGAATTCTGCTGAAGTTTAAAAAAGCTTTGGAACTCTTCCAATGTTCTCGGAATTCCACTGATGTTTAATAATGCTTTTGGAACTCTTCCATTTTTCTCGGAATTCCGCTGATGTTTAACAATGTTTTGGAACTCTTCCATTTTTCTCGGAATTCCGCTGAAGTTTAACAATGCTTTGGAACTCTTCCATTGTTCTCGGAATTCTGGTGAAGTTTAAAAATGCGTTGGAACTCTTCCATTGTTCACGGAATTCTGCTGAAATTTAAAAAGCTTTGGAACTCTTCCATTGTTCTGGGAATTCTGCTGAAGTTTAAAATTGCTTTGGAACTCTTCCATTGTCCTCGGAATTCCACTGATGTTTAATAATGCTTTTGGAACTCTTCCATTGTTCTCATAATTTCGCTGATGTTTAACAATGCTTTGGAACTCTTCCATTGTTCTCGGAATTCCGCTGATGTTTAACAATGCTTTTGGAACTCTTCCATTGTTCTCATAATTTCGCTGATGTTTAACAATGCTTTGGAACTCTTCCATTGTTCTCGGAATTCCGCTGATGTTTAACAATGCTTTGGAACTCTTCCATTGTCCTCGGAATTCCACTGATGTTTAATAATGCTTTTGGAACTCTTCCATTGTTCTCGGAATTCCGCTGATGTTTAACAATGCTTTGAAACTCTTCCATTGTTCTCGGAATTCTGGTGAAGGTTAAAAATGCTTTGGAACTCTTCCATTGTTCACGGAATTCTGCTGAAGTTTAAAAAGCTTTGGAACTCTTCCATTGTTCTGGGAATTCTGCTGAAGTTTAAAATTGCATTGGAACTCTTCCATTGTGCTCGGAATTCCGCTGATGTTTGATAATGCTTTTGGAACTCTTCCATTGTTCTCATAATTCCGCTGATGTTTAACAATGCTTTGGAACTCTTCCATTGTTCTCGGAATTCTGCTGATGTTTAAAAATGCTTTGGAACTCTTCCATTGTTCACGGAAATCTTCTGAAGTTTAAAAAGCTTTGGAACTCTTCCATTGTTCTGGGAATTCTTCTGAAGTTTAAAAAGCTTTGGAACTCTTCCATTGTTCTGGGAATTCTGCTGAAGATTAAAATTGCTTTGGTACTCTTCCATTGTTCTCGTAATTCTGCTGATGTTTAACAATGCTTTGGAACTCTTCCATTGTTCTCGGAATTCCGCTGATGTTTAACAATGCTTTGGAACTCTTCCATTGTTCTCTGAATTCCACTGTAGTTTCAAAATGCTTTGGAACCCTTCCATTGTTCTCGGAATTCCGCTGAAGTTTAACAATGCTTTGGAACTCTTCCATTGTTATCGGAAATCTGCTGAAGTTTAAAAATGCTTTGGAACTCTTCCATTGTTCAAGGAATTCTGCTGAAGTTTAAAAAGCTTTGGAACTCTTCCATTGTTCTGGGAATTCTGCTGAAGTTTACAATTGCTTTGGAACTCTTCCATTGTCCCCGGAATTCCACTGATGTTTAATAATGCTTTTGGAACTCTTCCATTGTACTCATAATTCCGCTGATGTTTAACAATGCTTTGGAACTCTTCCATTGTTCTCGGAATTCCGCTGATGTTTAACAATGCTTTGGAACTCTTCCATTGTTCTCGGAATTCTGCTGACGTTTAAAAATGCTTTGGAACTCTTCCATTGTTCACGGAAATCTGCTGAAGTTTAAAAAGCTTTGGAACTCTTCCATTGTTCTGGGAATTCTTCTGAAGTTTAAAAAGCTTTGGAACTCTTCCATTGTTCTGGGAATTCTGCTGAAGATTAAAATTGCTTTGGTACTCTTCCATTGCTCTCTTAATTCTGCTGATGTTTAACAATGCTTTGGAACTCTTCCATTGTTCTCGGAATTCCGCTGATGTTTAACAATGCTTTGGAACTCTTCCATTGTTCTCTGAATTCCACTGTAGTTTCAAAATGCTTTGGAACCCTTCCATTGTTCTCGGAATTCTGCTGAAGTTTAACAATGCTTTGGAACTCTTCCATTGTTATCGGAATTCTGCTGAAGTTTAAAAATGCTTTGGAACTTTTCCATTGTTCTCGGAATTCTGCTGAAGTTTAAAAAAGATTTGGAACTCTTCCAATGTTCTCGGAATTCCACTGATGTTTAATAATGCTTTTGGAACTCTTCCATTTTTCTCAGAATTCCGCTGATGTTTAACAATGTTTTGGAACTCTTCCATTTTTCTCGGAATTCTGGTGAAGTTTAAAAATGCGTTGTAACTCTTCCATTGTTCACGGAATTCTGCTGAAATTTAAAAAGCTTTGGAACTCTTCCATTGTTCTGGGAATTCTGCTGAAGTTTAAAATTGCTTTGGAACTCTTCCATTGTCCTTGGAATTCCACTGATGTTTAATAATGCTTTTGGAACTCTTCCATTGTTCTCATAATTTCGCTGATGTTTAACAATGCTTTGGAACTCTTCCATTGTTCTCGGAATTCCGCTGATGTTTAACAATGCTTTGGAACTCTTCCATTGTTCTCGGAATTCTGGTGAAGTTTAAAAATGTTTTGGAACTCTTCCATTGTTCACGGAATTCTGCTGAAGTTTAAAAAGCTTTGGAACTCTTCCATTGTTCTGGGAATTCTGCTGAAGTTTAAAATTGCTTTGGAACTCTTCCATTGTGCTCGGAATTCAGCTGATGTTTAATAATGCTTTTGGAACTCTTCCATTGTTCTCATAATTCCGCTGATGTTTATCAATGCTTTGGAACTCTTCCATTGTTCTCGGAATTCTGCTGAAGTTTAAAAATGCTTTAGAACTCTTCCATTGTTAACGGAAATCTGCTGAAGTTTAAAAAGCTTTGGAACTCTTCCATTGTTCTGGGAATTCTTCTGAAGTTTAAAAAGCTTTGGAACTCTTCCATTGTTCTCGGAATTCCGCTGATGTTTAACAATGCTTTGGAACTCTTCAATTGTTCTCTGAATTCCACTGTAGTTTCAAAATGCTTTGGTACCCTTCCATTGTTCTCGGAATTCCGCTGAAGTTTAACAATGCTTTGGAACTCTTCCATTGTTATCGGAATTCTGCTGAAGTTTAAAAATGCTTTGGAACTCTTCCATTGTTCTCGGAATTCTGCTGAAGTTTAAAAATGCTTTGGAACTTTTCCATTGTTCTCGGAATTCTGCTGAAGTTTAAAAAAGCTTTGGAACTCTTCCAATGTTTTCGGAATTCCGCTGATGTTTAATAATGCTTTTGGAACTCTTCCATTTTTCTCGGAATTCCGCTGATGTTTAACAATGCTTTGGAACTCTTCCATTGTTCTCGGAATTCTGGTGAAGTTTAAAAATGCTTTGGAACTCTTCCATTGTTCATGGAATTCTGCTGAAGTTTAAAAAGCTTTGGAACTCTTCCATTGTTCTGGGAATTCTGCTGAAGTTTAAAATTACTTTGGAACTCTTCCATAGTCCTCGGAATTCCACTGATGTTCAATAATGCATTTGGAACTCTTCCATTGTTCTCATAATTCCGCTGATGTTTAACAATGCTTTGTGACTCTTCCATTGTTCTCGGAATTCCGCTGATGTTTAACAATGCTTTGGAACTCTTGCATTGTTCTCGGAATTCTGGTGAAGTTTAAAAATGCTTTGGAACTCTTCCATTGTTCACGGAATTCTGCTGAAGTTTAAAAAGCTTTGGAACTCTTCCATTGTTCTGGGAATTCTGCTGAAGTTTAAAATTGCTTTGGAACTCTTCCATTGTCCTCGGAATTCCACTGATGTTTAATAATGCTTTTGGAACTCTTCCATTGTTCTCATAATTCCGCTGATGTTTAACAATGCTTTGGAACTCTTCCATTGTTCTCGGAATTCCGCTGATGTTTAACAATGCTTTGAAACTCTTCCATTGTTCTCGGAATTCTGGTGAAGTTTAAAAATGCTTTGGAACTCTTTCATTGTTCTCGGAATTCTGTTGATGTTTAGTAATGCTTTTGGAACTCTTCCATTGTTCTCGGATTTCCGCTGATGTTTAATAATGCTTTTTGAACTCTTCCATTGTTCTCGGAATTCCGCTGATGTTTAACAATGCTTTGGAACTCTTCCATTGTTTTCTGAATTCCACTGTAGTTTCAAAATGCTTTGGAACCCTTCCATTGTTCTCGGAATTCTGCTGAAGTTTAACAATGCTTTGGAACTCTTCCATTGTTATCGGAATTCTGCTGAAGTTTAAAAATGCTTTGGAACTCTTCCATTGTTCTCCGAATTCTGCTGAAGTTTAAAAATGCTTTGGAACTTTTCCATTGTTCTCGGAATTCTGCTGAAGTTTAAAAAAGCTTTGGAACTCTTCCAATGTTCTCGGAATTCCACTGATGTTTAATAATGCTTTTGGAACTCTTCCATTTTTCTCGGAATTCCGCTGATGTTTAACAATGTTTTGGAACTCTTCCATTTTTCTCGGAATTCCGCTGAAGTTTAACAATGCTTTGGAACTCTTCCATTGTTCTCGGAATTCTGGTGAAGTTTAAAAATGCGTTGGAACTCTTCCATTGTTCACGGAATTCTGCTGAAATTTAAAAAGCTTTGGAACTCTTCCATTGTTCTGGGAATTCTGCTGAAGTTTAAAATTGCTTTGGAACTCTTCCATTGTCCTCGGAATTCCACTGATGTTTAATAATGCTTTTGGAACTCTTCCATTGTTCTCATAATTTCGCTGATGTTTAACAATGCTTTGGAACTCTTCCATTGTTCTCGGAATTCCGCTGATGTTTAACAATGCTTTTGGAACTCTTCCATTGTTCTCATAATTTCGCTGATGTTTAACAATGCTTTGGAACTCTTCCATTGTTCTCGGAATTCCGCTGATGTTTAACAATGCTTTGGAACTCTTCCATTGTTCTCGGAATTCCGCTGATGTTTAACAATGCTTTGAAACTCTTCCATTGTTCTCGGAATTCTGGTGAAGTTTAAAAATGCTTTGGAACTCTTTCATTGTTCTCGGAATTCTGTTGATGTTTAGTAATGCTTTTGGAACTCTTCCATTGTTCTCGGATTTCCGCTGATGTTTCATAATGCTTTTTGAACTCTTCCATTGTTCTCGGAATTCCGCTGATGTTTAACAATGCTTTGGAACTCTTCCATTGTTTTCTGAATTCCACTGTAGTTTCAAAATGCTTTGGAACCCTTCCATTGTTCTCGGAATTCTGCTGAAGTTTAACAATGCTTTGGAACTCTTCCATTGTTATCGGAATTCTGCTGAAGTTTAAATATGCTTTGGAACTCTTCCATTGTTCTCCGAATTCTGCTGAAGTTTAAAAATGCTTTGGAACTTTTCCATTGTTCTCGGAATTCTGCTGAAGTTTAAAAAAGCTTTGGAACTCTTCCAATGTTCTCGGAATTCCACTGATGTTTAATAATGCTTTTGGAACTCTTCCATTTTTCTCGGAATTCCGCTGATGTTTAACAATGTTTTGGAACTCTTCCATTTTTCTCGGAATTCCGCTGAAGTTTAACAATGCTTTGGAACTCTTCCATTGTTCTCGGAATTCTGGTGAAGTTTAAAAATGTTTTGGAACTCTTCCATTGTTCACGGAATTCTGCTGAAGTTTAAAAAGATTTGGAACTCTTCCATTGTTCTTGGAATTCTGCTGAAGTTTAAAATTGCTTTGGAACTCTTCCATTGTGCTCGGAATTCAGCTGATGTTTAATAATGCTTTTGGAACTCTTCCATTGTTCTCATAATTCCGCTGAAGTTTAACAATGCTTTGGAACTCTTCCATTGTTCTCGGAATTCTGCTGACGTTTAAAAATGCTTTGGAACTCTTCCATTGTTCACGGAAATCTGCTGAAGTTTAAAAAGCTTTGGAACTCTTCCATTGTTCTGGGAATTCTTCTGAAGTTTAAAAAGCTTTGGAACTCTTCCATTGTTCTGGGAATTCTGCTGAAGATTAAAATTGCTTTGGTACTCTTCCATTGTTCTCTTAATTCTGCTGATGTTTAACAATGCTTTGGAACTCTTCCATTGTTCTCGGAATTCCGCTGATGTTTAACAATGCTTTGGAACTCTTCAATTGTTCTCTGAATTCCACTGTAGTTTCAAAATGCTTTGGAACCCTTCCATTGTTCTTGCAATTCCGATGAAGTTTAACAATGCTTTGGAACTCTTCCATTGTTGTCGGAATTCTGCTGAAGTTTAAAAATGCTTTGGAACTCTTCCATTGTTCTCGGAATTCTGCTGAAGTTTAAAAATGCTTTGGAACTTTTCCATTGTTCTCGGAATTCTGCTGAAGTTTAAAAAAGCTTTGGAACTCTTCCAATGTTCTCGGAATTCCGCTGATGTTTAATAATGCTTTTGGAACTCTTCCATTTTTCTCGGAATTCCGCTGATGTTTAATAATGCTTTGGAACTCTTCCATTGTTCTCGGAATTCTGGTGAAGTTTAAAAATGCTTTGGTACTCTTCCATTGTTCATGGAATTCTGCTGAAGTTTAAAAAGCTTTGGAACTCTTCCATTGTTCTGGGAATTCTGCTGAAGTTTAAAATTGCTTTGGAACTCTTCCATAGTCCTCGGAATTCCACTGATGTTTAATAATGCTTTTGGAACTCTTCCATTGTTCTCATAATTCCGCTGATGTTTAACAATGCTTTGGGACTCTTCCATTGTTCTCGGAATTCCGCTGATGTTTAACAATGCTTTGGAACTCTTCCATTGTTCTCTGAATTCCACTGTAGTTTCAAAATGCTTTGGAACCCTTCCATTGTTCTCGGAATTCCGCTGAAGTTTAACAATGCTTTGGAACTCTTCCATTGTTATCGGAATTCTGCTGAAGTTTAAAAATGCTTTGGAACTCTTCCATTGATCACGGAAATCTGCTGAAGTTTAAAAAGCTTTGGAACTCTTCCATTGTTCTGGGAATTCTTCTGAAGTTTAAAAAGCTTTGGAACTCTTCCATTGTTCTGGGAATTCTGCTGAAGATTAAAATTGCTTTGGTACTCTTCCATTGTTCTCTTAATTCTGCTGATGTTTAACAATGCTTTGGAACTCTTCCATTGTTCTCGGAATTCCGCTGATGTTTAACAATGCTTTGGAACTCTTCCATTGTTCTCTGAATTCCACTGTAGTTTCAAAATGCTTTGGAACCCTTCCATTGTTCTCGGAATTCTGCTGAAGTTTAACAATGCTTTGGAACTCTTCCATTGTTATCGGAATTCTGCTGAAGTTTAAAAATGCTTTGGAACTCTTCCATTGTTCTCCGAATTCTGCTGAAGTTTAAAAATGCTTTGGAACTTTTCCATTGTTCTCAGAATTCTGCTGAAGTTTAAAAAAGCTTTGGAACTCTTCCATTTTTCTCGGAATTCCGCTGATGTTTAACAATGTTTTGGAACTCTTCCATTGTTCTCGGAATTCCACTGTAGTTTCAAAATGCTTTGGAACCCTTCCATTGTTCTCGGAATTCTGCTGAAGTTTAAAAAAGCTTTGGAACTCTTCCAATGTTCTCGGAATTCCACTGATGTTTAATAATGCTTTTGGAACTCTTCCATTTTTCTCAGAATTCCGCTGATGTTTAACAATCTTTTGGAACTCTTCCATTGTTCTCGGAATTCTGGTGAAGTTTAAAAATGCGTTGGAACTCTTCCATTGTTCACGGAATTCTGCTGAAATTTAAAAAGCTTTGGAACTCTTCCATTGTTCTGGGAATTCTGCTGAAGTTTAAAATTGCTTTGGAACTCTTCCATTGTCCTTGGAATTCCACTGATGTTTAATAATGCTTTTGGAACTCTTCCATTGTTCTCATAATTTCGCTGATGTTTAACAATGCTTTGGAACTCTTCCATTGTTCTTGGAATTCCGCTGATGTTTAACAATGCTTTGGAACTCTTCCATTGTTCTCGGAATTCTGGTGAAGTTTAAAAATGTTTTGGAACTCTTCCATTGTTCACGGAATTCTGATGAAGTTTAAAAAGCTTTGGAACTCTTCCATTGTTCTGGGAATTCTGCTGAAGTTTAAAATTGCTTTGGAACTCTTCCATTGTGCTCGGAATTCAGCTGATGTTTAATAATGCTTTTGGAACTCTTCCATTGTTCTCATAATTCCGCTGATGTTTAACAATGTTTTGGAACTCTTCCATTGTTCTCGGAATTCTCCTGAAGTTTAAAAATGCTTTAGAACTCTTCCATTGTTCACGGAAATCTGCTGAAGTTTAAAAAGCTTTGGAACTCTTCCATTGTTCTGGGAATTCTTCTGAAGTTTAAAAAGCTTTGGAACTCTTCCATTGTTCTGGGAATTCTGCTGAAGATTAAAATTGCTTTGGTACTCTTCCATTGTTCTCGGAATTCCGCTGATGTTTAACAATGCTTTGGAACTCTTCAATTGTTCTCTGAATTCCACTGTAGTTTCAAAATGCTTTGGAACCCTTCCATTGTTCTCGGAATTCCGCTGAAGTTTAACAATGCGTTGTAACTCTTCCATTGTTCACGGAATTCTGCTGAAATTTAAAAAGCTTTGGAACTCTTCCATTGTTCTGGGAATTCTGCTGAAGTTTAAAATTGCTTTGGAACTCTTCCATTGTCCTTGGAATTCCACTGATGTTTAATAATGCTTTTGGAACTCTTCCATTGTTCTCATAATTTCGCTGATGTTTAACAATGCTTTGGAACTCTTCCATTGTTCTCGGAATTCCGCTGATGTTTAACAATGCTTTGGAACTCTTCCATTGTTCTCGGAATTCTGGTGAAGTTTAAAAATGTTTTGGAACTCTTCCATTGTTCACGGAATTCTGCTGAAGTTTAAAAAGCTTTGGAACTCTTCCATTGTTCTGGGAATTCTGCTGAAGTTTAAAATTGCTTTGGAACTCTTCCATTGTGCTCGGAATTCAGCTGATGTTTAATAATGCTTTTGGAACTCTTCCATTGTTCTCATAATTCCGCTGATGTTTATCAATGCTTTGGAACTCTTCCATTGTTCTCGGAATTCTGCTGAAGTTTAAAAATGCTTTAGAACTCTTCCATTGTTCACGGAAATCTGCTGAAGTTTAAAAAGCTTTGGAACTCTTCCATTGTTCTGGGAATTCTTCTGAAGTTTAAAAAGCTTTGGAACTCTTCCATTGTTCTCGGAATTCCGCTGATGTTTAACAATGCTTTGGAACTCTTCAATTGTTCTCTGAATTCCACTGTAGTTTCAAAATGCTTTGGAACCCTTCCATTGTTCTCGGAATTCCGCTGAAGTTTAACAATGCTTTGGAACTCTTCCATTGTTATCGGAATTCTGCTGAAGTTTAAAAATGCTTTGGAACTCTTCCATTGTTCTCGGAATTCTGCTGAAGTTTAAAAATGCTTTGGAACTCTTCCATTGTCCTCGGAATTCCACTGATGTTTAATAATGCTTTTGGAACTCTTCCATTGTTCTCATAATTCCGCTGATGTTTAACAATGCTTTGGAACTCTTCCATTGTTCTCGGAATTCCGCTGATGTTTAACAATGCTTTGAAACTCTTCCATTGTTCTCGGAATTCTGGTGAAGTTTAAAAATGCTTTGGAACTCTTTCATTGTTCTCGGAATTCTGTTGATGTTTAGTAATGCTTTTGGAACTCTTCCATTGTTCTCGGATTTCCGCTGATGTTTAATAATGCTTTTTGAACTCTTCCATTGTTCTCGGAATTCCGCTGATGTTTAACAATGCTTTGGAACTCTTCCATTGTTTTCTGAATTCCACTGTAGTTTCAAAATGCTTTGGAACCCTTCCATTGTTCTCGGAATTCTGCTGAAGTTTAACAATGCTTTGGAACTCTTCCATTGTTATCGGAATTCTGCTGAAGTTTTAAAATGCTTTGGAACTCTTCCATTGTTCTCCGAATTCTGCTGAAGTTTAAAAATGCTTTGGAACTTTTCCATTGTTCTCGGAATTCTGCTGAAGTTTAAAAAAGCTTTGGAACTCTTCCAATGTTCTCGGAATTCCACTGATGTTTAATAATGCTTTTGGAACTCTTCCATTTTTCTCGGAATTCCGCTGATGTTTAACAATGTTTTGGAACTCTTCCATTTTTCTCGGAATTCCGCTGAAGTTTAACAATGCTTTGGAACTCTTCCATTGTTCTCGGAATTCTGGTGAAGTTTAAAAATGCGTTGGAACTCTTCCATTGTTCACGGAATTCTGCTGAAATTTAAAAAGCTTTGGAACTCTTCCATTGTTCTGGGAATTCTGCTGAAGTTTAAAATTGCTTTGGAACTCTTCCAATGTCCTCGGAATTCCACTGATGTTTAATAATGCTTTTGGAACTCTTCCATTGTTCTCATAATTTCGCTGATGTTTAACAATGCTTTGGAACTCTTCCATTGTTCTCGGAATTCCGCTGATGTTTAACAATGCTTTGGAACTCTTCCATTGTTCTCGGAATTCTGGTGAAGTTTAAAAATGTTTTGGAACTCTTCCATTGTTCACGGAATTCTGCTGAAGTTTAAAAAGATTTGGAACTCTTCCATTGTTCTGGGAATTCTGCTGAAGTTTAAAATTGCTTTGGAACTCTTCCATTGTGCTCGGAATTCAGCTGATGTTTAATAATGCTTTTGGAACTCTTCCATTGTTCTCATAATTCCGCTGAAGTTTAACAATGCTTTGGAACTCTTCCATTGTTCTCGGAATTCCGCTGATGTTTAACAATGCTTTGGAACTCTTCCATTGTTCTCGGAATTCTGGTGAAGTTTAAAAATGTTTTGGAACTCTTCCATTGTTCACGGAATTCTGCTGAAGTTTAAAAAGATTTGGAACTCTTCCATTGTTCTGGGAATTCTGCTGAAGTTTAAAATTGCTTTGGAACTCTTCCATTGTGCTCGGAATTCAGCTGATGTTTAATAATGCTTTTGGAACTCTTCCATTGTTCTCATAATTCCGCTGAAGTTTAACAATGCTTTGGAACTCTTCCATTGTTCTCGGAATTCTGCTGAAGTTTAAAAAGCTTTGGAACTCTTCCATTGTTCTGGGAATTCTTCTGAAGTTTAAAAAGCTTTGGAACTCTTCCATTGTTCTGGGAATTCTGCTGAAGATTAAAATTGCTTTGGTACTCTTCCATTGTTCTCTTAATTCTGCTGATGTTTAACAATGCTTTGGAACTCTTCCATTGTTCTCGGAATTCCGCTGATGTTTAACAATGCTTTGGAACTCTTCAATTGTTCTCTGAATTCCACTGTAGTTTCAAAATGCTTTGGAACCCTTCCATTGTTCTTGCAATTCCGATGAAGTTTAACAATGCTTTGGAACTCTTCCATTGTTGTCGGAATTCTGCTGAAGTTTAAAAATGCTTTGGAACTCTTCCATTGTTCTCGGAATTCTGCTGAAGTTTAAAAATGCTTTGGAACTTTTCCATTGTTCTCGGAATTCTGCTGAAGTTTAAAAAAGCTTTGGAACTCTTCCAATGTTCTCGGAATTCCGCTGATATTTAATAATGCTTTTGGAACTCTTCCATTTTTCTCGGAATTCCGCTGATGTTTAATAATGCTTTGGAACTCTTCCATTGTTCTCGGAATTCTGGTGAAGTTTAAAAATGCTTTGGAACTCTTCCATTGTTCATGGAATTCTGCTGAAGTTTAAAAAGCTTTGGAACTCTTCCATTGTTCTGGGAATTCTGCTGAAGTTTAAAATTGCTTTGGAACTCTTCCATAGTCCTCGGAATTCCACTGATGTTTAATAATGCTTTTGGAACTCTTCCATTGTTCTCATAATTCCGCTGATGTTTAACAATGCTTTGGGACTCTTCCATTGTTCTCGGAATTCCGCTGATGTTTAACAATGCTTTGGAACTCTTCCATTGTTCTCTGAATTCCACTGTAGTTTCAAAATGCTTTGGAACCCTTCCATTGTTCTCGGAATTCCGCTGAAGTTTAACAATGCTTTGGAACTCTTCCATTGTTATCGGAATTCTGCTGAAGTTTAAAAATGCTTTGGAACTCTTCCATTGATCACGGAAATCTGCTGAAGTTTAAAAATCTTTGGAACTCTTCCATTGTTCTGGGAATTCTTCTGAAGTTTAAAAAGCTTTGGAACTCTTCCATTGTTCTGGGAATTCTGCTGAAGATTAAAATTGCTTTGGTACTCTTCCATTGTTCTCTTAATTCTGCTGATGTTTAACAATGCTTTGGAACTCTTCCATTGTTCTCGGAATTCCGCTGATGTTTAACAATGCTTTGGAACTCTTCCATTGTTCTCTGAATTCCACTGTAGTTTCAAAATGCTTTGGAACCCTTCCATTGTTCTCGGAATTCTGCTGAAGTTTAACAATGCTTTGGAACTCTTCCATTGTTATCGGAATTCTGCTGAAGTTTAAAAATGCTTTGGAACTCTTCCATTGTTCTCCGAATTCTGCTGAAGTTTAAAAATGCTTTGGAACTTTTCCATTGTTCTCAGAATTCTGCTGAAGTTTAAAAAAGCTTTGGAACTCTTCCATTTTTCTCGGAATTCCGCTGATGTTTAACAATGTTTTGGAACTCTTCCATTGTTCTCGGAATTCCACTGTAGTTTCAAAATGCTTTGGAACCCTTCCATTGTTCTCGGAATTCTGCTGAAGTTTAACAATGCTTTGGAACTCTTCCATTGTTATCGGAATTCTGCTGAAGTTTAAAAAAGCTTTGGAACTCTTCCAATGTTCTCGGAATTCCACTGATGTTTAATAATGCTTTTGGAACTCTTCCATTTTTCTCAGAATTCCGCTGATGTTTAACAATGTTTTGGAACTCTTCCATTGTTCTCGGAATTCTGGTGAAGTTTAAAAATGCGTTGGAACTCTTCCATTGTTCACGGAATTCTGCTGAAATTTAAAAAGCTTTGGAACTCTTCCATTGTTCTGGGAATTCTGCTGAAGTTTAAAATTGCTTTGGAACTCTTCCATTGTCCTTGGAATTCCACTGATGTTTAATAATGCTTTTGGAACTCTTCCATTGTTCTCATAATTTCGCTGATGTTTAACAATGCTTTGGAACTCTTCCATTGTTCTTGGAATTCCGCTGATGTTTAACAATGCTTTGGAACTCTTCCATTGTTCTCGGAATTCTGGTGAAGTTTAAAAATGTTTTGGAACTCTTAAATTGTTCACGGAATTCTGCTGAAGTTTAAAAAGCTTTGGAACTCTTCCATTGTTCTGGGAATTCTGCTGAAGTTTAAAATTGCTTTGGAACTCTTCCATTGTGCTCGGAATTCAGCTGATGTTTAATAATGCTTTTGGAACTCTTCCATTGTTCTCATAATTCCGCTGATGTTTAACAATGCTTTGGAACTCTTCCATTGTTCTCGGAATTCTCCTGAAGTTTAAAAATGCTTTAGAACTCTTCCATTGTTCACGGAAATCTGCTGAAGTTTAAAAAGCTTTGGAACTCTTCCATTGTTCTGGGAATTCTTCTGAAGTTTAAAAAGCTTTGGAACTCTTCCATTGTTCTGGGAATTCTGCTGAAGATTAAAATTGCTTTGGTACTCTTCCATTGTTCTCGGAATTCCGCTGATGTTTAACAATGCTTTGGAACTCTTCAATTGTTCTCTGAATTCCACTGTAGTTTCAAAATGCTTTGGAACCCTTCCATTGTTCTCGGAATTCCGCTGAAGTTTAACAATGCTTTGGAACTCTTCCATTGTTATCGGAATTCTGCTGAAGTTTAAAAATGCTTTGGAACTCTTCCATTGTTCTCGGAATTCTGGTGAAGTTTAAAAATGCTTTGGAACTCTTCCATTGTTCATGGAATTCTGCTGAAGTTTAAAAAGCTTTGGAACTCTTCCATTGTTCTGGGAATTCTGCTGAAGTTTAAAATTGCTTTGGAACTCTTCCATAGTCCTCCGAATTCCACTGATGTTCAATAATGCTTTTGGAACTCTTCCATTGTTCTCATAATTCCGCTGATGTTTAACAATGCTTTGGGACTCTTCCATTGTTCTCGGAATTCTGGTGAAGTTTAAAAATGCTTTGGAACTCTTCCATTGTTCACGGAATTCTGCTGAAGTTTAAAAAGCTTTGGAACTCTTCCATTGTTCTGGGAATTCTGCTGAAGTTTAAAATTGCTTTGGAACTCTTCCATTGTCCTCGGAATTCCACTGATGTTTAATAATGCTTTTGGAACTCTTCCATTGTTCTCATAATTCCGCTGATGTTTAACAATGCTTTGGAACTCTTCCATTGTTCTCGGAATTCCGCTGATGTTTAACAATGCTTTGAAACTCTTCCATTGTTCTCGGAATTCTGGTGAAGTTTAAAAATGCTTTGGAACTCTTTCATTGTTCTCGGAATTCTGTTGATGTTTAGTAATGCTTTTGGAACTCTTCCATTGTTCTCGGATTTCCGCTGATGTTTAATAATGCTTTTTGAACTCTTCCATTGTTCTCGGAATTCTGCTGAAGTTTAAAAAAGCTTTGGAACTCTTCCAATGTTCTCGGAATTCCACTGATGTTTAATAATGCTTTTGGAACTCTTCCATTTTTCTCGGAATTCCGCTGATGTTTAACAATGCTTTGGAACTCTTCCATTGTTTTCTGAATTCCACTGTAGTTTCAAAATGCTTTGGAACCCTTCCATTGTTCTCGGAATTCTGCTGAAGTTTAACAATGCTTTGGAACTCTTCCATTGTTATCGGAATTCTGCTGAAGTTTAAAAATGCTTTGGAACTCTTCCATTGTTCTCCGAATTCTGCTGAAGTTTAAAAATGCTTTGGAACTTTTCCATTGTTCTCGGAATTCTGCTGAAGTTTAAAAAAGCTTTGGAACTCTTCCAATGTTCTCGGAATTCCACTGATGTTTAATAATGCTTTTGGAACTCTTCCATTTTTCTCGGAATTCCGCTGATGTTTAACAATGTTTTGGAACTCTTCCATTGTTCTCGGAATTCTGGTGAAGTTTAAAAATGCGTTGGAACTCTTCCATTGTTCACGGAATTCTGCTGAAATTTAAAAAGCTTTGGAACTCTTCCATTGTTCTGGGAATTCTGCTGAAGTTTAAAATTGCTTTGGAACTCTTCCATTGTCCTTGGAATTCCACTGATGTTTAATAATGCTTTTGGAACTCTTCCATTGTTCTCATAATTTCGCTGATGTTTAACAATGCTTTGGAACTCTTCCATTGTTCTCGGAATTCCGCTGATGTTTAACAATGCTTTGGAACTCTTCCATTGTTCTCGGAATTCTGGTGAAGTTTAAAAATGTTTTGGAACTCTTCCATTGTTCACGGAATTCTGCTGAAGTTTAAAAAGATTTGGAACTCTTCCATTGTTCTGGGAATTCTGCTGAAGTTTAAAATTGCTTTGGAACTCGTCCATTGTGCTCGGAATTCAGCTGATGTTTAATAATGCTTTTGGAACTCTTCCATTGTTCTCATAATTGCGCTGATGTTTAACAATGCTTTGGAACTCTTCCATTGTTCTCGAAATTCTGCTGACGTTTAAAAATGCTTTGGATCTCTTCCATTGTTCACGGAAATCTGCTGAAGTTTAAAAAGCTTTGGAACTCTTCCATTGTTCTGGGAATTCTTCTGAAGTTTAAAAAGCTTTGGAACTCTTCCATTGTTCTGGGAATTCTGCTGAAGATTAAAATTGCTTTGGTACTCTTCCATTGTTCTCTTAATTCTGCTGATGTTTAACAATGCTTTGGAACTCTTCCATTGTTCTCGGAATTCCGCTGATGTTTAACAATGCTTTGGAACTCTTCAATTGTTCTCTGAATTCCACTGTAGTTTCAAAATGCTTTGGAACCCTTCCATTGTTCTCGCAATTCCGCTGAAGTTTAACAATGCTTTGGAACTCTTCCATTGTTGTCGGAATTCTGCTGAAGTTTAAAAATGCTTTGGAACTCTTCCATTGTTCTCGGAATTCTGCTGAAGTTTAAAAATGCTTTGGAACTTTTCCATTGTTCTCGGAATTCTGCTGAAGTTTAAAAAAGCTTTGGAACTCTTCCAATGTTCTCGGAATTCCGCTGATGTTTAATAATGCTTTTGGAACTCTTCCATTTTTCTCGGAATTCCGCTGATGTTTAACAATGCTTTGGAACTCTTCCATTGTTCTCGGAATTCTGGTGAAGTTTAAAAATGCTTTGGAACTCTTCCATTGTTCATGGAATTCTGCTGAAGTTTAAAAAGCTTTGGAACTCTTCCATTGTTCTGGGAATTCTGCTGAAGTTTAAAATTGCTTTGGAACTCTTCCATAGTCCTCGGAATTCCACTGATGTTTAATACTGCTTTTGGAACTCTTCCATTGTTCTCATAATTCCGCTGATGTTTAACAATGCTTTGGGACTCTTCCATTGTTCTCGGAATTCCGCTGATGTTTAACAATGCTTTGGAACTCTTCCATTGTTCTCTGAATTCCACTGTAGTTTCAAAATGCTTTGGAACCCTTCCATTGTTCTCGGAATTCCGCTGAAGTGTAACAATGCTTTGGAACTCTTCCATTGTTATCGGAATTCTGCTGAAGTTTAAAAATGCTTTGGAACTCTTCCATTGTTCAAGGAATTCAGCTGAAGTTTAAAATTGCTTTGGAACTCTTCCATTGTCCTCGGAATTCCACTGATGTTTAATAATGCTTTTGGAACTCTTCCATTGTTCTCATAATTCCTCTGATGTTTAACAATGCTTTGGAACTCTTCCATTGTTCTCATAATTTCGCTGATGTTTAACAATGCTTTGGAACTCTTCCATTGTTCTCGGAATTCTGGTGAAGTTAAAAATGCTTTGGAACTCTTCCATTGTTCACGGAAATCTGCTGAAGTTTAAAAAGCTTTGGATCTCTTCCATTGTTCTGCGAATTCTTCTGAAGTTTAAAAAGCTTTGGAACTCTTCCATTGTTCTGGGAATTCTGCTGAAGATTAAATTTGCTTTGGTACTCTTACATTGTTCTCTTAATTCTGCTGATGTTTAACAATGCTTTGGAACTCTTCCATTTTTCTCGGAATTCCGCTGATGTTTAACAATGCTTTGGAACTCTTCAATTGTTCTCTGAATTCCACTGTAGTTTCAAAATGCTTTGGAACCCTTCCATTGTTCTCGGAATTCCGCTGAAGTTTAACAATGCTTTGGAACTCTTCCATTGTTATCGGAATTCTGCTGAAGTTTAAAAATGCTTTGGAACTCTTCCATTGTTCTCGGAATTCTGCTGAAGTTTAAAAATGCTTTGGAACTTTTCCATTGTTCTCGGAATTCTGCTGAAGTTTAAAAAAGCTTTGGAACTCTTCCAATGTTCACGGAATTCCGCTGATGTTTAATAATGCTTTTGGAACTCTTCCATTTTTCTCGGAATTCCGCTGATGTTTAACAATGCTTTGGAACTCTTCCATTGTTCTCGGAATTCCGCTGATGTTTAACAATGCTTTGGAACTCTTCCATTGTTCTCGGAATTCTGGTGAAGTTTAAAAATGTTTTGGAACTCTTCCATTGTTCACGGAATTCTGCTGAAGTTTAAAAAGCTTTGGAACTCTTCCATTGTTCTGGGAATTCTGCTGAAGTTTAAAATTGCTTTGGAACTCGTCCATTGTGCTCGGAGTTCAGCTGATGTTTAATAATGCTTTTGGAACTCTTCCATTGTTCTCATAATTCCGCTGATGTTTAACAATGCTTTGGAACTCTTCCATTGTTCTCGGAATTCTGCTGACGTTTAAAAATGCTTTGGAACTCTTCCATTGTTCACGGAAATCTGCTGAAGTTTAAAAAGCTTTGGAACTCTTCCATTGTTCTGGGAATTCTGCTGAAGATTAAAATTGCTTTGGTACTCTTCCATTGTTCTCTTAATTCTGCTGATGTTTAACAATGCTTTGGAACTCTTCCATTGTTCTCGGAATTCCGCTGATGTTTAACAATGCTTTGGAACTCTTCAATTGTTCTCTGAATTCCACTGTAGTTTCAAAATGCTTTGGAACCCTTCCATTGTTCTTGCAATTCCGATGAAGTTTAACAATGCTTTGGAATTCTTCCATTGTTGTCGGAATTCTGCTGAAGTTTAAAAATGCTTTGGAACTCTTCCATTGTTCTCGGAATTCTGCTGAAGTGTAAAAATGCTTTGGAACTTTTCCATTGTTCTCGGAATTCTGCTGAAGTTTAAAAAAGCTTTGGAACTCTTCCAATGTTCTCGGAATTCCGCTGATGTTTAATAATGCTTTTGGAACTCTTCCATTTTTCTCGGAATTCCGCTGATGTTTAATAATGCTTTGGAACTCTTCCATTGTTCTCGGAATTCTGGTGAAGTTTAAAAATGCTTTGGAACTCTTCCATTGTTCATGGAATTCTGCTGAAGTTTAAAAAGCTTTGGAACTCTTCCATTGTTCTGGGAATTCTGCTGAAGTTTAAAATTGCTTTGGAACTCTTCCATAGTCCTCGGAATTCCACTGATGTTTAATAATGCTTTTGCAACTCTTCCATTGTTCTCATAATTCCGCTGATGTTTAACAATGCTTTGGGACTCTTCCATTGTTCTCGGAATTCCGCTGATGTTTAACAATGCTTTGGAACTCTTCCATTGTTCTCTGAATTCCACTGTAGTTTCAAAATGCTTTGGAACCCTTCCATTGTTCTCGGAATTCCGCTGAAGTTTAACAATGCTTTGGAACTCTTCCATTGTTATCGGAATTCTGCTGAAGTTTAAAAATGCTTTGGAACTCTTCCATTGATCACGGAAATCTGCTGAAGTTTAAAAAGCTTTGGAACTCTTCCATTGTTCTGGGAATTCTTCTGAAGTTTAAAAAGCTTTGGAACTCTTCCATTGTTCTGGGAATTCTGCTGAAGATTAAAATTGCTTTGGTACTCTTCCATTGTTCTCTTAATTCTGCTGATGTTTAACAATGCTTTGGAACTCTTCCATTGTTCTCGGAATTAAGCTGATGTTTAACAATGCTTTGGAACTCTTCCATTGTTCTCTGAATTCCACTGTAGTTTCAAAATGCTTTGGAACCCTTCCATTGTTCTCGGAATTCTGCTGAAGTTTAACAATGCTTTGGAACTCTTCCATTGTTATCGGAATTCTGCTGAAGTTTAAAAATGCTTTGGAACTCTTCCATTGTTCTCCGAATTCTGCTGAAGTTTAAAAATGCTTTGGAACTTTTCCATTGTTCTCAGAATTCTGCTGAAGTTTAAAAAAGCTTTGGAACTCTTCCATTTTTCTCGGAATTCCGCTGATGTTTAACAATGTTTTGGAACTCTTCCATTGTTCTCGGAATTCCACTGTAGTTTCAAAATGCTTTGGAACCCTTCCATTGTTCTCGGAATTCTGCTGAAGTTTAACAATGCTTTGGAACTCTTCCATTGTTATCGGAATTCTGCTGAAGTTTAAAAATGCTTTGGAACTTTTCCATTGTTCTCGGAATTCTGCTGAAGTTTAAAAAAGCTTTGGAACTCTTCCAATGTTCTCGGAATTCCACTGATGTTTAATAATGCTTTTGGAACTCTTCCATTTTTCTCAGAATTCCGCTGATGTTTAACAATGTTTTGGAACTCTTCCATTGTTCTCGGAATTCTGGTGAAGTTTAAAAATGCGTTGGAACTCTTCCATTGTTCACGGAATTCTGCTGAAATTTAAAAAGCTTTGGAACTCTTCCATTGTTCTGGGAATTCTGCTGAAGTTTAAAATTGCTTTGGAACTCTTCCATTGTCCTTGGAATTCCACTGATGTTTAATAATGCTTTTGGAACTCTTCCATTGTTCTCATAATTTCGCTGATGTTTAACAATGCTTTGGAACTCTTCCATTGTTCTTGGAATTCCGCTGATGTTTAACAATGCTTTGGAACTCTTCCATTGTTCTCGGAATTCTGGTGAAGTTTAAAAATGTTTTGGAACTCTTCCATTGTTCACGGAATTCTGCTGAAGTTTAAAAAGCTTTGGAACTCTTCCATTGTTCTGGGAATTCTGCTGAAGTTTAAAATTGCTTTGGAACTCTTCCATTGTGCTCGGAATTCAGCTGATGTTTAATAATGCTTTTGGAACTCTTCCATTGTTCTCATAATTCCGCTGATGTTTAACAATGCTTTGGAACTCTTCCATTGTTCTCGGAATTCTCCTGAAGTTTAAAAATGCTTTAGAACTCTTCCATTGTTCACGGAAATCTGCTGAAGTTTAAAAAGCTTTGGAACTCTTCCATTGTTCTGGGAATTCTTCTGAAGTTTAAAAAGCTTTGGAACTCTTCCATTGTTCTGGGAATTCTGCTGAAGATTAAAATTGCTTTGGTACTCTTCCATTGTTCTCGGAATTCCGCTGATGTTTAACAATGCTTTGGAACTCTTCAATTGTTCTCTGAATTCCACTGTAGTTTCAAAATGCTTTGGAACCCTTCCATTGTTCTCGGAATTCCGCTGAAGTTTAACAATGCTTTGGAACTCTTCCATTGTTATCGGAATTCTGCTGAAGTTTAAAAATGCTTTGGAACTCTTCCATTGTTCTCGGAATTCTGGTGAAGTTTAAAAATGCTTTGGAACTCTTCCATTGTTCATGGAATTCTGCTGAAGTTTAAAAAGCTTTGGAACTCTTCCATTGTTCTGGGAATTCTGCTGAAGTTTAAAATTGCTTTGGAACTCTTCCATAGTCCTCGGAATTCCACTGATGTTCAATAATGCTTTTGGAACTCTTCCATTGTTCTCATAATTCCGCTGATGTTTAACAATGCTTTGGGACTCTTCCATTGTTCTCGGAATTCTGGTGAAGTTTAAAAATGCTTTGGAACTCTTCCATTGTTCACGGAATTCTGCTGAAGTTTAAAAAGCTTTGGAACTCTTCCATTGTTCTGGGAATTCTGCTGAAGTTTAAAATTGCTTTGGAACTCTTCCATTGTCCTCGGAATTCCACTGATGTTTAATAATGCTTTTGGAACTCTTCCATTGTTCTCATAATTCCGCTGATGTTTAACAATGCTTTGGAACTCTTCCATTGTTCTCGGAATTCCGCTGATGTTTAACAATGCTTTGAAACTCTTCCATTGTTCTCGGAATTCTGGTGAAGTTTAAAAATGCTTTGGAACTCTTTCATTGTTCTCGGAATTCTGTTGATGTTTAGTAATGCTTTTGGAACTCTTCCATTGTTCTCGGATTTCCGCTGATGTTTAATAATGCTTTTTGAACTCTTCCATTGTTCTCGGAATTCTGCTGAAGTTTAAAAAAGCTTTGGAACTCTTCCAATGTTCTCGGAATTCCACTGATGTTTAATAATGCTTTTGGAACTCTTCCATTTTTCTCGGAATTCCGCTGATGTTTAACAATGCTTTGGAACTCTTCCATTGTTTTCTGAATTCCACTGTAGTTTCAAAATGCTTTGGAACCCTTCCATTGTTCTCGGAATTCTGCTGAAGTTTAACAATGCTTTGGAACTCTTCCATTGTTATCGGAATTCTGCTGAAGTTTAAAAATGCTTTGGAACTCTTCCATTGTTCTCCGAATTCTGCTGAAGTTTAAAAATGCTTTGGAACTTTTCCATTGTTCTCGGAATTCTGCTGAAGTTTAAAAAAGCTTTGGAACTCTTCCAATGTTCTCGGAATTCCACTGATGTTTAATAATGCTTTTGGAACTCTTCCATTTTTCTCGGAATTCCGCTGATGTTTAACAATGTTTTGGAACTCTTCCATTGTTCTCGGAATTCTGGTGAAGTTTAAAAATGCGTTGGAACTCTTCCATTGTTCACGGAATTCTGCTGAAATTTAAAAAGCTTTGGAACTCTTCCATTGTTCTGGGAATTCTGCTGAAGTTTAAAATTGCTTTGGAACTCTTCCATTGTCCTTGGAATTCCACTGATGTTTAATAATGCTTTTGGAACTCTTCCATTGTTCTCATAATTTCGCTGATGTTTAACAATGCTTTGGAACTCTTCCATTGTTCTCGGAATTCCGCTGATGTTTAACAATGCTTTGGAACTCTTCCATTGTTCTCGGAATTCTGGTGAAGTTTAAAAATGTTTTGGAACTCTTCCATTGTTCACGGAATTCTGCTGAAGTTTAAAAAGATTTGGAACTCTTCCATTGTTCTGGGAATTCTGCTGAAGTTTAAAATTGCTTTGGAACTCGTCCATTGTGCTCGGAATTCAGCTGATGTTTAATAATGCTTTTGGAACTCTTCCATTGTTCTCGGAATTCTGCTGACATTTAAAAATGCTTTGGATCTCTTCCATTGTTCACGGAAATCTGCTGAAGTTTAAAAAGCTTTGGAACTCTTCCATTGTTCTGGGAATTCTTCTGAAGTTTAAAAAGCTTTGGAACTCTTCCATTGTTCTGGGAATTCTGCTGAAGATTAAAATTGCTTTGGTACTCTTCCATTGTTCTCTTAATTCTGCTGATGTTTAACAATGCTTTGGAACTCTTCCATTGTTCTCGGAATTCCGCTGATGTTTAACAATGCTTTGGAACTCTTCAATTGTTCTCTGAATTCCACTGTAGTTTCAAAATGCTTTGGAACCCTTCCATTGTTCTCGGAATTCCGCTGAAGTGTAACAATGCTTTGGAACTCTTCCATTGTTATCGGAATTCTGCTGAAGTTTAAAAATGCTTTGGAACTCTTCCATTGTTCAAGGAATTCTGCTGAAGTTTAAAATTGCTTTGGAACTCTTCCATTGTCCTCGGAATTCCACTGATGTTTAATAATGCTTTTGGAACTCTTCCATTGTTCTCATAATTCCTCTGATGTTTAACAATGCTTTGGAACTCTTCCATTGTTCTCATAATTTCGCTGATGTTTAACAATGCTTTGGAACTCTTCCATTGTTCTCGGAATTCTGGTGAAGTTAAAAATGCTTTGGAACTCTTCCATTGTTCACGGAAATCTGCTGAAGTTTAAAAAGCTTTGGAACTCTTCCATTGTTCTGCGAATTCTTCTGAAGTTTAAAAAGCTTTGGAACTCTTCCATTGTTCTGGGAATTCTGCTGAAGATTAAATTTGCTTTGGTACTCTTACATTGTTCTCTTAATTCTGCTGATGTTTAACAATGCTTTGGAACTCTTCCATTTTTCTCGGAATTCCGCTGATGTTTAACAATGCTTTGGAACTCTTCAATTGTTCTCTGAATTCCACTGTAGTTTCAAAATGCTTTGGAACCCTTCCATTGTTCTCGGAATTCCGCTGAAGTTTAACAATGCTTTGGAACTCTTCCATTGTTATCGGAATTCTGCTGAAGTTTAAAAATGCTTTGGAACTCTTCCATTGTTCTCGGAATTCTGCTGAAGTTTAAAAATGCTTTGGAACTTTTCCATTGTTCTCGGAATTCTGCTGAAGTTTAAAAAAGCTTTGGAACTCTTCCAATGTTCTCGGAATTCCGCTGATGTTTAATAATGCTTTTGGAACTCTTCCATTTTTCTCGGAATTCCGCTGATGTTTAACAATGCTTTGGAACTCTTCCATTGTTCTCGGAATTCTGGTGAAGTTTAAAAATGCGTTGGAACTCTTCCATTGTTCACGGAATTCTGCTGAAATTTAAAAAGCTTTGGAACTCTTCCATTGTTCTGGGAATTCTGCTGAAGTTTAAAATTGCTTTGGAACTCTTCCATTGTCCTTGGAATTCCACTGATGTTTAATAATGCTTTTGGAACTCTTCCATTGTTCTCATAATTTCGCTGATGTTTAACAATGCTTTGGAACTCTTCCATTGTTCTCGGAATTCCGCTGATGTTTAACAATGCTTTGGAACTCTTCCATTGTTCTCGGAATTCTGGTGAAGTTTAAAAATGTTTTGGAACTCTTCCATTGTTCACGGAATTCTGCTGAAGTTTAAAAAGATTTGGAACTCTTCCATTGTTCTGGGAATTCTGCTGAAGTTTAAAATTGCTTTGGAACTCGTCCATTGTGCTCGGAATTCAGCTGATGTTTAATAATGCTTTTGGAACTCTTCCATTGTTCTCATAATTGCGCTGATGTTTAACAATGCTTTGGAACTCTTCCATTGTTCTCGAAATTCTGCTGACGTTTAAAAATGCTTTGGATCTCTTCCATTGTTCACGGAAATCTGCTGAAGTTTAAAAAGCTTTGGAACTCTTCCATTGTTCTGGGAATTCTTCTGAAGTTTAAAAAGCTTTGGAACTCTTCCATTGTTCTGGGAATTCTGCTGAAGATTAAAATTGCTTTGGTACTCTTCCATTGTTCTCTTAATTCTGCTGATGTTTAACAATGCTTTGGAACTCTTCCATTGTTCTCGGAATTCCGCTGATGTTTAACAATGCTTTGGAACTCTTCAATTGTTCTCTGAATTCCACTGTAGTTTCAAAATGCTTTGGAACCCTTCCATTGTTCTCGCAATTCCGCTGAAGTTTAACAATGCTTTGGAACTCTTCCATTGTTGTCGGAATTCTGCTGAAGTTTAAAAATGCTTTGGAACTCTTCCATTGTTCTCGGAATTCTGCTGAAGTTTAAAAATGCTTTGGAACTTTTCCATTGTTCTCGGAATTCTGCTGAAGTTTAAAAAAGCTTTGGAACTCTTCCAATGTTCTCGGAATTCCGCTGATGTTTAATAATGCTTTTGGAACTCTTCCATTTTTCTCGGAATTCCGCTGATGTTTAACAATGCTTTGGAACTCTTCCATTGTTCTCGGAATTCTGGTGAAGTTTAAAAATGCTTTGGAACTCTTCCATTGTTCATGGAATTCTGCTGAAGTTTAAAAAGCTTTGGAACTCTTCCATTGTTCTGGGAATTCTGCTGAAGTTTAAAATTGCTTTGGAACTCTTCCATAGTCCTCGGAATTCCACTGATGTTTAATAATGCTTTTGGAACTCTTCCATTGTTCTCATAATTCCGCTGATGTTTAACAATGCTTTGGGACTCTTCCATTGTTCTCGGAATTCCGCTGATGTTTAACAATGCTTTGGAACTCTTCCATTGTTCTCTGAATTCCACTGTAGTTTCAAAATGCTTTGGAACCCTTCCATTGTTCTCGGAATTCCGCTGAAGTGTAACAATGCTTTGGAACTCTTCCATTGTTATCGGAATTCTGCTGAAGTTTAAAAATGCTTTGGAACTCTTCCATTGTTCAAGGAATTCTGCTGAAGTTTAAAATTGCTTTGGAACTCTTCCATTGTCCTCGGAATTCCACTGATGTTTAATAATGCTTTTGGAACTCTTCCATTGTTCTCATAATTCCTCTGATGTTTAACAATGCTTTGGAACTCTTCCATTGTTCTCATAATTTCGCTGATGTTTAACAATGCTTTGGAACTCTTCCATTGTTCTCGGAATTCTGGTGAAGTTAAAAATGCTTTGGAACTCTTCCATTGTTCACGGAAATCTGCTGAAGTTTAAAAAGCTTTGGAACTCTTCCATTGTTCTGCGAATTCTTCTGAAGTTTAAAAAGCTTTGGAACTCTTCCATTGTTCTGGGAATTCTGCTGAAGATTAAATTTGCTTTGGTACTCTTACATTGTTCTCTTAATTCTGCTGATGTTTAACAATGCTTTGGAACTCTTCCATTTTTCTCGGAATTCCGCTGATGTTTAACAATGCTTTGGAACTCTTCAATTGTTCTCTGAATTCCACTGTAGTTTCAAAATGCTTTGGAACCCTTCCATTGTTCTCGGAATTCCGCTGAAGTTTAACAATGCTTTGGAACTCTTCCATTGTTATCGGAATTCTGCTGAAGTTTAAAAATGCTTTGGAACTCTTCCATTGTTCTCGGAATTCTGCTGAAGTTTAAAAATGCTTTGGAACTTTTCCATTGTTCTCGGAATTCTGCTGAAGTTTAAAAAAGCTTTGGAACTCTTCCAATGTTCACGGAATTCCGCTGATGTTTAATAATGCTTTTGGAACTCTTCCATTTTTCTCGGAATTCCGCTGATGTTTAACAATGCTTTGGAACTCTTCCATTGTTCTCGGAATTCCGCTGATGTTTAACAATGCTTTGGAACTCTTCCATTGTTCTCGGAATTCTGGTGAAGTTTAAAAATGTTTTGGAACTCTTCCATTGTTCTCGGAATTCTGGTGAAGTTTAAAAATGCTTTGGAACTTTTCCATTGTTCTCAGAATTCTGCTGAAGTTTAAAAAAGCTTTGGAACTCTTCCATTTTTCTCGGAATTCCGCTGATGTTTAACAATGTTTTGGAACTCTTCCATTGTTCTCGGAATTCCACTGTAGTTTCAAAATGCTTTGGAACCCTTCCATTGTTCTCGGAATTCTGCTGAAGTTTAACAATGCTTTGGAACTCTTCCATTGTTATCGGAATTCTGCTGAAGTTTAAAAATGCTTTGGAACTTTTCCATTGTTCTCGGAATTCTGCTGAAGTTTAAAAAAGCTTTGGAACTCTTCCAATGTTCTCGGAATTCCACTGATGTTTAATAATGCTTTTGGAACTCTTCCATTTTTCTCAGAATTCCGCTGATGTTTAACAATGTTTTGGAACTCTTCCATTGTTCTCGGAATTCTGGTGAAGTTTAAAAATGCGTTGGAACTCTTCCATTGTTCACGGAATTCTGCTGAAATTTAAAAAGCTTTGGAACTCTTCCATTGTTCTGGGAATTCTGCTGAAGTTTAAAATTGCTTTGAAACTCTTCCATTGTCCTTGGAATTCCACTGATGTTTAATAATGCTTTTGGAACTCTTCCATTGTTCTCATAATTTCGCTGATGTTTAACAATGCTTTGGAACTCTTCCATTGTTCTTGGAATTCCGCTGATGTTTAACAATGCTTTGGAACTCTTCCATTGTTCTCGGAATTCTGGTGAAGTTTAAAAATGTTTTGGAACTCTTCCATTGTTCACGGAATTCTGCTGAAGTTTAAAAAGCTTTGGAACTCTTCCATTGTTCTGGGAATTCTGCTGAAGTTTAAAATTGCTTTGGAACTCTTCCATTGTGCTCGGAATTCAGCTGATGTTTAATAATGCTTTTGGAACTCTTCCATTGTTCTCATAATTCCGCTGATGTTTAACAATGCTTTGGAACTCTTCCATTGTTCTCGGAATTCTCCTGAAGTTTAAAAATGCTTTAGAACTCTTCCATTGTTCACGGAAATCTGCTGAAGTTTAAAAAGCTTTGGAACTCTTCCATTGTTCTGGGAATTCTTCTGAAGTTTAAAAAGCTTTGGAACTCTTCCATTGTTCTGGGAATTCTGCTGAAGATTAAAATTGCTTTGGTACTCTTCCATTGTTCTCGGAATTCCGCTGATGTTTAACAATGCTTTGGAACTCTTCAATTGTTCTCTGAATTCCACTGTAGTTTCAAAATGCTTTGGAACCCTTCCATTGTTCTCGGAATTCCGCTGAAGTTTAACAATGCTTTGGAACTCTTCCATTGTTATCGGAATTCTGCTGAAGTTTAAAAATGCTTTGGAACTCTTCCATTGTTCTCGGAATTCTGGTGAAGTTTAAAAATGCTTTGGAACTCTTCCATTGTTCATGGAATTCTGCTGAAGTTTAAAAAGCTTTGGAACTCTTCCATTGTTCTGGGAATTCTGCTGAAGTTTAAAATTGCTTTGGAACTCTTCCATAGTCCTCGGAATTCCACTGATGTTCAATAATGCTTTTGGAACTCTTCCATTGTTCTCATAATTCCGCTGATGTTTAACAATGCTTTGGGACTCTTCCATTGTTCTCGGAATTCTGGTGAAGTTTAAAAATGCTTTGGAACTCTTCCATTGTTCACGGAATTCTGCTGAAGTTTAAAAAGCTTTGGAACTCTTCCATTGTTCTGGGAATTCTGCTGAAGTTTAAAATTGCTTTGGAACTCTTCCATTGTCCTCGGAATTCCACTGATGTTTAATAATGCTTTTGGAACTCTTCCATTGTTCTCATAATTCCGCTGATGTTTAACAATGCTTTGGAACTCTTCCATTGTTCTCGGAATTCCGCTGATGTTTAACAATGCTTTGAAACTCTTCCATTGTTCTCGGAATTCTGGTGAAGTTTAAAAATGCTTTGGAACTCTTTCATTGTTCTCGGAATTCTGTTGATGTTTAGTAATGCTTTTGGAACTCTTCCATTGTTCTCGGATTTCCGCTGATGTTTAATAATGCTTTTTGAACTCTTCCATTGTTCTCGGAATTCTGCTGAAGTTTAAAAAAGCTTTGGAACTCTTCCAATGTTCTCGGAATTCCACTGATGTTTAATAATGCTTTTGGAACTCTTCCATTTTTCTCGGAATTCCGCTGATGTTTAACAATGCTTTGGAACTCTTCCATTGTTTTCTGAATTCCACTGTAGTTTCAAAATGCTTTGGAACCCTTCCATTGTTCTCGGAATTCTGCTGAAGTTTAACAATGCTTTGGAACTCTTCCATTGTTATCGGAATTCTGCTGAAGTTTAAAAATGCTTTGGAACTCTTCCATTGTTCTCCGAATTCTGCTGAAGTTTAAAAATGCTTTGGAACTTTTCCATTGTTCTCGGAATTCTGCTGAAGTTTAAAAAAGCTTTGGAACTCTTCCAATGTTCTCGGAATTCCGCTGATGTTTAATAATGCTTTTGGAACTCTTCCATTTTTCTCGGAATTCCGCTGATGTTTAACAATGCTTTGGAACTCTTCCATTGTTCTCGGAATTCTGGTGAAGTTTAAAAATGCGTTGGAACTCTTCCATTGTTCACGGAATTCTGCTGAAATTTAAAAAGCTTTGGAACTCTTCCATTGTTCTGGGAATTCTGCTGAAGTTTAAAATTGCTTTGGAACTCTTCCATTGTCCTTGGAATTCCACTGATGTTTAATAATGCTTTTGGAACTCTTCCATTGTTCTCATAATTTCGCTGATGTTTAACAATGCTTTGGAACTCTTCCATTGTTCTCGGAATTCCGCTGATGTTTAACAATGCTTTGGAACTCTTCCATTGTTCTCGGAATTCTGGTGAAGTTTAAAAATGTTTTGGAACTCTTCCATTGTTCACGGAATTCTGCTGAAGTTTAAAAAGATTTGGAACTCTTCCATTGTTCTGGGAATTCTGCTGAAGTTTAAAATTGCTTTGGAACTCGTCCATTGTGCTCGGAATTCAGCTGATGTTTAATAATGCTTTTGGAACTCTTCCATTGTTCTCATAATTGCGCTGATGTTTAACAATGCTTTGGAACTCTTCCATTGTTCTCGAAATTCTGCTGACGTTTAAAAATGCTTTGGATCTCTTCCATTGTTCACGGAAATCTGCTGAAGTTTAAAAAGCTTTGGAACTCTTCCATTGTTCTGGGAATTCTTCTGAAGTTTAAAAAGCTTTGGAACTCTTCCATTGTTCTGGGAATTCTGCTGAAGATTAAAATTGCTTTGGTACTCTTCCATTGTTCTCTTAATTCTGCTGATGTTTAACAATGCTTTGGAACTCTTCCATTGTTCTCGGAATTCCGCTGATGTTTAACAATGCTTTGGAACTCTTCAATTGTTCTCTGAATTCCACTGTAGTTTCAAAATGCTTTGGAACCCTTCCATTGTTCTCGCAATTCCGCTGAAGTTTAACAATGCTTTGGAACTCTTCCATTGTTGTCGGAATTCTGCTGAAGTTTAAAAATGCTTTGGAACTCTTCCATTGTTCTCGGAATTCTGCTGAAGTTTAAAAATGCTTTGGAACTTTTCCATTGTTCTCGGAATTCTGCTGAAGTTTAAAAAAGCTTTGGAACTCTTCCAATGTTCTCGGAATTCCGCTGATGTTTAATAATGCTTTTGGAACTCTTCCATTTTTCTCGGAATTCCGCTGATGTTTAACAATGCTTTGGAACTCTTCCATTGTTCTCGGAATTCTGGTGAAGTTTAAAAATGCTTTGGAACTCTTCCATTGTTCATGGAATTCTGCTGAAGTTTAAAAAGCTTTGGAACTCTTCCATTGTTCTGGGAATTCTGCTGAAGTTTAAAATTGCTTTGGAACTCTTCCATAGTCCTCGGAATTCCACTGATGTTTAATAATGCTTTTGGAACTCTTCCATTGTTCTCATAATTCCGCTGATGTTTAACAATGCTTTGGGACTCTTCCATTGTTCTCGGAATTCCGCTGATGTTTAACAATGCTTTGGAACTCTTCCATTGTTCTCTGAATTCCACTGTAGTTTCAAAATGCTTTGGAACCCTTCCATTGTTCTCGGAATTCCGCTGAAGTGTAACAATGCTTTGGAACTCTTCCATTGTTATCGGAATTCTGCTGAAGTTTAAAAATGCTTTGGAACTCTTCCATTGTTCAAGGAATTCTGCTGAAGTTTAAAATTGCTTTGGAACTCTTCCATTGTCCTCGGAATTCCACTGATGTTTAATAATGCTTTTGGAACTCTTCCATTGTTCTCATAATTCCTCTGATGTTTAACAATGCTTTGGAACTCTTCCATTGTTCTCATAATTTCGCTGATGTTTAACAATGCTTTGGAACTCTTCCATTGTTCTCGGAATTCTGGTGAAGTTAAAAATGCTTTGGAACTCTTCCATTGTTCACGGAAATCTGCTGAAGTTTAAAAAGCTTTGGAACTCTTCCATTGTTCTGCGAATTCTTCTGAAGTTTAAAAAGCTTTGGAACTCTTCCATTGTTCTGGGAATTCTGCTGAAGATTAAATTTGCTTTGGTACTCTTACATTGTTCTCTTAATTCTGCTGATGTTTAACAATGCTTTGGAACTCTTCCATTTTTCTCGGAATTCCGCTGATGTTTAACAATGCTTTGGAACTCTTCAATTGTTCTCTGAATTCCACTGTAGTTTCAAAATGCTTTGGAACCCTTCCATTGTTCTCGGAATTCCGCTGAAGTTTAACAATGCTTTGGAACTCTTCCATTGTTATCGGAATTCTGCTGAAGTTTAAAAATGCTTTGGAACTCTTCCATTGTTCTCGGAATTCTGCTGAAGTTTAAAAATGCTTTGGAACTTTTCCATTGTTCTCGGAATTCTGCTGAAGTTTAAAAAAGCTTTGGAACTCTTCCAATGTTCACGGAATTCCGCTGATGTTTAATAATGCTTTTGGAACTCTTCCATTTTTCTCGGAATTCCGCTGATGTTTAACAATGCTTTGGAACTCTTCCATTGTTCTCGGAATTCCGCTGATGTTTAACAATGCTTTGGAACTCTTCCATTGTTCTCGGAATTCTGGTGAAGTTTAAAAATGTTTTGGAACTCTTCCATTGTTCTCGGAATTCTGGTGAAGTTTAAAAATGCTTTGGAACTTTTCCATTGTTCTCAGAATTCTGCTGAAGTTTAAAAAAGCTTTGGAACTCTTCCATTTTTCTCGGAATTCCGCTGATGTTTAACAATGTTTTGGAACTCTTCCATTGTTCTCGGAATTCCACTGTAGTTTCAAAATGCTTTGGAACCCTTCCATTGTTCTCGGAATTCTGCTGAAGTTTAACAATGCTTTGGAACTCTTCCATTGTTATCGGAATTCTGCTGAAGTTTAAAAATGCTTTGGAACTTTTCCATTGTTCTCGGAATTCTGCTGAAGTTTAAAAAAGCTTTGGAACTCTTCCAATGTTCTCGGAATTCCACTGATGTTTAATAATGCTTTTGGAACTCTTCCATTTTTCTCAGAATTCCGCTGATGTTTAACAATGTTTTGGAACTCTTCCATTGTTCTCGGAATTCTGGTGAAGTTTAAAAATGCGTTGGAACTCTTCCATTGTTCACGGAATTCTGCTGAAATTTAAAAAGCTTTGGAACTCTTCCATTGTTCTGGGAATTCTGCTGAAGTTTAAAATTGCTTTGAAACTCTTCCATTGTCCTTGGAATTCCACTGATGTTTAATAATGCTTTTGGAACTCTTCCATTGTTCTCATAATTTCGCTGATGTTTAACAATGCTTTGGAACTCTTCCATTGTTCTTGGAATTCCGCTGATGTTTAACAATGCTTTGGAACTCTTCCATTGTTCTCGGAATTCTGGTGAAGTTTAAAAATGTTTTGGAACTCTTCCATTGTTCACGGAATTCTGCTGAAGTTTAAAAAGCTTTGGAACTCTTCCATTGTTCTGGGAATTCTGCTGAAGTTTAAAATTGCTTTGGAACTCTTCCATTGTGCTCGGAATTCAGCTGATGTTTAATAATGCTTTTGGAACTCTTCCATTGTTCTCATAATTCCGCTGATGTTTAACAATGCTTTGGAACTCTTCCATTGTTCTCGGAATTCTCCTGAAGTTTAAAAATGCTTTAGAACTCTTCCATTGTTCACGGAAATCTGCTGAAGTTTAAAAAGCTTTGGAACTCTTCCATTGTTCTGGGAATTCTTCTGAAGTTTAAAAAGCTTTGGAACTCTTCCATTGTTCTGGGAATTCTGCTGAAGATTAAAATTGCTTTGGTACTCTTCCATTGTTCTCGGAATTCCGCTGATGTTTAACAATGCTTTGGAACTCTTCAATTGTTCTCTGAATTCCACTGTAGTTTCAAAATGCTTTGGAACCCTTCCATTGTTCTCGGAATTCCGCTGAAGTTTAACAATGCTTTGGAACTCTTCCATTGTTATCGGAATTCTGCTGAAGTTTAAAAATGCTTTGGAACTCTTCCATTGTTCTCGGAATTCTGGTGAAGTTTAAAAATGCTTTGGAACTCTTCCATTGTTCATGGAATTCTGCTGAAGTTTAAAAAGCTTTGGAACTCTTCCATTGTTCTGGGAATTCTGCTGAAGTTTAAAATTGCTTTGGAACTCTTCCATAGTCCTCGGAATTCCACTGATGTTCAATAATGCTTTTGGAACTCTTCCATTGTTCTCATAATTCCGCTGATGTTTAACAATGCTTTGGGACTCTTCCATTGTTCTCGGAATTCTGGTGAAGTTTAAAAATGCTTTGGAACTCTTCCATTGTTCACGGAATTCTGCTGAAGTTTAAAAAGCTTTGGAACTCTTCCATTGTTCTGGGAATTCTGCTGAAGTTTAAAATTGCTTTGGAACTCTTCCATTGTCCTCGGAATTCCACTGATGTTTAATAATGCTTTTGGAACTCTTCCATTGTTCTCATAATTCCGCTGATGTTTAACAATGCTTTGGAACTCTTCCATTGTTCTCGGAATTCCGCTGATGTTTAACAATGCTTTGAAACTCTTCCATTGTTCTCGGAATTCTGGTGAAGTTTAAAAATGCTTTGGAACTCTTTCATTGTTCTCGGAATTCTGTTGATGTTTAGTAATGCTTTTGGAACTCTTCCATTGTTCTCGGATTTCCGCTGATGTTTTATAATGCTTTTTGAACTCTTCCATTGTTCTCGGAATTCTGCTGAAGTTTAAAAAAGCTTTGGAACTCTTCCAATGTTCTCGGAATTCCACTGATGTTTAATAATGCTTTTGGAACTCTTCCATTTTTCTCGGAATTCCGCTGATGTTTAACAATGCTTTGGAACTCTTCCATTGTTTTCTGAATTCCACTGTAGTTTCAAAATGCTTTGGAACCCTTCCATTGTTCTCGGAATTCTGCTGAAGTTTAACAATGCTTTGGAACTCTTCCATTGTTATCGGAATTCTGCTGAAGTTTAAAAATGCTTTGGAACTCTTCCATTGTTCTCCGAATTCTGCTGAAGTTTAAAAATGCTTTGGAACTTTTCCATTGTTCTCGGAATTCTGCTGAAGTTTAAAAAAGCTTTGGAACTCTTCCAATGTTCTCGGAATTCCACTGATGTTTAATAATGCTTTTGGAACTCTTCCATTTTTCTCGGAATTCCGCTGATGTTTAACAATGTTTTGGAACTCTTCCATTGTTCTCGGAATTCTGGTGAAGTTTAAAAATGCGTTGGAACTCTTCCATTGTTCACGGAATTCTGCTGAAATTTAAAAAGCTTTGGAACTCTTCCATTGTTCTGGGAATTCTGCTGAAGTTTAAAATTGCTTTGGAACTCTTCCATTGTCCTTGGAATTCCACTGATGTTTAATAATGCTTTTGGAACTCTTCCATTGTTCTCATAATTTCGCTGATGTTTAACAATGCTTTGGAACTCTTCCATTGTTCTCGGAATTCCGCTGATGTTTAACAATGCTTTGGAACTCTTCCATTGTTCTCGGAATTCTGGTGAAGTTTAAAAATGTTTTGGAACTCTTCCATTGTTCACGGAATTCTGCTGAAGTTTAAAAAGATTTGGAACTCTTCCATTGTTCTGGGAATTCTGCTGAAGTTTAAAATTGCTTTGGAACTCGTCCATTGTGCTCGGAATTCAGCTGATGTTTAATAATGCTTTTGGAACTCTTCCATTGTTCTCGGAATTCTGCTGACATTTAAAAATGCTTTGGATCTCTTCCATTGTTCACGGAAATCTGCTGAAGTTTAAAAAGCTTTGGAACTCTTCCATTGTTCTGGGAATTCTTCTGAAGTTTAAAAAGCTTTGGAACTCTTCCATTGTTCTGGGAATTCTGCTGAAGATTAAAATTGCTTTGGTACTCTTCCATTGTTCTCTTAATTCTGCTGATGTTTAACAATGCTTTGGAACTCTTCCATTGTTCTCGGAATTCCGCTGATGTTTAACAATGCTTTGGAACTCTTCAATTGTTCTCTGAATTCCACTGTAGTTTCAAAATGCTTTGGAACCCTTCCATTGTTCTCGCAATTCCGATGAAGTTTAACAATGCTTTGGAACTCTTCCATTGTTGTCGGAATTCTGCTGAAGTTTAAAAATGCTTTGGAACTCTTCCATTGTTCTCGGAATTCTGCTGAAGTTTAAAAATGCTTTGGAACTTTTCCATTGTTCTCGGAATTCTGCTGAAGTTTAAAAAAGCTTTGGAACTCTTCCAATGTTCTCGGAATTCCGCTGATGTTTAATAATGCTTTTGGAACTCTTCCATTTTTCTCGGAATTCCGCTGATGTTTAACAATGCTTTGGAACTCTTCCATTGTTCTCGGAATTCTGGTGAAGTTTAAAAATGCGTTGGAACTCTTCCATTGTTCACGGAATTCTGCTGAAATTTAAAAAGCTTTGGAACTCTTCCATTGTTCTGGGAATTCTGCTGAAGTTTAAAATTGCTTTGGAACTCTTCCATTGTCCTTGGAATTCCACTGATGTTTAATAATGCTTTTGGAACTCTTCCATTGTTCTCATAATTTCGCTGATGTTTAACAATGCTTTGGAACTCTTCCATTGTTCTCGGAATTCCGCTGATGTTTAACAATGCTTTGGAACTCTTCCATTGTTCTCGGAATTCTGGTGAAGTTTAAAAATGTTTTGGAACTCTTCCATTGTTCACGGAATTCTGCTGAAGTTTAAAAAGATTTGGAACTCTTCCATTGTTCTGGGAATTCTGCTGAAGTTTAAAATTGCTTTGGAACTCGTCCATTGTGCTCGGAATTCAGCTGATGTTTAATAATGCTTTTGGAACTCTTCCATTGTTCTCATAATTGCGCTGATGTTTAACAATGCTTTGGAACTCTTCCATTGTTCTCGAAATTCTGCTGACGTTTAAAAATGCTTTGGATCTCTTCCATTGTTCACGGAAATCTGCTGAAGTTTAAAAAGCTTTGGAACTCTTCCATTGTTCTGGGAATTCTTCTGAAGTTTAAAAAGCTTTGGAACTCTTCCATTGTTCTGGGAATTCTGCTGAAGATTAAAATTGCTTTGGTACTCTTCCATTGTTCTCTTAATTCTGCTGATGTTTAACAATGCTTTGGAACTCTTCCATTGTTCTCGGAATTCCGCTGATGTTTAACAATGCTTTGGAACTCTTCAATTGTTCTCTGAATTCCACTGTAGTTTCAAAATGCTTTGGAACCCTTCCATTGTTCTCGCAATTCCGCTGAAGTTTAACAATGCTTTGGAACTCTTCCATTGTTGTCGGAATTCTGCTGAAGTTTAAAAATGCTTTGGAACTCTTCCATTGTTCTCGGAATTCTGCTGAAGTTTAAAAATGCTTTGGAACTTTTCCATTGTTCTCGGAATTCTGCTGAAGTTTAAAAAAGCTTTGGAACTCTTCCAATGTTCTCGGAATTCCGCTGATGTTTAATAATGCTTTTGGAACTCTTCCATTTTTCTCGGAATTCCGCTGATGTTTAACAATGCTTTGGAACTCTTCCATTGTTCTCGGAATTCTGGTGAAGTTTAAAAATGCTTTGGAACTCTTCCATTGTTCATGGAATTCTGCTGAAGTTTAAAAAGCTTTGGAACTCTTCCATTGTTCTGGGAATTCTGCTGAAGTTTAAAATTGCTTTGGAACTCTTCCATAGTCCTCGGAATTCCACTGATGTTTAATAATGCTTTTGGAACTCTTCCATTGTTCTCATAATTCCGCTGATGTTTAACAATGCTTTGGGACTCTTCCATTGTTCTCGGAATTCCGCTGATGTTTAACAATGCTTTGGAACTCTTCCATTGTTCTCTGAATTCCACTGTAGTTTCAAAATGCTTTGGAACCCTTCCATTGTTCTCGGAATTCCGCTGAAGTGTAACAATGCTTTGGAACTCTTCCATTGTTATCGGAATTCTGCTGAAGTTTAAAAATGCTTTGGAACTCTTCCATTGTTCAAGGAATTCTGCTGAAGTTTAAAATTGCTTTGGAACTCTTCCATTGTCCTCGGAATTCCACTGATGTTTAATAATGCTTTTGGAACTCTTCCATTGTTCTCATAATTCCTCTGATGTTTAACAATGCTTTGGAACTCTTCCATTGTTCTCATAATTTCGCTGATGTTTAACAATGCTTTGGAACTCTTCCATTGTTCTCGGAATTCTGGTGAAGTTAAAAATGCTTTGGAACTCTTCCATTGTTCACGGAAATCTGCTGAAGTTTAAAAAGCTTTGGAACTCTTCCATTGTTCTGCGAATTCTTCTGAAGTTTAAAAAGCTTTGGAACTCTTCCATTGTTCTGGGAATTCTGCTGAAGATTAAATTTGCTTTGGTACTCTTACATTGTTCTCTTAATTCTGCTGATGTTTAACAATGCTTTGGAACTCTTCCATTTTTCTCGGAATTCCGCTGATGTTTAACAATGCTTTGGAACTCTTCAATTGTTCTCTGAATTCCACTGTAGTTTCAAAATGCTTTGGAACCCTTCCATTGTTCTCGGAATTCCGCTGAAGTTTAACAATGCTTTGGAACTCTTCCATTGTTATCGGAATTCTGCTGAAGTTTAAAAATGCTTTGGAACTCTTCCATTGTTCTCGGAATTCTGCTGAAGTTTAAAAATGCTTTGGAACTTTTCCATTGTTCTCGGAATTCTGCTGAAGTTTAAAAAAGCTTTGGAACTCTTCCAATGTTCACGGAATTCCGCTGATGTTTAATAATGCTTTTGGAACTCTTCCATTTTTCTCGGAATTCCGCTGATGTTTAACAATGCTTTGGAACTCTTCCATTGTTCTCGGAATTCCGCTGATGTTTAACAATGCTTTGGAACTCTTCCATTGTTCTCGGAATTCTGGTGAAGTTTAAAAATGTTTTGGAACTCTTCCATTGTTCACGGAATTCTGCTGAAGTTTAAAAAGCTTTGGAACTCTTCCATTGTTCTGGGAATTCTGCTGAAGTTTAAAATTGCTTTGGAACTCGTCCATTGTGCTCGGAATTCAGCTGATGTTTAATAATGCTTTTGGAACTCTTCCATTGTTCTCATAATTCCGCTGATGTTTAACAATGCTTTGGAACTCTTCCATTGTTCTCGGAATTCTGCTGACGTTTAAAAATGCTTTGGAACTCTTCCATTGTTCACGGAAATCTGCTGAAGTTTAAAAAGCTTTGGAACTCTTCCATTGTTCTGGGAATTCTGCTGAAGATTAAAATTGCTTTGGTACTCTTCCATTGTTCTCTTAATTCTGCTGATGTTTAACAATGCTTTGGAACTCTTCCATTGTTCTCGGAATTCCGCTGATGTTTAACAATGCTTTGGAACTCTTCAATTGTTCTCTGAATTCCACTGTAGTTTCAAAATGCTTTGGAACCCTTCCATTGTTCTTGCAATTCCGATGAAGTTTAACAATGCTTTGGAACTCTTCCATTGTTGTCGGAATTCTGCTGAAGTTTAAAAATGCTTTGGAACTCTTCCATTGTTCTCGGAATTCTGCTGAAGTTTAAAAATGCTTTGGAACTTTTCCATTGTTCTCGGAATTCTGCTGAAGTTTAAAAAAGCTTTGGAACTCTTCCAATGTTCTCGGAATTCCGCTGATGTTTAATAATGCTTTTGGAACTCTTCCATTTTTCTCGGAATTCCGCTGATGTTTAATAATGCTTTGGAACTCTTCCATTGTTCTCGGAATTCTGGTGAAGTTTAAAAATGCTTTGGAACTCTTCCATTGTTCATGGAATTCTGCTGAAGTTTAAAAAGCTTTGGAACTCTTCCATTGTTCTGGGAATTCTGCTGAAGTTTAAAATTGCTTTGGAACTCTTCCATAGTCCTCGGAATTCCACTGATGTTTAATAATGCTTTTGCAACTCTTCCATTGTTCTCATAATTCCGCTGATGTTTAACAATGCTTTGGGACTCTTCCATTGTTCTCGGAATTCCGCTGATGTTTAACAATGCTTTGGAACTCTTCCATTGTTCTCTGAATTCCACTGTAGTTTCAAAATGCTTTGGAACCCTTCCATTGTTCTCGGAATTCCGCTGAAGTTTAACAATGCTTTGGAACTCTTCCATTGTTATCGGAATTCTGCTGAAGTTTAAAAATGCTTTGGAACTCTTCCATTGATCACGGAAATCTGCTGAAGTTTAAAAAGCTTTGGAACTCTTCCATTGTTCTGGGAATTCTTCTGAAGTTTAAAAAGCTTTGGAACTCTTCCATTGTTCTGGGAATTCTGCTGAAGATTAAAATTGCTTTGGTACTCTTCCATTGTTCTCTTAATTCTGCTGATGTTTAACAATGCTTTGGAACTCTTCCATTGTTCTCGGAATTCCGCTGATGTTTAACAATGCTTTGGAACTCTTCCATTGTTCTCTGAATTCCACTGTAGTTTCAAAATGCTTTGGAACCCTTCCATTGTTCTCGGAATTCTGCTGAAGTTTAACAATGCTTTGGAACTCTTCCATTGTTATCGGAATTCTGCTGAAGTTTAAAAATGCTTTGGAACTCTTCCATTGTTCTCCGAATTCTGCTGAAGTTTAAAAATGCTTTGGAACTTTTCCATTGTTCTCAGAATTCTGCTGAAGTTTAAAAAAGCTTTGGAACTCTTCCATTTTTCTCGGAATTCCGCTGATGTTTAACAATGTTTTGGAACTCTTCCATTGTTCTCGGAATTCCACTGTAGTTTCAAAATGCTTTGGAACCCTTCCATTGTTCTCGGAATTCTGCTGAAGTTTAACAATGCTTTGGAACTCTTCCATTGTTATCGGAATTCTGCTGAAGTTTAAAAATGCTTTGGAACTTTTCCATTGTTCTCGGAATTCTGCTGAAGTTTAAAAAAGCTTTGGAACTCTTCCAATGTTCTCGGAATTCCACTGATGTTTAATAATGCTTTTGGAACTCTTCCATTTTTCTCAGAATTCCGCTGATGTTTAACAATGTTTTGGAACTCTTCCATTGTTCTCGGAATTCTGGTGAAGTTTAAAAATGCGTTGGAACTCTTCCATTGTTCACGGAATTCTGCTGAAATTTAAAAAGCTTTGGAACTCTTCCATTGTTCTGGGAATTCTGCTGAAGTTTAAAATTGCTTTGGAACTCTTCCATTGTCCTTGGAATTCCACTGATGTTTAATAATGCTTTTGGAACTCTTCCATTGTTCTCATAATTTCGCTGATGTTTAACAATGCTTTGGAACTCTTCCATTGTTCTTGGAATTCCGCTGATGTTTAACAATGCTTTGGAACTCTTCCATTGTTCTCGGAATTCTGGTGAAGTTTAAAAATGTTTTGGAACTCTTCCATTGTTCACGGAATTCTGCTGAAGTTTAAAAAGCTTTGGAACTCTTCCATTGTTCTGGGAATTCTGCTGAAGTTTAAAATTGCTTTGGAACTCTTCCATTGTGCTCGGAATTCAGCTGATGTTTAATAATGCTTTTGGAACTCTTCCATTGTTCTCATAATTCCGCTGATGTTTAACAATGCTTTGGAACTCTTCCATTGTTCTCGGAATTCTCCTGAAGTTTAAAAATGCTTTAGAACTCTTCCATTGTTCACGGAAATCTGCTGAAGTTTAAAAAGCTTTGGAACTCTTCCATTGTTCTGGGAATTCTTCTGAAGTTTAAAAAGCTTTGGAACTCTTCCATTGTTCTGGGAATTCTGCTGAAGATTAAAATTGCTTTGGTACTCTTCCATTGTTCTCGGAATTCCGCTGATGTTTAACAATGCTTTGGAACTCTTCAATTGTTCTCTGAATTCCACTGTAGTTTCAAAATGCTTTGGAACCCTTCCATTGTTCTCGGAATTCCGCTGAAGTTTAACAATGCTTTGGAACTCTTCCATTGTTATCGGAATTCTGCTGAAGTTTAAAAATGCTTTGGAACTCTTCCATTGTTCTCGGAATTCTGGTGAAGTTTAAAAATGCTTTGGAACTCTTCCATTGTTCATGGAATTCTGCTGAAGTTTAAAAAGCTTTGGAACTCTTCCATTGTTCTGGGAATTCTGCTGAAGTTTAAAATTGCTTTGGAACTCTTCCATAGTCCTCGGAATTCCACTGATGTTCAATAATGCTTTTGGAACTCTTCCATTGTTCTCATAATTCCGCTGATGTTTAACAATGCTTTGGGACTCTTCCATTGTTCTCGGAATTCTGGTGAAGTTTAAAAATGCTTTGGAACTCTTCCATTGTTCACGGAATTCTGCTGAAGTTTAAAAAGCTTTGGAAGTCTTCCATTGTTCTGGGAATTCTGCTGAAGTTTAAAATTGCTTTGGAACTCTTCCATTGTCCTCGGAATTCCACTGATGTTTAATAATGCTTTTGGAACTCTTCCATTGTTCTCATAATTCCGCTGATGTTTAACAATGCTTTGGAACTCTTCCATTGTTCTCGGAATTCCGCTGATGTTTAACAATGCTTTGAAACTCTTCCATTGTTCTCGGAATTCTGGTGAAGTTTAAAAATGCTTTGGAACTCTTTCATTGTTCTCGGAATTCTGTTGATGTTTAGTAATGCTTTTGGAACTCTTCCATTGTTCTCGGATTTCCGCTGATGTTTAATAATGCTTTTTGAACTCTTCCATTGTTCTCGGAATTCTGCTGAAGTTTAAAAAAGCTTTGGAACTCTTCCAATGTTCTCGGAATTCCACTGATGTTTAATAATGCTTTTGGAACTCTTCCATTTTTCTCGGAATTCCGCTGATGTTTAACAATGCTTTGGAACTCTTCCATTGTTTTCTGAATTCCACTGTAGTTTCAAAATGCTTTGGAACCCTTCCATTGTTCTCGGAATTCTGCTGAAGTTTAACAATGCTTTGGAACTCTTCCATTGTTATCGGAATTCTGCTGAAGTTTAAAAATGCTTTGGAACTCTTCCATTGTTCTCCGAATTCTGCTGAAGTTTAAAAATGCTTTGGAACTTTTCCATTGTTCTCGGAATTCTGCTGAAGTTTAAAAAAGCTTTGGAACTCTTCCAATGTTCTCGGAATTCCACTGATGTTTAATAATGCTTTTGGAACTCTTCCATTTTTCTCGGAATTCCGCTGATGTTTAACAATGTTTTGGAACTCTTCCATTGTTCTCGGAATTCTGGTGAAGTTTAAAAATGCGTTGGAACTCTTCCATTGTTCACGGAATTCTGCTGAAATTTAAAAAGCTTTGGAACTCTTCCATTGTTCTGGGAATTCTGCTGAAGTTTAAAATTGCTTTGGAACTCTTCCATTGTCCTTGGAATTCCACTGATGTTTAATAATGCTTTTGGAACTCTTCCATTGTTCTCATAATTTCGCTGATGTTTAACAATGCTTTGGAACTCTTCCATTGTTCTCGGAATTCCGCTGATGTTTAACAATGCTTTGGAACTCTTCCATTGTTCTCGGAATTCTGGTGAAGTTTAAAAATGTTTTGGAACTCTTCCATTGTTCACGGAATTCTGCTGAAGTTTAAAAAGATTTGGAACTCTTCCATTGTTCTGGGAATTCTGCTGAAGTTTAAAATTGCTTTGGAACTCGTCCATTGTGCTCGGAATTCAGCTGATGTTTAATAATGCTTTTGGAACTCTTCCATTGTTCTCGGAATTCTGCTGACATTTAAAAATGCTTTGGATCTCTTCCATTGTTCACGGAAATCTGCTGAAGTTTAAAAAGCTTTGGAACTCTTCCATTGTTCTGGGAATTCTTCTGAAGTTTAAAAAGCTTTGGAACTCTTCCATTGTTCTGGGAATTCTGCTGAAGATTAAAATTGCTTTGGTACTCTTCCATTGTTCTCTTAATTCTGCTGATGTTTAACAATGCTTTGGAACTCTTCCATTGTTCTCGGAATTCCGCTGATGTTTAACAATGCTTTGGAACTCTTCAATTGTTCTCTGAATTCCACTGTAGTTTCAAAATGCTTTGGAACCCTTCCATTGTTCTCGCAATTCCGATGAAGTTTAACAATGCTTTGGAACTCTTCCATTGTTGTCGGAATTCTGCTGAAGTTTAAAAATGCTTTGGAACTCTTCCATTGTTCTCGGAATTCTGCTGAAGTTTAAAAATGCTTTGGAACTTTTCCATTGTTCTCGGAATTCTGCTGAAGTTTAAAAAAGCTTTGGAACTCTTCCAATGTTCTCGGAATTCCGCTGATGTTTAATAATGCTTTTGGAACTCTTCCATTTTTCTCGGAATTCCGCTGATGTTTAACAATGCTTTGGAACTCTTCCATTGTTCTCGGAATTCTGGTGAAGTTTAAAAATGCTTTGGAACTCTTCCATTGTTCATGGAATTCTGCTGAAGTTTAAAAAGCTTTGGAACTCTTCCATTGTTCTGGGAATTCTGCTGAAGTTTAAAATTGCTTTGGAACTCTTCCATAGTCCTCGGAATTCCACTGATGTTTAATAATGCTTTTGGAACTCTTCCATTGTTCTCATAATTCCGCTGATGTTTAACAATGCTTTGGGACTCTTCCATTGTTCTCGGAATTCCGCTGATGTTTAACAATGCTTTGGAACTCTTCCATTGTTCTCTGAATTCCACTGTAGTTTCAAAATGCTTTGGAACCCTTCGATTGTTCTCGGAATTCCGCTGAAGTGTAACAATGCTTTGGAACTCTTCCATTGTTATCGGAATTCTGCTGAAGTTTAAAAATGCTTTGGAACTCTTCCATTGTTCAAGGAATTCTGCTGAAGTTTAAAATTGCTTTGGAACTCTTCCATTGTCCTCGGAATTCCACTGATGTTTAATAATGCTTTTGGAACTCTTCCATTGTTCTCATAATTCCTCTGATGTTTAACAATGCTTTGGAACTCTTCCATTGTTCTCATAATTTCGCTGATGTTTAACAATGCTTTGGAACTCTTCCATTGTTCTCGGAATTCTGGTGAAGTTAAAAATGCTTTGGAACTCTTCCATTGTTCACGGAAATCTGCTGAAGTTTAAAAAGCTTTGGAACTCTTCCATTGTTCTGCGAATTCTTCTGAAGTTTAAAAAGCTTTGGAACTCTTCCATTGTTCTGGGAATTCTGCTGAAGATTAAATTTGCTTTGGTACTCTTACATTGTTCTCTTAATTCTGCTGATGTTTAACAATGCTTTGGAACTCTTCCATTGTCCTTGGAATTCCACTGATGTTTAATAATGCTTTTGGAACTCTTCCATTGTTCTCATAATTTCGCTGATGTTTAACAATGCTTTGGAACTCTTCCATTGTTCTTGGAATTCCGCTGATGTTTAACAATGCTTTGGAACTCTTCCATTGTTCTCGGAATTCTGGTGAAGTTTAAAAATGTTTTGGAACTCTTCCATTGTTCACGGAATTCTGCTGAAGTTTAAAAAGCTTTGGAACTCTTCCATTGTTCTGGGAATTCTGCTGAAGTTTAAAATTGCTTTGGAACTCTTCCATTGTGCTCGGAATTCAGCTGATGTTTAATAATGCTTTTGGAACTCTTCCATTGTTCTCATAATTCCGCTGATGTTTAACAATGCTTTGGAACTCTTCCATTGTTCTCGGAATTCTCCTGAAGTTTAAAAATGCTTTAGAACTCTTCCATTGTTCACGGAAATCTGCTGAAGTTTAAAAAGCTTTGGAACTCTTCCATTGTTCTGGGAATTCTTCTGAAGTTTAAAAAGCTTTGGAACTCTTCCATTGTTCTGGGAATTCTGCTGAAGATTAAAATTGCTTTGGTACTCTTCCATTGTTCTCGGAATTCCGCTGATGTTTAACAATGCTTTGGAACTCTTCAATTGTTCTCTGAATTCCACTGTAGTTTCAAAATGCTTTGGAACCCTTCCATTGTTCTCGGAATTCCGCTGAAGTTTAACAATGCTTTGGAACTCTTCCATTGTTATCGGAATTCTGCTGAAGTTTAAAAATGCTTTGGAACTCTTCCATTGTTCTCGGAATTCTGGTGAAGTTTAAAAATGCTTTGGAACTCTTCCATTGTTCATGGAATTCTGCTGAAGTTTAAAAAGCTTTGGAACTCTTCCATTGTTCTGGGAATTCTGCTGAAGTTTAAAATTGCTTTGGAACTCTTCCATAGTCCTCGGAATTCCACTGATGTTCAATAATGCTTTTGGAACTCTTCCATTGTTCTCATAATTCCGCTGATGTTTAACAATGCTTTGGGACTCTTCCATTGTTCTCGGAATTCTGGTGAAGTTTAAAAATGCTTTGGAACTCTTCCATTGTTCACGGAATTCTGCTGAAGTTTAAAAAGCTTTGGAAGTCTTCCATTGTTCTGGGAATTCTGCTGAAGTTTAAAATTGCTTTGGAACTCTTCCATTGTCCTCGGAATTCCACTGATGTTTAATAATGCTTTTGGAACTCTTCCATTGTTCTCATAATTCCGCTGATGTTTAACAATGCTTTGGAACTCTTCCATTGTTCTCGGAATTCCGCTGATGTTTAACAATGCTTTGAAACTCTTCCATTGTTCTCGGAATTCTGGTGAAGTTTAAAAATGCTTTGGAACTCTTTCATTGTTCTCGGAATTCTGTTGATGTTTAGTAATGCTTTTGGAACTCTTCCATTGTTCTCGGATTTCCGCTGATGTTTAATAATGCTTTTTGAACTCTTCCATTGTTCTCGGAATTCTGCTGAAGTTTAAAAAAGCTTTGGAACTCTTCCAATGTTCTCGGAATTCCACTGATGTTTAATAATGCTTTTGGAACTCTTCCATTTTTCTCGGAATTCCGCTGATGTTTAACAATGCTTTGGAACTCTTCCATTGTTTTCTGAATTCCACTGTAGTTTCAAAATGCTTTGGAACCCTTCCATTGTTCTCGGAATTCTGCTGAAGTTTAACAATGCTTTGGAACTCTTCCATTGTTATCGGAATTCTGCTGAAGTTTAAAAATGCTTTGGAACTCTTCCATTGTTCTCCGAATTCTGCTGAAGTTTAAAAATGCTTTGGAACTTTTCCATTGTTCTCGGAATTCTGCTGAAGTTTAAAAAAGCTTTGGAACTCTTCCAATGTTCTCGGAATTCCACTGATGTTTAATAATGCTTTTGGAACTCTTCCATTTTTCTCGGAATTCCGCTGATGTTTAACAATGTTTTGGAACTCTTCCATTGTTCTCGGAATTCTGGTGAAGTTTAAAAATGCGTTGGAACTCTTCCATTGTTCACGGAATTCTGCTGAAATTTAAAAAGCTTTGGAACTCTTCCATTGTTCTGGGAATTCTGCTGAAGTTTAAAATTGCTTTGGAACTCTTCCATTGTCCTTGGAATTCCACTGATGTTTAATAATGCTTTTGGAACTCTTCCATTGTTCTCATAATTTCGCTGATGTTTAACAATGCTTTGGAACTCTTCCATTGTTCTCGGAATTCCGCTGATGTTTAACAATGCTTTGGAACTCTTCCATTGTTCTCGGAATTCTGGTGAAGTTTAAAAATGTTTTGGAACTCTTCCATTGTTCACGGAATTCTGCTGAAGTTTAAAAAGATTTGGAACTCTTCCATTGTTCTGGGAATTCTGCTGAAGTTTAAAATTGCTTTGGAACTCGTCCATTGTGCTCGGAATTCAGCTGATGTTTAATAATGCTTTTGGAACTCTTCCATTGTTCTCGGAATTCTGCTGACATTTAAAAATGCTTTGGATCTCTTCCATTGTTCACGGAAATCTGCTGAAGTTTAAAAAGCTTTGGAACTCTTCCATTGTTCTGGGAATTCTTCTGAAGTTTAAAAAGCTTTGGAACTCTTCCATTGTTCTGGGAATTCTGCTGAAGATTAAAATTGCTTTGGTACTCTTCCATTGTTCTCTTAATTCTGCTGATGTTTAACAATGCTTTGGAACTCTTCCATTGTTCTCGGAATTCCGCTGATGTTTAACAATGCTTTGGAACTCTTCAATTGTTCTCTGAATTCCACTGTAGTTTCAAAATGCTTTGGAACCCTTCCATTGTTCTCGCAATTCCGATGAAGTTTAACAATGCTTTGGAACTCTTCCATTGTTGTCGGAATTCTGCTGAAGTTTAAAAATGCTTTGGAACTCTTCCATTGTTCTCGGAATTCTGCTGAAGTTTAAAAATGCTTTGGAACTTTTCCATTGTTCTCGGAATTCTGCTGAAGTTTAAAAAAGCTTTGGAACTCTTCCAATGTTCTCGGAATTCCGCTGATGTTTAATAATGCTTTTGGAACTCTTCCATTTTTCTCGGAATTCCGCTGATGTTTAACAATGCTTTGGAACTCTTCCATTGTTCTCGGAATTCTGGTGAAGTTTAAAAATGCTTTGGAACTCTTCCATTGTTCATGGAATTCTGCTGAAGTTTAAAAAGCTTTGGAACTCTTCCATTGTTCTGGGAATTCTGCTGAAGTTTAAAATTGCTTTGGAACTCTTCCATAGTCCTCGGAATTCCACTGATGTTTAATAATGCTTTTGGAACTCTTCCATTGTTCTCATAATTCCGCTGATGTTTAACAATGCTTTGGGACTCTTCCATTGTTCTCGGAATTCCGCTGATGTTTAACAATGCTTTGGAACTCTTCCATTGTTCTCTGAATTCCACTGTAGTTTCAAAATGCTTTGGAACCCTTCGATTGTTCTCGGAATTCCGCTGAAGTGTAACAATGCTTTGGAACTCTTCCATTGTTATCGGAATTCTGCTGAAGTTTAAAAATGCTTTGGAACTCTTCCATTGTTCAAGGAATTCTGCTGAAGTTTAAAATTGCTTTGGAACTCTTCCATTGTCCTCGGAATTCCACTGATGTTTAATAATGCTTTTGGAACTCTTCCATTGTTCTCATAATTCCTCTGATGTTTAACAATGCTTTGGAACTCTTCCATTGTTCTCATAATTTCGCTGATGTTTAACAATGCTTTGGAACTCTTCCATTGTTCTCGGAATTCTGGTGAAGTTAAAAATGCTTTGGAACTCTTCCATTGTTCACGGAAATCTGCTGAAGTTTAAAAAGCTTTGGAACTCTTCCATTGTTCTGCGAATTCTTCTGAAGTTTAAAAAGCTTTGGAACTCTTCCATTGTTCTGGGAATTCTGCTGAAGATTAAATTTGCTTTGGTACTCTTACATTGTTCTCTTAATTCTGCTGATGTTTAACAATGCTTTGGAACTCTTCCATTTTTCTCGGAATTCCGCTGAAGTTTAACAATGCTTTGGAACTCTTCCATTGTTATCGGAATTCTGCTGAAGTTTAAAAATGCTTTGGAACTCTTCCATTGTTCTCGGAATACTGCTGAAGTTTAAAAATGCTTTGGAACTTTTCCATTGTTCTCGGAATTCTGCTGAAGTTTAAAAAAGCTTTGGAACTCTTCCAATGTTCACGGAATTCCGCTGATGTTTAATAATGCTTTTGGAACTCTTCCATTTTTCTCGGAATTCCGCTGATGTTTAACAATGCTTTGGAACTCTTCCATTGTTCTCGGAATTCCGCTGATGTTTAACAATGCTTTGGAACTCTTCCATTGTTCTCGGAATTCTGGTGAAGTTTAAAAATGTTTTGGAACTCTTCCATTGTTCACGGAATTCTGCTGAAGTTTAAAAAGCTTTGGAACTCTTCCATTGTTCTGGGAATTCTGCTGAAGTTTAAAATTGCTTTGGAACTCGTCCATTGTGCTCGGAATTCAGCTGATGTTTAATAATGCTTTTGGAACTCTTCCATTGTTCTCATAATTCCGCTGATGTTTAACAATGCTTTGGAACTCTTCCATTGTTCTCGGAATTCTGCTGACGTTTAAAAATGCTTTGGAACTCTTCCATTGTTCACGGAAATCTGCTGAAGTTTAAAAAGCTTTGGAACTCTTCCATTGTTCTGGGAATTCTTCTGAAGTTTAAAAAGCTTTGGAACTCTTCCATTGTTCTGGGAATTCTGCTGAAGATTAAAATTGCTTTGGTACTCTTCCATTGTTCTCTTAATTCTGCTGATGTTTAACAATGCTTTGGAACTCTTCCATTGTTCTCGGAATTCCGCTGATGTTTAACAATGCTTTGGAACTCTTCAATTGTTCTCTGAATTCCACTGTAGTTTCAAAATGCTTTGGAACCCTTCCATTGTTCTCGCAATTCCGATGAAGTTTAACAATGCTTTGGAACTCTTCCATTGTTGTCGGAATTCTGCTGAAGTTTAAAAATGCTTTGGAACTCTTCCATTGTTCTCGGAATTCTGCTGAAGTTTAAAAATGCTTTGGAACTTTTCCATTGTTCTCGGAATTCTGCTGAAGTTTAAAAAAGCTTTGGAACTCTTCCAATGTTCTCGGAATTCCGCTGATGTTTAATAATGCTTTTGGAACTCTTCCATTTTTTACGGAATTCCGCTGATGTTTAACAATGCTTTGGAACTCTTCCATTGTTCTCGGAATTCTGGTGAAGTTAAAAATGCTTTGGAACTCTTCCATTGTTCACGGAATTCTGCTGAAGTTTAAAAAGCTTTGGAACTCTTCCATTGTTCTGGGAATTCTGCTGAAGTTTAAAATTGCTTTGGAACTCTTCCATAGTCCTCGGAATTCCACTGATGTTTAATAATGCTTTTGGAACTCTTCCATTGTTCTCATAATTCCGCTGATGTTTAACAATGCTTTGGGACTCTTCCATTGTTCTCGGAATTCCGCTGATGTTTAACAATGCTTTGGAACTCTTCCATTGTTCTCTGAATTCCACTGTAGTTTCAAAATGCTTTGGAACCCTTCCATTGTTCTCGGAATTCCGCTGAAGTGTAACAATGCTTTGGAACTCTTCCATTGTTATCGGAATTCTGCTGAAGTTTAAAAATGCTTTGGAACTCTTCCATTGTTCAAGGAATTCTGCTGAAGTTTAAAATTGCTTTGGAACTCTTCCATTGTCCTCGGAATTCCACTGATGTTTAATAATGCTTTTGGAACTCTTCCATTGTTCTCATAATTCCTCTGATGTTTAACAATGCTTTGGAACTCTTCCATTGTTCTCATAATTTCGCTGATGTTTAACAATGCTTTGGAACTCTTCCATTGTTCTCGGAATTCTGGTGAAGTTAAAAATGCTTTGGAACTCTTCCATTGTTCACGGAATTCTGCTGAAGTTAAAAAAGCTTTGGAACTCTTCCATTGTTCTGGGAATTCTGCTGAAGTTTAAAATTGCTTTGGAACTCTTCCATTGTGCTCGGAATTCAGCTGATGTTTAATAATGCTTTTGGAACTCTTCCATTGTTCTCATAATTCCGCTGATGTTTAACAATGCTTTGGAACTCTTCCATTGTTCTCGGAATTCTGCTGAAGTTTAAAAATGCTTTGGAACTCTTCCATTGTTCACGGAAATCTGCTGAAGTTTAAAAAGCTTTGGAACTCTTCCATTGTTCTGCGAATTCTTCTGAAGTTTAAAAAGCTTTGGAACTCTTCCATTGTTCTGGGAATTCTGCTGAAGATTAAAATTGCTTTGGTACTCTTACAATGTTCTCTTAAATCTGATGATGTTTAAAAATGCTTTGGAACTCTTCCATTTTTATCGGAATTCCTCTGATGTTTAACAATGATTTGGAACTCTTCAATTGTTCTCTGAATTCCACTGTAGTTTCAAAATGCTTTGGAACCCTTCCATTGTTCTCGGAATTCCGCTGAAGTTTAACAATGCATTGGAACTCTTCCATTGTTATCGGAATTCTGCTGAAGTTTAAAAATGCTTTGGAACTCTTCCATTGTTCTCGGAATTCTGCTGAAGTTTAAAAATGCTTTGGAACTTTTCCATTGTTCTCGGAATTCTGCTGAAGTTTAAAAAAGCTTTGGAACTCTTCCAATGTTCACGGAATTCCGCTGATGTTTAATAATGCTTTTGGAACTCTTCCATTTTTATCGGAATTCCGCTGATGTTTAACAATGCTTTGGAACTCTTCCATTGTTCTCGGAATTCCGCTGATGTTTAACAATGCTTTGGAACTCTTCCATTGTTCTCGGAATTCTGGTGAAGTTTAAAAATGTTTTGGAACTCTTCCATTGTTCACGGAATTCTGCTGAAGTTTAAAAAGCTTTGGAACTCTTCCATTGTTCTGGGATTTCTGCTGAAGTTTAAAATTGCTTTGGAACTCGTCCATTGTGCTCAGAATTCAGCTGATGTTTAATAATGCTTTTGGAACTCTTCCATTGTTCTCATAATTTCGCTGATGTTTAACAATGCTTTGGAACTCTTCCATTGTTCTCGGAATTCTGGTGAAGTTTAAAAATGCTTTGGAACTCTTCCATTGTTCATGGAATTCTGCTGAAGTTTAAAAAGCTTTGGAACTCTTCCATTGTTCTGGGAATTCTGCTGAAGTTTAAAATTGCTTTGGAACTCTTCCATAGTCCTCGGAATTCCACTGATGTTTAATAATGCTTTTGGAACTCTTCCATTGTTCTCATAATTCCGCTGATGTTTAACAATGCTTTGGGACTCTTCCATTGTTCTCGGAATTCCGCTGATGTTTAACAATGCTTTGGAACTCTTCCATTGTTCTCTGAATTCCACTGTAGTTTCAAAATGCTTTGGAACCCTTCCATTGTTCTCGGAATTCCGCTGAAGTGTAACAATGCTTTGGAACTCTTCCATTGTTCTCGGAATTCTGCTGAAGTTTAAAAAAGCTTTGGAACTCTTCCAATGTTCTCGGAATTCCACTGATGTTTAATAATGCTTTTGGAACTCTTCCATTTTTCTCAGAATTCCGCTGATGTTTAACAATGTTTTGGAACTCTTCCATTGTTCTCGGAATTCTGGTGAAGTTTAAAAATGCGTTGTAACTCTTCCATTGTTCACGGAATTCTGCTGAAATTTAAAAAGCTTTGGAACTCTTCCATTGTTCTGGGAATTCTGCTGAAGTTTAAAATTGCTTTGGAACTCTTCCATTGTCCTTGGAATTCTACTGATGTTTAATAATGCTTTTGGAACTCTTCCATTGTTCTCATAATTTCGCTGATGTTTAACAATGCTTTGGAACTCTTCCATTGTTCTCGGAATTCCGCTGATGTTTAACAATGCTTTGGAACTCTTCCATTGTTCTCGGAATTCTGGTGAAGTTTAAAAATGTTTTGGAACTCTTCCATTGTTCACGGAATTCTGCTGAAGTTTAAAAAGCTTTGGAACTCTTCCATTGTTCTGGGAATTCTGCTGAAGTTTAAAATTGCTTTGGAACTCTTCCATTGTGCTCGGAATTCAGCTGATGTTTAATAATGCTTTTGGAACTCTTCCATTGTTCTCATAATTCCGCTGATGTTTAACAATGCTTTGGAACTCTTCCATTGTTCTCGGAATTCTGCTGAAGTTTAAAAATGCTTTAGAACTCTTCCATTGTTCACGGAAATCTGCTGAAGTTTAAAAAGCTTTGGAACTCTTCCATTGTTCTGGGAATTCTTCTGAAGTTTAAAAAGCTTTGGAACTCTTCCATTGTTCTGGGAATTCTGCTGAAGATTAAAATTGCTTTGGTACTCTTCCATTGTTCTCGGAATTCCGCTGATGTTTAACAATGCTTTGGAACTCTTCAATTGTTCTCTGAATTCCACTGTAGTTTCAAAATGCTTTGGAACCCTTCCATTGTTCTCGCAATTCCGATGAAGTTTAACAATGCTTTGGAACTCTTCCATTGTTGTCGGAATTCTGCTGAAGTTTAAAAATGCTTTGGAACTCTTCCATTGTTCTCGGAATTCTGCTGAAGTTTAAAAATGCTTTGGAACTTTTCCATTGTTCTCGGAATTCTGCTGAAGTTTAAAAAAGCTTTGGAACTCTTCCAATGTTCTCGGAATTCCGCTGATGTTTAATAATGCTTTTGGAACTCTTCCATTTTTCTCGGAATTCCGCTGATGTTTAACAATGCTTTGGAACTCTTCCATTGTTCTCGGAATTCTGGTGAAGTTTAAAAATGCTTTGGAACTCTTCCATTGTTCATGGAATTCTGCTGAAGTTTAAAAAGCTTTGGAACTCTTCCATTGTTCTGGGAATTCTGCTGAAGTTTAAAATTGCTTTGGAACTCTTCCATAGTCCTCGGAATTCCACTGATGTTTAATAATGCTTTTGGAACTCTTCCATTGTTCTCATAATTCCGCTGATGTTTAACAATGCTTTGGGACTCTTCCATTGTTCTCATAATTCCGCTGATGTTTAACAATGCTTTGGAACTCTTCCATTGTTCTCGGAATTCTCCTGAAGTTTAAAAATGCTTTAGAACTCTTCCATTGTTCACGGAAATCTGCTGAAGTTTAAAAAGCTTTGGAACTCTTCCATTGTTCTGGGAATTCTTCTGAAGTTTAAAAAGCTTTGGAACTCTTCCATTGTTCTGGGAATTCTGCTGAAGATTAAAATTGCTTTGGTACTCTTCCATTGTTCTCGGAATTCCGCTGATGTTTAACAATGCTTTGGAACTCTTCAATTGTTCTCTGAATTCCACTGTAGTTTCAAAATGCTTTGGAACCCTTCCATTGTTCTCGGAATTCCGCTGAAGTTTAACAATGCTTTGGAACTCTTCCATTGTTATCGGAATTCTGCTGAAGTTTAAAAATGCTTTGGAACTCTTCCATTGTTCTCGGAATTCTGGTGAAGTTTAAAAATGCTTTGGAACTCTTCCATTGTTCATGGAATTCTGCTGAAGTTTAAAAAGCTTTGGAACTCTTCCATTGTTCTGGGAATTCTGCTGAAGTTTAAAATTGCTTTGGAACTCTTCCATAGTCCTCGGAATTCCACTGATGTTCAATAATGCTTTTGGAACTCTTCCATTGTTCTCATAATTCCGCTGATGTTTAACAATGCTTTGGGACTCTTCCATTGTTCTCGGAATTCTGGTGAAGTTTAAAAATGCTTTGGAACTCTTCCATTGTTCACGGAATTCTGCTGAAGTTTAAAAAGCTTTGGAACTCTTCCATTGTTCTGGGAATTCTGCTGAAGTTTAAAATTGCTTTGGAACTCTTCCATTGTCCTCGGAATTCCACTGATGTTTAATAATGCTTTTGGAACTCTTCCATTGTTCTCATAATTCCGCTGATGTTTAACAATGCTTTGGAACTCTTCCATTGTTCTCGGAATTCCGCTGATGTTTAACAATGCTTTGAAACTCTTCCATTGTTCTCGGAATTCTGGTGAAGTTTAAAAATGCTTTGGAACTCTTTCATTGTTCTCGGAATTCTGTTGATGTTTAGTAATGCTTTTGGAACTCTTCCATTGTTCTCGGATTTCCGCTGATGTTTAATAATGCTTTTTGAACTCTTCCATTGTTCTCGGAATTCTGCTGAAGTTTAAAAAAGCTTTGGAACTCTTCCAATGTTCTCGGAATTCCACTGATGTTTAATAATGCTTTTGGAACTCTTCCATTTTTCTCGGAATTCCGCTGATGTTTAACAATGCTTTGGAACTCTTCCATTGTTTTCTGAATTCCACTGTAGTTTCAAAATGCTTTGGAACCCTTCCATTGTTCTCGGAATTCTGCTGAAGTTTAACAATGCTTTGGAACTCTTCCATTGTTATCGGAATTCTGCTGAAGTTTAAAAATGCTTTGGAACTCTTCCATTGTTCTCCGAATTCTGCTGAAGTTTAAAAATGCTTTGGAACTTTTCCATTGTTCTCGGAATTCTGCTGAAGTTTAAAAAAGCTTTGGAACTCTTCCAATGTTCTCGGAATTCCACTGATGTTTAATAATGCTTTTGGAACTCTTCCATTTTTCTCGGAATTCCGCTGATGTTTAACAATGTTTTGGAACTCTTCCATTGTTCTCGGAATTCTGGTGAAGTTTAAAAATGCGTTGGAACTCTTCCATTGTTCACGGAATTCTGCTGAAATTTAAAAAGCTTTGGAACTCTTCCATTGTTCTGGGAATTCTGCTGAAGTTTAAAATTGCTTTGGAACTCTTCCATTGTCCTTGGAATTCCACTGATGTTTAATAATGCTTTTGGAACTCTTCCATTGTTCTCATAATTTCGCTGATGTTTAACAATGCTTTGGAACTCTTCCATTGTTCTCGGAATTCCGCTGATGTTTAACAATGCTTTGGAACTCTTCCATTGTTCTCGGAATTCTGGTGAAGTTTAAAAATGTTTTGGAACTCTTCCATTGTTCACGGAATTCTGCTGAAGTTTAAAAAGATTTGGAACTCTTCCATTGTTCTGGGAATTCTGCTGAAGTTTAAAATTGCTTTGGAACTCGTCCATTGTGCTCGGAATTCAGCTGATGTTTAATAATGCTTTTGGAACTCTTCCATTGTTCTCGGAATTCTGCTGACATTTAAAAATGCTTTGGATCTCTTCCATTGTTCACGGAAATCTGCTGAAGTTTAAAAAGCTTTGGAACTCTTCCATTGTTCTGGGAATTCTTCTGAAGTTTAAAAAGCTTTGGAACTCTTCCATTGTTCTGGGAATTCTGCTGAAGATTAAAATTGCTTTGGTACTCTTCCATTGTTCTCTTAATTCTGCTGATGTTTAACAATGCTTTGGAACTCTTCCATTGTTCTCGGAATTCCGCTGATGTTTAACAATGCTTTGGAACTCTTCAATTGTTCTCTGAATTCCACTGTAGTTTCAAAATGCTTTGGAACCCTTCCATTGTTCTCGCAATTCCGATGAAGTTTAACAATGCTTTGGAACTCTTCCATTGTTGTCGGAATTCTGCTGAAGTTTAAAAATGCTTTGGAACTCTTCCATTGTTCTCGGAATTCTGCTGAAGTTTAAAAATGCTTTGGAACTTTTCCATTGTTCTCGGAATTCTGCTGAAGTTTAAAAAAGCTTTGGAACTCTTCCAATGTTCTCGGAATTCCGCTGATGTTTAATAATGCTTTTGGAACTCTTCCATTTTTCTCGGAATTCCGCTGATGTTTAACAATGCTTTGGAACTCTTCCATTGTTCTCGGAATTCTGGTGAAGTTTAAAAATGCTTTGGAACTCTTCCATTGTTCATGGAATTCTGCTGAAGTTTAAAAAGCTTTGGAACTCTTCCATTGTTCTGGGAATTCTGCTGAAGTTTAAAATTGCTTTGGAACTCTTCCATAGTCCTCGGAATTCCACTGATGTTTAATAATGCTTTTGGAACTCTTCCATTGTTCTCATAATTCCGCTGATGTTTAACAATGCTTTGGGACTCTTCCATTGTTCTCGGAATTCCGCTGATGTTTAACAATGCTTTGGAACTCTTCCATTGTTCTCTGAATTCCACTGTAGTTTCAAAATGCTTTGGAACCCTTCGATTGTTCTCGGAATTCCGCTGAAGTGTAACAATGCTTTGGAACTCTTCCATTGTTATCGGAATTCTGCTGAAGTTTAAAAATGCTTTGGAACTCTTCCATTGTTCAAGGAATTCTGCTGAAGTTTAAAATTGCTTTGGAACTCTTCCATTGTCCTCGGAATTCCACTGATGTTTAATAATGCTTTTGGAACTCTTCCATTGTTCTCATAATTCCTCTGATGTTTAACAATGCTTTGGAACTCTTCCATTGTTCTCATAATTTCGCTGATGTTTAACAATGCTTTGGAACTCTTCCATTGTTCTCGGAATTCTGGTGAAGTTAAAAATGCTTTGGAACTCTTCCATTGTTCACGGAAATCTGCTGAAGTTTAAAAAGCTTTGGAACTCTTCCATTGTTCTGCGAATTCTTCTGAAGTTTAAAAAGCTTTGGAACTCTTCCATTGTTCTGGGAATTCTGCTGAAGATTAAATTTGCTTTGGTACTCTTACATTGTTCTCTTAATTCTGCTGATGTTTAACAATGCTTTGGAACTCTTCCATTTTTCTCGGAATTCCGCTGAAGTTTAACAATGCTTTGGAACTCTTCCATTGTTATCGGAATTCTGCTGAAGTTTAAAAATGCTTTGGAACTCTTCCATTGTTCTCGGAATACTGCTGAAGTTTAAAAATGCTTTGGAACTTTTCAATTGTTCTCGGAATTCTGCTGAAGTTTAAAAAAGCTTTGGAACTCTTCCAATGTTCACGGAATTCCGCTGATGTTTAATAATGCTTTTGGAACTCTTCCATTTTTCTCGGAATTCCGCTGATGTTTAACAATGCTTTGGAACTCTTCCATTGTTCTCGGAATTCCGCTGATGTTTAACAATGCTTTGGAACTCTTCCATTGTTCTCGGAATTCTGGTGAAGTTTAAAAATGTTTTGGAACTCTTCCATTGTTCACGGAATTCTGCTGAAGTTTAAAAAGCTTTGGAACTCTTCCATTGTTCTGGGAATTCTGCTGAAGTTTAAAATTGCTTTGGAACTCGTCCATTGTGCTCGGAATTCAGCTGATGTTTAATAATGCTTTTGGAACTCTTCCATTGTTCTCATAATTCCGCTGATGTTTAACAATGCTTTGGAACTCTTCCATTGTTCTCGGAATTCTGCTGACGTTTAAAAATGCTTTGGAACTCTTCCATTGTTCACGGAAATCTGCTGAAGTTTAAAAAGCTTTGGAACTCTTCCATTGTTCTGGGAATTCTTCTGAAGTTTAAAAAGCTTTGGAACTCTTCCATTGTTCTGGGAATTCTGCTGAAGATTAAAATTGCTTTGGTACTCTTCCATTGTTCTCTTAATTCTGCTGATGTTTAACAATGCTTTGGAACTCTTCCATTGTTCTCGGAATTCCGCTGATGTTTAACAATGCTTTGGAACTCTTCAATTGTTCTCTGAATTCCACTGTAGTTTCAAAATGCTTTGGAACCCTTCCATTGTTCTCGCAATTCCGATGAAGTTTAACAATGCTTTGGAACTCTTCCATTGTTGTCGGAATTCTGCTGAAGTTTAAAAATGCTTTGGAACTCTTCCATTGTTCTCGGAATTCTGCTGAAGTTTAAAAATGCTTTGGAACTTTTCCATTGTTCTCAGAATTCTGCTGAAGTTTAAAAAAGCTTTGGAACTCTTCCAATGTTCTCGGAATTCCGCTGATGTTTAATAATGCTTTTGGAACTCTTCCATTTTTCTCGGAATTCCGCTGATGTTTAACAATGCTTTGGAACTCTTCCATTGTTCTCGGAATTCTGGTGAAGTTAAAAATGCTTTGGAACTCTTCCCTTGTTCACGGAATTCTGCTGAAGTTTAAAAAGCTTTGGAACTCTTCCATTGTTCTGGGAATTCTGCTGAAGTTTAAAATTGCTTTGGAACTCTTCCATAGTCCTCGGAATTCCACTGATGTTTAATAATGCTTTTGGAACTCTTCCATTGTTCTCATAATTCCGCTGATGTTTAACAATGCTTTGGGACTCTTCCATTGTTCTCGGAATTCCGCTGATGTTTAACAATGCTTTGGAACTCTTCCATTGTTCTCTGAATTCCACTGTAGTTTCAAAATGCTTTGGAACCCTTCCATTGTTCTCGGAATTCCGCTGAAGTGTAACAATGCTTTGGAACTCTTCCATTGTTATCGGAATTCTGCTGAAGTTTAAAAATGCTTTGGAACTCTTCCATTGTTCAAGGAATTCTGCTGAAGTTTAAAATTGCTTTGGAACTCTTCCATTGTCCTCGGAATTCCACTGATGTTTAATAATGCTTTTGGAACTCTTCCATTGTTCTCATAATTTCGCTGATGTTTAACAATGCTTTGGAACTCTTCCATTGTTCTCGGAATTCTGGTGAAGTTAAAAATGCTTTGGAACTCTTCCATTGTTCACGGAATTCTGCTGAAGTTAAAAAAGCTTTGGAACTCTTCCATTGTTCTGGGAATTCTGCTGAAGTTTAAAATTGCTTTGGAACTCTTCCATTGTGCTCGGAATTCAGCTGATGTTTAATAATGCTTTTGGAACTCTTCCATTGTTCTCATAATTCCGCTGATGTTTAACAATGCTTTGGAACTCTTCCATTGTTCTCGGAATTCTGCTGAAGTTTAAAAATGCTTTGGAACTCTTCCATTGTTCACGGAAATCTGCTGAAGTTTAAAAAGCTTTGGAACTCTTCCATTGTTCTGCGAATTCTTCTGAAGTTTAAAAAGCTTTGGAACTCTTCCATTGTTCTGGGAATTCTGCTGAAGATTAAAATTGCTTTGGTACTCTTACAATGTTCTCTTAAATCTGATGATGTTTAAAAATGCTTTGGAACTCTTCCATTTTTATCGGAATTCCTCTGATGTTTAACAATGATTTGGAACTCTTCAATTGTTCTCTGAATTCCACTGTAGTTTCAAAATGCTTTGGAACCCTTCCATTGTTCTCGGAATTCCGCTGAAGTTTAACAATGCATTGGAACTCTTCCATTGTTATCGGAATTCTGCTGAAGTTTAAAAATGCTTTGGAACTCTTCCATTGTTCTCGGAATTCTGCTGAAGTTTAAAAATGCTTTGGAACTTTTCCATTGTTCTCGGAATTCTGCTGAAGTTTAAAAAAGCTTTGGAACTCTTCCAATGTTCACGGAATTCCGCTGATGTTTAATAATGCTTTTGGAACTCTTCCATTTTTATCGGAATTCCGCTGATGTTTAACAATGCTTTGGAACTCTTCCATTGTTCTCGGAATTCCGCTGATGTTTAACAATGCTTTGGAACTCTTCCATTGTTCTCGGAATTCTGGTGAAGTTTAAAAATGTTTTGGAACTCTTCCATTGTTCACGGAATTCTGCTGAAGTTTAAAAAGCTTTGGAACTCTTCCATTGTTCTGGGATTTCTGCTGAAGTTTAAAATTGCTTTGGAACTCGTCCATTGTGCTCAGAATTCAGCTGATGTTTAATAATGCTTTTGGAACTCTTCCATTGTTCTCATAATTTCGCTGATGTTTAACAATGCTTTGGAACTCTTCCATTGTTCTCGGAATTCTGGTGAAGTTTAAAAATGCTTTGGAACTCTTCCATTGTTCATGGAATTCTGCTGAAGTTTAAAAAGCTTTGGAACTCTTCCATTGTTCTGGGAATTCTGCTGAAGTTTAAAATTGCTTTGGAACTCTTCCATAGTCCTCGGAATTCCACTGATGTTTAATAATGCTTTTGGAACTCTTCCATTGTTCTCATAATTCCGCTGATGTTTAACAATGCTTTGGGACTCTTCCATTGTTCTCGGAATTCCGCTGATGTTTAACAATGCTTTGGAACTCTTCCATTGTTCTCTGAATTCCACTGTAGTTTCAAAATGCTTTGGAACCCTTCCATTGTTCTCGGAATTCCGCTGAAGTGTAACAATGCTTTGGAACTCTTCCATTGTTCTCGGAATTCTGCTGAAGTTTAAAAAAGCTTTGGAACTCTTCCAATGTTCTCGGAATTCCACTGATGTTTAATAATGCTTTTGGAACTCTTCCATTTTTCTCAGAATTCCGCTGATGTTTAACAATGTTTTGGAACTCTTCCATTGTTCTCGGAATTCTGGTGAAGTTTAAAAATGCGTTGTAACTCTTCCATTGTTCACGGAATTCTGCTGAAATTTAAAAAGCTTTGGAACTCTTCCATTGTTCTGGGAATTCTGCTGAAGTTTAAAATTGCTTTGGAACTCTTCCATTGTCCTTGGAATTCTACTGATGTTTAATAATGCTTTTGGAACTCTTCCATTGTTCTCATAATTTCGCTGATGTTTAACAATGCTTTGGAACTCTTCCATTGTTCTCGGAATTCCGCTGATGTTTAACAATGCTTTGGAACTCTTCCATTGTTCTCGGAATTCTGGTGAAGTTTAAAAATGTTTTGGAACTCTTCCATTGTTCACGGAATTCTGCTGAAGTTTAAAAAGCTTTGGAACTCTTCCATTGTTCTGGGAATTCTGCTGAAGTTTAAAATTGCTTTGGAACTCTTCCATTGTGCTCGGAATTCAGCTGATGTTTAATAATGCTTTTGGAACTCTTCCATTGTTCTCATAATTCCGCTGATGTTTAACAATGCTTTGGAACTCTTCCATTGTTCTCGGAATTCTGCTGAAGTTTAAAAATGCTTTAGAACTCTTCCATTGTTCACGGAAATCTGCTGAAGTTTAAAAAGCTTTGGAACTCTTCCATTGTTCTGGGAATTCTTCTGAAGTTTAAAAAGCTTTGGAACTCTTCCATTGTTCTGGGAATTCTGCTGAAGATTAAAATTGCTTTGGTACTCTTCCATTGTTCTCGGAATTCCGCTGATGTTTAACAATGCTTTGGAACTCTTCAATTGTTCTCTGAATTCCACTGTAGTTTCAAAATGCTTTGGAACCCTTCCATTGTTCTCGCAATTCCGATGAAGTTTAACAATGCTTTGGAACTCTTCCATTGTTGTCGGAATTCTGCTGAAGTTTAAAAATGCTTTGGAACTCTTCCATTGTTCTCGGAATTCTGCTGAAGTTTAAAAATGCTTTGGAACTTTTCCATTGTTCTCGGAATTCTGCTGAAGTTTAAAAAAGCTTTGGAACTCTTCCAATGTTCTCGGAATTCCGCTGATGTTTAATAATGCTTTTGGAACTCTTCCATTTTTCTCGGAATTCCGCTGATGTTTAACAATGCTTTGGAACTCTTCCATTGTTCTCGGAATTCTGGTGAAGTTTAAAAATGCTTTGGAACTCTTCCATTGTTCATGGAATTCTGCTGAAGTTTAAAAAGCTTTGGAACTCTTCCATTGTTCTGGGAATTCTGCTGAAGTTTAAAATTGCTTTGGAACTCTTCCATAGTCCTCGGAATTCCACTGATGTTTAATAATGCTTTTGGAACTCTTCCATTGTTCTCATAATTCCGCTGATGTTTAACAATGCTTTGGGACTCTTCCATTGTTCTCGGAATTCCGCTGATGTTTAACAATGCTTTGGAACTCTTCCATTGTTCTCTGAATTCCACTGTAGTTTCAAAATGCTTTGGAACCCTTCGATTGTTCTCGGAATTCCGCTGAAGTGTAACAATGCTTTGGAACTCTTCCATTGTTATCGGAATTCTGCTGAAGTTTAAAAATGCTTTGGAACTCTTCCATTGTTCAAGGAATTCTGCTGAAGTTTAAAATTGCTTTGGAACTCTTCCATTGTCCTCGGAATTCCACTGATGTTTAATAATGCTTTTGGAACTCTTCCATTGTTCTCATAATTCCTCTGATGTTTAACAATGCTTTGGAACTCTTCCATTGTTCTCATAATTTCGCTGATGTTTAACAATGCTTTGGAACTCTTCCATTGTTCTCGGAATTCTGGTGAAGTTAAAAATGCTTTGGAACTCTTCCATTGTTCACGGAAATCTGCTGAAGTTTAAAAAGCTTTGGAACTCTTCCATTGTTCTGCGAATTCTTCTGAAGTTTAAAAAGCTTTGGAACTCTTCCATTGTTCTGGGAATTCTGCTGAAGATTAAATTTGCTTTGGTACTCTTACATTGTTCTCTTAATTCTGCTGATGTTTAACAATGCTTTGGAACTCTTCCATTTTTCTCGGAATTCCGCTGAAGTTTAACAATGCTTTGGAACTCTTCCATTGTTATCGGAATTCTGCTGAAGTTTAAAAATGCTTTGGAACTCTTCCATTGTTCTCGGAATACTGCTGAAGTTTAAAAATGCTTTGGAACTTTTCCATTGTTCTCGGAATTCTGCTGAAGTTTAAAAAAGCTTTGGAACTCTTCCAATGTTCACGGAATTCCGCTGATGTTTAATAATGCTTTTGGAACTCTTCCATTTTTCTCGGAATTCCGCTGATGTTTAACAATGCTTTGGAACTCTTCCATTGTTCTCGGAATTCCGCTGATGTTTAACAATGCTTTGGAACTCTTCCATTGTTCTCGGAATTCTGGTGAAGTTTAAAAATGTTTTGGAACTCTTCCATTGTTCACGGAATTCTGCTGAAGTTTAAAAAGCTTTGGAACTCTTCCATTGTTCTGGGAATTCTGCTGAAGTTTAAAATTGCTTTGGAACTCGTCCATTGTGCTCGGAATTCAGCTGATGTTTAATAATGCTTTTGGAACTCTTCCATTGTTCTCATAATTCCGCTGATGTTTAACAATGCTTTGGAACTCTTCCATTGTTCTCGGAATTCTGCTGACGTTTAAAAATGCTTTGGAACTCTTCCATTGTTCACGGAAATCTGCTGAAGTTTAAAAAGCTTTGGAACTCTTCCATTGTTCTGGGAATTCTTCTGAAGTTTAAAAAGCTTTGGAACTCTTCCATTGTTCTGGGAATTCTGCTGAAGATTAAAATTGCTTTGGTACTCTTCCATTGTTCTCTTAATTCTGCTGATGTTTAACAATGCTTTGGAACTCTTTCATTGTTCTCGGAATTCCGCTGATGTTTAACAATGCTTTGGAACTCTTCAATTGTTCTCTGAATTCCACTGTAGTTTCAAAATGCTTTGGAACCCTTCCATTGTTCTCGCAATTCCGATGAAGTTTAACAATGCTTTGGAACTCTTCCATTGTTGTCGGAATTCTGCTGAAGTTTAAAAATGCTTTGGAACTCTTCCATTGTTCTCGGAATTCTGCTGAAGTTTAAAAATGCTTTGGAACTTTTCCATTGTTCTCGGAATTCTGCTGAAGTTTAAAAAAGCTTTGGAACTCTTCCAATGTTCTCGGAATTCCGCTGATGTTTAATAATGCTTTTGGAACTCTTCCATTTTTCTCGGAATTCCGCTGATGTTTAACAATGCTTTGGAACTCTTCCATTGTTCTCGGAATTCTGGTGAAGTTAAAAATGCTTTGGAACTCTTCCATTGTTCACGGAATTCTGCTGAAGTTTAAAAAGCTTTGGAACTCTTCCATTGTTCTGGGAATTCTGCTGAAGTTTAAAATTGCTTTGGAACTCTTCCATAGTCCTCGGAATTCCACTGATGTTTAATAATGCTTTTGGAACTCTTCCATTGTTCTCATAATTCCGCTGATGTTTAACAATGCTTTGGGACTCTTCCATTGTTCTCGGAATTCCGCTGATGTTTAACAATGCTTTGGAACTCTTCCATTGTTCTCTGAATTCCACTGTAGTTTCAAAATGCTTTGGAACCCTTCCATTGTTCTCGGAATTCCGCTGAAGTGTAACAATGCTTTGGAACTCTTCCATTGTTATCGGAATTCTGCTGAAGTTTAAAAATGCTTTGGAACTCTTCCATTGTTCAAGGAATTCTGCTGAAGTTTAAAATTGCTTTGGAACTCTTCCATTGTCCTCGGAATTCCACTGATGTTTAATAATGCTTTTGGAACTCTTCCATTGTTCTCATAATTCCTCTGATGTTTAACAATGCTTTGGAACTCTTCCATTGTTCTCATAATTTCGCTGATGTTTAACAATGCTTTGGAACTCTTCCATTGTTCTCGGAATTCTGGTGAAGTTAAAAATGCTTTGGAACTCTTCCATTGTTCACGGAATTCTGCTGAAGTTAAAAAAGCTTTGGAACTCTTCCATTGTTCTGGGAATTCTGCTGAAGTTTAAAATTGCTTTGGAACTCTTCCATTGTGCTCGGAATTCAGCTGATGTTTAATAATGCTTTTGGAACTCTTCCATTGTTCTCATAATTCCGCTGATGTTTAACAATGCTTTGGAACTCTTCCATTGTTCTCGGAATTCTGCTGAAGTTTAAAAATGCTTTGGAACTCTTCCATTGTTCACGGAAATCTGCTGAAGTTTAAAAAGCTTTGGAACTCTTCCATTGTTCTGCGAATTCTTCTGAAGTTTAAAAAGCTTTGGAACTCTTCCATTGTTCTGGGAATTCTGCTGAAGATTAAAATTGCTTTGGTACTCTTACAATGTTCTCTTAAATCTGATGATGTTTAAAAATGCTTTGGAACTCTTCCATTTTTCTCGGAATTCCTCTGATGTTTAACAATGATTTGGAACTCTTCAATTGTTCTCTGAATTCCACTGTAGTTTCAAAATGCTTTGGAACCCTTCCATTGTTCTCGGAATTCCGCTGAAGTTTAACAATGCATTGGAACTCTTCCATTGTTATCGGAATTCTGCTGAAGTTTAAAAATGCTTTGGAACTCTTCCATTGTTCTCGGAATTCTGCTGAAGTTTAAAAATGCTTTGGAACTTTTCCATTGTTCTCGGAATTCTGCTGAAGTTTAAAAAAGCTTTGGAACTCTTCCAATGTTCACGGAATTCCGCTGATGTTTAATAATGCTTTTGGAACTCTTCCATTTTTATCGGAATTCCGCTGATGTTTAACAATGCTTTGGAACTCTTCCATTGTTCTCGGAATTCCGCTGATGTTTAACAATGCTTTGGAACTCTTCCATTGTTCTCGGAATTCTGGTGAAGTTTAAAAATGTTTTGGAACTCTTCCATTGTTCACGGAATTCTGCTGAAGTTTAAAAAGCTTTGGAACTCTTCCATTGTTCTGGGATTTCTGCTGAAGTTTAAAATTGCTTTGGAACTCGTCCATTGTGCTCAGAATTCAGCTGATGTTTAATAATGCTTTTGGAACTCTTCCATTGTTCTCATAATTTCGCTGATGTTTAACAATGCTTTGGAACTCTTCCATTGTTCTCGGAATTCTGGTGAAGTTTAAAAATGCTTTGGAACTCTTCCATTGTTCATGGAATTCTGCTGAAGTTTAAAAAGCTTTGGAACTCTTCCATTGTTCTGGGAATTCTGCTGAAGTTTAAAATTGCTTTGGAACTCTTCCATAGTCCTCGGAATTCCACTGATGTTTAATAATGCTTTTGGAACTCTTCCATTGTTCTCATAATTCCGCTGATGTTTAACAATGCTTTGGGACTCTTCCATTGTTCTCGGAATTCCGCTGATGTTTAACAATGCTTTGGAACTCTTCCATTGTTCTCTGAATTCCACTGTAGTTTCAAAATGCTTTGGAACCCTTCCATTGTTCTCGGAATTCCGCTGAAGTGTAACAATGCTTTGGAACTCTTCCATTGTTCTCGGAATTCTGCTGAAGTTTAAAAAAGCTTTGGAACTCTTCCAATGTTCTCGGAATTCCACTGATGTTTAATAATGCTTTTGGAACTCTTCCATTTTTCTCAGAATTCCGCTGATGTTTAACAATGTTTTGGAACTCTTCCATTGTTCTCGGAATTCTGGTGAAGTTTAAAAATGCGTTGTAACTCTTCCATTGTTCACGGAATTCTGCTGAAATTTAAAAAGCTTTGGAACTCTTCCATTGTTCTGGGAATTCTGCTGAAGTTTAAAATTGCTTTGGAACTCTTCCATTGTCCTTGGAATTCTACTGATGTTTAATAATGCTTTTGGAACTCTTCCATTGTTCTCATAATTTCGCTGATGTTTAACAATGCTTTGGAACTCTTCCATTGTTCTCGGAATTCCGCTGATGTTTAACAATGCTTTGGAACTCTTCCATTGTTCTCGGAATTCTGGTGAAGTTTAAAAATGTTTTGGAACTCTTCCATTGTTCACGGAATTCTGCTGAAGTTTAAAAAGCTTTGGAACTCTTCCATTGTTCTGGGAATTCTGCTGAAGTTTAAAATTGCTTTGGAACTCTTCCATTGTGCTCGGAATTCAGCTGATGTTTAATAATGCTTTTGGAACTCTTCCATTGTTCTCATAATTCCGCTGATGTTTAACAATGCTTTGGAACTCTTCCATTGTTCTCGGAATTCTGCTGAAGTTTAAAAATGCTTTAGAACTCTTCCATTGTTCACGGAAATCTGCTGAAGTTTAAAAAGCTTTGGAACTCTTCCATTGTTCTGGGAATTCTTCTGAAGTTTAAAAAGCTTTGGAACTCTTCCATTGTTCTGGGAATTCTGCTGAAGATTAAAATTGCTTTGGTACTCTTCCATTGTTCTCGGAATTCCGCTGATGTTTAACAATGCTTTGGAACTCTTCAATTGTTCTCTGAATTCCACTGTAGTTTCAAAATGCTTTGGAACCCTTCCATTGTTCTCGGAATTCCGCTGAAGTTTAACAATGCTTTGGAACTCTTCCATTGTTATCGGAATTCTGCTGAAGTTTAAAAATGCTTTGGAACTCTTCCATTGTTCTCGGAATTCTGCTGAAGTTTAAAAATGCTTTTGGAACTTTTCCATTGTTCTCGGAATTCTGCTGAAGTTTAAAAAAGCTTTGGAACTCTTCCAATGTTTTCGGAATTCCGCTGATGTTTAATAATGCTTTTGGAACTCTTCCATTTTTCTCGGAATTCCGCTGATGTTTAACAATGCTTTGGAACTCTTCCATTGTTCTCGGAATTCTGGTGAAGTTTAAAAATGCTTTGGAACTCTTCCATTGTTCATGGAATTCTGCTGAAGTTTAAAAAGCTTTGGAACTCTTCCATTGTTCTGGGAATTCTGCTGAAGTTTAAAATTGCTTTGGAACTCTTCCATAGTCCTCGGAATTCCACTGATGTTCAATAATGCTTTTGGAACTCTTCCATTGTTCTCATAATTCCGCTGATGTTTAACAATGCTTTGGGACTCTTCCATTGTTCTCGGAATTCCGCTGATGTTTAACAATGCTTTGGAACTCTTGCATTGTTCTCGGAATTCTGGTGAAGTTTAAAAATGCTTTGGAACTCTTCCATTGTTCACGGAATTCTGCTGAAGTTTAAAAAGCTTTGGAACTCTTCCATTGTTGTGGGAATTCTGCTGAAGTTTAAAATTGCTTTGGAACTCTTCCATTGTCCTCGGAATTCCACTGATGTTTAATAATGCTTTTGGAACTCTTCCATTGTTCTCATAATTCCGCTGATGTTTAACAATGCTTTGGAACTCTTCCATTGTTCTCGGAATTCCGCTGATGTTTACCAATGCTTTGAAACTCTTCCATTGTTCTCGGAATTCTGGTGAAGTTTAAAAATGCTTTGGAACTCTTTCATTGTTCTCGGAATTCTGTTGATGTTTAGTAATGCTTTTGGAACTCTTCCATTGTTCGCGGATTTCCGCTGATGTTTAATAATGCTTTTTGAACTCTTCCATTGTTCTCGGAATTCCGCTGATGTTTAACAATGCTTTGGAACTCTTCCATTGTTTTCTGAATTCCACTGTAGTTTCAAAATGCTTTGGAACCCTTCCATTGTTCTCGGAATTCTGCTGAAGTTTAACAATGCTTTGGAACTCTTCCATTGTTATGGGAATTCTGCTGAAGTTTAAAAATGCTTTGGAACTCTTCCATTGTTCTCCGAATTCTGCTGAAGTTTAAAAATGCTTTGGAACTTTTCCATTGTTCTCGGAATTCTGCTGAAGTTTAAAAAAGCTTTGGAACTCTTCCAATGTTCTCGGAATTCCACTGATGTTTAATAATGCTTTTGGAACTCTTCCATTTTTCTCGGAATTCCGCTGATGTTTAACAATGTTTTGGAACTCTTCCATTTTTCTCGGAATTCCGCTGAAGTTTAACAATGCTTTGTAACTCTTCCATTGTTCTCGGAATTCTGGTGAAGTTTAAAAATGCGTTGGAACTCTTCCATTGTTCACGGAATTCTGCTGAAATTTAAAAAGCTTTGGAACTCTTCCATTGTTCTGGGAATTCTGCTGAAGTTTAAAATTGCTTTGGAACTCTTCCATTGTCCTCGGAATTCCGCTGATGTTTAACAATGCTTTGGAACTCTTCCATTGTTCTCGGAATTCTGGTGAAGTTAAAAATGCTTTGGAACTCTTCCATTGTTCACGGAATTCTGCTGAAGTTTAAAAAGCTTTGGAACTCTTCCATTGTTCTGGGAATTCTGCTGAAGTTTAAAATTGCTTTGGAACTCTTCCATAGTGCTCGGAATTCAGCTGATGTTTAATAATGCTTTTGGAACTCTTCCATTGTTCTCATAATTCCGCTGATGTTTAACAATGCTTTGGAACTCTTCCATTGTTCTCGGAATTCTGCTGAAGTTTAAAAATGCTTTGGAACTCTTCCATTGTTCACGGAAATCTGCTGAAGTTTAAAAAGCTTTGGAACTCTTCCATTGTTCTGGGAATTCTTCTGAAGTTTAAAAAGCTTTGGAACTCTTCCATTGTTCTGGGAATTCTGCTGAAGATTAAAATTGCTTTGGTACTCTTACATTGTTCTCTAAATTCTGCTGATGTTTAACAATGCTTTGGAACTCTTCCATTTTTCTCGGAATTCCGCTGATGTTTAACAATGCTTTGGAACTCTTCAATTGTTCTCTGAATTCCACTGTAGTTTCAAAATGCTTTGGAACCCTTCCATTGTTCTCGGAATTCCGCTGAAGTTTAACAATGCTTTGGAACTCTTCCATTGTTATCGGAATTCTGCTGAAGTTTAAAAATGCTTTGGAACTCTTCCATTGTTCTGGGAATTCTGCTGAAGTTTAAAATTGCTTTGGAACAATTCATAGTCCTCAGAATTCCACTGATGTTTAATAATGCTTTTGGAACTCTTCCATTGTTCTCATAATTCCGCTGATGTTTAACAATGCATTGGAACTCTTCCATTGTTCTCGGAATTCTGGTGAAGTTTAAAAATGCTTTGGAATTCTTCCATTGTTCACGGAATTCTGCTGAAGTTTAAAAAGCTTTGGAACTCTTACATTGTTCTGGGAATACTGCTGAAGTTTAAAAATGCTTTGGAACTCTTCCATTGTCCTCGGAATTCCACTGATGTTTAATAATGCTTTTGGAACTCTTCCATTGTTCTCGGAATTCCGCTGATGTTTAACAATGCTTTGAAACTCTTCCATTGTTCTCGGAATTCTGGTGAAGTTTAAAAATGCTTTGGAACTCTTCCATTGTTCACGGAATTCTGCTGAAGTTTAAAAAGCTTTGGAACTCTTCCATTGTTCTGGGAATTCTGCTGAAGTTTAAAATTGCATTGGAACTCTTCCATTGTTTTTGGAATTCCGCTGATGTTTGATAATGCTTTTGGAACTCTTCCATTGTTCTCATAATTCCGCTGATGTTTAACAATGCTTTGGAACTCTTCCATTGTTCTGGGAATTCTGCTGAAGTTTAAAATTGCTTTGGAACTCTTCCATTGTCCTCGGAATTCCACTGATGTTTAATAATGCTTTTGGAACTCTTCCATTGTTCTCATAATTTCGCTGATGTTTAACAATGCTTTGGAACTCTTCCATTGTTCTCGGAATTCCGCTGATGTTTAACAATGCTTTGGAACTCTTCCATTGTTCTCGGAATTCTGGTGAGGTTTAAAAATGTTTTGGAACTCTTCCATTGTTCACGGAATTCTGCTGAAGTTTAAAAAGCTTTGGAACTCTTCCATTGTTCTGGGAATTCTGCTGAAGTTTAAAATTGCTTTGGAACTCGTCCATTGTGCTCGGAATTCAGCTGATGTTTAATAATGCTTTTGGAACTTTTCCATTGTTCTCATAATTCCGCTGATGTTTAACAATGCTTTGGAACTCTTCCATTGTTCTCGGAATTCTGCTGAAGTTTAAAAATGCTTTGGAACTCTTCCATTGTTCACGGAAATCTGCTGAAGTTTAAAAAGCTTTGGAACTCTTCCATTGTTCTGGGAATTCTGCTGAAGTTTAAAATTGCTTTGGAACAATTCATAGTCCTCGGAATTCCACTGATGTTTAATAATGCTTTTGGAACTCTTCCATTGTTCTCATAATTCCGCTGATGTTTAACAATGCATTGGAACTCTTCCATTGTTCTCGGAATTCTGGTGAAGTTTAAAAATGCTTTGGAACTCTTCCATTGTTCACGGAATTCTGCTGAAGTTTAAAAAGCTTTGGAACTCTTACATTGTTCTGGGAATACTGCTGAAGTTTAAAAATGCTTTGGAACTCTTCCATTGTCCTCGGAATTCCACTGATGTTTAATAATGCTTTTGGAACTCTTCCATTGTTCTCGGAATTCCGCTGATGTTTAACAATGCTTTGAAACTCTTCCATTGTTCTCGGAATTCTGGTGAAGTTTAAAAATGCTTTGGAACTCTTCCATTGTTCACGGAATTCTGCTGAAGTTTAAAAAGCTTTGGAACTCTTCCATTGTTCTGGGAATTCTGCTGAAGTTTAAAATTGCATTGGAACTCTTCCATTGTTTTTGGAATTCCGCTGATGTTTGATAATGCTTTTGGAACTCTTCCATTGTTCTCATAATTCCGCTGATGTTTAACAATGCTTTGGAACTCTTCCATTGTTCTGGGAATTCTGCTGAAGTTTAAAATTGCTTTGCAACTCTTCCATTGTCCTCGGAATTCCACTGATGTTTAATAATGCTTTTGGAACTCTTCCATTGTTCTCATAATTTCGCTGATGTTTAACAATGCTTTGGAACTCTTCCATTGTTCTCGGAATTCCGCTGATGTTTAACAATGCTTTGGAACTCTTCCATTGTTCTCGGAATTCTGGTGAGGTTTAAAAATGTTTTGGAACTCTTCCATTGTTCACGGAATTCTGCTGAAGTTTAAAAAGCTTTGGAACTCTTCCATTGTTCTGGGAATTCTGCTGAAGTTTAAAATTGCTTTGGAACTCGTCCATTGTGCTCGGAATTCAGCTGATGTTTAATAATGCTTTTGGAACTTTTCCATTGTTCTCATAATTCCGCTGATGTTTAACAATGCTTTGGAACTCTTCCATTGTTCTCGGAATTCTGCTGAAGTTTAAAAATGCTTTGGAACTCTTCCATTGTTCACGGAAATCTGCTGAAGTTTAAAAAGCTTTGGAACTCTTCCATTGTTCTGGGAATTCTTCTGAAGTTTAAAAAGCTTTGGAACTCTTCCATTGTTCTGGGAATTCTGCTGAAGATTAAAATTGCTTTGGTACTCTTCCATTGTTCTCTTAATTCTGCTGATGTTTAACAATGCTTTGGAACTCTTCCATTGTTCTCGGATTTCCGCTGATGTTTAACAATGCTTTGGAACTCTTCAATTGTTCTCTGAATTCCACTGTAGTTTCAAAATGCTTTGGAACTTTTCCATTGTTCTCGGAATTCTGCTGAAGTTTAAAAAAGCTTTGGAACTCTTCCAATGTTCTCGGAATTCCGCTGATGTTTAATAATGCTTTTGGAACTCTTCCATTTTTCTCGGAATTCCGCTGATGTTTAACAATGCTTTGGAACTCTTCCATTGTTCTCGGAATTCTGGTGAAGTTTAAAAATGCTTTGGAACTCTTCCATTGTTCATGGAATTCTGCTGAAGTTTAAAAAGCTTTGGAACTCTTCCATTGTTCTGGGAATTCTGCTGAAGTTTAAAATTGCTTTGGAACTCTTCCATAGTCCTCGGAATTCCACTGATGTTTAATAATGCTTTTGGAACTCTTCCATTGTTCTCATAATTCCGCTGATGATTAACAATGCTTTGGGACTCTTCCATTGTTCTCGGAATTCCGCTGATGTTTAACAATGCTTTGGAACTCTTCCATTGTTCTCTGAATTCCACTGTAGTTTCAAAATGCTTTGGAACCCTTCCATTGTTCTCGGAATTCCGCTGAAGTGTAACAATGCTTTGGAACTCTTCCATTGTTATCGGAATTCTGCTGAAGTTTAAAAATGCTTTGGAACTCTTCCATTGTTCAAGGAATTCTGCTGAAGTTTAAAATTGCTTTGGAACTCTTCCATTGTCCTCGGAATTCCTCTGATGTTTAACAATGCTTTGGAACTCTTCCATTGTTCTCATAATTTCGCTGATGTTTAACAATGCTTTGGAACTCTTCCATTGTTCTCGGAATTCTGGTGAAGTTAAAAATGCTTTGGAACTCTTCCATTGTTCACGGAATTCTGCTGAAGTTAAAAAAGCTTTGGAACTCTTCCATTGTTCTGGGAATTCTGCTGAAGTTTAAAATTGCTTTGGAACTCTTCCATTGTGCTCGGAATTCAGCTGATGTTTAATAATGCTTTTGGAACTCTTCCATTGTTCTCATAATTCCGCTGATGTTTAACAATGCTTTGGAACTCTTCCATTGTTCTCGGATTTCTGCTGAAGTTTAAAAATGCTTTGGAACTCTTCCATTGTTCACGGAAATCTGCTGAAGTTTAAAAAGCTTTGGAACTCTTCCATTGTTCTGCGAATTCTTCTGAAGTTTAAAAAGCTTTGGAACTCTTCCATTGTTCTGGGAATTCTGCTGAAGATTAAAATTGCTTTGGTACTCTTACATTGTTCTCTAAATTCTGCTGATGTTTAACAATGCTTTGGAACTCTTCCATTTTTCTCGGAATTCCGCTGATGTTTAACAATGCTTTGGAACTCTTCAATTGTTCTCTGAATTCCACTGTAGTTTCAAAATGCTTTGGAACCCTTCCATTGTTCTCGGAATTCCGCTGAAGTTTAACAATGCTTTGGAACTCTTCCATTGTTATCGGAATTCTGCTGAAGTTTAAAAATGCTTTGGAACTCTTCCATTGTTCTGGGAATTCTGCTGAAGTTTAAAATTGCTTTGGAACAATTCATAGTCCTCAGAATTCCACTGATGTTTAATAATGCTTTTGGAACTCTTCCATTGTTCTCATAATTCCGCTGATGTTTAACAATGCATTGGAACTCTTCCATTGTTCTCGGAATTCTGGTGAAGTTTAAAAATGCTTTGGAACTCTTCCATTGTTCACGGAATTCTGCTGAAGTTTAAAAAGCTTTGGAACTCTTACATTGTTCTGGGAATACTGCTGAAGTTTAAAAATGCTTTGGAACTCTTCCATTGTCCTCGGAATTCCACTGATGTTTAATAATGCTTTTGGAACTCTTCCATTGTTCTCGGAATTCCGCTGATGTTTAACAATGCTTTGAAACTCTTCCATTGTTCTCGGAATTCTGGTGAAGTTTAAAAATGCTTTGGAACTCTTCCATTGTTCACGGAATTCTGCTGAAGTTTAAAAAGCTTTGGAACTCTTCCATTGTTCTGGGAATTCTGCTGAAGTTTAAAATTGCATTGGAACTCTTCCATTGTTTTTGGAATTCCGCTGATGTTTGATAATGCTTTTGGAACTCTTCCATTGTTCTCATAATTCCGCTGATGTTTAACAATGCTTTGGAACTCTTCCATTGTTCTGGGAATTCTGCTGAAGTTTAAAATTGCTTTGGAACTCTTCCATTGTCCTCGGAATTCCACTGATGTTTAATAATGCTTTTGGAACTCTTCCATTGTTCTCATAATTTCGCTGATGTTTAACAATGCTTTGGAACTCTTCCATTGTTCTCGGAATTCCGCTGATGTTTAACAATGCTTTGGAACTCTTCCATTGTTCTCGGAATTCTGGTGAGGTTTAAAAATGTTTTGGAACTCTTCCATTGTTCACGGAATTCTGCTGAAGTTTAAAAAGCTTTGGAACTCTTCCATTGTTCTGGGAATTCTGCTGAAGTTTAAAATTGCTTTGGAACTCGTCCATTGTGCTCGGAATTCAGCTGATGTTTAATAATGCTTTTGGAACTTTTCCATTGTTCTCATAATTCCGCTGATGTTTAACAATGCTTTGGAACTCTTCCATTGTTCTCGGAATTCTGCTGAAGTTTAAAAATGCTTTGGAACTCTTCCATTGTTCACGGAAATCTGCTGAAGTTTAAAAAGCTTTGGAACTCTTCCATTGTTCTGGGAATTCTGCTGAAGTTTAAAATTGCTTTGGAACAATTCATAGTCCTCGGAATTCCACTGATGTTTAATAATGCTTTTGGAACTCTTCCATTGTTCTCATAATTCCGCTGATGTTTAACAATGCATTGGAACTCTTCCATTGTTCTCGGAATTCTGGTGAAGTTTAAAAATGCTTTGGAACTCTTCCATTGTTCACGGAATTCTGCTGAAGTTTAAAAAGCTTTGGAACTCTTACATTGTTCTGGGAATACTGCTGAAGTTTAAAAATGCTTTGGAACTCTTCCATTGTCCTCGGAATTCCACTGATGTTTAATAATGCTTTTGGAACTCTTCCATTGTTCTCGGAATTCCGCTGATGTTTAACAATGCTTTGAAACTCTTCCATTGTTCTCGGAATTCTGGTGAAGTTTAAAAATGCTTTGGAACTCTTCCATTGTTCACGGAATTCTGCTGAAGTTTAAAAAGCTTTGGAACTCTTCCATTGTTCTGGGAATTCTGCTGAAGTTTAAAATTGCATTGGAACTCTTCCATTGTTTTTGGAATTCCGCTGATGTTTGATAATGCTTTTGGAACTCTTCCATTGTTCTCATAATTCCGCTGATGTTTAACAATGCTTTGGAACTCTTCCATTGTTCTGGGAATTCTGCTGAAGTTTAAAATTGCTTTGGAACTCTTCCATTGTCCTCGGAATTCCACTGATGTTTAATAATGCTTTTGGAACTCTTCCATTGTTCTCATAATTTCGCTGATGTTTAACAATGCTTTGGAACTCTTCCATTGTTCTCGGAATTCCGCTGATGTTTAACAATGCTTTGGAACTCTTCCATTGTTCTCGGAATTCTGGTGAGGTTTAAAAATGTTTTGGAACTCTTCCATTGTTCACGGAATTCTGCTGAAGTTTAAAAAGCTTTGGAACTCTTCCATTGTTCTGGGAATTCTGCTGAAGTTTAAAATTGCTTTGGAACTCGTCCATTGTGCTCGGAATTCAGCTGATGTTTAATAATGCTTTTGGAACTTTTCCATTGTTCTCATAATTCCGCTGATGTTTAACAATGCTTTGGAACTCTTCCATTGTTCTCGGAATTCTGCTGAAGTTTAAAAATGCTTTGGAACTCTTCCATTGTTCACGGAAATCTGCTGAAGTTTAAAAAGCTTTGGAACTCTTCCATTGTTCTGGGAATTCTTCTGAAGTTTAAAAAGCTTTGGAACTCTTCCATTGTTCTGGGAATTCTGCTGAAGATTAAAATTGCTTTGGTACTCTTCCATTGTTCTCTTAATTCTGCTGATGTTTAACAATGCTTTGGAACTCTTCCATTGTTCTCGGATTTCCGCTGATGTTTAACAATGCTTTGGAACTCTTCAATTGTTCTCTGAATTCCACTGTAGTTTCAAAATGCTTTGGAACTTTTCCATTGTTCTCGGAATTCTGCTGAAGTTTAAAAAAGCTTTGGAACTCTTCCAATGTTCTCGGAATTCCGCTGATGTTTAATAATGCTTTTGGAACTCTTCCATTTTTCTCGGAATTCCGCTGATGTTTAACAATGCTTTGGAACTCTTCCATTGTTCTCGGAATTCTGGTGAAGTTTAAAAATGCTTTGGAACTCTTCCATTGTTCATGGAATTCTGCTGAAGTTTAAAAAGCTTTGGAACTCTTCCATTGTTCTGGGAATTCTGCTGAAGTTTAAAATTGCTTTGGAACTCTTCCATAGTCCTCGGAATTCCACTGATGTTTAATAATGCTTTTGGAACTCTTCCATTGTTCTCATAATTCCGCTGATGTTTAACAATGCTTTGGGACTCTTCCATTGTTCTCGGAATTCCGCTGATGTTTAACAATGCTTTGGAACTCTTCCATTGTTCTCTGAATTCCACTGTAGTTTCAAAATGCTTTGGAACCCTTCCATTGTTCTCGGAATTCCGCTGAAGTGTAACAATGCTTTGGAACTCTTCCATTGTTATCGGAATTCTGCTGAAGTTTAAAAATGCTTTGGAACTCTTCCATTGTTCACGGAATTCTGCTGAAGTTTAAAATTGCTTTGGAACTCTTCCATTGTCCTCGGAATTCCTCTGATGTTTAACAATGCTTTGGAACTCTTCCATTGTTCTCATAATTTCGCTGATGTTTAACAATGCTTTGGAACTCTTCCATTGTTCTCGGAATTCTGGTGAAGTTAAAAATGCTTTGGAACTCTTCCATTGTTCACGGAATTCTGCTGAAGTTAAAAAAGCTTTGGAACTCTTCCATTGTTCTGGGAATTCTGCTGAAGTTTAAAATTGCTTTGGAACTCTTCCATTGTGCTCGGAATTCAGCTGATGTTTAATAATGCTTTTGGAACTCTTCCATTGTTCTCATAATTCCGCTGATGTTTAACAATGCTTTGGAACTCTTCCATTGTTCTCGGATTTCTGCTGAAGTTTAAAAATGCTTTGGAACTCTTCCATTGTTCACGGAAATCTGCTGAAGTTTAAAAAGCTTTGGAACTCTTCCATTGTTCTGCGAATTCTTCTGAAGTTTAAAAAGCTTTGGAACTCTTCCATTGTTCTGGGAATTCTGCTGAAGATTAAAATTGCTTTGGTACTCTTACAATGTTCTCTTAAATCTGATGATGTTTAAAAATGCTTTGGAACTCTTCCATTTTTCTCGGAATTCCTCTGATGTTTAACAATGATTTGGAACCCTTCCATTGTTCTCGGAATTCCGCTGAAGTTTAACAATGCATTGGAACTCTTCCATTGTTATCGGAATTCTGCTGAAGTTTAAAAATGCTTTGGAACTCTTCCATTGTTCTCGGAATTCTGCTGAAGTTTAAAAATGCTTTGGAACTTTTCCATTGTTCTCGGAATTCTGCTGAAGTTTAAAAAAGATTTGGAACTCTTCCAATGTTCACGGAATTCCGCTGATGTTTAATAATGCTTTTGGAACTCTTCCATTTTTATCGGAATTCCGCTGATGTTTAACAATGCTTTGGAACTCTTCCATTGTTCTCGGAATTCCGCTGATGTTTAACAATGCTTTGGAACTCTTCCATTGTTCTCGGAATTCTGGTGAAGTTTAAAAATGTTTTGGAACTCTTCCATTGTTCACGGAATTCTGCTGAAGTTTAAAAAGCTTTGGAACTCTTCCATTGTTCTGGGAATTCTGCTGAAGTTTAAAATTGCTTTGGAACTCGTCCATTGTGCTCAGAATTCAGCTGATGTTTAATAATGCTTTTGGAACTCTTCCATTGTTCTCATAATTTCGCTGATGTTTAACAATGCTTTGGAACTCTTCCATTGTTCTCGGAATTCTGGTGAAGTTTAAAAATGCTTTGGAACTCTTCCATTGTTCATGGAATTCTGCTGAAGTTTAAAAAGCTTTGGAACTCTTCCATTGTTCTGGGAATTCTGCTGAAGTTTAAAATTGCTTTGGAACTCTTCCATACTCCTCGGAATTCCACTGATGTTTAATAATGCTTTTGGAACTCTTCCATTGTTCTCATAATTCCGCTGATGTTTAACAATGCTTTGGGACTCTTCCATTGTTCTCGGAATTCCGCTGATGTTTAACAATGCTTTGGAACTCTTCCATTGTTCTCTGAATTCCACTGTAGTTTCAAAATGCTTTGGAACCCTTCCATTGTTCTCGGAATTCCGCTGAAGTGTAACAATGCTTTGGAACTCTTCCATTGTTCTCGGAATTCTGCTGAAGTTTAAAAAAGCTTTGGAACTCTTCCAATGTTCTCGGAATTCCACTGATGTTTAATAATGCTTTTGGAACTCTTCCATTTTTCTCAGAATTCCGCTGATGTTTAACAATGTTTTGGAACTCTTCCATTGTTCTCGGAATTCTGGTGAAGTTTAAAAATGCGTTGTAACTCTTCCATTGTTCACGGAATTCTGCTGAAATTTAAAAAGCTTTGGAACTCTTCCATTGTTCTGGGAATTCTGCTGAAGTTTAAAATTGCTTTGGAACTCTTCCATTGTCCTTGGAATTCCACTGATGTTTAATAATGCTTTTGGAACTCTTCCATTGTTCTCATAATTTCGCTGATGTTTAACAATGCTTTGGAACTCTTCCATTGTTCTCGGAATTCCGCTGATGTTTAACAATGCTTTGGAACTCTTCCATTGTTCTCGGAATTCTGGTGAAGTTTAAAAATGTTTTGGAACTCTTCCATTGTTCACGGAATTCTGCTGAAGTTTAAAAAGCTTTGGAACGCTTCCATTGTTCTGGGAATTCTGCTGAAGTTTAAAATTGCTTTGGAACTCTTCCATTGTGCTCGGAATTCAGCTGATGTTTAATAATGCTTTTGGAACTCTTCCATTGTTCTCATAATTCCGCTGATGTTTAACAATGCTTTGGAACTCTTCCATTGTTCTCGGAATTCTGCTGAAGTTTAAAAATGCTTTAGAACTCTTCCATTGTTCACGGAAATCTGCTGAAGTTTAAAAAGCTTTGGAACTCTTCCATTGTTCTGGGAATTCTTCTGAAGTTTAAAAAGCTTTGGAACTCTTCCATTGTTCTGGGAATTCTGCTGAAGATTAAAATTGCTTTGGTACTCTTCCATTGTTCTCGGAATTCCGCTGATGTTTAACAATGCTTTGGAACTCTTCAATTGTTCTCTGAATTCCACTGTAGTTTCAAAATGCTTTGGAACCCTTCCATTGTTCTCGGAATTCCGCTGAAGTTTAACAATGCTTTGGAACTCTTCCATTGTTATCGGAATTCTGCTGAAGTTTAAAAATGCTTTGGAACTCTTCCATTGTTCTCAGAATTCTGCTGAAGTTTAAAAATGCTTTGGAACTTTTCCATTGTTCTCGGAATTCTGCTGAAGTTTAAAAAAGCTTTGGAACTCTTCCAATGTTTTCGGAATTCCGCTGATGTTTAATAATGCTTTTGGAACTCTTCCATTTTTCTCGGAATTCCGCTGATGTTTAACAATGCTTTGGAACTCTTCCATTGTTCTCGGAATTCTGGTGAAGTTTAAAAATGCTTTGGAACTCTTCCATTGTTCATGGAATTCTGCTGAAGTTTAAAAAGCTTTGGAACTCTTCCATTGTTCTGGGAATTCTGCTGAAGTTTAAAATTGCTTTGGAACTCTTCCATAGTCCTCGGAATTCCACTGATGTTCAATAATGCTTTGGAACTCTTCCATTGTTCTCATAATTCCGCTGATGTTTAACAATGCTTTGGAACTCTTCCATTGTTCTCGGAATTCCGCTGATGTTTAACAATGCTTTGAAACTCTTCCATTGTTCTCGGAATTCTGGTGAAGTTTAAAAATGCTTTGGAACTCTTTCATTGTTCTCGGAATTCTGTTGATGTTTAGTAATGCTTTTGGAACTCTTCCATTGTTCGCGGATTTCCGCTGATGTTTAATAATGCTTTTTGAACTCTTCCATTGTTCTCGGAATTCCGCTGATGTTTAACAATGCTTTGGAACTCTTCCATTGTTTTCTGAATTCCACTGTAGTTTCAAAATGCTTTGGAACCCTTCCATTGTTCTCGGAATTCTGCTGAAGTTTAACAATGCTTTGGAACTCTTCCATTGTTATGGGAATTCTGCTGAAGTTTAAAAATGCTTTGGAACTCTTCCATTGTTCTCCGAATTCTGCTGAAGTTTAAAAATGCTTTGGAACTTTTCCATTGTTCACGAAATTCTGCTGAAGTTTAAAAAAGCTTTGGAACTCTTCCAATGTTCTCGGAATTCCACTGATGTTTAATAATGCTTTTGGAACTCTTCCATTTTTCTCGGAATTACGCTGATGTTTAACAATGTTTTGGAACTCTTCCATTTTTCTCGGAATTCCGCTGAAGTTTAACAATGCTTTGGAACTCTTCCATTGTTCTCGGAATTCTGGTGAAGTTTAAAAATGCGTTGGAACTCTTCCATTGTTCACGGAATTCTGCTGAAATTTAAAAAGCTTTGGAACTCTTCCATTGTTCTGGGAATTCTGCTGAAGTTTAAAATTGCTTTGGAACTCTTCCATTGTCCTCGGAATTCCGCTGATGTTTAACAATGCTTTGGAACTCTTCCATTGTTCTCGGAATTCTGGTGAAGTTAAAAATGCTTTGGAACTCTTCCATTGTTCACGGAATTCTGCTGAAGTTTAAAAAGCTTTGGAACTCTTCCATTGTTCTGGGAATTCTGCTGAAGTTTAAAATTGCTTTGGAACTCTTCCATAGTGCTCGGAATTCAGCTGATGTTTAATAATGCTTTTGGAACTCTTCCATTGTTCTCATAATTCCGCTGATGTTTAACAATGCTTTGGAACTCTTCCATTGTTCTCGGAATTCTGCTGAAGTTTAAAAATGCTTTGGAACTCTTCCATTGTTCACGGAAATCTGCTGAAGTTTAAAAAGCTTTGGAACTCTTCCATTGTTCTGGGAATTCTTCTGAAGTTTAAAAAGCTTTGGAACTCTTCCATTGTTCTGGGAATTCTGCTGAAGATTAAAATTGCTTTGGTACTCTTACATTGTTCTCTAAATTCTGCTGATGTTTAACAATGCTTTGGAACTCTTCCATTTTTCTCGGAATTCCGCTGATGTTTAACAATGCTTTGGAACTCTTCAATTGTTCTCTGAATTCCACTGTAGTTTCAAAATGCTTTGGAACCCTTCCATTGTTCTCGGAATTCCGCTGAAGTTTAACAATGCTTTGGAACTCTTCCATTGTTATCGGAATTCTGCTGAAGTTTAAAAATGCTTTGGAACTCTTCCATTGTTCTCGGAATTCTGCTGAAGTTTAAAAAAGCTTTGGAACTCTTCCAATGTTCACGGAATTCCGCTGATGTTTAATAATGCTTTGGAACTCTTCCATTGTTCTGGGAATTCTGCTGAAGTTTAAAATTGCTTTGGAACAATTCATAGTCCTCGGAATTCCACTGATGTTTAATAATGCTTTTGGAACTCTTCCATTGTTCTCATAATTCCGCTGATGTTTAACAATGCATTGGAACTCTTCCATTGTTCTCGGAATTCTGGTGAAGTTTAAAAATGCTTTGGAACTCTTCCATTGTTCACGGAATTCTGCTGAAGTTTAAAAAGCTTTGGAACTCTTACATTGTTCTGGGAATACTGCTGAAGTTTAAAATTGCTTTGGAACTCTTCCATTGTCCTCGGAATTCCACTGATGTTTAATAATGCTTTTGGAACTCTTCCATTGTTCTCGGAATTCCGCTGATGTTTAACAATGCTTTGAAACTCTTCCATTGTTCTCGGAATTCTGGTGAAGTTTAAAAATGCTTTGGAACTCTTCCATTGTTCACGGAATTCTGCTGAAGTTTAAAAAGCTTTGGAACTCTTCCATTGTTCTGGGAATTCTGCTGAAGTTTAAAATTGCATTGGAACTCTTCCATTGTTTTTGGAATTCCGCTGATGTTTGATAATGCTTTTGGAACTCTTCCATTGTTCTCATAATTCCGCTGATGTTTAACAATGCTTTGGAACTCTTCCATTGTTCTGGGAATTCTGCTGAAGTTTAAAATTGCTTTGGAACTCTTCCATTGTCCTCGGAATTCCACTGATGTTTAATAATGCTTTTGGAACTCTTCCATTGTTCTCATAATTTCGCTGATGTTTAACAATGCTTTGGAACTCTTCCATTGTTCTCGGAATTCCGCTGATGTTTAACAATGCTTTGGAACTCTTCCATTGTTCTCGGAATTCTGGTGAGGTTTAAAAATGTTTTGGAACTCTTCCATTGTTCACGGAATTCTGCTGAAGTTTAAAAAGCTTTGGAACTCTTCCATTGTTCTGGGAATTCTGCTGAAGTTTAAAATTGCTTTGGAACTCGTCCATTGTGCTCGGAATTCAGCTGATGTTTAATAATGCTTTTGGAACTCTTCCATTGTTCTCATAATTCCGCTGATGTTTAACAATGCTTTGGAACTCTTCCATTGTTCTTGGAATTCTGCTGAAGTTTAAAAATGCTTTGGAACTCTTCCATTGTTCACGGAAATCTGCTGAAGTTTAAAAAGCTTTGGAACTCTTCCATTGTTCTGGGAATTCTTCTGAAGTTTAAAAAGCTTTGGAACTCTTCCATTGTTCTGGGAATTCTGCTGAGGATTAAAATTGCTTTGGTACTCTTCCATTGTTCTTTTAATTCTGCTGATGTTTAACAATGCTTTGGAACTCTTCCATTGTTCTCGGATTTCCGCTGATGTTTAACAATGCTTTGGAACTCTTCAATTGTTCTCTGAATTCCACTGTAGTTTCAAAATGCCTTGGAACTTTTCCATTGTTCTCGGAATTCTGCTGAAGTTTAAAAAAGCTTTGGAACTCTTCCAATGTTCTCGGAATTCCGCTGATGTTTAATAATGCTTTTGGAACTCTTCCATTTTTCTCGGAATTCCGCTGATGTTTAACAATGCTTTGGAACTCTTCCATTGTTCTCGGAATTCTGGTGAAGTTTAAAAATGCTTTGGAACTCTTCCATTGTTCATGGAATTCTGCTGAAGTTTAAAAAGCTTTGGAACTCTTCCATTGTTCTGGGAATTCTGCTGAAGTTTAAAATTGCTTTGGAACTCTTCCATAGTCCTCGGAATTCCACTGATGTTTAATAATGCTTTTGGAACTCTTCCATTGTTCTCATAATTCCGCTGATGTTTAACAATGCTTTGGGACTCTTCCATTGTTCTCGGAATTCCGCTGATGTTTAACAATGCTTTGGAACTCTTCCATTGTTCTCTGAATTCCACTGTAGTTTCAAAATGCTTTGGAACCCTTCCATTGTTCTCGGAATTCCGCTGAAGTGTAACAATGCTTTGGAACTCTTCCATTGTTATCGGAATTCTGCTGAAGTTTAAAAATGCTTTGGAACTCTTCCATTGTTCAAGGAATTCTGCTGAAGTTTAAAATTGCTTTGGAACTCTTCCATTGTCCTCGGAATTCCACTGATGTTTAATAATGCTTTTGGAACTCTTCCATTGTTCTCATAATTCCTCTGATGTTTAACAATGCTTTGGAACTCTTCCATTGTTCTCATAATTTCGCTGATGTTTAACAATGCTTTGGAACTCTTCCATTGTTCTCGGAATTCTGGTGAAGTTAAAAATGCTTTGGAACTCTTCCATTGTTCACGGAATTCTGCTGAAGTTAAAAAAGCTTTGGAACTCTTCCATTGTTCTGGGAATTCTGCTGAAGTTTAAAATTGCTTTGGAACTCTTCCATTGTGCTCGGAATTCAGCTGATGTTTAATAATGCTTTTGGAACTCTTCCATTGTTCTCTGAATTCCACTGTAGTTTCAAAATGCTTTGGAACCCTTCCATTGTTCTCGGAATTCCGCTGAAGTGTAACAATGCTTTGGAACTCTTCCATTGTTATCGGAATTCTGCTGAAGTTTAAAAATGCTTTGGAACTCTTCCATTGTTCAAGGAATTCTGCTGAAGTTTAAAATTGCTTTGGAACTCTTCCATTGTCCTTGGAATTCCACTGATGTTTAATAATGCTTTTGGAACTCTTCCATTGTTCTCATAATTCCTCTGATGTTTAACAATGCTTTGGAACTCTTCCATTGTTCTCATAATTTCGCTGATGTTTAACAATGCTTTGGAACTCTTCCATTGTTCTCGGAATTCTGGTGAAGTTAAAAATGCTTTGGAACTCTTCCATTGTTCACGGAATTCTGCTGAAGTTAAAAAAGCTTTGGAACTCTTCCATTGTTCTGGGAATTCTGCTGAAGTTTAAAATTGCTTTGGAACTCTTCCATTGTGCTCGGAATTCAGCTGATGTTTAATAATGCTTTTGGAACTCTTCCATTGTTCTCATAATTCCGCTGATGTTTAACAATGCTTTGGAACTCTTCCATTGTTCTCGGATTTCTGCTGAAGTTTAAAAATGCTTTGGAACTCTTCCATTGTTCACGGAAATCTGCTGAAGTTTAAAAAGCTTTGGAACTCTTCCATTGTTCTGCGAATTCTTCTGAAGTTTAAAAAGCTTTGGAACTCTTCCATTGTTCTGGGAATTCTGCTGAAGATTAAAATTGCTTTGGTACTCTTACAATGTTCTCTTAAATCTGATGATGTTTAAAAATGCTTTGGAACTCTTCCATTTTTCTCGGAATTCCTCTGATGTTTAACAATGATTTGGAACTCTTCAATTGTTCTCTGAATTCCACTGTAGTTTCAAAATGCTTTGGAACCCTTCCATTGTTCTCGGAATTCCGCTGAAGTTTAACAATGCATTGGAACTCTTCCATTGTTATCGGAATTCTGCTGAAGTTTAAAAATGCTTTGGAACTCTTCCATTGTTCTCGGAATTCTGCTGAAGTTTAAAAATGCTTTGGAACTTTTCCATTGTTCTCGGAATTCTGCTGAAGTTTAAAAAAGCTTTGGAACTCTTCCAATGTTCACGGAATTCCGCTGATGTTTAATAATGCTTTTGGAACTCTTCCATTTTTATCGGAATTCCGCTGATGTTTAACAATGCTTTGGAACTCTTCCATTGTTCTCGGAATTCCGCTGATGTTTAACAATGCTTTGGAACTCTTCCATTGTTCTCGGAATTCTGGTGAAGTTTAAAAATGTTTTGGAACTCTTCCATTGTTCACGGAATTCTGCTGAAGTTTAAAAAGCTTTGGAACTCTTCCATTGTTCTGGGAATTCTGCTGAAGTTTAAAATTGCTTTGGAACTCGTCCATTGTGCTCAGAATTCAGCTGATGTTTAATAATGCTTTTGGAACTCTTACATTGTTCTCATAATTTCGCTGATGTTTAACAATGCTTTGGAACTCTTCCATTGTTCTCGGAATTCTGGTGAAGTTTAAAAATGCTTTGGAACTCTTCCATTGTTCATGGAATTCTGCTGAAGTTTAAAAAGCTTTGGAACTCTTCCATTGTTCTGGGAATTCTGCTGAAGTTTAAAATTGCTTTGGAACTCTTCCATACTCCTCGGAATTCCACTGATGTTTAATAATGCTTTTGGAACTCTTCCATTTTTTTCAGAATTCCGCTGATGTTTAACAATGTTTTGGAACTCTTCCATTGTTCTCGGAATTCTGGTGAAGTTTAAAAATGCGTTGTAACTCTTCCATTGTTCACGGAATTCTGCTGAAATTTAAAAAGCTTTGGAACTCTTCCATTGTTCTGGGAATTCTGCTGAAGTTTAAAAATGCTTTGGAACTCTTCCATTGTTCAAGGAATTCTGCTGAAGTTTAAAATTGCTTTGGAACTCTTCCATTGTCCTTGGAATTCCACTGATGTTTAATAATGCTTTTGGAACTCTTCCATTGTTCTCATAATTCCTCTGATGTTTAACAATGCTTTGGAACTCTTCCATTGTTCTCATAATTTCGCTGATGTTTAACAATGCTTTGGAACTCTTCCATTGTTCTCGGAATTCTGGTGAAGTTAAAAATGCTTTGGAACTCTTCCATTGTTCACGGAATTCTGCTGAAGTTAAAAAAGCTTTGGAACTCTTCCATTGTTCTGGGAATTCTGCTGAAGTTTAAAATTGCTTTGGAACTCTTCCATTGTGCTCGGAATTCAGCTGATGTTTAATAATGCTTTTGGAACTCTTCCATTGTTCTCATAATTCCGCTGATGTTTAACAATGCTTTGGAACTCTTCCATTGTTCTCGGATTTCTGCTGAAGTTTAAAAATGCTTTGGAACTCTTCCATTGTTCACGGAAATCTGCTGAAGTTTAAAAAGCTTTGGAACTCTTCCATTGTTCTGCGAATTCTTCTGAAGTTTAAAAAGCTTTGGAACTCTTCCATTGTTCTGGGAATTCTGCTGAAGATTAAAATTGCTTTGGTACTCTTACAATGTTCTCTTAAATCTGATGATGTTTAAAAATGCTTTGGAACTCTTCCATTTTTCTCGGAATTCCTCTGATGTTTAACAATGATTTGGAACTCTTCAATTGTTCTCTGAATTCCACTGTAGTTTCAAAATGCTTTGGAACCCTTCCATTGTTCTCGGAATTCCGCTGAAGTTTAACAATGCATTGGAACTCTTCCATTGTTATCGGAATTCTGCTGAAGTTTAAAAATGCTTTGGAACTCTTCCATTGTTCTCGGAATTCTGCTGAAGTTTAAAAATGCTTTGGAACTTTTCCATTGTTCTCGGAATTCTGCTGAAGTTTAAAAAAGCTTTGGAACTCTTCCAATGTTCACGGAATTCCGCTGATGTTTAATAATGCTTTTGGAACTCTTCCATTTTTATCGGAATTCCGCTGATGTTTAACAATGCTTTGGAACTCTTCCATTGTTCTCGGAATTCCGCTGATGTTTAACAATGCTTTGGAACTCTTCCATTGTTCTCGGAATTCTGGTGAAGTTTAAAAATGTTTTGGAACTCTTCCATTGTTCACGGAATTCTGCTGAAGTTTAAAAAGCTTTGGAACTCTTCCATTGTTCTGGGAATTCTGCTGAAGTTTAAAATTGCTTTGGAACTCGTCCATTGTGCTCAGAATTCAGCTGATGTTTAATAATGCTTTTGGAACTCTTACATTGTTCTCATAATTTCGCTGATGTTTAACAATGCTTTGGAACTCTTCCATTGTTCTCGGAATTCTGGTGAAGTTTAAAAATGCTTTGGAACTCTTCCATTGTTCATGGAATTCTGCTGAAGTTTAAAAAGCTTTGGAACTCTTCCATTGTTCTGGGAATTCTGCTGAAGTTTAAAATTGCTTTGGAACTCTTCCATACTCCTCGGAATTCCACTGATGTTTAATAATGCTTTTGGAACTCTTCCATTTTTCTCAGAATTCCGCTGATGTTTAACAATGTTTTGGAACTCTTCCATTGTTCTCGGAATTCTGGTGAAGTTTAAAAATGCGTTGTAACTCTTCCATTGTTCACGGAATTCTGCTGAAATTTAAAAAGCTTTGGAACTCTTCCATTGTTCTGGGAATTCTGCTGAAGTTTAAAATTGCTTTGGAACTCTTCCATTGTCCTTGGAATTCCACTGATGTTTAATAATGCTTTTGGAACTCTTCCATTGTTCTCATAATTTCGCTGATGTTTAACAATGCTTTGGAACTCTTCCATTGTTCTCGGAATTCCGCTGATGTTTAACAATGCTTTGGAACTCTTCCATTGTTCTCGGAATTCTGGTGAAGTTTAAAAATGATTTGGAACTCTTCCATTGTTCACGGAATTCTGCTGAAGTTTAAAAAGCTTTGGAACTCTTCCATTGTTCTGGGAATTCTGCTGAAGTTTAAAATTGCTTTGGAACTCTTCCATTGTGCTCGGAATTCAGCTGATGTTTAATAATGCTTTTGGAACTCTTCCATTGTTCTCATAATTCCGCTGATGTTTAACAATGCTTTGGAACTCTTCCATTGTTCTCGGAATTCTGCTGAAGTTTAAAAATGCTTTAGAACTCTTCCATTGTTCACGGAAATCTGCTGAAGTTTAAAAAGCTTTGGAACTCTTCCATTGTTCTGGGAATTCTTCTGAAGTTTAAAAAGCTTTGAAACTCTTCCATTGTTCTGGGAATTCTGCTGAAGATTAAAATTGCTTTGGTACTCTTCCATTGTTCTCGGAATTCCGCTGATGTTTAACAATGCTTTGGAACTCTTCAATTGTTCTCTGAATTCCACTGTAGTTTCAAAATGCTTTGGAACCCTTCCATTGTTCTCGGAATTCCGCTGAAGTTTAACAATGCTTTGGAACTCTTCCATTGTTATCGGAATTCTGCTGAAGTTTAAAAATGCTTTGGAACTCTTCCATTGTTCTCAGAATTCTGCTGAAGTTTAAAAATGCTTTGGAACTTTTCCATTGTTCTCGGAATTCTGCTGAAGTTTAAAAAAGCTTTGGAACTCTTCCAATGTTTTCGGAATTCCGCTGATGTTTAATAATGCTTTTGGAACTCTTCCATTTTTCTCGGAATTCCGCTGATGTTTAACAATGCTTTGGAACTCTTCCATTGTTCTCGGAATTCTGGTGAAGTTTAAAAATGCTTTGGAACTCTTCCATTGTTCATGGAATTCTGCTGAAGTTTAAAAAGCTTTGGAACTCTTCCATTGTTCTGGGAATTCTGCTGAAGTTTAAAATTGCTTTGGAACTCTTCCATAGTCCTCGGAATTCCACTGATGTTCAATAATGCTTTTGGAACTCTTCCATTGTTCTCATAATTCCGCTGATGTTTAACAATGCTTTGGAACTCTTCCATTGTTCTCGGAATTCCGCTGATGCTTAACAATGCTTTGAAACTCTTCCATTGTTCTCGGAATTCTGGTGAAGTTTAAAAATGCTTTGGAACTCTTTCATTGTTCTCGGAATTCTGTTGATGTTTAGTAATGCTTTTGGAACTCTTCCATTGTTCGCGGATTTCCGCTGATGTTTAATAATGCTTTTTGAACTCTTCCATTGTTCTCGGAATTCCGCTGATGTTTAACAATGCTTTGGAACTCTTCCATTGTTTTCTGAATTCCACTGTAGTTTCAAAATGCTTTGGAACCCTTCCATTGTTCTCGGAATTCTGCTGAAGTTTAACAATGCTTTGGAACTCTTCCATTGTTATGGGAATTCTGCTGAAGTTTAAAAATGCTTTGGAACTCTTCCATTGTTCTCCGAATTCTGCTGAAGTTTAAAAATGCTTTGGAACTTTTCCATTGTTCTCGGAATTCTGCTGAAGTTTAAAAAAGCTTTGGAACTCTTCCAATGTTCTCGGAATTCCACTGATGTTTAATAATGCTTTTGGAACTCTTCCATTTTTCTCGGAATTCCGCTGATGTTTAACAATGTTTTGGAACTCTTCCATTTTTCTCGGAATTCCGCTGAAGTTTAACAATGCTTTGGAACTCTTCCATTGTTCTCGGAATTCTGGTGAAGTTTAAAAATGCGTTGGAACTCTTCCATTGTTCACGGAATTCTGCTGAAATTTAAAAAGCTTTGGAACTCTTCCATTGTTCTGGGAATTCTGCTGAAGTTTAAAATTGCTTTGGAACTCTTCCATTGTCCTCGGAATTCCGCTGATGTTTAACAATGCTTTGGAACTCTTCCATTGTTCTCGGAATTCTGGTGAAGTTAAAAATGCTTTGGAACTCTTCCATTGTTCACGGAATTCTGCTGAAGTTTAAAAAGCTTTGGAACTCTTCCATTGTTCTGGGAATTCTGCTGAAGTTTAAAATTGCTTTGGAACTCTTCCATAGTGCTCGGAATTCAGCTGATGTTTAATAATGCTTTTGGAACTCTTCCATTGTTCTCATAATTCCGCTGATGTTTAACAATGCTTTGGAACTCTTCCATTGTTCTCGGAATTCTGCTGAAGTTTAAAAATGCTTTGGAACTCTTCCATTGTTCACGGAAATCTGCTGAAGTTTAAAAAGCTTTGGAACTCTTCCATTGTTCTGGGAAATCTTCTGAAGTTTAAAAAGCTTTGGAACTCTTCCATTGTTCTGGGAATTCTGCTGAAGATTAAAATTGCTTTGGTACTCTTACATTGTTCTCTAAATTCTGCTGATGTTTAACAATGCTTTGGAACTCTTCCATTTTTCTCGGAATTCCGCTGATGTTTAACAATGCTTTGGAACTCTTCAATTGTTCTCTGAATTCCACTGTAGTTTCAAAATGCTTTGGAACCCTTCCATTGTTCTCGGAATTCCGCTGAAGTTTAACAATGCTTTGGAACTCTTCCATTGTTATCGGAATTCTGCTGAAGTTTAAAAATGCTTTGGAACTCTTCCATTGTTCTCGGAATTCTGCTGAAGTTTAAAAAAGCTTTGGAACTCTTCCAATGTTCACGGAATTCCGCTGATGTTTAATAATGCTTTGGAACTCTTCCATTGTTCTGGGAATTCTGCTGAAGTTTAAAATTGCTTTGGAACAATTCATAGTCCTCGGAATTCCACTGATGTTTAATAATGCTTTTGGAACTCTTCCATTGTTCTCATAATTCCGCTGATGTTTAACAATGCTTTGGAACTCTTCCATTGTTCTCGGAATTCCGCTGATGTTTAACAATGCTTTGGAACTCTTCCATTGTTCTCGGAATTCTGGTGAGGTTTAAAAATGTTTTGGAACTCTTCCATTGTTCACGGAATTCTGCTGAAGTTTAAAAAGCTTTGGAACTCTTCCATTGTTCTGGGAATTCTGCTGAAGTTTAAAATTGCTTTGGAACTCGTCCATTGTGCTCGGAATTCAGCTGATGTTTAATAATGCTTTTGGAACTCTTCCATTGTTCTCATAATTCCGCTGATGTTTAACAATGCTTTGGAACTCTTCCATTGTTCTCGGAATTCTGCTGAAGTTTAAAAATGCTTTGGAACTCTTCCATTGTTCACGGAAATCTGCTGAAGTTTAAAAAGCTTTGGAACTCTTCCATTGTTCTGGGAATTCTTCTGAAGTTTAAAAAGCTTTGGAACTCTTCCATTGTTCTGGGAATTCTGCTGAGGATTAAAATTGCTTTGGTACGCTTCCATTGTTCTTTTAATTCTGCTGATGTTTAACAATGCTTTGGAACTCTTCCATTGTTCTCGGATTTCCGCTGATGTTTAACAATGCTTTGGAACTCTTCAATTGTTCTCTGAATTCCACTGTAGTTTCAAAATGCTTTGGAACTTTTCCATTGTTCTCGGAATTCTGCTGAAGTTTAAAAAAGCTTTGGAACTCTTCCAATGTTCTCGGAATTCCGCTGATGTTTAATAATGCTTTTGGAACTCTTCCATTTTTCTCGGAATTCCGCTGATGTTTAACAATGCTTTGGAACTCTTCCATTGTTCTCGGAATTCTGGTGAAGTTTAAAAATGCTTTGGAACTCTTCCATTGTTCATGGAATTCTGCTGAAGTTTAAAAAGCTTTGGAACTCTTCCATTGTTCTGGGAATTCTGCTGAAGTTTAAAATTGCTTTGGAACTCTTCCATAGTCCTCGGAATTCCACTGATGTTTAATAATGCTTTTGGAACTCTTCCATTGTTCTCATAATTCCGCTGATGTTTAACAATGCTTTGGGACTCTTCCATTGTTCTCGGAATTCCGCTGATGTTTAACAATGCTTTGGAACTCTTCCATTGTTCTCTGAATTCCACTGTAGTTTCAAAATGCTTTGGAACCCTTCCATTGTTCTCGGAATTCCGCTGAAGTGTAACAATGCTTTGGAACTCTTCCATTGTTATCGGAATTCTGCTGAAGTTTAAAAATGCTTTGGAACTCTTCCATTGTTCAAGGAATTCTGCTGAAGTTTAAAATTGCTTTGGAACTCTTCCATTGTCCTCGGAATTCCACTGATGTTTAATAATGCTTTTGGAACTCTTCCATTGTTCTCATAATTCCTCTGATGTTTAACAATGCTTTGGAACTCTTCCATTGTTCTCATAATTTCGCTGATGTTTAACAATGCTTTGGAACTCTTCCATTGTTCTCAGAATTCTGGTGAAGTTAAAAATGCTTTGGAACTCTTCCATTGTTCACGGAATTCTGCTGAAGTTAAAAAAGCTTTGGAACTCTTCCATTGTTCTGGGAATTCTGCTGAAGTTTAAAATTGCTTTGGAACTCTTCCATTGTGCTCGGAATTCAGCTGATGTTTAATAATGCTTTTGGAACTCTTCCATTGTTCTCTGAATTCCACTGTAGTTTCAAAATGCTTTGGAACCCTTCCATTGTTCTCGGAATTCCGCTGAAGTGTAACAATGCTTTGGAACTCTTCCATTGTTATCGGAATTCTGCTGAAGTTTAAAAATGCTTTGGAACTCTTCCATTGTTCAAGGAATTCTGCTGAAGTTTAAAATTGCTTTGGAACTCTTCCATTGTCCTCGGAATTCCACTGATGTTTAATAATGCTTTTGGAACTCTTCCATTGTTCTCATAATTCCTCTGATGTTTAACAATGCTTTGGAACTCTTCCATTGTTCTCATAATTTCGCTGATGTTTAACAATGCTTTGGAACTCTTCCATTGTTCTCGGAATTCTGGTGAAGTTAAAAATGCTTTGGAACTCTTCCATTGTTCACGGAATTCTGCTGAAGTTAAAAAAGCTTTGGAACTCTTCCATTGTTCTGGGAATTCTGCTGAAGTTTAAAATTGCTTTGGAACTCTTCCATTGTGCTCGGAATTCAGCTGATGTTTAATAATGCTTTTGGAACTCTTCCATTGTTCTCATAATTCCGCTGATGTTTAACAATGCTTTGGAACACTTCCATTGTTCTCGGATTTCTGCTGAAGTTTAAAAATGCTTTGGAACTCTTCCATTGTTCACGGAAATCTGCTGAAGTTTAAAAAGCTTTGGAACTCTTCCATTGTTCTGCGAATTCTTCTGAAGTTTAAAAAGCTTTGGAACTCTTCCATTGTTCTGGGAATTCTGCTGAAGATTAAAATTGCTTTGGTACTCTTACAATGTTCTCTTAAATCTGATGATGTTTAAAAATGCTTTGGAACTCTTCCATTTTTCTCGGAATTCCTCTGATGTTTAACAATGATTTGGAACTCTTCAATTGTTCTCTGAATTCCACTGTAGTTTCAAAATGCTTTGGAACCCTTCCATTGTTCTCGGAATTCCGCTGAAGTTTAACAATGCATTGGAACTCTTCCATTGTTATCGGAATTCTGCTGAAGTTTAAAAATGCTTTGGAACTCTTCCATTGTTCTCGGAATTCTGCTGAAGTTTAAAAATGCTTTGGAACTTTTCCATTGTTCTCGGAATTCTGCTGAAGTTTAAAAAAGCTTTGGAACTCTTCCAATGTTCACGGAATTCCGCTGATGTTTAACAATGCTTTGGAACTCTTCCATTGTTCTCGGAATTCCGCTGATGTTTAACAATGCTTTGGAACTCTTCCATTGTTCTCGGAATTCTGGTGAAGTTTAAAAATGTTTTGGAACTCTTCCATTGTTCACGGAATTCTGCTGAAGTTTAAAAAGCTTTGGAACTCTTCCATTGTTCTGGGAATTCTGCTGAAGTTTAAAATTGCTTTGGAACTCGTCCATTGTGCTCAGAATTCAGCTGATGTTTAATAATGCTTTTGGAACTCTTCCATTGTTCTCATAATTTCGCTGATGTTTAACAATGCTTTGGAACTCTTCCATTGTTCTCGGAATTCTGGTGAAGTTTAAAAATGCTTTGGAACTCTTCCATAGTCCTCGGAATTCCACTGATGTTTAATAATGCTTTTGGAACTCTTCCATTGTTCTCATAATTCCGCTGATGTTTAACAATGCTTTGGGACTCTTCCATTGTTCTCGGAATTCCGCTGATGTTTAACAATGCTTTGGAACTCTTCCATTGTTCTCTGAATTCCACTGTAGTTTCAAAATGCTTTGGAACCCTTCCATTGTTCTCGGAATTCCGCTGAAGTGTAACAATGCTTTGGAACTCTTCCATTGTTCTCGGAATTCTGCTGAAGTTTAAAAAAGCTTTGGAACTCTTCCAATGTTCTCGGAATTCCACTCATGTTTAATAATGCTTTTGGAACTCTTCCATTTTTCTCAGAATTCCGCTGATGTTTAACAATGTTTTGGAACTCTTCCATTGTTCTCGGAATTCTGGTGAAGTTTAAAAATGCGTTGTAACTCTTCCATTGTTCACGGAATTCTGCTGAAATTTAAAAAGCTTTGGAACTCTTCCATTGTTCTGGGAATTCTGCTGAAGTTTAAAATTGCTTTGGAACTCTTCCATTGTCCTTGGAATTCCACTGATGTTTAATAATGCTTTTGGAACTCTTCCATTGTTCTCATAATTTCGCTGATGTTTAACAATGCTTTGGAACTCTTCCATTGTTCTCGGAATTCCGCTGATGTTTAACAATGCTTTGGAACTCTTCCATTGTTCTCGGAATTCTGGTGAAGTTTAAAAATGTTTTGGAACTCTTCCATTGTTCACGGAATTCTGCTGAAGTTTAAAAAGCTTTGGAACTCTTCCATTGTTCTGGGAATTCTGCTGAAGTTTAAAATTGCTTTGGAACTCTTCCATTGTGCTCGGAATTCAGCTGATGTTTAATAATGCTTTTGGAACTCTTCCATTGTTCTCATAATTCCGCTGATGTTTAACAATGCTTTGGAACTCTTCCATTGTTCTCGGAATTCTGCTGAAGTTTAAAAATGCTTTAGAACTCTTCCATTGTTCACGGAAATCTGCTGAAGTTTAAAAAGCTTTGGAACTCTTCCATTGTTCTGGGAATTCTTCTGAAGTTTAAAAAGCTTTGGAACTCTTCCATTGTTCTGGGAATTCTGCTGAAGATTAAAATTGCTTTGGTACTCTTCCATTGTTCTCGGAATTCCGCTGATGTTTAACAATGCTTTGGAACTCTTCAATTGTTCTCTGAATTCCACTGTAGTTTCAAAATGCTTTGGAACCGTTCCATTGTTCTCGGAATTCCGCTGAAGTTTAACAATGCTTTGGAACTCTTCCATTGTTATCGGAATTCTGCTGAAGTTTAAAAATGCTTTGGAACTCTTCCATTGTTCTCGGAATTCTGCTGAAGTTTAAAAATGCTTTGGAACTTTTCCATTGTTCTCGGAATTCTGCTGAAGTTTAAAAAAGCTTTGGAACTCTTCCAATGTTTTCGGAATTCCGCTGATGTTTAATAATGCTTTTGGAACTCTTCCATTTTTCTCGGAATTCCGCTGATGTTTAACAATGCTTTGGAACTCTTCCATTGTTCTCGGAATTCTGGTGAAGTTTAAAAATGCTTTGGAACTCTTCCATTGTTCATGGAATTCTGCTGAAGTTTAAAAAGCTTTGGAACTCTTCCATTGTTCTGGGAATTCTGCTGAAGTTTAAAATTGCTTTGGAACTCTTCCATAGTCCTCGGAATTCCACTGATGTTCAATAATGCTTTTGGAACTCTTCCATTGTTCTCATAATTCCGCTGATGTTTAACAATGCTTTGGGACTCTTCCATTGTTCTCGGAATTCCGCTGATGTTTAACAATGCTTTGGAACTCTTGCATTGTTCTCGGAATTCTGGTGAAGTTTAAAAATGCTTTGGAACTCTTTCATTGTTCTCGGAATTCTGTTGATGTTTAGTAATGCTTTTGGAACTCTTGCATTGTTCGCGGATTTCCGCTGATGTTTAATAATGCTTTTTGAACTCTTCCATTGTTCTCGGAATTCCGCTGATGTTTAACAATGCTTTGGAACTCTTCCATTGTTTTCTGAATTCCACTGTAGTTTCAAAATGCTTTGGAACCCTTCCATTGTTCTCGGAATTCTGCTGAAGTTTAACAATGCTTTGGAACTCTTCCATTGTTATCGGAATTCTGCTGAAGTTTAAAATTGCTTTGGAACTCTTCCATTGTGCTCGGAATTCAGCTGATGTTTAATAATGCTTTTGGAACTCTTCCATTGTTCTCATAATTCCGCTGATGTTTAACAATGCTTTGGAACTCTTCCATTGTTCTCGGATTTCTGCTGAAGTTTAAAAATGCTTTGGAACTCTTCCATTGTTCACGGAAATCTGCTGAAGTTTAAAAAGCTTTGGAACTCTTCCATTGTTCTGCGAATTCTTCTGAAGTTTAAAAAGCTTTGGAACTCTTCCATTGTTCTGGGAATTCTGCTGAAGATTAAAATTGCTTTGGTACTCTTACAATGTTCTCTTAAATCTGATGATGTTTAAAAATGCTTTGGAACTCTTCCATTTTTCTCGGAATTCCTCTGATGTTTAACAATGATTTGGAACTCTTCAATTGTTCTCTGAATTCCACTGTAGTTTCAAAATGCTTTGGAACCCTTCCATTGTTCTCGGAATTCCGCTGAAGTTTAACAATGCATTGGAACTCTTCCATTGTTATCGGAATTCTGCTGAAGTTTAAAAATGCTTTGGAACTCTTCCATTGTTCTCGGAATTCTGCTGAAGTTTAAAAATGCTTTGGAACTTTTCCATTGTTCTCGGAATTCTGCTGAAGTTTAAAAAAGCTTTGGAACTCTTCCAATGTTCACGGAATTCCGCTGATGTTTAACAATGCTTTGGAACTCTTCCATTGTTCTCGGAATTCCGCTGATGTTTAACAATGCTTTGGAACTCTTCCATTGTTCTCGGAATTCTGGTGAAGTTTAAAAATGTTTTGGAACTCTTCCATTGTTCACGGAATTCTGCTGAAGTTTAAAAAGCTTTGGAACTCTTCCATTGTTCTGGGAATTCTGCTGAAGTTTAAAATTGCTTTGGAACTCGTCCATTGTGCTCAGAATTCAGCTGATGTTTAATAATGCTTTTGGAACTCTTCCATTGTTCTCATAATTTCGCTGATGTTTAACAATGCTTTGGAACTCTTCCATTGTTCTCGGAATTCTGGTGAAGTTTAAAAATGCTTTGGAACTCTTCCATAGTCCTCGGAATTCCACTGATGTTTAATAATGCTTTTGGAACTCTTCCATTGTTCTCATAATTCCGCTGATGTTTAACAATGCTTTGGGACTCTTCCATTGTTCTCGGAATTCCGCTGATGTTTAACAATGCTTTGGAACTCTTCCATTGTTCTCTGAATTCCACTGTAGTTTCAAAATGCTTTGGAACCCTTCCATTGTTCTCGGAATTCCGCTGAAGTGTAACAATGCTTTGGAACTCTTCCATTGTTCTCGGAATTCTGCTGAAGTTTAAAAAAGCTTTGGAACTCTTCCAATGTTCTCGGAATTCCACTCATGTTTAATAATGCTTTTGGAACTCTTCCATTTTTCTCAGAATTCCGCTGATGTTTAACAATGTTTTGGAACTCTTCCATTGTTCTCGGAATTCTGGTGAAGTTTAAAAATGCGTTGTAACTCTTCCATTGTTCACGGAATTCTGCTGAAATTTAAAAAGCTTTGGAACTCTTCCATTGTTCTGGGAATTCTGCTGAAGTTTAAAATTGCTTTGGAACTCTTCCATTGTCCTTGGAATTCCACTGATGTTTAATAATGCTTTTGGAACTCTTCCATTGTTCTCATAATTTCGCTGATGTTTAACAATGCTTTGGAACTCTTCCATTGTTCTCGGAATTCCGCTGATGTTTAACAATGCTTTGGAACTCTTCCATTGTTCTCGGAATTCTGGTGAAGTTTAAAAATGTTTTGGAACTCTTCCATTGTTCACGGAATTCTGCTGAAGTTTAAAAAGCTTTGGAACTCTTCCATTGTTCTGGGAATTCTGCTGAAGTTTAAAATTGCTTTGGAACTCTTCCATTGTGCTCGGAATTCAGCTGATGTTTAATAATGCTTTTGGAACTCTTCCATTGTTCTCATAATTCCGCTGATGTTTAACAATGCTTTGGAACTCTTCCATTGTTCTCGGAATTCTGCTGAAGTTTAAAAATGCTTTAGAACTCTTCCATTGTTCACGGAAATCTGCTGAAGTTTAAAAAGCTTTGGAACTCTTCCATTGTTCTGGGAATTCTTCTGAAGTTTAAAAAGCTTTGGAACTCTTCCATTGTTCTGGGAATTCTGCTGAAGATTAAAATTGCTTTGGTACTCTTCCATTGTTCTCGGAATTCCGCTGATGTTTAACAATGCTTTGGAACTCTTCAATTGTTCTCTGAATTCCACTGTAGTTTCAAAATGCTTTGGAACCGTTCCATTGTTCTCGGAATTCCGCTGAAGTTTAACAATGCTTTGGAACTCTTCCATTGTTATCGGAATTCTGCTGAAGTTTAAAAATGCTTTGGAACTCTTCCATTGTTCTCGGAATTCTGCTGAAGTTTAAAAATGCTTTGGAACTTTTCCATTGTTCTCGGAATTCTGCTGAAGTTTAAAAAAGCTTTGGAACTCTTCCAATGTTTTCGGAATTCCGCTGATGTTTAATAATGCTTTTGGAACTCTTCCATTTTTCTCGGAATTCCGCTGATGTTTAACAATGCTTTGGAACTCTTCCATTGTTCTCGGAATTCTGGTGAAGTTTAAAAATGCTTTGGAACTCTTCCATTGTTCATGGAATTCTGCTGAAGTTTAAAAAGCTTTGGAACTCTTCCATTGTTCTGGGAATTCTGCTGAAGTTTAAAATTGCTTTGGAACTCTTCCATAGTCCTCGGAATTCCACTGATGTTCAATAATGCTTTTGGAACTCTTCCATTGTTCTCATAATTCCGCTGATGTTTAACAATGCTTTGGGACTCTTCCATTGTTCTCGGAATTCCGCTGATGTTTAACAATGCTTTGGAACTCTTGCATTGTTCTCGGAATTCTGGTGAAGTTTAAAAATGCTTTGGAACTCTTTCATTGTTCTCGGAATTCTGTTGATGTTTAGTAATGCTTTTGGAACTCTTCCATTGTTCGCGGATTTCCGCTGATGTTTAATAATGCTTTTTGAACTCTTCCATTGTTCTCGGAATTCCGCTGATGTTTAACAATGCTTTGGAACTCTTCCATTGTTTTCTGAATTCCACTGTAGTTTCAAAATGCTTTGGAACCCTTCCATTGTTCTCGGAATTCTGCTGAAGTTTAACAATGCTTTGGAACTCTTCCATTGTTATCGGAATTCTGCTGAAGTTTAAAAATGCTTTGGAACTCTTCCATTGTTCTCCGAATTCTGCTGAAGTTTAAAAATGCTTTGGAACTTTTCCATTGTTCTCGGAATTCTGCTGAAGTTTAAAAAAGCTTTGGAACTCTTCCAATGTTCTCGGAATTCCACTGATGTTTAATAATGCTTTTGGAACTCTTCCATTTTTCTCGGAATTCCGCTGATGTTTAACAATGTTTTGGAACTCTTCCATTTTTCTCGGAATTCCGCTGAAGTTTAACAATGCTTTGGAACTCTTCCATTGTTCTCGGAATTCTGGTGAAGTTTAAAAATGCGTTGGAACTCTTCCATTGTTCACGGAATTCTGCTGAAATTTAAAAAGCTTTGGAACTCTTCCATTGTTCTGGGAATTCTGCTGAAGTTTAAAATTGCTTTGGAACTCTTCCATTGTCCTTGGAATTCCACTGATGTTTAATAATGCTTTTGGAACTCTTCCATTGTTCTCATAATTTCGCTGATGTTTAACAATGCTTTGGAACTCTTCCATTGTTCTCGGAATTCCGCTGATGTTTAACAATGCTTTGGAACTCTTCCATTGTTCTCGGAATTCTGGTGAAGTTTAAAAATGTTTTGGAACTCTTCCATTGTTCACGGAATTCTGCTGAAGTTTAAAAAGCTTTGGAACTCTTCCATTGTTCTGGGAATTCTGCTGAAGTTTAAAATTGCTTTGGAACTCTTCCATTGTGCTCGGAATTCAGCTGATGTTTGATAATGCTTTTGGAACTCTTCCATTGTTCTCATAATTCCGCTGATGTTTAACAATGCTTTGGAACTCTTCCATTGTTCTCGGAATTCTGCTGAAGTTTAAAAATGCTTTAGAACTCTTCCATTGTTCACGGAAATCTGCTGAAGTTTAAAAAGCTTTGGAACTCTTCCATTGTTCTGGGAATTCTTCTGAAGTTTAAAAAGCTTTGGAACTCTTCCATTGTTCTGGGAATTCTGCTGAAGATTAAAATTGCTTTGGTACTCTTCCATTGTTCTCGGAATTCCGCTGATGTTTAACAATGCTTTGGAACTCTTCAATTGTTCTCTGAATTCCACTGTAGTTTCAAAATGCTTTGGAACCCTTCCATTGTTCTCGGAATTCCGCTGAAGTTTAACAATGCTTTGGAACTCTTCCATTGTTATCGGAATTCTGCTGAAGTTTAAAAATGCTTTGGAACTCTTCCATTGTTCTCGGAATTCCGCTGATGTTTAACAATGCTTTGGAACTCTTCCATTGTTCTCGGAATTCTGGTGAAGTTTAAAAATGTTTTGGAACTCTTCCATTGTTCACGGAATTCTGCTGAAGTTTAAAAGATTTGGAACTCTTCCATTGTTCTGGGAATTCTGCTGAAGTTTAAAATTGCTTTGGAACTCGTCCATTGTGCTCGGAATTCAGCTGATGTTTAATAATGCTTTTGGAACTCTTCCATTGTTCTCATAATTCCGCTGAAGTTTAACAATGCTTTGGAACTCTTCCATTGTTCTCGGAATTCTGCTGACGTTTAAAAATGCTTTGGAACTCTTCCATTGTTCACGGAAATCTGCTGAAGTTTAAAAAGCTTTGGAACTCTTCCATTGTTCTGGGAATTCTTCTGAAGTTTAAAAAGCTTTGGAACTCTTCCATTGTTCTGGGAATTCTGCTGAAGATTAAAATTGCTTTGGTACTCTTCCATTGTTCTCTTAATTCTGCTGATGTTTAACAATGCTTTGGAACTCTTCCATTGTTCTCGGAATTCCGCTGATGTTTAACAATGCTTTGGAACTCTTCAATTGTTCTCTGAATTCCACTGTAGTTTCAAAATGCTTTGGAACCCTTCCATTGTTCTCGCAATTCCGATGAAGTTTAACAATGCTTTGGAACTCTTCCATTGTTGTCGGAATTCTGCTGAAGTTTAAAAATGCTTTGGAACTCTTCCATTGTTCTCGGAATTCTGCTGAAGTTTAAAAATGCTTTGGAACTTTTCCATTGTTCTCGGAATTCTGCTGAAGTTTAAAAAAGCTTTGGAACTCTTCCAATGTTCTCGGAATTCCGCTGATGTTTAATAATGATTTTGGAACTCTTCCATTTTTCTCGGAATTCCGCTGATGTTTAACAATGCTTTGGAACTCTTCCATTGTTCTCGGAATTCTGGTGAAGTTTAAAAATGCTTTGGAACTCTTCCATTGTTCATGGAATTCTGCTGAAGTTTAAAAAGCTTTGGAACTATTCCATTGTTCTGGGAATTCTGCTGAAGTTTAAAATTGCTTTGGAACTCTTCCATAGTCCTCGGAATTCCACTGATGTTTAATAATGCTTTTGGAACTCTTCCATTGTTCTCATAATTCCGCTGATGTTTAACAATGCTTTGGGACTCTTCCATTGTTCTCGGAATTCCGCTGATGTTTAACAATGCTTTGGAACACTTCCATTGTTCTCTGAATTCCACTGTAGTTTCAAAATGCTTTGGAACCCTTCCATTGTTCTCGGAATTCCGCTGAAGTTTAACAATGCTTTGGAACTCTTCCATTGTTATCGGAATTCTGCTGAAGTTTAAAAATGCTTTGGAACTCTTCCATTGTTCACGGAAATCTGCTGAAGTTTAACAATGTTTTGGAACTCTTCCATTGTTCTGGGAATTCTGCTGAAGTTTAAAATTGCTTTGGAACTCTTCCATTGTCCTCGGAATTCCACTGATGTTTAATAATGCTTTTGGAACTCTTCCATTGTTCTCATAATTTCGCTGATGTTTAACAATGCTTTGGAACTCTTCCATTGTTCTCGGAATTCCGCTGATGTTTAACAATGCTTTGGAACTCTTCCATTGTTCTCGGAATTCTGGTGAAGTTTAAAAATGTTTTGGAACTCTTCCATTGTTCACGGAATTCTGCTGAAGTTTAAAAGATTTGGAACTCTTCCATTGTTCTGGGAATTCTGCTGAAGTTTAAAATTGCTTTGGAACTCGTCCATTGTGCTCGGAATTCAGCTGATGTTTAATAATGCTTTTGGAACTCTTCCATTGTTCTCATAATTCCGCTGAAGTTTAACAATGCTTTGGAACTCTTCCATTGTTCTCGGAATTCTGCTGACGTTTAAAAATGCTTTGGAACTCTTCCATTGTTCACGGAAATCTGCTGAAGTTTAAAAAGCTTTGGAACTCTTCCATTGTTCTGGGAATTCTTCTGAAGTTTAAAAAGCTTTGGAACTCTTCCATTGTTCTGGGACTTCTGCTGAAGATTAAAATTGCTTTGGTACTCTTCCATTGTTCTCTTAATTCTGCTGATGTTTAACAATGCTTTGGAACTCTTCCATTGTTCTCGGAATTCCGCTGATGTTTAACAATGCTTTGGAACTCTTCAATTGTTCTCTGAATTCCACTGTAGTTTCAAAATGCTTTGGAACCCTTCCATTGTTCTCGCAATTCCGATGAAGTTTAACAATGCTTTGGAACTCTTCCATTGTTTTCGGAATTCTGCTGAAGTTTAAAAATGCTTTGGAACTCTTCCATTGTTCTCGGAATTCTGCTGAAGTTTAAAAATGCTTTGGAACTTTTCCATTGTTCTCGGAATTCTGCTGAAGTTTAAAAAAGCTTTGGAACTCTTCCAATGTTCTCGGAATTCCGCTGATGTTTAATAATGCTTTTGGAACTCTTCCATTTTTCTCGGAATTCCGCTGATGTTTAACAATGCTTTGGAACTCTTCCATTGTTCTCGGAATTCTGGTGAAGTTTAAAAATGCTTTGGAACTCTTCCATTGTTCATGGATTTCTGCTGAAGTTTAAAAAGCTTTGGAACTATTCCATTGTTCTGGGAATTCTGCTGAAGTTTAAAATTGCTTTGGAACTCTTCCATAGTCCTCGGAATTCCACTGATGTTTAATAATGCTTTTGGAGCTCTTCCATTGTTCTCATAATTCCGCTGATGTTTAACAATGCTTTGGGACTCTTCCATTGTTCTCGGAATTCCGCTGATGTTTAACAATGCTTTGGAACTCTTCCATTGTTCTCTGAATTCCACTGTAGTTTCAAAATGCTTTGGAACCCTTCCATTGTTCTCGGAATTCCGCTGAAGTTTAACAATGCTTTGGAACTCTTCCATTGTTATCGGAATTCTGCTGAAGTTTAAAAATGCTTTGGAACTCTTCCATTGTTCACGGAAATCTGCTGAAGTTTAAAAAGCTTTGGAACTCTTCCATTGTTCTGGGAATTCTTCTGAAGTTTAAAAAGCTTTGGAACTCTTCCATTGTTCTGGGAATTCTGCTGAAGATTAAAATTGCTTTGGTACTCTTCCATTGTTCTCTTAATTCTGCTGATGTTTAACAATGCTTTGGAACTCTTCCATTGTTCTCGGAATTCCGCTGATGTTTAACAATGCTTTGGAACTCTTCCATTGTTCTCTGAATTCCACTGTAGTTTCAAAATGCTTTGGAACCCTTCCATTGTTCTCGGAATTCTGCTGAAGTTTAACAATGCTTTGGAACTCTTAGATTGTTATCGGAATTCTGCTGAAGTTTAAAAATGCTTTGGAACTCTTCCATTGTTCTCCGAATTCTGCTGAAGTTTAAAAATGCTTTGGAACTTTTCCATTGTTCTCAGAATTCTGCTGAAGTTTAAAAAAGCTTTGGAACTCTTCCAATGTTCTCGGAATTCCACTGATGTTTAATAATGCTTTTGGAACTCTTCCATTTTTCTCGGAATTCCGCTGATGTTTAACAATGTTTTGGAACTCTTCCATTGTTCTCGGAATTCCACTGTAGTTTCAAAATGCTTTGGAACCCTTCCATTGTTCTCGGAATTCTGCTGAAGTTTAACAATGCTTTGGAACTCTTCCATTGTTATCGGAATTCTGCTGAAGTTTAAAAATGCTTTGGAACTTTTCCATTGTTCTCGGAATTCTGCTGAAGTTTAAAAAAGCTTTGGAACTCTTCCAATGTTCTCGGAATTCCACTGATGTTTAATAATGCTTTTGGAACTCTTCCATTTTTCTCAGAATTCCGCTGATGTTTAACAATGTTTTGGAACTCTTCCATTGTTCTCGGAATTCTGGTGAAGTTTAAAAATGCGTTGGAACTCTTCCATTGTTCACGGAATTCTGCTGAAATTTAAAAAGCTTTGGAACTCTTCCATTGTTCTGGGAATTCTGCTGAAGTTTAAAATTGCCTTGGAACTCTTCCATTGTCCTTGGAATTCCACTGATGTTTAATAATGCTTTTGGAACTCTTCCATTGTTCTCATAATTTCGCTGATGTTTAACAATGCTTTGGAACTCTTCCATTGTTCTTGGAATTCCGCTGATGTTTAACAATGCTTTGGAACTCTTCCATTGTTCTCGGAATTCTGGTGAAGTTTAAAAATGTTTTGGAACTCTTCCATTGTTCACGGAATTCTGCTGAAGTTTAAAAAGCTTTGGAACTCTTCCATTGTTCTGGGAATTCTGCTGAAGTTTAAAATTGCTTTGGAACTCTTCCATTGTGCTCGGAATTCAGCTGATGTTTAATAATGCTTTTGGAACTCTTCCATTGTTCTCATAATTCCGCTGATGTTTAACAATGCTTTGGAACTCTTCCATTGTTCTCGGAATTCCGCTGATGTTTAACAATGCTTTGGAACTCTTCCATTGTTCTCTGAATTCCACTGTAGTTTCAAAATGCTTTGGAACCCTTCCATTGTTCTCGGAATTCTGCTGAAGTTTAACAATGCTTTGGAACTCTTAGATTGTTATCGGAATTCTGCTGAAGTTTAAAAATGCTTTGGAACTCTTCCATTGTTCTCCGAATTCTGCTGAAGTTTAAAAATGCTTTGGAACTTTTCCATTGTTCTCAGAATTCTGCTGAAGTTTAAAAAAGCTTTGGAACTCTTCCAATGTTCTCGGAATTCCACTGATGTTTAATAATGCTTTTGGAACTCTTCCATTTTTCTCGGAATTCCGCTGATGTTTAACAATGTTTTGGAACTCTTCCATTGTTCTCGGAATTCCACTGTAGTTTCAAAATGCTTTGGAACCCTTCCATTGTTCTCGGAATTCTGCTGAAGTTTAACAATGCTTTGGAACTCTTCCATTGTTATCGGAATTCTGCTGAAGTTTAAAAATGCTTTGGAACTTTTCCATAGTTCTCGGAATTCTGCTGAAGTTTAAAAAAGCTTTGGAACTCTTCCAATGTTCTCGGAATTCCACTGATGTTTAATAATGCTTTTGGAACTCTTCCATTTTTCTCAGAATTCCGCTGATGTTTAACAATGTTTTGGAACTCTTCCATTGTTCTCGGAATTCTGGTGAAGTTTAAAAATGCGTTGGAACTCTTCCATTGTTCACGGAATTCTGCTGAAATTTAAAAAGCTTTGGAACTCTTCCATTGTTCTGGGAATTCTGCTGAAGTTTAAAATTGCCTTGGAACTCTTCCATTGTTCACGGAAATCTGCTGAAGTTTAAAAAGCTTTGGAACTCTTCCATTGTTCTGGGAATTCTTCTGAAGTTTAAAAAGCTTTGGAACTCTTCCATTGTTCTGGGAATTCTGCTGAAGATTAAAATTGCTTTGGTACTCTTCCATTGTTCTCTTAATTCTGCTGATGTTTAACAATGCTTTGGAACTCTTCCATTGTTCTCGGAATTCCGCTGATGTTTAACAATGCTTTGGAACTCTTCAATTGTTCTCTGAATTCCACTGTAGTTTCAAAATGCTTTGGAACCCTTCCATTGTTCTCGCAATTCCGATGAAGTTTAACAATGCTTTGGAACTCTTCCATTGTTTTCGGAATTCTGCTGAAGTTTAAAAATGCTTTGGAACTCTTCCATTGTTCTCGGAATTCTGCTGAAGTTTAAAAATGCTTTGGAACTTTTCCATTGTTCTCGGAATTCTGCTGAAGTTTAAAAAAGCTTTGGAACTCTTCCAATGTTCTCGGAATTCCGCTGATGTTTAATAATGCTTTTGGAACTCTTCCATTTTTCTCGGAATTCCGCTGATGTTTAACAATGCTTTGGAACTCTTCCATTGTTCTCGGAATTCTGGTGAAGTTTAAAAATGCTTTGGAACTCTTCCATTGTTCATGGATTTCTGCTGAAGTTTAAAAAGCTTTGGAACTATTCCATTGTTCTGGGAATTCTGCTGAAGTTTAAAATTGCTTTGGAACTCTTCCATAGTCCTCGGAATTCCACTGATGTTTAATAATGCTTTTGGAGCTCTTCCATTGTTCTCATAATTCCGCTGATGTTTAACAATGCTTTGGGACTCTTCCATTGTTCTCGGAATTCCGCTGATGTTTAACAATGCTTTGGAACTCTTCCATTGTTCTCTGAATTCCACTGTAGTTTCAAAATGCTTTGGAACCCTTCCATTGTTCTCGGAATTCCGCTGAAGTTTAACAATGCTTTGGAACTCTTCCATTGTTATCGGAATTCTGCTGAAGTTTAAAAATGCTTTGGAACTCTTCCATTGTTCACGGAAATCTGCTGAAGTTTAAAAAGCTTTGGAACTCTTCCATTGTTCTGGGAATTCTTCTGAAGTTTAAAAAGCTTTGGAACTCTTCCATTGTTCTGGGAATTCTGCTGAAGATTAAAATTGCTTTGGTACTCTTCCATTGTTCTCTTAATTCTGCTGATGTTTAACAATGCTTTGGAACTCTTCCATTGTTCTCGGAATTCCGCTGATGTTTAACAATGCTTTGGAACTCTTCCATTGTTCTCTGAATTCCACTGTAGTTTCAAAATGCTTTGGAACCCTTCCATTGTTCTCGGAATTCTGCTGAAGTTTAACAATGCTTTGGAACTCTTAGATTGTTATCGGAATTCTGCTGAAGTTTAAAAATGCTTTGGAACTCTTCCATTGTTCTCCGAATTCTGCTGAAGTTTAAAAATGCTTTGGAACTTTTCCATTGTTCTCAGAATTCTGCTGAAGTTTAAAAAAGCTTTGGAACTCTTCCAATGTTCTCGGAATTCCACTGATGTTTAATAATGCTTTTGGAACTCTTCCATTTTTCTCGGAATTCCGCTGATGTTTAACAATGTTTTGGAACTCTTCCATTGTTCTCGGAATTCCACTGTAGTTTCAAAATGCTTTGGAACCCTTCCATTGTTCTCGGAATTCTGCTGAAGTTTAACAATGCTTTGGAACTCTTCCATTGTTATCGGAATTCTGCTGAAGTTTAAAAATGCTTTGGAACTTTTCCATTGTTCTCGGAATTCTGCTGAAGTTTAAAAAAGCTTTGGAACTCTTCCAATGTTCTCGGAATTCCACTGATGTTTAATAATGCTTTTGGAACTCTTCCATTTTTCTCAGAATTCCGCTGATGTTTAACAATGTTTTGGAACTCTTCCATTGTTCTCGGAATTCTGGTGAAGTTTAAAAATGCGTTGGAACTCTTCCATTGTTCACGGAATTCTGCTGAAATTTAAAAAGCTTTGGAACTCTTCCATTGTTCTGGGAATTCTGCTGAAGTTTAAAATTGCCTTGGAACTCTTCCATTGTCCTTGGAATTCCACTGATGTTTAATAATGCTTTTGGAACTCTTCCATTGTTCTCATAATTTCGCTGATGTTTAACAATGCTTTGGAACTCTTCCATTGTTCTTGGAATTCCGCTGATGTTTAACAATGCTTTGGAACTCTTCCATTGTTCTCGGAATTCTGGTGAAGTTTAAAAATGTTTTGGAACTCTTCCATTGTTCACGGAATTCTGCTGAAGTTTAAAAAGCTTTGGAACTCTTCCATTGTTCTGGGAATTCTGCTGAAGTTTAAAATTGCTTTGGAACTCTTCCATTGTGCTCGGAATTCAGCTGATGTTTAATAATGCTTTTGGAACTCTTCCATTGTTCTCATAATTCCGCTGATGTTTAACAATGCTTTGGAACTCTTCCATTGTTCTCGGAATTCCGCTGATGTTTAACAATGCTTTGGAACTCTTCCATTGTTCTCTGAATTCCACTGTAGTTTCAAAATGCTTTGGAACCCTTCCATTGTTCTCGGAATTCTGCTGAAGTTTAACAATGCTTTGGAACTCTTAGATTGTTATCGGAATTCTGCTGAAGTTTAAAAATGCTTTGGAACTCTTCCATTGTTCTCCGAATTCTGCTGAAGTTTAAAAATGCTTTGGAACTTTTCCATTGTTCTCAGAATTCTGCTGAAGTTTAAAAAAGCTTTGGAACTCTTCCAATGTTCTCGGAATTCCACTGATGTTTAATAATGCTTTTGGAACTCTTCCATTTTTCTCGGAATTCCGCTGATGTTTAACAATGTTTTGGAACTCTTCCATTGTTCTCGGAATTCCACTGTAGTTTCAAAATGCTTTGGAACCCTTCCATTGTTCTCGGAATTCTGCTGAAGTTTAACAATGCTTTGGAACTCTTCCATTGTTATCGGAATTCTGCTGAAGTTTAAAAATGCTTTGGAACTTTTCCATAGTTCTCGGAATTCTGCTTTAGTTTAAAAAAGCTTTGGAACTCTTCCAATGTTCTCGGAATTCCACTGATGTTTAATAATGCTTTTGGAACTCTTCCATTTTTCTCAGAATTCCGCTGATGTTTAACAATGTTTTGGAACTCTTCCATTGTTCTCGGAATTCTGGTGAAGTTTAAAAATGCGTTGGAACTCTTCCATTGTTCACGGAATTCTGCTGAAATTTAAAAAGCTTTGGAACTCTTCCATTGTTCTGGGAATTCTGCTGAAGTTTAAAATTGCCTTGGAACTCTTCCATTGTCCTTGGAATTCCACTGATGTTTAATAATGCTTTTGGAACTCTTCCATTGTTCTCATAATTTCGCTGATGTTTAACAATGCTTTGGAACTCTTCCATTGTTCTTGGAATTCCGCTGATGTTTAACAATGCTTTGGAACTCTTCCATTGTTCTCGGAATTCTGGTGAAGTTTAAAAATGTTTTGGAACTCTTCCATTGTTCACGGAATTCTGCTGAAGTTTAAAAAGCTTTGGAACTCTTCCATTGTTCTGGGAATTCTGCTGAAGTTTAAAATTGCTTTGGAACTCTTCCATTGTGCTCGGAATTCAGCTGATGTTTAATAATGCTTTTGGAACTCTTCCATTGTTCTCATAATTCCGCTGATGTTTAACAATGCTTTGGAACTCTTCCATTGTTCTCGGAATTCTGCTGAAGTTTAAAAATGCTTTAGAACTCTTCCATTGTTCACGGAAATCTGCTGAAGTTTAAAAAGCTTTGGAACTCTTCCATTGTTCTGGGAATTCTTCTGAAGTTTAAAAAGCTTTGGAACTCTTCCATTGTTCTGGGAATTCTGCTGAAGATTAAAATTGCTTTGGTACTCTTCCATTGTTCTCGGATTTCCGCTGATGTTTAACAATGCTTTGGAACTCTTCAATTGTTCTCTGAATTCCACTGTAGTTTCAAAATGCTTTGGAACCCTTCCATTGTTCTCGGAATTCCGCTGAAGTTTAACAATGCTTTGGAACTCTTACATTGTTCTCATAATTTCGCTGATGTTTAACAATGCTTTGGAACTCTTCCATTGTTCTCGGAATTCCGCTGATGTTTAACAATGCTTTGGAACTCTTCCATTGTTCTCGGAATTCTGGTGAAGTTTAAAAATGTTTTGGAACTCTTCCATTGTTCACGGAATTCTGCTGAAGTTTAAAAAGATTTGGAACTCTTCCATTGTTCTGGGAATTCTGCTGAAGTTTAAAATTGCTTTGGAACTCGTCCATTGTGCTCGGAATTCAGCTGATGTTTAATAATGCTTTTGGAACTCTTCCATTGTTCTCATAATTGCGCTGATGTTTAACAATGCTTTGGAACTCTTCCATTGTTCTCGAAATTCTGCTGACGTTTAAAAATGCTTTGGAACTCTTCCATTGTTCACGGAAATCTGCTGAAGTTTAAAAAGCTTTTTAACTCTTCCATTGTTCTGGGAATTCTTCTGAAGTTTAAAAAGCTTTGGAACTCTTCCATTGTTCTGGGAATTCTGCTGAAGATTAAAATTGCTTTGGTACTCTTCCATTGTTCTCTTAATTCTGCTGATGTTTAACAATGCTTTGGAACTCTTCCATTGTTCTCGGAATTCCGCTGATGTTTAACAATGCTTTGGAACTCTTCAATTGTTCTCTGAATTCCACTGTAGTTTCAAAATGCTTTGGAACCCTTCCATTGTTCTCGCAATTCCGATGAAGTTTAACAATGCTTTGGAACTCTTCCATTGTTGTCGGAATTCTGCTGAAGTTTAAAAATGCTTTGGAACTCTTCCATTGTTCTCGGAATTCTGCTGAAGTTTAAAAATGCTTTGGAACTTTTCCATTGTTCTCGGAATTCTGCTGAAGTTTAAAAAAGCTTTGGAACTCTTCCAATGTTCTCGGAATTCCGCTGATGTTTAATAATGCTTTTGGAACTCTTCCATTTTTCTCGGAATTCCGCTGATGTTTAACAATGCTTTGGAACTCTTCCATTGTTCTCGGAATTCTGGTGAAGTTTAAAAATGCTTTGGAACTCTTCCATTGTTCATGGAATTCTGCTGAAGTTTAAAAAGCTTTGGAACTCTTCCATTGATCTGGGAATTCTGCTGAAGTTTAAAATTGCTTTGGAACTCTTCCATAGTCCTCGGAATTCCACTGATGTTTAATAATGCTTTTGGAACTCTTCCATTGTTCTCATAATTCCGCTGATGTTTAACAATGCTTTGGGACTCTTCCATTGTTCTCGGAATTCCGCTGATGTTTAACAATGCTTTGGAACTCTTCCATTGTTCTCTGAATTCCACTGTAGTTTCAAAATGCTTTGGAACCCTTCCATTGTTCTCGGAATTCCGCTGAAGTGTAACAATGCTTTGGAACTCTTCCATTGTTATCGGAATTCTGCTGAAGTTTAAAAATGCTTTGGAACTCTTCCATTGTTCAAGGAATTCTGCTGAAGTTTAAAATTGCTTTGGAACTCTTCCATTGTCCTCGGAATTCCACTGATGTTTAATAATGCTTTTGGAACTCTTCCATTGTTCTCATAATTCCTCTGATGTTTAACAATGCTTTGGAACTCTTCCATTGTTCTCATAATTTCGCTGATGTTTAACTATGCTTTGGAACTCTTCCATTGTTCTCGGAATTCTGGTGAAGTTAAAAATGCTTTGGAACTCTTCCATTGTTCACGGAAATCTGCTGAAGTTTAAAAAGCTTTGGAACTCTTCCATTGTTCTGCGAATTCTTCTGAAGTTTAAAAAGCTTTGGAACTCTTCCATTGTTCTGGGAATTCTGCTGAAGATTAAATTTGCTTTGGTACTCTTACATTGTTCTCTTAATTCTGCTGATGTTTAACAATGCTTTGGAACTCTTCCATTTTTCTCGGAATTCCGCTGATGTTTAACAATGCTTTGGAACTCTTCAATTGTTCTCTGAATTCCACTGTAGTTTCAAAATGCTTTGGAACCCTTCCATTGTTCTCGGAATTCCGCTGAAGTTTAACAATGCTTTGGAACTCTTCCATTGTTATCGGAATTCTGCTGAAGTTTAAAAATGCTTTGGAACTCTTCCATTGTTCTCGGAATTCTGCTGAAGTTTAAAAATGCTTTGGAACTTTTCCATTGTTCTCGGAATTCTGCTGAAGTTTAAAAAAGCTTTGGAACTCTTCCAATGTTCACGGAATTCCGCTGATGTTTAATAATGCTTTTGGAACTCTTCCATTTTTCTCGGAATTCCGCTGATGTTTAATAATGCTTTGGAACTCTTCCATTGTTCTCGGAATTCCGCTGATGTTTAACAATGCTTTGGAACTCTTCCATTGTTCTCGGAATTCTGGTGAAGTTTAAAAATGTTTTGGAACTCTTCCATTGTTCACGGAATTCTGCTGAAGTTTAAAAAGCTTTGGAACTCTTCCATTGTTCTGGGAATTCTGCTGAAGTTTAAAATTGCTTTGGAACTCGTCCATTGTGCTCGGAATTCAGCTGATGTTTAATAATGCTTTTGGAACTCTTCCATTGTTCTCATAATTCCGCTGATGTTTAACAATGCTTTGGAACTCTTCCATTGTTCTCGGAATTCTGCTGACGTTTAAAAATGCTTTGGAACTCTTCCATTGTTCACGGAAATCTGCTGAAGTTTAAAAAGCTTTGGAACTCTTCCATTGTTCTGGGAATTCTTCTGAAGTTTAAAAAGCTTTGGAACTCTTCCATTGTTCTGGGAATTCTGCTGAAGATTAAAATTGCTTTGGTACTCTTCCATTGTTCTCTTAATTCTGCTGATGTTTAACAATGCTTTGGAACTCTTCCATTGTTCTCGAAATTCCGCTGATGTTTAACAATGCTTTGGAACTCTTCAATTGTTCTCTGAATTCCACTGTAGTTTCAAAATGCTTTGGAACCCTTCCATTGTTCTCGCAATTCCGATGAAGTTTAACAATGCTTTGGAACTCTTCCATTGTTGTCGGAATTCTGCTGAAGTTTAAAAATGCTTTGGAACTCTTCCATTGTTCTCGGAATTCTGCTGAAGTTTAAAAATGCTTTGGAACTTTTCCATTGTTCTCGGAATTCTGCTGAAGTTTAAAAAAGCTTTGGAACTCTTCCAATGTTCTCGGAATTCCGCTGATGTTTAATAATGCTTTTGGAACTCTTCCATTTTTCTCGGAATTCCGCTGATGTTTAACAATGCTTTGGAACTCTTCCATTGTTCTCGGAATTCTGGTGAAGTTAAAAATGCTTTGGAACTCTTCCATTGTTCACGGAATTCTGCTGAAGTTTAAAAAGCTTTGGAACTCTTCCATTGTTCTGATAATTCTGCTGAAGTTTAAAATTGCTTTGGAACTCTTCCATTGTGCTCGGAATTCAGCTGATGTTTAATAATGCTTTTGGAACTCTTCCATTGTTCTCATAATTCCGCTGATGTTTAACAATGCTTTGGAACTCTTCCATTGTTCTCGGAATTCTGCTGAAGTTTAAAAATGCTTTGGAACTCTTCCATTGTTCACGGAAATCTGCTGAAGTTTAAAAAGCTTTGGAACTCTTCCATTGTTCTGGGAATTCTTCTGAAGTTTAAAAAGCTTTGGAACTCTTCCATTGTTCTGGGAATTCTGCTGAAGATTAAAATTGCTTTGGTACTCTTACATTGTTCTCTAAATTCTGCTGATGTTTAACAATGCTTTGGAACTCTTCCATTTTTCTCGGAATTCCGCTGATGTTTAACAATGCTTTGGAACTCTTCAATTGTTCTCTGAATTCCACTGTAGTTTCAAAATGCTTTGGAACCCTTCCATTGTTCTCGGAATTCCGCTGAAGTTTAACAATGCTTTGGAACTCTTCCATTGTTATCGGAATTCTGCTGAAGTTTAAAAATGCTTTGGAACTCTTCCATTGTTCTCGGAATTCTGCTGAAGTTTAAAAAAGCTTTGGAACTCTTCCAATGTTCACGGAATTCCGCTGATGTTTAATAATGCTTTGGAACTCTTCCATTGTTCTGGGAATTCTGCTGAAGTTTAAAATTGCTTTGGAACAATTCATAGTCCTCGGAATTCCACTGATGTTTAATAATGCTTTTGGAACTCTTCCATTGTTCTCGGAATTCCGCTGATGTTTAACAATGCTTTGAAACTCTTCCATTGTTCTCGGAATTCTGGTGAAGTTTAAAAATGCTTTGGAACTCTTCCATTGTTCACGGAATTCTGCTGATGTTTAACAATGCTTTGGAACTCTTCCATTGTTCTGGGAATTCTGCTGAAGTTTAAAATTGCATTGGAACTCTTCCATTGTCCTCGGAATTCCACTGATGTTTAATAATGCTTTTGGAACTCTTCCATTGTTCTCATAATTTCGCTGATGTTTAACAATGCTTTGGAACTCTTCCATTGTTCTCGGAATTCCGCTGATGTTTAACAATGCTTTGGAACTCTTCCATTGTTCTCGGAATTCTGGTGAAGTTTAAAAATGTTTTGGAACTCTTCCATTGTTCACGGAATTCTGCTGAAGTTTAAAATTGCTTTGGAACTCGTCCATTGTGCTCGGAATTCAGCTGATGTTTAATAATGCTTTTGGAACTCTTCCATTGTTCTCATAATTCCGCTGATGTTTAACAATGCTTTGGAACTCTTCCATTGTTCTCGGAATTCTGCTGAAGTTTAAAAATGCTTTGGAACTCTTCCATTGTTCACGGAAATCCTCTGATGTTTAACAATGATTTGGAACTCTTCAATTGTTCTCTGAATTCCACTGTAGTTTCAAAATGCTTTGGAACCCTTCCATTGTTCTCGGAATTCCGCTGAAGTTTAACAATGCATTGGAACTCTTCCATTGTTATCGGAATTCTGCTGAAGTTTAAAAATGCTTTGGAACTCTTCCATTGTTCTCGGAATTCTGCTGAAGTTTAAAAATGCTTTGGAACTTTTCCATTGTTCTCGGAATTCTGCTGAAGTTTAAAAAAGCTTTGGAACTCTTCCAATGTTCACGGAATTCCGCTGATGTTTAATAATGCTTTTGGAACTCTTCCATTTTTCTCGGAATTCCGCTGATGTTTAACAATGCTTTGGAACTCTTCCATTGTTCTCGGAATTCCGCTGATGTTTAACAATGCTTTGGAACTCTTCCATTGTTCTCGGAATTCTGGTAAAGTTTAAAAATGTTTTGGAACTCTTCCATTGTTCACGGAATTCTGCTGAAGTTTAAAAAGCTTTGGAACTCTTCCATTGTTCTGGGAATTCTGCTGAAGTTTAAAATTGCTTTGGAACTCGTCCATTGTGCTCAGAATTCAGCTGATGTTTAATAATGCTTTTGGAACTCTTCCATTGTTCTCATAATTTCGCTGATGTTTAACAATGCTTTGGAACTCTTCCATTGTTCTCGGAATTCTGCTGACGTTTAAAAAGCTTTGGAACTCTTCCATTGTTCTGGGAATTCTTCTGAAGTTTAAAAAGCTTTGGAACTCTTCCATTGTTCTGGGAATTCTGCTGAAGATTAAAATTGCTTTGGAACTCGTCCATTGTGCTCAGAATTCAGCTGATGTTTAATAATGCTTTTGGAACTCTTCCATTGTTCACGGAAATCTGCTGAAGTTTAAAAAGCTTTGGAACTCTTCCATTGTTCTGGGAATTCTTCTGAAGTTTAAAAAGCTTTGGAACTCTTCCATTGTTCTGGGAATTCTGCTGAAGATTAAAATTGCTTTGGTACTCTTCCATTGTTCTCTTAATTCTGCTGATGTTTAACAATGCTTTGGAACTCTTCCATTGTTCTCGGAATTCCGCTGATGTTTAACAATGCTTTGGAACTCTTCAATTGTTCTCTGAATTCCACTGTAGTTTCAAAATGCTTTGGAACCCTTCCATTGTTCTCGCAATTCCGATGAAGTTTAACAATGCTTTGGAACTCTTCCATTGTTGTCGGAATTCTGCTGAAGTTTAAAAATGCTTTGGAACTCTTCCATTGTTCTCGGAATTCTGCTGAAGTTTAAAAATGCTTTGGAACTTTTCCATTGTTCTCGGAATTCTGCTGAAGTTTAAAAAAGCTTTGGAACTCTTCCAATGTTCTCGGAATTCCGCTGATGTTTAATAATGCTTTTGGAACTCTTTCATTTTTCTCGGAATTCCGCTGATGTTTAACAATGCTTTGGAACTCTTCCATTGTTCTCGGAATTCTGGTGAAGTTTAAAAATGCTTTGGAACTCTTCCATTGTTCATGGAATTCTGCTGAAGTTTAAAAAGCTTTGGAACTCTTCCATTGTTCTGGGAATTCTGCTGAAGTTTAAAATTGCTTTGGGACTCTTCCATTGTTCTCGGAATTCCGCTGATGTTTAACAATGCTTTGGAACTCTTCCATTGTTCTCTGAATTCCACTGTAGTTTCAAAATGCTTTGGAACCCTTCCATTGTTCTCGGAATTCCGCTGAAGTTTAACAATGCTTTGGAACTCTTCCATTGTTATCGGAATTCTGCTGAAGTTTAAAAATGCTTTGGAACTCTTCCATTGTTCAAGGAATTCTGCTGAAGTTTAAAATTGCTTTGGAACTCTTCCATTGTCCTCGGAATTCCACTGATGTTTAATAATGCTTTTGGAACTCTTCCATTGTTCTCATAATTCCTCTGATGTTTATCAATGCTTTGGAACTCTTCCATTGTTCTCATAATTTTGCTGATGTTTAACAATGCTTTGGAACTCTTCCATTGTTCTCGGAATTCTGGTGAAGTTAAAAATGCTTTGGAACTCTTCCATTGTTCACGGAATTCTGCTGAAGTTTAAAAAGCTTTGGAACTCTTCCATTGTTCTGGGAATTCTGCTGAAGTTTAAAATTGCTTTGGAACTCTTCCATTGTGCTCGGAATTCAGCTGATGTTTAATAATGCTTTTGGAACTCTTCCATTGTTCTCATAATTCCGCTGATGTTTAACAATGCTTTGGAACTCTTCCATTGTTCTCGGAATTCTGCTGAAGTTTAAAAATGCTTTGGAACTCTTCCATTGTTCACGGAAATCTGCTGAAGTTTAAAAAGCTTTGGAACTCTTCCATTGTTCTGGGAATTCTTCTGAAGTTTAAAAAGCTTTGGAACTCTTCCATTGTTCTGGGAATTCTGCTGAAGATTAAAATTGCTTTGGTACTCTTACATTGTTCTCTTAATTCTGCAGATGTTTAACAATGCTTTGGAACTCTTCCATTTTTCTCGGAATTCCGCTGATGTTTAACAATGCTTTGGAACTCTTCAATTGTTCTCTGAATTCCACTGTAGTTTCAAAATGCTTTGGAACCCTTCCATTGTTCTCGGAATTCCGCTGAAGTTTAACAATGCTTTGGAACTCTTCCATTGTTATCGGAATTCTGCTGAAGTTTAAAAATGCTTTGGAACTCTTCCATTGTTCTCGGAATTCTGCTGAAGTTTAAAAATGCTTTGGAACTTTTCCATTGTTCTCGGAATTCTGCTGAAGTTTAAAAAAGCTTTGGAACTCTTCCAATGTTCACGGAATTCCGCTGATGTTTAATAATGCTTTTGGAACTCTTCCATTTTTCTCGGAATTCCGCTGATGTTTAACAATGCTTTGGAACTCTTCCATTGTTCTCGGAATTCCGCTGATGTTTAACAATGCTTTGGAACTCTTCCATTGTTCTCGGAATTCTGGTGAAGTTTAAAAATGTTTTGGAACTCTTCCATTGTTCACGGAATTCTGCTGAAGTTTAAAAAGCTTTGGAACTCTTCCATTGTTCTGGGAATTCTGCTGAAGTTTAAAATTGCTTTGGAACTCGTCCATTGTGCTCGGAATTCAGCTGATGTTTAATAATGCTTTTGGAACTCTTCCATTGTTCTCATAATTCCGCTGATGTTTAACAATGCTTTGGAACTCTTCCATTGTTCTCGGAATTCTGCTGACGTTTAAAAATGCTTTGGAACTCTTCCATTGTTCACGGAAATCTGCTGAAGTTTAAAAAGCTTTGGAACTCTTCCATTGTTCTGGGAATTCTTCTGAAGTTTAAAAAGCTTTGGAACTCTTCCATTGTTCTGGGAATTCTGCTGAAGATTAAAATTGCTTTGGTACTCTTCCATTGTTCTCTTAATTCTGCTGATGTTTAACAATGCTTTGGAACTCTTCCATTGTTCTCAAAATTCCGCTGATGTTTAACAATGCTTTGGAACTCTTCAATTGTTCTCTGAATTCCACTGTAGTTTCAAAATTCTTTGGAACCCTTCCATTGTTCTCGCAATTCCGATGAAGTTTAACAATGCTTTGGAACTCTTCCATTGTTGTCGGAATTCTGCTGAAGTTTAAAAATGCTTTGTAACTCTTCCATTGTTCTCGGAATTCTGCTGAAGTTTAAAAATGCTTTGGAACTTTTCCATTGTTCTCGGAATTCTGCTGAAGTTTAAAAAAGCTTTGGAACTCTTCCAATGTTCTCGGAATTCCGCTGATGTTTAATAATGCTTTTGGAACTCTTCCATTTTTCTCGGAATTCCGCTGATGTTTAACAATGCTTTGGAACTCTTCCATTGTTCTCGGAATTCTGGTGAAGTTAAAAATGCTTTGGAACTCTTCCATTGTTCACGGAATTCTGCTGAAGTTTAAAAAGCTTTGGAACTCTTCCATTGTTCTGGGAATTCTGCTGAAGTTTAAAATTGCTTTGGAACTCTTCCATTGTGCTCGGAATTCAGCTGATGTTTAATAATGCTTTTGGAACTCTTCCATTGTTCTCATAATTCCGCTGATGTTTAACAATGCTTTGGAACTCTTCCATTGTTCTCGGAATTCTGCTGAAGTTTAAAAATGCTTTGGAACTCTTCCATTGTTCACGGAAATCTGCTGAAGTTTAAAAAGCTTTGGAACTCTTCCATTGTTCTGGGAATTCTTCTGAAGTTTAAAAAGCTTTGGAACTCTTCCATTGTTCTGGGAATTCTGCTGAAGATTAAAATTGCTTTGGTACTCTTACATTGTTCTCTAAATTCTGCTGATGTTTAACAATGCTTTGGAACTCTTCCATTTTTCTCGGAATTCCGCTGATGTTTAACAATGCTTTGGAACTCTTCAATTGTTCTCTGAATTCCACTGTAGTTTCAAAATGCTTTGGAACCCTTCCATTGTTCTCGGAATTCCGCTGAAGTTTAACAATGCTTTGGAACTCTTCCATTGTTATCGGAATTCTGCTGAAGTTTAAAAATGCTTTGGAACTCTTCCATTGTTCTCGGAATTCTGCTGAAGTTTAAAAAAGCTTTGGAACTCTTCCAATGTTCACGGAATTCCGCTGATGTTTAATAATGCTTTGGAACTCTTCCATTGTTCTGGGAATTCTGCTGAAGTTTAAAATTGCTTTGGAACAATTCATAGTCCTCGGAATTCCACTGATGTTTAATAATGCTTTTGGAACTCTTCCATTGTTCTCGGAATTCCGCTGATGTTTAACAATGCTTTGAAACTCTTCCATTGTTCTCGGAATTCTGGTGAAGTTTAAAAATGCTTTGGAACTCTTCCATTGTTCACGGAATTCTGCTGAAGTTTAAAAAGCTTTGGAACTCTTCCATTGTTCTGGGAATTCTGCTGAAGTTTAAAATTGCATTGGAACTCTTCCATTGTGCTTGGAATTCCGCTGATGTTTGATAATGCTTTTGGAACTCTTCCATTGTTCTCATAATTCCGCTGATGTTTAACAATGCTTTGGAACTCTTCCATTGTTCTGGGAATTCTGCTGAAGTTTAAAAATGCTTTGGAACTCTTCCATTGTCCTCGGAATTCCACTGATGTTTAATAATGCTTTTGGAACTCTTCCATTGTTCTCATAATTTCGCTGATGTTTAACAATGCTTTGGAACTCTTCCATTGTTCTCGGAATTCCGCTGATGTTTAACAATGCTTTGGAACTCTTCCATTGTTCTCGGAATTCTGGTGAAGTTTAAAAATGTTTTGGAACTCTTCCATTGTTCACGGAATTCTGCTGAAGTTTAAAAAGCTTTGGAACTCTTCCATTGTTCTGGGAATTCTGCTGAAGTTTAAAATTGCTTTGGAACTCGTCCATTGTGCTCGGAATTCAGCTGATGTTTAATAATGCTTTTGGAACTCTTCCATTGTTCTCATAATTCCGCTGATGTTTAACAATGCTTTGGAACTCTTCCATTGTTCTCGGAATTCTGCTGAAGTTTAAAAATGCTTTGAAACTCTTCCATTGTTCACGGAAATCCTCTGATGTTTAACAATGATTTGGAACTCTTCAATTGTTCTCTGAATTCCACTGTAGTTTCAAAATGCTTTGGAACCCTTCCATTGTTCTCGGAATTCCGCTGAAGTTTAACAATGCATTGGAACTCTTCCATTGTTATCGGAATTCTGCTGAAGTTTAAAAATGCTTTGGAACTCTTCCATTGTTCTCGGAATTCTGCTGAAGTTTAAAAATGCTTTGGAACTTTTCCATTGTTCTCGGAATTCTGCTGAAGTTTAAAAAAGCTTTGGAACTCTTCCAATGTTCACGGAATTCCGCTGATGTTTAATAATGCTTTTGGAACTCTTCCATTTTTCTCGGAATTCCGCTGATGTTTAACAATGCTTTGGAACTCTTCCATTGTTCTCGGAATTCCGCTGATGTTTAACAATGCTTTGGAACTCTTCCATTGTTCTCGGAATTCTGGTGAAGTTTAAAAATGTTTTGGAACTCTTCCATTGTTCACGGAATTCTGCTGAAGTTTAAAAAGCTTTGGAACTCTTCCATTGTTCTGGGAATTCTGCTGAAGTTTAAAATTGCTTTGGAACTCGTCCATTGTGCTCAGAATTCAGCTGATGTTTAATAATGCTTTTGGAACTCTTCCATTGTTCTCATAATTTCGCTGATGTTTAACAATGCTTTGGAACTCTTCCATTGTTCTCGGGATTCTGCTGACGTTTAAAAATGCTTTGGAACTCTTCCATTGTTCACGGAAATCTGCTGAAGTTTAAAAAGCTTTGGAACTCTTCCATTGTTCTGGGAATTCTTCTGAAGTTTAAAAAGCTTTGGAACTCTTCCATTGTTCTGGGAATTCTGCTGAAGATTAAAATTGCTTTGGTACTCTTCCATTGTTCTCTTAATTCCGCTGATGTTTAACAATGCTTTGGAACTCTTCAATTGTTCTCTGAATTCCACTGTAGTTTCAAAATGCTTTGGAACCCTTCCATTGTTCTCGCAATTCCGATGAAGTTTAACAATGCTTTGGAACTCTTCCATTGTTGTCGGAATTCTGCTGAAGTTTAATAATGCTTTGGAACTCTTCCATTGTTCTCGGAATTCTGCTGAAGTTTAAAAATGCTTTGGAACTTTTCCATTGTTCTCGGAATTCTGCTGAAGTTTAAAAAAGCTTTGGAACTCTTCCAATGTTCTCGGAATTCCGCTGATGTTTAATAATGCTTTTGGAACTCTTTCATTTTTCTCGGAATTCCGCTGATGTTTAACAATGCTTTGGAACTCTTCCATTGTTCTCGGAATTCTGGTGAAGTTTAAAAATGCTTTGGAACTCTTCCATTGTTCATGGAATTCTGCTGAAGTTTAAAAAGCTTTGGAACTCTTCCATTGTTCTGGGAATTCTGCTGAAGTTTAAAATTGCTTTGGAACTCTTCCATAGTCCTCGGAATTCCACTGATGTTTAATAATGCTTTTGGAACTCTTCCATTGTTCTCATAATTCCGCTGATGTTTAACAATGCTTTGGGACTCTTCCATTGTTCTCGGAATTCCGCTGATGTTTAACAATGCTTTGGAACTCTTCCATTGTTATCGGAATTCTGCTGAAGTTTAAAAATGCTTTGGAACTCTTCCATTGTTCTCGGAATTCTGCTGAAGTTTAAAAATGCTTTGGAACTTTTCCATTGTTCTCGGAATTCTGCTGAAGTTTAAAAAAGCTTTGGAACTCTTCCAATGTTCACGGAATTCCGCTGATGTTTAATAATGCTTTTGGAACTCTTCCATTTTTCTCGGAATTCCGCTGATGTTTAACAATGCTTTGGAACTCTTCCATTGTTCTCGGAATTCCGCTGATGTTTAACAATGCTTTGGAACTCTTCCATTGTTCTCGGAATTCTGGTGAAGTTTAAAAATGTTTTGGAACTCTTCCATTGTTCACGGAATTCTGCTGAAGTTTAAAAAGCTTTGGAACTCTTCCATTGTTCTGGGAATTCTGCTGAAGTTTAAAATTGCTTTGGAACTCGTCCATTGTGCTCGGAATTCAGCTGATGTTTAATAATGCTTTTGGAACTCTTCCATTGTTCTCATAATTCCGCTGATGTTTAACAATGCTTTGGAACTCTTCCATTGTTCTCGGAATTCTGCTGACGTTTAAAAATGCTTTGGAACTCTTCCATTGTTCACGGAAATCTGCTGAAGTTTAAAAAGCTTTGGAACTCTTCCATTGTTCTGGGAATTCTTCTGAAGTTTAAAAAGCTTTGGAACTCTTCCATTGTTCTGGGAATTCTGCTGAAGATTAAAATTGCTTTGGTACTCTTCCATTGTTCTCTTAATTCTGCTGATGTTTAACAATGCTTTGGAACTCTTCCATTGTTCTCAAAATTCCGCTGATGTTTAACAATGCTTTGGAACTCTTCAATTGTTCTCTGAATTCCACTGTAGTTTCAAAATGCTTTGGAACCCTTCCATTGTTCTCGCAATTCCGATGAAGTTTAACAATGCTTTGGAACTCTTCCATTGTTGTCGGAATTCTGCTGAAGTTTAAAAATGCTTTGTAACTCTTCCATTGTTCTCGGAATTCTGCTGAAGTTTAAAAATGCTTTGGAACTTTTCCATTGTTCTCGGAATTCTGCTGAAGTTTAAAAAAGCTTTGGAACTCTTCCAATGTTCTCGGAATTCCGCTGATGTTTAATAATGCTTTTGGAACTCTTCCATTTTTCTCGGAATTCCGCTGATGTTTAACAATGCTTTGGAACTCTTCCATTGTTCTCGGAATTCTGGTGAAGTTAAAAATGCTTTGGAACTCTTCCATTGTTCACGGAATTCTGCTGAAGTTTAAAAAGCTTTGGAACTCTTCCATTGTTCTGGGAATTCTGCTGAAGTTTAAAATTGCTTTGGAACTCTTCCATTGTGCTCGGAATTCAGCTGATGTTTAATAATGCTTTTGGAACTCTTCCATTGTTCTCATAATTCCGCTGATGTTTAACAATGCTTTGGAACTCTTCCATTGTTCTCGGAATTCTGCTGAAGTTTAAAAATGCTTTGGAACTCTTCCATTGTTCACGGAAATCTGCTGAAGTTTAAAAAGCTTTGGAACTCTTCCATTGTTCTGGGAATTCTTCTGAAGTTTAAAAAGCTTTGGAACTCTTCCATTGTTCTGGGAATTCTGCTGAAGATTAAAATTGCTTTGGTACTCTTACATTGTTCTCTAAATTCTGCTGATGTTTAACAATGCTTTGGAACTCTTCCATTTTTCTCGGAATTCCGCTGATGTTTAACAATGCTTTGGAACTCTTCAATTGTTCTCTGAATTCCACTGTAGTTTCAAAATGCTTTGGAACCCTTCCATTGTTCTCGGAATTCCGCTGAAGTTTAACAATGCTTTGGAACTCTTCCATTGTTATCGGAATTCTGCTGAAGTTTAAAAATTCTTTGGAACTCTTCCATTGTTCTCGGAATTCTGCTGAAGTTTAAAAAAGCTTTGGAACTCTTCCAATGTTCACGGAATTCCGCTGATGTTTAATAATGCTTTGGAACTCTTCCATTGTTCTGGGAATTCTGCTGAAGTTTAAAATTGCTTTGGAACAATTCATAGTCCTCGGAATTCCACTGATGTTTAATAATGCTTTTGGAACTCTTCCATTGTTCTCGGAATTCCGCTGATGTTTAACAATGCTTTGAAACTCTTCCATTGTTCTCGGAATTCTGGTGAAGTTTAAAAATGCTTTGGAACTCTTCCATTGTTCACGGAATTCTGCTGAAGTTTAAAAAGCTTTGGAACTCTTCCATTGTTCTGGGAATTCTGCTGAAGTTTAAAATTGCATTGGAACTCTTCCATTGTGCTTGGAATTCCGCTGATGTTTGATAATGCTTTTGGAACTCTTCCATTGTTCTCATAATTCCGCTGATGTTTAACAATGCTTTGGAACTCTTCCATTGTTCTGGGAATTCTGCTGAAGTTTAAAAATGCTTTGGAACTCTTCCATTGTCCTCGGAATTCCACTGATGTTTAATAATGCTTTTGGAACTCTTCCATTGTTCTCATAATTTCGCTGATGTTTAACAATGCTTTGGAACTCTTCCATTGTTCTCGGAATTCCGCTGATGTTTAACAATGCTTTGGAACTCTTCCATTGTTCTCGGAATTCTGGTGAAGTTTAAAAATGTTTTGGAACTCTTCCATTGTTCACGGAATTCTGCTGAAGTTTAAAAAGCTTTGGAACTCTTCCATTGTTCTGGGAATTCTGCTGAAGTTTAAAATTGCTTTGGAACTCGTCCATTGTGCTCGGAATTCAGCTGATGTTTAATAATGCTTTTGGAACTCTTCCATTGTTCTCATAATTCCGCTGATGTTTAACAATGCTTTGGAACTCTTCCATTGTTCTCGGAATTCTGCTGAAGTTTAAAAATGCTTTGGAACTCTTCCATTGTTCACGGAAATCCTCTGATGTTTAACAATGATTTGGAACTCTTCAATTGTTCTCTGAATTCCACTGTAGTTTCAAAATGCTTTGGAACCCTTCCATTGTTCTCGGAATTCCGCTGAAGTTTAACAATGCATTGGAACTCTTCCATTGTTATCGGAATTCTGCTGAAGTTTAAAAATGCTTTGGAACTCTTCCATTGTTCTCGGAATTCTGCTGAAGTTTAAAAATGCTTTGGAACTTTTCCATTGTTCTCGGAATTCTGCTGAAGTTTAAAAAAGCTTTGGAACTCTTCCAATGTTCACGGAATTCCGCTGATGTTTAATAATGCTTTTGGAACTCTTCCATTTTTCTCGGAATTCCGCTGATGTTTAACAATGCTTTGGAACTCTTCCATTGTTCTCGGAATTCCGCTGATGTTTAACAATGCTTTGGAACTCTTCCATTGTTCTCGGAATTCTGGTGAAGTTTAAAAATGTTTTGGAACTCTTCCATTGTTCACGGAATTCTGCTGAAGTTTAAAAAGCTTTGGAACTCTTCCATTGTTCTGGGAATTCTGCTGAAGTTTAAAATTGCTTTGGAACTCGTCCATTGTGCTCAGAATTCAGCTGATGTTTAATAATGCTTTTGGAACTCTTCCATTGTTCTCATAATTTCGCTGATGTTTAACAATGCTTTGGAACTCTTCCATTGTTCTCGGAATTCTGCTGACGTTTAAAAATGCTTTGGAACTCTTCCATTGTTCACGGAAATCTGCTGAAGTTTAAAAAGCTTTGGAACTCTTCCATTGTTCTGGGAATTCTTCTGAAGTTTAAAAAGCTTTGGAACTCTTCCATTGTTCTGGGAATTCTGCTGAAGATTAAAATTGCTTTGGTACTCTTCCATTGTTCTCTTAATTCCGCTGATGTTTAACAATGCTTTGGAACTCTTCAATTGTTCTCTGAATTCCACTGTAGTTTCAAAATGCTTTGGAACCCTTCCATTGTTCTCGCAATTCCGATGAAGTTTAACAATGCTTTGGAACTCTTCCATTGTTGTCGGAATTCTGCTGAAGTTTAATAATGCTTTGGAACTCTTCCATTGTTCTCGGAATTCTGCTGAAGTTTAAAAATGCTTTGGAACTTTTCCATTGTTCTCGGAATTCTGCTGAAGTTTAAAAAAGCTTTGGAACTCTTCCAATGTTCTCGGAATTCCGCTGATGTTTAATAATGCTTTTGGAACTCTTTCATTTTTCTCGGAATTCCGCTGATGTTTAACAATGCTTTGGAACTCTTCCATTGTTCTCGGAATTCTGGTGAAGTTTAAAAATGCTTTGGAACTCTTCCATTGTTCATGGAATTCTGCTGAAGTTTAAAAAGCTTTGGAACTCTTCCATTGTTCTGGGAATTCTGCTGAAGTTTAAAATTGCTTTGGAACTCTTCCATAGTCCTCGGAATTCCACTGATGTTTAATAATGCTTTTGGAACTCTTCCATTGTTCTCATAATTCCGCTGATGTTTAACAATGCTTTGGGACTCTTCCATTGTTCTCGGAATTCCGCTGATGTTTAACAATGCTTTGGAACTCTTCCATTGTTATCGGAATTCTGCTGAAGTTTAAAAATGCTTTGGAACTCTTCCATTGTTCTCGGAATTCTGCTGAAGTTTAAAAATGCTTTGGAACTTTTCCATTGTTCTCGGAATTCTGCTGAAGTTTAAAAAAGCTTTGGAACTCTTCCAATGTTCACGGAATTCCGCTGATGTTTAATAATGCTTTTGGAACTCTTCCATTTTTCTCGGAATTCCGCTGATGTTTAACAATGCTTTGGAACTCTTCCATTGTTCTCGGAATTCCGCTGATGTTTAACAATGCTTTGGAACTCTTCCATTGTTCTCGGAATTCTGGTGAAGTTTAAAAATGTTTTGGAACTCTTCCATTGTTCACGGAATTCTGCTGAAGTTTAAAAAGCTTTGGAACTCTTCCATTGTTCTGGGAATTCTGCTGAAGTTTAAAATTGCTTTGGAACTCGTCCATTGTGCTCGGAATTCAGCTGATGTTTAATAATGCTTTTGGAACTCTTCCATTGTTCTCATAATTCCGCTGATGTTTAACAATGCTTTGGAACTCTTCCATTGTTCTCGGAATTCTGCTGACGTTTAAAAATGCTTTGGAACTCTTCCATTGTTCACGGAAATCTGCTGAAGTTTAAAAAGCTTTGGAACTCTTCCATTGTTCTGGGAATTCTTCTGAAGTTTAAAAAGCTTTGGAACTCTTCCATTGTTCTGGGAATTCTGCTGAAGATTAAAATTGCTTTGGTACTCTTCCATTGTTCTCTTAATTCTGCTGATGTTTAACAATGCTTTGGAACTCTTCCATTGTTCTCAAAATTCCGCTGATGTTTAACAATGCTTTGGAACTCTTCAATTGTTCTCTGAATTCCACTGTAGTTTCAAAATGCTTTGGAACCCTTCCATTGTTCTCGCAATTCCGATGAAGTTTAACAATGCTTTGGAACTCTTCCATTGTTGTCGGAATTCTGCTGAAGTTTAAAAATGCTTTGTAACTCTTCCATTGTTCTCGGAATTCTGCTGAAGTTTAAAAATGCTTTGGAACTTTTCCATTGTTCTCGGAATTCTGCTGAAGTTTAAAAAAGCTTTGGAACTCTTCCAATGTTCTCGGAATTCCGCTGATGTTTAATAATGCTTTTGGAACTCTTCCATTTTTCTCGGAATTCCGCTGATGTTTAACAATGCTTTGGAACTCTTCCATTGTTCTCGGAATTCTGGTGAAGTTAAAAATGCTTTGGAACTCTTCCATTGTTCACGGAATTCTGCTGAAGTTTAAAAAGCTTTGGAACTCTTCCATTGTTCTGGGAATTCTGCTGAAGTTTAAAATTGCTTTGGAACTCTTCCATTGTGCTCGGAATTCAGCTGATGTTTAATAATGCTTTTGGAACTCTTCCATTGTCCTCATAATTCCGCTGATGTTTAACAATGCTTTGGAACTCTTCCATTGTTCTCGGAATTCTGCTGAAGTTTAAAAATGCTTTGGAACTCTTCCATTGTTCACGGAAATCTGCTGAAGTTTAAAAAGCTTTGGAACTCTTCCATTGTTCTGGGAATTCTTCTGAAGTTTAAAAAGCTTTGGAACTCTTCCATTGTTCTGGGAATTCTGCTGAAGATTAAAATTGCTTTGGTACTCTTACATTGTTCTCTAAATTCTGCTGATGTTTAACAATGCTTTGGAACTCTTCCATTTTTCTCGGAATTCCGCTGATGTTTAACAATGCTTTGGAACTCTTCAATTGTTCTCTGAATTCCACTGTAGTTTCAAAATGCTTTGGAACCCTTCCATTGTTCTCGGAATTCCGCTGAAGTTTAACAATGCTTTGGAACTCTTCCATTGTTATCGGAATTCTGCTGAAGTTTAAAAATGCTTTGGAACTCTTCCATTGTTCTCGGAATTCTGCTGAAGTTTAAAAAAGCTTTGGAACTCTTCCAATGTTCACGGAATTCCGCTGATGTTTAATAATGCTTTGGAACTCTTCCATTGTTCTGGGAATTCTGCTGAAGTTTAAAATTGCTTTGGAACAATTCATAGTCCTCGGAATTCCACTGATGTTTAATAATGCTTTTGGAACTCTTCCATTGTTCTCGGAATTCCGCTGATGTTTAACAATGCTTTGAAACTCTTCCATTGTTCTCGGAATTCTGGTGAAGTTTAAAAATGCTTTGGAACTCTTCCATTGTTCACGGAATTCTGCTGAAGTTTAAAAAGCTTTGGAACTCTTCCATTGTTCTGGGAATTCTGCTGAAGTTTAAAATTGCATTGGAACTCTTCCATTGTGCTTGGAATTCCGCTGATGTTTGATAATGCTTTTGGAACTCTTCCATTGTTCTCATAATTCCGCTGATGTTTAACAATGCTTTGGAACTCTTCCATTGTTCTGGGAATTCTGCTGAAGTTTAAAAATGCTTTGGAACTCTTCCATTGTCCTCGGAATTCCACTGATGTTTAATAATGCTTTTGGAACTCTTCCATTGTTCTCATAATTTCGCTGATGTTTAACAATGCTTTGGAACTCTTCCATTGTTCTCGGAATTCCGCTGATGTTTAACAATGCTTTGGAACTCTTCCATTGTTCTCGGAATTCTGGTGAAGTTTAAAAATGTTTTGGAACTCTTCCATTGTTCACGGAATTCTGCTGAAGTTTAAAAAGCTTTGGAACTCTTCCATTGTTCTGGGAATTCTGCTGAAGTTTAAAATTGCTTTGGAACTCGTCCATTGTGCTCGGAATTCAGCTGATGTTTAATAATGCTTTTGGAACTCTTCCATTGTTCTCATAATTCCGCTGATGTTTAACAATGCTTTGGAACTCTTCCATTGTTCTCGGAATTCTGCTGAAGTTTAAAAATGCTTTGGAACTCTTCCATTGTTCACGGATATCCTCTGATGTTTAACAATGATTTGGAACTCTTCAATTGTTCTCTGAATTCCACTGTAGTTTCAAAATGCTTTGGAACCCTTCCATTGTTCTCGGAATTCCGCTGAAGTTTAACAATGCATTGGAACTCTTCCATTGTTATCGGAATTCTGCTGAAGTTTAAAAATGCTTTGGAACTCTTCCATTGTTCTCGGAATTCTGCTGAAGTTTAAAAATGCTTTGGAACTTTTCCATTGTTCTCGGAATTCTGCTGAAGTTTAAAAAAGCTTTGGAACTCTTCCAATGTTCACGGAATTCCGCTGATGTTTAATAATGCTTTTGGAACTCTTCCATTTTTCTCGGAATTCCGCTGATGTTTAACAATGCTTTGGAACTCTTCCATTGTTCTCGGAATTCCGCTGATGTTTAACAATGCTTTGGAACTCTTCCATTGTTCTCGGAATTCTGGTGAAGTTTAAAAATGTTTTGGAACTCTTCCATTGTTCACGGAATTCTGCTGAAGTTTAAAAAGCTTTGGAACTCTTCCATTGTTCTGGGAATTCTGCTGAAGTTTAAAATTGCTTTGGAACTCGTCCATTGTGCTCAGAATTCAGCTGATGTTTAATAATGCTTTTGGAACTCTTCCATTGTTCTCATAATTTCGCTGATGTTTAACAATGCTTTGGAACTCTTCCATTGTTCTCGGAATTCTGCTGACGTTTAAAAATGCTTTGGAACTCTTCCATTGTTCACGGAAATCTGCTGAAGTTTAAAAAGCTTTGGAACTCTTCCATTGTTCTGGGAATTCTTCTGAAGTTTAAAAAGCTTTGGAACTCTTCCATTGTTCTGGGAATTCTGCTGAAGATTAAAATTGCTTTGGTACTCTTCCATTGTTCTCTTAATTCCGCTGATGTTTAACAATGCTTTGGAACTCTTCAATTGTTCTCTGAATTCCACTGTAGTTTCAAAATGCTTTGGAACCCTTCCATTGTTCTCGCAATTCCGATGAAGTTTAACAATGCTTTGGAACTCTTCCATTGTTGTCGGAATTCTGCTGAAGTTTAATAATGCTTTGGAACTCTTCCATTGTTCTCGGAATTCTGCTGAAGTTTAAAAATGCTTTGGAACTTTTCCATTGTTCTCGGAATTCTGCTGAAGTTTAAAAAAGCTTTGGAACTCTTCCAATGTTCTCGGAATTCCGCTGATGTTTAATAATGCTTTTGGAACTCTTTCATTTTTCTCGGAATTCCGCTGATGTTTAACAATGCTTTGGAACTCTTCCATTGTTCTCGGAATTCTGGTGAAGTTTAAAAATGCTTTGGAACTCTTCCATTGTTCATGGAATTCTGCTGAAGTTTAAAAAGCTTTGGAACTCTTCCATTGTTCTGGGAATTCTGCTGAAGTTTAAAATTGCTTTGGAACTCTTCCATAGTCCTCGGAATTCCACTGATGTTTAATAATGCTTTTGGAACTCTTCCATTGTTCTCATAATTCCGCTGATGTTTAACAATGCTTTGGGACTCTTCCATTGTTCTCGGAATTCCGCTGATGTTTAACAATGCTTTGGAACTCTTCCATTGTTCTCTGAATTCCACTGTAGTTTCAAAATGCTTTGGAACCCTTCCATTGTTCTCGGAATTCCGCTGAAGTTTAACAATGCTTTGGAACTCTTCATTGTTATCGGAATTCTGCTGAAGTTTAAAAATGCTTTGGAACTCTTCCATTGTTCAAGGAATTCTGCTGAAGTTTAAAATTGCTTTGGAACTCTTCCATTGTCCTCGGAATTCCACTGATGTTTAATAATGCTTTTGGAACTCTTCCATTGTTCTCATAATTCCTCTGATGTTTAACAATGCTTTGGAACTCTTCCATTGTTCTCATAATTTTGCTGATGTTTAACAATGCTTTGGAACTCTTCCATTGTTCTCGGAATTCTGGTGAAGTTAAAAATGCTTTGGAACTCTTCCATTGTTCACGGAATTCTGCTGAAGTTTAAAAAGCTTTGGAACTCTTCCATTGTTCTGGGAATTCTGCTGAAGTTTAAAATTGCTTTGGAACTCTTCCATTGTGCTCGGATTTCAGCTGATGTTTAATAATGCTTTTGGAACTCTTCCATTGTTCTCATAATTCCGCTGATGTTTAACAATGCTTTGGAACTCTTCCATTGTTCTCGGAATTCTGCTGAAGTTTAAAAATGCTTTGGAACTCTTCCATTGTTCACGGAAATCTGCTGAAGTTTAAAAAGCTTTGGAACTCTTCCATTGTTCTGGGAATTCTTCTGAAGTTTAAAAAGCTTTGGAACCCTTCCATTGTTCTGGGAATTCTGCTGAAGATTAAAATTGCTTTGGTACTCTTACATTGTTCTCTTAATTCTGCTGATGTTTAGCAATGCTTTGGAACTCTTCCATTTTTCTCGGAATTCCGCTGATGTTTAACAATGCTTTGGAACTCTTCAATTGTTCTCTGAATTCCACTGTAGTTTCAAAATGCTTTGGAACCCTTCCATTGTTCTCGGAATTCCGCTGAAGTTTAACAATGCTTTGGAACTCTTCCATTGTTATCGGAATTCTGCTGAAGTTTAAAAATGCTTTGGAACTCTTCCATTGTTCTCGGAATTCTGCTGAAGTTTAAAAATGCTTTGGAACTTTTCCATTGTTCTCGGAATTCTGCTGAAGTTTAAAAAAGCTTTGGAACTCTTCCAATGTTCACGGAATTCCGCTGATGTTTAATAATGCTCTTGGAACTCTTCCATTTTTCTCGGAATTCCGCTGATGTTTAACAATGCTTTGGAACTCTTCCATTGTTCTCGGAATTCTGGTGAAGTTTAAAAATGCTTTGGAACTCTTCCATTGTTCACGGAATTCTGCTGAAGTTTAAAAAGCTTTGAAACTCTTACATTGTTCTGGGAATACTGCTGAAGTTTAAAATTGCTTTGGAACTCTTCCATTGTCCTCGGAATTCCACTGATGTTTAATAATGCTTTTGGAACTCTTCCATTGTTCTCATAATTTCGCTGATGTTTAACAATGCTTTGGAACTCTTCCATTGTTCTCGGAATTCCGCTGATGTTTAACAATGCTTTGGAACTCTTCCATTGTTCTCGGAATTCTGGTGAAGTTTAAAAATGTTTTGGAACTCTTCCATTGTTCACGGAATTCTGCTGAAGTTTAAAAAGCTTTGGAACTCTTCCATTGTTCTGGGAATTCTGCTGAAGTTTAAAATTGCTTTGGAACTCGTCCATTGTGCTCGGAATTCAGCTGATGTTTAATAATGCTTTTGGAACTCTTCCATTGTTCTAATAATTCCGCTGATGTTTAACAATGCTTTGGAACTCTTCCATTGTTCTCGGAATTCTGCTGAAGTTTAAAAATGCTTTGGAACTCTTCCATTGTTCACGGAAATCTGCTGAAGTTTAAAAAGCTTTGGAACTCTTCCATTGTTCTGGGAATTCTTCTGAAGTTTAAAAAGCTTTGGAACTCTTCCATTGTTCTGGGAATTCTGCTGAAGATTAAAATTGCTTTGGTACTCTTCCATTGTTCTCTTAATTCTGCTGATGTTTAACAATGCTTTGGAACTCTTCAATTGTTCTCTGAATTCCACTGTAGTTTCAAAATGCTTTGGAACCCTTCCATTGTTCTCGCAATTCCGATGAAGTTTAACAATGCTTTGGAACTCTTCCATTGTTGTCGGAATTCTGCTGAAGTTTAAAAATGCTTTGGAACTCTTCCATTGTTCTCGGAATTCTGCTGAAGTTTAAAAATGCTTTGGAACTTTTCCATTGTTCTCGGAATTCTGCTGAAGTTTAAAAAAGCTTTGGAACTCTTCCAATGTTCTCGGAATTCCGCTGATGTTTAATAATGCTTTTGGAACTCTTCCATTTTTCTCGGAATTCCGCTGATGTTTAACAATGCTTTGGAACTCTTCCATTGTTCTCGGAATTCTGGTGAAGTTTAAAAATGCTTTGGAACTCTTCCATTGTTCATGGAATTCTGCTGAAGTTTAAAAAGCTTTGGAACTCTTCCATTGTTCTGGGAATTCTGCTGAAGTTTAAAATTGCTTTGGAACTCTTCCATAGTCCTCGGAATTCCACTGATGTTTAATAATGCTTTTGGAACTCTTCCATTGTTCTCATAATTCCGCTGATGTTTAACAATGCTTTGGGACTCTTCCATTGTCCTCGGAATTCCGCTGATGTTTAACAATGCTTTGGAACTCTCCCATTGTTCTCTGAATTCCACTGTAGTTTCAAAATGCTTTGGAACCCTTCCATTGTTCTCGGAATTCCGCTGAAGTTTAACAATGCTTTGGAACTCTTCCATTGTTATCGGAATTCTGCTGAAGTTTAAAAATGCTTTGGAACTCTTCCATTGTTCAAGGAATTCTGCTGAAGTTTAAAATTGCTTTGGAACTCTTCCATTGTCCTCGGATTTCCACTGATGTTTAATAATGCTTTTGGAACTCTTCCATTGTTCTCATAATTCCTCTGATGTTTAACAATGCTTTGGAACTCTTCCATTGTTCTCATAATTTCGCTGATGTTTAACAATGCTTTGGAACTCTTCCATTGTTCTCGGAATTCTGGTGAAGTTAAAAATGCTTTGGAACTCTTCCATTGTTCACGGAATTCTGCTGAAGTTTAAAAAGCTTTGGAACTCTTCCATTGTTCTGGGAATTCTGCTGAAGTTTAAAATTGCTTTGGAACTCTTCCATTGTGCTCGGAATTCAGCTGATGTTTAATAATGCTTTTGGAACTCTTCCATTGTTCTCATAATTCCGCTGATGTTTAACAATGCTTTGGAACTCTTCCATTGTTCTCGGAATTCTGCTGAAGTTTAAAAAGCTTTGGAACTCTTCCATTGTTCTGGGAATTCTTCTGAAGTTTAAAAAGCTTTGGAACTCTTCCATTGTTCTGGGAATTCTGCTGAAGATTAAAATTGCTTTGGTACTCTTACATTGTTCTCTTAATTCTGCTGATGTTTAACAATGCTTTGGAACTCTTCCATTTTTCTCGGAATTCCGCTGATGTTTAACAATGCTTTGGAACTCTTCAATTGTTCTCTGAATTCCACTGTAGTTTCAAAATGCTTTGGAACCCTTCCATTGTTCTCGGAATTCCGCTGAAGTTTAACAATGCTTTGGAACTCTTCCATTGTTATCGGAATACTGCTGAAGTTTAAAAATGCTTTGGAACTCTTCCATTGTTCTCGGAATTCTGCTGAAGTTTAAAAATGCTTTGGAACTTTTCCATTGTTCTCGGAATTCTGCTGAAGTTTAAAAAAGCTTTGGAACTCTTCCAATGTTCACGGAATTCCGCTGATGTTTAATAATGCTTTTGGAACTCTTCCATTTTTCTCGGAATTCCGCTGATGTTTAACAATGCTTTGGAACTCTTCCATTGTTCTCGGAATTCTGGTGAAGTTTAAAATTGCTTTGGAACTCTTCCATTGTTCATGGAATTCTGCTGAAGTTTAAAAAGCTTTGGAACTCTTCCATTGTTCTGGGAATTCTGCTGAAGTTTAAAATTGCTTTGGAACTCTTCCATAGTCCTCGGAATTCCACTGATGTTTAATAATGCTTTTGGAACTCTTCCATTGTTCTCATAATTCCGCTGATGTTTAACAATGCTTTGGAACTCTTCCATTGTTCTCGGAATTCTGGTGAAGTTTAAAAATGCTTTGGAACTCTTCCATTGTTCACGGAATTCTGCTGAAGTTTAAAAAGCTTTGGAACTCTTACATTGTTCTGGGAATACTGCTGAAGTTTAAAATTGCTTTGGAACTCTTCCATTGTCCTCGGAATTCCACTGATGTTTAATAATGCTTTTGGAACTCTTCCATTGTTCTCGGAATTCCGCTGATGTTTAACAATGCTTTGAAACTCTTCCATTGTTCTCGGAATTCTGGTGAAGTTTAAAAATGCTTTGGAACTCTTCCATTGTTCACGGATTTCTGCTGAAGTTTAAAAAGCTTTGGAACTCTTCCATTGTTCTGGGAATTCTGCTGAAGTTTAAAATTGCATTGGAACTCTTCCTTTGTGCTCGGAATTCCGCTGATGTTTGATAATGCTTTTGGAACTCTTCCATTGTTCTCATAATTCCGCTGATGTTTAACAATGCTTTGGAACTCTTCCATTGTTCTCGGAATTCTGCTGATGTTTAAAAATGCTTTGGAACCCTTCCATTGTTCTCGGAATTCCGCTGAAGTTTAACAATGCTTTGGAACTCTTCCATTGTTATCGGAATTCTGCTGAAGTTTAAAAATGTTTTGGAACTCTTCCATTGTTCAAGGAATTCTGCTGAAGTTTAAAATTGCTTTGGAACTCTTCCATTGTCCTCGGAATTCCACTGATGTTTAATAATGCTTTTGGAACTCTTCCATTGTTCTCATAATTCCTCTGATGTTTAACAATGCTTTGGAACTCTTCCATTGTTCTCATAATTTCGCTGATGTTTAACAATGCTTTGGAACTCTTCCATTGTTCTCGGAATTCTGGTGAAGTTAAAAATGCTTTGGAACTCTTCCATTGTTCACGGAATTCTGCTGAAGTTTAAAAAGCTTTGGAACTCTTCCATTGTTCTGGGAATTCTGCTGAAGTTTAAAATTGCTTTGGAACTCTTCCATTGTGCTCGGAATTCAGCTGATGTTTAATAATGCTTTTGGAACTCTTCCATTGTTCTCATAATTCCGCTGATGTTTAACAATGCTTTGGAACTCTTCCATTGTTCTCGGAATTCTGCTGAAGTTTAAAAATGCTTTGGAACTCTTCCATTGTTCACGGAAATCTGCTGAAGTTTAAAAAGCTTTGGAACTCTTCCATTGTTCTGGGAATTCTTCTGAAGTTTAAAAAGCTTTGGAACTCTTCCATTGTTCTGGGAATTCTGCTGAAGATTAAAATTGCTTTGGTACTCTTACATTGTTCTCTTAATTCTGCTGATGTTTAACAATGCTTTGGAACTCTTCCATTTTTCTCGGAATTCCGCTGATGTTTAACAATGCTTTGGAACTCTTCAATTGTTCTCTGAATTCCACTGTAGTTTCAAAATGCTTTGGAACCCTTCCATTGTTCTCGGAATTCCGCTGAAGTTTAACAATGCTTTGGAACTCTTCCATTGTTATCGGAATTCTGCTGAAGTTTAAAAATGCTTTGGAACTCTTCCATTGTTCTCGGAATTCTGCTGAAGTTTAAAAATGCTTTGGAACTTTTCCATTGTTCTCGGAATTCTGCTGAAGTTTAAAAAAGCTTTGGAACTCTTCCAATGTTCACGGAATTCCGCTGATGTTTAATAATGCTTTTGGAACTCTTCCATTTTTCTCGGAATTCCGCTGATGTTTAACAATGCTTTGGAACTCTTCCATTGTTCTCGGAATTTTGGTGAAGTTTAAAATTGCTTTGGAACTCTTCCATTGTTCATGGAATTCTGCTGAAGTTTAAAAAGCTTTGGAACTCTTCCATTGTTCTGGGAATTCTGCTGAAGTTTAAAATTGCTTTGGAACTCTTCCATAGTCCTCGGAATTCCACTGATGTTTAATAATGCTTTTGGAACTCTTCCATTGTTCTCATAATTCCGCTGATGTTTAACAATGCTTTGGAACTCTTCCATTGTTCTCGGAATTCTGGTGAAGTTTAAAAATGCTTTGGAACTCTTCCATTGTTCACGGAATTCTGCTGAAGTTTAAAAAGCTTTGGAACTCTTACATTGTTCTGGGAATACTGCTGAAGTTTAAAATTGCTTTGGAACTCTTCCATTGTCCTCGGAATTCCACTGATGTTTAATAATGCTTTTGGAACTCTTCCATTGTTCTCGGAATTCCGCTGATGTTTAACAATGCTTTGAAACTCTTCCATTGTTCTCGGAATTCTGGTGAAGTTTAAAAATGCTTTGGAACTCTTCCATTGTTCACGGATTTCTGCTGAAGTTTAAAAAGCTTTGGAACTCTTCCATTGTTCTGGGAATTCTGCTGAAGTTTAAAATTGCATTGGAACTCTTCCATTGTGCTCGGAATTCCGCTGATGTTTGATAATGCTTTTGGAACTCTTCCATTGTTCTCATAATTCCGCTGATGTTTAACAATGCTTTGGAACTCTTCCATTGTTCTCGGAATTCTGCTGATGTTTAAAAATGCTTTGGAACTCTTCCATTGTTCACGGAAATCTTCTGAAGTTTAAAAAGCTTTGGAACTCTTCCATTGTTCTGGGAATTCTGCTGAAGATTAAAAATGCTTTGGTACTCTTCCATTGTTCTCGTAATTCTGCTGATGTTTAACAATGCTTTGGAACTCTTCCATTGTTCTCGGAATTCCGCTGATGTTTAACAATGCTTTGGAACTCATCCATTATTCTCTGAATTCCACTGTAGTTTCAAAATGCTTTGGAACCCTTCCATTGTTCTCGGAATTCCGCTGAAGTTTAACAATGCTTTGGAACTCTTCCATTGTTATCGGAATTCTGCTGAAGTTTAAAAATGCTTTGGAACTCTTCCATTGTTCAAGGAATTCTGCTGAAGTTTAAAAAGCTTTGGAACTCTTCCATTGTTCTGGGAATTCTGCTGAAGTTTAAAATTGCTTTGGAACTCTTCCATTATCCCCGGAATTCCACTGATGTTTAATAATGCTTTTGCAACTCTTCCATTGTTCTCATAATTCCGCTGATGTTTAACAATGCTTTGGAACTCTTCCATTGTTCTCGGAATTTCGCTGATGTTTAACAATGCTTTGGAACTCTTCCATTGTTCACGGAATTCTGCTGAAGTTTAAAAAGCTTTGGAACTCTTCCATTGTTCTGGGAATTCTGCTGAAGTTTAAAATTGCTTTGGAACTCTTCCATTGTGCTCGGAATTCCGCTGATGTTCAATAATGCTTTTGGAACTCTTCCATTGTTCTCATAATTCCGCTGATGTTTAACAATGCTTTGGAACTCTTCCATTGTTCTCGGAATTCTGCTGACGTTTAAAAATGCTTTGGAACTCTTCCATTGTTCACGGAAATCTGCTGAAGTTTAAAAAGCTTTGGAACTCTTCCATTGTTCTGGGAATTCTTCTGAAGTTTAAAAAGCTTTGGAACTCTTCCATTTTTCTCGGAATTCCGCTGATGTTTAACAATGCTTTGGAACTCTTCCATTGTTCTCGGAATTCTGGTGAAGTTTAAAATTGCTTTGGAACTCTTCCATTGTTCATGGAATTCTGCTGAAGTTTAAAAAGCTTTGGAACTCTTCCATTGTTCTGGGAATTCTGCTGAAGTTTAAAATTGCTTTGGAACTCTTCCATAGTCCTCGGAATTCCACTGATGTTTAATAATGCTTTTGGAACTCTTCCATTGTTCTCATAATTCCGCTGATGTTTAACAATGCTTTGGAACTCTTCCATTGTTCTCGGAATTCTGGTGAAGTTTAAAAATGCTTTGGAACTCTTCCATTGTTCACGGAATTCTGCTGAAGTTTAAAAAGCTTTGGAACTCTTACATTGTTCTGGGAATACTGCTGAAGTTTAAAATTGCTTTGGAACTCTTCCATTGTCCTCGGAATTCCACTGATGTTTAATAATGCTTTTGGAACTCTTCCATTGTTCTCGGAATTCCGCTGATGTTTAACAATGCTTTGAAACTCTTCCATTGTTCTCGGAATTCTGGTGAAGTTTAAAAATGCTTTGGAACTCTTCCATTGTTCACGGATTTCTGCTGAAGTTTAAAAAGCTTTGGAACTCTTCCATTGTTCTGGGAATTCTGCTGAAGTTTAAAATTGCATTGGAACTCTTCCTTTGTGCTCGGAATTCCGCTGATGTTTGATAATGCTTTTGGAACTCTTCCATTGTTCTCATAATTCCGCTGATGTTTAACAATGCTTTGGAACTCTTCCATTGTTCTCGGAATTCTGCTGATGTTTAAAAATGCTTTGGAACCCTTCCATTGTTCTCGGAATTCCGCTGAAGTTTAACAATGCTTTGGAACTCTTCCATTGTTATCGGAATTCTGCTGAAGTTTAAAAATGTTTTGGAACTCTTCCATTGTTCAAGGAATTCTGCTGAAGTTTAAAATTGCTTTGGAACTCTTCCATTGTCCTCGGAATTCCACTGATGTTTAATAATGCTTTTGGAACTCTTCCATTGTTCTCATAATTCCTCTGATGTTTAACAATGCTTTGGAACTCTTCCATTGTTCTCATAATTTCGCTGATGTTTAACAATGCTTTGGAACTCTTCCATTGTTCTCGGAATTCTGGTGAAGTTAAAAATGCTTTGGAACTCTTCCATTGTTCACGGAATTCTGCTGAAGTTTAAAAAGCTTTGGAACTCTTCCATTGTTCTGGGAATTCTGCTGAAGTTTAAAATTGCTTTGGAACTCTTCCATTGTGCTCGGAATTCAGCTGATGTTTAATAATGCTTTTGGAACTCTTCCATTGTTCTCATAATTCCGCTGATGTTTAACAATGCTTTGGAACTCTTCCATTGTTCTCGGAATTCTGCTGAAGTTTAAAAATGCTTTGGAACTCTTCCATTGTTCACGGAAATCTGCTGAAGTTTAAAAAGCTTTGGAACTCTTCCATTGTTCTGGGAATTCTTCTGAAGTTTAAAAAGCTTTGGAACTCTTCCATTGTTCTGGGAATTCTGCTGAAGATTAAAATTGCTTTGGTACTCTTACATTGTTCTCTTAATTCTGCTGATGTTTAACAATGCTTTGGAACTCTTCCATTTTTCTCGGAATTCCGCTGATGTTTAACAATGCTTTGGAACTCTTCAATTGTTCTCTGAATTCCACTGTAGTTTCAAAATGCTTTGGAACCCTTCCATTGTTCTCGGAATTCCGCTGAAGTTTAACAATGCTTTGGAACTCTTCCATTGTTATCGGAATTCTGCTGAAGTTTAAAAATGCTTTGGAACTCTTCCATTGTTCTCGGAATTCTGCTGAAGTTTAAAAATGCTTTGGAACTTTTCCATTGTTCTCGGAATTCTGCTGAAGTTTAAAAAAGCTTTGGAACTCTTCCAATGTTCACGGAATTCCGCTGATGTTTAATAATGCTTTTGGAACTCTTCCATTTTTCTCGGAATTCCGCTGATGTTTAACAATGCTTTGGAACTCTTCCATTGTTCTCGGAATTTTGGTGAAGTTTAAAATTGCTTTGGAACTCTTCCATTGTTCATGGAATTCTGCTGAAGTTTAAAAAGCTTTGGAACTCTTCCATTGTTCTGGGAATTCTGCTGAAGTTTAAAATTGCTTTGGAACTCTTCCATAGTCCTCGGAATTCCACTGATGTTTAATAATGCTTTTGGAACTCTTCCATTGTTCTCATAATTCCGCTGATGTTTAACAATGCTTTGGAACTCTTCCATTGTTCTCGGAATTCTGGTGAAGTTTAAAAATGCTTTGGAACTCTTCCATTGTTCACGGAATTCTGCTGAAGTTTAAAAAGCTTTGGAACTCTTACATTGTTCTGGGAATACTGCTGAAGTTTAAAATTGCTTTGGAACTCTTCCATTGTCCTCGGAATTCCACTGATGTTTAATAATGCTTTTGGAACTCTTCCATTGTTCTCGGAATTCCGCTGATGTTTAACAATGCTTTGAAACTCTTCCATTGTTCTCGGAATTCTGGTGAAGTTTAAAAATGCTTTGGAACTCTTCCATTGTTCACGGATTTCTGCTGAAGTTTAAAAAGCTTTGGAACTCTTCCATTGTTCTGGGAATTCTGCTGAAGTTTAAAATTGCATTGGAACTCTTCCATTGTGCTCGGAATTCCGCTGATGTTTGATAATGCTTTTGGAACTCTTCCATTGTTCTCATAATTCCGCTGATGTTTAACAATGCTTTGGAACTCTTCCATTGTTCTCGGAATTCTGCTGATGTTTAAAAATGCTTTGGAACTCTTCCATTGTTCACGGAAATCTTCTGAAGTTTAAAAAGCTTTGGAACTCTTCCATTGTTCTGGGAATTCTGCTGAAGATTAAAAATGCTTTGGTACTCTTCCATTGTTCTCGTAATTCTGCTGATGTTTAACAATGCTTTGGAACCCTTCCATTGTTCTCGGAATTCCGCTGATGTTTAACAATGCTTTGGAACTCATCCATTATTCTCTGAATTCCACTGTAGTTTCAAAATGCTTTGGAACCCTTCCATTGTTCTCGGAATTCCGCTGAAGTTTAACAATGCTTTGGAACTCTTCCATTGTTATCGGAATTCTGCTGAAGTTTAAAAATGCTTTGGAACTCTTCCATTGTTCAAGGAATTCTGCTGAAGTTTAAAAAGCTTTGGAACTCTTCCATTGTTCTGGGAATTCTGCTGAAGTTTAAAATTGCTTTGGAACTCTTCCATTATCCCCGGAATTCCACTGATGTTTAATAATGCTTTTGCAACTCTTCCATTGTTCTCATAATTCCGCTGATGTTTAACAATGCTTTGGAACTCTTCCATTGTTCTCGGAATTTCGCTGATGTTTAACAATGCTTTGGAACTCTTCCATTGTTCACGGAATTCTGCTGAAGTTTAAAAAGCTTTGGAACTCTTCCATTGTTCTGGGAATTCTGCTGAAGTTTAAAATTGCTTTGGAACTCTTCCATTGTGCTCGGAATTCCGCTGATGTTCAATAATGCTTTTGGAACTCTTCCATTGTTCTCATAATTCCGCTGATGTTTAACAATGCTTTGGAACTCTTCCATTGTTCTCGGAATTCTGCTGACGTTTAAAAATGCTTTGGAACTCTTCCATTGTTCACGGAAATCTGCTGAAGTTTAAAAAGCTTTGGAACTCTTCCATTGTTCTGGGAATTCTTCTGAAGTTTAAAAAGCTTTGGAACTCTTCCATTGTTCTGGGAATTCTGCTGAAGATTAAAATTGCTTTGGTACTCTTCCATTGTTCTCTTAATTCTGCTGATGTTTAACAATGCTTTGGAACTCTTCCATTGTTCTCGGAATTCCGCTGATGTTTAACAATGCTTTGGAACTCTTCCATTGTTCTCTGAATTCCACTGTAGTTTCAAAATGCTTTGGAACCCTTCCATTGTTCTCGGAATTCTGCTGAAGTTTAACAATGCTTTGGAACTTTTCCATTGTTATCGGAATTCTGCTGAAGTTTAAAAATGCTTTGGAACTCTTCCATTGTTCTCCGAATTCTGCTGAAGTTTAAAAATGCTTTGGAACTTTTCCATTGTTCTCGGAATTCTGCTGAAGTTTAAAAAAGCTTTGGAACTCTTCCATTGTTCTGGGAATTCTGCTGAAGTTTAAAATTGCATTGGAACTCTTCCATTGTGCTCGGAATTCCGCTGATGTTTGATAATGCTTTTGGAACTCTTCCATTGTTCTCATAATTCCGCTGATGTTTAACAATGCTTTGGAACTCTTCCATTGTTCTCGGAATTCTGCTGATGTTTAAAAATGCTTTGGAACTCTTCCATTGTTCACGGAAATCTTCTGAAGTTTAAAAAGCTTTGGAACTCTTCCATTGTTCTGGGAATTCTTCTGAAGTTTAAAAAGCTTTGGAACTCTTCCATTGTTCTGGGAATTCTGCTGAAGATTAAAATTGCTTTGGTACTCTTCCATTGTTCTCGTAATTCTGCTGATGTTTAACAATGCTTTGGAACTCTTCCATTGTTCTCGGAATTCCGCTGATGTTTAACAATGCTTTGGAACTCTTCCATTGTTCTCTGAATTCCACTGTAGTTTCAAAATGCTTTGGAACCCTTCCATTGTTCTCGGAATTCCGCTGAAGTTTAACAATGCTTTGGAACTCTTCCATTGTTATCGGAATTCTGCTGAAGTTTAAAAATGCTTTGGAACTCTTCCATTGTTCAAGGAATTCTGCTGAAGTTTAAAAAGCTTTGGAACTCTTCCATTGTTCTGGGAATTCTGCTGAAGTTTAAAATTGCTTTGGAACTCTTCCATTGTCCCCGGAATTCCACTGATGTTTAATAATGCTTTTGGAACTCTTCCATTGTTCTCCTAATTCCGCTGATGTTTAACAATGCTTTGGAACTCTTCCATTGTTCTCGGAATTCCGCTGATGTTTAACAATGCTTTGGAACTCTTCCATTGTTCACGGAATTCTGCTGAAGTTTAAAAAGCTTTGGAACTCTTCCATTGTTCTGGGAATTCTGCTGAAGTTTAAAATTGCTTTGAAACTCTTCCATTGTGCTCGGAATTCCGCTGATGTTCAATAATGCTTTTGGAACTCTTCCATTGTTCTCATAATTCCGCTGATGTTTAACAATGCTTTGGAACTCTTCCATTGTTCTCGGAATTCTGCTGACGTTTAAAAATGCTTTGGAACTCTTCCATTGTTCACGGAAATCTGCTGAAGTTTAAAAAGCTTTGGAACTCTTCCATTGTTCTGGGAATTCTTCTGAAGTTTAAAAAGCTTTGGAACTCTTCCATTTTTCTCGGAATTCCGCTGATGTTTAACAATGCTTTGGAACTCTTCCATTGTTCTCGGAATTCTGGTGAAGTTTAAAATTGCTTTGGAACTCTTCCATTGTTCATGGAATTCTGCTGAAGTTTAAAAAGCTTTGGAACTCTTCCATTGTTCTGGGAATTCTGCTGAAGTTTAAAATTGCTTTGGAACTCTTCCATAGTCCTCGGAATTCCACTGATGTTTAATAATGCTTTTGGAACTCTTCCATTGTTCTCATAATTCCGCTGATGTTTAACAATGCTTTGGAACTCTTCCATTGTTCTCGGAATTCTGGTGAAGTTTAAAAATGCTTTGGAACTCTTCCATTGTTCACGGAATTCTGCTGAAGTTTAAAAAGCTTTGGAACTCTTACATTGTTCTGGGAATACTGCTGAAGTTTAAAATTGCTTTGGAACTCTTCCATTGTCCTCGGAATTCCACTGATGTTTAATAATGCTTTTGGAACTCTTCCATTGTTCTCGGAATTCCGCTGATGTTTAACAATGCTTTGAAACTCTTCCATTGTTCTCGGAATTCTGGTGAAGTTTAAAAATGCTTTGGAACTCTTCCATTGTTCACGGATTTCTGCTGAAGTTTAAAAAGCTTTGGAACTCTTCCATTGTTCTGGGAATTCTGCTGAAGTTTAAAATTGCATTGGAACTCTTCCTTTGTGCTCGGAATTCCGCTGATGTTTGATAATGCTTTTGGAACTCTTCCATTGTTCTCATAATTCCGCTGATGTTTAACAATGCTTTGGAACTCTTCCATTGTTCTCGGAATTCTGCTGATGTTTAAAAATGCTTTGGAACCCTTCCATTGTTCTCGGAATTCCGCTGAAGTTTAACAATGCTTTGGAACTCTTCCATTGTTATCGGAATTCTGCTGAAGTTTAAAAATGTTTTGGAACTCTTCCATTGTTCAAGGAATTCTGCTGAAGTTTAAAATTGCTTTGGAACTCTTCCATTGTCCTCGGAATTCCACTGATGTTTAATAATGCTTTTGGAACTCTTCCATTGTTCTCATAATTCCTCTGATGTTTAACAATGCTTTGGAACTCTTCCATTGTTCTCATAATTTCGCTGATGTTTAACAATGCTTTGGAACTCTTCCATTGTTCTCGGAATTCTGGTGAAGTTAAAAATGCTTTGGAACTCTTCCATTGTTCACGGAATTCTGCTGAAGTTTAAAAAGCTTTGGAACTCTTCCATTGTTCTGGGAATTCTGCTGAAGTTTAAAATTGCTTTGGAACTCTTCCATTGTGCTCGGAATTCAGCTGATGTTTAATAATGCTTTTGGAACTCTTCCATTGTTCTCATAATTCCGCTGATGTTTAACAATGCTTTGGAACTCTTCCATTGTTCTCGGAATTCTGCTGAAGTTTAAAAATGCTTTGGAACTCTTCCATTGTTCACGGAAATCTGCTGAAGTTTAAAAAGCTTTGGAACTCTTCCATTGTTCTGGGAATTCTTCTGAAGTTTAAAAAGCTTTGGAACTCTTCCATTGTTCTGGGAATTCTGCTGAAGATTAAAATTGCTTTGGTACTCTTACATTGTTCTCTTAATTCTGCTGATGTTTAACAATGCTTTGGAACTCTTCCATTTTTCTCGGAATTCCGCTGATGTTTAACAATGCTTTGGAACTCTTCAATTGTTCTCTGAATTCCACTGTAGTTTCAAAATGCTTTGGAACCCTTCCATTGTTCTCGGAATTCCGCTGAAGTTTAACAATGCTTTGGAACTCTTCCATTGTTATCGGAATTCTGCTGAAGTTTAAAAATGCTTTGGAACTCTTCCATTGTTCTCGGAATTCTGCTGAAGTTTAAAAATGCTTTGGAACTTTTCCATTGTTCTCGGAATTCTGCTGAAGTTTAAAAAAGCTTTGGAACTCTTCCAATGTTCACGGAATTCCGCTGATGTTTAATAATGCTTTTGGAACTCTTCCATTTTTCTCGGAATTCCGCTGATGTTTAACAATGCTTTGGAACTCTTCCATTGTTCTCGGAATTTTGGTGAAGTTTAAAATTGCTTTGGAACTCTTCCATTGTTCATGGAATTCTTCTGAAGTTTAAAAAGCTTTGGAACTCTTCCATTGTTCTGGGAATTCTGCTGAAGTTTAAAATTGCTTTGGAACTCTTCCATAGTCCTCGGAATTCCACTGATGTTTAATAATGCTTTTGGAACTCTTCCATTGTTCTCATAATTCCGCTGATGTTTAACAATGCTTTGGAACTCTTCCATTGTTCTCGGAATTCTGGTGAAGTTTAAAAATGCTTTGGAACTCTTCCATTGTTCACGGAATTCTGCTGAAGTTTAAAAAGCTTTGGAACTCTTACATTGTTCTGGGAATACTGCTGAAGTTTAAAATTGCTTTGGAACTCTTCCATTGTCCTCGGAATTCCACTGATGTTTAATAATGCTTTTGGAACTCTTCCATTGTTCTCGGAATTCCGCTGATGTTTAACAATGCTTTGAAACTCTTCCATTGTTCTCGGAATTCTGGTGAAGTTTAAAAATGCTTTGGAACTCTTCCATTGTTCACGGATTTCTGCTGAAGTTTAAAAAGCTTTGGAACTCTTCCATTGTTCTGGGAATTCTGCTGAAGTTTAAAATTGCATTGGAACTCTTCCATTGTGCTCGGAATTCCGCTGATGTTTGATAATGCTTTTGGAACTCTTCCATTGTTCTCATAATTCCGCTGATGTTTAACAATGCTTTGGAACTCTTCCATTGTTCTCGGAATTCTGCTGATGTTTAAAAATGCTTTGGAACTCTTCCATTGTTCACGGAAATCTTCTGAAGTTTAAAAAGCTTTGGAACTCTTCCATTGTTCTGGGAATTCTGCTGAAGATTAAAAATGCTTTGGTACTCTTCCATTGTTCTCGTAATTCTGCTGATGTTTAACAATGCTTTGGAACTCTTCCATTGTTCTCGGAATTCCGCTGATGTTTAACAATGCTTTGGAACTCATCCATTATTCTCTGAATTCCACTGTAGTTTCAAAATGCTTTGGAACCCTTCCATTGTTCTCGGAATTCCGCTGAAGTTTAACAATGCTTTGGAACTCTTCCATTGTTATCGGAATTCTGCTGAAGTTTAAAAATGCTTTGGAACTCTTCCATTGTTCAAGGAATTCTGCTGAAGTTTAAAAAGCTTTGGAACTCTTCCATTGTTCTGGGAATTCTGCTGAAGTTTAAAATTGCTTTGGAACTCTTCCATTATCCCCGGAATTCCACTGATGTTTAATAATGCTTTTGCAACTCTTCCATTGTTCTCATAATTCCGCTGATGTTTAACAATGCTTTGGAACTCTTCCATTGTTCTCGGAATTTCGCTGATGTTTAACAATGCTTTGGAACTCTTCCATTGTTCACGGAATTCTGCTGAAGTTTAAAAAGCTTTGGAACTCTTCCATTGTTCTGGGAATTCTGCTGAAGTTTAAAATTGCTTTGGAACTCTTCCATTGTGCTCGGAATTCCGCTGATGTTCAATAATGCTTTTGGAACTCTTCCATTGTTCTCATAATTCCGCTGATGTTTAACAATGCTTTGGAACTCTTCCATTGTTCTCGGAATTCTGCTGACGTTTAAAAATGCTTTGGAACTCTTCCATTGTTCACGGAAATCTGCTGAAGTTTAAAAAGCTTTGGAACTCTTCCATTGTTCTGGGAATTCTTCTGAAGTTTAAAAAGCTTTGGAACTCTTCCATTGTTCTGGGAATTCTGCTGAAGATTAAAATTGCTTTGGTACTCTTCCATTGTTCTCTTAATTCTGCTGATGTTTAACAATGCTTTGGAACTCTTCCATTGTTCTCGGAATTCCGCTGATGTTTAACAATGCTTTGGAACTCTTCCATTGTTCTCTGAATTCCACTGTAGTTTCAAAATGCTTTGGAACCCTTCCATTGTTCTCGGAATTCTGCTGAAGTTTAACAATGCTTTGGAACTTTTCCATTGTTATCGGAATTCTGCTGAAGTTTAAAAATGCTTTGGAACTCTTCCATTGTTCTCCGAATTCTGCTGAAGTTTAAAAATGCTTTGGAACTTTTCCATTGTTCTCGGAATTCTGCTGAAGTTTAAAAAAGCTTTGGAACTCTTCCATTGTTCTGGGAATTCTGCTGAAGTTTAAAATTGCATTGGAACTCTTCCATTGTGCTCGGAATTCCGCTGATGTTTGATAATGCTTTTGGAACTCTTCCATTGTTCTCATAATTCCGCTGATGTTTAACAATGCTTTGGAACTCTTCCATTGTTCTCGGAATTCTGCTGATGTTTAAAAATGCTTTGGAACTCTTCCATTGTTCACGGAAATCTTCTGAAGTTTAAAAAGCTTTGGAACTCTTCCATTGTTCTGGGAATTCTTCTGAAGTTTAAAAAGCTTTGGAACTCTTCCATTGTTCTGGGAATTCTGCTGAAGATTAAAATTGCTTTGGTACTCTTCCATTGTTCTCGTAATTCTGCTGATGTTTAACAATGCTTTGGAACTCTTCCATTGTTCTCGGAATTCCGCTGATGTTTAACAATGCTTTGGAACTCTTCCATTGTTCTCTGAATTCCACTGTAGTTTCAAAATGCTTTGGAACCCTTCCATTGTTCTCGGAATTCCGCTGAAGTTTAACAATGCTTTGGAACTCTTCCATTGTTATCGGAATTCTGCTGAAGTTTAAAAATGCTTTGGAACTCTTCCATTGTTCAAGGAATTCTGCTGAAGTTTAAAAAGCTTTGGAACTCTTCCATTGTTCTGGGAATTCTGCTGAAGTTTAAAATTGCTTTGGAACTCTTCCATTGTCCCCGGAATTCCACTGATGTTTAATAATGCTTTTGGAACTCTTCCATTGTTCTCCTAATTCCGCTGATGTTTAACAATGCTTTGGAACTCTTCCATTGTTCTCGGAATTCCGCTGATGTTTAACAATGCTTTGGAACTCTTCCATTGTTCACGGAATTCTGCTGAAGTTTAAAAAGCTTTGGAACTCTTCCATTGTTCTGGGAATTCTGCTGAAGTTTAAAATTGCTTTGAAACTCTTCCATTGTGCTCGGAATTCCGCTGATGTTCAATAATGCTTTTGGAACTCTTCCATTGTTCTCATAATTCCGCTGATGTTTAACAATGCTTTGGAACTCTTCCATTGTTCTCGGAATTCTGATGACGTTTAAAAATGCTTTGGAACTCTTCCATTGTTCACGGAAATCTGCTGAAGTTTAAAAAGCTTTGGAACTCTTCCATTGTTCTGGGAATTCTTCTGAAGTTTAAAAAGCTTTGGAACTCTTCCATTGTTCTGGGAATTCTGCTGAAGATTAAAATTGCTTTGGTACTCTTCCATTGTTCTCTTAATTCTGCTGATGTTTAACAATGCTTTGGAACTCTTCCATTGTTCTCGGAATTCCGCTGATGTTTAACAATGCTTTGGAACTCTTCCATTGTTCTCTGAATTCCACTGTAGTTTCAAAATGCTTTGGAACCCTTCCATTGTTCTCGGAATTCTGCTGAAGTTTAACAATGCTTTGGAACTCTTCCATTGTTATCGGAATTCTGCTGAAGTTTAAAAATGCTTTGGAACTCTTCCATTTTTCAAGGAATTCTGCTCAAGTTTAAAAAGCTTTGGAACTCTTCCATTGTTCTGGGAATTCTGCTGAAGTTTAAAATTGCTTTGGAACTCTTCCATTGTCCCCGGAATTGCACTGATGTTTAATAATGCTTTTGGAACTCTTCCATTGTTCTCATAATTCCGCTGATGTTTAACAATGCTTTGGAACTCTTCCATTGTTCTCGGAATTCCGGTGATGTTTAACAATGCTTTGGAACTCTTCCATTGTTCACGGAATTCTGCTGAAGTTTAAAAAGCTTTGGAACTCTTCCATTGTTCTGGGAATTCTGCTGAAGTTTAAAATTGCTTTGGAACTCTTCCATTGTGCTCGGAATTCCGCTGATGTTCAATAATGCTTTTGGAACTCTTCCATTGTTCTCATAATTCCGCTGATGTTTAACAATGCTTTGGAACTCTTCCATTGTTCTCGGAATTCTGCTGACGTTTAAAAATGCTTTGGAACTCTTCCATTATTCACGGAAATCTGCTGAAGTTTAAAAAGCTTTGGAACTCTTCCATTGTTCTGGGAATTCTTCTGAAGTTTAAAAAGCTTTGGAACTCTTCCATTGTTCTGGGAATTCTGCTGAAGATTAAAATTGCTTTGGTACTCTTCCATTGTTCTCTTAATTCTGCTGATGTTTAACAATGCTTTGGAACTCTTCCATTGTTCTTGGAATTCCGCTGATGTTTAACAATGCTTTGGAACTCTTCCATTGTTCTCTGAATTCCACTTTAGTTTCAAAATGCTTTGGAACCCTTCCATTGTTCTCGGAATTCTGCTGAAGTTTAACAATGCTTTGGAACTCTTCCATTGTTATCGGAATTCTGCTGAAGTTTAAAAATGCTTTGGAACTCTTCCATTGTTCTCCGAATTCTGCTGAAGTTTAAAAATGCTTTGGAACTTTTCCATTGTTCTCGGAATTCTGCTGAAGTTTAAAAAAGCTTTGGAACTCTTCCAATGTTCTCGGAATTCCACTGATGTTTAATAATGCTTTTGGAACTCTTCCATTTTTCTCGGAATTCCGCTGATGTTTAACAATGTTTTGGAACTCTTCCATTGTTCTCGGAATTCTGGTGAAGTTTAAAAATGCGTTGGAACTCTTCCATTGTTTACGGAATTCTGCTGAAATTTAAAAAGCTTTGGAACTCTTCCATTGTTCAAGGAATTCTGCTGAAGTTTAAAATTGCTTTGGAACACTTCCATTGTCCTCGGAATTCCACTGATGTTTAATAATGCTTTTGGAACTCTTCCATTGTTCTCATAATTCCTCTGATGTTTAACAATGCTTTGGAACTCTTCCATTGTTCTCATAATTTCGCTGATGTTTAACAATGCTTTGGAACTCTTCCATTGTTCTCGGAATTCTGGTGAAGTTAAAAATGCTTTGGAACTCTTCCATTGTTCACGGAATTCTGCTGAAGTTTAAAAAGCTTTGGAACTCTTCCATTGTTCTGGGAATTCTGCTGAAGTTTAAAATTGCTTTGGAACTCTTCCATTGTGCTCGGAATTCAGCTGATGTTTAATAATGCTTTTGGAACTCTTCCATTGTTCTCATAATTCCGCTGATGTTTAACAATGCTTTGGAACTCTTCCATTGTTCTCGGAATTCTGCTGAAGTTTAAAAATGCTTTGGAACTCTTCCATTGTTCACGGAAATCTGCTGAAGATTAAAATTGCTTTGGTACTCTTACATTGTTCTCTTAATTCTGCTGATGTTTAACAATGCTTTGGAACTCTTCCATTTTTCTCGGAATTCCGCTGATGTTTAACAATGCTTTGGAACTCTTCAATTGTTCTCTGAATTCCACTGTAGTTTCAAAATGCTTTGGAACCCTTCCATTGTTCTCGGAATTCCGCTGAAGTTTAACAATGCTTTGGAACTCTTCCATTGTTATCGGAATTCTGCTGAAGTTTAAAAATGCTTTGGAACTCTTCCATTGTTCTCGGAATTCTGCTGAAGTTTAAAAATGCTTTGGAACTTTTCCATTGTTCTCGGAATTCTGCTGAAGTTTAAAAAAGCTTTGGAACTCTTCCAATGTTCACGGAATTCCGCTGATGTTTAATAATGCTTTTGGAACTCTTCCATTTTTCTCGGAATTCCGCTGATGTTTAACAATGCTTTGGAACTCTTCCATTGTTCTCGGAATTTTGGTGAAGTTTAAAATTGCTTTGGAACTCTTCCATTGTTCATGGAATTCTGCTGAAGTTTAAAAAGCTTTGGAACTCTTCCATTGTTCTGGGAATTCTGCTGAAGTTTAAAATTGCTTTGGAACTCTTCCATAGTCCTCGGAATTCCACTGATGTTTAATAATGCTTTTGGAACTCTTCCATTGTTCTCATAATTCCGCTGATGTTTAACAATGCTTTGGAACTCTTCCATTGTTCTCGGAATTCTGGTGAAGTTTAAAAATGCTTTGGAACTCTTCCATTGTTCACGGAATTCTGCTGAAGTTTAAAAAGCTTTGGAACTCTTACATTGTTCTGGGAATACTGCTGAAGTTTAAAATTGCTTTGGAACTCTTCCATTGTCCTCGGAATTCCACTGATGTTTAATAATGCTTTTGGAACTCTTCCATTGTTCTCGGAATTCCGCTGATGTTTAACAATGCTTTGAAACTCTTCCATTGTTCTCGGAATTCTGGTGAAGTTTAAAAATGCTTTGGAACTCTTCCATTGTTCACGGATTTCTGCTGAAGTTTAAAAAGCTTTGGAACTCTTCCATTGTTCTGGGAATTCTGCTGAAGTTTAAAATTGCATTGGAACTCTTCCATTGTGCTCGGAATTCCGCTGATGTTTGATAATGCTTTTGGAACTCTTCCATTGTTCTCATAATTCCGCTGATGTTTAACAATGCTTTGGAACTCTTCCATTGTTCTCGGAATTCTGCTGATGTTTAAAAATGCTTTGGAACTCTTCCATTGTTCACGGAAATCTTCTGAAGTTTAAAAAGCTTTGGAACTCTTCCATTGTTCTGGGAATTCTGCTGAAGATTAAAAATGCTTTGGTACTCTTCCATTGTTCTCGTAATTCTGCTGATGTTTAACAATGCTTTGGAACTCTTCCATTGTTCTCGGAATTCCGCTGATGTTTAACAATGCTTTGGAACTCATCCATTATTCTCTGAATTCCACTGTAGTTTCAAAATGCTTTGGAACCCTTCCATTGTTCTCGGAATTCCGCTGAAGTTTAACAATGCTTTGGAACTCTTCCATTGTTATCGGAATTCTGCTGAAGTTTAAAAATGCTTTGGAACTCTTCCATTGTTCAAGGAATTCTGCTGAAGTTTAAAAAGCTTTGGAACTCTTCCATTGTTCTGGGAATTCTGCTGAAGTTTAAAATTGCTTTGTAACTCTTCCATTATCCCCGGAATTCCACTGATGTTTAATAATGCTTTTGCAACTCTTCCATTGTTCTCATAATTCCGCTGATGTTTAACAATGCTTTGGAACTCTTCCATTGTTCTCGGAATTTCGCTGATGTTTAACAATGCTTTGGAACTCTTCCATTGTTCACGGAATTCTGCTGAAGTTTAAAAAGCTTTGGAACTCTTCCATTGTTCTGGGAATTCTGCTGAAGTTTAAAATTGCTTTGGAACTCTTCCATTGTGCTTGGAATTCCGCTGATGTTCAATAATGCTTTTGGAACTCTTCCATTGTTCTCATAATTCCGCTGATGTTTAACAATGCTTTGGAACTCTTCCATTGTTCTCGGAATTCTGCTGACGTTTAAAAATGCTTTGGAACTCTTCCATTGTTCACGGAAATCTGCTGAAGTTTAAAAAGCTTTGGAACTCTTCCATTGTTCTGGGAATTCTTCTGAAGTTTAAAAAGCTTTGGAACTCTTCCATTGTTCTGGGAATTCTGCTGAAGATTAAAATTGCTTTGGTACTCTTCCATTGTTCTCTTAATTCTGCTGATGTTTAACAATGCTTTGGAACTCTTCCATTGTTCTCGGAATTCCGCTGATGTTTAACAATGCTTTGGAACTCTTCCATTGTTCTCTGAATTCCACTGTAGTTTCAAAATGCTTTGGAACCCTTCCATTGTTCTCGGAATTCTGCTGAAGTTTAACAATGCTTTGGAACTTTTCCATTGTTATCGGAATTCTGCTGAAGTTTAAAAATGCTTTGGAACTCTTCCATTGTTCTCCGAATTCTGCTGAAGTTTAAAAATGCTTTGGAACTTTTCCATTGTTCTCGGAATTCTGCTGAAGTTTAAAAAAGCTTTGGAACTCTTCCATTGTTCTGGGAATTCTGCTGAAGTTTAAAATTGCATTGGAACTCTTCCATTGTGCTCGGAATTCCGCTGATGTTTGATAATGCTTTTGGAACTCTTCCATTGTTCTCATAATTCCGCTGATGTTTAACAATGCTTTGGAACTCTTCCATTGTTCTCGGAATTCTGCTGATGTTTAAAAATGCTTTGGAACTCTTCCATTGTTCACGGAAATCTTCTGAAGTTTAAAAAGCTTTGGAACTCTTCCATTGTTCTGGGAATTCTTCTGAAGTTTAAAAAGCTTTGGAACTCTTCCATTGTTCTGGGAATTCTGCTGAAGATTAAAATTGCTTTGGTACTCTTCCATTGTTCTCGTAATTCTGCTGATGTTTAACAATGCTTTGGAACTCTTCCATTGTTCTCGGAATTCCGCTGATGTTTAACAATGCTTTGGAACTCTTCCATTGTTCTCTGAATTCCACTGTAGTTTCAAAATGCTTTGGAACCCTTCCATTGTTCTCGGAATTCCGCTGAAGTTTAACAATGCTTTGGAACTCTTCCATTGTTATCGGAATTCTGCTGAAGTTTAAAAATGCTTTGGAACTCTTCCATTGTTCAAGGAATTCTGCTGAAGTTTAAAAAGCTTTGGAACTCTTCCATTGTTCTGGGAATTCTGCTAAAGTTTAAAATTGCTTTGGAACTCTTCCATTGTCCCCGGAATTCCACTGATGTTTAATAATGCTTTTGGAACTCTTCCATTGTTCTCCTAATTCCGCTGATGTTTAACAATGCTTTGGTACTCTTCCATTGTTCTCGGAATTCCGCTGATGTTTAACAATGCTTTGGAACTCTTCCATTGTTCACGGAATTCTGCTGAAGTTTAAAAAGCTTTGGAACTCTTCCATTGTTCTGGGAATTCTGCTGAAGTTTAAAATTGCTTTGAAACTCTTCCATTGTGCTCGGAATTCCGCTGATGTTCAATAATGCTTTTGGAACTCTTCCATTGTTCTCATAATTCCGCTGATGTTTAACAATGCTTTGGAACTCTTCCATTGTTCTCGGAATTCTGATGACGTTTAAAAATGCTTTGGAACTCTTCCATTGTTCACGGAAATCTGCTGAAGTTTAAAAAGCTTTGGAACTCTTCCATTGTTCTGGGAATTCTTCTGAAGTTTAAAAAGCTTTGGAACTCTTCCATTGTTCTGGGAATTCTGCTGAAGATTAAAATTGCTTTGGTACTCTTCCATTGTTCTCTTAATTCTGCTGATGTTTAACAATGCTTTGGAACTCTTCCATTGTTCTCGGAATTCCGCTGATGTTTAACAATGCTTTGGAACTCTTCCATTGTTCTCTGAATTCCACTGTAGTTTCAAAATGCTTTGGAACCCTTCCATTGTTCTCGGAATTCTGCTGAAGTTTAACAATGCTTTGGAACTCTTCCATTGTTATCGGAATTCTGCTGAAGTTTAAAAATGCTTTGGAACTCTTCCATTTTTCAAGGAATTCTGCTCAAGTTTAAAAAGCTTTGGAACTCTTCCATTGTTCTGGGAATTCTGCTGAAGTTTAAAATTGCTTTGGAACTCTTCCATTGTCCCCGGAATTGCACTGATGTTTAATAATGCTTTTGGAACTCTTCCATTGTTCTCATAATTCCGCTGATGTTTAACAATGCTTTGGAACTCTTCCATTGTTCTCGGAATTCCGGTGATGTTTAACAATGCTTTGGAACTCTTCCATTGTTCACGGAATTCTGCTGAAGTTTAAAAAGCTTTGGAACTCTTCCATTGTTCTGGGAATTCTGCTGAAGTTTAAAATTGCTTTGGATCTCTTCCATTGTGCTCGGAATTCCGCTGATGTTCAATAATGCTTTTGGAACTCTTCCATTGTTCTCATAATTCCGCTGATGTTTAACAATGCTTTGGAACTCTTCCATTGTTCTCGGAATTCTGCTGACGTTTAAAAATGCTTTGGAACTCTTCCATTATTCACGGAAATCTGCTGAAGTTTAAAAAGCTTTGGAACTCTTCCATTGTTCTGGGAATTCTTCTGAAGTTTAAAAAGCTTTGGAACTCTTCCATTGTTCTGGGAATTCTGCTGAAGATTAAAATTGCTTTGGTACTCTTCCATTGTTCTCTTAATTCTGCTGATGTTTAACAATGCTTTGGAACTCTTCCATTGTTCTTGGAATTCCGCTGATGTTTAACAATGCTTTGGAACTCTTCCATTGTTCTCTGAATTCCACTGTAGTTTCAAAATGCTTTGGAACCCTTCCATTGTTCTCGGAATTCTGCTGAAGTTTAACAATGCTTTGGAACTCTTCCATTGTTATCGGAATTCTGCTGAAGTTTAAAAATGCTTTGGAACTCTTCCATTGTTCTCCGAATTCTGCTGAAGTTTAAAAATGCTTTGGAACTTTTCCATTGTTCTCGGAATTCTGCTGAAGTTTAAAAAAGCTTTGGAACTCTTCCAATGTTCTCGGAATTCCACTGATGTTTAATAATGCTTTTGGAACTCTTCCATTTTTCTCGGAATTCCGCTGATGTTTAACAATGTTTTGGAACTCTTCCATTGTTCTCGGAATTCTGGTGAAGTTTAAAAATGCGTTGGAACTCTTCCATTGTTTACGGAATTCTGCTGAAATTTAAAAAGCTTTGGAACTCTTCCATTGTTCTGGGAATTCTGCTGAAGTTTAAAATTGCTTTGGAACTCTTCCATTGTCCTCGGAATTCCACTGATGTTTAATAATGCTTTTGGAACTCTTCCATTGTTCTCATAATTTCGCTGATGTTTAACAATGCTTTGGAACTCTTCCATTGTTCTCGGAATTCCGCTGATGTTTAACAATGCTTTGGAACTCTTCCATTGTTCTCGGAATTCTGGTGAAGTTTAAAAATGCTTTGGAACTCTTCCATTGTTCACGGAATTCTGCTGAAGTTTAAAAAGCTTTGGAACTCTTCCATTGTTCTGGGAATTCTGCTGAAGTTTAAAATTGCTTTGGAACTCTTCCATTGTGCTCGGAATTCAGCTGATGTTTAATAATGCTTTTGGAACTCTTCCATTGTTCTCATAATTCCGCTGATGTTTAACAATGTTTTGGAACTCTTCCATTGTTCTCGGAATTCTGGTGAAGTTTAAAAATGCTTTGGAACTCTTCCATTGTTCACGGAATTCTGCTGAAGTTTAAAAGCTTTGGAACTCTTACATTGTTCTGGGAATACTGCTGAAGTTTAAAATTGCTTTGGAACTCTTCCATTGTCCTCGGAATTCCACTGATGTTTAATAATGCTTTTGGAACTCTTCCATTGTTCTCGGAATTCCGCTGATGTTTAACAATGCTTTGAAACTCTTCCATTGTTCTCGGAATTCTGGTGAAGTTTAAAAATGCTTTGGAACTCTTCCATTGTTCACGGAATTCTGCTGAAGTTTAAAAAGCTTTGGAACTCTTCCATTGTTCTGGGAATTCTGCTGAAGTTTAAAATTGCATTGGAACTCTTCCATTGTGCTCGGAATTCCGCTGATGTTTGATAATGCTTTTGGAACTCTTCCATTGTTCTCATAAATCCGCTGATGTTTAACAATGCTTTGGAACTCTTCCATTGTTCTCGGAATTCTGCTGATGTTTAAAAATGCTTTGGAACTCTTCCATTGTTCACGGAAATCTTCTGAAGTTTAAAAAGCTTTGGAACTCTTCCATTGTTCTGGGAATTCTTCTGAAGTTTAAAAAGCTTTGGAACTCTTCCATTGTTCTGGGAATTCTTCTGAAGATTAAAATTGCTTTGGTACTCTTCCATTGTTCTCGTTATTCTGCTGATGTTTAACAATGCTTTGGAACTCTTCCATTGTTCTCGGAATTCCGCTGATGTTTAACAATGCTTTGGAACTCTTCCATTGTTCTCTGAATTCCACTGTAGTTTCAAAATGCTTTGGAACCCTTCCATTGTTCTCGGAATTCCGCTGAAGTTTAACAATGCTTTGGAACTCTTCCATTGTTATCGGAATTCTGCTGAAGTTTAAAAATGCTTTGGAACTCTTCCATTGTTCAAGGAATTCTGCTGAAGTTTAAAAAGCTTTGGAACTCTTCCATTGTTCTGGGAATTCTGCTGAAGTTTAAAATTGCTTTGGAACTCTTCCATTGTCCCCGGAATTCCACTGATGTTTAATAATGCTTTTGGAACACTTCCATTGTTCTCATAATTCCGCTGATGTTTAACAATGCTTTGGAACTCTTCCATTGTTCTCGGAATTCTGCTGATGTTTAACAATGCTTTGGAACTCTTCCATTGTTCACGGAATTCTGCTGAAGTTTAAAAAGCTTTGGAACTCTTCCATTGTTCTGGGAATTCTGCTGAAGTTTAAAATTGCTTTGGAACTCTTCCATTGTGCTCGGAATTCCGCTGATGTTCAATAATGCTTTTGGAACTCTTCCATTGTTCTCATAATTCCGCTGATGTTTAACAATGCTTTGGAACTCTTCCATTGTTCTCGGAATACTGCTGACGTTTAAAAATGCTTTGGAACTCTTCCATTATTCACGGAAATCTGCTGAAGTTTAAAAAGCTTTGGAACTCTTCCATTGTTCTGGGAATTCTTCTGAAGTTTAAAAAGCTTTCCATTGTTCTGGGAATTCTGCTGAAGATTAAAATTGCTTTGGTACTCTTCCATTGTTCTCTTAATTCTGCTGATGTTTAACAATGCTTTGGAACTCTTCCATTGTTCTCTGAATTCCACTGTAGTTTCAAAATGCTTTGGAACCCTTCCATTGTTCTCGGAATTCTGCTGAAGTTTAACAATGCTTTGGAACTCTTCCATTGTTATCGGAATTCTGCTGAAGTTTAAAAATGCTTTGGAACTCTTCCATTGTTCTCCGAATTCTGCTGAAGTTTAAAAATGCTTTGGAACTTTTCCATTGTTCTCGGAATTCTGCTGAAGTTTAAAAAAGCTTTGGAACTCTTCCAATGTTCTCGGAATTCCACTGATGTTTAATAATGCTTTTGGAACTCTTCCATTTTTCTCGGAATTCCGCTGATGTTTAACAATGTTTTGGAACTCTTCCATTGTTCTCGGAATTCTGGTGAAGTTTAAAAATGCGTTGGAACTCTTCCATTGTTCACGGAATTCTGCTGAAATTTAAAAAGCTTTGGAACTCTTCCATTGTTCTGGGAATTCTGCTGAAGTTTAAAATTGCTTTGGAACTCTTCCATTGTCCTCGGAATTCCACTGATGTTTAATAATGCTTTTGGAACTCTTCCATTGTTCTCATAATTTCGCTGATGTTTAACAATGCTTTGGAACTCTTCCATTGTTCTCGGAATTCCGCTGATGTTTAACAATGCTTTGAAACTCTTCCATTGTTCTCGGAATTCTGGTGAAGTTTAAAAATGCTTTGGAACTCTTCCATTGTTCACGGAATTCTGCTGAAGTTTAAAAAGCTTTGGAACTCTTCCATTGTTCTGGGAATTCTGCTGAAGTTTAAAATTGCATTGGAACTCTTCCATTGTGCTCGGAATTCCGCTGATGTTTGATAATGCTTTTGGAACTCTTCCATTGTTCTCATAAATCCGCTGATGTTTAACAATGCTTTGGAACTCTTCCATTGTTCTCGGAATTCTGCTGATGTTTAAAAATGCTTTGGAACTCTTCCATTGTTCACGGAAATCTTCTGAAGTTTAAAAAGCTTTGGAACTCTTCCATTGTTCTGGGAATTCTTCTGAAGTTTAAAAAGCTTTGGAACTCTTCCATTGTTCTGGGAATTCTGCTGAAGATTAAAATTGCTTTGGTACTCTTCCATTGTTCTCGTTATTCTGCTGATGTTTAACAATGCTTTGGAACTCTTCCATTGTTCTCGGAATTCCGCTGATGTTTAACAATGCTTTGGAACTCTTCCATTGTTCTCTGAATTCCACTGTAGTTTCAAAATGCTTTGGAACCCTTCCATTGTTCTCGGAATTCCGCTGAAGTTTAACAATGCTTTGGAACTCTTCCATTGTTATCGGAATTCTGCTGAAGTTTAAAAATGCTTTGGAACTCTTCCATTGTTCAAGGAATTCTGCTGAAGTTTAAAAAGCTTTGGAACTCTTCCATTGTTCTGGGAATTCTGCTGAAGTTTAAAATTGCTTTGGAACTCTTCCATTGTCCCCGGAATTCCACTGATGTTTAATAATGCTTTTGGAACACTTCCATTGTTCTCATAATTCCGCTGATGTTTAACAATGCTTTGGAACTCTTCCATTGTTCTCGGAATTCTGCTGATGTTTAACAATGCTTTGGAACTCTTCCATTGTTCACGGAATTCTGCTGAAGTTTAAAAAGCTTTGGAACTCTTCCATTGTTCTGGGAATTCTGCTGAAGTTTAAAATTGCTTTGGAACTCTTCCATTGTGCTCGGAATTCCGCTGATGTTCAATAATGCTTTTGGAACTCTTCCATTGTTCTCATAATTCCGCTGATGTTTAACAATGCTTTGGAACTCTTCCATTGTTCTCGGAATACTGCTGACGTTTAAAAATGCTTTGGAACTCTTCCATTATTCACGGAAATCTGCTGAAGTTTAAAAAGCTTTGGAACTCTTCCATTGTTCTGGGAATTCTTCTGAAGTTTAAAAAGCTTTCCATTGTTCTGGGAATTCTGCTGAAGATTAAAATTGCTTTGGTACTCTTCCATTGTTCTCTTAATTCTGCTGATGTTTAACAATGCTTTGGAACTCTTCCATTGTTCTCTGAATTCCACTGTAGTTTCAAAATGCTTTGGAACCCTTCCATTGTTCTCGGAATTCTGCTGAAGTTTAACAATGCTTTGGAACTCTTCCATTGTTATCGGAATTCTGCTGAAGTTTAAAAATGCTTTGGAACTCTTCCATTGTTCTCCGAATTCTGCTGAAGTTTAAAAATGCTTTGGAACTTTTCCATTGTTCTCGGAATTCTGCTGAAGTTTAAAAAAGCTTTGGAACTCTTCCAATGTTCTCGGAATTCCACTGATGTTTAATAATGCTTTTGGAACTCTTCCATTTTTCTCGGAATTCCGCTGATGTTTAACAATGTTTTGGAACTCTTCCATTGTTCTCGGAATTCTGGTGAAGTTTAAAAATGCGTTGGAACTCTTCCATTGTTCACGGAATTCTGCTGAAATTTAAAAAGCTTTGGAACTCTTCCATTGTTCTGGGAATTCTGCTGAAGTTTAAAATTGCTTTGGAACTCTTCCATTGTCCTCGGAATTCCACTGATGTTTAATAATGCTTTTGGAACTCTTCCATTGTTCTCATAATTTCGCTGATGTTTAACAATGCTTTGGAACTATTCCATTGTTCTCGGAATTCCGCTGATGTTTAACAATGCTTTGGAACTCTTCCATTGTTCTCGGAATTCTGGTGAAGTTTAAAAATGCTTTGGAACTCTTCCATTGTTCACGGAATTCTGCTGAAGTTTAAAAAGCTTTGGAACTCTTCCATTGTTCTGGGAATTCTGCTGAAGTTTAAAATTGCTTTGGAACTCTTCCATTGTGCTCGGAATTCAGCTGATGTTTAATAATGCTTTTGGAACTCTTCCATTGTTCTCATAATTCCGCTGATGTTTAACAATGCTTTGGAACTCTTCCATTGTTCTCGGAATTCTGGTGAAGTTTAAAAATGCTTTGGAACTCTTCCATTGTTCACGGAATTCTGCTGAAGTTTAAAAAGCTTTGGAACTCTTACATTGTTCTGGGAATTCTGCTGAAGTTTAAAATTGCTTTGGAACTCTTCCATTGTCCTCGGAATTCCACTGATGTTTAATAATGCTTTTGGAACTCTTCCATTGTTCTCGGAATTCCGCTGATGTTTAACAATGCTTTGAAACTCTTCCATTGTTCTCGGAATTCTGGTGAAGTTTAAAAATGCTTTGGAACTCTTCCATTGTTCACGGAATTCTGCTGAAGTTTAAAAAGCTTTGGAACTCTTCCATTGTTCTGGGAATTCTACTGAAGTTTAAAATTGCATTGGAACTCTTCCATTGTGCTCGGAATTCCGCCGATGTTTGATAATGCTTTTGGAACTCTTCCATTGTTCTCATAATTCCGCTGATGTTTAACAATGCTTTGGAACTCTTCCATTGTTCTCGGAATTCTGCTGATGTTTAAAAATGCTTTGGAACTCTTCCATTGTTCACGGAAATCTTCTGAAGTTTAAAAAGCTTTGGAACTCTTCCATTGTTCTGGGAATTCTTCTGAAGTTTAAAAAGCTTTGGAACTCTTCCATTGTTCTGGGAATTCTGCTGAAGATTAAAATTGCTTTGGTACTCTTCCATTTTTCTCGTAATTCTGCTGATGTTTAACAATGCTTTGGAACTCTTCCATTGTTCTCGGAATTCTGCTGATGTTTAACAATGCTTTGGAACTCTTCCATTGTTCTCTGAATTCCACTGTAGTTTCAAAATGCTTTGGAATCCTTCCATTGTTCTCGGAATTCCGCTGAAGTTTAACAATGCTTTGGAACTCTTCCATTGTTATCGGAATTCTGCTGAAGTTTAAAAATGCTTTGAAACTCTTCCATTGTTCAAGGAATTCTGCTGAAGTTTAAAAAGCTTTGGAACTCTTCCATTGTTCTGGGAATTCTGCTGAAGTTTAAAATTGCTTTGGAACTCTTCCATTGTCCCCGGAATTCCACTGATGTTTAATAATGCTTTTGGAACTCTTCCATTGTTCTCATAATTCCGCTGATGTTTAACAATGCTTTGGAACTCTTCCATTGTTCTCGGAATTCCGCTGATGTTTAACAATGCTTTGGAACTCTTCCATTGTTCAGGGAATTCTGCTGAAGTTTAAAAAGCTTTGGAACTCTTCCATTGTTCTGGGAATTCTGCTGAAGTTTAAAATTGCTTTGAAACTCTTCCATTGTGATCGGAATTCCGCTGATGTTCAATAATGCTTTTGGAACTCTTCCATTGTTCTCATAATTCCGCTCATGTTTAACAATGCTTTGGATCTCTTCCATTGTTCTCGGAATTCTGCTGACGTTTAAAAATGCTTTGGAACTCTTCCATTGTTCACGGAAATCTGCTGAAGTTTAAAAAGCTTTGGAACTCTTCCATTGTTCGGGGAATTCTGCTGAAGTTTAACAATGCTTTGGAACTCTTCCATTGTTATCGGAATTCTGCTGAAGTTTAAAAATGCTTTGGAACTCTTCCATTGTTCTCCGAATTCTGCTGAAGTTTAAAAATGCTTTGGAACTTTTCCATTGTTCTCGGAATTCTGCTGAAGTTTAAAAAAGCTTTGGAACTCTTCCAATGTTCTCGGAATTCCACTGATGTTTAATAATGCTTTTGGAACTCTTCCATTTTTCTCGGAATTCCGCTGATGTTTAACAATGTTTTGGAACTCTTCCATTGTTCTCGGAATTCTGGTGAAGTTTAAAAATGCGTTGGAACTCTTCCATTGTTCACGGAATTCTGCTGAAATTTAAAAAGCTTTGGAACTCTTCCATTGTTCTGGGAATTCTGCTGAAGTTTAAAATTGCTTTGGAACTCTTCCATTGTCCTCGGAATTCCACTGATGTTTAATAATGCTTTTGGAACTCTTCCATTGTTCTCATAATTTCGCTGATGTTTAACAATGCTTTGGAACTCTTCCATTGTTCTCGGAATTCCGCTGATGTTTAACAATGCTTTGGAACTCTTCCATTGTTCTCGGAATTCTGGTGAAGTTTAAAAATGCTTTGGAACTCTTCCATTGTTCACGGAATTCTGCTGAAGTTTAAAAAGCTTTGGAACTCTTCCATTGTTCTGGGAATTCTGCTGAAGTTTAAAATTGTTTCTAACTCTTCCATTGTGCTCGGAATTCAGCTGATGTTTAATAATGCTTTTGGAACTCTTCCATTGTTCTCATAATTCCGCTGATGTTTAACAATGCTTTGGAACTCTTCCATTGTTCTCGGAATTCTGCTGAAGTTTAAAAATGCTTTGGAACTCTTCCATTGTTCACGGAATTCTGCTGAAGTTTAAAAAGCTTTGGAACTCTTCCATTGTTCTGGGAATTCTGCTGAAGTTTAAAATTGTTTGGAACTCTTCCATTGTGCTCGGAATTCAGCTGATGTTTAATAATGCTTTTGGAACTCTTCCATTGTTCTCATAATTCCTCTGATGTTTAACAATGCTTTGGAACTCTTCCATTGTTCACGGAAATCTGCTGAAGTTTAAAAAGCTTTGGAACTCTTCCATTGTTCTGGGAATTCTTCTGAAGTTTAAAAAGCTTTGGAACTCTACCATTGTAATGGGAATTCTGCTGAAGATTAAAATTGCTTTGGTACTCTTCCATTGTTCTCGGAATTCCGCTGATGTTTAACAATGCTTTGGAACTCTTCAATTGTTCTCTGAATTCCACTGTAGTTTCAAAATGCTTTGGAACCCTTCCATTGTTCTCGGAATTCCGCTGAAGTTTAACAATGCTTTGGAACTCTTCCATTGTTATCGGAATTCTGCTGAAGTTTAAAAATGCTTTGGAACTCTTCCATTGTTCTCGGAATTCTGCTGAAGTTTAAAAATGCTTTGGAACTTTTCCATTGTTCTCGGAATTCTGCTGAAGTTTAAAAAAGCTTTGGAACTCTTCCAATGTTCTCGGAATTCTGCTGATGTTTAACAATGCTTTGGAACTCTTCCATTGTTCTCTGAATTCCACTGTAGTTTCAAAATGCTTTGGAACCCTTCCATTGTTCTCGGAATTCTGCTGAAGTTTAACAATGCTTTGGAACTCTTCCATTGTTATCGGAATTCTGCTGAAGTTTAAAAATGCTTTGGAACTCTTCCATTGTTCTCCGAATTCTGCTGAAGTTTAAAAATGCTTTGGAACTTTTCCATTGTTCTCGGAATTCTTCTGAAGTTTAAAAAAGCTTTGGAACTCTTCCAATGTTCTCGGAATTCCACTGATGTTTAACAATGCTTTGGAACTCTTCCATTGTTCTCTGAATTCCACTGTAGTTTCAAAATGCTTTGGAACCCTTCCATTGTTCTCGGAATTCCGCTGAAGTTTAACAATGCTTTGGAACTCTTCCATTGTTATCGGAATTCTGCTGAAGTTTAAAAATGCTTTGGAACTCTTCCATTGTTCAAGGAATTCTGCTGAAGTTTAAAAAGCTTTGGAACTCTTCCATTGTTCTGGGAATTCTGCTGAAGTTTAAAATTGCTTTGGAACTCTTCCATTGTCCCCGGAATTCCACTGATGTTTAATAATGCTTTTGGAACTCTTCCATTGTTCTCATAATTCCGCTGATGTTTAACAATGCTTTGGAACTCTTCCATTGTTCTCGGAATTCCGCTGATGTTTAACAATGCTTTGGAACTCTTCCATTGTTCTCGGAATTCTGCTGACGTTTAAAAATGCTTTGGAACTCTTCCATTGTTCACGGAAATCTGCTGAAGTTTAAAAAGCTTTGGAACTCTTCCATTGTTCGGGGAATTCTTCTGAAGTTTAAAAAGCTTTGGAACTCTTCCATTGTTCTGGGAATTCTGCTGAAGATTAAAATTGCTTTGGTACTCTTCCATTGTTCTCTTAATTCTGCTGATGTTTAACAATGCTTTGGAACTCTTCCATTGTTCTCGGAATTCCGCTGATGTTTAACAATGCTTTGGAACTCTTCCATTGTTCTCTGAATTCCACTGTAGTTTCAAAATGCTTTGGAACCCTTCCATTTTTCTCGGAATTCCGCTGAAGTTTAACAATGCTTTGGAACTCTTCCATTGTTATCGGAATTCTGCTGAAGTTTAAAAATGCTTTGGAACTCTTCCATTGTTCAAGGAATTCTGCTGAAGTTTAAAAAGCTTTGGAACTCTTCCATTGTTCTGGGAATTCTGCTGAAGTTTAAAATTGCTTTGGAACTCTTCCATTGTCCCCGGAATTCCACTGATGTTTAATAATGCTTTTGGAACTCTTCCATTGTTCTCATAATTCCGCTGATGTTTAACAATGCTTTGGAACTCTTCCATTGTTCTCGGAATTCCGCTGATGTTTAACAATGCTTTGGAACTCTTCCATTGTTCACGGAATTCTGCTGAAGTTTAAAAAGCTTTGGAACTCTTCCATTGTTCTGGGAATTCTGCTGAAGTTTAAAATTGCTTTGGAACTCTTCCATTGTGCTCGGAATTCCGCTGATGTTCAATAATGCTTTTGGAACTCTTCCATTGTTCTCATAATTCCGCTGATGTTTAACAATGCTTTGGAACTCTTCCATTGTTCTCGGAATTCTGCTGACGTTTAAAAATGCTTTGGAACTCTTCCATTATTCACGGAAATCTGCTGAAGTTTAAAAAGTTTTGGAACTCTTCCATTGTTCTGGGAATTCTTCTGAAGTTTAAAAAGCTTTATAACTCTTCCATTGTTCTGGGAATTCTGCTGAAGATTAAAATTGCTTTGGTACTCTTCCATTGTTCTCTTAATTCTGCTGATGTTTAACAATGCTTTGGAACTCTTCCATTGTTCTCGGAATTCCGCTGATGTTTAACAATGCTTTGGAACTCTTCCATTGTTCTCTGAATTCCACTGTAGTTTCAAAATGCTTTGGAACCATTCCATTGTTCTCGGAATTCTGCTGAAGTTTAACAATGCTTTGGAACTCTTCCATTGTTATCGGAATTCTGCTGAAGTTTAAAAATGCTTTGGAACTCTTCCATTGTTCTCCGAATTCTGCTGAAGTTTAAAAATGCTTTGGAACTTTTCCATTGTTCTCCGAATTCTGCTGAAGTTTAAAAAAGCTTTGGAACTCTTCCAATGTTCTCGGAATTCCACTGATGTTTAATAATGCTTTTGGAACTCTTCCATTTTTCTCGGAATTCCGCTGATGTTTAACAATGTTTTGGAACTCTTCCATTGTTCTCGGAATTCTGGTGAAGTTTAAAAATGCGTTGGAACTCTTCCATTGTTCACGGAATTCTGCTGAAATTTAAAAAGCTTTGGAACTCTTCCATTGTTCTGGGAATTCTGCTGAAGTTTAAAATTGCTTTGGAACTCTTCCATTGTCCTCGGAATTCCACTGATGTTTAATAATGCTTTTGGAACTCTTCCATTGTTCTCATAATTTCGCTGATGTTTAACAATGCTTTGGAACTCTTCCAATGTTCTCGGAATTCCACTGATGTTTAACAATGCTTTGGAACTCTTCCATTGTTCTCTGAATTCCACTGTAGTTTCAAAATGCTTTGGAACCCTTCCATTGTTCTCGGAATTCCGCTGAAGTTTAACAATGCTTTGGAACTCTTCCATTGTTATCGGAATTCTGCTGAAGTTTAAAAATGCTTTGGAACTCTTCCATTGTTCAAGGAATTCTGCTGAAGTTTAAAAAGCTTTGGAACTCTTCCATTGTTCTGGGAATTCTGCTGAAGTTTAAAATTGCTTTGGAACTCTTCCATTGTCCCCTGAATTCCACTGATGTTTAATAATGCTTTTGGAACTCTTCCATTGTTCTCATAATTCCGCTGATGTTTAACAATGCTTTGGAACTCTTCCATTGTTCTCGGAATTCCGCTGATGTTTAACAATGCTTTGGAACTCTTCCATTGTTCTCGGAATTCTGCTGACGTTTAAAAATGCTTTGGAACTCTTCCATTGTTCACGGAAATCTGCTGAAGTTTAAAAAGCTTTGGAACTCTTCCATTGTTCGGGGAATTCTTCTGAAGTTTAAAAAGCTTTGGAACTCTTCCATTGTTCTGGGAATTCTGCTGAAGATTAAAATTGCTTTGGTACTCTTCCATTGTTCTCTTAATTCTGCTGATGTTTAACAATGCTTTGGAACTCTTCCATTGTTCTCGGAATTCCGCTGATGTTTAACAATGCTTTGGAACTCTTCCATTGTTCTCTGAATTCCACTGTAGTTTCAAAATGCTTTGGAACCCTTCCATTGTTCTCGGAATTCTGCTGAAGTTTAACAATGCTTTGGAACTCTTCCATTGTTATCGGAATTCTGCTGAACTTTAAAAATGCTTTGGAACTCTTCCATTGTTCTCCGAATTCTGCTGAAGTTTAAAAATGCTTTGGAACTTTTCCATTGTTCTCGGAATTCTGCTGAAGTTTAAAAAAGCTTTGGAACTCTTCCAATGTTCTCGGAATTCCACTGATGTTTAATAATGCTTTTGGAACTCTTCCATTTTTCTCGGAATTCCGCTGATGTTTAACAATGTTTTGGAACTCTTCCATTGTTCTCGGAATTCTGGTGAAGTTTAAAAATGCGTTGGAACTCTTCCATTGTTCACGGAATTCTGCTGAAATTTAAAAAGCTTTGGAACTCTTCCATTGTTCTGGGAATTCTGCTGAAGTTTAAAATTGCTTTGGAACTCTTCCATTGTCCTCGGAATTCCACTGATGTTTAATAATGCTTTTGGAACTCTTCCATTGTTCTCATAATTTCGCTGATGTTTAACAATGCTTTGGAACTCTTCCATTGTTCTCGGAATTCCGCTGATGTTTAACAATGCTTTGGAACTCTTCCATTGTTCTCGGAATTCTGGTGAAGTTTAAAAATGCTTTGGAACTCTTCCATTGTTCACGGAATTCTGCTGAAGTTTAAAAAGCTTTGGAACTCTTCCATTGTTCTGGGAATTCTGCTGAAGTTTAAAATTGTTTCTAACTCTTCCATTGTGCTCGGAATTCAGCTGATGTTTAATAATGCTTTTGGAACTCTTCCATTGTTCTCATAATTCCGCTGATGTTTAACAATGCTTTGGAACTCTTCCATTGTTCTCGGAATTCTGCTGAAGTTTAAAAATGCTTTGGAACTCTTCCATTGTTCACGGAATTCTGCTGAAGTTTAAAAAGCTTTGGAACTCTTCCATTGTTCTGGGAATTCTGCTGAAGTTTAAAATTGTTTGGAACTCTTCCATTGTGCTCGGAATTCAGCTGATGTTTAATAATGCTTTTGGAACTCTTCCATTGTTCTCATAATTCCTCTGATGTTTAACAATGCTTTGGAACTCTTCCATTGTTCACGGAAATCTGCTGAAGTTTAAAAAGCTTTGGAACTCTTCCATTGTTCTGGGAATTCTTCTGAAGTTTAAAAAGCTTTGGAACTCTACCATTGTTCTGGGAATTCTGCTGAAGATTAAAATTGCTTTGGTACTCTTCCATTGTTCTCGGAATTCCGCTGATGTTTAACAATGCTTTGGAACTCTTCAATTGTTCTCTGAATTCCACTGTAGTTTCAAAATGCTTTGGAACCCTTCCATTGTTCTCGGAATTCCGCTGAAGTTTAACAATGCTTTGGAACTCTTCCATTGTTATCGGAATTCTGCTGAAGTTTAAAAATGCTTTGGAACTCTTCCATTGTTCTCGGAATTCTGCTGAAGTTTAAAAATGCTTTGGAACTTTTCCATTGTTCTCGGAATTCTGCTGAAGTTTAAAAAAGCTTTGGAACTCTTCCAATGTTCTCGGAATTCTGCTGATGTTTAACAATGCTTTGGAACTCTTCCATTGTTCTCTGAATTCCACTGTAGTTTCAAAATGCTTTGGAACCCTTCCATTGTTCTTGGAATTCTGCTGAAGTTTAACAATGCTTTGGAACTCTTCCATTGTTATCGGAATTCTGCTGAAGTTTAAAAATGCTTTGGAACTCTTCCATTGTTCTCCGAATTCTGCTGAAGTTTAAAAATGCTTTGGAACTTTTCCATTGTTCTCGGAATTCTTCTGAAGTTTAAAAAAGCTTTGGAACTCTTCCAATGTTCTCGGAATTCCACTGATGTTTAACAATGCTTTGGAACTCTTCCATTGTTCTCTGAATTCCACTGTAGTTTCAAAATGCTTTGGAACCCTTCCATTGTTCTCGGAATTCCGCTGAAGTTTAACAATGCTTTGGAACTCTTCCATTGTTATCGGAATTCTGCTGAAGTTTAAAAATGCTTTGGAACTCTTCCATTGTTCAAGGAATTCTGCTGAAGTTTAAAAAGCTTTGGAACTCTTCCATTGTTCTGGGAATTCTGCTGAAGTTTAAAATTGCTTTGGAACTCTTCCATTGTCCCCGGAATTCCACTGATGTTTAATAATGCTTTTGGAACTCTTCCATTGTTCTCATAATTCCGCTGATGTTTAACAATGCTTTGGAACTCTTCCATTGTTCTCGGAATTCCGCTGATGTTTAACAATGCTTTGGAACTCTTCCATTGTTCTCGGAATTCTGCTGACGTTTAAAAATGCTTTGGAACTCTTCCATTGTTCACGGAAATCTGCTGAAGTTTAAAAAGCTTTGGAACTCTTCCATTGTTCGGGGAATTCTTCTGAAGTTTAAAAAGCTTTGGAACTCTTCCATTGTTCTGGGAATTCTGCTGAAGATTAAAATTGCTTTGGTACTCTTCCATTGTTCTCTTAATTCTGCTGATGTTTAACAATGCTTTGGAACTCTTCCATTGTTCTCGGAATTCCGCTGATGTATAACAATGCTTTGGAACTCTTCCATTGTTCTCTGAATTCCACTGTAGTTTCAAAATGCTTTGGAACCCTTCCATTTTTCTCGGAATTCCGCTGAAGTTTAACAATGCTTTGGAACTCTTCCATTGTTATCGGAATTCTGCTGAAGTTTAAAAATGCTTTGGAACTCTTCCATTGTTCAAGGAATTCTGCTGAAGTTTAAAAAGCTTTGGAACTCTTCCATTGTTCTGGGAATTCTGCTGAAGTTTAAAATTGCTTTGGAACTCTTCCATTGTCCCCGGAATTCCACTGATGTTTAATAATGCTTTTGGAACTCTTCCATTGTTCTCATAATTCCGCTGATGTTTAACAATGCTTTGGAACTCTTCCATTGTTCTCGGAATTCCGCTGATGTTTAACAATGCTTTGGAACTCTTCCATTGTTCACGGAATTCTGCTGAAGTTTAAAAAGCTTTGGAACTCTTCCATTGTTCTGGGAATTCTGCTGAAGTTTAAAATTGCTTTGGAACTCTTCCATTGTGCTCGGAATTCCGCTGATGTTCAATAATGCTTTTGGAACTCTTCCATTGTTCTCATAATTCCGCTGATGTTTAACAATGCTTTGGAACTCTTCCATTGTTCTCGGAATTCTGCTGACGTTTAAAAATGCTTTGGAACTCTTCCATTATTCACGGAAATCTGCTGAAGTTTAAAAAGTTTTGGAACTCTTCCATTGTTCTGGGAATTCTTCTGAAGTTTAAAAAGCTTTATAACTCTTCCATTGTTCTGGGAATTCTGCTGAAGATTAAAATTGCTTTGGTACTCTTCCATTGTTCTCTTAATTCTGCTGATGTTTAACAATGCTTTGGAACTCTTCCATTGTTCTCGGAATTCCGCTGATGTTTAACAATGCTTTGGAACTCTTCCATTGTTCTCTGAATTCCACTGTAGTTTCAAAATGCTTTGGAACCATTCCATTGTTCTCGGAATTCTGCTGAAGTTTAACAATGCTTTGGAACTCTTCCATTGTTATCGGAATTCTGCTGAAGTTTAAAAATGCTTTGGAACTCTTCCATTGTTCTCCGAATTCTGCTGAAGTTTAAAAATGCTTTGGAACTTTTCCATTGTTCTCCGAATTCTGCTGAAGTTTAAAAAAGCTTTGGAACTCTTCCAATGTTCTCGGAATTCCACTGATGTTTAATAATGCTTTTGGAACTCTTCCATTTTTCTCGGAATTCCGCTGATGTTTAACAATGTTTTGGAACTCTTCCATTGTTCTCGGAATTCTGGTGAAGTTTAAAAATGCGTTGGAACTCTTCCATTGTTCACGGAATTCTGCTGAAATTTAAAAAGCTTTGGAACTCTTCCATTGTTCTGGGAATTCTGCTGAAGTTTAAAATTGCTTTGGAACTCTTCCATTGTCCTCGGAATTCCACTGATGTTTAATAATGCTTTTGGAACTCTTCCATTGTTCTCATAATTTCGCTGATGTTTAACAATGCTTTGGAACTCTTCCAATGTTCTCGGAATTCCACTGATGTTTAACAATGCTTTGGAACTCTTCCATTGTTCTCTGAATTCCACTGTAGTTTCAAAATGCTTTGGAACCCTTCCATTGTTCTCGGAATTCCGCTGAAGTTTAACAATGCTTTGGAACTCTTCCATTGTTATCGGAATTCTGCTGAAGTTTAAAAATGCTTTGGAACTCTTCCATTGTTCAAGGAATTCTGCTGAAGTTTAAAAAGCTTTGGAACTCTTCCATTGTTCTGGGAATTCTGCTGAAGTTTAAAATTGCTTTGGAACTCTTCCATTGTCCCCTGAATTCCACTGATGTTTAATAATGCTTTTGGAACTCTTCCATTGTTCTCATAATTCCGCTGATGTTTAACAATGCTTTGGAACTCTTCCATTGTTCTCGGAATTCCGCTGATGTTTAACAATGCTTTGGAACTCTTCCATTGTTCTCGGAATTCTGCTGACGTTTAAAAATGCTTTGGAACTCTTCCATTGTTCACGGAAATCTGCTGAAGTTTAAAAAGCTTTGGAACTCTTCCATTGTTCGGGGAATTCTTCTGAAGTTTAAAAAGCTTTGGAACTCTTCCATTGTTCTGGGAATTCTGCTGAAGATTAAAATTGCTTTGGTACTCTTCCATTGTTCTCTTAATTCTGCTGATGTTTAACAATGCTTTGGAACTCTTCCATTGTTCTCGGAATTCCGCTGATGTTTAACAATGCTTTGGAACTCTTCCATTGTTCTCTGAATTCCACTGTAGTTTCAAAATGCTTTGGAACCCTTCCATTGTTCTCGGAATTCTGCTGAAGTTTAACAATGCTTTGGAACTCTTCCATTGTTCTCGGAATTCTGGTGAAGTTTAAAAATGCGTTGGAACTCTTCCATTTTTCACGGAATTCTGCTGAAATTTAAAAAGCTTTGGAACTCTTCCATTGTTCTGGGAATTCTGCTGAAGTTTAAAATTGCTTTGGAACTCTTCCATTGTCCTCGGAATTCCACTGATGTTTAATAATGCTTTTGAAACTCTTCCATTGTTCTCATAATTTCGCTGATGTTTAACAATGCTTTGGAACTCTTCCATTGTTCTCGGAATTCCGCTGATGTTTAACAATGCTTTGGAACTCTTCCATTGTTCTCGGAATTCTGGTGAAGTTTAAAAATGCTTTGGAACTCTTCCATTGTTCACGGAATTCTGCTGAAGTTTAAAAAGCTTTGGAACTCTTCCATTGTTCTGGGAATTCTGCTGAAGTTTAAAATTGTTTGGAACTCTTCCATTGTGCTCGGAATTCAGCTGATGTTTAGTAATGCTTTTGGAACTCTTCCATTGTTCTCATAATTCCGCTGATGTTTAACAATGCTTTGGAACTCTTCCATTGTTCTCGGAATTCTGCTGAAGTTTAAAAATGCTTTGGAACTCTTCCATTGTTCTCGGAATTCTGCTGAAGTTTAAAAATGCTTTGGAACTTTTCCATTGTTCTCGGAATTCTGCTGAAGTTTAAAAAAGCTTTGGAACTCTTCCAATGTTCTCGGAATTCTGCTGATGTTTAACAATGCTTTGGAACTCTTCCATTGTTCTCTGAATTCCACTGTAGTTTCAAAATGCTTTGGAACCCTTCCATTGTTCTCGGAATTCTGCTGAAGTTTAACAATGCTTTGGAACTCTTCCATTGTTATCGGAATTCTGCTGAAGTTTAAAAATGCTTTGGAACTCTTCCATTGTTCTCCGAATTCTGCTGAAGTTTAAAAATGCTTTGGAACTTTTCCATTGTTCTCGGAATTCTTCTGAAGTTTAAAAAAGCTTTGGAACTCTTCCAATGTTCTCGGAATTCCACTGATGTTTAACAATGCTTTGGAACTCTTCCATTGTTCTCTGAATTCCACTGTAGTTTCAAAATGCTTTGGAACCCTTCCATTGTTCTCGGAATTCCGCTGAAGTTTAACAATGCTTTGGAACTCTTCCATTGTTATCGGAATTCTGCTGAAGTTTAAAAATGCTTTGGAACTCTTCCATTGTTCAAGGAATTCTGCTGAAGTTTAAAAAGCTTTGGAACTCTTCCATTGTTCTGGGAATTCTGCTGAAGTTTAAAATTGCTTTGGAACTCTTCCATTGTCCCCGGAATTCCACTGATGTTTAATAATGCTTTTGGAACTCTTCCATTGTTCTCATAATTCCGCTGATGTTTAACAATGCTTTGGAACTCTTCCATTGTTCTCGGAATTCCGCTGATGTTTAACAATGCTTTGGAACTCTTCCATTGTTCTCGGAATTCTGCTGACGTTTAAAAATGCTTTGGAACTCTTCCATTGTTCACGGAAATCTGCTGAAGTTTAAAAAGCTTTGGAACTCTTCCATTGTTCGGGGAATTCTTCTGAAGTTTAAAAAGCTTTGGAACTCTTCCATTGTTCTGGGAATTCTGCTGAAGATTAAAATTGCTTTGGTACTCTTCCATTGTTCTCTTAATTCTGCTGATGTTTAACAATGCTTTGGAACTCTTCCATTGTTCTCGGAATTCCGCTGATGTTTAACAATGCTTTGGAACTCTTCCATTGTTCTCTGAATTCCACTGTAGTTTCAAAATGCTTTGGAACCCTTCCATTTTTCTCGGAATTCCGCTGAAGTTTAACAATGCTTTGGAACTCTTCCATTGTTATCGGAATTCTGCTGAAGTTTAAAAATGCTTTGGAACTCTTCCATTGTTCAAGGAATTCTGCTGAAGTTTAAAAAGCTTTGGAACTCTTCCATTGTTCTGGGAATTCTGCTGAAGTTTAAAATTGCTTTGGAACTCTTCCATTGTCCCCGGAATTCCACTGATGTTTAATAATGCTTTTGGAACTCTTCCATTGTTCTCATAATTCCGCTGATGTTTAACAATGCTTTGGAACTCTTCCATTGTTCTCGGAATTCCGCTGATGTTTAACAATGCTTTGGAACTCTTCCATTGTTCACGGAATTCTGCTGAAGTTTAAAAAGCTTTGGAACTCTTCCATTGTTCTGGGAATTCTGCTGAAGTTTAAAATTGCTTTGGAACTCTTCCATTGTGCTCGGAATTCCGCTGATGTTCAATAATGCTTTTGGAACTCTTCCATTGTTCTCATAATTCCGCTGATGTTTAACAATGCTTTGGAACTCTTCCATTGTTCTCGGAATTCTGCTGACGTTTAAAAATGCTTTGGAACTCTTCCATTATTCACGGAAATCTGCTGAAGTTTAAAAAGTTTTGGAACTCTTCCATTGTTCTGGGAATTCTTCTGAAGTTTAAAAAGCTTTATAACTCTTCCATTGTTCTGGGAATTCTGCTGAAGATTAAAATTGCTTTGGTACTCTTCCATTGTTCTCTTAATTCTGCTGATGTTTAACAATGCTTTGGAACTCTTCCATTGTTCTCGGAATTCCGCTGATGTTTAACAATGCTTTGGAACTCTTCCATTGTTCTCTGAATTCCACTGTAGTTTCAAAATGCTTTGGAACCATTCCATTGTTCTCGGAATTCTGCTGAAGTTTAACAATGCTTTGGAACTCTTCCATTGTTATCGGAATTCTGCTGAAGTTTAAAAATGCTTTGGAACTCTTCCATTGTTCTCCGAATTCTGCTGAAGTTTAAAAATGCTTTGGAACTTTTCCATTGTTCTCCGAATTCTGCTGAAGTTTAAAAAAGCTTTGGAACTCTTCCAATGTTCTCGGAATTCCACTGATGTTTAATAATGCTTTTGGAACTCTTCCATTTTTCTCGGAATTCCGCTGATGTTTAACAATGTTTTGGAACTCTTCCATTGTTCTCGGAATTCTGGTGAAGTTTAAAAATGCGTTGGAACTCTTCCATTGTTCACGGAATTCTGCTGAAATTTAAAAAGCTTTGGAACTCTTCCATTGTTCTGGGAATTCTGCTGAAGTTTAAAATTGCTTTGGAACTCTTCCATTGTCCTCGGAATTCCACTGATGTTTAATAATGCTTTTGGAACTCTTCCATTGTTCTCATAATTTCGCTGATGTTTAACAATGCTTTGGAACTCTTCCAATGTTCTCGGAATTCCACTGATGTTTAACAATGCTTTGGAACTCTTCCATTGTTCTCTGAATTCCACTGTAGTTTCAAAATGCTTTGGAACCCTTCCATTGTTCTCGGAATTCCGCTGAAGTTTAACAATGCTTTGGAACTCTTCCATTGTTATCGGAATTCTGCTGAAGTTTAAAAATGCTTTGGAACTCTTCCATTGTTCAAGGAATTCTGCTGAAGTTTAAAAAGCTTTGGAACTCTTCCATTGTTCTGGGAATTCTGCTGAAGTTTAAAATTGCTTTGGAACTCTTCCATTGTCCCCTGAATTCCACTGATGTTTAATAATGCTTTTGGAACTCTTCCATTGTTCTCATAATTCCGCTGATGTTTAACAATGCTTTGGAACTCTTCCATTGTTCTCGGAATTCCGCTGATGTTTAACAATGCTTTGGAACTCTTCCATTGTTCTCGGAATTCTGCTGACGTTTAAAAATGCTTTGGAACTCTTCCATTGTTCACGGAAATCTGCTGAAGTTTAAAAAGCTTTGGAACTCTTCCATTGTTCGGGGAATTCTTCTGAAGTTTAAAAAGCTTTGGAACTCTTCCATTGTTCTGGGAATTCTGCTGAAGATTAAAATTGCTTTGGTACTCTTCCATTGTTCTCTTAATTCTGCTGATGTTTAACAATGCTTTGGAACTCTTCCATTGTTCTCGGAATTCCGCTGATGTTTAACAATGCTTTGGAACTCTTCCATTGTTCTCTGAATTCCACTGTAGTTTCAAAATGCTTTGGAACCCTTCCATTGTTCTCGGAATTCTGCTGAAGTTTAACAATGCTTTGGAACTCTTCCATTGTTCTCGGAATTCTGGTGAAGTTTAAAAATGCGTTGGAACTCTTCCATTTTTCACGGAATTCTGCTGAAATTTAAAAAGCTTTGGAACTCTTCCATTGTTCTGGGAATTCTGCTGAAGTTTAAAATTGCTTTGGAACTCTTCCATTGTCCTCGGAATTCCACTGATGTTTAATAATGCTTTTGGAACTCTTCCATTGTTCTCATAATTTCGCTGATGTTTAACAATGCTTTGGAACTCTTCCATTGTTCTCGGAATTCCGCTGATGTTTAACAATGCTTTGGAACTCTTCCATTGTTCTCGGAATTCTGGTGAAGTTTAAAAATGCTTTGGAACTCTTCCATTGTTCACGGAATTCTGCTGAAGTTTAAAAAGCTTTGGAACTCTTCCATTGTTCTGGGAATTCTGCTGAAGTTTAAAATTGTTTGGAACTCTTCCATTGTGCTCGGAATTCAGCTGATGTTTAGTAATGCTTTTGGAACTCTTCCATTGTTCTCATAATTCCGCTGATGTTTAACAATGCTTTGGAACTCTTCCATTGTTCTCGGAATTCTGCTGAAGTTTAAAAATGCTTTGGAACTCTTCCATTGTTCACGGAATTCTGCTGAAGTTTAAAAAGCTTTGGAACTCTTCCATTGTTCTGGGAATTCTGCTGAAGTTTAAAATTGTTTGGAACTCTTCCATTGTGCTCGGAATTCAGCTGATGTTTAATAATGCTTTTGGAACTCTTCCATTGTTCTCATAATTCCGCTGATGTTTAACAATGCTTTGGAACTCTTCCATTGTTCACGGAAATCTGCTGAAGTTTAAAAAGCTTTGGAACTCTTCCATTGTTCTGGGAATTCTTCTGAAGTTTAAAAAGCTTTGGAACTCTACCATTGTTCTGGGAATTCTGCTGAAGATTAAAATTGCTTTGGTACTCTTCCATTGTTCTCGGAATTCCGCTGATGTTTAACAATGCTTTGGAACTCTTCAATTGTTCTCTGAATTCCACTGTAGTTTCAAAATGCTTTGGAACCCTTCCATTGTTCTCGGAATTCCGCTGAAGTTTAACAATGCTTTGGAACTCTTCCATTGTTCTCGGAATTCTGCTGATGTTTAAAAATGCTTTGGAACTCTTCCATTGTTCACGGAAATCTTCTGAAGTTTAAAAAGCTTTGGAACTCTTCCATTGTTCTGGGAATTCTTCTGAAGTTTAAAAAGCTTTGGATCTCTTCCATTGTTCTGGGAATTCTGCTGAAGATTAAAATTGCTTTGGTACTCTTCCATTGTTCTCGTAATTCTGCTGATGTTTAACAATGCTTTGGAACTCTTCCATTGTTCTCGGAATTCCGCTGATGTTTAACAATGCTTTGGAACTCTTCCATTGTTCTCTGAATTCCACTGTAGTTTCAAAATGCTTTGGAACCCTTCCATTGTTCTCGGAATTCCGCTGAAGTTTAACAATGCTTTGGAACTCTTCCATTGTTCTCTGAATTCCACTGTAGTTTCAAAATGCTTTGGAACCCTTCCATTGTTCTCGGAATTCTGCTGAAGTTTAACAATGCTTTGGAACTCTTCCATTGTTATCGGAATTCTGCTGAAGTTTAAAAATGCTTTGGAACTCTTCCATTGTTCTCCGAATTCTGCTGAAGTTTAAAAATGCTTTGGAACTTTTCCATTGTTCTCGGAATTCTTCTGAAGTTTAAAAAAGCTTTGGAACTCTTCCAATGTTCTCGGAATTCCACTGATGTTTAACAATGCTTTGGAACTCTTCCATTGTTCTCTGAATTCCACTGTAGTTTCAAAATGCTTTGGAACCCTTCCATTGTTCTCGGAATTCTGCTGACGTTTAAAAATGCTTTGGAACTCTTCCATTGTTCTCGGAATTCTGCTGACGTTTAAAAATGCTTTGGAACTCTTCCATTATTCACGGAAATCTGCTGAAGTTTAAAAAGTTTTGGAACTCTTCCATTGTTCTGGGAATTCTTCTGAAGTTTAAAAAGCTTTATAACTCTTCCATTGTTCTGGGAATTCTGCTGAAGATTAAAATTGCTTTGGTACTCTTCCATTGTTCTCTTAATTCTGCTGATGTTTAACAATGCTTTGGAACTCTTCCATTGTTCTCGGAATTCCGCTGATGTTTAACAATGCTTTGGAACTCTTCCATTGTTCTCTGAATTCCACTGTAGTTTCAAAATGCTTTGGAACCATTCCATTGTTCTCGGAATTCTGCTGAAGTTTAACAATGCTTTGGAACTCTTCCATTGTTATCGGAATTCTGCTGAAGTTTAAAAATGCTTTGGAACTCTTCCATTGTTCTCCGAATTCTGCTGAAGTTTAAAAATGCTTTGGAACTTTTCCATTGTTCTCCGAATTCTGCTGAAGTTTAAAAAAGCTTTGGAACTCTTCCAATGTTCTCGGAATTCCACTGATGTTTAATAATGCTTTTGGAACTCTTCCATTTTTCTCGGAATTCCGCTGATGTTTAACAATGTTTTGGAACTCTTCCATTGTTCTCGGAATTCTGGTGAAGTTTAAAAATGCGTTGGAACTCTTCCATTGTTCACGGAATTCTGCTGAAATTTAAAAAGCTTTGGAACTCTTCCATTGTCCTCGGAATTCCACTGATGTTTAATAATGCTTTTGGAACTCTTCCATTGTTCTCATAATTTCGCTGATGTTTAACAATGCTTTGGAACTCTTCCAATGTTCTCGGAATTCCACTGATGTTTAACAATGCTTTGGAACTCTTCCATTGTTCTCTGAATTCCACTGTAGTTTCAAAATGCTTTGGAACCCTTCCATTGTTCTCGGAATTCCGCTGAAGTTTAACAATGCTTTGGAACTCTTCCATTGTTATCGGAATTCTGCTGAAGTTTAAAAATGCTTTGGAACTCTTCCATTGTTCAAGGAATTCTGCTGAAGTTTAAAAAGCTTTGGAACTCTTCCATTGTTCTGGGAATTCTGCTGAAGTTTAAAATTGCTTTGGAACTCTTCCATTGTCCCCTGAATTCCACTGATGTTTAATAATGCTTTTGGAACTCTTCCATTGTTCTCATAATTCCGCTGATGTTTAACAATGCTTTGGAACTCTTCCATTGTTCTCGGAATTCCGCTGATGTTTAACAATGCTTTGGAACTCTTCCATTGTTCTCGGAATTCTGCTGACGTTTAAAAATGCTTTGGAACTCTTCCATTGTTCACGGAAATCTGCTGAAGTTTAAAAAGCTTTGGAACTCTTCCATTGTTCGGGGAATTCTTCTGAAGTTTAAAAAGCTTTGGAACTCTTCCATTGTTCTGGGAATTCTGCTGAAGATTAAAATTGCTTTGGTACTCTTCCATTGTTCTCTTAATTCTGCTGATGTTTAACAATGCTTTGGAACTCTTCCATTGTTCTCGGAATTCCGCTGATGTTTAACAATGCTTTGGAACTCTTCCATTGTTCTCTGAATTTCACTGTAGTTTCAAAATGCTTTGGAACCCTTCCATTGTTCTCGGAATTCTGCTGAAGTTTAACAATGCTTTGGAACTCTTCCATTGTTCTCGGAATTCTGGTGAAGTTTAAAAATGCGTTGGAACTCTTCCATTTTTCACGGAATTCTGCTGAAATTTAAAAAGCTTTGGAACTCTTCCATTGTTCTGGGAATTCTGCTGAAGTTTAAAATTGCTTTGGAACTCTTCCATTGTCCTCGGAATTCCACTGATGTTTAATAATGCTTTTGGAACTCTTCCATTGTTCTCATAATTTCGCTGATGTTTAACAATGCTTTGGAACTCTTCCATTGTTCTCGGAATTCCGCTGATGTTTAACAATGCTTTGGAACTCTTCCATTGTTCTCGGAATTCTGGTGAAGTTTAAAAATGCTTTGGAACTCTTCCATTGTTCACGGAATTCTGCTGAAGTTTAAAAAGCTTTGGAACTCTTCCATTGTTCTGGGAATTCTGCTGAAGTTTAAAATTGTTTGGAACTCTTCCATTGTGCTCGGAATTCAGCTGATGTTTAGTAATGCTTTTGGAACTCTTCCATTGTTCTCATAATTCCGCTGATGTTTAACAATGCTTTGGAACTCTTCCATTGTTCTCGGAATTCTGCTGAAGTTTAAAAATGCTTTGGAACTCTTCCATTGTTCACGGAATTCTGCTGAAGTTTAAAAAGCTTTGGAACTCTTCCATTGTTCTGGGAATTCTGCTGAAGTTTAAAATTGTTTGGAACTCTTCCATTGTGCTCGGAATTCAGCTGATGTTTAATAATGCTTTTGGAACTCTTCCATTGTTCTCATAATTCCGCTGATGTTTAACAATGCTTTGGAACTCTTCCATTGTTCACGGAAATCTGCTGAAGTTTAAAAAGCTTTGGAACTCTTCCATTGTTCTGGGAATTCTTCTGAAGTTTAAAAAGCTTTGGAACTCTACCATTGTTCTGGGAATTCTGCTGAAGATTAAAATTGCTTTGGTACTCTTCCATTGTTCTCGGAATTCCGCTGATGTTTAACAATGCTTTGGAACTCTTCAATTGTTCTCTGAATTCCACTGTAGTTTCAAAATGCTTTGGAACCCTTCCATTGTTCTCGGAATTCCGCTGAAGTTTAACAATGCTTTGGAACTCTTCCATTGTTCTCGGAATTCTGCTGATGTTTAAAAATGCTTTGGAACTCTTCCATTGTTCACGGAAATCTTCTGAAGTTTAAAAAGCTTTGGAACTCTTCCATTGTTCTGGGAATTCTTCTGAAGTTTAAAAAGCTTTGGATCTCTTCCATTGTTCTGGGAATTCTGCTGAAGATTAAAATTGCTTTGGTACTCTTCCATTGTTCTCGTAATTCTGCTGATGTTTAACAATGCTTTGGAACTCTTCCATTGTTCTCGGAATTCCGCTGATGTTTAACAATGCTTTGGAACTCTTCCATTGTTCTCTGAATTCCACTGTAGTTTCAAAATGCTTTGGAACCCTTCCATTGTTCTCGGAATTCCGCTGAAGTTTAACAATGCTTTGGAACTCTTCCATTGTTCTCTGAATTCCACTGTAGTTTCAAAATGCTTTGGAACCCTTCCATTGTTCTCGGAATTCTGCTGAAGTTTAACAATGCTTTGGAACTCTTCCATTGTTATCGGAATTCTGCTGAAGTTTAAAAATGCTTTGGAACTCTTCCATTGTTCTCCGAATTCTGCTGAAGTTTAAAAATGCTTTGGAACTTTTCCATTGTTCTCGGAATTCTTCTGAAGTTTAAAAAAGCTTTGGAACTCTTCCAATGTTCTCGGAATTCCACTGATGTTTAACAATGCTTTGGAACTCTTCCATTGTTCTCTGAATTCCACTGTAGTTTCAAAATGCTTTGGAACCCTTCCATTGTTCTCGGAATTCTGCTGACGTTTAAAAATGCTTTGGAACTCTTCCATTGTTCTCGGAATTCTGCTGACGTTTAAAAATGCTTTGGAACTCTTCCATTATTCACGGAAATCTGCTGAAGTTTAAAAAGTTTTGGAACTCTTCCATTGTTCTGGGAATTCTTCTGAAGTTTAAAAAGCTTTATAACTCTTCCATTGTTCTGGGAATTCTGCTGAAGATTAAAATTGCTTTGGTACTCTTCCATTGTTCTCTTAATTCTGCTGATGTTTAACAATGCTTTGGAACTCTTCCATTGTTCTCGGAATTCCGCTGATGTTTAACAATGCTTTGGAACTCTTCCATTGTTCTCTGAATTCCACTGTAGTTTCAAAATGCTTTGGAACCATTCCATTGTTCTCGGAATTCTGCTGAAGTTTAACAATGCTTTGGAACTCTTCCATTGTTATCGGAATTCTGCTGAAGTTTAAAAATGCTTTGGAACTCTTCCATTGTTCTCCGAATTCTGCTGAAGTTTAAAAATGCTTTGGAACTTTTCCATTGTTCTCCGAATTCTGCTGAAGTTTAAAAAAGCTTTGGAACTCTTCCAATGTTCTCGGAATTCCACTGATGTTTAATAATGCTTTTGGAACTCTTCCATTTTTCTCGGAATTCCGCTGATGTTTAACAATGTTTTGGAACTCTTCCATTGTTCTCGGAATTCTGGTGAAGTTTAAAAATGCGTTGGAACTCTTCCATTGTTCACGGAATTCTGCTGAAATTTAAAAAGCTTTGGAACTCTTCCATTGTCCTCGGAATTCCACTGATGTTTAATAATGCTTTTGGAACTCTTCCATTGTTCTCATAATTTCGCTGATGTTTAACAATGCTTTGGAACTCTTCCAATGTTCTCGGAATTCCACTGATGTTTAACAATGCTTTGGAACTCTTCCATTGTTCTCTGAATTCCACTGTAGTTTCAAAATGCTTTGGAACCCTTCCATTGTTCTCGGAATTCCGCTGAAGTTTAACAATGCTTTGGAACTCTTCCATTGTTATCGGAATTCTGCTGAAGTTTAAAAATGCTTTGGAACTCTTCCATTGTTCAAGGAATTCTGCTGAAGTTTAAAAAGCTTTGGAACTCTTCCATTGTTCTGGGAATTCTGCTGAAGTTTAAAATTGCTTTGGAACTCTTCCATTGTCCCCTGAATTCCACTGATGTTTAATAATGCTTTTGGAACTCTTCCATTGTTCTCATAATTCCGCTGATGTTTAACAATGCTTTGGAACTCTTCCATTGTTCTCGGAATTCCGCTGATGTTTAACAATGCTTTGGAACTCTTCCATTGTTCTCGGAATTCTGCTGACGTTTAAAAATGCTTTGGAACTCTTCCATTGTTCACGGAAATCTGCTGAAGTTTAAAAAGCTTTGGAACTCTTCCATTGTTCGGGGAATTCTTCTGAAGTTTAAAAAGCTTTGGAACTCTTCCATTGTTCTGGGAATTCTGCTGAAGATTAAAATTGCTTTGGTACTCTTCCATTGTTCTCTTAATTCTGCTGATGTTTAACAATGCTTTGGAACTCTTCCATTGTTCTCGGAATTCCGCTGATGTTTAACAATGCTTTGGAACTCTTCCATTGTTCTCTGAATTTCACTGTAGTTTCAAAATGCTTTGGAACCCTTCCATTGTTCTCGGAATTCTGCTGAAGTTTAACAATGCTTTGGAACTCTTCCATTGTTCTCGGAATTCTGGTGAAGTTTAAAAATGCGTTGGAACTCTTCCATTTTTCACGGAATTCTGCTGAAATTTAAAAAGCTTTGGAACTCTTCCATTGTTCTGGGAATTCTGCTGAAGTTTAAAATTGCTTTGGAACTCTTCCATTGTCCTCGGAATTCCACTGATGTTTAATAATGCTTTTGGAACTCTTCCATTGTTCTCATAATTTCGCTGATGTTTAACAATGCTTTGGAACTCTTCCATTGTTCTCGGAATTCCGCTGATGTTTAACAATGCTTTGGAACTCTTCCATTGTTCTCGGAATTCTGGTGAAGTTTAAAAATGCTTTGGAACTCTTCCATTGTTCACGGAATTCTGCTGAAGTTTAAAAAGCTTTGGAACTCTTCCATTGTTCTGGGAATTCTGCTGAAGTTTAAAATTGTTTGGAACTCTTCCATTGTGCTCGGAATTCAGCTGATGTTTAGTAATGCTTTTGGAACTCTTCCATTGTTCTCATAATTCCGCTGATGTTTAACAATGCTTTGGAACTCTTCCATTGTTCTCGGAATTCTGCTGAAGTTTAAAAATGCTTTGGAACTCTTCCATTGTTCACGGAATTCTGCTGAAGTTTAAAAAGCTTTGGAACTCTTCCATTGTTCTGGGAATTCTGCTGAAGTTTAAAATTGTTTGGAACTCTTCCATTGTGCTCGGAATTCAGCTGATGTTTAATAATGCTTTTGGAACTCTTCCATTGTTCTCATAATTCCGCTGATGTTTAACAATGCTTTGGAACTCTTCCATTGTTCACGGAAATCTGCTGAAGTTTAAAAAGCTTTGGAACTCTTCCATTGTTCTGGGAATTCTTCTGAAGTTTAAAAAGCTTTGGAACTCTACCATTGTTCTGGGAATTCTGCTGAAGATTAAAATTGCTTTGGTACTCTTCCATTGTTCTCGGAATTCCGCTGATGTTTAACAATGCTTTGGAACTCTTCAATTGTTCTCTGAATACCACTGTAGTTTCAAAATGCTTTGGAACCCTTCCATTGTTCTCGGAATTCCGCTGAAGTTTAACAATGCTTTGGAACTCTTCCATTGTTCTCGGAATTCTGCTGATGTTTAAAAATGCTTTGGAACTCTTCCATTGTTCACGGAAATCTTCTGAAGTTTAAAAAGCTTTGGAACTCTTCCATTGTTCTGGGAATTCTTCTGAAGTTTAAAAAGCTTTGGATCTCTTCCATTGTTCTGGGAATTCTGCTGAAGATTAAAATTGCTTTGGTACTCTTCCATTGTTCTCGTAATTCTGCTGATGTTTAACAATGCTTTGGAACTCTTCCATTGTTCTCGGAATTCCGCTGATGTTTAACAATGCTTTGGAACTCTTCCATTGTTCTCTGAATTCCACTGTAGTTTCAAAATGCTTTGGAACCCTTCCATTGTTCTCGGAATTCCGCTGAAGTTTAACAATGCTTTGGAACTCTTCCATTGTTCTCTGAATTCCACTGTAGTTTCAAAATGCTTTGGAACCCTTCCATTGTTCTCGGAATTCTGCTGAAGTTTAACAATGCTTTGGAACTCTTCCATTGTTATCGGAATTCTGCTGAAGTTTAAAAATGCTTTGGAACTCTTCCATTGTTCTCCGAATTCTGCTGAAGTTTAAAAATGCTTTGGAACTTTTCCATTGTTCTCGGAATTCTTCTGAAGTTTAAAAAAGCTTTGGAACTCTTCCAATGTTCTCGGAATTCCACTGATGTTTAACAATGCTTTGGAACTCTTCCATTGTTCTCTGAATTCCACTGTAGTTTCAAAATGCTTTGGAACCCTTCCATTGTTCTCGGAATTCCGCTGAAGTTTAACAATGCTTTGGAACTCTTCCATTGTTATCGGAATTCTGCTGAAGTTTAAAAATGCTTTGGAACTCTTCCATTGTTCAAGGAATTCTGCTGAAGTTTAAAAAGCTTTGGAACTCTTCCATTGTTCTGGGAATTCTGCTGAAGTTTAAAATTGCTTTGGAACTCTTCCATTGTCCCCGGAATTCCACTGATGTTTAATAATGCTTTTGGAACTCTTCCATTGTTCTCATAATTCCGCTGATGTTTAACAATGCTTTGGAACTCTTCCATTGTTCTCGGAATTCCGCTGATGTTTAACAATGCTTTGGAACTCTTCCATTGTTCTCGGAATTCTGCTGACGTTTAAAAATGCTTTGGAACTCTTCCATTGTTCACGGAAATCTGCTGAAGTTTAAAAAGCTTTGGAACTCTTCCATTGTTCGGGGAATTCTTCTGAAGTTTAAAAAGCTTTGGAACTATTCCATTGTTCTGGGAATTCTGCTGAAGATTAAAATTGCTTTGGTACTCTTCCATTGTTCTCTTAATTCTGCTGATGTTTAACAATGCTTTGGAACTCTTCCATTGTTCTCGGAATTCCGCTGATGTTTAACAATGCTTTGGAACTCTTCCATTGTTCTCTGAATTCCACTGTAGTTTCAAAATGCTTTGGAACCCTTCCATTGTTCTCGGAATTCTGCTGAAGTTTAACAATGCTTTGGAACTCTTCCATTGTTATCGGAATTCTGCTGAACTTTAAAAATGCTTTGGAACTCTTCCATTGTTCTCCGAATTCTGCTGAAGTTTAAAAATGCTTTGGAACTTTTCCATTGTTCTCGGAATTCTGCTGAAGTTTAAAAAAGCTTTGGAACTCTTCCAATGTTCACGGAATTCCGCTGATGTTTAATAATGCTTTTGGAACTCTTCCATTTTTCTCGGAATTCCGCTGATGTTTAACAATGTTTTGGAACTCTTCCATTGTTCTCGGAATTCTGGTGAAGTTTAAAAATGCGTTGGAACTCTTCCATTTTTCACGGAATTCTGCTGAAATTTAAAAAGCTTTGGAACTCTTCCATTGTTCTGGGAATTCTGCTGAAGTTTAAAATTGCTTTGGAACTCTTCCATTGTCCTCGGAATTCCACTGATGTTTAATAATGCTTTTGGAACTCTTCCATTGTTCTCATAATTTCGCTGATGTTTAACAATGCTTTGGAACTCTTCCATTGTTCTCGGAATTCCGCTGATGTTTAACAATGCTTTGGAACTCTTCCATTGTTCTCGGAATTCTGGTGAAGTTTAAAAATGCTTTGGAACTCTTCCATTGTTCACGGAATTCTGCTGAAGTTTAAAAAGCTTTGGAACTCTTCCATTGTTCTGGGAATTCTGCTGAAGTTTAAAATTGTTTGGAACTCTTCCATTGTGCTCGGAATTCAGCTGATGTTTAGTAATGCTTTTGGAACTCTTCCATTGTTCTCATAATTCCGCTGATGTTTAACAATGCTTTGGAACTCTTCCATTGTTCTCGGAATTCTGCTGAAGTTTAAAAATGCTTTGGAACTCTTCCATTGTTCACGGAATTCTGCTGAAGTTTAAAAAGCTTTGGAACTCTTCCATTGTTCTGGGAATTCTGCTGAAGTTTAAAATTGTTTGGAACTCTTCCATTGTGCTCGGAATTCAGCTGATGTTTAATAATGCTTTTGGAACTCTTCCATTGTTCTCATAATTCCGCTGATGTTTAACAATGCTTTGGAACTCTTCCATTGTTCACGGAAATCTGCTGAAGTTTAAAAAGCTTTGGAACTCTTCCATTGTTCTGGGAATTCTTCTGAAGTTTAAAAAGCTTTGGAACTCTACCATTGTTCTGGGAATTCTGCTGAAGATTAAAATTGCTTTGGTACTCTTCCATTGTTCTCGGAATTCCGCTGATGTTTAACAATGCTTTGGAACTCTTCAATTGTTCTCTGAATTCCACTGTAGTTTCAAAATGCTTTGGAACCCTTCCATTGTTCTCGGAATTCCGCTGAAGTTTAACAATGCTTTGGAACTCTTCCATTGTTCTCGGAATTCTGCTGATGTTTAAAAATGCTTTGGAACTCTTCCATTGTTCACGGAAATCTTCTGAAGTTTAAAAAGCTTTGGAACTCTTCCATTGTTCTGGGAATTCTTCTGAAGTTTAAAAAGCTTTGGATCTCTTCCATTGTTCTGGGAATTCTGCTGAAGATTAAAATTGCTTTGGTACTCTTCCATTGTTCTCGTAATTCTGCTGATGTTTAACAATGCTTTGGAACTCTTCCATTGTTCTCGGAATTCCGCTGATGTTTAACAATGCTTTGGAACTCTTCCATTGTTCTCTGAATTCCACTGTAGTTTCAAAATGCTTTGGAACCCTTCCATTGTTCTCGGAATTCCGCTGAAGTTTAACAATGCTTTGGAACTCTTCCATTGTTCTCTGAATTCCACTGTAGTTTCAAAATGCTTTGGAACCCTTCCATTGTTCTCGGAATTCTGCTGAAGTTTAACAATGCTTTGGAACTCTTCCATTGTTATCGGAATTCTGCTGAAGTTTAAAAATGCTTTGGAACTCTTCCATTGTTCTCCGAATTCTGCTGAAGTTTAAAAATGCTTTGGAACTTTTCCATTGTTCTCGGAATTCTTCTGAAGTTTAAAAAAGCTTTGGAACTCTTCCAATGTTCTCGGAATTCCACTGATGTTTAACAATGCTTTGGAACTCTTCCATTGTTCTCTGAATTCCACTGTAGTTTCAAAATGCTTTGGAACCCTTCCATTGTTCTCGGAATTCCGCTGAAGTTTAACAATGCTTTGGAACTCTTCCATTGTTATCGGAATTCTGCTGAAGTTTAAAAATGCTTTGGAACTCTTCCATTGTTCAAGGAATTCTGCTGAAGTTTAAAAAGCTTTGGAACTCTTCCATTGTTCTGGGAATTCTGCTGAAGTTTAAAATTGCTTTGGAACTCTTCCATTGTCCCCGGAATTCCACTGATGTTTAATAATGCTTTTGGAACTCTTCCATTGTTCTCATAATTCCGCTGATGTTTAACAATGCTTTGGAACTCTTCCATTGTTCTCGGAATTCCGCTGATGTTTAACAATGCTTTGGAACTCTTCCATTGTTCTCGGAATTCTGCTGACGTTTAAAAATGCTTTGGAACTCTTCCATTGTTCACGGAAATCTGCTGAAGTTTAAAAAGCTTTGGAACTCTTCCATTGTTCGGGGAATTCTTCTGAAGTTTAAAAAGCTTTGGAACTCTTCCATTGTTCTGGGAATTCTGCTGAAGATTAAAATTGCTTTGGTACTCTTCCATTGTTCTCTTAATTCTGCTGATGTTTAACAATGCTTTGGAACTCTTCCATTGTTCTCGGAATTCCGCTGATGTTTAACAATGCTTTGGAACTCTTCCATTGTTCTCTGAATTCCACTGTAGTTTCAAAATGCTTTGGAACCCTTCCATTTTTCTCGGAATTCCGCTGAAGTTTAACAATGCTTTGGAACTCTTCCATTGTTATCGGAATTCTGCTGAAGTTTAAAAATGCTTTGGAACTCTTCCATTGTTCAAGGAATTCTGCTGAAGTTTAAAAAGCTTTGGAACTCTTCCATTGTTCTGGGAATTCTGCTGAAGTTTAAAATTGCTTTGGAACTCTTCCATTGTCCCCGGAATTCCACTGATGTTTAATAATGCTTTTGGAACTCTTCCATTGTTCTCATAATTCCGCTGATGTTTAACAATGCTTTGGAACTCTTCCATTGTTCTCGGAATTCCGCTGATGTTTAACAATGCTTTGGAACTCTTCCATTGTTCACGGAATTCTGCTGAAGTTTAAAAAGCTTTGGAACTCTTCCATTGTTCTGGGAATTCTGCTGAAGTTTAAAATTGCTTTGGAACTCTTCCATTGTGCTCGGAATTCCGCTGATGTTCAATAATGCTTTTGGAACTCTTCCATTGTTCTCATAATTCCGCTGATGTTTAACAATGCTTTGGAACTCTTCCATTGTTCTCGGAATTCTGCTGACGTTTAAAAATGCTTTGGAACTCTTCCATTATTCACGGAAATCTGCTGAAGTTTAAAAAGTTTTGGAACTCTTCCATTGTTCTGGGAATTCTTCTGAAGTTTAAAAAGCTTTATAACTCTTCCATTGTTCTGGGAATTCTGCTGAAGATTAAAATTGCTTTGGTACTCTTCCATTGTTCTCTTATTTCTGCTGATGTTTAACAATGCTTTGGAACTCTTCCATTGTTCTCGGAATTCCGCTGATGTTTAACAATGCTTTGGAACTCTTCCATTGTTCTCTGAATTCCACTGTAGTTTCAAAATGCTTTGGAACCATTCCATTGTTCTCGGAATTCTGCTGAAGTTTAACAATGCTTTGGAACTCTTCCATTGTTATCGGAATTCTGCTGAAGTTTAAAAATGCTTTGGAACTCTTCCATTGTTCTCCGAATTCTGCTGAAGTTTAAAAATGCTTTGGAACTTTTCCATTGTTCTCCGAATTCTGCTGAAGTTTAAAAAAGCTTTGGAACTCTTCCAATGTTCTCGGAATTCCACTGATGTTTAATAATGCTTTTGGAACTCTTCCATTTTTCTCGGAATTCCGCTGATGTTTAACAATGTTTTGGAACTCTTCCATTGTTCTCGGAATTCTGGTGAAGTTTAAAAATGCGTTGGAACTCTTCCATTGTTCACGGAATTCTGCTGAAATTTAAAAAGCTTTGGAACTCTTCCATTGTTCTGGGAATTCTGCTGAAGTTTAAAATTGCTTTGGAACTCTTCCATTGTCCTCGGAATTCCACTGATGTTTAATAATGCTTTTGGAACTCTTCCATTGTTCTCATAATTCCGCTGATGTTTAACAATGCTTTGGAACTCTTCCATTGTTCTCGGAATTCCGCTGATGTTTAACAATGCTTTGGAACTCTTCCATTGTTCTCGGAATTCTGCTGACGTTTAAAAATGCTTTGGAACTCTTCCATTGTTCACGGAAATCTGCTGAAGTTTAAAAAGCTTTGGAACTCTTCCATTGTTCGGGGAATTCTTCTGAAGTTTAAAAAGCTTTGGAACTCTTCCATTGTTCTGGGAATTCTGCTGAAGATTAAAATTGCTTTGGTACTCTTCCATTGTTCTCTTAATTCTGCTGATGTTTAACAATGCTTTGGAACTCTTCCATTGTTCTCGGAATTCCGCTGATGTTTAACAATGCTTTGGAACTCTTCCATTGTTCTCTGAATTCCACTGTAGTTTCAAAATGCTTTGGAACCCTTCCATTGTTCTCGGAATTCTGCTGAAGTTTAACAATGCTTTGGAACTCTTCCATTGTTATCGGAATTCTGCTGAACTTTAAAAATGCTTTGGAACTCTTCCATTGTTCTCCGAATTCTGCTGAAGTTTAAAAATGCTTTGGAACTTTTCCATTGTTCTCGGAATTCTGCTGAAGTTTAAAAAAGCTTTGGAACTCTTCCAATGTTCACGGAATTCCGCTGATGTTTAATAATGCTTTTGGAACTCTTCCATTGTTCTCGGAATTCCGCTGATGTTTAACAATGTTTTGGAACTCTTCCATTGTTCTCGGAATTCTGGTGAAGTTTAAAAATGCGTTGGAACTCTTCCATTTTTCACGGAATTCTGCTGAAATTTAAAAAGCTTTGGAACTCTTCCATTGTTCTGGGAATTCTGCTGAAGTTTAAAATTGCTTTGGAACTCTTCCATTGTCCTCGGAATTCCACTGATGTTTAATAATGCTTTTGGAACTCTTCCATTGTTCTCATAATTTCGCTGATGTTTAACAATGCTTTGGAACTCTTCCATTGTTCTCGGAATTCCGCTGATGTTTAACAATGCTTTGGAACTCTTCCATTGTTCTCAGAATTCTGGTGAAGTTTAAAAATGCTTTGGAACTCTTCCATTGTTCACGGAATTCTGCTGAAGTTTAAAAAGCTTTGGAACTCTTCCATTGTTCTGGGAATTCTGCTGAAGTTTAAAATTGTTTGGAACTCTTCCATTGTGCTCGGAATTCAGCTGATGTTTAATAATGCTTTTGGAACTCTTCCATTGTTCTCATAATTCCGCTGATGTTTAACAATGCTTTGGAACTCTTCCATTGTTCTCGGAATTCTGCTGAAGTTTAAAAATGCTTTGGAACTCTTCCATTGTTCACGGAATTCTGCTGAAGTTTAAAAAGCTTTGGAACTCTTCCATTGTTCTGGGAATTCTGCTGAAGTTTAAAATTGTTTGGAACTCTTCCATTGTGCTCGGAATTCAGCTGATGTTTAATAATGCTTTTGGAACTCTTCCATTGTTCTCATAATTCCGCTGATGTTTAACAATGCTTTGGAACTCTTCCATTGTTCACGGAAATCTGCTGAAGTTTAAAAAGCTTTGGAACTCTTCCATTGTTCTGGGAATTCTTCTGAAGTTTAAAAAGCTTTGGAACTCTACCATTGTTCTGGGAATTCTGCTGAAGATTAAAATTGCTTTGGTACTCTTCCATTGTTCTCGGAATTCCGCTGATGTTTAACAATGCTTTGGAACTCTTCAATTGTTCTCTGAATTCCACTGTAGTTTCAAAATGCTTTGGAACCCTTCCATTGTTCTCGGAATTACGCTGAAGTTTAACAATGCTTTGGAACTCTTCCATTGTTCTCGGAATTCTGCTGATGTTTAAAAATGCTTTGGAACTCTTCCATTGTTCACGGAAATCTTCTGAAGTTTAAAAAGCTTTGGAACTCTTCCATTGTTCTGGGAATTCTTCTGAAGTTTAAAAAGCTTTGGATCTCTTCCATTGTTCTGGGAATTCTGCTGAAGATTAAAATTGCTTTGGTACTCTTCCATTGTTCTCGTAATTCTGCTGATGTTTAACAATGCTTTGGAACTCTTCCATTGTTCTCGGAATTCCGCTGATGTTTAACAATGCTTTGGAACTCTTCCATTGTTCTCTGAATTCCACTGTAGTTTCAAAATGCTTTGGAACCCTTCCATTGTTCTCGGAATTCCGCTGAAGTTTAACAATGCTTTGGAACTCTTCCATTGTTCTCGGAATTCTGGTGAAGTTTAAAAATGCTTTGGAACTCTTCCATTGTTCACGGAAATCTGCTGAAGTTTAAAAAGCTTTGGAACTCTTCCATTGTTCTGGGAATTCTGCTGAAGTTTAAAATTGCTTTGGAACTCTTCCATTGTGCTCGGAATTCAGCTGATGTTTAATAATGCTTTTGGAACTCTTCCATTGTTCTCATAATTCCGCTGATGTTTAACAATGCTTTGGAACTCTTCCATTGTTCTCGGAATTCTGGTGAAGTTTAAAAATGCATTGGAACTCTTCCATTGTTCACGGAATTCTGCTGAAATTTAAAAAGCTTTGGAACTCTTCCATTGTTCTGGGAATTCTGCTGAAGTTTAAAATTGCTTTGGAACTCTTCCATTGTCCTCGGAATTCCACTGATGTTTAATAATGCTTTTGGAACTCTTCCATTGTTCTCATAATTCCGCTGATGTTTAACAATGCTTTGGAACTCTTCCATTGTTCTCGGAATTCCGCTGATGTTTAACAATGCTTTGGAACTCTTCCATTGTTCTCGGAATTCTGGTGAAGTTTAAAAATGCTTTGGAACTCTTCCATTGTCCTCGAAATTCCACTGATGTTTAATAATGCTTTTGGAACTCTTCCATTGTTCTCGGAATTCCGCTGATGTTTAACAATGCTTTGAAACTCTTCCATTGTTCTCGGAATTCTGGTGAAGTTTAAAAATGCTTTGGAACTCTTCCATTGTTCACGGAATTCTGCTGAAGTTTAAAAAGCTTTGGAACTCTTCCATTGTTCTGGGAATTCTGCTGAAGATTAAAATTGCTTTGGTACTCTTCCATTGTTCTCGGAATTCCGCTGATGTTTAACAATGCTTTGGAACTCTTCAATTGTTCTCTGAATTCCACTGTAGTTTCAAAATGCTTTGGAACCCTTCCATTGTTCTCGGAATTCCGCTGAAGTTTAACAATGCTTTGGAACTCTTCCATTGTTCTCGGAATTCTGCTGATGTTTAAAAATGCTTTGGAACTCTTCCATTGTTCACGGAAATCTTCTGAAGTTTAAAAAGCTTTGGAACTCTTCCATTGTTCTGGGAATTCTTCTGAAGTTTAAAAAGCTTTGGAACTCTTCCATTGTTCTGGGAATTCTGCTGAAGATTAAAATTGCTTTGGTACTCTTCCATTGTTCTCGTAATTCTGCTGATGTTTAACAATGCTTTGGAACTCTTCCATTGTTCTCGGAATTCCGCTGATGTTTAACAATGCTTTGGAACTCTTCCATTGTTCTCTGAATTCCACTGTAGTTTCAAAATGCTTTGGAACCCTTCCATTGTTCTCGGAATTACGCTGAAGTTTAACAATGCTTTGGAACTCTTCCATTGTTCTCGGAATTCTGGTGAAGTTTAAAAATGCTTTGGAACTCTTCCATTGTTCACGGAAATCTGCTGAAGTTTAAAAAGCTTTGGAACTCTTCCATTGTTCTGGGAATTCTGCTGAAGTTTAAAATTTCTTTGGAACTCTTCCATTGTGCTCGGAATTCAGCTGATGTTTAATAATGCTTTTGGAACTCTTCCATTGTTCTCATAATTCCGCTGATGTTTAACAATGCTTTGGAACTCTTCCATTGTTCTCGGAATTCTGGTGAAGTTTAAAAATGCATTGGAACTCTTCCATTGTTCACGGAATTCTGCTGAAATTTAAAAAGCTTTGGAACTCTTCCATTGTTCTGGGAATTCTGCTGAAGTTTAAAATTGCTTTGGAACTCTTCCATTGTCCTCGGAATTCCACTGATGTTTAATAATGCTTTTGGAACTCTTCCATTGTTCTCATAATTCCGCTGATGTTTAACAATGCTTTGGAACTCTTCCATTGTTCTCGGAATTCCGCTGATGTTTAACAATGCTTTGGAACTCTTCCATTGTTCTCGGAATTCTGGTGAAGTTTAAAAATGCTTTGGAACTCTTCCATTGTCCTCGAAATTCCACTGATGTTTAATAATGCTTTTGGAACTCTTCCATTGTTCTCGGAATTCTGCTGATGTTTAACAATGCTTTGGAACTCTTCCATTGTTCACGGAATTCTGCTGAAGTTTAAAAAGCTTTGGAACTCTTCCATTGTTCTGGGAATTCTGCTGAAGTTTAAAATTGCATTTGAACTCTTCCATTGTGCTCGGAATTCCGCTGATGTTTGATAATGCTTTTGGAACTCTTCCATTGTTCTCATAATTCCGCTGATGTTTAACAATGCTTTGGAACTCTTCCATTGTTCTCGGAATTCTGCTGATTTTTAAAAATGCTTTGGAACTCTTCCATTGTTCACGGAATTCTGCTGAAGTTTAAAAAGCTTTGGAACTCTTCCATTGTTCTGGGAATTCTGCTGAAGTTTAAAATTGTTTGGAACTCTTCCATTGTGCTCGGAATTCAGCTGATGTTTAATAATGCTTTTGGAACTCTTCCATTGTTCTCATAATTCCGCTGATGTTTAACAATGCTTTGGAACTCTTCCATTGTTCACGGAAATCTGCTGAAGTTTAAAAAGCTTTGGAACTCTTCCATTGTTCTGGGAATTCTTCTGAAGTTTAAAAAGCTTTGGAACTCTACCATTGTTCTGGGAATTCTGCTGAAGATTAAAATTGCTTTGGTACTCTTCCATTGTTCTCGGAATTCCGCTGATGTTTAACAATGCTTTGGAACTCTTCAATTGTTCTCTGAATTCCACTGTAGTTTCAAAATGCTTTGGAACCCTTCCATTGTTCTCGGAATTCCGCTGAAGTTTAACAATGCTTTGGAACTCTTCCATTGTTCTCGGAATTCTGCTGATGTTTAAAAATGCTTTGGAACTCTTCCATTGTTCACGGAAATCTTCTGAAGTTTAAAAAGCTTTGGAACTCTTCCATTGTTCTGGGAATTCTTCTGAAGTTTAAAAAGCTTTGGATCTCTTCCATTGTTCTGGGAATTCTGCTGAAGATTAAAATTGCTTTGGTACTCTTCCATTGTTCTCGTAATTCTGCTGATGTTTAACAATGCTTTGGAACTCTTCCATTGTTCTCGGAATTCCGCTGATGTTTAACAATGCTTTGGAACTCTTCCATTGTTCTCTGAATTCCACTGTAGTTTCAAAATGCTTTGGAACCCTTCCATTGTTCTCGGAATTCCGCTGAAGTTTAACAATGCTTTGGAACTCTTCCATTGTTCTCTGAATTCCACTGTAGTTTCAAAATGCTTTGGAACCCTTCCATTGTTCTCGGAATTCTGCTGAAGTTTAACAATGCTTTGGAACTCTTCCATTGTTATCGGAATTCTGCTGAAGTTTAAAAATGCTTTGGAACTCTTCCATTGTTCTCCGAATTCTGCTGAAGTTTAAAAATGCTTTGGAACTTTTCCATTGTTCTCGGAATTCTTCTGAAGTTTAAAAAAGTTTGGAACTCTTCCAATGTTCTCGGAATTCCACTGATGTTTAACAATGCTTTGGAACTCTTCCATTGTTCTCTGAATTCCACTGTAGTTTCAAAATGCTTTGGAACCCTTCCATTGTTCTCGGAATTCCGCTGAAGTTTAACAATGCTTTGGAACTCTTCCATTGTTATCGGAATTCTGCTGAAGTTTAAAAATGCTTTGGAACTCTTCCATTGTTCAAGGAATTCTGCTGAAGTTTAAAAAGCTTTGGAACTCTTCCATTGTTCTGGGAATTCTGCTGAAGTTTAAAATTGCTTTGGAACTCTTCCATTGTCCCCGGAATTCCACTGATGTTTAATAATGCTTTTGGAACTCTTCCATTGTTCTCATAATTCCGCTGATGTTTAACAATGCTTTGGAACTCTTCCATTGTTCTCGGAATTCCGCTGATGTTTAACAATGCTTTGGAACTCTTCCATTGTTCTCGGAATTCTGCTGACGTTTAAAAATGCTTTGGAACTCTTCCATTGTTCACGGAAATCTGCTGAAGTTTAAAAAGCTTTGGAACTCTTCCATTGTTCGGGGAATTCTTCTGAAGTTTAAAAAGCTTTGGAACTCTTCCATTGTTCTGGGAATTCTGCTGAAGATTAAAATTGCTTTGGTACTCTTCCATCGTTCTCTTAATTCTGCTGATGTTTAACAATGCTTTGGAACTCTTCCATTGTTCTCGGAATTCCGCTGATGTTTAACAATGCTTTGGAACTCTTCCATTGTTCTCTGAATTCCACTGTAGTTTCAAAATGCTTTGGAACCCTTCCATTGTTCTCGGAATTCTGCTGAAGTTTAACAATGCTTTGGAACTCTTCCATTGTTATCGGAATTCTGCTGAACTTTAAAAATGCTTTGGAACTCTTCCATTGTTCTCCGAATTCTGCTGAAGTTTAAAAATGCTTTGGAACTTTTCCATTGTTCTCAGAATTCTGCTGAAGTTTAAAAAAGCTTTGGAACTCTTCCAATGTTCACGGAATTCCGCTGATGTTTAATAATGCTTTTGGAACTCTTCCATTTTTCTCGGAATTCCGCTGATGTTTAACAATGTTTTGGAACTCTTCCATTGTTCTCGGAATTCTGGTGAAGTTTAAAAATGCGTTGGAACTCTTCCATTTTTCACGGAATTCTGCTGAAATTTAAAAAGCTTTGGAACTCTTCCATTGTTCTGGGAATTCTGCTGAAGTTTAAAATTGCTTTGGAACTCTTCCATTGTCCTCGGAATTCCACTGATGTTTAATAATGCTTTTGGAACTCTTCCATTGTTCTCATAATTTCGCTGATGTTTAACAATGCTTTGGAACTCTTCCATTGTTCTCGGAATTCCGCTGATGTTTAACAATGCTTTGGAACTCTTCCATTGTTCTCGGAATTCTGGTGAAGTTTAAAAATGCTTTGGAACTCTTCCATTGTTCACGGAATTCTGCTGAAGTTTAAAAAGCTTTGGAACTCTTCCATTGTTCTGGGAATTCTGCTGAAGTTTAAAATTGTTTGGAACTCTTCCATTGTGCTCGGAATTCAGCTGATGTTTAGTAATGCTTTTGGAACTCTTCCATTGTTCTCATAATTCCGCTGATGTTTAACAATGCTTTGGAACTCTTCCATTGTTCACGGAAATCTGCTGAAGTTTAAAAAGCTTTGGAACTCTTCCATTGTTCTGGGAATTCTTCTGAAGTTTAAAAAGCTTTGGAACTCTACCATTGTTCTGGGAATTCTGCTGAAGATTAAAATTGCTTTGGTACTCTTCCATTGTTCTCGGAATTCCGCTGATGTTTAACAATGCTTTGGAACTCTTCAATTGTTCTCTGAATTCCACTGTAGTTTCAAAATGCTTTGGAACCCTTCCATTGTTCTCGGAATTCCGCTGAAGTTTAACAATGCTTTGGAACTCTTCCATTGTTCTCGGAATTCTGCTGATGTTTAAAAATGCTTTGGAACTCTTCCATTGTTCACGGAAATCTTCTGAAGTTTAAAAAGCTTTGGAACTCTTCCATTGTTCTGGGAATTCTTCTGAAGTTTAAAAAGCTTTGGATCTCTTCCATTGTTCTGGGAATTCTGCTGAAGATTAAAATTGCTTTGGTACTCTTCCATTGTTCTCGTAATTCTGCTGATGTTTAACAATGCTTTGGAACTCTTCCATTGTTCTCGGAATTCCGCTGATGTTTAACAATGCTTTGGAACTCTTCCATTGTTCTCTGAATTCCACTGTAGTTTCAAAATGCTTTGGAACCCTTCCATTGTTCTCGGAATTCCGCTGAAGTTTAACAATGCTTTGGAACTCTTCCATTGTTCTCTGAATTCCACTGTAGTTTCAAAATGCTTTGGAACCCTTCCATTGTTCTCGGAATTCTGCTGAAGTTTAACAATGCTTTGGAACTCTTCCATTGTTATCGGAATTCTGCTGAAGTTTAAAAATGCTTTGGAACTCTTCCATTGTTCTCCGAATTCTGCTGAAGTTTAAAAATGCTTTGGAACTTTTCCATTGTTCTCGGAATTCTTCTGAAGTTTAAAAAAGCTTTGGAACTCTTCCAATGTTCTCGGAATTCCACTGATGTTTAACAATGCTTTGGAACTCTTCCATTGTTCTCTGAATTCCACTGTAGTTTCAAAATGCTTTGGAACCCTTCCATTGTTCTCAGAATTCCGCTGAAGTTTAACAATGCTTTGGAACTCTTCCATTGTTATCGGAATTCTGCTGAAGTTTAAAAATGCTTTGGAACTCTTCCATTGTTCAAGGAATTCTGCTGAAGTTTAAAAAGCTTTGGAACTCTTCCATTGTTCTGGGAATTCTGCTGAAGTTTAAAATTGCTTTGGAACTCTTCCATTGTCCCCGGAATTCCACTGATGTTTAATAATGCTTTTGGAACTCTTCCATTGTTCTCATAATTCCGCTGATGTTTAACAATGCTTTGGAACTCTTCCATTGTTCTCGGAATTCCGCTGATGTTTAACAATGCTTTGGAACTCTTCCATTGTTCTCGGAATTCTGCTGACGTTTAAAAATGCTTTGGAACTCTTCCATTGTTCACGGAAATCTGCTGAAGTTTAAAAAGCTTTGGAACTCTTCCATTGTTCGGGGAATTCTTCTGAAGTTTAAAAAGCTTTGGAACTCTTCCATTGTTCTGGGAATTCTGCTGAAGATTAAAATTGCTTTGGTACTCTTCCATTGTTCTCTTAATTCTGCTGATGTTTAACAATGCTTTGGAACTCTTCCATTGTTCTCGGAATTCCGCTGATGTTTAACAATGCTTTGGAACTCTTCCATTGTTCTCTGAATTCCACTGTAGTTTCAAAATGCTTTGGAACCCTTCCATTTTTCTCGGAATTCCGCTGAAGTTTAACAATGCTTTGGAACTCTTCCATTGTTATCGGAATTCTGCTGAAGTTTAAAAATGCTTTGGAACTCTTCCATTGTTCAAGGAATTCTGCTGAAGTTTAAAAAGCTTTGGAACTCTTCCATTGTTCTGGGAATTCTGCTGAAGTTTAAAATTGCTTTGGAACTCTTCCATTGTCCCCGGAATTCCACTGATGTTTAATAATGCTTTTGGAACTCTTCCATTGTTCTCATAATTCCGCTGATGTTTAACAATGCTTTGGAACTCTTCCATTGTTCTCGGAATTCCGCTGATGTTTAACAATGCTTTGGAACTCTTCCATTGTTCACGGAATTCTGCTGAAGTTTAAAAAGCTTTGGAACTCTTCCATTGTTCTGGGAATTCTGCTGAAGTTTAAAATTGCTTTGGAACTCTTCCATTGTGCTCGGAATTCCGCTGATGTTCAATAATGCTTTTGGAACTCTTCCATTGTTCTCATAATTCCGCTGATGTTTAACAATGCTTTGGAACTCTTCCATTGTTCTCGGAATTCTGCTGACGTTTAAAAATGCTTTGGAACTCTTCCATTATTCACGGAAATCTGCTGAAGTTTAAAAAGTTTTGGAACTCTTCCATTGTTCTGGGAATTCTTCTGAAGTTTAAAAAGCTTTATAACTCTTCCATTGTTCTGGGAATTCTGCTGAAGATTAAAATTGCTTTGGTACTCTTCCATTGTTCTCTTATTTCTGCTGATGTTTAACAATGCTTTGGAACTCTTCCATTGTTCTCGGAATTCCGCTGATGTTTAACAATGCTTTGGAACTCTTCCATTGTTCTCTGAATTCCACTGTAGTTTCAAAATGCTTTGGAACCATTCCATTGTTCTCGGAATTCTGCTGAAGTTTAACAATGCTTTGGAACTCTTCCATTGTTATCGGAATTCTGCTGAAGTTTAAAAATGCTTTGGAACTCTTCCATTGTTCTCCGAATTCTGCTGAAGTTTAAAAATGCTTTGGAACTTTTCCATTGTTCTCCGAATTCTGCTGAAGTTTAAAAAAGCTTTGGAACTCTTCCAATGTTCTCGGAATTCCACTGATGTTTAATAATGCTTTTGGAACTCTTCCATTTTTCTCGGAATTCCGCTGATGTTTAACAATGTTTTGGAACTCTTCCATTGTTCTCGGAATTCTGGTGAAGTTTAAAAATGCGTTGGAACTCTTCCATTGTTCACGGAATTCTGCTGAAATTTAAAAAGCTTTGGAACTCTTCCATTGTTCTGGGAATTCTGCTGAAGTTTAAAATTGCTTTGGAACTCTTCCATTGTCCTCGGAATTCCACTGATGTTTAATAATGCTTTTGGAACTCTTCCATTGTTCTCATAATTTCGCTGATGTTTAACAATGCTTTGGAACTCTTCCAATGTTCTCGGAATTCCACTGATGTTTAACAATGCTTTGGAACTCTTCCATTGTTCTCTGAATTCCACTGTAGTTTCAAAATGCTTTGGAACCCTTCCATTGTTCTCGGAATTCCGCTGAAGTTTAACAATGCTTTGGAACTCTTCCATTGTTATCGGAATTCTGCTGAAGTTTAAAAATGCTTTGGAACTCTTCCATTGTTCAAGGAATTCTGCTGAAGTTTAAAAAGCTTTGGAACTCTTCCATTGTTCTGGGAATTCTGCTGAAGTTTAAAATTGCTTTGGAACTCTTCCATTGTCCCCTGAATTCCACTGATGTTTAATAATGCTTTTGGAACTCTTCCATTGTTCTCATAATTCCGCTGATGTTTAACAATGCTTTGGAACTCTTCCATTGTTCTCGGAATTCCGCTGATGTTTAACAATGCTTTGGAACTCTTCCATTGTTCTCGGAATTCTGCTGACGTTTAAAAATGCTTTGGAACTCTTCCATTGTTCACGGAAATCTGCTGAAGTTTAAAAAGCTTTGGAACTCTTCCATTGTTCGGGGAATTCTTCTGAAGTTTAAAAAGCTTTGGAACTCTTCCATTGTTCTGGGAATTCTGCTGAAGATTAAAATTGCTTTGGTACTCTTCCATTGTTCTCTTAATTCTGCTGATGTTTAACAATGCTTTGGAACTCTTCCATTGTTCTCGGAATTCCGCTGATGTTTAACAATGCTTTGGAACTCTTCCATTGTTCTCTGAATTCCACTGTAGTTTCAAAATGCTTTGGAACCCTTCCATTGTTCTCGGAATTCTGCTGAAGTTTAACAATGCTTTGGAACTCTTCCATTGTTATCGGAATTCTGCTGAACTTTAAAAATGCTTTGGAACTCTTCCATTGTTCTCCGAATTCTGCTGAAGTTTAAAAATGCTTTGGAACTTTTCCATTGTTCTCGGAATTCTGCTGAAGTTTAAAAAAGCTTTGGAACTCTTCCAATGTTCACGGAATTCCGCTGATGTTTAATAATGCTTTTGGAACTCTTCCATTTTTCTCGGAATTCCGCTGATGTTTAACAATGTTTTGGAACTCTTCCATTGTTCTCGGAATTCTGGTGAAGTTTAAAAATGCGTTGGAACTCTTCCATTTTTCACGGAATTCTGCTGAAATTTAAAAAGCTTTGGAACTCTTCCATTGTTCTGGGAATTCTGCTGAAGTTTAAAATTGCTTTGGAACTCTTCCATTGTCCTCGGAATTCCACTGATGTTTAATAATGCTTTTGGAACTCTTCCATTGTTCTCATAATTTCGCTGATGTTTAACAATGCTTTGGAACTCTTCCATTGTTCTCGGAATTCCGCTGATGTTTAACAATGCTTTGGAACTCTTCCATTGTTCTCGGAATTCTGGTGAAGTTTAAAAATGCTTTGGAACTCTTCCATTGTTCACGGAATTCTGCTGAAGTTTAAAAAGCTTTGGAACTCTTCCATTGTTCTGGGAATTCTGCTGAAGTTTAAAATTGTTTGGAACTCTTCCATTGTGCTCGGAATTCAGCTGATGTTTAATAATGCTTTTGGAACTCTTCCATTGTTCTCATAATTCCGCTGATGTTTAACAATGCTTTGGAACTCTTCCATTGTTCTCGGAATTCTGCTGAAGTTTAAAAATGCTTTGGAACTCTTCCATTGTTCACGGAATTCTGCTGAAGTTTAAAAAGCTTTGGAACTCTTCCATTGTTCTGGGAATTCTGCTGAAGTTTAAAATTGTTTGGAACTCTTCCATTGTGCTCGGAATTCAGCTGATGTTTAATAATGCTTTTGGAACTCTTCCATTGTTCTCATAATTCCGCTGATGTTTAACAATGCTTTGGAACTCTTCCATTGTTCACGGAAATCTGCTGAAGTTTAAAAAGCTTTGGAACTCTTCCATTGTTCTGGGAATTCTTCTGAAGTTTAAAATGCTTTGGAACTCTACCATTGTTCTGGGAATTCTGCTGAAGATTAAAATTGCTTTGGTACTCTTCCATTGTTCTCGGAATTCCGCTGATGTTTAACAATGCTTTGGAACTCTTCAATTGTTCTCTGAATTCCACTGTAGTTTCAAAATGCTTTGGAACCCTTCCATTGTTCTCGGAATTACGCTGAAGTTTAACAATGCTTTGGAACTCTTCCATTGTTCTCGGAATTCTGCTGATGTTTAAAAATGCTTTGGAACTCTTCCATTGTTCACGGAAATCTTCTGAAGTTTAAAAAGCTTTGGAACTCTTCCATTGTTCTGGGAATTCTTCTGAAGTTTAAAAAGCTTTGGATCTCTTCCATTGTTCTGGGAATTCTGCTGAAGATTAAAATTGCTTTGGTACTCTTCCATTGTTCTCGTAATTCTGCTGATGTTTAACAATGCTTTGGAACTCTTCCATTGTTCTCGGAATTCCGCTGATGTTTAACAATGCTTTGGAACTCTTCCATTGTTCTCTGAATTCCACTGTAGTTTCAAAATGCTTTGGAACCCTTCCATTGTTCTCGGAATTCCGCTGAAGTTTAACAATGCTTTGGAACTCTTCCATTGTTCTCGGAATTCTGGTGAAGTTTAAAAATGCTTTGGAACTCTTCCATTGTTCACGGAAATCTGCTGAAGTTTAAAAAGCTTTGGAACTCTTCCATTGTTCTGGGAATTCTGCTGAAGTTTAAAATTGCTTTGGAACTCTTCCATTGTGCTCGGAATTCAGCTGATGTTTAATAATGCTTTTGGAACTCTTCCATTGTTCTCATAATTCCGCTGATGTTTAACAATGCTTTGGAACTCTTCCATTGTTCTCGGAATTCTGGTGAAGTTTAAAAATGCATTGGAACTCTTCCATTGTTCACGGAATTCTGCTGAAATTTAAAAAGCTTTGGAACTCTTCCATTGTTCTGGGAATTCTGCTGAAGTTTAAAATTGCTTTGGAACTCTTCCATTGTCCTCGGAATTCCACTGATGTTTAATAATGCTTTTGGAACTCTTCCATTGTTCTCAAAATTCCGCTGATGTTTAACAATGCTTTGGAACTCTTCCATTGTTCTCGGAATTCCGCTGATGTTTAACAATGCTTTGGAACTCTTCCATTGTTCTCGGAATTCTGGTGAAGTTTAAAAATGCTTTGGAACTCTTCCATTGTCCTCGAAATTCCACTGATGTTTAATAATGCTTTTGGAACTCTTCCATTGTTCTCGGAATTCCGCTGATGTTTAACAATGCTTTGAAACTCTTCCATTGTTCTCGGAATTCTGGTGAAGTTTAAAAATGCTTTGGAACTCTTCCATTGTTCACGGAATTCTGCTGAAGTTTAAAAAGCTTTGGAACTCTTCCATTGTTCTGGGAATTCTGCTGAAGATTAAAATTGCTTTGGTACTCTTCCATTGTTCTCGGAATTCCGCTGATGTTTAACAATGCTTTGGAACTCTTCAATTGTTCTCTGAATTCCACTGTAGTTTCAAAATGCTTTGGAACCCTTCCATTGTTCTCGGAATTCCGCTGAAGTTTAACAATGCTTTGGAACTCTTCCATTGTTCTCGGAATTCTGCTGATGTTTAAAAATGCTTTGGAACTCTTCCATTGTTCACGGAAATCTTCTGAAGTTTAAAAAGCTTTGGAACTCTTCCATTGTTCTGGGAATTCTTCTGAAGTTTAAAAAGCTTTGGAACTCTTCCATTGTTCTGGGAATTCTGCTGAAGATTAAAATTGCTTTGGTACTCTTCCATTGTTCTCGTAATTCTGCTGATGTTTAACAATGCTTTGGAACTCTTCCATTGTTCTCGGAATTCCGCTGATGTTTAACAATGCTTTGGAACTCTTCCATTGTTCTCTGAATTCCACTGTAGTTTCAAAATGCTTTGGAACCCTTCCATTGTTCTCGGAATTCCGCTGAAGTTTAACAATCCTTTGGAACTCTTCCATTGTTCTCGGAATTCTGGTGAAGTTTAAAAATGCTTTGGAACTCTTCCATTGTTCACGGAAATCTGCTGAAGTTTAAAAAGCTTTGGAACTCTTCCATTGTTCTGGGAATTCTGCTGAAGTTTAAAATTGCTTTGGAACTCTTCCATTGTGCTCGGAATTCAGCTGATGTTTAATAATGCTTTTGGAACTCTTCCATTGTTCTCATAATTCCGCTGATGTTTAACAATGCTTTGGAACTCTTCCATTGTTCTCGGAATTCTGGTGAAGTTTAAAAATGCATTGGAACTCTTCCATTGTTCACGGAATTCTGCTGAAATTTAAAAAGCTTTGGAACTCTTCCATTGTTCTGGGAATTCTGCTGAAGTTTAAAATTGCTTTGGAACTCTTCCATTGTCCTCGGAATTCCACTGATGTTTAATAATGCTTTTGGAACTCTTCCATTGTTCTCATAATTCCGCTGATGTTTAACAATGCTTTGGAACTCTTCCATTGTTCTCGGAATTCCGCTGATGTTTAACAATGCTTTGGAACTCTTCCATTGTTCTCGGAATTCTGGTGAAGTTTAAAAATGCTTTGGAACTCTTCCATTGTCCTCGAAATTCCACTGATGTTTAATAATGCTTTTGGAACTCTTCCATTGTTCTCGGAATTCCGCTGATGTTTAACAATGCTTTGAAACTCTTCCATTGTTCTCGGAATTCTGGTGAAGTTTAAAAATGCTTTGGAACTCTTCCATTGTTCACGGAATTCTGCTGAAGTTTAAAAAGCTTTGGAACTCTTCCATTGTTCTGGGAATTCTGCTGAAGTTTAAAATTGCATTGGAACTCTTCCATTGTGCTCGGAATTCCGCTGATGTTTGATAATGCTTTTGGAACTCTTCCATTGTTCTCATAATTCCGCTGATGTTTAACAATGCTTTGGAACTCTTCCATTGTTCTCGGAATTCTGCTGATTTTTAAAAATGCTTTGGAACTCTTCCATTGTTCACGGAATTCTGCTGAAGTTTAAAAAGCTTTGGAACTCTTCCATTGTTCTGGGAATTCTGCTGAAGTTTAAAATTGTTTGGAACTCTTCCATTGTGCTCGGAATTCAGCTGATGTTTAATAATGCTTTTGGAACTCTTCCATTGTTCTCATAATTCCGCTGATGTTTAACAATGCTTTGGAACTCTTCCATTGTTCTCGGAATTCTGCTGAAGTTTAAAAATGCTTTGGAACTCTTCCATTGTTCACGGAATTCTGCTGAAGTTTAAAAAGCTTTGGAACTCTTCCATTGTTCTGGGAATTCTGCTGAAGTTTAAAATTGTTTGGAACTCTTCCATTGTGCTCGGAATTCAGCTGATGTTTAATAATGCTTTTGGAACTCTTCCATTGTTCTCATAATTCCGCTGATGTTTAACAATGCTTTGGAACTCTTCCATTGTTCTCGGAATTCTGCTGAAGTTTAAAAATGCTTTGGAACTCTTCCAATGTTCACGGAATTCTGCTGAAGTTTAAAAAGCTTTGGAACTCTTCCATTGTTCTGGGAATTCTGCTGAAGTTTAAAATTGTTTGGAACTCTTCCATTGTGCTCGGAATTCAGCTGATGTTTAATAATGCTTTTGGAACTCTTCCATTGTTCTCATAATTCCGCTGATGTTTAACAATGCTTTGGAACTCTTCCATTGTTCACGGAAATCTGCTGAAGTTTAAAAAGCTTTGGAACTCTTCCATTGTTCTGGGAATTCTTCTGAAGTTTAAAAAGCTTTGGAACTCTACCATTGTTCTGGGAATTCTGCTGAAGATTAAAATTGCTTTGGTACTCTTCCATTGTTCTCGGAATTCCGCTGATGTTTAACAATGCTTTGGAACTCTTCAATTGTTCTCTGAATTCCACTGTAGTTTCAAAATGCTTTGGAACCCTTCCATTGTTCTCGGAATTACGCTGAAGTTTAACAATGCTTTGGAACTCTTCCATTGTTCTCGGAATTCTGCTGATGTTTAAAAATGCTTTGGAACTCTTCCATTGTTCACGGAAATCTTCTGAAGTTTAAAAAGCTTTGGAACTCTTCCATTGTTCTGGGAATTCTTCTGAAGTTTAAAAAGCTTTGGATCTCTTCCATTGTTCTGGGAATTCTGCTGAAGATTAAAATTGCTTTGGTACTCTTCCATTGTTCTCGTAATTCTGCTGATGTTTAACAATGCTTTGGAACTCTTCCATTGTTCTCGGAATTCCGCTGATGTTTAACAATGCTTTGGAACTCTTCCATTGTTCTCTGAATTCCACTGTAGTTTCAAAATGCTTTGGAACCCTTCCATTGTTCTCGGAATTCCGCTGAAGTTTAACAATGCTTTGGAACTCTTCCATTGTTCTCGGAATTCTGGTGAAGTTTAAAAATGCTTTGGAACTCTTCCATTGTTCACGGAAATCTGCTGAAGTTTAAAAAGCTTTGGAACTCTTCCATTGTTCTGGGAATTCTGCTGAAGTTTAAAATTGCTTTGGAACTCTTCCATTGTGCTCGGAATTCAGCTGATGTTTAATAATGCTTTTGGAACTCTTCCATTGTTCTCATAATTCCGCTGATGTTTAACAATGCTTTGGAACTCTTCCATTGTTCTCGGAATTCTGGTGAAGTTTAAAAATGCATTGGAACTCTTCCATTGTTCACGGAATTCTGCTGAAATTTAAAAAGCTTTGGAACTCTTCCATTGTTCTGGGAATTCTGCTGAAGTTTAAAATTGCTTTGGAACTCTTCCATTGTCCTCGGAATTCCACTGATGTTTAATAATGCTTTTGGAACTCTTCCATTGTTCTCATAATTCCGCTGATGTTTAACAATGCTTTGGAACTCTTCCATTGTTCTCGGAATTCCGCTGATGTTTAACAATGCTTTGGAACTCTTCCATTGTTCTCGGAATTCTGGTGAAGTTTAAAAATGCTTTGGAACTCTTCCATTGTCCTCGAAATTCCACTGATGTTTAATAATGCTTTTGGAACTCTTCCATTGTTCTCGGAATTCCGCTGATGTTTAACAATGCTTTGAAACTCTTCCATTGTTCTCGGAATTCTGGTGAAGTTTAAAAATGCTTTGGAACTCTTCCATTGTTCACGGAATTCTGCTGAAGTTTAAAAAGCTTTGGAACTCTTCCATTGTTCTGGGAATTCTGCTGAAGATTAAAATTGCTTTGGTACTCTTCCATTGTTCTCGGAATTCCGCTGATGTTTAACAATGCTTTGGAACTCTTCAATTGTTCTCTGAATTCCACTGTAGTTTCAAAATGCTTTGGAACCCTTCCATTGTTCTCGGAATTCCGCTGAAGTTTAACAATGCTTTGGAACTCTTCCATTGTTCTCGGAATTCTGCTGATGTTTAAAAATGCTTTGGAACTCTTCCATTGTTCACGGAAATCTTCTGAAGTTTAAAAAGCTTTGGAACTCTTCCATTGTTCTGGGAATTCTTCTGAAGTTTAAAAAGCTTTGGAACTCTTCCATTGTTCTGGGAATTCTGCTGAAGATTAAAATTGCTTTGGTACTCTTCCATTGTTCTCGTAATTCTGCTGATGTTTAACAATGCTTTGGAACTCTTCCATTGTTCTCGGAATTCCGCTGATGTTTAACAATGCTTTGGAACTCTTCCATTGTTCTCTGAATTCCACTGTAGTTTCAAAATGCTTTGGAACCCTTCCATTGTTCTCGGAATTCCGCTGAAGTTTAACAATCCTTTGGAACTCTTCCATTGTTCTCGGAATTCTGGTGAAGTTTAAAAATGCTTTGGAACTCTTCCATTGTTCACGGAAATCTGCTGAAGTTTAAAAAGCTTTGGAACTCTTCCATTGTTCTGGGAATTCTGCTGAAGTTTAAAATTGCTTTGGAACTCTTCCATTGTGCTCGGAATTCAGCTGATGTTTAATAATGCTTTTGGAACTCTTCCATTGTTCTCATAATTCCGCTGATGTTTAACAATGCTTTGGAACTCTTCCATTGTTCTCGGAATTCTGGTGAAGTTTAAAAATGCATTGGAACTCTTCCATTGTTCACGGAATTCTGCTGAAATTTAAAAAGCTTTGGAACTCTTCCATTGTTCTGGGAATTCTGCTGAAGTTTAAAATTGCTTTGGAACTCTTCCATTGTCCTCGGAATTCCACTGATGTTTAATAATGCTTTTGGAACTCTTCCATTGTTCTCATAATTCCGCTGATGTTTAACAATGCTTTGGAACTCTTCCATTGTTCTCGGAATTCCGCTGATGTTTAACAATGCTTTGGAACTCTTCCATTGTTCTCGGAATTCTGGTGAAGTTTAAAAATGCTTTGGAACTCTTCCATTGTCCTCGAAATTCCACTGATGTTTAATAATGCTTTTGGAACTCTTCCATTGTTCTCGGAATTCCGCTGATGTTTAACAATGCTTTGAAACTCTTCCATTGTTCTCGGAATTCTGGTGAAGTTTAAAAATGCTTTGGAACTCTTCCATTGTTCACGGAATTCTGCTGAAGTTTAAAAAGCTTTGGAACTCTTCCATTGTTCTGGGAATTCTGCTGAAGTTTAAAATTGCATTGGAACTCTTCCATTGTGCTCGGAATTCCGCTGATGTTTGATAATGCTTTTGGAACTCTTCCATTGTTCTCATAATTCCGCTGATGTTTAACAATGCTTTGGAACTCTTCCATTGTTCTCGGAATTCTGCTGATTTTTAAAAATGCTTTGGAACTCTTCCATTGTTCACGGAAATCTTCTGAAGTTTAAAAAGCTTTGGAACTCTTCCATTGTTCTGGGAATTCTTCTGAAGTTTAAAAAGCTTTGGAACTCTTCCATTGTTCTGGGAATTCTGCTGAAGATTAAAATTGCTTTGGTACTCTTCCATTGTTCTCGTAATTCTGCTGATGTTTAACAATGCTTTGGAACTCTTCCATTGTTCTCGGAATTCCGCTGATGTTTACCAATGCTTTGGAACTCTTCCATTGTTCTCTGAATTCCACTGTAGTTTCAAAATGCTTTGGAACCCTTCCATTGTTCTCGGAATTCCGCTGAAGTTTAACAATGCTTTGGAACTCTTCCATTGTTATCGGAAATCTGCTGAAGTTTAAAAATGCTTTGGAACTCTTCCATTGTTCAAGGAATTCTGCTGAAGTTTAAAAAGCTTTGGAACTCTTCCATTGTTCTGGGAATTCTGCTGAAGTTTAAAATTGCTTTGGAACTCTTCCATTGTCCCCGGAATTCCACTGATGTTTAATAATGCTTTTGGAACTCTTCCATTGTTCTCATAATTCCGCTGATGTTTAACAATGCTTTGGAACTCTTCCATTGTTCTCGGAATTCCGCTGATGTTTAACAATGCTTTGGAACTCTTCCATTGTTCAGGGAATTCTGCTGAAGTTTAAAAAGCTTTGGAACTCTTCCATTGTTCTGGGAATTCTGCTGAAGTTTAAAATTGCTTTGAAACTCTTCCATTGTGCTCGGAATTCCGCTGATGTTCAATAATGCTTTTCGAACTCTTCCATTGTTCTCATAATTCCGCTGATGTTTAACAATGCTTTGGAACTCTTCCATTGTTCTCGGAATTCTGCTGAGGTTTAAAAATGCTTTGGAACTCTTCCATTGTTCACGGAAATCTGCTGAAGTTTAAAAAGCTTTGGAACTCTTCCATTGTTCGGGGAATTCTTCTGAAGTTTAAAAAGCTTTGGAACTCTTCCATTGTTCTGGGAATTCTGCTGAAGATTAAAATTTCTTTGGTACTCTTCCATTGTTCTCTTAATTCTGCTGATGTTTAACAATGCTTTGGAACTCTTCCATTGTTCTCGGAATTCCGCTGATGTTTAACAATGCTTTGGAACTCTTCCATTGTTCTCTGAATTCCACTGTAGTTTCAAAATGCTTTGGAACCCTTCCATTGTTCTCGGAATTCTGCTGAAGTTTAACAATGCTTTGGAACTCTTCCATTGTTATCGGAATTCTGCTGAAGTTTAAAAATGCTTTGGAACTCTTCCATTGTTCTCCGAATTCTGCTGAAGTTTAAAAATGCTTTGGAACTTTTCCATTGTTCTCGGAATTCTGCTGAAGTTTAAAAAAGCTTTGGAACTCTTCCAATGTTCTCGGAATTCCACTGATGTTTAATAATGCTTTTGGAACTCTTCCATTTTTCTCGGAATTCCGCTGATGTTTAACAATGTTTTGGAACTCTTCCATTGTTCTCGGAATTCTGGTGAAGTTTAAAAATGCGTTGGAACTCTTCCATTGTTCACGGAATTCTGCTGAAATTTAAAAAGCTTTGGAACTCTTCCATTGTTCTGGGAATTCTGCTGAAGTTTAAAATTGCTTTGGAACTCTTCCATTGTCCTCGGAATTCCACTGATGTTTAATAATGCTTTTGGAACTCTTCCATTGTTCTCATAATTCCGCTGATGTTTAACAATGCTTTGGAACTCTTCCATTGTTCTCGGAATTCCGCTGATGTTTAACAATGCTTTGGAACTCTTCCATTGTTCTCGGAATTCTGGTGAAGTTTAAAAATGCTTTGGAACTCTTCCATTGTCCTCGGAATTCCACTGATGTTTAATAATGCTTTTGGAACTCTTCCATTGTTCTCGGAATTCCGCTGATGTTTAACAATGCTTTGAAACTCTTCCATTGTTCTCGGAATTCTGGTGAAGTTTAAAAATGCTTTGGAACTCTTCCATTGTTCACGGAATTCTGCTGAAGTTTAAAAAGCTTTGGAACTCTTCCATTGTTCTGGGAATTCTGCTGAAGTTTAAAATTGCATTGGAACTCTTCCATTGTGCTCGGAATTCCGCTGATGTTTGATAATGCTTTTGGAACTCTTCCATTGTTCTCATAATTCCGCTGATGTTTAACAATGCTTTGGAACTCTTCCATTGTTCTCGGAATTCTGCTGATGTTTAAAAATGCTTTGGAACTCTTCCATTGTTCACGGAAATCTTCTGAAGTTTAAAAAGCTTTGGAACTCTTCCATTGTTCTGGGAATTCTTCTGAAGTTTAAAAAGCTTTGGAACTCTTCCATTGTTCTGGGAATTCTGCTGAAGATTAAAATTGCTTTGGTACTCTTCCATTGTTCTCGTAATTCTGCTGATGTTTAACAATGCTTTGGAACTCTTCCATTGTTCTCGGAATTCCGCTGATGTTTAACAATGCTTTGGAACTCTTCCATTGTTCTCTGAATTCCACTGTAGTTTCAAAAAGCTTTGGAACCCTTCCATTGTTCTCGGAATTCCGCTGAAGTTTAACAATGCTTTGGAACTCTTCCATTGTTATCGGAATTCTGCTGAAGTTTAAAAATGCTTTGGAACTCTTCCATTGTTCAAGGAATTCTGCTGAAGTTTAAAAAGCTTTGGAACTCTTCCATTGTTCTGGGAATTCTGCTGAAGTTTAAAATTGCTTTGGAACTCTTCCATTGTCCCCGGAATTCCACTGATGTTTAATAATGCTTTTGGAACTCTTCCATTGTTCTCATAATTCCGCTGATGTTTAACAATGCTTTGGAACTCTTCCATTGTTCTAGGAATTCCGCTGATGTTTAACAATGCTTTGGAACTCTTCCATTGTTCAGGGAATTCTGCTGAAGTTTAAAAAGCTTTGGAACTCTTTCATTGTTCTGGGAATTCTGCTGAAGTTTAAAATTGCTTTGAAACTCTTCCATTGTGCTCGGAATTCCGCTGATGTTCAATAATGCTTTTGGAACTCTTCCATTGTTCTCATAATTCCGCTGATGTTTAACAATGCTTTGGAACTCTTCCATTGTTCTCGGAATTCTGCTGACGTTTAAAAATGCTTTGGAACTCTTCCATTGTTCACGGAAATCTGCTGAAGTTTAAAAAGCTTTGGAACTCTTCCATTGTTCGGGGAATTCTTCTGAAGTTTAAAAAGCTTTGGAACTCTTCCATTGTTCTGGGAATTCTGCTGAAGATTAAAATTGCTTTGGTACTCTTCCATTGTTCTCTTAATTCTGCTGATGTTTAACAATGCTTTGGAACTCTTCCATTGTTCTCGGAATTCCGCTGATGTTTAACAATGCTTTGGAACTCTTCCATTGTTCTCTGAATTCCACTGTAGTTTCAAAATGCTTTGGAACCCTTCCATTGTTCTCGGAATTCTGCTGAAGTTTAACAATGCTTTGGAACTCTTCCATTGTTATCGGAATTCTGCTGAAGTTTAAAAATGCTTTGGAACTCTTCCATTGTTCTCCGAATTCTGCTGAAGTTTAAAAATGCTTTGGAACTTTTCCATTGTTATCGGAATTCTGCTGAAGTTTAAAATTGCTTTGGAACTCTTCCATTGTTATCGGAATTCTGCTGAAGTTTAAAATTGCTTTGGAACTCTTCCATTGTCCCCGGAATTCCACTGATGTTTAATAATGCTTTTGGAACTCTTCCATTGTTCTCATAACTCCGCTGATGTTTAACAATGCTTTGGAACTCTTCCATTGTTCTCGGAATTCCGCTGATGTTTAACAATGCTTTGGAACTCTTCCATTGTTCAGGGAATTCTGCTGAAGTTTAAAAAGCTTTGGAACTCTTCCATTGTTCTGGGAATTCTGCTGAAGTTTAAAATTGCTTTGAAACTCTTCCATTGTGCTCGGAATTCCGCTGATGTTCAATAATGCTTTTCGAACTCTTCCATTGTTCTCATAATTCCGCTGATGTTTAACAATGCTTTGGAACTCTTCCATTGTTCTCGGAATTCTGGTGAAGTTTAAAAATGCTTTGGAACTCTTCCATTGTTCACGGAAATCTGCTGAAGTTTAAAAAGCTTTGGAACTCTTCCATTGTTCTGGGAATTCTGCTGAAGTTTAAAATTGCTTTGGAACTCTTCCATTGTGCTCGGAATTCAGCTGATGTTTAATAATGCTTTTGGAACTCTTCCATTGTTCTCATAATTCCGCTGATGTTTAACAATGCTTTGGAACTCTTCCATTGTTCTCGGAATTCTGGTGAAGTTTAAAAATGCATTGGAACTCTTCCATTGTTCACGGAATTCTGCTGAAATTTAAAAAGCTTTGGAACTCTTCCATTGTTCTGGGAATTCTGCTGAAGTTTAAAATTGCTTTGGAACTCTTCCATTGTCCTCGGAATTCCACTGATGTTTAATAATGCTTTTGGAACTCTTCCATTGTTCTCATAATTCCGCTGATGTTTAACAATGCTTTGGAACTCTTCCATTGTTCTCGGAATTCCGCTGATGTTTAACAATGCTTTGGAACTCTTCCATTGTTCTCGGAATTCTGGTGAAGTTTAAAAATGCTTTGGAACTCTTCCATTGTCCTCGAAATTCCACTGATGTTTAATAATGCTTTTGGAACTCTTCCATTGTTCTCGGAATTCCGCTGATGTTTAACAATGCTTTGAAACTCTTCCATTGTTCTCGGAATTCTGGTGAAGTTTAAAAATGCTTTGGAACTCTTCCATTGTTCACGGAATTCTGCTGAAGTTTAAAAAGCTTTGGAACTCTTCCATTGTTCTGGGAATTCTGCTGAAGATTAAAATTGCTTTGGTACTCTTCCATTGTTCTCGGAATTCCGCTGATGTTTAACAATGCTTTGGAACTCTTCAATTGTTCTCTGAATTCCACTGTAGTTTCAAAATGCTTTGGAACCCTTCCATTGTTCTCGGAATTCCGCTGAAGTTTAACAATGCTTTGGAACTCTTCCATTGTTCTCGGAATTCTGCTGATGTTTAAAAATGCTTTGGAACTCTTCCATTGTTCACGGAAATCTTCTGAAGTTTAAAAAGCTTTGGAACTCTTCCATTGTTCTGGGAATTCTTCTGAAGTTTAAAAAGCTTTGGAACCCTTCCATTGTTCTGGGAATTCTGCTGAAGATTAAAATTGCTTTGGTACTCTTCCATTGTTCTCGTAATTCTGCTGATGTTTAACAATGCTTTGGAACTCTTCCATTGTTCTCGGAATTCCGCTGATGTTTAACAATGCTTTGGAACTCTTCCATTGTTCTCTGAATTCCACTGTAGTTTCAAAATGCTTTGGAACCCTTCCATTGTTCTCGGAATTCCGCTGAAGTTTAACAATGCTTTGGAACTCTTCCATTGTTCTCGGAATTCTGGTGAAGTTTAAAAATGCTTTGGAACTCTTCCATTGTTCACGGAAATCTGCTGAAGTTTAAAAAGCTTTGGAACTCTTCCATTGTTCTGGGAATTCTGCTGAAGTTTAAAATTGCTTTGGAACTCTTCCATTGTGCTCGGAATTCAGCTGATGTTTAATAATGCTTTTGGAACTCTTCCATTGTTCTCATAATTCCGCTGATGTTTAACAATGCTTTGGAACTCTTCCATTGTTCTCGGAATTCTGGTGAAGTTTAAAAATGCATTGGAACTCTTCCATTGTTCACGGAATTCTGCTGAAATTTAAGAAGCTTTGGAACTCTTCCATTGTTCTGGGAATTCTGCTGAAGTTTAAAATTGCTTTGGAACTCTTCCATTGTCCTCGGAATTCCACTGATGTTTAATAATGCTTTTGGAACTCTTCCATTGTTCTCATAATTCCGCTGATGTTTAACAATGCTTTGGAACTCTTCCATTGTTCTCGGAATTCCGCTGATGTTTAACAATGCTTTGGAACTCTTCCATTGTTCTCGGAATTCTGGTGAAGTTTAAAAATGCTTTGGAACTCTTCCATTGTCCTCGAAATTCCACTGATGTTTAATAATGCTTTTGGAACTCTTCCATTGTTCTCGGAATTCCGCTGATGTTTAACAATGCTTTGAAACTCTTCCATTGTTCTCGGAATTCTGGTGAAGTTTAAAAATGCTTTGGAACTCTTCCATTGTTCACGGAATTCTGCTGAAGTTTAAAAAGCTTTGGAACTCTTCCATTGTTCTGGGAATTCTGCTGAAGTTTAAAATTGCATTGGAACTCTTCCATTGTGCTCGGAATTCCGCTGATGTTTGATAATGCTTTTGGAACTCTTCCATTGTTCTCATAATTCCGCTGATGTTTAACAATGCTTTGGAACTCTTCCATTGTTCTCGGAATTCTGCTGATTTTTAAAAATGCTTTGGAACTCTTCCATTGTTCACGGAAATCTTCTGAAGTTTAAAAAGCTTTGGAACTCTTCCATTGTTCTGGGAATTCTTCTGAAGTTTAAAAAGCTTTGGAACTCTTCCATTGTTCTGGGAATTCTGCTGAAGATTAAAATTGCTTTGGTACTCTTCCATTGTTCTCGTAATTCTGCTGATGTTTAACAATGCTTTGGAACTCTTCCATTGTTCTCGGAATTCCGCTGATGTTTAACAATGCTTTGGAACTCTTCCATTGTTCTCTGAATTCCACTGTAGTTTCAAAATGCTTTGGAACCCTTCCATTGTTCTCGGAATTCCGCTGAAGTTTAACAATGCTTTGGAACTCTTCCATTGTTATCGGAAATCTGCTGAAGTTTAAAAATGCTTTGGAACTCTTCCATTGTTCAAGGAATTCTGCTGAAGTTTAAAAAGCTTTGGAACTCTTCCATTGTTCTGGGAATTCTGCTGAAGTTTAAAATTGCTTTGGAACTCTTCCATTGTCCCCGGAATTCCACTGATGTTTAATAATGCTTTTGGAACTCTTCCATTGTTCTCATAATTCCGCTGATGTTTAACAATGCTTTGGAACTCTTCCATTGTTCTCGGAATTCCGCTGATGTTTAACAATGCTTTGGAACTCTTCCATTGTTCAGGGAATTCTGCTGAAGTTTAAAAAGCTTTGGAACTCTTCCATTGTTCTGGGAATTCTGCTGAAGTTTAAAATTGCTTTGAAACTCTTCCATTGTGCTCGGAATTCCGCTGATGTTCAATAATGCTTTTCGAACTCTTCCATTGTTCTCATAATTCCGCTGATGTTTAACAATGCTTTGGAACTCTTCCATTGTTCTCGGAATTCTGCTGAGGTTTAAAAATGCTTTGGAACTCTTCCATTGTTCACGGAAATCTGCTGAAGTTTAAAAAGCTTTGGAACTCTTCCATTGTTCGGGGAATTCTTCTGAAGTTTAAAAAGCTTTGGAACTCTTCCATTGTTCTGGGAATTCTGCTGAAGATTAAAATTGCTTTGGTACTCTTCCATTGTTCTCTTAATTCTGCTGATGTTTAACAATGCTTTGGAACTCTTCCATTGTTCTCGGAATTCCGCTGATGTTTAACAATGCTTTGGAACTCTTCCATTGTTCTCTGAATTCCACTGTAGTTTCAAAATGCTTTGGAACCCTTCCATTGTTCTCGGAATTCTGCTGAAGTTTAACAATGCTTTGGAACTCTTCCATTGTTATCGGAATTCTGCTGAAGTTTAAAAATGCTTTGGAACTCTTCCATTGTTCTCCGAATTCTGCTGAAGTTTAAAAATGCTTTGGAACTTTTCCATTGTTCTCGGAATTCTGCTGAAGTTTAAAAAAGCTTTGGAACTCTTCCAATGTTCTCGGAATTCCACTGATGTTTAATAATGCTTTTGGAACTCTTCCATTTTTCTCGGAATTCCGCTGATGTTTAACAATGTTTTGGAACTCTTCCATTGTTCTCGGAATTCTGGTGAAGTTTAAAAATGCGTTGGAACTCTTCCATTGTTCACGGAATTCTGCTGAAATTTAAAAAGCTTTGGAACTCTTCCATTGTTCTGGGAATTCTGCTGAAGTTTAAAATTGCTTTGGAACTCTTCCATTGTCCTCGGAATTCCACTGATGTTTAATAATGCTTTTGGAACTCTTCCATTGTTCTCATAATTCCGCTGATGTTTAACAATGCTTTGGAACTCTTCCATTGTTCTCGGAATTCCGCTGATGTTTAACAATGCTTTGGAACTCTTCCATTGTTCTCGGAATTCTGGTGAAGTTTAAAAATGCTTTGGAACTCTTCCATTGTCCTCGGAATTCCACTGATGTTTAATAATGCTTTTGGAACTCTTCCATTGTTCTCGGAATTCCGCTGATGTTTAACAATGCTTTGAAACTCTTCCATTGTTCTCGGAATTCTGGTGAAGTTTAAAAATGCTTTGGAACTCTTCCATTGTTCACGGAATTCTGCTGAAGTTTAAAAAGCTTTGGAACTCTTCCATTGTTCTGGGAATTCTGCTGAAGTTTAAAATTGCATTGGAACTCTTCCATTGTGCTCGGAATTCCGCTGATGTTTGATAATGCTTTTGGAACTCTTCCATTGTTCTCATAATTCCGCTGATGTTTAACAATGCTTTGGAACTCTTCCATTGTTCTCGGAATTCTGCTGATGTTTAAAAATGCTTTGGAACTCTTCCATTGTTCACGGAAATCTTCTGAAGTTTAAAAAGCTTTGGAACTCTTCCATTGTTCTGGGAATTCTTCTGAAGTTTAAAAAGCTTTGGAACTCTTCCATTGTTCTGGGAATTCTGCTGAAGATTAAAATTGCTTTGGTACTCTTCCATTGTTCTCGTGATTCTGCTGATGTTTAACAATGCTTTGGAACTCTTCCATTGTTCTCGGAATTCCGCTGATGTTTAACAATGCTTTGGAACTCTTCCATTGTTCTCTGAATTCCACTGTAGTTTCAAAAAGCTTTGGAACCCTTCCATTGTTCTCGGAATTCCGCTGAAGTTTAACAATGCTTTGGAACTCTTCCATTGTTATCGGAATTCTGCTGAAGTTTAAAAATGCTTTGGAACTCTTCCATTGTTCAAGGAATTCTGCTGAAGTTTAAAAAGCTTTGGAACTCTTCCATTGTTCTGGGAATTCTGCTGAAGTTTAAAATTGCTTTGGAACTCTTCCATTGTCCCCGGAATTCCACTGATGTTTAATAATGCTTTTGGAACTCTTCCATTGTTCTCATAATTCCGCTGATGTTTAACAATGCTTTGGAACTCTTCCATTGTTCTAGGAATTCCGCTGATGTTTAACAATGCTTTGGAACTCTTCCATTGTTCAGGGAATTCTGCTGAAGTTTAAAAAGCTTTGGAACTCTTTCATTGTTCTGGGAATTCTGCTGAAGTTTAAAATTGCTTTGAAACTCTTCCATTGTGCTCGGAATTCCGCTGATGTTCAATAATGCTTTTGGAACTCTTCCATTGTTCTCATAATTCCGCTGATGTTTAACAATGCTTTGGAACTCTTCCATTGTTCTCGGAATTCTGCTGACGTTTAAAAATGCTTTGGAACTCTTCCATTGTTCACGGAAATCTGCTGAAGTTTAAAAAGCTTTGGAACTCTTCCATTGTTCGGGGAATTCTTCTGAAGTTTAAAAAGCTTTGGAACTCTTCCATTGTTCTGGGAATTCTGCTGAAGATTAAAATTGCTTTGGTACTCTTCCATTGTTCTCTTAATTCTGCTGATGTTTAACAATGCTTTGGAACTCTTCCATTGTTCTCGGAACTCCGCTGATGTTTAACAATGCTTTGGAACTCTTCCATTGTTCTCTGAATTCCACTGTAGTTTCAAAATGCTTTGGAACCCTTCCATTGTTCTCGGAATTCTGCTGAAGTTTAACAATGCTTTGGAACTCTTCCATTGTTCACGGAATTCTGCTGAAATTTAAAAAGCTTTGGAACTCTTCCATTGTTCTGGGAATTCTGCTGAAGTTTAAAATTGCTTTGGAACTCTTCCATTGTCCTCGGAATTCCACTGATGTTTAATAATGCTTTTGGAACTCTTCCATTGTTCTCATAATTCCGCTGATGTTTAACAATGCTTTGGAACTCTTCCATTGTTCTCGGAATTCCGCTGATGTTTAACAATGCTTTGGAACTCTTCCATTGTTCTCGGAATTCTGGTGAAGTTTAAAAATGCTTTGGAACTCTTCCATTGTCCTCGAAATTCCACTGATGTTTAATAATGCTTTTGGAACTCTTCCATTGTTCTCGGAATTCCGCTGATGTTTAACAATGCTTTGAAACTCTTCCATTGTTCTCGGAATTCTGGTGAAGTTTAAAAATGCTTTGGAACTCTTCCATTGTTCACGGAATTCTGCTGAAGTTTAAAAAGCTTTGGAACTCTTCCATTGTTCTGGGAATTCTGCTGAAGATTAAAATTGCTTTGGTACTCTTCCATTGTTCTCGGAATTCCGCTGATGTTTAACAATGCTTTGGAACTCTTCAATTGTTCTCTGAATTCCACTGTAGTTTCAAAATGCTTTGGAACCCTTCCATTGTTCTCGGAATTCCGCTGAAGTTTAACAATGCTTTGGAACTCTTCCATTGTTCTCGGAATTCTGCTGATGTTTAAAAATGCTTTGGAACTCTTCCATTGTTCACGGAAATCTTCTGAAGTTTAAAAAGCTTTGGAACTCTTCCATTGTTCTGGGAATTCTTCTGAAGTTTAAAAAGCTTTGGAACTCTTCCATTGTTCTGGGAATTCTGCTGAAGATTAAAATTGCTTTGGTACTCTTCCATTGTTCTCGTAATTCTGCTGATGTTTAACAATGCTTTGGAACTCTTCCATTGTTCTCGGAATTCCGCTGATGTTTAACAATGCTTTGGAACTCTTCCATTGTTCTCTGAATTCCACTGTAGTTTCAAAATGCTTTGGAACCCTTCCATTGTTCTCGGAATTCCGCTGAAGTTTAACAATGCTTTGGAACTCTTCCATTGTTCTCGGAATTCTGGTGAAGTTTAAAAATGCTTTGGAACTCTTCCATTGTTCACGGAAATCTGCTGAAGTTTAAAAAGCTTTGGAACTCTTCCATTGTTCTGGGAATTCTGCTGAAGTTTAAAATTGCTTTGGAACTCTTCCATTGTCCTCGGAATTCCACTGATGTTTAATAATGCTTTTGGAACTCTTCCATTGTTCTCATAATTCCGCTGATGTTTAACAATGCTTTGGAACTCTTCCATTGTTCTCGGAATTCCGCTGATGTTTAACAATGCTTTGGAACTCTTCCATTGTTCTCGGAATTCTGGTGAAGTTTAAAAATGCTTTGGAACTCTTCCATTGTCCTCGAAATTCCACTGATGTTTAATAATGCTTTTGGAACTCTTCCATTGTTCTCGGAATTCCGCTGATGTTTAACAATGCTTTGAAACTCTTCCATTGTTCTCGGAATTCTGGTGAAGTTTAAAAATGCTTTGGAACTCTTCCATTGTTCACGGAATTCTGCTGAAGTTTAAAAAGCTTTGGAACTCTTCCATTGTTCTGGGAATTCTGCTGAAGTTTAAAATTGCATTGGAACTCTTCCATTGTGCTCGGAATTCCGCTGATGTTTGATAATGCTTTTGGAACTCTTCCATTGTTCTCATAATTCCGCTGATGTTTAACAATGCTTTGGAACTCTTCCATTGTTCTCGGAATTCTGCTGATTTTTAAAAATGCTTTGGAACTCTTCCATTGTTCACGGAAATCTTCTGAAGTTTAAAAAGCTTTGGAACTCTTCCATTGTTCTGGGAATTCTTCTGAAGTTTAAAAAGCTTTGGAACTCTTCCATTGTTCTGGGAATTCTGCTGAAGATTAAAATTGCTTTGGTACTCTTCCATTGTTCTCGTAATTCTGCTGATGTTTAACAATGCTTTGGAACTCTTCCATTGTTCTCGGAATTCCGCTGATGTTTAACAATGCTTTGGAACTCTTCCATTGTTCTCTGAATTCCACTGTAGTTTCAAAATGCTTTGGAACCCTTCCATTGTTCTCGGAATTCCGCTGAAGTTTAACAATGCTTTGGAACTCTTCCATTGTTATCGGAAATCTGCTGAAGTTTAAAAATGCTTTGGAACTCTTCCATTGTTCAAGGAATTCTGCTGAAGTTTAAAAAGCTTTGGAACTCTTCCATTGTTCTGGGAATTCTGCTGAAGTTTAAAATTGCTTTGGAACTCTTCCATTGTCCCCGGAATTCCACTGATGTTTAATAATGCTTTTGGAACTCTTCCATTGTTCTCATAATTCCGCTGATGTTTAACAATGCTTTGGAACTCTTCCATTGTTCTCGGAATTCCGCTGATGTTTAACAATGCTTTGGAACTCTTCCATTGTTCAGGGAATTCTGCTGAAGTTTAAAAAGCTTTGGAACTCTTCCATTGTTCTGGGAATTCTGCTGAAGTTTAAAATTGCTTTGAAACTCTTCCATTGTGCTCGGAATTCCGCTGATGTTCAATAATGCTTTTCGAACTCTTCCATTGTTCTCATAATTCCGCTGATGTTTAACAATGCTTTGGAACTCTTCCATTGTTCTCGGAATTCTGCTGAGGTTTAAAAATGCTTTGGAACTCTTCCATTGTTCACGGAAATCTGCTGAAGTTTAAAAAGCTTTGGAACTCTTCCATTGTTCGGGGAATTCTTCTGAAGTTTAAAAAGCTTTGGAACTCTTCCATTGTTCTGGGAATTCTGCTGAAGATTAAAATTGCTTTGGTACTCTTCCATTGTTCTCTTAATTCTGCTGATGTTTAACAATGCTTTGGAACTCTTCCATTGTTCTCGGAATTCCGCTGATGTTTAACAATGCTTTGGAACTCTTCCATTGTTCTCTGAATTCCACTGTAGTTTCAAAATGCTTTGGAACCCTTCCATTGTTCTCGGAATTCTGCTGAAGTTTAACAATGCTTTGGAACTCTTCCATTGTTATCGGAATTCTGCTGAAGTTTAAAAATGCTTTGGAACTCTTCCATTGTTCTCCGAATTCTGCTGAAGTTTAAAAATGCTTTGGAACTTTTCCATTGTTCTCGGAATTCTGCTGAAGTTTAAAAAAGCTTTGGAACTCTTCCAATGTTCTCGGAATTCCACTGATGTTTAATAATGCTTTTGGAACTCTTCCATTTTTCTCGGAATTCCGCTGATGTTTAACAATGTTTTGGAACTCTTCCATTGTTCTCGGAATTCTGGTGAAGTTTAAAAATGCGTTGGAACTCTTCCATTGTTCACGGAATTCTGCTGAAATTTAAAAAGCTTTGGAACTCTTCCATTGTTCTGGGAATTCTGCTGAAGTTTAAAATTGCTTTGGAACTCTTCCATTGTCCTCGGAATTCCACTGATGTTTAATAATGCTTTTGGAACTCTTCCATTGTTCTCATAATTCCGCTGATGTTTAACAATGCTTTGGAACTCTTCCATTGTTCTCGGAATTCCGCTGATGTTTAACAATGCTTTGGAACTCTTCCATTGTTCTCGGAATTCTGGTGAAGTTTAAAAATGCTTTGGAACTCTTCCATTGTCCTCAGAATTCCACTGATGTTTAATAATGCTTTTGGAACTCTTCCATTGTTCTCGGAATTCCGCTGATGTTTAACAATGCTTTGAAACTCTTCCATTGTTCTCGGAATTCTGGTGAAGTTTAAAAATGCTTTGGAACTCTTCCATTGTTCACGGAATTCTGCTGAAGTTTAAAAAGCTTTGGAACTCTTCCATTGTTCTGGGAATTCTGCTGAAGTTTAAAATTGCATTGGAACTCTTCCATTGTGCTCGGAATTCCGCTGATGTTTGATAATGCTTTTGGAACTCTTCCATTGTTCTCATAATTCCGCTGATGTTTAACAATGCTTTGGAACTCTTCCATTGTTCTCGGAATTCTGCTGATGTTTAAAAATGCTTTGGAACTCTTCCATTGTTCACGGAAATCTTCTGAAGTTTAAAAAGCTTTGGAACTCTTCCATTGTTCTGGGAATTCTTCTGAAGTTTAAAAAGCTTTGGAACTCTTCCATTGTTCTGGGAATTCTGCTGAAGATTAAAATTGCTTTGGTACTCTTCCATTGTTCTCGTGATTCTGCTGATGTTTAACAATGCTTTGGAACTCTTCCATTGTTCTCGGAATTCCGCTGATGCTTAACAATGCTTTGGAACTCTTCCATTGTTCTCTGAATTCCACTGTAGTTTCAAAAAGCTTTGGAACCCTTCCATTGTTCTCGGAATTCCGCTGAAGTTTAACAATGCTTTGGAACTCTTCCATTGTTATCGGAATTCTGCTGAAGTTTAAAAATGCTTTGGAACTCTTCCATTGTTCAAGGAATTCTGCTGAAGTTTAAAAAGCTTTGGAACTCTTCCATTGTTCTCATAATTCCGCTGATGTTTAACAATGCTTTGGAACTCTTCCATTGTTCTCGGAATTCTGCTGATTTTTAAAAATGCTTTGGAACTCTTCCATTGTTCACGGAAATCTTCTGAAGTTTAAAAAGCTTTGGAACTCTTCCATTGTTCTGGGAATTCTTCTGAAGTTTAAAAAGCTTTGGAACTCTTCCATTGTTCTGGGAATTCTGCTGAAGATTAAAATTGCTTTGGTACTCTTCCATTGTTCTCGTAATTCTGCTGATGTTTAACAATGCTTTGGAACTCTTCCATTGTTCTCGGAATTCCGCTGATGTTTAACAATGCTTTGGAACTCTTCCATTGTTCTCTGAATTCCACTGTAGTTTCAAAATGCTTTGGAACCCTTCCATTGTTCTCGGAATTCCGCTGAAGTTTAACAATGCTTTGGAACTCTTCCATTGTTATCGGAAATCTGCTGAAGTTTAAAAATGCTTTGGAACTCTTCCATTGTTCAAGGAATTCTGCTGAAGTTTAAAAAGCTTTGGAACTCTTCCATTGTTCTGGGAATTCTGCTGAAGTTTAAAATTGCTTTGGAACTCTTCCATTGTCCCCGGAATTCCACTGATGTTTAATAATGCTTTTGGAACTCTTCCATTGTTCTCATAATTCCGCTGATGTTTAACAATGCTTTGGAACTCTTCCATTGTTCTCGGAATTCCGCTGATGTTTAACAATGCTTTGGAACTCTTCCATTGTTCAGGGAATTCTGCTGAAGTTTAAAAAGCTTTGGAACTCTTCCATTGTTCTGGGAATTCTGCTGAAGTTTAAAATTGCTTTGAAACTCTTCCATTGTGCTCGGAATTCCGCTGATGTTCAATAATGCTTTTCGAACTCTTCCATTGTTCTCATAATTCCGCTGATGTTTAACAATGCTTTGGAACTCTTCCATTGTTCTCGGAATTCTGCTGAGGTTTAAAAATGCTTTGGAACTCTTCCATTGTTCACGGAAATCTGCTGAAGTTTAAAAAGCTTTGGAACTCTTCCATTGTTCGGGGAATTCTTCTGAAGTTTAAAAAGCTTTGGAACTCTTCCATTGTTCTGGGAATTCTGCTGAAGATTAAAATTGCTTTGGTACTCTTCCATTGTTCTCTTAATTCTGCTGATGTTTAACAATGCTTTGGAACTCTTCCATTGTTCTCGGAATTCCGCTGATGTTTAACAATGCTTTGGAACTCTTCCATTGTTCTCTGAATTCCACTGTAGTTTCAAAATGCTTTGGAACCCTTCCATTGTTCTCGGAATTCTGCTGAAGTTTAACAATGCTTTGGAACTCTTCCATTGTTATCGGAATTCTGCTGAAGTTTAAAAATGCTTTGGAACTCTTCCATTGTTCTCCGAATTCTGCTGAAGTTTAAAAATGCTTTGGAACTTTTCCATTGTTCTCGGAATTCTGCTGAAGTTTAAAAAAGCTTTGGAACTCTTCCAATGTTCTCGGAATTCCACTGATGTTTAATAATGCTTTTGGAACTCTTCCATTTTTCTCGGAATTCCGCTGATGTTTAACAATGTTTTGGAACTCTTCCATTGTTCTCGGAATTCTGGTGAAGTTTAAAAATGCGTTGGAACTCTTCCATTGTTCACGGAATTCTGCTGAAATTTAAAAAGCTTTGGAACTCTTCCATTGTTCTGGGAATTCTGCTGAAGTTTAAAATTGCTTTGGAACTCTTCCATTGTCCTCGGAATTCCACTGATGTTTAATAATGCTTTTGGAACTCTTCCATTGTTCTCATAATTCCGCTGATGTTTAACAATGCTTTGGAACTCTTCCATTGTTCTCGGAATTCCGCTGATGTTTAACAATGCTTTGGAACTCTTCCATTGTTCTCGGAATTCTGGTGAAGTTTAAAAATGCTTTGGAACTCTTCCATTGTCCTCAGAATTCCACTGATGTTTAATAATGCTTTTGGAACTCTTCCATTGTTCTCGGAATTCCGCTGATGTTTAACAATGCTTTGAAACTCTTCCATTGTTCTCGGAATTCTGGTGAAGTTTAAAAATGCTTTGGAACTCTTCCATTGTTCACGGAATTCTGCTGAAGTTTAAAAAGCTTTGGAACTCTTCCATTGTTCTGGGAATTCTGCTGAAGTTTAAAATTGCATTGGAACTCTTCCATTGTGCTCGGAATTCCGCTGATGTTTGATAATGCTTTTGGAACTCTTCCATTGTTCTCATAATTCCGCTGATGTTTAACAATGCTTTGGAACTCTTCCATTGTTCTCGGAATTCTGCTGATGTTTAAAAATGCTTTGGAACTCTTCCATTGTTCACGGAAATCTTCTGAAGTTTAAAAAGCTTTGGAACTCTTCCATTGTTCTGGGAATTCTTCTGAAGTTTAAAAAGCTTTGGAACTCTTCCATTGTTCTGGGAATTCTGCTGAAGATTAAAATTGCTTTGGTACTCTTCCATTGTTCTCGTGATTCTGCTGATGTTTAACAATGCTTTGGAACTCTTCCATTGTTCTCGGAATTCCGCTGATGCTTAACAATGCTTTGGAACTCTTCCATTGTTCTCTGAATTCCACTGTAGTTTCAAAAAGCTTTGGAACCCTTCCATTGTTCTCGGAATTCCGCTGAAGTTTAACAATGCTTTGGAACTCTTCCATTGTTATCGGAATTCTGCTGAAGTTTAAAAATGCTTTGGAACTCTTCCATTGTTCAAGGAATTCTGCTGAAGTTTAAAAAGCTTTGGAACTCTTCCATTGTTCTGGGAATTCTGCTGAAGTTTAAAATTGCTTTGGAACTCTTCCATTGTCCCCGGAATTCCACTGATGTTTAATAATGCTTTTGGAACTCTTCCATTGTTCTCATAATTCCGCTGATGTTTAACAATGCTTTGGAACTCTTCCATTGTTCTAGGAATTCCGCTGATGTTTAACAATGCTTTGGAACTCTTCCATTGTTCAGGGAATTCTGCTGAAGTTTAAAAAGCTTTGGAACTCTTTCATTGTTCTGGGAATTCTGCTGAAGTTTAAAATTGCTTTGGAACTCTTCCATTGTGCTCGGAATTCCGCTGATGTTCAATAATGCTTTTGGAACTCTTCCATTGTTCTCATAATTCCGCTGATGTTTAACAATGCTTTGGAACTCTTCCATTGTTCTCGGAATTCTGCTGACGTTTAAAAATACTTTGGAACTCTTCCATTGTTCACGGAAATCTGCTGAAGTTTAAAAAGCTTTGGAACTCTTCCATTGTTCGGGGAATTCTTCTGAAGTTTAAAAAGCTTTGGAACTCTTCCATTGTTCTGGGAATTCTGCTGAAGATTAAAATTGCTTTGGTACTCTTCCATTGTTCTCTTAATTCTGCTGATGTTTAACAATGCTTTGGAACTCTTCCATTGTTCTCGGAATTCCGCTGATGTTTAACAATGCTTTGGAACTCTTCCATTGTTCTCTGAATTCCACTGTAGTTTCAAAATGCTTTGGAACCCTTCCATTGTTCTCGGAATTCTGCTGAAGTTTAACAATGCTTTGGAACTCTTCCATTGTTATCGGAATTCTGCTGAAGTTTAAAAATGCTTTGGAACTCTTCCATTGTTCTCCGAATTCTGCTGAAGTTTAAAAATGCTTTGGAACTTTTCCATTGTTCTCGGAATTCTGCTGAAGTTTAAAATTGCTTTGGAACTCTTCCATTGTCCCCGGAATTCCACTGATGTTTAATAATGCTTTTGGAACTCTTCCATTGTTCTCATAACTCCGCTGATGTTTAACAATGCTTTGGAACTCTTCCATTGTTCTCGGAATTCCGCTGATGTTTAACAATGCTTTGGAACTCTTCCATTGTTCAGGGAATTCTGCTGAAGTTTAAAAAGCTTTGGAACTCTTCCATTGTTCTGGGAATTCTGCTGAAGTTTAAAATTGCTTTGAAACTCTTCCATTGTGCTCGGAATTCCGCTGATGTTCAATAATGCTTTTCGAACTCTTCCATTGTTCTCATAATTCCGCTGATGTTTAACAATGCTTTGGAACTCTTCCATTGTTCTCGGAATTCTGGTGAAGTTTAAAAATGCTTTGGAACTCTTCCATTGTTCACGGAAATCTGCTGAAGTTTAAAAAGCTTTGGAACTCTTCCATTGTTCTGGGAATTCTGCTGAAGTTTAAAATTGCTTTGGAACTCTTCCATTGTGCTCGGAATTCAGCTGATGTTTAATAATGCTTTTGGAACTCTTCCATTGTTCTCATAATTCCGCTGATGTTTAACAATGCTTTGGAACTCTTCCATTGTTCTCGGAATTCTGGTGAAGTTTAAAAATGCATTGGAACTCTTCCATTGTTCACGGAATTCTGCTGAAATTTAAAAAGCTTTGGAACTCTTCCATTGTTCTGGGAATTCTGCTGAAGTTTAAAATTGCTTTGGAACTCTTCCATTGTCCTCGGAATTCCACTGATGTTTAATAATGCTTTTGGAACTCTTCCATTGTTCTCATAATTCCGCTGATGTTTAACAATGCTTTGGAACTCTTCCATTGTTCTCGGAATTCCGCTGATGTTTAACAATGCTTTGGAACTCTTCCATTGTTCTCGGAATTCTGGTGAAGTTTAAAAATGCTTTGGAACTCTTCCATTGTCCTCGAAATTCCACTGATGTTTAATAATGCTTTTGGAACTCTTCCATTGTTCTCGGAATTCCGCTGATGTTTAACAATGCTTTGAAACTCTTCCATTGTTCTCGGAATTCTGGTGAAGTTTAAAAATGCTTTGGAACTCTTCCATTGTTCACGGAATTCTGCTGAAGTTTAAAAAGCTTTGGAACTCTTCCATTGTTCTGGGAATTCTGCTGAAGATTAAAATTGCTTTGGTACTCTTCCATTGTTCTCGGAATTCCGCTGATGTTTAACAATGCTTTGGAACTCTTCAATTGTTCTCTGAATTCCACTGTAGTTTCAAAATGCTTTGGAACCCTTCCATTGTTCTCGGAATTCCGCTGAAGTTTAACAATGCTTTGGAACTCTTCCATTGTTCTCGGAATTCTGCTGATGTTTAAAAATGCTTTGGAACTCTTCCATTGTTCACGGAAATCTTCTGAAGTTTAAAAAGCTTTGGAACTCTTCCATTGTTCTGGGAATTCTTCTGAAGTTTAAAAAGCTTTGGAACTCTTCCATTGTTCTGGGAATTCTGCTGAAGATTAAAATTGCTTTGGTACTCTTCCATTGTTCTCGTAATTCTGCTGATGTTTAACAATGCTTTGGAACTCTTCCATTGTTCTCGGAATTCCGCTGATGTTTAACAATGCTTTGGAACTCTTCCATTGTTCTCTGAATTCCACTGTAGTTTCAAAATGCTTTGGAACCCTTCCATTGTTCTCGGAATTCCGCTGAAGTTTAACAATGCTTTGGAACTCTTCCATTGTTCTCGGAATTCTGGTGAAGTTTAAAAATGCTTTGGAACTCTTCCATTGTTCACGGAAATCTGCTGAAGTTTAAAAAGCTTTGGAACTCTTCCATTGTTCTGGGAATTCTGCTGAAGTTTAAAATTGCTTTGGAACTCTTCCATTGTGCTCGGAATTCAGCTGATGTTTAATAATGCTTTTGGAACTCTTCCATTGTTCTCATAATTCCGCTGATGTTTAACAATGCTTTGGAACTCTTCCATTGTTCTCGGAATTCTGGTGAAGTTTAAAAATGCATTGGAACTCTTCCATTGTTCACGGAATTCTGCTGAAATTTAAAAAGCTTTGGAACTCTTCCATTGTTCTGGGAATTCTGCTGAAGTTTAAAATTGCTTTGGAACTCTTCCATTGTCCTCGGAATTCCACTGATGTTTAATAATGCTTTTGGAACTCTTCCATTGTTCTCATAATTCCGCTGATGTTTAACAATGCTTTGGAACTCTTCCATTGTTCTCGGAATTCCGCTGATGTTTAACAATGCTTTGGAACTCTTCCATTGTTCTCGGAATTCTGGTGAAGTTTAATAATGCTTTGGAACTCTTCCATTGTCCTCGAAATTCCACTGATGTTTAATAATGCTTTTGGAACTCTTCCATTGTTCTCGGAATTCCGCTGATGTTTAACAATGCTTTGAAACTCTTCCATTGTTCTCGGAATTCTGGTGAAGTTTAAAAATGCTTTGGAACTCTTCCATTGTTCACGGAATTCTGCTGAAGTTTAAAAAGCTTTGGAACTCTTCCATTGTTCTGGGAATTCTGCTGAAGTTTAAAATTGCATTGGAACTCTTCCATTGTGCTCGGAATTCCGCTGATGTTTGATAATGCTTTTGGAACTCTTCCATTGTTCTCATAATTCCGCTGATGTTTAACAATGCTTTGGAACTCTTCCATTGTTCTCGGAATTCCGCTGATGTTTAACAATGCTTTGGAACTCTTCCATTGTTCAGGGAATTCTGCTGAAGTTTAAAAAGCTTTGGAACTCTTCCATTGTTCTGGGAATTCTGCTGAAGTTTAAAATTGCTTTGAAACTCTTCCATTGTGCTCGGAATTCCGCTGATGTTCAATAATGCTTTTCGAACTCTTCCATTGTTCTCGTAATTCTGCTGATGTTTAACAATGCTTTGGAACTCTTCCATTGTTCTCGGAATTCCGCTGATGTTTAACAATGCTTTGGAACTCTTCCATTGTTCTCTGAATTCCACTGTAGTTTCAAAATGCTTTGGAACCCTTCCATTGTTCTCGGAATTCCGCTGAAGTTTAACAATGCTTTGGAACTCTTCCATTGTTATCGGAAATCTGCTGAAGTTTAAAAATGCTTTGGAACTCTTCCATTGTTCAAGGAATTCTGCTGAAGTTTAAAAAGCTTTGGAACTCTTCCATTGTTCTGGGAATTCTGCTGAAGTTTAAAATTGCTTTGGAACTCTTCCATTGTCCCCGGAATTCCACTGATGTTTAATAATGCTTTTGGAACTCTTCCATTGTTCTCATAATTCCGCTGATGTTTAACAATGCTTTGGAACTCTTCCATTGTTCTCGGAATTCCGCTGATGTTTAACAATGCTTTGGAACTCTTCCATTGTTCAGGGAATTCTGCTGAAGTTTAAAAAGCTTTGGAACTCTTCCATTGTTCTGGGAATTCTGCTGAAGTTTAAAATTGCTTTGAAACTCTTCCATTGTGCTCGGAATTCCGCTGATGTTCAATAATGCTTTTCGAACTCTTCCATTGTTCTCATAATTCCGCTGATGTTTAACAATGCTTTGGAACTCTTCCATTGTTCTCGGAATTCTGCTGAGGTTTAAAAATGCTTTGGAACTCTTCCATTGTTCACGGAAATCTGCTGAAGTTTAAAAAGCTTTGGAACTCTTCCATTGTTCGGGGAATTCTTCTGAAGTTTAAAAAGCTTTGGAACTCTTCCATTGTTCTGGGAATTCTGCTGAAGATTAAAATTGCTTTGGTACTCTTCCATTGTTCTCTTAATTCTGCTGATGTTTAACAATGCTTTGGAACTCTTCCATTGTTCTCGGAATTCCGCTGATGTTTAACAATGCTTTGGAACTCTTCCATTGTTCTCTGAATTCCACTGTAGTTTCAAAATGCTTTGGAACCCTTCCATTGTTCTCGGAATTCTGCTGAAGTTTAACAATGCTTTGGAACTCTTCCATTGCTATCGGAATTCTGCTGAAGTTTAAAAATGCTTTGGAACTCTTCCATTGTTCTCGGAATTCTGCTGAAGTTTAAAAATGCTTTGGAACTTTTCCATTGTTCTCGGAATTCTGCTGAAGTTTAAAAAAGCTTTGGAACTCTTCCAATGTTCTCGGAATTCCACTGATGTTTAATAATGCTTTTGGAACTCTTCCATTTTTCTCGGAATTCCGCTGATGTTTAACAATGTTTTGGAACTCTTCCATTGTTCTCGGAATTCTGGTGAAGTTTAAAAATGCGTTGGAACTCTTCCATTGTTCACGGAATTCTGCTGAAATTTAAAAAGCTTTGGAACTCTTCCATTGTTCTGGGAATTCTGCTGAAGTTTAAAATTGCTTTGGAACTCTTCCATTGTCCTCGGAATTCCACTGATGTTTAATAATGCTTTTGGAACTCTTCCATTGTTCTCATAATTCCGCTGATGTTTAACAATGCTTTGGAACTCTTCCATTGTTCTCGGAATTCCGCTGATGTTTAACAATGCTTTGGAACTCTTCCATTGTTCTCGGAATTCTGGTGAAGTTTAAAAATGCTTTGGAACTCTTCCATTGTCCTCGGAATTCCACTGATGTTTAATAATGCTTTTGGAACTCTTCCATTGTTCTCGGAATTCCGCTGATGTTTAACAATGCTTTGAAACTCTTCCATTGTTCTCGGAATTCTGGTGAAGTTTAAAAATGCTTTGGAACTCTTCCATTGTTCACGGAATTCTGCTGAAGTTTAAAAAGCTTTGGAACTCTTCCATTGTTCTGGGAATTCTGCTGAAGTTTAAAATTGCATTGGAACTCTTCCATTGTGCTCGGAATTCCGCTGATGTTTGATAATGCTTTTGGAACTCTTCCATTGTTCTCATAATTCCGCTGATGTTTAACAATGCTTTGGAACTCTTCCATTGTTCTCGGAATTCTGCTGATGTTTAAAAATGCTTTGGAACTCTTCCATTGTTCACGGAAATCTTCTGAAGTTTAAAAAGCTTTGGAACTCTTCCATTGTTCTGGGAATTCTTCTGAAGTTTAAAAAGCTTTGGAACTCTTCCATTGTTCTGGGAATTCTGCTGAAGATTAAAATTGCTTTGGTACTCTTCCATTGTTCTCGTGATTCTGCTGATGTTTAACAATGCTTTGGAACTCTTCCATTGTTCTCGGAATTCCGCTGATGTTTAACAATGCTTTGGAACTCTTCCATTGTTCTCTGAATTCCACTGTAGTTTCAAAAAGCTTTGGAACCCTTCCATTGTTCTCGGAATTCCGCTGAAGTTTAACAATGCTTTGGAACTCTTCCATTGTTATCGGAATTCTGCTGAAGTTTAAAAATGCTTTGGAACTCTTCCATTGTTCAAGGAATTCTGCTGAAGTTTAAAAAGCTTTGGAACTCTTCCATTGTTCTGGGAATTCTGCTGAAGTTTAAAATTGCTTTGGAACTCTTCCATTGTCCCCGGAATTCCACTGATGTTTAATAATGCTTTTGGAACTCTTCCATTGTTCTCATAATTCCGCTGATGTTTAACAATGCTTTGGAACTCTTCCATTGTTCTAGGAATTCCGCTGATGTTTAACAATGCTTTGGAACTCTTCCATTGTTCAGGGAATTCTGCTGAAGTTTAAAAAGCTTTGGAACTCTTTCATTGTTCTGGGAATTCTGCTGAAGTTTAAAATTGCTTTGAAACTCTTCCATTGTGCTCGGAATTCCGCTGATGTTCAATAATGCTTTTGGAACTCTTCCATTGTTCTCATAATTCCGCTGATGTTTAACAATGCTTTGGAACTCTTCCATTGTTCTCGGAATTCTGCTGACGTTTAAAAATGCTTTGGAACTCTTCCATTGTTCACGGAAATCTGCTGAAGTTTAAAAAGCTTTGGAACTCTTCCATTGTTCGGGGAATTCTTCTGAAGTTTAAAAAGCTTTGGAACTCTTCCATTGTTCTGGGAATTCTGCTGAAGATTAAAATTGCTTTGGTACTCTTCCATTGTTCTCTTAATTCTGCTGATGTTTAACAATGCTTTGGAACTCTTCCATTGTTCTCGGAATTCCGCTGATGTTTAACAATGCTTTGGAACTCTTCCATTGTTCTCTGAATTCCACTGTAGTTTCAAAATGCTTTGGAACCCTTCCATTGTTCTCGGAATTCTGCTGAAGTTTAACAATGCTTTGGAACTCTTCCATTGTTATCGGAATTCTGCTGAAGTTTAAAAATGCTTTGGAACTCTTCCATTGTTCTCCGAATTCTGCTGAAGTTTAAAAATGCTTTGGAACTTTTCCATTGTTCTCGGAATTCTGCTGAAGTTTAAAATTGCTTTGGAACTCTTCCATTGTCCCCGGAATTCCACTGATGTTTAATAATGCTTTTGGAACTCTTCCATTGTTCTCATAATTCCGCTGATGTTTAACAATGCTTTGGAACTCTTCCATTGTTCTCGGAATTCCGCTGATGTTTAACAATGCTTTGGAACTCTTCCATTGTTCAGGGAATTCTGCTGAAGTTTAAAAAGCTTTGGAACTCTTCCATTGTTCTGGGAATTCTGCTGAAGTTTAAAATTGCTTTGAAACTCTTCCATTGTGCTCGGAATTCCGCTGATGTTCAATAATGCTTTTCGAACTCTTCCATTGTTCTCATAATTCCGCTGATGTTTAACAATGCTTTGGAACTCTTCCATTGTTCTCGGAATTCTGCTGACGTTTAAAAATGCTTTGGAACTCTTCCATTGTTCACGGAAATCTGCTGAAGTTTAAAAAGCTTTGGAACTCTTCCATTGTTCGGGGAATTCTTCTGAAGTTTAAATAGCTTTGGAACTCTTCCATTGTTCTGGGAATTCTGCTGAAGATTAAACTTGCTTTGGTACTCTTCCATTGTTCTCTTAATTCTGCTGATGTTTAACAATGCTTTGGAACTCTTCCATTGTTCTCGGAATTCCGCTGATGTTTAACAATGCTTTGGAACTCTTCCATTGTTCTCTGAATTCCACTGTAGTTTCAAAATGCTTTGGAACCCTTCCATTGTTCTCGGAATTCTGCTGAAGTTTAACAATGCTTTGGAACTCTTCCATTGTTATCGGAATTCTGCTGAAGTTTAAAAATGCTTTGGAACTCTTCCATTGTTCTCCGAATTCTGCTGAAGTTTAAAAATGCTTTGGAACTTTTCCATTGTTCTCGGAATTCTGCTGAAGTTTAAAAAAGCTTTGGAACTCTTCCAATGTTCTCGGAATTCCACTGATGTTTAATAATGCTTTTGGAACTCTTCCATTTTTCTCGGAATTCCGCTGATGTTTAACAATGTTTTGGAACTCTTCCATTGTTCTCGGAATTCTGGTGAAGTTTAAAAATGCGTTGGAACTCTTCCATTGTTCACGGAATTCTGCTGAAATTTAAAAAGCTTTGGAACTCTTCCATTGTTCTGGGAATTCTGCTGAAGTTTAAAATTTCTTTGGAACTCTTCCATTGTCCGCGGAATTCCACTGATGTTTAATAATGCTTTTGGAACTCTTCCATTGTTCTCATAATTCCGCTGATGTTTAACAATGCTTTGGAACTCTTCCATTGTTCTCGGAATTCCGCTGATGTTTAACAATGCTTTGGAACTCTTCCATTGTTCTCGGAATTCTGGTGAAGTTTAAAAATGCTTTGGAACTCTTCCATTGTCCTCGGAATTCCACTGATGTTTAATAATGCTTTTGGAACTCTTCCATTGTTCTCGGAATTCCGCTGATGTTTAACAATGCTTTGAAACTCTTCCATTGTTCTCGGAATTCTGGTGAAGTTTAAAAATGCTTTGGAACTCTTCCATTGTTCACGGAATTCTGCTGAAGTTTAGAAAGCTTTGGAATTCTTCCATTGTTCTGGGAATTCTGCTGAAGTTTAAAATTGCATTGGAACTCTTCCATTGTGCTCGGAATTCCGCTGATGTTTGATAATGCTTTTGGAACTCTTCCATTGTTCTCATAATTCCGCTGATGTTTAACAATGCTTTGGAACTCTTCCATTGTTCTCGGAATTCTGCTGATGTTTAAAAATGCTTTGGAACTCTTCCATTGTTCACGGAAATCTTCTGAAGTTTAAAAAGCTTTGGAACTCTTCCATTGTTCTGGGAATTCTTCTGAAGTTTAAAAAGCTTTGGAACTCTTCCATTGTTCTGGGAATTCTGCTGAAGATTAAAATTGCTTTGGTACTCTTCCATTGTTCTCGTAATTCTGCTGATGTTTAACAATGCTTTGGAACTCTTCCATTGTTCTCGGAATTCCGCTGATGTTTAACAATGCTTTGGAACTCTTCCATTGTTCTCTGAATTCCACTGTAGTTTCAAAATGCTTTGGAACCCTTCCATTGTTCTCGGAATTCCGCTGAAGTTTAACAATGCTTTGGAACTCTTCCATTGTTATCGGAATTCTGCTGAAGTTTAAAAATGCTTTGGAACTCTTCCATTGTTCAAGGAATTCTGCTGAAGTTTAAAAAGCTTTGGAACTCTTCCATTGTTCTGGGAATTCTGCTGAAGTTTAAAATTGCTTTGGAACTCTTCCATTGTCCCCGGAATTCCACTGATGTTTAATAATGCTTTTGGAACTCTTCCATTGTTCTCATAATTCCGCTGATGTTTAACAATGCTTTGGAACTCTTCCATTGTTCTCGGAATTCCGCTGATGTTTAACAATGCTTTGGAACTCTTCCATTGTTCAGGGAATTCTGCTGAAGTTTAAAAAGCTTTGGAACTCTTTCATTGTTCTGGGAATTCTGCTGAAGTTTAAAATTGCTTTGAAACTCTTCCATTGTGCTCGGAATTCCGCTGATGTTCAATAATGCTTTTGGAACTCTTCCATTGTTCTCATAATTCCGCTGATGTTTAACAATGCTTTGGAACTCTTCCATTGTTCTCGGAATTCTGCTGACGTTTAAAAATGCTTTGGAACTCTTCCATTGTTCACGGAAATCTGCTGAAGTTTAAAAAGCTTTGGAACTCTTCCATTGTTCGGGGAATTCTTCTGAAGTTTAAAAAGCTTTGGAACTCTTCCATTGTTCTGGGAATTCTGCTGAAGATTAAAATTGCTTTGGTACTCTTCCATTGTTCTCTTAATTCTGCTGATGTTTAACAATGCTTTGGAACTCTTCCATTGTTCTCGGAATTCCGCTGATGTTTAACAATGCTTTGGAACTCTTCCATTGTTCTCTGAATTCCACTGTAGTTTCAAAATGCTTTGGAACCCTTCCATTGTTCTCGGAATTCTGCTGAAGTTTAACAATGCTTTGGAACTCTTCCATTGTTATCGGAATTCTGCTGAAGTTTAAAAATGCTTTGGAACTCTTCCATTGTTCTCCGAATTCTGCTGAAGTTTAAAAATGCTTTGGAACTTTTCCATTGTTCTCGGAATTCTGCTGAAGTTTAAAATTGCTTTGGAACTCTTCCATTGTCCCCGGAATTCCACTGATGTTTAATAATGCTTTTGGAACTCTTCCATTGTTCTCATAATTCCGCTGATGTTTAACAATGCTTTGGAACTCTTCCATTGTTCTCGGAATTCCGCTGATGTTTAACAATGCTTTGGAACTCTTCCATTGTTCAGGGAATTCTGCTGAAGTTTAAAAAGCTTTGGAACTCTTCCATTGTTCTGGGAATTCTGCTGAAGTTTAAAATTGCTTTGAAACTCTTCCATTGTGCTCGGAATTCCGCTGATGTTCAATAATGCTTTTCGAACTCTTCCATTGTTCTCATAATTCCGCTGATGTTTAACAATGCTTTGGAACTCTTCCATTGTTCTCGGAATTCTGCTGACGTTTAAAAATGCTTTGGAACTCTTCCATTGTTCACGGAATTCCGCTGATGTTTAACAATGCTTTGGAACTCTTCCATTGTTCTCTGAATTCCACTGTAGTTTCAAAATGCTTTGGAACCCTTCCATTGTTCTCGGAATTCCGCTGAAGTTTAACAATGCTTTGGAACTCTTCCATTGTTATCGGAATTCTGCTGAAGTTTAAAAATGCTTTGGAACTCTTCCATTGTTCAAGGAATTCTGCTGAAGTTTAAAAAGCTTTGGAACTCTTCCATTGTTCTGGGAATTCTGCTGAAGTTTAAAATTGCTTTGGAACTCTTCCATTGTCCCCGGAATTCCACTGATGTTTAATAATGCTTTTGGAACTCTTCCATTGTTCTCATAATTCCGCTGATGTTTAACAATGCTTTGGAACTCTTCCATTGTTCTCGGAATTCCGCTGATGTTTAACAATGCTTTGGAACTCTTCCATTGTTCAGGGAATTCTGCTGAAGTTTAAAAAGCTTTGGAACTCTTTCATTGTTCTGGGAATTCTGCTGAAGTTTAAAATTGCTTTGAAACTCTTCCATTGTGCTCGGAATTCCGCTGATGTTCAATAATGCTTTTGGAACTCTTCCATTGTTCTCATAATTCCGCTGATGTTTAACAATGCTTTGGAACTCTTCCATTGTTCTCGGAATTCTGCTGACGTTTAAAAATGCTTTGGAACTCTTCCATTGTTCACGGAAATCTGCTGAAGTTTAAAAAGCTTTGGAACTCTTCCATTGTTCGGGGAATTCTTCTGAAGTTTAAAAAGCTTTGGAACTCTTCCATTGTTCTGGGAATTCTGCTGAAGATTAAAATTGCTTTGGTACTCTTCCATTGTTCTCTTAATTCTGCTGATGTTTAACAATGCTTTGGAACTCTTCCATTGTTCTCGGAATTCCGCTGATGTTTAACAATGCTTTGGAACTCTTCCATTGTTCTCTGAATTCCACTGTAGTTTCAAAATGCTTTGGAACCCTTCCATTGTTCTCGGAATTCTGCTGAAGTTTAACAATGCTTTGGAACTCTTCCATTGTTATCGGAATTCTGCTGAAGTTTAAAAATGCTTTGGAACTCTTCCATTGTTCTCCGAATTCTGCTGAAGTTTAAAAATGCTTTGGAACTTTTCCATTGTTCTCGGAATTCTGCTGAAGTTTAAAATTGCTTTGGAACTCTTCCATTGTCCCCGGAATTCCACTGATGTTTAATAATGCTTTTGGAACTCTTCCATTGTTCTCATAATTCCGCTGATGTTTAACAATGCTTTGGAACTCTTCCATTGTTCTCGGAATTCCGCTGATGTTTAACAATGCTTTGGAACTCTTCCATTGTTCAGGGAATTCTGCTGAAGTTTAAAAAGCTTTGGAACTCTTCCATTGTTCTGGGAATTCTGCTGAAGTTTAAAATTGCTTTGAAACTCTTCCATTGTGCTCGGAATTCCGCTGATGTTCAATAATGCTTTTGGAACTCTTCCATTGTTCTCATAATTCCGCTGATGTTTAACAATGCTTTGGAACTCTTCCATTGTTCTCGGAATTCTGCTGACGTTTAAAAATGCTTTTGAACTCTTCCATTGTTCACGGAAATCTGCTGAAGTTTAAAAAGCTTTGGAACTCTTCCATTGTTCGGGGAATTCTTCTGAAGTTTAAAAAGCTTTGGAACTCTTCCATTGTTCTGGGAATTCTGCTGAAGATTAAAATTGCTTTGGTACTCTTCCATTGTTCTCTTAATTCTGCTGATGTTTAACAATGCTTTGGAACTCTTCCATTGTTCTCGGAATTCCGCTGATGTTTAACAATGCTTTGGAACTCTTCCATTGTTCTCTGAATTCCACTGTAGTTTCAAAATGCTTTGGAACCCTTCCATTGTTCTCGGAATTCTGCTGAAGTTTAACAATGCTTTGGAACTCTTCCATTGTTATCGGAATTCTGCTGAAGTTTAAAAATGCTTTGGAACTCTTCCATTGTTCTCCGAATTCTGCTGAAGTTTAAAAATGCTTTGGAACTTTTCCATTGTTCTCGGAATTCTGCTGAAGTTTAAAAAAGCTTTGGAACTCTTCCAATGTTCTCGGAATTCCACTGATGTTTAATAATGCTTTTGGAACTCTTCCATTTTTCTCGGAATTCCGCTGATGTTTAACAATGTTTTGGAACTCTTCCATTGTTCTTGGAATTCTGGTGAAGTTTAAAAATGCGTTGGAACTCTTCCATTGTTCACGGAATTCTGCTGAAATTTAAAAAGCTTTGGAACTCTTCCATTGTTCTGGGAATTCTGCTGAAGTTTAAAATTGCTTTGGAACTCTTAAATTGTCCTCGGAATTCCACTGATGTTTAATAATGCTTTTGGAACTCTTCCATTGTTCTCATAATTTCGCTGATGTTTAACAATGCTTTGGAACTCTTCCATTGTTCTCGGAATTCCGCTGATGTTTAACAATGCTTTGGAACTCTTCCATTGTTCTCGGAATTCTGGTGAAGTTTAAAAATGCTTTGGAACTCTTCCATTGTTCACGGAATTCTGCTGAAGTTTAAAAAGCTTTGGAACTCTTCCATTGTTCTGGGAATTCTGCTGAAGTTTAAAATTTTTTGGAACTCTTCCATTGTGCTCGGAATTCAGCTGATGTTTAATAATGCTTTTGGAACTCTTCCATTGTTCTCATAATTCCGCTGATGTTTAACAATGCTTTGGAACTCTTCCATTGTTCACGGAAATCTGCTGAAGTTTAAAAAGCTTTGGAACTCTTCCATTGTTCTGGGAATTCTTCTGAAGGTTAAAAAGCTTTGGAGCTCTACCATTGTTCTGGGAATTCTGCTGAAGATTAAAATTGCTTTGGTACTCTTCCATTGTTCTCGGAATTCTGCTGATGTTTAACAATGCTTTGGAACTCCTCAATTGTTCTCTGAATTCCACTGTAGTTTCAAAATGCTTTGGAACCCTTCCATTGTTCTCGGAATTCCGCTGAAGTTTAACAATGCTTTGGAACTCTTCCATTGTTATCGGAATTCTGCTGAAGTTTAAAAATGCTTTGGAACTCTTCCATTGTTCTCGGAATTCTGCTGAAGTTTAAAAATGCTTTGGAACTTTTCCATTGTTCTCGGAATTCTACTGAAGTTTAAAAAAGCTTTGGAACTCTTCCAATGTTCTCGGAATTCCGCTGATGTTTAACAATGCTTTGGAACTCTTCCATTGTTCTCTGAATTCCACTGTAGTTTCAAAATGCTTTGGAACCCTTCCATTGTTCTCAGAATTCTGCTGAAGTTTAACAATGCTTTGGAACTCTTCCATTGTTATCGGAATTCTGCTGAAGTTTAAAAATGCTTTGGAACTCTTCCATTGTTCTCCGAATTCTGCTGAAGTTTAAAAATGCTTTGGAACTTTTCCATTGTTCTCGGAATTCTGCTGAAGTTTAAAAAAGCTTTGGAACTCTTCCAATGTTCTCGGAATTCCACTGATGTTTAACAATGCTTTGGAACTCTTCCATTGTTCTCTGAATTCCACTGTAGTTTCAAAATGCTTTGGAACCCTTCCATTGTTCTCGGAATTCCGCTGAAGTTTAACAATGCTTTGGAACTCTTCCATTGTTATCGGAATTCTGCTGAAGTTTAAAAATGCTTTGGAACTCTTCCATTGTTCAAGGAATTCTGCTGAAGTTTAAAAAGCTTTGGAACTCTTCCATTGTTCTGGGAATTCTGCTGAAGTTTAAAATTGCTTTGGAACTCTTCCATTGTCCCCGGAATTCCACTGATGTTTAATAATGCTTTTGGAACTCTTCCATTGTTCTCATAATTCCGCTGATGTTTAACAATGCTTTGGAACTCTTCCATTGTTCTCGGAATTCCGCTGATGTTTAACAATGCTTTGGAACTCTTCCATTGTTCTCGGAATTCTGCTGACGTTTAAAAATGCTTTGGAACTCTTCCATTGTTCACGGAAATCTGCTGAAGTTTAAAAAGCTTTGGAACTCTTCCATTGTTCGGGGAATTCTTCTGAAGTTTAAAAAGCTTTGGAACTCTTCCATTGTTCTGGGAATTCTGCTGAAGATTAAAATTGCTTTGGTACTCTTCCATTGTTCTCTTAATTCTGCTGATGTTTAACAATGCTTTGGAACTCTTCCATTGTTCTCGGAATTCCGCTGATGTTTAACAATGCTTTGGAACTCTTCCATTGTTCTCTGAATTCCACTGTAGTTTCAAAATGCTTTGGAACCCTTCCATTGTTCTCGGAATTCTGCTGAAGTTTAACAATGCTTTGGAACTCTTCCATTGTTATCGGAATTCTGCTGAAGTTTAAAAATGCTTTGGAACTCTTCCATTGTTCTCCGAATTCTGCTGAAGTTTAAAAATGCTTTGGAACTTTTCCATTGTTCTCGGAATTCTGCTGAAGTTTAAAAAAGCTTTGGAACTCTTCCAATGTTCTCGGAATTCCACTGATGTTTAATAATGCTTTTGGAACTCTTCCATTTTTCTCGGAATTCCGCTGATGTTTAACAATGTTTTGGAACTCTTCCATTGTTCTCGGAATTCTGGTGAAGTTTAAAAATGCATTGGAACTCTTCCATTGTTCACGGAATTCTGCTGAAATTTAAAAAGCTTTGGAACTCTTCCATTGTTCTGGGAATTCTGCTGAAGTTTAAAATTGCTTTGGAACTCTTCCATTGTCCTCGGAATTCCACTGATGTTTAATAATGCTTTTGGAACTCTTCCATTGTTCTCATAATTCCGCTGATGTTTAACAATGCTTTGGAACTCTTCCATTGTTCTCTGAATTCCACTGTAGTTTCAAAATGCTTTGGAACCCTTCCATTGTTCTCGGAATTCTGCTGAAGTTTAACAATGCTTTGGAACTCTTCCATTGTTATCGGAATTCTGCTGAAGTTTAAAAATGCTTTGGAACTCTTCCATTGTTCTCCGAATTCTGCTGAAGTTTAAAAATGCTTTGGAACTTTTCCATTGTTCTCGGAATTCTGCTGAAGTTTAAAATTGCTTTGGAACTCTTCCATTGTCCCCGGAATTCCACTGATGTTTAATAATGCTTTTGGAACTCTTCCATTGTTCTCATAATTCCGCTGATGTTTAACAATGCTTTGGAACTCTTCCATTGTTCTCGGAATTCCGCTGATGTTTAACAATGCTTTGGAACTCTTCCATTGTTCAGGGAATTCTGCTGAAGTTTAAAAAGCTTTGGAACTCTTCCATTGTTCTGGGAATTCTGCTGAAGTTTAAAATTGCTTTGAAACTCTTCCATTGTGCTCGGAATTCCGCTGATGTTCAATAATGCTTTTCGAACTCTTCCATTGTTCTCATAATTCCGCTGATGTTTAACAATGCTTTGGAACTCTTCCATTGTTCTCGGAATTCTGCTGACGTTTAAAAATGCTTTGGAACTCTTCCATTGTTCACGGAAATCTGCTGAAGTTTAAAAAGCTTTGGAACTCTTCCATTGTTCGGGGAATTCTTCTGAAGTTTAAAAAGCTTTGGAACTCTTCCATTGTTCTGGGAATTCTGCTGAAGATTAAAATTGCTTTGGTACTCTTCCATTGTTCTCTTAATTCTGCTGATGTTTAACAATGCTTTGGAACTCTTCCATTGTTCTCGGAATTCCGCTGATGTTTAACAATGCTTTGGAACTCTTCCATTGTTCTCTGAATTCCACTGTAGTTTCAAAATGCTTTGGAACCCTTCCATTGTTCTCGGAATTCTGCTGAAGTTTAACAATGCTTTGGAACTCTTCCATTGTTATCGGAATTCTGCTGAAGTTTAAAAATGCTTTGGAACTCTTCCATTGTTCTCCGAATTCTGCTGAAGTTTAAAAATGCTTTGGAACTTTTCCATTGTTCTCGGAATTCTGCTGAAGTTTAAAAAAGCTTTGGAACTCTTCCAATGTTCTCGGAATTCCACTGATGTTTAATAATGCTTTTGGAACTCTTCCATTTTTCTCGGAATTCCGCTGATGTTTAACAATGTTTTGGAACTCTTCCATTGTTCTTGGAATTCTGGTGAAGTTTAAAAATGCGTTGGAACTCTTCCATTGTTCACGGAATTCTGCTGAAATTTAAAAAGCTTTGGAACTCTTCCATTGTTCTGGGAATTCTGCTGAAGTTTAAAATTGCTTTGGAACTCTTCCATTGTCCGCGGAATTCCACTGATGTTTAATAATGCTTTTGGAACTCTTCCATTGTTCTCATAATTCCGCTGATGTTTAACAATGCTTTGGAACTCTTCCATTGTTCTCGGAATTCCGCTGATGTTTAACAATGCTTTGGAACTCTTCCATTGTTCTCGGAATTCTGGTGAAGTTTAAAAATGCTTTGGAACTCTTCCATTGTTCACGGAATTCTGCTGAAGTTTAAAAAGCTTTGGAACTCTTCCATTGTTCTGGGAATTCTGCTGAAGTTTAAAATTTTTTGGAACTCTTCCATTGTGCTCGGAATTCAGCTGATGTTTAATAATGCTTTTGGAACTCTTCCATTGTTCTCATAATTCCGCTGATGTTTAACAATGCTTTGGAACTCTTCCATTGTTCACGGAAATCTGCTGAAGTTTAAAAAGCTTTGGAACTCTTCCATTGTTCTGGGAATTCTTCTGAAGGTTAAAAAGCTTTGGAACTCTACCATTGTTCTGGGAATTCTGCTGAAGATTAAAATTGCTTTGGTACTCTTCCATTGTTCTCGGAATTCTGCTGATGTTTAACAATGCTTTGGAACTCCTCAATTGTTCTCTGAATTCCACTGTAGTTTCAAAATGCTTTGGAACCCTTCCATTGTTCTCGGAATTCCGCTGAAGTTTAACAATGCTTTGGAACTCTTCCATTGTTATCGGAATTCTGCTGAAGTTTAAAAATGCTTTGGAACTCTTCCATTGTTCTCGGAATTCTGCTGAAGTTTAAAAATGCTTTGGAACTTTTCCATTGTTCTCGGAATTCTGCTGAAGTTTAAAAAAGCTTTGGAACTCTTCCAATGTTCTCGGAATTCCGCTGATGTTTAACAATGCTTTGGAACTCTTCCATTGTTCTCTGAATTCCACTGTAGTTTCAAAATGCTTTGGAACCCTTCCATTGTTCTCGGAATTCTGCTGAAGTTTAACAATGCTTTGGAACTCTTCCATTGTTATCGGAATTCTGCTGAAGTTTAAAAATGCTTTGGAACTCTTCCATTGTTCTCCGAATTCTGCTGAAGTTTAAAAATGCTTTGGAACTTTTCCATTGTTCTCGGAATTCTGCTGAAGTTTAAAAAAGCTTTGGAACTCTTCCAATGTTCTCGGAATTCCACTGATGTTTAACAATGCTTTGGAACTCTTCCATTGTTCTCTGAATTCCACTGTAGTTTCAAAATGCTTTGGAACCCTTCCATTGTTCTCGGAATTCCGCTGAAGTTTAACAATGCTTTGGAACTCTTCCATTGTTATCGGAATTCTGCTGAAGTTTAAAAATGCTTTGGAACTCTTCCATTGTTCAAGGAATTCTGCTGAAGTTTAAAAAGCTTTGGAACTCTTCCATTGTTCTGGGAATTCTGCTGAAGTTTAAAATTGCTTTGGAACTCTTCCATTGTCCCCGGAATTCCACTGATGTTTAATAATGCTTTTGGAACTCTTCCATTGTTCTCATAATTCCGCTGATGTTTAACAATGCTTTGGAACTCTTCCATTGTTCTCGGAATTCCGCTGATGTTTAACAATGCTTTGGAACTCTTCCATTGTTCTCGGAATTCTGCTGACGTTTAAAAATGCTTTGGAACTCTTCCATTGTTCACGGAAATCTGCTGAAGTTTAAAAAGCTTTGGAACTCTTCCATTGTTCGGGGAATTCTTCTGAAGTTTAAAAAGCTTTGGAACTCTTCCATTGTTCTGGGAATTCTGCTGAAGATTAAAATTGCTTTGGTACTCTTCCATTGTTCTCTTAATTCTGCTGATGTTTAACAATGCTTTGGAACTCTTCCATTGTTCTCGGAATTCCGCTGATGTTTAACAATGCTTTGGAACTCTTCCATTGTTCTCTGAATTCCACTGTAGTTTCAAAATGCTTTGGAACCCTTCCATTGTTCTCGGAATTCTGCTGAAGTTTAACAATGCTTTGGAACTCTTCCATTGTTATCGGAATTCTGCTGAAGTTTAAAAATGCTTTGGAACTCTTCCATTGTTCTCCGAATTCTGCTGAAGTTTAAAAATGCTTTGGAACTTTTCCATTGTTCTCGGAATTCTGCTGAAGTTTAAAAAAGCTTTGGAACTCTTCCAATGTTCTCGGAATTCCACTGATGTTTAATAATGCTTTTGGAACTCTTCCATTTTTCTCGGAATTCCGCTGATGTTTAACAATGTTTTGGAACTCTTCCATTGTTCTCGGAATTCTGGTGAAGTTTAAAAATGCATTGGAACTCTTCCATTGTTCACGGAATTCTGCTGAAATTTAAAAAGCTTTGGAACTCTTCCATTGTTCTGGGAATTCTGCTGAAGTTTAAAATTGCTTTGGAACTCTTCCATTGTCCTCGGAATTCCACTGATGTTTAATAATGCTTTTGGAACTCTTCCATTGTTCTCATAATTCCGCTGATGTTTAACAATGCTTTGGAACTCTTCCATTGTTCTCGGAATTCCGCTGATGTTTAACAATGCTTTGGAACTCTTCCATTGTTCTCGGAATTCTGGTGAAGTTTAAAAATGCTTTGGAACTCTTCCATTGTCCTCGGAATTCCACTGATGTTTAATAATGCTTTTGGAACTCTTCCATTGTTCTCGGAATTCCGCTGATGTTTAACAATGCTTTGAAACTCTTCCATTGTTCTCGGAATTCTGGTGAAGTTTAAAAATGCTTTGGAACTCTTCCATTGTTCACGGAATTCTGCTGAAGTTTAAAAAGCTTTGGAACTCTTCCATTGTTCTGGGAATTCTGCTGAAGTTTAAAATTGCATTGGAACTCTTCCATTGTGCTCGGAATTCCGCTGATGTTTGATAATGCTTTTGGAACTCTTCAATTGTTCTCATAATTCCGCTGATGTTTAACAATGCTTTGGAACTCTTCCATTGTTCTCGGAATTCTGCTGATGTTTAAAAATGCTTTGGAACTCTTCCATTGTTCACGGAAATCTTCTGAAGTTTAAAAAGCTTTGGAACTCTTCCATTGTTCTGGGAATTCTTCTGAAGTTTAAAAAGCTTTGGAACTCTTCCATTGTTCTGGGAATTCTGCTGAAGATTAAAATTGCTTTTGTACTCTTCCATTGTTCTCGTAATTCTGCTGATGTTTAACAATGCTTTGGAACTCTTCCATTGTTCTCGGAATTCCGCTGATGTTTAACAATGCTTTGGAACTCTTCCATTGTTCTCTGAATTCCACTGTAGTTTCAAAATGCTTTGGAACCCTTCCATTGTTCTCGGAATTCCGCTGAAGTTTAACAATGCTTTGGAACTCTTCCATTGTTATCGGAATTCTGCTGAAGTTTAAAAATGCTTTGGAACTCTTCCATTGTTCAAGGAATTCTGCTGAAGTTTAAAAAGCTTTGGAACTCTTCCATTGTTCTGGGAATTCTGCTGAAGTTTAAAATTGCTTTGGAACTCTTCCATTGTCCCCGGAATTCCACTGATGTTTAATAATGCTTTTGGAACTCTTCCATTGTTCTCATAATTCCGCTGATGTTTAACAATGCTTTGGAACTCTTCCATTGTTCTCGGAATTCCGCTGATGTTTAACAATGCTTTGGAACTCTTCCATTGTTCAGGGAAATCTGCTGAAGTTTAAAAAGCTTTGGAACTGTTCCATTGTTCTGGGAATTCTGCTGAAGTTTAAAATTGCTTTGAAACTCTTCCATTGTGCTCGGAATTCCGCTGATGTTCAATAATGCTTTTCGAACTCTTCCATTGTTCTCATAATTCCGCTGATGTTTAACAATGCTTTGGAACTCTTCCATTGTTCTCGGAATTCTGCTGACGTTTAAAAATGCTTTGGAACTCTTCCATTGTTCACGGAAATCTGCTGAAGTTTAAAAATCTTTGGAACTCTTCCATTGTTCGGGGAATTCTTCTGAAGTTTAAAAAGCTTTGGAACTCTTCCATTGTTCTGGGAATTCTGCTGAAGATTAAAATTGCTTTGGTACTCTTCCATTGTTCTCTTAATTCTGCTGATGTTTAACAATGCTTTGGAACTCTTCCATTGTTCTCGGAATTCCGCTGATGTATAACAATGCTTTGGAACTCTTCCATTGTTCTCTGAATTCCACTGTAGTTTCAAAATGCTTAGGAACCCTTCCATTGTTCTCGGAATTCTGCTGAAGTTTAACAATGCTTTGGAACTCTTCCATTGTTATCGGAATTCTGCTGAAGTTTAAAAATGCTTTGGAACTCTTCCATTGTTCTCCGAATTCTGCTGAAGTTTAAAAATGCTTTGGAACTTTTCCATTGTTCTCGGAATTCTGCTGAAGTTTAAAAAAGCTTTGGAACTCTTCCAATGTTCTCGGAATTCCACTGATGTTTAATAATGCTTTTGGAACTCTTCCATTTTTCTCGGAATTCCGCTGATGTTTAACAATGTTTTGGAACTCTTCCATTGTTCTCGGAATTATGGTGAAGTTTAAAAATGCGTTGGAACTCTTCCATTGTTCACGGAATTCTGCTGAAATTTAAAAAGCTTTGGAACTCTTCCATTGTTCTGGGAATTCTGCTGAAGTTTAAAATTGCATTGGAACTCTTCCATTGTGCTCGGAATTCCGCTGATGTTTGATAATGCCTTTGGAACTCTTCCATTGTTCTCATAATTCCGCTGATGTTTAACAATGCTTTGGAACTCTTCCATTGTTCTCGGAATTCTGCTGATGTTTAAAAATGCTTTGGAACTCTTCCATTGTTCACGGAAATCTTCTGAAGTTTAAAAAGCTTTGGAACTCTTCCATTGTTCTGGGAATTCTTCTGAAGTTTAAAAAGCTTTGGAACTCTTCCATTGTTCTGGGAATTCTGCTGAAGATTAAAATTGCTTTGGTACTCTTCCATTGTTCTCGTAATTCTGCTGATGTTTAACAATGCTTTGGAACTCTTCCATTGTTCTCTGAATTCCACTGTAGTTTCAAAATGCTTTGGAACCCTTCCATTGTTCTCGGAATTCTGCTGAAGTTTAACAATGCTTTGGAACTCTTCCATTGTTATCGGAATTCTGCTGAAGTTTAAAAATGCTTTGGAACTCTTCCATTGTTCAAGGAATTCTGCTGAAGTTTAAAAAGCTTTGGAACTCTTCCATTGTTCTGGGAATTCTGCTGAAGTTTAAAATTGCTTTGGAACTCTTCCATTGTCCCCGGAATTCCACTGATGTTTAATAATGCTTTTGGAACTCTTCCATTGTTCTCATAATTCCGCTGATGTTTAGCAATGCTTTGGAACTCTTCCATTGTTCTCGGAATTCCGCTGATGTTTAACAATGCTTTGGAACTCTTCCATTGTTCAGGGAATTCTGCTGAAGTTTAAAAAGCTTTGGAACTCTTTCATTGTTCTGGGAATTCTGCTGAAGTTTAAAATTGCTTTGGAACTCTTCCATTGTTCTCCGAAATCTGCTGAAGTTTAAAAATGCTTTGGAACTTTTCCATTGTTCTCGGAATTCTGCTGAAGTTTAAAAAAGCTTTGGAACTCTTCCAATGTTCTCGGAATTCCACTGATGTTTAATAATGCTTTTGGAACTCTTCCATTTTTCTCGGAATTCCGCTGATGTTTAACAATGTTTTGGAACTCTTCCATTGTTCTCGGAATTCTGGTGAAGTTTAAAAATGCGTTGGAACTCTTCCATTGTTCACGGAATTCTGCTGAAATTTAAAAAGCTTTGGAACTCTTCCATTGTTCTGGGAATTCTGCTGAAGTTTAAAATTGCTTTGGAACTCTTCCATTGTCCTCGGAATTCCACTGATGTTTAATAATGCTTTTGGAACTCTTCCATTGTTCTCATAATTTCGCTGATGTTTAACAATGCTTTGGAACTCGTCCATTGTTCTCGGAATTCCGCTGATGTTTAACAATGCTTTGGAACTCTTCCATTGTTCTCGGAATTCTGGTGAAGTTTAAAAATGCTTTGGAACTCTTCCATTGTTCACGGAATTCTGCTGAAGTTTAAAAAGCTTTGGAACTCTTCCATTGTTCTGGGAATTCTGCTGAAGTTTAAAATTGTTTAGAACTCTTCCATTGTGCTCGGAATTCAGCTGATGTTTAATAATGCTTTTGGAACTCTTCCATTGTTCTCATAATTCCGCTGATGTTTAACAATGCTTTGGAACTCTTCCATTGTTCTCGGAATTCTGCTGAAGTTTAAAAATGCTTTGGAACTCTTCCATTGTTCACGGAATTCTGCTGAAGTTTAAAAAGCTTTGGAACTCTTCCATTGTTCTGGGAATTCTGCTGAAGTTTAAAATTGTTTGGAACTCTTCCATTGTGCTCGGAATTCAGCTGATGTTTAATAATGCTTTTGGAACTCTTCCATTGTTCTCATAATTCCGCTGATGTTTAACAATGCTTTGGAACTCTTCCATTGTTCACGGAAATCTGCTGAAGTTTAAAAAGCTTTGGAACTCTACCATTGTTCTGGGAATTCTGCTGAAGATTAAAATTGCTTTGGTACTCTTCCATTGTTCTCGGAATTCCGCTGATGTTTAACAATGCTTTGGAACTCTTCAATTGTTCTCTGAATTCCACTGTAGTTTCAAAATGCTTTGGAACCCTTTCATTGTTCTCGGAATTCCGCTGAAGTTTAACAATGCTTTGGAACTCTTCCATTGTTATCGGAATTCTGCTGAAGTTTAAAAATGCTTTGGAACTCTTCCATTGTTCTCGGAATTCTGCTGAAGTTTAAAAATGCTTTGGAACTTTTCCATTGTTCTCGGAATTCTGCTGAAGTTTAAAAAAGCTTTGGAACTCTTCCAATGTTCTCGGAATTCCGCTGATGTTTAACAATGCTTTGGAACTCTTCCATTGTTCTCTGAATTCCACTGTAGTTTCAAAATGCTTTGGAACCCTTCCATTGTTCTCGGAATTCTGCTGAAGTTTAACAATGCTTTGGAACTCTTCCATTGTTATCGGAATTCTGCTGAAGTTTAAAAATGCTTTGGAACTCTTCCATTGTTCTCCGAATTCTGCTGAAGTTTAAAAATGCTTTGGAACTTTTCCATTGTTCTCGGAATTCTGCTGAAGTTTAAAAAAGCTTTGGAACTCTCCCAATGTTCTCGGAATTCCACTGATGTTTAACAATGCTTTAGAACTCTTCCATTGTTCTCTGAATTCCACTGTAGTTTCAAAATGCTTTGGAACCCTTCCATTGTTCTCGGAATTCCGCTGAAGTTTAACAATGCTTTGGAACTTTTCATTGTTATCGAATTCTGCTGAAGTTTAAAAATGCTTTGGAACTCTTCCATTGTTCAAGGAATTCTGCTGAAGTTTAAAAAGCTTTGGAACTCTTCTATTGTTCTGGGAATTCTGCTGAAGTTTAAAATTGCTTTGGAACTCTTCCATTGTCCCCGGAATTCCACTGATGTTTAATAATGCTTTTGGAACTCTTCCATTGTTCTCATAATTCCGCTGATGTTTAACAATGCTTTGGAACTCTTCCATTGTTCTCGGAATTCCGCTGATGTTTAACAATGCTTTGGAACTCTTCCATTGTTCTCGGAATTCTGCTGACGTTTAAAAATGCTTTGGAACTCTTCCATTGTTCACGGAAATCTGCTGAAGTTTAAAAAGCTTTGGAACTCTTCCATTGTTCGGGGAATTCTTCTGAAGTTTAAAAAGCTTTGGAACTCTTCCATTGTTCTGGGAATTCTGCTGAAGATTAAAATTGCTTTGGTACTCTTCCATTGTTCTCTTAATTCTGCTGATGTTTAACAATGCTTTGGAACTCTTCCATTGTTCTCGGAATTCCGCTGATGTTTAACAATGCTTTGGAACTCTTCCATTGTTCTCTGAATTCCACTGTAGTTTCAAAATGCTTTGGAACCCTTCCATTGTTCTCGGAATTCTGCTGAAGTTTAACAATGCTTTGGAACTCTTCCATTGTTATCGGAATTCTGCTGAAGTTTAAAAATGCTTTGGAACTCTTCCATTGTTCTCCGAATTCTGCTGAAGTTTAAAAATGCTTTGGAACTTTTCCATTGTTCTCGGAATTCTGCTGAAGTTTAAAAAAGCTTTGGAACTCTTCCAATGTTCTCGGAATTCCACTGATGTTTAATAATGCTTTTGGAACTCTTCCATTTTTCTCGGAATTCCGCTGATGTTTAACAATGTTTTGGAACTCTTCCATTGTTCTCGGAATTCTGGTGAAGTTTAAAAATGCGTTGGAACTCTTCCATTGTTCACGGAATTCTGCTGAAATTTAAAAAGCTTTGGAACTCTTCCATTGTTCTGGGAATTCTGCTGAAGTTTAAAATTGCTTTGGAACTCTTCCATTGTCCTCGGAATTCCACTGATGTTTAATAATGCTTTTGGAACTCTTCCATTGTTCTCATAATTTCGCTGATGTTTAACAATGCTTTGGAACTCTTCCATTGTTCTCGGAATTCCGCTGATGTTTAACAATGCTTTGGAACTCTTCCATTGTTCTCGGAATTCTGGTGAAGTTTAAAAATGCTTTGGAACTCTTCCATTGTTCACGGAATTCCACTGTAGTTTCAAAATGCTTTGGAACCCTTCCATTGTTCTCGGAATTCTGCTGAAGTTTAACAATGCTTTGGAACTCTTCCATTGTTATCGGAATTCTGCTGAAGTTTAAAAATGCTTTGGAACTCTTCCATTGTTCTCCGAATTCTGCTGAAGTTTAAAAATGCTTTGGAACTTTTCCATTGTTCTCGGAATTCTGCTGAAGTTTAAAAAAGCTTTGGAACTCTCCCAATGTTCTCGGAATTCCACTGATGTTTAACAATGCTTTGGAACTCTTCCATTGTTCTCTGAATTCCACTGTAGTTTCAAAATGCTTTGGAACCCTTCCATTGTTCTCGGAATTCCGCTGAAGTTTAACAATGCTTTGGAACTTTTCATTGTTATCGGAATTCTGCTGAAGTTTAAAAATGCTTTGGAACTCTTCCATTGTTCAAGGAATTCTGCTGAAGTTTAAAAAGCTTTGGAACTCTTCTATTGTTCTGGGAATTCTGCTGAAGTTTAAAATTGCTTTGGAACTCTTCCATTGTCCCCGGAATTCCACTGATGTTTAATAATGCTTTTGGAACTCTTCCATTGTTCTCATAATTCCGCTGATGTTTAACAATGCTTTGGAACTCTTCCATTGTTCTCGGAATTCCGCTGATGTTTAACAATGCTTTGGAACTCTTCCATTGTTCTCGGAATTCTGCTGACGTTTAAAAATGCTTTGGAACTCTTCCATTGTTCACGGAAATCTGCTGAAGTTTAAAAAGCTTTGGAACTCTTCCATTGTTCGGGGAATTCTTCTGAAGTTTAAAAAGCTTTGGAACTCTTCCATTGTTCTGGGAATTCTGCTGAAGATTAAAATTGCTTTGGTACTCTTCCATTGTTCTCTTAATTCTGCTGATGTTTAACAATGCTTTGGAACTCTTCCATTGTTCTCGGAATTCCGCTGATGTTTAACAATGCTTTGGAACTCTTCCATTGTTCTCTGAATTCCACTGTAGTTTCAAAATGCTTTGGAACCCTTCCATTGTTCTCGGAATTCTGCTGAAGTTTAACAATGCTTTGGAACTCTTCCATTGTTATCGGAATTCTGCTGAAGTTTAAAAATGCTTTGGAACTCTTCCATTGTTCTCCGAATTCTGCTGAAGTTTAAAAATGCTTTGGAACTTTTCCATTGTTCTCGGAATTCTGCTGAAGTTTAAAAAAGCTTTGGAACTCTTCCAATGTTCTCGGAATTCCACTGATGTTTAATAATGCTTTTGGAACTCTTCCATTTTTCTCGGAATTCCGCTGATGTTTAACAATGTTTTGGAACTCTTCCATTGTTCTCGGAATTCTGGTGAAGTTTAAAAATGCGTTGGAACTCTTCCATTGTTCACGGAATTCTGCTGAAATTTAAAAAGCTTTGGAACTCTTCCATTGTTCTGGGAATTCTGCTGAAGTTTAAAATTGCTTTGGAACTCTTCCATTGTCCTCGGAATTCCACTGATGTTTAATAATGCTTTTGGAACTCTTCCATTGTTCTCATAATTTCGCTGATGTTTAACAATGCTTTGGAACTCTTCCATTGTTCTCGGAATTCCGCTGATGTTTAACAATGCTTTGGAACTCTTCCATTGTTCTCAGAATTCTGGTGAAGTTTAAAAATGCTTTGGAACTCTTCCATTGTTCACGGAATTCTGCTGAAGTTTAAAAAGCTTTGGAACTCTTCCATTGTTCTGGGAATTCTGCTGAAGTTTAAAATTGTTTGGAACTCTTCCATTGTGCTCGGAATTCAGCTGATGTTTAATAATGCTTTTGGAACTCTTCCATTGTTCTCATAATTCCGCTGATGTTTAACAATGCTTTGGAACTCTTCCATTGTTCTCGGAATTCTGCTGAAGTTTAAAAATGCTTTGGAACTCTTCCATTGTTCACGGAATTCTGCTGAAGTTTAAAAAGCTTTGGAACTCTTCCATTGTTCTGGGAATTCTGCTGAAGTTTAACATTGTTTGGAACTCTTCCATTGTGCTCGGAATTCAGCTGATGTTTAATAATGCTTTTGGAACTCTTCCATTGTTCACGGAATTCTGCTGAAATTTAAAAAGCTTTGGAACTCTTCCATTGTTCTGGGAATTCTGCTGAAGTTTAAAATTGCTTTGGAACTCTTCCATTGTCCTCGGAATTCCACTGATGTTTAATAATGCTTTTGGAACTCTTCCATTGTTCTCATAATTTCGCTGATGTTTAACAATGCTTTGGAACTCTTCCATTGTTCTCGGAATTCCGCTGATGTTTAACAATGCTTTGGAACTCTTCCATTGTTCTCGGAATTCTGGTGAAGTTTAAAAATGCTTTGGAACTCTTCCATTGTTCACGGAATTCTGCTGAAGTTTAAAAAGCTTTGGAACTCTTCCATTGTTCTGGGAATTCTGCTGAAGTTTAAAATTGCTTTGGAACTCTTCCATTGTGCTCGGAATTCAGCTGATGTTTAATAATGCTTATGGAACTCTTCCATTGTTCTCATAATTCCGCTGATGTTTAACAATGCTTAGGAACTCTTCCATTGTTCTCGGAATTCTGGTGAAGTTTAAAAATGCTTTGGAACTCTTCCATTGTTCACGGAATTCTGCTGAAGTTTAAAAAGGTTTGGAACTCTTACATTGTTCTGGGAATACTGCTGAAGTTTAAAATTGCTTTGGAACTCTTCCATTGTCCTCGGAATTCCACTGATGTTTAATAATGCTTTTGGAACTCTTCCATTGTTCTCGGAATTCCGCTGATGTTTAACAATGCTTTGAAACTCTTCCATTGTTCTCGGAATTCTGGTGAAGTTTAAAAATGCTTTGGAACTCTTCCATTGTTCACGGAATTCTGCTGAAGTTTAAAAAGCTTTGGAACTCTTCCATTGTTCTGGGAATTCTGCTGAAGTTTAAAATTGCATTGGAACTCTTCCATTGTGCTCGGAATTCCACTGATGTTTGATAATGCTTTTGGAACTCTTCCATTGTTCTCATAATTCCGCTGATGTTTAACAATGCTTTGGAACTCTTCCATTGTTCTCGGAATTCTGCTGATGTTTAAAAATGCTTTGGAACTCTTCCATTGTTCACGGAAATCTTCTGAAGTTTAAAAATCTTTGGAACTCTTCCATTGTTCTGGGAATTCTTCTGAAGTTTAAAAAGCTTTGGAACTCTTCCATTGTTCTGGGAATTCTGCTGAAGATTAAAATTGCTTTGGTACTCTTCCATTGTTCTCGTAATTCTGCTGATGTTTAACAATGCTTTGGAACTCTTCCATTGTTCTCGGAATTCCGCTTATGTTTAACAATGCTTTATGAACTCTTCCATTGTTCTCTGAATTCCACTGTAGTTTCAAAATGCTTTGGAACCCTTCCATTGTTCTCGGAATTCCGCTGAAGTTTAACAATGCTTTGGAACTCTTCCATTGTTATCGGAATTCTGCTGAAGTTTAAAAATGCTTTGGAACTCTTCCATTGTTCAAGGAATTCTGCTGAAGTTTAAAAAGCTTTGGAACTCTTCCATTGTTCTGGGAATTCTGCTGAAGTTTAAAATTGCTTTGGAACTCTTCCATTGTCCCCGGAATTCCACTGATGTTTAATAATGCTTTTGGAACTCTTCCATTGTTCTCATAATTCCGCTGATGTTTAACAATGCTTTGGAACTCTTCCATTGTTCTCGGAATTCCGCTGATGTTTAACAATGCTTTGGAACTCTTCCATTGTTCAGGGAATTCTGCTGAAGTTTAAAAAGCTTTGGAACTCTTCCATTGTTCTGGGAATTCTGCTGAAGTTTAAAATTGCTTTGAAACTCTTCCATTGTGCTCAGAATTCCGCTGATGTTCAATAATGCTTTTGGAACTCTTCCATTGTTCTCATAATTTCGCTGATGTTTAACAATGCTTTGGAACTCTTCCATTGTTCTCGGAATTCCGCTGATGTTTAACAATGCTTTGGAACTCTTCCATTGTTCTCAGAATTCTGGTGAAGTTTAAAAATGCTTTGGAACTCTTCCATTGTTCACGGAATTCTGCTGAAGTTTAAAAAGCTTTGGAACTCTTCCATTGTTCTGGGAATTCTGCTGAAGTTTAAAATTGTTTGGAACTCTTCCATTGTGCTCGGAATTCAGCTGATGTTTAATAATGCTTTTGGAACTCTTCCATTGTTCTCATAATTCCGCTGATGTTTAACAATGCTTTGGAACTCTTCCATTGTTCTCGGAATTCTGCTGAAGTTTAAAAATGCTTTGGAACTCTTCCATTGTTCACGGAATTCTGCTGAAGTTTAAAAAGCTTTGGAACTCTTCCATTGTTCTGGGAATTCTGCTGAAGTTTAACATTGTTTGGAACTCTTCCATTGTGCTCGGAATTCAGCTGATGTTTAATAATGCTTTTGGAACTCTTCCATTGTTCACGGAATTCTGCTGAAATTTAAAAAGCTTTGGAACTCTTCCATTGTTCTGGGAATTCTGCTGAAGTTTAAAATTGCTTTGGAACTCTTCCATTGTCCTCGGAATTCCACTGATGTTTAATAATGCTTTTGGAACTCTTCCATTGTTCTCATAATTTCGCTGATGTTTAACAATGCTTTGGAACTCTTCCATTGTTCTCGGAATTCCGCTGATGTTTAACAATGCTTTGGAACTCTTCCATTGTTCTCGGAATTCTGGTGAAGTTTAAAAATGCTTTGGAACTCTTCCATTGTTCACGGAATTCTGCTGAAGTTTAAAAAGCTTTGGAACTCTTCCATTGTTCTGGGAATTCTGCTGAAGTTTAAAATTGCTTTGGAACTCTTCCATTGTGCTCGGAATTCAGCTGATGTTTAATAATGCTTATGGAACTCTTCCATTGTTCTCATAATTCCGCTGATGTTTAACAATGCTTAGGAACTCTTCCATTGTTCTCGGAATTCTGGTGAAGTTTAAAAATGCTTTGGAACTCTTCCATTGTTCACGGAATTCTGCTGAAGTTTAAAAAGGTTTGGAACTCTTACATTGTTCTGGGAATACTGCTGAAGTTTAAAATTGCTTTGGAACTCTTCCATTGTCCTCGGAATTCCACTGATGTTTAATAATGCTTTTGGAACTCTTCCATTGTTCTCGGAATTCCGCTGATGTTTAACAATGCTTTGAAACTCTTCCATTGTTCTCGGAATTCTGGTGAAGTTTAAAAATGCTTTGGAACTCTTCCATTGTTCACGGAATTCTGCTGAAGTTTAAAAAGCTTTGGAACTCTTCCATTGTTCTGGGAATTCTGCTGAAGTTTAAAATTGCATTGGAACTCTTCCATTGTGCTCGGAATTCCACTGATGTTTGATAATGCTTTTGGAACTCTTCCATTGTTCTCATAATTCCGCTGATGTTTAACAATGCTTTGGAACTCTTCCATTGTTCTCGGAATTCTGCTGATGTTTAAAAATGCTTTGGAACTCTTCCATTGTTCACGGAAATCTTCTGAAGTTTAAAAATCTTTGGAACTCTTCCATTGTTCTGGGAATTCTTCTGAAGTTTAAAAAGCTTTGGAACTCTTCCATTGTTCTGGGAATTCTGCTGAAGATTAAAATTGCTTTGGTACTCTTCCATTGTTCTCGTAATTCTGCTGATGTTTAACAATGCTTTGGAACTCTTCCATTGTTCTCGGAATTCCGCTGATGTTTAACAATGCTTTATGAACTCTTCCATTGTTCTCTGAATTCCACTGTAGTTTCAAAATGCTTTGGAACCCTTCCATTGTTCTCGGAATTCCGCTGAAGTTTAACAATGCTTTGGAACTCTTCCATTGTTATCGGAATTCTGCTGAAGTTTAAAAATGCTTTGGAACTCTTCCATTGTTCAAGGAATTCTGCTGAAGTTTAAAAAGCTTTGGAACTCTTCCATTGTTCTGGGAATTCTGCTGAAGTTTAAAATTGCTTTGGAACTCTTCCATTGTCCCCGGAATTCCACTGATGTTTAATAATGCTTTTGGAACTCTTCCATTGTTCTCATAATTCCGCTGATGTTTAACAATGCTTTGGAACTCTTCCATTGTTCTCGGAATTCCGCTGATGTTTAACAATGCTTTGGAACTCTTCCATTGTTCAGGGAATTCTGCTGAAGTTTAAAAAGCTTTGGAACTCTTCCATTGTTCTGGGAATTCTGCTGAAGTTTAAAATTGCTTTGAAACTCTTCCATTGTGCTCGGAATTCCGCTGATGTTCAATAATGCTTTTGGAACTCTTCCATTGTTCTCATAATTCCGCTGATGTTTAACAATGCTTTGGAACTCTTCCATTGTTCTCGGAATTCTGCTGACGTTTAAAAATGCTTTGGAACTCTTCCATTGTTCACGGAAATCTGCTGAAGTTTAAAAAGCTTTGGAACTGTTCCATTGTTCTGGGAATTCTTCTGAAGTTTAAAAAGCTTTGGAACTCTTCCATTGTTCTGGGAATTCTGCTGAAGATTAAAATTGCTTTGGTAATCTTCCATTGTTCTCTTAATTCTGCTGATGTTTAACAATGCTTTGGAACTCTTCCATTGTTCTCGGAATTCCGCTGATGTTTAACAATGCTTTGGAACTCTTCCATTGTTCTCTGAATTCCACTGTAATTTCAAAATGCTTTGGAACCCTTCCATTGTTCTCGGAATTCTGATGAAGTTTAACAATGCTTTGGAACTCTTCCATTGTTATCGGAATTCTGCTGAAGTTTAAAAATGCTTTGGAACTCTTCCATTGTTCTCCGAATTCTGCTGAAGTTTAAAAATGCTTTGGAACTTTTCCATTGTTCTCGGAATTCTGCTGAAGTTTAAAAAAGCTTTGGAACTCTTCCAATGTTCTCGGAATTCCACTGATGTTTAATAATGCTTTTGGAACTCTTCCATTGTTCTCATAATTCCGCTGATGTTTAAAAATGCTTTGGAACTCTTCCATTGTTCACGGAAATCTGCTGAAGTTTAAAAAGCTTTGGAACTCTTCCATTGTTCTGGGAATTCTTCTGAAGTTTAAAAAGCTTTGGAACTCTACCATTGTTCTGGGAATTCTGCTGAAGATTAAAATTGCTTTGGTACTCTTCCATTGTTCTCGGAATTCCGCTGATGTTTAACAATGCTTTGGAACTCTTCAATTGTTCTCTGAATTCCACTGTAGTTTCAAAATGCTTTGGAACCCTTCCATTGTTCTCGGAATTCCGCTGAAGTTTAACAATGCTTTGGAACTCTTCCATTGTTATCGGAATTCTGCTGAAGTTTAAAAATGCTTTGGAACTCTTCCATTGTTCTCGGAATTCTGCTGAAGTTTAAAAATGCTTTGGAACTTTTCCATTGTTCTCGGAATTCTGCTGAAGTTTAAAAAAGCTTTGGAACTCTTCCAATGTTCTCGGAATTCCGCTGATGTTTAACAATGCTTTGGAACTCTTCCATTGTTCTCTGAATTCCACTGTAGTTTCAAAATGCTTTATAACCCTTCCATTGTTCTCGGAATTCTGCTGAAGTTTAACAATGCTTTGGAACTCTTGCATTGTTATCGGAATTCTGCTGAAGTTTAAAAATGCTTTGGAACTCTTCCATTGTTCTCCGAATTCTGCTGAAGTTTAAAAATGCTTTGGAACTTTTCCATTGTTCTCGGAATTCTGCTGAAGTTTAAAAAAGCTTTGGAACTCTTCCAATGTTCTCGGAATTCCACTGATGTTTAACAATGCTTTGGAACTCTTCCATTGTTCTCTGAATTCCACTGTAGTTTCAAAATGCTTTGGAACCCTTCCATTGTTCTCGGAATTCCGCTGAAGTTTAACAATGCTTTGGAACTCTTCCATTGTTATCGGAATTCTGCTGAAGTTTAAAAATGCTTTGGAACTATTCCATTGTTCTGGGAATTCTGCTGAAGTTTAAAATTGCTTTGGAACTCTTCCATTGTCCCCGGAATTCCACTGATGTTTAATAATGCTTTTGGAACTCTTCCATTGTTCTCATAATTCCGCTGATGTTTAAAAATGCTTTGGAACTCTTCCATTGTTCTCGGAGTTCCGCTGATGTTTAACAATGCTTTGGAACTCTTCCATTGTTCTCGGAATTCTGCTGACGTTTAAAAATGCTTTGGAACTCTTCCATTGTTCACGGAAATCTGCTGAAGTTTAAAAAGCTTTGGAACTCTTCCATTGTTCGGGGAATTCTTCTGAAGTTTAAAAAGCTTTGGAACTCTTCCATTGTTCTGGGAATTCTGCTGAATATTAAAATTGCTTTGGTACTCTTCCATTGTTCTCTTAATTCTGCTGATGTTTAACAATGCTTTGGAACTCTTCCATTGTTCTCGTAATTCCGCTGATGTTTAACAATGCTTTGGAACTCTTCCATTGTTCTCTGAATTCCACTGTAGTTTCAAAATGCTTTGGAACCCTTCCATTGTTCTCGGAATTCTGCTGAAGTTTAACAATGCTTTGGAACTCTTCCATTGTTATCGGAATTCTGCTGAAGTTTAAAAATGCTTTGGAACTCTTCCATTGTTCTCCGAATTCTGCTGAAGTTTAAAAATGCTTTGGAACTTTTCCATTGTTCTCGGAATTCTGCTGAAGTTTAAAAAAGCTTTGGAACTCTTCCAATGTTCTCGGAATTCCAGTGATGTTTAATAATGCTTTTGGAACTCTTCCATTTTTCTCGGAATTCCGCTGATGTTTAACAATGTTTTGGAACTCTTCCATTGTTCTCGGAATTCTGGTGAAGTTTAAAAATGCGTTGGAACTCTTCCATTGTTCACGGAATTCTGCTGAAATTTAAAAAGCTTTGGAACTCTTCCATTGTTCTGGGAATTCTGCTGAAGTTTAAAATTGCTTTGGAACTCTTCCATTGTCCTCGGAATTCCACTGATGTTTAATAATGCTTTTGGAACTCTTCCATTGTTCTCATAATTTCGCTGATGTTTAACAATGCTTTGGAACTCTTCCATTGTTCTCGGAATTCCGCTGATGTTTAACAATGCTTTGGAACTCTTCCATTGTTCTCGGAATTCTGGTGAAGTTTAAAAATGCTTTGGAACTCTTCCATTGTTCACGGAATTCTGCTGAAGTTTAAAAAGCTTTGGAACTCTTCCATTGTTCTGGGAATTCTGCTGAAGTTTAAAATTGTTTGGAACTCTTCCATTGTGCTCGGAATTCAGCTGATGTTTAATAATGCTTTTGGAACTCTTCCATTTTTCTCATAATTCCGCTGATGTTTAACAATGCTTTGGAACTCTTCCATTGTTCTCGGAATTCTGCTGAAGTTTAAAAATGCTTTGGAACTCTTCCATTGTTCACGGAATTCTGCTGAAGTTTAAAAAGCTTTGGAACTCTTCCATTGTTCTGGGAATTCTGCTGAAGTTTAAAATTGTTTGGAACTCTTCCATTGTGCTCGGAATTCAGCTGATGTTTAATAATGCTTTTGGAACTCTTCCATTGTTCTCATAATTCAGCTGATGTTTAACAATGCTTTGGAACTCTTCCATTGTTCACGGAAATCTGCTGAAGTTTAAAAAGCTTTGGAACTCTTCCATTGTTCTGGGAATTCTTCTGAAGTTTAAAAAGCTTTGGAACTCTACCATTGTTCTGGGAATTCTGCTGAAGATTAAAATTGCTTTGGTACTCTTCCATTGTTCTCGGAATTCCGCTGAAGTTTAACAATGCTTTGGAACTCTTCCATTGTTATCGGAATTCTGCTGAAGTTTAAAAATGCTTTGGAACTCTTCCATTGTTCTCGGAATTCTGCTGAAGTTTAAAAATGCTTTGGAACTTTTCCATTGTTCTCGGAATTCTGCTGAAGTTTAAAAAAGCTTTGGAACTCTTCCAATGTTCTCGGAATTCCGCTGATGTTTAACAATGCTTTGGAACTCTTCCATTGTTCTCTGAATTCCACTGTAGTTTCAAAATGCTTTGGAACCCTTCCATTGTTCTCGGAATTCTGCTGAAGTTTAACAATGCTTTGGAACTCTTCCATTGTTATCGGAATTCTGCTGAAGTTTAAAAATGCTTTGGAACTCTTCCATTGTTCTCCGAATTCTGCTGAAGTTTAAAAATGCTTTGGAACTTTTCCATTGTTCTCGGAATTCTTCTGAAGTTTAAAAAAGCTTTGGAACTCTTCCAATGTTCTCGGAATTCTACTGATGTTTAACAATGCTTTGGAACTCTTCCATTGTTCTCTGAATTCCACTGTAGTTTCAAAATGCTTTGGAACCCTTCCATTGTTCTCGGAATTCCGCTGAAGTTTAACAATGCTTTGGAACTCTTCCATTGTTATCGGAATTCTGCTGAAGTTTAAAAATGCTTTGGAACTCTTCCATTGTTCAAGGAATTCTGCTGAAGTTTAAAAAGCTTTGGAACTCTTCCATTGTTCTGGGAATTCTGCTGAAGTTTAAAATTGCTTTGGAACTCTTCCATTGTCCCCGGAATTCCACTGATGTTTAATAATGCTTTTGGAACTCTTCCATTGTTCTCATAATTCCGCTGATGTTTAACAATGCTTTGGAACTCTTCCATTGTTCTCGGAATTCCGCTGATGTTTAACAATGCTTTGGAACTCTTCCATTGTTCTCGGAATTCTGCTGACGTTTAAAAATGCTTTGGAACTCTTCCATTGTTCACGGAAATCTGCTGAAGTTTAAAAAGCTTTGGAACTCTTCCATTGTTCGGGGAATTCTTCTGAAGTTTAAAAAGCTTTGGAACTCTTCCATTGTTCTGGGAATTCTGCTGAAGATTAAAATTGCTTTGGTACTCTTCCATTGTTCTCTTAATTCTGCTGATGTTTAACAATGCTTTGGAACTCTTCCATTGTTCTCGGAATTCCGCTGATGTTTAACAATGCTTTGGAACTCTTCCATTGTTCTCTGAATTCCACTGTAGTTTCAAAATGCTTTGGAACCCTTCCATTGTTCTCGGAATTCTGCTGAAGTTTAACAATGCTTTGGAACTCTTCCATTGTTATCGGAATTCTGCTGAAGTTTAAAAATGCTTTGGAACTCTTCCATTGTTCTCCGAATTCTGCTGAAGTTTAAAAATGCTTTGGAACTTTTCCATTGTTCTCGGAATTCTGCTGAAGTTTAAAAAAGCTTTGGAACTCTTCCAATGTTCTCGGAATTCCACTGATGTTTAATAATGCTTTTGGAACTCTTCCATTGTTCTCATAATTCCGCTGATGTTTAACAATGCTTTGGAACTCTTCCATTGTTCACGGAAATCTGCTGAAGTTTAAAAAGCTTTGGAACTCTTCCATTGTTCTGGGAATTCTTCTGAAGTTTAAAAAGCTTTGGAACTCTACCATTGTTCTGGGAATTCTGCTGAAGATTAAAATTGCTTTGGTACTCTTCCATTGTTCTCGGAATTCCGCTGATGTTTAACAATGCTTTGGAACTCTTCAATTGTTCTCTGAATTCCACTGTAGTTTCAAAATGCTTTGGAACCCTTCCATTGTTCTCGGAATTCCGCTGAAGTTTAACAATGCTTTGGAACTCTTCCATTGTTATCGGAATTCTGCTGAAGTTTAAAAATGCTTTGGAACTCTTCCATTGTTCTCGGAATTCTGCTGAAGTTTAAAAATGCTTTGGAACTTTTCCATTGTTCTCGGAATTCTGCTGAAGTTTAAAAAAGCTTTGGAACTCTTCCAATGTTCTCGGAATTCCGCTGATGTTTAACAATGCTTTGGAACTCTTCCATTGTTCTCTGAATTCCACTGTAGTTTCAAAATGCTTTGGAACCCTTACATTGTTCTCGGAATTCTGCTGAAGTTTAACAATGCTTTGGAACTCTTGCATTGTTATCGGAATTCTGCTGAAGTTTAAAAATGCTTTGGAACTCTTCCATTGTTCTCCGAATTCTGCTGAAGTTTAAAAATGCTTTGGAACTTTTCCATTGTTCTCGGAATTCTGCTGAAGTTTAAAAAAGCTTTGGAACTCTTCCAATGTTCTCGGAATTCCACTGATGTTTAACAATGCTTTGGAACTCTTCCATTGTTCTCTGAATTCCACTGTAGTTTCAAAATGCTTTGGAACCCTTCCATTGTTCTCGGAATTCCGCTGAAGTTTAACAATGCTTTGGAACTCTTCCATTGTTATCGGAATTCTGCTGAAGTTTAAAAATGCTTTGGAACTCTTCCATTGTTCTGGGAATTCTGCTGAAGTTTAAAATTGCTTTGGAACTCTTCCATTGTCCCCGGAATTCCACTGATGTTTAATAATGCTTTTGGAACTCTTCCATTGTTCTCATAATTCCGCTGATGTTTAAAAATGCTTTGGAACTCTTCCATTGTTCTCGGAGTTCCGCTGATGTTTAACAATGCTTTGGAACTCTTCCATTGTTCTCGGAATTCTGCTGACGTTTAAAAATGCTTTGGAACTCTTCCATTGTTCACGGAAATCTGCTGAAGTTTAAAAAGCTTTGGAACTCTTCCATTGTTCGGGGAATTCTTCTGAAGTTTAAAAAGCTTTGGAACTCTTCCATTGTTCTGGGAATTCTGCTGAATATTAAAATTGCTTTGGTACTCTTCCATTGTTCTCTTAATTCTGCTGATGTTTAACAATGCTTTGGAACTCTTCCATTGTTCTCGGAATTCCGCTGATGTTTAACAATGCTTTGGAACTCTTCCATTGTTCTCTGAATTCCACTGTAGTTTCAAAATGCTTTGGAACCCTTCCATTGTTCTCGGAATTCTGCTGAAGTTTAACAATGCTTTGGAACTCTTCCATTGTTATCGGAATTCTGCTGAAGTTTAAAAATGCTTTGGAACTCTTCCATTGTTCTCCGAATTCTGCTGAAGTTTAAAAATGCTTTGGAACTTTTCCATTGTTCTCGGAATTCTGCTGAAGTTTAAAAAAGCTTTGGAACTCTTCCAATGTTCTCGGAATTCCACTGATGTTTAATAATGCTTTTGGAACTCTTCCATTTTTCTCGGAATTCCGCTGATGTTTAACAATGTTTTGGAACTCTTCCATTGTTCTCGGAATTCTGGTGAAGTTTAAAAATGCGTTGGAACTCTTCCATTGTTCACGGAATTCTGCTGAAATTTAAAAAGCTTTGGAACTCTTCCATTGTTCTGGGAATTCTGCTGAAGTTTAAAATTGCTTTGGAACTCTTCCATTGTCCTCGGAATTCCACTGATGTTTAATAATGCTTTTGGAACTCTTCCATTGTTCTCATAATTTCGCTGATGTTTAACAATGCTTTGGAACTCTTCCATTGTTCTCGGAATTCCGCTGATGTTTAACAATGCTTTGGAACTCTTCCATTGTTCTCGGAATTCTGGTGAAGTTTAAAAATGCTTTGGAACTCTTCCATTGTTCACGGAATTCTGCTGAAGTTTAAAAAGCTTTGGAACTCTTCCATTGTTCTGGGAATTCTGCTGAAGTTTAAAATTGTTTGGAACTCTTCCATTGTGCTCGGAATTCAGCTGATGTTTAATAATGCTTTTGGAACTCTTCCATTTTTCTCATAATTCCGCTGATGTTTAACAATGCTTTGGAACTCTTCCATTGTTCTCGGAATTCTGCTGAAGTTTAAAAATGCTTTGGAACTCTTCCATTGTTCACGGAATTCTGCTGAAGTTTAAAAAGCTTTGGAACTCTTCCATTGTTCTGGGAATTCTGCTGAAGTTTAAAATTGTTTGGAACTCTTCCATTGTGCTCGGAATTCAGCTGATGTTTAATAATGCTTTTGGAACTCTTCCATTGTTCTCATAATTCAGCTGATGTTTAACAATGCTTTGGAACTCTTCCATTGTTCACGGAAATCTGCTGAAGTTTAAAAAGCTTTGGAACTCTTCCATTGTTCTGGGAATTCTTCTGAAGTTTAAAAAGCTTTGGAACTCTACCATTGTTCTGGGAATTCTGCTGAAGATTAAAATTGCTTTGGTACTCTTCCATTGTTCTCGGAATTCCGCTGAAGTTTAACAATGCTTTGGAACTCTTCCATTGTTATCGGAATTCTGCTGAAGTTTAAAAATGCTTTGGAACTCTTCCATTGTTCTCGGAATTCTGCTGAAGTTTAAAAATGCTTTGGAACTTTTCCATTGTTCTCGGAATTCTGCTGAAGTTTAAAAAAGCTTTGGAACTCTTCCAATGTTCTCGGAATTCCGCTGATGTTTAACAATGCTTTGGAACTCTTCCATTGTTCTCTGAATTCCACTGTAGTTTCAAAATGCTTTGGAACCCTTCCATTGTTCTCGGAATTCTGCTGAAGTTTAACAATGCTTTGGAACTCTTCCATTGTTATCGGAATTCTGCTGAAGTTTAAAAATGCTTTGGAACTCTTCCATTGTTCTCCGAATTCTGCTGAAGTTTAAAAATGCTTTGGAACTTTTCCATTGTTCTCGGAATTCTTCTGAAGTTTAAAAAAGCTTTGGAACTCTTCCAATGTTCTCGGAATTCTACTGATGTTTAACAATGCTTTGGAACTCTTCCATTGTTCTCTGAATTCCACTGTAGTTTCAAAATGCTTTGGAACCCTTCCATTGTTCTCGGAATTCCGCTGAAGTTTAACAATGCTTTGGAACTCTTCCATTGTTATCGGAATTCTGCTGAAGTTTAAAAATGCTTTGGAACTCTTCCATTGTTCAAGGAATTCTGCTGAAGTTTAAAAAGCTTTGGAACTCTTCCATTGTTCTGGGAATTCTGCTGAAGTTTAAAATTGCTTTGGAACTCTTCCATTGTCCCCGGAATTCCACTGATGTTTAATAATGCTTTTGGAACTCTTCCATTGTTCTCATAATTCCGCTGATGTTTAACAATGCTTTGGAACTCTTCCATTGTTCTCGGAATTCCGCTGATGTTTAACAATGCTTTGGAACTCTTCCATTGTTCTCGGAATTCTGCTGACGTTTAAAAATGCTTTGGAACTCTTCCATTGTTCACGGAAATCTGCTGAAGTTTAAAAAGCTTTGGAACTCTTCCATTGTTCGGGGAATTCTTCTGAAGTTTAAAAAGCTTTGGAACTCTTCCATTGTTCTGGGAATTCTGCTGAAGATTAAAATTGCTTTGGTACTCTTCCATTGTTCTCTTAATTCTGCTGATGTTTAACAATGCTTTGGAACTCTTCCATTGTTCTCGGAATTCCGCTGATGTTTAACAATGCTTTGGAACTCTTCCATTGTTCTCTGAATTCCACTGTAGTTTCAAAATGCTTTGGAACCCTTCCATTGTTCTCGGAATTCTGCTGAAGTTTAACAATGCTTTGGAACTCTTCCATTGTTATCGGAATTCTGCTGAAGTTTAAAAATGCTTTGGAACTCTTCCATTGTTCTCCGAATTCTGCTGAAGTTTAAAAATGCTTTGGAACTTTTCCATTGTTCTCGGAATTCTGCTGAAGTTTAAAAAAGCTTTGGAACTCTTCCAATGTTCTCGGAATTCCACTGATGTTTAATAATGCTTTTGGAACTCTTCCATTTTTCTCGGAATTCCGCTGATGTTTAACAATGTTTTGGAACTCTTCCATTGTTCTCGGAATTCTGGTGAAGTTTAAAAATGCGTTGGAACTCTTCCATTGTTCACGGAATTCTGCTGAAATTTAAAAAGCTTTGGAACTCTTCCATTGTTCTGGGAATTCTGCTGAAGTTTAAAATTGCTTTGGAACTGTTCCATTGTCCTCGGAATTCCACTGATGTTTAATAATGCTTTTGGAACTCTTCCATTGTTCTCATAATTTCGCTGATGTTTAACAATGCTTTGGAACTCTTCCATTGTTCTCGGAATTCCGCTGATGTTTAACAATGCTTTGGAACTCTTCCATTGTTCTCGGAATTCTGGTGAAGTTTAAAAATGCTTTGGAACTCTTCCATTGTTCACGGAATTCTGCTGAAGTTTAAAAAGCTTTGGAACTCTTCCATTGTTCTGGGAATTCTGCTGAAGTTTAAAATTGTTTGGAACTCTTCCATTGTGCTCGGAATTCAGCTGATGTTTAATAATGCTTTTGGAACTCTTCCATTGTTCTCATAATTCCGCTGATGTTTAACAATGCTTTGGAACTCTTCCATTGTTCTCGGAATTCTGCTGAAGTTTAAAAATGCTTTGGAACTCTTCCATTGTTCACGGAATTCTGCTGAAGTTTAAAAAGCTTTGGAACTCTTCCATTGTTCTGGGAATTCTGCTGAAGTTAAAATTGTTTGGAACTCTTCCATTGTGCTCGGAATTCAGCTGATGTTTAATAATGCTTTTGGAACTCTTCCATTGTTCTCATAATTCCGCTGATGTTTAACAATGCTTTGGAACTCTTCCATTGTTCACGGAAATCTGCTGAAGTTTAAAAAGCTTTGGAACTCTTCCATTGTTCTGGGAATTCTTCTGAAGTTTAAAAAGCTTTGGAACTCTACCATTGTTCTGGGAATTCTGCTGAAGATTAAAATTGCTTTGGTACTCTTCCATTGTACTCGGAATTCCGCTGATGTTTAACAATGCTTTGGAACTCTTCAATTGTTCTCTGAATTCCACTGTAGTTTCAAAATGCTTTGGAACCCTTCCATTGTTCTCGGAATTCCGCTGAAGTTTAACAATGCTTTGGAACTCTTCCATTGTTCTCGGAATTCTGCTGATGTTTAAAAATGCTTTGGAACTCTTCCATTGTTCACGGAAATCTTCTGAAGTTTAAAAAGCTTTGGAACTCTTCCATTGTTCTGGGAATTCTTCTGAAGTTTAAAAAGCTTTGGAACTCTTCCATTGTTCTGGGAATTCTGCTGAATTTTAAAATTGCTTTGGAACTCTTCCATTGTCCTCGGAATTCCACTGATGTTTAATAATGCTTTTGGAACTCTTCCATTGTTCTCATAATTTCGCTGATGTTTAACAATGCTTTGGAACTCTTCCATTGTTCTCGGAATTCCGCTGATGTTTAACAATGCTTTGGAACTCTTCCATTGTTCTCCGAATTCTGGTGAAGTTTAAAAATGCTTTGGAACTCTTCCATTGTTCACGGAATTCCACTGTAGTTTCAAAATGCTTTGGAACCCTTCCATTGTTCTCGGAATTCTGCTGAAGTTTAACAATGCTTTGGAACTCTTCCATTGTTATCGGAATTCTGCTGAAGTTTAAAAATGCTTTGGAACTCTTCCATTGTTCTCCGAATTCTGCTGAAGTTTAAAAATGCTTTGGAACTTTTCCATTGTTCTCGGAATTCTGCTGAAGTTTAAAAAAGCTTTGGAACTCTCCCAATGTTCTCGGAATTCCACTGATGTTTAACAATGCTTTGGAACTCTTCCATTGTTCTCTGAATTCCACTGTAGTTTCAAAATGCTTTGGAACCCTTCCATTGTTCTCGGAATTCCGCTGAAGTTTAACAATGCTTTGGAACTTTTCATTGTTATCGGAATTCTGCTGAAGTTTAAAAATGCTTTGGAACTCTTCCATTGTTCAAGGAATTCTGCTGAAGTTTAAAAAGCTTTGGAACTCTTCTATTGTTCTGGGAATTCTGCTGAAGTTTAAAATTGCTTTGGAACTCTTCCATTGTCCCCGGAATTCCACTGATGTTTAATAATGCTTTTGGAACTCTTCCATTGTTCTCATAATTCCGCTGATGTTTAACAATGCTTTGGAACTCTTCCATTGTTCTCGGAATTCCGCTGATGTTTAACAATGCTTTGGAACTCTTCCATTGTTCTCGGAATTCTGCTGACGTTTAAAAATGCTTTGGAACTCTTCCATTGTTCACGGAAATCTGCTGAAGTTTAAAAAGCTTTGGAACTCTTCCATTGTTCGGGGAATTCTTCTGAAGTTTAAAAAGCTTTGGAACTCTTCCATTGTTCTGGGAATTCTGCTGAAGATTAAAATTGCTTTGGTACTCTTCCATTGTTCTCTTAATTCTGCTGATGTTTAACAATGCTTTGGAACTCTTCCATTGTTCTCGGAATTCCGCTGATGTTTAACAATGCTTTGGAACTCTTCCATTGTTCTCTGAATTCCACTGTAGTTTCAAAATGCTTTGGAACCCTTCCATTGTTCTCGGAATTCTGCTGAAGTTTAACAATGCTTTGGAACTCTTCCATTGTTATCGGAATTCTGCTGAAGTTTAAAAATGCTTTGGAACTCTTCCATTGTTCTCCGAATTCTGCTGAAGTTTAAAAATGCTTTGGAACTTTTCCATTGTTCTCGGAATTCTGCTGAAGTTTAAAAAAGCTTTGGAACTCTTCCAATGTTCTCGGAATTCCACTGATGTTTAATAATGCTTTTGGAACTCTTCCATTTCTCTCGGAATTCCGCTGATGTTTAACAATGTTTTGGAACTCTTCCATTGTTCTCGGAATTCTGGTGAAGTTTAAAAATGCGTTGGAACTCTTCCATTGTTCACGGAATTCTGCTGAAATTTAAAAAGCTTTGGAACTCTTCCATTGTTCTGGGAATTCTGCTGAAGTTTAAAATTGCTTTGGAACTCTTCCATTGTCCTCGGAATTCCACTGATGTTTAATAATGCTTTTGGAACTCTTCCATTGTTCTCATAATTTCGCTGATGTTTAACAATGCTTTGGAACTCTTCCATTGTTCTCGGAATTCCGCTGATGTTTAACAATGCTTTGGAACTCTTCCATTGTTCTCAGAATTCTGGTGAAGTTTAAAAATGCTTTGGAACTCTTCCATTGTTCACGGAATTCTGCTGAAGTTTAAAAAGCTTTGGAACTCTTCCATTGTTCTGGGAATTCTGCTGAAGTTTAAAATTGTTTGGAACTCTTCCATTGTGCTCGGAATTCAGCTGATGTTTAATAATGCTTTTGGAACTCTTCCATTGTTCTCATAATTCCGCTGATGTTTAACAATGCTTTGGAACTCTTCCATTGTTCTCGGAATTCTGCTGAAGTTTAAAAATGCTTTGGAACTCTTCCATTGTTCACGGAATTCTGCTGAAATTTAAAAAGCTTTGGAACTCTTCCATTGTTCTGGGAATTCTGCTGAAGTTTAAAATTGCTTTGGAACTCTTCCATTGTCCTCGGAATTCCACTGATGTTTAATAATGCTTTTGGAACTCTTCCATTGTTCTCATAATTTCGCTGATGTTTAACAATGCTTTGGAACTCTTCCATTGTTCTCGGAATTCCGCTGATGTTTAACAATGCTTTGGAACTCTTCCATTGTTCTCGGAATTCCGCTGATGTTTAACAATGCTTTGGAACTCTTCCATTGTTCTCGGAATTCTGCTGACGTTTAAAAATGCTTTGGAACTCTTCCATTGTTCACGGAAATCTGCTGAAGTTTAAAAAGCTTTGGAACTCTTCCATTGTTCGGGGAATTCTTCTGAAGTTTAAAATGCTTTGGAACTCTTCCATTGTTCTCGGAATTCTGCTGACGTTTAAAAATGCTTTGGAACTCTTCCATTGTTCACGGAATTCTGCTGAAGTTTAAAAAGGTTTGGAACTCTTACATTGTTCTGGGAATACTGCTGAAGTTTAAAATTGCTTTGGAACTCTTCCATTGTCCTCGGAATTCCACTGATGTTTAATAATGCTTTTGGAACTCTTCCATTGTTCTCGGAATTCCGCTGATGTTTAACAATGCTTTGAAACTCTTCCATTGTTCTCGGAATTCTGGTGAAGTTTAAAAATGCTTTGGAACTCTTCCATTGTTCACGGAATTCTGCTGAAGTTTAAAAAGCTTTGGAACTCTTCCATTGTTCTGGGAATTCTGCTGAAGTTTAAAATTGCATTGGAACTCTTCCATTGTGCTCGGAATTCCGCTGATGTTTGATAATGCTTTTGGAACTCTTCCATTGTTCTCATAATTCCGCTGATGTTTAACAATGCTTTGGAACTCTTCCATTGTTCACGGAAATCTTCTGAAGTTTAAAAATCTTTGGAACTCTTCCATTGTTCTGGGAATTCTTCTGAAGTTTAAAAAGCTTTGGAACTCTTCCATTGTTCTGGGAATTCTGCTGAAGATTAAAATTGCTTTGGTACTCTTCCATTGTTCTCGTAATTCTGCTGATGTTTAACAATGCTTTGGAACTCTTCCATTGTTCTCGGAATTCCGCTGATGTTTAACAATGCTTTATGAACTCTTCCATTGTTCTCTGAATTCCACTGTAGTTTCAAAATGCTTTGGAACCCTTCCATTGTTCTCGGAATTCCGCTGAAGTTTAACAATGCTTTGGAACTCTTCCATTGTTATCGGAATTCTGCTGAAGTTTAAAAATGCTTTGGAACTCTTCCATTGTTCAAGGAATTCTGCTGAAGTTTAAAAAGCTTTGGAACTCTTCCATTGTTCTGGGAATTCTGCTGAAGTTTAAAATTGCTTTGGAACTCTTCCATTGTCCCCGGAATTCCACTGATGTTTAATAATGCTTTTGGAACTCTTCCATTGTTCTCATAATTCCGCTGATGTTTAACAATGCTTTGGAACTCTTCCATTGTTCTCGGAATTCCGCTGATGTTTAACAATGCTTTGGAACTCTTCCATTGTTCAGGGAATTCTGCTGAAGTTTAAAAAGCTTTGGAACTCTTCCATTGTTCTGGGAATTCTGCTGAAGTTTAAAATTGCTTTGAAACTCTTCCATTGTGCTCGGAATTCCGCTGATGTTCAATAATGCTTTTGGAACTCTTCCATTGTTCTCATAATTCCGCTGATGTTTAACAATGCTTTGGAACTCTTCCATTGTTCTCGGAATTCTGCTGACGTTTAAAAATGCTTTGGAACTCTTCCATTGTTCACGGAAATCTGCTGAAGTTTAAAAAGCTTTGGAACTGTTCCATTGTTCTGGGAATTCTTCTGAAGTTTAAAAAGCTTTGGAACTCTTCCATTGTTCTGGGAATTCTGCTGAAGATTAAAATTGCTTTGGTAATCTTCCATTGTTCTCTTAATTCTGCTGATGTTTAACAATGCTTTGGAACTCTTCCATTGTTCTCGGAATTCCGCTGATGTTTAACAATGCTTTGGAACTCTTCCATTGTTCTCTGAATTCCACTGTAGTTTCAAAATGCTTTGGAACCCTTCCATTGTTCTCGGAATTCCGCTGAAGTTTAACAATGCTTTGGAACTTTTCATTGTTATCGGAATTCTGCTGAAGTTTAAAAATGCTTTGGAACTCTTCCATTGTTCAAGGAATTCTGCTGAAGTTTAAAAAGCTTTGGAACTCTTCTATTGTTCTGGGAATTCTGCTGAAGTTTAAAATTGCTTTGGAACTCTTCCATTGTCCCCGGAATTCCACTGATGTTTAATAATGCTTTTGGAACTCTTCCATTGTTCTCATAATTCCGCTGATGTTTAACAATGCTTTGGAACTCTTCCATTGTTCTCGGAATTCCGCTGATGTTTAACAATGCTTTGGAACTCTTCCATTGTTCTCGGAATTCTGCTGACGTTTAAAAATGCTTTGGAACTCTTCCATTGTTCACGGAAATCTGCTGAAGTTTAAAAAGCTTTGGAACTCTTCCATTGTTCGGGGAATTCTTCTGAAGTTTAAAAAGCTTTGGAACTCTTCCATTGTTCTGGGAATTCTGCTGAAGATTAAAATTGCTTTGGTACTCTTCCATTGTTCTCTTAATTCTGCTGATGTTTAACAATGCTTTGGAACTCTTCCATTGTTCTCGGAATTCCGCTGATGTTTAACAATGCTTTGGAACTCTTCCATTGTTCTCTGAATTCCACTGTAGTTTCAAAATGCTTTGGAACCCTTCCATTGTTCTCGGAATTCTGCTGAAGTTTAACAATGCTTTGGAACTCTTCCATTGTTATCGGAATTCTGCTGAAGTTTAAAAATGCTTTGGAACTCTTCCATTGTTCTCCGAATTCTGCTGAAGTTTAAAAATGCTTTGGAACTTTTCCATTGTTCTCGGAATTCTGCTGAAGTTTAAAAAAGCTTTGGAACTCTTCCAATGTTCTCGGAATTCCACTGATGTTTAATAATGCTTTTGGAACTCTTCCATTTTTCTCGGAATTCCGCTGATGTTTAACAATGTTTTTGAACTCTTCCATTGTTCTCGGAATTCTGGTGAAGTTTAAAAATGCGTTGGAACTCTTCCATTGTTCACGGAATTCTGCTGAAATTTAAAAAGCTTTGGAACTCTTCCATTGTTCTGGGAATTCTGCTGAAGTTTAAAATTGCTTTGGAACTCTTCCATTGTCCTCGGAATTCCACTGATGTTTAATAATGCTTTTGGAACTCTTCCATTGTTCTCATAATTTCGCTGATGTTTAACAATGATTTGGAACTCTTCCATTGTTCTCGGAATTCCGCTGATGTTTAACAATGCTTTGGAACTCTTCCATTGTTCTCAGAATTCTGGTGAAGTTTAAAAATGCTTTGGAACTCTTCCATTGTTCACGGAATTCTGCTGAAGTTTAAAAAGCTTTGGAACTCTTCCATTGTTCTGGGAATTCTGCTGAAGTTTAAAATTGTTTGGATCTCTTCCATTGTGCTCGGAATTCAGCTGATGTTTAATAATGCTTTTGGAACTCTTCCATTGTTCTCATAATTCCGCTGATGTTTAACAATGCTTTGGAACTCTTCCATTGTTCTCGGAATTCTGCTGAAGTTTAAAAATGCTTTGGAACTCTTCCATTGTTCACGGAATTCTGCTGAAGTTTAAAAAGCTTTGGAACTCTTCCATTGTTCTGGGAATTCTGCTGAAGTTTAACATTGTTTGGAACTCTTCCATTGTGCTCGGAATTCAGCTGATGTTTAATAATGCTTTTGGAACTCTTCCATTGTTCACGGAATTCTGCTGAAATTTAAAAAGCTTTGGAACTCTTCCATTGTTCTGGGAATTCTGCTGAAGTTTAAAATTGCTTTGGAACTCTTCCATTGTCCTCGGAATTCCACTGATGTTTAATAATGCTTTTGGAACTCTTCCATTGTTCTCATAATTTCGCTGATGTTTAACAATGCTTTGGAACTCTTCCATTGTTCTCGGAATTCCGCTGATGTTTAACAATGCTTTGGAACTCTTCCATTGTTCTCGGAATTCTGGTGAAGTTTAAAAATGCTTTGGAACTCTTCCATTGTTCACGGAATTCTGCTGAAGTTTAAAAAGCTTTGGAACTCTTCCATTGTTCTGGGAATTCTGCTGAAGTTTAAAATTGCTTTGGAACTCTTCCATTGTGCTCGGAATTCAGCTGATGTTTAATAATGCTTATGGAACTCTTCCATTGTTCTCATAATTCCGCTGATGTTTAACAATGCTTAGGAACTCTTCCATTGTTCTCGGAATTCTGGTGAAGTTTAAAAATGCTTTGGAACTCTTCCATTGTTCACGGAATTCTGCTGAAGTTTAAAAAGGTTTGGAACTCTTACATTGTTCTGGGAATACTGCTGAAGTTTAAAATTGCTTTGGAACTCTTCCATTGTCCTCGGAATTCCACTGATGTTTAATAATGCTTTTGGAACTCTTCCATTGTTCTCGGAATTCCGCTGATGTTTAACAATGCTTTGAAACTCTTCCATTGTTCTCGGAATTCTGGTGAAGTTTAAAAATGCTTTGGAACTCTTCCATTGTTCACGGAATTCTGCTGAAGTTTAAAAAGCTTTGGAACTCTTCCATTGTTCTGGGAATTCTGCTGAAGTTTAAAATTGCATTGGAACTCTTCCATTGTGCTCGGAATTCCGCTGATGTTTGATAATGCTTTTGGAACTCTTCCATTGTTCTCATAATTCCGCTGATGTTTAACAATGCTTTGGAACTCTTCCATTGTTCTCGGAATTCTGCTGATGTTTAAAAATGCTTTGGAACTCTTCCATTGTTCACGGAAATCTTCTGAAGTTTAAAAATCTTTGGAACTCTTCCATTGTTCTGGGAATTCTTCTGAAGTTTAAAAAGCTTTGGAACTCTTCCATTGTTCTGGGAATTCTGCTGAAGATTAAAATTGCTTTGGTACTCTTCCATTGTTCTCGTAATTCTGCTGATGTTTAACAATGCCTTGGAACTCTTCCATTGTTCTCGGAATTCCGCTGATGTTTAACAATGCTTTATGAACTCTTCCATTGTTCTCTGAATTCCACTGTAGTTTCAAAATGCTTTGGAACCCTTCCATTGTTCTCGGAATTCCGCTGAAGTTTAACAATGCTTTGGAACTCTTCCATTGTTATCGGAATTCTGCTGAAGTTTAAAAATGCTTTGGAACTCTTCCATTGTTCAAGGAATTCTGCTGAAGTTTAAAAAGCTTTGGAACTCTTCCATTGTTCTGGGAATTCTGCTGAAGTTTAAAATTGCTTTGGAACTCTTCCATTGTCCCCGGAATTCCACTGATGTTTAATAATGCTTTTGGAACTCTTCCATTGTTCTCATAATTCCGCTGATGTTTAACAATGCTTTGGAACTCTTCCATTGTTCTCGGAATTCCGCTGATGTTTAACAATGCTTTGGAACTCTTCCATTGTTCAGGGAATTCTGCTGAAGTTTAAAAAGCTTTGGAACTCTTCCATTGTTCTGGGAATTCTGCTGAAGTTTAAAATTGCTTTGAAACTCTTCCATTGTGCTCGGAATTCCGCTGATGTTCAATAATGCTTTTGGAACTCTTCCATTGTTCTCATAATTCCGCTGATGTTTAACAATGCTTTGGAACTCTTCCATTGTTCTCGGAATTCTGCTGACGTTTAAAAATGCTTTGGAACTCTTCCATTGTTCACGGAAATCTGCTGAAGTTTAAAAAGCTTTGGAACTGTTCCATTGTTCTGGGAATTCTTCTGAAGTTTAAAAAGCTTTGGAACTCTTCCATTGTTCTGGGAATTCTGCTGAAGATTAAAATTGCTTTGGTAATCTTCCATTGTTCTCTTAATTCTGCTGATGTTTAACAATGCTTTGGAACTCTTCCATTGTTCTCGGAATTCCGCTGATGTTTAACAATGCTTTGGAACTCTTCCATTGTTCTCTGAATTCCACTGTAATTTCAAAATGCTTTGGAACCCTTCCATTGTTCTCGGAATTCTGATGAAGTTTAACAATGCTTTGGAACTCTTCCATTGTTATCGGAATTCTGCTGAAGTTTAAAAATGCTTTGGAACTCTTCCATTGTTCTCCGAATTCTGCTGAAGTTTAAAAATGCTTTGGAACTTTTCCATTGTTCTCGGAATTCTGCTGAAGTTTAAAAAAGCTTTGGAACTCTTCCAATGTTCTCGGAATTCCACTGATGTTTAATAATGCTTTTGGAACTCTTCCATTGTTCTCATAATTCCGCTGATGTTTAACAATGCTTTGGAACTCTTCCATTGTTCACGGAAATCTGCTGAAGTTTAAAAAGCTTTGGAACTCTTCCATTGTTCTGGGAATTCTTCTGAAGTTTAAAAAGCTTTGGAACTCTACCATTGTTCTGGGAATTCTGCTGAAGATTAAAATTGCTTTGGTACTCTTCCATTGTTCTCGGAATTCCGCTGATGTTTAGCAATGCTTTGGAACTCTTCAATTGTTCTCTGAATTCCACTGTAGTTTCAAAATGCTTTGGAACCCTTCCATTGTTCTCGGAATTCCGCTGAAGTTTAACAATGCTTTGGAACTCTTCCATTGTTATCGGAATTCTGCTGAAGTTTAAAAATGCTTTGGAACTCTTCCATTGTTCTCGGAATTCTGCTGAAGTTTAAAAATGCTTTGGAACTTTTCCATTGTTCTCGGAATTCTGCTGAAGTTTAAAAAAGCTTTGGAACTCTTCCAATGTTCTCGGAATTCCGCTGATGTTTAACAATGCTTTGGAACTCTTCCATTGTTCTCTGAATTCCACTGTAGTTTCAAAATGCTTTGGAACCCTTCCATTGTTCTCGGAATTCTGCTGAAGTTTAACAATGCTTTGGAACTCTTGCATTGTTATCGGAATTCTGCTGAAGTTTAAAAATGCTTTGGAACTCTTCCATTGTTCTCCGAATTCTGCTGAAGTTTAAAAATGCTTTGGAACTTTTCCATTGTTCTCGGAATTCTGCTGAAGTTTAAAAAAGCTTTGGAACTCTTCCAATGTTCTCGGAATTCCACTGATGTTTAACAATGCTTTGGAACTCTTCCATTGTTCTCTGAATTCCACTGTAGTTTCAAAATGCTTTGGAACCCTTCCATTGTTCTCGGAATTCCGCTGAAGTTTAACAATGCTTTGGAACTCTTCCATTGTTATCGGAATTCTGCTGAAGTTTAAAAATGCTTTGGAACTCTTCCATTGTTCTGGGAATTCTGCTGAAGTTTAAAATTGCTTTGGAACTCTTCCATTGTCCCCGGAATTCCACTGATGTTTAATAATGCTTTTGGAACTCTTCCATTGTTCTCATAATTCCGCTGATGTTTAAAAATGCTTTGGAACTCTTCCATTGTTCTCGGAGTTCCGCTGATGTTTAACAATGCTTTGGAACTCTTCCATTGTTCTCGGAATTCTGCTGACGTTTAAAAATGCTTTGGAACTCTTCCATTGTTCACGGAAATCTGCTGAAGTTTAAAAAGCTTTGGAACTCTTCCATTGTTCTGGGAATTCTGCTGAAGTTTAAAATTGTTTGGAACTCTTCCATTGTGCTCGGAATTCAGCTGATGTTTAATAATGCTTTTGGAACTCTTCCATTGTTCTCATAATTCCGCTGATGTTTAACAATGCTTTGGAACTCTTCCATTGTTCACGGAAATCTGCTGAAGTTTAAAAAGCTTTGGAACTCTTCCATTGTTCTGGGAATTCTTCTGAAGTTTAAAAAGCTTTGGAACTCTACCATTGTTCTGGGAATTCTGCTGAAGATTAAAATTGCTTTGGTACTCTTCCATTGTACTCGGAATTCCGCTGATGTTTAACAATGCTTTGGAACTCTTCAATTGTTCTCTGAATTCCACTGTAGTTTCAAAATGCTTTGGAACCCTTCCATTGTTCTCGGAATTCCGCTGAAGTTTAACAATGCTTTGGAACTCTTCCATTGTTCTCGGAATTCTGCTGATGTTTAAAAATGCTTTGGAACTCTTCCATTGTTCACGGAAATCTTCTGAAGTTTAAAAAGCTTTGGAACTCTTCCATTGTTCTGGGAATTCTTCTGAAGTTTAAAAAGCTTTGGAACTCTTCCATTGTTCTGGGAATTCTGCTGAATTTTAAAATTGCTTTGGAACTCTTCCATTGTCCTCGGAATTCCACTGATGTTTAATAATGCTTTTGGAACTCTTCCATTGTTCTCATAATTTCGCTGATGTTTAACAATGCTTTGGAACTCTTCCATTGTTCTCGGAATTCCGCTGATGTTTAACAATGCTTTGGAACTCTTCCATTGTTCTCCGAATTCTGGTGAAGTTTAAAAATGCTTTGGAACTCTTCCATTGTTCACGGAATTCCACTGTAGTTTCAAAATGCTTTGGAACCCTTCCATTGTTCTCGGAATTCTGCTGAAGTTTAACAATGCTTTGGAACTCTTCCATTGTTATCGGAATTCTGCTGAAGTTTAAAAATGCTTTGGAACTCTTCCATTGTTCTCCGAATTCTGCTGAAGTTTAAAAATGCTTTGGAACTTTTCCATTGTTCTCGGAATTCTGCTGAAGTTTAAAAAAGCTTTGGAACTCTCCCAATGTTCTCGGAATTCCACTGATGTTTAACAATGCTTTGGAACTCTTCCATTGTTCTCTGAATTCCACTGTAGTTTCAAAATGCTTTGGAACCCTTCCATTGTTCTCGGAATTCCGCTGAAGTTTAACAATGCTTTGGAACTTTTCATTGTTATCGGAATTCTGCTGAAGTTTAAAAATGCTTTGGAACTCTTCCATTGTTCAAGGAATTCTGCTGAAGTTTAAAAAGCTTTGGAACTCTTCTATTGTTCTGGGAATTCTGCTGAAGTTTAAAATTGCTTTGGAACTCTTCCATTGTCCCCGGAATTCCACTGATGTTTAATAATGCTTTTGGAACTCTTCCATTGTTCTCATAATTCCGCTGATGTTTAACAATGCTTTGGAACTCTTCCATTGTTCTCGGAATTCCGCTGATGTTTAACAATGCTTTGGAACTCTTCCATTGTTCTCGGAATTCTGCTGACGTTTAAAAATGCTTTGGAACTCTTCCATTGTTCACGGAAATCTGCTGAAGTTTAAAAAGCTTTGGAACTCTTCCATTGTTCGGGGAATTCTTCTGAAGTTTAAAAAGCTTTGGAACTCTTCCATTGTTCTGGGAATTCTGCTGAAGATTAAAATTGCTTTGGTACTCTTCCATTGTTCTCTTAATTCTGCTGATGTTTAACAATGCTTTGGAACTCTTCCATTGTTCTCGGAATTCCGCTGATGTTTAACAATGCTTTGGAACTCTTCCATTGTTCTCTGAATTCCACTGTAGTTTCAAAATGCTTTGGAACCCTTCCATTGTTCTCGGAATTCTGCTGAAGTTTAACAATGCTTTGGAACTCTTCCATTGTTATCGGAATTCTGCTGAAGTTTAAAAATGCTTTGGAACTCTTCCATTGTTCTCCGAATTCTGCTGAAGTTTAAAAATGCTTTGGAACTTTTCCATTGTTCTCGGAATTCTGCTGAAGTTTAAAAAAGCTTTGGAACTCTTCCAATGTTCTCGGAATTCCACTGATGTTTAATAATGCTTTTGGAACTCTTCCATTTTTCTCGGAATTCCGCTGATGTTTAACAATGTTTTTGAACTCTTCCATTGTTCTCGGAATTCTGGTGAAGTTTAAAAATGCGTTGGAACTCTTCCATTGTTCACGGAATTCTGCTGAAATTTAAAAAGCTTTGGAACTCTTCCATTGTTCTGGGAATTCTGCTGAAGTTTAAAATTGCTTTGGAACTCTTCCATTGTCCTCGGAATTCCACTGATGTTTAATAATGCTTTTGGAACTCTTCCATTGTTCTCATAATTTCGCTGATGTTTAACAATGATTTGGAACTCTTCCATTGTTCTCGGAATTCCGCTGATGTTTAACAATGCTTTGGAACTCTTCCATTGTTCTCAGAATTCTGGTGAAGTTTAAAAATGCTTTGGAACTCTTCCATTGTTCACGGAATTCTGCTGAAGTTTAAAAAGCTTTGGAACTCTTCCATTGTTCTGGGAATTCTGCTGAAGTTTAAAATTGTTTGGATCTCTTCCATTGTGCTCGGAATTCAGCTGATGTTTAATAATGCTTTTGGAACTCTTCCATTGTTCTCATAATTCCGCTGATGTTTAACAATGCTTTGGAACTCTTCCATTGTTCTCGGAATTCTGCTGAAGTTTAAAAATGCTTTGGAACTCTTCCATTGTTCACGGAATTCTGCTGAAGTTTAAAAAGCTTTGGAACTCTTCCATTGTTCTGGGAATTCTGCTGAAGTTTAACATTGTTTGGAACTCTTCCATTGTGCTCGGAATTCAGCTGATGTTTAATAATGCTTTTGGAACTCTTCCATTGTTCACGGAATTCTGCTGAAATTTAAAAAGCTTTGGAACTCTTCCATTGTTCTGGGAATTCTGCTGAAGTTTAAAATTGCTTTGGAACTCTTCCATTGTCCTCGGAATTCCACTGATGTTTAATAATGCTTTTGGAACTCTTCCATTGTTCTCATAATTTCGCTGATGTTTAACAATGCTTTGGAACTCTTCCATTGTTCTCATAATTTCGCTGATGTTTAACAATGCTTTGGAACTCTTCCATTGTTCTCGGAATTCTGGTGAAGTTTAAAAATGCTTTGGAACTCTTCCATTGTTCACGGAATTCTGCTGAAGTTTAAAAAGCTTTGGAACTCTTCCATTGTTCTGGGAATTCTGCTGAAGTTTAAAATTGCTTTGGAACTCTTCCATTGTGCTCGGAATTCAGCTGATGTTTAATAATGCTTATGGAACTCTTCCATTGTTCTCATAATTCCGCTGATGTTTAACAATGCTTAGGAACTCTTCCATTGTTCTCGGAATTCTGGTGAAGTTTAAAAATGCTTTGGAACTCTTCCATTGTTCACGGAATTCTGCTGAAGTTTAAAAAGGTTTGGAACTCTTACATTGTTCTGGGAATACTGCTGAAGTTTAAAATTGCTTTGGAACTCTTCCATTGTCCTCGGAATTCCACTGATGTTTAATAATGCTTTTGGAACTCTTCCATTGTTCTCGGAATTCCGCTGATGTTTAACAATGCTTTGAAACTCTTCCATTGTTCTCGGAATTCTGGTGAAGTTTAAAAATGCTTTGGAACTCTTCCATTGTTCACGGAATTCTGCTGAAGTTTAAAAAGCTTTGGAACTCTTCCATTGTTCTGGGAATTCTGCTGAAGTTTAAAATTGCATTGGAACTCTTCCATTGTGCTCGGAATTCCGCTGATGTTTGATAATGCTTTTGGAACTCTTCCATTGTTCTCATAATTCCGCTGATGTTTAACAATGCTTTGGAACTCTTCCATTGTTCTCGGAATTCTGCTGATGTTTAAAAATGCTTTGGAACTCTTCCATTGTTCACGGAAATCTTCTGAAGTTTAAAAATCTTTGGAACTCTTCCATTGTTCTGGGAATTCTTCTGAAGTTTAAAAAGCTTTGGAACTCTTCCATTGTTCTGGGAATTCTGCTGAAGATTAAAATTGCTTTGGTACTCTTCCATTGTTCTCGTAATTCTGCTGATGTTTAACAATGCCTTGGAACTCTTCCATTGTTCTCGGAATTCCGCTGATGTTTAACAATGCTTTATGAACTCTTCCATTGTTCTCTGAATTCCACTGTAGTTTCAAAATGCTTTGGAACCCTTCCATTGTTCTCGGAATTCCGCTGAAGTTTAACAATGCTTTGGAACTCTTCCATTGTTATCGGAATTCTGCTGAAGTTTAAAAATGCTTTGGAACTCTTCCATTGTTCAAGGAATTCTGCTGAAGTTTAAAAAGCTTTGGAACTCTTCCATTGTTCTGGGAATTCTGCTGAAGTTTAAAATTGCTTTGGAACTCTTCCATTGTCCCCGGAATTCCACTGATGTTTAATAATGCTTTTGGAACTCTTCCATTGTTCTCATAATTCCGCTGATGTTTAACAATGCTTTGGAACTCTTCCATTGTTCTCGGAATTCCGCTGATGTTTAACAATGCTTTGGAACTCTTCCATTGTTCAGGGAATTCTGCTGAAGTTTAAAAAGCTTTGGAACTCTTCCATTGTTCTGGGAATTCTGCTGAAGTTTAAAATTGCTTTGAAACTCTTCCATTGTGCTCGGAATTCCGCTGATGTTCAATAATGCTTTTGGAACTCTTCCATTGTTCTCATAATTCCGCTGATGTTTAACAATGCTTTGGAACTCTTCCATTGTTCTCGGAATTCTGCTGACGTTTAAAAATGCTTTGGAACTCTTCCATTGTTCACGGAAATCTGCTGAAGTTTAAAAAGCTTTGGAACTGTTCCATTGTTCTGGGAATTCTTCTGAAGTTTAAAAAGCTTTGGAACTCTTCCATTGTTCTGGGAATTCTGCTGAAGATTAAAATTGCTTTGGTAATCTTCCATTGTTCTCTTAATTCTGCTGATGTTTAACAATGCTTTGGAACTCTTCCATTGTTCTCGGAATTCCGCTGATGTTTAACAATGCTTTGGAACTCTTCCATTGTTCTCTGAATTCCACTGTAATTTCAAAATGCTTTGGAACCCTTCCATTGTTCTCGGAATTCTGATGAAGTTTAACAATGCTTTGGAACTCTTCCATTGTTATCGGAATTCTGCTGAAGTTTAAAAATGCTTTGGAACTCTTCCATTGTTCTCCGAATTCTGCTGAAGTTTAAAAATGCTTTGGAACTTTTCCATTGTTCTCGGAATTCTGCTGAAGTTTAAAAAAGCTTTGGAACTCTTCCAATGTTCTCGGAATTCCACTGATGTTTAATAATGCTTTTGGAACTCTTCCATTGTTCTCATAATTCCGCTGATGTTTAACAATGCTTTGGAACTCTTCCATTGTTCACGGAAATCTGCTGAAGTTTAAAAAGCTTTGGAACTCTTCCATTGTTCTGGGAATTCTTCTGAAGTTTAAAAAGCTTTGGAACTCTACCATTGTTCTGGGAATTCTGCTGAAGATTAAAATTGCTTTGGTACTCTTCCATTGTTCTCGGAATTCCGCTGATGTTTAACAATGCTTTGGAACTCTTCAATTGTTCTCTGAATTCCACTGTAGTTTCAAAATGCTTTGGAACCCTTCCATTGTTCTCGGAATTCCGCTGAAGTTTAACAATGCTTTGGAACTCTTCCATTGTTATCGGAATTCTGCTGAAGTTTAAAAATGCTTTGGAACTCTTCCATTGTTCTCGGAATTCTGCTGAAGTTTAAAAATGCTTTGGAACTTTTCCATTGTTCTCGGAATTCTGCTGAAGTTTAAAAAAGCTTTGGAACTCTTCCAATGTTCTCGGAATTCCGCTGATGTTTAACAATGCTTTGGAACTCTTCCATTGTTCTCTGAATTCCACTGTAGTTTCAAAATGCTTTGGAACCCTTCCATTGTTCTCGGAATTCTGCTGAAGTTTAACAATGCTTTGGAACTCTTGCATTGTTATCGGAATTCTGCTGAAGTTTAAAAATGCTTTGGAACTCTTCCATTGTTCTCCGAATTCTGCTGAAGTTTAAAAATGCTTTGGAACTTTTCCATTGTTCTCGGAATTCTGCTGAAGTTTAAAAAAGCTTTGGAACTCTTCCAATGTTCTCGGAATTCCACTGATGTTTAACAATGCTTTGGAACTCTTCCATTGTTCTCTGAATTCCACTGTAGTTTCAAAATGCTTTGGAACCCTTCCATTGTTCTCGGAATTCCGCTGAAGTTTAACAATGCTTTGGAACTCTTCCATTGTTATCGGAATTCTGCTGAAGTTTAAAAATGCTTTGGAACTCTTCCATTGTTCTGGGAATTCTGCTGAAGTTTAAAATTGCTTTGGAACTCTTCCATTGTCCCCGGAATTCCACTGATGTTTAATAATGCTTTTGGAACTCTTCCATTGTTCTCATAATTCCGCTGATGTTTAAAAATGCTTTGGAACTCTTCCATTGTTCTCGGAGTTCCGCTGATGTTTAACAATGCTTTGGAACTCTTCCATTGTTCTCGGAATTCTGCTGACGTTTAAAAATGCTTTGGAACTCTTCCATTGTTCACGGAAATCTGCTGAAGTTTAAAAAGCTTTGGAACTCTTCCATTGTTCGGGGAATTCTTCTGAAGTTTAAAAAGCTTTGGAACTCTTCCATTGTTCTGGGAATTCTGCTGAATATTAAAATTGCTTTGGTACTCTTCCATTGTTCTCTTAATTCTGCTGATGTTTAACAATGCTTTGGAACTCTTCCATTGTTCTCGGAATTCCGCTGATGTTTAACAATGCTTTGGAACTCTTCCATTGTTCTCTGAATTCCACTGTAGTTTCAAAATGCTTTGGAACCCTTCCATTGTTCTCGGAATTCTGCTGAAGTTTAACAATGCTTTGGAACTCTTCCATTGTTATCGGAATTCTGCTGAAGTTTAAAAATGCTTTGGAACTCTTCCATTGTTCTCCGAATTCTGCTGAAGTTTAAAAATGCTTTGGAACTTTTCCATTGTTCTCGGAATTCTGCTGAAGTTTAAAAAAGCTTTGGAACTCTTCCAATGTTCTCGGAATTCCACTGATGTTTAATAATGCTTTTGGAACTCTTCCATTTTTCTCGGAATTCCGCTGATGTTTAACAATGTTTTGGAACTCTTCCATTGTTCTCGGAATTCTGGTGAAGTTTAAAAATGCGTTGGAACTCTTCCATTGTTCACGGAATTCTGCTGAAATTTAAAAAGCTTTGGAACTCTTCCATTGTTCTGGGAATTCTGCTGAAGTTTAAAATTGCTTTGGAACTCTTCCATTGTCCTCGGAATTCCACTGATGTTTAATAATGCTTTTGGAACTCTTCCATTGTTCTCATAATTTCGCTGATGTTTAACAATGCTTTGGAACTCTTCCATTGTTCTCGGAATTCCGCTGATGTTTAACAATGCTTTGGAACTCTTCCATTGTTCTCGGAATTCTGGTGAAGTTTAAAAATGCTTTGGAACTCTTCCATTGTTCACGGAATTCTGCTGAAGTTTAAAAAGCTTTGGAACTCTTCCATTGTTCTGGGAATTCTGCTGAAGTTTAAAATTGTTTGGAACTCTTCCATTGTGCTCGGAATTCAGCTGATGTTTAATAATGCTTTTGGAACTCTTCCATTTTTCTCATAATTCCGCTGATGTTTAACAATGCTTTGGAACTCTTCCATTGTTCTCGGAATTCTGCTGAAGTTTAAAAATGCTTTGGAACTCTTCCATTGTTCACGGAATTCTGCTGAAGTTTAAAAAGCTTTGGAACTCTTCCATTGTTCTGGGAATTCTGCTGAAGTTTAAAATTGTTTGGAACTCTTCCATTGTGCTCGGAATTCAGCTGATGTTTAATAATGCTTTTGGAACTCTTCCATTGTTCTCATAATTCAGCTGATGTTTAACAATGCTTTGGAACTCTTCCATTGTTCACGGAAATCTGCTGAAGTTTAAAAAGCTTTGGAACTCTTCCATTGTTCTGGGAATTCTTCTGAAGTTTAAAAAGCTTTGGAACTCTACCATTGTTCTGGGAATTCTGCTGAAGATTAAAATTGCTTTGGTACTCTTCCATTGTTCTCGGAATTCCGCTGAAGTTTAACAATGCTTTGGAACTCTTCCATTGTTATCGGAATTCTGCTGAAGTTTAAAAATGCTTTGGAACTCTTCCATTGTTCTCGGAATTCTGCTGAAGTTTAAAAATGCTTTGGAACTTTTCCATTGTTCTCGGAATTCTGCTGAAGTTTAAAAAAGCTTTGGAACTCTTCCAATGTTCTCGGAATTCCGCTGATGTTTAACAATGCTTTGGAACTCTTCCATTGTTCTCTGAATTCCACTGTAGTTTCAAAATGCTTTGGAACCCTTCCATTGTTCTCGGAATTCTGCTGAAGTTTAACAATGCTTTGGAACTCTTCCATTGTTATCGGAATTCTGCTGAAGTTTAAAAATGCTTTGGAACTCTTCCATTGTTCTCCGAATTCTGCTGAAGTTTAAAAATGCTTTGGAACTTTTCCATTGTTCTCGGAATTCTTCTGAAGTTTAAAAAAGCTTTGGAACTCTTCCAATGTTCTCGGAATTCTACTGATGTTTAACAATGCTTTGGAACTCTTCCATTGTTCTCTGAATTCCACTGTAGTTTCAAAATGCTTTGGAACCCTTCCATTGTTCTCGGAATTCCGCTGAAGTTTAACAATGCTTTGGAACTCTTCCATTGTTATCGGAATTCTGCTGAAGTTTAAAAATGCTTTGGAACTCTTCCATTGTTCAAGGAATTCTGCTGAAGTTTAAAAAGCTTTGGAACTCTTCCATTGTTCTGGGAATTCTGCTGAAGTTTAAAATTGCTTTGGAACTCTTCCATTGTCCCCGGAATTCCACTGATGTTTAATAATGCTTTTGGAACTCTTCCATTGTTCTCATAATTCCGCTGATGTTTAACAATGCTTTGGAACTCTTCCATTGTTCTCGGAATTCCGCTGATGTTTAACAATGCTTTGGAACTCTTCCATTGTTCTCGGAATTCTGCTGACGTTTAAAAATGCTTTGGAACTCTTCCATTGTTCACGGAAATCTGCTGAAGTTTAAAAAGCTTTGGAACTCTTCCATTGTTCGGGGAATTCTTCTGAAGTTTAAAAAGCTTTGGAACTCTTCCATTGTTCTGGGAATTCTGCTGAAGATTAAAATTGCTTTGGTACTCTTCCATTGTTCTCTTAATTCTGCTGATGTTTAACAATGCTTTGGAACTCTTCCATTGTTCTCTGAATTCCACTGTAGTTTCAAAATGCTTTGGAACCCTTCCATTGTTCTCGGAATTCTGCTGAAGTTTAACAATGCTTTGGAACTCTTCCATTGTTATCGGAATTCTGCTGAAGTTTAAAAATGCTTTGGAACTCTTCCATTGTTCTCCGAATTCTGCTGAAGTTTAAAAATGCTTTGGAACTTTTCCATTGTTCTCGGAATTCTGCTGAAGTTTAAAAAAGCTTTGGAACTCTTCCAATGTTCTCGGAATTCCACTGATGTTTAATAATGCTTTTGGAACTCTTCCATTTTTCTCGGAATTCCGCTGATGTTTAACAATGTTTTGGAACTCTTCCATTGTTCTCGGAATTCTGGTGAAGTTTAAAAATGCGTTGGAACTCTTCCATTGTTCACGGAATTCTGCTGAAATTTAAAAAGCTTTGGAACTCTTCCATTGTTCTGGGAATTCTGCTGAAGTTTAAAATTGCTTTGGAACTGTTCCATTGTCCTCGGAATTCCACTGATGTTTAATAATGCTTTTGGAACTCTTCCATTGTTCTCATAATTTCGCTGATGTTTAACAATGCTTTGGAACTCTTCCATTGTTCTCGGAATTCCGCTGATGTTTAACAATGCTTTGGAACTCTTCCATTGTTCTCGGAATTCTGGTGAAGTTTAAAAATGCTTTGGAACTCTTCCATTGTTCACGGAATTCTGCTGAAGTTTAAAAAGCTTTGGAACTCTTCCATTGTTCTGGGAATTCTGCTGAAGTTTAAAATTGTTTGGAACTCTTCCATTGTGCTCGGAATTCAGCTGATGTTTAATAATGCTTTTGGAACTCTTCCATTGTTCTCATAATTCCGCTGATGTTTAACAATGCTTTGGAACTCTTCCATTGTTCTCGGAATTCTGCTGAAGTTTAAAAATGCTTTGGAACTCTTCCATTGTTCACGGAATTCTGCTGAAGTTTAAAAAGCTTTGGAACTCTTCCATTGTTCTGGGAATTCTGCTGAAGTTTAAAATTGTTTGGAACTCTTCCATTGTGCTCGGAATTCAGCTGATGTTTAATAATGCTTTTGGAACTCTTCCATTGTTCTCATAATTCCGCTGATGTTTAACAATGCTTTGGAACTCTTCCATTGTTCACGGAAATCTGCTGAAGTTTAAAAAGCTTTGGAACTCTTCCATTGTTCTGGGAATTCTTCTGAAGTTTAAAAAGCTTTGGAACTCTACCATTGTTCTGGGAATTCTGCTGAAGATTAAAATTGCTTTGGTACTCTTCCATTGTACTCGGAATTCCGCTGATGTTTAACAATGCTTTGGAACTCTTCAATTGTTCTCTGAATTCCACTGTAGTTTCAAAATGCTTTGGAACCCTTCCATTGTTCTCGGAATTCCGCTGAAGTTTAACAATGCTTTGGAACTCTTCCATTGTTCTCGGAATTCTGCTGATGTTTAAAAATGCTTTGGAACTCTTCCATTGTTCACGGAAATCTTCTGAAGTTTAAAAAGCTTTGGAACTCTTCCATTGTTCTGGGAATTCTTCTGAAGTTTAAAAAGCTTTGGAACTCTTCCATTGTTCTGGGAATTCTGCTGAATTTTAAAATTGCTTTGGAACTCTTCCATTGTCCTCGGAATTCCACTGATGTTTAATAATGCTTTTGGAACTCTTCCATTGTTCTCATAATTTCGCTGATGTTTAACAATGCTTTGGAACTCTTCCATTGTTCTCGGAATTCCGCTGATGTTTAACAATGCTTTGGAACTCTTCCATTGTTCTCCGAATTCTGGTGAAGTTTAAAAATGCTTTGGAACTCTTCCATTGTTCACGGAATTCTGCTGAAGTTTAAAAAGCTTTGGAACTCTTCCATTGTTCTGGGAATTCTGCTGAAGTTTAAAATTGTTTGGAACTCTTCCATTGTCCTCGGAATTCCACTGATGTTTAATAATGCTTTTGGAACTCTTCCATTGTTCTCATAATTTCGCTGATGTTTAACAATGCTTTGGAACTCTTCCATTGTTCTCGGAATTCCGCTGATGTTTAACAATGCTTTGGAACTCTTCCATTGTTCTCGGAATTCTGGTGAAGTTTAAAAATGCTTTGGAACTCTTCCATTGTTCACGGAATTCTGCTGAAGTTTAAAAAGCTTTGGAACTCTACCATTGTTCTGGGAATTCTGCTGAAGATTAAAATTGCTTTGGTACTCTTCCATTGTTCTCGGAATTCCGCTGATGTTTAACAATGCTTTGGAACTCTTCAATTGTTCTCTGAATTCCACTGTAGTTTCAAAATGCTTTGGAACCCTTCCATTGTTCTCGGAATTCCGCTGAAGTTTAACAATGCTTTGGAACTCTTCCATTGTTCTCGGAATTCTGCTGATGTTTAAAAATGCTTTGGAACTCTTCCATTGTTCACGGAAATCTTCTGAAGTTTAAAAAGCTTTGGAACTCTTCCATTGTTCTGGAATTCTTCTGAAGTTTAAAAAGCTTTGGAACTCTTCCATTGTTCTGGGAATTCTGCTGAAGATTAAAATTGCTTTGGTACTCTTCCATTGTTCTCGTAATTCTGCTGATGTTTAACAATGCTTTGGAACTCTTCCATTGTTCTCGGAATTCCGCTGATGTTTAACAATGTTTTGGAACTCTTCCATTGTTCTCTGAATTCCACTGTAGTTTCAAAATGCTTTGGAACCCTTCCATTGTTCTCGGAATTCCGCTGAAGTTTAACAATGCTTTGGAACTCTTCCATTGTTATCGGAATTCTGCTGAAGTTTAAAAATGCTTTGGAACTCTTCCATTGTTCAAGGAATTCTGCTGAAGTTTAAAAAGCTTTGGAACTCTTCCATTGTTCTGGGAATTCTGCTGAAATTTAAAATTGCTTTGGAACTCTTCCATTGTCCCCGGAATTCCACTGATGTTTAATAATGCTTTTGGAACTCTTCCATTGTTCTCATAATTCCGCTGATGTTTAACAATGCTTTGGAACTCTTCCATTGTTCTCGGAATTCCGCTGATGTTTAACAATGCTTTGGAACTCTTCCATTGTTCAGGGAATTCTGCTGAAGTTTAAAAAGCTTTGGAACTCTTCCATTGTTCTGGGAATTCTGCTGAAGTTTAAAATTGCTTTGAAACTCTTCCATTGTGCTCGGAATTCCGCTGATGTTCAATAATGCTTTTGGAACTCTTCCATTGTTCTCATAATTCCGCTGATGTTTAACAATGCTTTGGAACTCTTCCATTGTTCTCGGAATTCTGCTGAAGTTTAAAAATGCTTTGGAACTTTTCCATTGTTCTCGGAATTCTGCTGAAGTTTAAAAAAGCTTTGGAACTCTTCCAATGTTCTCGGAATTCCGCTGATGTTTAACAATGCTTTGGAACTCTTCCATTGTTCTCTGAATTCCACTGTAGTTTCAAAATGCTTTGGAACCCTTCCATTGTTCTCGGAATTCTGCTGAAGTTTAACAATGCTTTGGAACTCTTCCATTGTTATCGGAATTCTGCTGAAGTTTAAAAATGCTTTGGAACTCTTCCATTGTTCTCCGAATTCTGCTGAAGTTTAAAAATGCTTTGGAACTTTTCCATTGTTCTCGGAATTCTGCTGAAGTTTAAAAAAGCTTTGGAACTCTTCCAATGTTCTCGGAATTCTACTGATGTTTAACAATGCTTTGGAACTCTTCCATTGTTCTCTGAATTCCACTGTAGTTTCAAAATGCTTTGGAACCCTTCCATTGTTCTCGGAATTCCGCTGAAGTTTAACAATGCTTTGGAACTCTTCCATTGTTATCGGAATTCTGCTGAAGTTTAAAAATGCTTTGGAACTCTTCCATTGTTCAAGGAATTCTGCTGATGTTTAAAAAGCTTTGGAACTCTTCCATTGTTCTGGGAATTCTGCTGAAGTTTAAAATTGCTTTGGAACTCTTCCATTGTCCCCGGAATTCCACTGATGTTTAATAATGCTTTTGGAACTCTTCCATTGTTCTCATAATTCCGCTGATGTTTAACAATGCTTTGGAACTCTTCCATTGTTCTCGGAATTCCGCTGATGTTTAACAATGCTTTGGAACTCTTCCATTGTTCTCGGAATTCTGCTGACGTTTAAAAATGCTTTGGAACTCTTCCATTGTTCACGGAAATCTGCTGAAGTTTAAAAAGCTTTGGAACTCTTCCATTGTTCGGGGAATTCTTCTGAAGTTTAAAAAGCTTTGGAACTCTTCCATTGTTCTGGGAATTCTGCTGAAGATTAAAATTGCTTTGGTACTCTTCCATTGTTCTCTTAATTCTGCTGATGTTTAACAATGCTTTGGAACTCTTCCATTGTTCTCGGAATTCCGCTGATGTTTAACAATGCTTTGGAACTCTTCCATTGTTCTCTGAATTCCACTGTAGTTTCAAAATGCTTTGGAACCCTTCCATTGTTCTCGGAATTCTGCTGAAGTTTAACAATGCTTTGGAACTCTTCCATTGTTATCGGAATTCTGCTGAAGTTTAAAAATGCTTTGGAACTCTTCCATTGTTCTCCGAATTCTGCTGAAGTTTAAAAATGCTTTGGAACTTTTCCATTGTTCTCGGAATTCTGCTGAAGTTTAAAAAAGCTTTGGAACTCTTCCAATGTTCTCGGAATTCCACTGATGTTTAATAATGCTTTTGGAACTCTTCCATTTTTCTCGGAATTCCGCTGATGTTTAACAATGTTTTGGAACTCTTCCATTGTTCTCGGAATTCTGGTGAAGTTTAAAAATGCGTTGGAACTCTTCCATTGTTCATGGAATTCTGCTGAAATTTAAAAAGCTTTGGAAATCTTCCATTGTTCTGGGAATTCTGCTGAAGTTTAAAATTGCTTTGGAACTGTTCCATTGTCCTCGGAATTCCACTGATGTTTAATAATGCTTTTGGAACTCTTCCATTGTTCTCATAATTTCGCTGATGTTTAACAATGCTTTGGAACTCTTCCATTGTTCTCGGAATTCCGCTGATGTTTAACAATGCTTTGGAACTCTTCCATTGTTCTCGGAATTCTGGTGAAGTTTAAAAATGCTTTGGAACTCTTCCATTGTTCACGGAATTCTGCTGAAGTTTAAAAAGCTTTGGAACTCTTCCATTGTTCTGGGAATTCTGCTGAAGTTTAAAATTGTTTGGAACTCTTCCATTGTGCTCGGAATTCAGCTGATGTTTAATAATGCTTTTGGAACTCTTCCATTGTTCTCATAATTCCGCTGATGTTTAACAATGCTTTGGAACTCTTCCATTGTTCTCGGAATTCTGCTGAAGTTTAAAAATGCTTTGGAACTCTTCCATTGTTCACGGAATTCTGCTGAAGTTTAAAAAGCTTTGGAACTCTTCCATTGTTCTGGGAATTCTGCTGAAGTTTAAAATTGTTTGGAACTCTTCCATTGTGCTCGGAATTCAGCTGATGTTTAATAATGCTTTTGGAACTCTTCCATTGTTCTCATAATTCCGCTGATGTTTAACAATGCTTTGGAACTCTTCCATTGTTCCCGGAAATCTGCTGAAGTTTAAAAAGCTTTGGAACTCTTCCATTGTTCTGGGAATTCTTCTGAAGTTTAAAAAGCTTTGGAACTCTACCATTGTTCTGGGAATTCTGCTGAAGATTAAAATTGCTTTGGTACTCTTCCATTGTTCTCGGAATTCCGCTGATGTTTAACAATGCTTTGGAACTCTTCCATTGTTCACGGAAATCTTCTGAAGTTTAAAAAGCTTTGGAACTCTTCCATTGTTCTGGGAATTCTTCTGAAGTTTAAAAAGCTTTGGAACTCTTCCATTGTTCTGGGAATTCTGCTGAATTTTAAAATTGCTTTGGAACTCTTCCATTGTCCTCGGAATTCCACTGATGTTTAATAATGCTTTTGGAACTCTTCCATTGTTCTCATAATTTCGCTGATGTTTAACAATGCTTTGGAACTCTTCCATTGTTCTCGGAATTCCGCTGATGTTTAACAATGCTTTGGAACTCTTCCATTGTTCTCCGAATTCTGGTGAAGTTTAAAAATGCTTTGGAATTCTTCCATTGTTCACGGAATTCTGCTGAAGTTTAAAAAGCTTTGGAACTCTTCCATTGTTCTGGGAATTCTGCTGAAGTTTAAAATTGTTTGGAACTCTTCCATTGTCCTCGGAATTCCACTGATGTTTAATAATGCTTTTGGAACTCTTCCATTGTTCTCATAATTTCGCTGATGTTTAACAATGCTTTGGAACTCTTCCATTGTTCTCGGAATTCCGCTGATGTTTAACAATGCTTTGGAACTCTTCCATTGTTCTCGGAATTCTGGTGAAGTTTAAAAATGCTTTGGAACTCTTCCATTGTTCACGGAATTCTGCTGAAGTTTAAAAAGCTTTGGAACTCTACCATTGTTCTGGGAATTCTGCTGAAGATTAAAATTGCTTTGGTACTCTTCCATTGTTCTCGGAATTCCGCTGATGTTTAACAATGCTTTGGAACTCTTCAATTGTTCTCTGAATTCCACTGTAGTTTCAAAATGCTTTGGAACCCTTCCATTGTTCTCGGAATTCCGCTGAAGTTTAACAATGCTTTGGAACTCTTCCATTGTTCTCGGAATTCTGCTGATGTTTAAAAATGCTTTGGAACTCTTCCATTGTTCACGGAAATCTTCTGAAGTTTAAAAAGCTTTGGACCTCTTCCATTGTTCTGGGAATTCTTCTGAAGTTTAAAAAGCTTTGGAACTCTTCCATTGTTCTGGGAATTCTGCTGAAGATTAAAATTGCTTTGGTACTCTTCCATTGTTCTCGTAATTCTGCTGATGTTTAACAATGCTTTGGAACTCTTCCATTGTTCTCGGAATTCCGCTGATGTTTAACAATGTTTTGGAACTCTTCCATTGTTCTCTGAATTCCACTGTAGTTTCAAAATGCTTTGGAACCCTTCCATTGTTTTCGGAATTCCGCTGAAGTTTAACAATGCTTTGGAACTCTTCCATTGTTATCGGAATTCTGCTGAAGTTTAAAAATGCTTTGGAACTCTTCCATTGTTCAAGGAATTCTGCTGAAGTTTAAAAAGCTTTGGAACTCTTCCATTGTTCTGGGAATTCTGCTGAAGTTTAAAATTGCTTTGGGACTCTTCCATTGTCCCCGGAATTCCACTGATGTTTAATAATGCTTTTGGAACTCTTCCATTGTTCTCATAATTCCGCTGATGTTTAACAATGCTTTGGAACTCTTCCATTGTTCTCGGAATTCCGCTGATGTTTAACAATGCTTTGGAACTCTTCCATTGTTCAGGGAATTCTGCTGAAGTTTAAAAAGCTTTGGAACTCTTCCATTGTTCTGGGAATTCTGCTGAAGTTTAAAATTGCTTTGAAACTCTTCTATTGTGCTCGGAATTCCGCTGATGTTCAATAATGCTTTTGGAACTCTTCCATTGTTCTCATAATTCCGCTGATGTTTAACAATGCTTTGGAACTCTTCCATTGTTCTCGGAATTCTGCTGACGTTTAAAAATGCTTTGGAACTCTTCCATTGTTCACGGAAATCTGCTGAAGTTTAAAAAGCTTTGGAACTCTTCCATTGTTCGGGGAATTCTTCTGAAGTTTAAAAAGCTTTGGAACTCTTCCATTGTTCTGGGAATTCTGCTGAAGATTAAAATTGCTTTGGTACTCTTCCATTGTTCTCTTAATTCTGCTGATGTTTAACAATGCGTTGGAACTCTTCCATTGTTCTCGGAATTCCGCTGATGTTTAACAATGCTTTGGAACTCTTCCATTGTTCTCCGAATTCTGGTGAAGTTTAAAAATGCTTTGGAATTCTTCCATTGTTCACGGAATTCTGCTGAAGTTTAAAAAGCTTTGGAACTCTTCCATTGTTCTGGGAATTCTGCTGAAGTTTAAAATTGTTTGGAACTCTTCCATTGTCCTCGGAATTCCACTGATGTTTAATAATGCTTTTGGAACTCTTCCATTGTTCTCATAATTTCGCTGATGTTTAACAATGCTTTGGAACTCTTCCATTGTTCTCGGAATTCCGCTGATGTTTAACAATGCTTTGGAACTCTTCCATTGTTCTCGGAATTCTGGTGAAGTTTAAAAATGCTTTGGAACTCTTCCATTGTTCACGGAATTCTGCTGAAGTTTAAAAAGCTTTGGAACTCTACCATTGTTCTGGGAATTCTGCTGAAGATTAAAATTGCTTTGGTACTCTTCCATTGTTCTCGGAATTCCGCTGATGTTTAACAATGCTTTGGAACTCTTCAATTGTTCTCTGAATTCCACTGTAGTTTCAAAATGCTTTGGAACCCTTCCATTGTTCTCGGAATTCCGCTGAAGTTTAACAATGCTTTGGAACTCTTCCATTGTTCTCGGAATTCTGCTGATGTTTAAAAATGCTTTGGAACTCTTCCATTGTTCACGGAAATCTTCTGAAGTTTAAAAAGCTTTGGACCTCTTCCATTGTTCTGGGAATTCTTCTGAAGTTTAAAAAGCTTTGGAACTCTTCCATTGTTCTGGGAATTCTGCTGAAGATTAAAATTGCTTTGGTACTCTTCCATTGTTCTCGTAATTCTGCTGATGTTTAACAATGCTTTGGAACTCTTCCATTGTTCTCGGAATTCCGCTGATGTTTAACAATGTTTTGGAACTCTTCCATTGTTCTCTGAATTCCACTGTAGTTTCAAAATGCTTTGGAACCCTTCCATTGTTCTCGGAATTCCGCTGAAGTTTAACAATGCTTTGGAACTCTTCCATTGTTATCGGAATTCTGCTGAAGTTTAAAAATGCTTTGGAACTCTTCCATTGTTCAAGGAATTCTGCTGAAGTTTAAAAAGCTTTGGAACTCTTCCATTGTTCTGGGAATTCTGCTGAAGTTTAAAATTGCTTTGGGACTCTTCCATTGTCCCCGGAATTCCACTGATGTTTAATAATGCTTTTGGAACTCTTCCATTGTTCTCATAATTCCGCTGATGTTTAACAATGCTTTGGAACTCTTCCATTGTTCTCGGAATTCCGCTGATGTTTAACAATGCTTTGGAACTCTTCCATTGTTCAGGGAATTCTGCTGAAGTTTAAAAAGCTTTGGAACTCTTCCATTGTTCTGGGAATTCTGCTGAAGTTTAAAATTGCTTTGAAACTCTTCTATTGTGCTCGGAATTCCGCTGATGTTCAATAATGCTTTTGGAACTCTTCCATTGTTCTCATAATTCCGCTGATGTTTAACAATGCTTTGGAACTCTTCCATTGTTCTCGGAATTCTGCTGACGTTTAAAAATGCTTTGGAACTCTTCCATTGTTCACGGAAATCTGCTGAAGTTTAAAAAGCTTTGGAACTCTTCCATTGTTCGGGGAATTCTTCTGAAGTTTAAAAAGCTTTGGAACTCTTCCATTGTTCTGGGAATTCTGCTGAAGATTAAAATTGCTTTGGTACTCTTCCATTGTTCTCTTAATTCTGCTGATGTTTAACAATGCGTTGGAACTCTTCCATTGTTCTCGGAATTCCGCTGATGTTTAACAATGCTTTGGAACTCTTCCATTGTTCTCTGAATTCCACTGTAGTTTCAAAATGCTTTGGAACCCTTCCATTGTTCTCGGAATTCTGCTGAAGTTTAACAATGCTTTGGAACTCTTCCATTGTTATCGGAATTCTGCTGAAGTTTAAAAATGCTTTGGAACTCTTCCATTGTTCTCCGAATTCTGCTGAAGTTTAAAAATGCTTTGGAACTTTTCCATTGTTCTCGGAATTCTGCTGAAGTTTTAAAAAGCTTTGGAACTCTTCCAATGTTCTCGGAATTCCACTGATGTTTAATAATGCTTTTGGAACTCTTCCATTTTTCTCGGAATTCCGCTGATGTTTAACAATGTTTTGGAACTCTTCCATTGTTCTCGGAATTCTGGTGAAGTTTAAAAATGCGTTGGAACTCTTCCATTGTTCACGGAATTCTGCTGAAATTTAAAAAGCTTTGGAACTCTTCCATTGTTCTGGGAATTCTGCTGAAGTTTAAAAAGCTTTGGAACTCTTCCATTGTTCTGGGAATTCTGCTGAAGATTAAAATTGCTTTGGTACTCTTCCATTGTTCTCGTAATTCTGCTGATGTTTAACAATGCTTTGGAACTCTTCCATTGTTCTCGGAATTCCGCTGATGTTTAACAATGCTTTGGAACTCTTCCATTGTTCTCTGAATTCCACTGTAGTTTCAAAATGCTTTGGAACCCTTCCATTGTTCTCGGAATTCCGCTGAAGTTTAACAATGCTTTGGAACTCTTCCATTGTTATCGGAATTCTGCTGAAGTTTAAAAATGCTTTGGAACTCTTCCATTGTTCAAGGAATTCTGCTGAAGTTTAAAAAGCTTTGGAACTCTTCCATTGTTCTGGGAATTCTGCTGAAGTTTAAAATTGCTTTGGAACTCTTCCATTGTCCCCGGAATTCCACTGATGTTTAATAATGCTTTTGGAACTCTTCCATTGTTCTCATAATTCCTCTGATGTTTAACAATGCTTTGGAACTCTTCCATTGTTCTCGGAATTCCGCTGATGTTTAACAATGCTTTGGAACTCTTCCATTGTTCAGGGAATTCTGCTGAAGTTTAAAAAGCTTTGGAACTCTTCCATTGTTCTGGGAATTCTGCTGAAGTTTAAAATTGCTTTGAAACTCTTCCATTGTGCTCGGAATTCCGCTGATGTTCAATAATGCTTTTGGAACTCTTCCATTGTTCTCATAATTCCGCTGATGTTTAACAATGCTTTGGAACTCTTCCATTGTTCTCGGAATTCCGCTGATGTTTAACAATGCTTTGGAACGCTTCCATTGTTCTCGGAATTCTGCTGACGTTTAAAAATGCCTTGGAACTCTTCCATTGTTCTCTGAATTCCACTGTAGTTTCAAAATGCTTTGGAACCCTTCCATTGTTCTCGGAATTCCGCTGAAGTTTAACAATGCTTTGGAACTCTTCCATTGTTATCGGAATTCTGCAGAAGTTTAAAAATGCTTTGGAACTCTTCCATTGTTCAAGGAATTCTGCTGAAGTTTAAAAAGCTTTGGAACTCTTCCATTGTTCTGGGAATTCTGCTGAAGTTTAAAATTGCTTTGGAACTCTTCCATTGTCCCCGGAATTCCACTGATGTTTAATAATGCTTTTGGAACTCTTCCATTGTTCTCATAATTCCGCTGATGTTTAACAATGCTTTGGAACTCTTCCATTGTTCTCGGAATTCCGCTGATGTTTAACAATGCTTTGGAACTCTTCCATTGTTCTCGGAATTCTGCTGACGTTTAAAAATGCTTTGGAACTCTTCCATTGTTCACGGAAATCTGCTGAAGTTTAAAAAGCTTTGGAACTCTTCCATTGTTCGGGGAATTCTTCTGAAGTTTAAAAAGCTTTGGAACTCTTCCATTGTTCTGGGAATTCTGCTGAAGATTAAAATTGCTTTGGTACTCTTCCATTGTTCTCTTAATTCTGCTGATGTTTAACAATGCTTTGGAACTCTTCCATTGTTCTCGGAATTCCGCTGATGTTTAACAATGCTTTGGAACTCTTCCATTGTTCTCTGAATTCCACTGTAGTTTCAAAATGCTTTGGAACCCTTCCATTGTTCTCGGAATTCTGCTGAAGTTTAACAATGCTTTGGAACTCTTCCATTGTTATCGGAATTCTGCTGAAGTTTAAAAATGCTTTGGAACTCTTCCATTGTTCTCCGAATTCTGCTGAAGTTTAAAATTGCTTTGGAACTCTTCCATTGTGCTCGGAATTCAGCTGATGTTTAATAATGCTTTTGGAACTCTTCCATTGTTCTCGGAATTCTGGTGAAGTTTAAAAATGCTTTGGAACTCTTCCATTGTTCACGGAATTCTGCTGAAGTTTAAAAAGCTTTGGAACTCTACCATTGTTCTGGGAATTCTGCTGAAGATTAAAATTGCTTTGGTACTCTTCCATTGTTCTCGGAATTCCGCTGATGTTTAACAATGCTTTGGAACTCTTCAATTGTTCTCTGAATTCCACTGTAGTTTCAAAATGCTTTGGAACCCTTCCATTGTTCTCGGAATTCCGCTGAAGTTTAACAATGCTTTGGAACTCTTCCATTGTTCTCGGAATTCTGCTGATGTTTAAAAATGCTTTGGAACTCTTCCATTGTTCACGGAAATCTTCTGAAGTTTAAAAAGCTTTGGACCTCTTCCATTGTTCTGGGAATTCTTCTGAAGTTTAAAAAGCTTTGGAACTCTTCCATTGTTCTGGGAATTCTGCTGAAGATTAAAATTGCTTTGGTACTCTTCCATTGTTCTCGTAATTCTGCTGATGTTTAACAATGCTTTGGAACTCTTCCATTGTTCTCGGAATTCCGCTGATGTTTAACAATGTTTTGGAACTCTTCCATTGTTCTCTGAATTCCACTGTAGTTTCAAAATGCTTTGGAACCCTTCCATTGTTCTCGGAATTCCGCTGAAGTTTAACAATGCTTTGGAACTCTTCCATTGTTATCGGAATTCTGCTGAAGTTTAAAAATGCTTTGGAACTCTTCCATTGTTCAAGGAATTCTGCTGAAGTTTAAAAAGCTTTGGAACTCTTCCATTGTTCTGGGAATTCTGCTGAAGTTTAAAATTGCTTTGGGACTCTTCCATTGTCCCCGGAATTCCACTGATGTTTAATAATGCTTTTGGAACTCTTCCATTGTTCTCATAATTCCGCTGATGTTTAACAATGCTTTGGAACTCTTCCATTGTTCTCGGAATTCCGCTGATGTTTAACAATGCTTTGGAACTCTTCCATTGTTCAGGGAATTCTGCTGAAGTTTAAAAAGCTTTGGAACTCTTCCATTGTTCTGGGAATTCTGCTGAAGTTTAAAATTGCTTTGAAACTCTTCTATTGTGCTCGGAATTCCGCTGATGTTCAATAATGCTTTTGGAACTCTTCCATTGTTCTCATAATTCCGCTGATGTTTAACAATGCTTTGGAACTCTTCCATTGTTCTCGGAATTCTGCTGACGTTTAAAAATGCTTTGGAACTCTTCCATTGTTCACGGAAATCTGCTGAAGTTTAAAAAGCTTTGGAACTCTTCCATTGTTCGGGGAATTCTTCTGAAGTTTAAAAAGCTTTGGAAATCTTCCATTGTTCTGGGAATTCTGCTGAAGATTAAAATTGCTTTGGTACTCTTCCATTGTTCTCTTAATTCTGCTGATGTTTAACAATGCGTTGGAACTCTTCCATTGTTCTCGGAATTCCGCTGATGTTTAACAATGCTTTGGAACTCTTCCATTGTTCTCTGAATTCCACTGTAGTTTCAAAATGCTTTGGAACCCTTCCATTGTTCTCGGAATTCTGCTGAAGTTTAACAATGCTTTGGAACTCTTCCATTGTTATCGGAATTCTGCTGAAGTTTAAAAATGCTTTGGAACTCTTCCATTGTTCTCCGAATTCTGCTGAAGTTTAAAAATGCTTTGGAACTTTTCCATTGTTCTCGGAATTCTGCTGAAGTTTTAAAAAGCTTTGGAACTCTTCCAATGTTCTCGGAATTCCACTGATGTTTAATAATGCTTTTGGAACTCTTCCATTTTTCTCGGAATTCCGCTGATGTTTAACAATGTTTTGGAACTCTTCCATTGTTCTCGGAATTCTGGTGAAGTTTAAAAATGCGTTGGAACTCTTCCATTGTTCACGGAATTCTGCTGAAATTTAAAAAGCTTTGGAACTCTTCCATTGTTCTGGGAATTCTGCTGAAGTTTAAAAAGCTTTGGAACTCTTCCATTGTTCTGGGAATTCTGCTGAAGATTAAAATTGCTTTGGTACTCTTCCATTGTTCTCGTAATTCTGCTGATGTTTAACAATGCTTTGGAACTCTTCCATTGTTCTCGGAATTCCGCTGATGTTTAACAATGCTTTGGAACTCTTCCATTGTTCTCTGAATTCCACTGTAGTTTCAAAATGCTTTGGAACCCTTCCATTGTTCTCGGAATTCCGCTGAAGTTTAACAATGCTTTGGAACTCTTCCATTGTTATCGGAATTCTGCTGAAGTTTAAAAATGCTTTGGAACTCTTCCATTGTTCAAGGAATTCTGCTGAAGTTTAAAAAGCTTTGGAACTCTTCCATTGTTCTGGGAATTCTGCTGAAGTTTAAAATTGCTTTGGAACTCTTCCATTGTCCCCGGAATTCCACTGATGTTTAATAATGCTTTTGGAACTCTTCCATTGTTCTCATAATTCCTCTGATGTTTAACAATGCTTTGGAACTCTTCCATTGTTCTCGGAATTCCGCTGATGTTTAACAATGCTTTGGAACTCTTCCATTGTTCAGGGAATTCTGCTGAAGTTTAAAAAGCTTTGGAACTCTTCCATTGTTCTGGGAATTCTGCTGAAGTTTAAAATTGCTTTGAAACTCTTCCATTGTGCTCGGAATTCCGCTGATGTTCAATAATGCTTTTGGAACTCTTCCATTGTTCTCATAATTCCGCTGATGTTTAACAATGCTTTGGAACTCTTCCATTGTTCTCGGAATTCCGCTGATGTTTAACAATGCTTTGGAACGCTTCCATTGTTCTCGGAATTCTGCTGACGTTTAAAAATGCCTTGGAACTCTTCCATTGTTCTCTGAATTCCACTGTAGTTTCAAAATGCTTTGGAACCCTTCCATTGTTCTCGGAATTCCGCTGAAGTTTAACAATGCTTTGGAACTCTTCCATTGTTATCGGAATTCTGCTGAAGTTTAAAAATGCTTTGGAACTCTTCCATTGTTCAAGGAATTCTGCTGAAGTTTAAAAAGCTTTGGAACTCTTCCATTGTTCTGGGAATTCTGCTGAAGTTTAAAATTGCTTTGGAACTCTTCCATTGTCCCCGGAATTCCACTGATGTTTAATAATGCTTTTGGAACTCTTCCATTGTTCTCATAATTCCGCTGATGTTTAACAATGCTTTGGAACTCTTCCATTGTTCTCGGAATTCCGCTGATGTTTAACAATGCTTTGGAACTCTTCCATTGTTCAGGGAATTCTGCTGAAGTTTAAAAAGCTTTGGAACTCTTCCATTGTTCTGGGAATTCTGCTGAAGTTTAAAATTGCTTTGAAACTCTTCCATTGTGCTCGGAATTCCGCTGATGTTCAATAATGCTTTTGGAACTCTTCCATTGTTCTCATAATTCCGCTGATGTTTAACAATGCTTTGGAACTCTTCCATTGTTCTCGGAATTCTGCTGACGTTTAAAAATGCTTTGGAACTCTTCCATTGTTCACGGAAATCTGCTGAAGTTTAAAAAGCTTTGGAACTCTTCCATTGTTCGGGGAATTCTTCTGAAGTTTAAAAAGCTTTGGAACTCTTCCATTGTTCTGGGAATTCTGCTGAAGATTAAAATTGCTTTGGTACTCTTCCATTGTTCTCTTAATTCTGCTGATGTTTAACAATGCTTTGGAACTCTTCCATTGTTCTCGGAATTCCGCTGATGTTTAACAATGCTTTGGAACTCTTCCATTGTTCTCTGAATTCCACTGTAGTTTCAAAATGCTTTGGAACCCTTCCATTGTTCTCGGAATTCTGCTGAAGTTTAACAATGCTTTGGAACTCTTCCATTGTTATCGGAATTCTGCTGAAGTTTAAAAATGCTTTGGAACTCTTCCATTGTTCTCCGAATTCTGCTGAAGTTTAAAAATGCTTTGGAACTTTTCCATTGTTCTCGGAATTCTGCTGAAGTTTTAAAAAGCTTTGGAACTCTTCCAATGTTCTCGGAATTCCACTGATGTTTAATAATGCTTTTGGAACTCTTCCATTTTTCTCGGAATTCCGCTGATGTTTAACAATGTTTTGGAACTCTTCCATTGTTCTCGGAATTCTGGTGAAGTTTAAAAATGCGTTGGAACTCTTCCATTGTTCACGGAATTCTGCTGAAATTTAAAAAGCTTTGGAACTCTTCCATTGTTCTGGGAATTCTGCTGAAGTTTAAAATTGCTTTGGAACTCTTCCATTGTCCTCGGAATTCCACTGATGTTTAATAATGCTTTTGGAACTCTTCCATTGTTCTCATAATTTCGCTGATGTTTAACAATGCTTTGGAACTCTTCCATTGTTCTCGGAATTCCGCTGATGTTTAACAATGCTTTGGAACTCTTCCATTGTTCTCGGAATTCTGGTGAAGTTTAAAAATGCTTTGGAACTCTTCCATTGTTCACGGAATTCTGCTGAAGTTTAAAAAGCTTTGGAACTCTTCCATTGTTCTGGGAATTCTGCTGAAGTTTAAAATTGTTTGGAACTCTTCCATTGTCCTCGGAATTCCACTGATGTTTAATAATGCTTTTGGAACTCTTCCATTGTTCTCATAATTTCGCTGATGTTTAACAATGCTTTGGAACTCTTCCATTGTTCTCGGAAATCCGCTGATGTTTAACAATGCTTTGGAACTCTTCCATTGTTCTCGGAATTCTGGTGAAGTTTAAAAATGCTTTGGAACTCTTCCATTGTTCACGGAATTCTGCTGAAGTTTAAAAAGCTTTGGAACTCTTCCATTGTTCTGGGAATTCTGCTGAAGTTTAAAATTGTTTGGAATTCTTCCATTGTGCTCGGAATTCAGCTGATGTTTAATAATGCTTTTGGAACTCTTCCATTGTTCTCATAATTCCGCTGATGTTTAACAATGCTTTGGAACTCTTCCATTGTTCTCGGAATTCTGCTGAAGTTTAAAAATGCTTTGGATCTCTTCCATTGTTCACGGAATTCTGCTGAAGTTTAAAAAGCTTTGGAACTCTTCCATTGTTCTGGGAATTCTGCTGAAGTTTAAAATTGTTTGGAACTCTTCCATTGTGCTCGGAATTCAGCTGATGTTTAATAATGCTTTTGGAACTCTTCCATTGTTCTCATAATTCCGCTGATGTTTAACAATGCTTTGGAACTCTTCCATTGTTCACGGAAATCTGCTGAAGTTTAAAAAGCTTTGGAACTCTTCCATTGTTCTGGGAATTCTTCTGAAGTTTAAAAAGCTTTGGAACTCTACCATTGTTCTGGGAATTCTGCTGAAGATTAAAATTGCTTTGGAACTCTTCCATTGTTATCGGAATTCTGCTGAAGTTTAAAAATGCTTTGGAACTCTTCCATTGTTCTCGGAATTCTGCTGAAGTTTAAAAATGCTTTGGAACTTTTCCATTGTTCTCGGAATTCTGCTGAAGTTTAAAAAAGCTTTGGAACTCTTCCAATGTTCTCAGAATTCCGCTGATGTTTAACAATGCTTTGGAACTCTTCCATTGTTCTCTGAATTCCACTGTAGTTTCAAAATGCTTTGGAACCCTTCCATTGTTCGCGGAATTCTGCTGAAGTTTAACAATGCTTTGGAACTCTTCCATTGTTATCGGAATTCTGCTGAAGTTTAAAAATGCTTTGGAACTCTTCCATTGTTCTCCGAATTCTGCTGAAGTTTAAAAATGCTTTGGAACTTTTCCATTGTTCTCGGAATTCTGCTGAAGTTTAAAAAAGCTTTGGAACTCTTCCAATGTTCTCGGAATTCCACTGATGTTTAACAATGCTTTGGAACTCTTCCATTGTTCTCTGAATTCCACTGTAGTTTCAAAATGCTTTGGAACCCTTCCATTGTTCTCGGAATTCCGCTGAAGTTTAACAATGCTTTGGAACTCTTCCATTGTTATCGGAATTCTGCTGAAGTTTAAAAATGCTTTGGAACTCTTCCATTGTTCAAGGAATTCTGCTGAAGTTTAAAAAGCTTTGGAACTCTTCCATTGTTCTGGGAATTCTGCTGAAGTTTAAAATTGCTTTGGAACTCTTCCATTGTCCCCGGAATTCCACTGATGTTTAACAATGCTTTTGGAACTCTTCCATTGTTCTCATAATTCCGCTGATGTTTAACAATGCTTTGGAACTCTTCCATTGTTCTCGGAATTCCGCTGATGTTTATTAATGCTTTTGGAACTCTTCCATTGTTCTCGGAATTCCGCTGATGTTTAACAATGGTTTGAAACTCTTCCATTGTTCTCGGAATTCTGGTGAAGTTTAAAAATGCTTTGGAACTCTTCCATTGTTCACGGAATTCTGCTGAAGTTTAAAAAGCTTTGGAACTCTTCCATTGTTCTGGGAATTCTGCTGAAGTTTAAAATTGCATTGGAACTCTTCCATTGTGCTCGGAATTCCGCTGATGTTTGATAATGCTTTTGGAACTCTTCCATTGTTCTCATAATTCCGCTGATGTTTAACAATGCTTTGGAACTCTTCCATTGTTCTCGGAATTCTGCTGATGTTTAAAAATGCTTTGGAACTCTTCCATTGTTCACGGAAATCTTCTGAAGTTTAAAAATCTTTGGAACTCTTCCATTGTTCTGGGAATTCTTCTGAAGTTTAAAAAGCTTTGGAACTCTTCCATTGTTCTGGGAATTCTGCTGAAGATTAAAATTGCTTTGGTACTCTTCCATTGTTCTCGTAATTCTGCTGATGTTTAACAATGCTTTGGAACTCTTCCATTGTTCTCGGAATTCCGCTGATGTTTAACAATGCTTTGGAACTCTTCCATTGTTCTCTGAATTCCACTGTAGTTTCAAAATGCTTTGGAACCCTTCCATTGTTCTCGGAATTCCGCTGAAGTTTAACAATGCTTTGGAACTCTTCCATTGTTATCGGAATTCTGCTGAAGTTTAAAAATGCTTTGGAACTCTTCCATTGTTCAAGGAATTCTGCTGAAGTTTAAAAAGCTTTGGAACTCTTCCATTGTTCTGGGAATTCTGCTGAAGTTTAAAATTGCTTTGGAACTCTTCCATTGTCCCCGGAATTCCACTGATGTTTAATAATGCTTTTGGAACTCTTCCATTGTTCTCATAATTCCGCTGATGTTTAACAATGCTTTGGAACTCTTCCATTGTTCTCGGAATTCCGCTGATGTTTAACAATGCTTTGGAACTCTTCCATTGTTATCGGAATTCTGCTGAAGTTTAAAAATGCTTTGGAACTCTTCCATTGTTCAAGGAATTCTGCTGAAGTTTAAAAAGCTTTGGAACTCTTCCATTGTTCTGGGAATTCTGCTGAAGTTTAAAATTGCTTTGGAACTCTTCCATTGTCCCCGGAATTCCACTGATGTTTAATAATGCTTTTGGAACTCTTCCATTGTTCTCATAATTCCGCTGATGTTTAACAATGCTTTGGAACTCTTCCATTGTTCTCGGAATTCCGCTGATGTTTAACAATGCTTTGGAACTCTTCCATTGTTCAGGGAATTCTGCTGAAGTTTAAAAAGCTTTGGAACTCTTCCATTGTTCTGGGAATTCTGCTGAAGTTTAAAATTGCTTTGAAACTCTTCCATTGTGCTCGGAATTCCGCTGATGTTCAATAATGCTTTTGGAACTCTTCCATTGTTCTCATAATTCCGCTGATGTTTAACAATGCTTTGGAACTCTTCCATTGTTCTCGGAATTCTGCTGACGTTTAAAAATGCTTTGGAACTCTTCCATTGTTCACGGAAATCTGCTGAAGTTTAAAAAGCTTTGGAACTCTTCCATTGTTCGGGGAATTCTTCTGAAGTTTAAAAAGCTTTGGAACTCTTCCATTGTTCTGGGAATTCTGCTGAAGATTAAAATTGCTTTGGTACTCTTCCATTGTTCTCTTAATTCTGCTGATGTTTATCAATGCTTTGGAACTCTTCCATTGTTCTCGGAATTCCGCTGATGTTTAACAATGCTTTGGAACTCTTCCATTGTTCTCTGAATTCCACTGTAGTTTCAAAATGCTTTGGAACCCTTCCATTGTTCTCGGAATTCTGCTGAAGTTTAACAATGCTTTGGAACTCTTCCATTGTTATCGGAATTCTGCTGAAGTTTAAAAATGCTTTGGAACTCTTCCATTGTTCTCCGAATTCTGCTGAAGTTTAAAAATGCTTTGGAACTTTTCCATTGTTCTCGGAATTCTGCTGAAGTTTTAAAAATCTTTGGAACTCTTCCAATGTTCTCGGAATTCCACTGATGTTTAATAATGCTTTTGGAACTCTTCCATTTTTCTCGGAATTCCGCTGATGTTTAACAATGTTTTGGAACTCTTCCATTGTTCTCGGAATTCTGGTGAAGTTTAAAAATGCGTTGGAACTCTTCCATTGTTCACGGAATTCTGCTGAAATTTAAAAAGCTTTGGAACTCTTCCATTGTTCTGGGAATTCTGCTGAAGTTTAAAATTGCTTTGGAACTCTTCCATTGTCCTCGGAATTCCACTGATGTTTAATAATGCTTTTGGAACTCTTCCATTGTTCTCATAATTTCGCTGATGTTTAACAATGCTTTGGAACTCTTCCATTGTTCTCGGAATTCCGCTGATGTTTAACAATGCTTTGGAACTCTTCCATTGTTCTCGGAATTCTGGTGAAGTTTAAAAATGCTTTCGAACTCTTCCATTGTTCACGGAATTCTGCTGAAGTTTAAAAAGCTTTGGAACTCTTCCATTGTTCTGGGAATTCTGCTGAAGTTTAAAATTGTTTGGAACTCTTCCATTGTCCTCGGAATTCCACTGATGTTTAATAATGCTTTTGGAACTCTTCCATTGTTCTCATAATTTCGCTGATGTTTAACAATGCTTTGGAACTCTTCCATTGTTCTCGGAATTCCGCTGATGTTTAACAATGCTTTGGAACTCTTCCATTGTTCTCGGAATTCTGGTGAAGTTTAAAAATGCTTTGGAACTCTTCCATTGTTCACGGAATTCTGCTGAAGTTTAAAAAGCTTTGGAACTCTTCCATTGTTCTGGGAATTCTGCTGAAGTTTAAAATTGTTTGGAATTCTTCCATTGTGCTCGGAATTCAGCTGATGTTTAATAATGCTTTTGGAACTCTTCCATTGTTCTCATAATTCCGCTGATGTTTAACAATGCTTTGGAACTCTTCCATTGCTCTCGGAATTCTGCTGAAGTTTAAAAATGCTTTGGAACTCTTCCATTGTTCACGGAATTCTGCTGAAGTTTAAAAAGCTTTGGAACTCTTCCATTGTTCTGGGAATTCTGCTGAAGTTTAAAATTGTTTGGAACTCTTCCATTGTGCTCGGAATTCAGCTGATGTTTAATAATGCTTTTGGAACTCTACCATTGTTCTCAGAATTCCGCTGATGTTTAACAATGCTTTGGAACTCTTCCATTGTTCACGGAAATCTGCTGAAGTTTAAAAAGCTTTGGAACTCTTCCATTGTTCTGGGAATTCTTCTGAAGTTTAAAAAGCTTTGGAACTCTACCATTGTTCTGGGAATTCTGCTGAAGATTAAAAAGCTTTGGAACTCTTCCATTGTTCTGGGAATTCTGCTGAAGTTTAAAATTGCTTTGAAACTCTTCCATTGTGCTCGGAATTCCGCTGATGTTCAATAATGCTTTTGGAACTCTTCCATTGTTCTCATAATTCCGCTGATGTTTAACAATGCTTTGGAACTCTTCCATTGTTCAGGGAATTCTGCTGAAGTTTAAAAAGCTTTGGAACTCTTCCATTGTTCTGGGAATTCTGCTGAAGTTTAAAATTGCTTTGAAACTCTTCCATTGTGCTCGGAATTCCGCTGATGTTCAATAATGCTTTTGGAACTCTTCCATTGTTCTCATAATTCCGCTGATGTTTAACAATGCTTTGGAACTCTTCCATTGTTCTCGGAATTCTGCTGACGTTTAAAAATGCTTTGGAACTCTTCCATTGTTCACGGAAATCTGCTGAAGTTTAAAAAGCTTTGGAACTCTTCCATTGTTCGGGGAATTCTTCTGAAGTTTAAAATTGCATTGGAACTCTTCCATTGTGCTCGGAATTCCGCTGATGTTTGATAATGCTTTTGGAACTCTTCCATTGTTCTCATAATTCCGCTGATGTTTAACAATGCTTTGGAACTCTTCCATTGTTCTCGGAATTCTGCTGATGTTTAAAAATGCTTTGGAACTCTTCCATTGTTCACGGAAATCTTCTGAAGTTTAAAAATCTTTGGAACTCTTCCATTGTTCTGGGAATTCTTATGAAGTTTAAAAAGCTTTGGAACTCTTCCATTGTTCTGGGAATTCTGCTGAAGATTAAAATTGCTTTGGTACTCTTCCATTGTTCTCGTAATTCTGCTGATGTTTAACAATGCTTTGGAACTCTTCCATTGTTCTCGGAATTCCGCTGATGTTTAACAATGCTTTGGAACTCTTCCATTGTTCTCTGAATTCCACTGTAGTTTCAAAATGCTTTGGAACCCTTCCATTGTTCTCGGAATTCCGCTGAAGTTTAACAATGCTTTGGAACTCTTCCATTGTTATCGGAATTCTGCTGAAGTTTAAAAATGCTTTGGAACTCTTCCATTGTTCAAGGAATTCTGCTGAAGTTTAAAAAGCTTTGGAACTCTTCCATTGTTCTGGGAATTCTGCTGAAGTTTAAAATTGCTTTGGAACTCTTCCATTGTCCCCGGAATTCCACTGATGTTTAATAATGCTTTTGGAACTCTTCCATTGTTCTCATAATTCCGCTGATGTTTAACAATGCTTTGGAACTCTTACATTGTTCTCGGAATTCCGCTGATGTTTAACAATGCTTTGGAACTCTTCCATTGTTATCGGAATTCTGCTGAAGTTTAAAAATGCTTTGGAACTCTTCCATTGTTCAAGGAATTCTGCTGAAGTTTAAAAAGCTTTGGAACTCTTCCATTGTTCTGGGAATTCTGCTGAAGTTTAAAATTGCTTTGGAACTCTTCCATTGTCCCCGGAATTCCACTGATGTTTAATAATGCTTTTGGAACTCTTCCATTGTTCTCATAATTCCGCTGATGTTTAACAATGCTTTGGAACTCTTCCATTGTTCTCGGAATTCCGCTGATGTTTAACAATGCTTTGGAACTCTTCCATTGTTCAGGGAATTCTGCTGAAGTTTAAAAAGCTTTGGAACTCTTCCATTGTTCTGGGAATTCTGCTGAAGTTTAAAATTGCTTTGAAACTCTTCCATTGTGCTCGGAATTCCGCTGATGTTCAATAATGCTTTTGGAACTCTTCCATTGTTCTCATAATTCCGCTGATGTTTAACAATGCTTTGGAACTCTTCCATTGTTCTCGGAATTCTGCTGACGTTTAAAAATGCTTTGGAACTCTTCCATTGTTCACGGAAATCTGCTGAAGTTTAAAAAGCTTTGGAACTCTTCCATTGTTCGGGGAATTCTTCTGAAGTTTAAAAAGCTTTGGAACTCTTCCATTGTTCTGGGAATTCTGCTGAAGATTAAAATTGCTTTGGTACTCTTCCATTGTTCTCTTAATTCTGCTGATGTTTATCAATGCTTTGGAACTCTTCCATTGTTCTCGGAATTCCGCTGATGTTTAACAATGCTTTGGAACTCTTCCATTGTTCTCTGAATTCCACTGTAGTTTCAAAATGCTTTGGAACCCTTCCATTGTTCTCGGAATTCTGCTGAAGTTTAACAATGCTTTGGAACTCTTCCATTGTTATCGGAATTCTGCTGAAGTTTAAAAATGCTTTGGAACTCTTCCATTGTTCTCCGAATTCTGCTGAAGTTTAAAAATGCTTTGGAACTTTTCCATTGTTCTCGGAATTCTGCTGAAGTTTTAAAAATCTTTGGAACTCTTCCAATGTTCTCGGAATTCCACTGATGTTTAATAATGCTTTTGGAACTCTTCCATTTTTCTCGGAATTCCGCTGATGTTTAACAATGTTTTGGAACTCTTCCATTGTTCTCGGAATTCTGGTGAAGTTTAAAAATGCGTTGGAACTCTTCCATTGTTCACGGAATTCTGCTGAAATTTAAAAAGCTTTGGAACTCTTCCATTGTTCTGGGAATTCTGCTGAAGTTTAAAATTGCTTTGGAACTCTTCCATTGTCCTCGGAATTCCACTGATGTTTAATAATGCTTTTGGAACTCTTCCATTGTTCTCATAATTTCGCTGATGTTTAACAATGCTTTGGAACTCTTCCATTGTTCTCGGAATTCCGCTGATGTTTAACAATGCTTTGGAACTCTTCCATTGTTCTCGGAATTCTGGTGAAGTTTAAAAATGCTTTCGAACTCTTCCATTGTTCACGGAATTCTGCTGAAGTTTAAAAAGCTTTGGAACTCTTCCATTGTTCTGGGAATTCTGCTGAAGTTTAAAATTGTTTGGAACTCTTCCATTGTCCTCGGAATTCCACTGATGTTTAATAATGCTTTTGGAACTCTTCCATTGTTCTCATAATTTCGCTGATGTTTAACAATGCTTTGGAACTCTTCCATTGTTCTCGGAATTCCGCTGATGTTTAACAATGCTTTGGAACTCTTCCATTGTTCTCGGAATTCTGGTGAAGTTTAAAAATGCTTTGGAACTCTTCCATTGTTCACGGAATTCTGCTGAAGTTTAAAAAGCTTTGGAACTCTTCCATTGTTCTGGGAATTCTGCTGAAGTTTAAAATTGTTTGGAATTCTTCCATTGTGCTCGGAATTCAGCTGATGTTTAATAATGCTTTTGGAACTCTTCCATTGTTCTCATAATTCCGCTGATGTTTAACAATGCTTTGGAACTCTTCCATTGCTCTCGGAATTCTGCTGAAGTTTAAAAATGCTTTGGAACTCTTCCATTGTTCACGGAATTCTGCTGAAGTTTAAAAAGCTTTGGAACTCTTCCATTGTTCTGGGAATTCTGCTGAAGTTTAAAATTGTTTGGAACTCTTCCATTGTGCTCGGAATTCAGCTGATGTTTAATAATGCTTTTGGAACTCTTCCATTGTTCTCATAATTCCGCTGATGTTTAACAATGCTTTGGAACTCTTCCATTGTTCACGGAAATCTGCTGAAGTTTAAAAAGCTTTGGAACTCTTCCATTGTTCTGGGAATTCTTCTGAAGTTTAAAAAGCTTTGGAACTCTACCATTGTTCTGGGAATTCTGCTGAAGATTAAAAAGCTTTGGAACTCTTCCATTGTTCTGGGAATTCTGCTGAAGTTTAAAATTGCTTTGAAACTCTTCCATTGTGCTCGGAATTCCGCTGATGTTCAATAATGCTTTTGGAACTCTTCCATTGTTCTCATAATTCCGCTGATGTTTAACAATGCTTTGGAACTCTTCCATTGTTCAGGGAATTCTGCTGAAGTTTAAAAAGCTTTGGAACTCTTCCATTGTTCTGGGAATTCTGCTGAAGTTTAAAATTGCTTTGAAACTCTTCCATTGTGCTCGGAATTCCGCTGATGTTCAATAATGCTTTTGGAACTCTTCCATTGTTCTCATAATTCCGCTGATGTTTAACAATGCTTTGGAACTCTTCCATTGTTCTCGGAATTCTGCTGACGTTTAAAAATGCTTTGGAACTCTTCCATTGTTCACGGAAATCTGCTGAAGTTTAAAAAGCTTTGGAACTCTTCCATTGTTCGGGGAATTCTTCTGAAGTTTAAAAAGCTTTGGAACTCTTCCATTGTTCTGGGAATTCTGCTGAAGATTAAAATTGCTTTGGTACTCTTCCATTGTTCTCTTAATTCTGCTGATGTTTAACAATGCTTTGGAACTCTTCCATTGTTCTCGGAATTCCGCTGATGTTTAACAATGCTTTGGAACTCTTCCATTGTTCTCTGAATTCCACTGTAGTTTCAAAATGCTTTGGAACCCTTCCATTGTTCTCGGAATTCTGCTGAAGTTTAACAATGCTTTGGAACTCTTCCATTGTTATCGGAATTCTGCTGAAGTTTAAAAATGCTTTGGAACTCTTCCTTTGTTCTCCAAATTCTGCTGAAGTTTAAAAATGCTTTGGAACTTTTCCATTGTTCTCGGAATTCTGCTGAAGTTTTAAAAAGCTTTGGAACTCTTCCAATGTTCTCGGAATTCCACTGATGTTTAATAATGCTTTTGGAACTCTTCCATTTTTCTCGGAATTCCGCTGATGTTTAACAATGTTTTGGAACTCTTCCATTGTTCTCGGAATTCTGGTGAAGTTTAAAAATGCGTTGGAACTCTTCCATTGTTCACGGAATTCTGCTGAAATTTAAAAAGCTTTGGAACTCTTCCATTGTTCTGGGAATTCTGCTGAAGTTTAAAATTGCTTTGGAACTCTTCCATTGTCCTCGGAATTCCACTGATGTTTAATAATGCTTTTGGAACTCTTCCATTGTTCTCATAATTTCGCTGATGTTTAACAATGCTTTGGAACTCTTCCATTGTTCTCGGAATTCCGCTGATGTTTAACAATGCTTTGGAACTCTTCCATTGTTCTCGGAATTCTGGTGAAGTTTAAAAATGCTTTGGAACTCTTCCATTGTTCACGGAATTCTGCTGAAGTTTAAAAAGCTTTGGAACTCTTCCATTGTTCTGGGAATTCTGCTGAAGTTTAAAATTGTTTGGAACTCTTCCATTGTCCTCGGAATTCCACTGATGTTTAATAATGCTTTTGGAACTCTTCCATTGTTCTCATAATTTCGCTGATGTTTAACAATGCTTTGGAACTCTTCCATTGTTCTCGGAATTCCGCTGATGTTTAACAATGCTTTGGAACTCTTCCATTGTTCTCGGAATTCTGGTGAAGTTTAAAAATGCTTTGGAACTCTTCCATTGTTCACGGAATTCTGCTGAAGTTTAAAAAGCTTTGGAACTCTTCCATTGTTCTGGGAATTCTGCTGAAGTTTAAAATTGTTTGGAATTCTTCCATTGTGCTCGGAATTCAGCTGATGTTTAATAATGCTTTTGGAACTCTTCCATTGTTCTCATAATTCCGCTGATGTTTAACAATGCTTTGGAACTCTTCCATTGTTCTCGGAATTCTGCTGAAGTTTAAAAATGCTTTGGAACTCTTCCATTGTTCACGGAATTCTGCTGAAGTTTAAAAAGCTTTGGAACTCTTCCATTGTTCTGGGAATTCTGCTGAAGTTTAAAATTGTTTGGAACTCTTCCATTGTGCTCGGAATTCAGCTGATGTTTAATAATGCTTTTGGAACTCTTCCATTGTTCTCATAATTCCGCTGATGTTTAACAATGCTTTGGAACTCTTCCATTGTTCACGGAAATCTGCTGAAGTTTAAAAAGCTTTGGAACTCTTCCATTGTTCTGGGAATTCTTCTGAAGTTTAAAAAGCTTTGGAACTCTACCATTGTTCTGGGAATTCTGCTGAAGATTAAAATTGCTTTGGTACTCTTCCATTGTTCTCGGAATTCCGCTGATGTTTAACAATGCTTTGGAACTCTTCAATTGTTCTCTGAATTCCACTGTAGTTTCAAAATGCTTTGGAACCCTTCCATTGTTCTCGGAATTCCGCTGAAGTTTAACAATGCTTTGGAACTCTTCCATTGTTCTGGGAATTCTGCTGAAGATTAAAATTGCTTTTGTACTCTTCCATTGTTCTCGGAATTCTGCTGAAGTTTAAAAATGCTTTGGAACTTTTCCATTGTTCTCGGAATTCTGCTGAAGTTTAAAAAAGCTTTGGAACTCTTCCAATGTTCTCAGAATTCCGCTGATGTTTAACAGTGCTTTGGAACTCTTCCATTGTTCTCTGAATTCCACTGTAGTTTCAAAATGCTTTGGAACCCTTCCATTGTTCGCGGAATTCTGCTGAAGTTTAACAATGCTTTGGAACTCTTCCATTGTTATCGGAATTCTGCTGAAGTTTAAAAATGCTTTGGAACTCTTCCATTGTTCTCCGAATTCTGCTGAAGTTTAAAAATGCTTTGGAACTTTTCCATTGTTCTCGGAATTCTGCTGAAGTTTAAAAAAGCTTTGGAACTCTTCCAATGTTCTCGGAATTCCACTGATGTTTAACAATGCTTTGGAACTCTTCCATTGTTCTCTGAATTCCACTGTAGTTTCAAAATGCTTTGGAACCCTTCCATTGTTCTCGGAATTCCGCTGAAGTTTAACAATGCTTTGGAACTCTTCCATTGTTATCGGAATTCTGCTGAAGTTTAAAAATGCTTTGGAACTCTTCCATTGTTCAAGGAATTCTGCTGAAGTTTAAAAAGCTTTGGAACTCTTCCATTGTTCTGGGAATTCTGCTGAAGTTTAAAATTGCTTTGGAACTCTTCCATTGTCCCCGGAATTCCACTGATGTTTAACAATGCTTTTGGAACTCTTCCATTGTTCTCATAATTCCGCTGATGTTTAACAATGCTTTGGAACTCTTCCATTGTTCTCGGAATTCCGCTGATGTTTAACAATGCTTTGGAACTCTTCCATTGTTCACGGAATTCTGCTGAAGTTTAAAAAGCTTTGGAACTCTTCCATTGTTCTGGGAATTCTGCTGAAGTTTAAAATTGCTTTGGAACTCTTCCATTGTCCCCGGAATTCCACTGATGTTTATTAATGCTTTTGGAACTCTTCCATTGTTCTCGGAATTCCGCTGATGTTTAACAATGGTTTGAAACTCTTCCATTGTTCTCGGAATTCTGGTGAAGTTTAAAAATGCTTTGGAACTCTTCCATTGTTCACGGAATTCTGCTGAAGTTTAAAAAGCTTTGGAACTCTTCCATTGTTCTGGGAATTCTGCTGAAGTTTAAAATTGCATTGGAACTCTTCCATTGTGCTCGGAATTCCGCTGATGTTTGATAATGCTTTTGGAACTCTTCCATTGTTCTCATAATTCCGCTGATGTTTAACAATGCTTTGGAACTCTTCCATTGTTCTCGGAATTCTGCTGATGTTTAAAAATGCTTTGGAACTCTTCCATTGTTCACGGAAATCTTCTGAAGTTTAAAAATCTTTGGAACTCTTCCATTGTTCTGGGAATTCTTCTGAAGTTTAAAAAGCTTTGGAACTCTTCCATTGTTCTGGGAATTCTGCTGAAGATTAAAATTGCTTTGGTACTCTTCCATTGTTCTCGTAATTCTGCTGATGTTTAACAATGCTTTGGAACTCTTCCATTGTTCTCGGAATTCCGCTGATGTTTAACAATGCTTTGGAACTCTTCCATTGTTCTCTGAATTCCACTGTAGTTTCAAAATGCTTTGGAACCCTTCCATTGTTCTCGGAATTCCGCTGAAGTTTAACAATGCTTTGGAACTCTTCCATTGTTATCCGGATTCTGCTGAAGTTTAAAAATGCTTTGGAACTCTTCCATTGTTCAAGGAATTCTGCTGAAGTTTAAAAAGCTTTGGAACTCTTCCATTGTTCTGGGAATTCTGCTGAAGTTTAAAATTGCTTTGGAACTCTTCCATTGTCCCCGGAATTCCACTGATGTTTAATAATGCTTTTGGAACTCTTCCATTGTTCTCATAATTCCGCTGATGTTTAACAATGCTTTGGAACTCTTCCATTGTTCTCGGAATTCCGCTGATGTTTAACAATGCTTTGGAACTCTTCCATTGTTATCGGAATTCTGCTGAAGTTTAAAAATGCTTTGGAACTCTTCCATTGTTCAAGGAATTCTGCTGAAGTTTAAAAAGCTTTGGAACTCTTCCATTGTTCTGGGAATTCTGCTGAAGTTTAAAATTGCTTTGGAACTCTTCCATTGTCCCCGGAATTCCACTGATGTTTAATAATGCTTTTGGAACTCTTCCATTGTTCTCATAATTCCGCTGATGTTTAACAATGCTTTGGAACTCTTCCATTGTTCTCGGAATTCCGCTGATGTTTAACAATGCTTTGGAACTCTTCCATTGTTCAGGGAATTCTGCTGAAGTTTAAAAAGCTTTGGAACTCTTCCATTGTTCTGGGAATTCTGCTGAAGTTTAAAATTGCTTTGAAACTCTTCCATTGTGCTCGGAATTCCGCTGATGTTCAATAATGCTTTTGGAACTCTTCCATTGTTCTCATAATTCCGCTGATGTTTAACAATGCTTTGGAACTCTTCCATTGTTCTCGGAATTCTGCTGACGTTTAAAAATGCTTTGGAACTCTTCCATTGTTCACGGAAATCTGCTGAAGTTTAAAAAGCTTTGGAACTCTTCCATTGTTCGGGGAATTCTTCTGAAGTTTAAAAAGCTTTGGAACTCTTCCATTGTCCCCGGAATTCCACTGATGTTTAACAATGCTTTGGAACTCTTCCATTGTTCTCTGAATTCCACTGTAGTTTCAAAATGCTTTGGAACCCTTCCATTGTTCTCGGAATTCCGCTGAAGTTTAACAATGCTTTGGAACTCTTCCATTGTTATCGGAATTCTGCTGAAGTTTAAAAATGCTTTGGAACTCTTCCATTGTTCAAGGAATTCTGCTGAAGTTTAAAAAGCTTTGGAACTCTTCCATTGTTCTGGGAATTCTGCTGAAGTTTAAAATTGCTTTGGAACTCTTCCATTGTCCCCGGAATTCCACTGATGTTTAACAATGCTTTTGGAACTCTTCCATTGTTCTCATAATTCCGCTGATGTTTAACAATGCTTTGGAACTCTTCCATTGTTCACGGAATTCTGCTGAAGTTTAAAAAGCTTTGGAACTCTTCCATTGTTCTGGGAATTCTGCTGAAGTTTAAAATTGCTTTGGAACTCTTCCATTGTCCCCGGAATTCCACTGATGTTTAATAATGCTTTTGGAACTCTTCCATTGTTCTCGGAATTCCGCTGATGTTTAACAATGCTTTGAAACTCTTCCATTGTTCTCGGAATTCTGGTGAAGTTTAAAAATGCTTTGGAACTCTTCCATTGTTCACGGAATTCTGCTGAAGTTTAAAAAGCTTTGGAACTCTTCCATTGTTCTGGGAATTCTGCTGAAGTTTAAAATTGCATTGGAACTCTTCCATTGTGCTCGGAATTCCGCTGATGTTTGATAATGCTTTTGGAACTCTTCCATTGTTCTCATAATTCCGCTGATGTTTAACAATGCTTTGGAACTCTTCCATTGTTCTCGGAATTCTGCTGATGTTTAAAAATGCTTTGGAACTCTTCCATTGTTCTGGGAATTCTTCTGAAGTTTAAAAAGCTTTGGAACTCTTCCATTGTTCTGGGAATTCTGCTGAAGATTAAAATTGCTTTGGTACTCTTCCATTGTTCTCGTAATTCTGCTGATGTTTAACAATGCTTTGGAACTCTTCCATTGTTCTCGGAATTCCGCTGATGTTTAACAATGCTTTGGAACTCTTTCATTGTTCTCTGAATTCCACTGTAGTTTCAAAATGCTTTGGAACCCTTCCATTGTTCTCGGAATTCCGCTGAAGTTTAACAATGCTTTGGAACTCTTCCATTGTTATCGGAATTCTGCTGAAGTTTAAAAATGCTTTGGAACTCTTCCATTGTTCAAGGAATTCTGCTGAAGTTTAAAAAGCTTTGGAACTCTTCCATTGTTCTGGGAATTCTGCTGAAGTTTAAAATTGCTTTGGAACTCTTCCATTGTCCCCTGAATTCCACTGATGTTTAATAATGCTTTTGGAACTCTTCCATTGTTCTCATAATTCCGCTGATGTTTAACAATGCTTTGGAACTCTTCCATTGTTCTCGGAATTCCGCTGATGTTTAACAATGCTTTGGAACTCTTCCATTGTTCAGGGAATTCTGCTGAAGTTTAAAAAGCTTTGGAACTCTTCCATTGTTCTGGGAATTCTGCTGAAGTTTAAAATTGCTTTGAAACTCTTCCATTGTGCTCGGAATTCCGCTGATGTTCAATAATGCTTTTGGAACTCTTCCATTGTTCTCATAATTCCGCTGATGTTTAACAATGTTTTGGAACTCTTCCATTGTTCTCGGAATTCTGCTGAAGTTTTAAAAAGCTTTGGAACTCTTCCAATGTTCTCGGAATTCCACTGATGTTTAATAATGCTTTTGGAACTCTTCCATTTTTCTCGGAATTCCGCTGATGTTTAACAATGTTTTGGAACTCTTCCATTGTTCTCGGAATTCTGGTGAAGTTTAAAAATGCGTTGGAACTCTTCCATTGTTCACGGAATTCTGCTGAAATTTAAAAAGCTTTGGAACTCTTCCATTGTTCTGGGAATTCTGCTGAAGTTTAAAATTGCTTTGGAACTCTTCCATTGTCCTCGGAATTCCACTGATGTTTAATAATGCTTTTGGAACTCTTCCATTGTTCTCATAATTTCGCTGATGTTTAACAATGCTTTGGAACTCTTCCATTGTTCTCGGAATTCCGCTGATGTTTAACAATGCTTTGGAACTCTTCCATTGTTCTCGGAATTCTGGTGAAGTTTAAAAATGCTTTGGAACTCTTCCATTGTTCACGGAATTCTGCTGAAGTTTAAAAAGCTTTGGAACTCTTCCATTGTTCTGGGAATTCTGCTGAAGTTTAAAATTGTTTGGAACTCTTCCATTGTCCTCGGAATTCCACTGATGTTTAATAATGCTTTTGGAACTCTTCCATTGTTCTCATAATTTCGCTGATGTTTAACAATGCTTTGGAACTCTTCCATTGTTCTCGGAATTCCGCTGATGTTTAACAATGCTTTGGAACTCTTCCATTGTTCTCGGAATTCTGGTGAAGTTTAAAAATGCTTTGGAACTCTTCCATTGTTCACGGAATTCTGCTGAAGTTTAAAAAGCTTTGGAACTCTTCCATTGTTCTGGGAATTCTGCTGAAGTTTAAAATTGTTTGGAATTCTTCCATTGTGCTCGGAATTCAGCTGATGTTTAATAATGCTTTTGGAACTCTTCCATTGTTCTCATAATTCCGCTGATGTTTAACAATGCTTTGGAACTCTTCCATTGCTCTCGGAATTCTGCTGAAGTTTAAAAATGCTTTGGAACTCTTCCATTGTTCACGGAATTCTGCTGAAGTTTAAAAAGCTTTGGAACTCTTCCATTGTTCTGGGAATTCTGCTGAAGTTTAAAATTGTTTGGAACTCTTCCATTGTGCTCGGAATTCAGCTGATGTTTAATAATGCTTTTGGAACTCTTCCATTGTTCTCATAATTCCGCTGATGTTTAACAATGCTTTGGAACTCTTCCATTGTTCACGGAAATCTGCTGAAGTTTAAAAAGCTTTGGAACTCTTCCATTGTTCTGGGAATTCTTCTGAAGTTTAAAAAGCTTTGGAACTCTACCATTGTTCTGGGAATTCTGCTGAAGATTAAAAAGCTTTGGAACTCTTCCATTGTTCTGGGAATTCTGCTGAAGTTTAAAATTGCTTTGAAACTCTTCCATTGTGCTCGGAATTCCGCTGATGTTCAATAATGCTTTTGGAACTCTTCCATTGTTCTCATAATTCCGCTGATGTTTAACAATGCTTTGGAACTCTTCCATTGTTCAGGGAATTCTGCTGAAGTTTAAAAAGCTTTGGAACTCTTCCATTGTTCTGGGAATTCTGCTGAAGTTTAAAATTGCTTTGAAACTCTTCCATTGTGCTCGGAATTCCGCTGATGTTCAATAATGCTTTTGGAACTCTTCCATTGTTCTCATAATTCCGCTGATGTTTAACAATGCTTTGGAACTCTTCCATTGTTCTCGGAATTCTGCTGACGTTTAAAAATGCTTTGGAACTCTTCCATTGTTCACGGAAATCTGCTGAAGTTTAAAAAGCTTTGGAACTCTTCCATTGTTCGGGGAATTCTTCTGAAGTTTAAAAAGCTTTGGAACTCTTCCATTGTTCTGGGAATTCTGCTGAAGATTAAAATTGCTTTGGTACTCTTCCATTGTTCTCTTAATTCTGCTGATGTTTAACAATGCTTTGGAACTCTTCCATTGTTCTCGGAATTCCGCTGATGTTTAACAATGCTTTGGAACTCTTCCATTGTTCTCTGAATTCCACTGTAGTTTCAAAATGCTTTGGAACCCTTCCATTGTTCTCGGAATTCTGCTGAAGTTTAACAATGCTTTGGAACTCTTCCATTGTTATCGGAATTCTGCTGAAGTTTAAAAATGCTTTGGAACTCTTCCTTTGTTCTCCGAATTCTGCTGAAGTTTAAAAATGCTTTGGAACTTTTCCATTGTTCTCGGAATTCTGCTGAAGTTTTAAAAAGCTTTGGAACTCTTCCAATGTTCTCGGAATTCCACTGATGTTTAATAATGCTTTTGGAACTCTTCCATTTTTCTCGGAATTCCGCTGATGTTTAACAATGTTTTGGAACTCTTCCATTGTTCTCGGAATTCTGGTGAAGTTTAAAAATGCGTTGGAACTCTTCCATTGTTCACGGAATTCTGCTGAAATTTAAAAAGCTTTGGAACTCTTCCATTGTTCTGGGAATTCTGCTGAAGTTTAAAATTGCTTTGGAACTCTTCCATTGTCCTCGGAATTCCACTGATGTTTAATAATGCTTTTGGAACTCTTCCATTGTTCTCATAATTTCGCTGATGTTTAACAATGCTTTGGAACTCTTCCATTGTTCTCGGAATTCCGCTGATGTTTAACAATGCTTTGGAACTCTTCCATTGTTCTCGGAATTCTGGTGAAGTTTAAAAATGCTTTGGAACTCTTCCATTGTTCACGGAATTCTGCTGAAGTTTAAAAAGCTTTGGAACTCTTCCATTGTTCTGGGAATTCTGCTGAAGTTTAAAATTGTTTGGAACTCTTCCATTGTCCTCGGAATTCCACTGATGTTTAATAATGCTTTTGGAACTCTTCCATTGTTCTCATAATTTCGCTGATGTTTAACAATGCTTTGGAACTCTTCCATTGTTCTCGGAATTCCGCTGATGTTTAACAATGCTTTGGAACTCTTCCATTGTTCTCGGAATTCTGGTGAAGTTTAAAAATGCTTTGGAACTCTTCCATTGTTCACGGAATTCTGCTGAAGTTTAAAAAGCTTTGGAACTCTTCCATTGTTCTGGGAATTCTGCTGAAGTTTAAAATTGTTTGGAATTCTTCCATTGTGCTCGGAATTCAGCTGATGTTTAATAATGCTTTTGGAACTCTTCCATTGTTCTCATAATTCCGCTGATGTTTAACAATGCTTTGGAACTCTTCCATTGTTCTCGGAATTCTGCTGAAGTTTAAAAATGCTTTGGAACTCTTCCATTGTTCACGGAATTCTGCTGAAGTTTAAAAAGCTTTGGAACTCTTCCATTGTTCTGGGAATTCTGCTGAAGTTTAAAATTGTTTGGAACTCTTCCATTGTGCTCGGAATTCAGCTGATGTTTAATAATGCTTTTGGAACTCTTCCATTGTTCTCATAATTCCGCTGATGTTTAACAATGCTTTGGAACTCTTCCATTGTTCACGGAAATCTGCTGAAGTTTAAAAAGCTTTGGAACTCTTCCATTGTTCTGGGAATTCTTCTGAAGTTTAAAAAGCTTTGGAACTCTACCATTGTTCTGGGAATTCTGCTGAAGATTAAAATTGCTTTGGTACTCTTCCATTGTTCTCGGAATTCCGCTGATGTTTAACAATGCTTTGGAACTCTTCCATTGTTCTGGGAATTCTGCTGAAGATTAAAATTGCTTTTGTACTCTTCCATTGTTCTCGGAATTCTGCTGAAGTTTAAAAATGCTTTGGAACTTTTCCATTGTTCTCGGAATTCTGCTGAAGTTTAAAAAAGCTTTGGAACTCTTCCAATGTTCTCAGAATTCCGCTGATGTTTAACAGTGCTTTGGAACTCTTCCATTGTTCTCTGAATTCCACTGTAGTTTCAAAATGCTTTGGAACCCTTCCATTGTTCGCGGAATTCTGCTGAAGTTTAACAATGCTTTGGAACTCTTCCAATGTTATCGGAATTCTGCTGAAGTTTAAAAATGCTTTGGAACTCTTCCATTGTTCTCCGAATTCTGCTGAAGTTTAAAAATGCTTTGGAACTTTTCCATTGTTCTCGGAATTCTGCTGAAGTTTAAAAAAGCTTTGGAACTCTTCCAATGTTCTCGGAATTCCACTGATGTTTAACAATGCTTTGGAACTCTTCCATTGTTCTCTGAATTCCACTGTAGTTTCAAAATGCTTTGGAACCCTTCCATTGTTCTCGGAATTCCGCTGAAGTTTAACAATGCTTTGGAACTCTTCCATTGTTATCGGAATTCTGCTGAAGTTTAAAAATGCTTTGGAACTCTTCCATTGTTCAAGGAATTCTGCTGAAGTTTAAAAAGCTTTGGAACTCTTCCATTGTTCTGGGAATTCTGCTGAAGTTTAAAATTGCTTTGGAACTCTTCCATTGTCCCCGGAATTCCACTGATGTTTAACAATGCTTTTGGAACTCTTCCATTGTTCTCATAATTCCGCTGATGTTTAACAATGCTTTGGAACTCTTCCATTGTTCTCGGAATTCCGCTGATGTTTAACAATGCTTTGGAACTCTTCCATTGTTCACGGAATTCTGCTGAAGTTTAAAAAGCTTTGGAACTCTTCCATTGTTCTGGGAATTCTGCTGAAGTTTAAAATTGCTTTGGAACTCTTCCATTGTCCCCGGAATTCCACTGATGTTTATTAATGCTTTTGGAACTCTTCCATTGTTCTCGGAATTCCGCTGATGTTTAACAATGGTTTGAAACTCTTCCATTGTTCTCGGAATTCTGGTGAAGTTTAAAAATGCTTTGGAACTCTTCCATTGTTCACGGAATTCTGCTGAAGTTTAAAAAGCTTTGGAACTCTTCCATTGTTCTGGGAATTCTGCTGAAGTTTAAAATTGCATTGGAACTCTTCCATTGTGCTCGGAATTCCGCTGATGTTTGATAATGCTTTTGGAACTCTTCCATTGTTCTCATAATTCCGCTGATGTTTAACAATGCTTTGGAACTCTTCCATTGTTCTCGGAATTCTGCTGATGTTTAAAAATGCTTTGAACTCTTCCATTGTTCACGGAAATCTTCTGAAGTTTAAAAATCTTTGGAACTCTTCCATTGTTCTGGGAATTCTTCTGAAGTTTAAAAAGCTTTGGAACTCTTCCATTGTTCTGGGAATTCTGCTGAAGATTAAAATTGCTTTGGTACTCTTCCATTGTTCTCGTAATTCTGCTGATGTTTAACAATGCTTTGGAACTCTTCCATTGTTCTCGGAATTCCGCTGATGTTTAACAATGCTTTGGAACTCTTCCATTGTTCTCGGAATTCCGCTGAAGTTTAACAATGCTTTGGAACTCTTCCATTGTTATCCGGATTCTGCTGAAGTTTAAAAATGCTTTGGAACTCTTCCATTGTTCAAGGAATTCTGCTGAAGTTTAAAAAGCTTTGGAACTCTTCCATTGTTCTGGGAATTCTGCTGAAGTTTAAAATTGCTTTGGAACTCTTCCATTGTCCCCGGAATTCCACTGATGTTTAATAATGCTTTTGGAACTCTTCCATTGTTCTCATAATTCCGCTGATGTTTAACAATGCTTTGGAACTCTTCCATTGTTCTCGGAATTCCGCTGATGTTTAACAATGCTTTGGAACTCTTCCATTGTTATCGGAATTCTGCTGAAGTTTAAAAATGCTTTGGAACTCTTCCATTGTTCAAGGAATTCTGCTGAAGTTTAAAAAGCTTTGGAACTCTTCCATTGTTCACGGAAATCTGCTGAAGTTTAAAAAGCTTTGGAACTCTTCCATTGTTCGGGGAATTCTTCTGAAGTTTAAAAAGCTTTGGAACTCTTCCATTGTTCTGGGAATTCTGCTGAAGATTAAAATTGCTTTGGTACTCTTCCATTGTTCTCTTAATTCTGCTGATGTTTAACAATGCTTTGGAACTCTTCCATTGTTCTCGGAATTCCGCTGATGTTTAACAATGCTTTGGAACTCTTCCATTGTTCTCTGAATTCCACTGTAGTTTCAAAATGCTTTGGAACCCTTCCATTGTTCTCGGAATTCTGCTGAAGTTTAACAATGCTTTGGAACTCTTCCATTGTTATCGGAATTCTGCTGAAGTTTAAAAATGCTTTGGAACTCTTCCTTTGTTCTCCGAATTCTGCTGAAGTTTAAAAATGCTTTGGAACTTTTCCATTGTTCTCGGAATTCTGCTGAAGTTTTAAAAAGCTTTGGAACTCTTCCAATGTTCTCGGAATTCCACTGATGTTTAATAATGCTTTTGGAACTCTTCCATTTTTCTCGGAATTCCGCTGATGTTTAACAATGTTTTGGAACTCTTCCATTGTTCTCGGAATTCTGGTGAAGTTTAAAAATGCGTTGGAACTCTTCCATTGTTCACGGAATTCTGCTGAAATTTAAAAAGCTTTGGAACTCTTCCATTGTTCTGGGAATTCTGCTGAAGTTTAAAATTGCTTTGGAACTCTTCCATTGTCCTCGGAATTCCACTGATGTTTAATAATGCTTTTGGAACTCTTCCATTGTTCTCATAATTTCGCTGATGTTTAACAATGCTTTGGAACTCTTCCATTGTTCTCGGAATTCCGCTGATGTTTAACAATGCTTTGGAACTCTTCCATTGTTCTCGGAATTCTGGTGAAGTTTAAAAATGCTTTGGAACTCTTCCATTGTTCACGGAATTCTGCTGAAGTTTAAAAAGCTTTGGAACTCTTCCATTGTTCTGGGAATTCTGCTGAAGTTTAAAATTGTTTGGAACTCTTCCATTGTCCTCGGAATTCCACTGATGTTTAATAATGCTTTTGGAACTCTTCCATTGTTCTCATAATTTCGATGATGTTTAACAATGCTTTGGAACTCTTCCATTGTTCTCGGAATTCCGCTGATGTTTAACAATGCTTTGGAACTCTTCCATTGTTCTCGGAATTCTGGTGAAGTTTAAAAATGCTTTGGAACTCTTCCATTGTTCACGGAATTCTGCTGAAGTTTAAAAAGCTTTGGAACTCTTCCATTGTTCTGGGAATTCTGCTGAAGTTTAAAATTGTTTGGAATTCTTCCATTGTGCTCGGAATTCAGCTGATGTTTAATAATGCTTTTGGAACTCTTCCATTGTTCTCATAATTCCGCTGATGTTTAACAATGCTTTGGAACTCTTCCATTGTTCTCGGAATTCTGCTGAAGTTTAAAAATGCTTTGGAACTCTTCCATTGTTCACGGAATTCTGCTGAAGTTTAAAAAGCTTTGGAACTCTTCCATTGTTCTGGGAATTCTTCTGAAGTTTAAAAAGCTTTGGAACTCTACCATTGTTCTGGGAATTCTGCTGAAGATTAAAATTGCTTTGGTACTCTTCCATTGTTCTCGGAATTCTGCTGAAGTTTAAAAATGCTTTGGAACTCTTCCATTGTTCACGGAATTCTGCTGAAGTTTAAAAAGCTTTGGAACTCTTCCATTGTTCTGGGAATTCTGCTGAAGTTTAAAATTGTTTGGAACTCTTCCATTGTGCTCGGAATTCAGCTGATGTTTAATAATGCTTTTGGAACTCTTCCATTGTTCTCATAATTCCGCTGATGTTTAACAATGCTTTGGAACTCTTCCATTGTTCACGGAAATCTGCTGAAGTTTAAAAAGCTTTGGAACTCTTCCATTGTTCTGGGAATTCTTCTGAAGTTTAAAAAGCTTTGGAACTCTACCATTGTTCTGGGAATTCTGCTGAAGATTAAAATTGCTTTGGTACTCTTCCATTGTTCTCGGAATTCCGCTGATGTTTAACAATGCTTTGGAACTCTTCCATTGTTCTGGGAATTCTGCTGAAGATTAAAATTGCTTTTGTACTCTTCCATTGTTCTCGGAATTCTGCTGAAGTTTAAAAATGCTTTGGAACCCTTCCATTGTTCTCGGAATTCCGCTGAAGTTTAACAATGCTTTGGAACTCTTCCATTGTTATCGGAATTCTGCTGAAGTTTAAAAATGCTTTGGAACTCTTCCATTGTTCAAGGAATTCTGCTGAAGTTTAAAAAGCTTTGGAACTCTTCCATTGTTCTGGGAATTCTGCTGAAGTTTAAAATTGCTTTGGAACTCTTCCATTGTCCCCGGAATTCCACTGATGTTTAACAATGCTTTTGGAACTCTTCCATTGTTCTCATAATTCCGCTGATGTTTAACAATGCTTTGGAACTCTTCCATTGTTCACGGAATTCTGCTGAAGTTTAAAAAGCTTTGGAACTCTTCCATTGTTCTGGGAATTCTGCTGAAGTTTAAAATTGCTTTGGAACTCTTCCATTGTCCCCGGAATTCCACTGATGTTTAATAATGCTTTTGGAACTCTTCCATTGTTCTCGGAATTCCGCTGATGTTTAACAATGCTTTGAAACTCTTCCATTGTTCTCGGAATTCTGCTGAAGTTTAAAAATGCTTTGGAACTCTTCCATTGTTCACGGAATTCTGCTGAAGTTTAAAAAGCTTTGGAACTCTTCCATTGTTCTGGGAATTCTGCTGAAGTTTAAAATTGTTTGGAATTCTTCCATTGTGCTCGGAATTCAGCTGATGTTTAATAATGCTTTTGGAACTCTTCCATTGTTCTCATAATTCCGCTGATGTTTAACAATGCTTTGGAACTCTTCCATTGCTCTCGGAATTCTGCTGAAGTTTAAAAATGCTTTGGAACTCTTCCATTGTTCACGGAATTCTGCTGAAGTTTAAAAAGCTTTGGAACTCTTCCATTGTTCTGGGAATTCTGCTGAAGTTTAAAATTGTTTGGAACTCTTCCATTGTGCTCGGAATTCAGCTGATGTTTAATAATGCTTTTGGAACTCTACCATTGTTCTCAGAATTCCGCTGATGTTTAACAATGCTTTGGAACTCTTCCATTGTTCACGGAAATCTGCTGAAGTTTAAAAAGCTTTGGAACTCTTCCATTGTTCTGGGAATTCTTCTGAAGTTTAAAAAGCTTTGGAACTCTACCATTGTTCTGGGAATTCTGCTGAAGATTAAAAAGCTTTGGAACTCTTCCATTGTTCTGGGAATTCTGCTGAAGTTTAAAATTGCTTTGAAACTCTTCCATTGTGCTCGGAATTCCGCTGATGTTCAATAATGCTTTTGGAACTCTTCCATTGTTCTCATAATTCCGCTGATGTTTAACAATGCTTTGGAACTCTTCCATTGTTCAGGGAATTCTGCTGAAGTTTAAAAAGCTTTGGAACTCTTCCATTGTTCTGGGAATTCTGCTGAAGTTTAAAATTGCTTTGAAACTCTTCCATTGTGCTCGGAATTCCGCTGATGTTCAATAATGCTTTTGGAACTCTTCCATTGTTCTCATAATTCCGCTGATGTTTAACAATGCTTTGGAACTCTTCCATTGTTCTCGGAATTCTGCTGACGTTTAAAAATGCTTTGGAACTCTTCCATTGTTCACGGAAATCTGCTGAAGTTTAAAAAGCTTTGGAACTCTTCCATTGTTCGGGGAATTCTTCTGAAGTTTAAAATTGCATTGGAACTCTTCCATTGTGCTCGGAATTCCGCTGATGTTTGATAATGCTTTTGGAACTCTTCCATTGTTCTCATAATTCCGCTGATGTTTAACAATGCTTTGGAACTCTTCCATTGTTCTCGGAATTCTGCTGATGTTTAAAAATGCTTTGGAACTCTTCCATTGTTCACGGAAATCTTCTGAAGTTTAAAAATCTTTGGAACTCTTCCATTGTTCTGGGAATTCTTCTGAAGTTTAAAAAGCTTTGGAACTCTTCCATTGTTCTGGGAATTCTGCTGAAGATTAAAATTGCTTTGGTACTCTTCCATTGTTCTCGTAATTCTGCTGATGTTTAACAATGCTTTGGAACTCTTCCATTGTTCTCGGAATTCCGCTGATGTTTAACAATGCTTTGGAACTCTTCCATTGTTCTCTGAATTCCACTGTAGTTTCAAAATGCTTTGGAACCCTTCCATTGTTCTCGGAATTCCGCTGAAGTTTAACAATGCTTTGGAACTCTTCCATTGTTATCGGAATTCTGCTGAAGTTTAAAAATGCTTTGGAACTCTTCCATTGTTCAAGGAATTCTGCTGAAGTTTAAAAAGCTTTGGAACTCTTCCATTGTTCTGGGAATTCTGCTGAAGTTTAAAATTGCTTTGGAACTCTTCCATTGTCCCCGGAATTCCACTGATGTTTAATAATGCTTTTGGAACTCTTCCATTGTTCTCATAATTCCGCTGATGTTTAACAATGCTTTGGAACTCTTCCATTGTTCTCGGAATTCCGCTGATGTTTAACAATGCTTTGGAACTCTTCCATTGTTATCGGAATTCTGCTGAAGTTTAAAAATGCTTTGGAACTCTTCCATTGTTCAAGGAATTCTGCTGAAGTTTAAAAAGCTTTGGAACTCTTCCATTGTTCTGGGAATTCTGCTGAAGTTTAAAATTGCTTTGGAACTCTTCCATTGTCCCCGGAATTCCACTGATGTTTAATAATGCTTTTGGAACTCTTCCATTGTTCTCATAATTCCGCTGATGTTTAACAATGCTTTGGAACTCTTCCATTGTTCTCGGAATTCCGCTGATGTTTAACAATGCTTTGGAACTCTTCCATTGTTCAGGGAATTCTGCTGAAGTTTAAAAAGCTTTGGAACTCTTCCATTGTTCTGGGAATTCTGCTGAAGTTTAAAATTGCTTTGAAACTCTTCCATTGTGCTCGGAATTCCGCTGATGTTCAATAATGCTTTTGGAACTCTTCCATTGTTCTCATAATTCCGCTGATGTTTAACAATGCTTTGGAACTCTTCCATTGTTCTCGGAATTCTGCTGACGTTTAAAAATGCTTTGGAACTCTTCCATTGTTCACGGAAATCTGCTGAAGTTTAAAAAGCTTTGGAACTCTTCCATTGTTCGGGGAATTCTTCTGAAGTTTAAAAAGCTTTGGAACTCTTCCATTGTTCTGGGAATTCTGCTGAAGATTAAAATTGCTTTGGTACTCTTCCATTGTTCTCTTAATTCTGCTGATGTTTATCAATGCTTTGGAACTCTTCCATTGTTCTCGGAATTCCGCTGATGTTTAACAATGCTTTGGAACTCTTCCATTGTTCTCTGAATTCCACTGTAGTTTCAAAATGCTTTGGAACCCTTCCATTGTTCTCGGAATTCTGCTGAAGTTTAACAATGCTTTCGAACTCTTCCATTGTTATCGGAATTCTGCTGAAGTTTAAAAATGCTTTGGAACTCTTCCATTGTTCTCCGAATTCTGCTGAAGTTTAAAAATGCTTTGGAACTTTTCCATTGTTCTCGGAATTCTGCTGAAGTTTTAAAAATCTTTGGAACTCTTCCAATGTTCTCGGAATTCCACTGATGTTTAATAATGCTTTTGGAACTCTTCCATTTTTCTCGGAATTCCGCTGATGTTTAACAATGTTTTGGAACTCTTCCATTGTTCTCGGAATTCTGGTGAAGTTTAAAAATGCGTTGGAACTCTTCCATTGTTCACGGAATTCTGCTGAAATTTAAAAAGCTTTGGAACTCTTCCATTGTTCTGGGAATTCTGCTGAAGTTTAAAATTGCTTTGGAACTCTTCCATTGTCCTCGGAATTCCACTGATGTTTAATAATGCTTTTGGAACTCTTCCATTGTTCTCATAATTTCGCTGATGTTTAACAATGCTTTGGAACTCTTCCATTGTTCTCGGAATTCCGCTGATGTTTAACAATGCTTTGGAACTCTTCCATTGTTCTCGGAATTCTGGTGAAGTTTAAAAATGCTTTCGAACTCTTCCATTGTTCACGGAATTCTGCTGAAGTTTAAAAAGCTTTGGAACTCTTCCATTGTTCTGGGAATTCTGCTGAAGTTTAAAATTGTTTGGAACTCTTCCATTGTCCTCGGAATTCCACTGATGTTTAATAATGCTTTTGGAACTCTTCCATTGTTCTCATAATTTCGCTGATGTTTAACAATGCTTTGGAACTCTTCCATTGTTCTCGGAATTCCGCTGATGTTTAACAATGCTTTGGAACTCTTCCATTGTTCTCGGAATTCTGGTGAAGTTTAAAAATGCTTTGGAACTCTTCCATTGTTCACGGAATTCTGCTGAAGTTTAAAAAGCTTTGGAACTCTTCCATTGTTCTGGGAATTCTGCTGAAGTTTAAAATTGTTTGGAATTCTTCCATTGTGCTCGGAATTCAGCTGATGTTTAATAATGCTTTTGGAACTCTTCCATTGTTCTCATAATTCCGCTGATGTTTAACAATGCTTTGGAACTCTTCCATTGCTCTCGGAATTCTGCTGAAGTTTAAAAATGCTTTGGAACTCTTCCATTGTTCACGGAATTCTGCTGAAGTTTAAAAAGCTTTGGAACTCTTCCATTGTTCTGGGAATTCTGCTGAAGTTTAAAATTGTTTGGAACTCTTCCATTGTGCTCGGAATTCAGCTGATGTTTAATAATGCTTTTGGAACTCTTCCATTGTTCTCATAATTCCGCTGATGTTTAACAATGCTTTGGAACTCTTCCATTGTTCACGGAAATCTGCTGAAGTTTAAAAAGCTTTGGAACTCTTCCATTGTTCTGGGAATTCTTCTGAAGTTTAAAAAGCTTTGGAACTCTACCATTGTTCTGGGAATTCTGCTGAAGATTAAAAAGCTTTGGAACTCTTCCATTGTTCTGGGAATTCTGCTGAAGTTTAAAATTGCTTTGAAACTCTTCCATTGTGCTCGGAATTCCGCTGATGTTCAATAATGCTTTTGGAACTCTTCCATTGTTCTCATAATTCCGCTGATGTTTAACAATGCTTTGGAACTCTTCCATTGTTCAGGGAATTCTGCTGAAGTTTAAAAAGCTTTGGAACTCTTCCATTGTTCTGGGAATTCTGCTGAAGTTTAAAATTGCTTTGAAACTCTTCCATTGTGCTCGGAATTCCGCTGATGTTCAATAATGCTTTTGGAACTCTTCCATTGTTCTCATAATTCCGCTGATGTTTAACAATGCTTTGGAACTCTTCCATTGTTCTCGGAATTCTGCTGACGTTTAAAAATGCTTTGGAACTCTTCCATTGTTCACGGAAATCTGCTGAAGTTTAAAAAGCTTTGGAACTCTTCCATTGTTCGGGGAATTCTTCTGAAGTTTAAAAAGCTTTGGAACTCTTCCATTGTTCTGGGAATTCTGCTGAAGATTAAAATTGCTTTGGTACTCTTCCATTGTTCTCTTAATTCTGCTGATGTTTAACAATGCTTTGGAACTCTTCCATTGTTCTCGGAATTCCGCTGATGTTTAACAATGCTTTGGAACTCTTCCATTGTTCTCTGAATTCCACTGTAGTTTCAAAATGCTTTGGAACCCTTCCATTGTTCTCGGAATTCTGCTGAAGTTTAACAATGCTTTGGAACTCTTCCATTGTTATCGGAATTCTGCTGAAGTTTAAAAATGCTTTGGAACTCTTCCTTTGTTCTCCAAATTCTGCTGAAGTTTAAAAATGCTTTGGAACTTTTCCATTGTTCTCGGAATTCTGCTGAAGTTTTAAAAAGCTTTGGAACTCTTCCAATGTTCTCGGAATTCCACTGATGTTTAATAATGCTTTTGGAACTCTTCCATTTTTCTCGGAATTCCGCTGATGTTTAACAATGTTTTGGAACTCTTCCATTGTTCTCGGAATTCTGGTGAAGTTTAAAAATGCGTTGGAACTCTTCCATTGTTCACGGAATTCTGCTGAAATTTAAAAAGCTTTGGAACTCTTCCATTGTTCTGGGAATTCTGCTGAAGTTTAAAATTGCTTTGGAACTCTTCCATTGTCCTCGGAATTCCACTGATGTTTAATAATGCTTTTGGAACTCTTCCATTGTTCTCATAATTTCGCTGATGTTTAACAATGCTTTGGAACTCTTCCATTGTTCTCGGAATTCCGCTGATGTTTAACAATGCTTTGGAACTCTTCCATTGTTCTCGGAATTCTGGTGAAGTTTAAAAATGCTTTGGAACTCTTCCATTGTTCACGGAATTCTGCTGAAGTTTAAAAAGCTTTGGAACTCTTCCATTGTTCTGGGAATTCTGCTGAAGTTTAAAATTGTTTGGAACTCTTCCATTGTCCTCGGAATTCCACTGATGTTTAATAATGCTTTTGGAACTCTTCCATTGTTCTCATAATTTCGCTGATGTTTAACAATGCTTTGGAACTCTTCCATTGTTCTCGGAATTCCGCTGATGTTTAACAATGCTTTGGAACTCTTCCATTGTTCTCGGAATTCTGGTGAAGTTTAAAAATGCTTTGGAACTCTTCCATTGTTCACGGAATTCTGCTGAAGTTTAAAAAGCTTTGGAACTCTTCCATTGTTCTGGGAATTCTGCTGAAGTTTAAAATTGTTTGGAATTCTTCCATTGTGCTCGGAATTCAGCTGATGTTTAATAATGCTTTTGGAACTCTTCCATTGTTCTCATAATTCCGCTGATGTTTAACAATGCTTTGGAACTCTTCCATTGTTCTCGGAATTCTGCTGAAGTTTAAAAATGCTTTGGAACTCTTCCATTGTTCACGGAATTCTGCTGAAGTTTAAAAAGCTTTGGAACTCTTCCATTGTTCTGGGAATTCTGCTGAAGTTTAAAATTGTTTGGAACTCTTCCATTGTGCTCGGAATTCAGCTGATGTTTAATAATGCTTTTGGAACTCTTCCATTGTTCTCATAATTCCGCTGATGTTTAACAATGCTTTGGAACTCTTCCATTGTTCACGGAAATCTGCTGAAGTTTAAAAAGCTTTGGAACTCTTCCATTGTTCTGGGAATTCTTCTGAAGTTTAAAAAGCTTTGGAACTCTACCATTGTTCTGGGAATTCTGCTGAAGATTAAAATTGCTTTGGTACTCTTCCATTGTTCTCGGAATTCCGCTGATGTTTAACAATGCTTTGGAACTCTTCAATTGTTCTCTGAATTCCACTGTAGTTTCAAAATGCTTTGGAACCCTTCCATTGTTCTCGGAATTCCGCTGAAGTTTAACAATGCTTTGGAACTCTTCCATTGTTCTGGGAATTCTGCTGAAGATTAAAATTGCTTTTGTACTCTTCCATTGTTCTCGGAATTCTGCTGAAGTTTAAAAATGCTTTGGAACTTTTCCATTGTTCTCGGAATTCTGCTGAAGTTTAAAAAAGCTTTGGAACTCTTCCAATGTTCTCAGAATTCCGCTGATGTTTAACAGTGCTTTGGAACTCTTCCATTGTTCTCTGAATTCCACTGTAGTTTCAAAATGCTTTGGAACCCTTCCATTGTTCGCGGAATTCTGCTGAAGTTTAACAATGCTTTGGAACTCTTCCATTGTTATCGGAATTCTGCTGAAGTTTAAAAATGCTTTGGAACTCTTCCATTGTTCTCCGAATTCTGCTGAAGTTTAAAAATGCTTTGGAACTTTTCCATTGTTCTCGGAATTCTGCTGAAGTTTAAAAAAGCTTTGGAACTCTTCCAATGTTCTCGGAATTCCACTGATGTTTAACAATGCTTTGGAACTCTTCCATTGTTCTCTGAATTCCACTGTAGTTTCAAAATGCTTTGGAACCCTTCCATTGTTCTCGGAATTCCGCTGAAGTTTAACAATGCTTTGGAACTCTTCCATTGTTATCGGAATTCTGCTGAAGTTTAAAAATGCTTTGGAACTCTTCCATTGTTCAAGGAATTCTGCTGAAGTTTAAAAAGCTTTGGAACTCTTCCATTGTTCTGGGAATTCTGCTGAAGTTTAAAATTGCTTTGGAACTCTTCCATTGTCCCCGGAATTCCACTGATGTTTAACAATGCTTTTGGAACTCTTCCATTGTTCTCATAATTCCGCTGATGTTTAACAATGCTTTGGAACTCTTCCATTGTTCTCGGAATTCCGCTGATGTTTAACAATGCTTTGGAACTCTTCCATTGTTCACGGAATTCTGCTGAAGTTTAAAAAGCTTTGGAACTCTTCCATTGTTCTGGGAATTCTGCTGAAGTTTAAAATTGCTTTGGAACTCTTCCATTGTCCCCGGAATTCCACTGATGTTTATTAATGCTTTTGGAACTCTTCCATTGTTCTCGGAATTCCGCTGATGTTTAACAATGGTTTGAAACTCTTCCATTGTTCTCGGAATTCTGGTGAAGTTTAAAAATGCTTTGGAACTCTTCCATTGTTCACGGAATTCTGCTGAAGTTTAAAAAGCTTTGGAACTCTTCCATTGTTCTGGGAATTCTGCTGAAGTTTAAAATTGCATTGGAACTCTTCCATTGTGCTCGGAATTCCGCTGATGTTTGATAATGCTTTTGGAACTCTTCCATTGTTCTCATAATTCCGCTGATGTTTAACAATGCTTTGGAACTCTTCCATTGTTCTCGGAATTCTGCTGATGTTTAAAAATGCTTTGGAACTCTTCCATTGTTCACGGAAATCTTCTGAAGTTTAAAAATCTTTGGAACTCTTCCATTGTTCTGGGAATTCTTCTGAAGTTTAAAAAGCTTTGGAACTCTTCCATTGTTCTGGGAATTCTGCTGAAGATTAAAATTGCTTTGGTACTCTTCCATTGTTCTCGTAATTCTGCTGATGTTTAACAATGCTTTGGAACTCTTCCATTGTTCTCGGAATTCCGCTGATGTTTAACAATGCTTTGGAACTCTTCCATTGTTCTCTGAATTCCACTGTAGTTTCAAAATGCTTTGGAACCCTTCCATTGTTCTCGGAATTCCGCTGAAGTTTAACAATGCTTTGGAACTCTTCCATTGTTATCCGGATTCTGCTGAAGTTTAAAAATGCTTTGGAACTCTTCCATTGTTCAAGGAATTCTGCTGAAGTTTAAAAAGCTTTGGAACTCTTCCATTGTTCTGGGAATTCTGCTGAAGTTTAAAATTGCTTTGGAACTCTTCCATTGTCCCCGGAATTCCACTGATGTTTAATAATGCTTTTGGAACTCTTCCATTGTTCTCATAATTCCGCTGATGTTTAACAATGCTTTGGAACTCTTCCATTGTTCTCGGAATTCCGCTGATGTTTAACAATGCTTTGGAACTCTTCAATTGTTCTCTGAATTCCACTGTAGTTTCAAAATGCTTTGGAACCCTTCCATTGTTCTCGGAATTCCGCTGAAGTTTAACAATGCTTTGGAACTCTTCCATTGTTATCGGAATTCTGCTGAAGTTTAAAAATGCTTTGGAACTCTTCCATTGTTCAAGGAATTCTGCTGAAGTTTAAAAAGCTTTGGAACTCTTCCATTGTTCTGGGAATTCTGCTGAAGTTTAAAATTGCTTTGGAACTCTTCCATTGTCCCCGGAATTCCACTGATGTTTAATAATGCTTTTGGAACTCTTCCATTGTTCTCATAATTCCGCTGATGTTTAACAATGCTTTGGAACTCTTCCATTGTTCTCGGAATTCCGCTGATGTTTAACAATGCTTTGGAACTCTTCCATTGTTCTCGGAATTCTGCTGACGTTTAAAAATGCTTTGGAACTCTTCCATTGTTCACGGAAATCTGCTGAAGTTTAAAAAGCTTTGGAACTCTTCCATTGTTCGGGGAATTCTTCTGAAGTTTAAAAAGCTTTGGAACTCTTCCATTGTTCTGGGAATTCTGCTGAAGATTAAAATTGCTTTGGTACTCTTCCATTGTTCTCTTAATTCTGCTGATGTTTAACAATGCTTTGGAACTCTTCCATTGTTCTCGAAATTCCGCTGATGTTTAACAATGCTTTGGAACTCTTCCATTGTTCTCTGAATTCCACTGTAGTTTCAAAATGCTTTTTAACCCTTCCATTGTTCTCGGAATTCTGCTGAAGTTTAACAATCCTTTGGAACTCTTCCATTGTTATCGGAATTCTGCTGAAGTTTAAAAATGCTTTGGAACTCTTCCATTGTTCTCCGAATTCTGCTGAAGTTTAAAAATGCTTTGGAACTTTTCCATTGTTCTCGGAATTCTGCTGAAGTTTAAAAAAGCTTTGGAACTCTTCCAATGTTCTCGGAATTCCACTGATGTTTAATAATGCTTTTGGAACTCTTCCATTTTTCTCGGAATTCCGCTGATGTTTAACAATGTTTTGGAACTCTTCCATTGTTCTCGGAATTCTGTTGAAGTTTAAAAATGCGTTGGAACTCTTCCATTGTTCACGGAATTCTGCTGAAATTTAAAAAGCTTTGGAACTCTTCCATTGTTCTGGGAATTCTGCTGAAGTTTAAAATTCCTTTGGAACTCTTCCATTGTCCTCGGAATTCCACTGATGTTTAATAATGCTTTTGGAACTCTTCCATTGTTCTCATAATTTCGCTGATGTTTAACAATGCTTTGGAACTCTTCCATTGTTCTCGGAATTCCGCTGATGTTTAACAATGCTTTGGAACTCTTCCATTGTTCTCGGAATTCTGGTGAAGTTTAAAAATGCTTTGGAACTCTTCCATTGTTCACGGAATTCTGCTGAAGTTTAAAAAGCTTTGGAACTCTTCCATTGTTCTGGGAATTCTGCTGAAGTTTAAAATTGCTTTGAAACTCTTCCATTGTGCTCGGAATTCCGCTGATGTTCAATAATGCTTTTGGAACTCTTCCATTGTTCTCATAATTCCGCTGATGTTTAACAATGCTTTGGAACTCTTCCATTGTTCTCGGAATTCTGCTGACGTTTAAAAATGCTTTGGAACTCTTCCATTGTTCACGGAAATCTGCTGAAGTTTAAAAAGCTTTGGAACTCTTCCATTGTTCGGGGAATTCTTCTGAAGTTTAAAAAGCTTTGGAACTCTTCCATTGTTCTGGGAATTCTGCTGAAGATTAAAATTGCTTTGGTACTCTTCCATTGTTCTCTTAATTCTGCTGATGTTTAACAATGCTTTGGAACTCTTCCATTGTTCTCATAATTCCGCTGATGTTTAACAATGCTTTGGAACTCTTCCATTGTTCACGGAAATCTGCTGAAGTTTAAAAAGCTTTGGAACTCTTCCATTGTTCTGGGAATTCTTCTGAAGTTTAAAAAGCTTTGGAACTCTACTATTGTTCTGGGAATTCTGCTGAAGATTAAAATTGCTTTGGTACTCTTCCATTGTTCTCGGAATTCCGCTGATGTTTAACAATGCTTTGGAACTCTTCAATTGTTCTCTGAATTCCACTGTAGTTTCAAAATGCTTTGGAACCCTTCCATTGTTCTCGGAATTCCGCTGAAGTTTAACAATGCTTTGGAACTCTTCCATTGTTATCGGAATTCTGCTGAAGTTTAAAAATGCTTTGGAACTCTTCCATTGTTCTCGGAATTCTGCTGAAGTTTAAAAATGCATTGGAACTTTTCCATTGTTCTCGGAATTCTGCTGAAGTTTAAAAAAGCTTTGGAACTCTTCCAATGTTCTCGCAATTCCACTGATGTTTAACAATGCTTTGGAACTGTTCCATTGTTCTCTGAATTCCACTGTAGTTTCAAAATGCTTTGGAACCCTTCCATTGTTCTCGGAATTCCGCTGAAGTTTAACAATGCTTTGGAACTCTTCCATTGTTATCGGAATTCTGCTGAAGTTTAAAAATGCTTTGGAACTCTTCCATTGTTCAAGGAATTCTGCTGAAGTTTAAAAAGCTTTGGAACTCTTCCATTGTTCTGGGAATTCTGCTGAAGTTTAAAATTGCTTTGGAACTCTTCCATTGTCCCCGGAATTCCACTGATGTTTAATAATGCTTTTGGAACTCTTCCATTGTTCTCATAATTCCGCTGATGTTTAACAATGCTTTGGAACTCTTCCATTGTTCTCGGAATTCCGCTGATGTTTAACAATGCTTTGGAACTCTTCCATTGTTCTCGGAATTCTGCTGACGTTTAAAAATGCTTTGGAACTCTTCCATTGTTCACGGAAATCTGCTGAAGTTTAAAAAGCTTTGGAACTCTTCCATTGTTCGGGGAATTCTTCTGAAGTTTAAAAAGCTTTGGAACTCTTCCATTGTTCTGGGAATTCTGCTGAAGATTAAAATTGCTTTGGTACTCTTCCATTGTTCTCTTAATTCTGCTGATGTTTAACAATGCTTTGGAACTCTTCCATTGTTCTCGAAATTCCGCTGATGTTTAACAATGCTTTGGAACTCTTCCATTGTTCTCTGAATTCCACTGTAGTTTCAAAATGCTTTTTAACCCTTCCATTGTTCTCGGAATTCTGCTGAAGTTTAACAATCCTTTGGAACTCTTCCATTGTTATCGGAATTCTGCTGAAGTTTAAAAATGCTTTGGAACTCTTCCATTGTTCTCCGAATTCTGCTGAAGTTTAAAAATGCTTTGGAACTTTTCCATTGTTCTCGGAATTCTGCTGAAGTTTAAAAAAGCTTTGGAACTCTTCCAATGTTCTCGGAATTCCACTGATGTTTAATAATGCTTTTGGAACTCTTCCATTTTTCTCGGAATTCCGCTGATGTTTAACAATGTTTTGGAACTCTTCCATTGTTCTCGGAATTCTGTTGAAGTTTAAAAATGCGTTGGAACTCTTCCATTGTTCACGGAATTCTGCTGAAATTTAAAAAGCTTTGGAACTCTTCCATTGTTCTGGGAATTCTGCTGAAGTTTAAAATTCCTTTGGAACTCTTCCATTGTCCTCGGAATTCCACTGATGTTTAATAATGCTTTTGGAACTCTTCCATTGTTCTCATAATTTCGCTGATGTTTAACAATGCTTTGGAACTCTTCCATTGTTCTCGGAATTCCGCTGATGTTTAACAATGCTTTGGAACTCTTCCATTGTTCTCGGAATTCTGGTGAAGTTTAAAAATGCTTTGGAACTCTTCCATTGTTCACGGAATTCTGCTGAAGTTTAAAAAGCTTTGGAACTCTTCCATTGTTCTGGGAATTCTGCTGAAGTTTAAAATTGCTTTGAAACTCTTCCATTGTGCTCGGAATTCCGCTGATGTTCAATAATGCTTTTGGAACTCTTCCATTGTTCTCATAATTCCGCTGATGTTTAACAATGCTTTGGAACTCTTCCATTGTTCTCGGAATTCTGCTGACGTTTAAAAATGCTTTGGAACTCTTCCATTGTTCACGGAAATCTGCTGAAGTTTAAAAAGCTTTGGAACTCTTCCATTGTTCGGGGAATTCTTCTGAAGTTTAAAAAGCTTTGGAACTCTTCCATTGTTCTGGGAATTCTGCTGAAGATTAAAATTGCTTTGGTACTCTTCCATTGTTCTCTTAATTCTGCTGATGTTTAACAATGCTTTGGAACTCTTCCATTGTTCTCGGAATTCCGCTGATGTTTAACAATGCTTTGGAACTCTTCCATTGTTCTCTGAATTCCACTGTAGTTTCAAAATGCTTTGGAACCCTTCCATTGTTCTCGGAATTCTGCTGAAGTTTAACAATGCTTTGGAACTCTTCCATTGTTATCGGAATTCTGCTGAAGTTTAAAAATGCTTTGGAACTCTTCCTTTGTTCTCCAAATTCTGCTGAAGTTTAAAAATGCTTTGGAACTTTTCCATTGTTCTCGGAATTCTGCTGAAGTTTTAAAAAGCTTTGGAACTCTTCCAATGTTCTCGGAATTCCACTGATGTTTAATAATGCTTTTGGAACTCTTCCATTTTTCTCGGAATTCCGCTGATGTTTAACAATGTTTTGGAACTCTTCCATTGTTCTCGGAATTCTGGTGAAGTTTAAAAATGCGTTGGAACTCTTCCATTGTTCACGGAATTCTGCTGAAATTTAAAAAGCTTTGGAACTCTTCCATTGTTCTGGGAATTCTGCTGAAGTTTAAAATTGCTTTGGAACTCTTCCATTGTCCTCGGAATTCCACTGATGTTTAATAATGCTTTTGGAACTCTTCCATTGTTCTCATAATTTCGCTGATGTTTAACAATGCTTTGGAACTCTTCCATTGTTCTCGGAATTCCGCTGATGTTTAACAATGCTTTGGAACTCTTCCATTGTTCTCGGAATTCTGGTGAAGTTTAAAAATGCTTTGGAACTCTTCCATTGTTCACGGAATTCTGCTGAAGTTTAAAAAGCTTTGGAACTCTTCCATTGTTCTGGGAATTCTGCTGAAGTTTAAAATTGTTTGGAACTCTTCCATTGTCCTCGGAATTCCACTGATGTTTAATAATGCTTTTGGAACTCTTCCATTGTTCTCATAATTTCGCTGATGTTTAACAATGCTTTGGAACTCTTCCATTGTTCTCGGAATTCCGCTGATGTTTAACAATGCTTTGGAACTCTTCCATTGTTCTCGGAATTCTGGTGAAGTTTAAAAATGCTTTGGAACTCTTCCATTGTTCACGGAATTCTGCTGAAGTTTAAAAAGCTTTGGAACTCTTCCATTGTTCTGGGAATTCTGCTGAAGTTTAAAATTGTTTGGAATTCTTCCATTGTGCTCGGAATTCAGCTGATGTTTAATAATGCTTTTGGAACTCTTCCATTGTTCTCATAATTCCGCTGATGTTTAACAATGCTTTGGAACTCTTCCATTGTTCTCGGAATTCTGCTGAAGTTTAAAAATGCTTTGGAACTCTTCCATTGTTCACGGAATTCTGCTGAAGTTTAAAAAGCTTTGGAACTCTTCCATTGTTCTGGGAATTCTGCTGAAGTTTAAAATTGTTTGGAACTCTTCCATTGTGCTCGGAATTCAGCTGATGTTTAATAATGCTTTTGGAACTCTTCCATTGTTCTCATAATTCCGCTGATGTTTAACAATGCTTTGGAACTCTTCCATTGTTCACGGAAATCTGCTGAAGTTTAAAAAGCTTTGGAACTCTTCCATTGTTCTGGGAATTCTTCTGAAGTTTAAAAAGCTTTGGAACTCTACCATTGTTCTGGGAATTCTGCTGAAGATTAAAATTGCTTTGGTACTCTTCCATTGTTCTCGGAATTCCGCTGATGTTTAACAATGCTTTGGAACTCTTCAATTGTTCTCTGAATTCCACTGTAGTTTCAAAATGCTTTGGAACCCTTCCATTGTTCTCGGAATTCCGCTGAAGTTTAACAATGCTTTGGAACTCTTCCATTGTTCTGGGAATTCTGCTGAAGATTAAAATTGCTTTTGTACTCTTCCATTGTTCTCGGAATTCTGCTGAAGTTTAAAAATGCTTTGGAACTTTTCCATTGTTCTCGGAATTCTGCTGAAGTTTAAAAAAGCTTTGGAACTCTTCCAATGTTCTCAGAATTCCGCTGATGTTTAACAGTGCTTTGGAACTCTTCCATTGTTCTCTGAATTCCACTGTAGTTTCAAAATGCTTTGGAACCCTTCCATTGTTCGCGGAATTCTGCTGAAGTTTAACAATGCTTTGGAACTCTTCCATTGTTATCGGAATTCTGCTGAAGTTTAAAAATGCTTTGGAACTCTTCCATTGTTCTCCGAATTCTGCTGAAGTTTAAAAATGCTTTGGAACTTTTCCATTGTTCTCGGAATTCTGCTGAAGTTTAAAAAAGCTTTGGAACTCTTCCAATGTTCTCGGAATTCCACTGATGTTTAACAATGCTTTGGAACTCTTCCATTGTTCTCTGAATTCCACTGTAGTTTCAAAATGCTTTGGAACCCTTCCATTGTTCTCGGAATTCCGCTGAAGTTTAACAATGCTTTGGAACTCTTCCATTGTTATCGGAATTCTGCTGAAGTTTAAAAATGCTTTGGAACTCTTCCATTGTTCAAGGAATTCTGCTGAAGTTTAAAAAGCTTTGGAACTCTTCCATTGTTCTGGGAATTCTGCTGAAGTTTAAAATTGCTTTGGAACTCTTCCATTGTCCCCGGAATTCCACTGATGTTTAACAATGCTTTTGGAACTCTTCCATTGTTCTCATAATTCCGCTGATGTTTAACAATGCTTTGGAACTCTTCCATTGTTCTCGGAATTCCGCTGATGTTTAACAATGCTTTGGAACTCTTCCATTGTTCACGGAATTCTGCTGAAGTTTAAAAAGCTTTGGAACTCTTCCATTGTTCTGGGAATTCTGCTGAAGTTTAAAATTGCTTTGGAACTCTTCCATTGTCCCCGGAATTCCACTGATGTTTATTAATGCTTTTGGAACTCTTCCATTGTTCTCGGAATTCCGCTGATGTTTAACAATGGTTTGAAACTCTTCCATTGTTCTCGGAATTCTGGTGAAGTTTAAAAATGCTTTGGAACTCTTCCATTGTTCACGGAATTCTGCTGAAGTTTAAAAAGCTTTGGAACTCTTCCATTGTTCTGGGAATTCTGCTGAAGTTTAAAATTGCATTGGAACTCTTCCATTGTGCTCGGAATTCCGCTGATGTTTGATAATGCTTTTGGAACTCTTCCATTGTTCTCATAATTCCGCTGATGTTTAACAATGCTTTGGAACTCTTCCATTGTTCTCGGAATTCTGCTGATGTTTAAAAATGCTTTGGAACTCTTCCATTGTTCACGGAAATCTTCTGAAGTTTAAAAATCTTTGGAACTCTTCCATTGTTCTGGGAATTCTTCTGAAGTTTAAAAAGCTTTGGAACTCTTCCATTGTTCTGGGAATTCTGCTGAAGATTAAAATTGCTTTGGTACTCTTCCATTGTTCTCGTAATTCTGCTGATGTTTAACAATGCTTTGGAACTCTTCCATTGTTCTCGGAATTCCGCTGATGTTTAACAATGCTTTGGAACTCTTCCATTGTTCTCTGAATTCCACTGTAGTTTCAAAATGCTTTGGAACCCTTCCATTGTTCTCGGAATTCCGCTGAAGTTTAACAATGCTTTGGAACTCTTCCATTGTTATCCGGATTCTGCTGAAGTTTAAAAATGCTTTGGAACTCTTCCATTGTTCAAGGAATTCTGCTGAAGTTTAAAAAGCTTTGGAACTCTTCCATTGTTCTGGGAATTCTGCTGAAGTTTAAAATTGCTTTGGAACTCTTCCATTGTCCCCGGAATTCCACTGATGTTTAATAATGCTTTTGGAACTCTTCCATTGTTCTCATAATTCCGCTGATGTTTAACAATGCTTTGGAACTCTTCCATTGTTCTCGGAATTCCGCTGATGTTTAACAATGCTTTGGAACTCTTCCATTGTTATCGGAATTCTGCTGAAGTTTAAAAATGCTTTGGAACTCTTCCATTGTTCAAGGAATTCTGCTGAAGTTTAAAAAGCTTTGGAACTCTTCCATTGTTCTGGGAATTCTGCTGAAGTTTAAAATTGCTTTGGAACTCTTCCATTGTCCCCGGAATTCCACTGATGTTTAATAATGCTTTTGGAACTCTTCCATTGTTCTCATAATTCCGCTGATGTTTAACAATGCTTTGGAACTCTTCCATTGTTCTTGGAATTCCGCTGATGTTTAACAATGCTTTGGAACTCTTCCATTGTTCAGGGAATTCTGCTGAAGTTTAAAAAGCTTTGGAACTCTTCCATTGTTCTGGGAATTCTGCTGAAGTTTAAAATTGCTTTGAAACTCTTCCATTGTGCTCGGAATTCCGCTGATGTTCAATAATGCTTTTGGAACTCTTCCATTGTTCTCATAATTCCGCTGATGTTTAACAATGCTTTGGAACTCTTCCATTGTTCTCGGAATTCTGCTGACGTTTAAAAATGCTTTGGAACTCTTCCATTGTTCACGGAAATCTGCTGAAGTTTAAAAAGCTTTGGAACTCTTCCATTGTTCGGGGAATTCTTCTGAAGTTTAAAAAGCTTTGGAACTCTTCCATTGTTCTGGGAATTCTGCTGAAGATTAAAAATGCTTTGAAACTTTTCCATTGTTCTCGGAATTCTGCTGAAGTTTAAAAAAGCTTTGGAACTCTTCCAATGTTCTCGGAATTCCACTGATGTTTAACAATGCTTTGGAACTCTTCCATTGTTCTCTGAATTCCACTGTAGTTTCAAAATGCTTTGGAACCCTTCCATTGTTCTCGGAATTCCGCTGAAGTTTAACAATGCTTTGGAACTCTTCCATTGTTATCGGAATTCTGCTGAAGTTTAAAAATGCTTTGGAACTCTTCCATTGTTCAAGGAATTCTGCTGAAGTTTAAAAAGCTTTGGAACTCTTCCATTGTTCTGGGAATTCTGCTGAAGTTTAAAATTGCTTTGGAACTCTTCCATTGTCCCCGGAATTCCACTGATGTTTAACAATGCTTTTGGAACTCTTCCATTGTTCTCATAATTCCGCTGATGTTTAACAATGCTTTGGAACTCTTCCATTGTTCACGGAATTCTGCTGAAGTTTAAAAAGCTTTGGAACTCTTCCATTGTTCTGGGAATTCTGCTGAAGTTTAAAATTGCTTTGGAACTCTTCCATTGTCCCCGGAATTCCACTGATGTTTAATAATGCTTTTGGAACTCTTCCATTGTTCTCGGAATTCCGCTGATGTTTAACAATGCTTTGAAACTCTTCCATTGTTCTCGGAATTCTGGTGAAGTTTAAAAATGCTTTGGAACTCTTCCATTGTTCACGGAATTCTGCTGAAGTTTAAAAAGCTTTGGAACTCTTCCATTGTTCTGGGAATTCTGCTGAAGTTTAAAATTGCATTGGAACTCTTCCATTGTGCTCGGAATTCCGCTGATGTTTGATAATGCTTTTGGAACTCTTCCATTGTTCTCATAATTCCGCTGATGTTTAACAATGCTTTGGAACTCTTCCATTGTTCTCGGAATTCTGCTGATGTTTAAAAATGCTTTGGAACTCTTCCATTGTTCTGGGAATTCTTCTGAAGTTTAAAAAGCTTTGGAACTCTTCCATTGTTCTGGGAATTCTGCTGAAGATTAAAATTGCTTTGGTACTCTTCCATTGTTCTCGTAATTCTGCTGATGTTTAACAATGCTTTGGAACTCTTCCATTGTTCTCGGAATTCCGCTGATGTTTAACAATGCTTTGGAACTCTTTCATTGTTCTCTGAATTCCACTGTAGTTTCAAAATGCTTTGGAACCCTTCCATTGTTCTCGGAATTCCGCTGAAGTTTAACAATGCTTTGGAACTCTTCCATTGTTATCGGAATTCTGCTGAAGTTTAAAAATGCTTTGGAACTCTTCCATTGTTCAAGGAATTCTGCTGAAGTTTAAAAAGCTTTGGAACTCTTCCATTGTTCTGGGAATTCTGCTGAAGTTTAAAATTGCTTTGGAACTCTTCCATTGTCCCCTGAATTCCACTGATGTTTAATAATGCTTTTGGAACTCTTCCATTGTTCTCATAATTCCGCTGATGTTTAACAATGCTTTGGAACTCTTCCATTGTTCTCGGAATTCCGCTGATGTTTAACAATGCTTTGGAACTCTTCCATTGTTCAGGGAATTCTGCTGAAGTTTAAAAAGCTTTGGAACTCTTCCATTGTTCTGGGAATTCTGCTGAAGTTTAAAATTGCTTTGAAACTCTTCCATTGTGCTCGGAATTCCGCTGATGTTCAATAATGCTTTTGGAACTCTTCCATTGTTCTCATAATTCCGCTGATGTTTAACAATGTTTTGGAACTCTTCCATTGTTCTCGGAATTCTGCTGAAGTTTTAAAAAGCTTTGGAACTCTTCCAATGTTCTCGGAATTCCACTGATGTTTAATAATGCTTTTGGAACTCTTCCATTTTTCTCGGAATTCCGCTGATGTTTAACAATGTTTTGGAACTCTTCCATTGTTCTCGGAATTCTGGTGAAGTTTAAAAATGCGTTGGAACTCTTCCATTGTTCACGGAATTCTGCTGAAATTTAAAAAGCTTTGGAACTCTTCCATTGTTCTGGGAATTCTGCTGAAGTTTAAAATTGCTTTGGAACTCTTCCATTGTCCTCGGAATTCCACTGATGTTTAATAATGCTTTTGGAACTCTTCCATTGTTCTCATAATTTCGCTGATGTTTAACAATGCTTTGGAACTCTTCCATTGTTCTCGGAATTCCGCTGATGTTTAACAATGCTTTGGAACTCTTCCATTGTTCTCGGAATTCTGGTGAAGTTTAAAAATGCTTTGGAACTCTTCCATTGTTCACGGAATTCTGCTGAAGTTTAAAAAGCTTTGGAACTCTTCCATTGTTCTGGGAATTCTGCTGAAGTTTAAAATTGTTTGGAACTCTTCCATTGTCCTCGGAATTCCACTGATGTTTAATAATGCTTTTGGAACTCTTCCATTGTTCTCATAATTTCGCTGATGTTTAACAATGCTTTGGAACTCTTCCATTGTTCTCGGAATTCCGCTGATGTTTAACAATGCTTTGGAACTCTTCCATTGTTCTCGGAATTCTGGTGAAGTTTAAAAATGCTTTGGAACTCTTCCATTGTTCACGGAATTCTGCTGAAGTTTAAAAAGCTTTGGAACTCTTCCATTGTTCTGGGAATTCTGCTGAAGTTTAAAATTGTTTGGAATTCTTCCATTGTGCTCGGAATTCAGCTGATGTTTAATAATGCTTTTGGAACTCTTCCATTGTTCTCATAATTCCGCTGATGTTTAACAATGCTTTGGAACTCTTCCATTGCTCTCGGAATTCTGCTGAAGTTTAAAAATGCTTTGGAACTCTTCCATTGTTCACGGAATTCTGCTGAAGTTTAAAAAGCTTTGGAACTCTTCCATTGTTCTGGGAATTCTGCTGAAGTTTAAAATTGTTTGGAACTCTTCCATTGTGCTCGGAATTCAGCTGATGTTTAATAATGCTTTTGGAACTCTTCCATTGTTCTCATAATTCCGCTGATGTTTAACAATGCTTTGGAACTCTTCCATTGTTCACGGAAATCTGCTGAAGTTTAAAAAGCTTTGGAACTCTTCCATTGTTCTGGGAATTCTTCTGAAGTTTAAAAAGCTTTGGAACTCTACCATTGTTCTGGGAATTCTGCTGAAGATTAAAAAGCTTTGGAACTCTTCCATTGTTCTGGGAATTCTGCTGAAGTTTAAAATTGCTTTGAAACTCTTCCATTGTGCTCGGAATTCCGCTGATGTTCAATAATGCTTTTGGAACTCTTCCATTGTTCTCATAATTCCGCTGATGTTTAACAATGCTTTGGAACTCTTCCATTGTTCAGGGAATTCTGCTGAAGTTTAAAAAGCTTTGGAACTCTTCCATTGTTCTGGGAATTCTGCTGAAGTTTAAAATTGCTTTGAAACTCTTCCATTGTGCTCGGAATTCCGCTGATGTTCAATAATGCTTTTGGAACTCTTCCATTGTTCTCATAATTCCGCTGATGTTTAACAATGCTTTGGAACTCTTCCATTGTTCTCGGAATTCTGCTGACGTTTAAAAATGCTTTGGAACTCTTCCATTGTTCACGGAAATCTGCTGAAGTTTAAAAAGCTTTGGAACTCTTCCATTGTTCGGGGAATTCTTCTGAAGTTTAAAAAGCTTTGGAACTCTTCCATTGTTCTGGGAATTCTGCTGAAGATTAAAATTGCTTTGGTACTCTTCCATTGTTCTCTTAATTCTGCTGATGTTTAACAATGCTTTGGAACTCTTCCATTGTTCTCGGAATTCCGCTGATGTTTAACAATGCTTTGGAACTCTTCCATTGTTCTCTGAATTCCACTGTAGTTTCAAAATGCTTTGGAACCCTTCCATTGTTCTCGGAATTCTGCTGAAGTTTAACAATGCTTTGGAACTCTTCCATTGTTATCGGAATTCTGCTGAAGTTTAAAAATGCTTTGGAACTCTTCCTTTGTTCTCCGAATTCTGCTGAAGTTTAAAAATGCTTTGGAACTTTTCCATTGTTCTCGGAATTCTGCTGAAGTTTTAAAAAGCTTTGGAACTCTTCCAATGTTCTCGGAATTCCACTGATGTTTAATAATGCTTTTGGAACTCTTCCATTTTTCTCGGAATTCCGCTGATGTTTAACAATGTTTTGGAACTCTTCCATTGTTCTCGGAATTCTGGTGAAGTTTAAAAATGCGTTGGAACTCTTCCATTGTTCACGGAATTCTGCTGAAATTTAAAAAGCTTTGGAACTCTTCCATTGTTCTGGGAATTCTGCTGAAGTTTAAAATTGCTTTGGAACTCTTCCATTGTCCTCGGAATTCCACTGATGTTTAATAATGCTTTTGGAACTCTTCCATTGTTCTCATAATTTCGCTGATGTTTAACAATGCTTTGGAACTCTTCCATTGTTCTCGGAATTCCGCTGATGTTTAACAATGCTTTGGAACTCTTCCATTGTTCTCGGAATTCTGGTGAAGTTTAAAAATGCTTTGGAACTCTTCCATTGTTCACGGAATTCTGCTGAAGTTTAAAAAGCTTTGGAACTCTTCCATTGTTCTGGGAATTCTGCTGAAGTTTAAAATTGTTTGGAACTCTTCCATTGTCCTCGGAATTCCACTGATGTTTAATAATGCTTTTGGAACTCTTCCATTGTTCTCATAATTTCGCTGATGTTTAACAATGCTTTGGAACTCTTCCATTGTTCTCGGAATTCCGCTGATGTTTAACAATGCTTTGGAACTCTTCCATTGTTCTCGGAATTCTGGTGAAGTTTAAAAATGCTTTGGAACTCTTCCATTGTTCACGGAATTCTGCTGAAGTTTAAAAAGCTTTGGAACTCTTCCATTGTTCTGGGAATTCTGCTGAAGTTTAAAATTGTTTGGAATTCTTCCATTGTGCTCGGAATTCAGCTGATGTTTAATAATGCTTTTGGAACTCTTCCATTGTTCTCATAATTCCGCTGATGTTTAACAATGCTTTGGAACTCTTCCATTGTTCTCGGAATTCTGCTGAAGTTTAAAAATGCTTTGGAACTCTTCCATTGTTCACGGAATTCTGCTGAAGTTTAAAAAGCTTTGGAACTCTTCCATTGTTCTGGGAATTCTGCTGAAGTTTAAAATTGTTTGGAACTCTTCCATTGTGCTCGGAATTCAGCTGATGTTTAATAATGCTTTTGGAACTCTTCCATTGTTCTCATAATTCCGCTGATGTTTAACAATGCTTTGGAACTCTTCCATTGTTCACGGAAATCTGCTGAAGTTTAAAAAGCTTTGGAACTCTTCCATTGTTCTGGGAATTCTTCTGAAGTTTAAAAAGCTTTGGAACTCTACCATTGTTCTGGGAATTCTGCTGAAGATTAAAATTGCTTTGGTACTCTTCCATTGTTCTCGGAATTCCGCTGATGTTTAACAATGCTTTGGAACTCTTCCATTGTTCTGGGAATTCTGCTGAAGATTAAAATTGCTTTTGTACTCTTCCATTGTTCTCGGAATTCTGCTGAAGTTTAAAAATGCTTTGGAACTTTTCCATTGTTCTCGGAATTCTGCTGAAGTTTAAAAAAGCTTTGGAACTCTTCCAATGTTCTCAGAATTCCGCTGATGTTTAACAGTGCTTTGGAACTCTTCCATTGTTCTCTGAATTCCACTGTAGTTTCAAAATGCTTTGGAACCCTTCCATTGTTCGCGGAATTCTGCTGAAGTTTAACAATGCTTTGGAACTCTTCCAATGTTATCGGAATTCTGCTGAAGTTTAAAAATGCTTTGGAACTCTTCCATTGTTCTCCGAATTCTGCTGAAGTTTAAAAATGCTTTGGAACTTTTCCATTGTTCTCGGAATTCTGCTGAAGTTTAAAAAAGCTTTGGAACTCTTCCAATGTTCTCGGAATTCCACTGATGTTTAACAATGCTTTGGAACTCTTCCATTGTTCTCTGAATTCCACTGTAGTTTCAAAATGCTTTGGAACCCTTCCATTGTTCTCGGAATTCCGCTGAAGTTTAACAATGCTTTGGAACTCTTCCATTGTTATCGGAATTCTGCTGAAGTTTAAAAATGCTTTGGAACTCTTCCATTGTTCAAGGAATTCTGCTGAAGTTTAAAAAGCTTTGGAACTCTTCCATTGTTCTGGGAATTCTGCTGAAGTTTAAAATTGCTTTGGAACTCTTCCATTGTCCCCGGAATTCCACTGATGTTTAACAATGCTTTTGGAACTCTTCCATTGTTCTCATAATTCCGCTGATGTTTAACAATGCTTTGGAACTCTTCCATTGTTCTCGGAATTCCGCTGATGTTTAACAATGCTTTGGAACTCTTCCATTGTTCACGGAATTCTGCTGAAGTTTAAAAAGCTTTGGAACTCTTCCATTGTTCTGGGAATTCTGCTGAAGTTTAAAATTGCTTTGGAACTCTTCCATTGTCCCCGGAATTCCACTGATGTTTATTAATGCTTTTGGAACTCTTCCATTGTTCTCGGAATTCCGCTGATGTTTAACAATGGTTTGAAACTCTTCCATTGTTCTCGGAATTCTGGTGAAGTTTAAAAATGCTTTGGAACTCTTCCATTGTTCACGGAATTCTGCTGAAGTTTAAAAAGCTTTGGAACTCTTCCATTGTTCTGGGAATTCTGCTGAAGTTTAAAATTGCATTGGAACTCTTCCATTGTGCTCGGAATTCCGCTGATGTTTGATAATGCTTTTGGAACTCTTCCATTGTTCTCATAATTCCGCTGATGTTTAACAATGCTTTGGAACTCTTCCATTGTTCTCGGAATTCTGCTGATGTTTAAAAATGCTTTGGAACTCTTCCATTGTTCACGGAAATCTTCTGAAGTTTAAAAATCTTTGGAACTCTTCCATTGTTCTGGGAATTCTTCTGAAGTTTAAAAAGCTTTGGAACTCTTCCATTGTTCTGGGAATTCTGCTGAAGATTAAAATTGCTTTGGTACTCTTCCATTGTTCTCGTAATTCTGCTGATGTTTAACAATGCTTTGGAACTCTTCCATTGTTCTCGGAATTCCGCTGATGTTTAACAATGCTTTGGAACTCTTCCATTGTTCTCGGAATTCCGCTGAAGTTTAACAATGCTTTGGAACTCTTCCATTGTTATCCGGATTCTGCTGAAGTTTAAAAATGCTTTGGAACTCTTCCATTGTTCAAGGAATTCTGCTGAAGTTTAAAAAGCTTTGGAACTCTTCCATTGTTCTGGGAATTCTGCTGAAGTTTAAAATTGCTTTGGAACTCTTCCATTGTCCCCGGAATTCCACTGATGTTTAATAATGCTTTTGGAACTCTTCCATTGTTCTCATAATTCCGCTGATGTTTAACAATGCTTTGGAACTCTTCCATTGTTCTCGGAATTCCGCTGATGTTTAACAATGCTTTGGAACTCTTCCATTGTTATCGGAATTCTGCTGAAGTTTAAAAATGCTTTGGAACTCTTCCATTGTTCAAGGAATTCTGCTGAAGTTTAAAAAGCTTTGGAACTCTTCCATTGTTCACGGAAATCTGCTGAAGTTTAAAAAGCTTTGGAACTCTTCCATTGTTCGGGGAATTCTTCTGAAGTTTAAAAAGCTTTGGAACTCTTCCATTGTTCTGGGAATTCTGCTGAAGATTAAAATTGCTTTGGTACTCTTCCATTGTTCTCTTAATTCTGCTGATGTTTAACAATGCTTTGGAACTCTTCCATTGTTCTCGGAATTCCGCTGATGTTTAACAATGCTTTGGAACTCTTCCATTGTTCTCTGAATTCCACTGTAGTTTCAAAATGCTTTGGAACCCTTCCATTGTTCTCGGAATTCTGCTGAAGTTTAACAATGCTTTGGAACTCTTCCATTGTTATCGGAATTCTGCTGAAGTTTAAAAATGCTTTGGAACTCTTCCTTTGTTCTCCGAATTCTGCTGAAGTTTAAAAATGCTTTGGAACTTTTCCATTGTTCTCGGAATTCTGCTGAAGTTTTAAAAAGCTTTGGAACTCTTCCAATGTTCTCGGAATTCCACTGATGTTTAATAATGCTTTTGGAACTCTTCCATTTTTCTCGGAATTCCGCTGATGTTTAACAATGTTTTGGAACTCTTCCATTGTTCTCGGAATTCTGGTGAAGTTTAAAAATGCGTTGGAACTCTTCCATTGTTCACGGAATTCTGCTGAAATTTAAAAAGCTTTGGAACTCTTCCATTGTTCTGGGAATTCTGCTGAAGTTTAAAATTGCTTTGGAACTCTTCCATTGTCCTCGGAATTCCACTGATGTTTAATAATGCTTTTGGAACTCTTCCATTGTTCTCATAATTTCGCTGATGTTTAACAATGCTTTGGAACTCTTCCATTGTTCTCGGAATTCCGCTGATGTTTAACAATGCTTTGGAACTCTTCCATTGTTCTCGGAATTCTGGTGAAGTTTAAAAATGCTTTGGAACTCTTCCATTGTTCACGGAATTCTGCTGAAGTTTAAAAAGCTTTGGAACTCTTCCATTGTTCTGGGAATTCTGCTGAAGTTTAAAATTGTTTGGAACTCTTCCATTGTCCTCGGAATTCCACTGATGTTTAATAATGCTTTTGGAACTCTTCCATTGTTCTCATAATTTCGATGATGTTTAACAATGCTTTGGAACTCTTCCATTGTTCTCGGAATTCCGCTGATGTTTAACAATGCTTTGGAACTCTTCCATTGTTCTCGGAATTCTGGTGAAGTTTAAAAATGCTTTGGAACTCTTCCATTGTTCACGGAATTCTGCTGAAGTTTAAAAAGCTTTGGAACTCTTCCATTGTTCTGGGAATTCTGCTGAAGTTTAAAATTGTTTGGAATTCTTCCATTGTGCTCGGAATTCAGCTGATGTTTAATAATGCTTTTGGAACTCTTCCATTGTTCTCATAATTCCGCTGATGTTTAACAATGCTTTGGAACTCTTCCATTGTTCTCGGAATTCTGCTGAAGTTTAAAAATGCTTTGGAACTCTTCCATTGTTCACGGAATTCTGCTGAAGTTTAAAAAGCTTTGGAACTCTTCCATTGTTCTGGGAATTCTGCTGAAGTTTAAAATTGTTTGGAACTCTTCCATTGTGCTCGGAATTCAGCTGATGTTTAATAATGCTTTTGGAACTCTTCCATTGTTCTCATAATTCCGCTGATGTTTAACAATGCTTTGGAACTCTTCCATTGTTCACGGAAATCTGCTGAAGTTTAAAAAGCTTTGGAACTCTTCCATTGTTCTGTGAATTCTTCTGAAGTTTAAAAAGCTTTGGAACTCTACCATTGTTCTGGGAATTCTGCTGAAGATTAAAATTGCTTTGGTACTCTTCCATTGTTCTCGGAATTCTGCTGAAGTTTAAAAATGCTTTGGAACTCTTCCATTGTTCACGGAATTCTGCTGAAGTTTAAAAAGCTTTGGAACTCTTCCATTGTTCTGGGAATTCTGCTGAAGTTTAAAATTGTTTGGAACTCTTCCATTGTGCTCGGAATTCAGCTGATGTTTAATAATGCTTTTGGAACTCTTCCATTGTTCTCATAATTCCGCTGATGTTTAACAATGCTTTGGAACTCTTCCATTGTTCACGGAAATCTGCTGAAGTTTAAAAAGCTTTGGAACTCTTCCATTGTTCTGGGAATTCTTCTGAAGTTTAAAAAGCTTTGGAACTCTACCATTGTTCTGGGAATTCTGCTGAAGATTAAAATTGCTTTGGTACTCTTCCATTGTTCTCGGAATTCCGCTGATGTTTAACAATGCTTTGGAACTCTTCCATTGTTCTGGGAATTCTGCTGAAGATTAAAATTGCTTTTGTACTCTTCCATTGTTCTCGGAATTCTGCTGAAGTTTAAAAATGCTTTGGAACCCTTCCATTGTTCTCGGAATTCCGCTGAAGTTTAACAATGCTTTGGAACTCTTCCATTGTTATCGGAATTCTGCTGAAGTTTAAAAATGCTTTGGAACTCTTCCATTGTTCAAGGAATTCTGCTGAAGTTTAAAAAGCTTTGGAACTCTTCCATTGTTCTGGGAATTCTGCTGAAGTTTAAAATTGCTTTGGAACTCTTCCATTGTCCCCGGAATTCCACTGATGTTTAACAATGCTTTTGGAACTCTTCCATTGTTCTCATAATTCCGCTGATGTTTAACAATGCTTTGGAACTCTTCCATTGTTCACGGAATTCTGCTGAAGTTTAAAAAGCTTTGGAACTCTTCCATTGTTCTGGGAATTCTGCTGAAGTTTAAAATTGCTTTGGAACTCTTCCATTGTCCCCGGAATTCCACTGATGTTTAATAATGCTTTTGGAACTCTTCCATTGTTCTCGGAATTCCGCTGATGTTTAACAATGCTTTGAAACTCTTCCATTGTTCTCGGAATTCTGGTGAAGTTTAAAAATGCTTTGGAACTCTTCCATTGTTCACGGAATTCTGCTGAAGTTTAAAAAGCTTTGGAACTCTTCCATTGTTCTGGGAATTCTGCTGAAGTTTAAAATTGCATTGGAACTCTTCCATTGTGCTCGGAATTCCGCTGATGTTTGATAATGCTTTTGGAACTCTTCCATTGTTCTCATAATTCCGCTGATGTTTAACAATGCTTTGGAACTCTTCCATTGTTCTCGGAATTCTGCTGATGTTTAAAAATGCTTTGGAACTCTTCCATTGTTCTGGGAATTCTTCTGAAGTTTAAAAAGCTTTGGAACTCTTCCATTGTTCTGGGAATTCTGCTGAAGATTAAAATTGCTTTGGTACTCTTCCATTGTTCTCGTAATTCTGCTGATGTTTAACAATGCTTTGGAACTCTTCCATTGTTCTCGGAATTCCGCTGATGTTTAACAATGCTTTGGAACTCTTTCATTGTTCTCTGAATTCCACTGTAGTTTCAAAATGCTTTGGAACCCTTCCATTGTTCTCGGAATTCCGCTGAAGTTTAACAATGCTTTGGAACTCTTCCATTGTTATCGGAATTCTGCTGAAGTTTAAAAATGCTTTGGAACTCTTCCATTGTTCAAGGAATTCTGCTGAAGTTTAAAAAGCTTTGGAACTCTTCCATTGTTCTGGGAATTCTGCTGAAGTTTAAAATTGCTTTGGAACTCTTCCATTGTCCCCTGAATTCCACTGATGTTTAATAATGCTTTTGGAACTCTTCCATTGTTCTCATAATTCCGCTGATGTTTAACAATGCTTTGGAACTCTTCCATTGTTCTCGGAATTCCGCTGATGTTTAACAATGCTTTGGAACTCTTCCATTGTTCAGGGAATTCTGCTGAAGTTTAAAAAGCTTTGGAACTCTTCCATTGTTCTGGGAATTCTGCTGAAGTTTAAAATTGCTTTGAAACTCTTCCATTGTGCTCGGAATTCCGCTGATGTTCAATAATGCTTTTGGAACTCTTCCATTGTTCTCATAATTCCGCTGATGTTTAACAATGCTTTGGAACTCTTCCATTGTTCTCGGAATTCTGCTGACGTTTAAAAATGCTTTGGAACTCTTCCATTGTTCACGGAAATCTGCTGAAGTTTAAAAAGCTTTGGAACTCTTCCATTGTTCGGGGAATTCTTCTGAAGTTTAAAAAGCTTTGGAATTCTTCCATTGTTCTGGGAATTCTGCTGAAGATTAAAATTGCTTTGGTACTCTTCCATTGTTCTCTTAATTCTGCTGATGTTTAACAATGCTTTGGAACTCTTCCATTGTTCTCGGAATTCCGCTGATGTTTAACAATGCTTTGGAACTCTTCCATTGTTCTCTGAATTCCACTGTAATTTCAAAATGCTTTGGAACCCTTCCATTGTTCTCGGAATTCTGCTGAAGTTTAACAATGCTTTGGAACTCTTCCATTGTTATCGGAATTCTGCTGAAGTTTAAAAATGCTTTGGAACTCTTCCATTGTTCTCCGAATTCTGCTGAAGTTTAAATATGCTTTGGAACTTTTCCATTGTTCTCGGAATTCTGCTGAAGTTTAAAAAAGCTTTGGAACTCTTCCAATGTTCTCGGAATTCCACTGATGTTTAATAATGCTTTTGGAACTCTTCCATTGTTCTCATAATTCCGCTGATGTTTAACAATGCTTTGGAACTCTTCCATTGTTCACGGAAATCTGCTGAAGTTTAAAAAGCTTTGGAACTCTTCCATTGTTCTGGGAATTCTTCTGAAGTTTAAAAAGCTTTGGAACTCTACTATTGTTCTGGGAATTCTGCTGAAGATTAAAATTGCTTTGGTACTCTTCCATTGTTCTCGGAATTCCGCTGATGTTTAACAATGCTTTGGAACTCTTCAATTGTTCTCTGAATTCCACTGTAGTTTCAAAATGCTTTGGAACCCTTCCATTGTTCTCGGAATTCCGCTGAAGTTTAACAATGCTTTGGAACTCTTCCATTGTTATCGGAATTCTGCTGAAGTTTAAAAATGCTTTGGAACTCTTCCATTGTTCTCGGAATTCTGCTGAAGTTTAAAAATGCATTGGAACTTTTCCATTGTTCTCGGAATTCTGCTGAAGTTTAAAAAAGCTTTGGAACTCTTCCAATGTTCTCGCAATTCCACTGATGTTTAACAATGCTTTGGAACTGTTCCATTGTTCTCTGAATTCCACTGTAGTTTCAAAATGCTTTGGAACCCTTCCATTGTTCTCGGAATTCCGCTGAAGTTTAACAATGCTTTGGAACTCTTCCATTGTTATCGGAATTCTGCTGAAGTTTAAAAATGCTTTGGAACTCTTCCATTGTTCAAGGAATTCTGCTGAAGTTTAAAAAGCTTTGGAACTCTTCCATTGTTCTGGGAATTCTGCTGAAGTTTAAAATTGCTTTGGAACTCTTCCATTGTCCCCGGAATTCCACTGATGTTTAATAATGCTTTTGGAACTCTTCCATTGTTCTCATAATTCCGCTGATGTTTAACAATGCTTTGGAACTCTTCCATTGTTCTCGGAATTCCGCTGATGTTTAACAATGCTTTGGAACTCTTCCATTGTTCTCGGAATTCTGCTGACGTTTAAAAATGCTTTGGAACTCTTCCATTGTTCACGGAAATCTGCTGAAGTTTAAAAAGCTTTGGAACTCTTCCATTGTTCGGGGAATTCTTCTGAAGTTTAAAAAGCTTTGGAACTCTTCCATTGTTCTGGGAATTCTGCTGAAGATTAAAATTGCTTTGGTACTCTTCCATTGTTCTCTTAATTCTGCTGATGTTTAACAATGCTTTGGAACTCTTCCATTGTTCTCGAAATTCCGCTGATGTTTAACAATGCTTTGGAACTCTTCCATTGTTCTCTGAATTCCACTGTAGTTTCAAAATGCTTTTTAACCCTTCCATTGTTCTCGGAATTCTGCTGAAGTTTAACAATCCTTTGGAACTCTTCCATTGTTATCGGAATTCTGCTGAAGTTTAAAAATGCTTTGGAACTCTTCCATTGTTCTCCGAATTCTGCTGAAGTTTAAAAATGCTTTGGAACTTTTCCATTGTTCTCGGAATTCTGCTGAAGTTTAAAAAAGCTTTGGAACTCTTCCAATGTTCTCGGAATTCCACTGATGTTTAATAATGCTTTTGGAACTCTTCCATTTTTCTCGGAATTCCGCTGATGTTTAACAATGTTTTGGAACTCTTCCATTGTTCTCGGAATTCTGTTGAAGTTTAAAAATGCGTTGGAACTCTTCCATTGTTCACGGAATTCTGCTGAAATTTAAAAAGCTTTGGAACTCTTCCATTGTTCTGGGAATTCTGCTGAAGTTTAAAATTCCTTTGGAACTCTTCCATTGTCCTCGGAATTCCACTGATGTTTAATAATGCTTTTGGAACTCTTCCATTGTTCTCATAATTTCGCTGATGTTTAACAATGCTTTGGAACTCTTCCATTGTTCTCGGAATTCCGCTGATGTTTAACAATGCTTTGGAACTCTTCCATTGTTCTCGGAATTCTGGTGAAGTTTAAAAATGCTTTGGAACTCTTCCATTGTTCACGGAATTCTGCTGAAGTTTAAAAAGCTTTGGAACTCTTCCATTGTTCTGGGAATTCTGCTGAAGTTTAAAATTGTTTGGAACTCTTCCATTGTGCTCGGAATTCAGCTGATGTTTAATAATGCTTTTGGAACTCTTCCATTGTTCTCATAATTCCGCTGATGTTTATCAATGCTTTGGAACTCTTCCATTGTTCTCGGAATTCTGCTGAAGTTTAAAAATGCTTTGGAACTCTTCCATTGTTCACGGAATTCTGCTGAAGTTTAAAAAGCTTTGGAACTCTTCCATTGTTCTGGGAATTCTGCTGAAGTTTAAAATTGTTTGGAACTCTTCCATTGTGCTCGGAATTCAGCTGATGTTTAATAATGCTTTTGGAACTCTTCCATTGTTCTCATAATTCCGCTGATGTTTAACAATGCTTTGGAACTCTTCCATTGTTCACGGAAATCTGCTGAAGTTTAAAAAGCTTTGGAACTCTTCCATTGTTCTGGGAATTCTTCTGAAGTTTAAAAAGCTTTGGAACTCTACCATTGTTCTGGGAATTCTGCTGAAGATTAAAATTGCTTTGGTACTCTTCCATTGTTCTCGGAATTCCGCTGATGTTTAACAATGCTTTGGAACTCTTCAATTGTTCTCTGAATTCCACTGTAGTTTCAAAATGCTTTGGAACCCTTCCATTGTTCTCGGAATTCCGCTGAAGTTTAACAATGCTTTGGAACTCTTCCATTGTTCTCGGAATTCTGCTGATGTTTAAAAATGCTTTGGAACTCTTCCATTGTTCACGGAAATCTTCTGAAGTTTAAAAAGCTTTGGAACTCTTCCATTGTTCTGGGAATTCTTCTGAAGTTTAAAAAGCTTTGGAACTCTTCCATTGTTCTGGGAATTCTGCTGAAGATTAAAATTGCTTTGGTACTCTTCCATTGTTCTCGTAATTCTGCTGATGTTTAACAATGCTTTGGAACTCTTCCATTGTTCTCGGAATTCCGCTGATGTTTAACAATGCTTTGGAACTCGTCCATTGTTCTCTGAATTCCACTGTAGTTTCAAAATGCTTTGGAACCCTTCCATTGTTCTCGGAATTCCGCTGAAGTTTAACAATGCTTTGGAACTCTTCCATTGTTATCGGAATTCTGCTGAAGTTTAAAAATGCTTTGGAACTCTTCCATTGTTCAAGGAATTCTGCTGAAGTTTAAAAAGCTTTGGAACTCTTCCATTGTTCTGGGAATTCTGCTGAAGTTTAAAATTGCTTTGGAACTCTTCCATTGTCCCCGGAATTCCACTGATGTTTAATAATGCTTTTGGAACTCTTCCATTGTTCTCATAATTCCGCTGATGTTTAACAATGCTTTCGAACTCTTCCATTGTTCTCGGAATTCTGCTGACGTTTAAAAATGCTTTGGAACTCTTCCATTGTTCACGGAAATCTGCTGAAGTTTAAAAAGCTTTGGAACTCTTCCATTGTTCAAGGAATTCTGCTGAAGTTTAAAAAGCTTTGGAACTCTTCCATTGTTCTGGGAATTCTGCTGAAGTTTAAAATTGCTTTGGAACTCTTCCATTGTCCCCGGAATTCCACTGATGTTTAATAATGCTTTTGGAACTCTTCCATTGTTCTCATAATTCCGCTGATGTTTAACAATGCTTTGGAACTCTTCCAATGTTCTCGGAATTCCACTGATGTTTAATAATGCTTTTGGAACTCTTCCATTTTTCTCGGAATTCCGCTGATGTTTAACAATGTTTTGGAACTCTTCCATTGTTCTCGGAATTCTGGTGAAGTTTAAAAATGCGTTGGAACTCTTCCATTGTTCACGGAATTCTGCTGAAATTTAAAAAGCTTTGGAACTCTTCCATTGTTCTGGGAATTCTGCTGAAGTTTAAAATTCCTTTGGAACTCTTCCATTGTCCTCGGAATTCCACTGATGTTTAATAATGCTTTTGGAACTCTTCCATTGTTCTCATAATTTCGCTGATGTTTAACAATGCTTTGGAACTCTTCCATTGTTCTCGGAATTCCGCTGATGTTTAACAATGCTTTGGAACTCTTCCATTGTTCTCGGAATTCTGGTGAAGTTTAAAAATGCTTTGGAACTCTTCCATTGTTCACGGAATTCTGCTGAAGTTTAAAAAGCTTTGGAACTCTTCCATTGTTCTGGGAATTCTGCTGAAGTTTAAAATTGTTTGGAACTCTTCCATTGTGCTCGGAATCCAGCTGATGTTTAATAATGCTTTTGGAACTCTTCCATTGTTCTCATAATTCCGCTGATGTTTAACAATGCTTTGGAACTCTTCCATTGTTCTCGGAATTCTGCTGAAGTTTAAAAATGCTTTGGAACTCTTCCATTGTTCACGGAATTCTGCTGAAGTTTAAAAAGCTTTGGAACTCTTCCATTGTTCTGGGAATTCTGCTGAAGTTTAAAATTGTTTGGAACTCTTCCATTGTGCTCGGAATTCAGCTGATGTTTAATTATGCTTTTGGAACTCTTCCATTGTTCTCATAATTCCGCTGATGTTTAACAATGCTTTGGAACTCTTCCATTGTTCACGGAAATCTGCTGAAGTTTAAAAAGCTTTGGAACTCTTCCATTGTTCTGGGAATTCTTCTGAAGTTTAAAAAGCTTTGGAACTCTACCATTGTTCTGGGAATTCTGCTGAAGATTAAAATTGCTTTGGTACTCTTCCATTGTTCTCGGAATTCCGCTGATGTTTAACAATGCTTTGGAACTCTTCAATTGTTCTCTGAATTCCACTGTAGTTTCAAAATGCTTTGGAACCCTTCCATTGTTCTCGGAATTCCGCTGAAGTTTAACAATGCTTTGGAACTCTTCCATTGTTCTCGGAATTCTGCTGATGTTTAAAAATGCTTTGGAACTCTTCCATTGTTCACGGAAATCTTCTGAAGTTTAAAAAGCTTTGGAACTCTTCCATTGTTCTGGGAATTCTTCTGAAGTTTAAAAAGCTTTGGAACTCTTCCATTGTTCTGGGAATTCTGCTGAAGATTAAAATTGCTTTGGTACTCTTCCATTGTTCTCGTAATTCTGCTGATGTTTAACAATGCTTTGGAACTCTTCCATTGTTCTCGGAATTCCGCTGATGTTTAACAATGCTTTGGAACTCTTCCATTGTTCTCTGAATTCCACTGTAGTTTCAAAATGCTTTGGAACCCTTCCATTGTTCTCGGAATTCCGCTGAAGTTTAACAATGCTTTGGAACTCTTCCATTGTTATCGGAATTCTGCTGAAGTTTAAAAATGCTTTGGAACTCTTCCATTGTTCAAGGAATTCTGCTGAAGTTTAAAAAGCTTTGGAACTCTTCCATTGTTCTGGGAATTCTGCTGAAGTTTAAAATTGCTTTGGAACTCTTCCATTGTCCCCGGAATTCCACTGATGTTTAATAATGCTTTTGGAACTCTTCCATTGTTCTCATAATTCCGCTGATGTTTAACAATGCTTTGGAACTCTTCCATTGTTCTCGGAATTCTGCTGACGTTTAAAAATGCTTTGGAACTCTTCCATTGTTCACGGAAATCTGCTGAAGTTTAAAAAGCTTTGGAACTCTTCCATTGTTCAAGGAATTCTGCTGAAGTTTAAAAAGCTTTGGAACTCTTCCATTGTTCTGGGAATTCTGCTGAAGTTTAAAATTGCTTTGGAACTCTTCCATTGTCCCCGGAATTCCACTGATGTTTAATAATGCTTTTGGAACTCTTCCATTGTTCTCATAATTCCGCTGATGTTTAACAATGCTTTGGAACTCTTCCAATGTTCTCGGAATTCCACTGATGTTTAATAATGCTTTTGGAACTCTTCCATTTTTCTCGGAATTCCGCTGATGTTTAACAATGTTTTGGAACTCTTCCATTGTTCTCGGAATTCTGGTGAAGTTTAAAAATGCGTTGGAACTCTTCCATTGTTCACGGAATTCTGAAGAAATTTAAAAAGCTTTGGAACTCTTCCATTGTTCTGGGAATTCTGCTGAAGTTTAAAATTCCTTTGGAACTCTTCCATTGTCCTCGGAATTCCACTGATGTTTAATAATGCTTTTGGAACTCTTCCATTGTTCACGGAATTCTGCTGAAGTTTAAAAAGCTTTGGAACTCTTCCATTGTTCTGGGAATTCTGCTGAAGTTTAAAATTGTTTGGAACTCTTCCATTGTGCTCGGAATTCAGCTGATGTTTAATAATGCTTTTGGAACTCTTCCATTGTTCTCATAATTCCGCTGATGTTTAACAATGCTTTGGAACTCTTCCATTGTTCTCGGAATTCTGCTGAAGTTTAAAAATGCTTTGGAACTCTTCCATTGTTCACGGAATTCTGCTGAAGTTTAAAAAGCTTTGGAACTCTTCCATTGTTCTGGGAATTCTGCTGAAGTTTAAAATTGTTTGGAACTCTTCCATTGTGCTCGGAATTCAGCTGATGTTTAATAATGCTTTTGGAACTCTTCCATTGTTCTCATAATTCCGCTGATGTTTAACAATGCTTTGGAACTCTTCCATTGTTCACGGAAATCTGCTGAAGTTTAAAAAGCTTTGGAACTCTTCCATTGTTCTGGGAATTCTTCTGAAGTTTAAAAAGCTTTGGAACTCTACCATTGTTCTGGGAATTCTGCTGAAGATTAAAATTGCTTTGGTACTCTTCCATTGTTCTCGGAATTCCGCTGATGTTTAACAATGCTTTGGAACTCTTCAATTGTTCTCTGAATTCCACTGTAGTTTCAAAATGCTTTGGAACTCTTCCATTGTTCACGGAAATCTTCTGAAGTTTAAAAAGCTTTGGAACTCTTCCATTGTTCTGGGAATTCTTCTGAAGTTTAAAAAGCTTTGGAACTCTTCCATTGTTCTGGGAATTCTGCTGAAGATTAAAATTGCTTTGGTACTCTTCCATTGTTCTCGTAATTCTGCTGATGTTTAACAATGCTTTGGAACTCTTCCATTGTTCTCGGAATTCCGCTGATGTTTAACAATGCTTTGGAACTCTTCCATTGTTCTCTGAATTCCACTGTAGTTTCAAAATGCTTTGGAACCCTTCCATTGTTCTCGGAATTCCGCTGAAGTTTAACAATGCTTTGGAACTCTTCCATTGTTATCGGAATTCTGCTGAAGTTTAAAATTCCTTTGGAACTCTTCCATTGTCCTCGGAATTCCACTGATGTTTAATAATGCTTTTGGAACTCTTCCATTGTTCTCATAATTTCGCTGATGTTTAACAATGCTTTGGAACTCTTCCATTGTTCTCGGAATTCCGCTGATGTTTAACAATCCTTTGGAACTCTTCCATTGTTCTCGGAATTCTGGTGAAGTTTAAAAATGCTTTGGAACTCTTCCATTGTTCACGGAATTCTGCTGAAGTTTAAAAAGCTTTGGAACTCTTCCATTGTTCTGGGAATTCTGCTGAAGTTTAAAATTGTTTGGAACTCTTCCATTGTGCTCGGAATTCAGCTGATGTTTAATAATGCTTTTGGAACTCTTCCATTGTTCTCATAATTCCGCTGATGTTTAACAATGCTTTGGAACTCTTCCATTGTTCTCGGAATTCTGCTGAAGTTTAAAAATGCTTTGGAATTCTTCCATTGTTCACGGAATTCTGCTGAAGTTTAAAAAGCTTTGGAACTCTTCCATTGTTCTGGGAATTCTGCTGAAGATTAAAATTGCTTTGGTACTCTTCCATTGTTCTCGTAATTCTGCTGATGTTTAACAATGCTTTGGAACTCTTCCATTGTTCTCGGAATTCCGCTGATGTTTAACAATGCTTTGGAACTCTTCCATTGTTCTCTGAATTCCACTGTAGTTTCAAAATGCTTTGGAACCCTTCCATTGTTCTCGGAATTCCGCTGAAGTTTAACAATGCTTTGGAACTCTTCCATTGTTATCGGAATTCTGCTGAAGTTTAAAAATGCTTTGGAACTCTTCCATTATTCAAGGAATTCTGCTGAAGTTTAAAAAGCTTTGGAACTCTTCCATTGTTCTGGGAATTCTGCTGAAGTTTAAAATTGCTTTGGAACTCTTCCATTGTCCCCGGAATTCCACTGATGTTTAATAATGCTTTTGGAACTCTTCCATTGTTCTCATAATTCCGCTGATGTTTAACAATGATTTGGAACTCTTCCATTGTTCTCGGAATTCTGCTGACGTTTAAAAATGCTTTGGAACTCTTCCATTGTTCACGGAAATCTGCTGAAGTTTAAAAAGCTTTGGAACTCTTCCATTGTTCAAGGAATTCTGCTGAAGTTTAAAAAGCTTTGGAACTCTTCCATTGTTCTGGGAATTCTGCTGAAGTTTAAAATTGCTTTGGAACTCTTCCATTGTCCCCGGAATTCCACTGATGTTTAATAATGCTTTTGGAACTCTTCCATTGTTCTCATAATTCCGCTGATGTTTAACAATGCTTTGGAACTCTTCCAATGTTCTCGGAATTCCACTGATGTTTAATAATGCTTTTGGAACTCTTCCATTTTTCTCGGAATTCCGCTGATGTTTAACAATGTTTTGGAACTCTTCCATTGTTCTCGGAATTCTGGTGAAGTTTAAAAATGCGTTGGAACTCTTCCATTGTTCACGGAATTCTGCTGAAATTTAAAAAGCTTTGGAACTCTTCCATTGTTCTGGGAATTCTGCTGAAGTTTAAAATTCCTTTGGAACTCTTCCATTGTCCTCGGAATTCCACTGATGTTTAATAATGCTTTTGGAACTCTTCCATTGTTCTCATAATTTCGCTGATGTTTAACAATGCTTTGGAACTCTTCCATTGTTCTCGGAATTCCGCTGATGTTTAACAATGCTTTGGAACTCTTCCATTGTTCTCGGAATTCTGGTGAAGTTTAAAAATGCTTTGGAACTCTTCCATTGTTCACGGAATTCTGCTGAAGTTTAAAAAGCTTTGGAACTCTTCCATTGTTCTGGGAATTCTGCTGAAGTTTAAAATTGTTTGGAACTCTTCCATTGTGCTCGGAATTCAGCTGATGTTTAATAATGCTTTTGGAACTCTTCCATTGTTCTCATAATTCCGCTGATGTTTAACAATGCTTTGGAACTCTTCCATTGTTCTCGGAATTCTGCTGAAGTTTAAAAATGCTTTGGAACTCTTCCATTGTTCACGGAATTCTGCTGAAGTTTAAAAAGCTTTGGAACTCTTCCATTGTTCTGGGAATTCTGCTGAAGTTTAAAATTGTTTGGAACTCTTCCATTGTGCTCGGAATTCAGCTGATGTTTAATAATGCTTTTGGAACTCTTCCATTGTTCTCATAATTCCGCTGATGTTTAACAATGCTTTGGAACTCTTCCATTGTTCACGGAAATCTGCTGAAGTTTAAAAAGCTTTGGAACTCTTCCATTGTTCTGGGAATTCTTCTGAAGTTTAAAAAGCTTTGGAACTCTACCATTGTTCTGGGAATTCTGCTGAAGATTAAAATTGCTTTGGTACTCTTCCATTGTTCTCGGAATTCCGCTGATGTTTAACAATTCTTTGGAACTCTTCAATTGTTCTCTGAATTCCACTGTAGTTTCAAAATGCTTTGGAACCCTTCCATTGTTCTCGGAATTCCGCTGAAGTTTAACAATGCTTTGGAACTCTTCCATTGTTCTCGGAATTCTGCTGATGTTTAAAAATGCTTTGGAACTCTTCCATTGTTCACGGAAATCTTCTGAAGTTTAAAAAGCTTTGGAACTCTTCCATTGTTCTGGGAATTCTTCTGAAGTTTAAAAAGCTTTGGAACTCTTCCATTGTTCTGGGAATTCTGCTGAAGATTAAAATTGCTTTGGTACTCTTCCATTGTTCTTCTAATTCTGCTGATGTTTAACAATGCTTTGGAACTCTTCCATTGTTCTCGGAATTCCGCTGATGTTTAACAATGCTTTGGAACTCTTCCATTGTTCTCTGAATTCCACTGTAGTTTCAAAATGCTTTGGAACCCTTCCATTGTTCTCGGAATTCCGCTGAAGTTTAACAATGCTTTGGAACTCTTCCATTGTTATCGGAATTCTGCTGAAGTTTAAAAATGCTTTGGAACTCTTCCATTGTTCAAGGAATTCTGCTGAAGTTTAAAAATCTTTGGAACTCTTCCATTGTTCTGGGAATTCTGCTGAAGTTTAAAATTGCTTTGGAACTCTTCCATTGTCCCCGGAATTCCACTGATGTTTAATAATGCTTTTGGAACTCTTCCATTGTTCTCATAATTCCGCTGATGTTTAACAATGCTTTGGAACTCTTTCATTGTTCTCGGAATTCTGCTGACGTTTAAAAATGCTTTGGAACTCTTCCATTGTTCACGGAAATCTGCTGAAGTTTAAAAAGCTTTGGAACTCTTCCATTGTTCAAGGAATTCTGCTGAAGTTTAAAAAGCTTTGGAACTCTTCCATTGTTCTGGGAATTCTGCTGAAGTTTAAAATTGCTTTGGAACTCTTCCATTGTCCCCGGAATTCCACTGATGTTTAATAATGCTTTTGGAACTCTTCCATTGTTCTCATAATTCCGCTGATGTTTAACAATGCTTTGGAACTCTTCCAATGTTCTCGGAATTCCACTGATGTTTAATAATGCTTTTGGAACTCTTCCATTTTTCTCGGAATTCCGCTGATGTTTAACAATGTTTTGGAACTCTTCCATTGTTCTCGGAATTCTGGTGAAGTTTAAAAATGCGTTGGAACTCTTCCATTGTTCACGGAATTCTGCTGAAATTTAAAAAGCTTTGGAACTCTTCCATTGTTCTGGGAATTCTGCTGAAGTTTAAAATTCCTTTGGAACTCTTCCATTGTCCTCGGAATTCCACTGATGTTTAATAATGCTTTTGGAACTCCTCCATTGTTCACGGAATTCTGCTGAAGTTTAAAAAGCTTTGGAACTCTTCCATTGTTCTGGGAATTCTGCTGAAGTTTAAAATTGTTTGGAACTTTTCCATTGTGCTCGGAATTCAGCTGATGTTTAATAATGCTTTTGGAACTCTTCCATTGTTCTCATAATTCCGCTGATGTTTAACAATGCTTTGGAACTCTTCCATTGTTCTCGGAATTCTGCTGAAGTTTAAAAATGCTTTGGAACTCTTCCATTGTTCACGGAATTCTGCTGAAGTTTAAATTGCTTTGGAACTCTTCCATTGTTCTGGGAATTCTGCTGAAGTTTAAAATTGTTTGGAACTCTTCCATTGTGCTCGGAATTCAGCTGATGTTTAATAATGCTTTTGGAACTCTTCCATTGTTCTCATAATTCCGCTGATGTTTAACAATGCTTTGGAACTCTTCCATTGTTCACGGAAATCTGCTGAAGTTTAAAAAGCTTTGGAACTCTTCCATTGTTCTGGGAATTCTTCTGAAGTTTAAAAAGCTTTGGAACTCTACCATTGTTCTGGGAATTCTGCTGAAGATTAAAATTGCTTTGGTACTCTTCCATTGTTCTCGGAATTCCGCTGATGTTTAACAATGCTTTGGAACTCTTCAATTGTTCTCTGAATTCCACTGTAGTTTCAAAATGCTTTGGAACTCTTCCATTGTTCACGGAAATCTTCTGAAGTTTAAAAAGCTTTGGAACTCTTCCATTGTTCTGGGAATTCTTCTGAAGTTTAAAAAGCTTTGGAACTCTTCCATTGTTCTGGGAATTCTGCTGAAGATTAAAATTGCTTTGGTACTCTTCCATTGTTCTCGTAATTCTGCTGATGTTTAACAATGCTTTGGAACTCTTCCATTGTTCTCGGAATTCCGCTGATGTTTAACAATGCTTTGGAACTCTTCCATTGTTCTCTGAATTCCATTGTAGTTTCAAAATGCTTTGGAACCCTTCCATTGTTCTCGGAATTCCGCTGAAGTTTAACAATGCTTTGGAACTCTTCCATTGTTAACGGAATTCTGCTGAAGTTTAAAATTCCTTTGGAACTCTTCCATTGTCTTCGGAATTCCACTGATGCTTAATAATGCTTTTGGAACTCTTCCATTGTTCTCATAATTTCGCTGATGTTTAACAATGCTTTGGAACTCTTCCATTGTTCTCGGAATTCCGCTGATGTTTAACAATGCTTTGGAACTCTTCCATTGTTCTCGGAATTCTGGTGAAGTTTAAAAATGCTTTGGAACTCTTCCATTGTTCACGGAATTCTGCTGAAGTTTAAAAAGCTTTGGAACTCTTCCATTGTTCTGGGAATTCTGCTGAAGTTTAAAATTGTTTGGAACTCTTCCATTGTGCTCGGAATTCAGCTGATGTTTAATAATGCTTTTGGAACTCTTCCATTGTTCTCATAATTCCACTGATGTTTAACAATGCTTTGGAACTCTTCCATTGTTCTCGGAATTCTGCTGAAGTTTAAAAATGCTTTGGAACTCTTCCATTGTTCACGGAATTCTGCTGAAGTTTAAAAAGCTTTGGAACTCTTCCATTGTTCTGGGAATTCTGCTGAAGTTTAAAATTGTTTGGAACTCTTCCATTGTGCTCGGAATTCAGCTGATGTTTAATAATGCTTTTGGAACTCTTCCATTGTTCTCATAATTCCGCTGATGTTTAACAATGCTTTGGAACTCTTCCATTGTTCACGGAAATCTGCTGAAGTTTAAAAAGCTTTGGAACTCTTCCATTGTTCTGGGAATTCTTCTGAAGTTTAAAAAGCTTTGGAACTCTACCATTGTTCTGGGAATTCTGCTGAAGATTAAAATTGCTTTGGTACTCTTCCATTGTTCTCGGAATTCCGCTGATGTTTAACAATGCTTTGGAGCTCTTCAATTGTTCTCTGAATTCCACTGTAGTTTCAAAATGCTTTGGAACTCTTCCATTGTTCACGGAAATCTTCTGAAGTTTAAAAAGCTTTGGAACTCTTCCATTGTTCTGGGAATTCTTCTGAAGTTTAAAAAGCTTTGGAACTCTTCCATTGTTCTGGGAATTCTGCTGAAGATTAAAATTGCTTTGGTACTCTTCCATTGTTCTCGTAATTCTGCTGATGTTTAACAATGCTTTGGAACTCTTCCATTGTTCTCGGAATTCCGCTGATGTTTAACAATGCTTTGGAACTCTTCCATTGTTCTCTGAATTCCACTGTAGTTTCAAAATGCTTTGGAACCCTTCCATTGTTCTCGGAATTCCGCTGAAGTTTAACAATGCTTTGGAACTCTTCCATTGTTATCGGAATTCTGCTGAAGTTTAAAATTTCTTTGGAACTCTTCCATTGTCCTCGGAATTCCGCTGATGTTTAATAATGCTTTTGGAACTCTTCCATTGTTCTCATAATTTCGCTGATGTTTAACAATGCTTTGGAACTCTTCCATTGTTCTCGGAATTCCGCTGATGTTTAACAATGCTTTGGAACTCTTCCATTGTTCTCGGAATTCTGGTGAAGTTTAAAAATGCTTTGGAACTCTTCCATTGTTCACGGAATTCTGCTGAAGTTTAAAAAGCTTTGGAACTCTTCCATTGTTCTGGGAATTCTGCTGAAGTTTAAAATTGTTTGGAACTCTTCCATTGTGCTCGGAATTCAGCTGATGTTTAATAATGCTTTTGGAACTCTTCCATTGTTCTCATAATTCCGCTGATGTTTAACAATGCTTTGGAACTCTTCCATTGTTCACGGAAATCTGCTGAAGTTTAAAAAGCTTTGGAACTCTTCCATTGTTCTGGGAATTCTTCTGAAGTTTAAAAAGCTTTGGAACTCTTCCATTGTTCTGGGAATTCTGCTGAAGATTAAAATTGCTTTGGTACTCTTCCATTGTTCTCTGAATTCCACTGTAGTTTCAAAATGCTTTGGAACCCTTCCATTGTTCTCGGAATTCCGCTGAAGTTTAACAATGCTTTGGAACTATTCCATTGTTATCGGAATTCTGCTGAAGTTTAAAAATGCTTTGGAACTCTTCCATTGTTCAAGGAATTCTGCTGAAGTTTAAAAAGCTTTGGAACTCTTCCATTGTTCTGGGAATTCTGCTGAAGTTTAAAATTGCTTTGGAACTCTTCCATTGTCCCCGGAATTCCACTGATGTTTAATAATGCTTTTGGAACTCTTCCATTGTTCTCATAATTCCGCTGATGTTTAACAATGCTTTGGAACTCTTCCATTGTTCTCGGAATTCTGCTGACGTTTAAAAATGCTTTGGAACTCTTCCATTGTTCACGGAAATCTGCTGAAGTTTAAAAAGCTTTGGAACTCTTCCATTGTTCGGGGAATTCTTCTGAAGTTTAAAAAGCTTTGGAACTCTTCCATTGTTCTGGGAATTCTGCTGAAGATTAAAATTGCTTTGGTACTCTTCCATTGTTCTCGTAATTCTGCTGATGTTTAACAATGCTTTGGAACTCTTCCATTGTTCTCGGAATTCCGCTGATGTTTAACAATGCTTTGGAACTCTTCCATTGTTCTCTGAATTCCACTGTAGTTTCAAAATGCTTTGGAACCCTTCCATTGTTCTCGGAATTCCGCTGAAGTTTAACAATGCTTTGGAACTCTTCCATTGTTATCGGAATTCTGCTGAAGTTTAAAATTTCTTTGGAACTCTTCCATTGTCCTCGGAATTCCGCTGATGTTTAATAATGCTTTTGGAACTCTTCCATTGTTCTCATAATTTCGCTGATGTTTAACAATGCTTTGGAACTCTTCCATTGTTCTCGGAATTCCGCTGATGTTTAACAATGCTTTGGAACTCTTCCATTGTTCTCGGAATTCTGGTGAAGTTTAAAAATGCTTTGGAACTCTTCCATTGTTCACGGAATTCTGCTGAAGTTTAAAAAGCTTTGGAACTCTTCCATTGTTCTGGGAATTCTGCTGAAGTTTAAAATTGTTTGGAACTCTTCCATTGTGCTCGGAATTCAGCTGATGTTTAATAATGCTTTTGGAACTCTTCCATTGTTCTCATAATTCCGCTGATGTTTAACAATGCTTTGGAACTCTTCCATTGTTCTCGGAATTCTGCTGAAGTTTAAAAATGCTTTGGAACTCTTCCATTGTTCACGGAATTCTGCTGAAGTTTAAAAAGCTTTGGAACTCTTCCATTGTTCTGGGAATTCTGCTGAAGTTTAAAATTGTTTGGAACTCTTCCATTGTGCTCGGAATTCAGCTGATGTTTAATAATGCTTTTGGAACTCTTCCATTGTTCTCATAATTCCGCTGATGTTTAACAATGCTTTGGAACTCTTCCATTGTTCACGGAAATCTGCTGAAGTTTAAAAAGCTTTGGAACTCTTCCATTGTTCTGGGAATTCTTCTGAAGTTTAAAAAGCTTTGGAACTCTTCCATTGTTCTGGGAATTCTGCTGAAGATTAAAATTGCTTTGGTACTCTTCCATTGTTCTCTGAATTCCACTGTAGTTTCAAAATGCTTTGGAACCCTTCCATTGTTCTCGGAATTCCGCTGAAGTTTAACAATGCTTTGGAACTCTTCCATTGTTATCGGAATTCTGCTGAAGTTTAAAAATGCTTTGGAACTCTTCCATTGTTCAAGGAATTCTGCTGAAGTTTAAAAAGCTTTGGAACTCTTCCATTGTTCTGGGAATTCTGCTGAAGTTTAAAATTGCTTTGGAACTCTTCCATTGTCCCCGGAATTCCACTGATGTTTAATAATGCTTTTGGAACTCTTCCATTGTTCTCATAATTCCGCTGATGTTTAACAATGCTTTGGAACTCTTCCATTGTTCTCGGAATTCTGCTGACGTTTAAAAATGCTTTGGAACTCTTCCATTGTTCACGGAAATCTGCTGAAGTTTAAAAAGCTTTGGAACTCTTCCATTGTTCGGGGAATTCTTCTGAAGTTTAAAAAGCTTTGGAACTCTTCCATTGTTCTGGGAATTCTGCTGAAGATTAAAATTGCTTTGGTACTCTTCCATTGTTCTCTTAATTCTGCTGATGTTTAACAATGCTTTGGAACTCTTCCATTGTTCTCTGAATTCCACTGTAATTTCAAAATGCTTTGGAACCCTTCCATTGTTCTCGGAATTCTGCTGAAGTTTAACAATGCTTTGGAACTCTTCCATTGTTATCGGAATTCTGCTGAAGTTTAAAAATGCTTTGGAACTCTTCCATTGTTCTCCGAATTCTGCTGAAGTTTAAAAATGCTTTGGAACTTTTCCATTGTTCTCGGAATTCTGCTGAAGTTTAAAAAAGCTTTGGAACTCTTCCAATGTTCTCGGAATTCCACTGATGTTTAATAATGCTTTTGGAACTCTTCCATTGTTCTCATAATTCCGCTGATGTTTAACAATGCTTTGGAACTCTTCCATTGTTCACGGAAATCTGCTGAAGTTTAAAAAGCTTTGGAACTCTTCCATTGTTCTGGGAATTCTTCTGAAGTTTAAAAAGCTTTGGAACTCTACTATTGTTCTGGGAATTCTGCTGAAGATTAAAATTGCTTTGGTACTCTTCCATTGTTCTCATAATTCCGCTGATGTTTAACAATGCTTTGGAACTCTTCCATTGTTCTCGGAATTCTGCTGACGTTTAAAAATGCTTTGGAACTCTTCCATTGTTCACGGAAATCTGCTGAAGTTTAAAAAGCTTTGGAACTCTTCCATTGTTCGGGGAATTCTTCTGAAGTTTAAAAAGCTTTGGAACTCTTCCATTGTTCTGGGAATTCTGCTGAAGATTAAAATTGCTTTGGTACTCTTCCATTGTTCTCGTAATTCTGCTGATGTTTAACAATGCTTTGGAACTCTTCCATTGTTCTCGGAATTCCGCTGATGTTTAACAATGCTTTGGAACTCTTCCATTGTTCTCGGAATTCTGGTGAAGTTTAAAAATGCTTTGGAACTCTTCCATTGTTCACGGAATTCTGCTGAAGTTTAAAAAGCTTTGGAACTCTTCCATTGTTCTGGGAATTCTGCTGAAGTTTAAAATTGTTTGGAACTCTTCCATTGTGCTCGGAATTCAGCTGATGTTTAATAATGCTTTTGGAACTCTTCCATTGTTCTCATAATTCCGCTGATGTTTAACAATGCTTTGGAACTCTTCCATTGTTCTCGGAATTCTGCTGAAGTTTAAAAATGCTTTGGAACTCTTCCATTGTTCACGGAATTCTGCTGAAGTTTAAAAAGCTTTGGAACTCTTCCATTGTTCTGGGAATTCTGCTGAAGTTTAAAATTGTTTGGAACTCTTCCATTGTGCTCGGAATTCAGCTGATGTTTAATAATGCTTTTGGAACTCTTCCATTGTTCTCATAATTCCGCTGATGTTTAACAATGCTTTGGAACTCTTCCATTGTTCACGGAAATCTGCTGAAGTTTAAAAAGCTTTGGAACTCTTCCATTGTTCTGGGAATTCTTCTGAAGTTTAAAAAGCTTTGGAACTCTTCCATTGTTCTGGGAATTCTGCTGAAGATTAAAATTGCTTTGGTACTCTTCCATTGTTCTCTGAATTCCACTGTAGTTTCAAAATGCTTTGGAACCCTTCCATTGTTCTCGGAATTCCGCTGAAGTTTAACAATGCTTTGGAACTCTTCCATTGTTATCGGAATTCTGCTGAAGTTTAAAAATGCTTTGGAACTCTTCCATTGTTCAAGGAATTCTGCTGAAGTTTAAAAAGCTTTGGAACTCTTCCATTGTTCTGGGAATTCTGCTGAAGTTTAAAATTGCTTTGGAACTCTTCCATTGTCCCCGGAATTCCACTGATGTTTAATAATGCTTTTGGAACTCTTCCATTGTTCTCATAATTCCGCTGATGTTTAACAATGCTTTGGAACTCTTCCATTGTTCTCGGAATTCTGCTGACGTTTAAAAATGCTTTGGAACTCTTCCATTGTTCACGGAAATCTGCTGAAGTTTAAAAAGCTTTGGAACTCTTCCATTGTTCGGGGAATTCTTCTGAAGTTTAAAAAGCTTTGGAACTCTTCCATTGTTCTGGGAATTCTGCTGAAGATTAAAATTGCTTTGGTACTCTTCCATTGTTCTCTTAATTCTGCTGATGTTTAACAATGCTTTGGAACTCTTCCATTGTTCTCTGAATTCCACTGTAATTTCAAAATGCTTTGGAACCCTTCCATTGTTCTCGGAATTCTGCTGAAGTTTAACAATGCTTTGGAACTCTTCCATTGTTATCGGAATTCTGCTGAAGTTTAAAAATGCTTTGGAACTCTTCCATTGTTCTCCGAATTCTGCTGAAGTTTAAAAATGCTTTGGAACTTTTCCATTGTTCTCGGAATTCTGCTGAAGTTTAAAAAAGCTTTGGAACTCTTCCAATGTTCTCGGAATTCCACTGATGTTTAATAATGCTTTTGGAACTCTTCCATTGTTCTCATAATTCCGCTGATGTTTAACAATGCTTTGGAACTCTTCCATTGTTCACGGAAATCTGCTGAAGTTTAAAAAGCTTTGGAACTCTTCCATTGTTCTGGGAATTCTTCTGAAGTTTAAAAAGCTTTGGAACTCTACTATTGTTCTGGGAATTCTGCTGAAGATTAAAATTGCTTTGGTACTCTTCCATTGTTCTCGGAATTCCGCTGATGTTTAACAATGCTTTGGAACTCTTCAATTGTTCTCTGAATTCCACTGTAGTTTCAAAATGCTTTGGAACCCTTCCATTGTTCTCGGAATTCCGCTGAAGTTTAACAATGCTTTGGAACTCTTCCATTGTTATCGGAATTCTGCTGAAGTTTAAAAATGCTTTGGAACTCTTCCATTGTTCTCGGAATTCTGCTGAAGTTTAAAAATGCTTTGGAACTCTTCCATTGTTCTGGGAATTCTTCTGAAGTTTAAAAAGCTTTGGAACTCTTCCATTGTTCTGGGAATTCTGCTGAAGATTAAAATTGCTTTGGTACTCTTCCATTGTTCTCGTAATTCTGCTGATGTTTAACAATGCTTTGGAACTCTTCCATTGTTCTCGGAATTCCGCTGATGTTTAACAATGCTTTGGAACTCTTCCATTGTTCTCTGAATTCCACTGTAGTTTCAAAATGCTTTGGAACCCTTCCATTGTTCTCGGAATTCCGCTGAAGTTTAACAATGCTTTGGAACTCTTCCATTGTTATCGGAATTCTGCTGAAGTTTAAAAATGCTTTGGAACTCTTCCATTGTTCAAGGAATTCTGCTGAAGTTTAAAAAGCTTTGGAACTCTTCCATTGTTCTGGGAATTCTGCTGAAGTTTAAAATTGCTTTGGAACTCTTCCATTGTCCCCGGAATTCCACTGATGTTTAATAATGCTTTTGGAACTCTTCCATTGTTCTCATAATTCCGCTGATGTTTAACAATGCTTTGGAACTCTTCCATTGTTCTCGGAATTCTGCTGACGTTTAAAAATGCTTTGGAACTCTTCCATTGTTCACGGAAATCTGCTGAAGTTTAAAAAGCTTTGGAACTCTTCCATTGTTCAAGGAATTCTGCTGAAGTTTAAAAAGCTTTGGAACTCTTCCATTGTTCTGGGAATTCTGCTGAAGTTTAAAATTGCTTTGGAACTCTTCCATTGTCCCCGGAATTCCACTGATGTTTAATAATGCTTTTGGAACTCTTCCATTGTTCTCATAATTCCGCTGATGTTTAACAATGCTTTGGAACTCTTCCAATGTTCTCGGAATTCCACTGATGTTTAATAATGCTTTTGGAACTCTTCCATTTTTCTCGGAATTCCGCTGATGTTTAACAATGTTTTGGAACTCTTCCATTGTTCTCGGAATTCTGGTGAAGTTTAAAAATGCGTTGGAACTCTTCCATTGTTCACGGAATTCTGCTGAAATTTTAAAAGCTTTGGAACTCTTCCATTGTTCTGGGAATTCTGCTGAAGTTTAAAATTCCTTTGGAACTCTTCCATTGTCCTCGGAATTCCACTGATGTTTAATAATGCTTTTGGAACTCTTCCATTGTTCTCATAATTTCACTGATGTTTAACAATGCTTTGGAACTCTTCCATTGTTCTCGGAATTCCGCTGATGTTTAACAATGCATTGGAACTCTTCCATTGTTCTCGGAATTCTGGTGAAGTTTAAAAATGCTTTGGAACTCTTCCATTGTTCACGGAATTCTGCTGAAGTTTAAAAAGCTTTGGAACTCTTCCATTGTTCTGGGAATTCTGCTGAAGTTTAAAATTGTTTGGAACTCTTCCATTGTGCTCGGAATTCAGCTGATGTTTAATAATGCTTTTGGAACTCTTCCATTGTTCTCATAATTTCACTGATGTTTAACAATGCTTTGGAACTCTTCCATTGTTCTCGGAATTCCGCTGATGTTTAACAATGCTTTGGAACTCTTCCATTGTTCTCGGAATTCTGGTGAAGTTTAAAAATGCTTTGGAACTCTTCCATTGTTCACGGAATTCTGCTGAAGTTTAAAAAGCTTTGGAACTCTTCCATTGTTCTCTGAATTCCACTGTAGTTTCAAAATGCTTTGGAACCCTTCCATTGTTCTCGGAATTCCGCTGAAGTTTAACAATGCTTTGGAACTCTTCCATTGTTATCGGAATTCTGCTGAAGTTTAAAAATGCTTTGGAACTCTTCCATTGTTCAAGGAATTCTGCTGAAGTTTAAAAAGCTTTGGAACTCTTCCATTGTTCTGGGAATTCTGCTGAAGTTTAAAATTGCTTTGGAACTCTTCCATTGTGCTCAGAATTCAGCTGATGTTTAATAATGCTTTTGGAACTCTTCCATTGTTCTCATAATTCCGCTGATGTTTAACAATGCTTTGGAACTCTTCCATTGTTCTCGGAATTCTGCTGAAGTTTAAAAATGCTTTGGAACTCTTCCATTGTTCACGGAATTCTGCTGAAGTTTAAAAAGCTTTGGAACTCTTCCATTGTTCTGGGAATTCTGCTGAAGTTTAAAATTGTTTGGAACTCTTCCATTGTGCTCGGAATTCAGCTGATGTTTAATAATGCTTTTGGAACTCTTCCATTGTTCTCATAATTCCGCTGATGTTTAACAATGCTTTGGAACTCTTCCATTGTTCACGGAAATCTGCTGAAGTTTAAAAAGCTTTGGAACTCTTCCATTGTTCTGGGAATTCTTCTGAAGTTTAAAAAGCTTTGGAACTCTACCATTGTTCTGGGAATTCTGCTGAAAATTAAAATTGCTTTGGTACTCTTCCATTGTTCTCGGAATTCCGCTGATGTTTAACAATGCTTTGGAACTCTTCAATTGTTCTCTGAATTCCACTGTAGTTTCAAAATGCTTTGGAACTCTTCCATTGTTCACGGAAATCTTCTGAAGTTTAAAAAGCTTTGGAACTCTTCCATTGTTCTGGGAATTCTTCTGAAGTTTAAAAAGCTTTGGAACTCTTCCATTGTTCTGGGAATTCTGCTGAAGATTAAAATTGCTTTGGTACTCTTCCATTGTTCTCGTAATTCTGCTGATGTTTAACAATGCTTTGGAACTCTTCCATTGTTCTCGGAATTCCGCTGATGTTTAACAATGCTTTGGAACTCTTCCATTGTTCTCTGAATTCCACTGTAGTTTCAAAATGCTTTGGAACCCTTCCATTGTTCTCGGAATTCCGCTGAAGTTTAACAATGCTTTGGAACTCTTCCATTGTTATCGGAATTCTGCTGAAGTTTAAAATTCCTTTGGAACTCTTCCATTGTCCTCGGAATTCCACTGATGTTTAATAATGCTTTTGGAACTCTTCCATTGTTCTCATAATTTCGCTGATGTTTAACAATGCTTTGGAACTCTTCCATTGTTCTCGGAATTCCGCTGATGTTTAACAATGCTTTGGAACTCTTCCATTGTTCTCGGAATTCTGGTGAAGTTTAAAAATGCTTTGGAACTCTTCCATTGTTCAAGGAATTCTGCTGAAGTTTAAAAAGCATTGGAACTCTTCCATTGTTCTGGGAATTCTGCTGAAGTTTAAAATTGCTTTGGAACTCTTCCATTGTCCCCGGAATTCCACTGATGTTTAATAATGCTTTTGGAACTCTTCCATTGTTCTCATAATTCCGCTGATGTTTAACAATGCTTTGGAACTCTTCCATTGTTCTCGGAATTCTGCTGACGTTTAAAAATGCTTTGGAACTCTTCCATTGTTCACGGAAATCTGCTGAAGTTTAAAAAGCTTTGGAACTCTTCCATTGTTCAAGGAATTCTGCTGAAGTTTAAAAAGCTTTGGAACTCTTCCATTGTTCTGGGAATTCTGCTGAAGTTTAAAATTGCTTTGGAACTCTTCCATTGTCCCCGGAATTCCACTGATGTTTAATAATGCTTTTGGAACTCTTCCATTGTTCTCATAATTCCGCTGATGTTTAACAATGCTTTGGAACTCTTCCAATGTTCTCGGAATTCCACTGATGTTTAATAATGCTTTTGGAACTCTTCCATTTTTCTCGGAATTCCGCTGATGTTTAACAATGTTTTGGAACTCTTCCATTGTTCTCGGAATTCTGGTGAAGTTTAAAAATGCGTTGGAACTCTTCCATTGTTCACGGAATTCTGCTGAAATTTAAAAAGCTTTGGAACTCTTCCATTGTTCTGGGAATTCTGCTGAAGTTTAAAATTCCTTTGGAACTCTTCCATTGTCCTCGGAATTCCACTGATGTTTAATAATGCTTTTGGAACTCTTCCATTGTTCTCATAATTTCACTGATGTTTAACAATGCTTTGGAACTCTTCCATTGTTCTCGGAATTCCGCTGATGTTTAACAATGCATTGGAACTCTTCCATTGTTCTCGGAATTCTGGTGAAGTTTAAAAATGCTTTGGAACTCTTCCATTGTTCACGGAATTCTGCTGAAGTTTAAAAAGCTTTGGAACTCTTCCATTGTTCTGGGAATTCTGCTGAAGTTTAAAATTGTTTGGAACTCTTCCATTGTGCTCGGAATTCAGCTGATGTTTAATAATGCTTTTGGAACTCTTCCATTGTTCTCATAATTTCACTGATGTTTAACAATGCTTTGGAACTCTTCCATTGTTCTCGGAATTCCGCTGATGTTTAACAATGCTTTGGAACTCTTCCATTGTTCTCGGAATTCTGGTGAAGTTTAAAAATGCTTTGGAACTCTTCCATTGTTCACGGAATTCTGCTGAAGTTTAAAAAGCTTTGGAACTCTTCCATTGTTCTCTGAATTCCACTGTAGTTTCAAAATGCTTTGGAACCCTTCCATTGTTCTCGGAATTCCGCTGAAGTTTAACAATGCTTTGGAACTCTTCCATTGTTATCGGAATTCTGCTGAAGTTTAAAAATGCTTTGGAACTCTTCCATTGTTCAAGGAATTCTGCTGAAGTTTAAAAAGCTTTGGAACTCTTCCATTGTTCTGGGAATTCTGCTGAAGTTTAAAATTGCTTTGGAACTCTTCCATTGTGCTCAGAATTCAGCTGATGTTTAATAATGCTTTTGGAACTCTTCCATTGTTCTCATAATTCCGCTGATGTTTAACAATGCTTTGGAACTCTTCCATTGTTCTCGGAATTCTGCTGAAGTTTAAAAATGCTTTGGAACTCTTCCATTGTTCACGGAATTCTGCTGAAGTTTAAAAAGCTTTGGAACTCTTCCATTGTTCTGGGAATTCTGCTGAAGTTTAAAATTGTTTGGAACTCTTCCATTGTGCTCGGAATTCAGCTGATGTTTAATAATGCTTTTGGAACTCTTCCATTGTTCTCATAATTCCGCTGATGTTTAACAATGCTTTGGAACTCTTCCATTGTTCACGGAAATCTGCTGAAGTTTAAAAAGCTTTGGAACTCTTCCATTGTTCTGGGAATTCTTCTGAAGTTTAAAAAGCTTTGGAACTCTACCATTGTTCTGGGAATTCTGCTGAAAATTAAAATTGCTTTGGTACTCTTCCATTGTTCTCGGAATTCCGCTGATGTTTAACAATGCTTTGGAACTCTTCAATTGTTCTCTGAATTCCACTGTAGTTTCAAAATGCTTTGGAACTCTTCCATTGTTCACGGAAATCTTCTGAAGTTTAAAAAGCTTTGGAACTCTTCCATTGTTCTGGGAATTCTTCTGAAGTTTAAAAAGCTTTGGAACTCTTCCATTGTTCTGGGAATTCTGCTGAAGATTAAAATTGCTTTGGTACTCTTCCATTGTTCTCGTAATTCTGCTGATGTTTAACAATGCTTTGGAACTCTTCCATTGTTCTCGGAATTCCGCTGATGTTTAACAATGCTTTGGAACTCTTCCATTGTTCTCTGAATTCCACTGTAGTTTCAAAATGCTTTGGAACCCTTCCATTGTTCTCGGAATTCCGCTGAAGTTTAACAATGCTTTGGAACTCTTCCATTGTTATCGGAATTCTGCTGAAGTTTAAAATTCCTTTGGAACTCTTCCATTGTCCTCGGAATTCCACTGATGTTTAATAATGCTTTTGGAACTCTTCCATTGTTCTCATAATTTCGCTGATGTTTAACAATGCTTTGGAACTCTTCCATTGTTCTCGGAATTCCGCTGATGTTTAACAATGCTTTGGAACTCTTCCATTGTTCTCGGAATTCTGGTGAAGTTTAAAAATGCTTTGGAACTCTTCCATTGTTCACGGAATTCTGCTGAAGTTTAAAAAGCTTTGGAACTCTTCCATTGTTCTGGGAATTCTGCTGAAGTTTAAAATTGTTTGGAACTCTTCCATTGTGCTCGGAATTCAGCTGATGTTTAATAATGCTTTTGGAACTCTTCCATTGTTCTCATAATTCCGCTGATGTTTAACAATGCTTTGGAACTCTTCCATTGTTCTCGGAATTCTGCTGAAGTTTAAAAATGCTTTGGAACTCTTCAATTGTTCACGGAATTCTGCTGAAGTTTAAAAAGCTTTGGAACTCTTCCATTGTTCTGGGAATTCTGCTGAAGTTTAAAATTGTTTGGAACTCTTCCATTGTGCTCGGAATTCAGCTGATGTTTAATAATGCTTTTGGAACTCTTCCATTGTTCTCATAATTCCGCTGATGTTTAACAATGCTTTGGAACTCTTCCATTGTTCACGGAAATCTGCTGAAGTTTAAAAAGCTTTGGAACTCTTCCATTGTTCTGGGAATTCTTCTGAAGTTTAAAAAGCTTTGGAACTCTACCATTGTTCTGGGAATTCTGCTGAAGATTAAAATTGCTTTGGTACTCTTCCATTGTTCTCGGAATTCCGCTGATGTTTAACAATGCTTTGGAACTCTTCAATTGTTCTCTGAATTCCACTGTAGTTTCAAAATGCTTTGGAACTCTTCCATTGTTCACGGAAATCTTCTGAAGTTTAAAAAGCTTTGGAACTCTTCCATTGTTCTGGGAATTCTTCTGAAGTTTAAAAAGCTTTGGAACTCTTCCATTGTTCTGGGAATTCTGCTGAAGATTAAAATTGCTTTGGTACTCTTCCATTGTTCTCGTAATTCTGCTGATGTTTAACAATGCTTTGGAACTCTTCCATTGTTCTCGGAATTCCGCTGATGTTTAACAATGCTTTGGAACTCTTCCATTGTTCTCTGAATTCCACTGTAGTTTCAAAATGCTTTGGAACCCTTCCATTGTTCTCGGAATTCCGCTGAAGTTTAACAATGCTTTGGAACTCTTCCATTGTTATCGGAATTCTGCTGAAGTTTAAAATTTCTTTGGAACTCTTCCATTGTCCTCGGAATTCCGCTGATGTTTAATAATGCTTTTGGAACTCTTCCATTGTTCTCATAATTTCGCTGATGTTTAACAATGCTTTGGAACTCTTCCATTGTTCTCGGAATTCCGCTGATGTTTAACAATGCTTTGGAACTCTTCCATTGTTCTCGGAATTCTGGTGAAGTTTAAAAATGCTTTGGAACTCTTCCATTGTTCACGGAATTCTGCTGAAGTTTAAAAAGCTTTGGAACTCTTCCATTGTTCTGGGAATTCTGCTGAAGTTTAAAATTGTTTGGAACTCTTCCATTGTGCTCGGAATTCAGCTGATGTTTAATAATGCTTTTGGAACTCTTCCATTGTTCTCATAATTCCGCTGATGTTTAACAATGCTTTGGAACTCTTCCATTGTTCTCGGAATTCTGCTGAAGTTTAAAAATGCTTTGGAACTCTTCCATTGTTCACGGAATTCTGCTGAAGTTTAAAAAGCTTTGGAACTCTTCCATTGTTCTGGGAATTCTGCTGAATTTTAAAATTGTTTGGAACTCTTCCATTGTGCTCGGAATTCAGCTGATGTTTAATAATGCTTTTGGAACTCTTCCATTGTTCTCATAATTCCGCTGATGTTTAACAATGCTTTGGAACTCTTCCATTGTTCACGGAAATCTGCTGAAGTTTAAAAAGCTTTGGAACTCTTCCATTGTTCTGGGAATTCTGCTGAAGATTAAAATTGCTTTGGTACTCTTCCATTGTTCTCGGAATTCCGCTGATGTTTAACAATGCTTTGGAACTCTTCAATTGTTCTCTGAATTCCACTGTAGTTTCAAAATGCTTTGGAACTCTTCCATTGTTCACGGAAATCTTCTGAAGTTTAAAAAGCTTTGGAACTCTTCCATTGTTCTGGGAATTCTTCTGAAGTTTAAAAAGCTTTGGAACTCTTCCATTGTTCTGGGAATTCTGCTGAAGATTAAAATTGCTTTGGTACTCTTCCATTGTTCTCGGAATTCCGCTGATGTTTAACAATGCTTTGGAACTCTTCCATTGTTCTCTGAATTCCACTGTAGTTTCAAAATGCTTTGGAACCCTTCCATTGTTCTCGGAATTCCGCTGAAGTTTAACAATGCTTTGGAACTCTTCCATTGTTATCGGAATTCTGCTGAAGTTTAAAAATGCTTTGGAACTCTTCCATTGTTCAAGGAATTCTGCTGAAGTTTAAAAAGCTTTGGAACTCTTCCATTGTTCTGGGAATTCTGCTGAAGTTTAAAATTGCTTTGGAACTCTTCCATTGTCCCCGGAATTCCACTGATGTTTAATAATGCTTTTGGAACTCTTCCATTGTTCTCATAATTCCGCTGATGTTTAACAATGCTTTGGAACTCTTCCATTGTTCTCGGAATTCTGCTGACGTTTAAAAATGCTTTGGAACTCTCCCATTGTTCACGGAAATCTGCTGAAGTTTAAAAAGCTTTGGAACTCTTCCATTGTTCGGGGAATTCTTCTGAAGTTTAAAAAGCTTTGGAACTCTTCCATTGTTCTGGGAATTCTGCTGAAGATTAAAATTGCTTTGGTACTCTTCCATTGTTCTCTTAATTCTGCTGATGTTTAACAATGCTTTGGAACTCTTCCATTGTTCTCGGAATTCCGCTGATGTTTAACAATGCTTTGGAACTCTTCCATTGTTCTCTGAATTCCACTGTAATTTCAAAATGCTTTGGAACCCTTCCATTGTTCTCGGAATTCTGCTGAAGTTTAACAATGCTTTGGAACTCTTCCATTGTTATCGGAATTCTGCTGAAGTTTAAAAATGCTTTGGAACTCTTCCATTGTTCTCCGAATTCTGCTGAAGTTTAAAAATGCTTTGGAACATTTCCATTGTTCTCGGAATTCTGCTGAAGTTTAAAAAAGCTTTGGAACTCTTCCAATGTTCTCGGAATTCCACTGATGTTTAATAATGCTTTTGGAACTCTTCCATTGTTCTCATAATTCCGCTGATGTTTAACAATGCTTTGGAACTCTTCCATTGTTCACGGAAATCTGCTGAAGTTTAAAAAGCTTTGGAACTCTTCCATTGTTCACGGAATTCTTCTGAAGTTTAATAAGCTTTGGAACTCTACTATTGTTGTGGGAATTCTGCTGAAGATTAAAATTGCTTTGGTACTCTTCAATTGTTCTCGGAATTCCGCTGATGTTTAACAATGCTTTGGAACTCTTCAATTGTTCTCTGAATTCCACTGTAGTTTCAAAATGCTTTGGAACCCTTCCATTGTTCTCGGAATTCCGCTGAAGTTTAACAATGCTTTGGAACTCTTCCATTGTTATCGGAATTCTGCTGAAGTTTAAAAATGCTTTGGAACTCTTCCATTGTTCTCGGAATTCTGCTGAAGTTTAAAAATGCTTTGGAACTCTTCCATTGTTCTGGGAATTCTTCTGAAGTTTAAAAAGCTTTGGAACTCTTCCATTGTTCTGGGAATTCTGCTGAAGATTAAAATTGCTTTGGTACTCTTCCATTGTTCTCGTAATTCTGCTGATGTTTAACAATGCTTTGGAACTCTTCCATTGTTCTCGGAATTCCGCTGATGTTTAACAATGCTTTGGAACTCTTCCATTGTTCTCTGAATTCCACTGTAGTTTCAAAATGCTTTGGAACCCTTCCATTGTTCTCGGAATTCCGCTGAAGTTTAACAATGCTTTGGAACTCTTCCATTGTTATCGGAATTCTGCTGAAGTTTAAAAATGCTTTGGAACTCTTCCATTGTTCAAGTAATTCTGCTGAAGTTTAAAAAGCTTTGGAACTCTTCCATTGTTCTGGGAATTCTGCTGAAGTTTGAAATTGCTTTGGAACTCTTCCATTGTCCCCGGAATTCCACTGATGTTTAATAATGCTTTTGGAACTCTTCCATTGTTCTCATAATTCCGCTGATGTTTAACAATGCTTTGGAACTCTTCCATTGTTCTCGGAATTCTGCTGACGTTTAAAAATGCTTTGGAACTCTTCCATTGTTCACGGAAATCTGCTGAAGTTTAAAAAGCTTTGGAACTCTTCCATTGTTCAAGGAATTCTGCTGAAGTTTAAAAAGCTTTGGAACTCTTCCATTGTCCCCGGAATTCCACTGATGTTTAATAATGCTTTTGGAACTCTTCCATTGTTCTCATAATTCCGCTGATGTTTAACAATGCTTTGGAACTCTTCCAATGTTCTCGGAATTCCACTGATGTTTAATAATGCTTTTGGAACTCTTCCATTTTTCTCGGAATTCCGCTGATGTTTAACAATGTTTTGGAACTCTTTCATTGTTCTCGGAATTCTGGTGAAGTTTAAAAATGCGTTGGAACTCTTCCATTGTTCACGGAATTTTGCTGAAATTTAAAAAGCTTTGGAACTCTTCCATTGTTCTGGGAATTCTGCTGAAGTTTAAAATTCCTTTGGAACTCTTCCATTGTCCTCGGAATTCCACTGATGTTTAATAATGCTTTTGGAACTCTTCCATTGTTCTCATAATTTCACTGATGTTTAACAATGCTTTGGAACTCTTCCATTGTTCTCGGAATTCCGCTGATGTTTAACAATGCTTTGGAACTCTTCCATTGTTCTCGGAATTCTGGTGAAGTTTAAAAATGCTTTCGAACTCTTCCATTGTTCACGGAATTCTGCTGAAGTTTAAAAAGCTTTGGAACTCTTCCATTGTTCTGGGAATTCTGCTGAAGTTTAAAATTGTTTGGAACTCTTCCATTGTGCTCGGAATTCAGCTGATGTTTAATAATGCTTTTGGAACTCTTCCATTGTTCTCATAATTCCGCTGATGTTTAACAATGCTTTGGAACTCTTCCATTGTTCTCGGAATTCTGCTGAAGTTTAAAAATGCTTTGGAACTCTTCCATTGTTCAGGGAATTCTGCTGAAGTTTAAAAAGCTTTGGAACTCTTCCATTGTTCTGGGAATTCTGCTGAAGTTTAAAATTGTTTGGAACTCTTCCATTGTGCTCGGAATTCAGCTGATGTTTAATAATGCTTTTGGAACTCTTCCATTGTTCTCATAATTCCGCTGATGTTTAACAATGCTTTGGAACTCTTCCATTGTTCACGGAAATCTGCTGAAGTTTAAAAAGCTTTGGAACTCTTCCATTGTTCTGGGAATTCTTCTGAAGTTTAAAAAGCTTTGGAACTCTACCATTGTTCTGGGAATTCTGCTGAAGATTAAAATTGCTTTGGTACTCTTCCATTGTTCTCGGAATTCCGCTGATGTTTAACAATGCTTTGGAACTCTTCAATTGTTCTCTGAATTCCACTGTAGTTTCAAAATGCTTTGGAACTCTTCCATTGTTCACGGAAATCTTCTGAAGTTTAAAAAGCTTTGGAACTCTTCCATTGTTCTGGGAATTCTTCTGAAGTTTAAAAAGCTTTGGAACTCTTCCATTGTTCTGGGAATTCTGCTGAAGATTAAAATTGCTTTGGTACTCTTCCATTGTTCTCGTAATTCTGCTGATGTTTAACAATGCTTTGGAACTCTTCCATTGTTCTCGGAATTCCGCTGATGTTTAACAATGCTTTGGAACTCTTCCATTGTTCTCTGAATTCCACTGTAGTTTCAAAATGCTTTGGAACCCTTCCATTGTTCTCGGAATTCCGCTGAAGTTTAACAATGCTTTGGAACTCTTCCATTGTTATCGGAATTCTGCTGAAGTTTAAAATTCCTTTGGAACTCTTCCATTGTCCTCGGAATTCCACTGATGTTTAATAATGCTTTTGGAACTCTTCCATTGTTCTCATAATTTCGCTGATGTTTAACAATGCTTTGGAACTCTTCCATTGTTCTCGGAATTCCGCTGATGTTTAACAATGCTTTGGAACTCTTCCATTGTTCTCGGAATTCTGGTGAAGTTTAAAAATGCTTTGGAACTCTTCCATTGTTCACGGAATTCTGCTGAAGTTTAAAAAGCTTTGGATCTCTTCCATTGTTCTGGGAATTCTGCTGAAGTTTAAAATTGTTTGGAACTCTTCCATTGTGCTCGGAATTCAGCTGATGTTTAATAATGCTTTTGGAACTCTTCCATTGTTCTCATAATTCCGCTGATGTTTAACAATGCTTTGGAACTCTTCCATTGTTCTCGGAATTCTGCTGAAGTTTAAAAATGCTTTGGAACTCTTCCATTGTTCACGGAATTCTGCTGAAGTTTAAAAAGCTTTGGAACTCTTCCATTGTTCTGGGAATTCTGCTGAAGTTTAAAATTGTTTGGAACTCTTCCATTGTGCTCGGAATTCAGCTGATGTTTAATAATGCTTTTGGAACTCTTCCATTGTTCTCATAATTCCGCTGATGTTTAACAATGCTTTGGAACTCTTCCATTGTTCACGGAAATCTGCTGAAGTTTAAAAAGCTTTGGAACTCTTCCATTGTTCTGGGAATTCTTCTGAAGTTTAAAAAGCTTTGGAACTCTACCATTGTTCTGGGAATTCTGCTGAAGATTAAAATTGCTTTGGTACTCTTCCATTGTTCTCGGAATTCCGCTGATGTTTAACAATGCTTTGGAACTCTTCAATTGTTCTCTGAATTCCACTGTAGTTTCAAAATGCTTTGGAACTCTTCCATTGTTCACGGAAATCTTCTGAAGTTTAAAAAGCTTTGGAACTCTTCCATTGTTCTGGGAATTCTTCTGAAGTTTAAAAAGCTTTGGAACTCTTCCATTGTTCTGGGAATTCTGCTGAAGATTAAAATTGCTTTGGTACTCTTCCATTGTTCTCGTAATTCTGCTGATGTTTAACAATGCTTTGGAACTCTTCCATTGTTCTCGGAATTCCGCTGATGTTTAACAATGCTTTGGAACTCTTCCATTGTTCTCTGAATTCCACTGTAGTTTCAAAATGCTTTGGAACCCTTCCATTGTTCTCGGAATTCCGCTGAAGTTTAACAATGCTTTGGAACTCTTCCATTGTTATCGGAATTCTGCTGAAGTTTAAAAATGCTTTGGAACTCTTCCATTGTTCAAGGAATTCTGCTGAAGTTTAAAAAGCTTTGGAACTCTTCCATTGTTCTGGGAATTCTGCTGAAGTTTAAAATTGCTTTGGAACTCTTCCATTGTCCCCGGAATTCCACTGATGTTTAATAATGCTTTTGGAACTCTTCCATTGTTCTCATAATTCCGCTGATGTTTAACAATGCTTTGGAACTCTTCCATTGTTCTCGGAATTCCACTGTAATTTCAAAATGCTTTGGAACCCTTCCATTGTTCTCGGAATTCTGCTGAAGTTTAACAATGCTTTGGAACTCTTCCATTGTTATCGGAATTCTGCTGAAGTTTAAAAATGCTTTGGAACTCTTCCATTGTTCTCCGAATTCTGCTGAAGTTTAAAAATGCTTTGGAACTTTTCCATTGTTCTCGGAATTCTGCTGAAGTTTAAAAAAGCTTTGGAACTCTTCCAATGTTCTCGGAATTCCACTGATGTTTAATAATGCTTTTGGAACTCTTCCATTGTTCTCATAATTCCGCTGATGTTTAACAATGCTTTGGAACTCTTCCATTGTTCACGGAAATCTGCTGAAGTTTAAAAAGCTTTGGAACTCTTCCATTGTTCTGGGAATTCTTCTGAAGTTTAAAAAGCTTTTCAACTCTACTATTGTTCTGGGAATTCTGCTGAAGATTAAAATTGCTTTGGTACTCTTCCATTGTTCTCGGAATTCCGCTGATGTTTAACAATGCTTTGGAACTCTTCAATTGTTCTCTGAATTCCACTGTAGTTTCAAAATGCTTTGGAACCCTTCCATTGTTCTCGGAATTCCGCTGAAGTTTAACAATGCTTTGGAACTCTTCCATTGTTATCGGAATTCTGCTGAAGTTTAAAAATGCTTTGGAACTCTTCCATTGTTCTCGGAATTCTGCTGAAGTTTAAAAATGCTTTGGAACTTTTCCATTGTTCTCGGAATTCTGCTGAAGTTTAAAAAAGCTTTGGAACTCTTCCAATGTTCTCGGAATTCCGCTGATGTTTAACAATGCTTTGGAACTGTTCCATTGTTCTCTGAATTCCACTGTAGTTTCAAAATGCTTTGGAACCCTTCCATTGTTCTCGGAATTCTGCTGAAGTTTAACAATGCTTTGGAACTCTTCCATTGTTATCGGAATTCTGCTGAAGTTTAAAAATGCTTTGGAACTCTTCCATTGTTCTCCGAATTCTGCTGAAGTTTAAAAATGCTTTGGAACTTTTCCATTGTTCTCGGAATTCTGCTGAAGTTTAAAAAAGCTTTGGAACTCTTCCAATGTTCTCGGAATTCCACTGATGTTTAACAATGCTTTGGAACTCTTCCATTGTTCTCTGAATTCCACTGTAGTTTCAAAATGCTTTGGAACCCTTCCATTGTTCTCGGAATTCCGCTGAAGTTTAACAATGCTTTGGAACTCTTCCATTGTTATCGGAATTCTGCTGAAGTTTAAAAATGCTTTGGAACTCTTCCATTGTTCAAGGAATTCTGCTGAAGTTTAAAAAGCTTTGGAACTCTTCCATTGTTCTGGGAATTCTGCTGAAGTTTAAAATTGCTTTGGAACTCTTCCATTGTCCCCGGAATTCCACTGATGTTTAATAATGCTTTTGGAACTCTTCCATTGTTCTCATAATTCCGCTGATGTTTAACAATGCTTTGGAACTCTTCCATTGTTCTCGGAATTCCGCTGATGTTTAACAATGCTTTGGAACTCTTCCATTGTTCTCGGAATTCTGCTGACGTTTAAAAATGCTTTGGAACTCTTCCATTGTTCACGGAAATCTGCTGAAGTTTAAAAAGCTTTGGAACTCTTCCATTGTTTCGGGGAATTCTTCTGAAGTTTAAAAAGCTTTGGAACTCTTCCATTGTTCTGGGAATTCTGCTGAAGATTAAAATTGCTTTGGTACTCTTCCATTGTTCTCTTAATTCTGCTGATGTTTAACAATGCTTTGGAACTCTTCCATTGTTCTCGGAATTCCGCTGATGTTTAACAATGCTTTGGAACTCTTCCATTGTTCTCTGAATTCCACTGTAGTTTCAAAATGCTTTGGAACCCTTCCATTGTTCTCGGAATTCTGCTGAAGTTTAACAATGCTTTGGAACTCTTCCATTGTTATCGGAATTCTGCTGACGTTTAAAAATGCTTTGGAACTCTTCCATTGTTCACGGAAATCTGCTGAAGTTTAAAAAGCTTTGGAACTCTTCCATTGTTCGGGGAATTCTTCTGAAGTTTAAAAAGCTTTGGAACTCTTCCATTGTTCTGGGAATTCTGCTGAAGATTAAAATTGCTTTGGTACTCTTCCATTGTTCTCTTAATTCTGCTGATGTTTAACAATGCTTTGGAACTCTTCCATTGTTCTCGGAATTCCGCTGATGTTTAACAATGCTTTGGAACCCTTCCATTGTTCTCGGAATTCTGCTGAAGTTTAACAATGCTTTGGAACTCTTCCATTGTTATCGGAATTCTGCTGAAGTTTAAAAATGCTTTGGAACTCTTCCATTGTTCTCCGAATTCTGCTGAAGTTTAAAAATGCTTTGGAACTTTTCCATTGTTCTCCGAATTCTGCTGAAGTTTAAAAAAACTTTGGAACTCTTCCAATGTTCTCGGAATTCCACTGATGTTTAATAATGCTTTTGGAACTCTTCCATTTTTCTCGGAATTCCGCTGATGTTTAACAATGTTTTGGAACTCTTCCATTGTTCTCGGAATTCTGGTGAAGTTTAAAAATGCGTTGGAACTCTTCCATTGTTCACGGAATTCTGCTGAAATTTAAAAAGCTTTGGAACTCTTCCATTGTTCTGGGAATTCTGCTGAAGTTTAAAATTCCTTTGGAACTCTTCCATTGTCCCCGGAATTCCACTGATGTTTAATAATGCTTTTGGAACTCTTCCATTGTTCTCATAATTCCGCTGATGTTTAACAATGCTTTGGAACTCTTCCATTGTTCTCGGAATTCTGCTGACGTTTAAAAATGCTTTGGAACTCTTCCATTGTTCACGGAAATCTGCTGAAGTTTAAAAAGCTTTGGAACTCTTCCATTGTTCAAGGAATTCTGCTGAAGTTTAAAAAGCTTTGGAACTCTTCCATTGTCCCCGGAATTCCACTGATGTTTAATAATGCTTTTGGAACTCTTCCATTGTTCTCATAATTCCGCTGATGTTTAACAATGCTTTGGAACTCTTCCAATGTTCTCGGAATTCCACTGATGTTTAATAATGCTTTTGGAACTCTTCCATTTTTCTCGGAATTCCGCTGATGTTTAACAATGTTTTGGAACTCTTTCATTGTTCTCGGAATTCTGGTGAAGTTTAAAAATGCGTTGGAACTCTTCCATTGTTCACGGAATTTTGCTGAAATTTAAAAAGCTTTGGAACTCTTCCATTGTTCTGGGAATTCTGCTGAAGTTTAAAATTCCTTTGGAACTCTTCCATTGTCCTCGGAATTCCACTGATGTTTAATAATGCTTTTGGAACTCTTCCATTGTTCTCATAATTTCACTGATGTTTAACAATGCTTTGGAACTCTTCCATTGTTCTCGGAATTCCGCTGATGTTTAACAATGCTTTGGAACTCTTCCATTGTTCTCGGAATTCTGGTGAAGTTTAAAAATGCTTTGGAACTCTTCCATTGTTCACGGAATTCTGCTGAAGTTTAAAAAGCTTTGGAACTCTTCCATTGTTCTGGGAATTCTGCTGAAGTTTAAAATTGTTTGGAACTCTTCCATTGTGCTCGGAATTCAGCTGATGTTTAATAATGCTTTTGGAACTCTTCCATTGTTCTCATAATTCCGCTGATGTTTAACAATGCTTTGGAACTCTTCCATTGTTCTCGGAATTCTGCTGAAGTTTAAAAATGCTTTGGAACTCTTCCATTGTTCACGGAATTCTGCTGAAGTTTAAAAAGCTTTGGAACTCTTCCATTGTTCTGGGAATTCTGCTGAAGTTTAAAATTGTTTGGAACTCTTCCATTGTGCTCGGAATTCAGCTGATGTTTAATAATGCTTTTGGAACTCTTCCATTGTTCTCATAATTCCGCTGATGTTTAACAATGCTTTGGAACTCTTCCATTGTTCACGGAAATCTGCTGAAGTTTAAAAAGCTTTGGAACTCTTCCATTGTTCTGGGAATTCTTCTGAAGTTTAAAAAGCTTTGGAACTCTACCATTGTTCTGGGAATTCTGCTGAAGATTAAAATTGCTTTGGTACTCTTCCATTGTTCTCGGAATTCCGCTGATGTTTAACAATGCTTTGGAACTCTTCAATTGTTCTCTGAATTCCACTGTAGTTTCAAAATGCTTTGGAACTCTTCCATTGTTCACGGAAATCTTCTGAAGTTTAAAAAGCTTTGGAACTCTTCCATTGTTCTGGGAATTCTTCTGAAGTTTAAAAAGCTTTGGAACTCTTCCATTGTTCTGGGAATTCTGCTGAAGATTAAAATTGCTTTGGTACTCTTCCATTGTTCTCGTAATTCTGCTGATGTTTAACAATGCTTTGGAACTCTTCCATTGTTCTCGGAATTCCGCTGATGTTTAACAATGCTTTGGAACTCTTCCATTGTTCTCTGAATTCCACTGTAGTTTCAAAATGCTTTGGAACCCTTCCATTGTTCTCGGAATTCCGCTGAAGTTTAACAATGCTTTGGAACTCTTCCATTGTTATCGGAATTCTGCTGAAGTTTAAAATTCCTTTGGAACTCTTCCATTGTCCTCGGAATTCCACTGATGTTTAATAATGCTTTTGGAACTCTTCCATTGTTCTCATAATTTCGCTGATGTTTAACAATGCTTTGGAACTCTTCCATTGTTCTCGGAATTCCGCTGATGTTTAACAATGCTTTGGAACTCTTCCATTGTTCTCGGAATTCTGGTGAAGTTTAAAAATGCTTTGGAACTCTTCCATTGTTCACGGAATTCTGCTGAAGTTTAAAAAGCTTTGGATCTCTTCCATTGTTCTGGGAATTCTGCTGAAGTTTAAAATTGTTTGGAACTCTTCCATTGTGCTCGGAATTCAGCTGATGTTTAATAATGCTTTTGGAACTCTTCCATTGTTCTCATAATTCCGCTGATGTTTAACAATGCTTTGGAACTCTTCCATTGTTCTCGGAATTCTGCTGAAGTTTAAAAATGCTTTGGAACTCTTCCATTGTTCACGGAATTCTGCTGAAGTTTAAAAAGCTTTGGAACTCTACCATTGTTCTGGGAATTCTGCTGAAGTTTAAAATTGTTTGGAACTCTTCCATTGTGCTCCGAATTCAGCTGATGTTTAATAATGCTTTTGGAACTCTTCCATTGTTCTCATAATTCCGCTGATGTTTAACAATGCTTTGGAACTCTTCCATTGTTCACGGAAATCTGCTGAAGTTTAAAAAGCTTTGGAACTCTTCCATTGTTCTGGGAATTCTTCTGAAGTTTAAAAAGCTTTGGAACTCTACCATTGTTCTGGGAATTCTGCTGAAGATTAAAATTGCTTTGGTACTCTTCCATTGTTCTCGGAATTCCGCTGATGTTTAACAATGCTTTGGAACTCTTCAATTGTTCTCTGAATTCCACTGTAGTTTCAAAATGCTTTGGAACTCTTCCATTGTTCACGGAAATCTTCTGAAGTTTAAAAAGCTTTGGAACTCTTCCATTGTTCTGGGAATTCTTCTGAAGTTTAAAAAGCTTTGGAACTCTTCCATTGTTCTGGGAATTCTGCTGAAGATTAAAATTGCTTTGGTACTCTTCCATTGTTCTCGTAATTCTGCTGATGTTTAACAATGCTTTGGAACTCTTCCATTGTTCTCGGAATTCCGCTGATGTTTAACAATGCTTTGGAACTCTTCCATTGTTCTCTGAATTCCACTGTAGTTTCAAAATGCTTTGGAACCCTTCCATTGTTCTCGGAATTCCGCTGAAGTTTAACAATGCTTTGGAACTCTTCTATTGTTATCGGAATTCTGCTGAAGTTTAAAAATGCTTTGGAACTCTTCCATTGTTCAAGGAATTCTGCTGAAGTTTAAAAAGCTTTGGAACTCTTCCATTGTTCTGGGAATTCTGCTGAAGTTTAAAATTGCTTTGGAACTCTTCCATTGTCCCCGGAATTCCACTGATGTTTAATAATGCTTTTGGAACTCTTCCATTGTTCTCATAATTCCGCTGATGTTTAACAATGCTTTGGAACTCTTCCATTGTTCTCGGAATTCCACTGTAATTTCAAAATGCTTTGGAACCCTTCCATTGTTCTCGGAATTCTGCTGAAGTTTAACTATGCTTTGGAACTCTTCCATTGTTATCGGAATTCTGCTGAAGTTTAAAAATGCTTTGGAACTCTTCCATTGTTCTCCGAATTCTGCTGAAGTTTAAAAATGCTTTGGAACTTTTCCATTGTTCTCGGAATTCTGCTGAAGTTTAAAAAAGCTTTGGAACTCTTCCAATGTTCTCGGAATTCCACTGATGTTTAATAATGCTTTTGGAACTCTTCCATTGTTCTCATAATTCCGCTGATGTTTAACAATGCTTTGGAACTCTTCCATTGTTCACGGAAATCTGCTGAAGTTTAAAAAGCTTTGGAACTCTTCCATTGTTCTGGGAATTCTTCTGAAGTTTAAAAAGCTTTGGAACTCTACTATTGTTCTGGGAATTCTGCTGAAGATTAAAATTGCTTTGGTACTCTTCCATTGTTCTCGGAATTCCGCTGATGTTTAACAATGCTTTGGAACTCTTCAATTGTTCTCTGAATTCCACTGTAGTTTCAAAATGCTTTGGAACCCTTCCATTGTTCTCGGAATTCCGCTGAAGTTTAACAATGCTTTGGAACTCTTCCACTGTTATCGGAATTCTGCTGAAGTTTAAAAATGCTTTGGAACTCTTCCATTGTTCTCGGAATTCTGCTGAAGTTTAAAAATGCTTTGGAACTTTTCCATTGTTCTCGGAATTCTGCTGAAGTTTAAAAAAGCTTTGGAACTCTTCCAATGTTCTCGGAATTCCGCTGATGTTTAACAATGCTTTGGAACTGTTCCATTGTTCTCTGAATTCCACTGTAGTTTCAAAATGCTTTGGAACCCTTCCATTGTTCTCGGAATTCTGCTGAAGTTTAACAATGCTTTGGAACTCTTCCATTGTTATCGGAATTCTGCTGAAGTTTAAAAATGCTTTGGAACTCTTCCATTGTTCTCCGAATTCTGCTGAAGTTTAAAAATGCTTTGGAACTTTTCCATTGTTCTCGGAATTCTGCTGAAGTTTAAAAAAGCTTTGGAACTCTTCCAATGTTCTCGGAATTCCACTGATGTTTAACAATGCTTTGGAACTCTTCCATTGTTCTCTGAATTCCACTGTAGTTTCAAAATGCTTTGGAACCCTTCCATTGTTCTCGGAATTCCGCTGAAGTTTAACAATGCTTTGGAACTCTTCCATTGTTATCGGAATTCTGCTGAAGTTTAAAAATGCTTTGGAACTCTTCCATTGTTCAAGGAATTCTGCTGAAGTTTAAAAAGCTTTGGAACTCTTCCATTGTTCTGGGAATTCTGCTGAAGTTTAAAATTGCTTTGGAACTCTTCCATTGTCCCCGGAATTCCACTGATGTTTAATAATGCTTTTGGAACTCTTCCATTGTTCTCATAATTCCGCTGATGTTTAACAATGCTTTGGAACTCTTCCATTGTTCTCGGAATTCCGCTGATGTTTAACAATGCTTTGGAACTCTTCCATTGTTCTCGGAATTCTGCTGACGTTTAAAAATGCTTTGGAACTCTTCCATTGTTCACGGAAATCTGCTGAAGTTTAAAAAGCTTTGGAACTCTTCCATTGTTCGGGGAATTCTTCTGAAGTTTAAAAAGCTTTGGAACTCTTCCATTGTTCTGGGAATTCTGCTGAAGATTAAAATTGCTTTGGTACTCTTCCATTGTTCTCTTAATTCTGCTGATGTTTAACAATGCTTTGGAACTCTTCCATTGTTCTCGGAATTCCGCTGATGTTTAACAATGCTTTGGAACTCTTCCATTGTTCTCTGAATTCCACTGTAGTTTCAAAATGCTTTGGAACCCTTCCATTGTTCTCGGAATTCTGCTGAAGTTTAACAATGCTTTGGATCTCTTCCATTGTTATCGGAATTCTGCTGAAGTTTAAAAATGCTTTGGAACTCTTCCATTGTTCTCCGAATTCTGCTGAAGTTTAAAAATGCTTTGGAACTTTTCCATTGTTCTCCGAATTCTGCTGAAGTTTAAAAAAACTTTGGAACTCTTCCAATGTTCTCGGAATTCCACTGATGTTTAATAATGCTTTTGGAACTCTTCCATTTTTCTCGGAATTCCGCTGATGTTTAACAATGTTTTGGAACTCTTCCATTGTTCACGGAATTCTGCTGAAATTTAAAAAGCTTTGGAACTCTTCCATTGTTCTGGGAATTCTGCTGAAGTTTAAAATTCCTTTGGAACTCTTCCATTGTCCTCGGAATTCCACTGATGTTTAATAATGCTTTTGGAACTCTTCCATTGTTCTCATAATTTCGCTGATGTTTAACAATGCTTTGGAACTCTTCCATTGTTCTCGGAATTCCGCTGATGTTTAACAATGCTTTGGAACTCTTCCATTGTTCTCGGAATTCTGGTGAAGTTTAAAAATGCTTTGGAACTCTTCCATTGTTCACGGAATTCTGCTGAAGTTTAAAAAGCTTTGGAACTCTTCCATTGTTCTGGGAATTCTGCTGAAGTTTAAAATTGTTTGGAACTCTTCCATTGTGCTTGGAATTCAGCTGATGTTTAATAATGCTTTTGGAACTCTTCCATTGTTCTCATAATTCCGCTGATGTTTAACAATGCTTTGGAACTCTTCCATTGTTCTCGGAATTCTGCTGAAGTTTAAAAATGCTTTGGAACTCTTCCATTGTTCACGGAATTCTGCTGAAGTTTAAAAAGCTTTGGAACTCTTCCATTGTTCTGGGAATTCTGCTGAAGTTTAAAATTGTTTGGAACTCTTCCATTGTGCTCGGAATTCAGCTGATGTTTAATAATGCTTTTGGAACTCTTCCATTGTTCTCATAATTCCGCTGATGTTTAACAATGCTTTGGAACTCTTCCATTGTTCACGGAAATCTGCTGAAGTTTAAAAAGCTTTGGAACTCTTCCATTGTTCTGGGAATTCTTCTGAAGTTTAAAAAGCTTTGGAACTCTTCCATTGTTCTGGGAATTCTGGTGAAGATTAAAACAGCTTTGGTACTCTTCCATTGTTCTCTTAATTCTGCTGATGTTTAACAATGCTTTGGAACTCTTCCATTGTTCTCGGAATTCCGCTGATGTTTACCAATGCTTTGGAACTCTTCCATTGTTCTCTGAATTCCACTGTAGTTTCAAAATGCTTTGGAACCCTTCCATTGTCCTCGGAATTCCTCTGAAGTTTAACAATGCTTTGGAACTCTTCCATTATTATCGGAATTCTGCTGAAGTTTAAAAATGCTTTGGAACTTTTCCATTGTTCTCGGAATTCTGCTGAAGTTTAAAAATGCTTTTGAACTTTTCCATTGTTCTCGGAATTCTGCTGAAGTTTAAAAAAGCTTTGGAACTCTTCCAATGTTCTCGGAATTCCGCTGATGTTTAATAATGCTTTTGGAACTCTTCCATTTTTCTCGGAATTCCGCTGATGTTTAACAATGCTTTGGAACTCTTCCATTGTTCTCGGAATTCTGGTGAAGTTTAAAAATGCTTTGGAACTCTTCCATTGTTCACGGAATTCTGCTGAAGTTTAAAAAGCTTTGGAACACTTCCATTGTTCTGGGAATTCTGCTGAAGTTTAAAATTGCTTTGGTACTCTTCCATTGTGCTCGGAATTCCGCTGATGTTTAATAATGCTTTTGGAACTCTTCCATTGTTCTCATAATTCCACTGATGTTTAACAATGCTTTGGAACTCTTCAATTGTTCTCGGAATTCTGCTGACGTTTAAAAATGCTTTGGAACTCTTCCATTGTTCTGGGAATTCTGCTGAAAATTAAAATTGCTTTGGTACTCTTCCATTGTTCTCGTAATTATGCTGATGTTTAACAATGCTTTGGAACTCTTCCATTGTTCTCGGAATTCCGCTGATGTTTAACAATGCTTTGGAACTCTTCCATTGTTCTCTGAATTCCAATGTAGTTTCAAAATGCTTTGGAACCCTTCCATTGTTCTCGGAATTCCGCTGAAGTCTAACAATGCTTTGGAACTCTTCCATTGTTATCGGAATTCTGCTGAAGTTTAAAAATGCTTTGGAACTCTTCCATTGTTCTCGGAATTCTGCTGAAGTTTAAAAATGCTTTTGAACTTTTCCATTGTTCTCGGAATTCTGCTGAAGTTTAAAAAAGCTTTGTAACTCTTCCAATGTTCTCGGAATTCCGCTGATGTTTAATAATGCTTTTGGAACTCTTCCATTTTTCTCGGAATTCCGCTGATGTTTAACAGGGCTTTGGAACTTTTCCATTGTTCTCGGAATTCTAGTGAAGTTTAAAAATGCTTTGGAACTCTTCCATTGTTCATGGAATTCTGCTGAAGTTTAAAAAGCTTTGGAACTCTTCCATTGTTCTGGGAATTCTTCTGAAGTTTAAAAAGCTTTGGAACTCTTCCATTGTTCTGGGAATTCTGCTGAAGATTAAAATTGCTTTGGTACTCTTCCATTGTTCTCGTAATTCTGCTGATGTTTAACAATGCTTTGGAACTCTTCCATTGTTCTCGGAATTCCGCTGATGTTTAACAATGCTTTGGAACTCTTCCATTGTTCTCTGAATTCCACTGTAGTTTCAAAATGCTTTGGAACCCTTCCATTGTTCTCGGAATTCCGCTGAAGTTTAACAATGCTTTGGTACTCTTCCATTGTTATCGGAATTCTGCTGAAGTTTAAAAATGCTTTGGAACTCTTCCATTGTTCACGGAATTCTGCTGAAGTTTAAAAAGCTTTGGAACTCTTCCATTGTTCTCGGAATTCTGCTGAAGTTTAAAAATGCTTTGGAACTCTTCCATTGTTCACGGAAATCTGCTGAAGTTTAAAATGCTTTGCAACTCTTCCATTGTTCTGGGAATTCTTCTGAAGTTTAAAAAGCTTTGGAACTCTTCCATTGTTCTGGGAATTCTGCTGAAGATTAAAATTGCTTTGGTACTCTTCCATTGTTCTCTTAATTCTGCTGATGTATAACAATCCTTTGGAACTCTTCCATTGTTCTCTGAATTCCACTGTAGTTTCAAAATGCTTTGGTACCCTTCCATTGTTCTCGGAATTCCGCTGAAGTTTAACAATGCTTTGGAACTCTTCCATTGTTCTCGGAATTCTGCTGACGTTTAAAAATGCTTTGGAACTCTTCCATTGTTCTGGGAATTCTGCTGAAGATTAAAATTGCTTTGGTACTCTTCCATTGTTCTCGTAATTATGCTGATGTTTAACAATGCTTTGGAACTTTTCCATTGTTCTCGGAATTCCGCTGATGTTTAACAATGCTTTAGAACTCTTCCATTGTTCTCTGAATTCCAATGTAGTTTCAAAATGCTTTGGAACCCCTCCATTGTTCTCGGAATTCCGCTGAAGTCTAACAATGCTTTGGAACTCTTCCATTGTTATCGGAATTCTGCTGAAGTTTAAAAATGCTTTGGAACTCTTCCATTGTTCTCGGAATTCTGCTGAAGTTTAAAAATGCTTTTGAACTTTTCCATTGTTCTCGGAATTCTGCTGAAGTTTAAAAAAGCTTTGTAACTCTTCCAATGTTCTCGGAATTCCGCTGATGTTTAATAATGCTTTTGGAACTCTTCCATTCTTCTCGGAATTCCGCTGATGTTTAACAGTGCTTTGGAACTTTTCCATTGTTCTCGGAATTCTAGTGAAGTTTAAAAATGCTTTGGAACTCTTCCATTGTTCATGGAATTCTGCTGAAGTTTAAAAAGCTTTGGAACTCTTCCATTGTTCTGGGAATTCTTCTGAAGTTTAAAAAGCTTTGGAACTCTTCCATTGTTCTGGGAATTCTGCTGAAGATTAAAATTGCTTTGGTACTCTTCCATTGTTCTCGTAATTCTGCTGATGTTTAACAATGCTTTGGAACTCTTCCATTGTTCTCGGAATTCCGCTGATGTTTAACAATGCTTTGGAACTCTTCCATTGTTCTCTGAATTCCACTGTAGTTTCAAAATGCTTTGGAACCCTTCCATTGTTCTCAGAATTCCGCTGAAGTTTAACAATGCTTTGGAACTCTTCCATTGTTATCGGAATTCTGCTGAAGTTTAAAAATGCTTTGGAACTCTTCCATTGTTCACGGAATTCTGCTGAAGTTTAAAAAGCTTTGGAACTCTTCCATTGTTCACGGAAATCTGCTGAAGTTTAAAATGCTTTGGAACTCTTCCATTGTTCTGGGAATTCTTCTGAAGTTTAAAAAGCTTTGGAACTCTTCCATTGTTCTGGGAATTCTGCTGAAGATTAAAATTGCTTTGGTACTCTTCCATTGTTCTCTTAATTCTGCTGATGTTTAACAATCCTTTGGAACTCTTCCATTGTTCTCTGAATTCCACTGTAGTTTCAAAATGCTTTGGTACCCTTCCATTGTTCTCGGAATTCCGCTGAAGTTTAACAATGCTTTGGAACTCTTTTATTTTTATCGGAATTTTGCTGAAGTTTAAAAATGCTTTGGAACTCTTCCATTGTTCTCGGAATTCTGTAGTTTAAAAATGCTTTGGAACTTTTCCATTGTTCTCGGAATTCTGCTGAAGTTTAAAAAAGCTTTGGAACACTTCCATTGTTCTGGGAATTCTGCTGAAGTTTAAAATTGCTTTGGAACTCTTCCATTGTCCTCGGAATTCCACTGATGTTTAATAATGCTTTTGGAACTCTTCCATTGTTCTCATAATTCCGCTGATGTTTAGCAATGCTTTGGAACTCTTCCATTGTTCTCGTAATTATGCTGATGTTTAACAATGCTTTGGAACTCTTCCATTGTTCTCGGAATTCTGGAGAAGTTTAAAAAGCTTTGGAATTCTTCCATTGTTCTGGGAATTCTTCTGAAGTTTAAAAAGCTTTGGAGCTCTTCCATTGTTCTGGGAATTCTGCTGAAGATTAAAATTGCTTTGGTACTCTTCCATTGTTCTCGGAATTCCGCTGATGTTTAACAATGCTATGGAACTCTTCCATTGTTCTCTGAATTCCACTGTAGTTTCAAAATGCTTTGGAACCCTTCCATTGTTCTCGGAATTCCGCTGAAGTTTAACAGTGCTTTGGAACTCTTCCATGGTTATCGGAATTCTGCTGAAGTTTAAAAATGCTTTGGAACTCTTCCATTGTTCTGGGAATTCTGCTGAAGTTTAAAATTGCTTTGGTACTCTTCCATTGTTCTCGGAATTCCGCTGAAGTTTAACAATGCTTTGGAACTCTTCCATTGTTATCGGAATTCTGCTGAAGTTTAAAAATGCTTTGGAACTCTTCCATTGTTCACGGAATTCTGCTGAAGTTTAAAAAGCTTTGGAACTCTTCCATTTTTCTGGAATTCCGCTGATGTTTAACAATGCTTTGGAACTCTTCCATTGTTCTCGGAATTCTGGAGAAGTTTAAAAATGCTTTGGAACTCTTCCATTGTTCATGGAATTCTGCTGAAGTTTAAAAAGCTTTGGAACTCTTCCATTGTTCTGGGAATTCTGCTGAAGTTTAAAATTGCTTTGGAACTCTTCCATTGTCCTCGGAATTCCACTGATGTTTAATAATGCTTTTGGAACTCTTCCATTGTTCTCATAATTCCGCTGATGTTTAGCAATGCTTTGGAACTCATCCATTGTTCTCGGAATTCTGCTGACGTTTAAAAATGCTTTGGAACTCTTAAATTGTTCACGGAAATCTGCTGAAGTTTAAAAAGCTTTGGAACTCTTCCATTGTTCTGGGAATTCTTCTGAAGTTTAAAAAGCTTTGGAGCTCTTCCATTGTTCTGGGAATTCTGCTGAAGATTAAAATTGCTTTGGTACTCTTCCATTGTTCTCGTAATTCTGCTGATATTTAACAATGCTTTGGAACTCTTCCATTGTTCTCGGAATTCCGCTGATGTTTAACAATGCTATGGAACTCTTCCATTGTTCTCTGAATTCCACTGTAGTTTCAAAATGCTTTGGAACCCTTCCATTGTTCTCGGAATTCCGCTGAAGTTTAACAGTGCTTTGGAACTCTTCCATGGTTATCGGAATTCTGCTGAAGTTTAAAAATGCTTTGGAACTCTTCCATTGTTCACGGAATTCTGCTGAAGTTTAAAAAGCTTTGGAACTCTTCCATTGTTCTGGGAATTCTGCTGAAGTTTAAAATTGCTTTGGAACTCTTCCATTGTGCTCGGAATTCAGCTGATGTTTAATAATGCTTTTGGAACTCTTCCATTGTTCTCATAATTCCGCTGATGTTTAACAATGCTTTGGAACTCTTCCATTGTTCTCGGAATTCTGCTGACGTTTAAAAATGCTTTGGAACTCTTCCATTGTTCACGGAAATCTGCTGAAGTTTAAAAAGCTTTGGAACTCTTCCATTGTTCTGAGAATTCTTCTGAAGTTTAAAAAGATCTGGAACTCTTCCATTGTTCTGGGAATTCTGCTGAAGATTAAAATTGCTTTGGAACTCTTCCATTGTGCTCGGAATTCAGCTGATGTTTAAAAAGCTTTGGAACTCTTCCATTGTTCTGGGAATTCTGGTGAAGATTAAAACAGCTTTGGTACTCTTCCATTGTTCTCTTAATTCTGCTGATGTTTAACAATGCTTTGGAACTCTTCCATTGTTCTCGGAATTCCGCTGATGTTTACCAATGCTTTGGAACTCTTCCATTGTTCTCTGAATTCCACTGTAGTTTCAAAATGCTTTGGAACCCTTCCATTGTTCTCGGAATTCCTCTGAAGTTTAACAATGCTTTGGAACTCTTCCATTATTATCGGAATTCTGCTGAAGTTTAAAAATGCTTTGGAACTCTTCCATTGTTCTCGGAATTCTGCTGAAGTTTAAAAATGCTTTTGAACTTTTCCATTGTTCTCGGAATTCTGCTGAAGTTTAAAAAAGCTTTGGAACTCTTCCAATGTTCTCGGAATTCCGCTGATGTTTAATAATGCTTTTGGAACTCTTCCATTTTTCTCGGAATTCCGCTGATGTTTAACAATGCTTTGGAACTCTTCCATTGTTCTTGGAATTCTGGTGAAGTTTAAAAATGCTTTGGAACTCTTCCATTGTTCACGGAATTCTGCTGAAGTTTAAAAAGCTTTGGAACACTTCCATTGTTCTGGGAATTCTGCTGAAGTTTAAAATTGCTTTGGTACTCTTCCATTGTGCTCGGAATTCCGCTGATGTTTAATAATGCTTTTGGAACTCTTCCATTGTTCTCATAATTCCACTGATGTTTAACAATGCTTTGGAACTCTTCCATTGTTCTCGGAATTCTGCTGACATTTAAAAATGCTTTGGAACTCTTCCATTGTTCTGGGAATTCTGCTGAAGATTAAAATTGCTTTGGTACTCTTCCATTGTTCTCGTAATTATGCTGATGTTTAACAATGCTTTGGAACTCTTCCATTGTTCTCTGAATTCCACTGTAGTTTCAAAATGCTTTGGTACCCTTCCATTGTTCTCGGAATTCCGCTGAAGTTTAACAATGCTTTGGAACTCTTCTATTGTTATCAGAATTTTGCTGAAGTTTAAAAATGCTTTGGAACTCTTCCATTGTTCTCGGAATTCTGTAGTTTAAAAATGCTTTGGAACTCTTCCATTGTTCATGGAATTCTGCTGAAGTTTAAAAAGCTTTGGAACTCTTCCATTGTTCTGGGAATTTTGCTGAAGTTTAAAATTGCTTTGGAACTCTTCCATTGTCCTCGGAATTCCACTGATGTTTAATAATGCTTTTGGAACTCTTCCATTGTTCTCATAATTCCGCTGATGTTTAGCAATGCTTTGGAACTCTTCCATTGTTCTCGGAATTCTGCTGACGTTTAAAAATGCTTTGGAACTCTTAAATTGTTCACGGAAATCTGCTGAAGTTTAAAAAGCTTTGGAATTCTTCCATTGTTCTGGGAATTCTTCTGAAGTTTAAAAAGCTTTGGAGCTCTTCCATTGTTCTGGGAATTCTGCTGAAGATTAAAATTGCTTTGGTACTCTTCCATTGTTCTCGGAATTCCGCTGATGTTTAACAATGCTATGGAACTCTTCCATTGTTCTCTGAATTCCACTGTAGTTTCAAAATGCTTTGGAACCCTTCCTTTGTTCTCGGAATTCCGCTGAAGTTTAACAGTGCTTTGGAACTCTTCCATGGTTATCGGAATTCTGCTGAAGTTTAAAAATGCTTTGGAACTCTTCCATTGTTCTGGGAATTCTGCTGAAGTTTAAAATTGCTTTGGTACTCTTCCATTGTTCTCGGAATTCCGCTGAAGTTTAACAATGCTTTGGAACTCTTCCATTGTTATCGGAATTCTGCTGAAGTTTAAAAATGCTTTGGAACTCTTCCATTGTTCACGGAATTCTGCTGAAGTTTAAAAAGCTTTGGAACTCTTCCATTTTTCTGGAATTCCGCTGATGTTTAACAATGCTTTGGAACTCTTCCATTGTTCTCGGAATTCTGGAGGAGTTTAAAAATGCTTTGGAACTCTTCCATTGTTCATGGAATTCTGCTGAAGTTTAAAAAGCTTTGGAACTCTTCCATTGTTCTGGGAATTCTGCTGAAGTTTAAAATTGCTTTGGAACTCTTCCATTGTCCTCGGAATTCCACTGATGTTTAATAATGCTTTTGGAACTCTTCCATTGTTCTCATAATTCCGCTGATGTTTAGCAATGCTTTGGAACTCATCCGTTGTTCTCGGAATTCTGCTGACGTTTAAAAATGCTTTGGAACTCTTAAATTGTTCACGGAAATCTGCTGAAGTTTAAAAAGCTTTGGAACTCTTCCATTGTTCTGGGAATTCTTCTGAAGTTTAAAAAGCTTTGGAGCTCTTCCATTGTTCTGGGAATTCTGCTGAAGATTAAAATTGCTTTGGTACTCTTCCATTGTTCTCGTAATTCTGCTGATATTTAACAATGCTTTGGAACTCTTGCATTGTTCTCGGAATTCCGCTGATGTTTAACAATGCTATGGAACTCTTCCATTGTTCTCTGAATTCCACTGTAGTTTCAAAATGCTTTGGAACCCTTCCATTGTTCTCGGAATTCCGCTGAAGTTTAACAGTGCTTTGGAACTCTTCCATGGTTATCGGAATTCTGCTGAAGTTTAAAAATGCTTTGGAACTCTTCCATTGTTCACGGAATTCTGCTGAAGTTTAAAAAGCTTTGGAACTCTTCCATTGTTCTGGGAATTCTGCTGAAGTTTAAAATTGCTTTGGAACTCTTCCATTGTGCTCGGAATTCAGCTGATGTTTAATAATGCTTTTGGAACTCTTCCATTGTTCTCATAATTCCGCTGATGTTTAACAATGCTTTGGAACTCTTCCATTGTTCTCGGAATTCTGCTGACGTTTAAAAATGCTTTGGAACTCTTCCATTGTTCACGGAAATCTGCTGAAGTTTAAAAAGCTTTGGAACTCTTCCATTGTTCTGAGAATTCTTCTGAAGTTTAAAAAGATCTGGAACTCTTCCATTGTTCTGGGAATTCTGCTGAAGATTAAAATTGCTTTGGAACTCTTCCATTGTGCTCGGAAGTCAGCTGATGTTTAATAATGCTTTTGGAACTCTTCCATTGTTCTCATAATTCCGCTGATGTTTAACAATGCTTTGGAACTCTTCCATTGTTCTCGGAATTCTGCTGAAGTTTAAAAATGCTTTGGAACTCTTCCATTGTTCACGGAAATCTGCTGAAGTTTAAAAAGCTTTGGAACTCTTCCATTGTTCTGGGAATTCTTCTGAAGTTTAAAAAGCTTTGGAACTCTTCCATTGTTCTGGGAATTCTGGTGAAGATTAAAACAGCTTTGGTACTCTTCCATTGTTCTCTTAATTCTGCTGATGTTTAACAATGCTTTGGAACTCTTCCATTGTTCTCGGAATTCCGCTGATGTTTACCAATGCTTTGGAACTCTTCCATTGTTCTCTGAATTCCACTGTAGTTTCAAAATGCTTTGGAACCCTTCCATTGTTCTCGGAATTCCTCTGAAGTTTAACAATGCTTTGGAACTCTTCCATTATTATCGGAATTCTGCTGAAGTTTAAAAATGCTTTGGAACTCTTCCATTGTTCTCGGAATTCTGCTGAAGTTTAAAAATGCTTTTGAACTTTTCCATTGTTCTCGGAATTCTGCTGAAGTTTAAAAAAGCTTTGGAACTCTTCCAATGTTCTCGGAATTCCGCTGATGTTTAATAATGCTTTTGGAACTCTTCCATTTTTCTCGGAATTCCGCTGATGTTTAACAATGCTTTGGAACTCTTCCATTGTTCTCGGAATTCTGGTGAAGTTTAAAAATGCTTTGGAACTCTTCCATTGTTCACGGAATTCTGCTGAAGTTTAAAAAGCTTTGGAACACTTCCATTGTTCTGGGAATTCTGCTGAAGTTTAAAATTGCTTTGGTACTCTTCCATTGTGCTCGGAATTCCGCTGATGTTTAATAATGCTTTTGGAACTCTTCCATTGTTCTCATAATTCCACTGATGTTTAACAATGCTTTGGAACTCTTCCATTGTTCTCGGAATTCTGCTGACATTTAAAAATGCTTTGGAACTCTTCCATTGTTCTGGGAATTCTGCTGAAGATTAAAATTGCTTTGGTACTCTTCCATTGTTCTCGTAATTATGCTGATGTTTAACAATGCTTTGGAACTCTTCCATTGTTCTCGGAATTCCGCTGATGTTTAACAATGCTTTGGAACTCTTCCATTGTTCTCTGAATTCCAATGTAGTTTCAAAATGCTTTGGAACCCTTCCATTGTTCTCGGAATTCCGCTGAAGTCTAACAATGCTTTGGAACTCTTCCATTGTTATCGGAATTCTGCTGAAGTTTAAAAATGCTTTGGAACTCTTCCATTGTTCTCGGAATTCTGCTGAAGTTTAAAAATGCTTTTGAACTTTTCCATTGTTCTCGGAATTCTGCTGAAGTTTAAAAAAGCTTTGTAACTCTTCCAATGTTCTCGGAATTCCGCTGATGTTTAATAATGCTTTTGGAACTCTTCCATTTTTCTCGGAATTCCGCTGATGTTTATCAGTGCTTTGGAACTTTTCCATTGTTCTCGGAATTCTAGTGAAGTTTAAAAATGCTTTGGAACTCTTCCATTGTTCATGGAATTCTGCTGAAGTTTAAAAAGCTTTGGAACTCTTCCATTGTTCTGGGAATTCTTCTGAAGTTTAAAAAGCTTTGGAACTCTTCCATTGTTCTGGGAATTCTGCTGAAGATTAAAATTGCTTTGGTACTCTTCCATTGTTCTCGTAATTCTGCTGATGTTTAACAATGCTTTGGAACTCTTCCATTGTTCTCGGAATTCCGCTGATGTTTAACAATGCTTTGGAACTCTTCCATTGTTCTCTGAATTCCACTGTAGTTTCAAAATGCTTTGGAACCCTTCCATTGTTCTCGGAATTCCGCTGAAGTTTAACAATGCTTTGGAACTCTTCCATTGTTATCGGAATTCTGCTGAAGTTTAAAAATGCTTTGGAACTCTTCCATTGTTCACGGAATTCTGCTGAAGTTTAAAAATGCTTTTGAACTCTTCCATTGTTCACGGAAATCTGCTGAAGTTTAAAATGCTTTGGAACTCTTCCATTGTTCTGGGAATTCTTCTGAAGTTTAAAAAGCTTTGGAACTCTTCCATTGTTCTGGGAATTCTGCTGAAGATTAAAATTGCTTTGGTACTCTTCCATTGTTCTCTTAATTCTGCTGATGTTTAACAATCCTTTGGAACTCTTCCATTGTTCTCTGAATTCCACTGTAGTTTCAAAATGCTTTGGTACCCTTCCATTGTTCTCGGAATTCCGCTGAAGTTTAACAATGCTTTGGAACTCTTCCATTGTTCTCGGAATTCTGCTGACGTTTAAAAATGCTTTGGAACTCTTCCATTGTTCTGGGAATTCTGCTGAAGATTAAAATTGCTTTGGTACTCTTCCATTGTTCTCGTAATTATGCTGATGTTTAACAATGCTTTGGAACTCTTCCATTGTTCTCGGAATTCCGCTGATGTTTAACAATGCTTTGGAACTCTTCCATTGTTCTCTGAATTCCAATGTAGTTTCAAAATGCTTTGGAACCCTTTTATTGTTCTCGGAATTCCGCTGAAGTTTAAAAAGCTTTGGAACTCTTCCATTGTTCTCGGAATTCTGCTGAAGTTTAAAAATGCTTTGGAACTCTTCCATTGTTCACGGAATTCTGCTGAAGTTTAAAAAGCTTTGGAACTCTTCCATTGTTCTCGGAATTCTGCTGAAGTTTAAAAATGCTTTGGAACTCTTCCATTGTTCACGGAAATCTGCTGAAGTTTAAAATGCTTTGGAACTCTTCCATTGTTCTGGGAATTCTTCTGAAGTTTAAAAAGCTTTGGAACTCTTCCATTGTTCTGGGAATTCTGCTGAAGAATAAAATTGCTTTGGTACTCTTCCATTGTTCTCTTAATTCTGCTGATGTTTAACAATCCTTTGGAACTCTTCCATTGTTCTCTGAATTCCACTGTAGTTTCAAAATGCTTTGGTACCCTTCCATTGTTCTCGGAATTCCGCTGAAGTTTAACAATGCTTTGGAACTCTTCTATTGTTATCGGAATTTTGCTGAAGTTTAAAAATGCTTTGGAACTCTTCCATTGTTCTCGGAATTCTGTAGTTTAAAAATGCTTTGGAACTTTTCCATTGTTCTCGGAATTCTGCTGAAGTTTAAAAAAGCTTTGGAACACTTCCATTGTTCTGGGAATTCTGCTGAAGTTTAAAATTGCTTTGGAACTCTTCCATTGTCCTCGGAATTCCACTGATGTTTAATAATGCTTTTGGAACTCTTCCATTGTTCTCATAATTCCGCTGATGTTTAGCAATGCTTTGGAACTCTTCCATTGTTCTCGTAATTATGCTGATGTTTAACAATGCTTTGGAACTCTTCCATTGTTCTCGGAATTCCGCTGATGTTTAACAATGCTTTGGAACTCTTCCATTGTTCTCTGAATTCCAATGTAGTTTCAAAATGCTTTGGAACCCTTCCATTGTTCTCGGAATTCCGCTGAAGTCTAACAATGCTTTGGAACTCTTCCATTGTTATCGGAATTCTGCTGAAGTTTAAAAATGCTTTGGAACTCTTCCATTGTTCTCGGAATTCTGCTGAAGTTTAAAAATGCTTTTGAACTTTTCCATTGTTCTCGGAATTCTGCTGAAGTTTAAAAAAGCTTTGTAACTCTTCCAATGTTCTCGGAATTCCGCTGATGTTTAATAATGCTTTTGGAACTCTTCCATTTTTCTCAGAATTCCGCTGATGTTTAACAGTGCTTTGGAACTTTTCCATTGTTCTCGGAATTCTAGTGAAGTTTAAAAATGCTTTGGAACTCTTCCATTGTTCATGGAATTCTGCTGAAGTTTAAAAAGCTTTGGAACTCTTCCATTGTTCTGGGAATTCTTCTGAAGTTTAAAAAGCTTTGGAACTCTTCCATTGTTCTGGGAATTCTGCTGAAGATTAAAATTGCTTTGGTACTCTTCCATTGTTCTCGTAATTCTGCTGATGTTTAACAATGCTTTGGAACTCTTCCATTGTTCTCGGAATTCCGCTGATGTTTAACAATGCTTTGGAACTCTTCCATTGTTCTCTGAATTCCACTGTAGTTTCAAAATGCTTTGGAACCCTTCCATTGTTCTCGGAATTCCGCTGAAGTTTAACAATGCTTTGGAACTCTTCCATTGTTATCGGAATTCTGCTGAAGTTTAAAAATGCTTTGGAACTCTTCCATTGTTCACGGAATTCTGCTGAAGTTTAAAAAGCTTTGGAACTCTTCCATTGTTCTCGGAATTCTGCTGAAGTTTAAAAATGCTTTGGAACTCTTCCATTGTTCACGGAAATCTGCTGAAGTTTAAAATGCTTTGGAACTCTTCCATTGTTCTGGGAATTCTTCTGAAGTTTAAAAAGCTTTGGAACTCTTCCATTGGTCTGGGAATTCTGCTGAAGATTAAAATTGCTTTGGTACTCTTCCATTGTTCTCTTAATTCTGCTGATGTTTAACAATCCTTTGGAACTCTTCCAATGTTCTCTGAATTCCACTGTAGTTTCAAAATGCTTTGGTACCCTTCCATTGTTCTCGGAATTCCGCTGAAGTTTAACAATGCTTTGGAACTCTTCTATTGTTATCGGAATTTTGCTGAAGTTTAAAAATGCTTTGGAACTTTTCCATTGTTCTCGGAATTCTGTAGTTTAAAAATGCTTTGGAACTTTTCCATTGTTCTCGGAATTCTGCTGAAGTTTAAAAAAGCTTTGGAACTCTTCCATTGTTCTGGGAATTCTGCTGAAGTTGAAAATTGCTTTGGAACTCTTCCATTGTCCTCGGAATTCCACTGATGTTTAATAATGCTTTTGGAACTCTTCCATTGTTCTCATAATTCCGCTGATGTTTAGCAATGCTTTGGAACTCTTCCATTGTTCTCGGAATTCTGCTGACGTTTAAAAATGCTTTGGAACTCTTAAATTGTTCACGGAAATCTGCTGAAGTTTAAAAAGCTTTGGAATTCTTCCATTGTTCTGGGAATTCTTCTGAAGTTTAAAAAGCTTTGGAGCTCTTCCATTGTTCTGGGAATTCTGCTGAAGATTAAAATTGCTTTGGTACTCTTCCATTGTTCTCGGAATTCCGCTGATGTTTAACAATGCTATGGAACTCTTCCATTGTTCTCTGAATTCCACTGTAGTTTCAAAATGCTTTGGAACCCTTCCATTGTTCTCGGAATTCCGCTGAAGTTTAACAGTGCTTTGGAACTCTTCCATGGTTATTGGAATTCTGCTGAAGTTTAAAAATGCTTTGGAACTCTTCCATTGTTCTGGGAATTCTGCTGAAGTTTAAAATTGCTTTGGTACTCTTCCATTGTTCCGGGAATTCCGCTGAAGTTTAACAATGCTTTGGAACTCTTCCATTGTTATCGGAATTCTGCTGAAGTTTAAAAATGCTTTGGAACTCTTCCATTTTTCACGGAATTCTGCTGAAGTTTAAAAAGCTTTGGAACTCTTCCATTTTTCTCGGAATTCCGCTGATGTTTAACAATGCTTTGGAACTCTTCCATTGTTCTCGGAATTCTTGAGAAGTTTAAAAATACTTTGGAACTCTTCCATTGTTCATGGAATTCTGCTGAAGTTTAAAATCTTTGGAACTCTTCCATTGTTCTGGGAATTCTGCTGAAGTTTAAAATTGCTTTGGAACTCTTCCATTGTCCTCGGAATTCCACTGATGTTTAATAGTGCTTTTGGAACTCTTCCATTGTTCTCATAATTCCGCTGATGTTTAGCAATGCTTTGGAACTCTTCCATTGTTCTCGGAATTCTGCTGACGTTTAAAAATGCTTTGGAAATCTTCCATTGTTCACGGAAATCTGCTGAAGTTTAAAAAGCTTTGGAACTCTTCCATTGATCTGGGAATTCTTCTGAAGTTTAAAAAGCTTTGGAACTATTCCATTGTTCTGGGAATTCTGCTGAAGATTAAAATTGCTTTGGTACTCTTCCATTGTTCTCTTAATTCTGCTGATGTTTAACAATGCTTTATAACTCTTCCATTGTTCTCGGAATTCCGCTGATGTTTAACAATGCTTTGGAACTCTTCCATTGTTCTCTGAATTCCACTGTAGTTTCAAAATGCTTTGGAACCCTTCCATTGTTCTCGGAATCCCGCTGAAGTTTAACAATGCTTTGGAACTCTTCCATTGTTATCGGAATTCTGCTGAACTTTAAAAATGCTTTGGAACTCTTCCATTTTTCACGGAATTCTGCTGAAGTTTAAAAAGCTTTGGAACTCTTCCATTGTTCTGGGAATTCTGCTGAAGTTTAAAATTGCTTTATAACTCTTCCATTGTCCTCGGAATTCCACTGATGTTTAATAATGCTTTTGGAACTCTTCCATTGTTCTCATAATTCCGCTGATGTTTAACAATGCTTTGGAACTCTTCCATTGTTCTCGGAATTCCGCTGATGTTTAACAATGCTTTGGGACTCTTCCATTGTTCACGGAATTCTGCTGAAGTTTAAAAAGCTTTGGAACTCTTCCATTGTTCTGGGAATTCTGCTGAAGTTTAAAAAGCTTTGGAACTCTTCCATTGTTCTGGGAATTCTGCTGAAGTTTAAAATTGCTTTGGAACTCTTCCATTGTCCTCGGAATTCCACTGATGTTTAAAAATGCTTTTGGAACTCTTCCATTGTTCTCATAATTTCGCTGATGTTTAACAATGCTTTGGAACTCTTCCATTGTGCTCAGAATTCAGCTGATGTTTAATAATGCTTTTGGAGCTCTTCCATTGTTCTCATAATTCCGCTGATGCTTAACAATGCTTTGGAACTCTTACATTGTTCTAGGAATTCTGCTGAAGTTTAAAAATGCTTTGGAAATCTTCCATTGTTCACGGAAATCTGCTGAAGTTTAAAAAGCTTTGGAACTCTTCCATTGTTCTGGGAATTCTTCTGAAGTTTAAAAAGCTTTGGAACTATTCCATTGTTCTGGGAATTCTGCTGAAGATTAAAATTGCTTTGGTACTCTTCCATTGTTCTCTAAATTCTGCTGATGTTTAACAATGCTTTGGAACTCTTCCATTGTTCTCGGAATTCCGCTGATGTTTAACAATGCTTTGGAACTCTTCCATTGTTCTCTGAATTCCACTGTAGTTTCAAAATGCTTTGGAACCATTCCATTGTTCTCGGAATTCCGCTGAAGTTTAACAATGCTTTGGAACTCTTCCATTGTTATCGGAATTCTGCTGAAGTTTAAAAATGCTTTGGAACTCTTCCATTTTTCACGGAATTCTGGTGAAGTTTAAAAATCTTTGGAACTCTTCCATTGATCTGGGAATTCTGCTGAAGTTTAAAATTGCTTTGGAACTCTTCCATTGTTCACGGAATTCTGCTGAAGTTTAAAAAGCTTTGGAACTCTTCCATTGTTCTGGGAATTCTGCTGAAGTTTAAAATTGCTTTGGAACTATTCCATTGTCCTCGGAATTCCACTGATGTTTAATAATGCTTTTGGAACTCTTCCATTGTTCTCATAATTTCGCTGATGTTTATCAATGCTTTGGAACTCTTCCATTGTTCTCGGAATTCTGGTGAAGTTTAAAAATGCTTTGGAACTCTTCCATTGTTCACGGAATTCTGCTGAAGTTTAAAAAGTTTTGGAACTCTTCCATTGTCCTGGGAATTCTACTGAAGTTTAAAATTGCTTTGGAACTCTTCCATTGTGCTCGGAATTCAGCTGATGTTTAATAATGCTTTTGGAACACTTCCATTGTTCTCATAATTCCGCTGATGTTTAACAATGCTTTGGAACTCTTCCATTGTTCTCGGAATTCTGCTGACGTTTAAACATGCTTTGGAACTCTTCCTTTGTTCACGGAAATCTGCTGAAGTTTAAAAAGCTTTGGAACTCTTCCATTGTTCTGAGAATTCTTCTGAAGTTTAAAAAGATCTGGAACTCTTCCATTGTTCTGGGAATTCTGCTGAAGATTAAAATTGCTTTGGAACTCTTCCATTGTGCTCGGAATTCAGCTGATGTTTAATAATGCTTTTGGAACTCTTCCATTGTTCTCATAATTCCGCTGATGTTTAACAATGCTTTGGAACTCTTCCATTGTTCTCGGAATTCTGCTGAAGTTTAAAAATGCTTTGGAACTCTTCCATTGTTCACGGAAATCTGCTGAAGTTTAAAAAGCTTTGGAACTCTTCCATTGTTCTGGGAATTCTTCTGAAGTTTAAAAAGCTTTGGAACTCTTCCATTGTTCTGGGAATTCTGCTGAAGATTAAAATTGCTTTGGTACTCTTCCATTGTTCTCTTAATTCTGCTGATGTTTAACAATGCTTTGGAACTCTTCCATTGTTCTCGGAATTCCGCTGATGTTTACCAATGCTTTGGAACTCTTCCATTGTTCTCTGAATTCCACTGTAGTTTCAAAATGCTTTGGAACCCTTCCATTGTTCTCGGAATTCCTCTGAAGTTTAACAATGCTTTGGAACTCTTCCATTATTATCGGAATTCTGCTGAAGTTTAAAAATGCTTTGGAACTCTTCCATTGTTCTCGGAATTCTGCTGAAGTTTAAAAAAGCTTTGGAACTCTTCCAATGTTCTCGGAATTCCGCTGATGTTTAATAATGCTTTTGGAACTCTTCCATTTTTCTCGGAATTCCGCTGATGTTTTACAATGCTTTGGAACTCTTCCATTGTTCTTGGAATTCTGGTGAAGTTTAAAAAGCTTTGGAACTCTTCCATTGTTCTGGGATTTCTGCTGAAGTTTAAAATTGCTTTGGAACTCTTCCATTGTCCTCGGAATTCCACTGATGTTTAATAATGCTTTTGGAACTCTTCCATTGTTCTCATAATTCCGCTGATGTTTAACAATGCTTTGGAACTCTTCCATTGTTCTCTGAATTCCAATGTAGTTTCAAAATGCTTTGGAACCCTTCCATTGTTCTCGGAATTCCGCTGAAGTCTAACAATGCTTTGGAACTCTTCCATTGTTATCGGAATTCTGCTGAAGTTTAAAAATGCTTTGGAACTCTTCCATTGTTCTCGGAATTCTGCTGAAGTTTAAAAATGCTTTGGAACTCTTCCATTGTTCTCGGAATTCTGCTGAAGTTTAAAAATGCTTTTGAACTTTTCCATTGTTCTCGGAATTCTGCTGAAGTTTAAAAAAGCTTTGGAACTCTTCCAATGTTCTCGGAATTCCGCTGATGTTTAATAATGTTTTTGGAACTCTTCCATTTTTCTCGGAATTCCGCTGATGTTTAACAGTGCTTTGGAACTTTTCCATTGTTCTCGGAATTCTGGTGAAGTTTAAAAATCCTTTGGAACTCTTCCATTGTTCATGGAATTCTGCTGAAGTTTAAAAAGCTTTGGAACTCTTCCATTGTTCTGGGAATTCTGCTGAAGTTTAAAATTGCTTTGGAACTCTTCCATTGTACTCGGAATTCCACTGATGTTTAATAATGCTTTTGGAACTCTTCCATTGTTCTCATAATTCCGCTGATGTTTAGCAATGCTTTGGAACTCTTCCATTGTTCTCGGAATTCTGCTGACGTTTAAAAATGCTTTGGAACTCTTCCATTGTTCACGGAAATCTGCTAAAGTTTAAAAAGCTTTGGAACTCTTCCATTGTTCTGGGAATTCTTCTGAAGTTTAAAAAGCTTTGGAACTCTTCCATTGTTCTGGGAATTCTGCTGAAGATTAAAATTGCTTTGGTACTCTTCCATTGTTCTCGTAATTCTGCTGATGTTTAACAATGCTTTGGAACTCTTCCATTGTTCTCGGAATTCCGCTGATGTTTAACAATGCTTTGGAACTCTTCCATTGTTCTCTGAATTCCACTGTAGTTTCAAAATGCTTTGGAACCCTTCCATTGTTCTCGGAATTCCGCTGAAGTTTAACAATGCTTTGGAACTCTTCCATTGTTATCGGAATTCTGCTGAAGTTTAAAAATGCTTTGGAACTCTTCCATTGTTCACGGAATTCTGCTGAAGTTTAAAAAGCTTTGGAACTCTTCCATTGTTCTCGGAATTCTGCTGAAGTTTAAAAATGCTTTGGAACTCTTCCATTGTTCACGGAAATCTGCTGAAGTTTAAAATGCTTTGGAACTCTTCCATTGTTCTGGGAATTCTTCTGAAGTTTAAAAAGCTTTGGAACTCTTCCATTGTTCTGGGAATTCTGCTGAAGATTAAAATTGCTTTGGTACTCTTCCATTGTTCTCTTAATTCTGCTGATGTTTAACAATGCTTTGGAACTCTTCCATTGTTCTCTGAATTCCACTGTAGTTTCAAAATGCTTTGGTACCCTTCCATTGTTCTCGGAATTCCGCTGAAGTTTAACAATGCTTTGGAACTCTTCTATTGTTATCGGAATTTTGCTGAAGTTTAAAAATGCTTTGGAACGCTTCCATTGTTCTCGGAATTCTGTAGTTTAAAAATGCTTTGGAACTTTTCCATTGTTCTCGGAATTCTGCTGAAGTTTAAAAAAGCTTTGGAACTCTTCCAATGTTCTCGGAATTCCGCTGATGTTTAATAATGCTTTTGGAACTCTTCCATTTTTCTCGGAATTCCGCTGATGTTTAACAATGCTTTGGAACTCTTCCATTGTTCTCGGAATTCTGGAGAAGTTTAAAAATGCTTTGGAACTCTTCCATTGTTCATGGAATTCTGCTGAAGTTTAAAAAGCTTTGGAACTCTTCCATTGTTCTGGGAATTCTGCTGAAGTTTAAAATTGCTTTGGAACTCTTCCATTGTCCTCGGAATTCCACTGATGTTTAATAATGCTTTTGGATCTCTTCCATTGTTCTCATAATTCCGCTGATGTTTAGCAATGCTTTGGAACTCTTCCATTGTTCTCGGAATTCTGCTGACGTTTAAAAATGCTTTGGAACTCTTAAATTGTTCACGGAAATCTGCTGAAGTTTAAAAAGCTTTGGAACTCTTCCATTGTTCTGGGAATTCTTCTGAAGTTTTAAAAGCTTTGGAGCTCTTCCATTGTTCTGGGAATTCTGCTGAAGATTAAAATTGCTTTGGTACTCTTCCATTGTTCTCGGAATTCTGCTGATGTTTAACAATGCTTTGAAACTCTTCCATTGTTCACGGAAATCTGCTGAAGTTTAAAAAGCTTTGGAACTCTTCCATTGTTCTGGGAATTCTTCTGAAGTTTAAAAAGCTTTGGAACTATTCCATTGTTCTGGGAATTCTGCTGAAGATTAAAATTGCTTTGGTACTCTTCCATTGTTCTCTAAATTCTGCTGATGTTTAACAATGCTTTGGAACTCTTCCATTGTTCTCGGAATTCCGCTGATGTTTAACAATGCTTTGGAACTCTTCCATTGTTCTCTGAATTCCACTGTAGTTTCAAAATGCTTTGGAACCCTTCCATTGTTCTCGGAATTCCGCTGAAGTTTAACAATGCTTTGGAACTCTTCCATTGTTATCGGAATTCTGTTGAAGTTTAAAAATGCTTTGGAACTCTTCCATTTTTCACGGAATTCTGGTGAAGTTTAAAAAGCTTTGGAACTCTTCCATTGTTCACGGAATTCTGCTGAAGTTTAAAATTGCTTTGGAACTATTCCATTGTCCTCGGAATTCCACTGATGTTTAATAATGCTTTTGGAACTCTTCCATTGTTCTCATAATTTCGTTGATGTTTATCAATGCTTTGGAACTCTTCCATTGTTCTCGGAATTCTGGTGAAGTTTAAAAATGCTTTGGAACTCTTCAATTGTTCACGGAATTCTGCTGAAGTTTAAAAAGCTTTGGAACTCTTCCATTGTCCTGGGAATTCTACTGAAGTTTAAAATTGCTTTGGAACTCTTCCATTGTGCTCGGAATTCCACTGATGTTTAATAATGCTTTTGGAACTCTTCCATTGTTCTCATAATTCCGCTGATGTTTAACAATGCTTTGGAACTCTTCCATTGTTCTCGGAATTCTGCTGAAGTTTAAAAATGCTTTGGAACTCTTCCATTGTTCACGGAAATCTGCTGAAGTTTAAAAAGCTTTGGAACTCTTCCATTGTTCTGGGAATTCTTCTGAAGTTTAAAAAGCTTTGGAACTCTTCCATTGTTCTGGGAATTCTGCTGAAGATTAAAATTGCTTTGGTACTCTTCCATTGTTCTCTTAATTCTGCTGATGTTTAACAATGCTTTGGAACTCTTCCATTGTTCTCGGAATTCCGCTGATGTTTACCAATGCTTTGGAACTCTTCCATTGTTCTCTGAATTCCACTGTAGTTTCAAAATGCTTTGGAACCCTTCCATTGTTCTCGGAATTCCTCTGAAGTTTAACAATGCTTTGGAACTCTTCCATTATTATCGGAATTCTGCTGAAGTTTAAAAATGCTTTGGAACTCTTCCATTGTTCTCGGAATTCTGCTGAAGTTTAAAAATGCTTTTGAACTTTTCCATTGTTCTCGGAATTCTGCTGAAGTTTAAAAAAGCTTTGGAACTCTTCCAATGTTCTCGGAATTCCGCTGATGTTTAATAATGCTTTTGGAACTCTTCCATTTTTCTCGGAATTCCGCTGATGTTTAACAATGCTTTGGAACTCTTCCATTGTTCTTGGAATTCTGGTGAAGTTTAAAAAGCTTTGGAACTCTTCCATTGTTCTGGGAGTTCTGCTGAAGTTTAAAATTGCTTTGGAACTCTTCCATTGTCCTCGGAATTCCACTGATGTTTAATAATGCTTTTGGAACTCTTCCATTGTTCTCATAATTCCGCTGATGTTTAACAATGCTTTGGAACTCTTCCATTGTTCTCGGAATTCCGCTGATGTTTAACAATGCTTTGGAACTCTTCCATTGTTCTCGGAATTCTGGTGAAGTTTAAAAATGCTTTGGAACTCTTCCATTGTTCACGGAATTCTGCTGAAGTTTAAAAAGCTTTGGAACTCTTCCATTGTTCTCGGAATTCTGCTGAAGTTTAAAATTGCTTTGGTACTCTTCCATTGTGCTCGGAATTCCGCTGATGTTTAATAATGCTTTTGGAACTCTTCCATTGTTCTCATAATTCCGCTGATGTTTAACAATGCTTTGGAACTCTTCCATTGTTCTCTGAATTCCACTGTAGTTTCAAAATGCTTTGGTACCCTTCCATTGTTCTCGGAATTCCGCTGAAGTTTAACAATGCTTTGGAACTCTTCTATTGTTATCGGAATTTTGCTGAAGTTTAAAAATGCTTTGGAACTCTTCCATTGTTCTCGGAATTCTGTAGTTTAAAAATGCTTTGGAACTTTTCCATTGTTCTCGGAATTCTGCTGAAGTTTAAAAAAGCTTTGGAACTCTTCCAATGTTCTCGGAATTCCGCTGATGTTTAATAATGCTTTTGGAACTCTTCCATTTTTCTCGGAATTCCGCTGATGCTTAACAATGCTTTGGAACTCTTCCATTGTTCTCGGAATTCTGGAGAAGTTTAAAAATGCTTTGGAACTCTTCCATTGTTCATGGAATTCTGCTGAAGTTTAAAAAGCTTTGGAACTCTTCCATTGTTCTGGGAATTCTGCTGAAGTTTAAAATTGCTTTGGAACTCTTCCATTGTCCTCGGAATTCCACTGATGTTTAATAATGCTTTTGGATCTCTTCCATTGTTCTCATAATTCCGCTGATGTTTAGCAATGCTTTGGAACTCTTGCATTGTTCTCGGAATTCTGCTGACGTTTAAAAATGCTTTGGAACTCTTAAATTGTTCACGGAAATCTGCTGAAGTTTAAAAAGCTTTGGAACTCTTCCATTGTTCTGGGAATTCTTCTGAAGTTTAAAAAGCTTTGGAACTATTCCATTGTTCTGGGAATTCTGCTGAAGATTAAAATTGCTTTGGTACTCTTCCATTGTTCTCTAAATTCTGCTGATGTTTAACAATGCTTTGGAACTCTTCCATTGTTCTCGGAATTCCGCTGATGTTTAACAATGCTTTGGAACTCTTCCATTGTTCTCTGACTTCCACTGTAGTTTCAAAATGCTTTGGAACCCTTCCATTGTTCTCGGAATTCCGCTGAAGTTTAACAATGCTTTGGAACTCTTCCATTGTTATCGGAATTCTGTTGAAGTTTAAAAATGCTTTGGAACTCTTCCATTTTTCACGGAATTCTGGTGAAGTTTAAAAAGCTTTGGAACTCTTCCATTGATCTGGGAATTCTGCTGAAGTTTAAAATTGCTTTGGAACTCTTCCATTGTTCTCATAATTTCGCTGATGTTTATCAATGCTTTGGAACTCTTCCATTGTTCTCGGAATTCTGGTGAAGTTTAAAAATGCTTTGGAACTCTTCCATTGTTCACGGAATTCTGCTGAAGTTTAAAAAGCTTTGGAACTCTTCCATTGTCCTGGGAATTCTACTGAAGTTTAAAATTGCTTTGGAACTCTTCCATTGTGCTCGGAATTCAGCTGATGTTTAATAATGCTTTTGGAACTCTTCCATTGTTCTCATAATTCCGCTGATGTTTAACAATGCTTTGGAACTCTTCCATTGTTCTCGGAATTCTGCTGACGTTTAAACATGCTTTGGAACTCTTCCTTTGTTCACGGAAATCTGCTGAAGTTTAAAAAGCTTTGGAACTCTTCCATTGTTCTGAGAATTCTTCTGAAGTTTAAAAAGATCTGGAACTCTTCCATTGTTCTGGGAATTCTGCTGAAGATTAAAATTGCTTTGGTACTCTTCCATTGTTCTCTAAATTCTGCTGATGTTTAACAATGCTTTGGAACTCTTCCATTGTTCTCGGAATTCCGCTGATGTTTAACAATGCTTTGGAACTCTTCCATTGTTCTCTGAATTCCACTGTAGTTTCAAAATGCTTTGGAACCCTTCCATTGTTCTCGGAATTCCGCTGAAGTTTAACAATGCTTTGGAACTCTTCCATTGTTATCGGAATTCTGTTGAAGTTTAAAAATGCTTTGGAACTCTTCCATTTTTCACGGAATTCTGGTGAAGTTTAAAAAGCTTTGGAACTCTTCCATTGATCTGGGAATTCTGCTGAAGTTTAAAAAGCTTTGGAACTCTTCCATTGTTCACGGAATTCTGCTGAAGTTTAAAAAGCTTTGGAAAACTTCCATTGTTCTGGGAATTCTGCTGAAGTTTAAAATTGCTTTGGAACTATTCCATTGTCCTCGGAATTCCACTGATGTTTAATAATGCTTTTGGAACTCTTCCATTGTTCTCATAATTTCGCTGATGTTTATCAATGCTTTGGAACTCTTCCATTGTTCTCGGAATTCTGGTGAAGTTTAAAAATGCTTTGGAACTCTTCCATTGTTCACGGAATTCTGCTGAAGTTTAAAAAGCTTTGGAACTCTTCCATTGTCCTGGGAATTCTACTGAAGTTTAAAATTGCTTTGGAACTCTTCCATTGTGCTCGGAATTCAGCTGATGTTTAATAATGCTTTTGGAACTCTTCCATTGTTCTCATAATTCCGCTGATGTTTAACAATGCTTTGGAACTCTTCCATTGTTCTCGGAATTCTGCTGACGTTTAAACATGCTTTGGAACTCTTCCTTTGTTCACGGAAATCTGCTGAAGTTTAAAAAGCTTTGGAACTCTTCCATTGTTCTGAGAATTCTTCTGAAGTTTAAAAAGATCTGGAACTCTTCCATTGTTCTGGGAATTCTGCTGAAGATTAAAATTGCTTTGGAACTCTTCCATTGTGCTCGGAATTCAGCTGATGTTTAATAATGCTTTTGGAACTCTTCCATTGTTCTCATAATTCCGCTGATGTTTAACAATGCTTTGGAACTCTTCCATTGTTCTCGGAATTCTGCTGAAGTTTAAAAATGCTTTGGAACTCTTCCATTGTTCACGGAAATCTGCTGAAGTTTAAAAAGCTTTGGAACTCTTCCATTGTTCTGGGAATTCTTCTGAAGTTTAAAAAGCTTTGGAACTCTTCCATTGTTCTGGGAATTCTGCTGAAGATTAAAATTGCTTTGGTACTCTTCCATTGTTCTCTTAATTCTGCTGATGTTTAACAATGCTTTGGAACTCTTCCATTGTTCTCGGAATTCCGCTGATGTTTACCAATGCTTTGGAACTCTTCCATTGTTCTCTGAATTCCACTGTAGTTTCAAAATGCTTTGGAACCCTTCCATTGTTCTCGGAATTCCTCTGAAGATTAACAATGCTTTGGAACTCTTCCATTATTATCGGAATTCTGCTGAAGTTTAAAAATGCTTTGGAACTCTTCCATTGTTCTCGGAATTCTGCTGAAGTTTAAAAATGCTTTTGAACTTTTCCATTGTTCTTGGAATTCTGCTGAAGTTTAAAAAAGCTTTGGAACTCTTCCAATGTTCTCGGAATTCCGCTGATGTTTAATAATGCTTTTGGAACTCTTCCATTTTTCTCGGAATTCCGCTGATGTTTAACAATGCTTTGGAACTCTTCCATTGTTCTTGGAATTCTGGTGAAGTTTAAAAAGCTTTGGAACTCTTCCATTGTTCTGGGAGTTCTGCTGAAGTTTAAAATTGCTTTGGAACTCTTCCATTGTCCTCGGAATTCCACTGATGTTTAATAATGCTTTTGGAACTCTTCCATTGTTCTCATAATTCCGCTGATGTTTAACAATGCTTTGGAACTCTTCCATTGTTCTCGGAATTCCGCTGATGTTTAACAATGCTTTGGAACTCTTCCATTGTTCTCGGAATTCTGGTGAAGTTTAAAAATGCTTTGGAACTCTTCCATTGTTCACGGAATTCTGCTGAAGTTTAAAAAGCTTTGGAACTCTTCCATTGTTCTGGGAATTCTGCTGAAGTTTAAAATTGCTTTGGTACTCTTCCTTTGTGCTCGGAATTCCGCTGATGTTTAATAATGCTTTTGGAACTCTTCCATTGTTCTCATAATTCCGCTGATGTTTAACAATGCTTTGGAACTCTTCCATTGTTCTCTGAATTCCACTGTAGTTTCAAAATGCTTTGGTACCCTTCCATTGTTCTCGGAATTCCGCTGAAGTTTAACAATGCTTTGGAACTCTTCTATTGTTATCGGAATTTTGCTGAAGTTTAAAAATGCTTTGGAACTCTTCCATTGTTCTCGGAATTCTGTAGTTTAAAAATGCTTTGGAACTTTTCCATTGTTCTCGGAATTCTGCTGAAGTTTAAAAAAGCTTTGGAACTCTTCCAATGTTCTCGGAATTCCGCTGATGTTTAATAATGCTTTTGGAACTCTTCCATTTTTCTCGGAATTCCGCTGATGTTTAACAATGCTTTGGAACTCTTCCATTGTTCTCGGAATTCTGGAGAAGTTTAAAAATGCTTTGGAACTCTTCCATTGTTCATGGAATTCTGCTGAAGTTTAAAAAGCTTTGGAACTCTTCCATTGTTCTGGGAATTCTGCTGAAGTTTAAAATTGCTTTGGAACTCTTCCATTGTCCTCGGAATTCCACTGATGTTTAATAATGCTTTTGGATCTCTTCCATTGTTCTCATAATTCCGCTGATGTTTAGCAATGCTTTGGAACTCTTCCATTGTTCTCGGAATTCTGCTGACGTTTAAAAATGCTTTGGAACTCTTAAATTGTTCACGGAAATCTGCTGAAGTTTAAAAAGCTTTGGAACTCTTCCATTGTTCTGGGAATTCTTCTGAAGTTTAAAAAGCTTTGGAGCTCTTCCATTGTTCTGGGAATTCTGCTGAAGATTAAAATTGCTTTGGTACTCTTCCATTGTTCTCGGAATTCTGCTGATGTTTAAAAATGCTTTGAAACTCTTCCATTGTTCACGGAAATCTGCTGAAGTTTAAAAAGCTTTGGAACTCTTCCATTGTTCTGGGAATTCTTCTGAAGTTTAAAAAGCTTTGGAGCTCTTCCATTGTTCTGGGAATTCTGCTGAAGATTAAAATTGCTTTGGTACTCTTCCATTGTTCTCGGAATTCTGCTGATGTTTAAAAATGCTTTGAAACTCTTCCATTGTTCACGGAAATCTGCTGAAGTTTAAAAAGCTTTGGAACTCTTCCATTGTTCTGGGAATTCTTCTGAAGTTTAAAAAGCTTTGGAACTATTCCATTGTTCTGGGAATTCTGCTGAAGATTAAAATTGCTTTGGTACTCTTCCATTGTTCTCTAAATTCTGCTGATGTTTAACAATGCTTTGGAACTCTTCCATTGTTCTCGGAATTCCGCTGATGTTTAACAATGCTTTGGAACTCTTCCATTGTTCTCTGACTTCCACTGTAGTTTCAAAATGCTTTGGAACCCTTCCATTGTTCTCGGAATTCCGCTGAAGTTTAACAATGCTTTGGAACTCTTCCATTGTTATCGGAATTCTGTTGAAGTTTAAAAATGCTTTGGAACTCTTCCATTTTTCACGGAATTCTGGTGAAGTTTAAAAAGCTTTGGAACTCTTCCATTGATCTGGGAATTCTGCTGAAGTTTAAAAAGCTTTGGAACTCTTCCATTGTTCACGGAATTCTGCTGAAGTTTAAAAAGCTTTGGAAAACTTCCATTGTTCTGGGAATTCTGCTGAAGTTTAAAATTGCTTTGGAACTATTCCATTGTCCTCGGAATTCCACTGATGTTTAATAATGCTTTTGGAACTCTTCCATTGTTCTCATAATTTCGCTGATGTTTATCAATGCTTTGGAACTCTTCCATTGTTCTCGGAATTCTGGTGAAGTTTAAAAATGCTTTGGAACTCTTCCATTGTTCACGGAATTCTGCTGAAGTTTAAAAAGCTTTGGAACTCTTCCATTGTCCTGGGAATTCTACTGAAGTTTAAAATTGCTTTGGAACTCTTCCATTGTGCTCGGAATTCAGCTGATGTTTAATAATGCTTTTGGAACTCTTCCATTGTTCTCATAATTCCGCTGATGTTTAACAATGCTTTGGAACTCTTCCATTGTTCTCGGAATTCTGCTGACGTTTAAACATGCTTTGGAACTCTTCCTTTGTTCACGGAAATCTGCTGAAGTTTAAAAAGCTTTGGAACTCTTCCATTGTTCTGAGAATTCTTCTGAAGTTTAAAAAGATCTGGAACTCTTCCATTGTTCTGGGAATTCTGCTGAAGATTAAAATTGCTTTGGAACTCTTCCATTGTGCTCGGAATTCAGCTGATGTTTAATAATGCTTTTGGAACTCTTCCATTGTTCTCATAATTCCGCTGATGTTTAACAATGCTTTGGAACTCTTCCATTGTTCTCGGAATTCTGCTGAAGTTTAAAAATGCTTTGGAACTCTTCCATTGTTCACGGAAATCTGCTGAAGTTTAAAAAGCTTTGGAACTCTTCCATTGTTCTGGGAATTCTTCTGAAGTTTAAAAAGCTTTGGAACTCTTCCATTGTTCTGGGAATTCTGCTGAAGATTAAAATTGCTTTGGTACTCTTCCATTGTTCTCTTAATTCTGCTGATGTTTAACAATGCTTTGGAACTCTTCCATTGTTCTCGGAATTCCGCTGATGTTTACCAATGCTTTGGAACTCTTCCATTGTTCTCTGAATTCCACTGTAGTTTCAAAATGCTTTGGAACCCTTCCATTGTTCTCGGAATTCCTCTGAAGATTAACAATGCTTTGGAACTCTTCCATTATTATCGGAATTCTGCTGAAGTTTAAAAATGCTTTGGAACTCTTCCATTGTTCTCGGAATTCTGCTGAAGTTTAAAAATGCTTTTGAACTTTTCCATTGTTCTTGGAATTCTGCTGAAGTTTAAAAAAGCTTTGGAACTCTTCCAATGTTCTCGGAATTCCGCTGATGTTTAATAATGCTTTTGGAACTCTTCCATTTTTCTCGGAATTCCGCTGATGTTTAACAATGCTTTGGAACTCTTCCATTGTTCTTGGAATTCTGGTGAAGTTTAAAAAGCTTTGGAACTCTTCCATTGTTCTGGGAGTTCTGCTGAAGTTTAAAATTGCTTTGGAACTCTTCCATTGTCCTCGGAATTCCACTGATGTTTAATAATGCTTTTGGAACTCTTCCATTGTTCTCATAATTCCGCTGATGTTTAACAATGCTTTGGAACTCTTCCATTGTTCTCGGAATTCCGCTGATGTTTAACAATGCTTTGGAACTCTTCCATTGTTCTCGGAATTCTGGTGAAGTTTAAAAATGCTTTGGAACTCTTCCATTGTTCACGGAATTCTGCTGAAGTTTAAAAAGCTTTGGAACTCTTCCATTGTTCTGGGAATTCTGCTGAAGTTTAAAATTGCTTTGGTACTCTTCCTTTGTGCTCGGAATTCCGCTGATGTTTAATAATGCTTTTGGAACTCTTCCATTGTTCTCATAATTCCGCTGATGTTTAACAATGCTTTGGAACTCTTCCATTGTTCTCTGAATTCCACTGTAGTTTCAAAATGCTTTGGTACCCTTCCATTGTTCTCGGAATTCCGCTGAAGTTTAACAATGCTTTGGAACTCTTCTATTGTTATCGGAATTTTGCTGAAGTTTAAAAATGCTTTGGAACTCTTCCATTGTTCTCGGAATTCTGTAGTTTAAAAATGCTTTGGAACTTTTCCATTGTTCTCGGAATTCTGCTGAAGTTTAAAAAAGCTTTGGAACTCTTCCAATGTTCTCGGAATTCCGCTGATGTTTAATAATGCTTTTGGAACTCTTCCATTTTTCTCGGAATTCCGCTGATGTTTAACAATGCTTTGGAACTCTTCCATTGTTCTCGGAATTCTGGAGAAGTTTAAAAATGCTTTGGAACTCTTCCATTGTTCATGGAATTCTGCTGAAGTTTAAAAAGCTTTGGAACTCTTCCATTGTTCTGGGAATTCTGCTGAAGTTTAAAATTGCTTTGGAACTCTTCCATTGTCCTCGGAATTCCACTGATGTTTAATAATGCTTTTGGATCTCTTCCATTGTTCTCATAATTCCGCTGATGTTTAGCAATGCTTTGGAACTCTTCCATTGTTCTCGGAATTCTGCTGACGTTTAAAAATGCTTTGGAACTCTTAAATTGTTCACGGAAATCTGCTGAAGTTTAAAAAGCTTTGGAACTCTTCCATTGTTCTGGGAATTCTTCTGAAGTTTAAAAAGCTTTGGAGCTCTTCCATTGTTCTGGGAATTCTGCTGAAGATTAAAATTGCTTTGGTACTCTTCCATTGTTCTCGGAATTCTGCTGATGTTTAAAAATGCTTTGAAACTCTTCCATTGTTCACGGAAATCTGCTGAAGTTTAAAAAGCTTTGGAACTCTTCCATTGTTCTGGGAATTCTTCTGAAGTTTAAAAAGCTTTGGAGCTCTTCCATTGTTCTGGGAATTCTGCTGAAGATTAAAATTGCTTTGGTACTCTTCCATTGTTCTCGGAATTCTGCTGATGTTTAAAAATGCTTTGAAACTCTTCCATTGTTCACGGAAATCTGCTGAAGTTTAAAAAGCTTTGGAACTCTTCCATTGTTCTGGGAATTCTTCTGAAGTTTAAAAAGCTTTGGAACTATTCCATTGTTCTGGGAATTCTGCTGAAGATTAAAATTGCTTTGGTACTCTTCCATTGTTCTCTAAATTCTGCTGATGTTTAACAATGCTTTGGAACTCTTCCATTGTTCTCGGAATTCCGCTGATGTTTAACAATGCTTTGGAACTCTTCCATTGTTCTCTGACTTCCACTGTAGTTTCAAAATGCTTTGGAACCCTTCCATTGTTCTCGGAATTCCGCTGAAGTTTAACAATGCTTTGGAACTCTTCCATTGTTATCGGAATTCTGTTGAAGTTTAAAAATGCTTTGGAACTCTTCCATTTTTCACGGAATTCTGGTGAAGTTTAAAAAGCTTTGGAACTCTTCCATTGATCTGGGAATTCTGCTGAAGTTTAAAATTGCTTTGGAACTCTTCCATTGTTCTCATAATTTCGCTGATGTTTATCAATGCTTTGGAACTCTTCCATTGTTCTCGGAATTCTGGTGAAGTTTAAAAATGCTTTGGAACTCTTCCATTGTTCACGGAATTCTGCTGAAGTTTAAAAAGCTTTGGAACTCTTCCATTGTCCTGGGAATTCTACTGAAGTTTAAAATTGCTTTGGAACTCTTCCATTGTGCTCGGAATTCAGCTGATGTTTAATAATGCTTTTGGAACTCTTCCATTGTTCTCATAATTCCGCTGATGTTTAACAATGCTTTGGAACTCTTCCATTGTTCTCGGAATTCTGCTGACGTTTAAACATGCTTTGGAACTCTTCCTTTGTTCACGGAAATCTGCTGAAGTTTAAAAAGCTTTGGAACTCTTCCATTGTTCTGAGAATTCTTCTGAAGTTTAAAAAGATCTGGAACTCTTCCATTGTTCTGGGAATTCTGCTGAAGATTAAAATTGCTTTGGTACTCTTCCATTGTTCTCTAAATTCTGCTGATGTTTAACAATGCTTTGGAACTCTTCCATTGTTCTCGGAATTCCGCTGATGTTTAACAATGCTTTGGAACTCTTCCATTGTTCTCTGAATTCCACTGTAGTTTCAAAATGCTTTGGAACCCTTCCATTGTTCTCGGAATTCCGCTGAAGTTTAACAATGCTTTGGAACTCTTCCATTGTTATCGGAATTCTGTTGAAGTTTAAAAATGCTTTGGAACTCTTCCATTTTTCACGGAATTCTGGTGAAGTTTAAAAAGCTTTGGAACTCTTCCATTGATCTGGGAATTCTGCTGAAGTTTAAAAAGCTTTGGAACTCTTCCATTGTTCACGGAATTCTGCTGAAGTTTAAAAAGCTTTGGAACTCTTCCATTGTTCTGGGAATTCTGCTGAAGTTTAAAATTGCTTTGGAACTATTCCATTGTCCTCGGAATTCCACTGATGTTTAATAATGCTTTTGGAACTCTTCCATTGTTCTCATAATTTCGCTGATGTTTATCAATGCTTTGGAACTCTTCCATTGTTCTCGGAATTCTGGTGAAGTTTAAAAATGCTTTGGAACTCTTCCATTGTTCACGGAATTCTGCTGAAGTTTAAAAAGCTTTGGAACTCTTCCATTGTCCTGGGAATTCTACTGAAGTTTAAAATTGCTTTGGAACTCTTCCATTGTGCTCGGAATTCAGCTGATGTTTAATAATGCTTTTGGAACTCTTCCATTGTTCTCATAATTCCGCTGATGTTTAACAATGCTTTGGAACTCTTCCATTGTTCTCGGAATTCTGCTGACGTTTAAACATGCTTTGGAACTCTTCCTTTGTTCACGGAAATCTGCTGAAGTTTAAAAAGCTTTGGAACTCTTCCATTGTTCTGAGAATTCTTCTGAAGTTTAAAAAGATCTGGAACTCTTCCATTGTTCTGGGAATTCTGCTGAAGATTAAAATTGCTTTGGAACTCTTCCATTGTGCTCGGAATTCAGCTGATGTTTAATAATGCTTTTGGAACTCTTCCATTTTTCTCATAATTCCGCTGATGTTTAACAATGCTTTGGAACTCTTCCATTGTTCTCGGAATTCTGCTGAAGTTTAAAAATGCTTTGGAACTCTTCCATTGTTCACGGAAATCTGCTGAAGTTTAAAAAGCTTTGGAACTCTTCCATTGTTCTGGGAATTCTTCTGAAGTTTAAAAAGCTTTGGAACTCTTCCATTGTTCTGGGAATTCTGCTGAAGATTAAAATTGCTTTGGTACTCTTCCATTGTTCTCTTAATTCTGCTGATGTTTAACAATGCTTTGGAACTCTTCCATTGTTCTCGGAATTCCGCTGATGTTTACCAATGCTTTGGAACTCTTCCATTGTTCTCTGAATTCCACTGTAGTTTCAAAATGCTTTGGAACCCTTCCATTGTTCTCGGAATTCCTCTGAAGATTAACAATGCTTTGGAACTCTTCCATTATTATCGGAATTCTGCTGAAGTTTAAAAATGCTTTGGAACTCTTCCATTGTTCTCGGAATTCTGCTGAAGTTTAAAAATGCTTTTGAACTTTTCCATTGTTCTTGGAATTCTGCTGAAGTTTAAAAAAGCTTTGGAACTCTTCCAATGTTCTCGGAATTCCGCTGATGTTTAATAATGCTTTTGGAACTCTTCCATTTTTCTCGGAATTCCGCTGATGTTTAACAATGCTTTGGAACTCTTCCATTGTTCTTGGAATTCTGGTGAAGTTTAAAAAGCTTTGGAACTCTTCCATTGTTCTGGGAGTTCTGCTGAAGTTTAAAATTGCTTTGGAACTCTTCCATTGTCCTCGGAATTCCACTGATGTTTAATAATGCTTTTGGAACTCTTCCATTGTTCTCATAATTCCGCTGATGTTTAACAATGCTTTGGAACTCTTCCATTGTTCTCGGAATTCCGCTGATGTTTAACAATGCTTTGGAACTCTTCCATTGTTCTCGGAATTCTGGTGAAGTTTAAAAATGCTTTGGAACTCTTCCATTGTTCACGGAATTCTGCTGAAGTTTAAAAAGCTTTGGAACTCTTCCATTGTTCTGGGAATTCTGCTGAAGTTTAAAATTGCTTTGGTACTCTTCCTTTGTGCTCGGAATTCCGCTGATGTTTAATAATGCTTTTGGAACTCTTCCATTGTTCTCATAATTCCGCTGATGTTTAACAATGCTTTGGAACTCTTCCATTGTTCTCTGAATTCCACTGTAGTTTCAAAATGCTTTGGTACCCTTCCATTGTTCTCGGAATTCCGCTGAAGTTTAACAATGCTTTGGAACTCTTCTATTGTTATCGGAATTTTGCTGAAGTTTAAAAATGCTTTGGAACTCTTCCATTGTTCTCGGAATTCTGTAGTTTAAAAATGCTTTGGAACTTTTCCATTGTTCTCGGAATTCTGCTGAAGTTTAAAAAAGCTTTGGAACTCTTCCAATGTTCTCGGAATTCCGCTGATGTTTAATAATGCTTTTGGAACTCTTCCATTTTTCTCGGAATTCCGCTGATGTTTAACAATGCTTTGGAACTCTTCCATTGTTCTCGGAATTCTGGAGAAGTTTAAAAATGCTTTGGAACTCTTCCATTGTTCATGGAATTCTGCTGAAGTTTAAAAAGCTTTGGAACTCTTCCATTGTTCTGGGAATTCTGCTGAAGTTTAAAATTGCTTTGGAACTCTTCCATTGTCCTCGGAATTCCACTGATGTTTAATAATGCTTTTGGATCTCTTCCATTGTTCTCATAATTCCGCTGATGTTTAGCAATGCTTTGGAACTCTTCCATTGTTCTCGGAATTCTGCTGACGTTTAAAAATGCTTTGGAACTCTTAAATTGTTCACGGAAATCTGCTGAAGTTTAAAAAGCTTTGGAACTCTTCCATTGTTCTGGGAATTCTTCTGAAGTTTAAAAAGCTTTGGAGCTCTTCCATTGTTCTGGGAATTCTGCTGAAGATTAAAATTGCTTTGGTATTCTTCCATTGTTCTCGGAATTCTGCTGATGTTTAAAAATGCTTTGAAACTCTTCCATTGTTCACGGAAATCTGCTGAAGTTTAAAAAGCTTTGGAACTCTTCCATTGTTCTGGGAATTCTTCTGAAGTTTAAAAAGCTTTGGAACTATTCCATTGTTCTGGGAATTCTGCTGAAGATTAAAATTGCTTTGGTACTCTTCCATTGTTCTCTAAATTCTGCTGATGTTTAACAATGCTTTGGAACTCTTCCATTGTTCTCGGAATTCCGCTGATGTTTAACAATGCTTTGGAACTCTTCCATTGTTCTCTGAATTCCACTGTAGTTTCAAAATGCTTTGGAACCCTTCCATTGTTCTCGGAATTCCGCTGAAGTTTAACAATGCTTTGGAACTCTTCCATTGTTATCGGAATTCTGTTGAAGTTTAAAAATGCTTTGGAACTCTTCCATTTTTCACGGAATTCTGGTGAAGTTTAAAAAGCTTTGGAACTCTTCCATTGATCTGGGAATTCTGCTGAAGTTTAAAATTGCTTTGGAACTCTTCCATTGTTCACGGAATTCTGCTGAAGTTTAAAAAGCTTTGGAACTCTTCCATTGTTCTGGGAATTCTGCTGAAGTTTAAAATTGCTTTGGAACTATTCCATTGTCCTCGGAATTCCACTGATGTTTAATAATGCTTTTGGAACTCTTCCATTGTTCTCATAATTTCGCTGATGTTTATCAATGCTTTGGAACTCTTCCATTGTTCTCGGAATTCTGGTGAAGTTTAAAAATGCTTTGGAACTCTTCCATTGTTCACGGAATTCTGCTGAAGTTTAAAAAGCTTTGGAACTCTTCCATTGTCCTGGGAATTCTACTGAAGTTTAAAATTGCTTTGGAACTCTTCCATTGTGCTCGGAATTCAGCTGATGTTTAATAATGCTTTTGGAACTCTTCCATTGTTCTCATAATTCCGCTGATGTTTAACAATGCTTTGGAACTCTTCCATTGTTCTCGGAATTCTGCTGAAGTTTAAAATTGCTTTGGTACTCTTCCATTGTGCTCGGAATTCCGCTGATGTTTAATAATGCTTTTGGAACTCTTCCATTGTTCTCATAATTCCGCTGATGTTTAACAATGCTTTGGAACTCTTCCATTGTTCTCTGAATTCCAATGTAGTTTCAAAATGCTTTGGAACCCTTCCATTGTTCTCGGAATTCCGCTGAAGTCTAACAATGCTTTGGAACTCTTCCATTGTTATCGGAATTCTGCTGAAGTTTAAAAATGCTTTGGAACTCTTCCATTTTTCTCGGAATTCTGCTGAAGTTTAAAAATGCTTTGGAACTCTTCCATTGTTCTCGGAATTCTGCTGAAGTTTAAAAATGCTTTTGAACTTTTCCATTGTTCTCGGAATTCTGCTGAAGTTTAAAAAAGCTTTGGAACTCTTCCAATGTTCTCGGAATTCCGCTGATGTTTAATAATGTTTTTGGAACTCTTCCATTTTTCTCGGAATTCCGCTGATGTTTAACAGTGCTTTGGAACTTTTCCATTGTTCTCGGAATTCTGGTGAAGTTTAAAAATCCTTTGGAACTCTTCCATTGTTCATGGAATTCTGCTGAAGTTTAAAAAGCTTTGGAACTCTTCCATTGTTCTGGGAATTCTGCTGAAGTTTAAAATTGCTTTGGTACTCTTCCATTGTGCTCGGAATTCCGCTGATGTTTAATAATGCTTTTGGAACTCTTCCATTGTTCTCATAATTCCGCTGATGTTTAACAATGCTTTGGAACTCTTCCATTGTTCTCTGAATTCCACTGTAGTTTCAAAATGCTTTGGTACCCTTCCATTGTTCTCGGAATTCCGCTGAAGTTTAACAATGCTTTGGAACTCTTCTATTGTTATCGGAATTTTGCTGAAGTTTAAAAATGCTTTGGAACTCTTCCATTGTTCTTGGAATTCTGTAGTTTAAAAATGCTTTGGAACTTTTCCATTGTTCTCGGAATTCTGCTGAAGTTTAAAAAAGCTTTGGAACTCTTCCAATGTTCTCGGAATTCCGCTGATGTTTAATAATGCTTTTGGAACTCTTCCATTTTTCTCGGAATTCCGCTGATGTTTAACAATGCTTTGGAACTCTTCCATTGTTCTCGGAATTCTGGAGAAGTTTAAAAATGCTTTGGAACTCTTCCATTGTTCATGGAATTCTGCTGAAGTTTAAAAAGCTTTGGAACTCTTCCATTGTTCTGGGAATTCTGCTGAAGTTTAAAATTGCTTTGGAACTCTTCCATTGTCCTCGGAATTCCACTGATGTTTAATAATGCTTTTGGATCTCTTCCATTGTTCTCATAATTCCGCTGATGTTTAGCAATGCTTTGGAACTCTTCCATTGTTCTCGGAATTCTGCTGACGTTTAAAAATGCTTTGGAACTCTTAAATTGTTCACGGAAATCTGCTGAAGTTTAAAAAGCTTTGGAACTCTTCCATTGTTCTGGGAATTCTTCTGAAGTTTAAAAAGCTTTGGAGCTCTTCCATTGTTCTGGGAATTCTGCTGAAGATTAAAATTGCTTTGGTACTCTTCCATTGTTCTCGGAATTCTGCTGATGTTTAAAAATGCTTTGAAACTCTTCCATTGTTCACGGAAATCTGCTGAAGTTTAAAAAGCTTTGGAACTCTTCCATTGTTCTGGGAATTCTTCTGAAGTTTAAAAAGCTTTGGAACTATTCCATTGTTCTGGGAATTCTGCTGAAGATTAAAATTGCTTTGGTACTCTTCCATTGTTCTCTAAATTCTGCTGATGTTTAACAATGCTTTGGAACTCTTCCATTGTTCTCGGAATTCCGCTGATGTTTAACAATGCTTTGGAACTCTTCCATTGTTCTCTGAATTCCACTGTAGTTTCAAAATGCTTTGGAACCCTTCCATTGTTCTCGGAATTCCGCTGAAGTTTAACAATGCTTTGGAACTCTTCCATTGTAATCGGAATTCTGTTGAAGTTTAAAAATGCTTTGGAACTCTTCCATTTTTCACGGAATTCTGGTGAAGTTTAAAAAGCTTTGGAACTCTTCCATTGATCTGGGAATTATGCTGAAGTTTAAAATTGCTTTGGAACTCTTCCATTGTTCTCATAATTTCGCTGATGTTTATCAATGCTTTGGAACTCTTCCATTGTTCTCGGAATTCTGGTGAAGTTTAAAAATGCTTTGGAACTCTTCCATTGTTCACGGAATTCTGCTGAAGTTTAAAAAGCTTTGGAACTCTTCCATTGTCCTGGGAATTCTACTGAAGTTTAAAATTGCTTTGGAACTCTTCCATTGTGCTCGGAATTCAGCTGATGTTTAATAATGCTTTTGGAACTCTTCCATTGTTCTCATAATTCCGCTGATGTTTAACAATGCTTTGGAACTCTTCCATTGTTCTCTGAATTCCACTGTAGTTTCAAAATGCTTTGGAACCCTTCCATTGTTCTCGGAATTCCGCTGAAGTTTAACAATGCTTTGGAACTCTTCCATTGTTATCGGAATTCTGTTGAAGTTTAAAAATGCTTTGGAACTCTTCCATTTTTCACGGAATTCTGGTGAAGTTTAAAAAGCTTTGGAACTCTTCCATTGATCTGGGAATTCTGCTGAAGTTTAAAATTGCTTTGGAACTCTTCCATTGTTCTCATAATTTCGCTGATGTTTATCAATGCTTTGGAACTCTTCCATTGTTCTCGGAATTCTGGTGAAGTTTAAAAATGCTTTGGAACTCTTCCATTGTTCACGGAATTCTGCTGAAGTTTAAAAAGCTTTGGAACTCTTCCATTGTCCTGGGAATTCTACTGAAGTTTAAAATTGCTTTGGAACTCTTCCATTGTGCTCGGAATTCAGCTGATGTTTAATAATGCTTTTGGAACTCTTCCATTGTTCTCATAATTCCGCTGATGTTTAACAATGCTTTGGAACTCTTCCATTGTTCTCTGAATTCCACTGTAGTTTCAAAATGCTTTGGAACCCTTCCATTGTTCTCGGAATTCCGCTGAAGTTTAACAATGCTTTGGAACTCTTCCATTGTTATCGGAATTCTGTTGAAGTTTAAAAATGCTTTGGAACTCTTCCATTTTTCACGGAATTCTGGTGAAGTTTAAAAAGCTTTGGAACTCTTCCATTGATCTGGGAATTCTGCTGAAGTTTAAAATTGCTTTGGAACTCTTCCATTGTTCTCATAATTTCGCTGATGTTTATCAATGCTTTGGAACTCTTCCATTGTTCTCGGAATTCTGGTGAAGTTTAAAAATGCTTTGGAACTCTTCCATTGTTCACGGAATTCTGCTGAAGTTTAAAAAGCTTTGGAACTCTTCCATTGTCCTGGGAATTCTACTGAAGTTTAAAATTGCTTTGGAACTCTTCCATTGTGCTCGGAATTCAGCTGATGTTTAATAATGCTTTTGGAACTCTTCCATTGTTCTCATAATTCCGCTGATGTTTAACAATGCTTTGGAACTCTTCCATTGTTCTCGGAATTCTGCTGACGTTTAAACATGCTTTGGAACTCTTCCTTTGTTCACGGAAATCTGCTGAAGTTTAAAAAGCTTTGGAACTCTTCCATTGTTCTGAGAATTCTTCTGAAGTTTAAAAAGATCTGGAACTCTTCCATTGTTCTGGGAATTCTGCTGAAGATTAAAATTGCTTTGGAACTCTTCCATTGTGCTCGGAATTCAGCTGATGTTTAATAATGCTTTTGGAACTCTTCCATTGTTCTCATAATTCCGCTGATGTTTAACAATGCTTTGGAACTCTTCCATTGTTCTCGGAATTCTGCTGAAGTTTAAAAATGCTTTGGAACTCTTCCATTGTTCACGGAAATCTGCTGAAGTTTAAAAAGCTTTGGAACTCTTCCATTGTTCTGGGAATTCTTCTGAAGTTTAAAAAGCTTTGGAACTCTTCCATTGTTCTGGGAATTCTGCTGAAGATTAAAATTGCTTTGGTACTCTTCCATTGTTCTCTTAATTCTGCTGATGTTTAACAATGCTTTGGAACTCTTCCATTGTTCTCGGAATTCCGCTGATGTTTACCAATGCTTTGGAACTCTTCCATTGTTCTCTGAATTCCACTGTAGTTTCAAAATGCTTTGGAACCCTTCCATTGTTCTCGGAATTCCTCTGAAGTTTAACAATGCTTTGGAACTCTTCCATTATTATCGGAGTTCTGCTGAAGTTTAAAAATGCTTTGGAACTCTTCCATTGTCCTCGGAATTCCACTGATGTTTAATAATGCTTTTGGAACTCTTCCATTGTTCTCATAATTCCGCTGATGTTTAACAATGCTTTGGATCTCTTCCATTGTTCTCTGAATTCCAATGTAGTTTCAAAATGCTTTGGAACCCTTCCATTGTTCTCGGAATTCCGCTGAAGTCTAACAATGCTTTGGAACTCTTCCATTGTTATCGGAATTCTGCTGAAGTTTAAAAATGCTTTGGAACTCTTCCATTGTTCTCGGAATTCTGCTGAAGTTTAAAAATGCTTTGGAACTCTTCCATTGTTCTCGGAATTCTGCTGAAGTTTAAAAATGCTTTTGAACTTTTCCATTGTTCTCGGAATTCTGCTGAAGTTTAAAAAAGCTTTGGAACTCTTCCAATGTTCTCGGAATTCCGCTGATGTTTAATAATGTTTTTGGAACTCTTCCATTTTTCTCGGAATTCCGCTGATGTTTAACAGTGCTTTGGAACTTTTCCATTGTTCTCGGAATTCTGGTGAAGTTTAAAAATCCTTTGGAACTCTTCCATTGTTCATGGAATTCTGCTGAAGTTTAAAAAGCTTTGGAACTCTTCCATTGTTCTGGGAATTCTGCTGAAGTTTAAAATTGCTTTGGAACTCTTCCATTGTACTCGGAATTCCACTGATGTTTAATAATGCTTTTGGAACTCTTCCATTGTTCTCATAATTCCGCTGATGTTTAGCAATGCTTTGGAACTCTTCCATTGTTCTCGGAATTCTGCTGACGTTTAAAAATGCTTTGGAACTCTTCCATTGTTCACGGAAATCTGCTAAAGTTTAAAAAGCTTTGGAACTCTTCCATTGTTCTGGGAATTCTTCTGAAGTTTAAAAAGCTTTGGAACTCTTCCATTGTTCTGGGAATTCTGCTGAAGATTAAAATTGCTTTGGTACTCTTCCATTGTTCTCGTAATTCTGCTGATGTTTAACAATGCTTTGGAACTCTTCCATTGTTCTCGGAATTCCGCTGATGTTTAACAATGCTTTGGAACTCTTCCATTGTTCTCTGAATTCCACTGTAGTTTCAAAATGCTTTGGAACCCTTCCATTGTTCTCGGAATTCCGCTGAAGTTTAACAATGCTTTGGAACTCTTCCATTGTTATCGGAATTCTGCTGAAGTTTAAAAATGCTTTGGAACTCTTCCATTGTTCACGGAATTCTGCTGAAGTTTAAAAAGCTTTGGAACTCTTCCATTGTTCTCGGAATTCTGCTGAAGTTTAAAAATGCTTTGGAACTCTTCCATTGTTCACGGAAATCTGCTGAAGTTTAAAATGCTTTGGAACTCTTCCATTGTTCTGGGAATTCTTCTGAAGTTTAAAAAGCTTTGGAACTCTTCCATTGTTCTGGGAATTCTGCTGAAGATTAAAATTGCTTTGGTACTCTTCCATTGTTCTCTTAATTCTGCTGATGTTTAACAATGCTTTGGAACTCTTCCATTGTTCTCTGAATTCCACTGTAGTTTCAAAATGCTTTGGTACCCTTCCATTGTTCTCGGAATTCCGCTGAAGTTTAACAATGCTTTGGAACTCTTCTATTGTTATCGGAATTTTGCTGAAGTTTAAAAATGCTTTGGAACTCTTCCATTGTTCTCGGAATTCTGTAGTTTAAAAATGCTTTGGAACTTTTCCATTGTTCTCGGAATTCTGCTGAAGTTTAAAAAAGCTTTGGAACTCTTCCAATGTTCTCGGAATTCCGCTGATGTTTAATAATGCTTTTGGAACTCTTCCATTTTTCTCGGAATTCCGCTGATGTTTAACAATGCTTTGGAACTCTTCCATTGTTCTCGGAATTCTGGAGAAGTTTAAAAATGCTTTGGAACTCTTCCATTGTTCATGGAATTCTGCTGAAGTTTAAAAAGCTTTGGAACTCTTCCATTGTTCTAGGAATTCTGCTGAAGTTTAAAATTGCTTTGGAACTCTTCCATTGTCCTCGGAATTCCACTGATGTTTAATAATGCTTTTGGATCTCTTCCATTGTTCTCATAATTCCGCTGATGTTTAGCAATGCTTTGGAACTCTTCCATTGTTCTCGGAATTCTGCTGACGTTTAAAAATGCTTTGGAACTCTTAAATTGTTCACGGAAATCTGCTGAAGTTTAAAAAGCTTTGGAACTCTTCCATTGTTCTGGGAATTCTTCTGAAGTTTAAAAAGCTTTGGAGCTCTTCCATTGTTCTGGGAATTCTGCTGAAGATTAAAATTGCTTTGGTACTCTTCCATTGTTCTCGGAATTCTGCTGATGTTTAACAATGCTTTGAAACTCTTCCATTGTTCACGGAAATCTGCTGAAGTTTAAAAAGCTTTGGAACTCTTCCATTGTTCTGGGAATTCTTCTGAAGTTTAAAAAGCTTTGGAACTATTCCATTGTTCTGGGAATTCTGCTGAAGATTAATATTGCTTTGGTACTCTTCCATTGTTCTCTAAATTCTGCTGATGTTTAACAATGCTTTGGAACTCTTCCATTGTTCTCGGAATTCCGCTGATGTTTAACAATGCTTTGGAACTCTTCCATTGTTCTCTGAATTCCACTGTAGTTTCAAAATGCTTTGGAACCCTTCCATTGTTCTCGGAATTCCGCTGAAGTTTAACAATGCTTTGGAACTCCTCCATTGTTATCGGAATTCTGTTGAAGTTTAAAAATGCTTTGGAACTCTTCCATTTTTCACGGAATTCTGGTGAACTTTAAAAAGCTTTGGAACTCTTCCATTGATCTGGGAATTCTGCTGAAGTTTAAAAAGCTTTGGAACTCTTCCATTGTTCACGGAATTCTGCTGAAGTTTAAAAAGCTTTGGAACTCTTCCATTGTTCTGGGAATTCTGCTGAAGTTTAAAATTGCTTTGGAACTATTGTATTGTCCTCGGAATTCCACTGATGTTTAATAATGCTTTTGGAACTCTTCCATTGTTCTCTGAATTCCACTGTAGTTTCAAAATGCTTTGGAACCCTTCCATTGTTCTCGGAATTCCGCTGGAGTTTAACAATGCTTTGGAACTCTTCCATTGTTCTCTGAATTCCACTGTAGTTTCAAAATGCTTTGGAACCCTTCCATTGTTCTCGGAATTCCGCTGAAGTTTAACAATGCTTTGGAACTCTTCCATTGTTATCGGAATTCTGCTGAAGTTTAAAAATGCTTTGGAACTCTTCCATTGTTCTCGGAATTCTGCTGAAGTTTAAAAAAGCTTTGGAACTCTTCCAATGTTCTCAGAATTCCGCTGATGTTTAATAATGCTTTTGGAACTCTTCCATTTTTCTCGGAATTCCGCTGATGTTTAACAATGCTTTGGAACTCTTCCATTGTTCTCGGAATTCTGGTGAAGTTTAAAAAGTTTTGGAACTCTTCCATTGTTCTGGGATTTCTGCTGAAGTTTAAAATTGCTTTGGAACTCTTCCATTGTCCTCGGAATTCCACTGATGTTTAATAATGCTTTTGGAACTCTTCCATTGTTCTCATAATTCCGCTGATGTTTAACAATGCTTTGGATCTCTTCCATTGTTCTCTGAATTCCAATGTAGTTTCAAAATGCTTTGGAACCTTTCCATTGTTCTCGGAATTCCGCTGAAGTCTAACAATGCTTTGGAACTCTTCCATTGTTATCGGAATTCTGCTGAAGTTTAAAAATGCTTTGGAACTCTTCCATTGTTCTCGGAATTCTGCTGAAGTTTAAAAAAGCTTTGGAACTCTTCCAATGTTCTCGGAATTCCGCTGATGTTTAATAATGCTTTAGGAACTCTTCCATTTTTCTCGGAATTCCGCTGATGTTTAACAATGCTTTGGAACTCTTCCATTGTTCTTGGAATTCTGGTGAAGTTTAAAAAGCTTTGGAACTCTTCCATTGTTCTGGGATTTCTGCTGAAGTTTAAAATTGCTTTGGAACTCTTCCATTGTCCTCGGAATTCCACTGATGTTTAATAATGCTTTTGGAACTCTTCCATTGTTCTCATAATTCCGCTGATGTTTAACAATGCTTTGGATCTCTTCCATTGTTCTCTGAATTCCAATGTAGTTTCAAAATGCTTTGGAACCCTTCCATTGTTCTCGGAATTCCGCTGAAGTCTAACAATGCTTTGGAACTCTTCCATTGTTATCGGAATTCTGCTGAAGTTTAAAAATGCTTTGGAACTCTTCCATTGTTCTCGGAATTCTGCTGATGTTTAACAATGCTTTGGAACTCTTCCATTGTTCTCGGAATTCCGCTGATGTTTAACAATGCTTTGGAACTCTTCCACTGTTCTCTGAATTCCACTGTAGTTTCAAAATGCTTTGGAACCCTTCCATTGTTCTCGGAATTCCGCTGAAGTTTAACAATGCTTTGGAACTCTTCCATTGTTATCGGAATTCTGCTGAAGTTTAAAAATGCTTTGGAACTCTTCCATTGTTCACGGAATTCTGCTGAAGTTTAAAAAGCTTTGGAACTCTTCCATTGTTCTCGGAATTCTGCTGAAGTTTAAAAATGCTTTGGAACTCTTCCATTGTTCACGGAAATCTGCTGAAGTTTAAAATGCTTTGGAACTCTTCCATTGTTCTGGGAATTCTTCTGAAGTTTAAAAAGCTTTGGAACTCTTCCATTGTTCTGGGAATTCTGCTGAAGATTAAAATTGCTTTGGTACTCTTCCATTGTTCTCTTAATTCTGCTGATGTTTAACAATGCTTTGGAACTCTTCCATTGTTCTCATAATTCCGCTGATGTTTAACAATGCTTCGGATCTCTTCCATTGTTCTCTGAATTCCAATGTAGTTTCAAAATGCTTTGGAACCCTTCCATTGTTCTCGGAATTCCGCTGAAGTCTAACAATGCTTTGGAACTCTTCCATTGCTATCGGAATTCTGCTGAAGTTTAAAAATGCTTTGGAACTCTTCCATTGTTCTCGGAATTCTGCTGAAGTTTAAAAATGCTTTGGAACTCTTCCATTGTTCTCGGAATTCTGCTGAAGTTTAAAAATGCTTTTGAACTTTTCCATTGTTCTCGGAATTCTGCTGAAGTTTAAAAAAGCTTTGGAACTCTTCCAATGTTCTCGGAATTCCGCTGATGTTTAATAATGTTTTTGGAACTCTTCCATTTTTCTCGGAATTCCGCTGATGTTTAACAGTGCTTTGGAACTTTTCCATTGTTCTCGGAATTCTGGTGAAGTTTAAAAATCCTTTGGAACTCTTCCATTGTTCATGGAATTCTGCTGAAGTTTAAAAAGCTTTGGAACTCTTCCATTGTTCTGGGAATTCTGCTGAAGTTTAAAATTGCTTTGGAACTCTTCCATTGTACTCGGAATTCCACTGATGTTTAATAATGCTTTTGGAACTCTTCCATTGTTCTCATAATTCCGCTGATGTTTAGCAATGCTTTGGAACTCTTCCATTGTTCTCGGAATTCTGCTGACGTTTAAAAATGCTTTGGAACTCTTCCATTGTTCACGGAAATCTGCTAAAGTTTAAAAAGCTTTGGAACTCTTCCATTGTTCTGGGAATTCTTCTGAAGTTTTAAAAGCTTTGGAACTCTTCCATTGTTCTGGGAATTCTGCTGAAGATTAAAATTTCTTTGGTACTCTTCCATTGTTCTCGTAATTCTGCTGATGTTTAACAATGCTTTGGAACTCTTCCATTGTTCTCGGAATTCCGCTGATGTTTAACAATGCTTTGGAACTCTTCCACTGTTCTCTGAATTCCACTGTAGTTTCAAAATGCTTTGGAACCCTTCCATTGTTCTCGGAATTCCGCTGAAGTTTAACAATGCTTTGGAACTCTTCCATTGTTATCGGAATTCTGCTGAAGTTTAAAAATGCTTTGGAACTCTTCCATTGTTCACGGAATTCTGCTGAAGTTTAAAAAGCTTTGGAACTCTTCCATTGTTCTCGGAATTCTGCTGAAGTTTAAAAATGCTTTGGAACTCTTCCATTGTTCACGGAAATCTGCTGAATTTTAAAATGCTTTGGAACTCTTCCATTGTTCTGGGAATTCTTCTGAAGTTTAAAAAGCTTTGGAACTCTTCCATTGTTCTGGGAATTCTGCTGAAGATTAAAATTGCTTTGGTACTCTTCCATTGTTCTCTTAATTCTGCTGATGTTTAACAATGCTTTGGAACTCTTCCATTGTTCTCTGAATTCCACTGTAGTTTCAAAATGCTTTGGTACCCTTCCATTGTTCTCGGAATTCCGCTGAAGTTTAACAATGCTTTGGAACTCTTCTATTGTTATCGGAATTTTGCTGAAGTTTAAAAATGATTTGGAACTCTTCCATTGTTCTCGGAATTCTGTAGTTTAAAAATGCTTTGGAACTTTTCCATTGTTCTCGGAATTCTGCTGAAGTTTAAAAAAGCTTTGGAACCCTTCCAATGTTCTCGGAATTCCGCTGATGTTTAATAATGCTTTTGGAACTCTTCCATTTTTCTCGGAATTCCGCTGATGTTTAACAATGCTTTGGAACTCTTCCATTGTTCTCGGAATTCTGGAGAAGTTTAAAAATGCTTTGGAACTCTTCCATTGTTCATGGAATTCTGCTGAAGTTTAAAATTGCTTTGGAACTCTTCCATTGTCCTCGGAATTCCACTGATGTTTAATAATGCTTTTGGATCTCTTCCATTGTTCTCATAATTCCGCTGATGTTTAGCAATGCTTTGGAACTCTTCCATTGTTCTCGGAATTCTGCTGACGTTTAAAAATGCTTTGGAACTCTTAAATTGTTCACGGAAATCTGCTGAAGTTTAAAAAGCTTTGGAACTCTTCCATTGTTCTGGGAATTCTTCTGAAGTTTAAAAAGCTTTGGAGCTCTTCCATTGTTCTGGGAATTCTGCTGAAGATTAAAATTGCTTTGGTACTCTTCCATTGTTCTCGGAATTCTGCTGATGTTTAACAATGCTTTGAAACTCTTCCATTGTTCACGGAAATCTGCTGAAGTTTAAAAAGCTTTGGAACTCTTCCATTGTTCTGGGAATTCTTCTGAAGTTTAAAAAGCTTTGGAACTATTCCATTGTTCTGGGAATTCTGCTGAAGATTAATATTGCTTTGGTACTCTTCCATTGTTCTCTAAATTCTGCTGATGTTTAACAATGCTTTGGAACTCTTCCATTGTTCTCGGAATTCCGCTGATGTTTAACAATGCTTTGGAACTCTTCCATTGTTCTCTGAATTCCACTGTAGTTTCAAAATGCTTTGGAACCCTTCCATTGTTCTCGGAATTCCGCTGAAGTTTAACAATGCTTTGGAACTCTTCCATTGTTATCGGAATTCTGCTGAAGTTTAAAAAGCTTTGGAACTCTTCCATTGTTCACGGAATTCTGCTGAAGTTTAAAAAGCTTTGGAACTCTTCCATTGTTCTGGGAATTCTGCTGAAGTTTAAAATTGCTTTGGAACTATTCCATTGTCCTCGGAATTCCACTGATGTTTAATAATGCTTTTGGAACTCTTCCATTGTTCTCATAATTTCGCTGATGTTTATCAATGCTTTGGAACTCTTCCATTGTTCTCGGAATTCTGGTGAAGTTTAAAAATGCTTTGGAACTCTTCCATTGTTCACGGAATTCTGCTGAAGTTTAAAAAGCTTTGGAACTCTTCCATTGTCCTGGGAATTCTGCTGAAGTTTAAAATTGCTTTGGAACTCTTCCATTGTGCTCGGAATTCAGCTGATGTTTAATAATGCTTTTGGAACTCTTCCATTGTTCTCATAATTCCGCTGATGTTTAACAATGCTTTGGAACTCTTCCATTGTTCTCGGAATTCTGCTGAAGTTTAAAATTGCTTTGGTACTCTTCCATTGTGCTCGGAATTCCGCTGATGTTTAATAATGCTTTTGGAACTCTTCCATTGTTCTCATAATTCCGCTGATGTTTAACAATGCTTTGGAACTCTTCCATTGTTCTCTGAATTCCAATGTAGTTTCAAAATGCTTTGGAACCCTTCCATTGTTCTCGGAATTCCGCTGAAGTCTAACAATGCTTTGGAACTCTTCCATTGTTATCGGAATTCTGCTGAAGTTTAAAAATGCTTTGGAACTCTTCCATTTTTCTCGGAATTCTGCTGAAGTTTAAAAATGCTTTGGAACTCTTCCATTGTTTTCGGAATTCTGCTGAAGTTTAAAAATGCTTTTGAACTTTTCCATTGTTCTCGGAATTCTGCTGAAGTTTAAAAAAGCTTTGGAACTCTTCCAATGTTCTCGGAATTCCGCTGATGTTTAAAAATGTTTTTGGAACTCTTCCATTTTTCTCGGAATTCCGCTGATGTTTAACAGTGCTTTGGAACTTTTCCATTGTTCTCGGAATTCTGGTGAAGTTTAAAAATCCTTTGGAACTCTTCCATTGTTCATGGAATTCTGCTGAAGTTTAAAAAGCTTTGGAACTCTTCCATTGTTCTGGGAATTCTGCTGAAGTTTAAAATTGCTTTGGAACTCTTCCATTGTACTCGGAATTCCACTGATGTTTAATAATGCTTTTGGAACTCTTCCATTGTTCTCATAATTCCGCTGATGTTTCACAATGCTTTGGAACTCTTCCATTGTTCTCGGAATTCCGCTGACGTTTAACAATGCTTTGGAACTCTTCCATTGTTCACGGAATTCTGCTGAAGTTTAAAAAGCTTTGGAACTCTTCCATTGTTCTGGGAATTCTGCTGAAGTTTAAAAAGCTTTGGAACTCTTCAATTGTTCTGGGAATTCTGCTGAAGTTTAAAATTGCTTTGGAACTCTTCCATTGTCCTCGGAATTCCACTGATGTTTAAAAATGCTTTTGGAACTCTTCCATTGTTCTCATAATTTCGCTGATGTTTAACAATGCTTTGGAACTCTTCCATTGTGCTCGGAATTCAGCTGATGTTTAATAATGCTTTTGGAACTCTTCCATTGTTCTCATAATTCCGCTGATGCTTAACAATGCTTTGGAACTCTTGCATTGTTCTAGTAATTCTGCTGAAGTTTAAAAATGCTTTGGAAATCTTCCATTGTTCACGGAAATCTGCTGAAGTTTAAAAAGCTTTGGAACTCTTCCATTGTTCTGGGAATTCTTCTGAAGTTTAAAAAGCTTTGGAAGTATTCCATTGTTCTGGGAATTCTGCTGAAGATTAAAATTGCTTTGGTACTCTTCCATTGTTCTCTAAATTCTGCTGATGTTTAACAATGCTTTGGAACTCTTCCATTGTTCTCGGAATTCCGCTGATGTTTAACAATGCTTTGGAACTCTTCCATTGTTCTCTGAATTCCACTGTAGTTTCAAAATGCTTTGGAACCCTTCCATTATTCTCGGAATTCCGCTGAAGTTTAACAATGCTTTGGAACTCTTCCATTGTTATCGGAATTCTCCTGAAGTTTAAAAATGCTTTGGAACTCTTCCATTTTTCACGGAATTCTGGTGAAGTTTAAAAAGCTTTGGAACTCTTCCATTGATCTGGGAATTCTGCTGAAGTTTAAAATTGCTTTGGAACTCTTCCATTGTTCACGGAATTCTGCTGAAGTTTAAAAAGCTTTGGAACTCTTCCATTGTTCTGGGAATTCTGCTGAAGTTTAAAATTGCTTTGGAACTATTCCATTGTCCTCGGAATTCCACTGATGTTTAATAATGCTTTTCGAACTCTTCCATTGTTCTCATAATTTCGCTGATGTTTATCAATGCTTTGGAACTCTTCCATTGATCTCGGAATTCTGGTGAAGATTAAAAATGCTTTGGAACTCTTCCATTGTTCACGGAATTCTGCTGAAGTTTAAAAAGCTTTGGAACTCTTCCATTGTTCTGGGAATTCTACTGAAGTTTAAAATTGCTTTGGAACTCTTCCATTGTGCTCGGAATTCAGCTGATGTTTAATAATGCTTTTGGAACTCTTCCATTGTTCTCATAATTCCGCTGATGTTTAACAATGCTTTGGAACTCTTCCATTGTTCTCGGAATTCTGCTGACGTTTAAAAATGCTTTGGAACTCTTCCTTTGTTCACGGAAATCTGCTGAAGTTTAAAAAGCTTTGGAACTCTTCCATTGTTCTGAGAATTCTTCTGAAGTTTAAAAAGATCTGGAACTCTTCCATTGTTCTGGGAATTCTGCTGAAGATTAAAATTGCTTTGGAACTGTTCCATTGTGCTCGGAATTCAGCTGATGTTTAATAATGCTTTTGGAACTCTTCCATTGTTCTCATAATTCCGCTGATGTTTAACAATGCTTTGGAACTCTTCCATTGTTCTCGGAATTCTGCTGAAGTTTAAAAATGCTTTGGAACTCTTCCATTGTTCACGGAAATCTGCTGAAGTTTAAAAAGCTTTGGAACTCTTCCATTGTTCTATGAATTCTTCTGAAGTTTAAAAAGCTTTGGAACTCTTCCATTGTTCTGGGAATTCTGCTGAAGATTAAAATTGCTTTGGTACTCTTCCATTGTTCTCGTATTTCTGCTGATGTTTAACAATGCTTTGGAACTCTTCCATTGTTCTCGGAATTCCGCTGATGTTTAACAATGCTTTGGAACTCTTCCATTGTTCTCTGAATTCCACTGTAGTTTCAAAATGCTTTGGTACCCTTCCATTGTTCTCGGAATTCCGCTGAAGTTTAACAATGCTTTGGAACTCTTCCATTGTTATCGGAATTCTGCTGAAGTTTAAAAATGCTTTGGAACTCTTCCATTGTTCACGGAATTCTGCTGAAGTTTAAAAAGCTTTGGAACTCTTCCATTGTTCTCGGAATTCTGCTGAAGTTTAAAAATGCTTTGGAACTCTTCCATTGTTCACGGAAATCTGCTGAAGTTTAAAATGCTTTGGAACTCTTCCATTGTTCTGGGAATTCTTCTGAAGTTTAAAAAGCTTTGGAACTCTTCCATTGTTCTGGGAATTCTGCTGAAGATTAAAATTGCTTTGGTACTCTTCCATTGTTCTCTTAATTCTGCTGATGTTTAACAATGCTTTGGAACTCTTCCATTGTTCTCTGAATTCCACTGTAGTTTCAAAATGCTTTGGTACCCTTCCATTGTTCTCGGAATTCCGCTGAAGTTTAACAATGCTTTGGAACTCTTCTATTGTTATCGGAATTTTGCTGAAGTTTAAAAATGCTTTGGAACTCTTCCATTGTTCTCAGAATTCTGTAGTTTAAAAATGCTTTGGAACTTTTCCATTGTTCTCGGAATTCTGCTGAAGTTTAAAAAAGCTTTGGAACTCTTCCAATGTTCTCGGAATTCCGCTGATGTTTAATAATGCTTTTGGAACTCTTCCATTTTTCTCGGAATTCCGCTGATGTTTAACAATGCTTTGGAACTCTTCCATTGTTCTCGGAATTCTGGAGAAGTTTAAAAATGCTTTGGAACTCTTCCATTGTTCACGGAATTCTGCTGAAGTTTAAAAAGCTTTGGAACTCTTCCATTGTTCTGGGAATTCTGCTGAAGTTTAAAATTGCTTTGGTACTCTTCCATTGTGCTCGGAATTCCGCTGATGTTTAATAATGCTTTTGGAACTCTTCCATTGTTCTCATAATTCCGCTGATGTTTAACAATGCTTTGGAACTCTTCCATTGTTCTCTGAATTCCAATGTAGTTTCAAAATGCTTTGGAACCCTTCCATTGTTCTCGGAATTCTGCTGAAGTCTAACAATGCTTTGGAACTCTTCCATTGTTATCGGAATTCTGCTGAAGTTTAAAAATGCTTTGGAACTCTTCCATTGTTCTCGGAATTCTGCTGAAGTTTAAAAAAGCTTTGGAACTCTTCCAATGTTCTCGGAATTCCGCTGATGTTTAATAATGCTTTTGGAACTCTTCCATTTTTCTCGGAATTCCGCTGATGTTTAACAATGCTTTGGAACTCTTCCATTGTTCTTGGAATTCTGGTGAAGTTTAAAAAGCTTTGGAACTCTTCCATTGTTCTGGGAGTTCTTCTGAAGTTTAAAATTGCTTTGGAACTCTTCCATTGTCCTCGGAATTCCACTGATGTTTAATAATGCTTTTGGAACTCTTCCATTGTTCTCATAATTCCGCTGATGTTTAACAATGCTTTGGAACTCTTCCATTGTTCTCGGAATTCCGCTGATGTTTAACAATGCTTTGGAACTCTTCCATTGTTCTCGGAATTCTGGTGAAGTTTAAAAATGCTTTGGAACTCTTCCATTGTTCACGGAATTCTGCTGAAGTTTAAAAAGCTTTGGAACTCTTCCATTGTTCTGGGAATTCTGCTGAAGTTTAAAATTGCTTTGGTACTCTTCCATTGTGCTCGGAATTCCGCTGATGTTTAATAATGCTTTTGGAACTCTTCCATTGTTCTCATAATTCCGCTGATGTTTAACAATGCTTTGGAACCCTTCCATTGTTCTCGGAATTCCGCTGAAGTCTAACAATGCTTTGGAACTCTTCCATTGTTATCGGAATTCTGCTGAAGTTTAAAAATGCTTTGGAACTCTTCCATTGTTCTCGGAATTCTGCTGAAGTTTAAAAATGCTTTGGAACTCTTCCATTGTTCACGGAATTCTGCTGAAGTTTAAAAAGCTTTGGAACTCTTCCATTGTTCTGGGAATTCTGCTGAAGTTTAAAATTGCTTTGGTACTCTTCCATTGTGCTCGGAATTCCGCTGATGTTTAATAATGCTTTTGGAACTCTTCCATTGTTCTCATAATTCCGCTGATGTTTAACAATGCTTTGGAACCCTTCCATTGTTCTCGGAATTCCGCTGAAGTCTAACAATGCTTTGGAACTCTTCCATTGTTATCGGAATTCTGCTGAAGTTTAAAAATGCTTTGGAACTCTTCCATTGTTCTCGGAATTCTGCTGAAGTTTAAAAATGCTTTTGTACTTTTCCATTGTTCTCGGAATTCTGCTGAAGTTTAAAAAAGCTTTGGAACTCTTCCAATGTTCTCGGAATTCCGCTGATGTTTAATAATGCTTTTGGAACTCTTCCATTTTTCTCGGAATTCCGCTGATGTTTAACAGTGCTTTGGAACTTTTCCATTGTTCTCAGAATTCTGGTGAAGTTTAAAAATGCTTTGGAACTCTTCCATTGTTCATGGAATTCTGCTGAAGTTTAAAAAGCTTTGGAACTCTTCCATTGTTCTGGGAATTCTGCTGAAGTTTAAAATTGCTTTGGAACTCTTCCATTGTACTCGGAATTCCACTGATGTTTAATAATGCTTTTGGAACTCTTCCATTGTTCTCATAATTCCGCTGATGTTTAGCAATGCTTTGGAACTCTTCCATTGTTCTCGGAATTCTGCTGACGTTTAAAAATGCTTTGGAACTCTTCCATTGTTCACGGAAATCTGCTGAAGTTTAAAAAGCTTTGGAACTCTTCCATTGTTCTCGTAATTCTGCTGATGTTTAACAATGCTTTGGAACTCTTCCATTGTTCTCGGAATTCCGCTGATGTTTAACAATGCTTTGGAACTCTTCCATTGTTCTCTGAATTCCACTGTAGTTTCAAAATGCTTTGGAACCCTTCCATTGTTCTCGGAATTCCGCTGAAGTTTAACAATGCTTTGGAACTCTTCCATTATTATCGGAATTCTGCTGAGGTTTAAAAATGCTTTGGAACTCTTCCATTGTTCACGGAATTCTGCTGAAGTTTAAAAAGCTTTGGAACTCTTCCATTGTTCTCGGAATTCTGCTGAAGTATGAAAATGCTTTGGAACTCTTCCGATGTTCACGGAAATCTGCTGAAGTTTAAAATGCTTTGGAACTCTTCCATTGTTCTGGGAATTCTTCTGAAGTTTAAAAAGCTTTGGAACTCTTCCATTGTTCTGGGAATTCTGCTGAAGATTAAAATTGCTTTGGTACTCTTCCATTGTTCTCTTAATTCTGCTGATGTTTAACAATGCTTTGGAACTCTTCCATTGTTCTCTGAATTCCACTGTAGTTTCAAAATGCTTTGGTACCCTTCCATTGTTCTCGGAATTCCGCTGAAGTTTAACAATGCTTTGGAACTCTTCTATTGTTATCGGAATTTTGCTGAAGTTTAAAAATGCTTTGGAACTCTTCCATTGTTCTCGGAATTCTGTAGTTTAAAAATGCTTTTTAACTTTTCCATTGTTCTCGGAATTCTGCTGAAGTTTAAAAAAGCTTTGGAACTCTTCCAATGTTCTCGGAATTCCGCTGATGTTTAATAATGCTTTTGGAACTCTTCCATTTTTCTCGGAATTCCGCTGATGTTTAACAATGCTTTGGAACTCTTCCATTGTTCTCGGAATTCTGGATAAGTTTAAAAATGCTTTGGAACTCTTCCATTGTTCATGGAATTCTGCTGAAGTTTAAAAAGCTTTGGAACTCTTCCATTGTTCTGGGAATTCTGCTGAAGATTAAAATTGCTTTGGTACTCTTCCATTGTTCTCGTAATTATGCTGATGTTTAACAATGCTTTGGAACTCTTCCATTGTTCTCGGAATTCCGCTGATGTTTACCAATGCTTTGGAACTCTTCCATTGTTCTCTGAATTCCACTGTAGTTTCAAAATGCTTTGGAACCCTTCCATTGTTCTCGGAATTCCGCTGAAGTTTAACAATGCTTTAGAACTCTTCCATTATTATCGGAATTCTGCTGAAGTTTAAAAATGCTTTGGAACTCTTCCATTGTTCTCGGAATTCTGCTGAAGTTTAAAAATGCTTTTGAACTTTTCCATTGTTCTTGGAATTCTGGTGAAGTTTAAAAAGCTTTGGAACTCTTCCATGGTTCTGGGAGTTCTGCTGAAGTTTAAAATTGCTTTGGAACTCTTCGATTGTCCTCGGAATTCCACTGATGTTTAATAATGCTTTTGGAACTCTTCCATTGTTCTCATAATTCCGCTGATGTTTAGCAATGCTTTGGAACTCTTCCATTGTTCTCATAATTCTGCTGATGTTTAACAATGCTTTGGAATTTTTCCATTGTTCTCGGAATTCTGGTGAAGTTTAAAAATGCTTTGGAACTCTTCCATTGTTCACGGTATTCTGCTGAAGTTTAAAAAGCTTTGGAACTCTTCCATTGTTCTGGGAATTCTGCTGAAGTTTAAAAATGCTTTTGTACTTTTCCATTGTTCTCGGAATTCTGCTGAAGTTTAAAAAAGCTTTGGAACTCTTCCAATGTTCTCGGAATTCCGCTGATGTTTAATAATGCTTTTGGAACTCTTCCATTTTTCTCGGAATTCCGCTGATGTTTAACAGTGCTTTGGAACTTTTCCATTGTTCTCAGAATTCTGGTGAAGTTTAAAAATGCTTTGGAACTCTTCCATTGTTCATGGAATTCTGCTGAAGTTTAAAAAGCTTTGGAACTCTTCCATTGTTCTGGGAATTCTGCTGAAGTTTAAAATTGCTTTGGAACTCTTCCATTGTACTCGGAATTCCACTGATGTTTAATAATGCTTTTGGAACTCTTCCATTGTTCTCATAATTCCGCTGATGTTTAGCAATGCTTTGGAACTCTTCCATTGTTCTCATAATTCTGCTGATGTTTAACAATGCTTTGGAACTTTTCCATTGTTCTCGGAATTCTGGTGAAGTTTAAAAATGCTTTGGAACTCTTCCATTGTTCACGGAACTCTGCTGAAGTTTAAAAAGCTTTGGAACTCTTCCATTGTTCTGGGAATTCTGCTGAAGTTTAAAATTGCTGTGGAACTCTTCCATTGTACTCGGAATTCCACTGATGTTTAATAATGCTTTTGGAACTCTTCCATTGTTCTCATAATTCCGCTGATGTTTAGCAATGCTTTGGAACTCTTCCATTGTTCTCGGAATTCTGCTGAAGTTTAAAAATGCTTTGGAACTCTTCCATTGTTCACGGAAATCTGCTGAAGTTTAAAAAGCTTTGGAACTCTTCCATTGTTCTGGGAATTCTGCTGAAGTTTAAAATTGCTGTGGAACTCTTCCATTGTACTCGGAATTCCACTGATGTTTAATAATGCTTTTGGAACTCTTCCATTGTTCTCGTAATTCTGCTGATGTTTAACAATGCTTTGGAACTCTTCCATTGTTCTCGGAATTCCGCTGATGTTTAACAATGCTTTGGAACTCTTCCATTGTTCTCTGAATTCCACTGTAGTTTCAAAATGCTTTGGAAACCTTCCATTGTTCTCGGAATTCCGCTGAAGTTTAACAATGCTTTGGAACTCTTCCATTGTTATCGGAATTCTGCTGAAGTTTAAAAATGCTTTGGAACTCTTCCATTTTTCACGGAATTCTGCTGAAGTTTAAAAAGCTTTGGAACTCTTCCATTGTTCTAGGAATTCTGCTGAAGTTTAAAAATGCTTTGGAAATCTTCCATTGTTCACGGAAATCTGCTGAAGTTTAAAAAGCTTTGGAACTCTTCCATTGTTCTGGGAATTCTTCTGAAGTTTAAAAAGCTTTGGAAGTATTCCATTGTTCTGGGAATTCTGCTGAAGATTAAAATTGCTTTGGTACTCTTCCATTGTTCTCTAAATTCTGCTGATGTTTAACAATGCTTTGGAACTCTTCCATTGTTCTCGGAATTCCGCTGATGTTTAACAATGCTTTGGAACTCTTCCATTGTTCTCTGAATTCCACTGTAGTTTCAAAATGCTTTGGAACCCTTCCATTATTCTCGGAATTCCGCTGAAGTTTAACAATGCTTTGGAACTCTTCCATTGTTATCGGAATTCTGCTGAAGTTTAAAAATGCTTTGGAACTCTTCCATTTTTCACGGAATTCTGGTGAAGTTTAAAAAGCTTTGGAACTCTTCCATTGTTCTGGGAATTCTGCTGAAGTTTAAAATTGCTTTGGTACTCTTCCATTGTGCTCGGAATTCCGCTGATGTTTAATAATGCTTTTGGAACTCTTCCATTGTTCTCATAATTCCGCTGATGTTTAACAATGCTTTGGAACTCTTCCATTGTTCTCTGAATTCCAATGTAGTTTCAAAATGCTTTGGAACCCTTCCATTGTTCTCGGAATTCTGCTGAAGTCTAACAATGCTTTGGAACTCTTCCATTGTTATCGGAATTCTGCTGAAGTTTAAAAATGCTTTGGAACTCTTCCATTGTTCTCGGAATTCTGCTGAAGTTTAAAAAAGCTTTGGAACTCTTCCAATGTTCTCGGAATTCCGCTGATGTTTAATAATGCTTTTGGAACTCTTCCATTTTTCTCGGAATTCCGCTGATGTTTAACAATGCTTTGGAACTCTTCCATTGTTCTTGGAATTCTGGTGAAGTTTAAAAAGCTTTGGAACTCTTCCATTGTTCTGGGAGATCTGCTGAAGTTTAAAATTGCTTTGGAACTCTTCCATTGTCCTCGGAATTCCACTGATGTTTAATAATGCTTTTGGAACTCTTCCATTGTTCTCATAATTCCGCTGATGTTTAACAATGCTTTGGAACTCTTCCATTGTTCTCGGAATTCCGCTGATGTTTAACAATGCTTTGGAACTCTTCCATTGTTCTCGGAATTCTGGTGAAGTTTAAAAATGCTTTGGAACTCTTCCATTGTTCACGGAATTCTGCTGAAGTTTAAAAAGCTTTGGAACTCTTCCATTGTTCTGGGAATTCTGCTGAAGTTTAAAATTGCTTTGGTACTCTTCCATTGTGCTCGGAATTCCGCTGATGTTTAATAATGCTTTTGGAACTCTTCCATTGTTCTCATAATTCCGCTGATGTTTAACAATGCTTTGGAACCCTTCCATTGTTCTCGGAATTCCGCTGAAGTCTAACAATGCTTTGGAACTCTTCCATTGTTATCGGAATTCTGCTGAAGTTTAAAAATGCTTTGGAACTCTTCCATTGTTCTCGGAATTCTGCTGAAGTTTAAAAATGCTTTTGTACTTTTCCATTGTTCTCGGAATTCTGCTGAAGTTTAAAAAAGCTTTGGAACTCTTCCAATGTTCTCGGAATTCCGCTGATGTTTAATAATGCTTTTGGAACTCTTCCATTTTTCTCGGAATTCCGCTGATGTTTAACAGTGCTTTGGAACTTTTCCATTGTTCTCAGAATTCTGGTGAAGTTTAAAAATGCTTTGGAACTCTTCCATTGTTCATGGAATTCTGCTGAAGTTTAAAAAGCTTTGGAACTCTTCCATTGTTCTGGGAATTCTGCTGAAGTTTAAAATTGCTTTGGAACTCTTCCATTGTACTCGGAATTCCACTGATGTTTAATAATGCTTTTGGAACTCTTCCATTGTTCTCATAATTCCGCTGATGTTTAGCAATGCTTTGGAACTCTTCCATTGTTCTCGGAATTCTGCTGACGTTTAAAAATGCTTTGGAACTCTTCCATTGTTCACGGAAATCTGCTAAAGTTTAAAAAGCTTTGGAACTCTTCCATTGTTCTGGGAATTCTTCTGAAGTTTAAAAAGCTTTGGAACTCTTCCATTGTTCTGGGAATTCTGCTGAAGATTAAAATTGCTTTGGTACTCTTCCATTGTTCTCGTAATTCTGCTGATGTTTAACAATGCTTTGGAACTCTTCCATTGTTCTCGGAATTCCGCTGATGTTTAACAATGCTTTGGAACTCTTCCATTGTTCTCTGAATTCCACTGTAGTTTCAAAATGCTTTGGAACCCTTCCATTGTTCTCGGAATTCCGCTGAAGTTTAACAATGCTTTGGAACTCTTCCATTATTATCGGAATTCTGCTGAGGTTTAAAAATGCTTTGGAACTCTTCCATTGTTCACGGAATTCTGCTGAAGTTTAAAAAGCTTTGGAACTCTTCCATTGTTCTCGGAATTCTGCTGAAGTATGAAAATGCTTTGGAACTCTTCCGATGTTCACGGAAATCTGCTGAAGTTTAAAATGCTTTGGAACTCTTCCATTGTTCTGGGAATTCTTCTGAAGTTTAAAAAGCTTTGGAACTCTTCCATTGTTCTGGGAATTCTGCTGAAGATTAAAATTGCTTTGGTACTCTTCCATTGTTCTCTTAATTCTGCTGATGTTTAACAATGCTTTGGAACTCTTCCATTGTTCTCTGAATTCCACTGTAGTTTCAAAATGCTTTGGTACCCTTCCATTGTTCTCGGAATTCCGCTGAAGTTTAACAATGCTTTGGAACTCTTCTATTGTTATCGGAATTTTGCTGAAGTTTAAAAATGCTTTGGAACTCTTCCATTGTTCTCGGAATTCTGTAGTTTAAAAATGCTTTTTAACTTTTCCATTGTTCTCGGAATTCTGCTGAAGTTTAAAAAAGCTTTGGAACTCTTCCAATGTTCTCGGAATTCCGCTGATGTTTAATAATGCTTTTGGAACTCTTCCATTTTTCTCGGAATTCCGCTGATGTTTAACAATGCTTTGGAACTCTTCCATTGTTCTCGGAATTCTGGAGAAGTTTAAAAATGCTTTGGAACTCTTCCATTGTTCATGGAATTCTGCTGAAGTTTAAAAAGCTTTGGAACTCTTCCATTGTTCTGGGAATTCTGCTGAAGATTAAAATTGCTTTGGTACTCTTCCATTGTTCTCGTAATTATGCTGATGTTTAACAATGCTTTGGAACTCTTCCATTGTTCTCGGAATTCCGCTGATGTTTACCAATGCTTTGGAACTCTTCCATTGTTCTCTGAATTCCACTGTAGTTTCAAAATGCTTTGGAACCCTTCCATTGTTCTCGGAATTCCGCTGAAGTTTAACAATGCTTTAGAACTCTTCCATTATTATCGGAATTCTGCTGAAGTTTAAAAATGCTTTGGAACTCTTCCATTGTTCTCGGAATTCTGCTGAAGTTTAAAAATGCTTTTGAACTTTTCCATTGTTCTTGGAATTCTGGTGAAGTTTAAAAAGCTTTGGAACTCTTCCATGGTTCTGGGAGTTCTGCTGAAGTTTAAAATTGCTTTGGAACTCTTCCATTGTCCTCGGAATTCCACTGATGTTTAATAATGCTTTTGGAACTCTTCCATTGTTCTCATAATTCCGCTGATGTTTAGCAATGCTTTGGAACTCTTCCATTGTTCTCATAATTCTGCTGATGTTTAACAATGCTTTGGAATTTTTCCATTGTTCTCGGAATTCTGGTGAAATTTAAAAATGCTTTGGAACTCTTCCATTGTTCACGGTATTCTGCTGAAGTTTAAAAAGCTTTGGAACTCTTCCATTGTTCTGGGAATTCTGCTGAAGTTTAAAATTGCTGTGGAACTCTTCCATTGTACTCGGAATTCCACTGATGTTTAATAATGCTTTTGGAACTCTTCCATTGTTCTCATAATTCCGCTGATGTTTAGCAATGCTTTGGAACTCTTCCATTGTTCTCGGAATTCTGCTGAAGTTTAAAAATGCTTTGGAACTCTTCCATTGTTCACGGAAATCTGCTGAAGTTTAAAAAGCTTTGGAACTCTTCCATTGTTCTGGGAATTCTGCTGAAGTTTAAAATTGCTGTGGAACTCTTCCATTGTACTCGGAATTCCACTGATGTTTAATAATGCTTTTGGAACTCTTCCATTGTTCTCGTAATTCTGCTGATGTTTAACAATGCTTTGGAACTCTTCCATTGTTCTCGGAATTCCGCTGATGTTTAACAATGCTTTGGAACTCTTCCATTGTTCTCTGAATTCCACTGTAGTTTCAAAATGCTTTGGAAACCTTCCATTGTTCTCGGAATTCCGCTGAAGTTTAACAATGCTTTGGAACTCTTCCATTGTTATCGGAATTCTGCTGAAGTTTAAAAATGCTTTGGAACTCTTCCATTTTTCACGGAATTCTGCTGAAGTTTAAAAAGCTTTGGAACTCTTCCATTGTTCTAGGAATTCTGCTGAAGTTTAAAAATGCTTTGGAAATCTTCCATTGTTCACGGAAATCTGCTGAAGTTTAAAAAGCTTTGGAACTCTTCCATTGTTCTGGGAATTCTTCTGAAGTTTAAAAAGCTTTGGAAGTATTCCATTGTTCTGGGAATTCTGCTGAAGATTAAAATTGCTTTGGTACTCTTCCATTGTTCTCTAAATTCTGCTGATGTTTAACAATGCTTTGGAACTCTTCCATTGTTCTCGGAATTCCGCTGATGTTTAACAATGCTTTGGAACTCTTCCATTGTTCTCTGAATTCCACTGTAGTTTCAAAATGCTTTGGAACCCTTCCATTATTCTCGGAATTCCGCTGAAGTTTAACAATGCTTTGGAACTCTTCCATTGTTATCGGAATTCTGCTGAAGTTTAAAAATGCTTTGGAACTCTTCCATTTTTCACGGAATTCTGGTGAAGTTTAAAAAGCTTTGGAACTCTTCCATTGATCTGGGAATTCTGCTGAAGTTTAAAATGGCTTTGGAACTCTTCCATTGTTCACGGAATTCTGCTGAAGTTTAAAAAGCTTTGGAACTCTTCCATTGTTCTGGGAATTCTGCTGAAGTTTAAAATTGCTTTGGAACTATTCCATTGTCCTCGGAATTCCACTGATGTTTAATAATGCTTTTCGAACTCTTCCATTGTTCTCATAATTTCGCTGATGTTTATCAATGCTTTGGAACTCTTCCATTGATCTCGGAATTCTGGTGAAGATTAAAAATGCTTTGGAACTCTTCCATTGTTCACGGAATTCTGCTGAAGTTTAAAAAGCTTTGGAACTCTTCCATTGTTCTGGGAATTCTACTGAAGTTTAAAATTGCTTTGGAACTCTTCCATTGTGCTCGGAATTCAGCTGATGTTTAATAATGCTTTTGGAACTCTTCCATTGTTCTCATAATTCCGCTGATGTTTAACAATGCTTTGGAACTCTTCCATTGTTCTCGGAATTCTGCTGACGTTTAAAAATGCTTTGGAACTCTTCCTTTGTTCACGGAAATCTGCTGAAGTTTAAAAAGCTTTGGAACTCTTCCATTGTTCTGAGAATTCTTCTGAAGTTTAAAAAGATCTGGAACTCTTCCATTGTTCTGGGAATTCTGCTGAAGATTAAAATTGCTTTGGAACTCTTCCATTGTGCTCGGAATTCAGCTGATGTTTAATAATGCTTTTGGAACTCTTCCATTGTTCTCATAATTCCGCTGATGTTTAACAATGCTTTGGAACTCTTCCATTGTTCTCGGAATTCTGCTGAAGTTTAAAAATGCTTTGGAACTCTTCCATTGTTCACGGAAATCTGCTGAAGTTTAAAAAGCTTTGGAACTCTTCCATTGTTCTATGAATTCTTCTGAAGTTTAAAAAGCTTTGGAACTCTTCCATTGTTCTGGGAATTCTGCTGAAGTTTAAAATTGCTGTGGAACTCTTCCATTGTACTCGGAATTCCACTGATGTTTAATAATGCTTTTGGAACTCTTCCATTGTTCTCGTAATTCTGCTGTTGTTTAACAATGCTTTGGAACTCTTCCATTGTTCTCGGAATTCCGCTGATGTTTAACAATGCTTTGGAACTCTTCCATTGTTCTCTGAATTCCACTGTAGTTTCAAAATGCTTTGGAAACCTTCCATTGTTCTCGGAATTCCGCTGAAGTTTAACAATGCTTTGGAACTCTTCCATTGTTATCGGAATTCTGCTGAAGTTTAAAAATGCTTTGGAACTCTTCCATTTTTCACGGAATTCTGCTGAAGTTTAAAAAGCTTTGGAACTCTTCCATTGTTCTGGGAATTCTGCTGAAGTTTAAAATTGCTTTGGAACGCTTCCATTGTCCTCGGAATTCCACTGATGTTTAATAATGCTTTTGGAACTCTTCCATTGTTCTCATAATTCCGCTGATGTTTAACAATGCTTTGGAACTCTTCCATTGTTCTCGGAATTCCGCTGACGTTTAACAATGCTTTGGAACTCTTCCATTGTTCACGGAATTCTGCTGAAGTTTAAAAAGCTTTGGAACTCTTCCATTGTTCTGGGAATTCTGCTGAAGTTTAAAAAGCTTTGGAACTCTTCCATTGTTCTGGGAATTCTGCTGAAGTTTAAAATTGCTTTGGAACTCTTCCATTGTCCTCGGAATTCCACTGATGTTTAAAAATGCTTTTGGAACTCTTCCATTGTTCTCATAATTTCGCTGATGTTTAACAATGTTTTGGAACTCTTCCATTGTGCTCGGAATTCAGCTGATGTTTAATAATGCTTTTGGAACTCTTCCATTGTTCTCATAATTCCGCTGATGCTTAACAATGCTTTGGAACTCTTGCATTGTTCTAGGAATTCTGCTGAAGTTTAAAAATGCTTTGGAAATCTTCCATTGTTCACGGAAATCTGCTGAAGTTTAAAAAGCTTTGGAACTCTTCCATTGTTCTGGGAATTCTTCTGAAGTTTAAAAAGCTTTGGAAGTATTCCATTGTTCTGGGAATTCTGCTGAAGATTAAAATTGCTTTGGTACTCTTCCATTGTTCTCTAAATTCTGCTGATGTTTAACAATGCTTTGGAACTCTTCCATTGTTCTCGGAATTCCGCTGATGTTTAACAATGCTTTGGAACTCTTCCATTGTTCTCTGAATTCCACTGTAGTTTCAAAATGCTTTGGAACCCTTCCATTATTCTCGGAATTCCGCTGAAGTTTAACAATGCTTTGGAACTCTTCCATTGTTATCGGAATTCTGCTGAAGTTTAAAAATGCTTTGGAACTCTTCCATTTTTCACGGAATTCTGGTGAAGTTTAAAAAGCTTTGGAACTCTTCCATTGATCTGGGAATTCTGCTGAAGTTTAAAATTGCTTTGGAACTCTTCCATTGTTCACGGAATTCTGCTGAAGTTTAAAAAGCTTTGGAACTCTTCCATTGTTCTGGGAATGCTGCTGAAGTTTAAAATTGCTTTGGAACTATTCCATTGTCCTCGGAATTCCACTGATGTTTAATAATGCTTTTGGAACTCTTCCATTGTTCTCATAATTTCGCTGATGTTTATCAATGCTTTGGAACTCTTCCATTGATCTCGGAATTCTGGTGAAGATTAAAAATGCTTTGGAACTCTTCCATTGTTCACGGAATTCTGCTGAAGTTTAAAAAGCTTTGGAACTCTTCCATTGTTCTGGGAATTCTACTGAAGTTTAAAATTGATTTGGAACTCTTCCATTGTGCTCGGAATTCAGCTGATGTTTAATAATGCTTTTGGAACTCTTCCATTGTTCTCATAATTCCGCTGATGTTTAACAATGCTTTGGAACTCTTCCATTGTTCTCGGAATTCTGCTGACGTTTAAAAATGCTTTGGAACTCTTCCTTTGTTCACGGAAATCTGCTGAAGTTTAAAAAGCTTTGGAACTCTTCCATTGTTCTGAGAATTCTTCTGAAGTTTAAAAAGATCTGGAACTCTTCCATTGTTCTGGGAATTCTGCTGAAGATTAAAATTGCTTTGGAACTCTTCCATTGTGCTCGGAATTCAGCTGATGTTTAATAATGCTTTTGGAACTCTTCCATTGTTCTCATAATTCCGCTGATGTTTAACAATGCTTTGGAACTCTTCCATTTTTCTCGGAATTCCGCTGATGTTTAACAATGCTTTGGAACTCTTCCATTGTTCTCGGAATTCTGGAGAAGTTTAAAAATGCTTTGGAACTCTTCCATTGTTCATGGAATTCTGCTGAAGTTTAAAAAGCTTTGGAACTCTTCCATTGTTCTGGGAATTCTGCTGAAGATTAAAATTGCTTTGGTACTCTTCCATTGTTCTCGTAATTATGCTGATGTTTAACAATGCTTTGGAACTCTTCCATTGTTCTCGGAATTCCGCTGATGTTTACCAATGCTTTGGAACTCTTCCATTGTTCTCTGAATTCCACTGTAGTTTCAAAATGCTTTGGAACCCTTCCATTGTTCTCGGAATTCCGCTGAAGTTTAACAATGCTTTAGAACTCTTCCATTATTATCGGAATTCTGCTGAAGTTTAAAAATGCTTTGGAACTCTTCCATTGTTCTCGGAATTCTGCTGAAGTTTAAAAATGCTTTTGAACTTTTCCATTGTTCTTGGAATTCTGGTGAAGTTTAAAAAGCTTTGGAACTCTTCCATGGTTCTGGGAGTTCTGCTGAAGTTTAAAATTGCTTTGGAACTCTTCCATTGTCCTCGGAATTCCACTGATGTTTAATAATGCTTTTGGAACTCTTCCATTGTTCTCATAATTCCGCTGATGTTTAGCAATGCTTTGGAACTCTTCCATTGTTCTCATAATTCTGCTGATGTTTAACAATGCTTTGGAACTTTTCCATTGTTCTCGGAATTCTGGTGAAGTTTAAAAATGCTTTGGAACTCTTCCATTGTTCACGGAATTCTGCTGAAGTTTAAAAAGCTTTGGAACTCTTCCATTGTTCTGGGAATTCTGCTGAAGTTTAAAATTGCTGTGGAACTCTTCCATTGTACTCGGAATTCCACTGATGTTTAATAATGCTTTTGGAACTCTTCCATTGTTCTCATAATTCCGCTGATGTTTAGCAATGCTTTGGAACTCTTCCATTGTTCTCGGAATTCTGCTGAAGTTTAAAAATGCTTTGGAACTCTTCCATTGTTCACGGAAATCTGCTGAAGTTTAAAAAGCTTTGGAACTCTTCCATTGTTCTGGGAATTCTGCTGAAGTTTAAAATTGCTGTGGAACTCTTCCATTGTACTCGGAATTCCACTGATGTTTAATAATGCTTTTGGAACTCTTCCATTGTTCTCGTAATTCTGCTGATGTTTAACAATGCTTTGGAACTCTTCCATTGTTCTCGGAATTCCGCTGATGTTTAACAATGCTTTGGAACTCTTCCATTGTTCTCTGAATTCCACTGTAGTTTCAAAATGCTTTGGAAACCTTCCATTGTTCTCGGAATTCCGCTGAAGTTTAACAATGCTTTGGAACTCTTCCATTGTTATCGGAATTCTGCTGAAGTTTAAAAATCCTTTGGAACTCTTCCATTTTTCACGGAATTCTGCTGAAGTTTAAAAAGCTTTGGAACTCTTCCATTGTTCTAGGAATTCTGCTGAAGTTTAAAAATGCTTTGGAAATCTTCCATTGTTCACGGAAATCTGCTGAAGTTTAAAAAGCTTTGGAACTCTTCCATTGTTCTGGGAATTCTTCTGAAGTTTAAAAAGCTTTGGAAGTATTCCATTGTTCTGGGAATTCTGCTGAAGATTAAAATTGCTTTGGTACTCTTCCATTGTTCTCTAAATTCTGCTGATGTTTAACAATGCTTTGGAACTCTTCCATTGTTCTCGGAATTCCGCTGATGTTTAACAATGCTTTGGAACTCTTCCATTGTTCTCTGAATTCCACTGTAGTTTCAAAATGCTTTGGAACCCTTCCATTATTCTCGGAATTCCGCTGAAGTTTAACAATGCTTTGGAACTCTTCCATTGTTATCGGAATTCTGCTGAAGTTTAAAAATGCTTTGGAACTCTTCCATTTTTCACGGAATTCTGGTGAAGTTTAAAAAGCTTTGGAACTCTTCCATTGATCTGGGAATTCTGCTGAAGTTTAAAATGGCTTTGGAACTCTTCCATTGTTCACGGAATTCTGCTGAAGTTTAAAAAGCTTTGGAACTCTTCCATTGTTCTGGGAATTCTGCTGAAGTTTAAAATTGCTTTGGAACTATTCCATTGTCCTCGGAATTCCACTGATGTTTAATAATGCTTTTCGAACTCTTCCATTGTTCTCATAATTTCGCTGATGTTTATCAATGCTTTGGAACTCTTCCATTGATCTCGGAATTCTGGTGAAGATTAAAAATGCTTTGGAACTCTTCCATTGTTCACGGAATTCTGCTGAAGTTTAAAAAGCTTTGGAACTCTTCCATTGTTCTGGGAATTCTACTGAAGTTTAAAATTGCTTTGGAACTCTTCCATTGTGCTCGGAATTCAGCTGATGTTTAATAATGCTTTTGGAACTCTTCCATTGTTCTCATAATTCCGCTGATGTTTAACAATGCTTTGGAACTCTTCCATTGTTCTCGGAATTCTGCTGACGTTTAAAAATGCTTTGGAACTCTTCCTTTGTTCACGGAAATCTGCTGAAGTTTAAAAAGCTTTGGAACTCTTCCATTGTTCTGAGAATTCTTCTGAAGTTTAAAAAGATCTGGAACTCTTCCATTGTTCTGGGAATTCTGCTGAAGATTAAAATTGCTTTGGAACTCTTCCATTGTGCTCGGAATTCAGCTGATGTTTAATAATGCTTTTGGAACTCTTCCATTGTTCTCATAATTCCGCTGATGTTTAACAATGCTTTGGAACTCTTCCATTGTTCTCGGAATTCTGCTGAAGTTTAAAAATGCTTTGGAACTCTTCCATTGTTCACGGAAATCTGCTGAAGTTTAAAAAGCTTTGGAACTCTTCCATTGTTCTATGAATTCTTCTGAAGTTTAAAAAGCTTTGGAACTCTTCCATTGTTCTGGGAATTCTGCTGAAGTTTAAAATTGCTGTGGAACTCTTCCATTGTACTCGGAATTCCACTGATGTTTAATAATGCTTTTGGAACTCTTCCATTGTTCTCGTAATTCTGCTGATGTTTAACAATGCTTTGGAACTCTTCCATTGTTCTCGGAATTCCGCTGATGTTTAACAATGCTTTGGAACTCTTCCATTGTTCTCTGAATTCCACTGTAGTTTCAAAATGCTTTGGAAACCTTCCATTGTTCTCGGAATTCCGCTGAAGTTTAACAATGCTTTGGAACTCTTCCATTGTTATCGGAATTCTGCTGAAGTTTAAAAATGCTTTGGAACTCTTCCATTTTTCACGGAATTCTGCTGAAGTTTAAAAAGCTTTGGAACTCTTCCATTGTTCTGGGAATTCTGCTGAAGTTTAAAATTGCTTTGGAACGCTTCCATTGTCCTCGGAATTCCACTGATGTTTAATAATGCTTTTGGAACTCTTCCATTGTTCTCATAATTCCGCTGATGTTTAACAATGCTTTGGAACTCTTCCATTGTTCTCGGAATTCCGCTGACGTTTAACAATGCTTTGGAACTCTTCCATTGTTCACGGAATTCTGCAGAAGTTTAAAAAGCTTTGGAACTCTTCCATTGTTCTGGGAATTCTGCTGAAGTTTAAAAAGCTTTGGAACTCTTCCATTGTTCTGGGAATTCTGCTGAAGTTTAAAATTGCTTTGGAACTCTTCCATTGTCCTCGGAATTCCACTGATGTTTAAAAATGCTTTTGGAACTCTTCCATTGTTCTCATAATTTCGCTGATGTTTAACAATGCTTTGGAACTCTTCCATTGTGCTCGGAATTCAGCTGATGTTTAATAATGCTTTTGGAACTCTTCCATTGTTCTCATAATTCCGCTGATGCTTAACAATGCTTTGGAACTCTTGCATTGTTCTAGGAATTCTGCTGAAGTTTAAAAATGCTTTGGAAATCTTCCATTGTTCACGGAAATCTGCTGAAGTTTAAAAAGCTTTGGAACTCTTCCATTGTTCTGGGAATTCTTCTGAAGTTTAAAAAGCTTTGGAAGTATTCCATTGTTCTGGGAATTCTGCTGAAGATTAAAATTGCTTTGGTACTCTTCCATTGTTCTCTAAATTCTGCTGATGTTTAACAATGCTTTGGAACTCTTCCATTGTTCTCGGAATTCCGCTGATGTTTAACAATGCTTTGGAACTCTTCCATTGTTCTCTGAATTCCACTGTAGTTTCAAAATGCTTTGGAACCCTTCCATTATTCTCGGAATTCCGCTGAAGTTTAACAATGCTTTGGAACTCTTCCATTGTTATCGGAATTCTGCTGAAGTTTAAAAATGCTTTGGAACTCTTCCATTTTTCACGGAATTCTGGTGAAGTTTAAAAAGCTTTGGAACTCTTCCATTGATCTGGGAATTCTGCTGAAGTTTAAAATTGCTTTGGAACTCTTCCATTGTTCACGGAATTCTGCTGAAGTTTAAAAAGCTTTGGAACTCTTCCATTGTTCTGGGAATTCTGCTGAAGTTTAAAATTGCTTTGGAACTATTCCATTGTCCTCGGAATTCCACTGATGTTTAATAATGCTTTTGGAACTCTTCCATTGTTCTCATAATTTCGCTGATGTTTATCAATGCTTTGGAACTCTTCCATTGATCTCGGAATTCTGGTGAAGATTAAAAATGCTTTGGAACTCTTCCATTGTTCACGGAATTCTGCTGAAGTTTAAAAAGCTTTGGAACTCTTCCATTGTTCTGGGAATTCTACTGAAGTTTAAAATTGCTTTGGAACTCTTCCATTGTGCTCGGAATTCAGCTGATGTTTAATAATGCTTTTGGAACTCTTCCATTGTTCTCATAATTCCGCTGATGTTTAACAATGCTTTGGAACTCTTCCATTGTTCTCGGAATTCTGCTGACGTTTAAAAATGCTTTGGAACTCTTCCTTTGTTCACGGAAATCTGCTGAAGTTTAAAAAGCTTTGGAACTCTTCCATTGTTCTGAGAATTCTTCTGAAGTTTAAAAAGATCTGGAACTCTTCCATTGTTCTGGGAATTCTGCTGAAGATTAAAATTGCTTTGGAACTCTTCCATTGTGCTCGGAATTCAGCTGATGTTTAATAATGCTTTTGGAACTCTTCCATTGTTCTCATAATTCCGCTGATGTTTAACAATGCTTTGGAACTCTTCCATTGTTCTCGGAATTCTGCTGAAGTTTAAAAATGCTTTGGAACTCTTCCATTGTTCACGGAAATCTGCTGAATTTTAAAAAGCTTTGGAACTCTTCCATTGTTCTATGAATTCTTCTGAAGTTTAAAAAGCTTTGGAACTCTTCCATTGTTCTGGGAATTCTGCTGAAGATTAAAATTGCTTTGGTACTCTTCCATTGTTCTCGTATTTCTGCTGATGTTTAACAATGCTTTGGAACTCTTCCATTGTTCTCGGAATTCCGCTGATGTTTAACAATGCTTTGGAACTCTTCCATTGTTCTCTGAATTCCACTGTAGTTTCAAAATGCTTTGGAACCCTTCCATTGTTCTCGGAATTCCGCTGAAGTTTAACAATGCTTTGGAACTCTTCCATTGTTATCGGAATTCTGCTGAAGTTTAAAAATGCTTTGGAACTCTTCCATTGTTCACGGAATTCTGCTGAAGTTTAAAAAGCTTTGGAACTCTTCCATTGTTCTCGGAATTCTGCTGAAGTTTAAAAATGCTTTGGAACTCTTCCATTGTTCACGGAAATCTGCTGAAGTTTAAAATGCTTTGGAACTCTTCCATTGTTCTGGGAATTCTTCTGAAGTTTAAAAAGCTTTGGAACTCTTCCATTGTTCTGGGAATTCTGCTGAAGATTAAAATTGCTTTGGTACTCTTCCATTGTTCTCTTAATTCTGCTGATGTTTAACAATGCTTTGGAACTCTTCCATTGTTCTCTGAATTCCACTGTAGTTTCAAAATGCTTTGGTACCCTTCCATTGTTCTCGGAATTCTGTAGTTTAAAAATGCTTTGGAACTTTTCCATTGTTCTCGGAATTCTGCTGAAGTTTAAAAAAGCTTTGGAACTCTTCCAATGTTCTCGGAATTCCGCTGATGTTTAATAATGCTTTTGGAACTCTTTCATTTTTCTCGGAATTCCGCTGATGTTTAACAATGCTTTGGAACTCTTCCATTGTTCTCGGAATTCTGGAGAAGTTTAAAAATGCTTTGGAACTCTTCCATTGTTCACGGAATTCTGCTGAAGTTTAAAAAGCTTTGGAACTCTTCCATTGTTCTGGGAATTCTGCTGAAGTTTAAAATTGCTTTGGTACTCTTCCATTGTGCTCGGAATTCCGCTGATGTTTAATAATGCTTTTGGAACTCTTCCATTGTTCTCATAATTCCGCTGATGTTTAACAATGCTTTGGAACTCTTCCATTGTTCTCTGAATTCCAATGTAGTTTCAAAATGCTTTGGAACCCTTCCATTGTTCTCGGAATTCTGCTGAAGCCTAACAATGCTTTGGAACTCTTCCATTGTTATCGGAATTCTGCTGAAGTTTAAAAATGCTTTGGAACTCTTCCATTGTTCTCGGAATTCTGCTGAAGTTTAAAAAAGCTTTTGAACTCTTCCAATGTTCTCGGAATTCCGCTGATGTTTAATAATGCTTTTGGAACTCTTCCATTTTTCTCGGAATTCCGCTGATGTTTAACAATGCTTTGGAACTCTTCCATTGTTCTTGGAATTCTGGTGAAGTTTAAAAAGCTTTGGAACTCTTCCATTGTTCTGGGAGTTCTGCTGAAGTTTAAAATTGCTTTGGAACTCTTCCATTGTCCTCGGAATTCCACTGATGTTTAATAATGCTTTTGGAACTCTTCCATTGTTCTCATAATTCCGCTGATGTTTAACAATGCTTTGGAACTCTTCCATTGCTCTCGGAATTCCGCTGATGTTTAACAATGCTTTGGAACTCTTCCATTGTTCTCGGAATTCTGGTGAAGTTTAAAAATGCTTTGGAACTCTTCCATTGTTCACGGAATTCTGCTGAAGTTTAAAAAGCTTTGGAACTCTTCCATTGTTCTGGGAATTCTGCTGAAGTTTAAAATTGCTTTGGTACTCTTCCATTGTGCTCGGAATTCCGCTGATGTTTAATAATGCTTTTGGAACTCTTCCATTGTTCTCATAATTCCGCTGATGTTTAACAATGCTTTGGAACCCTTCCATTGTTCTCGGAATTCCGCTGAAGTCTAACAATGCTTTGGAACTCTTCCATTGTTATCGGAATTCTGCTGAAGTTTAAAAATGCTTTGGAACTCTTCCATTGTTCTCGGAATTCTGCTGAAGTTTAAAAATGCTTTTGTACTTTTCCATTGTTCTCGGAATTCTGCTGAAGTTTAAAAAAGCTTTGGAACTCTTCCAATGTTCTCGGAATTCCGCTGATGTTTAATAATGCTTTTATAACTCTTCCATTTTTCTCGGAATTCCGCTGATGTTTAACAGTGCTTTGGAACTTTTCCATTGTTCTCAGAATTCTGGTGAAGTTTAAAAATGCTTTGGAACTCTTCCATTGTTCATGGAATTCTGCTGAAGTTTAAAAAGCTTTGGAACTCTTCCATTGTTCTGGGAATTCTGCTGAAGTTTAAAATTGCTTTGGAACTCTTCCATTGTACTCGGAATTCCACTGATGTTTAATAATGCTTTTGGAACTCTTCCATTGTTCTCATAATTCCGCTGATGTTTAGCAATGCTTTGGAACTCTTCCATTGTTCTCGGAATTCTGCTGACGTTTAAAAATGCTTTGGAACTCTTCCATTGTTCACGGAAATCTGCTAAAGTTTAAAAAGCTTTGGAACTCTTCCATTGTTCTGGGAATTCTTCTGAAGTTTAAAAAGCTTTGGAACTCTTCCATTGTTCTGGGAATTCTGCTGAAGATTAAAATTGCTTTGGTACTCTTCCATTGTTCTCGTAATTCTGCTGATGTTTAACAATGCTTTGGAACTCTTCCATTGTTCTCGGAATTCCGCTGATGTTTAACAATGCTTTGGAACTCTTCCATTGTTCTCTGAATTCCACTGTAGTTTCAAAATGCTTTGGAACCCTTCCATTATTCTCGGAATTCCGCTGAAGTTTAACAATGCTTTGGAACTCTTCCATTGTTATCGGAATTCTGCTGAAGTTTAAAAATGCTTTGGAACTCTTCCATTGTTCTGGGAATTCTGCTGAAGTTTAAAATTGCTTTGGAACGCTTCCATTGTCCTCGGAATTCCACTGATGTTTAATAATGCTTTTGGAACTCTTCCATTGTTCTCATAATTCCGCTGATGTTTAACAATGCTTTGGAACTCTTCCATTGTTCTCGGAATTCCGCTGACGTTTAACAATGCTTTGGAACTCTTCCATTGTTCACGGAATTCTGCTGAAGTTTAAAAAGCTTTGGAACTCTTCCATTGTTCTGGGAATTCTGCTGAAGTTTAAAAAGCTTTGGAACTCTTCCATTGTTCTGGGAATTCTGCTGAAGTTTAAAATTGCTTTGGAACTCTTCCATTGTCCTCGGAATTCCACTGATGTTTAAAAATGCTTTTGGAACTCTTCCATTGTTCTCATAATTTCGCTGATGTTTAACAATGCTTTGGAACTCTTCCATTGTGCTCGGAATTCAGCTGATGTTTAATAATGCTTTTGGAACTCTTCCATTGTTCTCATAATTCCGCTGATGCTTAACAATGCTTTGGAACTCTTGCATTGTTCTAGGAATTCTGCTGAAGTTTAAAAATGCTTTGGAAATCTTCCATTGTTCACGGAAATCTGCTGAAGTTTAAAAAGCTTTGGAACTCTTCCATTGTTCTGGGAATTCTTCTGAAGTTTAAAAAGCTTTGGAAGTATTCCATTGTTCTGGGAATTCTGCTGAAGATTAAAATTGCTTTGGTACTCTTCCATTGTTCTCTAAATTCTGCTGATGTTTAACAATGCTTTGGAACTCTTCCATTGTTCTCGGAATTCCGCTGATGTTTAACAATGCTTTGGAACTCTTCCATTGTTCTCTGAATTCCACTGTAGTTTCAAAATGCTTTGGAACCCTTCCATTATTCTCGGAATTCCGCTGAAGTTTAACAATGCTTTGGAACTCTTCCATTGTTATCGGAATTCTGCTGAAGTTTAAAAATGCTTTGGAACTCTTCCATTTTTCACGGAATTCTGGTGAAGTTTAAAAAGCTTTGGAACTCTTCCATTGATCTGGGAATTCTGCTGAAGTTTAAAATTGCTTTGGAACTCTTCCATTGTTCACGGAATTCTGCTGAAGTTTAAAAAGCTTTGGAACTCTTCCATTGTTCTGGGAATTCTGCTGAAGTTTAAAATTGCTTTGGAACTATTCCATTGTCCTCGGAATTCCACTGATGTTTAATAATGCTTTTGGAACTCTTCCATTGTTCTCATAATTTCGCTGATGTTTATCAATGCTTTGGAACTCTTCCATTGATCTCGGAATTCTGGTGAAGATTAAAAATGCTTTGGAACTCTTCCATTGTTCACGGAATTCTGCTGAAGTTTAAAAAGCTTTGGAACTCTTCCATTGTTCTGGGAATTCTACTGAAGTTTAAAATTGCTTTGGAACTCTTCCATTGTGCTCGGAATTCAGCTGATGTTTAATAATGCTTTTGGAACTCTTCCATTGTTCTCATAATTCCGCTGATGTTTATCAATGCTTTGGAACTCTTCCATTGTTCTCGGAATTCTGCTGACGTTTAAAAATGCTTTGGAACTCTTCCTTTGTTCACGGAAATCTGCTGAAGTTTAAAAAGCTTTGGAACTCTTCCATTGTTCTGAGAATTCTTCTGAAGTTTAAAAAGATCTGGAACTCTTCCATTGTTCTGGGAATTCTGCTGAAGATTAAAATTGCTTTGGAACTCTTCCATTGTGCTCGGAATTCAGCTGATGTTTAATAATGCTTTTGGAACTCTTCCATTGTTCTCATAATTCCGCTGATGTTTAACAATGCTTTGGAACTCTTCCATTGTTCTCGGAATTCTGCTGAAGTTTAAAAATGCTTTGGAACTCTTCCATTGTTCACGGAAATCTGCTGAATTTTAAAAAGCTTTGGAACTCTTCCATTGTTCTATGAATTCTTCTGAAGTTTAAAAAGCTTTGGAACTCTTCCATTGTTCTGGGAATTCTGCTGAAGATTAAAATTGCTTTGGTACTCTTCCATTGTTCTCGTATTTCTGCTGATGTTTAACAATGCTTTGGAACTCTTCCATTGTTCTCGGAATTCCGCTGATGTTTAACAATGCTTTGGAACTCTTCCATTGTTCTCTGAATTCCACTGTAGTTTCAAAATGCTTTGGAACCCTTCCATTGTTCTCGGAATTCCGCTGAAGTTTAACAATGCTTTGGAACTCTTCCATTGTTATCGGAATTCTGCTGAAGTTTAAAAATGCTTTGGAACTCTTCCATTGTTCACGGAATTCTGCTGAAGTTTAAAAAGCTTTGGAACTCTTCCATTGTTCTCGGAATTCTGCTGAAGTTTAAAAATGCTTTGGAACTCTTCCATTGTTCACGGAAATCTGCTGAAGTTTAAAATGCTTTGGAACTCTTCCATTGTTCTGGGAATTCTGCTGAAGATTAAAATTGCTTTGGTACTCTTCCATTGTTCTCTTAATTCTGCTGATGTTTAACAATGCTTTGGAACTCTTCCATTGTTCTCTGAATTCCACTGTAGTTTCAAAATGCTTTGGTACCCTTCCATTGTTCTCGGAATTCCGCTGAAGTTTAACAATGCTTTGGAACTCTTCTATTGTTATCGGAATTTTGCTGAAGTTTAAAAATGCTTTGGAACTCTTCCATTGTTCTCGGAATTCTGTAGTTTAAAAATGCTTTGGAACTTTTCCATTGTTCTCGGAATTCTGCTGAAGTTTAAAAAAGCTTTGGAACTCTTCCAATGTTCTCGGAATTCCGCTGATGTTTAATAATGCTTTTGGAACTCTTCCATTTTTCTCGGAATTCCGCTGATGTTTAACAATGCTTTGGAACTCTTCCATTGTTCTCGGAATTCTGGAGAAGTTTAAAAATGCTTTGGAACTCTTCCATTGTTCACGGAATTCTGCTGAAGTTTAAAAAGCTTTGGAACTCTTCCATTGTTCTGGGAATTCTGCTGAAGTTTAAAATTGCTTTGGTACTCTTCCATTGTGCTCGGAATTCCGCTGATGTTTAATAATGCTTTTGGAACTCTTCCATTGTTCTCATAATTCCGCTGATGTTTAACAATGCTTTGGAACTCTTCCATTGTTCTCTGAATTCCAATGTAGTTTCAAAATGCTTTGGAACCCTTCCATTGTTCTCGGAATTCTGCTGAAGCCTAACAATGCTTTGGAACTCTTCCATTGTTATCGGAATTCTGCTGAAGTTTAAAAATGCTTTGGAACTCTTCCATTGTTCTCGGAATTCTGCTGAAGTTTAAAAAAGCTTTGGAACTCTTCCAATGTTCTCGGAATTCCGCTGATGTTTAATAATGCTTTTGGAACTCTTCCATTTTTCTCGGAATTCCGCTGATGTTTAACAATGCTTTGGAACTCTTCCATTGTTCTTGGAATTCTGGTGAAGTTTAAAAAGCTTTGGAACTCTTCCATTGTTCTGGGAGTTCTGCTGAAGTTTAAAATTGCTTTGGAACTCTTCCATTGTCCTCGGAATTCCACTGATGTTTAATAATGCTTTTGGAACTCTTCCATTGTTCTCATAATTCCGCTGATGTTTAACAATGCTTTGGAACTCTTCCATTGCTCTCGGAATTCCGCTGATGTTTAACAATGCTTTGGAACTCTTCCATTGTTCTCGGAATTCTGGTGAAGTTTAAAAATGCTTTGGAACTCTTCCATTGTTCACGGAATTCTGCTGAAGTTTAAAAAGCTTTGGAACTCTTCCATTGTTCTGGGAATTCTGCTGAAGTTTAAAATTGCTTTGGTACTCTCCCATTGTGCTCGGAATTCCGCTGATGTTTAATAATGCTTTTGGAACTCTTCCATTGTTCTCATAATTCCGCTGATGTTTAACAATGCTTTGGAACCCTTCCATTGTTCTCGGAATTCCGCTGAAGTCTAACAATGCTTTGGAACTCTTCCATTATTATCGGAATTCTGCTGAAGTTTAAAAATGCTTTGGAACTCTTCCATTGTTCACGGAATTCTGCTGAAGTTTAAAAAGCTTTGGAACTCTTCCATTGTTCTCGGAATTCTGCTGAAGTTTAAAAATGCTTTGGAACTCTTCCATTGTTCACGGAAATCTGCTGAAGTTTAAAATGCTTTGGAACTCTTCCATTGTTCTGGGAATTCTTCTGAAGTTTAAAAAGCTTTGGAACTCTTCCATTGTTCTGGGAATTCTTCTGAAGTTTAAAAAGCTTTGGAACTCTTCCATTGTTCTGGGAATTCTGCTGAAGATTAAAATTGCTTTGGTACTCTTCCATTGTTCTCTTAATTCTGCTGATGTTTAACAATGCTTTGGAACTCTTCCATTGTTCTCTGAATTCCACTGTAGTTTCAAAATGCTTTGGTACCCTTCCATTGTTCTCGGAATTCCGCTGAAGTTTAACAATGCTTTGGAACTCTTCTATTGTTATCGGAATTTTGCTGAAGTTTAAAAATGCTTTGGAACTCTTCCATTGTTCTCGGAATTCTGTAGTTTAAAAATGCTTTTTAACTTTTCCATTGTTCTCGGAATTCTGCTGAAGTTTAAAAAAGCTTTGGAACTCTTCCAATGTTCTCGGAATTCCGCTGATGTTTAATAATGCTTTTGGAACTCTTCCATTTTTCTCGGAATTCCGCTGATGTTTAACAATGCTTTGGAACTCTTCCATTGTTCTCGGAATTCTGGAGAAGTTTAAAAATGCTTTGGAACTCTTCCATTGTTCATGGAATTCTGCTGAAGTTTAAAAAGCTTTGGAACTCTTCCATTGTTCTGGGAATTCTGCTGAAGATTAAAATTGCTTTGGTACTCTTCCATTGTTCTCGTAATTATGCTGATGTTTAACAATGCTTTGGAACTCTTCCATTGTTCTCGGAATTCCGCTGATGTTTACCAATGCTTTGTAACTCTTCCATTGTTCTCTGAATTCCACTGTAGTTTCAAAATGCTTTGGAACCCTTCCATTGTTCTCGGAATTCCGCTGAAGTTTAACAATGCTTTGGAACTCTTCCATTATTATCGGAATTCTGCTGAAGTTTAAAAATGCTTTGGAACTCTTCCATTGTTCTCGGAATTCTGCTGAAGTTTAAAAATGCTTTTGAACTTTTCCATTGTTCTTGGAATTCTGGTGAAGTTTAAAAAGCTTTGGAACTCTTCCATGGTTCTGGGAGTTCTGCTGAAGTTTAAAATTGCTTTGGAACTCTTCCATTGTCCTCGGAATTCCACTGATGTTTAATAATGCTTTTGGAACTCTTCCATTGTTCTCATAATTCCGCTGATGTTTAGCAATGCTTTGGAACTCTTCCATTGTTCTCATAATTCTGCTGATGTTTAACAATGCTTTGGAACTTTTCCATTGTTCTCGGAATTCTGGTGAAGTTTAAAAATGCTTTGGAACTCTTCCATTGTTCACGGAATTCTGCTGAAGTTTAAAAAGCTTTGGAACTCTTCCATTGTTCTGGGAATTCTGCTGAAGTTTAAAATTGCTGTGGAACTCTTCCATTGTACTCGGAATTCCACTGATGTTTAATAATGCTTTTGGAACTCTTCCATTGTTCTCATAATTCCGCTGATGTTTAGCAATGCTTTGGAACTCTTCCATTGTTCTCGGAATTCTGCTGAAGTTTAAAAATGCTTTGGAACTCTTCCATTGTTCACGGAAATCTGCTGAAGTTTAAAAAGCTTTGGAACTCTTCCATTGTTCTGGGAATTCTTCTTAAGTTTAAAAAGCTTTGGAACTCTTCCATTGTTCTGGGAATTCTGCTGAAGATTAAAATTGCTTTGGTACTCTTCCATTGTTCTCTTAATTCTGCTGATGTTTAACAATGCTTTGGAACTCTTCCATTGTTCTCGGAATTCCGCTAATGTTTAACAATGCTTTGGAACTCTTCCGTTGTTCTTTAAATTCCACTGTAGTTTCAAAATGCTTTGGAACCCTTCCATTGTTCTCGGAATTCCGCTGAAGTTTAACAATGCTTTGGAACTCTTCCTTTGTTATCGGAATTCTGCTGAAGTTTAAAAATGCTTTGGAACTCTTCCATTGTTCTCGGAATTCTGTAGTTTAAAAATGCTTTGGAACTTTTCCATTGTTCTCGGAATTCTGCTGAAGTTTAAAAAAGCTTTGGAACTATTCCAATGTTCTCGGAATTCCGCTGATGTTTAATAATGCTTTTGGAACTCTTCCATTTTTCTCGGAATTCCGCTGATGTTTAACAATGCTTTGGAACTCTTCCATTGTTCTCGGAATTCTGGAGAAGTTTAAAAATGCTTTGGAACTCTTCCATTGTTCATGGAATTCTGCTGAAGTTTAAAAAGCTTTGGAACTCTTCCATTGTTCTGGGAATTCTGCTGAAGTTTAAAATTGCTTTGGAACTCTTCCATTGTCCTCGGAATTCCACTGATGTTTAATAATGCTTTTGGAACTCTTCCATTGTTCTCATAATTCCGCTGATGTTTAGCAATGCTTTGGAACTCTTCCATTGTTCTCGGAATTCTGCTGACGTTTAAAAATGCTTTGGAACTCTTCCATTGTTCACGGAAATCTGCTGAAGTTTAAAAACGTTTGGAACTCTTCCATTGTTCTGGGAATTCTTCTGAAGTTTAAAAAGCTTTGGAGCTCTTCCATTGTTCTGGGAATTCTGCTGAAGATTAAAATTGCTTTGGTACTCTTCCATTGTTCTCGTAATTCTGCTGATGTTTAACAATGCTTTGGAACTCTTCCATTGTTCTCTGAATTCCAATGTAGTTTCAAAATGCTTTGGAACCCTTCCATTGTTCTCGGAATTCCGCTGAAGTCTAACAATGCTTTGGAACTCTTCCATTGTTATCGGAATTCTGCTGAAGTTTAAAAATGCTTTGGAACTCTTCCATTCTTCTCGGAATTCTGCTGAAGTTTAAAAATGCTTTTGAACTTTTCCATTGTTCTCGGAATTCTGCTGAAGTTTAAAAAAGCTTTGGAACTCTTCCAATGTTCTCGGAATTCCGCTGATGTTTAATAATGCTTTTGGAACTCTTCCATTTTTCTCGGAATTCCGCTGATGTTTAACAGTGCTTTGGAACTTTTCCATTGTTCTCGGAATTCTGGTGAAGTTTAAAAATGCTTTGGAACTCTTCCATTGTTCATGGAATTCTGCTGAAGTTTAAAAAGCTTTGGAACTCTTCCATTGTTCTGGGAATTCTGCTGAAGTTTAAAATTGCTTTGGAACTCTTCCATTGTACTCGGAATTCCACTGATGTTTAATAATGCTTTTGGAACTCTTCCATTGTTCTCATAATTCCGCTGATGTTTAGCAATGCTGTGGAACTCTTCCATTGTTCTCGGAATTCTGCTGACGTTTAAAAATGCTTTGGAACTCTTCCATTGTTCACGGAAATCTGCTAAAGTTTAAAAAGCTTTGGAACTCTTCCATTGTTCTGGCAATTCTTCTGAAGTTAAAAAGCTTTGGAACTCTTCCATTTTTCTGGGAATTCTGCTGAAGATTAAAATTGCTTTGGTACTCTTCCATTGTTCTCGTAATTCTGCTGATGTTTAACAATGCTTTGGAACTCTTCCATTGTTCTCGGAATTCCGCTGATGTTTAACAATGCTTTGGAACTCTTCCATTGTTCTCTGAATTCCACTGTAGTTTCAAAATGCTTTGGAACCCTTCCATTGTTCTCGGAATTCCGCTGAAGTTTAAAAATGCTTTGGAACTCTTCCATTGTTCACGGAATTCTGCTGAAGTTTAAAAAGCTTTGGAACTCTTCCATTGTTCTCGGAATTCTGCTGAAGTTTAAAAATGCTTTGGAACTCTTCCATTGTTCACGGAAATCTGCTGAAGTTTAAAATGCTTTGGAACTCTTCCATTGTTCTGGGAATTCTTCTGAAGTTTAAAAAGCTTTGGAACTCTTCCATTGTTCTGGGAATTCTGCTGAAGATTAAAATTGCTTTGGTACTCTTCCATTGTTCTCTTAATTCTGCTGATGTTTAACAATGCTTTGGAACTCTTCCATTGTTCTCTGAATTCCACTTTAGTTTCAAAATGCTTTGGTACCCTTCCATTGTTCTCGGAATTCCGCTGAAGTTTAACAATGCTTTGGAACTCTTCTATTGTTATCGGAATTTTGCTGAAGTTTAAAAATGCTTTGGAACTCTTCCATTGTTCTCGGAATTCTGTAGTTTAAAAATGCTTTGGAACATTTCCATTGTTCTCGGAATTCTGCTGAAGTTTAAAAAAGCTTTGGAACTCTTCCAATGTTCTCGGAATTCCGCTGATGTTTAATAATGCTTTTGGAACTCTTCCATTTTTCTCGGAATTCCGCTGATGTTTAACAATGCTTTGGAACTCTTCCATTGTTCTCGGAATTCTGGAGAAGTTTAAAAATGCTTTGGAACTCTTCCATTGTTCATGGAATTCTGCTGAAGTTTAAAAAGCTTTGGAACTCTTCCATTGTTCTGGGAATTCTGCTGAAGTTTAAAATTGCTTTGGAACTCTTCCATTGTCCTCGGAATTCCACTGATGTTTAATAATGCTTTTGGAACTCTTCCATTGTTCTCATAATTCCGCTGATGTTTAGCAATGCTTTGGAACTCTTCCATTGTTCTCGGAATTCTGCTGACGTTTAAAAATGCTTTGGAACTCTTAAATTGTTCACGGAAATCTGCTGAAGTTTAAAAAGCTTTGGAACTCTTCCATTGTTCTGGGAATTCTTCTGAAGTTTAAAAAGCTTTGGAGCTCTTCCATTGTTCTGGGAATTCTGCTGAAGATTAAAATTGCTTTGGTACTCTTCCATTGTTCTCGTAATTCTGCTGATGTTTAACAATGCTTTGGAACTCTTCCATTGTTCTCGGAATTCCGCTGATGTTTAACAATGCTATGGAACTCTTCCATTGTTTCTGAATTCCACTGTAGTTTCAAAATGCTTTGGAACCCTTCCATTGTTCTCGGAATTCCGCTGAAGTTTAACAGTGCTTTGGAACTCTTCCATGGTTATCGGAATTCTGCTGAAGTTTAAAAATGCTTTGGAACTCTTCCATTGTTCACGGAATTCTGCTGAAGTTTAAAAAGCTTTGGAACTCTTCCATTGCTCTGGGGATTCTGCTGAAGTTTAAAATTGCTTTGGAACTCTTCCATTGTGCTCGGAATTCAGCTGATGTTTAATAATGCTTTTGGAACTCTTCCATTGTTCTCATAATTCCGCTGATGTTTAACAATGCTTTGGAACTCTTACATTGTTCTAGGAATTCTGCTGAAGATTAAAAATGCTTTGGAAATCTTCCATTGTTCACGTAAATCTGCTGAAGTTTAAAAAGCTTTGGAACTCTTCCATTGTTCTGGGAATTCTTCTGAAGTTTAAAAAGCTTTGGAACTATTCCATTGTTCTGGGAATTCTGCTGAAGATTAAAATTGCTTTGGTACTCTTCCATTGTTCTCTTAATTCTGCTGATGTTTAACAATGCTTTGGAACTCTTCCATTGTTCTCGGAATTCCGCTAATGTTTAACAATGCTTTGGAACTCTTCCGTTGTTCTTTGAATTCCACTGTAGTTTCAAAATGCTTTGGAACCCTTCCATTGTTCTCGGAATTCCGCTGAAGTTTAACAATGCTTTGGAACTCTTCCTTTGTTATCGGAATTCTGCTGAAGTTTAAAAATGCTTTGGAACTCTTCCATTGTTCTCGGAATTCCGCTGATGTTTAACAATGCTTTGGAACTCTTCCATTGTTCTCGGAATTCTGGAGAAGTTTAAAAATGCTTTGGAAGTCTTCCATTGTTCATGGAATTCTGCTGAAGTTTAAAAAGCTTTGGAACTCTTCCATTGTTCTGGGAATTCTGCTGAAGTTTAAAATTGCTTTGGAACTCTTCCATTGTCCTCGGAATCCCACTGATGTTTAATAATGCTTTTGGAACTCTTCCATTGTTCTCATAATTCCGCTGATGTTTAGCAATGCTTTGGAACTCTTCCATTGTTCTCGGAATTCTGCTGACGTTTAAAAATGCTTTGGAACTCTTCCATTGTTCACGGAAATCTGCTGAAGTTTAAAAACGTTTGGAACTCTTCCATTGTTCTGGGAATTCTTCTGAAGTTTAAAAAGCTTTGCAGCTCTTCCATTGTTCTGGGAATTCTGCTGAAGATTAAAATTGCTTTGGTACTCTTCCATTGTTCTCGTAATTCTGCTGATGTTTAACAATGCTTTGGAACTCTTCCATTGTTCTCTGAATTCCAATGTAGTTTCAAAATGCTTTGGAACCCTTCCATTGTTCTCGGAATTCCGCTGAAGTCTAACAATGCTTTGGAACTCTTCCATTGTTATCGGAATTCTGCTGAAGTTTAAAAATGCTTTGGAACTCTTCCATTGTTCTCGGAATTCTGCTGAAGTTTAAAAATGCTTTTGAACTTTTCCATTGTTCTCGGAATTCTGCTGAAGTTTAAAAAAGCTTTGGAACTCTTCCAATGTTCTCGGAATTCCGCTGATGTTTAATAATGCTTTTGGAACTCTTCCATTTTTCTCGGAATTCCGCTGATGTTTAACAGTGCTTTTTAACTTTTCCATTGTTCTCGGAATTCTGGTGAAGTTTAAAAATGCTTTGGAACTCTTCCATTGTTCATGGAATTCTGCTGAAGTTTAAAAAGCTTTGGAACTCTTCCATTGTTCTGGGAATTCTGCTGAAGTTTAAAATTGCTTTGGAACTCTTCCATTGTACTCGGAATTCCACTGATGTTTAATAATGCTTTTGGAACTCTTCCATTGTTCTCATAATTCCGCTGATGTTTAGCAATGCTGTGGAACTCTTCCATTGTTCTCGGAATTCTGCTGACGTTTAAAAATGCTTTGGAACTCTTCCATTGTTCACGGAAATCTGCTAAAGTTTAAAAAGCTTTGGAACTCTTCCATTGTTCTGGCAATTCTTCTGAAGTTAAAAAGCTTTGGAACTCTTCCATATTTCTGGGAATTCTGCTGAAGATTAAAATTGCTTTGGTACTCTTCCATTGTTCTCGTAATTCTGCTGATGTTTAACAATGCTTTGGAACTCTTCCATTGTTCTCGGAATTCCGCTGATGTTTAACAATGCTTTGGAACTCTTCCATTGTTCTCTGAATTCCACTGTAGTTTCAAAATGCTTTGGAACCCTTCCATTGTTCTCGGAATTCCGCTGAAGTTTAACAATGCTTTGGAACTCTTCCATTGTTCTCGGAATTCCGCTGAAGTTTAAAAATGCTTTGGAACTCTTCCATTGTTCACGGAATTCTGCTGAAGTTTAAAAAGCTTTGGAACTCTTCCATTGTTCTCGGAATTCTGCTGAAGTTTAAAAATGCTTTGGAACTCTTCCATTGTTCACGGAAATCTGCTGAAGTTTAAAATGCTTTGGAACTCTTCCATTGTTCTGGGAATTCTTCTGAAGTTTAAAAAGCTTTGGAACTCTTCCATTGTTCTGGGAATTCTGCTGAAGATTAAAATTGCTTTGGTACTCTTCCATTGTTCTCTTAATTCTGCTGATGTTTAACAATGCTTTGGAACTCTTCCATTGTTCTCTGAATTCCACTTTAGTTTCAAAATGCTTTGGTACCCTTCCATTGTTCTCGGAATTCCGCTGAAGTTTAACAATGCTTTGGAACTCTTCTATTGTTATCGGAATTTTGCTGAAGTTTAAAAATGCTTTGGAACTCTTCCATTGTTCTCGGAATTCTGTAGTTTAAAAATGCTTTGGAACATTTCCATTGTTCTCGGAATTCTGCTGAAGTTTAAAAAAGCTTTGGAACTCTTCCAATGTTCTCGGAATTCCGCTGATGTTTAATAATGCTTTTGGAACTCTTCCATTTTTCTCGGAATTCCGCTGATGTTTAACAATGCTTTGGAACTCTTCCATTGTTCTCGGAATTCTGGAGAAGTTTAAAAATGCTTTGGAACTCTTCCATTGTTCATGGAATTCTGCTGAAGTTTAAAAAGCTTTGGAACTCTTCCATTGTTCTGGGAATTCTGCTGAAGTTTAAAATTGCTTTGGAACTCTTCCATTGTCCTCGGAATTCCACTGATGTTTAATAATGCTTTTGGAACTCTTCCATTGTTCTCATAATTCCGCTGATGTTTAGCAATGCTTTGGAACTCTTCCATTGTTCTCGGAATTCTGCTGACGTTTAAAAATGCTTTGGAACTCTTAAATTGTTCACGGAAATCTGCTGAAGTTTAAAAAGCTTTGGAACTCTTCCATTGTTCTGGGAATTCTTCTGAAGTTTAAAAAGCTTTGGAGCTCTTCCATTGTTCTGGGAATTCTGCTGAAGATTAAAATTGCTTTGGTACTCTTCCATTGTTCTCGTAATTCTGCTGATGTTTAACAATGCTTTGGAACTCTTCCATTGTTCTCGGAATTCCGCTGATGTTTAACAATGCTATGGAACTCTTCCATTGTTTCTGAATTCCACTGTAGTTTCAAAATGCTTTGGAACCCTTCCATTGTTCTCGGAATTCCGCTGAAGTTTAACAGTGCTTTGGAACTCTTCCATGGTTATCGGAATTCTGCTGAAGTTTAAAAATGCTTTGGAACTCTTCCATTGTTCACGGAATTCTGCTGAAGTTTAAAAAGCTTTGGAACTCTTCCATTGCTCTGGGGATTCTGCTGAAGTTTAAAATTGCTTTGGAACTCTTCCATTGTGCTCGGAATTCAGCTGATGTTTAATAATGCTTTTGGAACTCTTCCATTGTTCTCATAATTCCGCTGATGTTTAACAATGCTTTGGAACTCTTACATTGTTCTAGGAATTCTGCTGAAGTTTAAAAATGCTTTGGAAATCTTCCATTGTTCACGTAAATCTGCTGAAGTTTAAAAAGCTTTGGAACTCTTCCATTGTTCTGGGAATTCTTCTGAAGTTTAAAAAGCTTTGGAACTATTCCATTGTTCTGGGAATTCTGCTGAAGATTAAAATTGCTTTGGTACTCTTCCATTGTTCTCTTAATTCTGCTGATGTTTAACAATGCTTTGGAACTCTTCCATTGTTCTCGGAATTCCGCTAATGTTTAACAATGCTTTGGAACTCTTCCGTTGTTCTTTGAATTCCACTGTAGTTTCAAAATGCTTTGGAACCCTTCCATTGTTCTCGGAATTCCGCTGAAGTTTAACAATGCTTTGGAACTCTTCCTTTGTTATCGGAATTCTGCTGAAGTTTAAAAATGCTTTGGAACTCTTCCATTGTTCTCGGAATTCTGTAGTTTAAAAATGCTTTGGAACTTTTCCATTGTTCTCGGAATTCTGCTGAAGTTTAAAAAAGCTTTGGAACTCTTCCAATGTTCTCGGAATTCCGCTGATGTTTAATAATGCTTTTGGAACTCTTCCATTTTTCTCGGAATTCCGCTGATGTTTAACAATGCTTTGGAACTCTTCCATTGTTCTCGGAATTCTGGAGAAGTTTAAAAATGCTTTGGAACTCTTCCATTGTTCATGGAATTCTGCTGAAGTTTAAAAAGCTTTGGAACTCTTCCATTGTTCTGGGAATTCTGCTGAAGTTTAAAATTGCTTTGGAACTCTTCCATTGTCCTCGGAATTCCACTGATGTTTAATAATGCTTTTTTAACTCTTCCATTGTTCTCATAATTCCGCTGATGTTTAGCAATGCTTTGGAACTCTTCCATTGTTCTCGGAATTCTGCTGACGTTTAAAAATGCTTTGGAACTCTTCCATTGTTCACGGAAATCTGCTGAAGTTTAAAAACCTTTGGAACTCTTCCATTGTTCTCGGAATTCTTCTGAAGTTTAAAAAGCTTTGGAGCTCTTCCATTGTTCTGGGAATTCTGCTGAAGATTAAAATTGCTTTGGTACTCTTCCATTGTTCTCGTAATTCTGCTGATGTTTAACAATGCTTTGGAACTCTTCCATTGTTCTCTGAATTCCAATGTAGTTTCAAAATGCTTTGGAACCCTTCCATTGTTCTCGGAATTCCGCTGAAGTCTAACAATGCTTTGGAACTCTTCCATTGTTATCGGAATTCTGCTGAAGTTTAAAAATGCTTTGGAACTCTTCCATTGTTCTCGGAATTCTGCTGAAGTTTAAAAATGCTTTTGAACTTTTCCATTGATCTCGGAATTCTGCTGAAGTTTAAAAAAGCTTTGGAACTCTTCCAATGTTCTCGGAATTCCGCTGATGTTTAATAATGCTTTTGGAACTCTTCCATTTTTCTCGGAATTCCGCTGATGTTTAACAGTGCTTTGGAACTTTTCCATTGTTCTTGGAATTCTGGTGAAGTTTAAAAATGCTTTGGAACTCTTCCATTGTTCATGGAATTCTGCTGAAGTTTAAAAAGCTTTGGAACTCTTCCATTGTTCTGGGAATTCTGCTGAAGTTTAAAATTGCTTTGGAACGCTTCCATTGTACTCGGAATTCCACTGATGTTTAATAATGCTTTTGGAACTCTTCCATTGTTCTCATAATTCCGCTGATGTTTAGCAATGCTTTGGAACTCTTCCATTGTTCTCGGAATTCTGCTGACGTTTAAAAATGCTTTGGAACTCTTCCATTGTTCTGGCAATTCTTCTGAAGTTTAAAAAGCTTTGGAACTCTTCCATTGTTCTGGGAATTCTGCTGAAGATTAAAAATGCTTTGGAACTCCTCCATTGTTCTCGGAATTCTGCTGAAGTTTAAAAATGCTTTGGAACTCCTCCATTGTTCTCGGAATTCCGCTGTAGTTTAAAAATGCTTTGGAACTCTTTCATTGTTCTCGGAATTCCGCTGAAGTTTAGCCATGCTTTGGAACTCTTCCATTGTTCTCGGAATTCCCCTGAAGTTTAAAAATGCTTTGGAACTCTTCCATTGTTATCGGAATTCTGCTGAAGTTTAAAGAAGATTTGGAAATATTCCATTGTTCTCAGAATTCCGCTAATATTTAACAATGCTTTGGAACTCTTCCATTGTTCTCGGAATTCCGCTGATGTTTAATAATGCTTTTGGAACTCTTCCATTGTTCTCGGAATTCTGCTAATGTTTAACAATGCTTTGGAACTCATCCATTGTTCTCGGAATTCTGTTCATGTTTAATAATGCTTTTGGAACTCTTCCATTGTGCTCGGAATTCTGCTGAAGTTTAAAAATGCTTTGGAACTCTTCCATTGTTCTCGGAATTCCGCTAATGTTTATCAAACCTATGGAACTCTTTCATTGTTCTCGGAATTCGGCTGTAGTTTAAAAATGCTTTGGAACTCTTCCATTGTTCTCGGAATTCCGATAATATTTAACAATGCTTTGGAACTCTTCCATGGTTCTCGGAATTCCGCTGTAGTTTAAAAATGCATTGGAACTCTTCCATTGTTCTCGGAATTCCGCTGAAGTTTTAGAATGCTTTTTAACACTTCCATTTTTCTCGGAATTCTGCTGAAGTTTAAAATCGCTGTGGAACTCTTCCATTGTTCTCGGAATTCCGCTAATGTTTAACAATGCTTTTGGAACTCGTCCATTGTTCTCGGAATTCTGCTGAAGTTTCAAAATGCTTTAGAAATCTTCCATTATTCTCAGAATTCTGCTGAAGTTTAAAAATGCTTTGGTACTCTTCCATTGTTCTCAGAATTCCAATGAAGCTTAAAAATGCTTTGGAACTCTTCAATTTTTCTCAGAATTACGCTAAAGTTTAAAAATGCTTTGGAACTACTCCATTGTTCTCGGAATTCTGCTGAAGTTTAAAAGTGCTTTCGAACTCTTCCATTGTTCTGGGAATTTGGCTGAAGTTTAAAAATGCTTTTGAACTCTTCCTATGTTCTGGGAGTTCTGCTGAAGTTTAAAAATGCTTTGGAACTCTTCCATTGTTCTCGGAATTCCGCTGATGTTTAACAATGCTTTGGAACTCTTCCATTGTTCTCGGAATTCCGCTGTAGCTTAAAAAAGCACTGGAACTCTTCCATTGTTCTCGGAATTCCGCTGAAGTTTTACAATGCTTTGGAACTCATCCATTGTTCTCGTTGATGTTGATGTTGATGTTTAATAATGCTTTTGGAAATCTTCCATTGTGCTCGGAGTTCTGCTGAAGTTTAAAAATGCTTTGGAACGCTTCCATTGTTCTGAGAATTCGGCTGAAGTTTATAAATGCTTTGGAACTCTTCCTATGTTCTGGGAGTTCTGCTGAAGTTTAAAAATGCTTTGGAACTCTTCCATTGTTCTCGCAATTCCGCTGATGTTAAACAATGCTTTAGAACTCTTCCATTGTTCTCGGAATTCCGATGATGTTTAACAATGCTTTGGAACTCTTCCATTGTTCTCGGAATTCTGCTGAAGTTTAAAAATGCTTTGGAACTCTTCCATTGTTCTGGGAATTTGGCTGAAGTTTAAAAATGCTTTGGAACTCTTCCTAAGTTCTGGGAGTTCTGCTGAAGTTTAAAAATGCATTGGAACTCTTCCATTGTTCTCGGAATTCCGCTGATGTTTAACAATGCTTTAGAACTCTTCCATTGTTCTCGGAATTCCGATGATGTTTAACAATGCTTTGGAACTCTTTCATTGTTCTCGGAATTCTGCTTTAGTTTAAAAATGCATTGGAACTCTTCCACTGTTCTCGGAATTCCGCTGAAGTTTTAGAATGCTTTGGAATTCTTCCATTGTTCTCGGAATTCCGCTAATGTTTAACAATGGTTTGGAACTCTTCCATTGTTCTCGGAATTCCGCTGTAGTTTAAAAATGCTTTGGAACTCTTCCATTGTTCTCGGAATTCCGCTGAAGTTTAAAAATGCTTTGGAACTCTTCCATTGTTCTCGGAATTCTGCTGAAGTTTCAAAAAGATTTGGAACTATTCCATTGTTCTCAGAATTCCGCTAATATTTAACAATGCTTTGGAACTCTTCCATTGTTCTCGGAATTCCGCTGATGTTTAATAATGCTTTTGGAACTCTTCCATTGTTCTCAGAATTCTGCTAATGTTTAACAATGCTTTGGAACTCATCCATTGTTCTCGGAATTCTGTTCATGTTTAATAATGCTTCTGGAACTCTTCCACTGTGCTAGGAATTCTGCTGAAGTTTAAAAATGCTTTGGAACTCTTCCATCGTTCTCGGAATTCCGCTAATGTTTATCAAACCTATGGAACTCTTTCATTGTTCTAGGAATTCTGCTGAAGTTTAAAAATGCTTTGGAACTCCTCCATTGTTCTCGGAATTCCGATAATATTTAACAATGCTTTGGAACTCTTCCATTGTTCTCGGAATTCCGCTGTAGTTTAAAAATGCATTGGAACTCTTCCATTGTTCTCGGAATTCCGCTGAAGTTTTAGAATGCTTTTTAACACTTCCATTTTTTTCGGAATTTTGCTGAAGTTTAAAAACGCTTTGGAACTCTTCCATTGTTCTCGGAATTCCGCTAATGTTTAACAATGCTTTGGAACTCTTTCATTGTTCTCGGAATTCAACTGAAGTTTAGCCATGCTTTGGACCTCTTCCATTGTTCTCGGAATTCCGCTGAAGTTTAAAAATGCTTTGGAACTCTTCCATTGTTCTCGGAATTCTGCTGAAGTTTAAAAAAGCTTTGGAACTATTCCATTGGTCTCAGAATTCTGTTGATGTTTAATAATGCTTTTGGAACTCTTCCAATGTGCTCGGATTTCTGCTGAAGTTTAAAAATGCTTTGGAACTCTTCCATTCTTCTTGGTATTCTGCTGATGTTTATCAAACCTATGGAACTTTTCCATTGTTCTCGGAATTCTGTTGATGTTTAATAATGCTTTTGGAACTCTTCCATTGTTCTCGGAATTCTGCTGAAGTTTCAAAACACTTTAGAAATCTTCCATTATTCTCAGAATTCTGCTGAAGTTTAAAAATGCTTTGGTACTCTTCCATTGTTCTCAGAATTCCAATGAAGCTTAAAAATGCTTTGGAACTCTTCAATTTTTCTCAGAATTACGCTAAAGTTTAAAAATGCTTTGGAACTCCGCCATTGTTCTCGGAATTCTGCTGAAGTTTAAAAGTGCTTTGGAACTCTTCCATTGTTCTCGGAATTCTGCTGAAGTTTAAAAATGCTTTGGAAGTCTTCCATTGTTCATGGAATTCTGCTGAAGTTTAAAAAGCTTTGGAACTCTTCCATTGTTCTGGGAATTCTGCTGAAGTTTAAAATTGCTTTGGAACTCTTCCATTGTCCTCGGAATTCCACTGATGTTTAATAATGCTTTTGGAACTCTTCCATTGTTCTCATAATTCCGCTGATGTTTAGCAATGCTTTGGAACTCTTCCATTGTTCTCGGAATTCTGCTGACGTTTAAAAATGCTTTGGAACTCTTCCATTGTTCACGGAAATCTGCTGAAGTTTAAAAACGTTTGGAACTCTTCCATTGTTCTGGGAATTCTTCTGAAGTTTAAAAAGCTTTGGAGCTCTTCCATTGTTCTGGGAATTCTGCTGAAGATTAAAATTGCTTTGGTACTCTTCCATTGTTCTCGTAATTCTGCTGATGTTTAACAATGCTTTGGAACTCTTCCATTGTTCTCTGAATTCCAATGTAGTTTCAAAATGCTTTGGAACCCTTCCATTGTTCTCGGAATTCCGCTGAAGTCTAACAATGCTTTGGAACTCTTCCATTGTTATCGGAATTCTGCTGAAGTTTAAAAATGCTTTGGAACTCTTCCATTGTTCTCGGAATTCTGCTGAAGTTTAAAAATGCTTTTGAACTTTTCCATTGTTCTCGGAATTCTGCTGAAGTTTAAAAAAGCTTTGGAACTCTTCCAATGTTCTCGGAATTCCGCTGATGTTTAATAATGCTTTTGGAACTCTTCCATTTTTCTCGGAATTCCGCTGATGTTTAACAGTGCTTTTTAACTTTTCCATTGTTCTCGGAATTCTGGTGAAGTTTAAAAATGCTTTGGAACTCTTCCATTGTTCATGGAATTCTGCTGAAGTTTAAAAAGCTTTGGAACTCTTCCATTGTTCTGGGAAATCTGCTGAAGTTTAAAATTGCTTTGGAACTCTTCCATTGTACTCGGAATTCCACTGATGTTTAATAATGCTTTTGGAACTCTTCCATTGTTCTCATAATTCCGCTGATGTTTAGCAATGCTGTGGAACTCTTCCATTGTTCTCGGAATTCTGCTGACGTTTAAAAATGCTTTGGAACTCTTCCATTGTTCACGGAAATCTGCTAAAGTTTAAAAAGCTTTGGAACTCTTCCATTGTTCTGGCAATTCTTCTGAAGTTAAAAAGCTTTGGAACTCTTCCATTTTTCTGGGAATTCTGCTGAAGATTAAAATTGCTTTGGTACTCTTCCATTGTTCTCGTAATTCTGCTGATGTTTAACAATGCTTTGGAACTCTTCCATTGTTCTCGGAATTCCGCTGATGTTTAACAATGCTTTGGAACTCTTCCATTGTTCTCTGAATTCCACTGTAGTTTCAAAATGCTTTGGAACCCTTCCATTGTTCTCGGAATTCCGCTGAAGTTTAACAATGCTTTGGAACTCTTCCATTGTTCTCGGAATTCCGCTGAAGTTTAAAAATGCTTTGGAACTCTTCCATTGTTCACGGAATTCTGCTGAAGTTTAAAAAGCTTTGGAACTCTTCCATTGTTCTCGGAATTCTGCTGAAGTTTAAAAATGCTTTGGAACTCTTCCATTGTTCACGGAAATCTGCTGAAGTTTAAAATGCTTTGGAACTCTTCCATTGTTCTGGGAATTCTTCTGAAGTTTAAAAAGCTTTGGAACTCTTCCATTGTTCTGGGAATTCTGCTGAAGATTAAAATTGCTTTGGTACTCTTCCATTGTTCTCTTAATTCTGCTGATGTTTAACAATGCTTTGGAACTCTTCCATTGTTCTCTGAATTCCACTTTAGTTTCAAAATGCTTTGGTACCCTTCCATTGTTCTCGGAATTCCGCTGAAGTTTAACAATGCTTTGGAACTCTTCTACTGTTATCGGAATTTTGCTGAAGTTTAAAAATGCTTTGGAACTCTTCCATTGTTCTCGGAATTCTGTAGTTTAAAAATGCTTTGGAACATTTCCATTGTTCTCGGAATTCTGCTGAAGTTTAAAAAAGCTTTGGAACTCTTCCAATGTTCTCGGAATTCCGCTGATGTTTAATAATGCTTTTGGAACTCTTCCATTTTTCTCGGAATTCCGCTGATGTTTAACAATGCTTTGGAACTCTTCCATTGTTCTCGGAATTCTGGAGAAGTTTAAAAATGCTTTGGAACTCTTCCATTGTTCATGGAATTCTGCTGAAGTTTAAAAAGCTTTGGAACTCTTCCATTGTTCTGGGAATTCTGCTGAAGTTTAAAATTGCTTTGGAACTCTTCCATTGTCCTCGGAATTCCACTGATGTTTAATAATGCTTTTGGAACTCTTCCATTGTTCTCATAATTCCGCTGATGTTTAGCAATGCTTTGGAACTCTTCCATTGTTCTCGGAATTCTGCTGACGTTTAAAAATGCTTTGGAACTCTTAAATTGTTCACGGAAATCTGCTAAAGTTTAAAAAGCTTTGGAACTCTTCCATTGTTCTGGCAATTCTTCTGAAGTTAAAAAGCTTTGGAACTCTTCCATTTTTCTGGGAATTCTGCTGAAGATTAAAATTGCTTTGGTACTCTTCCATTGTTCTCGTAATTCTGCTGATGTTTAACAATGCTTTGGAACTCTTCCATTGTTCTCGGAATTCCGCTGATGTTTAACAATGCTTTGGAACTCTTCCATTGTTCTCTGAATTCCACTGTAGTTTCAAAATGCTTTGGAACCCTTCCATTGTTCTCGGAATTCCGCTGAAGTTTAACAATGCTTTGGAACTGTTCCATTGTTCTCGGAATTCCGCTGAAGTTTAAAAATGCTTTGGAACTCTTCCATTGTTCACGGAATTCTGCTGAAGTTTAAAAAGCTTTGGAACTCTTCCATTGTTCTCGGAATTCTGCTGAAGTTTAAAAATGCTTTGGAACTCTTCCATTGTTCACGGAAATCTGCTGAAGTTTAAAATGCTTTGGAACTCTTCCATTGTTCTGGGAATTCTTCTGAAGTTTAAAAAGCTTTGGAACTCTTCCATTGTTCTGGGAATTCTGCTGAGGATTAAAATTGCTTTGGTACTTTTCCATTGTTCTCTTAATTCTGCTGATGTTTAACAATGCTTTGGAACTCTTCCATTGTTCTCTGAATTCCACTTTAGTTTCAAAATGCTTTGGTACCCTTCCATTGTTCTCGGAATTCCGCTGAAGTTTAACAATGCTTTGGAATTCTTCTATTGTTATCGGAATTTTGCTGAAGTTTAAAAATGCTTTGGAACTCTTCCATTGTTCTCGGAATTCTGTAGTTTAAAAATGCTTTGGAACATTTCCATTGTTCTCGGAATTCTGCTGAAGTTTAAAAAAGCTTTGGAACTCTTCCAATGTTCTCGGAATTCCGCTGATGTTTAATAATGCTTTTGGAACTCTTCCATTTTTCTCGGAATTCCGCTGATGTTTAACAATGCTTTGGAACTCTTCCATTGTTCTCGGAATTCTGGAGAAGTTTAAAAATGCTTTGGAACTCTTCCATTGTTCATGGAATTCTGCTGAAGTTTAAAAAGCTTTGGAACTCTTCCATTGTTCTGGGAATTCTGCTGAAGTTTAAAATTGCTTTGGAACTCTTCCATTGTCCTCGGAATTCCACTGATGTTTAATAATGCTTTTGGAACTCTTCCATTGTTCTCATAATTCCGCTGATGTTTAGCAATGCTTTGGAACTCTTCCATTGTTCTCGGAATTCTGCTGACGTTTAAAAATGCTTTGGAACTCTTAAATTGTTCACGGAAATCTGCTGAAGTTTAAAAAGCTTTGGAACTCTTCCATTGTTCTGGGAATTCTTCTGAAGTTTAAAAAGCTTTGGAGCTCTTCCATTGTTCTGGGAATTCTGCTGAAGATTAAAATTGCTTTGGTACTCTTCCATTGTTCTCGTAATTCTGCTGATGTTTAACAATGCTTTGGAACTCTTCCATTGTTCTCGGAATTCCGCTGATGTTTAACAATGCTATGGAACTCTTCCATTGTTTCTGAATTCCACTGTAGTTTCAAAATGCTTTGGAACCCTTCCATTGTTCTCGGAATTCCGCTGAAGTTTAACAGTGCTTTGGAACTCTTCCATGGTTATCGGAATTCTGCTGAAGTTTAAAAATGCTTTGGAACTCTTCCATTGTTCACGGAATTCTGCTGAAGTTTAAAAAGCTTTGGAACTCTTCCATTGCTCTGGGGATTCTGCTGAAGTTTAAAATTGCTTTGGAACTCTTCCATTGTGCTCGGAATTCAGCTGATGTTTAATAATGCTTTTGGAACTCTTCCATTGTTCTCATAATTCCGCTGATGTTTAACAATGCTTTGGAACTCTTACATTGTTCTAGGAATTCTGCTGAAGTTTAAAAATGCTTTGGAAATCTTCCATTGTTCACGTAAATCTGCTGAAGTTTAAAAAGCTTTGGAACTCTTCCATTGTTCTTGGAATTCTTCTGAAGTTTAAAAAGCTTTGGAACTATTCCATTGTTCTGGGAATTCTGCTGAAGATTAAAATTGCTTTGGTACTCTTCCATTGTTCTCTTAATTCTGCTGATGTTTAACAATGCTTTGGAACTCTTCCATTGTTCTCGGAATTCCGCTAATGTTTAACAATGCTTTGGAACTCTTCCGTTGTTCTTTGAATTCCACTGTAGTTTCAAAATGCTTTGGAACCCTTCCATTGTTCTCGGAATTCCGCTGAAGTTTAACAATGCTTTGGAACGCTTCCTTTGTTATCGGAATTCTGCTGAAGTTTAAAAATGCTTTGGAACTCTTCCATTGTTCTCGGAATTCTGTAGTTTAAAAATGCTTTGGAACTTTTCCATTGTTCTCGGAATTCTGCTGAAGTTTAAAAAAGCTTTGGAACTCTTCCAATGTTCTCGGAATTCCGCTGATGTTTAATAATGCTTTTGGAACTCTTCCATTTTTCTCGGAATTCCGCTGATGTTTAACAATGCTTTGGAACTCTTCCATTGTTCTCGGAATTCTGGAGAAGTTTAAAAATGCTTTGGAACTCTTCCATTGTTCATGGAATTCTGCTGAAGTTTAAAAAGCTTTGGAACTCTTCCATTGTTCTGGGAATTCTGCTGAAGTTTAAAATTGCTTTGGAACTCTTCCATTGTCCTCGGAATTCCACTGATGTTTAATAATGCTTTTTTAACTCTTCCATTGTTCTCATAATTCCGCTGATGTTTAGCAATGCTTTGGAACTCTTCCATTGTTCTCGGAATTCTGCTGACGTTTAAAAATGCTTTGGAACTCTTCCATTGTTCACGGAAATCTGCTGAAGTTTAAAAACCTTTGGAACTCTTCCATTGTTCTGGGAATTCTTCTGAAGTTTAAAAAGCTTTGGAGCTCTTCCATTGTTCTGGGAATTCTGCTGAAGATTAAAATTGCTTTGGTACTCTTCCATTGTTCTCGTAATTCTGCTGATGTTTAACAATGCTTTGGAACTCTTCCATTGTTCTCTGAATTCCAATGTAGTTTCAAAATGCTTTGGAACCCTTCCATTGTTCTCGGAATTCCGCTGAAGTCTAACAATGCTTTGGAACTCTTCCATTGTTATCGGAATTCTGCTGAAGTTTAAAAATGCTTTGGAACTCTTCCATTGTTCTCGGAATTCTGCTGAAGTTTAAAAATGCTTTTGAACTTTTCCATTGATCTCGGAATTCTGCTGAAGTTTAAAAAAGCTTTGGAAATCTTCCAATGTTCTCGGAATTCCGCTGATGTTTAATAATGCTTTTGGAACTCTTCCATTTTTCTCGGAATTCCGCTGATGTTTAACAGTGCTTTGGAACTTTTCCATTGTTCTCGGAATTCTGGTGAAGTTTAAAAATGCTTTGGAACTCTTCCATTGTTCATGGAATTCTGCTGAAGTTTAAAAAGCTTTGGAACTCTTCCATTGTTCTGGGAATTCTGCTGAAGTTTAAAATTGCTTTGGAACGCTTCCATTGTACTCGGAATTCCACTGATGTTTAATAATGCTTTTGGAACTCTTCCATTGTTCTCATAATTCCGCTGATGTTTAGCAATGCTTTGGAACTCTTCCATTGTTCTCGGAATTCTGCTGACGTTTAAAAATGCTTTGGAACTCTTCCATTGTTCTGGCAATTCTTCTGAAGTTTAAAAAGCTTTGGAACTCTTCCATTGTTCTGGGAATTCTGCTGAAGATTAAAAATGCTTTGGAACTCCTCCATTGTTCTCGGAATTCTGCTGAAGTTTAAAAATGCTTTGGAACTCCTCCATTGTTCTCGGAATTCTGCTGAAGTTTAAAAATGCTTTGGAACTCTTTCATTGTTCTCGGAATTCCGATGATGTTTAACAATGCTTTGGAACTCTTTCATTGTTCTCGGAATTCCGCTGTAGTTTAAAAATGCATTGGAACTCTTCCATTGTTCTCGGAATTCCGCTGAAGTTTTAGAATGCTTTGGAACTCTTCCATTGTTCTCGGAATTCCGCTAATGTTTAACAATGTTTGGAACTCTTCCATTGTTCTCGGAATTCCGCTGTAGTTTAAAAATGCTTTGGAACTCTTTCATTGTTCTCGGAATTCCGCTGAAGTTTAGCCATGCTTTGGAACTCTTCCATTGTTCTCGGAATTCCCCTGAAGTTTAAAAATGCTTTGGAACTCTTCCATTGTTATCGGAATTCTGCTGAAGTTTAAAGAAGATTTGGAAATATTCCATTGTTCTCAGAATTCCGCTAATATTTAACAATGCTTTGGAACTCTTCCATTGTTCTCGGAATTCCGCTGATGTTTAATAATGCTTTTGGAACTCTTCCATTGTTCTCGGAATTCTGCTAATGTTTAACAATGCTTTGGAACTCATCCATTGTTCTCGGAATTCTGTTCATGTTTAATAATGCTTTTGGAACTCTTCCATTGTGCTCGGAATTCTGCTGAAGTTTAAAAATGCTTTGGAACTCTTCCATTGTTCTCGGAATTCCGCTAATGTTTATCAAACCTATGGAACTCTTTCATTGTTCTCGGAATTCGGCTGTAGTTTAAAAATGCTTTGGAACTCTTCCATTGTTCTCGGAATTCCGATAATATTTAACAATGCTTTGGAACTCTTCCATGGTTCTCGGAATTCCGCTGTAGTTTAAAAATGCATTGGAACTCTTCCATTGTTCTCGGAATTCCGCTGAAGTTTTAGAATGCTTTTTAACACTTCCATTTTTCTCGGAATTCTGCTGAAGTTTAAAATCGCTGTGGAACTCTTCCATTGTTCTCGGAATTCCGCTAATGTTTAACAATGCTTTTGGAACTCTTCCATTGTTCTCGGAATTCTGCTGAAGTTTCAAAACGCTTTAGAAATCTTCCATTATTCTCAGAATTCTGCTGAAGTTTAAAAATGCTTTGGTACTCTTCCATTGTTCTCAGAATTCCAATGAAGCTTAAAAATGCTTTGGAACTCTTCAATTTTTCTCAGAATTACGCTAAAGTTTAAAAATGCTTTGGAACTACTCCATTGTTCTCGGAATTCTGCTGAAGTTTAAAAGTGCTTTCGAACTCTTCCATTGTTCTGGGAATTTGGCTGAAGTTTAAAAATGCTTTTGAACTCTTCCTATGTTCTGGGAGTTCTGCTGAAGTTTAAAAATGCTTTGGAACTCTTCCATTGTTCTCGGAATTCCGCTGATGTTTAACAATGCTTTGGAACTCTTCCATTGTTCTCGGAATTCCGCTGTAGCTTAAAAAAGCACTGGAACTCTTCCATTGTTCTCGGAATTCCGCTGAAGTTTTACAATGCTTTGGAACTCATCCATTGTTCTCGTTGATGTTGATGTTGATGTTTAATAATGCTTTTGGAAATCTTCCATTGTGCTCGGAGTTCTGCTGAAGTTTAAAAATGCTTTGGAACGCTTCCATTGTTCTGAGAATTCGGCTGAAGTTTATAAATGCTTTGGAACTCTTCCTATGTTCTGGGAGTTCTGCTGAAGTTTAAAAATGCTTTGGAACTCTTCCATTGTTCTCGCAATTCCGCTGATGTTAAACAATGCTTTAGAACTCTTCCATTGTTCTCGGAATTCCGATGATGTTTAACAATGCTTTGGAACTCTTCCATTGTTCTCGGAATTCTGCTGAAGTTTAAAAATGCTTTGGAACTCTTCCATTGTTCTGGGAATTTGGCTGAAGTTTAAAAATGCTTTGGAACTCTTCCTAAGTTCTGGGAGTTCTGCTGAAGTTTAAAAATGCATTGGAACTCTTCCATTGTTCTCGGAATTCCGCTGATGTTTAACAATGCTTTAGAACTCTTCCATTGTTCTCGGAATTCCGATGATGTTTAACAATGCTTTGGAACTCTTTCATTGTTCTCGGAATTCTGCTTTAGTTTAAAAATGCATTGGAACTCTTCCACTGTTCTCGGAATTCCGCTGAAGTTTTAGAATGCTTTGGAATTCTTCCATTGTTCTCGGAATTCCGCTAATGTTTAACAATGGTTTGGAACTCTTCCATTGTTCTCGGAATTCCGCTGTAGTTTAAAAATGCTTTGGAACTCTTCCATTGTTCTCGGAATTCCGCTGAAGTTTAAAAATGCTTTGGAACTCTTCCATTGTTCTCGGAATTCTGCTGAAGTTTCAAAAAGATTTGGAACTATTCCATTGTTCTCAGAATTCCGCTAATATTTAACAATGCTTTGGAACTCTTCCATTGTTCTCGGAATTCCGCTGATGTTTAATAATGCTTTTGGAACTCTTCCATTGTTCTCAGAATTCTGCTAATGTTTAACAATGCTTTGGAACTCATCCATTGTTCTCGGAATTCTGTTCATGTTTAATAATGCTTCTGGAACTCTTCCACTGTGCTAGGAATTCTGCTGAAGTTTAAAAATGCTTTGGAACTCTTCCATCGTTCTCGGAATTCCGCTAATGTTTATCAAACCTATGGAACTCTTTCATTGTTCTCGGAATTCTGCTGAAGTTTAAAAATGCTTTGGAACTCCTCCATTGTTCTCGGAATTCCGATAATATTTAACAATGCTTTGGAACTCTTCCATTGTTCTCGGAATTCCGCTGTAGTTTAAAAATGCATTGGAACTCTTCCATTGTTCTCGGAATTCCGCTGAAGTTTTAGAATGCTTTTTAACACTTCCATTTTTTTCGGAATTTTGCTGAAGTTTAAAAACGCTTTGGAACTCTTCCATTGTTCTCGGAATTCCGCTAATGTTTAACAATGCTTTGGAACTCTTTCATTGTTCTCGGAATTCAACTGAAGTTTAGCCATGCTTTGGACCTCTTCCATTGTTCTCGGAATTCCGCTGAAGTTTAAAAATGCTTTGGAACTCTTCCATTGTTCTCGGAATTCTGCTGAAGTTTAAAAAAGCTTTGGAACTATTCCATTGTTCTCAGAATTCTGTTGATGTTTAATAATGCTTTTGGAACTCTTCCATTGTGCTCGGATTTCTGCTGAAGTTTAAAAATGCTTTGGAACTCTTCCATTCTTCTCGGTATTCTGCTGATGTTTATCAAACCTATGGAACTTTTCCATTGTTCTCGGAATTCTGTTGATGTTTAATAATGCTTTTGGAACTCTTCCATTGTTCTCGGAATTCTGCTGAAGTTTCAAAACACTTTAGAAATCTTCCATTATTCTCAGAATTCTGCTGAAGTTTAAAAATGCTTTGGTACTCTTCCATTGTTCTCAGAATTCCAATGAAGCTTAAAAATGCTTTGGAACTCTTCAATTTTTCTCAGAATTACGCTAAAGTTTAAAAATGCTTTGGAACTCCGCCATTGTTCTCGGAATTCTGCTGAAGTTTAAAAGTGCTTTGGAACTCTTCCATTGTTCTGGGAATTTGGCTGAAGTTTAAAAATGCTTTGGAACTCTTCCTATGTTCTGGGAGTTCTGCTGAAGTTTAAAAATGCTTTGGAACTCTTCCATTGTTCTGGGAATTCCGCTGATGTTTAACAATGCTTTAGAACTCTTCCATTGTTCTCGGAATTCCGCTGATGTTTAACAATGCTTTGGAGCTCTTCCATTGTTCTGGGAATTCGGCTGAAGATTAAAAATGCTTTGGAGCTCTTCCTATGTTCTGGGAGTTCTGCTGAAGTTTAAAAATGCTTTAGAACTCTTCCATTGTTCTCGGAATTCCGCTGATGTCTAACAATGCTTTGGAACTCTTCCATTCTTCTCCGATTTCCGCTGTAGTTTAAAAATGCATTGGAACTTTTCCATTGTTCTCGGAATTCCGCTGAAGTTTAACAATGCTTTGGAACTCTTCCTATGTTCTGGGAGTTCTGCTGAAGTTTAAAAATGCTTTGGAACTCTTCCATTGTTCTCGGAATTCCGCTGAAGTTTAGCCATGCTTTGGAACTCTTCCATTGTTCTCGGAATTCCACTGAAGTTTAAAAATGCTTTGGAACTCCTCCATTGTTCTCGGAATTCTGCTGAAGTTTAAAAATGCTTTGGAACTCTTCCATTGTTCTCGGAATTCCGCTGATGTTTAACAATGCTTTAGAACTCTTCCATTGTTCTCGGAATTCCGCTGATGTTTAACAATGCTTTGGAACTCTTCCATTGTTCTCGGTATTCCGCTGTTGCTTAAAAATGCACTGGAACTCTTCCATTGTTCTCGGAATTCCGCTGAAGTTTTACAATGCTTTGGAACTCATCCATTGTTCTCGTAACACTGTTGATGTTTAATAATGCTTTTGGAACTCTTCCATTGTGCTCGGAGTTCTGCTGAAGTTTAAAAATGCTTTGGAACTCTTCCTATGTTCTGGGAGTTCTGCTGAAGTTTAAAAATGCTTTGTAACTCTTCCATTGTTCTCGCAATTCCGCTGATGTTAAACAATGCTTTAGAACTCTTCCATTGTTCTCGGAATTCCGATGATGTTTAAAAATGCTTTGGAACTCTTCCATTGTTCTCGGAATTCTGCTGAAGTTTCAAAATGCTTTGGAACTCTTCCATTGTTCTGGGAATTCGGCTGAAGTTTAAAAATGCTTTGGAACTCTTCCTAAATTCTGGGAGTTCTGCTGAAGTTTAAAAATGCATTGGAACTCTTAGAATGTTCTCGGAATTCCGCTGATGTTTAACAATGCTTTAGAACTCTTCCATTGTTCTCAGAATTCCGATGATGTTTAACAATGCTTTGGAACTCTTTCATTGTTCTCGGAATTCCGCTGTAGTTTAAAAATGCATTGGAACTCTTCCACTGTTCTCGGAATTCCGCTGAAGTTTTAGAATGCTTTGGAATTCTTCCATTGTTCTCGGAATTCCGCTAATGTTTAACAATGCTTTTTAACTCTTCCATTGTTCTCGGAATTCCGATGTAGTTTAAAAATGCTTTGGAACTCTTTCATTGTTCTCGGAATTCCGCTGAAGTTTAGCCATGCTTTGGAACTCTTCCATTGTTCTCGGAATTCCGCTGAAGTTTAAAAATGCTTTGGAACTCTTCCATTGTTCTCGGAATTCTGCTGAAGTTTCAAAAAGATTTGGAACTATTCCATTGTTCTCAGAATTCCGCTAACATTTAACAATGCTTTGGAACTCTTCCATTGTTCTCGGAATTCCGCTGATGTTTAATAATGCTTTTGGAACTCTTCCATTGTTCTCAGAATTCTGCTAATGTTTAACAATGCTTTGGAACTCATCCATTGTTCTCGGAATTCTGTTCATGTTTAATAATGCTTTTGGAACTCTTCCATTGTGCTCGGAATTCTGCTGAAGTTTAAAAATGCTTTGGAACTCTTCCATCGTTCTCGGAATTCCGCTAATGTTTATCAAACCTATGGAACTCTTTCATTGTTCTCGGAATTCCGCTGTAGTTTAAAAATGCTTTGGAACTCTTCCATTGTTCTCGGAATTCCGATAATATTTAACAATGCTTTGGAACTCTTCCATTTTTCTCGGAATTCTGCTGAAGTTTAAAAACACTTTGGAACTCTTCCATTGTTCTCGGAATTCCGCTAATGTTTAACAATGCTTTGGAACTCTTTCATTGTTCTCGGAATTCAACTGAAGTTTAGCCATGCTTTGGAACTCTTTCATTGTTCTCTGAATTCCGCTGAAGTTTAAAAATGCTTTGGAACTCTTCCATTGTTCTCGGAATTCTGCTGAAGTTTAAAAAAGCTTTGGAACTATTCCATTGTTCTCAGAATTCTGTTGATGTTTAATAATGCTTTTGGAACTCTTCCATTGTGCTAGGATTTCTGCTGAAGTTTAAAAATGCTTTGGAACTCTACCATTCTTCTCGGTATTCTGCTGATGTTTATCAAACCTATGGAAATTTTCCATTGTTCTCGGAATTCTGTTGATGTTTAATAATGCTTTTGGAACTCTTCCATTGTTCTCGGAATTCTGCTGAAGTTTCAAAACGCTTTAGAAATCTTCCATTATTCTCAGAATTCTGCTGAAGTTTAAAAATGCTTTGGTACTCTTCCATTGTTCTCAGAATTCCAATGAAGCTTAAAAATGCTTTGGAACTCTTCAATTTTTCTCAGAATTACGCTAAAGTTTAAAAATGCTTTGGAACTCCTCCATTGTTCTCGGAATTCTGCTGAAGTTTAAAAATGCTTTGGAACTCTTCCATTGCTCTGGGAATTCGGCTGAAGTTTAAAAATGCTTTGGAACTCTTCCTATGTTCTGGGATTTCTGCTGAAGTTTAAAAATGCTTTGGAACTCTTCCATTGTTCTCGGAATTCCGCTGATGTTTAACAATGCTTTAGAACTCTTCCATTGTTCTCGGAATTCCGCTGATGTTTAACAATGCTTTGGAACTCTTGCATTGTTCTCGGAATTCCGCTGTAGTTTAAAAATGCACTGGAACTCTTCCATTGTTCTCGGAATTCCACTGAAGTTTTACAATGCTTTGGAACTCTTCCATTTTTCTCAGAATTCTGCTGAAGTTTAAAAATGCTTTGGTACTCTTCCATTGTTCTCAGAATTCCAATGAAGCTTAAAAATGCTTTGGAACTCCTCCATTGTTCTCGGAATTCTGCTGAAGTTTAAAAATGCTTTGGAACTCTTCCATTGCTCTGGGAATTCGGCTGAAGTTTAAAAATGCTTTGGAACTCTTCCTATGTTCTGGGATTTCTGCTGAAGTTTAAAAATGCTGTGGAACTCTTCCATTGTTCTCGGAATTCCGCTGATGTTTAACAATGCTTTAGAACTCTTCCATTGTTCTCGGAATTCCGCTGATGTTTTACAATGCTTTGGAACTCTTGCATTGTTCTCGGAATTCCGCTGTAGTTTAAAAATGCACTGGAACTCTTCCATTGTTCTCGGAATTCCGCTGTAGTTTAAAAATGCTTTGGAACTCTTTCATTGTTCTCGGAATTCCGCTGAAGTTTAGCCATGCTTTGGAACTCTTCCATTGTTCTCGGAATTCCACTGAAGTTTAAAAATGCTTTGGAACTCCTCCATTGTTCTCGGAATTCTGCTGAAGTTTAAAATGCTTTGGAACTCTTCCATTGTTCTCGGAATTCCGCTGATGTTTAACAATGCTTTAGAACTCTTCCATTGTTCTCGGAATTCCGCTGATGTTTAACAATGCTTTGGAACTCTTCCATTGTTCTCGGAATTCTGCTGAAGTTTAAAAATGCTTTGGAACTCTTCCATTGTTCTGGGAATTCGGCTGAAGTTTAAAAATGCTTTGGAACTCTTCCTAAGTTCTGGGAGTTCTGCTGAAGTTTAAAAATGCATTGGAACTCTTCCATTGTTCTCGGAATTCCGCTGATGTTTAACAATGCTTTAGAACTCTTCCATTGTTCTCGGAATTCCGATGATGTTTAACAATGCTTTGGAACTCTTTCATTGTTCTCAGAATTCCGCTGTAGTTTAAAAATGCATTGGAACTCTTCCATTGTTCTCGGAATTCCGCTGAAGTTTTAGAATGCTTTGGAATTCTTCCATTGTTCTCGGAATTCCGCTAATGTTTAACAATGCTTTGGAACTCTTCCATTGTTCTCGGAATTCCGCTGTAGTTTAAAAATGCTTTGGAACTCTTTCATTGTTCTCGGAATTCCGCTGAAGTTTTAGAATGCTTTTTAAAACTTCCATTTTTCTCGGAATTCTGCTGAAGTTTAAAAACGCATTGGAACTCTTCCATTGTTCTCGGAATTCCGCTAATGTTTAACAATGCTTTGGAACTCTTTCATTGTTCTCGGAATTCAACTGAAGTTTAGCCATGCTTTGGAACTTTTCCATTGTTCTCGGAATTCCGCTGAAGTTTAAAAATGTTTTGGAAAACTTCCATTATTCTCTGAATTCTGATGAAGTTTAAAAAACCTTTGGAACTATTCCATTGTTCTCAGAATTCTGTTGATGTTTAATAATGCTTTTGGAACTCTTCCATTGTGCTCGGATTTCTGCTGAAGTTTAAAAATGCTTTGGAACTCTTCCATTCTTCTCGGTATTCTGCTGATGTTTATCAAACCTATGGAACTCTTCCATTGTTCTCGGAATTCTGTTGATGTTTAATAATGCTTTGGTACTCTTCCATTGTTCTCAGAATTCCAATGAAGCTTAAAAATGCTTTGGAACTCTTCAATTTTTCTCCGAATTACGCTAAAGTTTAAAAATGCTTTGGAATTCATCCATTGTTCTCGTAACACTGTTGACGTTTAATAATGCTTTTGGAACTCTTCCATTGTGCTCGGAGTTCTGCTGAAGTTTAAAAATGCTTTGGAACGCTTCCATTGTTCTGGGAATTCGGCTGAAGTTTAAAAATGCTTTGGAACTCTTCCTATGTTCTGGGAGTTCTGCTGAAGTTTAAAAATGCTTTGGAACTCTTCCATTGTTCTCGGAATTCCGCTGATGTTTAACAATGCTTTAGAACTCTTCCATTGTTCTCGGAATTCCAATGATGTTTAACAATGCTTTGGAACTCATCCATTGTTCTCGGAATTCTGTTCATGTTTAATAATGCTTCTGGAACTCTTCCACTGTGCTAGGAATTCTGCTGAAGTTTAAAAATGCTTTGGAACTCTTCCATCGTTCTCGGAATTCCGCTAATGTTTATCAAACCTATGGAACTCTTTCATTGTTCTCGGAATTCTGCTGAAGTTTAAAAATGCTTTGAAACTCCTCCATTGTTCTCGGAATTTCGATAATATTTAACAATGCTTTGGAACTCTTCCATTGTTCTCGGAATTCCGCTGTAGTTTAAAAATGTATTGGAACTCTTCCATTGTTCTCGGAATTCCGCTGAAGTTTTAGAATGCTTTTTAACACTTCCATTTTTCTCGGAATTTTGCTGAAGTTTAAAAACGCTTTGGAACTCTTCCATTGTTCTCGGAATTCCGCTAATGTTTAACAATGCTTTGGAACTCTTTCATTGTTCTCGGAATTCAACTGAAGTTTAGCCATGCTTTGGAACTCTTCCATTGTTCTCGGAATTCCGCTGAAGTTTAAAAATGCTTTGGAACTCTTCCATTGTTCTCGGAATTCTGCTGAAGTTTAAAAAAGCTTTGGAACTATTACATTGTTCTCAGAATTCTGTTGATGTTTAATAATGCTTGTGGAACTCTTCCATTGTGCTCGGATTTCTGCTGAAGTTTAAAAATGCTTTGGAACTCTTCCATTCTTCTCGGTATTCTGCTGATGTTTATCAAACCTATGGAACTTTTCCATTGTTCTCGGAATTCTGTTGATGTTTAATAATGCTTTTGGAACTCTTCCATTGTTCTCGGAATTCTGCTGAAGTTTCAAAACACTTTAGAAATCTTCCATTATTCTCAGAATTCTGCTGAAGTTTAAAAATGCTTTGGTACTCTTCCATTGTTCTCAGAATTCCAATGAAGCTTAAAAATGCTTTGGAACTCTTCAATTTTTCTCAGAATTACGCTAAAGTTTAAAAATGCTTTGGAACTCCTCCATTGTTCTCGGAATTCTGCTGAAGTTTAAAAGTGCTTTGGAACTCTTCCATTGTTCTGGGAATTTGGCTGAAGTTTAAAAATGCTTTGGAACTCTTCCTATGTTCTGGGAGTTCTGCTGAAGTTTAAAAATGCTTTGGAACTCTTCCATTGTTCTGGGAATTCCGCTGATGTTTAACAATGCTTTAGAACTCTTCCATTGTTCTCGGAATTCCGCTGATGTTTAACAATGCTTTGGAGCTCTTCTATTGTTCTGGGAATTCGGCTGAAGATTAAAAATACTTTGGAGCTCTTCCTATGTTCTGGGAGTTCTGCTGAAGTTTAAAAATGCTTTAGAACTCTTCCATTGTTCTCGGAATTCCGCTGATGTCTAACAATGCTTTGGAACTCTTCCATTGTTCTCCGAATTCCGCTGTAGTTTAAAAATGCATTGGAACTTTTCCATTGTTCTCGGAATTCCGCTGAAGTTTTACAATGCTTTGGAACTCTTCCATTGTTCTCGGAATTCTGCTGAAGTTTAACAATGCTTTGGAACTCTTCCTATGTTCTGGGAGTTCTGCTGAAGTTTAAAAATGCTTTGGAACTCTTCCATTGTTCTCGGAATTCCGCTGAAGTTTAGCCATGCTTTGGAACTCTTCCATTGTTCTCGGAATTCCACTGAAGTTTAAAAATGCTTTGGAACTCCTCCATTGTTCTCGGAATTCTGCTGAAGTTTAAAAATGCTTTGGAACTCTTCCATTGTTCTGGGAATTTGGCTGAAGTTTAACAATGCTTTGGAACTCTTCCTATGTTCTGGGAGTTCTGCTGAAGTTTAAAAATGCTTTGGAACTCTTCCATTGTTCTCGGAATTCCGCTGATGTTTAACAATGCTTTAGAACTCTTCCATTGTTCTCGGAATTCCACTGAAGTTTAAAAATGCTTTGGAACTCCTCCATTGTTCTCGGAATTCTGCTGAAGTTTAAAATGCTTTGGAACTCTTCCATTGTTCTCGGAATTCCGCTGATGTTTAACAATGCTTTAGAACTCTTCCATTGTTCTCGGAATTCCGCTGATGTTTAACAATGCTTTGGAACTCTTCCATTGTTCTCGGAATTCTGCTGAAGTTTAAAAATGCTTTGGAACTCTTCCATTGTTCTGGGAATTCGGCTGAAGTTTAAAAATGCTTTGGAACTCTTCCTAAGTTCTGGGAGTTCTGCTGAAGTTTAAAAATGCATTGGAACTCTTCCATTGTTCTCGGAATTACGCTGATGTTTAACAATGCTTTAGAACTCTTCCATTGTTCTCGGAATTCCGATGATGTTTAACAATGCTTTGGAACTCTTTCATTGTTCTCAGAATTCCGCTGTAGTTTAAAAATGCATTGGAACTCTTCCATTGTTCTCGGAATTCCGCTGAAGTTTTAGAATGCTTTGGAATTCTTCCATTGTTCTCGGAATTCCGCTAATGTTTAACAATGCTTTGGAACTCTTCCATTGTTCTCGGAATTCCGCTGTAGTTTAAAAATGCTTTGGAACTCTTTCATTGTTCTCGGAATTCCGCTGAAGTTTTAGAATGCTTTTTAAAACTTCCATTTTTCTCGGAATTCTGCTGAAGTTTAAAAACGCATTGGAACTCTTCCATTGTTCTCGGAATTCCGCTAATGTTTAACAATGCTTTGGAACTCTTTCATTGTTCTCGGAATTCAACTGAAGTTTAGCCATGCTTTGGAACTTTTCCATTGTTCTCGGAATTCCGCTGAAGTTTAAAAATGTTTTGGAAAACTTCCATTATTCTCTGAATTCTGATGAAGTTTAAAAAAGCTTTGGAACTATTCCATTGTTCTCAGAATTCTGTTGATGTTTAATAATGCTTTTGGAACTCTTCCATTGTGCTCGGATTTCTGCTGAAGTTTAAAAATGCTTTGGAACTCTTCCATTCTTCTCGGTATTCTGCTGATGTTTATCAAACCTATGGAACTCTTCCATTGTTCTCGGAATTCTGTTGATGTTTAATAATGCTTTTGGAACTCTTCCATTATTCTCAGAATTCTGCTGAAGTTTAAAAATGCTTTGGTACTCTTCCATTGTTCTCAGAATTCCAATGAAGCTTAAAAATGCTTTGGAACTCTTCAATTTTTCTCCGAATTACGCTAAAGTTTAAAAATGCTTTGGAATTCATCCATTGTTCTCGTAACACTGTTGACGTTTAATAATGCTTTTGGAACTCTTCCATTGTGCTCGGAGTTCTGCTGAAGTTTAAAAATGCTTTGGAACGCTTCCATTGTTCTGGGAATTCGGCTGAAGTTTAAAAATGCTTTGGAACTCTTCCTATGTTCTGGGAGTTCTGCTGAAGTTTAAAAATGCTTTGGAACTCTTCCATTGTTCTCGGAATTCCGCTGATGTTTAACAATGCTTTAGAACTCTTCCATTGTTCTCGGAATTCCAATGATGTTTAACAATGCTTTGGAACTCATCCATTGTTCTCGGAATTCTGTTCATGTTTAATAATGCTTCTGGAACTCTTCCACTGTGCTAGGAATTCTGCTGAAGTTTAAAAATGCTTTGGAACTCTTCCATCGTTCTCGGAATTCCGCTAATGTTTATCAAACCTATGGAACTCTTTCATTGTTCTCGGAATTCTGCTGAAGTTTAAAAATGCTTTGAAACTCCTCCATTGTTCTCGGAATTTCGATAATATTTAACAATGCTTTGGAACTCTTCCATTGTTCTCGGAATTCCGCTGTAGTTTAAAAATGCATTGGAACTCTTCCATTGTTCTCGGAATTCCGCTGAAGTTTTAGAATGCTTTTTAACACTTCCATTTTTCTCGGAATTTTGCTGAAGTTTAAAAACGCTTTGGAACTCTTCCATTGTTCTCGGAATTCCGCTAATGTTTAACAATGCTTTGGAACTCTTTCATTGTTCTCGGAATTCAACTGAAGTTTAGCCATGCTTTGGAACTCTTCCATTGTTCTCGGAATTCCGCTGAAGTTTAAAAATGCTTTGGAACTCTTCCATTGTTCTCGGAATTCTGCTGAAGTTTAAAAAAGCTTTGGAACTATTACATTGTTCTCAGAATTCTGTTGATGTTTAATAATGCTTGTGGAACTCTTCCATTGTGCTCGGATTTCTGCTGAAGTTTAAAAAAGCTTTGGAACTATTACATTGTTCTCAGAATTCTGTTGATGTTTAATAATGCTTGTGGAACTCTTCCATTGTGCTCGGATTTCTGCTGAAGTTTAAAAATGCTTTGGAACTCTTCCATTCTTCTCGGTATTCTGCTGATGTTTATCAAACCTATGGAACTTTTCCATTGTTCTCGGAATTCTGTTGATGTTTAATAATGCTTTTGGAACTCTTCCATTGTTCTCGGAATTCTGCTGAAGTTTCAAAACACTTTAGAAATCTTCCATTATTCTCAGAATTCTGCTGAAGTTTAAAAATGCTTTGGTACTCTTCCATTGTTCTCAGAATTCCAATGAAGCTTAAAAATGCTTTGGAACTCTTCAATTTTTCTCAGAATTACGCTAAAGTTTAAAAATGCTTTGGAACTCCTCCATTGTTCTCGGAATTCTGCTGAAGTTTAAAAGTGCTTTGGAACTCTTCCATTGTTCTGGGAATTTGGCTGAAGTTTAAAAATGCTTTGGAACTCTTCCTATGTTCTGGGAGTTCTGCTGAAGTTTAAAAATGCTTTGGAACTCTTCCATTGTTCTGGGAATTCCGCTGATGTTTAACAATGCTTTAGAACTCTTCCATTGTTCTCGGAATTCCGCTGATGTTTAACAATGCTTTGGAGCTCTTCTATTGTTCTGGGAATTCGGCTGAAGATTAAAAATACTTTGGAGCTCTTCCTATGTTCTGGGAGTTCTGCTGAAGTTTAAAAATGCTTTAGAACTCTTCCATTGTTCTCGGAATTCCGCTGATGTCTAACAATGCTTTGGAACTCTTCCATTGTTCTCCGAATTCCGCTGTAGTTTAAAAATGCATTGGAACTTTTCCATTGTTCTCGGAATTCCGCTGAAGTTTTACAATGCTTTGGAACTCTTCCATTGTTCTCGGAATTCTGCTGAAGTTTAACAATGCTTTGGAACTCTTCCTATGTTCTGGGAGTTCTGCTGAAGTTTAAAAATGCTTTGGAACTCTTCCATTGTTCTCGGAATTCCGCTGAAGTTTAGCCATGCTTTGGAACTCTTCCATTGTTCTCGGAATTCCACTGAAGTTTAAAAATGCTTTGGAACTCCTCCATTGTTCTCGGAATTCTGCTGAAGTTTAAAAATGCTTTGGAACTCTTCCATTGTTCTGGGAATTTGGCTGAAGTTTAACAATGCTTTGGAACTCTTCCTATGTTCTGGGAGTTCTGCTGAAGTTTAAAAATGCTTTGGAACTCTTCCATTGTTCTCGGAATTCCGCTGATGTTTAACAATGCTTTAGAACTCTTCCATTGTTCTCGGAATTCCGCTGATGTTTAACAATGCTTTGGAACTCTTCCATTGTTCTCGGTATTCCGCTGTAGCTTAAAAATGCACTGGAACTCTTCCATTGTTCTCGGAATTCCGCTGAAGTTTTACAATGCTTTGGAACTCATCCATTGTTCTCGTAACACTGTTGATGTTTAATAATGCTTTTGGAACTCTTCCATTGTGCTCGGAGTTCTGCTGAAGTTTAAAAATGCTTTGGAACTCTTCCTATGTTCTGGGAGTTCTGCTGAAGTTTAAAAATGCTTTGGAACTCTTCTATTGTTCTCGGAATTCCGCTAATGTTTAACAATGCTTTGGAACTCTTTCATTGTTCTCGGAATTCAACTGAAGTTTAGCCATGCTTTGGAACTCTTTCATTGTTCTCTGAATTCCGCTGAAGTTTAAAAATGCTTTGGAACTCTTCCATTGTTCTCGGAATTCTGCTGAAGTTTAAAAAAGCTTTGGAACTATTCCATTTTTCTCAGAATTCTGTTGATGTTTAATAATGCTTTTGGAACTCTTCCATTGTGCTAGGATTTCTGCTGAAGTTTAAAAATGCTTTGGAACTCTTCCATTCTTCTCGGTATTCTGCTGATGTTTATCAAACCTATGGAAATTTTCCATTGTTCTCGGAATTCTGTTGATGTTTAATAATGCTTTTGGAACTCTTCCATTGTTCTCGGAATTCTGCTGAAGTTTCAAAACGCTTTAGAAATCTTCCATTATTCTCAGAATTCTGCTGAAGTTTAAAAATGCTTTGGTACTCTTCCATTGTTCTCAGAATTCCAATGAAGCTTAAAAATGCTTTGGAACTCTTCAATTTTTCTCAGAATTACGCTAAAGTTTAAAAATGCTTTGGAACTCCTCCATTGTTCTCGGAATTCTGCTGAAGTTTAAAAATGCTTTGGAACTCTTCCATTGCTCTGGGAATTCGGCTGAAGTTTAAAAATGCTTTGGAACTCTTCCTATGTTCTGGGATTTCTGCTGAAGTTTAAAAATGCTTTGGAACTCTTCCATTGTTCTCGGAATTCCGCTGATGTTTAACAATGCTTTAGAACTCTTCCATTGTTCTCGGAATTCCGCTGATGTTTAACAATGCTTTGGAACTCTTGCATTGTTCTCGGAATTCCGCTGTAGTTTAAAAATGCACTGGAACTCTTCCATTGTTCTCAGAATTCCAATGAAGCTTAAAAATGCTTTGGAACTCCTCCATTGTTCTCGGAATTCTGCTGAAGTTTAAAAATGCTTTGGAACTCTTCCATTGCTCTGGGAATTCGGCTGAAGTTTAAAAATGCTTTGGAACTCTTCCTATGTTCTGGGATTTCTGCTGAAGTTTAAAAATGCTTTGGAACTCTTCCATTGTTCTCGGAATTCCGCTGATGTTTAACAATGCTTTAGAACTCTTCCATTGTTCTCGGAATTCCGCTGATGTTTTACAATGCTTTGGAACTCTTGCATTGTTCTCGGAATTCCGCTGTAGTTTAAAAATGCACTGGAACTCTTCCATTGTTCTCGGAATTCCGCTGTAGTTTAAAAATGCTTTGGAACTCTTTCATTGTTCTCGGAATTCCGCTGAAGTTTAGCCATGCTTTGGAACTCTTCCATTGTTCTCGGAATTCCACTGAAGTTTAAAAATGCTTTGGAACTCCTCCATTGTTCTCGGAATTCTGCTGAAGTTTAAAATGCTTTGGAACTCTTCCATTGTTCTCGGAATTCCGCTGATGTTTAACAATGCTTTAGAACTCTTCCATTGTTCTCGGAATTCCGCTGATGTTTAACAATGCTTTGGAACTCTTCCATTGTTCTCGGAATTCTGCTGAAGTTTCAAACCACTTTAGAAATCTTCCATTATTCTCAGAATTCTGCTGAAGTTTAAAAATGCTTTGGTACTCTTCCATTGTTCTCAGAATTCCAATGAAGCTTAAAAATGCTTTGGAACTCTTCAATTTTTCTCAGAATTACGCTAAAGTTTAAAAATGCTTTGGAACTCCTCCATTGTTCTCGGAATTCTGCTGAAGTTTAAAAGTGCTTTGGAACTCTTCCATTGTTCTGGGAATTTGGCTGAAGTTTAAAAATGCTTTGGAACTCTTCCATTGTTCTGGGAATTCGGCTGAAGTTTAAAAATGCTTTGGAACTCTTCCTAAGTTCTGGGAGTTCTGCTGAAGTTTAAAAATGCATTGGAACTCTTCCATTGTTCTCGGAATTCCGCTGATGTTTAACAATGCTTTAGAACTCTTCCATTGTTCTCGGAATTCCGATGATGTTTAACAATGCTTTGGAACTCTTTCATTGTTCTCAGAATTCCGCTGTAGTTTAAAAATGCATTGGAACTCTTCCATTGTTCTCGGAATTCCGCTGAAGTTTTAGAATGCTTTGGAATTCTTCCATTGTTCTCGGAATTCCGCTAATGTTTAACAATGCTTTGGAACTCTTCCATTGTTCTCGGAATTCCGCTGTAGTTTAAAAATGCTTTGGAACTCTTTCATTGTTCTCGGAATTCCGCTGAAGTTTTAGAATGCTTTTTAAAACTTCCATTTTTCTCGGAATTCTGCTGAAGTTTAAAAACGCTTTGGAACTCTTCCATTGTTCTCGGAATTCCGCTAATGTTTAACAATGCTTTGGAACTCTTTCATTTTTCTCGGAATTCAACTGAAGTTTAGCCATGCTTTGGAACTTTTCCATTGTTCTCGGAATTCCGCTGAAGTTTAAAAATGTTTTGGAAAACTTCCATTATTCTCTGAATTCTGATGAAGTTTAAAAAAGCTTTGAAACTATTCCATTGTTCTCAGAATTCTGTTGATGTTTAATAATGCTTTTGGAACTCTTCCATTGTGCTCGGATTTCTGCTGAAGTTTAAAAATGCTTTGGAACTCTTCCATTCTTCTCGGTATTCTGCTGATGCTTATCAAACCTATGGAACTCTTCCATTGTTCTCGGAATTCTGTTGATGTTTAATAATGCTTTTGGAACTCTTCCATTATTCTCAGAATTCTGCTGAAGTTTAAAAATGCTTTGGTACTCTTCCATTGTTCTCAGAATTCCAATGAAGCTTAAAAATGCTTTGGAACTCTTCAATTTTTCTCAGAATTACGCTAAAGTTTAAAAATGCTTTGGAATTCATCCATTGTTCTCGTAACACTGTTGACGTTTAATAATGCTTTTGGAACTCTTCCATTGTGCTCGGAGTTCTGCTGAAGTTTAAAAATGCTTTGGAACTCTTCCATTGCTCTGGGAATTCGGCTGAAGTTTAAAAATGCTTTGGAACTCTTCCTATGTTCTGGGATTTCTGCTGAAGTTTAAAAATGCTTTGGAACTCTTCCATTGTTCTCGGAATTCCGCTGATGTTTAACAATGCTTTAGAACTCTTCCATTGTTCTCGGAATTCCGCTGATGTTTAACAATGCTTTGGAACTCTTGCATTGTTCTCGGAATTCCGCTGTAGTTTAAAAATGCACTGGAACTCTTCCATTGTTCTCGGAATACCACTGAAGTTTTACAATGCTTTGGAACTCTTCCATTTTTCTCAGAATTCTGCTGAAGTTTAAAAATGCTTTGGTACTCTTCCATTGTTCTCAGAATTCCAATGAAGCTAAAAAAGGCTTTGGAACTCCTCCATTGTTCTCGGAATTCTGCTGAAGTTTAAAAATGCTTTGGAACTCTTCCATTGCTCTGGGAATTCGGCTGAAGTTTAAAAATGCTTTGGAACTCTTCCTATGTTCTGGGATTTCTGCTGAAGTTTAAAAATGCTTTGGAACTCTTCCATTGTTCTCGGAATTCCGCTGATGTTTAACAATGCTTTAGAACTCTTCCATTGTTCTCGGAATTCCGCTGATGTTTTACAATGCTTTGGAACTCTTGCATTGTTCTCGGAATTCCGCTGTAGTTTAAAAATGCACTGGAACTCTTCCATTGTTCTCGGAATTCCGCTGTAGTTTAAAAATGCTTTGGAACTCTTTCATTGTTCTCGGAATTCCGCTGAAGTTTAGCCATGCTTTGGAACTCTTCCATTGTTCTCGGAATTCCACTGAAGTTTAAAAATGCTTTGGAACTCCTCCATTGTTCTCGGAATTCTGCTGAAGTTTAAAATGCTTTGGAACTCTTCCATTGTTCTCGGAATTCCGCTGATGTTTAACAATGCTTTAGAACTCTTCCATTGTTCTCGGAATTCCGCTGATGTTTAACAATGCTTTGGAACTCTTCCATTGTTCTCCGAATTCTGCTGAAGTTTCAAAACACTTTAGAAATCTTCCATTATTCTCAGAATTCTGCTGAAGTTTAAAAATGCTTTGGTACTCTTCCATTGTTCTCAGAATTCCAATGAAGCTTAAAAATGCTTTGGAACTCTTCAATTTTTCTCAGAATTACGCTAAAGTTTAAAAATGCTTTGGAACTCCTCCATTGTTCTCGGAATTCTGCTGAAGTTTAAAAGTGCTTTGGAACTCTTCCATTGTTCTGGGAATTTGGCTGAAGTTTAAAAATGCTTTGGAACTCTTCCATTGTTCTGGGAATTCGGCTGAAGTTTAAAAATGCTTTGGAACTCTTCCTAAGTTCTGGGAGTTCTGCTGAAGTTTAAAAATGCATTGGAACTCTTCCATTGTTCTCGGAATTCCGCTGATGTTTAACAATGCTTTAGAACTCTTCCATTGTTCTCGGAATTCCGATGATGTTTAACAATGCTTTGGAACTCTTTCATTGTTCTCAGAATTCCGCTGTAGTTTAAAAATGCATTGGAACTCTTCCATTGTTCTCGGAATTCCGCTGAAGTTTTAGAATGCTTTGGAATTCTTCCATTGTTCTCGGAATTCCGCTAATGTTTAACAATGCTTTGGAACTCTTCCATTGTTCTCGGAATTCCGCTGTAGTTTAAAAATGCTTTGGAACTCTTTCATTGTTCTCGGAATTCCGCTGAAGTTTTAGAATGCTTTTTAAAACTTCCATTTTTCTCGGAATTCTGCTGAAGTTTAAAAACGCTTTGGAACTCTTCCATTGTTCTCGGAATTCCGCTAATGTTTAACAATGCTTTGGAACTCTTTCATTTTTCTCGGAATTCAACTGAAGTTTAGCCATGCTTTGGAACTTTTCCATTGTTCTCGGAATTCCGCTGAAGGTTAAAAATGTTTTGGAAAACTTCCATTATTCTCTGAATTCTGATGAAGTTTAAAAAAGCTTTGAAACTATTCCATTGTTCTCAGAATTCTGTTGATGTTTAATAATGCTTTTGGAACTCTTCCATTGTGCTCGGATTTCTGCTGAAGTTTAAAAATGCTTTGGAACTCTTCCATTCTTCTCGGTATTCTGCTGATGTTTATCAAACCTATGGAACTCTTCCATTGTTCTCGGAATTCTGTTGATGTTTAATAATGCTTTTGGAACTCTTCCATTATTCTCAGAATTCTGCTGAAGTTTAAAAATGCTTTGGTACTCTTCCATTGTTCTCAGAATTCCAATGAAGCTTAAAAATGCTTTGGAACTCTTCAATTTTTCTCAGAATTACGCTAAAGTTTAAAAATGCTTTGGAATTCATCCATTGTTCTCGTAACACTGTTGACGTTTAATAATGCTTTTGGAACTCTTCCATTGTGCTCGGAGTTCTGCTGAAGTTTAAAAATGCTTTGGAACGCTTCCATTGTTCTGGGAATTCGGCTGAAGTTTAAAAATGCTTTGGAACTCTTCCTATGTTCTGGGAGTTCTGCTGAAGTTTAAAAATGCTTTGGAACTCTTCCATTGTTCTCGGAATTCCGCTGATGTTTAACAATGCTTTAGAACTCTTCCATTGTTCTCGGAATTCCAATGATGTTTAACAATGCTTTGGAACTCATCCATTGTTCTCGGAATTCTGTTCATGTTTAATAATGCTTCTGGAACTCTTCCACTGTGCTAGGAATTCTGCTGAAGTTTAAAAATGCTTTGGAACTCTTCCATCGTTCTCGGAATTCCGCTAATGTTTATCAAACCTATGGAACTCTTTCATTGTTCTCGGAATTCTGCTGAAGTTTAAAAATGCTTTGAAACTCCTCCATTGTTCTCGGAATTTCGATAATATTTAACAATGCTTTGGAACTCTTCCATTGTTCTCGGAATTCCGCTGTAGTTTAAAAATGCATTGGAACTCTTCCATTGTTCTCGGAATTCCGCTGAAGTTTTAGAATGCTTTTTAACACTTCCATTTTTCTCGGAATTTTGCTGAAGTTTAAAAACGCTTTGGAACTCTTCCATTGTTCTCGGAATTCCGCTAATGTTTAACAATGCTTTGGAACTCTTTCATTGTTCTCGGAATTCAACTGAAGTTTAGCCATGCTTTGGAACTCTTCCATTGTTCTCGGAATTCCGCTGAAGTTTAAAAATGCTTTGGAACTCTTCCATTGTTCTCGGAATTCTGCTGAAGTTTAAAAAAGCTTTGGAACTATTACATTGTTCTCAGAATTCTGTTGATGTTTAATAATGCTTGTGGAACTCTTCCATTGTGCTCGGATTTCTGCTGAAGTTTAAAAATGCTTTGGAACTCTTCCATTCTTCTCGGTATTCTGCTGATGTTTATCAAACCTATGGAACTTTTCCATTGTTCTCGGAATTCTGTTGATGTTTAATAATGCTTTTGGAACTCTTCCATTGTTCTCGGAATTCTGCTGAAGTTTCAAAACACTTTAGAAATCTTCCATTATTCTCAGAATTCTGCTGAAGTTTAAAAATGCTTTGGTACTCTTCCATTGTTCTCAGAATTCCAATGAAGCTTAAAAATGCTTTGGAACTCTTCAATTTTTCTCAGAATTACGCTAAAGTTTAAAAATGCTTTGGAACTCCTCCATTGTTCTCGGAATTCTGCTGAAGTTTCAAAACACTTTAGAAATCTTCCATTATTCTCAGAATTCTGCTGAAGTTTAAAAATGCTTTGGTACTCTTCCATTGTTCTCAGAATTCCAATGAAGCTTAAAAATGCTTTGGAACTCTTCAATTTTTCTCAGAATTACGCTAAAGTTTAAAAATGCTTTGGAACTCCTCCATTGTTCTCGGAATTCTGCTGAAGTTTAAAAGTGCTTTGGAACTCTTCCATTGTTCTGGGAATTTGGCTGAAGTTTAAAAATGCTTTGGAACTCTTCCTATGTTCTGGGAGTTCTGCTGAAGTTTAAAAATGCTTTGGAACTCTTCCATTGTTCTGGGAATTCCGCTGATGTTTAACAATGCTTTAGAACTCTTCCATTGTTCTCGGAATTCCGCTGATGTTTAACAATGCTTTGGAGCTCTTCTATTGTTCTGGGAATTCGGCTGAAGATTAAAAATACTTTGGAGCTCTTCCTATGTTCTGGGAGTTCTGCTGAAGTTTAAAAATGCTTTAGAACTCTTCCATTGTTCTCGGAATTCCGCTGATGTCTAACAATGCTTTGGAACTCTTCCATTGTTCTCCGAATTCCGCTGTAGTTTAAAAATGCATTGGAACTTTTCCATTGTTCTCTGAATTCCGCTGAAGTTTTACAATGCTTTGGAACTCTTCCATTGTTCTCGGAATTCTGCTGAAGTTTCAAAACGCTTTAGAAATCTTCCATTATTCTCAGAATTCTGCTGAAGTTTAAAAATGCTTTGGTACTCTTCCATTGTTCTCAGAATTCCAATGAAGCTTAAAAATGCTTTGGAACTCTTCAATTTTTCTCAGAATTACGCTAAAGTTTAAAAATGCTTTGGAACTCCTCCATTGTTCTCGGAATTCTGCTGAAGTTTAAAAATGCTTTGGAACTCTTCCATTGCTCTGGGAATTCGGCTGAAGTTTAAAAATGCTTTGGAACTCTTCCTATGTTCTGGGATTTCTGCTGAAGTTTAAAAATGCTTTGGAACTCTTCCATTGTTCTCGGAATTCCGCTGATGTTTAACAATGCTTTAGAACTCTTCCATTGTTCTCGGAATTCCGCTGATGTTTAACAATGCTTTGGAACTCTTGCATTGTTCTCGGAATTCCGCTGTAGTTTAAAAATGCACTGGAACTCTTCCATTGTTCTCGGAATACCACTGAAGTTTTACAATGCTTTGGAACTCTTCCATTTTTCTCAGAATTCTGCTGAAGTTTAAAAATGCTTTGGTACTCTTCCATTGTTCTCAGAATTCCAATGAAGCTTAAAAATGCTTTGGAACTCCTCCATTGTTCTCGGAATTCTGCTGAAGTTTAAAAATGCTTTGGAACTCTTCCATTGCTCTGGGAATTCGGCTGAAGTTTAAAAATGCTTTGGAACTCTTCCTATGTTCTGGGATTTCTGCTGAAGTTTAAAAATGCTTTGGAACTCTTCCATTGTTCTCGGAATTCCGCTGATGTTTAACAATGCTTTAGAACTCTTCCATTGTTCTCGGAATTCCGCTGATGTTTTACAATGCTTTGGAACTCTTGCATTGTTCTCGGAATTCCGCTGTAGTTTAAAAATGCACTGGAACTCTTCCATTGTTCTCGGAATTCCGCTGTAGTTTAAAAATGCTTTGGAACTCTTTCATTGTTCTCGGAATTCCGCTGAAGTTTAGCCATGCTTTGGAACTCTTCCATTGTTCTCGGAATTCCACTGAAGTTTAAAAATGCTTTGGAACTCCTCCATTGTTCTCGGAATTCTGCTGAAGTTTAAAATGCTTTGGAACTCTTCCATTGTTCTCGGAATTCCGCTGATGTTTAACAATGCTTTAGAACTCTTCCATTGTTCTCGGAATTCCGCTGATGTTTAACAATGCTTTGGAACTCTTCCATTGTTCTCGGAATTCTGCTGAAGTTTCAAAACACTTTAGAAATCTTCCATTATTCTCAGAATTCTGCTGAAGTTTAAAAATGCTTTGGTACTCTTCCATTGTTCTCAGAATTCCAATGAAGCTTAAAAATGCTTTGGAACTCTTCAATTTTTCTCAGAATTACGCTAAAGTTTAAAAATGCTTTGGAACTCCTCCATTGTTCTCGGAATTCTGCTGAAGTTTAAAAGTGCTTTGGAACTCTTCCATTGTTCTGGGAATTTGGCTGAAGTTTAAAAATGCTTTGGAACTCTTCCATTGTTCTGGGAATTCGGCTGAAGTTTAAAAATGCTTTGGAACTCTTCCTAAGTTCTGGGAGTTCTGCTGAAGTTTAAAAATGCATTGGAACTCTTCCATTGTTCTCGGAATTCCGCTGATGTTTAACAATGCTTTAGAACTCTTCCATTGTTCTCGGAATTCCGATGATGTTTAACAATGCTTTGGAACTCTTTCATTGTTCTCAGAATTCCGCTGTAGTTTAAAAATGCATTGGAACTCTTCCATTGTTCTCGGAATTCCGCTGAAGTTTTAGAATGCTTTGGAATTCTTCCATTGTTCTCGGAATTCCGCTAATGTTTAACAATGCTTTGGAACTCTTCCATTGTTCTCGGAATTCCGCTGTAGTTTAAAAATGCTTTGGAACTCTTTCATTGTTCTCGGAATTCCGCTGAAGTTTTAGAATGCTTTTTAAAACTTCCATTTTTCTCGGAATTCTGCTGAAGTTTAAAAACGCTTTGGAACTCTTCCATTGTTCTCGGAATTCCGCTAATGTTTAACAATGCTTTGGAACTCTTTCATTTTTCTCGGAATTCAACTGAAGTTTAGCCATGCTTTGGAACTTTTCCATTGTTCTCGGAATTCCGCTGAAGTTTAAAAATGTTTTGGAAAACTTCCATTATTCTCTGAATTCTGATGAAGTTTAAAAAAGCTTTGAAACTATTCCATTGTTCTCAGAATTCTGTTGATGTTTAATAATGCTTTTGGAACTCTTCCATTGTGCTCGGATTTCTGCTGAAGTTTAAAAATGCTTTGGAACTCTTCCATTCTTCTCGGTATTCTGCTGATGTTTATCAAACCTATGGAACTCTTCCATTGTTCTCGGAATTCTGTTAATGTTTAATAATGCTTTTGGAACTCTTCCATTATTCTCAGAATTCTGCTGAAGTTTAAAAATGCTTTGGTACTCTTCCATTGTTCTCAGAATTCCAATGAAGCTTAAAAATGCTTTGGAACTCTTCAATTTTTCTCAGAATTACGCTAAAGTTTAAAAATGCTTTGGAATTCATCCATTGTTCTCGTAACACTGTTGACGTTTAATAATGCTTTTGGAACTCTTCCATTGTGCTCGGAGTTCTGCTGAAGTTTAAAAATGCTTTGGAACTCTTCCATTGCTCTGGGAATTCGGCTGAAGTTTAAAAATGCTTTGGAACTCTTCCTATGTTCTGGGATTTCTGCTGAAGTTTAAAAATGCTTTGGAACTCTTCCATTGTTCTCGGAATTCCGCTGATGTTTAACAATGCTTTAGAACTCTTCCATTGTTCTCGGAATTCCGCTGATGTTTAACAATGCTTTGGAACTCTTGCATTGTTCTCGGAATTCCGCTGTAGTTTAAAAATGCACTGGAACTCTTCCATTGTTCTCGGAATACCACTGAAGTTTTACAATGCTTTGGAACTCTTCCATTTTTCTCAGAATTCTGCTGAAGTTTAAAAATGCTTTGGTACTCTTCCATTGTTCTCAGAATTCCAATGAAGCTTAAAAATGCTTTGGAACTCCTCCATTGTTCTCGGAATTCTGCTGAAGTTTAAAAATGCTTTGGAACTCTTCCATTGCTCTGGGAATTCGGCTGAAGTTTAAAAATGCTTTGGAACTCTTCCTATGTTCTGGGATTTCTGCTGAAGTTTAAAAATGCTTTGGAACTCTTCCATTGTTCTCGGAATTCCGCTGATGTTTAACAATGCTTTAGAACTCTTCCATTGTTCTCGGAATTCCGCTGATGTTTTACAATGCTTTGGAACTCTTGCATTGTTCTCGGAATTCCGCTGTAGTTTAAAAATGCACTGGAACTCTTCCATTGTTCTCGGAATTCCGCTGTAGTTTAAAAATGCTTTGGAACTCTTTCATTGTTCTCGGAATTCCGCTGAAGTTTAGCCATGCTTTGGAACTCTTCCATTGTTCTCGGAATTCCACTGAAGTTTAAAAATGCTTTGGAACTCCTCCATTGTTCTCGGAATTCTGCTGAAGTTTAAAATGCTTTGGAACTCTTCCATTGTTCTCGGAATTCCGCTGATGTTTAACAATGCTTTAGAACTCTTCCATTGTTCTCGGAATTCCGCTGATGTTTAACAATGCTTTGGAACTCTTCCATTGTTCTCGGAATTCTGCTGAAGTTTCAAAACACTTTAGAAATCTTCCATTATTCTCAGAATTCTGCTGAAGTTTAAAAATGCTTTGGTACTCTTCCATTGTTCTCAGAATTCCAATGAAGCTTAAAAATGCTTTGGAACTCTTCAATTTTTCTCAGAATTACGCTAAAGTTTAAAAATGCTTTGGAACTCCTCCATTGTTCTCGGAATTCTGCTGAAGTTTAAAAGTGCTTTGGAACTCTTCCATTGTTCTGGGAATTTGGCTGAAGTTTAAAAATGCTTTGGAACTCTTCCATTGTTCTGGGAATTCGGCTGAAGTTTAAAAATGCTTTGGAACTCTTCCTAAGTTCTGGGAGTTCTGCTGAAGTTTAAAAATGCATTGGAACTCTTCCATTGTTCTCGGAATTCCGCTGATGTTTAACAATGCTTTAGAACTCTTCCATTGTTCTCGGAATTCCGATGATGTTTAACAATGCTTTGGAACTCTTTCATTGTTCTCAGAATTCCGCTGTAGTTTAAAAATGCATTGGAACTCTTCCATTGTTCTCGGAATTCCGCTGAAGTTTTAGAATGCTTTGGAATTCTTCGATTGTTCTCGGAATTCCGCTAATGTTTAACAATGCTTTGGAACTCTTCCATTGTTCTCGGAATTCCGCTGTAGTTTAAAAATGCTTTGGAACTCTTTCATTGTTCTCGGAATTCCGCTGAAGTTTTAGAATGCTTTTTAAAACTTCCATTTTTCTCGGAATTCTGCTGAAGTTTAAAAACGCTTTGGAACTCTTCCATTGTTCTCGGAATTCCGCTAATGTTTAACAATGCTTTGGAACTCTTTCATTTTTCTCGGAATTCAACTGAAGTTTAGCCATGCTTTGGAACTTTTCCATTGTTCTCGGAATTCCGCTGAAGTTTAAAAATATTTTGGAAAACTTCCATTATTCTCTGAATTCTGATGAAGTTTAAAAAAGCTTTGAAACTATTCCATTGTTCTCAGAATTCTGTTGATGTTTAATAATGCTTTTGGAACTCTTCCATTGTGCTCGGATTTCTGCTGAAGTTTAAAAATGCTTTGGAACTCTTCCATTCTTCTCGGTATTCTGCTGATGTTTATCAAACCTATGGAACTCTTCCATTGTTCTCGGAATTCTGTTGATGTTTAATAATGCTTTTGGAACTCTTCCATTATTCTCAGAATTCTGCTGAAGTTTAAAAATGCTTTGGTACTCTTCCATTGTTCTCAGAATTCCAATGAAGCTTAAAAATGCTTTGGAACTCTTCAATTTTTCTCAGAATTACGCTAAAGTTTAAAAATGCTTTGGAATTCATCCATTGTTCTCGTAACACTGTTGACGTTTAATAATGCTTTTGGAACTCTTCCATTGTGCTCGGAGTTCTGCTGAAGTTTAAAAATGCTTTGGAACGCTTCCATTGTTCTGGGAATTCGGCTGAAGTTTAAAAATGCTTTGGAACTCTTCCTATGTTCTGGGAGTTCTGCTGAAGTTTAAAAATGCTTTGGAACTCTTCCATTGTTCTCGGAATTCCGCTGATGTTTAACAATGCTTTAGAACTCTTCCATTGTTCTCGGAATTCCAATGATGTTTAACAATGCTTTGGAACTCATCCATTGTTCTCGGAATTCTGTTCATGTTTAATAATGCTTCTGGAACTCTTCCACTGTGCTAGGAATTCTGCTGAAGTTTAAAAATGCTTTGGAACTCTTCCATCGTTCTCGGAATTCCGCTAATGTTTATCAAACCTATGGAACTCTTTCATTGTTCTCGGAATTCTGCTGAAGTTTAAAAATGCTTTGAAACTCCTCCATTGTTCTCGGAATTTCGATAATATTTAACAATGCTTTGGAACTCTTCCATTGTTCTCGGAATTCCGCTGTAGTTTAAAAATGCATTGGAACTCTTCCATTGTTCTCGGAATTCCGCTGAAGTTTTAGAATGCTTTTTAACACTTCCATTTTTCTCGGAATTTTGCTGAAGTTTAAAAACGCTTTGGAACTCTTCCATTGTTCTCGGAATTCCGCTAATGTTTAACAATGCTTTGGAACTCTTTCATTGTTCTCGGAATTCAACTGAAGTTTAGCCATGCTTTGGAACTCTTCCATTGTTCTCGGAATTCCGCTGAAGTTTAAAAATGCTTTGGAACTCTTCCATTGTTCTCGGAATTCTGCTGAAGTTTAAAAAAGCTTTGGAACTATTACATTGTTCTCAGAATTCTGTTGATGTTTAATAATGCTTGTGGAACTCTTCCATTGTGCTCGGATTTCTGCTGAAGTTTAAAAATGCTTTGGAACTCTTCCATTCTTCTCGGTATTCTGCTGATGTTTATCAAACCTATGGAACTTTTCCATTGTTCTCGGAATTCTGTTGATGTTTAATAATGCTTTTGGAACTCTTCCATTGTTCTCGGAATTCTGCTGAAGTTTCAAAACACTTTAGAAATCTTCCATTATTCTCAGAATTCTGCTGAAGTTTAAAAATGCTTTGGTACTCTTCCATTGTTCTCAGAATTCCAATGAAGCTTAAAAATGCTTTGGAACTCTTCAATTTTTCTCAGAATTACGCTAAAGTTTAAAAATGCTTTGGAACTCCTCCATTGTTCTCGGAATTCTGCTGAAGTTTCAAAACACTTTAGAAATCTTCCATTATTCTCAGAATTCTGCTGAAGTTTAAAAATGCTTTGGTACTCTTCCATTGTTCTCAGAATTCCAATGAAGCTTAAAAATGCTTTGGAACTCTTCAATTTTTCTCAGAATTACGCTAAAGTTTAAAAATGCTTTGGAACTCCTCCATTGTTCTCGGAATTCTGCTGAAGTTTAAAAGTGCTTTGGAACTCTTCCATTGTTCTGGGAATTTGGCTGAAGTTTAAAAATGCTTTGGAACTCTTCCTATGTTCTGGGAGTTCTGCTGAAGTTTAAAAATGCTTTGGAACTCTTCCATTGTTCTGGGAATTCCGCTGATGTTTAACAATGCTTTAGAACTCTTCCATTGTTCTCGGAATTCCGCTGATGTTTAACAATGCTTTGGAGCTCTTCTATTGTTCTGGGAATTCGGCTGAAGATTAAAAATACTTTGGAGCTCTTCCTATGTTCTGGGAGTTCTGCTGAAGTTTAAAAATGCTTTAGAACTCTTCCATTGTTCTCGGAATTCCGCTGATGTCTAACAATGCTTTGGAACTCTTCCATTGTTCTCCGAATTCCGCTGTAGTTTAAAAATGCATTGGAACTTTTCCATTGTTCTCGGAATTCCGCTGAAGTTTTACAATGCTTTGGAACTCTTCCATTGTTCTCGGAATTCTGCTGAAGTTTAACAATGCTTTGGAACTCTTCCTATGTTCTGGGAGTTCTGCTGAAGTTTAAAAATGCTTTGGAACTCTTCCATTGTTCTCGGAATTCCGCTGAAGTTTAGCCATGCTTTGGAACTCTTCCATTGTTCTCGGAATTCTGCTGAAGTTTAAAAATGCTTTGGAACTCTTCCATTGTTCTGGGAATTTGGCTGAAGTTTAACAATGCTTTAGAACTCTTCCATTGTTCTCGGAATTCCGCTGATGTTTAACAATGCTTTGGAACTCTTCCATTGTTCTCGGTATTCCGCTGTAGCTTAAAAATGCACTGGAACTCTTCCATTGTTCTCGGAATTCCGCTGAAGTTTTACAATGCTTTGGAACTCATCCATTGTTCTCGTAACACTGTTGATGTTTAATAATGCTTTTGGAACTCTTCCATTGTGCTCGGAGTTCTGCTGAAGTTTAAAAATGCTTTGGAACTCTTCCTATGTTCTGGGAGTTCTGCTGAAGTTTAAAAATGCTTTGGAACTCTTCTATTGTTCTCGGAATTCCGCTAATGTTTAACAATGCTTTGGAACTCTTTCATTGTTCTCGGAATTCAACTGAAGTTTAGCCATGCTTTGGAACTCTTTCATTGTTCTCTGAATTCCGCTGAAGTTTAAAAATGTTTTGGAACTCTTCCATTGTTCTCGGAATTCTGCTGAAGTTTAAAAAAGCTTTGGAACTATTCCATTTTTCTCAGAATTCTGTTGATGTTTAATAATGCTTTTGGAACTCTTCCATTGTGCTAGGATTTCTGCTGAAGTTTAAAAATGCTTTGGAACTCTTCCATTCTTCTCGGTATTCTGCTGATGTTTATCAAACCTATGGAAATTTTCCATTGTTCTCGGAATTCTGTTGATGTTTAATAATGCTTTTGGAACTCTTCCATTGTTCTCGGAATTCTGCTGAAGTTTCAAAACGCTTTAGAAATCTTCCATTATTCTCAGAATTCTGCTGAAGTTTAAAAATGCTTTGGTACTCTTCCATTGTTCTCAGAATTCCAATGAAGCTTAAAAATGCTTTGGAACTCTTCAATTTTTCTCAGAATTACGCTAAAGTTTAAAAATGCTTTGGAACTCCTCCATTGTTCTCGGAATTCTGCTGAAGTTTAAAAGTGCTTTGGAACTCTTCCATTGTTCTGGGAATTTGGCTGAAGTTTAAAAATGCTTTGGAACTCTTCCTATGTTCTGGGAGTTCTGCTGAAGTTTAAAAATGCTTTGGAACTCTTCCATTGTTCTGGGAATTCCGCTGATGTTTAACAATGCTTTAGAACTCTTCCATTGTTCTCGGAATTCCGCTGATGTTTAACAATGCTTTGGAGCTCTTCTATTGTTCTGGGAATTCGGCTGAAGATTAAAAATACTTTGGAGCTCTTCCTATGTTCTGGGAGTTCTGCTGAAGTTTAAAAATGCTTTAGAACTCTTCCATTGTTCTCGGAATTCCGCTGATGTCTAACAATGCTTTGGAACTCTTCCATTGTTCTCCGAATTCCGCTGTAGTTTAAAAATGCATTGGAACTTTTCCATTGTTCTCGGAATTCCGCTGAAGTTTTACAATGCTTTGGAACTCTTCCATTGTTCTCGGAATTCTGCTGAAGTTTAACAATGCTTTGGAACTCTTCCTATGTTCTGGGAGTTCTGCTGAAGTTTAAAAATGCTTTGGAACTCTTCCATTGTTCTCGGAATTCCGCTGAAGTTTAGCCATGCTTTGGAACTCTTCCATTGTTCTCGGAATTCTGCTGAAGTTTAAAAATGCTTTGGAACTCTTCCATTGTTCTGGGAATTTGGCTGAAGTTTAACAATGCTTTAGAACTCTTCCATTGTTCTCGGAATTCCGCTGATGTTTAACAATGCTTTGGAACTCTTCCATTGTTCTCGGTATTCCGCTGTAGCTTAAAAATGCACTGGAACTCTTCCATTGTTCTCGGAATTCCGCTGAAGTTTTACAATGCTTTGGAACTCATCCATTGTTCTCGTAACACTGTTGATGTTTAATAATGCTTTTGGAACTCTTCCATTGTGCTCGGAGTTCTGCTGAAGTTTAAAAATGCTTTGGAACTCTTCCTATGTTCTGGGAGTTCTGCTGAAGTTTAAAAATGCTTTGGAACTCTTCTATTGTTCTCGGAATTCCGCTAATGTTTAACAATGCTTTGGAACTCTTTCATTGTTCTCGGAATTCAACTGAAGTTTAGCCATGCTTTGGAACTCTTTCATTGTTCTCTGAATTCCGCTGAAGTTTAAAAATGCTTTGGAACTCTTCCATTGTTCTCGGAATTCTGCTGAAGTTTAAAAAAGCTTTGGAACTATTCCATTTTTCTCAGAATTCTGTTGATGTTTAATAATGCTTTTGGAACTCTTCCATTGTGCTAGGATTTCTGCTGAAGTTTAAAAATGCTTTGGAACTCTTCCATTCTTCTCGGTATTCTGCTGATGTTTATCAAACCTATGGAAATTTTCCATTGTTCTCGGAATTCTGTTGATGTTTAATAATGCTTTTGGAACTCTTCCATTGTTCTCGGAATTCTGCTGAAGTTTCAAAACGCTTTAGAAATCTTCCATTATTCTCAGAATTCTGCTGAAGTTTAAAAATGCTTTGGTACTCTTCCATTGTTCTCAGAATTCCAATGAAGCTTAAAAATGCTTTGGAACTCTTCAATTTTTCTCAGAATTACGCTAAAGTTTAAAAATGCTTTGGAACTCCTCCATTGTTCTCGGAATTCTGCTGAAGTTTAAAAGTGCTTTGGAACTCTTCCATTGTTCTGGGAATTTGGCTGAAGTTTAAAAATGCTTTGGAACTCTTCCTATGTTCTGGGAGTTCTGCTGAAGTTTAAAAATGCTTTGGAACTCTTCCATTGTTCTGGGAATTCCGCTGATGTTTAACAATGCTTTAGAACTCTTCCATTGTTCTCGGAATTCCGCTGATGTTTAACAATGCTTTGGAGCTCTTCTATTGTTCTGGGAATTCGGCTGAAGATTAAAAATACTTTGGAGCTCTTCCTATGTTCTGGGAGTTCTGCTGAAGTTTAAAAATGCTTTAGAACTCTTCCATTGTTCTCGGAATTCCGCTGATGTCTAACAATGCTTTGGAACTCTTCCATTGTTCTCCGAATTCCGCTGTAGTTTAAAAATGCATTGGAACTTTTCCATTGTTCTCGGAATTCCGCTGAAGTTTTACAATGCTTTGGAACTCTTCCATTGTTCTCGGAATTCTGCTGAAGTTTAACAATGCTTTGGAACTCTTCCTATGTTCTGGGAGTTCTGCTGAAGTTTAAAAATGCTTTGGAACTCTTCCATTGTTCTCGGAATTCCGCTGAAGTTTAGCCATGCTTTGGAACTCTTCCATTGTTCTCGGAATTCCACTGAAGTTTAAAAATGCTTTGGAACTCCTCCATTGTTCTCGGAATTCTGCTGAAGTTTAAAAATGCTTTGGAACTCTTCCATTGTTCTGGGAATTTGGCTGAAGTTTAACAATGCTTTAGAACTCTTCCATTGTTCTCGGAATTCCGCTGATGTTTAACAATGCTTTGGAACTCTTCCATTGTTCTCGGTATTCCGCTGTAGCTTAAAAATGCACTGGAACTCTTCCATTGTTCTCGGAATTCCGCTGAAGTTTTACAATGCTTTGGAACTCATCCATTGTTCTCGTAACACTGTTGATGTTTAATAATGCTTTTGGAACTCTTCCATTGTGCTCGGAGTTCTGCTGAAGTTTAAAAATGCTTTGGAACTCTTCCTATGTTCTGGGAGTTCTGCTGAAGTTTAAAAATGCTTTGGAACTCTTCTATTGTTCTCGGAATTCCGCTAATGTTTAACAATGCTTTGGAACTCTTTCATTGTTCTCGGAATTCAACTGAAGTTTAGCCATGCTTTGGAACTCTTTCATTGTTCTCTGAATTCCGCTGAAGTTTAAAAATGCTTTGGAACTCTTCCATTGTTCTCGGAATTCTGCTGAAGTTTAAAAAAGCTTTGGAACTATTCCATTTTTCTCAGAATTCTGTTGATGTTTAATAATGCTTTTGGAACTCTTCCATTGTGCTAGGATTTCTGCTGAAGTTTAAAAATGCTTTGGAACTCTTCCATTCTTCTCGGTATTCTGCTGATGTTTATCAAACCTATGGAAATTTTCCATTGTTCTCGGAATTCTGTTGATGTTTAATAATGCTTTTGGAACTCTTCCATTGTTCTCGGAATTCTGCTGAAGTTTCAAAACGCTTTAGAAATCTTCCATTATTCTCAGAATTCTGCTGAAGTTTAAAAATGCTTTGGTACTCTTCCATTGTTCTCAGAATTCCAATGAAGCTTAAAAATGCTTTGGAACTCTTCAATTTTTCTCAGAATTACGCTAAAGTTTAAAAATGCTTTGGAACTCCTCCATTGTTCTCGGAATTCTGCTGAAGTTTAAAAATGCTTTGGAACTCTTCCATTGCTCTGGGAATTCGGCTGAAGTTTAAAAATGCTTTGGAACTCTTCCTATGTTCTGGGATTTCTGCTGAAGTTTAAAAATGCTTTGGAACTCTTCCATTGTTCTCGGAATTCCGCTGATGTTTAACAATGCTTTAGAACTCTTCCATTGTTCTCGGAATTCCGCTGATGTTTTACAATGCTTTGGAACTCTTGCATTGTTCTCGGAATTCCGCTGTAGTTTAAAAATGCACTGGAACTCTTCCATTGTTCTCGGAATACCACTGAAGTTTTACAATGCTTTGGAACTCTTCCATTTTTCTCAGAATTCTGCTGAAGTTTAAAAATGCTTTGGTACTCTTCCATTGTTCTCAGAATTCCAATGAAGCTTAAAAATGCTTTGGAACTCCTCCATTGTTCTCGGAATTCTGCTGAAGTTTAAAAATGCTTTGGAACTCTTCCATTGCTCTGGGAATTCGGCTGAAGTTTAAAAATGCTTTGGAACTCTTCCTATGTTCTGGGATTTCTGCTGAAGTTTAAAAATGCTTTGGAACTCTTCCATTGTTCTCGGAATTCCGCTGATGTTTAACAATGCTTTAGAACTCTTCCATTGTTCTCGGAATTCCGCTGATGTTTTACAATGCTTTGGAACTCTTGCATTGTTCTCGGAATTCCGCTGTAGTTTAAAAATGCACTGGAACTCTTCCATTGTTCTCGGAATTCCGCTGTAGTTTAAAAATGCTTTGGAACTCTTTCATTGTTCTCGGAATTCCGCTGAAGTTTAGCCATGCTTTGGAACTCTTCCATTGTTCTCGGAATTCCACTGAAGTTTAAAAATGCTTTGGAACTCCTCCATTGTTCTCGGAATTCTGCTGAAGTTTAAAATGCTTTGGAACTCTTCCATTGTTCTCGGAATTCCGCTGATGTTTAACAATGCTTTAGAACTCTTCCATTGTTCTCGGAATTCCGCTGATGTTTAACAATGCTTTGGAACTCTTCCATTGTTCTCGGAATTCTGCTGAAGTTTCAAAACACTTTAGAAATCTTCCATTATTCTCAGAATTCTGCTGAAGTTTAAAAATGCTTTGGTACTCTTCCATTGTTCTCAGAATTCCAATGAAGCTTAAAAATGCTTTGGAACTCTTCAATTTTTCTCAGAATTACGCTAAAGTTTAAAAATGCTTTGGAACTCCTCCATTGTTCTCGGAATTCTGCTGAAGTTTAAAAGTGCTTTGGAACTCTTCCATTGTTCTGGGAATTTGGCTGAAGTTTAAAAATGCTTTGGAACTCTTCCATTGTTCTGGGAATTCGGCTGAAGTTTAAAAATGCTTTGGAACTCTTCCTAAGTTCTGGGAGTTCTGCTGAAGTTTAAAAATGCATTGGAACTCTTCCATTGTTCTCGGAATTCCGCTGATGTTTAACAATGCTTTAGAACTCTTCCATTGTTCTCGGAATTCCGCTGATGTTTAACAATGCTTTGGAGCTCTTCTATTGTTCTGGGAATTCGGCTGAAGATTAAAAATACTTTGGAGCTCTTCCTATGTTCTGGGAGTTCTGCTGAAGTTTAAAAATGCTTTAGAACTCTTCCATTGTTCTCGGAATTCCGCTGATGTCTAACAATGCTTTGGAACTCTTCCATTGTTCTCCGAATTCCGCTGTAGTTTAAAAATGCATTGGAACTTTTCCATTGTTCTCGGAATTCCGCTGAAGTTTTACAATGCTTTGGAACTCTTCCATTGTTCTCGGAATTCTGCTGAAGTTTAACAATGCTTTGGAACTCTTCCTATGTTCTGGGAGTTCTGCTGAAGTTTAAAAATGCTTTGGAACTCTTCCATTGTTCTCGGAATTCCGCTGAAGTTTAGCCATGCTTTGGAACTCTTCCATTGTTCTCGGAATTCCACTGAAGTTTAAAAATGCTTTGGAACTCCTCCATTGTTCTCGGAATTCTGCTGAAGTTTAAAAATGCTTTGGAACTCTTCCATTGTTCTGGGAATTTGGCTGAAGTTTAACAATGCTTTAGAACTCTTCCATTGTTCTCGGAATTCCGCTGATGTTTAACAATGCTTTGGAACTCTTCCATTGTTCTCGGTATTCCGCTGTAGCTTAAAAATGCACTGGAACTCTTCCATTGTTCTCGGAATTCCGCTGAAGTTTTACAATGCTTTGGAACTCATCCATTGTTCTCGTAACACTGTTGATGTTTAATAATGCTTTTGGAACTCTTCCATTGTGCTCGGAGTTCTGCTGAAGTTTAAAAATGCTTTGGAACTCTTCCTATGTTCTGGGAGTTCTGCTGAAGTTTAAAAATGCTTTGGAACTCTTCTATTGTTCTCGGAATTCCGCTAATGTTTAACAATGCTTTGGAACTCTTTCATTGTTCTCGGAATTCAACTGAAGTTTAGCCATGCTTTGGAACTCTTTCATTGTTCTCTGAATTCCGCTGAAGTTTAAAAATGCTTTGGAACTCTTCCATTGTTCTCGGAATTCTGCTGAAGTTTAAAAAAGCTTTGGAACTATTCCATTTTTCTCAGAATTCTGTTGATGTTTAATAATGCTTTTGGAACTCTTCCATTGTGCTAGGATTTCTGCTGAAGTTTAAAAATGCTTTGGAACTCTTCCATTCTTCTCGGTATTCTGCTGATGTTTATCAAACCTATGGAAATTTTCCATTGTTCTCGGAATTCTGTTGATGTTTAATAATGCTTTTGGAACTCTTCCATTGTTCTCGGAATTCTGCTGAAGTTTCAAAACGCTTTAGAAATCTTCCATTATTCTCAGAATTCTGCTGAAGTTTAAAAATGCTTTGGTACTCTTCCATTGTTCTCAGAATTCCAATGAAGCTTAAAAATGCTTTGGAACTCTTCAATTTTTCTCAGAATTACGCTAAAGTTTAAAAATGCTTTGGAACTCCTCCATTGTTCTCGGAATTCTGCTGAAGTTTAAAAATGCTTTGGAACTCTTCCATTGCTCTGGGAATTCGGCTGAAGTTTAAAAATGCTTTGGAACTCTTCCTATGTTCTGGGATTTCTGCTGAAGTTTAAAAATGCTTTGGAACTCTTCCATTGTTCTCGGAATTCCGCTGATGTTTAACAATGCTTTAGAACTCTTCCATTGTTCTCGGAATTCCGCTGATGTTTTACAATGCTTTGGAACTCTTGCATTGTTCTCGGAATTCCGCTGTAGTTTAAAAATGCACTGGAACTCTTCCATTGTTCTCGGAATACCACTGAAGTTTTACAATGCTTTGGAACTCTTCCATTTTTCTCAGAATTCTGCTGAAGTTTAAAAATGCTTTGGTACTCTTCCATTGTTCTCAGAATTCCAATGAAGCTTAAAAATGCTTTGGAACTCCTCCATTGTTCTCGGAATTCTGCTGAAGTTTAAAAATGCTTTGGAACTCTTCCATTGCTCTGGGAATTCGGCTGAAGTTTAAAAATGCTTTGGAACTCTTCCTATGTTCTGGGATTTCTGCTGAAGTTTAAAAATGCTTTGGAACTCTTCCATTGTTCTCGGAATTCCGCTGATGTTTAACAATGCTTTAGAACTCTTCCATTGTTCTCGGAATTCCGCTGATGTTTTACAATGCTTTGGAACTCTTGCATTGTTCTCGGAATTCCGCTGTAGTTTAAAAATGCACTGGAACTCTTCCATTGTTCTCGGAATTCCGCTGTAGTTTAAAAATGCTTTGGAACTCTTTCATTGTTCTCGGAATTCCGCTGAAGTTTAGCCATGCTTTGGAACTCTTCCATTGTTCTCGGAATTCCACTGAAGTTTAAAAATGCTTTGGAACTCCTCCATTGTTCTCGGAATTCTGCTGAAGTTTAAAATGCTTTGGAACTCTTCCATTGTTCTCGGAATTCCGCTGATGTTTAACAATGCTTTAGAACTCTTCCATTGTTCTCGGAATTCCGCTGATGTTTAACAATGCTTTGGAACTCTTCCATTGTTCTCGGAATTCTGCTGAAGTTTCAAAACACTTTAGAAATCTTCCATTATTCTCAGAATTCTGCTGAAGTTTAAAAATGCTTTGGTACTCTTCCATTGTTCTCAGAATTCCAATGAAGCTTAAAAATGCTTTGGAACTCTTCAATTTTTCTCAGAATTACGCTAAAGTTTAAAAATGCTTTGGAACTCCTCCATTGTTATCGGAATTCTGCTGAAGTTTAAAAATGCTTTGGAACTTTTCCATAGTTCTCGGAATTCTGCTGAAGTTTAAAAAAGCTTTGGAACTCTTCCAATGTTCTCGGAATTCCACTGATGTTTAATAATGCTTTTGGAACTCTTCCATTTTTCTCAGAATTCCGCTGATGTTTAACAATGCTTTGGAACTCTTTCATTGTTCTCAGAATTCCGCTGTAGTTTAAAAATGCATTGGAACTCTTCCATTGTTCTCGGAATTCCGCTGAAGTTTTAGAATGCTTTGGAATTCTTCCTAAGTTCTGGGAGTTCTGCTGAAGTTTAAAAATGCATTGGAACTCTTCCATTGTTCTCGGAATTCCGCTGATGTTTAACAATGCTTTAGAACTCTTCCATTGTTCTCGGAATTCCGATGATGTTTAACAATGCTTTGGAACTCTTTCATTGTTCTCAGAATTCCGCTGTAGTTTAAAAATGCATTGGAACTCTTCCATTGTTCTCGGAATTCCGCTGAAGTTTTAGAATGCTTTGGAATTCTTCCATTGTTCTCGGAATTCCGCTAATGTTTAACAATGCTTTGGAACTCTTCCATTGTTCTCGGAATTCCGCTGTAGTTTAAAAATGCTTTGGAACTCTTTCATTGTTCTCGGAATTCCGCTGAAGTTTTAGAATGCTTTTTAAAACTTCCATTTTTCTCGGAATTCTGCTGAAGTTTAAAAACGCTTTGGAACTCTTCCATTGTTCTCGGAATTCCGCTAATGTTTAACAATGCTTTGGAACTCTTTCATTTTTCTCGGAATTCAACTGAAGTTTAGCCATGCTTTGGAACTTTTCCATTGTTCTCGGAATTCCGCTGAAGTTTAAAAATGTTTTGGAAAACTTCCATTATTCTCTGAATTCTGATGAAGTTTAAAAAAGCTTTGAAACTATTCCATTGTTCTCAGAATTCTGTTGATGTTTAATAATGCTTTTGGAACTCTTCCATTGTGCTCGGATTTCTGCTGAAGTTTAAAAATGCTTTGGAACTCTTCCATTCTTCTCGGTATTCTGCTGATGTTTATCAAACCTATGGAACTCTTCCATTGTTCTCGGAATTCTGTTGATGTTTAATAATGCTTTTGGAACTCTTCCATTATTCTCAGAATTCTGCTGAAGTTTAAAAATGCTTTGGTACTCTTCCATTGTTCTCAGAATTCCAATGAAGCTTAAAAATGCTTTGGAACTCTTCCATTGTTCTGGGAATTCGGCTGAAGTTTAAAAATGCTTTGGAACTCTTCCTAAGTTCTGGGAGTTCTGCTGAAGTTTAAAAATGCATTGGAACTCTTCCATTGTTCTCGGAATTCCGCTGATGTTTAACAATGCTTTAGAACTCTTCCATTGTTCTCGGAATTCCGATGATGTTTAACAATGCTTTGGAACTCTTTCATTGTTCTCAGAATTCCGCTGTAGTTTAAAAATGCATTGGAACTCTTCCATTGTTCTCGGAATTCCGCTGAAGTTTTAGAATGCTTTGGAATTCTTCCATTGTTCTCGGAATTCCGCTAATGTTTAACAATGCTTTGGAACTCTTCCATTGTTCTCGGAATTCCGCTGTAGTTTAAAAATGCTTTGGAACTCTTTCATTGTTCTCGGAATTCCGCTGAAGTTTTAGAATGCTTTTTAAAACTTCCATTTTTCTCGGAATTCTGCTGAAGTTTAAAAACGCTTTGGAACTCTTCCATTGTTCTCGGAATTCCGCTAATGTTTAACAATGCTTTGGAACTCTTTCATTTTTCTCGGAATTCAACTGAAGTTTAGCCATGCTTTGGAACTTTTCCATTGTTCTCGGAATTCCGCTGAAGTTTAAAAATGTTTTGGAAAACTTCCATTATTCTCTGAATTCTGATGAAGTTTAAAAAAGCTTTGAAACTATTCCATTGTTCTCAGAATTCTGTTGATGTTTAATAATGCTTTTGGAACTCTTCCATTGTGCTCGGATTTCTGCTGAAGTTTAAAAATGCTTTGGAACTCTTCCATTCTTCTCGGTATTCTGCTGATGTTTATCAAACCTATGGAACTCTTCCATTGTTCTCGGAATTCTGTTGATGTTTAATAATGCTTTTGGAACTCTTCCATTATTCTCAGAATTCTGCTGAAGTTTAAAAATGCTTTGGTACTCTTCCATTGTTCTCAGAATTCCAATGAAGCTTAAAAATGCTTTGGAACTCTTCAATTTTTCTCAGAATTACGCTAAAGTTTAAAAAAGCTTTGGAATTCATCCATTGTTCTCGTAACACTGTTGACGTTTAATAATGCTTTTGGAACTCTTCCATTGTGCTCGGAGTTCTGCTGAAGTTTAAAAATGCTTTGGAACGCTTCCATTGTTCTGGGAATTCGGCTGAAGTTTAAAAATGCTTTGGAACTCTTCCTATGTTCTGGGAGTTCTGCTGAAGTTTAAAAATGCTTTGGAACTCTTCCATTGTTCTCGGAATTCCGCTGATGTTTAACAATGCTTTAGAACTCTTCCATTGTTCTCGGAATTCCAATGATGTTTAACAATGCTTTGGAACTCATCCATTGTTCTCGGAATTCTGTTCATGTTTAATAATGCTTCTGGAACTCTTCCACTGTGCTAGGAATTCTGCTGAAGTTTAAAAATGCTTTGGAACTCTTCCATCGTTCTCGGAATTCCGCTAATGTTTATCAAACCTATGGAACTCTTTCATTGTTCTCGGAATTCTGCTGAAGTTTAAAAATGCTTTGAAACTCCTCCATTGTTCTCGGAATTTCGATAATATTTAACAATGCTTTGGAACTCTTCCATTGTTCTCGGAATTCCGCTGTAGTTTAAAAATGCATTGGAACTCTTCCATTGTTCTCGGAATTCCGCTGAAGTTTTAGAATGCTTTTTAACACTTCCATTTTCATCGGAATTTTGCTGAAGTTTAAAAACGCTTTGGAACTCTTCCATTGTTCTCGGAATTCCGCTAATGTTTAACAATGCTTTGGAACTCTTTCATTGTTCTCGGAATTCAACTGAAGTTTAGCCATGCTTTGGAACTCTTCCATTGTTCTCGGAATTCCGCTGAAGTTTAAAAATGCTTTGGAACTCTTCCATTGTTCTCGGAATTCTGCTGAAGTTTAAAAAAGCTTTGGAACTATTCCATTGTTCTCAGAATTCTGTTGATGTTTAATAATGCTTTTGGAACTCTTCCATTGTGCTCGGATTTCTGCTGAAGTTTAAAAATGCTTTGGAACTCTTCCATTCTTCTCGGTATTCTGCTGATGTTTATCAAACCTATGGAACTTTTCCATTGTTCTCGGAATTCTGTTGATGTTTAATAATGCTTTTGGAACTCTTCCATTGTTCTCGGAATTCTGCTGAAGTTTCAAAACACTTTAGAAATCTTCCATTATTCTCAGAATTCTGCTGAAGTTTAAAAATGCTTTGGTACTCTTCCATTGTTCTCAGAATTCCAATGAAGCTTAAAAATGCTTTGGAACTCTTCAATTTTTCTCAGAATTACGCTAAAGTTTAAAAATGCTTTGGAACTCCTCCATTGTTCTCGGAATTCTGCTGAAGTTTAAAAGTGCTTTGGAACTCTTCCATTGTTCTGGGAATTTGGCTGAAGTTTAAAAATGCTTTGGAACTCTTCCTATGTTCTGGGAGTTCTGCTGAAGTTTAAAAATGCTTTGGAACTCTTCCATTGTTCTGGGAATTCCGCTGATGTTTAACAATGCTTTAGAACTCTTCCATTGTTCTCGGAATTCCGCTGATGTTTAACAATGCTTTGGAGCTCTTCTATTGTTCTGGGAATTCGGCTGAAGATTAAAAATGCTTTGGAGCTCTTCCTATGTTCTGGGAGTTCTGCTGAAGTTTAAAAATGCTTTAGAACTCTTCCATTGTTCTCGGAATTCCGCTGATGTCTAACAATGCTTTGGAACTCTTCCAATGTTCTCCGAATTCCGCTGTAGTTTAAAAATGCATTGGAACTTTTCCATTGTTCTCGGAATTCCGCTGAAGTTTTACAATGCTTTGGAACTCTTCCATTGTTCTCGGAATTCTGCTGAAGTTTAACAATGCTTTGGAACTCTTCCTATGTTCTGGGAGTTCTGCTGAAGTTTAAAAATGCTTTGGAACTCTTCCATTGTTCTCGGAATTCCGCTGAAGTTTAGCCATGCTTTGGAACTCTTCCATTGTTCTCGGAATTCCACTGAAGTTTAAAAATGCTTTGGAACTCCTCCATTGTTCTCGGAATTCTGCTGAAGTTTAAAAATGCTTTGGAACTCTTCCATTGTTCTGGGAATTTGGCTGAAGTTTAACAATGCTTTGGAACTCTTCCTATGTTCTGGGAGTTCTGCTGAAGTTTAAAAATGCTTTGGAACTCTTCCATTGTTCTCGGAATTCCGCTGATGTTTAACAATGCTTTAGAACTCTTCCATTGTTCTCGGAATTCCGCTGATGTTTAACAATGCTTTGGAACTCTTCCATTGTTCTCGGTATTCCGCTGTAGCTTAAAAATGCACTGGAACTCTTCCATTGTTCTCGGAATTCCGCTGAAGTTTTACAATGCTTTGGAACTCATCCATTGTTCTCGTAACACTGTTGATGTTTAATAATGCTTTTGGAACTCTTCCATTGTGCTCGGAGTTCTGCTGAAGTTTAAAAATGCTTTGGAACTCTTCCTATGTTCTGGGAGTTCTGCTGAAGTTTAAAAATGCTTTGGAACTCTTCTATTGTTCTCGCAATTCCGCTGATGTTAAACAATGCTTTAGAACTCTTCCATTGTTCTCGGAATTCCGATGATGTTTAACAATGCTTTGGAACTCTTCCATTGTTCTCGGAATTCTGCTGAAGTTTCAAAATGCTTTGGAACTCTTCCATTGTTCTGGGAATTCGGCTGAAGTTTAAAAATGCTTTGGAACTCTTCCATCGTTCTCGGAATTCCGCTAATGTTTATCAAACCTATGGAACTCTTTCATTGTTCTCGGAATTCCGCTGTAGTTTAAAAATGCTTTGGAACTCTTCCATTGTTCTCGGAATTCCGATAATATTTAACAATGCTTTGGAACTCTTCCATTTTTCTCGGAATTCTGCTGAAGTTTAAAAACGCTTTGGAACTCTTCCATTGTTCTCGGAATTCCGCTAATGTTTAACAATGCTTTGGAACTCTTTCATTGTTCTCGGAATTCAACTGAAGTTTAGCCATGCTTTGGAACTCTTTCATTGTTCTCTGAATTCCGCTGAAGTTTAAAAATGCTTTGGAACTCTTCCATTGTTCTCGGAATTCTGCTGAAGTTTAAAAAAGCTTTGGAACTATTCCATTGTTCTCAGAATTCTGTTGATGTTTAATAATGCTTTTGGAACTCTTCCATTGTGCTAGGATTTCTGCTGAAGTTTAAAAATGCTTTGGAACTCTTCCATTCTTCTCGGTATTCTGCTGATGTTTATCAAACCTATGGAAATTTTCCATTGTTCTCGGAATTCTGTTGATGTTTAATAATGCTTTTGGAACTCTTCCATTGTTCTCGGAATTCTGCTGAAGTTTCAAAACGCTTTAGAAATCTTCCATTATTCTCAGAATTCTGCTGAAGTTTAAAAATGCTTTGGTACTCTTCCATTGTTCTCAGAATTCCAATGAAGCTTAAAAATGCTTTGGAACTCTTCAATTTTTCTCAGAATTACGCTAAAGTTTAAAAATGCTTTGGAACTCCTCCATTGTTCTCGGAATTCTGCTGAAGTTTAAAAATGCTTTGGAACTCTTCCATTGCTCTGGGAATTCTGCTGAAGTTTAACAATGCTTTGGAACTCTTCCTATGTTCTGGGAGTTCTGCTGAAGTTTAAAAATGCTTTGGAACTCTTCCATTGTTCTCGGAATTCCGCTGAAGTTTAGCCATGCTTTGGAACTCTTCCATTGTTCTCGGAATTCCACTGAAGTTTAAAAATGCTTTGGAACTCCTCCATTGTTCTCGGAATTCTGCTGAAGTTTAAAAATGCTTTGGAACTCTTCCATTGTTCTGGGAATTTGGCTGAAGTTTAACAATGCTTTGGAACTCTTCCTATGTTCTGGGAGTTCTGCTGAAGTTTAAAAATGCTTTGGAACTCTTCCATTGTTCTCGGAATTCCGCTGATGTTTAACAATGCTTTAGAACTCTTCCATTGTTCTCGGAATTCCGCTGATGTTTAACAATGCTTTGGAACTCTTCCATTGTTCTCGGTATTCCGCTGTAGCTTAAAAATGCACTGGAACTCTTCCATTGTTCTCGGAATTCCGCTGAAGTTTTACAATGCTTTGGAACTCATCCATTGTTCTCGTAACACTGTTGATGTTTAATAATGCTTTTGGAACTCTTCCATTGTGCTCGGAGTTCTGCTGAAGTTTAAAAATGCTTTGGAACTCTTCCTATGTTCTGGGAGTTCTGCTGAAGTTTAAAAATGCTTTGGAACTCTTCTATTGTTCTCGCAATTCCGCTGATGTTAAACAATGCTTTAGAACTCTTCCATTGTTCTCGGAATTCCGATGATGTTTAACAATGCTTTGGAACTCTTCCATTGTTCTCGGAATTCTGCTGAAGTTTCAAAATGCTTTGGAACTCTTCCATTGTTCTGGGAATTCGGCTGAAGTTTAAAAATGCTTTGGAACTCTTCCATCGTTCTCGGAATTCCGCTAATGTTTATCAAACCTATGGAACTCTTTCATTGTTCTCGGAATTCCGCTGTAGTTTAAAAATGCTTTGGAACTCTTCCATTGTTCTCGGAATTCCGATAATATTTAACAATGCTTTGGAACTCTTCCATTTTTCTCGGAATTCTGCTGAAGTTTAAAAACGCTTTGGAACTCTTCCATTGTTCTCGGAATTCCGCTAATGTTTAACAATGCTTTGGAACTCTTTCATTGTTCTCGGAATTCAACTGAAGTTTAGCCATGCTTTGGAACTCTTTCATTGTTCTCTGAATTCCGCTGAAGTTTAAAAATGCTTTGGAACTCTTCCATTGTTCTCGGAATTCTGCTGAAGTTTAAAAAAGCTTTGGAACTATTCCATTGTTCTCAGAATTCTGTTGATGTTTAATAATGCTTTTGGAACTCTTCCATTGTGCTAGGATTTCTGCTGAAGTTTAAAAATGCTTTGGAACTCTTCCATTCTTCTCGGTATTCTGCTGATGTTTATCAAACCTATGGAAATTTTCCATTGTTCTCGGAATTCTGTTGATGTTTAATAATGCTTTTGGAACTCTTCCATTGTTCTCGGAATTCTGCTGAAGTTTCAAAACGCTTTAGAAATCTTCCATTATTCTCAGAATTCTGCTGAAGTTTAAAAATGCTTTGGTACTCTTCCATTGTTCTCAGAATTCCAATGAAGCTTAAAAATGCTTTGGAACTCTTCAATTTTTCTCAGAATTACGCTAAAGTTTAAAAATGCTTTGGAACTCCTCCATTGTTCTCGGAATTCTGCTGAAGTTTAAAAATGCTTTGGAACTCTTCCATTGCTCTGGGAATTCGGCTGAAGTTTAAAAATGCTTTGGAACTCTTCCTATGTTCTGGGATTTCTGCTGAAGTTTAAAAATGCTTTGGAACTCTTCCATTGTTCTCGGAATTCCGCTGATGTTTAACAATGCTTTAGAACTCTTCCATTGTTCTCGGAATTCCGCTGATGTTTAACAATGCTTTGGAACTCTTGCATTGTTCTCGGAATTCCGCTGTAGTTTAAAAATGCACTGGAACTCTTCCATTGTTCTCGGAATTCCACTGAAGTTTTACAATGCTTTGGAACTCTTCCATTTTTCTCAGAATTCTGCTGAAGTTTAAAAATGCTTTGGTACTCTTCCATTGTTCTCAGAATTCCAATGAAGCTTAAAAATGCTTTGGAACTCCTCCATTGTTCTCGGAATTCTGCTGAAGTTTAAAAATGCTTTGGAACTCTTCCATTGCTCTGGGAATTCGGCTGAAGTTTAAAAATGCTTTGGAACTCTTCCTATGTTCTGGGATTTCTGCTGAAGTTTAAAAATGCTTTGGAACTCTTCCATTGTTCTCGGAATTCCGCTGATGTTTAACAATGCTTTAGAACTCTTCCATTGTTCTCGGAATTCCGCTGATGTTTTACAATGCTTTGGAACTCTTGCATTGTTCTCGGAATTCCGCTGTAGTTTAAAAATGCACTGGAACTCTTCCATTGTTCTCGGAATTCCGCTGTAGTTTAAAAATGCTTTGGAACTCTTTCATTGTTCTCAGAATTCCGCTGAAGTTTAGCCATGCTTTGGAACTCTTCCATTGTTCTCGGAATTCCACTGAAGTTTAAAAATGCTTTGGAACTCCTCCATTGTTCTCGGAATTCTGCTGAAGTTTAAAATGCTTTGGAACTCTTCCATTGTTCTCGGAATTCCGCTGATGTTTGACAATGCTTTAGAACTCTTCCATTGTTCTCGGAATTCCGCTGATGTTTAACAATGCTTTGGAACTCTTCCATTGTTCTCGGAATTCTGCTGAAGTTTAAAAATGCTTTGGAATTCTTCCATTGTTCTGGGAATTCGGCTGAAGTTTAAAAATGCTTTGGAACTCTTCCTAAGTTCTGGGAGTTCTGCTGAAGTTTAAAAATGCATTGGAACTCTTCCATTGTTCTCGGAATTCCGCTGATGTTTAACAATGCTTTAGAACTCTTCCATTGTTCTCGGAATTCCGATGATGTTTAACAATGCTTTGGAACTCTTTCATTGTTCTCAGAATTCCGCTGTAGTTTAAAAATGCATTGGAACTCTTCCATTGTTCTCGGAATTCCGCTGAAGTTTTAGAATGCTTTGGAATTCTTCCATTGTTCTCGGAATTCCGCTAATGTTTAACAATGCTTTGGAACTCTTCCATTGTTCTCGGAATTCCGCTGTAGTTTAAAAATGCTTTGGAACTCTTTCATTGTTCTCGGAATTCCGCTGAAGTTTTAGAATGCTTTTTAAAACTTCCATTTTTCTCGGAATTCTGCTGAAGTTTAAAAACGCTTTGGAACTCTTCCATTGTTCTCGGAATTCCGCTAATGTTTAACAATGCTTTGGAACTCTTTCATTGTTCTCGGAATTCAACTGAAGTTTAGACATGCTTTGGAACTTTTCCATTGTTCTCGGAATTCCGCTGAAGTTTAAAAATGCTTTGGAAAACTTCCATTGTTCTCTGAATTCTGATGAAGTTTAAAAAAGCTTTGGAACTATTCCATTGTTCTCAGAATTCTGTTGATGTTTAATAATGCTTTTGGAACTCTTCCATTCTGCTCGGATTTCTGATGAAGTTTAAAAATGCTTTGGAACTCTTCCATTCTTCTCGGTATTCTGCTGATGTTTATCAAACCTATGGAACTCTTCCATTGTTCTCGGAATTCTGTTGATGTTTAATAATGCTTTTGGAACTCTTCCATTATTCTCAGAATTCTGCTGAAGTTTAAAAATGCTTTGGTACCCTTCCATTGTTCTCAGAATTCCAATGAAGCTTAAAAATGCTTTGGAACTCTTCAATTTTTCTCAGAATTACGCTAAAGTTTAAAAATGCTTTGGAATTCATCCATTGTTCTCGTAACACTGTTGACGTTTAATAATGCTTTTGGAACTCTTCCATTGTGCTCGGAGTTCTGCTGAAGTTTAAAAATGCTTTGGAACGCTTCCATTGTTCTGGGAATTCGGCTGAAGTTTAAAAATGCTTTGGAACTCTTCCTATGTTCTGGGAGTTCTGCTGAAGTTTAAAAATGCTTTGGAACTCTTCCATTGTTCTCGGAATTCCGCTGATGTTTAACAATGCTTTAGAACTCTTCCATTGTTCTCGGAATTCCAATGATGTTTAACAATGCTTTGGAACTCATCCATTGTTCTCGGAATTCTGTTCATGTTTAATAATGCTTCTGGAACTCTTCCACTGTGCTAGGAATTCTGCTGAAGTTTAAAAATGCTTTGGAACTCTTCCATCGTTCTCGGAATTCCGCTAATGTTTATCAAACCTATGGAACTCTTTCATTGTTCTCGGAATTCTGCTGAAGTTTAAAAATGCTTTGGAACTCCTCCATTGTTCTCGGAATTTCGATAATATTTAACAATGCTTTGGAACTCTTCCATTGTTCTCGGAATTCCGCTGTAGTTTAAAAATGCATTGGAACTCTTCCATTGTTCTCGGAATTCCGCTGAAGTTTTAGAATGCTTTTTAACACTTCCATTTTTCTCGGAATTTTTCTGAAGTTTAAAAACGCTTTGGAACTCTTCCATTGTTCTCGGAATTCCGCTAATGTTTAACATTGCTTTGGAACTCTTTCATTGTTCTCGGAATTCAACTGAAGTTTAGCCATGCTTTGGAACTCTTCCATTGTTCTCGGAATTCCGCTGAAGTTTAAAAATGCTTTGGAACTCTTCCATTGTTCTCGGAATTCTGCTGAAGTTTAAAAAAGCGTTGGAACTATTCCATTGTTCCCAGAATTCTGTTGATGTTTAATAATGCTTTTGGAACTCTTCCATTGTGCTCGGATTTCTGCTGAAGTTTAAAAATGCTTTGGAACTCTTCCATTCTTCTCGGTATTCTGCTGATGTTTATCAAACCTATGGAACTTTTCCATTGTTCTCGGAATTCTGTTGATGTTTAATAATGCTTTTGGAACTCTTCCATTGTTCTCGGAATTCTGCTGAAGTTTCAAAACACTTTAGAAATCTTCCATTATTCTCAGAATTCTGCTGAAGTTTAAAAATGCTTTGGTACTCTTCCATTGTTCTCAGAATTCCAATGAAGCTTAAAAATGCTTTGGAACTCTTCAATTTTTCTCAGAATTACGCTAAAGTTTAAAAATGCTTTGGAACTCCTCCATTGTTCTCGGAATTCTGCTGAAGTTTAAAAGTGCTTTGGAACTCTTCCATTGTTCTGGGAATTTGGCTGAAGTTTAAAAATGCTTTGGAACTCTTCCTATGTTCTGGGAGTTCTGCTGAAGTTTAAAAATGCTTTGGAACTCTTCCATTGTTCTGGGAATTCCGCTGATGTTTAACAATGCTTTAGAACTCTTCCATTGTTCTCGGAATTCCGCTGATGTTTAACAATGCTTTGGAGCTCTTCCATTGTTCTGGGAATTCGGCTGAAGATTAAAAATGCTTTGGAGCTCTTCCTATGTTCTGGGAGTTCTGCTGAAGTTTAAAAATGCTTTAGAACTCTTCCATTGTTCTCGGAATTCCGCTGATGTCTAACAATGCTTTGGAACTCTTCCATTGTTCTCCGAATTCCGCTGTAGTTTAAAAATGCATTGGAACTTTTCCATTGTTCTCGGAATTCCGCTGAAATTTTACAATGCTTTGGAACTCTTCCATTGTTCTCGGAATTCTGCTGAAGTTTAACAATGCTTTGGAACTCTTCCTATGTTCTGGGAGTTCTGCTGAAGTTTAAAAATGCTTTGGAACTCTTCCATTGTTCTCGGAATTCCGCTGAAGTTTAGCCATGCTTTGGAACTCTTCCATTGTTCTCGGAATTCCACTGAAGTATAAAAATGCTTTGGAACTCCTCCATTGTTCTCGGAATTCTGCTGAAGTTTAAAAATGCTTTGGAACTCTTCCATTGTTCTGGGAATTTGGCTGAAGTTTAACAATGCTTTGGAACTCTTCCTATGTTCTGGGAGTTCTGCTGAAGTTTAAAAATGCTTTGGAACTCTTTCATTGTTCTCGGAATTCCGCTGATGTTTAACAATGCTTTAGAACTTTTCCATTGTTCTCGGAATTCCGCTGATGTTTAACAATGCTTTGGAACTCTTCCATTGTTCTCAGTATTCCGCTGTAGCTTAAAAATGCACTGGAACTCTTCCATTGTTCTCGGAATTCCGCTGAAGTTTTACAATGCTTTGGAACTCATCCATTGTTCTCGTAACACTGTTGATGTTTAATAATGCTTTTGGAACTCTTCCATTGTGCTCGGAGTTCTGCTGAAGATTAAAAATGCTTTGGAACTCTTCCTATGTTCTGGGAGTTCTGCTGAAGTTTAAAAATGCTTTGGAACTCTTCCATTGTTCTCGCAATTCCGCTGATGTTAAACAATGCTTTAGAACTCTTCCATTGTTCTCGGAAATCCGATGATGTTTAACAATGCTTTGGAACTCTTCCATTGTTCTCGGAATTCTGCTGAAGTTTCATAATGCTTTGGAACTCTTCCATTGTTCTGGGAATTCGGCTGAAGTTTAAAAATGCTTTGGAACTCTTCCTAAATTCTGGGAGTTCTGCTGAAGTTAAAAATGCATTGGAACTCTTCCATTGTTCTCGGAATTCCGCTGATGTTTAACAATGCTTGAGAACTCTTCCATTGTTCTCAGAATTCCGATGATGTTTAACAATGCTTTGGAACTCTTTCATTGTTCTCGGAATTCCGCTGTAGTTTAAAAATGCATTGGAACTCTTCCACTGTTCTCGGAATTCCGCTGAAGTTTTAGAATGCTTTGGAATTCTTCCATTGTTCTCGGAATTCCGCTAATGTTTAACAATGCTTTTTAACTCTTCCATTGTTCTCGGAATTCCGATGTAGTTTAAAAATGCTTTGGAACTCTTTCATTGTTCTCGGAATTCCGCTGAAGTTTAGCCATGCTTTGGAACTCTTCCATTGTTCTCGGAATTCCGCTGAAGTTTAAAAATGCTTTGGAACTCTTCCATTGTTCTCGGAATTCTGCTGAAGTTTCAAAAAGATTTGGAACTATTCCATTGTTCTCAGAATTCCGCTAACATTTAACAATGCTTTGGAACTCTTCCATTGTTCTCGGAATTCCGCTGATGTTTAATAATGCTTTTGGAACTCTTCCATTGTTCTCAGAATTCTGCTAATGTTTAACAATGCTTTGGAACTCATCCATTGTTCTCGGAATTCTGTTCATGTTTAATAATGGTTTTGGAACTCTTCCATTGTGCTCAGAATTCTGCTGAAGTTTAAAAATGCTTTGGAACTCTTCCATCGTTCTCGGAATTCCGCTAATGTTTATCAAACCTATGGAACTCTTTCATTGTTCTCGGAATTCCGCTGTAGTTTAAAAATGCTTTGGAACTCTTCCATTGTTCTCGGAATTCCGATAATATTTAACAATGCTTTGGAACTCTTCCATTTTTCTCGGAATTCTGCTGAAGTTTAAAAACGCTTTGGAACTCTTCCATTGTTATCCTAATTCCGCTAATGTTTAACAATGCTTTGGAACTCTTTCATTGTTCTCGGAATTCAGCTGAAGTTTAGCCATGCTTTGGAACTCTTCCATTGTTCTCTGAATTCCGCTGAAGTTTAAAAATGCTTTGGAACTCTTCCATTGTTCTCGGTATTCTGCTGAAGTTTAAAAAAGCTTTGGAACTATTCCATTGTTCTCAGAATTCTGTTGATGTTTAATAATGCTTTTGGAACACTTCCATTGTGCTCGGATTTCTGCTGAAGTTTAAAAATGCTTTGGAACTCTTCCATTCTTCTCGGTATTCTGCTGATGTTTATCAAACCTATGGAACTTTTCCATTGTTCTCGGAATTCTGTTGATGTTTAATAATGCTTTTGGAACTCTTCCATTGTTCTCGGAATTCTGCTGAAGTTTCAAAACGCTTTAGAAATCTTCCATTATTCTCAGAATTCTGCTGAAGTTTAAAAATGCTTTGGTACTCTTCCATTGTTCTCAGAATTCCAATGAAGCTTAAAAATGCTTTGGAACTCCTCCATTGTTCTCGGAATTCTGCTGAAGTTTAAAAATGCTTTGGAACTCTTCCATTGTTCTCGGAATTCCGCTGAAGTTTTAGAATGCTTTTTAACACTTCCATTTTTCTCGGAATTTTGCTGAAGTTTAAAAACGCTTTGGAACTCTTCCATTGTTCTCGGAATTCCGCTAATGTTTAACAATGCTTTGGAACTCTTTCATTGTTCTCGGAATTCAACTGAAGTTTAGCCATGCTTTGGAACTCTTCCATTGTTCTCGGAATTCCGCTGAAGTTTAAAAATGCTTTGGAACTCTTCCATTGTTCTCGGAATTCTGCTGAAGTTTAAAAAAGCTTTGGAACTATTCCATTGTTCTCAGAATTCTGTTGATGTTTAATAATGCTTTTGGAACTCTTCCATTGTGCTCGGATTTCTGCTGAAGTTTAAAAATGCTTTGGAACTCTTCCATTCTTCTCGGTATTCTGCTGATGTTTATCAAACCTATGGAACTTTTCCATTGTTCTCGGAATTCTGTTGATGTTTAATAATGCTTTTGGAACTCTTCCATTGTTCTCGGAATTCTGCTGAAGTTTCAAAACACTTTAGAAATCTTCCATTATTCTCAGAATTCTGCTGAAGTTTAAAAATGCTTTGGTACTCTTCCATTGTTCTCAGAATTCCAATGAAGCTTAAAAATGCTTTGGAACTCTTCAATTTTTCTCAGAATTACGCTAAAGTTTAAAAATGCTTTGGAACTCCTCCATTGTTCTCGGAATTCTGCTGAAGTTTAAAAGTGCTTTGGAACTCTTCCATTGTTCTGGGAATTTGGCTGAAGTTTAAAAATGCTTTGGAACTCTTCCTATGTTCTGGGAGTTCTGCTGAAGTTTAAAAATGCTTTGGAACTCTTATATTGTTCTGGGAATTCCGCTGATGTTTAACAATGCTTTAGAACTCTTCCATTGTTCTCGGAATTCCGCTGATGTTTAACAATGCTTTGGAGCTCTTCCATTGTTCTGGGAATTCGGCTGAAGATTAAAAATGCTTTGGAGCTCTTCCTATGTTCTGGGAGTTCTGCTGAAGTTTAAAAATGCTTTAGAACTCTTCCATTGTTCTCGGAATTCCGCTGATGTCTAACAATGCTTTGGAACTCTTCCATTGTTCTCCGAATTCCGCTGTAGTTTAAAAATGCATTGGAACTTTTCCATTGTTCTCGGAATTCCGCTGAAGTTTTACAATGCTTTGGAACTCTTCCATTGTTCTCGGAATTCTGCTGAAGTTTAACAATGCTTTGGAACTCTTCCTATGTTCTGGGAGTTCTGCTGAAGTTTAAAAATGCTTTGGAACTCTTCCATTGTTCTCGGAATTCCGCTGAAGTTTAGCCATGCTTTGGAACTCTTCCATTGTTCTCGGAATTCCACTGAAGTTTAAAAATGCTTTGGAACTCCTCCATTGTTCTCGGAATTCTGCTGAAGTTTAAAAATGCTTTGGAACTCTTCCCTTGTTCTGGGAATTTGGCTGAAGTTTAACAATGCTTTGGAACTCTTCCTATGTTCTGAGAGTTCTGCTGAAGTTTAAAAATGCTTTGGAACTCTTCCATTGTTCTCGGAATTCCGCTGATGTTTAACAATGCTTTAGAACTCTTCCATTGTTCTCGGAATTCCGCTGATGTTTAACAATGCTTTGGAACTCTTCCATTGTTCTCGGTATTCCGCTGTAGCTTAAAAATGCACTGGAACTCTTCCATTGTTCTCGGAATTCCGCTGAAGTTTTACAATGCTTTGGAACTCATCCATTGTTCTCGTAACACTGTTGATGTTTAATAATGCTTTTGGAACTCTTCCATTATTCTCAGAATTCTGCTGAAGTTTAAAAATGCTTTGGTACTCTTCCATTGTTCTCAGAATTCCAATGAAGCTTAAAAATGCTTTGGAACTCTTCAATTTTTCTCAGAATTACGCTAAAGTTTAAAAATGCTTTGGAATTCATCCATTGTTCTCGTAACACTGTTGACGTTTAATAATGCTTTTGGAACTCTTCCATTGTGCTCGGAGTTCTGCTGAAGTTTAAAAATGCTTTGGAACGCTTCCATTGTTCTGGGAATTCGGCTGAAGTTTAAAAATGCTTTGGAACTCTTCCTATGTTCTGGGAGTTCTGCTGAAGTTTAAAAATGCTTTGGAACTCTTCCATTGTTCTCGGAATTCCGCTGATGTTTAACAATGCTTTAGAACTCTTCCATTGTTCTCGGAATTCCAATGATGTTTAACAATGCTTTGGAACTCATCCATTGTTCTCGGAATTCTGTTCATGTTTAATAATGCTTCTGGAACTCTTCCACTGTGCTAGGAATTCTGCTGAAGTTTAAAAATGCTTTGGAACTCTTCCATCGTTCTCGGAATTCCGCTAATGTTTATCAAACCTATGGAACTCTTTCATTGTTCTCGGAATTCTGCTGAAGTTTAAAAATGCTTTGGAACTCCTCCATTGTTCTCGGAATTTCGATAATATTTAACAATGCTTTGGAACTCTTCCATTGTTCTCGGAATTCCGCTGTAGTTTAAAAATGCATTGGAACTCTTCCATTGTTCTCGGAATTCCGCTGAAGTTTTAGAATGCTTTTTAACACTTTCATTTTTCTCGGAATTTTGCTGAAGTTTAAAAACGCTTTGGAACTCTTCCATTGTTCTCGGAATTCCGCTAATGTTTAACATTGCTTTGGAACTCTTTCATTGTTCTCGGAATTCAACTGAAGTTTAGCCATGCTTTGGAACTCTTCCATTGTTCTCGGAATTCCGCTGAAGTTTAAAAATGCTTTGGAACTCTTCCATTGTTCTCGGAATTCTGCTGAAGTTTAAAAAAGCGTTGGAACTATTCCATTGTTCTCAGAATTCTGTTGATGTTTAATAATGCTTTTGGAACTCTTCCATTGTGCTCGGATTTCTGCTGAAGTTTAAAAATGCTTTGGAACTCTTCCATTCTTCTCGGTATTCTGCTGATGTTTATCAAACCTATGGAACTTTTCCATTGTTCTCGGAATTCTGTTGATGTTTAATAATGCTTTTGGAACTCTTCCATTGTTCTCGGAATTCTGCTGAAGTTTCAAAACACTTTAGAAATCTTCCATTATTCTCAGAATTCTGCTGAAGTTTAAAAATGCTTTGGTACTCTTCCATTGTTCTCAGAATTCCAATGAAGCTTAAAAATGCTTTGGAACTCTTCAATTTTTCTCAGAATTACGCTAAAGTTTAAAAATGCTTTGGAACTCCTCCATTGTTCTCGGAATTCTGCTGAAGTTTAAAAGTGCTTTGGAACTCTTCCATTGTTCTGGGAATTTGGCTGAAGTTTAAAAATGCTTTGGAACTCTTCCTATGTTCTGGGAGTTCTGCTGAAGTTTAAAAATGCTTTGGAACTCTTCCATTGTTCTGGGAATTCCGCTGATGTTTAACAATGCTTTAGAACTCTTCCATTGTTCTCGGAATTCCGCTGATGTTTAACAATGCTTTGGAGCTCTTCCATTGTTCTGGGAATTCGGCTGAAGATTAAAAATGCTTTGGAGCTCTTCCTATGTTCTGGGAGTTCTGCTGAAGTTTAAAAATGCTTTAGAACTCTTCCATTGTTCTCGGAATTCCGCTGATGTCTAACAATGCTTTGGAACTCTTCCATTGTTCTCCGAATTCCGCTGTAGTTTAAAAATGCATTGGAACTTTTCCATTTTTCTCGGAATTCCGCTGAAATTTTACAATGCTTTGGAACTCTTCCATTGTTCTCGGAATTCTGCTGAAGTTTAACAATGCTTTGGAACTCTTCCTATGTTCTGGGAGTTCTGCTGAAGTTTAAAAATGCTTTGGAACTCTTCCATTGTTCTCGGAATTCCGCTGAAGTTTAGCCATGCTTTGGAACTCTTCCATTGTTCTCGGAATTCCACTGAAGTATAAAAATGCTTTGGAACTCCTCCATTGTTCTCGGAATTCTGCTGAAGTTTAAAAATGCTTTGGAACTGTTCCATTGTTCTGGGAATTTGGCTGAAGTTTAACAATGCTTTGGAACTCTTCCTATGTTCTGGGAGTTCTGCTGAAGTTTAAAAATGCTTTGGAACTCTTCCATTGTTCTCGGAATTCCGCTGATGTTTAACAATGCTTTAGAACTTTTCCATTGTTCTCGGAATTCCGCTGATGTTTAACAATGCTTTGGAACTCTTCCATTGTTCTCAGTATTCCGCTGTAGCTTAAAAATGCACTGGAACTCTTCCATTGTTCTCGGAATTCCGCTGAAGTTTTACAATGCTTTGGAACTCATCCATTGTTCTCGTAACACTGTTGATGTTTAATAATGCTTTTGGAACTCTTCCATTGTGCTCGGAGTTCTGCTGAAGATTAAAAATGCTTTGGAACTCTTCCTATGTTCTGGGAGTTCTGCTGAAGTTTAAAAATGCTTTGGAACTCTTCCATTGTTCTCGCAATTCCGCTGATGTTAAACAATGCTTTAGAACTCTTCCATTGTTCTCGGAAATCCGATGATGTTTAACAATGCTTTGGAACTCTTCCATTGTTCTCGGAATTCTGCTGAAGTTTCATAATGCTTTGGAACTCTTCCATTGTTCTGGGAATTCGGCTGAAGTTTAAAAATGCTTTGGAACTCTTCCTAAATTCTGGGAGTTCTGCTGAAGTTAAAAATGCATTGGAACTCTTCCATTGTTCTCGGAATTCCGCTGATGTTTAACAATGCTTGAGAACTCTTCCATTGTTCTCAGAATTCCGATGATGTTTAACAATGCTTTGGAACTCTTTCATTGTTCTCGGAATTCCGCTGTAGTTTAAAAATGCATTGGAACTCTTCCACTGTTCTCGGAATTCCGCTGAAGTTTTAGAATGCTTTGGAATTCTTCCATTGTTCTCGGAATTCCGCTAATGTTTAACAATGCTTTTTAACTCTTCCATTGTTCTCGGAATTCCGATGTAGTTTAAAAATGCTTTGGAACTCTTTCATTGTTCTCGGAATTCCGCTGAAGTTTAGCCATGCTTTGGAACTCTTCCATTGTTCTCGGAATTCCGCTGAAGTTTAAAAATGCTTTGGAACTCTTCCATTGTTCTCGGAATTCTGCTGAAGTTTCAAAAAGATTTGGAACTATTCCATTGTTCTCAGAATTCCGCTAACATTTAACAATGCTTTGGAACTCTTCCATTGTTCTCGGAATTCCGCTGATGTTTAATAATGCTTTTGGAACTCTTCCATTGTTCTCAGAATTCTGCTAATGTTTAACAATGCTTTGGAACTCATCCATTGTTCTCGGAATTCTGTTCATGTTTAATAATGGTTTTGGAACTCTTCCATTGTGCTCAGAATTCTGCTGAAGTTTAAAAATGCTTTGGAACTCTTCCATCGTTCTCGGAATTCCGCTAATGTTTATCAAACCTATGGAACTCTTTCATTGTTCTCGGAATTCCGCTGTAGTTTAAAAATGCTTTGGAACTCTTCCATTGTTCTCGGAATTCCGATAATATTTAACAATGCTTTGGAACTCTTCCATTTTTCTCGGAATTCTGCTGAAGTTTAAAAACGCTTTGGAACTCTTCCATTGTTATCCTAATTCCGCTAATGTTTAACAATGCTTTGGAACTCTTTCATTGTTCTCGGAATTCAGCTGAAGTTTAGCCATGCTTTGGAACTCTTCCATTGTTCTCTGAATTCCGCTGAAGTTTAAAAATGCTTTGGAACTCTTCCATTGTTCTCGGTATTCTGCTGAAGTTTAAAAAAGCTTTGGAACTATTCCATTGTTCTCAGAATTCTGTTGATGTTTAATAATGCTTTTGGAACACTTCCATTGTGCTCGGATTTCTGCTGAAGTTTAAAAATGCTTTGGAACTCTTCCATTCTTCTCGGTATTCTGCTGATGTTTATCAAACCTATGGAACTTTTCCATTGTTCTCGGAATTCTGTTGATGTTTAATAATGCTTTTGGAACTCTTCCATTGTTCTCGGAATTCTGCTGAAGTTTCAAAACGCTTTAGAAATCTTCCATTATTCTCAGAATTCTGCTGAAGTTTAAAAATGCTTTGGTACTCTTCCATTGTTCTCAGAATTCCAATGAAGCTTAAAAATGCTTTGGAACTCTTCAATTTTTCTCAGAATTACGCTAAAGTTTAAAAATGCTTTGGAACTCCTCCATTGTTCTCGGAATTCTGCTGAAGTTTAAAAATGCTTTGGAACTCTTCCATTGTTCTCGGAATTCCGCTGAAGTTTTAGAATGCTTTTTAACACTTCCATTTTTCTCGGAATTTTGCTGAAGTTTAAAAACGCTTTGGAACTCTTCCATTGTTCTCGGAATTCCGCTAATGTTTAACAATGCTTTGGAACTCTTTCATTGTTCTCGGAATTCAACTGAAGTTTAGCCATGCTTTGGAACTCTTCCATTGTTCTCGGAATTCCGCTGAAGTTTAAAAATGCTTTGGAACTCTTCCATTGTTCTCGGAATTCTGCTGAAGTTTAAAAAAGCTTTGGAACTATTCCATTGTTCTCAGAATTCTGTTGATGTTTAATAATGCTTTTGGAACTCTTCCATTGTGCTCGGATTTCTGCTGAAGTTTAAAAATGCTTTGGAACTCTTCCATTCTTCTCGGTATTCTGCTGATGTTTATCAAACCTATGGAACTTTTCCACTGTTCTCGGAATTCTGTTGATGTTTAATAATGCTTTTGGAACTCTTCCATTGTTCTCGGAATTCTGCTGAAGTTTCAAAACACTTTAGAAATCTTCCATTATTCTCAGAATTCTGCTGAAGTTTAAAAATGCTTTGGTACTCTTCCATTGTTCTCAGAATTCCAATGAAGCTTAAAAATGCTTTGGAACTCTTCAATTTTTCTCAGAATTACGCTAAAGTTTAAAAATGCTTTGGAACTCCTCCATTGTTCTCGGAATTCTGCTGAAGTTTAAAAGTGCTTTGGAACTCTTCCATTGTTCTGGGAATTTGGCTGAAGTTTAAAAATGCTTTGGAACTCTTCCTATGTTCTGGGAGTTCTGCTGAAGTTTAAAAATGCTTTGGAACTCTTATATTGTTCTGGGAATTCCGCTGATGTTTAACAATGCTTTAGAACTCTTCCATTGTTCTCGGAATTCCGCTGATGTTTAACAATGCTTTGGAGCTCTTCCATTGTTCTGGGAATTCGGCTGAAGATTAAAAATGCTTTTGAGCTCTTCCTATGTTCTGGGAGTTCTGCTGAAGTTTAAAAATGCTTTAGAACTCTTCCATTGTTCTCGGAATTCCGCTGATGTCTAACAATGCTTTGGAACTCTTCCATTGTTCTCCGAATTCCGCTGTAGTTTAAAAATGCATTGGAACTTTTCCATTGTTCTCGGAATTCCGCTGAAGTTTTACAATGCTTTGGAACTCTTCCATTGTTCTCGGAATTCTGCTGAAGTTTAACAATGCTTTGGAACTCTTCCTATGTTCTGGGAGTTCTGCTGAAGTTTAAAAATGCTTTGGAACTCTTCCATTGTTCTCGGAATTCCGCTGAAGTTTAGCCATGCTTTGGAACTCTTCCATTGTTCTCGGAATTCCACTGAAGTTTAAAAATGCTTTGGAACTCCTCCATTGTTCTCGGAATTCTGCTGAAGTTTAAAAATGCTTTGGAACTCTTCCATTGTTCTGGGAATTTGGCTGAAGTTTAACAATGCTTTGGAACTCTTCCTATGTTCTGAGAGTTCTGCTGAAGTTTAAAAATGCTTTGGAACTCTTCCATTGTTCTCGGAATTCCGCTGATGTTTAACAATGCTTTAGAACTCTTCCATTGTTCTCGGAATTCCGCTGATGTTTAACAATGCTTTGGAACTCTTCCATTGTTCTCGGTATTCCGCTGTAGCTTAAAAATGCACTGGAACTCTTCCATTGTTCTGGGAATTCCGCTGAAGTTTTACAATGCTTTGGAACTCATCCATTGTTCTCGTAACACTGTTGATGTTTAATAATGCTTTTGGAACTCTTCCATTATTCTCAGAATTCTGCTGAAGTTTAAAAATGCTTTGGTACTCTTCCATTGTTCTCAGAATTCCAATGAAGCTTAAAAATGCTTTGGAACTCTTCAATTTTTCTCAGAATTACGCTAAAGTTTAAAAATGCTTTGGAATTCATCCATTGTTCTCGTAACACTGTTGACGTTTAATAATGCTTTTGGAACTCTTCCATTGTGCTCGGAGTTCTGCTGAAGTTTAAAAATGCTTTGGAACGCTTCCATTGTTCTGGGAATTCGGCTGAAGTTTAAAAATGCTTTGGAACTCTTCCTATGTTCTGGGAGTTCTGCTGAAGTTTAAAAATGCTTTGGAACTCTTCCATTGTTCTCGGAATTCCGCTAATGTTTAACATTGCTTTGGAACTTTTTCATTGTTCTTGGAATTCGACTGAAGTTTAGCCATGCTTTGGAACTCTTCCATTGTTCTCGGAATTCCGCTGAAGTTTAAAAATGCTTTGGAACTCTTCCATTGTTCTCGGAATTCTGCTGAAGTTTAAAAAAGCTTTGGAACTATTCCATTGTTCTCAGAATTCTGTTGATGTTTAATAATGCTTTTGGAACTCTTCCATTGTGCTCGGATTTCTGCTGAAGTTTAAAAATGCTTTGGAACTCTTCCATTCTTCTCGGTATTCTGCTGATGTTTATCAAACCTATGGAACTTTTCCATTGTTCTCGGAATTCTGTTGATGTTTAATAATGCTTTTGGAACTCTTCCATTGTTCTCGGAATTCTGCTGAAGTTTCAAAACACTTTAGAAATCTTCCATTATTCTCAGAATTCTGCTGAAGTTTAAAAATGCTTTGGTACTCTTCCATTGTTCTCAGAATTCCAATGAAGCTTAAAAATGCTTTGGAACTCTTCAATTTTTCTCAGAATTACGCTAAAGTTTAAAAATGCTTTGGAACTCCTCCATTGTTCTCGGAATTCTGCTGAAGTTTAAAAGTGCTTTGGAACTCTTCCATTGTTCTGGGAATTCGGCTGAAGTTTAAAAATGCTTTGGAACTCTTCCTATGTTCTGGGAGTTCTGCTGAAGTTTAAAAATGCTTTGGAACTCTTCCATTGTTCTGGGAATTCCGCTGATGTTTAACAATGCTTTAGAACTCTTCCATTGTTCTCGGAATTCCGCTGATGTTTAACAATGCTTTGGAGCCCTTCCATTGTTCTGGGAATTCGGCTGAAGATTAAAAATGCTTTGGAGCTCTTCCTATGTTCTGGGAGTTCTGCTGAAGTTTAAAAATGCTTTAGAACTCTTCCATTGTTCTCGGAATTCCGCTGATGTCTAACAATGCTTTGGAACTCTTCCATTGTTCTCCGAATTCCGCTGTAGTTTAAAAATGCATTGGAACTTTTCCATTGTTCTCGGAATTCCGCTGAAATTTTACAATGCTTTGGAACTCTTCCATTGTTCTCGGAATTCTGCTGAAGTTTAACAATGCTTTGGAACTCTTCCTATGTTCTGGGAGTTCTGCTGAAGTTTAAAAATGCTTTGGAACTCTTCCATTGTTCTCGGAAATCCGCTGAAGTTTAGCCATGCTTTGGAACTCTTCCATTGTTCTCGGAATTCTGCTGAAGTTTAAAAATGCTTTGGAACTCTTCCATTGTTCTGGGAATTTGGCTGAAGTTTAACAATGCTTTGGAACTCTTCCTATGTTCTGGGAGTTCTGCTGAAGTTTAAAAATGCTTTGGAACTCTTCCATTGTTCTGGGAATTCCGCTGATGTTTAACAATGCTTTAGAACTCTTCCATTGTTCTCGGAATTCCGCTGATGTTTAACAATGCTTTGGAGCTCTTCCATTGTTCTGGGAATTCGGCTGAAGATTAAAAATGCTTTGGAGCTCTTCCTATGTTCTGGGAGTTCTGCTGAAGTTTAAAAATGCTTTAGAACTCTTCCATTGTTCTCGGAATTCCGCTGATGTCTAACAATGCTTTGGAACTCTTCCATTGTTCTCAGAATTCCGCTGTAGTTTAAAAATGCATTGGAACTTTTCCATTGTTCTCGGAATTCCGCTGAAATTTTACAATGCTTTGGAACTCTTCCATTGTTCTCGGAATTCTGCTGAAGTTTAACAATGCTTTGGAACTCTTCCTATGTTCTGGGAGTTCTGCTGAAGTTTAAAAATGCTTTGGAACTCTTCCATTGTTCTCGGAATTCCGCTGAAGTTTAGCCATGCTTTGGAACTCTTCCATTGTTCTCGGAATTCCACTGAAGTTTAAAAATGCTTTGGAACTCCTCCATTGTTCTCGGAATTCTGCTGAAGTTTAAAAATGCTTTGGAACTCTTCCATTGTTCTGGGAATTTGGCTGAAGTTTAACAATGCTTTGGAACTCTTCCTATGTTCTGGGAGTTCTGCTGAAGTTTAAAAATGCTTTGGAACTCTTCCATTGTTCTCGGAATTCCGCTGATGTTTAACAATGCTTTAGAACTTTTCCATTGTTCTCGGAATTCCGCTGATGTTTAACAATGCTTTGGAACTCTTCCATTGTTCTCAGTATTCCGCTGTAGCTTAAAAATGCACTGGAACTCTTCCATTGTTCTCGGAATTCCGCTGAAGTTTTACAATGCTTTGGAACTCATCCATTGTTCTCGTAACACTGTTGATGTTTAATAATGCTTTTGGAACTCTTCCATTGTGCTCGGAGTTCTGCTGAAGATTAAAAATGCTTTGGAACTCTTCCTATGTTCTGGGAGTTCTGCTGAAGTTTAAAAATGCTTTGGAACTCTTCCATTGTTCTCGCAATTCCGCTGATGTTAAACAATGCTTTAGAACTCTTCCATTGTTCTCGGAAATCCGATGATGTTTAACAATGCTTTGGAACTCTTCCATTGTTCTCGGAATTCTGCTGAAGTTTCATAATGCTTTGGAAGTCTTCCATTGTTCTGGGAATTCGGCTGAAGTTTAAAAATGCTTTGGAACTCTTCCTAAATTCTGGGAGTTCTGCTGAAGTTAAAAATGCATTGGAACTCTTCCATTGTTCTCGGAATTCCGCTGATGTTTAACAATGCTTGAGAACTCTTCGATTGTTCTCAGAATTCCGATGATGTTTAACAATGCTTTGGAACTCTTTCATTGTTCTCGGAATTCCGCTGTAGTTTAAAAATGCATTGGAACTCTTCCACTGTTCTCGGAATTCCGCTGAAGTTTTAGAATGCTTTGGAATTCTTCCATTGTTCTCGGAATTCCGCTAATGTTTAACAATGCTTTTTAACTCTTCCATTGTTCTCGGAATTCCGATGTAGTTTAAAAATGCTTTGGAACTCTTTCATTGTTGTCGGAATTCCGCTGAAGTTTAGCCATGCTTTGGAACTCTTCCATTGTTCTCGGAATTCCGCTGAAGTTTAAAAATGCTTTGGAACTCTTCCATTGTTCTCGGAATTCTGCTGAAGTTTCAAAAAGATTTGGAACTATTCCATTGTTCTCAGAATTCCGCTAACATTTAACAATGCTTTGGAACTCTTCCATTGTTCTCGGAATTCCGCTGATGTTTAATAATGCTTTTGGAACTCTTCCATTGTTCTCAGAATTCTGCTAATGTTTAACAATGCTTTGGAACTCATCCATTGTTCTCGGAATTCTGTTCATGTTTAATAATGGTTTTGGAACTCTTCCATTGTGCTCAGAATTCTGCTGAAGTTTAAAAATGCTTTGGAACTCTTCCATCGTTCTCGGAATTCCGCTAATGTTTATCAAACCTATGGAACTCTTTCATTGTTCTCGGAATTCCGCTGTAGTTTAAAAATGCTTTGGAACTCTTCCATTGTTCTCGGAATTCCGATAATATTTAACAATGCTTTGGAACTCTTCCATTTTTCTCGGAATTCTGCTGAAGTTTAAAAACGCTTTGGAACTCTTCCATTGTTATCCTAATTCCGCTAATGTTTAACAATGCTTTGGAACTCTTTCATTGTTCTCGGAATTCAGCTGAAGTTTAGCCATGCTTTGGAACTCTTCCATTGTTCTCTGAATTCCGCTGAAGTTTAAAAATGCTTTGGAACTCTTCCATTGTTCTCGGTATTCTGCTGAAGTTTAAAAAAGCTTTGGAACTATTCCATTGTTCTCAGAATTCTGTTGATGTTTAATAATGCTTTTGGAACACTTCCATTGTGCTCGGATTTCTGCTGAAGTTTAAAAATGCTTTGGAACTCTTCCATTCTTCTCGGTATTCTGCTGATGTTTATCAAACCTATGGAACTTTTCCATTGTTCTCGGAATTCTGTTGATGTTTAATAATGCTTTTGGAACTCTTCCATTGTTCTCGGAATTCTGCTGAAGTTTCAAAACGCTTTAGAAATCTTCCATTATTCTCAGAATTCTGCTGAAGTTTAAAAATGCTTTGGTACTCTTCCATTGTTCTCAGAATTCCAATGAAGCTTAAAAATGCTTTGGAACTCTTCAATTTTTCTCAGAATTACGCTAAAGTTTAAAAATGCTTTGGAACTCCTCCATTGTTCTCGGAATTCTGCTGAAGTTTAAAAATGCTTTGGAACTCTTCCATTGTTCTCGGAATTCCGCTGAAGTTTTAGAATGCTTTTTAACACTTCCATTTTTCTCGGAATTTTGCTGAAGTTTAAAAACGCTTTGGAACTCTTCCATTGTTCTCGGAATTCCGCTAATGTTTAACAATGCTTTGGAACTCTTTCATTGTTCTCGGAATTCAACTGAAGTTTAGCCATGCTTTGGAACTCTTCCATTGTTCTCGGAATTCCGCTGAAGTTTAAAAATGCTTTGGAACTCTTCCATTGTTCTCGGAATTCTGCTGAAGTTTAAAAAAGCTTTGGAACTATTCCATTGTTCTCAGAATTCTGTTGATGTTTAATAATGCTTTTGGAACTCTTCCATTGTGCTCGGATTTCTGCTGAAGTTTAAAAATGCTTTGGAACTCTTCCATTCTTCTCGGTATTCTGCTGATGTTTATCAAACCTATGGAACTTTTCCATTGTTCTCGGAATTCTGTTGATGTTTAATAATGCTTTTGGAACTCTTCCATTGTTCTCGGAATTCTGCTGAAGTTTCAGAACACTTTAGAAATCTTCCATTATTCTCAGAATTCTGCTGAAGTTTAAAAATGCTTTGGTACTCTTCCATTGTTCTCAGAATTCCAATGAAGCTTAAAAATGCTTTGGAACTCTTCAATTTTTCTCAGAATTACGCTAAAGTTTAAAAATGCTTTGGAACTCCTCCATTGTTCTCGGAATTCTGCTGAAGTTTAAAAGTGCTTTGGAACTCTTCCATTGTTCTGGGAATTTGGCTGAAGTTTAAAAATGCTTTGGAACTCTTCCTATGTTCTGGGAGTTCTGCTGAAGTTTAAAAATGCTTTGGAACTCTTATATTGTTCTGGGAATTCCGCTGATGTTTAACAATGCTTTAGAACTCTTCCATTGTTCTCGGAATTCCGCTGATGTTTAACAATGCTTTGGAGCTCTTCCATTGTTCTGGGAATTCGGCTGAAGATTAAAAATGCTTTGGAGCTCTTCCTATGTTCTGGGAGTTCTGCTGAAGTTTAAAAATGCTTTAGAACTCTTCCATTGTTCTCGGAATTCCGCTGATGTCTAACAATGCTTTGGAACTCTTCCATTGTTCTCCGAATTCCGCTGTAGTTTAAAAATGCTTTGGAACTTTTCCATTGTTCTCGGAATTCCGCTGAAGTTTTACAATGCTTTGGAACTCTTCCATTGTTCTCGGAATTCTGCTGAAGTTTAACAATGCTTTGGAACTCTTCCTATGTTCTGGGAGTTCTGCTGAAGTTTAAAAATGCTTTGGAACTCTTCCATTGTTCTCGGAATTCCGCTGAAGTTTAGCCATGCTTTGGAACTCTTCCATTGTTCTCGGAATTCCACTGAAGTTTAAAAATGCTTTGGAACTCCTCCATTGTTCTCGGAATTCTGCTGAAGTTTAAAAATGCTTTGGAACTCTTCCATTGTTCTGGGAATTTGGCTGAAGTTTAACAATGCTTTGGAACTCTTCCTATGTTCTGAGAGTTCTGCTGAAGTTTAAAAATGCTTTGGAACTCTTCCATTGTTCTCGGAATTCCGCTGATGTTTAACAATGCTTTAGAACTCTTCCATTGTTCTCGGAATTCCGTTGATGTTTAACAATGCTTTCGAACTCTTCCATTGTTCTCGGTATTCCGCTGTAGCTTAAAAATGCACTGGAACTCTTCCATTGTTCTCGGAATTCCGCTGAAGTTTTACAATGCTTTGGAACTCATCCATTGTTCTCGTAACACTGTTGATGTATAATAATGCTTTTGGAACTCTTCCATTATTCTCAGAATTCTGCTGAAGTTTAAAAATGCTTTGGTACTCTTCCATTGTTCTCAGAATTCCAATGAAGCTTAAAAATGCTTTGGAACTCTTCAATTTTTCTCAGAATTACGCTAAAGTTTAAAAATGCTTTGGAATTCATCCATTGTTCTCGTAACACTGTTGACGTTTAATAATGCTTTTGGAACTCTTCCATTGTGCTCGGAGTTCTGCTGAAGTTTAAAAATGCTTTGGAACGCTTCCATTGTTCTGGGAATTCGGCTGAAGTTTAAAAATGCTTTGGAACTCTTCCTATGTTCTGGGAGTTCTGCTGAAGTTTAAAAATGCTTTGGAACTCTTCCATTGTTCTCGAAATTCCGCTGATGTTTAACAATGCTTTAGAACTCTTCCATTGTTCTCGGAATTCCAATGATGTTTAACAATGCTTTGGAACTCATCCATTGTTCTCGGAATTCTGTTCATGTTTAATAATGCTTCTGGAACTCTTCCACTGTGCTAGGAATTCTGCTGAAGTTTAAAAATGCTTTGGAACTCTTCCATCGTTCTCGGAATTCCGCTAATGTTTATCAAACCTATGGAACTCTTTCATTGTTCTCGGAATTCTGCTGAAGTTTAAAAATGCTTTGGAACTCCTCCATTGTTCTCGGAATTTCGATAATATTTAACAATGCTTTGGAACTCTTCCATTGTTCTCGGAATTCCGCTGTAGTTTAAAAATGCATTGGAACTCTTCCATTGTTCTCGGAATTCCGCTGAAGTTTTAGAATGCTTTTTAACACTTCCATTTTTCTCGGAATTTTGCTGAAGTTTAAAAACGCTTTGGAACTCTTCCATTGTTCTCGGAATTCCGCTAATGTTTAACATTGCTTTGGAACTCTTTCATTGTTCTCGGAATTCAACTGAAGTTTAGCCATGCTTTGGAACTCTTCCATTGTTCTCGGAATTCCGCTGAAGTTTAAAAATGCTTTGGAACTCTTCCATTGTTCTCGGAATTCTGCTGAAGTTTAAAAAAGCTTTGGAACTATTCCATTGTTCTCAGAATTCTGTTGATGTTTAATAATGCTTTTGGAACTCTTCCATTGTGCTCGGATTTCTGCTGAAGTTTAAAAATGCTTTGGAACTCTTCCATTCTTCTCGGTATTCTGCTGATGTTTATCAAACCTATGGAACTTTTCCATTGTTCTCGGAATTCTGTTGATGTTTAATAATGCTTTTGGAACTCTTCCATTGTTCTCGGAATTCTGCTGAAGTTTCAAAACACTTTAGAAATCTTCCATTATTCTCAGAATTCTGCTGAAGTTTAAAAATGCTTTGGTACTCTTCCATTGTTCTCAGAATTCCAATGAAGCTTAAAAATGCTTTGGAACTCTTCAATTTTTCTCAGAATTACGCTAAAGTTTCAAAATGCTTTGGAATTCCTCCATTGTTCTCGGAATTCTGCTGAAGTTTAAAAGTGCTTTGGAACTCTTCCATTGTTCTGGGAATTTGGCTGAAGTTTAAAAATGCTTTGGAACTCTTCCTATGTTCTGGGAGTTCTGCTGAAGTTTAAAAATGCTTTGGAACTCTTCCATTGTTCTGGGAATTCCGCTGATGTTTAACAATGCTTTAGAACTCTTCCATTGTTCTCGGAATTCCGCTGATGTTTAACAATGCTTTGGAGCTCTTCCATTGTTCTGGGAATTCGGCTGAAGATTAAAAATGCTTTGGAGCTCTTCCTATGTTCTGGGAGTTCTGCTGAAGTTTAAAAATGCTTTAGAACTCTTCCATTGTTCTCGGAATTCCGCTGATGTCTAACAATGCTTTGGAACTCTTCCATTGTTCTCCGAATTCCGCTGTAGTTAAAAATGCATTGGAACTTTTCCATTGTTCTCGGAATTCCGCTGAAATTTTACAATGCTTTGGAACTCTTCCATTGTTCTCGGAATTCTGCTGAAGTTTAACAATGCTTTGGAACTCTTCCTATGTTCTGGGAGTTCTGCTGAAGTTTAAAAATGCTTTGGAACTCTTCCATTGTTCTCGGAATTCCGCTGAAGTTTAGCCATGCTTTGGAACTCTTCCATTGTTCTCGGAATTCTGCTGAAGTTTAAAAATGCTTTGGAACTCTTCCATTGTTCTGGGAATTTGGCTGAAGTTTAACAATGCTTTGGAACTCTTCCTATGTTCTGGGAGTTCTGCTGAAGTTTAAAAATTCTTTGGAACTCTTCCATTGTTCTCGGAATTCCGCTGATGTTTAACAATGCTTTAGAACTCTTCCATTGTTCTCGGAATTCCGCTGATGTTTAACAATGCTTTGGAACTCTTCCATTGTTCTCGGTATTCCGCTGTAGCTTAAAAATGCACTGGAACTCTTCCATTGTTCTCGGAATTCCGCTGAAGTTTTACAATGCTTTGGAACTCATCCATTGTTCTCGTAACACTGTTGATGTTTAATAATGCTTTTGGAACTCTTCCATTGTGCTCGGAGTTCTGCTGAAGATTAAAAATGCTTTGGAACTCTTCCTATGTTCTGGGAGTTCTGCTGAAGTTTAAAAATGCTTTGGAACTCTTCCATTGTTCTCGCAATTCCGCTGATGTTAAACAATGCTTTAGAACTCTTCCATTGTTCTCGGAAATCCGATGATGTTTAACAATGCTTTGGAACTCTTCCATTGTTCTCGGAATTCTGCTGAAGTTTCAAAATGCTTTGGAACTCTTCCATTGTTCTGGGAATTCGGCTGAAATTTAAAAATGCTTTGGAACTCTTCCTAAATTCTGGGAGTTCTGCTGAAGTTAAAAATGCATTGGAACTCTTCCATTGTTCTCGGAATTCCGCTGATGTTTAACAATGCTTGAGAACTCTTCCATTGTTCTCAGAATTCCGATGATGTTTAACAATGCTTTGGAACTCTTTCATTGTTCTCGGAATTCCGCTGTAGTTTAAAAATGCATTGGAACTCTTCCACTGTTCTCGGAATTCCGCTGAAGTTTTAGAATGCTTTGGAATTCTTCCATTGTTCTCGGAATTCCGCTAATGTTTAACAATGCTTTTTAACTCTTCCATTGTTCTCGGAATTCCGATGTAGTTTAAAAATGCTTTGGAACTCTTTCATTGTTCTCGGAATTCCGCTGAAGTTTAGCCATGCTTTGGAACTCTTCCATTGTTCTCGGAATTCCGCTGAAGTTTAAAAATGCTTTGGAACTCTTCCATTGTTCTCGGAATTCTGCTGAAGTTTCAAAAAGATTTGGAACTATTCCATTGTTCTCAGAATTCCGCTAACATTTAACAATGCTTTGGAACTCTTCCATTGTTCTCGGAATTCCGCTGATGTTTAATAATGCTTTTGGAACTCTTCCATTCTTCTCAGAATTCTGCTAATGTTTAACAATGCTTTGGAACTCATCCATTGTTCTCGGAATTCTGTTCATGTTTAATAATGGTTTTGGAACTCTTCCATTGTGCTCAGAATTCTGCTGAAGTTTAAAAATGCTTTGGAACTCTTCCATCGTTCTCGGAATTCCGCTAATGTTTATCAAACCTATGGAACTCTTTCATTGTTCTCGGAATTCCGCTGTAGTTTAAAAATGCTTTGGAACTCTTCCATTGTTCTCGGAATTCCGATAATATTTAACAATGCTTTGGAACTCTTCCATTTTTCTCGGAATTCTGCTGAAGTTTAAAAACGCTTTGGAACTCTTCCATTGTTATCCTAATTCCGCTAATGTTTAACAATGCTTTGGAACTCTTTCATTGTTCTCGGAATTCAGCTGAAGTTTAGCCATGCTTTGGAACTCTTCCATTGTTCTCTGAATTCCGCTGAAGTTTAAAAATGCTTTGGAACTCTTCCATTGTTCTCGGTATTCTGCTGAAGTTTAAAAAAGCTTTGGAACTATTCCATTGTTCTCAGAATTCTGTTGATGTTTAATAATGCTTTTGGAACACTTCCATTGTGCTCGGATTTCTGCTGAAGTTTAAAAATGCTTTGGAACTCTTCCATTCTTCTCGGTATTCTGCTGATGTTTATCAAACCTATGGAACTTTTCCATTGTTCTCGGAATTCTGTTGATGTTTAATAATGCTTTTGGAACTCTTCCATTGTTCTCGGAATTCTGCTGAAGTTTCAAAACGCTTTAGAAATCTTCCATTATTCTCAGAATTCTGCTGAAGTTTAAAAATGCTTTGGTACTCTTCCATTGTTCTCAGAATTCCAATGAAGCTTAAAAATGCTTTGGAACTCTTCAATTTTTCTCAGAATTACGCTAAAGTTTAAAAATGCTTTGGAACTCCTCCATTGTTCTCGGAATTCTGCTGAAGTTTAAAAATGCTTTGGAACTCTTCCATTGTTCTCGGAATTCCGCTGAAGTTTTAGAATGCTTTTTAACACTTCCATTTTTCTCGGAATTTTGCTGAAGTTTAAAAACGCTTTGGAACTCTTCCATTGTTCTCGGAATTCCGCTAATGTTTAACAATGCTTTGGAACTCTTTCATTGTTCTCGGAATTCAACTGAAGTTTAGCCATGCTTTGGAACTCTTCCATTGTTCTCGGAATTCCGCTGAAGTTTAAAAATGCTTTGGAACCCTTCCATTGTTCTCGGAATTCTGCTGAAGTTTAAAAAAGCTTTGGAACTATTCCATTGTTCTCAGAATTCTGTTGATGTTTAATAATGCTTTTGGAACTCTTCCATTGTGCTCGGATTTCTGCTGAAGTTTAAAAATGCTTTGGAACTCTTCCATTCTTCTCGGTATTCTGCTGATGTTTATCAAACCTATGGAACTTTTCCATTGTTCTCGGAATTCTGTTGATGTTTAATAATGCTTTTGGAACTCTTCCATTGTTCTCGGAATTCTGCTGAAGTTTCAAAACACTTTAGAAATCTTCCATTATTCTCAGAATTCTGCTGAAGTTTAAAAATGCTTTGGTACTCTTCCATTGTTCTCAGAATTCCAATGAAGCTTAAAAATGCTTTGGAACTCTTCAATTTTTCTCAGAATTACGCTAAAGTTTAAAAATGCTTTGGAACTCCTCCATTGTTCTCGGAATTCTGCTGAAGTTTAAAAGTGCTTTGGAACTCTTCCATTGTTCTGGGAATTTGGCTGAAGTTTAAAAATGCTTTGGAACTCATCCTATGTTCTGGGAGTTCTGCTGAAGTTTAAAAATGCTTTGGAACTCTTATATTGTTCTGGGAATTCCGCTGATGTTTAACAATGCTTTAGAACTCTTCCATTGTTCTCGGAATTCCGCTGATGTTTAACAATGCTTTGGAGCTCTTCCATTGTTCTGGGAATTCGGCTGAAGATTAAAAATGCTTTGGAGCTCTTCCTATGTTCTGGGAGTTCTGCTGAAGTTTAAAAATGCTTTAGAAATCTTCCATTGTTCTCGGAATTCCGCTGATGTCTAACAATGCTTTGGAACTCTTCCATTGTTCTCCGAATTCCGCTGTAGTTTAAAAATGCATTGGAACTTTTCCATTGTTCTCGGAATTCCGCTAAAGTTTTACAATGCTTTGGAACTCTTCCATTGTTCTCGGAATTCTGCTGAAGTTTAACAATGCTTTGGAACTCTTCCTATGTTCTGGGAGTTCTGCTGAAGTTTAAAAATGCTTTGGAACTCTTCCATTGTTCTCGGAATTCCGCTGAAGTTTAGCCATGCTTTGGAACCCTTCCATTGTTCTCGGAATTCCACTGAAGTTTAAAAATGCTTTGGAACTCCTCCATTGTTCTCGGAATTCTGCTGAAGTTTAAAAATGCTTTGGAACTCTTCCATTGTTCTGGGAATTTGGCTGAAGTTTAACAATGCTTTGGAACTCTTCCTATGTTCTGGGAGTTCTGCTGAAGTTTAAAAATGCTTTGGAACTCTTCCATTGTTCTCGGAATTCCGCTGATGTTTAACAATGCTTTAGAACTCTTCCATTGTTCTCGGAATTCCGCTGATGTTTAACAATGCTTTGGAACTCTTCCATTGTTCTCGGTATTCCGCTGTAGCTTAAAAATGCACTGGAACTCTTCCATTGTTCTCGGAATTCCGCTGAAGTTTTACAATGCTTTGGAACTCATCCATTGTTCTCGTAACACTGTTGATGTTTAATAATGCTTTTGGAACTCTTCCATTGTGCTCGGAGTTCTGCTGAAGTTTAAAAATACTTTGGAACTCTTCCTATGTTCTGGGAGTTCTGCTGAAGTTTAAAAATGCTTTGGAACTCTTCCATTGTTCTCGCAATTCCGCTGATGTTAAACAATGCTTTAGAACTCTTCCATTGTTCTCGGAAATCCGATGATGTTTAACAATGCTTTGGAACTCTTCCATTGTGCTCGGAATTCTGCTGAAGTTTCAAAATGCTTTGGAACTCTTCCATTGTTCTGGGAATTCGGCTGAAGTTTAAAAATGCTTTGGAACTCTTCCTAAATTCTGGGAGTTCTGCTGAAGTTAAAAATGCATTGGAACTCTTCCATTGTTCTCGGAATTCCGCTGATGTTTAACAATGCTTTAGAACTCTTCCATTGTTCTCAGAATTCCGATGATGTTTAACAATGCTTTGGAACTCTTTCATTGTTCTCGGAATTCCGCTGTAGTTTAAAAATGCATTGGAACTCTTCCACTGTTCTCGGAATTCCGCTGAAGTTTTATAATGCTTTGGAATTCTTCCATTGTTCTCGGAATTCCGCTAATGTTTAACAATGCTTTTTAACTCTTCCATTGTTCTCGGAATTCCGATGTAGTTTAAAAATGCTTTGGAACTCTTTCATTGTTCTCGGAATTCCGCTGAAGTTTAGCCATGCTTTGGAACTCTTCCATTGTTCTCGGAATTCCGCTGAAGTTTAAAAATGCTTTGGAACTCTTCCATTGTTCTCGGAATTCTGCTGAAGTTTCAAAAAGATTTGGAACTATTCCATTGTTCTCAGAATTCCGCTAACATTTAACAATGCTTTGGAACTCTTCCATTGTTCTCGGAATTCCGCTGATGTTTAATAATGCTTTTGGAACTCTTCCATTGTTCTCAGAATTCTGCTAATGTTTAACAATGCTTTGGAACTCATCCATTGTTCTCGGAATTCTGTTCATGTTTAATAATGGTTTTGGAACTCTTCCATTGTGCTCAAAATTCTGCTGAAGTTTAAAAATGCTTTGGAACTCTTCCATCGTTCTCGGAATTCCGCTAATGTTTATCAAACCTATGGAACTCTTTCATTGTTCTCGGAATTCCGCTGTAGTTTAAAAATGCTTTGGAACTCTTCCATTGTTCTCGGAATTCCGATAATATTTAACAATGCTTTGGAACTCTTCCATTTTTCTCGGAATTCTGCTGAAGTTTAAAAACGCTTTGGAACTCTTCCATTGTTATCCTAATTCCGCTAATGTTTAACAATGCTTTGGAACTCTTTCATTGTTCTCGGAATTCAGCTGAAGTTTAGCCATGCTTTGGAACTCTTCCATTGTTCTCTGAATTCCGCTGAAGTTTAAAAATGCTTTGGAACTATTCCATTGTTCTCGGTATTCTGCTGAAGTTTAAAAAAGCTTTGGAACTATTCCATTGTTCTCAGAATTCTGTTGATGTTTAATAATGCTTTTGGAACACTTCCATTGTGCTCGGATTTCTGCTGAAGTTTAAAAATGCTTTGGAACTCTTCCATTCTTCTCGGTATTCTGCTGATGTTTATCAAACCTATGGAACTTTTCCATTGTTCTCGGAATTCTGTTGATGTTTAATAATGCTTTTGGAACTCTTCCATTGTTCTCGGAATTCTGCTGAAGTTTCAAAACGCTTTAGAAATCTTCCATTATTCTCAGAATTCTGCTGAAGTTTAAAAATGCTTTGGTACTCTTCCATTGTTCTCAGAATTCCAATGAAGCTTAAAAATGCTTTGGAACTCTTCAATTTTTCTCAGAATTATGCTAAAGTTTAAAAATGCTTTGGAACTCCTCCATTGTTCTCGGAATTCTGCTGAAGTTTAAAAATGCTTTGGAACTCTTCCATTGCTCTGGGAATTCGGCTGAAGTTTAAAAATGCTTTGGAACTCTTCCTATGTTCTGGGATTTCTGCTGAAGTTTAAAAATGCTTTGGAACTCTTCCATTGTTCTCGGAATTCCGCTGATGTTTAACAATGCTTTAGAACTCTTCCATTGTTCTCGGAATTCCGCTGATGTTTAACAATGCTTTGGAACTCTTGCATTGTTCTCGGAATTCCGCTGTAGTTTAAAAATGCACTGGAACTCTTCCATTGTTCTCGGAATTCCACTGAAGTTTTACAATGCTTTGGAACTCTTCCATTTTTCTCAGAATTCTGCTGAAGTTTAAAAATGCTTTGGTACTCTTCCATTGTTCTCAGAATTCCAATAAAGCTTAAAAATGCTTTGGAACTCCTCCATTGTTCTCGGAATTCTGCTGAAGTTTAAAAATGCTTTGGAACTCTTCCATTGCTCTGGGAATTCGGCTGAAGTTTCAAAATGCTTTGGAACTCTTCCTATGTTCTGGGATTTCTGCTGAAGTTTAAAAATGCTGTGGAACTCTTCCATTGTTCTCGGAATTCCGCTGATGTTTAACAATGCTTTAGAACTCTTCCATTGTTCTCGGAATTCCGCTGATGTTTTACAATGCTTTGGAACTCTTGCATTGTTCTCGGAATTCCGCTGTAGTTTAAAAATGCACTGGAACTCTTCCATTGTTATCGGAATTCCGCTGAAGTTTTACAATGCTTTGCAACTCATCCATTGTTCTCGTAACTCTGTTGATGTTTAATAATGCTTTTGGAACTCTTCCATTGTGCTCGGAGTTCTGCTGAAGTTTAAAAAAGCTTTGGAACTATTCCATTGTTCTCAGAATTCTGTTGATGTTTAATAATGCTTTTGGAACTCTTCCATTGTGCTCGGATTTCTGCTGAAGTTTAAAAATGCTTTGGAACTCTTCCATTCTTCTAGGTATTCTGCTGATGTTTATCAAACCTATGGAACTCTTCCATTGTTCTCGGAATTCTGTTGATGTTTAATAATGCTATTGGAACTCTTCCATTGTTCTCGGAATTCTGCTGAAGTTTCAAAATGCTTTAGAAATCTTCCCTTGTTCTCGGAATTCTGCTGAAGTTTAACAATGCTTTTAACTCTTCCATTATTCTCAGAATTCTGCTGAAGTTTAAAAATGCTTTGGTACTCTTCCATTGTTCTCAGAATTCCAATGAAGCTTAAAAATGCTTTGGAACTCTTCCATTGTTCTCGGAATTCCGCTGATGTCTAATAATGCTTTGGAACTCTTCCATTGTTCTCGGAATACCGCTGTAGTTTAAAAATGTATTGGAACTTTTCCATTGTTCTCGGAATTCCGCTGAAGTTTTACAATGCTTTGGAACTCTTCCATTTTTCTCTGAATTCTGCTGAAGTTTCAAAATGCTTTGGAACTCTTCCATTGTTCTCGGAATTCCGCTGATGTTTAACAATGCTTTGGAACTCTTCCATTGTTCTCGGAATTCCGCTGTAGTTTAAAAATGCTTTGGAACTCTTTCATTGTTCTCGGAATTCCGCTGAAGTTTAGCCATGCTTTGGAACTCTTCCATTGTTCTCGGAATTCCACTGAAGTTTAAAAATGCTTTGGAACTCCTCCATTGTTCTCGGAATTCTGCTGAAGTTTAAAATGCTTTGGAACTCTTCCATTGTTCTCGGAATTCCGCTGATGTTTAACAATGCTTTAGAACTCTTCCATTGTTCTCGGAATTCCGCTGATGTTTAACAATGCTTTGGAACACTTCCATTGTTCTCAGAATTCTGCTGAAGTTTAAAAATGCTTTGGAACTCTTCCATTGTTCTGGGAATTCGGCTGAAGTTTAAAAATGCTTTGGAACTCTTCCTAAGTTCTGGGAGTTCTGCTGAAGTTTAAAAATGCATTGGAACTCTTCCATTGTTCTCGGAATTCCGCTGATGTTTAACAATGCTTTAGAACTCTTCCATTGTTCTCGGAATTCCGATGATGTTTAACAATGCTTTGGAACTCTTTCATTGTTCTCAGAATTCCGCTGTAGTTTAAAAATGCATTGGAACTCTTCCATTGTTCTCGGAATTCCGCTGAAGTTTTAGAATGCTTTGGAATTCCTCCATTGTTCTCGGAATTCCGCTAATGTTTAACAATGCTTTGGAACTCTTCCATTGTTCTCGGAATTCTGCTGTAGTTTAAAAATGCTTTGGAACTCTTTCATTGTTCTCGGAAGTCCGCTGAAGTTTTAGAATGCTTTTTAAAACTTCCATTTTTCTCGGAATTCTGCTGAAGTTTAAAAACGCTTTGGAACTCTTCCATTGTTCTCGGAATTCCGCTAATGTTTAACAATGCTTTGGAGCTCTTCCATTGTTCTGGGAATTCGGCTGAAGATTAAAAATGCTTTGGAGCTCTTCCTATGTTCTGGGAGTTCTGCTGAAGTTTAAAAATGCTTTAGAAATCTTCCATTGTTCTCGGAATTCCGCTGATGTCTAACAATGCTTTGGAACTCTTCCATTGTTCTCCGAATTCCGCTGTAGTTTAAAAATGCATTGGAACTTTTCCATTGTTCTCGGAATTCCGCTAAAGTTTTACAATGCTTTGGAACTCTTCCATTGTTCTCGGAATTCTGCTGAAGTTTAACAATGCTTTGGAACTCTTCCTATGTTCTGGGAGTTCTGCTGAAGTTTAAAAATGCTTTGGAACTCTTCCATTGTTCTCGGAATTCCGCTGAAGTTTAGCCATGCTTTGGAACCCTTCCATTGTTCTCGGAATTCCACTGAAGTTTAAAAATGCTTTGGAACTCCTCCATTGTTCTCGGAATTCTGCTGAAGTTTAAAAATGCTTTGGAACTCTTCCATTGTTCTGGGAATTTGGCTGAAGTTTAACAATGCTTTGGAACTCTTCCTATGTTCTGGGAGTTCTGCTGAAGTTTAAAAATGCTTTGGAACTCTTCCATTGTTCTCGGAATTCCGCTGATGTTTAACAATGCTTTAGAACTCTTCCATTGTTCTCGGAATTCCGCTGATGTTTAACAATGCTTTGGAACTCTTCCATTGTTCTCGGTATTCCGCTGTAGCTTAAAAATGCACTGGAACTCTTCCATTGTTCTCGGAATTCCGCTGAAGTTTTACAATGCTTTGGAACTCATCCATTGTTCTCGTAACACTGTTGATGTTTAATAATGCTTTTGGAACTCTTCCATTGTGCTCGGAGTTCTGCTGAAGTTTAAAAATACTTTGGAACTCTTCCTATGTTCTGGGAGTTCTGCTGAAGTTTAAAAATGCTTTGGAACTCTTCCATTGTTCTCGCAATTCCGCTGATGTTAAACAATGCTTTAGAACTCTTCCATTGTTCTCGGAAATCCGATGATGTTTAACAATGCTTTGGAACTCTTCCATTGTGCTCGGAATTCTGCTGAAGTTTCAAAATGCTTTGGAACTCTTCCATTGTTCTGGGAATTCGGCTGAAGTTTAAAAATGCTTTGGAACTCTTCCTAAATTCTGGGAGTTCTGCTGAAGTTAAAAATGCATTGGAACTCTTCCATTGTTCTCGGAATTCCGCTGATGTTTAACAATGCTTTAGAACTCTTCCATTGTTCTCAGAATTCCGATGATGTTTAACAATGCTTTGGAACTCTTTCATTGTTCTCGGAATTCCGCTGTAGTTTAAAAATGCATTGGAACTCTTCCACTGTTCTCGGAATTCCGCTGAAGTTTTATAATGCTTTGGAATTCTTCCATTGTTCTCGGAATTCCGCTAATGTTTAACAATGCTTTTTAACTCTTCCATTGTTCTCGGAATTCCGATGTAGTTTAAAAATGCTTTGGAACTCTTTCATTGTTCTCGGAATTCCGCTGAAGTTTAGCCATGCTTTGGAACTCTTCCATTGTTCTCGGAATTCCGCTGAAGTTTAAAAATGCTTTGGAACTCTTCCATTGTTCTCGGAATTCTGCTGAAGTTTCAAAAAGATTTGGAACTATTCCATTGTTCTCAGAATTCCGCTAACATTTAACAATGCTTTGGAACTCTTCCATTGTTCTCGGAATTCCGCTGATGTTTAATAATGCTTTTGGAACTCTTCCATTGTTCTCAGAATTCTGCTAATGTTTAACAATGCTTTGGAACTCATCCATTGTTCTCGGAATTCTGTTCATGTTTAATAATGGTTTTGGAACTCTTCCATTGTGCTCAAAATTCTGCTGAAGTTTAAAAATGCTTTGGAACTCTTCCATCGTTCTCGGAATTCCGCTAATGTTTATCAAACCTATGGAACTCTTTCATTGTTCTCGGAATTCCGCTGTAGTTTAAAAATGCTTTGGAACTCTTCCATTGTTCTCGGAATTCCGATAATATTTAACAATGCTTTGGAACTCTTCCATTTTTCTCGGAATTCTGCTGAAGTTTAAAAACGCTTTGGAACTCTTCCATTGTTATCCTAATTCCGCTAATGTTTAACAATGCTTTGGAACTCTTTCATTGTTCTCGGAATTCAGCTGAAGTTTAGCCATGCTTTGGAACTCTTCCATTGTTCTCTGAATTCCGCTGAAGTTTAAAAATGCTTTGGAACTATTCCATTGTTCTCGGTATTCTGCTGAAGTTTAAAAAAGCTTTGGAACTATTCCATTGTTCTCAGAATTCTGTTGATGTTTAATAATGCTTTTGGAACACTTCCATTGTGCTCGGATTTCTGCTGAAGTTTAAAAATGCTTTGGAACTCTTCCATTCTTCTCGGTATTCTGCTGATGTTTATCAAACCTATGGAACTTTTCCATTGTTCTCGGAATTCTGTTGATGTTTAATAATGCTTTTGGAACTCTTCCATTGTTCTCGGAATTCTGCTGAAGTTTCAAAACGCTTTAGAAATCTTCCATTATTCTCAGAATTCTGCTGAAGTTTAAAAATGCTTTGGTACTCTTCCATTGTTCTCAGAATTCCAATGAAGCTTAAAAATGCTTTGGAACTCTTCAATTTTTCTCAGAATTATGCTAAAGTTTAAAAATGCTTTGGAACTCCTCCATTGTTCTCGGAATTCTGCTGAAGTTTAAAAATGCTTTGGAACTCTTCCATTGCTCTGGGAATTCGGCTGAAGTTTAAAAATGCTTTGGAACTCTTCCTATGTTCTGGGATTTCTGCTGAAGTTTAAAAATGCTTTGGAACTCTTCCATTGTTCTCGGAATTCCGCTGATGTTTAACAATGCTTTAGAACTCTTCCATTGTTCTCGGAATTCCGCTGATGTTTAACAATGCTTTGGAACTCTTGCATTGTTCTCGGAATTCCGCTGTAGTTTAAAAATGCACTGGAACTCTTCCATTGTTCTCGGAATTCCACTGAAGTTTTACAATGCTTTGGAACTCTTCCATTTTTCTCAGAATTCTGCTGAAGTTTAAAAATGCTTTGGTACTCTTCCATTGTTCTCAGAATTCCAATAAAGCTTAAAAATGCTTTGGAACTCCTCCATTGTTCTCGGAATTCTGCTGAAGTTTAAAAATGCTTTGGAACTCTTCCATTGCTCTGGGAATTCGGCTGAAGTTTCAAAATGCTTTGGAACTCTTCCTATGTTCTGGGATTTCTGCTGAAGTTTAAAAATGCTGTGGAACTCTTCCATTGTTCTCGGAATTCCGCTGATGTTTAACAATGCTTTAGAACTCTTCCATTGTTCTCGGAATTCCGCTGATGTTTTACAATGCTTTGGAACTCTTGCATTGTTCTCGGAATTCCGCTGTAGTTTAAAAATGCACTGGAACTCTTCCATTGTTATCGGAATTCCGCTGAAGTTTTACAATGCTTTGCAACTCATCCATTGTTCTCGTAACTCTGTTGATGTTTAATAATGCTTTTGGAACTCTTCCATTGTGCTCGGAGTTCTGCTGAAGTTTAAAAAAGCTTTGGAACTATTCCATTGTTCTCAGAATTCTGTTGATGTTTAATAATGCTTTTGGAACTCTTCCATTGTGCTCGGATTTCTGCTGAAGTTTAAAAATGCTTTGGAACTCTTCCATTCTTCTAGGTATTCTGCTGATGTTTATCAAACCTATGGAACTCTTCCATTGTTCTCGGAATTCTGTTGATGTTTAATAATGCTATTGGAACTCTTCCATTGTTCTCGGAATTCTGCTGAAGTTTCAAAATGCTTTAGAAATCTTCCCTTGTTCTCGGAATTCTGCTGAAGTTTAACAATGCTTTTAACTCTTCCATTATTCTCAGAATTCTGCTGAAGTTTAAAAATGCTTTGGTACTCTTCCATTGTTCTCAGAATTCCAATGAAGCTTAAAAATGCTTTGGAACTCTTCCATTGTTCTCGGAATTCCGCTGATGTCTAATAATGCTTTGGAACTCTTCCATTGTTCTCGGAATACCGCTGTAGTTTAAAAATGTATTGGAACTTTTCCATTGTTCTCGGAATTCCGCTGAAGTTTTACAATGCTTTGGAACTCTTCCATTTTTCTCTGAATTCTGCTGAAGTTTCAAAATGCTTTGGAACTCTTCCATTGTTCTCGGAATTCCGCTGATGTTTAACAATGCTTTGGAACTCTTCCATTGTTCTCGGAATTCCGCTGTAGTTTAAAAATGCTTTGGAACTCTTTCATTGTTCTCGGAATTCCGCTGAAGTTTAGCCATGCTTTGGAACTCTTCCATTGTTCTCGGAATTCCACTGAAGTTTAAAAATGCTTTGGAACTCCTCCATTGTTCTCGGAATTCTGCTGAAGTTTAAAATGCTTTGGAACTCTTCCATTGTTCTCGGAATTCCGCTGATGTTTAACAATGCTTTAGAACTCTTCCATTGTTCTCGGAATTCCGCTGATGTTTAACAATGCTTTGGAACACTTCCATTGTTCTCAGAATTCTGCTGAAGTTTAAAAATGCTTTGGAACTCTTCCATTGTTCTGGGAATTCGGCTGAAGTTTAAAAATGCTTTGGAACTCTTCCTAAGTTCTGGGAGTTCTGCTGAAGTTTAAAAATGCATTGGAACTCTTCCATTGTTCTCGGAATTCCGCTGATGTTTAACAATGCTTTAGAACTCTTCCATTGTTCTCGGAATTCCGATGATGTTTAACAATGCTTTGGAACTCTTTCATTGTTCTCAGAATTCCGCTGTAGTTTAAAAATGCATTGGAACTCTTCCATTGTTCTCGGAATTCCGCTGAAGTTTTAGAATGCTTTGGAATTCCTCCATTGTTCTCGGAATTCCGCTAATGTTTAACAATGCTTTGGAACTCTTCCATTGTTCTCGGAATTCTGCTGTAGTTTAAAAATGCTTTGGAACTCTTTCATTGTTCTCGGAAGTCCGCTGAAGTTTTAGAATGCTTTTTAAAACTTCCATTTTTCTCGGAATTCTGCTGAAGTTTAAAAACGCTTTGGAACTCTTCCATTGTTCTCGGAATTCCGCTAATGTTTAACAATGCTTTGGAACTCTTTCATTGTTCTCGGAATTCAACTGAAGTTTAGCCATGCTTTGGAACTTTTCCATTGTTCTCGGAATTCCGCTGAAGTTTAAAAATGCTTTGGAAAACTTCCATTGTTCTCTGAATTCTGATGAAGTTTAAAAAAGCTTTGGAACTATTCCATTGTTCTCAGAATTCTGTTGATGTTTAATAATGCTTTTGGAACTCTTCCATTGTGCTCGGATTTCTGCTGAAGTTTAAAAATGCTTTGGAACTCTTCCATTCTTCTCGGTATTCTGCTGATGTTTATCAAACCTATGGAACTCTTCCATTGTTCTCGGAATTCTGTTGATGTTTAATAATGCTTTTGGAACTCTTCCATTATTCTCAGAATTCTGCTGAAGTTTAAAAATGCTTTGGTACTCTTCCATTGTTCTCAGAATTCCAATGAAGCTTAAAAATGCTTTGGAACTCTTCAATTTTTCTCAGAATTACGCTAAAGTTTAAAAATGCTTTGGAACTCCTCCATTGTTCTCGGAATTCTGCTGAAGTTTAAAAGTGGTTTGGAACTCTTCCATTGTTCTGGGAATTTGGCTGAAGTATAAAAATGCTTTGGAACTCTTCCTATGTTCTGGGAGTTCTGCTGTAGTTTAAAAATGCTTTGGAACTCTTCCATTGTTCTCGGAATTCAGCTGATGTTTAACAATGCTTTAGAACTCTTCCATTGTTCTCGGAATTCCGCTGATGTTTAACAATGCTTTGCAACTCTTCCATTCTTCTCGGAATTCCGCTGTAGCTTAAAAATGCACTGGAACTCTTCTATTGTTCTTGGAATTCCGCTGAAGTTTTACAATGCTTTGGAATTCATCCATTGTTCTCGTAACACTGTTGACGTTTAATAATGCTTTTGGAACTCTTCCATTGTGCTCGGAGTTCTGCTGAAGTTTAAAAATGCTTTGGAACGCTTCCATTGTTCTGGGAATTCGGCTGAAGTTTAAAAATGCTTTGGAACTCTTCCTATGTTCTGGGAGTTCTGCTGAAGTTTAAAAATGCTTTGGAACTCTTCCATTGTTCTCGGAATTCCACTGATGTTTAACAATGCTTTAGAACTCTTCCATTGTTCTCGGAATTCCAATGATGTTTAACAATGCTTTGGAACTCATCCATTGTTCTCCGAATTCTGTTCATGTTTAATAATGCTTCTGGAACTCTTCCACTGTGCTAGGAATTCTGCTGAAGTTTAAAAATGCTTTGGAACTCTTCCATCGTTCTCGGAATTCCGCTAATGTTTATCAAACCTATGGAACTCTTTCATTGTTCTCGGAATTCTGCTGAAGTTTAAAAATGCTTTGGAACTCCTCCATTGTTCTCGGAATTCCGATAATATTTAACAATGCTTTGGAACTCTTCCATTGTTCTCGGAATTCCGCTGTAGTTTAAAAATGCATTGGAACTCTTCCATTGTTCTCGGAATTCCGCTGAAGTTTTAGAATGCTTTTTAACACTTCCATTTTTCTCGGAATTTTGCTGAAGTTTAAAAACGCTTTGGAACTCTTCCATTGTTCTCGGAATTCCGCTAATGTTTAACAATGCTTTGGAACTCTTTCATTGTTCTCGGAATTCAACTGAAGTTTAGCCATGCTTTGGAACTCTTCCATTGTTCTCGGAATTCCGCTGAAGTTTAAAAATGCTTTGGAACTCTTCCATTGTTCTCGGAATTCTGCTGAAGTTTAAAAAAGCTTTGGAACTATTCCATTGTTCTCAGAATTCTGTTGATGTTTAATAATGCTTTTGGAACTCTTCCATTGTGCTCGGATTTCTGCTGAAGTTTAAAAATGCTTTGGTACTCTTCCATTGTTCTCAGAATTCCAATGAAGCTTAAAAATGCTTTGGAACTCTTCAATTTTTCTCAGAATTACGCTAAAGTTTAAAAATGCTTTGGAACTCCTCCATTGTTCTCGGAATTCTGCTGAAGTTTAAAAGTGCTTTGGAACTCTTCCATTGTTCTGGGAATTTGGCTGAAGTTTAAAAATGCTTTGGAACTCTTCCTATGTTCTGGGAGTTCTGCTGAAGTTTAAAAATGCTTTGGAACTCTTCCATTGTTCTGGGAATTCCGCTGATGTTTAACAATGCTTTAGAACTCTTCCATTGTTCTCGGAATTCCGCTGATGTTTAACAATGCTTTGGAGCTCTTCCATTGTTCTGGGAATTCGGCTGAAGATTAAAAATGCTTTGGAGCTCTTCCTATGTTCTGGGAGTTCTGCTGAAGTTTAAAAATGCTTTAGAACTCTTCCATTGTTCTCGGAATTCCGCTGATGTCTAACAATGCTTTGGAACTCTTCCATTGTTCTCCGAATTCCGCTGTAGTTTAAAAATGCATTGGAACTTTTCCATTGTTCTCGGAATTCCGCTGAAGTTTTACAATGCTTTGGAACTCTTCCATTGTTCTCGGAATTCCGCTGAAGTTTAACAATGCTTTGGAACTCTTCCTATGTTCTGGGAGTTCTGCTGAAGTTTAAAAATGCTTTAGAACTCTTCCATTGTTCTCGGAATTCCGCTGAAGTTTAGCCATGCTTTGGAACTCTTCCATTGTTCTCGGAATTCCACTGAAGTTTAAAAATGCTTTGGAACTCCTCCATTGTTCTCGGAATTCTGCTGAAGTTTAAAAATGCTTTGGAACTCTTCCATTGTTCTGGGAATTTGGCTGAAGTTTAACAATGCTTTGGAACTCTTCCTATGTTCTGGGAGTTCTGCTGAAGTTTAAAAATGCTTTGGAACTCTTACATTGTTCTCGGAATTCCGCTGATGTTTAACAATGCTTTAGAACTCTTCCATTGTTCTCGGAATTCCGCTGATGTTTAACAATGCTTTGGAACTCTTCCATTGTTCTCGGTATTCCGCTGTAGCTTAAAAATGCACTGGAACTCTTCCATTGTTCTCGGAATTCCGCTGAAGTTTTACAATGCTTTGGAACTCATCCATTGTTCTCGTAACACTGTTGATGTTTAATAATGCTTTTGGAACTCTTCCATTGTGCTCGGAGTTCTGCTGAAGTTTAAAAATGCTTTGGAACTCTTCCTATGTTCTGGGAGTTCTGCTGAAGTTTAAAAATGCTTTGGAACTCTTCCATTGTTCTCGCAATTCCGCTGATGTTAAACAATGCTTTAGAACTCTTCCATTGTTCTCGGAATTCCGATGATGTTTAACAATGCTTTGGAACTCTTCCATTGTTCTCGGAATTCTGCTGAAGTTTCAAAATGCTTTGGAACTCTTCCGTTGTTCTGGGAATTCGGCTGAAGTTTAAAAATGCTTTGGAACTCTTCCTAAATTCTGGGAGTTCTGCTGAAGTTAAAAATGCATTGGAACTCTTCCATTGTTCTCGGAATTCCGCTGATGTTTAACAATGCTTTAGAACTCTTCCATTGTTCTCAGAATTCCGATGATGTTTAACAATGCTTTGGAACTCTTTCATTGTTCTCGGAATTCCGCTGTAGTTTAAAAATGCAGTGGAACTCTTCCACTGTTCTCGGAATTCCGCTGAAGTTTTAGAATGCTTTGGAATTCTTCCATTGTTCTCGGAATTCCGCTAATGTTTAACAATGCTTTTTAACTCTTCAATTGTTCTCGGAATTCCGATGTAGTTTAAAAATGCTTTGGAACTCTTTCATTGTTCTCGGAATTCCGCTGAAGTTTAGCCATGCTTTGGAACTCTTCCATTGTTCTCGGAATTCCGCTGAAGTTTAAAAATGCTTTGGAACTCTTCCATTGTTCTCGGAATTCTGCTGAAGTTTCAAAAAGATTTGGAACTATTCCATTGTTCTCAGAATTCCGCTAACATTTAACAATGCTTTGGAACTCTTCCATTGTTCTCGGAATTCCGCTGATGTTTAATAATGCTTTTGGAACTCTTCCATTGTTCTCAGAATTTTGCTAATGTTTAACAATGCTTTGGAACTCATCCATTGTTCTCGGAATTCTGTTCATGTTTAATAATGCTTTTGGAATTCTTCCATTGTGCTCAGAATTCTGCTGAAGTTTAAAAATGCTTTGGAACTCTTCCATCGTTCTCGGAATTCCGCTAATGTTTATCAAACCTATGGAACTCTTTCATTGTTCTCGGAATTCCGCTGTAGTTTAAAAATGCTTTGGAACTCTTCCATTGTTCTCGGAATTCCGAAAATATTTAACAATGCTTTGGAACTCTTCCATTTTTCTCGGAATTCTGCTGAAGTTTAAAAACGCTTTGGAACTCTTCCATTGTTCTCGGAATTCTGCTGAAGTTTCAAAATGCTTTAGAAATCTTCCATTATTCTCAGAATTCTGCTGAAGTTTAAAAATGCTTTGGTACTCTTCCATTGTTCTCAGAATTCCAATGAAGCTTAAAAATGCTTTGGAACTCTTCAATTTTTCTCAGAATTAAGCTAAAGTTTAAAAATGCTTTGGAACTCCTCCATTGTTCTCGGAATTCCGCTGATGTTTAACAATGCTTTAGAACTCTTCCATTGTTCTCGGAATTCCGCTGATGTTTAACAATGCTTTAGAACTCTTCCATTGTTCTCGGAATTCTGCTGAAGTTTAAAAATGCTTTGGAACTCTTCCATTGTTCTCGGAATTCCGCTGATGTTTAACAATGCTTTAGAACTCTTCCATTGTTCTCGGAATTCCGCTGATGTTTAACAATGCTTTGGAACTCTTCCATTGTTCTGGGTATTCCGCTGTAGCTTAAAAATGCACTGGAACACTTCCATTGTTCTCGGAATTCCGCTGAAGTTTTACAATGCTTTGGAACTCATCCATTGTTCTCGTAACACTGTTGATGTTTCATAATGCTTTTGGAACTCTTCCATTGTGCTCGGAGTTCTGCTGAAGTTTAAAAATGCTTTGGAACTCTTCCTATGTTCTGGGAGTTCTGCTGAAGTTTAAAAATGCTTTAGAACTCTTCCATTGTTCTCGGAATTCCGATGATGTTTAACAATGCTTTGGAACTCTTCCATTGTTCTCGGAATTCTGCTGAAGTTTCAAAATGCTTTGGAACTCTTCCATTGTTCTGGGAATTCGGCTGAAGTTTAAAAATGCTTTGGAACTCTTCCTAAATTCTGGGAGTTCTGCTGAAGTTAAAAATGCATTGGAACTCTTCCATTGTTCTCGGAATTCCGCTGATGTTTAACAATGCTTTAGAACTCTTCCATTGTTCTCAGAATTCCGATGATGTTTAACAATGCTTTGGAACTCTTTCATTGTTCTCGGAATTCCGCTGTAGTTTAAAAATGCATTGGAACTCTTCCACTGTTCTCGGAATTCCGCTGAAGTTTTAGAATGCTTTGGAATTCTTCCATTGTTCTCGGAATTCCGCTAATGTTTAACAATGCTTTTTAACTCTTCCATTGTTCTCGGAATTCCGATGTAGTTTAAAAATGCTTTGGAACTCTTTCATTGTTCTCGGAATTCCGCTGAAGTTTAGCCATGCTTTGGAACTCTTCCATTGTTCTCGGAATTCCGCTGAAGTTTAAAAATGCTTTGGAACTCTTCCATTGTTCTCGGAATTCTGCTGAAGTTTCAAAAAGATTTGGAACTATTCCATTGTTCTCAGAATTCCGCTAACATTTAACAATGCTTTGGAACTCTTCCATTGTTCTCGGAATTCCGCTGATGTTTAATAATGCTTTTGGAACTCTTCCATTGTTCTCAGAATTCTGCTAATGTTTAACAATGCTTTGGAACTCATCCATTGTTCTCGGAATTCTGTTCATGTTTAATAATGCTTTTGGAACTCTTCCATTGTGCTCAGAATTCTGCTAATGTTTAACAATGCTTTGGAACTCTTTCATTGTTCTCGGAATTCAACTGAAGTTTAGCCATGCTTTGGAACTCTTCCATTGTTCTCGGAATTCCGCTGAAGTTTAAAAATGCTTTGGAACTCTTCCATTGTTCTCGGAATTCTGCTGAAGTTTAAAAAAGCTTTGGAACTATTCCATTGTTCTCAGAATTCTGTTGATGTTTAATAATGCTTTTGGAACTCTTCCATTGTGCTCGGATTTCTGCTGAAGTTTAAAAATGCTTTGGTACTCTTCCATTGTTCTCAGAATTCCAATGAAGCTTAAAAATGCTTTGGAACTCTTCAATTTTTCTCAGAATTACGCTAAAGTTTAAAAATGCTTTGGAACTCCTCCATTGTTCTCGGAATTCTGCTGAAGTTTAAAAGTGCTTTGGAACTCTTCCATTGTTCTGGGAATTTGGCTGAAGTTTAAAAATGCTTTGGAACTCTTCCTATGTTCTGGGAGTTCTGCTGAAGTTTAAAAATGCTTTGGAACTCTTCCATTGTTCTGGGAATTCCGCTGATGTTTAACAATGCTTTAGAACTCTTCCATTGTTCTCGGAATTCCGCTGATGTTTAACAATGCTTTGGAGCTCTTCCATTGTTCTGGGAATTCGGCTGAAGATTAAAAATGCTTTGGAGCTCTTCCTATGTTCTGGGAGTTCTGCTGAAGTTTAAAAATGCTTTAGAACTCTTCCATTGTTCTCGGAATTCCGCTGATGTCTAACAATGCTTTGGAACTCTTCCATTGTTCTCCGAATTCCGCTGTAGTTTAAAAATGCATTGGAACTTTTCCATTGTTCTCGGAATTCCGCTGAAGTTTTACAATGCTTTGGAACTCTTCCATTGTTCTCGGAATTCCGCTGAAGTTTAACAATGCTTTGGAACTCTTCCTATGTTCTGGGAGTTCTGCTGAAGTTTAAAAATGCTTTGGAACTCTTCCATTGTTCTCGGAATTCCGCTGAAGTTTAGCCATGCTTTGGAACTCTTCCATTGTTCTCGGAATTCCACTGAAGTTTAAAAATGCTTTGGAACTCCTCCATTGTTCTCGGAATTCTGCTGAAGTTTAAAAATGCTTTGGAACTCTTCCATTGTTCTGGGAATTTGGCTGAAGTTTAACAATGCTTTGGAACTCTTCCTATGTTCTGGGAGTTCTGCTGAAGTTTAAAAATGCTTTGGAACTCTTACATTGTTCTCGGAATTCCGCTGATGTTTAACAATGCTTTAGAACTCTTCCATTGTTCTCGGAATTCCGCTGATGTTTAACAATGCTTTGGAACTCTTCCATTGTTCTCGGTATTCCGCTGTAGCTTAAAAATGCACTGGAACTCTTCCATTGTTCTCGGAATTCCGCTGAAGTTTTACAATGCTTTGGAACTCATCCATTGTTCTCGTAACACTGTTGATGTTTAATAATGCTTTTGGAACTCTTCCATTGTGCTCGGAGTTCTGCTGAAGTTTAAAAATGCTTTGGAACTCTTCCTATGTTCTGGGAGTTCTGCTGAAGTTTAAAAATGCTTTGGAACTCTTCCATTGTTCTCGCAATTCCGCTGATGTTAAACAATGCTTTAGAACTCTTCCATTGTTCTCGGAATTCCGATGATGTTTAACAATGCTTTGGAACTCTTCCATTGTTCTCGGAATTCTGCTGAAGTTTCAAAATGCTTTGGAACTCTTCCGTTGTTCTGGGAATTCGGCTGAAGTTTAAAAATGCTTTGGAACTCTTCCTAAATTCTGGGAGTTCTGCTGAAGTTAAAAATGCATTGGAACTCTTCCATTGTTCTCGGAATTCCGCTGATGTTTAACAATGCTTTAGAACTCTTCCATTGTTCTCAGAATTCCGATGATGTTTAACAATGCTTTGGAACTCTTTCATTGTTCTCGGAATTCCGCTGTAGTTTAAAAATGCAGTGGAACTCTTCCACTGTTCTCGGAATTCCGCTGAAGTTTTAGAATGCTTTGGAATTCTTCCATTGTTCTCGGAATTCCGCTAATGTTTAACAATGCTTTTTAACTCTTCAATTGTTCTCGGAATTCCGATGTAGTTTAAAAATGCTTTGGAACTCTTTCATTGTTCTCGGAATTCCGCTGAAGTTTAGCCATGCTTTGGAACTCTTCCATTGTTCTCGGAATTCCGCTGAAGTTTAAAAATGCTTTGGAACTCTTCCATTGTTCTCGGAATTCTGCTGAAGTTTCAAAAAGATTTGGAACTATTCCATTGTTCTCAGAATTCCGCTAACATTTAACAATGCTTTGGAACTCTTCCATTGTTCTCGGAATTCCGCTGATGTTTAATAATGCTTTTGGAACTCTTCCATTGTTCTCAGAATTTTGCTAATGTTTAACAATGCTTTGGAACTCATCCATTGTTCTCGGAATTCTGTTCATGTTTAATAATGCTTTTGGAATTCTTCCATTGTGCTCAGAATTCTGCTGAAGTTTAAAAATGCTTTGGAACTCTTCCATCGTTCTCGGAATTCCGCTAATGTTTATCAAACCTATGGAACTCTTTCATTGTTCTCGGAATTCCGCTGTAGTTTAAAAATGCTTTGGAACTCTTCCATTGTTCTCGGAATTCCGAAAATATTTAACAATGCTTTGGAACTCTTCCATTTTTCTCGGAATTCTGCTGAAGTTTAAAAACGCTTTGGAACTCTTCCATTGTTCTCGGAATTCTGCTGAAGTTTCAAAATGCTTTAGAAATCTTCCATTATTCTCAGAATTCTGCTGAAGTTTAAAAATGCTTTGGTACTCTTCCATTGTTCTCAGAATTCCAATGAAGCTTAAAAATGCTTTGGAACTCTTCAATTTTTCTCAGAATTAAGCTAAAGTTTAAAAATGCTTTGGAACTCCTCCATTGTTCTCGGAATTCCGCTGATGTTTAACAATGCTTTAGAACTCTTCCATTGTTCTCGGAATTCCGCTGATGTTTAACAATGCTTTAGAACTCTTCCATTGTTCTCGGAATTCTGCTGAAGTTTAAAAATGCTTTGGAACTCTTCCATTGTTCTCGGAATTCCGCTGATGTTTAACAATGCTTTAGAACTCTTCCATTGTTCTCGGAATTCCGCTGATGTTTAACAATGCTTTGGAACTCTTCCATTGTTCTCGGTATTCCGCTGTAGCTTAAAAATGCACTGGAACACTTCCATTGTTCTCGGAATTCCGCTGAAGTTTTAAAATGCTTTGGAACTCATCCATTGTTCTCGTAACACTGTTGATGTTTCATAATGCTTTTGGAACTCTTCCATTGTGCTCGGAGTTCTGCTGAAGTTTAAAAATGCTTTGGAACTCTTCCTATGTTCTGGGAGTTCTGCTGAAGTTTAAAAATGCTTTAGAACTCTTCCATTGTTCTCGGAATTCCGATGATGTTTAACAATGCTTTGGAACTCTTCCATTGTTCTCGGAATTCTGCTGAAGTTTCAAAATGCTTTGGAACTCTTCCATTGTTCTGGGAATTCGGCTGAAGTTTAAAAATGCTTTGGAACTCTTCCTAAATTCTGGGAGTTCTGCTGAAGTTAAAAATGCATTGGAACTCTTCCATTGTTCTCGGAATTCCGCTGATGTTTAACAATGCTTTAGAACTCTTCCAATGTTCTCAGAATTCCGATGATGTTTAACAATGCTTTGGAACTCTTTCATTGTTCTCGGAATTCCGCTGTAGTTTAAAAATGCATTGGAACTCTTCCACTGTTCTCGGAATTCCGCTGAAGTTTTAGAATGCTTTGGAATTCTTCCATTGTTCTCGGAATTCCGCTAATGTTTAACAATGCTTTTTAACTCTTCCATTGTTCTCGGAATTCCGATGTAGTTTAAAAATGCTTTGGAACTCTTTCATTGTTCTCGGAATTCCGCTGAAGTTTAGCCATGCTTTGGAACTCTTCCATTGTTCTCGGAATTCCGCTGAAGTTTAAAAATGCTTTGGAACTCTTCCATTGTTCTCGGAATTCTGCTGAAGTTTCAAAAAGATTTGGAACTATTCCATTGTTCTCAGAATTCCGCTAACATTTAACAATGCTTTGGAACTCTTCCATTGTTCTCGGAATTCCGCTGATGTTTAATAATGCTTTTGGAACTCTTCCATTGTTCTCAGAATTCTGCTAATGTTTAACAATGCTTTGGAACTCATCCATTGTTCTCGGAATTCTGTTCATGTTTAATAATGCTTTTGGAACTCTTCCATTGTGCTCAGAATTCTGCTGAAGTTTAAAAATGCTTTGGAACTCTTCCATCGTTCTCGGAATTCCGCTAATGTTTATCAAACCTATGGAACTCTTTCATTGTTCTCGGAATTCCGCTGTAGTTTAAAAATGCTTTGGAACTCTTCCATTGTTCTCGGAATTCCGATAATATTTAACAATGCTTTGGAACTCTTTCATTGTTCTCGGAATTCCGCTTTAGTTTAAAAATGCATTGGAACTCTTCCACTGTTCTCGGAATTCCGCTGAAGATTTAGAATGCTTTGGAACTCTTCCATTGTTCTCGGAATTCCGCTAATGTTTAACAATATTTGGAACTCTTCCATTGTTCTCGGAATTCCGCTGTAGTTTAAAAATGCTTTGGAACTCTTTCATTGTTCTCGGAATTCCGCTGAAGTTTAGCCATGCTTTGGAACTCTTCCATTGTTCTCGGAATTCCGCTGAAGTTTAAAAATGCTTTGGAACTCTTCCATTGTTATCGGAATTCTGCTGAAGTTTAAAGAAGATTTGGAACTATTCCATTGTTCTCAGAATTCCGCTAATATTTTACAATGCTTTGGAACTCTTCCATTGTTCTCGGAATTCCGCTGATGTTTAATAATGCTTTTGGAACTCTTCCATTGTTCTCGGAATTCTGCTAATGTTTAAAAATGCTTTGGAACTCATCCATTGTTCTCGGAATTCTGTTCATGTTTAATAATGCTTTTGGAACTCTTCCATTGTGCTCGGAATTCTGCTGAAGTTTAAAAATGCTTTGGAACTCTTCCATTGTTCTCGGAATTCCGCTAATGTTTATCAAACCTATGGAACTCTTTCATTGTTCTCGGAATTCGGCTGTAGTTTAAAAATGCTTTGGAACTCTTCCATTGTTCTCGGAATTCCGATAATATTTAACAATGCTTTGGAACTCTTCCATGGTTCTCGGAATTCCGCTGTAGTTTAAAAATGCATTGGAACTCTTCCATTGTTCTCGGAATTCCGCTGAAGTTTTAGAATGCTTTTTAACACTTCCATTTTTCTCGGAATTCTGCTGAAGTTTAAAATCGCTGTGGAACTCTTCCATTGTTCTCGGAATTCCGCTAATGTTTAACAATGCTTTTGGAACTCTTCCATTGTTCTCGGAATTCTGCTGAAGTTTCAAAACGCTTTTGAAATCTTACATTATTCTCAGAATTCTGCTGAAGTTTAAAAATGCTTTGGTACTCTTCCATTGTTCTCAGAATTCCAATGAAGCTTAAAAATGCTTTGGAACTCTTCAATTTTTCTCAGAATTACGCTAAAGTTTAAAAATGCTTTGGAACTCCTCCATTGTTCTCGGAATTCTGCTGAAGTTTAAGAGTGCTTTGGAACTCTTCCATTGTTCTGGGAATTTGGCTGAAGTTTAAAAATGCTTTTGAACCCTTCCTATGTTCTGGGAGTTCTGCTAAAGTTTAAAAATGCTTTGGAACTCTTCCATTGTTCTCGGAATTCCGCTGATGTTTAACAATGCTTTAGAACTCTTCCATTGTTCTTGGAATTCCGCTGATGTTTAACAATGCTTTGGAACTCTTCCATTGTTCTCGGAATTCCGCTGTAGCTTAAAAATGCACTGGAACTCTTCCATTGTTCTCGGAATTCCGCTGAAGTTTTACAATGCTTTGGAACTCATCCATTGTTCTCGTTGATGTTGATGTTGATGTTTAATAATGCTTTTGGAAATCTTCCATTGTGCTCGGAGTTCTGCTGAAGTTTAAAAATGCTTTGGAACTCTTCCATTGTTCTCGCAATTCCGCTGATGTTAAACAATGCTTTAGAACTCTTCCATTGTTCTCGGAATTCCGATGATGTTTAACAATGCTTTGGAACTCTTCCATTGTTCTCGGAATTCTGCTGAAGTTTAAAAATGCTTTGGAACTCTTCCATTTTTCTGGGAATTTGGCTGAAGTTTAAAAATGCTTTGGAACTCTTCCTAACTTCTGGGAGTTCTGCTGAAGTTTAAAAATGCATTGGAACTCTTCCATTGTTCTCGGAATTCCGCTGATGTTTAACAATGCTTTAGAACTCTTCCATTGTTCTCGGAATTCCGATGATGTTTAACAATGCTTTGGAACTCTTTCATTGTTCTCGGAATTCCGCTTTAGTTTAAAAATGCATTGGAACTCTTCCACTGTTCTCGGAATTCCGCTGAAGTTTTAGAATGCTTTGGAATTCTTCCATTGTTCTCGGAATTCCGCTAATGTTTAACAATGCTTTGGAACTCTTCCATTGTTCTCGGAATTCCGCTGTAGTTTAAAAATGCTTTGGAACTCTTCCATTGTTCTCGGAATTCCGCTGAAGTTTAAAAATGCTTTGGAACTCTTCCATTGTTCTCGGAATTCTGCTGAAGTTTCAAAAAGATTTGGAACTATTCCATTGTTCTCAGAATTCCGCTAATATTTAACAATGCTTTGGAACTCTTCCATTGTTCTCGGAATTCCGCTGATGTTTAATAATGCTTTTGGAACTCTTCCATTGTTCTCAGAATTCTGCTAATGTTTAACAATGCTTTGGAACTCATCCATTGTTCTCGGAATTCTGTTCATGTTTAATAATGCTTTTGGAACTCTTCCACTGTGCTAGGAATTCTGCTGAAGTTTAAAAATGCTTTGGAACTCTCCCATCGTTCTCGGAATTCCGCTAATGTTTATCAAACCTATGGAAATCTTTCATTGTTCTCGGAATTCTGCTGAAGTTTAAAAATGCTTTGGAACTCCTCCATTGTTCTCGGAATTCTGATAATATTTAACAATGCTTTGGAACTCTTCCATTGTTCTCGGAATTCCGCTGTAGTTTAAAAATGCATTGGAACTCTTCCATTGTTCTCGGAATTCCGCTGAAGTTTTAGAATGCTTTTTAACACTTCCATTTTTCTCGGAATTTTGCTGAAGTTTAAAAACGCTTTGGAATTCTTCCATTGTTCTCGGAATTCCGCTAATGTTTAACAATGCTTTGGAACTCTTTCTTTGTTCTCGGAATTCAACTGAAGTTTAGCCATGCTTTGGAACTCTTCCATTGTTCTCGGAATTCCGCTGAAGTTTAAAAATGCTTTGGAACTCTTCCATTGTTCTCGGAATTCTGCTGAAGTTTAAAAAAGCTTTGGAACTATTTCATTGTTCTCAGAATTCTGTTGATGTTTAATAATGCTTTTGGAACTCTTCCATTGTGCTCGGATTTCTGCTGAAGTTTAAAAATGCTTTGGAACTCTTCCATTCTTCTCGGTATTCTGCTGATGTTTATCAAACCTATGGAACTTTTCCATTGTTCTCGGAATTCTGTTGATGTTTAATAATGCTTTTGGAACTCTTCCATTGTTCTCGGAATTCTGCTGAAGTTTCAAAACACTTTAGAAATCTTCCATTATTCTCAGAATTCTGCTGAAGTTTAAAAATGCTTTGGTACTCTTCCATTGTTCTCAGAATTCCAATGAAGCTTAAAAATGCTTTGGAACTCTTCAATTTTTCTCAGAATTACGCTAAAGTTTAAAAATGCTTTGGAACTCCTCCATTGTTCTCGGAATTCTGCTGAAGTTTAAAAGTGCTTTGGAACTCTTCCATTGTTCTGGGAATTTGGCTGAAGTTTAAAAATGCTTTGGAACTCTTCCTATGTTCTGGGAGTTCTGCTGAAGTTTAAAAATGCTTTGGAACTCTTCCATTGTTCTGGGAATTCCGCTGATGTTTAACAATGCTTTAGAACTCTTCCATTGTTCTCGGAATTCCGCTGATGTTTAACAATGCTTTGGAGCTCTTCCATTGTTCTGGGAATTCGGCTGAAGATTAAAAATGCTTTGGAGCTCTTCCTATGTTCTGGGAGTTCTGCTGAAGTTTAAAAATGCTTTAGAACTCTTCCATTGTTCTCGGAATTCCGCTGATGTCTAACAATGCTTTGGAACTCTTCCATTGTTCTCCGAATTCCGCTGTAGCTTAAAAATGCACTGGAACTCTTCCATTGTTCTCGGTATTCCGCTGAAGTTTTACAATGCTTTGGAACTCATCCATTGTTCTCGTAACACTGTTGATGTTTAATAATACTTTTGGAACTCTTCCATTGTGCTCGGAGTTCTGCTGAAGTTTAAAAATGCTTTGGAACTCTTCCTATGTTCTGGGAGTTCTGCTGAAGTTTAAAAATGCTTTGAAACTCTTCCATTGTTCTCGCAATTCCGCTGATGTTAAACAATGCTTTAGAACTCTTCCATTGTTCTCGGAATTCCGATGATGTTTAACAATGCTTTGGAACTCTTCCTTTGTTCTCGGAATTCTGCTGAAGTTTCAAAATGCTTTGGAACTCTTCCATTGTTCTGGGAATTCGGCTGAAGTTTAAAAATGCTTTGGAACTCTTCCTAAATTCTGGGAGTTCTGCTGAAGTTTAAAAATGCATTGGAACTCTTCCATTGTTCTCGGAATTCCACTGATGTTTAACAATGCTTTAGAACTCTTCCATTGTTCTCAGAATTCCGATGATGTTTAACAATGCTTTGGAACTCTTTCATTGTTCTCGGAATTCCGCTGTAGTTTAAAAATGCATTGGAACTCTTCCACTGTTCTCGGAATTCCGCTGAAGTTTTAGAATGCTTTGGAATTCTTCCATTGTTCTCGGAATTCCGCTAATGTTTAACAATGCTTTGGAACTCTTCCATTGTTCTCGGAATTCCGATGTAGTTTAAAAATGCTTTGGAACTCTTTCATTGTTCTCGGAATTCCGCTGAAGTTTAGCCATGCTTTGGAACTCTTCCATTGTTCTCGGAATTCCGCTGAAGTTTAAAAATGCTTTGGAACTCTTCCATTGTTCTCGGAATTCTGCTGAAGTTTCAAAAAGATTTGGAACTATTCCATTGTTCTCAGAATTCCGCTAACATTTAACAATGCTTTGGAACTCTTCCATTGTTCTCAGAATTCCGCTGATGTTTAATAATGCTTTTGGAACTCTTCCATTTTCTCAGAATTCTGCTAATGTTTAACAATGCTTTGGAACTCATCCATTGTTCTCGGAATTCTGTTCATGTTTAATAATGCTTTTGGAACTCTTCCATTATGCTCGGAATTCTGCTGAAGTTTAAAAATGCTTTGGAACTCTTCCATCGTTCTCGGAATTCCGCTAATGTTTATCAAACCTATGGAACTCTTTCATTGTTCTCGGAATTCCGCTGTAGTTTAAAAATGCTTTGGAACTCTTCCATTGTTCTCGGAATTCCGATAATATTTAACAATGCTTTGGAACTCTTCCATTTTTCTCGGAATTCTGCTGAAGTTTAAAAACGCTTTGGAACTCTTCCATTGTTCTCGGATTTCTGCTGAAGTTTAAAAATGCTTTGGAACTCTTCCATTGTTCTCTGAATTCCGCTGAAGTTTAAAAATGCTTTGGAACTCTTCCATTGTTCTCGGAATTCTGCTGAAGTTTAAAAAAGCTTTGGAACTATTCCATTGTTCTCAGAATTCTGTTGATGTTTAATAATGCTTTTGGAACTCTTCCATTGTGCTCGGATTTCTGCTGAAGTTTAAAAATGCTTTGGAACTCTTCCATTCTTCTCGGTATTCTGCTGATGTTTATCAAACCTATGGAACTTTTTCATTGTTCTCGGAATTCTGTTGATGTTTAATAATGCTTTTGGAACTCTTCCATTGTTCTCGGAATTCTGCTGAAGTTTCAAAACGCTTTAGAAATCTTCCATTATTCTCAGAATTCTGCTGAAGTTTAAAAATGCTTTGGTACTCTTCCATTGTTCTCAGAATTCCAATGAAGTTTAAAAATGCTTTGGAACTCTTCAATTTTTCTCAGAATTACGCTAAAGTTTAAAAATGCTTTGGAACTCCTCCATTGTTCTCGGAATTCTGCTGAAGTTTAAAAATGCTTTGGAACTCTTCCATTGCTCTGGGAATTCGGCTAAAGTTTAAAAATGCTTTGGAACTCTTCCTATGTTCTGGGATTTCTGCTGAAGTTTAAAAATGCTTTGGAACTCTTCCATTGTTCTCGGAATTCCGCTGATGTTTAACAATGCTTTAGAACTCTTCCATTGTTCTCGGAATTCCGCTGATGTTTAACAATGCTTTTGAACTCTTGCATTGTTCTCGGAATTCCGCTGATGTTTAACAATGCTTTGGAACTCTTCCATTGTTCTCGGTATTCCGCTGTAGCTTAAAAATGCACTGGAACTCTTCCATTGTTCTCGGAATTCCGCTGAAGTTTTACAATGCTTTGGAACTCATCCATTGTTCTCGTAACACTGTTGATGTTTAATAATGCTTTTGGAACTCTTCCATTGTGCTCGGAGTTCTGCTGAAGTTTAAAAATGCTTTGGAACTCTTCCTATGTTCTGGGAGTTCTGCTGAAGTTTAAAAATGCTTTGAAACTCTTCCATTGTTCTCGCAATTCCGCTGATGTTAAACAATGCTTTAGAACTCTTCCATTGTTCTCGGAATTCCGATGATGTTTAACAATGCTTTGGAACTCTTCCTTTGTTCTCGGAATTCTGCTGAAGTTTCAAAATGCTTTGGAACTCTTCCATTGTTCTGGGAATTCGGCTGAAGTTTAAAAATGCTTTGGAACTCTTCCTAAATTCTGGGAGTTCTGCTGAAGTTTAAAAATGCATTGGAACTCTTCCATTGTTCTCGGAATTCTGCTGAAGTTTAAAAAAGCTTTGGAACTATTCCATTGTTCTCAGAATTCTGTTGATGTTTAATAATGCTTTTGGAACTCTTCCATTGTGCTCGGATTTCTGCTGAAGTTTAAAAATGCTTTGGAACTCTTCCATTCTTCTCGGTATTCTGCTGATGTTTATCAAACCTATGGAACTTTTTCATTGTTCTCGGAATTCTGTTGATGTTTAATAATGCTTTTGGAACTCTTCCATTGTTCTCGGAATTCTGCTGAAGTTTCAAAACACTTTAGAAATCTTCCATTATTCTCAGAATTCTGCTGAAGTTTAAAAATGCTTTGGTACTCTTCCATTGTTCTCAGAATTCCAATGAAGCTTAAAAATGCTTTGGAACTCTTCAATTTTTCTCAGAATTACGCTAAAGTTTAAAAATGCTTTGGAACTCCTCCATTGTTCTCGGAATTCTGCTGAAGTTTAAAAGTGCTTTGGAACTCTTCCATTGTTCTGGGAATTTGGCTGAAGTTTAAAAATGCTTTGGAACTCTTCCTATGTTCTGGGAGTTCTGCTGAAGTTTAAAAATGCTTTGGAACTCTTCCATTGTTCTGGGAATTCCGCTGATGTTTAACAATGCTTTAGAACTCTTCCATTGTTCTCGGAATTCCGCTGATGTTTAACAATGCTTTGGAGCTCTTCCATTGTTCTGGGAATTCGGCTGAAGATTAAAAATGCTTTGGAGCTCTTCCTATGTTCTGGGAGTTCTGCTGAAGTTTAAAAATGCTTTAGAACTCTTCCATTGTTCTCGGAATTCCGCTGATGTCTAACAATGCTTTGGAACTCTTCCATTGTTCTCCGAATTCCGCTGTAGCTTAAAAATGCACTGGAACTCTTCCATTGTTCTCGGTATTCCGCTGAAGTTTTACAATGCTTTGGAACTCATCCATTGTTCTCGTAACACTGTTGATGTTTAATAATGCTTTTGGAACTCTTCCATTGTGCTCGGAGTTCTGCTGAAGTTTAAAAATGCTTTGGAACTCTTCCTATGTTCTGGGAGTTCTGCTGAAGTTTAAAAATGCTTTGAAACTCTTCCATTGTTCTCGCAATTCCGCTGATGTTAAACAATGCTTTAGAACTCTTCCATTGTTCTCGGAATTCCGATGATGTTTAACAATGCTTTGGAACTCTTCCTTTGTTCTCGGAATTCTGCTGAAGTTTCAAAATGCTTTGGAACTCTTCCATTGTTCTGGGAATTCGGCTGAAGTTTAAAAATGCTTTGGAACTCTTCCTAAATTCTGGGAGTTCTGCTGAAGTTTAAAAATGCATTGGAACTCTTCCATTGTTCTCGGAATTCCACTGATGTTTAACAATGCTTTAGAACTCTTCCATTGTTCTCAGAATTCCGATGATGTTTAACAATGCTTTGGAACTCTTTCATTGTTCTCGGAATTCCGCTGTAGTTTAAAAATGCATTGGAACTCTTCCACTGTTCTCGGAATTCCGCTGAAGTTTTAGAATGCTTTGGAATTCTTCCATTGTTCTCGGAATTCCGCTAATGTTTAACAATGCTTTGGAACTCTTCCATTGTTCTCGGAATTCCGATGTAGTTTAAAAATGCTTTGGAACTCTTTCATTGTTCTCGGAATTCCGCTGAAGTTTAGCCATGCTTTGGAACTCTTCCATTGTTCTCGGAATTCCGCTGAAGTTTAAAAATGCTTTGGAACTCTTCCATTGTTCTCGGAATTCTGCTGAAGTTTCAAAAAGATTTGGAACTATTCCATTGTTCTCAGAATTCCGCTAACATTTAACAATGCTTTGGAACTCTTCCATTGTTCTCAGAATTCCGCTGATGTTTAATAATGCTTTTGGAACTCTTCCATTTTCTCAGAATTCTGCTAATGTTTAACAATGCTTTGGAACTCATCCATTGTTCTCGGAATTCTGTTCATGTTTAATAATGCTTTTGGAACTCTTCCATTATGCTCGGAATTCTGCTGAAGTTTAAAAATGCTTTGGAACTCTTCCATCGTTCTCGGAATTCCGCTAATGTTTATCAAACCTATGGAACTCTTTCATTGTTCTCGGAATTCCGCTGTAGTTTAAAAATGCTTTGGAACTCTTCCATTGTTCTCGGAATTCCGATAATATTTAACAATGCTTTGGAACTCTTCCATTGTTCTCAGAATTCCGCTGATGTTTAATAATGCTTTTGGAACTCTTCCATTTTCTCAGAATTCTGCTAATGTTTAACAATGCTTTGGAACTCATCCATTGTTCTCGGAATTCTGTTCATGTTTAATAATGCTTTTGGAACTCTTCCATTATGCTCGGAATTCTGCTGAAGTTTAAAAATGCTTTGGAACTCTTCCATCGTTCTCGGAATTCCGCTAATGTTTATCAAACCTATGGAACTCTTTCATTGTTCTCGGAATTCCGCTGTAGTTTAAAAATGCTTTGGAACTCTTCCATTGTTCTCGGAATTCCGATAATATTTAACAATGCTTTGGAACTCTTCCATTTTTCTCGGAATTCTGCTGAAGTTTAAAAACGCTTTGGAACTCTTCCATTGTTCTCGGATTTCTGCTGAAGTTTAAAAATGCTTTGGAACTCTTCCATTGTTCTCTGAATTCCGCTGAAGTTTAAAAATGCTTTGGAACTCTTCCATTGTTCTCGGAATTCTGCTGAAGTTTAAAAAAGCTTTGGAACTATTCCATTGTTCTCAGAATTCTGTTGATGTTTAATAATGCTTTTGGAACTCTTCCATTGTGCTCGGATTTCTGCTGAAGTTTAAAAATGCTTTGGAACTCTTCCATTCTTCTCGGTATTCTGCTGATGTTTATCAAACCTATGGAACTTTTTCATTGTTCTCGGAATTCTGTTGATGTTTAATAATGCTTTTGGAACTCTTCCATTGTTCTCGGAATTCTGCTGAAGTTTCAAAACGCTTTAGAAATCTTCCATTATTCTCAGAATTCTGCTGAAGTTTAAAAATGCTTTGGTACTCTTCCATTGTTCTCAGAATTCCAATGAAGCTTAAAAATGCTTTGGAACTCTTCAATTTTTCTCAGAATTACGCTAAAGTTTAAAAATGCTTTGGAACTCCTCCATTGTTCTCGGAATTCTGCTGAAGTTTAAAAATGCTTTGGAACTCTTCCATTGCTCTGGGAATTCGGCTAAAGTTTAAAAATGCTTTGGAACTCTTCCTATGTTCTGGGATTTCTGCTGAAGTTTAAAAATGCTTTGGAACTCTTCCATTGTTCTCGGAATTCCGCTGATGTTTAACAATGCTTTAGAACTCTTCCATTGTTCTCGGAATTCCGCTGATGTTTAACAATGCTTTTGAACTCTTGCATTGTTCTCAGAATTCCGCTGATGTTTAACAATGCTTTGGAACTCTTCCATTGTTCTCGGTATTCCGCTGTAGCTTAAAAATGCACTGGAACTCTTCCATTGTTCTCGGAATTCCGCTGAAGTTTTACAATGCTTTGGAACTCATCCATTGTTCTCGTAACACTGTTGATGTTTAATAATGCTTTTGGAACTCTTCCATTGTGCTCGGAGTTCTGCTGAAGTTTAAAAATGCTTTGGAACTCTTCCTATGTTCTGGGAGTTCTGCTGAAGTTTAAAAATGCTTTGAAACTCTTCCATTGTTCTCGCAATTCCGCTGATGTTAAACAATGCTTTAGAACTCTTCCATTGTTCTCGGAATTCCGATGATGTTTAACAATGCTTTGGAACTCTTCCTTTGTTCTCGGAATTCTGCTGAAGTTTCAAAATGCATTGGAACTCTTCCATTGTTCTGGGAATTCGGCTGAAGTTTAAAAATGCTTTGGAACTCTTCCTAAATTCTGGGAGTTCTGCTGAAGTTTAAAAATGCATTGGAACTCTTCCATTGTTCTCGGAATTCCACTGATGTTTAACAATGCTTTAGAACTCTTCCATTGTTCTCAGAATTCCGCTGATGTTTAATAATGCTTTTGGAACTCTTCCATTTTCTCAGAATTCTGCTAATGTTTAACAATGCTTTGGAACTCATCCATTGTTCTCGGAATTCTGTTCATGTTTAATAATGCTTTTGGAACTCTTCCATTATGCTCGGAATTCTGCTGAAGTTTAAAAATGCTTTGGAACTCTTCCATCGTTCTCGGAATTCCGCTAATGTTTATCAAACCTATGGAACTCTTTCATTGTTCTCGGAATTCCGCTGTAGTTTAAAAATGCTTTGGAACTCTTCCATTGTTCTCGGAATTCCGATAATATTTAACAATGCTTTGGAACTCTTCCATTTTTCTCGGAATTCTGCTGAAGTTTAAAAACGCTTTGGAACTCTTCCATTGTTCTCGGATTTCTGCTGAAGTTTAAAAATGCTTTGGAACTCTTCCATTGTTCTCTGAATTCCGCTGAAGTTTAAAAATGCTTTGGAACTCTTCCATTGTTCTCGGAATTCTGCTGAAGTTTAAAAAAGCTTTGGAACTATTCCATTGTTCTCAGAATTCTGTTGATGTTTAATAATGCTTTTGGAACTCTTCCATTGTGCTCGGATTTCTGCTGAAGTTTAAAAATGCTTTGGAACTCTTCCATTCTTCTCGGTATTCTGCTGATGTTTATCAAACCTATGGAACTTTTTCATTGTTCTCGGAATTCTGTTGATGTTTAATAATGCTTTTGGAACTCTTCCATTGTTCTCGGAATTCTGCTGAAGTTTCAAAACACTTTAGAAATCTTCCATTATTCTCAGAATTCTGCTGAAGTTTAAAAATGCTTTGGTACTCTTCCATTGTTCTCAGAATTCCAATGAAGCTTAAAAATGCTTTGGAACTCTTCAATTTTTCTCAGAATTACGCTAAAGTTTAAAAATGCTTTGGAACTCCTCCATTGTTCTCGGAATTCTGCTGAAGTTTAAAAGTGCTTTGGAACTCTTCCATTGTTCTGGGAATTTGGCTGAAGTTTAAAAATGCTTTGGAACTCTTCCTATGTTCTGGGAGTTCTGCTGAAGTTTAAAAATGCTTTGGAACTCTTCCATTGTTCTGGGAATTCCGCTGATGTTTAACAATGCTTTAGAACTCTTCCATTGTTCTCGGAATTCCGCTGATGTTTAACAATGCTTTGGAGCTCTTCCATTGTTCTGGGAATTCGGCTGAAGATTAAAAATGCTTTGGAGCTCTTCCTATGTTCTGGGAGTTCTGCTGAAGTTTAAAAATGCTTTAGAACTCTTCCATTGTTCTCGGAATTCCGCTGATGTCTAACAATGCTTTGGAACTCTTCCATTGTTCTCCGAATTCCGCTGTAGCTTAAAAATGCACTGGAACTCTTCCATTGTTCTCGGTATTCCGCTGAAGTTTTACAATGCTTTGGAACTCATCCATTGTTCTCGTAACACTGTTGATGTTTAATAATGCTTTTGGAACTCTTCCATTGTGCTCGGAGTTCTGCTGAAGTTTAAAAATGCTTTGGAACTCTTCCTATGTTCTGGGAGTTCTGCTGAAGTTTAAAAATGCTTTGAAACTCTTCCATTGTTCTCGCAATTCCGCTGATGTTAAACAATGCTTTAGAACTCTTCCATTGTTCTCGGAATTCCGATGATGTTTAACAATGCTTTGGAACTCTTCCTTTGTTCTCGGAATTCTGCTGAAGTTTCAAAATGCTTTGGAACTCTTCCATTGTTCTGGGAATTCGGCTGAAGTTTAAAAATGCTTTGGAACTCTTCCTAAATTCTGGGAGTTCTGCTGAAGTTTAAAAATGCATTGGAACTCTTCCATTGTTCTCGGAATTCCACTGATGTTTAACAATGCTTTAGAACTCTTCCATTGTTCTCAGAATTCCGATGATGTTTAACAATGCTTTGGAACTCTTTCATTGTTCTCGGAATTCCGCTGTAGTTTAAAAATGCATTGGAACTCTTCCACTGTTCTCGGAATTCCGCTGAAGTTTTAGAATGCTTTGGAATTCTTCCATTGTTCTCGGAATTCCGCTAATGTTTAACAATGCTTTGGAACTCTTCCATTGTTCTCGGAATTCCGATGTAGTTTAAAAATGCTTTGGAACTCTTTCATTGTTCTCGGAATTCCGCTGAAGTTTAGCCATGCTTTGGAACTCTTCCATTGTTCTCGGAATTCCGCTGAAGTTTAAAAATGCTTTGGAACTCTTCCATTGTTCTCGGAATTCTGCTGAAGTTTCAAAAAGATTTGGAACTATTCCATTGTTCTCAGAATTCCGCTAACATTTAACAATGCTTTGGAACTCTTCCATTGTTCTCAGAATTCCGCTGATGTTTAATAATGCTTTTGGAACTCTTCCATTTTCTCAGAATTCTGTTAATGTTTAACAATGCTTTGGAACTCATCCATTGTTCTCGGAATTCTGTTCATGTTTAATAATGCTTTTGGAACTCTTCCATTATGCTCGGAATTCTGCTGAAGTTTAAAAATGCTTTGGAACTCTTCCATCGTTCTCGGAATTCCGCTAATGTTTATCAAACCTATGGAACTCTTTCATTGTTCTCGGAATTCCGCTGTAGTTTAAAAATGCTTTGGAACTCTTCCATTGTTCTCGGAATTCCGATAATATTTAACAATGCTTTGGAACTCTTCCATTTTTCTCGGAATTCTGCTGAAGTTTAAAAACGCTTTGGAACTCTTCCATTGTTCTCGGATTTCTGCTGAAGTTTAAAAATGCTTTGGAACTCTTCCATTGTTCTCTGAATTCCGCTGAAGTTTAAAAATGCTTTGGAACTCTTCCATTGTTCTCGGAATTCTGCTGAAGTTTAAAAAAGCTTTGGAACTATTCCATTGTTCTCAGAATTCTGTTGATGTTTAATAATGCTTTTGGAACTCTTCCATTGTGCTCGGATTTCTGCTGAAGTTTAAAAATGCTTTGGAACTCTTCCATTCTTCTCGGTATTCTGCTGATGTTTATCAAACCTATGGAACTTTTTCATTGTTCTCGGAATTCTGTTGATGTTTAATAATGCTTTTGGAACTCTTCCATTGTTCTCGGAATTCTGCTGAAGTTTCAAAACGCTTTAGAAATCTTCCATTATTCTCAGAATTCTGCTGAAGTTTAAAAATGCTTTGGTACTCTTCCATTGTTCTCAGAATTCCAATGAAGCTTAAAAATGCTTTGGAACTCTTCAATTTTTCTCAGAATTACGCTAAAGTTTAAAAATGCTTTGGAACTCCTCCATTGTTCTCGGAATTCTGCTGAAGTTTAAAAATGCTTTGGAACTCTTCCATTGCTCTGGGAATTCGGCTAAAGTTTAAAAATGCTTTGGAACTCTTCCTATGTTCTGGGATTTCTGCTGAAGTTTAAAAATGCTTTGGAACTCTTCCATTGTTCTCGGAATTCCGCTGATGTTTAACAATGCTTTAGAACTCTTCCATTGTTCTCGGAATTCCGCTGATGTTTAACAATGCTTTGGAACTCTTGCATTGTTCTCGGAATTCCGCTGATGTTTAACAATGCTTTGGAACTCTTCCATTGTTCTCGGTATTCCGCTGTAGCTTAAAAATGCACTGGAACTCTTCCATTGTTCTCGGAATTCCGCTGAAGTTTTACAATGCTTTGGAACTCATCCATTGTTCTCGTAACACTGTTGATGTTTAATAATGCTTTTGGAACTCTTCCATTGTGCTCGGAGTTCTGCTGAAGTTTAAAAATGCTTTGGAACTCTTCCTATGTTCTGGGAGTTCTGCTGAAGTTTAAAAATGCTTTGAAACTCTTCCATTGTTCTCGCAATTCCGCTGATGTTAAACAATGCTTTAGAACTCTTCCATTGTTCTCGGAATTCCGATGATGTTTAACAATGCTTTGGAACTCTTCCTTTGTTCTCGGAATTCTGCTGAAGTTTCAAAATGCTTTGGAACTCTTCCATTGTTCTGGGAATTCGGCTGAAGTTTAAAAATGCTTTGGAACTCTTCCTAAATTCTGGGAGTTCTGCTGAAGTTTAAAAATGCATTGGAACTCTTCCATTGTTCTCGGAATTCCACTGATGTTTAACAATGCTTTAGAACTCTTCCATTGTTCTCAGAATTCCGATGATGTTTAACAATGCTTTGGAACTCTTTCATTGTTCTCGGAATTCCGCTGTAGTTTAAAAATGCATTGGAACTCTTCCACTGTTCTCGGAATTCCGCTGAAGTTTTAGAATGCTTTGGAATTCTTCCATTGTTCTCGGAATTCCGCTAATGTTTAACAATGCTTTGGAACTCTTCCATTGTTCTCGGAATTCCGATGTAGTTTAAAAATGCTTTGGAACTCTTTCATTGTTCTCGGAATTCCGCTGAAGTTTAGCCATGCTTTGGAACTCTTCCATTGTTCTCGGAATTCCGCTGAAGTTTAAAAATGCTTTGGAACTCTTCCATTGTTCTCAGAATTCTGCTGAAGTTTCAAAAAGATTTGGAACTATTCCATTGTTCTCAGAATTCCGCTAACATTTAACAATGCTTTGGAACTCTTCCATTGTTCTCAGAATTCCGCTGATGTTTAATAATGCTTTTGGAACTCTTCCATTTTCTCAGAATTCTGCTAATGTTTAACAATGCTTTGGAACTCATCCATTGTTCTCGGAATTCTGTTCATGTTTAATAATGCTTTTGGAACTCTTCCATCGTTCTCGGAATTCCGCTAATGTTTATCAAACCTATGGAACTCTTTCATTGTTCTCGGAATTCCGCTGTAGTTTAAAAATGCTTTGGAACTCTTCCATTGTTCTCTGAATTCCGCTGAAGTTTAAAAATGCTTTGGAACTCTTCCATTGTTCTCGGAATTCTGCTGAAGTTTAAAAAAGCTTTGGAACTATTCCATTGTTCTCAGAATTCTGTTGATGTTTAATAATGCTTTTGGAACTCTTCCATTGTGCTCGGATTTCTGCTGAAGTTTAAAAATGCTTTGGAACTCTTCCATTCTTCTCGGTATTCTGCTGATGTTTATCAAACCTATGGAACTTTTTCATTGTTCTCGGAATTCTGTTGATGTTTAATAATGCTTTTGGAACTCTTCCATTGTTCTCGGAATTCTGCTGAAGTTTCAAAACGCTTTAGAAATCTTCCATTATTCTCAGAATTCTGCTGAAGTTTAAAAATGCTTTGGTACTCTTCCATTGTTCTCAGAATTCCAATGAAGCTTAAAAATGCTTTGGAACTCTTCAATTTTTCTCAGAATTACGCTAAAGTTTAAAAATGCTTTGGAACTCCTCCATTGTTCTCGGAATTCTGCTGAAGTTTAAAAATGCTTTGGAACTCTTCCATTGCTCTGGGAATTCGGCTAAAGTTTAAAAATGCTTTGGAACTCTTCCTATGTTCTGGGATTTCTGCTGAAGTTTAAAAATGCTTTGGAACTCTTCCATTGTTCTCGGAATTCCGCTGATGTTTAACAATGCTTTAGAACTCTTCCATTGTTCTCGGAATTCCGCTGATGTTTAACAATGCTTTGGAACTCTTGCATTGTTCTCGGAATTCCGCTGATGTTTAACAATGCTTTGGAACTCTTCCATTGTTCTCGGTATTCCGCTGTAGCTTAAAAATGCACTGGAACTCTTCCATTGTTCTCGGAATTCCGCTGAAGTTTTACAATGCTTTGGAACTCATCCATTGTTCTCGTAACACTGTTGATGTTTAATAATGCTTTTGGAACTCTTCCATTGTGCTCGGAGTTCTGCTGAAGTTTAAAAATGCTTTGGAACTCTTCCTATGTTCTGGGAGTTCTGCTGAAGTTTAAAAATGCTTTGAAACTCTTCCATTGTTCTCGCAATTCCGCTGATGTTAAACAATGCTTTAGAACTCTTCCATTGTTCTCGGAATTCCGATGATGTTTAACAATGCTTTGGAACTCTTCCTTTGTTCTCGGAATTCTGCTGAAGTTTCAAAATGCTTTGGAACTCTTCCATTGTTCTGGGAATTCGGCTGAAGTTTAAAAATGCTTTGGAACTCTTCCTAAATTCTGGGAGTTCTGCTGAAGTTTAAAAATGCATTGGAACTCTTCCATTGTTCTCGGAATTCCACTGATGTTTAACAATGCTTTAGAACTCTTCCATTGTTCTCAGAATTCCGCTGATGTTTAATAATGCTTTTGGAACTCTTCCATTTTCTCAGAATTCTGCTAATGTTTAACAATGCTTTGGAACTCATCCATTGTTCTCGGAATTCTGTTCATGTTTAATAATGCTTTTGGAACTCTTCCATTATGCTCGGAATTCTGCTGAAGTTTAAAAATGCTTTGGAACTCTTCCATCGTTCTCGGAATTCCGCTAATGTTTATCAAACCTATGGAACTCTTTCATTGTTCTCGGAATTCCGCTGTAGTTTAAAAATGCTTTGGAACTCTTCCATTGTTCTCGGAATTCCGATAATATTTAACAATGCTTTGGAACTCTTCCATTTTTCTCGGAATTCTGCTGAAGTTTAAAAACGCTTTGGAACTCTTCCATTGTTCTCGGATTTCTGCTGAAGTTTAAAAATGCTTTGGAACTCTTCCATTGTTCTCTGAATTCCGCTGAAGTTTAAAAATGCTTTGGAACTCTTCCATTGTTCTCGGAATTCTGCTGAAGTTTAAAAAAGCTTTGGAACTATTCCATTGTTCTCAGAATTCTGTTGATGTTTAATAATGCTTTTGGAACTCTTCCATTGTGCTCGGATTTCTGCTGAAGTTTAAAAATGCTTTGGAACTCTTCCATTCTTCTCGGTATTCTGCTGATGTTTATCAAACCTATGGAACTTTTTCATTGTTCTCGGAATTCTGTTGATGTTTAATAATGCTTTTGGAACTCTTCCATTGTTCTCGGAATTCTGCTGAAGTTTCAAAACGCTTTAGAAATCTTCCATTATTCTCAGAATTCTGCTGAAGTTTAAAAATGCTTTGGTACTCTTCCATTGTTCTCAGAATTCCAATGAAGCTTAAAAATGCTTTGGAACTCTTCAATTTTTCTCAGAATTACGCTAAAGTTTAAAAATGCTTTGGAACTCCTCCATTGTTCTCGGAATTCTGCTGAAGTTTAAAAATGCTTTGGAACTCTTCCATTGCTCTGGGAATTCGGCTAAAGTTTAAAAATGCTTTGGAACTCTTCCTATGTTCTGGGATTTCTGCTGAAGTTTAAAAATGCTTTGGAACTCTTCCATTGTTCTCGGAATTCCGCTGATGTTTAACAATGCTTTAGAACTCTTCCATTGTTCTCGGAATTCCGCTGATGTTTAACAATGCTTTGGAACTCTTGCATTGTTCTCGGAATTCCGCTGATGTTTAACAATGCTTTGGAACTCTTCCATTGTTCTCGGTATTCCGCTGTAGCTTAAAAATGCACTGGAACTCTTCCATTGTTCTCGGAATTCCGCTGAAGTTTTACAATGCTTTGGAACTCATCCATTGTTCTCGTAACACTGTTGATGTTTAATAATGCTTTTGGAACTCTTCCATTGTGCTCGGAGTTCTGCTGAAGTTTAAAAATGCTTTGGAACTCTTCCTATGTTCTGGGAGTTCTGCTGAAGTTTAAAAATGCTTTGAAACTCTTCCATTGTTCTCGCAATTCCGCTGATGTTAAACAATGCTTTAGAACTCTTCCATTGTTCTCGGAATTCCGATGATGTTTAACAATGCTTTGGAACTCTTCCTTTGTTCTCGGAATTCTGCTGAAGTTTCAAAATGCTTTGGAACTCTTCCATTGTTCTGGGAATTCGGCTGAAGTTTAAAAATGCTTTGGAACTCTTCCTAAATTCTGGGAGTTCTGCTGAAGTTTAAAAATGCATTGGAACTCTTCCATTGTTCTCGGAATTCCACTGATGTTTAACAATGCTTTAGAACTCTTCCATTGTTCTCAGAATTCCGATGATGTTTAACAATGCTTTGGAACTCTTTCATTGTTCTCGGAATTCCGCTGTAGTTTAAAAATGCATTGGAACTCTTCCACTGTTCTCGGAATTCCGCTGAAGTTTTAGAATGCTTTGGAATTCTTCCATTGTTCTCGGAATTCCGCTAATGTTTAACAATGCTTTGGAACTCTTCCATTGTTCTCGGAATTCCGATGTAGTTTAAAAATGCTTTGGAACTCTTTCATTGTTCTCGGAATTCCGTTGAAGTTTAGCCATGCTTTGGAACTCTTCCATTGTTCTCGGAATTCCGCTGAAGTTTAAAAATGCTTTGGAACTCTTCCATTGTTCTCAGAATTCTGCTGAAGTTTCAAAAAGATTTGGAACTATTCCATTGTTCTCAGAATTCCGCTAACATTTAACAACGCTTTGGAACTCTTCCATTGTTCTCAGAATTCCGCTGATGTTTAATAATGCTTTTGGAACTCTTCCATTTTCTCAGAATTCTGCTAATGTTTAACAATGCTTTGGAACTCATCCATTGTTCTCGGAATTCTGTTCATGTTTAATAATGCTTTTGGAACTCTTCCATTATGCTCGGAATTCTGCTGAAGTTTAAAAATGCTTTGGAACTCTTCCATCGTTCTCGGAATTCCGCTAATGTTTATCAAACCTATGGAACTCTTTCATTGTTCTCGGAATTCCGCTGTAGTTTAAAAATGCTTTGGAACTCTTCCATTGTTCTCGGAATTCCGATAATATTTAACAATGCTTTGGAACTCTTCCATTTTTCTCGGAATTCTGCTGAAGTTTAAAAACGCTTTGGAACTCTTCCATTGTTCTCGGATTTCTGCTGAAGTTTAAAAATGCTTTGGAACTCTTCCATTGTTCTCTGAATTCCGCTGAAGTTTAAAAATGCTTTGGAACTCTTCCATTGTTCTCGGAATTCTGCTGAAGTTTAAAAAAGCTTTGGAACTATTCCATTGTTCTCAGAATTCTGTTGATGTTTAATAATGCTTTTGGAACTCTTCCATTGTGCTCGGATTTCTGCTGAAGTTTAAAAATGCTTTGGAACTCTTCCATTCTTCTCGGTATTCTGCTGATGTTTATCAAACCTATGGAACTTTTTCATTGTTCTCGGAATTCTGTTGATGTTTAATAATGCTTTTGGAACTCTTCCATTGTTCTCGGAATTCTGCTGAAGTTTCAAAACGCTTTAGAAATCTTCCATTATTCTCAGAATTCTGCTGAAGTTTAAAAATGCTTTGGTACTCTTCCATTGTTCTCAGAATTCCAATGAAGCTTAAAAATGCTTTGGAACTCTTCAATTTTTCTCAGAATTACGCTAAAGTTTAAAAATGCTTTGGAACTCCTCCATTGTTCTCGGAATTCTGCTGAAGTTTAAAAATGCTTTGGAACTCTTCCATTGCTCTGGGAATTCGGCTAAAGTTTAAAAATGCTTTGGAACTCTTCCTATGTTCTGGGATTTCTGCTGAAGTTTAAAAATGCTTTGGAACTCTTCCATTGTTCTCGGAATTCCGCTGATGTTTAACAATGCTTTAGAACTCTTCCATTGTTCTCGGAATTCCGCTGATGTTTAACAATGCTTTGGAACTCTTGCATTGTTCTCGGAATTCCGCTGTAGTTTAAAAATGCACTGGAACTCTTCCATTGTTCTCAGAATTCCACTGAAGTTTTACAATGCTTTGGAACTCTTCCATTTTTCTCTGAATTCTGCTGAAGTTTCAAAATGCTTTGGAACTCTTCCATTGTTCTCGGAATTCCGCTGATGTTTAACGATGCTTTGGAACTCTTCCATTGTTCTCGGAATTCCGCTGTAGTTTAAAAATGCTTTGGAACTGTTTCATTGTTCTCGGAATTCCGCTGAAGTTTAGCCATGCTTTGGAACTCTTCCATTGTTCTCGGAATTCCACTGAAGTTTAAAAATGCTTTGGAACTCCTCCATTGTTCTCGGAATTCTGCTGAAGTTTAAAAATGCTTTGGAACTCTTCCATTGTTCTCGGAATTCCGCTGATGTTTAACAATGCTTTAGAACTCTTCCATTGTTCTCGGAATTCCGCTGAAGTTTAAAAATGCTTTGGAACTCTTCCATTGTTCTCGGAATTCTGCTGAAGTTTAAAAAAGCTTTGGAACTATTCCATTGTTCTCAGAATTCTGTTGATGTTTAATAATGCTTTTGGAACTCTTCCATTGTGCTCGTATTTCTGCTGAAGTTTAAAAATGCTTTGGAACTCTTCCATTCTTCTCGGTATTCTGCTGATGTTTATCAAACCTATGGAACTTTTCCATTGTTCTCGGAATTCTGTTGATGTTTAATAATGCTTTTGGAACTCTTCCATTGTTCTCGGAATTCTGCTGAAGTTTCAAAACACTTTAGAAATCTTCCATTATTCTCAGAATTCTGCTGAAGTTTAAAAATTCTTTGGTACTCTTCCATTGTTCTCAGAATTCCAATGAAGCTTAAAAATGCTTTGGAACTCTTCAATTTTTCTCAGAATTACGCTAAAGTTTAAAAATGCTTTGGAACTCTTCCTATGTTCTGGGAGTTCTGCTGAAGTTTAAAAATGCTTTGGAACTCTTCCATTGTTCTGGGAATTCCGCTGATGTTTAACAATGCTTTAGAACTCTTCCATTGTTCTCGGAATTCCGCTGATGTTTAACAATGCTTTGGAGCTCTTCCATTGTTCTGGGAATTCGGCTGAAGATTAAAAATGCTTTGGAGCTCTTCCTATGTTCTGGGAGTTCTGCTGAAGTTTAAAAATGCTTTAGAACTCTTCCATTGTTCTCGGAATTCCGCTGATGTCTAACAATGCTTTGGAGCTCTTCCATTGTTCTCGGAATTCCGCTGATGTTTAACAATGCTTTAGAACTCTTCCATTGTTCTCGGAATTCTGATGATGTTTAACAATGCTTTGGAACTCTTTCATTGTTCTCGGAATTCCGCTGTAGTTTAAAAATGCTTTGGAACTCTTCCATTGTTCTCGGAATTCCGCTGAAGTTTAAAAATGCTTTGGAACTCTTCCATTGTTCTCGGAATTCTGCTGAAGTTTCAAAAAGATTTGGAACTATTCCATTGTTCTCAGAATTCCGCTAATATTTAACAATGCTTTGGAACTCTTCCATTGTTCTCGGAATTCCGCTGTAGTTTAAAAATGCTTTGGAACTCTTTCATTGTTCTCGGAATTCCGCTGAAGTTTAGCCATGCTTTGGAACTCTTCCATTGTTCTCGGAATTCCGCTGAAGTTTAAAAATGCTTTGGAACTCTTCCATTGTTATCGGAATTCTGCTGAAGTTTAAAGAAGATTTGGAACTATTCCATTGTTCTCAGAATTCCGCTAATATTTTACAATGCTTTGGAACTCTTCCATTGTTCTCGGAATTCCGCTGATGTTTAATAATGCTTTTGGAACTCTTCCATTGTTCTCGGAATTCTGCTAATGTTTAAAAATGCTTTGGAACTCATCCATTGTTCTCGGAATTCTGTTCATGTTTAATAATGCTTTTGGAACTCTTCCATTGTGCTCGGAATTCTGCTGAAGTTTAAAAATGCTTTGGAACTCTTCCATTGTTCTCGGAATTCCGCTAATGTTTATCAAACCTATGGAACTCTTTCATTGTTCTCGGAATTCGGCTGTAGTTTAAAAATGCTTTGGAACTCTTCCATTGTTCTCGGAATTCCGATAATATTTAACAATGCTTTGGAACTCTTCCATGGTTCTCGGAATTCCGCTGTAGTTTAAAAATGCATTGGAACTCTTCCATTGTTCTCGGAATTCCGCTGAAGTTTTAGAATGCTTTTTAACACTTCCATTTTTCTCGGAATTCTGCTGAAGTTTAAAATCGCTGTGGAACTCTTCCATTGTTCTCGGAATTCCGCTAATGTTTAACAATGCTTTTGGAACTCTTCCATTGTTCTCGGAATTCTGCTGAAGTTTCAAAACGCTTTAGAAATCTTACATTATTCTCAGAATTCTGCTGAAGTTTAAAAATGCTTTGGTACTCTTCCATTGTTCTCAGAATTCCAATGAAGCTTAAAAATGCTTTGGAACTCTTCAATTTTTCTCAGAATTACGCTAAAGTTTAAAAATGCTTTGGAACTCCTCCATTGTTCTCGGAATTCTGCTGAAGTTTAAGAGTGCTTTGGAACTCTTCCATTGTTCTGGGAATTTGGCTGAAGTTTAAAAATGCTTTTGAACTCTTCCTATGTTCTGGGAGTTCTGCTAAAGTTTAAAAATGCTTTGGAACTCTTCCATTGTTCTCGGAATTCCGCTGATGTTTAACAATGCTTTAGAACTCTTCCATTGTTCTTGGAATTCCGCTGATGTTTAACAATGCTTTGGAACTCTTCCATTGTTCTCGGAATTCCGCTGTAGCTTAAAAATGCACTGGAACTCTTCCATTGTTCTCGGAATTCCGCTGAAGTTTTACAATGCTTTGGAACTCATCCATTGTTCTCGTTGATGTTGATGTTGATGTTTAATAATGCTTTTGGAAATCTTCCATTGTGCTCGGAGTTCTGCTGAAGTTTAAAAATGCTTTGGAACTCTTCCTAACTTCTGGGAGTTCTGCTGAAGTTTAAAAATGCATTGGAACTCTTCCATTGTTCTCGGAATTCCGCTGATGTTTAACAATGCTTTAGAACTCTTCCATTGTTCTCGGAATTCCGATGATGTTTAACAATGCTTTGGAACTCTTTCATTGTTCTCGGAATTCCGCTTTAGTTTAAAAATGCATTGGAACTCTTCCACTGTTCTCGGAATTCCGCTGAAGTTTTAGAATGCTTTGGAATTCTTCCATTGTTCTCGGAATTCCGCTAATGTTTAACAATGCTTTGGAACTCTTCCATTGTTCTCGGAATTCCGCTGTAGTTTAAAAATGCTTTGGAACTCTTCCATTGTTCTCGGAATTCCGCTGAAGTTTAAAAATGCTTTGGAACTCTTCCATTGTTCTCGGAATTCTGCTGAAGTTTCAAAAAGATTTGGAACTATTCCATTGTTCTCAGAATTCCGCTAATATTTAACAATGCTTTGGAACTCTTCCATTGTTCTCGGAATTCCGCTGATGTTTAATAATGCTTTTGGAACTCTTCCATTGTTCTCAGAATTCTGCTAATGTTTAACAATGCTTTGGAACTCATCCATTGTTCTCGGAATTCTGTTCATGTTTAATAATGCTTTTGGAACTCTTCCACTGTGCTAGGAATTCTGCTGAAGTTTAAAAATGCTTTGGAACTCTCCCATCGTTCTCGGAATTCCGCTAATGTTTATCAAACCTATGGAACTCTTTCATTGTTCTCGGAATTCTGCTGAAGTTTAAAAATGCTTTGGAACTCCTCCATTGTTCTCGGAATTCTGATAATATTTAACAATGCTTTGGAACTCTTCCATTGTTCTCGGAATTCCGCTGTAGTTTAAAAATGCATTGGAACTCTTCCATTGTTCTCGGAATTCCGCTGAAGTTTTAGAATGCTTTTTAACACTTCCATTTTTCTCGGAATTTTGCTGAAGTTTAAAAACGCTTTGGAATTCTTCCATTGTTCTCGGAATTCCGCTAATGTTTAACAATGCTTTGGAACTCTTTCTTTGTTCTCGGAATTCAACTGAAGTTTAGCCATGCTTTGGAACTCTTCCATTGTTCTCGGAATTCCGCTAATATTTAACAATGCTTTGGAACTCTTCCATTGTTCTCGGAATTCCGCTGATGTTTAATAATGCTTTTGGAACTCTTCCATTGTTCTCAGAATTCTGCTAATGTTTAACAATGCTTTGGAACTCATCCATTGTTCTCGGAATTCTGTTCATGTTTAATAATGCTTTTGGAACTCTTCCACTGTGCTAGGAATTCTGCTGAAGTTTAAAAATGCTTTGGAACTCTCCCATCGTTCTCGGAATTCCGCTAATGTTTATCAAACCTATGGAACTCTTTCATTGTTCTCGGAATTCTGCTGAAGTTTAAAAATGCTTTGGAACTCCTCCATTGTTCTCGGAATTCTGATAATATTTAACAATGCTTTGGAACTCTTCCATTGTTCTCGGAATTCCGCTGTAGTTTAAAAATGCATTGGAACTCTTCCATTGTTCTCGGAATTCCGCTGAAGTTTTAGAATGCTTTTTAACACTTCCATTTTTCTCGGAATTTTGCTGAAGTTTAAAAACGCTTTGGAACTCTTCCATTGTTCTCGGAATTCCGCTAATGTTTAACAATGCTTTGGAACTCTTTCTTTGTTCTCGGAATTCAACTGAAGTTTAGCCATGCTTTGGAACTCTTCCATTGTTCTCGGAATTCCGCTGAAGTTTAAAAATGCTTTGGAACTCTTCCATTGTTCTCAGAATTCTGCTGAAGTTTAAAAAAGCTTTGGAACTATTCCATTGTTCTCAGAATTCTGTTGATGTTTAATAATGCTTTTGGAACTCTTCCATTGTGCTCGGATTTCTGCTGAAGTTTAAAAATGCTTTGGAACTCTTCTATTCTTCTCGGTATTCTGCTGATGTTTATCAAACCTATGGAACTTTTCCATTGTTCTCGGAATTCTGTTGATGTTTAATAATGCTTTTGGAACTCTTCCATTGTTCTCGGAATTCTGCTGAAGTTTCAAAACACTTTAGAAATCTTCCATTATTCTCAGAATTCTGCTGAAGTTTAAAAATGCTTTGGTACTCTTCCATTGTTCTCAGAATTCCAATGAAGCTTAAAAATGCTTTGGAACTCTTCAATTTTTCTCAGAATTACGCTAAAGTTTAAAAATGCTTTGGAACTCCTCCATTGTTCTCGGAATTCTGCTGAAGTTTAAAAGTGCTTTGGAACTCTTCCATTGTTCTGGGAATTTGGCTGAAGTTTAAAAATGCTTTGGAACTCTTCCTATGTTCTGGGAGTTCTGCTGAAGTTTAAAAATGCTTTGGAACTCTTCCATTGTTGTGGGAATTCCGCTGATGTTTAACAATGCTTTAGAACTCTTCCATTGTTCTCGGAATTCCGCTGATGTTTAACAATGCTTTGGAGCTCTTCCATTGTTCTGGGAATTCGGCTGAAGATTAAAAATGCTTTGGAGCTCTTCCTATGTTCTGGGAGTTCTGCTGAAGTTTAAAAATGCTTTAGAACTCTTCCATTGTTCTCGGAATTCCGCTGATGTCTAACAATGCTTTGGAACTCTTCCATTGTTCTCCGAATTCCGCTGTAGTTTAAAAATGCATTGGAACTTTTCCATTGTTCTCGGAATTCCGCTGAAGTTTTACAATGCTTTGGAACTCTTCCATTGTTCTCGGAATTCCGCTGAAGTTTAACAATGCTTTGGAACTCTTCCTATGTTCTGGGAGTTCTGCTGAAGTTTAAAAATGCTTTGGAACTCTTCCATTGTTCTCGGAATTCCGCTGAAGTTTAGCCATGCTTTGGAACTCTTCCATTGTTCTCAGAATGCCACTGAAGTTTAAAAATGCTTTGGAACTCCTCCATTGTTCTCGGAATTCTGCTGAAGTTTAAAAATGCTTTGGAACTCTTCCATTGTTCTGGGAATTTGGCTGAAGTTTAACAATGCTTTGGAACTCTTCCTATGTTCTGGGAGTTCTGCTGAAGTTTAGAAATGCTTTGGAACTCTTCCATTGTTCTCGGAATTCCGCTGATGTTTAACAATGCTTTAGAACTCTTCCATTGTTCTCGGAATTCCGCTGATGTTTAACAATGCTTTGGAACTCTTCCATTGTTCTCGGTATTCCGCTGTAGCTTAAAAATGCACTGGAACTCTTCCATTGTTCTCGGAATTCCGCTGAAGTTTTACAATGCTTTGGAACTCATCCATTGTTCTCGTAACACTGTTGATGTTTAATAATGCTTTTGGAACTCTTCCATTGTGCTCGGAGTTCTGCTGAAGTTTAAAAATGCTTTGGAACTCTTCCTATGTTCTGGGAGTTCTGCTGAAGTTTAAAAATGCTTTGAAACTCTTCCATTGTTCTCGCAATTCCGCTGATGTTAAACAATGCTTTAGAACTCTTCCATTGTTCTCGGAATTCCGATGATGTTTAACAATGCTTTGGAACTCTTCCATTGTTCTCGGAATTCTGCTGAAGTTTCAAAATGCTTTGGAACTCTTCCATTGTTCTGGGAATTCGGCTGAAGTTTAAAAATGCTTTGGAACTCTTCCTAAATTCTGGGAGTTCTGCTGAAGTTTAAAAATGCATTGGAACTCTTCCATTGTTCTCGGAATTCCGCTGATGTTTAACAATGCTTTAGAACTCTTCCATTGTTCTCAGAATTCCGATGATGTTTAACAATGCTTTGGAACTCTTTCATTGTTCTCGGAATTCCGCTGTAGTTTAAAAATGCATTGGAACTCTTCCACTGTTCTCGGAATTCCGCTGAAGTTTTAGAATGCTTTGGAATTCTTCCATTGTTCTCGGAATTCCGCTAATGTTTAACAATGCTTTGGAACTCTTCCATTGTTCTCGGAATTCCGATGTAGTTTAAAAATGCTTTGGAACTCTTTCATTGTTCTCGGAATTCCGCTGAAGTTTAGCCATGCTTTGGAACTCTTCCATTGTTCTCGGAATTCCGCTGAAGTTTAAAAATGCTTTGGAACTCTTCCATTGTTCTCGGAATTCCGCTGAAGTTTAAAAATGCTTTGGAACTCTTCCATTGTTCTCGGAATTCTGCTGAAGTTTCAAAAAGATTTGAAACTATTCCATTGTTCTCAGAATTCCGCTAACATTTAACAATGCTTTGGAACTCTTCCATTGTTCTCGGAATTCCGCTGATGTTTAATAATGCTTTTGGAACTCTTAAATTGTTCTCAGAATTCTGCTAATGTTTAACAATGCTTTGGAACTCATCCATTGTTCTCGGAATTCTGTTCATGTTTAATAATGCTTTTGGAACTCTTCCATTGTGCTCGGAATTCTGCTGAAGTTTAAAAATGCTTTGGAACTCTTCCATCGTTCTCGGAATTTCGCTAATGTTTATCATACCTATGGAACTCTTTCATTGTTCTCGGAATTCCGCTGTAGTTTAAAAATGCTTTGGAACTCTTCCATTGTTCTCGGAATTCCGATAATATTTAACAATGCTTTGGAACTCTTCCATTTTTCTCGGAATTCTGCTGAAGTTTAAAAACGCTTTGGAACTCTTCCATTGTTCTCGGAATTCCGCTAATGTTTAACAATGCTTTGGAACTCTTTCATTGTTCTCGGAATTCAACTGAAGTTTAGCCATGCTTTGGAACTCTTCCATTGTTCTCTGAATTCCGCTGAAGTTTAAAAATGCTTTGGAACTCTTCCATTGTTCTCGGAATTCTGCTGAAGTTTAAAAAAGCTTTGGAACTATTCCATTGTTCTCAGAATTCTGTTGATGTTTAATAATGCTTTTGGAACTCTTCCATTGTGCTCGGATTTCTGCTGAAGTTTAAAAATGCTTTGGAACTCTTCCATTCTTCTCGGTATTCTGCTGATGTTTATCAAACCTATGGAACTTTTCCATTGTTCTCGGAATTCTGTTGATGTTTAATAATGCTTTTGGAACTCTTCCATTGTTCTCGGAATTCTGCTGAAGTTTCAAAACGCTTTAGAAATCTTCCATTATTCTCAGAATTCTGCTGAAGTTTAAAAATGCTTTGGTACTCTTCCATTGTTCTCAGAATTCCAATGAAGCTTAAAAATGCTTTGGAACTCTTCAATTTTTCTCAGAATTACGCTAAAGTTTAAAAATGCTTTGGAACTCCTCCATTGTTCTCGGAATTCTGCTGAAGTTTAAAAATGCTTTGGAACTCTTCCATTGCTCTGGGAATTCGGCTGAAGTTTAAAAATGCTTTGGAACTCTTCCTATGTTCTGGGATTTCTGCTGAAATTTAAAAATGCTTTGGAACTCTTCCATTGTTCTCGGAATTCCGCTGATGTTTAACAATGCTTTAGAACTCTTCCATTGTTCTCGGAATTCCGCTGATGTTTAACAATGCTTTGGAACTCTTGCATTGTTCTCGGAATTCCGCTGTAGTTTAAAAATGCACTGGAACTCTTCCATTGTTCTCGGAATTCCACTGAAGTTTTACAATGCTTTGGAACTCTTCCATTTTTCTCTGAATTCTGCTGAAGTTTCAAAATGCTTTGGAACTCTTCCATTGTTCTCGGAATTCCGCTGATGTTTAACGATGATTTGGAACTCTTCCATTGTTCTCGGAATTCCGCTGTAGTTTAAAAATGCTTTGGAACTGTTTCATTGTTCTCGGAATTCCGCTGAAGTTTAGCCATGCTTTGGAACTCTTCCATTGTTCTCGGAATTCCACTGAAGTTTAAAAATGCTTTGGAACTCCTCCATTGTTCTCGGAATTCTGCTGAAGTTTAAAAATGCTTTGGAACTCTTCCATTGTTCTCGGAATTCCGCTGATGTTTAACAATGCTTTAGAACTCTTCCATTGTTCTCGGAATTCCGCTGATGTTTAACAATGCTTTGGAACTCTTGCATTGTTCTCGGAATTCCGCTGAAGTTTAAAAATGCTTTGGAACTCTTCCATTGTTCTCGGAATTCTGCTGAAGTTTAAAAAAGCTTTGGAACTATTCCATTGTTCTCAGAATTCTGTTGATGTTTAATAATGCTTTTGGAACTCTTCCATTGTGCTCGGATTTCTGCTGAAGTTTAAAAATGCTTTGGAACTCTTCCATTCTTCTCGGTATTCTGCTGATGTTTATCAAACCTATGGAACTTTTCCAATGTTCTCGGAATTCTGTTGATGTTTAATAATGCTTTTGGAACTCTTCCATTGTTCTCGGAATTCTGCTGAAGTTTCAAAACACTTTAGAAATCTTCCATTATTCTCAGAATTCTGCTGAAGTTTAAAAATTCTTTGGTACTCTTCCATTGTTCTCAGAATTCCAATGAAGCTTAAAAATGCTTTGGAACTCTTCAATTTTTCTCAGAATTACGCTAAAGTTTAAAAATGCTTTGGAACTCCTCCATTGTTCTCGGAATTCTGCTGAAGTTTAAAAGTGCTTTGGAACTCTTCCATTGTTCTGGGAATTTGGCTGAAGTTTAAAAATGCTTTGGAACTCTTCCTATGTTCTGGGAGTTCTGCTGAAGTTTAAAAATGCTTTGGAACTCTTCCATTGTTCTGGGAATTCCGCTGATGTTTAACAATGCTTTAGAACTCTTCCATTGTACTCGGAATTCCGCTGATGTTTAACAATGCTTTGGAGCTCTTCCATTGTTCTGGGAATTCGGCTGAAGATTAAAAATGCTTTGGAGCTCTTCCTATGTTCTGGGAGTTCTGCTGAAGTTTAAAAATGCTTTAGAACTCTTCCATTGTTCTCGGAATTCCGCTGATGTCTAACAATGCTTTGGAACTCTTCCATTGTTCCTTGAATTCCGCTGTAGTTTAAAAATGCATTGGAACTTTTCCATTGTTCTCGGAATTCCGCTGAAGTTTTACAATGCTTTGGAACTCTTCCATTGTTCTCGGAATACCGCTGAAGTTTAACAATGCTTTGGAACTCTTCCTATGTTCTGGGAGTTCTGCTGAAGTTTAAAAATGCTTTGGAACTCTTCCATTGTTCTCGGAATTCCGCTGAAGTTTAGCCATGCTTTGGAACTCTTCCATTGTTCTCGGAATTCCACTGAAGTTTAAAAATGCTTTGGAACTTCTCCATTGTTCTCGGAATTCTGCTGAAGTTTAAAAATGCTTTGGAACTCTTCCATTGTTCTGGGAATTTGGCTGAAGTTTAACAATGCTTTGGAACTCTTCCTATGTTCTGGGAGTTCTGCTGAAGTTTAGAAATGCTTTGGAACTCTTCCATTGTTCTCGGAATTCCGCTGATGTTTAACAATGCTTTAGAACTCTTCCATTGTTCTCGGAATTCCGCTGATGTTTAACAATGCTTTGGAACTCTTCCATTGTTCTCGGTATTCCGCTGTAGCTTAAAAATGCACTGGAACTCTTCCATTGTTCTCGGAATTCCGCTGAAGTTTTACAATGCTTTGGAACTCTTGCATTGTTCTCGGAATTCCGCTGAAGTTTAAAAATGCTTTGGAACTCCTCCATTGTTCTCGGAATTCTGCTGAAGTTTAAAAATGCTTTGGAACTCTTCCATTGTTCTCGGAATTCCGCTGATGTTTAACAATGCTTTAGAACTCTTCCATTGTTCTCGGAATTCTGCTGATGTTTAACAATGCTTTGGAACTCTTGCATTGTTCTCGGAATTCCGCTGAAGTTTAAAAATGCTTTGGAACTCTTCCATTGTTCTCGGAATTCTGCTGAAGTTTAAAAAAGCTTTGGAACTATTCCATTGTTCTCAGAATTCTGTTGATGTTTAATAATGCTTTTGGAACTCTTCCATTGTGCTCGGATTTCTGCTGAAGTTTAAAAATGCTTTGGAACTCTTCCATTCTTCTCGGTATTCTGCTGATGTTTATCAAACCTATGGAACTTTTCCAATGTTCTCGGAATTCTGTTGATGTTTAATAATGCTTTTGGAACTCTTCCATTGTTCTCGGAATTCTGCTGAAGTTTCAAAACACTTTAGAAATCTTCCATTATTCTCAGAATTCTGCTGAAGTTTAAAAATTCTTTGGTACTCTTCCATTGTTCTCAGAATTCCAATGAAGCTTAAAAATGCTTTGGAACTCTTCAATTTTTCTCAGAATTACGCTAAAGTTTAAAAATGCTTTGGAACTCCTCCATTGTTCTCGGAATTCTGCTGAAGTTTAAAAGTGCTTTGGAACTGTTCCATTGTTCTGGGAATTTGGCTGAAGTTTAAAAATGCTTTGGAACTCTTCCTATGTTCTGGGAGTTCTGCTGAAGTTTAAAAATGCTTTGGAACTCTTCCATTGTTCTGGGAATTCCGCTGATGTTTAACAATGCTTTAGAACTCTTCCATTGTTCTCGGAATTCCGCTGATGTTTAACAATGCTTTGGAGCTCTTCCATTGTTCTGGGAATTCGGCTGAAGATTAAAAATGCTTTGGAGCTCTTCCTATGTTCTGGGAGTTCTGCTGAAGTTTAAAAATGCTTTAGAACTCTTCCATTGTTCTCGGAATTCCGCTGATGTCTAACAATGCTTTGGAACTCTTCCATTGTTCTCGGAATTCCGCTGAAGTTTAACAATGCTTTGGAACTCTTCCTATGTTCTGTGAGTTCTGCTGAAGTTTAAAAATGCTTTGGAACTCTTCCATTGTTCTCGGAATTCCGCTGAAGTTTAGCCATGCTTTGGAACTCTTCCATTGTTCTCGGAATTCAACTGAAGTTTAAAAATGCTTTGGAACTTCTCCATTGTTCTCGGAATTCTGCTAAAGTTTAAAAATGCTTTGGAACTCTTCCATTGTTCTGGGAATTTGGCTGAAGTTTAACAATGCTTTGGAACTCTTCCTATGTTCTGGGAGTTCTGCTGAAGTTTAGAAATGCTTTGGAACTCTTCCATTGTTCTCGGAATTCCGCTGATGTTTAACAATGCTTTAGAACTCTTCCATTGTTCTCGGAATTCCGCTGATGTTTAACAATGCTTTGGAACTCTTCCATTGTTCTCGGTATTCCGCTGTAGCTTAAAAATGCACTGGAACTCTTCCATTGTTCTCGGAATTCCGCTGAAGTTTTACAATGCTTTGGAACTCATCCATTGTTCTCGTAACACTGTTGATGTTTAATAATGCTTTTGGAACTCTTCCATTGTGCTCGGAGTTCTGCTGAATTTTAAAAATGCTTTGGAACTTTTCCTATGTTCTGGGAGTTCTGCTGAAGTTTAAAAATGCTTTGGAACTCTTCCATTGTTCTCGCAATTCCGCTGATGTTAAACAATGCTTTAGAACTCTTCCATTGTTCTCGGAATTCCGATGATGTTTAACAATGCTTTGGAACTCTTCCATTGTTCTCGGAATTCTGCTGAAGTTTCAAAATGCTTTGGAACTCTTCCATTGTTCTGGGAATTCGGCTGACGTTTAAAAATGCTTTGGAACTCTTCCTAAATTCTGGGAGTTCTGCTGAAGTTTAAAAATGCATTGGAACTCTTCCATTGTTCTCGGAATTCCGCTGATGTTTAACAATGCTTTGGAACTCTTCCATTGTTCTCAGAATTCCGATGATGTTTAACAATGCTTTGGAACTCTTTCATTGTTCTTGGAATTCCGCTGTAGTTTAAAAATGCATTGGAACTCTTCCACTGTTCTCGGAATTCCGCTGAAGTTTTAGAATGCTTTGGAATTCTTCCATTGTTCTCGGAATTCCGCTAATGTTTAACAATGCTTTGGAACTCTTCCATTGTTCTCGGAATTCCGATGTAGTTTAAAAATGCTTTGGAACTCTTTCATTGTTCTCGGAATTCCGCTGAAATTTAGCCATGCTTTGGAACTCTTCCATTGTTCTCGGAATTCCGCTGAAGTTTAAAAATGCTTTGGAACTCTTCCATTGTTCTCGGAATTCTGCTGAAGTTTCAAAAAGATTTGGAACTATTCCATTGTTCTCAGAATTCCGCTAACATTTAACAATGCTTTGGAACTCTTCCATTGTTCTCGGAATTCCGCTGATGTTTAATAATGCTTTTGGAACTCTTCCATTGTTCTCAGAATTCTGCTAATGTTTAACAATGCTTTGGAACTCATCCATTGTTCTCGGAATTCTGTTCATGTTTAATAATGCTTTTGGAACTCTTCCATTGTGCTCGGAATTCTGCTGAAGTTTAAAAATGCTTTGGAACTCTTCCATTCTTCTCGGTATTCTGCTGATGTTTATCAAACCTATGGAAATTTTCCATTGTTCTCGGAATTCTGTTGATGTTTAATAATGCTTTTGGAACTCTTCCATTGTTCTCGGAATTCTGCTGAAGTTTCAAAACGCTTTAGAAATCTTCCATTATTCTCAGAATTCTGCTGAAGTTTAAAAATGCTTTGGTACTCTTCCATTGTTCTCAGAATTCCAATGAAGCTTAAAAATGCTTTGGAACTCTTCAATTTTTCTCAGAATTACGCTAAAGTTTAAAAATGCTTTGGAACTCCTCCATTGTTCTCGGAATTCTGCTGAAGTTTAAAAATGCTTTGGAACTCTTCCATTGCTCTGGGAATTCGGCTGAAGTTTAAAAATGCTTTGGAACTCTTCCTATGTTCTGGGATTTCTGCTGAAGTTTAAAAATGCTTTGGAACTCTTCCATTGTTCTCGGAATTCCGCTGATGTTTAACAATGCTTTAGAACTCTTCCATTGTTCTAGGAATTCCGCTGATGTTTAACAATGCTTTGGAACTCTTGCATTGTTCTCGGAATTCCGCTGTAGTTTAAAAATGCACTGGAACTCTTCCATTGTTCTCGGAATTCCACTGAAGTTTTACAATGCTTTGGAACTCTTCCATTTTTCTCTGAATTCTGCTGAAGTTTCAAAATGCTTTGGAACTCTTCCATTGTTCTCGGAATTCCGCTGATGTTTAACGATGCTTTGGAACTCTTCCATTGTTCTCGGAATTCCGCTGTAGTTTAAAAATGCTTTGGAACTGTTTCATTGTTCTCGGAATTCCGCTGAAGTTTAGCCATGCTTTGGAACTCTTCCATTGTTCTCGGAATTCCACTGAAGTTTAAAAATGCTTTGGAACTCCTCCATTGTTCTCGGAATTCTGCTGAAGTTTAAAAATGCTTTGGAACTCTTCCATTGTTCTCGGAATTCCGCTGATGTTTAACAATGCTTTAGAACTCTTCCATTGTTCTCGGAATTCCGCTGATGTTTAACAATGCTTTGGAACTCTTGCATTGTTCTCGGAATTCCGCTGCAGTTTAAAAATGCACTGGAACTCTTCCATTGTTCTCGGAATTCCGCTGAAGTTTTACAATGCTTTGGAACTCATCCATTGTTCTTGTAACTCTGTTGATGTTTAATAATGCTTTTGGAACTCTTCCATTGTGCTCGGAGTTCTGCTGAAGTTTAAAAAAGCTTTGGAACTATTCCATTGTTCTCAGAATTCTGTTGATGTTTAATAATGCTTTTGGAACTCTTCCATTGGCCTCGGATTTCTGCTGAAGTTTAAAAATGCTTTGGAACTCTTCCATTCTTCTCGGTATTCTGCTGATGTTTATCAAACCTTTGGAACTCTTCCATTGTTCTCAGAATTCTGTTGATGTTTAATAATGCTTTTGGAACTCTTCCATTGTTCTCGGAATTCTGCTGAAGTTTCAAAATGCTTTAGAAATCTTCCCTTGTTCTCGGAATTCTGCTGAAGTTTAACAATGCTTTGGAACTCTTCCATTATTCTCAGAATTCTGCTGAAGTTTAAAAATGCTTTGGTACTGTTCCATTGTTCTCAGAATTCCAATGAAGCTTAAAAATGCTTTGGAACTCTTCAATTTTTCTCAGAATCACGCTGAAGTTTAGCCATGCTTTGGAACTCTTCCATTGTTCTCGGAATTCCGCTGAAGTTTAAAAATGCTTTGGAACTCTTCCATTGTTATCGGATTTCTGCTGAAGTTTAAAGAAGATTTGGAACTATTCCATTGTTCTCAGAATTCCGCTAATATTTAACAATGCTTTGGAACTCTTCCATTGTTCTCGGAATTCCGCTGATGTTTAATAATGCTTTTGGAACTCTTCCATTGTGCTCGGAATTCTGCTGAAGTTTAAAAATGCTTTGGAACTCTTCCATTGTTCTCGGAATTCCGCTAATGTTTATCAAACCTATGGATCTCTTTCATTGTTCTCGGAATTCGGCTGTAGATTAAAAATGCTTTGGAACTCTTCCATTGTTCTCGGAATTCCGATAATATTTAACAATGCTTTGGAACTCTTCCATGGTTCTCGGAATTCCGCTGTAGTTTAAAAATGCATTGGAACTCTTCCATTGTTCTCGGAATTCCGCTGAAGTTTTAGAATGCTTTTTAGCACTTCCATTTTTCTCGGAATTCTGCTGAAGTTTAAAATCGCTGTGGAACTCTTCCATTGTTCTCGGAATTCCGCTAATGTTTAACAATGCTTTTGGAACTCTTCCATTGTTCTCGGAATTCTGCTGAAGTTTCAAAACGCTTTAGAAATCTTCCATTATTCTCAGAATTCTGCTGAAGTTTAAAAATGCTTTGGTACTCTTCCATTGTTCTCAGAATTCCAATGAAGCTTAAAAATGCTTTGGAACTCTTCCATTGTTCTCGGAATTCTGCTGAAGTTTAAAAATGCTTTGGAACTCTTCCATTGTTCTGGGAATTTGGCTGAAGTTTAACAATGCTTTGGAACTCTTCCTATGTTCTGGGAGTTCTGCTGAAGTTTAGAAATGCTTTGGAACTCTTCCATTGTTCTCGGAATTCCGCTGATGTTTAACAATGCATTAGAACTCTTCCATTGTTCTCGGAATTCCGCTGATGTTTAACAATGCTCTGGAACTCTTCCATTGTTCTCGGTATTCCGCTGTAGCTTAAAAACGTACTGGAACTCTTCCATTGTTCTCGGAATTCCGCTGAAGTTTTACAATGCTTTGGAACTCATCCATTGTTCTCGTAACACTGTTGATGTTTAATAATGCTTTTGGAACTCTTCCATTGTGCTCGGAGTTCTGCTGAAGTTTAAAAATGCTTTGGAACTCTTCCTATGTTCTGGGAGTTCTGCTGAAGTTTAAAAATGCTTTGGAACTCTTCCATTGTTCTCGCAATTCCGCTGATGTTAAACAATGCTTTAGAACTCTTCCATTCTTCTCGGAATTCCGATGATGTTTAACAATGCTTTGGAACTCTACCATTGTTCTCGGAATTCTGCTGAAGTTTCAAAATGCTTTGGAACTCTTCCATTGTTCTGGGAATTCGGCTGAAGTTTAAAAATGCTTTGGAACTCTTCCTAAATTCTGGGAGTTCTGCTGAAGTTTAAAAATGCTTTGGAACTCTTCCATTGTTCTGGGAATTTGGCTGAAGTTTAACAATGCTTTGGAACTCTTCCTATGTTCTGGGAGTTCTGCTGAAGTTTAGAAATGCTTTGGAACTCTTCCATTGTTCTCGGAATTCCGCTGATGTTTAACAATGCTTTAGAACTCTTCCATTGTTCTCGGAATTCCGCTGATGTTTAACAATGCTTTGGAACTCTTCCATTGTTCTCGGTATTCCGCTGTAGCTTAAAAATGCACTGGAACTCTTCCATTGTTCTCGGAATTCCGCTGAAGTTTTACAATGCTTTGGAACTCATCCATTGTTCTCGTAACACTGTTGATGTTTAATAATGCTTTTGGAACTCTTCCATTGTGCTCGGAGTTCTGCTGAAGTTTAAAAATGCTTTGGAACTCTTCCTATGTTCTGGGAGTTCTGCTGAAGTTTAAAAATGCTTTGGAACTCTTCCATTGTTCTCGCAATTCCGCTGATGTTAAACAATGCTTTAGAACTCTTCCATTGTTCTCGGAATTCCGATGATGTTTAACAATGCTTTGGAACTCTTCCATTGTTCTCGGAATTCTGCTGAAGTTTCAAAATGCTTTGGAACTCTTCCATTGTTCTGGGAATTCGGCTGACGTTTAAAAATGCTTTGGAACTCTTCCTAAATTCTGGGAGTTCTGCTGAAGTTTAAAAATGCATTGGAACTCTTCCATTGTTCTCGGAATTCCGCTGATGTTTAACAATGCTTTGGAACTCTTCCATTGTTCTCAGAATTCCGATGATGTTTAACAATGCTTTGGAACTCTTTCATTGTTCTTGGAATTCCGCTGTAGTTTAAAAATGCATTGGAACTCTTCCACTGTTCTCGGAATTCCGCTGAAGTTTTAGAATGCTTTGGAATTCTTCCATTGTTCTCGGAATTCCGCTAATGTTTAACAATGCTTTGGAACTCTTCCATTGTTCTCGGAATTCCGATGTAGTTTAAAAATGCTTTGGAACTCTTTCATTGTTCTCGGAATTCCGCTGAAATTTAGCCATGCTTTGGAACTCTTCCATTGTTCTCGGAATTCCGCTGAAGTTTAAAAATGCTTTGGAACTCTTCCATTGTTCTCGGAATTCTGCTGAAGTTTCAAAAAGATTTGGAACTATTCCATTGTTCTCAGAATTCCGCTAACATTTAACAATGCTTTGGAACTCTTCCATTGTTCTCGGAATTCCGCTGATGTTTAATAATGCTTTTGGAACTCTTCCATTCTTCTCGGTATTCTGCTGATGTTTATCAAACCTATGGAAATTTTCCATTGTTCTCGGAATTCTGTTGATGTTTAATAATGCTTTTGGAACTCTTCCATTGTTCTCGGAATTCTGCTGAAGTTTCAAAACGCTTTAGAAATCTTCCATTATTCTCAGAATTCTGCTGAAGTTTAAAAATGCTTTGGTACTCTTCCATTGTTCTCAGAATTCCAATGAAGCTTAAAAATGCTTTGGAACTCTTCAATTTTTCTCAGAATTACGCTAAAGTTTAAAAATGCTTTGGAACTCCTCCATTGTTCTCGGAATTCTGCTGAAGTTTAAAAATGCTTTGGAACTCTTCCATTGCTCTGGGAATTCGGCTGAAGTTTAAAAATGCTTTGGAACTCTTCCTATGTTCTGGGATTTCTGCTGAAGTTTAAAAATGCTTTGGAACTCTTCCATTGTTCTCGGAATTCCGCTGATGTTTAACAATGCTTTAGAACTCTTCCATTGTTCTAGGAATTCCGCTGATGTTTAACAATGCTTTGGAACTCTTGCATTGTTCTCGGAATTCCGCTGTAGTTTAAAAATGCACTGGAACTCTTCCATTGTTCTCGGAATTCCACTGAAGTTTTACAATGCTTTGGAACTCTTCCATTTTTCTCTGAATTCTGCTGAAGTTTCAAAATGCTTTGGAACTCTTCCATTGTTCTCGGAATTCCGCTGATGTTTAACGATGCTTTGGAACTCTTCCATTGTTCTCGGAATTCCGCTGTAGTTTAAAAATGCTTTGGAACTGTTTCATTGTTCTCGGAATTCCGCTGAAGTTTAGCCATGCTTTGGAACTCTTCCATTGTTCTCGGAATTCCACTGAAGTTTAAAAATGCTTTGGAACTCCTCCATTGTTCTCGGAATTCTGCTGAAGTTTAAAAATTCTTTGGAACTCTTCCATTGTTCTCGGAATTCCGCTGATGTTTAACAATGCTTTAGAACTCTTCCATTGTTCTCGGAATTCCGCTGATGTTTAACAATGCTTTGGAACTCTTGCATTGTTCTCGGAATTCCGCTGCAGTTTAAAAATGCACTGGAACTCTTCCATTGTTCTCGGAATTCCGCTGAAGTTTTACAATGCTTTGGAACTCATCCATTGTTCTTGTAACTCTGTTGATGTTTAATAATGCTTTTGGAACTCTTCCATTGTGCTCGGAGTTCTGCTGAAGTTTAAAAAAGCTTTGGAACTATTCCATTGTTCTCAGAATTCTGTTGATGTTTAATAATGCTTTTGGAACTCTTCCATTGGCCTCGGATTTCTGCTGAAGTTTAAAAATGCTTTGGAACTCTTCCATTCTTCTCGGTATTCTGCTGATGTTTATCAAACCTTTGGAACTCTTCCATTGTTCTCAGAATTCTGTTGATGTTTAATAATGCTTTTGGAACTCTTCCATTGTTCTCGGAATTCTGCTGAAGTTTCAAAATGCTTTAGAAATCTTCCCTTGTTCTCGGAATTCTGCTGAAGTTTAACAATGCTTTGGAACTCTTCCATTATTCTCAGAATTCTGCTGAAGTTTAAAAATGCTTTGGTACTGTTCCATTGTTCTCAGAATTCCAATGAAGCTTAAAAATGCTTTGGAACTCTTCAATTTTTCTCAGAATCACGCTGAAGTTTAGCCATGCTTTGGAACTCTTCCATTGTTCTCGGAATTCCGCTGAAGTTTAAAAATGCTTTGGAACTCTTCCATGTTATCGGATTTCTGCTGAAGTTTAAAGAAGATTTGGAACTATTCCATTGTTCTCAGAATTCCGCTAATATTTAACAATGCTGTGGAACTCTTCCATTGTTCTCGGAATTCCGCTGATGTTTAATAATGCTTTTGGAACTCTTCCATTGTGCTCGGAATTCTGCTGAAGTTTAAAAATGCTTTGGAACTCTTCCATTGTTCTCGGAATTCCGCTAATGTTTATCAAACCTATGGATCTCTTTCATTGTTCTCGGAATTCGGCTGTAGATTAAAAATGCTTTGGAACTCTTCCATTGTTCTCGGAATTCCGATAATATTTAACAATGCTTTGGAACTCTTCCATGGTTCTCGGAATTCCGCTGTAGTTTAAAAATGCATTGGAACTCTTCCATTGTTCTCGGAATTCCGCTGAAGTTTTAGAATGCTTTTTAGCACTTCCATTTTTCTCGGAATTCTGCTGAAGTTTAAAATCGCTGTGGAACTCTTCCATTGTTCTCGGAATTCCGCTAATGTTTAACAATGCTTTTGGAACTCTTCCATTGTTCTCGGAATTCTGCTGAAGTTTCAAAACGCTTTAGAAATCTTCCATTATTCTCAGAATTCTGCTGAAGTTTAAAAATGCTTTGGTACTCTTCCATTGTTCTCAGAATTCCAATGAAGCTCAAAAATGCTTTGGAACTCTTCCATTGTTCTCGGAATTCTGCTGAAGTTTAAAAATGCTTTGGAACTCTTCCATTGTTCTGGGAATTTGGCTGAAGTTTAACAATGCTTTGGAACTCTTCCTATGTTCTGGGAGTTCTGCTGAAGTTTAGAAATGCTTTGGAACTCTTCCATTGTTCTCGGAATTCCGCTGATGTTTAACAATGCTTTAGAACTCTTCCATTGTTCTCGGAATTCCGCTGATGTTTAACAATGCTCTGGAACTCTTCCATTGTTCTCGGTATTCCGCTGTAGCTTAAAAATGTACTGGAACTCTTCCATTGTTCTCGGAATTCCGCTGAAGTTTTACAATGCTTTGGAACTCATCCATTGTTCTCGTAACACTGTTGATGTTTAATAATGCTTTTGGAACTCTTCCATTGTGCTCGGAGTTCTGCTGAAGTTTAAAAATGCTTTGGAACTCTTCCTATGTTCTGGGAGTTCTGCTGAAGTTTAAAAATGCTTTGGAACTCTTCCATTGTTCTCGCAATTCCGCTGATGTTAAACAATGCTTTAGAACTCTTCCATTGTTCTCGGAATTCCGATGATGTTTAACAATGCTTTGGAACTCTTCCATTGTTCTCGGAATTCTGCTGAAGTTTCAAAATGCTTTGGAACTCTTCCATTGTTCTGGGAATTCGGCTGACGTTTAAAAATGCTTTGGAACTCTTCCTAAATTCCGGGAGTTCTGCTGAAGTTTAAAAATGCATTGGAACTCTTCCATTGTTCTCGGAATTCCGCTGATGTTTAACAATGCTTTGGAACTCTTCCATTGTTCTCAGAATTCCGATGATGTTTAACAATGCTTTGGAACTCTTTCATTGTTCTTGGAATTCCGCTGTAGTTTAAAAATGCATTGGAACTCTTCCACTGTTCTCGGAATTCCGCTGAAGTTTTAGAATGCTTTGGAATTCTTCCATTGTTCTCGGAATTCCGCTAATGTTTAACAATGCTTTGGAACTCTTCCATTGTTCTCGGAATTCCGATGTAGTTTAAAAATGCTTTGGAACTCTTTCATTGTTCTCGGAATTCCGCTGAAATTTAGCCATGCTTTGGAACTCTTCCATTGTTCTCGGAATTCCGCTGAAGTTTAAAAATGCTTTGGAACTCTTCCATTGTTCTCGGAATTCTGCTGAAGTTTCAAAAAGATTTGGAACTATTCCATTGTTCTCAGAATTCCGCTAACATTTAACAATGCTTTGGAACTCTTCCATTGTTCTCGGAATTCCGCTGATGTTTAATAATGCTTTTGGAACTCTTCCATTCTTCTCGGTATTCTGCTGATGTTTATCAAACCTATGGAAATTTTCCATTGTTCTCGGAATTCTGTTGATGTTTAATAATGCTTTTGGAACTCTTCCATTGTTCTCGGAATTCTGCTGAAGTTTCAAAACGCTTTAGAAATCTTCCATTATTCTCAGAATTCTGCTGAAGTTTAAAAATGCTTTGGTACTCTTCCATTGTTCTCAGAATTCCAATGAAGCTTAAAAATGCTTTGGAACTCTTCAATTTTTCTCAGAATTACGCTAAAGTTTAAAAATGCTTTGGAACTCCTCCATTGTTCTCGGAATTCTGCTGAAGTTTAAAAATGCTTTGGAACTCTTCCATTGCTCTGGGAATTCGGCTGAAGTTTAAAAATGCTTTGGAACTCTTCCTATGTTCTGGGATTTCTGCTGAAGTTTAAAAATGCTTTGGAACTCTTCCATTGTTCTCGGAATTCCGCTGATGTTTAACAATGCTTTAGAACTCTTCCATTGTTCTAGGAATTCCGCTGATGTTTAACAATGCTTTGGAACTCTTGCATTGTTCTCGGAATTCCGCTGTAGTTTAAAAATGCACTGGAACTCTTCCATTGTTCTCGGAATTCCACTGAAGTTTTACAATGCTTTGGAACTCTTCCATTTTTCTCTGAATTCTGCTGAAGTTTCAAAATGCTTTGGAACTCTTCCATTGTTCTCGGAATTCCGCTGATGTTTAACGATGCTTTGGAACTCTTCCATTGTTCTCGGAATTCCGCTGTAGTTTAAAAATGCTTTGGAACTGTTTCATTGTTCTCGGAATTCCGCTGAAGTTTAGCCATGCTTTGGAACTCTTCCATTGTTCTCGGAATTCCACTGAAGTTTAAAAATGCTTTGGAACTCCTCCATTGTTCTCGGAATTCTGCTGAAGTTTAAAAATGCTTTGGAACTCTTCCATTGTTCTCGGAATTCCGCTGATGTTTAACAATGCTTTAGAACTCTTCCATTGTTCTCGGAATTCCGCTGATGTTTAACAATGCTTTGGAACTCTTGCATTGTTCTCGGAATTCCGCTGCAGTTTAAAAATGCACTGGAACTCTTCCATTGTTCTCGGAATTCCGCTGAAGTTTTACAATGCTTTGGAACTCATCCATTGTTCTTGTAACTCTGTTGATGTTTAATAATGCTTTTGGAACTCTTCCATTGTGCTCGGAGTTCTGCTGAAGTTTAAAAAAGCTTTGAAACTATTCCATTGTTCTCAGAATTCTGTTGATGTTTAATAATGCTTTTGGAACTCTTCCATTGGCCTCGGATTTCTGCTGAAGTTTAAAAATGCTTTGGAACTCTTCCATTCTTCTCGGTATTCTGCTGATGTTTATCAAACCTTTGGAACTCTTCCATTGTTCTCAGAATTCTGTTGATGTTTAATAATGCTTTTGGAACTCTTCCATTGTTCTCGGAATTCTGCTGAAGTTTCAAAATGCTTTAGAAATCTTCCCTTGTTCTCGGAATTCTGCTGAAGTTTAACAATGCTTTGGAACTCTTCCATTATTCTCAGAATTCTGCTGAAGTTTAAAAATGCTTTGGTACTGTTCCATTGTTCTCAGAATTCCAATGAAGCTTAAAAATGCTTTGGAACTCTTCAATTTTTCTCAGAATCACGCTGAAGTTTAGCCATGCTTTGGAACTCTTCCATTGTTCTCGGAATTCCGCTGAAGTTTAAAAATGCTTTGGAACTCTTCCATGTTATCGGATTTCTGCTGAAGTTTAAAGAAGATTTGGAACTATTCCATTGTTCTCAGAATTCCGCTAATATTTAACAATGCTTTGGAACTCTTCCATTGTTCTCGGAATTCCGCTGATGTTTAATAATGCTTTTGGAACTCTTCCATTGTGCTCGGAATTCTGCTGAAGTTTAAAAATGCTTTGGAACTCTTCCATTGTTCTCGGAATTCCGCTAATGTTTATCAAACCTATGGATCTCTTTCATTGTTCTCGGAATTCGGCTGTAGATTAAAAATGCTTTGGAACTCTTCCATTGTTCTCGGAATTCCGATAATATTTAACAATGCTTTGGAACTCTTCCATGGTTCTCGGAATTCCGCTGTAGTTTAAAAATGCATTGGAACTCTTCCATTGTTCTCGGAATTCCGCTGAAGTTTTAGAATGCTTTTTAGCACTTCCATTTTTCTCGGAATTCTGCTGAAGTTTAAAATCGCTGTGGAACTCTTCCATTGTTCTCGGAATTCCGCTAATGTTTAACAATGCTTTTGGAACTCTTCCATTGTTCTCGGAATTCTGCTTAAGTTTCAAAACGCTTTAGAAATCTTCCATTATTCTCAGAATTCTGCTGAAGTTTAAAAATGCTTTGGTACTCTTCCATTGTTCTCAGAATTCCAATGAAGCTCAAAAATGCTTTGGAACTCTTCCATTGTTCTCGGAATTCTGCTGAAGTTTAAAAATGCTTTGGAACTCTTCCATTGTTCTGGGAATTTGGCTGAAGTTTAACAATGCTTTGGAACTCTTCCTATGTTCTGGGAGTTCTGCTGAAGTTTAGAAATGCTTTGGAACTCTTCCATTGTTCTCGGAATTCCGCTGATGTTTAACAATGCTTTAGAACTCTTCCATTGTTCTCGGAATTCCGCTGATGTTTAACAATGCTCTGGAACTCTTCCATTGTTCTCGGTATTCCGCTGTAGCTTAAAAATGTACTGGAACTCTTCCATTGTTCTCGGAATTCCGCTGAAGTTTTACAATGCTTTGGAACTCATCCATTGTTCTCGTAACACTGTTGATGTTTAATAATGCTTTTGGAACTCTTCCATTGTGCTCGGAGTTCTGCTGAAGTTTAAAAATGCTTTGGAACTCTTCCTATGTTCTGGGAGTTCTGCTGAAGTTTAAAAATGCTTTGGAACTCTTCCATTGTTCTCGCAATTCCGCTGATGTTAAACAATGCTTTAGAACTCTTCCATTGTTCTCGGAATTCCGATGATGTTTAACAATGCTTTGGAACTCTTCCATTGTTCTCGGAATTCTGCTGAAGTTTCAAAATGCTTTGGAACTCTTCCATTGTTCTGGGAATTCGGCTGAAGTTTAAAAATGCTTTGGAACTCTTCCTAAATTCTGGGAGTTCTGCTGAAGTTTAAAAATGCATTGGAACTCTTCCATTGTTCTCGGAATTCCGCTGATGTTTAACAATGCTTTAGAACTCTTCCATTGTTCTCAGAATTCCGATGATGTTTAACAATGCTTTGGAACTCTTTCATTGTTCTCGGAATTCCGCTGTAGTTTAAAAATGCATTGGAACGCTTCCACTGTTCTCGGAATTCCGCTGAAGTTTTAGAATGCTTTGGAATTCTTCCATTGTTCTCGGAATTCCGCTAATGTTTAACAATGCTTTGGAACTCTTCCATTGTTCTCGGAATTCCGATGTAGTTTAAAAATGCTTTGGAACTCTTTCATTGTTCTCGGAATTCCGCTGAAGTTTAGCCATGCTTTGGAACTCTTCCATTGTTCTCGGAATTCCGCTGAAGTTTAAAAATGCTTTGGAACTCTTCCATTGTTCTCGGAATTCTGCTGAAGTTTCAAAAAGATTTGGAACTATTCCATTGTTCTCGGAATTCCGCTAATGTTTAACAATGCTTTGGAACTCTTCCATTGTTCTCGGAATTCCGATGTAGTTTAAAAATGCTTTGGAACTCTTTCATTGTTCTCGGAATTCCGCTGAAGTTTAGCCATGCTTTGGAACTCTTCCATTGTTCTCGGAATTCCGCTGAAGTTTAAAAATGCTTTGGAACTCTTCCATTGTTCTCGGAATTCTGCTGAAGTTTCAAAAAGATTTGGAACTATTCCATTGTTCTCAGAATTCCGCTAACATTTAACAATGCTTTGGAACTCTTCCATTGTTCTCGGAATTCTGCTGAAGTTTCAAAAAGATTTGGAACTATTCCATTGTTCTCGTAATTCCGCTAATGTTTAACAATGCTTTGGAACTCTTCCATTGTTCTCGGAATTCCGATGTAGTTTAAAAATGCTTTGGAACTCTTTCATTGTTCTCGGAATTCCGCTGAAGTTTAGCCATGCTTTGGAACTCTTCCATTGTTCTCGGAATTCCGCTGAAGTTTAAAAATGCTTTGGAACTCTTCCATTGTTCTCGGAATTCTGCTGAAGTTTCAAAAAGATTTGGAACTATTCCATTGTTCTCAGAATTCCGCTAACATTTAACAATGCTTTGGAACTCTTCCATTGTTCTCGGAATTCCGCTGATGTTTAATAATGCTTTTGGAACTCTTCCATTGTTCTCAGAATTCTGCTAATGTTTAACAATGCTTTGGAACTCATCCATTGTTCTCGGAATTCTGTTCATGTTTAATAATGCTTTTGGAACTCTTCCATTGTGCTCGGAATTCTGCTGAAGTTTAAAAATGCTTTGGAACTCTTCCATCGTTCTCGGAATTCCGCTAATGTTTATCAAACCTATGGAACTCTTTCATTGTTCTCGGAATTCCGCTGTAGTTTAAAAATGCTTTGGAACTCTTCCATTGTTCTCGGAATTCCGATAATATTTAACAATGCTTTGGAACTCTTCCATTTTTCTCGGAATTCTGCTGAAGTTTAAAAACGCTTTGGAACTCTTCCATTGTTCTCGGAATTCCGCTAATGTTTAACAATGCTTTGGAACTCTTTCATTGTTCTCGGAATTCAACTGAAGTTTAGCCATGCTTTGGAACTCTTCCATTGTTCTCTGAATTCCGCTGAAGTTTAAAAATGCTTTGGAACTCTTCCATTGTTCTCGGAATTCCACTAATGTTTAACAATGCTTTGGAACTCTTTCATTGTTCTCGGAATTCAACTGAAGTTTAGCCATGCTTTGGAACTCTTCCATTGTTCTCTGAATTCCGCTGAAGTTTAAAAATGCTTTGGAACTCTTCCATTGTTCTCGGAATTCTGCTGAAGTTTAAAAATGCTTTGGAACTCTTCCATTGTTCTCGGAATTCCGCTAATGTTTATCAAACCTATGGAACTCTTTCATTGTTCTCGGAATTCGGCTGTAGTTTAAAAATGCTTTGGAACTCTTCCATTGTTCTCGGAATTCCGATAATATTTAACAATGCTTTGGAACTCTTCCATGGTTCTCGGAATTCCGCTGTAGTTTAAAAATGCATTGGAACTCTTCCATTGTTCTCGGAATTCCGCTGAAGTTTTAGAATGCTTTTTAGCACTTCCATTTTTCTCGGAATTCTGCTGAAGTTTAAAATCGCTGTGGAACTCTTCCATTGTTCTCGGAATTCCGCTAATGTTTAACAATGCTTTTGGAACTCTTCCATTGTTCTCGGAATTCTGCTGAAGTTTCAAAACGCTTTAGAAATCTTCCATTATTCTCAGAATTCTGCTGAAGTTTAAAAATGCTTTGGTACTCTTCCATTGTTCTCAGAATTCCAATGAAGCTCAAAAATGCTTTGGAACTCTTCCATTGTTCTCGGAATTCTGCTGAAGTTTAAAAATGCTTTGGAACTCTTCCATTGTTCTGGGAATTTGGCTGAAGTTTAACAATGCTTTGGAACTCTTCCTATGTTCTGGGAGTTCTGCTGAAGTTTAGAAATGCTTTGGAACTCTTCCATTGTTCTCGGAATTCCGCTGATGTTTAACAATGCTTTAGAACTCTTCCATTGTTCTCGGAATTCCGCTGATGTTTAACAATGCTCTGGAACTCTTCCATTGTTCTCGGTATTCCGCTGTAGCTTAAAAATGCACTGGAACTCTTCCATTGTTCTCGGAATTCCGCTGAAGTTTTACAATGCTTTGGAACTCATCCATTGTTCTCGTAACACTGTTGATGTTTAATAATGCTTTTGGAACTCTTCCATTGTGCTCGGAGTTCTGCTGAAGTTTAAAAATGCTTTGGAACTCTTCCTATGTTCTGGGAGTTCTGCTGAAGTTTAAAAATGCTTTGGAACTCTTCCATTGTTCTCGCAATTCCGCTGATGTTAAACAATGCTTTAGAACTCTTCCATTGTTCTCGGAATTCCAATGATGTTTAACAATGCTTTGGAACTCTTCCCTTGTTCTCGGAATTCTGCTGAAGTTTCAAAATGCTTTGGAACTCTTCCATTGTTCTGGGAATTCGGCTGAAGTTTAAAAATGCTTTGGAACTCTTCCTAAATTCTGGGAGTTCTGCTGAAGTTTAAAAATGCATTGGAACTCTTCCATTGTTCTCGGAATTCCGCTGATGTTTAACAATGCTTTAGAACTCTTCCATTGTTCTCAGAATTCCGATGATGTTTAACAATGCTTTGGAACTCTTTCATTGTTCTCGGAATTCCGCTGTAGTTTAAAAATGCATTGGAACTCTTCCACTGTTCTCGGAATTCCGCTGAAGTTTTAGAATGCTTTGGAATTCTTCCATTGTTCTCGGAATTCCGCTAATGTTTAACAATGCTTTGGAACTCTTCCATTGTTCTCGGAATTCCGATGTAGTTTAAAAATGCTTTGGAACTCTTTCATTGTTCTCGGAATTCCGCTGAAGTTTAGCCATGCTTTGGAACTCTTCCATTGTTCTCGGAATTCCGCTGAAGTTTAAAAATGCTTTGGAACTCTTCCATTGTTCTCGGAATTCTGCTGAAGTTTCAAAAAGATTTGGAACTATTCCATTGTTCTCAGAATTCCGCTAACATTTAACAATGCTTTGGAACTCATCCATTGTTCTCGGAATTCTGTTCATGTTTAATAATGCTTTTGGAACTCTTCCATTGTGCTCGGAATTCTGCTGAAGTTTAAAAATGCTTTGGAACTCTTCCATCGTTCTCGGAATTCCGCTAATGTTTATCAAACCTATGGAACTCTTTCATTGTTCTCGGAATTCCGCTGTAGTTTAAAAATGCTTTGGAACTCTTCCATTGTTCTCGGAATTCCGATAATATTTAACAATGCTTTGGAACTCTTCCATTTTTCTCGGAATTCTGCTGAAGTTTAAAAACGCTTTGGAACTCTTCCATTGTTCTCGGAATTCCGCTAATGTTTAACAATGCTTTGGAACTCTTTCATTGTTCTCGGAATTCAACTGAAGTTTAGCCATGCTTTGGAACTCTTCCATTGTTCTCTGAATTCCGCTGAAGTTTAAAAATGCTTTGTAACTCTTCCATTGTTCTTGGAATTCTGCTGAAGTTTAAAAAAGCTTTGGAACTATTCCATTGTTCTCAGAATTCTGTTGATGTTTAATAATGCTTTTGGAACTCTTCCATTGTGCTCGGATTTCTGCTGAAGTTTAAAAATGCTTTGGAACTCTTCCATTCTTCTCGGTATTCTGCTGATGTTTATCAAACCTATGGAACTTTTCCATTGTTCTCGGAATTCTGTTGATGTTTAATAATGCTTTTGGAACTCTTCCATTGTTCTCGGAATTCTGCTGAAGTTTCAAAACGCTTTAGAAATCTTCCATTATTCTCAGAATTCTGCTGAAGTTTAAAAATGCTTTGGTACTCTTCCATTGTTCTCAGAATTCCAATGAAGCTTAAAAATGCTTTGGAACTCGTCAATTTTTCTCAGAATTACGCTAAAGTTTAAAAATGCTTTGGAACTCCTCCATTGTTCTCGGAATTCCGCTGATGTTTAACAATGCTTTGGAACTCTTGCATTGTTCTCGGAATTCCGCTGTAGTTTAAAAATGCACTGGAACTCTTCCATTTTTCTCTGAATTCTGCTGAAGTTTCAAAATGCTTTGGAACTCTTCCATTTTTCTCTGAATTCTGCTGAAGTTTCAAAATGCTTTGGAACTCTTCCATTGTTCTCGGAATTCCGCTGATGTTTAACGATGCTTTGGAACTCTTCCATTGTTCTCGGAATTCCGCTGTAGTTTAAAAATGCTTTGGAACTGTTTCATTGTTCTCGGAATTCCGCTGAAGTTTAGCCATGCTTTGGAACTCTTCCATTGTTCTCGGAATTCCACTGAAGTTTAAAAATGCTTTGGAACTCCTCCATTGTTCTCGGAATTCTGCTGAAGTTTAAAAATGCTTTGGAACTCTTCCATTGTTCTCGGAATTCCGCTGATGTTTAACAATGCTTTAGAACTCTTCCATTGTTCTCGGAATTCCGCTGATGTTTAACAATGCTTTGGAACTCTTGCATTGTTCTCGGAATTCCGCTGTAGTTTAAAAATGCACTGGAACTCTTCCATTGTTCTCGGAATTCCGCTGAAGTTTTACAATGCTTTGGAACTCATCCATTGTTCTTGTAACTCTGTTGATGTTTAATAATGCTTTTGGAACTCTTCCATTGTGCTTGGAGTTCTGCTGAAGTTTAAAAAAGCTTTGGAACTATTCCATTGTTCTCAGAATTCTGTTGATGTTTAATAATGCTTTTGGAACTCTTCCATTGGCCTCGGATTTCTTCTGAAGTTTAAAAATGCTTTGGAACTCTTCCATTGTTCTCGGAATTCTGCTGAAGTTTCAAAATGCTTTAGAAATCTTCCCTTGTTCTCGGAATTCTGCTGAAGTTTAACAATGCTTTGGAACTCTTCCATTATTCTCAGAATTCTGCTGAAGTTTAAAAATGCTTTGGTACTGTTCCATTGTTCTCAGAATTCCAATGAAGCTTAAAAATGCTTTGGAACTCTTCAATTTTTCTCAGAATCACGCTGAAGTTTAGCCATGCTTTGGAACTCTTCCATTGTTCTCGGAATTCCGCTGAAGTTTAAAAATGCTTTGGAACTCTTCCATTGTTATCGGATTTCTGCTGAAGTTTAAAGAAGATTTGGAACTATTCCATTGTTCTCAGAATTCCGCTAATATTTAACAATGCTTTGGAACTCTTCCATTGTTCTCGGAATTCCGCTGATGTTTAATAATGCTTTTGGAACTCTTCCATTGTTCTCGGAATTCTGCTAATGTTTAACAATGCTTTGGAACTCATCCATTGTTCTCGGAATTCTGTTCATGTTTAATAATGCTTTTGGAACTCTTCCATTGTGCTCGGAATTCTGCTGAAGTTTAAAAATGCTTTGGAACTCTTCCATTGTTCTCGGAATTCCGCTAATGTTTATCAAACCTATGGAACTCTTTCATTGTTCTCGGAATTCGGCTGTAGTTTAAAAATGCTTTGGAACTCTTCCATTGTTCTCGGAATTCCGATAATATTTAAAAATGCTTTGGAACTCTTCCATGGTTCTCGGAATTCCGCTGTAGTTTAAAAATGCATTGGAACTCTTCCATTGTTCTCGGAATTCCGCTGAAGTTTTAGAATGCTTTTTAACACTTCCATTTTTCTCGGAATTCTGCTGAAGTTTAAAATCGCTGTGGAACTCTTCCATTGTTCTCGGAATTCCGCTAATGTTTAACAATGCTTTTGGAACTCTTCCATTGTTCTCGGAATTCTGCTGAAGTTTCAAAATGCTTTAGAAATCTTCCATTATTCTCAGAATTCTGCTGAAGTTTAAAAATGCTTTGGTACTCTTCCATTGTTCTCAGAATTCCAATGAAGCTTAAAAATGCTTTGGAACTCTTCAATTTTTCTCAGAATTACGCTAAAGTTTAAAAATGCTTTGGAACTCCTCCATTGTTCTCGGAATTCTGCTGAAGTTTAAAAATGCTTTGGAACTCTTCCTATGTTCTGGGAGTTCTGCTGAAGTTTAAAAATGCTTTGGAACTCTTCCATTGTTCTCGCAATTCCGCTGATGTTAAACAATGCTTTAGAACTCTTCCATTGTTCTCGGAATTCCGATGATGTTTAACAATGCTTTGGAACTCTTCCATTGTTCTCGGAATTCTGCTGAAGTTTCAAAATGCTTTGGAACTCTTCCATTGTTCTGGGAATTCGGCTGACGTTTAAAAATGCTTTGGAACTCTTCCTAAATTCTGGGAGTTCTGCTGAAGTTTAAAAATGCATTGGAACTCTTCCATTGTTCTCGGAATTCCGCTGATGTTTAACAATGCTTTAGAACTCTTCCATTGTTCTCAGAATTCCGATGATGTTTAACAATGCTTTGGAACTCTTTCATTGTTCTCGGAATTCCGCTGTAGTTTAAAAATGCATTGGAACTCTTCCACTGTTCTCGGAATTCCGCTGAAGTTTTAGAATGCTTTGGAATTCTTCCATTGTTCTCGGAATTCCGCTAATGTTTAACAATGCTTTGGAACTCTTCCATTGTTCTCGGAATTCCGATGTAGTTTAAAAATGCTTTGGAACTCTTTCATTGTTCTCGGAATTCCGCTGAAGTTTAGCCATGCTTTGGAACTCTTCCATTGTTCTCGGAATTCCGCTGAAGTTTAAAAATGCTTTGGAACTCTTCCATTGTTCTCGGAATTCTGCTGAAGTTTCAAAAAGATTTGGAACTATTCCATTGTTCTCAGAATTCCGCTAACATTTAACAATGCTTTGGAACTCTTCCATTGTTCTCGGAATTCCGCTGATGTTTAATAATGCTTTTGGAACTCTTCCATTGTTCTCAGAATTCTGCTAATGTTTAACAATGCTTTGGAACTCATCCATTGTTCTCGGAATTCTGTTCATGTTTAATAATGCTTTTGGAACTCTTCCATTGTGCTCGGAATTCTGCTGAAGTTTAAAAATGCTTTGGAACTCTTCCATCGTTCTCGGAATTCCGCTAATGTTTATCAAACCTATGGAACTCTTTCATTGTTCTCGGAATTCCGCTGTAGTTTAAAAATGCTTTGGAACTCTTCCATTGTTCTCGGAATTCCGATAATATTTAACAATGCTTTGGAACTCTTCCATTTTTCTCGGAATTCTGCTGAAGTTTAAAAACGCTTTGGAACTCTTCCATTGTTCTCAGAATTCCGCTAATGTTTAACAATGCTTTGGAACTCTTTCATTGTTCTTGGAATTCAACTGAAGTTTAGCCATGCTTTCGAACTCTTCCATTGTTCTCTGAATTCCGCTGAAGTTTAAAAATGCTTTGGAACTCTTCCATTGTTCTCGGAATTCTGCTGAAGTTTAGAAAAGCTTTGGAACTATTCCATTGTTCTCAGAATTCTGTTGATGTTTAATAATGCTTTTGGAACTCTTCCATTGTGCTCGGATTTCTGCTGAAGTTTAAAAATGCTTTGGAACTCTTCCATTCTTCTCGGTATTCTGCTGATGTTTATCAAACCTATGGAAATTTTCCATTGTTCTCGGAATTCTGTTGATGTTTAATAATGCTTTTGGAACTCTTCCATTGTTCTCGGAATTCTGCTGAAGTTTCAAAACGCTTTAGAAATCTTCCATTATTCTCAGAATTCTGCTGAAGTTTAAAAATGCTTTGGTACTCTTCCATTGTTCTCAGAATTCCAATGAAGCTTAAAAATGCTTTGGAACTCTTCAATTTTTCTCAGAATTACGCTAAAGTTTAAAAATGCTTTGGAACTCCTCCATTGTTCTCGGAATTCTGCTGAAGTTTAAAAATGCTTTGGAACTCTTCCATTGCTCTGGGAATTCGGCTGAAGTTTAAAAATGCTTTGGAACTCTTCCTATGTTCTGGGATTTCTGCTGAAGTTTAAAAATGCTTTGGAACTCTTCCATTGTTCTCGGAATTCCGCTGATGTTTAACAATGCTTTAGAACTCTTCCATTGTTCTAGGAATTCCGCTGATGTTTAACAATGCTTTGGAACTCTTGCATTGTTCTCGGAATTCCGCTGTAGTTTAAAAATGCACTGGAACTCTTCCATTGTTCTCGGAATTCCTCTGAAGTTTTACAATGCTTTGGAACTCTTCCATTTTTCTCTGAATTCTGCTGAAGTTTCAAAATGCTTTGGAACTCTTCCATTGTTCTCGGAATTCCGCTGATGTTTAACGATGCTTTGGAACTCTTCCATTGTTCTCGGAATTCCGCTGTAGTTTAAAAATGCTTTGGAACTGTTTCATTGTTCTCGGAATTCCGCTGAAGTTTAGCCATGCTTTGGAACTCTTCCATTGTTCTCGGAATTCCACTGAAGTTTAAAAATGCTTTGGAACTCCTCCATTGTTCTCGGAATTCTGCTGAAGTTTAAAAATGCTTTGGAACTCTTCCATTGTTCTCGGAATTCCGCTGATGTTTAACAATGCTTTAGAACTCTTCCATTGTTCTCGGAATTCCGCTGATGTTTAACAATGCTTTGGAACTCTTGCATTGTTCTCGGAATTCCGCTGTAGTTTAAAAATGCACTGGAACTCTTCCATTGTTCCCGGAATTCCGCTGAAGTTTTACAATGCTTTGGAACTCATCCATTGTTCTTGTAACTCTGTTGATGTTTAATAATGCTTTTGGAACTCTTCCATTGTGCTCGGAGTTCTGCTGAAGTTTAAAAAAGCTTTGGAACTATTCCATTGTTCTCAGAATTCTGTTGATGTTTAATAATGCTTTTGGAACTCTTCCATTGGCCTCGGATTTCTGCTGAAGTTTAAAAATGCTTTGGAACTCTTCCATTCTTCTCGGTATTCTGCTGATGTTTATCAAACCTTTGGAACTCTTCCATTGTTCTCAGAATTCTGTTGATGTTTAATAATGCTTTTGGAACTCTTCCATTGTTCTCGGAATTCTGCTGAAGTTTCAAAATGCTTTAGAAATCTTCCCTTGTTCTCGGAATTCTGCTGAAGTTTAACAATGCTTTGGAACTCTTCCATTATTCTCAGAATTCTGCTGAAGTTTAAAAATGCTTTGGTACTGTTCCATTGTTCTCAGAATTCCAATGAAGCTTAAAAATGCTTTGGAACTCTTCAATTTTTCTCAGAATCACGCTGAAGTTTAGCCATGCTTTGGAACTCTTCCATTGTTCTCGGAATTCCGCTGAAGTTTAAAAATGCTTTGGAACTCTTCCATTGTTATCGGATTTCTGCTGAAGTTTAAAGAAGATTTGGAACTATTCCATTGTTCTCAGAATTCCGCTAATATTTAACAATGCTTTGGAACTCTTCCATTGTTCTCGGAATTCCGCTGATGTTTAATAATGCTTTTGGAACTCTTCCATTGTGCTCGGAATTCTGCTGAAGTTTAAAAATGCTTTGGAACTCTTCCATTGTTCTCGGAATTCCGCTAATGTTTATCAAACCTATGGAACTCTTTCATTGTTCTCGGAATTCGGCTGTAGTTTAAAAATGCTTTGGAACTCTTCCATTGTTCTCGGAATTCCGATAATATTTAACAATGCTTTGGAACTCTTCCATGGTTCTCGGAATTCCGCTGTAGTTTAAAAATGCATTTGAACTCTTCCATTGTTCTCGGAATTCCGCTGAAGTTTTAGAATGCTTTTTAACACTTCCATTTTTCTCGGAATTCTGCTGAAGTTTAAAATCGCTGTGGAACTCTTCCATTGTTCTCGGAATTCCGCTAATGTTTAACAATGCTTTTGGAACTCTTCCATTGTTCTCGGAATTCTGCTGAAGTTTCAAAACGCTTTAGAAATCTTCCATTATTCTCAGAATTCTGCTGAAGTTTAAAAATGCTTTGGTACTCTTCCATTGTTCTCAGAATTCCAATGAAGCTTAAAAATGCGTTGGAACTCTTCCATTGTTCTCGTAATTCTGCTGAAGTTTAAAAATGCTTTGGAACTCTTCCATTGTTCTCGCAATTCCGCTGATGTTAAACAATGCTTTAGAACTCTTCCATTGTTCTCGGAATTCCGATGATGTTTAACAATGCTTTGGAACTCTTCCATTGTTCTCGGAATTCTGCTGAAGTTTCAAAATGCTTTGGAACTCTTCCATTGTTCTGGGAATTCGGCTGAAGTTTAAAAATGCTTTGGAACTCTCCCTAAATTCTGGGAGTTCTGCTGAAGTTTAAAAATGCATTGGAACTCTTCCATTGTTCTCGGAATTCCGCTGATGTTTAACAATGCTTTAGAACTCTTCCATTGTTCTCAGAATTCCGATGATGTTTAACAATGCTTTGGAACTCTTTCATTGTTCTCGGAATTCCGCTGTAGTTTAAAAATGCATTGGAACTCTTCCACTGTTCTCGGAATTCCGCTGAAGTTTTAGAATGCTTTGGAATTCTTCCATTGTTCTCGGAATTCCGCTAATGTTTAACAATGCTTTGGAACTCTTCCATTGTTCTCGGAATTCCGATGTAGTTTAAAAATGCTTTGGAACTCTTTCATTGTTCTCGGAATTCCGCTGAAGTTTAGCCATGCTTTGGAACTCTTCCATTGTTCTCGGAATTCTGCTGATGTTTCAAAAAGATTTGGAACTATTCCATTGTTCTCAGAATTCCGCTAACATTTAACAATGCTTTGGAACTCTTCCATTGTTCTCGGAATTCCGCTGATGTTTAATAATGCTTTTGGAACTCTTCCATTGTTCTCAGAATTCTGCTAATGTTTAACAATGCTTTGGAACTCATCCATTGTTCTCGGAATTCTGTTCATGTTTAATAATGCTTTTGGAACTCTTCCATTGTGCTCGGAATTCTGCTGAAGTTTAAAAATGCTTTGGAACTCTTCCATCGTTCTCGGAATTCCGCTAATGTTTATCAAACCTATGGAACTCTTTCATTGTTCTCGGAATTCCGCTGTAGTTTAAAAATGCTTTGGAACTCTTCCATTGTTCTCGGAATTCCGATAATATTTAACAATGCTTTGGAACTCTTCCATTTTTCTCGGAATTCTGCTGAAGTTTAAAAACGCTTTGGAACTCTTCCATTGTTCTCGGAATTCCGCTAATGTTTAACAATGATTTGGAACTCTTTCATTGTTCTCGGAATTCAACTGAAGTTTAGCCATGCTTTGGAACTCTTCCATTGTTCTCTGAATTCCGCTGAAGTTTAAAAATGCTTTGGAACTCTTCCATTGTTCTCGGAATTCTGCTGAAGTTTAAAAAAGCTTTGGAACTATTCCATTGTTCTCAGAATTCTGTTGATGTTTAATAATGCTTTTGGAACTCTTCCATTGTGCTCGGATTTCTGCTGAAGTTTAAAAATGCTTTGGAACTCTTCCATTCTTCTCGGTATTCTGCTGATGTTTATCAAACCTATGGAAATTTTCCATTGTTCTCGGAATTCTGTTGATGTTTAATAATGCTTTTGGAACTCTTCCATTGTTCTCGGAATTCTGCTGAAGTTTCAAAACGCTTTAGAAATCTTCCATTATTCTCAGAATTCTGCTGAAGTTTAAAAATGCTTTGGTACTCTTCCATTGTTCTCAGAATTCCAATGAAGCTTAAAAATGCTTTGGAACTCTTCAATTTTTCTCAGAATTACGCTAAAGTTTAAAAATGCTTTGGAACTCCTCCATTGTTCTCGGAATTCTGCTGAAGTTTAAAAATGCTTTGGAACTCTTCCATTGCTCTGGGAATTCGGCTGAAGTTTAAAAATGTTTTGGAACTCTTCCTATGTTCTGGGATTTCTGCTGAAGTTTAAAAATGCTTTGGAACTCTTCCATTGTTCTCGGAATTCCGCTGATGTTTAACAATGCTTTAGAACTCTTCCATTGTTCTCGGAATTCCGCTGATGTTTAACAATGCTTTGGAACTCTTGCATTGTTCTCGGAATTCCGCTGTAGTTTAAAAATGCACTGGAACTCTTCCATTGTTCTCGGAATTCCACTGAAGTTTTACAATGCTTTGGAACTCTTCCATTTTTCTCTGAATTCTGCTGAAGTTTCAAAATGCTTTGGAACTCTTCCATTGTTCTCGGAATTCCGCTGATGTTTAACGATGCTTTGGAACTCTTCCATTGTTCTCGGAATTCCGCTGTAGTTTAAAAATGCTTTGGAACTGTTTCATTGTTCTCGGAATTCCGCTGAAGTTTAGCCATGCTTTGGAACTCTTCCATTGTTCTCGGAATTCCACTGAAGTTTAAAAATGCTTTGGAACTCCTCCATTGTTCTCGGAATTCTGCTGAAGTTTAAAAATGCTTTGGAACTCTTCCATTGTTCTCGGAATTCCGCTGATGTTTAACAATGCTTTAGAACTCTTCCATTGTTCTCGGAATTCCGCTGATGTTTAACAATGCTTTGGAACTCTTGCATTGTTCTCGGAATTCCGCTGTAGTTTAAAAATGCACTGGAACTCTTCCATTGTTCTCGGAATTCCGCTGAAGTTTTACAATGCTTTGGAACTCATCCATTGTTCTTGTAACTCTGTTGATGTTTAATAATGCTTTTGGAACTCTTCCATTGTGCTCGGAGTTCTGCTGAAGTTTAAAAAAGCTTTGGAACTATTCCATTGTTCTCAGAATTCTGTTGATGTTTAATAATGCTTTTGGAACTCTTCCATTGGCCTCGGATTTCTGCTGAAGTTTAAAAATGCTTTGGAACTCTTCCATTCTTCTCGGTATTCTGCTGATGTTTATCAAACCTTTGGAACTCTTCCATTGTTCTCAGAATTCTGTTGATGTTTAATAATGCTTTTGGAACTCTTCCATTGTTCTCGGAATTCTGCTGAAGTTTCAAAATGCTTTAGAAATCTTCCCTTGTTCTCGGAATTCTGCTGAAGTTTAACAATGCTTTGGAACTCTTCCATTATTCTCAGAATTCTGCTGAAGTTTAAAAATGCTTTGGTACTGTTCCATTGTTCTCAGAATTCCAATGAAGCTTAAAAATGCTTTGGAACTCTTCAATTTTTCTCAGAATCACGCTGAAGTTTAGCCATGCTTTGGAACTCTTCCATTGTTCTCGGAATTCCGCTGAAGTTTAAAAATGCTTTGGAACTCTTCCATTGTTATCGGATTTCTGCTGAAGTTTAAAGAAGATTTGGAACTATTCCATTGTTCTCAGAATTCCGCTAATATTTAACAATGCTTTGGAACTCTTCCATTGTTCTCGGAATTCCGCTGATGTTTAATAATGCTTTTGGAACTCTTCCATTGTGCTCGGAATTCTGCTGAAGTTTAAAAATGCTTTGGAACTCTTCCATTGTTCTCGGAATTCCGCTAATGTTTATCAAACCTATGGAACTCTTTCATTGTTCTCGGAATTCGGCTGTAGTTTAAAAATGCTTTGGAACTCTTCCATTGTTCTCGGAATTCCGATAATATTTAACAATGCTTTGGAACTCTTCCATGGTTCTCGGAATTCCGCTGTAGTTTAAAAATGCATTGGAACTCTTCCATTGTTCTCGGAATTCCGCTGAAGTTTTAGAATGCTTTTTAACACTTCCATTTTTCTCGGAATTCTGCTGAAGTTTAAAATCGCTGTGGAACTCTTCCATTGTTCTCGGAATTCCGCTAATGTTTAACAATGCTTTTGGAACTCTTCCATTGTTCTCGGAATTCTGCTGAAGTTTCAAAACGCTTTAGAAATCTTCCATTATTCTCAGAATTCTGCTGAAGTTTAAAAATGCTTTGGTACTCTTCCATTGTTCTCAGATTTCCAATGAAGCTTAAAAATGCGTTGGAACTCTTCCATTGTTCTCGGAATTCTGCTGAAGTTTAAAAATGCTTTGGAACTCTTCCATTGTTCTCGCAATTCCGCTGATGTTAAACAATGCTTTAGAACTCTTCCATTGTTCTCGGAATTCCGATGATGTTTAACAATGCTTTGGAACTCTTCCATTGTTCTCGGAATTCTGCTGAAGTTTCAAAATGCTTTGGAACTCTTCCATTGTTCTGGGAATTCGGCTGAAGTTTAAAAATGCTTTGGAACTCTCCCTAAATTCTGGGAGTTCTGCTGAAGTTTAAAAATGCATTGGAACTCTTCCATTGTTCTCGGAATTCCGCTGATGTTTAACAATGCTTTAGAACTCTTCCATTGTTCTCAGAATTCCGATGATGTTTAACAATGCTTTGGAACTCTTTCATTGTTCTCGGAATTCCGCTGTAGTTTAAAAATGCATTGGAACTCTTCCACTGTTCTCGGAATTCCGCTGAAGTTTTAGAATGCTTTGGAATTCTTCCATTGTTCTCGGAATTCCGCTAATGTTTAACAATGCTTTGGAACTCTTCCATTGTTCTCGGAATTCCGATGTAGTTTAAAAATGCTTTGGAACTCTTTCATTGTTCTCGGAATTCCGCTGAAGTTTAGCCATGCTTTGGAACTCTTCCATTGTTCTCGGAATTCTGCTGATGTTTCAAAAAGATTTGGAACTATTCCATTGTTCTCAGAATTCCGCTAACATTTAACAATGCTTTGGAACTCTTCCATTGTTCTCGGAATTCCGCTGATGTTTAATAATGCTTTTGGAACTCTTCCATTGTTCTCAGAATTCTGCTAATGTTTAACAATGCTTTGGAACTCATCCATTGTTCTCGGAATTCTGTTCATGTTTAATAATGCTTTTGGAACTCTTCCATTGTGCTCGGAATTCTGCTGAAGTTTAAAAATGCTTTGGAACTCTTCCATCGTTCTCGGAATTCCGCTGTTTATCAAACCTATGGAACTCTTTCATTGTTCTCGGAATTCCGCTGTAGTTTAAAAATGCTTTGGAACTCTTCCATTGTTCTCGGAATTCCGATAATATTTAACAATGCTTTGGAACTCTTCCATTTTTCTCGGAATTCTGCTGAAGTTTAAAAACGCTTTGGAACTCTTCCATTGTTCTCAGAATTCCGCTAATGTTTAACAATGCTTTGGAACTCTTTCATTGTTCTCGGAATTCAACTGAAGTTTTGCCATGCTTTCGAACTCTTCCATTGTTCTCTGAATTCCGCTGAAGTTTAAAAATGCTTTGGAACTCTTCCATTGTTCTCGGAATTCTGCTGAAGTTTAAAAAAGCTTTGGAACTATTCCATTGTTCTCAGAATTCTGTTGATGTTTAATAATGCTTTTGGAACTCTTCCATTGTGCTCGGATTTCTGCTGAAGTTTAAAAATGCTTTGGAACTCTTCCATTCTTCTCGGTATTCTGCTGATGTTTATCAAACCTATGGAAATTTTCCATTGTTCTCGGAATTCTGTTGATGTTTAATAATGCTTTTGGAACTCTTCCATTGTTCTCGGAATTCTGCTGAAGTTTCAAAACGCTTTAGAAATCTTCCATTATTCTCAGAATTCTGCTGAAGTTTAAAAATGCTTTGGTACTCTTCCATTGTTCTCAGAATTCCAATGAAGCTTAAAAATGCTTTGGAACTCTTCAATTTTTCTCAGAATTACGCTAAAGTTTAAAAATGCTTTGGAACTCCTCCATTGTTCTCGGAATTCTGCTGAAGTTTAAAAATGCTTTGGAACTCTTCCATTGCTCTGGGAATTCGGCTGAAGTTTAAAAATGTTTTGGAACTCTTCCTATGTTCTGGGATTTCTGCTGAAGTTTAAAAATGCTTTGGAACTCTTCCATTGTTCTCGGAATTCCGCTGATGTTTAACAATGCTTTAGAACTCTTCCATTGTTCTCGGAATTCCGCTGATGTTTAACAATGCTTTGGAACTCTTGCATTGTTCTCGGAATTCCGCTGTAGTTTAAAAATGCACTGGAACTCTTCCATTGTTCTCGGAATTCCACTGAAGTTTTACAATGCTTTGGAACTCTTCCATTTTTCTCTGAATTCTGCTGAAGTTTCAAAATGCTTTGGAACTCTTCCATTGTTCTCGGAATTCCGCTGATGTTTAACGATGCTTTGGAACTCTTCCATTGTTCTCGGAATTCCGCTGTAGTTTAAAAATGCTTTGGAACTGTTTCATTGTTCTCGGAATTCCGCTGAAGTTTAGCCATGCTTTGGAACTCTTCCATTGTTCTCGGAATTCCACTGAAGTTTAAAAATGCTTTGGAACTCCTCCATTGTTCTCGGAATTCTGCTGAAGTTTAAAAATGCTTTGGAACTCTTCCATTGTTCTCGGAATTCCGCTGATGTTTAACAATGCTTTAGAACTCTTCCATTGTTCTCGGAATTCCGCTGATGTTTAACAATGCTTTGGAACTCTTGCATTGTTCTCGGAATTCCGCTGTAGTTTAAAAATGCACTGGAACTCTTCCATTGTTCTCGGAATTCCGCTGAAGTTTTACAATGCTTTGGAACTCATCCATTGTTCTTGTAACTCTGTTGATGTTTAATAATGCTTTTGGAACTCTTCCATTGTGCTCGGAGTTCTGCTGAAGTTTAAAAAAGCTTTGGAACTATTCCATTGTTCTCAGAATTCTGTTGATGTTTAATAATGCTTTTGGAACTCTTCCATTGGCCTCGGATTTCTGCTGAAGTTTAAAAATGCTTTGGAACTCTTCCATTCTTCTCGGTATTCTGCTGATGTTTATCAAACCTTTGGAACTCTTCCATTGTTCTCAGAATTCTGTTGATGTTTAATAATGCTTTTGGAACTCTTCCATTGTTCTCGGAATTCTGCTGAAGTTTCAAAATGCTTTAGAAATCTTCCCTTGTTCTCGGAATTCTGCTGAAGTTTAACAATGCTTTGGAACTCTTCCATTATTCTCAGAATTCTGCTGAAGTTTAAAAATGCTTTGGTACTGTTCCATTGTTCTCAGAATTCCAATGAAGCTTAAAAATGCTTTGGAACTCTTCAATTTTTCTCAGAATCACGCTGAAGTTTAGCCATGCTTTGGAACTCTTCCATTGTTCTCGGAATTCCGCTGATGTTTAATAATGCTTTTGGAACTCTTCCATTGTTCTCGGAATTCTGCTAATGTTTAACAATGCTTTGGAACTCATCCATTGTTCTCGGAATTCTGTTCATGTTTAATAATGCTTTTGGAACTCTTCCATTGTGCTCGGAATTCTGCTGAAGTTTAAAAATGCTTTGGAACTCTTCCATTGTTCTCGGAATTCCGCTAATGTTTATCAAACCTATGGAACTCTTTCATTGTTCTCGGAATTCGGCTGTAGTTTAAAAATGCTTTGGAACTCTTCCATTGTTCTCGGAATTCCGATAATATTTAACAATGCTTTGGAACTCTTCCATGGTTCTCGGAATTCCGCTGTAGTTTAAAAATGCATTGGAACTCTTCCATTGTTCTCGGAATTCCGCTGAAGTTTTAGAATGCTTTTTAACACTTCCATTTTTCTCGGAATTCTGCTGAAGTTTAAAATCGCTGTGGAACTCTTCCATTGTTCTCGGAATTCCGCTAATGTTTAACAATGCTTTTGGAACTCTTCCATTGTTCTCGGAATTCTGCTGAAGTTGCAAAACGCTTTAGAAATCTTCCATTATTCTCAGAATTCCAATGAAGCTTAAAAATGCTTTGGAACTCTTCAATTTTTCTCAGAATTACGCTAAAGTTTAAAAATGCTTTGGAACTCCTCCATTGTTCTCAGAATTCTGCTGAAGTTTAAAAGTGCTTTGGAACTCTTCCATTGTTCTGGGAATTTGGCTGAAGTTTAAAAATGCTTTTGAACTCTTCCTATGTTCTGGGAGTTCTGCTGAAGTTTAAAAATGCTTTGGAACTCTTCCATTGTTCTCGGAATTCCGCTGATGTTTAACAATGCTTTAGAACTCTTCCATTGTTCTTGGAATTCCGCTGATGTTTAACAATGCTTTGGAACTCTTCCATTGTTCTCGGAATTCCGCTGTAGCTTAAAAATGCACTGGAACTCTTCCATTGTTCTCGGAATTCCGCTGAAGTTTTACAATGCTTTGGAACTCATCCATTGTTCTCGTTGATGTTGATGTTGATGTATAATAATGCTTTTGGAAATCTTCCATTGTGCTCGGAGTTCTGCTGTAGTTTAAAAATGCTTTGGAACGCTTCCATTGTTCTGGGAATTCGGCTGAAGTTTAAAAATGCTTTGGAACACTTCCTATGTTCTGGGAGTTCTGTTGAAGTTTAAAAATGCTTTGGAACTCTTCCATTGTTCTCGCAATTCCGCTGATGTTAAACAATGCTTTAGAACTCTTCCATTGTTCTCGGAATTCCGATGATGTTTAACAATGCTTTGGAACTCTTCCATTGTTCTCGGAATTCCACTGAAGTTTTACAATGCTTTGGAACTCTTCCATTTTTCTCTGAATTCTGCTGAAGTTTCAAAATGCTTTGGAACTCTTCCATTGTTCTCGGAATTCCGCTGATGTTTAACGATGCTTTGGAACTCTTCCATTGTTCTCGGAATTCCGCTGTAGTTTAAAAATGCTTTGGAACTGTTTCATTGTTCTCGGAATTCCGCTGAAGTTTAGCCATGCTTTGGAACTCTTCCATTGTTCTCGGAATTCCACTGAAGTTTAAAAATGCTTTGGAACTCCTCCATTGTTCTCGGAATTCTGCTGAAGTTTAAAAATGCTTTGGAACTCTTCCATTGTTCTCGGAATTCCGCTGATGTTTAACAATGCTTTAGAACTCTTCCATTGTTCTCGGAATTCCGCTGATGTTTAACAATGCTTTGGAACTCTTGCATTGTTCTCGGAATTCCGCTGTAGTTTAAAAATGCACTGGAACTCTTCCATTGTTCTCGGTATCCGCTGAAGTTTTACAATGCTTTGGAACTCATCCATTGTTCTTGTAACTCTGTTGATGTTTAATAATGCTTTTGGAACTCTTCCATTGTGCTCGGAGTTCTGCTGAAGTTTAAAAAAGCTTTGGAACTATTCCATTGTTCTCAGAATTCTGTTGATGTTTAATAATGCTTTTGGAACTCTTCCATTGGCCTCGGATTTCTGCTGAAGTTTAAAAATGCTTTGGAACTCTTCCATTCTTCTCGGTATTCTGCTGATGTTTATCAAACCTTTGGAACTCTTCCATTGTTCTCAGAATTCTGTTGATGTTTAATAATGCTTTTGGAACTCTTCCATTGTTCTCGGAATTCTGCTGAAGTTTCAAAATGCTTTAGAAATCTTCCCTTGTTCTCGGAATTCTGCTGAAGTTTAACAATGCTTTGGAACTCTTCCATTATTCTCAGAATTCTGCTGAAGTTTAAAAATGCTTTGGTACTGTTCCATTGTTCTCAGAATTCCAATGAAGCTTAAAAATGCTTTGGAACTCTTCAATTTTTCTCAGAATCACGCTGAAGTTTAGCCATGCTTTGGAACTCTTCCATTGTTCTCGGAATTCCGCTGATGTTTAATAATGCTTTTGGAACTCTTCCATTGTTCTCGGAATTCTGCTAATGTTTAACAATGCTTTGGAACTCATCCATTGTTCTCGGAATTCTGTTCATGTTTAATAATGCTTTTGGAACTCTTCCATTGTGCTCGGAATTCTGCTGAAGTTTAAAAATGCTTTGGAACTCTTCCATTGTTCTCGGAATTCCGCTAATGTTTATCAAACCTATGGAACTCTTTCATTGTTCTCGGAATTCGGCTGTAGTTTAAAAATGCTTTGGAACTCTTCCATTGTTCTCGGAATTCCGATAATATTTAACAATGCTTTGGAACTCTTCCATGGTTCTCGGAATTCCGCTGTAGTTTAAAAATGCATTGGAACTCTTCCATTGTTCTCGGAATTCCGCTGAAGTTTTAGAATGCTTTTTAACACTTCCATTTTTCTCGGAATTCTGCTGAAGTTTAAAATCGCTGTGGAACTCTTCCATTGTTCTCGGAATTCCGCTAATGTTTAACAATGCTTTTGGAACTCTTCCATTGTTCTCGGAATTCTGCTGAAGTTGCAAAACGCTTTAGAAATCTTCCATTATTCTCAGAATTCCAATGAAGCTTAAAAATGCTTTGGAACTCTTCAATTTTTCTCAGAATTACGCTAAAGTTTAAAAATGCTTTGGAACTCCTCCATTGTTCTCAGAATTCTGCTGAAGTTTAAAAGTGCTTTGGAACTCTTCCATTGTTCTGGGAATTTGGCTGAAGTTTAAAAATGCTTTTGAACTCTTCCTATGTTCTGGGAGTTCTGCTGAAGTTTAAAAATGCTTTGGAACTCTTCCATTGTTCTCGGAATTCCGCTGATGTTTAACAATGCTTTAGAACTCTTCCATTGTTCTTGGAATTCCGCTGATGTTTAACAATGCTTTGGAACTCTTCCATTGTTCTCGGAATTCCGCTGTAGCTTAAAAATGCACTGGAACTCTTCCATTGTTCTCGGAATTCCGCTGAAGTTTTACAATGCTTTGGAACTCATCCATTGTTCTCGTTGATGTTGATGTTGATGTATAATAATGCTTTTGGAAATCTTCCATTGTGCTCGGAGTTCTGCTGTAGTTTAAAAATGCTTTGGAACGCTTCCATTGTTCTGGGAATTCGGCTGAAGTTTAAAAATGCTTTGGAACACTTCCTATGTTCTGGGAGTTCTGTTGAAGTTTAAAAATGCTTTGGAACTCTTCCATTGTTCTCGCAATTCCGCTGATGTTAAACAATGCTTTAGAACTCTTCCATTGTTCTCGGAATTCCGATGATGTTTAACAATGCTTTGGAACTCTTCCATTGTTCTCGGAATTCTGCTGAAGTTTAAAAATGCTTTGGAACTCTTCCATTGTTCTGGGAATTTGGCTGAAGTTTAAAAATGCTTTGGAACTCTTCCTAAGTTCTGGGAGTTCTGCTGAAGTTTAAAAATGCATTGGAACTCTTCCATTGTTCTCGGAATTCCGCTGATGTTTAACAATGCTTTAGAACTCTTCCATTGTTCTCGGAATTCCGATGATGTTTAACAATGCTTTGGAACTCTTTCATTGTTCTCGGAATTCCGTTTTAGTTTAAAAATGCATTGGAACTCTTCCACTGTTCTCGGAATTCCGCTGAAGTTTTAGAATGCTTTGGAATTCTTCCATTGTTCTCGGAATTCCGCTAATGTTTAACAATGCTTTGGAACTCTTCCATTGTTCTCGGAATTCCGCTGTAGTTTAAAAATGCTTTGGAACTCTTCCATTGTTCTCGGAATTCCGCTGAAGTTTAAAAATGCTTTGGAACTCTTCCATTGTTCTCGGAATTCTGCTGAAGTTTCAAAAAGATTTGGAACTATTCCATTGTTCTCAGAATTCCGCTAATATTTAACAATGCTTTGGAACTCTTCCATTGTTCTCAGAATTCCGCTGATGTTTAATAATGCTTTTGGAACTCTTCCATTGTTCTCAGAATTCTGCTAATGTTTAACAATGCTTTGGAACTCATCCATTGTTCTCGGAAATCTGTTCATGTTTAATAATGCTTTTGGAACTCTTCCACTGTGCTAGGAATTCTGCTGAAGTTTAAAAATGCTTTGGAACTCTTCCATCGTTCTCGGAATTCCGCTAATGTTTATCAAACCTATGGAACTCTTTCATTGTTCTCGGAATTCTGCTGAAGTTTAAAAATGCTTTGGAACTCCTCCATTGTTCTCGGAATTCTGATAATATTTAACAATGCTTTGGAACTCTTCCATTGTTCTCGGAATTCCGCTGTAGTTTAAAAATGCATTGGAACTCTTCCATTGTTCTCGGAATTCCGCTGAAGTTTTAGAATGCTTTTTAACACTTCAATTTTTCTCGGAATTTTGCTGAAATTTAAAAACGCTTTGGAACTCTTCCATTGTTCTCGGAATTCCGCTAATGTTTAACAATGCTTTGGAACTCTTTCTTTGTTCTCGGAATTCAACTGAAGTTTAGCCATGCTTTGGAACTCTTCCATTGTTCTCGGAATTCCGCTGAAGTTTAAAAATGCTTTGGAACTCTTCCATTGTTCTCGGAATTCTGCTGAAGTTTAAAAAAGCTTTGGAACTATTCCATTGTTCTCAGAATTCTGTTGATGTTTAATAATGCTTTTGGAACTCTTCCATTGTGCTCGGATTTCTGCTGAAGTTTAAAAATGCTTTGGAACTCTTCCATTCTTCTCGGTATTCTGCTGATGTTTATCAAACCTATGGAACTTTTCCATTGTTCTCGGAATTCTGTTGATGTTTAATAATGCTTTTGGAACTCTTCCATTGTTCTCGGAATTCTGCTGAAGTTTCAAAACACTTTAGAAATCTTCCATTATTCTCAGAATTCTGCTGAAGTTTAAAAATGCTTTGGTACTCTTCCATTGTTCTCAGAATTCCAATGAAGCTTAAAAATGCTTTGGAACTCTTCCATTGTTCTCGGAATTCTGCTGAAGTTTAAAAGTGCTTTGGAACTCTTCCATTGTTCTGGGAATTTGGCTGAAGTTTAAAAATGCTTTGGAACTCTTCCTATGTTCTGGGAGTTCTGCTGAAGTTTAAAAATGCTTTGGAACTCTTCCATTGTTCTCGGAATTCCGCTGAAGTTTAAAAGTGCTTTGGAACTCTTCCATTGTTCTGGGAATTTGGCTGAAGTTTAAAAATGCTTTGGAACTCTTCCTATTTTCTGGGAGTTCTGCTGAAGTTTAAAAATGCTTTGGAACTCTTCCATTGTTCTGGGAATTCCGCTGATGTTTAACAATGCTTTGGAGCTCTTCCATTGTTCTGGGAATTCGGCTGAAGATTAAAAATGCTTTGGAGCTCTTCCTATGTTCTGGGAGTTCTGCTGAAGTTTAAAAATGCTTTAGAACTCTTCCATTGTTCTCGGAATTCCGCTGATGTCTAACAATGCTTTGGAACTCTTCCATTGTTCTCCGAATTCCGCTGTAGTTTAAAAATGCATTGGAACTTTTCCATTGTTCTCGGAATTCCGCTGAAGTTTTACAATGCTTTGGAACTCTTCCATTGTTCTCGGAATTCCGCTGAAGTTTAACAATGCTTTGGAACTCTTCCTATGTTCTGGGAGTTCTGCTGAAGTTTAAAAATGCTTTGGAACTCTTCCATTGTTCTCGGAATTCCACTGAAGTTTAAAAATGTTTTGGAACTCCTCCATTGTTCTCGGAATTCTGCTGAAGTTTAAAAATGCTTTGGAACTCTTCCATTGTTCTGGGAATTTGGCTGAAGTTTAACAATGCTTTGGAACTCTTCCTATGTTCTGGGAGTTCTGCTGAAGTTTAAAAATGCTTTGGAACTCTCCCATTGTTCTCGGAATTCCGCTGATGTTTAACAATGCTTTAGAACTCTTCCATTTTTCTCGGAATTCCGCTGATGTTTAACAATGCTTTGGAACTCTTCCATTGTTCTCGGTATTCCGCTGTAGCTTAAAAATGCACTGGAACTCTTCCATTGTTCTCGGAATTCCGCTGAAGTTTTACAATGCTTTGGAACTCATCCATTGTTCTCGTAACACTGTTGATGTTTAATAATGCTTTTGGAACTCTTCCATTGTGCTCGGAGTTCTGCTGAAGTTTAAAAATGCTTTGGAACTCTTCCTATGTTCTGGGAGTTCTGCTGAAGTTTAAAAATGCTTTGGAACTCTTCCATTGTTCTCGCAATTCCGCTGATGTTAAACAATGCTTTAGAACTCTTCCATTGTTCTCGGAATTCCGATGATGTTTAACAATGCTTTGGAACTCTTCCATTGTTCTGGGAATTCGGCTGAAGTTTAAAAATGCTTTGGAACTCTTCCTAAATTCTGGGAGTTCTGCTGAAGTTTAAAAATGCATTGGAACTCTTCCATTGTTCTCGGAATTCCGCTGATGTTTAACAATGCTTTAGAACTCTTCCATTGTTCTCAGAATTCCGATGATGTTTAACAATGCTTTGGAACTCTTTCATTGTTCTCGGAATTCCGCTGTAGTTTAAAAATGCATTGGAACTCTTCCACTGTTCTCGGAATTCCGCTGAAGTTTTAGAATGCTTTGGAATTCTTCCATTGTTCTCGGAATTCCGCTAATGTTTAACAATGCTTTGGAACTCTTCCATTGTTCTCGGAATTCCGATGTAGTTTAAAAATGCTTTGGAACTCTTTCATTGTTCTCGGAATTCCGCTGAAGTTTAGCCATGCTTTGGAACTCTTCCATTGTTCTCGGAATTCCGCTGAAGTTTAAAAATGCTTTGGAACTCTTCCATTGTTCTCGGAATTCTGCTGAAGTTTCAAAAAGATTTGGAACTATTCCATTGTTCTCAGAATTCCGCTAACATTTAACAATGCTTTGGAACTCTTCCATTGTTCTCGGAATTCCGCTGATGTTTAATAATGCTTTTGGAACTCTTCCATTGTTCTCAGAATTCTGCTAATGTTTAACAATGCTTTGGAACTCATCCATTGTTCTCGGAATTCTGTTCATGTTTAATAATGCTTTTGGAACTCTTCCATTGTGCTCGGAATTCTGCTGAAGTTTAAAAATGCTTTGGAACTCTTCCATCGTTCTCGGAATTCCGCTAATGTTTATCAAACCTATGGAACTCTTTCATTGTTCTCGGAATTCCGCTGTAGTTTAAAAATGCTTTGGAACTCTTCCATTGTTCTCGGAATTCCGATAATATTTAACAATGCTTTGGAACTCTTCCATTGTTCTCGGAATTCTGCTGAAGTTTAAAAATGCTTTGGAACTCTTCCATTGTTCTCGGAATTCCGCTGATGTTTAACAATGCTTTAGAACTCTTCCATTGTTCTCGGAATTCCGCTGATGTTTAACAATGCTTTGGAACTCTTGCATTGTTCTCGGAATTCCGCTGTAGTTTAAAAATGCACTGGAACTCTTCCATTGTTCTCGGAATTCCACTGAAGTTTTACAATGCTTTGGAACTCTTCCTTTTTTCTCTGAATTCTGCTGAAGTTTCAAAATGCTTTGGAACTCTTCCATTGTTCTCGGAATTCCGCTGATGTTTAACGATGCTTTGGAACTCTTCCATTGTTCTCGGAATTCCGCTGTAGTTTAAAAATGCTTTGGAACTGTTTCATTGTTCTCGGAATTCCGCTGAAGTTTAGCCATGCTTTGGAACTCTTCCATTGTTCTCGGAATTCCACTGAAGTTTAAAAATGCTTTGGAACTCCTCCATTGTTCTCGGAATTCTGCTGAAGTTTAAAAATGCTTTGGAACTCTTCCATTGTTCTCGGAATTCCGCTGATGTTTAACAATGCTTTAGAACTCTTCCATTGTTCTCGGAATTCCGCTGATGTTTAACAATGCTTTGGAACTCTTGCATTGTTCTCGGAATTCCGCTGTAGTTTAAAAATGCACTGGAACTCTTCCATTGTTCTCGGAATTCCGCTGAAGTTTTACAATGCTTTGGAACTCATCCATTGTTCTTGTAACTCTGTTGATGTTTAATAATGCTTTTGGAACTCTTCCATTGTGCTCGGAGTTCTGCTGAAGTTTAAAAAAGCTTTGGAATTATTCCATTGTTCTCAGAATTCTGTTGATGTTTAATAATGCTTTTGGAACTCTTCCATTGGCCTCGGATTTCTGCTGAAGTTTAAAAATGCTTTGGAACTCTTCCATTCTTCTCGGTATTCTGCTGATGTTTATCAAACCTTTGGAACTCTTCCATTGTTCTCAGAATTCTGTTGATGTTTAATAATGCTTTTGGAACTCTTCCATTGTTCTCGGAATTCTGCTGAAGTTTCAAAATGCTTTAGAAATCTTCCCTTGTTCTCGGAATTCTGCTGAAGTTTAACAATGCTTTGGAACTCTTCCATTATTCTCAGAATTCTGCTGAAGTTTAAAAATGCTTTGGTACTGTTCCATTGTTCTCAGAATTCCAATGAAGCTTAAAAATGCTTTGGAACTCTTCAATTTTTCTCAGAATCACGCTGAAGTTTAGCCATGCTTTGGAACTCTTCCATTGTTCTCGGAATTCCGCTGAAGTTTAAAAATGCTTTGGAACTCTTCCATTGTTATCGGATTTCTGCTGAAGTTTAAAGAAGATTTGGAACTATTCCATTGTTCTCAGAATTCCGCTAATATTTAACAATGCTTTCGAACTCTTCCATTGTTCTCGGAATTCCGCTGATGTTTAATAATGCTTTTGGAACTCTTCCATTGTTCTCGGAATTCTGCTAATGTTTAACAATGCTTTGGAACTCATCCATTGTTCTCGGAATTCTGTTCATGTTTAATAATGCTTTTGGAACTCTTCCATTGTGCTCGGAATTCTGCTGAAGTTTAAAAATGCTTTGGAACTCTTCCATTGTTCTCGGAATTCCGCTAATGTTTATCAAACCTATGGAACTCTTTCATTGTTCTCGGAATTCGGCTGTAGTTTAAAAATGCTTTGGAACTCTTCCATTGTTCTCGGAATTCCGATAATATTTAACAATGCTTTGGAACTCTTCCATGGTTCTCGGAATTCCGCTGTAGTTTAAAAATGCATTGGAACTCTTCCATTGTTCTCGGAATTCCGCTATAGTTTTAGAATGCTTTTTAACACTTCCATTTTTCTCGGAATTCTGCTGAAGTTTAAAATCGCTGTGGAAAACTTCCATTGTTCTCGGAATTCCGCTAATGTTTAACAATGCTTTTGGAACTCTTCCATTGTTCTCGGAATTCTGCTGAAGTTGCAAAACGCTTTAGAAATCTTCCATTATTCTCAGAATTCCAATGAAGCTTAAAAATGCTTTGGAACTCTTCAATTTTTCTCAGAATTACGCTAAAGTTTAAAAATGCTTTGGAACTCCTCCATTGTTCTCGGAATTCTGCTGAAGTTTAAAAGTGCTTTGGAACTCTTCCATTGTTCTGGGAATTTGGCTGAAGTTTAAAAATGCTTTTGAACTCTTCCTATGTTCTGGGAATTCTGCTGAAGTTTAAAAATGCTTTGGAACTCTTCCATTGTTCTCGGAATTCCGCTGATGTTTAACAATGCTTTAGAACTCTTCCATTGTTCTTGGAATTCCGCTGATGTTTAACAATGCTTTGGAACTCTTCCATTGTTCTCGGAATTCCGCTGTAGCTTAAAAATGCACTGGAACTCTTCCATTGTTCTCGGAATTCCGCTGAAGTTTTACAATGCTTTGGAACTCATCCATTGTTCTCGTTGATGTTGATGTTGATGTTTAATAATGCTTTTGGAAATCTTCCATTGTGCTCGGAGTTCTGCTGTAGTTTAAAAATGCTTTGGAACGCTTCCATTGTTCTGGGAATTCGGCTGAAGTTTAAAAATGCTTTGGAACTCTTCCTATGTTCTGGGAGTTCTGCTGAAGTTTAAAAATGCTTTGGAACTCTTCCATTGTTCTCGCAATTCCGCTGATGTTAAACAATGCTTTAGAATTCTTCCATTGTTCTCGGAATTCCGATGATGTTTAACAATGCTTTGGAACTCTTCCATTGTTCTCGGAATTCTGCTGAAGTTTAAAAATGCTTTGGAACTCTTCCATTGTTCTGGGAATTTGGCTGAAGTTTAAAAATGCTTTGGAACTCTTAATAAGTTCTGGGAGTTCTGCTGAAGTTTAAAAATGCATTGGAACTCTTCCATTGTTCTCGGAATTCCGCTGATGTTTAACAATGCTTTAGAACTCTTCCATTGTTCTCGGAATTCCGATGATGTTTAACAATGCTTTGGAACTCTTTCATTGTTCTCGGAATTCCGTTTTAGTTTAAAAATGCATTGGAACTCTTCCACTGTTCTCGGAATTCCGCTGAAGTTTTAGAATGCTTTGGAATTCTTCCATTGTTCTCGGAATTCCGCTAATGTTTAACAATGCTTTGGAACTCTTCCATTGTTCTCGGAATTCCGCTGTAGTTTAAAAATGCTTTGGAACTCTTCCATTGTTCTCGGAATTCCGCTGAAGTTTAAAAATGCTTTGGAACTCTTCCATTGTTCTCGGAATTCTGCTGAAATTTCAAAAAGATTTGGAACTATTCCATTGTTCTCAGAATTCCGCTAATATTTAACAATGCTTTGGAACTCTTCCATTGTTCTCAGAATTCCGCTGATGTTTAATAATGCTTTTGGAACTCTTCCATTGTTCTCAGAATTCTGCTAATGTTTAACAATGCTTTGGAACTCATCCATTGTTCTCGGAAATCTGTTAATGTTTAATAATGCTTTTGGAACTCTTCCACTGTGCTAGGAATTCTGCTGAAGTTTAAAAATGCTTTGGAACTCTTCCATCGTTCTCGGAATTCCGCTAATGTTTATCAAACCTATGGATCTCTTTCATTGTTCTCGGAATTCTGCTGAAGTTTAAAAATGCTTTGGAACTCCTCCATTGTTCTCGGAATTCTGATAATATTTAACAATGCTTTGGAACTCTTCCATTGTTCTCGGAATTCCGCTGTAGTTTAAAAATGCATTGGAACTCTTCCATTGTTCTCGGAATTCCGCTGAAGTTTTAGAATGCTTTTTAACACTTCAATTTTTCTCGGAATTTTGCTGAAGTTTAAAAACGCTTTGGAACTCTTCCATTGTTCTCGGAATTCCGCTAATGTTTAACAATGCTTTGGAACTCTTTCTTTGTTCTCGGAATTCAACTGAAGTTTAGCCATGCTTTGGAACTCTTCCATTGTTCTCGGAATTCCGCTGAAGTTTAAAAATGCTTTGGAACTCTTCCATTGTTCTCGGAATTCTGCTGAAGTTTAAAAAAGCTTTGGAACTATTCCATTGTTCTCAGAATTCTGTTGATGTTTAATAATGCTTTTGGAACTCTTCCATTGTGCTCGGATTTCTGCTGAAGTTTAAAAATGCTTTGGAACTCTTCCATTCTTCTCGGTATTCTGCTGATGTTTATCAAACCTATGGAACTTTTCCATTGTTCTCGGAATTCTGTTGATGTTTAATAATGCTTTTGGAACTCTTCCATTGTTCTCGGAATTCTGCTGAAGTTTCAAAACACTTTAGAAATCTTCCATTATTCTCAGAATTCTGCTGAAGTTTAAAAATGCTTTGGTACTCTTCCATTGTTCTCAGAATTCCAATGAAGCTTAAAAATGCTTTGGAACTTTTCCATTGTTCTCGGAATTCTGCTGAAGTTTAAAAGTGCTTTGGAACTCTTCCATTGTTCTGGGAATTTGGCTGAAGTTTAAAAATGCTTTGGAACTCTTCCTATGTTCTGGGAGTTCTGCTGAAGTTTAAAAATGCTTTGGAACTCTTCCATTGTTCTCGGAATTCCGCTGAAGTTTAAAAGTGCTTTGGAACTCTTCCATTGTTCTGGGAATTTGGCTGAAGTTTAAAAATGCTTTGGAACTCTTCCTATTTTCTGGGAGTTCTGCTGAAGTTTAAAAATGCTTTAGAACTCTTCCATTGTTCTCGGAATTCCGCTGATGTCTAACAATGCTTTGGAACTCTTCCATTGTTCTCCGAATTCCGCTGTAGTTTAAAAATGCATTGGAACTTTTCCATTGTTCTCGGAATTCCGCTGAAGTTTTACAATGCTTTGGAACTCTTCCATTGTTCTCGGAATTCCGCTGAAGTTTAACAATGCTTTGGAACTCTTCCTATGTTCTGGGAGTTCTGCTGAAGTTTAAAAATGCTTTGGAACTCTTCCATTGTTCTCGGAATTCCGCTGAAGTTTAGCCATGCTTTGGAACTCTTCCATTGTTCTCGGAATTCCACTGAAGTTTAAAAATGCTTTGGAACTCCTCCATTGTTCTCGGAATTCTGCTGAAGTTTAAAAATGCTTTGGAACTCTTCCATTGTTCTGGGAATTTGGCTGAAGTTTAACAATGCTTTGGAACTCTTCTTATGTTCTGGGAGTTCTGCTGAAGTTTAAAAATGCTTTGGAACTCTTCCATTGTTCTCGGAATTCCACTGATGTTTAACAATGCTTTAGAACTCTTCCATTTTTCTCGGAATTCCGCTGATGTTTAACAATGCTTTGGAACTCTTCCATTGTTCTCGGTATTCCGCTGTAGCTTAAAAATGCACTGGAACTCTTCCATTGTTCTCGGAATTCCGCTGAAGTTTTACAATGCTTTGGAACTCATCCATTGTTCTCGTAACACTGTTGATGTTTAATAATGCTTTTGGAACTCTTCCATTGTGCTCGGAGTTCTGCTGAAGTTTAAAAATGCTTTGGAACTCTTCCTATGTTCTGGGAGTTCTGCTGAAGTTTAAAAATGCTTTGGAACTCTTCCATTGTTCTCGCAATTCCGCTGATGTTAAACAATGCTTTAGAACTCTTCCATTGTTCTCGGAATTCCGATGATGTTTAACAATGCTTTGGAACTCTTCCATTGTTCTCGGAATTCTGCTGAAGATTCAAAATGCTTTGGAACTCTTCCATTGTTCTGGGAATTCGGCTGAAGTTTAAAAATGCTTTGGAACTCTTCCTAAATTCTGGGAGTTCTGCTGAAGTTTAAAAATGCATTGGAACTCTTCCATTGTTCTCGGAATTCCGCTGATGTTTAACAATGCTTTAGAACTCTTCCATTGTTCTCAGAATTCCGATGATGTTTAACAATGCTTTGGAACTCTTTCATTGTTCTCGGAATTCCGCTGTAGTTTAAAAATGCATTGGAACTCTTCCACTGTTCTCGGAATTCCGCTGAAGTTTTAGAATGCTTTGGAATTCTTCCATTGTTCTCGGAATTCCGCTAATGTTTAACAATGCTTTGGAACTCTTCCATTGTTCTCGGAATTCCGATGTAGCTTAAAAATGCTTTGGAACTCTTTCATTGTTCTCGGAATTCCGCTGAAGTTTAGCCATGCTTTGGAACTCTTCCATTGTTCTCGGAATTCCGCTGAAGTTTAAAAATGCTTTGGAACTCTTCCATTCTTCTCGGTATTCTGCTGATGTTTATCAAACCTATGGAACTTTTCCATTGTTCTCGGAATTCTGTTGATGTTTAATAATGCTTTTGGAACTCTTCCATTGTTCTCGGAATTCTGCTGAAGTTTCAAAACGCTTTAGAAATCTTCCATTATTCTCAGAATTCTGCTGAAGTTTAAAAATGCTTTGGTACTCTTCCATTGTTCTCAGAATTCCAATGAAGCTTAAAAATGCTTTGGAACTCTTCAATTTTTCTCAGAATTACGCTAAAGTTTAAAATTGCTTTGGAACTCCTCCATTGTTCTCGGAATTCTGCTGAAGTTTAAAAATGCTTTGGAACTCTTCCATTGCTCTGGGAATTCGGCTGAAGTTTAAAAATGCTTTGGAACTCTTCCTATGTTCTGGGATTTCTGCTGAAGTTTAAAAATGCTTTGGAACTCTTCCATTGTTCTCGGAATTCCGCTGATGTTTAACAATGCTTTAGAACTCTTCCATTTTTCTCGGAATTCCGCTGATGTTTAACAATGCTTTGGAACTCTTCCATTGTTCTCGGTATTCCGCTGTAGCTTAAAAATGCACTGGAACTCTTCCATTGTTCTCGGAATTCCGCTGAAGTTTTACAATGCTTTGGAACTCATCCATTGTTCTCGTAACACTGTTGATGTTTAATAATGCTTTTGGAACTCTTCCATTGTGCTCGGAGTTCTGCTGAAGTTTAAAAATGCTTTGGAACTCTTCCTATGTTCTGGGAGTTCTGCTGAAGTTTAAAAATGCTTTGGAACTCTTCCATTGTTCTCGCAATTCCGCTGATGTTAAACAATGCTTTAGAACTCTTCCATTGTTCTCGGAATTCCGATGATGTTTAACAATGCTTTGGAACTCTTCCATTGTTCTCGGAATTCTGCTGAAGATTCAAAATGCTTTGGAACTCTTCCATTGTTCTGGGAATTCGGCTGAAGTTTAAAAATGCTTTGGAACTCTTCCTAAATTCTGGGAGTTCTGCTGAAGTTTAAAAATGCATTGGAACTCTTCCATTGTTCTCGGAATTCCGCTGATGTTTAACAATGCTTTAGAACTCTTCCATTGTTCTCAGAATTCCGATGATGTTTAACAATGCTTTGGAACTCTTTCATTGTTCTCGGAATTCCGCTGTAGTTTAAAAATGCATTGGAACTCTTCCACTGTTCTCGGAATTCCGCTGAAGTTTTAGAATGCTTTGGAATTCTTCCATTGTTCTCGGAATTCCGCTAATGTTTAACAATGCTTTGGAACTCTTCCATTGTTCTCGGAATTCCGATGTAGCTTAAAAATGCTTTGGAACTCTTTCATTGTTCTCGGAATTCCGCTGAAGTTTAGCCATGCTTTGGAACTCTTCCATTGTTCTCGGAATTCCGCTGAAGTTTAAAAATGCTTTGGAACTCTTCCATTCTTCTCGGTATTCTGCTGATGTTTATCAAACCTATGGAACTTTTCCATTGTTCTCGGAATTCTGTTGATGTTTAATAATGCTTTTGGAACTCTTCCATTGTTCTCGGAATTCTGCTGAAGTTTCAAAACGCTTTAGAAATCTTCCATTATTCTCAGAATTCTGCTGAAGTTTAAAAATGCTTTGGTACTCTTCCATTGTTCTCAGAATTCCAATGAAGCTTAAAAATGCTTTGGAACTCTTCAATTTTTCTCAGAATTACGCTAAAGTTTAAAATTGCTTTGGAACTCCTCCATTGTTCTCGGAATTCTGCTGAAGTTTCAAAATGCTTTGGAACTCTTCCATTGTTCTGGGAATTCGGCTGAAGTTTAAAAATGCTTTGGAACTCTCCCTAAATTCTGGGAGTTCTGCTGAAGTTTAAAAATGCATTGGAACTCTTCCATTGTTCTCGGAATTCCGCTGATGTTTAACAATGCTTTAGAACTCTTCCATTGTTCTCAGAATTCCGATGATGTTTAACAATGCTTTGGAACTCTTTCATTGTTCTCGGAATTCCGCTGTAGTTTAAAAATGCATTGGAACTCTTCCACTGTTCTCGGAATTCCGCTGAAGTTTTAGAATGCTTTGGAATTCTTCCATTGTTCTCGGAATTCCGCTAATGTTTAACAATGCTTTGGAACTCTTCCATTGTTCTCGGAATTCCGATGTAGTTTAAAAATGCTTTGGAACTCTTTCATTGTTCTCGGAATTCCGCTGAAGTTTAGCCATGCTTTGGAACTCTTCCATTGTTCTCGGAATTCTGCTGATGTTTCAAAAAGATTTGGAACTATTCCATTGTTCTCAGAATTCCGCTAACATTTAACAATGCTTTGGAACTCTTCCATTGTTCTCGGAATTCCGCTGATGTTTAATAATGCTTTTGGAACTCTTCCATTGTTCTCAGAATTCTGCTAATGTTTAACAATGCTTTGGAACTCATCCATTGTTCTCGGAATTCTGTTCATGTTTAATAATGCTTTTGGAACTCTTCCATTGTGCTCGGAATTCTGCTGAAGTTTAAAAATGCTTTGGAACTCTTCCATCGTTCTCGGAATTCCGCTGTTTATCAAACCTATGGAACTCTTTCATTGTTCTCGGAATTCCGCTGTAGTTTAAAAATGCTTTGGAACTCTTCCATTGTTCTCGGAATTCCGATAATATTTAACAATGCTTTGGAACTCTTCCATTTTTCTCGGAATTCTGCTGAAGTTTAAAAACGCTTTGGAACTCTTCCATTGTTCTCAGAATTCCGCTAATGTTTAACAATGCTTTGGAACTCTTTCATTGTTCTCGGAATTCAACTGAAGTTTTGCCATGCTTTCGAACTCTTCCATTGTTCTCTGAATTCCGCTGAAGTTTAAAAATGCTTTGGAACTCTTCCATTGTTCTCGGAATTCTGCTGAAGTTTAAAAAAGCTTTGGAACTATTCCATTGTTCTCAGAATTCTGTTGATGTTTAATAATGCTTTTGGAACTCTTCCATTGTGCTCGGATTTCTGCTGAAGTTTAAAAATGCTTTGGAACTCTTCCATTCTTCTCGGTATTCTGCTGATGTTTATCAAACCTATGGAAATTTTCCATTGTTCTCGGAATTCTGTTGATGTTTAATAATGCTTTTGGAACTCTTCCATTGTTCTCGGAATTCTGCTGAAGTTTCAAAACGCTTTAGAAATCTTCCATTATTCTCAGAATTCTGCTGAAGTTTAAAAATGCTTTGGTACTCTTCCATTGTTCTCAGAATTCCAATGAAGCTTAAAAATGCTTTGGAACTCTTCAATTTTTCTCAGAATTACGCTAAAGTTTAAAAATGCTTTGGAACTCCTCCATTGTTCTCGGAATTCTGCTGAAGTTTAAAAATGCTTTGGAACTCTTCCATTGCTCTGGGAATTCGGCTGAAGTTTAAAAATGTTTTGGAACTCTTCCTATGTTCTGGGATTTCTGCTGAAGTTTAAAAATGCTTTGGAACTCTTCCATTGTTCTCGGAATTCCGCTGATGTTTAACAATGCTTTAGAACTCTTCCATTGTTCTCGGAATTCCGCTGATGTTTAACAATGCTTTGGAACTCTTGCATTGTTCTCGGAATTCCGCTGTAGTTTAAAAATGCACTGGAACTCTTCCATTGTTCTCGGAATTCCACTGAAGTTTTACAATGCTTTGGAACTCTTCCATTTTTCTCTGAATTCTGCTGAAGTTTCAAAATGCTTTGGAACTCTTCCATTGTTCTCGGAATTCCGCTGATGTTTAACGATGCTTTGGAACTCTTCCATTGTTCTCGGAATTCCGCTGTAGTTTAAAAATGCTTTGGAACTGTTTCATTGTTCTCGGAATTCCGCTGAAGTTTAGCCATGCTTTGGAACTCTTCCATTGTTCTCGGAATTCCACTGAAGTTTAAAAATGCTTTGGAACTCCTCCATTGTTCTCGGAATTCTGCTGAAGTTTAAAAATGCTTTGGAACTCTTCCATTGTTCTCGGAATTCCGCTGATGTTTAACAATGCTTTAGAACTCTTCCATTGTTCTCGGAATTCCGCTGATGTTTAACAATGCTTTGGAACTCTTGCATTGTTCTCGGAATTCCGCTGTAGTTTAAAAATGCACTGGAACTCTTCCATTGTTCTCGGAATTCCGCTGAAGTTTTACAATGCTTTGGAACTCATCCATTGTTCTTGTAACTCTGTTGATGTTTAATAATGCTTTTGGAACTCTTCCATTGTGCTCGGAGTTCTGCTGAAGTTTAAAAAAGCTTTGGAACTATTCCATTGTTCTCAGAATTCTGTTGATGTTTAATAATGCTTTTGGAACTCTTCCATTGGCCTCGGATTTCTGCTGAAGTTTAAAAATGCTTTGGAACTCTTCCATTCTTCTCGGTATTCTGCTGATGTTTATCAAACCTTTGGAACTCTTCCATTGTTCTCAGAATTCTGTTGATGTTTAATAATGCTTTTGGAACTCTTCCATTGTTCTCGGAATTCTGCTGAAGTTTCAAAATGCTTTAGAAATCTTCCCTTGTTCTCGGAATTCTGCTGAAGTTTAACAATGCTTTGGAACTCTTCCATTATTCTCAGAATTCTGCTGAAGTTTAAAAATGCTTTGGTACTGTTCCATTGTTCTCAGAATTCCAATGAAGCTTAAAAATGCTTTGGAACTCTTCAATTTTTCTCAGAATCACGCTGAAGTTTAGCCATGCTTTGGAACTCTTCCATTGTTCTCGGAATTCCGCTGATGTTTAATAATGCTTTTGGAACTCTTCCATTGTTCTCGGAATTCTGCTAATGTTTAACAATGCTTTGGAACTCATCCATTGTTCTCGGAATTCTGTTCATGTTTAATAATGCTTTTGGAACTCTTCCATTGTGCTCGGAATTCTGCTGAAGTTTAAAAATGCTTTGGAACTCTTCCATTGTTCTCGGAATTCCGCTAATGTTTATCAAACCTATGGAACTCTTTCATTGTTCTCGGAATTCGGCTGTAGTTTAAAAATGCTTTGGAACTCTTCCATTGTTCTCGGAATTCCGATAATATTTAACAATGCTTTGGAACTCTTCCATGGTTCTCGGAATTCCGCTGTAGTTTAAAAATGCATTGGAACTCTTCCATTGTTCTCGGAATTCCGCTGAAGTTTTAGAATGCTTTTTAACACTTCCATTTTTCTCGGAATTCTGCTGAAGTTTAAAATCGCTGTGGAACTCTTCCATTGTTCTCGGAATTCCGCTAATGTTTAACAATGCTTTTGGAACTCTTCCATTGTTCTCGGAATTCTGCTGAAGTTGCAAAACGCTTTAGAAATCTTCCATTATTCTCAGAATTCCAATGAAGCTTAAAAATGCTTTGGAACTCTTCAATTTTTCTCAGAATTACGCTAAAGTTTAAAAATGCTTTGGAACTCCTCCATTGTTCTCAGAATTCTGCTGAAGTTTAAAAGTGCTTTGGAACTCTTCCATTGTTCTGGGAATTTGGCTGAAGTTTAAAAATGCTTTTGAACTCTTCCTATGTTCTGGGAGTTCTGCTGAAGTTTAAAAATGCTTTGGAACTCTTCCATTGTTCTCGGAATTCCGCTGATGTTTAACAATGCTTTAGAACTCTTCCATTGTTCTTGGAATTCCGCTGATGTTTAACAATGCTTTGGAACTCTTCCATTGTTCTCGGAATTCCGCTGTAGCTTAAAAATGCACTGGAACTCTTCCATTGTTCTCGGAATTCCGCTGAAGTTTTACAATGCTTTGGAACTCATCCATTGTTCTCGTTGATGTTGATGTTGATGTATAATAATGCTTTTGGAAATCTTCCATTGTGCTCGGAGTTCTGCTGTAGTTTAAAAATGCTTTGGAACGCTTCCATTGTTCTGGGAATTCGGCTGAAGTTTAAAAATGCTTTGGAACACTTCCTATGTTCTGGGAGTTCTGTTGAAGTTTAAAAATGCTTTGGAACTCTTCCATTGTTCTCGCAATTCCGCTGATGTTAAACAATGCTTTAGAACTCTTCCATTGTTCTCGGAATTCCGATGATGTTTAACAATGCTTTGGAACTCTTCCATTGTTCTCGGAATTCCACTGAAGTTTTACAATGCTTTGGAACTCTTCCATTTTTCTCTGAATTCTGCTGAAGTTTCAAAATGCTTTGGAACTCTTCCATTGTTCTCGGAATTCCGCTGATGTTTAACGATGCTTTGGAACTCTTCCATTGTTCTCGGAATTCCGCTGTAGTTTAAAAATGCTTTGGAACTGTTTCATTGTTCTCGGAATTCCGCTGAAGTTTAGCCATGCTTTGGAACTCTTCCATTGTTCTCGGAATTCCACTGAAGTTTAAAAATGCTTTGGAACTCCTCCATTGTTCTCGGAATTCTGCTGAAGTTTAAAAATGCTTTGGAACTCTTCCATTGTTCTCGGAATTCCGCTGATGTTTAACAATGCTTTAGAACTCTTCCATTGTTCTCGGAATTCCGCTGATGTTTAACAATGCTTTGGAACTCTTGCATTGTTCTCGGAATTCCGCTGTAGTTTAAAAATGCACTGGAACTCTTCCATTGTTCTCGGAATTCCGCTGAAGTTTTACAATGCTTTGGAACTCATCCATTGTTCTTGTAACTCTGTTGATGTTTAATAATGCTTTTGGAACTCTTCCATTGTGCTCGGAGTTCTGCTGAAGTTTAAAAAAGCTTTGGAACTATTCCATTGTTCTCAGAATTCTGTTGATGTTTAATAATGCTTTTGGAACTCTTCCATTGGCCTCGGATTTCTGCTGAAGTTTAAAAATGCTTTGGAACTCTTCCATTCTTCTCGGTATTCTGCTGATGTTTATCAAACCTTTGGAACTCTTCCATTGTTCTCAGAATTCTGTTGATGTTTAATAATGCTTTTGGAACTCTTCCATTGTTCTCGGAATTCTGCTGAAGTTTCAAAATGCTTTAGAAATCTTCCCTTGTTCTCGGAATTCTGCTGAAGTTTAACAATGCTTTGGAACTCTTCCATTATTCTCAGAATTCTGCTGAAGTTTAAAAATGCTTTGGTACTGTTCCATTGTTCTCAGAATTCCAATGAAGCTTAAAAATGCTTTGGAACTCTTCAATTTTTCTCAGAATCACGCTGAAGTTTAGCCATGCTTTGGAATTCTTCCATTGTTCTCGGAATTCCGCTGATGTTTAATAATGCTTTTGGAACTCTTCCATTGTTCTCGGAATTCTGCTAATGTTTAACAATGCTTTGGAACTCATCCATTGTTCTCGGAATTCTGTTCATGTTTAATAATGCTTTTGGAACTCTTCCATTGTGCTCGGAATTCTGCTGAAGTTTAAAAATGCTTTGGTACTCTTCCATTGTTCTCGGAATTCCGCTAATGTTTATCAAACCTATGGAACTCTTTCATTGTTCTCGGAATTCGGCTGTAGTTTAAAAATGCTTTGGAACTCTTCCATTGTTCTCGGAATTCCGATAATATTTAACAATGCTTTGGAACTCTTCCATGGTTCTCGGAATTCCGCTGTAGTTTAAAAATGCATTGGAACTCTTCCATTGTTCTCGGAATTCCGCTGAAGTTTTAGAATGCTTTTTAACACTTCCATTTTTCTCGGAATTCTGCTGAAGTTTAAAATCGCTGTGGAACTCTTCCATTGTTCTCGGAATTCCGCTAATGTTTAACAATGCTTTTGGAACTCTTCCATTGTTCTCGGAATTCTGCTGAAGTTGCAAAACGCTTTAGAAATCTTCCATTATTCTCAGAATTCCAATGAAGCTTAAAAATGCTTTGGAACTCTTCAATTTTTCTCAGAATTACGCTAAAGTTTAAAAATGCTTTGGAACTCCTCCATTGTTCTCAGAATTCTGCTGAAGTTTAAAAGTGCTTTGGAACTCTTCCATTGTTCTGGGAATTTGGCTGAAGTTTAAAAATGCTTTTGAACTCTTCCTATGTTCTGGGAGTTCTGCTGAAGTTTAAAAATGCTTTGGAACTCTTCCATTGTTCTCGGAATTCCGCTGATGTTTAACAATGCTTTAGAACTCTTCCATTGTTCTTGGAATTCCGCTGATGTTTAACAATGCTTTGGAACTCTTCCATTGTTCTCGGAATTCCGCTGTAGCTTAAAAATGCACTGGAACTCTTCCATTGTTCTCGGAATTCCGCTGAAGTTTTACAATGCTTTGGAACTCATCCATTGTTCTCGTTGATGTTGATGTTGATGTATAATAATGCTTTTGGAAATCTTCCATTGTGCTCGGAGTTCTGCTGTAGTTTAAAAATGCTTTGGAACGCTTCCATTGTTCTGGGAATTCGGCTGAAGTTTAAAAATGCTTTGGAACACTTCCTATGTTCTGGGAGTTCTGTTGAAGTTTAAAAATGCTTTGGAACTCTTCCATTGTTCTCGCAATTCCGCTGATGTTAAACAATGCTTTAGAACTCTTCCATTGTTCTCGGAATTCCGATGATGTTTAACAATGCTTTGGAACTCTTCCATTGTTCTCGGAATTCTGCTGAAGTTTAAAAATGCTTTGGAACTCTTCCATTGTTCTGGGAATTTGGCTGAAGTTTAAAAATGCTTTGGAACTCTTCCTAAGTTCTGGGAGTTCTGCTGAAGTTTAAAAATGCATTGGAACTCTTCCATTGTTCTCGGAATTCCGCTGATGTTTAACAATGCTTTAGAACTCTTCCATTGTTCTCGGAATTCCGATGATGTTTAACAATGCTTTGGAACTCTTTCATTGTTCTCGGAATTCCGTTTTAGTTTAAAAATGCATTGGAACTCTTCCACTGTTCTCGGAATTCCGCTGAAGTTTTAGAATGCTTTGGAATTCTTCCATTGTTCTCGGAATTCCGCTAATGTTTAACAATGCTTTGGAACTCTTCCATTGTTCTCGGAATTCCGCTGTAGTTTAAAAATGCTTTGGAACTCTTCCATTGTTCTCGGAATTCCGCTGAAGTTTAAAAATGCTTTGGAACTCTTCCATTGTTCTCGGAATTCTGCTGAAGTTTCAAAAAGATTTGGAACTATTCCATTGTTCTCAGAATTCCGCTAATATTTAACAATGCTTTGGAACTCTTCCATTGTTCTCAGAATTCCGCTGATGTTTAATAATGCTTTTGGAACTCTTCCATTGTTCTCAGAATTCTGCTAATGTTTAACAATGCTTTGGAACTCATCCATTGTTCTCGGAAATCTGTTCATGTTTAATAATGCTTTTGGAACTCTTCCACTGTGCTAGGAATTCTGCTGAAGTTTAAAAATGCTTTGGAACTCTTCCATCGTTCTCGGAATTCCGCTAATGTTTATCAAACCTATGGAACTCTTTCATTGTTCTCGGAATTCTGCTGAAGTTTAAAAATGCTTTGGAACTCCTCCATTGTTCTCGGAATTCTGATAATATTTAACAATGCTTTGGAACTCTTCCATTGTTCTCGGAATTCCGCTGTAGTTTAAAAATGCATTGGAACTCTTCCATTGTTCTCGGAATTCCGCTGAAGTTTTAGAATGCTTTTTAACACTTCAATTTTTCTCGGAATTTTGCTGAAATTTAAAAACGCTTTGGAACTCTTCCATTGTTCTCGGAATTCCGCTAATGTTTAACAATGCTTTGGAACTCTTTCTTTGTTCTCGGAATTCAACTGAAGTTTAGCCATGCTTTGGAACTCTTCCATTGTTCTCGGAATTCCGCTGAAGTTTAAAAATGCTTTGGAACTCTTCCATTGTTCTCGGAATTCTGCTGAAGTTTAAAAAAGCTTTGGAACTATTCCATTGTTCTCAGAATTCTGTTGATGTTTAATAATGCTTTTGGAACTCTTCCATTGTGCTCGGATTTCTGCTGAAGTTTAAAAATGCTTTGGAACTCTTCCATTCTTCTCGGTATTCTGCTGATGTTTATCAAACCTATGGAACTTTTCCATTGTTCTCGGAATTCTGTTGATGTTTAATAATGCTTTTGGAACTCTTCCATTGTTCTCGGAATTCTGCTGAAGTTTCAAAACACTTTAGAAATCTTCCATTATTCTCAGAATTCTGCTGAAGTTTAAAAATGCTTTGGTACTCTTCCATTGTTCTCAGAATTCCAATGAAGCTTAAAAATGCTTTGGAACTCTTCCATTGTTCTCGGAATTCTGCTGAAGTTTAAAAGTGCTTTGGAACTCTTCCATTGTTCTGGGAATTTGGCTGAAGTTTAAAAATGCTTTGGAACTCTTCCTATGTTCTGGGAGTTCTGCTGAAGTTTAAAAATGCTTTGGAACTCTTCCATTGTTCTCGGAATTCCGCTGAAGTTTAAAAGTGCTTTGGAACTCTTCCATTGTTCTGGGAATTTGGCTGAAGTTTAAAAATGCTTTGGAACTCTTCCTATTTTCTGGGAGTTCTGCTGAAGTTTAAAAATGCTTTGGAACTCTTCCATTGTTCTGGGAATTCCGCTGATGTTTAACAATGCTTTGGAGCTCTTCCATTGTTCTGGGAATTCGGCTGAAGATTAAAAATGCTTTGGAGCTCTTCCTATGTTCTGGGAGTTCTGCTGAAGTTTAAAAATGCTTTAGAACTCTTCCATTGTTCTCGGAATTCCGCTGATGTCTAACAATGCTTTGGAACTCTTCCATTGTTCTCCGAATTCCGCTGTAGTTTAAAAATGCATTGGAACTTTTCCATTGTTCTCGGAATTCCGCTGAAGTTTTACAATGCTTTGGAACTCTTCCATTGTTCTCGGAATTCCGCTGAAGTTTAACAATGCTTTGGAACTCTTCCTATGTTCTGGGAGTTCTGCTGAAGTTTAAAAATGCTTTGGAACTCTTCCATTGTTCTCGGAATTCCACTGAAGTTTAAAAATGTTTTGGAACTCCTCCATTGTTCTCGGAATTCTGCTGAAGTTTAAAAATGCTTTGGAACTCTTCCATTGTTCTGGGAATTTGGCTGAAGTTTAACAATGCTTTGGAACTCTTCCTATGTTCTGGGAGTTCTGCTGAAGTTTAAAAATGCTTTGGAACTCTCCCATTGTTCTCGGAATTCCGCTGATGTTTAACAATGCTTTAGAACTCTTCCATTTTTCTCGGAATTCCGCTGATGTTTAACAATGCTTTGGAACTCTTCCATTGTTCTCGGTATTCCGCTGTAGCTTAAAAATGCACTGGAACTCTTCCATTGTTCTCGGAATTCCGCTGAAGTTTTACAATGCTTTGGAACTCATCCATTGTTCTCGTAACACTGTTGATGTTTAATAATGCTTTTGGAACTCTTCCATTGTGCTCGGAGTTCTGCTGAAGTTTAAAAATGCTTTGGAACTCTTCCTATGTTCTGGGAGTTCTGCTGAAGTTTAAAAATGCTTTGGAACTCTTCCATTGTTCTCGCAATTCCGCTGATGTTAAACAATGCTTTAGAACTCTTCCATTGTTCTCGGAATTCCGATGATGTTTAACAATGCTTTGGAACTCTTCCATTGTTCTGGGAATTCGGCTGAAGTTTAAAAATGCTTTGGAACTCTTCCTAAATTCTGGGAGTTCTGCTGAAGTTTAAAAATGCATTGGAACTCTTCCATTGTTCTCGGAATTCCGCTGATGTTTAACAATGCTTTAGAACTCTTCCATTGTTCTCAGAATTCCGATGATGTTTAACAATGCTTTGGAACTCTTTCATTGTTCTCGGAATTCCGCTGTAGTTTAAAAATGCATTGGAACTCTTCCACTGTTCTCGGAATTCCGCTGAAGTTTTAGAATGCTTTGGAATTCTTCCATTGTTCTCGGAATTCCGCTAATGTTTAACAATGCTTTGGAACTCTTCCATTGTTCTCGGAATTCCGATGTAGTTTAAAAATGCTTTGGAACTCTTTCATTGTTCTCGGAATTCCGCTGAAGTTTAGCCATGCTTTGGAACTCTTCCATTGTTCTCGGAATTCCGCTGAAGTTTAAAAATGCTTTGGAACTCTTCCATTGTTCTCGGAATTCTGCTGAAGTTTCAAAAAGATTTGGAACTATTCCATTGTTCTCAGAATTCCGCTAACATTTAACAATGCTTTGGAACTCTTCCATTGTTCTCGGAATTCCGCTGATGTTTAATAATGCTTTTGGAACTCTTCCATTGTTCTCAGAATTCTGCTAATGTTTAACAATGCTTTGGAACTCATCCATTGTTCTCGGAATTCTGTTCATGTTTAATAATGCTTTTGGAACTCTTCCATTGTGCTCGGAATTCTGCTGAAGTTTAAAAATGCTTTGGAACTCTTCCATCGTTCTCGGAATTCCGCTAATGTTTATCAAACCTATGGAACTCTTTCATTGTTCTCGGAATTCCGCTGTAGTTTAAAAATGCTTTGGAACTCTTCCATTGTTCTCGGAATTCCGATAATATTTAACAATGTTTTGGAACTCTTCCATTGTTCTCGGAATTCTGCTGAAGTTTAAAAATGCTTTGGAACTCTTCCATTGTTCTCGGAATTCCGCTGATGTTTAACAATGCTTTAGAACTCTTCCATTGTTCTCGGAATTCCGCTGATGTTTAACAATGCTTTGGAACTCTTGCATTGTTCTCGGAATTCCGCTGTAGTTTAAAAATGCACTGGAACTCTTCCATTGTTCTCGGAATTCCACTGAAGTTTTACAATGCTTTGGAACTCTTCCTTTTTTCTCTGAATTCTGCTGAAGTTTCAAAATGCTTTGGAACTCTTCCATTGTTCTCGGAATTCCGCTGATGTTTAACGATGCTTTGGAACTCTTCCATTGTTCTCGGAATTCCGCTGTAGTTTAAAAATGCTTTGGAACTGTTTCATTGTTCTCGGAATTCCGCTGAAGTTTAGCCATGCTTTGGAACTCTTCCATTGTTCTCGGAATTCCACTGAAGTTTAAAAATGCTTTGGAACTCCTCCATTGTTCTCGGAATTCTGCTGAAGTTTAAAAATGCTTTGGAACTCTTCCATTGTTCTCGGAATTCCGCTGATGTTTAACAATGCTTTAGAACTCTTCCATTGTTCTCGGAATTCCGCTGATGTTTAACAATGCTTTGGAACTCTTGCATTGTTCTCGGAATTCCGCTGTAGTTTAAAAATGCACTGGAACTCTTCCATTGTTCTCGGAATTCCGCTGAAGTTTTACAATGCTTTGGAACTCATCCATTGTTCTTGTAACTCTGTTGATGTTTAATAATGCTTTTGGAACTCTTCCATTGTGCTCGGAGTTCTGCTGAAGTTTAAAAAAGCTTTGGAATTATTCCATTGTTCTCAGAATTCTGTTGATGTTTAATAATGCTTTTGGAACTCTTCCATTGGCCTCGGATTTCTGCTGAAGTTTAAAAATGCTTTGGAACTCTTCCATTCTTCTCGGTATTCTGCTGATGTTTATCAAACCTTTGGAACTCTTCCATTGTTCTCAGAATTCTGTTGATGTTTAATAATGCTTTTGGAACTCTTCCATTGTTCTCGGAATTCTGCTGAAGTTTCAAAATGCTTTAGAAATCTTCCCTTGTTCTCGGAATTCTGCTGAAGTTTAACAATGCTTTGGAACTCTTCCATTATTCTCAGAATTCTGCTGAAGTTTAAAAATGCTTTGGTACTGTTCCATTGTTCTCAGAATTCCAATGAAGCTTAAAAATGCTTTGGAACTCTTCAATTTTTCTCAGAATCACGCTGAAGTTTAGCCATGCTTTGGAACTCTTCCATTGTTCTCGGAATTCCGCTGAAGTTTAAAAATGCTTTGGAACTCTTCCATTGTTATCGGATTTCTGCTGAAGTTTAAAGAAGATTTGGAACTATTCCATTGTTCTCAGAATTCCGCTAATATTTAACAATGCTTTCGAACTCTTCCATTGTTCTCGGAATTCCGCTGATGTTTAATAATGCTTTTGGAACTCTTCCATTGTTCTCGGAATTCTGCTAATGTTTAACAATGCTTTGGAACTCATCCATTGTTCTCGGAATTCTGTTCATGTTTAATAATGCTTTTGGAACTCTTCCATTGTGCTCGGAATTCTGCTGAAGTTTAAAAATGCTTTGGAACTCTTCCATTGTTCTCGGAATTCCGCTAATGTTTATCAAACCTATGGAACTCTTTCATTGTTCTCGGAATTCGGCTGTAGTTTAAAAATGCTTTGGAACTCTTCCATTGTTCTCGGAATTCCGATAATATTTAACAATGCTTTGGAACTCTTCCATGGTTCTCGGAATTCCGCTGTAGTTTAAAAATGCATTGGAACTCTTCCATTGTTCTCGGAATTCCGCTGAAGTTTTAGAATGCTTTTTAACACTTCCATTTTTCTCGGAATTCTGCTGAAGTTTAAAATCGCTGTGGAAAACTTCCATTGTTCTCGGAATTCCGCTAATGTTTAACAATGCTTTTGGAACTCTTCCATTGTTCTCGGAATTCTGCTGAAGTTGCAAAACGCTTTAGAAATCTTCCATTATTCTCAGAATTCCAATGAAGCTTAAAAATGCTTTGGAACTCTTCAATTTTTCTCAGAATTACGCTAAAGTTTAAAAATGCTTTGGAACTCCTCCATTGTTCTCGGAATTCTGCTGAAGTTTAAAAGTGCTTTGGAACTCTTCCATTGTTCTGGGAATTTGGCTGAAGTTTAAAAATGCTTTTGAACTCTTCCTATGTTCTGGGAATTCTGCTGAAGTTTAAAAATGCTTTGGAACTCTTCCATTGTTCTCGGAATTCCGCTGATGTTTAACAATGCTTTAGAACTCTTCCATTGTTCTTGGAATTCCGCTGATGTTTAACAATGCTTTGGAACTCTTCCATTGTTCTCGGAATTCCGCTGTAGCTTAAAAATGCACTGGAACTCTTCCATTGTTCTCGGAATTCCGCTGAAGTTTTACAATGCTTTGGAACTCATCCATTGTTCTCGTTGATGTTGATGTTGATGTTTAATAATGCTTTTGGAAATCTTCCATTGTGCTCGGAGTTCTGCTGTAGTTTAAAAATGCTTTGGAACGCTTCCATTGTTCTGGGAATTCGGCTGAAGTTTAAAAATGCTTTGGAACTCTTCCTATGTTCTGGGAGTTCTGCTGAAGTTTAAAAATGCTTTGGAACTCTTCCATTGTTCTCGCAATTCCGCTGATGTTAAACAATGCTTTAGAATTCTTCCATTGTTCTCGGAATTCCGATGATGTTTAACAATGCTTTGGAACTCTTCCATTGTTCTCGGAATTCTGCTGAAGTTTAAAAATGCTTTGGAACTCTTCCATTGTTCTGGGAATTTGGCTGAAGTTTAAAAATGCTTTGGAACTCTTAATAAGTTCTGGGAGTTCTGCTGAAGTTTAAAAATGCATTGGAACTCTTCCATTGTTCTCGGAATTCCGCTGATGTTTAACAATGCTTTAGAACTCTTCCATTGTTCTCGGAATTCCGATGATGTTTAACAATGCTTTGGAACTCTTTCATTGTTCTCGGAATTCCGTTTTAGTTTAAAAATGCATTGGAACTCTTCCACTGTTCTCGGAATTCCGCTGAAGTTTTAGAATGCTTTGGAATTCTTCCATTGTTCTCGGAATTCCGCTAATGTTTAACAATGCTTTGGAACTCTTCCATTGTTCTCGGAATTCCGCTGTAGTTTAAAAATGCTTTGGAACTCTTCCATTGTTCTCGGAATTCCGCTGAAGTTTAAAAATGCTTTGGAACTCTTCCATTGTTCTCGGAATTCTGCTGAAATTTCAAAAAGATTTGGAACTATTCCATTGTTCTCAGAATTCCGCTAATATTTAACAATGCTTTGGAACTCTTCCATTGTTCTCAGAATTCCGCTGATGTTTAATAATGCTTTTGGAACTCTTCCATTGTTCTCAGAATTCTGCTAATGTTTAACAATGCTTTGGAACTCATCCATTGTTCTCGGAAATCTGTTAATGTTTAATAATGCTTTTGGAACTCTTCCACTGTGCTAGGAATTCTGCTGAAGTTTAAAAATGCTTTGGAACTCTTCCATCGTTCTCGGAATTCCGCTAATGTTTATCAAACCTATGGATCTCTTTCATTGTTCTCGGAATTCTGCTGAAGTTTAAAAATGCTTTGGAACTCCTCCATTGTTCTCGGAATTCTGATAATATTTAACAATGCTTTGGAACTCTTCCATTGTTCTCGGAATTCCGCTGTAGTTTAAAAATGCATTGGAACTCTTCCATTGTTCTCGGAATTCCGCTGAAGTTTTAGAATGCTTTTTAACACTTCAATTTTTCTCGGAATTTTGCTGAAGTTTAAAAACGCTTTGGAACTCTTCCATTGTTCTCGGAATTCCGCTAATGTTTAACAATGCTTTGGAACTCTTTCTTTGTTCTCGGAATTCAACTGAAGTTTAGCCATGCTTTGGAACTCTTCCATTGTTCTCGGAATTCCGCTGAAGTTTAAAAATGCTTTGGAACTCTTCCATTGTTCTCGGAATTCTGCTGAAGTTTAAAAAAGCTTTGGAACTATTCCATTGTTCTCAGAATTCTGTTGATGTTTAATAATGCTTTTGGAACTCTTCCATTGTGCTCGGATTTCTGCTGAAGTTTAAAAATGCTTTGGAACTCTTCCATTCTTCTCGGTATTCTGCTGATGTTTATCAAACCTATGGAACTTTTCCATTGTTCTCGGAATTCTGTTGATGTTTAATAATGCTTTTGGAACTCTTCCATTGTTCTCGGAATTCTGCTGAAGTTTCAAAACACTTTAGAAATCTTCCATTATTCTCAGAATTCTGCTGAAGTTTAAAAATGCTTTGGTACTCTTCCATTGTTCTCAGAATTCCAATGAAGCTTAAAAATGCTTTGGAACTTTTCCATTGTTCTCGGAATTCTGCTGAAGTTTAAAAGTGCTTTGGAACTCTTCCATTGTTCTGGGAATTTGGCTGAAGTTTAAAAATGCTTTGGAACTCTTCCTATGTTCTGGGAGTTCTGCTGAAGTTTAAAAATGCTTTGGAACTCTTCCATTGTTCTCGGAATTCCGCTGAAGTTTAAAAGTGCTTTGGAACTCTTCCATTGTTCTGGGAATTTGGCTGAAGTTTAAAAATGCTTTGGAACTCTTCCTATTTTCTGGGAGTTCTGCTGAAGTTTAAAAATGCTTTAGAACTCTTCCATTGTTCTCGGAATTCCGCTGATGTCTAACAATGCTTTGGAACTCTTCCATTGTTCTCCGAATTCCGCTGTAGTTTAAAAATGCATTGGAACTTTTCCATTGTTCTCGGAATTCCGCTGAAGTTTTACAATGCTTTGGAACTCTTCCATTGTTCTCGGAATTCCGCTGAAGTTTAACAATGCTTTGGAACTCTTCCTATGTTCTGGGAGTTCTGCTGAAGTTTAAAAATGCTTTGGAACTCTTCCATTGTTCTCGGAATTCCGCTGAAGTTTAGCCATGCTTTGGAACTCTTCCATTGTTCTCGGAATTCCACTGAAGTTTAAAAATGCTTTGGAACTCCTCCATTGTTCTCGGAATTCTGCTGAAGTTTAAAAATGCTTTGGAACTCTTCCATTGTTCTGGGAATTTGGCTGAAGTTTAACAATGCTTTGGAACTCTTCTTATGTTCTGGGAGTTCTGCTGAAGTTTAAAAATGCTTTGGAACTCTTCCATTGTTCTCGGAATTCCACTGATGTTTAACAATGCTTTAGAACTCTTCCATTTTTCTCGGAATTCCGCTGATGTTTAACAATGCTTTGGAACTCTTCCATTGTTCTCGGTATTCCGCTGTAGCTTAAAAATGCACTGGAACTCTTCCATTGTTCTCGGAATTCCGCTGAAGTTTTACAATGCTTTGGAACTCATCCATTGTTCTCGTAACACTGTTGATGTTTAATAATGCTTTTGGAACTCTTCCATTGTGCTCGGAGTTCTGCTGAAGTTTAAAAATGCTTTGGAACTCTTCCTATGTTCTGGGAGTTCTGCTGAAGTTTAAAAATGCTTTGGAACTCTTCCATTGTTCTCGCAATTCCGCTGATGTTAAACAATGCTTTAGAACTCTTCCATTGTTCTCGGAATTCCGATGATGTTTAACAATGCTTTGGAACTCTTCCATTGTTCTCGGAATTCTGCTGAAGATTCAAAATGCTTTGGAACTCTTCCATTGTTCTGGGAATTCGGCTGAAGTTTAAAAATGCTTTGGAACTCTTCCTAAATTCTGGGAGTTCTGCTGAAGTTTAAAAATGCATTGGAACTCTTCCATTGTTCTCGGAATTCCGCTGATGTTTAACAATGCTTTAGAACTCTTCCATTGTTCTCAGAATTCCGATGATGTTTAACAATGCTTTGGAACTCTTTCATTGTTCTCGGAATTCCGCTGTAGTTTAAAAATGCATTGGAACTCTTCCACTGTTCTCGGAATTCCGCTGAAGTTTTAGAATGCTTTGGAATTCTTCCATTGTTCTCGGAATTCCGCTAATGTTTAACAATGCTTTGGAACTCTTCCATTGTTCTCGGAATTCCGATGTAGCTTAAAAATGCTTTGGAACTCTTTCATTGTTCTCGGAATTCCGCTGAAGTTTAGCCATGCTTTGGAACTCTTCCATTGTTCTCGGAATTCCGCTGAAGTTTAAAAATGCTTTGGAACTCTTCCATTCTTCTCGGTATTCTGCTGATGTTTATCAAACCTATGGAACTTTTCCATTGTTCTCGGAATTCTGTTGATGTTTAATAATGCTTTTGGAACTCTTCCATTGTTCTCGGAATTCTGCTGAAGTTTCAAAACGCTTTAGAAATCTTCCATTATTCTCAGAATTCTGCTGAAGTTTAAAAATGCTTTGGTACTCTTCCATTGTTCTCAGAATTCCAATGAAGCTTAAAAATGCTTTGGAACTCTTCAATTTTTCTCAGAATTACGCTAAAGTTTAAAATTGCTTTGGAACTCCTCCATTGTTCTCGGAATTCTGCTGAAGTTTAAAAATGCTTTGGAACTCTTCCATTGCTCTGGGAATTCGGCTGAAGTTTAAAAATGCTTTGGAACTCTTCCTATGTTCTGGGATTTCTGCTGAAGTTTAAAAATGCTTTGGAACTCTTCCATTGTTCTCGGAATTCCGCTGATGTTTAACAATGCTTTAGAACTCTTCCATTTTTCTCGGAATTCCGCTGATGTTTAACAATGCTTTGGAACTCTTCCATTGTTCTCGGTATTCCGCTGTAGCTTAAAAATGCACTGGAACTCTTCCATTGTTCTCGGAATTCCGCTGAAGTTTTACAATGCTTTGGAACTCATCCATTGTTCTCGTAACACTGTTGATGTTTAATAATGCTTTTGGAACTCTTCCATTGTGCTCGGAGTTCTGCTGAAGTTTAAAAATGCTTTGGAACTCTTCCTATGTTCTGGGAGTTCTGCTGAAGTTTAAAAATGCTTTGGAACTCTTCCATTGTTCTCGCAATTCCGCTGATGTTAAACAATGCTTTAGAACTCTTCCATTGTTCTCGGAATTCCGATGATGTTTAACAATGCTTTGGAACTCTTCCATTGTTCTCGGAATTCTGCTGAAGATTCAAAATGCTTTGGAACTCTTCCATTGTTCTGGGAATTCGGCTGAAGTTTAAAAATGCTTTGGAACTCTTCCTAAATTCTGGGAGTTCTGCTGAAGTTTAAAAATGCATTGGAACTCTTCCATTGTTCTCGGAATTCCGCTGATGTTTAACAATGCTTTAGAACTCTTCCATTGTTCTCAGAATTCCGATGATGTTTAACAATGCTTTGGAACTCTTTCATTGTTCTCGGAATTCCGCTGTAGTTTAAAAATGCATTGGAACTCTTCCACTGTTCTCGGAATTCCGCTGAAGTTTTAGAATGCTTTGGAATTCTTCCATTGTTCTCGGAATTCCGCTAATGTTTAACAATGCTTTGGAACTCTTCCATTGTTCTCGGAATTCCGATGTAGCTTAAAAATGCTTTGGAACTCTTTCATTGTTCTCGGAATTCCGCTGAAGTTTAGCCATGCTTTGGAACTCTTCCATTGTTCTCGGAATTCCGCTGAAGTTTAAAAATGCTTTGGAACTCTTCCATTCTTCTCGGTATTCTGCTGATGTTTATCAAACCTATGGAACTTTTCCATTGTTCTCGGAATTCTGTTGATGTTTAATAATGCTTTTGGAACTCTTCCATTGTTCTCGGAATTCTGCTGAAGTTTCAAAACGCTTTAGAAATCTTCCATTATTCTCAGAATTCTGCTGAAGTTTAAAAATGCTTTGGTACTCTTCCATTGTTCTCAGAATTCCAATGAAGCTTAAAAATGCTTTGGAACTCTTCAATTTTTCTCAGAATTACGCTAAAGTTTAAAATTGCTTTGGAACTCCTCCATTGTTCTCGGAATTCTGCTGAAGTTTAAAAATGCTTTGGAACTCTTCCATTGCTCTGGGAATTCGGCTGAAGTTTAAAAATGCTTTGGAACTCTTCCTATGTTCTGGGATTTCTGCTGAAGTTTAAAAATGCTTTGGAACTCTTCCATTGTTCTCGGAATTCCGCTGATGTTTAACAATGCTTTAGAACTCTTCCATTGTTCCCGGAATTCCGCTGATGTTTAACAATGCTTTGGAACTCTTGCATTGTTCTCGGAATTCCGCTGTAGTTTAAAAATGCACTGGAACTCTTCCATTGTTCTCGGAATTCCACTGAAGTTTTACAATGCTTTGGAACTCTTCCATTTTTCTCTGCATTCTGCTGAAGTTTCAAAATGCTTTGGAACTCTTCCATTGTTCTCGGAATTCCGCTGATGTTTAACGATGCTTTGGAACTCTTCCATTGTTCTCGGAATTCCGCTGTAGTTTAAAAATGCTTTGGAACTGTTTCATTGTTCTCGGAATTCCGCTGAAGTTTAGCCATGCTTTGTAACTCTTCCATTGTTCTCGGAATTCCACTGAAGTTTAAAAATGCTTTGGAACTCCTCCATTGTTCTCGGAATTCTGCTGAAGTTTAAAAATGCTTTGGAACTCTTCCATTGTTCTCGGAATTCCGCTGATGTTTAACAATGCTTTAGAACTCTTCCATTGTTCTCGGAATTCCGCTGATGTTTAACAATGCTTTGGAACTCTTGCATTGTTCTCGGAATTCCGCTGTAGTTTAAAAATGCACTGGAACTCTTCCATTGTTCTCGGAATTCCGCTGAAGTTTTACAATGCTTTGGAACTCATCCATTGTTCTTGTAACTCTGTTGATGTTTAAAAATGCTTTTGGAACTCTTCCATTGTGCTCGGAGTTCTGCTGAAGTTTAAAAAAGCTTTGGAACTATTCCATTGTTCTCAGAATTCTGTTGATGTTTAATAATGCTTTTGGAACTCTTCCATTGGCCTCGGATTTCTACTGAAGTTTAAAAATGCTTTGGAACTCTTCCATTCTTCTCGGTATTCTGCTGATGTTTATCAAACCTTTGGAACTCTTCCATTGTTCTCAGAATTCTGTTGATGTTTAATAATGCTTTTGGAACTCTTCCATTGTTCTCGGAATTCTGCTGAAGTTTCAAAATGCTTTAGAAATCTTCCCTTGTTCTCGGAATTCTGCTGAAGTTTAACAATGCTTTGGAACTCTTCCATTATTCTCAGAATTCTGCTGAAGTTTAAAAATGCTTTGGTACTGTTCCATTGTTCTCAGAATTCCAATGAAGCTTAAAAATGCTTTGGAACTCTTCAATTTTTCTCAGAATCACGCTAAAGTTTAAAAATGCTTTGGAACTCCTCCATTGTTCTTGGAATTCTGCTGAAGTTTAAAAGTGCTTTGGAACTCTTCCATTGTTCTGGGAATTTGGCTGAAGTTTAAAAATGCTTTGGAACTCTTCCATTGTTCTCAGAATACCGCTGATGTTTAACAATGCTTTAGAACTCTTCCATTGTTCTCGGAATTCCGCTGATGTTTAACAATGCTTTGGAGCTCTTCCATTGTTTTGGGAATTTGGCTGAAGTTTAAAAATGCTTTGGAGCTCTTCCTATGTTCTGGGAGTTCTGCTGAAGTTTAAAAATGCTTTAGAACTCTTCCATTGTTCTCGGAATTCCGCTGATGTCTAACAATGCTTTGGAACTCTTCCATTGTTCTCGGAATTCCGCTGTAGTTTAAAAATGCATTTGAACTTTTCCATTGATCTTGGAATTCCGCTGAAGTTTTACAATGCTTTGGAACTCTTCCATTTTTCTCTGAATTCTGCTGAAGTTTAAAAATGCTTTGGAACTCTTCCATTGTTCTCGGAATTCCGCTGATGTTTAACAATGCTTTGGAACGCTTCCATTGTTCTCGGAATTCCGCTGTAGTTTAAAAATGCTTTGGAACTCTTTCATTGTTCTCGGAATTCCGCTGAAGTATAGCCATGCTTTGGAACTCTTCCATTGTTCTCGGAATTCCACTGAAGTTTAAAAATGCTTTGGAACTCCTCCATTGTTCTCGGAATTCTGCTGAAGTTTAAAAATGCTTTGGAACTCTTCCATTGTTCTGGGAATTCGGCTGAAGTTTAAAAATGCTTTGGAACTCTTCCTAAGTTCTGGGAGTTCTGCTGAAGTTTAAAAATGCATTGGAACTCTTCCATTGTTCTCGGAATTCCGCTGATGTTTAACAATGCTTTAGAACTCTTCCATTGTTCTCGGAATTCCGATGATGTTTAACAATGCTTTGGAACTCTTTCATTGTTCTCGGAATTCCGCTGTAGTTTAAAAATGCATTGGAACTCTTCCACTGTTCTCGGAATACCGCTGAAGTTTTAGAATGCTTTGGAATTCTTCCATTGTTCTTGTAACTCTGTTGATGTTTAATAATGCTTTTGGAACTCTTCCATTGTGCTCGGAGTTCTGCTGAAGTTTAAAAAAGCTTTGGAACTATTCCATTGTTCTCAGAATTCTGTTGATGTTTAATAATGCTTTTGGAACTCTTCCATTGGCCTCGGATTTCTACTGAAGTTTAAAAATGCTTTGGAACTCTTCCATTCATCTCGGTATTCTGCTGATGTTTATCAAACCTTTGGAACTCTTCCATTGTTCTCAGAATTCTGTTGATGTTTAATAATGCTTTTGGAACTCTTCCATTGTTCTCGGAATTCTGCTGAAGTTTCAAAATGCTTTAGAAATCTTCCCTTGTTCTCGGAATTCTGCTGAAGTTTAACAATGCTTTGGAACTCTTCCATTATTCTCAGAATTCTGCTGAAGTTTAATAATGCTTTGGTACTGTTCCATTGTTCTCAGAATTCCATTGAAGCTTAAAAATGCTTTGGAACTCTTCAATTTTTCTCAGAATCACGCTAAAGTTTAAAAATGCTTTGGAACTCCTCCATTGTTCTTGGAATTCTGCTGAAGTTTAAAAGTGCTTTGGAACTCTTCCATTGTTCTGGGAATTTGGCTGAAGTTTAAAAATGCTTTGGAACTCTTCTTATGTTCTGGGAGTTCTGCTGAAGTTTAACAATGCTTTGGAACTCTTCCATTGTTCTCGGAATACCGCTGATGTTTAACAATGCTTTAGAACTCTTCTATTGTTCTCGGAATTCCGCTGATGTTTAACAATGCTTTGGAGCTCTTCCATTGTTTTGGGAATTTGGCTGAAGTTTAAAAATGCTAAGGAGCTCTTCCTATGTTCTGGGAGTTCTGCTGAAGTTTAAAAATGCTTTAGAACTCTTCCATTGTTCTCGGAATTCCGCTGATGTCTAACAATGCTTTGGAACTCTTCCATTGTTCTCGGAATTCCACTGTAGTTTAAAAATGCATTTGAACTTTTCCATTGATCTTGGAATTCCGCTGAAGTTTTACAATGCTTTGGAACTCTTCCATTTTTCTCTGAATTCTGCTGAAGTTTAAAAATGCTTTGTAACTCTTCCATTGTTCTCGGAATTCCGCTGATGTTTAACAATGCTTTGGAACGCTTCCATTGTTCTCGGAATTCCGCTGTAGTTTAAAAATGCTTTGGAACTCTTTCATTGTTCTCGGAATTCCGCTGAAGTATAGCCATGCTTTGGAACTCTTCCATTGTTCTCGGAATTCCACTGAAGTTTAAAAATGCTTTGGAACTCCTCCATTGTTCTCGGAATTCTGCTGAAGTTTAAAAATGCTTTGGAACTCTTCCATTGTTCTGGGAATTCGGCTGAAGTTTAAAAATGCTTTGGAACTCTTCCTAAGTTCTGGGAGTTCTGCTGAAGTTTAAAAATGCATTGGAACTCTTCCATTGTTCTCGGAATTCCGCTGATGTTTAACAATGCTTTAGAACTCTTCCATTGTTCTCGTAATTCCGATGATGTTTAACAATGCTTTGGAACTCTTTCATTGTTCTCGGAATTCCGCTGTAGTTTAAAAATGCATTGGAACTCTTCCACTGTTCTCGGAATACCGCTGAAGTTTTAGAATGCTTTGGAATTCTTCCATTGTTCTCGGAATTCCGCTAATGTTTAACAATGCTTTGGAACTCTTCCATTGTTCTCGGAATTCCGCTGTAGTTTAAAAATGCTTTGGAACTCTTTCATTGTTCTCGGAATTCCGCTGAAGTTTAGCCATGCTTTGGAACTCTTCCATTGTTCTCGGAATTCCGCTGAAGTTTCAAAAAGATTTGGAACTATTCCATTGTTCTCAGAATTCTGCTAATGTTTAACAATGCTTTGGAACTCATCCATTGATCTCGGAATTCTGTTCATGTTTAATAATGCTTTTGGAACTCTTCCATTGTGCTCGGAATTCTGCTGAAGTTTAAAAATGCTTTGGAACTTTTCCATCGTTCTCGGAATTCCGCTAATGTTTATCAAACCTATGGAACTCTTTCATTGTTCTCGGAATTCCGCTGTAGTTTAAAAATGCTTTAGAACTCTTCCATTGTTCTCGGAATTCCGCTGATGTTTAACAATGCTTTAGAACTCTTCCATTGTTCTCGGAATTCCGCTGATGTTTAACAATGCTTTGGAGCTCTTCCATTGTTTTGGGAATTCGGCTGAAGTTTAAAAATGCTTTGGAGCTCTTCCTATGTTATGGGAGTTCTGCTGAAGTTTAAAAATGCTTTAGAACTCTTCCATTGTTCTCGGAATTCTGCTGATGTCTAATAATGCTTTGGAACTCTTCCATTGTTCTCGGAATTCCGCTGTAGTTTAAAAATGCACTGTAACTTTTCCATTGTTCTCGGAATTCCGCTGAAGTTTTACAATGCTTTGGAACTCTTCCATTTTTCTCTGAATTCTGCTGAAGTTTAAAAATGCTTTGGAACTCTTCCATTGTTCTCGGAATTCCGCTGATGTTTAACAATGCTTTGGAACTCTTGCATTGTTCTCGGAATTCCGCTGTAGTTTAAAAATGCACTGGAACTCTTCCATTGTTCTCGGAATTCCGCTGAAGTTTTACAATGCTTTGGAACTCCTCCATTGTTCTTGGAATTCTGCTGAAGTTTAAAAGTGCTTTGGAACTCTTCCATTGTTCTGGGAATTTGGCTGAAGTTTAAAAATGCTTTGGAACTCTTCCTATGTTCTGGGAGTTCTGCTGAAGTTTAAAAATGCTTTGGAACTCTTCCATTGTTCTCGGAATTCCACTGATGTTTAACAATGCTTTAGAACTCTTCCATTGTTCTCGGAATTCCGCTGATATTTAACAATGCTTTGGAGCTCTTCCATTGTTTTGGGAATTCGGCTGAAGTTTAAAAATGCTTTGGAGCTCTTCCTATGTTCTGGGAGTTCTGCTGAAGTTTAAAAATGCTTTAGAACTCTTCCATTGTTCTCGGAATTCCGCTGATGTCTAACAATGCTTTGGAACTCTTTCATTGTTCTCGGAATTCCGCTGTAGTTTAAAAATGCATTGGAACTTTTCCATTTTTCTCTGAATTCTGCTGAAGTTTAAAAATGCTTTGGAACTCTTCCTTTGTTCTCGGAATTCCGCTGATGTTTAACAATGCTTTCGAACTCTTCCATTGTTCTCGGAATTCCGCTGTAGTTTAAAAATGCTTTGGAACTCTTTCATTGTTCTCGGAATTCCGCTGAAGTTTAGCCATGCTTTGGAACTCTTCCATTGTTCTCGGAATTCCACTGAAGTTTAAAAATGCTTTGGAACTCCTCCATTGTTCTCGGAATTCTGCTGAAGTTTAAAAATGCTTTGGAACTCTTCCATTGCTCTGGGAATTCGGCTGAAGTTTATAAATGCTTTGGAACTCTTCCATTGTTCTCGGAATTCTGCTGATGTTTAACAATGCTTTAGAACTCTTCCATTGTTCTCGGAATTCCGATGATGTTTAACAATGCTTTGGAACTCTTTCATTGTTCTCGGAATTCCGCTGTAGTTTAAAAATGCATTGGAACTCTTCCACTGTTCTCGGAATTCCGCTGAAGTTTTAGAATGCTTTGGAATTTTTCCATTGTTCTCGGAATTCCGCTAATGTTTAACAATGCTTTGGAACTCTTCCATTGTTCTCGGAATTCCGCTGTAGTTTAAAAATGCTTTGGAACTCTTCCATTGTTCTCAGAATTCTGCTGAAGTTTCAAAAGGATTTGGAACTATTCCATTGTTCTCAGAATTCCGCTAATATTTAGCAATGCTTTGGAACTCTTCCATTGTTCTCGGAATTCCGCTGATGTTTAATAATGCTTTTGGAACTTTTCCATTGTTCTCAGAATTCTGCTAATGTTTAAAAATGCTTTGTAACTCTTCCATTGTTTTGGGAATTTGGCTGAAGTTTAAAAATGCTAAGGAGCTCTTCCTATGTTCTGGGAGTTCTGCTGAAGTTTAAAAATGCTTTAGAACTCTTCCATTGTTCTCGGAATTCCGCTGATGTCTAACAATGCTTTGGAACTCTTCCATTGTTCTCGGAATTCCACTGTAGTTTAAAAATGCATTTGAACTTTTCCATTGATCTTGGAATTCCGCTGAAGTTTTACAATGCTTTGGAACTCTTCCATTTTTCTCTGAATTCTGCTGAAGTTTAAAAATGCTTTGGAACTCTTCCATTGTTCTCGGAATTCCGCTGATGTTTAACAATGCTTTGGAACGCTTCCATTGTTCTCGGAATTCCGCTGTAGTTTAAAAATGCTTTGGAACTCTTTCATTGTTCTCGGAATTCCGCTGAAGTATAGCCATGCTTTGGAACTCTTCCATTGTTCTCGGAATTCCACTGAAGTTTAAAAATGCTTTGGAACTCCTCCATTGTTCTCGGAATTCTGCTGAAGTTTAAAAATGCTTTGGAACTCTTCCATTGTTCTGGGAATTCAGCTGAAGTTTAAAAATGCTTTGGAACTCTTCCTAAGTTCTGGGAGTTCTGCTGAAGTTTAAAAATGCATTGGAACTCTTCCATTGTTCTCGGAATTCCGCTGATGTTTAACAATGCTTTAGAACTCTTCCATTGTTCTCGGAATTCCGATGATGTTTAACAATGCTTTGGAACTCTTTCATTGTTCTCGGAATTCCGCTGTAGTTTAAAAATGCATTGGAACTCTTCCACTGTTCTCGGAATACCGCTGAAGTTTTAGAATGCTTTGGAATTCTTCCATTGTTCTCGGAATTCCGCTAATGTTTAACAATGCTTTGGAACTCTTCCATTGTTCTCGGAATTCCACTGAAGTTTAAAAATGCTTTGGAACTCCTCCATTGTTCTCGGAATTCTGCTGAAGTTTAAAAATGCTTTGGAACTCTTCCATTGCTCTGGGAATTCGGCTGAAGTTTATAAATGCTTTGGAACTCTTCCATTGTTCTCGGAATTCTGCTGATGTTTAACAATGCTTTAGAACTCTTCCATTGTTCTCGGAATTCCGATGATGTTTAACAATGCTTTGGAACTCTTTCATTGTTCTCGGAATTCCGCTGTAGTTTAAAAATGCATTGGAACTCTTCCACTGTTCTCGGAATTCCGCTGAAGTTTTAGAATGCTTTGGAATTTTTCCATTGTTCTCGGAATTCCGCTAATGTTTAACAATGCTTTGGAACTCTTCCATTGTTCTCGGAATTCCGCTGTAGTTTAAAAATGCTTTGGAACTCTTCCATTGTTCTCAGAATTCTGCTGAAGTTTCAAAAGGATTTGGAACTATTCCATTGTTCTCAGAATTCCGCTAATATTTAGCAATGCTTTGGAACTCTTCCATTGTTCTCGGAATTCCGCTGATGTTTAATAATGCTTTTGGAACTTTTCCATTGTTCTCAGAATTCTGCTAATGTTTAAAAATGCTTTGTAACTCTTCCATTGTTTTGGGAATTTGGCTGAAGTTTAAAAATGCTAAGGAGCTCTTCCTATGTTCTGGGAGTTCTGCTGAAGTTTAAAAATGATTTAGAACTCTTCCATTGTTCTCGGAATTCCGCTGATGTCTAACAATGCTTTGGAACTCTTCCATTGTTCTCGGAATTCCACTGTAGTTTAAAAATGCATTTGAACTTTTCCATTGATCTTGGAATTCCGCTGAAGTTTTACAATGCTTTGGAACTCTTCCATTTTTCTCTGAATTCTGCTGAAGTTTAAAAATGCTTTGGAACTCTTCCATTGTTCTCGGAATTCCGCTGATGTTTAACAATGCTTTGGAACGCTTCCATTGTTCTCGGAATTCCGCTGTAGTTTAAAAATGCTTTGGAACTCTTTCATTGTTCTCGGAATTCCGCTGAAGTATAGCCATGCTTTGGAACTCTTCCATTGTTCTCGGAATTCCACTGAAGTTTAAAAATGCTTTGGAACTCCTCCATTGTTCTCGGAATTCTGCTGAAGTTTAAAAATGCTTTGGAACTCTTCCATTGTTCTGGGAATTCGGCTGAAGTTTAAAAATGCTTTGGAACTCTTCCTAAGTTCTGGGAGTTCTGCTGAAGTTTAAAAATGCATTGGAACTCTTCCATTGTTCTCGGAATTCCGCTGATGTTTAACAATGCTTTAGAACTCTTCCATTGTTCTCGGAATTCCGATGATGTTTAACAATGCTTTGGAACTCTTTCATTGTTCTCGGAATTCCGCTGTAGTTTAAAAATGCATTGGAACTCTTCCACTGTTCTCGGAATACCGCTGAAGTTTTAGAATGCTTTGGAATTCTTCCATTGTTCTCGGAATTCCGCTAATGTTTAACAATGCTTTGGAACTCTTCCATTGTTCTCGGAATTCCGCTGTAGTTTAAAAATGCTTTGGAACTCTTTCATTGTTCTCGGAATTCCGCTGAAGTTTAGCCATGCTTTGGAACTCTTCCATTGTTCTCGGAATTCCGCTGAAGTTTCAAAAAGATTTGGAACTATTCCATTGTTCTCAGAATTCTGCTAATGTTTAACAATGCTTTGGAACTCATCCATTGATCTCGGAATTCTGTTCATGTTTAATAATGCTTTTGGAACTCTTCCATTGTGCTCGGAATTCTGCTGAAGTTTAAAAATGTTTTGGAACTTTTCCATCGTTCTCGGAATTCCGCTAATGTTTATCAAACCTATGGAACTCTTTCATTGTTCTCGGAATTCCGCTGTAGTTTAAAAATGCTTTAGAACTCTTCCATTGTTCTCGGAATTCCGCTGATGTTTAACAATGCTTTAGAACTCTTCCATTGTTCTCGGAATTCCGCTGATGTTTAACAATGCTTTGGAGCTCTTCCATTGTTTTGGGAATTCGGCTGAAGTTTAAAAATGCTTTGGAGCTCTTCCTATGTTATGGGAGTTCTGCTGAAGTTTAAAAATGCTTTAGAACTCTTCCATTGTTCTCGGAATTCTGCTGATGTCTAATAATGCTTTGGAACTCTTCCATTGTTCTCGGAATTCCGCTGTAGTTTAAAAATGCACTGTAACTTTTCCATTGTTCTCGGAATTCCGCTGAAGTTTTACAATGCTTTGGAACTCTTCCATTTTTCTCTGAATTCTGCTGAAGTTTAAAAATGCTTTGGAACTCTTCCATTGTTCTCGGAATTCCGCTGATGTTTAACAATGCTTTGGAACTCTTGCATTGTTCTCGGAATTCCGCTGTAGTTTAAAAATGCACTGGAACTCTTCCATTGTTCTCGGAATTCCGCTGAAGTTTTACAATGCTTTGGAACTCCTCCATTGTTCTTGGAATTCTGCTGAAGTTTAAAAGTGCTTTGGAACTCTTCCATTGTTCTGGGAATTTGGCTGAAGTTTAAAAATGCTTTGGAACTCTTCCTATGTTCTGGGAGTTCTGCTGAAGTTTAAAAATGCTTTGGAACTCTTCCATTGTTCTCGGAATTCCACTGATGTTTAACAATGCTTTAGAACTCTTCCATTGTTCTCGGAATTCCGCTGATATTTAACAATGCTTTGGAGCTCTTCCATTGTTTTGGGAATTCGGCTGAAGTTTAAAAATGCTTTGGAGCTCTTCCTATGTTCTGGGAGTTCTGCTGAAGTTTAAAAATGCTTTAGAACTCTTCCATTGTTCTCGGAATTCCGCTGATGTCTAACAATGCTTTGGAACTCTTTCATTGTTCTCGGAATTCCGCTGTAGTTTAAAAATGCATTGGAACTTTTCCATTTTTCTCTGAATTCTGCTGAAGTTTAAAAATGCTTTGGAACTCTTCCTTTGTTCTCGGAATTCCGCTGATGTTTAACAATGCTTTCGAACTCTTCCATTGTTCTCGGAATTCCGCTGTAGTTTAAAAATGCTTTGGAACTCTTTCATTGTTCTCGGAATTCCGCTGAAGTTTAGCCATGCTTTGGAACTCTTCCATTGTTCTCGGAATTCCACTGAAGTTTAAAAATGCTTTGGAACTCCTCCATTGTTCTCGGAATTCTGCTGAAGTTTAAAAATGCTTTGGAACTCTTCCATTGCTCTGGGAATTCGGCTGAAGTTTATAAATGCTTTGGAACTCTTCCATTGTTCTCGGAATTCTGCTGATGTTTAACAATGCTTTAGAACTCTTCCATTGTTCTCGGAATTCCGATGATGTTTAACAATGCTTTGGAACTCTTTCATTGTTCTCGGAATTCCGCTGTAGTTTAAAAATGCATTGGAACTCTTCCACTGTTCTCGGAATTCCGCTGAAGTTTTAGAATGCTTTGGAATTTTTCCATTGTTCTCGGAATTCCGCTAATGTTTAACAATGCTTTGGAACTCTTCCATTGTTCTCGGAATTCCGCTGTAGTTTAAAAATGCTTTGGAACTCTTCCATTGTTCTCAGAATTCTGCTGAAGTTTCAAAAGGATTTGGAACTATTCCATTGTTCTCAGAATTCCGCTAATATTTAGCAATGCTTTGGAACTCTTCCATTGTTCTCGGAATTCCGCTGATGTTTAATAATGCTTTTGGAACTTTTCCATTGTTCTCAGAATTCCGCTGTAGTTTAAAAATGCACTGGAACTCTTCCATTGTTCTCGGAATTCCGCTGAAGTTTTACAATGCTTTGGAACTCCTCCATTGTTCTTGGAATTCTGCTGAAGTTTAAAAGTGCTTTCGAACTCTGCCATTGTTCTGGGAATTTGGCTGAAGTTTAAAAATGCTTTGGAACTCTTCCTATGTTCTGGGAGTTCTGCTGAAGTTTAAAAATGCTTTGGAACTCTTCCATTGTTCTCGGAATTCCACTGATGTTTAACAATGCTTTAGAACTCTTCCATTGTTCTCGGAATTCCGCTGATATTTAACAATGCTTTGGAGCTCTTCCATTGTTTTGGGAATTCGGCTGAAGTTTAAAAATGCTTTGGAGCTCTTCCTATGTTCTGGGAGTTCTGCTGAAGTTTAAAAATGCTTTAGAACTCTTCCATTGTTCTCGGAATTCCGCTGATGTCTAACAATGCTTTGGAACTCTTTCATTGTTCTCGGAATTCCGCTGAAGTTTAGCCATGCTTTGGAACTCTTCCATTGTTTTCGGAATTCCACTGAAGTTTAAAAATGCTTTGGAACTCCTCCATTGTTCTCGGAATTCTGCTGAAGTTTAAAAATGCTTTGGAACTCTTCCATTGCTCTGGGAATTCGGCTGAAGTTTAAAAATGCTTTGGATCTCTTCCATTGTTCTCGGAATTCCGCTGATGTTTAACAATGCTTTTGAACTCTTCCATTGTTCTCGGAATTCCGATGATGTTTAACAATGCTTTGGAACTCTTTCATTGTTCTCGGAATTCCGCTGTAGTTTAAAAATGCATTGGAACTCTTCCACTGTTCTCGGAATTCCGCTGAAGTTTTAGAATGCTTTGGAATTCTTCCATTGTTCTCGGAATTCCGCTAATGTTTAACAATGCTTTGGAACTCTTCCATTGTTCTCGGAATTCCGCTGTAGTTTAAAAATGCTTTGGAACTCTTTCATTGTTCTTGGAATTCCGCTGAAGTCTAGCCATGCTTTGGAACTCTTCCATTGTTCTCGGAATTCCGCTGAAGTTTAAAAATGCTTTGGAACTCTTCCATTGTTCTCAGAATTCTGCTGAAGTTTCAACAAGATTTGGAACTATTCCATTGTTCTCAGAATTCCGCTAATATTTAACAATGCTTTGGAACTCTTCCATTGTTCTCAGAATACCGCTGATGTTTAACAATGCTTTAGAACTCTTCCATTGTTCTCGGAATTCCGCTGATGTTTAACAATGCTTTGGAGCTCTTCCATTGTTTTGGGAATTTGGTTGAAGTTTAAAAATGCTTTGGAGCTCTTCCTATGTTCTGGGAGTTCTGCTGAAGTTTAAAAATGCTTTAGAACTCTTCCATTGTTCTCTGAATTCCGCTGATGTCTAACAATGCTTTGGAACTCTTCCATTGTTCTCGGAATTCCGCTGTAGTTTAAAAATGCATTTGAACTTTTCCATTGATCTTGGAATTCCGCTGAAGTTTTACAATGCTTTGGAACTCTTCCATTTTTCTCTGAATTCTGCTGAAGTTTAAAAATGCTTTGGAACTCTTCCATTGTTCTCGGAATTCCGCTGATGTTTAACAATGCTTTGGAACGCTTCCATTGTTCTCGGAATTCCGCTGTAGTTTAAAAATGCTTTGGAACTCTTTCATTGTTCTCGGAATTCCGCTGAAGTATAGCCATGCTTTGGAACTCTTCCATTGTTCTCGGAATTCCACTGAAGTTTAAAAATGCTTTGGAACTCCTCCATTGTTCTCGGAATTCTGCTGAAGTTTAAAAATGCTTTGGAACTCTTCCATTGTTCTGGGAATTCGGCTGAAGTTTAAAAATGCTTTGGAACTCTTCCTAAGTTCTGGGAGTTCTGCTGAAGTTTAAAAATGCATTGGAACTCTTCCATTGTTCTCGGAATTCCGCTGATGTTTAACAATGCTTTAGAACTCTTCCATTGTTCTCGGAATTCCGATGATGTTTAACAATGCTTTGGAACTCTTTCATTGTTCTCGGAATTCCGCTGTAGTTTAAAAATGCATTGGAACTCTTCCACTGTTCTCGGAATACCGCTGAAGTTTTAGAATGCTTTGGAATTCTTCCATTGTTCTCGGAATTCCGCTAATGTTTAACAATGCTTTGGAACTCTTCCATTGTTCTCGGAATTCCGCTGTAGTTTAAAAATGCTTTGGAACTCTTTCATTGTTCTCGGAATTCCGCTGAAGTTTAGCCATGCTTTGGAACTCTTCCATTGTTCTCGGAATTCCGCTGAAGTTTCAAAAAGATTTGGAACTATTCCATTGTTCTCAGAATTCTGCTAATGTTTAACAATGCTTTGGAACTCATCCATTGATCTCGGAATTCTGTTCATGTTTAATAATGCTTTTGGAACTCTTCCATTGTGCTCGGAATTCTGCTGAAGTTTAAAAATGCTTTGGAACTCTTCCATCGTTCTCGGAATTCCGCTAATGTTTATCAAACCTATGGAACTCTTTCATTGTTCTCGGAATTCCGCTGTAGTTTAAAAATGCTTTAGAACTCTTCCATTGTTCTCGGAATTCCGCTGATGTTTAACAATGCTTTAGAACTCTTCCATTGTTCTCGGAATTCCGCTGATGTTTAACAATGCTTTGGAGCTCTTCCATTGTTTTGGGAATTCGGCTGAAGTTTAAAAATGCTTTGGAGCTCTTCCTATGTTATGGGAGTTCTGCTGAAGTTTAAAAATGCTTTAGAACTCTTCCATTGTTCTCGGAATTCTGCTGATGTCTAATAATGCTTTGGAACTCTTCCATTGTTCTCGGAATTCCGCTGTAGTTTAAAAATGCACTGTAACTTTTCCATTGTTCTCGGAATTCCGCTGAAGTTTTACAATGCTTTGGAACTCTTCCATTTTTCTCTGAATTCTGCTGAAGTTTAAAAATGCTTTGGAACTCTTCCATTGTTCTCGGAATTCCGCTGATGTTTAACAATGCTTTGGAACTCTTGCATTGTTCTCGGAATTCCGCTGTAGTTTAAAAATGCACTGGAACTCTTCCATTGTTCTCGGAATTCCGCTGAAGTTTTACAATGCTTTGGAACTCCTCCATTGTTCTTGGAATTCTGCTGAAGTTTAAAAGTTCTTTGGAACTCTTCCATTGTTCTGGGAATTTGGCTGAAGTTTAAAAATGCTTTGGAACTCTTACTATGTTCTGGTAGTTCTGCTGAAGTTTAAAAATGCTTTGGAACTCTTCCATTGTTCTCGGAATTCCACTGATGTTTAACAATGCTTTAGAACTCTTCCATTGTTCTCGGAATTCCGCTGATATTTAACAATGCTTTGGAGCTCTTCCATTGTTTTGGGAATTCGGCTGAAGTTTAAAAATGCTTTGGAGCTCTTCCTATGTTCTGGGAGTTCTGCTGAAGTTTAAAAATGTTTTAGAACTCTTCCATTGTTCTCGGAATTCCGCTGATGTCTAACAATGCTTTGGAACTCTTTCATTGTTCTCGGAATTCCGCTGTAGTTTAAAAATGCATTGGAACTTTTCCATTGTTCTCGGAATTCCGCTGAAGTTTTACAATGCTTTGGAACTCTTCCATTTTTCTCTGAATTCTGCTGAAGTTTAAAAATGCTTTGGAACTCTTCCTTTGTTCTCGGAATTCCGCTGATGTTTAACAATGCTTTGGAACTCTTCCATTGTTCTCGGAATTCCGCTGTAGTTTAAAAATGCTTTGGAACTCTTTCATAGTTCTCGGAATTCCGCTGAAGTTTAGCCATGCTTTGGAACTCTTCCATTGTTCTCGGAATTCCACTGAAGTTTAAAAATGCTTTGGAACTCCTCCATTGTTCTCGGAATTCTGCTGAAGTTTAAAAATGCTTTGGAACTCTTCCATTGCTCTGGGAATTCGGCTGAAGTTTATAAATGCTTTGGAACTCTTCCATTGTTCTCGGAATTCTGCTGATGTTTAACAATGCTTTAGAACTCTTCCATTGTTCTCGGAATTCCGATGATGTTTAACAATGCTTTGGAACTCTTTCATTGTTCTCGGAATTCCGCTGTAGTTTAAAAATGCATTGGAACTCTTCCACTGTTCTCGGAATTCCGCTGAAGTTTTAGAATGCTTTGGAATTTTTCCATTGTTCTCGGAATTCCGCTAATGTTTAACAATGCTTTGGAACTCTTCCATCGTTCTCGGAATTCCGCTAATGTTTATCAAACCTATGGAACTCTTTCATTGTTCTCGGAATTCCGCTGTAGTTTAAAAATACTTTAGAACTCTTCCATTGTTCTCGGAATTCCGCTGATGTTTAACAATGCTTTAGAACTCTTACATTGTTCTCGGAATTCCGCTGATGTTTAACAAAGCTTTGGAGCTCTTCCATTGTTTTGGGTATTCGGCTGAAGTTTAAAAATGCTTTGGAGCTCTTCCTATGTTATGGGAGTTCAGCTGAAGTTTAAAAATGCTTTAGAACTCTTCCATTGTTCTCGGAATTCTGCTGATGTCTAATAATGCTTTGGAACTCTTCCATTGTTCTCGGAATTCCGCTGTAGTTTAAAAATGCACTGTAACTTTTCCATTGTTCTCGGAATTCCGCTGAAGTTTTACAATGCTTTGGAACTCTTCCATTTTTCTCTGAATTCTGCTGAAGTTTAAAAATGCTTTGGAACTCTTCCATTGTTCTCGGAATTCCGCTGATGTTTAACAATGCTTTGGAACTCTTGCATTGTTCTCGGAATTCCGCTGTAGTTTAAAAATGCACTGGAACTCTTCCATTGTTCTCGGAATTCCGCTGAAGTTTTACAATGCTTTGGAACTCCTCCATTGTTCTTGGAATTCTGCTGAAGTTTAAAAGTGCTTTGGAACTCTTCCATTGTTCTGGGAATTTGGCTGAAGTTTAAAAATGCTTTGGAACTCTTCCTATGTTCTGGGAGTTCTGCTGAAGTTTAAAAATGCTTTGGAACTCTTCCATTGTTCTCGGAATTCCACTGATGTTTAACAATGCTTTAGAACTCTTCCATTGTTCTCGGAATTCCGCTGATATTTAACAATGCTTTGGAGCTCTTCCATTGTTTTGGGAATTCGGCTGAAGTTTAAAAATGCTTTGGAGCTCTTCCTATGTTCTGGGAGTTCTGCTGAAGTTTAAAAATGCTTTAGAACTCTTCCATTGTTCTCGGAATTCCGCTGATGTCTAACAATGCTTTGGAACTCTTTCATTGTTCTCGGAATTCCGCAGTAGTTTAAAAATGCATTGGAACTTTTCCATTGTTCTCGGAATTCCGCTGAAGTTTCACAATGCTTTGGAACTCTTCCATTTTTCTCTGAATTCTGCTGAAGTTTAAAAATGCTTTGAAACTCTTCCATTGTTCTCGGAATTCCGCTGATGTTTAACAATGCTTTGGAACTCTTCCATTGTTCTCGGAATTCCGCTGTAGTTTAAAAATGCTTTGGAACTCTTTCATTGTTCTCGGAATTCCGCTGAAGTTTAGCCATGCTTTGGAACTCTTCCATTGTTCTCGGAATTCCACTGAAGTTTAAAAATGCTTTGGAACTCCTCCATTGTTCTCGGAATTCTGCTGAAGTTTAAAAATGCTTTGGAACTCTTCCATTGCTCTGGGAATTCGGCTGAAGTTTAAAAATGCTTTGGAACTCTTCCATTGTTCTCGGAATTCCGCTGATGTTTAACAATGCTTTAGAACTCTTCCATTGTTCTCGGAATTCCGATGATGTTTAACAATGCTTTGGAACTCTTTCATTGTTCTCGGAATTCCGCTGTAGTTTAAAAATGCATTGGAACTCTTCCACTGTTCTCGGAATTCCGCTGAAGTTTTAGAATGCTTTGGAATTTTTCCATTGTTCTCGGAATTCCGCTAATGTTTAACAATGCTTTGGAACTCTTCCATTGTTCTCGGAATTCCGCTGTAGTTTAAAAATGCTTTGGAACTCTTTCATTGTTCTTGGAATTCCGCTGAAGTTTAGCCATGCTTTGGAACTCTTCCATTGTTCTCGGAATTCCGCTGAAGTTTAAAAATGCTTTGGAACTCTTCCATTGTTCTCAGAATTCTGCTGAAGTTTCAAAAAGGTTTGGAACTATTCCATTGTTCTCAGAATTCCGCTAATATTTAACAATGCTTTGGAACTCTTCCATTGTTCTCGGAATTCCGCTGATGTTTAATAATGCTTTTGGAACTTTTCCATTGTTCTCAGAATTCTGCTAATGTTTAAAAATGCTTTGTAACTCTTCCATTGTTCTCGGAATTCCGCTGATGTTTAACAATGCTTTAGAACTCTTCCATTGTTCTCGGAATTCCGCTGATGTTTAACAATGCTTTGGAACTCTTGCATTGTTCTCGGAATTCCGCTGTAGTTTAAAAATGCACTGGAACTCTTCCATTGTTCTCGGAATTCCGCTGAAGTTTTACAATGCTTTGGAACTCATCCATTGTTCTCGTAACTCTGTTGATGTTTAATAATGCTTTTGGAACTCTTCCATTGTGCTCGGAGTTCAGCTGAAGTTTAAAAAAGCTTTGGAACTATTCCATTGTTCTCAGAATTCTGTTGATGTTTAATAATGCTTTTGGAACTCTTCCATTGTGCTCGGATTTCTGCTGAAGTTTAAAAATGCTTTGGAACTCTTCCATTCTTCTTGGTATTCTGCTGATGTTTATCAAACCTATGGAACTCTTCCATTGTTCTCGGAATTCTGTTGATGTTTAATAATGCTTTTGGAACTCTTCCATTGTGCTCGGAGTTCAGCTGAAGTTTAAAAAAGCTTTGGAACTATTCCATTGTTCTCAGAATTCTGTTGATGTTTAATAATGCTTTTGGAACTCTTCCATTGTGCTCGGATTTCTGCTGAAGTTTAAAAATGCTTTGGAACTCTTCCATTCTTCTCGGTATTCTGCTGATGTTTATCAAACCTATGGAACTCTTCCATTGTTCTCGGAATTCTGTTGATGTTTAATAATGCTTTTGGAACTCTTCCATTGTTCTCGGAATTCTGCTGAAGTTTCAAAATGCTTTAGAAATCTTCCATTGTTCTCAGAATTCCAATGAAGCTTAAAAATGCTTTGGAACTCTTCAATTTTTCTCAGAATTACGCTAAAGTTTAAAAATGCTTTGGAACTCTTCCATTATTCTCAGAATTCTGCTGAAGTTTAAAAATGCTTTGGTACTGTTCCATTGTTCTCAGAATTCCAATGAAGCTTAAAAATGCTTTGGAACTCTTCAATTTTTCTCAGAATCACGCTAAAGTTTAAAAATGCTTTGGAACTCCTCCATTGTTCTTGGAATTCTGCTGAAGTTTAAAAGTGCTTTGGAACTCTTCCATTGTTCTGGGAATTTGGCTGAAGTTTAAAAATGCTTTGGAACTCTTCCTATGTTCTGGGAGTTCTGCTGAAGTTTAAAAATGCTTTGGAACTCTTCCATTGTTCTCGGAATTCCGCTGATGTTTAACAATGCTTTAGAACTCTTCCATTGTTCTCGGAATTCCGCTGATGTTTAACAATGCTTTGGAGCTCTTCCATTGTTTTGGGAATTTGGCTGAAGTTTAAAAATGCTTTGGAGCTCTTCCTATGTTCTGGGAGTTCTGCTGAAGTTTAAAAATGCTTTAGAACTCTTCCATTGTTCTCGGAATTCCGCTGATGTCTAACAATGCTTTGGAACTCTTCCATTGTTCTCGGAATTCCGCTGTAGTTTAAAAATGCATTTGAACTTTTCCATTGATCTTGGAATTCCGCTGAAGTTTTATAATGCTTTGGAACTCTTCCATTTTTCTCTGAATTCTGCTGAAGTTTAAAAATGCTTTGGAACTCTTCCATTGTTCTCGGAATTCCGCTGATGTTTAACAATGCTTTGGAACGCTTCCATTGTTCTCGGAATTCCGCTGTAGTTTAAAAATGCTTTGTAACTCTTTCATTGTTCTCGGAATTCCGCTGAAGTATAGCCATGCTTTGGAACTCTTCCATTGTTCTCGGAATTCCACTGAAGTTTAAAAATGCTTTGGAACTCCTCCATTGTTCTCGGAATTCTGCTGAAGTTTAAAAATGCTTTGGAACTCTTCCATTGTTCTGGGAATTCGGCTGAAGTTTAAAAATGCTTTGGAACTCTTCCTAAGTTCTGGGAGTTCTGCTGAAGTTTAAAAATGCATTGGAACTCTTCCATTGTTCTCGGAAATCCGCTGATGTTTAACAATGTTTTAGAACTCTTCCATTGTTCTCGGAATTCCGATGATGTTTAACAATGCTTTGGAACTCTTTCATTGTTCTCGGAATTCCGCTGTAGTTTAAAAATGCATTGGAACTCTTCCACTGTTCTCGGAATACCGCTGAAGTTTTAGAATGCTTTGGAATTCTTCCATTGTTCTCGGAATTCCGCTAATGTTTAACAATGCTTTGGAACTCTTCCATTGTTCTCGGAATTCCGCTGTAGTTTAAAAATGCTTTGGAACTCTTTCATTGTTCTCGGAATTCCGCTGAAGTTTAGCCATGCTTTGGAACTCTTCCATTGTTCTCGGAATTCCGCTGAAGTTTCAAAAAGATTTGGAACTATTCCATTGTTCTCAGAATTCCGCTAATATTTAACAATGCTTTGGAACTCTTCCATTGTTCTCGGAATTCCGCTGATGTTTAATAATGCTTTTGGAACTTTTCCATTGTTCTCAGAATTCTGCTAATGTTTAACAATGCTTTGGAACTCATCCATTGATCTCGGAATTCTGTTCATGTTTAATAATGCTTTTGGAACTCTTCCATTGTGCTCGGAATTCTGCTGAAGTTTATAAATGCTTTGGAACTCTTCCATCGTTCTCGGAATTCCGCTAATGTTTATCAAACCTATGGAACTCTTTCATTGTTCTCGGAATTCCGCTGTAGTTTAAAAATACTTTAGAACTCTTCCATTGTTCTCGGAATTCCGCTGATGTTTAACAATGCTTTAGAACTCTTCCATTGTTCTCGGAATTCCGCTGATGTTTAACAATGCTTTGGAGCTCTTCCATTGTTTTGGGAATTCGGCTGAAGTTTAAAAGTGCTTTGGAGCTCTTCCTATGTTATGGGAGTTCTGCTGAAGTTTAAAAATGCTTTAGAACTCTTCCATTGTTCTCGGAATTCTGCTGATGTCTAATAATGCTTTGGAACTCTTCCATTGTTCTCGGAATTCCGCTGTATTTTAAAAATGCACTGTAACTTTTCCATTGTTCTCGGAATTCCGGTGAAGTTTTACAATGCTTTGGAACTCTTCCATTTTTCTCTGAATTCTGCTGAAGTTTAAAAATGCTTTGGAACTCTTCCATTGTTCTCGGAATTCCGCTGATGTTTAACAATGCTTTGGAACTCTTGCATTGTTCTCGGAATTCCGCTGTAGTTTAAAAATGCACTGGAACTCTTCCATTGTTCTCGGAATTCCGCTGAAGTTTTACAATGCTTTGGAACTCCTCCATTGTTCTTGGAATTCTGCTGAAGTTTAAAAGTGCTTTGGAACTCTTCCATTGTTCTGGGAATTTGGCTGAAGTTTAAAAATGCTTTGGAACTCTTCCTATGTTCTGGGAGTTCTGCTGAAGTTTAAAAATGCTTTGGAACTCTTCCATTGTTCTCGGAATTCCACTGATGTTTAACAATGCTTTAGAACTCTTCCATTGTTCTCGGAATTCCGCTGATATTTAACAATGCTTTGGAGCTCTTCCATTGTTTTGGGAATTCGGCTGAAGTTTAAAAATGCTTTGGAGCTCTTCCTATGTTCTGGGAGTTCTGCTGAAGTTTAAAAATGCTTTAGAACTCTTCCATTGTTCTCGGAATTCCGCTGATGTCTAACAATGCTTTGGAACTCTTTCATTGTTCTCGGAATTCCGCTGTAGTTTAAAAATGCATTGGAACTTTTCCATTGTTCTCGGAATTCCGCTGAAGTTTTACAATGCTTTGGAACTCTTCCATTTTTCTCTGAATTCTGCTGAAGTTTAAAAATGCTTTGGAACTCTTCCATTGTTCTCGGAATTCCGCTGATGTTTAACAATGCTTTGGAACTCTTCCATTGTTCTCGGAATTCCGCTGTAGTTTAAAAATGCTTTGGAACTCTTTCATTGTTCTCGGAATTCCGCTGAAGTTTAGCCATGCTTTGGAACTCTTCCATTGTTCTCGGAATTCCACTGAAGTTTAAAAATGCTTTGGAACTCCTCCATTGTTCTCGGAATTCTGCTGAAGTTTAAAAATGCTTTGGAACTCTTCCATTGCTCTGGGAATTCGGCTGAAGTTTAAAAATGCTTTGGAACTCTTCCATTGTTCTCGGAATTCCGCTGATGTTTAACAATGCTTTTGAACTCTTCCATTGTGCTCGGAATTCCGATGATGTTTAACAATGCTTTGGAACTCTTCCACTGTTCTCGGAATTCCGCTGAAGTTTTAGAATGCTTTGGAATTCTTCCATTGTTCTCGGAATTCCGCTAATGTTTAACAATGCTTTGGAACTCTTCCATTGTTCTTGGAATTCCGCTGTAGTTTAAAAATGCTTTGGAACTCTTTCATTGTTCTTGGAATTCCGCTGAAGTTTAGCCATGCTTTGGAACTCTTCCATTGTTCTCGGAATTCCGCTGAAGTTTCAAAAAGATTTGGAACTATTCCATTGTTCTCAGAATTCCGCTAATATTTAACAATGCTTTGGAACTCTTCCATTGTTCTCGGAATTCCGCTGATGTTTAATAATGCTTTTGGAACTTTTCCATTGTTCTCAGAATTCTGCTAATGTTTAACAATGCTTTGGAACTCATCCATTGATCTCGGAATTCTGTTCATGTTTAATAATGCTTTTGGAACTCTTCCATTGTGCTCGGAATTCTGCTGAAGTTTAAAAATGCTTTGGAACTCTTCCATCGTTCTCGGAATTCCGCTAATGTTTATCAAACCTATGGAACTCTTTCATTGTTCTCGGAATTCCGCTGTAGTTTAAAAATACTTTAGAACTCTTCCATTGTTCTCGGAATTCCGCTGATGTTTAACAATGCTTTAGAACTCTTCCATTGTTCTCGGAATTCCGCTGATGTTTAACAATGCTTTGGAGCTCTTCCATTGTTTTGGGAATTCGGCTGAAGTTTAAAAATGCTTTGGAGCTCTTCCTATGTTATGGGAGTTCTGCTGAAGTTTAAAAATGCTTTAGAACTCTTCCATTGTTCTCGGAATTCTGCTGATGTCTAATAATGCTTTGGAACTCTTCCATTGTTCTCGGAATTCCGCTGTAGTTTAAAAATGCACTGTAACTTTTCCATTGTTCTCGGAATTCCGCTGAAGTTTTACAATGCTTTGGAACTCTTCCATTTTTCTCTGAATTCTGCTGAAGTTTAAAAATGCTTTGGAACTCTTCCATTGTTCTCGGAATTCCGCTGATGTTTAACAATTCTTTCGAACTCTTGCATTGTTCTCGGAATTCCGCTGTAGTTTAAAAATGCACTGGAACTCTTCCATTGTTCTCGGAATTCCGCTGAAGTTTTACAATGCTTTGGAACTCCTCCATTGTTCTTGGAATTCTGCTGAAGTTTAAAAGTGCTTTGGAACTCTTCCATTGTTCTGGGAATTTGGCTGAAGTTTAAAAATGCTTTGGAACTCTTCCTATGTTCTGGGAGTTCTGCTGAAGTTTAAAAATGCTTTGGAACTCTTCCATTGTTCTCGGAATTCCACTGATGTTTAACAATGCTTTAGAACTCTTCCATTGTTCTCGGAATTCCGCTGATATTTAACAATGCTTTGGAGCTCTTCCATTGTTTTGGGAATTCGGCTGAAGTTTAAAAATGCTTTGGAGCTCTTCCTATGTTCTGGGAGTTCTGCTGAAGTTTAAAAATGCTTTAGAACTCTTCCATTGTTCTCGGAATTCCGCTGATGTCTAACAATGCTTTGGAACTCTTTCATTGTTCTCGGAATTCCGCTGTAGTTTAAAAATGCATTGGAACTTTTCCATTGTTCTCGGAATTCCGCTGAAGTTTTACAATGCTTTGGAACTCTTCCATTTTTCTCTGAATTCTGCTGAAGTTTAAAAATGCTTTGGAACTCTTCCATTGTTCTCGGAATTCCGCTGATGTTTAACAATGCTTTGGAACTCTTCCATTGTTCTCGGAATTCCGCTGTAGTTTAAAAATGCTTTGGAACTCTTTCATTGTTCTCGGAATTCCGCTGAAGTTTAGCCATGCTATGGAACTCTTCCATTGTTCTCGGAATTCCACTGAAGTTTAAAAATGCTTTGGAACTCCTCCATTGTTCTCGGAATTCTGCTGAAGTTTAAAAATGATTTGGAACTCTTCCATTGCTCTGGGAATTCGGCTGAAGTTTAAAAATGCTTTGGAACTCTTCCATTGTTCTCGGAATTCCGCTGATGTTTAACAATGCTTTTGAACTCTTCCATTGTGCTCGGAATTCCGATGATGTTTAACAATGCTTTGGAACTCTTTCATTGTTCTCGGAATTCCGCTGTAGTTTAAAAATGCATTGGAACTCTTCCACTGTTCTCGGAATTCCGCTGAAGTTTTAGAATGCTTTGGAATTCTTCCATTGTTCTCGGAATTCCGCTAATGTTTAACAATGCTTTGGAACTCTTCCATTGTTCTCGGAATTCCGCTGTAGTTTAAAAATGCTTTGGAACTCTTTCATTGTTCTTGGAATTCCGCTGAAGTTTAGCCATGCTTTGGAACTCTTCCATTGTTCTCGGAATTCCGCTGAAGTTTAAAAATGCTTTGGAACTCTTCCATTGTTCTCAGAATTCTGCTGAAGTTTCAACAAGATTTGGAACTATTCCATTGTTGTCAGAATTCCGCTAATATTTAACAATGCTTTGGAAATCTTCCATTGTTCTCGGAATTCCGCTGATGTTTAATAATGCTTTTGGAACTTTTCCATTGTTCTCAGAATTCTGCTAATGTTTAAATATGCTTTGGAACTCTTCCATTGTTCTCGGAATTCCGCTGATGTTTAACAATGCTTTGGAACTCTTTCATTGTTCTCGGAATTCCGCTGAAGTTTAGCCATGCTTTGGAACTCTTCCATTGTTCTCGGAATTCCACTGAAGTTTAAAAATGCTTTGGAACTCCTCCATTGTTCTCGGAATTCTGCTGAAGTTTAAAAATGCTTTGGTACTCTTCCTATGTTCTGGGAGTTCTGCTGAAGTTTAAAAATGCTTTGGAACTCTTCCTTTGTTCTCGGAATTCCGCTGATGTTTAACAATGCTTTAGAACTCTTCCATTGTTCTCGGAATTCCGCTGATGTTTAACAATGCTTTGGAACTCTTGCATTGTTCTCGGAATTCCGCTGTAGTTTAAAAATGCACTGGAACTCTTCCATTGTTCTCGGAATTCCGCTGAAGTTTTACAATGCTTTGGAACTCATCCATTGTTCTCTTAACTCTGTTGATGTTTAATAATGCTTTTGGAACTCTTCCATTATGCTCAGAGTTCTGCTGAAGTTTAAAAATGCTTTGGAACGCTTCCATTGTTCTGGGATTTCGGCTGAAGTTTAAAAATGCTTTGGAACTCATCCTATGTTCTGGGAGTTCTGCTGAAGTTTAAAAATGCTTTGGAACTCTTCAATTGTTCTCGGAATTCCGCTGATGTTTAACAATGCTTTAGAACTCTTACATTGTTCTCGGAATTTTGATGATGTTTAACAATGCTTTGGAACTCTTCCATTGTTCTCGGAATTCTGCTGAAGTTTAAAAATGATTTTGGAACTCTTCCATTGTTCTGGGAATTTGGTTGAAGTTTAAAAATGCTTTGGAACTCTTCCTAAGTTCTGGGAGTTCTGCTGAAGTTTAAAAATGCATTGGAACTCTTCCATTGTTCTCGGAATTCCGCTGATGTTTAACAATGCTTTAGAACTCTTCCATTGTTCTCGGAATTGCGATGATGTTTAACAATGCTTTGGAACTCTTTCATTGTTCTCGGAATTCCGCTGTAGTTTAAAAATGCATTGGAACTCTTCCATTGTTCTCGGAATTCCGCTGAAGTTTTAGAATGCTTTGGAACTCTTCCATTGTTCTCGGAATTCCGCTAATGTTTAACAATGCTTTGGAACTCTTCCATTGTTCTCAGAATTCCGCTGTAGTTTAAAAATGCTTTGGAACTCTTTCATTGTCCTCGGAATTCTGCTGAAGTTTAAAAAAGATTTGGAACTATTCCATTGTTCTCAGAATTCCGCTAATATTTAACAATGCTTTGGAACTCTTCCATTGTTCTCGGAATTCCGCTGATGTTTAATAATGCTTTTGGAACTCTGCCATTGTTCTCGGAATTCTGCTGAAGTTTCAAAATGCTTTAGAAATCTTCCCTTGTTCTCGGAATTCTGCTGAAGTTTAACAATGCTTTGGAACTCTTCCATTATTCACAGAATTCTGCTGAAGTTTAAAAATGCATTGGAACTTTTCCATTGTTCTCGGAATTCCGCTGAAGTTTTACAATGCTTTGGAACTCTTCCATTTTTCTCTGAATTCTGCTGAAGTTTAAAAATGCTTTGAAACTCTTCCATTGTTCTCGGAATTCCGCTGATGTTTAACAATGCTTTGGAACTCTTCCATTGTTCTCGGAATTCCGCTGTAGTTTAAAAATGCTTTGGAACTCTTTCATTGTTCTCGGAATTCCGCTGAAGTTTAGCCATGCTTTGGAACTCTTCCATTGCTCTCGGAATTCCACTGAAGTTTAAAAATGCTTTGGAACTCCTCCATTGTTCTCGGAATTCTGCTGAAGTTTAAAAATGCTTTGGTACTCTTCCTATGTTCTGGGAGTTCTGCTGATGTTTAACAATGCTTTGGAACTCTTGCATTGTTCTCGGAATTCCGCTGTAGTTTAAAAATGCACTGGAACTCTTCCATTGTTCTCGGAATTGCGCTGATGTTTAACAATGCTTTGGAACTCTTCCATTGTTCTCGGAATTCCGCTGTAGTTTAAAAATGCTTTGGAACTCTTTCATTGTTCTCGGAATTCCGCTGAAGTTTAGCCATGCTTTGGAACTCTTCCATTGTTCTCGGAATTCCGCTGAAGTTTAAAAATGCTTTGGAACTCCTCCTTTGTTCTCGGAATTCTGCTGAAGTTTAAAAATGCTTTAGAAATCTTCCCTTGCTCTCGGAATTCTGCTGAAGTTTAACAATGCTTTGGAACTCTTCCATAATTCTCAGAATTCTGCTGAAGTTTAAAAAAGCTGTGGTACTCTTCCATTGTTCTCAGAATTCCAATGAAGCTTAAAAATGCTTTGGAACTCTTCAATTTTTCTCAGAATTCCGCTAAAGTTTAAAAATGCTTTGGAACTCTTTCATTGTTCTCGTAATTCCGCTGAAGTTTAGCCATGCTTTGGAAATCTTCCACTGTTCTCGGAATTCCGCTGAAGTTTAAAAATGCTTTGGAACTCCTCCATTGTTCTCGGAATTCTGCTGAAGTTTAAAAATGCTTTGGAACTCTTCCATTGTTCTGGGAATTCGGCTGAAGTTTAAAAATGCTATGGAAATCTTCCTATGTTCTGGGAGTTCTGCTGAAGTTTAAAAATGCTTTTGAACTCTTCCATTGTTCTCGGAATTCCGCTGATGTTTAACAATGCTTTAGAACTCTTCCATTGTTCTCGGAATTCCGCTGATGTTTAACAATGCTTTGGAACTCCTCCATTGTTCTCGGAATTCCACTGTAGTTTAAAAATGCATTGGAACTCTTCCATTGATCTCGGAATTCCGCTGAAGTTTTACAATGCTTTGGAACTCTTCCATTTTTCTCGGAATTCGGCTGAAGTTTAAAAATGCTATGGAAATCTTCCTATGTTCTGGGAGTTCTGCTGAAGTTTAAAAATGCTTTTGAACTCTTCCATTGTTCTCGGAATTCCGCTGATGTTTAACAATGCTTTAGAACTCTTCCATTGTTCTCGGAATTCCGCTGATGTTTAACAATGCTTTGGAACTCCTCCATTGTTCTCGGAATTCCACTGTAGTTTAAAAATGCATTGGAACTCTTCCATTGATCTCGGAATTCCGCTGAAGTTTTACAATGCTTTGGAACTCTTCCATTTTTCTCGGAATTCTGCTGAAGTTTAAAAATGCTTTGGAACGCTTCCATTGTTCTGGGAATTCGGCTGAAGTTTAAAAATGCTTTTGAACTCTTCCTAAGTTCTGGGAGTTCTGCTGAAGTTTAAAAATGCTTTGGAACTCTTCCATTGTTCTCGGAAATCCACTGATGTTTAAAAATGCTTTAGAACTCTTCCATTGTTCTCGGAATTCCGCTGATGTTTAACAATGCTTTAGAACTCTTCAATTGTTCTCGGAATTCCGATGATGTTTAACAATGCTTTGGAACTCTTTCATTGTTCTCGGAATTCCGCTGTAGTTTAAAAATGCATTGGAACTCTTCCATTGTTCTCGGAATTCCGCTGAAGTTCTAGAATGCTTTGAAACTCTTCCATTGTTCTCGGAATTCCGCTGAAGTTTAAAAATGCTTTGGAACTCTTCCATTGTTCTCGGAACTCTGCTGAAGTTTGAAAAAGATTTGGAACTATTCCATTGTTCTCAGAATTCCGCTAATATTTAACAATGCTTTGGAACTCTTCCATTGTTCTCGGAATTCCGCTGATGTTTAATAATGCTTTTGGAACTCTTCCATTGTTCTCGGAATTCTGCTGAAGTTTAAAAATGCTATGGAACTCTTCCTATGTTCTGGGAGTTCTGTTGAAGTTTAAAAATGCTTTTGAACTCTTCCATTGTTCTCGGAATTCCGCTGATGTTTAACAATGCTTTAGAACTCTTCCATTGTTCTCGGAATTCCGCTGATGTTTAACAATGCTTTGGAACTCTTCCATTGCTCTCGGAATTCCACTGTAGTTTAAAAATGCATTGGAACTCTTCCATTGTTCTCGGAATTCCGCTGAAGTTTAGCCATGTTTTGGAACTCTTCCACTGTTCTCGGAATTCCGCTGATGTTTAACAATGCTTTGGAACTCTTCCATTGTTCTCGGAATTCCACTGTAGTTTAAAGATGCATTGGAACTCTTCCATTGCTCTCGGAATTCCGCTGAAGTTTTTCAATGCTTTGGAACTCTTCCATTTTTCTCGGAATTCTGCTGAAGTTTAAAAATGCTTTGGAACGCTTCCATTGTTCTGGGAATTCGGCTGAAGTTTAAAAATGCTTTGGAACACTTCCTAAGTTCTGGGAGTTTGGCTGAAGTTTAAAAATGCTTTGGAACTCTTCCATTGTTCTCGGAATTCCGCTGATGTTTAAATGCTTTAGAACTCTTCCATTGTTCTCGGAATTCCGCTGATGTTTAACAATGCTTTAGAACTCTTCCATTGTTCTCGGAATTCCGATGATGTTTAACAATGCTTTGGAACTCATTCATTGTTCTCGGAATTCCGCTGTAGTTTAAAAATACATTGGAACTCTTCCATTGTTCTCGGAATTCCGCTGAAGTTTTAGAATGCTTTAGAACTCTTACATTTTTCTCGGAATTCTGTTGAAGTTTAGCCATGTGTTGGAACTCTTCCATTGTTCTCGGAATTCCGCTGAAGTTTAAAAATGCTTTGGAACTCTTCCATTGTTCTCGGAACTCTGCTGAAGTTTAAAAAAGATTTGGAACTATTCCATTGTTCTCAGAATTCCGCTAATATTTAACAATGCTTTGGAACTCTTCCAAAGTTCTGGGAGTTCTGCTGAAGTTTAAAAATGCTTTAGAACTCTTCCATTGTTCTCGGAATTCCGATGGTGTTTAACAATGCTTTTGAACTCTTCCATTGTTCTCGGAATTCCACTGTAGTTTAAAAATGCATTGGAACTCTTCCATTGTTCTCGGAATTCCGCTGAAGTTTTACAATGCTTTGGAACTCTTCCATTTTTCTCGGAATTCTGCTGAAGTTTAAAAATGCTTTGGAACTCTTCCATTGTTCTGGGAATTCGGCTGAAGTTTAAAAATGCTTTGGAACTCTTCGTAAGTTCTGGGAGTTCTACTGAAGTTTAAAAATGCATTGGAACACTTCCATTCTTCTCAAAATTCCGCTAATGTTTAACAATGCTTGGGAACTCTTCCATTGTTCTCAGAATTCCGCTAATATTTAACAATGCTTTGGAACTCTTCCATTGTTCTCGGAATTCCGCTGATGTTTAATAATGCTTTTGGAACTCTTCCATTGTTCTCGGAATTCCGCTAATGTTTAACAATGCTTTGGAACTCTTCCAATGTTCTAGGAATTAAGCTGAAGTTTAAAAATGCTTTGGAACTCTTCCTATGTTCTGGGAGTTCTGCTGAAGTTTAAAAATGCTTGGGAACTCTTCCATTGTTCTCGGAATTGCGCTGATGTTTAACAATGCTTTAGAACTCTTCCATTGTTACCGGAATTCCGCTGATGTTTAACAATGCTTTTGAACTCTTCCATTGTTCTCGGAATTCCGCTGAAGTTTTACAATGCTTTGGAACTCTTCCATTTTTCTCGTAATTATGCTGAAGTTTAAAAATGCTTTGTGACTCTTAAATTGTTCTCGGAATTCCGCTGATGTTTAACAATGCTTTGGAACTCTTCCATTGTTCTCGGAATTCCGCTGTAGTTTAAAAATGCTTTGGAACTCTTTCATTGTTCTCGGAATTCCGCTGAAGTTTAACCATGCTTTGGAACTCTTCCATTGTTCTCGGAATTTCGCTGAAGTTTAAAAATGCTTTGGAACTCCTCCTTTGTTCTTGGAATTCTGCTGAAGTTTAAAAATGCTTTGGAACTCTTCCATTGTTCTGGGAATTCGGCTGAAGTTTAATAATGCAATGGAACTCTTCCTATGTTCTGGGAGTTCTGCTGAAGTTTAAAAATGCTTTGGAACTCTTCCATTGTTCTCGGAATTCCGCTGATGTTTAAAAATGCTTTAGAACTCTTCCATTGTTCTCGGACTTCCGCTGATGTTTAACAATCCTTTGGAACTCTTCCGTTATTCTCAGAATTCTGCTGAAGTTTAAAAATGCTTTAGTACTCTTCCATTGTTCTCAGAATTCCAATGAAGCTTAAAAATGCTTTGGAACTCTTCAATTTTTCTCAGAATTACGCTAAAGTTTAAAAATGCTTTGGAACTCTTCCATTATTCTCAGAATTCTGCTGAAGTTTAAAAATGCTTTGGTACTGTTCCATTGTTCTCAGAATTCCAATGAAGCTTAAAAATGCTTTGGAACTCTTCAATTTTTCTCAGAATCACGCTAAAGTTTAAAAATGCTTTGGAACTCCTCCATTGTTCTTGGAATTCTGCTGAAGTTTAAAAGTGCTTTGGAACTCTTCCATTGTTCTGGGAATTTGGCTGAAGTTTAAAAATGCTTTGGAACTCTTCCTATGTTCTGGGAGTTCTGCTGAAGTTTAAAAATGCTTTGGAACTCTTCCATTGTTCTCGGAATTCCGCTGTAGTTTAAAAATGCTTTGGAACTCTTTCATTGTTCTTGGAATTCCGCTGAAGTTTAGCCATGCTTTGGAACTCTTCCATTGTTCTCGGAATTCCGCTGAAGTTTAAAAATGCTTTGGAACTCTTCCATTGTTCTCAGAATTCTGCTGAAGTTTCAACAAGATTTGGAACTATTCCATTGTTGTCAGAATTCCGCTAATATTTAACAATGCTTTGGAAATCTTCCATTGTTCTCGGAATTCCGCTGATGTTTAATAATGCTTTTGGAACTTTTCCATTGTTCTCAGAATTCTGCTAATGTTTAAATATGCTTTGGAACTCTTCCATTGTTCTCGGAATTCCGCTGATGTTTAACAATGCTTTGGAACTCTTTCATTGTTCTCGGAATTCCGCTGAAGTTTAGCCATGCTTTGGAACTCTTCCATTGTTCTCGGAATTCCACTGAAGTTTAAAAATGCTTTGGAACTCCTCCATTGTTCTCGGAATTCTGCTGAAGTTTAAAAATGCTTTGGTACTCTTCCTATGTTCTGGGAGTTCTGCTGAAGTTTAAAAATGCTTTGGAACTCTTCCTTTGTTCTCGGAATTCCGCTGATGTTTAACAATGCTTTAGAACTCTTCCATTGTTCTCGGAATTCCGCTGATGTTTAACAATGCTTTGGAACTCTTGCATTGTTCTCGGAATTCCGCTGTAGTTTAAAAATGCACTGGAACTCTTCCATTGTTCTCGGAATTCCGCTGAAGTTTTACAATGCTTTGGAACTCATCCATTGTTCTCTTAACTCTGTTGATGTTTAATAATGCTTTTGGAACTCTTCCATTATGCTCGGAGTTCTGCTGAAGTTTAAAAATGCTTTGGAACGCTTCCATTGTTCTGGGATTTCGGCTGAAGTTTAAAAATGCTTTGGAACTCATCCTATGTTCTGGGAGTTCTGCTGAAGTTTAAAAATGCTTTGGAACTCTTCAATTGTTCTCGGAATTCCGCTGATGTTTAACAATGCTTTAGAACTCTTACATTGTTCTCGGAATTTTGATGATGTTTAACAATGCTTTGGAACTCTTCCATTGTTCTCGGAATTCTGCTGAAGTTTAAAAATGATTTTGGAACTCTTCCATTGTTCTGGGAATTTGGTTGAAGTTTAAAAATGCTTTGGAACTCTTCCTAAGTTCTGGGAGTTCTGCTGAAGTTTAAAAATGCATTGGAACTCTTCCATTGTTCTCGGAATTCCGCTGATGTTTAACAATGCTTTAGAACTCTTCCATTGTTCTCGGAATTGCGATGATGTTTAACAATGCTTTGGAACTCTTTCATTGTTCTCGGAATTCCGCTGTAGTTTAAAAATGCATTGGAACTCTTCCATTGTTCTCGGAATTCCGCTGAAGTTTTAGAATGCTTTGGAACTCTTCCATTGTTCTCGGAATTCCGCTAATGTTTAACAATGCTTTGGAACTCTTCCATTGTTCTCAGAATTCCGCTGTAGTTTAAAAATGCTTTGGAACTCTTTCATTGTCCTCGGAATTCTGCTGAAGTTTAAAAAAGATTTGGAACTATTCCATTGTTCTCAGAATTCCGCTAATATTTAACAATGCTTTGGAACTCTTCCATTGTTCTCGGAATTCCGCTGATGTTTAATAATGCTTTTGGAACTCTGCCATTGTTCTCGGAATTCTGCTGAAGTTTCAAAATGCTTTAGAAATCTTCCCTTGTTCTCGGAATTCTGCTGAAGTTTAACAATGCTTTGGAACTCTTCCATTATTCACAGAATTCTGCTGAAGTTTAAAAATGCATTGGAACTTTTCCATTGTTCTCGGAATTCCGCTGAAGTTTTACAATGCTTTGGAACTCTTCCATTTTTCTCTGAATTCTGCTGAAGTTTAAAAATGCTTTGAAACTCTTCCATTGTTCTCGGAATTCCGCTGATGTTTAACAATGCTTTGGAACTCTTCCATTGTTCTCGGAATTCCGCTGTAGTTTAAAAATGCTTTGGAACTCTTTCATCGTTCTCGGAATTCCGCTGAAGTTTAGCCATGCTTTGGAACTCTTCCATTGCTCTCGGAATTCCACTGAAGTTTAAAAATGCTTTGGAACTCCTCCATTGTTCTCGGAATTCTGCTGAAGTTTAAAAATGCTTTGGTACTCTTCCTATGTTCTGGGAGTTCTGCTGATGTTTAACAATGCTTTGGAACTCTTGCATTGTTCTCGGAATTCCGCTGTAGTTTAAAAATGCACTGGAACTCTTCCATTGTTCTCGGAATTGCGCTGATGTTTAACAATGCTTTGGAACTCTTCCATTGTTCTCGGAATTCCGCTGTAGTTTAAAAATGCTTTGGAACTCTTTCATTGTTCTCGGAATTCCGCTGAAGTTTAGCCATGCTTTGGAACTCTTCCATTGTTCTCGGAATTCCGCTGAAGTTTAAAAATGCTTTGGAACTCCTCCTTTGTTCTCGGAATTCTGCTGAAGTTTAAAAATGCTTTGGAACTCTTCCATAATTCTCAGAATTCTGCTGAAGTTTAAAAAAGCTGTGGTACTCTTCCATTGTTCTCAGAATTCCAATGAAGCTTAAAAATGCTTTGGAACTCTTCAATTTTTCTCAGAATTCCGCTAAAGTTTAAAAATGCTTTGGAACTCTTTCATTGTTCTCGTAATTCCGCTGAAGTTTAGCCATGCTTTGGAACTCTTCCACTGTTCTCGGAATTCCGCTGAAGTTTAAAAATGCTTTGGAACTCCTCCATTGTTCTCGGAATTCTGCTGAAGTTTAAAAATGCTTTGGAACTCTTCCATTGTTCTGGGAATTCGGCTGAAGTTTAAAAATGCTATGGAAATCTTCCTATGTTCTGGGAGTTCTGCTGAAGTTTAAAAATGCTTTTGAACTCTTCCATTGTTCTCGGAATTCCGCTGATGTTTAACAATGCTTTAGAACTCTTCCATTGTTCTCGGAATTCCGCTGATGTTTAACAATGCTTTGGAACTCCTCCATTGTTCTCGGAATTCCACTGTAGTTTAAAAATGCATTGGAACTCTTCCATTGATCTCGGAATTCCGCTGAAGTTTTACAATGCTTTGGAACTCTTCCATTTTTCTCGGAATTCGGCTGAAGTTTAAAAATGCTATGGAAATCTTCCTATGTTCTGGGAGTTCTGCTGAAGTTTAAAAATGCTTTTGAACTCTTCCATTGTTCTCGGAATTCCGCTGATGTTTAACAATGCTTTAGAACTCTTCCATTGTTCTCGGAATTCCGCTGATGTTTAACAATGCTTTGGAACTCCTCCATTGTTCTCGGAATTCCACTGTAGTTTAAAAATGCATTGGAACTCTTCCATTGATCTCGGAATTCCGCTGAAGTTTTACAATGCTTTGGAACTCTTCCATTTTTCTCGGAATTCTGCTGAAGTTTAAAAATGCTTTGGAACGCTTCCATTGTTCTGGGAATTCGGCTGAAGTTTAAAAATGCTTTTGAACTCTTCCTAAGTTCTGGGAGTTCTGCTGAAGTTTAAAAATGCTTTGGAACTCTTCCATTGTTCTCGGAAATCCACTGATGTTTAAAAATGCTTTAGAACTCTTCCATTGTTCTCGGAATTCCGCTGATGTTTAACAATGCTTTAGAACTCTTCAATTGTTCTCGGAATTCCGATGATGTTTAACAATGCTTTGGAACTCTTTCATTGTTCTCGGAATTCCGCTGTAGTTTAAAAATGCATTGGAACTCTTCCATTGTTCTCGGAATTCCGCTGAAGTTCTAGAATGCTTTGAAACTCTTCCATTGTTCTCGGAATTCCGCTGAAGTTTAAAAATGCTTTGGAACTCTTCCATTGTTCTCGGAACTCTGCTGAAGTTTGAAAAAGATTTGGAACTATTCCATTGTTCTCAGAATTCCGCTAATATTTAACAATGCTTTGGAACTCTTCCATTGTTCTCGGAATTCCGCTGATGTTTAATAATGCTTTTGGAACTCTTCCATTGTTCTCGGAATTCTGCTGAAGTTTAAAAATGCTATGGAACTCTTCCTATGTTCTGGGAGTTCTGTTGAAGTTTAAAAATGCTTTTGAACTCTTCCATTGTTCTCGGAATTCCGCTGATGTTTAACAATGCTTTAGAACTCTTCCATTGTTCTCGGAATTCCGCTGATGTTTAACAATGCTTTGGAACTCTTCCATTGCTCTCGGAATTCCACTGTAGTTTAAAAATGCATTGGAACTCTTCCATTGTTCTCGGAATTCCGCTGAAGTTTAGCCATGTTTTGGAACTCTTCCACTGTTCTCGGAATTCCGCTGATGTTTAACAATGCTTTGGAACTCTTCCATTGTTCTCGGAATTCCACTGTAGTTTAAAGATGCATTGGAACTCTTCCATTGCTCTCGGAATTCCGCTGAAGTTTTTCAATGCTTTGGAACTCTTCCATTTTTCTCGGAATTCTGCTGAAGTTTAAAAATGCTTTGGAACGCTTCCATTGTTCTGGGAATTCGGCTGAAGTTTAAAAATGCTTTGGAACACTTCCTAAGTTCTGGGAGTTTGGCTGAAGTTTAAAAATGCTTTGGAACTCTTCCATTGTTCTCGGAATTCCGCTGATGTTTAAATGCTTTAGAACTCTTCCATTGTTCTCGGAATTCCGCTGATGTTTAACAATGCTTTAGAACTCTTCCATTGTTCTCGGAATTCCGATGATGTTTAACAATGCTTTGGAACTCATTCATTGTTCTCGGAATTCCGCTGTAGTTTAAAAATACATTGGAACTCTTCCATTGTTCTCGGAATTCCGCTGAAGTTTTAGAATGCTTTAGAACTCTTACATTTTTCTCGGAATTCTGTTGAAGTTTAGCCATGTGTTGGAACTCTTCCATTGTTCTCGGAATTCCGCTGAAGTTTAAAAATGCTTTGGAACTCTTCCATTGTTCTCGGAACTCTGCTGAAGTTTAAAAAAGATTTGGAACTATTCCATTGTTCTCAGAATTCCGCTAATATTTAACAATGCTTTGGAACTCTTCCAAAGTTCTGGGAGTTCTGCTGAAGTTTAAAAATGCTTTAGAACTCTTCCATTGTTCTCGGAATTCCGATGATGTTTAAAAATGCTTTTGAACTCTTCCATTGTTCTCGGAATTCCACTGTAGTTTAAAAATGCATTGGAACTCTTCCATTGTTCTCGGAATTCCGCTGAAGTTTTACAATGCTTTGGAACTCTTCCATTTTTCTCGGAATTCTGCTGAAGTTTAAAAATGCTTTGGAACTCTTCCATTGTTCTGGGAATTCGGCTGAAGTTTAAAAATGCTTTGGAACTCTTCGTAAGTTCTGGGAGTTCTACTGAAGTTTAAAAATGCATTGGAACACTTCCATTCTTCTCAAAATTCCGCTAATGTTTAACAATGCTTGGGAACTCTTCCATTGTTCTCAGAATTCCGCTAATATTTAACAATGCTTTGGAACTCTTCCATTGTTCTCGGAATTCCGCTGATGTTTAATAATGCTTTTGGAACTCTTCCATTGTTCTCGGAATTCCGCTAATGTTTAACAATGCTTTGGAACTCTTCCAATGTTCTAGGAATTAAGCTGAAGTTTAAAAATGCTTTGGAACTCTTCCTATGTTCTGGGAGTTCTGCTGAAGTTTAAAAATGCTTGGGAACTCTTCCATTGTTCTCGGAATTGCGCTGATGTTTAACAATGCTTTAGAACTCTTCCATTGTTACCGGAATTCCGCTGATGTTTAACAATGCTTTTGAACTCTTCCATTGTTCTCGGAATTCCGCTGAAGTTTTACAATGCTTTGGAACTCTTCCATTTTTCTCGTAATTATGCTGAAGTTTAAAAATGCTTTGTGACTCTTAAATTGTTCTCGGAATTCCGCTGATGTTTAACAATGCTTTGGAACTCTTCCATTGTTCTCGGAATTCCGCTGTAGTTTAAAAATGCTTTGGAACTCTTTCATTGTTCTCGGAATTCCGCTGAAGTTTAACCATGCTTTGGAACTCTTCCATTGTTCTCGGAATTTCGCTGAAGTTTAAAAATGCTTTGGAACTCCTCCTTTGTTCTTGGAATTCTGCTGAAGTTTAAAAATGCTTTGGAACTCTTCCATTGTTCTGGGAATTCGGCTGAAGTTTAATAATGCAATGGAACTCTTCCTATGTTCTGGGAGTTCTGCTGAAGTTTAAAAATGCTTTGGAACTCTTCCATTGTTCTCGGAATTCCGCTGATGTTTAAAAATGCTTTAGAACTCTTCCATTGTTCTCGGACTTCCGCTGATGTTTAACAATCCTTTGGAACTCTTCCGTTATTCTCAGAATTCTGCTGAAGTTTAAAAATGCTTTAGTACTCTTCCATTGTTCTCAGAATTCCAATGAAGCTTAAAAATGCTTTGGAACTCTTCAATTTTTCTCAGAATTACGCTAAAGTTTAAAAATGCTTTGGAACTCTTCCATTATTCTCAGAATTCTGCTGAAGTTTAAAAATGCTTTGGTACTGTTCCATTGTTCTCAGAATTCCAATGAAGCTTAAAAATGCTTTGGAACTCTTCAATTTTTCTCAGAATCACGCTAAAGTTTAAAAATGCTTTGGAACTCCTCCATTGTTCTTGGAATTCTGCTGAAGTTTAAAAGTGCTTTGGAACTCTTCCATTGTTCTGGGAATTTGGCTGAAGTTTAAAAATGCTTTGGAACTCTTCCTATGTTCTGGGAGTTCTGCTGAAGTTTAAAAATGCTTTGGAACTCTTCCATTGTTCTCGGAATTCCGCTGATGTTTAACAATGCTTTAGAACTCTTCCATTGTTCTCGGAATTCCGCTGATGTTTAACAATGCTTTGGAGCTCTTCCATTGTTTTGGGAATTTGGCTGAAGTTTAAAAATGCTTTGGAGCTCTTCCTATGTTCTGGGAGTTCTGCTGAAGTTTAAAAATGCTTTAGAACTCTTCCATTGTTCTCGGAATTCCGCTGATGTCTAACAATGCTTTGGAACTCTTCCATTGTTCTCGGAATTCCGCTGTAGTTTAAAAATGCATTTGAACTTTTCCATTGATCTTGGAATTCCGCTGAAGTTTTACAATGCTTTGGAACTCTTCCATTTTTCTCTGAATTCTGCTGAAGTTTAAAAGTGCTTTGGAACTCTTCCATTGTTCTCGGAATTCCGCTGATGTTTAACAATGCTTTGGAACGCTTCCATTGTTCTCGGAATTCCGCTGTAGTTTAAAAATGCTTTGGAACTCTTTCATTGTTCTCGGAATTCCGCTGAAGTATAGCCATGCTTTGGAACTCTTCCATTGTTCTCGGAATTCCAATGAAGTTTAAAAATGCTTTGGAACTCCTCCATTGTTCTCGGAATTCTGCTGAAGTTTAAAAATGCTTTGGAACTCTTCCATTGTTCTGGGAATTCGGCTGAAGTTTAAAAATGCTTTGGAACTCTTCCTAAGTTCTGGGAGTTCTGCTGAAGTTTAAAAATGCATTGGAACTCTTCCATTGTTCTCGGAAATCCGCTGATGTTTAACAATGTTTTAGAACTCTTCCATTGTTCTCGGAATTCCGATGATGTTTAACAATGCTTTGGAACTCTTTCATTGTTCTCGGAATTCCGCTGTAGTTTAAAAATGCATTGGAACTCTTCCACTGTTCTCGGAATACCGCTTGAGTTTTAGAATGCTTTGGAATTCTTCCATTGTTCTCGGAATTCCGCTAATGTTTAACAATGCTTTGGAACTCTTCCATTGTTCTCGGAGTTCCGCTGTAGTTTAAAAATGCTTTGGAACTCTTTCATTGTTCTCGGAATTCCGCTGAAGTTTAGCCATGCTTTGGAACTCTTCCATTGTTCTCGGAATTCCGCTGAAATTTCAAAAAGATTTGGAACTATTCCATTGTTCTCAGAATTCCGCTAATATTTAACAATGCTTTGGAACTCTTCCATTGTTCTCGGAATTCCGCTGATGTTTAATAATGCTTTTGGAACTTTTCCATTGTTCTCAGAATTCTGCTAATGTTTAACAATGCTTTGGAACTCTTCCATTGTGCTCGGAATTCTGCTGAAGTTTAAAAATGCTTTGGAACTCTTCCATCGTTCTCGGAATTCCGCTAATGTTTATCAAACCTATGGAACTCTTTCATTGTTCTCGGAATTCCGCTGTAGTTTAAAAATACTTTAGAACTCTTCCATTGTTCTCGGAATTCCGCTGATGTTTAACAATGCTTTAGAACTCTTCCATTGTTCTCGGAATTCCGCTGATGTTTAACAATGCTTTGGAGCTCTTCCATTGTTTTGGGAATTCGGCTGAAGTTTAAAAATGCTTTGGAGCTCTTCCTATGTTATGGGAGTTCTGCTGAAGTTTAAAAATGCTTTAGAACTCTTCCATTGTTCTCGGAATTCTGCTGATGTCTAATAATGCTTTGGAACTCTTCCATTGTTCTCGGAATTCCGCTGTAGTTTAAAAATGCACTGTAACTTTTCCATTGTTCTCGGAATTCCGCTGAAGTTTTACAATGCTTTGGAACTCTTCCATTTTTCTCTGAATTCTGCTGAAGTTTAAAAATGCTTTGGAACTCTTCCATTGTTCTCGGAATTCCACTGATGTTTAACAATGCTTTGGAACTCTTGCATTGTTCTCGGAATTCCGCTGTAGTTTAAAAATGCACTGGAACTCTTCCATTGTTCTCGGAATTCCGCTGAAGTTTTACAATGCTTTGGAACTCCTCCATTGTTCTTGGAATTCTGCTGAAGTTTAAAAGTGCTTTGGAACTCTTCCATTGTTCTGGGAATTTGGCTGAAGTTTAAAAATGCTTTGGAACTCTTCCTATGTTCTGGGAGTTCTGCTGAAGTTTAAAAATGCTTTGGAACTCTTCCATTGTTCTCGGAATTCCACTGATGTTTAACAATGCTTTAGAACTCTTCCATTGTTCTCGGAATTCCGCTGATATTTAACAATGCTTTGGAGCTCTTCCATTGTTTTGGGAATTCGGCTGAAGTTTAAAAATGCTTTGGAGTTCTTCCTATGTTCTGGGAGTTCTGCTGAAGTTTAAAAATGCTTTAGAACTCTTCCATTGTTCTCGGAATTCCGCTGATGTCTAACAATGCTTTGAAACTCTTTCATTGTTCTCGGAATTCCGCTGTAGTTTAAAAATGCATTGGAACTTTTCCATTGTTCTCGGAATTCCGCTGAAGTTTTACAATGCTTTGGAACTCTTCCATTTTTCTCTGAATTCTGCTGAAGTTTAAAAATGCTTTGGAACTCTTCCATTGTTCTCGGAATTCCGCTGATGTTTAACAATGCTTTGGAACTCTTCCATTGTTCTCGGAATTCCGCTGTAGTTTAAAAATGCTTTGGAACTCTTTCATTGTTCTCGGAATTCCGCTGAAGTTTAGCCATGCTATGGAACTCTTCCATTGTTCTCGGAATTCCACTGAAGTTTAAAAATGCTTTGGAACTCCTCCATTGTTCTGGGAATTCGGCTGAAGTTTAAAAATGCTTTGGAACTCTTCCATTGTTCTCGGAATTCCGCTGATGTTTAACAATGCTTTTGAACTCTTCCATTGTGCTCGGAATTCCGATGATGTTTAACAATGCTTTGGAACTCTTTCATTGTTCTCGGAATTCCGCTGTAGTTTAAAAATGCATTGGAACTCTTCCACTGTTCTCGGAATTCCGCTGAAGTTTAAAAATGCTTTGGAACTCTTCCATTGCTCTGGGAATTCGGCTGAAGTTTAAAAATGCTTTGGAACTCTTCCATTGTTCTCGGAATTCCGCTGATGTTTAACAATGCTTTTGAACTCTTCCATTGTGCTCGGAATTCCGATGATGTTTAACAATGCTTTGGAACTCTTTCATTGTTCTCGGAATTCCGCTGTAGTTTAAAAATGCATTGGAACTCTTCCACTGTTCTCGGAATTCCGCTGAAGTTTTAGAATGCTTTGGAATTCTTCCATTGTTCTCGGAATTCCGCTAATGTTTAACAATGCTTTGGAACTCTTCCATTGTTCTCGGAATTCCGCTGTAGTTTAAAAATGCTTTGGAACTCTTTCATTGTTCTTGGAATTCCGCTGAAGTTTAGCCATGCTTTGGAACTCTTCCATTGTTCTCGGAATTCCGCTGAAGTTTAAAAATGCTTTGGAACTCTTCCATTGTTCTCAGAATTCTGCTGAAGTTTCAACAAGATTTGGAACTATTCCATTGTTGTCAGAATTCTGCTAATATTTAACAATGCTTTGGAAATCTTCCATTGTTCTCGGAATTCCGCTGATGTTTAATAATGCTTTTGGAACTTTTCCATTGTTCTCAGAATTCTGCTAATGTTTAAATATGCTTTGGAACTCTTCCATTGTTCTCGGAATTCCGCTGATGTTTAACAATGCTTTGGAACTCTTTCATTGTTCTCGGAATTCCGCTGAAGTTTAGCCATGCTTTGGAACTCTTCCATTGTTCTCGGAATTCCACTGAAGTTTAAAAATGCTTTGGAACTCCTCCATTGTTCTCGGAATTCTGCTGAAGTTTAAAAATGCTTTGGTACTCTTCGTATGTTCTGGGAGTTCTGCTGAAGTTTAAAAATGCTTTGGAACTCTTCCTTTGTTCTCGGAATTCCGCTGATGTTTAACAATGCTTTAGAACTCTTCCATTGTTCTCGGAATTCCGCTGATGTTTAACAATGCTTTGGAACTCTTGCATTGTTCTCGGAATTCCGCTGTAGTTTAAAAATGCACTGGAACTCTTCCATTGTTCTCGGAATTCCGCTGAAGTTTTACAATGCTTTGGAACTCATCCATTGTTCTCTTAACTCTGTTGATGTTTAATAATGCTTTTGGAACTCTTCCATTATGCTCGGAGTTCTGCTGAAGTTTAAAAATGCTTTGGAACGCTTCCATTGTTCTGGGATTTCGGCTGAAGTTTAAAAATGCTTTGGAACTCATCCTATGTTCTGGGAGTTCTGCTGAAGTTTAAAAATGCTTTGGAACTCTTCAATTGTTCTCGGAATTCCGCTGATGTTTAACAATGCTTTAGAACTCTTACATTGTTCTCGGAATTTTGATGATGTTTAACAATGCTTTGGAACTCTTCCATTGTTCTCGGAATTCTGCTGAAGTTTAAAAATGATTTTGGAACTCTTCCATTGTTCTGGGAATTTGGTTGAAGTTTAAAAATGCTTTGGAACTCTTCCTAAGTTCTGGGAGTTCTGCTGAAGTTTAAAAATGCATTGGAACTCTTCCATTGTTCTCGGAATTCCGCTGATGTTTAACAATGCTTTAGAACTCTTCCATTGTTCTCGGAATTGCGATGATGTTTAACAATGCTTTGGAACTCTTTCATTGTTCTCGGAATTCCGCTGTAGTTTAAAAATGCATTGGAACTCTTCCATTGTTCTCGGAATTCCGCTGAAGTTTTAGAATGCTTTGGAACTCTTCCATTGTTCTCGGAATTCCGCTAATGTTTAACAATGCTTTGGAACTCTTCCATTGTTCTCAGAATTCCGCTGTAGTTTAAAAATGCTTTGGAACTCTTTCATTGTCCTCGGAATTCTGCTGAAGTTTAAAAAAGATTTGGAACTATTCCATTGTTCTCAGAATTCCGCTAATATTTAACAATGCTTTGGAACTCTTCCATTGTTCTCGGAATTCCGCTGATGTTTAATAATGCTTTTGGAACTCTGCCATTGTTCTCGGAATTCTGCTGAAGTTTCAAAATGCTTTAGAAATCTTCCCTTGTTCTCGGAATTCTGCTGAAGTTTAACAATGCTTTGGAACTCTTCCATTATTCACAGAATTCTGCTGAAGTTTAAAAATGCATTGGAACTTTTCCATTGTTCTCGGAATTCCGCTGAAGTTTTACAATGCTTTGGAACTCTTCCATTTTTCTCTGAATTCTGCTGAAGTTTAAAAATGCTTTGAAACTCTTCCATTGTTCTCGGAATTCCGCTGATGTTTAACAATGCTTTGGAACTCTTCCATTGTTCTCGGAATTCCGCTGTAGTTTAAAAATGCTTTGGAACTCTTTCATTGTTCTCGGAATTCCGCTGAAGTTTAGCCATGCTTTGGAACTCTTCCATTGCTCTCGGAATTCCACTGAAGTTTAAAAATGCTTTGGAACTCCTCCATTGTTCTCGGAATTCTGCTGAAGTTTAAAAATGCTTTGGTACTCTTCCTATGTTCTGGGAGTTCTGCTGATGTTTAACAATGCTTTGGAACTCTTGCATTGTTCTCGGAATTCCGCTGTAGTTTAAAAATGCACTGGAACTCTTCCATTGTTCTCGGAATTGCGCTGATGTTTAACAATGCTTTGGAACTCTTCCATTGTTCTCGGAATTCCGCTGTAGTTTAAAAATGCTTTGGAACTCTTTCATTGTTCTCGGAATTCCGCTGAAGTTTAGCCATGCTTTGGAACTCTTCCATTGTTCTCGGAATTCCGCTGAAGTTTAAAAATGCTTTGGAACTCCTCCTTTGTTCTCGGAATTCTGCTGAAGTTTAAAAATGCTTTAGAAATCTTCCCTTGCTCTCGGAATTCTGCTGAAGTTTAACAATGCTTTGGAACTCTTCCATAATTCTCAGAATTCTGCTGAAGTTTAAAAAAGCTGTGGTACTCTTCCATTGTTCTCAGAATTCCAATGAAGCTTAAAAATGCTTTGGAACTCTTCAATTTTTCTCAGAATTCCGCTAAAGTTTAAAAATGCTTTGGAACTCTTTCATTGTTCTCGTAATTCCGCTGAAGTTTAGCCATGCTTTGGAACTCTTCCACTGTTCTCGGAATTCCGCTGAAGTTTAAAAATGCTTTGGAACTCCTCCATTGTTCTCGGAATTCTGCTGAAGTTTAAAAATGCTTTGGAACTCTTCCATTGTTCTGGGAATTCGGCTGAAGTTTAAAAATGCTATGGAAATCTTCCTATGTTCTGGGAGTTCTGCTGAAGTTTAAAAATGCTTTTGAACTCTTCCATTGTTCTCGGAATTCCGCTGATGTTTAACAATGCTTTAGAACTCTTCCATTGTTCTCGGAATTCCGCTGATGTTTAACAATGCTTTGGAACTCCTCCATTGTTCTCGGAATTCCACTGTAGTTTAAAAATGCATTGGAACTCTTCCATTGATCTCGGAATTCCGCTGAAGTTTTACAATGCTTTGGAACTCTTCCATTTTTCTCGGAATTCGGCTGAAGTTTAAAAATGCTATGGAAATCTTCCTATGTTCTGGGAGTTCTGCTGAAGTTTAAAAATGCTTTTGAACTCTTCCATTGTTCTCGGAATTCCGCTGATGTTTAACAATGCTTTAGAACTCTTCCATTGTTCTCGGAATTCCGCTGATGTTTAACAATGCTTTGGAACTCCTCCATTGTTCTCGGAATTCCACTGTAGTTTAAAAATGCATTGGAACTCTTCCATTGATCTCGGAATTCCGCTGAAGTTTTACAATGCTTTGGAACTCTTCCATTTTTCTCGGAATTCTGCTGAAGTTTAAAAATGCTTTGGAACGCTTCCATTGTTCTGGGAATTCGGCTGAAGTTTAAAAATGCTTTTGAACTCTTCCTAAGTTCTGGGAGTTCTGCTGAAGTTTAAAAATGCTTTGGAACTCTTCCATTGTTCTCGGAAATCCACTGATGTTTAAAAATGCTTTAGAACTCTTCCATTGTTCTCGGAATTCCGCTGATGTTTAACAATGCTTTAGTACTCTTCAATTGTTCTCGGAATTCCGATGATGTTTAACAATGCTTTGGAACTCTTTCATTGTTCTCGGAATTCCGCTGTAGTTTAAAAATGCATTGGAACTCTTCCATTGTTCTCGGAATTCCGCTGAAGTTCTAGAATGCTTTGAAACTCTTCCATTGTTCTCGGAATTCCGCTGAAGTTTAAAAATGCTTTGGAACTCTTCCATTGTTCTCGGAACTCTGCTGAAGTTTGAAAAAGATTTGGAACTATTCCATTGTTCTCAGAATTCCGCTAATATTTAACAATGCTTTGGAACTCTTCCATTGTTCTCGGAATTCCGCTGATGTTTAATAATGCTTTTGGAACTCTTCCATTGTTCTCGGAATTCTGCTGAAGTTTAAAAATGCTATGGAACTCTTCCTATGTTCTGGGAGTTCTGTTGAAGTTTAAAAATGCTTTTGAACTCTTCCATTGTTCTCGGAATTCCGCTGATGTTTAACAATGCTTTAGAACTCTTCCATTGTTCTCGGAATTCCGCTGATGTTTAACAATGCTTTGGAACTCTTCCATTGCTCTCGGAATTCCACTGTAGTTTAAAAATGCATTGGAACTCTTCCATTGTTCTCGGAATTCCGCTGAAGTTTAGCCATGTTTTGGAACTCTTCCACTGTTCTCGGAATTCCGCTGATGTTTAACAATGCTTTGGAACTCTTCCATTGTTCTCGGAATTCCACTGTAGTTTAAAGATGCATTGGAACTCTTCCATTGCTCTCGGAATTCCGCTGAAGTTTTTCAATGCTTTGGAACTCTTCCATTTTTCTCGGAATTCTGCTGAAGTTTAAAAATGCTTTGGAACGCTTCCATTGTTCTGGGAATTCGGCTGAAGTTTAAAAATGCTTTGGAACACTTCCTAAGTTCTGGGAGTTTGGCTGAAGTTTAAAAATGCTTTGGAACTCTTCCATTGTTCTCGGAATTCCGCTGATGTTTAAATGCTTTAGAACTCTTCCATTGTTCTCGGAATTCCGCTGATGTTTAACAATGCTTTAGAACTCTTCCATTGTTCTCGGAATTCCGATGATGTTTAACAATGCTTTGGAACTCATTCATTGTTCTCGGAATTCCGCTGTAGTTTAAAAATACATTGGAACTCTTCCATTGTTCTCGGAATTCCGCTGAAGTTTTAGAATGCTTTAGAACTCTTACATTTTTCTCGGAATTCTGTTGAAGTTTAGCCATGTGTTGGAACTCTTCCATTGTTCTCGGAATTCCGCTGAAGTTTAAAAATGCTTTGGAACTCTTCCATTGTTCTCGGAACTCTGCTGAAGTTTAAAAAAGATTTGGAACTATTCCATTGTTCTCAGAATTCCGCTAATATTTAACAATGCTTTGGAACTCTTCCAAAGTTCTGGGAGTTCTGCTGAAGTTTAAAAATGCTTTAGAACTCTTCCATTGTTCTCGGAATTCCGATGATGTTTAACAATGCTTTTGAACTCTTCCATTGTTCTCGGAATTCCACTGTAGTTTAAAAATGCATTGGAACTCTTCCATTGTTCTCGGAATTCCGCTGAAGTTTTACAATGCTTTGGAACTCTTCCATTTTTCTCGGAATTCTGCTGAAGTTTAAAAATGCTTTGGAACTCTTCCATTGTTCTGGGAATTCTGCTGAAGTTTAAAAATGCTTTGGAACTCTTCGTAAGTTCTGGGAGTTCTACTGAAGTTTAAAAATGCATTGGAACACTTCCATTCTTCTCAAAATTCCGCTAATGTTTAACAATGCTTGGGAACTCTTCCATTGTTCTCAGAATTCCGCTAATATTTAACAATGCTTTGGAACTCTTCCATTGTTCTCGGAATTCCGCTGATGTTTAATAATGCTTTTGGAACTCTTCCATTGTTCTCGGAATTCCGCTAATGTTTAACAATGCTTTGGAACTCTTCCAATGTTCTAGGAATTAAGCTGAAGTTTAAAAATGCTTTGGAACTCTTCCTATGTTCTGGGAGTTCTGCTGAAGTTTAAAAATGCTTGGGAACTCTTCCATTGTTCTCGGAATTGCGCTGATGTTTAACAATGCTTTAGAACTCTTCCATTGTTACCGGAATTCCGCTGATGTTTAACAATGCTTTTGAACTCTTCCATTGTTCTCGGAATTCCGCTGAAGTTTTACAATGCTTTGGAACTCTTCCATTTTTCTCGTAATTATGCTGAAGTTTAAAAATGCTTTGTGACTCTTAAATTGTTCTCGGAATTCCGCTGATGTTTAACAATGCTTTGGAACTCTTCCATTGTTCTCGGAATTCCGCTGTAGTTTAAAAATGCTTTGGAACTCTTTCATTGTTCTCGGAATTCCGCTGAAGTTTAACCATGCTTTGGAACTCTTCCATTGTTCTCGGAATTTCGCTGAAGTTTAAAAATGCTTTGGAACTCCTCCTTTGTTCTTGGAATTCTGCTGAAGTTTAAAAATGCTTTGGAACTCTTCCATTGTTCTGGGAATTCGGCTGAAGTTTAATAATGCAATGGAACTCTTCCTATGTTCTGGGAGTTCTGCTGAAGTTTAAAAATGCTTTGGAACTCTTCCATTGTTCTCGGAATTCCGCTGATGTTTAAAAATGCTTTAGAACTCTTCCATTGTTCTCGGACTTCCGCTGATGTTTAACAATCCTTTGGAACTCTTCCGTTATTCTCAGAATTCTGCTGAAGTTTAAAAATGCTTTAGTACTCTTCCATTGTTCTCAGAATTCCAATGAAGCTTAAAAATGCTTTGGAACTCTTCAATTTTTCTCAGAATTACGCTAAAGTTTAAAAATGCTTTGGAACTCTTCCATTATTCTCAGAATTCTGCTGAAGTTTAAAAATGCTTTGGTACTGTTCCATTGTTCTCAGAATTCCAATGAAGCTTAAAAATGCTTTGGAACTCTTCAATTTTTCTCAGAATCACGCTAAAGTTTAAAAATGCTTTGGAACTCCTCCATTGTTCTTGGAATTCTGCTGAAGTTTAAAAGTGCTTTGGAACTCTTCCATTGTTCTGGGAATTTGGCTGAAGTTTAAAAATGCTTTGGAACTCTTCCTATGTTCTGGGAGTTCTGCTGAAGTTTAAAAATGCTTTGGAACTCTTCCATTGTTCTCGGAATTCCGCTGATGTTTAACAATGCTTTAGAACTCTTCCATTGTTCTCGGAATTCCGCTGATGTTTAACAATGCTTTGGAGCTCTTCCATTGTTTTGGGAATTTGGCTGAAGTTTAAAAATGCTTTGGAGCTCTTCCTATGTTCTGGGAGTTCTGCTGAAGTTTAAAAATGCTTTAGAACTCTTCCATTGTTCTCGGAATTCCGCTGATGTCTAACAATGCTTTGGAACTCTTCCATTGTTCTCGGAATTCCGCTGTAGTTTAAAAATGCATTTGAACTTTTCCATTGATCTTGGAATTCCGCTGAAGTTTTACAATGCTTTGGAACTCTTCCATTTTTCTCTGAATTCTGCTGAAGTTTAAAAGTGCTTTGGAACTCTTCCATTGTTCTCGGAATTCCGCTGATGTTTAACAATGCTTTGGAACGCTTCCATTGTTCTCGGAATTCCGCTGTAGTTTAAAAATGCTTTGGAACTCTTTCATTGTTCTCGGAATTCCGCTGAAGTATAGCCATGCTTTGGAACTCTTCCATTGTTCTCGGAATTCCAATGAAGTTTAAAAATGCTTTGGAACTCCTCCATTGTTCTCGGAATTCTGCTGAAGTTTAAAAATGCTTTGGAACTCTTCCATTGTTCTGGGAATTCGGCTGAAGTTTAAAAATGCTTTGGAACTCTTCCTAAGTTCTGGGAGTTCTGCTGAAGTTTAAAAATGCATTGGAACTCTTCCATTGTTCTCGGAAATCCGCTGATGTTTAACAATGTTTTAGAACTCTTCCATTGTTCTCGGAATTCCGATGATGTTTAACAATGCTTTGGAACTCTTTCATTGTTCTCGGAATTCCGCTGTAGTTTAAAAATGCATTGGAACTCTTCCACTGTTCTCGGAATACCGCTTGAGTTTTAGAATGCTTTGGAATTCTTCCATTGTTCTCGGAATTCCGCTAATGTTTAACAATGCTTTGGAACTCTTCCATTGTTCTCGGAGTTCCGCTGTAGTTTAAAAATGCTTTGGAACTCTTTCATTGTTCTCGGAATTCCGCTGAAGTTTAGCCATGCTTTGGAACTCTTCCATTGTTCTCGGAATTCCGCTGAAATTTCAAAAAGATTTGGAACTATTCCATTGTTCTCAGAATTCCGCTAATATTTAACAATGCTTTGGAACTCTTCCATTGTTCTCGGAATTCCGCTGATGTTTAATAATGCTTTTGGAACTTTTCCATTGTTCTCAGAATTCTGCTAATGTTTAACAATGCTTTGGAACTCTTCCATTGTGCTCGGAATTCTGCTGAAGTTTAAAAATGCTTTGGAACTCTTCCATCGTTCTCGGAATTCCGCTAATGTTTATCAAACCTATGGAACTCTTTCATTGTTCTCGGAATTCCGCTGTAGTTTAAAAATACTTTAGAACTCTTCCATTGTTCTCGGAATTCCGCTGATGTTTAACAATGCTTTAGAACTCTTCCATTGTTCTCGGAATTCCGCTGATGTTTAACAATGCTTTGGAGCTCTTCCATTGTTTTGGGAATTCGGCTGAAGTTTAAAAATGCTTTGGAGCTCTTCCTATGTTATGGGAGTTCTGCTGAAGTTTAAAAATGCTTTAGAACTCTTCCATTGTTCTCGGAATTCTGCTGATGTCTAATAATGCTTTGGAACTCTTCCATTGTTCTCGGAATTCCGCTGTAGTTTAAAAATGCACTGTAACTTTTCCATTGTTCTCGGAATTCCGCTGAAGTTTTACAATGCTTTGGAACTCTTCCATTTTTCTCTGAATTCTGCTGAAGTTTAAAAATGCTTTGGAACTCTTCCATTGTTCTCGGAATTCCACTGATGTTTAACAATGCTTTGGAACTCTTGCATTGTTCTCGGAATTCCGCTGTAGTTTAAAAATGCACTGGAACTCTTCCATTGTTCTCGGAATTCCGCTGAAGTTTTACAATGCTTTGGAACTCCTCCATTGTTCTTGGAATTCTGCTGAAGTTTAAAAGTGCTTTGGAACTCTTCCATTGTTCTGGGAATTTGGCTGAAGTTTAAAAATGCTTTGGAACTCTTCCTATGTTCTGGGAGTTCTGCTGAAGTTTAAAAATGCTTTGGAACTCTTCCATTGTTCTCGGAATTCCACTGATGTTTAACAATGCTTTAGAACTCTTCCATTGTTCTCGGAATTCCGCTGATATTTAACAATGCTTTGGAGCTCTTCCATTGTTTTGGGAATTCGGCTGAAGTTTAAAAATGCTTTGGAGCTCTTCCTATGTTCTGGGAGTTCTGCTGAAGTTTAAAAATGCTTTAGAACTCTTCCATTGTTCTCGGAATTCCGCTGATGTCTAACAATGCTTTGAAACTCTTTCATTGTTCTCGGAATTCCGCTGTAGTTTAAAAATGCATTGGAACTTTTCCATTGTTCTCGGAATTCCGCTGAAGTTTTACAATGCTTTGGAACTCTTCCATTTTTCTCTGAATTCTGCTGAAGTTTAAAAATGCTTTGGAACTCTTCCATTGTTCTCGGAATTCCGCTGATGTTTAACAATGCTTTGGAACTCTTCCATTGTTCTCGGAATTCCGCTGTAGTTTAAAAATGCTTTGGAACTCTTTCATTGTTCTCGGAATTCCGCTGAAGTTTAGCCATGCTTTGGAACTCTTCCATTGTTCTCGGAATTCCACTGAAGTTTAAAAATGCTTTGGAACTCCTCCATTGTTCTCGGAATTCTGCTGAAGTTTAAAAATGCTTTGGAACTCTTCCGTTGCTCTGGGAATTCGGCTGAAGTTTAAAAATGCTTTGGAACTCTTCCATTGTTCTCGGAATTCCGCTGATGTTTAACAATGCTTTTGAACTCTTCCATTGTTCTCGGAATTCCGATGATGTTTAACAATGCTTTGGAACTCTTTCATTGTTCTCGGAATTCCGCTGTAGTTTAAAAATGCATTGGAACTCTTCCACTGTTCTCGGAATTCCGCTGAAGTTTTAGAATGCTTTGGAATTCTTCCATTGTTCTCGGAATTCCGCTAATGTTTAACAATGCTTTGGAACTCTTCCATTGTTCTCGGAATTCCGCTGTAGTTTAAAAATGCTTTGGAACTCTTTCATTGTTCTTGGTATTCCGCTGAAGTTTAGCCATGCTTTGGAACTCTTCCATTGTTCTCGGAATTCCGCTGAAGTTTAAAAATGCTTTGGAACTCTTCCATTGTTCTCAGAATTCTGCTGAAGTTTCAACAAGATTTGGAACTATTCCATTGTTCTCAGAATTCCGCTTATATTTAACAATGCTTTGGAAATCTTCCATTGTTCTCGGAATTCCGCTGATGTTTAATAATGCTTTTGGAACTTTTCCATTGTTCTCAGAATTCTGCTAATGTTTAAAAATGCTTTGGAACTCTTTCATTGTTCTCGGAATTCCGCTGAAGTTTAGCCATGCTTTGGAACTCTTCCATTGTTCTCGCAATTCCACTGAAGATTAAAAATGCTTTGGAACTCCTCCATTGTTCTCGGAATTCTGCTGAAGTTTAAAAATGCTTTGGTACTCTTCCTATGTTCTGGGAGTTCTGCTGAAGTTTAAAAATGCTTTGGAACTCTTCCTTTGTTCTCGGAATTCCGCTGATGTTTAACAATGCTTTAGAACTCTTCCATTGTTCTCGGAATTCCGCTGATGTTTAACAATGCTTTGGAACTCTTGCATTGTTCTCGGAATTCCGCTGTAGTTTAAAAATGCACTGGAACTCTTCCATTGTTCTCGGAATTCCGCTGAAGTTTTACAATGCTTTGGAACTCATCCATTGTTCTCTTAACTCTGTTGATGTTTAATAATGCTTTTGGAACTCTTCCATTATGCTCGGATTTCTGCTGAAGTTTAAAAATGCTTTGGAACGCTTCCATTGTTCTGGGAATTCGGCTGAAGTTTAAAAATGCTTTGGAACTCATCCTATGTTCTGGGAGTTCTGCTGAAGTTTAAAAATGCTTTGGAACTCTTCAATTGTTCTCGGAATTCCGCTGATGTTTAACAATGCTTTAGAACTCTTACATTGTTCTCGGAATTTTGATGATGTTTAACAATGCTTTGGAACTCTTCCATTGTTCTCGGAATTCTGCTGAAGTTTAAAAATGATTTTGGAACTCTCCCATTGTTCTGGGAATTTTTCTGAAGTTTAAAAATGCTTTGGAACTCTTCCTAAGTTCTGGGAGTTCTGCTGAAGTTTAAAAATGCATTGGAACTCTTCCATTGTTCTCGGAATTCCGCTAATGTTTAACAATGCTTTAGAACTCTTCCATTGTTCTCGGAATTGCGATGATGTTTAACAATGCTTTGGAACTCTTCCATTGTTCTCGGAATTCCGCTGAAGTTTTAGAATGCTTTGGAACTCTTCCATTGTTCTCGGAATTCCGCTAATGTTTAACAATGCTTTGGAACTCTTCCATTGTTCTCAGAATTCCGCTGTAGTTTATAAATGCTTTGGAACTCTTTCATTGTCCTCGGAATTCTGCTGAAGTTTAAAAAAGATTTGGAACTTTTCCATTGTTCTCAGAATTCCGCTAATATTTAACAATGCTTTGGAACTCTTCCATTGTTCTCGGAATTCCGCTGATGTTTAATAATGCTTTTGGAACTCTGCCATTGTTCTCGGAATTCTGCTGAAGTTTCAAAATGCTTTAGAAATCTTCCCTTGTTCTCGGAATTCTGCTGAAGTTTAACAATGCTTTGGAACTCTTCCATTATTCTCAGAATTCTGCTGAAGTTTAAAAATGCATTGGAACTTTTCCATTGTTCTCGGAATTCCGCTGAAGTTTTACAATGCTTTGGAACTCTTCCATTTTTCTCTGAATTCTGCTGAAGTTTAAAAATGCTTTGAAACTCTTCCATTGTTCTCGGAATTCCGCTGATGTTTAACAATGCTTTGGAACTCTTCCATTGTTCTCGGAATTCCGCTGTAGTTTTAAAATGCTATGGAACTCTTTCATTGTTCTCGGAATTCCGCTGAAGTTTAGCCATGCTTTGGAACCCTTCCATTGTTCTCGGAATTCCACTGAAGTTTAAAAATGCTTTGGAACTCCTCCATTGTTCTCGGAATTCTGCTGAAGTTTAAAAATGCTTTGGTACTCTTCCTATGTTCTGGGAGTTCTGCTGAAGTTTAAAAATGCTTTGGAACTCTTCCTTTGTTCTCGGAATCCCACTGATGTTTAACAATGCTTTAGAACTCTTCCATTGTTCTCGGAATTCCGCTGATGTTTAACAATGCTTTGGAACTCTTGCATTGTTCTCGGAATTCCGCTGTAGTTTAAAAATGCACTGGAACTCTTCCATTGTTCTCGGAATTCCGCTGAAGTTTTACAATGCTTTGGAACTCATCCATTGTTCTCTTAACTCTGTTGATGTTTAATAATGCTTTTGGAACTCTTCCATTATGCTCGGAGTTCTGCTGAAGTTTAAAAATGCTTTGGAACGCTTCCATTGTTCTGGGAATTCGGCTGAAGTTTAAAAATGCTTTGGAACTCTTCAATTGTGCTCGGAATTCCGCTGATGTTTAACAATGCTTTAGAACTCTTCCATTGTTCTCGGAATTTTGATGATGTTTAACAATGCTTTGGAACTCTTCCATTGTTCTCGGAATTCTGCTGAAGTTTAAAAATGATTTTGGAACTCTTCCATTGTTCTGGGAATTTGGCTGAAGTTTAAAAATGCTTTGGAACTCTTCCTAAGTTCTGGGAGTTCTGCTGAAGTTTAAAAATGCATTGGAACTCTTCCCTTGCTCTCGGAATTCTGCTGAAGTTTAACAATGCTTTGGAACTCTACCATAATTCTCAGAATTCTGCTGAAGTTTAAAAAAGCTGTGGTACTCTTCCATTGTTCTCAGAATTCCAATGAAGCTTAAAAATGCTTTGGAACTCTTCAATTTTTACTCAGAATTCCGCTAAAGTTTAAAAATGCTTTGGAACTCTTCCAATGTTCTGGGAATTAAGCTGAAGTTTAAAAATGCTTTGGAACTCTTCCTATGTTCTGGGAGTTCTGCTGAAGTTTAAAAATGCTTGGGAACTCTTCCATTGTTCTCGGAATTGCGCTGATGTTTAACAATGCTTTAGAACTCTTCCATTGTTACCGGAATTCCGCTGATGTTTAACAATGCTTTTGAACTCTTCCATTGTTCTCGGAATTCCGCTGAAGTTTTACAATGCTTTGGAACTCTTCCATTTTTCTCGTAATTATGCTGAAGTTTAAAAATGCTTTGTGACTCTTAAATTGTTCTCGGAATTCCGCTGATGTTTAACAATGCTTTAGAACTCTTCCATTGTTCTCGGAATTCCGCTGTAGTTTAAAAATGCTTTGGAACTCTTTCATTGTTCTCGGAATTCCGCTGAAGTTTAGCCATGCTTTGTAACTCTTCCATTGTTCTCGGAATTCCGCTGAAGTTTAAAAATGCTTTGGAACTCCTCCTTTGTTCTCGGAATTCTGCTGAAGTTTTAAAATGCTTTAGAAATCTTCCCTTGCTCTCGGAATTCTGCTGAAGTTTAACAATGCTTTGGAACTCTTCCATAATTCTCAGAATTCTGCTGAAGTTTAAAAAAGCTGTGGTACTCTTCCATTGTTCTCAGAATTCCAATGAAGCTTAAAAATGCTTTGGAACTCTTCAATTTTTCTCAGAATTCTGCTAAAGTTTAAAAATGCTTTGGAACTCTTTCATTGTTCTCGTAATTCCGCTGAAGTTTAGCCATGCTTTGGAACTCTTCCACTGTTCTCGGAATTCCGCTGAAGTTTAAAAATGCTTTGGAACTCCTCCATTGTTCTCGGAATTCTGCTGAAGTTTAAAAATGCTTTGGAACTCTTCCATTGTTCTGGGAATTCGGCTGAAGTTTAAAAATGCTATGGAACTCTTCCTATGTTCTGGGAGTTCTGCTGAAGTTTAAAAATGTATTTGAACTCTTCCATTGTTCTCGGAATTCCGCTGATGTTTAACAATGCTTTAGAACTCTTCCATTGTTCTCGGAATTCCGCTGATGTTTAACAATGCTTTGGAACTCCTCCATTGTTCTCGGAATTCCACTGTAGTTTAAAAATGCATTGGAACTCTTCCATTGCTCTCGGAATTCCGCTGAAGTTTTACAATGCTTTGGAACTCTTCCATTTTTCTCGGAATTCTGCTGAAGTTTAAAAATGCTTTGGAACGCTTCCATTGTTCTGGGAATTCGGCTGAAGTTTAAAAATGCTTTTGAACTCTTCCTAAGTTCTGGGAGTTCTGCTGAAGTTTAAAAATGCTTTGGAACTCTTCCATTGTTCTCGGAAATCCACTGATGTTTAAAAATGCTTTAGAACTCTTCCATTGTTCTCGGAATTCCGCTGATGTTTAACAATGCTTTAGAACTCTTCAATTGTTCTCGGAATTCCGATGATTTTTAACAATGCTTTGGAACTCTTTCATTGTTCTCGGAATTCCGCTGTAGTTTAAAAATGCATTGGAACTCTTCCATTGTTCTCGGAATTCCGCTGAAGTTCTAGAATGCTTTGAAACTCTTCCATTGTTCTCGGAATTCCGCTGAAGTTTAAAAATGCTTTGGAACTCTTCCATTGTTCTCGGAACTCTGCTGAAGTTTAAAAAAGATTTGGAACTATTCCATTGTTCTCAGAATTCCGCTAATATTTAACAATGCTTTGGAACTCTTCCATTGTTCTCGGAATTCCGCTGATGTTTAATAATGCTTTTGGAACTCTTCCATTGTTCTCGGAATTCTGCTGAAGTTTAAAAATGCTATGGAACTCTTCCTATGTTCTGGGAGTTCTGTTGAAGTTTAAAAATGCTTTTGAACTCTTCCATTGTTCTCGGAATTCCGCTGATGTTTAACAATGCTTTAGAACTCTTCCATTGTTCTCGGAATTCCGCTGATGTTTAACAATGCTTTGGAACTCTTCCATTGCTCTCGGAATTCCACTGTAGTTTAAAAATGCATTGGAACTCTTCCATTGTTCTCGGAATTCCGCTGAAGTTTAGCCATGTTTTGGAACTCTTCCACTGTTCTCGGAATTCCGCTGAAGTTTAAAAATGCTTTGGAACTCTTCCTAAGTTCTGGGAGTTCTGCTGAAGTTTAAAAATGCTTTGGAACTCTTCCATTGTTCTCGGAATTCCGCTGATGTTTAGCAATGCTTTAGAACTCATCCATTGTTCTCGGAATTCCGCTGATGTTTAACATTGCTTTGGAACTCTTCCATTGTTCTCGGAATTCCACTGTAGTTTAAAGATGCATTGGAACTCTTCCATTGCTCTCGGAATTCCGCTGAAGTTTTTCAATGCTTTGGAACTCTTCCATTTTTCTCGGAATTCTGCTGAAGTTTAAAAATGCTTTGGAACGCTTCCATTGTTCTGGGAATTCGGCTGAAGTTTAAAAATGCTTTGGAACACTTCCTAAGTTCTGGGAGTTTGGCTGAAGTTTAAAAATGCTTTGGAACTCTTCCATTGTTCTCGGAATTCCGCTGATGTTTAAATGCTTTAGAACTCTTCCATTGTTCTCGGAATTCCGCTGATGTTTAACAATGCTTTAGAACTCTTCCATTGTTCTCGGAATTCCGATGATGTTTAACAATGCTTTGGAACTCATTCATTGTTCTCGGAATTCCGCTGTAGTTTAAAAATACATTGGAACTCTTCCATTGTTCTCGGAATTCCGCTGAAGTTTTAGAATGATTTAGAACTCTTACATTTTTCTCGGAATTCTGCTGAAGTTTAGCCATGTGTTGGAACACTTCCATTGTTCTCGGAATTCCGCTGAAGTTTAAAAATGCTTTGGAACTCTTCCATTGTTCTCGGAACTCTGCTGAAGTTTAAAAAAGATTTGGAACTATTGCATTGTTCTCAGAATTCCGCTAATATTTAACAATGCTTTGGAACTCTTCCAAAGTTCTGGGAGTTCTGCTGAAGTTTAAAAATGCTTTAGAACTCTTCCATTGTTCTCGGAATTCCGATGATGTTTAACAATGCTTTTGAACTCTTCCATTGTTCTCGGAATTCCACTGTAGTTTAAAAATGCATTGGAACTCTTCCATTGTTCTCGGAATTCCGCTGAAGTTTTACAATGCTTTGGAACTCTTCCATTTTTCTCGGAATTCTGCTGAAGTTTAAAAATGCTTTGGAACTCTTCCATTGTTCTGGGAATTCGGCTGAAGTTTAAAAATGCTTTGGAACTCTTCCTAAGTTCTGGGAGTTCTACTGAAGTTTAAAAATGCATTGAAACACTTCCATTCTTCTCAAAATTCCGCTAATGTTTAACAATGCTTGGGAACTCTTCCATTGTTCTCAGAATTCCGCTAATATTTAACAATGCTTTGGAACTCTTCCATTGTTCTCGGAATTCCGCTGATGTTTAATAATGATTTTGGAACTCTTCCATTGTTCTCGGAATTCCGCTAATGTTTAACAATGCTTTGGAACTCTTCCAATGTTCTGGGAATTAAGCTGAAGTTTAAAAATGCTTTGGAACTCTTCCTATGTTCTGGGAGTTCTGCTGAAGTTTAAAAATGCTTGGGAACTCTTCCATTGTTCTCGGAATTGCGCTGATGTTTAACAATGCTTTAGAACTCTTCCATTGTTACCGGAATTCCGCTGATGTTTAACAATGCTTTTGAACTCTTCCATTGTTCTCGGAATTCCGCTGAAGTTTTACAATGCTTTGGAACTCTTCCATTTTTCTCGTAATTATGCTGAAGTTTAAAAATGCTTTGTGACTCTTAAATTGTTCTCGGAATTCCGCTGATGTTTAACAATGCTTTGGAACTCTTCCATTGTTCTCGGAATTCCGCTGTAGTTTAAAAATGCTTTGGAACTCTTTCATTGTTCTCGGAATTCCGCTGAAGTTTAACCATGCTTTGGAACTCTTCCATTGTTCTCGGAATTTCGCTGAAGTTTAAAAATGCTTTGGAACTCCTCCTTTGTTCTTGGAATTCTGCTGAAGTTTAAAAATGCTTTGGAACTCTTCCATTGTTCTGGGAATTCGGCTGAAGTTTAAAAATGCAATGGAACTCTTCCTATGTTCTGGGAGTTCTGCTGAAGTTTAAAAATGCTTTTGAACTCTTCCATTGTTCTCGGAATTCCGCTGATGTTTAAAAATGCTTTAGAACTCTTCCATTGTTCTCGGACTTCCGCTGATGTTTAACAATCCTTTGGAACTCTTCCATTATTCTCAGAATTCTGCTGAAGTTTAAAAATGCTTTAGTACTCTTCCATTGTTCTCAGAATTCCAATGAAGCTTAAAAATGCTTTGGAACTCTTCAATTTTTCTCAGAATTCCGCTAAAGTTTAAAAATGCTTTGGAACTCTTCCAATGTTCTGGGAATTAAGCTGAAGTTTAAAAATGCTTTGGAACTCTTCCTATGTTCTGGGAGTTCTGCTGAAGTTTAAAAATGCTTGGGAACTCTTCCATTGTTCTCGGAATTGCGCTGATGTTTAACAATGCTTTAGAACTCTTCCTTTGTTACCGGAATTCCGCTGATGTTTAACAATGCTTTTGAACTCTTCCATTGTTCTCGGAATTCCGCTGAAGTTTTACAATGCTTTGGAACTCTTCCATTTTTCTCGTAATTATGCTGAAGTTTAAAAATGCTTTGTGACTCTTAAATTGTTCTCGGAATTCCGCTGATGTTTAACAATGCTTTGGAACTCTTCCATTGTTCTCGGAATTCCGCTGTAGTTTAAAAATGCTTTGGAACTCTTTCATTGTTCTCGGAATTCCGCTGAAGTTTAGCCATGCTTTGGAACTCTTCCATTGTTCTCGGAATTCCGCTGAAGTTTAAAAATGCTTTGGAACTCCTCCTTTGTTCTCGGAATTCTGCTGAAGTTTAAAAATGCTTTGGAACTCTTCCATTGTTCTCGGAATTCTGATGATGTCTAACAATGCTTTTGAACTCTTCCATTGTTCTCGGAATTCCACTGTAGTTTAAAAATGCATTGGAACTCTTCCATTGTTCTCAGAATTCCGCTGAAGTTTTACAATGCTTTGGAACTCTTCCATTTTTCTCGGAATTCCGCTGAAGTTTAGCCATGCTTTGGAACTCTTCCATTGTTCTCGGAATTCCGCTGAAGTTTAAAAATGCTTTGGAACTCCTCCTTTGTTCTCGGAATTCTGCTGAAGTTTAAAAATGCTTCGGAACTCTTCCATTGTTCTGGGAATTCGGCTGAAGTTTAAAAATGCAATGGAACTCTTCCTATGTTCTGGGAGTTCTGGTGAAGTTTAAAAATGCTTTTGAACTCTTCCATTGTTCTCGGAATTCCACTGTAGTTTAAAAATGCATTGGAACTCTTCCATTGTTCTCGGAATTCCGCTGAAGTTTTACAATGCTTTGGAACTCTTCCATTTTTCTCGGAATTCTGCTGAAGTTTAAAAATGCTTTGGAACTCTTCCATTGTTCTGGGAATTCGGCTGAAGTTTAAAAATGCTTTGGAACTCTTCCAATGTTCTGGGAATTAAGCTGAAGTTTAAAAATGCTTTGGAACTCTTCCTATGTTCTGGGAGTTCTGCTGAAGTTTAAAAATGCTTGGGAACTCTTCCATTGTTCTCGGAATTGCGCTGATGTTTAACAATGCTTTAGAACTCTTCCTTTGTTACCGGAATTCCGCTGATGTTTAACAATGCTTTTGAACTCTTCCATTGTTCTCGGAATTCCGCTGAAGTTTTACAATGCTTTGGAACTCTTCCATTTTTCTCGTAATTATGCTGAAGTTTAAAAATGCTTTGTGACTCTTAAATTGTTCTCGGAATTCCGCTGATGTTTAACAATGCTTTGGAACTCTTCCATTGTTCTCGGAATTCCGCTGTAGTTTAAAAATGCTTTGGAACTCTTTCATTGTTCTCGGAATTCCGCTGAAGTTTAGCCATGCTTTGGAACTCTTCCATTGTTCTCGGAATTCCGCTGAAGTTTAAAAATGCTTTGGAACTCCTCCTTTGTTCTCGGAATTCTGCTGAAGTTTAAAAATGCTTTGGAACTCTTCCATTGTTCTCGGAATTCTGATGATGTCTAACAATGCTTTTGAACTCTTCCATTGTTCTCGGAATTCCACTGTAGTTTAAAAATGCATTGGAACTCTTCCATTGTTCTCAGAATTCCGCTGAAGTTTTACAATGCTTTGGAACTCTTCCATTTTTCTCGGAATTCCGCTGAAGTTTAGCCATGCTTTGGAACTCTTCCATTGTTCTCGGAATTCCGCTGAAGTTTAAAAATGCTTTGGAACTCCTCCTTTGTTCTCGGAATTCTGCTGAAGTTTAAAAATGCTTCGGAACTCTTCCATTGTTCTGGGAATTCGGCTGAAGTTTAAAAATGCAATGGAACTCTTCCTATGTTCTGGGAGTTCTGGTGAAGTTTAAAAATGCTTTTGAACTCTTCCATTGTTCTCGGAATTCCACTGTAGTTTAAAAATGCATTGGAACTCTTCCATTGTTCTCGGAATTCCGCTGAAGTTTTACAATGCTTTGGAACTCTTCCATTTTTCTCGGAATTCTGCTGAAGTTTAAAAATGCTTTGGAACTCTTCCATTGTTCTGGGAATTCGGCTGAAGTTTAAAAATGCTTTGGAACTCTTCCTAAGTTCTGGGAGTTCTACTGAAGTTTAAAAATGCATTGGAACACTTCCATTCTTCTCAGAATTCCGCTAATGTTTAACAATGCTTGGGAACTCTTCCATTGTTCTCAGAATTCCGCTAATATTTAACAATGCTTTGGAACTCTTCCATTGTTCTCGGAATTCCGCTGATGTTTAATAATGCTTTTGGAACTCTTCCATTGTTCTCGGAATTCCGCTAATGTTTAACAATGCTTTGGAACTCTTCCAATGTTCTGGGAATTAAGCTGAAGTTTAAAAATGCTTTGGAACTCTTCCTATGTTCTGGGAGTTCTGCTGAAGTTTAAAAATGCTTGGGAACTCTTCCATTGTTCTGGGAATTGCGCTGATGTTTAACAATGCTTTAGAACTCTTCCATTGTTACCCGAATTCCGCTGATGTTCAACAATGCTTTTGAACTCTTCCATTGTTCTCGGAATTCCGCTGAAGTTTTACAATGCTTTGGAACTCTTCCATTTTTCTCGTAATTATGCTGAAGTTTAAAAATGCTTTGTGACTCTTAAATTGTTCTCGGAATTCCGCTGATGTTTAACAATGCTTTGGAACTCTTCCATTGTTCTCGGAATTCCGCTGTAGTTTAAAGATGCTTTGGAACTCTTTCATTGTTCTCGGAATTCCGCTGAAGTTTAGCCATGCTTTGGAACTCTTCCATTGTTCTCGGAATTTCGCTGAAGTTTAAAAATGCTTTGGAACTCTTCCATTGTTCTCGGAATTCTGCTGATGTTTAACAATGCTTTAGAACTCTTCCATTGTTCTCGGAATTCTGATGATGTTTAACAATGATTTTGAACTCTTCCATTGTTCTCGGAATTCCACTGTAGTTTAAAAATGCATTGGAACTCTTCCATTGTTCTCAGAATTCCGCTGAAGTTTTACAATGCTTTGGAACTCTTCCATTTTTCTCGGAATTCTGCTGAAGTTTAAAAATGCTTTGGAACTCTTCCATTGTTCTGGGAATTCGGCTGAAGTTTAAAAATGCTTTGGAACTCTTCCTAAGTTCTGGGAGTTCTGCTGAAGTTTAAAAATGCATTGGAACACTTCCATTCTTCTCAGAATTCCGCTAATGTTTAACAATGCTTGGGAACTCTTCCATTGTTCTCAGAATTCCGCTAATATTTAACAATGCTTTGGAACTCTTCCATTGTTCTCGGAATTCCGCTGATGTTTAATAATGCTTTTGGAACTCTTCCATTGTTCTTGGAATTCTGTTGATGTTTAATAATGCTTTTGGAACTCATCCATTGTTCTTGGAATTCTGTTGATGTTTAATAATGCTTTTGGAACTCTTCCATTGTGCTTGGAATTCTGCTGAAGTTTAAAAATGCTTTAGAAATCTTCCCTTGCTCTCGGAATTCTGCTGAAGTTTAACAATGCTTTGGAACTCTACCATAATTCTCAGAATTCTGCTGAAGTTTAAAAAAGCTGTAGTACTCTTCCATTGTTCTCAGAATTCCAATGAAGCTTAAAAATGCTTTGGAACTCTTCAATTTTTACTCAGAATTCCGCTAAAGTTTAAAAATGCTTTGGAACTCTTCCAATGTTCTGGGAATTAAGCTGAAGTTTAAAAATGCTTTGGAACTCTTCCTATGTTCTGGGAGTTCTGCTGAAGTTTAAAAATGCTTGGGAACTCTTCCATTGTTCTCGGAATTGCGCTGATGTTTAACAATGCTTTAGAACTCTTCCATTGTTACTGGAATTCCGCTGATGTTTAACAATGCTTTTGAACTCTTCCATTGTTCTCGGAATTCCGCTGAAGTTTTACAATGCTTTGGAACTCTTGCATTTTTCTCGTAATTATGCTGAAGTTTAAAAATACTTTGTGACTCTTAAATTGTTCTCGGAATTCCGCTGATGTTTAACAATGCTTTGGAACTCTTCCATTGTTCTCGGAATTCCGCTGTAGTTTAAAAATGCTTTGGAACTCTTTCATTGTTCTCGGAATTCCGCTGAAGTTTAGCCATGCTTTGGAACTCTTCCATTGTTCTCGGAATTCCGCTGAAGTTTAAAAATGCTTTGGAACTCCTCCTTTGTTCTCGGAATTCTGCTGAAGTTTAAAAATGCTTTAGAAATCTTCCCTTGCTCTCGGAATTCTGCTGAAGTTTAACAATGCTTTGGAACTCTTCCATAATTCTCAGAATTCTGCTGAAGTTTAAAAAAGCTGTGGTACTCTTCCATTGTTCTCAGAATTCCAAAGAAGCTTAAAAATGCTTTGGAACTCTTCAATTTTTCTCAGAATTCCGCTAAAGTTTAAAAATGCTTTGGAACTCTTTCATTGTTCTCGTAATTCCGCTGAAGTTTAGCCATGCTTTGGAACTCTTCCACTGTTCTCGGAATTCCGCTGAAGTTTAAAAATGCTTTGGAACTCCTCCATTGTTCTCGGAATTCTGCTGAAGTTTAAAAATGCTTTGGAACTCTTCCATTGTTCTGGGAATTCGGCTGAAGTTTAAAAATGCTATGGAACTCTTCCTATGTTCTGGGAGTTCTGCTGAAGTTTAAAAATGCTTTTGAACTCTTCCATTGTTCTCGGAATTCCGCTGATGTTTAACAATGCTTTAGAACTCTTCCATTGTTCTCGGAATTCCGCTGATATTTAACAATGCTTTGGAACTCCTCCATTGTTCTCGGAATTCCACTGTAGTTTAAAAATGCATTGGAACTCTTCCATTGCTCTCGGAATTCCGCTGAAGTTTTACAATGCTTTGGAACTCTTCCATTTTTCTCGGAATTCTGCTGAAGTTTAAAAATGCTTTGGAACGCTTCCATTGTTCTGGGAATTCGGCTGAAGTTTAAAAATGCTTTTGAACTCTTCCTAAGTTCTGGGAGTTCTGCTGAAGTTTAAAAATGCTTTGGAACTCTTCCATTGTTCTCGGAAATCCACTGATGTTTAAAAATGCTTTAGAACTCTTCCATTGTTCTCGGAATTCCGCTGATGTTTAACAATGCTTTAGAACTCTTCAATTGTTCTCGGAATTCCGATGATGTTTAACAATGCTTTGGAACTCTTTCATTGTTCTCGGAATTCCGCTGTAGTTTAAAAATGCATTGGAACTCTTCCATTGTTCTCGGAATTCCGCTGAAGTTCTAGAATGCTTTGAAACTCTTCCATTGTTCTCGGAATTCCGCTGAAGTTTAAAAATGCTTTGGAACTCTTCCATTGTTCTCGGAACTCTGCTGAAGTTTAAAAAAGATTTGGAACTATTCCATTGTTCTCAGAATTCCGCTAATATTTAACAATGCTTTGGAACTCTTCCATTGTTCTCGGAATTCCGCTGATGTTTAATAATGCTTTTGGAACTCTTCCATTGTTCTCGGAATTCTGCTGAAGTTTAAAAATGCTATGGAACTCTTCCTATGTTCTGGGAGTTCTGTTGAAGTTTAAAAATGCTTTTGAACTCTTCCATTGTTCTCGGAATTCCGCTGTAGTTTAAAAATACATTGGAACTCTTCCATTGTTCTCGGAATTCCGCTGAAGTTTAGCCATGTTTTGGAACTCTTCCACTGTTCTCGGAATTCCGCTGAAGTTTAAAAATGCTTTGGAACTCTTCCTAAGTTCTGGGAGTTCTGCTGAAGTTTAAAAATGCTTTGGAACTCTTCCATTGTTCTCGGAATTCCGCTGATGTTTAGCAATGCTTTAGAACTCATCCATTGTCCTCGGAATTCCGCTGATGTTTAACAATGCTTTGGAACTCTTCCATTGTTCTCGGAATTCCACTGTAGTTTAAAGATGCATTGGAACTCTTCCATTGCTCTCGGAATTCCGCTGAAGTTTTTCAATGCTTTGGAACTCTTCCATTTTTCTCGGAATTCTGCTGAAGTTTAAAAATGCTTTGGAACGCTTCCATTGTTCTGGGAATTCAGCTGAAGTTTAAAAATGCTTTGGAACACTTCCTAAGTTCTGGGAGTTTGGCTGAAGTTTAAAAATGCTTTGGAACTCTTCCATTGTTCTCGGAATTCCGCTGATGTTTAAATGCTTTAGAACTCTTCCATTGTTCTCGGAATTCCGCTGATGTTTAACAATGCTTTAGAACTCTTCCATTGTTCTCGGAATTCCGATGATGTTTAACAATGCTTTGGAACTCATTCATTGTTCTCGGAATTCCGCTGTAGTTTAAAAATACATTGGAACTCTTCCATTGTTCTCGGAATTCCGCTGAAGTTTTAGAATGCTTTAGAACTCTTACATTTTTCTCGGAATTCTGCTGAAGTTTAGCCATGTGTTGGAACTCTTCCATTGTTCTCGGAATTCCGCTGAAGTTTAAAAATGCTTTGGAACTCTTCCATTGTTCTCGGAACTCTGCTGAAGTTTAAAAAAGATTTGGAACTATTCCATTGTTCTCAGAATTCCGCTAATATTTAACAATGCTTTGGAACTCTTCCAAAGATCTGGGAGTTCTGCTGAAGTTTAAAAATGCTTTAGAACTCTTCCATTGTTCTCGGAATTCCGATGATGTTTAACAATGCTTTTGAACTCTTCCATTGTTCTCGGAATTCCACTGTAGTTTAAAAATGCATTGGAACTCTTCCATTGTTCTCGGAATTCCGCTGAAGTTTTACAATGCTTTGGAACTCTTCCATTTTTCTCGGAATTCTGCTGAAGTTTAAAAATGCTTTGGAACTCTTCCATTCTTCTCAGAATTCCGCTAATGTTTAACAATGCTTGGGAACTCTTCCATTGTTCTCAGAATTCCGCTAATATTTAACAATGCTTTGGAACTCTTCCATTGTTCTCGGAATTCCGCTGATGTTTAATAATGCTTTTGGAACTCTTCCATTGTTCTAGGAATTCCGCTAATGTTTAACAATGCTTTGGAACTCTTCCAATGTTCTGGGAATTAAGCTGAAGTTTAAAAATGCTTTGGAACTCTTCCTATGTTCTGGGAGTTCTGCTGAAGTTTAAAAATGCTTGGGAACTCTTCCATTGTTCTCGGAATTGCGCTAATGTTTAACAATGCTTTAGAACTCTTCCATTGTTACCGGAATTCCGCTGATGTTTAACAATGCTTTTGAACTCTTCCATTGTTCTCGGAATTCCGCTGAAGTTTTACAATGCTTTGGAACTCTTCCATTTTTCTCGTAATTATGCTGAAGTTTAAAAATGCTTTGTGACTCTTAAATTGTTCTCGGAATTCCGCTGATGTTTAACAATGCTTTGGAACTCTTCCATTTTTCTCGGAATTCCGCTGTAGTTTAAAAATGCTTTGGAACTCTTTCATTGTTCTCGGAATTCCGCTGAAGTTTAGCCATGCTTTGGAACTCCTCCTTTGTTCTTGGAATTCTGCTGAAGTTTAAAAATGCTTTGGAACTCTTCCATTGTTCTGGGAATTCGGCTGAAGTTTAAAAATGCAATGGAACTCTTCCTATGTTCTGGGAGTTCTGCTGAAGTTTAAAAATGCTTTTGAACTCTTCCATTGTTCTCGGAATTCCGCTGATGTTTAAAAATGCTTTAGAACTCTTCCATTGTTCTCGGACTTCCGCTGATGTTTAACAATCCTTTGGAACTCTTCCATTATTCTCAGAATTCTGCTGAAGTTTAAAAATGCTTTAGTACTCTTCCATTGTTCTCAGAATTCCAATGAAGCTTAAAAATGCTTTGGAACTCTTCAATTTTTCTCAGAATTACGCGAAAGTTTAAAAATGCTTTGGAACTCCTCCATGGTTCTTGGAATTCTGCTCAAGTTTAAAAATGCTTTGGAACTCTTCCATTGTTCTGGGAATTCGGCTGAAGTTTAAAATTGCTTTGGAGCTCTTCCTATGTTCTGGGAGTTCTGCTGAAGTTTAAAAATGCTTTGGAACTCTTCCATTGTTCTCGGAATTCTGCTGAAGTTTAAAAATGCTTTAGAAATCTTCCCTTGCTCTCGGAATTCTGCTGAAGTTTAACAATGCTTTGGAACTCTTCCATAATTCTCAGAATTCTGCTGAAGTTTAAAAAAGCTGTGGTACTCTTCCATTGTTCTCAGAATTCCAATGAAGCTTAAAAATGCTTTGGAACTCTTCAATTTTTCTCAGAATTCCGCTAAAGTTTAAAAATGCTTTGGAACTCTTCCAATGTTCTGGGAATTAAGCTGAAGTTTAAAAATGCTTTGGAACTCTTCCTATGTTCTGGGAGTTCTGCTGAAGTTTAAAAATGCTTGGGAACTCTTCCATTGTTCTCGGAATTGCGCTGATGTTTAACAATGCTTTAGAACTCTTCCTTTGTTACCGGAATTCCGCTGATGTTTAACAATGCTTTTGAACTCTTCCATTGTTCTCGGAATTCCGCTGAAGTTTTACAATGCTTTGGAACTCTTCCATTTTTCTCGTAATTATGCTGAAGTTTAAAAATGCTTTGTGACTCTTAAATTGTTCTCGGAATTCCGCTGATGTTTAACAATGCTTTGGAACTCTTCCATTGTTCTCGGAATTCCGCTGTAGTTTAAAAATGCTTTGGAACTCTTTCATTGTTCTCGGAATTCCGCTGAAGTTTAGCCATGCTTTGGAACTCTTCCATTGTTCTCGGAATTCCGCTGAAGTTTAAAAATGCTTTGGAACTCCTCCTTTGTTCTCGGAATTCTGCTGAAGTTTAAAAATGCTTTGGAACTCTTCCATTGTTCTGGGAATTCGGCTGAAGTTTAAAAATGCAATGGAACTCTTCCTATGTTCTGGGAGTTCTGGTGAAGTTTAAAAATGTTTTGAACTCTTCCATTGTTCTCGGAATTCCGCTGATGTTTAAAAATGCTTTAGAACTCTTCCATTGTTCTCGGAATTCCGCTGATGTTTAACAATCCTTTGGAACTCTTCCATTATTCTCAGAATTCTGCTGAAGTTTAAAAATGCTTTGGAACTCCTCCATTGTTCTTGGAATTCTGCTCAAGTTTAAAAATGCTTTGGAACTCTTCCATTGTTCTGGGAATTCGGCTGAAGTTTAAAATTGCTTTGGAGCTCTTCCTATGTTCTGGGAGTTCTGCTGAAGTTTAAAAATGCTTTGGAACTCTTCCATTGTTCTCGGAATTCTGCTGATGTTTAACTATGCTTTAGAACTCTTCCATTGTTCTCGGAATTCCGATGATGTTTAACAATGCTTTGGAACTCTTTCATTGTTCTCGGAATTCCGCTGTAGTTTAAAAATACATTGGAACTCTTCCATTGTTCTCGGAATTCCGCTGAAGTTTTAGAATGCTTTGGAACTCTTCCATTTTTCTCGGAATTCTGCTGAAGTTTAGCCATGTGTTGGAACTCTTCCATTGTTCTCTGAATTCCGCTGAAGTTTAAAAATGCTTTGGAACTCTTCCATTGTTCTCGGAACTCTGCTGAAGTTTAAAAAAGATTTGGAACTATTCCATTGTTCTCAGAATTCCGCTAATATTTAACAATGCTTTGGAACTCTTCCAAAGTTCTGGGAGTTCTGCTGAAGTTTAAAAATGCTTTAGAACTCTTCCATTGTTCTCGGAATTCTGATGATGTTTAACAATGCTTTAGAACTCTTCCATTGTTCTCGGAATTCTGATGATGTTTAACAATGCTTTTGAACTCTTCCATTGTTCTCGGAATTCCACTGTAGTTTAAAAATGCATTGGAACTCTTCCATTGTTCTCGGAATTCCGCTGATGTTTAACAATGCTTTAGAACTCTTCCATTGTTCTCGGAATTCTGATGATGTTTAACAATGCTTTTGAACTCTTCCATTGTTCTCGGAATTCCACTGTAGTTTAAAAATGCTTTGGAACTCTTCCATTGTTCTGGGAATTCGGCTGAAGTTTAAAAATGCTTTGGAACTCTTCCTAAGTTCTGGGAGTTCTGCTGAAGTTTAAAAATGCATTGGAACACTTCCATTCTTCTCAGAATTCCGCTAATGTTTAACAATGCTTGGGAACTCTTCCATTGTTCTCGGAATTCCGCTGATGTTTAATAATGCTTTTGGAACTCTTCCATTGTTCTCGGAATTCCGCTAATGTTTAACAATGCTTTGGAACTCATCCATTGTTCTTGGAATTCTGTTGATGTTTAGTAATGCTTTTGGAACTCTTCCATTGTGCTCGGAATTCTGCTGAAGTTTAAAAATGCTTTAGAAATCTTCCCTTGCTCTCGGAATTCCGCTGAAGTTTAAAAATGCTTTGGAACTCTTCCTAAGTTCTGGGAGTTCTGCTGAAGTTTAAAAATGCTTTGGAACTCTTCCATTGTTCTCGGAATTCCGCTGATGTTTAGCAATGCTTTAGAACTCATCCATTGTTCTCGGAATTCCGCTGATGTTTAACAATGCTTTGGAACTCTTCCATTGTTCTCGGAATTCCACTGTAGTTTAAAGATGCATTGGAACTCTTCCATTGCTCTCGGAATTCCGCTGAAGTTTTTCAATGCTTTGGAACTCTTCCATTTTTCTCGGAATTCTGCTGAAGTTTAAAAATGCTTTGGAACGCTTCCATTGTTCTGGGAATTCGGCTGAAGTTTAAAAATGCTTTGGAACACTTCCTAAGTTCTGGGAGTTTGGCTGAAGTTTAAAAATGCTTTGGAACTCTTCCATTGTTCTCGGAATTCCGCTGATGTTTAAGTGCTTTAGAACTCTTCCATTGTTCTCGGAATTCCGCTGAAGTTTAAAAATGCTTTAGAACTCTTCCATTGTTCTCGGAATTCCGATGATGTTTAACAATGCTTTTGAACTCTTCCATTGTTCTCGGAATTCCACTGTAGTTTAAAAATGCATTGGAACTCTTCCATTGTTCTCGGAATTCCGCTGAAGTTTTACAATGCTTTGGAACTCTTCCATTTTTCTCGGAATTCTGCTGAAGTTTAAAAATGCTTTGGAACTCTTCCATTGTTCTGGGAATTCGGCTGAAGTTTAAAAATGCTTTGGAACTCTTCCTAAGTTCTGGGAGTTCTACTGAAGTTTAAAAATGCATTGGAACACTTCCATTCTTCTCAGAATTCCGCTAATGTTTAACAATGCTTGGGAACTCTTCCATTGTTCTCAGAATTCCGCTAATATTTAACAATGCTTTGGAACTCTTCCATTGTTCTCGGAATTCCGCTGATGTTTAATAAAGCTTTTGGAACTCTTCCATTGTTCTCGGAATTCCGCTAATGTTTAACAATGCTTTGGAACTCTTCCAATGTTCTGGGAGTTCTGCTGAAGTTTAAAAATGCTTGGGAACTCTTCCATTGTTCTCGGAATTGCGCTGATGTTTAACAATGCTTTGGAACTCTTCCATTGTTCTCGGAAATCCACTGATGTTTAAAAATGCTTTAGAACTCTTCCATTGTTCTCGGAATTCCGCTGATGTTTAACAATGCTTTAGAACTCTTCAATTGTTCTCGGAATTCCGATGATGTTTAACAATGCTTTGGAACTCTTTCATTGTTCTCGGAATTCCGCTGTAGTTTAAAAATGCATTGGAACTCTTCCATTGTTCTCGGAATTCCGCTGAAGTTCTAGAATGCTTTGAAACTCTTCCATTGTTCTCGGAATTCCGCTGAAGTTTAAAAATGCTTTGGAACTCTTCCATTGTTCTCGGAACTCTGCTGAAGTTTAAAAAAGATTTGGAACTATTCCATTGTTCTCAGAATTCCGCTAATATTTAACAATGCTTTGGAACTCTTCCATTGTTCTCGGAATTCCGCTGATGTTTAATAATGCTTTTGGAACTCTTCCATTTTTCTCGTAATTATGCTGAAGTTTAAAAATGCTTTGTGACTCTTAAATTGTTCTCGGAATTCCGCTGATGTTTAACAATGCTTTGGAACTCTTCCATTGTTCTCGGAATTCCGCTGTAGTTTAAAAATGCTTTGGAACTCTTTCATTGTTCTCGGAATTCCGCTGAAGTTTAGCCATGCTTTGGAACTCTTCCATTGTTCTCGGAATTTCGCTGAAGTTTAAAAATGCTTTGGAACTCTTCCATTGTTCTGGGAATTCGGCTGAAGTTTAAAAATGCAATGGAACTCTTCCTATGTTCTGGGAGTTCTGCTGAAGTTTAAAAATGCTTTTGAACTCTTCCATTGTTCTCGGAATTCCGCTGATGTTTAAAAATGCTTTAGAACTCTTCCATTGTTCTCGGACTTCCGCTGATGTTTAACAATCCTTTGGAACTCTTCCATTATTCTCAGAATTCTGCTGAAGTTTAAAAATGCTTTAGTACTCTTCCATTGTTCTCAGAATTCCAATGAAGCTTAAAAATGCTTTGGAACTCTTCAATTTTTCTCAGAATTACGCGAAAGTTAAAAAATGCTTTGGAACTCCTCCATTGTTCTTGGAATTCTGCTCAAGTTTAAAAATGCTTTGGAACTCTTCCATTGTTCTGGGAATTCGGCTGAAGTTTAAAATTGCTTTGGAGCTCTTCCTATGTTCTGGGAGTTCTGCTGAAGTTTAAAAATGCTTTGGAACTCTTCCAATGTTCTCGGAATTCTGCTGAAGTTTAAAAATGCTTTAGAAATCTTCCCTTGCTCTCGGAATTCTGCTGAAGTTTAACAATGCTTTGGAACTCTTCCATAATTCTCAGAATTCTGCTGAAGTTTAAAAAAGCTGTGGTACTCTTCCATTGTTCTCAGAATTCCAATGAAGCTTAAAAATGCTTTGGAACTCTTCAATTTTTCTCAGAATTCCGCTAAAGTTTAAAAATGCTTTGGAACTCTTCCAATGTTCTGGGAATTAAGCTGAAGTTTAAAAATGCTTTGGAACTCTTCCTATGTTCTGGGAGTTCTGCTGAAGTTTAAAAATGCTTGGGAACTCTTCCATTGTTCTCGGAATTGCGCTGATGTTTAACAATGCTTTAGAACTCTTCCTTTGTTACCGGAATTCCGCTGATGTTTAACAATGCTTTTGAACTCTTCCATTGTTCTCGGAATTCCGCTGAAGTTTCACAATGCTTTGGAACTCTTCCATTTTTCTCGTAATTATGCTGAAGTTTAAAAATGCTTTGTGACTCTTAAATTGTTCTCGGAATTCCGCTGATGTTTAACAATGCTTTGGAACTCTTCCATTGTTCTCGGAATTCCGCTGTAGTTTAAAAATGCTTTGGAACTCTTTCATTGTTCTCGGAATTCCGCTGAAGTTTAGCCATGCTTTGGAACTCTTCCATTGTTCTCGGAATTCCGCTGAAGTTTAAAAATGCTTTGGAACTCCTCCTTTGTTCTCGGAATTCTGCTGAAGTTTAAAAATGCTTTGGAACTCTTCCATTGTTCTGGGAATTCGGCTGAAGTTTAAAAATGCAATGGAACTCTTCCTATGTTCTGGGAGTTCTGGTGAAGTTTAAAAATGCTTTTGAACTCTTCCATTGTTCTCGGAATTCCGCTGATGTTTAAAAATGCTTTAAAACTCTTCCATTGTTCTCGGAATTCCGCTGATGTTTAACAATCCTTTGGAACTCTTCCATTATTCTCAGAATTCTGCTGAAGTTTAAAAATGCTTTGGAACTCCTCCATTGTTCTTGGAATTCTGCTCAAGTTTAAAAATGCTTTGGAACTCTTCCATTGTTCTGGGAATTCGGCTGAAGTTTAAAATTGCTTTGGAGCTCTTCCTATGTTCTGGGAGTTCTGCTGAAGTTTAAAAATGCTTTGGAACTCTTCCATTGTTCTCGGAATTCTGCTGATGTTTAACTATGCTTTAGAACTCTTCCATTGCTCTCGGAATTCCGATGATGTTTAACAATGCTTTGGAACTCTTTCATTGTTCTCGGAATTCCGCTGTAGTTTAAAAATACATTGGAACTCTTTCATTGTTCTCGGAATTCCGCTGAAGTTTTAGAATGCTTTGGAACTCTTCCATTTTTCTCGGAATTCTGCTGAAGTTTAGCCATGTGTTGGAACTCTTCCATTGTTCTCGGAATTCCGCTGAAGTTTAAAAATGCTTTGGAACTCTTCCATTGTTCTCGGAACTCTGCTGAAGTTTAAAAAAGATTTGGAACTATTCCATTGTTCTCAGAATTCCGCTAATATTTAACAATGCTTTGGAACTCTTCCAAAGTTCTGGGAGTTCTGCTGAAGTTTAAAAATGCTTTAGAACTCTTCCATTGTTCTCGGAATTCTGCTGATGTTTAACAATGCTTTAGAACTCTTCCATTGTTCTCGGAATTCTGATGATGTTTAACAATGCTTTTGAACTCTTCCATTGTTCTCGGAATTCCACTGTAGTTTAAAAATGCATTGGAACTCTTCCATTGTTCTCGGAATTCCGCTGATGTTTAACAATGCTTTAGAACTCTTCCATTGTTCTCGGAATTCTGATGATGTTTAACAATGCTTTTGAACTCTTCCATTGTTCTCGGAATTCCACTGTAGTTTAAAAATGCTTTGGAACTCTTCCATTGTTCTGGGAATTCGGCTGAAGTTTAAAAATGCTTTGGAACTCTTCCTAAGTTCTGGGAGTTCTGCTGAAGTTTAAAAATGCTTTGGAACTCTTCCATTGTTCTCAGAATTCCGCTGATGTTTAGCAATGCTTTAGAACTCATCCATTGTTCTCGGAATTCCGCTGATGTTTAACAATGCTTTAGAACTCTTCCATTGTTCTCGGAATTCCACTGTAGTTTAAAGATGCATTGGAACTATTCCATTGCTCTCGGAATTCCGCTGAAGTTTTTCAATGCTTTGGAACTCTTCCATTTTTCTCGGAATTCTGCTGAAGTTTAAAAATGCTTTGGAACGCTTCCATTGTTCTGGGAATTCGGCTGAAGTTTAAAAATGCTTTGGAACACTTCCTAAGTTCTGGGAGTTTGGCTGAAGTTTAAAAATGCTTTGGAACTCTTCCATTGTTCTCGGAATTCCGCTGATGTTTAAATGCTTTAGAACTCTTCCATTGTTCTCGGAATTCCGCTGAAGTTTAAAAATGCTTTAGAACTCTTCCATTGTTCTCGGAATTCCGATGATGTTTAACAATGCTTTTGAACTCTTCCATTGTTCTCGGAATTCCACTGTAGTTTAAAAATGCATTGGAACTCTTCCATTGTTCTCGGAATTCCGCTGAAGTTTTACAATGCTTTGGAACTCTTCCATTTTTCTCGGAATTCTGCTGAAGTTTAAAAATGCTTTGGAACTCTTCCATTGTTCTGGGAATTCGGCTGAAGTTTAAAAATGCTTTGGAACTCTTCCTAAGTTCTGGGAGTTCTACTGAAGTTTAAAAATGCATTGGAACACTTCCATTCTTCTCAGAATTCCGCTAATGTTTAACAATGCTTGGGAACTCTTCCATTGTTCTCAGAATTCCGCTAATATTTAACAATGCTTTGGAACTCTTCCATTGTTCTCGGAATTCCGCTGATGTTTAATAAAGCTTTTGGAACTCTTCCATTGTTCTCGGAATTCCGCTAATGTTTAACAATGCTTTGGAACTCTTCCAATGTTCTGGGAGTTCTGCTGAAGTTTAAAAATGCTTGGGAACTCTTCCATTGTTCTCGGAATTGCGCTGATGTTTAACTATGCTTTAGAACTCTTCCATTGTTCTCGGAATTCTGATGATGTTTAACAATGCTTTTGAACTCTTCCATTGTTCTCGGAATTCCACTGTAGTTTAAAAATGCATTGGAACTCTTCCATTGTTCTCGGAATTCCGCTGAAGTTTTACAATGCTTTGGAACTCTTCCATTTTTCTCGGAATTCCGCTAATGTTTAACAATGCTTTGGAACTCATCCATTGTTCTTGGAATTCTGTTGATGTTTAATAATGCTTTTGGAACTCTTCCATTGTGCTCGGAATTCTGCTGAAGTTTAAAAATGCTTTAGAAATCTTCCCTTGCTCTCGGAATTCTGCTGAAGTTTAACAATGCTTTGGAACTCTTCCATAATTCTCAGAATTCTGCTGATGTTTAAAAAAGCTGTGGTACTCTTCCATTGTTCTCAGAATTCCAATGAAGCTTAAAAATGCTTTGGAACTCTTCAATTTTTCTCAGAATTCCGCTAAAGTTTAAAAATGCTTTGGAACTCTTCCAATGTTCTGGGAATTAAGCTGAAGTTTAAAAATGCTTTGGAACTCTTCCTATGTTCTGGGAGTTCTGCTGAAGTTTAAAAATGCTTGGGAACTCTTCCATTGTTCTCGGAATTGCGCTGATGTTTAACAATGCTTTAGAACTCTTCCATTGTTACGGGAATTCCGCTGATGTTTAACAATGCTTTTGAACTCTTCCATTGTTCTCGGAATTCCGCTGAAGTTTTACAATGCTTTGGAACTCTTCCATTTTTCTCGTAATTATGCTGAAGTTTAAAAATGCTTTGTGACTCTTAAATTGTTCTCGGAATTCCGCTGATGTTTAACAATGCTTTGGAACTCTTCCATTGTTCTCGGAATTCCGCTGTAGTTTAAAAATGCTTTGGAACTCTTTCATTGTTCTCGGAATTCCGCTGAAGTTTAGCCATGCTTTGGAACTCTTCCATTGTTCTCGGAATTCCGCTGAAGTTTAAAAATGCTTTGAAACTCCTCCTTTGTTCTCGGAATTCTGCTGAAGTTTAAAAATGCTTTGGAACTCTTCCATTGTTCTGGGAATTCGGCTGAAGTTTAAAAATGCAATGGAACTCTTCCTATGTTCTGGGAGTTCTGCTGAAGTTTAAAAATGCTTTTGAACTCTTCCATTGTTCTCGGAATTCCGCTGATGTTTAAAAATGCTTTAGAACTCTTCCATTGTTCTCGGAATTCCGCTGACGTTTAACAATCCTTTGGAACTCTTCCATTATTCTCAGAATTCTGCTGAAGTTTAAAAATGCTTTAGTACTCTTCCATTGTTCTCAGAATTCCAATGAAGCTTAAAAATGCTTTGGAACTCTTCAATTTTTCTCAGAATTACGCGAAAGTTTAAAAATGCTTTGGAACTCCTCCATTGTTCTTGGAATTCTGCTCAAGTTTAAAAATGCTTTGGAACTCTTCCATTGTTCTGGGAATTCGGCTGAAGTTTAAAATTGCTTTGGAGCTCTTCCTATGTTCTGGGAGTTCTGCTGAAGTTTAAAAATGCTTTGGAACTCTTCCATTGTTCTCGGAATTCCGCTGATGTTTAACAATGCTTTAGAACTCTTCCATTGTTCTCGGAATTCCGATGATGTCTATCAATGCTTTGGTACTCTTCCATTGTTCTCGGAATTCCGCAGTAGTTTAAAAATGCATTGGAACTCTTCCATTGTTCTCGGAATTCCGCTGAAGTTTTACAATGCTTTGGAACTCTTCCATTTTTCTCGGAACTCTGCTGAAGTTTAAAAATGCTTTGGAACTCTTCCATTGTTCTCGGAATTCCGCTGAAGTTTTACAATGCTTTGGAACTCTTCCATTTTTCTCGTAATTATGCTGAAGTTTAAAAATGCTTTGTGACTCTTAAATTGTTCTCGGAATTCCGCTGATGTTTAACAATGCTTTGGAACTCTTCCATTGTTCTCGGAATTCCGCTGTAGTTTAAAAATGCTTTGGAACTCTTTCATTGTTCTCGGAATTCCGCTGAAGTTTAGCCATGCTTTGGAACTCTTCCATTGTTCTCGGAATTCCGCTGAAGTTTAAAAATGCTTTGGAACTCCTCCTTTGTTCTTGGAATTCTGCTGAAGTTTAAAAATGCTTTGGAACTCTTCCATTGTTCTCGGAATTCCGCTGATGTTTAACAATCCTTTGGAACTCTTCCATTATTCTCAGAATTCTGCTGAAGTTTAAAAATGCTTTAGTACTCTTCCATTGTTCTCAGAATTCCAATGAAGCTTAAAAATGCTTTGGAACTCTTCAATTTTTCTCAGAATTACACGAAAGTTTAAAAATGCTTTGGAACTCCTCCATTGTTCTTGGAATTCTGCTCAAGTTTAAAAATGCTTTGGAACTCTTCCATTGTTCTGGGAATTCGGCTGAAGTTTAAAATTGCTTTGGAGCTCTTCCTATGTTCTGGGAGTTCTGCTGAAGTTTAAAAATGCTCTGGAACTCTTCCATTGTTCTCGGAATTCTGCTGAAGTTTAAAAATGCTTTAGAAATCTTCCCTTGCTCTCGGAATTCTGCTGAAGTTTAACAATGCTTTGGAACTCTTCCATAATTCTCAGAATTCTGCTGAAGTTTAAAAAAGCTGTGGTACTCTTCCATTGTTCTCAGAATTCCAATGAAGCTTAAAAATGCATTGGAACTCTTCAATTTTTCTCAGAACTCCGCTAAAGTTTAAAAATGCTTTGGAACTCTTCCAATGTTCTGGGAATTAAGCTGAAGTTTAAAAATGCTTGGGAACTCTTCCATTGTTCTCGGAATTGCGCTGATGTTTAACAATGCTTTAGAACTCTTCCTTTGTTACCGGAATTCCGCTGATGTTTAACAATGCTTTTGAACTCTTCCATTGTTCTCGGAATTCCGCTGAAGTTTCACAATGCTTTGGAACTCTTTCATTGTTCTCGGAATTCCGCTGAAGTTTAGCCATGCTTTGGAACTCTTCCATTGTTCTCGGATTTCCGCTGAAGTTTAAAAATGCTTTGGAACTCCTCCTTTGTTCTCGGAATTCTGCTGAAGTTTAAAAATGCTTTGGAACTCTTCCATTGTTCTGGGAATTCGGCTGAAGTTTAAAAATGCAATGGAACTCTTCCTATGTTCTGGGAGTTCTGGTGAAGTTTAAAAATGCTTTTGAACTCTTCCATTGTTCTCGGAATTCCGCTGATGTTTAAAAATGCTTTAGAACTCTTCCATTGTTCTCGGAATTCCGCTGATGTTTAACAATCCTTTGGAACTCTTCCATTATTCTCAGAATTCTGCTGAAGTTTAAAAATGCTTTGGAACTCCTCCATTGTTCTTGGAATTCTGCTCAAGTTTAAAAATGCTTTGGAACTCTTCCATTGTTCTGGGAATTCGGCTGAAGTTTAAAATTGCTTTGGAGTTCTTCCTATGTTCTGGGAGTTCTGCTGAAGTTTAAAAATGCTTTGGAACTCTTCCATTGTTCTCGGAATTCTGCTGATGTTTAACTATGCTTTAGAACTCTTCCATTGTTCTCGGAATTCCGATGATGTTTAACAATGCTTTGGAACTCTTTCATTGTTCTCGGAATTCCGCTGTAGTTTAAAAATACATTGGAACTCTTCCATTGTTCTCGGAATTCCGCTGAAGTTTTAGAATGCTTTGGAACTCTTCCATTTTTCTCGGAATTCTGCTGAAGTTTAGCCATGTGTTGGAACTCTTCCATTGTTCTCGGAATTCCGCTGAAGTTTAAAAATGCTTTGGAACTCTTCCATTGTTCTCGGAACTATGCTGAAGTTTAAAAAAGATTTGGAACTATTCCATTGTTCTCAGAATTCCGCTAATATTTAACAATGCTTTGGAACTCTTCCAAAGTTCTGGGAGTTCTGCTGAAGTTTAAAAATGCTTTAGAACTCTTCCATTGTTCTCGGAATTCTGCTGATGTTTAACAATGCTTTAGAACTCTTCCATTGTTCTCGGAATTCTGATGATGTTTAACAATGCTTTTGAACTCTTCCATTGTTCTCGGAATTCCACTGTAGTTTAAAAATGCATTGGAACTCTTCCATTGTTCTCGGAATTCCGCTGAAGTTTTACAATGCTTTTGAACTCTTCCATTGTTCTCGGAATTCCGCTGAAGTTTCACAATGCTTTGGAACTCTTCCATTTTTCTCGTAATTATGCTGAAGTTTAAAAATGCTTTGTGACTCTTAAATTGTTCTCGGAATTCCGCTGATGTTTAACAATGCTTTGGAACTCTTCCATTGTTCTCGGAATTCCGCTGTAGTTTAAAAATGCTTTGGAACTCTTTCATTGTTCTCGGAATTCCGCTGAAGTTTAGCCATGCTTTGGAACTCTTCCATTGTTCTCGGAATTCCGCTGAAGTTTAAAAATGCTTTGGAACTCCTCCTTTGTTCTCGGAATTCTGCTGAAGTTTAAAAATGCTTTGGAACTCTTCCATTGTTCTGGGAATTCGGCTGAAGTTTAAAAATGCAATGGAACTCTTCCTATGTTCTGGGAGTTCTGGTGAAGTTTAAAAATGCTTTTGAACTCTTCCATTGTTCTCGGAATTCCGCTGATGTTTAAAAATGCTTTAAAACTCTTCCATTGTTCTCGGAATTCCGCTGATGTTTAACAATCCTTTGGAACTCTTCCATTATTCTCAGAATTCTGCTGAAGTTTAAAAATGCTTTGGAACTCCTCCATTGTTCTTGGAATTCTGCTCAAGTTTAAAAATGCTTTGGAACTCTTCCATTGTTCTGGGAATTCGGCTGAAGTTTAAAATTGCTTTGGAGCTCTTCCTATGTTCTGGGAGTTCTGCTGAAGTTTAAAAATGCTTTGGAACTCTTCCATTGTTCTCGGAATTCTGCTGATGTTTAACTATGCTTTAGAACTCTTCCATTGCTCTCGGAATTCCGATGATGTTTAACAATGCTTTGGAACTCTTTCATTGTTCTCGGAATTCCGCTGTAGTTTAAAAATACATTGGAACTCTTTCATTGTTCTCGGAATTCCGCTGAAGTTTTAGAATGCTTTGGAACTCTTCCATTTTTCTCGGAATTCTGCTGAAGTTTAGCCATGTGTTGGAACTCTTCCATTGTTCTCGGAATTCCGCTGAAGTTTAAAAATGCTTTGGAACTCTTCCATTGTTCTCGGAACTCTGCTGAAGTTTAAAAAAGATTTGGAACTATTCCATTGTTCTCAGAATTCCGCTAATATTTAACAATGCTTTGGAACTCTTCCAAAGTTCTGGGAGTTCTGCTGAAGTTTAAAAATGCTTTAGAACTCTTCCATTGTTCTCGGAATTCTGCTGATGTTTAACAATGCTTTAGAACTCTTCCATTGTTCTCGGAATTCTGATGATGTTTAACAATGCTTTTGAACTCTTCCATTGTTCTCGGAATTCCACTGTAGTTTAAAAATGCATTGGAACTCTTCCATTGTTCTCGGAATTCCGCTGATGTTTAACAATGCTTTAGAACTCTTCCATTGTTCTCGGAATTCTGATGATGTTTAACAATGCTTTTGAACTCTTCCATTGTTCTCGGAATTCCACTGTAGTTTAAAAATGCTTTGGAACTCTTCCATTGTTCTGGGAATTCGGCTGAAGTTTAAAAATGCTTTGGAACTCTTCCTAAGTTCTGGGAGTTCTGCTGAAGTTTAAAAATGCTTTGGAACTCTTCCATTGTTCTCAGAATTCCGCTGATGTTTAGCAATGCTTTAGAACTCATCCATTGTTCTCGGAATTCCGCTGATGTTTAACAATGCTTTAGAACTCTTCCATTGTTCTCGGAATTCCACTGTAGTTTAAAGATGCATTGGAACTATTCCATTGCTCTCGGAATTCCGCTGAAGTTTTTCAATGCTTTGGAACTCTTCCATTTTTCTCAGAATTCTGCTGAAGTTTAAAAATGCTTTGGAACGCTTCCATTGTTCTGGGAATTCGGCTGAAGTTTAAAAATGCTTTGGAACACTTCCTAAGTTCTGGGAGTTTGGCTGAAGTTTAAAAATGCTTTGGAACTCTTCCATTGTTCTCGGAATTCCGCTGATGTTTAAATGCTTTAGAACTCTTCCATTGTTCTCGGAATTCCGCTGAAGTTTAAAAATGCTTTAGAACTCTTCCATTGTTCTCGGAATTCCGATGATGTTTAACAATGCTTTTGAACTCTTCCATTGTTCTCGGAATTCCACTGTAGTTTAAAAATGCATTGGAACTCTTCCATTGTTCTCGGAATTCCGCTGAAGTTTTACAATGCTTTGGAACTCTTCCATTTTTCTCGGAATTCTGCTGAAGTTTAAAAATGCTTTGGAACTCTTCCATTGTTCTGGGAATTCGGCTGAAGTTTAAAAATGCTTTGGAACTCTTCCTAAGTTCTGGGAGTTCTACTGAAGTTTAAAAATGCATTGGAACACTTCCATTCTTCTCAGAATTCCGCTAATGTTTAACAATGCTTGGGAACTCTTCCATTGTTCTCAGAATTCCGCTAATATTTAACAATGCTTTGGAACTCTTCCATTGTTCTCGGAATTCCGCTGATGTTTAATAAAGCTTTTGGAACTCTTCCATTGTTCTCGGAATTCCGCTAATGTTTAACAATGCTTTGGAACTCTTCCAATGTTCTGGGAGTTCTGCTGAAGTTTAAAAATGCTTGGGAACTCTTCCATTGTTCTCGGAATTGCGCTGATGTTTAACTATGCTTTAGAACTCTTCCATTGTTCTCGGAATTCTGATGATGTTTAACAATGCTTTTGAACTCTTCCATTGTTCTCGGAATTCCACTGTAGTTTAAAAATGCATTGGAACTCTTCCATTGTTCTCGGAATTCCGCTGAAGTTTTACAATGCTTTGGAACTCTTCCATTTTTCTCGGAATTCCGCTAATGTTTAACAATGCTTTGGAACTCATCCATTGTTCTTGGAATTCTGTTGATGTTTAATAATGCTTTTGGAACTCTTCCATTGTGCTCGGAATTATGCTGAAGTTTAAAAATGCTTTAGAAATCTTCCCTTGCTCTCGGAATTCTGCTGAAGTTTAACAATGCTTTGGAACTCTTCCATAATTCTCAGAATTCTGCTGATGTTTAAAAAAGCTGTGGTACTCTTCCATTGTTCTCAGAATTCCAATGAAGCTTAAAAATGCTTTGGAACTCTTCAATTTTTCTCAGAATTCCGCTAAAGTTTAAAAATGCTTTGGAACTCTTCCAATGTTCTGGGAATTAAGCTGAAGTTTAAAAATGCTTTGGAACTCTTCCTATGTTCTGGGAGTTCTGCTGAAGTTTAAAAATGCTTGGGAACTCTTCCATTGTTCTCGGAATTGCGCTGATGTTTAACAATGCTTTAGAACTCTTCCATTGTTACGGGAATTCCGCTGATGTTTAACAATGCTTTTGAACTCTTCCATTGTTCTCGGAATTCCGCTGAAGTTTTACAATGCTTTGGAACTCTTCCATTTTTCTCGTAATTATGCTGAAGTTTAAAAAATGCTTTGTGACTCTTAAATTGTTCTCGGAATTCCGCTGATGTTTAACAATGCTTTGGAACTCTTCCATTGTTCTCGGAATTCCGCTGTAGTTTAAAAATGCTTTGGAACTCTTTCATTGTTCTCGGAATTCCGCTGAAGTTTAGCCATGCTTTGGAACTCTTCCATTGTTCTCGGAATTCCGCTGAAGTTTAAAAATGCTTTGAAACTCCTCCTTTGTTCTCGGAATTCTGCTGAAGTTTAAAAATGCTTTGGAACTCTTCCATTGTTCTGGGAATTCGGCTGAAGTTTAAAAATGCAATGGAACTCTTCCTATGTTCTGGGAGTTCTGCTGAAGTTTAAAAATGCTTTTGAACTCTTCCATTGTTCTCGGAATTCCGCTGATGTTTAAAAATGCTTTAGAACTCTTCCATTGTTCTCGGAATTCCGCTGACGTTTAACAATCCTTTGGAACTCTTCCATTATTCTCAGAATTCTGCTGAAGTTTAAAAATGCTTTAGTACTCTTCCATTGTTCTCAGAATTCCAATGAAGCTTAAAAATGCTTTGGAACTCTTCAATTTTTCTCAGAATTACGCGAAAGTTTAAAAATGCTTTGGAACTCCTCCATTGTTCTTGGAATTCTGCTCAAGTTTAAAAATGCTTTGGAACTCTTCCATTGTTCTGGGAATTCGGCTGAAGTTTAAAATTGCTTTGGAGCTCTTCCTATGTTCTGGGAGTTCTGCTGAAGTTTAAAAATGCTTTGGAACTCTTCCATTGTTCTCGGAATTCTGCTGATGTTTAACAATGCTTTAGAACTCTTCCATTGTTCTCGGAATTCCGATGATGTCTATCAATGCTTTGGTACTCTTCCATTGTTCTCGGAATTCCGCAGTAGTTTAAAAATGCATTGGAACTCTTCCATTGTTCTCGGAATTCCGCTGAAGTTTTACAATGCTTTGGAACTCTTCCATTTTTCTCGGAACTCTGCTGAAGTTTAAAAATGCTTTGGAACTCTTCCATTGTTCTCGGAATTCCGCTGAAGTTTTACAATGCTTTGGAACTCTTCCATTTTTCTCGTAATTATGCTGAAGTTTAAAAATGCTTTGTGACTCTTAAATTGTTCTCGGAATTCCGCTGATGTTTAACAATGCTTTGGAACTCTTCCATTGTTCTCGGAATTCCGCTGTAGTTTAAAAATGCTTTGGAACTCTTTCATTGTTCTCGGAATTCCGCTGAAGTTTAGCCATGCTTTGGAACTCTTCCATTGTTCTCGGAATTCCGCTGAAGTTTAAAAATGCTTTGGAACTCCTCCTTTGTTCTTGGAATTCTGCTGAAGTTTAAAAATGCTTTGGAACTCTTCCATTGTTCTCGGAATTCCGCTGATGTTTAACAATCCTTTGGAACTCTTCCATTATTCTCAGAATTCTGCTGAAGTTTAAAAATGCTTTAGTACTCTTCCATTGTTCTCAGAATTCCAATGAAGCTTAAAAATGCTTTGGAACTCTTCAATTTTTCTCAGAATTACACGAAAGTTTAAAAATGCTTTGGAACTCCTCCATTGTTCTTGGAATTCTGCTCAAGTTTAAAAATGCTTTGGAACTCTTCCATTGTTCTGGGAATTCGGCTGAAGTTTAAAATTGCTTTGGAGCTCTTCCTATGTTCTGGGAGTTCTGCTGAAGTTTAAAAATGCTCTGGAACTCTTCCATTGTTCTCGGAATTCTGCTGATGTTTAACAATGCTTTAGAACTCTTCCATTGTTCTCGGAATTCTGATGATGTTTAACAATGCTTTTGAACTCTTCCATTGTTCTCGGAATTCCACTGTAGTTTAAAAATGCATTGGAACTCTTCCATTGTTCTCGGAATTCCGCTGATGTTTAACAATGCTTTAGAACTCTTCCATTGTTCTCGGAATTCTGATGATGTTTAACAATGCTTTTGAACTCTTCCATTGTTCTCGGAATTCCACTGTAGTTTAAAAATGCTTTGGAACTCTTCCATTGTTCTGGGAATTCGGCTGAAGTTTAAAAATGCTTTGGAACTCTTCCTAAGTTCTGGGAGTTCTGCTGAAGTTTAAAAATGCTTTGGAACTCTTCCATTGTTCTCAGAATTCCGCTGATGTTTAGCAATGCTTTAGAACTCATCCATTGTTCTCGGAATTCCGCTGATGTTTAACAATGCTTTAGAACTCTTCCATTGTTCTCGGAATTCCACTGTAGTTTAAAGATGCATTGGAACTATTCCATTGCTCTCGGAATTCCGCTGAAGTTTTTCAATGCTTTGGAACTCTTCCATTTTTCTCGGAATTCTGCTGAAGTTTAAAAATGCTTTGGAACGCTTCCATTGTTCTGGGAATTCGGCTGAAGTTTAAAAATGCTTTGGAACACTTCCTAAGTTCTGGGAGTTTGGCTGAAGTTTAAAAATGCTTTGGAACTCTTCCATTGTTCTCGGAATTCCGCTGATGTTTAAATGCTTTAGAACTCTTCCATTGTTCTCGGAATTCCGCTGAAGTTTAAAAATGCTTTAGAACTCTTCCATTGTTCTCAGAATTCCGATGATGTTTAACAATGCTTTTGAACTCTTCCATTGTTCTCGGAATTCCACTGTAGTTTAAAAATGCATTGGAACTCTTCCATTGTTCTCGGAATTCCGCTGAAGTTTTACAATGCTTTGGAACTCTTCCATTTTTCTCGGAATTCTGCTGAAGTTTAAAAATGCTTTGGAACTCTTCCATTGTTCTGGGAATTCGGCTGAAGTTTAAAAATGCTTTGGAACTCTTCCTAAGTTCTGGGAGTTCTACTGAAGTTTAAAAATGCATTGGAACACTTCCATTCTTCTCAGAATTCCGCTAATGTTTAACAATGCTTGGGAACTCTTCCATTGTTCTCAGAATTCCGCTAATATTTAACAATGCTTTGGAACTCTTCCATTGTTCTCGGAATTCCGCTGATGTTTAATAAAGCTTTTGGAACTCTTCCATTGTTCTCGGAATTCCGCTAATGTTTAACAATGCTTTGGAACTCTTCCAATGTTCTGGGAGTTCTGCTGAAGTTTAAAAATGCTTGGGAACTCTTCCATTGTTCTCGGAATTGCGCTGATGTTTAACTATGCTTTAGAACTCTTCCATTGTTCTCGGAATTCTGATGATGTTTAACAATGCTTTTGAACTCTTCCATTGTTCTCGGAATTCCACTGTAGTTTAAAAATGCATTGGAACTCTTCCATTGTTCTCGGAATTCCGCTGAAGTTTTACAATGCTTTGGAACTCTTCCATTTTTCTCGGAATTCCGCTAATGTTTAACAATGCTTTGGAACTCATCCATTGTTCTTGGAATTCTGTTGATGTTTAATAATGCTTTTGGAACTCTTCCATTGTGCTCGGAATTCTGCTGAAGTTTAAAAATGCTTTAGAAATCTTCCCTTGCTCTCGGAATTCTGCTGAAGTTTAACAATGCTTTGGAACTCTTCCATAATTCTCAGAATTCTGCTGATGTTTAAAAAAGCTGTGGTACTCTTCCATTGTTCTCAGAATTCCAATGAAGCTTAAAAATGCTTTGGAACTCTTCAATTTTTCTCAGAATTCCGCTAAAGTTTAAAAATGCTTTGGAACTCTTCCAATGTTCTGGGAATTAAGCTGAAGTTTAAAAATGCTTTGGAACTCTTCCTATGTTCTGGGAGTTCTGCTGAAGTTTAAAAATGCTTGGGAACTCTTCCATTGTTCTCGGAATTGCGCTGATGTTTAACAATGCTTTAGAACTCTTCCATTGTTACGGGAATTCCGCTGATGTTTAACAATGCTTTTGAACTCTTCCATTGTTCTCGGAATTCCGCTGAAGTTTTACAATGCTTTGGAACTCTTCCATTTTTCTCGTAATTATGCTGAAGTTTAAAAATGCTTTGTGACTCTTAAATTGTTCTCGGAATTCCGCTGATGTTTAACAATGCTTTGGAACTCTTCCATTGTTCTCGGAATTCCGCTGTAGTTTAAAAATGCTTTGGAACTCTTTCATTGTTCTCGGAATTCCGCTGAAGTTTAGCCATGCTTTGGAACTCTTCCATTGTTCTCGGAATTCCGCTGAAGTTTAAAAATGCTTTGAAACTCCTCCTTTGTTCTCGGAATTCTGCTGAAGTTTAAAAATGCTTTGGAACTCTTCCATTGTTCTGGGAATTCGGCTGAAGTTTAAAAATGCAATGGAACTCTTCCTATGTTCTGGGAGTTCTGCTGAAGTTTAAAAATGCTTTTGAACTCTTCCATTGTTCTCGGAATTCCGCTGATGTTTAAAAATGCTTTAGAACTCTTCCATTGTTCTCGGAATTCCGCTGACGTTTAACAATCCTTTGGAACTCTTCCATTATTCTCAGAATTCTGCTGAAGTTTAAAAATGCTTTAGTACTCTTCCATTGTTCTCAGAATTCCAATGAAGCTTAAAAATGCTTTGGAACTCTTCAATTTTTCTCAGAATTACGCGAAAGTTTAAAAATGCTTTGGAACTCCTCCATTGTTCTTGGAATTCTGCTCAAGTTTAAAAATGCTTTGGAACTCTTCCATTGTTCTGGGAATTCGGCTGAAGTTTAAAATTGCTTTGGAGCTCTTCCTATGTTCTGGGAGTTCTGCTGAAGTTTAAAAATGCTTTGGAACTCTTCCATTGTTCTCGGAATTCTGCTGATGTTTAACAATGCTTTAGAACTCTTCCATTGTTCTCGGAATTCCGATGATGTCTATCAATGCTTTGGTACTCTTCCATTGTTCTCGGAATTCCGCAGTAGTTTAAAAATGCATTGGAACTCTTCCATTGTTCTCGGAATTCCGCTGAAGTTTTACAATGCTTTGGAACTCTTCCATTTTTCTCGGAACTCTGCTGAAGTTTAAAAATGCTTTGGAACTCTTCCATTGTTCTCGGAATTCCGCTGAAGTTTTACAATGCTTTGGAACTCTTCCATTTTTCTCGTAATTATGCTGAAGTTTAAAAATGCTTTGTGACTCTTAAATTGTTCTCGGAATTCCGCTGATGTTTAACAATGCTTTGGAACTCTTCCATTGTTCTCGGAATTCCGCTGTAGTTTAAAAATGCTTTGGAACTCTTTCATTGTTCTCGGAATTCCGCTGAAGTTTAGCCATGCTTTGGAACTCTTCCATTGTTCTCGGAATTCCGCTGAAGTTTAAAAATGCTTTGGAACTCCTCCTTTGTTCTTGGAATTCTGCTGAAGTTTAAAAATGCTTTGGAACTCTTCCATTGTTCTCGGAATTCCGCTGATGTTTAACAATCCTTTGGAACTCTTCCATTATTCTCAGAATTCTGCTGAAGTTTAAAAATGCTTTAGTACTCTTCCATTGTTCTCAGAATTCCAATGAAGCTTAAAAATGCTTTGGAACTCTTCAATTTTTCTCAGAATTACACGAAAGTTTAAAAATGCTTTGGAACTCCTCCATTGTTCTTGGAATTCTGCTCAAGTTTAAAAATGCTTTGGAACTCTTCCATTGTTCTGGGAATTCGGCTGAAGTTTAAAATTGCTTTGGAGCTCTTCCTATGTTCTGGGAGTTCTGCTGAAGTTTAAAAATGCTCTGGAACTCTTCCATTGTTCTCGGAATTCTGCTGATGTTTAACAATGCTTTAGAACTCTTCCATTGTTCTCGGAATTCTGATGATGTTTAACAATGCTTTTGAACTCTTCCATTGTTCTCGGAATTCCACTGTAGTTTAAAAATGCATTGGAACTCTTCCATTGTTCTCGGAATTCCGCTGATGTTTAACAATGCTTTAGAACTCTTCCATTGTTCTCGGAATTCTGATGATGTTTAACAATGCTTTTGAACTCTTCCATTGTTCTCGGAATTCCACTGTAGTTTAAAAATGCTTTGGAACTCTTCCATTGTTCTGGGAATTCGGCTGAAGTTTAAAAATGCTTTGGAACTCTTCCTAAGTTCTGGGAGTTCTGCTGAAGTTTAAAAATGCTTTGGAACTCTTCCATTGTTCTCAGAATTCCGCTGATGTTTAGCAATGCTTTAGAACTCATCCATTGTTCTCGGAATTCCGCTGATGTTTAACAATGCTTTAGAACTCTTCCATTGTTCTCGGAATTCCACTGTAGTTTAAAGATGCATTGGAACTATTCCATTGCTCTCGGAATTCCGCTGAAGTTTTTCAATGCTTTGGAACTCTTCCATTTTTCTCGGAATTCTGCTGAAGTTTAAAAATGCTTTGGAACGCTTCCATTGTTCTGGGAATTCGGCTGAAGTTTAAAAATGCTTTGGAACACTTCCTAAGTTCTGGGAGTTTGGCTGAAGTTTAAAAATGCTTTGGAACTCTTCCATTGTTCTCGGAATTCCGCTGATGTTTAAATGCTTTAGAACTCTTCCATTGTTCTCGGAATTCCGCTGAAGTTTAAAAATGCTTTAGAACTCTTCCATTGTTCTCGGAATTCCGATGATGTTTAACAATGCTTTTGAACTCTTCCATTGTTCTCGGAATTCCACTGTAGTTTAAAAATGCATTGGAACTCTTCCATTGTTCTCGGAATTCCGCTGAAGTTTTACAATGCTTTGGAACTCTTCCATTTTTCTCGGAATTCTGCTGAAGTTTAAAAATGCTTTGGAACTCTTCCATTGTTCTGGGAATTCGGCTGAAGTTTAAAAATGCTTTGGAACTCTTCCTAAGTTCTGGGAGTTCTACTGAAGTTTAAAAATGCATTGGAACACTTCCATTCTTCTCAGAATTCCGCTAATGTTTAACAATGCTTGGGAACTCTTCCATTGTTCTCAGAATTCCGCTAATATTTAACAATGCTTTGGAACTCTTCCATTGTTCTCGGAATTCCGCTGATGTTTAATAAAGCTTTTGGAACTCTTCCATTGTTCTCGGAATTCCGCTAATGTTTAACAATGCTTTGGAACTCTTCCAATGTTCTGGGAGTTCTGCTGAAGTTTAAAAATGCTTGGGAACTCTTCCATTGTTCTCGGAATTGCGCTGATGTTTAACTATGCTTTAGAACTCTTCCATTGTTCTCGGAATTCTGATGATGTTTAACAATGCTTTTGAACTCTTCCATTGTTCTCGGAATTCCACTGTAGTTTAAAAATGCATTGGAACTCTTCCATTGTTCTCGGAATTCCGCTGAAGTTTTACAATGCTTTGGAACTCTTCCATTTTTCTCGGAATTCCGCTAATGTTTAACAATGCTTTGGAACTCATCCATTGTTCTTGGAATTCTGTTGATGTTTAATAATGCTTTTGGAACTCTTCCATTGTGCTCGGAATTCTGCTGAAGTTTAAAAATGCTTTAGAAATCTTCCCTTGCTCTCGGAATTCTGCTGAAGTTTAACAATGCTTTGGAACTCTTCCATAATTCTCAGAATTCTGCTGATGTTTAAAAAAGCTGTGGTACTCTTCCATTGTTCTCAGAATTCCAATGAAGCTTAAAAATGCTTTGGAACTCTTCAATTTTTCTCAGAATTCCGCTAAAGTTTAAAAATGCTTTGGAACTCTTCCAATGTTCTGGGAATTAAGCTGAAGTTTAAAAATGCTTTGGAACTCTTCCTATGTTCTGGGAGTTCTGCTGAAGTTTAAAAATGCTTGGGAACTCTTCCATTGTTCTCGGAATTGCGCTGATGTTTAACAATGCTTTAGAACTCTTCCATTGTTACGGGAATTCGGCTGATGTTTAACAATGCTTTTGAACTCTTCCATTGTTCTCGGAATTCCGCTGAAGTTTTACAATGCTTTGGAACTCTTCCATTTTTCTCGTAATTATGCTGAAGTTTAAAAATGCTTTGTGACTCTTAAATTGTTCTCGGAATTCCGCTGATGTTTAACAATGCTTTGGAACTCTTCCATTGTTCTCGGAATTCCGCTGTAGTTTAAAAATGCTTTGGAACTCTTTCATTGTTCTCGGAATTCCGCTGAAGTTTAGCCATGCTTTGGAACTCTTCCATTGTTCTCGGAATTCCGCTGAAGTTTAAAAATGCTTTGAAACTCCTCCTTTGTTCTCGGAATTCTGCTGAAGTTTAAAAATGCTTTGGAACTCTTCCATTGTTCTGGGAATTCGGCTGAAGTTTAAAAATGCAATGGAACTCTTCCTATGTTCTGGGAGTTCTGCTGAAGTTTAAAAATGCTTTTGAACTCTTCCATTGTTCTCGGAATTCCGCTGATGTTTAAAAATGCTTTAGAACTCTTCCATTGTTCTCGGAATTCCGCTGACGTTTAACAATCCTTTGGAACTCTTCCATTATTCTCAGAATTCTGCTGAAGTTTAAAAATGCTTTAGTACTCTTCCATTGTTCTCAGAATTCCAATGAAGCTTAAAAATGCTTTGGAACTCTTCAATTTTTCTCAGAATTACGCGAAAGTTTAAAAATGCTTTGGAACTCCTCCATTGTTCTTGGAATTCTGCTCAAGTTTAAAAATGCTTTGGAACTCTTCCATTGTTCTGGGAATTCGGCTGAAGTTTAAAATTGCTTTGGAGCTCTTCCTATGTTCTGGGAGTTCTGCTGAAGTTTAAAAATGCTTTGGAACTCTTCCATTGTTCTCGGAATTCTGCTGATGTTTAACAATGCTTTAGAACTCTTCCATTGTTCTCGGAATTCCGATGATGTCTATCAATGCTTTGGTACTCTTCCATTGTTCTCGGAATTCCGCAGTAGTTTAAAAATGCATTGGAACTCTTCCATTGTTCTCGGAATTCCGCTGAAGTTTTACAATGCTTTGGAACTCTTCCATTTTTCTCGGAACTCTGCTGAAGTTTAAAAATGCTTTGGAACTCTTCCATTGTTCTCGGAATTCCGCTGAAGTTTTACAATGCTTTGGAACTCTTCCATTTTTCTCGTAATTATGCTGAAGTTTAAAAATGCTTTGTGACTCTTAAATTGTTCTCGGAATTCCGCTGATGTTTAACAATGCTTTGGAACTCTTCCATTGTTCTCGGAATTCCGCTGTAGTTTAAAAATGCTTTGGAACTCTTTCATTGTTCTCGGAATTCCGCTGAAGTTTAGCCATGCTTTGGAACTCTTCCATTGTTCTCGGAATTCCGCTGAAGTTTAAAAATGCTTTGGAACTCCTCCTTTGTTCTTGGAATTCTGCTGAAGTTTAAAAATGCTTTGGAACTCTTCCATTGTTCTCGGAATTCCGCTGATGTTTAACAATCCTTTGGAACTCTTCCATTATTCTCAGAATTCTGCTGAAGTTTAAAAATGCTTTAGTACTCTTCCATTGTTCTCAGAATTCCAATGAAGCTTAAAAATGCTTTGGAACTCTTCAATTTTTCTCAGAATTACACGAAAGTTTAAAAATGCTTTGGAACTCCTCCATTGTTCTTGGAATTCTGCTCAAGTTTAAAAATGCTTTGGAACTCTTCCATTGTTCTGGGAATTCGGCTGAAGTTTAAAATTGCTTTGGAGCTCTTCCTATGTTCTGGGAGTTCTGCTGAAGTTTAAAAATGCTCTGGAACTCTTCCATTGTTCTCGGAATTCTGCTGAAGTTTAAAAATGCTTTAGAAATCTTCCCTTGCTCTCGGAATTCTGCTGAAGTTTAACAATGCTTTGGAACTCTTCCATAATTCTCAGAATTCTGCTGAAGTTTAAAAAAGCTGTGGTACTCTTCCATTGTTCTCAGAATTCCAATGAAGCTTAAAAATGCATTGGAACTCTTCAATTTTTCTCAGAACTCCGCTAAAGTTTAAAAATGCTTTGGAACTCTTCCAATGTTCTGGGAATTAAGCTGAAGTTTAAAAATGCTTGGGAACTCTTCCATTGTTCTCGGAATTGCGCTGATGTTTAACAATGCTTTAGAACTCTTCCTTTGTTACCGGAATTCCGCTGATGTTTAACAATGCTTTTGAACTCTTCCATTGTTCTCGGAATTCCGCTGAAGTTTCACAATGCTTTGGAACTCTTTCATTGTTCTCGGAATTCCGCTGAAGTTTAGCCATGCTTTGGAACTCTTCCATTGTTCTCGGAATTCCGCTGAAGTTTAAAAATGCTTTGGAACTCCTCCTTTGTTCTGGGAGTTCTGGTGAAGTTTAAAAATGCTTTTGAACTCTTCCATTGTTCTCGGAATTCCGCTGATGTTTAAAAATGCAATGGAACTCTTCCATTGTTCTCGGAATTCCGCTGATGTTTAACAATCCTTTGGAACTCTTCCATTATTCTCAGAATTCTGCTGAAGTTTAAAAATGCTTTGGAACTCCTCCATTGTTCTTGGAATTCTGCTCAAGTTTAAAAATGCTTTGGAACTCTTCCATTGTTCTGGGAATTCGGCTGAAGTTTAAAATTGCTTTGGAGCTCTTCCTATGTTCTGGGAGTTCTGCTGAAGTTTAAAAATGCTTTGGAACTCTTCCATTGTTCTCGGAATTCTGCTGATGTTTAACTATGCTTTAGAACTCTTCCATTGTTCTCGGAATTCCGATGATGTTTAACAATGCTTTGGAACTCTTTCATTGTTCTCGGAATTCCGCTGTAGTTTAAAAATACATTGGAACTCTTCCATTGTTCTCGGAATTCCGCTGAAGTTTTAGAATGCTTTGGAACTCTTCCATTTTTCTCGGAATTCTGCTGAAGTTTAGCCATGTGTTGGAACTCTTCCATTGTTCTCGGAATTCCGCTGAAGTTTAAAAATGCTTTGGAACTCTTCCATTGTTCTCGGAACTATGCTGAAGTTTAAAAAAGATTTGGAACTATTCCATTGTTCTCAGAATTCCGCTAATATTTAACAATGCTTTGGAACTCTTCCAAAGTTCTGGGAGTTCTGCTGAAGTTTAAAAATGCTTTAGAACTCTTCCATTGTTCTCGGAATTCTGCTGATGTTTAACAATGCTTTAGAACTCTTCCATTGTTCTCGGAATTCTGATGATGTTTAACAATGCTTTTGAACTCTTCCATTGTTCTCGGAATTCCACTGTAGTTTAAAAATGCATTGGAACTCTTCCATTGTTCTCGGAATTCCGCTGAAGTTTTACAATGCTTTTGAACTCTTCCATTGTTCTCGGAATTCCGCTGAAGTTTCACAATGCTTTGGAACTCTTCCATTTTTCTCGTAATTATGCTGAAGTTTAAAAATGCTTTGTGACTCTTAAATTGTTCTCGGAATTCCGCTGATGTTTAACAATGCTTTGGAACTCTTCCATTGTTCTCGGAATTCCGCTGTAGTTTAAAAATGCTTTGGAACTCTTTCATTGTTCTCGGAATTCCGCTGAAGTTTAGCCATGCTTTGGAACTCTTCCATTGTTCTCGGAATTCCGCTGAAGTTTAAAAATGCTTTGGAACTCCTCCTTTGTTCTCGGAATTCTGCTGAAGTTTAAAAATGCTTTGGAACTCTTCCATTGTTCTGGGAATTCGGCTGAAGTTTAAAAATGCAATGGAACTCTTCCTATGTTCTGGGAGTTCTGGTGAAGTTTAAAAATGGTTTTGAACTCTTCCATTGTTCTCGGAATTCCGCTGATGTTTAAAAATGCTTTAAAACTCTTCCATTGTTCTCGGAATTCCGCTGATGTTTAACAATCCTTTGGAACTCTTCCATTATTCTCAGAATTCTGCTGAAGTTTAAAAATGCTTTGGAACTCCTCCATTGTTCTTGGAATTCTGCTCAAGTTTAAAAATGCTTTGGAACTCTTCCATTGTTCTGGGAATTCGGCTGAAGTTTAAAATTGCTTTGGAGCTCTTCCTATGTTCTGGGAGTTCTGCTGAAGTTTAAAAATGCTTTGGAACTCTTCCATTGTTCTCGGAATTCTGCTGATGTTTAACTATGCTTTAGAACTCTTCCATTGCTCTCGGAATTCCGATGATGTTTAACAATGCTTTGGAACTCTTTCATTGTTCTCGGAATTCCGCTGTAGTTTAAAAATACATTGGAACTCTTTCATTGTTCTCGGAATTCCGCTGAAGTTTTAGAATGCTTTGGAACTCTTCCATTTTTCTCGGAATTCTGCTGAAGTTTAGCCATGTGTTGGAACTCTTCCATTGTTCTCGGAATTCCGCTGAAGTTTAAAAATGCTTTGGAACTCTTCCATTGTTCTCGGAACTCTGCTGAAGTTTAAAAAAGATTTGGAACTATTCCATTGTTCTCAGAATTCCGCTAATATTTAACAATGCTTTGGAACTCTTCCAAAGTTCTGGGAGTTCTGCTGAAGTTTAAAAATGCTTTAGAACTCTTCCATTGTTCTCGGAATTCTGCTGATGTTTAACAATGCTTTAGAACTCTTCCATTGTTCTCGGAATTCTGATGATGTTTAACAATGCTTTTGAACTCTTCCATTGTTCTCGGAATTCCACTGTAGTTTAAAAATGCATTGGAACTCTTCCATTGTTCTCGGAATTCCGCTGATGTTTAACAATGCTTTAGAACTCTTCCATTGTTCTCGGAATTCTGATGATGTTTAACAATGCTTTTGAACTCTTCCATTGTTCTCGGAATTCCACTGTAGTTTAAAAATGCTTTGGAACTCTTCCATTGTTCTGGGAATTCGGCTGAAGTTTAAAAATGCTTTGGAACTCTTCCTAAGTTCTGGGAGTTCTGCTGAAGTTTAAAAATGCTTTGGAACTCTTCCATTGTTCTCAGAATTCCGCTGATGTTTAGCAATGCTTTAGAACTCATCCATTGTTCTCGGAATTCCGCTGATGTTTAACAATGCTTTAGAACTCTTCCATTGTTCTCGGAATTCCACTGTAGTTTAAAGATGCATTGGAACTATTCCATTGCTCTCGGAATTCCGCTGAAGTTTTTCAATGCTTTGGAACTCTTCCATTTTTCTCGGAATTCTGCTGAAGTTTAAAAATGCTTTGGAACGCTTCCATTGTTCTGGGAATTCGGCTGAAGTTTAAAAATGCTTTGGAACACTTCCTAAGTTCTGGGAGTTTGGCTGAAGTTTAAAAATGCTTTGGAACTCTTCCATTGTTCTCGGAATTCCGCTGATGTTTAAATGCTTTAGAACTCTTCCATTGTTCTCGGAATTCCGCTGAAGTTTAAAAATGCTTTAGAACTCTTCCATTGTTCTCGGAATTCCGATGATGTTTAACAATGCTTTTGAACTCTTCCATTGTTCTCGGAATTCCACTGTAGTTTAAAAATGCATTGGAACTCTTCCATTGTTCTCGGAATTCCGCTGAAGTTTTACAATGCTTTGGAACTCTTCCATTTTTCTCGGAATTCTGCTGAAGTTTAAAAATGCTTTGGAACTCTTCCATTGTTCTGGGAATTCGGCTGAAGTTTAAAAATGCTTTGGAACTCTTCCTAAGTTCTGGGAGTTCTACTGAAGTTTAAAAATGCATTGGAACACTTCCATTCTTCTCAGAATTCCGCTAATGTTTAACAATGCTTGGGAACTCTTCCATTGTTCTCAGAATTCCGCTAATATTTAACAATGCTTTGGAACTCTTCCATTGTTCTCGGAATTCCGCTGATGTTTAATAAAGCTTTTGGAACTCTTCCATTGTTCTCGGAATTCCGCTAATGTTTAACAATGCTTTGGAACTCTTCCAATGTTCTGGGAGTTCTGCTGAAGTTTAAAAATGCTTGGGAACTCTTCCATTGTTCTCGGAATTGCGCTGATGTTTAACTATGCTTTAGAACTCTTCCATTGTTCTCGGAATTCTGATGATGTTTAACAATGCTTTTGAACTCTTCCATTGTTCTCGGAATTCCACTGTAGTTTAAAAATGCATTGGAACTCTTCCATTGTTCTCGGAATTCCGCTGAAGTTTTACAATGCTTTGGAACTCTTCCATTTTTCTCGGAATTCCGCTAATGTTTAACAATGCTTTGGAACTCATCCATTGTTCTTGGAATTCTGTTGATGTTTAATAATGCTTTTGGAACTCTTCCATTGTGCTCGGAATTCTGCTGAAGTTTAAAAATGCTTTAGAAATCTTCCCTTGCTCTCGGAATTCTGCTGAAGTTTAACAATGCTTTGGAACTCTTCCATAATTCTCAGAATTCTGCTGATGTTTAAAAAAGCTGTGGTACTCTTCCATTGTTCTCAGAATTCCAATGAAGCTTAAAAATGCTTTGGAACTCTTCAATTTTTCTCAGAATTCCGCTAAAGTTTAAAAATGCTTTGGAACTCTTCCAATGTTCTGGGAATTAAGCTGAAGTTTAAAAATGCTTTGGAACTCTTCCTATGTTCTGGGAGTTCTGCTGAAGTTTAAAAATGCTTGGGAACTCTTCCATTGTTCTCGGAATTGCGCTGATGTTTAACAATGCTTTAGAACTCTTCCATTGTTACGGGAATTCCGCTGATGTTTAACAATGCTTTTGAACTCTTCCATTGTTCTCGGAATTCCGCTGAAGTTTTACAATGCTTTGGAACTCTTCCATTTTTCTCGTAATTATGCTGAAGTTTAAAAATGCTTTGTGACTCTTAAATTGTTCTCGGAATTCCGCTGATGTTTAACAATGCTTTGGAACTCTTCCATTGTTCTCGGAATTCCGCTGTAGTTTAAAAATGCTTTGGAACTCTTTCATTGTTCTCGGAATTCCGCTGAAGTTTAGCCATGCTTTGGAACTCTTCCATTGTTCTCGGAATTCCGCTGAAGTTTAAAAATGCTTTGAAACTCCTCCTTTGTTCTCGGAATTCTGCTGAAGTTTAAAAATGCTTTGGAACTCTTCCATTGTTCTGGGAATTCGGCTGAAGTTTAAAAATGCAATGGAACTCTTCCTATGTTCTGGGAGTTCTGCTGAAGTTTAAAAATGCTTTTGAACTCTTCCATTGTTCTCGGAATTCCGCTGATGTTTAAAAATGCTTTAGAACTCTTCCATTGTTCTCGGAATTCCGCTGACGTTTAACAATCCTTTGGAACTCTTCCATTATTCTCAGAATTCTGCTGAAGTTTAAAAATGCTTTAGTACTCTTCCATTGTTCTCAGAATTCCAATGAAGCTTAAAAATGCTTTGGAACTCTTCAATTTTTCTCAGAATTACGCGAAAGTTTAAAAATGCTTTGGAACTCCTCCATTGTTCTTGGAATTCTGCTCAAGTTTAAAAATGCTTTGGAACTCTTCCATTGTTCTGGGAATTCGGCTGAAGTTTAAAATTGCTTTGGAGCTCTTCCTATGTTCTGGGAGTTCTGCTGAAGTTTAAAAATGCTTTGGAACTCTTCCATTGTTCTCGGAATTCTGCTGATGTTTAACAATGCTTTAGAACTCTTCCATTGTTCTCGGAATTCCGATGATGTCTATCAATGCTTTGGTACTCTTCCATTGTTCTCGGAATTCCGCAGTAGTTTAAAAATGCATTGGAACTCTTCCATTGTTCTCGGAATTCCGCTGAAGTTTTACAATGCTTTGGAACTCTTCCATTTTTCTCGGAACTCTGCTGAAGTTTAAAAATGCTTTGGAACTCTTCCATTGTTCTCGGAATTCCGCTGAAGTTTTACAATGCTTTGGAACTCTTCCATTTTTCTCGTAATTATGCTGAAGTTTAAAAATGCTTTGTGACTCTTAAATTGTTCTCGGAATTCCGCTGATGTTTAACAATGCTTTGGAACTCTTCCATTGTTCTCGGAATTCCGCTGTAGTTTAAAAATGCTTTGGAACTCTTTCATTGTTCTCGGAATTCCGCTGAAGTTTAGCCATGCTTTGGAACTCTTCCATTGTTCTCGGAATTCCGCTGAAGTTTAAAAATGCTTTGGAACTCCTCCTTTGTTCTTGGAATTCTGCTGAAGTTTAAAAATGCTTTGGAACTCTTCCATTGTTCTCGGAATTCCGCTGATGTTTAACAATCCTTTGGAACTCTTCCATTATTCTCAGAATTCTGCTGAAGTTTAAAAATGCTTTAGTACTCTTCCATTGTTCTCAGAATTCCAATGAAGCTTAAAAATGCTTTGGAACTCTTCAATTTTTCTCAGAATTACACGAAAGTTTAAAAATGCTTTGGAACTCCTCCATTGTTCTTGGAATTCTGCTCAAGTTTAAAAATGCTTTGGAACTCTTCCATTGTTCTGGGAATTCGGCTGAAGTTTAAAATTGCTTTGGAGCTCTTCCTATGTTCTGGGAGTTCTGCTGAAGTTTAAAAATGCTCTGGAACTCTTCCATTGTTCTCGGAATTCTGCTGAAGTTTAAAAATGCTTTAGAAATCTTCCCTTGCTCTCGGAATTCTGCTGAAGTTTAACAATGCTTTGGAACTCTTCCATAATTCTCAGAATTCTGCTGAAGTTTAAAAAAGCTGTGGTACTCTTCCATTGTTCTCAGAATTCCAATGAAGCTTAAAAATGCATTGGAACTCTTCAATTTTTCTCAGAACTCCGCTAAAGTTTAAAAATGCTTTGGAACTCTTCCAATGTTCTGGGAATTAAGCTGAAGTTTAAAAATGCTTTGGAACTCTTCCTATGTTCTGGGAGTTCTGCTGAAGTTTAAAAATGCTTGGGAACTCTTCCATTGTTCTCGGAATTGCGCTGATGTTTAACAATGCTTTAGAACTCTTCCTTTGTTACCGGAATTCCGCTAATGTTTAACAATGCTTTTGAACTCTTCCATTGTTCTCGGAATTCCGCTGAAGTTTCACAATGCTTTGGAACTCTTTCATTGTTCTCGGAATTCCGCTGAAGTTTAGCCATGCTTTGGAACTCTTCCATTGTTCTCGGAATTCCGCTGAAGTTTAAAAATGCTTTGGAACTCCTCCTTTGTTCTCGGAATTCTGCTGAAGTTTAAAAATGCTTTGGAACTCTTCCATTGTTCTGGGAATTCGGCTGAAGTTTAAAAATGCAATGGAACTCTTCCTATGTTCTGGGAGTTCTGGTGAAGTTTAAAAATGCTTTTGAACTCTTCCATTGTTCTCGGAATTCCGCTGATGTTTAAAAATGCTTTAGAACTCTTCCATTGTTCTCGGAATTCCGCTGATGTTTAACAATCCTTTGGAACTCTTCCATTATTCTCAGAATTCTGCTGAAGTTTAAAAATGCTTTGGAACTCCTCCATTGTTCTTGGAATTCTGCTCAAGTTTAAAAATGCTTTGGAACTCTTCCATTGTTCTGGGAATTCGGCTGAAGTTTAAAATTGCTTTGGAGCTCTTCCTATGTTCTGGGAGTTCTGCTGAAGTTTAAAAATGCTTTGGAACTCTTCCATTGTTCTCGGAATTCTGCTGATGTTTAACTATGCTTTAGAACTCTTCCATTGTTCTCGGAATTCCGATGATGTTTAACAATGCTTTGGAACTCTTTCATTGTTCTCGGAATTCCGCTGTAGTTTAAAAATACATTGGAACTCTTCCATTGTTCTCGGAATTCCGCTGAAGTTTTAGAATGCTTTGGAACTCTTCCATTTTTCTCGGAATTCTGCTGAAGTTTAGCCATGTGTTGGAACTCTTCCATTGTTCTCGGAATTCCGCTGAAGTTTAAAAATGCTTTGGAACTCTTCCATTGTTCTCGGAACTATGCTGAAGTTTAAAAAAGATTTGGAACTATTCCATTGTTCTCAGAATTCCGCTAATATTTAACAATGCTTTGGAACTCTTAAAAGTTCTGGGAGTTCTGCTGAAGTTTAAAAATGCTTTAGAACTCTTCCATTGTTCTCGGAATTCTGCTGATGTTTAACAATGCTTTAGAACTCTTCCATTGTTCTCGGAATTCTGATGATGTTTAACAATGCTTTTGAACTCTTCCATTGTTCTCGGAATTCCACTGTAGTTTAAAAATGCATTGGAACTCTTCCATTGTTCTCGGAATTCCGCTGAAGTTTTACAATGCTTTGGAACTCTTCCATTTTTCTCGGAATTCTGCTGAAGTTTAAAAATGCTTTGGAACTCTTCCATTGTTCTGGGAATTCGGCTGAAGTTTAAAAATGCTTTGGAACTCTTCCTAAGTTCTGGGAGTTCTGCTGAAGTTTAAAAATGCATTGGAACACTTCCATTCTTCTCAGAATTCCGCTAATGTTTAACAATGCTTGGAAACTCTTCCATTGTTCTCAGAATTCCGCTAATATTTAACAATGCTTTGGAACTCTTCCATTGTTCTCGGAATTCCGCTGATGTTTAATAATGCTTTTGGAACTCTTCCATTGTTCTCGGAATTCCGCTAATGTTTAACAATGCTTTGGAACTCATCCATTGTTCTTGGAATTCTGTTGATGTTTAATAATGCTTTTGGAACTCTTCCATTGTGCTCGGAATTCTGCTGAAGTTTAAAAATGCTTTAGAAATCTTCCCTTGCTCTCGGAATTCTGCTGAAGTTTAACAATGCTTTGGAACTCTTCCATAATTCTCAGAATTCTGCTGATGTTTAAAAAAGCTGTGGTACTCTTCCATTGTTCTCAGAATTCCAATGAAGCTTAAAAATGCTTTGGAACTCTTCAATTTTTCTCAGAATTCCGCTAAAGTTTAAAAATGCTTTGGAACTCTTCCAATGTTCTGGGAATTAAGCTGAAGTTTAAAAATGCTTTGGAACTCTTCCTATGTTCTGTGAGTTCTGCTGAAGTTTAAAAATGCTTGGGAACTCTTCCATTGTTCTCGGAATTGCGCTGATGTTCAACAATGCTTTAGAACTCTTCCATTGTTACGGGAATTCCGCTGATGTTTAACAATGCTTTTGAACTCTTCCATTGTTCTCGGAATTCCGCTGAAGTTTTACAATGCTTTGGAACTCTTCCATTTTTCTCGTAATTATGCTGAAGTTTAAAAATGCTTTGTGACTCTTAAATTGTTCTCGTAATTCCGCTGATGTTTAACAATGCTTTGGAACTCTTTCATTGTTCTCGGAATTCCGCTGAAGTTTAGCCATGCTTTGGAACTCTTCCATTGTTCTCGGAATTCCGCTGAAGTTTAAAAATGCTTTGGAACTCCTCCTTTGTTCTTGGAATTCTGCTGAAGTTTAAAAATGCTTTGGAACTCTTCCATTGTTCTGGGAATTCGGCTGAAGTTTAAAAATGCAATGGAACTCTTCCTATGTTCTGGGAGTTCTGCTGAAGTTTAAAAATGCTTTTGAACTCTTCCATTGTTCTCGGAATTCCGCTGATGTTTAAAAATGCTTTAGAACTCTTCCATTGTTCTCGGAATTCCGCTGATGTTTAACAATCCTTTGGAACTCTTCCATTATTCTCAGAATTCTGCTGAAGTTTAAAAATGCTTTAGAACTCTTCCATTGTTCTCGGAATTCCGCTGATGTTTAACAATCCTTTGGAATTCTTCCATTATTCTCGGAATTCTGCTGAAGTTTAAAAATGCTTTAGAAATCTTCCCTTGCTCTCGGAATTCTGCTGAAGTTTAACAATGCTTTGGAACTCTTCCATAATTCTCAGAATTCTGCTGAAGTTTAAAAAAGCTGTGGTACTCTTCCATTGTTCTCAGAATTCCAATGAAGCTTAAAAATGCTTTGGAACTCTTCAATTTTTCTCAGAACTCCGCTAAAGTTTAAAAATGCTTTGGAACTCTTCCAATGTTCTGGGAATTAAGCTGAAGTTTAAAAATGCTTTGGAACTCTTCCTATGTTCTGGGAGTTCTGCTGAAGTTTAAAAATGCTTGGGAACTCTTCCATTGTTCTCGGAATTGCGCTGATGTTTAACAATGCTTTAGAACTCTTCCTTTGTTACCGGAATTCCGCTGATGTTTAACAATGCTTTTGAACTCTTCCATTGTTCTCGGAATTCCGCTGATGTTTAACAATGCTTTGGAACTCTTCCATTGTTCTCGGAATTCTGCTGTAGTTTAAAAATGCTTTGGAACTCTTTCATTGTTCTCGGAATTCCGCTGAAGTTTAGCCATGCTTTGGAACTCTTCCATTGTTCTCGGAATTCCGCTGAAGTTTAAAAATGCTTTGAAACTCCTCCTTTGTTCTCGGAATTCTGCTGAAGTTTAAAAATGCTTTGGAACTCTTCCATTGTTCTGGGAATTCGGCTGAAGTTTAAAAATGCAATGGAACTCTTCCTATGTTCTGGGAGTTCTGCTGAAGTTTAAAAATGCTTTTGAACTCTTCCATTGTTCTCGGAATTCCGCTGATGTTTAAAAATGCTTCAGAACTCTTCCATTGTTCTCGGAATTCCGCTGACGTTTAACAATCCTTTGGAACTCTTCCATTATTCTCAGAATTCTGCTGAAGTTTAAAAATGCTTTAGTACTCTTCCATTGTTCTCAGAATTCCAATGAAGCTTAAAAATGCTTTGGAACTCTTCAATTTTTCTCAGAATTACGCGAAAGTTTAAAAATGCTTTGGAACTCCTCCATTGTTCTTGGAATTCTGCTCAAGTTTAAAAATGCTTTGGAACTCTTCCATTGTTCTGGGAATTCGGCTGAAGTTTAAAATTGCTTTGGAGCTCTTCCTATGTTCTGGGAGTTCTGCTGAAGTTTAAAAATGCTTTGGAACTCTTCCATTGTTCTCGGAATTCTGCTAATGTTTAACAATGCTTTAGAACTCTTCCATTGTTCTCGGAATTCCGATGATGTCTATCAATGCTTTGGAACTCTTCCATTGTTCTCGGAACTCTGCTGAAGTTTAAAAATGCTTTGGAACTCTTCCATTGTTCTCGGAATTCCGCTGAAGTTTTACAATGCTTTGGAACTCTTCCATTTTTCTCGTAATTATGCTGAAGTTTAAAAATGCTTTGTGACTCTTAAATTGTTCTCGGAATTCCGCTGATGTTTAACAATGCTTTGGAACTCTTCCATTGTTCTCGGAATTCCGCTGTAGTTTAAAAATGCTTTGGAACTCTTTCATTGTTCTCGGAATTCCGCTGAAGTTTAGCCATGCTTTGGAACTCTTCCATTGTTCTCGGAATTCCGCTGAAGTTTAAAAATGCTTTGGAACTCCTCCTTTGTTCTTGGAATTCTGCTGAAGTTTAAAAATGCTTTGGAACTCTTCCATTGTTCTGGGAATTCGGCTGAAGTTTAAAAATGCAATGGAACTCTTCCTATGTTCTGGGAGTTCTGCTGAAGTTTAAAAATGCTTTTGAACTCTTCCATTGTTCTCGGAATTCCGCTGATGTTTAAAAATGCTTTAGAACTCTTCCATTGTTCTCGGAATTCCGCTGATGTTTAACAATCCTTTGGAACTCTTCCATTATTCTCAGAATTCTGCTGAAGTTTAAAAATGCTTTAGAACTCTTCCATTGTTCTCGGAATTCCGCTGATGTTTAACAATCCTTTGGAATTCTTCTATTATTCTCGGAATTCTGCTGAAGTTTAAAAATGCTTTAGAAATCTTCCCTTGCTCTCGGAATTCTGCTGAAGTTTAACAATGCTTTGGAACTCTTCCATAATTCTCAGAATTCTGCTGAAGTTTAAAAAAGCTGTGGTACTCTTCCATTGTTCTCAGAATTCCAATGAAGCTTAAAAATGCTTTGGAACTCTTCAATTTTTCTCAGAACTCCGCTAAAGTTTAAAAATGCTTTGGAACTCTTCCAATGTTCTGGGAATTAAGCTGAAGTTTAAAAATGCTTTGGAACTCTTCCTATGTTCTGGGAGTTCTGCTGAAGTTTAAAAATGCTTGGGAACTCTTCCATTGTTCTCGGAATTGCGCTGATGTTTAACAATGCTTTAGAACTCTTCCTTTGTTACCGGAATTCCGCTGATGTTTAACAATGCTTTTGAACTCTTCCATTGTTCTCGGAATTCCGCTGAAGTTTCACAATGCTTTGGAACTCTTCCATTTTTCTCGTAATTATGCTGAAGTTTAAAAATGCTTTGTGACTCTTAAATTGTTCTCGGAATTCCGCTGATGTTTAACAATGCTTTGGAACTCTTCCATTGTTCTCGGAATTCCGCTGATGTTTAAAAATGCTTTAGAACTCTTCCATTGTTCTCGGAATTCCGCTGACGTTTAACAATCCTTTGGAACTCTTCCATTATTCTCAGAATTCTGCTGAAGTTTAAAAATGCTTTAGTACTCTTCCATTGTTCTCAGAATTCCAATGAAGCTTAAAAATGCTTTGGAACTCTTCAATTTTTCTCAGAATTACGCGAAAGTTTAAAAATGCTTTGGAACTCCTCCATTGTTCTTGGAATTCTGCTCAAGTTTAAAAATGCTTTGGAACTCTTCCATTGTTCTGGGAATTCGGCTGAAGTTTAAAATTGCTTTGGAGCTCTTCCTATGTTCTGGGAGTTCTGCTGAAGTTTAAAAATGCTTTGTGACTCTTAAATTGTTCTCGGAATTCCGCTGATGTTTAACAATGCTTTGGAACTCTTCCATTGTTCTCGGAATTCCGCTGTAGTTTAAAAATGCTTTGGAACTCTTTCATTGTTCTCGGAATTCCGCTGAAGTTTAGCCATGCTTTGGAACTCTTCCATTGTTCTCGGAATTCCGCTGAAGTTTAAAAATGCTTTGGAACTCCTCCTTTGTTCTCGGAATTCTGCTGAAGTTTAAAAATGCTTTGGAACTCTTCCATTGTTCTGGGAATTCGGCTGAAGTTTAAAAATGCAATGGAACTCTTCCTATGTTCTGGGAGTTCTGGTGAAGTTTAAAAATGCTTTTGAACTCTTCCATTGTTCTCGGAATTCCGCTGATGTTTAAAAATGCTTTAGAACTCTTCCATTGTTCTCGGAATTCCGCTGATGTTTAACAATCCTTTGGAACTCTTCCATTATTCTCAGAATTCTGCTGAAGTTTAAAAATGCTTTGGAACTCCTCCATTGTTCTTGGAATTCTGCTCAAGTTTAAAAATGCTTTGGAACTCTTCCATTGTTCTGGGAATTCGGCTGAAGTTTAAAATTGCTTTGGAGCTCTTCCTATGTTCTGGGAGTTCTGCTGAAGTTTAAAAATGCTTTGGAACTCTTCCATTGTTCTCGGAATTCTGCTGATGTTTAACTATGCTTTAGAACTCTTCCATTGTTCTCGGAATTCCGATGATGTTTAACAATGCTTTGGAACTCTTTCATTGTTCTCGGAATTCCGCTGTAGTTTAAAAATACATTGGAACTCTTCCATTGTTCTCGGAATTCCGCTGAAGTTTTAGAATGCTTTGGAACTCTTCCATTTTTCTCGGAATTCTGCTGAAGTTTAGCCATGTGTTGGAACTCTTCCATTGTTCTCGGAATTCCGCTGAAGTTTAAAAATGCTTTGGAACTCTTCCATTGTTCTCGGAACTCTGCTGAAGTTTAAAAAAGATTTGGAACTATTCCATTGTTCTCAGAATTCCGCTAATATTTAACAATGCTTTGGAACTCTTCCAAAGTTCTGGGAGTTCTGCTGAAGTTTAAAAATGCTTTAGAACTCTTCCATTGTTCTCGGAATTCTGCTGATGTTTAACAATGCTTTAGAACTCTTCCATTGTTCTCGGAATTCCACTGTAGTTTAAAAATGCATTGGAACTCTTTCATTGTTCTCGGAATTCCGCTGAAGTTTAGCCATGCTTTGGAAATCTTCCATTGTTCTTGGAATTCCGCTGAAGTTTTACAATGCTTTGAAACTCTTCCATTTTTCTCGGAATTCTGCTGAAGTTTAAAATTTCTTTGGAACACTTCCATTGTTCTCGGAATTCCGCTGAAGTTTAAAAATGCTTTGGAACTCTTCCATTGTTCTTGGAATTCTACTGATGTTTAATAATGTTTTTGGAACTCTTCCATTGTTCTCGGAATACCGCTTATGTTCAACAATGCTTTTGGAACTCTTTCATTGTTCTCAGAATTCCGCTGAAGTTGAAAAATGCTTTAGAACTCTACCATTGTTCTCAGAATTCCACTGAAGTTTAAAAATGGTTTGGAACTCTTCCATTGTTCTCGGAATTCCGCTGTAGTTTAAAAAAGATTTGGGACTCTTCCTTTGTTCTTGGAATTCCACTGATGTTTAACAATGCTTTTGGAACTCTCCCATTGTTCTTGGATTTCCGCTAAAGTTTAACAATGCTTTGAAACTCTTCCATTGTTCTCGGAATTCCGATGTAGTTTAAAAATGCATTGGAACTCTTCCATTGTTCTGGGAATTCTGCTGAAGTTTATAAATGCTTTGGAACTCTTCCATTGCTCTCGGAATTCTGCTGTAGTTTAAAAATGCATTGGAACTCTTCCATTGTTCTCGGAATTCTGCTGAAGTTTAAAAAAGCTTTGTAACTCTTCCATTGTTCTCGAAATTCCGCTGTTGTTTAAAAAAGATTTGGGACTCTTCCATTGTTCTCGGAATTCCGCTGATGATTAACAATGCTTTTCGAACTCTCCCATTGTTCTTGGAATTCCGCTAATGTTTAAAAATGCTTTGGAACTCTTCCATTGTTCTCGGAATTCTGCTGTTGTTTAAAAAAGATTTGGGACTCTTCCATTGTTCTCGGAATTCCGCTGATGTTTAAAAATGCTTTGGATCTCTTCCGTTGTTCTCGGAATTCTGCGGAAGTTTAAAAATTCTGTGGAACTCTTCCATTGCTCTCGGAATTCTGCTGTAGTTTAAAAATGCATTAGAACTCTTCCATTGTTCTCAGAATTCCGCTGAAGTTTTACAATGCTTTGGAACTCTTCCATTTTTCTCGGAATTCTGCTAAAGTTTAAAAATGAATTGGAACTCTTCCATTGTTCTCGGAAATCTGCTGAACTTTAAAAATGCTTTGGAACTCTTCCATTGTTCTCGGAATTCCGCTGAAGTTTCAAAAAGCTTTGTAACTCTTCCATTGTTCTCGAAATTCCGCTGTTGTTTAAAAAAGATTTGGGACTCTTCCATTGTTCTCAGAATTCCGCTGATGTTTAACAATGCTTTTCGAACTCTCCCATTGTTCTTGGAATTCTGCTAATGTTTAAAAATGCTTTGGAACTCTTCCATTGTTCTCGGAATTCTGCTGTTGTTTAAAAAAGTTTTGGGACTCTTCCATTGTTCTCGGAATTCCGCTGATGTTTAAAAATGGTTTGGATCTCTTCCGTTGTTCTCGGAATTCTGCGGAAGTTTAAAAATTCTGTGGAACTCTTCCATTGTTCTTGGAATTCCGCTAATGTTTAAAAATGCTTTGGAACACTTCCATTGTTCTCGGAAATACGCTGATGTTTAACAATGCTTTGGAACTCTTCCATTTTTTTCGGATTTCCGCTAAAGTTTAGCAATGCTTTGGAACTCTTCCATTGTTCTCGGAATACCGCAAAAGTTTATAAATGCTTTGGAACTCTTTCATTGTTCTCGGAATTCTGATGAAGTTTAAAAAAGCTTTGGAACTCTTCCATTGTTCTTGGAATTCCGTTGATGTTTAATAATGCTTTTGGAACTCATCCATTGTTCTCGGAATTGTGCTAATGTTTAACAATGCTTTGGAACTCTTCCATTGTTCTCGGAATTCCGCTGATGTTTAATAATGCTTTTGGAACTCTTCCATTGTTCTCGGAATTCCGCTACTGTTTAACAATGCTTTGGAACTCTTTCATTGTTCTCGAAATTCTGCTGAAGTTTAAAAAAGCTTTGGAACCATTCCATTGTTCTCGGAATTCCGCTAATATTTAACAATGGTTTGGAACTCTTCCATTGTTCTTGGAATTCCGCTGATGTTTAATAATGCTTTTAGAACTCTTCCATTGTTCTCGGAATTCCGCTAATGTTTATCAAACCTATGGAACTCTTCCATTGTTCTCGGAATTCTGTTAATGTTTTATAATGCTTTTGGAACTCTTTCATTGTTCTCGGAATTCTGCTGAAGTTCAAAAACGCTTTAGAAATCTTCCCTTGTTCTCGGAATTCTGCTGAAGTTTAACAATGCTTTGGAACTCTTCCGTAATTCTCAGAATTCTGCTGAAGTTTAACAATGCTTTGGTACTCTTCTATTGACCTCAGAATTCCAATGAAGCTTAAAAATGCTTTGGAACTCTTAAATTTTTCTCAGAATTCCGCTAAAGTTTAAAAATGCTTTGGAACTCCTCCATTGTTCTCGGAATTCTGCTGAAGTTTAAAAATGCTTTGGAACTCTTCCTATGTTCTGGGAGTTCTGCTGAAGTTTAAAAATGCTTGGGAACTCTTCCATTGTTCTCGGAATTCCGCTGATGTTTACCAATGCTTTAGAACTCTTCCATTGTTCTTGGAATTCCGCTAATGTTTAACAATGCTTTGGAACTCCTCCATTGTTCTTGGAATGCCGCTTAAGTTTTAAAATGCTTTTGGAACTCTTTCATTGTTCTCGGAATTCCGCTGAAGTTTAGCCATGCTTTGGAACTCTTCCATTGTTCTCGGAATTCCGCTGAAGTTTTACAATGCTTTGAAACTCTTCCATTTTTCTCGGAATTCTGCTGAAGTTTAAAATTGCTTTGGAACACTTCCATTGTTCTCGGAATTCTGCTGAAGTTTAAAAATGCTTTGGAACTCTTCCATTGTTCTCGGAATTCTACTGATGTTTAATAATGCTTTTGGAACTCTTCCATTGTTCTCGGAATACCGCTTATGTTCAACAAATCTTTTGGAACTCTTTCATAGTTCTCAGAATTCTGCTGAAGTTGAAAAATGCTTTAGAACTCTACCATTGTTCTCAGAATTCCACTGAAGTTTAAAAATGGTTTGGAACTCTTCCATTGTTCTCGGAATTCCGCTGTAGTTTAAAAAAGATTTGGGACTCTTCCTTTGTTCTTGGAATTCCGCTGATGTTTAACAATGCTTTTGGAACTCTCCCATTGTTCTTGGATTTCCGCTAAAGTTTAACAATGCTTTGGAACTCTTCCATTGTTCTCGGAATTCTGCTGAAGTTTAACAATGCTTTGAAACTCTTCCATTGTTCTGGGAATTCTGCTGAAGTTTAAAAATGCTTTTTAACTCTTCCATTGCTCTCGGAATTCTGCTGTAGTTTCAAAATGCTTTGGAACTCTTCCATTTTTCTCGGAATTCTGCTAAAGTTTAAAAATGCTTTGGAACTCTTCCATTGTTCTTGGAAATCTGCTGAACATTAAAAATGCTTTGGAACTCTTCCATTGTTCTCAGAATTCCGCTGAAGTTTAAAAAAGCTTTGTAACTCTTCCATTGTTCTCGAAATTCCGCTGTTGTTTAAAAAAGATTTGGGACTCTTCCATTGTTCTCAGAATTCCGCTGATGTTTAACAATGCTTTTCGAACTCTCCCATTGTTCTTGGAATTCTGCTAATGTTTAAAAATGCTTTGGAACTCTTCCATTGTTCTCGGAATTCTGCTGTTGTTTAAAAAAGTTTTGGGACTCTTCCATTGTTCTCGGAATTCCGCTGATGTTTAAAAATGGTTTGGATCTCTTCCGTTGTTCTCGGAATTCTGCGGAAGTTTAAAAATTCTGTGGAACTCTTCCATTGTTCTTGGAATTCCGCTAATGTTTAAAAATGCTTTGGAACACTTCCATTGTTCTCGGAAATACGCTGATGTTTAACAATGCTTTGGAACTCTTCCATTTTTTTCGGATTTCCGCTAAAGTTTAGCAATGCTTTGGAACTCTTCCATTGTTCTCGGAATACCGCAAAAGTTTATAAATGCTTTGGAACTCTTTCATTGTTCTCGGAATGCTGATGAAGTTTAAAAAAGCTTTGGAACTCTTCCATTGTTCTTGGAATTCCGTTGATGTTTAATAATGCTTTTGGAACTCATCCATTGTTCTCGGAATTGTGCTAATGTTTAACAATGCTTTGGAACTCTTCCATTGTTCTCGGAATTCCGCTGATGTTTAATAATGCTTTTGGAACTCTTCCATTGTTCTCGGAATTCCGCTACTGTTTAACAATGCTTTGGAACTCTTCCATTGTTCTCGAAATTCTGCTGAAGTTTAAAAAAGCTTTGGAACCATTCCATTGTTCTCGGAATTCCGCTAATATTTAACAATGCTTTGGAACTCTTCCATTGTTCTCGGAATTCCGCTGATGTTTAATAATGCTTTTAGAACTCTTCCATTGTTCTCGGAATTCCGCTAATGTTTATCAAACCTATGGAACTCTTCCATTGTTCTCGGAATTCTGTTAATGTTTAATAATGCTTTTGGAACTCTTTCCTTGTTCTAGGAATTCTGCTGAAGTTCAAAAACGCTTTAGAAATCTTCCCTTGTTCTCGGAATTCTGCTGAAGTTTAACAATGCTTTGGAACTCTTCCGTAATTCTCAGAATTCTGCTGAAGTTTAACAATGCTTTGGTACTCTTCTATTGACCTCAGAATTCCAATGAAGCTTAAAAATGCTTTGGAACTCTTAAATTTTTCTCAGAATTCCGCTAAAGTTTAAAAATGCTTTGGAACTCCTCCATTGTTCTCGGAATTCTGCTGAAGTTTAAAAATGCTTTGGAACTCTTCCTATGTTCTGGGAGTTCTGCTGAAGTTTAAAAATGCTTGGGAACTCTTCCATTGTTCTCGGAATTCCGCTGATGTTTACCAATGCTTTAGAACTCTTCCATTGTTCTTGGAATTTCGCTAATGTTTAACAATGCTTTGGAACTCCTCCATTGTTCTTGGAATGCCGCTTAAGTTTTAAAATGCTTTTGGAACTCTTTCATTGTTCTCGGAATTCCGCTGAAGTTTAGCCATGCTTTGGAACTCTTCCATTGTTCTCGGAATTCCGCTGAAGTTTTACAATGCTTTGAAACTCTTCCATTTTTCTCGGAATTCTGCTGAAGTTTAAAATTGCTTTGGAACACTTCCATTGTTCTCGGAATTCTGCTGAAGTTTAAAAATGCTTTGGAACTCTTCCATTGTTCTCGGAATTCTACTGATGTTTAATAATGCTTTTGGAACTCTTCCATTGTTCTCGGAATAACGCTTATGTTCAACAAATCTTTTGGAACTCTTTCATAGTTCTCAGAATTCCGCTGAAGTTGAAAAATGCTTTAGAACTCTACCATTGTTCTCAGAATTCCACTGAAGTTTAAAAATGGTTTGGAACTCTTCCATTGTTCTTGGAATTCCGCTAATGTTTAAAAATGCTTTGGAACACTTCCATTGTTCTCGGAAATACGCTGATGTTTAACAATGCTTTGGAACTCTTCCATTTTTTTCGGATTTCCGCTAAAGTTTAGCAATGCTTTGGAACTCTTCCATTGTTCTCGGAATACCGCAAAAGTTTATAAATGCTTTGGAACTCTTTCATTGTTCTCGGAATTCTGATGAAGTTTAAAAAAGCTTTGGAACTCTTCCATTGTTCTTGGAATTCCGTTGATGTTTAATAATGCTTTTGGAACTCATCCATTGTTCTCGGAATTGTGCTAATGTTTAACAATGCTTTGGAACTCTTCCATTGTTCTCGGAATTCCGCTGATGTTTAATAATGCTTTTGGAACTCTTCCATTGTTCTCGGAATTCCGCTACTGTTTAACAATGCTTTGGAACTCTTTCATTGTTCTCGAAATTCTGCTGAAGTTTAAAAAAGCTTTGGAACCATTCCATTGTTCTCGGAATTCCGCTAATATTTAACAATGCTTTGGAACTCTTCCATTGTTCTCGGAATTCCGCTGATGTTTAATAATGCTTTTAGAACTCTTCCATTGTTCTCGGAATTCCGCTAATGTTTATCAAACCTATGGAACTCTTCCATTGTTCTCGGAATTCTGTTAATGTTTAATAATGCTTTTGGAACTCTTTCATTGTTCTCGGAATTCTGCTGAAGTTCAAAAACGCTTTAGAAATCTTCCCTTGTTCTCGGAATTCTGCTGAAGTTTAACAATGCTTTGGAACTCTTCCGTAATTCTCAGAATTCTGCTGAAGTTTAACCATGCTTTGGTACTCTTCTATTGACCTCAGAATTCCAATGAAGCTTAAAAATGCTTTGGAACTCTTAAATTTTTCTCAGAATTCCGCTAAAGTTTAAAAATGCTTTGGAACTCCTCCATTGTTCTCGGAATTCTGCTGAAGTTTAAAAATGCTTTGGAACTCTTCCTATGTTCTGGGAGTTCTGCTGAAGTTTAAAAATGCTTGGGAACTCTTCCATTGTTCTCGGAATTCCGCTGATGTTTACCAATGCTTTAGAACTCTTCCATTGTTCTTGGAATTCCGCTAATGTTTAACAATGCTTTGGAACTCCTCCATTGTTCTTGGAATGCCGCTTAAGTTTTAAAATGCTTTTGGAACTCTTTCATTGTTCTCGGAATTCCGCTGAAGTTTAGCCATGCTTTGGAACTCTTCCATTGTTCTCGGAATTCCGCTGAAGTTTTACAATGCTTTGAAACTCTTCCATTTTTCTCGGAATTCTGCTGAAGTTTAAAATTGCTTTGGAACACTTCCATTGTTCTCGGAATTCTGCTGAAGTTTAAAAATGCTTTGGAACTCTTCCATTGTTCTCGGAATTCTACTGATGTTTAATAATGCTTTTGGAACTCTTCCATTGTTCTCGGAATACCGCTTATGTTCAAAAAATCTTTTGGAACTCTTTCATAGTTCTCAGAATTCCGCTGAAGTTGAAAAATGCTTTAGAACTCTACCATTGTTCTCAGAATTCCACTGAAGTTTAAAAATGGTTTGGAACTCTTCCATTGTTCTTGGAATTCCGCTAATGTTTAAAAATGCTTTGGAACACTTCCATTGTTCTCGGAAATACGCTGATGTTTAACAATGCTTTGGAACTCTTCCATTTTTTTCGGATTTCCGCTAAAGTTTAGCAATGCTTTGGAACTCTTCCATTGTTCTCGGAATACCGCAAAAGTTTATAAATGCTTTGGAACTCTTTCATTGTTCTCGGAATTCTGATGAAGTTTAAAAAAGCTTTGGAACTCTTCCATTGTTCTTGGAATTCCGTTGATGTTTAATAATGCTTTTGGAACACATCCATTGTTCTCAGAATTGTGCTAATGTTTAACAATGCTTTGGAACTCTTCCATTGTTCTCGGAATTCCGCTGATGTTTAATAATGCTTTTGGAACTCTTCCATTGTTCTCGGAATTCCGCTACTGTTTAACAATGCTTTGGAACTCTTCCATTGTTCTCGAAATTCTGCTGAAGTTTAAAAAAGCTTTGGAACCATTCCATTGTTCTCGGAATTCCGCTAATATTTAACAATGCTTTGGAACTCTTCCATTGTTCTCGGAATTCCGCTGATGTTTAATAATGCTTTTAGAACTCTTCCATTGTTCTCGGAATTCCGCTAATGTTTATCAAACCTATGGAACTCTTCCATTGTTCTCGGAATTCTGTTAATGTTTAATAATGCTTTTGGAACTCTTTCCTTGTTCTAGGAATTCTGCTGAAGTTCAAAAACGCTTTAGAAATCTTCCCTTGTTCTCGGAATTCTGCTGAAGTTTAACAATGCTTTGGAACTCTTCCGTAATTCTCAGAATTCTGCTGAAGTTTAACAATGCTTTGGTACTCTTCTATTGACCTCAGAATTCCAATGAAGCTTAAAAATGCTTTGGAACTCTTAAATTTTTCTCAGAATTCCGCTAAAGTTTAAAAATGCTTTGGAACTCCTCCATTGTTCTCGGAATTCTGCTGAAGTTTAAAAATGCTTTGGAACTCTTCCTATGTTCTGGGAGTTCTGCTGAAGTTTAAAAATGCTTGGGAACTCTTCCATTGTTCTCGGAATTCCGCTGATGTTTACCAATGCTTTAGAACTCTTCCATTGTTCTTGGAATTTCGCTAATGTTTAACAATGCTTTGGAACTCCTCCATTGTTCTTGGAATGCCGCTTAAGTTTTAAAATGCTTTTGGAACTCTTTCATTGTTCTCGGAATTCCGCTGAAGTTTAGCCATGCTTTGGAACTCTTCCATTGTTCTCGGAATTCCGCTGAAGTTTTACAATGCTTTGAAACTCTTCCATTTTTCTCGGAATTCTGCTGAAGTTTAAAATTGCTTTGGAACACTTCCATTGTTCTCGGAATTCTGCTGAAGTTTAAAAATGCTTTGGAACTCTTCCATTGTTCTCGGAATTCTACTGATGTTTAATAATGCTTTTGGAACTCTTCCATTGTTCTCGGAATAACGCTTATGTTCAACAAATCTTTTGGAACTCTTTCATAGTTCTCAGAATTCCGCTGAAGTTGAAAAATGCTTTAGAACTCTACCATTGTTCTCAGAATTCCACTGAAGTTTAAAAATGGTTTGGAACTCTTCCATTGTTCTTGGAATTCCGCTAATGTTTAAAAATGCTTTGGAACACTTCCATTGTTCTCGGAAATACGCTGATGTTTAACAATGCTTTGGAACTCTTCCATTTTTTTCGGATTTCCGCTAAAGTTTAGCAATGCTTTGGAACTCTTCCATTGTTCTCGGAATACCGCAAAAGTTTATAAATGCTTTGGAACTCTTTCATTGTTCTCGGAATTCTGATGAAGTTTAAAAAAGCTTTGGAACTCTTCCATTGTTCTTGGAATTCCGTTGATGTTTAATAATGCTTTTGGAACTCATCCATTGTTCTCGGAATTGTGCTAATGTTTAACAATGCTTTGGAACTCTTCCATTGTTCTCGGAATTCCGCTGATGTTTAATAATGCTTTTGGAACTCTTCCATTGTTCTCGGAATTCCGCTACTGTTTAACAATGCTTTGGAACTCTTTCATTGTTCTCGAAATTCTGCTGAAGTTTAAAAAAGCTTTGGAACCATTCCATTGTTCTCGGAATTCCGCTAATATTTAACAATGCTTTGGAACTCTTCCATTGTTCTCGGAATTCCGCTGATGTTTAATAATGCTTTTAGAACTCTTCCATTGTTCTCGGAATTCCGCTAATGTTTATCAAACCTATGGAACTCTTCCATTGTTCTCGGAATTCTGTTAATGTTTAATAATGCTTTTGGAACTCTTTCATTGTTCTCGGAATTCTGCTGAAGTTCAAAAACGCTTTAGAAATCTTCCCTTGTTCTCGGAATTCTGCTGAAGTTTAACAATGCTTTGGAACTCTTCCGTAATTCTCAGAATTCTGCTGAAGTTTAACCATGCTTTGGTACTCTTCTATTGACCTCAGAATTCCAATGAAGCTTAAAAATGCTTTGGAACTCTTAAATTTTTCTCAGAATTCCGCTAAAGTTTAAAAATGCTTTGGAACTCCTCCATTGTTCTCGGAATTCTGCTGAAGTTTAAAAATGCTTTGGAACTCTTCCTATGTTCTGGGAGTTCTGCTGAAGTTTAAAAATGCTTGGGAACTCTTCCATTGTTCTCGGAATTCCGCTGATGTTTACCAATGCTTTAGAACTCTTCCATTGTTCTTGGAATTCCGCTAATGTTTAACAATGCTTTGGAACTCCTCCATTGTTCTTGGAATGCCGCTTAAGTTTTAAAATGCTTTTGGAACTCTTTCATTGTTCTCGGAATTCCGCTGAAGTTTAGCCATGCTTTGGAACTCTTCCATTGTTCTCGGAATTCCGCTGAAGTTTTACAATGCTTTGAAACTCTTCCATTTTTCTCGGAATTCTGCTGAAGTTTAAAATTGCTTTGGAACACTTCCATTGTTCTCGGAATTCTGCTGAAGTTTAAAAATGCTTTGGAACTCTTCCATTGTTCTCGGAATTCTACTGATGTTTAATAATGCTTTTGGAACTCTTCCATTGTTCTCGGAATACCGCTTATGTTCAAAAAATCTTTTGGAACTCTTTCATAGTTCTCAGAATTCCGCTGAAGTTGAAAAATGCTTTAGAACTCTACCATTGTTCTCAGAATTCCACTGAAGTTTAAAAATGGTTTGGAACTCTTCCATTGTTCTTGGAATTCCGCTAATGTTTAAAAATGCTTTGGAACACTTCCATTGTTCTCGGAAATACGCTGATGTTTAACAATGCTTTGGAACTCTTCCATTTTTTTCGGATTTCCGCTAAAGTTTAGCAATGCTTTGGAACTCTTCCATTGTTCTCGGAATACCGCAAAAGTTTATAAATGCTTTGGAACTCTTTCATTGTTCTCGGAATTCTGATGAAGTTTAAAAAAGCTTTGGAACTCTTCCATTGTTCTTGGAATTCCGTTGATGTTTAATAATGCTTTTGGAACACATCCATTGTTCTCAGAATTGTGCTAATGTTTAACAATGCTTTGGAACTCTTCCATTGTTCTCGGAATTCCGCTGATGTTTAATAATGCTTTTGGAACTCTTCCATTGTTCTCGGAATTCCGCTACTGTTTAACAATGCTTTGGAACTCTTCCATTGTTCTCGAAATTCTGCTGAAGTTTAAAAAAGCTTTGGAACCATTCCATTGTTCTCGGAATTCCGCTAATATTTAACAATGCTTTGGAACTCTTCCATTGTTCTCGGAATTCCGCTGATGTTTAATAATGCTTTTAGAACTCTTCCATTGTTCTCGGAATTCCGCTAATGTTTATAAAACCTATGGAACTCTTCCATTGTTCTCGGAATTCTGTTAATGTTTAATAATGCTTTTGGAACTCTTTCATTGTTCTCGGAATTCTGCTGAAGTTCAAAAACGCTTTAGAAATCTTCCCTTGTTCTCGGAATTCTGCTGAAGTTTAACAATGCTTTGGAACTCTTCCGTAATTCTCAGAATTCTGCTGAAGTTTAACAATGTTTTGGTACTCTTCTATTGACCTCAGAATTCCAATGAAGCTTAAAAATGCTTTGGAACTCTTAAATTTTTCTCAGAATTCCGCTAAAGTTTAAAAATGCTTTTTAACTCCTCCATTGTTCTCGGAATTCTGCTGAAGTTTAAAAATGCTTTGGAACTCTTCCTATGTTCTGGGAGTTCTGCTGAAGTTTAAAAATGCTTGGGAACTCTTCCATTGTTCTCGGAATTCCGCTGATGTTTACCAATGCTTTAGAACTCTTCCATTGTTCTTGGAATTCCGCTAATGTTTAACAATGCTTTGGAACTCCTCCATTGTTCTTGGAATGCCGCTTAAGTTTTAAAATGCTTTTGGAACTCTTTCATTGTTCTCGGAATTCCGCTGAAGTTTAGCCATGCTTTGGAACTCTTCCATTGTTCTCGGAATTCCACTGAAGTTTTACAATGCTTTGAAACTCTTCCATTTTTCTCGGAATTCTGCTGAAGTTTAAAATTGCTTTGGAACACTTCCATTGTTCTCGGAATTCTGCTGAAGTTTAAAAATGCTTTGGAACTCTTCCATTGTTCTCGGAATTCTACTGATGTTTAATAATGCTTTTGGAACTCTTCCATTGTTCTCGGAATACTGCTTATGTTCAACAAATCTTTTGGAACTCTTTCATAGTTCTCAGAATTCCGCTGAAGTTGAAAAATGCTTTAGAACTCTACCATTGTTCTCAGAATTCCACTGAAGTTTAAAAATGGTTTGGAACTCTTCCATTGTTCTCGGAATTCTGCTGATGTTTAAAAAAGATTTGGGACTCTTCCATTGTTCTCGGAATTCCGCTGATGTTTAAAAATGCTTTGGATCTCTTCCATTGTTCTCGGAATTCCGCAAAAGTTTATAAATGCTTTGGAACTCTTTCATTGTTCTCGGAATTCTGATGAAGTTTAAAAAAGCTTTGGAACTCTTCCATTGTTCTTGGAATTCCGCTGATGTTTAATAATGCTTTTGGAACTCTTCCATTGTTCTCGGAATTCCGCTACTGTTTAACAATGCTTTGGAACTCTTCCATTGTTCTCGGAATTCCGCTGAAGTTTAAAAATGCTTTGGAACTCTTCCATTGTTCTCGGAATTCTGCTGAAGTTTAAAAAAGCTTTGGAACCATTCCATTGTTCTCGGAATTCCGCTAATATTTAACAATGCTTTGGAACTCTTCCATTGTTCTCGGAATTCCGCTGATGTTTAATAATGCTTTTAGAACTCTTCCATTGTTCTCGGAATTCCGCTAATGTTTATCAAACCTATGGAACTCTTCCATTGTTCTCGGAATTCTGTTAATGTTTAATAATGCTTTTGGAACTCTTTCATTGTTCTCGGAATTCTGCTGAAGTTCAAAAACGCTTTAGAAATCTTCCCTTGTTCTCGGAATTCTGCTGAAGTTTAACAATGCTTTGGAACTCTTCCGTAATTCTCAGAATCCTGCTGAAGTTTAAAAATGCTTTGGTACTCTTCTATTGTTCTCAGAATTCCAATGAAGCTTAAAAATGCTTTGGAACTCTTCAATTTTTCTCAGAATTCCGCTAAAGTTTAAAAATGCTTGGGAACTCTTCCATTGTTCTCGGAATTCCGCTGATGTTTACCAATGCTTTAGAACTCTTCCATTGTTCTTGGAATTCCGCTAATGTTTAACAATGCTTTGGAACTCCTCCATTGTTCTTGGAATGCCGCTTAAGTTTAAAAATGCTTTTGGAACTCTTCCATTGTTCTCGGAATTCCGCTGATGTTTAAAAATGCTTTGGATCTCTTCCGTTGTTCTCGGAATTCTGCGGAAGTTTAAAAATTCTGTGGAACTCTTCCATTGCTCTCGGAATTCTGCTGTAGTTTAAAAATGCATTGGAACTCTTCCATTGTTCTCAGAATTCCGCTGAAGTTTTACAATGCTTTGGAACTCTTCCATTGTTCTCGGAAATCTGCTGAACTTTAAAAATGCTTTGGATCTCTTCCATTGTTCTCGGAATTCCGCTGAAGTTTAAAAAAGCTTTGTAACTCTTCCATTGTTCTCGAAATTCCGCTGTTGTTTAAAAAAGATTTGGGACTCTTCCATTGTTCTCAGAATTCCGCTGATGTTTAACAATGCTTTTCGAACTCTCCCATTGTTCTTGGAATTCTGCTAATGTTTAAAAATGCTTTGAAACTCTTCCATTGTTCTCGGAATTCTGCTGTTGTTTAAAAAAGTTTTGGGACTCTTCCATTGTTCTCGGAATTCCGCTGATGTTTAAAAATGCTTTGGATCTCTTCCGTTGTTCTCAGAATTCTGCGGAAGTTTAAAAATTCTGTGGAACTCTTCCATTGTTCTTGGAATTCCGCTAATGTTTAAAAATGCTTTGGAACACTTCCATTGTTCTCGGAAATACGCTGATGTTTAACAATGCTTTGGAACTCTTCCATTTTTTTCGGATTTCCGCTAAAGTTTAGCAATGCTTTGGAACTCTTCCATTGTTCTCGGAATTCCGCAAAAGTTTATAAATGCTTTGGAACTCTTTCATTGTTCTCGGAATTCTGATGAAGTTTAAAAAAGCTTTGGAACTCTTCCATTGTTCTTGGAATTCCGTTGATGTTTAATAATGCTTTTGGAACTCATCCATTGTTTTCGGAATTGTGCTAATGTTTAACAATGCTTTGGAACTCTTCCATTGTTCTCGGAATTCCGCTGATGTTTAATAATGCTTTTGGAACTCTTCCGTTGTTCTCGGAATTCCGCTACTGTTTAACAATGCTTTGGAACTCTTCCATTGTTCTCGAAATTCTGCTGAAGTTTAAAAAAGCTTTGGAACCATTCCATTGTTCTCGGAATTCCGCTAATATTTAACAATGCTTTGAAACTCTTCCATTTTTCTCGGAATTCTGCTGAAGTTTAAAATTGCTTTGGAACACTTCCATTGTTCTCGGAATTCTGCTGAAGTTTAAAAATGCTTTGGAACTCTTCCATTGTTCTCGGAATTCTACTGATGTTTAATAATGCTTTTGGAACTCTTCCATTGTTCTCGGAATTCCGCTACTGTTTAACAATGCTTTGGAACTCTTCCATTGTTCTCGGAATTCCGCTGAAGTTTAAAAATGCTTTGGAACTCTTCCATTGTTCTCGGAATTCTGCTGAAGTTTAAAAAAGCTTTGGAACCATTCCATTGTTCTCGGAATTCCGCTAATATTTAACAATGCTTTGGAACTCTTCCATTGTTCTCGGAATTCCGCTGATGTTTAATAATGCTTTTAGAACTCTTCCATTGTTCTCGGAATTCCGCTAATGTTTAATAATGCTTTTGGAACTCTTTCATTGTTCTCGGAATTCTGCTGAAGTTCAAAAACACTTTAGAAATCTTCCCTTGTTCTCGGAATTCTGATGAAGTTTAACAATGCTTTGGAACTCTTCCGTAATTCTCAGAATCCTGCTGAAGTTTAAAAATGCTTTGGTACTCTTCTATTGTTCTCAGAATTCCAATGAAGCTTAAAAATGCTTTGGAACTCTTCAATTTTTCTCAGAATTCCGCTAAAGTTTATAAATGCTTTGGAACTCTTCGTATGTTCTGCGAGTTCTGCTGAAGTTTAAAAATGCTTGGGAACTCTTCCATTGTTCTCGGAATTCCGCTGATGTTTACCAATGCTTTAGAACTCTTCCATTGTTCTTGGAATTCCGCTAATGTTTAACAATGCTTTGGAACTCCTCCATTGTTCTTGGAATGCCGCTTCAGTTTAAAAATGCTTTTGGAACTCTTTCATTGTTCTCGGAATTTCGCTGAAGTTTAGCCATGCTTTGGAACTCTTCCATTGTTCTCGGAATTCCGCTGAAGTTTTACAATGCTTTGAAACTCTTCCATTTTTCTCGGAATTCTGCTGAAGTTTAAAATTTCTTTGGAACACTTCCATTGTTCTCGCAATTCTGCTGAAGTTTAAAAATGCTTTGGAACTCTTCCATTGTTCTTGGAATTCTACTGATGTTTAATAATGCTTTTGGAACTCTTCCATTGTTCTCGGAATACCGCTTATGTTCAACAATGCTTTTGGAACTCTTTCATTGTTCTCAGAATTCCGCTGAAGTTGAAAAATGCTTTAGAACTCTACCATTGTTCTCAGAATTCCACTGAAGTTTAAAAATGGTTTGGAACTCTTCCATTGTTCTCGGAATTCCGCTGAAGTTTAACAATGCTTTTGGAACTCTCCCATTGTTCTTGGATTTCCGCTAAAGTTTAACAATGCTTTGGAACTCTTCCATTGTTCTCGGAATTCCGATGTAGTTTAAAAATGCATTGGAACTCTTCCATTGTTCTCGGAATTCTGCTGAAGTTTAACAATGCTTTGAAACTCTTCCATTGTTCTGGGAATTCTGCTGAAGTTTAAAAATGCTTTTTAACTCTTCCATTGCTCTCGGAATTCTGCTGTAGTTTCAAAATGCATTGGAACTCTTCCATTGTTCTCAGAATTCCGCTGAAGTTTTACAATGCTTTGGAACTCTTCCATTTTTCTCAGAATTCTGCTAAAGTTTAAAAATGCTTTGGAACTCTTCCATTGTTCTCGGAAATCTGCTGAACATTAAAAATGCTTTGGAACTCTTCCATTGTTCTCGGAATTCCGCTGAAGTTTAAAAAAGCTTTGTAACTCTTCCATTGTTCTCGAAATTCCGCTGTTGTTTAAAAAAGATTTGGGACTCTTCCATTGTTCTCAGAATTCCGCTGATGTTTAACAATGCTTTTCGAACTCTCCCATTGTTCTTGGAATTCTGCTAATGTTTAAAAATGCTTTGGAACTCTTCCATTGTTCTCGGAATTCTGCTGTTGTTTAAAAAAGTTTTGGGACTCTTCCATTGTTCTCGGAATTCCGCTGATGTTTAAAAATATTTTGGATCTCTTCCGTTGTTCTCGGAATTCTGCGGAAGTTTAAAAATTCTGTGGAACTCTTCCATTGTTCTTGGAATTCCGCTAATGTTTAAAAATGCTTTGGAACACTTCCATTGTTCTCGGAAATACGCTGATGTTTAACAATGCTTTGGAACTCTTCCATTTTTTTCGGATTTCCGCTAAAGTTTAGCAATGCTTTGGAACTCTTCCATTGTTCTCGGAATACCGCAAAAGTTTATAAATGCTTTGGAACTCTTTCATTGTTCTCGGAATTCTGATGAAGTTTAAAAAAGCTTTGGAACTCTTCCATTGTTCTTGGAATTCCGTTGATGTTTAATAATGCTTTTGGAACTCATCCATTGTTCTCGGAATTGTGCTAATGTTTAAGAATGCTTTGGAACTCTTCCATTGTTCTCGGAATTCCGCTGATGTTTAATAATGCTTTTGGAACTCTTCCATTGTTCTCGGAATTCCGCTACTGTTTAACAATGCTTTGGAACTCTTCCATTGTTCTCGAAATTCTGCTGAAGTTTAAAAAAGCTTTGGAACCATTCCATTGTTCTCGGAATTCCGCTAATATTTAACAATGCTTTGGAACTCTTCCATTGTTCTCGGAATTCCGCTGATGTTTAATAATGCTTTTAGAACTCTTCCATTGTTCTCGGAATTCCGCTAATGTTTATAAAACCTATGGAACTCTTCCATTGTTCTCGGAATTCTGTTAATGTTTAATAATGCTTTTGGAACTCTTTCATTGTTCTCGGAATTCTGCTGAAGTTCAAAAACGCTTTAGAAATCTTCCCTTGTTCTCGGAATTCTGCTGAAGTTTAACAATGCTTTGGAACTCTTCCATTGTTCACGGAAATCTGCTGAAGTTTAAAAAGCTTTGGAACTCTTCCATTGTTCTGGGAATTCTTCTGAAGTTTAAAAAGCTTTGGAACTCTTCCATTGTTCTGGGAATTCTGCTGAAGATTAAAATTGCTTTGGTACTCTTCCATTGTTCTCTTAATTCTGCTGATGTTTAACAATGCTTTGGAACTCTTCCATTGTTCTCGGAATTCCGCTGATGTTTACCAATGCTTTGGAACTCTTCCATTGTTCTCTGAATTCCACTGTAGTTTCAAAATGCTTTGGAACCCTTCCATTGTTCTCGGAATTCCTCTGAAGTTTAACAATGCTTTGGAACTCTTCCATTATTATCGGAATTCTGCTGAAGTTTAAAAATGCTTTGGAACTCTTCCATTGTTCTCGGAATTCTGCTGAAGTTTAAAAAAGCTTTGGAACTCTTCCAATGTTCTCGGAATTCCGCTGATGTTTAATAATGCTTTTGGAACTCTTCCATTTTTCTCGGAATTCCGCTGATGTTTTACAATGCTTTGGAACTCTTCCATTGTTCTTGGAATTCTGGTGAAGTTTAAAAAGCTTTGGAACTCTTCCATTGTTCTGGGATTTCTGCTGAAGTTTAAAATTGCTTTGGAACTCTTCCATTGTCCTCGGAATTCCACTGATGTTTAATAATGCTTTTGGAACTCTTCCATTGTTCTCATAATTCCGCTGATGTTTAACAATGCTTTGGAACTCTTCCATTGTTCTCTGAATTCCAATGTAGTTTCAAAATGCTTTGGAACCCTTCCATTGTTCTCGGAATTCCGCTGAAGTCTAACAATGCTTTGGAACTCTTCCATTGTTATCGGAATTCTGCTGAAGTTTAAAAATGCTTTGGAACTCTTCCATTGTTCTCGGAATTCTGCTGAAGTTTAAAAATGCTTTGGAACTCTTCCATTGTTCTCGGAATTCTGCTGAAGTTTAAAAATGCTTTTGAACTTTTCCATTGTTCTCGGAATTCTGCTGAAGTTTAAAAAAGCTTTGGAACTCTTCCAATGTTCTCGGAATTCCGCTGATGTTTAATAATGTTTTTGGAACTCTTCCATTTTTCTCGGAATTCCGCTGATGTTTAACAGTGCTTTGGAACTTTACCATTGTTCTCGGAATTCTGGTGAAGTTTAAAAATCCTTTGGAACTCTTCCATTGTTCATGGAATTCTGCTGAAGTTTAAAAAGCTTTGGAACTCTTCCATTGTTCTGGGAATTCTGCTGAAGTTTAAAATTGCTTTGGAACTCTTCCATTGTACTCGGAATTCCACTGATGTTTAATAATGCTTTTGGAACTCTTCCATTGTTCTCATAATTCCGCTGATGTTTAGCAATGCTTTGGAACTCTTCCATTGTTCTCGGAATTCTGCTGACGTTTAAAAATGCTTTGGAACTCTTCCATTGTTCACGGAAATCTGCTAAAGTTTAAAAAGCTTTGGAACTCTTCCATTGTTCTGGGAATTCTTCTGAAGTTTAAAAAGCTTTGGAACTCTTCCATTGTTCTGGGAATTCTGCTGAAGATTAAAATTGCTTTGGTACTCTTCCATTGTTCTCGTAATTCTGCTGATGTTTAACAATGCTTTGGAACTCTTCCATTGTTCTCGGAATTCCGCTGATGTTTAACAATGCTTTGGAACTCTTCCATTGTTCTCTGAATTCCACTGTAGTTTCAAAATGCTTTGGAACCCTTCCATTGTTCTCGGAATTCCGCTGAAGTTTAACAATGCTTTGGAACTCTTCCATTGTTATCGGAATTCTGCTGAAGTTTAAAAATGCTTTGGAACTCTTCCATTGTTCACGGAATTTTGCTGAAGTTTAAAAAGCTTTGGAACTCTTCCATTGTTCTCGGAATTCTGCTGAAGTTTAAAAATGCTTTGGAACTCTTCCATTGTTCACGGAAATCTGCTGAAGTTTAAAATGCTTTGGAACTCTTCCATTGTTCTGGGAATTCTTCTGAAGTTTAAAAAGCTTTGGAACTCTTCCATTGTTCTGGGAATTCTGCTGAAGATTAAAATTGCTTTGGTACTCTTCCATTGTTCTCTTAATTCTGCTGATGTTTAACAATGCTTTGGAACTCTTCCATTGTTCTCTGAATTCCACTGTAGTTTCAAAATGCTTTGGTACCCTTCCATTGTTCTCGGAATTCCGCTGAAGTTTAACAATGCTTTGGAACTCTTCTATTGTTATCGGAATTTTGCTGAAGTTTAAAAATGCTTTGGAACTCTTCCATTGTTCTCGGAATTCTGTAGTTTAAAAATGCTTTGGAACTTTTCCATTGTTCTCGGAATTCTGCTGAAGTTTAAAAAAGCTTTGGAACTCTTCCAATGTTCTCGGAATTCCGCTGATGTTTAATAATGCTTTTGGAACTCTTCCATTTTTCTCGGAATTCCGCTGATGTTTAACAATGCTTTGGAACTCTTCCATTGTTCTCGGAATTCTGGAGAAGTTTAAAAATGCTTTGGAACTCTTCCATTGTTCATGGAATTCTGCTGAAGTTTAAAAAGCTTTGGAACTCTTCCATTGTTCTGGGAATTCTGCTGAAGTTTAAAATTGCTTTGGAACTCTTCCATTGTCCTCGGAATTCCACTGATGTTTAATAATGCTTTTGGATCTCTTCCATTGTTCTCATAATTCCGCTGATGTTTAGCAATGCTTTGGAACTCTTCCATTGTTCTCGGAATTCTGCTGATGTTTAACAATGCTTTGAAACTCTTCCATTGTTCACGGAAATCTGCTGAAGTTTAAAAAGCTTTGGAACTCTTCCATTGTTCTGGGAATTCTTCTGAAGTTTAAAAAGCTTTGGAACTATTCCATTGTTCTGGGAATTCTGCTGAAGATTAAAATTGCTTTGGTACTCTTCCATTGTTCTCTAAATTCTGCTGATGTTTAACAATGCTTTGGAACTCTTCCATTGTTCTCGGAATTCCGCTGATGTTTAACAATGCTTTGGAACTCTTCCATTGTTCTCTGAATTCCACTGTAGTTTCAAAATGCTTTGGAACCCTTCCATTGTTCTCGGAATTCCGCTGAAGTTTAACAATGCTTTGGAACTCTTCCATTGTTATCGGAATTCTGTTGAAGTTTAAAAATGCTTTGGAACTCTTCCATTTTTCACGGAATTCTGGTGAAGTTTAAAAAGCTTTGGAACTCTTCCATTGTTCACGGAATTCTGCTGAAGTTTAAAATTGCTTTGGAACTATTCCATTGTCCTCGGAATTCCACTGATGTTTAATAATGCTTTTGGAACTCTTCCATTGTTCTCATAATTTCGTTGATGTTTATCAATGCTTTGGAACTCTTCCATTGTTCTCGGAATTCTGGTGAAGTTTAAAAATGCTTTGGAACTCTTCAATTGTTCACGGAATTCTGCTGAAGTTTAAAAAGCTTTGGAACTCTTCCATTGTCCTGGGAATTCTACTGAAGTTTAAAATTGCTTTGGAACTCTTCCATTGTGCTCGGAATTCCACTGATGTTTAATAATGCTTTTGGAACTCTTCCATTGTTCTCATAATTCCGCTGATGTTTAACAATGCTTTGGAACTCTTCCATTGTTCTCGGAATTCTGCTGACGTTTAAACATGCTTTGGAACTCTTCCTTTGTTCACGGAAATCTGCTGAAGTTTAAAAAGCTTTGGAACTCTTCCATTGTTCTGAGAATTCTTCTGAAGTTTAAAAAGATCTGGAACTCTTCCATTGTTCTGGGAATTCTGCTGAAGATTAAAATTGCTTTGGAACTCTTCCATTGTGCTCGGAATTCAGCTGATGTTTAATAATGCTTTTGGAACTCTTCCATTGTTCTCATAATTCCGCTGATGTTTAACAATGCTTTGGAACTCTTCCATTGTTCTCGGAATTCTGCTGAAGTTTAAAAATGCTTTGGAACTCTTCCATTGTTCACGGAAATCTGCTGAAGTTTAAAAAGCTTTGGAACTCTTCCATTGTTCTGGGAATTCTTCTGAAGTTTAAAAAGCTTTGGAACTCTTCCATTGTTCTGGGAATTCTGCTGAAGATTAAAATTGCTTTGGTACTCTTCCATTGTTCTCTTAATTCTGCTGATGTTTAACAATGCTTTGGAACTCTTCCATTGTTCTCGGAATTCCGCTGATGTTTACCAATGCTTTGGAACTCTTCCATTGTTCTCTGAATTCCACTGTAGTTTCAAAATGCTTTGGAACCCTTCCATTGTTCTCGGAATTCCTCTGAAGTTTAACAATGCTTTGGAACTCTTCCATTATTATCGGAATTCTGCTGAAGTTTAAAAATGCTTTGGAACTCTTCCATTGTTCTCGGAATTCTGCTGAAGTTTAAAAATGCTTTTGAACTTTTCCATTGTTCTCGGAATTCTGCTGAAGTTTAAAAAAGCTTTGGAACTCTTCCAATGTTCTCGGAATTCCGCTGATGTTTAATAATGCTTTTGGAACTCTTCCATTTTTCTCGGAATTCCGCTGATGTTTAACAATGCTTTGGAACTCTTCCATTGTTCTTGGAATTCTGGTGAAGTTTAAAAAGCTTTGGAACTCTTCCATTGTTCTGGGAGTTCTGCTGAAGTTTAAAATTGCTTTGGAACTCTTCCATTGTCCTCGGAATTCCACTGATGTTTAATAATGCTTTTGGAACTCTTCCATTGTTCTCATAATTCCGCTGATGTTTAACAATGCTTTGGAACTCTTCCATTGTTCTCGGAATTCCGCTGATGTTTAACAATGCTTTGGAACTCTTCCATTGTTCTCGGAATTCTGGTGAAGTTTAAAAATGCTTTGGAACTCTTCCATTGTTCACGGAATTCTGCTGAAGTTTAAAAAGCTTTGGAACTCTTCCATTGTTCTGGGAATTCTGCTGAAGTTTAAAATTGCTTTGGTACTCTTCCATTGTGCTCGGAATTCCGCTGATGTTTAATAATGCTTTTGGAACTCTTCCATTGTTCTCATAATTCCGCTGATGTTTAACAATGCTTTGGAACTCTTCCATTGTTCTCTGAATTCCACTGTAGTTTCAAAATGCTTTGGTACCCTTCCATTGTTCTCGGAATTCCGCTGAAGTTTAACAATGCTTTGGAACTCTTCTATTGTTATCGGAATTTTGCTGAAGTTTAAAAATGCTTTGGAACTCTTCCATTGTTCTCGGAATTCTGTAGTTTAAAAATGCTTTGGAACTTTTCCATTGTTCTCGGAATTCTGCTGAAGTTTAAAAAAGCTTTGGAACTCTTCCAATGTTCTCGGAATTCCGCTGATGTTTAATAATGCTTTTGGAACTCTTCCATTTTTCTCGGAATTCCGCTGATGCTTAACAATGCTTTGGAACTCTTCCATTGTTCTCGGAATTCTGGAGAAGTTTAAAAATGCTTTGGAACTCTTCCATTGTTCATGGAATTCTGCTGAAGTTTAAAAAGCTTTGGAACTCTTCCATTGTTCTGGGAATTCTGCTGAAGTTTAAAATTGCTTTGGAACTCTTCCATTGTCCTCGGAATTCCACTGATGTTTAATAATGCTTTTGGATCTCTTCCATTGTTCTCATAATTCCGCTGATGTTTAGCAATGCTTTGGAACTCTTCCATTGTTCTCGGAATTCTGCTGACGTTTAAAAATGCTTTGGAACTCTTAAATTGTTCACGGAAATCTGCTGAAGTTTAAAAAGCTTTGGAACTCTTCCATTGTTCTGTGAATTCTTCTGAAGTTTAAAAAGCTTTGGAGCTCTTCCATTGTTCTGGGAATTCTGCTGAAGATTAAAATTGCTTTGGTACTCTTCCATTGTTCTCGGAATTCTGCTGATGTTTAAAAATGCTTTGAAACTCTTCCATTGTTCACGGAAATCTGCTGAAGTTTAAAAAGCTTTGGAACTCTTCCATTGTTCTGGGAATTCTTCTGAAGTTTAAAAAGCTTTGGAACTATTCCATTGTTCTGGGAATTCTGCTGAAGATTAAAATTGCTTTGGTACTCTTCCATTGTTCTCTAAATTCTGCTGATGTTTAACAATGCTTTGGAACTCTTCCATTGTTCTCGGAATTCCGCTGATGTTTAACAATGCTTTGGAACTCTTCCATTGTTCTCTGACTTCCACTGTAGTTTCAAAATGCTTTGGAACCCTTCCATTGTTCTCGGAATTCCGCTGAAGTTTAACAATGCTTTGGAACTCTTCCATTGTTATCGGAATTCTGTTGAAGTTTAAAAATGCTTTGGAACTCTTCCATTTTTCACGGAATTCTGGTGAAGTTTAAAAAGCTTTGGAACTCTTCCATTGATCTGGGAATTCTGCTGAAGTTTAAAATTGCTTTGGAACTCTTCCATTGTTCTCATAATTTCGCTGATGTTTATCAATGCTTTGGAACTCTTCCATTGTTCTCGGAATTCTGGTGAAGTTTAAAAATGCTTTGGAACTCTTCCATTGTTCACGGAATTCTGCTGAAGTTTAAAAAGCTTTGGAACTCTTCCATTGTCCTGGGAATTCTACTGAAGTTTAAAATTGCTTTGGAACTCTTCCATTGTGCTCGGAATTCAGCTGATGTTTAATAATGCTTTTGGAACTCTTCCATTGTTCTCATAATTCCGCTGATGTTTAACAATGCTTTGGAACTCTTCCATTGTTCTCGGAATTCTGCTGACGTTTAAACATGCTTTGGAACTCTTCCTTTGTTCACGGAAATCTGCTGAAGTTTAAAAAGCTTTGGAACTCTTCCATTGTTCTGAGAATTCTTCTGAAGTTTAAAAAGATCTGGAACTCTTCCATTGTTCTGGGAATTCTGCTGAAGATTAAAATTGCTTTGGTACTCTTCCATTGTTCTCTAAATTCTGCTGATGTTTAACAATGCTTTGGAACTCTTCCATTGTTCTCGGAATTCCGCTGATGTGTAACAATGCTTTGGAACTCTTCCATTGTTCTCTGAATTCCACTGTAGTTTCAAAATGCTTTGGAACCCTTCCATTGTTCTCGGAATTCCGCTGAAGTTTAACAATGCTTTGGAACTCTTCCATTGTTATCGGAATTCTGTTGAAGTTTAAAAATGCTTTGGAACTCTTCCATTTTTCACGGAATTCTGGTGAAGTTTAAAAAGCTTTGGAACTCTTCCATTGATCTGGGAATTCTGCTGAAGTTTAAAAAGCTTTGGAACTCTTCCATTGTTCACGGAATTCTGCTGAAGTTTAAAAAGCTTTGGAACTCTTCCATTGTTCTGGGAATTCTGCTGAAGTTTAAAATTGCTTTGGAACTATTCCATTGTCCTCGGAATTCCACTGATGTTTAATAATGCTTTTGGAACTCTTCCATTGTTCTCATAATTTCGCTGATGTTTATCAATGCTTTGGAACTCTTCCATTGTTCTCGGAATTCTGGTGAAGTTTAAAAATGCTTTGGAACTCTTCCATTGTTCACGGAATTCTGCTGAAGTTTAAAAAGCTTTGGAACTCTTCCATTGTCCTGGGAATTCTACTGAAGTTTAAAATTGCTTTGGAACTCTTCCATTGTGCTCGGAATTCAGCTGATGTTTAATAATGCTTTTGGAACTCTTCCATTGTTCTCATAATTCCGCTGATGTTTAACAATGCTTTGGAACTCTTCCATTGTTCTCGGAATTCTGCTGACGTTTAAACATGCTTTGGAACTCTTCCTTTGTTCACGGAAATCTGCTGAAGTTTAAAAAGCTTTGGAACTCTTCCATTGTTCTGAGAATTCTTCTGAAGTTTAAAAAGATCTGGAACTCTTCCATTGTTCTGGGAATTCTGCTGAAGATTAAAATTGCTTTGGAACTCTTCCATTGTGCTCGGAATTCAGCTGATGTTTAATAATGCTTTTGGAACTCTTCCATTGTTCTCATAATTCCGCTGATGTTTAACAATGCTTTGGAACTCTTCCATTGTTCTCGGAATTCTGCTGAAGTTTAAAAATGCTTTGGAACTCTTCCATTGTTCACGGAAATCTGCTGAAGTTTAAAAAGCTTTGGAACTCTTCCATTGTTCTGGGAATTCTTCTGAAGTTTAAAAAGCTTTGGAACTCTTCCATTGTTCTGGGAATTCTGCTGAAGATTAAAATTGCTTTGGTACTCTTCCATTGTTCTCTTAATTCTGCTGATGTTTAACAATGCTTTGGAACTCTTCCATTGTTCTCGGAATTCCGCTGATGTTTACCAATGCTTTGGAACTCTTCCATTGTTCTCTGAATTCCACTGTAGTTTCAAAATGCTTTGGAACCCTTCCATTGTTCTCGGAATTCCTCTGAAGATTAACAATGCTTTGGAACTCTTCCATTATTATCGGAATTCTGCTGAAGTTTAAAAATGCTTTGGAACTCTTCCATTGTTCTCGGAATTCTGCTGAAGTTTAAAAATGCTTTTGAACTTTTCCATTGTTCTTGGAATTCTGCTGAAGTTTAAAAAAGCTTTGGAACTCTTCCAATGTTCTCGGAATTCCGCTGATGTTTAATAATGCTTTTGGAACTCTTCCATTTTTCTCGGAATTCCGCTGATGTTTAACAATGCTTTGGAACTCTTCCATTGTTCTTGGAATTCTGGTGAAGTTTAAAAAGCTTTGGAACTCTTCCATTGTTCTGGGAGTTCTGCTGAAGTTTAAAATTGCTTTGGAACTCTTCCATTGTCCTCGGAATTCCACTGATGTTTAATAATGCTTTTGGAACTCTTCCATTGTTCTCATAATTCCGCTGATGTTTAACAATGCTTTGGAACTCTTCCATTGTTCTCGGAATTCCGCTGATGTTTAACAATGCTTTGGAACTCTTCCATTGTTCTCGGAATTCTGGTGAAGTTTAAAAATGCTTTGGAACTCTTCCATTGTTCACGGAATTCTGCTGAAGTTTAAAAAGCTTTGGAACTCTTCCATTGTTCTGGGAATTCTGCTGAAGTTTAAAATTGCTTTGGTACTCTTCCTTTGTGCTCGGAATTCCGCTGATGTTTAATAATGCTTTTGGAACTCTTCCATTGTTCTCATAATTCCGCTGATGTTTAACAATGCTTTGGAACTCTTCCATTGTTCTCTGAATTCCACTGTAGTTTCAAAATGCTTTGGTACCCTTCCATTGTTCTCGGAATTCCGCTGAAGTTTAACAATGCTTTGGAACTCTTCTATTGTTATCGGAATTTTGCTGAAGTTTAAAAATGCTTTGGAACTCTTCCATTGTTCTCGGAATTCTGTAATTTAAAAATGCTTTGGAACTTTTCCATTGTTCTCGGAATTCTGCTGAAGTTTAAAAAAGCTTTGGAACTCTTCCAATGTTCTCGGAATTCCGCTGATGTTTAATAATGCTTTTGGAACTCTTCCATTTTTCTCGGAATTCCGCTGATGTTTAACAATGCTTTGGAACTCTTCCATTGTTCTCGGAATTCTGGAGAAGTTTAAAAATGCTTTGGAACTCTTCCATTGTTCATGGAATTCTGCTGAAGTTTAAAAAGCTTTGGAACTCTTCCATTGTTCTGGGAATTCTGCTGAAGTTTAAAATTGCTTTGGAACTCTTCCATTGTCCTCGGAATTCCACTGATGTTTAATAATGCTTTTGGATCTCTTCCATTGTTCTCATAATTCCGCTGATGTTTAGCAATGCTTTGGAACTCTTCCATTGTTCTCGGAATTCTGCTGACGTTTAAAAATGCTTTGGAACTCTTAAATTGTTCACGGAAATCTGCTGAAGTTTAAAAAGCTTTGGAACTCTTCCATTGTTCTGGGAATTCTTCTGAAGTTTAAAAAGCTTTGGAGCTCTTCCATTGTTCTGGGAATTCTGCTGAAGATTAAAATTGCTTTGGTACTCTTCCATTGTTCTCGGAATTCTGCTGATGTTTAAAAATGCTTTGAAACTCTTCCATTGTTCACGGAAATCTGCTGAAGTTTAAAAAGCTTTGGAACTCTTCCATTGTTCTGGGAATTCTTCTGAAGTTTAAAAAGCTTTGGAACTATTCCATTGTTCTGGGAATTCTGCTGAAGATTAAAATTGCTTTGGTACTCTTCCATTGTTCTCTAAATTCTGCTGATGTTTAACAATGCTTTGGAACTCTTCCATTGTTCTCGGAATTCCGCTGATGTTTAACAATGCTTTGGAACTCTTCCATTGTTCTCTGAATTCCACTGTAGTTTCAAAATGCTTTGGAACCCTTCCATTGTTCTCGGAATTCCGCTGAAGTTTAACAATGCTTTGGAACTCTTCCATTGTTATCGGAATTCTGTTGAAGTTTAAAAATGCTTTGGAACTCTTCCATTTTTCACGGAATTCTGGTGAAGTTTAAAAAGCTTTGGAACTCTTCCATTGATCTGGGAATTCTGCTGAAGTTTAAAATTGCTTTGGAACTCTTCCATTGTTCACGGAATTCTGCTGAAGTTTAAAAAGCTTTGGAACTCTTCCATTGTTCTGGGAATTCTGCTGAAGTTTAAAATTGCTTTGGAACTATTCCATTGTCCTCGGAATTCCACTGATGTTTAATAATGCTTTTGGAACTCTTCCATTGTTCTCATAATTTCGCTGATGTTTATCAATGCTTTGGAACTCTTCCATTGTTCTCGGAATTCTGGTGAAGTTTAAAAATGCTTTGGAACTCTTCCATTGTTCACGGAATTCTGCTGAAGTTTAAAAAGCTTTGGAACTCTTCCATTGTCCTGGGAATTCTACTGAAGTTTAAAATTGCTTTGGAACTCTTCCAATGTGCTCGGAATTCAGCTGATGTTTAATAATGCTTTTGGAACTCTTCCATTGTTCTCATAATTCCGCTGATGTTTAACAATGCTTTGGAACTCTTCCATTGTTCTCGGAATTCTGCTGAAGTTTAAAATTGCTTTGGTACTCTTCCATTGTGCTCGGAATTCCGCTGATGTTTAATAATGCTTTTGGAACTCTTCCATTGTTCTCATAATTCCGCTGATGTTTAACAATGCTTTGGAACTCTTCCATTGTTCTCTGAATTCCAATGTAGTTTCAAAATGCTTTGGAACCCTTCCATTGTTCTCGGAATTCCGCTGAAGTCTAACAATGCTTTGGAACTCTTCCATTGTTATCGGAATTCTGCTGAAGTTTAAAAATGCTTTGGAACTCTTCCATTTTTCTCGGAATTCTGCTGAAGTTTAAAAATGCTTTGGAACTCTTCCATTGTTCTCGGAATTCTGCTGAAGTTTAAAAATGCTTTTGAACTTTTCCATTGTTCTCGGAATTCTGCTGAAGTTTAAAAAAGCTTTGGAACTCTTCCAATGTTCTCGGAATTCCGCTGATGTTTAATAATGTTTTTGGAACTCTTCCATTTTTCTCGGAATTCCGCTGATGTTTAACAGTGCTTTGGAACTTTTCCATTGTTCTCGGAATTCTGGTGAAGTTTAAAAATCCTTTGGAACTCTTCCATTGTTCATGGAATTCTGCTGAAGTTTAAAATTGCTTTGGAACTCTTCCATTGTCCTCGGAATTCCACTGATGTTTAATAATGCTTTTGGATCTCTTCCATTGTTCTCATAATTCCGCTGATGTTTAGCAATGCTTTGGAACTCTTCCATTGTTCTCGGAATTCTGCTGACGTTTAAAAATGCTTTGGAACTCTTAAATTGTTCACGGAAATCTGCTGAAGTTTAAAAAGCTTTGGAACTCTTCCATTGTTCTGGGAATTCTTCTGAAGTTTAAAAAGCTTTGGAGCTCTTCCATTGTTCTGGGAATTCTGCTGAAGATTAAAATTGCTTTGGTACTCTTCCATTGTTCTCGGAATTCTGCTGATGTTTAAAAATGCTTTGAAACTCTTCCATTGTTCACGGAAATCTGCTGAAGTTTAAAAAGCTTTGGAACTCTTCCATTCTTCTGGGAATTCTTCTGAAGTTTAAAAAGCTTTGGAACTATTCCATTGTTCTGGGAATTCTGCTGAAGATTAAAATTGCTTTGGTACTCTTCCATTGTTCTCTAAATTCTGCTGATGTTTAACAATGCTTTGGAACTCTTCCATTGTTCTCTGAATTCCACTGTAGTTTCAAAATGCTTTGGAACCCTTCCATTGTTCTCGGAATTCCGCTGAAGTTTAACAATGCTTTGGAACTCTTCCATTGTAATCGGAATTCTGTTGAAGTTTAAAAATGCTTTGGAACTCTTCCATTTTTCACGGAATTCTGGTGAAGTTTAAAAAGCTTTGGAACTCTTCCATTGATCTGGGAATTATGCTGAAGTTTAAAATTGCTTTGGAACTCTTCCATTGTTCTCATAATTTCGCTGATGTTTATCAATGCTTTGGAACTCTTCCATTGTTCTCGGAATTCTGGTGAAGTTTAAAAATGCTTTGGAACTCTTCCATTGTTCACGGAATTCTGCTGAAGTTTAAAAAGCTTTGGAACTCTTCCATTGTCCTGGGAATTCTACTGAAGTTTAAAATTGCTTTGGAACTCTTCCATTGTGCTCGGAATTCAGCTGATGTTTAATAATGCTTTTGGAACTCTTCCATTGTTCTCATAATTCCGCTGATGTTTAACAATGCTTTGGAACTCTTCCATTGTTCTCTGAATTCCACTGTAGTTTCAAAATGCTTTGGAACCCTTCCATTGTTCTCGGAATTCCGCTGAAGTTTAACAATGCTTTGGAACTCTTCCATTGTTATCGGAATTCTGTTGAAGTTTAAAAATGCTTTGGAACTCTTCCATTTTTCACGGAATTCTGGTGAAGTTTAAAAAGCTTTGGAACTCTTCCATTGATCTGGGAATTCTGCTGAAGTTTAAAATTGCTTTGGAACTCTTCCATTGTTCTCATAATTTCGCTGATGTTTATCAATGCTTTGGAACTCTTCCATTGTTCTCGGAATTCTGGTGAAGTTTAAAAATGCTTTGGAACTCTTCCATTGTTCACGGAATTCTGCTGAAGTTTAAAAAGCTTTGGAACTCTTCCATTGTCCTGGGAATTCTACTGAAGTTTAAAATTGCTTTGGAACTCTTCCATTGTGCTCGGAATTCAGCTGATGTTTAATAATGCTTTTGGAACTCTTCCATTGTTCTCATAATTCCGCTGATGTTTAACAATGCTTTGGAACTCTTCCATTGTTCTCGGAATTCTGCTGACGTTTAAACATGCTTTGGAACTCTTCCTTTGTTCACGGAAATCTGCTGAAGTTTAAAAAGCTTTGGAACTCTTCCATTGTTCTGAGAATTCTTCTGAAGTTTAAAAAGATCTGGAACTCTTCCATTGTTCTGGGAATTCTGCTGAAGATTAAAATTGCTTTGGAACTCTTCCATTGTGCTCGGAATTCAGCTGATGTTTAATAATGCTTTTGGAACTCTTCCATTGTTCTCATAATTCCGCTGATGTTTAACAATGCTTTGGAACTCTTCCATTGTTCTCGGAATTCTGCTGAAGTTTAAAAATGCTTTGGAACTCTTCCATTGTTCACGGAAATCTGCTGAAGTTTAAAAAGCTTTGGAACTCTTCCATTGTTCTGGGAATTCTTCTGAAGTTTAAAAAGCTTTGGAACTCTTCCATTGTTCTGGGAATTCTGCTGAAGATTAAAATTGCTTTGGTACTCTTCCATTGTTCTCTTAATTCTGCTGATGTTTAACAATGCTTTGGAACTCTTCCATTGTTCTCGGAATTCCGCTGATGTTTACCAATGCTTTGGAACTCTTCCATTGTTCTCTGAATTCCACTGTAGTTTCAAAATGCTTTGGAACCCTTCCATTGTTCTCGGAATTCCTCTGAAGTTTAACAATGCTTTGGAACTCTTCCATTATTATCGGAGTTCTGCTGAAGTTTAAAAATGCTTTGGAACTCTTCCATTGTTCTCGGAATTCTGCTGAAGTTTAAAAAAGCTTTGGAACTCTTCCAATGTTCTCGGAATTCCGCTGATGTTTAATAATGCTTTTGGAACTCTTCCATTTTTCTCGGAATTCCGCTGATGTTTAACAATGCTTTGGAACTCTTCCATTGTTATCGGAATTCTGCTGAAGTTTAAAAATGCTTTGGAACTCTTCCATTGTTCTCGGAATTCTGCTGAAGTTTAAAAATGCTTTGGAACTCTTCCATTGTTCTCGGAATTCTGCTGAAGTTTAAAAATGCTTTTGAACTTTTCCATTGTTCTCGGAATTCTGCTGAAGTTTAAAAAAGCTTTGGAACTCTTCCAATGTTCTCGGAATTCCGCTGATGTTTAATAATGTTTTTGGAACTCTTCCATTTTTCTCGGAATTCCGCTGATGTTTAACAGTGCTTTGGAACTTTTCCATTGTTCTCGGAATTCTGGTGAAGTTTAAAAATCCTTTGGAACTCTTCCATTGTTCATGGAATTCTGCTGAAGTTTAAAAAGCTTTGGAACTCTTCCATTGTTCTGGGAATTCTGCTGAAGTTTAAAATTGCTTTGGAACTCTTCCATTGTACTCGGAATTCCACTGATGTTTAATAATGCTTTTGGAACTCTTCCATTGTTCTCATAATTCCGCTGATGTTTAGCAATGCTTTGGAACTCTTCCATTGTTCTCGGAATTCTGCTGACGTTTAAAAATGCTTTGGAACTCTTCCATTGTTCACGGAAATCTGCTAAAGTTTAAAAAGCTTTGGAACTCTTCCATTGTTCTGGGAATTCTTCTGAAGTTTAAAAAGCTTTGGAACTCTTCCATTGTTCTGGGAATTCTGCTGAAGATTAAAATTGCTTTGGTACTCTTCCATTGTTCTCGTAATTCTGCTGATGTTTAACAATGCTTTGGAACTCTTCCATTGTTCTCGGAATTCCGCTGATGTTTAACAATGCTTTGGAACTCTTCCATTGTTCTCTGAATTCCACTGTAGTTTCAAAATGCTTTGGAACCCTTCCATTGTTCTCGGAATTCCGCTGAAGTTTAAAAAGCTTTGGAACACTTCCATTGTTCTCGGAATTCTGCTGAAGTTTAAAAATGCTTTGGAACTCTTCCATTGTTCACGGAAATCTGCTGAAGTTTAAAATGCTTTGGAACTCTTCCATTGTTCTGGGAATTCTTCTGAAGTTTAAAAAGCTTTGGAACTCTTCCATTGTTCTGGGAATTCTGCTGAAGATTAAAATTGCTTTGGTACTCTTCCATTGTTCTCTTAATTCTGCTGATGTTTAACAATGCTTTGGAACTCTTCCATTGTTCTCTGAATTCCACTGTAGTTTCAAAATGCTTTGGTACCCTTCCATTGTTCTCGGAATTCCGCTGAAGTTTAACAATGCTTTGGAACTCTTCTATTGTTATCGGAATTTTGCTGAAGTTTAAAAATGCTTTGGAACTCTTCCATTGTTCTCGGAATTCTGTAGTTTAAAAATGCTTTGGAACTTTTCCATTGTTCTCGGAATTCTGCTGAAGTTTAAAAAAGCTTTGGAACTCTTCCAATGTTCTCGGAATTCCGCTGATGTTTAATAATGCTTTTGGAACTCTTCCATTTTTCTCGGAATTCCGCTGATGTTTAACAATGCTTTGGAACTCTTCCATTGTTCTCGGAATTCTGGAGAAGTTTAAAAATGCTTTTGAACTCTTCCATTGTTCATGGAATTCTGCTGAAGTTTAAAAAGCTTTGGAACTCTTCCATTGTTCTGGGAATTCTGCTGAAGTTTAAAATTGCTTTGGAACTCTTCCATTGTCCTCGGAATTCCACTGATGTTTAATAATGCTTTTGGATCTCTTCCATTGTTCTCATAATTCCGCTGATGTTTAGCAATGCTTTGGAACTCTTCCATTGTTCTCGGAATTCTGCTGACGTTTAAAAAAGCTTTGGAACTCTTAAATTGTTCACGGAAATCTGCTGAAGTTTAAAAAGCTTTGGAACTCTTCCATTGTTCTGGGAATTCTTCTGAAGTTTAAAAAGCTTTGGAGCTCTTCCATTGTTCTGGGAATTCTGCTGAAGATTAAAATTGCTTTGTTACTCTTCCATTGTTCTCGGAATTCTGCTGATGTTTAACAATGCTTTGAAACTCTTCCATTGTTCACGGAAATCTGCTGAAGTTTAAAAAGCTTTGGAACTCTTCCATTGTTCTGGGAATTCTTCTGAAGTTTAAAAAGCTTTGGAACTATTCCATTGTTCTGGGAATTCTGCTGAAGATTAATATTGCTTTGGTACTCTTCCATTGTTCTCTAAATTCTGCTGATGTTTAACAATGCTTTGGAACTCTTCCATTGTTCTCGGAATTCCGCTGATGTTTAACAATGCTTTGGAACTCTTCCATTGTTCTCTGAATTCCACTGTAGTTTCAAAATGCTTTGGAACCCTTCCATTGTTCTCGGAATTCCGCTGAAGTTTAACAATGCTTTGGAACTCTTCCATTGTTATCGGAATTCTGTTGAAGTTTAAAAATGCTTTGGAACTCTTCCATTTTTCACGGAATTCTGGTGAACTTTAAAAAGCTTTGGAACTCTTCCATTGATCTGGGAATTCTGCTGAAGTTTAAAAAGCTTTGGAACTCTTCCATTGTTCACGGAATTCTGCTGAAGTTTAAAAAGCTTTGGAACTCTTCCATTGTTCTGGGAATTCTGCTGAAGTTTAAAATTGCTTTGGAACTATTGTATTGTCCTCGGAATTCCACTGATGTTTAATAATGCTTTTGGAACTCTTCCATTGTTCTCTGAATTCCACTGTAGTTTCAAAATGCTTTGGAACCCTTCCATTGTTCTCGGAATTCCGCTGGAGTTTAACAATGCTTTGGAACTCTTCCATTGTTCTCTGAATTCCACTGTAGTTTCAAAATGCTTTGGAACCCTTCCATTGTTCTCGGAATTCCGCTGAAGTTTAACAATGCTTTGGAACTCTTCCATTGTTATCGGAATTCTGCTGAAGTTTAAAAATGCTTTGGAACTCTTCCATTGTTCTCGGAATTCTGCTGAAGTTTAAAAAAGCTTTGGAACTCTTCCAATGTTCTCAGAATTCCGCTGATGTTTAATAATGCTTTTGGAACTCTTCCATTTTTCTCGGAATTCCGCTGATGTTTAACAATGCTTTGGAACTCTTCCATTGTTCTCGGAATTCTGGTGAAGTTTAAAAAGTTTTGGAACTCTTCCATTGTTCTGGGATTTCTGCTGAAGTTTAAAATTGCTTTGGAACTCTTCCATTGTCCTCGGAATTCCACTGATGTTTAATAATGCTTTTGGAACTCTTCCATTGTTCTCATAATTCCGCTGATGTTTAACAATGCTTTGGATCTCTTCCATTGTTCTCTGAATTCCAATGTAGTTTCAAAATGCTTTGGAACCCTTCCATTGTTCTCGGAATTCCGCTGAAGTCTAACAATGCTTTGGAACTCTTCCATTGTTATCGGAATTCTGCTGAAGTTTAAAAATGCTTTGGAACTCTTCCATTGTTCTCGGAATTCTGCTGAAGTTTAAAAAAGCTTTGGAACTCTTCCAATGTTCTCGGAATTCCGCTGATGTTTAATAATGCTTTTGGAACTCTTCCATTTTTCTCGGAATTCCGCTGATGTTTAACAATGCTTTGGAACTCTTCCATTGTTCTTGGAATTCTGGTGAAGTTTAAAAAGCTTTGGAACTCTTCCATTGTTCTGGGATTTCTGCTGAAGTTTAAAATTGCTTTGGAACTCTTCCATTGTTCTCATAATTTCGCTGATGTTTATCAATGCTTTGGAACTCTTCCATTGTTCTCGGAATTCTGGTGAAGTTTAAAAATGCTTTGGAACTCTTCCATTGTTCACGGAATTCTGCTGAAGTTTAAAAAGCTTTGGAACTCTTCCATTGTCCTGGGAATTCTACTGAAGTTTAAAATTGCTTTGGAACTCTTCCATTGTGCTCGGAATTCAGCTGATGTTTAATAATGCTTTTGGAACTCTTCCATTGTTCTCATAATTCCGCTGATGTTTAACAATGCTTTGGAACTCTTCCATTGTTCTCTGAATTCCACTGTAGTTTCAAAATGCTTTGGAACCCTTCCATTGTTCTCGGAATTCCGCTGAAGTTTAACAATGCTTTGGAACTCTTCCATTGTTATCGGAATTCTGTTGAAGTTTAAAAATGCTTTGGAACTCTTCCATTTTTCACGGAATTCTGGTGAAGTTTAAAAAGCTTTGGAACTCTTCCATTGATCTGGGAATTCTGCTGAAGTTTAAAATTGCTTTGGAACTCTTCCATTGTTCTCATAATTTCGCTGATGTTTATCAATGCTTTGGAACTCTTCCATTGTTCTCGGAATTCTGGTGAAGTTTAAAAATGCTTTGGAACTCTTCCATTGTTCACGGAATTCTGCTGAAGTTTAAAAAGCTTTGGAACTCTTCCATTGTCCTGGGAATTCTACTGAAGTTTAAAATTGCTTTGGAACTCTTCCATTGTGCTCGGAATTCAGCTGATGTTTAATAATGCTTTTGGAACTCTTCCATTGTTCTCATAATTCCGCTGATGTTTAACAATGCTTTGGAACTCTTCCATTGTTCTCGGAATTCTGCTGACGTTTAAACATGCTTTGGAACTCTTCCTTTGTTCACGGAAATCTGCTGAAGTTTAAAAAGCTTTGGAACTCTTCCATTGTTCTGAGAATTCTTCTGAAGTTTAAAAAGATCTGGAACTCTTCCATTGTTCTGGGAATTCTGCTGAAGATTAAAATTGCTTTGGAACTCTTCCATTGTGCTCGGAATTCAGCTGATGTTTAATAATGCTTTTGGAACTCTTCCATTGTTCTCATAATTCCGCTGATGTTTAACAATGCTTTGGAACTCTTCCATTGTTCTCGGAATTCTGCTGAAGTTTAAAAATGCTTTGGAACTCTTCCATTGTTCACGGAAATCTGCTGAAGTTTAAAAAGCTTTGGAACTCTTCCATTGTTCTGGGAATTCTTCTGAAGTTTAAAAAGCTTTGGAACTCTTCCATTGTTCTGGGAATTCTGCTGAAGATTAAAATTGCTTTGGTACTCTTCCATTGTTCTCTTAATTCTGCTGATGTTTAACAATGCTTTGGAACTCTTCCATTGTTCTCGGAATTCCGCTGATGTTTACCAATGCTTTGGAACTCTTCCATTGTTCTCTGAATTCCACTGTAGTTTCAAAATGCTTTGGAACCCTTCCATTGTTCTCGGAATTCCTCTGAAGTTTAACAATGCTTTGGAACTCTTCCATTATTATCGGAGTTCTGCTGAAGTTTAAAAATGCTTTGGAACTCTTCCATTGTTCTCGGAATTCTGCTGAAGTTTAAAAAAGCTTTGGAACTCTTCCAATGTTCTCGGAATTCCGCTGATGTTTAATAATGCTTTTGGAACTCTTCCATTTTTCTCGGAATTCCGCTGATGTTTAACAATGCTTTGGAACTCTTCCATTGTTATCGGAATTCTGCTGAAGTTTAAAAATGCTTTGGAACTCTTCCATTGTTCTCGGAATTCTGCTGAAGTTTAAAAATGCTTTGGAACTCTTCCATTGTTCTCGGAATTCTGCTGAAGTTTAAAAATGCTTTTGAACTTTTCCATTGTTCTCGGAATTCTGCTGAAGTTTAAAAAAGCTTTGGAACTCTTCCAATGTTCTCGGAATTCCGCTGATGTTTAATAATGTTTTTGGAACTCTTCCATTTTTCTCGGAATTCCGCTGATGTTTAACAGTGCTTTGGAACTTTTCCATTGTTCTCGGAATTCTGGTGAAGTTTAAAAATCCTTTGGAACTCTTCCATTGTTCATGGAATTCTGCTGAAGTTTAAAAAGCTTTGGAACTCTTCCATTGTTCTGGGAATTCTGCTGAAGTTTAAAATTGCTTTGGAACTCTTCCATTGTACTCGGAATTCCACTGATGTTTAATAATGCTTTTGGAACTCTTCCATTGTTCTCATAATTCCGCTGATGTTTAGCAATGCTTTGGAACTCTTCCATTGTTCTCGGAATTCTGCTGACGTTTAAAAATGCTTTGGAACTCTTCCATTGTTCACGGAAATCTGCTAAAGTTTAAAAAGCTTTGGAACTCTTCCATTGTTCTGGGAATTCTTCTGAAGTTTAAAAAGCTTTGGAACTCTTCCATTGTTCTGGGAATTCTGCTGAAGATTAAAATTGCTTTGGTACTCTTCCATTGTTCTCGTAATTCTGCTGATGTTTAACAATGCTTTGGAACTCTTCCATTGTTCTCGGAATTCCGCTGATGTTTAACAATGCTTTGGAACTCTTCCATTGTTCTCTGAATTCCACTGTAGTTTCAAAATGCTTTGGAACCCTTCCATTGTTCTCGGAATTCCGCTGAAGTTTAAAAAGCTTTGGAACTCTTCCATTGTTCTCGGAATTCTGCTGAAGTTTAAAAATGCTTTGGAACTCTTCCATTGTTCACGGAAATCTGCTGAAGTTTAAAATGCTTTGGAACTCTTCCATTGTTCTGGGAATTCTTCTGAAGTTTAAAAAGCTTTGGAACTCTTCCATTGTTCTGGGAATTCTGCTGAAGATTAAAATTGCTTTGGTACTCTTCCATTGTTCTCTTAATTCTGCTGATGTTTAACAATGCTTTGGAACTCTTCCATTGTTCTCTGAATTCCACTGTAGTTTCAAAATGCTTTGGTACCCTTCCATTGTTCTCGGAATTCCGCTGAAGTTTAACAATGCTTTGGAACTCTTCTATTGTTATCGGAATTTTGCTGAAGTTTAAAAATGCTTTGGAACTCTTCCATTGTTCTCGGAATTCTGTAGTTTAAAAATGCTTTGGAACTTTTCCATTGTTCTCGGAATTCTGCTGAAGTTTAAAAAAGCTTTGGAACTCTTCCAATGTTCTCGGAATTCCGCTGATGTTTAATAATGCTTTTGGAACTCTTCCATTTTTCTCGGAATTCCGCTGATGTTTAACAATGCTTTGGAACTCTTCCATTGTTCTCGGAATTCTGGAGAAGTTTAAAAATGCTTTTGAACTCTTCCATTGTTCATGGAATTCTGCTGAAGTTTAAAAAGCTTTGGAACTCTTCCATTGTTCTGGGAATTCTGCTGAAGTTTAAAATTGCTTTGGAACTCTTCCATTGTCCTCGGAATTCCACTGATGTTTAATAATGCTTTTGGATCTCTTCCATTGTTCTCATAATTCCGCTGATGTTTAGCAATGCTTTGGAACTCTTCCATTGTTCTCGGAATTCTGCTGACGTTTAAAAATGCTTTGGAACTCTTAAATTGTTCACGGAAATCTGCTGAAGTTTAAAAAGCTTTGGAACTCTTCCATTGTTCTGGGAATTCTTCTGAAGTTTAAAAAGCTTTGGAGCTCTTCCATTGTTCTGGGAATTCTGCTGAAGATTAAAATTGCTTTGTTACTCTTCCATTGTTCTCGGAATTCTGCTGATGTTTAACAATGCTTTGAAACTCTTCCATTGTTCACGGAAATCTGCTGAAGTTTAAAAAGCTTTGGAACTCTTCCATTGTTCTGGGAATTCTTCTGAAGTTTAAAAAGCTTTGGAACTATTCCATTGTTCTGGGAATTCTGCTGAAGATTAATATTGCTTTGGTACTCTTCCATTGTTCTCTAAATTCTGCTGATGTTTAACAATGCTTTGGAACTCTTCCATTGTTCTCGGAATTCCGCTGATGTTTAACAATGCTTTGGAACTCTTCCATTGTTCTCTGAATTCCACTGTAGTTTCAAAATGCTTTGGAACCCTTCCATTGTTCTCGGAATTCCGCTGAAGTTTAACAATGCTTTGGAACTCTTCCATTGTTATCGGAATTCTGTTGAAGTTTAAAAATGCTTTGGAACTCTTCCATTTTTCACGGAATTCTGGTGAACTTTAAAAAGCTTTGGAACTCTTCCATTGATCTGGGAATTCTGCTGAAGTTTAAAAAGCTTTGGAACTCTTCCATTGTTCACGGAATTCTGCTGAAGTTTAAAAAGCTTTGGAACTCTTCCATTGTTCTGGGAATTCTGCTGAAGTTTAAAATTGCTTTGGAACTATTGTATTGTCCTCGGAATTCCACTGATGTTTAATAATGCTTTTGGAACTCTTCCATTGTTCTCTGAATTCCACTGTAGTTTCAAAATGCTTTGGAACCCTTCCATTGTTCTCGGAATTCCGCTGGAGTTTAACAATGCTTTGGAACTCTTCCATTGTTCTCTGAATTCCACTGTAGTTTCAAAATGCTTTGGAACCCTTCCATTGTTCTCGGAATTCCGCTGAAGTTTAACAATGCTTTGGAACTCTTCCATTGTTATCGGAATTCTGCTGAAGTTTAAAAATGCTTTGGAACTCTTCCATTGTTCTCGGAATTCTGCTGAAGTTTAAAAAAGCTTTGGAACTCTTCCAATGTTCTCAGAATTCCGCTGATGTTTAATAATGCTTTTGGAACTCTTCCATTTTTCTCGGAATTCCGCTGATGTTTAACAATGCTTTGGAACTCTTCCATTGTTCTCGGAATTCTGGTGAAGTTTAAAAAGTTTTGGAACTCTTCCATTGTTCTGGGATTTCTGCTGAAGTTTAAAATTGCTTTGGAACTCTTCCATTGTCCTCGGAATTCCACTGATGTTTAATAATGCTTTTGGAACTCTTCCATTGTTCTCATAATTCCGCTGATGTTTAACAATGCTTTGGATCTCTTCCATTGTTCTCTGAATTCCAATGTAGTTTCAAAATGCTTTGGAACCCTTCCATTGTTCTCGGAATTCCGCTGAAGTCTAACAATGCTTTGGAACTCTTCCATTGTTATCGGAATTCTGCTGAAGTTTAAAAATGCTTTGGAACTCTTCCATTGTTCTCGGAATTCTGCTGAAGTTTAAAAAAGCTTTGGAACTCTTCCAATGTTCTCGGAATTCCGCTGATGTTTAATAATGCTTTTGGAACTCTTCCATTTTTCTCGGAATTCCGCTGATGTTTAACAATGCTTTGGAACTCTTCCATTGTTCTTGGAATTCTGGTGAAGTTTAAAAAGCTTTGGAACTCTTCCATTGTTCTGGGATTTCTGCTGAAGTTTAAAATTGCTTTGGAACTCTTCCATTGTCCTCGGAATTCCACTGATGTTTAATAATGCTTTTGGAACTCTTCCATTGTTCTCATAATTCCGCTGATGTTTAACAATGCTTTGGATCTCTTCCATTGTTCTCTGAATTCCAATGTAGTTTCAAAATGCTTTGGAACCCTTCCATTGTTCTCGGAATTCCGCTGAAGTCTAACAATGCTTTGGAACTCTTCCATTGTTATCGGAATTCTGCTGAAGTTTAAAAATGCTTTGGAACTCTTCCATTGTTCTCGGAATTCTGCTGAAGTTTAAAAAAGCTTTGGAACTCTTCCAATGTTCTCGGAATTCCGCTGATGTTTAATAATGCTTTTGGAACTCTTCCATTTTTCTCGGAATTCCGCTGATGTTTAACAATGCTTTGGAACTCTTCCATTGTTCTCGGAATTCTGGAGAAGTTTAAAAATGCTTTTGAACTCTTCCATTGTTCATGGAATTCTGCTGAAGTTTAAAAAGCTTTGGAACTCTTCCATTGTTCTGGGAATTCTGCTGAAGTTTAAAATTGCTTTGGAACTCTTCCATTGTCCTCGGAATTCCACTGATGTTTAATAATGCTTTTGGATCTCTTCCATTGTTCTCATAATTCCGCTGATGTTTAGCAATGCTTTGGAACTCTTCCATTGTTCTCGGAATTCTGCTGACGTTTAAAAATGCTTTGGAACTCTTAAATTGTTCACGGAAATCTGCTGAAGTTTAAAAAGCTTTGGAACTCTTCCATTGTTCTGGGAATTCTTCTGAAGTTTAAAAAGCTTTGGAGCTCTTCCATTGTTCTGGGAATTCTGCTGAAGATTAAAATTGCTTTGTTACTCTTCCATTGTTCTCGGAATTCTGCTGATGTTTAACAATGCTTTGAAACTCTTCCATTGTTCTCGGAATTCTGCTGACGTTTAAACATGCTTTGGAACTCTTCCTTTGTTCACGGAAATCTGCTGAAGTTTAAAAAGCTTTGGAACTCTTCCATTGTTCTGAGAATTCTTCTGAAGTTTAAAAAGATCTGGAACTCTTCCATTGTTCTGGGAATTCTGCTGAAGATTAAAATTGCTTTGGAACTCTTCCATTGTGCTCGGAATTCAGCTGATGTTTAATAATGCTTTTGGAACTCTTCCATTGTTCTCATAATTCCGCTGATGTTTAACAATGCTTTGGAACTCTTCCATTGTTCTCGGAATTCTGCTGAAGTTTAAAAATGCTTTGGAACTCTTCCATTGTTCACGGAAATCTGCTGAAGTTTAAAAAGCTTTGGAACTCTTCCATTGTTCTGGGAATTCTTCTGAAGTTTAAAAAGCTTTGGAACTCTTCCATTGTTCTGGGAATTCTGCTGAAGATTAAAATTGCTTTGGTACTCTTCCATTGTTCTCTTAATTCTGCTGATGTTTAACAATGCTTTGGAACTCTTCCATTGTTCTCGGAATTCCGCTGATGTTTACCAATGCTTTGGAACTCTTCCATTGTTCTCTGAATTCCACTGTAGTTTCAAAATGCTTTGGAACCCTTCCATTGTTCTCGGAATTCCTCTGAAGTTTAACAATGCTTTGGAACTCTTCCATTATTATCGGAGTTCTGCTGAAGTTTAAAAATGCTTTGGAACTCTTCCATTGTTCTCGGAATTCTGCTGAAGTTTAAAAAAGCTTTGGAACTCTTCCAATGTTCTCGGAATTCCGCTGATGTTTAATAATGCTTTTGGAACTCTTCCATTTTTCTCGGAATTCCGCTGATGTTTAACAATGCTTTGGAACTCTTCCATTGTTATCGGAATTCTGCTGAAGTTTAAAAATGCTTTGGAACTCTTCCATTGTTCTCGGAATTCTGCTGAAGTTTAAAAATGCTTTGGAACTCTTCCATTGTTCTCGGAATTCTGCTGAAGTTTAAAAATGCTTTTGAACTTTTCCATTGTTCTCGGAATTCTGCTGAAGTTTAAAAAAGCTTTGGAACTCTTCCAATGTTCTCGGAATTCCGCTGATGTTTAATAATGTTTTTGGAACTCTTCCATTTTTCTCGGAATTCCGCTGATGTTTAACAGTGCTTTGGAACTTTTCCATTGTTCTCGGAATTCTGGTGAAGTTTAAAAATCCTTTGGAACTCTTCCATTGTTCATGGAATTCTGCTGAAGTTTAAAAAGCTTTGGAACTCTTCCATTGTTCTGGGAATTCTGCTGAAGTTTAAAATTGCTTTGGAACTCTTCCATTGTACTCGGAATTCCACTGATGTTTAATAATGCTTTTGGAACTCTTCCATTGTTCTCATAATTCCGCTGATGTTTAGCAATGCTTTGGAACTCTTCCATTGTTCTCGGAATTCTGCTGACGTTTAAAAATGCTTTGGAACTCTTCCATTGTTCACGGAAATCTGCTAAAGTTTAAAAAGCTTTGGAACTCTTCCATTGTTCTGGGAATTCTTCTGAAGTTTAAAAAGCTTTGGAACTCTTCCATTGTTCTGGGAATTCTGCTGAAGATTAAAATTGCTTTGGTACTCTTCCATTGTTCTCGTAATTCTGCTGATGTTTAACAATGCTTTGGAACTCTTCCATTGTTCTCGGAATTCCGCTGATGTTTAACAATGCTTTGGAACTCTTCCATTGTTCTCTGAATTCCACTGTAGTTTCAAAATGCTTTGGAACCCTTCCATTGTTCTCGGAATTCCGCTGAAGTTTAAAAAGCTTTGGAACTCTTCCATTGTTCTCGGAATTCTGCTGAAGTTTAAAAATGCTTTGGAACTCTTCCATTGTTCACGGAAATCTGCTGAAGTTTAAAATGCTTTGGAACTCTTCCATTGTTCTGGGAATTCTTCTGAAGTTTAAAAAGCTTTGGAACTCTTCCATTGTTCTGGGAATTCTGCTGAAGATTAAAATTGCTTTGGTACTCTTCCATTGTTCTCTTAATTCTGCTGATGTTTAACAATGCTTTGGAACTCTTCCATTGTTCTCTGAATTCCACTGTAGTTTCAAAATGCTTTGGTACCCTTCCATTGTTCTCGGAATTCCGCTGAAGTTTAACAATGCTTTGGAACTCTTCTATTGTTATCGGAATTTTGCTGAAGTTTAAAAATGCTTTGGAACTCTTCCATTGTTCTCGGAATTCTGTAGTTTAAAAATGCTTTGGAACTTTTCCATTGTTCTCGGAATTCTGCTGAAGTTTAAAAAAGCTTTGGAACTCTTCCAATGTTCTCGGAATTCCGCTGATGTTTAATAATGCTTTTGGAACTCTTCCATTTTTCTCGGAATTCCGCTGATGTTTAACAATGCTTTGGAACTCTTCCATTGTTCTCGGAATTCTGGAGAAGTTTAAAAATGCTTTTGAACTCTTCCATTGTTCATGGAATTCTGCTGAAGTTTAAAAAGCTTTGGAACTCTTCCATTGTTCTGGGAATTCTGCTGAAGTTTAAAATTGCTTTGGAACTCTTCCATTGTCCTCGGAATTCCACTGATGTTTAATAATGCTTTTGGATCTCTTCCATTGTTCTCATAATTCCGCTGATGTTTAGCAATGCTTTGGAACTCTTCCATTGTTCTCGGAATTCTGCTGACGTTTAAAAATGCTTTGGAACTCTTAAATTGTTCACGGAAATCTGCTGAAGTTTAAAAAGCTTTGGAACTCTTCCATTGTTCTGGGAATTCTTCTGAAGTTTAAAAAGCTTTGGAGCTCTTCCATTGTTCTGGGAATTCTGCTGAAGATTAAAATTGCTTTGTTACTCTTCCATTGTTCTCGGAATTCTGCTGATGTTTAACAATGCTTTGAAACTCTTCCATTGTTCACGGAAATCTGCTGAAGTTTAAAAAGCTTTGGAACTCTTCCATTGTTCTGGGAATTCTTCTGAAGTTTAAAAAGCTTTGGAACTATTCCATTGTTCTGGGAATTCTGCTGAAGATTAATATTGCTTTGGTACTCTTCCATTGTTCTCTAAATTCTGCTGATGTTTAACAATGCTTTGGAACTCTTCCATTGTTCTCGGAATTCCGCTGATGTTTAACAATGCTTTGGAACTCTTCCATTGTTCTCTGAATTCCACTGTAGTTTCAAAATGCTTTGGAACCCTTCCATTGTTCTCGGAATTCCGCTGAAGTTTAACAATGCTTTGGAACTCTTCCATTGTTATCGGAATTCTGTTGAAGTTTAAAAATGCTTTGGAACTCTTCCATTTTTCACGGAATTCTGGTGAACTTTAAAAAGCTTTGGAACTCTTCCATTGATCTGGGAATTCTGCTGAAGTTTAAAAAGCTTTGGAACTCTTCCATTGTTCACGGAATTCTGCTGAAGTTTAAAAAGCTTTGGAACTCTTCCATTGTTCTGGGAATTCTGCTGAAGTTTAAAATTGCTTTGGAACTATTGTATTGTCCTCGGAATTCCACTGATGTTTAATAATGCTTTTGGAACTCTTCCATTGTTCTCTGAATTCCACTGTAGTTTCAAAATGCTTTGGAACCCTTCCATTGTTCTCGGAATTCCGCTGGAGTTTAACAATGCTTTGGAACTCTTCCATTGTTCTCTGAATTCCACTGTAGTTTCAAAATGCTTTGGAACCCTTCCATTGTTCTCGGAATTCCGCTGAAGTTTAACAATGCTTTGGAACTCTTCCATTGTTATCGGAATTCTGCTGAAGTTTAAAAATGCTTTGGAACTCTTCCATTGTTCTCGGAATTCTGCTGAAGTTTAAAAAAGCTTTGGAACTCTTCCAATGTTCTCAGAATTCCGCTGATGTTTAATAATGCTTTTGGAACTCTTCCATTTTTCTCGGAATTCCGCTGATGTTTAACAATGCTTTGGAACTCTTCCATTGTTCTCGGAATTCTGGTGAAGTTTAAAAAGTTTTGGAACTCTTCCATTGTTCTGGGATTTCTGCTGAAGTTTAAAATTGCTTTGGAACTCTTCCATTGTCCTCGGAATTCCACTGATGTTTAATAATGCTTTTGGAACTCTTCCATTGTTCTCATAATTCCGCTGATGTTTAACAATGCTTTGGATCTCTTCCATTGTTCTCTGAATTCCAATGTAGTTTCAAAATGCTTTGGAACCCTTCCATTGTTCTCGGAATTCCGCTGAAGTCTAACAATGCTTTGGAACTCTTCCATTGTTATCGGAATTCTGCTGAAGTTTAAAAATGCTTTGGAACTCTTCCATTGTTCTCGGAATTCTGCTGAAGTTTAAAAAAGCTTTGGAACTCTTCCAATGTTCTCGGAATTCCGCTGATGTTTAATAATGCTTTTGGAACTCTTCCATTTTTCTCGGAATTCCGCTGATGTTTAACAATGCTTTGGAACTCTTCCATTGTTCTTGGAATTCTGGTGAAGTTTAAAAAGCTTTGGAACTCTTCCATTGTTCTGGGATTTCTGCTGAAGTTTAAAATTGCTTTGGAACTCTTCCATTGTCCTCGGAATTCCACTGATGTTTAATAATGCTTTTGGAACTCTTCCATTGTTCTCATAATTCCGCTGATGTTTAACAATGCTTTGGATCTCTTCCATTGTTCTCTGAATTCCAATGTAGTTTCAAAATGCTTTGGAACCCTTCCATTGTTCTCGGAATTCCGCTGAAGTCTAACAATGCTTTGGAACTCTTCCATTGTTATCGGAATTCTGCTGAAGTTTAAAAATGCTTTGGAACTCTTCCATTGTTCTCGGAATTCTGCTGAAGTTTAAAAAAGCTTTGGAACTCTTCCAATGTTCTCGGAATTCCGCTGATGTTTAATAATGCTTTTGGAACTCTTCCATTTTTCTCGGAATTCCGCTGATGTTTAACAATGCTTTGGAACTCTTCCATTGTTCTCGGAATTCTGGAGAAGTTTAAAAATGCTTTTGAACTCTTCCATTGTTCATGGAATTCTGCTGAAGTTTAAAAAGCTTTGGAACTCTTCCATTGTTCTGGGAATTCTGCTGAAGTTTAAAATTGCTTTGGAACTCTTCCATTGTCCTCGGAATTCCACTGATGTTTAATAATGCTTTTGGATCTCTTCCATTGTTCTCATAATTCCGCTGATGTTTAGCAATGCTTTGGAACTCTTCCATTGTTCTCGGAATTCTGCTGACGTTTAAAAATGCTTTGGAACTCTTAAATTGTTCACGGAAATCTGCTGAAGTTTAAAAAGCTTTGGAACTCTTCCATTGTTCTGGGAATTCTTCTGAAGTTTAAAAAGCTTTGGAGCTCTTCCATTGTTCTGGGAATTCTGCTGAAGATTAAAATTGCTTTGTTACTCTTCCATTGTTCTCGGAATTCTGCTGATGTTTAACAATGCTTTGAAACTCTTCCATTGTTCACGGAAATCTGCTGAAGTTTAAAAAGCTTTGGAACTCTTCCATTGTTCTGGGAATTCTTCTGAAGTTTAAAAAGCTTTGGAACTATTCCATTGTTCTGGGAATTCTGCTGAAGATTAATATTGCTTTGGTACTCTTCCATTGTTCTCTAAATTCTGCTGATGTTTAACAATGCTTTGGAACTCTTCCATTGTTCTCGGAATTCCGCTGATGTTTAACAATGCTTTGGAACTCTTCCATTGTTCTCTGAATTCCACTGTAGTTTCAAAATGCTTTGGAACCCTTCCATTGTTCTCGGAATTCCGCTGAAGTTTAACAATGCTTTGGAACTCTTCCATTGTTATCGGAATTCTGTTGAAGTTTAAAAATGCTTTGGAACTCTTCCATTTTTCACGGAATTCTGGTGAACTTTAAAAAGCTTTGGAACTCTTCCATTGATCTGGGAATTCTGCTGAAGTTTAAAAAGCTTTGGAACTCTTCCATTGTTCACGGAATTCTGCTGAAGTTTAAAAAGCTTTGGAACTCTTCCATTGTTCTGGGAATTCTGCTGAAGTTTAAAATTGCTTTGGAACTATTGTATTGTCCTCGGAATTCCACTGATGTTTAATAATGCTTTTGGAACTCTTCCATTGTTCTCTGAATTCCACTGTAGTTTCAAAATGCTTTGGAACCCTTCCATTGTTCTCGGAATTCCGCTGGAGTTTAACAATGCTTTGGAACTCTTCCATTGTTCTCTGAATTCCACTGTAGTTTCAAAATGCTTTGGAACCCTTCCATTGTTCTCGGAATTCCGCTGAAGTTTAACAATGCTTTGGAACTCTTCCATTGTTATCGGAATTCTGCTGAAGTTTAAAAATGCTTTGGAACTCTTCCATTGTTCTCGGAATTCTGCTGAAGTTTAAAAAAGCTTTGGAACTCTTCCAATGTTCTCAGAATTCCGCTGATGTTTAATAATGCTTTTGGAACTCTTCCATTTTTCTCGGAATTCCGCTGATGTTTAACAATGCTTTGGAACTCTTCCATTGTTCTCGGAATTCTGGTGAAGTTTAAAAAGTTTTGGAACTCTTCCATTGTTCTGGGATTTCTGCTGAAGTTTAAAATTGCTTTGGAACTCTTCCATTGTCCTCGGAATTCCACTGATGTTTAATAATGCTTTTGGAACTCTTCCATTGTTCTCATAATTCCGCTGATGTTTAACAATGCTTTGGATCTCTTCCATTGTTCTCTGAATTCCAATGTAGTTTCAAAATGCTTTGGAACCCTTCCATTGTTCTCGGAATTCCGCTGAAGTCTAACAATGCTTTGGAACTCTTCCATTGTTATCGGAATTCTGCTGAAGTTTAAAAATCCTTTGGAACTCTTCCATTGTTCTCGGAATTCTGCTGATGTTTAACAATGCTTTGGAACTCTTCCATTGTTCTCGGAATTCCGCTGATGTTTAACAATGCTTTGGAACTCTTCCACTGTTCTCTGAATTCCACTGTAGTTTCAAAATGCTTTGGAACCCTTCCATTGTTCTCGGAATTCCGCTGAAGTTTAACAATGCTTTGGAACTCTTCCATTGTTATCGGAATTCTGCTGAAGTTTAAAAATGCTTTGGAACTCTTCCATTGTTCACGGAATTCTGCTGAAGTTTAAAAAGCTTTGGAACTCTTCCATTGTTCTCGGAATTCTGCTGAAGTTTAAAAATGCTTTGGAACTCTTCCATTGTTCACGGAAATCTGCTGAAGTTTAAAATGCTTTGGAACTCTTCCATTGTTCTGGGAATTCTTCTGAAGTTTAAAAAGCTTTGGAACTCTTCCATTGTTCTGGGAATTCTGCTGAAGATTAAAATTGCTTTGGTACTCTTCCATTGTTCTCTTAATTCTGCTGATGTTTAACAATGCTTTGGAACTCTTCCATTGTTCTCATAATTCCGCTGATGTTTAACAATGCTTCGGATCTCTTCCATTGTTCTCTGAATTCCAATGTAGTTTCAAAATGCTTTGGAACCCTTCCATTGTTCTCGGAATTCCGCTGAAGTCTAACAATGCTTTGGAACTCTTCCATTGTTATCGGAATTCTGCTGAAGTTTAAAAATGCTTTGGAACTCTTCCATTGTTCTCGGAATTCTGCTGAAGTTTAAAAATGCTTTGGAACTCTTCCATTGTTCTCGGAATTCTGCTGAAGTTTAAAAATGCTTTTGAACTTTTCCATTGTTCTCGGAATTCTGCTGAAGTTTAAAAAAGCTTTGGAACTCTTCCAATGTTCTCGGAATTCCGCTGATGTTTAATAATGTTTTTGGAACTCTTCCATTTTTCTCGGAATTCCGCTGATGTTTAACAGTGCTTTGGAACTTTTCCATTGTTCTCGGAATTCTGGTGAAGTTTAAAAATCCTTTGGAACTCTTCCATTGTTCATGGAATTCTGCTGAAGTTTAAAAAGCTTTGGAACTCTTCCATTGTTCTGGGAATTCTGCTGAAGTTTAAAATTGCTTTGGAACTCTTCCATTGTACTCGGAATTCCACTGATGTTTAATAATGCTTTTGGAACTCTTCCATTGTTCTCATAATTCCGCTGATGTTTAGCAATGCTTTGGAACTCTTCCATTGTTCTCGGAATTCTGCTGACGTTTAAAAATGCTTTGGAACTCTTCCATTGTTCACGGAAATCTGCTAAAGTTTAAAAAGCTTTGGAACTCTTCCATTGTTCTGGGAATTCTTCTGAAGTTTTAAAAGCTTTGGAACTCTTCCATTGTTCTGGGAATTCTGCTGAAGATTAAAATTTCTTTGGTACTCTTCCATTGTTCTCGTAATTCTGCTGATGTTTAACAATGCTTTGGAACTCTTCCATTGTTCTCGGAATTCCGCTGATGTTTAACAATGCTTTGGAACTCTTCCACTGTTCTCTGAATTCCACTGTAGTTTCAAAATGCTTTGGAACCCTTCCATTGTTCTCGGAATTCCGCTGAAGTTTAACAATGCTTTGGAACTCTTCCATTGTTATCGGAATTCTGCTGAAGTTTAAAAATGCTTTGGAACTCTTCCATTGTTCACGGAATTCTGCTGAAGTTTAAAAAGCTTTGGAACTCTTCCATTGTTCTCGGAATTCTGCTGAAGTTTAAAAATGCTTTGGAACTCTTCCATTGTTCACGGAAATCTGCTGAAGTTTAAAATGCTTTGGAACTCTTCCATTGTTCTGGGAATTCTTCTGAAGTTTAAAAAGCTTTGGAACTCTTCCATTGTTCTGGGAATTCTGCTGAAGATTAAAATTGCTTTGGTACTCTTCCATTGTTCTCTTAATTCTGCTGATGTTTAACAATGCTTTGGAACTCTTCCATTGTTCTCTGAATTCCACTGTAGTTTCAAAATGCTTTGGTACCCTTCCATTGTTCTCGGAATTCCGCTGAAGTTTAACAATGCTTTGGAACTCTTCTATTGTTATCGGAATTTTGCTGAAGTTTAAAAATGATTTGGAACTCTTCCATTGTTCTCGGAATTCTGTAGTTTAAAAATGCTTTGGAACTTTTCCATTGTTCTCGGAATTCTGCTGAAGTTTAAAAAAGCTTTGGAACTCTTCCAATGTTCTCGGAATTCCGCTGATGTTTAATAATGCTTTTGGAACTCTTCCATTTTTCTCGGAATTCCGCTGATGTTTAACAATGCTTTGGAACTCTTCCATTGTTCTCGGAATTCTGGAGAAGTTTAAAAATGCTTTGGAACTCTTCCATTGTTCATGGAATTCTGCTGAAGTTTAAAATTGCTTTGGAACTCTTCCATTGTCCTCGGAATTCCACTGATGTTTAGTAATGCTTTTGGATCTCTTCCATTGTTCTCATAATTCCGCTGATGTTTAGCAATGCTTTGGAACTCTTCCATTGTTCTCGGAATTCTGCTGACGTTTAAAAATGCTTTGGAACTCTTAAATTGTTCACGGAAATCTGCTGAAGTTTAAAAAGCTTTGGAACTCTTCCATTGTTCTGGGAATTCTTCTGAAGTTTAAAAAGCTTTGGAGCTCTTCCATTGTTCTGGGAATTCTGCTGAAGATTAAAATTGCTTTGGTACTCTTCCATTGTTCTCGGAATTCTGCTGATGTTTAACAATGCTTTGAAACTCTTCCATTGTTCACGGAAATCTGCTGAAGTTTAAAAAGCTTTGGAACTCTTCCATTGTTCTGGGAATTCTTCTGAAGTTTAAAAAGCTTTGGAACTATTCCATTGTTCTGGGAATTCTGCTGAAGATTAATATTGCTTTGGTACTCTTCCATTGTTCTCTAAATTCTGCTGATGTTTAACAATGCTTTGGAACTCTTCCATTGTTCTCGGAATTCCGCTGATGTTTAACAATGCTTTGGAACTCTTCCATTGTTCTCTGAATTCCACTGTAGTTTCAAAATGCTTTGGAACCCTTCCATTGTTCTCGGAATTCCGCTGAAGTTTAACAATGCTTTGGAACTCTTCCATTGTTATCGGAATTCTGCTGAAGTTTAAAAAGCTTTGGAACTCTTCCATTGTTCACGGAATTCTGCTGAAGTTTAAAAAGCTTTGGAACTCTTCCATTGTTCTGGGAATTCTGCTGAAGTTTAAAATTGCTTTGGAACTATTCCATTGTCCTCGGAATTCCACTGATGTTTAATAATGCTTTTGGAACTCTTCCATTGTTCTCATAATTTCGCTGATGTTTATCAATGCTTTGGAACTCTTCCATTGTTCTCGGAATTCTGGTGAAGTTTAAAAATGCTTTGGAACTCTTCCATTGTTCACGGAATTCTGCTGAAGTTTAAAAAGCTTTGGAACTCTTCCATTGTCCTGGGAATTCTACTGAAGTTTAAAATTGCTTTGGAACTCTTCCATTGTGCTCGGAATTCAGCTGATGTTTAATAATGCTTTTGGAACTCTTCCATTGTTCTCATAATTCCGCTGATGTTTAACAATGCTTTGGAACTCTTCCATTGTTCTCTGAATTCCAATGTAGTTTCAAAATGCTTTGGAACCCTTCCATTGTTCTCGGAATTCCGCTGAAGTCTAACAATGCTTTGGAACTCTTCCATTGTTATCGGAATTCTGCTGAAGTTTAAAAATGCTTTGGAACTCTTCCATTTTTCTCGGAATTCTGCTGAAGTTTAAAAATGCTTTGGAACTCTTCCATTGTTCTCGGAATTCTGCTGAAGTTTAAAAATGCTTTTGAACTTTTCCATTGTTCTCGGAATTCTGCTGAAGTTTAAAAAAGCTTTGGAACTCTTCCAATGTTCTCGGAATTCCGCTGATGTTTAAAAATGTTTTTGGAACTCTTCCATTTTTCTCGGAATTCCGCTGATGTTTAACAGTGCTTTGGAACTTTTCCATTGTTCTCGGAATTCTGGTGAAGTTTAAAAATCCTTTGGAACTCTTCCATTGTTCATGGAATTCTGCTGAAGTTTAAAAAGCTTTGGAACTCTTCCATTGTTCTGGGAATTCTGCTGAAGTTTAAAATTGCTTTGGAACTCTTCCATTGTACTCGGAATTCCACTGATGTTTAATAATGCTTTTGGAACTCTTCCATTGTTCTCATAATTCCGCTGATGTTTAACAATGCTTTGGAACTCTTCCATTGTTCTCGGAATTCCGCTGACGTTTAACAATGCTTTGGAACTCTTCCATTGTTCACGGAATTCTGCTGAAGTTTAAAAAGCTTTGGAACTCTTCCATTGTTCTGGGAATTCTGCTGAAGTTTAAAAAGCTTTGGAACTCTTCCATTGTTCTGGGAATTCTGCTGAAGTTTAAAATTGCTTTGGAACTCTTCCATTGTCCTCGGAATTCCACTGATGTTTAAAAATGCTTTTGGAACTCTTCCATTGTTCTCATAATTTCGCTGATGTTTAACAATGCTTTGGAACTCTTCCATTGTGCTCGGAATTCAGCTGATGTTTAATAATGCTTTTGGAACTCTTCCATTGTTCTCATAATTCCGCTGATGCTTAACAATGCTTTGGAACTCTTGCATTGTTCTAGGAATTCTGCTGAAGTTTAAAAATGCTTTGGAAATCTTCCATTGTTCACGGAAATCTGCTGAAGTTTAAAAAGCTTTGGAACTCTTCCATTGTTCTGGGAATTCTTCTGAAGTTTAAAAAGCTTTGGAAGTATTCCATTGTTCTGGGAATTCTGCTGAAGATTAAAATTGCTTTGGTACTCTTCCATTGTTCTCTAAATTCTGCTGATGTTTAACAATGCTTTGGAACTCTTCCATTGTTCTCGGAATTCCGCTGATGTTTAACAATGCTTTGGAACTCTTCCATTGTTCTCTGAATTCCACTGTAGTTTCAAAATGCTTTGGAACCCTTCCATTATTCTCGGAATTCCGCTGAAGTTTAACAATGCTTTGGAACTCTTCCATTGTTATCGGAATTCTCCTGAAGTTTAAAAATGCTTTGGAACTCTTCCATTTTTCACGGAATTCTGGTGAAGTTTAAAAAGCTTTGGAACTCTTCCATTGATCTGGGAATTCTGCTGAAGTTTAAAATTGCTTTGGAACTCTTCCATTGTTCACGGAATTCTGCTGAAGTTTAAAAAGCTTTGGAACTCTTCCATTGTTCTGGGAATTCTGCTGAAGTTTAAAATTGCTTTGGAACTATTCCATTGTCCTCGGAATTCCACTGATGTTTAATAATGCTTTTCGAACTCTTCCATTGTTCTCATAATTTCGCTGATGTTTATCAATGCTTTGGAACTCTTCCATTGATCTCGGAATTCTGGTGAAGATTAAAAATGCTTTGGAACTCTTCCATTGTTCACGGAATTCTGCTGAAGTTTAAAAAGCTTTGGAACTCTTCCATTGTTCTGGGAATGCTACTGAAGTTTAAAATTGCTTTGGAACTCTTCCATTGTGCTCGGAATTCAGCTGATGTTTAATAATGCTTTTGGAACTCTTCCATTGTTCTCATAATTCCGCTGATGTTTAACAATGCTTTGGAACTCTTCCATTGTTCTCGGAATTCTGCTGACGTTTAAAAATGCTTTGGAACTCTTCCTTTGTTCACGGAAATCTGCTGAAGTTTAAAAAGCTTTGGAACTCTTCCATTGTTCTGAGAATTCTTCTGAAGTTTAAAAAGATCTGGAACTCTTCCATTGTTCTGGGAATTCTGCTGAAGATTAAAATTGCTTTGGAACTGTTCCATTGTGCTCGGAATTCAGCTGATGTTTAATAATGCTTTTGGAACTCTTCCATTGTTCTCATAATTCCGCTGATGTTTAACAATGCTTTGGAACTCTTCCATTGTTCTCGGAATTCTGCTGAAGTTTAAAAATGCTTTGGAACTCTTCCATTGTTCACGGAAATCTGCTGAAGTTTAAAAAGCTTTGGAACTCTTCCATTGTTCTATGAATTCTTCTGAAGTTTAAAAAGCTTTGGAACTCTTCCATTGTTCTGGGAATTCTGCTGAAGATTAAAATTGCTTTGGTACTCTTCCATTGTTCTCGTATTTCTGCTGATGTTTAACAATGCTTTGGAACTCTTCCATTGTTCTCGGAATTCCGCTGATGTTTAACAATGCTTTGGAACTCTTCCATTGTTCTCTGAATTCCACTGTAGTTTCAAAATGCTTTGGAACCCTTCCATTGTTCTCGGAATTCCGCTGAAGTTTAACAATGCTTTGGAACTCTTCCATTGTTATCGGAATTCTGCTGAAGTTTAAAAATGCTTTGGAACTCTTCCATTGTTCACGGAATTCTGCTGAAGTTTAAAAAGCTTTGGAACTCTTCCATTGTTCTCGGAATTCTGCTGAAGTTTAAAAATGCTTTGGAACTCTTCCATTGTTCACGGAAATCTGCTGAAGTTTAAAATGCTTTGGAACTCTTCCATTGTTCTGGGAATTCTTCTGAAGTTTAAAAAGCTTTGGAACTCTTCCATTGTTCTGGGAATTCTGCTGAAGATTAAAATTGCTTTGGTACTCTTCCATTGTTCTCTTAATTCTGCTGATGTTTAACAATGCTTTGGAACTCTTCCATTGTTCTCTGAATTCCACTGTAGTTTCAAAATGCTTTGGTACCCTTCCATTGTTCTCGGAATTCCGCTGAAGTTTAACAATGCTTTGGAACTCTTCTATTGTTATCGGAATTTTGCTGAAGTTTAAAAATGCTTTGGAACTCTTCCATTGTTCTCAGAATTCTGTAGTTTAAAAATGCTTTGGAACTTTTCCATTGTTCTCGGAATTCTGCTGAAGTTTAAAAAAGCTTTGGAACTCTTCCAATGTTCTCGGAATTCCGCTGATGTTTAATAATGCTTTTTGGAACTCTTCCATTTTTCTCGGAATTCCGCTGATGTTTAACAATGCTTTGGAACTCTTCCATTGTTCTCGGAATTCTGGAGAAGTTTAAAAATGCTTTGGAACTCTTCCATTGTTCACGGAATTCTGCTGAAGTTTAAAAAGCTTTGGAACTCTTCCATTGTTCTGGGAATTCTGCTGAAGTTTAAAATTGCTTTGGTACTCTTCCATTGTGCTCGGAATTCCGCTGATGTTTAATAATGCTTTTGGAACTCTTCCATTGTTCTCATAATTCCGCTGATGTTTAACAATGCTTTGGAACTCTTCCATTGTTCTCTGAATTCCAATGTAGTTTCAAAATGCTTTGGAACCCTTCCATTGTTCTCGGAATTCTGCTGAAGTCTAACAATGCTTTGGAACTCTTCCATTGTTATCGGAATTCTGCTGAAGTTTAAAAATGCTTTGGAACTCTTCCATTGTTCTCGGAATTCTGCTGAAGTTTAAAAAAGCTTTGGAACTCTTCCAATGTTCTCGGAATTCCGCTGATGTTTAATAATGCTTTTGGAACTCTTCCATTTTTCTCGGAATTCCGCTGATGTTTAACAATGCTTTGGAACTCTTCCATTGTTCTTGGAATTCTGGTGAAGTTTAAAAAGCTTTGGAACTCTTCCATTGTTCTGGGAGTTCTGCTGAAGTTTAAAATTGCTTTGGAACTCTTCCATTGTCCTCGGAATTCCACTGATGTTTAATAATGCTTTTGGAACTCTTCCATTGTTCTCATAATTCCGCTGATGTTTAACAATGCTTTGGAACTCTTCCATTGTTCTCGGAATTCCGCTGATGTTTAACAATGCTTTGGAACTCTTCCATTGTTCTCGGAATTCTGGTGAAGTTTAAAAATGCTTTGGAACTCTTCCATTGTTCACGGAATTCTGCTGAAGTTTAAAAAGCTTTGGAACTCTTCCATTGTTCTGGGAATTCTGCTGAAGTTTAAAATTGCTTTGGTACTCTTCCATTGTGCTCGGAATTCCGCTGATGTTTAATAATGCTTTTGGAACTCTTCCATTGTTCTCATAATTCCGCTGATGTTTAACAATGCTTTGGAACCCTTCCATTGTTCTCGGAATTCCGCTGAAGTCTAACAATGCTTTGGAACTCTTCCATTGTTATCGGAATTCTGCTGAAGTTTAAAAATGCTTTGGAACTCTTCCATTGTTCTCGGAATTCTGCTGAAGTTTAAAAATGCTTTTGTACTTTTCCATTGTTCTCGGAATTCTGCTGAAGTTTAAAAAAGCTTTGGAACTCTTCCAATGTTCTCGGAATTCCGCTGATGTTTAATAATGCTTTTGGAACTCTTCCATTTTTCTCGGAATTCCGCTGATGTTTAACAGTGCTTTGGAACTTTTCCATTGTTCTCAGAATTCTGGTGAAGTTTAAAAATGCTTTGGAACTCTTCCATTGTTCATGGAATTCTGCTGAAGTTTAAAAAGCTTTGGAACTCTTCCATTGTTCTGGGAATTCTGCTGAAGTTTAAAATTGCTGTGGAACTCTTCCATTGTACTCGGAATTCCACTGATGTTTAATAATGCTTTTGGAACTCTTCCATTGTTCTCATAATTCCGCTGATGTTTAGCAATGCTTTGGAACTCTTCCATTGTTCTCGGAATTCTGCTGAAGTTTAAAAATGCTTTGGAACTCTTCCATTGTTCACGGAAATCTGCTGAAGTTTAAAAAGCTTTGGAACTCTTCCATTGTTCTGGGAATTCTGCTGAAGTTTAAAATTGCTGTGGAACTCTTCCATTGTACTCGGAATTCCACTGATGTTTAATAATGCTTTTGGAACTCTTCCATTGTTCTCATAATTCCGCTGATGTTTAGCAATGCTTTGGAACTCTTCCATTGTTCTCGGAATTCTGCTGAAGTTTAAAAATGCTTTGGAACTCTTCCATTGTTCACGGAAATCTGCTGAAGTTTAAAAAGCTTTGGAACTCTTCCATTGTTCTGGGAATTCTGCTGAAGTTTAAAATTGCTGTGGAACTCTTCCATTGTACTCGGAATTCCACTGATGTTTAATAATGCTTTTGGAACTCTTCCATTGTTCTCGTAATTCTGCTGATGTTTAACAATGCTTTGGAACTCTTCCATTGTTCTCGGAATTCCGCTGATGTTTAACAATGCTTTGGAACTCTTCCATTGTTCTCTGAATTCCACTGTAGTTTCAAAATGCTTTGGAAACCTTCCATTGTTCTCGGAATTCCGCTGAAGTTTAACAATGCTTTGGAACTCTTCCATTGTTATCGGAATTCTGCTGAAGTTTAAAAATGCTTTGGAACTCTTCCATTTTTCACGGAATTCTGGTGAAGTTTAAAAAGCTTTGGAACTCTTCCATTGTTCTAGGAATTCTGCTGAAGTTTAAAAATGCTTTGGAAATCTTCCATTGTTCACGGAAATCTGCTGAAGTTTAAAAAGCTTTGGAACTCTTCCATTGTTCTGGGAATTCTTCTGAAGTTTAAAAAGCTTTGGAAGTATTCCATTGTTCTGGGAATTCTGCTGAAGATTAAAATTGCTTTGGTACTCTTCCATTGTTCTCTAAATTCTGCTGATGTTTAACAATGCTTTGGAACTCTTCCATTGTTCTCGGAATTCCGCTGATGTTTAACAATGCTTTGGAACTCTTCCATTGTTCTCTGAATTCCACTGTAGTTTCAAAATGCTTTGGAACCCTTCCATTATTCTCGGAATTCCGCTGAAGTTTAACAATGCTTTGGAACTCTTCCATTGTTATCGGAATTCTGCTGAAGTTTAAAAATGCTTTGGAACTCTTCCATTTTTCACGGAATTCTGGTGAAGTTTAAAAAGCTTTGGAACTCTTCCATTGTTCTGGGAATTCTGCTGAAGTTTAAAATTGCTTTGGTACTCTTCCATTGTGCTCGGAATTCCGCTGATGTTTAATAATGCTTTTGGAACTCTTCCATTGTTCTCATAATTCCGCTGATGTTTAACAATGCTTTGGAACTCTTCCATTGTTCTCTGAATTCCAATGTAGTTTCAAAATGCTTTGGAACCCTTCCATTGTTCTCGGAATTCTGCTGAAGTCTAACAATGCTTTGGAACTCTTCCATTGTTATCGGAATTCTGCTGAAGTTTAAAAATGCTTTGGAACTCTTCCATTGTTCTCGGAATTCTGCTGAAGTTTAAAAAAGCTTTGGAACTCTTCCAATGTTCTCGGAATTCCGCTGATGTTTAATAATGCTTTTGGAACTCTTCCATTTTTCTCGGAATTCCGCTGATGTTTAACAATGCTTTGGAACTCTTCCATTGTTCTTGGAATTCTGGTGAAGTTTAAAAAGCTTTGGAACTCTTCCATTGTTCTGGGAGATCTGCTGAAGTTTAAAATTGCTTTGGAACTCTTCCATTGTCCTCGGAATTCCACTGATGTTTAATAATGCTTTTGGAACTCTTCCATTGTTCTCATAATTCCGCTGATGTTTAACAATGCTTTGGAACTCTTCCATTGTTCTCGGAATTCCGCTGATGTTTAACAATGCTTTGGAACTCTTCCATTGTTCTCGGAATTCTGGTGAAGTTTAAAAATGCTTTGGAACTCTTCCATTGTTCACGGAATTCTGCTGAAGTTTAAAAAGCTTTGGAACTCTTCCATTGTTCTGGGAATTCTGCTGAAGTTTAAAATTGCTTTGGTACTCTTCCATTGTGCTCGGAATTCCGCTGATGTTTAATAATGCTTTTGGAACTCTTCCATTGTTCTCATAATTCCGCTGATGTTTAACAATGCTTTGGAACCCTTCCATTGTTCTCGGAATTCCGCTGAAGTCTAACAATGCTTTGGAACTCTTCCATTGTTATCGGAATTCTGCTGAAGTTTAAAAATGCTTTGGAACTCTTCCATTGTTCTCGGAATTCTGCTGAAGTTTAAAAATGCTTTTGTACTTTTCCATTGTTCTCGGAATTCTGCTGAAGTTTAAAAAAGCTTTGGAACTCTTCCAATGTTCTCGGAATTCCGCTGATGTTTAATAATGCTTTTGGAACTCTTCCATTTTTCTCGGAATTCCGCTGATGTTTAACAGTGCTTTGGAACTTTTCCATTGTTCTCAGAATTCTGGTGAAGTTTAAAAATGCTTTGGAACTCTTCCATTGTTCATGGAATTCTGCTGAAGTTTAAAAAGCTTTGGAACTCTTCCATTGTTCTGGGAATTCTGCTGAAGTTTAAAATTGCTTTGGAACTCTTCCATTGTACTCGGAATTCCACTGATGTTTAATAATGCTTTTGGAACTCTTCCATTGTTCTCATAATTCCGCTGATGTTTAGCAATGCTTTGGAACTCATCCATTGTTCTCGGAATTCTGCTGACGTTTAAAAATGCTTTGGAACTCTTCCATTGTTCACGGAAATCTGCTAATGTTTAAAAAGCTTTGGAACTCTTCCATTGTTCTGGGAATTCTTCTGAAGTTTAAAAAGCTTTGGAACTCTTCCATTGTTCTGGGAATTCTGCTGAAGATTAAAATTGCTTTGGTACTCTTCCATTGTTCTCGTAATTCTGCTGATGTTTAACAATGCTTTGGAACTCTTCCATTGTTCTCGGAATTCCGCTGATGTTTAACAATGCTTTGGAACTCTTCCATTGTTCTCTGAATTCCACTGTAGTTTCAAAATGCTTTGGAACCCTTCCATTGTTCTCGGAATTCCGCTGAAGTTTAACAATGCTTTGGAACTCTTCCATTATTATCGGAATTCTGCTGAGGTTTAAAAATGCTTTGGAACTCTTCCATTGTTCACGGAATTCTGCTGAAGTTTAAAAAGCTTTGGAACTCTTCCATTGTTCTCGGAATTCTGCTGAAGTATAAAAATGCTTTGGAACTCTTCCGATGTTCACGGAAATCTGCTGAAGTTTAAAATGCTTTGGAACTCTTCCATTGTTCTGGGAATTCTTCTGAAGTTTAAAAAGCTTTGGAACTCTTCCATTGTTCTGGGAATTCTGCTGAAGATTAAAATTGCTTTGGTACTCTTCCATTGTTCTCTTAATTCTGCTGATGTTTAACAATGCTTTGGAACTCTTCCATTGTTCTCTGAATTCCACTGTAGTTTCAAAATGCTTTGGTACCCTTCCATTGTTCTCGGAATTCCGCTGAAGTTTAACAATGCTTTGGAACTCTTCTATTGTTATCGGAATTTTGCTGAAGTTTAAAAATGCTTTGGAACTCTTCCATTGTTCTCGGAATTCTGTAGTTTAAAAATGCTTTTTAACTTTTCCATTGTTCTCGGAATTCTGCTGAAGTTTAAAAAAGCTTTGGAACTCTTCCAATGTTCTCGGAATTCCGCTGATGTTTAATAATGCTTTTGGAACTCTTCCATTTTTCTCGGAATTCCGCTGATGTTTAACAATGCTTTGGAACTCTTCCATTGTTCTTGGAATTCTGGTGAAGTTTAAAAAGCTTTGGAACTCTTCCATTGTTCTGGGAGTTCTGCTGAAGTTTAAAATTGCTTTGGAACTCTTCCATTGTTCTCGGAATTCTGGAGAAGTTTAAAAATGCTTTGGAACTCTTCCATTGTTCATGGAATTCTGCTGAAGTTTAAAAAGCTTTGGAACTCTTCCATTGTTCTGGGAATTCTGCTGAAGATTAAAATTGCTTTGGTACTCTTCCATTGTTCTCGTAATTATGCTGATGTTTAACAATGCTTTGGAACTCTTCCATTGTTCTCGGAATTCCGCTGATGTTTACCAATGCTTTGGAACTCTTCCATTGTTCTCTGAATTCCACTGTAGTTTCAAAATGCTTTGGAACCCTTCCATTGTTCTCGGAATTCCGCTGAAGTTTAACAATGCTTTAGAACTCTTCCATTATTATCGGAATTCTGCTGAAGTTTAAAAATGCTTTGGAACTCTTCCATTGTTCTCGGAATTCTGCTGAAGTTTAAAAATGCTTTTGAACTTTTCCATTGTTCTTGGAATTCTGGTGAAGTTTAAAAAGCTTTGGAACTCTTCCATGGTTCTGGGAGTTCTGCTGAAGTTTAAAATTGCTTTGGAACTCTTCCATTGTCCTCGGAATTCCACTGATGTTTAATAATGCTTTTGGAACTCTTCCATTGTTCTCATAATTCCGCTGATGTTTAGCAATGCTTTGGAACTCTTCCATTGTTCTCATAATTCTGCTGATGTTTAACAATGCTTTGGAATTTTTCCATTGTTCTCGGAATTCTGGTGAAGTTTAAAAATGCTTTGGAACTCTTCCATTGTTCATGGAATTCTGCTGAAGTTTAAAAAGCTTTGGAACTCTTCCATTGTTCTGGGAATTCTGCTGAAGTTTAAAATTGCTCTGGAACTCTTCCATTGTACTCGGAATTCCACTGATGTTTAATAATGCTTTTGGAACTCTTCCATTGTTCTCATAATTCCGCTGATGTTTAGCAATGCTTTGGAACTCTTCCATTGTTCTCGGAATTCTGCTGAAGTTTAAAAATGCTTTGGAACTCTTCCATTGTTCACGGAAATCTGCTGAAGTTTAAAAAGCTTTGGAACTCTTCCATTGTTCTGGGAATTCTGCTGAAGTTTAAAATTGCTGTGGAACTCTTCCATTGTACTCGGAATTCCACTGATGTTTAATAATGCTTTTGGAACTCTTCCATTGTTCTCGTAATTCTGCTGATGTTTAACAATGCTTTGGAACTCTTCCATTGTTCTCGGAATTCCGCTGATGTTTAACAATGCTTTGGAACTCTTCCATTGTTCTCTGAATTCCACTGTAGTTTCAAAATGCTTTGGAAACCTTCCATTGTTCTCGGAATTCCGCTGAAGTTTAACAATGCTTTGGAACTCTTCCATTGTTATCGGAATTCTGCTGAAGTTTAAAAATGCTTTGGAACTCTTCCATTTTTCACGGAATTCTGCTGAAGTTTAAAAAGCTTTGGAACTCTTCCATTGTTCTAGGAATTCTGCTGAAGTTTAAAAATGCTTTGGAAATCTTCCATTGTTCACGGAAATCTGCTGAAGTTTAAAAAGCTTTGGAACTCTTCCATTGTTCTGGGAATTCTTCTGAAGTTTAAAAAGCTTTGGAAGTATTCCATTGTTCTGGGAATTCTGCTGAAGATTAAAATTGCTTTGGTACTCTTCCATTGTTCTCTACATTCTGCTGATGTTTAACAATGCTTTGGAACTCTTCCATTGTTCTCGGAATTCCGCTGATGTTTAACAATGCTTTGGAACTCTTCCATTGTTCTCTGAATTCCACTGTAGTTTCAAAATGCTTTGGAACCCTTCCATTATTCTCGGAATTCCGCTGAAGTTTAACAATGCTTTGGAACTCTTCCATTGTTATCGGAATTCTGCTGAAGTTTAAAAATGCTTTGGAACTCTTCCATTTTTCACGGAATTCTGGTGAAGTTTAAAAAGCTTTGGAACTCTTCCATTGATCTGGGAATTCTGCTGAAGTTTAAAATGGCTTTGGAACTCTTCCATTGTTCACGGAATTCTGCTGAAGTTTAAAAAGCTTTGGAACTCTTCCATTGTTCTGGGAATTCTGCTGAAGTTTAAAATTGCTTTGGAACTATTCCATTGTCCTCGGAATTCCACTGATGTTAAATAATGCTTTTCGAACTCTTCCATTGTTCTCATAATTTCGCTGATGTTTATCAATGCTTTGGAACTCTTCCATTGATCTCGGAATTCTGCTGAAGTTTAAAAAAGCTTTGGAACTCTTCCAATGTTCTCGGAATTCCGCTGATGTTTAATAATGCTTTTGGAACTCTTCCATTTTTCTCGGAATTCCGCTGATGTTTAACAATGTTTTGGAACTCTTCCATTGTTCTTGGAATTCTGGTGAAGTTTAAAAAGCTTTGGAACTCTTCCATTGTTCTGGGAGTTCTGCTGAAGTTTAAAATTGCTTTGGAACTCTTCCATTGTCCTCGGAATTCCACTGATGTTTAATAATGCTTTTGGAACTCTTCCATTGTTCTCATAATTCCGCTGATGTTTAACAATGCTTTGGAACTCTTCCATTGTTCTCGGAATTCCGCTGATGTTTAACAATGCTTTGGAACTCTTCCATTGTTCTCGGAATTCTGGTGAAGTTTAAAAATGCTTTGGAACTCTTCCATTGTTCACGGAATTCTGCTGAAGTTTAAAAAGCTTTGGAACTCTTCCATTGTTCTGGGAATTCTGCTGAAGTTTAAAATTGCTTTGGTACTCTTCCATTGTGCTCGGAATTCCGCTGATGTTTAATAATGCTTTTGGAACTCTTCCATTGTTCTCATAATTCCGCTGATGTTTAACAATGCTTTGGAACCCTTCCATTGTTCTCGGAATTCCGCTGAAGTCTAACAATGCTTTGGAACTCTTCCATTGTTATCGGAATTCTGCTGAAGTTTAAAAATGCTTTGGAACTCTTCCATTGTTCTCGGAATTCTGCTGAAGTTTAAAAATGCTTTTGTACTTTTCCATTGTTCTCGGAATTCTGCTGAAGTTTAAAAAAGCTTTGGAACTCTTCCAATGTTCTCGGAATTCCGCTGATGTTTAATAATGCTTTTGGAACTCTTCCATTTTTCTCGGAATTCCGCTGATGTTTAACAGTGCTTTGGAACTTTTCCATTGTTCTCAGAATTCTGGTGAAGTTTAAAAATGCTTTGGAACTCTTCCATTGTTCATGGAATTCTGCTGAAGTTTAAAAAGCTTTGGAACTCTTCCATTGTTCTGGGAATTCTGCTGAAGTTTAAAATTGCTTTGGAACTCTTCCATTGTACTCGGAATTCCACTGATGTTTAATAATGCTTTTGGAACTCTTCCATTGTTCTCATAATTCCGCTGATGTTTAGCAATGCTTTGGAACTCTTCCATTGTTCTCATAATTCTGCTGATGTTTAACAATGCTTTGGAACTTTTCCATTGTTCTCGGAATTCTGGTGAAGTTTAAAAATGCTTTGGAACTCTTCCATTGTTCACGGAATTCTGCTGAAGTTTAAAAAGCTTTGGAACTCTTCCATTGTTCTGGGAATTCAGCTGAAGTTTAAAATTGCTGTGGAACTCTTCCATTGTACTCGGAATTCCACTGATGTTTAATAATGCTTTTGGAACTCTTCCATTGTTCTCATAATTCCGCTGATGTTTAGCAATGCTTTGGAACTCTTCCATTGTTCTCGGAATTCTGCTGAAGTTTAAAAATGCTTTGGAACTCTTCCATTGTTCACGGAAATCTGCTGAAGTTTAAAAAGCTTTGGAACTCTTCCATTGTTCTGGGAATTCTGCTGAAGTTTAAAATTGCTGTGGAACTCTTCCATTGTACTCGGAATTCCACTGATGTTTAATAATGCTTTTGGAACTCTTCCATTGTTCTCGTAATTCTGCTGATGTTTAACAATGCTTTGGAACTCTTCCATTGTTCTCGGAATTCCGCTGATGTTTAACAATGCTTTGGAACTCTTCCATTGTTCTCTGAATTCCACTGTAGTTTCAAAATGCTTTGGAAACCTTCCATTGTTCTCGGAATTCCGCTGAAGTTTAACAATGCTTTGGAACTCTTCCATTGTTATCGGAATTCTGCTGAAGTTTAAAAATGCTTTGGAACTCTTCCATTTTTCACGGAATTCTGCTGAAGTTTAAAAAGCTTTGGAACTCTTCCATTGTTCTAGGAATTCTGCTGAAGTTTAAAAATGCTTTGGAAATCTTCCATTGTTCACGGAAATCTGCTGAAGTTTAAAAAGCTTTGGAACTCTTCCATTGTTCTGGGAATTCTTCTGAAGTTTAAAAAGCTTTGGAAGTATTCCATTGTTCTGGGAATTCTGCTGAAGATTAAAATTGCTTTGGTACTCTTCCATTGTTCTCTAAATTCTGCTGATGTTTAACAATGCTTTGGAACTCTTCCATTGTTCTCGGAATTCCGCTGATGTTTAACAATGCTTTGGAACTCTTCCATTGTTCTCTGAATTCCACTGTAGTTTCAAAATGCTTTGGAACCCTTCCATTATTCTCGGAATTCCGCTGAAGTTTAACAATGCTTTGGAACTCTTCCATTGTTATCGGAATTCTGCTGAAGTTTAAAAATGCTTTGGAACTCTTCCATTTTTCACGGAATTCTGGTGAAGTTTAAAAAGCTTTGGAACTCTTCCATTGTTCTGGGAATTCTGCTGAAGTTTAAAATTGCTTTGGTACTCTTCCATTGTGCTCGGAATTCCGCTGATGTTTAATAATGCTTTTGGAACTCTTCCATTGTTCTCATAATTCCGCTGATGTTTAACAATGCTTTGGAACTCTTCCATTGTTCTCTGAATTCCAATGTAGTTTCAAAATGCTTTGGAACCCTTCCATTGTTCTCGGAATTCTGCTGAAGTCTAACAATGCTTTGGAACTCTTCCATTGTTATCGGAATTCTGCTGAAGTTTAAAAATGCTTTGGAACTCTTCCATTGTTCTCGGAATTCTGCTGAAGTTTAAAAAAGCTTTGGAACTCTTCCAATGTTCTCGGAATTCCGCTGATGTTTAATAATGCTTTTGGAACTCTTCCATTTTTCTCGGAATTCCGCTGATGTTTAACAATGCTTTGGAACTCTTCCATTGTTCTTGGAATTCTGGTGAAGTTTAAAAAGCTTTGGAACTCTTCCATTGTTCTGGGAGATCTGCTGAAGTTTAAAATTGCTTTGGAACTCTTCCATTGTCCTCGGAATTCCACTGATGTTTAATAATGCTTTTGGAACTCTTCCATTGTTCTCATAATTCCGCTGATGTTTAACAATGCTTTGGAACTCTTCCATTGTTCTCGGAATTCCGCTGATGTTTAACAATGCTTTGGAACTCTTCCATTGTTCTCGGAATTCTGGTGAAGTTTAAAAATGCTTTGGAACTCTTCCATTGTTCACGGAATTCTGCTGAAGTTTAAAAAGCTTTGGAACTCTTCCATTGTTCTGGGAATTCTGCTGAAGTTTAAAATTGCTTTGGTACTCTTCCATTGTGCTCGGAATTCCGCTGATGTTTAATAATGCTTTTGGAACTCTTCCATTGTTCTCATAATTCCGCTGATGTTTAACAATGCTTTGGAACCCTTCCATTGTTCTCGGAATTCCGCTGAAGTCTAACAATGCTTTGGAACTCTTCCATTGTTATCGGAATTCTGCTGAAGTTTAAAAATGCTTTGGAACTCTTCCATTGTTCTCGGAATTCTGCTGAAGTTTAAAAATGCTTTTGTACTTTTCCATTGTTCTCGGAATTCTGCTGAAGTTTAAAAAAGCTTTGGAACTCTTCCAATGTTCTCGGAATTCCGCTGATGTTTAATAATGCTTTTGGAACTCTTCCATTTTTCTCGGAATTCCGCTGATGTTTAACAGTGCTTTGGAACTTTTCCATTGTTCTCAGAATTCTGGTGAAGTTTAAAAATGCTTTGGAACTCTTCCATTGTTCATGGAATTCTGCTGAAGTTTAAAAAGCTTTGGAACTCTTCCATTGTTCTGGGAATTCTGCTGAAGTTTAAAATTGCTTTGGAACTCTTCCATTGTACTCGGAATTCCACTGATGTTTAATAATGCTTTTGGAACTCTTCCATTGTTCTCATAATTCCGCTGATGTTTAGCAATGCTTTGGAACTCTTCCATTGTTCTCGGAATTCTGCTGACGTTTAAAAATGCTTTGGAACTCTTCCATTGTTCACGGAAATCTGCTAAAGTTTAAAAAGCTTTGGAACTCTTCCATTGTTCTGGGAATTCTTCTGAAGTTTAAAAAGCTTTGGAACTCTTCCATTGTTCTGGGAATTCTGCTGAAGATTAAAATTGCTTTGGTACTCTTCCATTGTTCTCGTAATTCTGCTGATGTTTAACAATGCTTTGGAACTCTTCCATTGTTCTCGGAATTCCGCTGATGTTTAACAATGCTTTGGAACTCTTCCATTGTTCTCTGAATTCCACTGTAGTTTCAAAATGCTTTGGAACCCTTCCATTGTTCTCGGAATTCCGCTGAAGTTTAACAATGCTTTGGAACTCTTCCATTATTATCGGAATTCTGCTGAGGTTTAAAAATGCTTTGGAACTCTTCCATTGTTCACGGAATTCTGCTGAAGTTTAAAAAGCTTTGGAACTCTTCCATTGTTCTCGGAATTCTGCTGAAGTATAAAAATGCTTTGGAACTCTTCCGATGTTCACGGAAATCTGCTGAAGTTTAAAATGCTTTGGAACTCTTCCATTGTTCTGGGAATTCTTCTGAAGTTTAAAAAGCTTTGGAACTCTTCCATTGTTCTGGGAATTCTGCTGAAGATTAAAATTGCTTTGGTACTCTTCCATTGTTCTCTTAATTCTGCTGATGTTTAACAATGCTTTGGAACTCTTCCATTGTTCTCTGAATTCCACTGTAGTTTCAAAATGCTTTGGTACCCTTCCATTGTTCTCGGAATTCCGCTGAAGTTTAACAATGCTTTGGAACTCTTCTATTGTTATCGGAATTTTGCTGAAGTTTAAAAATGCTTTGGAACTCTTCCATTGTTCTCGGAATTCTGTAGTTTAAAAATGCTTTTTAACTTTTCCATTGTTCTCGGAATTCTGCTGAAGTTTAAAAAAGCTTTGGAACTCTTCCAATGTTCTCGGAATTCCGCTGATGTTTAATAATGCTTTTGGAACTCTTCCATTTTTCTCGGAATTCCGCTGATGTTTAACAATGCTTTGGAACTCTTCCATTGTTCTCGGAATTCTGGAGAAGTTTAAAAATGCTTTGGAACTCTTCCATTGTTCATGGAATTCTGCTGAAGTTTAAAAAGCTTTGGAACTCTTCCATTGTTCTGGGAATTCTGCTGAAGATTAAAATTGCTTTGGTACTCTTCCATTGTTCTCGTAATTATGCTGATGTTTAACAATGCTTTGGAACTCTTCCATTGTTCTCGGAATTCCGCTGATGTTTACCAATGCTTTGGAACTCTTCCATTGTTCTCTGAATTCCACTGTAGTTTCAAAATGCTTTGGAACCCTTCCATTGTTCTCGGAATTCCGCTGAAGTTTAACAATGCTTTAGAACTCTTCCATTATTATCGGAATTCTGCTGAAGTTTAAAAATGCTTTGGAACTCTTCCATTGTTCTCGGAATTCTGCTGAAGTTTAAAAATGCTTTTGAACTTTTCCATTGTTCTTGGAATTCTGGTGAAGTTTAAAAAGCTTTGGAACTCTTCCATGGTTCTGGGAGTTCTGCTGAAGTTTAAAATTGCTTTGGAACTCTTCCATTGTCCTCGGAATTCCACTGATGTTTAATAATGCTTTTGGAACTCTTCCATTGTTCTCATAATTCCGCTGATGTTTAGCAATGCTTTGGAACTCTTCCATTGTTCTCATAATTCTGCTGATGTTTAACAATGCTTTGGAATTTTTCCATTGTTCTCGGAATTCTGGTGAAGTTTAAAAATGCTTTGGAACTCTTCCATTGTTCATGGAATTCTGCTGAAGTTTAAAAAGCTTTGGAACTCTTCCATTGTTCTGGGAATTCTGCTGAAGTTTAAAATTGCTGTGGAACTCTTCCATTGTACTCGGAATTCCACTGATGTTTAATAATGCTTTTGGAACTCTTCCATTGTTCTCATAATTCCGCTGATGTTTAGCAATGCTTTGGAACTCTTCCATTGTTCTCGGAATTCTGCTGAAGTTTAAAAATGCTTTGGAACTCTTCCATTGTTCACGGAAATCTGCTGAAGTTTAAAAAGCTTTGGAACTCTTCCATTGTTCTGGGAATTCTGCTGAAGTTTAAAATTGCTGTGGAACTCTTCCATTGTACTCGGAATTCCACTGATGTTTAATAATGCTTTTGGAACTCTTCCATTGTTCTCGTAATTCTGCTGATGTTTAACAATGCTTTGGAACTCTTCCATTGTTCTCGGAATTCCGCTGATGTTTAACAATGCTTTGGAACTCTTCCATTGTTCTCTGAATTCCACTGTAGTTTCAAAATGCTTTGGAAACCTTCCATTGTTCTCGGAATTCCGCTGAAGTTTAACAATGCTTTGGAACTCTTCCATTGTTATCGGAATTCTGCTGAAGTTTAAAAATGCTTTGGAACTCTTCCATTTTTCACGGAATTCTGCTGAAGTTTAAAAAGCTTTGGAACTCTTCCATTGTTCTAGGAATTCTGCTGAAGTTTAAAAATGCTTTGGAAATCTTCCATTGTTCACGGAAATCTGCTGAAGTTTAAAAAGCTTTGGAACTCTTCCATTGTTCTGGGAATTCTTCTGAAGTTTAAAAAGCTTTGGAAGTATTCCATTGTTCTGGGAATTCTGCTGAAGATTAAAATTGCTTTGGTACTCTTCCATTGTTCTCTACATTCTGCTGATGTTTAACAATGCTTTGGAACTCTTCCATTGTTCTCGGAATTCCGCTGATGTTTAACAATGCTTTGGAACTCTTCCATTGTTCTCTGAATTCCACTGTAGTTTCAAAATGCTTTGGAACCCTTCCATTATTCTCGGAATTCCGCTGAAGTTTAACAATGCTTTGGAACTCTTCCATTGTTATCGGAATTCTGCTGAAGTTTAAAAATGCTTTGGAACTCTTCCATTTTTCACGGAATTCTGGTGAAGTTTAAAAAGCTTTGGAACTCTTCCATTGATCTGGGAATTCTGCTGAAGTTTAAAATGGCTTTGGAACTCTTCCATTGTTCACGGAATTCTGCTGAAGTTTAAAAAGCTTTGGAACTCTTCCATTGTTCTGGGAATTCTGCTGAAGTTTAAAATTGCTTTGGAACTATTCCATTGTCCTCGGAATTCCACTGATGTTTAATAATGCTTTTCGAACTCTTCCATTGTTCTCATAATTTCGCTGATGTTTATCAATGCTTTGGAACTCTTCCATTGATCTCGGAATTCTGGTGAAGATTAAAAATGCTTTGGAACTCTTCCATTGTTCACGGAATTCTGCTGAAGTTTAAAAAGCTTTGGAACTCTTCCATTGTTCTGGGAATTCTACTGAAGTTTAAAATTGCTTTGGAACTCTTCCATTGTGCTCGGAATTCAGCTGATGTTTAATAATGCTTTTGGAACTCTTCCATTGTTCTCATAATTCCGCTGATGTTTAACAATGCTTTGGAACTCTTCCATTGTTCTCGGAATTCTGCTGACATTTAAAAATGCTTTGGAACTCTTCCTTTGTTCACGGAAATCTGCTGAAGTTTAAAAAGCTTTGGAACTCTTCCATTGTTCTGAGAATTCTTCTGAAGTTTAAAAAGATCTGGAACTCTTCCATTGTTCTGGGAATTCTGCTGAAGATTAAAATTGCTTTGGAACTCTTCCATTGTGCTCGGAATTCAGCTGATGTTTAATAATGCTTTTGGAACTCTTCCATTGTTCTCATAATTCCGCTGATGTTTAACAATGCTTTGGAACTCTTCCATTGTTCTCGGAATTCTGCTGAAGTTTAACAATGCTTTAGAACTCTTCCATTATTATCGGAATTCTGCTGAAGTTTAAAAATGCTTTGGAACTCTTCCATTGTTCTCGGAATTCTGCTGAAGTTTAAAAAGCTTTGGAACTCTTCCATTGTTCTATGAATTCTTCTGAAGTTTAAAAAGCTTTGGAACTCTTCCATTGTTCTGGGAATTCTGCTGAAGTTTAAAATTGCTGTGGAACTCTTCCATTGTACTCGGAATTCCACTGATGTTTAACAATGCTTTGGAACTCTTCCATTGTTCACGGAATTCTGCTGAAGTTTAAAAAGCTTTGGAACTCTTCCATTGTTCTGGGAATTCTGCTGAAGTTTAAAAAGCTTTGGAACTCTTCCATTGTTCTGGGAATTCTGCTGAAGTTTAAAATTGCTTTGGAACTCTTCCATTGTCCTCGGAATTCCACTGATGTTTAAAAATGCTTTTGGAACTCTTCCATTGTTCTCATAATTTCGCTGATGTTTAACAATGCTTTGGAACTCTTCCATTGTGCTCGGAATTCAGCTGATGTTTAATAATGCTTTTGGAACTCTTCCATTGTTCTCATAATTCCGCTGATGCTTAACAATGCTTTGGAACTCTTGCATTGTTCTAGGAATTCTGCTGAAGTTTAAAAATGCTTTGGAAATCTTCCATTGTTCACGGAAATCTGCTGAAGTTTAAAAAGCTTTGGAACTCTTCCATTGTTCTGGGAATTCTTCTGAAGTTTAAAAAGCTTTGGAAGTATTCCATTGTTCTGGGAATTCTGCTGAAGATTAAAATTGCTTTGGTACTCTTCCATTGTTCTCTAAATTCTGCTGATGTTTAACAATGCTTTGGAACTCTTCCATTGTTCTCGGAATTCCGCTGATGTTTAACAATGCTTTGGAACTCTTCCATTGTTCTCTGAATTCCACTGTAGTTTCAAAATGCTTTGGAACCCTTCCATTATTCTCGGAATTCCGCTGAAGTTTAACAATGCTTTGGAACTCTTCCATTGTTATCGGAATTCTGCTGAAGTTTAAAAATGCTTTGGAACTCTTCCATTTTTCACGGAATTCTGGTGAAGTTTAAAAAGCTTTGGAACTCTTCCATTGATCTGGGAATTCTGCTGAAGTTTAAAATTGCTTTGGAACTCTTCCATTGTTCACGGAATTCTGCTGAAGTTTAAAAAGCTTTGGAACTCTTCCATTGTTCTGGGAATTCTGCTGAAGTTTAAAATTGCTTTGGAACTATTCCATTGTCCTCGGAATTCCACTGATGTTTAATAATGCTTTTGGAACTCTTCCATTGTTCTCATAATTTCGCTGATGTTTATCAATGCTTTGGAACTCTTCCATTGATCTCGGAATTCTGGTGAAGATTAAAAATGCTTTGGAACTCTTCCATTGTTCACGGAATTCTGCTGAAGTTTAAAAAGCTTTGGAACTGTTCCATTGTTCTGGGAATTCTACTGAAGTTTAAAATTGCTTTGGAACTCTTCCATTGTGCTCGGAATTCAGCTGATGTTTAATAATGCTTTTGGAACTCTTCCATTGTTCTCATAATTCCGCTGATGTTTAACAATGCTTTGGAACTCTTCCATTGTTCTCGGAATTCTGCTGACGTTTAAAAATGCTTTGGAACTCTTCCTTTGTTCACGGAAATCTGCTGAAGTTTAAAAAGCTTTGGAACTCTTCCATTGTTCTGAGAATTCTTCTGAAGTTTAAAAAGATCTGGAACTCTTCCATTGTTCTGGGAATTCTGCTGAAGATTAAAATTGCTTTGGAACTCTTCCATTGTGCTCGGAATTCAGCTGATGTTTAATAATGCTTTTGGAACTCTTCCATTGTTCTCATAATTCCGCTGATGTTTAACAATGCTTTGGAACTCTTCCATTGTTCTCGGAATTCTGCTGAAGTTTAAAAATGCTTTGGAACTCTTCCATTGTTCACGGAAATCTGCTGAATTTTAAAAAGCTTTGGAACTCTTCCATTGTTCTATGAATTCTTCTGAAGTTTAAAAAGCTTTGGAACTCTTCCATTGTTCTGGGAATTCTGCTGAAGATTAAAATTGCTTTGGTACTCTTCCATTGTTCTCGTATTTCTGCTGATGTTTAACAATGCTTTGGAACTCTTCCATTGTTCTCGGAATTCCGCTGATGTTTAACAATGCTTTGGAACTCTTCCATTGTTCTCTGAATTCCACTGTAGTTTCAAAATGCTTTGGAACCCTTCCATTGTTCTCGGAATTCCGCTGAAGTTTAACAATGCTTTGGAACTCTTCCATTGTTATCGGAATTCTGCTGAAGTTTAAAAATGCTTTGGAACTCTTCCATTGTTCACGGAATTCTGCTGAAGTTTAAAAAGCTTTGGAACTCTTCCATTGTTCTCGGAATTCTGCTGAAGTTTAAAAATGCTTTGGAACTCTTCCATTGTTCACGGAAATCTGCTGAAGTTTAAAATGCTTTGGAACTCTTCCATTGTTCTGGGAATTCTTCTGAAGTTTAAAAAGCTTTGGAACTCTTCCATTGTTCTGGGAATTCTGCTGAAGATTAAAATTGCTTTGGTACTCTTCCATTGTTCTCTTAATTCTGCTGATGTTTAACAATGCTTTGGAACTCTTCCATTGTTCTCTGAATTCCACTGTAGTTTCAAAATGCTTTGGTACCCTTCCATTGTTCTCGGAATTCCGCTGAAGTTTAACAATGCTTTGGAACTCTTCTATTGTTATCGGAATTTTGCTGAAGTTTAAAAATGCTTTGGAACTCTTCCATTGTTCTCGGAATTCTGTAGTTTAAAAATGCTTTGGAACTTTTCCATTGTTCTCGGAATTCTGCTGAAGTTTAAAAAAGCTTTGGAACTCTTCCAATGTTCTCGGAATTCCGCTGATGTTTAATAATGCTTTTGGAACTCTTCCATTTTTCTCGGAATTCCGCTGATGTTTAACAATGCTTTGGAACTCTTCCATTGTTCTCGGAATTCTGGAGAAGTTTAAAAATGCTTTGGAACTCTTCCATTGTTCACGGAATTCTGCTGAAGTTTAAAAAGCTTTGGAACTCTTCCATTGTTCTGGGAATTCTGCTGAAGTTTAAAATTGCTTTGGTACTCTTCCATTGTGCTCGGAATTCCGCTGATGTTTAATAATGCTTTTGGAACTCTTCCATTGTTCTCATAATTCCGCTGATGTTTAACAATGCTTTGGAACTCTTCCATTGTTCTCTGAATTCCAATGTAGTTTCAAAATGCTTTGGAACCCTTCCATTGTTCTCGGAATTCTGCTGAAGCCTAACAATGCTTTGGAACTCTTCCATTGTTATCGGAATTCTGCTGAAGTTTAAAAATGCTTTGGAACTCTTCCATTGTTCTCGGAATTCTGCTGAAGTTTAAAAAAGCTTTGGAACTCTTCCAATGTTCTCGGAATTCCGCTGATGTTTAATAATGCTTTTGGAACTCTTCCATTTTTCTCGGAATTCCGCTGATGTTTAACAATGCTTTGGAACTCTTCCATTGTTCTTGGAATTCTGGTGAAGTTTAAAAAGCTTTGGAACTCTTCCATTGTTCTGGGAGTTCTGCTGAAGTTTAAAATTGCTTTGGAACTCTTCCATTGTCCTCGGAATTCCACTGATGTTTAATAATGCTTTTGGAACTCTTCCATTGTTCTCATAATTCCGCTGATGTTTAACAATGCTTTGGAACTCTTCCATTGCTCTCGGAATTCCGCTGATGTTTAACAATGCTTTGGAACTCTTCCATTGTTCTCGGAATTCTGGTGAAGTTTAAAAATGCTTTGGAACTCTTCCATTGTTCACGGAATTCTGCTGAAGTTTAAAAAGCTTTGGAACTCTTCCATTGTTCTGGGAATTCTGCTGAAGTTTAAAATTGCTTTGGTACTCTTCCATTGTGCTCGGAATTCCGCTGATGTTTAATAATGCTTTTGGAACTCTTCCATTGTTCTCATAATTCCGCTGATGTTTAACAATGCTTTGGAACCCTTCCATTGTTCTCGGAATTCCGCTGAAGTCTAACAATGCTTTGGAACTCTTCCATTGTTATCGGAATTCTGCTGAAGTTTAAAAATGCTTTGGAACTCTTCCATTGTTCTCGGAATTCTGCTGAAGTTTAAAAATGCTTTTGTACTTTTCCATTGTTCTCGGAATTCTGCTGAAGTTTAAAAAAGCTTTGGAACTCTTCCAATGTTCTCGGAATTCCGCTGATGTTTAATAATGCTTTTGGAACTCTTCCATTTTTCTCGGAATTCCGCTGATGTTTAACAGTGCTTTGGAACTTTTCCATTGTTCTCAGAATTCTGGTGAAGTTTAAAAATGCTTTGGAACTCTTCCATTGTTCATGGAATTCTGCTGAAGTTTAAAAAGCTTTGGAACTCTTCCATTGTTCTGGGAATTCTGCTGAAGTTTAAAATTGCTTTGGAACTCTTCCATTGTACTCGGAATTCCACTGATGTTTAATAATGCTTTTGGAACTCTTCCATTGTTCTCATAATTCCGCTGATGTTTAGCAATGCTTTGGAACTCTTCCATTGTTCTCGGAATTCTGCTGACGTTTAAAAATGCTTTGGAACTCTTCCATTGTTCACGGAAATCTGCTAAAGTTTAAAAAGCTTTGGAACTCTTCCATTGTTCTGGGAATTCTTCTGAAGTTTAAAAAGCTTTGGAACTCTTCCATTGTTCTGGGAATTCTGCTGAAGATTAAAATTGCTTTGGTACTCTTCCATTGTTCTCGTAATTCTGCTGATGTTTAACAATGCTTTGGAACTCTTCCATTGTTCTCGGAATTCCGCTGATGTTTAACAATGCTTTGGAACTCTTCCATTGTTCTCTGAATTCCACTGTAGTTTCAAAATGCTTTGGAACCCTTCCATTATTCTCGGAATTCCGCTGAAGTTTAACAATGCTTTGGAACTCTTCCATTGTTATCGGAATTCTGCTGAAGTTTAAAAATGCTTTGGAACTCTTCCATTGTTCTGGGAATTCTGCTGAAGTTTAAAATTGCTTTGGAACGCTTCCATTGTCCTCGGAATTCCACTGATGTTTAATAATGCTTTTGGAACTCTTCCATTGTTCTCATAATTCCGCTGATGTTTAACAATGCTTTGGAACTCTTCCATTGTTCTCGGAATTCCGCTGACGTTTAACAATGCTTTGGAACTCTTCCATTGTTCACGGAATTTTGCTGAAGTTTAAAAAGCTTTGGAACTCTTCCATTGTTCTGGGAATTCTGCTGAAGTTTAAAAAGCTTTGGAACTCTTCCATTGTTCTGGGAATTCTGCTGAAGTTTAAAATTGCTTTGGAACTCTTCCATTGTCCTCGGAATTCCACTGATGTTTAAAAATGCTTTTGGAACTCTTCCATTGTTCTCATAATTTCGCTGATGTTTAACAATGCTTTGGAACTCTTCCATTGTGCTCGGAATTCAGCTGATGTTTAATAATGCTTTTGGAACTCTTCCATTGTTCTCATAATTCCGCTGATGCTTAACAATGCTTTGGAACTCTTGCATTGTTCTAGGAATTCTGCTGAAGTTTAAAAATGCTTTGGAAATCTTCCATTGTTCACGGAAATCTGCTGAAGTTTAAAAAGCTTTGGAACTCTTCCATTGTTCTGGGAATTCTTCTGAAGTTTAAAAAGCTTTGGAAGTATTCCATTGTTCTGGGAATTCTGCTGAAGATTAAAATTGCTTTGGTACTCTTCCATTGTTCTCTAAATTCTGCTGATGTTTAACAATGCTTTGGAACTCTTCCATTGTTCTCGGAATTCCGCTGATGTTTAACAATGCTTTGGAACTCTTCCATTGTTCTCTGAATTCCACTGTAGTTTCAAAATGCTTTGGAACCCTTCCATTATTCTCGGAATTCCGCTGAAGTTTAACAATGCTTTGGAACTCTTCCATTGTTATCGGAATTCTGCTGAAGTTTAAAAATGCTTTGGAACTCTTCCATTTTTCACGGAATTCTGGTGAAGTTTAAAAAGCTTTGGAACTCTTCCATTGATCTGGGAATTCTGCTGAAGTTTAAAATTGCTTTGGAACTCTTCCATTGTTCACGGAATTCTGCTGAAGTTTAAAAAGCTTTGGAACTCTTCCATTGTTCTGGGAATTCTGCTGAAGTTTAAAATTGCTTTGGAACTATTCCATTGTCCTCGGAATTCCACTGATGTTTAATAATGCTTTTGGAACTCTTCCATTGTTCTCATAATTTCGCTGATGTTTATCAATGCTTTGGAACTCTTCCATTGATCTCGGAATTCTGGTGAAGATTAAAAATGCTTTGGAACTCTTCCATTGTTCACGGAATTCTGCTGAAGTTTAAAAAGCTTTGGAACTCTTCCATTGTTCTGGGAATTCTACTGAAGTTTAAAATTGCTTTGGAACTCTTCCATTGTGCTCGGAATTCAGCTGATGTTTAATAATGCTTTTGGAACTCTTCCATTGTTCTCATAATTCCGCTGATGCTTAACAATGCTTTGGAACTCTTGCATTGTTCTAGGAATTCTGCTGAAGTTTAAAAATGCTTTGGAAATCTTCCATTGTTCACGGAAATCTGCTGAAGTTTAAAAAGCTTTGGAACTCTTCCATTGTTCTGGGAATTCTTCTGAAGTTTAAAAAGCTTTGGAAGTATTCCATTGTTCTGGGAACTCTGCTGAAGATTAAAATTGCTTTGGTACTCTTCCATTGTTCTCTAAATTCTGCTGATGTTTAACAATGCTTTGGAACTCTTCCATTGTTCTCGGAATTCCGCTGATGTTTAACAATGCTTTGGAACTCTTCCATTGTTCTCTGAATTCCACTGTAGTTTCAAAATGCTTTGGAACCCTTCCATTATTCTCGGAATTCCGCTGAAGTTTAACAATGCTTTGGAACTCTTCCATTGTTATCGGAATTCTGCTGAAGTTTAAAAATGCTTTGGAACTCTTCCATTTTTCACGGAATTCTGGTGAAGTTTAAAAAGCTTTGGAACTCTTCCATTGATCTGGGAATTCTGCTGAAGTTTAAAATTGCTTTGGAACTCTTCCATTGTTCACGGAATTCTGCTGAAGTTTAAAAAGCTTTGGAACTCTTCCATTGTTCTGGGAATTCTGCTGAAGTTTAAAATTGCTTTGGAACTATTCCATTGTCCTCGGAATTCCACTGATGTTTAATAATGCTTTTGGAACTCTTCCATTGTTCTCATAATTTCGCTGATGTTTATCAATGCTTTGGAACTTTTCCATTGATCTCGGAATTCTGGTGAAGATTAAAAATGCTTTGGAACTCTTCCATTGTTCACGGAATTCTGCTGAAGTTTAAAAAGCTTTGGAACTCTTCCATTGTTCTGGGAATTCTACTGAAGTTTAAAATTGCTTTGGAACTCTTCCATTGTGCTCGGAATTCAGCTGATGTTTAATAATGCTTTTGGAACTCTTCCATTGTTCTCATAATTCCGCTGATGTTTAACAATGCTTTGGAACTCTTCCATTGTTCTCGGAATTCTGCTGACGTTTAAAAATGCTTTGGAACTCTTCCTTTGTTCACGGAAATCTGCTGAAGTTTAAAAAGCTTTGGAACTCTTCCATTGTTCTGAGAATTCTTCTGAAGTTTAAAAAGATCTGGAACTCTTCCATTGTTCTGGGAATTCTGCTGAAGATTAAAATTGCTTTGGAACTCTTCCATTGTGCTCGGAATTCAGCTGATGTTTAATAATGCTTTTGGAACTCTTCCATTGTTCTCATAATTCCGCTGATGTTTAACAATGCTTTGGAACTCTTCCATTGTTCTCGGAATTCTGCTGAAGTTTAAAAATGCTTTGGAACTCTTCCATTGTTCACGGAAATCTGCTGAATTTTAAAAAGCTTTGGAACTCTTCCATTGTTCTATGAATTCTTCTGAAGTTTAAAAAGCTTTGGAACTCTTCCATTGTTCTGGGAATTCTGCTGAAGATTAAAATTGCTTTGGTACTCTTCCATTGTTCTCGTATTTCTGCTGATGTTTAACAATGCTTTGGAACTCTTCCATTGTTCTCGGAATTCCGCTGATGTTTAACAATGCTTTGGAACTCTTCCATTGTTCTCTGAATTCCACTGTAGTTTCAAAATGCTTTGGAACCCTTCCATTGTTCTCGGAATTCCGCTGAAGTTTAACAATGCTTTGGAACTCTTCCATTGTTATCGGAATTCTGCTGAAGTTTAAAAATGCTTTGGAACTCTTCCATTGTTCACGGAATTCTGCTGAAGTTTAAAAAGCTTTGGAACTCTTCCATTGTTCTCGGAATTCTGCTGAAGTTTAAAAATGCTTTGGAACTCTTCCATTGTTCACGGAAATCTGCTGAAGTTTAAAATGCTTTGGAACTCTTCCATTGTTCTGGGAATTCTTCTGAAGTTTAAAAAGCTTTGGAACTCTTCCATTGTTCTGGGAATTCTGCTGAAGATTAAAATTGCTTTGGTACTCTTCCATTGTTCTCTTAATTCTGCTGATGTTTAACAATGCTTTGGAACTCTTCCATTGTTCTCTGAATTCCACTGTAGTTTCAAAATGCTTTGGTACCCTTCCATTGTTCTCGGAATTCCGCTGAAGTTTAACAATGCTTTGGAACTCTTCTATAGTTATCGGAATTTTGCTGAAGTTTAAAAATGCTTTGGAACTCTTCCATTGTTCTCGGAATTCTGTAGTTTAAAAATGCTTTGGAACTTTTCCATTGTTCTCGGAATTCTGCTGAAGTTTAAAAAAGCTTTGGAACTCTTCCAATGTTCTCGGAATTCCGCTGATGTTTAATAATGCTTTTGGAACTCTTCCATTTTTCTCGGAATTCCGCTGATGTTTAACAATGCTTTGGAACTCTTCCATTGTTCTCGGAATTCTGGAGAAGTTTAAAAATGCTTTGGAACTCTTCCATTGTTCACGGAATTCTGCTGAAGTTTAAAAAGCTTTGGAACTCTTCCATTGTTCTGGGAATTCTGCTGAAGTTTAAAATTGCTTTGGTACTCTTCCATTGTGCTCGGAATTCCGCTGATGTTTAATAATGCTTTTGGAACTCTTCCATTGTTCTCATAATTCCGCTGATGTTTAACAATGCTTTGGAACTCTTCCATTGTTCTCTGAATTCCAATGTAGTTTCAAAATGCTTTGGAACCCTTCCATTGTTCTCGGAATTCTGCTGAAGCCTAACAATGCTTTGGAACTCTTCCATTGTTATCGGAATTCTGCTGAAGTTTAAAAATGCTTTGGAACTCTTCCATTGTTCTCGGAATTCTGCTGAAGTTTAAAAAAGCTTTGGAACTCTTCCAATGTTCTCGGAATTCCGCTGATGTTTAATAATGCTTTTGGAACTCTTCCATTTTTCTCGGAATTCCGCTGATGTTTAACAATGCTTTGGAACTCTTCCATTGTTCTTGGAATTCTGGTGAAGTTTAAAAAGCTTTGGAACTCTTCCATTGTTCTGGGAGTTCTGCTGAAGTTTAAAATTGCTTTGGAACTCTTCCATTGTCCTCGGAATTCCACTGATGTTTAATAATGCTTTTGGAACTCTTCCATTGTTCTCATAATTCCGCTGATGTTTAACAATGCTTTGGAACTCTTCCATTGCTCTCGGAATTCCGCTGATGTTTAACAATGCTTTGGAACTCTTCCATTGTTCTCGGAATTCTGGTGAAGTTTAAAAATGCTTTGGAACTCTTCCATTGTTCACGGAATTCTGCTGAAGTTTAAAAAGCTTTGGAACTCTTCCATTGTTCTGGGAATTCTGCTGAAGTTTAAAATTGCTTTGGTACTCTTCCATTGTGCTCGGAATTCCGCTGATGTTTAATAATGCTTTTGGAACTCTTCCATTGTTCTCATAATTCCGCTGATGTTTAACAATGCTTTGGAACCCTTCCATTGTTCTCGGAATTCCGCTGAAGTCTAACAATGCTTTGGAACTCTTCCATTGTTATCGGAATTCTGCTGAAGTTTAAAAATGCTTTGGAACTCTTCCATTGTTCTCGGAATTCTGCTGAAGTTTAAAAATGCTTTTGTACTTTTCCATTGTTCTCGGAATTCTGCTGAAGTTTAAAAAAGCTTTGGAACTCTTCCAATGTTCTCGGAATTCCGCTGATGTTTAATAATGCTTTTGGAACTCTTCCATTTTTCTCGGAATTCCGCTGATGTTTAACAGTGCTTTGGAACTTTTCCATTGTTCTCAGAATTCTGGTGAAGTTTAAAAATGCTTTGGAACTCTTCCATTGTTCATGGAATTCTGCTGAAGTTTAAAAAGCTTTGGAACTCTTCCATTGTTCTGGGAATTCTGCTGAAGTTTAAAATTGCTTTGGAACTCTTCCATTGTACTCGGAATTCCACTGATGTTTAATAATGCTTTTGGAACTCTTCCATTGTTCTCATAATTCCGCTGATGTTTAGCAATGCTTTGGAACTCTTCCATTGTTCTCGGAATTCTGCTGACGTTTAAAAATGCTTTGGAACTCTTCCATTGTTCACGGAAATCTGCTAAAGTTTAAAAAGCTTTGGAACTCTTCCATTGTTCTGGGAATTCTTCTGAAGTTTAAAAAGCTTTGGAACTCTTCCATTGTTCTGGGAATTCTGCTGAAGATTAAAATTGCTTTGGTACTCTTCCATTGTTCTCGTAATTCTGCTGATGTTTAACAATGCTTTGGAACTCTTCCATTGTTCTCGGAATTCCGCTGATGTTTAACAATGCTTTGGAACTCTTCCATTGTTCTCTGAATTCCACTGTAGTTTCAAAATGCTTTGGAACCCTTCCATTATTCTCGGAATTCCGCTGAAGTTTAACAATGCTTTGGAACTCTTCCATTGTTATCGGAATTCTGCTGAAGTTTAAAAATGCTTTGGAACTCTTCCATTGTTCTGGGAATTCTGCTGAAGTTTAAAATTGCTTTGGAACGCTTCCATTGTCCTCGGAATTCCACTGATGTTTAATAATGCTTTTGGAACTCTTCCATTGTTCTCATAATTCCGCTGATGTTTAACAATGCTTTGGAACTCTTCCATTGTTCTCGGAATTCCGCTGACGTTTAACAATGCTTTGGAACTCTTCCATTGTTCACGGAATTTTGCTGAAGTTTAAAAAGCTTTGGAACTCTTCCATTGTTCTGGGAATTCTGCTGAAGTTTAAAAAGCTTTGGAACTCTTCCATTGTTCTGGGAATTCTGCTGAAGTTTAAAATTGCTTTGGAACTCTTCCATTGTCCTCGGAATTCCACTGATGTTTAAAAATGCTTTTGGAACTCTTCCATTGTTCTCATAATTTCGCTGATGTTTAACAATGCTTTGGAACTCTTCCATTGTGCTCGGAATTCAGCTGATGTTTAATAATGCTTTTGGAACTCTTCCATTGTTCTCATAATTCCGCTGATGCTTAACAATGCTTTGGAACTCTTGCATTGTTCTAGGAATTCTGCTGAAGTTTAAAAATGCTTTGGAAATCTTCCATTGTTCACGGAAATCTGCTGAAGTTTAAAAAGCTTTGGAACTCTTCCATTGTTCTGGGAATTCTTCTGAAGTTTAAAAAGCTTTGGAAGTATTCCATTGTTCTGGGAATTCTGCTGAAGATTAAAATTGCTTTGGTACTCTTCCATTGTTCTCTAAATTCTGCTGATGTTTAACAATGCTTTGGAACTCTTCCATTGTTCTCGGAATTCCGCTGATGTTTAACAATGCTTTGGAACTCTTCCATTGTTCTCTGAATTCCACTGTAGTTTCAAAATGCTTTGGAACCCTTCCATTATTCTCGGAATTCCGCTGAAGTTTAACAATGCTTTGGAACTCTTCCATTGTTATCGGAATTCTGCTGAAGTTTAAAAATGCTTTGGAACTCTTCCATTTTTCACGGAATTCTGGTGAAGTTTAAAAAGCTTTGGAACTCTTCCATTGATCTGGGAATTCTGCTGAAGTTTAAAATTGCTTTGGAACTCTTCCATTGTTCACGGAATTCTGCTGAAGTTTAAAAAGCTTTGGAACTCTTCCATTGTTCTGGGAATTCTGCTGAAGTTTAAAATTGCTTTGGAACTATTCCATTGTCCTCGGAATTCCACTGATGTTTAATAATGCTTTTGGAACTCTTCCATTGTTCTCATAATTTCGCTGATGTTTATCAATGCTTTGGAACTCTTCCATTGATCTCGGAATTCTGGTGAAGATTAAAAATGCTTTGGAACTCTTCCATTGTTCACGGAATTCTGCTGAAGTTTAAAAAGCTTTGGAACTCTTCCATTGTTCTGGGAATTCTACTGAAGTTTAAAATTGCTTTGGAACTCTTCCATTGTGCTCGGAATTCAGCTGATGTTTAATAATGCTTTTGGAACTCTTCCATTGTTCTCATAATTCCGCTGATGCTTAACAATGCTTTGGAACTCTTGCATTGTTCTAGGAATTCTGCTGAAGTTTAAAAATGCTTTGGAAATCTTCCATTGTTCACGGAAATCTGCTGAAGTTTAAAAAGCTTTGGAACTCTTCCATTGTTCTGGGAATTCTTCTGAAGTTTAAAAAGCTTTGGAAGTATTCCATTGTTCTGGGAACTCTGCTGAAGATTAAAATTGCTTTGGTACTCTTCCATTGTTCTCTAAATTCTGCTGATGTTTAACAATGCTTTGGAACTCTTCCATTGTTCTCGGAATTCCGCTGATGTTTAACAATGCTTTGGAACTCTTCCATTGTTCTCTGAATTCCACTGTAGTTTCAAAATGCTTTGGAACCCTTCCATTATTCTCGGAATTCCGCTGAAGTTTAACAATGCTTTGGAACTCTTCCATTGTTATCGGAATTCTGCTGAAGTTTAAAAATGCTTTGGAACTCTTCCATTTTTCACGGAATTCTGGTGAAGTTTAAAAAGCTTTGGAACTCTTCCATTGATCTGGGAATTCTGCTGAAGTTTAAAATTGCTTTGGAACTCTTCCATTGTTCACGGAATTCTGCTGAAGTTTAAAAAGCTTTGGAACTCTTCCATTGTTCTGGGAATTCTGCTGAAGTTTAAAATTGCTTTGGAACTATTCCATTGTCCTCGGAATTCCACTGATGTTTAATAATGCTTTTGGAACTCTTCCATTGTTCTCATAATTTCGCTGATGTTTATCAATGCTTTGGAACTCTTCCATTGATCTCGGAATTCTGGTGAAGATTAAAAATGCTTTGGAACTCTTCCATTGTTCACGGAATTCTGCTGAAGTTTAAAAAGCTTTGGAACTCTTCCATTGTTCTGGGAATTCTACTGAAGTTTAAAATTGCTTTGGAACTCTTCCATTGTGCTCGGAATTCAGCTGATGTTTAATAATGCTTTTGGAACTCTTCCATTGTTCTCATAATTCCGCTGATGTTTAACAATGCTTTGGAACTCTTCCATTGTTCTCGGAATTCTGCTGACGTTTAAAAATGCTTTGGAACTCTTCCTTTGTTCACGGAAATCTGCTGAAGTTTAAAAAGCTTTGGAACTCTTCCATTGTTCTGAGAATTCTTCTGAAGTTTAAAAAGATCTGGAACTCTTCCATTGTTCTGGGAATTCTGCTGAAGATTAAAATTGCTTTGGAACTCTTCCATTGTGCTCGGAATTCAGCTGATGTTTAATAATGCTTTTGGAACTCTTCCATTGTTCTCATAATTCCGCTGATGTTTAACAATGCTTTGGAACTCTTCCATTGTTCTCGGAATTCTGCTGAAGTTTAAAAATGCTTTGGAACTCTTCCATTGTTCACGGAAATCTGCTGAATTTTAAAAAGCTTTGGAACTCTTCCATTGTTCTATGAATTCTTCTGAAGTTTAAAAAGCTTTGGAACTCTTCCATTGTTCTGGGAATTCTGCTGAAGATTAAAATTGCTTTGGTACTCTTCCATTGTTCTCGTATTTCTGCTGATGTTTAACAATGCTTTGGAACTCTTCCATTGTTCTCGGAATTCCGCTGATGTTTAACAATGCTTTGGAACTCTTCCATTGTTCTCTGAATTCCACTGTAGTTTCAAAATGCTTTGGAACCCTTCCATTGTTCTCGGAATTCCGCTGAAGTTTAACAATGCTTTGGAACTCTTCCATTGTTATCGGAATTCTGCTGAAGTTTAAAAATGCTTTGGAACTCTTCCATTGTTCACGGAATTCTGCTGAAGTTTAAAAAGCTTTGGAACTCTTCCATTGTTCTCGGAATTCTGCTGAAGTTTAAAAATGCTTTGGAACTCTTCCATTGTTCACGGAAATCTGCTGAAGTTTAAAATGCTTTGGAACTCTTCCATTGTTCTGGGAATTCTTCTGAAGTTTAAAAAGCTTTGGAACTCTTCCATTGTTCTGGGAATTCTGCTGAAGATTAAAATTGCTTTGGTACTCTTCCATTGTTCTCTTAATTCTGCTGATGTTTAACAATGCTTTGGAACTCTTCCATTGTTCTCTGAATTCCACTGTAGTTTCAAAATGCTTTGGTACCCTTCCATTGTTCTCGGAATTCCGCTGAAGTTTAACAATGCTTTGGAACTCTTCTATTGTTATCGGAATTTTGCTGAAGTTTAAAAATGCTTTGGAACTCTTCCATTGTTCTCGGAATTCTGTAGTTTAAAAATGCTTTGGAACTTTTCCATTGTTCTCGGAATTCTGCTGAAGTTTAAAAAAGCTTTGGAACTCTTCCAATGTTCTCGGAATTCCGCTGATGTTTAATAATGCTTTTGGAACTCTTCCATTTTTCTCGGAATTCCGCTGATGTTTAACAATGCTTTGGAACTCTTCCATTGTTCTCGGAATTCTGGAGAAGTTTAAAAATGCTTTGGAACTCTTCCATTGTTCACGGAATTCTGCTGAAGTTTAAAAAGCTTTGGAACTCTTCCATTGTTCTGGGAATTCTGCTGAAGTTTAAAATTGCTTTGGTACTCTTCCATTGTGCTCGGAATTCCGCTGATGTTTAATAATGCTTTTGGAACTCTTCCATTGTTCTCATAATTCCGCTGATGTTTAACAATGCTTTGGAACTCTTCCATTGTTCTCTGAATTCCAATGTAGTTTCAAAATGCTTTGGAACCCTTCCATTGTTCTCGGAATTCTGCTGAAGCCTAACAATGCTTTGGAACTCTTCCATTGTTATCGGAATTCTGCTGAAGTTTAAAAATGCTTTGGAACTCTTCCATTGTTCTCGGAATTCTGCTGAAGTTTAAAAAAGCTTTGGAACTCTTCCAATGTTCTCGGAATTCCGCTGATGTTTAATAATGCTTTTGGAACTCTTCCATTTTTCTCGGAATTCCGCTGATGTTTAACAATGCTTTGGAACTCTTCCATTGTTCTTGGAATTCTGGTGAAGTTTAAAAAGCTTTGGAACTCTTCCATTGTTCTGGGAGTTCTGCTGAAGTTTAAAATTGCTTTGGAACTCTTCCATTGTCCTCGGAATTCCACTGATGTTTAATAATGCTTTTGGAACTCTTCCATTGTTCTCATAATTCCGCTGATGTTTAACAATGCTTTGGAACTCTTCCATTGCTCTCGGAATTCCGCTGATGTTTAACAATGCTTTGGAACTCTTCCATTGTTCTCGGAATTCTGGTGAAGTTTAAAAATGCTTTGGAACTCTTCCATTGTTCACGGAATTCTGCTGAAGTTTAAAAAGCTTTGGAACTCTTCCATTGTTCTGGGAATTCTGCTGAAGTTTAAAATTGCTTTGGTACTCTTCCATTGTGCTCGGAATTCCGCTGATGTTTAATAATGCTTTTGGAACTCTTCCATTGTTCTCATAATTCCGCTGATGTTTAACAATGCTTTGGAACCCTTCCATTGTTCTCGGAATTCCGCTGAAGTCTAACAATGCTTTGGAACTCTTCCATTGTTATCGGAATTCTGCTGAAGTTTAAAAATGCTTTGGAACTCTTCCATTGTTCTCGGAATTCTGCTGAAGTTTAAAAATGCTTTTGTACTTTTCCATTGTTCTCGGAATTCTGCTGAAGTTTAAAAAAGCTTTGGAACTCTTCCAATGTTCTCGGAATTCCGCTGATGTTTAATAATGCTTTTGGAACTCTTCCATTTTTCTCGGAATTCCGCTGATGTTTAACAGTGCTTTGGAACTTTTCCATTGTTCTCAGAATTCTGGTGAAGTTTAAAAATGCTTTGGAACTCTTCCATTGTTCATGGAATTCTGCTGAAGTTTAAAAAGCTTTGGAACTCTTCCATTGTTCTGGGAATTCTGCTGAAGTTTAAAATTGCTTTGGAACTCTTCCATTGTACTCGGAATTCCACTGATGTTTAATAATGCTTTTGGAACTCTTCCATTGTTCTCATAATTCCGCTGATGTTTAGCAATGCTTTGGAACTCTTCCATTGTTCTCGGAATTCTGCTGACGTTTAAAAATGCTTTGGAACTCTTCCATTGTTCACGGAAATCTGCTAAAGTTTAAAAAGCTTTGGAACTCTTCCATTGTTCTGGGAATTCTTCTGAAGTTTAAAAAGCTTTGGAACTCTTCCATTGTTCTGGGAATTCTGCTGAAGATTAAAATTGCTTTGGTACTCTTCCATTGTTCTCGTAATTCTGCTGATGTTTAACAATGCTTTGGAACTCTTCCATTGTTCTCGGAATTCCGCTGATGTTTAACAATGCTTTGGAACTCTTCCATTGTTCTCTGAATTCCACTGTAGTTTCAAAATGCTTTGGAACCCTTCCATTATTCTCGGAATTCCGCTGAAGTTTAACAATGCTTTGGAACTCTTCCATTGTTATCGGAATTCTGCTGAAGTTTAAAAATGCTTTGGAACTCTTCCATTGTTCTGGGAATTCTGCTGAAGTTTAAAATTGCTTTGGAACGCTTCCATTGTCCTCGGAATTCCACTGATGTTTAATAATGCTTTTGGAACTCTTCCATTGTTCTCATAATTCCGCTGATGTTTAACAATGCTTTGGAACTCTTCCATTGTTCTCGGAATTCCGCTGACGTTTAACAATGCTTTGGAACTCTTCCATTGTTCACGGAATTTTGCTGAAGTTTAAAAAGCTTTGGAACTCTTCCATTGTTCTGGGAATTCTGCTGAAGTTTAAAAAGCTTTGGAACTCTTCCATTGTTCTGGGAATTCTGCTGAAGTTTAAAATTGCTTTGGAACTCTTCCATTGTCCTCGGAATTCCACTGATGTTTAAAAATGCTTTTGGAACTCTTCCATTGTTCTCATAATTTCGCTGATGTTTAACAATGCTTTGGAACTCTTCCATTGTGCTCGGAATTCAGCTGATGTTTAATAATGCTTTTGGAACTCTTCCATTGTTCTCATAATTCCGCTGATGCTTAACAATGCTTTGGAACTCTTGCATTGTTCTAGGAATTCTGCTGAAGTTTAAAAATGCTTTGGAAATCTTCCATTGTTCACGGAAATCTGCTGAAGTTTAAAAAGCTTTGGAACTCTTCCATTGTTCTGGGAATTCTTCTGAAGTTTAAAAAGCTTTGGAAGTATTCCATTGTTCTGGGAATTCTGCTGAAGATTAAAATTGCTTTGGTACTCTTCCATTGTTCTCTAAATTCTGCTGATGTTTAACAATGCTTTGGAACTCTTCCATTGTTCTCGGAATTCCGCTGATGTTTAACAATGCTTTGGAACTCTTCCATTGTTCTCTGAATTCCACTGTAGTTTCAAAATGCTTTGGAACCCTTCCATTATTCTCGGAATTCCGCTGAAGTTTAACAATGCTTTGGAACTCTTCCATTGTTATCGGAATTCTGCTGAAGTTTAAAAATGCTTTGGAACTCTTCCATTTTTCACGGAATTCTGGTGAAGTTTAAAAAGCTTTGGAACTCTTCCATTGATCTGGGAATTCTGCTGAAGTTTAAAATTGCTTTGGAACTCTTCCATTGTTCACGGAATTCTGCTGAAGTTTAAAAAGCTTTGGAACTCTTCCATTGTTCTGGGAATTCTGCTGAAGTTTAAAATTGCTTTGGAACTATTCCATTGTCCTCGGAATTCCACTGATGTTTAATAATGCTTTTGGAACTCTTCCATTGTTCTCATAATTTCGCTGATGTTTATCAATGCTTTGGAACTCTTCCATTGATCTCGGAATTCTGGTGAAGATTAAAAATGCTTTGGAACTCTTCCATTGTTCACGGAATTCTGCTGAAGTTTAAAAAGCTTTGGAACTCTTCCATTGTTCTGGGAATTCTACTGAAGTTTAAAATTGCTTTGGAACTCTTCCATTGTGCTCGGAATTCAGCTGATGTTTAATAATGCTTTTGGAACTCTTCCATTGTTCTCATAATTCCGCTGATGTTTAACAATGCTTTGGAACTCTTCCATTGTTCTCGGAATTCTGCTGACGTTTAAAAATGCTTTGGAACTCTTCCTTTGTTCACGGAAATCTGCTGAAGTTTAAAAAGCTTTGGAACTCTTCCATTGTTCTGATAATTCTTCTGAAGTTTAAAAAGATCTGGAACTCTTCCATTGTTCTGGGAATTCTGCTGAAGATTAAAATTGCTTTGGAACTCTTCCATTGTGCTCGGAATTCAGCTGATGTTTAATAATGCTTTTGGAACTCTTCCATTGTTCTCATAATTCCGCTGATGTTTAACAATGCTTTGGAACTCTTCCATTGTTCTCGGAATTCTGCTGAAGTTTAAAAATGCTTTGGAACTCTTCCATTGTTCACGGAAATCTGCTGAATTTTAAAAAGCTTTGGAACTCTTCCATTGTTCTATGAATTCTTCTGAAGTTTAAAAAGCTTTGGAACTCTTCCATTGTTCTGGGAATTCTGCTGAAGATTAAAATTGCTTTGGTACTCTTCCATTGTTCTCGTATTTCTGCTGATGTTTAACAATGCTTTGGAACTCTTCCATTGTTCTCGGAATTCCGCTGATGTTTAACAATGCTTTGGAACTCTTCCATTGTTCTCTGAATTCCACTGTAGTTTCAAAATGCTTTGGAACCCTTCCATTGTTCTCGGAATTCCGCTGAAGTTTAACAATGCTTTGGAACTCTTCCATTGTTATCGGAATTCTGCTGAAGTTTAAAAATGCTTTGGAACTCTTCCATTGTTCACGGAATTCTGCTGAAGTTTAAAAAGCTTTGGAACTCTTCCATTGTTCTCGGAATTCTGCTGAAGTTTAAAAATGCTTTGGAACTCTTCCATTGTTCACGGAAATCTGCTGAAGTTTAAAATGCTTTGGAACTCTTCCATTGTTCTGGGAATTCTTCTGAAGTTTAAAAAGCTTTGGAACTCTTCCATTGTTCTGGGAATTCTGCTGAAGATTAAAATTGCTTTGGTACTCTTCCATTGTTCTCTTAATTCTGCTGATGTTTAACAATGCTTTGGAACTCTTCCATTGTTCTCTGAATTCCACTGTAGTTTCAAAATGCTTTGGTACCCTTCCATTGTTCTCGGAATTCCGCTGAAGTTTAACAATGCTTTGGAACTCTTCTATTGTTATCGGAATTTTGCTGAAGTTTAAAAATGCTTTGGAACTCTTCCATTGTTCTCGGAATTCTGTAGTTTAAAAATGCTTTGGAACTTTTCCATTGTTCTCGGAATTCTGCTGAAGTTTAAAAAAGCTTTGGAACTCTTCCAATGTTCTCGGAATTCAGCTGATGTTTAATAATGCTTTTGGAACTCTTCCATTTTTCTCGGAATTCCGCTGATGTTTAACAATGCTTTGGAACTCTTCCATTGTTCTCGGAATTCTGGAGAAGTTTAAAAATGCTTTGGAACTCTTCCATTGTTCACGGAATTCTGCTGAAGTTTAAAAAGCTTTGGAACTCTTCCATTGTTCTGGGAATTCTGCTGAAGTTTAAAATTGCTTTGGTACTCTTCCATTGTGCTCGGAATTCCGCTGATGTTTAACAATGCTTTGGAACTCTTCCATTGTTCTCTGAATTCCAATGTAGTTTCAAAATGCTTTGGAACCCTTCCATTGTTCTCGGAATTCTGCTGAAGCCTAACAATGCTTTGGAACTCTTCCATTGTTATCGGAATTCTGCTGAAGTTTAAAAATGCTTTGGAACTCTTCCATTGTTCTCGGAATTCTGCTGAAGTTTAAAAAAGCTTTGGAACTCTTCCAATGTTCTCGGAATTCCGCTGATGTTTAATAATGCTTTTGGAACTCTTCCATTTTTCTCGGAATTCCGCTGATGTTTAACAATGCTTTGGAACTCTTCCATTGTTCTTGGAATTCTGGTGAAGTTTAAAAAGCTTTGGAACTCTTCCATTGTTCTGGGAGTTCTGCTGAAGTTTAAAATTGCTTTGGAACTCTTCCATTGTCCTCGGAATTCCACTGATGTTTAATAATGCTTTTGGAACTCTTCCATTGTTCTCATAATTCCGCTGATGTTTAACAATGCTTTGGAACTCTTCCATTGTTCTCGGAATTCCGCTGACGTTTAACAATGCTTTGGAACTCTTCCATTGTTCACGGAATTCTGCTGAAGTTTAAAAAGCTTTGGAACTCTTCCATTGTTCTGGGAATTCTGCTGAAGTTTAAAAAGCTTTGGAACTCTTCCATTGTTCTGGGAATTCTGCTGAAGTTTAAAATTGCTTTGGAACTCTTCCATTGTCCTCGGAATTCCACTGATGTTTAAAAATGCTTTTGGAACTCTTCCATTGTTCTCATAATTTCGCTGATGTTTAACAATGCTTTGGAACTCTTCCATTGTTCTCGGAATTCTGCTGAAGTTTAAAAATGCTTTGGAACTCTTCCATTGTTCACGGAAATCTGCTGAATTTTAAAAAGCTTTGGAACTCTTCCATTGTTCTATGAATTCTTCTGAAGTTTAAAAAGCTTTGGAACTCTTCCATTGTTCTGGGAATTCTGCTGAAGATTAAAATTGCTTTGGTACTCTTCCATTGTTCTCGTATTTCTGCTGATGTTTAACAATGCTTTGGAACTCTTCCATTGTTCTCGGAATTCCGCTGATGTTTAACAATGCTTTGGAACTCTTCCATTGTTCTCTGAATTCCACTGTAGTTTCAAAATGCTTTGGAACCCTTCCATTGTTCTCGGAATTCCGCTGAAGTTTAACAATGCTTTGGAACTCTTCCATTGTTATCGGAATTCTGCTGAAGTTTAAAAATGCTTTGGAACTCTTCCATTGTTCACGGAATTCTGCTGAAGTTTAAAAAGCTTTGGAACTCTTCCATTGTTCTCGGAATTCTGCTGAAGTTTAAAAATGCTTTGGAACTCTTCCATTGTTCACGGAAATCTGCTGAAGTTTAAAATGCTTTGGAACTCTTCCATTGTTCTGGGAATTCTTCTGAAGTTTAAAAAGCTTTGGAACTCTTCCATTGTTCTGGGAATTCTGCTGAAGATTAAAATTGCTTTGGTACTCTTCCATTGTTCTCTTAATTCTGCTGATGTTTAACAATGCTTTGGAACTCTTCCATTGTTCTCTGAATTCCACTGTAGTTTCAAAATGCTTTGGTACCCTTCCATTGTTCTCGGAATTCCGCTGAAGTTTAACAATGCTTTGGAACTCTTCTATTGTTATCGGAATTTTGCTGAAGTTTAAAAATGCTTTGGAACTCTTCCATTGTTCTCGGAATTCTGTAGTTTAAAAATGCTTTGGAACTTTTCCATTGTTCTCGGAATTCTGCTGAAGTTTAAAAAAGCTTTGGAACTCTTCCAATGTTCTCGGAATTCAGCTGATGTTTAATAATGCTTTTGGAACTCTTCCATTTTTCTCGGAATTCCGCTGATGTTTAACAATGCTTTGGAACTCTTCCATTGTTCTCGGAATTCTGGAGAAGTTTAAAAATGCTTTGGAACTCTTCCATTGTTCACGGAATTCTGCTGAAGTTTAAAAAGCTTTGGAACTCTTCCATTGTTCTGGGAATTCTGCTGAAGTTTAAAATTGCTTTGGTACTCTTCCATTGTGCTCGGAATTCCGCTGATGTTTAACAATGCTTTGGAACTCTTCCATTGTTCTCTGAATTCCAATGTAGTTTCAAAATGCTTTGGAACCCTTCCATTGTTCTCGGAATTCTGCTGAAGCCTAACAATGCTTTGGAACTCTTCCATTGTTATCGGAATTCTGCTGAAGTTTAAAAATGCTTTGGAACTCTTCCATTGTTCTCGGAATTCTGCTGAAGTTTAAAAAAGCTTTGGAACTCTTCCAATGTTCTCGGAATTCCGCTGATGTTTAATAATGCTTTTGGAACTCTTCCATTTTTCTCGGAATTCCGCTGATGTTTAACAATGCTTTGGAACTCTTCCATTGTTCTTGGAATTCTGGTGAAGTTTAAAAAGCTTTGGAACTCTTCCATTGTTCTGGGAGTTCTGCTGAAGTTTAAAATTGCTTTGGAACTCTTCCATTGTCCTCGGAATTCCACTGATGTTTAATAATGCTTTTGGAACTCTTCCATTGTTCTCATAATTCCGCTGATGTTTAACAATGCTTTGGAACTCTTCCATTGTTCTCGGAATTCCGCTGACGTTTAACAATGCTTTGGAACTCTTCCATTGTTCACGGAATTCTGCTGAAGTTTAAAAAGCTTTGGAACTCTTCCATTGTTCTGGGAATTCTGCTGAAGTTTAAAAAGCTTTGGAACTCTTCCATTGTTCTGGGAATTCTGCTGAAGTTTAAAATTGCTTTGGAACTCTTCCATTGTCCTCGGAATTCCACTGATGTTTAAAAATGCTTTTGGAACTCTTCCATTGTTCTCATAATTTCGCTGATGTTTATCAATGCTTTGGAACTCTTCCATTGTGCTCGGAATTCAGCTGATGTTTAATAATGCTTTTGGAACTCTTCCATTGTTCTCATAATTCCGCTGATGCTTAACAATGCTTTGGAACTCTTGCATTGTTCTAGGAATTCTGCTGAAGTTTAAAAATGCTTTGGAAATCTTCCATTGTTCACGGAAATCTGCTGAAGTTTAAAAAGCTTTGGAACTCTTCCATTGTTCTGGGAATTCTTCTGAAGTTTAAAAAGCTTTGGAAGTATTCCATTGTTCTGGGAATTCTGCTGAAGATTAAAATTGCTTTGGTACTCTTCCATTGTTCTCTAAATTCTGCTGATGTTTAACAATGCTTTGGAACTCTTCCATTGTTCTCGGAATTCCGCTGATGTTTAACAATGCTTTGGAACTCTTCCATTGTTCTCTGAATTCCACTGTAGTTTCAAAATGCTTTGGAACCCTTCCATTATTCTCGGAATTCCGCTGAAGTTTAACAATGCTTTGGAACTCTTCCATTGTTATCGGAATTCTGCTGAAGTTTAAAAATGCTTTGGAACTCTTCCATTTTTCACGGAATTCTGGTGAAGTTTAAAAAGCTTTGGAACTCTTCCATTGATCTGGGAATTCTGCTGAAGTTTAAAATTGCTTTGGAACTCTTCCATTGTTCACGGAATTCTGCTGAAGTTTAAAAAGCTTTGGAACTCTTCCATTGTTCTGGGAATTCTGCTGAAGTTTAAAATTGCTTTGGAACTATTCCATTGTCCTCGGAATTCCACTGATGTTTAATAATGCTTTTGGAACTCTTCCATTGTTCTCATAATTTCGCTGATGTTTATCAATGCTTTGGAACTCTTCCATTGATCTCGGAATTCTGGTGAAGATTAAAAATGCTTTGGAACTCTTCCATTGTTCACGGAATTCTGCTGAAGTTTAAAAAGCTTTGGAACTCTTCCATTGTTCTGGGAATTCTACTGAAGTTTAAAATTGCTTTGGAACTCTTCCATTGTGCTCGGAATTCAGCTGATGTTTAATAATGCTTTTGGAACTCTTCCATTGTTCTCATAATTCCGCTGATGTTTAACAATGCTTTGGAACTCTTCCATTGTTCTCGGAATTCTGCTGACGTTTAAAAATGCTTTGGAACTCTTCCTTTGTTCACGGAAATCTGCTGAAGTTTAAAAAGCTTTGGAACTCTTCCATTGTTCTGAGAATTCTTCTGAAGTTTAAAAAGATCTGGAACTCTTCCATTGTTCTGGGAATTCTGCTGAAGATTAAAATTGCTTTGGAACTCTTCCATTGTGCTCGGAATTCAGCTGATGTTTAATAATGCTTTTGGAACTCTTCCATTGTTCTCATAATTCCGCTGATGTTTAACAATGCTTTGGAACTCTTCCATTGTTCTCGGAATTCTGCTGAAGTTTAAAAATGCTTTGGAACTCTTCCATTGTTCACGGAAATCTGCTGAATTTTAAAAAGCTTTGGAACTCTTCCATTGTTCTATGAATTCTTCTGAAGTTTAAAAAGCTTTGGAACTCTTCCATTGTTCTGGGAATTCTGCTGAAGATTAAAATTGCTTTGGTACTCTTCCATTGTTCTCGTATTTCTGCTGATGTTTAACAATGCTTTGGAACTCTTCCATTGTTCTCGGAATTCCGCTGATGTTTAACAATGCTTTGGAACTCTTCCATTGTTCTCTGAATTCCACTGTAGTTTCAAAATGCTTTGGAACCCTTCCATTGTTCTCGGAATTCCGCTGAAGTTTAACAATGCTTTTGAACTCTTCCATTGTTATCGGAATTCTGCTGAAGTTTAAAAATGCTTTGGAACTCTTCCATTGTTCACGGAATTCTGCTGAAGTTTAAAAAGCTTTGGAACTCTTCCATTGTTCTCGGAATTCTGCTGAAGTTTAAAAATGCTTTGGAACTCTTCCATTGTTCACGGAAATCTGCTGAAGTTTAAAATGCTTTGGAACTCTTCCATTGTTCTGGGAATTCTTCTGAAGTTTAAAAAGCTTTGGAACTCTTCCATTGTTCTGGGAATTCTGCTGAAGATTAAAATTGCTTTGGTACTCTTCCATTGTTCTCTTAATTCTGCTGATGTTTAACAATGCTTTGGAACTCTTCCATTGTTCTCTGAATTCCACTGTAGTTTCAAAATGCTTTGGTACCCTTCCATTGTTCTCGGAATTCCGCTGAAGTTTAACAATGCTTTGGAACTCTTCTATTGTTATCGGAATTTTGCTGAAGTTTAAAAATGCTTTGGAACTCTTCCATTGTTCTCGGAATTCTGTAGTTTAAAAATGCTTTGGAACTTTTCCATTGTTCTCGGAATTCTGCTGAAGTTTAAAAAAGCTTTGGAACTCTTCCAATGTTCTCGGAATTCCGCTGATGTTTAATAATGCTTTTGGAACTCTTCCATTTTTCTCGGAATTCCGCTGATGTTTAACAATGCTTTGGAACTCTTCCATTGTTCTCGGAATTCTGGAGAAGTTTAAAAATGCTTTGGAACTCTTCCATTGTTCACGGAATTCTGCTGAAGTTTAAAAAGCTTTGGAACTCTTCCATTGTTCTGGGAATTCTGCTGAAGTTTAAAATTGCTTTGGTACTCTTCCATTGTGCTCGGAATTCCGCTGATGTTTAATAATGCTTTTGGAACTCTTCCATTGTTCTCATAATTCCGCTGATGTTTAACAATGCTTTGGAACTCTTCCATTGTTCTCTGAATTCCAATGTAGTTTCAAAATGCTTTGGAACCCTTCCATTGTTCTCGGAATTCTGCTGAAGCCTAACAATGCTTTGGAACTCTTCCATTGTTATCGGAATTCTGCTGAAGTTTAAAAATGCTTTGGAACTCTTCCATTGTTCTCGGAATTCTGCTGAAGTTTAAAAAAGCTTTGGAACTCTTCCAATGTTCTCGGAATTCCGCTGATGTTTAATAATGCTTTTGGAACTCTTCCATTTTTCTCGGAATTCCGCTGATGTTTAACAATGCTTTGGAACTCTTCCATTGTTCTTGGAATTCTGGTGAAGTTTAAAAAGCTTTGGAACTCTTCCATTGTTCTGGGAGTTCTGCTGAAGTTTAAAATTGCTTTGGAACTCTTCCATTGTCCTCGGAATTCCACTGATGTTTAATAATGCTTTTGGAACTCTTCCATTGTTCTCATAATTCCGCTGATGTTTAACAATGCTTTGGAACTCTTCCATTGCTCTCGGAATTCCGCTGATGTTTAACAATGCTTTGGAACTCTTCCATTGTTCTCGGAATTCTGGTGAAGTTTAAAAATGCTTTGGAACTCTTCCATTGTTCACGGAATTCTGCTGAAGTTTAAAAAGCTTTGGAACTCTTCCATTGTTCTGGGAATTCTGCTGAAGTTTAAAATTGCTTTGGTACTCTTCCATTGTGCTCGGAATTCCGCTGATGTTTAATAATGCTCTTGGAACTCTTCCATTGTTCTCATAATTCCGCTGATGTTTAACAATGCTTTGGAACCCTTCCATTGTTCTCGGAATTCCGCTGAAGTCTAACAATGCTTTGGAACTCTTCCATTGTTATCGGAATTCTGCTGAAGTTTAAAAATGCTTTGGAACTCTTCCATTGTTCTCGGAATTCTGCTGAAGTTTAAAAATGCTTTTGTACTTTTCCATTGTTCTCGGAATTCTGCTGAAGTTTAAAAAAGCTTTGGAACTCTTCCAATGTTCTCGGAATTCCGCTGATGTTTAATAATGCTTTTGGAACTCTTCCATTTTTCTCGGAATTCCGCTGATGTTTAACAGTGCTTTGGAACTTTTCCATTGTTCTCAGAATTCTGCTGAAGTTTAAAAATGCTTTGGAACTCTTCCATTGTTCATGGAATTCTGCTGAAGTTTAAAAAGCTTTGGAACTCTTCCATTGTTCTGGGAATTCTGCTGAAGTTTAAAATTGCTTTGGAACTCTTCCATTGTACTCGGAATTCCACTGATGTTTAATAATGCTTTTGGAACTCTTCCATTGTTCTCATAATTCCGCTGATGTTTAGCAATGCTTTGGAACTCTTCCATTGTTCTCGGAATTCTGCTGACGTTTAAAAATGCTTTGGAACTCTTCCATTGTTCACGGAAATCTGCTAAAGTTTAAAAAGCTTTGGAACTCTTCCATTGTTCTGGGAATTCTTCTGAAGTTTAAAAAGCTTTGGAACTCTTCCATTGTTCTGGGAATTCTGCTGAAGATTAAAATTGCTTTGGTACTCTTCCATTGTTCTCGTAATTCTGCTGATGGTTAACAATGCTTTGGAACTCTTCCATTGTTCTCGGAATTCCGCTGATGTTTAACAATGCTTTGGAACTCTTCCATTGTTCTCTGAATTCCACTGTAGTTTCAAAATGCTTTGGAACCCTTCCATTATTCTCGGAATTCCGCTGAAGTTTAACAATGCTTTGGAACTCTTCCATTGTTATCGGAATTCTGCTGAAGTTTAAAAATGCTTTGGAACTCTTCCATTGTTCTGGGAATTCTGCTGAAGTTTAAAATTGCTTTGGAACGCTTCCATTGTCCTCGGAATTCCACTGATGTTTAATAATGCTTTTGGAACTCTTCCATTGTTCTCATAATTCCGCTGATGTTTAACAATGCTTTGGAACTCTTCCATTGTTCTCGGAATTCCGCTGACGTTTAACAATGCTTTGGAACTCTTCCATTGTTCACGGAATTCTGCTGAAGTTTAAAAAGCTTTGGAACTCTTCCATTGTTCTGGGAATTCTGCTGAAGTTTAAAAAGCTTTGGAACTCTTCCATTGTTCTGGGAATTCTGCTGAAGTTTAAAATTGCTTTGGAACTCTTCCATTGTCCTCGGAATTCCACTGATGTTTAAAAATGCTTTTGGAACTCTTCCATTGTTCTCATAATTTCGCTGATGTTTAACAATGCTTTGGAACTCTTCCATTGTGCTCGGAATTCAGCTGATGTTTAATAATGCTTTTGGAACTCTTCCATTGTTCTCATAATTCCGCTGATGCTTAACAATGCTTTGGAACTCTTGCATTGTTCTAGGAATTCTGCTGAAGTTTAAAAATGCTTTGGAAATCTTCCATTGTTCACGGAAATCTGCTGAAGTTTAAAAAGCTTTGGAACTCTTCCATTGTTCTGGGAATTCTTCTGAAGTTTAAAAAGCTTTGGAAGTATTCCATTGTTCTGGGAATTCTGCTGAAGATTAAAATTGCTTTGGTACTCTTCCATTGTTCTCTAAATTCTGCTGATGTTTAACAATGCTTTGGAACTCTTCCATTGTTCTCGGAATTCCGCTGATGTTTAACAATGCTTTGGAACTCTTCCATTGTTCTCTGAATTCCACTGTAGTTTCAAAATGCTTTGGAACCCTTCCATTATTCTCGGAATTCCGCTGAAGTTTAACAATGCTTTGGAACTCTTCCATTGTTATCGGAATTCTGCTGAAGTTTAAAAATGCTTTGGAACTCTTCCATTTTTCACGGAATTCTGGTGAAGTTTAAAAAGCTTTGGAACTCTTCCATTGATCTGGGAATTCTGCTGAAGTTTAAAATTGCTTTGGAACTCTTCCATTGTTCACGGAATTCTGCTGAAGTTTAAAAAGCTTTGGAACTCTTCCATTGTTCTGGGAATTCTGCTGAAGTTTAAAATTGCTTTGGAACTATTCCATTGTCCTCGGAATTCCACTGATGTTTAATAATGCTTTTGGAACTCTTCCATTGTTCTCATAATTTCGCTGATGTTTATCAATGCTTTGGAACTCTTCCATTGATCTCGGAATTCTGGTGAAGATTAAAAATGCTTTGGAACTCTTCCATTGTTCACGGAATTCTGCTGAAGTTTAAAAAGCTTTGGAACTCTTCCATTGTTCTGGGAATTCTACTGAAGTTTAAAATTGCTTTGGAACTCTTCCATTGTGCTCGGAATTCAGCTGATGTTTAATAATGCTTTTGGAACTCTTCCATTGTTCTCATAATTCCGCTGATGTTTAACAATGCTTTGGAACTCTTCCATTGTTCTCGGAATTCTGCTGACGTTTAAAAATGCTTTGGAACTCTTCCTTTGTTCACGGAAATCTGCTGAAGTTTAAAAAGCTTTGGAACTCTTCCATTGTTCTGATAATTCTTCTGAAGTTTAAAAAGATCTGGAACTCTTCCATTGTTCTGGGAATTCTGCTGAAGATTAAAATTGCTTTGGAACTCTTCCATTGTGCTCGGAATTCAGCTGATGTTTAATAATGCTTTTGGAACTCTTCCATTGTTCTCATAATTCCGCTGATGTTTAACAATGCTTTGGAACTCTTCCATTGTTCTCGGAATTCTGCTGAAGTTTAAAAATGCTTTGGAACTCTTCCATTGTTCACGGAAATCTGCTGAATTTTAAAAAGCTTTGGAACTCTTCCATTGTTCTATGAATTCTTCTGAAGTTTAAAAAGCTTTGGAACTCTTCCATTGTTCTGGGAATTCTGCTGAAGATTAAAATTGCTTTGGTACTCTTCCATTGTTCTCGTATTTCTGCTGATGTTTAACAATGCTTTGGAACTCTTCCATTGTTCTCGGAATTCCGCTGATGTTTAACAATGCTTTGGAACTCTTCCATTGTTCTCTGAATTCCACTGTAGTTTCAAAATGCTTTGGAACCCTTCCATTGTTCTCGGAATTCCGCTGAAGTTTAACAATGCTTTGGAACTCTTCCATTGTTATCGGAATTCTGCTGAAGTTTAAAAATGCTTTGGAACTCTTCCATTGTTCTCGGAATTCTGCTGAAGTTTAAAAAAGCTTTGGAACTCTTCCAATGTTCTCGGAATTCCGCTGATGTTTAATAATGCTTTTGGAACTCTTCCATTTTTCTCGGAATTCCGCTGATGTTTAACAATGCTTTGGAACTCTTCCATTGTTCTTGGAATTCTGGTGAAGTTTAAAAAGCTTTGGAACTCTTCCATTGTTCTGGGAGTTCTGCTGAAGTTTAAAATTGCTTTGGAACTCTTCCATTGTCCTCGGAATTCCACTGATGTTTAATAATGCTTTTGGAACTCTTCCATTGTTCTCATAATTCCGCTGATGTTTAACAATGCTTTGGAACTCTTCCATTGCTCTCGGAATTCCGCTGATGTTTAACAATGCTTTGGAACTCTTCCATTGTTCTCGGAATTCTGGTGAAGTTTAAAAATGCTTTGGAACTCTTCCATTGTTCACGGAATTCTGCTGAAGTTTAAAAAGCTTTGGAACTCTTCCATTGTTCTGGGAATTCTGCTGAAGTTTAAAATTGCTTTGGTACTCTTCCATTGTGCTCGGAATTCCGCTGATGTTTAATAATGCTTTTGGAACTCTTCCATTGTTCTCATAATTCCGCTGATGTTTAACAATGCTTTGGAACCCTTCCATTGTTCTCGGAATTCCGCTGAAGTCTAACAATGCTTTGGAACTCTTCCATTGTTATCGGAATTCTGCTGAAGTTTAAAAATGCTTTGGAACTCTTCCATTGTTCTCGGAATTCTGCTGAAGTTTAAAAATGCTTTTGTACTTTTCCATTGTTCTCGGAATTCTGCTGAAGTTTAAAAAAGCTTTGGAACTCTTCCAATGTTCTCGGAATTCCGCTGATGTTTAATAATGCTTTTGGAACTCTTCCATTTTTCTCGGAATTCCGCTGATGTTTAACAGTGCTTTGGAACTTTTCCATTGTTCTCAGAATTCTGGTGAAGTTTAAAAATGCTTTGGAACTCTTCCATTGTTCATGGAATTCTGCTGAAGTTTAAAAAGCTTTGGAACTCTTCCATTGTTCTGGGAATTCTGCTGAAGTTTAAAATTGCTTTGGAACTCTTCCATTGTACTCGGAATTCCACTGATGTTTAATAATGCTTTTGGAACTCTTCCATTGTTCTCATAATTCCGCTGATGTTTAGCAATGCTTTGGAACTCTTCCATTGTTCTCGGAATTCTGCTGACGTTTAAAAATGCTTTGGAACTCTTCCATTGTTCACGGAAATCTGCTAAAGTTTAAAAAGCTTTGGAACTCTTCCATTGTTCTGGGAATTCTTCTGAAGTTTAAAAAGCTTTGGAACTCTTCCATTGTTCTGGGAATTCTGCTGAAGATTAAAATTGCTTTGGTACTCTTCCATTGTTCTCGTAATTCTGCTGATGTTTAACAATGCTTTGGAACTCTTCCATTGTTCTCGGAATTCCGCTGATGTTTAACAATGCTTTGGAACTCTTCCATTGTTCTCTGAATTCCACTGTAGTTTCAAAATGCTTTGGAACCCTTCCATTATTCTCGGAATTCCGCTGAAGTTTAACAATGCTTTGGAACTCTTCCATTGTTATCGGAATTCTGCTGAAGTTTAAAAATGCTTTGGAACTCTTCCATTTTTCACGGAATTCTGGTGAAGTTTAAAAAGCTTTGGAACTCTTCCATTGATCTGGGAATTCTGCTGAAGTTTAAAATTGCTTTGGAACTCTTCCATTGTTCACGGAATTCTGCTGAAGTTTAAAAAGCTTTGGAACTCTTCCATTGTTCTGGGAATTCTGCTGAAGTTTAAAATTGCTTTGGAACTATTCCATTGTCCTCGGAATTCCACTGATGTTTAATAATGCTTTTCGAACTCTTCCATTGTTCTCATAATTTCGCTGATGTTTATCAATGCTTTGGAACTCTTCCATTGATCTCGGAATTCTGGTGAAGATTAAAAATGCTTTGGAACTCTTCCATTGTTCACGGAATTCTGCTGAAGTTTAAAAAGCTTTGGAACTCTTCCATTGTTCTGGGAATTCTACTGAAGTTTAAAATTGCTTTGGAACTCTTCCATTGTGCTCGGAATTCAGCTGATGTTTAATAATGCTTTTGGAACTCTTCCATTGTTCTCATAATTCCGCTGATGTTTAACAATGCTTTGGAACTCTTCCATTGTTCTCGGAATTCTGCTGGCGTTTAAAAATGCTTTGGAACTCTTCCTTTGTTCACGGAAATCTGCTGAAGTTTAAAAAGCTTTGGAACTCTTCCATTGTTCTGAGAATTCTTCTGAAGTTTAAAAAGATCTGGAACTCTTCCATTGTTCTGGGAATTCTGCTGAAGATTAAAATTGCTTTGGAACTCTTCCATTGTGCTCGGAATTCAGCTGATGTTTAATAATGCTTTTGGAACTCTTCCATTGTTCTCATAATTCCGCTGATGTTTAACAATGCTTTGGAACTCTTCCATTGTTCTCGGAATTCTGCTGAAGTTTAAAAATGCTTTGGAACTCTTCCATTGTTCACGGAAATCTGCTGAAGTTTAAAAAGCTTTGGAACTCTTCCATTGTTCTATGAATTCTTCTGAAGTTTAAAAAGCTTTGGAACTCTTCCATTGTTCTGGGAATTCTGCTGAAGTTTAAAATTGCTGTGGAACTCTTCCATTGTACTCGGAATTCCACTGATGTTTAATAATGCTTTTGGAACTCTTCCATTGTTCTCGTAATTCTGCTGATGTTTAACAATGCTTTGGAACTCTTCCATTGTTCTCGGAATTCCGCTGATGTTTAACAATGCTTTGGAACTCTTCCATTGTTCTCTGAATTCCACTGTAGTTTCAAAATGCTTTGGAAACCTTCCATTGTTCTCGGAATTCCGCTGAAGTTTAACAATGCTTTGGAACTCTTCCATTGTTATCGGAATTCTGCTGAAGTTTAAAAATGCTTTGGAACTCTTCCATTTTTCACGGAATTCTGCTGAAGTTTAAAAAGCTTTGGAACTCTTCCATTGTTCTGGGAATTCTGCTGAAGTTTAAAATTGCTTTGGAACGCTTCCATTGTCCTCGGAATTCCACTGATGTTTAATAATGCTTTTGGAACTCTTCCATTGTTCTCATAATTCCGCTGATGTTTAACAATGCTTTGGAACTCTTCCATTGTTCTCGGAATTCCGCTGACGTTTAACAATGCTTTGGAACTCTTCCATTGTTCACGGAATTCTGCTGAAGTTTAAAAAGCTTTGGAACTCTTCCATTGTTCTGGGAATTCTGCTGAAGTTTAAAAAGCTTTGGAACTCTTCCATTGTTCTGGGAATTCTGCTGAAGTTTAAAATTGCTTTGGAACTCTTCCATTGTCCTCGGAATTCCACTGATGTTTAAAAATGCTTTTGGAACTCTTCCATTGTTCTCATAATTTCGCTGATGTTTAACAATGCTTTGGAACTCTTCCATTGTGCTCGGAATTCAGCTGATGTTTAATAATGCTTTTGGAACTCTTCCATTGTTCTCATAATTCCGCTGATGCTTAACAATGCTTTGGAACTCTTGCATTGTTCTAGGAATTCTGCTGAAGTTTAAAAATGCTTTGGAAATCTTCCATTGTTCACGGAAATCTGCTGAAGTTTAAAAAGCTTTGGAACTCTTCCATTGTTCTGGGAATTCTTCTGAAGTTTAAAAAGCTTTGAAAGTATTCCATTGTTCTGGGAATTCTGCTGAAGATTAAAATTGCTTTGGTACTCTTCCATTGTTCTCTAAATTCTGCTGATGTTTAACAATGTTTTGGAACTCTTCCATTGTTCTCGGAATTCCGCTGATGTTTAACAATGCTTTGGAACTCATCCATTGTTCTCTAAATTCCACTGTAGTTTCAAAATGCTTTGGAACCCTTCCATTATTCTCGGAATTCCGCTGAAGTTTAACAATGCTTTGGAACTCTTCCATTGTTATGGGAATTCTGCTGAAGTTTAAAAATGCTTTGGAACTCTTCCATTTTTCACGGAATTCTGGTGAAGTTTAAAAAGCTTTGGAACTCTTCCATTGATCTGGGAATTCTGCTGAAGTTTAAAATTGCTTTGGAACTCTTCCATTGTTCACGGAATTCTGCTGAAGTTTAAAAAGCTTTGGAACTCTTCCATTGTTCTGGGAATTCTGCTGAAGTTTAAAATTGCTTTGGAACTATTCCATTGTCCTCGGAATTCCACTGATGTTTAATAATGCTTTTGGAACTCTTCCATTGTTCTCATAATTTCGCTGATGTTTATCAATGCTTTGGAACTCTTCCATTGATCTCGGAATTCTGGTGAAGATTAAAAATGCTTTGGAACTCTTCCATTGTTCACGGAATTCTGCTGAAGTTTAAAAAGCTTTGGAACTCTTCCATTGTTCTGGGAATTCTACTGAAGTTTAAAATTGCTTTGGAACTCTTCCATTGTGCTCGGAATTCAGCTGATGTTTAATAATGCTTTTGGAACTCTTCCATTGTTCTCATAATTCCGCTGATGTTTAACAATGCTTTGGAACTCTTCCATTGTTCTCGGAATTCTGCTGACGTTTAAAAATGCTTTGGAACTCTTCCTTTGTTCACGGAAATCTGCTGAAGTTTAAAAAGCTTTGGAACTCTTCCATTGTTCTGAGAATTCTTCTGAAGTTTAAAAAGATCTGGAACTCTTCCATTGTTCTGGGAATTCTGCTGAAGATTAAAATTGCTTTGGAACTCTTCCATTGTGCTCGGAATTCAGCTGATGTTTAATAATGCTTTTGGAACTCTTCCATTGTTCTCATAATTCCGCTGATGTTTAACAATGCTTTGGAACTCTTCCATTGTTCTCGGAATTCTGCTGAAGTTTAAAAATGCTTTGGAACTCTTCCATTGTTCACGGAAATCTGCTGAAGTTTAAAAAGCTTTGGAACTCTTCCATTGTTCTATGAATTCTTCTGAAGTTTAAAAAGCTTTGGAACTCTTCCATTGTTCTGGGAATTCTGCTGAAGATTAAAATTGCTTTGGTACTCTTCCATTGTTCTCGTATTTCTGCTGATGTTTAACAATGCTTTGGAACTCTTCCATTGTTCTCGGAATTCCGCTGATGTTTAACAATGCTTTGGAACTCTTCCATTGTTCTCTGAATTCCACTGTAGTTTCAAAATGCTTTGGAACCCTTCCATTGTTCTCGGAATTCCGCTGAAGTTTAACAATGCTTTGGAACTCTTCCATTGTTATCGGAATTCTGCTGAAGTTTAAAAATGCTTTGGAACTCTTCCATTGTTCACGGAATTCTGCTGAAGTTTAAAAAGCTTTGGAACTCTTCCATTGTTCTCGGAATTCTGCTGAAGTTTAAAAATGCTTTGGAACTCTTCCATTGTTCACGGAAATCTGCTGAAGTTTAAAATGCTTTGGAACTCTTCCATTGTTCTGGGAATTCTGCTGAAGATTAAAATTGCTTTGGTACTCTTCCATTGTTCTCTTAATTCTGCTGATGTTTAACAATGCTTTGGAACTCTTCCATTGTTCTCTGAATTCCACTGTAGTTTCAAAATGCTTTGGTACCCTTCCATTGTTCTCGGAATTCCGCTGAAGTTTAACAATGCTTTGGAACTCTTCTATTGTTATCGGAATTTTGCTGAAGTTTAAAAATGCTTTGGAACTCTTCCATTGTTCTCGGAATTCTGTAGTTTAAAAATGCTTTGGAACTTTTCCATTGTTCTCGGAATTCTGCTGAAGTTTAAAAAAGCTTTGGAACTCTTCCAATGTTCTCGGAATTCCGCTGATGTTTAATAATGCTTTTGGAACTCTTCCATTTTTCTCGGAATTCCGCTGATGTTTAACAATGCTTTGGAACTCTTCCATTGTTCTCGGAATTCTGGAGAAGTTTAAAAATGCTTTGGAACTCTTCCATTGTTCACGGAATTCTGCTGAAGTTTAAAAAGCTTTGGAACTCTTCCATTGTTCTGGGAATTCTGCTGAAGTTTAAAATTGCTTTGGTACTCTTCCATTGTGCTCGGAATTCCGCTGATGTTTAATAATGCTTTTGGAACTCTTCCATTGTTCTCTGAATTCCAATGTAGTTTCAAAATGCTTTGGAACCCTTCCATTGTTCTCGGAATTCTGCTGAAGCCTAACAATGCTTTGGAACTCTTCCATTGTTATCGGAATTCTGCTGAAGTTTAAAAATGCTTTGGAACTCTTCCATTGTTCTCGGAATTCTGCTGAAGTTTAAAAAAGCTTTGGAACTCTTCCAATGTTCTCGGAATTCCGCTGATGTTTAATAATGCTTTTGGAACTCTTCCATTTTTCTCGGAATTCCGCTGATGTTTAACAATGCTTTGGAACTCTTCCATTGTTCTTGGAATTCTGGTGAAGTTTAAAAAGCTTTGGAACTCTTCCATTGTTCTGGGAGTTCTGCTGAAGTTTAAAATTGCTTTGGAACTCTTCCATTGTCCTCGGAATTCCACTGATGTTTAATAATGCTTTTGGAACTCTTCCATTGTTCTCATAATTCCGCTGATGTTTAACAATGCTTTGGAACTCTTCCATTGCTCTCGGAATTCCGCTGATGTTTAACAATGCTTTGGAACTCTTCCATTGTTCTCGGAATTCTGGTGAAGTTTAAAAATGCTTTGGAACTCTTCCATTGTTCACGGAATTCTGCTGAAGTTTAAAAAGCTTTGGAACTCTTCCATTGTTCTGGGAATTCTGCTGAAGTTTAAAATTGCTTTGGTACTCTCCCATTGTGCTCGGAATTCCGCTGATGTTTAATAATGCTTTTGGAACTCTTCCATTGTTCTCATAATTCCGCTGATGTTTAACAATGCTTTGGAACCCTTCCATTGTTCTCGGAATTCCGCTGAAGTCTAACAATGCTTTGGAACTCTTCCATTGTTATCGGAATTCTGCTGAAGTTTAAAAATGCTTTGGAACTCTTCCATTGTTCTCGGAATTCTGCTGAAGTTTAAAAATGCTTTTGTACTTTTCCATTGTTCTCGGAATTCTGCTGAAGTTTAAAAAAGCTTTGGAACTCTTCCAATGTTCTCGGAATTCCGCTGATGTTTAATAATGCTTTTGGAACTCTTCCATTTTTCTCGGAATTCCGCTGATGTTTAACAGTGCTTTGGAACTTTTCCATTGTTCTCAGAATTCTGGTGAAGTTTAAAAATGCTTTGGAACTCTTCCATTGTTCATGGAATTCTGCTGAAGTTTAAAAAGCTTTGGAACTCTTCTATTGTTCTGGGAATTCTGCTGAAGTTTAAAATTGCTTTGGAACTCTTCCATTGTACTCGGAATTCCACTGATGTTTAATAATGCTTTTGGAACTCTTCCATTGTTCTCATAATTCCGCTGATGTTTAGCAATGCTTTGGAACTCTTCCATTGTTCTCGGAATTCTGCTGACGTTTAAAAATGCTTTGGAACTCTTCCATTGTTCACGGAAATCTGCTAAAGTTTAAAAAGCTTTGGAACTCTTCCATTGTTCTGGGAATTCTTCTGAAGTTTAAAAAGCTTTGGAACTCTTCCATTGTTCTGGGAATTCTGCTGAAGATTAAAATTGCTTTGGTACTCTTCCATTGTTCTCGTAATTCTGCTGATGTTTAACAATGCTTTGGAACTCTTCCATTGTTCTCGGAATTCCGCTGATGTTTAACAATGCTTTGGAACTCTTCCATTGTTCTCTGAATTCCACTGTAGTTTCAAAATGCTTTGGAACCCTTCCATTGTTCTCGGAATTCCGCTGAAGTTTAACAATGCTTTGGAACTCTTCCATTATTATCGGAATTCTGCTGAAGTTTAAAAATGCTTTGGAACTCTTCCATTGTTCACGGAATTCTGCTGAAGTTTAAAAAGCTTTGGAACTCTTCCATTGTTCTCGGAATTCTGCTGAAGTTTAAAAATGCTTTGGAACTCTTCCATTGTTCACGGAAATCTGCTGAAGTTTAAAATGCTTTGGAACTCTTCCATTGTTCTGGGAATTCTTCTGAAGTTTAAAAAGCTTTGGAACTCTTCCATTGTTCTGGGAATTCTGCTGAAGATTAAAATTGCTTTGGTACTCTTCCATTGTTCTCTTAATTCTGCTGATGTTTAACAATGCTTTGGAACTCTTCCATTGTTCTCTGAATTCCACTGTAGTTTCAAAATGCTTTGGTACCCTTCCATTGTTCTCGGAATTCCGCTGAAGTTTAACAATGCTTTGGAACTCTTCTATTGTTATCGGAATTTTGCTGAAGTTTAAAAATGCTTTGGAACTCTTCCATTGTTCTCGGAATTCTGTAGTTTAAAAATGCTTTTTAACTTTTCCATTGTTCTCGGAATTCTGCTGAAGTTTAAAAAAGCTTTGGAACTCTTCCAATGTTCTCGGAATTCCGCTGATGTTTAATAATGCTTTTGGAACTCTTCCATTTTTCTCGGAATTCCGCTGATGTTTAACAATGCTTTGGAACTCTTCCATTGTTCTCGGAATTCTGGAGAAGTTTAAAAATGCTTTGGAACTCTTCCATTGTTCATGGAATTCTGCTGAAGTTTAAAAAGCTTTGGAACTCTTCCATTGTTCTGGGAATTCTGCTGAAGATTAAAATTGCTTTGGTACTCTTCCATTGTTCTCGTAATTATGCTGATGTTTAACAATGCTTTGGAACTCTTCCATTGTTCTCGGAATTCCGCTGATGTTTACCAATGCTTTGGAACTCTTCCATTGTTCTCTGAATTCCACTGTAGTTTCAAAATGCTTTGGAACCCTTCCATTGTTCTCGGAATTCCGCTGAAGTTTAACAATGCTTTGGAACTCTTCCATTATTATCGGAATTCTGCTGAAGTTTAAAAATGCTTTGGAACTCTTCCATTGTTCTCGGAATTCTGCTGAAGTTTAAAAATGCTTTTGAACTTTTCCATTGTTCTTGGAATTCTGGTGAAGTTTAAAAAGCTTTGGAACTCTTCCATGGTTCTGGGAGTTCTGCTGAAGTTTAAAATTGCTTTGGAACTCTTCCATTGTCCTCGGAATTCCACTGATGTTTAATAATGCTTTTGGAACTCTTCCATTGTTCTCATAATTCCGCTGATGTTTAGCAATGCTTTGGAACTCTTCCATTGTTCTCATAATTCTGCTGATGTTTAACAATGCTTTGGAACTTTTCCATTGTTCTCGGAATTCTGGTGAAGTTTAAAAATGCTTTGGAACTCTTCCATTGTTCACGGAATTCTGCTGAAGTTTAAAAAGCTTTGGAACTCTTCCATTGTTCTGGGAATTCTGCTGAAGTTTAAAATTGCTGTGGAACTCTTCCATTGTACTCGGAATTCCACTGATGTTTAATAATGCTTTTGGAACTCTTCCATTGTTCTCATAATTCCGCTGATGTTTAGCAATGCTTTGGAACTCTTCCATTGTTCTCGGAATTCTGCTGAAGTTTAAAAATGCTTTGGAACTCTTCCATTGTTCACGGAAATCTGCTGAAGTTTAAAAAGCTTTGGAACTCTTCCATTGTTCTGGGAATTCTTCTTAAGTTTAAAAAGCTTTGGAACTCTTCCATTGTTCTGGGAATTCTGCTGAATATTAAAATTGCTTTGGTACTCTTCCATTGTTCTCTTAATTCTGCTGATGTTTAACAATGCTTTGGAACTCTTCCATTGTTCTCGGAATTCCGCTAATGTTTAACAATGCTTTGGAACTCTTCCGTTGTTCTTTAAATTCCACTGTAGTTTCAAAATGCTTTGGAACCCTTCCATTGTTCTCGGAATTCCGCTGAAGTTTAACAATGCTTTGGAACTCTTCCTTTGTTATCGGAATTCTGCTGAAGTTTAAAAATGCTTTGGAACTCTTCCATTGTTCTCGGAATTCTGTAGTTTAAAAATGCTTTGGAACTTTTCCATTGTTCTCGGAATTCTGCTGAAGTTTAAAAAAGCTTTGGAACTATTCCAATGTTCTCGGAATTCCGCTGATGTTTAATAATGCTTTTGGAACTCTTCCATTTTTCTCGGAATTCCGCTGATGTTTAACAATGCTTTGGAACTCTTCCATTGTTCTCGGAATTCTGGAGAAGTTTAAAAATGCTTTGGAACTCTTCCATTGTTCATGGAATTCTGCTGAAGTTTAAAAAGCTTTGGAACTCTTCCATTGTTCTGGGAATTCTGCTGAAGTTTAAAATTGCTTTGGAACTCTTCCATTGTCCTCGGAATTCCACTGATGTTTAATAATGCTTTTGGAACTCTTCCATTGTTCTCATAATTCCGCTGATGTTTAGCAATGCTTTGGAACTCTTCCATTGTTCTCGGAATTCTGCTGACGTTTAAAAATGCTTTGGAACTCTTCCATTGTTCACGGAAATCTGCTGAAGTTTAAAAACGTTTGGAACTCTTCCATTGTTCTGGGAATTCTTCTGAAGTTTAAAAAGCTTTGGAGCTCTTCCATTGTTCTGGGAATTCTGCTGAAGATTAAAATTGCTTTGGTACTCTTCCATTGTTCTCGTAATTCTGCTGATGTTTAACAATGCTTTGGAACTCTTCCATTGTTCTCTGAATTCCAATGTAGTTTCAAAATGCTTTGGAACCCTTCCATTGTTCTCGGAATTCCGCTGAAGTCTAACAATGCTTTGGAACTCTTCCATTGTTATCGGAATTCTGCTGAAGTTTAAAAATGCTTTGGAACTCTTCCATTGTTCTCGGAATTCTGCTGAAGTTTAAAAATGCTTTTGAACTTTTCCATTGTTCTCGGAATTCTGCTGAAGTTTAAAAAAGCTTTGGAACTCTTCCAATGTTCTCGGAATTCCGCTGATGTTTAATAATGCTTTTGGAACTCTTCCATTTTTCTCGGAATTCCGCTGATGTTTAACAGTGCTTTGGAACTTTTCCATTGTTCTCGGAATTCTGGTGAAGTTTAAAAATGCTTTGGAACTCTTCCATTGTTCATGGAATTCTGCTGAAGTTTAAAAAGCTTTGGAACTCTTCCATTGTTCTGGGAATTCTGCTGAAGTTTAAAATTGCTTTGGAACTCTTCCATTGTACTCGGAATTCCACTGATGTTTAATAATGCTTTTGGAACTCTTCCATTGTTCTCATAATTCCGCTGATGTTTAGCAATGCTGTGGAACTCTTCCATTGTTCTCGGAATTCTGCTGACGTTTAAAAATGCTTTGGAACTCTTCCATTGTTCACGGAAATCTGCTAAAGTTTAAAAAGCTTTGGAACTCTTCCATTGTTCTGGCAATTCTTCTGAAGTTAAAAAGCTTTGGAACTCTTCCATTTTTCTGGGAATTCTGCTGAAGATTAAAATTGCTTTGGTACTCTTCCATTGTTCTCGTAATTCTGCTGATGTTTAACAATGCTTTGGAACTCTTCCATTGTTCTCGGAATTCCGCTGATGTTTAACAATGCTTTGGAACTCTTCCATTGTTCTCTGAATTCCACTGTAGTTTCAAAATGCTTTGGAACCCTTCCATTGTTCTCGGAATTCCGCTGAAGTTTAACAATGCTTTGGAACTCTTCCATTGTTCTCGGAATTCCGCTGAAGTTTAAAAATGCTTTGGAACTCTTCCATTGTTCACGGAATTCTGCTGAAGTTTAAAAAGCTTTGGAACTCTTCCATTGTTCTCGGAATTCTGCTGAAGTTTAAAAATGCTTTGGAACTCTTCCATTGTTCACGGAAATCTGCTGAAGTTTAAAATGCTTTGGAACTCTTCCATTGTTCTGGGAATTCTTCTGAAGTTTAAAAAGCTTTGGAACTCTTCCATTGTTCTGGGAATTCTGCTGAAGATTAAAATTGCTTTGGTACTCTTCCATTGTTCTCTTAATTCTGCTGATGTTTAACAATGCTTTGGAACTCTTCCATTGTTCTCTGAATTCCACTTTAGTTTCAAAATGCTTTGGTACCCTTCCATTGTTCTCGGAATTCCGCTGAAGTTTAACAATGCTTTGGAACTCTTCTATTGTTATCGGAATTTTGCTGAAGTTTAAAAATGCTTTGGAACTCTTCCATTGTTCTCGGAATTCTGTAGTTTAAAAATGCTTTGGAACATTTCCATTGTTCTCGGAATTCTGCTGAAGTTTAAAAAAGCTTTGGAACTCTTCCAATGTTCTCGGAATTCCGCTGATGTTTAATAATGCTTTTGGAACTCTTCCATTTTTCTCGGAATTCCGCTGATGTTTAACAATGCTTTGGAACTCTTCCATTGTTCTCGGAATTCTGGAGAAGTTTAAAAATGCTTTGGAACTCTTCCATTGTTCATGGAATTCTGCTGAAGTTTAAAAAGCTTTGGAACTCTTCCATTGTTCTGGGAATTCTGCTGAAGTTTAAAATTGCTTTGGAACTCTTCCATTGTCCTCGGAATTCCACTGATGTTTAATAATGCTTTTGGAACTCTTCCATTGTTCTCATAATTCCGCTGATGTTTAGCAATGCTTTGGAACTCTTCCATTGTTCTCGGAATTCTGCTGACGTTTAAAAATGCTTTGGAACTCTTAAATTGTTCACGGAAATCTGCTGAAGTTTAAAAAGCTTTGGAACTCTTCCATTGTTCTGGGAATTCTTCTGAAGTTTAAAAAGCTTTGGAGCTCTTCCATTGTTCTGGGAATTCTGCTGAAGATTAAAATTGCTTTGGTACTCTTCCATTGTTCTCGTAATTCTGCTGATGTTTAACAATGCTTTGGAACTCTTCCATTGTTCTCGGAATTCCGCTGATGTTTAACAATGCTATGGAACTCTTCCATTGTTTCTGAATTCCACTGTAGTTTCAAAATGCTTTGGAACCCTTCCATTGTTCTCGGAATTCCGCTGAAGTTTAACAGTGCTTTGGAACTCTTCCATGGTTATCGGAATTCTGCTGAAGTTTAAAAATGCTTTGGAACTCTTCCATTGTTCACGGAATTCTGCTGAAGTTTAAAAAGCTTTGGAACTCTTCCATTGCTCTGGGGATTCTGCTGAAGTTTAAAATTGCTTTGGAACTCTTCCATTGTGCTCGGAATTCAGCTGATGTTTAATAATGCTTTTGGAACTCTTCCATTGTTCTCATAATTCCGCTGATGTTTAACAATGCTTTGGAACTCTTACATTGTTCTAGGAATTCTGCTGAAGATTAAAAATGCTTTGGAAATCTTCCATTGTTCACGTAAATCTGCTGAAGTTTAAAAAGCTTTGGAACTCTTCCATTGTTCTGGGAATTCTTCTGAAGTTTAAAAAGCTTTGGAACTATTCCATTGTTCTGGGAATTCTGCTGAAGATTAAAATTGCTTTGGTATTCTTCCATTGTTCTCTTAATTCTGCTGATGTTTAACAATGCTTTGGAACTCTTCCATTGTTCTCGGAATTCCGCTAATGTTTAACAATGCTTTGGAACTCTTCCGTTGTTCTTTGAATTCCACTGTATTTTCAAAATGCTTTGGAACCCTTCCATTGTTCTCGGAATTCCGCTGAAGTTTAACAATGCTTTGGAACTCTTCCTTTGTTATCGGAATTCTGCTGAAGTTTAAAAATGCTTTGGAACTCTTCCATTGTTCTCGGAATTCCGCTGATGTTTAACAATGCTTTGGAACTCTTCCATTGTTCTCGGAATTCTGGAGAAGTTTAAAAATGCTTTGGAAGTCTTCCATTGTTCATGGAATTCTGCTGAAGTTTAAAAAGCTTTGGAACTCTTCCATTGTTCTGGGAATTCTGCTGAAGTTTAAAATTGCTTTGGAACTCTTCCATTGTCCTCGGAATCCCACTGATGTTTAATAATGCTTTTGGAACTCTTCCATTGTTCTCATAATTCCGCTGATGTTTAGCAATGCTTTGGAACTCTTCCATTGTTCTCGGAATTCTGCTGACGTTTAAAAATGCTTTGGAACTCTTCCATTGTTCACGGAAATCTGCTGAAGTTTAAAAACGTTTGGAACTCTTCCATTGTTCTGGGAATTCTTCTGAAGTTTAAAAAGCTTTGGAGCTCTTCCATTGTTCTGGGAATTCTGCTGAAGATTAAAATTGCTTTGGTACTCTTCCATTGTTCTCGTAATTCTGCTGATGTTTAACAATGCTTTGGAACTCTTCCATTGTTCTCTGAATTCCAATGTAGTTTCAAAATGCTTTGGAACCCTTCCATTGTTCTCGGAATTCCGCTGAAGTCTAACAATGCTTTGGAACTCTTCCATTGTTATCGGAATTCTGCTGAAGTTTAAAAATGCTTTGGAACTCTTCCATTGTTCTCGGAATTCTGCTGAAGTTTAAAAATGCTTTTGAACTTTTCCATTGTTCTCGGAATTCTGCTGAAGTTTAAAAAAGCTTTGGAACTCTTCCAATGTTCTCGGAATTCCGCTGATGTTTAATAATGCTTTTGGAACTCTTCCATTTTTCTCGGAATTCCGCTGATGTTTAACAGTGCTTTTTAACTTTTCCATTGTTCTCGGAATTCTGGTGAAGTTTAAAAATGCTTTGGAACTCTTCCATTGTTCATGGAATTCTGCTGAAGTTTAAAAAGCTTTGGAACTCTTCCATTGTTCTGGGAATTCTGCTGAAGTTTAAAATTGCTTTGGAACTCTTCCATTGTACTCGGAATTCCACTGATGTTTAATAATGCTTTTGGAACTCTTCCATTGTTCTCATAATTCCGCTGATGTTTAGCAATGCTGTGGAACTCTTCCATTGTTCTCGGAATTCTGCTGACGTTTAAAAATGCTTTGGAACTCTTCCATTGTTCACGGAAATCTGCTAAAGTTTAAAAAGCTTTGGAACTCTTCCATTGTTCTGGCAATTCTTCTGAAGTTAAAAAGCTTTGGAACTCTTCCATATTTCTGGGAATTCTGCTGAAGATTAAAATTGCTTTGGTACTCTTCCATTGTTCTCGTAATTCTGCTGATGTTTAACAATGCTTTGGAACTCTTCCATTGTTCTCGGAATTCCGCTGATGTTTAACAATGCTTTGGAACTCTTCCATTGTTCTCTGAATTCCACTGTAGTTTCAAAATGCTTTGGAACCCTTCCATTGTTCTCGGAATTCCGCTGAAGTCTAACAATGCTTTGGAACTCTTCCATTGTTCTCGGAATTCCGCTGAAGTTTAAAAATGCTTTGGAACTCTTCCATTGTTCACGGAATTCTGCTGAAGTTTAAAAAGCTTTGGAACTCTTCCATTGTTCTCGGAATTCTGCTGAAGTTTAAAAATGCTTTGGAACTCTTCCATTGTTCACGGAAATCTGCTGAAGTTTAAAATGCTTTGGAACTCTTCCATTGTTCTGGGAATTCTTCTGAAGTTTAAAAAGCTTTGGAACTCTTCCATTGTTCTGGGAATTCTGCTGAAGATTAAAATTGCTTTGGTACTCTTCCATTGTTCTCTTAATTCTGCTGATGTTTAACAATGCTTTGGAACTCTTCCATTGTTCTCTGAATTCCACTTTAGTTTCAAAATGCTTTGGTACCCTTCCATTGTTCTCGGAATTCCGCTGAAGTTTAACAATGCTTTGGAACTCTTCTATTGTTATCGGAATTTTGCTGAAGTTTAAAAATGCTTTGGAACTCTTCCATTGTTCTCGGAATTCTGTAGTTTAAAAATGCTTTGGAACATTTCCATTGTTCTCGGAATTCTGCTGAAGTTTAAAAAAGCTTTGGAACTCTTCCAATGTTCTCGGAATTCCGCTGATGTTTAATAATGCTTTTGGAACTCTTCCATTTTTCTCGGAATTCCGCTGATGTTTAACAATGCTTTGGAACTCTTCCATTGTTCTCGGAATTCTGGAGAAGTTTAAAAATGCTTTGGAACTCTTCCATTGTTCATGGAATTCTGCTGAAGTTTAAAAAGCTTTGGAACTCTTCCATTGTTCTGGGAATTCTGCTGAAGTTTAAAATTGCTTTGGAACTCTTCCATTGTCCTCGGAATTCCACTGATGTTTAATAATGCTTTTGGAACTCTTCCATTGTTCTCATAATTCCGCTGATGTTTAGCAATGCTTTGGAACTCTTCCATTGTTCTCGGAATTCTGCTGACGTTTAAAAATGCTTTGGAACTCTTAAATTGTTCACGGAAATCTGCTGAAGTTTAAAAAGCTTTGGAACTCTTCCATTGTTCTGGGAATTCTTCTGAAGTTTAAAAAGCTTTGGAGCTCTTCCATTGTTCTGGGAATTCTGCTGAAGATTAAAATTGCTTTGGTACTCTTCCATTGTTCTCGTAATTCTGCTGATGTTTAACAATGCTTTGGAACTCTTCCATTGTTCTCGGAATTCCGCTGATGTTTAACAATGCTATGGAACTCTTCCATTGTTTCTGAATTCCACTGTAGTTTCAAAATGCTTTGGAACCCTTCCATTGTTCTCGGAATTCCGCTGAAGTTTAACAGTGCTTTGGAACTCTTCCATGGTTATCGGAATTCTGCTGAAGTTTAAAAATGCTTTGGAACTCTTCCATTGTTCACGGAATTCTGCTGAAGTTTAAAAAGCTTTGGAACTCTTCCATTGCTCTGGGGATTCTGCTGAAGTTTAAAATTGCTTTGGAACTCTTCCATTGTGCTCGGAATTCAGCTGATGTTTAATAATGCTTTTGGAACTCTTCCATTGTTCTCATAATTCCGCTGATGTTTAACAATGCTTTGGAACTCTTACATTGTTCTAGGAATTCTGCTGAAGTTTAAAAATGCTTTGGAAATCTTCCATTGTTCACGTAAATCTGCTGAAGTTTAAAAAGCTTTGGAACTCTTCCATTGTTCTGGGAATTCTTCTGAAGTTTAAAAAGCTTTGGAACTATTCCATTGTTCTGGGAATTCTGCTGAAGATTAAAATTGCTTTGGTACTCTTCCATTGTTCTCTTAATTCTGCTGATGTTTAACAATGCTTTGGAACTCTTCCATTGTTCTCGGAATTCCGCTAATGTTTAACAATGCTTTGGAACTCTTCCGTTGTTCTTTGAATTCCACTGTAGTTTCAAAATGCTTTGGAACCCTTCCATTGTTCTCGGAATTCCGCTGAAGTTTAACAATGCTTTGGAACTCTTCCTTTGTTATCGGAATTCTGCTGAAGTTTAAAAATGCTTTGGAACTCTTCCATTGTTCTCGGAATTCTGTAGTTTAAAAATGCTTTGGAACTTTTCCATTGTTCTCGGAATTCTGCTGAAGTTTAAAAAAGCTTTGGAACTCTTCCAATGTTCTCGGAATTCCGCTGATGTTTAATAATGCTTTTGGAACTCTTCCATTTTTCTCGGAATTCCGCTGATGTTTAACAATGCTTTGGAACTCTTCCATTGTTCTCGGAATTCTGGAGAAGTTTAAAAATGCTTTGGAACTCTTCCATTGTTCATGGAATTCTGCTGAAGTTTAAAAAGCTTTGGAACTCTTCCATTGTTCTGGGAATTCTGCTGAAGTTTAAAATTGCTTTGGAACTCTTCCATTGTCCTCGGAATTCCACTGATGTTTAATAATGCTTTTGGAACTCTTCCATTGTTCTCATAATTCCGCTGATGTTTAGCAATGCTTTGGAACTCTTCCATTGTTCTCGGAATTCTGCTGACGTTTAAAAATGCTTTGGAACTCTTAAATTGTTCACGGAAATCTGCTGAAGTTTAAAAAGCTTTGGAACTCTTCCATTGTTCTGGGAATTCTTCTGAAGTTTAAAAAGCTTTGGAGCTCTTCCATTGTTCTGGGAATTCTGCTGAAGATTAAAATTGCTTTGGTACTCTTCCATTGTTCTCGTAATTCTGCTGATGTTTAACAATGCTTTGGAACTCTTCCATTGTTCTCGGAATTCCGCTGATGTTTAACAATGCTATGGAACTCTTCCATTGTTTCTGAATTCCACTGTAGTTTCAAAATGCTTTGGAACCCTTCCATTGTTCTCGGAATTCCGCTGAAGTTTAACAGTGCTTTGGAACTCTTCCATGGTTATCGGAATTCTGCTGAAGTTTAAAAATGCTTTGGAACTCTTCCATTGTTCACGGAATTCTGCTGAAGTTTAAAAAGCTTTGGAACTCTTCCATTGCTCTGGGGATTCTGCTGAAGTTTAAAATTGCTTTGGAACTCTTCCATTGTGCTCGGAATTCAGCTGATGTTTAATAATGCTTTTGGAACTCTTCCATTGTTCTCATAATTCCGCTGATGTTTAACAATGCTTTGGAACTCTTACATTGTTCTAGGAATTCTGCTGAAGTTTAAAAATGCTTTGGAAATCTTCCATTGTTCACGTAAATCTGCTGAAGTTTAAAAAGCTTTGGAACTCTTCCATTGTTCTGGGAATTCTTCTGAAGTTTAAAAAGCTTTGGAACTATTCCATTGTTCTGGGAATTCTGCTGAAGATTAAAATTGCTTTGGTACTCTTCCATTGTTCTCTTAATTCTGCTGATGTTTAACAATGCTTTGGAACTCTTCCATTGTTCTCGGAATTCCGCTAATGTTTAACAATGCTTTGGAACTCTTCCGTTGTTCTTTGAATTCCACTGTAGTTTCAAAATGCTTTGGAACCCTTCCATTGTTCTCGGAATTCCGCTGAAGTTTAACAATGCTTTGGAACTCTTCCTTTGTTATCGGAATTCTGCTGAAGTTTAAAAATGCTTTGGAACTCTTCCATTGTTCTCGGAATTCTGTAGTTTAAAAATGCTTTGGAACTTTTCCATTGTTCTCGGAATTCTGCTGAAGTTTAAAAAAGCTTTGGAACTCTTCCAATGTTCTCGGAATTCCGCTGATGTTTAATAATGCTTTTGGAACTCTTCCATTTTTCTCGGAATTCCGCTGATGTTTAACAATGCTTTGGAACTCTTCCATTGTTCTCGGAATTCTGGAGAAGTTTAAAAATGCTTTGGAACTCTTCCATTGTTCATGGAATTCTGCTGAAGTTTAAAAAGCTTTGGAACTCTTCCATTGTTCTGGGAATTCTGCTGAAGTTTAAAATTGCTTTGGAACTCTTCCATTGTCCTCGGAATTCCACTGATGTTTAATAATGCTTTTTTAACTCTTCCATTGTTCTCATAATTCCGCTGATGTTTAGCAATGCTTTGGAACTCTTCCATTGTTCTCGGAATTCTGCTGACGTTTAAAAATGCTTTGGAACTCTTCCATTGTTCACGGAAATCTGCTGAAGTTTAAAAACCTTTGGAACTCTTCCATTGTTCTCGGAATTCTTCTGAAGTTTAAAAAGCTTTGGAGCTCTTCCATTGTTCTGGGAATTCTGCTGAAGATTAAAATTGCTTTGGTACTCTTCCATTGTTCTCGTAATTCTGCTGATGTTTAACAATGCTTTGGAACTCTTCCATTGTTCTCTGAATTCCAATGTAGTTTCAAAATGCTTTGGAACCCTTCCATTGTTCTCGGAATTCCGCTGAAGTCTAACAATGCTTTGGAACTCTTCCATTGATATCGGAATTCTGCTGAAGTTTAAAAATGCTTTGGAACTCTTCCATTGTTCTCGGAATTCTGCTGAAGTTTAAAAATGCTTTTGAACTTTTCCATTGATCTCGGAATTCTGCTGAAGTTTAAAAAAGCTTTGGAACTCTTCCAATGTTCTCGGAATTCCGCTGATGTTTAATAATGCTTTTGGAACTCTTCCATTTTTCTCGGAATTCCGCTGATGTTTAACAGTGCTTTGGAACTTTTCCATTGTTCTCGGAATTCTGGTGAAGTTTAAAAATGCTTTGGAACTCTTCCATTGTTCATGGAATTCTGCTGAAGTTTAAAAAGCTTTGGAACTCTTCCATTGTTCTGGGAATTCTGCTGAAGTTTAAAATTGCTTTGGAACGCTTCCATTGTACTCGGAATTTCACTGATGTTTAATAATGCTTTTGGAACTCTTCCATTGTTCTCATAATTCCGCTGATGTTTAGCAATGCTTTGGAACTCTTCCATTGTTCTCGGAATTCTGCTGACGTTTAAAAATGCTTTGGAACTCTTCCATTGTTCTGGCAATTCTTCTGAAGTTTAAAAAGCTTTGGAACTCTTCCATTGTTCTGGGAATTCTGCTGAAGATTAAAAATGCTTTGGAACTCCTCCATTGTTCTCGGAATTCTGCTGAAGTTTAAAAATGCTTTGGAACTCCTCCATTGTTCTCGGAATTCTGCTGAAGTTTAAAAATGCTTTGGAACTCTTTCATTGTTCTCGGAATTCCGATGATGTTTAACAATGCTTTGGAACTCTTTCATTGTTCTCGGAATTCCGCTGTAGTTTAAAAATGCATTGGAACTCTTCCATTGTTCTCGGAATTCCGCTGAAGTTTTAGAATGCTTTGGAACTCTTCCATTGTTCTCGGAATTCCGCTAATGTTTAACAATGTTTGGAACTCTTCCATTGTTCTCGGAATTCCGCTGTAGTTTAAAAATGCTTTGGAACTCTTTCATTGTTCTCGGAATTCCGCTGAAGTTTAGCCATGCTTTGGAACTCTTCCATTGTTCTCGGAATTCCCCTGAAGTTTAAAAATGCTTTGGAACTCTTCCATTGTTATCGGAATTCTGCTGAAGTTTAAAGAAGATTTGGAAATATTCCATTGTTCTCAGAATTCCGCTAATATTTAACAATGCTTTGGAACTCTTCCATTGTTCTCGGAATTCCGCTGATGTTTAATAATGCTTTTGGAACTCTTCCATTGTTCTCGGAATTCTGCTAATGTTTAACAATGCTTTGGAACTCATCCATTGTTCTCGGAATTCTGTTCATGTTTAATAATGCTTTTGGAACTCTTCCATTGTGCTCGGAATTCTGCTGAAGTTTAAAAATGCTTTGGAACTCTTCCATTGTTCTCGGAATTCCGCTAATGTTTATCAAACCTATGGAACTCTTTCATTGTTCTCGGAATTCGGCTGTAGTTTAAAAATGCTTTGGAACTCTTCCATTGTTCTCGGAATTCCGATAATATTTAACAATGCTTTGGAACTCTTCCATGGTTCTCGGAATTCCGCTGTAGTTTAAAAATGCATTGGAACTCTTCCATTGTTCTCGGAATTCCGCTGAAGTTTTAGAATGCTTTTTAACACTTCCATTTTTCTCGGAATTCTGCTGAAGTTTAAAATCGCTGTGGAACTCTTCCATTGTTCTCGGAATTCCGCTAATGTTTAACAATGCTTTTGGAACTCTTCCATTGTTCTCGGAATTCTGCTGAAGTTTCAAAATGCTTTAGAAATCTTCCATTATTCTCAGAATTCTGCTGAAGTTTAAAAATGCTTTGGTACTCTTCCATTGTTCTCAGAATTCCAATGAAGCTTAAAAATGCTTTGGAACTCTTCAATTTTTCTCAGAATTACGCTAAAGTTTAAAAATGCTTTGGAACTACTCCATTGTTCTCGGAATTCTGCTGAAGTTTAAAAGTGCTTTCGAACTCTTCCATTGTTCTGGGAATTTGGCTGAAGTTTAAAAATGCTTTTGAACTCTTCCTATGTTCTGGGAGTTCTGCTGAAGTTTAAAAATGCTTTGGAACTCTTCCATTGTTCTCGGAATTCCGCTGATGTTTAACAATGCTTTGGAACTCTTCCATTGTTCTCGGAATTCCGCTGTAGCTTAAAAAAGCACTGGAACTCTTCCATTGTTCTCGGAATTCCGCTGAAGTTTTACAATGCTTTGGAACTCATCCATTGTTCTCGTTGATGTTGATGTTGATGTTTAATAATGCTTTTGGAAATCTTCCATTGTGCTCGGAGTTCTGCTGAAGTTTAAAAATGCTTTGGAACGCTTCCATTGTTCTGAGAATTCGGCTGAAGTTTATAAATGCTTTGGAACTCTTCCTATGTTCTGGGAGTTCTGCTGAAGTTTAAAAATGCTTTGGAACTCTTCCATTGTTCTCGCAATTCCGCTGATGTTAAACAATGCTTTAGAACTCTTCCATTGTTCTCGGAATTCCGATGATGTTTAACAATGCTTTGGAACTCTTCCATTGTTCTCGGAATTCTGCTGAAGTTTAAAAATGCTTTGGAACTCTTCCATTGTTCTGGGAATTTGGCTGAAGTTTAAAAATGCTTTGGAACTCTTCCTAAGTTCTGGGAGTTCTGCTGAAGTTTAAAAATGCATTGGAACTCTTCCATTGTTCTCGGAATTCCGCTGATGTTTAACAATGCTTTAGAACTCTTCCATTGTTCTCGGAATTCCGATGATGTTTAACAATGCTTTGGAACTCTTTCATTGTTCTCGGAATTCTGCTTTAGTTTAAAAATGCATTGGAACTCTTCCACTGTTCTCGGAATTCCGCTGAAGTTTTAGAATGCTTTGGAATTCTTCCATTGTTCTCGGAATTCCGCTAATGTTTAACAATGGTTTGGAACTCTTCCATTGTTCTCGGAATTCCGCTGTAGTTTAAAAATGCTTTGGAACTCTTCCATTGTTCTCGGAATTCCGCTGAAGTTTAAAAATGCTTTGGAACTCTTCCATTGTTCTCGGAATTCTGCTGAAGTTTCAAAAAGATTTGGAACTATTCCATTGTTCTCAGAATTCCGCTAATATTTAACAATGCTTTGGAACTCTTCCATTGTTCTCGGAATTCCGCTGATGTTTAATAATGCTTTTGGAACTCTTCCATTGTTCTCAGAATTCTGCTAATGTTTAACAATTCTTTGGAACTCATCCATTGTTCTCGGAATTCTGTTCATGTTTAATAATGCTTCTGGAACTCTTCCACTGTGCTAGGAATTCTGCTGAAGTTTAAAAATGCTTTGGAACTCTTCCATCGTTCTCGGAATTCCGCTAATGTTTATCAAACCTATGGAACTCTTTCATTGTTCTCGGAATTCTGCTGAAGTTTAAAAATGCTTTGGAACTCCTCCATTGTTCTCGGAATTCCGATAATATTTAACAATGCTTTGGAACTCTTCCATTGTTCTCGGAATTCCGCTGTAGTTTAAAAATGCATTGGAACTCTTCCATTGTTCTCGGAATTCCGCTGAAGTTTTAGAATGCTTTTTAACACTTCCATTTTTTTCGGAATTTTGCTGAAGTTTAAAAACGCTTTGGAACTCTTCCATTGTTCTCGGAATTCCGCTAATGTTTAACAATGCTTTGGAACTCTTTCATTGTTCTCGGAATTCAACTGAAGTTTAGCCATGCTTTGGACCTCTTCCATTGTTCTCGGAATTCCGCTGAAGTTTAAAAATGCTTTGGAACTCTTCCATTGTTCTCGGAATTCTGCTGAAGTTTAAAAAAGCTTTGGAACTATTCCATTGTTCTCAGAATTCTGTTGATGTTTAATAATGCTTTTGGAACTCTTCCATTGTGCTCGGATTTCTGCTGAAGTTTAAAAATGCTTTGGAACTCTTCCATTCTTCTTGGTATTCTGCTGATGTTTATCAAACCTATGGAACTTTTCCATTGTTCTCGGAATTCTGTTGATGTTTAATAATGCTTTTGGAACTCTTCCATTGTTCTCGGAATTCTGCTGAAGTTTCAAAACACTTTAGAAATCTTCCATTATTCTCAGAATTCTGCTGAAGTTTAAAAATGCTTTGGTACTCTTCCATTGTTCTCAGAATTCCAATGAAGCTTAAAAATGCTTTGGAACTCTTCAATTTTTCTCAGAATTACGCTAAAGTTTAAAAATGCTTTGGAACTCCGCCATTGTTCTCGGAATTCTGCTGAAGTTTAAACGTGCTTTGGAACTCTTCCATTGTTCTCGGAATTCTGCTGAAGTTTAAAAATGCTTTGGAAGTCTTCCATTGTTCATGGAATTCTGCTGAAGTTTAAAAAGCTTTGGAACTCTTCCATTGTTCTGGGAATTCTGCTGAAGTTTAAAATTGCTTTGGAACTCTTCCATTGTCCTCGGAATTCCACTGATGTTTAATAATGCTTTTGGAACTCTTCCATTGTTCTCATAATTCCGCTGATGTTTAGCAATGCTTTGGAACTCTTCCATTGTTCTCGGAATTCTGCTGACGTTTAAAAATGCTTTGGAACTCTTCCATTGTTCACGGAAATCTGCTGAAGTTTAAAAACGTTTGAAACTCTTCCATTGTTCTGGGAATTCTTCTGAAGTTTAAAAAGCTTTGGAGCTCTTCCATTGTTCTGGGAATTCTGCTGAAGATTAAAATTGCTTTGGTACTCTTCCATTGTTCTCGTAATTCTGCTGATGTTTAACAATGCTTTGGAACTCTTCCATTGTTCTCTGAATTCCAATGTAGTTTCAAAATGCTTTGGAACCCTTCCATTGTTCTCGGAATTCCGCTGAAGTCTAACAATGCTTTGGAACTCTTCCATTGTTATCGGAATTCTGCTGAAGTTTAAAAATGCTTTGGAACTCTTCCATTGTTCTCGGAATTCTGCTGAAGTTTAAAAATGCTTTTGAACTTTTCCATTGTTCTCGGAATTCTGCTGAAGTTTAAAAAAGCTTTGGAACTCTTCCAATGTTCTCGGAATTCCGCTGATGTTTAATAATGCTTTTGGAACTCTTCCATTTTTCTCGGAATTCCGCTGATGTTTAACAGTGCTTTTTAACTTTTCCATTGTTCTCGGAATTCTGGTGAAGTTTAAAAATGCTTTGGAACTCTTCCATTGTTCATGGAATTCTGCTGAAGTTTAAAAAGCTTTGGAACTCTTCCATTGTTCTGGGAATTCTGCTGAAGTTTAAAATTGCTTTGGAACTCTTCCATTGTACTCGGAATTCCACTGATGTTTAATAATGCTTTTGGAACTCTTCCATTGTTCTCATAATTCCGCTGATGTTTAGCAATGCTGTGGAACTCTTCCATTGTTCTCGGAATTCTGCTGACGTTTAAAAATGCTTTGGAACTCTTCCATTGTTCACGGAAATCTGCTAAAGTTTAAAAAGCTTTGGAACTCTTCCATTGTTCTGGCAATTCTTCTGAAGTTAAAAAGCTTTGGAACTCTTCCATTTTTCTGGGAATTCTGCTGAAGATTAAAATTGCTTTGGTACTCTTCCATTGTTCTCGTAATTCTGCTGATGTTTAACAATGCTTTGGAACTCTTCCATTGTTCTCGGAATTCCGCTGATGTTTAACAATGCTTTGGAACTCTTCCATTGTTCTCTGAATTCCACTGTAGTTTCAAAATGCTTTGGAACCCTTCCATTGTTCTCGGAATTCCGCTGAAGTTTAACAATGCTTTGGAACTCTTCCATTGTTCTCGGAATTCCGCTGAAGTTTAAAAATGCTTTGGAACTCTTCCATTGTTCACGGAATTCTGCTGAAGTTTAAAAAGCTTTGGAACTCTTCCATTGTTCTCGGAATTCTGCTGAAGTTTAAAAATGCTTTGGAACTCTTCCATTGTTCACGGAAATCTGCTGAAGTTTAAAATGCTTTGGAACTCTTCCATTGTTCTGGGAATTCTTCTGAAGTTTAAAAAGCTTTGGAACTCTTCCATTGTTCTGGGAATTCTGCTGAAGATTAAAATTGCTTTGGTACTCTTCCATTGTTCTCTTAATTCTGCTGATGTTTAACAATGCTTTGGAACTCTTCCATTGTTCTCTGAATTCCACTTTAGTTTCAAAATGCTTTGGTACCCTTCCATTGTTCTCGGAATTCCGCTGAAGTTTAACAATGCTTTGGAACTCTTCTATTGTTATCGGAATTTTGCTGAAGTTTAAAAATGCTTTGGAACTCTTCCATTGTTCTCGGAATTCTGTAGTTTAAAAATGCTTTGGAACATTTCCATTGTTCTCGGAATTCTGCTGAAGTTTAAAATTGCTTTGGAACTCTTCCATTGTCCTCGGAATTCCACTGATGTTTAATAATGCTTTTGGAACTCTTCCATTGTTCTCATAATTCCGCTGATGTTTAGCAATGCTTTGGAACTCTTCCATTGTTCTCGGAATTCTGCTGACGTTTAAAAATGCTTTGGAACTCTTAAATTGTTCACGGAAATCTGCTGAAGTTTAAAAAGCTTTGGAACTCTTCCATTGTTCTGGGAATTCTTCTGAAGTTTAAAAAGCTTTGGAGCTCTTCCATTGTTCTGGGAATTCTGCTGAAGATTAAAATTGCTTTGGTACTCTTCCATTGTTCTCGTAATTCTGCTGATGTTTAACAATGCTTTGGAACTCTTCCATTGTTCTCGGAATTCCGCTGATGTTTAACAATGCTATGGAACTCTTCCATTGTTTCTGAATTCCACTGTAGTTTCAAAATGCTTTGGAACCCTTCCATTGTTCTCGGAATTCCGCTGAAGTTTAACAGTGCTTTGGAACTCTTCCATGGTTATCGGAATTCTGCTGAAGTTTAAAAATGCTTTGGAACTCTTCCATTGTTCACGGAATTCTGCTGAAGTTTAAAAAGCTTTGGAACTCTTCCATTGCTCTGGGGATTCTGCTGAAGTTTAAAATTGCTTTGGAACTCTTCCATTGTGCTCGGAATTCAGCTGATGTTTAATAATGCTTTTGGAACTCTTCCATTGTTCTCATAATTCCGCTGATGTTTAACAATGCTTTGGAACTCTTACATTGTTCTAGGAATTCTGCTGAAGATTAAAAATGCTTTGGAAATCTTCCATTGTTCACGTAAATCTGCTGAAGTTTAAAAAGCTTTGGAACTCTTCCATTGTTCTGGGAATTCTTCTGAAGTTTAAAAAGCTTTGGAACTATTCCATTGTTCTGGGAATTCTGCTGAAGATTAAAATTGCTTTGGTATTCTTCCATTGTTCTCTTAATTCTGCTGATGTTTAACAATGCTTTGGAACTCTTCCATTGTTCTCGGAATTCCGCTAATGTTTAACAATGCTTTGGAACTCTTCCGTTGTTCTTTGAATTCCACTGTATTTTCAAAATGCTTTGGAACCCTTCCATTGTTCTCGGAATTCCGCTGAAGTTTAACAATGCTTTGGAACTCTTCCTTTGTTATCGGAATTCTGCTGAAGTTTAAAAATGCTTTGGAACTCTTCCATTGTTCTCGGAATTCCGCTGATGTTTAACAATGCTTTGGAACTCTTCCATTGTTCTCGGAATTCTGGAGAAGTTTAAAAATGCTTTGGAAGTCTTCCATTGTTCATGGAATTCTGCTGAAGTTTAAAAAGCTTTGGAACTCTTCCATTGTTCTGGGAATTCTGCTGAAGTTTAAAATTGCTTTGGAACTCTTCCATTGTCCTCGGAATCCCACTGATGTTTAATAATGCTTTTGGAACTCTTCCATTGTTCTCATAATTCCGCTGATGTTTAGCAATGCTTTGGAACTCTTCCATTGTTCTCGGAATTCTGCTGACGTTTAAAAATGCTTTGGAACTCTTCCATTGTTCACGGAAATCTGCTGAAGTTTAAAAACGTTTGGAACTCTTCCATTGTTCTGGGAATTCTTCTGAAGTTTAAAAAGCTTTGGAGCTCTTCCATTGTTCTGGGAATTCTGCTGAAGATTAAAATTGCTTTGGTACTCTTCCATTGTTCTCGTAATTCTGCTGATGTTTAACAATGCTTTGGAACTCTTCCATTGTTCTCTGAATTCCAATGTAGTTTCAAAATGCTTTGGAACCCTTCCATTGTTCTCGGAATTCCGCTGAAGTCTAACAATGCTTTGGAACTCTTCCATTGTTATCGGAATTCTGCTGAAGTTTAAAAATGCTTTGGAACTCTTCCATTGTTCTCGGAATTCTGCTGAAGTTTAAAAATGCTTTTGAACTTTTCCATTGTTCTCGGAATTCTGCTGAAGTTTAAAAAAGCTTTGGAACTCTTCCAATGTTCTCGGAATTCCGCTGATGTTTAATAATGCTTTTGGAACTCTTCCATTTTTCTCGGAATTCCGCTGATGTTTAACAGTGCTTTTTAACTTTTCCATTGTTCTCGGAATTCTGGTGAAGTTTAAAAATGCTTTGGAACTCTTCCATTGTTCATGGAATTCTGCTGAAGTTTAAAAAGCTTTGGAACTCTTCCATTGTTCTGGGAATTCTGCTGAAGTTTAAAATTGCTTTGGAACTCTTCCATTGTACTCGGAATTCCACTGATGTTTAATAATGCTTTTGGAACTCTTCCATTGTTCTCATAATTCCGCTGATGTTTAGCAATGCTGTGGAACTCTTCCATTGTTCTCGGAATTCTGCTGACGTTTAAAAATGCTTTGGAACTCTTCCATTGTTCACGGAAATCTGCTAAAGTTTAAAAAGCTTTGGAACTCTTCCATTGTTCTGGCAATTCTTCTGAAGTTAAAAAGCTTTGGAACTCTTCCATATTTCTGGGAATTCTGCTGAAGATTAAAATTGCTTTGGTACTCTTCCATTGTTCTCGTAATTCTGCTGATGTTTAACAATGCTTTGGAACTCTTCCATTGTTCTCGGAATTCCGCTGATGTTTAACAATGCTTTGGAACTCTTCCATTGTTCTCTGAATTCCACTGTAGTTTCAAAATGCTTTGGAACCCTTCCATTGTTCTCGGAATTCCGCTGAAGTCTAACAATGCTTTGGAACTCTTCCATTGTTCTCGGAATTCCGCTGAAGTTTAAAAATGCTTTGGAACTCTTCCATTGTTCACGGAATTCTGCTGAAGTTTAAAAAGCTTTGGAACTCTTCCATTGTTCTCGGAATTCTGCTGAAGTTTAAAAATGCTTTGGAACTCTTCCATTGTTCACGGAAATCTGCTGAAGTTTAAAATGCTTTGGAACTCTTCCATTGTTCTGGGAATTCTTCTGAAGTTTAAAAAGCTTTGGAACTCTTCCATTGTTCTGGGAATTCTGCTGAAGATTAAAATTGCTTTGGTACTCTTCCATTGTTCTCTTAATTCTGCTGATGTTTAACAATGCTTTGGAACTCTTCCATTGTTCTCTGAATTCCACTTTAGTTTCAAAATGCTTTGGTACCCTTCCATTGTTCTCGGAATTCCGCTGAAGTTTAACAATGCTTTGGAACTCTTCTATTGTTATCGGAATTTTGCTGAAGTTTAAAAATGCTTTGGAACTCTTCCATTGTTCTCGGAATTCTGTAGTTTAAAAATGCTTTGGAACATTTCCATTGTTCTCGGAATTCTGCTGAAGTTTAAAAAAGCTTTGGAACTCTTCCAATGTTCTCGGAATTCCGCTGATGTTTAATAATGCTTTTGGAACTCTTCCATTTTTCTCGGAATTCCGCTGATGTTTAACAATGCTTTGGAACTCTTCCATTGTTCTCGGAATTCTGGAGAAGTTTAAAAATGCTTTGGAACTCTTCCATTGTTCATGGAATTCTGCTGAAGTTTAAAAAGCTTTGGAACTCTTCCATTGTTCTGGGAATTCTGCTGAAGTTTAAAATTGCTTTGGAACTCTTCCATTGTCCTCGGAATTCCACTGATGTTTAATAATGCTTTTGGAACTCTTCCATTGTTCTCATAATTCCGCTGATGTTTAGCAATGCTTTGGAACTCTTCCATTGTTCTCGGAATTCTGCTGACGTTTAAAAATGCTTTGGAACTCTTAAATTGTTCACGGAAATCTGCTGAAGTTTAAAAAGCTTTGGAACTCTTCCATTGTTCTGGGAATTCTTCTGAAGTTTAAAAAGCTTTGGAGCTCTTCCATTGTTCTGGGAATTCTGCTGAAGATTAAAATTGCTTTGGTACTCTTCCATTGTTCTCGTAATTCTGCTGATGTTTAACAATGCTTTGGAACTCTTCCATTGTTCTCGGAATTCCGCTGATGTTTAACAATGCTATGGAACTCTTCCATTGTTTCTGAATTCCACTGTAGTTTCAAAATGCTTTGGAACCCTTCCATTGTTCTCGGAATTCCGCTGAAGTTTAACAGTGCTTTGGAACTCTTCCATGGTTATCGGAATTCTGCTGAAGTTTAAAAATGCTTTGGAACTCTTCCATTGTTCACGGAATTCTGCTGAAGTTTAAAAAGCTTTGGAACTCTTCCATTGCTCTGGGGATTCTGCTGAAGTTTAAAATTGCTTTGGAACTCTTCCATTGTGCTCGGAATTCAGCTGATGTTTAATAATGCTTTTGGAACTCTTCCATTGTTCTCATAATTCCGCTGATGTTTAACAATGCTTTGGAACTCTTACATTGTTCTAGGAATTCTGCTGAAGTTTAAAAATGCTTTGGAAATCTTCCATTGTTCACGTAAATCTGCTGAAGTTTAAAAAGCTTTGGAACTCTTCCATTGTTCTGGGAATTCTTCTGAAGTTTAAAAAGCTTTGGAACTATTCCATTGTTCTGGGAATTCTGCTGAAGATTAAAATTGCTTTGGTACTCTTCCATTGTTCTCTTAATTCTGCTGATGTTTAACAATGCTTTGGAACTCTTCCATTGTTCTCGGAATTCCGCTAATGTTTAACAATGCTTTGGAACTCTTCCGTTGTTCTTTGAATTCCACTGTAGTTTCAAAATGCTTTGGAACCCTTCCATTGTTCTCGGAATTCCGCTGAAGTTTAACAATGCTTTGGAACTCTTCCTTTGTTATCGGAATTCTGCTGAAGTTTAAAAATGCTTTGGAACTCTTCCATTGTTCTCGGAATTCTGTAGTTTAAAAATGCTTTGGAACTTTTCCATTGTTCTCGGAATTCTGCTGAAGTTTAAAAAAGCTTTGGAACTCTTCCAATGTTCTCGGAATTCCGCTGATGTTTAATAATGCTTTTGGAACTCTTCCATTTTTCTCGGAATTCCGCTGATGTTTAACAATGCTTTGGAACTCTTCCATTGTTCTCGGAATTCTGGAGAAGTTTAAAAATGCTTTGGAACTCTTCCATTGTTCATGGAATTCTGCTGAAGTTTAAAAAGCTTTGGAACTCTTCCATTGTTCTGGGAATTCTGCTGAAGTTTAAAATTGCTTTGGAACTCTTCCATTGTCCTCGGAATTCCACTGATGTTTAATAATGCTTTTGGAACTCTTCCATTGTTCTCATAATTCCGCTGATGTTTAGCAATGCTTTGGAACTCTTCCATTGTTCTCGGAATTCTGCTGACGTTTAAAAATGCTTTGGAACTCTTAAATTGTTCACGGAAATCTGCTGAAGTTTAAAAAGCTTTGGAACTCTTCCATTGTTCTGGGAATTCTTCTGAAGTTTAAAAAGCTTTGGAGCTCTTCCATTGTTCTGGGAATTCTGCTGAAGATTAAAATTGCTTTGGTACTCTTCCATTGTTCTCGTAATTCTGCTGATGTTTAACAATGCTTTGGAACTCTTCCATTGTTCTCGGAATTCCGCTGATGTTTAACAATGCTATGGAACTCTTCCATTGTTTCTGAATTCCACTGTAGTTTCAAAATGCTTTGGAACCCTTCCATTGTTCTCGGAATTCCGCTGAAGTTTAACAGTGCTTTGGAACTCTTCCATGGTTATCGGAATTCTGCTGAAGTTTAAAAATGCTTTGGAACTCTTCCATTGTTCACGGAATTCTGCTGAAGTTTAAAAAGCTTTGGAACTCTTCCATTGCTCTGGGGATTCTGCTGAAGTTTAAAATTGCTTTGGAACTCTTCCATTGTGCTCGGAATTCAGCTGATGTTTAATAATGCTTTTGGAACTCTTCCATTGTTCTCATAATTCCGCTGATGTTTAACAATGCTTTGGAACTCTTACATTGTTCTAGGAATTCTGCTGAAGTTTAAAAATGCTTTGGAAATCTTCCATTGTTCACGTAAATCTGCTGAAGTTTAAAAAGCTTTGGAACTCTTCCATTGTTCTGGGAATTCTTCTGAAGTTTAAAAAGCTTTGGAACTATTCCATTGTTCTGGGAATTCTGCTGAAGATTAAAATTGCTTTGGTACTCTTCCATTGTTCTCTTAATTCTGCTGATGTTTAACAATGCTTTGGAACTCTTCCATTGTTCTCGGAATTCCGCTAATGTTTAACAATGCTTTGGAACTCTTCCGTTGTTCTTTGAATTCCACTGTAGTTTCAAAATGCTTTGGAACCCTTCCATTGTTCTCGGAATTCCGCTGAAGTTTAACAATGCTTTGGAACTCTTCCTTTGTTATCGGAATTCTGCTGAAGTTTAAAAATGCTTTGGAACTCTTCCATTGTTCTCGGAATTCTGTAGTTTAAAAATGCTTTGGAACTTTTCCATTGTTCTCGGAATTCTGCTGAAGTTTAAAAAAGCTTTGGAACTCTTCCAATGTTCTCGGAATTCCGCTGATGTTTAATAATGCTTTTGGAACTCTTCCATTTTTCTCGGAATTCCGCTGATGTTTAACAATGCTTTGGAACTCTTCCATTGTTCTCGGAATTCTGGAGAAGTTTAAAAATGCTTTGGAACTCTTCCATTGTTCATGGAATTCTGCTGAAGTTTAAAAAGCTTTGGAACTCTTCCATTGTTCTGGGAATTCTGCTGAAGTTTAAAATTGCTTTGGAACTCTTCCATTGTCCTCGGAATTCCACTGATGTTTAATAATGCTTTTTTAACTCTTCCATTGTTCTCATAATTCCGCTGATGTTTAGCAATGCTTTGGAACTCTTCCATTGTTCTCGGAATTCTGCTGACGTTTAAAAATGCTTTGGAACTCTTCCATTGTTCACGGAAATCTGCTGAAGTTTAAAAACCTTTGGAACTCTTCCATTGTTCTCGGAATTCTTCTGAAGTTTAAAAAGCTTTGGAGCTCTTCCATTGTTCTGGGAATTCTGCTGAAGATTAAAATTGCTTTGGTACTCTTCCATTGTTCTCGTAATTCTGCTGATGTTTAACAATGCTTTGGAACTCTTCCATTGTTCTCTGAATTCCAATGTAGTTTCAAAATGCTTTGGAACCCTTCCATTGTTCTCGGAATTCCGCTGAAGTCTAACAATGCTTTGGAACTCTTCCATTGTTATCGGAATTCTGCTGAAGTTTAAAAATGCTTTGGAACTCTTCCATTGTTCTCGGAATTCTGCTGAAGTTTAAAAATGCTTTTGAACTTTTCCATTGATCTCGGAATTCTGCTGAAGTTTAAAAAAGCTTTGGAACTCTTCCAATGTTCTCGGAATTCCGCTGATGTTTAATAATGCTTTTGGAACTCTTCCATTTTTCTCGGAATTCCGCTGATGTTTAACAGTGCTTTGGAACTTTTCCATTGTTCTCGGAATTCTGGTGAAGTTTAAAAATGCTTTGGAACTCTTCCATTGTTCATGGAATTCTGCTGAAGTTTAAAAAGCTTTGGAACTCTTCCATTGTTCTGGGAATTCTGCTGAAGTTTAAAATTGCTTTGGAACGCTTCCATTGTACTCGGAATTTCACTGATGTTTAATAATGCTTTTGGAACTCTTCCATTGTTCTCATAATTCCGCTGATGTTTAGCAATGCTTTGGAACTCTTCCATTGTTCTCGGAATTCTGCTGACGTTTAAAAATGCTTTGGAACTCTTCCATTGTTCTGGCAATTCTTCTGAAGTTTAAAAAGCTTTGGAACTCTTCCATTGTTCTGGGAATTCTGCTGAAGATTAAAAATGCTTTGGAACTCCTCCATTGTTCTCGGAATTCTGCTGAAGTTTAAAAATGCTTTGGAACTCCTCCATTGTTCTCGGAATTCTGCTGAAGTTTAAAAATGCTTTGGAACTCTTTCATTGTTCTCGGAATTCCGATGATGTTTAACAATGCTTTGGAACTCTTTCATTGTTCTCGGAATTCCGCTGTAGTTTAAAAATGCATTGGAACTCTTCCATTGTTCTCGGAATTCCGCTGAAGTTTTAGAATGCTTTGGAACTCTTCCATTGTTCTCGGAATTCCGCTAATGTTTAACAATGTTTGGAACTCTTCCATTGTTCTCGGAATTCCGCTGTAGTTTAAAAATGCTTTGGAACTCTTTCATTGTTCTCGGAATTCCGCTGAAGTTTAGCCATGCTTTGGAACTCTTCCATTGTTCTCGGAATTCCCCTGAAGTTTAAAAATGCTTTGGAACTCTTCCATTGTTATCGGAATTCTGCTGAAGTTTAAAGAAGATTTGGAAATATTCCATTGTTCTCAGAATTCCGCTAATATTTAACAATGCTTTGGAACTCTTCCATTGTTCTCGGAATTCCGCTGATGTTTAATAATGCTTTTGGAACTCTTCCATTGTTCTCGGAATTCTGCTAATGTTTAACAATGCTTTGGAACTCATCCATTGTTCTCGGAATTCTGTTCATGTTTAATAATGCTTTTGGAACTCTTCCATTGTGCTCGGAATTCTGCTGAAGTTTAAAAATGCTTTGGAACTCTTCCATTGTTCTCGGAATTCCGCTAATGTTTATCAAACCTATGGAACTCTTTCATTGTTCTCGGAATTCGGCTGTAGTTTAAAAATGCTTTGGAACTCTTCCATTGTTCTCGGAATTCCGATAATATTTAACAATGCTTTGGAACTCTTCCATGGTTCTCGGAATTCCGCTGTAGTTTAAAAATGCATTGGAACTCTTCCATTGTTCTCGGAATTCCGCTGAAGTTTTAGAATGCTTTTTAACACTTCCATTTTTCTCGGAATTCTGCTGAAGTTTAAAATCGCTGTGGAACTCTTCCATTGTTCTCGGAATTCCGCTAATGTTTAACAATGCTTTTGGAACTCTTCCATTGTTCTCGGAATTCTGCTGAAGTTTCAAAATGCTTTAGAAATCTTCCATTATTCTCAGAATTCTGCTGAAGTTTAAAAATGCTTTGGTACTCTTCCATTGTTCTCAGAATTCCAATGAAGCTTAAAAATGCTTTGGAACTCTTCAATTTTTCTCAGAATTACGCTAAAGTTTAAAAATGCTTTGGAACTACTCCATTGTTCTCGGAATTCTGCTGAAGTTTAAAAGTGCTTTCGAACTCTTCCATTGTTCTGGGAATTTGGCTGAAGTTTAAAAATGCTTTTGAACTCTTCCTATGTTCTGGGAGTTCTGCTGAAGTTTAAAAATGCTTTGGAACTCTTCCATTGTTCTCGGAATTCCGCTGATGTTTAACAATGCTTTGGAACTCTTCCATTGTTCTCGGAATTCCGCTGTAGCTTAAAAAAGCACTGGAACTCTTCCATTGTTCTCGGAATTCCGCTGAAGTTTTACAATGCTTTGGAACTCATCCATTGTTCTCGTTGATGTTGATGTTGATGTTTAATAATGCTTTTGGAAATCTTCCATTGTGCTCGGAGTTCTGCTGAAGTTTAAAAATGCTTTGGAACGCTTCCATTGTTCTGAGAATTCGGCTGAAGTTTATAAATGCTTTGGAACTCTTCCTATGTTCTGGGAGTTCTGCTGAAGTTTAAAAATGCTTTGGAACTCTTCCATTGTTCTCGCAATTCCGCTGATGTTAAACAATGCTTTAGAACTCTTCCATTGTTCTCGGAATTCCGATGATGTTTAACAATGCTTTGGAACTCTTCCATTGTTCTCGGAATTCTGCTGAAGTTTAAAAATGCTTTGGAACTCTTCCATTGTTCTGGGAATTTGGCTGAAGTTTAAAAATGCTTTGGAACTCTTCCTAAGTTCTGGGAGTTCTGCTGAAGTTTAAAAATGCATTGGAACTCTTCCATTGTTCTCGGAATTCCGCTGATGTTTAACAATGCTTTAGAACTCTTCCATTGTTCTCGGAATTCCGATGATGTTTAACAATGCTTTGGAACTCTTTCATTGTTCTCGGAATTCTGCTTTAGTTTAAAAATGCATTGGAACTCTTCCACTGTTCTCGGAATTCCGCTGAAGTTTTAGAATGCTTTGGAATTCTTCCATTGTTCTCGGAATTCCGCTAATGTTTAACAATGGTTTGGAACTCTTCCATTGTTCTCGGAATTCCGCTGTAGTTTAAAAATGCTTTGGAACTCTTCCATTGTTCTCGGAATTCCGCTGAAGTTTAAAAATGCTTTGGAACTCTTCCATTGTTCTCGGAATTCTGCTGAAGTTTCAAAAAGATTTGGAACTATTCCATTGTTCTCAGAATTCCGCTAATATTTAACAATGCTTTGGAACTCTTCCATTGTTCTCGGAATTCCGCTGATGTTTAATAATGCTTTTGGAACTCTTCCATTGTTCTCAGAATTCTGCTAATGTTTAACAATGCTTTGGAACTCATCCATTGTTCTCGGAATTCTGTTCATGTTTAATAATGCTTCTGGAACTCTTCCACTGTGCTAGGAATTCTGCTGAAGTTTAAAAATGCTTTGGAACTCTTCCATCGTTCTCGGAATTCCGCTAATGTTTATCAAACCTATGGAACTCTTTCATTGTTCTCGGAATTCTGCTGAAGTTTAAAAATGCTTTGGAACTCCTCCATTGTTCTCGGAATTCTGATAATATTTAACAATGCTTTGGAACTCTTCCATTGTTCTCGGAATTCCGCTGTAGTTTAAAAATGCATTGGAACTCTTCCATTGTTCTCGGAATTCCGCTGAAGTTTTAGAATGCTTTTTAACACTTCCATTTTTTTCGGAATTTTGCTGAAGTTTAAAAACGCTTTGGAACTCTTCCATTGTTCTCGGAATTCCGCTAATGTTTAACAATGCTTTGGAACTCTTTCATTGTTCTCGGAATTCAACTGAAGTTTAGCCATGCTTTGGACCTCTTCCATTGTTCTCGGAATTCCGCTGAAGTTTAAAAATGCTTTGGAACTCTTCCATTGTTCTCGGAATTCTGCTGAAGTTTAAAAAAGCTTTGGAACTATTCCATTGTTCTCAGAATTCTGTTGATGTTTAATAATGCTTTTGGAACTCTTCCATTGTGCTCGGATTTCTGCTGAAGTTTAAAAATGCTTTGGAACTCTTCCATTCTTCTTGGTATTCTGCTGATGTTTATCAAACCTATGGAACTTTTCCATTGTTCTCGGAATTCTGTTGATGTTTAATAATGCTTTTGGAACTCTTCCATTGTTCTCGGAATTCTGCTGAAGTTTCAAAACACTTTAGAAATCTTCCATTATTCTCAGAATTCTGCTGAAGTTTAAAAATGCTTTGGTACTCTTCCATTGTTCTCAGAATTCCAATGAAGCTTAAAAATGCTTTGGAACTCTTCAATTTTTCTCAGAATTACGCTAAAGTTTAAAAATGCTTTGGAACTCCGCCATTGTTCTCGGAATTCTGCTGAAGTTTAAAAGTGCTTTGGAACTCTTCCATTGTTCTCGGAATTCTGCTGAAGTTTAAAAATGCTTTGGAAGTCTTCCATTGTTCATGGAATTCTGCTGAAGTTTAAAAAGCTTTGGAACTCTTCCATTGTTCTGGGAATTCTGCTGAAGTTTAAAATTGCTTTGGAACTCTTCCATTGTCCTCGGAATTCCACTGATGTTTAATAATGCTTTTGGAACTCTTCCATTGTTCTCATAATTCCGCTGATGTTTAGCAATGCTTTGGAACTCTTCCATTGTTCTCGGAATTCTGCTGACGTTTAAAAATGCTTTGGAACTCTTCCATTGTTCACGGAAATCTGCTGAAGTTTAAAAACGTTTGGAACTCTTCCATTGTTCTGGGAATTCTTCTGAAGTTTAAAAAGCTTTGGAGCTCTTCCATTGTTCTGGGAATTCTGCTGAAGATTAAAATTGCTTTGGTACTCTTCCATTGTTCTCGTAATTCTGCTGATGTTTAACAATGCTTTGGAACTCTTCCATTGTTCTCTGAATTCCAATGTAGTTTCAAAATGCTTTGGAACCCTTCCATTGTTCTCGGAATTCCGCTGAAGTCTAACAATGCTTTGGAACTCTTCCATTGTTATCGGAATTCTGCTGAAGTTTAAAAATGCTTTGGAACTCTTCCATTGTTCTCGGAATTCTGCTGAAGTTTAAAAATGCTTTTGAACTTTTCCATTGTTCTCGGAATTCTGCTGAAGTTTAAAAAAGCTTTGGAACTCTTCCAATGTTCTCGGAATTCCGCTGATGTTTAATAATGCTTTTGGAACTCTTCCATTTTTCTCGGAATTCCGCTGATGTTTAACAGTGCTTTTTAACTTTTCCATTGTTCTCGGAATTCTGGTGAAGTTTAAAAATGCTTTGGAACTCTTCCATTGTTCATGGAATTCTGCTGAAGTTTAAAAAGCTTTGGAACTCTTCCATTGTTCTGGGAATTCTGCTGAAGTTTAAAATTGCTTTGGAACTCTTCCATTGTACTCGGAATTCCACTGATGTTTAATAATGCTTTTGGAACTCTTCCATTGTTCTCATAATTCCGCTGATGTTTAGCAATGCTGTGGAACTCTTCCATTGTTCTCGGAATTCTGCTGACGTTTAAAAATGCTTTGGAACTCTTCCATTGTTCACGGAAATCTGCTAAAGTTTAAAAAGCTTTGGAACTCTTCCATTGTTCTGGCAATTCTTCTGAAGTTAAAAAGCTTTGGAACTCTTCCATTTTTCTGGGAATTCTGCTGAAGATTAAAATTGCTTTGGTACTCTTCCATTGTTCTCGTAATTCTGCTGATGTTTAACAATGCTTTGGAACTCTTCCATTGTTCTCGGAATTCCGCTGATGTTTAACAATGCTTTGGAACTCTTCCATTGTTCTCTGAATTCCACTGTAGTTTCAAAATGCTTTGGAACCCTTCCATTGTTCTCGGAATTCCGCTGAAGTTTAACAATGCTTTGGAACTCTTCCATTGTTCTCGGAATTCCGCTGAAGTTTAAAAATGCTTTGGAACTCTTCCATTGTTCACGGAATTCTGCTGAAGTTTAAAAAGCTTTGGAACTCTTCCATTGTTCTCGGAATTCTGCTGAAGTTTAAAAATGCTTTGGAACTCTTCCATTGTTCACGGAAATCTGCTGAAGTTTAAAATGCTTTGGAACTCTTCCATTGTTCTGGGAATTCTTCTGAAGTTTAAAAAGCTTTGGAACTCTTCCATTGTTCTGGGAATTCTGCTGAAGATTAAAATTGCTTTGGTACTCTTCCATTGTTCTCTTAATTCTGCTGATGTTTAACAATGCTTTGGAACTCTTCCATTGTTCTCTGAATTCCACTTTAGTTTCAAAATGCTTTGGTACCCTTCCATTGTTCTCGGAATTCCGCTGAAGTTTAACAATGCTTTGGAACTCTTCTATTGTTATCGGAATTTTGCTGAAGTTTAAAAATGCTTTGGAACTCTTCCATTGTTCTCGGAATTCTGTAGTTTAAAAATGCTTTGGAACATTTCCATTGTTCTCGGAATTCTGCTGAAGTTTAAAAAAGCTTTGGAACTCTTCCAATGTTCTCGGAATTCCGCTGATGTTTAATAATGCTTTTGGAACTCTTCCATTTTTCTCGGAATTCCGCTGATGTTTAACAATGCTTTGGAACTCTTCCATTGTTCTCGGAATTCTGGAGAAGTTTAAAAATGCTTTGGAACTCTTCCATTGTTCATGGAATTCTGCTGAAGTTTAAAAAGCTTTGGAACTCTTCCATTGTTCTGGGAATTCTGCTGAAGTTTAAAATTGCTTTGGAACTCTTCCATTGTCCTCGGAATTCCACTGATGTTTAATAATGCTTTTGGAACTCTTCCATTGTTCTCATAATTCCGCTGATGTTTAGCAATGCTTTGGAACTCTTCCATTGTTCTCGGAATTCTGCTGACGTTTAAAAATGCTTTGGAACTCTTAAATTGTTCACGGAAATCTGCTGAAGTTTAAAAAGCTTTGGAACTCTTCCATTGTTCTGGGAATTCTTCTGAAGTTTAAAAAGCTTTGGAGCTCTTCCATTGTTCTGGGAATTCTGCTGAAGATTAAAATTGCTTTGGTACTCTTCCATTGTTCTCGTAATTCTGCTGATGTTTAACAATGCTTTGGAACTCTTCCATTGTTCTCGGAATTCCGCTGATGTTTAACAATGCTATGGAACTCTTCCATTGTTTCTGAATTCCACTGTAGTTTCAAAATGCTTTGGAACCCTTCCATTGTTCTCGGAATTCCGCTGAAGTTTAACAGTGCTTTGGAACTCTTCCATGGTTATCGGAATTCTGCTGAAGTTTAAAAATGCTTTGGAACTCTTCCATTGTTCACGGAATTCTGCTGAAGTTTAAAAAGCTTTGGAACTCTTCCATTGCTCTGGGGATTCTGCTGAAGTTTAAAATTGCTTTGGAACTCTTCCATTGTGCTCGGAATTCAGCTGATGTTTAATAATGCTTTTGGAACTCTTCCATTGTTCTCATAATTCCGCTGATGTTTAACAATGCTTTGGAACTCTTACATTGTTCTAGGAATTCTGCTGAAGTTTAAAAATGCTTTGGAAATCTTCCATTGTTCACGTAAATCTGCTGAAGTTTAAAAAGCTTTGGAACTCTTCCATTGTTCTGGGAATTCTTCTGAAGTTTAAAAAGCTTTGGAACTATTCCATTGTTCTGGGAATTCTGCTGAAGATTAAAATTGCTTTGGTACTCTTCCATTGTTCTCTTAATTCTGCTGATGTTTAACAATGCTTTGGAACTCTTCCATTGTTCTCGGAATTCCGCTAATGTTTAACAATGCTTTGGAACTCTTCCGTTGTTCTTTGAATTCCACTGTAGTTTCAAAATGCTTTGGAACCCTTCCATTGTTCTCGGAATTCCGCTGAAGTTTAACAATGCTTTGGAACGCTTCCTTTGTTATCGGAATTCTGCTGAAGTTTAAAAATGCTTTGGAACTCTTCCATTGTTCTCGGAATTCTGTAGTTTAAAAATGCTTTGGAACTTTTCCATTGTTCTCGGAATTCTGCTGAAGTTTAAAAAAGCTTTGGAACTCTTCCAATGTTCTCGGAATTCCGCTGATGTTTAATAATGCTTTTGGAACTCTTCCATTTTTCTCGGAATTCCGCTGATGTTTAACAATGCTTTGGAACTCTTCCATTGTTCTCGGAATTCTGGAGAAGTTTAAAAATGCTTTGGAACTCTTCCATTGTTCATGGAATTCTGCTGAAGTTTAAAAAGCTTTGGAACTCTTCCATTGTTCTGGGAATTCTGCTGAAGTTTAAAATTGCTTTGGAACTCTTCCATTGTCCTCGGAATTCCACTGATGTTTAATAATGCTTTTTTAAATCTTCCATTGTTCTCATAATTCCGCTGATGTTTAGCAATGCTTTGGAACTCTTCCATTGTTCTCGGAATTCTGCTGACGTTTAAAAATGCTTTGGAACTCTTCCATTGTTCACGGAAATCTGCTGAAGTTTAAAAACCTTTGGAACTCTTCCATTGTTCTGGGAATTCTTCTGAAGTTTAAAAAGCTTTGGAGCTCTTCCATTGTTCTGGGAATTCTGCTGAAGATTAAAATTGCTTTGGTACTCTTCCATTGTTCTCGTAATTCTGCTGATGTTTAACAATGCTTTGGAACTCTTCCATTGTTCTCTGAATTCCAATGTAGTTTCAAAATGCTTTGGAACCCTTCCATTGTTCTCGGAATTCCGCTGAAGTCTAACAATGCTTTGGAACTCTTCCATTGTTATCGGAATTCTGCTGAAGTTTAAAAATGCTTTGGAACTCTTCCATTGTTCTCGGAATTCTGCTGAAGTTTAAAAATGCTTTTGAACTTTTCCATTGATCTCGGAATTCTGCTGAAGTTTAAAAAAGCTTTGGAACTCTTCCAATGTTCTCGGAATTCCGCTGATGTTTAATAATGCTTTTGGAACTCTTCCATTTTTCTCGGAATTCCGCTGATGTTTAACAGTGCTTTGGAACTTTTCCATTGTTCTCGGAATTCTGGTGAAGTTTAAAAATGCTTTGGAACTCTTCCATTGTTCATGGAATTCTGCTGAAGTTTAAAAAGCTTTGGAACTCTTCCATTGTTCTGGGAATTCTGCTGAAGTTTAAAATTGCTTTGGAACGCTTCCATTGTACTCGGAATTCCACTGATGTTTAATAATGCTTTTGGAACTCTTCCATTGTTCTCATAATTCCGCTGATGTTTAGCAATGCTTTGGAACTCTTCCATTGTTCTCGGAATTCTGCTGACGTTTAAAAATGCTTTGGAACTCTTCCATTGTTCTGGCAATTCTTCTGAAGTTTAAAAAGCTTTGGAACTCTTCCATTGTTCTGGGAATTCTGCTGAAGATTAAAAATGCTTTGGAACTCCTCCATTGTTCTCGGAATTCTGCTGAAGTTTAAAAATGCTTTGGAACTCCTCCATTGTTCTCGGAATTCTGCTGAAGTTTAAAAATGCTTTGGAACTCTTTCATTGTTCTCGGAATTCCGATGATGTTTAACAATGCTTTGGAACTCTTTCATTGTTCTCGGAATTCCGCTGTAGTTTAAAAATGCATTGGAACTCTTCCATTGTTCTCGGAATTCCGCTGAAGTTTTAGAATGCTTTGGAACTCTTCCATTGTTCTCGGAATTCCGCTAATGTTTAACAATGTTTGGAACTCTTCCATTGTTCTCGGAATTCCGCTGTAGTTTAAAAATGCTTTGGAACTCTTTCATTGTTCTCGGAATTCTGCTGAAGTTTAGCCATGCTTTGGAACTCTTCCATTGTTCTCGGAATTCCCCTGAAGTTTAAAAATGCTTTGGAACTCTTCCATTGTTATCGGAATTCTGCTGAAGTTTAAAGAAGATTTGGAAATATTCCATTGTTCTCAGAATTCCGCTAATATTTAACAATGCTTTGGAACTCTTCCATTGTTCTCGGAATTCCGCTGATGTTTAATAATGCTTTTGGAACTCTTCCATTGTTCTCGGAATTCTGCTAATGTTTAACAATGCTTTGGAACTCATCCATTGTTCTCGGAATTCTGTTCATGTTTAATAATGCTTTTGGAACTCTTCCATTGTGCTCGGAATTCTGCTGAAGGTTAAAAATGCTTTGGAACTCTTCCATTGTTCTCGGAATTCCGCTAATGTTTATTAAACCTATGGAACTCTTTCATTGTTCTCGGAATTCGGCTGTAGTTTAAAAATGCTTTGGAACTCTTCCATTGTTCTCGGAATTCCGATAATATTTAACAATGCTTTGGAACTCTTCCATGGTTCTCGGAATTCCGCTGTAGTTTAAAAATGCATTGGAACTCTTCCATTGTTCTCGGAATTCCGCTGAAGTTTTAGAATGCTTTTTAACACTTCCATTTTTCTCGGAATTCTGCTGAAGTTTAAAATCGCTGTGGAACTCTTCCATTGTTCTCGGAATTCCGCTAATGTTTAACAATGCTTTTGGAACTCTTCCATTGTTCTCGGAATTCTGCTGAAGTTTCAAAACGCTTTAGAAATCTTCCATTATTCTCAGAATTCTGCTGAAGTTTAAAAATGCTTTGGTACTCTTCCATTGTTCTCAGAATTCCAATGAAGCTTAAAAATGCTTTGGAACTCTTCAATTTTTCTCAGAATTACGCTAAAGTTTAAAAATGCTTTGGAACTACTCCATTGTTCTCGGAATTCTGCTGAAGTTTAAAAGTGCTTTCGAACTCTTCCATTGTTCTGGGAATTTGGCTGAAGTTTAAAAATGCTTTTGAACTCTTCCTATGTTCTGGGAGTTCTGCTGAAGTTTAAAAATGCTTTGGAACTCTTCCATTGTTCTCGGAATTCCGCTGATGTTTAACAATGCTTTGGAACTCTTCCATTGTTCTCGGAATTCCGCTGTAGCTTAAAAAAGCACTGGAACTCTTCCATTGTTCTCGGAATTCCGCTGAAGTTTTACAATGCTTTGGAACTCATCCATTGTTCTCGTTGATGTTGATGTTGATGTTTAATAATGCTTTTGGAAATCTTCCATTGTGCTCGGAGTTCTGCTGAAGTTTAAAAATGCTTTGGAACGCTTCCATTGTTCTGAGAATTCGGCTGAAGTTTATAAATGCTTTGGAACTCTTCCTATGTTCTGGGAGTTCTGCTGAAGTTTAAAAATGCTTTGGAACTCTTCCATTGTTCTCGCAATTCCGCTGATGTTAAACAATGCTTTAGAACTCTTCCATTGTTCTCGGAATTCCGATGATGTTTAACAATGCTTTGGAACTCTTCCATTGTTCTCGGAATTCTGCTGAAGTTTAAAAATGCTTTGGAACTCTTCCATTGTTCTGGGAATTTGGCTGAAGTTTAAAAATGCTTTGGAACTCTTCCTAAGTTCTGGGAGTTCTGCTGAAGTTTAAAAATGCATTGGAACTCTTCCATTGTTCTCGGAATTCCGCTGATGTTTAACAATGCTTTAGAACTCTTCCATTGTTCTCGGAATTCCGATGATGTTTAACAATGCTTTGGAACTCTTTCATTGTTCTCGGAATTCTGCTTTAGTTTAAAAATGCATTGGAACTCTTCCACTGTTCTCGGAATTCCGCTGAAGTTTTAGAATGCTTTGGAATTCTTCCATTGTTCTCGGAATTCCGCTAATGTTTAACAATGGTTTGGAACTCTTCCATTGTTCTCGGAATTCCGCTGTAGTTTAAAAATGCTTTGGAACTCTTCCATTGTTCTCGGAATTCCGCTGAAGTTTAAAAATGCTTTGGAACTCTTCCATTGTTCTCGGAATTCTGCTGAAGTTTCAAAAAGATTTGGAACTATTCCATTGTTCTCAGAATTCCGCTAATATTTAACAATGCTTTGGAACTCTTCCATTGTTCTCGGAATTCCGCTGATGTTTAATAATGCTTTTGGAACTCTTCCATTGTTCTCAGAATTCTGCTAATGTTTAACAATGCTTTGGAACTCATCCATTGTTCTCGGAATTCTGTTCATGTTTAATAATGCTTCTCGAACTCTTCCACTGTGCTAGGAATTCTGCTGAAGTTTAAAAATGCTTTGGAACTCTTCCATCGTTCTCGGAATTCCGCTAATGTTTATCAAACCTATGGAACTCTTTCATTGTTCTCGGAATTCTGCTGAAGTTTAAAAATGCTTTGGAACTCCTCCATTGTTCTCGGAATTCCGATAATATTTAACAATGCTTTGGAACTCTTCCATTGTTCTCGGAATTCCGCTGTAGTTTAAAAATGCATTGGAACTCTTCCATTGTTCTCGGAATTCCGCTGAAGTTTTAGAATGCTTTTTAACACTTCCATTTTTTTCGGAATTTTGCTGAAGTTTAAAAACGCTTTGGAACTCTTCCATTGTTCTCGGAATTCCGCTAATGTTTAACAATGCTTTGGAACTCTTTCATTGTTCTCGGAATTCAACTGAAGTTTAGCCATGCTTTGGACCTCTTCCATTGTTCTCGGAATTCCGCTGAAGTTTAAAAATGCTTTGGAACTCTTCCATTGTTCTCGGAATTCTGCTGAAGTTTAAAAAAGCTTTGGAACTATTCCATTGTTCTCAGAATTCTGTTGATGTTTAATAATGCTTTTGGAACTCTTCCATTGTGCTCGGATTTCTGCTGAAGTTTAAAAATGCTTTGGAACTCTTACATTCTTCTCGGTATTCTGCTGATGTTTATCAAACCTATGGAACTTTTCCATTGTTCTCGGAATTCTGTTGATGTTTAATAATGCTTTTGGAACTCTTCCATTGTTCTCGGAATTCTGCTGAAGTTTCAAAACACTTTAGAAATCTTCCATTATTCTCAGAATTCTGCTGAAGTTTAAAAATGCTTTGGTACTCTTCCATTGTTCTCAGAATTCCAATGAAGCTTAAAAATGCTTTGGAACTCTTCAATTTTTCTCAGAATTACGCTAAAGTTTAAAAATGCTTTGGAACTCCGCCATTGTTCTCGGAATTCTGCTGAAGTTTAAAAGTGCTTTGGAACTCTTCCATTGTTCTGGGAATTTGGCTGAAGTTTAAAAATGCTTTGGAACTCTTCCTATGTTCTGGGAGTTCTGCTGAAGTTTAAAAATGCTTTGGAACTCTTCCATTGTTCTGGGAATTCCGCTGATGTTTAACAATGCTTTAGAACTCTTCCATTGTTCTCGGAATTCCGCTGATGTTTAACAATGCTTTGGAGCTCTTCCATTGTTCTGGGAATTCGGCTGAAGATTAAAAATGCTTTGGAGCTCTTCCTATGTTCTGGGAGTTCTGCTGAAGTTTAAAAATGCTTTAGAACTCTTCCATTGTTCTCGGAATTCCGCTGATGTCTAACAATGCTTTGGAACTCTTCCATTCTTCTCCGAATTCCGCTGTAGTTTAAAAATGCATTGGAACTTTTCCATTGTTCTCGGAATTCCGCTGAAGTTTAACAATGCTTTGGAACTCTTCCTATGTTCTGGGAGTTCTGCTGAAGTTTAAAAATGCTTTGGAACTCTTCCATTGTTCTCGGAATTCCGCTGAAGTTTAGCCATGCTTTGGAACTCTTCCATTGTTCTCGGAATTCCACTGAAGTTTAAAAATGCTTTGGAACTCCTCCATTGTTCTCGGAATTCTGCTGAAGTTTAAAAATGCTTTGGAACTCTTCCATTGTTCTCGGAATTCCGCTGATGTTTAACAATGCTTTAGAACTCTTCCATTGTTCTCGGAATTCCGCTGATGTTTAACAATGCTTTGGAACTCTTCCATTGTTCTCGGTATTCCGCTGTTGCTTAAAAATGCACTGGAACTCTTCCATTGTTCTCGGAATTCCGCTGAAGTTTTACAATGCTTTGGAACTCATCCATTGTTCTCGTAACACTGTTGATGTTTAATAATGCTTTTGGAACTCTTCCATTGTGCTCGGAGTTCTGCTGAAGTTTAAAAATGCTTTGGAACTCTTCCTATGTTCTGGGAGTTCTGCTGAAGTTTAAAAATGCTTTGTAACTCTTCCATTGTTCTCGCAATTCCGCTGATGTTAAACAATGCTTTAGAACTCTTCCATTGTTCTCGGAATTCCGATGATGTTTAAAAATGCTTTGGAACTCTTCCATTGTTCTCGGAATTCTGCTGAAGTTTCAAAATGCTTTGGAACTCTTCCATTGTTCTGGGAATTCGGCTGAAGTTTAAAAATGCTTTGGAACTCTTCCTAAATTCTGGGAGTTCTGCTGAAGTTTAAAAATGCATTGGAACTCTTAGAATGTTCTCGGAATTCCGCTGATGTTTAACAATGCTTTAGAACTCTTCCATTGTTCTCAGAATTCCGATGATGTTTAACAATGCTTTGGAACTCTTTCATTGTTCTCGGAATTCCGCTGTAGTTTAAAAATGCATTGGAACTCTTCCACTGTTCTCGGAATTCCGCTGAAGTTTTAGAATGCTTTGGAATTCTTCCATTGTTCTCGGAATTCCGCTAATGTTTAACAATGCTTTTTAACTCTTCCATTGTTCTCGGAATTCCGATGTAGTTTAAAAATGCTTTGGAACTCTTTCATTGTTCTCGGAATTCCGCTGAAGTTTAGCCATGCTTTGGAACTCTTCCATTGTTCTCGGAATTCCGCTGAAGTTTAAAAATGCTTTGGAACTCTTCCATTGTTCTCGGAATTCTGCTGAAGTTTCAAAAAGATTTGGAACTATTCCATTGTTCTCAGAATTCCGCTAACATTTAACAATGCTTTGGAACTCTTCCATTGTTCTCGGAATTCCGCTGATGTTTAATAATGCTTTTGGAACTCTTCCATTGTTCTCAGAATTCTGCTAATGTTTAACAATGCTTTGGAACTCATCCATTGTTCTCGGAATTCTGTTCATGTTTAATAATGCTTTTGGAACTCTTCCATTGTGCTCGGAATTCTGCTGAAGTTTAAAAATGCTTTGGAACTCTTCCATCGTTCTCGGAATTCCGCTAATGTTTATCAAACCTATGGAACTCTTTCATTGTTCTCGGAATTCCGCTGTAGTTTAAAAATGCTTTGGAACTCTTCCATTGTTCTCGGAATTCCGATAATATTTAACAATGCTTTGGAACTCTTCCATTTTTCTCGGAATTCTGCTGAAGTTTAAAAACACTTTGGAACTCTTCCATTGTTCTCGGAATTCCGCTAATGTTTAACAATGCTTTGGAACTCTTTCATTGTTCTCGGAATTCAACTGAAGTTTAGCCATGCTTTGGAACTCTTTCATTGTTCTCTGAATTCCGCTGAAGTTTAAAAATGCTTTGGAACTCTTCCATTGTTCTCGGAATTCTGCTGAAGTTTAAAAAAGCTTTGGAACTATTCCATTGTTCTCAGAATTCTGTTGATGTTTAATAATGCTTTTGGAACTCTTCCATTGTGCTAGGATTTCTGCTGAAGTTTAAAAATGCTTTGGAACTCTACCTTTCTTCTCGGTATTCTGCTGATGTTTATCAAACCTATGGAAATTTTCCATTGTTCTCGGAATTCTGTTGATGTTTAATAATGCTTTTGGAACTCTTCCATTGTTCTCGGAATTCTGCTGAAGTTTCAAAACGCTTTAGAAATCTTCCATTATTCTCAGAATTCTGCTGAAGTTTAAAAATGCTTTGGTACTCTTCCATTGTTCTCAGAATTCCAATGAAGCTTAAAAATGCTTTGGAACTCTTCAATTTTTCTCAGAATTACGCTAAAGTTTAAAAATGCTTTGGAACTCCTCCATTGTTCTCGGAATTCTGCTGAAGTTTAAAAATGCTTTGGAACTCTTCCATTGTTCTGGGAATTTGGCTGAAGTTTAAAAATGCTTTGGAACTCTTCCTAAGTTCTGGGAGTTCTGCTGAAGTTTAAAAATGCATTGGAACTCTTCCATTGTTCTCGGAATTCCGCTGATGTTTAACAATGCTTTAGAACTCTTCCATTGTTCTCGGAATTCCGATGATGTTTAACAATGCTTTGGAACTCTTTCATTGTTCTCGGAATTCTGCTTTAGTTTAAAAATGCATTGGAACTCTTCCACTGTTCTCGGAATTCCGCTGAAGTTTTAGAATGCTTTGGAATTCTTCCATTGTTCTCGGAATTCCGCTAATGTTTAACAATGGTTTGGAACTCTTCCATTGTTCTCGGAATTCCGCTGTAGTTTAAAAATGCTTTGGAACTCTTCCATTGTTCTCGGAATTCCGCTGAAGTTTAAAAATGCTTTGGAACTCTTCCATTGTTCTCGGAATTCTGCTGAAGTTTCAAAAAGATTTGGAACTATTCCATTGTTCTCAGAATTCCGCTAATATTTAACAATGCTTTGGAACTCTTCCATTGTTCTCGGAATTCCGCTGATGTTTAATAATGCTTTTGGAACTCTTCCATTGTTCTCAGAATTCTGCTAATGTTTAACAATGCTTTGGAACTCATCCATTGTTCTCGGAATTCTGTTCATGTTTAATAATGCTTCTCGAACTCTTCCACTGTGCTAGGAATTCTGCTGAAGTTTAAAAATGCTTTGGAACTCTTCCATCGTTCTCGGAATTCCGCTAATGTTTATCAAACCTATGGAACTCTTTCATTGTTCTCGGAATTCTGCTGAAGTTTAAAAATGCTTTGGAACTCCTCCATTGTTCTCGGAATTCCGATAATATTTAACAATGCTTTGGAACTCTTCCATTGTTCTCGGAATTCCGCTGTAGTTTAAAAATGCATTGGAACTCTTCCATTGTTCTCGGAATTCCGCTGAAGTTTTAGAATGCTTTTTAACACTTCCATTTTTTTCGGAATTTTGCTGAAGTTTAAAAACGCTTTGGAACTCTTCCATTGTTCTCGGAATTCCGCTAATGTTTAACAATGCTTTGGAACTCTTTCATTGTTCTCGGAATTCAACTGAAGTTTAGCCATGCTTTGGACCTCTTCCATTGTTCTCGGAATTCCGCTGAAGTTTAAAAATGCTTTGGAACTCTTCCATTGTTCTCGGAATTCTGCTGAAGTTTAAAAAAGCTTTGGAACTATTCCATTGTTCTCAGAATTCTGTTGATGTTTAATAATGCTTTTGGAACTCTTCCATTGTGCTCGGATTTCTGCTGAAGTTTAAAAATGCTTTGGAACTCTTACATTCTTCTCGGTATTCTGCTGATGTTTATCAAACCTATGGAACTTTTCCATTGTTCTCGGAATTCTGTTGATGTTTAATAATGCTTTTGGAACTCTTCCATTGTTCTCGGAATTCTGCTGAAGTTTCAAAACACTTTAGAAATCTTCCATTATTCTCAGAATTCTGCTGAAGTTTAAAAATGCTTTGGTACTCTTCCATTGTTCTCAGAATTCCAATGAAGCTTAAAAATGCTTTGGAACTCTTCAATTTTTCTCAGAATTACGCTAAAGTTTAAAAATGCTTTGGAACTCCGCCATTGTTCTCGGAATTCTGCTGAAGTTTAAAAGTGCTTTGGAACTCTTCCATTGTTCTGGGAATTTGGCTGAAGTTTAAAAATGCTTTGGAACTCTTCCTATGTTCTGGGAGTTCTGCTGAAGTTTAAAAATGCTTTGGAACTCTTCCATTGTTCTGGGAATTCCGCTGATGTTTAACAATGCTTTAGAACTCTTCCATTGTTCTCGGAATTCCGCTGATGTTTAACAATGCTTTGGAGCTCTTCCATTGTTCTGGGAATTCGGCTGAAGATTAAAAATGCTTTGGAGCTCTTCCTATGTTCTGGGAGTTCTGCTGAAGTTTAAAAATGCTTTAGAACTCTTCCATTGTTCTCGGAATTCCGCTGATGTCTAACAATGCTTTGGAACTCTTCCATTCTTCTCCGAATTCCGCTGTAGTTTAAAAATGCATTGGAACTTTTCCATTGTTCTCGGAATTCCGCTGAAGTTTAACAATGCTTTGGAACTCTTCCTATGTTCTGGGAGTTCTGCTGAAGTTTAAAAATGCTTTGGAACTCTTCCATTGTTCTCGGAATTCCGCTGAAGTTTAGCCATGCTTTGGAACTCTTCCATTGTTCTCGGAATTCCACTGAAGTTTAAAAATGCTTTGGAACTCCTCCATTGTTCTCGGAATTCTGCTGAAGTTTAAAAATGCTTTGGAACTCTTCCATTGTTCTCGGAATTCCGCTGATGTTTAACAATGCTTTAGAACTCTTCCATTGTTCTCGGAATTCCGCTGATGTTTAACAATGCTTTGGAACTCTTCCATTGTTCTCGGTATTCCGCTGTTGCTTAAAAATGCACTGGAACTCTTCCATTGTTCTCGGAATTCCGCTGAAGTTTTACAATGCTTTGGAACTCATCCATTGTTCTCGTAACACTGTTGATGTTTAATAATGCTTTTGGAACTCTTCCATTGTGCTCGGAGTTCTGCTGAAGTTTAAAAATGCTTTGGAACTCTTCCTATGTTCTGGGAGTTCTGCTGAAGTTTAAAAATGCTTTGTAACTCTTCCATTGTTCTCGCAATTCCGCTGATGTTAAACAATGCTTTAGAACTCTTCCATTGTTCTCGGAATTCCGATGATGTTTAAAAATGCTTTGGAACTCTTCCATTGTTCTCGGAATTCTGCTGAAGTTTCAAAATGCTTTGGAACTCTTCCATTGTTCTGGGAATTCGGCTGAAGTTTAAAAATGCTTTGGAACTCTTCCTAAATTCTGGGAGTTCTGCTGAAGTTTAAAAATGCATTGGAACTCTTAGAATGTTCTCGGAATTCCGCTGATGTTTAACAATGCTTTAGAACTCTTCCATTGTTCTCAGAATTCCGATGATGTTTAACAATGCTTTGGAACTCTTTCATTGTTCTCGGAATTCCGCTGTAGTTTAAAAATGCATTGGAACTCTTCCACTGTTCTCGGAATTCCGCTGAAGTTTTAGAATGCTTTGGAATTCTTCCATTGTTCTCGGAATTCCGCTAATGTTTAACAATGCTTTTTAACTCTTCCATTGTTCTCGGAATTCCGATGTAGTTTAAAAATGCTTTGGAACTCTTTCATTGTTCTCGGAATTCCGCTGAAGTTTAGCCATGCTTTGGAACTCTTCCATTGTTCTCGGAATTCCGCTGAAGTTTAAAAATGCTTTGGAACTCTTCCATTGTTCTCGGAATTCTGCTGAAGTTTCAAAAAGATTTGGAACTATTCCATTGTTCTCAGAATTCCGCTAACATTTAACAATGCTTTGGAACTCTTCCATTGTTCTCGGAATTCCGCTGATGTTTAATAATGCTTTTGGAACTCTTCCATTGTTCTCAGAATTCTGCTAATGTTTAACAATGCTTTGGAACTCATCCATTGTTCTCGGAATTCTGTTCATGTTTAATAATGCTTTTGGAACTCTTCCATTGTGCTCGGAATTCTGCTGAAGTTTAAAAATGCTTTGGAACTCTTCCATCGTTCTCGGAATTCCGCTAATGTTTATCAAACCTATGGAACTCTTTCATTGTTCTCGGAATTCCGCTGTAGTTTAAAAATGCTTTGGAACTCTTCCATTGTTCTCGGAATTCCGATAATATTTAACAATGCTTTGGAACTCTTCCATTTTTCTCGGAATTCTGCTGAAGTTTAAAAACACTTTGGAACTCTTCCATTGTTCTCGGAATTCCGCTAATGTTTAACAATGCTTTGGAACTCTTTCATTGTTCTCGGAATTCAACTGAAGTTTAGCCATGCTTTGGAACTCTTTCATTGTTCTCTGAATTCCGCTGAAGTTTAAAAATGCTTTGGAACTCTTCCATTGTTCTCGGAATTCTGCTGAAGTTTAAAAAAGCTTTGGAACTATTCCATTGTTCTCAGAATTCTGTTGATGTTTAATAATGCTTTTGGAACTCTTCCATTGTGCTAGGATTTCTGCTGAAGTTTAAAAATGCTTTGGAACTCTACCATTCTTCTCGGTATTCTGCTGATGTTTATCAAACCTATGGAAATTTTCCATTGTTCTCGGAATTCTGTTGATGTTTAATAATGCTTTTGGAACTCTTCCATTGTTCTCGGAATTCTGCTGAAGTTTCAAAACGCTTTAGAAATCTTCCATTATTCTCAGAATTCTGCTGAAGTTTAAAAATGCTTTGGTACTCTTCCATTGTTCTCAGAATTCCAATGAAGCTTAAAAATGCTTTGGAACTCTTCAATTTTTCTCAGAATTACGCTAAAGTTTAAAAATGCTTTGGAACTCCTCCATTGTTCTCGGAATTCTGCTGAAGTTTAAAAATGCTTTGGAACTCTTCCATTGCTCTGGGAATTCGGCTGAAGTTTAAAAATGCTTTGGAACTCTTCCTATGTTCTGGGATTTCTGCTGAAGTTTAAAAATGCTTTGGAACTCTTCCATTGTTCTCGGAATTCCGCTGATGTTTAACAATGCTTTAGAACTCTTCCATTGTTCTCGGAATTCCGCTGATGTTTAACAATGCTTTGGAACTCTTGCATTGTTCTCGGAATTCCGCTGTAGTTTAAAAATGCACTGGAACTCTTCCATTGTTCTCGGAATTCCACTGAAGTTTTACAATGCTTTGGAACTCTTCCATTTTTCTCAGAATTCTGCTGAAGTTTAAAAATGCTTTGGTACTCTTCCATTGTTCTCAGAATTCCAATGAAGCTTAAAAATGCTTTGGAACTCCTCCATTGTTCTCGGAATTCTGCTGAAGTTTAAAAATGCTTTGGAACTCTTCCATTGCTCTGGGAATTCGGCTGAAGTTTAAAAATGCTTTGTAACTCTTCCTATGTTCTGGAATTTCTGCTGAAGTTTAAAAATGCTTTGGAACTCTTCCATTGTTCTCGGAATTCCGCTGATGTTTAACAATGCTTTAGAACTCTTCCATTGTTCTCGGAATTCCGCTGATGTTTTACAATGCTTTGGAACTCTTGCATTGTTCTCGGAATTCCGCTGTAGTTTAAAAATGCACTGGAACTCTTCCATTGTTCTCGGAATTCCGAGGTAGTTTAAAAATGCTTTGGAACTCTTTCATTGTTCTCGGAATTCCGCTGAAGTTTAGCCATGCTTTGGAACTCTTCCATTGTTCTCGGAATTCCACTGAAGTTTAAAAATGCTTTGGAACTCCTCCATTGTTCTCGGAATTCTGCTGAAGTTTAAAATGCTTTGGAACTCTTCCATTGTTCTCGGAATTCCGCTGATGTTTAACAATGCTTTAGAACTCTTCCATTGTTCTCGGAATTCCGCTGATGTTTAACAATGCTTTGGAACTCTTCCATTTTTCTCGGAATTCTGCTGAAGTTTAAAAATGCTTTGGAACTCTTCCATTGTTCTGGGAATTCGGCTGAAGTTTAAAAATGCTTTGGAACTCTTCCTAAGTTCTGGGAGTTCTGCTGAAGTTTAAAAATGCATTGGAACTCTTCCATTGTTCTCGGAATTCCGCTGATGTTTAACAATGCTTTAGAACTCTTCCATTGTTCTCGGAATTCCGATGATGTTTAACAATGCTTTGGAACTCTTTCATTGTTCTCAGAATTCCGCTGTAGTTTAAAAATGCATTGGAACTCTTCCATTGTTCTCGGAATTCCGCTGAAGTTTTAGAATGCTTTGGAATTCTTCCATTGTTCTCGGAATTCCGCTAATGTTTAACAATGCTTTGGAACTCTTCCATTGTTCTCGGAATTCCGCTGTAGTTTAAAAATGCTTTGGAACTCTTTCATTGTTCTCGGAATTCCGCTGAAGTTTTAGAATGCTTTTTAAAACTTCCATTTTTCTCGGAATTCTGCTGAAGTTTAAAAACGCATTGGAACTCTTCCATTGTTCTCGGAATTCCGCTAATGTTTAACAATGCTTTGGAACTCTTTCATTGTTCTCGGAATTCAACTGAAGTTTAGCCATGCTTTGGAACTTTTCCATTGTTCTCGGAATTCCGCTGAAGTTTAAAAATGTTTTGGAAAACTTCCATTATTCTCTGAATTCTGATGAAGTTTAAAAAAGCTTTGGAACTATTCCATTGTTCTCAGAATTCTGTTGATGTTTAATAATGCTTTTGGAACTCTTCCATTGTGCTCGGATTTCTGCTGAAGTTTAAAAATGCTTTGGAACTCTTCCATTCTTCTCGGTATTCTGCTGATGTTTATCAAACCTATGGAACTCTTCCATTGTTCTCGGAATTCTGTTGATGTTTAATAATGCTTTTGGAACTCTTCCATTATTCTCAGAATTCTGCTGAAGTTTAAAAATGCTTTGGTACTCTTCCATTGTTCTCAGAATTCCAATGAAGCTTAAAAATGCTTTGGAACTCTTCAATTTTTCTCCGAATTACGCTAAAGTTTAAAAATGCTTTGGAATTCATCCATTGTTTTCGTAACACTGTTGACGTTTAATAATGCTTTTGGAACTCTTCCATTGTGCTCGGAGTTCTGCTGAAGTTTAAAAATGCTTTGGAACGCTTCCATTGTTCTGGGAATTCGGCTGAAGTTTAAAAATGCTTTGGAACTCTTCCTATGTTCTGGGAGTTCTGCTGAAGTTTAAAAATGCTTTGGAACTCTTCCATTGTTCTCGGAATTCCGCTGATGTTTAACAATGCTTTAGAACTCTTCCATTGTTCTCGGAATTCCAATGATGTTTAACAATGCTTTGGAACTCATCCATTGTTCTCGGAATTCTGTTCATGTTTAATAATGCTTCTGGAACTCTTCCACTGTGCTAGGAATTCTGCTGAAGTTTAAAAATGCTTTGGAACTCTTCCATCGTTCTCGGAATTCCGCTGATGTTTATCAAACCTATGGAACTCTTTCATTGTTCTCGGAATTCTGCTGAAGTTTAAAAATGCTTTGAAACTCCTCCATTGTTCTCGGAATTTCGATAATATTTAACAATGCTTTGGAACTCTTCCATTGTTCTCGGAATTCCGCTGTAGTTTAAAAATGCATTGGAACTCTTCCATTGTTCTCGGAATTCCGCTGAAGTTTTAGAATGCTTTTTAACACTTCCATTTTTCTCGGAATTTTGCTGAAGTTTAAAAACGCTTTGGAACTCTTCCATTGTTCTCGGAATTCCGCTAATGTTTAACAATGCTTTGGAACTCTTTCATTGTTCTCGGAATTCAACTGAAGTTTAGCCATGCTTTGGAACTCTTCCATTGTTCTCGGAATTCCGCTGAAGTTTAAAAATGCTTTGGAACTCTTCCATTGTTCTCGGAATTCTGCTGAAGTTTAAAAAAGCTTTGGAACTATTACATTGTTCTCAGAATTCTGTTGATGTTTAATAATGCTTGTGGAACTCTTCCATTGTGCTCGGATTTCTGCTGAAGTTTAAAAATGCTTTGGAACTCTTCCATTCTTCTCGGTATTCTGCTGATGTTTATCAAACCTATGGAACTTTTCCATTGTTCTCGGAATTCTGTTGATGTTTAATAATGCTTTTGGAACTCTTCCATTGTTCTCGGAATTCTGCTGAAGTTTCAAAACACTTTAGAAATCTTCCATTATTCTCAGAATTCTGCTGAAGTTTAAAAATGCTTTGGTACTCTTCCATTGTTCTCAGAATTCCAATGAAGCTTAAAAATGCTTTGGAACTCTTCAATTTTTCTCAGAATTACGCTAAAGTTTAAAAATGCTTTGGAACTCCTCCATTGTTCTCGGAATTCTGCTGAAGTTTAAAAGTGCTTTGGAACTCTTCCATTGTTCTGGGAATTTGGCTGAAGTTTAAAAATGCTTTGGAACTCTTCCTATGTTCTGGGAGTTCTGCTGAAGTTTAAAAATGCTTTGGAACTCTTCCATTGTTCTGGGAATTCCGCTGATGTTTAACAATGCTTTAGAACTCTTCCATTGTTCTCGGAATTCCGCTGATGTTTAACAATGCTTTGGAGCTCTTCTATTGTTCTGGGAATTCGGCTGAAGATTAAAAATACTTTGGAGCTCTTCCTATGTTCTGTGAGTTCTGCTGAAGTTTAAAAATGCTTTAGAACTCTTCCATTGTTCTCGGAATTCCGCTGATGTCTAACAATGCTTTGGAACTCTTCCATTGTTCTCCGAATTCCGCTGTAGTTTAAAAATGCATTGGAACTTTTCCATTGTTCTCGGAATTCCGCTGAAGTTTTACAATGCTTTGGAACTCTTCCATTGTTCTCGGAATTCTGCTGAAGTTTAACAATGCTTTGGAACTCTTCCTATGTTCTGGGAGTTCTGCTGAAGTTTAAAAATGCTTTGGAACTCTTCCATTGTTCTCGGAATTCCGCTGAAGTTTAGCCTTGCTTTGGAACTCTTCCATTGTTCTCGGAATTCCACTGAAGTTTAAAAATGCTTTGGAACTCCTCCATTGTTCTCGGAATTCTGCTGAAGTTTAAAAATGCTTTGGAACTCTTCCATTGTTCTGGGAATTTGGCTGAAGTTTAACAATGCTTTGGAACTCTTCCTATGTTCTGGGAGTTCTGCTGAAGTTTAAAAATGCTTTGGAACTCTTCCATTGTTCTCGGAATTCCGCTGATGTTTAACAATGCTTTAGAACTCTTCCATTGTTCTCGGAATTCCGCTGATGTTTAACAATGCTTTGGAACTCTTCCATTGTTCTCGGTATTCCGCTGTAGCTTAAAAATGCACTGGAACTCTTCCATTGTTCTCGGAATTCCGCTGAAGTTTTACAATGCTTTGGAACTCATCCATTGTTCTCGTAACACTGTTGATGTTTAATAATGCTTTTGGAACTCTTCCATTGTGCTCGGAGTTCTGCTGAAGTTTAAAAATGCTTTGGAACTCTTCCTATGTTCTGGGAGTTCTGCTGAAGTTTAAAAATGCTTTGGAACTCTTCTATTGTTCTCGGAATTCCGCTAATGTTTAACAATGCTTTGGAACTCTTTCATTGTTCTCGGAATTCAACTGAAGTTTAGCCATGCTTTGGAACTCTTTCATTGTTCTCTGAATTCCGCTGAAGTTTAAAAATGCTTTGGAACTCTTCCATTGTTCTCGGAATTCTGCTGAAGTTTAAAAAAGCTTTGGAACTATTCCATTTTTCTCAGAATTCTGTTGATGTTTAATAATGCTTTTGGAACTCTTCCATTGTGCTAGGATTTCTGCTGAAGTTTAAAAATGCTTTGGAACTCTTCCATTCTTCTCGGTATTCTGCTGATGTTTATCAAACCTATGGAAATTTTCCATTGTTCTCGGAATTCTGTTGATGTTTAATAATGCTTTTGGAACTCTTCCATTGTTCTCGGAATTCTGCTGAAGTTTCAAAACGCTTTAGAAATCTTCCATTATTCTCAGAATTCTGCTGAAGTTTAAAAATGCTTTGGTACTCTTCCATTGTTCTCAGAATTCCAATGAAGCTTAAAAATGCTTTGGAACTCTTCAATTTTTCTCAGAATTACGCTAAAGTTTAAAAATGCTTTGGAACTCTTCCATTGCTCTGGGAATTCGGCTGAAGTTTAAAAATGCTTTGGAACTCTTCCTATGTTCTGGGATTTCTGCTGAAGTTTAAAAATGCTTTGGAACTCTTCCATTGTTCTCGGAATTCCGCTGATGTTTAACAATGCTTTAGAACTCTTCCATTGTTCTCGGAATTCCGCTGATGTTTAACAATGCTTTGGAACTCTTGCATTGTTCTCGGAATTCCGCTGTAGTTTAAAAATGCACTGGAACTCTTCCATTGTTCTCGGAATACCACTGAAGTTTTACAATGCTTTGGAACTCTTCCATTTTTCTCAGAATTCTGCTGAAGTTTAAAAATGCTTTGGTACTCTTCCATTGTTCTCAGAATTCCAATGAAGCTTAAAAATGCTTTGGAACTCCTCCATTGTTCTCGGAATTCTGCTGAAGTTTAAAAATGCTTTGGAACTCTTCCATTGCTCTGGGAATTCGGCTGAAGTTTAAAAATGCTTTGGAACTCTTCCTATGTTCTGGGATTTCTGCTGAAGTTTAAAAATGCTTTGGAACTCTTCCATTGTTCTCGGAATTCCGCTGATGTTTAACAATGCTTTAGAACTCTTCCATTGTTCTCGGAATTCCGCTGATGTTTTACAATGCTTTGGAACTCTTGCATTGTTCTCGGAATTCCGCTGTAGTTTAAAAATGCACTGGAACTCTTCCATTGTTCTCGGAATTCCGCTGTAGTTTAAAAATGCTTTGGAACTCTTTCATTGTTCTCGGAATTCCGCTGAAGTTTAGCCATGCTTTGGAACTCTTCCATTGTTCTCGGAATTCTGCTGAAGTTTAAAAATGCTTTGGAACTCCTCCATTGTTCTCGGAATTCTGCTGAAGTTTAAAATGCTTTGGAACTCTTCCATTGTTCTCGGAATTCCGCTGATGTTTAACAATGCTTTAGAACTCTTCCATTGTTCTCGGAATTCCGCTGATGTTTAACAATGCTTTGGAACTCTTCCATTGTTCTCGGAATTCTGCTGAAGTTTCAAAACACTTTAGAAATCTTCCATTATTCTCAGAATTCTGCTGAAGTTTAAAAATGCTTTGGTACTCTTCCATTGTTCTCAGAATTCCAATGAAGCTTAAAAATGCTTTGGAACTCTTCAATTTTTCTCAGAATTACGCTAAAGTTTAAAAATGCTTTGGAACTCCTCCATTGTTCTCGGAATTCTGCTGAAGTTTAAAAGTGCTTTGGAACTCTTCCATTGTTCTGGGAATTTGGCTGAAGTTTAAAAATGCTTTGGAACTCTTCCATTGTTCTGGGAATTCGGCTGAAGTTTAAAAATGCTTTGGAACTCTTCCTAAGTTCTGGGAGTTCTGCTGAAGTTTAAAAATGCATTGGAACTCTTCCATTGTTCTCGGAATTCCGCTGATGTTTAACAATGCTTTAGAACTCTTCCATTGTTCTCGGAATTCCGATGATGTTTAACAATGCTTTGGAACTCTTTCATTGTTCTCAGAATTCCGCTGTAGTTTAAAAATGCATTGGAACTCTTCCATTGTTCTCGGAATTCCGCTGAAGTTTTAGAATGCTTTGGAATTCTTCCATTGTTCTCGGAATTCCGCTAATGTTTAACAATGCTTTGGAACTCTTCCATTGTTCTCGGAATTCCGCTGTAGTTTAAAAATGCTTTGGAACTCTTTCATTGTTCTCGGAATTCCGCTGAAGTTTTAGAATGCTTTTTAAAACTTCCATTTTTCTCGGAATTCTGCTGAAGTTTAAAAACGCTTTGGAACTCTTCCATTGTTCTCGGAATTCCGCTAATGTTTAACAATGCTTTGGAACTCTTTCATTTTTCTCGGAATTCAACTGAAGTTTAGCCATGCTTTGGAACTTTTCCATTGTTCTCGGAATTCCGCTGAAGTTTAAAAATGTTTTGGAAAACTTCCATTATTCTCTGAATTCTGATGAAGTTTAAAAAAGCTTTGAAACTATTCCATTGTTCTCAGAATTCTGTTGATGTTTAATAATGCTTTTGGAACTCTTCCATTATTCTCAGAATTCTGCTGAAGTTTAAAAATGCTTTGGTACTCTTCCATTGTTCTCAGAATTCCAATGAAGCTTAAAAATGCTTTGGAACTCTTCAATTTTTCTCAGAATTACGCTAAAGTTTAAAAATGCTTTGGAATTCATCCATTGTTCTCGTAACACTGTTGACGTTTAATAATGCTTTTGGAACTCTTCCATTGTGCTCGGAGTTCTGCTGAAGTTTAAAAATGCTTTGGAACTCTTCCATTGCTCTCGGAATTCTGCTGAAGTTTCAAAACACTTTAGAAATCTTCCATTATTCTCAGAATTCTGCTGAAGTTTAAAAATGTTTTGGTACTCTTCCATTGTTCTCAGAATTCCAATGAAGCTTAAAAATGCTTTGGAACTCTTCAATTTTTCTCAGAATTACGCTAAAGTTTAAAAATGCTTTGGAACTCCTCCATTGTTCTCGGAATTCTGCTGAAGTTTAAAAGTGCTTTGGAACTCTTCCATTGTTCTGGGAATTTGGCTGAAGTTTAAAAATGCTTTGGAACTCTTCCATTGTTCTGGGAATTCGGCTGAAGTTTAAAAATGCTTTTAAACTCTTCCTAAGTTCTGGGAGTTCTGCTGAAGTTTAAAAATGCATTGGAACTCTTCCATTGTTCTCGGAATTCCGCTGATGTTTAACAATGCTTTAGAACTCTTCCATTGTTCTCGGAATTCCGATGATGTTTAACAATGCTTTGGAACTCTTTCATTGTTCTCAGAATTCCGCTGTAGTTTAAAAATGCATTGGAACTCTTCCATTGTTCTCGGAATTCCGCTGAAGTTTTAGAATGCTTTGGAATTCTTCCATTGTTCTCGGAATTCCGCTAATGTTTAACAATGCTTTGGAACTCTTCCATTGTTCTCGGAATTCCGCTGTAGTTTAAAAATGCTTTGGAACTCTTTCATTGTTCTCGGAATTCCGCTGAAGTTTTAGAATGCTTTTTAAAACTTCCATTTTTCTTGGAATTCTGCTGAAGTTTAAAAACGCTTTGGAACTCTTCCATTGTTCTCGGAATTCCGCTAATGTTTAACAATGCTTTGGAACTCTTTCATTTTTCTCGGAATTCAACTGAAGTTTAGCCATGCTTTGGAACTTTTCCATTGTTCTCGGAATTCCGCTGAAGTTTAAAAATGTTTTGGAAAACTTCCATTATTCTCTGAATTCTGATGAAGTTTAAAAAAGCTTTGAAACTATTCCATTGTTCTCAGAATTCTGTTGATGTTTAATAATGCTTTTGGAACTCTTCCATTGTGCTCGGATTTCTGCTGAAGTTTAAAAATGCTTTGGAACTCTTCCATTCTTCTCGGTATTCTGCTGATGTTTATCAAACCTATGGAACTCTTCCATTGTTCTCGGAATTCTGTTGATGTTTAATAATGCTTTTGGAACTCTTCCATTATTCTCAGAATTCTGCTGAAGTTTAAAAATGCTTTGGTACTCTTCCATTGTTCTCAGAATTCCAATGAAGCTTAAAAATGCTTTGGAACTCTTCAATTTTTCTCAGAATTACGCTAAAGTTTAAAAATGCTTTGGAATTCATCCATTGTTCTCGTAACACTGTTGACGTTTAATAATGCTTTTGGAACTCTTCCATTGTGCTCGGAGTTCTGCTGAAGTTTAAAAATGCTTTGGAACGCTTCCATTGTTCTGGGAATTCGGCTGAAGTTTAAAAATGCTTTGGAACTCTTCCTATGTTCTGGGAGTTCTGCTGAAGTTTAAAAATGCTTTGGAACTCTTCCATTGTTCTCGGAATTCCGCTGATGTTTAACAATGCTTTAGAACTCTTCCATTGTTCTCGGAATTCCAATGATGTTTAACAATGCTTTGGAACTCATCCATTGTTCTCGGAATTCTGTTCATGTTTAATAATGCTTCTGGAACTCTTCCACTGTGCTAGGAATTCTGCTGAAGTTTAAAAATGCTTTGGAACTCTTCCATCGTTCTCGGAATTCCGCTAATGTTTATCAAACCTATGGAACTCTTTCATTGTTCTCGGAATTCTGCTGAAGTTTAAAAATGCTTTGAAACTCCTCCATTGTTCTCGGAATTTCGATAATATTTAACAATGCTTTGGAACTCTTCCATTGTTCTCGGAATTCCGCTGTAGTTTAAAAATGCATTGGAACTCTTCCATTGTTCTCGGAATTCCGCTGAAGTTTTAGAATGCTTTTTAACACTTCCATTTTTCTCGGAATTTTGCTGAAGTTTAAAAACGCTTTGGAACTCTTCCATTGTTCTCGGAATTCCGCTAATGTTTAACAATGCTTTGGAACTCTTTCATTGTTCTCGGAATTCAACTGAAGTTTAGCCATGCTTTGGAACTCTTCCATTGTTCTCGGAATTCCGCTGAAGTTTAAAAATGCTTTGGAACTCTTCCATTGTTCTCGGAATTCTGCTGAAGTTTAAAAAAGCTTTGGAACTATTACATTGTTCTCAGAATTCTGTTGATGTTTAATAATGCTTGTGGAACTCTTCCATTGTGCTCGGATTTCTGCTGAAGTTTAAAAATGCTTTGGAACTCTTCCATTCTTCTCGGTATTCTGCTGATGTTTATCAAACCTATGGAACTTTTCCATTGTCCGCGGAATTCTGTTGATGTTTAATAATGCTTTTGGAACTCTTCCATTGTTCTCGGAATTCTGCTGAAGTTTCAAAACACTTTAGAAATCTTCCATTATTCTCAGAATTCTGCTGAAGTTTAAAAATGCTTTGGTACTCTTCCATTGTTCTCAGAATTCCAATGAAGCTTAAAAATGCTTTGGAACTCTTCAATTTTTCTCAGAATTACGCTAAAGTTTAAAAATGCTTTGGAACTCCTCCATTGTTCTCGGAATTCTGCTGAAGTTTCAAAACACTTTAGAAATCTTCCATTATTCTCAGAATTCTGCTGAAGTTTAAAAATGCTTTGGTACTCTTCCATTGTTCTCAGAATTCCAATGAAGCTTAAAAATGCTTTGGAACTCTTCAATTTTTCTCAGAATTACGCTAAAGTTTAAAAATGCTTTGGAACTCCTCCATTGTTCTCGGAATTCTGCTGAAGTTTAAAAGTGCTTTGGAACTCTTCCATTGTTCTGGGAATTTGGCTGAAGTTTAAAAATGCTTTGGAACTCTTCCTATGTTCTGGGAGTTCTGCTGAAGTTTAAAAATGCTTTGGAACTCTTCCATTGTTCTGGGAATTCCGCTGATGTTTAACAATGCTTTAGAACTCTTCCATTGTTCTCGGAATTCCGCTGATGTTTAACAATGCTTTGGAGCTCTTCTATTGTTCTGGGAATTCGGCTGAAGATTAAAAATACTTTGGAGCTCTTCCTATGTTCTGGGAGTTCTGCTGAAGTTTAAAAATGCTTTAGAATTCTTCCATTGTTCTCGGAATTCCGCTGATGTCTAACAATGCTTTGGAACTCTTCCATTGTTCTCCGAATTCCGCTGTAGTTTAAAAATGCATTGGAACTTTTCCATTGTTCTCGGAATTCCGCTGAAGTTTTACAATGCTTTGGAACTCTTCCATTGTTCTCGGAATTCTGCTGAAGTTTAACAATGCTTTGGAACTCTTCCTATGTTCTGGGAGTTCTGCTGAAGTTTAAAAATGCTTTGGAACTCTTCCATTGTTCTCGGAATTCCGCTGAAGTTTAGCCATGCTTTGGAACTCTTCCATTGTTCTCGGAATTCCACTGAAGTTTAAAAATGCTTTGGAACTCCTCCATTGTTCTCGGAATTCTGCTGAAGTTTAAAAATGCTTTGGAACTCTTCCATTGTTCTGGGAATTTGGCTGAAGTTTAACAATGCTTTAGAACTCTTCCATTGTTCTCGGAATTCCGCTGATGTTTAACAATGCTTTGGAACTCTTCCATTGTTCTCGGTATTCCGCTGTAGCTTAAAAATGCACTGGAACTCTTCCATTGTTCTCGGAATTCCGCTGAAGTTTTACAATGCTTTGGAACTCATCCATTGTTCTCGTAACACTGTTGATGTTTAATAATGCTTTTGGAACTCTTCCATTGTGCTCGGAGTTCTGCTGAAGTTTAAAAATGCTTTGGAACTCTTCCTATGTTCTGGGAGTTCTGCTGAAGTTTAAAAATGCTTTGGAACTCTTCTATTGTTCTCGGAATTCCGCTAATGTTTAACAATGCTTTGGAACTCTTTCATTGTTCTCGGAATTCAACTGAAGTGTAGCCATGCTTTGGAACTCTTTCATTGTTCTCTGAATTCCGCTGAAGTTTAAAAATGCTTTGGAACTCTTCCATTGTTCTCGGAATTCTGCTGAAGTTTAAAAAAGCTTTGGAACTATTCCATTTTTCTCAGAATTCTGTTGATGTTTAATAATGCTTTTGGAACTCTTCCATTGTGCTAGGATTTCTGCTGAAGTTTAAAAATGCTTTGGAACTCTTCCATTCTTCTCGGTATTCTGCTGATGTTTATCAAACCTATGGAAATTTTCCATTGTTCTCGGAATTCTGTTGATGTTTAATAATGCTTTTGGAACTCTTCCATTGTTCTCGGAATTCTGCTGAAGTTTCAAAACGCTTTAGAAATCTTCCATTATTCTCAGAATTCTGCTGAAGTTTAAAAATGCTTTGGTACTCTTCCATTGTTCTCAGAATTCCAATGAAGCTTAAAAATGCTTTGGAACTCTTCAATTTTTCTCAGAATTACGCTAAAGTTTAAAAATGCTTTGGAACTCCTCCATTGTTCTCGGAATTCTGCTGAAGTTTAAAAATGCTTTGGAACTCTTCCATTGCTCTGGGAATTCGGCTGAAGTTTAAAAATGCTTTGGAACTCTTCCTATGTTCTGGGATTTCTGCTGAAGTTTAAAAATGCTTTGGAACTCTTCCATTGTTCTCGGAATGCCGCTGATGTTTAACAATGCTTTAGAACTCTTCCATTGTTCTCGGAATTCCGCTGATGTTTAACAATGCTTTGGAACTCTTGCATTGTTCTCGGAATTCCGCTGTAGTTTAAAAATGCACTGGAACTCTTCCATTGTTCTCGGAATACCACTGAAGTTTTACAATGCTTTGGAACTCTTCCATTTTTCTCAGAATTCTGCTGAAGTTTAAAAATGCTTTGGTACTCTTCCATTGTTCTCAGAATTCCAATGAAGCTTAAAAATGCTTTGGAACTCCTCCATTGTTCTCGGAATTCTGCTGAAGTTTAAAAATGCTTTGGAACTCTTCCATTGCTCTGGGAATTCGGCTGAAGTTTAAAAATGCTTTGGAACTCTTCCTATGTTCTGGGATTTCTGCTGAAGTTTAAAAATGCTTTGGAACTCTTCCATTGTTCTCGGAATTCCGCTGATGTTTAACAATGCTTTAGAACTCTTCCATTGTTCTCGGAATTCCGCTGATGTTTTACAATGCTTTGGAACTCTTGCATTGTTCTCGGAATTCCGCTGTAGTTTAAAAATGCACTGGAACTCTTCCATTGTTCTCGGAATTCCGCTGTAGTTTAAAAATGCTTTGGAACTCTTTCATTGTTCTCGGAATTCCGCTGAAGTTTAGCCATGCTTTGGAACTCTTCCATTGTTCTCGGAATTCCACTGAAGTTTAAAAATGCTTTGGAACTCCTCCATTGTTCTCGGAATTCTGCTGAAGTTTAAAATGCTTTGGAACTCTTCCATTGTTCTCGGAATTCCGCTGATGTTTAACAATGCTTTAGAACTCTTCCATTGTTCTCGGAATTCCGCTGATGTTTAACAATGCTTTGGAACTCTTCCATTGTTCTCGGAATTCTGCTGAAGTTTCAAAACACTTTAGAAATCTTCCATTATTCTCAGAATTCTGCTGAAGTTTAAAAATGCTTTGGTACTCTTCCATTGTTCTCAGAATTCCAATGAAGCTTAAAAATGCTTTGGAACTCTTCAATTTTTCTCAGAATTACGCTAAAGTTTAAAAATGCTTTGGAACTCCTCCATTGTTCTCGGAATTCTGCTGAAGTTTAAAAGTGCTTTGGAACTCTTCCATTGTTCTGGGAATTTGGCTGAAGTTTAAAAATGCTTTGGAACTCTTCCATTGTTCTGGGAATTCGGCTGAAGTTTAAAAATGCTTTGGAACTCTTCCTAAGTTCTGGGAGTTCTGCTGAAGTTTAAAAATGCATTGGAACTCTTCCATTGTTCTCGGAATTCCGCTGATGTTTAACAATGCTTTAGAACTCTTCCATTGTTCTCGGAATTCCGATGATGTTTAACAATGCTTTGGAACTCTTTCATTGTTCTCAGAATTCCGCTGTAGTTTAAAAATGCATTGGAACTCTTCCATTGTTCTCGGAATTCCGCTGAAGTTTTAGAATGCTTTGGAATTCTTCCATTGTTCTCGGAATTCCGCTAATGTTTAACAATGCTTTGGAACTCTTCCATTGTTCTCGGAATTCCGCTGTAGTTTAAAAATGCTTTGGAACTCTTTCATTGTTCTCGGAATTCCGCTGAAGTTTTAGAATGCTTTTTAAAACTTCCATTTTTCTCGGAATTCTGCTGAAGTTTAAAAACGCTTTGGAACTCTTCCATTGTTCTCGGAATTCCGCTAATGTTTAACAATGCTTTGGAACTCTTTCATTTTTCTCGGAATTCAACTGAAGTTTAGCCATGCTTTGGAACTTTTCCATTGTTCTCGGAATTCCGCTGAAGTTTAAAAATGTTTTGGAAAACTTCCATTATTCTCTGAATTCTGATGAAGTTTAAAAAAGCTTTGAAACTATTCCATTGTTCTCAGAATTCTGTTGATGTTTAATAATGCTTTTGGAACTCTTCCATTGTGCTCGGATTTCTGCTGAAGTTTAAAAATGCTTTGGAACTCTTCCATTCTTCTCGGTATTCTGCTGATGTTTATCAAACCTATGGAACTCTTCCATTGTTCTCGGAATTCTGTTGATGTTTAATAATGATTTTGGAACTCTTCCATTATTCTCAGAATTCTGCTGAAGTTTAAAAATGCTTTGGTACTCTTCCATTGTTCTCAGAATTCCAATGAAGCTTAAAAATGCTTTGGAACTCTTCAATTTTTCTCAGAATTACGCTAAAGTTTAAAAAAGCTTTGGAATTCATCCATTGTTCTCGTAACACTGTTGACGTTTAATAATGCTTTTGGAACTCTTCCATTGTGCTCGGAGTTCTGCTGAAGTTTAAAAATGCTTTGGAACGCTTCCATTGTTCTGGGAATTCGGCTGAAGTTTAAAAATGCTTTGGAACTCTTCCTATGTTCTGGGAGTTCTGCTGAAGTTTAAAAATGCTTTGGAACTCTTCCATTGTTCTCGGAATTCCGCTGATGTTTAACAATGCTTTAGAACTCTTCCATTGTTCTCGGAATTCCAATGATGTTTAACAATGCTTTAGAACTCTTCCATTGTTCTCGGAATTCCGCTGATGTTTAACAATGCTTTGGAACTCTTGCATTGTTCTCGGAATTCCGCTGTAGTTTAAAAATGCACTGGAACTCTTCCATTGTTCTCGGAATACCACTGAAGTTTTACAATGCTTTGGAACTCTTCCATTTTTCTCAGAATTCTGCTGAAGTTTAAAAATGCTTTGGTACTCTTCCATTGTTCTCAGAATTCCAATGAAGCTTAAAAATGCTTTGGAACTCCTCCATTGTTCTCGGAATTCTGCTGAAGTTTAAAAATGCTTTGGAACTCTTCCATTGCTCTGGGAATTCGGCTGAAGTTTAAAAATGCTTTGGAACTCTTCCTATGTTCTGGGATTTCTGCTGAAGTTTAAAAATGCTTTGGAACTCTTCCATTGTTCTCGGAATTCCGCTGATGTTTAACAATGCTTTAGAACTCTTCCATTGTTCTCGGAATTCCGCTGATGTTTTACAATGCTTTGGAACTCTTGCATTGTTCTCGGAATTCCGCTGTAGTTTAAAAATGCACTGGAACTCTTCCATTGTTCTCGGAATTCCGCTGTAGTTTAAAAATGCTTTGGAACTCTTTCATTGTTCTCGGAATTCCGCTGAAGTTTAGCCATGCTTTGGAACTCTTCCATTGTTCTCGGAATTCCACTGAAGTTTAAAAATGCTTTGGAACTCCTCCATTGTTCTCGGAATTCTGCTGAAGTTTAAAATGCTTTGGAACTCTTCCATTGTTCTCGGAATTCCGCTGATGTTTAACAATGCTTTAGAACTCTTCCATTGTTCTCGGAATTCCGCTGATGTTTAACAATGCTTTGGAACTCTTCCATTGTTCTCAGAATTCCAATGAAGCTTAAAAATGCTTTGGAACTCTTCAATTTTTCTCAGAATTACGCTAAAGTTTAAAAATGCTTTGGAACTCCTCCATTGTTCTCGGAATTCTGCTGAAGTTTAAAAGTGCTTTGGAACTCTTCCATTGTTCTGGGAATTTGGCTGAAGTTTAAAAATGCTTTGGAACTCTTCCATTGTTCTGGGAATTCGGCTGAAGTTTAAAAATGCTTTGGAACTCTTCCTAAGTTCTGGGAGTTCTGCTGAAGTTTAAAAATGCATTGGAACTCTTCCATTGTTCTCGGAATTCCGCTGATGTTTAACAATGCTTTAGAACTCTTCCATTGTTCTCGGAATTCCGATGATGTTTAACAATGCTTTGGAATTCTTCCATTGTTCTCGGAATTCCGCTAATGTTTAACAATGCTTTGGAACTCTTCCATTGTTCTCGGAATTCCGCTGTAGTTTAAAAATGCTTTGGAACTCTTTCATTGTTCTCGGAATTCCGCTGAAGTTTTAGAATGCTTTTTAAAACTTCCATTTTTCTCGGAATTCTGCTGAAGTTTAAAAACGCTTTGGAACTCTTCCATTGTTCTCGGAATTCCGCTAATGTTTAACAATGCTTTGGAACTCTTTCATTTTTCTCGGAATTCAACTGAAGTTTAGCCATGCTTTGGAACTTTTCCATTGTTCTCGGAATTCCGCTGAAGTTTAAAAATGTTTTGGAAAACTTCCATTATTCTCTGAATTCTGATGAAGTTTAAAAAAGCTTTGAAACTATTCCATTGTTCTCAGAATTCTGTTGATGTTTAATAATGCTTTTGGAACTCTTCCATTGTGCTCGGATTTCTGCTGAAGTTTAAAAATGCTTTGGAACTCTTCCATTCTTCTCGGTATTCTGCTGATGTTTATCAAACCTCTGGAACTCTTCCATTGTTCTCGGAATTCTGTTGATGTTTAATAATGCTTTTGGAACTCTTCCATTATTCTCAGAATTCTGCTGAAGTTTAAAAATGCTTTGGTACTCTTCCATTGTTCTCAGAATTCCAATGAAGCTTAAAAATGCTTTGGAACTCTTCCATTGTTCTGGGAATTCGGCTGAAGTTTAAAAATGCTTTGGAACTCTTCCTAAGTTCTGGGAGTTCTGCTGAAGTTTAAAAATGCATTGGAACTCTTCCATTGTTCTCGGAATTCCGCTGATGTTTAACAATGCTTTAGAACTCTTCCATTGTTCTCGGAATTCCGATGATGTTTAACAATGCTTTGGAACTCTTTCATTGTTCTCAGAATTCCGCTGTAGTTTAAAAATGCATTGGAACTCTTCCATTGTTCTCGGAATTCCGCTGAAGTTTTAGAATGCTTTGGAATTCTTCCATTGTTCTCGGAATTCCGCTAATGTTTAACAATGCTTTGGAACTCTTCCATTGTTCTCGGAATTCCGCTGTAGTTTAAAAATGCTTTGGAACTCTTTCATTGTTCTCGGAATTCCGCTGAAGTTTTAGAATGCTTTTTAAAACTTCCATTTTTCTCGGAATTCTGCTGAAGTTTAAAAACGCTTTGGAACTCTTCCATTGTTCTCGGAATTCCGCTAATGTTTAACAATGCTTTGGAACTCTTTCATTTTTCTCGGAATTCAACTGAAGTTTAGCCATGCTTTGGAACTTTTCCATTGTTCTCGGAATTCCGCTGAAGTTTAAAAATGTTTTGGAAAACTTCCATTATTCTCTGAATTCTGATGAAGTTTAAAAAAGCTTTGAAACTATTCCATTGTTCTCAGAATTCTGTTGATGTTTAATAATGCTTTTGGAACTCTTCCATTGTGCTCGGATTTCTGCTGAAGTTTAAAAATGCTTTGGAACTCTTCCATTCTTCTCGGTATTCTGCTGATGTTTATCAAACCTATGGAACTCTTCCATTGTTCTCGGAATTCTGTTGATGTTTAATAATGCTTTTGGAACTCTTCCATTATTCTCAGAATTCTGCTGAAGTTTAAAAATGCTTTGGTACTCTTCCATTGTTCTCAGAATTCCAATGAAGCTTAAAAATGCTTTGGAACTCTTCAATTTTTCTCAGAATTACGCTAAAGTTTAAAAAAGCTTTGGAATTCATCCATTGTTCTCGTAACACTGTTGACGTTTAATAATGCTTTTGGAACTCTTCCATTGTGCTCGGAATTCTGCTGAAGTTTAAAAATGCTTTGGAACGCTTCCATTGTTCTGGGAATTCGGCTGAAGTTTAAAAATGCTTTGGAACTCTTCCTATGTTCTGGGAGTTCTGCTGAAGTTTAAAAATGCTTTGGAACTCTTCCATTGTTCTCGGAATTCCGCTGATGTTTAACAATGCTTTAGAACTCTTCCATTGTTCTCGGAATTCCAATGATGTTTAACAATGCTTTGGAACTCATCCATTGTTCTCGGAATTCTGTTCATGTTTAATAATGCTTCTGGAACTCTTCCACTGTGCTAGGAATTCTGCTGAAGTTTAAAAATGCTTTGGAACTCTTCCATCGTTCTCGGAATTCCGCTAATGTTTATCAAACCTATGGAACTCTTTCATTGTTCTCGGAATTCTGCTGAAGTTTAAAAATGCTTTGAAACTCCTCCATTGTTCTCGGAATTTCGATAATATTTAACAATGCTTTGGAACTCTTCCATTGTTCTCGGAATTCCGCTGTAGTTTAAAAATGCATTGGAACTCTTCCATTGTTCTCGGAATTCCGCTGAAGTTTTAGAATGCTTTTTAACACTTCCATTTTCATCGGAATTTTGCTGAAGTTTAAAAACGCTTTGGAACTCTTCCATTGTTCTCGGAATTCCGCTAATGTTTAACAATGCTTTGGAACTCTTTCATTGTTCTCGGAATTCAACTGAAGTTTAGCCATGCTTTGGAACTCTTCCATTGTTCTCGGAATTCCGCTGAAGTTTAAAAATGCTTTGGAACTCTTCCATTGTTCTCGGAATTCTGCTGAAGTTTAAAAAAGCTTTGGAACTATTCCATTGTTCTCAGAATTCTGTTGATGTTTAATAATGCTTTTGGAACTCTTCCATTGTGCTCGGATTTCTGCTGAAGTTTAAAAATGCTTTGGAACTCTTCCATTCTTCTCGGTATTCTGCTGATGTTTATCAAACCTATGGAACTTTTCCATTGTTCTCGGAATTCTGTTGATGTTTAATAATGCTTTTGGAACTCTTCCATTGTTCTCGGAATTCTGCTGAAGTTTCAAAACACTTTAGAAATCTTCCATTATTCTCAGAATTCTGCTGAAGTTTAAAAATGCTTTGGTACTCTTCCATTGTTCTCAGAATTCCAATGAAGCTTAAAAATACTTTGGAACTCTTCAATTTTTCTCAGAATTACGCTAAAGTTTAAAAATGCTTTGGAACTCCTCCATTGTTCTCGGAATTCTGCTGAAGTTTAAAAGTGCTTTGGAACTCTTCCATTGTTCTGGGAATTTGGCTGAAGTTTAAAAATGCTTTGGAACTCTTCCTATGTTCTGGGAGTTCTGCTGAAGTTTAAAAATGCTTTGGAACTCTTCCATTGTTCTGGGAATTCCGCTGATGTTTAACAATGCTTTAGAACTCTTCCATTGTTCTCGGAATTCCGCTGATGTTTAACAATGCTTTGGAGCTCTTCTATTGTTCTGGGAATTCGGCTGAAGATTAAAAATGCTTTGGAGCTCTTCCTATGTTCTGGGAGTTCTGCTGAAGTTTAAAAATGCTTTAGAACTCTTCCATTGTTCTCGGAATTCCGCTGATGTCTAACAATGCTTTGGAACTCTTCCAATGTTCTCCGAATTCCGCTGTAGTTTAAAAATGCATTGGAACTTTTCCATTGTTCTCGGAATTCCGCTGAAGTTTTACAATGCTTTGGAACTCTTCCATTGTTCTCGGAATTCTGCTGAAGTTTAACAATGCTTTGGAACTCTTCCTATGTTCTGGGAGTTCTGCTGAAGTTTAAAAATGCTTTGGAACTCTTCCATTGTTCTCGGAATTCCGCTGAAGTTTAGCCATGCTTTGGAACTCTTCCATTGTTCTCGGAATTCCACTGAAGTTTAAAAATGCTTTGGAACTCCTCCATTGTTCTCGGAATTCTGCTGAAGTTTAAAAATGCTTTGGAACTCTTCCATTGTTCTGGGAATTTGGCTGAAGTTTAACAATGCTTTGGAACTCTTCCTATGTTCTGGGAGTTCTGCTGAAGTTTAAAAATGCTTTGGAACTCTTCCATTGTTCTCGGAATTCCGCTGATGTTTAACAATGCTTTAGAACTCTTCCATTGTTCTCGGAATTCCGCTGATGTTTAACAATGCTTTGGAACTCTTCCATTGTTCTCGGTATTCCGCTGTAGCTTAAAAATGCACTGGAACTCTTCCATTGTTCTCGGAATTCCGCTGAAGTTTTACAATGCTTTGGAACTCATCCATTGTTCTCGTAACACTGTTGATGTTTAATAATGCTTTTGGAACTCTTCCATTGTGCTCGGAGTTCTGCTGAAGTTTAAAAATGCTTTGGAACTCTTCCTATGTTCTGGGAGTTCTGCTGAAGTTTAAAAATGCTTTGGAACTCTTCTATTGTTCTCGCAATTCCGCTGATGTTAAACAATGCTTTAGAACTCTTCCATTGTTCTCGGAATTCCGATGATGTTTAACAATGCTTTGGAACTCTTCCATTGTTCTCGGAATTCTGCTGAAGTTTCAAAATGCTTTGGAACTCTTCCATTGTTCTGGGAATTCGGCTGAAGTTTAAAAATGCTTTGGAACTCTTCCATCGTTCTCGGAATTCCGCTAATGTTTATCAAACCTATGGAACTCTTTCATTGTTCTCGGAATTCCGCTGTAGTTTAAAAATGCTTTGGAACTCTTCCATTGTTCTCGGAATTCCGATAATATTTAACAATGCTTTGGAACTCTTCCATTTTTCTCGGAATTCTGCTGAAGTTTAAAAACGCTTTGGAACTCTTCCATTGTTCTCGGAATTCCGCTAATGTTTAACAATGCTTTGGAACTCTTTCATTGTTCTCGGAATTCAACTGAAGTTTAGCCATGCTTTGGAACTCTTTCATTGTTCTCTGAATTCCGCTGAAGTTTAAAAATGCTTTGGAACTCTTCCATTGTTCTCGGAATTCTGCTGAAGTTTAAAAAAGCTTTGGAACTATTCCATTGTTCTCAGAATTCTGTTGATGTTTAATAATGCTTTTGGAACTCTTCCATTGTGCTAGGATTTCTGCTGAAGTTTAAAAATGCTTTGGAACTCTTCCATTCTTCTCGGTATTCTGCTGATGTTTATCAAACCTATGGAAATTTTCCATTGTTCTCGGAATTCTGTTGATGTTTAATAATGCTTTTGGAACTCTTCCATTGTTCTCGGAATTCTGCTGAAGTTTCAAAACGCTTTAGAAATCTTCCATTATTCTCAGAATTCTGCTGAAGTTTAAAAATGCTTTGGTACTCTTCCATTGTTCTCAGAATTCCAATGAAGCTTAAAAATGCTTTGGAACTCTTCAATTTTTCTCAGAATTACGCTAAAGTTTAAAAATGCTTTGGAACTCCTCCATTGTTCTCGGAATTCTGCTGAAGTTTAAAAATGCTTTGGAACTCTTCCATTGCTCTGGGAATTCGGCTGAAGTTTAAAAATGCTTTGGAACTCTTCCTATGTTCTGGGATTTCTGCTGAAGTTTAAAAATGCTTTGGAACTCTTCCATTGTTCTCGGAATTCCGCTGATGTTTAACAATGCTTTAGAACTCTTCCATTGTTCTCGGAATTCCGCTGATGTTTAACAATGCTTTGGAACTCTTGCATTGTTCTCGGAATTCCGCTGTAGTTTAAAAATGCACTGGAACTCTTCCATTGTTCTCGGAATTCCACTGAAGTTTTACAATGCTTTGGAACTCTTCCATTTTTCTCAGAATTCTGCTGAAGTTTAAAAATGCTTTGGTACTCTTCCATTGTTCTCAGAATTCCAATGAAGCTTAAAAATGCTTTGGAACTCCTCCATTGTTCTCGGAATTCTGCTGAAGTTTAAAAATGCTTTGGAACTCTTCCATTGCTCTGGGAATTCGGCTGAAGTTTAAAAATGCTTTGGAACTCTTCCTATGTTCTGGGATTTCTGCTGAAGTTTAAAAATGCTTTGGAACTCTTCCATTGTTCTCGGAATTCCGCTGATGTTTAACAATGCTTTAGAACTCTTCCATTGTTCTCGGAATTCCGCTGATGTTTTACAATGCTTTGGAACTCTTGCATTGTTCTCGGAATTCCGCTGTAGTTTAAAAATGCACTGGAACTCTTCCATTGTTCTCGGAACTCCGCTGTAGTTTAAAAATGCTTTGGAACTCTTTCATTGTTCTCAGAATTCCGCTGAAGTTTAGCCATGCTTTGGAACTCTTCCATTGTTCTCGGAATTCCACTGAAGTTTAAAAATGCTTTGGAACTCCTCCATTGTTCTCGGAATTCTGCTGAAGTTTAAAATGCTTTGGAACTCTTCCATTGTTCTCGGAATTCCGCTGATGTTTGACAATGCTTTAGAACTCTTCCATTGTTCTCGGAATTCCGCTGATGTTTAACAATGCTTTGGAACTCTTCCATTGTTCTCGGAATTCTGCTGAAGTTTAAAAATGCTTTGGAATTCTTCCATTGTTCTGGGAATTCGGCTGAAGTTTAAAAATGCTTTGGAACTCTTCCTAAGTTCTGGGAGTTCTGCTGAAGTTTAAAAATGCATTGGAACTCTTCCATTGTTCTCGGAATTCCGCTGATGTTTAACAATGCTTTAGAACTCTTCCATTGTTCTCGGAATTCCGATGATGTTTAACAATGCTTTGGAACTCTTTCATTGTTCTCAGAATTCCGCTGTAGTTTAAAAATGCATTGGAACTCTTCCATTGTTCTCGGAATTCCGCTGAAGTTTTAGAATGCTTTGGAATTCTTCCATTGTTCTCGGAATTCCGCTAATGTTTAACAATGCTTTGGAACTCTTCCATTGTTCTCGGAATTCCGCTGTAGTTTAAAAATGCTTTGGAACTCTTTCATTGTTCTCGGAATTCCGCTGAAGTTTTAGAATGCTTTTTAAAACTTCCATTTTTCTCGGAATTCTGCTGAAGTTTAAAAACGCTTTGGAACTCTTCCATTGTTCTCGGAATTCCGCTAATGTTTAACAATGCTTTGGAACTCTTTCATTGTTCTCGGAATTCAACTGAAGTTTAGCCATGCTTTGGAACTTTTCCATTGTTCTCGGAATTCCGCTGAAGTTTAAAAATGCTTTGGAAAACTTCCATTGTTCTCTGAATTCTGATGAAGTTTAAAAAAGCTTTGGAACTATTCCATTGTTCTCAGAATTCTGTTGATGTTTAATAATGCTTTTGGAACTCTTCCATTCTGCTCGGATTTCTGCTGAAGTTTAAAAATGCTTTGGAACTCTTCCATTCTTCTCGGTATTCTGCTGATGTTTATCAAACCTATGGAACTCTTCCATTGTTCTCGGAATTCTGTTGATGTTTAATAATGCTTTTGGAACTCTTCCATTATTCTCAGAATTCTGCTGAAGTTTAAAAATGCTTTGGTACCCTTCCATTGTTCTCAGAATTCCAATGAAGCTTAAAAATGCTTTGGAACTCTTCAATTTTTCTCAGAATTACGCTAAAGTTTAAAAATGCTTTGGAATTCATCCATTGTTCTCGTAACACTGTTGACGTTTAATAATGCTTTTGGAACTCTTCCATTGTGCTCGGAGTTCTGCTGAAGTTTAAAAATGCTTTGGAACGCTTCCATTGTTCTGGGAATTCGGCTGAAGTTTAAAAATGCTTTGGAACTCTTCCTATGTTCTGGGAGTTCTGCTGAAGTTTAAAAATGCTTTGGAACTCTTCCATTGTTCTCGGAATTCCGCTGATGTTTAACAATGCTTTAGAACTCTTCCATTGTTCTCGGAATTCCAATGATGTTTAACAATGCTTTGGAACTCATCCATTGTTCTCGGAATTCTGTTCATGTTTAATAATGCTTCTGGAACTCTTCCACTGTGCTAGGAATTCTGCTGAAGTTTAAAAATGCTTTGGAACTCTTCCATCGTTCTCGGAATTCCGCTAATGTTTATCAAACCTATGGAACTCTTTCATTGTTCTCGGAATTCTGCTGAAGTTTAAAAATGCTTTGGAACTCCTCCATTGTTCTCGGAATTTCGATAATATTTAACAATGCTTTGGAACTCTTCCATTGTTCTCGGAATTCCGCTGTAGTTTAAAAATGCATTGGAACTCTTCCATTGTTCTCGGAATTCCGCTGAAGTTTTAGAATGCTTTTTAACACTTCCATTTTTCTCGGAATTTTGCTGAAGTTTAAAAACGCTTTGGAACTCTTCCATTGTTCTCGGAATTCCGCTAATGTTTAACATTGCTTTGGAACTCTTTCATTGTTCTCGGAATTCAACTGAAGTTTAGCCATGCTTTGGAACTCTTCCATTGTTCTCGGAATTCCGCTGAAGTTTAAAAATGCTTTGGAACTCTTCCATTGTTCTCGGAATTCTGCTGAAGTTTAAAAAAGCGTTGGAACTATTCCATTGTTCTCAGAATTCTGTTGATGTTTAATAATGCTTTTGGAACTCTTCCATTGTGCTCGGATTTCTGCTGAAGTTTAAAAATGCTTTGGAACTCTTCCATTCTTCTCGGTATTCTGCTGATGTTTATCAAACCTATGGAACTTTTCCATTGTTCTCGGAATTCTGTTGATGTTTAATAATGCTTTTGGAACTCTTCCATTGTTCTCGGAATTCTGCTGAAGTTTCAAAACACTTTAGAAATCTTCCTTTATTCTCAGAATTCTGCTGAAGTTTAAAAATGCTTTGGTACTCTTCCATTGTTCTCAGAATTCCAATGAAGCTTAAAAATGCTTTGGAACTCTTCAATTTTTCTCAGAATTACGCTAAAGTTTAAAAATGCTTTGGAACTCCTCCATTGTTCTCGGAATTCTGCTGAAGTTTAAAAGTGCTTTGGAACTCTTCCATTGTTCTGGGAATTTGGCTGAAGTTTAAAAATGCTTTGGAACTCTTCCTATGTTCTGGGAGTTCTGCTGAAGTTTAAAAATGCTTTGGAACTCTTCCATTGTTCTGGGAATTCCGCTGATGTTTAACAATGCTTTAGAACTCTTCCATTGTTCTCGGAATTCCGCTGATGTTTAACAATGCTTTGGAGCTCTTCCATTGTTCTGGGAATTCGGCTGAAGATTAAAAATGCTTTGGAGCTCTTCCTATGTTCTGGGAGTTCTGCTGAAGTTTAAAAATGCTTTAGAACTCTTCCATTGTTCTCGGAATTCCGCTGATGTCTAACAATGCTTTGGAACTCTTCCATTGTTCTCCGAATTCCGCTGTAGTTTAAAAATGCATTGGAACTTTTCCATTGTTCTCGGAATTCCGCTGAAATTTTACAATGCTTTGGAACTCTTCCATTGTTCTCAGAATTCTGCTGAAGTTTAACAATGCTTTGGAACTCTTCCTATGTTCTGGGAGTTCTGCTGAAGTTTAAAAATGCTTTGGAACTCTTCCATTGTTCTCGGAATTCCGCTGAAGTTTAGCCATGCTTTGGAACTCTTCCATTGTTCTCGGAATTCCACTGAAGTATAAAAATGCTTTGGAACTCCTCCATTGTTCTCGGAATTCTGCTGAAGTTTAAAAATGCTTTGGAACTCTTCCATTGTTCTGGGAATTTGGCTGAAGTTTAACAATGCTTTGGAACTCTTCCTATGTTCTGGGAGTTCTGCTGAAGTTTAAAAATGCTTTGGAACTCTTCCATTGTTCTCGGAATTCCGCTGATGTTTAACAATGCTTTAGAACTTTTCCATTGTTCTCGGAATTCCGCTGATGTTTAACAATGCTTTGGAACTCTTCCATTGTTCTCAGTATTCCGCTGTAGCTTAAAAATGCACTGGAACTCTTCCATTGTTCTCGGAATTCCGCTGAAGTTTTACAATGCTTTGGAACTCATCCATTGTTCTCGTAACACTGTTGATGTTTAATAATGCTTTTGGAACTCTTCCATTGTGCTCGGAGTTCTGCTGAAGATTAAAAATGCTTTGGAACTCTTCCTATGTTCTGGGAGTTCTGCTGAAGTTTAAAAATGCTTTGGAACTCTTCCATTGTTCTCGCAATTCCGCCGATGTTAAACAATGCTTTAGAACTCTTCCATTGTTCTCGGAAATCCGATGATGTTTAACAATGCTTTGGAACTCTTCCATTGTTCTCGGAATTCTGCTGAAGTTTCATAATGCTTTGGAACTCTTCCATTGTTCTGGGAATTCGGCTGAAGTTTAAAAATGCTTTGGAACTCTTCCTAAATTCTGGGAGTTCTGCTGAAGTTAAAAATGCATTGGAACTCTTCCATTGTTCTCGGAATTCCGCTGATGTTTAACAATGCTTGAGAACTCTTCCATTGTTCTCAGAATTCCGATGATGTTTAACAATGCTTTGGAACTCTTTCATTGTTCTCGGAATTCCGCTGTAGTTTAAAAATGCATTGGAACTCTTCCACTGTTCTCGGAATTCCGCTGAAGTTTTAGAATGCTTTGGAATTCTTCCATTGTTCTCGGAATTCCGCTAATGTTTAACAATGCTTTTTAACTCTTCCATTGTTCTCGGAATTCCGATGTAGTTTAAAAATGCTTTGGAACTCTTTCATTGTTCTCGGAATTCCGCTGAAGTTTAGCCATGCTTTGGAACTCTTCCATTGTTCTCGGAATTCCGCTGAAGTTTAAAAATGCTTTGGAACTCTTCCATTGTTCTCGGAATTCTGCTGAAGTTTCAAAAAGATTTGGAACTATTCCATTGTTCTCAGAATTCCGCTAACATTTAACAATGCTTTGGAACTCTTCCATTGTTCTCGGAATTCCGCTGATGTTTAATAATGCTTTTGGAACTCTTCCATTGTTCTCAGAATTCTGCTAATGTTTAACAATGCTTTGGAACTCATCCATTGTTCTCGGAATTCTGTTCATGTTTAATAATGGTTTTGGAACTCTTCCATTGTGCTCAGAATTCTGCTGAAGTTTAAAAATGCTTTGGAACTCTTCCATCGTTCTCGGAATTCCGCTAATGTTTATCAAACCTATGGAACTCTTTCATTGTTCTCGGAATTCCGCTGTAGTTTAAAAATGCTTTGGAACTCTTCCATTGTTCTCGGAATTCCGATAATATTTAACAATGCTTTGGAACTCTTCCATTTTTCTCGGAATTCTGCTGAAGTTTAAAAACGCTTTGGAACTCTTCCATTGTTATCCTAATTCCGCTAATGTTTAACAATGCTTTGGAACTCTTTCATTGTTCTCGGAATTCAGCTGAAGTTTAGCCATGCTTTGGAACTCTTCCATTGTTCTCTGAATTCCGCTGAAGTTTAAAAATGCTTTGGAACTCTTCCATTGTTCTCGGTATTCTGCTGAAGTTTAAAAAAGCTTTGGAACTATTCCATTGTTCTCAGAATTCTGTTGATGTTTAATAATGCTTTTGGAACACTTCCATTGTGCTCGGATTTCTGCTGAAGTTTAAAAATGCTTTGGAACTCTTCCATTCTTCTCGGTATTCTGCTGATGTTTATCAAACCTATGGAACTTTTCCATTGTTCTCGGAATTCTGTTGATGTTTAATAATGCTTTTGGAACTCTTCCATTGTTCTCGGAATTCTGCTGAAGTTTCAAAACGCTTTAGAAATCTTCCATTATTCTCAGAATTCTGCTGAAGTTTAAAAATGCTTTGGTACTCTTCCATTGTTCTCAGAATTCCAATGAAGCTTAAAAATGCTTTGGAACTCTTCAATTTTTCTCAGAATTACGCTAAAGTTTAAAAATGCTTTGGAACTCCTCCATTGTTCTCGGAATTCTGCTGAAGTTTAAAAATGCTTTGGAACTCTTCCATTGTTCTCGGAATTCCGCTGAAGTTTTAGAATGCTTTTTAACACTTCCATTTTTCTCGGAATTTTGCTGAAGTTTAAAAACGCTTTGGAACTCTTCCATTGTTCTCGGAATTCCGCTAATGTTTAACAATGCTTTGGAACTCTTTCATTGTTCTCGGAATTCAACTGAAGTTTAGCCATGCTTTGGAACTCTTCCATTGTTCTCGGAATTCCGCTGAAGTTTAAAAATGCTTTGGAACTCTTCCATTGTTCTCGGAATTCTGCTGAAGTTTAAAAAAGCTTTGGAACTATTCCATTGTTCTCAGAATTCTGTTGATGTTTAATAATGCTTTTGGAACTCTTCCATTGTGCTCGGATTTCTGCTGAAGTTTAAAAATGCTTTGGAACTCTTCCATTCTTCTCGGTATTCTGCTGATGTTTATCAAACCTATGGAACTTTTCCATTGTTCTCGGAATTCTGTTGATGTTTAATAATGCTTTTGGAACTCTTCCATTGTTCTCGGAATTCTGCTGAAGTTTCAAAACACTTTAGAAATCTTCCATTATTCTCAGAATTCTGCTGAAGTTTAAAAATGCTTTGGTACTCTTCCATTGTTCTCAGAATTCCAATGAAGCTTAAAAATGCTTTGGAACTCTTCAATTTTTCTCAGAATTACGCTAAAGTTTAAAAATGCTTTGGAACTCCTCCATTGTTCTCGGAATTCTGCTGAAGTTTAAAAGTGCTTTGGAACTCTTCCATTGTTCTGGGAATTTGGCTGAAGTTTAAAAATGCTTTGGAACTCTTCCTATGTTCTGGGAGTTCTGCTGAAGTTTAAAAATGCTTTGGAACTCTTATATTGTTCTGGGAATTCCGCTGATGTTTAACAATGCTTTAGAACTCTTCCATTGTTCTCGGAATTCCGCTGATGTTTAACAATGCTTTGGAGCTCTTCCATTGTTCTGGGAATTCGGCTGAAGATTAAAAATGCTTTGGAGCTCTTCCTATGTTCTGGGAGTTCTGCTGAAGTTTAAAAATGCTTTAGAACTCTTCCATTGTTCTCGGAATTCCGCTGATGTCTAACAATGCTTTGGAACTCTTCCATTGTTCTCCGAATTCCGCTGTAGTTTAAAAATGCATTGGAACTTTTCCATTGTTCTCGGAATTCCGCTGAAGTTTTACAATGCTTTGGAACTCTTCCATTGTTCTCAGAATTCTGCTGAAGTTTAACAATGCTTTGGAACTCTTCCTATGTTCTGGGAGTTCTGCTGAAGTTTAAAAATGCTTTGGAACTCTTCCATTGTTCTCGGAATTCCGCTGAAGTTTAGCCATGCTTTGGAACTCTTCCATTGTTCTCGGAATTCCACTGAAGTTTAAAAATGCTTTGGAACTCCTCCATTGTTCTCGGAATTCTGCTGAAGTTTAAAAATGCTTTGGAACTCTTCCATTGTTCTGGGAATTTGGCTGAAGTTTAACAATGCTTTGGAACTCTTCCTATGTTCTGAGAGTTCTGCTGAAGTTTAAAAATGCTTTGGAACTCTTCCATTGTTCTCGGAATTCCGCTGATGTTTAACAATGCTTTAGAACTCTTCCATTGTTCTCGGAATTCCGCTGATGTTTAACAATGCTTTGGAACTCTTCCATTGTTCTCGGTATTCCGCTGTAGCTTAAAAATGCACTGGAACTCTTCCATTGTTCTCGGAATTCCGCTGAAGTTTTACAATGCTTTGGAACTCATCCATTGTTCTCGTAACACTGTTGATGTTTAATAATGCTTTTGGAACTCTTCCATTATTCTCAGAATTCTGCTGAAGTTTAAAAATGCTTTGGTACTCTTCCATTGTTCTCAGAATTCCAATGAAGCTTAAAAATGCTTTGGAACTCTTCAATTTTTCTCAGAATTACGCTAAAGTTTAAAAATGCTTTGGAATTCATCCATTGTTCTCGTAACACTGTTGACGTTTAATAATGCTTTTGGAACTCTTCCATTGTGCTCGGAGTTCTGCTGAAGTTTAAAAATGCTTTGGAACGCTTCCATTGTTCTGGGAATTCGGCTGAAGTTTAAAAATGCTTTGGAACTCTTCCTATGTTCTGGGAGTTCTGCTGAAGTTTAAAAAGGCTTTGGAACTCTTCCATTGTTCTCGGAATTCCGCTGATGTTTAACAATGCTTTAGAACTCTTCCATTGTTCTCGGAATTCCAATGATGTTTAACAATGCTTTGGAACTCATCCATTGTTCTCGGAATTCTGTTCATGTTTAATAATGCTTCTGGAACTCTTCCACTGTGCTAGGAATTCTGCTGAAGTTTAAAAATGCTTTGGAACTCTTCCATCGTTCTCGGAATTCCGCTAATGTTTATCAAACCTATGGAACTCTTTCATTGTTCTCGGAATTCTGCTGAAGTTTAAAAATGCTTTGGAACTCCTCCATTGTTCTCGGAATTTCGATAATATTTAACAATGCTTTGGAACTCTTCCATTGTTCTCGGAATTCCGCTGTAGTTTAAAAATGCATTGGAACTCTTCCATTGTTCTCGGAATTCCGCTGAAGTTTTAGAATGCTTTTTAACACTTCCATTTTTCTCGGAATTTTGCTGAAGTTTAAAAACGCTTTGGAACTCTTCCATTGTTCTCGGAATTCCGCTAATGTTTAACATTGCTTTGGAACTCTTTCATTGTTCTCGGAATTCAACTGAAGTTTAGCCATGCTTTGGAACTCTTCCATTGTTCTCGGAAATCCGCTGAAGTTTAAAAATGCTTTGGAACTCTTCCATTGTTCTCGGAATTCTGCTGAAGTTTAAAAAAGCGTTGGAACTATTCCATTGTTCTCAGAATTCTGTTGATGTTTAATAATGCTCTTGGAACTCTTCCATTGTGCTCGGATTTCTGCTGAAGTTTAAAAATGCTTTGGAACTCTTCCATTCTTCTCGGTATTCTGCTGATGTTTATCAAACCTATGGAACTTTTCCATTGTTCTCGGAATTCTGTTGATGTTTAATAATGCTTTTGGAACTCTTCCATTGTTCTCGGAATTCTGCTGAAGTTTCAAAACACTTTAGAAATCTTCCATTATTCTCAGAATTCTGCTGAAGTTTAAAAATGCTTTGGTACTCTTCCATTGTTCTCAGAATTCCAATGAAGCTTAAAAATGCTTTGGAACTCTTCAATTTTTCTCAGAATTACGCTAAAGTTTAAAAATGCTTTGGAACTCCTCCATTGTTCTCGGAATTCTGCTGAAGTTTAAAAGTGCTTTGGAACTCTTCCATTGTTCTGGGAATTTGGCTGAAGTTTAAAAATGCTTTGGAACTCTTCCTATGTTCTGGGAGTTCTGCTGAAGTTTAAAAATTCTTTGGAACTCTTCCATTGTTCTGGGAATTCCGCTGATGTTTAACAATGCTTTAGAACTCTTCCATTGTTCTCGGAATTCCGCTGATGTTTAACAATGCTTTGGAGCTCTTCCATTGTTCTGGGAATTCGGCTGAAGATTAAAAATGCTTTGGAGCTCTTCCTATGTTCTGGGAGTTCTGCTGAAGTTTAAAAATGCTTTAGAACTCTTCCATTGTTCTCGGAATTCCGCTGATGTCTAACAATGCTTTGGAACTCTTCCATTGTTCTCCGAATTCCGCTGTAGTTTAAAAATGCATTGGAACTTTTCCATTGTTCTCGGAATTCCGCTGAAATTTTACAATGCTTTGGAACTCTTCCATTGTTCTCGGAATTCTGCTGAAGTTTAACAATGCTTTGGAACTCTTCCTATGTTCTGGGAGTTCTGCTGAAGTTTAAAAATGCTTTGGAACTCTTCCATTGTTCTCGGAATTCCGCTGAAGTTTAGCCATGCTTTGGAACTCTTCCATTGTTCTCGGAATTCCACTGAAGTATAAAAATGCTTTGGAACTCCTCCATTGTTCTCGGAATTCTGCTGAAGTTTAAAAATGCTTTGGAACTGTTCCATTGTTCTGGGAATTTGGCTGAAGTTTAACAATGCTTTGGAACTCTTCCTATGTTCTGGGAGTTCTGCTGAAGTTTAAAAATGCTTTGGAACTCTTCCATTGTTCTCGGAATTCCGCTGATGTTTAACAATGCTTTAGAACTTTTCCATTGTTCTCGGAATTCCGCTGATGTTTAACAATGCTTTGGAACTCTTCCATTGTTCTCAGTATTCCGCTGTAGCTTAAAAATGCACTGGAACTCTTCCATTGTTCTCGGAATTCCGCTGAAGTTTTACAATGCTTTGGAACTCATCCATTGTTCTCGTAACACTGTTGATGTTTAATAATGCTTTTGGAACTCTTCCATTGTGCTCGGAGTTCTGCTGAAGATTAAAAATGCTTTGGAACTCTTCCTATGTTCTGGGAGTTCTGCTGAAGTTTAAAAATGCTTTGGAACTCTTCCATTGTTCTCGCAATTCCGCTGATGTTAAACAATGCTTTAGAACTCTTCCATTGTTCTCGGAAATCCGATGATGTTTAACAATGCTTTGGAACTCTTCCATTGTTCTCGGAATTCTGCTGAAGTTTCATAATGCTTTGGAACTCTTCCATTGTTCTGGGAATTCGGCTGAAGTTTAAAAATGCTTTGGAACTCTTCCTAAATTCTGGGAGTTCTGCTGAAGTTAAAAATGCATTGGAACTCTTCCATTGTTCTCGGAATTCCGCTGATGTTTAACAATGCTTTGGAACTCTTTCATTGTTCTCGGAATTCCGCTGTAGTTTAAAAATGCATTGGAACTCTTCCACTGTTCTCGGAATTCCGCTGAAGTTTTAGAATGCTTTGGAATTCTTCCATTGTTCTCGGAATTCCGCTAATGTTTAACAATGCTTTTTAACTCTTCCATTGTTCTCGGAATTCCGATGTAGTTTAAAAATGCTTTGGAACTCTTTCATTGTTCTCGGAATTCCGCTGAAGTTTAGCCATGCTTTGGAACTCTTCCATTGTTCTCGGAATTCCGCTGAAGTTTAAAAATGCTTTGGAACTCTTCCATTGTTCTCGGAATTCTGCTGAAGTTTCAAAAAGATTTGGAACTATTCCATTGTTCTCAGAATTCCGCTAACATTTAACAATGCTTTGGAACTCTTCCATTGTTCTCGGAATTCCGCTGATGTTTAATAATGCTTTTGGAACTCTTCCATTGTTCTCAGAATTCTGCTAATGTTTAACAATGCTTTGGAACTCATCCATTGTTCTCGGAATTCTGTTCATGTTTAATAATGGTTTTGGAACTCTTCCATTGTGCTCAGAATTCTGCTGAAGTTTAAAAATGCTTTGGAACTCTTCCATCGTTCTCGGAATTCCGCTAATGTTTATCAAACCTATGGAACTCTTTCATTGTTCTCGGAATTCCGCTGTAGTTTAAAAATGCTTTGGAACTCTTCCATTGTTCTCGGAATTCCGATAATATTTAACAATGCTTTGGAACTCTTCCATTTTTCTCGGAATTCTGCTGAAGTTTAAAAACGCTTTGGAACTCTTCCATTGTTATCCTAATTCCGCTAATGTTTAACAATGCTTTGGAACTCTTTCATTGTTCTCGGAATTCAGCTGAAGTTTAGCCATGCTTTGGAACTCTTCCATTGTTCTCTGAATTCCGCTGAAGTTTAAAAATGCTTTGGAACTCTTCCATTGTTCTCGGTATTCTGCTGAAGTTTAAAAAAGCTTTGGAACTATTCCATTGTTCTCAGAATTCTGTTGATGTTTAATAATGCTTTTGGAACACTTCCATTGTGCTCGGATTTCTGCTGAAGTTTAAAAATGCTTTGGAACTCTTCCATTCTTCTCGGTATTCTGCTGATGTTTATCAAACCTATGGAACTTTTCCATTGTTCTCGGAATTCTGTTGATGTTTAATAATGCTTTTGGAACTCTTCCATTGTTCTCGGAATTCTGCTGAAGTTTCAAAACGCTTTAGAAATCTTCCATTATTCTCAGAATTCTGCTGAAGTTTAAAAATGCTTTGGTACTCTTCCATTGTTCTCAGAATTCCAATGAAGCTTAAAAATGCTTTGGAACTCTTCAATTTTTCTCAGAATTACGCTAAAGTTTAAAAATGCTTTGGAACTCCTCCATTGTTCTCGGAATTCTGCTGAAGTTTAAAAATGCTTTGGAACTCTTCCATTGTTCTCGGAATTCCGCTGAAGTTTTAGAATGCTTTTTAACACTTCCATTTTTCTCGGAATTTTGCTGAAGTTTAAAAACGCTTTGGAACTCTTCCATTGTTCTCGGAATTCCGCTAATGTTTAACAATGCTTTGGAACTCTTTCATTGTTCTCGGAATTCAACTGAAGTTTAGCCATGCTTTGGAACTCTTCCATTGTTCTCGGAATTCCGCTGAAGTTTAAAAATGCTTTGGAACTCTTCCATTGTTCTCGGAATTCTGCTGAAGTTTAAAAAAGCTTTGGAACTATTCCATTGTTCTCAGAATTCTGTTGATGTTTAATAATGCTTTTGGAACTCTTCCATTGTGCTCGGATTTCTGCTGAAGTTTAAAAATGCTTTGGAACTCTTCCATTCTTCTCGGTATTCTGCTGATGTTTATCAAACCTATGGAACTTTTCCATTGTTCTCGGAATTCTGTTGATGTTTAATAATGCTTTTGGAACTCTTCCATTGTTCTCGGAATTCTGCTGAAGTTTCAAAACACTTTAGAAATCTTCCATTATTCTCAGAATTCTGCTGAAGTTTAAAAATGCTTTGGTACTCTTCCATTGTTCTCAGAATTCCAATGAAGCTTAAAAATGCTTTGGAACTCTTCAATTTTTCTCAGAATTACGCTAAAGTTTAAAAATGCTTTGGAACTCCTCCATTGTTCTCGGAATTCTGCTGAAGTTTAAAAGTGCTTTGGAACTCTTCCATTGTTCTGGGAATTCGGCTGAAGATTAAAAATGCTTTGGAGCTCTTATATTGTTCTGGGAATTCCGCTGATGTTTAACAATGCTTTAGAACTCTTCCATTGTTCTCGGAATTCCGCTGATGTTTAACAATGCTTTGGAGCTCTTCCATTGTTCTGGGAATTCGGCTGAAGATTAAAAATGCTTTGGAGCTCTTCCTATGTTCTGGGAGTTCTGCTGAAGTTTAAAAATGCTTTAGAACTCTTCCATTGTTCTCGGAATTCCGCTGATGTCTAACAATGCTTTGGAACTCTTCCATTGTTCTCCGAATTCCGCTGTAGTTTAAAAATGCATTGGAACTTTTCCATTGTTCTCGGAATTCCGCTGAAGTTTTACAATGCTTTGGAACTCTTCCATTGTTCTCGGAATTCTGCTGAAGTTTAACAATGCTTTGGAACTCTTCCTATGTTCTGGGAGTTCTGCTGAAGTTTAAAAATGCTTTGGAACTCTTCCATTGTTCTCGGAATTCCGCTGAAGTTTAGCCATGCTTTGGAACTCTTCCATTGTTCTGGGAATTCCACTGAAGTTTAAAAATGCTTTGGAACTCCTCCATTGTTCTCGGAATTCTGCTGAAGTTTAAAAATGCTTTGGAACTCTTCCATTGTTCTGGGAATTTGGCTGAAGTTTAACAATGCTTTGGAACTCTTCCTATGTTCTGAGAGTTCTGCTGAAGTTTAAAAATGCTTTGGAACTCTTCCATTGTTCTCGGAATTCCGCTGATGTTTAACAATGCTTTAGAACTCTTCCATTGTTCTCGGAATTCCGCTGATGTTTAACAATGCTTTGGAACTCTTCCATTGTTCTCGGTATTCCGCTGTAGCTTAAAAATGCACTGGAACTCTTCCATTGTTCTCGGAATTCCGCTGAAGTTTTACAATGCTTTGGAACTCATCCATTGTTCTCGTAACACTGTTGATGTTTAATAATGCTTTTGGAACTCTTCCATTATTCTCAGAATTCTGCTGAAGTTTAAAAATGCTTTGGTACTCTTCCATTGTTCTCAGAATTCCAATGAAGCTTAAAAATGCTTTGGAACTCTTCAATTTTTCTCAGAATTACGCTAAAGTTTAAAAATGCTTTGGAATTCATCCATTGTTCTCGTAACACTGTTGACGTTTAATAATGCTTTTGGAACTCTTCCATTGTGCTCGGAGTTCTGCTGAAGTTTAAAAATGCTTTGGAACGCTTCCATTGTTCTGGGAATTCGGCTGAAGTTTAAAAATGCTTTGGAACTCTTCCTATGTTCTGGGAGTTCTGCTGAAGTTTAAAAATGCTTTGGAACTCTTCCATTGTTCTCGGAATTCCGCTGATGTTTAACAATGCTTTAGAACTCTTCCATTGTTCTCGGAATTCCAATGATGTTTAACAATGCTTTGGAACTCATCCATTGTTCTCGGAATTCTGTTCATGTTTAATAATGCTTCTGGAACTCTTCCACTGTGCTAGGAATTCTGCTGAAGTTTAAAAATGCTTTGGAACTCTTCCATCGTTCTCGGAATTCCGCTAATGTTTATCAAACCTATGGAACTCTTTCATTGTTCTCGGAATTCTGCTGAAGTTTAAAAATGCTTTGGAACTCCTCCATTGTTCTCGGAATTTCGATAATATTTAACAATGCTTTGGAACTCTTCCATTGTTCTCGGAATTCCGCTGTAGTTTAAAAATGCATTAGAACTCTTCCATTGTTCTCGGAATTCCGCTGAAGTTTTAGAATGCTTTTTAACACTTCCATTTTTCTCGGAATTTTGCTGAAGTTTAAAAACGCTTTGGAACTCTTCCATTGTTCTCGGAATTCCGCTAATGTTTAACATTGCTTTGGAACTTTTTCATTGTTCTTGGAATTCGACTGAAGTTTAGCCATGCTTTGGAACTCTTCCATTGTTCTCGGAATTCCGCTGAAGTTTAAAAATGCTTTGGAACTCTTCCATTGTTCTCGGAATTCTGCTGAAGTTTAAAAAAGCTTTGGAACTATTCCATTGTTCTCAGAATTCTGTTGATGTTTAATAATGCTTTTGGAACTCTTCCATTGTGCTCGGATTTCTGCTGAAGTTTAAAAATGCTTTGGAACTCTTCCATTCTTCTCGGTATTCTGCTGATGTTTATCAAACCTATGGAACTTTTCCATTGTTCTCGGAATTCTGTTGATGTTTAATAATGCTTTTGGAACTCTTCCATTGTTCTCGGAATTCTGCTGAAGTTTCAAAACACTTTAGAAATCTTCCATTATTCTCAGAATTCTGCTGAAGTTTAAAAATGCTTTGGTACTCTTCCATTGTTCTCAGAATTCCAATGAAGCTTAAAAATGCTTTGGAACTCTTCAATTTTTCTCAGAATTACGCTAAAGTTTAAAAATGCTTTGGAACTCCTCCATTGTTCTCGGAATTCTGCTGAAGTTTAAAAGTGCTTTGGAACTCTTCCATTGTTCTGGGAATTTGGCTGAAGTTTAAAAATGCTTTGGAACTCTTCCTATGTTCTGGGAGTTCTGCTGAAGTTTAAAAATGCTTTGGAACTCTTCCATTGTTCTGGGAATTCCGCTGATGTTTAACAATGCTTTAGAACTCTTCCATTGTTCTCGGAATTCCGCTGATGTTTAACAATGCTTTGGAGCCCTTCCATTGTTCTGGGAATTCGGCTGAAGATTAAAAATGCTTTGGAGCTCTTCCTATGTTCAGGGAGTTCTGCTGAAGTTTAAAAATGCTTTAGAACTCTTCCATTGTTCTCGGAATTCCGCTGATGTCTAACAATGCTTTGGAACTCTTCCATTGTTCTCCGAATTCCGCTGTAGTTTAAAAATGCATTGGAACTTTTCCATTGTTCTCGGAATTCCGCTGAAATTTTACAATGCTTTGGAACTCTTCCATTGTTCTCGGAATTCTGCTGAAGTTTAACAATGCTTTGGAACTCTTCCTATGTTCTGGGAGTTCTGCTGAAGTTTAAAAATGCTTTGGAACTCTTCCATTGTTCTCGGAAATCCGCTGAAGTTTAGCCATGCTTTGGAACTCTTCCATTGTTCTCGGAATTCTGCTGAAGTTTAAAAATGCTTTGGAACTCTTCCATTGTTCTGGGAATTTGGCTGAAGTTTAACAATGCTTTGGAACTCTTCCTATGTTCTGGGAGTTCTGCTGAAGTTTAAAAATGCTTTGGAACTCTTCCATTGTTCTGGGAATTCCGCTGATGTTTAACAATGCTTTAGAACTCTTCCATTGTTCTCGGAATTCCGCTGATGTTTAACAATGCTTTGGAGCTCTTCCATTGTTCTGGGAATTCGGCTGAAGATTAAAAATGCTTTGGAGCTCTTCCTATGTTCTGGGAGTTCTGCTGAAGTTTAAAAATGCTTTAGAACTCTTCCATTGTTCTCGGAATTCCGCTGATGTCTAACAATGCTTTGGAACTCTTCCATTGTTCTCAGAATTCCGCTGTAGTTTAAAAATGCATTGGAACTTTTCCATTGTTCTCGGAATTCCGCTGAAATTTTACAATGCTTTGGAACTCTTCCATTGTTCGCGGAATCCTGCTGAAGTTTAACAATGCTTTGGAACTCTTCCTATGTTCTGGGAGTTCTGCTGAAGTTTAAAAATGCTTTGGAACTCTTCCATTGTTCTCGGAATTCCGCTGAAGTTTAGCCATGCTTTGGAACTCTTCCATTGTTCTCGGAATTCCACTGAAGTTTAAAAATGCTTTGGAACTCCTCCATTGTTCTCGGAATTCTGCTGAAGTTTAAAAATGCTTTGGAACTCTTCCATTGTTCTGGGAATTTGGCTGAAGTTTAACAATGCTTTGGAACTCTTCCTATGTTCTGGGAGTTCTGCTGAAGTTTAAAAATGCTTTGGAACTCTTCCATTGTTCTCGGAATTCCGCTGATGTTTAACAATGCTTTAGAACTTTTCCATTGTTCTCGGAATTCCGCTGATGTTTAACAATGCTTTGGAACTCTTCCATTGTTCTCAGTATTCCGCTGTAGCTTAAAAATGCACTGGAACTCTTCCATTGTTCTCGGAATTCCGCTGAAGTTTTACAATGCTTTGGAACTCATCCATTGTTCTCGTAACACTGTTGATGTTTAATAATGCTTTTGGAACTCTTCCATTGTGCTCGGAGTTCTGCTGAAGATTAAAAATGCTTTGGAACTCTTCCTATGTTCTGGGAGTTCTGCTGAAGTTTAAAAATGCTTTGGAACTCTTCCATTGTTCTCGCAATTCCGCTGATGTTAAACAATGCTTTAGAACTCTTCCATTGTTCTCGGAAATCCGATGATGTTTAACAATGCTTTGGAACTCTTCCATTGTTCTCGGAATTCTGCTGAAGTTTCATAATGCTTTGGAACTCTTCCATTGTTCTGGGAATTCGGCTGAAGTTTAAAAATGCTTTGGAACTCTTCCTAAATTCTGGGAGTTCTGCTGAAGTTAAAAATGCATTGGAACTCTTCCATTGTTCTCGGAATTCCGCTGATGTTTAACAATGCTTGAGAACTCTTCGATTGTTCTCAGAATTCCGATGATGTTTAACAATGCTTTGGAACTCTTTCATTGTTCTCGGAATTCCGCTGTAGTTTAAAAATGCATTGGAACTCTTCCACTGTTCTCGGAATTCCGCTGAAGTTTTAGAATGCTTTGGAATTCTTCCATTGTTCTCGGAATTCCGCTAATGTTTAACAATGCTTTTTAACTCTTCCATTGTTCTCGGAATTCCGATGTAGTTTAAAAATGCTTTGGAACTCTTTCATTGTTCTCGGAATTCCGCTGAAGTTTAGCCATGCTTTGGAACTCTTCCATTGTTCTCGGAATTCCGCTGAAGTTTAAAAATGCTTTGGAACTCTTCCATTGTTCTCGGAATTCTGCTGAAGTTTCAAAAAGATTTGGAACTATTCCATTGTTCTCAGAATTCCGCTAACATTTAACAATGCTTTGGAACTCTTCCATTGTTCTCGGAATTCCGCTGATGTTTAATAATGCTTTTGGAACTCTTCCATTGTTCTCAGAATTCTGCTAATGTTTAACAATGCTTTGGAACTCATCCATTGTTCTCGGAATTCTGTTCATGTATAATAATGGTTTTGGAACTCTTCCATTGTGCTCAGAATTCTGCTGAAGTTTAAAAATGCTTTGGAACTCTTCCATCGTTCTCGGAATTCCGCTAATGTTTATCAAACCTATGGAACTCTTTCATTGTTCTCGGAATTCCGCTGTAGTTTAAAAATGCTTTGGAACTCTTCCATTGTTCTCGGAATTCCGATAATATTTAACAATGCTTTGGAACTCTTCCATTTTTCTCGGAATTCTGCTGAAGTTTAAAAACGCTTTGGAACTCTTCCATTGTTATCCTAATTCCGCTAATGTTTAACAATGCTTTGGAACTCTTTCATTGTTCTCGGAATTCAGCTGAAGTTTAGCCATGCTTTGGAACTCTTCCATTGTTCTCTGAATTCCGCTGAAGTTTAAAAATGCTTTGGAACTCTTCCATTGTTCTCGGTATTCTGCTGAAGTTTAAAAAAGCTTTGGAACTATTCCATTGTTCTCAGAATTCTGTTGATGTTTAATAATGCTTTTGGAACACTTCCATTGTGCTCGGATTTCTGCTGAAGTTTAAAAATGCTTTGGAACTCTTCCATTCTTCTCGGTATTCTGCTGATGTTTATCAAACCTATGGAACTTTTCCATTGTTCTCGGAATTCTGTTGATGTTTAATAATGCTTTTGAAACTCTTCCATTGTTCTCGGAATTCTGCTGAAGTTTCAAAACGCTTTAGAAATCTTCCATTATTCTCAGAATTCTGCTGAAGTTTAAAAATGCTTTGGTACTCTTCCATTGTTCTCAGAATTCCAATGAAGCTTAAAAATGCTTTGGAACTCTTCAATTTTTCTCAGAATTACGCTAAAGTTTAAAAATGCTTTGGAACTCCTCCATTGTTCTCGGAATTCTGCTGAAGTTTAAAAATGCTTTGGAACTCTTCCATTGTTCTCGGAATTCCGCTGAAGTTTTAGAATGCTTTTTAACACTTCCATTTTTCTCGGAATTTTGCTGAAGTTTAAAAACGCTTTGGAACTCTTCCATTGTTCTCGGAATTCCGCTAATGTTTAACAATGCTTTGGAACTCTTTCATTGTTCTCGGAATTCAACTGAAGTTTAGCCATGCTTTGGAACTCTTCCATTGTTCTCGGAATTCCGCTGAAGTTTAAAAATGCTTTGGAACTCTTCCATTGTTCTCGGAATTCTGCTGAAGTTTAAAAAAGCTTTGGAACTATTCCATTGTTCTCAGAATTCTGTTGATGTTTAATAATGCTTTTGGAACTCTTCCATTGTGCTCGGATTTCTGCTGAAGTTTAAAAATGCTTTGGAACTCTTCCATTCTTCTCGGTATTCTGCTGATGTTTATCAAACCTATGGAACTTTTCCATTGTTCTCGGAATTCTGTTGATGTTTAATAATGCTTTTGGAACTCTTCCATTGTTCTCGGAATTCTGCTGAAGTTTCAAAACACTTTAGAAATCTTCCATTATTCTCAGAATTCTGCTGAAGTTTAAAAATGCTTTGGTACTCTTCCATTGTTCTCAGAATTCCAATGAAGCTTAAAAATGCTTTGGAACTCTTCAATTTTTCTCAGAATTACGCTAAAGTTTAAAAATGCTTTGGAACTCCTCCATTGTTCTCGGAATTCTGCTGAAGTTTAAAAGTGCTTTGGAACTCTTCCATTGTTCTGGGAATTTGGCTGAAGTTTAAAAATGCTTTGGAACTCTTCCTATGTTCTGGGAGTTCTGCTGAAGTTTAAAAATGCTTTGGAACTCTTATATTGTTCTGGGAATTCCGCTGATGTTTAACAATGCTTTAGAACTCTTCCATTGTTCTCGGAATTCCGCTGATGTTTAACAATGCTTTGGAGCTCTTCCATTGTTCTGGGAATTCGGCTGAAGATTAAAAATGCTTTGGAGCTCTTCCTATGTTCTGGGAGTTCTGCTGAAGTTTAAAAATGCTTTAGAACTCTTCCATTGTTCTCGGAATTCCGCTGATGTCTAACAATGCTTTGGAACTCTTCCATTGTTCTCCGAATTCCGCTGTAGTTTAAAAATGCATTGGAACTTTTCCATTGTTCTCGGAATTCCGCTGAAGTTTTACAATGCTTTGGAACTCTTCCATTGTTCTCGGAATTCTGCTGAAGTTTAACAATGCTTTGGAACTCTTCCTATGTTCTGGGAGTTCTGCTGAAGTTTAAAAATGCTTTGGAACTCTTCCATTGTTCTCGGAATTCCGCTGAAGTTTAGCCATGCTTTGGAACTCTTCCATTGTTCTCGGAATTCCACTGAAGTTTAAAAATGCTTTGGAACTCCTCCATTGTTCTCGGAATTCTGCTGAAGTTTAAAAATGCTTTGGAACTCTTCCATTGTTCTGGGAATTTGGCTGAAGTTTAACAATGCTTTGGAACTCTTCCTATGTTCTGAGAGTTCTGCTGAAGTTTAAAAATGCTTTGGAACTCTTCCATTGTTCTCGGAATTCCGCTGATGTTTAACAATGCTTTAGAACTCTTCCATTGTTCTCGGAATTCCGCTGATGTTTAACAATGCTTTGGAACTCTTCCATTGTTCTCGGTATTCCGCTGTAGCTTAAAAATGCACTGGAACTCTTCCATTGTTCTCGGAATTCCGCTGAAGTTTTACAATGCTTTGGAACTCATCCATTGTTCTCGTAACACTGTTGATGTATAATAATGCTTTTGGAACTCTTCCATTATTCTCAGAATTCTGCTGAAGTTTAAAAATGCTTTGGTACTCTTCCATTGTTCTCAGAATTCCAATGAAGCTTAAAAATGCTTTGGAACTCTTCAATTTTTCTCAGAATTACGCTAAAGTTTAAAAATGCTTTGGAATTCATCCATTGTTCTCGTAACACTGTTGACGTTTAATAATGCTTTTGGAACTCTTCCATTGTGCTCGGAGTTCTGCTGAAGTTTAAAAATGCTTTGGAACGCTTCCATTGTTCTGGGAATTCGGCTGAAGTTTAAAAATGCTTTGGAACTCTTCCTATGTTCTGGGAGTTCTGCTGAAGTTTAAAAATGCTTTGGAACTCTTCCATTGTTCTCGAAATTCCGCTGATGTTTAACAATGCTTTAGAACTCTTCCATTGTTCTCGGAATTCCAATGATGTTTAACAATGCTTTGGAACTCATCCATTGTTCTCGGAATTCTGTTCATGTTTAATAATGCTTCTGGAACTCTTCCACTGTGCTAGGAATTCTGCTGAAGTTTAAAAATGCTTTGGAACTCTTCCATCGTTCTCGGAATTCCGCTAATGTTTATCAAACCTATGGAACTCTTTCATTGTTCTCGGAATTCTGCTGAAGTTTAAAAATGCTTTGGAACTCCTCCATTGTTCTCGGAATTTCGATAATATTTAACAATGCTTTGGAACTCTTCCATTGTTCTCGGAATTCCGCTGTAGTTTAAAAATGCATTGGAACTCTTCCATTGTTCTCGGAATTCCGCTGAAGTTTTAGAATGCTTTTTAACACTTCCATTTTTCTCGGAATTTTGCTGAAGTTTAAAAACGCTTTGGAACTCTTCCATTGTTCTCGGAATTCCGCTAATGTTTAACATTGCTTTGGAACTCTTTCATTGTTCTCGGAATTCAACTGAAGTTTAGCCATGCTTTGGAACTCTTCCATTGTTCTCGGAATTCCGCTGAAGTTTAAAAATGCTTTGGAACTCTTCCATTGTTCTCGGAATTCTGCTGAAGTTTAAAAAAGCTTTGGAACTATTCCATTGTTCTCAGAATTCTGTTGATGTTTAATAATGCTTTTGGAACTCTTCCATTGTGCTCGGATTTCTGCTGAAGTTTAAAAATGCTTTGGAACTCTTCCATTCTTCTCGGTATTCTGCTGATGTTTATCAAACCTATGGAACTTTTCCATTGTTCTCGGAATTCTGTTGATGTTTAATAATGCTTTTGGAACTCTTCCATTGTTCTCGGAATTCTGCTGAAGTTTCAAAACACTTTAGAAATCTTCCATTATTCTCAGAATTCTGCTGAAGTTTAAAAATGCTTTGGTACTCTTCCATTGTTCTCAGAATTCCAATGAAGCTTAAAATGCTTTGGAACTCTTCAATTTTTCTCAGAATTACGCTAAAGTTTAAAAATGCTTTGGAATTCCTCCATTGTTCTCGGAATTCTGCTGAAGTTTAAAAGTGCTTTGGAACTCTTCCATTGTTCTGGGAATTTGGCTGAAGTTTAAAAATGCTTTGGAACTCTTCCTATGTTCTGGGAGTTCTGCTGAAGTTTAAAAATGCTTTGGAACTCTTCCATTGTTCTGGGAATTCCGCTGATGTTTAACAATGCTTTAGAACTCTTCCATTGTTCTCGGAATTCCGCTGATGTTTAACAATGCTTTGGAGCTCTTCCATTGTTCTGGGAATTCGGCTGAAGATTAAAAATGCTTTGGAGCTCTTCCTATGTTCTGGGAGTTCTGCTGAAGTTTAAAAATGCTTTAGAACTCTTCCATTGTTCTCGGAATTCCGCTGATGTCTAACAATGCTTTGGAACTCTTCCATTGTTCTCCGAATTCCGCTGTAGTTAAAAATGCATTGGAACTTTTCCATTGTTCTCGGAATTCCGCTGAAATTTTACAATGATTTGGAACTCTTCCATTGTTCTCGGAATTCTGCTGAAGTTTAACAATGCTTTGGAACTCTTCCTATGTTCTGGGAGTTCTGCTGAAGTTTAAAAATGCTTTGGAACTCTTCCATTGTTCTCGGAATTCCGCTGAAGTTTAGCCATGCTTTGGAACTCTTCCATTGTTCTCGGAATTCTGCTGAAGTTTAAAAATGCTTTGGAACTCTTCCATTGTTCTGGGAATTTGGCTGAAGTTTAACAATGCTTTGGAACTCTTCCTATGTTCTGGGAGTTCTGCTGAAGTTTAAAAATGCTTTGGAACTCTTCCATTGTTCTCGGAATTCCGCTGATGTTTAACAATGCTTTAGAACTCTTCCATTGTTCTCGGAATTCCGCTGATGTTTAACAATGCTTTGGAACTCTTCCATTGTTCTCGGTATTCCGCTGTAGCTTAAAAATGCACTGGAACTCTTCCATTGTTCTCGGAATTCCGCTGAAGTTTTACAATGCTTTGGAACTCATCCATTGTTCTCGTAACACTGTTGATGTTTAATAATGCTTTTGGAACTCTTCCATTGTGCTCGGAGTTCTGCTGAAGATTAAAAATGCTTTGGAACTCTTCCTATGTTCTGGGAGTTCTGCTGAAGTTTAAAAATGCTTTGGAACTCTTCCATTGTTCTCGCAATTCCGCTGATGTTAAACAATGCTTTAGAACTCTTCCATTGTTCTCGGAAATCCGATGATGTTTAACAATGCTTTGGAACTCTTCCATTGTTCTCGGAATTCTGCTGAAGTTTCAAAATGCTTTGGAACTCTTCCATTGTTCTGGGAATTCGGCTGAAGTTTAAAAATGCTTTGGAACTCTTCCTAAATTCTGGGAGTTCTGCTGAAGTTAAAAATGCATTGGAACTCTTCCATTGTTCTCGGAATTCCGCTGATGTTTAACAATGCTTGAGAACTCTTCCATTGTTCTCAGAATTCCGATGATGTTTAACAATGCTTTGGAACTCTTTCATTGTTCTCGGAATTCCGCTGTAGTTTAAAAATGCTTTGGAACTCTTTCATTGTTCTCGGAATTCCGCTGAAGTTTAAAAATGCTTTGGAACTCTTCCATTGTTCTCGGAATTCTGCTGAAGTTTCAAAAAGATTTGGAACTATTCCATTGTTCTCAGAATTCCGCTAACATTTAACAATGCTTTGGAACTCTTCCATTGTTCTCGGAATTCCGCTGATGTTTAATAATGCTTTTGGAACTCTTCCATTCTTCTCAGAATTCTGCTAATGTTTAACAATGCTTTGGAACTCATCCATTGTTCTCGGAATTCTGCTGAAGTTTAAAAAAGCTTTGGAACTATTCCATTGTTCTCAGAATTCTGTTGATGTTTAATAATGCTTTTGGAACTCTTCCATTGTGCTCGGATTTCTGCTGAAGTTTAAAAATGCTTTGGAACTCTTCCATTCTTCTCGGTATTCTGCTGATGTTTATCAAACCTATGGAACTTTTCCATTGTTCTCGGAATTCTGTTGATGTTTAATAATGCTTTTGGAACTCTTCCATTGTTCTCGGAATTCTGCTGAAGTTTCAAAACACTTTAGAAATCTTCCATTATTCTCAGAATTCTGCTGAAGTTTAAAAATGCTTTGGTACTCTTCCATTGTTCTCAGAATTCCAATGAAGCTTAAAATGCTTTGGAACTCTTCAATTTTTCTCAGAATTACGCTAAAGTTTAAAAATGCTTTGGAATTCCTCCATTGTTCTCGGAATTCTGCTGAAGTTTAAAAGTGCTTTGGAACTCTTCCATTGTTCTGGGAATTTGGCTGAAGTTTAAAAATGCTTTGGAACTCTTCCTATGTTCTGGGAGTTCTGCTGAAGTTTAAAAATGCTTTGGAACTCTTCCATTGTTCTGGGAATTCCGCTGATGTTTAACAATGCTTTAGAACTCTTCCATTGTTCTCGGAATTCCGCTGATGTTTAACAATGCTTTGGAGCTCTTCCATTGTTCTGGGAATTCGGCTGAAGATTAAAAATGCTTTGGAGCTCTTCCTATGTTCTGGGAGTTCTGCTGAAGTTTAAAAATGCTTTAGAACTCTTCCATTGTTCTCGGAATTCCGCTGATGTCTAACAATGCTTTGGAACTCTTCCATTGTTCTCCGAATTCCGCTGTAGTTAAAAATGCATTGGAACTTTTCCATTGTTCTCGGAATTCCGCTGAAATTTTACAATGCTTTGGAACTCTTCCATTGTTCTCGGAATTCTGCTGAAGTTTAACAATGCTTTGGAACTCTTCCTATGTTCTGGGAGTTCTGCTGAAGTTTAAAAATGCTTTGGAACTCTTCCATTGTTCTCGGAATTCCGCTGAAGTTTAGCCATGCTTTGGAACTCTTCCATTGTTCTCGGAATTCTGCTGAAGTTTAAAAATGCTTTGGAACTCTTCCATTGTTCTGGGAATTTGGCTGAAGTTTAACAATGCTTTGGAACTCTTCCTATGTTCTGGGAGTTCTGCTGAAGTTTAAAAATGCTTTGGAACTCTTCCATTGTTCTCGGAATTCCGCTGATGTTTAACAATGCTTTAGAACTCTTCCATTGTTCTCGGAATTCCGCTGATGTTTAACAATGCTTTGGAACTCTTCCATTGTTCTCGGTATTCCGCTGTAGCTTAAAAATGCACTGGAACTCTTCCATTGTTCTCGGAATTCCGCTGAAGTTTTACAATGCTTTGGAACTCATCCATTGTTCTCGTAACACTGTTGATGTTTAATAATGCTTTTGGAACTCTTCCATTGTGCTCGGAGTTCTGCTGAAGATTAAAAATGCTTTGGAACTCTTCCTATGTTCTGGGAGTTCTGCTGAAGTTTAAAAATGCTTTGGAACTCTTCCATTGTTCTCGCAATTCCGCTGATGTTAAACAATGCTTTAGAACTCTTCCATTGTTCTCGGAAATCCGATGATGTTTAACAATGCTTTGGAACTCTTCCATTGTTCTCGGAATTCTGCTGAAGTTTCAAAATGCTTTGGAACTCTTCCATTGTTCTGGGAATTCGGCTGAAGTTTAAAAATGCTTTGGAACTCTTCCTAAATTCTGGGAGTTCTGCTGAAGTTAAAAATGCATTGGAACTCTTCCATTGTTCTCGGAATTCCGCTGATGTTTAACAATGCTTGAGAACTCTTCCATTGTTCTCAGAATTCCGATGATGTTTAACAATGCTTTGGAACTCTTTCATTGTTCTCGGAATTCCGCTGTAGTTTAAAAATGCTTTGGAACTCTTTCATTGTTCTCGGAATTCCGCTGAAGTTTAAAAATGCTTTGGAACTCTTCCATTGTTCTCGGAATTCTGCTGAAGTTTCAAAAAGATTTGGAACTATTCCATTGTTCTCAGAATTCCGCTAACATTTAACAATGCTTTGGAACTCTTCCATTGTTCTCGGAATTCCGCTGATGTTTAATAATGCTTTTGGAACTCTTCCATTCTTCTCAGAATTCTGCTAATGTTTAACAATGCTTTGGAACTCATCCATTGTTCTCGGAATTCTGTTCATGTTTAATAATGGTTTTGGAACTCTTCCATTGTGCTCAGAATTCTGCTGAAGTTTAAAAATGCTTTGGAACTCTTCCATCGTTCTCGGAATTCCGCTAATGTTTATCAAACCTATGGAACTCTTTCATTGTTCTCGGAATTCCGCTGTAGTTTAAAAATGCTTTGGAACTCTTCCATTGTTCTCGGAATTCCGATAATATTTAACAATGCTTTGGAACTCTTCCATTTTTCTCGGAATTCTGCTGAAGTTTAAAAACGCTTTGGAACTCTTCCATTGTTATCCTAATTCCGCTAATGTTTAACAATGCTTTGGAACTCTTTCATTGTTCTCGGAATTCAGCTGAAGTTTAGCCATGCTTTGGAACTCTTCCATTGTTCTCTGAATTCCGCTGAAGTTTAAAAATGCTTTGGAACTCTTCCATTGTTCTCGGTATTCTGCTGAAGTTTAAAAAAGCTTTGGAACTATTCCATTGTTCTCAGAATTCTGTTGATGTTTAATAATGCTTTTGGAACACTTCCATTGTGCTCGGATTTCTGCTGAAGTTTAAAAATGCTTTGGAACTCTTCCATTCTTCTCGGTATTCTGCTGATGTTTATCAAACCTATGGAACTTTTCCATTGTTCTCGGAATTCTGTTGATGTTTAATAATGCTTTTGGAACTCTTCCATTGTTCTCGGAATTCTGCTGAAGTTTCAAAACGCTTTAGAAATCTTCCATTATTCTCAGAATTCTGCTGAAGTTTAAAAATGCTTTGGTACTCTTCCATTGTTCTCAGAATTCCAATGAAGCTTAAAAATGCTTTGGAACTCTTCAATTTTTCTCAGAATTACGCTAAAGTTTAAAAATGCTTTGGAACTCCTCCATTGTTCTCGGAATTCTGCTGAAGTTTAAAAATGCTTTGGAACTCTTCCATTGTTCTCGGAATTCCGCTGAAGTTTTAGAATGCTTTTTAACACTTCCATTTTTCTCGGAATTTTGCTGAAGTTTAAAAACGCTTTGGAACTCTTCCATTGTTCTCGGAATTCCGCTAATGTTTAACAATGCTTTGGAACTCTTTCATTGTTCTCGGAATTCAACTGAAGTTTAGCCATGCTTTGGAACTCTTCCATTGTTCTCGGAATTCCGCTGAAGTTTAAAAATGCTTTGGAACCCTTCCATTGTTCTCGGAATTCTGCTGAAGTTTAAAAAAGCTTTGGAACTATTCCATTGTTCTCAGAATTCTGTTGATGTTTAATAATGCTTTTGGAACTCTTCCATTGTGCTCGGATTTCTGCTGAAGTTTAAAAATGCTTTGGAACTCTTCCATTCTTCTCGGTATTCTGCTGATGTTTATCAAACCTATGGAACTTTTCCATTGTTCTCGGAATTCTGTTGATGTTTAATAATGCTTTTGGAACTCTTCCATTGTTCTCGGAATTCTGCTGAAGTTTCAAAACACTTTAGAAATCTTCCATTATTCTCAGAATTCTGCTGAAGTTTAAAAATGCTTTGGTACTCTTCCATTGTTCTCAGAATTCCAATGAAGCTTAAAAATGCTTTGGAACTCTTCAATTTTTCTCAGAATTACGCTAAAGTTTAAAAATGCTTTGGAACTCCTCCATTGTTCTCGGAATTCTGCTGAAGTTTAAAAGTGCTTTGGAACTCTTCCATTGTTCTGGGAATTTGGCTGAAGTTTAAAAATGCTTTGGAACTCTTCCTATGTTCTGGGAGTTCTGCTGAAGTTTAAAAATGCTTTGGAACTCTTATATTGTTCTGGGAATTCCGCTGATGTTTAACAATGCTTTAGAACTCTTCCATTGTTCTCGGAATTCCGCTGATGTTTAACAATGCTTTGGAGCTCTTCCATTGTTCTGGGAATTCGGCTGAAGATTAAAAATGCTTTGGAGCTCTTCCTATGTTCTGGGAGTTCTGCTGAAGTTTAAAAATGCTTTAGAACTCTTCCATTGTTCTCGGAATTCCGCTGATGTCTAACAATGCTTTGGAACTCTTCCATTGTTCTCCGAATTCCGCTGTAGTTTAAAAATGCATTGGAACTTTTCCATTGTTCTCGGAATTCCGCTAAAGTTTTACAATGCTTTGGAACTCTTCCATTGTTCTCGGAATTCTGCTGAAGTTTAACAATGCTTTGGAACTCTTCCTATGTTCTGGGAGTTCTGCTGAAGTTTAAAAATGCTTTGGAACTCTTCCATTGTTCTCGGAATTCCGCTGAAGTTTAGCCATGCTTTGGAACTCTTCCATTGTTCTCGGAATTCCACTGAAGTTTAAAAATGCTTTGGAACTCCTCCATTGTTCTCGGAATTCTGCTGAAGTTTAAAAATGCTTTGGAACTCTTCCATTGTTCTGGGAATTTGGCTGAAGTTTAACAATGCTTTGGAACTCTTCCTATGTTCTGGGAGTTCTGCTGAAGTTTAAAAATGCTTTGGAACTCTTCCATTGTTCTCGGAATTCCGCTGATGTTTAACAATGCTTTAGAACTCTTCCATTGTTCTCGGAATTCCGCTGATGTTTAACAATGCTTTGGAACTCTTCCATTGTTCTCGGTATTCCGCTGTAGCTTAAAAATGCACTGGAACTCTTCCATTGTTCTCGGAATTCCGCTGAAGTTTTACAATGCTTTGGAACTCATCCATTGTTCTCGTAACACTGTTGATGTTTAATAATGCTTTTGGAACTCTTCCATTGTGCTCGGAGTTCTGCTGAAGTTTAAAAATACTTTGGAACTCTTCCTATGTTCTGGGAGTTCTGCTGAAGTTTAAAAATGCTTTGGAACTCTTCCATTGTTCTCGCAATTCCGCTGATGTTAAACAATGCTTTAGAACTCTTCCATTGTTCTCGGAAATCCGATGATGTTTAACAATGCTTTGGAACTCTTCCATTGTGCTCGGAATTCTGCTGAAGTTTCAAAATGCTTTGGAACTCTTCCATTGTTCTGGGAATTCGGCTGAAGTTTAAAAATGCTTTGGAACTCTTCCTAAATTCTGGGAGTTCTGCTGAAGTTAAAAATGCATTGGAACTCTTCCATTGTTCTCGGAATTCCGCTGATGTTTAACAATGCTTTAGAACTCTTCCATTGTTCTCAGAATTCCGATGATGATTAACAATGCTTTGGAACTCTTTCATTGTTCTCGGAATTCCGCTGTAGTTTAAAAATGCATTGGAACTCTTCCACTGTTCTCGGAATTCCGCTGAAGTTTTATAATGCTTTGGAATTCTTCCATTGTTCTCGGAATTCCGCTAATGTTTAACAATGCTTTTTAACTCTTCCATTGTTCTCGGAATTCCGATGTAGTTTAAAAATGCTTTGGAACTCTTTCATTGTTCTCGGAATTCCGCTGAAGTTTAGCCATGCTTTGGAACTCTTCCATTGTTCTCGGAATTCCGCTGAAGTTTAAAAATGCTTTGGAACTCTTCCATTGTTCTCGGAATTCTGCTGAAGTTTCAAAAAGATTTGGAACTATTCCATTGTTCTCAGAATTCCGCTAACATTTAACAATGCTTTGGAACTCTTCCATTGTTCTCGGAATTCCGCTGATGTTTAATAATGCTTTTGGAACTCTTCCATTGTTCTCAGAATTCTGCTAATGTTTAACAATGCTTTGGAACTCATCCATTGTTCTCGGAATTCTGTTCATGTTTAATAATGGTTTTGGAACTCTTCCATTGTGCTCAAAATTCTGCTGAAGTTTAAAAATGCTTTGGAACTCTTCCATCGTTCTCGGAATTCCGCTAATGTTTATCAAACCTATGGAACTCTTTCATTGTTCTCGGAATTCCGCTGTAGTTTAAAAATGCTTTGGAACTCTTCCATTGTTCTCGGAATTCCGATAATATTTAACAATGATTTGGAACTCTTCCATTTTTCTCGGAATTCTGCTGAAGTTTAAAAACGCTTTGGAACTCTTCCATTGTTATCCTAATTCCGCTAATGTTTAACAATGCTTTGGAACTCTTTCATTGTTCTCGGAATTCAGCTGAAGTTTAGCCATGCTTTGGAACTCTTCCATTGTTCTCTGAATTCCGCTGAAGTTTAAAAATGCTTTGGAACTCTTCCATTGTTCTCGGTATTCTGCTGAAGTTTAAAAAAGCTTTGGAACTATTCCATTGTTCTCAGAATTCTGTTGATGTTTAATAATGCTTTTGGAACACTTCCATTGTGCTCGGATTTCTGCTGAAGTTTAAAAATGCTTTGGAACTCTTCCATTCTTCTCGGTATTCTGCTGATGTTTATCAAACCTATGGAACTTTTCCATTGTTCTCGGAATTCTGTTGATGTTTAATAATGCTTTTGGAACTCTTCCATTGTTCTCGGAATTCTGCTGAAGTTTCAAAACGCTTTAGAAATCTTCCATTATTCTCAGAATTCTGCTGAAGTTTAAAAATGCTTTGGTACTCTTCCATTGTTCTCAGAATTCCAATGAAGCTTAAAAATGCTTTGGAACTCTTCAATTTTTCTCAGAATTACGCTAAAGTTTAAAAATGCTTTGGAACTCCTCCATTGTTCTCGGAATTCTGCTGAAGTTTAAAAATGCTTTGGAACTCTTCCATTGCTCTGGGAATTCGGCTGAAGTTTAAAAATGCTTTGGAACTCTTCCTATGTTCTGGGATTTCTGCTGAAGTTTAAAAATGCTTTGGAACTCTTCCATTGTTCTCGGAATTCCGCTGATGTTTAACAATGCTTTAGAACTCTTCCATTGTTCTCGGAATTCCGCTGATGTTTAACAATGCTTTGGAACTCTTGCATTGTTCTCGGAATTCCGCTGTAGTTTAAAAATGCACTGGAACTCTTCCATTGTTCTCGGAATTCCACTGAAGTTTTACAATGCTTTGGAACTCTTCCATTTTTCTCAGAATTCTGCTGAAGTTTAAAAATGCTTTGGTACTCTTCCATTGTTCTCAGAATTCCAATAAAGCTTAAAAATGCTTTGGAACTCCTCCATTGTTCTCGGAATTCTGCTGAAGTTTAAAAATGCTTTGGAACTCTTCCATTGCTCTGGGAATTCGGCTGAAGTTTCAAAATGCTTTGGAACTCTTCCTATGTTCTGGGATTTCTGCTGAAGTTTAAAAATGCTGTGGAACTCTTCCATTGTTCTCGGAATTCCGCTGATGTTTAACAATGCTTTAGAACTCTTCCATTGTTCTCGGAATTCCGCTGATGTTTTACAATGCTTTGGAACTCTTGCATTGTTCTCGGAATTCCGCTGTAGTTTAAAAATGCACTGGAACTCTTCCATTGTTATCGGAATTCCGCTGAAGTTTTACAATGCTTTGCAACTCATCCATTGTTCTCGTAACTCTGTTGATGTTTAATAATGCTTTTGGAACTCTTCCATTGTGCTCGGAGTTCTGCTGAAGTTTAAAAAAGCTTTGGAACTATTCCATTGTTCTCAGAATTCTGTTGATGTTTAATAATGCTTTTGGAACTCTTCCATTGTGCTCGGATTTCTGCTGAAGTTTAAAAATGCTTTGGAACTCTTCCATTCTTCTAGGTATTCTGCTGATGTTTATCAAACCTATGGAACTCTTCCATTGTTCTCGGAATTCTGTTGATGTTTAATAATGCTATTGGAACTCTTCCATTGTTCTCGGAATTCTGCTGAAGTTTCAAAATGCTTTAGAAATCTTCCCTTGTTCTCGGAATTCTGCTGAAGTTTAACAATGCTTTTAACTCTTCCATTATTCTCAGAATTCTGCTGAAGTTTAAAAATGCTTTGGTACTCTTCCATTGTTCTCAGAATTCCAATGAAGCTTAAAAATGCTTTGGAACTCTTCCATTGTTCTCGGAATTCCGCTGATGTCTAATAATGCTTTGGAACTCTTCCATTGTTCTCGGAATACCGCTGTAGTTTAAAAATGTATTGGAACTTTTCCATTGTTCTCGGAATTCCGCTGAAGTTTTACAATGCTTTGGAACTCTTCCATTTTTCTCTGAATTCTGCTGAAGTTTCAAAATGCTTTGGAACTCTTCCATTGTTCTCGGAATTCCGCTGATGTTTAACAATGCTTTGGAACTCTTCCATTGTTCTCGGAATTCCGCTGTAGTTTAAAAATGCTTTGGAACTCTTTCATTGTTCTCGGAATTCCGCTGAAGTTTAGCCATGCTTTGGAACTCTTCCATTGTTCTCGGAATTCCACTGAAGTTTAAAAATGCTTTGGAACTCCTCCATTGTTCTCGGAATTCTGCTGAAGTTTAAAATGCTTTGGAACTCTTCCATTGTTCTCGGAATTCCGCTGATGTTTAACAATGCTTTAGAACTCTTCCATTGTTCTCGGAATTCCGCTGATGTTTAACAATGCTTTGGAACTCTTCCATTGTTCTCAGAATTCTGCTGAAGTTTAAAAATGCTTTGGAACTCTTCCATTGTTCTGGGAATTCGGCTGAAGTTTAAAAATGCTTTGGAACTCTTCCTAAGTTCTGGGAGTTCTGCTGAAGTTTAAAAATGCATTGGAACTCTTCCATTGTTCTCGGAATTCCGCTGATGTTTAACAATGCTTTAGAACTCTTCCATTGTTCTCGGAATTCCGATGATGTTTAACAATGCTTTGGAACTCTTTCATTGTTCTCAGAATTCCGCTGTAGTTTAAAAATGCATTGGAACTCTTCCATTGTTCTCGGAATTCCGCTGAAGTTTTAGAATGCTTTGGAATTCCTCCATTGTTCTCGGAATTCCGCTAATGTTTAACAATGCTTTGGAACTCTTCCATTGTTCTCGGAATTCTGCTGTAGTTTAAAAATGCTTTGGAACTCTTTCATTGTTCTCGGAAGTCCGCTGAAGTTTTAGAATGCTTTTTAAAACTTCCATTTTTCTCGGAATTCTGCTGAAGTTTAAAAACGCTTTGGAACTCTTCCATTGTTCTCGGAATTCCGCTAATGTTTAACAATGCTTTGGAACTCTTTCATTGTTCTCGGAATTCAACTGAAGTTTAGCCATGCTTTGGAACTTTTCCATTGTTCTCGGAATTCCGCTGAAGTTTAAAAATGCTTTGGAAAACTTCCATTGTTCTCTGAATTCTGATGAAGTTTAAAAAAGCTTTGGAACTATTCCATTGTTCTCAGAATTCTGTTGATGTTTAATAATGCTTTTGGAACACTTCCATTGTGCTCGGATTTCTGCTGAAGTTTAAAAATGCTTTGGAACTCTTCCATTCTTCTCGGTATTCTGCTGATGTTTATCAAACCTATGGAACTTTTCCATTGTTCTCGGAATTCTGTTGATGTTTAATAATGCTTTTGGAACTCTTCCATTGTTCTCGGAATTCTGCTGAAGTTTCAAAACGCTTTAGAAATCTTCCATTATTCTCAGAATTCTGCTGAAGTTTAAAAATGCTTTGGTACTCTTCCATTGTTCTCAGAATTCCAATGAAGCTTAAAAATGCTTTGGAACTCTTCAATTTTTCTCAGAATTACGCTAAAGTTTAAAAATGCTTTGGAACTCCTCCATTGTTCTCGGAATTCTGCTGAAGTTTAAAAATGCTTTGGAACTCTTCCATTGTTCTCGGAATTCCGCTGAAGTTTTAGAATGCTTTTTAACACTTCCATTTTTCTCGGAATTTTGCTGAAGTTTAAAAACGCTTTGGAACTCTTCCATTGTTCTCGGAATTCCGCTAATGTTTAACAATGCTTTGGAACTCTTTCATTGTTCTCGGAATTCAACTGAAGTTTAGCCATGCTTTGGAACTCTTCCATTGTTCTCGGAATTCCGCTGAAGTTTAAAAATGCTTTGGAACCCTTCCATTGTTCTCGGAATTCTGCTGAAGTTTAAAAAAGCTTTGGAACTATTCCATTGTTCTCAGAATTCTGTTGATGTTTAATAATGCTTTTGGAACTCTTCCATTGTGCTCGGATTTCTGCTGAAGTTTAAAAATGCTTTGGAACTCTTCCATTCTTCTCGGTATTCTGCTGATGTTTATCAAACCTATGGAACTTTTCCATTGTTCTCGGAATTCTGTTGATGTTTAATAATGCTTTTGGAACTCTTCCATTGTTCTCGGAATTCTGCTGAAGTTTCAAAACACTTTAGAAATCTTCCATTATTCTCAGAATTCTGCTGAAGTTTAAAAATGCTTTGGTACTCTTCCATTGTTCTCAGAATTCCAATGAAGCTTAAAAATGCTTTGGAACTCTTCAATTTTTCTCAGAATTACGCTAAAGTTTAAAAATGCTTTGGAACTCCTCCATTGTTCTCGGAATTCTGCTGAAGTTTAAAAGTGCTTTGGAACTCTTCCATTGTTCTGGGAATTTGGCTGAAGTTTAAAAATGCTTTGGAACTCTTCCTATGTTCTGGGAGTTCTGCTGAAGTTTAAAAATGCTTTGGAACTCTTATATTGTTCTGGGAATTCCGCTGATGTTTAACAATGCTTTAGAACTCTTCCATTGTTCTCGGAATTCCGCTGATGTTTAACAATGCTTTGGAGCTCTTCCATTGTTCTGGGAATTCGGCTGAAGATTAAAAATGCTTTGGAGCTCTTCCTATGTTCTGGGAGTTCTGCTGAAGTTTAAAAATGCTTTAGAACTCTTCCATTGTTCTCGGAATTCCGCTGATGTCTAACAATGCTTTGGAACTCTTCCATTGTTCTCCGAATTCCGCTGTAGTTTAAAAATGCATTGGAACTTTTCCATTGTTCTCGGAATTCCGCTAAAGTTTTACAATGCTTTGGAACTCTTCCATTGTTCTCGGAATTCTGCTGAAGTTTAACAATGCTTTGGAACTCTTCCTATGTTCTGGGAGTTCTGCTGAAGTTTAAAAATGCTTTGGAACTCTTCCATTGTTCTCGGAATTCCGCTGAAGTTTAGCCATGCTTTGGAACTCTTCCATTGTTCTCGGAATTCCACTGAAGTTTAAAAATGCTTTGGAACTCCTCCATTGTTCTCGGAATTCTGCTGAAGTTTAAAAATGCTTTGGAACTCTTCCATTGTTCTGGGAATTTGGCTGAAGTTTAACAATGCTTTGGAACTCTTCCTATGTTCTGGGAGTTCTGCTGAAGTTTAAAAATGCTTTGGAACTCTTCCATTGTTCTCGGAATTCCGCTGATGTTTAACAATGCTTTAGAACTCTTCCATTGTTCTCGGAATTCCGCTGATGTTTAACAATGCTTTGGAACTCTTCCATTGTTCTCGGTATTCCGCTGTAGCTTAAAAATGCACTGGAACTCTTCCATTGTTCTCGGAATTCCGCTGAAGTTTTACAATGCTTTGGAACTCATCCATTGTTCTCGTAACACTGTTGATGTTTAATAATGCTTTTGGAACTCTTCCATTGTGCTCGGAGTTCTGCTGAAGTTTAAAAATACTTTGGAACTCTTCCTATGTTCTGGGAGTTCTGCTGAAGTTTAAAAATGCTTTGGAACTCTTCCATTGTTCTCGCAATTCCGCTGATGTTAAACAATGCTTTAGAACTCTTCCATTGTTCTCGGAAATCCGATGATGTTTAACAATGCTTTGGAACTCTTCCATTGTGCTCGGAATTCTGCTGAAGTTTCAAAATGCTTTGGAACTCTTCCATTGTTCTGGGAATTCGGCTGAAGTTTAAAAATGCTTTGGAACTCTTCCTAAATTCTGGGAGTTCTGCTGAAGTTAAAAATGCATTGGAACTCTTCCATTGTTCTCGGAATTCCGCTGATGTTTAACAATGCTTTAGAACTCTTCCATTGTTCTCAGAATTCCGATGATGTTTAACAATGCTTTGGAACTCTTTCATTGTTCTCGGAATTCCGCTGTAGTTTAAAAATGCATTGGAACTCTTCCACTGTTCTCGGAATTCCGCTGAAGTTTTATAATGCTTTGGAATTCTTCCATTGTTCTCGGAATTCCGCTAATGTTTAACAATGCTTTTTAACTCTTCCATTGTTCTCGGAATTCCGATGTAGTTTAAAAATGCTTTGGAACTCTTTCATTGTTCTCGGAATTCCGCTGAAGTTTAGCCATGCTTTGGAACTCTTCCATTGTTCTCGGAATTCCGCTGAAGTTTAAAAATGCTTTGGAACTCTTCCATTGTTCTCGGAATTCTGCTGAAGTTTCAAAAAGATTTGGAACTATTCCATTGTTCTCAGAATTCCGCTAACATTTAACAATGCTTTGGAACTCTTCCATTGTTCTCGGAATTCCGCTGATGTTTAATAATGCTTTTGGAACTCTTCCATTGTTCTCAGAATTCTGCTAATGTTTAACAATGCTTTGGAACTCATCCATTGTTCTCGGAATTCTGTTCATGTTTAATAATGGTTTTGGAACTCTTCCATTGTGCTCAAAATTCTGCTGAAGTTTAAAAATGCTTTGGAACTCTTCCATCGTTCTCGGAATTCCGCTAATGTTTATCAAACCTATGGAACTCTTTCATTGTTCTCGGAATTCCGCTGTAGTTTAAAAATGCTTTGGAACTCTTCCATTGTTCTCGGAATTCCGATAATATTTAACAATGCTTTGGAACTCTTCCATTTTTCTCGGAATTCTGCTGAAGTTTAAAAACGCTTTGGAACTCTTCCATTGTTATCCTAATTCCGCTAATGTTTAACAATGCTTTGGAACTCTTTCATTGTTCTCGGAATTCAGCTGAAGTTTAGCCATGCTTTGGAACTCTTCCATTGTTCTCTGAATTCCGCTGAAGTTTAAAAATGCTTTGGAACTCTTCCATTGTTCTCGGTATTCTGCTGAAGTTTAAAAAAGCTTTGGAACTATTCCATTGTTCTCAGAATTCTGTTGATGTTTAATAATGCTTTTGGAACACTTCCATTGTGCTCGGATTTCTGCTGAAGTTTAAAAATGCTTTGGAACTCTTCCATTCTTCTCGGTATTCTGCTGATGTTTATCAAACCTATGGAACTTTTCCATTGTTCTCGGAATTCTGTTGATGTTTAATAATGCTTTTGGAACTCTTCCATTGTTCTCGGAATTCTGCTGAAGTTTCAAAACGCTTTAGAAATCTTCCATTATTCTCAGAATTCTGCTGAAGTTTAAAAATGCTTTGGTACTCTTCCATTGTTCTCAGAATTCCAATGAAGCTTAAAAATGCTTTGGAACTCTTCAATTTTTCTCAGAATTACGCTAAAGTTTAAAAATGCTTTGGAACTCCTCCATTGTTCTCGGAATTCTGCTGAAGTTTAAAAATGCTTTGGAACTCTTCCATTGCTCTGGGAATTCGGCTGAAGTTTAAAAATGCTTTGGAACTCTTCCTATGTTCTGGGATTTCTGCTGAAGTTTAAAAATGCTTTGGAACTCTTCCATTGTTCTCGGAATTCCGCTGATGTTTAACAATGCTTTAGAACTCTTCCATTGTTCTCGGAATTCCGCTGATGTTTAACAATGCTTTGGAACTCTTGCATTGTTCTCGGAATTCCGCTGTAGTTTAAAAATGCACTGGAACTCTTCCATTGTTCTCGGAATTCCACTGAAGTTTTACAATGCTTTGGAACTCTTCCATTTTTCTCAGAATTCTGCTGAAGTTTAAAAATGCTTTGGTACTCTTCCATTGTTCTCAGAATTCCAATAAAGCTTAAAAATGCTTTGGAACTCCTCCATTGTTCTCGGAATTCTGCTGAAGTTTAAAAATGCTTTGGAACTCTTCCATTGCTCTGGGAATTCGGCTGAAGTTTCAAAATGCTTTGGAACTCTTCCTATGTTCTGGGATTTCTGCTGAAGTTTAAAAATGCTGTGGAACTCTTCCATTGTTCTCGGAATTCCGCTGATGTTTAACAATGCTTTAGAACTCTTCCATTGTTCTCGGAATTCCGCTGATGTTTTACAATGCTTTGGAACTCTTGCATTGTTCTCGGAATTCCGCTGTAGTTTAAAAATGCACTGGAACTCTTCCATTGTTATCGGAATTCCGCTGAAGTTTTACAATGCTTTGCAACTCATCCATTGTTCTCGTAACTCTGTTGATGTTTAATAATGCTTTTGGAACTCTTCCATTGTGCTCGGAGTTCTGCTGAAGTTTAAAAAAGCTTTGGAACTATTCCATTGTTCTCAGAATTCTGTTGATGTTTAATAATGCTTTTGGAACTCTTCCATTGTGCTCGGATTTCTGCTGAAGTTTAAAAATGCTTTGGAACTCTTCCATTCTTCTAGGTATTCTGCTGATGTTTATCAAACCTATGGAACTCTTCCATTGTTCTCGGAATTCTGTTGATGTTTAATAATGCTATTGGAACTCTTCCATTGTTCTCGGAATTCTGCTGAAGTTTCAAAATGCTTTAGAAATCTTCCCTTGTTCTCGGAATTCTGCTGAAGTTTAACAATGCTTTTAACTCTTCCATTATTCTCAGAATTCTGCTGAAGTTTAAAAATGCTTTGGTACTCTTCCATTGTTCTCAGAATTCCAATGAAGCTTAAAAATGCTTTGGAACTCTTCCATTGTTCTCGGAATTCCGCTGATGTCTAATAATGCTTTGGAACTCTTCCATTGTTCTCGGAATACCGCTGTAGTTTAAAAATGTATTGGAACTTTTCCATTGTTCTCGGAATTCCGCTGAAGTTTTACAATGCTTTGGAACTCTTCCATTTTTCTCTGAATTCTGCTGAAGTTTCAAAATGCTTTGGAACTCTTCCATTGTTCTCGGAATTCCGCTGATGTTTAACAATGCTTTGGAACTCTTCCATTGTTCTCGGAATTCCGCTGTAGTTTAAAAATGCTTTGGAACTCTTTCATTGTTCTCGGAATTCCGCTGAAGTTTAGCCATGCTTTGGAACTCTTCCATTGTTCTCGGAATTCCACTGAAGTTTAAAAATGCTTTGGAACTCCTCCATTGTTCTCGGAATTCTGCTGAAGTTTAAAATGCTTTGGAACTCTTCCATTGTTCTCGGAATTCCGCTGATGTTTAACAATGCTTTAGAACTCTTCCATTGTTCTCGGAATTCCGCTGATGTTTAACAATGCTTTGGAACTCTTCCATTGTTCTCAGAATTCTGCTGAAGTTTAAAAATGCTTTGGAACTCTTCCATTGTTCTGGGAATTCGGCTGAAGTTTAAAAATGCTTTGGAACTCTTCCTAAGTTCTGGGAGTTCTGCTGAAGTTTAAAAATGCATTGGAACTCTTCCATTGTTCTCGGAATTCCGCTGATGTTTAACAATGCTTTAGAACTCTTCCATTGTTCTCGGAATTCCGATGATGTTTAACAATGCTTTGGAACTCTTTCATTGTTCTCAGAATTCCGCTGTAGTTTAAAAATGCATTGGAACTCTTCCATTGTTCTCGGAATTCCGCTGAAGTTTTAGAATGCTTTGGAATTCCTCCATTGTTCTCGGAATTCCGCTAATGTTTAACAATGCTTTGGAACTCTTCCATTGTTCTCGGAATTCTGCTGTAGTTTAAAAATGCTTTGGAACTCTTTCATTGTTCTCGGAAGTCCGCTGAAGTTTTAGAATGCTTTTTAAAACTTCCATTTTTCTCGGAATTCTGCTGAAGTTTAAAAACGCTTTGGAACTCTTCCATTGTTCTCGGAATTCCGCTAATGTTTAACAATGCTTTGGAACTCTTTCATTGTTCTCGGAATTCAACTGAAGTTTAGCCATGCTTTGGAACTTTTCCATTGTTCTCGGAATTCCGCTGAAGTTTAAAAATGCTTTGGAAAACTTCCATTGTTCTCTGAATTCTGATGAAGTTTAAAAAAGCTTTGGAACTATTCCATTGTTCTCAGAATTCTGTTGATGTTTAATAATGCTTTTGGAACTCTTCCATTGTGCTCGGATTTCTGCTGAAGTTTAAAAATGCTTTGGAACTCTTCCATTCTTCTCGGTATTCTGCTGATGTTTATCAAACCTATGGAACTCTTCCATTGTTCTCGGAATTCTGTTGATGTTTAATAATGCTTTTGGAACTCTTCCATTATTCTCAGAATTCTGTTGAAGTTTAAAAATGCTTTGGAACTCTTCCATTGTTCTCAGAATTCCAATGAAGCTTAAAAATGCTTTGGAACTCTTCAATTTTTCTCAGAATTACGCTAAAGTTTAAAAATGCTTTGGAACTCCTCCATTGTTCTCGGAATTCTGCTGAAGTTTAAAAGTGGTTTGGAACTCTTCCATTGTTCTGGGAATTTGGCTGAAGTATAAAAATGCTTTGGAACTCTTCCTATGTTCTGGGAGTTCTGCTGTAGTTTAAAAATGCTTTGGAACTCTTCCATTGTTCTCGGAATTCAGCTGATGTTTAACAATGCTTTAGAACTCTTCCATTGTTCTCGGAATTCCGCTGATGTTTAACAATGCTTTGCAACTCTTCCATTGTTCTCGGAATTCCGCTGTAGCTTAAAAATGCACTGGAACTCTTCTATTGTTCTTGGAATTCCGCTGAAGTTTTACAATGCTTTGGAATTCATCCATTGTTCTCGTAACACTGTTGACGTTTAATAATGCTTTTGGAACTCTTCCATTGTGCTCGGAGTTCTGCTGAAGTTTAAAAATGCTTTGGAACGCTTCCATTGTTCTGGGAATTCGGCTGAAGTTTAAAAATGCTTTGGAACTCTTCCTATGTTCTGGGAGTTCTGCTGAAGTTTAAAAATGCTTTGGAACTCTTCCATTGTTCTCGGAATTCCACTGATGTTTAACAATGCTTTAGAACTCTTCCATTGTTCTCGGAATTCCAATGATGTTTAACAATGCTTTGGAACTCATCCATTGTTCTCCGAATTCTGTTCATGTTTAATAATGCTTCTGGAACTCTTCCACTGTGCTAGGAATTCTGCTGAAGTTTAAAAATGCTTTGGAACTCTTCCATCGTTCTCGGAATTCCGCTAATGTTTATCAAACCTATGGAACTCTTTCATTGTTCTCGGAATTCTGCTGAAGTTTAAAAATGCTTTGGAACTCCTCCATTGTTCTCGGAATTCCGATAATATTTAACAATGCTTTGGAACTCTTCCATTGTTCTCGGAATTCCGCTGTAGTTTAAAAATGCATTGGAACTCTTCCATTGTTCTCGGAATTCCGCTGAAGTTTTAGAATGCTTTTTAACACTTCCATTTTTCTCGGAATTTTGCTGAAGTTTAAAAACGCTTTGGAACTCTTCCATTGTTCTCGGAATTCCGCTAATGTTTAACAATGCTTTGGAACTCTTTCATTGTTCTCGGAATTCAACTGAAGTTTAGCCATGCTTTGGAACTCTTCCATTGTTCTCGGAATTCCGCTGAAGTTTAAAAATGCTTTGGAACTCTTCCATTGTTCTCGGAATTCTGCTGAAGTTTAAAAAAGCTTTGGAACTATTCCATTGTTCTCAGAATTCTGTTGATGTTTAATAATGCTTTTGGAACTCTTCCATTGTGCTCGGATTTCTGCTGAAGTTTAAAAATGCTTTGGTACTCTTCCATTGTTCTCAGAATTCCAATGAAGCTTAAAAATGCTTTGGAACTCTTCAATTTTTCTCAGAATTACGCTAAAGTTTAAAAATGCTTTGGAACTCCTCCATTGTTCTCGGAATTCTGCTGAAGTTTAAAAGTGCTTTGGAACTCTTCCATTGTTCTGGGAATTTGGCTGAAGTTTAAAAATGCTTTGGAACTCTTCCTATGTTCTGGGAGTTCTGCTGAAGTTTAAAAATGCTTTGGAACTCTTCCATTGTTCTGGGAATTCCGCTGATGTTTAACAATGCTTTAGAACTCTTCCATTGTTCTCGGAATTCCGCTGATGTTTAACAATGCTTTGGAGCTCTTCCATTGTTCTGGGAATTCGGCTGAAGATTAAAAATGCTTTGGAGCTCTTCCTATGTTCTGGGAGTTCTGCTGAAGTTTAAAAATGCTTTAGAACTCTTCCATTGTTCTCGGAATTCCGCTGATGTCTAACAATGCTTTGGAACTCTTCCATTGTTCTCCGAATTCCGCTGTAGTTTAAAAATGCATTGGAACTTTTCCATTGTTCTCGGAATTCCGCTGAAGTTTTACAATGCTTTGGAACTCTTCCATTGTTCTCGGAATTCCGCTGAAGTTTAACAATGCTTTGGAACTCTTCCTATGTTCTGGGAGTTCTGCTGAAGTTTAAAAATGCTTTGGAACTCTTCCATTGTTCTCGGAATTCCGCTGAAGTTTAGCCATGCTTTGGAACTCTTCCATTGTTCTCGGAATTCCACTGAAGTTTAAAAATGCTTTGGAACTCCTCCATTGTTCTCGGAATTCTGCTGAAGTTTAAAAATGCTTTGGAACTCTTCCATTGTTCTGGGAATTTGGCTGAAGTTTAACAATGCTTTGGAACTCTTCCTATGTTCTGGGAGTTCTGCTGAAGTTTAAAAATGCTTTGGAACTCTTACATTGTTCTCGGAATTCCGCTGATGTTTAACAATGCTTTAGAACTCTTCCATTGTTCTCGGAATTCCGCTGATGTTTAACAATGCTTTGGAACTCTTCCATTGTTCTCGGTATTCCGCTGTAGCTTAAAAATGCACTGGAACTCTTCCATTGTTCTCGGAATTCCGCTGAAGTTTTACAATGCTTTGGAACTCATCCATTGTTCTCGTAACACTGTTGATGTTTAATAATGCTTTTGGAACTCTTCCATTGTGCTCGGAGTTCTGCTGAAGTTTAAAAATGCTTTGGAACTCTTCCTATGTTCTGGGAGTTCTGCTGAAGTTTAAAAATGCTTTGGAACTCTTCCATTGTTCTCGCAATTCCGCTGATGTTAAACAATGCTTTAGAACTCTTCCATTGTTCTCGGAATTCCGATGATGTTTAACAATGCTTTGGAACTCTTCCATTGTTCTCGGAATTCTGCTGAAGTTTCAAAATGCTTTGGAACTCTTCCATTGTTCTGGGAATTCGGCTGAAGTTTAAAAATGCTTTGGAACTCTTCCTAAATTTTGGGAGTTCTGCTGAAGTTAAAAATGCATTGGAACTCTTCCATTGTTCTCGGAATTCCGCTGATGTTTAACAATGCTTTAGAACTCTTCCATTGTTCTCAGAATTCCGATGATGTTTAACAATGCTTTGGAACTCTTTCATTGTTCTCGGAATTCCGCTGTAGTTTAAAAATGCAGTGGAACTCTTCCACTGTTCTCGGAATTCCGCTGAAGTTTTAGAATGCTTTGGAATTCTTCCATTGTTCTCGGAATTCCGCTAATGTTTAACAATGCTTTTTAACTCTTCAATTGTTCTCGGAATTCCGATGTAGTTTAAAAATGCTTTGGAACTCTTTCATTGTTCTCGGAATTCCGCTGAAGTTTAGCCATGCTTTGGAACTCTTCCATTGTTCTCGGAATTCCGCTGAAGTTTAAAAATGCTTTGGAACTCTTCCATTGTTCTCGGAATTCTGCTGAAGTTTCAAAAAGATTTGGAACTATTCCATTGTTCTCAGAATTCCGCTAACATTTAACAATGCTTTGGAACTCTTCCATTGTTCTCGGAATTCCGCTGATGTTTAATAATGCTTTTGGAACTCTTCCATTGTTCTCAGAATTTTGCTAATGTTTAACAATGCTTTGGAACTCATCCATTGTTCTCGGAATTCTGCTGAAGTTTAAAAATGCTTTGGAACTCTTCCATTGCTCTGGGAATTCGGCTGAAGTTTCAAAATGCTTTGGAACTCTTCCTATGTTCTGGGATTTCTGCTGAAGTTTAAAAATGCTGTGGAACTCTTCCATTGTTCTCGGAATTCCGCTGATGTTTAACAATGCTTTAGAACTCTTCCATTGTTCTCGGAATTCCGCTGATGTTTTACAATGCTTTGGAACTCTTGCATTGTTCTCGGAATTCCGCTGTAGTTTAAAAATGCACTGGAACTCTTCCATTGTTATCGGAATTCCGCTGAAGTTTTACAATGCTTTGCAACTCATCCATTGTTCTCGTAACTCTGTTGATGTTTAATAATGCTTTTGGAACTCTTCCATTGTGCTCGGAGTTCTGCTGAAGTTTAAAAAAGCTTTGGAACTATTCCATTGTTCTCAGAATTCTGTTGATGTTTAATAATGCTTTTGGAACTCTTCCATTGTGCTCGGATTTCTGCTGAAGTTTAAAAATGCTTTGGAACTTTTCCATTCTTCTAGGTATTCTGCTGATGTTTATCAAACCTATGGAACTCTTCCATTGTTCTCGGAATTCTGTTGATGTTTAATAATGCTATTGGAACTCTTCCATTGTTCTCGGAATTCTGCTGAAGTTTCAAAATGCTTTAGAAATCTTCCCTTGTTCTCGGAATTCTGCTGAAGTTTAACAATGCTTTTAACTCTTCCATTATTCTCAGAATTCTGCTGAAGTTTAAAAATGCTTTGGTACTCTTCCATTGTTCTCAGAATTCCAATGAAGCTTAAAAATGCTTTGGAACTCTTCCATTGTTCTCGGAATTCCGCTGATGTCTAATAATGCTTTGGAACTCTTCCATTGTTCTCGGAATACCGCTGTAGTTTAAAAATGTATTGGAACTTTTCCATTGTTCTCGGAATTCCGCTGAAGTTTTACAATGCTTTGGAACTCTTCCATTTTTCTCTGAATTCTGCTGAAGTTTCAAAATGCTTTGGAACTCTTCCATTGTTCTCGGAATTCCGCTGATGTTTAACAATGCTTTGGAACTCTTCCATTGTTCTCGGAATTCCGCTGTAGTTTAAAAATGCTTTGGAACTCTTTCATTGTTCTCGGAATTCCGCTGAAGTTTAGCCATGCTTTGGAACTCTTCCATTGTTCTCGGAATTCCACTGAAGTTTAAAAATGCTTTGGAACTCCTCCATTGTTCTCGGAATTCTGCTGAAGTTTAAAATGCTTTGGAACTCTTCCATTGTTCTCGGAATTCCGCTGATGTTTAACAATGCTTTAGAACTCTTCCATTGTTCTCGGAATTCCGCTGATGTTTAACAATGCTTTGGAACTCTTCCATTGTTCTCAGAATTCTGCTGAAGTTTAAAAATGCTTTGGAACTCTTCCATTGTTCTGGGAATTCGGCTGAAGTTTAAAAATGCTTTGGAACTCTTCCTAAGTTCTGGGAGTTCTGCTGAAGTTTAAAAATGCATTGGAACTCTTCCATTGTTCTCGGAATTCCGCTGATGTTTAACAATGCTTTAGAACTCTTCCATTGTTCTCGGAATTCCGATGATGTTTAACAATGCTTTGGAACTCTTTCATTGTTCTCAGAATTCCGCTGTAGTTTAAAAATGCATTGGAACTCTTCCATTGTTCTCGGAATTCCGCTGAAGTTTTAGAATGCTTTGGAATTCCTCCATTGTTCTCGGAATTCCGCTAATGTTTAACAATGCTTTGGAACTCTTCCATTGTTCTCGGAATTCTGCTGTAGTTTAAAAATGCTTTGGAACTCTTTCATTGTTCTCGGAAGTCCGCTGAAGTTTTAGAATGCTTTTTAAAACTTCCATTTTTCTCGGAATTCTGCTGAAGTTTAAAAACGCTTTGGAACTCTTCCATTGTTCTCGGAATTCCGCTAATGTTTAACAATGCTTTGGAACTCTTTCATTGTTCTCGGAATTCAACTGAAGTTTAGCCATGCTTTGGAACTTTTCCATTGTTCTCGGAATTCCGCTGAAGTTTAAAAATGCTTTGGAAAACTTCCATTGTTCTCTGAATTCTGATGAAGTTTAAAAAAGCTTTGGAACTATTCCATTGTTCTCAGAATTCTGTTGATGTTTAATAATGCTTTTGGAAATCTTCCATTGTGCTCGGATTTCTGCTGAAGTTTAAAAATGCTTTGGAACTCTTCCATTCTTCTCGGTATTCTGCTGATGTTTATCAAACCTATGGAACTCTTCCATTGTTCTCGGAATTCTGTTGATGTTTAATAATGCTTTTGGAACTCTTCCATTATTCTCAGAATTCTGCTGAAGTTTAAAAATGCTTTGGTACTCTTCCATTGTTCTCAGAATTCCAATGAAGCTTAAAAATGCTTTGGAACTCTTCAATTTTTCTCAGAATTACGCTAAAGTTTAAAAATGCTTTGGAACTCCTCCATTGTTCTCGGAATTCTGCTGAAGTTTAAAAGTGGTTTGGAACTCTTCCATTGTTCTGGGAATTTGGCTGAAGTATAAAAATGCTTTGGAACTCTTCCTATGTTCTGGGAGTTCTGCTGTAGTTTAAAAATGCTTTGGAACTCTTCCATTGTTCTCGGAATTCAGCTGATGTTTAACAATGCTTTAGAACTCTTCCATTGTTCTCGGAATTCCGCTGATGTTTAACAATGCTTTGCAACTCTTCCATTGTTCTCGGAATTCCGCTGTAGCTTAAAAATGCACTGGAACTCTTCTATTGTTCTTGGAATTCCGCTGAAGTTTTACAATGCTTTGGAATTCATCCATTGTTCTCGTAACACTGTTGACGTTTAATAATGCTTTTGGAACTCTTCCATTGTGCTCGGAGTTCTGCTGAAGTTTAAAAATGCTTTGGAACGCTTCCATTGTTCTGGGAATTCGGCTGAAGTTTAAAAATGCTTTGGAACTCTTCCTATGTTCTGGGAGTTCTGCTGAAGTTTAAAAATGCTTTGGAACTCTTCCATTGTTCTCGGAATTCCACTGATGTTTAACAATGCTTTAGAACTCTTCCATTGTTCTCGGAATTCCAATGATGTTTAACAATGCTTTGGAACTCATCCATTGTTCTCCGAATTCTGTTCATGTTTAATAATGCTTCTGGAACTCTTCCACTGTGCTAGGAATTCTGCTGAAGTTTAAAAATGCTTTGGAACTCTTCCATCGTTCTCGGAATTCCGCTAATGTTTATCAAACCTATGGAACTCTTTCATTGTTCTCGGAATTCTGCTGAAGTTTAAAAATGCTTTGGAACTCCTCCATTGTTCTCGGAATTCCGATAATATTTAACAATGCTTTGGAACTCTTCCATTGTTCTCGGAATTCCGCTGTAGTTTAAAAATGCATTGGAACTCTTCCATTGTTCTCGGAATTCCGCTGAAGTTTTAGAATGCTTTTTAACACTTCCATTTTTCTCGGAATTTTGCTGAAGTTTAAAAACGCTTTGGAACTCTTCCATTGTTCTCGGAATTCCGCTAATGTTTAACAATGCTTTGGAACTCTTTCATTGTTCTCGGAATTCAACTGAAGTTTAGCCATGCTTTGGAACTCTTCCATTGTTCTCGGAATTCCGCTGAAGTTTAAAAATGCTTTGGAACTCTTCCATTGTTCTCGGAATTCTGCTGAAGTTTAAAAAAGCTTTGGAACTATTCCATTGTTCTCAGAATTCTGTTGATGTTTAATAATGCTTTTGGAACTCTTCCATTGTGCTCGGATTTCTGCTGAAGTTTAAAAATGCTTTGGTACTCTTCCATTGTTCTCAGAATTCCAATGAAGCTTAAAAATGCTTTGGAACTCTTCAATTTTTCTCAGAATTACGCTAAAGTTTAAAAATGCTTTGGAACTCCTCCATTGTTCTCGGAATTCTGCTGAAGTTTAAAAGTGCTTTGGAACTCTTCCATTGTTCTGGGAATTTGGCTGAAGTTTAAAAATGCTTTGGAACTCTTCCTATGTTCTGGGAGTTCTGCTGAAGTTTAAAAATGCTTTGGAACTCTTCCATTGTTCTGGGAATTCCGCTGATGTTTAACAATGCTTTAGAACTCTTCCATTGTTCTCGGAATTCCGCTGATGTTTAACAATGCTTTGGAGCTCTTCCATTGTTCTGGGAATTCGGCTGAAGATTAAAAATGCTTTGGAGCTCTTCCTATGTTCTGGGAGTTCTGCTGAAGTTTAAAAATGCTTTAGAACTCTTCCATTGTTCTCGGAATTCCGCTGATGTCTAACAATGCTTTGGAACTCTTCCATTGTTCTCCGAATTCCGCTGTAGTTTAAAAATGCATTGGAACTTTTCCATTGTTCTCGGAATTCCGCTGAAGTTTTACAATGCTTTGGAACTCTTCCATTGTTCTCGGAATTCCGCTGAAGTTTAACAATGCTTTGGAACTCTTCCTATGTTCTGGGAGTTCTGCTGAAGTTTAAAAATGCTTTGGAACTCTTCCATTGTTCTCGGAATTCCGCTGAAGTTTAGCCATGCTTTGGAACTCTTCCATTGTTCTCGGAATTCCACTGAAGTTTAAAAATGCTTTGGAACTCCTCCATTGTTCTCGGAATTCTGCTGAAGTTTAAAAATGCTTTGGAACTCTTCCATTGTTCTGGGAATTTGGCTGAAGTTTAACAATGCTTTGGAACTCTTCCTATGTTCTGGGAGTTCTGCTGAAGTTTAAAAATGCTTTGGAACTCTTACATTGTTCTCGGAATTCCGCTGATGTTTAACAATGCTTTAGAACTCTTCCATTGTTCTCGGAATTCCGCTGATGTTTAACAATGCTTTGGAACTCTTCCATTGTTCTCGGTATTCCGCTGTAGCTTAAAAATGCACTGGAACTCTTCCATTGTTCTCGGAATTCCGCTGAAGTTTTACAATGCTTTGGAACTCATCCATTGTTCTCGTAACACTGTTGATGTTTAATAATGCTTTTGGAACTCTTCCATTGTGCTCGGAGTTCTGCTGAAGTTTAAAAATGCTTTGGAACTCTTCCTATGTTCTGGGAGTTCTGCTGAAGTTTAAAAATGCTTTGGAACTCTTCCATTGTTCTCGCAATTCCGCTGATGTTAAACAATGCTTTAGAACTCTTCCATTGTTCTCGGAATTCCGATGATGTTTAACAATGCTTTGGAACTCTTCCATTGTTCTCGGAATTCTGCTGAAGTTTCAAAATGCTTTGGAACTCTTCCATTGTTCTGGGAATTCGGCTGAAGTTTAAAAATGCTTTGGAACTCTTCCTAAATTCTGGGAGTTCTGCTGAAGTTAAAAATGCATTGGAACTCTTCCATTGTTCTCGGAATTCCGCTGATGTTTAACAATGCTTTAGAACTCTTCCATTGTTCTCAGAATTCCGATGATGTTTAACAATGCTTTGGAACTCTTTCATTGTTCTCGGAATTCCGCTGTAGTTTAAAAATGCAGTGGAACTCTTCCACTGTTCTCGGAATTCCGCTGAAGTTTTAGAATGCTTTGGAATTCTTCCATTGTTCTCGGAATTCCGCTAATGTTTAACAATGCTTTTTAACTCTTCAATTGTTCTCGGAATTCCGATGTAGTTTAAAAATGCTTTGGAACTCTTTCATTGTTCTCGGAATTCCGCTGAAGTTTAGCCATGCTTTGGAACTCTTCCATTGTTCTCGGAATTCCGCTGAAGTTTAAAAATGCTTTGGAACTCTTCCATTGTTCTCGGAATTCTGCTGAAGTTTCAAAAAGATTTGGAACTATTCCATTGTTCTCAGAATTCCGCTAACATTTAACAATGCTTTGGAACTCTTCCATTGTTCTCGGAATTCCGCTGATGTTTAATAATGCTTTTGGAACTCTTCCATTGTTCTCAGAATTTTGCTAATGTTTAACAATGCTTTGGAACTCATCCATTGTTCTCGGAATTCTGTTCATGTTTAATAATGCTTTTGGAATTCTTCCATTGTGCTCAGAATTCTGCTGAAGTTTAAAAATGCTTTGGAACTCTTCCATCGTTCTCGGAATTCCGCTAATGTTTATCAAACCTATGGAACTCTTTCATTGTTCTCGGAATTCCGCTGTAGTTTAAAAATGCTTTGGAACTCTTCCATTGTTCTCGGAATTCCGAAAATATTTAACAATGCTTTGGAACTCTTCCATTTTTCTCGGAATTCTGCTGAAGTTTAAAAACGCTTTGGAACTCTTCCATTGTTCTCGGAATTCTGCTGAAGTTTCAAAATGCTTTAGAAATCTTCCATTATTCTCAGAATTCTGCTGAAGTTTAAAAATGCTTTGGTACTCTTCCATTGTTCTCAGAATTCCAATGAAGCTTAAAAATGCTTTGGAACTCTTCAATTTTTCTCAGAATTAAGCTAAAGTTTAAAAATGCTTTGGAACTCCTCCATTGTTCTCGGAATTCCGCTGATGTTTAACAATGCTTTAGAACTCTTCCATTGTTCTCGGAATTCCGCTGATGTTTAACAATGCTTTAGAACTCTTCCATTGTTCTCGGAATTCTGCTGAAGTTTAAAAATGCTTTGGAACTCTTCCATTGTTCTCGGAATTCCGCTGATGTTTAACAATGCTTTAGAACTCTTCCATTGTTCTCGGAATTCCGCTGATGTTTAACAATGCTTTGGAACTCTTCCATTGTTCTCGGTATTCCGCTGTAGCTTAAAAATGCACTGGAACACTTCCATTGTTCTCGGAATTCCGCTGAAGTTTTACAATGCTTTGGAACTCATCCATTGTTCTCGTAACACTGTTGATGTTTCATAATGCTTTTGGAACTCTTCCATTGTGCTCGGAGTTCTGCTGAAGTTTAAAAATGCTTTGGAACTCTTCCTATGTTCTGGGAGTTCTGCTGAAGTTTAAAAATGCTTTAGAACTCTTCCATTGTTCTCGGAATTCCGATGATGTTTAACAATGCTTTGGAACTCTTCCATTGTTCTCGGAATTCTGCTGAAGTTTCAAAATGCTTTGGAACTCTTCCATTGTTCTGGGAATTCGGCTGAAGTTTAAAAATGCTTTGGAACTCTTCCTAAATTCTGGGAGTTCTGCTGAAGTTAAAAATGCATTGGAACTCTTCCATTGTTCTCGGAATTCCGCTGATGTTTAACAATGCTTTAGAACTCTTCCATTGTTCTCAGAATTCCGATGATGTTTAACAATGCTTTGGAACTCTTTCATTGTTCTCGGAATTCCGCTGTAGTTTAAAAATGCATTGGAACTCTTCCACTGTTCTCGGAATTCCGCTGAAGTTTTAGAATGCTTTGGAATTCTTCCATTGTTCTCGGAATTCCGCTAATGTTTAACAATGCTTTTTAACTCTTCCATTGTTCTCGGAATTCCGATAATATTTAACAATGCTTTGGAACTCTTTCATTGTTCTCGGAATTCCGCTTTAGTTTAAAAATGCATTGGAACTCTTCCACTGTTCTCGGAATTCCGCTGAAGATTTAGAATGCTTTGGAACTCTTCCATTGTTCTCGGAATTCCGATAATATTTAACAATGCTTTGGAACTCTTTCATTGTTCTCGGAATTCCGCTTTAGTTTAAAAATGCATTGGAACTCTTCCACTGTTCTCGGAATTCCGCTGAAGATTTAGAATGCTTTGGAACTCTTCCATTGTTCTCGGAATTCCGCTAATGTTTAACAATATTTGGAACTCTTCCATTGTTCTCGGAATTCCGCTGTAGTTTAAAAATGCTTTGGAACTCTTTCATTGTTCTCGGAATTCCGCTGAAGTTTAGCCATGCTTTGGAACTCTTCCATTGTTCTCGGAATTCCGCTGAAGTTTAAAAATGCTTTGGAACTCTTCCATTGTTATCGGAATTCTGCTGAAGTTTAAAGAAGATTTGGAACTATTCCATTGTTCTCAGAATTCCGCTAATATTTTACAATGCTTTGGAACTCTTCCATTGTTCTCGGAATTCCGCTGATGTTTAATAATGCTTTTGGAACTCTTCCATTGTTCTCGGAATTCTGCTAATGTTTAAAAATGCTTTGGAACTCATCCATTGTTCTCGGAATTCTGTTCATGTTTAATAATGCTTTTGGAACTCTTCCATTGTGCTCGGAATTCTGCTGAAGTTTAAAAATGCTTTGGAACTCTTCCATTGTTCTCGGAATTCCGCTAATGTTTATCAAACCTATGGAACTCTTTCATTGTTCTCGGAATTCGGCTGTAGTTTAAAAATGCTTTGGAACTCTTCCATTGTTCTCGGAATTCCGATAATATTTAACAATGCTTTGGAACTCTTCCATGGTTCTCGGAATTCCGCTGTAGTTTAAAAATGCATTGGAACTCTTCCATTGTTCTCGGAATTCCGCTGAAGTTTTAGAATGCTTTTTAACACTTCCATTTTTCTCGGAATTCTGCTGAAGTTTAAAATCGCTGTGGAACTCTTCCATTGTTCTCGGAATTCCGCTAATGTTTAACAATGCTTTTGGAACTCTTCCATTGTTCTCGGAATTCTGCTGAAGTTTCAAAACGCTTTTGAAATCTTACATTATTCTCAGAATTCTGCTGAAGTTTAAAAATGCTTTGGTACTCTTCCATTGTTCTCAGAATTCCAATGAAGCTTAAAAATGCTTTGGAACTCTTCAATTTTTCTCAGAATTACGCTAAAGTTTAAAAATGCTTTGGAACTCCTCCATTGTTCTCGGAATTCTGCTGAAGTTTAAGAGTGCTTTGGAACTCTTCCATTGTTCTGGGAATTTGGCTGAAGTTTAAAAATGCTTTTGAACCCTTCCTATGTTCTGGGAGTTCTGCTAAAGTTTAAAAATGCTTTGGAACTCTTCCATTGTTCTCGGAATTCCGCTGATGTTTAACAATGCTTTAGAACTCTTCCATTGTTCTTGGAATTCCGCTGATGTTTAACAATGCTTTGGAACTCTTCCATTGTTCTCGGAATTCCGCTGTAGCTTAAAAATGCACTGGAACTCTTCCATTGTTCTCGGAATTCCGCTGAAGTTTTACAATGCTTTGGAACTCATCCATTGTTCTCGTTGATGTTGATGTTGATGTTTAATAATGCTTTTGGAAATCTTCCATTGTGCTCGGAGTTCTGCTGAAGTTTAAAAATGCTTTGGAACTCTTCCATTGTTCTCGCAATTCCGCTGATGTTAAACAATGCTTTAGAACTCTTCCATTGTTCTCGGAATTCCGATGATGTTTAACAATGCTTTGGAACTCTTCCATTGTTCTCGGAATTCTGCTGAAGTTTAAAAATGCTTTGGAACTCTTCCATTTTTCTGGGAATTTGGCTGAAGTTTAAAAATGCTTTGGAACTCTTCCTAACTTCTGGGAGTTCTGCTGAAGTTTAAAAATGCATTGGAACTCTTCCATTGTTCTCGGAATTCCGCTGATGTTTAACAATGCTTTAGAACTCTTCCATTGTTCTCGGAATTCCGATGATGTTTAACAATGCTTTGGAACTCTTTCATTGTTCTCGGAATTCCGCTTTAGTTTAAAAATGCATTGGAACTCTTCCACTGTTCTCGGAATTCCGCTGAAGTTTTAGAATGCTTTGGAATTCTTCCATTGTTCTCGGAATTCCGCTAATGTTTAACAATGCTTTGGAACTCTTCCATTGTTCTCGGAATTCCGCTGTAGTTTAAAAATGCTTTGGAACTCTTCCATTGTTCTCGGAATTCCGCTGAAGTTTAAAAATGCTTTGGAACTCTTCCATTGTTCTCGGAATTCTGCTGAAGTTTCAAAAAGATTTGGAACTATTCCATTGTTCTCAGAATTCCGCTAATATTTAACAATGCTTTGGAACTCTTCCATTGTTCTCGGAATTCCGCTGATGTTTAATAATGCTTTTGGAACTCTTCCATTGTTCTCAGAATTCTGCTAATGTTTAACAATGCTTTGGAACTCATCCATTGTTCTCGGAATTCTGTTCATGTTTAATAATGCTTTTGGAACTCTTCCACTGTGCTAGGAATTCTGCTGAAGTTTAAAAATGCTTTGGAACTCTCCCATCGTTCTCGGAATTCCGCTAATGTTTATCAAACCTATGGAAATCTTTCATTGTTCTCGGAATTCTGCTGAAGTTTAAAAATGCTTTGGAACTCCTCCATTGTTCTCGGAATTCTGATAATATTTAACAATGCTTTGGAACTCTTCCATTGTTCTCGGAATTCCGCTGTAGTTTAAAAATGCATTGGAACTCTTCCATTGTTCTCGGAATTCCGCTGAAGTTTTAGAATGCTTTTTAACACTTCCATTTTTCTCGGAATTTTGCTGAAGTTTAAAAACGCTTTGGAATTCTTCCATTGTTCTCGGAATTCCGCTAATGTTTAACAATGCTTTGGAACTCTTTCTTTGTTCTCGGAATTCAACTGAAGTTTAGCCATGCTTTGGAACTCTTCCATTGTTCTCGGAATTCCGCTGAAGTTTAAAAATGCTTTGGAACTCTTCCATTGTTCTCGGAATTCCGATAATATTTAACAATGCTTTGGAACTCTTCCATGGTTCTCGGAATTCCGCTGTAGTTTAAAAATGCATTGGAACTCTTCCATTGTTCTCGGAATTCCGCTGAAGTTTTAGAATGCTTTTTAACACTTCCATTTTTCTCGGAATTCTGCTGAAGTTTAAAATCGCTGTGGAACTCTTCCATTGTTCTCGGAATTCCGCTAATGTTTAACAATGCTTTTGGAACTCTTCCATTGTTCTCGGAATTCTGCTGAAGTTTCAAAACGCTTTTGAAATCTTACATTATTCTCAGAATTCTGCTGAAGTTTAAAAATGCTTTGGTACTCTTCCATTGTTCTCAGAATTCCAATGAAGCTTAAAAATGCTTTGGAACTCTTCAATTTTTCTCAGAATTACGCTAAAGTTTAAAAATGCTTTGGAACTCCTCCATTGTTCTCGGAATTCTGCTGAAGTTTAAGAGTGCTTTGGAACTCTTCCATTGTTCTGGGAATTTGGCTGAAGTTTAAAAATGCTTTTGAACCCTTCCTATGTTCTGGGAGTTCTGCTAAAGTTTAAAAATGCTTTGGAACTCTTCCATTGTTCTCGGAATTCCGCTGATGTTTAACAATGCTTTAGAACTCTTCCATTGTTCTTGGAATTCCGCTGATGTTTAACAATGCTTTGGAACTCTTCCATTGTTCTCGGAATTCCGCTGTAGCTTAAAAATGCACTGGAACTCTTCCATTGTTCTCGGAATTCCGCTGAAGTTTTACAATGCTTTGGAACTCATCCATTGTTCTCGTTGATGTTGATGTTGATGTTTAATAATGCTTTTGGAAATCTTCCATTGTGCTCGGAGTTCTGCTGAAGTTTAAAAATGCTTTGGAACTCTTCCATTGTTCTCGCAATTCCGCTGATGTTAAACAATGCTTTAGAACTCTTCCATTGTTCTCGGAATTCCGATGATGTTTAACAATGCTTTGGAACTCTTCCATTGTTCTCGGAATTCTGCTGAAGTTTAAAAATGCTTTGGAACTCTTCCATTTTTCTGGGAATTTGGCTGAAGTTTAAAAATGCTTTGGAACTCTTCCTAACTTCTGGGAGTTCTGCTGAAGTTTAAAAATGCATTGGAACTCTTCCATTGTTCTCGGAATTCCGCTGATGTTTAACAATGCTTTAGAACTCTTCCATTGTTCTCGGAATTCCGATGATGTTTAACAATGCTTTGGAACTCTTTCATTGTTCTCGGAATTCCGCTTTAGTTTAAAAATGCATTGGAACTCTTCCACTGTTCTCGGAATTCCGCTGAAGTTTTAGAATGCTTTGGAATTCTTCCATTGTTCTCGGAATTCCGCTAATGTTTAACAATGCTTTGGAACTCTTCCATTGTTCTCGGAATTCCGCTGTAGTTTAAAAATGCTTTGGAACTCTTCCATTGTTCTCGGAATTCCGCTGAAGTTTAAAAATGCTTTGGAACTCTTCCATTGTTCTCGGAATTCTGCTGAAGTTTCAAAAAGATTTGGAACTATTCCATTGTTCTCAGAATTCCGCTAATATTTAACAATGCTTTGGAACTCTTCCATTGTTCTCGGAATTCCGCTGATGTTTAATAATGCTTTTGGAACTCTTCCATTGTTCTCAGAATTCTGCTAATGTTTAACAATGCTTTGGAACTCATCCATTGTTCTCGGAATTCTGTTCATGTTTAATAATGCTTTTGGAACTCTTCCACTGTGCTAGGAATTCTGCTGAAGTTTAAAAATGCTTTGGAACTCTCCCATCGTTCTCGGAATTCCGCTAATGTTTATCAAACCTATGGAAATCTTTCATTGTTCTCGGAATTCTGCTGAAGTTTAAAAATGCTTTGGAACTCCTCCATTGTTCTCGGAATTCTGATAATATTTAACAATGCTTTGGAACTCTTCCATTGTTCTCGGAATTCCGCTGTAGTTTAAAAATGCATTGGAACTCTTCCATTGTTCTCGGAATTCCGCTGAAGTTTTAGAATGCTTTTTAACACTTCCATTTTTCTCGGAATTTTGCTGAAGTTTAAAAACGCTTTGGAATTCTTCCATTGTTCTCGGAATTCCGCTAATGTTTAACAATGCTTTGGAACTCTTTCTTTGTTCTCGGAATTCAACTGAAGTTTAGCCATGCTTTGGAACTCTTCCATTGTTCTCGGAATTCCGCTGAAGTTTAAAAATGCTTTGGAACTCTTCCATTGTTCTCGGAATTCTGCTGAAGTTTAAAAAAGCTTTGGAACTATTCCATTGTTCTCAGAATTCTGTTGATGTTTAATAATGCTTTTGGAACTCTTCCATTGTGCTCGGATTTCTGCTGAAGTTTAAAAATGCTTTGGAACTCTTCCATTCTTCTCGGTATTCTGCTGATGTTTATCAAACCTATGGAACTTTTCCATTGTTCTCGGAATTCTGTTGATGTTTAATAATGCTTTTGGAACTCTTCCATTGTTTTCGGAATTCTGCTGAAGTTTCAAAACACTTTAGAAATCTTCCATTATTCTCAGAATTCTGCTGAAGTTTAAAAATGCTTTGGTACTCTTCCATTGTTCTCAGAATTCCAATGAAGCTTAAAAATGCTTTGGAACTCATCAATTTTTCTCAGAATTACGCTAAAGTTTAAAAATGCTTTGGAACTCCTCCATTGTTCTCGGAATTCTGCTGAAGTTTAAAAGTGCTTTGGAACTCTTCCATTGTTCTGGGAATTTGGCTGAAGTTTAAAAATGCTTTGGAACTCTTCCTATGTTCTGGGAGTTCTGCTGAAGTTTAAAAATGCTTTGGAACTCTTCCATTGTTCTGGGAATTCCGCTGATGTTTAACAATGCTTTAGAACTCTTCCATTGTTCTCGGAATTCCGCTGATGTTTAACAATGCTTTGGAGCTCTTCCATTGTTCTGGGAATTCGGCTGAAGATTAAAAATGCTTTGGAGCTCTTCCTATGTTCTGGGAGTTCTGCTGAAGTTTAAAAATGCTTTAGAACTCTTCCATTGTTCTCGGAATTCCGCTGATGTCTAACAATGCTTTGGAACTCTTCCATTGTTCTCCGAATTCCGCTGTAGCTTAAAAATGCACTGGAACTCTTCCATTGTTCTCGGTATTCCGCTGAAGTTTTACAATGCTTTGGAACTCATCCATTGTTCTCGTAACACTGTTGATGTTTAATAATGCTTTTGGAACTCTTCCATTGTGCTCGGAGTTCTGCTGAAGTTTAAAAATGCTTTGGAACTCTTCCTATGTTCTGGGAGTTCTGCTGAAGTTTAAAAATGCTTTGAAACTCTTCCATTGTTCTCGCAATTCCGCTGATGTTAAACAATGCTTTAGAACTCTTCCATTGTTCTCGGAATTCCGATGATGTTTAACAATGCTTTGGAACTCTTCCTTTGTTCTCGGAATTCTGCTGAAGTTTCAAAATGCTTTGGAACTCTTCCATTGTTCTGGGAATTCGGCTGAAGTTTAAAAATGCTTTGGAACTCTTCCTAAATTCTGGGAGTTCTGCTGAAGTTTAAAAATGCATTGGAACTCTTCCATTGTTCTCGGAATTCCACTGATGTTTAACAATGCTTTAGAACTCTTCCATTGTTCTCAGAATTCCGATGATGTTTAACAATGCTTTGGAACTCTTTCATTGTTCTCGGAATTCCGCTGTAGTTTAAAAATGCATTGGAACTCTTCCACTGTTCTCGGAATTCCGCTGAAGTTTTAGAATGCTTTGGAATTCTTCCATTGTTCTCGGAATTCCGCTAATGTTTAACAATGCTTTGGAACTCTTCCATTGTTCTTGGAATTCCGATGTAGTTTAAAAATGCTTTGGAACTCTTTCATTGTTCTCGGAATTCCGCTGAAGTTTAGCCATGCTTTGGAACTCTTCCATTGTTCTCGGAATTCCGCTGAAGTTTAAAAATGCTTTGGAACTCTTCCATTGTTCTCGGAATTCTGCTGAAGTTTCAAAAAGATTTGGAACTATTCCATTGTTCTCAGAATTCCGCTAACATTTAACAATGCTTTGGAACTCTTCCATTGTTCTCAGAATTCCGCTGATGTTTAATAATGCTTTTGGAACTCTTCCATTTTCTCAGAATTCTGCTAATGTTTAACAATGCTTTGGAACTCATCCATTGTTCTCGGAATTCTGTTCATGTTTAATAATGCTTTTGGAACTCTTCCATTATGCTCGGAATTCTGCTGAAGTTTAAAAATGCTTTGGAACTCTTCAATCGTTCTCGGAATTCCGCTAATGTTTATCAAACCTATGGAACTCTTTCATTGTTCTCGGAATTCCGCTGTAGTTTAAAAATGCTTTGGAACTCTTCCATTGTTCTCGGAATTCCGATAATATTTAACAATGCTTTGGAACTCTTCCATTTTTCTCGGAATTCTGCTGAAGTTTAAAAACGCTTTGGAACTCTTCCATTGTTCTCGGATTTCTGCTGAAGTTTAAAAATGCTTTGGAACTCTTCCATTGTTCTCTGAATTCCGCTGAAGTTTAAAAATGCTTTGGAACTCTTCCATTGTTCTCGGAATTCTGCTGAAGTTTAAAAAAGCTTTGGAACTATTCCATTGTTCTCAGAATTCTGTTGATGTTTAATAATGCTTTTGGAACTCTTCCATTGTGCTCGGATTTCTGCTGAAGTTTAAAAATGCTTTGGAACTCTTCCATTCTTCTCGGTATTCTGCTGATGTTTATCAAACCTATGGAACTTTTTCATTGTTCTCGGAATTCTGTTGATGTTTAATAATGCTTTTGGAACTCTTCCATTGTTCTCGGAATTCTGCTAAAGTTTCAAAACGCTTTAGAAATCTTCCATTATTCTCAGAATTCTGCTGAAGTTTAAAAATGCTTTGGTACTCTTCCATTGTTCTCAGAATTCCAATGAAGCTTAAAAATGCTTTGGAACTCTTCAATTTTTCTCAGAATTACGCTAAAGTTTAAAAATGCTTTGGAACTCCTCCATTGTTCTCGGAATTCTGCTGAAGTTTAAAAATGCTTTGGAACTCTTCCATTGCTCTGGGAATTCGGCTAAAGTTTAAAAATGCTTTGGAACTCTTCCTATGTTCTGGGATTTCTGCTGAAGTTTAAAAATGCTTTGGAACTCTTCCATTGTTCTCGGAATTCCGCTGATGTTTAACAATGCTTTAGAACTCTTCCATTGTTCTCGGAATTCCGCTGATGTTTAACAATGCTTTGGAACTCTTGCATTGTTCTCGGAATTCCGCTGATGTTTAACAATGCTTTGGAACTCTTCCATTGTTCTCGGTATTCCGCTGTAGCTTAAAAATGCACTGGAACTCTTCCATTGTTCTCGGAATTCCGCTGAAGTTTTACAATGCTTTGGAACTCATCCATTGTTCTCGTAACACTGTTGATGTTTAATAATGCTTTTGGAACTCTTCCATTGTGCTCGGAGTTCTGCTGAAGTTTAAAAATGCTTTGGAACTCTTCCTATGTTCTGGGAGTTCTGCTGAAGTTTAAAAATGCTTTGAAACTCTTCCATTGTTCTCGCAATTCCGCTGATGTTAAACAATGCTTTAGAACTCTTCCATTGTTCTCGGAATTCCGATGATGTTTAACAATGCTTTGGAACTCTTCCTTTGTTCTCGGAATTCTGCTGAAGTTTCAAAATGCTTTGGAACTCTTCCATTGTTCTGGGAATTCGGCTGAAGTTTAAAAATGCATTGGAACTCTTCCATTGTTCTCGGAATTCCACTGATGTTTAACAATGCTTTAGAACTCTTCCATTGTTCTCAGAATTCCGCTGATGTTTAATAATGCTTTTGGAACTCTTCCATTTTCTCAGAATTCTGCTAATGTTTAACAATGCTTTGGAACTCATCCATTGTTCTCGGAATTCTGTTCATGTTTAATAATGCTTTTGGAACTCTTCCATTATGCTCGGAATTCTGCTGAAGTTTAAAAATGCTTTGGAACTCTTCCATCGTTCTCGGAATTCCGCTAATGTTTATCAAACCTATGGAACTCTTTCATTGTTCTCGGAATTCCGCTGTAGTTTAAAAATGCTTTGGAACTCTTCCATTGTTCTCGGAATTCCGATAATATTTAACAATGCTTTGGAACTCTTCCATTTTTCTCGGAATTCTGCTGAAGTTTAAAAACGCTTTGGAACTCTTCCATTGTTCTCGGATTTCTGCTGAAGTTTAAAAATGCTTTGGAACTCTTCCATTGTTCTCTGAATTCCGCTGAAGTTTAAAAATGCTTTGGAACTCTTCCATTGTTCTCGGAATTCTGCTGAAGTTTAAAAAAGCTTTGGAACTATTCCATTGTTCTCAGAATTCTGTTGATGTTTAATAATGCTTTTGGAACTCTTCCATTGTGCTCGGATTTCTGCTGAAGTTTAAAAATGCTTTGGAACTCTTCCATTCTTCTCGGTATTCTGCTGATGTTTATCAAACCTATGGAACTTTTTCATTGTTCTCGGAATTCTGTTGATGTTTAATAATGCTTTTGGAACTCTTCCATTGTTCTCGGAATTCTGCTGAAGTTTCAAAACACTTTAGAAATCTTCCATTATTCTCAGAATTCTGCTGAAGTTTAAAAATGCTTTGGTACTCTTCCATTGTTCTCAGAATTCCAATGAAGCTTAAAAATGCTTTGGAACTCTTCAATTTTTCTCAGAATTACGCTAAAGTTTAAAAATGCTTTGTAACTCCTCCATTGTTCTCGGAATTCTGCTGAAGTTTAAAAGTGCTTTGGAACTCTTCCATTGTTCTGGGAATTTGGCTGAAGTTTAAAAATGCTTTGGAACTCTTCCTATGTTCTGGGAGTTCTGCTGAAGTTTAAAAATGCTTTGGAACTCTTCCATTGTTCTGGGAATTCCGCTGATGTTTAACAATGCTTTAGAACTCTTCCATTGTTCTCGGAATTCCGCTGATGTTTAACAATGCTTTGGAGCTCTTCCATTGTTCTGGGAATTCGGCTGAAGATTAAAAATGCTTTGGAGCTCTTCCTATGTTCTGGGAGTTCTGCTGAAGTTTAAAAATGCTTTAGAACTCTTCCATTGTTCTCGGAATTCCGCTGATGTCTAACAATGCTTTGGAACTCTTCCATTGTTCTCCGAATTCCGCTGTAGCTTAAAAATGCACTGGAACTCTTCCATTGTTCTCGGTATTCCGCTGAAGTTTTACAATGCTTTGGAACTCATCCATTGTTCTCGTAACACTGTTGATGTTTAATAATGCTTTTGGAACTCTTCCATTGTGCTCGGAGTTCTGCTGAAGTTTAAAAATGCTTTGGAACTCTTCCTATGTTCTGGGAGTTCTGCTGAAGTTTAAAAATGCTTTGAAACTCTTCCATTGTTCTCGCAATTCCGCTGATGTTAAACAATGCTTTAGAACTCTTCCATTGTTCTCGGAATTCCGATGATGTTTAACAATGCTTTGGAACTCTTCCTTTGTTCTCGGAATTCTGCTGAAGTTTCAAAATGCTTTGGAACTCTTCCATTGTTCTGGGAATTCGGCTGAAGTTTAAAAATGCTTTGGAACTCTTCCTAAATTCTGGGAGTTCTGCTGAAGTTTAAAAATGCATTGGAACTCTTCCATTGTTCTCGGAATTCCACTGATGTTTAACAATGCTTTAGAACTCTTCCATTGTTCTCAGAATTCCGATGATGTTTAACAATGCTTTGGAACTCTTTCATTGTTCTCGGAATTCCGCTGTAGTTTAAAAATGCATTGGAACTCTTCCACTGTTCTCGGAATTCCGCTGAAGTTTTAGAATGCTTTGGAATTCTTCCATTGTTCTCGGAATTCCGCTAATGTTTAACAATGCTTTGGAACTCTTCCATTGTTCTCGGAATTCCGATGTAGTTTAAAAATGCTTTGGAACTCTTTCATTGTTCTCGGAATTCCGCTGAAGTTTAGCCATGCTTTGGAACTCTTCCATTGTTCTCGGAATTCCGCTGAAGTTTAAAAATGCTTTGGAACTCTTCCATTGTTCTCGGAATTCTGCTGAAGTTTCAAAAAGATTTGGAACTATTCCATTGTTCTCAGAATTCCGCTAACATTTAACAATGCTTTGGAACTCTTCCATTGTTCTCAGAATTCCGCTGATGTTTAATAATGCTTTTGGAACTCTTCCATTTTCTCAGAATTCTGCTAATGTTTAACAATGCTTTGGAACTCATCCATTGTTCTCGGAATTCTGTTCATGTTTAATAATGCTTTTGGAACTCTTCCATTATGCTCGGAATTCTGCTGAAGTTTAAAAATGCTTTGGAACTCTTCCATCGTTCTCGGAATTCCGCTAATGTTTATCAAACCTATGGAACTCTTTCATTGTTCTCGGAATTCCGCTGTAGTTTAAAAATGCTTTGGAACTCTTCCATTGTTCTCGGAATTCCGATAATATTTAACAATGCTTTGGAACTCTTCCATTTTTCTCGGAATTCTGCTGAAGTTTAAAAACGCTTTGGAACTCTTCCATTGTTCTCGGATTTCTGCTGAAGTTTAAAAATGCTTTGGAACTCTTCCATTGTTCTCTGAATTCCGCTGAAGTTTAAAAATGCTTTGGAACTCTTCCATTGTTCTCGGAATTCTGCTGAAGTTTAAAAAAGCTTTGGAACTATTCCATTGTTCTCAGAATTCTGTTGATGTTTAATAATGCTTTTGGAACTCTTCCATTGTGCTCGGATTTCTGCTGAAGTTTAAAAATGCTTTGGAACTCTTCCATTCTTCTCGGTATTCTGCTGATGTTTATCAAACCTATGGAACTTTTTCATTGTTCTCGGAATTCTGTTGATGTTTAATAATGCTTTTGGAACTCTTCCATTGTTCTCGGAATTCTGCTGAAGTTTCAAAACGCTTTAGAAATCTTCCATTATTCTCAGAATTCTGCTGAAGTTTAAAAATGCTTTGGTACTCTTCCATTGTTCTCAGAATTCCAATGAAGCTTAAAAATGCTTTGGAACTCTTCAATTTTTCTCAGAATTACGCTAAAGTTTAAAAATGCTTTGGAACTCCTCCATTGTTCTCGGAATTCTGCTGAAGTTTAAAAATGCTTTGGAACTCTTCCATTGCTCTGGGAATTCGGCTAAAGTTTAAAAATGCTTTGGAACTCTTCCTATGTTCTGGGATTTCTGCTGAAGTTTAAAAATGCTTTGGAACTCTTCCATTGTTCTCGGAATTCCGCTGATGTTTAACAATGCTTTAGAACTCTTCCATTGTTCTCGGAATTCCGCTGATGTTTAACAATGCTTTGGAACTCTTGCATTGTTCTCGGAATTCCGCTGATGTTTAACAATGCTTTGGAACTCTTCCATTGTTCTCGGTATTCCGCTGTAGCTTAAAAATGCACTGGAACTCTTCCATTGTTCTCGGAATTCCGCTGAAGTTTTACAATGCTTTGGAACTCATCCATTGTTCTCGTAACACTGTTGATGTTTAATAATGCTTTTGGAACTCTTCCATTGTGCTCGGAGTTCTGCTGAAGTTTAAAAATGCTTTGGAACTCTTCCTATGTTCTGGGAGTTCTGCTGAAGTTTAAAAATGCTTTGAAACTCTTCCATTGTTCTCGCAATTCCGCTGATGTTAAACAATGCTTTAGAACTCTTCCATTGTTCTCGGAATTCCGATGATGTTTAACAATGCTTTGGAACTCTTCCTTTGTTCTCGGAATTCTGCTGAAGTTTCAAAATGCTTTGGAACTCTTCCATTGTTCTGGGAATTCGGCTGAAGTTTAAAAATGCTTTGGAACTCTTCCTAAATTCTGGGAGTTCTGCTGAAGTTTAAAAATGCATTGGAACTCTTCCATTGTTCTCGGAATTCCACTGATGTTTAACAATGCTTTAGAACTCTTCCATTGTTCTCAGAATTCCGATGATGTTTAACAATGCTTTGGAACTCTTTCATTGTTCTCGGAATTCCGCTGTAGTTTAAAAATGCATTGGAACTCTTCCACTGTTCTCGGAATTCCGCTGAAGTTTTAGAATGCTTTGGAATTCTTCCATTGTTCTCGGAATTCCGCTAATGTTTAACAATGCTTTGGAACTCTTCCATTGTTCTCGGAATTCCGATGTAGTTTAAAAATGCTTTGGAACTCTTTCATTGTTCTCGGAATTCCGCTGAAGTTTAGCCATGCTTTGGAACTCTTCCATTGTTCTCGGAATTCCGCTGAAGTTTAAAAATGCTTTGGAACTCTTCCATTGTTCTCAGAATTCTGCTGAAGTTTCAAAAAGATTTGGAACTATTCCATTGTTCTCAGAATTCCGCTAACATTTAACAATGCTTTGGAACTCTTCCATTGTTCTCAGAATTCCGCTGATGTTTAATAATGCTTTTGGAACTCTTCCATTTTCTCAGAATTCTGCTAATGTTTAACAATGCTTTGGAACTCATCCATTGTTCTCGGAATTCTGTTCATGTTTAATAATGCTTTTGGAACTCTTCCATTATGCTCGGAATTCTGCTGAAGTTTAAAAATGCTTTGGAACTCTTCCATCGTTCTCGGAATTCCGCTAATGTTTATCAAACCTATGGAACTCTTTCATTGTTCTCGGAATTCCGCTGTAGTTTAAAAATGCTTTGGAACTCTTCCATTGTTCTCGGAATTCCGATAATATTTAACAATGCTTTGGAACTCTTCCATTTTTCTCGGAATTCTGCTGAAGTTTAAAAACGCTTTGGAACTCTTCCATTGTTCTCGGATTTCTGCTGAAGTTTAAAAATGCTTTGGAACTCTTCCATTGTTCTCTGAATTCCGCTGAAGTTTAAAAATGCTTTGGAACTCTTCCATTGTTCTCGGAATTCTGCTGAAGTTTAAAAAAGCTTTGGAACTATTCCATTGTTCTCAGAATTCTGTTGATGTTTAATAATGCTTTTGGAACTCTTCCATTGTGCTGGGATTTCTGCTGAAGTTTAAAAATGCTTTGGAACTCTTCCATTCTTCTCGGTATTCTGCTGATGTTTATCAAACCTATGGAACTTTTTCATTGTTCTCGGAATTCTGTTGATGTTTAATAATGCTTTTGGAACTCTTCCATTGTTCTCGGAATTCTGCTGAAGTTTCAAAACGCTTTAGAAATCTTCCATTATTCTCAGAATTCTGCTGAAGTTTAAAAATGCTTTGGTACTCTTCCATTGTTCTCAGAATTCCAATGAAGCTTAAAAATGCTTTGGAACTCTTCAATTTTTCTCAGAATTACGCTAAAGTTTAAAAATGCTTTGGAACTCCTCCATTGTTCTCGGAATTCTGCTGAAGTTTAAAAATGCTTTGGAACTCTTCCATTGCTCTGGGAATTCGGCTAAAGTTTAAAAATGCTTTGGAACTCTTCCTATGTTCTGGGATTTCTGCTGAAGTTTAAAAATGCTTTGGAACTCTTCCATTGTTCTCGGAATTCCGCTGATGTTTAACAATGCTTTAGAACTCTTCCATTGTTCTCGGAATTCCGCTGATGTTTAACAATGCTTTGGAACTCTTGCATTGTTCTCGGAATTCCGCTGATGTTTAACAATGCTTTGGAACTCTTCCATTGTTCTCGGTATTCCGCTGTAGCTTAAAAATGCACTGGAACTCTTCCATTGTTCTCGGAATTCCGCTGAAGTTTTACAATGCTTTGGAACTCATCCATTGTTCTCGTAACACTGTTGATGTTTAATAATGCTTTTGGAACTCTTCCATTGTGCTCGGAGTTCTGCTGAAGTTTAAAAATGCTTTGGAACTCTTCCTATGTTCTGGGAGTTCTGCTGAAGTTTAAAAATGCTTTGAAACTCTTCCATTGTTCTCGCAATTCCGCTGATGTTAAACAATGCTTTAGAACTCTTCCATTGTTCTCGGAATTCCGATGATGTTTAACAATGCTTTGGAACTCTTCCTTTGTTCTCGGAATTCTGCTGAAGTTTCAAAATGCTTTGGAACTCTTCCATTGTTCTGGGAATTCGGCTGAAGTTTAAAAATGCTTTGGAACTCTTCCTAAATTCTGGGAGTTCTGCTGAAGTTTAAAAATGCATTGGAACTCTTCCATTGTTCTCGGAATTCCACTGATGTTTAACAATGCTTTAGAACTCTTCCATTGTTCTCAGAATTCCGCTGATGTTTAATAATGCTTTTGGAACTCTTCCATTTTCTCAGAATTCTGCTAATGTTTAACAATGCTTTGGAACTCATCCATTGTTCTCGGAATTCTGTTCATGTTTAATAATGCTTTTGGAACTCTTCCATTATGCTCGGAATTCTGCTGAAGTTTAAAAATGCTTTGGAACTCTTCCATCGTTCTCGGAATTCCGCTAATGTTTATCAAACCTATGGAACTCTTTCATTGTTCTCGGAATTCCGCTGTAGTTTAAAAATGCTTTGGAACTCTTCCATTGTTCTCGGAATTCCGATAATATTTAACAATGCTTTGGAACTCTTCCATTTTTCTCGGAATTCTGCTGAAGTTTAAAAACGCTTTGGAACTCTTCCATTGTTCTCGGATTTCTGCTGAAGTTTAAAAATGCTTTGGAACTCTTCCATTGTTCTCTGAATTCCGCTGAAGTTTAAAAATGCTTTGGAACTCTTCCATTGTTCTCGGAATTCTGCTGAAGTTTAAAAAAGCTTTGGAACTATTCCATTGTTCTCAGAATTCTGTTGATGTTTAATAATGCTTTTGGAACTCTTCCATTGTGCTCGGATTTCTGCTGAAGTTTAAAAATGCTTTGGAACTCTTCCATTCTTCTGGGTATTCTGCTGATGTTTATCAAACCTATGGAACTTTTTCATTGTTCTCGGAATTCTGTTGATGTTTAATAATGCTTTTGGAACTCTTCCATTGTTCTCGGAATTCTGCTGAAGTTTCAAAACGCTTTAGAAATCTTCCATTATTCTCAGAATTCTGCTGAAGTTTAAAAATGCTTTGGTACTCTTCCATTGTTCTCAGAATTCCAATGAAGCTTAAAAATGCTTTGGAACTCTTCAATTTTTCTCAGAATTACGCTAAAGTTTAAAAATGCTTTGGAACTCCTCCATTGTTCTCGGAATTCTGCTGAAGTTTAAAAATGCTTTGGAACTCTTCCATTGCTCTGGGAATTCGGCTAAAGTTTAAAAATTCTTTGGAACTCTTCCTATGTTCTGGGATTTCTGCTGAAGTTTAAAAATGCTTTGGAACTCTTCCATTGTTCTCGGAATTCCGCTGATGTTTAACAATGCTTTAGAACTCTTCCATTGTTCTCGGAATTCCGCTGATGTTTAACAATGCTTTGGAACTCTTGCATTGTTCTCGGAATTCCGCTGATGTTTAACAATGCTTTGGAACTCTTCCATTGTTCTCGGTATTCCGCTGTAGCTTAAAAATGCACTGGAACTCTTCCATTGTTCTCGGAATTCCGCTGAAGTTTTACAATGCTTTGGAACTCATCCATTGTTCTCGTAACACTGTTGATGTTTAATAATGCTTTTGGAACTCTTCCATTGTGCTCGGAGTTCTGCTGAAGTTTAAAAATGCTTTGGAACTCTTCCTATGTTCTGGGAGTTCTGCTGAAGTTTAAAAATGCTTTGAAACTCTTCCATTGTTCTCGCAATTCCGCTGATGTTAAACAATGCTTTAGAACTCTTCCATTGTTCTCGGAATTCCGATGATGTTTAACAATGCTTTGGAACTCTTCCTTTGTTCTCGGAATTCTGCTGAAGTTTCAAAATGCTTTGGAACTCTTCCATTGTTCTGGGAATTCGGCTGAAGTTTAAAAATGCTTTGGAACTCTTCCTAAATTCTGGGAGTTCTGCTGAAGTTTAAAAATGCATTGGAACTCTTCCATTGTTCTCGGAATTCCACTGATGTTTAACAATGCTTTAGAACTCTTCCATTGTTCTCAGAATTCCGATGATGTTTAACAATGCTTTGGAACTCTTTCATTGTTCTCGGAATTCCGCTGTAGTTTAAAAATGCATTGGAACTCTTCCACTGTTCTCGGAATTCCGCTGAAGTTTTAGAATGCTTTGGAATTCTTCCATTGTTCTCGGAATTCCGCTAATGTTTAACAATGCTTTGGAACTCTTCCATTGTTCTCGGAATTCCGATGTAGTTTAAAAATGCTTTGGAACTCTTTCATTGTTCTCGGAATTCCGCTGAAGTTTAGCCATGCTTTGGAACTCTTCCATTGTTCTCGGAATTCCGCTGAAGTTTAAAAATGCTTTGGAACTCTTCCATTGTTCTCAGAATTCTGCTGAAGTTTCAAAAAGATTTGGAACTATTCCATTGTTCTCAGAATTCCGCTAACATTTAACAATGCTTTGGAACTCTTCCATTGTTCTCAGAATTCCGCTGATGTTTAATAATGCTTTTGGAACTCTTCCATTTTCTCAGAATTCTGCTAATGTTTAACAATGCTTTGGAACTCATCCATTGTTCTCGGAATTCTGTTCATGTTTAATAATGCTTTTGGAACTCTTCCATTATGCTCGGAATTCTGCTGAAGTTTAAAAATGCTTTGGAACTCTTCCATCGTTCTCGGAATTCCGCTAATGTTTATCAAACCTATGGAACTCTTTCATTGTTCTCGGAATTCCGCTGTAGTTTAAAAATGCTTTGGAACTCTTCCATTGTTCTCGGAATTCCGATAATATTTAACAATGCTTTGGAACTCTTCCATTTTTCTCGGAATTCTGCTGAAGTTTAAAAACGCTTTGGAACTCTTCCATTGTTCTCGGATTTCTGCTGAAGTTTAAAAATGCTTTGGAACTCTTCCATTGTTCTCTGAATTCCGCTGAAGTTTAAAAATGCTTTGGAACTCTTCCATTGTTCTCGGAATTCTGCTGAAGTTTAAAAAAGCTTTGGAACTATTCCATTGTTCTCAGAATTCTGTTGATGTTTAATAATGCTTTTGGAACTCTTCCATTGTGCTGGGATTTCTGCTGAAGTTTAAAAATGCTTTGGAACTCTTCCATTCTTCTCGGTATTCTGCTGATGTTTATCAAACCTATGGAACTTTTTCATTGTTCTCGGAATTCTGTTGATGTTTAATAATGCTTTTGGAACTCTTCCATTGTTCTCGGAATTCTGCTGAAGTTTCAAAACGCTTTAGAAATCTTCCATTATTCTCAGAATTCTGCTGAAGTTTAAAAATGCTTTGGTACTCTTCCATTGTTCTCAGAATTCCAATGAAGCTTAAAAATGCTTTGGAACTCTTCAATTTTTCTCAGAATTACGCTAAAGTTTAAAAATGCTTTGGAACTCCTCCATTGTTCTCGGAATTCTGCTGAAGTTTAAAAATGCTTTGGAACTCTTCCATTGCTCTGGGAATTCGGCTAAAGTTTAAAAATGCTTTGGAACTCTTCCTATGTTCTGGGATTTCTGCTGAAGTTTAAAAATGCTTTGGAACTCTTCCATTGTTCTCGGAATTCCGCTGATGTTTAACAATGCTTTAGAACTCTTCCATTGTTCTCGGAATTCCGCTGATGTTTAACAATGCTTTGGAACTCTTGCATTGTTCTCGGAATTCCGCTGTAGTTTAAAAATGCACTGGAACTCTTCCATTGTTCTCAGAATTCCACTGAAGTTTTACAATGCTTTGGAACTCTTCCATTTTTCTCTGAATTCTGCTGAAGTTTCAAAATGCTTTGGAACTCTTCCATTGTTCTCGGAATTCCGCTGATGTTTAACGATGCTTTGGAACTCTTCCATTGTTCTCGGAATTCCGCTGTAGTTTAAAAATGCTTTGGAACTGTTTCATTGTTCTCGGAATTCCGCTGAAGTTTAGCCATGCTTTGGAACTCTTCCATTGTTCTCGGAATTCCACTGAAGTTTAAAAATGCTTTGGAACTCCTCCATTGTTCTCGGAATTCTGCTGAAGTTTAAAAATGCTTTGGAACTCTTCCATTGTTCTCGGAATTCCGCTGATGTTTAACAATGCTTTAGAACTCTTCCATTGTTCTCGGAATTCCGCTGAAGTTTAAAAATGCTTTGGAACTCTTCCATTGTTCTCGGAATTCTGCTGAAGTTTAAAAAAGCTTTGGAACTATTCCATTGTTCTCAGAATTCTGTTGATGTTTAATAATGCTTTTGGAACTCTTCCATTGTGCTCGTATTTCTGCTGAAGTTTAAAAATGCTTTGGAACTCTTCCATTCTTCTCGGTATTCTGCTGATGTTTATCAAACCTATGGAACTTTTCCATTGTTCTCGGAATTCTGTTGATGTTTAATAATGCTTTTGGAACTCTTCCATTGTTCTCGGAATTCTGCTGAAGTTTCAAAACACTTTAGAAATCTTCCATTATTCTCAGAATTCTGCTGAAGTTTAAAAATTCTTTGGTACTCTTCCATTGTTCTCAGAATTCCAATGAAGCTTAAAAATGCTTTGGAACTCTTCAATTTTTCTCAGAATTACGCTAAAGTTTAAAAATGCTTTGGAACTCTTCCTATGTTCTGGGAGTTCTGCTGAAGTTTAAAAATGCTTTGGAACTCTTCCATTGTTCTGGGAATTCCGCTGATGTTTAACAATGCTTTAGAACTCTTCCATTGTTCTCGGAATTCCGCTGATGTTTAACAATGCTTTGGAGCTCTTCCATTGTTCTGGGAATTCGGCTGAAGATTAAAAATGCTTTGGAGCTCTTCCTATGTTCTGGGAGTTCTGCTGAAGTTTAAAAATGCTTTAGAACTCTTCCATTGTTCTCGGAATTCCGCTGATGTCTAACAATGCTTTGGAGCTCTTCCATTGTTCTCGGAATTCCGCTGATGTTTAACAATGCTTTAGAACTCTTCCATTGTTCTCGGAATTCTGATGATGTTTAACAATGCTTTGGAACTCTTTCATTGTTCTCGGAATTCCGCTGTAGTTTAAAAATGCTTTGGAACTCTTCCATTGTTCTCGGAATTCCGCTGAAGTTTAAAAATGCTTTGGAACTCTTCCATTGTTCTCGGAATTCTGCTGAAGTTTCAAAAAGATTTGGAACTATTCCATTGTTCTCAGAATTCCGCTAATATTTAACAATGCTTTGGAACTCTTCCATTGTTCTCGGAATTCCGCTGTAGTTTAAAAATGCTTTGGAACTCTTTCATTGTTCTCGGAATTCCGCTGAAGTTTAGCCATGCTTTGGAACTCTTCCATTGTTCTCGGAATTCCGCTGAAGTTTAAAAATGCTTTGGAACTCTTCCATTGTTATCGGAATTCTGCTGAAGTTTAAAGAAGATTTGGAACTATTCCATTGTTCTCAGAATTCCGCTAATATTTTACAATGCTTTGGAACTCTTCCATTGTTCTCGGAATTCCGCTGATGTTTAATAATGCTTTTGGAACTCTTCCATTGTTCTCGGAATTCTGCTAATGTTTAAAAATGCTTTGGAACTCATCCATTGTTCTCGGAATTCTGTTCATGTTTAATAATGCTTTTGGAACTCTTCCATTGTGCTCGGAATTCTGCTGAAGTTTAAAAATGCTTTGGAACTCTTCCATTGTTCTCGGAATTCCGCTAATGTTTATCAAACCTATGGAACTCTTTCATTGTTCTCGGAATTCGGCTGTAGTTTAAAAATGCTTTGGAACTCTTCCATTGTTCTCGGAATTCCGCTGAAGTTTTAGAATGCTTTTTAACACTTCCATTTTTCTCGGAATTCTGCTGAAGTTTAAAATCGCTGTGGAACTCTTCCATTGTTCTCGGAATTCCGCTAATGTTTAACAATGCTTTTGGAACTCTTCCATTGTTCTCGGAATTCTGCTGAAGTTTCAAAACGCTTTAGAAATCTTACATTATTCTCAGAATTCTGCTGAAGTTTAAAAATGCTTTGGTACTCTTCCATTGTTCTCAGAATTCCAATGAAGCTTAAAAATGCTTTGGAACTCTTCAATTTTTCTCAGAATTACGCTAAAGTTTAAAAATGCTTTGGAACTCCTCCATTGTTCTCGGAATTCTGCTGAAGTTTAAGAGTGCTTTGGAACTCTTCCATTGTTCTGGGAATTTGGCTGAAGTTTAAAAATGCTTTTGAACTCTTCCTATGTTCTGGGAGTTCTGCTGAAGTTTAAAAATGCTTTGGAACTCTTCCATTGCTCTGGGAATTCGGCTAAAGTTTAAAAATGCTTTGGAACTCTTCCTATGTTCTGGGATTTCTGCTGAAGTTTAAAAATGCTTTGGAACTCTTCCATTGTTCTCGGAATTCCGCTGATGTTTAACAATGCTTTAGAACTCTTCCATTGTTCTCGGAATTCCGCTGATGTTTAACAATGCTTTGGAACTCTTGCATTGTTCTCGGAATTCCGCTGATGTTTAACAATGCTTTGGAACTCTTCCATTGTTCTCGGTATTCCGCTGTAGCTTAAAAATGCACTGGAACTCTTCCATTGTTCTCGGAATTCCGCTGAAGTTTTACAATGCTTTGGAACTCATCCATTGTTCTCGTAACACTGTTGATGTTTAATAATGCTTTTGGAACTCTTCCATTGTGCTCGGAGTTCTGCTGAAGTTTAAAAATGCTTTGGAACTCTTCCTATGTTCTGGGAGTTCTGCTGAAGTTTAAAAATGCTTTGAAACTCTTCCATTGTTCTCGCAATTCCGCTGATGTTAAACAATGCTTTAGAACTCTTCCATTGTTCTCGGAATTCCGATGATGTTTAACAATGCTTTGGAACTCTTCCTTTGTTCTCGGAATTCTGCTGAAGTTTCAAAATGCTTTGGAACTCTTCCATTGTTCTGGGAATTCGGCTGAAGTTTAAAAATGCTTTGGAACTCTTCCTAAATTCTGGGAGTTCTGCTGAAGTTTAAAAATGCATTGGAACTCTTCCATTGTTCTCGGAATTCCACTGATGTTTAACAATGCTTTAGAACTCTTCCATTGTTCTCAGAATTCCGATGATGTTTAACAATGCTTTGGAACTCTTTCATTGTTCTCGGAATTCCGCTGTAGTTTAAAAATGCATTGGAACTCTTCCACTGTTCTCGGAATTCCGCTGAAGTTTTAGAATGCTTTGGAATTCTTCCATTGTTCTCGGAATTCCGCTAATGTTTAACAATGCTTTGGAACTCTTCCATTGTTCTCGGAATTCCGATGTAGTTTAAAAATGCTTTGGAACTCTTTCATTGTTCTCGGAATTCCGCTGAAGTTTAGCCATGCTTTGGAACTCTTCCATTGTTCTCGGAATTCCGCTGAAGTTTAAAAATGCTTTGGAACTCTTCCATTGTTCTCAGAATTCTGCTGAAGTTTCAAAAAGATTTGGAACTATTCCATTGTTCTCAGAATTCCGCTAACATTTAACAACGCTTTGGAACTCTTCCATTGTTCTCAGAATTCCGCTGATGTTTAATAATGCTTTTGGAACTCTTCCATTTTCTCAGAATTCTGCTAATGTTTAACAATGCTTTGGAACTCATCCATTGTTCTCGGAATTCTGTTCATGTTTAATAATGCTTTTGGAACTCTTCCATTATGCTCGGAATTCTGCTGAAGTTTAAAAATGCTTTGGAACTCTTCCATCGTTCTCGGAATTCCGCTAATGTTTATCAAACCTATGGAACTCTTTCATTGTTCTCGGAATTCCGCTGTAGTTTAAAAATGCTTTGGAACTCTTCCATTGTTCTCGGAATTCCGATAATATTTAACAATGCTTTGGAACTCTTCCATTTTTCTCGGAATTCTGCTGAAGTTTAAAAACGCTTTGGAACTCTTCCATTGTTCTCGGATTTCTGCTGAAGTTTAAAAATGCTTTGGAACTCTTCCATTGTTCTCTGAATTCCGCTGAAGTTTAAAAATGCTTTGGAACTCTTCCATTGTTCTCGGAATTCTGCTGAAGTTTAAAAAAGCTTTGGAACTATTCCATTGTTCTCAGAATTCTGTTGATGTTTAATAATGCTTTTGGAACTCTTCCATTGTGCTCGGATTTCTGCTGAAGTTTAAAAATGCTTTGGAACTCTTCCATTCTTCTCGGTATTCTGCTGATGTTTATCAAACCTATGGAACTTTTTCATTGTTCTCGGAATTCTGTTGATGTTTAATAATGCTTTTGGAACTCTTCCATTGTTCTCGGAATTCTGCTGAAGTTTCAAAACGCTTTAGAAATCTTCCATTATTCTCAGAATTCTGCTGAAGTTTAAAAATGCTTTGGTACTCTTCCATTGTTCTCAGAATTCCAATGAAGCTTAAAAATGCTTTGGAACTCTTCAATTTTTCTCAGAATTACGCTAAAGTTTAAAAATGCTTTGGAACTCCTCCATTGTTCTCGGAATTCTGCTGAAGTTTAAAAATGCTTTGGAACTCTTCCATTGCTCTGGGAATTCGGCTAAAGTTTAAAAATGCTTTGGAACTCTTCCTATGTTCTGGGATTTCTGCTGAAGTTTAAAAATGCTTTGGAACTCTTCCATTGTTCTCGGAATTCCGCTGATGTTTAACAATGCTTTAGAACTCTTCCATTGTTCTCGGAATTCCGCTGATGTTTAACAATGCTTTGGAACTCTTGCATTGTTCTCGGAATTCCGCTGTAGTTTAAAAATGCACTGGAACTCTTCCATTGTTCTCAGAATTCCACTGAAGTTTTACAATGCTTTGGAACTCTTCCATTTTTCTCTGAATTCTGCTGAAGTTTCAAAATGCTTTGGAACTCTTCCATTGTTCTCGGAATTCCGCTGATGTTTAACGATGCTTTGGAACTCTTCCATTGTTCTCGGAATTCCGCTGTAGTTTAAAAATGCTTTGGAACTGTTTCATTGTTCTCGGAATTCCGCTGAAGTTTAGCCATGCTTTGGAACTCTTCCATTGTTCTCGGAATTCCACTGAAGTTTAAAAATGCTTTGGAACTCCTCCATTGTCCTCGGAATTCTGCTGAAGTTTAAAAATGCTTTGGAACTCTTCCATTGTTCTCGGAATTCCGCTGATGTTTAACAATGCTTTAGAACTCTTCCATTGTTCTCGGAATTCCGCTGAAGTTTAAAAATGCTTTGGAACTCTTCCATTGTTCTCGGAATTCTGCTGAAGTTTAAAAAAGCTTTGGAACTATTCCATTGTTCTCAGAATTCTGTTGATGTTTAATAATGCTTTTGGAACTCTTCCATTGTGCTCGTATTTCTGCTGAAGTTTAAAAATGCTTTGGAACTCTTCCATTCTTCTCGGTATTCTGCTGATGTTTATCAAACCTATGGAACTTTTCCATTGTTCTCGGAATTCTGTTGATGTTTAATAATGCTTTTGGAACTCTTCCATTGTTCTCGGAATTCTGCTGAAGTTTCAAAACACTTTAGAAATCTTCCATTATTCTCAGAATTCTGCTGAAGTTTAAAAATTCTTTGGTACTCTTCCATTGTTCTCAGAATTCCAATGAAGCTTAAAAATGCTTTGGAACTCTTCAATTTTTCTCAGAATTACGCTAAAGTTTAAAAATGCTTTGGAACTCTTCCTATGTTCTGGGAGTTCTGCTGAAGTTTAAAAATGCTTTGGAACTCTTCCATTGTTCTGGGAATTCCGCTGATGTTTAACAATGCTTTAGAACTCTTCCATTGTTCTCGGAATTCCGCTGATGTTTAACAATGCTTTGGAGCTCTTCCATTGTTCTGGGAATTCGGCTGAAGATTAAAAATGCTTTGGAGCTCTTCCTATGTTCTGGGAGTTCTGCTGAAGTTTAAAAATGCTTTAGAACTCTTCCATTGTTCTCGGAATTCCGCTGATGTCTAACAATGCTTTGGAGCTCTTCCATTGTTCTCGGAATTCCGCTGATGTTTAACAATGCTTTAGAACTCTTCCATTGTTCTCGGAATTCTGATGATGTTTAACAATGCTTTGGAACTCTTTCATTGTTCTCGGAATTCCGCTGTAGTTTAAAAATGCTTTGGAACTCTTCCATTGTTCTCGGAATTCCGCTGAAGTTTAAAAATGCTTTGGAACTCTTCCATTGTTCTCGGAATTCTGCTGAAGTTTCAAAAAGATTTGGAACTATTCCATTGTTCTCAGAATTCCGCTAATATTTAACAATGCTTTGGAACTCTTCCATTGTTCTCGGAATTCCGCTGTAGTTTAAAAATGCTTTGGAACTCTTTCATTGTTCTCGGAATTCCGCTGAAGTTTAGCCATGCTTTGGAACTCTTCCATTGTTCTCGGAATTCCGCTGAAGTTTAAAAATGCTTTGGAACTCTTCCATTGTTATCGGAATTCTGCTGAAGTTTAAAGAAGATTTGGAACTATTCCATTGTTCTCAGAATTCCGCTAATATTTTACAATGCTTTGGAACTCTTCCATTGTTCTCGGAATTCCGCTGATGTTTAATAATGCTTTTGGAACTCTTCCATTGTTCTCGGAATTCTGCTAATGTTTAAAAATGCTTTGGAACTCATCCATTGTTCTCGGAATTCTGTTCATGTTTAATAATGCTTTTGGAACTCTTCCATTGTGCTCGGAATTCTGCTGAAGTTTAAAAATGCTTTGGAACTCTTCCATTGTTCTCGGAATTCCGCTAATGTTTATCAAACCTATGGAACTCTTTCATTGTTCTCGGAATTCGGCTGTAGTTTAAAAATGCTTTGGAACTCTTCCATTGTTCTCGGAATTCCGCTGAAGTTTTAGAATGCTTTTTAACACTTCCATTTTTCTCGGAATTCTGCTGAAGTTTAAAATCGCTGTGGAACTCTTCCATTGTTCTCGGAATTCCGCTAATGTTTAACAATGCTTTTGGAACTCTTCCATTGTTCTCGGAATTCTGCTGAAGTTTCAAAACGCTTTAGAAATCTTACATTATTCTCAGAATTCTGCTGAAGTTTAAAAATGCTTTGGTACTCTTCCATTGTTCTCAGAATTCCAATGAAGCTTAAAAATGCTTTGGAACTCTTCAATTTTTCTCAGAATTACGCTAAAGTTTAAAAATGCTTTGGAACTCCTCCATTGTTCTCGGAATTCTGCTGAAGTTTAAGAGTGCTTTGGAACTCTTCCATTGTTCTGGGAATTTGGCTGAAGTTTAAAAATGCTTTTGAACTCTTCCTATGTTCTGGGAGTTCTGCTAAAGTTTAAAAATGCTTTGGAACTCTTCCATTGTTCTCGGAATTCTGCTGATGTTTAACAATGCTTTAGAACTCTTCCATTGTTCTTGGAATTCCGCTGATGTTTAACAATGCTTTGGAACTCTTCCATTGTTCTCGGAATTCCGCTGTAGCTTAAAAATGCACTGGAACTCTTCCATTGTTCTCGGAATTCCGCTGAAGTTTTACAATGCTTTGGAACTCATCCATTGTTCTCGTTGATGTTGATGTTGATGTTTAATAATGCTTTTGGAAATCTTCCATTGTGCTCGGAGTTCTGCTGAAGTTTAAAAATGCTTTGGAACTCTTCCTAACTTCTGGGAGTTCTGCTGAAGTTTAAAAATGCATTGGAACTCTTCCATTGTTCTCGGAATTCCGCTGATGTTTAACAATGCTTTAGAACTCTTCCATTGTTCTCGGAATTCCGATGATGTTTAACAATGCTTTGGAACTCTTTCATTGTTCTCGGAATTCCGCTTTAGTTTAAAAATGCATTGGAACTCTTCCACTGTTCTCGGAATTCCGCTGAAGTTTTAGAATGCTTTGGAATTCTTCCATTGTTCTCGGAATTCCGCTAATGTTTAACAATGCTTTGGAACTCTTCCATTGTTCTCGGAATTCCGCTGTAGTTTAAAAATGCTTTGGAACTCTTCCATTGTTCTCGGAATTCCGCTGAAGTTTAAAAATGCTTTGGAACTCTTCCATTGTTCTCGGAATTCTGCTGAAGTTTCAAAAAGATTTGGAACTATTCCATTGTTCTCAGAATTCCGCTAATATTTAACAATGCTTTGGAACTCTTCCATTGTTCTCGGAATTCCGCTGATGTTTAATAATGCTTTTGGAACTCTTCCATTGTTCTCAGAATTCTGCTAATGTTTAACAATGCTTTGGAACTCATCCATTGTTCTCGGAATTCTGTTCATGTTTAATAATGCTTTTGGAACTCTTCCACTGTGCTAGGAATTCTGCTGAAGTTTAAAAATGCTTTGGAACTCTCCCATCGTTCTCGGAATTCCGCTAATGTTTATCAAACCTATGGAACTCTTTCATTGTTCTCGGAATTCTGCTGAAGTTTAAAAATGCTTTGGAACTCCTCCATTGTTCTCGGAATTCTGATAATATTTAACAATGCTTTGGAACTCTTCCATTGTTCTCGGAATTCCGCTGTAGTTTAAAAATGCATTGGAACTCTTCCATTGTTCTCGGAATTCCGCTGAAGTTTTAGAATGCTTTTTAACACTTCCATTTTTCTCGGAATTTTGCTGAAGTTTAAAAACGCTTTGGAATTCTTCCATTGTTCTCGGAATTCCGCTAATGTTTAACAATGCTTTGGAACTCTTTCTTTGTTCTCGGAATTCAACTGAAGTTTAGCCATGCTTTGGAACTCTTCCATTGTTCTCGGAATTCCGCTGAAGTTTAAAAATGCTTTGGAACTCTTCCATTGTTCTCGGAATTCTGCTGAAGTTTAAAAAAGCTTTGGAACTATTCCATTGTTCTCAGAATTCTGTTGATGTTTAATAATGCTTTTGGAACTCTTCCATTGTGCTCGGATTTCTGCTGAAGTTTAAAAATGCTTTGGAACTCTTCCATTCTTCTCGGTATTCTGCTGATGTTTATCAAACCTATGGAACTTTTCCATTGTTCTCGGAATTCTGTTGATGTTTAATAATGCTTTTGGAACTCTTCCATTGTTCTCGGAATTCTGCTGAAGTTTCAAAACACTTTAGAAATCTTCCATTATTCTCAGAATTCTGCTGAAGTTTAAAAATGCTTTGGTACTCTTCCATTGTTCTCAGAATTCCAATGAAGCTTAAAAATGCTTTGGAACTCTTCAATTTTTCTCAGAATTACGCTAAAGTTTAAAAATGCTTTGGAACTCCTCCATTGTTCTCGGAATTCTGCTGAAGTTTAAAAGTGCTTTGGAACTCTTCCATTGTTCTGGGAATTTGGCTGAAGTTTAAATATGCTTTGGAACTCTTCCTATGTTCTGGGAGTTCTGCTGAAGTTTAAAAATGCTTTGGAACTCTTCCATTGTTCTGGGAATTCCGCTGATGTTTAACAATGCTTTAGAACTCTTCCATTGTTCTCGGAATTCCGCTGATGTTTAACAATGCTTTGGAGCTCTTCCATTGTTCTGGGAATTCGGCTGAAGATTAAAAATGCTTTGGAGCTCTTCCTATGTTCTGGGAGTTCTGCTGAAGTTTAAAAATGCTTTAGAACTCTTCCATTGTTCTCGGAATTCCGCTGATGTCTAACAATGCTTTGGAACTCTTCCATTGTTCTCCGAATACCGCTGTAGTTTAAAAATGCATTGGAACTTTTCCATTGTTCTCGGAATTCCGCTGAAGTTTTACAATGCTTTGGAACTCTTCCATTGTTCTCGGAATTCCGCTGAAGTTTAACAATGCTTTGGAACTCTTCCTATGTTCTGGGAGTTCTGCTGAAGTTTAAAAATGCTTTGGAACTCTTCCATTGTTCTCGGAATTCCGCTGAAGTTTAGCCATGCTTTGGAACTCTTCCATTGTTCTCAGAATTCCACTGAAGTTTAAAAATGCTTTGGAACTCCTCCATTGTTCTCGGAATTCTGCTGAAGTTTAAAAATGCTTTGGAACTCTTCCATTGTTCTGGGAATTTGGCTGAAGTTTAACAATGCTTTGGAACTCTTCCTATGTTCTGGGAGTTCTGCTGAAGTTTAGAAATGCTTTGGAACTCTTCCATTGTTCTCGGAATTCCACTGATGTTTAACAATGCTTTAGAACTCTTCCATTGTTCTCGGAATTCCGCTGATGTTTAACAATGCTTTGGAACTCTTCCATTGTTCTCGGTATTCCGCTGTAGCTTAAAAATGCACTGGAACTCTTCCATTGTTCTCGGAATTCCGCTGAAGTTTTACAATGCTTTGGAACTCATCCATTGTTCTCGTAACACTGTTGATGTTTAATAATGCTTTTGGAACTCTTCCATTGTGCTCGGAGTTCTGCTGAAGTTTAAAAATGCTTTGGAACTCTTCCTATGTTCTGGGAGTTCTGCTGAAGTTTAAAAATGCTTTGAAACTCTTCCATTGTTCTCGCAATTCCGCTGATGTTAAACAATGCTTTAGAACTCTTCCATTGTTCTCGGAATTCCGATGATGTTTAACAATGCTTTGGAACTCTTCCTTTGTTCTCGGAATTCTGCTGAAGTTTCAAAATGCTTTGGAACTCTTCCATTGTTCTGGGAATTCGGCTGAAGTTTAAAAATGCTTTGGAACTCTTCCTAAATTCTGGGAGTTCTGCTGAAGTTTAAAAATGCATTGGAACTCTTCCATTGTTCTCGGAATTCCACTGATGTTTAACAATGCTTTAGAACTCTTCCATTGTTCTCAGAATTCCGATGATGTTTAACAATGCTTTGGAACTCTTTCATTGTTCTCGGAATTCCGCTGTAGTTTAAAAATGCATTGGAACTCTTCCACTGTTCTCGGAATTCCGCTGAAGTTTTAGAATGCTTTGGAATTCTTCCATTGTTCTCGGAATTCCGCTAATGTTTAACAATGCTTTGGAACTCTTCCATTGTTCTCGGAATTCCGATGTAGTTTAAAAATGCTTTGGAACTCTTCCATTGTTCTCGGAATTCCGCTGAAGTTTAAAAATGCTTTGGAACTCTTCCATTGTTCTCGGAATTCTGCTGAAGTTTCAAAAAGATTTGGAACTATTCCATTGTTCTCAGAATTCCGCTAACATTTAACAATGCTTTGGAACTCTTCCATTGTTCTCAGAATTCCGCTGATGTTTAATAATGCTTTTGGAACTCTTCCATTTTCTCAGAATTCTGCTAATGTTTAACAATGCTTTGGAACTCATCCATTGTTCTCGGAATTCTGTTCATGTTTAATAATGCTTTTGGAACTCTTCCATTATGCTCGGAATTCTGCTGAAGTTTAAAAATGCTTTGGAACTCTTCCATCGTTCTCGGAATTCCGCTAATGTTTATCAAACCTATGGAACTCTTTCATTGTTCTCGGAATTCCGCTGTAGTTTAAAAATGCTTTGGAACTCTTCCATTGTTCTCGGAATTCCGATAATATTTAACAATGCTTTGGAACTCTTCCATTTTTCTCGGAATTCTGCTGAAGTTTAAAAACGCTTTGGAACTCTTCCATTGTTCTCGGATTTCTGCTGAAGTTTAAAAATGCTTTGGAACTCTTCCATTGTTCTCTGAATTCCGCTGAAGTTTAAAAATGCTTTGGAACTCTTCCATTGTTCTCGGAATTCTGCTGAAGTTTAAAAAAGCTTTGGAACTATTCCATTGTTCTCAGAATTCTGTTGATGTTTAATAATGCTTTTGGAACTCTTCCATTGTGCTCGGATTTCTGCTGAAGTTTAAAAATGCTTTGGAACTCTTCCATTCTTCTCGGTATTCTGCTGATGTTTATCAAACCTATGGAACTTTTTCATTGTTCTCGGAATTCTGTTGATGTTTAATAATGCTTTTGGAACTCTTCCATTGTTCTCGGAATTCTGCTGAAGTTTCAAAACGCTTTAGAAATCTTCCATTATTTTCAGAATTCTGCTGAAGTTTAAAAATGCTTTGGTACTCTTCCATTGTTCTCAGAATTCCAATGAAGCTTAAAAATGCTTTGGAACTCTTCAATTTTTCTCAGAATTACGCTAAAGTTTAAAAATGCTTTGGAACTCCTCCATTGTTCTCGGAATTCTGCTGAAGTTTAAAAATGCTTTGGAACTCTTCCATTGCTCTGGGAATTCGGCTAAAGTTTAAAAATGCTTTGGAACTCTTCCTATGTTCTGGGATTTCTGCTGAAGTTTAAAAATGCTTTGGAACTCTTCCATTGTTCTCGGAATTCCGCTGATGTTTAACAATGCTTTAGAACTCTTCCATTGTTCTCGGAATTCCGCTGATGTTTAACAATGCTTTGGAACTCTTGCATTGTTCTCGGAATTCCGCTGATGTTTAACAATGCTTTGGAACTCTTCCATTGTTCTCGGTATTCCGCTGTAGCTTAAAAATGCACTGGAACTCTTCCATTGTTCTCGGAATTCCGCTGAAGTTTTACAATGCTTTGGAACTCATCCATTGTTCTCGTAACACTGTTGATGTTTAATAATGCTTTTGGAACTCTTCCATTGTGCTCGGAGTTCTGCTGAAGTTTAAAAATGCTTTGGAACTCTTCCTATGTTCTGGGAGTTCTGCTGAAGTTTAAAAATGCTTTGAAACTCTTCCATTGTTCTCGCAATTCCGCTGATGTTAAACAATGCTTTAGAACTCTTCCATTGTTCTCGGAATTCCGATGATGTTTAACAATGCTTTGGAACTCTTCCTTTGTTCTCGGTATTCTGCTGAAGTTTCAAAATGCTTTGGAACTCTTCCATTGTTCTGGGAATTCGGCTGAAGTTTAAAAATGCTTTGGAACTCTTCCTAAATTCTGGGAGTTCTGCTGAAGTTTAAAAATGCTTTGGAACTCTTTCATTGTTCTCGGAATTCTGCTGAAGTTTAAAAATGCTTTGGAACTCTTCCATTGCTCTGGGAATTCGGCTAAAGTTTAAAAATGCTTTGGAACTCTTCCTATGTTCTGGGATTTCTGCTGAAGTTTAAAAATGCTTTGGAACTCTTCCATTGTTCTCGGAATTCCGCTGATGTTTAACAATGCTTTAGAACTCTTCCATTGTTCTCGGAATTCCGCTGATGTTTAACAATGCTTTGGAACTCTTGCATTGTTCTCGGAATTCCGCTGTAGTTTAAAAATGCACTGGAACTGTTTCATTGTTCTCGGAATTCCGCTGAAGTTTAGCCATGCTTTGGAACTCTTCCATTGTTCTCGGAATTCCACTGAAGTTTAAAAATGCTTTGGAACTCCTCCATTGTTCTCGGAATTCTGCTGAAGTTTAAAAATGCTTTGGAACTCTTCCATTGTTCTCGGAATTCCGCTGATGTTTAACAATGCTTTAGAACTCTTCCATTGTTCTCGGAATTCCGCTGAAGTTTAAAAATGCTTTGGAACTCTTCCATTGTTCTCGGAATTCTGCTGAAGTTTAAAAAAGCTTTGGAACTATTCCATTGTTCTCAGAATTCTGTTGATGTTTAATAATGCTTTTGGAACTCTTCCATTGTGCTCGGATTTCTGCTGAAGTTTAAAAATGCTTTGGAACTCTTCCATTCTTCTCGGTATTCTGCTGATGTTTATCAAACCTATGGAACTTTTCCATTGTTCTCGGAATTCTGTTGATGTTTAATAATGCTTTTGGAACTCTTCCATTGTTCTCGGAATTCTGCTGAAGTTTCAAAACACTTTAGAAATCTTCCATTATTCTCAGAATTCTGCTGAAGTTTAAAAATTCTTTGGTACTCTTCCATTGTTCTCAGAATTCCAATGAAGCTTAAAAATGCTTTGGAACTCTTCAAATTTTCTCAGAATTACGCTAAAGTTTAAAAATGCTTTGGAACTCTTCCTATGTTCTGGTAGTTCTGCTGAAGTTTAAAAATGCTTTGGAACTCTTCCATTGTTCTGGGAATTCCGCTGATGTTTAACAATGCTTTAGAACTCTTCCATTGTTCTCGGAATTCCGCTGATGTTTAACAATGCTTTGGAGCTCTTCCATTGTTCTGGGAATTCGGCTGAAGATTAAAAATGCTTTGGAGCTCTTCCTATGTTCTGGGAGTTCTGCTGAAGTTTAAAAATGCTTTAGAACTCTTCCATTGTTCTCGGAATTCCGCTGATGTCTAACAATGCTTTGGAGCTCTTCCATTGTTCTCGGAATTCCGCTGATGTTTAACAATGCTTTAGAACTCTTCCATTGTTCTCGGAATTCTGATGATGTTTAACAATGCTTTGGAACTCTTTCATTGTTCTCGGAATTCCGCTGTAGTTTAAAAATGCTTTGGAACTCTTCCATTGTTCTCGGAATTCCGCTGAAGTTTAAAAATGCTTTGGAACTCTTCCATTGTTCTCGGAATTCTGCTGAAGTTTCAAAAAGATTTGGAACTATTCCATTGTTCTCAGAATTCCGCTAATATTTAACAATGCTTTGGAACTCTTCCATTGTTCTCGGAATTCCGCTGATGTTTAATAATGCTTTTGGAACTCTTCCATTGTTCTCAGAATTCTGCTAATGTTTAACAATGCTTTGGAACTCATCCATTGTTCTCGGAATTCTGTTCATGTTTAATAATGCTTTTGGAACTCTTCCACTGTGCTAGGAATTCTGCTGAAGTTTAAAAATGCTTTGGAACTCTCCCATCGTTCTCGGAATTCCGCTAATGTTTATCAAACCTATGGAACTCTTTCATTGTTCTCGGAATTCTGCTGAAGTTTAAAAATGCTTTGGAACTCCTCCATTGTTCTCGGAATTCTGATAATATTTAACAATGCTTTGGAACTCTTCCATTGTTCTCGGAATTCCGCTGTAGTTTAAAAATGCATTGGAACTCTTCCATTGTTCTCGGAATTCCGCTGAAGTTTTAGAATGCTTTTTAACACTTCCATTTTTCTCGGAATTTTGCTGAAGTTTAAAAACGCTTTGGAACTCTTCCATTGTTCTCGGAATTCCGCTAATGTTTAACAATGCTTTGGAACTCTTTCTTTGTTCTCGGAATTCAACTGAAGTTTAGCCATGCTTTGGAACTCTTCCATTGTTCTCGGAATTCCGCTGAAGTTTAAAAATGCTTTGGAACTCTTCCATTGTTCTCAGAATTCTGCTGAAGTTTAAAAAAGCTTTGGAACTATTCCATTGTTCTCAGAATTCTGTTGATGTTTAATAATGCTTTTGGAACTCTTCCATTGTGCTCGGATTTCTGCTGAAGTTTAAAAATGCTTTGGAACTCTTCCATTCTTCTCGGTATTCTGCTGATGTTTATCAAACCTATGGAACTTTTCCATTGTTCTCGGAATTCTGTTGATGTTTAATAATGCTTTTGGAACTCTTCCATTGTTCTCGGAATTCTGCTGAAGTTTCAAAACACTTTAGAAATCTTCCATTATTCTCAGAATTCTGCTGAAGTTTAAAAATGCTTTGGTACTCTTCCATTGTTCTCAGAATTCCAATGAAGCTTAAAAATGCTTTGGAACTCTTCAATTTTTCTCAGAATTACGCTAAAGTTTAAAAATGCTTTGGAACTCCTCCATTGTTCTCGGAATTCTGCTGAAGTTTAAAAGTGCTTTGGAACTCTTCCATTGTTCTGGGAATTTGGCTGAAGTTTAAAAATGCTTTGGAACTCTTCCTATGTTCTGGGAGTTCTGCTGAAGTTTAAAAATGCTTTGGAACTCTTCCATTGTTGTGGGAATTCCGATGATGTTTAACAATGCTTTAGAACTCTTCCATTGTTCTCGGAATTCCGCTGATGTTTAACAATGCTTTGGAGCTCTTCCATTGTTCTGGGAATTCGGCTGAAGATTAAAAATGCTTTGGAGCTCTTCCTATGTTCTGGGAGTTCTGCTGAAGTTTAAAAATGCTTTAGAACTCTTCCATTGTTCTCGGAATTCCGCTGATGTCTAACAATGCTTTGGAACTCTTCCATTGTTCTCCGAATTCCGCTGTAGTTTAAAAATGCATTGGAACTTTTCCATTGTTCTCGGAATTCCGCTGAAGTTTTACAATGCTTTGGAACTCTTCCATTGTTCTCGGAATTCCGCTGAAGTTTAACAATGCTTTGGAACTCTTCCTATGTTCTGGGAGTTCTGCTGAAGTTTAAAAATGCTTTGGAACTCTTCCATTGTTCTCGGAATTCCGCTGAAGTTTAGCCATGCTTTGGAACTCTTCCATTGTTCTCAGAATGCCACTGAAGTTTAAAAATGCTTTGGAACTCCTCCATTGTTCTCGGAATTCTGCTGAAGTTTAAAAATGCTTTGGAACTCTTCCATTGTTCTGGGAATTTGGCTGAAGTTTAACAATGCTTTGGAACTCTTCCTATGTTCTGGGAGTTCTGCTGAAGTTTAGAAATGCTTTGGAACTCTTCCATTGTTCTCGGAATTCCGCTGATGTTTAACAATGCTTTAGAACTCTTCCATTGTTCTCGGAATTCCGCTGATGTTTAACAATGCTTTGGAACTCTTCCATTGTTCTCGGTATTCCGCTGTAGCTTAAAAATGCACTGGAACTCTTCCATTGTTCTCGGAATTCCGCTGAAGTTTTACAATGCTTTGGAACTCATCCATTGTTCTCGTAACACTGTTGATGTTTAATAATGCTTTTGGAACTCTTCCATTGTGCTCGGAGTTCTGCTGAAGTTTAAAAATGCTTTGGAACTCTTCCTATGTTCTGGGAGTTCTGCTGAAGTTTAAAAATGCTTTGAAACTCTTCCATTGTTCTCGCAATTCCGCTGATGTTAAACAATGCTTTAGAACTCTTCCATTGTTCTCGGAATTCCGATGATGTTTAACAATGCTTTGGAACTCTTCCATTGTTCTCGGAATTCTGCTGAAGTTTCAAAATGCTTTGGAACTCTTCCATTGTTCTGGGAATTCGGCTGAAGTTTAAAAATGCTTTGGAACTCGTCCTAAATTCTGGGAGTTCTGCTGAAGTTTAAAAATGCATTGGAACTCTTCCATTGTTCTCGGAATTCCGCTGATGTTTAACAATGCTTTAGAACTCTTCCATTGTTCTCAGAATTCCGATGATGTTTAACAATGCTTTGGAACTCTTTCATTGTTCTCGGAATTCCGCTGTAGTTTAAAAATGCATTGGAACTCTTCCACTGTTCTCGGAATTCCGCTGAAGTTTTAGAATGCTTTGGAATTCTTCCATTGTTCTCGGAATTCCGCTAATGTTTAACAATGCTTTGGAACTCTTCCATTGTTCTCGGAATTCCGATGTAGTTTAAAAATGCTTTGGAACTCTTTCATTGTTCTCGGAATTCCGCTGAAGTTTAGCCATGCTTTGGAACTCTTCCATTGTTCTCGGAATTCCGCTGAAGTTTAAAAATGCTTTGGAACTCTTCCATTGTTCTCGGAATTCTGCTGAAGTTTCAAAAAGATTTGGAACTATTCCATTGTTCTCAGAATTCCGCTAACATTTAACAATGCTTTGGAACTCTTCCATTGTTCTCGGAATTCCGCTGATGTTTAATAATGCTTTTGGAACTCTTAAATTGTTCTCAGAATTCTGCTAATGTTTAACAATGCTTTGGAACTCATCCATTGTTCTCGGAATTCTGTTCATGTTTAATAATGCTTTTGGAACTCTTCCATTGTGCTCGGAATTCTGCTGAAGTTTAAAAATGCTTTGGAACTCTTCCATCGTTCTCGGAATTTCGCTAATGTTTATCATACCTATGGAACTCTTTCATTGTTCTCGGAATTCCGCTGTAGTTTAAAAATGCTTTGGAACTCTTCCATTGTTCTCGGAATTCCGATAATATTTAACAATGCTTTTTAACTCTTCCATTTTTCTCGGAATTCTGCTGAAGTTTAAAAACGCTTTGGAACTCTTCCATTGTTCTCGGAATTCCGCTAATGTTTAACAATGCTTTGGAACTCTTTCATTGTTCTCGGAATTCAACTGAAGTTTAGCCATGCTTTGGAACTCTTCCATTGTTCTCTGAATTCCGCTGAAGTTTAAAAATGCTTTGGAACTCTTCCATTGTTCTCGGAATTCTGCTGAAGTTTAAAAAAGCTTTGGAACTATTCCATTGTTCTCAGAATTCTGTTGATGTTTAATAATGCTTTTGGAACTCTTCCATTGTGCTCGGATTTCTGCTGAAGTTTAAAAATGCTTTGGAACTCTTCCATTCTTCTCGGTATTCTGCTGATGTTTATCAAACCTATGGAACTTTTCCATTGTTCTCGGAATTCTGTTGATGTTTAATAATGCTTTTGGAACTCTTCCATTGTTCTCGGAATTCTGCTGAAGTTTCAAAACGCTTTAGAAATCTTCCATTATTCTCAGAATTCTGCTGAAGTTTAAAAATGCTTTGGTACTCTTCCATTGTTCTCAGAATTCCAATGAAGCTTAAAAATGCTTTGGAACTCTTCAATTTTTCTCAGAATTACGCTAAAGTTTAAAAATGCTTTGGAACTCCTCCATTGTTCTCGGAATTCTGCTGAAGTTTAAAAATGCTTTGGAACTCTTCCATTGCTCTGGGAATTCGGCTGAAGTTTAAAAATGCTTTGGAACTCTTCCTATGTTCTGGGATTTCTGCTGAAATTTAAAAATGCTTTGGAACTCTTCCATTGTTCTCGGAATTCCGCTGATGTTTAACAATGCTTTAGAACTCTTCCATTGTTCTCGGAATTCCGCTGATGTTTAACAATGCTTTGGAACTCTTGCATTGTTCTCGGAATTCCGCTGTAGTTTAAAAATGCACTGGAACTCTTCCATTGTTCTCGGAATTCCACTGAAGTTTTACAATGCTTTGGAACTCTTCCATTTTTCTCTGAATTCTGCTGAAGTTTCAAAATGCTTTGGAACTCTTCCATTGTTCTCGGAATTCCGCTGATGTTTAACGATGCTTTGGAACTCTTCCATTGTTCTCGGAATTCCGCTGTAGTTTAAAAATGCTTTGGAACTGTTTCATTGTTCTCGGAATTCCGCTGAAGTTTAGCCATGCTTTGGAACTCTTCCATTGTTCTCGGAATTCCACTGAAGTTTAAAAATGCTTTGGAACTCCTCCATTGTTCTCGGAATTCTGCTGAAGTTTAAAAATGCTTTGGAACTCTTCCATTGTTCTCGGAATTCCGCTGATGTTTAACAATGCTTTAGAACTCTTCCATTGTTCTCGGAATTCCGCTGATGTTTAACAATGCTTTGGAACTCTTGCATTGTTCTCGGAATTCCGCTGAAGTTTAAAAATGCTTTGGAACTCTTCCATTGTTCTCGGAATTCTGCTGAAGTTTAAAAAAGCTTTGGAACTATTCCATTGTTCTCAGAATTCTGTTGATGTTTAATAATGCTTTTGGAACTCTTCCATTGTGCTCGGATTTCTGCTGAAGTTTAAAAATGCTTTGGAACTCTTCCATTCTTCTCGGTATTCTGCTGATGTTTATCAAACCTATGGAACTTTTCCAATGTTCTCGGAATTCTGTTGATGTTTAATAATGCTTTTGGAACTCTTCCATTGTTCTCGGAATTCTGCTGAAGTTTCAAAACACTTTAGAAATCTTCCATTATTCTCAGAATTCTGCTGAAGTTTAAAAATTCTTTGGTACTCTTCCATTGTTCTCAGAATTCCAATGAAGCTTAAAAATGCTTTGGAACTCTTCAATTTTTCTCAGAATTACGCTAAAGTTTAAAAATGCTTTGGAACTCCTCCATTGTTCTCGGAATTCTGCTGAAGTTTAAAAGTGCTTTGGAACTCTTCCATTGTTCTGGGAATTTGGCTGAAGTTTAAAAATGCTTTGGAACTCTTCCTATGTTCTGGGAGTTCTGCTGAAGTTTAAAAATGCTTTGGAACTCTTCCATTGTTCTGGGAATTCCGCTGATGTTTAACAATGCTTTAGAACTCTTCCATTGTACTCGGAATTCCGCTGATGTTTAACAATGCTTTGGAGCTCTTCCATTGTTCTGGGAATTCGGCTGAAGATTAAAAATGCTTTGGAGCTCTTCCTATGTTCTGGGAGTTCTGCTGAAGTTTAAAAATGCTTTAGAACTCTTCCATTGTTCTCGGAATTCCGCTGATGTCTAACAATGCTTTGGAACTCTTCCATTGTTCCTTGAATTCCGCTGTAGTTTAAAAATGCATTGGAACTTTTCCATTGTTCTCGGAACTCCGCTGAAGTTTTACAATGCTTTGGAACTCTTCCATTGTTCTCGGAATTCCGCTGAAGTTTAACAATGCTTTGGAACTCTTCCTATGTTCTGGGAGTTCTGCTGAAGTTTAAAAATGCTTTGGAACTCTTCCATTGTTCTCGGAATTCCGCTGAAGTTTAGCCATGCTTTGGAACTCTTCCATTGTTCTCGGAATTCCACTGAAGTTTAAAAATGCTTTGGAACTTCTCCATTGTTCTCGGAATTCTGCTGAAGTTTAAAAATGCTTTGGAACTCTTCCATTGTTCTGGGAATTTGGCTGAAGTTTAACAATGCTTTGGAACTCTTCCTATGTTCTGGGAGTTCTGCTGAAGTTTAGAAATGCTTTGGAACTCTTCCATTGTTCTCGGAATTCCGCTGATGTTTAACAATGCTTTAGAACTCTTCCATTGTTCTCGGAATTCCGCTGATGTTTAACAATGCTTTGGAACTCTTCCATTGTTCTCGGTATTCCGCTGTAGCTTAAAAATGCACTGGAACTCTTCCATTGTTCTCGGAATTCCGCTGAAGTTTTACAATGCTTTGGAACTCTTGCATTGTTCTCGGAATTCCGCTGAAGTTTAAAAATGCTTTGGAACTCCTCCATTGTTCTCGGAATTCTGCTGAAGTTTAAAAATGCTTTGGAACTCTTCCATTGTTCTCGGAATTCCGCTGATGTTTAACAATGCTTTAGAACTCTTCCATTGTTCTCGGAATTCCGCTGATGTTTAACAATGCTTTGGAACTCTTGCATTGTTCTCGGAATTCCGCTGAAGTTTAAAAATGCTTTGGAACTCTTCCATTGTTCTCGGAATTCTGCTGAAGTTTAAAAAAGCTTTGGAACTATTCCATTGTTCTCAGAATTCTGTTGATGTTTAATAATGCTTTTGGAACTCTTCCATTGTGCTCGGATTTCTGCTGAAGTTTAAAAATGCTTTGGAACTCTTCCATTCTTCTCGGTATTCTGCTGATGTTTATCAAACCTATGGAACTTTTCCAATGTTCTCGGAATTCTGTTGATGTTTAATAATGCTTTTGGAACTCTTCCATTGTTCTCGTAATTCTGCTGAAGTTTCAAAACACTTTAGAAATCTTCCATTATTCTCAGAATTCTGCTGAAGTTTAAAAATTCTTTGGTACTCTTCCATTGTTCTCAGAATTCCAATGAAGCTTAAAAATGCTTTGGAACTCTTCAATTTTTCTCAGAATTACGCTAAAGTTTAAAAATGCTTTGGAACTCCTCCATTGTTCTCGGAATTCTGCTGAAGTTTAAAAGTGCTTTGGAACTCTTCCATTGTTCTGGGAATTTGGCTGAAGTTTAAAAATGCTTTGGAACTCTTCCTATGTTCTGGGAGTTCTGCTGAAGTTTAAAAATGCTTTGGAACTCTTCCATTGTTCTGGGAATTCCGCTGATGTTTAACAATGCTTTAGAACTCTTCCATTGTTCTCGGAATTCCGCTGATGTTTAACAATGCTTTGGAGCTCTTCCATTGTTCTGGGAATTCGGCTGAAGATTAAAAATGCTTTGGAGCTCTTCCTATGTTCTGGGAGTTCTGCTGAAGTTTAAAAATGCTTTAGAACTCTTCCATTGTTCTCGGAATTCCGCTGATGTCTAACAATGCTTTGGAACTCTTCCATTGTTCTCGGAATTCCGCTGAAGTTTAACAATGCTTTGGAACTCTTCCTATGTTCTGTGAGTTCTGCTGAAGTTTAAAAATGCTTTGGAACTCTTCCATTGTTCTCGGAATTCCGCTGAAGTTTAGCCATGCTTTGGAACTCTTCCATTGTTCTCGGAATTCAACTGAAGTTTAAAAATGCTTTGGAACTTCTCCATTGTTCTCGGAATTCTGCTAAAGTTTAAAAATGCTTTGGAACTCTTCCATTGTTCTGGGAATTTGGCTGAAGTTTAACAATGCTTTGGAACTCTTCCTATGTTCTGGGAGTTCTGCTGAAGTTTAGAAATGCTTTGGAACTCTTCCATTGTTCTCGGAATTCCGCTGATGTTTAACAATGCTTTAGAACTCTTCCATTGTTCTCGGAATTCCGCTGATGTTTAACAATGCTTTGGAACTCTTCCATTTTTCTCGGTATTCCGCTGTAGCTTAAAAATGCACTGGAACTCTTCCATTGTTCTCGGAATTCCGCTGAAGTTTTACAATGCTTTGGAACTCATCCATTGTTCTCGTAACACTGTTGATGTTTAATAATGCTTTTGGAACTCTTCCATTGTGCTCGGAGTTCTGCTGAATTTTAAAAATGCTTTGGAACTCTTCCTATGTTCTGGGAGTTCTGCTGAAGTTTAAAAATGCTTTGGAACTCTTCCATTGTTCTCGCAATTCCGCTGATGTTAAACAATGCTTTAGAACTCTTCCATTGTTCTCGGAATTCCGATGATGTTTAACAATGCTTTGGAACTCTTCCATTGTTCTCGGAATTCTGCTGAAGTTTCAAAATGCTTTGGAACTCTTCCATTGTTCTGGGAATTCGGCTGACGTTTAAAAATGCTTTGGAACTCTTCCTAAATTCTGGGAGTTCTGCTGAAGTTTAAAAATGCATTGGAACTCTTCCATTGTTCTCGGAATTCCGCTGATGTTTAACAATGCTTTGGAACTCTTCCATTGTTCTCAGAATTCCGATGATGTTTAACAATGCTTTGGAACTCTTTCATTGTTCTTGGAATTCCGCTGTAGTTTAAAAATGCATTGGAACTCTTCCACTGTTCTCGGAATTCCGCTGAAGTTTTAGAATGCTTTGGAATTCTTCCATTGTTCTCGGAATTCCGCTAATGTTTAACAATGCTTTGGAACTCTTCCATTGTTCTCGGAATTCCGATGTAGTTTAAAAATGCTTTGGAACTCTTTCATTGTTCTCGGAATTCCGCTGAAATTTAGCCATGCTTTGGAACTCTTCCATTGTTCTCGGAATTCCGCTGAAGTTTAAAAATGCTTTGGAACTCTTCCATTGTTCTCGGAATTCTGCTGAAGTTTCAAAAAGATTTGGAACTATTCCATTGTTCTCAGAATTCCGCTAACATTTAACAATGCTTTGGAACTCTTCCATTGTTCTCGGAATTCCGCTGATGTTTAATAATGCTTTTGGAACTCTTCCATTGTTCTCAGAATTCTGCTAATGTTTAACAATGCTTTGGAACTCATCCATTGTTCTCGGAATTCTGTTCATGTTTAATAATGCTTTTGGAACTCTTCCATTGTGCTCGGAATTCTGCTGAAGTTTAAAAATGCTTTGGAACTCTTCCATTCTTCTCGGTATTCTGCTGATGTTTATCAAACCTATGGAAATTTTCCATTGTTCTCGGAATTCTGTTGATGTTTAATAATGCTTTTGGAACTCTTCCATTGTTCTCGGAATTCTGCTGAAGTTTCAAAACGCTTTAGAAATCTTCCATTATTCTCAGAATTCTGCTGAAGTTTAAAAATGCTTTGGTACTCTTCCATTGTTCTCAGAATTCCAATGAAGCTTAAAAATGCTTTGGAACTCGTCAATTTTTCTCAGAATTACGCTAAAGTTTAAAAATGCTTTGGAACTCCTCCATTGTTCTCGGAATTCTGCTGAAGTTTAAAAATGCTTTGGAACTCTTCCATTGCTCTGGGAATTCGGCTGAAGTTTAAAAATGCTTTGGAACTCTTCCTATGTTCTGGGATTTCTGCTGAAGTTTAAAAATGCTTTGGAACTCTTCCATTGTTCTCGGAATTCCGCTGATGTTTAACAATGCTTTAGAACTCTTCCATTGTTCTAGGAATTCCGCTGATGTTTAACAATGCTTTGGAACTCTTGCATTGTTCTCGGAATTCCGCTGTAGTTTAAAAATGCACTGGAACTCTTCCATTGTTCTCGGAATTCCACTGAAGTTTTACAATGCTTTGGAACTCTTCCATTTTTCTCTGAATTCTGCTGAAGTTTCAAAATGCTTTGGAACTCTTCCATTGTTCTCGGAATTCCGCTGATGTTTAACGATGCTTTGGAACTCTTCCATTGTTCTCGGAATTCCGCTGTAGTTTAAAAATGCTTTGGAACTGTTTCATTGTTCTCGGAATTCCGCTGAAGTTTAGCCATGCTTTGGAACTCTTCCATTGTTCTCGGAATTCCACTGAAGTTTAAAAATGCTTTGGAACTCCTCCATTGTTCTCGGAATTCTGCTGAAGTTTAAAAATGCTTTGGAACTCTTCCATTGTTCTCGGAATTCCGCTGATGTTTAACAATGCTTTAGAACTCTTCCATTGTTCTCGGAATTCCGCTGATGTTTAACAATGCTTTGGAACTCTTGCATTGTTCTCGGAATTCCGCTGCAGTTTAAAAATGCACTGGAACTCTTCCATTGTTCTCGGAATTCCGCTGAAGTTTTACAATGCTTTGGAACTCATCCATTGTTCTTGTAACTCTGTTGATGTTTAATAATGCTTTTGGAACTCTTCCATTGTGCTCGGAGTTCTGCTGAAGTTTAAAAAAGCTTTGGAACTATTCCATTGTTCTCAGAATTCTGTTGATGTTTAATAATGCTTTTGGAACTCTTCCATTGGCCTCGGATTTCTGCTGAAGTTTAAAAATGCTTTGGAACTCTTCCATTCTTCTCGGTATTCTGCTGATGTTTATCAAACCTTTGGAACTCTTCCATTGTTCTCAGAATTCTGTTGATGTTTAATAATGCTTTTGGAACTCTTCCATTGTTCTCGGAATTCTGCTGAAGTTTCAAAATGCTTTAGAAATCTTCCCTTGTTCTCGGAATTCTGCTGAAGTTTAACAATGCTTTGGAACTCTTCCATTATTCTCAGAATTCTGCTGAAGTTTAAAAATGCTTTGGTACTGTTCCATTGTTCTCAGAATTCCAATGAAGCTTAAAAATGCTTTGGAACTCTTCAATTTTTCTCAGAATCACGCTGAAGTTTAGCCATGCTTTGGAACTCTTCCATTGTTCTCGGAATTCCGCTGAAGTTTAAAAATGCTTTGGAACTCTTCCATTGTTATCGGATTTCTGCTGAAGTTTAAAGAAGATTTGGAACTATTCCATTGTTCTCAGAATTCCGCTAATATTTAACAATGCTTTGGAACTCTTCCATTGTTCTCGGAATTCCGCTGATGTTTAATAATGCTTTTGGAACTCTTCCATTGTGCTCGGAATTCTGCTGAAGTTTAAAAATGCTTTGGAACTCTTCCATTGTTCTCGGAATTCCGCTAATGTTTATCAAACCTATGGATCTCTTTCATTGTTCTCGGAATTCGGCTGTAGATTAAAAATGCTTTGGAACTCTTCCATTGTTCTCGGAATTCCGATAATATTTAACAATGCTTTGGAACTCTTCCATGGTTCTCGGAATTCCGCTGTAGTTTAAAAATGCATTGGAACTCTTCCATTGTTCTCGGAATTCCGCTGAAGTTTTAGAATGCTTTTTAGCACTTCCATTTTTCTCGGAATTCTGCTGAAGTTTAAAATCGCTGTGGAACTCTTCCATTGTTCTCGGAATTCCGCTAATGTTTAACAATGCTTTTGGAACTCTTCCATTGTTCTCGGAATTCTGCTGAAGTTTCAAAACGCTTTAGAAATCTTCCATTATTCTCAGAATTCTGCTGAAGTTTAAAAATGCTTTGGTACTCTTCCATTGTTCTCAGAATTCCAATGAAGCTTAAAAATGCTTTGGAACTCTTCCATTGTTCTCGGAATTCTGCTGAAGTTTAAAAATGCTTTGGAACTCTTCCATTGTTCTGGGAATTTGGCTGAAGTTTAACAATGCTTTGGAACTCTTCCTATGTTCTGGGAGTTCTGCTGAAGTTTAGAAATGCTTTGGAACTCTTCCATTGTTCTCGGAATTCCGCTGATGTTTAACAATGCTTTAGAACTCTTCCATTGTTCTCGGAATTCCGCTGATGTTTAACAATGCTCTGGAACTCTTCCATTGTTCTCGGTATTCCGCTGTAGCTTAAAAATGTACTGGAACTCTTCCATTGTTCTCGGAATTCCGCTGAAGTTTTACAATGCTTTGGAACTCATCCATTGTTCTCGTAACACTGTTGATGTTTAATAATGCTTTTGGAACTCTTCCATTGTGCTCGGAGTTCTGCTGAAGTTTAAAAATGCTTTGGAACTCTTCCTATGTTCTGGGAGTTCTGCTGAAGTTTAAAAATGCTTTGGAACTCTTCCATTGTTCTCGCAATTCCGCTGATGTTAAACAATGCTTTAGAACTCTTCCATTCTTCTCAGAATTCCGATGATGTTTAACAATGCTTTGGAACTCTACCATTGTTCTCGGAATTCTGCTGAAGTTTCAAAATGCTTTGGAACTCTTCCATTGTTCTGGGAATTCGGCTGAAGTTTAAAAATGCTTTGGAACTCTTCCTAAATTCTGGGAGTTCTGCTGAAGTTTAAAAATGCTTTGGAACTCTTCCATTGTTCTGGGAATTTGGCTGAAGTTTAACAATGCTTTGGAACTCTTCCTATGTTCTGGGAGTTCTGCTGAAGTTTAGAAATGCTTTGGAACTCTTCCATTGTTCTCGGAATTCCGCTGATGTTTAACAATGCTTTAGAACTCTTCCATTGTTCTCGGAATTCCGCTGATGTTTAACAATGCTTTGGAACTCTTCCATTGTTCTCGGTATTCCGCTGTAGCTTAAAAATGCACTGGAACTCTTCCATTGTTCTGGGAATTCGGCTGACGTTTAAAAATGCTTTGGAACTCTTTCATTGTTCTTGGAATTCCGCTGTAGTTTAAAAATGCATTGGAACTCTTCCACTGTTCTCGGAATTCCGCTGAAGTTTTAGAATGCTTTGGAATTCTTCCATTGTTCTCGGAATTCCGCTAATGTTTAACAATGCTTTGGAACTCTTCCATTGTTCTCGGAATTCCGATGTAGTTTAAAAATGCTTTGGAACTCTTTCATTGTTCTCGGAATTTCGCTGAAATTTAGCCATGCTTTGGAACTCTTCCATTGTTCTCGGAATTCCGCTGAAGTTTAAAAATGCTTTGGAACTCTTCCATTGTTCTCGGAATTCTGCTGAAGTTTCAAAAAGATTTGGAACTATTCCATTGTTCTCAGAATTCCGCTAACATTTAACAATGCTTTGGAACTCTTCCATTGTTCTCGGAATTCCGCTGATGTTTAATAATGCTTTTGGAACTCTTCCATTCTTCTCGGTATTCTGCTGATGTTTATCAAACCTATGGAAATTTTCCATTGTTCTCGGAATTCTGTTGATGTTTAATAATGCTTTTGGAACTCTTCCATTGTTCTCGGAATTCTGCTGAAGTTTCAAAACGCTTTAGAAATCTTCCATTATTCTCAGAATTCTGCTGAAGTTTAAAAATGCTTTGGTACTCTTCCATTGTTCTCAGAATTCCAATGAAGCTTAAAAATGCTTTGGAACTCTTCAATTTTTCTCAGAATTACGCTAAAGTTTAAAAATGCTTTGGAACTCCTCCATTGTTCTCGGAATTCTGCTGAAGTTTAAAAATGCTTTGGAACTCTTCCATTGCTCTGGGAATTCGGCTGAAGTTTAAAAATGCTTTGGAACTCTTCCTATGTTCTGGGATTTCTGCTGAAGTTTAAAAATGCTTTGGAACTCTTCCATTGTTCTCGGAATTCCGCTGATGTTTAACAATGCTTTAGAACTCTTCCATTGTTCTAGGAATTCCGCTGATGTTTAACAATGCTTTGGAACTCTTGCATTGTTCTCGGAATTCCGCTGTAGCTTAAAAATGCACTGGAACTCTTCCATTGTTCTGGGAATTCGGCTGACGTTTAAAAATGCTTTGGAACTCTTTCATTGTTCTTGGAATTCCGCTGTAGTTTAAAAATGCATTGGAACTCTTCCACTGTTCTCGGAATTCCGCTGAAGTTTTAGAATGCTTTGGAATTCTTCCATTGTTCTCGGAATTCCGCTAATGTTTAACAATGCTTTGGAACTCTTCCATTGTTCTCGGAATTCCGATGTAGTTTAAAAATGCTTTGGAACTCTTTCATTGTTCTCGGAATTCCGCTGAAATTTAGCCATGCTTTGGAACTCTTCCATTGTTCTCGGAATTCCGCTGAAGTTTAAAAATGCTTTGGAACTCTTCCATTGTTCTCGGAATTCCGCTGATGTTTAATAATGCTTTTGGAACTCTTCCATTCTTCTCGGTATTCTGCTGATGTTTATCAAACCTATGGAAATTTTCCATTGTTCTCGGAATTCTGTTGATGTTTAATAATGCTTTTGGAACTCTTCCATTGTTCTCGGAATTCTGCTGAAGTTTCAAAACGCTTTAGAAATCTTCCATTATTCTCAGAATTCTGCTGAAGTTTAAAAATGCTTTGGTACTCTTCCATTGTTCTCAGAATTCCAATGAAGCTTAAAAATGCTTTGGAACTCTTCAATTTTTCTCAGAATTACGCTAAAGTTTAAAAATGCTTTGGAACTCCTCCATTGTTCTCGGAATTCTGCTGAAGTTTAAAAATGCTTTGGAACTCTTCCATTGCTCTGGGAATTCGGCTGAAGTTTAAAAATGCTTTGGAACTCTTCCTATGTTCTGGGATTTCTGCTGAAGTTTAAAAATGCTTTGGAACTCTTCCATTGTTCTCGGAATTCCGCTGATGTTTAACAATGCTTTAGAACTCTTCCATTGTTCTAGGAATTCCGCTGATGTTTAACAATGCTTTGGAACTCTTGCATTGTTCTCGGAATTCCGCTGTAGTTTAAAAATGCACTGGAACTCTTCCATTGTTCTCGGAATTCCACTGAAGTTTTACAATGCTTTGGAACTCTTCCATTTTTCTCTGAATTCTGCTGAAGTTTCAAAATGCTTTGGAACTCTTCCATTGTTCTCGGAATTCCGCTGATGTTTAACGATGCTTTGGAACTCTTCCATTGTTCTCGGAATTCCGCTGTAGTTTAAAAATGCTTTGGAACTGTTTCATTGTTCTCGGAATTCCGCTGAAGTTTAGCCATGCTTTGGAACTCTTCCATTGTTCTCGGAATTCCACTGAAGTTTAAAAATGCTTTGGAACTCCTCCATTGTTCTCGGAATTCTGCTGAAGTTTAAAAATGCTTTGGAACTCTTCCATTGTTCTCGGAATTCCGCTGATGTTTAACAATGCTTTAGAACTCTTCCATTGTTCTCGGAATTCCGCTGATGTTTAACAATGCTTTGGAACTCTTGCATTGTTCTCGGAATTCCGCTGCAGTTTAAAAATGCACTGGAACTCTTCCATTGTTCTCGGAATTCCGCTGAGGTTTTACAATGCTTTGGAACTCATCCATTGTTCTTGTAACTCTGTTGATGTTTAATAATGCTTTTGGAACTCTTCCATTGTGCTCGGAGTTCTGCTGAAGTTTAAAAAAGCTTTGGAACTATTCCATTGTTCTCAGAATTCTGTTGATGTTTAATAATGCTTTTGGAACTCTTCCATTGGCCTCGGATTTCTGCTGAAGTTTAAAAATGCTTTGGAACTCTTCCATTCTTCTCGGTATTCTGCTGATGTTTATCAAACCTTTGGAACTCTTCCATTGTTCTCAGAATTCTGTTGATGTTTAATAATGCTTTTGGAACTCTTCCATTGTTCTCGGAATTCTGCTGAAGTTTCAAAATGCTTTAGAAATCTTCCCTTGTTCTCGGAATTCTGCTGAAGTTTAACAATGCTTTGGAACTCTTCCATTATTCTCAGAATTCTGCTGAAGTTTAAAAATGCTTTGGTACTGTTCCATTGTTCTCAGAATTCCAATGAAGCTTAAAAATGCTTTGGAACTCTTCAATTTTTCTCAGAATCACGCTGAAGTTTAGCCATGCTTTGGAACTCTTCCATTGTTCTCGGAATTCCGCTGAAGTTTAAAAATGCTTTGGAACTCTTCCATTGTTATCGGATTTCTGCTGAAGTTTAAAGAAGATTTGGAACTATTCCATTGTTCTCAGAATTCCGCTAATATTTAACAATGCTTTGGAACTCTTCCATTGTTCTCGGAATTCCGCTGATGTTTAATAATGCTTTTGGAACTCTTCCATTGTGCTCGGAATTCTGCTGAAGTTTAAAAATGCTTTGGAACTCTTCCATTGTTCTCGGAATTCCGCTAATGTTTATCAAACCTATGGATCTCTTTCATTGTTCTCGGAATTCGGCTGTAGATTAAAAATGCTTTGGAACTCTTCCATTGTTCTCGGAATTCCGATAATATTTAACAATGCTTTGGAACTCTTCCATGGTTCTCGGAATTCCGCTGTAGTTTAAAAATGCATTGGAACTCTTCCATTGTTCTCGGAATTCCGCTGAAGTTTTAGAATGCTTTTTAGCACTTCCATTTTTCTCGGAATTCTGCTGAAGTTTAAAATCGCTGTGGAACTCTTCCATTGTTCTCGGAATTCCGCTAATGTTTAACAATGCTTTTGGAACTCTTCCATTGTTCTCGGAATTCTGCTGAAGTTTCAAAACGCTTTAGAAATCTTCCATTATTCTCAGAATTCTGCTGAAGTTTAAAAATGCTTTGGTACTCTTCCATTGTTCTCAGAATTCCAATGAAGCTTAAAAATGCTTTGGAACTCTTCCATTGTTCTCGGAATTCTGCTGAAGTTTAAAAATGCTTTGGAACTCTTCCATTGTTCTGGGAATTTGGCTGAAGTTTAACAATGCTTTGGAACTCTTCCTATGTTCTGGGAGTTCTGCTGAAGTTTAGAAATGCTTTGGAACTCTTCCATTGTTCTCGGAATTCCGCTGATGTTTAACAATGCTTTAGAACTCTTCCATTGTTCTCGGAATTCCGCTGATGTTTAACAATGCTCTGGAACTCTTCCATTGTTCTCGGTATTCCGCTGTAGCTTAAAAATGTACTGGAACTCTTCCATTGTTCTCGGAATTCCGCTGAAGTTTTACAATGCTTTGGAACTCATCCATTGTTCTCGTAACACTGTTGATGTTTAATAATGCTTTTGGAACTCTTCCATTGTGCTCGGAGTTCTGCTGAAGTTTAAAAATGCTTTGGAACTCTTCCTATGTTCTGGGAGTTCTGCTGAAGTTTAAAAATGCTTTGGAACTCTTCCATTGTTCTCGCAATTCCGCTGATGTTAAACAATGCTTTAGAACTCTTCCATTCTTCTCGGAATTCCGATGATGTTTAACAATGCTTTGGAACTCTTCCATTGTTCTCGGAATTCTGCTGAAGTTTCAAAATGCTTTGGAACTCTTCCATTGTTCTGGGAATTCGGCTGAAGTTTAAAAATGCTTTGGAACTCTTCCTAAATTCTGGGAGTTCTGCTGAAGTTTAAAAATGCATTGGAACTCTTCCATTGTTCTCGGAATTCCGCTGATGTTTAACAATGCTTTAGAACTCTTCCATTGTTCTCAGAATTCCGATGATGTTTAACAATGCTTTGGAACTCTTTCATTGTTCTCGGAATTCCGCTGTAGTTTAAAAATGCATTGGAACTCTTCCACTGTTCTCGGAATTCTGCTGAAGTTTAAAAATGCTTTGGAACTCTTCCATCGTTCTCGGAATTCCGCTAATGTTTATCAAACCTATGGAACTCTTTCATTGTTGTCGGAATTCCGCTGTAGTTTAAAAATGCTTTGGAACTCTTCCATTGTTCTCGGAATTCCGATAATATTTAACAATGCTTTGGAACTCTTCCATTTTTCTCGGAATTCTGCTGAAGTTTAAAAACGCTTTGGAACTCTTCCATTGTTCTCGGAATTCCGCTAATGTTTAACAATGCTTTGGAACTCTTTCATTGTTCTCGGAATTCAACTGAAGTTTAGCCATGCTTTGGAACTCTTCCATTGTTCTCTGAATTCCGCTGAAGTTTAAAAATGCTTTGGAACTCTTCCATTGTTCTCGGAATTCCGCTAATGTTTAACAATGCTTTGGAACTCTTTCATTGTTCTCGGAATTCAACTGAAGTTTAGCCATGCTTTGGAACTCTTCCATTGTTCTCTGAATTCCGCTGAAGTTTAAAAATGCTTTGGAACTCTTCCATTGTTCTCGGAATTCTGCTGAAGTTTAAAAATGCTTTGGAACTCTTCCATTGTTCTCGGAATTCCGCTAATGTTTATCAAACCTATGGAACTCTTTCATTGTTCTCGGAATTCGGCTGTAGTTTAAAAATGCTTTGGAACTCTTCCATTGTTCTCGGAATTCTGATAATATTTAACAATGCTTTGGAACTCTTCCATGGTTCTCGGAATTCCGCTGTAGTTTAAAAATGCACTGGAACTCTTCCATTGTTCTCGGAATTCCGCTGAAGTTTTAGAATGCTTTTTAACACTTCCATTTTTCTCGGAATTCTGCTGAAGTTTAAAATCGCTGTGGAACTCTTCCATTGTTCTCGGAATTCCGCTAATGTTTAACAATGCTTTTGGAACTCTTCCATTGTTCTCGGAATTCTGCTGAAGTTTCAAAACGCTTTAGAAATCTTCCATTATTCTCAGAATTCTGCTGAAGTTTAAAAATGCTTTGGTACTCTTCCATTGTTCTCAGAATTCCAATGAAGCTTAAAAATGCTTTGGAACTCTTCCATTGTTCTCGGAATTCTGCTGAAGTTTAAAAATGCTTTGGAACTCTTCCATTGTTCTGGGAATTTGGCTGAAGTTTAACAATGCTTTGGAACTCTTCCTATGTTCTGGGAGTTCTGCTGAAGTTTAGAAATGCTTTGGATCTCTTCCATTGTTCTCGGAATTCCGCTGATGTTTAACAATGCTTTAGAACTCTTCCATTGTTCTCGGAATTCCGCTGATGTTTAACAATGCTCTGGAACTCTTCCATTGTTCTCGGTATTCCGCTGTAGCTTCAAAATGCACTGGAACTCTTCCATTGTTCTAGGAATTCCGCTGAAGTTTTACAATGCTTTGGAACTCATCCATTGTTCTCGTAACACTGTTGATGTTTAATAATGCTTTTGGAACTCTTCCATTGTGCTCGGAGTTCTGCTGAAGTTTAAAAATGCTTTGGAACTCTTCCTATGTTCTGGGAGTTCTGCTGAAGTTTAAAAATGCTTTGGAACTCTTCCATTGTTCTCGGAATTCCGATGATGTTTAACAATGCTTTGGAACTCTTCCATTGTTCTCGGAATTCTGCTGAAGTTTCAAAATGCTTTGGAACTCTTCCATTGTTCTGGGAATTCGGCTGAAGTTTAAAAATGCTTTGGAACTCTTCCTAAATTCTGGGAGTTCTGCTGAAGTTTAAAAATGCATTGGAACTCTTCCATTGTTCTCGGAATTCCGCTGATGTTTAACAATGCTTTAGAACTCTTCCATTGTTCTCAGAATTCCGATGATGTTTAACAATGCTTTGGAACTCTTTCATTGTTCTCGGAATTCCGCTGTAGTTTAAAAATGCATTGGAACGCTTCCACTGTTCTCGGAATTCCGCTGAAGTTTTAGAATGCTTTGGAATTCTTCCATTGTTCTCGGAATTCCGCTAATGTTTAACAATGCTTTGGAACTCTTCCATTGTTCTCGGAATTCCGATGTAGTTTAAAAATGCTTTGGAACTCTTTCATTGTTCTCGGAATTCCGCTGAAGTTTAGCCATGCTTTGGAACTCTTCCATTGTTCTCGGAATTCCGCTGAAGTTTAAAAATGCTTTGGAACTCTTCCATTGTTCTCGGAATTCTGCTGAAGTTTCAAAAAGATTTGGAACTATTCCATTGTTCTCGGAATTCCGCTAATGTTTAACAATGCTTTGGAACTCTTCCATTGTTCTCGGAATTCCGATGTAGTTTAAAAATGCTTTGGAACTCTTTCATTGTTCTCGGAATTCCGCTGAAGTTTAGCCATGCTTTGGAACTCTTCCATTGTTCTCGGAATTCCGCTGAAGTTTAAAAATGCTTTGGAACTCTTCCATTGTTCTCGGAATTCTGCTGAAGTTTCAAAAAGATTTGGAACTATTCCATTGTTCTCAGAATTCCGCTAACATTTAACAATGCTTTGGAACTCTTCCATTGTTCTCGGAATTCTGCTGAAGTTTCAAAAAGATTTGGAACTATTCCATTGTTCTCGGAATTCCGCTAATGTTTAACAATGCTTTGGAACTCTTCCATTGTTCTCGGAATTCCGATGTAGTTTAAAAATGCTTTGGAACTCTTTCATTGTTCTCGGAATTCCGCTGAAGTTTAGCCATGCTTTGGAACTCTTCCATTGTTCTCGGAATTCCGCTGAAGTTTAAAAATGCTTTGGAACTCTTCCATTGTTCTCGGAATTCTGCTGAAGTTTCAAAAAGATTTGGAACTATTCCATTGTTCTCAGAATTCCGCTAACATTTAACAATGCTTTGGAACTCTTCCATTGTTCTCGGAATTCCGCTGATGTTTAATAATGCTTTTGGAACTCTTCCATTGTTCTCAGAATTCTGCTAATGTTTAACAATGCTTTGGAACTCATCCATTGTTCTCGGAATTCTGTTCATGTTTAATAATGCTTTTGGAACTCTTCCATTGTGCTCGGAATTCTGCTGAAGTTTAAAAATGCTTTGGAACTCTTTCATTGTTCTCGGAATTCCGCTGTAGTTTAAAAATGCTTTGGAACTCTTCCATTGTTCTCGGAATTCCGATAATATTTAACAATGCTTTGGAACTCTTCCATTTTTCTCGGAATTCTGCTGAAGTTTAAAAACGCTTTGGAACTCTTCCATTGTTCTCGGAATTCCGCTAATGTTTAACAATGCTTTGGAACTCTTTCATTGTTCTCGGAATTCAACTGAAGTTTAGCCATGCTTTGGAACTCTTCCATTGTTCTCTGAATTCCGCTGAAGTTTAAAAATGCTTTGGAACTCTTCCATTGTTCTCGGAATTCTGCTGAAGTTTAAAAATGCTTTGGAACTCTTCCATTGTTCTCGGAATTCCGCTAATGTTTATCAAACCTATGGAACTCTTTCATTGTTCTCGGAATTCGGCTGTAGTTTAAAAATGCTTTGGAACTCTTCCATTGTTCTCGGAATTCCGATAATATTTAACAATGCTTTGGAACTCTTCCATGGTTCTCGGAATTCCGCTGTAGTTTAAAAATGCATTGGAACTCTTCCATTGTTCTCGGAATTCCGCTGAAGTTTTAGAATGCTTTTTAACACTTCCATTTTTCTCGGAATTCTGCTGAAGTTTAAAATCGCTGTGGAACTCTTCCATTGTTCTCGGAATTCCGCTAATGTTTAACAATGCTTTTGGAACTCTTCCATTGTTCTCGGAATTCTGCTGAAGTTTCAAAACGCTTTAGAAATCTTCCATTATTCTCAGAATTCTGCTGAAGTTTAAAAATGCTTTGGTACTCTTCCATTGTTCTCAGAATTCCAATGAAGCTTAAAAATGCTTTGGAACTCTTCCATTGTTCTCGGAATTCTGCTGAAGTTTAAAAATGCTTTGGAACTCTTCCATTGTTCTGGGAATTTGGCTGAAGTTTAACAATGCTTTGGAACTCTTCCTATGTTCTGGGAGTTCTGCTGAAGTTTAGAAATGCTTTGGAACTCTTCCATTGTTCTCGGAATTCCGCTGATGTTTAACAATGCTTTAGAACTCTTCCATTGTTCTCGGAATTCCGCTGATGTTTAACAATGCTCTGGAACTCTTCCATTGTTCTCGGTATTCCGTTGTAGCTTAAAAATGCACTGGAACTCTTCCATTGTTCTCGGAATTCCGCTGAAGTTTTACAATGCTTTGGAACTCATCCATTGTTCTCGTAACACTGTTGATGTTTAATAATGCTTTTGGAACTCTTCCATTGTGCTCGGAGTTCTGCTGAAGTTTAAAAATGCTTTGGAACTCTTCCTATGTTCTGGGAGTTCTGCTGAAGTTTAAAAATGCTTTGGAACTCTTCCATTGTTCTCGCAATTCCGCTGATGTTAAACAATGCTTTAGAACTCTTCCATTGTTCTCGGAATTCCAATGATGTTTAACAATGCTTTGGAACTCTTCCCTTGTTCTCGGAATTCTGCTGAAGTTTCAAAATGCTTTGGAACTCTTCCATTGTTCTGGGAATTCGGCTGAAGTTTAAAAATGCTTTGGAACTCTTCCTAAATTCTGGGAGTTCTGCTGAAGTTTAAAAATGCATTGGAACTCTTCCATTGTTCTCGGAATTCCGCTGATGTTTAACAATGCTTTAGAACTCTTCCATTGTTCTCAGAATTCCGATGATGTTTAACAATGCTTTGGAACTCTTTCATTGTTCTCGGAATTCAACTGAAGTTTAGCCATGCTTTGGAACTCTTCCATTGTTCTCTGAATTCCGCTGAAGTTTAAAAATGCTTTGGAACTCTTCCATTGTTCTCGGAATTCCGCTAATGTTTAACAATGCTTTGGAACTCTTTCATTGTTCTCGGAATTCAACTGAAGTTTAGCCATGCTTTGGAACTCTTCCATTGTTCTCTGAATTCCGCTGAAGTTTAAAAATGCTTTGGAACTCTTCCATTGTTCTCGGAATTCTGCTGAAGTTTAAAAATGCTTTGGAACTCTTCCATTGTTCTCGGAATTCCGCTAATGTTTATCAAACCTATGGAACTCTTTCATTGTTCTCGGAATTCGGCTGTAGTTTAAAAATGCTTTGGAACTCTTCCATTGTTCTCGGAATTCTGATAATATTTAACAATGCTTTGGAACTCTTCCATGGTTCTCGGAATTCCGCTGTAGTTTAAAAATGCACTGGAACTCTTCCATTGTTCTCGGAATTCCGCTGAAGTTTTAGAATGCTTTTTAACACTTCCATTTTTCTCGGAATTCTGCTGAAGTTTAAAATCGCTGTGGAACTCTTCCATTGTTCTCGGAATTCCGCTAATGTTTAACAATGCTTTTGGAACTCTTCCATTGTTCTCGGAATTCTGCTGAAGTTTCAAAACGCTTTAGAAATCTTCCATTATTCTCAGAATTCTGCTGAAGTTTAAAAATGCTTTGGTACTCTTCCATTGTTCTCAGAATTCCAATGAAGCTTAAAAATGCTTTGGAACTCTTCCATTGTTCTCGGAATTCTGCTGAAGTTTAAAAATGCTTTGGAACTCTTCCATTGTTCTGGGAATTTGGCTGAAGTTTAACAATGCTTTGGAACTCTTCCTATGTTCTGGGAGTTCTGCTGAAGTTTAGAAATGCTTTGGATCTCTTCCATTGTTCTCGGAATTCCGCTGATGTTTAACAATGCTTTAGAACTCTTCCATTGTTCTCGGAATTCCGCTGATGTTTAACAATGCTCTGGAACTCTTCCATTGTTCTCGGTATTCCGCTGTAGCTTCAAAATGCACTGGAACTCTTCCATTGTTCTAGGAATTCCGCTGAAGTTTTACAATGCTTTGGAACTCATCCATTGTTCTCGTAACACTGTTGATGTTTAATAATGCTTTTGGAACTCTTCCATTGTGCTCGGAGTTCTGCTGAAGTTTAAAAATGCTTTGGAACTCTTCCTATGTTCTGGGAGTTCTGCTGAAGTTTAAAAATGCTTTGGAACTCTTCCATTGTTCTCGGAATTCCGATGATGTTTAACAATGCTTTGGAACTCTTCCATTGTTCTCGGAATTCTGCTGAAGTTTCAAAATGCTTTGGAACTCTTCCATTGTTCTGGGAATTCGGCTGAAGTTTAAAAATGCTTTGGAACTCTTCCTAAATTCTGGGAGTTCTGCTGAAGTTTAAAAATGCATTGGAACTCTTCCATTGTTCTCGGAATTCCGCTGATGTTTAACAATGCTTTAGAACTCTTCCATTGTTCTCAGAATTCCGATGATGTTTAACAATGCTTTGGAACTCTTTCATTGTTCTCGGAATTCCGCTGTAGTTTAAAAATGCATTGGAACGCTTCCACTGTTCTCGGAATTCCGCTGAAGTTTTAGAATGCTTTGGAATTCTTCCATTGTTCTCGGAATTCCGCTAATGTTTAACAATGCTTTGGAACTCTTCCATTGTTCTCGGAATTCCGATGTAGTTTAAAAATGCTTTGGAACTCTTTCATTGTTCTCGGAATTCCGCTGAAGTTTAGCCATGCTTTGGAACTCTTCCATTGTTCTCGGAATTCCGCTGAAGTTTAAAAATGCTTTGGAACTCTTCCATTGTTCTCGGAATTCTGCTGAAGTTTCAAAAAGATTTGGAACTATTCCATTGTTCTCGGAATTCCGCTAATGTTTAACAATGCTTTGGAACTCTTCCATTGTTCTCGGAATTCCGATGTAGTTTAAAAATGCTTTGGAACTCTTTCATTGTTCTCGGAATTCCGCTGAAGTTTAGCCATGCTTTGGAACTCTTCCATTGTTCTCGGAATTCCGCTGAAGTTTAAAAATGTTTGGAACTCTTCCATTGTTCTCGGAATTCTGCTGAAGTTTCAAAAAGATTTGGAACTATTCCATTGTTCTCAGAATTCCGCTAACATTTAACAATGCTTTGGAACTCTTCCATTGTTCTCGGAATTCTGCTGAAGTTTCAAAAAGATTTGGAACTATTCCATTGTTCTCGGAATTCCGCTAATGTTTAACAATGCTTTGGAACTCTTCCATTGTTCTCGGAATTCCGATGTAGTTTAAAAATGCTTTGGAACTCTTTCATTGTTCTCGGAATTCCGCTGAAGTTTAGCCATGCTTTGGAACTCTTCCATTGTTCTCGGAATTCCGCTGAAGTTTAAAAATGCTTTGGAACTCTTCCATTGTTCTCGGAATTCTGCTGAAGTTTCAAAAAGATTTGGAACTATTCCATTGTTCTCAGAATTCCGCTAACATTTAACAATGCTTTGGAACTCTTCCATTGTTCTCGGAATTCCGCTGATGTTTAATAATGCTTTTGGAACTCTTCCATTGTTCTCAGAATTCTGCTAATGTTTAACAATGCTTTGGAACTCATCCATTGTTCTCGGAATTCTGTTCATGTTTAATAATGCTTTTGGAACTCTTCCATTGTGCTCGGAATTCTGCTGAAGTTTAAAAATGCTTTGGAACTCTTTCATTGTTCTCGGAATTCCGCTGTAGTTTAAAAATGCTTTGGAACTCTTCCATTGTTCTCGGAATTCCGATAATATTTAACAATGCTTTGGAACTCTTCCATTTTTCTCGGAATTCTGCTGAAGTTTAAAAACGCTTTGGAACTCTTCCATTGTTCTCGGAATTCCGCTAATGTTTAACAATGCTTTGGAACTCTTTCATTGTTCTCGGAATTCAACTGAAGTTTAGCCATGCTTTGGAACTCTTCCATTGTTCTCTGAATTCCGCTGAAGTTTAAAAATGCTTTGGAACTCTTCCATTGTTCTCGGAATTCTGCTGAAGTTTAAAAATGCTTTGGAACTCTTCCATTGTTCTCGGAATTCCGCTAATGTTTATCAAACCTATGGAACTCTTTCATTGTTCTCGGAATTCGGCTGTAGTTTAAAAATGCTTTGGAACTCTTCCATTGTTCTCGGAATTCCGATAATATTTAACAATGCTTTGGAACTCTTCCATGGTTCTCGGAATTCCGCTGTAGTTTAAAAATGCATTGGAACTCTTCCATTGTTCTCGGAATTCCGCTGAAGTTTTAGAATGCTTTTTAACACTTCCATTTTTCTCGGAATTCTGCTGAAGTTTAAAATCGCTGTGGAACTCTTCCATTGTTCTCGGAATTCCGCTAATGTTTAACAATGCTTTTGGAACTCTTCCATTGTTCTCGGAATTCTGCTGAAGTTTCAAAACGCTTTAGAAATCTTCCATTATTCTCAGAATTCTGCTGAAGTTTAAAAATGCTTTGGTACTCTTCCATTGTTCTCAGAATTCCAATGAAGCTTAAAAATGCTTTGGAACTCTTCCATTGTTCTCGGAATTCTGCTGAAGTTTAAAAATGCTTTGGAACTCTTCCATTGTTCTGGGAATTTGGCTGAAGTTTAACAATGCTTTGGAACTCTTCCTATGTTCTGGGAGTTCTGCTGAAGTTTAGAAATGCTTTGGAACTCTTCCATTGTTCTCGGAATTCCGCTGATGTTTAACAATGCTTTAGAACTCTTCCATTGTTCTCGGAATTCCGCTGATGTTTAACAATGCTCTGGAACTCTTCCATTGTTCTCGGTATTCCGTTGTAGCTTAAAAATGCACTGGAACTCTTCCATTGTTCTCGGAATTCCGCTGAAGTTTTACAATGCTTTGGAACTCATCCATTGTTCTCGTAACACTGTTGATGTTTAATAATGCTTTTGGAACTCTTCCATTGTGCTCGGAGTTCTGCTGAAGTTTAAAAATGCTTTGGAACTCTTCCTATGTTCTGGGAGTTCTGCTGAAGTTTAAAAATGCTTTGGAACTCTTCCATTGTTCTCGCAATTCCGCTGATGTTAAACAATGCTTTAGAACTCTTCCATTGTTCTCGGAATTCCAATGATGTTTAACAATGCTTTGGAACTCTTCCCTTGTTCTCGGAATTCTGCTGAAGTTTCAAAATGCTTTGGAACTCTTCCATTGTTCTGGGAATTCGGCTGAAGTTTAAAAATGCTTTGGAACTCTTCCTAAATTCTGGGAGTTCTGCTGAAGTTTAAAAATGCATTGGAACTCTTCCATTGTTCTCGGAATTCCGCTGATGTTTAACAATGCTTTAGAACTCTTCCATTGTTCTCAGAATTCCGATGATGTTTAACAATGCTTTGGAACTCTTTCATTGTTCTCGGAATTCAACTGAAGTTTAGCCATGCTTTGGAACTCTTCCATTGTTCTCTGAATTCCGCTGAAGTTTAAAAATGCTTTGGAACTCTTCCATTGTTCTCGGAATTCCGCTAATGTTTAACAATGCTTTGGAACTCTTTCATTGTTCTCGGAATTCAACTGAAGTTTAGCCATGCTTTGGAACTCTTCCATTGTTCTCTGAATTCCGCTGAAGTTTAAAAATGCTTTGGAACTCTTCCATTGTTCTCGGAATTCTGCTGAAGTTTAAAAATGCTTTGGAACTCTTCCATTGTTCTCGGAATTCCGCTAATGTTTATCAAACCTATGGAACTCTTTCATTGTTCTCGGAATTCGGCTGTAGTTTAAAAATGCTTTGGAACTCTTCCATTGTTCTCGGAATTCTGATAATATTTAACAATGCTTTGGAACTCTTCCATGGTTCTCGGAATTCCGCTGTAGTTTAAAAATGCATTGGAACTCTTCCATTGTTCTCGGAATTCCGCTGAAGTTTTAGAATGCTTTTTAACACTTCCATTTTTCTCGGAATTCTGCTGAAGTTTAAAATCGCTGTGGAACTCTTCCATTGTTCTCGGAATTCCGCTAATGTTTAACAATGCTTTTGGAACTCTTCCATTGTTCTCGGAATTCTGCTGAAGTTTCAAAACGCTTTAGAAATCTTCCATTATTCTCAGAATTCTGCTGAAGTTTAAAAATGCTTTGGTACTCTTCCATTGTTCTCAGAATTCCAATGAAGCTTAAAAATGCTTTGGAACTCTTCCATTGTTCTCGGAATTCTGCTGAAGTTTAAAAATGCTTTGGAACTCTTCCATTGTTCTGGGAATTTGGCTGAAGTTTAACAATGCTTTGGAACTCTTCCTATGTTCTGGGAGTTCTGCTGAAGTTTAGAAATGCTTTGGATCTCTTCCATTGTTCTCGGAATTCCGCTGATGTTTAACAATGCTTTAGAACTCTTCCATTGTTCTCGGAATTCCGCTGATGTTTAACAATGCTCTGGAACTCTTCCATTGTTCTCGGTATTCCGCTGTAGCTTAAAAATGCACTGGAACTCTTCCATTGTTCTCGGAATTCCGCTGAAGTTTTACAATGCTTTGGAACTCATCCATTGTTCTCGTAACACTGTTGATGTTTAATAATGCTTTTGGAACTCTTCCATTGTGCTCGGAGTTCTGCTGAAGTTTAAAAATGCTTTGGAACTCTTCCTATGTTCTGGGAGTTCTGCTGAAGTTTAAAAATGCTTTGGAACTCTTCCATTGTTCTCGCAATTCTGCTGATGTTAAACAATGCTTTAGAACTCTTCCATTGTTCTCGGAATTCCGATGATGTTTAACAATGCTTTGGAACTCTTCCATTGTTCTCGGAATTCTGCTGAAGTTTCAAAATGCTTTGGAACTCTTCCATTGTTCTGGGAATTCGGCTGAAGTTTAAAAATGCTTTGGAACTCTTCCTAAATTCTGGGAGTTCTGCTGAAGTTTAAAAATGCATTGGAACTCTTCCATTGTTCTCGGAATTCCACTGATGTTTAACAATGCTTTAGAACTCTTCCATTGTTCTCAGAATTCCGATGATGTTTAACAATGCTTTGGAACTCTTTCATTGTTCTCGGAATTCCGCTGTAGTTTAAAAATGCATTGGAACGCTTCCACTGTTCTCGGAATTCCGCTGAAGTTTTAGAATGCTTTGGAATTCTTCCATTGTTCTCGGAATTCCGCTAATGTTTAACAATGCTTTGGAACTCTTCCATTGTTCTCGGAATTCCGATGTAGTTTAAAAATGCTTTGGAACTCTTTCATTGTTCTCGGAATTCCGCTGAAGTTTAGCCATGCTTTGGAACTCTTCCATTGTTCTCAGAATTCCGCTGAAGTTTAAAAATGCTTTGGAACTCTTCCATTGTTCTCGGAATTCTGCTGAAGTTTCAAAAAGATTTGGAACTATTCCATTGTTCTCGGAATTCCGCTAATGTTTAACAATGCTTTGGAACTCTTCCATTGTTCTCGGAATTCCGATGTAGTTTAAAAATGCTTTGGAACTCTTTCATTGTTCTCGGAATTCCGCTGAAGTTTAGCCATGCTTTGGAACTCTTCCATTGTTCTCGGAATTCCGCTGAAGTTTAAAAATGCTTTGGAACTCTTCCATTGTTCTCGGAATTCTGCTGAAGTTTCAAAAAGATTTGGAACTATTCCATTGTTCTCAGAATTCCGCTAACATTTAACAATGCTTTGGAACTCTTCCATTGTTCTCGGAATTCTGCTGAAGTTTCAAAAAGATTTGGAACTATTCCATTGTTCTCGGAATTCCGCTAATGTTTAACAATGCTTTGGAACTCTTCCATTGTTCTCGGAATTCCGATGTAGTTTAAAAATGCTTTGGAACTCTTTCATTGTTCTCGGAATTCCGCTGAAGTTTAGCCATGCTTTGGAACTCTTCCATTGTTCTCGGAATTCCGCTGAAGTTTAAAAATGCTTTGGAACTCTTCCATTGTTCTCGGAATTCTGCTGAAGTTTCAAAAAGATTTGGAACTATTCCATTGTTCTCAGAATTCCGCTAGCATTTATCAATGCTTTGGAACTCTTCCATTGTTCTCGGAATTCCGCTGATGTTTAATAATGCTTTTGGAACTCTTCCATTGTTCTCAGAATTCTGCTAATGTTTAACAATGCTTTGGAACTCATCCATTGTTCTCGGAATTCTGTTCATGTTTAATAATGCTTTTGGAACTCTTCCATTGTGCTCGGAATTCTGCTGAAGTTTAAAAATGCTTTGGAACTCTTTCATTGTTCTCGGAATTCCGCTGTAGTTTAAAAATGCTTTGGAACTCTTCCATTGTTCTCGGAATTCCGATAATATTTAACAATGCTTTGGAACTCTTCCATTTTTCTCGGAATTCTGCTGAAGTTTAAAAACGCTTTGGAACTCTTCCATTGTTCTCGGAATTCCGCTAATGTTTAACAATGCTTTGGAACTCTTTCATTGTTCTCGGAATTCAACTGAAGTTTAGCCATGCTTTGGAACTCTTCCATTGTTCTCTGAATTCCGCTGAAGTTTAAAAATGCTTTGGAACTCTTCCATTGTTCTCGGAATTCCGCTAATGTTTAACAATGCTTTGGAACTCTTTCATTGTTCTCGGAATTCAACTGAAGTTTAGCCATGCTTTGGAACTCTTCCATTGTTCTCTGAATTCCGCTGAAGTTTAAAAATGCTTTGGAACTCTTCCATTGTTCTCGGAATTCTGCTGAAGTTTAAAAATGCTTTGGAACTCTTCCATTGTTCTCGGAATTCCGCTAATGTTTATCAAACCTATGGAACTCTTTCATTGTTCTCGGAATTCGGCTGTAGTTTAAAAATGCTTTGGAACTCTTCCATTGTTCTCGGAATTCCGATAATATTTAACAATGCTTTGGAACTCTTCCATGGTTCTCGGAATTCCGCTGTAGTTTAAAAATGCATTGGAACTCTTCCATTGTTCTCGGAATTCCGCTGAAGTTTTAGAATGCTTTTTAACACTTCCATTTTTCTCGGAATTCTGCTGAAGTTTAAAATCGCTGTGGAACTCTTCCATTGTTCTCGGAATTCCGCTAATGTTTAACAATGCTTTTGGAACTCTTCCATTGTTCTCGGAATTCTGCTGAAGTTTCAAAACGCTTTAGAAATCTTCCATTATTCTCAGAATTCTGCTGAAGTTTAAAAATGCTTTGGTACTCTTCCATTGTTCTCAGAATTCCAATGAAGCTTAAAAATGCTTTGGAACTCTTCCATTGTTCTCGGAATTCTGCTGAAGTTTAAAAATGCTTTGGAACTCTTCCATTGTTCTGGGAATTTGGCTGAAGTTTAACAATGCTTTGGAACTCTTCCTATGTTCTGGGAGTTCTGCTGAAGTTTAGAAATGCTTTGGAACTCTTCCATTGTTCTCGGAATTCCGCTGATGTTTAACAATGCTTTAGAACTCTTCCATTGTTCTCGGAATTCCGCTGATGTTTAACAATGCTCTGGAACTCTTCCATTGTTCTCGGTATTCCGTTGTAGCTTAAAAATGCACTGGAACTCTTCCATTGTTCTCGGAATTCCGCTGAAGTTTTACAATGCTTTGGAACTCATCCATTGTTCTCGTAACACTGTTGATGTTTAATAATGCTTTTGGAACTCTTCCATTGTGCTCGGAGTTCTGCTGAAGTTTAAAAATGCTTTGGAACTCTTCCTATGTTCTGGGAGTTCTGCTGAAGTTTAAAAATGCTTTGGAACTCTTCCATTGTTCTCGCAATTCCGCTGATGTTAAACAATGCTTTAGAACTCTTCCATTGTTCTCGGAATTCCAATGATGTTTAACAATGCTTTGGAACTCTTCCCTTGTTCTCGGAATTCTGCTGAAGTTTCAAAATGCTTTGGAACTCTTCCATTGTTCTGGGAATTCGGCTGAAGTTTAAAAATGCTTTGGAACTCTTCCTAAATTCTGGGAGTTCTGCTGAAGTTTAAAAATGCATTGGAACTCTTCCATTGTTCTCGGAATTCCGCTGATGTTTAACAATGCTTTAGAACTCTTCCATTGTTCTCAGAATTCCGATGATGTTTAACAATGCTTTGGAACTCTTTCATTGTTCTCGGAATTCCGCTGTAGTTTAAAAATGCATTGGAACTCTTCCACTGTTCTCGGAATTCCGCTGAAGTTTTAGAATGCTTTGGAATTCTTCCATTGTTCTCGGAATTCCGCTAATGTTTAACAATGCTTTGGAACTCTTCCATTGTTCTCGGAATTCCGATGTAGTTTAAAAATGCTTTGGAACTCTTTCATTGTTCTCGGAATTCCGCTGAAGTTTAGCCATGCTTTGGAACTCTTCCATTGTTCTCGGAATTCCGCTGAAGTTTAAAAATGCTTTGGAACTCTTCCATTGTTCTCGGAATTCTGCTGAAGTTTCAAAAAGATTTGGAACTATTCCATTGTTCTCAGAATTCCGCTAACATTTAACAATGCTTTGGAACTCTTCCATTGTTCTCGGAATTCCGCTGATGTTTAATAATGCTTTTGGAACTCTTCCATTGTTCTCAGAATTCTGCTAATGTTTAACAATGCTTTGGAACTCATCCATTGTTCTCGGAATTCTGTTCATGTTTAATAATGCTTTTGGAACTCTTCCATTGTGCTCGGAATTCTGCTGAAGTTTAAAAATGCTTTGGAACTCTTCCATCGTTCTCGGAATTCCGCTAATGTTTATCAAACCTATGGAACTCTTTCATTGTTCTCGGAATTCCGCTGTAGTTTAAAAATGCTTTGGAACTCTTCCATTGTTCTCGGAATTCCGATAATATTTAACAATGCTTTGGAACTCTTCCATTTTTCTCGGAATTCTGCTGAAGTTTAAAAACGCTTTGGAACTCTTCCATTGTTCTCGGAATTCCGCTAATGTTTAACAATGCTTTGGAACTCTTTCATTGTTCTCGGAATTCAACTGAAGTTTAGCCATGCTTTGGAACTCTTCCATTGTTCTCTGAATTCCGCTGAAGTTTAAAAATGCTTTGTAACTCTTCCATTGTTCTTGGAATTCTGCTGAAGTTTAAAAAAGCTTTGGAACTATTCCATTGTTCTCAGAATTCTGTTGATGTTTAATAATGCTTTTGGAACTCTTCCATTGTGCTCGGATTTCTGCTGAAGTTTAAAAATGCTTTGGAACTCTTCCATTCTTCTCGGTATTCTGCTGATGTTTATCAAACCTATGGAACTTTTCCATTGTTCTCGGAATTCTGTTGATGTTTAATAATGCTTTTGGAACTCTTCCATTGTTCTCGGAATTCTGCTGAAGTTTCAAAACGCTTTAGAAATCTTCCCTTGTTCTCGGAATTCTGCTGAAGTTTAACAATGCTTTTAACTCTTCCATTATTCTCAGAATTCTGCTGAAGTTTAAAAATGCTTTGGTACTCTTCCATTGTTCTCAGAATTCCAATGAAGCTTAAAAATGCTTTGGAACTCGTCAATTTTTCTCAGAATTACGCTAAAGTTTAAAAATGCTTTGGAACTCCTCCATTGTTCTCGGAATTCGGCTGAAGTTTAAAAATGCTTTGGAACTCTTCCTATGTTCTGGGATTTCTGCTGAAGTTTAAAAATGCTTTGGAACTCTTCCATTGTTCTCGGAATTCCGCTGATGTTTAACAATGCTTTAGAACTCTTCCATTGTTCTCGGAATTCCGCTGATGTTTAACAATGCTTTGGAACTCTTGCATTGTTCTCGGAATTCCGCTGTAGTTTAAAAATGCACTGGAACTCTTCCATTTTTCTCTGAATTCTGCTGAAGTTTCAAAATGCTTTGGAACTCTTCCATTTTTCTCTGAATTCTGCTGAAGTTTCAAAATGCTTTGGAACTCTTCCATTGTTCTCGGAATTCCGCTGATGTTTAACGATGCTTTGGAACTCTTCCATTGTTCTCGGAATTCCGCTGTAGTTTAAAAATGCTTTGGAACTGTTTCATTGTTCTCGGAATTCCGCTGAAGTTTAGCCATGCTTTGGAACTCTTCCATTGTTCTCGGAATTCCACTGAAGTTTAAAAATGCTTTGGAACTCCTCCATTGTTCTCGGAATTCTGCTGAAGTTTAAAAATGCTTTGGAACTCTTCCATTGTTCTCGGAATTCCGCTGATGTTTAACAATGCTTTAGAACTCTTCCATTGTTCTCGGAATTCCGCTGATGTTTAACAATGCTTTGGAACTCTTGCATTGTTCTCGGAATTCCGCTGTAGTTTAAAAATGCACTGGAACTCTTCCATTGTTCTCGGAATTCCGCTGAAGTTTTACAATGCTTTGGAACTCATCCATTGTTCTTGTAACTCTGTTGATGTTTAATAATGCTTTTGGAACTCTTCCATTGTGCTCGGAGTTCTGCTGAAGTTTAAAAAAGCTTTGGAACTATTCCATTGTTCTCAGAATTCTGTTGATGTTTAATAATGCTTTTGGAACTCTTCCATTGGCCTCGGATTTCTTCTGAAGTTTAAAAATGCTTTGGAACTCTTCCATTGTTCTCGGAATTCTGCTGAAGTTTCAAAATGCTTTAGAAATCTTCCCTTGTTCTCGGAATTCTGCTGAAGTTTAACAATGCTTTGGAACTCTTCCATTATTCTCAGAATTCTGCTGAAGTTTAAAAATGCTTTGGTACTGTTCCATTGTTCTCAGAATTCCAATGAAGCTTAAAAATGCTTTGGAACTCTTCAATTTTTCTCAGAATCACGCTGAAGTTTAGCCATGCTTTGGAACTCTTCCATTGTTCTCGGAATTCCGCTGAAGTTTAAAAATGCTTTGGAACTCTTCCATTGTTATCGGATTTCTGCTGAAGTTTAAAGAAGATTTGGAACTATTCCATTGTTCTCAGAATTCCGCTAATATTTAACAATGCTTTGGAACTCTTCCATTGTTCTCGGAATTTCGCTGATGTTTAATAATGCTTTTGGAACTCTTCCATTGTTCTCGGAATTCTGCTAATGTTTAACAATGCTTTGGAACTCATCCATTGTTCTCGGAATTCTGTTCATGTTTAATAATGCTTTTGGAACTCTTCCATTGTGCTCGGAATTCTGCTGAAGTTTAAAAATGCTTTGGAACTCTTCCATTGTTCTCGGAATTCCGCTAATGTTTATCAAACCTATGGAACTCTTTCATTGTTCTCGGAATTCGGCTGTAGTTTAAAAATGCTTTGGAACTCTTCCATTGTTCTCGGAATTCCGATAATATTTAAAAATGCTTTGGAACTCTTCCATGGTTCTCGGAATTCCGCTGTAGTTTAAAAATGCATTGGAACTCTTCCATTGTTCTCGGAATTCCGCTGAAGTTTTAGAATGCTTTTTAACACTTCCATTTTTCTCGGAATTCTGCTGAAGTTTAAAATCGCTGTGGAACTCTTCCATTGTTCTCGGAATTCTGCTGAAGTTTCAAAACGCTTTAGAAATCTTCCATTATTCTCAGAATTCTGCTGAAGTTTAAAAATGCTTTGGTACTCTTCCATTGTTCTCAGAATTCCAATGAAGCTTAAAAATGCTTTGGAACTCTTCAATTTTTCTCAGAATTACGCTAAAGTTTAAAAATGCTTTGGAACTCCTCCATTGTTCTCGGAATTCTGCTGAAGTTTAAAAATGCTTTGGAACTCTTCCTATGTTCTGGGAGTTCTGCTGAAGTTTAAAAATGCTTTGGAATCTTCCATTGTTCTCGCAATTCCGCTGATGTTAAACAATGCTTTAGAACTCTTCCATTGTTCTCGGAATTCCGATGATGTTTAACAATGCTTTGGAACTCTTCCATTGTTCTCGGAATTCTGCTGAAGTTTCAAAATGCTTTGGAACTCTTCCATTGTTCTGGGAATTCGGCTGACGTTTAAAAATGCTTTGGAACTCTTCCTAAATTCTGGGAGTTCTGCTGAAGTTTAAAAATGCATTGGAACTCTTCCATTGTTCTCGGAATTCCGCTGATGTTTAACAATGCTTTAGAACTCTTCCATTGTTCTCAGAATTCCGATGATGTTTAACAATGCTTTGGAACTCTTTCATTGTTCTCGGAATTCCGCTGTAGTTTAAAAATGCATTGGAACTCTTCCACTGTTCTCGGAATTCCGCTGAAGTTTTAGAATGCTTTGGAATTCTTCCATTGTTCTCGGAATTCCGCTAATGTTTAACAATGCTTTGGAACTCTTCCATTGTTCTCGGAATTCCGATGTAGTTTAAAAATGCTTTGGAACTCTTTCATTGTTCTCGGAATTCCGCTGAAGTTTAGCCATGCTTTGGAACTCTTCCATTGTTCTCGGAATTCCGCTGAAGTTTAAAAATGCTTTGGAACTCTTCCATTGTTCTCGGAATTCTGCTGAAGTTTCAAAAAGATTTGGAACTATTCCATTGTTCTCAGAATTCCGCTAACATTTAACAATGCTTTGGAACTCTTCCATTGTTCTCGGAATTCCGCTGATGTTTAATAATGCTTTTGGAACTCTTCCATTGTTCTCAGAATTCTGCTAATGTTTAACAATGCTTTGGAACTCATCCATTGTTCTCGGAATTCTGTTCATGTTTAATAATGCTTTTGGAACTCTTCCATTGTGCTCGGAATTCTGCTGAAGTTTAAAAATGCTTTGGAACTCTTCCATCGTTCTCGGAATTCCGCTAATGTTTATCAAACCTATGGAACTCTTTCATTGTTCTCGGAATTCCGCTGTAGTTTAAAAATGCTTTGGAACTCTTCCATTGTTCTCGGAATTCCGATAATATTTAACAATGCTTTGGAACTCTTCCATTTTTCTCGGAATTCTGCTGAAGTTTAAAAACGCTTTGGAACTCTTCCATTGTTCTCAGAATTCCGCTAATGTTTAACAATGCTTTGGAACTCTTTCATTGTTCTTGGAATTCAACTGAAGTTTAGCCATGCTTTCGAACTCTTCCATTGTTCTCTGAATTCCGCTGAAGTTTAAAAATGCTTTGGAACTCTTCCATTGTTCTCGGAATTCTGCTGAAGTTTAGAAAAGCTTTGGAACTATTCCATTGTTCTCAGAATTCTGTTGATGTTTAATAATGCTTTTGGAACTCTTCCATTGTGCTCGGATTTCTGCTGAAGTTTAAAAATGCTTTGGAACTCTTCCATTCTTCTCGGTATTCTGCTGATGTTTATCAAACCTATGGAAATTTTCCATTGTTCTCGGAATTCTGTTGATGTTTAATAATGCTTTTGTAACTCTTCCATTGTTCTCGGAATTCTGCTGAAGTTTCAAAACGCTTTAGAAATCTTCCATTATTCTCAGAATTCTGCTGAAGTTTAAAAATGCTTTGGTACTCTTCCATTGTTCTCAGAATTCCAATGAAGCTTAAAAATGCTTTGGAACTCTTCAATTTTTCTCAGAATTACGCTAAAGTTTAAAAATGCTTTGGAACTCCTCCATTGTTCTCGGAATTCTGCTGAAGTTTAAAAATGCTTTGGAACTCTTCCATTGCTCTGGGAATTCGGCTGAAGTTTAAAAATGCTTTGGAACTCTTCCTATGTTCTGGGATTTCTGCTGAAGTTTAAAAATGCTTTGGAACTCTTCCATTGTTCTCGGAATTCCGCTGATGTTTAACAATGCTTTAGAACTCTTCCATTGTTCTAGGAATTCCGCTGATGTTTAACAATGCTTTGGAACTCTTGCATTGTTCTCGGAATTCCGCTGTAGTTTAAAAATGCACTGGAACTCTTCCATTGTTCTCGGAATTCCTCTGAAGTTTTACAATGCTTTGGAACTCTTCCATTTTTCTCTGAATTCTGCTGAAGTTTCAAAATGCTTTGGAACTCTTCCATTGTTCTCGGAATTCCGCTGATGTTTAACGATGCTTTGGAACTCTTCCATTGTTCTCGGAATTCCGCTGTAGTTTAAAAATGCTTTGGAACTGTTTCATTGTTCTCGGAATTCCGCTGAAGTTTAGCCATGCTTTGGAACTCTTCCATTGTTCTCGGAATTCCACTGAAGTTTAAAAATGCTTTGGAACTCCTCCATTGTTCTCGGAATTCTGCTGAAGTTTCAAAATGCTTTAGAAATCTTCCCTTGTTCTCGGAATTCTGCTGAAGTTTAACAATGCTTTGGAACTCTTCCATTATTCTCAGAATTCTGCTGAAGTTTAAAAATGCTTTGGTACTGTTCCATTGTTCTCAGAATTCCAATGAAGCTTAAAAATGCTTTGGAACTCTTCCATTGTTATCGGATTTCTGCTGAAGTTTAAAGAAGATTTGGAACTATTCCATTGTTCTCAGAATTCCGCTAATATTTAACAATGCTTTGGAACTCTTCCATTGTTCTCGGAATTCCGCTGATGTTTAATAATGCTTTTGGAACTCTTCCATTGTGCTCGGAATTCTGCTGAAGTTTAAAAATGCTTTGGAACTCTTCCATTGTTCTCGGAATTCCGCTAATGTTTATCAAACCTATGGAACTCTTTCATTGTTCTCGGAATTCGGCTGTAGTTTAAAAATGCTTTGGAACTCTTCCATTGTTCTCGGAATTCCGATAATATTTAACAATGCTTTGGAACTCTTCCATGGTTCTCGGAATTCCGCTGTAGTTTAAAAATGCATTGGAACTCTTCCATTGTTCTCGGAATTCCGCTGAAGTTTTAGAATGCTTTTTAACACTTCCATTTTTCTCGGAATTCTGCTGAAGTTTAAAATCGCTGTGGAACTCTTCCATTGTTCTCGGAATTCCGCTAATGTTTAACAATGCTTTTGGAACTCTTCCATTGTTCTCGGAATTCTGCTGAAGTTTCAAAACGCTTTAGAAATCTTCCATTATTCTCAGAATTCTGCTGAAGTTTAAAAATGCTTTGGTACTCTTCCATTGTTCTCAGAATTCCAATGAAGCTTAAAAATGCGTTGGAACTCTTCCATTGTTCTCGTAATTCTGCTGAAGTTTAAAAATGCTTTGGAACTCTTCCATTGTTCTCGCAATTCCGCTGATGTTAAACAATGCTTTAGAACTCTTCCATTGTTCTCGGAATTCCGATGATGTTTAACAATGCTTTGGAACTCTTCCATTGTTCTCGGAATTCTGCTGAAGTTTCAAAATGCTTTGGAACTCTTCCATTGTTCTGGGAATTCGGCTGAAGTTTAAAAATGCTTTGGAACTCTCCCTAAATTCTGGGAGTTCTGCTGAAGTTTAAAAATGCATTGGAACTCTTCCATTGTTCTCGGAATTCCGCTGATGTTTAACAATGCTTTAGAACTCTTCCATTGTTCTCAGAATTCCGATGATGTTTAACAATGCTTTGGAACTCTTTCATTGTTCTCGGAATTCCGCTGTAGTTTAAAAATGCATTGGAACTCTTCCACTGTTCTCGGAATTCCGCTGAAGTTTTAGAATGCTTTGGAATTCTTCCATTGTTCTCGGAATTCCGCTAATGTTTAACAATGCTTTGGAACTCTTCCATTGTTCTCGGAATTCCGATGTAGTTTAAAAATGCTTTGGAACTCTTTCATTGTTCTCGGAATTCCGCTGAAGTTTAGCCATGCTTTGGAACTCTTCCATTGTTCTCGGAATTCTGCTGATGTTTCAAAAAGATTTGGAACTATTCCATTGTTCTCAGAATTCCGCTAACATTTAACAATGCTTTGGAACTCTTCCATTGTTCTCGGAATTCCGCTGATGTTTAATAATGCTTTTGGAACTCTTCCATTGTTCTCAGAATTCTGCTAATGTTTAACAATGCTTTGGAACTCATCCATTGTTCTCGGAATTCTGTTCATGTTTAATAATGCTTTTGGAACTCTTCCATTGTGCTCGGAATTCTGCTGAAGTTTAAAAATGCTTTGGAACTCTTCCATCGTTCTCGGAATTCCGCTAATGTTTATCAAACCTATGGAACTCTTTCATTGTTCTCGGAATTCCGCTGTAGTTTAAAAATGCTTTGGAACTCTTCCATTGTTCTCGGAATTCCGATAATATTTAACAATGCTTTGGAACTCTTCCATTTTTCTCGGAATTCTGCTGAAGTTTAAAAACGCTTTGGAACTCTTCCATTGTTCTCGGAATTCCGCTAATGTTTAACAATGATTTGGAACTCTTTCATTGTTCTCGGAATTCAACTGAAGTTTAGCCATGCTTTGGAACTCTTCCATTGTTCTCTGAATTCCGCTGAAGTTTAAAAATGCTTTGGAACTCTTCCATTGTTCTCGGAATTCTGCTGAAGTTTAAAAAAGCTTTGGAACTATTCCATTGTTCTCAGAATTCTGTTGATGTTTAATAATGCTTTTGGAACTCTTCCATTGTGCTCGGATTTCTGCTGAAGTTTAAAAATGCTTTGGAACTCTTCCATTCTTCTCGGTATTCTGCTGATGTTTATCAAACCTATGGAAATTTTCCATTGTTCTCGGAATTCTGTTGATGTTTAATAATGCTTTTGGAACTCTTCCATTGTTCTCGGAATTCTGCTGAAGTTTCAAAACGCTTTAGAAATCTTCCATTATTCTCAGAATTCTGCTGAAGTTTAAAAATGCTTTGGTACTCTTCCATTGTTCTCAGAATTCCAATGAAGCTTAAAAATGCTTTGGAACTCTTCAATTTTTCTCAGAATTACGCTAAAGTTTAAAAATGCTTTGGAACTCCTCCATTGTTCTCGGAATTCTGCTGAAGTTTAAAAATGCTTTGGAACTCTTCCATTGCTCTGGGAATTCGGCTGAAGTTTAAAAATGCTTTGGAACTCTTCCTATGTTCTGGGATTTCTGCTGAAGTTTAAAAATGCTTTGGAACTCTTCCATTGTTCTCGGAATTCCGCTGATGTTTAACAATGCTTTAGAACTCTTCCATTGTTCTCGGAATTCCGCTGATGTTTAACAATGCTTTGGAACTCTTGCATTGTTCTCGGAATTCCGCTGTAGTTTAAAAATGCACTGGAACTCTTCCATTGTTCTCGGAATTCCACTGAAGTTTTACAATGCTTTGGAACTCTTCCATTTTTCTCTGAATTCTGCTGAAGTTTCAAAATGCTTTGGAACTCTTCCATTGTTCTCGGAATTCCGCTGATGTTTAACGATGCTTTGGAACTCTTCCATTGTTCTCGGAATTCCGCTGTAGTTTAAAAATGCTTTGGAACTGTTTCATTGTTCTCGGAATTCCGCTGAAGTTTAGCCATGCTTTGGAACTCTTCCATTGTTCTCGGAATTCCACTGAAGTTTAAAAATGCTTTGGAACTCCTCCATTGTTCTCGGAATTCTGCTGAAGTTTAAAAATGCTTTGGAACTCTTCCATTGTTCTCGGAATTCCGCTGATGTTTAACAATGCTTTAGAACTCTTCCATTGTTCTCGGAATTCCGCTGATGTTTAACAATGCTTTGGAACTCTTGCATTGTTCTCGGAATTCCGCTGTAGTTTAAAAATGCACTGGAACTCTTCCATTGTTCCCGGAATTCCGCTGAAGTTTTACAATGCTTTGGAACTCATCCATTGTTCTTGTAACTCTGTTGATGTTTAATAATGCTTTTGGAACTCTTCCATTGTGCTCGGAGTTCTGCTGAAGTTTAAAAAAGCTTTGGAACTATTCCATTGTTCTCAGAATTCTGTTGATGTTTAATAATGCTTTTGGAACTCTTCCATTGGCCTCGGATTTCTGCTGAAGTTTAAAAATGCTTTGGAACTCTTCCATTCTTCTCGGTATTCTGCTGATGTTTATCAAACCTTTGGAACTCTTCCATTGTTCTCAGAATTCTGTTGATGTTTAATAATGCTTTTGGAACTCTTCCATTGTTCTCGGAATTCTGCTGAAGTTTCAAAATGCTTTAGAAATCTTCCCTTGTTCTCGGAATTCTGCTGAAGTTTAACAATGCTTTGGAACTCTTCCATTATTCTCAGAATTCTGCTGAAGTTTAAAAATGCTTTGGTACTGTTCCATTGTTCTCAGAATTCCAATGAAGCTTAAAAATGCTTTGGAACTCTTCAATTTTTCTCAGAATCACGCTGAAGTTTAGCCATGCTTTGGAACTCTTCCATTGTTCTCGGAATTCCGCTGAAGTTTAAAAATGCTTTGGAACTCTTCCATTGTTATCGGATTTCTGCTGAAGTTTAAAGAAGATTTGGAACTATTCCATTGTTCTCAGAATTCCGCTAATATTTAACAATGCTTTGGAACTCTTCCATTGTTCTCGGAATTCCGCTGATGTTTAATAATGCTTTTGGAACTCTTCCATTGTGCTCGGAATTCTGCTGAAGTTTAAAAATGCTTTGGAACTCTTCCATTGTTCTCGGAATTCCGCTAATGTTTATCAAACCTATGGAACTCTTTCATTGTTCTCGGAATTCGGCTGTAGTTTAAAAATGCTTTGGAACTCTTCCATTGTTCTCGGAATTCCGATAATATTTAACAATGCTTTGGAACTCTTCCATGGTTCTCGGAATTCCGCTGTAGTTTTAGAATGCTTTTTAACACTTCCATTTTTCTCGGAATTCTGCTGAAGTTTAAAATCGCTGTGGAACTCTTCCATTGTTCTCGGAATTCCGCTAATGTTTAACAATGCTTTTGGAACTCTTCCATTGTTCTCGGAATTCTGCTGAAGTTTCAAAACGCTTTAGAAATCTTCCATTATTCTCAGAATTCTGCTGAAGTTTAAAAATGCTTTGGTACTCTTCCATTGTTCTCAGATTTCCAATGAAGCTTAAAAATGCGTTGGAACTCTTCCATTGTTCTCGGAATTCTGCTGAAGTTTCAAAATGCTTTGGAACTCTTCCATTGTTCTGGGAATTCGGCTGAAGTTTAAAAATGCTTTGGAACTCTCCCTAAATTCTGGGAGTTCTGCTGAAGTTTAAAAATGCATTGGAACTCTTCCATTGTTCTCGGAATTCCGCTGATGTTTAACAATGCTTTAGAACTCTTCCATTGTTCTCAGAATTCCGATGATGTTTAACAATGCTTTGGAACTCTTTCATTGTTCTCGGAATTCCGCTGTAGTTTAAAAATGCATTGGAACTCTTCCACTGTTCTCGGAATTCCGCTGAAGTTTTAGAATGCTTTGGAATTCTTCCATTGTTCTCGGAATTCCGCTAATGTTTAACAATGCTTTGGAACTCTTCCATTGTTCTCGGAATTCCGATGTAGTTTAAAAATGCTTTGGAACTCTTTCATTGTTCTCGGAATTCCGCTGAAGTTTAGCCATGCTTTGGAACTCTTCCATTGTTCTCGGAATTCTGCTGATGTTTCAAAAAGATTTGGAACTATTCCATTGTTCTCAGAATTCCGCTAACATTTAACAATGCTTTGGAACTCTTCCATTGTTCTCGGAATTCCGCTGATGTTTAATAATGCTTTTGGAACTCTTCCATTGTTCTCAGAATTCTGCTAATGTTTAACAATGCTTTGGAACTCATCCATTGTTCTCGGAATTCTGTTCATGTTTAATAATGCTTTTGGAACTCTTCCATTGTGCTCGGAATTCTGCTGAAGTTTAAAAATGCTTTGGAACTCTTCCATCGTTCTCGGAATTCCGCTGTTTATCAAACCTATGGAACTCTTTCATTGTTCTCGGAATTCCGCTGTAGTTTAAAAATGCTTTGGAACTCTTCCATTGTTCTCGGAATTCCGATAATATTTAACAATGCTTTGGAACTCTTCCATTTTTCTCGGAATTCTGCTGAAGTTTAAAAACGCTTTGGAACTCTTCCATTGTTCTCAGAATTCCGCTAATGTTTAACAATGCTTTGGAACTCTTTCATTGTTCTCGGAATTCAACTGAAGTTTTGCCATGCTTTCGAACTCTTCCATTGTTCTCTGAATTCCGCTGAAGTTTAAAAATGCTTTGGAACTCTTCCATTGTTCTCGGAATTCTGCTGAAGTTTAAAAACGCTTTGGAACTCTTCCATTGTTCTCAGAATTCCGCTAATGTTTAACAATGCTTTGGAACTCTTCCATTGTTCTGGGAATTCGGCTGAAGTTTAAAAATGCTTTGGAACTCTCCCTAAATTCTGGGAGTTCTGCTGAAGTTTAAAAATGCATTGGAACTCTTCCATTGTTCTCGGAATTCCGCTGATGTTTAACAATGCTTTAGAACTCTTCCATTGTTCTCAGAATTCCGATGATGTTTAACAATGCTTTGGAACTCTTTCATTGTTCTCGGAATTCCGCTGTAGTTTAAAAATGCATTGGAACTCTTCCACTGTTCTCGGAATTCCGCTGAAGTTTTAGAATGCTTTGGAATTCTTCCATTGTTCTCGGAATTCCGCTAATGTTTAACAATGCTTTGGAACTCTTCCATTGTTCTCGGAATTCCGATGTAGTTTAAAAATGCTTTGGAACTCTTTCATTGTTCTCGGAATTCCGCTGAAGTTTAGCCATGCTTTGGAACTCTTCCATTGTTCTCGGAATTCTGCTGATGTTTCAAAAAGATTTGGAACTATTCCATTGTTCTCAGAATTCCGCTAACATTTAACAATGCTTTGGAACTCTTCCATTGTTCTCGGAATTCCGCTGATGTTTAATAATGCTTTTGGAACTCTTCCATTGTTCTCAGAATTCTGCTAATGTTTAACAATGCTTTGGAACTCATCCATTGTTCTCGGAATTCTGTTCATGTTTAATAATGCTTTTGGAACTCTTCCATTGTGCTCGGAATTCTGCTGAAGTTTAAAAATGCTTTGGAACTCTTCCATCGTTCTCGGAATTCCGCTGTTTATCAAACCTATGGAACTCTTTCATTGTTCTCGGAATTCCGCTGTAGTTTAAAAATGCTTTGGAACTCTTCCATTGTTCTCGGAATTCCGATAATATTTAACAATGCTTTGGAACTCTTCCATTTTTCTCGGAATTCTGCTGAAGTTTAAAAACGCTTTGGAACTCTTCCATTGTTCTCAGAATTCCGCTAATGTTTAACAATGCTTTGGAACTCTTCCATTGTTCTCGGAATTCTGCTGAAGTTTAAAAAAGCTTTGGAACTATTCCATTGTTCTCAGAATTCTGTTGATGTTTAATAATGCTTTTGGAGCTCTTCCATTGTGCTCGGATTTCTGCTGAAGTTTAAAAATGCTTTGGAACTCTTCCATTCTTCTCGGTATTCTGCTGATGTTTATCAAACCTATGGAAATTTTCCATTGTTCTCGGAATTCTGTTGATGTTTAATAATGCTTTTGGAACTCTTCCATTGTTCTCGGAATTCTGCTGAAGTTTCAAAACGCTTTAGAAATCTTCCATTATTCTCAGAATTCTGCTGAAGTTTAAAAATGCTTTGGTACTCTTCCATTGTTCTCAGAATTCCAATGAAGCTTAAAAATGCTTTGGAACTCTTCAATTTTTCTCAGAATTACGCTAAAGTTTAAAAATGCTTTGGAACTCCTCCATTGTTCTCGGAATTCTGCTGAAGTTTAAAAATGCTTTGGAACTCTTCCATTGCTCTGGGAATTCGGCTGAAGTTTAAAAATGTTTTGGAACTCTTCCTATGTTCTGGGATTTCTGCTGAAGTTTAAAAATGCTTTGGAACTCTTCCATTGTTCTCGGAATTCCGCTGATGTTTAACAATGCTTTAGAACTCTTCCATTGTTCTCGGAATTCCGCTGATGTTTAACAATGCTTTGGAACTCTTGCATTGTTCTCGGAATTCCGCTGTAGTTTAAAAATGCACTGGAACTCTTCCATTGTTCTCGGAATTCCACTGAAGTTTTACAATGCTTTGGAACTCTTCCATTTTTCTCTGAATTCTGCTGAAGTTTCAAAATGCTTTGGAACTCTTCCATTGTTCTCGGAATTCCGCTGATGTTTAACGATGCTTTGGAACTCTTCCATTGTTCTCGGAATTCCGCTGTAGTTTAAAAATGCTTTGGAACTGTTTCATTGTTCTCGGAATTCCGCTGAAGTTTAGCCATGCTTTGGAACTCTTCCATTGTTCTCGGAATTCCACTGAAGTTTAAAAATGCTTTGGAACTCCTCCATTGTTCTCGGAATTCTGCTGAAGTTTAAAAATGCTTTGGAACTCTTCCATTGTTCTCGGAATTCCGCTGATGTTTAACAATGCTTTAGAACTCTTCCATTGTTCTCGGAATTCCGCTGATGTTTAACAATGCTTTGGAACTCTTGCATTGTTCTCGGAATTCCGCTGTAGTTTAAAAATGCACTGGAACTCTTCCATTGTTCTCGGAATTCCGCTGAAGTTTTACAATGCTTTGGAACTCATCCATTGTTCTTGTAACTCTGTTGATGTTTAATAATGCTTTTGGAACTCTTCCATTGTTCTCGGAATTCTGCTGAAGTTTAAAAATGCTTTGGAACTCTTCCATTGTTCTCGCAATTCCGCTGATGTTAAACAATGCTTAGAACTCTTCCATTGTTCTCGGAATTCCGATGATGTTTAACAATGCTTTGGAACTCTTCCATTGTTCTCGGAATTCTGCTGAAGTTTCAAAATGCTTTGGAACTCTTCCATTGTTCTGGGAATTCGGCTGAAGTTTAAAAATGCTTTGGAACTCTCCCTAAATTCTGGGAGTTCTGCTGAAGTTTAAAAATGCATTGGAACTCTTCCATTGTTCTCGGAATTCCGCTGATGTTTAACAATGCTTTAGAACTCTTCCATTGTTCTCAGAATTCCGATGATGTTTAACAATGCTTTGGAACTCTTTCATTGTTCTCGGAATTCCGCTGTAGTTTAAAAATGCATTGGAACTCTTCCACTGTTCTCGGAATTCCGCTGAAGTTTTAGAATGCTTTGGAATTCTTCCATTGTTCTCGGAATTCCGCTAATGTTTAACAATGCTTTGGAACTCTTCCATTGTTCTCGGAATTCCGATGTAGTTTAAAAATGCTTTGGAACTCTTTCATTGTTCTCGGAATTCCGCTGAAGTTTAGCCATGCTTTGGAACTCTTCCATTGTTCTCGGAATTCTGCTGATGTTTCAAAAAGATTTGGAACTATTCCATTGTTCTCAGAATTCCGCTAACATTTAACAATGCTTTGGAACTCTTCCATTGTTCTCGGAATTCCGCTGATGTTTAATAATGCTTTTGGAACTCTTCCATTGTTCTCAGAATTCTGCTAATGTTTAACAATGCTTTGGAACTCATCCATTGTTCTCGGAATTCTTTTCATGTTTAATAATGCTTTTGGAACTCTTCCATTGTGCTCGGAATTCTGCTGAAGTTTAAAAATGCTTTGGAACTCTTCCATCGTTCTCGGAATTCCGCTGTTTATCAAACCTATGGAACTCTTTCATTGTTCTCGGAATTCCGCTGTAGTTTAAAAATGCTTTGGAACTCTTCCATTGTTCTCGGAATTCCGATAATATTTAACAATGCTTTGGAACTCTTCCATTTTTCTCGGAATTCTGCTGAAGTTTAAAAACGCTTTGGAACTCTTCCATTGTTCTCAGAATTCCGCTAATGTTTAACAATGCTTTGGAACTCTTTCATTGTTCTCGGAATTCAACTGAAGTTTTGCCATGCTTTCGAACTCTTCCATTGTTCTCTGAATTCCGCTGAAGTTTAAAAATGCTTTGGAACTCTTCCATTGTTCTCGGAATTCTGCTGAAGTTTAAAAAAGCTTTGGAACTATTCCATTGTTCTCAGAATTCTGTTGTTGTTTAATAATGCTTTTGGAACTCTTCCATTGTGCTCGGATTTCTGCTGAAGTTTAAAAATGCTTTGGAACTCTTCCATTCTTCTCGGTATTCTGCTGATGTTTATCAAACCTATGGAAATTTTCCATTGTTCTCGGAATTCTGTTGATGTTTAATAATGCTTTTGGAACTCTTCCATTGTTCTCGGAATTCTGCTGAAGTTTCAAAACGCTTTAGAAATCTTCCATTATTCTCAGAATTCTGCTGAAGTTTAAAAATGCTTTGGTACTCTTCCATTGTTCTCAGAATTCCAATGAAGCTTAAAAATGCTTTGGAACTCTTCAATTTTTCTCAGAATTACGCTAAAGTTTAAAAATGCTTTGGAACTCCTCCATTGTTCTCGGAATTCTGCTGAAGTTTAAAAATGCTTTGGAACTCTTCCATTGCTCTGGGAATTCGGCTGAAGTTTAAAAATGTTTTGGAACTCTTCCTATGTTCTGGGATTTCTGCTGAAGTTTAAAAATGCTTTGGAACTCTTCCATTGTTCTCGGAATTCCGCTGATGTTTAACAATGCTTTAGAACTCTTCCATTGTTCTCGGAATTCCGCTGATGTTTAACAATGCTTTGGAACTCTTGCATTGTTCTCGGAATTCCGCTGTAGTTTAAAAATGCACTGGAACTCTTCCATTGTTCTCGGAATTCCACTGAAGTTTTACAATGCTTTGGAACTCTTCCATTTTTCTCTGAATTCTGCTGAAGTTTCAAAATGCTTTGGAACTCTTCCATTGTTCTCGGAATTCCGCTGATGTTTAACGATGCTTTGGAACTCTTCCATTGTTCTCGGAATTCCGCTGTAGTTTAAAAATGCTTTGGAACTGTTTCATTGTTCTCGGAATTCCGCTGAAGTTTAGCCATGCTTTGGAACTCTTCCATTGTTCTCGGAATTCCACTGAAGTTTAAAAATGCTTTGGAACTCCTCCATTGTTCTCGGAATTCTGCTGAAGTTTAAAAATGCTTTGGAACTCTTCCATTGTTCTCGGAATTCCGCTGATGTTTAACAATGCTTTAGAACTCTTCCATTGTTCTCGGAATTCCGCTGATGTTTAACAATGCTTTGGAACTCTTGCATTGTTCTCGGAATTCCGCTGTAGTTTAAAAATGCACTGGAACTCTTCCATTGTTCTCGGAATTCCGCTGAAGTTTTACAATGCTTTGGAACTCATCCATTGTTCTTGTAACTCTGTTGATGTTTAATAATGCTTTTGGAACTCTTCCATTGTGCTCGGAGTTCTGCTGAAGTTTAAAAAAGCTTTGGAACTATTCCATTGTTCTCAGAATTCTGTTGATGTTTAATAATGCTTTTGGAACTCTTCCATTGGCCTCGGATTTCTGCTGAAGTTTAAAAATGCTTTGGAACTCTTCCATTCTTCTCGGTATTCTGCTGATGTTTATCAAACCTTTGGAACTCTTCCATTGTTCTCAGAATTCTGTTGATGTTTAATAATGCTTTTGGAACTCTTCCATTGTTCTCGGAATTCTGCTGAAGTTTCAAAATGCTTTAGAAATCTTCCCTTGTTCTCGGAATTCTGCTGAAGTTTAACAATGCTTTGGAACTCTTCCATTATTCTCAGAATTCTGCTGAAGTTTAAAAATGCTTTGGTACTGTTCCATTGTTCTCAGAATTCCAATGAAGCTTAAAAATGCTTTGGAACTCTTCAATTTTTCTCAGAATCACGCTGAAGTTTAGCCATGCTTTGGAACTCTTCCATTGTTCTCGGAATTCCGCTGAAGTTTAAAAATGCTTTGGAACTCTTCCATTGTTATCGGATTTCTGCTGAAGTTTAAAGAAGATTTGGAACTATTCCATTGTTCTCAGAATTCCGCTAATATTTAACAATGCTTTGGAACTCTTCCATTGTTCTCGGAATTCCGCTGATGTTTAATAATGCTTTTGGAACTCTTCCATTGTTCTCGGAATTCTGCTAATGTTTAACAATGCTTTGGAACTCATCCATTGTTCTCGGAATTCTGTTCATGTTTAATAATGCTTTTGGAACTCTTCCATTGTGCTCGGAATTCTGCTGAAGTTTAAAAATGCTTTGGAACTCTTCCATTGTTCTCGGAATTCCGCTAATGTTTATCAAACCTATGGAACTCTTTCATTGTTCTCGGAATTCGGCTGTAGTTTAAAAATGCTTTGGAACTCTTCCATTGTTCTCGGAATTCCGATAATATTTAACAATGCTTTGGAACTCTTCCATGGCTCTCGGAATTCCGCTGTAGTTTAAAAATGCATTGGAACTCTTCCATTGTTCTCGGAATTCCGCTGAAGTTTTAGAATGCTTTTTAACACTTCCATTTTTCTCGGAATTCTGCTGAAGTTTAAAATCGCTGTGGAACTCTTCCATTGTTCTCGGAATTCCGCTAATGTTTAACAATGCTTTTGGAACTCTTCCATTGTTCTCGGAATTCTGCTGAAGTTGCAAAACGCTTTAGAAATCTTCCATTATTCTCAGAATTCCAATGAAGCTTAAAAATGCTTTGGAACTCTTCAATTTTTCTCAGAATTACGCTAAAGTTTAAAAATGCTTTGGAACTCCTCCATTGTTCTCAGAATTCTGCTGAAGTTTAAAAGTGCTTTGGAACTCTTCCATTGTTCTGGGAATTTGGCTGAAGTTTAAAAATGCTTTTGAACTCTTCCTATGTTCTGGGAGTTCTGCTGAAGTTTAAAAATGCTTTGGAACTCTTCCATTGTTCTCGGAATTCCGCTGATGTTTAACAATGCTTTAGAACTCTTCCATTGTTCTTGGAATTCCGCTGATGTTTAACAATGCTTTGGAACTCTTCCATTGTTCTCGGAATTCCGCTGTAGCTTAAAAATGCACTGGAACTCTTCCATTGTTCTCGGAATTCCGCTGAAGTTTTACAATGCTTTGGAACTCATCCATTGTTCTCGTTGATGTTGATGTTGATGTTTAATAATGCTTTTGGAAATCTTCCATTGTGCTCGGAGTTCTGCTGTAGTTTAAAAATGCTTTGGAACGCTTCCATTGTTCTGGGAATTCGGCTGAAGTTTAAAAATGCTTTGGAACACTTCCTATGTTCTGGGAGTTCTGTTGAAGTTTAAAAATGCTTTGGAACTCTTCCATTGTTCTCGCAATTCCGCTGATGTTAAACAATGCTTTAGAACTCTTCCATTGTTCTCGGAATTCCGATGATGTTTAACAATGCTTTGGAACTCTTCCATTGTTCTCGGAATTCTGCTGAAGTTTAAAAATGCTTTGGAACTCTTCCATTGTTCTGGGAATTTGGCTGAAGTTTAAAAATGCTTTGGAACTCTTCCTAAGTTCTGGGAGTTCTGCTGAAGTTTAAAAATGCATTGGAACTCTTCCATTGTTCTCGGAATTCCGCTGATGTTTAACAATGCTTTAGAACTCTTCCATTGTTCTCGGAATTCCGATGATGTTTAACAATGCTTTGGAACTCTTTCATTGTTCTCGGAATTCCGTTTTAGTTTAAAAATGCATTGGAACTCTTCCACTGTTCTCGGAATTCCGCTGAAGTTTTAGAATGCTTTGGAATTCTTCCATTGTTCTCGGAATTCCGCTAATGTTTAACAATGCTTTGGAACTCTTCCATTGTTCTCGGAATTCCGCTGTAGTTTAAAAATGCTTTGGAACTCTTCCATTGTTCTCGGAATTCCGCTGAAGTTTAAAAATGCTTTGGAACTCTTCCATTGTTCTCGGAATTCTGCTGAAGTTTCAAAAAGATTTGGAACTATTCCATTGTTCTCAGAATTCCGCTAATATTTAACAATGCTTTGGAACTCTTCCATTGTTCTCAGAATTCCGCTGATGTTTAATAATGCTTTTGGAACTCTTCCATTGTTCTCAGAATTCTGCTAATGTTTAACAATGCTTTGGAACTCATCCATTGTTCTCGGAAATCTGTTCATGTTTAATAATGCTTTTGGAACTCTTCCACTGTGCTAGGAATTCTGCTGAAGTTTAAAAATGCTTTGGAACTCTTCCATCGTTCTCGGAATTCCGCTAATGTTTATCAAACCTATGGAACTCTTTCATTGTTCTCGGAATTCTGCTGAAGTTTAAAAATGCTTTGGAACTCCTCCATTGTTCTCGGAATTCTGATAATATTTAACAATGCTTTGGAACTCTTCCATTGTTCTCGGAATTCCGCTGTAGTTTAAAAATGCATTGGAACTCTTCCATTGTTCTCGGAATTCCGCTGAAGTTTTAGAATGCTTTTTAACACTTCAATTTTTCTCGGAATTTTGCTGAAATTTAAAAACGCTTTGGAACTCTTCCATTGTTCTCGGAATTCCGCTAATGTTTAACAATGCTTTGGAACTCTTTCTTTGTTCTCGGAATTCAACTGAAGTTTAGCCATACTTTGGAACTCTTCCATTGTTCTCGGAATTCCGCTGAAGTTTAAAAATGCTTTGGAACTCTTCCATTGTTCTCGGAATTCTGCTGAAGTTTAAAAAAGCTTTGGAACTATTCCATTGTTCTCAGAATTCTGTTGATGTTTAATAATGCTTTTGGAACTCTTCCATTGTGCTCGGATTTCTGCTGAAGTTTAAAAATGCTTTGGAACTCTTCCATTCTTCTCGGTATTCTGCTGATGTTTATCAAACCTATGGAACTTTTCCATTGTTCTCGGAATTCTGTTGATGTTTAATAATGCTTTTGGAACTCTTCCATTGTTCTCGGAATTCTGCTGAAGTTTCAAAACACTTTAGAAATCTTCCATTATTCTCAGAATTCTGCTGAAGTTTAAAAATGCTTTGGTACTCTTCCATTGTTCTCAGAATTCCAATGAAGCTTAAAAATGCTTTGGAACTCTTCCATTGTTCTCGGAATTCTGCTGAAGTTTAAAAGTGCTTTGGAACTCTTCCATTGTTCTGGGAATTTGGCTGAAGTTTAAAAATGCTTTGGAACTCTTCCTATGTTCTGGGAGTTCTGCTGAAGTTTAAAAATGCTTTGGAACTCTTCCATTGTTCTCGGAATTCCGCTGAAGTTTAAAAGTGCTTTGGAACTCTTCCATTGTTCTGGGAATTTGGCTGAAGTTTAAAAATGCTTTGGAACTCTTCCTATTTTCTGGGAGTTCTGCTGAAGTTTAAAAATGCTTTGGAACTCTTCCATTGTTCTGGGAATTCCGCTGATGTTTAACAATGCTTTGGAACTCTTCCATTGTTCTCGGAATTCCGCTGAAGTTTAACAATGCTTTGGAACTCTTCCTATGTTCTGGGAGTTCTGCTGAAGTTTAAAAATGCTTTGGAACTCTTCCATTGTTCTCGGAATTCCACTGAAGTTTAAAAATGTTTTGGAACTCCTCCATTGTTCTCGGAATTCTGCTGAAGTTTAAAAATGCTTTGGAACTCTTCCATTGTTCTGGGAATTTGGCTGAAGTTTAACAATGCTTTGGAACTCTTCCTATGTTCTGGGAGTTCTGCTGAAGTTTAAAAATGCTTTGGAACTCTTCCATTGTTCTCGGAATTCCGCTGATGTTTAACAATGCTTTAGAACTCTTCCATTTTTCTCGGAATTCCGCTGATGTTTAACAATGCTTTGGAACTCTTCCATTGTTCTCGGTATTCCGCTGTAGCTTAAAAATGCACTGGAACTCTTCCATTGTTCTCGGAATTCCGCTGAAGTTTTACAATGCTTTGGAACTCATCCATTGTTCTCGTAACACTGTTGATGTTTAATAATGCTTTTGGAACTCTTCCATTGTGCTCGGAGTTCTGCTGAAGTTTAAAAATGCTTTGGAACTCTTCCTATGTTCTGGGAGTTCTGCTGAAGTTTAAAAATGCTTTGGAACTCTTCCATTGTTCTCGCAATTCCGCTGATGTTAAACAATGCTTTAGAACTCTTCCATTGTTCTCGGAATTCCGATGATGTTTAACAATGCTTTGGAACTCTTCCATTGTTCTGGGAATTCGGATGAAGTTTAAAAATGCTTTGGAACTCTTCCTAAATTCTGGGAGTTCTGCTGAAGTTTAAAAATGCATTGGAACTCTTCCATTGTTCTCGGAATTCCGCTGATGTTTAACAATGCTTTAGAACTCTTCCATTGTTCTCAGAATTCCGATGATGTTTAACAATGCTTTGGAACTCTTTCATTGTTCTCGGAATTCCGCTGTAGTTTAAAAATGCATTGGAACTCTTCCACTGTTCTCGGAATTCCGCTGAAGTTTTAGAATGCTTTGGAATTCTTCCATTGTTCTCGGAATTCCGCTAATGTTTAACAATGCTTTGGAACTCTTCCATTGTTCTCGGAATTCCGATGTAGTTTAAAAATGCTTTGGAACTCTTTCATTGTTCTCGGAATTCCGCTGAAGTTTAGCCATGCTTTGGAACTCTTCCATTGTTCTCGGAATTCCGCTGAAGTTTAAAAATGCTTTGGAACTCTTCCATTGTTCTCGGAATTCTGCTGAAGTTTCAAAAAGATTTGGAACTATTCCATTGTTCTCAGAATTCCGCTAACATTTAACAATGCTTTGGAACTCTTCCATTGTTCTCGGAATTCCGCTGATGTTTAATAATGCTTTTGGAACTCTTCCATTGTTCTCAGAATTCTGCTAATGTTTAACAATGCTTTGGAACTCATCCATTGTTCTCGGAATTCTGTTCATGTTTAATAATGCTTTTGGAACTCTTCCATTGTGCTCGGAATTCTGCTGAAGTTTAAAAATGCTTTGGAACTCTTCCATCGTTCTCGGAATTCCGCTAATGTTTATCAAACCTATGGAACTCTTTCATTGTTCTCGGAATTCCGCTGTAGTTTAAAAATGCTTTGGAACTCTTCCATTGTTCTCGGAATTCCGATAATATTTAACAATGCTTTGGAACTCTTCCATTGTTCTCGGAATTCTGCTGAAGTTTAAAAATGCTTTGGAACTCTTCCATTGTTCTCGGAATTCCGCTGATGTTTAACAATGCTTTAGAACTCTTCCATTGTTCTCGGAATTCCGCTGATGTTTAACAATGCTTTGGAACTCTTGCATTGTTCTCGGAATTCCGCTGTAGTTTAAAAATGCACTGGAACTCTTCCATTGTTCTCGGAATTCCACTGAAGTTTTACAATGCTTTGGAACTCTTCCTTTTTTCTCTGAATTCTGCTGAAGTTTCAAAATGCTTTGGAACTCTTCCATTGTTCTCGGAATTCCGCTGATGTTTAACGATGCTTTGGAACTCTTCCATTGTTCTCGGAATTCCGCTGTAGTTTAAAAATGCTTTGGAACTGTTTCATTGTTCTCGGAATTCCGCTGAAGTTTAGCCATGCTTTGGAACTCTTCCATTGTTCTCGGAATTCCACTGAAGTTTAAAAATGCTTTGGAACTCCTCCATTGTTCTCGGAATTCTGCTGAAGTTTAAAAATGCTTTGGAACTCTTCCATTGTTCTCGGAATTCCGCTGATGTTTAACAATGCTTTAGAACTCTTCCATTGTTCTCGGAATTCCGCTGATGTTTAACAATGCTTTGGAACTCTTGCATTGTTCTCGGAATTCCGCTGTAGTTTAAAAATGCACTGGAACTCTTCCATTGTTCTCGGAATTCCGCTGAAGTTTTACAATGCTTTGGAACTCATCCATTGTTCTTGTAACTCTGTTGATGTTTAATAATGCTTTTGGAACTCTTCCATTGTGCTCGGAGTTCTGCTGAAGTTTAAAAAAGCTTTGGAATTATTCCATTGTTCTCAGAATTCTGTTGATGTTTAATAATGCTTTTGGAACTCTTCCATTGGCCTCGGATTTCTGCTGAAGTTTAAAAATGCTTTGGAACTCTTCCATTCTTCTCGGTATTCTGCTGATGTTTATCAAACCTTTGGAACTCTTCCATTGTTCTCAGAATTCTGTTGATGTTTAATAATGCTTTTGGAACTCTTCCATTGTTCTCGGAATTCTGCTGAAGTTTCAAAATGCTTTAGAAATCTTCCCTTGTTCTCGGAATTCTGCTGAAGTTTAACAATGCTTTGGAACTCTTCCATTATTCTCAGAATTCTGCTGAAGTTTAAAAATGCTTTGGTACTGTTCCATTGTTCTCAGAATTCCAATGAAGCTTAAAAATGCTTTGGAACTCTTCAATTTTTCTCAGAATCACGCTGAAGTTTAGCCATGCTTTGGAACTCTTCCATTGTTCTCGGAATTCCGCTGAAGTTTAAAAATGCTTTGGAACTCTTCCATTGTTATCGGATTTCTGCTGAAGTTTAAAGAAGATTTGGAACTATTCCATTGTTCTCAGAATTCCGCTAATATTTAACAATGCTTTCGAACTCTTCCATTGTTCTCGGAATTCCGCTGATGTTTAATAATGCTTTTGGAACTCTTCCATTGTTCTCGGAATTCTGCTAATGTTTAACAATGCTTTGGAACTCATCCATTGTTCTCGGAATTCTGTTCATGTTTAATAATGCTTTTGGAACTCTTCCATTGTGCCCGGAATTCTGCTGAAGTTTAAAAATGCTTTGGAACTCTTCCATTGTTCTCGGAATTCCGCTAATGTTTATCAAACCTATGGAACTCTTTCATTGTTCTCGGAATTCGGCTGTAGTTTAAAAATGCTTTGGAACTCTTCCATTGTTCTCGGAATTCCGATAATATTTAACAATGCTTTGGAACTCTTCCATGGTTCTCGGAATTCCGCTGTAGTTTAAAAATGCATTGGAACTCTTCCATTGTTCTCGGAATTCCGCTGAAGTTTTAGAATGCTTTTTAACACTTCCATTTTTCTCGGAATTCTGCTGAAGTTTAAAATCGCTGTGGAACTCTTCCATTGTTCTCGGAATTCCGCTAATGTTTAACAATGCTTTTGGAACTCTTCCATTGTTCTCGGAATTCTGCTGAAGTTGCAAAACGCTTTAGAAATCTTCCATTATTCTCAGAATTCCAATGAAGCTTAAAAATGCTTTGGAACTCTTCAATTTTTCTCAGAATTACGCTAAAGTTTAAAAATGCTTTGGAACTCCTCCATTGTTCTCAGAATTCTGCTGAAGTTTAAAAGTGCTTTGGAACTCTTCCATTGTTCTGGGAATTTGGCTGAAGTTTAAAAATGCTTTTGAACTCTTCCTATGTTCTGGGAGTTCTGCTGAAGTTTAAAAATGCTTTGGAACTCTTCCATTGTTCTCGGAATTCCGCTGATGTTTAACAATGCTTTAGAACTCTTCCATTGTTCTTGGAATTCCGCTGATGTTTAACAATGCTTTGGAACTCTTCCATTGTTCTCGGAATTCCGCTGTAGCTTAAAAATGCACTGGAACTCTTCCATTGTTCTCGGAATTCCGCTGAAGTTTTACAATGCTTTGGAACTCATCCATTGTTCTCGTTGATGTTGATGTTGATGTTTAATAATGCTTTTGGAAATCTTCCATTGTGCTCGGAGTTCTGCTGTAGTTTAAAAATGCTTTGGAACGCTTCCATTGTTCTGGGAATTCGGCTGAAGTTTAAAAATGCTTTGGAACACTTCCTATGTTCTGGGAGTTCTGTTGAAGTTTAAAAATGCTTTGGAACTCTTCCATTGTTCTCGCAATTCCGCTGATGTTAAACAATGCTTTAGAACTCTTCCATTGTTCTCGGAATTCCGATGATGTTTAACAATGCTTTGGAACTCTTCCATTGTTCTCGGAATTCTGCTGAAGTTTAAAAATGCTTTGGAACTCTTCCATTGTTCTGGGAATTTGGCTGAAGTTTAAAAATGCTTTGGAACTCTTCCTAAGTTCTGGGAGTTCTGCTGAAGTTTAAAAATGCATTGGAACTCTTCCATTGTTCTCGGAATTCCGCTGATGTTTAACAATGCTTTAGAACTCTTCCATTGTTCTCGGAATTCCGATGATGTTTAACAATGCTTTGGAACTCTTTCATTGTTCTCGGAATTCCGTTTTAGTTTAAAAATGCATTGGAACTCTTCCACTGTTCTCGGAATTCCGCTGAAGTTTTAGAATGCTTTGGAATTCTTCCATTGTTCTCGGAATTCCGCTAATGTTTAACAATGCTTTGGAACTCTTCCATTGTTCTCGGAATTCCGCTGTAGTTTAAAAATGCTTTGGAACTCTTCCATTGTTCTCGGAATTCCGCTGAAGTTTAAAAATGCTTTGGAACTCTTCCATTGTTCTCGGAATTCTGCTGAAGTTTCAAAAAGATTTGGAACTATTCCATTGTTCTCAGAATTCCGCTAATATTTAACAATGCTTTGGAACTCTTCCATTGTTCTCAGAATTCCGCTGATGTTTAATAATGCTTTTGGAACTCTTCCATTGTTCTCAGAATTCTGCTAATGTTTAACAATGCTTTGGAACTCATCCATTGTTCTCGGAAATCTGTTCATGTTTAATAATGCTTTTGGAACTCTTCCACTGTGCTAGGAATTCTGCTGAAGTTTAAAAATGCTTTGGAACTCTTCCATCGTTCTCGGAATTCCGCTAATGTTTATCAAACCTATGGAACTCTTTCATTGTTCTCGGAATTCTGCTGAAGTTTAAAAATGCTTTGGAACTCCTCCATTGTTCTCGGAATTCTGATAATATTTAACAATGCTTTGGAACTCTTCCATTGTTCTCGGAATTCCGCTGTAGTTTAAAAATGCATTGGAACTCTTCCATTGTTCTCGGAATTCCGCTGAAGTTTTAGAATGCTTTTTAACACTTCAATTTTTCTCGGAATTTTGCTGAAATTTAAAAACGCTTTGGAACTCTTCCATTGTTCTCGGAATTCCGCTAATGTTTAACAATGCTTTGGAACTCTTTCTTTGTTCTCGGAATTCAACTGAAGTTTAGCCATGCTTTGGAACTCTTCCATTGTTCTCGGAATTCCGCTGAAGTTTAAAAATGCTTTGGAACTCTTCCATTGTTCTCGGAATTCTGCTGAAGTTTAAAAAAGCTTTGGAACTATTCCATTGTTCTCAGAATTCTGTTGATGTTTAATAATGCTTTTGGAACTCTTCCATTGTGCTCGGATTTCTGCTGAAGTTTAAAAATGCTTTGGAACTCTTCCATTCTTCTCGGTATTCTGCTGATGTTTATCAAACCTATGGAACTTTTCCATTGTTCTCGGAATTCTGTTGATGTTTAATAATGCTTTTGGAACTCTTCCATTGTTCTCGGAATTCTGCTGAAGTTTCAAAACACTTTAGAAATCTTCCATTATTCTCAGAATTCTGCTGAAGTTTAAAAATGCTTTGGTACTCTTCCATTGTTCTCAGAATTCCAATGAAGCTTAAAAATGCTTTGGAACTCTTCCATTGTTCTCGGAATTCTGCTGAAGTTTAAAAGTGCTTTGGAACTCTTCCATTGTTCTGGGAATTTGGCTGAAGTTTAAAAATGCTTTGGAACTCTTCCTATGTTCTGGGAGTTCTGCTGAAGTTTAAAAATGCTTTGGAACTCTTCCATTGTTCTCGGAATTCCGCTGAAGTTTAAAAGTGCTTTGGAACTCTTCCATTGTTCTGGGAATTTGGCTGAAGTTTAAAAATGCTTTGGAACTCTTCCTATTTTCTGGGAGTTCTGCTGAAGTTTAAAAATGCTTTGGAACTCTTCCATTGTTCTGGGAATTCCGCTGATGTTTAACAATGCTTTGGAGCTCTTCCATTGTTCTGGGAATTCGGCTGAAGATTAAAAATGCTTTGGAGCTCTTCCTATGTTCTGGGAGTTCTGCTGAAGTTTAAAAATGCTTTAGAACTCTTCCATTGTTCTCGGAATTCCGCTGATGTCTAACAATGCTTTGGAACTCTTCCATTGTTCTCCGAATTCCGCTGTAGTTTAAAAATGCATTGGAACTTTTCCATTGTTCTCGGAATTCCGCTGAAGTTTTACAATGCTTTGGAACTCTTCCATTGTTCTCGGAATTCCGCTGAAGTTTAACAATGCTTTGGAACTCTTCCTATGTTCTGGGAGTTCTGCTGAAGTTTAAAAATGCTTTGGAACTCTTCCATTGTTCTCGGAATTCCACTGAAGTTTAAAAATATTTTGGAACTCCTCCATTGTTCTCGGAATTCTGCTGAAGTTTAAAAATGCTTTGGAACTCTTCCATTGTTCTGGGAATTTGGCTGAAGTTTAACAATGCTTTGGAACTCTTCCTATGTTCTGGGAGTTCTGCTGAAGTTTAAAAATGCTTTGGAACTCTTCCATTGTTCTCGGAATTCCGCTGATGTTTAACAATGCTTTAGAACTCTTCCATTTTTCTCGGAATTCCGCTGATGTTTAACAATGCTTTGGAACTCTTCCATTGTTCTCGGTATTCCGCTGTAGCTTAAAAATGCACTGGAACTCTTCCATTGTTCTCGGAATTCCGCTGAAGTTTTACAATGCTTTGGAACTCATCCATTGTTCTCGTAACACTGTTGATGTTTAATAATGCTTTTGGAACTCTTCCATTGTGCTCGGAGTTCTGCTGAAGTTTAAAAATGCTTTGGAACTCTTCCTATGTTCTGGGAGTTCTGCTGAAGTTTAAAAATGCTTTGGAACTCTTCCATTGTTCTCACAATTCCGCTGATGTTAAACAATGCTTTAGAACTCTTCCATTGTTCTCGGAATTCCGATGATGTTTAACAATGCTTTGGAACTCTTCCTTTGTTCTGGGAATTCGGCTGAAGTTTAAAAATGCTTTGGAACTCTTCCTAAATTCTGGGAGTTCTGCTGAAGTTTAAAAATGCATTGGAACTCTTCCATTGTTCTCGGAATTCCGCTGATGTTTAACAATGCTTTAGAACTCTTCCATTGTTCTCAGAATTCCGATGATGTTTAACAATGCTTTGGAACTCTTTCATTGTTCTCGGAATTCCGCTGTAGTTTAAAAATGCATTGGAACTCTTCCACTGTTCTCGGAATTCCGCTGAAGTTTTAGAATGCTTTGGAATTCTTCCATTGTTCTCGGAATTCCGCTAATGTTTAACAATGCTTTGGAACTCTTCCATTGTTCTCGGAATTCCGATGTAGTTTAAAAATGCTTTGGAACTCTTTCATTGTTCTCGGAATTCCGCTGAAGTTTAGCCATGCTTTGGAACTCTTCCATTGTTCTCGGAATTCCGCTGAAGTTTAAAAATGCTTTGGAACTCTTCCATTGTTCTCGGAATTCTGCTGAAGTTTCAAAAAGATTTGGAACTATTCCATTGTTCTCAGAATTCCGCTAACATTTAACAATGCTTTGGAACTCTTCCATTGTTCTCGGAATTCCGCTGATGTTTAATAATGCTTTTGGAACTCTTCCATTGTTCTCAGAATTCTGCTAATGTTTAACAATGCTTTGGAACTCATCCATTGTTCTCGGAATTCTGTTCATGTTTAATAATGCTTTTGGAACTCTTCCATTGTGCTCGGAATTCTGCTGAAGTTTAAAAATGCTTTGGAACTCTTCCATCGTTCTCGGAATTCCGCTAATGTTTATCAAACCTATGGAACTCTTTCATTGTTCTCGGAATTCCGCTGTAGTTTAAAAATGCTTTGGAACTCTTCCATTGTTCTCGGAATTCCGATAATATTTAACAATGCTTTGGAACTCTTCCATTGTTCTCGGAATTCTGCTGAAGTTTAAAAATGCTTTGGAACTCTTCCATTGTTCTCGGAATTCCGCTGATGTTTAACAATGCTTTAGAACTCTTCCATTGTTCTCGGAATTCCGCTGATGTTTAACAATGCTTTGGAACTCTTGCATTGTTCTCGGAATTCCGCTGTAGTTTAAAAATGCACTGGAACTCTTCCATTGTTCTCGGAATTCCACTGAAGTTTTACAATGCTTTGGAACTCTTCCTTTTTTCTCTGAATTCTGCTGAAGTTTCAAAATGCTTTGGAACTCTTCCATTGTTCTCGGAATTCCGCTGATGTTTAACGATGCTTTGGAACTCTTCCATTGTTCTCGGAATTCCGCTGTAGTTTAAAAATGCTTTGGAACTGTTTCATTGTTCTCGGAATTCCGCTGAAGTTTAGCCATGCTTTGGAACTCTTCCATTGTTCTCGGAATTCCACTGAAGTTTAAAAATGCTTTGGAACTCCTCCATTGTTCTCGGAATTCTGCTGAAGTTTAAAAATGCTTTGGAACTCTTCCATTGTTCTCGGAATTCCGCTGATGTTTAACAATGCTTTAGAACTCTTCCATTGTTCTCGGAATTCCGCTGATGTTTAACAATGCTTTGGAACTCTTGCATTGTTCTCGGAATTCCGCTGTAGTTTAAAAATGCACTGGAACTCTTCCATTGTTCTCGGAATTCCGCTGAAGTTTTACAATGCTTTGGAACTCATCCATTGTTCTTGTAACTCTGTTGATGTTTAATAATGCTTTTGGAACTCTTCCATTGTGCTCGGAGTTCTGCTGAAGTTTAAAAAAGCTTTGGAATTATTCCATTGTTCTCAGAATTCTGTTGATGTTTAATAATGCTTTTGGAACTCTTCCATTGGCCTCGGATTTCTGCTGAAGTTTAAAAATGCTTTGGAACTCTTCCATTCTTCTCGGTATTCTGCTGATGTTTATCAAACCTTTGGAACTCTTCCATTGTTCTCAGAATTCTGTTGATGTTTAATAATGCTTTTGGAACTCTTCCATTGTTCTCGGAATTCTGCTGAAGTTTCAAAATGCTTTAGAAATCTTCCCTTGTTCTCGGAATTCTGCTGAAGTTTAACAATGCTTTGGAACTCTTCCATTATTCTCAGAATTCTGCTGAAGTTTAAAAATGCTTTGGTACTGTTCCATTGTTCTCAGAATTCCAATGAAGCTTAAAAATGCTTTGGAACTCTTCAATTTTTCTCAGAATCACGCTGAAGTTTAGCCATGCTTTGGAACTCTTCCATTGTTCTCGGAATTCCGCTGAAGTTTAAAAATGCTTTGGAACTCTTCCATTGTTCTCGGAATTCTGCTGAAGTTTCAAAAAGATTTGGAACTATTCCATTGTTCTCAGAATTCCGCTAACATTTAACAATGCTTTGGAACTCTTCCATTGTTCTCGGAATTCCGCTGATGTTTAATAATGCTTTTGGAACTCTTCCATTGTTCTCAGAATTCTGCTAATGTTTAACAATGCTTTGGAACTCATCCATTGTTCTCGGAATTCTGTTCATGTTTAATAATGCTTTTGGAACTCTTCCATTGTGCTCGGAATTCTGCTGAAGTTTAAAAATGCTTTGGAACTCTTCCATCGTTCTCGGAATTCCGCTAATGTTTATCAAACCTATGGAACTCTTTCATTGTTCTCGGAATTCCGCTGTAGTTTAAAAATGCTTTGGAACTCTTCCATTGTTCTCGGAATTCCGATAATATTTAACAATGCTTTGGAACTCTTCCATTGTTCTCGGAATTCTGCTGAAGTTTAAAAATGCTTTGGAACTCTTCCATTGTTCTCGGAATTCCGCTGATGTTTAACAATGCTTTAGAACTCTTCCATTGTTCTCGGAATTCCGCTGATGTTTAACAATGCTTTGGAACTCTTGCATTGTTCTCGGAATTCCGCTGTAGTTTAAAAATGCACTGGAACTCTTCCATTGTTCTCGGAATTCCACTGAAGTTTTACAATGCTTTGGAACTCTTCCTTTTTTCTCTGAATTCTGCTGAAGTTTCAAAATGCTTTGGAACTCTTCCATTGTTCTCGGAATTCCGCTGATGTTTAACGATGCTTTGGAACTCTTCCATTGTTCTCGGAATTCCGCTGTAGTTTAAAAATGCTTTGGAACTGTTTCATTGTTCTCGGAATTCCGCTGAAGTTTAGCCATGCTTTGGAACTCTTCCATTGTTCTCGGAATTCCACTGAAGTTTAAAAATGCTTTGGAACTCCTCCATTGTTCTCGGAATTCTGCTGAAGTTTAAAAATGCTTTGGAACTCTTCCATTGTTCTCGGAATTCCGCTGATGTTTAACAATGCTTTAGAACTCTTCCATTGTTCTCGGAATTCCGCTGATGTTTAACAATGCTTTGGAACTCTTGCATTGTTCTCGGAATTCCGCTGTAGTTTAAAAATGCACTGGAACTCTTCCATTGTTCTCGGAATTCCGCTGAAGTTTTACAATGCTTTGGAACTCATCCATTGTTCTTGTAACTCTGTTGATGTTTAATAATGCTTTTGGAACTCTTCCATTGTGCTCGGAGTTCTGCTGAAGTTTAAAAAAGCTTTGGAATTATTCCATTGTTCTCAGAATTCTGTTGATGTTTAATAATGCTTTTGGAACTCTTCCATTGGCCTCGGATTTCTGCTGAAGTTTAAAAATGCTTTGGAACTCTTCCATTCTTCTCGGTATTCTGCTGATGTTTATCAAACCTTTGGAACTCTTCCATTGTTCTCAGAATTCTGTTGATGTTTAATAATGCTTTTGGAACTCTTCCATTGTTCTCGGAATTCTGCTGAAGTTTCAAAATGCTTTAGAAATCTTCCCTTGTTCTCGGAATTCTGCTGAAGTTTAACAATGCTTTGGAACTCTTCCATTATTCTCAGAATTCTGCTGAAGTTTAAAAATGCTTTGGTACTGTTCCATTGTTCTCAGAATTCCAATGAAGCTTAAAAATGCTTTGGAACTCTTCAATTTTTCTCAGAATCACGCTGAAGTTTAGCCATGCTTTGGAACTCTTCCATTGTTCTCGGAATTCCGCTGAAGTTTAAAAATGCTTTGGAACTCTTCCATTGTTATCGGATTTCTGCTGAAGTTTAAAGAAGATTTGGAACTATTCCATTGTTCTCAGAATTCCGCTAATATTTAACAATGCTTTCGAACTCTTCCATTGTTCTCGGAATTCCGCTGATGTTTAATAATGCTTTTGGAACTCTTCCATTGTTCTCGGAATTCTGCTAATGTTTAACAATGCTTTGGAACTCATCCATTGTTCTCGGAATTCTGTTCATGTTTAATAATGCTTTTGGAACTCTTCCATTGTGCTCGGAATTCTGCTGAAGTTTAAAAATGCTTTGGAACTCTTCCATTGTTCTCGGAATTCCGCTAATGTTTATCAAACCTATGGAACTCTTTCATTGTTCTCGGAATTCGGCTGTAGTTTAAAAATGCTTTCGAACTCTTCCATTGTTCTCGGAATTCCGATAATATTTAACAATGCTTTGGAACTCTTCCATGGTTCTCGGAATTCCGCTGTAGTTTAAAAATGCATTGGAACTCTTCCATTGTTCTCGGAATTCCGCTGAAGTTTTAGAATGCTTTTTAACACTTCCATTTTTCTCGGAATTCTGCTGAAGTTTAAAATCGCTGTGGAAAACTTCCATTGTTCTCGGAATTCCGCTAATGTTTAACAATGCTTTTGGAACTCTTCCATTGTTCTCGGAATTCTGCTGAAGTTGCAAAACGCTTTAGAAATCTTCCATTATTCTCAGAATTCCAATGAAGCTTAAAAATGCTTTGGAACTCTTCAATTTTTCTCAGAATTACGCTAAAGTTTAAAAATGCTTTGGAACTCCTCCATTGTTCTCGGAATTCTGCTGAAGTTTAAAAGTGCTTTGGAACTCTTCCATTGTTCTGGGAATTTGGCTGAAGTTTAAAAATGCTTTTGAACTCTTCCTATGTTCTGGGAATTCTGCTGAAGTTTAAAAATGCTTTGGAACTCTTCCATTGTTCTCGGAATTCCGCTGATGTTTAACAATGCTTTAGAACTCTTCCATTGTTCTTGGAATTCCGCTGATGTTTAACAATGCTTTGGAACTCTTCCATTGTTCTCGGAATTCCGCTGTAGCTTAAAAATGCACTGGAACTCTTCCATTGTTCTCGGAATTCCGCTGAAGTTTTACAATGCTTTGGAACTCATCCATTGTTCTCGTTGATGTTGATGTTGATGTTTAATAATGCTTTTGGAAATCTTCCATTGTGCTCGGAGTTCTGCTGTAGTTTAAAAATGCTTTGGAACGCTTCCATTGTTCTGGGAATTCGGCTGAAGTTTAAAAATGCTTTGGAACTCTTCCTATGTTCTGGGAGTTCTGCTGAAGTTTAAAAATGCTTTGGAACTCTTCCATTGTTCTCGCAATTCCGCTGATGTTAAACAATGCTTTAGAACTCTTCCATTGTTCTCGGAATTCCGATGATGTTTAACAATGCTTTGGAACTCTTCCATTGTTCTCGGAATTCTGCTGAAGTTTAAAAATGCTTTGGAACTCTTCCATTGTTCTGGGAATTTGGCTGAAGTTTAAAAATGCTTTGGAACTCTTAATAAGTTCTGGGAGTTCTGCTGAAGTTTAAAAATGCATTGGAACTCTTCCATTGTTCTCGGAATTCCACTGATGTTTAACAATGCTTTAGAACTCTTCCATTGTTCTCGGAATTCCGATGATGTTTAACAATGCTTTGGAACTCTTTCATTGTTCTCGGAATTCCGTTTTAGTTTAAAAATGCATTGGAACTCTTCCACTGTTCTCGGAATTCCGCTGAAGTTTTAGAATGCTTTGGAATTCTTCCATTGTTCTCGGAATTCCGCTAATGTTTAACAATGCTTTGGAACTCTTCCATTGTTCTCGGAATTCCGCTGTAGTTTAAAAATGCTTTGGAACTCTTCCATTGTTCTCGGAATTCCGCTGAAGTTTAAAAATGCTTTGGAACTCTTCCATTGTTCTCGGAATTCTGCTGAAATTTCAAAAAGATTTGGAACTATTCCATTGTTCTCAGAATTCCGCTAATATTTAACAATGCTTTGGAACTCTTCCATTGTTCTCAGAATTCCGCTGATGTTTAATAATGCTTTTGGAACTCTTCCATTGTTCTCAGAATTCTGCTAATGTTTAACAATGCTTTGGAACTCATCCATTGTTCTCGGAAATCTGTTAATGTTTAATAATGCTTTTGGAACTCTTCCACTGTGCTAGGAATTCTGCTGAAGTTTAAAAATGCTTTGGAACTCTTCCATCGTTCTCGGAATTCCGCTAATGTTTATCAAACCTATGGAACTCTTTCATTGTTCTCGGAATTCTGCTGAAGTTTAAAAATGCTTTGGAACTCCTCCATTGTTCTCGGAATTCTGATAATATTTAACAATGCTTTGGAACTCTTCCATTGTTCTCGGAATTCCGCTGTAGTTTAAAAATGCATTGGAACTCTTCCATTGTTCTCGGAATTCCGCTGAAGTTTTAGAATGCTTTTTAACACTTCAATTTTTCTCGGAATTTTGCTGAAGTTTAAAAACGCTTTGGAACTCTTCCATTGTTCTCGGAATTCCTCTAATGTTTAACAATGCTTTGGAACTCTTTCTTTGTTCTCGGAATTCAACTGAAGTTTAGCCATGCTTTGGAACTCTTCCATTGTTCTCGGAATTCCGCTGAAGTTTAAAAATGCTTTGGAACTCTTCCATTGTTCTCGGAATTCTGCTGAAGTTTAAAAAAGCTTTGGAACTATTCCATTGTTCTCAGAATTCTGTTGATGTTTAATAATGCTTTTGGAACTCTTCCATTGTGCTCGGATTTCTGCTGAAGTTTAAAAATGCTTTGGAACTCTTCCATTCTTCTCGGTATTCTGCTGATGTTTATCAAACCTATGGAACTTTTCCATTGTTCTCGGAATTCTGTTGATGTTTAATAATGCTTTTGGAACTCTTCCATTGTTCTCGGAATTCTGCTGAAGTTTCAAAACACTTTAGAAATCTTCCATTATTCTCAGAATTCTGCTGAAGTTTAAAAATGCTTTGGTACTCTTCCATTGTTCTCAGAATTCCAATGAAGCTTAAAAATGCTTTGGAACTTTTCCATTGTTCTCGGAATTCTGCTGAAGTTTAAAAGTGCTTTGGAACTCTTCCATTGTTCTGGGAATTTGGCTGAAGTTTAAAAATGCTTTGGAACTCTTCCTATGTTCTGGGAGTTCTGCTGAAGTTTAAAAATGCTTTGGAACTCTTCCATTGTTCTCGGAATTCCGCTGAAGTTTAAAAGTGCTTTGAAACTCTTCCATTGTTCTGGGAATTTGGCTGAAGTTTAAAAATGCTTTGGAACTCTTCCTATTTTCTGGGAGTTCTGCTGAAGTTTAAAAATGCTTTAGAACTCTTCCATTGTTCTCGGAATTCCGCTGATGTCTAACAATGCTTTGGAACTCTTCCATTGTTCTCCGAATTCCGCTGTAGTTTAAAAATGCATTGGAACTTTTCCATTGTTCTCGGAATTCCGCTGAAGTTTTACAATGCTTTGGAACTCTTCCATTGTTCTCGGAATTCCGCTGAAGTTTAACAATGCTTTGGAACTCTTCCTATGTTCTGGGAGTTCTGCTGAAGTTTAAAAATGCTTTGGAACTCTTCCATTGTTCTCGGAATTCCGCTGAAGTTTAGCCATGCTTTGGAACTCTTCCATTGTTCTCGGAATTCCACTGAAGTTTAAAAATGCTTTGGAACTCCTCCATTGTTCTCGGAATTCTGCTGAAGTTTAAAAATGCTTTGGAACTCTTCCATTGTTCTGGGAATTTGGCTGAAGTTTAACAATGCTTTGGAACTGTTCTTATGTTCTGGGAGTTCTGCTGAAGTTTAAAAATGCTTTGGAACTCTTCCATTGTTCTCGGAATTCCACTGATGTTTAACAATGCTTTAGAACTCTTCCATTTTTCTCGGAATTCCGCTGATGTTTAACAATGCTTTGGAACTCTTCCATTGTTCTCGGTATTCCGCTGTAGCTTAAAAATGCACTGGAACTCTTCCATTGTTCTCGGAATTCCGCTGAAGTTTTACAATGCTTTGGAACTCATCCATTGTTCTCGTAACACTGTTGATGTTTAATAATGCTTTTGGAACTCTTCCATTGTGCTCGGAGTTCTGCTGAAGTTTAAAAATGCTTTGGAACTCTTCCTATGTTCTGGGAGTTCTGCTGAAGTTTAAAAATGCTTTGGAACTCTTCCATTGTTCTCGCAATTCCGCTGATGTTAAACAATGCTTTAGAACTCTTCCATTGTTCTCGGAATTCCGATGATGTTTAACAATGCTTTGGAACTCTTCCATTGTTCTCGGAATTCTGCTGAAGATTCAAAATGCTTTGGAACTCTTCCATTGTTCTGGGAATTCGGCTGAAGTTTAAAAATGCTTTGGAACTCTTCCTAAATTCTGGGAGTTCTGCTGAAGTTTAAAAATGCATTGGAACTCTTCCATTGTTCTCGGAATTCCGCTGATGTTTAACAATGCTTTAGAACTCTTCCATTGTTCTCAGAATTCCGATGATGTTTAACAATGCTTTGGAACTCTTTCATTGTTCTCGGAATTCCGCTGTAGTTTAAAAATGCATTGGAACTCTTCCACTGTTCTCGGAATTCCGCTGAAGTTTTAGAATGCTTTGGAATTCTTCCATTGTTCTCGGAATTCCGCTAATGTTTAACAATGCTTTGGAACTCTTCCATTGTTCTCGGAATTCCGATGTAGCTTAAAAATGCTTTGGAACTCTTTCATTGTTCTCGGAATTCCGCTGAAGTTTAGCCATGCTTTGGAACTCTTCCATTGTTCTCGGAATTCCGCTGAAGTTTAAAAATGCTTTGGAACTCTTCCATTCTTCTCGGTATTCTGCTGATGTTTATCAAACCTATGGAACTTTTCCATTGTTCTCGGAATTCTGTTGATGTTTAATAATGCTTTTGGAACTCTTCCATTGTTCTCGGAATTCTGCTGAAGTTTCAAAACGCTTTAGAAATCTTCCATTATTCTCAGAATTCTGCTGTAGTTTAAAAATGCTTTGGTACTCTTCCATTGTTCTCAGAATTCCAATGAAGCTTAAAAATGCTTTGGAACTCTTCAATTTTTCTCAGAATTACGCTAAAGTTTAAAATTGCTTTGGAACTCCTCCATTGTTCTCGGAATTCTGCTGAAGTTTAAAAATGCTTTGGAACTCTTCCATTGCTCTGGGAATTCGGCTGAAGTTTAAAAATGCTTTGGAACTCTTCCTATGTTCTGGGATTTCTGCTGAAGTTTAAAAATGCTTTGGAACTCTTCCATTGTTCTCGGAATTCCGCTGATGTTTAACAATGCTTTAGAACTCTTCCATTGTTCCCGGAATTCCGCTGATGTTTAACAATGCTTTGGAACTCTTGCATTGTTCTCGGAATTCCGCTGTAGTTTAAAAATGCACTGGAACTCTTCCATTGTTCTCGGAATTCCACTGAAGTTTTACAATGCTTTGGAACTCTTCCATTTTTCTCTGCATTCTGCTGAAGTTTCAAAATGCTTTGGAACTCTTCCATTGTTCTCGGAATTCCGCTGATGTTTAACGATGCTTTGGAACTCTTCCATTGTTCTCGGAATTCCGCTGTAGTTTAAAAATGCTTTGGAACTGTTTCATTGTTCTCGGAATTCCGCTGAAGTTTAGCCATGCTTTGGAACTCTTCCATTGTTCTCGGAATTCCACTGAAGTTTAAAAATGCTTTGGAACTCCTCCATTGTTCTCGGAATTCTGCTGAAGTTTAAAAATGCTTTGGAACTCTTCCATTGTTCTCGGAATTCCGCTGATGTTTAACAATGCTTTAGAACTCTTCCATTGTTCTCGGAATTCCGCTGATGTTTAACAATGCTTTGGAACTCTTGCATTGTTCTCGGAATTCCGCTGTAGTTTAAAAATGCACTGGAACTCTTCCATTGTTCTCGGAATTCCGCTGAAGTTTTACAATGCTTTGGAACTCATCCATTGTTCTTGTAACTCTGTTGATGTTTAAAAATGCTTTTGGAAATCTTCCATTGTGCTCGGAGTTCTGCTGAAGTTTAAAAAAGCTTTGGAACTATTCCATTGTTCTCAGAATTCTGTTGATGTTTAATAATGCTTTTGGAACTCTTCCATTGGCCTCGGATTTCTACTGAAGTTTAAAAATGCTTTGGAACTCTTCCATTCTTCTCGGTATTCTGCTGATGTTTATCAAACCTTTGGAACTCTTCCATTGTTCTCAGAATTCTGTTGATGTTTAATAATGCTTTTGGAACTCTTCCATTGTTCTCGGAATTCTGCTGAAGTTTCAAAATGCTTTAGAAATCTTCCCTTGTTCTCGGAATTCTGCTGAAGTTTAACAATGCTTTGGAACTCTTCCATTATTCTCAGAATTCTGCTGAAGTTTAAAAATGCTTTGGTACTGTTCCATTGTTCTCAGAATTCCAATGAAGCTTAAAAATGCTTTGGAACTCTTCAATTTTTCACAGAATCACGCTAAAGTTTAAAAATGCTTTGGAACTCCTCCATTGTTCTTGGAATTCTGCTGAAGTTTAAAAGTGCTTTGGAACTCTTCCATTGTTCTGGGAATTTGGCTGAAGTTTAAAAATGCTTTGGAACTCTTCCTATGCTCTGGGAGTTCTGCTGAAGTTTAAAAATGCTTTGGAACTCTTCCATTGTTCTCAGAATACCGCTGATGTTTAACAATGCTTTAGAACTCTTCCATTGTTCTCGGAATTCCGCTGATGTTTAACAATGCTTTGGAGCTCTTCCATTGTTTTGGGAATTTGGCTGAAGTTTAAAAATGCTTTGGAGCTCTTCCTATGTTCTGGGAGTTCTGCTGAAGTTTAAAAATGCTTTAGAACTCTTCCATTGTTCTCGGAATTCCGCTGATGTCTAACAATGCTTTGGAACTCTTCCATTGTTCTCGGAATTCCGCTGTAGTTTAAAAATGCATTTGAACTTTTCCATTGATCTTGGAATTCCGCTGAAGTTTTACAATGCTTTGGAACTCTTCCATTTTTCTCTGAATTCTGCTGAAGTTTAAAAATGCTTTGGAACTCTTCCATTGTTCTCAGAATTCCGCTGATGTTTAACAATGCTTTGGAACGCTTCCATTGTTCTCGGAATTCCGCTGTAGTTTAAAAATGCTTTGGAACTCTTTCATTGTTCTCGGAATTCCGCTGAAGTATAGCCATGCTTTGGAACTCTTCCATTGTTCTCGGAATTCCACTGAAGTTTAAAAATGCTTTGGAACTCCTCCATTGTTCTCGGAATTCTGCTGAAGTTTAAAAATGCTTTGGAACTCTTCCATTGTTCTGGGAATTCGGCTGAAGTTTAAAAATGCTTTGGAACTCTTCCTAAGTTCTGGGAGTTCTGCTGAAGTTTAAAAATGCATTGGAACTCTTCCATTGTTCTCGGAATTCCGCTGATGTTTAACAATGCTTTAGAACTCTTCCATTGTTCTCGGAATTCCGATGATGTTTAACAATGCTTTGGAACTCTTTCATTGTTCTCGGAATTCCGCTGTAGTTTAAAAATGCATTGGAACTCTTCCACTGTTCTCGGAATACCGCTGAAGTTTTAGAATGCTTTGGAATTCTTCCATTGTTCTTGTAACTCTGTTGATGTTTAATAATGCTTTTGGAACTCTTCCATTGTGCTCGGAGTTCTGCTGAAGTTTAAAAAAGCTTTGGAACTATTCCATTGTTCTCAGAATTCTGTTGATGTTTAATAATGCTTTTGGAACTCTTCCATTGGCCTCGGATTTCTACTGAAGTTTAAAAATGCTTTGGAACTCTTCCATTCATCTCGGTATTCTGCTGATGTTTATCAAACCTTTGGAACTCTTCCATTGTTCTCAGAATTCTGTTGATGTTTAATAATGCTTTTGGAACTCTTCCATTGTTCTCGGAATTCTGCTGAAGTTTCAAAATGCTTTAGAAATCTTCCCTTGTTCTCGGAATTCTGCTGAAGTTTAACAATGCTTTGGAACTCTTCCATTATTCTCAGAATTCTGCTGAAGTTTAATAATGCTTTGGTACTGTTCCATTGTTCTCAGAATTCCATTGAAGCTTAAAAATGCTTTGGAACTCTTCAATTTTTCTCAGAATCACGCTAAAGTTTAAAAATGCTTTGGAACTCCTCCATTGTTCTTGGAATTCTGCTGAAGTTTAAAAGTGCTTTGGAACTCTTCCATTGTTCTGGGAATTTGGCTGAAGTTTAAAAATGCTTTGGAACTCTTCCTATGTTCTGGGAGTTCTGCTGAAGTTTAAAAATGCTTTGGAACTCTTCCATTGTTCTCGGAATACCGCTGATGTTTAACAATGCTTTAGCACTCTTCTATTGTTCTCGGAATTCCGCTGATGTTTAACAATGCTTTGGAGCTCTTCCATTGTTTTGGGAATTTGGCTGAAGTTTAAAAATGCTAAGGAGCTCTTCCTATGTTCTGGGAGTTCTGCTGAAGTTTAAAAATGCTTTAGAACTCTTCCATTGTTCTCGGAATTCCGCTGATGTCTAACAATGCTTTGGAACTCTTCCATTGTTCTCGGAATTCCGCTGTAGTTTAAAAATGCATTTGAACTTTTCCATTGATCTTGGAATTCCGCTGAAGTTTTACAATGCTTTGGAACTCTTCCATTTTTCTCTGAATTCTGCTGAAGTTTAAAAATGCTTTGGAACTCTTCCATTGTTCTCGGAATTCCGCTGATGTTTAACAATGCTTTGGAACGCTTCCATTGTTCTCGGAATTCCGCTGTAGTTTAAAAATGCTTTGGAACTCTTTCATTGTTCTCGGAATTCCGCTGAAGTATAGCCATGCTTTGGAACTCTTCCATTGTTCTCGGAATTCCACTGAAGTTTAAAAATGCTTTGGAACTCCTCCATTGTTCTCGGAATTCTGCTGAAGTTTAAAAATGCTTTGGAACTCTTCCATTGTTCTGGGAATTCGGCGGAAGTTTAAAAATGCTTTGGAACTCTTCCTAAGTTCTGGGAGTTCTGCTGAAGTTTAAAAATGCATTGGAACTCTTCCATTGTTCTCGGAATTCCGCTGATGTTTAACAATGCTTTAGAACTCTTCCATTGTTCTCGGAATTCCGATGATGTTTAACAATGCTTTGGAACTCTTTCATTGTTCTCGGAATTCCGCTGTAGTTTAAAAATGCATTGGAACTCTTCCACTGTTCTCGGAATACCGCTGAAGTTTTAGAATGCTTTGGAATTCTTCCATTGTTCTCGGAATTCCGCTAATGTTTAACAATGCTTTGGAACTCTTCCATTGTTCTCGGAATTCCGCTGTAGTTTAAAAATGCTTTGGAACTCTTTCATTGTTCTCGGAATTCCGCTGAAGTTTAGCCATGCTTTGGAACTCTTCCATTGTTCTCGGAATTCCGCTGAAGTTTCAAAAAGATTTGGAACTATTCCATTGTTCTCAGAATTCTGCTAATGTTTAACAATGCTTTGGAACTCATCCATTGATCTCGGAATTCTGTTCATGTTTAATAATGCTTTTGGAACTCTTCCATTGTGCTCGGAATTCTGCTGAAGTTTAAAAATGCTTTGGAACTTTTCCATCGTTCTCGGAATTCCGCTAATGTTTATCAAACCTATGGAACTCTTCCATTGTTCTCGGAATTCCGCTGTAGTTTAAAAATGCTTTAGAACTCTTCCATTGTTCTCGGAATTCCGCTGATGTTTAACAATGCTTTAGAACTCTTCCATTGTTCTCGGAATTCCGCTGATGTTTAACAATGCTTTGGAGCTCTTCCATTGTTTTGGGAATTCGGCTGAAGTTTAAAAATGCTTTGGAGCTCTTCCTATGTTATGGGAGTTCTGCTGAAGTTTAAAAATGCTTTAGAACTCTTCCATTGTTCTCGGAATTCTGCTGATGTCTAATAATGCTTTGGAACTCTTCCATTGTTCTCGGAATTCCGCTGTAGTTTAAAAATGCACTGTAACTTTTCCATTGTTCTCGGAATTCCGCTGAAGTTTTACAATGCTTTGGAACTCTTCCATTTTTCTCTGAATTCTGCTGAAGTTTAAAAATGCTTTGGAACTCTTCCATTGTTCTCGGAATTCCGCTGATGTTTAACAATGCTTTGGAACTCTTGCATTGTTCTCGGAATTCCGCTGTAGTTTAAAAATGCACTGGAACTCTTCCATTGTTCTCGGAATTCCGCTGAAGTTTTACAATGCTTTGGAACTCCTCCATTGTTCTTGGAATTCTGCTGAAGTTTAAAAGTGCTTTGGAACTCTTCCATTGTTCTGGGAATTTGGCTGAAGTTTAAAAATGCTTTGGAACTCTTCCTATGTTCTGGGAGTTCTGCTGAAGTTTAAAAATGCTTTGGAACTCTTCCATTGTTCTCGGAATTCCACTGATGTTTAACAATGCTTTAGAACTCTTCCATTGTTCTCGGAATTCCGCTGATATTTAACAATGCTTTGGAGCTCTTCCATTGTTTTGGGAATTCGGCTGAAGTTTAAAAATGCTTTGGAGCTCTTCCTATGTTCTGGGAGTTCTGCTGAAGTTTAAAAATGCTTTAGAACTCTTCCATTGTTCTCGGAATTCCGCTGATGTCTAACAATGCTTTGGAACTCTTTCATTGTTCTCGGAATTCCGCTGTAGTTTAAAAATGCATTGGAACTTTTCCATTTTTCTCTGAATTCTGCTGAAGTTTAAAAATGCTTTGGAACTCTTCCTTTGTTCTCGGAATTCCGCTGATGTTTAACAATGCTTTCGAACTCTTCCATTGTTCTCGGAATTCCGCTGTAGTTTAAAAATGCTTTGGAACTCTTTCATTGTTCTCGGAATTCCGCTGAAGTTTAGCCATGCTTTGGAACTCTTCCATTGTTCTCGGAATTCCACTGAAGTTTAAAAATGCTTTGGAACTCCTCCATTGTTCTCGGAATTCTGCTGAAGTTTAAAAATGCTTTGGAACTCTTCCATTGCTCTGGGAATTCGGCTGAAGTTTATAAATGCTTTGGAACTCTTCCATTGTTCTCGGAATTCTGCTGATGTTTAACAATGCTTTAGAACTCTTCCATTGTTCTCGGAATTCCGATGATGTTTAACAATGCTTTGGAACTCTTTCATTGTTCTCGGAATTCCGCTGTAGTTTAAAAATGCATTGGAACTCTTCCACTGTTCTCGGAATTCCGCTGAAGTTTTAGAATGCTTTGGAATTTTTCCATTGTTCTCGGAATTCCGCTAATGTTTCACAATGCTTTGGAACTCTTCCATTGTTCTCGGAATTCCGCTGTAGTTTAAAAATGCTTTGGAACTCTTTCATTGTTCTTGGAATTCCGCTGAAGTTTAGCCATGCTTTGGAACTCTTCCATTGTTCTCGGAATTCCGCTGAAGTTTAAAAATGCTTTGGAACTCTTCCATTGTTCTCAGAATTCTGCTGAAGTTTCAAAAGGATTTGGAACTATTCCATTGTTCTCAGAATTCCGCTAATATTTAGCAATGCTTTGGAACTCTTCCATTGTTCTCGGAATTCCGCTGATGTTTAATAATGCTTTTGGAACTTTTCCATTGTTCTCAGAATTCTGCTAATGTTTAAAAATGCTTTGTAACTCTTCCATTGTTCTCGGAATTCCGCTGATGTTTAACAATGCTTTAGAACTCTTCCATTGTTCTCGGAATTCCGCTGATGTTTAACAATGCTTTGGAACTCTTGCATTGTTCTCGGAATTCCGCTGTAGTTTAAAAATGCACTGGAACTCTTCCATTGTTCTCGGAATTCCGCTGAAGTTTTACAATGCTTTGGAACTCATCCATTGTTCTCGTAACTCTGTTGATGTTTAATAATGCTTTTGGAACTCTTCCATTGTGCTCGGAGTTCAGCTGAAGTTTAAAAAAGCTTTGGAACTATTCCATTGTTCTCAGAATTCTGTTGATGTTTAATAATGCTTTTGGAACTCTTCCATTGTGCTCGGATTTCTGCTGAAGTTTAAAAATGCTTTGGAACTCTTCCATTCTTCTCGGTATTCTGCTGATGTTTATCAAACCTATGGAACTCTTCCATTGTTCTCGGAATTCTGTTGATGTTTAATAATGCTTTTGGAACTCTTCCATTGTTCTCGGAATTCTGCTGAAGTTTCAAAATGCTTTAGAAATCTTCCATTGTTCTCAGAATTCCAATGAAGCTTAAAAATGCTTTGGAACTCTTCAATTTTTCTCAGAATTACGCTAAAGTTTAAAAATGCTTTGGAGCTCTTCCTAAGTTCTGGGAGTTCTGCTGAAGTTTAAAAATGCATTGGAACTCTTCCATTGTTCTCGGAATTCCGCTGATGTTTAACAATGCTTTAGAACTCTTCCATTGTTCTCGGAATTCCGATGATGTTTAACAATGCTTTGGAACTCTTTCATTGTTCTCGGAATTCCGCTGTAGTTTAAAAATGCATTGGAACTCTTCCACTGTTCTCGGAATACCGCTGAAGTTTTAGAATGCTTTGGAATTCTTCCATTGTTCTTGTAACTCTGTTGATGTTTAATAATGCTTTTGGAACTCTTCCATTGTGCTCGGAGTTCTGCTGAAGTTTAAAAAAGCTTTGGAACTATTCCATTGTTCTCAGAATTCTGTTGATGTTTAATAATGCTTTTGGAACTCTTCCATTGGCCTCGGATTTCTACTGAAGTTTAAAAATGCTTTGGAACTCTTCCATTCATCTCGGTATTCTGCTGATGTTTATCAAACCTTTGGAACTCTTCCATTGTTCTCAGAATTCTGTTGATGTTTAATAATGCTTTTGGAACTCTTCCATTGTTCTCGGAATTCTGCTGAAGTTTCAAAATGCTTTAGAAATCTTCCCTTGTTCTCGGAATTCTGCTGAAGTTTAACAATGCTTTGGAACTCTTCCATTATTCTCAGAATTCTGCTGAAGTTTAATAATGCTTTGGTACTGTTCCATTGTTCTCAGAATTCCATTGAAGCTTAAAAATGCTTTGGAACTCTTCAATTTTTCTCAGAATCACGCTAAAGTTTAAAAATGCTTTGGAACTCCTCCATTGTTCTTGGAATTCTGCTGAAGTTTAAAAGTGCTTTGGAACTCTTCCATTGTTCTGGGAATTTGGCTGAAGTTTAAAAATGCTTTGGAACTCTTCCTATGTTCTGGGAGTTCTGCTGAAGTTTAAAAATGCTTTGGAACTCTTCCATTGTTCTCGGAATACCGCTGATGTTTAACAATGCTTTAGAACTCTTCTATTGTTCTCGGAATTCCGCTGATGTTTAACAATGCTTTGGAGCTCTTCCATTGTTTTGGGAATTTGACTGAAGTTTAAAAATGCTAAGGAGCTCTTCCTATGTTCTGGGAGTTCTGCTGAAGTTTAAAAATGCTTTAGAACTCTTCCATTGTTCTCGGAATTCCGCTGATGTCTAACAATGCTTTGGAACTCTTCCATTGTTCTCGGAATTCCGCTGTAGTTTAAAAATGCATTTGAACTTTTCCATTGATCTTGGAATTCCGCTGAAGTTTTACAATGCTTTGGAACTCTTCCATTTTTCTCTGAATTCTGCTGAAGTTTAAAAATGCTTTGGAACTCTTCCATTGTTCTCGGAATTCCGCTGATGTTTAACAATGCTTTGGAACGCTTCCATTGTTCTCGGAATTCCGCTGTAGTTTAAAAATGCTTTGGAACTCTTTCATTGTTCTCGGAATTCCGCTGAAGTATAGCCATGCTTTGGAACTCTTCCATTGTTCTCGGAATTCCACTGAAGTTTAAAAATGCTTTGGAACTCCTCCATTGTTCTCGGAATTCTGCTGAAGTTTAAAAATGCTTTGGAACTCTTCCATTGTTCTGGGAATTCGGCTGAAGTTTAAAAATGCTTTGGAACTCTTCCTAAGTTCTGGGAGTTCTGCTGAAGTTTAAAAATGCATTGGAACTCTTCCATTGTTCTCGGAATTCCGCTGATGTTTAACAATGCTTTATAACTCTTCCATTGTTCTCGGAATTCCGATGATGTTTAACAATGCTTTGGAACTCTTTCATTGTTCTCGGAATTCCGCTGTAGTTTAAAAATGCATTGGAACTCTTCCACTGTTCTCGGAATACCGCTGAAGTTTTAGAATGCTTTGGAATTCTTCCATTGTTCTCGGAATTCCGCTAATGTTTAACAATGCTTTGGAACTCTTCCATTGTTCTCGGAATTCCGCTGTAGTTTAAAAATGCTTTGGAACTCTTTCATTGTTCTCGGAATTCCGCTGAAGTTTAGCCATGCTTTGGAACTCTTCCATTGTTCTCGGAATTCCGCTGAAGTTTCAAAAAGATTTGGAACTATTCCATTGTTCTCAGAATTCTGCTAATGTTTAACAATGCTTTGGAACTCATCCATTGATCTCGGAATTCTGTTCATGTTTAATAATGCTTTTGGAACTCGTCCATTGTGCTCGGAATTCTGCTGAAGTTTAAAAATGCTTTGGAACTTTTCCATCGTTCTCGGAATTCCGCTAATGTTTATCAAACCTATGGAACTCTTTCATTGTTCTCGGAATTCCGCTGTAGTTTAAAAATGCTTTAGAACTCTTCCATTGTTCTCGGAATTCCGCTGATGTTTAACAATGCTTTAGAACTCTTCCATTGTTCTCGGAATTCCGCTGATGTTTAACAATGCTTTGGAGCTCTTCCATTGTTTTGGGAATTCGGCTGAAGTTTAAAAATGCTTTGGAGCTCTTCCTATGTTATGGGAGTTCTGCTGAAGTTTAAAAATGCTTTAGAACTCTTCCATTGTTCTCGGAATTCTGCTGATGTCTAATAATGCTTTGGAACTCTTCCATTGTTCTCGGAATTCCGCTGTAGTTTAAAAATGCACTGTAACTTTTCCATTGTTCTCGGAATTCCGCTGAAGTTTTACAATGCTTTGGAACTCTTCCATTTTTCTCTGAATTCTGCTGAAGTTTAAAAATGCTTTGGAACTCTTCCATTGTTCTCGGAATTCCGCTGATGTTTAACAATGCTTTGGAACTCTTGCATTGTTCTCGGAATTCCGCTGTAGTTTAAAAATGCACTGGAACTCTTCCATTGTTCTCGGAATTCCGCTGAAGTTTTACAATGCTTTGGAACTCCTCCATTGTTCTTGGAATTCTGCTGAAGTTTAAAAGTGCTTTGGAACTCTTCCATTGTTCTGGGAATTTGGCTGAAGTTTAAAAATGCTTTGGAACTCTTCCTATGTTCTGGGAGTTCTGCTGAAGTTTAAAAATGCTTTGGAACTCTTCCATTGTTCTCGGAATTCCACTGATGTTTAACAATGCTTTAGAACTCTTCCATTGTTCTCGGAATTCCGCTGATATTTAACAATGCTTTGGAGCTCTTCCATTGTTTTGGGAATTCGGCTGAAGTTTAAAAATGCTTTGGAGCTCTTCCTATGTTCTGGGAGTTCTGCTGAAGTTTAAAAATGCTTTAGAACTCTTCCATTGTTCTCGGAATTCCGCTGATGTCTAACAATGCTTTGGAACTCTTTCATTGTTCTCGGAATTCCGCTGTAGTTTAAAAATGCATTGGAACTTTTCCATTTTTCTCTGAATTCTGCTGAAGTTTAAAAATGCTTTGGAACTCTTCCTTTGTTCTCGGAATTCCGCTGATGTTTAACAATGCTTTCGAACTCTTCCATTGTTCTCGGAATTCCGCTGTAGTTTAAAAATGCTTTGGAACTCTTTCATTGTTCTCGGAATTCCGCTGAAGTTTAGCCATGCTTTGGAACTCTTCCATTGTTCTCGGAATTCCACTGAAGTTTAAAAATGCTTTGGAACTCCTCCATTGTTCTCGGAATTCTGCTGAAGTTTAAAAATGCTTTGGAACTCTTCCATTGCTCTGGGAATTCGGCTGAAGTTTATAAATGCTTTGGAACTCTTCCATTGTTCTCGGAATTCTGCTGATGTTTAACAATGCTTTAGAACTCTTCCATTGTTCTCGGAATTCCGATGATGTTTAACAATGCTTTGGAACTCTTTCATTGTTCTCGGAATTCCGCTGTAGTTTAAAAATGCATTGGAACTCTTCCACTGTTCTCGGAATTCCGCTGAAGTTTTAGAATGCTTTGGAATTTTTCCATTGTTCTCGGAATTCCGCTAATGTTTAACAATGCTTTGGAACTCTTCCATTGTTCTCGGAATTCCGCTGTAGTTTAAAAATGCTTTGGAACTCTTTCATTGTTCTTGGAATTCCGCTGAAGTTTAGCCATGCTTTGGAACTCTTCCATTGTTCTCGGAATTCCGCTGAAGTTTAAAAATGCTTTGGAACTCTTCCATTGTTCTCAGAATTCTGCTGAAGTTTCAAAAGGATTTGGAACTATTCCATTGTTCTCAGAATTCCGCTAATATTTAGCAATGCTTTGGAACTCTTCCATTGTTCTCGGAATTCCGCTGATGTTTAATAATGCTTTTGGAACTTTTCCATTGTTCTCAGAATTCTGCTAATGTTTAAAAATGCTTTGTAACTCTTCCATTGTTCTCGGAATTCCGCTGATGTTTAACAATGCTTTAGAACTCTTCCATTGTTCTCGGAATTCCGCTGATGTTTAACAATGCTTTGGAACTCTTGCATTGTTCTCGGAATTCCGCTGTAGTTTAAAAATGCACTGGAACTCTTCCATTGTTCTCGGAATTCCGCTGAAGTTTTACAATGCTTTGGAACTCATCCATTGTTCTCGTAACTCTGTTGATGTTTAATAATGCTTTTGGAACTCTTCCATTGTGCTCGGAGTTCAGCTGAAGTTTAAAAAAGCTTCGGAACTATTCCATTGTTCTCAGAATTCTGTTGATGTTTAATAATGCTTTTGGAACTCTTCCATTGTGCTCGGATTTCTGCTGAAGTTTAAAAATGCTTTGGAACTCTTCCATTCTTCTCGGTATTCTGCTGATGTTTATCAAACCTATGGAACTCTTCCATTGTTCTCGGAATTCTGTTGATGTTTAATAATGCTTTTGGAACTCTTCCATTGTTCTCGGAATTCTGCTGAAGTTTCAAAATGCTTTAGAAATCTTCCATTGTTCTCAGAATTCCAATGAAGCTTAAAAATGCTTTGGAACTCTTCAATTTTTCTCAGAATTACGCTAAAGTTTAAAAATGCTTTGGAGCTCTTCCATTATTCTCAGAATTCTGCTGAAGTTTAAAAATGCTTTGGTACTGTTCCATTGTTCTCAGAATTCCAATGAAGCTTAAAAATGCTTTGGAACTCTTCAATTTTTCTCAGAATCACGCTAAAGTTTAAAAATGCTTTGGAACTCCTCCATTGTTCTTGGAATTCTGCTGAAGTTTAAAAGTGCTTTGGAACTCTTCCATTGTTCTGGGAATTTGGCTGAAGTTTAAAAATGCTTTGGAACTCTTCCTATGTTCTGGGAGTTCTGCTGAAGTTTAAAAATGCTTTGGAACTCTTCCATTGTTCTCGGAATTCCGCTGATGTTTAACAATGCTTTAGAACTCTTCCATTGTTCTCGGAATTCCGCTGATGTTTAACAATGCTTTGGAGCTCTTCCATTGTTTTGGGAATTTGGCTGAAGTTTAAAAATGCTTTGGAGCTCTTCCTATGTTCTGGGAGTTCTGCTGAAGTTTAAAAATGCTTTAGAACTCTTCCATTGTTCTCGGAATTCCGCTGATGTCTAACAATGCTTTGGAACTCTTCCATTGTTCTCGGAATTCCGCTGTAGTTTAAAAATGCATTTGAACTTTTCCATTGATCTTGGAATTCCGCTGAAGTTTTACAATGCTTTGGAACTCTTCCATTTTTCTCTGAATTCTGCTGAAGTTTAAAAATGCTTTGGAACTCTTCCATTGTTCTCGGAATTCCGCTGATGTTTAACAATGCTTTGGAACGCTTCCATTGTTCTCGGAATTCTGCTGAAGTTTAAAAATGCTTTGGAACTCTTCCATTGTTCTGGGAATTCGGCTGAAGTTTAAAAATTCTTTGGAACTCTTCCTAAGTTCTGGGAGTTCTGCTGAAGTTTAAAAATGCATTGGAACTCTTCCATTGTTCTCGGAAATCCGCTGATGTTTAACAATGTTTTAGAAATCTTCCATTGTTCTCGGAATTCCGATGATGTTTAACAATGCTTTGGAACTCTTTCATTGTTCTCGTAATTCCGCTGTAGTTTAAAAATGCATTGGAACTCTTCCACTGTTCTCGGAATACCGCTGAAGTTTTAGAATGCTTTGGAATTCTTCCATTGTTCTCGGAATTCCGCTAATGTTTAACAATGCTTTGGAACTCTTCCATTGTTCTCGGAATTCCGATGTAGTTTAAAAATGCTTTGGAACTCTTTCACTGTTCTCGGAATTCCGCTGAAGTTTAGCCATGCTTTGGAACTCTTCCATTGTTCTCGGAATTCCGCTGAAGTTTCAAAAAGATTTGGAACTATTCCATTGTTCTCAGAATTCCGCTAATATTTAACAATGCTTTGGAACTCTTCCATTGTTCTCGGAATTCCGCTGATGTTTAATAATGCTTTTGGAACTTTTCCATTGTTCTCAGAATTCTGCTAATGTTTAACAATGCTTTGGAACTCATCCATTGATCTCGGAATTCTGTTCATGTTTAATAATGCTTTTGGAACTCTTCCATTGTGCTCGGAATTCTGCTGAAGTTTAAAAATGCTTTGGAACTCTTCCATCGTTCTCGGAATTCCGCTAATGTTTATCAAACCTATGGAACTCTTTCATTGTTCTCGGAATTCCGCTGTAGTTTAAAAATACTTTAGAACTCTTCCATTGTTCTCGGAATTCCGCTGATGTTTAACAATGCTTTAGAACTCTTACATTGTTCTCGGAATTCCGCTGATGTTTAACAATGCTTTGGAGCTCTTCCATTGTTTTGGGTATTCGGCTGAAGCTTAAAAATGCTTTGGAGCTCTTCCTATGTTATGGGAGTTCTGCTGAAGTTTAAAAATGCTTTAGAACTCTTCCATTGTTCTCGGAATTCTGCTGATGTCTAATAATGCTTTGGAACTCTTCCATTGTTCTCGGAATTCCGCTGTAGTTTAAAAATGCACTGTAACTTTTCCATTGTTCTCGGAATTCCGCTGAAGTTTTACAATGCTTTGGAACTCTTCCATTTTTCTCTGAATTCTGCTGAAGTTTAAAAATGCTTTGGAACTCTTCCATTGTTCTCGGAATTCCGCTGATGTTTAACAATGCTTTGGAACTCTTGCATTGTTCTCGGAATTCCGCTGTAGTTTAAAAATGCACTGGAACTCTTCCATTGTTCTCGGAATTCCGCTGAAGTTTTACAATGCTTTGGAACTCCTCCATTGTTCTTGGAATTCTGCTGAAGTTTAAAAGTGCTTTGGAACTCTTCCATTGTTCTGGGAATTTGGCTGAAGTTTAAAAATGCTTTGGAACTCTTCCTATGTTCTGGGAGTTCTGCTGAAGTTTAAAAATGCTTTGGAACTCTTCCATTGTTCTCGGAATTCCACTGATGTTTAACAATGCTTTAGAACTCTTCCATTGTTCTCGGAATTCCGCTGATATTTAACAATGCTTTGGAGCTCTTCCATTGTTTTGGGAATTCGGCTGAAGTTTAAAAATGCTTTGGAGCTCTTCCTATGTTCTGGGAGTTCTGCTGAAGTTTAAAAATGCTTTAGAACTCTTCCATTGTTCTCGGAATTCCGCTGATGTCTAACAATGCTTTGGAACTCTTTCATTGTTCTCGGAATTCCGCTGTAGTTTAAAAATGCATTGGAACTTTTCCATTGTTCTCGGAATTCCGCTGAAGTTTCACAATGCTTTGGAACTCTTCCATTTTTCTCTGAATTCTGCTGAAGTTTAAAAATGCTTTGAAACTCTTCCATTGTTCTCGGAATTCCGCTGATGTTTAACAATGCTTTGGAACTCTTCCATTGTTCTCGGAATTCCGCTGTAGTTTAAAAATGCTTTGGAACTCTTTCATTGTTCTCGGAATTCCGCTGAAGTTTAGCCATGCTTTGGAACTCTTCCATTGTTCTCGGAATTCCACTGAAGTTTAAAAATGCTTTGGAACTCCTCCATTGTTCTCGGAATTCTGCTGAAGTTTAAAAATGCTTTGGAACTCTTCCATTGCTCTGGGAATTCGGCTGAAGTTTAAAAATGCTTTGGAACTCTTCCATTGTTCTCGGAATTCCGCTGATGTTTAACAATGCTTTAGAACTCTTCCATTGTTCTCGGAATTCCGATGATGTTTAACAATGCTTTGGAACTCTTTCATTGTTCTCGGAATTCCGCTGTAGTTTAAAAATGCATTGGAACTCTTCCACTGTTCTCGTAATTCCGCTGAAGTTTTAGAATGCTTTGGAATTTTTCCATTGTTCTCGGAATTCCGCTAATGTTTAACAATGCTTTGGAACTCTTCCATTGTTCTCGGAATTCCGCTGTAGTTTAAAAATGCTTTGGAACTCTTTCATTGTTCTTGGAATTCCGCTGAAGTTTAGCCATGCTTTGGAACTCTTCCATTGTTCTCGGAATTCCGCTGAAGTTTAAAAATGCTTTGGAACTCTTCCATTGTTCTCAGAATTCTGCTGAAGTTTCAAAAAGGTTTGGAACTATTCCATTGTTCTCAGAATTCCGCTAATATTTAACAATGCTTTGGAACTCTTCCATTGTTCTCGGAATTCCGCTGATGTTTAATAATGCTTTTGGAACTTTTCCATTGTTCTCAGAATTCTGCTAATGTTTAAAAATGCTTTGTAACTCTTCCATTGTTCTCGGAATTCCGCTGATGTTTAACAATGCTTTAGAACTCTTCCATTGTTCTCGGAATTCCGCTGATGTTTAACAATGCTTTGGAACTCTTGCATTGTTCTCGGAATTCCGCTGTAGTTTAAAAATGCACTGGAACTCTTCCATTGTTCTCGGAATTCCGCTGAAGTTTTACAATGCTTTGGAACTCATCCATTGTTCTCGTAACTCTGTTGATGTTTAATAATGCTTTTGGAACTCTTCCATTGTGCTCGGAGTTCAGCTGAAGTTTAAAAAAGCTTTGGAACTATTCCATTGTTCTCAGAATTCTGTTGATGTTTAATAATGCTTTTGGAACTCTTCCATTGTGCTCGGATTTCTGCTGAAGTTTAAAAATGCTTTGGAACTCTTCCATTCTTCTTGGTATTCTGCTGATGTTTATCAAACCTATGGAACTCTTCCATTGTTCTCGGAATTCTGTTGATGTTTAATAATGCTTTTGGAACTCTTCCATTGTGCTCGGAGTTCAGCTGAAGTTTAAAAAAGCTTTGGAACTATTCCATTGTTCTCAGAATTCTGTTGATGTTTAATAATGCTTTTGGAACTCTTCCATTGTGCTCGGATTTCTGCTGAAGTTTAAAAATGCTTTGGAACTCTTCCATTCTTCTCGGTATTCTGCTGATGTTTATCAAACCTATGGAACTCTTCCATTGTTCTCGGAATTCTGTTGATGTTTAATAATGCTTTTGGAACTCTTCCATTGTTCTCGGAATTCTGCTGAAGTTTCAAAATGCTTTAGAAATCTTCCATTGTTCTCAGAATTCCAATGAAGCTTAAAAATGCTTTGGAACTCTTCAATTTTTCTCAGAATTACGCTAAAGTTTAAAAATGCTTTGGAACTCTTCCATTATTCTCAGAATTCTGCTGAAGTTTAAAAATGCTTTGGTACTGTTCCATTGTTCTCAGAATTCCAATGAAGCTTAAAAATGCTTTGGAACTCTTCAATTTTTCTCAGAATCACGCTAAAGTTTAAAAATGCTTTGGAACTCCTCCATTGTTCTTGGAATTCTGCTGAAGTTTAAAAGTGCTTTGGAACTCTTCCATTGTTCTGGGAATTTGGCTGAAGTTTAAAAATGCTTTGGAACTCTTCCTATGTTCTGGGAGTTCTGCTGAAGTTTAAAAATGCTTTGGAACTCTTCCATTGTTCTCGGAATTCCGCTGATGTTTAACAATGCTTTAGAACTCTTCCATTGTTCTCGGAATTCCGCTGATGTTTAACAATGCTTTGGAGCTCTTCCATTGTTTTGGGAATTTGGCTGAAGTTTAAAAATGCTTTGGAGCTCTTCCTATGTTCTGGGAGTTCTGCTGAAGTTTAAAAATGCTTTAGAACTCTTCCATTGTTCTCGGAATTCCGCTGATGTCTAACAATGCTTTGGAACTCTTCCATTGTTCTCGGAATTCCGCTGTAGTTTAAAAATGCATTTGAACTTTTCCATTGATCTTGGAATTCCGCTGAAGTTTTACAATGCTTTGGAACTCTTCCATTTTTCTCTGAATTCTGCTGAAGTTTAAAAATGCTTTGGAACTCTTCCATTGTTCTCGGAATTCCGCTGATGTTTAACAATGCTTTGGAACGCTTCCATTGTTCTCGGAATTCCGCTGTAGTTTAAAAATGCTTTGTAACTCTTTCATTGTTCTCGGAATTCCGCTGAAGTATAGCCATGCTTTGGAACTCTTCCATTGTTCTCGGAATTCCACTGAAGTTTAAAAATGCTTTGGAACTCTTCCATTGTTCTGGGAATTCGGCTGAAGTTTAAAAATGCTTTGGAACTCTTCCTAAGTTCTGGGAGTTCTGCTGAAGTTTAAAAATGCATTGGAACTCTTCCATTGTTCTCGGAAATCCGCTGATGTTTAACAATGTTTTAGAACTCTTCCATTGTTCTCGGAATTCCGATGATGTTTAACAATGCTTTGGAACTCTTTCATTGTTCTCGGAATTCCGCTGTAGTTTAAAAATGCATTGGAACTCTTCCACTGTTCTCGGAATACCGCTGAAGTTTTAGAATGCTTTGGAATTCTTCCATTGTTCTCGGAATTCCGCTAATGTTTAACAATGCTTTGGAACTCTTCCATTGTTCTCGGAATTCCGCTGTAGTTTAAAAATGCTTTGGAACTCTTTCATTGTTCTCGGAATTCCGCTGAAGTTTAGCCATGCTTTGGAACTCTTCCATTGTTCTCGGAATTCCGCTGAAGTTTCAAAAAGATTTGGAACTATTCCATTGTTCTCAGAATTCCGCTAATATTTAACAATGCTTTGGAACTCTTCCATTGTTCTCGGAATTCCGCTGATGTTTAATAATGCTTTTGGAACTTTTCCATTGTTCTCAGAATTCTGCTAATGTTTAACAATGCTTTGGAACTCATCCATTGATCTCGGAATTCTGTTCATGTTTAATAATGCTTTTGGAACTCTTCCATTGTGCTCGGAATTCTGCTGAAGTTTAAAAATGCTTTGGAACTCTTCCATCGTTCTCGGAATTCCGCTAATGTTTATCAAACCTATGGAACTCTTTCATTGTTCTCGGAATTCCGCTGTAGTTTAAAAATACTTTAGAACTCTTCCATTGTTCTCGGAATTCCGCTGATGTTTAACAATGCTTTAGAACTCTTCCATTGTTCTCGGAATTCCGCTGATGTTTAACAATGCTTTGGAGCTCTTCCATTGTTTTGGGAATTCGGCTGAAGTTTAAAAGTGCTTTGGAGCTCTTCCTATGTTATGGGAGTTCTGCTGAAGTTTAAAAATGCTTTAGAACTCTTCCATTGTTCTCGGAATTCTGCTGATGTCTAATAATGCTTTGGAACTCTTCCATTGTTCTCGGAATTCCGCTGTATTTTAAAAATGCACTGTAACTTTTCCATTGTTCTCGGAATTCCGCTGAAGTTTTACAATGCTTTGGAACTCTTCCATTTTTCTCTGAATTCTGCTGAAGTTTAAAAATGCTTTGGAACTCTTCCATTGTTCTCGGAATTCCGCTGATGTTTAACAATGCTTTGGAACTCTTGCATTGTTCTCGGAATTCCGCTGTAGTTTAAAAATGCATTGGAACTCTTCCACTGTTCTCGGAATACCGCTGAATTTTAGAATGCTTTGGAATTCTTCCATTGTTCTCGGAATTCCGCTAATGTTTAACAATGCTTTGGAACTCTTCCATTGTTCTCGGAATTCCGCTGTAGTTTAAAAATGCTTTGGAACTCTTTCATTGTTCTCGGAATTCCGCTGAAGTTTAGCCATGCTTTGGAACTCTTCCATTGTTCTCGGAATTCCGCTGAAGTTTCAAAAAGATTTGGAACTATTCCATTGTTCTCAGAATTCCGCTAATATTTAACAATGCTTTGGAACTCTTCCATTGTTCTCGGAATTCCGCTGATGTTTAATAATGCTTTTGGAACTTTTCCATTGTTCTCAGAATTCTGCTAATGTTTAACAATGCTTTGGAACTCATCCATTGATCTCGGAATTCTGTTCATGTTTAATAATGCTTTTGGAACTCTTCCATTGTGCTCGGAATTCTGCTGAAGTTTAAAAATGCTTTGGAACTCTTCCATCGTTCTCGGAATTCCGCTAATGTTTATCAAACCTATGGAACTCTTTCATTGTTCTCGGAATTCCGCTGTAGTTTAAAAATACTTTAGAACTCTTCCATTGTTCTCGGAATTCCGCTGATGTTTAACAATGCTTTAGAACTCTTCCATTGTTCTCGGAATTCCGCTGATGTTTAACAATGCTTTGGAGCTCTTCCATTGTTTTGGGAATTCGGCTGAAGTTTAAAAGTGCTTTGGAGCTCTTCCTATGTTATGGGAGTTCTGCTGAAGTTTAAAAATGCTTTAGAACTCTTCCATTGTTCTCGGAATTCTGCTGATGTCTAATAATGCTTTGGAACTCTTCCATTGTTCTCGGAATTCCGCTGTATTTTAAAAATGCACTGTAACTTTTCCATTGTTCTCGGAATTCCGCTGAAGTTTTACAATGCTTTGGAACTCTTCCATTTTTCTCTGAATTCTGCTGAAGTTTAAAAATGCTTTGGAACTCTTCCATTGTTCTCGGAATTCCGCTGATGTTTAACAATGCTTTGGAACTCTTGCATTGTTCTCGGAATTCCGCTGTAGTTTAAAAATGCACTGGAACTCTTCCATTGTTCTCGGAATTCCGCTGAAGTTTTACAATGCTTTGGAACTCCTCCATTGTTCTTGGAATTCTGCTGAAGTTTAAAAGTGCTTTGGAACTCTTCCATTGTTCTGGGAATTTGGCTGAAGTTTAAAAATGCTTTGGAACTCTTCCTATGTTCTGGGAGTTCTGCTGAAGTTTAAAAATGCTTTGGAACTCTTCCATTGTTCTCGGAATTCCACTGATGTTTAACAATGCTTTAGAACTCTTCCATTGTTCTCGGAATTCCGCTGATATTTAACAATGCTTTGGAGCTCTTCCATTGTTTTGGGAATTCGGCTGAAGTTTAAAAATGCTTTGGAGCTCTTCCTATGTTCTGGGAGTTCTGCTGAAGTTTAAAAATGCTTTAGAACTCTTCCATTGTTCTCGGAATTCCGCTGATGTCTAACAATGCTTTGGAACTCTTTCATTGTTCTCGGAATTCCGCTGTAGTTTAAAAATGCATTGGAACTTTTCCATTGTTCTCGGAATTCCGCTGAAGTTTTACAATGCTTTGGAACTCTTCCATTTTTCTCTGAATTCTGCTGAAGTTTAAAAATGCTTTGGAACTCTTCCATTGTTCTCGGAATTCCGCTGATGTTTAACAATGCTTTGGAACTCTTCCATTGTTCTCGGAATTCCGCTGTAGTTTAAAAATGCTTTGGAACTCTTTCATTGTTCTCGGAATTCCGCTGAAGTTTAGCCATGCTTTGGAACTCTTCCATTGTTCTCGGAATTCCACTGAAGTTTAAAAATGCTTTGGAACTCCTCCATTGTTCTCGGAATTCTGCTGAAGTTTAAAAATGCTTTGGAACTCTTCCATTGCTCTGGGAATTCGGCTGAAGTTTAAAAATGCTTTGGAACTCTTCCATTGTTCTCGGAATTCCGCTGATGTTTAACAATGCTTTTGAACTCTTCCATTGTGCTCGGAATTCCGATGATGTTTAACAATGCTTTGGAACTCTTCCACTGTTCTCGGAATTCCGCTGAAGTTTTAGAATGCTTTGGAATTCTTCCATTGTTCTCGGAATTCCGCTAATGTTTAACAATGCTTTGGAACTCTTCCATTGTTCTTGGAATTCCGCTGTAGTTTAAAAATGCTTTGGAACTCTTTCATTGTTCTTGGAATTCCGCTGAAGTTTAGCCATGCTTTGGAACTCTTCCATTGTTCTCGGAATTCCGCTGAAGTTTCAAAAAGATTTGGAACTATTCCATTGTTCTCAGAATTCCGCTAATATTTAACAATGCTTTGGAACTCTTCCATTGTTCTCGGAATTCCGCTGATGTTTAATAATGCTTTTGGAACTTTTCCATTGTTCTCAGAATTCTGCTAATGTTTAACAATGCTTTGGAACTCATCCATTGATCTCGGAATTCTGTTCATGTTTAATAATGCTTTTGGAACTCTTCCATTGTGCTCGGAATTCTGCTGAAGTTTAAAAATGCTTTGGAACTCTTCCATCGTTCTCGGAATTCCGCTAATGTTTATCAAACCTATGGAACTCTTTCATTGTTCTCGGAATTCCGCTGTAGTTTAAAAATACTTTAGAACTCTTCCATTGTTCTCGGAATTCCGCTGATGTTTAACAATGCTTTAGAACTCTTCCATTGTTCTCGGAATTCCGCTGATGTTTAACAATGCTTTGGAGCTCTTCCATTGTTTTGGGAATTCGGCTGAAGTTTAAAAATGCTTTGGAGCTCTTCCTATGTTATGGGAGTTCTGCTGAAGTTTAAAAATGCTTTAGAACTCTTCCATTGTTCTCGGAATTCTGCTGATGTCTAATAATGCTTTGGAACTCTTCCATTGTTCTCGGAATTCCGCTGTAGTTTAAAAATGCACTGTAACTTTTCCATTGTTCTCGGAATTCCGCTGAAGTTTTACAATGCTTTGGAACTCTTCCATTTTTCTCTGAATTCTGCTGAAGTTTAAAAATGCTTTGGAACTCTTCCATTGTTCTCGGAATTCCGCTGATGTTTAACAATTCTTTCGAACTCTTGCATTGTTCTCGGAATTCCGCTGTAGTTTAAAAATGCACTGGAACTCTTCCATTGTTCTCGGAATTCCGCTGAAGTTTTACAATGCTTTGGAACTCCTCCATTGTTCTTGGAATTCTGCTGAAGTTTAAAAGTGCTTTGGAACTCTTCCATTGTTCTGGGAATTTGGCTGAAGTTTAAAAATGCTTTGGAACTCTTCCTATGTTCTGGGAGTTCTGCTGAAGTTTAAAAATGCTTTGGAACTCTTCCATTGTTCTCGGAATTCCACTGATGTTTAACAATGCTTTAGAACTCTTCCATTGTTCTCGGAATTCCGCTGATATTTAACAATGCTTTGGAGCTCTTCCATTGTTTTGGGAATTCGGCTGAAGTTTAAAAATGCTTTGGAGCTCTTCCTATGTTCTGGGAGTTCTGCTGAAGTTTAAAAATGCTTTAGAACTCTTCCATTGTTCTCGGAATTCCGCTGATGTCTAACAATGCTTTGGAACTCTTTCATTGTTCTCGGAATTCCGCTGTAGTTTAAAAATGCATTGGAACTTTTCCATTGTTCTCGGAATTCCGCTGAAGTTTTACAATGCTTTGGAACTCTTCCATTTTTCTCTGAATTCTGCTGAAGTTTAAAAATGCTTTGGAACTCTTCCATTGTTCTCGGAATTCCGCTGATGTTTAACAATGCTTTGGAACTCTTCCATTGTTCTCGGAATTCCGCTGTAGTTTAAAAATGCTTTGGAACTCTTTCATTGTTCTCGGAATTCCGCTGAAGTTTAGCCATGCTATGGAACTCTTCCATTGTTCTCGGAATTCCACTGAAGTTTAAAAATGCTTTGGAACTCCTCCATTGTTCTCGGAATTCTGCTGAAGTTTAAAAATGCTTTGGAACTCTTCCATTGCTCTGGGAATTCGGCTGAAGTTTAAAAATGCTTTGGAACTCTTCCATTGTTCTCGGAATTCCGCTGATGTTTAACAATGCTTTTGAACTCTTCCATTGTGCTCGGAATTCCGATGATGTTTAACAATGCTTTGGAACTCTTTCATTGTTCTCGGAATTCCGCTGTAGTTTAAAAATGCATTGGAACTCTTCCACTGTTCTCGGAATTCCGCTGAAGTTTTAGAATGCTTTGGAATTCTTCCATTGTTCTCGGAATTCCGCTAATGTTTAACAATGCTTTGGAACTCTTCCATTGTTCTCGGAATTCCGCTGTAGTTTAAAAATGCTTTGGAACTCTTTCATTGTTCTTGGAATTCCGCTGAAGTTTAGCCATGCTTTGGAACTCTTCCATTGTTCTCGGAATTCCGCTGAAGTTTAAAAATGCTTTGGAATTCTTCCATTGTTCTCAGAATTCTGCTAATGTTTAAATATGCTTTGGAACTCTTCCATTGTTCTCGGAATTCCGCTGATGTTTAACAATGCTTTGGAACTCTTTCATTGTTCTCGGAATTCCGCTGAAGTTTAGCCATGCTTTGGAACTCTTCCATTGTTCTCGGAATTCCACTGAAGTTTAAAAATGCTTTGGAACTCCTCCATTGTTCTCGGAATTCTGCTGAAGTTTAAAAATGCTTTGGTACTCTTCCTATGTTCTGGGAGTTCTGCTGAAGTTTAAAAATGCTTTGGAACTCTTCCTTTGTTCTCGGAATTCCGCTGATGTTTAACAATGCTTTAGAACTCTTCCATTGTTCTCGGAATTCCGCTGATGTTTAACAATGCTTTGGAACTCTTGCATTGTTCTCGGAATTCCGCTGTAGTTTAAAAATGCACTGGAACTCTTCCATTGTTCTCGGAATTCCGCTGAAGTTTTACAATGCTTTGGAACTCATCCATTGTTCTCTTAACTCTGTTGATGTTTAATAATGCTTTTGGAACTCTTCCATTATGCTCGGAGTTCTGCTGAAGTTTAAAAATGCTTTGGAACGCTTCCATTGTTCTGGGATTTCGGCTGAAGTTTAAAAATGCTTTGGAACTCATCCTATGTTCTGGGAGTTCTGCTGAAGTTTAAAAATGCTTTGGAACTCTTCAATTGTTCTCGGAATTCCGCTGATGTTTAACAATGCTTTAGAACTCTTACATTGTTCTCGGAATTTTGATGATGTTTAACAATGCTTTGGAACTCTTCCATTGTTCTCGGAATTCTGCTGAAGTTTAAAAATGATTTTGGAACTCTTCCATTGTTCTGGGAATTTGGCTGAAGTTTAAAAATGCTTTGGAACTCTTCCTAAGTTCTGGGAGTTCTGCTGAAGTTTAAAAATGCATTGGAACTCTTCCATTGTTCTCGGAATTCCGCTGATGTTTAACAATGCTTTAGAACTCTTCCATTGTTCTCGGAATTGCGATGATGTTTAACAATGCTTTGGAACTCTTTCATTGTTCTCGGAATTCCGCTGTAGTTTAAAAATGCATTGGAACTCTTCCATTGTTCTCGGAATTCCGCTGAAGTTTTAGAATGCTTTGGAACTCTTCCATTGTTCTCGGAATTCCGCTAATGTTTAACAATGCTTTGGAACTCTTCCATTGTTCTCAGAATTCCGCTGTAGTTTAAAAATGCTTTGGAACTCTTTCATTGTCCTCGGAATTCTGCTGAAGTTTAAAAAAGATTTGGAACTATTCCATTGTTCTCAGAATTCCGCTAATATTTAACAATGCTTTGGAACTCTTCCATTGTTCTCGGAATTCCGCTGATGTTTAATAATGCTTTTGGAACTCTGCCATTGTTCTCGGAATTCTGCTGAAGTTTCAAAATGCTTTAGAAATCTTCCCTTGTTCTCGGAATTCTGCTGAAGTTTAACAATGCTTTGGAACTCTTCCATTATTCACAGAATTCTGCTGAAGTTTAAAAATGCATTGGAACTTTTCCATTGTTCTCGGAATTCCGCTGAAGTTTTACAATGCTTTGGAACTCTTCCATTTTTCTCTGAATTCTGCTGAAGTTTAAAAATGCTTTGAAACTCTTCCATTGTTCTCGGAATTCCGCTGATGTTTAACAATGCTTTGGAACTCTTCCATTGTTCTCGGAATTCCGCTGTAGTTTAAAAATGCTTTGGAACTCTTTCATTGTTCTCGGAATTCCGCTGAAGTTTAGCCATGCTTTGGAACTCTTCCATTGTTCTCGGAATTCCACTGAAGTTTAAAAATGCTTTGGAACTCCTCCATTGTTCTCGGAATTCTGCTGAAGTTTAAAAATGCTTTGGTACTCTTCCTATGTTCTGGGAGTTCTGCTGAAGTTTAAAAATGCTTTGGAACTCTTCCTTTGTTCTCGGAATCCCGCTGATGTTTAACAATGCTTTAGAACTCTTCCATTGTTCTCGGAATTCCGCTGATGTTTAACAATGCTTTGGAACTCTTGCATTGTTCTCGGAATTCCGCTGTAGTTTAAAAATGCACTGGAACTCTTCCATTGTTCTCGGAATTGCGCTGATGTTTAACAATGCTTTGGAACTCTTCCATTGTTCTCGGAATTCCGCTGTAGTTTAAAAATGCTTTGGAACTCTTTCATTGTTCTCGGAATTCCGCTGAAGTTTAGCCATGCTTTGGAACTCTTCCATTGTTCTCGGAATTCCGCTGAAGTTTAAAAATGCTTTGGAACTCCTCCTTTGTTCTCGGAATTCTGCTGAAGTTTAAAAATGCTTTAGAAATCTTCCCTTGCTCTCGGAATTCTGCTGAAGTTTAACAATGCTTTGGAACTCTTCCATAATTCTCAGAATTCTGCTGAAGTTTAAAAAAGCTGTGGTACTCTTCCATTGTTCTCAGAATTCCAATGAAGCTTAAAAATGCTTTGGAACTCTTCAATTTTTCTCAGAATTCCGCTAAAGTTTAAAAATGCTTTGGAACTCTTTCATTTTTCTCGTAATTCCGCTGAAGTTTAGCCATGCTTTGGAACTCTTCCACTGTTCTCGGAATTCCGCTGAAGTTTAAAAATGCTTTGGAACTCCTCCATTGTTCTCGGAATTCTGCTGAAGTTTAAAAATGCTTTGGAACTCTTCCATTGTTCTGGGAATTCGGCTGAAGTTTAAAAATGCTATGGAAATCTTCCTATGTTCTGGGAGTTCTGCTGAAGTTTAAAAATGCTTTTGAACTCTTCCATTGTTCTCGGAATTCCGCTGATGTTTAACAATGCTTTAGAACTCTTCCATTGTTCTCGGAATTCCGCTGATGTTTAACAATGCTTTGGAACTCCTCCATTGTTCTCGGAATTCCACTGTAGTTTAAAAATGCATTGGAACTCTTCCATTGATCTCGGAATTCCGCTGAAGTTTTACAATGCTTTGGAACTCTTCCATTTTTCTCGGAATTCGGCTGAAGTTTAAAAATGCTATGGAAATCTTCCTATGTTCTGGGAGTTCTGCTGAAGTTTAAAAATGCTTTTGAACTCTTCCATTGTTCTCGGAATTCCGCTGATGTTTAACAATGCTTTAGAACTCTTCCATTGTTCTCGGAATTCCGCTGATGTTTAACAATGCTTTGGAACTCCTCCATTGTTCTCGGAATTCCACTGTAGTTTAAAAATGCATTGGAACTCTTCCATTGATCTCGGAATTCCGCTGAAGTTTTACAATGCTTTGGAACTCTTCCATTTTTCTCGGAATTCTGCTGAAGTTTAAAAATGCTTTGGAACGCTTCCATTGTTCTGGGAATTCGGCTGAAGTTTAAAAATGCTTTTGAACTCTTCCTAAGTTCTGGGAGTTCTGCTGAAGTTTAAAAATGCTTTGGAACTCTTCCATTGTTCTCGGAAATCCACTGATGTTTAAAAATGCTTTAGAACTCTTCCATTGTTCTCGGAATTCCGCTGATGTTTAACAATGCTTTAGAACTCTTCAATTGTTCTCTGAATTCCGATGATGTTTAACAATGCTTTGGAACTCTTTCATTGTTCTCGGAATTCCGCTGTAGTTTAAAAATGCATTGGAACTCTTCCATTGTTCTCGGAATTCCGCTGAAGTTCTAGAATGCTTTGAAACTCTTCCATTGTTCTCGGAATTCCGCTGAAGTTTAAAAATGCTTTGGAACTCTTCCATTGTTCTCGGAACTCTGCTGAAGTTTGAAAAAGATTTGGAACTATTCCATTGTTCTCAGAATTCCGCTAATATTTAACAATGCTTTGGAACTCTTCCATTGTTCTCGGAATTCCGCTGATGTTTAATAATGCTTTTGGAACTCTTCCATTGTTCTCGGAATTCTGCTGACGTTTAAAAATGCTATGGAACTCTTCCTATGTTCTGGGAGTTCTGTTGAAGTTTAAAAATGCTTTTGAACTCTTCCATTGTTCTCGGAATTCCGCTGATGTTTAACAATGCTTTAGAACTCTTCCATTGTTCTCGGAATTCCGCTGATGTTTAACAATGCTTTGGAACTCTTCCATTGCTCTCGGAATTCCACTGTAGTTTAAAAATGCATTGGAACTCTTCCATTGTTCTCGGAATTCCGCTGAAGTTTAGCCATGTTTTGGAACTCTTCCACTGTTCTCGGAATTCCGCTGATGTTTAACAATGCTTTGGAACTCTTCCATTGTTCTCGGAATTCCACTGTAGTTTAAAGATGCATTGGAACTCTTCCATTGCTCTCGGAATTCCGCTGAAGTTTTTCAATGCTTTGGAACTCTTCCATTTTTCTCGGAATTCTGCTGAAGTTTAAAAATGCTTTGGAACGCTTCCATTGTTCTGGGAATTCGGCTGAAGTTTAAAAATGCTTTGGAACACTTCCTAAGTTCTGGGAGTTTGGCTGAAGTTTAAAAATGCTTTGGAACTCTTCCATTGTTCTCGGAATTCCGCTGATGTTTAAATGCTTTAGAACTCTTCCATTGTTCTCGGAATTCCGCTGATGTTTAACAATGCTTTAGAACTCTTCCATTGTTCTCGGAATTCCGATGATGTTTAACAATGCTTTGGAACTCATTCATTGTTCTCGGAATTCCGCTGTAGTTTAAAAATACATTGGAACTCTTCCATTGTTCTCGGAATTCCGCTGAAGTTTTAGAATGCTTTAGAACTCTTACATTTTTCTCGGAATTCTGTTGAAGTTTAGCCATGTGTTGGAACTCTTCCATTGTTCTCGGAATTCCGCTGAAGTTTAAAAATGCTTTGGAACTCTTCCATTGTTCTCGGAACTCTGCTGAAGTTTAAAAAAGATTTGGAACTATTCCATTGTTCTCAGAATTCCGCTAATATTTAACAATGCTTTGGAACTCTTCCAAAGTTCTGGGAGTTCTGCTGAAGTTTAAAAATGCTTTAGAACTCTTCCATTGTTCTCGGAATTCCGATGATGTTTAACAATGCTTTTGAACTCTTCCATTGTTCTCGGAATTCCACTGTAGTTTAAAAATGCATTGGAACTCTTCCATTGTTCTCGGAATTCCGCTGAAGTTTTACAATGCTTTGGAACTCTTCCATTTTTCTCGGAATTCTGCTGAAGTTTAAAAATGCTTTGGAACTCTTCCATTGTTCTGGGAATTCGGCTGAAGTTTAAAAATGCTTTGGAACTCTTCGTAAGTTCTGGGAGTTCTACTGAAGTTTAAAAATGCATTGGAACACTTCCATTCTTCTCAAAATTCCGCTAATGTTTAACAATGCTTGGGAACTCTTCCATTGTTCTCAGAATTCCGCTAATATTTAACAATGCTTTGGAACTCTTCCATTGTTCTCGGAATTCCGCTGATGTTTAATAATGCTTTTGGAACTCTTCCATTGTTCTCGGAATTCCGCTAATGTTTAACAATGCTTTGGAACTCTTCCAATGTTCTAGGAATTAAGCTGAAGTTTAAAAATGCTTTGGAACTCTTCCTATGTTCTGGGAGTTCTGCTGAAGTTTAAAAATGCTTGGGAACTCTTCCATTGTTCTCGGAATTGCGCTGATGTTTAACAATGCTTTAGAACTCTTCCATTGTTACCGGAATTCCGCTGATGTTTAACAATGCTTTTGAACTCTTCCATTGTTCTCGGAATTCCGCTGAAGTTTTACAATGCTTTGGAACTCTTCCATTTTTCTCGTAATTATGCTGAAGTTTAAAAATGCTTTGTGACTCTTAAATTGTTCTCGGAATTCCGCTGATGTTTAACAATGCTTTGGAACTCTTCCATTGTTCTCGGAATTCCGCTGTAGTTTAAAAATGCTTTGGAACTCTTTCATTGTTCTCGGAATTCCGCTGAAGTTTAACCATGCTTTGGAACTCTTCCATTGTTCTCGGAATTTCGCTGAAGTTTAAAAATGCTTTGGAACTCCTCCTTTGTTCTTGGAATTCTGCTGAAGTTTAAAAATGCTTTGGAACTCTTCCATTGTTCTGGGAATTCGGCTGAAGTTTAATAATGCAATGGAACTCTTCCTATGTTCTGGGAGTTCTGCTGAAGTTTAAAAATGCTTTGGAACTCTTCCATTGTTCTCGGAATTCCGCTGATGTTTAAAAATGCTTTAGAACTCTTCCATTGTTCTCGGACTTCCGCTGATGTTTAACAATCCTTTGGAACTCTTCCGTTATTCTCAGAATTCTGCTGAAGTTTAAAAATGCTTTAGTACTCTTCCATTGTTCTCAGAATTCCAATGAAGCTTAAAAATGCTTTGGAACTCTTCAATTTTTCTCAGAATTACGCTAAAGTTTAAAAATGCTTTGGAACTCTTCCATTATTCTCAGAATTCTGCTGAAGTTTAAAAATGCTTTGGTACTGTTCCATTGTTCTCAGAATTCCAATGAAGCTTAAAAATGCTTTGGAACTCTTCAATTTTTCTCAGAATCACGCTAAAGTTTAAAAATGCTTTGGAACTCCTCCATTGTTCTTGGAATTCTGCTGAAGTTTAAAAGTGCTTTGGAACTCTTCCATTGTTCTGGGAATTTGGCTGAAGTTTAAAAATGCTTTGGAACTCTTCCTATGTTCTGGGAGTTCTGCTGAAGTTTAAAAATGCTTTGGAACTCTTCCATTGTTCTCGGAATTCCGCTGATGTTTAACAATGCTTTAGAACTCTTCCATTGTTCTCGGAATTCCGCTGATGTTTAACAATGCTTTGGAGCTCTTCCATTGTTTTGGGAATTTGGCTGAAGTTTAAAAATGCTTTGGAGCTCTTCCTATGTTCTGGGAGTTCTGCTGAAGTTTAAAAATGCTTTAGAACTCTTCCATTGTTCTCGGAATTCCGCTGATGTCTAACAATGCTTTGGAACTCTTCCATTGTTCTCGGAATTCCGCTGTAGTTTAAAAATGCATTTGAACTTTTCCATTGATCTTGGAATTCCGCTGAAGTTTTACAATGCTTTGGAACTCTTCCATTTTTCTCTGAATTCTGCTGAAGTTTAAAAGTGCTTTGGAACTCTTCCATTGTTCTCGGAATTCCGCTGATGTTTAACAATGCTTTGGAACGCTTCCATTGTTCTCGGAATTCCGCTGTAGTTTAAAAATGCTTTGGAACTCTTTCATTGTTCTCGGAATTCCGCTGAAGTATAGCCATGCTTTGGAACTCTTCCATTGTTCTCGGAATTCCAATGAAGTTTAAAAATGCTTTGGAACTCCTCCATTGTTCTCGGAATTCTGCTGAAGTTTAAAAATGCTTTGGAACTCTTCCATTGTTCTGGGAATTCGGCTGAAGTTTAAAAATGCTTTGGAACTCTTCCTAAGTTCTGGGAGTTCTGCTGAAGTTTAAAAATGCATTGGAACTCTTCCATTGTTCTCGGAAATCCGCTGATGTTTAACAATGTTTTAGAACTCTTCCATTGTTCTCGGAATTCCGATGATGTTTAACAATGCTTTGGAACTCTTTCATTGTTCTCGGAATTCCGCTGTAGTTTAAAAATGCATTGGAACTCTTCCACTGTTCTCGGAATACCGCTTGAGTTTTAGAATGCTTTGGAATTCTTCCATTGTTCTCGGAATTCCGCTAATGTTTAACAATGCTTTGGAACTCTTCCATTGTTCTCGGAATTCCGCTGTAGTTTAAAAATGCTTTGGAACTCTTTCATTGTTCTCGGAATTCCGCTGAAGTTTAGCCATGCTTTGGAACTCTTCCATTGTTCTCGGAATTCCGCTGAAATTTCAAAAAGATTTGGAACTATTCCATTGTTCTCAGAATTCCGCTAATATTTAACAATGCTTTGGAACTCTTCCATTGTTCTCGGAATTCCGCTGATGTTTAATAATGCTTTTGGAACTTTTCCATTGTTCTCAGAATTCTGCTAATGTTTAACAATGCTTTGGAACTCTTCCATTGTGCTCGGAATTCTGCTGAAGTTTAAAAATGCTTTAGAACTCTTCCATTGTTCTCGGAATTCCGCTGATGTTTAACAATGCTTTAGAACTCTTCAATTGTTCTCTGAATTCCGATGATGTTTAACAATGCTTTGGAACTCTTTCATTGTTCTCGGAATTCCGCTGTAGTTTAAAAATGCATTGGAACTCTTCCATTGTTCTCGGAATTCCGCTGAAGTTCTAGAATGCTTTGAAACTCTTCCATTGTTCTCGGAATTCCGCTGAAGTTTAAAAATGCTTTGGAACTCTTCCATTGTTCTCGGAACTCTGCTGAAGTTTGAAAAAGATTTGGAACTATTCCATTGTTCTCAGAATTCCGCTAATATTTAACAATGCTTTGGAACTCTTCCATTGTTCTCGGAATTCCGCTGATGTTTAATAATGCTTTTGGAACTCTTCCATTGTTCTCGGAATTCTGCTGACGTTTAAAAATGCTATGGAACTCTTCCTATGTTCTGGGAGTTCTGTTGAAGTTTAAAAATGCTTTTGAACTCTTCCATTGTTCTCGGAATTCCGCTGATGTTTAACAATGCTTTAGAACTCTTCCATTGTTCTCGGAATTCCGCTGATGTTTAACAATGCTTTGGAACTCTTCCATTGCTCTCGGAATTCCACTGTAGTTTAAAAATGCATTGGAACTCTTCCATTGTTCTCGGAATTCCGCTGAAGTTTAGCCATGTTTTGGAACTCTTCCACTGTTCTCGGAATTCCGCTGATGTTTAACAATGCTTTGGAACTCTTCCATTGTTCTCGGAATTCCACTGTAGTTTAAAGATGCATTGGAACTCTTCCATTGCTCTCGGAATTCCGCTGAAGTTTTTCAATGCTTTGGAACTCTTCCATTTTTCTCGGAATTCTGCTGAAGTTTAAAAATGCTTTGGAACGCTTCCATTGTTCTGGGAATTCGGCTGAAGTTTAAAAATGCTTTGGAACACTTCCTAAGTTCTGGGAGTTTGGCTGAAGTTTAAAAATGCTTTGGAACTCTTCCATTGTTCTCGGAATTCCGCTGATGTTTAAATGCTTTAGAACTCTTCCATTGTTCTCGGAATTCCGCTGATGTTTAACAATGCTTTAGAACTCTTCCATTGTTCTCGGAATTCCGATGATGTTTAACAATGCTTTGGAACTCATTCATTGTTCTCGGAATTCCGCTGTAGTTTAAAAATACATTGGAACTCTTCCATTGTTCTCGGAATTCCGCTGAAGTTTTAGAATGCTTTAGAACTCTTACATTTTTCTCGGAATTCTGTTGAAGTTTAGCCATGTGTTGGAACTCTTCCATTGTTCTCGGAATTCCGCTGAAGTTTAAAAATGCTTTGGAACTCTTCCATTGTTCTCGGAACTCTGCTGAAGTTTAAAAAAGATTTGGAACTATTCCATTGTTCTCAGAATTCCGCTAATATTTAACAATGCTTTGGAACTCTTCCAAAGTTCTGGGAGTTCTGCTGAAGTTTAAAAATGCTTTAGAACTCTTCCATTGTTCTCGGAATTCCGATGATGTTTAACAATGCTTTTGAACTCTTCCATTGTTCTCGGAATTCCACTGTAGTTTAAAAATGCATTGGAACTCTTCCATTGTTCTCGGAATTCCGCTGAAGTTTTACAATGCTTTGGAACTCTTCCATTTTTCTCGGAATTCTGCTGAAGTTTAAAAATGCTTTGGAACTCTTCCATTGTTCTGGGAATTCGGCTGAAGTTTAAAAATGCTTTGGAACTCTTCGTAAGTTCTGGGAGTTCTACTGAAGTTTAAAAATGCATTGGAACACTTCCATTCTTCTCAAAATTCCGCTAATGTTTAACAATGCTTGGGAACTCTTCCATTGTTCTCAGAATTCCGCTAATATTTAACAATGCTTTGGAACTCTTCCATTGTTCTCGGAATTCCGCTGATGTTTAATAATGCTTTTGGAACTCTTCCATTGTTCTCGGAATTCCGCTAATGTTTAACAATGCTTTGGAACTCTTCCAATGTTCTAGGAATTAAGCTGAAGTTTAAAAATGCTTTGGAACTCTTCCTATGTTCTGGGAGTTCTGCTGAAGTTTAAAAATGCTTGGGAACTCTTCCATTGTTCTCGGAATTGCGCTGATGTTTAACAATGCTTTAGAACTCTTCCATTGTTACCGGAATTCCGCTGATGTTTAACAATGCTTTTGAACTCTTCCATTGTTCTCGGAATTCCGCTGAAGTTTTACAATGCTTTGGAACTCTTCCATTTTTCTCGTAATTATGCTGAAGTTTAAAAATGCTTTGTGACTCTTAAATTGTTCTCGGAATTCCGCTGATGTTTAACAATGCTTTGGAACTCTTCCATTGTTCTCGGAATTCCGCTGTAGTTTAAAAATGCTTTGGAACTCTTTCATTGTTCTCGGAATTCCGCTGAAGTTTAACCATGCTTTGGAACTCTTCCATTGTTCTCGGAATTTCGCTGAAGTTTAAAAATGCTTTGGAACTCCTCCTTTGTTCTTGGAATTCTGCTGAAGTTTAAAAATGCTTTGGAACTCTTCCATTGTTCTGGGAATTCGGCTGAAGTTTAATAATGCAATGGAACTCTTCCTATGTTCTGGGAGTTCTGCTGAAGTTTAAAAATGCTTTGGAACTCTTCCATTGTTCTCGGAATTCCGCTGATGTTTAAAAATGCTTTAGAACTCTTCCATTGTTCTCGGACTTCCGCTGATGTTTAACAATCCTTTGGAACTCTTCCGTTATTCTCAGAATTCTGCTGAAGTTTAAAAATGCTTTAGTACTCTTCCATTGTTCTCAGAATTCCAATGAAGCTTAAAAATGCTTTGGAACTCTTCAATTTTTCTCAGAATTACGCTAAAGTTTAAAAATGCTTTGGAACTCTTCCATTATTCTCAGAATTCTGCTGAAGTTTAAAAATGCTTTGGTACTGTTCCATTGTTCTCAGAATTCCAATGAAGCTTAAAAATGCTTTGGAACTCTTCAATTTTTCTCAGAATCACGCTAAAGTTTAAAAATGCTTTGGAACTCCTCCATTGTTCTTGGAATTCTGCAGAAGTTTAAAAGTGCTTTGGAACTCTTCCATTGTTCTGGGAATTTGGCTGAAGTTTAAAAATGCTTTGGAACTCTTCCTATGTTCTGGGAGTTCTGCTGAAGTTTAAAAATGCTTTGGAACTCTTCCATTGTTCTCGGAATTCCGCTGATGTTTAACAATGCTTTAGAACTCTTCCATTGTTCTCGGAATTCCGCTGATGTTTAACAATGCTTTGGAGCTCTTCCATTGTTTTGGGAATTTGGCTGAAGTTTAAAAATGCTTTGGAGCTCTTCCTATGTTCTGGGAGTTCTGCTGAAGTTTAAAAATGCTTTAGAACTCTTCCATTGTTCTCGGAATTCCGCTGATGTCTAACAATGCTTTGGAACTCTTCCATTGTTCTCGGAATTCCGCTGTAGTTTAAAAATGCATTTGAACTTTTCCATTGATCTTGGAATTCCGCTGAAGTTTTACAATGCTTTGGAACTCTTCCATTTTTCTCTGAATTCTGCTGAAGTTTAAAAGTGCTTTGGAACTCTTCCATTGTTCTCGGAATTCCGCTGATGTTTAACAATGCTTTGGAACGCTTCCATTGTTCTCGGAATTCCGCTGTAGTTTAAAAATGCTTTGGAACTCTTTCATTGTTCTCGGAATTCCGCTGAAGTATAGCCATGCTTTGGAACTCTTCCATTGTTCTCGGAATTCCAATGAAGTTTAAAAATGCTTTGGAACTCCTCCATTGTTCTCGGAATTCTGCTGAAGTTTAAAAATGCTTTGGAACTCTTCCATTGTTCTGGGAATTCGGCTGAAGTTTAAAAATGCTTTGGAACTCTTCCTAAGTTCTGGGAGTTCTGCTGAAGTTTAAAAATGCATTGGAACTCTTCCATTGTTCTCGGAAATCCGCTGATGTTTAACAATGTTTTAGAACTCTTCCATTGTTCTCGGAATTCCGATGATGTTTAACAATGCTTTGGAACTCTTTCATTGTTCTCGGAATTCCGCTGTAGTTTAAAAATGCATTGGAACTCTTCCACTGTTCTCGGAATACCGCTTGAGTTTTAGAATGCTTTGGAATTCTTCCATTGTTCTCGGAATTCCGCTAATGTTTAACAATGCTTTGGAACTCTTCCATTGTTCTCGGAATTCCGCTGTAGTTTAAAAATGCTTTGGAACTCTTTCATTGTTCTCGGAATTCCGCTGAAGTTTAGCCATGCTTTGGAACTCTTCCATTGTTCTCGGAATTCCGCTGAAATTTCAAAAAGATTTGGAACTATTCCATTGTTCTCAGAATTCCGCTAATATTTAACAATGCTTTGGAACTCTTCCATTGTTCTCGGAATTCCGCTGATGTTTAATAATGCTTTTGGAACTTTTCCATTGTTCTCAGAATTCTGCTAATGTTTAACAATGCTTTGGAACTCTTCCATTGTGCTCGGAATTCTGCTGAAGTTTAAAAATGCTTTGGAACTCTTCCATCGTTCTCGGAATTCCGCTAATGTTTATCAAACCTATGGAACTCTTTCATTGTTCTCGGAATTCCGCTGTAGTTTAAAAATACTTTAGAACTCTTCCATTGTTCTCGGAATTCCGCTGATGTTTAACAATGCTTTAGAACTCTTCCATTGTTCTCGGAATTCCGCTGATGTTTAACAATGCTTTGGAGCTCTTCCATTGTTTTGGGAATTCGGCTGAAGTTTAAAAATGCTTTGGAGCTCTTCCTATGTTATGGGAGTTCTGCTGAAGTTTAAAAATGCTTTAGAACTCTTCCATTGTTCTCGGAATTCTGCTGATGTCTAATAATGCTTTGGAACTCTTCCATTGTTCTCGGAATTCCGCTGTAGTTTAAAAATGCACTGTAACTTTTCCATTGTTCTCGGAATTCCGCTGAAGTTTTACAATGCTTTGGAACTCTTCCATTTTTCTCTGAATTCTGCTGAAGTTTAAAAATGCTTTGGAACTCTTCCATTGTTCTCGGAATTCCACTGATGTTTAACAATGCTTTGGAACTCTTGCATTGTTCTCGGAATTCCGCTGTAGTTTAAAAATGCACTGGAACTCTTCCATTGTTCTCGGAATTCCGCTGAAGTTTTACAATGCTTTGGAACTCCTCCATTGTTCTTGGAATTCTGCTGAAGTTTAAAAGTGCTTTGGAACTCTTCCATTGTTCTGGGAATTTGGCTGAAGTTTAAAAATGCTTTGGAACTCTTCCTATGTTCTGGGAGTTCTGCTGAAGTTTAAAAATGCTTTGGAACTCTTCCATTGTTCTCGGAATTCCACTGATGTTTAACAATGCTTTAGAACTCTTCCATTGTTCTCGGAATTCCGCTGATATTTAACAATGCTTTGGAGCTCTTCCATTGTTTTGGGAATTCGGCTGAAGTTTAAAAATGCTTTGGAGCTCTTCCTATGTTCTGGGAGTTCTGCTGAAGTTTAAAAATGCTTTAGAACTCTTCCATTGTTCTCGGAATTCCGCTGATGTCTAACAATGCTTTGGAACTCTTTCATTGTTCTCGGAATTCCGCTGTAGTTTAAAAATGCATTGGAACTTTTCCATTGTTCTCGGAATTCCGCTGAAGTTTTACAATGCTTTGGAACTCTTCCATTTTTCTCTGAATTCTGCTGAAGTTTAAAAATGCTTTGGAACTCTTCCATTGTTCTCGGAATTCCGCTGATGTTTAACAATGCTTTGGAACTCTTCCATTGTTCTCGGAATTCCGCTGTAGTTTAAAAATGCTTTGGAACTCTTTCATTGTTCTCGGAATTCCGCTGAAGTTTAGCCATGCTTTGGAACTCTTCCATTGTTCTCGGAATTCCACTGAAGTTTAAAAATGCTTTGGAACTCCTCCATTGTTCTCGGAATTCTGCTGAAGTTTAAAAATGCTTTGGAACTCTTCCGTTGCTCTGGGAATTCGGCTGAAGTTTAAAAATGCTTTGGAACTCTTCCATTGTTCTCGGAATTCCGCTGATGTTTAACAATGCTTTTGAACTCTTCCATTGTTCTCGGAATTCCGATGATGTTTAACAATGCTTTGGAACTCTTTCATTGTTCTCGGAATTCCGCTGTAGTTTAAAAATGCATTGGAACTCTTCCACTGTTCTCGGAATTCCGCTGAAGTTTTAGAATGCTTTGGAATTCTTCCATTGTTCTCGGAATTCCGCTAATGTTTAACAATGCTTTGGAACTCTTCCATTGTTCTCGGAATTCCGCTGTAGTTTAAAAATGCTTTGGAACTCTTTCATTGTTCTTGGTATTCCGCTGAAGTTTAGCCATGCTTTGGAACTCTTCCATTGTTCTCGGAATTCCGCTGAAGTTTAAAAATGCTTTGGAACTCTTCCATTGTTCTCAGAATTCTGCTGAAGTTTCAACAAGATTTGGAACTATTCCATTGTTCTCAGAATTCCGCTTATATTTAACAATGCTTTGGAAATCTTCCATTGTTCTCGGAATTCCGCTGATGTTTAATAATGCTTTTGGAACTTTTCCATTGTTCTCAGAATTCTGCTAATGTTTAAACATGCTTTGGAACTCTTTCATTGTTCTCGGAATTCCGCTGAAGTTTAGCCATGCTTTGGAACTCTTCCATTGTTCTCGGAATTCCACTGAAGTTTAAAAATGCTTTGGAACTCCTCCATTGTTCTCGGAATTCTGCTGAAGTTTAAAAATGCTTTGGTACTCTTCCTATGTTCTGGGAGTTCTGCTGAAGTTTAAAAATGCTTTGGAACTCTTCCTTTGTTCTCGGAATTCCGCTGATGTTTAACAATGCTTTAGAACTCTTCCATTGTTCTCGGAATTCCGCTGATGTTTAACAATGCTTTGGAACTCTTGCATTGTTCTCGGAATTCCGCTGTAGTTTAAAAATGCACTGGAACTCTTCCATTGTTCTCGGAATTCCGCTGAAGTTTTACAATGCTTTGGAACTCATCCATTGTTCTCTTAACTCTGTTGATGTTTAATAATGCTTTTGGAACTCTTCCATTATGCTCGGATTTCTGCTGAAGTTTAAAAATGCTTTGGAACGCTTCCATTGTTCTGGGAATTCGGCTGAAGTTTAAAAATGCTTTGGAACTCATCCTATGTTCTGGGAGTTCTGCTGAAGTTTAAAAATGCTTTGGAACTCTTCAATTGTTCTCGGAATTCCGCTGATGTTTAACAATGCTTTAGAACTCTTACATTGTTCTCGGAATTTTGATGATGTTTAACAATGCTTTGGAACTCTTCCATTGTTCTCGGAATTCTGCTGAAGTTTAAAAATGATTTTGGAACTCTCCCATTGTTCTGGGAATTTTTCTGAAGTTTAAAAATGCTTTGGAACTCTTCCTAAGTTCTGGGAGTTCTGCTGAAGTTTAAAAATGCATTGGAACTCTTCCATTGTTCTCGGAATTCCGCTAATGTTTAACAATGCTTTAGAACTCTTCCATTGTTCTCGGAATTGCGATGATGTTTAACAATGCTTTGGAACTCTTCCATTGTTCTCGGAATTCCGCTGAAGTTTTAGAATGCTTTGGAACTCTTCCATTGTTCTCGGAATTCCGCTAATGTTTAACAATGCTTTGGAACTCTTCCATTGTTCTCAGAATTCCGCTGTAGTTTATAAATGCTTTGGAACTCTTTCATTGTCCTCGGAATTCTGCTGAAGTTTAAAAAAGATTTGGAACTTTTCCATTGTTCTCAGAATTCCGCTAATATTTAACAATGCTTTGGAACTCTTCCATTGTTCTCGGAATTCCGCTGATGTTTAATAATGCTTTTGGAACTCTGCCATTGTTCTCGGAATTCTGCTGAAGTTTCAAAATGCTTTAGAAATCTTCCCTTGTTCTCGGAATTCTGCTGAAGTTTAACAATGCTTTGGAACTCTTCCATTATTCTCAGAATTCTGCTGAAGTTTAAAAATGCATTGGAACTTTTCCATTGTTCTCGGAATTCCGCTGAAGTTTTACAATGCTTTGGAACTCTTCCATTTTTCTCTGAATTCTGCTGAAGTTTAAAAATGCTTTGAAACTCTTCCATTGTTCTCGGAATTCCGCTGATGTTTAACAATGCTTTGGAACTCTTCCATTGTTCTCGGAATTCCGCTGTAGTTTTAAAATGCTTTGGAACTCTTTCATTGTTCTCGGAATTCCGCTGAAGTTTAGCCATGCTTTGGAACTCTTCCATTGTTCTCGGAATTCCACTGAAGTTTAAAAATGCTTTGGAACTCCTCCATTGTTCTCGGAATTCTGCTGAAGTTTAAAAATGCTTTGGTACTCTTCCTATGTTCTGGGAGTTCTGCTGAAGTTTAAAAATGCTTTGGAACTCTTCCTTTGTTCTCGGAATCCCACTGATGTTTAACAATGCTTTAGAACTCTTCCATTGTTCTCGGAATTCCGCTGATGTTTAACAATGCTTTGGAACTCTTGCATTGTTCTCGGAATTCCGCTGTAGTTTAAAAATGCACTGGAACTCTTCCATTGTTCTCGGAATTCCGCTGAAGTTTTACAATGCTTTGGAACTCATCCATTGTTCTCTTAACTCTGTTGATGTTTAATAATGCTTTTGGAACTCTTCCATTATGCTCGGAGTTCTGCTGAAGTTTAAAAATGCTTTGGAACGCTTCCATTGTTCTGGGAATTCGGCTGAAGTTTAAAAATGCTTTGGAACTCTTCAATTGTGCTCGGAATTCCGCTGATGTTTAACAATGCTTTAGAACTCTTCCATTGTTCTCGGAATTTTGATGATGTTTAACAATGCTTTGGAACTCTTCCATTGTTCTCGGAATTCTGCTGAAGTTTAAAAATGATTTTGGAACTCTTCCATTGTTCTGGGAATTTGGCTGAAGTTTAAAAATGCTTTGGAACTCTTCCTAAGTTCTGGGAGTTCTGCTGAAGTTTAAAAATGCATTGGAACTCTTCCCTTGCTCTCGGAATTCTGCTGAAGTTTAACAATGCTTTGGAACTCTACCATAATTCTCAGAATTCTGCTGAAGTTTAAAAAAGCTGTGGTACTCTTCCATTGTTCTCAGAATTCCAATGAAGCTTAAAAATGCTTTGGAACTCTTCAATTTTTACTCAGAATTCCGCTAAAGTTTAAAAATGCTTTGGAACTCTTCCAATGTTCTGGGAATTAAGCTGAAGTTTAAAAATGCTTTGGAACTCTTCCTATGTTCTGGGAGTTCTGCTGAAGTTTAAAAATGCTTGGGAACTCTTCCATTGTTCTCGGAATTGCGCTGATGTTTAACAATGCTTTAGAACTCTTCCATTGTTACGGAATTCCGCTGATGTTTAACAATGCTTTTGAACTCTTCCATTGTTCTCGGAATTCCGCTGAAGTTTTACAATGCTTTGGAACTCTTCCATTTTTCTCGTAATTATGCTGAAGTTTAAAAATGCTTTGTGACTCTTAAATTGTTCTCGGAATTCCGCTGATGTTTAACAATGCTTTAGAACTCTTCCATTGTTCTCGGAATTCCGCTGTAGTTTAAAAATGCTTTGGAACTCTTTCATTGTTCTCGGAATTCCGCTGAAGTTTAGCCATGCTTTGTAACTCTTCCATTGTTCTCGGAATTCCGCTGAAGTTTAAAAATGCTTTGGAACTCCTCCTTTGTTCTCGGAATTCTGCTGAAGTTTTAAAATGCTTTAGAAATCTTCCCTTGCTCTCGGAATTCTGCTGAAGTTTAACAATGCTTTGGAACTCTTCCATAATTCTCAGAATTCTGCTGAAGTTTAAAAAAGCTGTGGTACTCTTCCATTGTTCTCAGAATTCCAATGAAGCTTAAAAATGCTTTGGAACTCTTCAATTTTTCTCAGAATTCTGCTAAAGTTTAAAAATGCTTTGGAACTCTTTCATTGTTCTCGTAATTCCGCTGAAGTTTAGCCATGCTTTGGAACTCTTCCACTGTTCTCGGAATTCCGCTGAAGTTTAAAAATGCTTTGGAACTCCTCCATTGTTCTCGGAATTCTGCTGAAGTTTAAAAATGCTTTGGAACTCTTCCATTGTTCTGGGAATTCGGCTGAAGTTTAAAAATGCTATGGAACTCTTCCTATGTTCTGGGAGTTCTGCTGAAGTTTAAAAATGTATTTGAACTCTTCCATTGTTCTCGGAATTCCGCTGATGTTTAACAATGCTTTAGAACTCTTCCATTGTTCTCGGAATTCCGCTGATGTTTAACAATGCTTTGGAACTCCTCCATTGTTCTCGGAATTCCACTGTAGTTTAAAAATGCATTGGAACTCTTCCATTGCTCTCGGAATTCCGCTGAAGTTTTACAATGCTTTGGAACTCTTCCATTTTTCTCGGAATTCTGCTGAAGTTTAAAAATGCTTTGGAACGCTTCCATTGTTCTGGGAATTCGGCTGAAGTTTAAAAATGCTTTTGAACTCTTCCTAAGTTCTGGGAGTTCTGCTGAAGTTTAAAAATGCTTTGGAACTCTTCCATTGTTCTCGGAAATCCACTGATGTTTAAAAATGCTTTAGAACTCTTCCATTGTTCTCGGAATTCCGCTGATGTTTAACAATGCTTTAGAACTCTTCAATTGTTCTCGGAATTCCGATGATTTTTAACAATGCTTTGGAACTCTTTCATTGTTCTCGGAATTCCGCTGTAGTTTAAAAATGCATTGGAACTCTTCCATTGTTCTCGGAATTCCGCTGAAGTTCTAGAATGCTTTGAAACTCTTCCATTGTTCTCGGAATTCCGCTGAAGTTTAAAAATGCTTTGGAACTCTTCCATTGTTCTCGGAACTCTGCTGAAGTTTAAAAAAGATTTGGAACTATTCCATTGTTCTCAGAATTCCGCTAATATTTAACAATGCTTTGGAACTCTTCCATTGTTCTCGGAATTCCGCTGATGTTTAATAATGCTTTTGGAACTCTTCCATTGTTCTCGGAATTCTGCTGAAGTTTAAAAATGCTATGGAACTCTTCCTATGTTCTGGGAGTTCTGTTGAAGTTTAAAAATGCTTTTGAACTCTTCCATTGTTCTCGGAATTCCGCTGATGTTTAACAATGCTTTAGAACTCTTCCATTGTTCTCGGAATTCCGCTGATGTTTAACAATGCTTTGGAACTCTTCCATTGCTCTCGGAATTCCACTGTAGTTTAAAAATGCATTGGAACTCTTCCATTGTTCTCGGAATTCCGCTGAAGTTTAGCCATGTTTTGGAACTCTTCCACTGTTCTCGGAATTCCGCTGAAGTTTAAAAATGCTTTGGAACTCTTCCTAAGTTCTGGGAGTTCTGCTGAAGTTTAAAAATGCTTTGGAACTCTTCCATTGTTCTCGGAATTCCGCTGATGTTTAGCAATGCTTTAGAACTCATCCATTGTTCTCGGAATTCCGCTGATGTTTAACATTGCTTTGGAACTCTTCCATTGTTCTCGGAATTCCACTGTAGTTTAAAGATGCATTGGAACTCTTCCATTGCTCTCGGAATTCCGCTGAAGTTTTTCAATGCTTTGGAACTCTTCCATTTTTCTCGGAATTCTGCTGAAGTTTAAAAATGCTTTGGAACGCTTCCATTGTTCTGGGAATTCGGCTGAAGTTTAAAAATGCTTTGGAACACTTCCTAAGTTCTGGGAGTTTGGCTGAAGTTTAAAAATGCTTTGGAACTCTTCCATTGTTCTCGGAATTCCGCTGATGTTTAAATGCTTTAGAACTCTTCCATTGTTCTCGGAATTCCGCTGATGTTTAACAATGCTTTAGAACTCTTCCATTGTTCTCGGAATTCCGATGATGTTTAACAATGCTTTGGAACTCATTCATTGTTCTCGGAATTCCGCTGTAGTTTAAAAATACATTGGAACTCTTCCATTGTTCTCGGAATTCCGCTGAAGTTTTAGAATGATTTAGAACTCTTACATTTTTCTCGGAATTCTGCTGAAGTTTAGCCATGTGTTGGAACACTTCCATTGTTCTCGGAATTCCGCTGAAGTTTAAAAATGCTTTGGAACTCTTCCATTGTTCTCGGAACTCTGCTGAAGTTTAAAAAAGATTTGGAACTATTGCATTGTTCTCAGAATTCCGCTAATATTTAACAATGCTTTGGAACTCTTCCAAAGTTCTGGGAGTTCTGCTGAAGTTTAAAAATGCTTTAGAACTCTTCCATTGTTCTCGGAATTCCGATGATGTTTAACAATGCTTTTGAACTCTTCCATTGTTCTCGGAATTCCACTGTAGTTTAAAAATGCATTGGAACTCTTCCATTGTTCTCGGAATTCCGCTGAAGTTTTACAATGCTTTGGAACTCTTCCATTTTTCTCGGAATTCTGCTGAAGTTTAAAAATGCTTTGGAACTCTTCCATTGTTCTGGGAATTCGGCTGAAGTTTAAAAATGCTTTGGAACTCTTCCTAAGTTCTGGGAGTTCTACTGAAGTTTAAAAATGCATTGAAACACTTCCATTCTTCTCAAAATTCCGCTAATGTTTAACAATGCTTGGGAACTCTTCCATTGTTCTCAGAATTCCGCTAATATTTAACAATGCTTTGGAACTCTTCCATTGTTCTCGGAATTCCGCTGATGTTTAATAATGCTTTTGGAACTCTTCCATTGTTCTCGGAATTCCGCTAATGTTTAACAATGCTTTGGAACTCTTCCAATGTTCTGGGAATTAAGCTGAAGTTTAAAAATGCTTTGGAACTCTTCCTATGTTCTGGGAGTTCTGCTGAAGTTTAAAAATGCTTGGGAACTCTTCCATTGTTCTCGGAATTGCGCTGATGTTTAACAATGCTTTAGAACTCTTCCATTGTTACCGGAATTCCGCTGATGTTTAACAATGCTTTTGAACTCTTCCATTGTTCTCGGAATTCCGCTGAAGTTTTACAATGCTTTGGAACTCTTCCATTTTTCTCGTAATTATGCTGAAGTTTAAAAATGCTTTGTGACTCTTAAATTGTTCTCGGAATTCCGCTGATGTTTAACAATGCTTTGGAACTCTTCCATTGTTCTCAGAATTCCGCTGTAGTTTAAAAATGCTTTGGAACTCTTTCATTGTTCTCGGAATTCCGCTGAAGTTTAACCATGCTTTGGAACTCTTCCATTGTTCTCGGAATTTCGCTGAAGTTTAAAAATGCTTTGGAACTCCTCCTTTGTTCTTGGAATTCTGCTGAAGTTTAAAAATGCTTTGGAACTCTTCCATTGTTCTGGGAATTCGGCTGAAGTTTAAAAATGCAATGGAACTCTTCCTATGTTCTGGGAGTTCTGCTGAAGTTTAAAAATGCTTTTGAACTCTTCCATTGTTCTCGGAATTCCGCTGATGTTTAAAAATGCTTTAGAACTCTTCCATTGTTCTCGGACTTCCGCTGATGTTTAACAATCCTTTGGAACTCTTCCATTATTCTCAGAATTCTGCTGAAGTTTAAAAATGCTTTAGTACTCTTCCATTGTTCTCAGAATTCCAATGAAGCTTAAAAATGCTTTGGAACTCTTCAATTTTTCTCAGAATTCCGCTAAAGTTTAAAAATGCTTTGGAACTCTTCCAATGTTCTGGGAATTAAGCTGAAGTTTAAAAATGCTTTGGAACTCTTCCTATGTTCTGGGAGTTCTGCTGAAGTTTAAAAATGCTTGGGAACTCTTCCATTGTTCTCGGAATTGCGCTGATGTTTAACAATGCTTTAGAACTCTTCCTTTGTTACCGGAATTCCGCTGATGTTTAACAATGCTTTTGAACTCTTCCATTGTTCTCGGAATTCCGCTGAAGTTTTACAATGCTTTGGAACTCTTCCATTTTTCTCGTAATTATGCTGAAGTTTAAAAATGCTTTGTGACTCTTAAATTGTTCTCGGAATTCCGCTGATGTTTAACAATGCTTTGGAACTCTTCCATTGTTCTCGGAATTCCGCTGTAGTTTAAAAATGCTTTGGAACTCTTTCATTGTTCTCGGAATTCCGCTGAAGTTTAGCCATGCTTTGGAACTCTTCCATTGTTCTCGGAATTCCGCTGAAGTTTAAAAATGCTTTGGAACTCCTCCTTTGTTCTCGGAATTCTGCTGAAGTTTAAAAATGCTTTGGAACTCTTCCATTGTTCTCGGAATTCTGATGATGTCTAACAATGCTTTTGAACTCTTCCATTGTTCTCGGAATTCCACTGTAGTTTAAAAATGCATTGGAACTCTTCCATTGTTCTCAGAATTCCGCTGAAGTTTTACAATGCTTTGGAACTCTTCCATTTTTCTCGGAATTCCGCTGAAGTTTAGCCATGCTTTGGAACTCTTCCATTGTTCTCGGAATTCCGCTGAAGTTTAAAAATGCTTTGGAACTCCTCCTTTGTTCTCGGAATTCTGCTGAAGTTTAAAAATGCTTCGGAACTCTTCCATTGTTCTGGGAATTCGGCTGAAGTTTAAAAATGCAATGGAACTCTTCCTATGTTCTGGGAGTTCTGGTGAAGTTTAAAAATGCTTTTGAACTCTTCCATTGTTCTCGGAATTCCACTGTAGTTTAAAAATGCATTGGAACTCTTCCATTGTTCTCGGAATTCCGCTGAAGTTTTACAATGCTTTGGAACTCTTCCATTTTTCTCGGAATTCTGCTGAAGTTTAAAAATGCTTTGGAACTCTTCCATTGTTCTGGGAATTCGGCTGAAGTTTAAAAATGCTTTGGAACTCTTCCAATGTTCTGGGAATTAAGCTGAAGTTTAAAAATGCTTTGGAACTCTTCCTATGTTCTGGGAGTTCTGCTGAAGTTTAAAAATGCTTGGGAACTCTTCCATTGTTCTCGGAATTGCGCTGATGTTTAACAATGCTTTAGAACTCTTCCTTTGTTACCGGAATTCCGCTGATGTTTAACAATGCTTTTGAACTCTTCCATTGTTCTCGGAATTCCGCTGAAGTTTTACAATGCTTTGGAACTCTTCCATTTTTCTCGTAATTATGCTGAAGTTTAAAAATGCTTTGTGACTCTTAAATTGTTCTCGGAATTCCGCTGATGTTTAACAATGCTTTGGAACTCTTCCATTGTTCTCGGAATTCCGCTGTAGTTTAAAAATGCTTTGGAACTCTTTCATTGTTCTCGGAATTCCGCTGAAGTTTAGCCATGCTTTGGAACTCTTCCATTGTTCTCGGAATTCCGCTGAAGTTTAAAAATGCTTTGGAACTCCTCCTTTGTTCTCGGAATTCTGCTGAAGTTTAAAAATGCTTTGGAACTCTTCCATTGTTCTCGGAATTCTGATGATGTCTAACAATGCTTTTGAACTCTTCCATTGTTCTCGGAATTCCACTGTAGTTTAAAAATGCATTGGAACTCTTCCATTGTTCTCAGAATTCCGCTGAAGTTTTACAATGCTTTGGAACTCTTCCATTTTTCTCGGAATTCCGCTGAAGTTTAGCCATGCTTTGGAACTCTTCCATTGTTCTCGGAATTCCGCTGAAGTTTAAAAATGCTTTGGAACTCCTCCTTTGTTCTCGGAATTCTGCTGAAGTTTAAAAATGCTTCGGAACTCTTCCATTGTTCTGGGAATTCGGCTGAAGTTTAAAAATGCAATGGAACTCTTCCTATGTTCTGGGAGTTCTGGTGAAGTTTAAAAATGCTTTTGAACTCTTCCATTGTTCTCGGAATTCCACTGTAGTTTAAAAATGCATTGGAACTCTTCCATTGTTCTCGGAATTCCGCTGAAGTTTTACAATGCTTTGGAACTCTTCCATTTTTCTCGGAATTCTGCTGAAGTTTAAAAATGCTTTGGAACTCTTCCATTGTTCTGGGAATTCGGCTGAAGTTTAAAAATGCTTTGGAACTCTTTCATTGTTCTCGGAATTCCGCTGAAGTTTAGCCATGCTTTGTAACTCTTCCATTGTTCTCGGAATTCCGCTGAAGTTTAAAAATGCTTTGGAACTCCTCCTTTGTTCTCGGAATTCTGCTGAAGTTTTAAAATGCTTTAGAAATCTTCCCTTGCTCTCGGAATTCTGCTGAAGTTTAACAATGCTTTGGAACTCTTCCATAATTCTCAGAATTCTGCTGAAGTTTAAAAAAGCTGTGGTACTCTTCCATTGTTCTCAGAATTCCAATGAAGCTTAAAAATGCTTTGGAACTCTTCAATTTTTCTCAGAATTCTGATGATGTTTAACAATGATTTTGAACTCTTCCATTGTTCTCGGAATTCCACTGTAGTTTAAAAATGCATTGGAACTCTTCCATTGTTCTCAGAATTCCGCTGAAGTTTTACAATGCTTTGGAACTCTTCCATTTTTCTCGGAATTCTGCTGAAGTTTAAAAATGCTTTGGAACTCTTCCATTGTTCTGGGAATTCGGCTGAAGTTTAAAAATGCTTTGGAACTCTTACTAAGTTCTGGGAGTTCTGCTGAAGTTTAAAAATGCATTGGAACACTTCCATTCTTCTCAGAATTCCGCTAATGTTTAACAATGCTTGGGAACTCTTCCATTGTTCTCAGAATTCCGCTAATATTTAACAATGCTTTGGAACTCTTCCATTGTTCTCGGAATTCCGCTGATGTTTAATAATGCTTTTGGAACTCTTCCATTGTTCTTGGAATTCTGTTGATGTTTAATAATGCTTTTGGAACTCATCCATTGTTCTTGGAATTCTGTTGATGTTTAATAATGCTTTTGGAACTCTTCCATTGTGCTTGGAATTCTGCTGAAGTTTAAAAATGCTTTAGAAATCTTCCCTTGCTCTCGGAATTCTGCTGAAGTTTAACAATGCTTTGGAACTCTACCATAATTCTCAGAATTCTGCTGAAGTTTAAAAAAGCTGTGGTACTCTTCCATTGTTCTCAGAATTCCAATGAAGCTTAAAAATGCTTTGGAACTCTTCAATTTTTACTCAGAATTCCGCTAAAGTTTAAAAATGCTTTGGAACTCTTCCAATGTTCTGGGAATTAAGCTGAAGTTTAAAAATGCTTTGGAACTCTTCCTATGTTCTGGGAGTTCTGCTGAAGTTTAAAAATGCTTGGGAACTCTTCCATTGTTCTCGGAATTGCGCTGATGTTTAACAATGCTTTAGAACTCTTCCATTGTTACTGGAATTCCGCTGATGTTTAACAATGCTTTTGAACTCTTCCATTGTTCTCGGAATTCCGCTGAAGTTTTACAATGCTTTGGAACTCTTGCATTTTTCTCGTAATTATGCTGAAGTTTAAAAATGCTTTGTGACTCTTAAATTGTTCTCGGAATTCCGCTGATGTTTAACAATGCTTTGGAACTCTTCCATTGTTCTCGGAATTCCGCTGTAGTTTAAAAATGCTTTGGAACTCTTTCATTGTTCTCGGAATTCCGCTGAAGTTTAGCCATGCTTTGGAACTCTTCCATTGTTCTCGGAATTCCGCTGAAGTTTAAAAATGCTTTGGAACTCCTCCTTTGTTCTCGGAATTCTGCTGAAGTTTAAAAATGCTTTAGAAATCTTCCCTTGCTCTCGGAATTCTGCTGAAGTTTAACAATGCTTTGGAACTCTTCCATAATTCTCAGAATTCTGCTGAAGTTTAAAAAAGCTGTGGTACTCTTCCATTGTTCTCAGAATTCCAAAGAAGCTTAAAAATGCTTTGGAACTCTTCAATTTTTCTCAGAATTCCGCTAAAGTTTAAAAATGCTTTGGAACTCTTTCATTGTTCTCGTAATTCCGCTGAAGTTTAGCCATGCTTTGGAACTCTTCCACTGTTCTCGGAATTCCGCTGAAGTTTAAAAATGCTTTGGAACTCCTCCATTGTTCTCGGAATTCTGCTGAAGTTTAAAAATGCTTTGGAACTCTTCCATTGTTCTGGGAATTCGGCTGAAGTTTAAAAATGCTATGGAACTCTTCCTATGTTCTGGGAGTTCTGCTGAAGTTTAAAAATGCTTTTGAACTCTTCCATTGTTCTCGGAATTCCGCTGATGTTTAACAATGCTTTAGAACTCTTCCATTGTTCTCGGAATTCCGCTGATATTTAACAATGCTTTGGAACTCCTCCATTGTTCTCGGAATTCCACTGTAGTTTAAAAATGCATTGGAACTCTTCCATTGCTCTCGGAATTCCGCTGAAGTTTTACAATGCTTTGGAACTCTTCCATTTTTCTCGGAATTCTGCTGAAGTTTAAAAATGCTTTGGAACGCTTCCATTGTTCTGGGAATTCGGCTGAAGTTTAAAAATGCTTTTGAACTCTTCCTAAGTTCTGGGAGTTCTGCTGAAGTTTAAAAATGCTTTGGAACTCTTCCATTGTTCTCGGAAATCCACTGATGTTTAAAAATGCTTTAGAACTCTTCCATTGTTCTCGGAATTCCGCTGATGTTTAACAATGCTTTAGAACTCTTCAATTGTTCTCGGAATTCCGATGATGTTTAACAATGCTTTGGAACTCTTTCATTGTTCTCGGAATTCCGCTGTAGTTTAAAAATGCATTGGAACTCTTCCATTGTTCTCGGAATTCCGCTGAAGTTCTAGAATGCTTTGAAACTCTTCCATTGTTCTCGGAATTCCGCTGAAGTTTAAAAATGCTTTGGAACTCTTCCATTGTTCTCGGAATTCCGCTGATGTCTAACAATGCTTTGGAACTCTTCCATTGTTCTCCGAATTCCGCTAATATTTAACAATGCTTTGGAACTCTTCCATTGTTCTCGGAATTCCGCTGATGTTTAATAATGCTTTTGGAACTCTTCCATTGTTCTCGGAATTCTGCTGAAGTTTAAAAATGCTATGGAACTCTTCCTATGTTCTGGGAGTTCTGTTGAAGTTTAAAAATGCTTTTGAACTCTTCCATTGTTCTCGGAATTCCGCTGTAGTTTAAAAATACATTGGAACTCTTCCATTGTTCTCGGAATTCCGCTGAAGTTTAGCCATGTTTTGGAACTCTTCCACTGTTCTCGGAATTCCGCTGAAGTTTAAAAATGCTTTGGAACTCTTCCTAAGTTCTGGGAGTTCTGCTGAAGTTTAAAAATGCTTTGGAACTCTTCCATTGTTCTCGGAATTCCGCTGATGTTTAGCAATGCTTTAGAACTCATCCATTGTCCTCGGAATTCCGCTGATGTTTAACAATGCTTTGGAACTCTTCCATTGTTCTCGGAATTCCACTGTAGTTTAAAGATGCATTGGAACTCTTCCATTGCTCTCGGAATTCCGCTGAAGTTTTTCAATGCTTTGGAACTCTTCCATTTTTCTCGGAATTCTGCTGAAGTTTAAAAATGCTTTGGAACGCTTCCATTGTTCTGGGAATTCAGCTGAAGTTTAAAAATGCTTTGGAACACTTCCTAAGTTCTGGGAGTTTGGCTGAAGTTTAAAAATGCTTTGGAACTCTTCCATTGTTCTCGGAATTCCGCTGATGTTTAAATGCTTTAGAACTCTTCCATTGTTCTCGGAATTCCGCTGATGTTTAACAATGCTTTAGAACTCTTCCATTGTTCTCGGAATTCCGATGATGTTTAACAATGCTTTGGAACTCATTCATTGTTCTCGGAATTCCGCTGTAGTTTAAAAATACATTGGAACTCTTCCATTGTTCTCGGAATTCCGCTGAAGTTTTAGAATGCTTTAGAACTCTTACATTTTTCTCGGAATTCTGCTGAAGTTTAGCCATGTGTTGGAACTCTTCCATTGTTCTCGGAATTCCGCTGAAGTTTAAAAATGCTTTGGAACTCTTCCATTGTTCTCGGAACTCTGCTGAAGTTTAAAAAAGATTTGGAACTATTCCATTGTTCTCAGAATTCCGCTTATATTTAACAATGCTTTGGAACTCTTCCAAAGATCTGGGAGTTCTGCTGAAGTTTAAAAATGCTTTAGAACTCTTCCATTGTTCTCGGAATTCCGATGATGTTTAACAATGCTTTTGAACTCTTCCATTGTTCTCGGAATTCCACTGTAGTTTAAAAATGCATTGGAACTCTTCCATTGTTCTCGGAATTCCGCTGAAGTTTTACAATGCTTTGGAACTCTTCCATTTTTCTCGGAATTCTGCTGAAGTTTAAAAATGCTTTGGAACTCTTCCATTCTTCTCAGAATTCCGCTAATGTTTAACAATGCTTGGGAACTCTTCCATTGTTCTCAGAATTCCGCTAATATTTAACAATGCTTTGGAACTCTTCCATTGTTCTCGGAATTGCGCTGATGTTTAACAATGCTTTAGAACTCTTCCATTGTTACCGGAATTCCGCTGATGTTTAACAATGCTTTTGAACTCTTCCATTGTTCTCGGAATTCCGCTGAAGTTTTACAATGCTTTGGAACTCTTCCATTTTTCTCGTAATTATGCTGAAGTTTAAAAATGCTTTGTGACTCTTAAATTGTTCTCGGAATTCCGCTGATGTTTAACAATGCTTTGGAACTCTTCCATTTTTCTCGGAATTCCGCTGTAGTTTAAAAATGCTTTGGAACTCTTTCATTGTTCTCGGAATTCCGCTGAAGTTTAGCCATGCTTTGGAACTCCTCCTTTGTTCTTGGAATTCTGCTGAAGTTTAAAAATGCTTTGGAACTCTTCCATTGTTCTGGGAATTCGGCTGAAGTTTAAAAATGCAATGGAACTCTTCCTATGTTCTGGGAGTTCTGCTGAAGTTTAAAAATGCTTTTGAACTCTTCCATTGTTCTCGGAATTTCGCTGATGTTTAAAAATGCTTTAGAACTCTTCCATTGTTCTCGGACTTCCGCTGATGTTTAACAATCCTTTGGAACTCTTCCATTATTCTCAGAATTCTGCTGAAGTTTAAAAATGCTTTAGTACTCTTCCATTGTTCTCAGAATTCCAATGAAGCTTAAAAATGCTTTGGAACTCTTCAATTTTTCTCAGAATTACGCGAAAGTTTAAAAATGCTTTGGAACTCCTCCATGGTTCTTGGAATTCTGCTCAAGTTTAAAAATGCTTTGGAACTCTTCCATTGTTCTGGGAATTCGGCTGAAGTTTAAAATTGCTTTGGAGCTCTTCCTATGTTCTGGGAGTTCTGCTGAAGTTTAAAAATGCTTTGGAACTCTTCCATTGTTCTCGGAATTCTGCTGAAGTTTAAAAATGCTTTAGAAATCTTCCCTTGCTCTCGGAATTCTGCTGAAGTTTAACAATGCTTTGGAACTCTTCCATAATTCTCAGAATTCTGCTGAAGTTTAAAAAAGCTGTGGTACTCTTCCATTGTTCTCAGAATTCCAATGAAGCTTAAAAATGCTTTGGAACTCTTCAATTTTTCTCAGAATTCCGCTAAAGTTTAAAAATGCTTTGGAACTCTTCCAATGTTCTGGGAATTAAGCTGAAGTTTAAAAATGCTTTGGAACTCTTCCTATGTTCTGGGAGTTCTGCTGAAGTTTAAAAATGCTTGGGAACTCTTCCATTGTTCTCGGAATTGCGCTGATGTTTAACAATGCTTTAGAACTCTTCCTTTGTTACCGGAATTCCGCTGATGTTTAACAATGCTTTTGAACTCTTCGATTGTTCTCGGAATTCCGCTGAAGTTTTACAATGCTTTGGAACTCTTCCATTTTTCTCGTAATTATGCTGAAGTTTAAAAATGCTTTGTGACTCTTAAATTGTTCTCGGAATTCCGCTGATGTTTAACAATGCTTTGGAACTCTTCCATTGTTCTCGGAATTCCGCTGTAGTTTAAAAATGCTTTGGAACTCTTTCATTGTTCTCGGAATTCCGCTGAAGTTTAGCCATGCTTTGGAACTCTTCCATTGTTCTCGGAATTCCGCTGAAGTTTAAAAATGCTTTGGAACTCCTCCTTTGTTCTCGGAATTCTGCTGAAGTTTAAAAATGCTTTGGAACTCTTCCATTGTTCTGGGAATTCGGCTGAAGTTTAAAAATGCAATGGAACTCTTCCTATGTTCTGGGAGTTCTGGTGAAGTTTAAAAATGTTTTGAACTCTTCCATTGTTCTCGGAATTCCGCTGATGTTTAAAAATGCTTTAGAACTCTTCCATTGTTCTCGGAATTCCGCTGATGTTTAACAATCCTTTGGAACTCTTCCATTATTCTCAGAATTCTGCTGAAGTTTAAAAATGCTTTGGAACTCCTCCATTGTTCTTGGAATTCTGCTCAAGTTTAAAAATGCTTTGGAACTCTTCCATTGTTCTGGGAATTCGGCTGAAGTTTAAAATTGCTTTGGAGCTCTTCCTATGTTCTGGGAGTTCTGCTGAAGTTTAAAAATGCTTTGGAACTCTTCCATTGTTCTCGGAATTCTGCTGATGTTTAACTATGCTTTAGAACTCTTCCATTGTTCTCGGAATTCCGATGATGTTTAACAATGCTTTGGAACTCTTTCATTGTTCTCGGAATTCCGCTGTAGTTTAAAAATACATTGGAACTCTTCCATTGTTCTCGGAATTCCGCTGAAGTTTTAGAATGCTTTGGAACTCTTCCATTTTTCTCGGAATTCTGCTGAAGTTTAGCCATGTGTTGGAACTCTTCCATTGTTCTCTGAATTCCGCTGAAGTTTAAAAATGCTTTGGAACTCTTCCATTGTTCTCGGAACTCTGCTGAAGTTTAAAAAAGATTTGGAACTATTCCATTGTTCTCAGAATTCCGCTAATATTTAACAATGCTTTGGAACTCTTCCAAAGTTCTGGGAGTTCTGCTGAAGTTTAAAAATGCTTTAGAACTCTTCCATTGTTCTCGGAATTCTGATGATGTTTAACAATGCTTTAGAACTCTTCCATTGTTCTCGGAATTCTGATGATGTTTAACAATGCTTTTGAACTCTTCCATTGTTCTCGGAATTCCACTGTAGTTTAAAAATGCATTGGAACTCTTCCATTGTTCTCGGAATTCCGCTGATGTTTAACAATGCTTTAGAACTCTTCCATTGTTCTCGGAATTCTGATGATGTTTAACAATGCTTTTGAACTCTTCCATTGTTCTGGGAATTCCGCTGAAGTTTAAAAATGCTTTGGAACTCTTCCTAAGTTCTGGGAGTTCTGCTGAAGTTTAAAAATGCATTGGAACACTTCCATTCTTCTCAGAATTCCGCTAATGTTTAACAATGCTTGGGAACTCTTCCATTGTTCTCAGAATTCCGCTAATATTTAACAATGCTTTGGAACTCTTCCATTGTTCTCGGAATTCCGCTGATGTTTAATAATGCTTTTGGAACTCTTCCATTGTTCTCGGAATTCCGCTAATGTTTAACAATGCTTTGGAACTCATCCATTGTTCTTGGAATTCTGTTGATGTTTAGTAATGCTTTTGGAACTCTTCCATTGTGCTCGGAATTCTGCTGAAGTTTAAAAATGCTTTAGAAATCTTCCCTTGCTCTCGGAATTCCGCTGAAGTTTAAAAATGCTTTGGAACTCTTCCTAAGTTCTGGGAGTTCTGCTGAAGTTTAAAAATGCTTTGGAACTCTTCCATTGTTCTCGGAATTCCGCTGATGTTTAGCAATGCTTTAGAACTCATCCATTGTTCTCGGAATTCCGCTGATGTTTAACAATGCTTTGGAACTCTTCCATTGTTCTCGGAATTCCACTGTAGTTTAAAGATGCATTGGAACTCTTCCATTGCTCTCGGAATTCCGCTGAAGTTTTTCAATGCTTTGGAACTCTTCCATTTTTCTCGGAATTCTGCTGAAGTTTAAAAATGCTTTGGAACGCTTCCATTGTTCTGGGAATTCGGCTGAAGTTTAAAAATGCTTTGGAACACTTCCTAAGTTCTGGGAGTTTGGCTGAAGTTTAAAAATGCTTTGGAACTCTTCCATTGTTCTCGGAATTCCGCTGATGTTTAAGTGCTTTAGAACTCTTCCATTGTTCTCGGAATTCCGCTGAAGTTTAAAAATGCTTTAGAACTCTTCCATTGTTCTCGGAATTCCGATGATGTTTAACAATGCTTTTGAACTCTTCCATTGTTCTCGGAATTCCACTGTAGTTTAAAAATGCATTGGAACTCTTCCATTGTTCTCGGAATTCCGCTGAAGTTTTACAATGCTTTGGAACTCTTCCATTTTTCTCGGAATTCTGCTGAAGTTTAAAAATGCTTTGGAACTCTTCCATTGTTCTGGGAATTCGGCTGAAGTTTAAAAATGCTTTGGAACTCTTCCTAAGTTCTGGGAGTTCTACTGAAGTTTAAAAATGCATTGGAACACTTCCATTCTTCTCAGAATTCCGCTAATGTTTAACAATGCTTGGGAACTCTTCCATTGTTCTCAGAATTCCGCTAATATTTAACAATGCTTTGGAACTCTTCCATTGTTCTCGGAATTCCGCTGATGTTTAATAAAGCTTTTGGAACTCTTCCATTGTTCTCGGAATTCCGCTAATGTTTAACAATGCTTTGGAACTCTTCCAATGTTCTGGGAGTTCTGCTGAAGTTTAAAAATGCTTGGGAACTCTTCCATTGTTCTCGGAATTGCGCTGATGTTTAACAATGCTTTGGAACTCTTCCATTGTTCTCGGAAATCCACTGATGTTTAAAAATGCTTTAGAACTCTTCCATTGTTCTCGGAATTCCGCTGATGTTTAACAATGCTTTAGAACTCTTCAATTGTTCTCGGAATTCCGATGATGTTTAACAATGCTTTGGAACTCTTTCATTGTTCTCGGAATTCCGCTGTAGTTTAAAAATGCATTGGAACTCTTCCATTGTTCTCGGAATTCCGCTGAAGTTCTAGAATGCTTTGAAACTCTTCCATTGTTCTCGGAATTCCGCTGAAGTTTAAAAATGCTTTGGAACTCTTCCATTGTTCTCGGAACTCTGCTGAAGTTTAAAAAAGATTTGGAACTATTCCATTGTTCTCAGAATTCCGCTAATATTTAACAATGCTTTGGAACTCTTCCATTGTTCTCGGAATTCCGCTGATGTTTAATAATGCTTTTGGAACTCTTCCATTTTTCTCGTAATTATGCTGAAGTTTAAAAATGCTTTGTGACTCTTAAATTGTTCTCGGAATTCCGCTGATGTTTAACAATGCTTTGGAACTCTTCCATTGTTCTCGGAATTCCGCTGTAGTTTAAAAATGCTTTGGAACTCTTTCATTGTTCTCGGAATTCCGCTGAAGTTTAGCCATGCTTTGGAACTCTTCCATTGTTCTCGGAATTTCGCTGAAGTTTAAAAATGCTTTGGAACTCCTTCTTAGTTCTTGGAATTCTGCTGAAGTTTAAAAATGCTTTGGAACTCTTCCATTGTTCTGGGAATTCGGCTGAAGTTTAAAAATGCAATGGAACTCTTCCTATGTTCTGGGAGTTCTGCTGAAGTTTAAAAATGCTTTTGAACTCTTCCATTGTTCTCGGAATTCCGCTGATGTTTAAAAATGCTTTAGAACTCTTCCATTGTTCTCGGACTTCCGCTGATGTTTAACAATCCTTTGGAACTCTTCCATTATTCTCAGAATTCTGCTGAAGTTTAAAAATGCTTTAGTACTCTTCCATTGTTCTCAGAATTCCAATGAAGCTTAAAAATGCTTTGGAACTCTTCAATTTTTCTCAGAATTACGCGAAAGTTTAAAAATGCTTTGGAACTCCTCCATTGTTCTTGGAATTCTGCTCAAGTTTAAAAATGCTTTGGAACTCTTCCATTGTTCTGGGAATTCGGCTGAAGTTTAAAATTGCTTTGGAGCTCTTCCTATGTTCTGGGAGTTCTGCTGAAGTTTAAAAATGCTTTGGAACTCTTCCAATGTTCTCGGAATTCTGCTGAAGTTTAAAAATGCTTTAGAAATCTTCCCTTGCTCTCGGAATTCTGCTGAAGTTTAACAATGCTTTGGAACTCTTCCATAATTCTCAGAATTCTGCTGAAGTTTAAAAAAGCTGTGGTACTCTTCCATTGTTCTCAGAATTCCAATGAAGCTTAAAAATGCTTTGGAACTCTTCAATTTTTCTCAGAATTCCGCTAAAGTTTAAAAATGCTTTGGAACTCTTCCAATGTTCTGGGAATTAAGCTGAAGTTTAAAAATGCTTTGGAACTCTTCCTATGTTCTGGGAGTTCTGCTGAAGTTTAAAAATGCTTGGGAACTCTTCCATTGTTCTCGGAATTGCGCTGATGTTTAACAATGCTTTAGAACTCTTCCTTTGTTACCGGAATTCCGCTGATGTTTAACAATGCTTTTGAACTCTTCCATTGTTCTCGGAATTCCGCTGAAGTTTCACAATGCTTTGGAACTCTTCCATTTTTCTCGTAATTATGCTGAAGTTTAAAAATGCTTTGTGACTCTTAAATTGTTCTCGGAATTCCGCTGATGTTTAACAATGCTTTGGAACTCTTCCATTGTTCTCGGAATTCCGCTGTAGTTTAAAAATGCTTTGGAACTCTTTCATTGTTCTCGGAATTCCGCTGAAGTTTAGCCATGCTTTGGAACTCTTCCATTGTTCTCGGAATTCCGCTGAAGTTTAAAAATGCTTTGGAACTCCTCCTTTGTTCTCGGAATTCTGCTGAAGTTTAAAAATGCTTTGGAACTCTTCCATTGTTCTGGGAATTCGGCTGAAGTTTAAAAATGCAATGGAACTCTTCCTATGTTCTGGGAGTTCTGGTGAAGTTTAAAAATGCTTTTGAACTCTTCCATTGTTCTCGGAATTCCGCTGATGTTTAAAAATGCTTTAAAACTCTTCCATTGTTCTCGGAATTCCGCTGATGTTTAACAATCCTTTGGAACTCTTCCATTATTCTCAGAATTCTGCTGAAGTTTAAAAATGCTTTGGAACTCCTCCATTGTTCTTGGAATTCTGCTCAAGTTTAAAAATGCTTTGGAACTCTTCCATTGTTCTGGGAATTCGGCTGAAGTTTAAAATTGCTTTGGAGCTCTTCCTATGTTCTGGGAGTTCTGCTGAAGTTTAAAAATGCTTTGGAACTCTTCCATTGTTCTCGGAATTCTGCTGATGTTTAACTATGCTTTAGAACTCTTCCATTGCTCTCGGAATTCCGATGATGTTTAACAATGCTTTGGAACTCTTTCATTGTTCTCGGAATTCCGCTGTAGTTTAAAAATACATTGGAACTCTTTCATTGTTCTCGGAATTCCGCTGAAGTTTTAGAATGCTTTGGAACTCTTCCATTTTTCTCGGAATTCTGCTGAAGTTTAGCCATGTGTTGGAACTCTTCCATTGTTCTCGGAATTCCGCTGAAGTTTAAAAATGCTTTGGAACTCTTCCATTGTTCTCGGAACTCTGCTGAAGTTTAAAAAAGATTTGGAACTATTCCATTGTTCTCAGAATTCCGCTAATATTTAACAATGCTTTGGAACTCTTCCAAAGTTCTGGGAGTTCTGCTGAAGTTTAAAAATGCTTTAGAACTCTTCCATTGTTCTCGGAATTCTGCTGATGTTTAACAATGCTTTAGAACTCTTCCATTGTTCTCGGAATTCTGATGATGTTTAACAATGCTTTTGAACTCTTCCATTGTTCTCGGAATTCCACTGTAGTTTAAAAATGCATTGGAACTCTTCCATTGTTCTCGGAATTCCGCTGATGTTTAACAATGCTTTAGAACTCTTCCATTGTTCTCGGAATTCTGATGATGTTTAACAATGCTTTTGAACTCTTCCATTGTTCTCGGAATTCCACTGTAGTTTAAAAATGCTTTGGAACTCTTCCATTGTTCTGGGAATTCGGCTGAAGTTTAAAAATGCTTTGGAACTCTTCCTAAGTTCTGGGAGTTCTGCTGAAGTTTAAAAATGCTTTGGAACTCTTCCATTGTTCTCAGAATTCCGCTGATGTTTAGCAATGCTTTAGAACTCATCCATTGTTCTCGGAATTCCGCTGATGTTTAACAATGCTTTAGAACTCTTCCATTGTTCTCGGAATTCCGCTGATGTTTAACAATGCTTTAGAACTCTTCCATTGTTCTCGGAATTCCACTGTAGTTTAAAGATGCATTGGAACTATTCCATTGCTCTCGGAATTCCGCTGAAGTTTTTCAATGCTTTGGAACTCTTCCATTTTTCTCGGAATTCTGCTGAAGTTTAAAAATGCTTTGGAACGCTTCCATTGTTCTGGGAATTCGGCTGAAGTTTAAAAATGCTTTGGAACACTTCCTAAGTTCTGGGAGTTTGGCTGAAGTTTAAAAATGCTTTGGAACTCTTCCATTGTTCTCGGAATTCCGCTGATGTTTAAATGCTTTAGAACTCTTCCATTGTTCTCGGAATTCCGCTGAAGTTTAAAAATGCTTTAGAACTCTTCCATTGTTCTCGGAATTCCGATGATGTTTAACAATGCTTTTGAACTCTTCCATTGTTCTCGGAATTCCACTGTAGTTTAAAAATGCATTGGAACTCTTCCATTGTTCTCGGAATTCCGCTGAAGTTTTACAATGCTTTGGAACTCTTCCATTTTTCTCGGAATTCTGCTGAAGTTTAAAAATGCTTTGGAACTCTTCCATTGTTCTGGGAATTCGGCTGAAGTTTAAAAATGCTTTGGAACTCTTCCTAAGTTCTGGGAGTTCTACTGAAGTTTAAAAATGCATTGGAACACTTCCATTCTTCTCAGAATTCCGCTAATGTTTAACAATGCTTGGGAACTCTTCCATTGTTCTCAGAATTCCGCTAATATTTAACAATGCTTTGGAACTCTTCCATTGTTCTCGGAATTCCGCTGATGTTTAATAAAGCTTTTGGAACTCTTCCATTGTTCTCGGAATTCCGCTAATGTTTAACAATGCTTTGGAACTCTTCCAATGTTCTGGGAGTTCTGCTGAAGTTTAAAAATGCTTGGGAACTCTTCCATTGTTCTCGGAATTGCGCTGATGTTTAACTATGCTTTAGAACTCTTCCATTGTTCTCGGAATTCTGATGATGTTTAACAATGCTTTTGAACTCTTCCATTGTTCTCGGAATTCCACTGTAGTTTAAAAATGCATTGGAACTCTTCCATTGTTCTCGGAATTCCGCTGAAGTTTTACAATGCTTTGGAACTCTTCCATTTTTCTCGGAATTCCGCTAATGTTTAACAATGCTTTGGAACTCATCCATTGTTCTTGGAATTCTGTTGATGTTTAATAATGCTTTTGGAACTCTTCCATTGTGCTCGGAATTCTGCTGAAGTTTAAAAATGCTTTAGAAATCTTCCCTTGCTCTCGGAATTCTGCTGAAGTTTAACAATGCTTTGGAACTCTTCCATAATTCTCAGAATTCTGCTGATGTTTAAAAAAGCTGTGGTACTCTTCCATTGTTCTCAGAATTCCAATGAAGCTTAAAAATGCTTTGGAACTCTTCAATTTTTCTCAGAATTCCGCTAAAGTTTAAAAATGCTTTGGAACTCTTCCAATGTTCTGGGAATTAAGCTGAAGTTTAAAAATGCTTTGGAACTCTTCCTATGTTCTGGGAGTTCTGCTGAAGTTTAAAAATGCTTGGGAACTCTTCCATTGTTCTCGGAATTGCGCTGATGTTTAACAATGCTTTAGAACTCTTCCATTGTTACGGGAACTCCGCTGATGTTTAACAATGCTTTTGAACTCTTCCATTGTTCTCGGAATTCCGCTGAAGTTTTACAATGCTTTGGAACTCTTCCATTTTTCTCGTAATTATGCTGAAGTTTAAAAATGCTTTGTGACTCTTAAATTGTTCTCGGAATTCCGCTGATGTTTAACAATGCTTTGGAACTCTTCCATTGTTCTCGGAATTCCGCTGTAGTTTAAAAATGCTTTGGAACTCTTTCATTGTTCTCGGAATTCCGCTGAAGTTTAGCCATGCTTTGGAACTCTTCCATTGTTCTCGGAATTCCGCTGAAGTTTAAAAATGCTTTGGAACTCCTCCTTTGTTCTTGGAATTCTGCTGAAGTTTAAAAATGCTTTGGAACTCTTCCATTGTTCTGGGAATTCGGCTGAAGTTTAAAAATGCAATGGAACTCTTCCTATGTTCTGGGAGTTCTGCTGAAGTTTAAAAATGCTTTTGAACTCTTCCATTGTTCTCGGAATTCCGCTGATGTTTAAAAATGCTTTAGAACTCTTCCATTGTTCTCGGAATTCCGCTGATGTTTAACAATCCTTTGGAACTCTTCCATTATTCTCAGAATTCTGCTGAAGTTTAAAAATGCTTTAGTACTCTTCCATTGTTCTCAGAATTCCAATGAAGCTTAAAAATGCTTTGGAACTCTTCAATTTTTCTCAGAATTACACGAAAGTTTAAAAATGCTTTGGAACTCCTCCATTGTTCTTGGAATTCTGCTCAAGTTTAAAAATGCTTTGGAACTCTTCCATTGTTCTGGGAATTCGGCTGAAGTTTAAAATTGCTTTGGAGCTCTTCCTATGTTCTGGGAGTTCTGCTGAAGTTTAAAAATGCTCTGGAACTCTTCCATTGTTCTCGGAATTCTGCTGAAGTTTAAAAATGCTTTAGAAATCTTCCCTTGCTCTCGGAATTCTGCTGAAGTTTAACAATGCTTTGGAACTCTTCCATAATTCTCAGAATTCTGCTGAAGTTTAAAAAAGCTGTGGTACTCTTCCATTGTTCTCAGAATTCCAATGAAGCTTAAAAATGCATTGGAACTCTTCAATTTTTCTCAGAACTCCGCTAAAGTTTAAAAATGCTTTGGAACTCTTCCAATGTTCTGGGAATTAAGCTGAAGTTTAAAAATGCTTTGGAACTCTTCCTATGTTCTGGGAGTTCTGCTGAAGTTTAAAAATGCTTGGGAACTCTTCCATTGTTCTCGGAATTGCGCTGATGTTTAACAATGCTTTAGAACTCTTCCTTTGTTACCGGAATTCCGCTGATGTTTAACAATGCTTTTGAACTCTTCCATTGTTCTCGGAATTCCGCTGAAGTTTCACAATGCTTTGGAACTCTTTCATTGTTCTCGGAATTCCGCTGAAGTTTAGCCATGCTTTGGAACTCTTCCATTGTTCTCGGAATTCCGCTGAAGTTTAAAAATGCTTTGGAACTCCTCCTTTGTTCTCGGAATTCTGCTGAAGTTTAAAAATGCTTTGGAACTCTTCCATTGTTCTGGGAATTCGGCTGAAGTTTAAAAATGCAATGGAACTCTTCCTATGTTCTGGGAGTTCTGGTGAAGTTTAAAAATGCTTTTGAACTCTTCCATTGTTCTCGGAATTCCGCTGATGTTTAAAAATGCTTTAGAACTCTTCCATTGTTCTCGGAATTCCGCTGATGTTTAACAATCCTTTGGAACTCTTCCATTATTCTCAGAATTCTGCTGAAGTTTAAAAATGCTTTGGAACTCCTCCATTGTTCTTGGAATTCTGCTCAAGTTTAAAAATGCTTTGGAACTCTTCCATTGTTCTGGGAATTCGGCTGAAGTTTAAAATTGCTTTGGAGCTCTTCCTATGTTCTGGGAGTTCTGCTGAAGTTTAAAAATGCTTTGGAACTCTTCCATTGTTCTCGGAATTCTGCTGATGTTTAACTATGCTTTAGAACTCTTCCATTGTTCTCGGAATTCCGATGATGTTTAACAATGCTTTGGAACTCTTTCATTGTTCTCGGAATTCCGCTGTAGTTTAAAAATACATTGGAACTCTTCCATTGTTCTCGGAATTCCGCTGAAGTTTTAGAATGCTTTGGAACTCTTCCATTTTTCTCGGAATTCTGCTGAAGTTTAGCCATGTGTTGGAACTCTTCCATTGTTCTCGGAATTCCGCTGAAGTTTAAAAATGCTTTGGAACTCTTCCATTGTTCTCGGAACTATGCTGAAGTTTAAAAAAGATTTGGAACTATTCCATTGTTCTCAGAATTCCGCTAATATTTAACAATGCTTTGGAACTCTTCCAAAGTTCTGGGAGTTCTGCTGAAGTTTAAAAATGCTTTAGAACTCTTCCATTGTTCTCGGAATTCTGCTGATGTTTAACAATGCTTTAGAACTCTTCCATTGTTCTCGGAATTCTGATGATGTTTAACAATGCTTTTGAACTCTTCCATTGTTCTCGGAATTCCACTGTAGTTTAAAAATGCATTGGAACTCTTCCATTGTTCTCGGAATTCCGCTGAAGTTTTACAATGCTTTGGAACTCTTCCATTTTTCTCGGAATTCTGCTGAAGTTTAAAAATGCTTTGGAACTCTTCCATTGTTCTGGGAATTCGGCTGAAGTTTAAAAATGCTTTGGAACTCTTCCTAAGTTCTGGGAGTTCTGCTGAAGTTTAAAAATGCATTGGAACACTTCCATTCTTCTCAGAATTCCGCTAATGTTTAACAATGCTTGGAAACTCTTCCATTGTTCTCAGAATTCCGCTAATATTTAACAATGCTTTGGAACTCTTCCATTGTTCTCGGAATTCCGCTGATGTTTAATAATGCTTTTGGAACTCTTCCATTGTTCTCGGAATTCCGCTAATGTTTAACAATGCTTTGGAACTCATCCATTGTTCTTGGAATTCTGTTGATGTTTAATAATGCTTTTGGAACTCTTCCATTGTGCTCGGAATTCTGCTGAAGTTTAAAAATGCTTTAGAAATCTTCCCTTGCTCTCGGAATTCTGCTGAAGTTTAACAATGCTTTGGAACTCTTCCATAATTCTCAGAATTCTGCTGATGTTTAAAAAAGCTGTGGTACTCTTCCATTGTTCTCAGAATTCCAATGAAGCTTAAAAATGCTTTGGAACTCTTCAATTTTTCTCAGAATTCCGCTAAAGTTTAAAAATGCTTTGGAACTCTTCCAATGTTCTGGGAATTAAGCTGAAGTTTAAAAATGCTTTGGAACTCTTCCTATGTTCTGGGAGTTCTGCTGAAGTTTAAAAATGCTTGGGAACTCTTCCATTGTTCTCGGAATTGCGCTGATGTTCAACAATGCTTTAGAACTCTTCCATTGTTACGGGAATTCCGCTGATGTTTAACAATGCTTTTGAACTCTTCCATTGTTCTCGGAATTCCGCTGAAGTTTTACAATGCTTTGGAACTCTTCCATTTTTCTCGTAATTATGCTGAAGTTTAAAAATGCTTTGTGACTCTTAAATTGTTCTCGGAATTCCGCTGATGTTTAACAATGCTTTGGAACTCTTCCATTGTTCTCGGAATTCTGCTGTAGTTTAAAAATGCTTTGGAACTCTTTCATTGTTCTCGGAATTCCGCTGAAGTTTAGCCATGCTTTGGAACTCTTCCATTGTTCTCGGAATTCCGCTGAAGTTTAAAAATGCTTTGAAACTCCTCCTTTGTTCTCGGAATTCTGCTGAAGTTTAAAAATGCTTTGGAACTCTTCCATTGTTCTGGGAATTCGGCTGAAGTTTAAAAATGCAATGGAACTCTTCCTATGTTCTGGGAGTTCTGCTGAAGTTTAAAAATGCTTTTGAACTCTTCCATTGTTCTCGGAATTCCGCTGATGTTTAAAAATGCTTTAGAACTCTTCCATTGTTCTCGGAATTCCGCTGACGTTTAACAATCCTTTGGAACTCTTCCATTATTCTCAGAATTCTGCTGAAGTTTAAAAATGCTTTAGTACTCTTCCATTGTTCTCAGAATTCCAATGAAGCTTAAAAATGCTTTGGAACTCTTCAATTTTTCTCAGAATTACGCGAAAGTTTAAAAATGCTTTGGAACTCCTCCATTGTTCTTGGAATTCTGCTCAAGTTTAAAAATGCTTTGGAACTCTTCCATTGTTCTGGGAATTCGGCTGAAGTTTAAAATTGCTTTGGAGCTCTTCCTATGTTCTGGGAGTTCTGCTGAAGTTTAAAAATGCTTTGGAACTCTTCCATTGTTCTCGGAATTCTGCTAATGTTTAACAATGCTTTAGAACTCTTCCATTGTTCTCGGAATTCCGATGATGTCTATCAATGCTTTGGAACTCTTCCATTGTTCTCGGAACTCTGCTGAAGTTTAAAAATGCTTTGGAACTCTTCCATTGTTCTCGGAATTCCGCTGAAGTTTTACAATGCTTTGGAACTCTTCCATTTTTCTCGTAATTATGCTGAAGTTTAAAAATGCTTTGTGACTCTTAAATTGTTCTCGGAATTCCGCTGATGTTTAACAATGCTTTGGAACTCTTTCATTGTTCTCGGAATTCCGCTGAAGTTTAGCCATGCTTTGGAACTCTTCCATTGTTCTCGGAATTCCGCTGAAGTTTAAAAATGCTTTGGAACTCCTCCTTTGTTCTTGGAATTCTGCTGAAGTTTAAAAATGCTTTGGAACTCTTCCATTGTTCTGGGAATTCGGCTGAAGTTTAAAAATGCAATGGAACTCTTCCTATGTTCTGGGAGTTCTGCTGAAGTTTAAAAATGCTTTTGAACTCTTCCATTGTTCTCGGAATTCCGCTGATGTTTAAAAATGCTTTAGAACTCTTCCATTGTTCTCGGAATTCCGCTGATGTTTAACAATCCTTTGGAACTCTTCCATTATTCTCAGAATTCTGCTGAAGTTTAAAAATGCTTTAGAACTCTTCCATTGTTCTCGGAATTCCGCTGATGTTTAACAATCCTTTGGAATTCTTCCATTATTCTCGGAATTCTGCTGAAGTTTAAAAATGCTTTAGAAATCTTCCCTTGCTCTCGGAATTCTGCTGAAGTTTAACAATGCTTTGGAACTCTTCCATAATTCTCAGAATTCTGCTGAAGTTTAAAAAAGCTGTGGTACTCTTCCATTGTTCTCAGAATTCCAATGAAGCTTAAAAATGCTTTGGAACTCTTCAATTTTTCTCAGAACTCCGCTAAAGTTTAAAAATGCTTTGGAACTCTTCCAATGTTCTGGGAATTAAGCTGAAGTTTAAAAATGCTTTGGAACTCTTCCTATGTTCTGGGAGTTCTGCTGAAGTTTAAAAATGCTTGGGAACTCTTCCATTGTTCTCGGAATTGCGCTGATGTTTAACAATGCTTTAGAACTCTTCCTTTGTTACCGGAATTCCGCTGATGTTTAACAATGCTTTTGAACTCTTCCATTGTTCTCGGAATTCCGCTGATGTTTAACAATGCTTTGGAACTCTTCCATTGTTCTCGGAATTCTGCTGTAGTTTAAAAATGCTTTGGAACTCTTTCATTGTTCTCGGAATTCCGCTGAAGTTTAGCCATGCTTTGGAACTCTTCCATTGTTCTCGGAATTCCGCTGAAGTTTAAAAATGCTTTGAAACTCCTCCTTTGTTCTCGGAATTCTGCTGAAGTTTAAAAATGCTTTGGAACTCTTCCATTGTTCTGGGAATTCGGCTGAAGTTTAAAAATGCAATGGAACTCTTCCTATGTTCTGGGAGTTCTGCTGAAGTTTAAAAATGCTTTTGAACTCTTCCATTGTTCTCGGAATTCCGCTGATGTTTAAAAATGCTTCAGAACTCTTCCATTGTTCTCGGAATTCCGCTGACGTTTAACAATCCTTTGGAACTCTTCCATTATTCTCAGAATTCTGCTGAAGTTTAAAAATGCTTTAGTACTCTTCCATTGTTCTCAGAATTCCAATGAAGCTTAAAAATGCTTTGGAACTCTTCAATTTTTCTCAGAATTACGCGAAAGTTTAAAAATGCTTTGGAACTCTTCCATTGTTCTGGGAATTCGGCTGAAGTTTAAAATTGCTTTGGAGCTCTTCCTATGTTCTGGGAGTTCTGCTGAAGTTTAAAAATGCTTTGGAACTCTTCCATTGTTCTCGGAATTCTGCTAATGTTTAACAATGCTTTAGAACTCTTCCATTGTTCTCGGAATTCCGATGATGTCTATCAATGCTTTGGAACTCTTCCATTGTTCTCGGAACTCTGCTGAAGTTTAAAAATGCTTTGGAACTCTTCCATTGTTCTCGGAATTCCGCTGAAGTTTTACAATGCTTTGGAACTCTTCCATTTTTCTCGTAATTATGCTGAAGTTTAAAAATGCTTTGTGACTCTTAAATTGTTCTCGGAATTCCGCTGATGTTTAACAATGCTTTGGAACTCTTTCATTGTTCTCGGAATTCCGCTGAAGTTTAGCCATGCTTTGGAACTCTTCCATTGTTCTCGGAATTCTGCTAATGTTTAACAATGCTTTAGAACTCTTCCATTGTTCTCGGAATTCCGATGATGTCTATCAATGCTTTGGAACTCTTCCATTGTTCTCGGAACTCTGCTGAAGTTTAAAAATGCTTTGGAACTCTTCCATTGTTCTCGGAATTCCGCTGAAGTTTTACAATGCTTTGGAACTCTTCCATTTTTCTCGTAATTATGCTGAAGTTTAAAAATGCTTTGTGACTCTTAAATTGTTCTCGGAATTCCGCTGATGTTTAACAATGCTTTGGAACTCTTTCATTGTTCTCGGAATTCCGCTGAAGTTTAGCCATGCTTTGGAACTCTTCCATTGTTCTCGGAATTCTGCTAATGTTTAACAATGCTTTAGAACTCTTCCATTGTTCTCGGAATTCCGATGATGTCTATCAATGCTTTGGAACTCTTCCATTGTTCTCGGAACTCTGCTGAAGTTTAAAAATGCTTTGGAACTCTTCCATTGTTCTCGGAATTCCGCTGAAGTTTTACAATGCTTTGGAACTCTTCCATTTTTCTCGTAATTATGCTGAAGTTTAAAAATGCTTTGTGACTCTTAAATTGTTCTCGGAATTCCACTGATGTTTAACAATGCTTTGGAACTCTTCCATTGTTCTCGGAATTCCGCTGTAGTTTAAAAATGCTTTGGAACTCTTTCATTGTTCTCGGAATTCCGCTGAAGTTTAGCCATGCTTTGGAACTCTTCCATTGTTCTCGGAATTCCGCTGAAGTTTAAAAATGCTTTGGAACTCCTCCTTTGTTCTTGGAATTCTGCTGAAGTTTAAAAATGCTTTGGAACTCTTCCATTGTTCTGGGAATTCGGCTGAAGTTTAAAAATGCAATGGAACTCTTCCTATGTTCTGGGAGTTCTGCTGAAGTTTAAAAATGCTTTTGAACTCTTCCATTGTTCTCGGAATTCCGCTGATGTTTAAAAATGCTTTAGAACTCTTCCATTGTTCTCGGAATTCCGCTGATGTTTAACAATCCTTTGGAACTCTTCCATTATTCTCAGAATTCTGCTGAAGTTTAAAAATGCTTTAGAACTCTTCCATTGTTCTCGGAATTCCGCTGATGTTTAACAATCCTTTGGAATTCTTCCATTATTCTCGGAATTCTGCTGAAGTTTAAAAATGCTTTAGAAATCTTCCCTTGCTCTCGGAATTCTGCTGAAGTTTAACAATGCTTTGGAACTCTTCCATAATTCTCAGAATTCTGCTGAAGTTTAAAAAAGCTGTGGTACTCTTCCATTGTTCTCAGAATTCCAATGAAGCTTAAAAATGCTTTGGAACTCTTCAATTTTTCTCAGAACTCCGCTAAAGTTTAAAAATGCTTTGGAACTCTTCCAATGTTCTGGGAATTAAGCTGAAGTTTAAAAATGCTTTGGAACTCTTCCTATGTTCTGGGAGTTCTGCTGAAGTTTAAAAATGCTTGGGAACTCTTCCATTGTTCTCGGAATTGCGCTGATGTTTAACAATGCTTTAGAACTCTTCCTTTGTTACCGGAATTCCGCTGATGTTTAACAATGCTTTTGAACTCTTCCATTGTTCTCGGAATTCCGCTGAAGTTTCACAATGCTTTGGAACTCTTCCATTTTTCTCGTAATTATGCTGAAGTTTAAAAATGCTTTGTGACTCTTAAATTGTTCTCGGAATTCCGCTGATGTTTAACAATGCTTTGGAACTCTTCCATTGTTCTCGGAATTCCGCTGATGTTTAAAAATGCTTTAGAACTCTTCCATTGTTCTCGGAATTCCGCTGACGTTTAACAATCCTTTGGAACTCTTCCATTATTCTCAGAATTCTGCTGAAGTTTAAAAATGCTTTAGTACTCTTCCATTGTTCTCAGAATTCCAATGAAGCTTAAAAATGCTTTGGAACTCTTCAATTTTTCTCAGAATTACGCGAAAGTTTAAAAATGCTTTGGAACTCCTCCATTGTTCTTGGAATTCTGCTCAAGTTTAAAAATGCTTTGGAACTCTTCCATTGTTCTGGGAATTCGGCTGAAGTTTAAAATTGCTTTGGAGCTCTTCCTATGTTCTGGGAGTTCTGCTGAAGTTTAAAAATGCTTTGTGACTCTTAAATTGTTCTCGGAATTCCGCTGATGTTTAACAATGCTTTGGAACTCTTCCATTGTTCTCGGAATTCCGCTGTAGTTTAAAAATGCTTTGGAACTCTTTCATTGTTCTCGGAATTCCGCTGAAGTTTAGCCATGCTTTGGAACTCTTCCATTGTTCTCGGAATTCCGCTGAAGTTTAAAAATGCTTTGGAACTCCTCCTTTGTTCTCGGAATTCTGCTGAAGTTTAAAAATGCTTTGGAACTCTTCCATTGTTCTGGGAATTCGGCTGAAGTTTAAAAATGCAATGGAACTCTTCCTATGTTCTGGGAGTTCTGGTGAAGTTTAAAAATGCTTTTGAACTCTTCCATTGTTCTCGGAATTCCGCTGATGTTTAAAAATGCTTTAGAACTCTTCCATTGTTCTCGGAATTCCGCTGATGTTTAACAATCCTTTGGAACTCTTCCATTATTCTCAGAATTCTGCTGAAGTTTAAAAATGCTTTGGAACTCCTCCATTGTTCTTGGAATTCTGCTCAAGTTTAAAAATGCTTTGGAACTCTTCCATTGTTCTGGGAATTCGGCTGAAGTTTAAAATTGCTTTGGAGCTCTTCCTATGTTCTGGGAGTTCTGCTGAAGTTTAAAAATGCTTTGGAACTCTTCCATTGTTCTCGGAATTCTGCTGATGTTTAACTATGCTTTAGAACTCTTCCATTGTTCTCGGAATTCCGATGATGTTTAACAATGCTTTGGAACTCTTTCATTGTTCTCGGAATTCCGCTGTAGTTTAAAAATACATTGGAACTCTTCCATTGTTCTCGGAATTCCGCTGAAGTTTTAGAATGCTTTGGAACTCTTCCATTTTTCTCGGAATTCTGCTGAAGTTTAGCCATGTGTTGGAACTCTTCCATTGTTCTCGGAATTCCGCTGAAGTTTAAAAATGCTTTGGAACTCTTCCATTGTTCTCGGAACTCTGCTGAAGTTTAAAAAAGATTTGGAACTATTCCATTGTTCTCAGAATTCCGCTAATATTTAACAATGCTTTGGAACTCTTCCAAAGTTCTGGGAGTTCTGCTGAAGTTTAAAAATGCTTTAGAACTCTTCCATTGTTCTCGGAATTCTGCTGATGTTTAACAATGCTTTAGAACTCTTCCATTGTTCTCGGAATTCCACTGTAGTTTAAAAATGCATTGGAACTCTTTCATTGTTCTCGGAATTCCGCTGAAGTTTAGCCATGCTTTGGAAATCTTCCATTGTTCTTGGAATTCCGCTGAAGTTTTACAATGCTTTGAAACTCTTCCATTTTTCTCGGAATTCTGCTGAAGTTTAAAATTTCTTTGGAACACTTCCATTGTTCTCGGAATTCTGCTGAAGTTTAAAAATGCTTTGGAACTCTTCCATTGTTCTTGGAATTCTACTGATGTTTAATAATGCTTTTGGAACTCTTCCATTGTTCTCGGAATACCGCTTATGTTCAACAATGCTTTTGGAACTCTTTCATTGTTCTCAGAATTCCGCTGAAGTTGAAAAATGCTTTAGAACTCTACCATTGTTCTCAGAATTCCACTGAAGTTTAAAAATGGTTTGGAACTCTTCCATTGTTCTCGGAATTCCGCTGTAGTTTAAAAAAGATTTGGGACTCTTCCTTTGTTCTTGGAATTCCACTGATGTTTAACAATGCTTTTGGAACTCTCCCATTGTTCTTGGATTTCCGCTAAAGTTTAACAATGCTTTGAAACTCTTCCATTGTTCTCGGAATTCCGATGTAGTTTAAAAATGCATTGGAACTCTTCCATTGTTCTGGGAATTCTGCTGAAGTTTATAAATGCTTTGGAACTCTTCCATTGCTCTCGGAATTCTGCTGTAGTTTAAAAATGCATTGGAACTCTTCCATTGTTCTCGGAATTCTGCTGAAGTTTAAAAAAGCTTTGTAACTCTTCCATTGTTCTCGAAATTCCGCTGTTGTTTAAAAAAGATTTGGGACTCTTCCATTGTTCTCGGAATTCCGCTGATGATTAACAATGCTTTTCGAACTCTCCCATTGTTCTTGGAATTCCGCTAATGTTTAAAAATGCTTTGGAACTCTTCCATTGTTCTCGGAATTCTGCTGTTGTTTAAAAAAGATTTGGGACACTTCCATTGTTCTCGGAATTCCGCTGATGTTTAAAAATGCTTTGGATCTCTTCCGTTGTTCTCGGAATTCTGCGGAAGTTTAAAAATTCTGTGGAACTCTTCCATTGCTCTCGGAATTCTGCTGTAGTTTAAAAATGCATTAGAACTCTTCCATTGTTCTCAGAATTCCGCTGAAGTTTTACAATGCTTTGGAACTCTTCCATTTTTCTCGGAATTCTGCTAAAGTTTAAAAATGAATTGGAACTCTTCCATTGTTCTCGGAAATCTGCTGAACTTTAAAAATGCTTTGGAACTCTTCCATTGTTCTCGGAATTCCGCTGAAGTTTAAAAAAGCTTTGTAACTCTTCCATTGTTCTCGAAATTCCGCTGTTGTTTAAAAAAGATTTGGGACTCTTCCATTGTTCTCAGAATTCCGCTGATGTTTAACAATGCTTTTCGAACTCTCCCATTGTTCTTGGAATTCTGCTAATGTTTAAAAATGCTTTGGAACTCTTCCATTGTTCTCGGAATTCTGCTGTTGTTTAAAAAAGTTTTGGGACTCTTCCATTGTTCTCGGAATTCCGCTGATGTTTAAAAATGGTTTGGATCTCTTCCGTTGTTCTCGGAATTCTGCGGAAGTTTAAAAATTCTGTGGAACTCTTCCATTGTTCTTGGAATTCCGCTAATGTTTAAAAATGCTTTGGAACACTTCCATTGTTCTCGGAAATACGCTGATGTTTAACAATGCTTTGGAACTCTTCCATTTTTTTCGGATTTCCGCTAAAGTTTAGCAATGCTTTGGAACTCTTCCATTGTTCTCGGAATACCGCAAAAGTTTATAAATGCTTTGGAACTCTTTCATTGTTCTCGGAATTCTGATGAAGTTTAAAAAAGCTTTGGAACTCTTCCATTGTTCTTGGAATTCCGTTGATGTTTAATAATGCTTTTGGAACTCATCCATTGTTCTCGGAATTGTGCTAATGTTTAACAATGCTTTGGAACTCTTCCATTGTTCTCGGAATTCCGCTGATGTTTAATAATGCTTTTGGAACTCTTCCATTGTTCTCGGAATTCCGCTACTGTTTAACAATGCTTTGGAACTCTTTCATTGTTCTCGAAATTCTGCTGAAGTTTAAAAAAGCTTTGGAACCATTCCATTGTTCTCGGAATTCCGCTAATATTTAACAATGGTTTGGAACTCTTCCATTGTTCTTTGAATTCCGCTGATGTTTAATAATGCTTTTAGAACTCTTCCATTGTTCTCGGAATTCCGCTAATGTTTATCAAACCTATGGAACTCTTCCATTGTTCTCGGAATTCTGTTAATGTTTAATAATGCTTTTGGAACTCTTTCATTGTTCTCGGAATTCCGCTGATGTTTAACAATCCTTTGGAACTCTTCCATTATTCTCAGAATTCTGCTGAAGTTTAAAAATGCTTTGGAACTCCTCCATTGTTCTTGGAATTCTGCTCAAGTTTAAAAATGCTTTGGAACTCTTCCATTGTTCTGGGAATTCGGCTGAAGTTTAAAATTGCTTTGGAGCTCTTCCTATGTTCTGGGAGTTCTGCTGAAGTTTAAAAATGCTTTGGAACTCTTCCATTGTTCTCGGAATTCTGCTGATGTTTAACTATGCTTTAGAACTCTTCCATTGTTCTCGGAATTCCGATGATGTTTAACAATGCTTTGGAACTCTTTCATTGTTCTCGGAATTCCGCTGTAGTTTAAAAATACATTGGAACTCTTCCATTGTTCTCGGAATTCCGCTGAAGTTTTAGAATGCTTTGGAACTCTTCCATTTTTCTCGGAATTCTGCTGAAGTTTAGCCATGTGTTGGAACTCTTCCATTGTTCTCGGAATTCCGCTGAAGTTTAAAAATGCTTTGGAACTCTTCCATTGTTCTCGGAACTCTGCTGAAGTTTAAAAAAGATTTGGAACTATTCCATTGTTCTCAGAATTCCGCTAATATTTAACAATGCTTTGGAACTCTTCCAAAGTTCTGGGAGTTCTGCTGAAGTTTAAAAATGCTTTAGAACTCTTCCATTGTTCTCGGAATTCTGCTGATGTTTAACAATGCTTTAGAACTCTTCCATTGTTCTCGGAATTCCACTGTAGTTTAAAAATGCATTGGAACTCTTTCATTGTTCTCGGAATTCCGCTGAAGTTTAGCCATGCTTTGGAAATCTTCCATTGTTCTTGGAATTCCGCTGAAGTTTTACAATGCTTTGAAACTCTTCCATTTTTCTCGGAATTCTGCTGAAGTTTAAAATTTCTTTGGAACACTTCCATTGTTCTCGGAATTCTGCTGAAGTTTAAAAATGCTTTGGAACTCTTCCATTGTTCTTGGAATTCTACTGATGTTTAATAATGCTTTTGGAACTCTTCCATTGTTCTCGGAATACCGCTTATGTTCAACAATGCTTTTGGAACTCTTTCATTGTTCTCAGAATTCCGCTGAAGTTGAAAAATGCTTTAGAACTCTACCATTGTTCTCAGAATTCCACTGAAGTTTAAAAATGGTTTGGAACTCTTCCATTGTTCTCGGAATTCCGCTGTAGTTTAAAAAAGATTTGGGACTCTTCCTTTGTTCTTGGAATTCCACTGATGTTTAACAATGCTTTTGGAACTCTCCCATTGTTCTTGGATTTCCGCTAAAGTTTAACAATGCTTTGAAACTCTTCCATTGTTCTCGGAATTCCGATGTAGTTTAAAAATGCATTGGAACTCTTCCATTGTTCTGGGAATTCTGCTGAAGTTTATAAATGCTTTGGAACTCTTCCATTGCTCTCGGAATTCTGCTGTAGTTTAAAAATGCATTGGAACTCTTCCATTGTTCTCGGAATTCTGCTGAAGTTTAAAAAAGCTTTGTAACTCTTCCATTGTTCTCGAAATTCCGCTGTTGTTTAAAAAAGATTTGGGACTCTTCCATTGTTCTCGGAATTCCGCTGATGATTAACAATGCTTTTCGAACTCTCCCATTGTTCTTGGAATTCCGCTAATGTTTAAAAATGCTTTGGAACTCTTCCATTGTTCTCGGAATTCTGCTGTTGTTTAAAAAAGATTTGGGACTCTTCCATTGTTCTCGGAATTCCGCTGATGTTTAAAAATGCTTTGGATCTCTTCCGTTGTTCTCGGAATTCTGCGGAAGTTTAAAAATTCTGTGGAACTCTTCCATTGCTCTCGGAATTCTGCTGTAGTTTAAAAATGCATTAGAACTCTTCCATTGTTCTCAGAATTCCGCTGAAGTTTTACAATGCTTTGGAACTCTTCCATTTTTCTCGGAATTCTGCTAAAGTTTAAAAATGAATTGGAACTCTTCCATTGTTCTCGGAAATCTGCTGAACTTTAAAAATGCTTTGGAACTCTTCCATTGTTCTCGGAATTCCGCTGAAGTTTAAAAAAGCTTTGTAACTCTTCCATTGTTCTCGAAATTCCGCTGTTGTTTAAAAAAGATTTGGGACTCTTCCATTGTTCTCAGAATTCCGCTGATGTTTAACAATGCTTTTCGAACTCTCCCATTGTTCTTGGAATTCTGCTAATGTTTAAAAATGCTTTGGAACTCTTCCATTGTTCTCGGAATTCTGCTGTTGTTTAAAAAAGTTTTGGGACTCTTCCATTGTTCTCGGAATTCCGCTGATGTTTAAAAATGGTTTGGATCTCTTCCGTTGTTCTCGGAATTCTGCGGAAGTTTAAAAATTCTGTGGAACTCTTCCATTGTTCTTGGAATTCCGCTAATGTTTAAAAATGCTTTGGAACACTTCCATTGTTCTCGGAAATACGCTGATGTTTAACAATGCTTTGGAACTCTTCCATTTTTTTCGGATTTCCGCTAAAGTTTAGCAATGCTTTGGAACTCTTCCATTGTTCTCGGAATACCGCAAAAGTTTATAAATGCTTTGGAACTCTTTCATTGTTCTCGGAATTCTGATGAAGTTTAAAAAAGCTTTGGAACTCTTCCATTGTTCTTGGAATTCCGTTGATGTTTAATAATGCTTTTGGAACTCATCCATTGTTCTCGGAATTGTGCTAATGTTTAACAATGCTTTGGAACTCTTCCATTGTTCTCGGAATTCCGCTGATGTTTAATAATGCTTTTGGAACTCTTCCATTGTTCTCGGAATTCCGCTACTGTTTAACAATGCTTTGGAACTCTTTCATTGTTCTCGAAATTCTGCTGAAGTTTAAAAAAGCTTTGGAACCATTCCATTGTTCTCGGAATTCCGCTAATATTTAACAATGGTTTGGAACTCTTCCATTGTTCTTGGAATTCCGCTGATGTTTAATAATGCTTTTAGAACTCTTCCATTGTTCTCGGAATTCCGCTAATGTTTATCAAACCTATGGAACTCTTCCATTGTTCTCGGAATTCTGTTAATGTTTAATAATGCTTTTGGAACTCTTTCATTGTTCTCGGAATTCTGCTGAAGTTCAAAAACGCTTTAGAAATCTTCCCTTGTTCTCGGAATTCTGCTGAAGTTTAACAATGCTTTGGAACTCTTCCGTAATTCTCAGAATTCTGCTGAAGTTTAACAATGCTTTGGTACTCTTCTATTGACCTCAGAATTCCAATGAAGCTTAAAAATGCTTTGGAACTCTTAAATTTTTCTCAGAATTCCGCTAAAGTTTAAAAATGCTTTGGAACTCCTCCATTGTTCTCGGAATTCTGCTGAAGTTTAAAAATGCTTTGGAACTCTTCCTATGTTCTGGGAGTTCTGCTGAAGTTTAAAAATGCTTGGGAACTCTTCCATTGTTCTCGGAATTCCGCTGATGTTTACCAATGCTTTAGAACTCTTCCATTGTTCTTGGAATTCCGCTAATGTTTAACAATGCTTTGGAACTCCTCCATTGTTCTTGGAATGCCGCTTAAGTTTTAAAATGCTTTTGGAACTCTTTCATTGTTCTCGGAATTCCGCTGAAGTTTAGCCATGCTTTGGAACTCTTCCATTGTTCTCGGAATTCCGCTGAAGTTTTACAATGCTTTGAAACTCTTCCATTTTTCTCGGAATTCTGCTGAAGTTTAAAATTGCTTTGGAACACTTCCATTGTTCTCGGAATTCTGCTGAAGTTTAAAAATGCTTTGGAACTCTTCCATTGTTCTCGGAATTCTACTGATGTTTAATAATGCTTTTGGAACTCTTCCATTGTTCTCGGAATACCGCTTATGTTCAACAAATCTTTTGGAACTCTTTCATAGTTCTCAGAATTCTGCTGAAGTTGAAAAATGCTTTAGAACTCTACCATTGTTCTCAGAATTCCACTGAAGTTTAAAAATGGTTTGGAACTCTTCCATTGTTCTCGGAATTCCGCTGTAGTTTAAAAAAGATTTGGGACTCTTCCTTTGTTCTTGGAATTCCGCTGATGTTTAACAATGCTTTTGGAACTCTCCCATTGTTCTTGGATTTCCGCTAAAGTTTAACAATGCTTTGGAACTCTTCCATTGTTCTCGGAATTCCGATGTAGTTTAAAAATGCATTGGAACTCTTCCATTGTTCTCGGAATTCTGCTGAAGTTTAACAATGCTTTGAAACTCTTCCATTGTTCTGGGAATTCTGCTGAAGTTTAAAAATGCTTTTTAACTCTTCCATTGCTCTCGGAATTCTGCTGTAGTTTCAAAATGCTTTGGAACTCTTCCATTTTTCTCGGAATTCTGCTAAAGTTTAAAAATGCTTTGGAACTCTTCCATTGTTCTCGGAAATCTGCTGAACATTAAAAATGCTTTGGAACTCTTCCATTGTTCTCAGAATTCCGCTGAAGTTTAAAAAAGCTTTGTAACTCTTCCATTGTTCTCGAAATTCCGCTGTTGTTTAAAAAAGATTTGGGACTCTTCCATTGTTCTCAGAATTCCGCTGATGTTTAACAATGCTTTTCGAACTCTCCCATTGTTCTTGGAATTCTGCTAATGTTTAAAAATGCTTTGGAACTCTTCCATTGTTCTCGGAATTCTGCTGTTGTTTAAAAAAGTTTTGGGACTCTTCCATTGTTCTCGGAATTCCGCTGATGTTTAAAAATGGTTTGGATCTCTTCCGTTGTTCTCGGAATTCTGCGGAAGTTTAAAAATTCTGTGGAACTCTTCCATTGTTCTTGGAATTCCGCTAATGTTTAAAAATGCTTTGGAACACTTCCATTGTTCTCGGAAATACGCTGATGTTTAACAATGCTTTGGAACTCTTCCATTTTTTTCGGATTTCCGCTAAAGTTTAGCAATGCTTTGGAACTCTTCCATTGTTCTCGGAATACCGCAAAAGTTTATAAATGCTTTGGAACTCTTTCATTGTTCTTGGAATTCTGATGAAGTTTAAAAAAGCTTTGGAACTCTTCCATTGTTCTTGGAATTCCGTTGATGTTTAATAATGCTTTTGGAACTCATCCATTGTTCTCGGAATTGTGCTAATGTTTAACAATGCTTTGGAACTCTTCCATTGTTCTCGGAATTCCGCTGATGTTTAATAATGCTTTTGGAACTCTTCCATTGTTCTCGGAATTCCGCTACTGTTTAACAATGCTTTGGAACTCTTCCATTGTTCTCGAAATTCTGCTGAAGTTTAAAAAAGCTTTGGAACCATTCCATTGTTCTCGGAATTCCGCTAATATTTAACAATGCTTTGGAACTCTTCCATTGTTCTCGGAATTCCGCTGATGTTTAATAATGCTTTTAGAACTCTTCCATTGTTCTCGGAATTCCGCTAATGTTTATCAAACCTATGGAACTCTTCCATTGTTCTCGGAATTCTGTTAATGTTTAATAATGCTTTTGGAACTCTTTCCTTGTTCTAGGAATTCTGCTGAAGTTCAAAAACGCTTTAGAAATCTTCCCTTGTTCTCGGAATTCTGCTGAAGTTTAACAATGCTTTGGAACTCTTCCGTAATTCTCAGAATTCTGCTGAAGTTTAACAATGCTTTGGTACTCTTCTATTGACCTCAGAATTCCAATGAAGCTTAAAAATGCTTTGGAACTCTTAAATTTTTCTCAGAATTCCGCTAAAGTTTAAAAATGCTTTGGAACTCCTCCATTGTTCTCGGAATTCTGCTGAAGTTTAAAAATGCTTTGGAACTCTTCCTATGTTCTGGGAGTTCTGCTGAAGTTTAAAAATGCTTGGGAACTCTTCCATTGTTTTCGGAATTCCGCTGATGTTTACCAATGCTTTAGAACTCTTCCATTGTTCTTGGAATTCCGCTAATGTTTAACAATGCTTTGGAACTCCTCCATTGTTCTTGGAATGCCGCTTAAGTTTTAAAATGCTTTTGGAACTCTTTCATTGTTCTCGGAATTCCGCTGAAGTTTAGCCATGCTTTGGAACTCTTCCATTGTTCTCGGAATTCCGCTGAAGTTTTACAATGCTTTGAAACTCTTCCATTTTTCTCGGAATTCTGCTGAAGTTTAAAATTGCTTTGGAACACTTCCATTGTTCTCGGAATTCTGCTGAAGTTTAAAAATGCTTTGGAACTCTTCCATTGTTCTCGGAATTCTACTGATGTTTAATAATGCTTTTGGAACTCTTCCATTGTTCTCGGAATACCGCTTATGTTCAAAAAATCTTTTGGAACTCTTTCATAGTTCTCAGAATTCCGCTGAAGTTGAAAAATGCTTTAGAACTCTACCATTGTTCTCAGAATTCCACTGAAGTTTAAAAATGGTTTGGAACTCTTCCATTGTTCTTGGAATTCCGCTAATGTTTAAAAATGCTTTGGAACACTTCCATTGTTCTCGGAAATACGCTGATGTTTAACAATGCTTTGGAACTCTTCCATTTTTTTCGGATTTCCGCTAAAGTTTAGCAATGCTTTGGAACTCTTCCATTGTTCTCGGAATACCGCAAAAGTTTATAAATGCTTTGGAACTCTTTCATTGTTCTCGGAATTCTGATGAAGTTTAAAAAAGCTTTGGAACTCTTCCATTGTTCTTGGAATTCCGTTGATGTTTAATAATGCTTTTGGAACACATCCATTGTTCTCAGAATTGTGCTAATGTTTAACAATGCTTTGGAACTCTTCCATTGTTCTCGGAATTCCGCTGATGTTTAATAATGCTTTTGGAACTCTTCCATTGTTCTCGGAATTCCGCTACTGTTTAACAATGCTTTGGAACTCTTCCATTGTTCTCGAAATTCTGCTGAAGTTTAAAAAAGCTTTGGAACCATTCCATTGTTCTCGGAATTCCGCTAATATTTAACAATGCTTTGGAACTCTTCCATTGTTCTCGGAATTCCGCTGATGTTTAATAATGCTTTTAGAACTCTTCCATTGTTCTCGGAATTCCGCTAATGTTTATAAAACCTATGGAACTCTTCCATTGTTCTCGGAATTCTGTTAATGTTTAATAATGCTTTTGGAACTCTTTCATTGTTCTCGGAATTCTGCTGAAGTTCAAAAACGCTTTAGAAATCTTCCCTTGTTCTCGGAATTCTGCTGAAGTTTAACAATGCTTTGGAACTCTTCCGTAATTCTCAGAATTCTGCTGAAGTTTAACAATGTTTTGGTACTCTTCTATTGACCTCAGAATTCCAATGAAGCTTAAAAATGCTTTGGAACTCTTAAATTTTTCTCAGAATTCCGCTAAAGTTTAAAAATGCTTTTTAACTCCTCCATTGTTCTCGGAATTCTGCTGAAGTTTAAAAATGCTTTGGAACTCTTCCTATGTTCTGGGAGTTCTGCTGAAGTTTAAAAATGCTTGGGAACTCTTCCATTGTTCTCGGAATTCCGCTGATGTTTACCAATGCTTTAGAACTCTTCCATTGTTCTTGGAATTCCGCTAATGTTTAACAATGCTTTGGAACTCCTCCATTGTTCTTGGAATGCCGCTTAAGTTTTAAAATGCTTTTGGAACTCTTTCATTGTTCTCGGAATTCCGCTGAAGTTTAGCCATGCTTTGGAACTCTTCCATTGTTCTCGGAATTCCGCTGAAGTTTTACAATGCTTTGAAACTCTTCCATTTTTCTCGGAATTCTGCTGAAGTTTAAAATTGCTTTGGAACACTTCCATTGTTCTCGGAATTCTGCTGAAGTTTAAAAATGCTTTGGAACTCTTCCATTGTTCTCGGAATTCTACTGATGTTTAATAATGCTTTTGGAACTCTTCCATTGTTCTCGGAATACCGCTTATGTTCAACAAATCTTTTGGAACTCTTTCATAGTTCTCAGAATTCCGCTGAAGTTGAAAAATGCTTTAGAACTCTACCATTGTTCTCAGAATTCCACTGAAGTTTAAAAATGGTTTGGAACTCTTCCATTGTTCTCGGAATTCCGCTGTAGTTTAAAAAAGATTTGGGACTCTTCCTTTGTTCTTGGAATTCCGCTGATGTTTAACAATGCTTTTGGAACTCTCCCATTGTTCTTGGATTTCCGGTAAAAGTTTAACAATGCTTTGGAACTCTTCCATTGTTCTCGGAATTCCGATGTAGTTTAAAAATGCATTGGAACTCTTCCATTGTTCTCGGAATTCCGCTGAAGTTTAACAATGCTTTGAAACTCTTCCATTGTTCTGGGAATTCTGCTGAAGTTTAAAAATGCTTTTTCACTCTTCCATTGCTCTCGGAATTCTGCTGTAGTTTCAAAATGCATTGGAACTCTTCCATTGTTCTCAGAATTCCGCTGAAGTTTTACAATGCTTTGGAACTCTTCCATTTTTCTCGGAATTCTGCTAAAGTTTAAAAATGCTTTGGAACTCTTCCATTGTTCTCGGAAATCTGCTGAACATTAAAAATGCTTTGGAACTCTTCCATTGTTCTCGGAATTCCGCTGAAGTTTAAAAAAGCTTTGTAACTCTTCCATTGTTCTCGAAATTCCGCTGTTGTTTAAAAAAGATTTGGGACTCTTAAATTGTCCTCGGAATTCCGCTGATGTTTAACAATGCTTTTCGAGCTCTCCCATTGTTCTTGGAATTCCGCTAATGTTTAAAAATGCTTTGGAACTCTTCCATTGTTCTCGGAATTCTGCTGATGTTTAAAAAAGATTTGGGACTCTTCCATTGTTCTCGGAATTCCGCTGATGTTTAAAAATGCTTTGGATCTCTTCCATTGTTCTCGGAATTCCGCAAAAGTTTATAAATGCTTTGGAACTCTTTCATTGTTCTCGGAATTCTGATGAAGTTTAAAAAAGCTTTGGAACTCTTCCATTGTTCTTGGAATTCCGCTGATGTTTAATAATGCTTTTGGAACTCTTCCATTGTTCTCGGAATTCCGCTACTGTTTAACAATGCTTTGGAACTCTTCCATTGTTCTCGGAATTCCGCTGAAGTTTAAAAATGCTTTGGAACTCTTCCATTGTTCTCGGAATTCTGCTGAAGTTTAAAAAAGCTTTGGAACCATTCCATTGTTCTCGGAATTCCGCTAATATTTAACAATGCTTTGGAACTCTTCCATTGTTCTCGGAATTCCGCTGATGTTTAATAATGCTTTTAGAACTCTTCCATTGTTCTCGGAATTCCGCTAATGTTTATCAAACCTATGGAACTCTTCCATTGTTCTCGGAATTCTGTTAATGTTTAATAATGCTTTTGGAACTCTTTCATTGTTCTCGGAATTCTGCTGAAGTTCAAAAACGCTTTAGAAATCTTCCCTTGTTCTCGGAATTCTGCTGAAGTTTAACAATGCTTTGGAACTCTTCCGTAATTCTCAGAATCCTGCTGAAGTTTAAAAATGCTTTGGTACTCTTCTATTGTTCTCAGAATTCCAATGAAGCTTAAAAATGCTTTGGAACTCTTCAATTTTTCTCAGAATTCCGCTAAAGTTTAAAAATGCTTTGGAACTCTTCCTATGTTCTGGGAGTTCTGCTGAAGTTTAAAAATGCTTGGGAACTCTTCCATTGTTCTCGGAATTCCGCTGATGTTTACCAATGCTTTAGAACTCTTCCATTGTTCTTGGAATTCCGCTAATGTTTAACAATGCTTTGGAACTCCTCCATTGTTCTTGGAATGCCGCTTAAGTTTAAAAATGCTTTTGGAACTCTTCCATTGTTCTCGGAATTCCGCTGATGTTTAAAAATGCTTTGGATCTCTTCCGTTGTTCTCGGAATTCTGCGGAAGTTTAAAAATTCTGTGGAACTCTTCCATTGCTCTCGGAATTCTGCTGTAGTTTAAAAATGCATTGGAACTCTTCCATTGTTCTCAGAATTCCGCTGAAGTTTTACAATGCTTTGGAACTCTTCCATTGTTCTCGGAAATCTGCTGAACTTTAAAAATGCTTTGGAACTCTTCCATTGTTCTCGGAATTCCGCTGAAGTTTAAAAAAGCTTTGTAACTCTTCCATTGTTCTCGAAATTCCGCTGTTGTTTAAAAAAGATTTGGGACTCTTCCATTGTTCTCAGAATTCCGCTGATGTTTAACAATGCTTTTCGAACTCTCCCATTGTTCTTGGAATTCTGCTAATGTTTAAAAATGCTTTGAAACTCTTCCATTGTTCTCGGAATTCTGCTGTTGTTTAAAAAAGTTTTGGGACTCTTCCATTGTTCTCGGAATTCCGCTGATGTTTAAAAATGCTTTGGATCTCTTCCGTTGTTCTCAGAATTCTGCGGAAGTTTAAAAATTCTGTGGAACTCTTCCATTGTTCTTGGAATTCCGCTAATGTTTAAAAATGCTTTGGAACACTTCCATTGTTCTCGGAAATACGCTGATGTTTAACAATGCTTTGGAACTCTTCCATTTTTTTCGGATTTCCGCTAAAGTTTAGCAATGCTTTGGAACTCTTCCATTGTTCTCGGAATTCCGCAAAAGTTTATAAATGCTTTGGAACTCTTTCATTGTTCTCGGAATTCTGATGAAGTTTAAAAAAGCTATGGAACTCTTCCATTGTTCTTGGAATTCCGTTGATGTTTAATAATGCTTTTGGAACTCATCCATTGTTTTCGGAATTGTGCTAATGTTTAACAATGCTTTGGAACTCTTCCATTGTTCTCGGAATTCCGCTGATGTTTAATAATGCTTTTGGAACTCTTCCATTGTTCTCGGAATTCCGCTACTGTTTAACAATGCTTTGGAACTCTTCCATTGTTCTCGAAATTCTGCTGAAGTTTAAAAAAGCTTTGGAACCATTCCATTGTTCTCGGAATTCCGCTAATATTTAACAATGCTTTGAAACTCTTCCATTTTTCTCGGAATTCTGCTGAAGTTTAAAATTGCTTTGGAACACTTCCATTGTTCTCGGAATTCTGCTGAAGTTTAAAAATGCTTTGGAACTCTTCCATTGTTCTCGGAATTCTACTGATGTTTAATAATGCTTTTGGAACTCTTCCATTGTTCTCGGAATTCCGCTACTGTTTAACAATGCTTTGGAACTCTTCCATTGTTCTCGGAATTCCGCTGAAGTTTAAAAATGCTTTGGAACTCTTCCATTGTTCTCGGAATTCTGCTGAAGTTTAAAAAAGCTTTGGAACCATTCCATTGTTTTCGGAATTCCGCTAATATTTATCAATGCTTTGGAACTCTTCCATTGTTCTCGGAATTCCGCTGATGTTTAATAATGCTTTTAGAACTCTTCCATTGTTCTCGGAATTCCGCTAATGTTTAATAATGCTTTTGGAACTCTTTCATTGTTCTCGGAATTCTGCTGAAGTTCAAAAACACTTTAGAAATCTTCCCTTGTTCTCGGAATTCTGCTGAAGTTTAACAATGCTTTGGAACTCTTCCGTAATTCTCAGAATCCTGCTGAAGTTTAAAAATGCTTTGGTACTCTTCTATTGTTCTCAGAATTCCAATGAAGCTTAAAAATGCTTTGGAACTCTTCAATTTTTCTCAGAATTCCGCTAAAGTTTATAAATGCTTTGGAACTCTTCGTATGTTCTGCGAGTTCTGCTGAAGTTTAAAAATGCTTGGGAACTCTTCCATTGTTCTCGGAATTCCGCTGATGTTTACCAATGCTTTAGAACTCTTCCATTGTTCTTGGAATTCCGCTAATGTTTAACAATGCTTTGGAACTCCTCCATTGTTCTTGGAATGCCGCTTCAGTTTAAAAATGCTTTTGGAACTCTTTCATTGTTCTCGGAATTTCGCTGAAGTTTAGCCATGCTTTGGAACTCTTCCATTGTTCTCGGAATTCCGCTGAAGTTTTACAATGCTTTGAAACTCTTCCATTTTTCTCGGAATTCTGCTGAAGTTTAAAATTTCTTTGGAACACTTCCATTGTTCTCGCAATTCTGCTGAAGTTTAAAAATGCTTTGGAACTCTTCCATTGTTCTTGGAATTCTACTGATGTTTAATAATGCTTTTGGAACTCTTCCATTGTTCTCGGAATACCGCTTATGTTCAACAATGCTTTTGGAACTCTTTCATTGTTCTCAGAATTCCGCTGAAGTTGAAAAATGCTTTAGAACTCTACCATTGTTCTCAGAATTCCACTGAAGTTTAAAAATGGTTTGGAACTCTTCCATTGTTCTCGGAATTCCGCTGAAGTTTAACAATGCTTTTGGAACTCTCCCATTGTTCTTGGATTTCCGCTAAAGTTTAACAATGCTTTGGAACTCTTCCATTGTTCTCGGAATTCCGATGTAGTTTAAAAATGCATTGGAACTCTTCCATTGTTCTCGGAATTCTGCTGAAGTTTAACAATGCTTTGAAACTCTTCCATTGTTCTGGGAATTCTGCTGAAGTTTAAAAATGCTTTTTAACTCTTCCATTGCTCTCGGAATTCTGCTGTAGTTTCAAAATGCATTGGAACTCTTCCATTGTTCTCAGAATTCCGCTGAAGTTTTACAATGCTTTGGAACTCTTCCATTTTTCTCAGAATTCTGCTAAAGTTTAAAAATGCTTTGGAACTCTTCCATTGTTCTCGGAAATCTGCTGAACATTAAAAATGCTTTGGAACTCTTCCATTGTTCTCGGAATTCCGCTGAAGTTTAAAAAAGCTTTGTAACTCTTCCATTGTTCTCGAAATTCCGCTGTTGTTTAAAAAAGATTTGGGACTCTTCCATTGTTCTCAGAATTCCGCTGATGTTTAACAATGCTTTTCGAACTCTCCCATTGTTCTTGGAATTCTGCTAATGTTTAAAAATGCTTTGGAACTCTTCCATTGTTCTCGGAATTCTGCTGTTGTTTAAAAAAGTTTTGGGACTCTTCCATTGTTCTCGGAATTCCGCTGATGTTTAAAAATATTTTGGATCTCTTCCATTGTTCTCGGAATTCTGCGGAAGTTTAAAAATTCTGTGGAACTCTTCCATTGTTCTTGGAATTCCGCTAATGTTTAAAAATGCTTTGGAACACTTCCATTGTTCTCGGAAATACGCTGATGTTTAACAATGCTTTGGAACTCTTCCATTTTTTTCGGATTTCCGCTAAAGTTTAGCAATGCTTTGGATCTCTTCCATTGTTCTCGGAATACCGCAAAAGTTTATAAATGCTTTGGAACTCTTTCATTGTTCTCGGAATTCTTATGAAGTTTAAAAAAGCTTTGGAACTCTTCCATTGTTCTTGGAATTCCGTTGATGTTTAATAATGCTTTTGGAACTCATCCATTGTTCTCGGAATTGTGCTAATGTTTAACAATGCTTTGGAACTCTTCCATTGTTCTCGGAATTCCGCTGATGTTTAATAATGCTTTTGGAACTCTTCCATTGTTCTCGGAATTCCGCTACTGTTTAACAATGCTTTGGAACTCTTCCATTGTTCTCGAAATTCTGCTGAAGTTTAAAAAAGCTTTGGAACCATTCCATTGTTCTCGGAATTCCGCTAATATTTAACAATGCTTTGGAACTCTTCCATTGTTCTCGGAATTCCGCTGATGTTTAATAATGCTTTTAGAACTCTTCCATTGTTCTCGGAATTCCGCTAATGTTTATAAAACCTATGGAACTCTTCCATTGTTCTCGGAATTCTGTTAATGTTTAATAATGCTTTTGGAACTCTTTCATTGTTCTCGGAATTCTGCTGAAGTTCAAAAACGCTTTAGAAATCTTCCCTTGTTCTCGGAATTCTGCTGAAGTTTAACAATGCTTTGGAACTCTTCCGTAATTCTCAGAACTCTGCTGAAGTTTAACAATGCTTTGGTACTCTTCTATTGACCTCAGAATTCCAATGAAGCTTAAAAATGCTTTGGAACTCTTAAATTTTTCTCAGAATTCCGCTAAAGTTTAAAAATGCTTTTTAACTCCTCCATTGTTCTCGGAATTCTGCTGAAGTTTAAAAATGCTTTGGAACTCTTCCTATGTTCTGGGAGTTCTGCTGAAGTTTAAAAATGCTTGGGAACTCTTCCATTGTTCTCGGAATTCCGCTGATGTTTACCAATGCTTTAGAACTCTTCCATTGTTCTTGGAATTCCGCTAATGTTTAACAATGCTTTGGAACTCCTCCATTGTTCTTGGAATGCCGCTTAAGTTTTAAAATGCTTTTGGAACTCTTTCATTGTTCTCGGAATTCCGCTGAAGTTTAGCCATGCTTTGGAACTCTTCCATTGTTCTCGGAATTCCGCTGAAGTTTTACAATGCTTTGAAACTCTTCCATTTTTCTCGGAATTCTGCTGAAGTTTAAAATTGCTTTGGAACACTTCCATTGTTCTCGGAATTCTGCTGAAGTTTAAAAATGCTTTGGAACTCTTCCATTGTTCTCGGAATTCTACTGATGTTTAATAATGCTTTTGGAACTCTTCCATTGTTCTCGGAATACCGCTTATGTTCAACAAATCTTTTGGAACTCTTTCATAGTTCTCAGAATTCCGCTGAAGTTGAAAAATGCTTTAGAACTCTACCATTGTTCTCAGAATTCCACTGAAGTTTAAAAATGGTTTGGAACTCTTCCATTGTTCTCGGAATTCCGCTGTAGTTTAAAAAAGATTTGGGACTCTTCCTTTGTTCTTGGAATTCCGCTGATGTTTAACAATGCTTTTGGAACTCTCCCATTGTTCTTGGATTTCCGCTAAAGTTTAACAATGCTTTGGAACTCTTCCATTGTTCTCGGAATTCCGATGTAGTTTAAAAATGCATTGGAACTCTTCCATTGTTCTCGGAATTCCGCTGAAGTTTAACAATGCTTTGAAACTCTTCCATTGTTCTGGGAATTCTGCTGAAGTTTAAAAATGCTTTTTCACTCTTCCATTGCTCTCGGAATTCTGCTGTAGTTTCAAAATGCATTGGAACTCTTCCATTGTTCTCAGAATTCCGCTGAAGTTTTACAATGCTTTGGAACTCTTCCATTTTTCTCGGAATTCTGCTAAAGTTTAAAAAAGCTTTGGAACTCTTCCATTGTTCTCGGAAATCTGCTGAACATTAAAAATGCTTTGGAACTCTTCCATTGTTCTCGGAATTCCGCTGAAGTTTAAAAAAGCTTTGTAACTCTTCCATTGTTCTCGAAATTCCGCTGTTGTTTAAAAAAGATTTGGGACTCTTAAATTGTTCTCGGAATTCCGCTGATGTTTAACAATGCTTTTCGAGCTCTCCCATTGTTCTTGGAATTCCGCTAATGTTTAAAAATGCTTTGGAACTCTTCCATTGTTCTCGGAATTCTGCTGATGTTTAAAAAAGATTTGGGACTCTTCCATTGTTCTCGGAATTCCGCTGATGTTTAAAAATGCTTTGGATCTCTTCCATTGTTCTCGGAATTCCGCAAAAGTTTATAAATGCTTTGGAACTCTTTCATTGTTCTCGGAATTCTGATGAAGTTTAAAAAAGCTTTGGAACTCTTCCATTGTTCTTGGAATTCCGCTGATGTTTAATAATGCTTTTGGAACTCTTCCATTGTTCTCGGAATTCCGCTACTGTTTAACAATGCTTTGGAACTCTTCCATTGTTCTCGGAATTCCGCTGAAGTTTAAAAATGCTTTGGAACTCTTCCATTGTTCTCGGAATTCTGCTGAAGTTTAAAAAAGCTTTGGAACCATTCCATTGTTCTCGGAATTCCGCTAATATTTAACAATGCTTTGGAACTCTTCCATTGTTCTCGGAATTCCGCTGATGTTTAATAATGCTTTTAGAACTCTTCCATTGTTCTCGGAATTCCGCTAATGTTTATCAAACCTATGGAACTCTTCCATTGTTCTCGGAATTCTGTTAATGTTTAATAATGCTTTTGGAACTCTTTCATTGTTCTCGGAATTCTGCTGAAGTTCAAAAACGCTTTAGAAATCTTCCCTTGTTCTCGGAATTCTGCTGAAGTTTAACAATGCTTTGGAACTCTTCCGTAATTCTCAGAATCCTGCTGAAGTTTAAAAATGCTTTGGTACTCTTCTATTGTTCTCAGAATTCCAATGAAGCTTAAAAATGCTTTGGAACTCTTCAATTTTTCTCAGAATTCCGCTAAAGTTTAAAAATGCTTTGGAACTCTTCCTATGTTCTGGGAGTTCTGCTGAAGTTTAAAAATGCTTGGGAACTCTTCCATTGTTCTCGGAATTCCGCTGATGTTTACCAATGCTTTAGAACTCTTCCATTGTTCTTGGAATTCCGCTAATGTTTAACAATGCTTTGGAACTCCTCCATTGTTCTTGGAATGCCGCTTAAGTTTAAAAATGCTTTTGGAACTCTTCCATTGTTCTCGGAATTCCGCTGATGTTTAAAAATGCTTTGGATCTCTTCCGTTGTTCTCGGAATTCTGCGGAAGTTTAAAAATTCTGTGGAACTCTTCCATTGCTCTCGGAATTCTGCTGTAGTTTAAAAATGCATTGGAACTCTTCCATTGTTCTCAGAATTCCGCTGAAGTTTTACAATGCTTTGGAACTCTTCCATTTTTCTCAGAATTCTGCTAAAGTTTAAAAATGAATTGGAACTCTTCCATTGTTCTCGGAAATCTGCTGAACTTTAAAAATGCTTTGGAACTCTTCCATTGTTCTCGGAATTCCGCTGAAGTTTAAAAAAGCTTTGTAACTCTTCCATTGTTCTCGAAATTCCGCTGTTGTTTAAAAAAGATTTGGGACTCTTCCATTGTTCTCAGAATTCCGCTGATGTTTAACAATGCTTTTCGAACTCTCCCATTGTTCTTGGAATTCTGCTAATGTTTAAAAATGCTTTGGAACTCTTCCATTGTTCTCGGAATTCTGCTGTTGTTTAAAAAAGTTTTGGGGCTCTTCCATTGTTCTCGGAATTCCGCTGATGTTTAAAAATGCTTTGGATCTCTTCCGTTTTTCTCAGAATTCTGCGGAAGTTTAAAAATTCTGTGGAACTCTTCCATTGTTCTTGGAATTCCGCTAATGTTTAAAAATGCTTTGGAACACTTCCATTGTTCTCGGAAATACGCTGATGTTTAACAATGCTTTGGAACTCTTCCATTTTTTTCGGATTTCCGCTAAAGTTTAGCAATGCTTTGGAACTCTTCCATTGTTCTCGGAATTCCGCAAAAGTTTATAAATGCTTTGGAACTCTTTCATTGTTCTCGGAATTCTGATGAAGTTTAAAAAAGCTTTGGAACTCTTCCATTTTTCTTGGAATTCCGTTGATGTTTAATAATGCTTTTGGAACTCATCCATTGTTTTCGGAATTGTGCTAATGTTTAACAATGCTTTGGAACTCTTCCATTGTTCTCGGAATTCCGCTGATGTTTAATAATGCTTTTGGAACTCTTCCATTGTTCTCGGAATTCCGCTACTGTTTAACAATGCTTTGGAACTCTTCCATTGTTCTCGAAATTCTGCTGAAGTTTAAAAAAGCTTTGGAACCATTCCATTGTTCTCGGAATTCCGCTAATATTTAACAATGCTTTGAAACTCTTCCATTTTTCTCGGAATTCTGCTGAAGTTTAAAATTGCTTTGGAACACTTCCATTGTTCTCGGAATTCTGCTGAAGTTTAAAAATGCTTTGGAACTCTTCCATTGTTCTCGGAATTCTACTGATGTTTAATAATGCTTTTGGAACTCTTCCATTGTTCTCGGAATTCCGCTACTGTTTAACAATGCTCTGGAACTCTTCCATTGTTCTCGGAATTCCGCTGAAGTTTAAAAATGCTTTGGAACTCTTCCATTGTTCTCGGAATTCTGCTGAAGTTTAAAAAAGCTTTGGAACCATTCCATTGTTCTCGGAATTCCGCTAATATTTAACAATGCTTTGGAACTCTTCCATTGTTCTCGGAATTCCGCTGATGTTTAATAATGCTTTTAGAACTCTTCCATTGTTCTCGGAATTCCGCTAATGTTTAATAATGCTTTTGGAACTCTTTCATTGTTCTCGGAATTCTGCTGAAGTTCAAAAACACTTTAGAAATCTTCCCTTGTTCTCGGAATTCTGCTGAAGTTTAACAATGCTTTGGAACTCTTCCGTAATTCTCAGAATCCTGCTGAAGTTTAAAAATGCTTTGGTACTCTTCTATTGTTCTCAGAATTCCAATGAAGCTTAAAAATGCTTTGGAACTCTTCAATTTTTCTCAGAATTCCGCTAAAGTTTAAAAATGCTTTGGAACTCTTCGTATGTTCTGGGAGTTCTGCTGAAGTTTAAAAATGCTTGGGAACTCTTCCATTGTTCTCGGAATTCCGCTGATGTTTACCAATGCTTTAGAACTCTTCCATTGTTCTTGGAATTCCGCTAATGTTTAACAATGCTTTGGAACTCCTCCATTGTTCTTGGAATGCCGCTTAAGTTTAAAAATGCTTTTGGAACTCTTTCATTGTTCTCGGAATTTCGCTGAAGTTTAGCCATGCTTTGGAACTCTTCCATTGTTCTCGGAATTCCGCTGAAGTTTAAAAATGCTTTGGAACTCTTCCATTGTTCTTGGAATTCTACTGATGTTTAATAATGCTTTTGGAACTCTTCCATTGTTCTCGGAATACCGCTTATGTTCAACAATGCTTTTGGAACTCTTTCATTGTTCTCAGAATTCCGCTGAAGTTGAAAAATGCTTTAGAACTCTACCATTGTTCTCAGAATTCCACTGAAGTTTAAAAATGGTTTGGAACTCTTCCATTGTTCTCGGAATTCCGCTGAAGTTTAAAAATGCTTTGGAACTCTTCCATTGTTCTCGGAATTCTGCTGAAGTTTAAAAAAGCTTTGGAACCATTCCATTGTTCTCGGAATTCCGCTAATATTTAACAATGCTTTGGAACTCTTCCATTGTTCTCGGAATTCCGCTGATGTTTAATAATGCTTTTAGAACTCTTCCATTGTTCTCAGAATTCCGCTAATGTTTATCAAACCTATGGAACTCTTCCATTGTTCTCGGAATTCTGTTAATGTTTAATAATGCTTTTGGAACTCTTTCATTGTTCTCGGAATTCTGCTGAAGTTCAAAAACGCTTTAGAAATCTTCCCTTGTTCTCGGAATTCTGCTGAAGTTTAACAATGCTTTGGAACTCTTCCGTAATTCTCAGAATTCTGCTGAAGTTTAAAAATGCTTTGGTACTCTTCTATTGTTCTCAGAATTCCAATGAAGCTTAAAAATGCTTTGGAACTCTTTAATTTTTCTCAGAATTCCGCTAAAGTTTAAAAATGCTTTGGAACTCCTCCATTGTTCTCGGAATTGTGCTAATGTTTAACAATGCTTTGGAACTCTTCCATTGTTCTCGGAATTCCGCTGATGTTTAATAATGTTTTGGAACTCTTCCATTGTTCTCGGAATTCCGCTACTGTTTAACAATGCTTTGGAACTCTTCCATTGTTCTCGGAATTCTGCTGAAGTTTAAAAAAGCTTTGGAACCATTCCATTGTTCTCGGAATTCCGCTAATATTTAACAATGCTTTGAAACTCTTCCATTTTTCTCGGAATTCTGCTGAAGTTTAAAATTGCTTTGGAACACTTCCATTGTTCTCGGAATTCTGCTGAAGTTTAAAAATGCTTTGGAACTCTTCCATTGTTCTCGGAATTCTACTGATGTTTAATAATGCTTTTGGAACTCTTCCATTGTTCTCGGAATACCGCTGATGTTTAATAATGCTTTTAGAACTCTTCCATTGTTCTCGGAATTCTGCTAATGTTTATCAAACCTATGGAACTCTTCCATTGTTCTCGGAATTCTGTTAATGTTTAATAATGCTTTTGGAACCCTTTCATTGTTCTCGGAATTCTGCTGAAGTTCAAAAACGCTTTAGAAATCTTCCCTTGTTCTCGGAATTCTGCTGAAGTTTAACAATGCTTTGGAACTCTTCCGTAATTCTCAGAATTCTGCTGAAGTTTAAAAATGCTTTGGTACTCTTCTATTGTTCTCAGAATTCCAATGAAGCTTAAAAATTCTTTGGAACTCTTAAATTTTTCTCAGAATTCCGCTAAAGTTTAAAAATGCTTTGGAACTCCTCCATTGTTCTCGGAATTCTGCTGAAGTTTAAAAATGCTTTGGAACTCTTCCAATGTTCTGGGAATTCAGCTGAAGTTTAGAAATGCTTTGGAACTCTTCCTATGTTCTGGGAGTTCTGCTGAAGTTTAAAAATGCTTGGGAACTCTTCCATTGTTCTCGGAATTCCGCTGATGTTTACCAATGCTTTAGAACTCTTCCATTGTTCTTGGAATTCCGCTAATGTTTAACAATGCTTTGGAACTCCTCCATTGTTCTTGGAATGCCGCTTAAGTTTTAAAATGCCTTTGGAACTCTTTCATTGTTCTCGGAATTCCGCTGAAGTTTAGCCATGCTTTGGAACGCTTCCATTGTTCTCGGAATTCCGCTGAAGTTTTACAATGCTTTGAAACTCTTCCATTTTTCTCGGAATTCTGCTGAAGTTTAAAATTGCTTTGGAACACTTCCATTGTTCTCGGAATTCTGCTGAAGTTTAAAAATGCTTTGGAACTCTTCCATTGTTCTCGGAATTCTACTGATGTTTAATAATGCTTTTGGAACTCTTCCATTGTTCTCGGAATACCGCTTATGTTCAACAAATCTTTTGGAACTCTTTCATTGTTCTCAGAATTCCGCTGAAGTTGAAAAATGCTTTAGAACTCTACCATTGTTCTCAGAATTCCACTGAAGTTTAAAAATGGTTTGGAACTCTTCCATTGTTCTCGGAATTCCGCTGTAGTTTAAAAAAGATTTGGGACTCTTCCTTTGTTCTTGGAATTCCGCTCATGTTTAACAATGCTTTTGGAACTCTCCCATTGTTCTTGGATTTCCGCTAAAGTTTAACAATGCTTTGGAACTGTTCCATTGTTCTCGGAATTCCGATGTAGTTTAAAAATGCATTGGAACTCTTCCATTGTTCTCGGAAATCCGCTGAAGTTTAACAATGCTTTGAAACTCTTCCATTGTTCTGGGAATTCTGCTGAAGTTTAAAATTGCTTTTTAACTCTTCCATTGCTCTCGGAATTCTGCTGTAGTTTCAAAATGCATTGGAACTCTTCCATTGTTCTCAGAATTCTGCTGAAGTTTTACAATGCTTTGGAACTCTTCCATTTTTCTCGGAATTCTGCTAAAGTTTAAAAATGCTTTGGAACTCTTCCATTGTTCTCGGAAATCTGCTGAACATTAAAAATGCTTTGGAACTCTTCCATTGTTCTCGGAATTCCGCTGAAGTTTAAAAAAGCTTTGTAACTCTTCCATTGTTCTCGAAATTCCGCTGTTGTTTAAAAAAGATTTGGGACTCTTAAATTGTTCTCGGAATTCCGCTGATGTTTAACAATGCTTTTCGAGCTCTCCCATTGTTCTTGGAAATCCGCTAATGTTTAAAAATGCTTTGGAACTCTTCCATTGTTCTCGGAATTCTGCTGATGTTTAAAAAAGATTTGGGACTCTTCCATTGTTCTCGGAATTCCGCTGATGTTTAAAAATGCTTTGGATCTCTTCCATTGTTCTCGGAATTCCGCAAAAGTTTATAAATGCTTTGGAACTCTTTCATTGTTCTCGGAATTCTGATGAAGTTTAAAAAAGCTTTGGAACTCTTCCATTGTTCTTGGAATTCCGTTGATGTTTAATAATGCTTTTGGAACTCATCCATTGTTCTCGGAATTGTGCTAATGTTTAACAATGCTTTGGAACTCTTCCATTGTTCTCGGAATTCCGCTGATGTTTAATAATGCTTTTGGAACTCTTCCATTGTTCTCGGAATTCCGCTACTGTTTAACAATGCTTTGGAACTCTTCCATTGTTCTCGGAATTCCGCTGAAGTTTAAAAATGCTTTGGAACTCTTCCATTGTTCTCGGAATTCTGCTGAAGTTTAAAAAAGCTTTGGAACCATTCCATTGTTCTCGGAATTCCGCTAATATTTAACAATGCTTTGGAACTCTTCCATTGTTCTCGGAATTCCGCTGATGTTTAATAATGCTTTTAGAACTCTTCCATTGTTCTCGGAATTCCGCTAATGTTTATCAAACCTATGGAACTCTTCCATTGTTCTCGGAATTCTGTTAATGTTTAATAATGCTTTTGGAACTCTTTCATTGTTCTCGGAATTCTGCTGAAGTTCAAAAACGCTTTAGAAATCTTCCCTTGTTCTCGGAATTCTGCTGAAGTTTAACAATGCTTTGGAACTCTTCCGTAATTCTCAGAATCCTGCTGAAGTTTAAAAATGCTTTGGTACTCTTCTATTGTTCTCAGAATTCCAATGAAGCTTAAAAATGCTTTGGAACTCTTCAAATTTTCTCAGAATTCCGCTAAAGTTTAAAAATGCTTTGGAACTCTTCGTATGTTCTGGGAGTTCTGCTGAAGTTTAAAAATGCTTGGGAACTCTTCCATTGTTCTCGGAATTCCGCTGATGTTTACCAATGCTTTAGAACTCTTCCATTGTTCTTGGAATTCCGCTAATGTTTAACAATGCTTTGGAACTCCTCCATTGTTCTTGGAATGCCGCTTAAGTTTAAAAATGCTTTTGGAACTCTTTCATTGTTCTCGGAATTTCGCTGAAGTTTAGCCATGCTTTAGAACTCTTCCATTGTTCTCGGAATTCCGCTGAAGTTTTACAATGCTTTGAAACTCTTCCATTTTTCTCGGAATTCTGCTGAAGTTTAAAATTTCTTTGGAACACTTCCATTGTTCTCGCAATTCTGCTGAAGTTTAAAAATGCTTTGGAACTCTTCCATTGTTCTTGGAATTCTACTGATGTTTAATAATGCTTTTGGAACTCTTCCATTGTTCTCGGAATACCGCTTATGTTCAACAATGCTTTTGGAACTCTTTCATTGTTCTCAGAATTCCGCTGAAGTTGAAAAATGCTTTAGAACTCTACCATTGTTCTCAGAATTCCACTGAAGTTTAAAAATGGTTTGGAACTCTTCCATTGTTCTCGGAATTCCGCTGTAGTTTAAAAAAGATTTGGGACTCTTCCTTTGTTCTTGGAATTCCGCTGATGTTTAACAATGCTTTTGGAACTCTCCCATTGTTCTTGGATTTCCGCTAAAGTTTAACAATGCTTTGAAACTCTTCCATTGTTCTCGGAATTCCGATGTAGTTTATAAATGCATTGGAACTCTTCCATTGTTCTCGGAATTCCGCTGAAGTTTAACAATGCTTTGAAACTCTTCCATTGTTCTGGGAATTCTGCTGAAGTTTATAAACGCTTTGGAACTCTTCCATTGCTCTCGGAATTCTGCTGTAGTTTAAAAATGCATTGGAACTCTTCCATTGTTCTCGGAATTCTGCTGAAGTTTAAAAAAGCTTTGTAACTCTTCCATTGTTCTCGAAATTCCGCTGTTGTTTAAAAAAGATTTGGGACTCTTCCATTGTTCTCGGAATTCCGCTGATGATTAACAATGCTTTTCGAACTCTCCCATTGTTCTTGGAATTCCGCTAATGTTTAAAAATGCTTTTGAACTCTTCCATTGTTCTCGGAAATCTGCTGTTGTTTAAAAAAGATTTGGGACTCTTCCATTGTTCTCGGAATTCCGCTGATGTTTAAAAATGCTTTGGATCTCTTCCGTTGTTCTCGGAATTCTGCGGAAGTTTAAAAATTCTTTGGAACTCTTCCATTGCTCTCGGAATTCTGCTGTAGTTTAAAAATGCATTGGAACTCTTCCATTGTTCTCAGAATTCCGCTGAAGTTTTACAATGCTTTGGAACTCTTCCATTTTTCTCGGAATTCTGCTAAAGTTTAAAAATGAATTGGAACTCTTCCATTGTTCTCGGAAATCTGCTGAACTTTAAAAATGCTTTGGAACTCTTCCATTGTTCTCGGAATTCCGCTGAAGTTTAAAAAAGCTTTGTAACTCTTCCATTGTTCTCGAAATTCCGCTGTTGTTTAAAAAAGATTTGGGACTCTTCCATTGTTCTCAGAATTCCGCTGATGTTTAACAATGCTTTTCGAACTCTCCCATTGTTCTTGGAATTCTGCTAATGTTTAAAAATGCTTTGGAACTCTTCCATTGTTCTCGGAATTCTGCTGTTGTTTAAAAAAGTTTTGGGACTCTTCCATTGTTCTCGGAATTCCGCTGATGTTTAAAAATGCTTTGGATCTCTTCCGTTGTTCTCGGAATTCTGCGGAAGTTTAAAAATTCTGTGGAACTCTTCCATTGTTCTTGGAATTCCGCTAATGTTTAAAAATGCTTTGGAACACTTCCATTGTTCTCGGAAATACGCTGATGTTTAACAATGCTTTGGAACTCTTCCATTTTTTTCGGATTTCCGCTAAAGTTTAGCTATGCTTTGGAACTCTTCCATTGTTCTCGGAATTCCGCAAAAGTTTATAAATGCTTTGGAACTCTTTCATTGTTCTCGGAATTCTGATGAAGTTTAAAAAAGCTTTGGAACTCTTCCATTGTTCTTGGAATTCCGTTGATGTTTAATAATACTTTTGGAACTCATCCATTTTTCTCGGAATTGTGCTAATGTTTAACAATGCTTTGGAACTCTTCCATTGTTCTCGGAATTCCGCTGATATTTAATAATGCTTTTGGAACTCTTCCATTGTTCTCGGAATTCCGCTACTGTTTAACAATGCTTTGGAACTCTTCCATTGTTCTTGAAATTCTGCTGAAGTTTAAAAAAGCTTTGGAACCATTCCATTGTTCTCGGAATTCCGCTAATATTTAACAATGCTTTGGAACTCTTCCATTGTTCTCGGAATTCCGCTGATGTTTAATAATGCTTTTAGAACTCTTCCATTGTTCTCGGAATTCCGCTAATGTTTATCAAACCTATGGAACTCTTCCATTGTTCTCGGAATTCTGTTAATGTTTAATAATGCTTTTGGAACTCTTTCATTGTTCTCGGAATTCTGCTGAAGTTCAAAAACGCTTTAGAAATCTTCCCTTGTTCTCGGAATTCTGCTGAAGTTTAACAATGCTTTGGAACTCTTCCGTAATTCTCAGAATTCTGCTGAAGTTTAAAAATGCTTTGGTACTCTTCTATTGACCTCAGAATTCCAATGAAGCTTAAAAATGCTTTGGAACTCTTCAATTTTTCTCAGAATTCCGCTAAAGTTTAAAAATGCTTTGGAACTCCTCCATTGTTCTCGGAATTCTGCTGAAGTTTAAAAATGCTTTGGAACTCTTCCAATGTTCTGGGAATTCAGCTGAAGTTTAGAAATGCTTTGGAACTCTTCCTATGTTCTGGGAGTTCTGCTGAAGTTTAAAAATGCTTGGGAACTCTTCCATTGTTCTCGGAATTCCGCTGATGTTTAACAATGCTTTAGAACTCTTCCATTGTTCTTGGAATTCCGCTAATGTTTAACAATGCTTTGGAACTCCTCCATTGTTCTCGGAATGCCGCTTAAGTTTAAAAATGCTTTTGGAACTCTTTCATTGTTCTCGGAATTCCGCTGAAGTTTAGCCATGCTTTGGAACTCTTCCATAGTTCTCGGAATTCCGCTGAAGTTTTACAATGCTTTGAAACTCTTCCATTTTTCTCGGAATTCTGCTGAAGATTAAAATTGCTTTGGAACACTTCCATTGTTCTCGGAATTCTGCTGAAGTTTAAAAATGCTTTGGAACTCTTCCATTGTTCTCGGAATTCTACTGATGTTTAATAATGCTTTTGGAACTCTTCCATTGTTCTCGGAATACCGCTTATGTTCAACAATGCTTTTGGAACTCTTTCATTGTTCTCAGAATTCCGCTGAAGTTGAAATATGCATTAGAACTCTACCATTGTTCTTGGAATGCCGCTTAAGTTTAAAAATGCTTTTGGAACTCTTTCATTGTTCTCGGAATTTCGCTGAAGTTTAGCCATGCTTTGGAACTCTTCCATTGTTCTCGGAATTCCGCTGAAGTTTTACAATGCTTTGAAACTCTTCCATTTTTCTCGGAATTCTGCTGAAGTTTAAAATTTCTTTGGAACACTTCCATTGTTCTCGCAATTCTGCTGAAGTTTAAAAATGCTTTGGAACTCTTCCATTGTTCTTGGAATTCTACTGATGTTTAATAATGCTTTTGGAACTCTTCCATTGTTCTCGGAATACCGCTTATGTTCAACAATGCTTTTGGAACTCTTTCATTGTTCTCAGAATTCCGCTGAAGTTGAAAAATGCTTTAGAACTCTACCATTGTTCTCAGAATTCCACTGAAGTTTAAAAATGGTTTGGAACTCTTCCATTGTTCTCGGAATTCCGCTGTAGTTTAAAAAAGATTTGGGACTCTTCCTTTGTTCTTGGAATTCCGCTGATGTTTAACAATGCTTTTGGAACTCTCCCATTGTTCTTGGATTTCCGCTAAAGTTTAACAGTGCTTTGAAACTCTTCCATTGTTCTCGGAATTCCGATGTAGTTTAAAAATGCATTGGAACTCTTCCATTGTTCTCGGAATTCCGCTGAAGTTTAACAATGCTTTGAAACTCTTCCATTGTTCAGGGAATTCTGCTGAAGTTTATAAATGCTTTGGAACTCTTCCATTGCTCTCGGAATTCTGCTGTAGTTTAAAAATGCATTGGAACTCTTCCATTGTTCTCGGAATTCTGCTGAAGTTTAAAAAAGCTTTGTAACTCTTCCATTGTTCTCGAAATTCCGCTGTTGTTTAAAAAAGATTTGGGACTCTTCCATTGTTCTCGGAATTCCGCTGATGATTAACAATGCTTTTCGAACTCTCCCATTGTTCTTGGAATTCCGCTAATGTTTAAAAATGCTTTGGAACTCTTCCATTGTTCTCAGAATTCTGCTGTTGTTTAAAAAGATTTGGGACTCTTCCATTGTTCTCGGAATTCCGCTGATGTTTAAAAATGCTTTGGATCTCTTCCGTTGTTCTCGGAATTCTGCGGAAGTTTAAAAATTCTGTGGAACTCTTCCATTGCTCTCGGAATTCTGCTGTAGTTTAAAAATGCATTGGAACTCTTCCATTGTTCTCAGAATTCCGCTGAAGTTTTACAATGCTTTGGAACTCTTCCATTTTTCTCGGAATTCTGCTAAAGTTTAAAAATGAATTGGAACTCTTCCATTGTTCTCGGAAATCTGCTGAACTTTAAAAATGCTTTGGAACTCTTCCATTGTTCTCGGAATTCCGCTGAAGTTTAAAAAAGCTTTGTAACTCTTCCATTGTTCTCGAAATTCCGCTGTTGTTTAAAGAAAAATTTGGGACTCTTCCATTGTTCTCAGAATTCCGCTGATGTTTAACAATGCTTTTCGAACTCTCCCATTGTTCTTGGAATTCTGCTAATGTTTAAAAATGCTTTGGAACTCTTCCATTGTTCTCGGAATTCTGCTGTTGTTTAAAAAAGTTTTGGGACTCTTCCATTGTTCTCGGAATTCCGCTGATGTTTAAAAATGCTTTGGATCTCTTCCGTTGTTCTCGGAATTCTGCGGAAGTTTAAAAATTCTGTGGAACTCTTCCATTGTTCTTGGAATTCCGCTAATGTTTAAAAATGCTTTGGAACACTTCCATTGTTCTCGGAAATACGCTGATGTTTAACAATGCTTTGGAACTCTTCCATTTTTTTCGGATTTCCGCTAAAGTTTAGCAATGCTTTGGAACTCTTCCATTGTTCTCGGAATTCCGCAAAAGTTTATAAATGCTTTGGAACTCTTTCATTGTTCTCGGAATTCTGATGAAGTTTAAAAATGCTTTGGAACTCTTCCATTGTTCTCGGAATTCTGCTGTTGTTTAAAAAAGTTTTGGGACTCTTCCATTGTTCTCGGAATTCCGCTGATGTTTAAAAATGCTATGGATCTCTTCCATTGTTCTCGGAATTCTGCGGAAGTTTAAAAATTCTGTGGAACTCTTCCATTGTTCTTGGAATTCCGCTAATGTTTAAAAATGCTTTGGAACACTTCCATTGTTCTCGGAAATACGCTGATGTTTAACAATGCTTTGGAACTCTTCCATTTTTTTCGGATTTCCGCTAAAGTTTAGCAATGCTTTGGAACTCTTCCATTGTTCTCGGAATTCCGCAAAAGTTTATAAATGCTTTGGAACTCTTTCATTGTTCTCGGAATTCTGATGAAGTTTAAAAAAGCTTTGGAACTCTTCCATTGTTCTTGGAATTCCGTTGATGTTTAATAATGCTTTTGGAACTCATCCATTTTTCTCGGAATTGTGCTAATGTTTAACAATGCTTTGGAACTCTTCCATTGTTCTCGGAATTCCGCTGATATTTAATAATGCTTTTGGAACTCTTCCATTGTTCTCGGAATTCCGCTACTGTTTAACAATGCTTTGGAACTCTTCCATTGTTCTCGAAATTCTGCTGAAGTTTAAAAAAGCTTTGGAACCATTCCATTGTTCTCGGAATTCCGCTAATATTTAACAATGCTTTGGAACTCTTCCATTGTTCTCGGAATTCCGCTGATGTTTAATAATGCTTTTAGAACTCTTCCATTGTTCTCGGAATTCCGCTAATGTTTATCAAACCTATGGAACTCTTCCATTGTTCTCGGAATTCTGTTAATGTTTAATAATGCTTTTGGAACTCTTTCATTGTTCTCGGAATTCTGCTGAAGTTCAAAAACGCTTTAGAAATCATCCCTTGTTCTCGGAATTCTGCTGAAGTTTAACAATGCTTTGGAACTCTTCTGTAATTCTCAGAATTCTGCTGAAGTTTAAAAATGCTTTGGTACTCTTCTATTGACCTCAGAATTCCAATGAAGCTTAAAAATGCTTTGGAACTCTTCAATTTTTCTCAGAATTCCGCTAAAGTTTAAAAATGCTTTGGAACTCCTCCATTGTTCTCGGAATTCTGCTGAAGTTTAAAAATGCTTTGGAACTCTTCCAATGTTCTGGGACTTCAGCTGAAGTTTAGAAATGCTTTGGAACTCTTCCTATGTTCTGGGAGTTCTGCTGAAGTTTAAAAATGCTTGGGAACTCTTCCATTGTTCTCGGAATTCCGCTGATGTTTAACAATGCTTTAGAACTCTTCCATTGTTCTTGGAATTCCGCTAATGTTTAACAATGCTTTGGAACTCCTCCATTGTTCTCGGAATGCCGCTTAAGTTTAAAAATGCTTTTGGAACTCTTTCATTGTTCTCGGAATTCCGCTGAAGTTTAGCCATGCTTTGGAACTCTTCCATTGTTCTCGGAATTCCGCTGAAGTTTTACAATGCTTTGAAACCCTTCCATTTTTCTCGGAATTCTGCTGAAGATTAAAATTGCTTTGGAACACTTCCATTGTTCTCGGAATTCTGCTGAAGTTTAAAAATGCTTTGGAACTCTTCCATTGTTCTCGGAATTCCGCTACTGTTTAACAATGCTTTGGAACTCTTCCATTGTTCTCGGAATTCCGCTGAAGTTTAAAAATGCTTTGGAACTCTTCCATTGTTCTCGGAATTCTGCTGAAGTTTAAAAAAGCTTTGGAACCATTCCATTGTTCTCGGAATTCCGCTAATATTTAACAATGCTTTGGAACTCTTCCATTGTTCTCGGAATTCCGCTGATGTTTAATAATGCTTTTAGAACTCTTCCATTGTTCTCGGAATTCCGCTAATGTTTATCAAACCTATGGAACTCTTCCATTGTTCTCGGAATTCTGTTAATGTTTAATAATGCTTTTGGAACTCTTTCATTGTTCTCGGAATTCTGCTGAAGTTCAAAAACGCTTTAGAAATCTTCCCTTGTTCTCGGAATTCTGCTGAAGTTTAACAATGCTTTGGAACTCTTCCGTAATTCTCAGAATCCTGCTGAAGTTTAAAAATGCTTTGGTACTCTTCTATTGTTCTCAGAATTCCAATGAAGCTTAAAAATGCTTTGGAACTCTTCAAATTTTCTCAGAATTCCGCTAAAGTTTAAAAATGCTTTGGAACTCTTCGTATGTTCTGGGAGTTCTGCTGAAGTTTAAAAATGCTTGGGAACTCTTCCATTGTTCTCGGAATTCCGCTGATGTTTACCAATGCTTTAGAACTCTTCCATTGTTCTTGGAATTCCGCTAATGTTTAACAATGCTTTGGAACTCCTCCATTGTTCTTGGAATGCCGCTTAAGTTTAAAAATGCTTTTGGAACTCTTTCATTGTTCTCGGAATTTCGCTGAAGTTTAGCCATGCTTTAGAACTCTTCCATTGTTCTCGGAATTCCGCTGAAGTTTTACAATGCTTTGAAACTCTTCCATTTTTCTCGGAATTCTGCTGAAGTTTAAAATTTCTTTGGAACACTTCCATTGTTCTCGCAATTCTGCTGAAGTTTAAAAATGCTTTGGAACTCTTCCATTGTTCTTGGAATTCTACTGATGTTTAATAATGCTTTTGGAACTCTTCCATTGTTCTCGGAATACCGCTTATGTTCAACAATGCTTTTGGAACTCTTTCATTGTTCTCAGAATTCCGCTGAAGTTGAAAAATGCTTTAGAACTCTACCATTGTTCTCAGAATTCCACTGAAGTTTAAAAATGGTTTGGAACTCTTCCATTGTTCTCGGAATTCCGCTGTAGTTTAAAAAAGATTTGGGACTCTTCCTTTGTTCTTGGAATTCCGCTGATGTTTAACAATGCTTTTGGAACTCTCCCATTGTTCTTGGATTTCCGCTAAAGTTTAACAATGCTTTGAAACTCTTCCATTGTTCTCGGAATTCCGATGTAGTTTATAAATGCATTGGAACTCTTCCATTGTTCTCGGAATTCCGCTGAAGTTTAACAATGCTTTGAAACTCTTCCATTGTTCTGGGAATTCTGCTGAAGTTTATAAACGCTTTGGTACTCTTCCATTGCTCTCGGAATTCTGCTGTAGTTTAAAAATGCATTGGAACTCTTCCATTGTTCTCGGAATTCTGCTGAAGTTTAAAAAAGCTTTGTAACTCTTCCATTGTTCTCGAAATTCCGCTGTTGTTTAAAAAAGATTTGGGACTCTTCCATTGTTCTCGGAATTCCGCTGATGTTTAAAAATGCTTTGGATCTCTTCCGTTGTTCTCGGAATTCTGCGGAAGTTTAAAAATTCTGTGGAACTCTTCCATTGCTCTCGGAATTCTGCTGTAGTTTAAAAATGCATTGGAACTCTTCCATTGTTCTCAGAATTCCGCTGAAGTTTTACAATGCTTTGGAACTCTTCCATTTTCTCGGAATTCTGCTAAAGTTTAAAAATGAATTGGAACTCTTCCATTGTTCTCGGAAATCTGCTGAACTTTAAAAATGCTTTGGAACTCTTCCATTGTTCTCGGAATTCCGCTGAAGTTTAAAAAAGCTTTGTAACTCTTCCATTGTTCTCGAAATTCCGCTGTTGTTTAAAAAAGATTTGGGACTCTTCCATTGTTCTCAGAATTCCGCTGATGTTTAACAATGCTTTTCGAACTCTCCCATTGTTCTTGGAATTCTGCTAATGTTTAAAAATGCTTTGGAACTCTTCCATTGTTCTCGGAATTCTGCTGTTGTTTAAAAAAGTTTTGGGACTCTTCCATTGTTCTCGGAATTCCGCTGATGTTTAAAAATGCTTTGGATCTCTTCCGTTGTTCTCGGAATTCTGCGGAAGTTTAAAAATTCTGTGGAACTCTTCCATTGTTCTTGGAATTCCGCTAATGTTTAAAAATGCTTTGGAACACTTCCATTGTTCTCGGAAATACGCTGATGTTTAACAATGCTTTGGAACTCTTCCATTTTTTTCGGATTTCCGCTAAAGTTTAGCTATGCTTTGGAACTCTTCCATTGTTCTCGGAATTCCGCAAAAGTTTATAAATGCTTTGGAACTCTTTCATTGTTCTCGGAATTCTGATGAAGTTTAAAAAAGCTTTGGAACTCTTCCATTGTTCTTGGAATTCCGTTGATGTTTAATAATACTTTTGGAACTCATCCATTTTTCTCGGAATTGTGCTAATGTTTAACAATGCTTTGGAACTCTTCCATTGTTCTCGGAATTCCGCTGATATTTAATAATGCTTTTGGAACTCTTCCATTGTTCTCGGAATTCCGCTACTGTTTAACAATGCTTTGGAACTCTTCCATTGTTCTTGAAATTCTGCTGAAGTTTAAAAAAGCTTTGGAACCATTCCATTGTTCTCGGAATTCCGCTAATATTTAACAATGCTTTGGAACTCTTCCATTGTTCTCGGAATTCCGCTGATGTTTAATAATGCTTTTAGAACTCTTCCATTGTTCTCGGAATTCTGCTAATGTTTATCAAACCTATGGAACTCTTCCATTGTTCTCGGAATTCTGTTAATGTTTAATAATGCTTTTGGAACTCTTTCATTGTTCTCGGAATTCTGCTGAAGTTCAAAAACGCTTTAGAAATCTTCCCTTGTTCTCGGAATTCTGCTGAAGTTTAACAATGCTTTGGAACTCTTCCGTAATTCTCAGAATTCTGCTGAAGTTTAAAAATGCTTTGGTACTCTTCTATTGACCTCAGAATTCCAATGAAGCTTAAAAATGCTTTGGAACTCTTCAATTTTTCTCAGAATTCCGCTAAAGTTTAAAAATGCTTTGGAACTCCTCCATTGTTCTCGGAATTCTGCTGAAGTTTAAAAATGCTTTGGAACTCTTCCAATGTTCTGGGAATTCAGCTGAAGTTTAGAAATGCTTTGGAACTCTTCCTATGTTCTGGGAGTTCTGCTGAAGTTTAAAAATGCTTGGGAACTCTTCCATTGTTCTCGGAATTCCGCTGATGTTTAACAATGCTTTAGAACTCTTCCATTGTTCTTGGAATTCCGCTAATGTTTAACAATGCTTTGGAACTCCTCCATTGTTCTCGGAATGCCGCTTAAGTTTAAAAATGCTTTTGGAACTCTTTCATTGTTCTCGGAATTCCGCTGAAGTTTAGCCATGCTTTGGAACTCTTCCATAGTTCTCGGAATTCCGCTGAAGTTTTACAATGCTTTGAAACTCTTCCATTTTTCTCGGAATTCTGCTGAAGATTAAAATTGCTTTGGAACACTTCCATTGTTCTCGGAATTCTGCTGAAGTTTAAAAATGCTTTGGAACTCTTCCATTGTTCTCGGAATTCTACTGATGTTTAATAATGCTTTTGGAACTCTTCCATTGTTCTCGGAATACCGCTTATGTTCAACAATGCTTTTGGAACTCTTTCATTGTTCTCAGAATTCCGCTGAAGTTGAAATATGCATTAGAACTCTACCATTGTTCTTGGAATGCCGCTTAAGTTTAAAAATGCTTTTGGAACTCTTTCATTGTTCTCGGAATTTCGCTGAAGTTTAGCCATGCTTTGGAACTCTTCCATTGTTCTCGGAATTCCGCTGAAGTTTTACAATGCTTTGAAACTCTTCCATTTTTCTCGGAATTCTGCTGAAGTTTAAAATTTCTTTGGAACACTTCCATTGTTCTCGCAATTCTGCTGAAGTTTAAAAATGCTTTGGAACTCTTCCATTGTTCTTGGAATTCTACTGATGTTTAATAATGCTTTTGGAACTCTTCCATTGTTCTCGGAATACCGCTTATGTTCAACAATGCTTTTGGAACTCTTTCATTGTTCTCAGAATTCCGCTGAAGTTGAAAAATGCTTTAGAACTCTACCATTGTTCTCAGAATTCCACTGAAGTTTAAAAATGGTTTGGAACTCTTCCATTGTTCTCGGAATTCCGCTGTAGTTTAAAAAAGATTTGGGACTCTTCCTTTGTTCTTGGAATTCCGCTGATGTTTAACAATGCTTTTGGAACTCTCCCATTGTTCTTGGATTTCCGCTAAAGTTTAACAGTGCTTTGAAACTCTTCCATTGTTCTCGGAATTCCGATGTAGTTTAAAAATGCATTGGAACTCTTCCATTGTTCTCGGAATTCCGCTGAAGTTTAACAATGCTTTGAAACTCTTCCATTGTTCAGGGAATTCTGCTGAAGTTTATAAATGCTTTGGAACTCTTCCATTGCTCTCGGAATTCTGCTGTAGTTTAAAAATGCATTGGAACTCTTCCATTGTTCTCGGAATTCTGCTGAAGTTTAAAAAAGCTTTGTAACTCTTCCATTGTTCTCGAAATTCCGCTGTTGTTTAAAAAAGATTTGGGACTCTTCCATTGTTCTCGGAATTCCGCTGATGATTAACAATGCTTTTCGAACTCTCCCATTGTTCTTGGAATTCCGCTAATGTTTAAAAATGCTTTGGAACTCTTCCATTGTTCTCAGAATTCTGCTGTTGTTTAAAAAGATTTGGGACTCTTCCATTGTTCTCGGAATTCCGCTGATGTTTAAAAATGCTTTGGATCTCTTCCGTTGTTCTCGGAATTCTGCGGAAGTTTAAAAATTCTGTGGAACTCTTCCATTGCTCTCGGAATTCTGCTGTAGTTTAAAAATGCATTGGAACTCTTCCATTGTTCTCAGAATTCCGCTGAAGTTTTACAATGCTTTGGAACTCTTCCATTTTTCTCGGAATTCTGCTGAACTTTAAAAATGCTTTGGAACTCTTCCATTGTTCTCGGAATTCCGCTGAAGTTTAAAAAAGCTTTGTAACTCTTCCATTGTTCTCGAAATTCCGCTGTTGTTTAAAGAAAAATTTGGGACTCTTCCATTGTTCTCAGAATTCCGCTGATGTTTAACAATGATTTTCGAACTCTCCCATTGTTCTTGGAATTCCGCTAATGTTTAAAAATGCTTTGGAACTCTTCCATTGTTCTCGGAATTCTGCTGTTGTTTAAAAAAGTTTTGGGACTCTTCCATTGTTCTCGGAATTCCGCTGATGTTTAAAAATGCTTTGGATCTCTTCCGTTGTTCTCGGAATTCTGCGGAAGTTTAAAAATTCTGTGGAACTCTTCCATTGTTCTTGGAATTCCGCTAATGTTTAAAAATGCTTTGGAACACTTCCATTGTTCTCGGAAATACGCTGATGTTTAACAATGCTTTGGAACTCTTCCATTTTTTTCGGATTTCCGCTAAAGTTTAGCAATGCTTTGGAACTCTTCCATTGTTCTCGGAATTCCGCAAAAGTTTATAAATGCTTTGGAACTCTTTCATTGTTCTCGGAATTCTGATGAAGTTTAAAAATGCTTTGGAACTCTTCCATTGTTCTCGGAATTCTGCTGTTGTTTAAAAAAGTTTTGGGACTCTTCCATTGTTCTCGGAATTCCGCTGATGTTTAAAAATGCTATGGATCTCTTCCGTTGTTCTCGGAATTCTGCGGAAGTTTAAAAATTCTGTGGAACTCTTCCATTGTTCTTGGAATTCCGCTAATGTTTAAAAATGCTTTGGAACACTTCCATTGTTCTCGGAAATACGCTGATGTTTAACAATGCTTTGGAACTCTTCCATTTTTTTCGGATTTCCGCTAAAGTTTAGCAATGCTTTGGAACTCTTCCATTGTTCTCGGAATTCCGCAAAAGTTTATAAATGCTTTGGAACTCTTTCATTGTTCTCGGAATTCTGATGAAGTTTAAAAAAGCTTTGGAACTCTTCCATTGTTCTTGGAATTCCGTTGATGTTTAATAATGCTTTTGGAACTCATCCATTTTTCTCGGAATTGTGCTAATGTTTAACAATGCTTTGGAACTCTTCCATTGTTCTCGGAATTCCGCTGATATTTAATAATGCTTTTGGAACTCTTCCATTGTTCTCGGAATTCCGCTACTGTTTAACAATGCTTTGGAACTCTTCCATTGTTCTCGAAATTCTGCTGAAGTTTAAAAAAGCTTTGGAACCATTCCATTGTTCTCGGAATTCCGCTAATATTTAACAATGCTTTGGAACTCTTCCATTGTTCTCGGAATTCCGCTGATGTTTAATAATGCTTTTAGAACTCTTCCATTGTTCTCGGAATTCCGCTAATGTTTATCAAACCTATGGAACTCTTCCATTGTTCTCGGAATTCTGTTAATGTTTAATAATGCTTTTGGAACTCTTTCATTGTTCTCGGAATTCTGCTGAAGTTCAAAAACGCTTTAGAAATCTTCCCTTGTTCTCGGAATTCTGCTGAAGTTTAACAATGCTTTGGAACTCTTCTGTAATTCTCAGAATTCTGCTGAAGTTTAAAAATGCTTTGGTACTCTTCTATTGACCTCAGAATTCCAATGAAGCTTAAAAATGCTTTGGAACTCTTCAATTTTTCTCAGAATTCCGCTAAAGTTTAAAAATGCTTTGGAACTCCTCCATTGTTCTCGGAATTCTGCTGAAGTTTAAAAATGCTTTGGAACTCTTCCAATGTTCTGGGACTTCAGCTGAAGTTTAGAAATGCTTTGGAACTCTTCCTATGTTCTGGGAGTTCTGCTGAAGTTTAAAAATGCTTGGGAACTCTTCCATTGTTCTCGGAATTCCGCTGATGTTTAACAATGCTTTAGAACTCTTCCATTGTTCTTGGAATTCCGCTAATGTTTAACAATGCTTTGGAACTCCTCCATTGTTCTCGGAATGCCGCTAAAGTTTAAAAATGCTTTTGGAACTCTTTCATTGTTCTCGGAATTCCGCTGAAGTTTAGCCATGCTTTGGAACTCTTCCATTGTTCTCGGAATTCCGCTGAAGTTTTACAATGCTTTGAAACCCTTCCATTTTTCTCGGAATTCTGCTGAAGATTAAAATTGCTTTGGAACACTTCCATTGTTCTCGGAATTCTGCTGAAGTTTAAAAATGCTTTGGAACTCTTCCATTGTTCTCGGAATTCCGCTACTGTTTAACAATGCTTTGGAACTCTTCCATTGTTCTCGGAATTCCGCTGAAGTTTAAAAATGCTTTGGAACTCTTCCATTGTTCTCGGAATTCTGCTGAAGTTTAAAAAAGCTTTGGAACCATTCCATTGTTCTCGGAATTCCGCTAATATTTAACAATGCTTTGGAACTCTTCCATTGTTCTCGGAATTCCGCTGATGTTTAATAATGCTTTTAGAACTCTTCCATTGTTCTCGGAATTCCGCTAATGTTTATCAAACCTATGGAACTCTTCCATTGTTCTCGGAATTCTGTTAATGTTTAATAATGCTTTTGGAACTCTTTCATTGTTCTCGGAATTCTGCTGAAGTTCAAAAACGCTTTAGAAATCTTCCCTTGTTCTCGGAATTCTGCTGAAGTTTAACAATGCTTTGGAACTCTTCCGTAATTCTCAGAATCCTGCTGAAGTTTAAAAATGCTTTGGTACTCTTCTATTGTTCTCAGAATTCCAATGAAGCTTAAAAATGCTTTGGAACTCTTCAAATTTTCTCAGAATTCCGCTAAAGTTTAAAAATGTTTTGGAACTCTTCGTATGTTCTGGGAGTTCTGCTGAAGTTTAAAAATGCTTGGGAACTCTTCCATTGTTCTCGGAATTCCGCTGATGTTTACCAATGCTTTAGAACTCTTCCATTGTTCTTGGAATTCCGCTAATGTTTAACAATGCTTTGGAACTCCTCCATTGTTCTTGGAATGCCGCTTAAGTTTAAAAATGCTTTTGGAACTCTTTCATTGTTCTCGGAATTTCGCTGAAGTTTAGCCATGCTTTAGAACTCTTCCATTGTTCTCGGAATTCCGCTGAAGTTTTACAATGCTTTGAAACTCTTCCATTTTTCTCGGAATTCTGCTGAAGTTTAAAATTTCTTTGGAACACTTCCATTGTTCTCGCAATTCTGCTGAAGTTTAAAAATGCTTTGGAACTCTTCCATTGTTCTTGGAATTCTACTGATGTTTAATAATGCTTTTGGAACTCTTCCATTGTTCTCGGAATACCGCTTATGTTCAACAATGCTTTTGGAACTCTTTCATTGTTCTCAGAATTCCGCTGAAGTTGAAAAATGCTTTAGAACTCTACCATTGTTCTCAGAATTCCACTGAAGTTTAAAAATGGTTTGGAACTCTTCCATTGTTCTCGGAATTCCGCTGTAGTTTAAAAAAGATTTGGGACTCTTCCTTTGTTCTTGGAATTCCGCTGATGTTTAACAATGCTTTTGGAACTCTCCCATTGTTCTTGGATTTCCGCTAAAGTTTAACAATGCTTTGAAACTCTTCCATTGTTCTCGGAATTCCGATGTAGTTTATAAATGCATTGGAACTCTTCCATTGTTCTCGGAATTCCGCTGAAGTTTAACAATGCTTTGAAACTCTTCCATTGTTCTGGGAATTCTGCTGAAGTTTATAAACGCTTTGGAACTCTTCCATTGCTCTCGGAATTCTGCTGTAGTTTAAAAATGCATTGGAACTCTTCCATTGTTCTCGGAATTCTGCTGAAGTTTAAAAAAGCTTTGTAACTCTTCCATTGTTCTCGAAATTCCGCTGTTGTTTAAAAAAGATTTGGGACTCTTCCATTGTTCTCGGAATTCCGCTGATGTTTAAAAATGCTTTGGATCTCTTCCGTTGTTCTCGGAATTCTGCGGAAGTTTAAAAATTCTGTGGAACTCTTCCCTTGCTCTCGGAATTCTGCTGTAGTTTAAAAATGCATTGGAACTCTTCCATTGTTCTCAGAATTCCGCTGAAGTTTTACAATGCTTTGGAACTCTTCCATTTTCTCGGAATTCTGCTAAAGTTTAAAAATGAATTGGAACTCTTCCATTGTTCTCGGAAATCTGCTGAACTTTAAAAATGCTTTGGAACTCTTCCATTGTTCTCGGAATTCCGCTGAAGTTTAAAAAAGCTTTGTAACTCTTCCATTGTTCTCGAAATTCCGCTGTTGTTTAAAAAAGATTTGGGACTCTTCCATTGTTCTCAGAATTCCGCTGATGTTTAACAATGCTTTTCGAACTCTCCCATTGTTCTTGGAATTCTGCTAATGTTTAAAAATGCTTTGGAACTCTTCCATTGTTCTCGGAATTCTGCTGTTGTTTAAAAAAGTTTTGGGACTCTTCCATTGTTCTCGGAATTCCGCTGATGTTTAAAAATGCTTTGGATCTCTTCCGTTGTTCTCGGAATTCTGCGGAAGTTTAAAAATTCTGTGGAACTCTTCCATTGTTCTTGGAATTCCGCTAATGTTTAAAAATGCTTTGGAACACTTCCATTGTTCTCGGAAATACGCTGATGTTTAACAATGCTTTGGAACTCTTCCATTTTTTTCGGATTTCCGCTAAAGTTTAGCTATGCTTTGGAACTCTTCCATTGTTCTCGGAATTCCGCAAAAGTTTATAAATGCTTTGGAACTCTTTCATTGTTCTCGGAATTCTGATGAAGTTTAAAAAAGCTTTGGAACTCTTCCATTGTTCTTGGAATTCCGTTGATGTTTAATAATACTTTTGGAACTCATCCATTTTTCTCGGAATTGTGCTAATGTTTAACAATGCTTTGGAACTCTTCCATTGTTCTCGGAATTCCGCTGATATTTAATAATGCTTTTGGAACTCTTCCATTGTTCTCGGAATTCCGCTACTGTTTAACAATGCTTTGGAACTCTTCCATTGTTCTTGAAATTCTGCTGAAGTTTAAAAAAGCTTTGGAACCATTCCATTGTTCTCGGAATTCCGCTAATATTTAACAATGCTTTGGAACTCTTCCATTGTTCTCGGAATTCCGCTGATGTTTAATAATGCTTTTAGAACTCTTCCATTGTTCTCGGAATTCTGCTAATGTTTATCAAACCTATGGAACTCTTCCATTGTTCTCGGAATTCTGTTAATGTTTAATAATGCTTTTGGAACTCTTTCATTGTTCTCGGAATTCTGCTGAAGTTCAAAAACGCTTTAGAAATCTTCCCTTGTTCTCGGAATTCTGCTGAAGTTTAACAATGCTTTGGAACTCTTCCGTAATTCTCAGAATTCTGCTGAAGTTTAAAAATGCTTTGGTACTCTTCTATTGACCTCAGAATTCCAATGAAGCTTAAAAATGCTTTGGAACTCTTCAATTTTTCTCAGAATTCCGCTAAAGTTTAAAAATGCTTTGGAACTCCTCCATTGTTCTCGGAATTCTGCTGAAGTTTAAAAATGCTTTGGAACTCTTCCAATGTTCTGGGAATTCAGCTGAAGTTTAGAAATGCTTTGGAACTCTTCCTATGTTCTGGGAGTTCTGCTGAAGTTTAAAAATGCTTGGGAACTCTTCCATTGTTCTCGGAATTCCGCTGATGTTTAACAATGCTTTAGAACTCTTCCATTGTTCTTGGAATTCCGCTAATGTTTAACAATGCTTTGGAACTCCTCCATTGTTCTCGGAATGCCGCTTAAGTTTAAAAATGCTTTTGGAACTCTTTCATTGTTCTCGGAATTCCGCTGAAGTTTAGCCATGCTTTGGAACTCTTCCATAGTTCTCGGAATTCCGCTGAAGTTTTACAATGCTTTGAAACTCTTCCATTTTTCTCGGAATTCTGCTGAAGATTAAAATTGCTTTGGAACACTTCCATTGTTCTCGGAATTCTGCTGAAGTTTAAAAATGCTTTGGAACTCTTCCATTGTTCTCGGAATTCTACTGATGTTTAATAATGCTTTTGGAACTCTTCCATTGTTCTCGGAATACCGCTTATGTTCAACAATGCTTTTGGAACTCTTTCATTGTTCTCAGAATTCCGCTGAAGTTGAAATATGCATTAGAACTCTACCATTGTTCTTGGAATGCCGCTTAAGTTTAAAAATGCTTTTGGAACTCTTTCATTGTTCTCGGAATTTCGCTGAAGTTTAGCCATGCTTTGGAACTCTTCCATTGTTCTCGGAATTCCGCTGAAGTTTTACAATGCTTTGAAACTCTTCCATTTTTCTCGGAATTCTGCTGAAGTTTAAAATTTCTTTGGAACACTTCCATTGTTCTCGCAATTCTGCTGAAGTTTAAAAATGCTTTGGAACTCTTCCATTGTTCTTGGAATTCTACTGATGTTTAATAATGCTTTTGGAACTCTTCCATTGTTCTCGGAATACCGCTTATGTTCAACAATGCTTTTGGAACTCTTTCATTGTTCTCAGAATTCCGCTGAAGTTGAAAAATGCTTTAGAACTCTACCATTGTTCTCAGAATTCCACTGAAGTTTAAAAATGGTTTGGAACTCTTCCATTGTTCTCGGAATTCCGCTGTAGTTTAAAAAAGATTTGGGACTCTTCCTTTGTTCTTGGAATTCCGCTGATGTTTAACAATGCTTTTGGAACTCTCCCATTGTTCTTGGATTTCCGCTAAAGTTTAACAGTGCTTTGAAACTCTTCCATTGTTCTCGGAATACCGATGTAGTTTAAAAATGCATTGGAACTCTTCCATTGTTCTCGGAATTCCGCTGAAGTTTAACAATGCTTTGAAACTCTTCCATTGTTCAGGGAATTCTGCTGAAGTTTATAAATGCTTTGGAACTCTTCCATTGCTCTCGGAATTCTGCTGTAGTTTAAAAATGCATTGGAACTCTTCCATTGTTCTCGGAATTCTGCTGAAGTTTAAAAAAGCTTTGTAACTCTTCCATTGTTCTCGAAATTCCGCTGTTGTTTAAAAAAGATTTGGGACTCTTCCATTGTTCTCGGAATTCCGCTGATGATTAACAATGCTTTTCGAACTCTCCCATTGTTCTTGGAATTCCGCTAATGTTTAAAAATGCTTTGGAACTCTTCCATTGTTCTCAGAATTCTGCTGTTGTTTAAAAAGATTTGGGACTCTTCCATTGTTCTCGGAATTCCGCTGATGTTTAAAAATGCTTTGGATCTCTTCCGTTGTTCTCGGAATTCTGCGGAAGTTTAAAAATTCTGTGGAACTCTTCCATTGCTCTCGGAATTCTGCTGTAGTTTAAAAATGCATTGGAACTCTTCCATTGTTCTCAGAATTCCGCTGAAGTTTTACAATGCTTTGGAACTCTTCCATTTTTCTCGGAATTCTGCTAAAGTTTAAAAATGAATTGGAACTCTTCCATTGTTCTCGGAAATCTGCTGAACTTTAAAAATGCTTTGGAACTCTTCCATTGTTCTCGGAATTCCGCTGAAGTTTAAAAAAGCTTTGTAACTCTTCCATTGTTCTCGAAATTCCGCTGTTGTTTAAAGAAAAATTTGGGACTCTTCCATTGTTCTCAGAATTCCGCTGATGTTTAACAATGCTTTTCGAACTCTCCCATTGTTCTTGGAATTCTGCTAATGTTTAAAAATGCTTTGGAACTCTTCCATTGTTCTCGGAATTCTGCTGTTGTTTAAAAAAGTTTTGGGACTCTTCCATTGTTCTCGGAATTCCGCTGATGTTTAAAAATGCTTTGGATCTCTTCCGTTGTTCTCGGAATTCTGCGGAAGTTTAAAAATTCTGTGGAACTCTTCCATTGTTCTTGGAATTCCGCTAATGTTTAAAAATGCTTTGGAACACTTCCATTGTTCTCGGAAATACGCTGATGTTTAACAATGCTTTGGAACTCTTCCATTTTTTTCGGATTTCCGCTAAAGTTTAGCAATGCTTTGGAACTCTTCCATTGTTCTCGGAATTCCGCAAAAGTTTATAAATGCTTTGGAACTCTTTCATTGTTCTCGGAATTCTGATGAAGTTTAAAAATGCTTTGGAACTCTTCCATTGTTCTCGGAATTCTGCTGTTGTTTAAAAAAGTTTTGGGACTCTTCCATTGTTCTCGGAATTCCGCTGATGTTTAAAAATGCTATGGATCTCTTCCGTTGTTCTCGGAATTCTGCGGAAGTTTAAAAATTCTGTGGAACTCTTCCATTGTTCTTGGAATTCCGCTAATGTTTAAAAATGCTTTGGAACACTTCCATTGTTCTCGGAAATACGCTGATGTTTAACAATGCTTTGGAACTCTTCCATTTTTTTCGGATTTCCGCTAAAGTTTAGCAATGCTTTGGAACTCTTCCATTGTTCTCGGAATTCCGCAAAAGTTTATAAATGCTTTGGAACTCTTTCATTGTTCTCGGAATTCTGATGAAGTTTAAAAAAGCTTTGGAACTCTTCCATTGTTCTTGGAATTCCGTTGATGTTTAATAATGCTTTTGGAACTCATCCATTTTTCTCGGAATTGTGCTAATGTTTAACAATGCTTTGGAACTCTTCCATTGTTCTCGGAATTCCGCTGATATTTAATAATGCTTTTGGAACTCTTCCATTGTTCTCGGAATTCCGCTACTGTTTAACAATGCTTTGGAACTCTTCCATTGTTCTCGAAATTCTGCTGAAGTTTAAAAAAGCTTTGGAACCATTCCATTGTTCTCGGAATTCCGCTAATATTTAACATTGCTTTGGAACTCTTCCATTGTTCTCGGAATTCCGCTGATGTTTAATAATGCTTTTAGAACTCTTCCATTGTTCTCGGAATTCCGCTAATGTTTATCAAACCTATGGAACTCTTCCATTGTTCTCGGAATTCTGTTAATGTTTAATAATGCTTTTGGAACTCTTTCATTGTTCTCGGAATTCTGCTGAAGTTCAAAAACGCTTTAGAAATCTTCCCTTGTTCTCGGAATTCTGCTGAAGTTTAACAATGCTTTGGAACTCTTCTGTAATTCTCAGAATTCTGCTGAAGTTTAAAAATGCTTTGGTACTCTTCTATTGACCTCAGAATTCCAATGAAGCTTAAAAATGCTTTGGAACTCTTCAATTTTTCTCAGAATTCCGCTAAAGTTTAAAAATGCTTTGGAACTCCTCCATTGTTCTCGGAATTCTGCTGAAGTTTAAAAATGCTTTGGAACTCTTCCAATGTTCTGGGACTTCAGCTGAAGTTTAGAAATGCTTTGGAACTCTTCCTATGTTCTGGGAGTTCTGCTGAAGTTTAAAAATGCTTGGGAACTCTTCCATTGTTCTCGGAATTCCGCTGATGTTTAACAATGCTTTAGAACTCTTCCATTGTTCTTGGAATTCCGCTAATGTTTAACAATGCTTTGGAACTCCTCCATTGTTCTCGGAATGCCGCTTAAGTTTAAAAATGCTTTTGGAACTCTTTCATTGTTCTCGGAATTCCGCTGAAGTTTAGCCATGCTTTGGAACTCTTCCATTGTTCTCGGAATTCCGCTGAAGTTTTACAATGCTTTGAAACCCTTCCATTTTTCTCGGAATTCTGCTGAAGATTAAAATTGCTTTGGAACACTTCCATTGTTCTCGGAATTCTGCTGAAGTTTAAAAATGCTTTGGAACTCTTCCATTGTTCTCGGAATTCTACTGATGTTTAATAATGATTTTGGAACTCTTCCATTGTTCTCGGAATACCGCTTATGTTCAACAATGCTTTTGGAACTCTTTCATTGTTCTCAGAATTCCGCTGAAGTTGAAAAATGCATTAGAACTCTACCATTGTTCTCAGAATTCCACTGAAGTTTAAAAATGGTTTGGAACTCTTCCATTGTTCTCGGAGTTCCGCTGTAGTTTAAAAAAGATTTCGGACTCTTCCATTGTTCTTGGAATTCCGTTGATGTTTAATAATGCTTTTGGAACTCATCCATTGTTCTCGGAATTGTGCTAATGTTTAACAATGCTTTGGAACTCTTCCATTGTTCTCGGAATGCCGCTTAAGTTTAAAAATGCTTTTGGAACTCTTCCATTGTTCTCGGAATTCCGCTGAAGTTTAGCCATGCTTTGGAACTCTTCCATTGTTCTCGGAATTCCGCTGAAGTTTTACAATGCTTTGAAACTCTTCCATTTTTCTCGGAATTCTGCTGAAGTTTAAAATTGCTTTGGAACACTTCCATTGTTCTCGGAATTCTGCTGAAGTTTAAAAATGCTTTGGAACTCTTCCATTGTTCTCGGAATTCTACTGATGTTTAATAATGCTTTTGGAACTCTTCCATTGTTCTCGGAATACCGCTTATGTTCAACAATGCTTTTGGAACTCTTTCATTGTTTTCAGAATTCCGCTGAAGTTGAAAAATGCTTTAGAACTCTACCATTGTTCTCAGAATTCCACTGAAGTTTAAAAATGGTTTGGAACTCTTCCATTGTTCTCGGAGTTACGCTGTAGTTTAAAAAAGATTTCGGACTCTTCCATTGTTCTCGGAATTCCGTTGATGTTTAATAATGCTTTTGGAACTCATCCATTGTTCTCGGAATTGTGCTAATGTTTAACAATGCTTTGGAACTCTTCCATTGTTCTCGGAATTCCGCTGATGTTTAATAATGCTTTTGGAACTCTTCCATTGTTCTCGGAATTCCGCTACTGTTTAACAATGCTTTGGAACTCTTCCATTGTTCTCGGAATTCCGCTGAAGTTTAAAAATGCTTTGGAACTCTTCCATTGTTCTCGGAATTATGCTGAAGTTTAAAAAAGCTTTGGAACCATTCCATTGTTCTCGGAATTCCGCTAATATTTAACAATGCTTTGGAACTCTTCCATTGTTCTCGGAATTCCGCTGATGTTTAATAATGCTTTTAGAACTCTTCCATTGTTCTCGGAATTCCGCTAATGTTTATCAAACCTATGGAACTCTTCCATTGTTCTCGGAATTCTGTTAATGTTTAATAATGCTTTTGGAACTCTTTCATTGTTCTCGGAATTCTGCTGAAGTTCAAAAACGCTTTAGAAATCTTCCCTTGTTCTCGGAATTCTGCTGAAGTTTAACAATGCTTTGGAACTCTTCCGTAATTCTCAGAATTCTGCTGAAGTTTAAAAATGCTTTGGTACTCTTCTATTGTTCTCAGAATTCCAATGAAGCTTAAAAATGCTTTGGAACTCTTCAATTTTTCTCAGAATTACGCTAAAGTTTAAAAATGCTTTGGAACTCCTCCATTGTTCTCGGAATTCCGCTGAAGTTTTACAATGCTTTGGAACTCTTCCATTTTTCTCGGAATTCTGCTAAAGTTTAAAAATGCTTTGGAACTCTTCCATTGTTCTCGGAAATCTGCTGAACATTAAAAATGCTTTGGAACTCTTCCATTGTTCTCGGAATTCCGCTGAAGTTTACAAAAGCTTTGTAACTCTTCCATTGTTCTCGAAATTCCGCTGTTGTTTAAAAAAGATTTGGGACTCTTAAATTGTTCTCGGAATTCCGCTGATGTTTAACAATGCTTTTCGAGCTCTCCCATTGTTCTTGGAATTCCGCTAATGTTTAAAAATGCTTTGGAACTCTTCCATTGTTCTCGGAATTCTGCTGTTGTTTAAAAAAGATTTGGGACTCTTCCATTGTTCTCGGAATTCTGCTGAAGTTTAAAAAAGCTTTGGAACCATTCCATTGTTCTCGGAATTCCGCTAATATTTAACAATGCTTTGGAACTCTTCCATTGTTCTCGGAATTCCGCTGATGTTTAACAAAGCTTTTCTAACTCTCCCATTGTTCTTGGAATTCCGCTAATGTTTAAAAATGCTTTGGAACTCTTCCATTGTTCTCGGAATTCTGCTGTTGTTTAAAAAAGTTTTGGGACTCTTCCATTGTTCTCGGAATTCCGCTGATGTTTAAAAATGCTTTGGATCTCTTCCGTTGTTCTCGGAATTCTGCGGAAGTTTAAAAATTCTGTGGAACTCTTCCATTGTTCTTGGAATTCCGCTAATGTTTAAAAATGCTTTGGAACACTTCCATTGTTCTCGGAAATACGCTGATGTTTAACAATGCTTTGGAACTCTTCCATTTTTTTCGGATTTCCGCTAAAGTTTAGCAATGCTTTGGAACTCTTCCATTGTTCTCGGAATTCCGCAAAAGTTTATAAATGCTTTGGAACTCTTTCATTGTTCTCGGAATTATGATGAAGTTTAAAAAAGCTTTGGAACTCTTCCATTGTTCTTGGAATTCCGTTGATGTTTAATAATGCTTTTGGAACTCATCCATTGTTCTCGGAATTGTGCTAATGTTTAACAATGCTTTGGAACTCTTCCATTGTTCTCGGAATTCCGCTGATGTTTAATAATGCTTTTGGAACTCTTCCATTGTTCTCGGAATTCCGCTACTGTTTAACAATGCTTTGGAACTCTTCCATTGTTCTCGAAATTCTGCTGAAGTTTAAAAAAGCTTTGGAACCATTCCATTGTTCTCGGAATTCCGCTAAAATTTAACAATGCTTTGGAACTCTTCCATTGTTCTCGGAATTCTGTTAATGTTTAATAATGCTTTTGGTACTCTTTCATTGTTCTCGGAATTCTGCTGAAGTTCAAAAACGCTTTAGAAATCTTCCCTTGTTCTCGGAATTCTGCTGAAGTTTAACAATGCTTTGGAACTCTTCCGTAATTCTCAGAATTCTGCTGAAGTTTAAAAATGCTTTGGTACTCTTCTATTGACCTCAGAATTCCAATGAAGCTTAAAAATGCTTTGGAACTCTTCAATTTTTCTCAGAATTCCGCTAAAGTTTAAAAATGCTTTGGAACTCCTCCATTGTTCTCGGAATTCTGCTGAAGTTTAAAAATGCTTTGGATCTCTTCCAATGTTCTGGGAATTCAGCTGAAGTTTAGAAATGCTTTGGAACTCTTCCTATGTTCTGGGAGTTCTGTTGAAGTTTAAAAATGCTTGGGAACTCTTCCATTGTTCTCGGAATTCCGCTGATGTTTAACAATGCTTTAGAACTCTTCCATTGTTCTTGGAATTCCGCTAATGTTTAACAATGCTTTGGAACTCCTCCATTGTTCTCGGAATGCCGCTTAAGTTTAAAAATGCTTTTGGAACTCTTTCATTGTTCTCGGAATTCCGCTGAAGTTTAGCCATGCTTTGGAACTCTTCCATTGTTCTCGGAATTCCGCTGAAGTTTTACAATGCTTTGAAACTCTTCCATTTTTCTCGGAATTCTGCTGAAGATTAAAATTGCTTTGGAACACTTCCATTGTTCTCGGAATTCTGCTGAAGTTTAAAAATGCTTTGGAACTCTTCCATTGTTCTCGGAATTCTACTGATGTTTAGTAATGCTTTTGGAACTCTTCCATTGTTCTCGGAATACCGCTTATGTTGAACAATGCTTTTGGAACTCTTTCATTGTTCTCAGAATTCCGCTGAAGTTGAAAAATGCATTAGAACTCTACCATTGTTCTCAGAATTCCACTGAAGTTTAAAAATGGTTTGGAACTCTTCCATTGTTCTCGGAGTTCCGCTGTAGTTTAAAAAAGATTTCGGACTCTTCCATTGTTCTTGGAATTCCGTTGATGTTTAATAATGCTTTTGGAACTCATCCATTGTTCTCGGAATTGTGCTAATGTTTAACAATGCTTTGGAACTCTTCCATTGTTCTCGAAATTCTGCTGAAGTTTAAAAACGCTTTAGAAATCTTCCCTTGTTCTCGGAATTCTGCTGAAGTTTAACAATGCTTTGGATCTCTTCTGTAATTCTCAGAATTCTGCTGAAGTTTAAAAATGCTTTGGTACTCTTCTATTGACCTCAGAATTCCAATGAAGCTTAAAAATGCTTTGGAACTCTTCAATTTTTCTCAGAATTCCGCTAAAGTTTAAAAATGCTTTGGAACTCCTCCATTGTTCTCGGAATTCTGCTGAAGTTTAAAAATGCTTTGGAACTCTTCCAATGTTCTGGGAATTCAGCTGAAGTTTAGAAATGCTTTGGAACTCTTCCTATGTTCTGGGAGTTCTGCTGAAGTTTAAAAATGCTTGGGAACTCTTCCATTGTTCTCGGAATTCCGCTGATGTTTAACAATGCTTTAGAACTCTTCCATTGTTCTTGGAATTCCGCTAATGTTTAACAATGCTTTGGAACTCCTCCATTGTTCTCGGAATGCCGCTTAAGTTTAAAAATGCTTTTGGAACTCTTTCATTGTTCTCGGAATTCCGCTGAAGTTTAGCCATGCTTTGGAACTCTTCCATTGTTCTCGGAATTCCGCTGAAGTTTTACAATGCTTTGAAACTCTTCCATTTTTCTCGGAATTCTGCTGAAGTTTAAAATTGCTTTGGAACACTTCCATTGTTCTCGGAATACTGCTGAAGTTTAAAAATGCTTTGGAACTCTTCCATTGTTCTCGGAATTCTACTGATGTTTAATAATGCTTTTGGAACTCTTCCATTGTTCTCGGAATACCGCTTATGTTCAACAATGCTTTTGGAACTCTTTCATTGTTCTCAGAATTCCGCTGAAGTTGAAAAATGCTTTAGAACTCTACCATTGTTCTCAGAATTCCACTGAAGTTTAAAAATGGTTTGGAACTCTTCCATTGTTCTCGGAGTTCCGCTGTAGTTTAAAAAAGATTTGGGACTCTTCCTTTGTTCTCGGAATTCCGCTGATGTTTAACAATGCTTTTGGAACTCTCCCATTGTTCTTGGATTTCCGCTAAAGTTTAACAATGCTTTGAAACTCTTCCATTGTTCTGGGAATTCTGCTGAAGTTTAAAAATGCTTTGGAACTCTTACATTGCTCTCGGAATTCTGCTGTAGTTTAAAAATGCATTGGAACTCTTCCATTGTTCTCAGAATTCCGCTGAAGTTTTACAATGCTTTGGAACTCTTCCATTTTTCTCGGAATTCTGCTAAAGTTTAAAAATGCTTTGGAACTCTTCCATTGTTCTCGGAAATCTGCTGAACTTTAAAAATGCTTTGGAACTCTTCCATTGTTCTCGGAATTCTGCTGAAGTTTAAAAAAGCTTTGTAACTCTTCCATTGTTCTCGAAATTCCGCTGTTGTTTAAAAAAGATTTGGGACTCTTCCATTGTTCTCGGAATTCCGCTGATGTTTAACAATGCTTTTCGAACTCTCCCATTGTTCTTGGAATTCCGCTAATGTTTAAAAATGCTTTGGAACTCTTCCATTGTTCTCGGAATTCTGCTGTTGTTTAAAAAAGATTTGGGACTCTTCCATTGTTCTCGGAATTCCGCTGATGTTTAAAAATGCTTTGGATCTCTTCCGTTGTTCTCGGAATTCTGCGGAAGTTTAAAAATTCTGTGGAACTCTTCCATTGTTCTTGGAATTCCACTAATGTTTAAAAATGCTTTGGAACTCTTCCATTGTTCTCGGAAATACGCTGATGTTTAACAATGCTTTGGAACTCTTCCATTGTTTTCGGATTTCCGCTAAAGTTTAGCAATGCTTTGGAACTCTTCCACTGTTCTCGGAATTCCGCAAAAGTTTATAAATGCTTTGGAACTCTTTCATTGTTCTCGGAATTCTGATGAAGTTTAAAAAAGCTTTGGAACTCTTCCATTGTTCTCGGAATTCCGCTGATGTTTAATAATGCTTTTGGAACTCTTCCATTGTTCTCGGAATTCCGCTACTGTTTAACAATGCTTTGGAACTCTTCCATTGTTCTCGGAATTCCGCTGAAGTTTAAAAATGCTTTGGAACTCTTCCATTGTTCTCGGAATTCTGCTGAAGTTTAAAAAAGCTTTGGAACCATTCCATTGTTCTCGGAATTCCGCTAATATTTAACAATGCTTTGGAACTCTTCCATTGTTCTCGGAATTCCGCTGATGTTTAATAATGCTTTTAGAACTCTTAAATTGTTCTCGGAATTCCGCTAATGTTTAACAATGCTTTGGAACTCATCCATTGTTCTCGGAATTCTGTTGATGTTTAATAATGCTTTTGGAACTCTTCCATTGTGCTTGGAATTCTGCTGAAGTTTAAACATGCTTTGGAACTCTTCCATTGTTCTCGTAATTCCGCTGAAGTTCAAAAACGCTTTAGAAATCTTCCCTTGTTCTCGGAATTCTGCTGAAGTTCAACAATGCTTTGGAACTCTTCCGTAATTCTCAGAATTCTGCTGAAGTTTAAAAATGCTTTGGTACTCTTCTATTTTTCTCAGAATTCCAATGAAGCTTAAAAATGCTCTGGAACTCTTCAATTTTTCTCAGAATTCCGCTAAAGTTTAAAAATGCTTTGGAACTCCTCCATTGTTCTCGGAATTCTGCTGAAGTTTAAAAATGCTTTGGAACTCTTCCAATGTTCTGGGAATTCTGCTGAAGTTTAAAAATGCTTTGGAACTCTTTCTATGTTCTGGGAGTTCTGCTGAAGTTTAAAAATGCTTGGGAACTCTTCCATTGTTCTGGGAGTTCCGCTAATGTTTAACAATGCTTTTGAACTCCTCCATTGTTCTCGGAATGCCGCTTAAGTTTAAAAATGCTTTTGGAACTCTTTCATTGTTCTCGGAATTCCGCTGAAGTTTAGCCATGCTTTGGAACTCTTACATTGTTCTCGGAATTCCGCTGAAGTTTTACAATGCTTTGAAACTCTCCCATTTTTCTCGGAATTCTGCTGAAGTTTAAAAATGCTTTGGAACACTTCCATTGTTCTCGGAATTCTGCTGAAGTGTAAAAATGCTTTGGAACTCTTCCATTGTTCTTGGAATTCCGCTAATGTTAAACAATGCTTTGGAACTCCTCCATTGTTCTCGGAATTCCGCAAAAGTTTATAAATGCTTTGGAACTCTTTCATTGTTCTCGGAATTCTGATGAAGTTTAAAAAAGCTTTGGAACTCTTCCATAGTTCTTGGAATTCCGCTGATGGTTAATAATGCTTTTGGAACTCATCCATTGTTCTCGGAATTGTGCTAATGTTTAACAATGCTTTGGAACTCTTCCATTGTTCTCGGAATTCCGCTGATGTTTAATAATGCTTTTGAAACTCTTCCATTGTTCTCGGAATTCCGCTATTGTTTAACAATGCTTTGAAACTCTTCTATTGTTCTGGGAATTCTGCTGAAGTTTAAAAATGCTTTGGAACTCTTCAATTGCTATCGGAATTCTGCTGTAGTTTAAAAATGCATTGGAACTCTTCCATTGTTCTCAGAATTCCGCTGAAGTTTTACAATGCTTTGGAACTCTTCCATTTTTCTCGGAATTCTGCTGAAGTTTAACAATGCTTTGGAACTCTTCCATTGTTCTTGGAATTCCGCTGTAGTTTAAAAATGCTTTGGAACTCTTTCATTGTTCTCGGAATTCCGCTGAAATTTAGCCATGCTTTGGAACTCTTCCATTGTTCTCTTAATTCCGCTGAAGTTTAAAAATGCTTTGGAACTCTTCCATTGTTCTCGGAATTCTGCTGAAGTTTAAAAAAGCTTTGGAAATTATACCTTGTTCTCGGAATTCCGCTAATATTTAACAATGCTTTGGAACTCTTCCATTGTTCTCGGAATTCCGCTGATGTTTAATAATGCTTTTGGAACTCATCCATTGTTCTCGGAATTCTGCTAATGTTTAACAATGCTTTGGAACTCCTCCATTGTTCTCGGAATGCCGCTGAAGTTTAAAAATGCTTTTGGAACTCTTTCATTGTTCTCGGAATTCCGCTGAAGTTTAGCCATGCTTTGGAATTCTTCCATTGTTCTCGGAATTCCGCTGAAGTTTTACAATGCTTTGGAACTCTTCAATTTTTCTCGGAGTTCTGCTGAAGTTTAAAAATGCTTTGGAACACTGCCATTTTCTTGGAATTCTGCTGAAGTTTAAAAATGCTTTGGAACTCTTCCATTGTTCTCGGAATTCTACTGATGTCTAATAATGCTTTTGGAACTCTTCCATTGTTCTCGGAATACCGCTTATGTTTAACAATGCTTTTGGAGCTCTTTCATTGTTCTCAGAATTCCGCTGAAGTTGAAAAATGCTTTATAACTCTAACATTGTTCTCAGAATTCCACTGAAGTTTAAAAATGGTTTGGAACTCTTCCATTGTTCTCGGTATTCCGATGAAGTTTAAAAATGCATTGGAACTCTTCCATTGTTCTGGGAATTATGCTGAAGTTTAAAAATGCTTTGGAACTCTTCCATTGCTCTCGGAATTCTGCTGTAGTTTAAAAATGCATTGGAACTTTTCCATTGTTCTCAGAATTCCGTTGAAGTTTCGCAATGCTTTGGAACTGTTCCATTTTTCTCGGAATTCTGCTAAAGTTTAAAAATGCTTTGGAACTCTTCCATTGTTCTCGGAATTCTGCTGAAGTTTAAAAATGCTTTGGAACTCTTCCATTGTTCTCGGAATTCTGCCGAAGTTTAAAAAAGCTTTGTAACTCTTCCATTATTCTCGAAATTCCGTTGATGTATAATAATGCTTTTGGAACTCTTCCATTGTTCTCGGAATACCGCTGATGTTTAACAATGCTTTTGGAACTCGTTCATTGTTCTCAGAATTCCGCTGAAGTTTAAAAATGGTTTGGAACTCTTCCATTGTTCTCGGAATTCCGCTGTTGTTTAAAAAATATTTGGGACTCTTCCATTGTTCTCGGAATTCCGCTGATGTTTAGCAATGCTTTTAGAACTCTCCCATTGTTCTTGGAATCCTGCTAATGTTTAACAATGCTTTGGAACTCTCCCATTGTTCTCGGAATTCCGATGAAGTTTAAAAATGCATTGGAACACTTCCATTGTTCTGGGAATTATGCTGAAGTTTAAAAATGCTTTGGAACTCTTCCATTGCTCTCGGAATTCTGCTGTAGTTTAAAAATGCATTGGAACTTTTCCATTGTTCTCAGAATTCCGTTGAAGTTTTGCAATGCTTTGGAACTGTTCCATTTTTCTCGAAATTCTGCTAAAGTTTAAAAATGCTTTGGAACTCTTCCATTGTTCTCGGAATTCTGCTGAAGTTTAAAAATGCTTTGGAACTCTTCCATTGTTCTCGGAATTCTGCCGAAGTTTAAAAAAGCTTTGTAAATCTTCCATTATTCTCGAAATTCCGTTGATGTATAATAATGCTTTTGGAACTCTTCCATTGTTCTCGGAATACCGCTGATGTTTAACAATGCTTTTGGAACTCGTTCATTGTTCTCAGAATTCCGCTGAAGTTTAAAAATGGTTTGGAACTCTTCCATTGTTCTCGGAATTCCGCTGTTGTTTAAAAAATATTTGGGACTCTTCCATTGTTCTCGGAATTCCGCTGATGTTTAGCAATGCTTTTAGAACTCTCCCATTGTTCTTGGAATCCTGCTAATGTTTAACAATGCTTTGGAACTCTCCCATTGTTCTCGGAATTCCGATGAAGTTTAAAAATGCATTGGAACACTTCCATTGTTCTGGGAATTATGCTGAAGTTTAAAAATGCTTTGGAACTCTTCCATTGCTCTCGGAATTCTGCTGTAGTTTAAAAATGCATTGGAACTTTTCCATTGTTCTCAGAATTCCGTTGAAGTTTTGCAATGCTTTGGAACTCTTCCGTTGTTCTCGGAATTCTGCTGAAGTTGAAAAATGCTTTGGAACTCTTCCATTGCTCTGGGAATTCTGCTGAAGTTTAAAAATTCTGTGGAACTCTTCCATTGTTCTTGGAATTCTGCTAATGTTTAACAATGCTTTGGAACTCTTCCATTGTACTCGGAAATACACTGTTTAACATTGCTTTGGAACTCTTCCATTGTTCTCTTAATTCCGCTGTAGTTTAAAAATGCTTTGGAACTCTTCCATTGTTTTTAGATTTCCCTAAAGTTTAGCAATGCTTTGGAACTCTTCCATTGTTCTCGGAATTCCGCAAAAGTTTATAAATGCTTTGGAACTCTTCCATTTTTCTCGGAATTCTGATGAAGTTAAAAAAGCTTTGGAATTCTTCCATTGTTCTCGCAATTCCGCTGATGTTTAATAATGCTTTTGGAACTCTTCCATTATTCTCGGAATTCCGCTAATGTTTAACAATGCTTTGAAACTCTTCCATAGTTCTCGGAATTCTGCTGAAGTTTAAAAATGCTTTGGAACTCTTCCATTGTTCTCGGATTTCTGCTGATGTTTTTCAATTCGATGGAAATCTTCCATTGTTCACCAAATTCCACTGAAGTTTAAAAATGTTTTGGAACTCTTCCATTGTTCTCGGAATTCCGCTGAAGATTAACATTGCTTTGGAACTCTTCCATTGTTCTGGGAATTCAGCTGAAGTTTAAAAATGGTTTGGAACTCTTCCAATGTTCTGGGAATTCTGCTGAAGTTTAAAAATGCTTTGGAACTCTTCTATTGTTCTCGGAATTCTGCTGATGTTTAACAATGCTTTGGAATTCTTCCATTATTCAAGGAATTCCGCTGAAGTTTAAAAATGCTTTGGAACTCTTCCATTGTTCTCGGAATTCCGCTGATGTTTAACAAGGCTTTGGAACTCTTCTATTGTTCTCGGAATTCCACTGTAGTTTCAAAATGCTTTGGAACGCTTCCATTGTTTTCAGAATTCCGCTGAAGTTTAACAATGCTTTGGAACTCTTCAATTGTTCTCGGAATTCTGCGGAAGTTTAAAAATGCTTTGGAACTCTTCCATTGTTCTCGGAATTCCGCTGTAGTTTAAAAATGCTTTGTAACTCTTTCATTGTTCTCGGAATTCCGCTGAAATTTAGCCATGCTTTGGAACTCTTCCATTGTTCTCGGAATTCCGCTGATGTTTAATAATGCTTTTGGAACTCTTCCATTGTTCTCGGAATTCCGCTACTGTTTAACAATGCTTTGGAACTCTTCCATTGTTCTCGAAATTCTGCTGAAGTTTAAAAAAGCTTTGGAACCATTCCATTGTTCTCGGAATTCCGCTGATGTTTAATAATGCTTTTAGAACTCTTCCATTGTTCTCGGAATTCCGCTAATGTTTATCAAACCTATGGAACTCTTCCATTGTTCTCGGAATTCTGTTAATGTTTAATAATGCTTTTGGAACTCTTTCATTGTTCTCGGAATTCTGCTGAAGTTCAAAAACGCTTTAGAAATCTTCCCTTGTTCTCGGAATTCTGCTGAAGTTTAACAATGCTTTGGAACTCTTCCGTAATTCTCAGAATTCTGCTGAAGTTTAAAAATGCTTTGGTACTCTTCTATTGACCTCAGAATTCCAATGAAGCTTAAAAATGCTTTGGAACTCTTCAATTTTTCTCAGAATTCCGCTAAAGTTTAAAAATGCTTTGGAACTCCTCCATTGTTCTCGGAATTCTGCTGAAGTTTAAAAATGCTTTGGAACTCTTCCAATGTTCTGGGAATTCAGCTGAAGTTTAGAAATGCTTTGGAACTCTTACTATGTTCTGGGAGTTCTGCTGAAGTTTAAAAATGCTTGGGAACTCTTCCATTGTTCTCGGAATTCCGCTGATGTTTAACAATGCTTTAGAACTCTTTCATTGTTCTTTGAATTACGCTAATGTTTAACAATGCTTTGGAACTCCTCCATTGTTCTCGGAATGCCGCTTAAGTTTAAAAATGCTTTTGGAACTCTTTCATTGTTCTCGGAATTCCGCTGAAGTTTAGCCATGCTTTGGAACTCTTCCATTGTTCTCGGAATTCCGCTGAAGTTTTACAATGCTTTGAAACTCTTCCATTTTTCTCGGAATTCTGCTGAAGTTGAAAAATTGCTTTGGAACACTTCCATTGTTCTCAGAATTCTGCTGAAGTTTAAAAATGCTTTGGAACTCTTCCATTGTCCTCGGAATTCTACTGATGTTTAATAATGCTTTTGGAACTCTTCCATTGTTCTCGGAATACCGCTTATGTTCAACAATGCTTTTGGAACTCTTTCATTGTTCTCGGAATTCCGCTGAAGTTTAGCCATGCTTTGGAACTCTTCCATTGTTCTCGAAATTCTGCTGAAGTTTAAAAAAGCTTTGTAACTCTTCCATTGTTCTCGAAATTCCGCTGATGTCTAATAATGCTTTTGGAACTCTTCCATTGTTCTCAGAATACCGCTGATGTTTAACAATGCTTTTGGAACTCTTTCATTGTTCTCAGAATTCCGCTGAAGTTTAAATATGGTTTGTAACTCTTCCATTGTTCTCGGAATTCCACTGTTGTTTAAAAAAGATTTGGGACTCTTCCATTGTTCTCGAAATTCCGCTGATGTTTCACAATGCTTTTCGAACTCTTCCATTGTTCTCAGAATTCCGCTGAAGTTTAAAAATGCTTTGGAACTCTTCCATTGTTCTCGGAATTCTGCTGAAGTTTAAAAAAGCTTTGTAACTCTTCCATTGTTCTCGAAATTCCGCTGATGTCTAATAATGCTTTTGGAACTCTTCCATTGTTCTCAGAATACCGCTGATGTTTAACAATGCTTTTGGAACTCTTTCATTGTTCTCAGAATTCCGCTGAAGTTTAAATATGGTTTGGAACTCTTCCATTGTTCTCGGAATTCCACTGTTGTTTAAAATAGATTTGGGACTCTTCCATTGTTCTCGAAATTCCGCTGATGTTTCACAATGCTTTTCGAACTCTTCCATTGTTCTCAGAATTCCGCTGAAGTTTAAAAATGCTTTGGAACTCTTCCATTGTCCTCGGAATTCCGCTGATGTTTAATAATGCTTTTGGAACTCTTCCATTGTTCTCGTAATTCCGCTGATGTTTAACAATGCTTTGGAACTCTTCCATTTTTCTCGGAATTCTGCTGAAGATTAAAATTGCTTTGGAACACTTCCATTGTTCTCGGAATTCTGCTGAAGTTTAAAAATGCTTTGGAACTCTTCCATTGTTCTAGGAATTCTACTGATGTTTAATAATGCTTTTGGAACTCTTCCATTGTTCTCGGAATACCGCTTATGTTGAACAATGCTTTTGGAACTCTTTCATTGTTCTCAGAATTCCGCTTAAGTTGAAAAATGCATTAGAACTCTACCATTGTTCTCAGAATTCCACTGAAGTTTAAAAATGGTTTGGAACTCTTCCATTGTTCTCGGAGTTCCGCTGTAGTTTAAAAAAGATTTCGGACTCTTCCATTGTTCTTGGAATTCCGTTGATGTTTAATAATGCTTTTGGAACTCATCCATTGTTCTCGGAATTGTGCTAATGTTTAACAATGCTTTGGAACTCTTCCATTGTTCTCGAAATTCTGCTGAAGTTTAAAAACGCTTTAGAAATCTTCCCTTGTTCTCGGAATTCTGCTGAAGTTTAACAATGCTTTGGATCTCTTCTGTAATTCTCAGAATTCTGCTGAAGTTTAAAAATGCTTTGGTACTCTTCTATTGACCTCAGAATTCCAATGAAGCTTAAAAATGCTTTGGAACTCTTCAATTTTTCTCAGAATTCCGCTAAAGTTTAAAAATGCTTTGGAACTCCTCCATTGTTCTTGGAATTCTGCTGAAGTTTAAAAATGCTTTGGAACTCTTCCAATGTTCTGGGAATTCAGCTGAAGTTTAGAAATGCTTTGGAACTCTTCTATGTTCTGGGAGTTCTGCTGAAGTTTAAAAATGCTTGGGAACTCTTCCATTGTTCTCGGAATTCCGCTGATGTTTAACAATGCTTTAGAACTCTTCCATAGTTCTTGGAATTCCGCTAATGTTTAACAATGCTTTGGAACTCCTCCATTGTTCTCGGAATGCCGCTTTAGTTTAAGAATGCTTTTGGAACTCTTTCATTGTTCTCGGAATTCCGCTGAAGTTTAGCCATGCTTTGGAACTCTTCCTTTGTTCTCGGAATTCCGCTGAAGTTTTACAATGCTTTGAAACTCTTCCATTTTTCTCGGAATTCTGCTGAAGTTTAAAATTGCTTTGGAACACTTCCATTGTTCTCGGAATTCTGCTGAAGTTTAAAAATGCTTTGGAACTCTTCCATTGTTCTCGGAATTCTACTGATGTTTAATAATGCTTTTGGAACTCTTCCATTGTTCTCGGAATACCGCTTATGTTCAACAATGCTTTTGGAACTCTTTCATTGTTTTCAGAATTCCGCTGAAGTTGAAAAATGCTTTAGAACTCTACCATTGTTCTCAGAATTCCACTGAAGTTTAAAAATGGTTTGGAACTCTTCCATTGTTCTCGGAGTTCCGCTGTAGTTTAAAAAAGATTTGGGACTCTTCCTTTGTTCTCGCAATTCCGCTGATGTTTAACAATGCTTTTGGAACTCTCCCATTGTTCTTGGATTTTCGCTAAAGTTTTACAATGCTTTGGAACTCTTCCATTGTTCTCGGAATTCCGATGTAGTTTAAAAATGCATTGGAACTCTTCCATTGTTCTCAGAATTCCGCTGAAGTTTAACAATGCTTTGAAACTCTTCCATTGTTCTGGGAATTCTGCTGAAGTTTAAAAATGCTTTGGAACTCTTCCATTGCTCTCGGAATTCTGCTGTAGTTTAAAAATGCATTGGAACTCTTCCATTGTTCTCAGAATTCCGCTGAAGTTTTACAATGCTTTGGAACTCTTCCATTTTTCTCGGAATTCTGCTAAAGTTTAAAAATGCTTTGGAACTCTTCCATTGTTCTCGGAAATCTGCTGAACTTTAAAAATGCTTTGGAACTCTTCCATTGTTCTCGGAATTCTGCTGAAGTTTAAAAAAGCTTTGTAACTCTTCCATTGTTCTCAAAATTCCGCTGTTGTTTAAAAAAGATTTGGGACTCTTCCATTGTTCTCGGAATTCCGCTGATGTTTAACAATGCTTTTCGAACTCTCCCATTGTTCTTGGAATTCCGCTAATGTTTAAAAATGCTTTGGAACTCTTCCATTGTTCTCGGAATTCTGCTGTTGTTTAAAAAAGATTTGGGACTCTTCCATTGTTCTCGGAATTCCGCTGATGTTTAAAAATGCTTTGGATCTCTTCCGTTGTTCTCGGAATTCTGCGGAAGTTTAAAAATTCTGTGGAACTCTTCCATTGTTCTTGGAATTCCACTAATGTTTAAAAATGCTTTGGAACTCTTCCATTGTTCTCGGAAATACGCTGATGTTTAACAATGCTTTGGAACTCTTCCATTGTTTTCGGATTTCCGCTAAAGTTTAGCAATGCTTTGGAACTCTTCCACTGTTCTCGGAATTCCGCAAAAGTTTATAAATGCTTTGGAACTCTTTCATTGTTCTCGGAATTCTGATGAAGTTTAAAAAAGCTTTGGAACTCTTCCATTGTTCTCGGAATTCCGCTGATGTTTAATAATGCTTTTGGAACTCTTCCATTGTTCTCGGAATTCCGCTACTGTTTAACAATGCTTTGGAACTCTTCCATTGTTCTCGGAATTCCGCTGAAGTTTAAAAATGCTTTGGAACTCTTCCATTGTTCTCGGAATTCTGCTGAAGTTTAAAAAAGCTTTGGAACCATTCCATTGTTCTCGGAATTCCGCTAATATTTAACAATGCTTTGGAACTCTTCCATTGTTCTCGGAATTCCGCTGATGTTTAATAATGCTTTTAGAACTCTTAAATTGTTCTCGGAATTCCGCTAATGTTTAACAATGCTTTGGAACTCATCCATTGTTCTCGGAATTCTGTTGATGTTTAATAATGCTTTTGGAACTCTTCCATTGTGCTTGGAATTCTGCTGAAGTTTAAACATGCTTTGGAACTCTTCCATTGTTCTCGGAATTCCGCTGAAGTTCAAAAACGCTTTAGAAATCTTCCCTTGTTCTCGGAATTCTGCTGAAGTTCAACAATGCTTTGGAACTCTTCCGTAATTCTCAGAATTCTGCTGAAGTTTAAAAATGCTTTGGTACTCTTCTATTGTTCTCAGAATTCCAATGAAGCTTAAAAATGCTTTGGAACTCTTCAGTTTTTCTCAGAATTCCGCTAAAGTTTAAAAATGCTTTGGAACTCCTCCATTGTTCTCGGAATTCTGCTGAAGTTTAAAAATGCTTTGGAACTCTTCCAATGTTCTGGGAATTCTGCTGAAGTTTAAAAATGCTTTGGAACTCTTTCTATGTTCTGGGAGTTCTGCTGAAGTTTAAAAATGCTTGGGAACTCTTCCATTGTTCTGGGAGTTCCGCTAATGTTTAACAATGCTTTTGAACTCCTCCATTGTTCTCGGAATGCCGCTTAAGTTTAAAAATGCTTTTGGAACTCTTTCATTGTTCTCGGAATTCCGAAGAAGTTTAGCCATGCTTTGGAACTCTTACATTGTTCTCGGAATTCCGCTGAAGTTTTACAATGCTTTGAAACTCTCCCATTTTTCTCGGAATTCTGCTGAAGTTTAAAAATGCTTTGGAACACTTCCATTGTTCTCGGAATTCTGCTGAAGTGTAAAAATGCTTTGGAACTCTTCCATTGTTCTTGGAATTCCGCTAATGTTAAACAATGCTTTGGAACTCCTCCATTGTTCTCGGAATTCCGCAAAAGTTTATAAATGCTTTGGAACTCTTTCATTGTTCTCGGAATTCTGATGAAGTTTAAAAAAGCTTTGGAACTCTTCCATAGTTCTTGGAATTCCGCTGATGTTTAATAATGCTTTTGGAACTCATCCATTGTTCTCGGAATTGTGCTAATGTTTAACAATGCTTTGGAACTCTTCCATTGTTCTCGGAATTCCGCTGATGTTTAATAATGCTTTTGAAACTCTTCCATTGTTCTCGGAATTCCTCTATTGTTTAACAATGCTTTGAAACTCTTCTATTGTTCTGGGAATTCTGCTGAAGTTTAAAAATGCTTTGGAACTCTTCAATTGCTATCGGAATTCTGCTGTAGTTTAAAAATGCATTGGAACTCTTCCATTGTTCTCAGAATTCCGCTGAAGTTTTACAATGCTTTGGAACTCTTCCATTTTTCTCGGAATTCTGCTGAAGTTTAACAATGCTTTGGAACTCTTCCATTGTTCTTGGAATTCCGCTGTAGTTTAAAAATGCTTTGGAACTCTTTCATTGTTCTCGGAATTCCGCTGAAATTTAGCCATGCTTTGGAACTCTTCCATTGTTCTCTTAATTCCGCTGAAGTTTAAAAATGCTTTGGAACTCTTCCATTGTTCTCGGAATTCTGCTGAAGTTTAAAAAAGCTTTGGAAATTATACCTTGTTCTCGGAATTCCGCTAATATTTAACAATGCTTTGGAACTCTTCCATTGTTCTCGGAATTCCGCTGATGTTTAATAATGCTTTTGGAACTCATCCATTGTTCTCGGAATTCTGCTAATGTTTAACAATGCTTTGGAACTCCTCCATTGTTCTCGGAATGCCGCTGAAGTTTAAAAATGCTTTTGGAACTCTTTCCTTGTTCTCGGAATTCCGCTGAAGTTTAGCCATGCTTTGGAATTCTTCCATTGTTCTCGGAATTCCGCTGAAGTTTTACAATGCTTTGGAACTCTTCAATTTTTCTCGGAGTTCTGCTGAAGTTTAAAAATGCTTTGGAACACTGCCATTTTCTTGGAATTCTGCTGAAGTTTAAAAATGCTTTGGAACTCTTCCATTGTTCTCGGAATTCTACTGATGTCTAATAATGCTTTTGGAACTCTTCCATTGTTCTCGGAATACCGCTTATGTTTAACAATGCTTTTGGAGCTCTTTCATTGTTCTCAGAATTCCGCTGAAGTTGAAAAATGCTTTAGAACTCTAACATTGTTCTCAGAATTCCACTGAAGTTTAAAAATGGTTTGGAACTCTTCCATTGTTCTCGGTATTCCGATGAAGTTTAAAAATGCATTGGAACTCTTCCATTGTTCTGGGAATTATGCTGAAGTTTAAAAATGCTTTGGAACTCTTCCATTGCTCTCGGAATTCTGCTGTAGTTTAAAAATGCATTGGAACTTTTCCATTGTTCTCGGAATTCTGCCGAAGTTTAAAAAAGCTTTGTAACTCTTCCATTATTCTCGAAATTCCGTTGATGTATAATAATGCTTTTGGAACTCTTCCATTGTTCTCGGAATACCGCTGATGTTCAACAATGCTTTTTGAACTCGTTCATTGTTCTCAGAATTCCGCTGAAGTTTAAAAATGGTTTGGAACTCTTCCATTGTTCTCGGAATTCCGCTGTTGTTTAAAAAATATTTGGGACTCTTCCATTGTTCTCGGAATTCCGCTGATGTTTAGCAATGCTTTTAGAACTCTCCCATTGTTCTTGGAATCCTGCTAATGTTTAACAATGCTTTGGAACTCTCCCATTGTTCTCGGAATTCCGATGAAGTTTAAAAATGCATTGGAACACTTCCATTGTTCTGGGAATTATGCTGAAGTTTAAAAATGCTTTGGAACTCTTCCATTGCTCTCGGAATTCTGCTGTAGTTTAAAAATGCATTGGAACTTTTCCATTGTTCTCAGAATTCCGTTGAAGTTTTGCAATGCTTTGGAACTCTTCCGTTGTTCTCGGAATTCTGCTGAAGTTGAAAAATGCTTTGGAACTCTTCCATTGCTCTGGGAATTCTGCTGAAGTTTAAAAATTCTGTGGAACTCTTCCATTGTTCTTGGAATTCTGCTAATGTTTAACAATGCTTTGGAACTCTTCCATTGTACTCGGAAATACACTGATGTTTAACATTGCTTTGGAACTCTTCCATTGTTCTCTTAATTCCGCTGTAGTTTAAAAATGCTTTGGAACTCTTCCATTGTTTTTAGATTTCCGCTAAAGTTTAGCAATGCTTTGGAACTCTTCCATTGTTCTCGGAATTCCGCAAAAGTTTATAAATGCTTTGGAACTCTTCCATTTTTCTCGGAATTCTGATGAAGTTAAAAAAGCTTTGGAATTCTTCCATTGTTCTCGCAATTCCGCTGATGTTTAATAATGCTTTTGGAACTCTTCCATTATTCTCGGAATTCCGCTAATGTTTAACAATGCTTTGAAACTCTTCCTTTGATCTCGGAATTCTGTTGATGTTTAATAATTCTTTTGGAACTCTTCCATAGTTCTCGGAATTCTGCTGAAGTTTAAAAATGCTTTGGAACTCTTCCATTGTTCTCGGATTTCTGCTGATGTTTTTCAATTCGATGGAAATCTTCCATTGTTCACCAAATTCCACTGAAGTTTAAACATGCTTTGGAACTCTTCCATTATTCTCGGAATTCCGCTGAAGTTCAAAAACGCTTTAGAAATCTTCCCTTGTTCTCGGAATTCTGCTGAAGTTCAACAATGCTTTGGAACTCTTCCGTAATTCTCAGAATTCTGCTGAAGTTTAAAAATGCTTTGGTACTCTTCTATTGTTCTCAGAATTCCAATGAAGCTTAAAAATGCTTTGGAACTCTTCAATTTTTCTCAGAATTCCGCTAAAGTTTAAAAATGCTTTGGAACTCCTCCATTGTTCTCGGAATTCTGCTGAAGTTTAAAAATGCTTTGGAACTCTTCCAATGTTCTGGGAATTCAGCTGAAGTTTAGAAATGCTTTGGAACTCTTACTATGTTCTGGGAGTTCTGCTGAAGTTTAAAAATGCTTGGGAACTCTTCCATTGTTCTCGGAATTCCGCTGATGTTTAACAATGCTTTAGAACTCTTCCATTGTTCTTGGAATTCCGCTAATGTTTAACAATGCTTTGGAACTCCTCCATTGTTCTCGGAATGCCGCTTAAGTTTAAAAATGCTTTTGGAACTCTTTCATTGTTCTCGGAATTCCGCTGAAGTTTAGCCATGCTTTGGAACTCTTCCATTGTTCTCGGAATTCCGCTGAAGTTTTACAATGCTTTGAAACTCTTCCATTTTTCTCGGAATTCTGCTGAAGTTTAAAATTGCTTTGGAACACTTCCATTGTTCTCAGAATTCTGCTGAAGTTTAAAAATGCTTTGGAACTCTTCCATTGTTCTCGGAATTCTACTGATGTTTAATAATGCTTTTGGAACTCTTCCATTGTTCTCGGAATACCGCTTATGTTCAACAATGCTTTTGGAACTCTTTCATTGTTCTCGGAATTCCGCTGAAGTTTAGCCATGCTTTGGAACTCTTCCATTGTTCTCGGAATTCTGCTGAAGTTTAAAAAAGCTTTGTAACTCTTCCATTGTTCTCGAAATTCCGCTGATGTCTAATAATGCTTTTGGAACTCTTCCATTGTTCTCAGAATACCGCTGATGTTTAACAATGCTTTTGGAACTCTTTCATTGTTCTCAGAATTCCGCTGAAGTTTAAATATGGTTTGTAACTCTTCCATTGTTCTCGGAATTCCACTGTTGTTTAAAAAAGATTTGGGACTCTTCCATTGTTCTCGAAATTCCGCTGATGTTTCACAATGCTTTTCGAACTCTTCCATTGTTCTCAGAATTCCGCTGAAGTTTAAAAATGCTTTGGAACTCTTCCATTGTTCTCGGAATTCTGCTGAAGTTTAAAAAAGCTTTGTAACTCTTCCATTGTTCTCGAAATTCCGCTGATGTCTAATAATGCTTTTGGAACTCTTCCATTGTTCTCAGAATACCGCTGATGTTTAACAATGCTTTTGGAACTCTTTCATTGTTCTCAGAATTCCGCTGAAGTTTAAATATGGTTTGGAACTCTTCCATTGTTCTCGGAATTCCACTGTTGTTTAAAAAAGATTTGGGACTCTTCCATTGTTCTCGAAATTCCGCTGATGTTTCACAATGCTTTTCGAACTCTTCCATTGTTCTCAGAATTCCGCTGAAGTTTAAAAATGCTTTGGAACTCTTCCATTGTCCTCGGAATTCCGCTGATGTTTAATAATGCTTTTGGAACTCTTCCATTGTTCTCGTAATTCCGCTGATGTTTAACAATGCTTTGGAAATCTTCCATTGTTCTCGTAATTCCGCTGATGTTTAACAATGCTTTGGAACTCTTCCATTGCTCTGGGAATTCTGGTAAAGTTTAAAAATGCTTTGGAACTCTTCCATTGTTCTCTGAATTCCGCTGATGTTTATCAAACCTATGGAAGTCTTTCATTGTTCTCGGAATTCTGTTGATGTTTAGTAATGCTTTTGGAACTCTTCCATTGTTCTCGGAATTCTGCTGAAGTTTAAAAATGCTTTAGAAATCTTCCCTTGTTCTCGGAATACTGCTGAAGTTTAACAATGCTTTGGAACTCTTCCATAATTCTCAGAAATCTGCTGAAGTTTAAAAATGCTTTGGTACTCTTCCATTGTTCTCAGAATTCCAATGAAGCTTAAAAATGCTTTGGAACTCTTCAATTTTTCTCAGAATTCCGCTAAAGTTTAAAAATGCTTTGGAACTCCTCCATTGTTCTCGGAATTCTGCTGAAGTTTAAAAATGCTTTGGAACTCTTCCAATGTTCTGGGAATTCAGCTGAAGTTTAAAAATGCTTTTGAACTCTTCCATTTTTCTCGGAATTCTGCTGAAGTTTAACAATGCTTTGGAACTCTTCCATTGTTCTTGGAATTCCGCTGTAGTTTAAAAATGATTTGGAACTCTTTCATTGTTCTCGGAATTCCGCTGAAATTTAGCCATGCTTTGGAACTCTTCCATTGTTCTCTTAATTCCGCTGAAGTTTAAAAATGCTTTGGAACTCTTCCATTGTTCTCGGAATTCTGCTGAAGTTTAAAAAAGCTTTGGAAATTATACCTTGTTCTCGGAATTCCGCTAATATTTAACAATGCTTTGGAACTCTTCCATTGTTCTCGGAATTCCGCTGATGTTTAATAATGCTTTTGGAACTCATCCATTGTTCTCGGAATTCTGCTAATGTTTAACAATGCTTTGGAACTCCTCCATTGTTCTCGGAATGCCGCTGAAGTTTAAAAATGCTTTTGGAACTCTTTCATTGTTCTCGGAATTCCGCTGAAGTTTAGCCATGCTTTGGAACTCTTCCATTGTTCTCGGAATTCCGCTGAAGTTTTACAATGCTTTGGAACTCTTCAATTTTTCTCGGAGTTCTGCTGAAGTTTAAAAATGCTTTGGAACACTGCCATTTTCTTGGAATTCTGCTGAAGTTTAAAAATGCTTTGGAACTCTTCCATTGTTCTCGGAATTCTACTGATGTCTAATAATGCTTTTGGAACTCTTCCATTGTTCTCGGAATACTGCTTATGTTTAACAATGCTTTTAGAGCTCTTTCATTGTTCTCAGAATTCCGCTGAAGTTGAAAAATGCTTTAGAACTCTACCATTGTTCTCAGAATTCCACTGAAGTTTAAAAATGGTTTGGAACTCTTCCATTGTTCTCGGTATTCCGATGAAGTTTAAAAATGCATTGGAACTCTTCCATTGTTCTGGGAATTATGCTGAAGTTTAAAAATGCTTTGGAACTCTTCCATTGCTCTCGGAATTCTGCTGTAGTTTAAAAATGCATTGGAACTTTTCCATTGTTCTCAGAATTCCGTTGAAGTTTTGCAATGCTTTGGAACTTTTCCATTTTTCTCGGAATTCTGCTAAAGTTTAAAAATGCTTTGGAACTCTTCCATTGTTCTCGGAATTCCGCTACTGTTTAACAATGCTTTGTAACTCTTCCATTGTTCTCGGAATTCCGCTGAAGTTTAAAAATGCTTTGGAACTCTTCCATTGTTCTCGGAATTCTGCTGAAGTTTAAAAAAGCTTTGGAACCATTCCATTGTTCTCGGAATTCCGCTAATATTTAACAATGCTTTGGAACTCTTCCATTGTTCTCGGAATTCCGCTGATGTTTAATAATGCTTTTAGAACTCTTAAATTGTTCTCGGAATTCCGCTAATGTTTAACAATGCTTTGGAACTCATCCATTGTTCTCGGAATTCTGTTGATGTTTAATAATGCTTTTGGAACTCTTCCATTGTGCTTGGAATTCTGCTGAAGTTTAAACATGCTTTGGAACTCTTCCATTGTTCTCGGAATTCCGCTGATGTTTATCAAACCTATGGAACTCTTCCATTGTTCTCGGAATTCTGTTAATGTTTAATAATGCTTTTGGAACTCTTTCATTGTTCTCGGAATTCTGCTGAACTTCAAAAACTCTTTAGAAATCTTCCCTTGTTCTCGGAATTCTGCTGAAGTTCAACAATGCTTTGGAACTCTTCCGTAATTCTCAGAATTCTGCTGAAGTTTAAAAATGCTTTGGTACTCTTCTATTGTTCTCAGAATTCCAATGAAGCTTAAAAATGCTTTGGAACTCTTCAATTTTTCTCAGAATTCCGCTAAAGTTTAAAAATGCTTTGGAACTCCTCCATTGTTCTCGGAATTCTGCTGAAGTTTAAAAATGCTTTGGAACTCTTCCAATGTTCTGGGAATTCTGCTGAAGTTTAAAAATGCTTTGGAACTCTTTCTATGTTCTGGGAGTTCTGCTGAAGTTTAAAAATGCTTGGGAACTCTTCCATTGTTCTGGGAGTTCCGCTAATGTTTAACAATGCTTTTGAACTCCTCCATTGTTCTCGGAATGCCGCTTAAGTTTAAAAATGCTTTTGGAACTCTTTCATTGTTCTCGGAATTCCGCTGAAGTTTAGCCATGCTTTGGAACTCTTCCATTGTTCTCGGAATTCCGCTGAAGTTTTACAATGCTTTGAAACTCTTCCATTTTTCTCGGAATTCTGCTGAAGTTTAAAATTGCTTTGGAACACTTCCATTGTTCTCAGAATTCTGCTGAAGTTTAAAAATGCTTTGGAACTCTTCCATTGTTCTCGGAATTCTACTGATGTTTAATAATGCTTTTGGAACTCTTCCATTGTTCTCGAAATTCCGCTGATGTTTCACAATGCTTTTCGAACTCTTCCATTGTTCTCAGAATTCCGCTGAAGTTTAAAAATGCTTTGGAACTCTTCCATGTCCTCGGAATTCCGCTGATGTTTAATAATGCTTTTGGAACTCTTCCATTGTTCTCGTAATTCCGCTGATGTTTAACAATGCTTTGGAACTCTTCCATTGTTCTCGTAATTCCGCTGATGTTTAACAATGCTTTGGAACTCTTCCATTGTTCTGGGAATTCTGGTAAAGTTTAAAAATGCTTTGGAACTCTTCCATTGTTCTCTGAATTCCGCTGATGTTTATCAAACCTATGGAAGTCTTTCATTGTTCTCGGAATTCTGTTGATGTTTAGTAATGCTTTTGGAACTCTTCCATTGTTCTCGGAATTCTACTGAAGTTTAAAAATGCTTTAGAAATCTTCCCTTGTTCTCGGAATACTGCTGAAGTTTAACAATGCTTTGGAACTCTTCCATAATTCTCAGAAATCTGCTGAAGTTTAAAAATGCTTTGGTACTCTTCCATTGTTCTCAGAATTCCAATGAAGCTTAAAAATGCTTTGGAACTCTTCAATTTTTCTCAGAATTCCGCTAAAGTTTAAAAATGCTTTGGAACTCCTCCATTGTTCTCGGAATTCTGCTGAAGTTTAAAAATGCTTTGGAACTCTTCCAATGTTCTGGGAATTCAGCTGAAGTTTAAAAATGCTTTTGAACTCTTCCATTTTTCTCGGAATTCTGCTGAAGTTTAACAATGCTTTGGAACTCTTCCATTGTTCTTGGAATTCCGCTGTAGTTTAAAAATGATTTGGAACTCTTTCATTGTTCTCGGAATTCCGCTGAAATTTAGCCATGCTTTGGAACTCTTCCATTGTTCTCTTAATTCCGCTGAAGTTTAAAAATGCTTTGGAACTCTTCCATTGTTCTCGGAATTCTGCTGAAGTTTAAAAAAGCTTTGGAAATTATACCTTGTTCTCGGAATTCCGCTAATATTTAACAATGCTTTGGAACTCTTCCATTGTTCTCGGAATTCCGCTGATGTTTAATAATGCTTTTGGAACTCATCCATTGTTCTCGGAATTCTGCTAATGTTTAACAATGCTTTGGAACTCCTCCATTGTTCTCGGAATGCCGCTGAAGTTTAAAAATGCTTTTGGAACTCTTTCATTGTTCTCGGAATTCCGCTGAAGTTTAGCCATGCTTTGGAACTCTTCCATTGTTCTCGGAATTCCGCTGAAGTTTTACAATGCTTTGGAACTCTTCAATTTTTCTCGGAGTTCTGCTGAAGTTTAAAAATGCTTTGGAACACTGCCATTTTCTTGGAATTCTGCTGAAGTTTAAAAATGCTTTGGAACTCTTCCATTGTTCTCGGAATTCTACTGATGTCTAATAATGCTTTTGGAACTCTTCCATTGTTCTCGGAATACCGCTTATGTTTAACAATGCTTTTGGAGCTCTTTCATTGTTCTCAGAATTCCGCTGAAGTTGAAAAATGCTTTAGAACTCTACCATTGTTCTCAGAATTCCACTGAAGTTTAAAAATGGTTTGGAACTCTTCCATTCTTCTCGGTATTCCGATGAAGTTTAAAAATGCATTGGAACTCTTCCATTGTTCTGGGAATTATGCTGAAGTTTAAAAATGCTTTGGAACTCTTCCATTGCTCTCGGAATTCTGCTGTAGTTTAAAAATGCATTGGAACTTTTAAATTGTTCTCAGAATTCCGTTGAAGTTTTGCAATCCTTTGGAACTCTTCCATTTTTCTCGGAATTCTGCTAAAGTTTAAAAATGCTTTGGAACTCTTCCATTGTTCTCGGAATTCCGCTACTGTTTAACAATGCTTTGTAACTCTTCCATTGTTCTCGGAATTCCGCTGAAGTTTAAAAATGCTTTGGAACTCTTCCATTGTTCTCGGAATTCTGCTGAAGTTTAAAAAAGCTTTGGAACCATTCCATTGTTCTCGGAATTCCGCTAATATTTAACAATGCTTTGGAACTCTTCCATTGTTCTCGGAATTCCGCTGATGTTTAATAATGCTTTTAGAACTCTTAAATTGTTCTCGGAATTCCGCTAATGTTTAACAATGCTTTGGAACTCATCCATTGTTCTCGGAATTCTGTTGATGTTTAATAATGCTTTTGGAACTCTTCCATTGTGCTTGGAATTCTGCTGAAGTTTAAACATGCTTTGGAACTCTTCCATTGTTCTCGGAATTCCGCTGATGTTTATCAAACCTATGGAACTCTTCCATTGTTCTCGGAATTCTGTTAATGTTTAATAATGCTTTTGGAACTCTTTCATTGTTCTCGGAATTCTGCTGAACTTCAAAAACTCTTTAGAAATCTTCCCTTGTTCTCGGAATTCTGCTGAAGTTCAACAATGCTTTGGAACTCTTCCGTAATTCTCAGAATTCTGCTGAAGTTTAAAAATGCTTTGGTACTCTTCTATTGTTCTCAGAATTCCAATGAAGCTTAAAAATGCTTTGGAACTCTTCAATTTTTCTCAGAATTCCGCTAAAGTTTAAAAATGCTTTGGAACTCCTCCATTGTTCTCGGAATTCTGCTGAAGTTTAAAAATGCTTTGGAACTCTTCCAATGTTCTGGGAATTCTGCTGAAGTTTAAAAATGCTTTGGAACTCTTTCTATGTTCTGGGAGTTCTGCTGAAGTTTAAAAATGCTTGGGAACTCTTCCATTGTTCTGGGAGTTCCGCTAATGTTTAACAATGCTTTTGAACTCCTCCATTGTTCTCGGAATGCCGCTTAAGTTTAAAAATGCTTTTGGAACTCTTTCATTGTTCTCGGAATTCCGCTGAAGTTTAGCCATGCTTTGGAACTCTTCCATTGTTCTCGGAATTCCGCTGAAGTTTTACAATGCTTTGAAACTCTTCCATTTTTCTCGGAATTCTGCTGAAGTTTAAAATTGCTTTGGAACACTTCCATTGTTCTCAGAATTCTGCTGAAGTTTAAAAATGCTTTGGAACTCTTCCATTGTTCTCGGAATTCTACTGATGTTTAATAATGCTTTTGGAACTCTTCCATTGTTCTCGAAATTCCGCTGATGTTTCACAATGCTTTTCGAACTCTTCCATTGTTCTCAGAATTCCGCTGAAGTTTAAAAATGCTTTGGAACTCTTCCATTGTCCTCGGAATTCCGCTGATGTTTAATAATGCTTTTGGAACTCTTCCATTGTTCTCGTAATTCCGCTGATGTTTAACAATGCTTTGGAACTCTTCCATTGTTCTCGTAATTCCGCTGATGTTTAACAATGCTTTGGAACTCTTCCATTGTTCTGGGAATTCTGGTAAAGTTTAAAAATGCTTTGGAACTCTTCCATTGTTCTCTGAATTCCGCTGATGTTTATCAAACCTATGGAAGTCTTTCATTGTTCTCGGAATTCTGTTGATGTTTAGTAATGCTTTTGGAACTCTTCCATTGTTCTCGGAATTCTACTGAAGTTTAAAAATGCTTTAGAAATCTTCCCTTGTTCTCGGAATACTGCTGAAGTTTAACAATGCTTTGGAACTCTTCCATAATTCTCAGAAATCTGCTGAAGTTTAAAAATGCTTTGGTACTCTTCCATTGTTCTCAGAATTCCAATGAAGCTTAAAAATGCTTTGGAACTCTTCAATTTTTCTCAGAATTCCGCTAAAGTTTAAAAATGCTTTGGAACTCCTCCATTGTTCTCGGAATTCTGCTGAAGTTTAAAAATGCTTTGGAACTCTTCCAATGTTCTGGGAATTCAGCTGAAGTTTAAAAATGCTTTTGAACTCTTCCATTTTTCTCGGAATTCTGCTGAAGTTTAACAATGCTTTGGAACTCTTCCATTGTTCTTGGAATTCCGCTGTAGTTTAAAAATGATTTGGAACTCTTTCATTGTTCTCGGAATTCCGCTGAAATTTAGCCATGCTTTGGAACTCTTCCATTGTTCTCTTAATTCCGCTGAAGTTTAAAAATGCTTTGGAACTCTTCCATTGTTCTCGGAATTCTGCTGAAGTTTAAAAAAGCTTTGGAAATTATACCTTGTTCTCGGAATTCCGCTAATATTTAACAATGCTTTGGAACTCTTCCATTGTTCTCGGAATTCCGCTGATGTTTAATAATGCTTTTGGAACTCATCCATTGTTCTCGGAATTCTGCTAATGTTTAACAATGCTTTGGAACTCCTCCATTGTTCTCGGAATGCCGCTGAAGTTTAAAAATGCTTTTGGAACTCTTTCATTGTTCTCGGAATTCCGCTGAAGTTTAGCCATGCTTTGGAACTCTTCCATTGTTCTCGGAATTCCGCTGAAGTTTTACAATGCTTTGGAACTCTTCAATTTTTCTCGGAGTTCTGCTGAAGTTTAAAAATGCTTTGGAACACTGCCATTTTCTTGGAATTCTGCTGAAGTTTAAAAATGCTTTGGAACTCTTCCATTGTTCTCGGAATTCTACTGATGTCTAATAATGCTTTTGGAACTCTTCCATTGTTCTCGGAATACCGCTTATGTTTAACAATGCTTTTGGAGCTCTTTCATTGTTCTCAGAATTCCGCTGAAGTTGAAAAATGCTTTAGAACTCTACCATTGTTCTCAGAATTCCACTGAAGTTTAAAAATGGTTTGGAACTCTTCCATTCTTCTCGGTATTCCGATGAAGTTTAAAAATGCATTGGAACTCTTCCATTGTTCTGGGAATTATGCTGAAGTTTAAAAATGCTTTGGAACTCTTCCATTGCTCTCGGAATTCTGCTGTAGTTTAAAAATGCATTGGAACACTTCCATTGTTCTCAGAATTCTGCTGAAGTTTAAAAATGCTTTGGAACTCTTCCATTGTTCTCGGAATTCTACTGATGTTTAATAATGCTTTTGGAACTCTTCCATTGTTCTCGGAATACCGCTTATGTTCAACAATGCTTTTGGAACTCTTTCATTGTTCTCGGAATTCCGCTGAAGTTTAGCCATGCTTTGGAACTCTTCCATTGTTCTCGGAATTCTGCTGAAGTTTAAAAAAGCTTTGTAACTCTTCCATTGTTCTCGAAATTCCGCTGATGTCTAATAATGCTTTTGGAACTCTTCCATTGTTCTCAGAATACCGCTGATGTTTAACAATGCTTTTGGAACTCTTTCATTGTTCTCAGAATTCCGCTGAAGTTTAAATATGGTTTGTAACTCTTCCATTGTTCTCGGAATTCCACTGTTGTTTAAAAAAGATTTGGGACTCTTCCATTGTTCTCGAAATTCCGCTGATGTTTCACAATGCTTTTCGAACTCTTCCATTGTTCTCAGAATTCCGCTGAAGTTTAAAAATGCTTTGGAACTCTTCCATTGTTCTCGGAATTCTGCTGAAGTTTAAAAAAGCTTTGTAACTCTTCCATTGTTCTCGAAATTCCGCTGATGTCTAATAATGCTTTTGGAACTCTTCCATTGTTCTCAGAATACCGCTGATGTTTAACAATGCTTTTGGAACTCTTTCATTGTTCTCAGAATTCCGCTGAAGTTTAAATATGGTTTGGAACTCTTCCATTGTTCTCGGAATTCCACTGTTGTTTAAAAAAGATTTGGGACTCTTCCAATGTTCTGGGAATTCAGCTGAAGTTTAAAAATGCTTTTGAACTCTTCCATTTTTCTCGGAATTCTGCTGAAGTTTAACAATGCTTTGGAACTCTTCCATTGTTCTTGGAATTCCGCTGTAGTTTAAAAATGATTTGGAACTCTTTCATTGTTCTCGGAATTCCGCTGAAATTTAGCCATGCTTTGGAACTCTTCCATTGTTCTCTTAATTCCGCTGAAGTTTAAAAATGCTTTGGAACTCTTCCATTGTTCTCGGAATTCTGCTGAAGTTTAAAAAAGCTTTGGAAATTATACCTTGTTCTCGGAATTCCGCTAATATTTAACAATGCTTTGGAACTCTTCCATTGTTCTCGGAATTCCGCTGATGTTTAATAATGCTTTTGGAACTCATCCATTGTTCTCGGAATTCTGCTAATGTTTAACAATGCTTTGGAACTCCTCCATTGTTCTCGGAATGCCGCTGAAGTTTAAAAATGCTTTTGGAACTCTTTCATTGTTCTCGGAATTCCGCTGAAGTTTAGCCATGCTTTGGAACTCTTCCATTGTTCTCGGAATTCCGCTGAAGTTGAAAAATGCTTTAGAACTCTACCATTTTCTTGGAATTCTGCTGAAGTTTAAAAATGCTTTGGAACTCTTCCATTGTTCTCGGAATTCTACTGATGTCTAATAATGCTTTTGGAACTCTTCCATTGTTCTCGGAATACCGCTTATGTTTAACAATGCTTTTGGAGCTCTTTCATTGTTCTCAGAATTCCGCTGAAGTTGAAAAATGCTTTAGAACTCTACCATTGTTCTCAGAATTCCACTGAAGTTTAAAAATGGTTTGGAACTCTTCCATTGTTCTCGGTATTCCGATGAAGTTTAAAAATGCATTGGAACTCTTCCATTGTTCTGGGAATTATGCTGAAGTTTAAAAATGCTTTGGAACTCTTCCATTGCTCTCGGAATTCTGCTGTAGTTTAAAAATGCATTGGAACTTTTCCATTGTTCTCAGAATTCCGTTGAAGTTTTGCAATGCTTTGGAACTCTTCCATTTTTCTCGGAATTCTGCTAAAGTTTAAAAATGCTTTGGAACTCTTCCATTGTTCTCGGAATTCCGCTACTGTTTAACAATGCTTTGTAACTCTTCCATTGTTCTCGGAATTCCGCTGAAGTTTAAAAATGCTTTGGAACTCTTCCATTGTTCTCGGAATTCTGCTGAAGTTTAAAAAAGCTTTGGAACCATTCCATTGTTCTCGGAATTCCGCTAATATTTAACAATGCTTTGGAACTCTTCCATTGTTCTCGGAATTCCGCTGATGTTTAATAATGCTTTTACAACTCTTAAATTGTTCTCGGAATTCCGCTAATGTTTAACAATGCTTTGGAACTCATCCATTGTTCTCGGAATTCTGTTGATGTTTTATAATGCTTTTGGAACTCTTCCATTGTGCTTGGAATTCTGCTGAAGTTTAAACATGCTTTGGAACTCTTCCATTGTTCTCGGAATTCCGCTGATGTTTATCAAACCTATGGAACTCTTCCATTGTTCTCGGAATTCTGTTAATGTTTAATAATGCTTTTGGAACTCTTTCATTGTTCTCGGAATTCTGCTGAACTTCAAAAACTCTTTAGAAATCTTCCCTTGTTCTCGGAATTCTGCTGAAGTTCAACAATGCTTTGGAACTTTTCCGTAATTCTCAGAATTCTGCTGAAGTTTAAAAATGCTTTGGTACTCTTCTATTGTTCTCAGAATTCCAATGAAGCTTAAAAATGCTTTGGAACTCTTCAATTTTTCTCAGAATTCCGCTAAAGTTTAAAAATGCTTTGGAACTCCTCCATTGTTCTCGGAATTCTGCTAAAGTTTAAAAATGCTTTGGAACTCTTCCAATGTTCTGGGAATTCTGCTGAAGTTTAAAAATGCTTTGGAACTCTTTCTATGTTCTGGGAGTTCTGCTGAAGTTTAAAAATGCTTGGGAACTCTTCCATTGTTCTGGGAGTTCCGCTAATGTTTAACAATGCTTTTGAACTCCTCCATTGTTCTCGGAATGCCGCTTAAGTTTAAAAATGCTTTTGGAACTCTTTCATTGTTCTCGGAATTCTGCTGAAGTTTAGCCATGCTTTGGAACTCTTCCATTGTTCTCGGAATTCCGCTGAAGTTTTACAATGCTTTGAAACTCTTCCATTTTTCTCGGAATTCTGCTGAAGTTTAAAATTGCTTTGGAACACATCCATTGTTCTCAGAATTCTGCTGAAGTTTAAAAATGCTTTGGAACTCTTCCATTGTTCTCGGAATTCTACTGATGTTTAATAATGCTTTTGGAACTCTTCCATTGTTCTCGGAATACCGCTTATGTTCAACAATGCTTTTGGAACTCTTTCATTGTTCTCGGAATTCCGCTGAAGTTTAGCCATGCTTTGGAACTCTTCCATTGTTCTCGGAATTCTGCTGAAGTTTAAAAAAGCTTTGTAACTCTTCCATTGTTCTCGAAATTCCGCTGATGTCTAATAATGCTTTTGGAACTCTTCCATTGTTCTCAGAATACCGCTGATGTTTAACAATGCTTTTGGAACTCTTTCATTGTTCTCAGAATTCCGCTGAAGTTTAAATATGGTTTGTAACTCTTCCATTGTTCTCGGAATTCCACTGTTGTTTAAAAAAGATTTGGGACTCTTAAATTGTTCTCGAAATTCCGCTGATGTTTCACAATGCTTTTCGAACTCTTCCATTGTTCTCAGAATTCCGCTGAAGTTTAAAAATGCTTTGGAACTCTTCCATTGTTCTCGGAATTCTGCTGAAGTTTAAAAAAGCTTTGTAACTCTTCCATTGTTCTCGAAATTCCGCTGATGTCTAATAATGCTTTTGGAACTCTTCCATTGTTCTCAGAATACCGCTGATGTTTAACAATGCTTTTGGAACTCTTTCATTGTTCTCAGAATTCCGCTGAAGTTTAAATATGGTTTGGAACTCTTCCATTGTTCTCGGAATTCCACTGTTGTTTAAAAAAGATTTGGGACTCTTCCAATGTTCTGGGAATTCAGCTGAAGTTTAAAAATGCTTTTGAACTCTTCCATTTTTCTCGGAATTCTGCTGAAGTTTAACAATGCTTTGGAACTCTTCCATTGTTCTTGGAATTCCGCTGTAGTTTAAAAATGATTTGGAACTCTTTCATTGTTCTCGGAATTCCGCTGAAATTTAGCCATGCTTTGGAACTCTTCCATTGTTCTCTTAATTCCGCTGAAGTTTAAAAATGCTTTGGAACTCTTCCATTGTTCTCGGAATTCTGCTGAAGTTTAAAAAAGCTTTGGAAATTATACCTTGTTCTCGGAATTCCGCTAATATTTAACAATGCTTTGGAACTCTTCCATTGTTCTCGGAATTCCGCTGATGTTTAATAATGCTTTTGGAACTCATCCATTGTTCTCGGAATTCTGCTAATGTTTAACAATGCTTTGGAACTCCTCCATTGTTCTCGGAATGCCGCTGAAGTTTAAAAATGCTTTTGGAACTCTTTCATTGTTCTCGGAATTCCGCTGAAGTTTAGCCATGCTTTGGAACTCTTCCATTGTTCTCGGAATTCCGCTGAAGTTGAAAAATGCTTTAGAACTCTACCATTTTCTTGGAATTCTGCTGAAGTTTAAAAATGCTTTGGAACTCTTCCATTGTTCTCGGAATTCTACTGATGTCTAATAATGCTTTTGGAACTCTTCCATTGTTCTCGGAATACCGCTTATGTTTAACAATGCTTTTGGAGCTCTTTCATTGTTCTCAGAATTCCGCTGAAGTTGAAAAATGCTTTAGAACTCTACCATTGTTCTCAGAATTCCACTGAAGTTTAAAAATGGTTTGGAACTCTTCCATTGTTCTCGGTATTCCGATGAAGTTTAAAAATGCATTGGAACTCTTCCATTGTTCTGGGAATTATGCTGAAGTTTAAAAATGCTTTGGAACTCTTCCATTGCTCTCGGAATTCTGCTGTAGTTTAAAAATGCATTGGAACTTTTCCATTGTTCTCAGAATTCCGTTGAAGTTTTGCAATGCTTTGGAACTCTTCCATTTTTCTCGGAATTCTGCTAAAGTTTAAAAATGCTTTGGAACTCTTCCATTGTTCTCGGAATTCCGCTACTGTTTAACAATGCTTTGTAACTCTTCCATTGTTCTCGGAATTCCGCTGAAGTTTAAAAATGCTTTGGAACTCTTCCATTGTTCTCGGAATTCTGCTGAAGTTTAAAAAAGCTTTGGAACCATTCCATTGTTCTCGGAATTCCGCTAATATTTAACAATGCTTTGGAACTCTTCCATTGTTCTCGGAATTCCGCTGATGTTTAATAATGCTTTTAGAACTCTTAAATTGTTCTCGGAATTCCGCTAATGTTTAACAATGCTTTGGAACTCATCCATTGTTCTCGGAATTCTGTTGATGTTTAATAATGCTTTTGGAACTCTTCCATTGTGCTTGGAATTCTGCTGAAGTTTAAACATGCTTTGGAACTCTTCCATTGTTCTCGGAATTCCGCTGATGTTTATCAAACCTATGGAACTCTTCCATTGTTCTCGGAATTCTGTTAATGTTTAATAATGCTTTTGGAACTCTTTCATTGTTCTCGGAATTCGGCTGAACTTCAAAAACTCTTTAGAAATCTTCCCTTGTTCTCGGAATTCTGCTGAAGTTCAACAATGCTTTGGAACTCTTCCGTAATTCTCAGAATTCTGCTGAAGTTTAAAAATGCTTTGGTACTCTTCTATTGTTCTCAGAATTCCAATGAAGCTTAAAAATGCTTTGGAACTCTTCAATTTTTCTCAGAATTCCGCTAAAGTTTAAAAATGCTTTGGAACTCCTCCATTGTTCTCGGAATTCTGCTGAAGTTTAAAAATGCTTTGGAACTCTTCCAATGTTCTGGGAATTCTGCTGAAGTTTAAAAATGCTTGGGAACTCTTCCATTGTTCTGGGAGTTCCGCTAATGTTTAACAATGCTTTTGAACTCCTCCATTGTTCTCGGAATGCCGCTTAAGTTTAAAAATGCTTTTGGAACTCTTTCATTGTTCTCGGAATTCCGCTGAAGTTTAGCCATGCTTTGGAACTCTTACATTGTTCTCGGAATTCCGCTGAAGTTTTACAATGCTTTGAAACTCTCCCATTTTTCTCGTAATTCCGCTGATGTTTAACAATGCTTTGGAACTCTTCCATTGTTCTGGGAATTCTGGTAAAGTTTAAAAATGCTTTGGAACTCTTCCATTGTTCTCTGAATTCCGCTGATGTTTATCAAACCTATGGAAGTCTTTCATTGTTCTCAGAATTCTGTTGATGTTTAGTAATGCTTTTGGAACTCTTCCATTGTTCTCTGAATTCTGCTGAAGTTTAAAAATGCTTTAGAAATCTTCCCTTGTTCTCGGAATACTGCTGAAGTTTAACAATGCTTTGGAACTCTTCCATAATTCTCAGAAATCTGCTGAAGTTTAAAAATGCTTTGGTACTCTTCCATTGTTCTCAGAATTCCAATGAAGCTTAAAAATGCTTTGGAACTCCTCCATTGTTCTCGGAATTCTGCTGAAGTTTAAAAATGCTTTGGAACTCTTCCAATGTTCTGGGAATTCAGCTGAAGTTTAAAAATGCTTTTGAACTCTTCCATTTTTCTCGGAATTCTGCTGAAGTTTAACAATGCTTTGGAACTCTTCCATTGTTCTTGGAATTCCGCTGTAGTTTAAAAATGCTTTGGAACTCTTCCATTGTTCTCTTAATTCCACTGAAGTTTAAAAATGCTTTGGAACTCTTCCATTGTTCTCGGAATTCTGCTGAAGTTTAAAAAAGCTTTGGAAATTATACCTTGTTCTCGGAATTCCGCTAATATTTAACAATGCTTTGGAACTCTTCCATTGTTCTCGGAATTCCGCTGATGTTTAATAATGCTTTTGGAACTCATCCATTGTTCTCGGAATTCTGCTAATGTTTAACAATGCTTTGGAACTCCTCCATTGTTCTCGGAATGCCGCTGAAGTTTAAAAATGCTTTTGGAACTCTTTCATTGTTCTCGGAATTCCGCTGAAGTTTAGCCATGCTTTGGAACTCTTCCATTGTTCTCGGAATTCCGCTGAAGTTTTACAATGCTTTGGAACTCTTCAATTTTTCTCGGAGTTCTGCTGAAGTTTAAAAATGCTTTGGAACACTGCCATTTTCTTGGAATTCTGCTGAAGTTTAAAAATGCTTTAGAACTCTTCCATTGTTCTCGGAATTCTACTGATGTCTAATAATGCTTTTGGAACTCTTCCATTGTTCTCGGAATACCGCTTATGTTTAACAATGCTTTTGGAGCTCTTTCATTGTTCTCAGAATTCCGCTGAAGTTGAAAAATGCTTTAGAACTCTAACATTGTTCTCAGAATTCCACTGAAGTTTAAAAATGGTTTGGAACTCTTCCATTGTTCTCGGTATTCCGATAAAGTTTAAAAATGCATTGGAACTCTTCCATTGTTCTGGGAATTATGCTGAAGTTTAAAAATGCTTTGGAACTCTTCCATTGCTCTCGGAATTCTGCTGTAGTTAAAAATGCATTGGAACTTTTCCATTATTCTCGAAATTCCGTTGATGTATAATAATGCTTTTGGAACTCTTCCATTGTTCTCGGAATACCGCTGATGTTTAACAATGCTTTTGGAACTCGTTCATTGTTCTCAGAATTCCGCTGAAGTTTAAAAATGGTTTGGAACTCTTCCATTGTTCTCGGAATTCCGCTGTTGTTTAAAAAATATTTGGGACTCTTCCATTGTTCTCGGAATTCCGCTGATGTTTAGCAATGCTTTTAGAACTCTCCCATTGTTCTTGGAATCCTGCTAATGTTTAACAATGCTTTGGAACTCTCCCATTGTTCTCGGAATTCCGATGAAGTTTAAAAATGCATTGGAACACTTCCATTGTTCTGGGAATTATGCTGAAGTTTAAAAATGCTTTGGAACTCTTCCATTGTTCTCGGAATTCCGCAGATGTTTATCAAACCTATGGAACTCTTCCATTGTTCTCGGAATTCTGTTAATGTTTAATAATGCTTTTGGAACTCTTTCATTGTTCTCGGAATTCTGCTGAACTTCAAAAACTCTTTAGAAATCTTCCCTTGTTCTCGGAATTCTGCTGAAGTTCAACAATGCTTTGGAACTCTTCCGTAATTCTCAGAATTCTGCTGAAGTTTAAAAATGCTTTGGTACTCTTCTATTGTTCTCAGAATTCCAATGAAGCTTAAAAATGCTTTGGAACTCTTCAATTTTTCTCAGAATTCCGCTAAAGTTTAAAAATGCTTTGGAACTCCTCCATTGTTCTCGGAATTCTGCTGAAGTTTAAAAATGCTTTGGAACTCTTCCAATGTTCTGGGAATTCTGCTGAAGTTTAAAAATGCTTTGGAACTCTTTCTATGTTCTGGGAGTTCTGCTGAAGTTTAAAAATGCTTGGGAACTCTTCCATTGTTCTGGGAGTTCCGCTAATGTTTAACAATGCTTTTGAACTCCTCCATTGTTCTCGGAATGCCACTTAAGTTTAAAAATGCTTTTGGAACTCTTTCATTGTTCTCGGAATTCCGCTGAAGTTTAGCCATGCTTTGGAACTCTTCCATTGTTCTCGGAATTCCGCTGAAGTTTTACAATGCTTTGAAACTCTTCCATTTTTCTCGGAATTCTGCTGAAGTTTAAAATTGCTTTGGAACACTTCCATTGTTCTCAGAATTCTGCTGAAGTTTAAAAATGCTTTGGAACTCTTCCATTGTTCTCGGAATTCTACTGATGTTTAATAATGCTTTTGGAACTCTTCCATTGTTCTCGGAATACCGCTTATGTTCAACAATGCTTTTGGAACTCTTTCATTGTTCTCGGAATTCCGCTGAAGTTTAGCCATGCTTTGGAACTCTTCCATTGTTCTCGGAATTCTGCTGAAGTTTAAAAAAGCTTTGTAACTCTTCCATTGTTCTCGAAATTCCGCTGATGTTTAATAATGCTTTTGGAACTCTTCCATTGTTCTCAGAATACCGCTGATGTTTAACAATGCTTTTGGAACTCTTTCATTGTTCTCAGAATTCCGCTGAAGTTTAAATATGGTTTGTAACTCTTCCATTGTTCTCGGAATTCCACTGTTGTTTAAAAAAGATTTGGGACTCTTCCATTGTTCTCGAAATTCCGCTGATGTTTCACAATGCTTTTCGAACTCTTCCATTGTTCTCAGAATTCCGCTGAAGTTTAAAAATGCTTTGGAACTCTTCCATTGTTCTCGGAATTCTGCTGAAGTTTAAAAAAGCTTTGTAACTCTTCCATTGTTCTCGAAATTCCGCTGATGTCTAATAATGCTTTTGGAACTCTTCCATTGTTCTCAGAATACCGCTGATGTTTAACAATGCTTTTGGAACTCTTTCATTGTTCTCAGAATTCCGCTGAAGTTTAAATATGGTTTGGAACTCTTCCATTGTTCTCGGAATTCCACTGTTGTTTAAAAAAGATTTGGGACTCTTCCAATGTTCTGGGAATTCAGCTGAAGTTTAAAAATGCTTTTGAACTCTTCCATTTTTCTCGGAATTCTGCTGAAGTTTAACAATGCTTTGGAACTCTTCCATTGTTCTTGGAATTCCGCTGTAGTTTAAAAATGATTTGGAACTCTTTCATTGTTCTCGGAATTCCGCTGAAATTTAGCCATGCTTTGGAACTCTTCCATTGTTCTCTTAATTCCGCTGAAGTTTAAAAATGCTTTGGAACTCTTCCATTGTTCTCGGAATTCTGCTGAAGTTTAAAAAAGCTTTGGAAATTATACCTTGTTCTCGGAATTCCGCTAATATTTAACAATGCTTTGGAACTCTTCCATTGTTCTCGGAATTCCGCTGATGTTTAATAATGCTTTTGGAACTCATCCATTGTTCTCGGAATTCTGCTAATGTTTAACAATGCTTTGGAACTCCTCCATTGTTCTCGGAATGCCGCTGAAGTTTAAAAATGCTTTTGGAACTCTTTCATTGTTCTCGGAATTCCGCTGAAGTTTAGCCATGCTTTGGAACTCTTCCATTGTTCTCGGAATTCCGCTGAAGTTGAAAAATGCTTTAGAACTCTACCATTTTCTTGGAATTCTGCTGAAGTTTAAAAATGCTTTGGAACTCTTCCATTGTTCTCGGAATTCTACTGATGTCTAATAATGCTTTTGGAACTCTTCCATTGTTCTCGGAATACCGCTTATGTTTAACAATGCTTTTGGAGCTCTTTCATTGTTCTCAGAATTCCGCTGAAGTTGAAAAATGCTTTAGAACTCTACCATTGTTCTCAGAATTCCACTGAAGTTTAAAAATGGTTTGGAACTCTTCCATTGTTCTCGGTATTCCGATGAAGTTTAAAAATGCATTGGAACTCTTCCATTGTTCTGGGAATTATGCTGAAGTTTAAAAATGCTTTGGAACTCTTCCATTGCTCTCGGAATTCTGCTGTAGTTTAAAAATGCATTGGAACTTTTCCATTGTTCTCAGAATTCCGTTGAAGTTTTGCAATGCTTTGGAACTCTTCCATTTTTCTCGGAATTCTGCTAAAGTTTAAAAATGCTTTGGAACTCTTCCATTGTTCTCGGAATTCCGCTACTGTTTAACAATGCTTTGTAACTCTTCCATTGTTCTCGGAATTCCGCTGAAGTTTAAAAATGCTTTGGAACTCTTCCATTGTTCTCGGAATTCTGCTGAAGTTTAAAAAAGCTTTGGAACCATTCCATTGTTCTCGGAATTCCGCTAATATTTAACAATGCTTTGGAACTCTTCCATTGTTCTCGGAATTCCGCTGATGTTTAATAATGCTTTTAGAACTCTTAAATTGTTCTCGGAATTCCGCTAATGTTTAACAATGCTTTGGAACTCATCCATTGTTCTCGGAATTCTGTTGATGTTTAATAATGCTTTTGGAACTCTTCCATTGTGCTTGGAATTCTGCTGAAGTTTAAACATGCTTTGGAACTCTTCCATTGTTCTCGGAATTCCGCTGATGTTTATCAAACCTATGGAACTCTTCCATTGTTCTCGGAATTCTGTTAATGTTTAATAATGCTTTTGGAACTCTTTCATTGTTCTCGGAATTCGGCTGAACTTCAAAAACTCTTTAGAAATCTTCCCTTGTTCTCGGAATTCTGCTGAAGTTCAACAATGCTTTGGAACTCTTCCGTAATTCTCAGAATTCTGCTGAAGTTTAAAAATGCTTTGGTACTCTTCTATTGTTCTCAGAATTCCAATGAAGCTTAAAAATGCTTTGGAACTCTTCAATTTTTCTCAGAATTCCGCTAAAGTTTAAAAATGCTTTGGAACTCCTCCATTGTTCTCGGAATTCTGCTGAAGTTTAAAAATGCTTTGGAACTCTTCCAATGTTCTGGGAATTCTGCTGAAGTTTAAAAATGCTTTGGAACTCTTTCTATGTTCTGGGAGTTCTGCTGAATTTTAAAAATGCTTGGGAACTCTTCCATTGTTCTGGGAGTTCCGCTAATGTTTAACAATGCTTTTGAACTCCTCCATTGTTCTCGGAATGCCGCTTAAGTTTAAAAATGCTTTTGGAACTCTTTCATTGTTCTCGGAATTCCGCTGAAGTTTAGCCATGCTTTGGAACTCTTACATTGTTCTCGGAATTCCGCTGAAGTTTTACAATGCTTTGAAACTCTCCCATTTTTCTCGTAATTCCGCTGATGTTTAACAATGCTTTGGAACTCTTCCATTGTTCTGGGAATTCTGGTAAAGTTTAAAAATGCTTTGGAACTCTTCCATTGTTCTCTGAATTCCGCTGATGTTTATCAAACCTATGGAAGTCTTTCATTGTTCTCAGAATTCTGTTGATGTTTAGTAATGCTTTTGGAACTCTTCCATTGTTCTCTGAATTCTGCTGAAGTTTAAAAATGCTTTAGAAATCTTCCATTGTTCTCGGAATACTGCTGAAGTTTAACAATGCTTTGGAACTCTTCCATAATTCTCAGAAATCTGCTGAAGTTTAAAAATGCTTTGGTACTCTTCCATTGTTCTCAGAATTCCAATGAAGCTTAAAAATGCTTTGGAACTCCTCCATTGTTCTCGGAATTCTGCTGAAGTTTAAAAATGCTTTGGAACTCTTCCAATGTTCTGGGAATTCAGCTGAAGTTTAAAAATGCTTTTGAACTCTTCCATTTTTCTCGGAATTCTGCTGAAGTTTAACAATGCTTTGGAACTCTTCCATTGTTCTTGGAATTCCGCTGTAGTTTAAAAATGCTTTGGAACTCTTCCATTGTTCTCTTAATTCCGCTGAAGTTTAAAAATGCTTTGGAACTCTTCCATTGTTCTCGGAATTCTGCTGAAGTTTAAAAAAGCTTTGGAAATTATACCTTGTTCTCGGAATTCCGCTAATATTTAACAATGCTTTGGAACTCTTCCATTGTTCTCGGAATTCTGCTGAAGTTTAAAAAAGCTTTGGAAATTATACCTTGTTCTCGGAATTCCGCTAATATTTAACAATGCTTTGGAACTCTTCCATTGTTCTCGGAATTCCGCTGATGTTTAATAATGCTTTTGGAACTCATCCATTGTTCTCGGAATTCTGCTAATGTTTAACAATGCTTTGGAACTCTTCCATTGTTCTCGGAATTCCGCTGAAGTTTTACAATGCTTTGAAACTCTTCCATTTTTCTCGGAATTCTGCTGAAGTTTAAAATTGCTTTGGAACACTTCCATTGTTCTCAGAATTCTGCTGAAGTTTAAAAATGCTTTGGAACTCTTCCATTGTTCTCGGAATTCTACTGATGTTTAATAATGCTTTTGGAACTCTTCCATTGTTCTCGGAATACCGCTTATGTTCAACAATGCTTTTGGAACTCTTTCATTGTTCTCGGAATTCCGCTGAAGTTTAGCCATGCTTTGGAACTCTTCCATTGTTCTCGGAATTCTGCTGAAGTTTAAAAAAGCTTTGTAACTCTTCCATTGTTCTCGAAATTCCGCTGATGTCTAATAATGCTTTTGGAACTCTTCCATTGTTCTCAGAATACCGCTGATGTTTAACAATGCTTTTGGAACTCTTTCATTGTTCTCAGAATTCCGCTGAAGTTTAAATATGGTTTGTAACTCTTCCATTGTTCTCGGAATTCCACTGTTGTTTAAAAAAGATTTGGGACTCTTCCATTGTTCTCGAAATTCCGCTGATGTTTCACAATGCTTTTCGAACTCTTCCATTGTTCTCAGAATTCCGCTGAAGTTTAAAAATGCTTTGGAACTCTTCCATTGTTCTCGGAATTCTGCTGAAGTTTAAAAAAGCTTTGTAACTCTTCCATTGTTCTCGAAATTCCGCTGATGTCTAATAATGCTTTTGGAACTCTTCCATTGTTCTCAGAATACCGCTGATGTTTAACAATGCTTTTGGAACTCTTTCATTGTTCTCAGAATTCCGCTGAAGTTTAAATATGGTTTGGAACTCTTCCATTGTTCTCGGAATTCCACTGTTGTTTAAAAAAGATTTGGGACTCTTCCAATGTTCTGGGAATTCAGCTGAAGTTTAAAAATGCTTTTGAACTCTTCCATTTTTCTCGGAATTCTGCTGAAGTTTAACAATGCTTTGGAACTCTTCCATTGTTCTTGGAATTCCGCTGTAGTTTAAAAATGATTTGGAACTCTTTCATTGTTCTCGGAATTCCGCTGAAATTTAGCCATGCTTTGGAACTCTTCCATTGTTCTCTTAATTCCGCTGAAGTTTAAAAATGCTTTGGAACTCTTCCATTGTTCTCGGAATTCTGCTGAAGTTTAAAAAAGCTTTGGAAATTATACCTTGTTCTCGGAATTCCGCTAATATTTAACAATGCTTTGGAACTCTTCCATTGTTCTCGGAATTCCGCTGATGTTTAATAATGCTTTTGGAACTCATCCATTGTTCTCGGAATTCTGCTAATGTTTAACAATGCTTTGGAACTCCTCCATTGTTCTCGGAATGCCGCTGAAGTTTAAAAATGCTTTTGGAACTCTTTCATTGTTCTCGGAATTCCGCTGAAGTTTAGCCATGCTTTGGAACTCTTCCATTGTTCTCGGAATTCCGCTGAAGTTGAAAAATGCTTTAGAACTCTACCATTTTCTTGGAATTCTGCTGAAGTTTAAAAATGCTTTGGAACTCTTCCATTGTTCTCGGAATTCTACTGATGTCTAATAATGCTTTTGGAACTCTTCCATTGTTCTCGGAATACCGCTTATGTTTAACAATGCTTTTGGAGCTCTTTCATTGTTCTCAGAATTCCGCTGAAGTTGAAAAATGCTTTAGAACTCTACCATTGTTCTCAGAATTCCACTGAAGTTTAAAAATGGTTTGGAACTCTTCCATTGTTCTCGGTATTCCGATGAAGTTTAAAAATGCATTGGAACTCTTCCATTGTTCTGGGAATTATGCTGAAGTTTAAAATTGCTTTGGAACACTTCCATTGTTCTCAGAATTCTGCTGAAGTTTAAAAATGCTTTGGAACTCTTCCATTGTTCTCGGAATTCTACTGATGTTTAATAATGCTTTTGGAACTCTTCCATTGTTCTCGGAATACCGCTTATGTTCAACAATGCTTTTGGAACTCTTTCATTGTTCTCGGAATTCCGCTGAAGTTTAGCCATGCTTTGGAACTCTTCCATTGTTCTCGGAATTCTGCTGAAGTTTAAAAAAGCTTTGTAACTCTTCCATTGTTCTCGAAATTCCGCTGATGTCTAATAATGCTTTTGGAACTCTTCCATTGTTCTCAGAATACCGCTGATGTTTAACAATGCTTTTGGAACTCTTTCATTGTTCTCAGAATTCCGCTGAAGTTTAAATATGGTTTGTAACTCTTCCATTGTTCTCGGAATTCCACTGTTGTTTAAAAAAGATTTGGGACTCTTCCATTGTTCTCGAAATTCCGCTGATGTTTCACAATGCTTTTCGAACTCTTCCATTGTTCTCAGAATTCCGCTGAAGTTTAAAAATGCTTTGGAACTCTTCCATTGTTCTCGGAATTCTGCTGAAGTTTAAAAAAGCTTTGTAACTCTTCCATTGTTCTCGAAATTCCGCTGATGTCTAATAATGCTTTTGGAACTCTTCCATTGTTCTCAGAATACCGCTGATGTTTAACAATGCTTTTGGAACTCTTTCATTGTTCTCAGAATTCCGCTGAAGTTTAAATATGGTTTGGAACTCTTCCATTGTTCTCGGAATTCCACTGTTGTTTAAAAAAGATTTGGGACTCTTCCAATGTTCTGGGAATTCAGCTGAAGTTTAAAAATGCTTTTGAACTCTTCCATTTTTCTCGGAATTCTGCTGAAGTTTAACAATGCTTTGGAACTCTTCCATTGTTCTTGGAATTCCGCTGTAGTTTAAAAATGATTTGGAACTCTTTCATTGTTCTCGGAATTCCGCTGAAATTTAGCCATGCTTTGGAACTCTTCCATTGTTCTCTTAATTCCGCTGAAGTTTAAAAATGCTTTGGAACTCTTCCATTGTTCTCGGAATTCTGCTGAAGTTTAAAAAAGCTTTGGAAATTATACCTTGTTCTCGGAATTCCGCTAATATTTAACAATGCTTTGGAACTCTTCCATTGTTCTCGGAATTCCGCTGATGTTTAATAATGCTTTTGGAACTCATCCATTGTTCTCGGAATTCTGCTAATGTTTAACAATGCTTTGGAACTCCTCCATTGTTCTCGGAATGCCGCTGAAGTTTAAAAATGCTTTTGGAACTCTTTCATTGTTCTCGGAATTCCGCTGAAGTTTAGCCATGCTTTGGAACTCTTCCATTGTTCTCGGAATTCCGCTGAAGTTGAAAAATGCTTTAGAACTCTACCATTTTCTTGGAATTCTGCTGAAGTTTAAAAATGCTTTGGAACTCTTCCATTGTTCTCGGAATTCTACTGATGTCTAATAATGCTTTTGGAACTCTTCCATTGTTCTCGGAATACCGCTTATGTTTAACAATGCTTTTGGAGCTCTTTCATTGTTCTCAGAATTCCGCTGAAGTTGAAAAATGCTTTAGAACTCTACCATTGTTCTCAGAATTCCACTGAAGTTTAAAAATGGTTTGGAACTCTTCCATTGTTCTCGGTATTCCGATGAAGTTTAAAAATGCATTGGAACTCTTCCATTGTTCTGGGAATTATGCTGAAGTTTAAAAATGCTTTGGAACTCTTACATTGCTCTCGGAATTCTGCTGTAGTTTAAAAATGCATTGGAACTTTTCCATTGTTCTCAGAATTCCGTTGAAGTTTTGCAATGCTTTGGAACTCTTCCATTTTTCTCGGAATTCTGCTAAAGTTTAAAAATGCTTTGGAACTCTTCCATTGTTCTCGGAATTCCGCTACTGTTTAACAATGCTTTGTAACTCTTCCATTGTTCTCGGAATTCCGCTGAAGTTTAAAAATGCTTTGGAACTCTTCCATTGTTCTCGGAATTCTGCTGAAGTTTAAAAAAGCTTTGGAACCATTCCATTGTTCTCGGAATTCCGCTAATATTTAACAATGCTTTGGAACTCTTCCATTGTTCTCGGAATTCCGCTGATGTTTAATAATGCTTTTAGAACTCTTAAATTGTTCTCGGAATTCCGCTAATGTTTAACAATGCTTTGGAACTCATCCATTGTTCTCGGAATTCTGTTGATGTTTAATAATGCTTTTGGAACTCTTCCATTGTGCTTGGAATTCTGCTGAAGTTTAAACATGCTTTGGAACTCTTCCATTGTTCTCGGAATTCCGCTGATGTTTATCAAACCTATGGAACTCTTCCATTGTTCTCGGAATTCTGTTAATGTTTAATAATGCTTTTGGAACTCTTTCATTGTTCTCGGAATTCGGCTGAACTTCAAAAACTCTTTAGAAATCTTCCCTTGTTCTCGGAATTCTGCTGAAGTTCAACAATGCTTTGGAACTCTTCCGTAATTCTCAGAATTCTGCTGAAGTTTAAAAATGCTTTGGTACTCTTCTATTGTTCTCAGAATTCCAATGAAGCTTAAAAATGCTTTGGAACTCTTCAATTTTACTCAGAATTCCGCTAAAGTTTAAAAATGCTTTGGAACTCCTCCATTGTTCTCGGAATTCTGCTGAAGTTTAAAAATGCTTTGGAACTCTTCCAATGTTCTGGGAATTCTGCTGAAGTTTAAAAATGCTTTGGAACTCTTTCTATGTTCTGGGAGTTCTGCTGAATTTTAAAAATGCTTGGGAACTCTTCCATTGTTCTGGGAGTTCCGCTAATGTTTAACAATGCTTTTGAACTCCTCCATTGTTCTCGGAATGCCGCTTAAGTTTAAAAATGCTTTTGGAACTCTTTCATTGTTCTCGGAATTCCGCTGAAGTTTAGCCATGCTTTGGAACTCTTACATTGTTCTCGGAATTCCGCTGAAGTTTTACAATGCTTTGAAACTCTCCCATTTTTCTCGTAATTCCGCTGATGTTTAACAATGCTTTGGAACTCTTCCATTGTTCTGGGAATTCTGGTAAAGTTTAAAAATGCTTTGGAACTCTTCCATTGTTCTCTGAATTCCGCTGATGTTTATCAAACCTATGGAAGTCTTTCATTGTTCTCAGAATTCTGTTGATGTTTAGTAATGCTTTTGGAACTCTTCCATTGTTCTCTGAATTCTGCTGAAGTTTAAAAATGCTTTAGAAATCTTCCATTGTTCTCGGAATACTGCTGAAGTTTAACAATGCTTTCGAACTCTTCCATAATTCTCAGAAATCTGCTGAAGTTTAAAAATGCTTTGGTACTCTTCCATTGTTCTCAGAATTCCAATGAAGCTTAAAAATGCTTTGGAACTCCTCCATTGTTCTCGGAATTCTGCTGAAGTTTAAAAATGCTTTGGAACTCTTCCAATGTTCTGGGAATTCAGCTGAAGTTTAAAAATGCTTTTGAACTCTTCCATTTTTCTCGGAATTCTGCTGAAGTTTAACAATGCTTTGGAACTCTTCCATTGTTCTTGGAATTCCGCTGTAGTTTAAAAATGCTTTGGAACTCTTCCATTGTTCTCTTAATTCCGCTGAAGTTTAAAAATGCTTTGGAACTCTTCCATTGTTCTCGGAATTCTGCTGAAGTTTAAAAAAGCTTTGGAAATTATACCTTGTTCTCGGAATTCCGCTAATATTTAACAATGCTTTGGAACTCTTCCATTGTTCTCGGAATTCCGCTGATGTTTAATAATGCTTTTGGAACTCATCCATTGATCTCGGAATTCTGCTAATGTTTAACAATGCTTTGGAACTCCTCCATTGTTCTCGGAATGCCGCTGAAGTTTAAAAATGCTTTTGGAACTCTTTCATTGTTCTCGGAATTCCGCTGAAGTTTAGCCATGCTTTGGAACTCTTCCATTGTTCTCGGAATTCCGCTGAAGTTTTACAATGCTTTGGAACTCTTCAATTTTTCTCGGAGTTCTGCTGAAGTTTAAAAATGCTTTGGAACACTGCCATTTTCTTGGAATTCTGCTGAAGTTTAAAAATGCTTTAGAACTCTTCCATTGTTCTCGGAATTCTACTGATGTCTAATAATGCTTTTGGAACTCTTCCATTGTTCTCGGAATACCGCTTATGTTTAACAATGCTTTTGGAGCTCTTTCATTGTTCTCAGAATTCCGCTGAAGTTGAAAAATGCTTTAGAACTCTAACATTGTTCTCAGAATTCCACTGAAGTTTAAAAATGGTTTGGAACTCTTCCATTGTTCTCGGTATTCCGATAAAGTTTAAAAATGCATTGGAACTCTTCCATTGTTCTGGGAATTATGCTGAAGTTTAAAAATGCTTTGGAACTCTTCCGTTGCTCTCGGAATTCTGCTGTAGTTAAAAATGCATTGGAACTTTTCCATTATTCTCGAAATTCCGTTGATGTATAATAATGCTTTTGGAACTCTTCCATTGTTCTCGGAATACCGCTGATGTTTAACAATGCTTTTGGAACTCGTTCATTGTTCTCAGAATTCCGCTGAAGTTTAAAAATGGTTTGGAACTCTTCCATTGTTCTCGGAATTCCGCTGTTGTTTAAAAAATATTTGGGACTCTTCCATTGTTCTCGGAATTCCGCTGATGTTTAGCAATGCTTTTAGAACTCTCCCATTGTTCTTGGAATCCTGCTAATGTTTAACAATGCTTTGGAACTCTCCCATTGTTCTCGGAATTCCGATGAAGTTTAAAAATGCATTGGAACACTTCCATTGTTCTGGGAATTATGCTGAAGTTTAAAAATGCTTTGGAACTCTTCCATTGCTCTCGGAATTCTGCTGTAGTTTAAAAATGCATTGGAACTTTTCCATTGTTCTCAGAATTCCATTGAAGTTTTGCAATGCTTTGGAACTCTTCCGTTGTTCTCGGAATTCTGCTGAAGTTGAAAAATGCTTTGGAACTCTTCCATTGCTCTGGGAATTTTGTTGAAGTTTAAAAATTCTGTGGAACTCTTCCATTGTTCTTGGAATTCTGCTAATGTTTAACAATGCTTTGGAACTCTTCCATTGTACTCGGAAATACACTGATGTTTAACATTGCTTTGGAACTCTTCCATTGTTCTCTTAATTCCGCTGTAGTTTAAAAATGCTTTGGAACTCTTCCATTGTTTTTAGATTTCCGCTAAAGTTTAGCAATGCTTTGGAACTCTTCCATTGTTCTCGGAATTCCGCAAAAGTTTATAAATGCTTTGGAACTCTTCCATTTTTCTCGGAATTCTGATGAAGTTAAAAAAGCTTTGGAATTCTTCCATTGTTCTCGCAATTCCGCTGATGTTTAATAATGCTTTTGGAAGTCTTTCATTATTCTCGGAATTCCGCTAATGTTTAACAATGCTTTGAAACTCTTCCATTGATCTCGGAATTCTGTTGATGTTTAATAATTCTTTTGGAACTCTTCCATAGTTCTCGGTATTCTGCTGAAGTTTAAAAATGCTTTGGAACTCTTCCATTGTTCTCGGATTTCTGCTGATGTTTTTCAATTCGATGGAAATCTTCCATTGTTCACCAAATTCCACTGAAGTTTAAAAATGTTTTGGAACTCTTCCATTGTTCTCGGAATTCCGCTGAAGATTAACATTGCTTTGGAACTCTTCCATTGTTCTGGGAATTCAGCTGAAGTTTAAAAATGGTTTGGAACTCTTCCAATGTTCTGGGAATTCTGCTGAAGTTTAAAAATGCTTTGGAACTCTTCTATTTTTCTCGGAATTCTGCTGATGTTTAACAATGCTTTGGAATTCTTCCATTATTCAAGGAATTCCGCTGAAGTTTAAAAATGCTTTGGAACTCTTCCATTGTTCTCGGAATTCCGCTGATGTTTAACAATGCTTTGGAACTCTTCTATTGTTCTCGGAATTCCACTGTAGTTTCAAAATGCTTTGGAACGCTTCCATTGTTTTCAGAATTCCGCTGAAGTTTAACAATGCTTTGGAACTCTTCAATTGTTCTCGGAATTCTGCGGAAGTTTAAAAATGCTTTGGAACTCTTCCATTGTTCTCGGAATTCCGCTGTAGTTTAAAAATGCTTTGGAACTCTTTCATTGTTCTCGGAATTCCGCTGAAATTTAGCCATGCTTTGGAACTCTTCCATTGTTCTCGGAATTCCGCTGATGTTTAATAATGCTTTTGGAACTCTTCCATTGTTCTCGGAATTCCGCTACTGTTTAACAATGCTTTGGAACTCTTCCATTGTTCTCGAAATTCTGCTGAAGTTTAAAAAAGCTTTGGAACCATTCCATTGTTCTCGGAATTCCGCTAATATTTAACAATGCTTTGGAACTCTTCCATTGTTCTCGGAATTCCGCTGATGTTTAATAATGCTTTTAGAACTCTTCCATTGTTCTCGGAATTCCGCTAATGTTTATCAAACCTATGGAACTCTTCCATTGTTCTCGGAATTCTGTTAATGTTTAATAATGCTTTTGGAACTCTTTCATTGTTCTCGGAATTCTGCTGAAGTTCAAAAACGCTTTAGAAATCTTCCCTTGTTCTCGGAATTCTGCTGAAGTTTAACAATGCTTTGGAACTCTTCCGTAATTCTCAGAATTCTGCTGAAGTTTAAAAATGCTTTGGTACTCTTCTATTGACCTCAGAATTCCAATGAAGCTTAAAAATGATTTGGAACTCTTCAATTTTTCTCAGAATTCCGCTAAAGTTTAAAAATGCTTTGGAACTCCTCCATTGTTCTCGGAATTCTGCTGAAGTTTAAAAATGCTTTGGAACTCTTCCAATATTCTGGGAATTCAGCTGAAGTTTAGAAATGCTTTGGAACTCTTACTATGTTCTGGGAGTTCTGCTGAAGTTTAAAAATGCTTGGGAACTCTTCCATTGTTCTCGGAATTCCGCTGATGTTTAACAATGCTTTAGAACTCTTCCATTGTTCTTGGAATTCCGCTAATGTTTAACAATGCTTTGGAACTCCTCCATTGTTCTCGGAATGCCGCTTAAGTTTAAAAATGCTTTTGGAACTCTTTCATTGTTCTCGGAATTCCGCTGAAGTTTAGCCATGCTTTGGAACTCTTCCATTGTTCTCGGAATTCCGCTGAAGTTTTACAATGCTTTGAAACTCTTCCATTTTTCTCGGAATTCTGCTGAAGTTTAAAATTGCTTTGGAACACTTCCATTGTTCTCAGAATTCTGCTGAAGTTTAAAAATGCTTTGGAACTCTTCCATTGTTCTCGGAATTCTACTGATGTTTAATAATGCTTTTGGAACTCTTCCATTGTTCTCGGAATACCGCTTATGTTCAACAATGCTTTTGGAACTCTTTCATTTTTCTCGGAATTCCGCTGAAGTTTAGCCATGCTTTGGAACTCTTACATTGTTCTCGGAATTCCGCTGAAGTTTTACAATGCTTTGAAACTCTCCCATTTTTTTCGGAATTCTGCTGAAGTTTAAAACTGCTTTGGAACACTTCCATTATTCTCGGAATTCTGCTGAAGTGTAAAAATGCTTTGGAACTCTTCCATTGTTCTTGGAATTCCGCTAATGTTAAACAATGCTTTGGAACTCCTCCATTGTTCTCGGAATTCCGCAAAAGTTTATAAATGCTTTGGAACTCTTTCATTGTTCTCGGAATTCTGATGAAGTTTAAAAAAGCTTTGGAACTCTTCCATAGTTCTTGGAATTCCGCTGATGTTTAATAATGCTTTTGGAACTCATCCATTGTTCTCGGAATTCCGCTATTGTTTAACAATGCTTTGGAACTCTTCCATTGTTCTCGGAATTCCGCTGATGTTTAATAATGCTTTTGGAACTCTTCCATTGTTCTCGGAATTCCGCTATTGTTTAACAATGCTTTGGAACTCTTCCATTGTTCTCGGAATTCCGCTGAAGTTTATAAATGCTTTGGTACTCTTCCATTGTTCTCGGAATTCCGCTGAAGTTTAAAAAAGGTTTGGGACTCTTCCTTTGTTCTCGGAATTCCGCTAAAGTTTAACAATGCTTTGGAACTCTTCCACTGTTCTCTGAATTGCGATGTAGTTTAAAAATGCATTGGAACTCTTCCATTGTTCTCGGAATTCCGCTGAAGTTTAACAATGCTTTGAAACTCTTCCATTGTTCTGGGAATTCTGCTGAAGTTTAAAAATGCTTTGGAACTCTTCAATTGCTATCGGAATTCTGCTGTAGTTTAAAAATGCATTGGAACTCTTCCATTGTTCTCAGAATTCCGCTGAAGTTTTACAATGCTTTGGAACTCTTCCATTTTTCTCGGAATTCTGCTAAAGTTTAAAAATGCTTTGGAACTCTTCCATTGTTCTCGAAATTCTGCTGATGTCTAATAATGCTTTTGGAACTCTTCCATTGTTCTCAGAATACCGCTGATGTTTAACAATGCTTTTGGAACTCTTTCATTGTTCTCAGAATTCCGCTGAAGTTTAAATATGGTTTGTAACTCTTCCATTGTTCTCGGAATTCCACTGTTGTTTAAAAAAGATTTGGGACTCTTCCATTGTTCTCGAAATTCCGCTGATGTTTCACAATGCTTTTCGAACTCTTCCATTGTTCTAAGAATTCCGCTGAAGTTTAAAAATGCTTTGGAACTCTTCCATTGTTCTCGGAATTCTGCTGAAGTTTAAAAAAGCTTTGTAACTCTTCCATTGTTCTCGAAATTCCGCTGATGTCTAATAATGCTTTTGGAACTCTTCCATTGTTCTCAGAATACCGCTGATGTTTATCAATGCTTTTGGAACTCTTTCATTGTTCTCGGAATTCTGCTGAAGTTCAAAAACGCTTTAGAAATCTTCCCTTGTTCTCGGAATTCTGCTGAAGTTTAACAATGCTTTGGAACTCTTCCGTAATTCTCAGAATTCTGCTGAAGTTTAAAAATGCTTTGGTACTCTTCTATTGACCTCAGAATTCCAATGAAGCTTAAAAATGCTTTGGAACTCTTCAATTTTTCTCAGAATTCCGCTAAAGTTTAAAAATGCTTTGGAACTCCTCCATTGTTCTCGGAATTCTGCTGAAGTTTAAAAATGCTTTGGAACTCTTCCAATGTTCTGGGAATTCAGCTGAAGTTTAGAAATGCTTTGGAACTCTTACTATGTTCTGGGAGTTCTGCTGAAGTTTAAAAATGCTTGGGAACTCTTCCATTGTTCTCGGAATTCTGCTGATGTTTAACAATGCTTTAGAACTCTTCCATTGTTCTTGGAATTCCGCTAATGTTTAACAATGCTTTGGAACTCCTCCATTGTTCTCGGAATGCCGCTTAAGTTTAAAAATGCTTTTGGAACTCTTTCATTGTTCTCGGAATTCCGCTGAAGTTTAGCCATGCTTTGGAACTCTTCCATTGTTCTCGGAATTCCGCTGAAGTTTTACAATGCTTTGAAACTCTTCCATTTTTCTCGGAATTCTGCTGAAGTTTAAAATTGCTTTGGAACACTTCCATTGTTCTCGGAATTCTGCTGAATTTTAAAAATGCTTTGGAACTCTTCCATTGTTCTCGGAATTCTACTGATGTTTACTAATGCTTTTGGAACTCTTCCATTGTTCTCGGAATACCGCTTATGTTCAACAATGCTTTTGGAACTCTTTCATTGTTCTCAGAATTCCGCTGAAGTTGAAAAATGCTTTAGAACTCTACCATTGTTCTCAGAATTCCACTGAAGTTTAAAAATGGTTTGGAACTCTTCCATTGTTCTCGGAGTTCCGCTGTAGTTTAAAAAAGATTTCGGACTCTTCCATTGTTCTTGGAATTCCGTTGATGTTTAATAATGCTTTTGGAACTCATCCATTGTTCTCGGAATTGTGCTAATGTTTAACAATGCTTTGGAACTCTTCCATTGTTCTCGGAATTCCGCTGATGTTTAATAATGCTTTTGGAACTCTTCCATTGTTCTCGGAATTCCGCTACTGTTTAACAATGCTTTGGAACTCTTCCATTGTTCTCGGAATTCCGCTGAAGTTTAAAAATGCTTTGGAACTCTTCCATTGTTCTCGGAATTCTGCTGAAGTTTAAAAAAGCTTTGGAACCATTCCATTGTTCTCGGAATTCCGCTAATATTTAACAATGCTTTGGAACTCTTCCATTGTTCTCGGAATTCCGCTGATGTTTAATAATGCTTTTAGAACTCTTCCATTGTTCTCGGAATTCCGCTAATGTTTATCAAACCTATGGAACTCTTCCATTGTTCTCGGAATTCTGTTAATGTTTAATAATGCTTTTGGAACTCTTTCATTGTTCTCGGAATTCTGCTGAAGTTCAAAAACGCTTTAGAAATCTTCCCTTGTTCTCGGAATTCTGCTGAAGTTTAACAATGCTTTGGAACTCTTCCGTAATTCTCAGAATTCTGCTGAAGTTTAAAAAAGATTTGGGACTCTTCCTTTGTTCTTGGAATTCCGCTGATGTTTAACAATGCTTTTGGAACTCTCCCATTGTTCTTGGATTTCCGCTAAAGTTTAACAATGCTTTGGAACTCTTCCATTGTTCTCGGAATTCCGATGTAGCTTAAAAATGCATTGGAACTCTTCCATTGTTCTCGGAATTCCGCTGAAGTTTAACAATGCTTTGAAACTCTTCCATTGTTCTGGGAATTCTGCTGAAGTTTAAAAATGCTTTTTAACTCTTCCATTGCTCTCGGAATTCTGCTGTAGTTTCAAAATGCATTGGAACTCTTCCATTGTTCTCAGAATTCCGCTGAAGTTTTACAATGCTTTGGAACTCTTCCATTTTTCTCGGAGTTCTGCTAAAGTTTAAAAATGCTTTGGAACTCTTCCATTGTTCTCGGAAATCTGCTGAACATTAAAAATGCTTTGGAACTCTTCCATTGTTCTCGGAATTCCGCTGAAGTTTAAAAAAGCTTTGTAACTCTTCCATTGTTCTCGAAATTCCGCTGTTGTTTAAAAAAGATTTGGGACTCTTAAATTGTTCTCGGAATTCCGCTGATGTTTAACAATGCTTTTCGAGCTCTACCATTGTTCTTGGAATTCCGCTAATGTTTAAAAATGCTTTGGAACTCTTCCATTCTTCTCGGAATTCTGCTGTTGTTTAAAAATGCTTTGGATCTCTTCCATTGTTCTCGGAATTCCGCAAAAGTTTATAAATGCTTTGGAACTCCTTCATTGTTCTCGGAATTCTGATGAAGTTTAAAAAAGCTTTGGAACTCTTCCATTGTTCTTGGAATTCCGTTGATGTTTAATAATGCTTTTGGAACTCATCCATTGTTCTCAGAATTGTGCTAATGTTTAACAAAGCTTTGGAACTCTTCCATTGTTCTCGGAATTCCGCTGATGTTTAATAATGCTTTTGGAACTCTTCCATTGTTCTCGGAATTCCGCTACTGTTTAACAATGCTTTGGAACTCTTCCATTGTTCCCGGCATTCCGCTGAAGTTTAAAAATGCTTTGGAACTCTTCCATTGTTCTCGGAATTCTGCTGAAGTTTAAAAAAGCTTTGGAACCATTCCATTGTTCTCGGAATTCCGCTAATATTTAACAATGCTTTGGAACTCTTCCATTGTTCTCGGAATTCCGCTAATGTTTATCAAACCTATGGAACTCTTCCATTGTTCTCGGAATTCTGTTAATGTTTAATAATGCTTTTGGAACTCTTTCATTGTTCTCGGAATTCTGCTGAAGTTCAAAAACGCTTTAGAAATCTTCCCTTGTTCTCGGAATTCTGCTGAAGTTTAACAATGCTTTGGAACTCTTCCGTAATTCTCAGAATCCTTCTGAAGTTTAAAAATGCTTTGGTACTCTTCTATTGTTCTCAGAATTCCAATGAAGCTTAAAAATGCTTTGGAACTCTTCAATTTTTCTCAGAATTCCGCTAAAGTTTAAAAATGCTTTGGAACTCTTCCATTGTTCTCGGAATTCCGCTGATGTTTACCAATGCTTTAGAACTCTTCCATTGTTCTTGGAATTCCGCTAATGTTTAACAATGCTTTTGAACTCCTCCATTGTTCTTGGAATGCCGCTTAAGTTTAAAAATGCTTTTGGAACTCTTTCATTGTTCTCGGAATTCCGCTGAAGTTTAGCCATGCTTTGGAACTCTTCCATTGTTCTCGGAATTCCGCTGAAGTTTTACAATGCTTTGAAACTCTTCCATTTTTCTCGGAATTCTGCTGAAGTTTAAAATTTCTTTGGAACACTTCCATTGTTCTCGGAATTCTGATGAAGTTTAAAAATGCTTTGGAACTCTTCCATTGTTCTTGGAATTCTACTGATGTTTAATAATGCTTTTGGAACTCTTCCATTGTTCTCGGAATACCGCTTATGTTCAACAATGCTTTTGGAACTCTTTCATTGTTCTCAGAATTCCGCTGAAGTTGAAAAATGCTTTAGAACTCTACCATTGTTCTCAGAATTCCACTGAAGTTTAAAAATGGTTTGGAACTCTTCCATTGTTCTCGGAATTCCGCTGTAGTTTAAAAAAGATTTGGGACTCTTCCTTTGTTCTTGGAATTCCGCTGATGTTTAACAATGCTTTTGGAACTCTCCCATTGTTCTTGGATTTCCGCAAAAGTTTAACAATGCTTTGAAACTCTTCCATTGTTCTCGGAATTCCGATGTAGTTTAAAAATGCATTGGAACTCTTCCATTGTTCTCGGAATTCCGCTGAAGTTTACCAATGCTTTGAAACTCTTCCATTGTTCTGGGAATTCTGCTGAAGTTTAAAAAAGATTTGGAACTTTTCCATTGTTCTCGGAATTCTGCTGTTGTTTAAAAAAGATTTGGGACTCTTCCATTGTTCTCGGAATTCCGCTGATGTTTAAAAATGCTTTGGATCTCTTCCGTTGTTCTCGGAATTCTGCGGAAGTTTAAAAATTCTGTGGAACTCTTCCATTGCTCTCGGAATTCTGCTGTAGTTTAAAAATGCATTGGAACTCTTCCATTGTTCTCAGAATTCCGCTGAAGTTTTACAATGCTTTGGAACTCTTCCATTTTTCTCGGAATTCTGCTAAAGTTTAAAAATGAATTGGAAATCTCTTCCATTGTTCTCGGAAATCTGCTGAACTTTAAAAATGCTTTGGAACTCTTCCATTGTTCTCGGAATTCCGCTGAAGTTTAAAAAAGCTTTGTAACTCTTCCATTGTTCTCGAAATTCCGCTGTTGTTTAAAAAAGATTTGGGACTCTTCCATTGTTCTCGGAATTCTGCTGATGTTTAACAATGCTTTTCGAATTCTCCCATTGTTCTTGGACTTCCGCTAATGTTTAAAAATGCTTTGGAACTCTTCCATTGTTCTCGGAATTCTGCTGTTGTTTAAAAAAGTTTTGGGACTCTTCCATTGTTCTCGGAATTCCGCTGATGTTTAAAAATGCTTTGGATATCTTCCGTTGTTCTCGGAATTCTGCGGAAGTTTAAAAATTCTGTGGAACTCTTCCATTGTTCTTGGAATTCCTCTGAAGTTTAAAAAAGCTTTGTAACTCTTCCATTGTTCTCGAAATTCCGCTGTTGTTTAAAAAAGATTTGGGACTCTTAAATTGTTCTCGGAATTCCGCTGATGTTTAACAATGCTTTTCGAGCTCTCCCATTGTTCTTGGAATTCCGCTAATGTTTAAAAATGCTTTGGAACTCTTCCATTCTTCTCGGAATTCTGCTGTTGTTTAAAAATGCTTTGGATCTCTTTCATTGTTCTCGGAATTCCGCAAAAGTTTATAAATGCTTTGGAACTCCTTCATTGTTCTCGGAATTCTGATGAAGTTTAAAAAAGCTTTGGAACTCTTCCATTGTTCTTGGAATTCCGTTGATGTTTAATAATGCTTTTGGAACTCATCCATTGTTCTCAGAATTGTGCTAATGTTTAACAAAGCTTTGGAACTCTTCCATTGTTCTCGGAATTCCGCTGATGTTTAATAATGCTTTTGGAACTCTTCCATTGTTCTCGGAATTCCGCTACTGTTTAACAATGCTTTGGAACTCTTCCATTGTTCCCGGAATTCCGCTGAAGTTTAAAAATGCTTTGGAACTCTTCCATTGTTCTCGGAATTCTGCTGAAGTTTAAAAAAGCTTTGGAACCATTCCATTGTTCTCGGAATTCCGCTAATATTTAACAATGCTTTGGAACTCTTCCATTGTTCTCGGAATTCCGCTGATGTTTAATAATGCTTTTAGAACTCTTCCATTGTTCTCGGAATTCCGCTAATGTTTATCAAACCTATGGAACTCTTCCATTGTTCTCGGAATTCTGTTAATGTTTAATAATGCTTTTGGAACTCTTTCATTGTTCTCGGAATTCTGCTGAAGTTCAAAAACGCTATAGAAATCTTCCCTTGTTCTCGGATTTCTGCTGAAGTTTAACAATGCTTTGGAACTCTTCCGTAATTCTCAGAATCCTGCTGAAGTTTAAAAATGCTTTGGTACTCTTCTATTGTTCTCAGAATTCCAATGAAGCTTAAAAATGCTTTGGAACTCTTCAATTTTTCTCAGAATTCCGCTAAAGTTTAAAAATGCTTTGGAACTCTTCCATTGTTCTCGGAATTCCGCTGATGTTTACCAATGCTTTAGAACTCTTCCATTGTTCTTGGAATTCCGCTAATGTATAACAATGCTTTGGAACTCCTCCTTTGTTCTTGGAATGCCGCTTAAGTTTAAAAATGCTTTTGGAACTCTTTCATTGTTCTCGGAATTCCGCTGAAGTTTAGCCATGCTTTGGAACTCTTCCATTGTTCTCGGAATTCCGCTGAAGTTTTACAATGCTTTGAAACTCTTCCATTTTTCTCGGAATTCTGCTGAAGTTTAAAATTTCTTTGGAACACTTCCATTGTTCTCGAAATTCTGCTGAAGTTTAAAAATGCTTTGGAACTCTTCCATTGTTCTTGGAATTCTACTGATGTTTAATAATGCTTTTGGAACTCTTCCATTGTTCTCGGAATACCGCTTATGTTCAACAATGCTTTTGGAACTCTTTCATTGTTCTCAGAATTCCGCTGAAGTTGAAAAATGCTTTAGAACTCTACCATTGTTCTCAGAATTCCACTGAAGTTTAAAAATGGTTTGGAACTCTTCCATTGTTCTCGGAATTCCGCTGTAGTTTAAAAAAGATTTGGGACTCTTCCTTTGTTCTTGGAATTCCGCTGATGTTTAACAATGCTTTTGGAACTCTCCCATTGTTCTTGGATTTCCGCAAAAGTTTAACAATGCTTTGAAACTCTTCCATTGTTCTCGGAATTCCGATGTAGTTTAAAAATGCATTGGAACTCTTCCATTGTTCTCGGAATTCCGCTGAAGTTTAACAATGCTTTGAAACTCTTCCATTGTTCTGGGAATTCTGCTGAAGTTTAAAAAAGATTTGGAACTCTTCCATTGTTCTCGGAATTCTGCTGTTGTTTAAAAAAGATTTGGGACTCTTCCATTGTTCTCGGAATTCCGCTGATGTTTAAAAATGCTTTGGATCTCTTCCGTTGTTCTCGGAATTCTGCGGAAGTTTAAAAATTCTGTGGAACTCTTCCATTGCTCTCGGAATTCTGCTGTAGTTTAAAAATGCATTGGAACTCTTCCATTGTTCTCAGAATTCCGCTGAAGTTTTACAATGCTTTGGAACTCTTCCATTTTTCTCGGAATTCTGCTAAAGTTTAAAAATGAATTGGAAATCTCTTCCATTGTTCTCGGAAATCTGCTGAACTTTAAAAATGCTTTGCAACTCTTCCATTGTTCTCGGAATTCCGCTGAAGTTTAAAAAAGCTTTGTAACTCTTCCATTGTTCTCGAAATTCCGCTGTTGTTTAAAAAAGATTTGGGACTCTTCCATTGTTCTCGGAATTCTGCTGATGTTTAACAATGCTTTTCGAACTCTCCCATTGTTCTTGGACTTCCGCTAATGTTTAAAAATGCTTTGGAACTCTTCCATTGTTCTCGGAATTCTGCTGTTGTTTAAAAAAGTTTTGGGACTCTTCCATTGTTCTCGGAATTCCGCTACTGTTTAACAATGCTTTGGATCTCTTCCGTTGTTTTCGGAATTCTGCGTAAGTTTAAAAATTCTGTGGAACTCTTCCATTGTTCTTGGAATTCCGTTGATGTTTAATAATGCTTTTGGAACTCATCCATTGTTCTCGGAATTGTGCTAATGTTTAACAATGCTTTGGAACTCTTCCATTGTTCTCGGAATTCCGCTGATGTTTAATAATGCTTTTGGAACTCTTCCATTGTTCTCGGAATTCTGCTACTGTTTAACAATGCTTTGGAACTCTTCCATTGTTCTCGAAATTCTGCTGAAGTTTAAAAACGCTTTAGAAATCTTCCCTTGTTCTCGGAATTCTGCTGAAGTTTAACAATGCTTTGGAACTCTTCTGTAATTCTCAGAATTCTGCTGAAGTTTAAAAATGCTTTGCTACTCTTCTATTGACCTCAGAATTCCAATGAAGCTTAAAAATGCTTTGGAACTCTTCAATTTTTCTCAGAATTCCGCTAAAGTTTAAAAATGCTTTGGAACTCCTCCATTGTTCTCGGAATTCTGCTGAAGTTTAAAAATGCTTTGGAACTCTTCCAATGTTCTGGGAATTCAGCTGAAGTTTAGAAATGCTTTGGAACTCTTCCTATGTTCTGGGAGTTCTGCTGAAGTTTAAAAATGCTTGGGAACTCTTCCATTGTTCTCGGAATTCCGCTGATGTTTAACAATGCTTTAGAAATCTTCCATTGTTCTTGGAATTCCGCTAATGTTTAACAATGCTTTGGAACTCCTCCATTGTTCTCGGAATGCCGCTTAAGTTTAAAAATGCTTTTGGAACTCTTTCATTGTTCTCGGAATTCCGCTGAAGTTTAGCCATGCTTTGGAACTCTTCCATTGTTCTTGGAATTCCGCTGAAGTTTTACAATGCTTTGAAACTCTTCCATTTTTCTCGGAATTCTGCTGAAGTTTAAAATTGCTTTGGAACACTTCCATTGTTCTCGGAATTCTGCTGAAGTTTAAAAATGCTTTGGAACTCTTCCATTGTTCTCGGAATTCTACTGATGTTTAATAATGCTTTTGGAACTCTTCCATTGTTCTCGGAATACCGCTTATGTTCAACAATGCTTTTGGAACTCTTTCATTGTTCTCAGAATTCCGCTGAAGTTGAAAAATGCTTTAGAACTCTACCATTGATCTCAGAATTCCACTGAAGTTTAAAAATGGTTTGGAACTCTTCCATTGTTCTCGGAGTTCCGCTGTAGTTTAAAAAAGATTTGGGACTTTTCCTTTGTTCTCGGAATTCCGCTGATGTTTAACAATGCTTTTGGAACTCTCCCATTGTTCTTGGATTTCCGCTAAAGTTTAACAATGCTTTGGAACTCTTCCATTGTTCTCGGAATTCTGATGTAGTTTAAAAATGCATTGGAACTCTTCCATTGTTCTCAGAATTCCGCTGAAGTTTTACAATGCTTTGGAACTCTTCCATTTTTCTCGGAATTCTGCTAAAGTTTAAAAATGCTTTGGAACTCTTCCATTGTTCTCGGAAATCTGCTGAACTTTAAAAATGCTTTGTAACTCTTCCATTGTTCTCGGAATTCTGCTGAAGTTTAAAAAAGCTTTGTAACTCTTCCATTGTTCTCGAAATTCCGCTGTTGTTTAAAAAAGATTTGGGACTCTTCCATTGTTCTCGGAATTCCGCTGATGTTTAACAATGCTTTTCGAACTCTCCCATTGTTCTTGGAATTCCGCTAATGTTTAAAAATGCTTTGGAACTCTTCCATTGTTCTCGGAATTCTGCTGTTGTTTAAAAAAGATTTGGGACTCTTCCATTTTTCTCGGAATTCCGCTGATGTTTAAAAATGCTTTGGATCTCTTCCGTTGTTCTCGGAATTCTGCGGAAGTTTAAAAATTCTGTGGAACTCTTCCATTGTTCTTGGAATTCCGCTAATGTTTAAAAATGCTTTGGAACTCTTCCATTGTTCTCGGAAATACGCTGATGTTTAACAATGCTTTGGAACTCTTCCACTGTTCTCGGAATTCTGCAAAAGTTTATAAATGCTTTGGAACTCTTTCATTGTTCTCGGAATTATGATGAAGTTTAAAAAAGCTTTGGAACTCTTCCATTGTTCTCGGAATTCCGCTGATGTTTAATAATGCTTTTGGAACTCTTCCATTGTTCTCGGAATTCCGCTACTGTTTAACAATGCTTTGGAACTCTTCCATTGTTCTCGGAATTCCGCTGAAGTTTAAAAATGCTTTGGAACTCTTCCATTGTTCTCGGAATTCTGCTGAAGTTTAAAAAAGCTTTGGAACCATTCCATTGTTCTCGGAATTCCGCTAATATTTAACAATGCTTTGGAACTCTTCCATTGTTCTCGGAATTCCGCTGATGTTTAATAATGCTTTTAGAACTCTTAAATTGTTCTCGGAATTCTGCTGAAGTTCAAAAACGCTTTAGAAATCTTCCCTTGTTCTCGGAATTCTGCTGAAGTTTAACAATGCTTTGGAACTCTTCTGTAATTCTCAGATTTCTGCTGAAGTTTAAAAATGCTTTGGTACTCTTCTATTGTTCTCAGAATTCCAATGAAGCTTAAAAATGCTTTGGAACTCTTCAATTTTTCTCAGAATTCCGTTAAAGTTTAAAAATGCTTTGGAACTCCTCCATTGTTCTCGGAATTCTGCTGAAGTTTAAAAATGCTTTGGAACTCTTCCAATGTTCTGGGAATTCTGCTGAAGTTTAAAAATGCTTGGGAACTCTTCCATTGTTCTGGGAGTTCCGCTAATGTTTAACAATGCTTTTGAACTCCTCCATTGTTCTCGGAATGCCGCTTAAGTTTAAAAATGCTTTTGGAACTCTTTCATTGTTCTCGGAATTCCGCTGAAGTTTAGCCATGCTTTGGAACTCTTACATTATTCTCGGAATTCCGCTGAAGTTTTACAATGCTTTGAAACTCTCCCATTTTTCTCGGAATTCTGCTGAAGTTTAAAAATGCTTTGGAACACTTCCATTGTTCTCGGAATTCTGCTGAAGTTTAAAAATGCTTTGGAACTCTTCCATTGTTCTTGGAATTCCGCTAATGTTAAACAATGCTTTGGAACTCCTCCATTGTTCTCGGAATTCCGCAAAAGTTTATAAATGCTTTGGAACTCTTTCATTGTTCTCGGAATTCTGATGAAGTTTAAAAAAGCTTTGGAACTCTTCCATAGTTCTTGGAATTCCGCTGATGTTTAATAATGCTTTTGAACTCATCCATTGTTCTCGGAATTGTGCTAATGTTTAACAATGCTTTGGAACTCTTCCATTGTTCTCGGAATTCCGCTGATGTTTAATAATGCTTTTGGAACTCTTCCATTGTTCTCGGAATTCCGCTATTGTTTAACAATGCTTTGGAACTCTTCCATTGTTCTCGGAATTCCGCTGAAGTTTAAAAATGCTTTGGTACTCTTCCATTGTTCTCGGAATTCCGCTGAAGTTTAAAAAAGGTTTGGGACTCTTCCTTTGTTCTCGGAATTCCGCTAAAGTTTAACAATGCTTTGGAACTCTTCCACTGTTCTCTGAATTCCGATGTAGTTTAAAAATGCATTGGAACTCTTCCATTGTTCTCAGAATTCCGCTGAAGTTTTACAATGCTTTGGAACTCTTCCATTGTTCTCGGAATTCTGCTGAAGTTTAAAAAAGCTTTGTAACTCTTCCATTGTTCTCGAAATTCCGCTGATGTCTAATAATGCTTTTGGAACTCTTCCATTGTTCTCAGAATACCGCTGATGTTTAACAATGCTTTTGGAACTCTTTCATTGTTCTCAGAATTCCGCTGAAGTTTAAATATGGTTTGGAACTCTTCCATTGTTCTCGGAATTCCACTGTTGTTTAAAAAAGATTTGGGACTCTTCCATTGTTCTCGAAATTCCGCTGATGTTTCATAATGCTTTTCGAACTCTTCCATTGTTCTCAGAATTCCGCTGAAGTTTAAAAATGCTTTGGAACTCTTCCATTGTCCTCGGAATTCCGCTGATGTTTAATAATGCTTTTGGAACTCTTCCATTGTTCTCGTAATTCCGCTGATGTTTAACAATGCTTTGGAACTCTTCCATTGTTCTGGGAATTCTGGTAAAGTTTAAAAATGCTTTGGAACTCTTCCATTGTTCTCTGAATTCCGCTGATGTTTATCAAACCTATGGAAGTCTTTCATTGTTCTCGGAATTCTGTTGATGTTTAGTAATGCTTTTGGAACTCTTCCATTGTTCTCGGAATTCTGCTGAAGTTTAAAAATGCTTTAGAAATCTTCCCTTGTTCTCGGAATACTGCTGAAGTTTAACAATGCTTTGGAACTCTTCCATAATTCTCAGAAATCTGCTGAAGTTTAAAAATGCTTTGGTACTCTTCCATTGTTCTCAGAATTCCAATGAAGCTTAAAAATGCTTTGGAACTCTTCAATTTTTCTCAGAATTCCGCTAAAGTTTAAAAATGCTTTGGAACTCCTCCATTGTTCTCGGAATTCTGCTGAAGTTTAAAAATGCTTTGGAACTCTTCCAATGTTCTGGGAATTCAGCTGAAGTTTAAAAATGCTTTTGAACTCTTCAATTTTCTCGGAATTCTGCTGAAGTTTAACAATGCTTTGGAACTCTTCCATTGTTCTTGGAATTCCGCTGTAGTTTAAAAAAGCTTTGGAACTCTTTCATTGTTCTCGGAATTCCGCTGAAATTTAGCCATGCTTTGGAACTCTTCGATTGTTCTCTTAATTCCGCTGAAGTTTAAAAATGCTTTGGAACTCTTCCATTGTTCTCGGAATTCTGCTGAAGTTTAAAAAAGCTTTGGAAATTATACCTTGTTCTCGGAATTCCGCTAATATTTAACAATGCTTTGGAACTCTTCCATTGTTCTCGGAATTCCGCTGATGTTTAATAATGCTTTTGGAACTCATCCATTGTTCTCGGAATTCTGCTAATGTTTAACAATGCTTTGGAACTCCTCCATTGTTCTCGGAATGCCGCTGAAGTTTAAAAATGCTTTTGGAACTCTTTCATTGTTCTCGGAATTCCGCTGAAGTTTAGCCATGCTTTGGAACTCTTCCATTGTTCTCGGAATTCCGCTGAAGTTTTACAATGCTTTGGAACTCTTCAATTTTTCTCGGAGTTCTGCTGAAGTTTAAAAATGCTTTGGAACACTGCCATTTTCTTGGAATTCTGCTGAAGTTTAAAAATGCTTTGGAACTCTTCCATTGTTCTCGGAATTCTACTGATGTCTAATAATGCTTTTGGAACTCTTCCATTGTTCTCGGAATACCGCTTATGTTTAGCAATGCTTTTGGAGCTCTTTCATTGTTCTCAGAATTCCGCTGAAGTTGAAAAATGCTTTAGAACTCTACCATTGTTCTCAGAATTCTGCCGAAGTTTAAAAAAGCTTTGTAACTCTTCCATTATTCTCGAAATTCCGTTGATGTATAATAATGCTATTGGAACTCTTTCATTGTTCTCGGAATACCGCTGATGTTTAACAATGCTTTTGGAACTCGTTCATTGTTCTCAGAATTCCGCTGAAGTTTAAAAATGGTTTGGAACTCTTCCATTGTTCTCGGAATTCCGCTGTTGTTTAAAAAATATTTGGGACTCTTCCATTGTTCTCGGAATTCCGCTGATGTTTAGCAATGCTTTTAGAACTCTCCCATTGTTCTTGGAATCCTGCTAATGTTTAACAATGCTTTGGAACTCTCCCATTGTTCTCGGAATTCCGATGAAGTTTAAAAATGCATTGGAACACTTCCATTGTTCTGGGAATTATGCTGAAGTTTAAAAATGCTTTGGAACTCTTCCATTGCTCTCGGACTTCTGCTGTAGTTTAAAAATGCATTGGAACTTTTCCATTGTTCTCAGAATTCCGTTGAAGTTTTGCAATGCTTTGGAACTCTTCCGTTGTTCTCGGAATTCTGCTGAAGTTGAAAAATGCTTTGGAACTCTTCCATTTCTCTGGGAATTCTGCTGAAGTTTAAAAATTCTGTGGAACTCTTCCATTGTTCTTGGAATTCTGCTAATGTTTAACAATGCTTTGGAACTCTTCCATTGTACTCGGAAATACGCTGATGTTTAACAATGCTTTGGAACTCTTCCATTGTTCTCTTAATTCCGCTGTAGTTTAAAAATGCTTTGGAACACTTCCATTTTTTTTTGATTTCCGCTGAAGGATAGCAATGCTTTGGAACTCTTCCATTGTTCTCGGAATTCCGCAAAAGTTTATAAATGCTTTGGAACTCTTCCATTTTTCTCGGAATTCTGATGAAGTTAAAAAAGCTTTGGAATTCTTCCATTGTTCTCGCAATTCCGCTGATGTTTAATAATGCTTTTGGAACTCTTCCATTATTCTCGGAATTCCGCTAATGTTTAACAATGCTTTGAAACTCTTCCATTGTTCTCGGAATTCTGTTGATGTTTAATAATTCTTTTGGAACTCTTCCATAGTTCTCGGAATTCTGCTGAAGTTTAAAAATGCTTTGGAACTCTTCCATTGTTCTCGGATTTCTGCTGATGTTTTTCAATTCGATGGAAATCTTCCATTGTTCACCAAATTCCACTGAAGTTTAAAAATGTTTTGGAACTCTATCATTGTTCTCGGAATTCCGCTGAAGATTAACATTGCTTTGGAACTCTTCCATTGTTCTGGGAATTCAGCTGAAGTTTAAAAATGGTTTGGAACTCTTCCAATGTTCTGGGAATTCTGCTGAAGTTTAAAAATGCTTTGGAACTCTTCTATTGTTCTCGGAATTCTGCTGATGTTTAACAATGCTTTGGAATTCTTCCATTATTCAAGGAATTCCGCTGAAGTTTAAAAATGCTTTGGAACTCTTCCATTGTTCTCGGTATTCCGCTAATGTTTAACAATGCTTTGGAACTCTTCCATTGTTCTCGGAATTCCGCTGATGTTTAACAATGCTTTGGAACTCTTCTATTGTTCTCGGAATTCCACTGTAGTTTCAAAATGCTTTGGAACGCTTCCATTGTTTTCAGAATTCCGCTGAAATTTAGCCATGCTTTGGAACTCTTCCATTTTTCTCTTAATTCCTCTGAAGTTTAAAAATGCTTTGGAACTCTTCCATTGTTCTCGGAATTCTGCTGAATTTTAAAAAAGCTTTGGAAATTTTACCTTGTTCTCAGAATTCCGCTAATATTTAACAATGCTTTGGAACTCTTCCATTGTTCTCGGAATTCCGCTGATGTTTAATTATGCTTTTGGAACTCATCCATTGTTCTCGGAATTCCGCTAATGTTTAACAATGCTTTGGAACTCCTCCATTGTTCTCGGAATGCCGCTGAAGTTTAAAAATGCTTTTGGAAATCTTTCATTGTTCTCGGAATTCCGCTGAAGTTTAGCCATTCTTTGGAACTCTTCCATTGTTCTCGGAATTCCGCTGAAGTTTTACAATGCTTTGGAACTCTTCCATTTTTTTCGGAATTCTGCTGAAGTTTAAAAATGCTTTGGAACACTTCCATTGTTCTCGGAATTCTGCTGAAGTTTAAAAATGCTTTGGAACTCTTCCATTGTTCTCGGAATTCTACTGATGTCTAATAATGCTTTTGGATCTCTTCCATTGTTCTCGGAATACCGATTATGTTTAACAATGCTTTTGGAGCTCTTTCATTGTTCTCAGAATTCCGCTGAAGTTGAAAAATGCTTTAGAACTCTACCATTGTTCTTAGAATTCCACTGAAGTTTAAAAATGGTTTGGAACTCTTCCATTGTTCTCGGAATTCCGCTGTAGTTTAAAAAAGGTTTGGGACTCTTCCATTGTTCTCGGAATTCTGCTGATGTTTAACAATGCTTTTGGAGCTCTCCCATTGTTCTTGGAATTCCGCTAATGTTTAACAATGCTTTGGAACTCTTCCATTGTTCTCGGAATTCCGTTGTAGTTTAAAAATGCATTGGAACTCTTCCATTGTTCTCGGAATTCCGCTGAAGTTTAACAATGCTTTGAAACTCTTCCATTGTTCTGGGAATTCTGCTGAAGTTTAAAAATGCTTTGGAACTCTTCCATTGCTCTAGGAATTCTGCTGTAGTTTAAAAATGCATTGGAACTCTTCCATTGTTCTCAGAATTCCGCTGAAGTTTTACCATGCTTTGGAACTCTTCCATTTTTCTCGGAATTCTGCTAAAGTTTAAAAATGCTTTGGAACTCTTACATTTTTCTCGGAATTCTGCTGAAGTTTAAAAATGCTTTGGAACTCTTACATTTTTCTCGGAATTCTGCTAAAGTTTAAAAATGCTTTGGAACTCTTACATTTTTCTAGGAATTCTGCTGAAGTTTAAAAAAGATTTGTAACTCTTCCATTGTTTTCGAAAGTCCGCTGATGTCTAATAATGCTTTTGGAACTCTTCCATTGTTCTCGGAATACCGCTGATGTTTAACAATGCTTTTGGAACTCATTCATTGTTCTCAGAATTCCGCTGAAGTTGGAAAATGCTTTAGAACTCTTCCATTGTTCTCAGAATTCCGCTGAAGTTTAAAAATGGTTTGGAACTCTTCCATTGTTCTCGGAATTCTGCTGTTGTTTAAAAAAGATTTGGGACTCTTCCATTGTTCTCGGAATTCCGCTGATGTTTAACAATGCTTTTCGAACTCTCCCAATGTTCATGGAATTCCGCTAATGTTTAACAATGCTTCGGAACTCTTCCATTGTTCTCGGAACTCCGATGTAGTTTAAAAATGCATTGGAACTCTTCCATTGTTCTCGGAATTCCGCTGAAGGTTAACAATGCTTTGGAACTCTTCCATTGGTCTCAGAATTCCGCTGAAGTTTAAAAATGGTTTGGAACTCTTCCATTGTTCTCGGAATTCCACTGTTGTTTAAAAAAGATTTGGGACTCTTCCATTGTTCTCGGAATTCCGCTGATGTTGCACAATGCTTTGGAACTTATCCTTTGTTCTCGGAATTCCGCTGAAGGTTAACAATGCTTTGGAACTCTTCTATTGTTCTGGGAATTCCGCTGAAGTTTAAAAATGCTTTGGAACTCTTCCGTTGGTCTCGGAATTCTGCTGAAGTTTAAAAATTCTGTGGAACTCTTCCATTGTTCTCGGAATTCCACTGTAGTTTCAAAATGCTTTGGAACGCTTCCATTGTTCTCAGAATTCCGCTGAAGTTTAACAATGCTTTTGGAACTCTCCCATTGTTCTTGGAATTCCGCTAATGTTTAACAATGCTTTGGAACTCTTCCATTGTTCTCGGAATTCCGTTGTAGTTTAAAAATGCATTGGAACTCTTCCATTGTTCTCGGAATTCCGCTGAAGTTTAACAATGCTTTGAAACTCTTTCATTGTTCTGGGAATTCTGCTGAAGTTTAAAAATGCTTTGGAACTCTTCCATTGCTCTAGGAATTCTGCTGTAGTTTAAAAATGCATTGGAACTCTTCCATTGTTCTCAGAATTCCGCTGAAGTTTTACCATGCTTTGGAACTCTTCCATTTTTCTCGGAATTCTGCTAAAGTTTAAAAATGCTTTGGAACTCTTCCATTGTTCTCGGAATTCCGCTGATGTTTAACAATGCTTTTCGAACTCTCCCATTGTTCATGGAATTCCGCTAATGTTTAACAATGCTTTGGAACTCTTCCATTGTTCTCGGAACTCCGATGTAGTTTAAAAATGCATTGGAACTCTTCCATTGTTCTCGGAATTCCGCTGAAGGTTAACAATGCTTTGGAACTCTTCCGTTGTTCTCGGAATTCTGCTGAAGTTGAAAAATGCTTTGGACCTCTTCCATTGCTCTGGGAATTCTGCTGAAGTTTACAATGTCTGTGGAACTGTTCCATTGTTCTTGGAATTCCGCTAATGTTTAACAATGCTTTGGAACTCTTCCATTGTTCTCGGAAATACGCTGATGTTTAACAATGCTTTGGAACTCTTACATTGTTCTCGGAATTCCGCTGTAGTTTAAAAATGCTCTGGAACTCTTCCACTGTTTTCAGATTTCCGCTAAAGTTTAGCAATGCTTTGGAACTCTTTCATTGTTCTCGGAATTCTGCAAAAGTTTATAAATGCTTTGGAACTCTTCCATTGTTCTCAGAATTCTGATGAAGTTTAAAAAAGCTTTGGAACTCTTCCATTGTTCTCGGAATTGTGCTAATGTTTAACAATGCTTTGGAACTCTTCCATTGTTCTCGGAATTCCGCTGATGTATAATAATGCTTTTGTAACTCTTCCATTGTTCTCGGAATTCCGCTGATGTTTAACAATGCTTTGAAACTCTTCCATTGTTCTCAGAATTCTGTTGATATTTAATAATTCTTTTGGAACTCTTCCATTGTTCTCGGAATTCTTCTAAAGTTTAAAAATGCTTTGGAACTCTTCCATTGTTCTCGGTATTCCGCTAATGTTTAACAATGCTTTGGAACTCTTCCATTGTTCTCGGAATTCCACTGTAGTTTCAAAATGCTTTGGAACGCTTCCATTGTTCTCGGAATTCCGCTGAAGTTTAACAATAGAGATGAGCGTTGTTCTACTCGAACTATTCGCCAATCTCAAATTCGAGCTGTTTTGGGCGGTGTTCGAGCCGTTCGGCGAACACGAACAATTTGAGAAAAATTCGGCTGTTCGAGGTTACGTTCGATAACTGTTCGTGCACCAAAATCATAACTGGATTTTTTCTCAGTGATGATGAAAATTAATGTTAATATGCAGTTTGAGTGTACAGCGGGGTGGGGGGAGGGGCAGGGGATGGATCTCTGCAGGAACAATGAAGATCTCCATTTTTTTTTCTCTTTCCCGCATTTGCAGTGGGGAGGTGCAATCTGTCAGCCTATCAGCAGCGCACACACGGAGCCAAGTGCTTTTTTTCACACAAGCAAGGGCATGTGTCATTGGCAGTGTATGTCACATGTCCTTGCCCTATAAGACCAAGCCATTTTCCCCGTCGCCACCATTTTCTCACTGCTGCAGCTGCGTGTTAGACGGCACCGCTGTTGCTGTGTGCGCTATACCTTGTTAATTTCAAGCCAATTTTCGCACAAATATACAGATAGCTTGGGAGTAGGGAATAGTTGTGATTGCAGTCCTTTTAAGGACTAGGTTACAGCGTTTCCTACGACTTTTATCAGAGAGGTCTGTGCTCTTAAATAGATAGGTTGTGGGAGTAAAGACTAATTGTAATTGGAGTCCTTTTCAGGACTAGGTTACATGAGTTCCTATCAGTTTTTGCCAGGCAGGTCTGTGCCAGTGCTGTGCAAGTTTTTTTCACAGCATTTGGCTGAATCTAGCAAAGCTAATCCTTTTTGGCCTATTGCAGAGTGTGTTAGTCAGTGGAGTAGCCTATCTGTGTTGCAAGATATAACACCTGTGTATAGAATACCAATTTTTTTACTGCACCTAGTGAAGTAAAATCTTTTGGGCATAGCATCATTCTATTAGTCCATCTATACTGACCTCCATCAGGTTGCAAACTAAATATAATTTTTTTCTGCATCTAGCTCTGAAAAAATATTTGGGCTTCTAGCAGTGTGTGGGACTTGGTCTATTAGTCCATCTATACTGACCTCCATCAGGTTGCAAATTAAAAATAATTTTTTTCTTCATTTAGCTCTGAAAAAATATTTGGGCTTCTAGCAGTGTGTGGTACTTGGTCTATTAGTCCATCTACACTGACCTCCATCAGGTTGCAAATTAAAAATATTTTTTTTCTGCATCTAGCTCTGAAAAAATATTTGGGCTTCTAGCAGTGTGTGGGACTTGGTCTATTAGTCCATCTATACTGACCTCCATCAGGTTGCAAATTAAAAATAATTTTTTTCTTCATTTAGCTCTGAAAAAATATTTGGGCTTCTAGCAGTGTGTGGGACTTGTTCTATTAGTCCTTCTATACTGACCTCCAGCAGGTTGCAAATTGAATATAATTTTTTTCTGCATCTAGCTCTGAAAAAATAGTTGGGCTTCTAGCGGTGTGTGGGACTTGGTCTATTAGTCCATCTATACTGACCTCCATCAGGTTGCAAATTAAAAATAATTTTTTTCTGCATCTAGCTCTGAAAAAATATTTGGGCTTCTAGCAGTGTGTGGGACTTGGTCTATTAGTCCATCTATACTGACCTCCATCAGGTTGCAAATTAAAAATAATTTTTTTCTGCATCTAGCTCTGAAAAAATATTTGGGCTTCTAGCAGTGTGTGGGACTTGGTCTATTAGTCCATCTATACTGACCTCCATCAGGTTGCAAATTAAAAATAATTTTTATCTGCATCTACAGTACCTCTGAAAAAATATTTGGGCTTCTAGCTGTGTGTGGGACTATTTGTATTAGTCCATCTATACTGACCTCCATCAGGGTGCAAACTGAATATATTTTTTTCTGCATCTACCTCTGAAAAAATATTTGGCCTTCTAGTAGTGTGTCGGACTTTCTCTATTAGTCCATCTATACTGACCTCCATCAGGTTGCAAATTAAAACTAATTTTTATCTGCATCTACAGTACCTCTGAAAAAATATTTGGGCTTCTAGCTGTGTGTGGGACTATTTGTATTAGTCCATCTATACTGACCTCCATCAGGTTGCAAATTCAAAATAATTTTTTTCTGCATCTACCTCTGAAAAAATATTTGGCCTTCTAGTAGTGTGTCGGACTTTCTCTATTAGTCCATCTATACTGACCTCCATCAGGTTGCAAATTAAAACTAATTTTTATCTGCATCTACAGTACCTCTGAAAAAATATTTGTGCTTCTAGCTGTGTGTGGGACTATTTGTATTAGTCCATCTATACTGACCTCCATCAGGTTGCAAATTCAAAATAATTTTTTTCTGCATCTAACCCAGCCAATAGTTTTGGCCTAATACCACAGTTTGGCCACTCAGCTCTGCTCGGTTACCATCCATTGTTTTTTTGTGCAAACAACTCCAGAGTTGTGAATTAGTTAACCACCAAAATGAGTGGAAAAAGGCCTGCTGCTGGTGGAAAGGGGAATAGGCGTGTTGGGAAGGGGAAAAAAGGTTGTGTCCGTGGGGTAGGTGTTAAAGCAACAGTAACATCTGCAGAAGAAAGACCATCTTCCAGCCAAACTAAAATGTCTACTTCTTTTAGCGGACAATGTGATAAGATCCCTTTCTTACGGCCACGCCAATCGCTACAAATTCCAGATGAGGCACAAAAACAGCAGGTGCTTCAACGGATATCAAGTGCTCCTTTAAGTGGGCTCTCCTCCACATCAACTTCAACATCACAAATACTCCAGTCCTCAAAGGTGTCACCCAAATCGCACTTGCTTCCTCACAGCTCCCAAATCTCCAGCTGCCCGTCTGAGTATGAGGTAGAACAGATGGTTGAGTCTGCAGAGCTGTTTACTCATACTATAGCCTGGGAATCAGAGGTCGACTCCAGCGCTTCTGTGAATCCAGACGAGGAAATGATCTGCACTGATGCCCAGAATGTTTATGAGTCGGATCCAAGACCAGACGCAGAAGGTTCTGACCATAATGTAGACCCTCATTCCCAAACTGTAACTCCTGTTGGTGGAGACAATGAGGAAGACGATGATAAGACTCAAATACCTGATTGGAGCGACAACTTTAGTTTTTTGTCAGGGCAGGAACAGGTTGGCTCTGAGGACGACGGGTGTGATAACGCACAGGGTGATGATGATGAGGTCGGAGATCCCACTTACTGTCAACCCACAGTCAGCCAAGAGATGAGGTCAGCAGAGGAGGTGGAGGAAGATGCTAGTGACGACGAGGTCAGGTTGCGCCTTCCTGGACAGAGATGTAGTACTGGAAGCACGTCAACAACTGCATCCTCAAACACAACTCTGCCTCTCACCACAAGTCGTGGTGGCTCTTCAGGTCGCATGGGTGCTAAGCCTTGCATAGCCTGGGCATTTTTTCAGATCGATAAAGATGACCCAACTCGTGTTATCTGTAACATTTGTCAGCAAAAGCTAAGTAGAGGCCAAAAAATACATAGTTTGAGTACTTCATGCATGAACCGGCACATGGACATGAAGCATAAGTTGCAGTGTGAAGCTCAGTGTGCTACAATGCGGCCTAGCCGGCCGGGCCAATCACCGTCTGCCATATCTTGTGCATCCGCGGCCTCTTCATCCTCTGTGACTGGGGGGACAGCAGTCACACCTGTTTTGGGGCGCAGACCTGCCACCTCTTTACCCGCAACAGCCAGTGTGATTGGCAGGTCATCATTTTCTTTGGAGGTGGTAACACCAGCTGGTGTTGAGCGCTGTCCGACATCGATAGCACCACCTTTGGATCAAGGCAACCTAACATGTCCGCCTGCATCTTCCTCACAGACCGGCAGTTTGCCGGGGACACCCTTATCAACCCCGTCTAAGCACAATAGCCAGCCCTCGGTCCCTCAGATGTGGACAAGTAAAAGACCATTTCCTCCTAGCCATGAGAAAGCTAAGAGGTTGAATTTCACCATCTGCAAGCTCTTGGCTACAGAAATGCTGCCTTTCCGCCTGGTGGACACAGAGGATTTTCGAGACCTTATGTCCGTCGCAGTGCCCCAGTACCAGATGCCCAGTCGGCACTACTTCTCAAAGAAAGGTGTGCCTGCGCTCCACCAGCATGTCGCACACAACATCACCGCTTCTTTGAGAAACTCTGTGTGTGACAGGGTGCATTTCACCACAGACACTTGGACGAGTAGGCATGGACAGGGGCGTTACATGTCGCTGACTGGGCACTGGGTAACTATGGTGACAGCAGGACAAGGGGCTGCTGTCCAAGTCTTGCCGTCCCCACGAGTTGTGCGTCAATCCTCTTTATGTCAAAGTTCCTCCACTGCTTCTGCCTCCTCAACCTCCTCTCGGTCTTCCACCTGCACCCAAAGCCTGTCTGGTCATGCCACAAGCTTTCTAACTGCGTAGAAGGGATCCTGCACACCTCCTTACTTTGCTGGCAGTAGGGCTCAACGTCATCAGGCGGTTTTTACATTGAAATGTCTGGGAATGTGAGTCACACAGCTGAGGAGTTGTGGTCAGCTCTGGAGAACCAATTTCATGAATGGTTGTCTCCACTGGACCTGAAACCAGGGAAGGCCGTGTGCGACAATGCTGCAAACCTGGGTGCGGCCCTTCGCCGGGGCAATGTCACACACGTGCCTTGTATGGCTCACGTGTTGAACCTGGTTGTCCAGCAATTTTTAGCCCACTATCCCAGACTAGATGGCCTTCTGCAGAGGGCACGGTCGCTGTGTGCTCACTTCCGCCGTTCGCATCCCGCAGCTCACCGACTTACATCTCTACAGAAGTCGTTGGGCCTGCCACTTCACCGGCTAAAATGCGATGTGCCTACCCGGTGGAATTCAACTCTGCACATGTTGCAGCGACTGTGGCAGCACCGACAAGCCCTGGTGCAATACGTTCTGACGTATAGCCTGGGCCAACGAGATTCATAGGTGGGGCAAATCACGCTGGAGGAGTGGTCTCAGATCAGGGACCTATGTACCCTTCTGCACAGTTTTGAAATGGCGACGAAGATGTTTAGTGCTGACGATGCCATTATCAGCATGACTATTCTGGTGATTTACATGCTGGAGCACATGTTAAACAGAATTCGGAGTCAGGTGGTGGCACAAGAGGAGGTGGAGGAAGTAGAGGAGGAGGAGTTGTATGCGGAAGGGCTAACATCTGCAAGGTCCAGACGGTCGGCAGCACCAAGGCGGCAGGCATGTGAGGGTGGGGGAGATGGTTTTACCAGGGCGCATGGTAGCAGCCAAACTAGTGAGGAAGGTGCAGGAGCCCAGGAAGAAGTGGAGGACGAACTGATGGAAGACTCATCAGATGAGGGAGACCTTGATCACATTTCTGTTGTGCGAGGTTGGGGGGAGAGGACAGAGGAAGGAAGCATGATTGTTACCTCGCCACCAACACAACAGGGACTTGGTGCTCCTGGATGCGCAACACACATGAGTGCCTTCTTGCTGCACTACCTGCAACATGACCCTCGAATTGTGAGAATTAGAAATAATCCTGACTACTGGGTTGCCACACTGTTAGATCCCCGGTACAAAAGTAAATTTGCAGAAATTATTCCTGCCATAGAAAGGGATGCACGCATGCAGGAGTATCAGCAGAGACTGTTGCAGAATCTTACATGTGCTTTTCCACAAAATACCAGTGGTGCACGTAGTGAATCTCACAGTTCCAACTTGCCAACCGTGGGACCGTCAAGTGTTCAGCACTCAAACCGTAACAGAACCACAGTATCTGCTGGTAACATCAATTTTGCGGAATCATTTCACCACTTTTTTAGCCCATCCTTTGCAAGGCCACAGGAGACAAGAAGTCTGACACATAGTCAACGCCTAGAGACGATGGTACAGGAGTATCTCCAAGTAAACATTGAAGCCACGACTGTGTCACTGGACCCTTGCTCTTTTTGGGCTTCCAATCTGGATAAATGGCCGGAGCTAGCCACTTACGCCTTGGAGATCTTGTCATGCCCCGCAGCCAGCGTTCTGTCTGAACGTGTGTTCAGCGCTGCTGGTGGTGTGCTGACAGATAAGCGCACGCGGCTCTCCACTGATAATGTAGACAGACTCACGTTCATAAAGATGAACAAATCATGGATCCGAAACGACTTTTCTACCCCTGTGTCATCCTGGGGAGAGTAAAAGCTTGATGATTGGTTAAAATCACCCTACCAACCGTTTTAAGCTTTCAAATTACTAATCATGTTTATCTGTATCTTGACTGGAAAATAATTTGGGCTTTGTAGCAGTGTGCAGCACTGATCCTATTAGGCCATCTATACTAAAGCTTCACCAGATTTAAAATTAAAAATAATTTTTAGCTGCATCTAGCCCGGAAAATAATTTTGGGGCTCCGAGATGCGCAAGGCACATAAGTGCCTTCTTGCTGCACTACCTGCAGCATGACCCTCATATTGTCAGAATTCGAAGTAATCATGACTACTGGGTTGCCACACTCTTAGATCCCCCAAACTTTTCGATCAACCTTTTCATTTTAATAAAGACCAAAAAAATGGTCATTTTTGAAATTATAAGCATAAGCAGGTTGTTAGAAACTGAAATCAAACAGTTTTCAACTCAAAACTTTATTCTAGGTGATGTTACATTTTCACAAGGACCCCTTGTTCGAAAGGAGCTTCTGAACTCTCTCGTCCATTGAATTTGTCAGGTTTTGGATGGTTTATGCTTCAATTGTTTTGCATGAGGACAGAATACCCTCCCAGAGCTGTTGCTTAGATGTGAACTGCCTCCCGCCATCATAGACACTCCTTTTAATGATGCTCCAAAGGTTCTGAATGGGGTAGAGGTCAGGGGAGGTCAGGGGAGCATGGGGGTCACACCATAAGTTTGTCCCCTTTTATGCACATATCAGCCAGAGATGCAGATGTTTTATGTGCAGCATGTGCAGCATGAGATGGTGCATTATCATGCAGAAAAATGATCTTGCTGTGAAATACACGGTTCTTCTTCTTGAACCATGGCAGGAAGTGCTGTTTGAGAAAATCCACATACATTATGGAGTTCATCTTTAGCGCCTTCAGGGATCCTAAAGGGGCCGACAATCTCTCTCCCCATGATTCCAGCCCAAAACATTACTCCACCTCCTCCTTGTTGGTGCTGTAGCCTTGTTTGCGTGGGGTGTCCATCAACCAGCCATCCTCCACTCCATCCATCTGGACCATCGAGCGCTGCACGGCACTCATCCGTGAACAAAACAGTTTTGAAATCAGTCTTCATGTAATGTTTGGCCCACTTGAGCCGTTTCTGCTTGTGTGAAGTGGATAGAGGAGGTCGACAGGATGGCGCATGCACAGCTGCAAACCTCTGAAGGACCCTGCATCTTGTTGTTCGGGGGACGTTGGAGGCACAAGCAGCTTCAAAAACTTGTCTGCTGCTATGACAAGGCTTTTTTGCCGCTGCTCTTTCAACATGACGTAATTGCCTGTAGGAAAGAGTCCTCAATTTGCCCTTATCAGCACGCACACGTGTGTACTGTGAATCAGCTACATACTTCATGATTGCCAAGACACTTCATCCTGATCATCGCACAATGTTGATTGGAGTCATGCCTTGACCTAAACACTCCACAATTTGTTGCTTCTCAGCAGCCGACACATCCTTTTTCTTTCCCATTTTGGCAGAAAATGTAGGCTGCTTAATAATGTGAGAGAGCCTTCTTAAGTAGTCTTGCCTTTCATTGGACACACCTGCCAAACTAATTAGCACAGGTGTCTGCAATTGCTTACAGTGATATAAAGAGCCCTGACACACATCACCATCAATGAGTTTAACTGACAAACAAACAAATTCTTCCCTTATCACTCCTAAACACTTTTTGTATAATAATTTGGAACGCAGTGTACATGTGCTTTTCCACAAAACACCAGTGGTTCACGTAGTGAATCTTACAGTTCTAACTTGCCAACCGTGGTCTGTATGGAGTTGTTCAATAAAGGGCCCAAAATTAAGATAACATAGATGGGAGAGGTCTCTATGAATAGGAATTCCTAAGTATTTGATACCCTGTGAGGGCCAGGCAAAGGGAAAGTTGGACTGGATGGAATCCTATATAGATTTGGGGAGGGAGACATCGAGGGCCTCAGACTTCGCTGCATTGATTTTAAAATTTTACCATGTAACAAAGTGATCTATTTCAGCCATAACAGCATGGATGGATATATGTGATTGAGTGATATATACTAGGACATCATCAGCAAATAGAGAGCACTTGTACTCGGTGCCTCCCACCTCAATCCACCTAATATTGGGGTTATGGCGAATTGATGAGAGCAGGTGCTCCGTCACTAGGATGTATAAGAGAGGGGACAGAGGACATCACTGCCTTGTCCCATTGGTGATTGTGAAAGGTGATGAAAATGTTCTGACGCACCCCTTGGGCCTTGGGACACCTGGAGCCGGACCCTTTTTGGTGGATGCTGGTGGTTGTAGTCTTCGTGGCGGCGACCCAGTTCCGTGGCTCAGGGCGGTCAAACCAGTGGCGGAACTATTTATGTGGTTTTCATGTTTAAATGTCCGACTACGCCACCCGTGGATTGCGGTCAGAGTGAACCGCCGCTACAGGGCAGACCACTGAGGCTGGTGTTGTGGGTGCAGCAGAGCGTAGCATAACTCCCCACGGGAGGAGTATAGCCTCAGGGCAGTGTATGCGGAGGATGGGGGTGATGGTGCAGGACAGCAGCAGTAACGACACGGAGTCAGTGATGCAGTTCAGGGCCTTTACTCACAGTTCTTATTATCCAGACCACGTCTGCAGGTAACGGCTGCCCACGTCGTACTGTGCTCACCAGGTGAGGGGCTCAGACAACTCCCAGATAACTTTGGAGCACTTCACAGGACCCCCTTTGTGTGTCCTTTGTCTGGACTTTCTTACCAACACTTCTGTCCGGCTGCCTCGGGCCTCCTCTTGGTAAACTTGGCGCCAGTTTCCCTGACCCTATGTGGTGCCTTCCTAGCGGGTGTAGCGAGGGGCTGCGCCACATAAAATGTCAGAGCCTCCGGTTTCTAGCTGAGGGTCATTTCCTGCCTCCACTAGTTCGGGGACCGGTCTCCCCCTTTGGCCTGACCCCTCCACGCAGGTGGATTCGGGCGTGCGTTGGCGACTCGCCCGTCCGCACCCCTGGGATCCCTTCATTCCTCGTTCCTGGAGCCTTCTCCGCTCCTCTTCCTTCCTTCTCCCTCTTCCAGGCCTGGGCCTCTGTTACTAGGCCCGCTTCCGGAGCAGAGCTCATGCAGAGCCCCTGCTCCCTGCCACTTCTGCTCAGACTTCTCTGCACTGAACTAAGATGGTGCCCACCTTTTATACTCCCTTCTCAATGCACCCAGGAACTGCTTCCTCCCTGCTCCTGCACTACAGGGTTCCCCTTCCTCAGTGTTCCCTCCCCCCACTCCAGCCAGGGACAGGGACTGTCGTGCCCATCTCAGGGGCATATTGGTCGCCCTGCCCCACGGCAATGTGATGTAATGCATGCAGGTGTCGGGTCCTGATTCACACTCCATCCTTACCTGAGAGTGAGATATCACACCTCTGGGTGAGGTGCAATACGTCTGTAGCAACCGAGCCCTCAGGGTGCTACAGTTCCATTTATCTTCAGCTTAGGTGACGTATTGCGATACAGGGCCGTGATTTTGGCTATAAAAGGGTTCCCTAGACCCCTACCCCAAGCTTTTTAAGAGAATCATATATGGCGTGCCAGGAGACTCTATGGAATGCTTTCTCAGCATCCAACGAGAGTATCTAATTACAAATTTTTAACTGCATCTAGCCCAGGAAATACTTTGTGCCTAGTAGCAGTGTCTGCTAGTGAGCGGATTATCCCGGCTGTTAAGCAAGCTGCACCACCTGTAGTTTAGACACTTAATTTTTTCAAAGGAAATGCTTCGGGACCATGGGATACTTAGTGAAGAGCATCAGGAGGCACCCCAAGGCATAGGGGCTGGGACTGGCAGTAGGATGCCTTGCGGTGGACAGCCGAGCTCTATCCTTATAAAAGCTTTTTAACTGCAGCAGCTTTAGTGGACGCTACTGGAGCTGGAATTACTGCGGCTGCTGGCATGAGACTTGCCCTCCAATAGATCCTTGTAAATGGATTTAAAGTGTATTCATTCAAATTAGAGAGACAATTTAAATTAAAAAGCTTAGAGCTGCCTCCACCACAGGGGGGCTCGCTCGACCCACCAGCGGACAGGCACCAGTATTGGGAGAGGGGGGCTGGCCGTCAGGGTTCACCGCGGCTCTGGCACAAACCCGGCGACACGGAAGTGGCACGGGCAGGAGCGGACTGGCCGCGTCGGCTTCTCACTTTTTGGATTTTAGAAGGGCATGACATGCATATATCTGTGTCTCCCCCTCCTTTTACTCCTCCACCTCATTTATTTTCGCATGACTATATGTACTTGTCACTTTTCCATGTGTTAGTTATGTCTTCTGAGCAGTTTGTCAGCTTTTGGACACCTTTGAAGGTGTTTTCTATGTGTTTCTATGTGTTTTTGTTTGCCTGCCATTGGTTTTAACGGTGTTCGAAGGTGTTCGACGAACAGTTCGACGAACAGTTCGGCGAACACACGGGTGTTCGATGAACCGAACCGAACTCGAACACTACGGGGGTGGCTCAACACTATTTAACAATGCTTTGGAACTCTTCAATTGTTCTCGGAATTCTGCGGAAGTTTAAAAATGCTTTGGAACTCTTCCATTGTTCTCGGAATTCTGCTGAAGTTTAAAAATGGTTGGAACTCTTCCATTGTTCTCGGAATTCTGCTGAAGTTTAAAAAAGCTTTGGAACTCTTCCAATGTTCAGGGAATTCTGCTGAAGTTTAAAAAGCTTTGGAACTCTTCCATTGTTCTGGGAATTGTGTTGAAATTTAAAATTGCTTTGGAACTCTTCCATTGTCCTCGGAATTCCGCTGATGTTTAATAATGCTTTTGGAACTCTTCCATTTTTCTCAGAATTTCGCTGATGTTTAACAACGTTTGGAACTCTTCCATTGTTCTCGGAATTTTGGTGAAGTTTAAAAATGCATTGGAAATCTTCCATTGTTCAGGGAATTCTGCTGAAGTTTAAAAAGCTTTGGAACTCTTCCATTGTTCTCGGAATTCTGATGAAGTTTAAAATTGCTTTGGAAATCTTCCATTGTCCTCGGAATTCCGCTGATGTTTAATAATGCTTTTGGAACTCTTCCATTGTTCTCGTAATTCCGCTGATGTTTAACAATGCTTTGGAACTCTTCCATTGTTCTGGGAATTCTGCTGAAGTTTAAAAATGCTTTGGAACTCTTCCATTGTTCACGGAAATCTGCTGAAGTTTGAAAAGCTTTGTAACTCTTCCATTGTTCTGGGAATTCTGCTGAAGTTTAAAATTGCTTTGGAACTCTTCCATTGTTCTCAGAATACCAATGAAGCTTAAAAATGCTTTGGAACTCTTCCATTGTTCTCGGGATTCTGCTAATGTTTAACAATGCTTTGGAACTCTTCCATTGTTTTCGGAATTCTGCTGAAGTGTAAAAATGCTTTGGAACTCTTCCATTGTTCTCGGAATTCTGGTGAAGTTTAAAAATTCTTTCGATCTCTTCCATTGTTCTCGGAATTCCGCTGATGTTTAACAATGCTTTGGAACTCTTCCATTGTTCTGGGAATTCGGCTGAAGTTTAAAAACGCTTTGGAAGTCTTCCTATGTTCTGGGAGTTATGCTGAAGTTTAAAATTGCTTTGGAAAATTCCATTGTTCTCAGAAGTCCAATGAAGCTTAAAAATGCTTTGGAACTCTTCCATGGTTATCGGAATTCTGTTGAAGTTTAAAAAAGCTTTTGAACTATTCCATTGTTCTCGGAATTCCGCTAATATTTAACAATGCTTTGGAACTCTTCCATTGTTCTCGGAATTCCACTGATGTTTAATAATGCTTTTGGAACTCTTCCATTGTTCTCGGAATTCCACTAATGTTTAACAATGCTTTGGAACTCATCCATTGTTCTCGGAATTCTGTTGATGTTTTATAATGCTTTTGGAACTCTTACATTGTGCTCGGAATTCTGCTGAAGTTTAAAAATGCTTTGGAACTCTTCCATTGTTCTCGGAATTCTGCTGATGTTTATCAAACCTATGGATCTCTTTCATTGTTCTCGGAATTCTGTTGATGTTTAGTAATGCTTTTGGAACTCTTCCATTGTTCTCGGAATTCTGCTGAAGGTTAAAAATGCTTTAGAAATCTTCCCTTGTTCTCAGAATTCTGCTGAATTTTAAAAATGCTTTGGTACTCTTATATTGTTCTCAGAATTCCAATGAAGCTTAAAAATCCTTTGGAACTCTTTAATTTTTCACAGAATTCCGCTAAAGTTTAAAAATGCTTTGTAACTCCACCATTGTTCTCGGAATTCTGCTGAAGTTAAAAAATGCTTTGGAACTCTTCCAATGTTCTGGGAATTCAGCTGAAGTTTAAAAATGCTTTGGAACTCTTCCTATGTTCTGGGAGTTCTGCTGAAGTTTAAAAATGCTTGGGAACTCTTCCATTGTTCTCGGAATTCCGCTGATGTTTAACAATGCTTTAGAACTCTTCCATTGTTACCGGAATTCCGCTGATGTTTAACAATGCTTTGAACTCTTCCATTGTTCTCGGAATTCCGCTGTAGTTTAAAAAGGCATTTTAACTCTTCCATTGTTCTCGGAATTCCGCTGAAGTTTTACAATGCTTTGGAACTCTTCCATTTTTCTCGGAATTCTGCTGAAGTTTAAAAATGCTTGGAACTCTTCCATTGTTCTCAGAATTCCGCTGATGTTTAACAATGCTTTGGAACTCTTCCATTGTTCTCGGATTTCCGCTGTAGTTTAAAAATGCTTTGGAACACTTTCATTGTTCTTGGAATTCCACTGAAGTTTAGCCATGCTTTGGAACTCTTCCATTGTTCTCGGAATTCCGCTGATGTTTAACAATGCTTTGGAACTCATCCATTGTTCTCGGAATTCTGTTGATGTTTAATAATGCTTTTGGAACTCTTCCATTGTGCTCGGAATTCTGCTGAAGTTTAAAAATGCTTTGGAACTCTTCCATTGTTCTCGGAATTCTGCTGAAGTTTAAAAACGCTTTAGAAATCTTCCCTTGTTCTCGAATTCTGCTGAAGTTTAACAATGCTTTGGAACTCTTCCACAATTCTCAGAATTCTGCTGAAGTTTAAAAATGCTTTGGTACTCTTATATTGTTCTCAGAATTCCAATGAAGCTTAAAAATGCTTTGGAACTCTTTAATTTTTCAAAGAATTCCGCTAAAGTTTAAAAATGCTTTGGAACTCCTCCATTGTTCTCGGAATTCTGCTGAAGTTTAAAAATGCTTTGGAACTCTTCCTATGTTCTGGGAGTTCTGCTGAAGTTTAAAAATGCTTGGGAAATCTTCCATTGTTCTCGGAATTCCGCTGATGTTTAACAATGCTTTAGAACTCTTCCATTGTTACCGGAATTCTGCTGAAGTTTAAAAATGCTTTGGAACTCTTCCATTGTTCTCGGAATTGCGCTAATGTTTATCAAACCTATGGAACTCTTTCATTGTTCTCGGAATTCTGTTGATGGTTAATAATGCTATTGGAACTCGTCCATTGTTCTCAGAATTCTGCTGAAGTTTAAAAATGCTTGGGAACTCTTCCATTGCTCTCGGAATTCCGCTGAAGTTTTACAATGCTTTGGAACTCTTCCATTTTTCTTGGAATTCTGCTGAAGTTTAAAATGCTTTGGAACACTTCCATTGTTCTCAGAATTCCGCTGATTTTTAACAATGCTTTGGAACTCTTCCATTGTTCTCGGAATTCCGCTGAGGTTTTACAATGCTTTGGAAATCTTCCATTTTTCTCGGAATTCTGCTGAAGTTTAAAAATGCATTGGAACTCTTCCATTGTTCTGGGAATTCAGATGAAGTTTTAAAATGCTTTGGAACTCTTCCATTGTTCTCGGAATTCCGCTAATGTTTAACAATGGTTTAGAACTCTTCCATTGTTCTCGGAATTCCGATGATGTTTAACAATGCTTTGTAACTCTTCCATTGTTCTCGGAATTCCGCTGAAGTTTAAAAATGCTTTGGAACTCTTCCATTGTTCTCTGAATTCTGCTGAAGTTTAAAAAAGCTTTGGAACTATTCCATTGTTCTCAGAATTCCACTAATATTTAACAATGCTTTGGAACTCTTCTATTGTTTTTGGAATTCCGCTGATGTTTAATACTGCTTTTGGAACTCTTCCATGGTTCTCGGAATTCCGCTAATGTTTAACAATGCTTTGGAACTCATCCATTGTTCTCGGAATTCTGTTGATGTGTAGTAATGCTTTTGGAACTCTTCCATTGTACTCGGGATTCTGCTGAAGTTGAAAAATGCTTTGGAACTCTTCAATTGTTCTCGGAATTCCGCTAATGATTAACAATGGTTTAGAACTCTTCCATTGTTCTCGGAATTCCGATGATGTTTAACAATGCTTTAGACCTCTTCCATTGTTACCGGAATTCCGCTGATGTTTAACAATGCTTTTGAACTCTTCCTTTGTTCTCGGAATTCCGCTGTAGTTTAAAAATGCATTGGAACTCTTCCATTGTTCTCGGAATTCCGCTGAAGTTTTACAATGCTTTGGAACTCTTCCATTTTTCTTGGAATTCTGCTGAAGTTTAAAAATGCTTTGGAACTCTTCCATTGTTCTCAGAATTCCGCTGATGTTTAACAATGCTTTGGAACTCTTCCATTGTTCTCGGAATTCCACTGTAGTTTAAAAATGCTTTGGAAATCTTTCATTGTTCTCGGAATTCCTCTGAAATTTAGCCAAGCTTTGGAACTCTTCCATTGTTCTCGGAATTCCGCTGAAGTTTAAAAATGCTTTGGAACTCCTCCTTTGTTCTCGGAATTCTGCTGAAGTTTAAAAATGCTTTGGAACTTTTCCATTGTTCTGGGAATTCGGCTGAAGTTTAAAAATGCTATGGAACTCTTCCTATGTTCTGGGAGTTCTGCTGAAGTTTAAAAATGCTTTTGAACTCTTCCATTGTTCTCGGAATTCCGCTGATGTTTAACAATGCTTTAGAACTCTTCCATTGTTCTCGGAATTCCGCTGATGTTTAACAATGCTTTGGAACTCTTCCATTGTTCTCGGAATTCCGCTTATGTTTAACAATGCTTTGGAACTCTTCCATTGTTCTCGGAATTCCACTGTAGTCTAAAAATGCATTGGAACTCTTCCATTGTTCTCAGAATTCCGCTGAAGTTTTACAATGCTTTGAAAATCTTCCATTTTTCTCGGAATTCTGCTGAAGTTTAAAAATGCTTTGGAACTCTTCCATTGTTCTGGGAATTCGGCTGACGTTTTAAAATGCTTTGGAACTCTTCCATTGTTCTCGGAATTCCGCTAATGCTTAACAATGGTTTAGAACTCTTCCATTGTTCTCGGAATTCCGATGATGTTTAAAAATGCATTGGAGCTCTTCCATTGTTCTCAGAATTCCGCTGAAGTTTAAAAATGCTTTGGAACTCTTCCATTGTTCTCTGAATTCTGCTGAAGTTTAAAAAAGCTTTGGAACTATTCCATTGTTCTCAGAATTCCGCTAATGTTTAACAATGCTTTGGAACTCTTCTATTGTTTTCGGAATTCCGCTGATGTTTATTAATGCTTTTGGAACTCTTCCATGGTTCTCGGAAATCCGCTAATGTTTAACAATGCTTTGGAACTCATCCATTGTTCTCAGAATTCTGTTGATGTTTAGTAATGCTTTTGGAACTCTTCCATTGTACTCGGAATTCTGCTGAAGTTTAAAAATGCTTTGGAACTCTTCCATTGTTCTCGGAATTCCGCTAATGTTTATCAAACCTATGGAACTCTTTCATTGTTCTCGGAATTCTGTTGATGGTTAATAATGCTTTTGGAACTCGTCCATTGTTCTCAGAATTCTGCTGAAGTTTAAAAACGCTTTAGAAATCTTCCCTTGTTCTCGGAATTCTGCTGAAGTTTAACAATGCTTTGGAACTCTTCCATAATTCTCAGAATTCTGCTGAAGTTTAAAAAAGCTTTGGTACTCTTCCATTGTTCTCAGAATTCCAATGAAGCTTAAAATGCTTTGGAACTCCTCCATTGTTCTCGTAATTCTGCTGAAGTTTTAAAATGCTTTGGAACTCTTCAAATGTTCTGGGAATTTAGCTGAAGTTTAAAAATGCTTTGGAATTCTTCCTATGTTCTGGGAGTCCTGCTGAAGTTTAAAAATGCTTGGGAACTCTTGCATTGTTCTCGGAATTCCGCTGATGTTTAACAATTCTTTAGAACTCTTCCATTGTTACCGGAATTCCGCTGATGTTTAACAATGCTTTTGAACTCTTTCATTGTTCTAGGAATTCCGCTGTAGTTTAAAAATGCATTGGAACTCTTCCATTGTACTCGGAATTCCGCTGAAGTTTTACAATGCTTTGGAACTCTTCCGTTTTCCTCGGAATTCTGCTGAAGTTTAAAAATGCTTTGGAACTCTTCCATTGTTCTGGGAATTCGGCTGACGTTTTAAAATGCTTTGGAACTCTTCCATTGTTCTCGGAATTCCGCTAATGCTTAACAATGGTTTAGAACTCTTCCATTGTTCTCGGAATTCCGATGATGTTTAAAAATGCATTGGAGCTCTTCCATTGTTCTCAGAATTCCGCTGAAGTTTAAAAATGCTTTGGAACTCTTCCATTGTTCTATGAATTCTGCTGAAGTTTAAAAAAGCTTTGGAACTATTCCATTGTTCTCAGAATTCCGCTAATGTTTAACAATGCTTTGGAACTCTTCTATTGTTTTCGGAATTCCGCTGATGTTTATTAATGCTTTTGGAACTCTTCCATGGTTCTCGGAAATCCGCTAATGTTTAACAATGCTTTGGAACTCATCCATTGTTCTCAGAATTCTGTTGATGTTTAGTAATGCTTTTGGAACTCTTCCATTGTACTCGGAATTCTGCTGAAGTTTAAAAACGCTTTAGAAATCTTCCCTTGTTCTCGGAATTCTGCTGAAGTTTAACAATGCTTTGGAACTCTTCCATAATTCTCAGAATTCTGCTGAAGTTTAAAAAAGCTTTGGTACTCTTCCATTGTTCTCAGAATTCCAATGAAGCTTAAAAATGCTTTGGAACTCCTCCATTGTTCTCGTAATTCTGCTGAAGTTTTAAAATGATTTGGAACTCTTCAAATGTTCTGGGAATTCAGCTGAAGTTTAAAAATGCTTTGGAATTCTTCCTATGTTCTGGGAGTCCTGCTGAAGTTTAAAAATGCTTGGGAACTCTTCCATTGTTCTCGGAATTCCGCTGATGTTTAACAATTCTTTAGAACTCTTCCATTGTTACCGGAATTCCGCTGATGTTTAACAATGCTTTTGAACTCTTTCATTGTTCTAGGAATTCCGCTGTAGTTTAAAAATGCATTGGAACTCTTCCATTGTACTCGGAATTCCGCTGAAGTTTTACAATGCTTTGGAACTCTTCCGTTTTCCTCGGAATTCTGCTGAAGTTTAAAAATGCTTTGGAACTCTTCCATTGTTCTGGGAATTCGGCTGACGTTTTAAAATGCTTTGGAACTCTTCCATTGTTCTCGGAATTCCGCTAATGCTTAACAATGGTTTAGAACTCTTCCATTGTTCTCGGAATTCCGATGATGTTTAAAAATGCATTGGAGCTCTTCCATTGTTCTCAGAATTCCGCTGAAGTTTAAAAATGCTTTGGAACTCTTCCATTGTTCTCTGAATTCTGCTGAAGTTTAAAAAAGCTTTGGAACTATTCCATTGTTCTCAGAATTCCGCTAATGTTTAACAATGCTTTGGAACTCTTCTATTGTTTTCGGAATTCCGCTGATGTTTATTAATGCTTTTGGAACTCTTCCATGGTTCTCGGAAATCCGCTAATGTTTAACAATGCTTTGGAACTCATCCATTGTTCTCAGAATTCTGTTGATGTTTAGTAATGCTTTTGGAACTCTTCCATTGTACTCGGAATTCTGCTGAAGTTTAAAAACGCTTTAGAAATCTTCCCTTGTTCTCGGAATTCTGCTGAAGTTTAACAATGCTTTGGAACTCTTCCATAATTCTCAGAATTCTGCTGAAGTTTAAAAAAGCTTTGGTACTCTTCCATTGTTCTCAGAATTCCAATGAAGCTTAAAAATGCTTTGGAACTCCTCCATTGTTCTCGTAATTCTGCTGAAGTTTTAAAATGCTTTCTAACTCTTCAAATGTTCTGGGAATTCAGCTGAAGTTTAAAAATGCTTTGGAATTCTTCCTATGTTCTGGGAGTCCTGCTGAAGTTTAAAAATGCTTGGGAACTCTTCCATTGTTCTCGGAATTCCGCTGATGTTTAACAATTCTTTTGAACTCTTTCATTGTTCTAGGAATTCCGCTGTAGTTTAAAAATGCATTGGAACTCTTCCATTGTACTCGGAATTCCGCTGAAGTTTTACAATGCTTTGGAACTCTTCCGTTTTCCTCGGAATTCTGCTGAAGTTTAAAAATCCTTTGGAACTCTTCCATTGTTCTCGGAATTCCGCTGTAGTTTAAAAAGGCATTGGAACTCTTCCATTGTTCTCGGAATTCCGCTGAAGTTTTACAATGCTTTGGAACTCTTCCATTTTTCTCGGAATTCTGCTGAAGTTTAAAAATGCTTGGAACTCTTCCATTGTTCTCAGAATTCCGCTGATGTTTAACAATGCTTTGGAACTCTTCCATTGTTCTCGGATTTCCGCTGTAGTTTAAAAATGCTTTGGAACACTTTCATTGTTCTTGGAATTCCACTGAAGTTTAGCCATGCTTTGGAACTCTTCCATTGTTCTCGGAATACCGCTGATGTTTAACAATGCTTTGGAACTCATCCATTGTTCTCGGAATTCTGTTGATGTTTTATAATGCTTTTGGAACTCTTCCATTGTGCTCGGAATTCTGCTGAAGTTTAAAAATGCTTTGGAACTCTTCCATTGTTCTCAGAATTCTGCTGATGTTTATCAAACCTATGGAACTCTTTCATTGTTCTCGGAATTCTGTTGATGGTTAGTAATGCTTTTGGAACTCTTCCATTGTTCTCGGAATTCTGCTGAAGTTTAAAAACGCTTTAGAAATCTTTCCTTGTTCTCGGAATTCTGCTGAAGTTTAACAATGCTTTGGAACTCTTCCATAATTCTCAGAATTCTGCAGAAGTTTAAAAAAGCTTTGGTACTCTTCCATTGTTCTCAGAATTCTAATGAAGCTTAAAAATGCTTTCGAACTCTTTAATTTTTCACAGAATTCCGCTAAAGTTTAAAAATGCCTTGGAACTCCTCCATTGTTCTCGGAATTCTGCTGAAGTTTAAAAATGCTTTGGAACTCTTCCAATGGTCTGGGAATTCAGCTGAAGATTAAAAATGTTTTTAAACTCTTCCTATGTTCTGGGAGTTCTGCTGAAGTTTAAAAATGCTTGGGAACTCTTCCATTGCTCTCGGAATTCCGCTGATGTTTAACAATGCTTTAGAACTCTTCCATTGCAACCGGAATTCCGCTGATGTTTAACAATGCTTTTGAACTCTTCCATTGTTCTCGGAATTCCGCTGTAGTTTAAAAATGCATTGGAACTCTTCCATTGTTCTCGGAATTCCGCTGAAGTTTTACAATGCTTTGGAACTCTTCCATTTTTCTTGGAATTCTGCTGAAGTTTAAAAATGCTTTGGAACTCTTCCATTGTTCTCAGAATTCCGCTGATTTTTAACAATGCTTTGGAACTCTTCCATTGTTCTCGGAATTCCGCTGTAGTTTTGGAAATCTTTCATTGTTCTCGGAATTCCGCTGAAGTTTAAAAATGCTTTGGAACTCTTCCATTGTTCTGGGAATTCGGCTGAAGTTTAAAAATGCTATGGAACTCTTCCTATGTTCTGGGAGTTCTGCTGAAGTTTAAAAATGCTTTTGAACTCTTCCATTGTTCTCGGAATTCCGCTGATGTTTAACAATGCTTTAGAACTCTTCCATTGTTCTCGGAATTCCGCTGATGTTTAACAATGCTTTGGAACTCTTCCATTGTTCTCGGAATTCCGCTGATGTTTAACAATGCTTTGGAACTCTTCCATAATTCTCAGAATTCTGCTGAAGTTTAAAAAAGCTTTGGTACTCTTCCATTGTTCTCAGAATTCCAATGAAGCTTAAAAATGCTTTGGAACTCCTCCATTGTTCTCGTAATTCTGCTGAAGTTTTAAAATGCTTTCTAACTCTTCAAATGTTCTGGGAATTCAGCTGAAGTATAAAAATGCTTTGGAATTCTTCCTATGTTCTGGGAGTCCTGCTGAAGTTTAAAAATGCTTGGGAACTCTTCCATTGTTCTCGGAATTCCGCTGATGTTTAACAATTCTTTTGAACTCTTTCATTGTTCTAGGAATTCCGCTGTAGTTTAAAAATGCATTGGAACTCTTCCATTGTACTCGGAATTCCGCTGAAGTTTTACAATGCTTTGGAACTCTTCCGTTTTCCTCGGAATTCTGCTGAAGTTTAAAAATCCTTTGGAACTCTTCCATTGTTCTCGGAATTCCGCTGTAGTTTAAAAAGGCATTGGAACTCTTCCATTGTTCTCGGAATTCCGCTGAAGTTTTACAATGCTTTGGAACTCTTCCATTTTTCTCGGAATTCTGCTGAAGTTTAAAAATGCTTGGAACTCTTCCATTGTTCTCAGAATTCCGCTGATGTTTAACAATGCTTTGGAACTCTTCCATTGTTCTCGGATTTCCGCTGTAGTTTAAAAATGCTTTGGAACACTTTCATTGTTCTTGGAATTCCACTGAAGTTTAGCCATGCTTTGGAACTCTTCCATTGTTCTCGGAATACCGCTGATGTTTAACAATGCTTTGGAACTCATCCATTGTTCTCGGAATTCTGTTGATGTTTTATAATGCTTTTGGAACTCTTCCATTGTGCTCGGAATTCTGCTGAAGTTTAAAAATGCTTTGGAACTCTTCCATTGTTCTCAGAATTCTGCTGATGTTTATCAAACCTATGGAACTCTTTCATTGTTCTCGGAATTCTGTTGATGGTTAGTAATGCTTTTGTAACTCTTCCATTGTTCTCGGAATTCTGCTGAAGTTTAAAAACGCTTTAGAAATCTTTCCTTGTTCTCGGAATTCTGCTGAAGTTTAACAATGCTTTGGAACTCTTCCATAATTCTCAGAATTCTGCAGAAGTTTAAAAAAGCTTTGGTACTCTTCCATTGTTCTCAGAATTCTAATGAAGCTTAAAAATGCTTTCGAACTCTTTAATTTTTCACAGAATTCCGCTAAAGTTTAAAAATGCCTTGGAACTCCTCCATTGTTCTCGGAATTCTGCTGAAGTTTAAAAATGCTTTCCAACTCTTCCAATGGTCTGGGAATTCAGCTGAAGATTAAAAATGTTTTTAAACTCTTCCTATGTTCTGGGAGTTCTGCTGAAGTTTAAAAATGCTTGGGAACTCTTCCATTGCTCTCGGAATTCCGCTGATGTTTAACAATGCTTTAGAACTCTTCCATTGCAACCGGAATTCCGCTGATGTTTAACAATGCTTTTGAACTCTTCCATTGTTCTCGGAATTCCGCTGTAGTTTAAAAATGCATTGGAACTCTTCCATTGTTCTCGGAATTCCGCTGAAGTTTTACAATGCTTTGGAACTCTTCCATTTTTCTTGGAATTCTGCTGAAGTTTAAAAATGCTTTGGAACTCTTCCATTGTTCTCAGAATTCCGCTGATTTTTAACAATGCTTTGGAACTCTTCCATTGTTCTCGGAATTCCGCTGTAGTTTTGGAAATCTTTCATTGTTCTCGGAATTCCGCTGAAGTTTAAAAATGCTTTGGAACTCTTCCATTGTTCTGGGAATTCGGCTGAAGTTTAAAAATGCTATGGAACTCTTCCTATGTTCTGGGAGTTCTGCTGAAGTTTAAAAATGCTTTTGAACTCTTCCATTGTTCTCGGAATTCCGCTGATGTTTAACAATGCTTTAGAACTCTTCCATTGTTCTCGGAATTCCGCTGATGTTTAACAATGCTTTGGAACTCTTCCATTGTTCTCGGAATTCCGCTGATGTTTAACAATGATTTGGAACTGTTTCATTGTGCTCGGAATTCCACTGTAGTATAAAAATGCATTGGAACTCTTCCATTGTTCTCGGAATTCCGCTGAAGTTTTACAATGCTTTGGAAATCTTCCATTTTTCTCGGAATTCTGCTGAAGTTTAAAAATGCATTGGAATTCTTCCATTGTTCTGTGAATTCAGATGAAGTTTTAAAATGCTTTGGAACTCTTCCATTGTTCTCGGAATTCCGCTAATGTTTAACAATGGTTTAGAACTCTTCCATTGTTCTCGGAATTCCGATGATGTTTAACAATGCTTTGTAACTCTTCCATTGTTCTCGGAATTCCGCTGAAGTTTAAAAAAGCTTTGGAACTATTCCATTGTTCTCAGAATTCCACTAATATTTAACAATGCTTTGGAACTCTTCTATTGTTTTCGGTATTCCGCTGATGTTTAATAATGCTTTTGGAACTCTTCCATGGTTCTCGGAATTCCGCTAATGTTTAACAATGCTTTGGAACTCATCCATTGTTCTCGGAATTCTGTTGATGTGTAGTTATGCTTTTGGAACTCTTCCATTGTACTCGGGATTCTGCTGAAGTTGAAAAATGCTTTGGAACTCTTCCATTGTTCTCGGAATTCCGCTAATGATTAACAATGGTTTAGAACTCTTCCATTGTTCTCGGAATTCCGATGATGTTTAACAATGCTTTAGACCTCTTCCATTGTTACCGGAATTCCGCTGATGTTTAACAATGCTTTTGAACTCTTCCATTGTTCTCAGAATTCCGCTGTAGTTTAAAAATGCATTGGAACTCTACCATTGTTCTGGGAATTCTGTTGAAATTTAAAATTGCTTTGGAACTCTTCCATTGTCCTCGGAATTCCGCTGATGTTTAATAATGCTTTTGGAACTCTTCCATTGTTCTCAGAATTCCGCTGATTTTTAACAATGCTTTGGAACTCTTCCATTGTTCTCGGAATTCCGCTGTAGTTTTGGAAATCTTTCATTGTTCTCGGAATTCCGCTGAAGTTTAAAAATGCTTTGGAACTCTTCCATTGTTCTGGGAATTCGGCTGAAGTTTAAAAATGCTATGGAACTCTTCCTATGTTCTGGGAGTTCTGCTGAAGTTTAAAAATGCTTTTGAACTCTTCCATTGTTCTCGGAATTCCGCTGATGTTTAACAATGCTTTAGAACTCTTCCATTGTTCTCGGAATTCCGCTGATGTTTAACAATGCTTTGGAACTCTTCCATTGTTCTCGGAATTCCGCTGATGTTTAACAATGATTTGGAACTGTTTCATTGTGCTCGGAATTCCACTGTAGTATAAAAATGCATTGGAACTCTTCCATTGTTCTCGGAATTCCGCTGAAGTTTTGCAATGCTTTGGAAATCTTCCATTTTTCTCGGAATTCTGCTGAAGTTTAAAAATGCATTGGAATTCTTCCATTGTTCTGTGAATTCAGATGAAGTTTTAAAATGCTTTGGAACTCTTCCATTGTTCTCGGAATTCCGCTAATGTTTAACAATGGTTTAGAACTCTTCCATTGTTCTCGGAATTCCGATGATGTTTAACAATGCTTTGTAACTCTTCCATTGTTCTCGGAATTCCGCTGAAGTTTAAAAAAGCTTTGGAACTATTCCATTGTTCTCAGAATTCCACTAATATTTAACAATGCTTTGGAACTCTTCTATTGTTTTCGGTATTCCGCTGATGTTTAATAATGCTTTTGGAACTCTTCCATGGTTCTCGGAATTCCGCTAATGTTTAACAATGCTTTGGAACTCATCCATTGTTCTCGGAATTCTGTTGATGTGTAGTTATGCTTTTGGAACTCTTCCATTGTACTCGGGATTCTGCTGAAGTTGAAAAATGCTTTGGAACTCTTCCATTGTTCTCGGAATTCCGCTAATGATTAACAATGGTTTAGAACTCTTCCATTGTTCTCGGAATTCCGATGATGTTTAACAATGCTTTAGACCTCTTCCATTGTTACCGGAATTCCGCTGATGTTTAACAATGCTTTTGAACTCTTCCATTGTTCTCAGAATTCCGCTGTAGTTTAAAAATGCATTGGAACTCTACCATTGTTCTGGGAATTCTGTTGAAATTTAAAATTGCTTTGGAACTCTTCCATTGTCCTCGGAATTCCGCTGATGTTTAATAATGCTTTTGGAACTCTTCCATTTTTCTCAGAATTCCGCTGATGTTTAACAACGTTTGGAACTCTTCCATTGTTCTCGGAATTTTGGTGAAGTTTAAAAGTGCATTGGAAATCTTCCATTGTTCAGGGAATTCTGCTGAAGTTTAAAAAGCTTTGGAACTCTTCCATTGTTCTCGGAATTCTGCTGAAGTTTAAAATTGCTTTGGAAATCTTCCATTGTCCTCGGAATTCCGCTGATGTTTAATAATGCTTTTGGAACTCTTCCATTGTTCTCGTAATTCCGCTGATGTTTAACAATGCTTTGGAACTCTTCCATTGTTCTGGGAATTCTGATGAAGTTTAAAAAAGCTTTGGAACTATTCCATTGTTCTCAGAATTCCGCTAATGTTTAACAATGCTTTGGAACTCTTCTATTGTTTTCGGAATTCCGCTGATGTTTATTAATGCTTTTGGAACTCTTCCATGGTTCTCGGAAATCCGCTAATGTTTAACAATGCTTTGGAACTCATCCATTGTTCTCAGAATTCTGTTGATGTTTAGTAATGCTTTTGGAACTCTTCCATTGTACTCGGAATTCTGCTGAAGTTTAAAAATGCTTTGGAACTCTTCCATTGTTCTCGGAATTCCGCTAATGTTTATCAAACCTATGGAACTCTTTCATTGTTCTCGGAATTCTGTTGATGGTTAATAATGCTTTTGGAACTCGTCCATTGTTCTCAGAATTCTGCTGAAGTTTAAAAATGCTTTAGAAATCTTCCCTTGTTCTCGGAATTCTGCTGAAGTTTAACAATGCTTTGTAACTCTTCCATAATTCTCAGAATTCTGCTGAAGTTTAAAAAAGCTTTGGTACTCTTCCATTGTTCTCAGAATTCCAATGAAGCTTAAAAATGCTTTGGAACTCCTCCATTGTTCTCGTAATTCTGCTGAAGTTTTAAAATGCTTTGGAACTCTTCAAATGTTCTGGGAATTCAGCTGAAGTTTAAAAATGCTTTGGAATTCTTCCTATGTTCTGGGAGTCCTGCTGAAGTTTAAAAATGCTTGGGAACTCTTCCATTGTTCTCGGAATTCCGCTGATGTTTAACAATTCTTTAGAACTCTTCCATTGTTACCGGAATTCCGCTGATGTTTAACAATGCTTTTGAACTCTTTCATTGTTCTAGGAATTCCGCTGTAGTTTAAAAATGCATTGGAACTCTTCCATTGTACTCGGAATTCCGCTGAAGTTTTACAATGCTTTGGAACTCTTCCGTTTTCCTCGGAATTCTGCTGAAGTTTAAAAATGCTTTGGAACTCTTCCATTGTTCTGGGAATTCGGCTGACGTTTTAAAATGCTTTGGAACTCTTCCATTGTTCTCGGAATTCCGCTAATGCTTAACAATGGTTTAGAACTCTTCCATTGTTCTCGGAATTCCGATGATGTTTAAAAATGCATTGGAGCTCTTCCATTGTTCTCAGAATTCCGCTGAAGTTTAAAAATGCTTTGGAACTCTTCCATTGTTCTCTGAATTCTGCTGAAGTTTAAAAAAGCTTTGGAACTATTCCATTGTTCTCAGAATTCCGCTAATGTTTAACAATGCTTTGGAACTCTTCTATTGTTTTCGGAATTCCGCTGATGTTTATTAATGCTTTTGGAACTCTTCCATGGTTCTCGGAAATCCGCTAATGTTTAACAATGCTTTGGAACTCATCCATTGTTCTCAGAATTCTGTTGATGTTTAGTAATGCTTTTGGAACTCTTCCATTGTACTCGGAATTCTGCTGAAGTTTAAAAACGCTTTAGAAATCTTCCCTTGTTCTCGGAATTCTGCTGAAGTTTAACAATGCTTTGGAACTCTTCCATAATTCTCAGAATTCTGCTGAAGTTTAAAAAAGCTTTGGTACTCTTCCATTGTTCTCAGAATTCCAATGAAGCTTAAAAATGCTTTGGAACTCCTCCATTGTTCTCGTAATTCTGCTGAAGTTTTAAAATGCTTTGGAACTCTTCCATTGTTCTCGGAATTCCGCTGTAGTTTTGGAAATCTTTCATTGTTCTCGGAATTCCGCTGAAGTTTAAAAATGCTTTGGAACTCTTCCATTGTTCTGGGAATTCGGCTGAAGTTTAAAAATGCTATGGAACTCTTCCTATGTTCTGGGAGTTCTGCTGAAGTTTAAAAATGCTTTTGAACTCTTCCATTGTTCTCGGAATTCCGCTGATGTTTAACAATGCTTTAGAACTCTTCCATTGTTCTCGGAATTCCGCTGATGTTTAACAATGCTTTGGAACTCTTCCATTGTTCTCGGAATTCCGCTGATGTTTAACAATGATTTGGAACTGTTTCATTGTGCTCGGAATTCCACTGTAGTATAAAAATGCATTGGAACTCTTCCATTGTTCTCGGAATTCCGCTGAAGTTTTACAATGCTTTGGAAATCTTCCATTTTTCTCGGAATTCTGCTGAAGTTTAAAAATGCATTGGAATTCTTACATTGTTCTGTGAATTCAGATGAAGTTTTAAAATGCTTTGGAACTCTTCCATTGTTCTCGGAATTCCGCTAATGTTTAACAATGGTTTAGAACTCTTCCATTGTTCTCGGAATTCCGATGATGTTTAACAATGCTTTGTAACTCTTCCATTGTTCTCGGAATTCCGCTGAAGTTTAAAAATGCTTTGGAACTCTTCCATTGTTTTCTGAATTCTGCTGAAGTTTAAAAAAGCTTTGGAACTATTCCATTGTTCTCAGAATTCCACTAATATTTAACAATGCTTTGGAACTCTTCTATTGTTTTCGGTATTCCGCTGATGTTTAATAATGCTTTTGGAACTCTTCCATGGTTCTCGGAATTCCGCTAATGTTTAACAATGCTTTGGAACTCATCCATTGTTCTCGGAATTCTGTTGATGTGTAGTTATGCTTTTGGAACTCTTCCATTGCACTCGGGATTCTGCTGAAGTTGAAAAATGCTTTGGAACTCTTCCATTGTTCTCGGAATTCCGCTAATGATTAACAATGGTTTAGAACTCTTCCATTGTTCTCGGAATTCCGATGATGTTTAACAATGCTTTAGACCTCTTCCATTGTTACCGGAATTCCGATGATGTTTAACAATGCTTTAGACCTCTTCCATTGTTCTCAGAATTCCGCTGTAGTTTAAAAATGCATTGGAACTCTACCATTGTTCTGGGAATTCTGTTGAAATTTAAAATTGCTTTGGAACTCTTCCATTGTCCTCGGAATTCCGCTGATGTTTAATAATGCTTTTGGAACTCTTCCATTTTTCTCAGAATTCCGCTGATGTTTAACAACGTTTGGAACTCTTCCATTGTTCTCGGAATTTTGGTGAAGTTTAAAAGTGCATTGGAAATCTTCCATTGTTCAGGGAATTCTGCGGAAGTTTAAAAAGCTTTGGAACTCTTCCATTGTTCTCGGAATTCTGCTGAAGTTTAAAATTGCTTTGGAAATCTTCCATTGTCCTCGGAATTCCGCTGATGTTTAATAATGCTTTTGGAACTCTTCCATTGTTCCCGTAATTCCGCTGATGTTTAACAATGCTTTGGAACTCTTCCATTGTTCTGGGAATTCTGATGAAGTTTAAAAATGCTTTGGAACTCTTCCATTGTTCACGGAAATCTGCTGAAGTTTGAAAAGCTTTGTAAATCTTCCATTGTTCTGGGAATTCTGCTGAAGTTTAAAATTGCTTTGGAACTCTTCCATTGTTCTCAGAATACCAATGAAGCTTAAAAATGCTTTGGAACTCTTCCATTGTTCTCGGGATTCTGCTAATGTTTAACAATGCTTTGGAACTCTTCCATTGTTTTCGGAATTCTGCTGAAGTGTAAAAATGCTTTGGAACTCTTCCATTGTTCTCGGAATTCTGGTGAAGTTTAAAAATGCTTTCGATCTCTTCCATTGTTCTCGGAATTCCGCTGATGTTTAACAATGCTTTGGAACTCTTCCATTGTTCTGGGAATTCGGCTGAAGTTTAAAAACGCTTTGGAACTCTTCCTATGTTCTGGGAGTTATGCTGAAGTTTAAAATTGCTTTGGAAAATTCCATTGTTCTCAGAAGTCCAATGAAGCTTAAAAATGCTTTGGAACTCTTCCATGGTTATCGGAATTCTGTTGAAGTTTAAAAAAGCTTTTGAACTATTCCATTGTTCTCGGAATTCCGCTAATATTTAACAATGCTTTGGAACTCTTCCATTGTTCTCGGAATTCCACTGATGTTTAATAATGCTTTTGGAACTCTTCCATTGTTCTCGGAATTCCACTAATGTTTAACAATGCTTTGGAACTCATCCATTGTTCTCGGAATTCTGTTGATGTTTTATAATGCTTTTGGAACTCTTCCATTGTTCTCGGAATTCTGCTGAAGGTTAAAAATGCTTTAGAAATCTTCCCTTGTTCTCAGAATTCTGCTGAATTTTAAAAATGCTTTGGTACTCTTATATTGTTCTCAGAATTCCAATGAAGCTTAAAAATGCTTTGGAACTCTTTAATTTTTCACAGAATTCCGCTAAAGTTTAAAAATGCTTTGTAACTCCACCATTGTTCTCGGAATTCTGCTGAAGTTAAAAAATGCTTTGGAACTCTTCCAATGTTCTGGGAATTCAGCTGAAGTTTAAAAATGCTTTGGAACTCTTCCTATGTTCTGGGAGTTCTGCTGAAGTTTAAAAATGCTTGGGAACTCTTCCATTGTTCTCGGAATTCCGCTGATGTTTAACAATGCTTTAGAACTCTTCCATTGTTACCGGAATTCCGCTGATGTTTAACAATGCTTTGAACTCTTCCATTGTTCTCGGAATTCCGCTGTAGTTTAAAAAGGCATTTAAACTCTTCCATTGTTCTCGGAATTCCGCTGAAGTTTTACAATGCTTTGGAACTCTTCCATTTTTCTCGGAATTCTGCTGAAGTTTAAAAATGCTTGGAACTCTTCCATTGTTCTCAGAATTCCGCTGATGTTTAACAATGCTTTGGAACTCTTCCATTGTTCTCGGATTTCCGCTGTAGTTTAAAAATGCTTTGGAACACTTTCATTGTTCTTGGAATTCCACTGAAGTTTAGCCATGCTTTGGAACTCTTCCATTGTTCTCGGAATTCCGCTGATGTTTAACAATGCTTTGGAACTCATCCATTGTTCTCGGAATTCTGTTGATGTTTAATAATGCTTTTGGAACTCTTCCATTGTGCTTGGAATTCTGCTGAAGTTTAAAAATGCTTTGGAACTCTTCCATTGTTCTCAGAATTCTGCTGATGTTTATCAAACCTATGGAACTCTTTCTTTGTTCTCGGAATTCTGTTGATGTTTAGTAATGCTTTTGGAACTCTTCCATTGTTCTCGGAATTCTGCTGAAGTTTAAAAACGCTTTAGAAATCTTCCCTTGTTCTCGAATTCTGCTGAAGTTTAACAATGCTTTGGAACTCTTCCACAATTCTCAGAATTCTGCTGAAGTTTAAAAATGCTTTGGTACTCTTATATTGTTCTCAGAATTCCAATGGAGCTTAAAAATGCTTTGGAACTCTTTAATTTTTCACAGAATTCCGCTAAAGTTTAAAAATGCTTTGGAACTCCTCCATTGTTCTCGGAATTCTGCTGAAGTTTAAAAATGCTTTGGAACTCTTCCTATGTTCTGGGAGTTCTGCTGAAGTTTAAAAATGCTTGGGAAATCTTCCATTGTTCTCGGAATTCCGCTGATGTTTAACAATGCTTTAGAACTCATCCATTGTTACCGGAATTCTGCTGAAGTTTAAAAATGCTTTGGAACTCTTCCATTGTTCTCGGAATTGCGCTAATGTTTATCAAACCTATGGAACTCTTTCATTGTTCTCGGAATTCTGTTGATGGTTAATAATGCTTTTGGAACTCGTCCATTGTTCTCAGAATTCTTCTGAAGTTTAAAAACGCTTTAGAAATCTTCCCTTGTTCTCGGAATTCTGCTGAAGTTTAACAATGCTTTGGAACTCTTCCATAATTCTCAGAATTCTGCTGAAGTTTAAAAAAGCTTTGGTGCTCTTCCATTGTTCTCAGAATTCTAATGAAGCTTAAAAATGCTTTCGAACTCTTTAATTTTTCACAGAATTCCGCTAAAGTTTAAAAATGCTTTGGAACTCTTCCATTGTTCTCGGAATTCCGCTGATGTTTAACAATGCTTTAGAACTCTTCCATTGTTCTCGGAATTCCGCTGATGTTTAACAATGCTTTGAAACTCTTCCATTGTTCTCGGAATTCCGCTGTAGTTTAAAAATGCACTGGAACTCTTCCATTGTTCTCGGAATTCCGCTGAAGTTTTACAATGCTTTGGAACTCATCCATTGTTCTCGTAACACTGTTGAAGTTTAATAATGCTTTTGGAACTCTTCCATTGTGCTCGGAGTTCTGCTGAAGTTTAAAAATGCTTTGGAACTCTTACATTGTTCTCGGAATTCCGCTGATGTTTATCAAACCTATGGAACTATTTCATTGTTCTCGGAATTCTGTTGATGTTTAGTAATGCTTTTGGAACTCTTCCATTGTTCTCGGAATTCTGCTGAAGTTTAAAAATGCTTGGGAACTCTTCCATTGCTCTCAGAATTCCGCTGAAGTCCTACAATGCTTTGGAACTCTTCCATTTTTCTTGGAATTCTGCTGAAGTTTAAAAATGCTTTGGAACTCTTCCATTGTTCTCAGAATTCCGCTGATTTTTAACAATGCTTTGGAACTCTTCCATTGTTCTCGGAATTCCACTGAAGTTTAAAAATGCTTTGGAACTCCTCCTTTGTTCTCAGAATTCTGCTGAAGTTTAAAAATGCTTTGGAACTCTTCCATTGTTCTGGGAATTCGGCTGAAGTTTAAAAATGCTATGGAACTCTTCCTATGTTCTGGGAGTTCTGCTGAAGTTTAAAAATCCTTTTGAACTCTTCCATTGTTCTCGGAATTCCGCTGATGTTTAACAATGCTTTAGAACTCTTCCATTGTTCTCGGAATTCCGCTGATGTTTAACAATGCTTTGGAACTCTTCCATTGTTCTCGGAATTCCGCTGATGTTTAACAATGCTTTGGAACTCTTCCATTGTTCTCTGAATTCTGCTGAAGTTTAAAAAAGCTTTGGAACTATTCCATTGTTCTCAGAATTCCACTAATATTTAACAATGCTTTGGAACTCTTCTATTGTTTTCGGAATTCTGCTGATGTTTAATAATGCTTTTGGAACTCTTCCATGGTTCTCGGAATTCCGCTAATGTTTAGCAATGCTTTGGAACTCATCCATTGTTCTCGGAATTCTGTTGATGTGTAGTAATGCTTTTGGAACACTTCCATTGTACTCGGGATTCTGCTGAAGTTGAAAAATGCTTTGGAACTCTTCCATTGTTCTCGGAATTCCGCTAATGATTAACAATGGTTTAGAACTCTTCCATTGTTCTCGGAATTCCGATGATGTTTAACAATGCTTTAGACCTCTTCCATTGTTACCGGAATTCCGCTGATGTTTAACAATGCTTTTGAACTCTTCCATTGTTCTCGGAATTCCGCTGTAGTTTAAAAATGCATTGGAACTCTTCCATTGTTCTCGGAATTCCGCTGAAGTTTTACAATGCTTTGGAACTCTTCCATTTTTCTTGGAATTCTGCTGAAGTTTAAAAATGCTTTGGAACTCTTCCATTGTTCTCAGAATTCCGCTGATGTTTAACAATGCTTTGGAACTCTTCCATTGTTCTCGGAATTCCACTGTAGTTTAAAAATGCTTTGGAAATCTTTCATTGTTCTCGGAATTCCGCTGAAATTTAGCCAAGCTTTGGAACTCTTCCATTGTTCTCGGAATTCCGCTGAAGTTTAAAAATGCTATGGAACTCCTACTTTGTTCTCGGAATTCTGCTGAAGTTTAAAAATGCTTTGGAACTTTTCCATTGTTCTGGGAATTCGGCTGAAGTTTAAAAATGCTATGGAACTCTTCCTATGTTCTGGGAGTTCTGCTGAAGTTTAAAAATGCTTTTGAACTCTTCCATTGTTCTCGGAATTCCGCTGATGTTTAACAATGCTTTAGAACTCTTCCATTGTTCTCGGAATTCCGCTGATGTTTAACAATGCTTTGGAACTCTTCCATTGTTCTCGGAATTCCGCTGATGTTTAACAATGCTTTGGAACTCTTCCATTGTTCTCGGAATTCCACTGTAGTATAAAAATGCATTGGAACTCTTCCATTGTTCTCAGAATTCCGCTGAAGTTTTACAATGCTTTGAAAATCTTCCATTTTTCTCGGAATTCTGCTGAAGTTTAAAAATGCTTTGGAACTCTTCCATTGTTCTGGGAATTCGGCTGACGTTTTAAAATGCTTTGGAACTCTTCCATTGTTCTCGGAATTCCGCTAATGCTTAACAATGGTTTAGAACTCTTCCATTGTTCTCGGAATTCCGATGATGTTTAAAAATGCATTGGAGCTCTTCCATTGTTCTCAGAATTCCGCTGAAGTTTAAAAATGCTTTGGAACTCTTCCATTGTTCTCTGAATTCTGCTGAAGTTTAAAAAAGCTTTGGAACTATTCCATTGTTCTCAGAATTCCGCTAATGTTTAACAATGCTTTGGAAGTCTTCTATTGTTTTCGGAATTCCGCTGATGTTTATTAATGCTTTTGGAACTCTTCCATGGTTCTCGGAAATCCGCTAATGTTTAACAATGCTTTGGAACTCATCCATTGTTCTCAGAATTCTGTTGATGTTTAGTAATGCTTTTGGAACTCTTCCATTGTACTCGGAATTCTGCTGAAGTTTAAAAATGCTTTGGAACTCTTCCATTGTTCTCGGAATTCCGCTAATGTTTATCAAACCTATGGAACTCTTTCATTGTTCTCGGAATTCTGTTGATGGTTAATAATGCTTTTGGAACTCGTCCATTGTTCTCAGAATTCTGCTGAAGTTTAAAAACGCTTTAGAAATCTTCCCTTGTTCTCGGAATTCTGCTGAAGTTTAACAATGCTTTGGAACTCTTCCAAAATTCTCAGAATTCTGCTGAAGTTTAAAAAAGCTTTGGTACTCTTCCATTGTTCTCAGAATTCCAATGAAGCTTAAAAATGCTTTGGAACTCCTCCATTGTTCTCGAAATTCTGCTGAAGTTTTAAAATGCTTTGGAACTCTTCAAATGTTCTGGGAATTCAGCTGAAGTTTAAAAATGCTTTGGAATTCTTCCTATGTTCTGGGAGTCCTGCTGAAGTTTAAAAATGCTTGGGAACTCTTCCATTGTTCTCGGAATTCCGCTGATGTTTAACAATTCTTTAGAACTCTTCCATTGTTACCGGAATTCCGCTGATGTTTAACAATGCTTTTGAACTCTTTCATTGTTCTAGGAATTCCGCTGTAGTTTAAAAATGCATTGGAACTCTTCCATTGTACTCGGAATTCCGCTGAAGTTTTACAATGCTTTGGAACTCTTCCGTTTTCCTCGGAATTCTGCTGAAGTTTAAAAATGCTTTGGAACTCTTCCATTGTTCTGGGAATTCGGCTGACGTTTTAAAATGCTTTGGAACTCTTCCATTGTTCTCGGAATTCCGCTAATGCTTAACAATGGTTTAGAACTCTTCCATTGTTCTCGGAATTCCGATGATGTTTAAAAATGCATTGGAGCTCTTCCATTGTTCTCAGAATTCCGCTGAAGTTTAAAAATGCTTTGGAACTCTTCCATTGTTCTCTGAATTCTGCTGAAGTTTAAAAAAGCTTTGGAACTATTCCATTGTTCTCAGAATTCCGCTAATGTTTAACAATGCTTTGGAACTCTTCTATTGTTTTCGGAATTCCGCTGATGTTTATTAATGCTTTTGGAACTCTTCCATGGTTCTCGGAAATCCGCTAATGTTTAACAATGCTTTTGAACTCTTTCATTGTTCTAGGAATTCCGCTGTAGTTTAAAAATGCATTGGAACTCTTCCATTGTACTCGGAATTCCGCTGAAGTTTCACAATGCTTTGGAACTCTTCCATTTTGCTCGGAATTCTGCTGAAGTTTAAAAATGCTTTGGAACTCTTCCATTGTTCTCGGAATTCCGCTGATGTTTAACAGTGCTTTGGAACTCTTCCATTGTTCTCGGAATTACGCTGTAGTTTAAAAATGCTTTGGAACTCTTTCATTGTTCTCGGAATCCCGCTGAAGTTTAGCCATGCTTTGGAACTCTTCCATTGTTCTCGGAATTCTGCTGAAGTTTAAAAATGCTTTGGAACTCCTCCATTGTTCTCGGAAATCTGCTGAAGTTTAAAAATGCTTTGGAACTCTTCCACTGTTCTGGGAGTTCTGCTGAAGTTTAAAAATGCTTTTGAACTCTTCCATTGTTCTCGGAATTCCGCTGATGTTTAACAATGCTTTAGAACTATTCCATCGTTCTCGGAATTCTGCTGATGTTTAACAATGCTTTGGAACTCTTCCTTTGTTCTCGAAATTCCACTGTAGTTTAAAAATGCATTGGAACTCTTACATTGTTCTCGGAATTCCACTGAAGTTTTACAATGCTTTGGAACGCTTCCATTTTTCTTGGAATTCTGCTAAAGTTTAAAAATGCTTTGGAACTCTACCATTGTTCTGGGAATTCGGCTGAAGTTTAAAAATGCTTTGGAACTCCTCCTAAGTTCTGGGAGTTCTGCTGAATTTTAAAAATGCTTTGGAACTCTTCCATTGTTCTCGGAATTCCGCTGATGTTTAACAATGCTTTGGAACTTTTCCCTTGTTCTCGGAATTCTGCTGAAGTTTAAAAATGCTTTGGAACTCTTCCATTGTTCTCTGAATTCTGCTGAAGTTTAAAAATTCTGTGGAACTCTTCCATTGTTCTTGGAATTCCGCTTATGTTTAACAATGCTTTGGAACTCTACCATTGTTCTCGGAAATACGCTGATGTTTAACAATGCTTTGGAACTCTTCCATTGTTTTCCGATTTCCGCTAAAGTTTAGCAATGCTTTGGAACTCTTCCATTGTTCTCGAAATTCTGATGAAGTTTAAAAAAGCTTTGGAACTCTTCCATTGTTCTTGGAATTCCGTTGATGTTTAATAATGCTTTTGGAACTCATCCATTGTTCTCGGAATTGTGCTAATGTTTAACAATGCTTTGGAACTCTTCCATTGTTCTCGTAATTCCGCTAATGTTTAAGAATGCTTTTGGAACTCTTCCATTGTTCTCGGAATTCCGATAATATTTAACAATGCTTTGAAACTCTTCCATTGTTCTCGGAATTCTGTTGATGTTTAATAATTCTTTTGGAATTCTTCCATTGTTCTTGGAATTCTGCTGAAGTTTAAAAATGCTTTGGAACTCTTCCATTGTTCTCGGAATTCCGCTGATGTTTTTCAATCCTATGGAAATCTTCCATTGTTCATCAAATTCCACTGAAGTTTAAAAATGTTTTGGAACTCTTCCATTGTACTCGGAATTCCGCTGAAGTATAACATTGCTTTGGAACTCTTCCGTTGTTCTGGGAATTCAGCTGAAGTTTAAAAATGGTTTGGAACTCTTCTAATGTTCTGGGAATTCTGCTGAAGTTTAAAAATGCTTTGGAACTCTTCTATTGTTCTCGGAATTCTGATGATGTTTAACAATGCTTTGGAACTCTTCCATTGTTGAAGGAATTCCTCTGAAGTTTAAAAATGCTTTGGAACTCTTCCATTGTTCTCAGTATTCCGCTAATGTTTAACAATGCTTTGGAACTATTCCATTGTTCTCGGAATTCCGCTGATGTTTAACATTGCTTTGGAACTCTTCCATGGTTCTCGGAATTCCACTGTAGTTTCAAAATGCTTTGGAACTCTTCCATTGTTCTCGGAATTCTGTGGAAGTTTAAAAATGCTTTGGAACTCTTCCATTGTTCTCGGAATTCTGCTGAAGTTTAAAAATGCTTGGAACTCTTCCATTGTTCTCGGAATTCTGCTGAAGTTTAAAAAAGCTTTGGAACTCTTTCAATGTTCTCGGAATTCCGCTGATGTTTAATAATGCTTTTGGAACTTTTCCATTTTTCTCGGAATTCCGCTGATGTTTAACAATGCTTTGGAACTCTACAATTGTTCTCGGAATTCTGGTGAAGTTTAAAAATGCTTTGGAACTCTTGCATTGTTCAAGGAATTCTGCTGAAGTTTAAAAAGCTTTGGAACTCTTCCATTGTTCTGGGAATTCTGCTGAAGTTTAAAATTGCTTTGGAACTCTTACATTGTCCTCGGAATTCCGCTGATGTTTAATAATGCTTTTGGAACTCTTCCATTGTTCTCGTAATTCCGCTGATGTTTAACAATGCTTTGGAACTCTTCCATTGTTCTGGGAATTCTGGTAAAGTTTAAAAATGCTTTGGAACTCTTCCATTGTTCACGGAAATCAGCTGAAGTTTAAAAAGCTTTGTAACTCTTCCATTGTTCTGGGAATTCTGCTGAAGTTTAAAATTGCTTTGGAACTCTTCCATTGTTCTCAGAATTCTGCTAATGTTTAACAATGCTTTGGAACTCTTCCATTGTTCTCAGAATTCCGCTGATGTTTAACAATGCTTTGGAAACTCTTTCATTGTTCTCGGAATTCCGCTGTAGTTTAAAAATGCTTTGGAACTCTTTCATTGTTCTCGGAATTCCGCTGAAGTTTAACCATGCTATGGAACTCTTCCATTTTTCTCGGAATTCCGCTGAAGTTTTACAATGCTTTGGAAATCTTCCATTTTTCTCGGAATTCTGCTGAAGTTTAAAAATGCTTTGGAACTCTTACATTGTTCTGGGAATTTGGCAGAAGTTTTAAAATGCTTTGGAACTCTTCAAATGTTCTCGGAATTCCGCTAATGTTTAACAATGGTTTAGAACTCTTCCATTGTTCTCGGAATTCCGATGATGTTTAACAATGCTTTGTAACTCTTCCATTGTTCTCGGAATTCCGCTGAAGTTTAAAAATGCTTTGGAACTCTTCCATTGTTCTCTGAATTCTGCTGAAATTTAAAAAAGCTTTGGTACTCTTCCATTGTTCTCAGAATTCCAATGAAGCTTAAAAATGCTTTGGAACTCTTTTTATTTTTTCACAGAATTCCGCTAAAGTTTAAAAATGCTTTGGAACTCCTCCATTGTTCTCGGAATTCTGCTGAAGTTTAAAAATGCTTTGGAACTCTTCCAATGTTCTGGGAATTCAGCTGAAGTTTAAAAATGTTTTGGAACTCTTCCTATGTTCTGGGAGTTCTGCTGAAGTTTAAAAATGTTTGGGAACTCTTCCAATGCTCTCGGAATTCCGATGATGTTTAACAATGCTTTAGAACTCTTCCATTGCAACCGGAATTCCGCTGATGTTTAACAATGCTTTTGAACTCTTCCATTGTTCTCGGAATTCCGCTGTAGTTTAAAAATGCATTGGAACTCTTCCATTGTTCTTGGAATTCCGCTACAGTTTTACAATGCTTTGGAACTCTTCCATTTTTCTCGGAATTCTGCTGAAGTTTAAAAATGCTTTGGAACTCTTCCATTGTTCTCAGAATTCCGCTAATGTTTAACAATGCTTTGGAACTCTTCCATTGTTCTCGGAATTCCGCTGATGTTTAACAATGCTTTTGAACTCTTTCATTGTTCTAGGAATTCCGCTGTAGTTTAAAAATGCATTGGAACTCTTCCATTGTACTCGGAATTCCGCTGAAGTTTTACAATGCTTTGGAACTCTTCCATTTTCCTCGGAATTCTGCTGAAGTTTAAAAATGCTTTGGAACTCTTCCATTGTTCTCGGAATTCCGCTGATGTTTAACAGTGCTTTGGAACTCTTCCATTGTTCTCGGAATTACGCTGTAGTTTAAAAATGCTTTGGAACTCTTTCATTGTTCTCGGAATTCCGCTGAAGTTTAGCCATGCTTTGGAACTCTTCCATTGTTCTCGGAATTCTGCTGAAGTGTAAAAATGCTTTGGAACTCCTCCATTGTTCTCGGAAATCTGCTGAAGTTTAAAAATGCTTTGGAACTCTTCCACTGTTCTGGGAATTCGGCTGAAGTTTAAAAATGCTATGGAACTCTTCCTATGTTCTGGGAGTTCTGCTGAAGTTTAAAAATGCTTTTGAACTCTTCCATTGTTCTCGGAATTCCGCTGATGTTTAACAATGCTTTGGAACTCTTCCATTGTTCTCGGTATTCCGCTGTAGCTTAAAAATGTACTGGAACTCTTCCATTGTTCTCGGAATTCCGCTGAAGTTTTACAATGCTTTGGAACTCATCCATTGTTCTCGTAACACTGTTGATGTTTAATAATGCTTTTGGAACTCTTCCATTGTGCTCGGAGTTCTGCTGAAGTTTAAAAATGCTTTGGAACTCTTCCTATGTTCTGGGAGTTCTGCTGAAGTTTAAAAATGCTTTGGAACTCTTCCATTGTTCTCGCAATTCCACTGATGTTAAACAATGCTTTAGAACTCTTCCATTGTTCTTGGAATTCCGATGATGTTTAACAATGCTTTGGAACTCTTCCATTGTTCTCGGAATTCTGCTGAAGTTTAAAAATGCTTTGGAACTCTTCCATTGTTCTGGGAATTCGGCTGAAGTTTAAAAATGCTTTGGAACTCTTCCTAAGTTCTGGGAGTTCTGCTGAAGTTTAAAAATGCATTGGAACTCTTCCATTGTTCTCGGAATTCCGCTGATGTTTAACAATGCTTTAGAACTCTTCCATTGTTCTCAGAATTCCGATGATGTTTAACAATGCTTTGGAACTCTTTCATTGTTCTCGGAATTCCGCTGTAGTTTAAAAATGCATTGGAACTCTTCCACTGTTCTCGGAATTCCGCTGAAGTTTTAGAAAGCTTTGGAATTCTTCCACTGTTCTCGGAATTCCGCTAATGTTTAACAATGCTTTGGAACTCTTCCATTGTTCTCGGAATTCCGATGTAGTTTAAAAATGCTTTGGAACTCTTTCATTGTTCTCGGAATTCCGCTGAAGTTTAGCCATGCTTTGGAACTCTTCCATTGTTCTCGGAATTCCGCTGAAGTTTAAAAATGCTTTGGAACTCTTCCATTGTTCTCGGAATTCTGCTGAAGTTTCAAAAAGATTTGGAACTATTCCATTATTCTCAGAATTCCGCTAACATTTAACAATGCTTTGGAACTCTTCCATTGTTCTCGGAATTCCGATAATATTTAACAATGCTTTGGAACTCTTCCATTATTCTCGGAATTCCGCTGTAGTTTAAAAATGCATTGGAACTCTTCCATTGTTCTCGGAATTCCGCTGAAGTTTTAGAATGCTTTTTAACACTTCCATTTTTCTCGGAATTCTGCTGAAGTTTAAAAACGCTTTGGAACTCTTCCATTGTTCTCAGAATTACGCTAATGTTTAACAATGCTTTGGAACTCTTTCATTGTTCTCGGAATTCAACTGAAGTTTAGCCATGCTTTGGAACTCTTCCATTGTTCTCGGAATTCTGCTGAAGTTTAGCCATGCTTTGGAACTCTTCCATTGTTCTCGGAATTCTGCTGAAGTTTAAAAAAGCTTTGGAACTATTCCATTGTTCTCAGAATTCTGCTGAAGTTTAAAAATGCTTTGGAACTCTTCCATTGTTCTGGGAATTTGGCTGAAGTTTAACAATGCTTTGGAACTCTTCCTATGTTCTGGGAGTTCTGCTGAAGTTTAAAAATGCTTTGGAACTCTTCCATTGTTCTCGGAATTCCACTGAAGTTTAAAAATGCTTTGGAACTCCTCCATTGTTCTCGGAATTCTGCTGAAGATTAAAAATGCTTTGGAACTCTTCCATTGTTCTGGGAATTTGGCTGAAGTTTAACAATGCTTTGGAACTCTTCCTATGTTCTGGGAGTTCTGCTGAAGTTTAAAAATGCTTTGGAACTCTTCCATTGTTCTCGCAATTCCGCTGATGTTAAACAATGCTTTAGAACTCTTCCATTGTTCTCGGAATTCCGATGATGTTTAACAATGCTTTGGAACTCTTCCATTGTTCTCGGAATTCTGCTGAAGTTTAAAAATGCTTTGGAACTCTTCCATTGTTCTGGGAATTCGGCTGAAGTTTAAAAATGCTTTGGAACTCTTCCTAAGTTCTGGGAGTTCTGCTGAAGTTTAAAAATGCATTGGAACTCTTCCATTGTTCTCGGAATTCCGCTGATGTTTAACAATGCTTTAGAACTCTTCCATTGTTCTCAGAATTCCGATGATGTTTAACAATGCTTTGGAACTCTTTCATTGTTCTCGGAATTCCGCTGTAGTTTAAAAATGCATTGGAACTCTTCCACTGTTCTCGGAATTCCGCTGAAGTTTTAAAATGCTTTGGAATTCTTCCATTGTTCTCGGAATTCCGCTAATGTTTAACAATGCTTTGGAACTCTTCCATTGTTCTCGGAATTCCGATGTAGTTTAAAAATGCTTTGGAACTCTTTCATTGTTCTCGGAATTCCGCTGAAGTTTAGCCATACTTTGGAACTCTTCCATTGTTCTCGGAATTCCGCTGAAGTTTAAAAATGCTTTGGAACTCTTCCATTGTTCTCGGAATTCTGCTGAAGTTTCAAAAAGATTTGGAACTATTCCATTATTCTCAGAATTCCGCTAACATTTAACAATGCTTTGGAACTCTTCCATTGTTCTCGGAATTCCGCTGATGTTTAATAATGCTTTTGGAACTCTTCCATTGTTCTCAGAATTCTGCTAATGTTTAACAATGCTTTGGAACTCATCCATCGTTCTCGGAATTCTGTTCATGTTTAATAATGCTTTTGGAACTCTTCCATTGTGCTCGGAATTCTGCTGAAGTTTAAAAATGCTTTGGAACTCTTCCATCGTTCTCGGAATTCCGCTAATGTTTATCAAACCTATGGAACTCTTTCATTGTTCTCGGAATTCCGCTCTAGTTTAAAAATGCTTTGGAACTCTTCCATTGTTCTCGGAATTCTGATAATATTTAACAATGCTTTGGAACTCTTCCATTGTTCTCGGAATTCCGCTGTAGTTTAAAAATGCATTGGAACTCTTCCATTGTTCTCGGAATTCCGCTGATGTTTTAGAATGCTTTTTAACACTTCCATTTTTCTCGGAATTCTGCTGAAGTTTAAAAACGCTTTGGAACTCTTCCATTGTTCTCGGAATTACGCTAATGTTTAACAATGCTTTGGAACTCTTTCATTGTTCTCGGAATTCAACTGAAGTTTAGCCATGCTTTGGAACTCTTCCATTGTTCTCTGAATTCCGCTGAAGTTTAAAAATGCTTTGGAACTCTTCCATTGTTCTCGGAATTCTGCTGAAGTTTAAAAAAGCTTTGGAACTATTCCATTGTTCTCAGAATTCTGTTGATGTTTAATAATGCTTTTGGAACTCTTCCATTGTGCTCGGATTTCTGCTGAAGTTTAAAAATGCTTTGGAACTCTTCCATTGTTCTCGGAATTCCGCTGATGTTTAACAATGCTTTAGAACTCTTCCATTGTTCTCGGAATTCCGCTGATGTTTAACAATGCTTTGGAACTCTTGCATTGTTCTCGGAATTCCGCTGTAGTTTAAAAATGCACTGGAACTCTTCCATTGTTCTCGGAATTCCGCTCTAGTTTAAAAATGCTTTGGTACTCTTCCATTGTTCTCAGAATTCCAATGAAGCTTAAAAATGCTTTGGAACTCTTCAATTTTTCTCAGAATTATGCTAAAGTTTAAAAATGCTTTGGAACTCCTCCATTGTTCTCGGAATTCTGCTGAAGTTTAAAAATGCTTTGGAACTCTTCCATTGCTCTGGGAATTCGACTGAAGTTTAAAAATGCTTTGGAACTCTTCCTATGTTCTGGGATTTCTGCTGAAGTTTAAAAATGCTTTGGAACTCTTCCATTGTTCTCGGAATTCCGCTGATGTTTAACAATGCTTTAGAACTCTTCCATTGTTCTCAGAATTCCGCTGATGTTTAACAATGCTTTGGAACTCTTGCATTGTTCTCGGAATTCCGCTGTAGTTTAAAAATGCACTGGAACTCTTCCATTGTTCTCGGAATTCCGCTGAAGTTTTACAATGCTTTGCAACTCATCCATTGTTCTCGTAACTCTGTTGATGTTTAATAATGCTTTTGGAACTCTTCCATTGTGCTCGGAGTTCTGCTGAAGTTTAAAAAAGCTTTGGAACTATTTAATTGTTCTCAGAATTCTGTTGATGTTTAATAATGCTTTTGGAACTCTTCCATTGTGCTCGGATTTCTGCTGAAGTTTAAAAATGCTTTGGAACTCTTCCATTCTTCTCGGTATTCTGCTGATGTTTATCAAACCTATGGAACTCTTCCATTGTTCTCGGAATTCTGTTGATGTTTAATAATGCTATTGGAACTCTTCCATTGTTCTCGGAATTCTGCTGAAGTTTCAAAATGCTTTAGAAATCTTCCCTTGTTCTCGGAATTCTGCTGAAGTTTAACAATGCTTTGGAACTCTTCCATTATTCTCAGAATTCTGCTGAAGTTTAAAAATGCTTTGGTACTCTTCCATTGTTCTCAGAATTCCAATGAAGCTTAAAAATGCTTTGGAACTCTTCCATTGTTCTCGGAATTCCGCTGATGTCTAATAATGCTTTGGAACTCTTCCATTGTTCTCGGAATTCCGCTGTAGTTTAAAAATGCATTGGAACTTTTCCATTGTTCTCGGAATTCCGCTGAAGTTTTACAATGCTTTGGAACTCTTCCATTGTTCTGGGAATTCGGCTGAAGTTTAAAAATGCTTTGGAACTCTTCCTAAGTTCTGGGAGTTCTGCTGAAGTTTAAAAATGCATTGGAACTCTTCCATTGTTCTCGGAATTCCGCTGATGTTTAACAATGCTTTAGAACTCTTCCATTGTTCTCGGAATTCCGATGATGTTTAACAATGCTTTGGAACTCTTTCATTGTTCTCGGAATTCCGCTGTAGTTTAAAAATGCATTGGAACTCTTCCAATGTTCTCGGAATTCCGCTGAAGTTTTAGAATGCTTTGGAATTCTTCCATTGTTCTCGGAATTTCGCTAATGTTTAACAATGCTTTGTAACTCTTCCATTGTTCTCGGAATTCCGCTGTAGTTTAAAAATGCTTTGGAACTCTTTCATTGTTCTCGGAATTCCGCTGAAGTTTAGCCATGCTTTGGAACTCTTCCATTGTTCTCGGAATTCCGCTGAATTTAAAAATGCTTTGGAACTCTTCCATTGTTCTCGGAATTCTGCTGAAGTTTCAAAAAGATTTGGAACTATTCCATTGTTCTCAGAATTCCGCTAATATTTAACAATGCTTTGGAACTCTTTCATTGTTCTCGGAATTCCGCTGTAGTTTAAAAATGCTTTGGAACTCTTCCATCGTTCTCGGAATTCCGCTAGTGTTTATCAAACCTATGGAACTCTTTCATTGTTCTTGGAATTCCGCTGTAGTTTAAAAATGCTTTAGAACTCTTCCATTGTTCTCGGAATTCCGCTGATGTTTAACAATGCTTTAGAACTCTTCTATTGTTCTCGGAATTCCGCTGATGTTTAACAATGCTTTGGAGCTCTTCCATTGTTTTGGGAATTCGGCTGAAGTTTAAAAATGCTTTGGAGCTCTTCCTATGTTCTGGGAGTTCTGCTGAAGTTTAAAAATGCTTTAGAACTCTTCCATTGTTCTCGGAATTCCGCTGATGTCTAATAATGCTTTGGAACTCTTCCATTGTTCTCGGAATTCCGCTGTAGTTTAAAAATGCACTGTAACTTTTCCATTGTTCTCGGAATTCCGCTGAAGTTTTACAATGCTTTGGAACTCTTCCATTGTTCTCGGAATTCCACTGAAGTTTAAAAATGCTTTGGAACTCCTCCATTGTTCTCGGAATTCTGCTGAAGTTTAAAAATGCTTTTGAACTCTTCCATTGCTCTGGGAATTCGGCTGAAGTTTAAAAATGCTTTGGAACTCTTCCATTGTTCTCGGAATTCCGCTGATGTTTAACAATGCTTTAGAACTCTTCCCTTGTTCTCGGAATTCCGCTGATATTTAACAATGCTTTGGAACACTTGCATTGTTCTCGGAATTCCGCTGTAGTTTAAAAATGCACTGGAACTCTTCCATTGTTCTCGGAATTCCGCTGAAGTTTTACAATGCTTTGGAACTCCTCCATTGTTCTTGGAATTCTGCTATAGTTTAAAAGTGCTTTGGAACTCTTCCATTGTTCTGGGAATTTGGCTGAAGTTTAAAAATGCTTTGGAACTCTTCCTATGTTCTGGGAGTTCTGCTGAAGTTTAAAAATGCTTAGGAACTCTTCCATTGTTCTCGGAATTCCACTGATGTTTAACAATGCTTTAGAACTCTTCCATTGTTCTCGGAATTCCGCTGATATTTAACAATGCTTTGGAGCTCTTCCATTGTTTTGGGAATTCGGCTGAAGTTTAAAAATGCTTTGGAACTCTTCCATTGTTCTCTGAATTCTGCTGAAATTTAAAAAAGCTTTGGTACTCTTCCATTGTTCTCAGAATTCCAATGAAGCTTAAAAATGCTTTGGAACTCTTTTTATTTTTTCACAGAATTCCGCTAAAGTTTAAAAATGCTTTGGAACTCCTCCATTGTTCTCGGAATTCTGCTGAAGTTTAAAAATGCTTTGGAACTCTTCCAATGTTCTGGGAATTCAGCTGAAGTTTAAAAATGTTTTGGAACTCTTCCTATGTTCTGGGAGTTCTGCTGAAGTTTAAAAATGTTTGGGAACTCTTCCAATGCTCTCGGAATTCCGATGATGTTTAACAATGCTTTAGAACTCTTCCATTGCAACCGGAATTCCGCTGATGTTTAACAATGCTTTTGAACTCTTCCATTGTTCTCGGAATTCCGCTGTAGTTTAAAAATGCATTGGAACTTTTCCATTGTTCTTGGAATTCCGCTACAGTTTTACAATGCTTTGGAACTCTTCCATTTTTCTCGGAATTCTGCTGAAGTTTAAAAATGCTTTGGAACTCTTCCATTGTTCTCAGAATTCCGCTAATGTTTAACAATGCTTTTGAACTCTTTCATTGTTCTAGGAATTCCGCTGTAGTTTAAAAATGCATTGGAACTCTTCCATTGTACTCGGAATTCCGCTGAAGTTTTACAATGCTTTGGAACTCTTCCATTTTCCTCGGAATTCTGCTGAAGTTTAAAAATGCTTTGGAACTCTTCCATTGTTCTCGGAATTCCGCTGATGTTTAACAGTGCTTTGGAACTCTTCCATTGTTCTCGGAATTACGCTGTAGTTTAAAAATGCTTTGGAACTCTTTCATTGTTCTCGGAATTCCGCTGAAGTTTAGCCATGCTTTGGAACTCTTCCATTGTTCTCGGAATTCTGCTGAAGTGTAAAAATGCTTTGGAACTCCTCCATTGTTCTCGGAAATCTGCTGAAGTTTAAAAATGCTTTGGAACTCTTCCACTGTTCTGGGAATTCGGCTGAAGTTTAAAAATGCTATGGAACTCTTCCTATGTTCTGGGAGTTCTGCTGAAGTTTAAAAATGCTTTTGAACTCTTCCATTGTTCTCGGAATTCCGCTGATGTTTAACAATGCTTTGGAACTCTTCCATTGTTCTCGGTATTCCGCTGTAGCTTAAAAATGTACTGGAACTCTTCCATTGTTCTCGGAATTCCGCTGAAGTTTTACAATGCTTTGGAACTCATCCATTGTTCTCGTAACACTGTTGATGTTTAATAATGCTTTTGGAACTCTTCCATTGTGCTCGGAGTTCTGCTGAAGTTTAAAAATGCTTTGGAACTCTTCCTATGTTCTGGGAGTTCTGCTGAAGTTGAAAAATGCTTTGGAACTCTTCCATTGTTCTCGCAATTCCACTGATGTTAAACAATGCTTTAGAACTCTTCCATTGTTCTCGGAATTCCGATGATGTTTAACAATGCTTTGGAACTCTTCCATTGTTCTCGGAATTCTGCTGAAGTTTAAAAATGCTTTGGAACTCTTCCATTGTTCTGGGAATTCGGCTGAAGTTTAAAAATGCTTTGGAACTCTTCCTAAGTTCTGGGAGTTCTGCTGAAGTTTAAAAATGCATTGGAACTCTTCCATTGTTCTCGGAATTCCGCTGATGTTTAACAATGCTTTAGAACTCTTCCATTGTTCTCAGAATTCCGATGATGTTTAACAATGCTTTGGAACTCTTTCATTGTTCTCGGAATTCCGCTGTAGTTTAAAAATGCATTGGAACTCTTCCACTGTTCTCGGAATTCCGCTGAAGTTTTAGAATGCTTTGGAATTCTTCCACTGTTCTCGGAATTCCGCTAATGTTTAACAATGCTTTGGAACTCTTCCATTGTTCTCGGAATTCCGATGTAGTTTAAAAATGCTTTGGAACTCTTTCATTGTTCTCGGAATTCCGCTGAAGTTTAGCCATGCTTTGGAACTCTTCCATTGTTCTCGGAATTCCGCTGAAGTTTAAAAATGCTTTGGAACTCTTCCATTGTTCTCGGAATTCTGCTGAAGTTTCAAAAAGATTTGGAACTATTCCATTATTCTCAGAATTCCGCTAACATTTAACAATGCTTTGGAACTCTTCCATTGTTCTCGGAATTCCGATAATATTTAACAATGCTTTGGAACTCTTCCATTATTCTCGGAATTCCGCTGTAGTTTAAAAATGCATTGGAACTCTTCCATTGTTCTCGGAATTCCGCTGAAGTTTTAGAATGCTTTTTAACACTTCCATTTTTCTCGGAATTCTGCTGAAGTTTAAAAACGCTTTGGAACTCTTCCATTGTTCTCAGAATTACGCTAATGTTTAACAATGCTTTGGAACTCTTTCATTGTTCTCGGAATTCAACTGAAGTTTAGCCATGCTTTGGAACTCTTCCATTGTTCTCTGAATTCCGCTGAAGTTTAAAAATGCTTTGGAACTCTTCCATTGTTCTCGGAATTCTGCTGAAGTTTAAAAAAGCTTTGGAACTATTCCATTGTTCTCAGAATTCTGTTGATGTTTAATAATGCTTTTGGAACTCTTCCATTGTGCTCGGATTTCTGCTGAAGTTTAAAAATGCTTTGGAACTCTTCCATTCTTCTCGGTATTCTGCTGATGTTTATCAAACCTATGGAACTTTTCCATTGTTCTCGGAATTCTGTTGATGTTTAATAATGCTTTTGGAACTCTTCCATTGTTCTCGGAATTCTGCTGAAATTTCAAAACGCTTTATAAATCTTCCATTATTCTCAGAATTCTGCTGAAGTTTAAAAATGCTTTGGTACTCTTCCATTGTTCTCAGAATTCCAATGAAGCTTAAAAATGCTATGGAACTCTTCAATTTTTCTCAAAATTACGCTAAAGTTTAAAAATGCTTTGGAACTCCTCCATTGTTCTCGGAATTCTGCTGAAGTTTAGCCATGCTTTGGAACTCTTCCATTGTTCTCGGAATTCTGCTGAAGTTTAAAAAAGCTTTGGAACTATTCCATTGTTCTCAGAATTCTGCTGAAGTTTAAAAATGCTTTGGAACTCTTCCATTGTTCTGGGAATTTGGCTGAAGTTTAACAATGCTTTGGAACTCTTCCTATGTTCTGGGAGTTCTGCTGAAGTTTAAAAATGCTTTGGAACTCTTCCATTGTTCTCGGAATTCCGCTGAAGTTTAGCCATGCTTTGGAACTCTTCCATTGTTCTCGGAATTCCACTGAAGTTTAAAAATGCTTTGGAACTCCTCCATTGTTCTCGGAATTCTGCTGAAGATTAAAAATGCTTTGGAACTCTTCCATTGTTCTGGGAATTTGGCTGAAGTTTAACAATGCTTTGGAACTCTTCCTATGTTCTGGGAGTTCTGCTGAAGTTTAAAAATGCTTTGGAACTCTTCCATTGTTCTCGGAATTCCGCTGATGTTTAACAATGCTTTAGAACACTTCTATTGTTCTCGGAATTCCGCTGATGTTTAACAATGCTTTGGAACTCTTCCATTGTTCTCGGTATTCCGCTGTAGCTTAAAAATGCACTGGAACTCTTCCATTGTTCTCGGAATTCCGCTGAAGTTTTACAATACTTTGGAACTCATCCATTGTTCTCGTAACACTGTTGATGTTTAATAATGCTTTTGGAACTCTTCCATTGTGCTCGGAGTTCTGCTGAAGTTTAAAAATGCTTTGGAACTCTTCCTATGTTCTGGGAGTTCTGCTGAAGTTTAAAAATGCTTTGGAACTCTTCCATTGTTCTCGCAATTCCGCTGATGTTAAACAATGCTTTAGAACTCTTCCATTGTTCTCGGAATTCCGATGATGTTTAACAATGCTTTGGAACTCTTCCATTGTTCTCGGAATTCTGCTGAAGTTTAAAAATGCTTTGGAACTCTTCCATTGTTCTGGGAATTCGGCTGAAGTTTAAAAATGCTTTGGAACTCTTCCTAAGTTCTGGGAGTTCTGCTGAAGTTTAAAAATGCATTGGAACTCTTCCATTGTTCTCGGAATTCTGCTGAAGTTTCAAAACGCTTTATAAATCTTCCATTATTCTCAGAATTCTGCTGAAGTTTAAAAATGCTTTGGTACTCTTCCATTGTTCTCAGAATTCCAATGAAGCTTAAAAATGCTATGGAACTCTTCAATTTTTCTCAAAATTACGCTAAAGTTTAAAAATGCTTTGGAACTCCTCCATTGTTCTCGGAATTCTGCTGAAGTTTAGCCATGCTTTGGAACTCTTCCATTGTTCTCGGAATTCTGCTGAAGTTTAAAAAAGCTTTGGAACTATTCCATTGTTCTCAGAATTCTGCTGAAGTTTAAAAATGCTTTGGAACTCTTCCATTGTTCTGGGAATTTGGCTGAAGTTTAACAATGCTTTGGAACTCTTCCTATGTTCTGGGAGTTCTGCTGAAGTTTAAAAATGCTTTGGAACTCTTCCATTGTTCTCGGAATTCCGCTGAAGTTTAGCCATGCTTTGGAACTCTTCCATTGTTCTCGGAATTCCACTGAAGTTTAAAAATGCTTTGGAACTCCTCCATTGTTCTCGGAATTCTGCTGAAGATTAAAAATGCTTTGGAACTCTTCCATTGTTCTGGGAATTTGGCTGAAGTTTAACAATGCTTTGGAACTCTTCCTATGTTCTGGGAGTTCTGCTGAAGTTTAAAAATGCTTTGGAACTCTTCCATTGTTCTCGGAATTCCGCTGATGTTTAACAATGCTTTAGAACACTTCTATTGTTCTCGGAATTCCGCTGATGTTTAACAATGCTTTGGAACTCTTCCATTGTTCTCGGTATTCCGCTGTAGCTTAAAAATGCACTGGAACTCTTCCATTGTTCTCGGAATTCCGCTGAAGTTTTACAATACTTTGGAACTCATCCATTGTTCTCGTAACACTGTTGATGTTTAATAATGCTTTTGGAACTCTTCCATTGTGCTCGGAGTTCTGCTGAAGTTTAAAAATGCTTTGGAACTCTTCCTATGTTCTGGGAGTTCTGCTGAAGTTTAAAAATGCTTTGGAACTCTTCCATTGTTCTCGCAATTCCGCTGATGTTAAACAATGCTTTAGAACTCTTCCATTGTTCTCGGAATTCCGATGATGTTTAACAATGCTTTGGAACTCTTCCATTGTTCTCGGAATTCTGCTGAAGTTTAAAAATGCTTTGGAACTCTTCCATTGTTCTGGGAATTCGGCTGAAGTTTAAAAATGCTTTGGAACTCTTCCTAAGTTCTGGGAGTTCTGCTGAAGTTTAAAAATGCATTGGAACTCTTCCATTGTTCTCGGAATTCCGCTGATGTTTAACAATGCTTTAGAACTCTTCCATTGTTCTCAGAATTCCGATGATGTTTAACAATGCTTTGGAACTCTTTCATTGTTCTCGGAATTCCGCTGTAGTTTAAAAATGCATTGGAACTCTTCCACTGTTCTCGGAATTCCGCTGAAGTTTTAAAATGCTTTGGAATTCTTCCATTGTTCTCGGAATTCCGCTAATGTTTAACAATGCTTTGGAACTCTTCCATTGTTCTCGGAATTCCGATGTAGTTTAAAAATGCTTTGGAACTCTTTCATTGTTCTCGGAATTCCGCTGAAGTTTAGCCATACTTTGGAACTCTTCCATTGTTCTCGGAATTCCGCTGAAGTTTAAAAATGCTTTGGAACTCTTCCATTGTTCTCGGAATTCTGCTGAAGTTTCAAAAAGGTTTGGAACTATTCCATTATTCTCAGAATTCCGCTAACATTTAACAATGCTTTGGAACTCTTCCATTGTTCTCGGAATTCCGCTGATGTTTAATAATGCTTTTGGAACTCTTCCATTGTTCTCAGAATTCTGCTAATGTTTAACAATGCTTTGGAACTCATCCATCGTTCTCGGAATTCTGTTCATGTTTAATAATGCTTTTGGAACTCTTCCATTGTGCTCGGAATTCTGCTGAAGTTTAAAAATGCTTTGGAACTCTTCCATCGTTCTCGGAATTCCGCTAATGTTTATCAAACCTATGGAACTCTTTCATTGTTCTCGGAATTCCGCTCTAGTTTAAAAATGCTTTGGAACTCTTCCATTGTTCTCGGAATTCTGATAATATTTAACAATGCTTTGGAACTCTTCCATTGTTCTCGGAATTCCGCTGTAGTTTAAAAATGCATTGGAACTCTTCCATTGTTCTCGGAATTCCGCTGATGTTTTAGAATGCTTTTTAACACTTCCATTTTTCTCGGAATTCTGCTGAAGTTTAAAAACGCTTTGGAACTCTTCCATTGTTCTCGGAATTACGCTAATGTTTAACAATGCTTTGGAACTCTTTCATTGTTCTCGGAATTCAACTGAAGTTTAGCCATGCTTTGGAACTCTTCCATTGTTCTCTGAATTCCGCTGAAGTTTAAAAATGCTTTGGAACTCTTCCATTGTTCTCGGAATTCTGCTGAAGTTTAAAAAAGCTTTGGAACTATTCCATTGTTCTCAGAATTCTGTTGATGTTTAATAATGCTTTTGGAACTCTTCCATTGTGCTCGGATTTCTGCTGAAGTTTAAAAATGCTTTGGAACTCTTCCATTGTTCTCGGAATTCCGCTGATGTTTAACAATGCTTTAGAACTCTTCCATTGTTCTCGGAATTCCGCTGATGTTTAACAATGCTTTGGAACTCTTGCATTGTTCTCGGAATTCCGCTGTAGTTTAAAAATGCACTGGAACTCTTCCATTGTTCTCGGAATTCCGCTCTAGTTTAAAAATGCTTTGGTACTCTTCCATTGTTCTCAGAATTCCAATGAAGCTTAAAAATGCTTTGGAACTCTTCAATTTTTCTCAGAATTATGCTAAAGTTTAAAAATGCTTTGGAACTCCTCCATTGTTCTCGGAATTCTGCTGAAGTTTAAAAATGCTTTGGAACTCTTCCATTGCTCTGGGAATTCGACTGAAGTTTAAAAATGCTTTCGAACTCTTCCTATGTTCTGGGATTTCTGCTGAAGTTTAAAAATGCTTTGGAACTCTTCCATTGTTCTCGGAATTCCGCTGATGTTTAACAATGCTTTAGAACTCTTCCATTGTTCTCGGAATTCCGCTGATGTTTAACAATGCTTTGGAACTCTTGCATTGTTCTCGGAATTCCGCTGTAGTTTAAAAATGCACTGGAACTCTTCCATTGTTCTCGGAATTCCGCTGAAGTTTTACAATGCTTTGCAACTCATCCATTGTTCTCGTAACTCTGTTGATGTTTAATAATGCTTTTGGAACTCTTCCATTGTGCTCGGAGTTCTGCTGAAGTTTAAAAAAGCTTTGGAACTATTTAATTGTTCTCAGAATTCTGTTGATGTTTAATAATGCTTTTGGAACTCTTCCATTGTGCTCGGATTTCTGCTGAAGTTTAAAAATGCTTTGGAACTCTTCCATTCTTCTCGGTATTCTGCTGATGTTTATCAAACCTATGGAACTCTTCCATTGTTCTCGGAATTCTGTTGATGTTTAATAATGCTATTGGAACTCTTCCATTGTTCTCGGAATTCTGCTGAAGTTTCAAAATGCTTTAGAAATCTTCCCTTGTTCTCGGAATTCTGCTGAAGTTTAACAATGCTTTGGAACTCTTCCATTATTCTCAGAATTCTGCTGAAGTTTAAAAATGCTTTGGTACTCTTCCATTGTTCTCAGAATTCCAATGAAGCTTAAAAATGCTTTGGAACTCTTCCATTGTTCTCGGAATTCCGCTGATGTCTAATAATGCTTTGGAACTCTTCCATTGTTCTCGGAATTCCGCTGTAGTTTAAAAATGCATTGGAACTTTTCCATTGTTCTCGGAATTCCGCTGAAGTTTTACAATGCTTTGGAACTCTTCCATTGTTCTGGGAATTCGGCTGAAGTTTAAAAATGCTTTGGAACTCTTCCTAAGTTCTGGGAGTTCTGCTGAAGTTTAAAAATGCATTGGAACTCTTCCATTGTTCTCGGAATTCCGCTGATGTTTAACAATGCTTTAGAACTCTTCCATTGTTCTCGGAATTCCGATGATGTTTAACAATGCTTTGGAACTCTTTCATTGTTCTCGGAATTCCGCTGTAGTTTAAAAATGCATTGGAACTCTTCCAATGTTCTCGGAATTCCGCTGAAGTTTTAGAATGCTTTGGAATTCTTCCATTGTTCTCGGAATTTCGCTAATGTTTAACAATGCTTTGTAACTCTTCCATTGTTCTCGGAATTCCGCTGTAGTTTAAAAATGCTTTGGAACTCTTTCATTGTTCTCGGAATTCCGCTGAAGTTTAGCCATGCTTTGGAACTCTTCCATCGTTCTCGGAATTCCGCTGAATTTAAAAATGCTTTGGAACTCTTCCATTGTTCTCGGAATTCTGCTGAAGTTTCAAAAAGATTTGGAACTATTCCATTGTTCTCAGAATTCCGCTAATATTTAACAATGCTTTGGAACTCTTTCATTGTTCTCGGAATTCCGCTGTAGTTTAAAAATGCTTTGGAACTCTTCCATCGTTCTCGGAATTCCGCTAGTGTTTATCAAACCTATGGAACTCTTTCATTGTTCTTGGAATTCCGCTGTAGTTTAAAAATGCTTTAGAACTCTTCCATTGTTCTCGGAATTCCGCTGATGTTTAACAATGCTTTAGAACTCTTCTATTGTTCTCGGAATTCCGCTGATGTTTAACAATGCTTTGGAGCTCTTCCATTGTTTTGGGAATTCGGCTGAAGTTTAAAAATGCTTTGGAGCTCTTCCTATGTTCTGGGAGTTCTGCTGAAGTTTAAAAATGCTTTAGAACTCTTCCATTGTTCTCGGAATTCCGCTGATGTCTAATAATGCTTTGGAACTCTTCCATTGTTCTCGGAATTCCGCTGTAGTTTAAAAATGCACTGTAACTTTTCCATTGTTCTCGGAATTCCGCTGAAGTTTTACAATGCTTTGGAACTCTTCCATTGTTCTCGGAATTCCACTGAAGTTTAAAAATGCTTTGGAACTCCTCCATTGTTCTCGGAATTCTGCTGAAGTTTAAAAATGCTTTTGAACTCTTCCATTGCTCTGGGAATTCGGCTGAAGTTTAAAAATGCTTTGGAACTCTTCCATTGTTCTCGGAATTCCGCTGATGTTTAACAATGCTTTAGAACTCTTCCCTTGTTCTCGGAATTCCGCTGATATTTAACAATGCTTTGGAACACTTGCATTGTTCTCGGAATTCCGCTGTAGTTTAAAAATGCACTGGAACTCTTCCATTGTTCTCGTAATTCCGCTGAAGTTTTACAATGCTTTGGAACTCCTCCATTGTTCTTGGAATTCTGCTATAGTTTAAAAGTGCTTTGGAACTCTTCCATTGTTCTGGGAATTTGGCTGAAGTTTAAAAATGCTTTGGAACTCTTCCTATGTTCTGGGAGTTCTGCTGAAGTTTAAAAATGCTTAGGAACTCTTCCATTGTTCTCGGAATTCCACTGATGTTTAACAATGCTTTAGAACTCTTCCATTGTTCTCGGAATTCCGCTGATATTTAACAATGCTTTGGAGCTCTTCCATTGTTTTGGGAATTCGGCTGAAGTTTAAAAATGCTTTGGAACTCTTCCATTGTTCTCTGAATTCTGCTGAAATTTAAAAAAGCTTTGGTACTCTTCCATTGTTCTCAGAATTCCAATGAAGCTTAAAAATGCTTTGGAACTCTTTTTATTTTTTCACAGAATTCCGCTAAAGTTTAAAAATGCTTTGGAACTCCTCCATTGTTCTCGGAATTCTGCTGAAGTTTAAAAATGCTTTGGAACTCTTCCAATGTTCTCGGAATTCAGCTGAAGTTTAAAAATGTTTTGGAACTCTTCCTATGTTCTGGGAGTTCTGCTGAAGTTTAAAAATGTTTGGGAACTCTTCCAATGCTCTCGGAATTCCGATGATGTTTAACAATGCTTTAGAACTCTTCCATTGCAACCGGAATTCCGCTGATGTTTAACAATGCTTTTGAACTCTTCCATTGTTCTCGGAATTCCGCTGTAGTTTAAAAATGCATTGGAACTCTTCCATTGTTCTTGGAATTCCGCTACAGTTTTACAATGCTTTGGAACTCTTCCATTTTTCTCGGAATTCTGCTGAAGTTTAAAAATGCTTTGGAACTCTTCCATTGTTCTCAGAATTCCGCTAATGTTTAACAATGCTTTGGAACTCTTCCATTGTTCTCGGAATTCCGCTGATGTTTAACAATGCTTTTGAACTCTTTCATTGTTCTAGGAATTCCGCTGTAGTTTAAAAATGCATTGGAACTCTTCCATTGTACTCGGAATTCCGCTGAAGTTTTACAATGCTTTGGAACTCTTCCATTTTCCTCGGAATTCTGCTGAAGTTTAAAAATGCTTTGGAACTCTTCCATTGTTCTCGGAATTCCGCTGATGTTTAACAGTGCTTTGGAACTCTTCCATTGTTCTCGGAATTACGCTGTAGTTTAAAAATGCTTTGGAACTCTTTCATTGTTCTCGGAATTCCGCTGAAGTTTAGCCATGCATTGGAACTCTTCCATTGTTCTCGGAATTCTGCTGAAGTGTAAAAATGCTTTGGAACTCCTCCATTGTTCTCGGAAATCTGCTGAAGTTTAAAAATGCTTTGGAACTCTTCCACTGTTCTGGGAATTCGGCTGAAGTTTAAAAATGCTATGGAACTCTTCCTATGTTCTGGGAGTTCTGCTGAAGTTTAAAAATGCTTTTGAACTCTTCCATTGTTCTCGGAATTCCGCTGATGTTTAACAATGCTTTGGAACTCTTCCATTGTTCTCGGTATTCCGCTGTAGCTTAAAAATGTACTGGAACTCTTCCATTGTTCTCGGAATTCCGCTGAAGTTTTACAATGCTTTGGAACTCATCCATTGTTCTCGTAACACTGTTGATGTTTAATAATGCTTTTGGAACTCTTCCATTGTGCTCGGAGTTCTGCTGAAGTTTAAAAATGCTTTGGAACTCTTCCTATGTTCTGGGAGTTCTGCTGAAGTTTAAAAATGCTTTGGAACTCTTCCATTGTTCTCGCAATTCCACTGATGTTAAACAATGCTTTAGAACTCTTCCATTGTTCTCGGAATTCCGATGATGTTTAACAATGCTTTGGAACTCTTCCATTGTTCTCGGAATTCTGCTGAAGTTTAAAAATGCTTTGGAACTCTTCCATTGTTCTGGGAATTCGGCTGAAGTTTAAAAATGCTTTGGAACTCTTCCTAAGTTCTGGGAGTTCTGCTGAAGTTTAAAAATGCATTGGAACTCTTCCATTGTTCTCGGAATTCCGCTGATGTTTAACAATGCTTTAGAACTCTTCCATTGTTCTCAGAATTCCGATGATGTTTAACAATGCTTTGGAACTCTTTCATTGTTCTCGGAATTCCGCTGTAGTTTAAAAATGCATTGGAACTCTTCCACTGTTCTCGGAATTCCGCTGAAGTTTTAGAATGCTTTGGAATTCTTCCACTGTTCTCGGAATTCCGCTAATGTTTAACAATGCTTTGGAACTCTTCCATTGTTCTCGGAATTCCGATGTAGTTTAAAAATGCTTTGGAACTCTTTCATTGTTCTCGGAATTCCGCTGAAGTTTAGCCATGCTTTGGAACTCTTCCATTGTTCTCGGAATTCCGCTGAAGTTTAAAAATGCTTTGGAACTCTTCCATTGTTCTCGGAATTCTGCTGAAGTTTCAAAAAGATTTGGAACTATTCCATTATTCTCAGAATTCCGCTAACATTTAACAATGCTTTGGAACTCTTCCATTGTTCTCGGAATTCCGATAATATTTAACAATGCTTTGGAACTCTTCCATTATTCTCGGAATTCCGCTGTAGTTTAAAAATGCATTGGAACTCTTCCATTGTTCTCGGAATTCCGCTGAAGTTTTAGAATGCTTTTTAACACTTCCATTTTTCTCGGAATTCTGCTGAAGTTTAAAAACGCTTTGGAACTCTTCCATTGTTCTCAGAATTACGCTAATGTTTAACAATGCTTTGGAACTCTTTCATTGTTCTCGGAATTCAACTGAAGTTTAGCCATGCTTTGGAACTCTTCCATTGTTCTCTGAATTCCGCTGAAGTTTAAAAATGCTTTGGAACTCTTCCATTGTTCTCGGAATTCTGCTGAAGTTTAAAAAAGCTTTGGAACTATTCCATTGTTCTCAGAATTCTGTTGATGTTTAATAATGCTTTTGGAACTCTTCCATTGTGCTCGGATTTCTGCTGAAGTTTAAAAATGCTTTGGAACTCTTCCATTCTTCTCGGTATTCTGCTGATGTTTATCAAACCTATGGAACTTTTCCATTGTTCTCGGAATTCTGTTGATGTTTAATAATGCTTTTGGAACTCTTCCATTGTTCTCGGAATTCTGCTGAAGTTTCAAAACGCTTTATAAATCTTCCATTATTCTCAGAATTCTGCTGAAGTTTAAAAATGCTTTGGTACTCTTCCATTGTTCTCAGAATTCCAATGAAGCTTAAAAATGCTATGGAACTCTTCAATTTTTCTCAAAATTACGCTAAAGTTTAAAAATGCTTTGGAACTCCTCCATTGTTCTCGGAATTCTGCTGAAGTTTAGCCATGCTTTGGAACTCTTCCATTGTTCTCGGAATTCTGCTGAAGTTTAAAAAAGCTTTGGAACTATTCCATTGTTCTCAGAATTCTGCTGAAGTTTAAAAATGCTTTGGAACTCTTCCATTGTTCTGGGAATTTGGCTGAAGTTTAACAATGCTTTGGAACTCTTCCTATGTTCTGGGAGTTCTGCTGAAGTTTAAAAATGCTTTGGAACTCTTCCATTGTTCTCGGAATTCCGCTGAAGTTTAGCCATGCTTTGGAACTCTTCCATTGTTCTCGGAATTCCACTGAAGTTTAAAAATGCTTTGGAACTCCTCCATTGTTCTCGGAATTCTGCTGAAGATTAAAAATGCTTTGGAACTCTTCCATTGTTCTGGGAATTTGGCTGAAGTTTAACAATGCTTTGGAACTCTTCCTATGTTCTGGGAGTTCTGCTGAAGTTTAAAAATGCTTTGGAACTCTTCCATTGTTCTCGGAATTCCGCTGATGTTTAACAATGCTTTAGAACACTTCTATTGTTCTCGGAATTCCGCTGATGTTTAACAATGCTTTGGAACTCTTCCATTGTTCTCGGTATTCCGCTGTAGCTTAAAAATGCACTGGAACTCTTCCATTGTTCTCGGAATTCCGCTGAAGTTTTACAATACTTTGGAACTCATCCATTGTTCTCGTAACACTGTTGATGTTTAATAATGCTTTTGGAACTCTTCCATTGTGCTCGGAGTTCTGCTGAAGTTTAAAAATGCTTTGGAACTCTTCCTATGTTCTGGGAGTTCTGCTGAAGTTTAAAAATGCTTTGGAACTCTTCCATTGTTCTCGCAATTCCGCTGATGTTAAACAATGCTTTAGAACTCTTCCATTGTTCTCGGAATTCCGATGATGTTTAACAATGCTTTGGAACTCTTCCATTGTTCTCGGAATTCTGCTGAAGTTTAAAAATGCTTTGGAACTCTTCCATTGTTCTGGGAATTCGGCTGAAGTTTAAAAATGCTTTGGAACTCTTCCTAAGTTCTGGGAGTTCTGCTGAAGTTTAAAAATGCATTGGAACTCTTCCATTGTTCTCGGAATTCCGCTGATGTTTAACAATGCTTTAGAACTCTTCCATTGTTCTCAGAATTCCGATGATGTTTAACAATGCTTTGGAACTCTTTCATTGTTCTCGGAATTCCGCTGTAGTTTAAAAATGCATTGGAACTCTTCCACTGTTCTCGGAATTCCGCTGAAGTTTTAAAATGCTTTGGAATTCTTCCATTGTTCTCGGAATTCCGCTAAGGTTTAACAATGCTTTGGAACTCTTCCATTGTTCTCGGAATTCCGATGTAGTTTAAAAATGCTTTGGAACTCTTTCATTGTTCTCGGAATTCCGCTGAAGTTTAGCCATGCTTTGGAACTCTTCCATTGTTCTCGGAATTCCGCTGAAGTTTAAAAATGCTTTGGAACTCTTCCATTGTTCTCGGAATTCTGCTGAAGTTTCAAAAAGATTTGGAACTATTCCATTATTCTCAGAATTCCGCTAACATTTAACAATGCTTTGGAACTCTTCCATTGTTCTCGGAATTCCGCTGATGTTTAATAATGCTTTTGGAACTCTTCCATTGTTCTCAGAATTCTGCTAATGTTTAACAATGCTTTGGAACTCATCCATCGTTCTCGGAATTCTGTTCATGTTTAATAATGCTTTTGGAACTCTTCCATTGTGCTCGGAATTCTGCTGAAGTTTAAAAATGCTTTGGAACTCTTCCATCGTTCTCGGAATTCCGCTAATGTTTATCAAACCTATGGAACTCTTTCATTGTTCTCGGAATTCCGCTCTAGTTTAAAAATGCTTTGGAACTCTTCCATTGTTCTCGGAATTCTGATAATATTTAACAATGCTTTGGAACTCTTCCATTGTTCTCGGAATTCCGCTGTAGTTTAAAAATGCATTGGAACTCTTCCATTGTTCTCGGAATTCCGCTGATGTTTTAGAATGCTTTTTAACACTTCCATTTTTCTCGGAATTCTGCTGAAGTTTAAAAACGCTTTGGAACTCTTCCATTGTTCTCGGAATTACGCTAATGTTTAACAATGCTTTGGAACTCTTTCATTGTTCTCGGAATTCAACTGAAGTTTAGCCATGCTTTGGAACTCTTCCATTGTTCTCTGAATTCCGCTGAAGTTTAAAAATGCTTTGGAACTCTTCCATTGTTCTCGGAATTCTGCTGAAGTTTAAAAAAGCTTTGGAACTATTCCATTGTTCTCAGAATTCTGTTGATGTTTAATAATGCTTTTGGAACTCTTCCATTGTGCTCGGATTTCTGCTGAAGTTTAAAAATGCTTTGGAACTCTTCCATTGTTCTCGGAATTCCGCTGATGTTTAACAATGCTTTAGAACTCTTCCATTGTTCTCGGAATTCCGCTGATGTTTAACAATGCTTTGGAACTCTTGCATTGTTCTCGGAATTCCGCTGTAGTTTAAAAATGCACTGGAACTCTTCCATTGTTCTCGGAATTCCGCTCTAGTTTAAAAATGCTTTGGTACTCTTCCATTGTTCTCAGAATTCCAATGAAGCTTAAAAATGCTTTGGAACTCTTCAATTTTTCTCAGAATTATGCTAAAGTTTAAAAATGCTTTGGAACTCCTCCATTGTTCTCGGAATTCTGCTGAAGTTTAAAAATGCTTTGGAACTCTTCCATTGCTCTGGGAATTCGACTGAAGTTTAAAAATGCTTTGGAACTCTTCCTATGTTCTGGGATTTCTGCTGAAGTTTAAAAATGCTTTGGAACTCTTCCATTGTTCTCGGAATTCCGCTGATGTTTAACAATGCTTTAGAACTCTTCCATTGTTCTCGGAATTCCGCTGATGTTTAACAATGCTTTGGAACTCTTGCATTGTTCTCGGAATTCCGCTGTAGTTTAAAAATGCACTGGAACTCTTCCATTGTTCTCGGAATTCCGCTGAAGTTTTACAATGCTTTGCAACTCATCCATTGTTCTCGTAACTCTGTTGATGTTTAATAATGCTTTTGGAACTCTTCCATTGTGCTCGGATTTCTGCTGAAGTTTAAAAATGCTTTGGAACTCTTCCATTCTTCTCGGTATTCTGCTGATGTTTATCAAACCTATGGAACTCTTCCATTGTTCTCGGAATTCTGTTGATGTTTAATAATGCTATTGGAACTCTTCCATTGTTCTCGGAATTCTGCTGAAGTTTCAAAATGCTTTAGAAATCTTCCCTTGTTCTCGGAATTCTGCTGAAGTTTAACAATGCTTTGGAACTCTTCCATTATTCTCAGAATTCTGCTGAAGTTTAAAAATGCTTTGGTACTCTTCCATTGTTCTCAGAATTCCAATGAAGCTTAAAAATGCTTTGGAACTCTTCCATTGTTCTCGGAATTCCGCTGATGTCTAATAATGCTTTGGAACTCTTCCATTGTTCTCGGAATTCCGCTGTAGTTTAAAAATGCATTGGAACTTTTCCATTGTTCTCGGAATTCCGCTGAAGTTTTACAATGCTTTGGAACTCTTCCATTGTTCTGGGAATTCGGCTGAAGTTTAAAAATGCTTTGGAACTCTTCCTAAGTTCTGGGAGTTCTGCTGAAGTTTAAAAATGCATTGGAACTCTTCCATTGTTCTCGGAATTCCGCTGATGTTTAACAATGCTTTAGAACTCTTCCATTGTTCTCGGAATTCCGATGATGTTTAACAATGCTTTGGAACTCTTTCATTGTTCTCGGAATTCCGCTGTAGTTTAAAAATGCATTGGAACTCTTCCAATGTTCTCGGAATTCCGCTGAAGTTTTAGAATGCTTTGGAATTCTTCCATTGTTCTCGGAATTTCGCTAATGTTTAACAATGCTTTGTAACTCTTCCATTGTTCTCGGAATTCCGCTGTAGTTTAAAAATGCTTTGGAACTCTTTCATTGTTCTCGGAATTCCGCTGAAGTTTAGCCATGCTTTGGAACTCTTCCATTGTTCTCGGAATTCCGCTGAATTTAAAAATGCTTTGGAACTCTTCCATTGTTCTCGGAATTCTGCTGAAGTTTCAAAAAGATTTGGAACTATTCCATTGTTCTCAGAATTCCGCTAATATTTAACAATGCTTTGGAACTCTTTCATTGTTCTCGGAATTCCGCTGTAGTTTAAAAATGCTTTGGAACTCTTCCATCGTTCTCGGAATTCCGCTAGTGTTTATCAAACCTATGGAACTCTTTCATTGTTCTTGGAATTCCGCTGTAGTTTAAAAATGCTTTAGAACTCTTCCATTGTTCTCGGAATTCCGCTGATGTTTAACAATGCTTTAGAACTCTTCTATTGTTCTCGGAATTCCGCTGATGTTTAACAATGCTTTGGAGCTCTTCCATTGTTTTGGGAATTCGGCTGAAGTTTAAAAATGCTTTGGAGCTCTTCCTATGTTCTGGGAGTTCTGCTGAAGTTTAAAAATGCTTTTGAACTCTTCCATTGTTCTCGGAATTCCGCTGATGTCTAATAATGCTTTGGAACTCTTCCATTGTTCTCGGAATTCCGCTGTAGTTTAAAAATGCACTGTAACTTTTCCATTGTTCTCGGAATTCCGCTGAAGTTTTACAATGCTTTGGAACTCTTCCATTGTTCTCGGAATTCCACTGAAGTTTAAAAATGCTTTGGAACTCCTCCATTGTTCTCGGAATTCTGCTGAAGTTTAAAAATGCTTTTGAACTCTTCCATTGCTCTGGGAATTCGGCTGAAGTTTAAAAATGCTTTGGAACTCTTCCATTGTTCTCGGAATTCCGCTGATGTTTAACAATGCTTTAGAACTCTTCCCTTGTTCTCGGAATTCCGCTGATATTTAACAATGCTTTGGAACACTTGCATTGTTCTCGGAATTCCGCTGTAGTTTAAAAATGCACTGGAACTCTTCCATTGTTCTCGGAATTCCGCTGAAGTTTTACAATGCTTTGGAACTCCTCCATTGTTCTTGGAATTCTGCTATAGTTTAAAAGTGCTTTGGAACTCTTCCATTGTTCTGGGAATTTGGCTGAAGTTTAAAAATGCTTTGGAACTCTTCCTATGTTCTGGGAGTTCTGCTGAAGTTTAAAAATGCTTAGGAACTCTTCCATTGTTCTCGGAATTCCACTGATGTTTAACAATGCTTTAGAACTCTTCCATTGTTCTCGGAATTCCGCTGATATTTAACAATGCTTTGGAGCTCTTCCATTGTTTTGGGAATTCGGCTGAAGTTTAAAAATGCTTTGGAACTCTTCCATTTTTCTCTGAATTCTGCTGAAGTTTAAAAATGCTTTGGAACTCTTCCATTGTTCTCGGAATTCCGCTGATGTTTAACAATGCTTTGGAACTCTTCCATTGTTCTCGAAATTCCACTGTAGTTTAAAAATGCATTGGAACTCTTACATTGTTTTCGGAATTCCACTGAAGTTTTACAATGCTTTGGAACGCTTCCATTTTTCTTGGAATTCTGCTAAAGTTTAAAAATGCTTTGGAACTCTTCCATTGTTCTGGGAATTCGGCTGAAGTTTAAAAATGCTTTGGAACTCCTCCTAAGTTCTGGGATTTCTGCTGAATTTTAAAAATGCTTTGGAACTCTTCCATTGTTATCGGAATTCCGCTGATGTTTAACAATGCTTTGGAACTTTTCCATTGTTCTCGGAATTCTGCTGAAGTTTAAAAATGCTTTGGAACTCTTCCATTGTTCTTTGAATTCTGCTGAAGTTTAAAAATTCTGTGGAACTCTTCCATTGTTCTTGGAATTCCGCTTATGTTTAACAATGCTTTGGAACTCTTCCATTGTTCTCGGAAATACGCTGATGTTTAACAATGCTTTGGAACTCTTCCATTGTTTTCCGATTTCCGCTAAAGTTTAGCAATGCTTTGGAACTCTTCCATTGTTCTCGGAATTCCGCAAAAGTTTATAAATGCTTTTGAACTCTTCCATTGTTCTCGAAATTCTGATGAAGTTTAAAAAAGCTTTGGAACTCTTCCATTGTTCTTGGAATTCCGTTGATGTTTAATAATGCTTTTGGAACTCATCCATTGTTCTCGGAATTGTGCTAATGTTTAACAATGCTTTGGAACTCTTCCATTGTTCTCGTAATTCCGCTAATGTTTAAGAATGCTTTTGGAACTCTTCCATTGTTCTCGGAATTCCGCTAATGTTTAACAATGCTTTGAAACTCTTCCATTGTTCTCGGAATTCTGTTGATGTTTAATAATTCTTTTGGAACTCTTCCATTGTTCTTGGAATTCTGCTGAAGTTTAAAAATGCTTTGGAACTCTTCCATTGTTCTCGGAATTCTGCTGAAGTTTAAAAATGCTTGGAACTCTTCCATTGTTCTCGGAATTCCGCTGAAGTTTTACAATGCTTTGGAAATCTTCCATTTTTCTCGGAATTCTGCTGAAGTTTAAAAATGCATTGGAACTCTTCCATTGTTCTGTGAATTCAGATGAAGTTTTAAAATGCTTTGGAACTCTTCCATTGTTCTCGGAATTCCGCTAATGTTTAACAATGGTTTAGAACTCTTCCATTGTTCTCGGAATTCCGATGATGTTTAACAATGCTTTGTAACTCTTCCATTGTTCTCGGAATTCTGCTGAAGTTTAAAAATGCTTTGGAACTCTTCCATTGTTCTCTGAATTCTGCTGAAGTTTAAAAAAGCTTTGGAACTATTCCATTGTTCTCAGAATTCCACTAATATTTAACAATGCTTTGGAACTCTTATATTGTTTTCGGTATTCCGCTGATGTTTAATAATGCTTTTGGAACTCTTCCATGGTTCTCGGAATTCCGCTAATGTTTAACAATGCTTTGGAACTCATCCATTGTTCTCGGAATTCTGTTGATGTGTAGTAATGCTTTTGGAACTCTTCCATTGTACTCGGGATTCTGCTGAAGTTGAAAAATGCTTTGGAACTCTTCCATTGTTCTCGGAATTCCGCTAATGATTAACAATGGTTTAGAACTCTTCCATTGTTCTCGGAATTCCGATGATGTTTAACAATGCTTTAGACCTCTTCCATTGTTACCGGAATTCCGCTGATGTTTAACAATGCTTTAGAACTCTTCCATTGTTCTCAGAATTCCGATGATGTTTAACAATGCTTTGGAACTCTTTCATTGTTCTCGGAATTCCGCTGTAGTTTAAAAATGCATTGGAACTCTTCCACTGTTCTCGGAATTCCGCTGAAGTTTTAAAATGCTTTGGAATTCTTCCATTGTTCTCGGAATTCCGCTAATGTTTAACAATGCTTTGGAACTCTTCCATTGTTCTCGGAATTCCGATGTAGTTTAAAAATGCTTTGGAACTCTTTCATTGTTCTCGGAATTCCGCTGAAGTTTAGCCATGCTTTGGAACTCTTCCATTGTTCTCGGAATTCCGCTGAAGTTTAAAAATGCTTTGGAACTCTTCCATTGTTCTCGGAATTCTGCTGAAGTTTCAAAAAGATTTGGAACTATTCCATTATTCTCAGAATTCCGCTAACATTTAACAATGCTTTGGAACTCTTCCATTGTTCTCGGAATTCCGCTGATGTTTAATAATGCTTTTGGAACTCTTCCATTGTTCTCAGAATTCTGCTAATGTTTAACAATGCTTTGGAACTCATCCATCGTTCTCGGAATTCTGTTCATGTTTAATAATGCTTTTGGAACTCTTCCATTGTGCTCGGAATTCTGCTGAAGTTTAAAAATGCTTTGGAACTCTTCCATCGTTCTCGGAATTCCGCTAATGTTTATCAAACCTATGGAACTCTTTCATTGTTCTCGGAATTCCGCTCTAGTTTAAAAATGCTTTGGAACTCTTCCATTGTTCTCGGAATTCTGATAATATTTAACAATGCTTTGGAACTCTTCCATTGTTCTCGGAATTCCGTTGTAGTTTAAAAATGCATTGGAACTCTTCCATTGTTCTCGGAATTCCGCTGATGTTTTAGAATGCTTTTTAACACTTCCATTTTTCTCGGAATTCTGCTGAAGTTTAAAAACGCTTTGGAACTCTTCCATTGTTCTCGGAATTACGCTAATGTTTAACAATGCTTTGGAACTCTTTCATTGTTCTCGGATTTCAACTGAAGTTTAGCCATGCTTTGGAACTCTTCCATTGTTCTCTGAATTCCGCTGAAGTTTAAAAATGCTTTGGAACTCTTCCATTGTTCTCGGAATTCTGCTGAAGTTTAAAAAAGCTTTGGAACTATTCCATTGTTCTCAGAATTCTGTTGATGTTTAATAATGCTTTTGGAACTCTTCCATTGTGCTCGGATTTCTGCTGAAGTTTAAAAATGCTTTGGAACTCTTCCATTGTTCTCGGAATTCCGCTGATGTTTAACAATGCTTTAGAACTCTTCCATTGTTCTCGGAATTCCGCTGATGTTTAACAATGCTTTGGAACTCTTGCATTGTTCTCGGAATTCCGCTGTAGTTTAAAAATGCACTGGAACTCTTCCATTGTTCTCGGAATTCCGCTCTAGTTTAAAAATGCTTTGGTACTCTTCCATTGTTCTCAGAATTCCAATGAAGCTTAAAAATGCTTTGGAACTCTTCAATTTTTCTCAGAATTACGCTAAAGTTTAAAAATGCTTTGGAACTCCTCCATTGTTCTCGGAATTCTGCTGAAGTTTAAAAATGCTTTGGAACTCTTCCATTGCTCTGGGAATTCGACTGAAGTTTAAAAATGCTTTGGAACTCTTCCTATGTTCTGGGATTTCTGCTGAAGTTTAAAAATGCTTTGGAACTCTTCCATTGTTCTCGGAATTCCGCTGATGTTTAACAATGCTTTAGAACTCTTCCATTGTTCTCGGAATTCCGCTGATGTTTAACAATGCTTTGGAACTCTTGCATTGTTCTCGGAATTCCGCTGTAGTTTAAAAATGCACTGGAACTCTTCCATTGTTCTCGGAATTCCGCTGAAGTTTTACAATGCTTTGCAACTCATCCATTGTTCTCGTAACTCTGTTGATGTTTAATAATGCTTTTGGAACTCTTCCATTGTGCTCGGAGTTCTGCTGAAGTTTAAAAAAGCTTTGGAACTATTTAATTGTTCTCACAATCCTGTTGATGTTTAATAATGCTTTTGGAACTCTTCCATTGTGCTCGGATTTCTGCTGAAGTTTAAAAATGCTTTGGAACTCTTCCATTCTTCTCGGTATTCTGCTGATGTTTATCAAACCTATGGAACTCTTCCATTGTTCTCGGAATTCTGTTGATGTTTAATAATGCTATTGGAACTCTTCCATTGTTCTCGGAATTCTGCTGAAGTTTCAAAATGCTTTAGAAATCTTCCCTTGTTCTCGGAATTCTGCTGAAGTTTAACAATGCTTTGGAACTCTTCCATTATTCTCAGAATTCTGCTGAAGTTTAAAAATGCTTTGGTACTCTTCCATTGTTCTCAGAATTCCAATGAAGCTTAAAAATGCTTTGGAACTCTTCCATTGTTCTCGGAATTCCGCTGATGTCTAATAATGCTTTGGAACTCTTCCATTGTTCTCGGAATTCCGCTGTAGTTTAAAAATGCATTGGAACTTTTCCATTGTTCTCGGAATTCCGCTGAAGTTTTACAATGCTTTGGAACTCTTCCATTGTTCTGGGAATTCGGCTGAAGTTTAAAAATGCTTTGGAACTCTTCCTAAGTTCTGGGAGTTCTGCTGAAGTTTAAAAATGCATTGGAACTCTTCCATTGTTCTCGGAATTCCGCTGATGTTTAACAATGCTTTAGAACTCTTCCATTGTTCTCGGAATTCCGATGATGTTTAACAATGCTTTGGAACTCTTTCATTGTTCTCGGAATTCCGCTGTAGTTTAAAAATGCATTGGAACTCTTCCAATGTTCTCGGAATTCCGCTGAAGTTTTAGAATGCTTTGGAATTCTTCCATTGTTCTCGGAATTTCGCTAATGTTTAACAATGCTTTGTAACTCTTCCATTGTTCTCGGAATTCCGCTGTAGTTTAAAAATGCTTTGGAACTCTTTCATTGTTCTCGGAATTCCGCTGAAGTTTAGCCATGCTTTGGAACTCTTCCATTGTTCTCGGAATTCCGCTGAATTTAAAAATGCTTTGGAACTCTTCCATTGTTCTCGGAATTCTGCTGAAGTTTCAAAAAGATTTGGAACTATTCCATTGTTCTCAGAATTCCGCTAATATTTAACAATGCTTTGGAACTCTTTCATTGTTCTCGGAATTCCGCTGTAGTTTAAAAATGCTTTGGAACTCTTCCATCGTTCTCGGAATTCCGCTAGTGTTTATCAAACCTATGGAACTCTTTCATTGTTCTTGGAATTCCGCTGTAGTTTAAAAATGCTTTAGAACTCTTCCATTGTTCTCGGAATTCCGCTGATGTTTAACAATGCTTTAGAACTCTTCTATTGTTCTCGGAATTCCGCTGATGTTTAACAATGCTTTGGAGCTCTTCCATTGTTTTGGGAATTCGGCTGAAGTTTAAAAATGCTTTGGAGCTCTTCCTATGTTCTGGGAGTTCTGCTGAAGTTTAAAAATGCTTTAGAACTCTTCCATTGTTCTCGGAATTCCGCTGATGTCTAATAATGCTTTGGAACTCTTCCATTGTTCTCGGAATTCCGCTGTAGTTTAAAAATGCACTGTAACTTTTCCATTGTTCTCGGAATTCCGCTGAAGTTTTACAATGCTTTGGAACTCTTCCATTGTTCTCGGAATTCCACTGAAGTTTAAAAATGCTTTGGAACTCCTCCATTGTTCTCGGAATTCTGCTGAAGTTTAAAAATGCTTTTGAACTCTTCCATTGCTCTGGGAATTCGGCTGAAGTTTAAAAATGCTTTGGAACTCTTCCATTGTTCTCGGAATTCCGCTGATGTTTAACAATGCTTTAGAACTCTTCCCTTGTTCTCGGAATTCCGCTGATATTTAACAATGCTTTGGAACACTTGCATTGTTCTCGGAATTCCGCTGTAGTTTAAAAATGCACTGGAACTCTTCCATTGTTCTCGGAATTCCGCTGAAGTTTTACAATGCTTTGGAACTCCTCCATTGTTCTTGGAATTCTGCTATAGTTTAAAAGTGCTTTGGAACTCTTCCATTGTTCTGGGAATTTGGCTGAAGTTTAAAAATGCTTTGGAACTCTTCCTATGTTCTGGGAGTTCTGCTGAAGTTTAAAAATGCTTAGGAACTCTTCCATTGTTCTCGGAATTCCACTGATGTTTAACAATGCTTTAGAACTCTTCCATTGTTCTCGGAATTCCGCTGATATTTAACAATGCTTTGGAGCTCTTCCATTGTTTTGGGAATTCGGCTGAAGTTTAAAAATGCTTTGGAACTCTTCCATTTTTCTCTGAATTCTGCTGAAGTTTAAAAATGCTTTGGAACTCTTCCATTGTTCTCGGAATTCCGCTGATGTTTAACAATGCTTTGGAACTCTTCCATTGTTCTCGAAATTCCACTGTAGTTTAAAAATGCATTGGAACTCTTACATTGTTTTCGGAATTCCACTGAAGTTTTACAATGCTTTGGAACGCTTCCATTTTTCTTGGAATTCTGCTAAAGTTTAAAAATGCTTTGGAACTCTTCCATTGTTCTGGGAATTCGGCTGAAGTTTAAAAATGCTTTGGAACTCCTCCTAAGTTCTGGGATTTCTGCTGAATTTTAAAAATGCTTTGGAACTCTTCCATTGTTCTCGGAATTCCGCTGATGTTTAACAATGCTTTGGAACTTTTCCATTGTTCTCGGAATTCTGCTGAAGTTTAAAAATGCTTTGGAACTCTTCCATTGTTCTTTGAATTCTGCTGAAGTTTAAAAATTCTGTGGAACTCTTCCATTGTTCTTGGAATTCCGCTTATGTTTAACAATGCTTTGGAACTCTTCCATTGTTCTCGGAAATACGCTGATGTTTAACAATGCTTTGGAACTCTTCCATTGTTTTCCGATTTCCGCTAAAGTTTAGCAATGCTTTGGAACTCTTCCATTGTTCTCGGAATTCCGCAAAAGTTTATAAATGCTTTTGAACTCTTCCATTGTTCTCGAAATTCTGATGAAGTTTAAAAAAGCTTTGGAACTCTTCCATTGTTCTTGGAATTCCGTTGATGTTTAATAATGCTTTTGGAACTCATCCATTGTTCTCGGAATTGTGCTAATGTTTAACAATGCTTTGGAACTCTTCCATTGTTCTCGTAATTCCGCTAATGTTTAAGAATGCTTTTGGAACTCTTCCATTGTTCTCGGAATTCCGCTAATGTTTAACAATGCTTTGAAACTCTTCCATTGTTCTCGGAATTCTGTTGATGTTTAATAATTCTTTTGGAACTCTTCCATTGTTCTTGGAATTCTGCTGAAGTTTAAAAATGCTTTGGAACTCTTCCATTGTTCTCGGAATTCTGCTGAAGTTTAAAAATGCTTGGAACTCTTCCATTGTTCTCGGAATTCCGCTGAAGTTTTACAATGCTTTGGAAATCTTCCATTTTTCTCGGAATTCTGCTGAAGTTTAAAAATGCATTGGAACTCTTCCATTGTTCTGTGAATTCAGATGAAGTTTTAAAATGCTTTGGAACTCTTCCATTGTTCTCGGAATTCCGCTAATGTTTAACAATGGTTTAGAACTCTTCCATTGTTCTCGGAATTCCGATGATGTTTAACAATGCTTTGTAACTCTTCCATTGTTCTCGGAATTCTGCTGAAGTTTAAAAATGCTTTGGAACTCTTCCATTGTTCTCTGAATTCTGCTGAAGTTTAAAAAAGCTTTGGAACTATTCCATTGTTCTCAGAATTCCACTAATATTTAACAATGCTTTGGAACTCTTCTATTGTTTTCGGTATTCCGCTGATGTTTAATAATGCTTTTGGAACTCTTCCATGGTTCTCGGAATTCCGCTAATGTTTAACAATGCTTTGGAACTCATCCATTGTTCTCAGAATTCTGTTGATGTGTAGTAATGCTTTTGGAACTCTTCCATTGTACTCGGGATTCTGCTGAAGTTGAAAAATGCTTTGGAACTCTTCCATTGTTCTCGGAATTCCGCTAATGATTAACAATGGTTTAGAACTCTTCCATTGTTCTCGGAATTCCGATGATGTTTAACAATGCTTTAGACCTCTTCCATTGTTACCGGAATTCCGCTGATGTTTAACAATGCTTTTGAACTCTTCCATTGTTCTCGGAATTCCGCTGTAGTTGAAAAATGCATTGGAACTCTTCCATTGTTCTCGGAATTCCGCTGAAGTTTTACAATGCTTTGGAACTCTTCCATTTTTCTTGGAATTCTGCTGAAGTTTAAAAATGCTTTGGAACTCTTTCATTGTTCTCAGAATTCCGCTGATGTTTAACAATGCTTTGGAACTCTTCCATTGTTCTCGGAATTCCGCTGTAGTTTAAAAATGCTTTGGAAATCTTTCATTGTTCTCGGAATTCCGCTGAAGTTTAGCCAAGCTTTGGAACTCTTCCATTGTTCTCGGAATTCCGCTGAAGTTTAAAAATGCTTTGGAACTCCTCCTTTGTTCTCGGAATTCTGCTGAAGTTTAAAAATGCTTTGGAACTTTTCCATTGTTCTGGGAATTCGGCTGAAGTTTCAAAATGCTATGGAACTCTTCCTATGTTCTGGGAGTTCTGCTGAAGTTTAAAAATGCTTTTGAACTCTTCCATTGTTCTCGGAATTCCGCTGATGTTTAACAATGCTTTAGAACTCTTCCATTGTTCTCGGAATTCCGCTGATGTTTAACAATGCTTTGGAACTCTTCCATTGTTCTCGGAATTCCGCTGATGTTTAACAATGCTTTGGAACTTTTCCATTGTTCTCGGAATTCCACTGTAGTATAAAAATGCATTGGAACTCTTCCATTGTTCTCAGATTTCCGCTGAAGTTTTACAATGCTTTGGAAATCTTCCATTTTTCTCGGAATTCTGCTGAAGTTTAAAAATGCTTTGGAACTCTTCCATTGTTCTGGGAATTCGGCTGACGTTTTAAAATGCTTTGGATCTCTTCCATTGTTCTCGGAATTCCGCTAATGCTTAACAATGGTTTAGAACTCTTCCATTGTTCTCGGAATTCCGATGATGTTTAAAAATGCATTGGAGCTCTTCCATTGTTCTCAGAATTGCGCTGAAGTTTAAAAATGCTTTGGAACTCTTCCATTGTTCTCTGAATTCTGCTGAAGTTTAAAAAAGCTTTGGAACTATTCCATTGTTCTCAGAATTCCGCTAATATTTAACAATGCTTTGGAACTCTTCTATTGTTTTCGGAATTCCGCTGATGTTTAATAATGCTTTTGGAACTCTTCCATGGTTCTCGGAATTCCGCTAATGTTTAACAATGCTTTGGAGCTCATCCATTGTTCTCAGAATTCTGTTGATGTTTAGTAATGCTTTTGGAACTCTTCCCTTGTACTCGGAATTCTGCTGAAGTTTAAAAATGCTTTGGAACTCTTCCATTGTTCTCAGAATTCCGCTGAAGTTTAAAAATGCTTTGGAACTCTTCCATTGTTCTCTGAATTCTGCTGAAGTTTAAAAAAGCTTTGGAACTATTCCATTGTTCTCAGAATTCCGCTAATATTTAACAATGCTTTGGAACTCTTCTATTGTTTTCGGAATTCCGCTGATGTTTAATAATGCTTTTGGAACTCTTCCATGGTTCTCGGAATTCCGCTAATGTTTATCAAACCTATGGAACTCTTTCATTGTTCTCGGAATTCTGTTGATGGTTAATAATGCTTTTGGAACTCGTCCATTGTTCTCAGAATTCTGCTGAAGTTTAAAAACGCTTTAGAAATCTTCCCTTGTTCTCGGAATTCTGCTGAAGTTTAACAATGCTTTGGAACTCTTCCATAATTCTCAGAATTCTGCTGAAGTTTAAAAAAGCTTTGGTACTCTTCCATTGTTCTCAGAATTCCAACGAAGCTTAAAAATGCTTTGGAACTCCTCCATTGTTCTCGTAATTCTACTGAAGTTTTAAAATGCTTTGGAACTCTTCAAATGTTCTGGGAATTCAGCTGAAGTTTAAAAATGCTTTGGAATTCTTCCTATGTTCTGGGAGTCCTGCTGAAGTTTAAAAATGCTTGGGAACTCTTCCATTCTTCTCGGAATTCCGCTGATGTTTAAAAATACTTTAGAACTCTTGCATTGTTCTTTGAATTCTGCTGAAGTTTAAAAATTCTGTGGAACTCTTCCATTGTTCTTGGAATTCCGCTTATGTTTAACAATGCTTTGGAACTCTTCCATTGTTCTCGGAAATACGCTGATGTTTAACAATGCTTTGGAACTCTTCCATTGTTTTCCGATTTCCGCTAAAGTTTAGCAATGCTTTGGAACTCTTCCATTGTTCTCGGAATTCCGCAAAAGTTTATAAATGCTTTTGAACTCTTCCATTGTTCTCGAAATTCTGATGAAGTTTAAAAAAGCTTTGGAACTCTTCCATTGTTCTTGGAATTCCGTTGATGTTTAATAATGCTTTTGGAACTCATCCATTGTTCTCGGAATTGTGCTAATGTTTAACAATGCTTTGGAACTCTTCCATTGTTCTCGTAATTCCGCTAATGTTTAAGAATGCTTTTGGAACTCTTCCATTGTTCTCGGAATTCCGCTAATGTTTAACAATGCTTTGAAACTCTTCCATTGTTCTCGGAATTCTGTTGATGTTTAATAATTCTTTTGGAACTCTTCCATTGTTCTTGGAATTCTGCTGAAGTTTAAAAATGCTTTGGAACTCTTCCATTGTTCTCGGCATTCCGCTGATGTTTTTCAATCCTATGGAAATCTTCCATTGTTCATCAAATTCCACTGAAGTTTAAAAATGTTTTGGAACTCTTCCATTGTACTCGGAATTCCGCTGAAGTTTAACATTGCTTTGGAACTCTTCCGTTGTTCTGGGAATTCAGCTGAAGTTTAAAAATGGTTTGGAACTCTTCTAATGTTCTGGGAATTCTGCTGAAGTTTAAAAATGCTTTGGAACTCTTCTATTGTTCTCGGAATTCTGATGATGTTTAACAATGCTTTGGAACTCTTCCATTGTTGAAGGAATTCCTCTGAAGTTTAAAAAAGCTTTGGAACTATTCCATTGTTCTCAGAATTCCGCTAATATTTAACAATGCTTTGGAACTCTTCTATTGCTTTCGGAATTCCGCTGATGTTTAATAATGCTTTTGGAACTCTTCCATGGTTCTCGGAATTCCGCTAATGTTTAACAATGCTTTGGAACTCATCCATTGTTCTCAGAATTCTGTTGATGTTTAGTAATGCTTTTGGAACTCTTCCCTTGTACTCGGAATTCTGCTGAAGTTTAAAAATGCTTTGGAACTCTTCCATTGTTCTCGGAATTCCGCTAATGTTTATCAAACCTATGGAACTCTTTCATTGTTCTCGGAATTCTGTTGATGGTTAATAATGCTTTTGGAACTCGTCCATTGTTCTCAGAATTCTGCTGAAGTTTAAAAACGCTTTAGAAATCTTCCCTTGTTCTCGGAATTCTGCTGAAGTTTAACAATGCTTTGGAACTCTTCCATAATTCTCAGAATTCTGCTGAAGTTTAAAAAAGCTTTGGTACTCTTCCATTGTTCTCAGAATTCCAATGAAGCTTAAAAATGCTTTGGAACTCCTCCATTGTTCTCGTAATTCTACTGAAGTTTTAAAATGCTTTGGAACTCTTCAAATGTTCTGGGAATTCAGCTGAAGTTTAAAAATGCTTTGGAATTCTTCCTATGTTCTGGGAGTCCTGCTGAAGTTTAAAAATGCTTGGGAACTCTTCCATTCTTCTCGGAATTCCGCTGATGTTTAACAATACTTTAGAACTCTTCCATTGTTACCGGAATTCCGCTGATGTTTAACAATGCTTTTGTACTCTTTCATTGTTCTAGGAATTCCGCTGTAGTTTAAAAATGCATTGGAACTCTTCCATTGTACTCGGAATTCCGCTGAAGTTTTACAATGCTTTGGAACTCTTCCATTTTCCTCGGAATTCTGCTGAAGTTTAAAAATGCTTTGGAACTCTTCCATTGTTCTCGGAATTCCGCCGATGTTTAACAGTGCTTTGGAACTCTTCCATTGTTCTCGGAATTACGCTGTAGTTTAAAAATGCTTTGGAACTCTTTCATTGTTCTCGGAATCCCGCTGAAGTTTAGCCATGCTTTGGAACTCTTCCATTGTTCTCGGAATTCTGCTGAAGTTTAAAAATGCTTTGGAACTCCTCCATTGTTCTCGGAAATCTGCTGAAGTTTAAAAATGCTTTGGAACTCTTCCACTGTTCTGGGAGTTCTGCTGAAGTTTAAAAATGCTTTTGAACTCTTCCATTGTTCTCGTAATTCCGCTGATGTTTAACAATGTTTTTGAACTCTTCCATTGTTCTCGGAATTCCGCTGTAGTTTAAAAATGCATTGGAACTCTTCCATTGTTCTCGGAATTCCGCTACAGTTTTACAATGCTTTGGAACTCTTCCATTTTTCTCGGAATTCTGCTGAAGTTTAAAAATGCTTTGGAACTCTTCCATTGTTCTCAGAATTCCGCTAATGTTTAACAATGCTTTGGAACTCTTCCATTGTTCTCGGAATTCCGCTGATGTTTAACAATGCTTTTGAACTCTTTCATTGTTCTAGGAATTCCGCTGTAGTTTAAAAATGCATTGGAACTCTTCCATTGTACTCGGAATTCCGCTGAAGTTTTACAATGCTTTGGAACTCTTCCATTTTCCTCGGAATTCTGCTGAAGTTTAAAAATGCTTTGGAACTCTTCCATTGTTCTCGGAATTCCGCTGATGTTTAACAGTGCTTTGGAACTCTTCCATTGTTCTCGGAATTACGCTGTAGTTTAAAAATGCTTTGGAACTCTTTCATTGTTCTCGGAATTCCGCTGAAGTTTAGCCATGCTTTGGAACTCTTCCATTGTTCTCGGAATTCTGCTGAAGTGTAAAAATGCTTTGGAACTCCTCCATTGTTCTCGGAAATCTGCTGAAGTTTAAAAATGCTTTGGAACTCTTCCACTGTTCTGGGAATTCGGCTGAAGTTTAAAAATGCTATGGAACTCTTCCTATGTTCTGGGAGTTCTGCTGAAGTTTAAAAATGCTTTTGAACTCTTCCATTGTTCTCGGAATTCCGCTGATGTTTAACAATGCTTTAGAACTATTCCATCGTTCTCGGAATTCCGCTGATGTTTAACAATGCTTTGGAACTCTTCCATTGTTCTCGAAATTCCACTGTAGTTTAAAAATGCATTGGAACTCTTACATTGTTCTCGGAATTCCACTGAAGTTTTACAATGCTTTGGAACGCTTCCATTTTTCTTGGAATTCTGCTAAAGTTTAAAAATGCTTTGGAACTCTTCCATTGTTCTGGGAATTCGGCTGAAGTTTAAAAATGCTTTGGAACTCCTCCTAAGTTCTGGGATTTCTGCTGAATTTTAAAATTGCTTTGGAACTCTTCAATTGTTCTCGGAATTCCGCTGATGTTTAACAATGCTTTGGAACTTTTCCATTGTTCTCGGAATTCTGCTGAAGTTTAAAAATGCTTTGGAACTCTTCCATTGTTCTTTGAATTCTGCTGAAGTTTAAAAATTCTGTGGAACTCTTCCATTGTTCTTGGAATTCCGCTTATGTTTAACAATGCTTTGGAACTCTTCCATTGTTCTCGGAAATACGCTGATGTTTAACAATGCTTTGGAACTCTTCCATTGTTTTCCGATTTCCGCTAAAGTTTAGCAATGCTTTGGAACTCTTCCATTGTTCTCGGAATTCCGCAAAAGTTTATAAATGCTTTTGAACTCTTCCATTGTTCTCGAAATTCTGATGAAGTTTAAAAAAGCTTTGGAACTCTTCCATTGTTCTTGGAATTCCGCTTATGTTTAACAATGCTTTGGAACTCTTCCATTGTTCTCGGAAATACGCTGATGTTTAACAATGCTTTGGAACTCTTCCATTGTTCTCGTAATTCCGCTAATGTTTAAGAATGCTTTTGGAACTCTTCCATTGTTCTCGGAATTCCGCTAATGTTTAACAATGCTTTGAAACTCTTCCATTGTTCTCGGAATTCTGTTGATGTTTAATAATTCTTTTGGAACTCTTCCATTGTTCTTGGAATTCTGCTGAAGTTTAAAAATGCTTTGGAACTCTTCCATTGTTCTCGGAATTCCGCTGATGTTTTTCAATCCTATGGAAATCTTCCATTGTTCATCAAATTCCACTGAAGTTTAAAAATGTTTTGGAACTCTTCCATTGTACTCGGAATTCCGCTGAAGTTTAACATTGCTTTGGAACTCTTCCGTTGTTCTGGGAATTCAGCTGAAGTTTAAAAATGGTTTGGAACTCTTCTAATGTTCTGGGAATTCTGCTGAAGTTTAAAAATGCTTTGGAACTCTTCTATTGTTCTCGGAATTCTGATGATGTTTAACAATGCTTTGGAACTCTTCCATTGTTGAAGGAATTCCTCTGAAGTTTAAAAATGCTTTGGAACTCTTCCATTGTTCTCGGTATTCCGCTAATGTTTAACAATGCTTTGGAACTATTCCATTGTTCTCGGAATTCCGCTGATGTTTAACATTGCTTTGGAACTCTTCCATTGTTCTCGGAATTCCACTGTAGTTTCAAAATGCTTTGGGACGCTTCCATTGTTCTCAGAATTCCGCTGAAGTTTAACAATGCTTTGGAACTCTTCCATTGTTCTCGGAATTCTGTGGAAGTTTAAAAATGCTTTGGAACTCTTCCATTGTTCTCGGAATTCTGCTGAAGTTTAAAAATGCTTGGAACTCTTCCATTGTTCTCGGAATTCTGCTGAAGTTTAAAAAAGCTTTGGAACTCTTCCAATGTTCTCGGAATTCCGCTGATGTTTAATAATGCTTTTGGAACTTTTCCATTTTTCTCGGAATTCCGCTGATGTTTAACAATGCTTTGGAACTCTACAATTGTTCTCGGAATTCTGGTGAAGTTTAAAAATGCTTTGGAACTCTTGCATTGTTCAAGGAATTCTGCTGAAGTTTAGAAAGCTTTGGAACTCTTCCATTTTTCTGGGAATTCTGCTGAAGTTTAAAATTGCTTTGGAACTCTTCCATTGTCCTCGGAATTCCGCTGATGTTTAATAATGCTTTTGGAACTCTTCCATTGTTCTCGTAATTCCGCTGATGTTTAACAATGCTTTGGAACTCTTCCATTGTTCTGGGAATTCTGGTAAAGTTTAAAAATGCTTTGGAACTCTTCCATTGTTCACGGAAATCTGCTGAAGTTTAAAAAGCTTTGTAACTCTTCCATTGTTCTGGGAATTCTGCTGTAGTTTAAAATTGCTTTGGAACTCTTCCATTGTTCTCAGAATTCTGCTAATGTTTAACAATGCTTTGGAAACTCTTTCATTGTTCTCGGAATTCCGCTGTAGTTTAAAAATGCTTTGGAACTCTTTCATTGTTCTCGGAATTCCGCTGAAGTTTAACCATGCTTTGGAACTCTTCCAATGTTCTCGGAATTCCGCTGAAGTTTAAAAATGCTTTGGAACTCCTCCATTGTTCTCGGAATTCTGCTGAAGATTAAAAATGCTTTGGAACTCTTCCATTGTTCTCGGAATTCCGCTAATGTTTAACAATGGTTTAGAACTCTTCCATTGTTCTCGGAATTCCGATGATGTTTAACAATGCTTTGAAAGTCTTCCATTGTTCTCGGCATTCCGCTGTAGTATAAAAATGCATTGGAACTCTTCCATTGTTCTCGGAATTCCGCTGAAGTTTTACAATGCTTTGGAAATCTTCCATTTTTCTCGGAATTCTGCTGAAGTTTAAAAATGCTTTGGAACTCTTACATTGTTCTGGGAATTCGACTGAAGTTTTAAAATGCTTTGGAACTCTTCAATTGTTCTCGGAATTCCGCTAATGTTTAACAATGGTTTAGAACTCTTCCATTGTTCTCGGAATTCCGATGATGTTTAACAATGCTTTGTAACTCTTCCATTGTTCTCGGAATTCCGCTGAAGTTTAAAAATGCTTTGGAACTCTTCCATTGTTCTCTGAATTCTGCTGAAGTTTAAAAAAGCTTTGGAACTATTCCATTGTTCTCAGAATTCCGCTAATATTTAACAATGCTTTGGAACTCTTCTATTGTTTTCGGAATTCCACTGATGTTTAATAATGCTTTTGGAACTCTTCCATGGTTCTCGGAATTCCGCTAATGTTTAACAATGCTTTGGAACTCATCCATTGTTCTCGGAATTCTGTTGATGTTTAGTAATGCTTTTGGAACTCTTCCATTGTACTTGGAATTCTGCTGAAGTTTAAAAATGCTTTGGAACTCTTCCATTGTTCTCGGAATTCCGCTAATATTTGTCAAACCTATGGAACTCTTGTATTGTTCTCGGAATTCTGTTGATGTTTAATAATGCTTTTGGAACTCGTCCATTGTTCTCAGAATTCTGCTGAAGTTTAAAAACGCTTTAGAAATCTTCCCTTGTTCTCGGAATTCTGCTGAAGTTTAACAATGCTTTGGAACTCTTCCATAATTCTCAGAATTCTGCTGAAATTTAAAAAAGCTTTGGTACTCTTCCATTGTTCTCAGAATTCCAATGAAGCTTAAAAATGCTTTGGAACTCTTTTTATTTTTTCACAGAATTCCGCTAAAGTTTAAAAATGCTTTGGAACTCCTCCATTGTTCTCGGAATTCTGCTGAAGTTTAAAAATGCTTTGGAACTCTTCCAATGTTCTGGGAATTCAGCTGAAGTTTAAAAAAGGTTTTGGAACTCTTCCTATGTTCTGGGAGTTCTGCTGAAGTTTAAAAATGCTTGGGAACTCTTCCATTGCTCTCGGAATTCCGATGATGTTTAACAATGCTTTAGAACTCTTCCATTGCAACCGGAATTCCGCTGATGTTTAACAATGCTTTTGAACTCTTCCATTGTTCTCGGAATTCCGCTGTAGTTTAAAAATGCATTGGAACTCTTCCATTGTTCTCGGAATTCCGCTACAGTTTTACAATGCTTTGGAACTCTTCCATTTTTCTCGGAATTCTGCTGAAGTTTAAAAATGCTTTGGAACTCTTCCATTGTTCTCAGAATTCCGCTAATGTTTAACAATGCTTTGGAACTCTTCCATTGTTCTCGGAATTCCGCTGATGTTTAACAATGCTTTTGAACTCTTTCATTGTTCTAGGAATTCCGCTGTAGTTTAAAAATGCATTGGAACTCTTCCATTGTACTCGGAATTCCGCTGAAGTTTTACAATGCTTTGGAACTCTTCCATTTTCCTCGGAATTCTGCTGAAGTTTAAAAATGCTTTGGAACTCTTACATTGTTCTGGGAATTCGGCTGAAGTTTTAAAATGCTTTGGAACTCTTCAATTGTTCTCGGAATTCCGCTAATGTTTAACAATGGTTTAGAACTCTTCCATTGTTCTCGGAATTCCGATGATGTTTAACAATGCTTTGAAAGTCTTCCATTGTTCTCGGCATTCCGCTGTAGTTTAAAAATGCATTGGAACTCTTCCATTGTTCTCGGAATTCCGCTGAAGTTTTACAATGATTTGGAAATCTTCCATTTTTCTCGGAATTCTGCTGAAGTTTAAAAATGCTTTGGAACTCTTACATTGTTCTGGGAATTCGGCTGAAGTTTTAAAATGCTTTGGAACTCTTCAATTGTTCTCGGAATTCCGCTAATGTTTAACAGTGCTTTGGAACTCATCCATTGTTCTCGGATTTACGCTGTAGTTTAAAAATGCTTTGGAACTCTTTCATTGTTCTCGGAATTCCGCTGAAGTTTAGCCATGCTTTGGAACTCCTCCATTGTTCTCGGAATTCTGCTGAAGTTTAAAAATGCTTTGGAACTCCTCCATTGTTCTCGGAAATCTGCTGAAGTTTAAAAATGCTTTGGAACTCTTCCACTGTTCTGGGAATTCGGCTGAAGTTTCAAAATGCTATGGAACTCTTCCTATGTTCTGGGAGTTCTGCTGAAGTTTAAAAATGATTTTGAACTCTTCCATTGTTCTCGGAATTCCGCTGATGTTTAACAATGCTTTAGAACTATTCCATCGTTCTCGGAATTCCGCTGATGTTTAACAATGCTTTGGAACTCTTCCATTGTTCTCGGAATTCCACTGAAGTTTTACAATGCTTTGGAACGCTTCCATTTTTCTTGGAATTCTGCTAAAGTTTAAAAATGCTTTGGAACTCTTCCATTGTTCTGGGAATTCGGCTGAAGTTTAAAAATGCTTTGGAACTCCTCCTAAGTTCTGGGATTTCTGCTGAATTTTAAAAATGCTTTGGAACTCTTCCATTGTTCTCGGAATTCCGCTGATGTTTAACAATGCTTTGGAACTTTTCCATTGTTCTCGGAATTCTGCTGAAGTTTAAAAATGCTTTGGAACTCTTCCATTGTTCTTTGAATTCTGCTGAAGTTTAAAAATTCTGTGGAACTCTTCCATTGTTCTTGGAATTCCGCTTATGTTTAACAATGCTTTGGAACTCTTCCATTGTTTTCCGATTTCCTCTAAAGTTTAGCAATGCTTTGGAACTCTTCCATTGTTCTCGGAATTCCGCAAAAGTTTATAAATGCTTTGGAACTCTTCCATTGTTCTCGAAATTCTGATGAAGTTTAAAAAAGCTTTGGAACTCTTCCATTGTTCTTGGAATTCCGTTGATGTTTAATAATGCTTTTGGAACTCATCCATTGTTCTCGGAATTGTGCTAATGTTTAACAATGCTTTGGAACTCTTCCATTGTTCTCGTAATTCCGCTAATGTTTAGGAATGCTTTTGGAACTCGTCCATTGTTCTCTGAATTCCGCTAATGTTTAACAATGCTTTGAAACTCTTCCATTGTTCTCGGAATTCTGTTGATGTTTAATAATTCTTTTGGAACTCTTCCATTGTTCTTGGAATTCTGCTGAAGTTTAAAAATGCTTTGGAACTCTTCCATTGTTCTCGGAATTCCGCTGATGTTTTTCAATCCTATGGAAATCTTCCATTGTTCATCAAATTCCACTGAAGTTTAAAAATGTTTTGGAACTCTTCCATTGTACTCGGAATTCCGCTGAAGTTTAACATTGCTTTGGAACTCTTCCGTTGTTGAAGGAATTCCTCTGAAGTTTAAAAATGCTTTGGAACTCTTCCATTGTTCTCGGTATTCCGCTAATGTTTAACAATGCTTTGGAACTGTTCCATTGTTCTCGGAATTCCGCTGATGTTTAACAATGCTTTGGAACTATTCCATTGTTCTCGGAATTCCGCTGATGTTTAACATTGCTTTGGAACTCTTCCATTGTTCTCGGAATTCCACTGTAGTTTCAAAATGCTTTGGAATGCTTCCATTGTTCTCAGAATTCCGCTGAAGTTTAACAATGCTTTGGAACTCTTCCATTGTTCTCGGAATTCTGTGGAAGTTTAAAAATGCTTTGGAACTCTTCCATTGTTCTCGGAATTCTGCTGAAGTTTAAAAATGCTTGGATCTCTTCCATTGTTCTCGGAATTCTGCTGAAGTTTAAAAATGGTTTGGAACTCTTCTAATGTTCTGGGAATTCTGCTGAAGTTTAAAAATGCTTTGGAACTCTTCTATTGTTCTCGGAATTCTGATGATGTTTAACAATGCTTTGGAACTCTTCCATTGTTGAAGAAATTCCTCTGAAGTTTAAAAATGCTTTGGAACTCTTCCATTGTTCTCGGTATTCCGCTAATGTTTAACAATGCTTTGGAACTATTCCATTGTTCTCGGAATTCCGCTGATGTTTAACATTGCTTTGGAACTCTTCCATTGTTCTCGGAATTCCACTGTAGTTTCAAAATGCTTTGGAACGCTTCCATTGTTCTCAGAATTCCGCTGAAGTTTAACAATGCTTTGGAACTCTTCCATTGTTCTCGGAATTCTGTGGAAGTTTAAAAATGCTTTGGAACTCTTCCATTGTTCTCGGAATTCCGCTAATATTTGTCAAACCTATGGAACTCTTGTATTGTTCTCGGAATTCTGTTGATGTTTAATAATGCTTTTGGAACTCGTCCATTGTTCTCAGAATTCTGCTGAAGTTTAAAAACGCTTTAGAAATCTTCCCTTGTTCTCGGAATTCTGCTGAAGTTTAACAATGCTTTGGAACTCTTCCATAATTCTCAGAATTCTGCTGAAATTTAAAAAAGCTTTGGTACTCTTCCATTGTTCTCAGAATTCCAATGAAGCTTAAAAATGCTTTGGAACTCTTTTTATTTTTTCACAGAATTCCGCTAAAGTTTAAAAATGCTTTGGAACTCCTCCATTGTTCTCGGAATTCTGCTGAAGTTTAAAAATGCTTTGGAACTCTTCCAATGTTCAGGGAATTCAGCTGAAGTTTAAAAAAGGTTTTGGAACTCTTCCTATGTTCTGGGAGTTCTGCTGAAGTTTAAAAATGCTTGGGAACTCTTCCATTGCTCTCGGAATTCCGATGATGTTTAACAATGCTTTAGAACTCTTCCATTGCAACCGGAATTCCGCTGATGTTTAACAATGCTTTTGAACTCTTCCATTGTTCTCGGAATTCCGCTGTAGTTTAAAAATGCATTGGAACTCTTCCATTGTTCTCGGAATTCCGCTACAGTTTTACAATGCTTTGGAAGTCTTCCATTTTTCTCGGAATTCTGCTGAAGTTTAAAAATGCTTTGGAACTCTTCCATTGTTCTCAGAATTCCGCTAATGTTTAACAATGCTTTGGAACTCTTCCATTGTTCTCGGAATTCCGCTGATGTTTAACAATGCTTTTGAACTCTTTCATTGTTCTAGGAATTCCGCTGTAGTTTAAAAATGCATTGGAACTCTTCCATTGTACTCGGAATTCCGCTGAAGTTTTACAATGCTTTGGAACTCTTCCATTTTCCTCGGAATTCTGCTGAAGTTTAAAAATGCTTTGGAACTCTTACATTGTTCTGGGAATTCGGCTGAAGTTTTAAAATGCTTTGGAACTCTTCAATTGTTCTCGGAATTCCGCTAATGTTTAACAATGGTTTAGAACTCTTCCATTGTTCTCGGAATTCCGATGATGTTTAACAATGCTTTGAAAGTCTTCCATTGTTCTCGGCATTCCGCTGTAGTTTAAAAATGCATTGGAACTCTTCCATTGTTCTCGGAATTCCGCTGAAGTTTTACAATGATTTGGAAATCTTCCATTTTTCTCGGAATTCTGCTGAAGTTTAAAAATGCTTTGGAACTCTTACATTGTTCTGGGAATTCGGCTGAAGTTTTAAAATGCTTTGGAACTCTTCAATTGTTCTCGGAATTCCGCTAATGTTTAACAGTGCTTTGGAACTCATCCATTGTTCTCGGATTTACGCTGTAGTTTAAAAATGCTTTGGAACTCTTTCATTGTTCTCGGAATTCCGCTGAAGTTTAGCCATGCTTTGGAACTCCTCCATTGTTCTCGGAATTCTGCTGAAGTTTAAAAATGCTTTGGAACTCCTCCATTGTTCTCGGAAATCTGCTGAAGTTTAAAAATGCTTTGGAACTCTTCCACTGTTCTGGGAATTCGGCTGAAGTTTCAAAATGCTATGGAACTCTTCCTATGTTCTGGGAGTTCTGCTGAAGTTTAAAAATGATTTTGAACTCTTCCATTGTTCTCGGAATTCCGCTGATGTTTAACAATGCTTTAGAACTATTCCATCGTTCTCGGAATTCCGCTGATGTTTAACAATGCTTTGGAACTCTTCCATTGTTCTCGGAATTCCACTGAAGTTTTACAATGCTTTGGAACGCTTCCATTTTTCTTGGAATTCTGCTAAAGTTTAAAAATGCTTTGGAACTCTTCCATTGTTCTGGGAATTCGGCTGAAGTTTAAAAATGCTTTGGAACTCCTCCTAAGTTCTGGGATTTCTGCTGAATTTTAAAAATGCTTTGGAACTCTTCCATTGTTCTCGGAATTCCGCTGATGTTTAACAATGCTTTGGAACTTTTCCATTGTTCTCGGAATTCTGCTGAAGTTTAAAAATGCTTTGGAACTCTTCCATTGTTCTTTGAATTCTGCTGAAGTTTAAAAATTCTGTGGAACTCTTCCATTGTTCTTGGAATTCCGCTTATGTTTAACAATGCTTTGGAACTCTTCCATTGTTTTCCGATTTCCTCTAAAGTTTAGCAATGCTTTGGAACTCTTCCATTGTTCTCGGAATTCCGCAAAAGTTTATAAATGCTTTGGAACTCTTCCATTGTTCTCGAAATTCTGATGAAGTTTAAAAAAGCTTTGGAACTCTTCCATTGTTATTGGAATTCCGTTGATGTTTAATAATGCTTTTGGAACTCATCCATTGTTCTCGGAATTGTGCTAATGTTTAACAATGCTTTGGAACTCTTCCATTGTTCTCGTAATTCCGCTAATGTTTAGGAATGCTTTTGGAACTCGTCCATTGTTCTCTGAAATCCGCTAATGTTTAACAATGCTTTGAAACTCTTCCATTGTTCTCGGAATTCTGTTGATGTTTAATAATTCTTTTGGAACTCTTCCATTGTTCTTGGAATTCTGCTGAAGTTTAAAAATGCTTTGGAACTCTTCCATTGTTCTCGGAATTCCGCTGATGTTTTTCAATCCTATGGAAATCTTCCATTGTTCATCAAATTCCACTGAAGTTTAAAAATGTTTTGGAACTCTTCCATTGTACTCGGAATTCCGCTGAAGTTTAACATTGCTTTGGAACTCTTCCGTTGTTGAAGGAATTCCTCTGAAGTTTAAAAATGCTTTGGAACTCTTCCATTGTTCTCGGTATTCCGCTAATGTTTAACAATGCTTTGGAACTGTTCCATTGTTCTCGGAATTCCGCTGATGTTTAACAATGCTTTGGAACTATTCCATTGTTCTCGGAATTCCGCTGATGTTTAACATTGCTTTGGAACTCTTCCATTGTTCTCGGAATTCCACTGTAGTTTCAAAATGCTTTGGAATGCTTCCATTGTTCTCAGAATTCCGCTGAAGTTTAACAATGCTTTGGAACTCTTCCATTGTTCTCGGAATTCTGTGGAAGTTTAAAAATGCTTTGGAACTCTTCCATTGTTCTCGGAATTCTGCTGAAGTTTAAAAATGCTTGGATCTCTTCCATTGTTCTCGGAATTCTGCTGAAGTTTAAAAATGGTTTGGAACTCTTCTAATGTTCTGGGAATTCTGCTGAAGTTTAAAAATGCTTTGGAACTCTTCTATTGTTCTCGGAATTCTGATGATGTTTAACAATGCTTTGGAACTCTTCCATTGTTGAAGAAATTCCTCTGAAGTTTAAAAATGCTTTGGAACTCTTCCATTGTTCTCGGTATTCCGCTAATGTTTAACAATGCTTTGGAACTATTCCATTGTTCTCGGAATTCCGCTGATGTTTAACATTGCTTTGGAACTCTTCCATTGTTCTCGGAATTCCACTGTAGTTTCAAAATGCTTTGGAACGCTTCCATTGTTCTCAGAATTCCGCTGAAGTTTAACAATGCTTTGGAACTCTTCCATTGTTCTCGGAATTCTGTGGAAGTTTAAAAATGCTTTGGAACTCTTCCATTGTTCTCGGAATTCTGCTGAAGTTTAAAAATGCTTGGAACTCTTCCATTGTTCTCGGAATTCTGCTGAAGTTTAAAAAAGCTTTGGAACTCTTCCAATGTTCTCGGAATTCCGCTGATGTTTAATAATGCTTTTGGAACTTTTCCATTTTTCTCGGAATTCCGCTGATGTTTAACAATGCTTTGGAACTCTTGCATTGTTCAAGGAATTCTGCTGAAGTTTAGAAAGCTTTGGAACTCTTCCATTGTTCTGGGAATTCTGCTGAAGTTTAAAATTGCTTTGGAACTCTTCCATTGTCCTCGGAATTCCGCTGATGTTTAATAATGCTTTTGGAACTCTTCCATTGTTCTCGTAATTCCGCTGATGTTTAACAATGCTTTGGAACTCTTCCATTGTTCTGGGAATTCTGGTAAAGTTTAAAAATGCTTTGGAACTCTTCCATTGTTCACGGAAATCTGCTGAAGTTTAAAAAGCTTTGTAACTCTTCAATTGTTCTGGGAATTCTGCTGAAGTTTAAAATTGCTTTGGAACTCTTCCATTGTTCTCAGAATTCTGCTAATGTTTAAAAATGCTTTGGAACTCTTCAATTGTTCTCAGAATTCCGCTGATGTTTAACAATGCTTTGGAAACTCTTTCATTGTTCTCGGAATTCCGCTGAAGTTTAACCATGCTTTGGAACTCTTCCAATGTTCTCGGAATTCCGCTGAAGTTTAGAAATGCTTTGGAACTGCTCCATTGTTCTCGGAATTCTGCTGAAGATTAAAAATGCTTTGGAACTCTTCCATTGTTCTGGGAATTCGGCTGAAGTTTAAAAATGGTTTGGAACTCTTCCATTGTTCTCGGAATTCCGCTAATGTTTAACAATGCTTTGAAAGTCTTCCATTGTTCTCGGCATTCCGCTGTAGTATAAAAATGCATTGGAACTCTTCCATTGTTCTCGGAATTCCGCTGAAGTTTTACAATGCTTTGGAAATCTTCCATTTTTCTCGGAATTCTGCTGAAGTTTAAAAATGCTTTGGAACTCTTACATTGTTCTGGGAATTCGGCTGAAGTTTTAAAATGCTTTGGAACTCTTCAATTGTTCTCGGAATTCCGCTAATGTTTAACAATGGTTTAGAACTCTTCCATTGTTCTTGGAATTCCGATGATGTTTAACAATGCTTTGTAACTCTTCCATTGTTCTCGGAATTCCGCTAAAGTTTAAAAATGCTTTGGAACTCTTCCATTGTTCTCTGAATTCTGCTGAAGTTTAAAAAAGCTTTGGAACTATTCCATTGTTCTCAGAATTCCGCTAATATTTAACAATGCTTTGGAACTCTTCTATTGTTTTCGGAATTCCACTGATGTTTAATAATGCTTTTGGAACTCTTCCATGGTTCTCGGAATTCCGCTAATGTTTAACAATGCTTTGGAACTCATCCATTGTTCTCGGAATTCTGTTGATGTTTAGTAATGCTTTTGGAACTCTTCCATTGTACTCGGAATTCTGCTGAAGTTTAAAAATGCTTTGGAACTCTTCCATTGTTCTCGGAATTCCGCTAATATTTGTCAAACCTATGGAACTCTTGTATTGTTCTCGGAATTCTGTTGATGGTTAATAATGCTTTTAGAACTCGTCCATTGTTCTCAGAATTCTGCTGAAGTTTAAAAACGCTTTAGAAATATTCCCTTGTTCTCGGAATTCTGCTGAAGTTTAACAATGCTTTGGAACTCTTCCATAATTCTCAGAATTCTGCTGAAATTTAAAAAAGCTTTGGTACTCTTCCATTGTTCTCAGAATTCCAATGAAACGTAAAAATGCTTTGGAACTCTTTTTATTTTTTCACAGAATTCCGCTAAAGTTTAAAAATGCTTTGGAACTCCTCCATTGTTCTCGGAATTCTGCTGAAGTTTAAAAATGCTTTGGAACTCTTCCAATGTTCTGGGAATTCAGCTGAAGTTTAAAAATGTTTTGGAACTCTTCCTATGTTCTGGGAGTTCTGCTGAAGTTTAAAAATGCTTGGGAACTCTTCCATTGCTCTCGGAATTCCGATGATGTTTAACAATGCTTTAGAACTCTTCCATTGCAACCGGAATTCCGCTGATGTTTAACAATGCTTTTGAACTCTTCCATTGTTCTCGGAATTCCGCTGTAGTTTAAAAATGCATTGGAACTCTTCCATTGTTCTCGGAATTCCGCTACAGTTTTACAATGCTTTGGAACTCTTCCATTTTTCTCGGAATTCTGCTGAAGTTTAAAAATGCTTTGGAACTCTTCCATTGTTCTCAGAATTCCGCTAATGTTTAACAATGCTTTGGAACTCTTCCATTGTTCTCGGAATTCCGCTGATGTTTAACAATGCTTTTGAACTCTTTCATTGTTCTAGGAATTCCGCTGTAGTTTAAAAATGCATTGGAACTCTTCCATTGTACTCAGAATTCCGCTGAAGTTTTACAATGCTTTGGAACTCTTCCATTTTCCTCGGAATTCTGCTGAAGTTTAAAAATGCTTTGGAACTCTTACATTGTTCTGGGAATTCGGCTGAAGTTTTAAAATGCTTTGGAACTCTTCAATTGTTCTCGGAATTCCGCTAATGTTTAACAATGGTTTAGAACTCTTCCATTGTTCTCGGAATTCCGATGATGTTTAACAATGCTTTGAAAGTCTTCCATTGTTCTCGGCATTCCGCTGTAGTATAAAAATGCATTGGAACTCTTCCATTGTTCTCGGAATTCCGCTGAAGTTTTACAATGCTTTGGAAATCTTCCATTTTTCTCGGAATTCTGCTGAAGTTTAAAAATGCTTTGGAACTCTTACATTGTTCTGGGAATTCGACTGAAGTTTTAAAATGCTTTGGAACTCTTCAATTGTTCTCGGAATTCCGCTAATGTTTAACAATGGTTTAGAACTCTTCCATTGTTCTCGGAATTCCGATGATGTTTAACAATGCTTTGTAACTCTTCCATTGTTCTCGGAATTCCGCTGAAGTTTAAAAATGCTTTGGAACTCTTCCATTGTTCTCTGAATTCTGCTGAAGTTTAAAAAAGCTTTGGAACTATTCCATTGTTCTCAGAATTCCGCTAATATTTAACAATGCTTTGGAACTCTTCTATTGTTTTCGGAATTCCACTGATGTTTAATAATGCTTTTGGAACTCTTCCATGGTTCTCGGAATTCCGCTAATGTTTAACAATGCTTTGGAACTCATCCATTGTTCTCGGAATTCTGTTGATGTTTAGTAATGCTTTTGGAACTCTTCCATTGTACTTGGAATTCTGCTGAAGTTTAAAAATGCTTTGGAACTCTTCCATTGTTCTCGGAATTCCGCTAATATTTGTCAAACCTATGGAACTCTTGTATTGTTCTCGGAATTCTGTTGATGTTTAATAATGCTTTTGGAACTCGTCCATTGTTCTCAGAATTCTGCTGAAGTTTAAAAACGCTTTAGAAATCTTCCCTTGTTCTCGGAATTCTGCTGAAGTTTAACAATGCTTTGGAACTCTTCCATAATTCTCAGAATTCTGCTGAAATTTAAAAAAGCTTTGGTACTCTTCCATTGTTCTCAGAATTCCAATGAAGCTTAAAAATGCTTTGGAACTCTTTTTATTTTTTCACAGAATTCCGCTAAAGTTTAAAAATGCTTTGGAACTCCTCCATTGTTCTCGGAATTCTGCTGAAGTTTAAAAATGCTTTGGAAGTCTTCCAATGTTCTGGGAATTCAGCTGAAGTTTAAAAAAGGTTTTGGAACTCTTCCTATGTTCTGGGAGTTCTGCTGAAGTTTAAAAATGCTTGGGAACTCTTCCATTGCTCTCGGAATTCCGATGATGTTTAACAATGCTTTAGAACTCTTCCATTGCAACCGGAATTCCGCTGATGTTTAACAATGCTTTTGAACTCTTCCATTGTTCTCGGAATTCCGCTGTAGTTTAAAAATGCATTGGAACTCTTCCATTGTTCTCGGAATTCCGCTACAGTTTTACAATGCTTTGGAACTCTTCCATTTTTCTCGGAATTCTGCTGAAGTTTAAAAATGCTTTGGAACTCTTCCATTGTTCTCAGAATTCCGCTAATGTTTAACAATGCTTTGGAACTCTTCCATTGTTCTCGGAATTCCGCTGATGTTTAACAATGCTTTTGAACTCTTTCATTGTTCTAGGAATTCCGCTGTAGTTTAAAAATGCATTGGAACTCTTCCATTGTACTCGGAATTCCGCTGAAGTTTTACAATGCTTTGGAACTCTTCCATTTTCCTCGGAATTCTGCTGAAGTTTAAAAATGCTTTGGAATTCTTACATTGTTCTGGGAATTCGGCTGAAGTTTTAAAATGCTTTGGAACTCTTCAATTGTTCTCGGAATTCCGCTAATGTTTAACAATGGTTTAGAACTCTTCCATTGTTCTCGGAATTCCGATGATGTTTAACAATGCTTTGAAAGTCTTCCTTTGTTCTCGGCATTCCGCTGTAGTTTAAAAATGCATTGGAACTCTTCCATTGTTCTCGGAATTCCGCTGAAGTTTTACAATGCTTTGGAAATCTTCCATTTTTCTCGGAATTCTGCTGAAGTTTAAAAATGCTTTGGAACTCTTACATTGTTCTGGGAATTCGGCTGAAGTTTTAAAATGCTTTGGAACTCTTCAATTGTTCTCGGAATTCCGCTAATGTTTAACAGTGCTTTGGAACTCATCCATTGTTCTCGGATTTACGCTGTAGTTTAAAAATGCTTTGGAACTCTTTCATTGTTCTCGGAATTCCGCTGAAGTTTAGCCATGCTTTGGAACTCCTCCATTGTTCTCGGAATTCTGCTGAAGTTTAAAAGTGCTTTGGAACTCCTCCATTGTTCTCGGAAATCTGCTGAAGTTTAAAAATGCTTTGGAACTCTTCCACTGTTCTGGGAATTCGGCTGAAGTTTAAAAATGCTATGGAACTCTTCCTATGTTCTGGGAGTTCTGCTGAAGTTTAAAAATGATTTTGAACTCTTCCATTGTTCTCGGAATTCCGCTGATGTTTAACAATGCTTTAGAACTATTCCATCGTTCTCGGAATTCCGCTGATGTTTAACAATGCTTTGGAACTCTTCCATTGTTCTCGGAATTCCACTGAAGTTTTACAATGCTTTGGAACGCTTCCATTTTTCTTGGAATTCTGCTAAAGTTTAAAAATTCTTTGGAACTCTTCCATTGTTCTGGGAATTCGGCTGAAGTTTAAAAATGCTTTGGAACTCCTCCTAAGTTCTGGGATTTCTGCTGAATTTTAAAAATGCTTTGGAACTCTTCCATTGTTCTCGGAATTCCGCTGATGTTTAACAATGCTTTGGAACTTTTCCATTGTTCTCGGAATTCTGCTGAAGTTTAAAAATGCTTTGGAACTCTTCCATTGTTCTTTGAATTCTGCTGAAGTTTAAAAATTCTGTGGAACTCTTCCATTGTTCTTGGAATTCCGCTTATGTTTAACAATGCTTTGGAACTCTTCCATTGTTTTCCGATTTCCTCTAAAGTTTAGCAATGCTTTGGAACTCTTCCATTGTTCTCGGAATTCCGCAAAAGTTTATAAATGCTTTGGAACTCTTCCATTGTTCTCGAAATTCTGATGAAGTTTAAAAAAGCTTTGGAACTCTTCCATTGTTCTTGGAATTCCGTTGATGTTTAATAATGCTTTTGGAACTCATCCATTGTTCTCGGAATTGTGCTAATGTTTAACAATGCTTTGGAACTCTTCCATTGTTCTCGTAATTCCGCTAATGTTTAGGAATGCTTTTGGAACTCGTCCATTGTTCTCTGAATTCCGCTAATGTTTAACAATGCTTTGAAACTCTTCCATTGTTCTCGGAATTCTGTTGATGTTTAATAATTCTTTTGGAACTCTTCCATTGTTCTTGGAATTCTGCTGAAGTTTAAAAATGCTTTGGAACTCTTCCATTGTTCTCGGAATTCCGCTGATGTTTTTCAATCCTATGGAAATCTTCCATTGTTCATCAAATTCCACTGAAGTTTAAAAATGTTTTGGAACTCTTCCATTGTACTCGGAATTCCGCTGAAGTTTAACATTGCTTTGGAACTCTTCCGTTGTTGAAGGAATTCCTCTGAAGTTTAAAAATGCTTTGGAACTCTTCCATTGTTCTCGGTATTCCGCTAATGTTTAACAATGCTTTGGAACTGTTCCATTGTTCTCGGAATTCCGCTGATGTTTAACAATGCTTTGGAACTATTCCATTGTTCTCGGAATTCCGCTGATGTTTAACATTGCTTTGGAACTCTTCCATTGTTCTCGGAATTCCACTGTAGTTTCAAAATGCTTTGGAATGCTTCCATTGTTCTCAGAATTCCGCTGAAGTTTAACAATGCTTTGGAACTCTTCCATTGTTCTCGGAATTCTGTGGAAGTTTAAAAATGCTTTGGAACTCTTCCATTGTTCTCGGAATTCTGCTGAAGTTTAAAAATGCTTGGATCTCTTCCATTGTTCTCGGAATTCTGCTGAAGTTTAAAAATGGTTTGGAACTCTTCTAATGTTCTGGGAATTCTGCTGAAGTTTAAAAATGCTTTGGAACTCTTCTATTGTTCTCGGAATTCTGATGATGTTTAACAATGCTTTGGAACTCTTCCATTGTTGAAGAAATTCCTCTGAAGTTTAAAAATGCTTTGGAACTCTTCCATTGTTCTCGGTATTCCGCTAATGTTTAACAATGCTTTGGAACTATTCCATTGTTCTCGGAATTCCGCTGATGTTTAACATTGCTTTGGAACTCTTCCATTGTTCTCGGAATTCCACTGTAGTTTCAAAATGCTTTGGAACGCTTCCATTGTTCTCAGAATTCCGCTGAAGTTTAACAATGCTTTGGAACTCTTCCATTGTTCTCGGAATTCTGTGGAAGTTTAAAAATGCTTTGGAACTCTTCCATTGTTCTCGGAATTCTGCTGAAGTTTAAAAATGCTTGGAACTCTTCCATTGTTCTCGGAATTCTGCTGAAGTTTAAAATTGCTTTGGAACTCTTCCATTGTCCTCGGAATTCCGCTGATGTTTAATAATGCTTTTGGAACTCTTCCATTGTTCTCGTAATTCCGCTGATGTTTAACAATGCTTTGGAACTCTTCCATTGTTCTGGGAATTCTGGTAAAGTTTAAAAATGCTTTGGAACTCTTCCATTGTTCACGGAAATCTGCTGAAGTTTAAAAAGCTTTTTAACTCTTCAATTGTTCTGGGAATTCTGCTGAAGTTTAAAATTGCTTTGGAACTCTTCCATTGTTCTCAGAATTCTGCTAATGTTTAAAAATGCTTTGGAACTCTTCAATTGTTCTCAGAATTCCGCTGATGTTTAACAATGCTTTTGAAACTCTTTCATTGTTCTCGGAATTCCGCTGAAGTTTAACCATGCTTTGGAACTCTTCCAATGTTCTCGGAATTCCGCTGAAGTTTAGAAATGCTTTGGAACTGCTCCATTGTTCTCGGAATTCTGCTGAAGATTAAAAATGCTTTGGAACTCTTCCATTGTTCTGGGAATTCGGCTGAAGTTTAAAAATGGTTTGGAACTCTTCCATTGTTCTCGGAATTCCGCTAATGTTTAACAATGCTTTGAAAGTCTTCCATTGTTCTCGGCATTCCGCTGTAGTATAAAAATGCATTGGAACTCTTCCATTGTTCTCGGAATTCCGCTGAAGTTTTACAATGCTTTGGAAATCTTCCATTTTTCTCGGAATTCTGCTGAAGTTTAAAAATGCTTTGGAACTCTTACATTGTTCTGGGAATTCGGCTGAAGTTTTAAAATGCTTTGGAACTCTTCAATTGTTCTCGGAATTCCGCTAATGTTTAACAATGGTTTAGAACTCTTCCATTGTTCTTGGAATTCCGATGATGTTTAACAATGCTTTGTAACTCTTCCATTGTTCTCGGAATTCCGCTAAAGTTTAAAAATGCTTTGGAACTCTTCCATTGTTCTCTGAATTCTGCTGAAGTTTAAAAAAGCTTTGGAACTATTCCATTGTTCTCAGAATTCCGCTAATATTTAACAATGCTTTGGAACTCTTCTATTGTTTTCGGAATTCCACTGATGTTTAATAATGCTTTTGGAACTCTTCCATGGTTCTCGGAATTCCGCTAATGTTTAACAATGCTTTGGAACTCATCCATTGTTCTCGGAATTCTGTTGATGTTTAGTAATGCTTTTGGAACTCTTCCATTGTACTCGGAATTCTGCTGAAGTTTAAAAATGCTTTGGAACTCTTCCATTGTTCTCGGAATTCCGCTAATATTTGTCAAACCTATGGAACTCTTGTATTGTTCTCGGAATTCTGTTGATGGTTAATAATGCTTTTGGAACTCGTCCATTGTTCTCAGAATTCTGCTGAAGTTTAAAAACGCTTTAGAAATCTTCCCTTGTTCTCGGAATTCTGCTGAAGTTTAACAATGCTTTGGAACTCTTCCATAATTCTCAGAATTCTGCTGAAATTTAAAAAAGCTTTGGTACTCTTCCATTGTTCTCAGAATTCCAATGAAACGTAAAAATGCTTTGGAACTCTTTTTATTTTTTCACAGAATTCCGCTAAAGTTTAAAAATGCTTTGGAACTCCTCCATTGTTCTCGGAATTCTGCTGAAGTTTAAAAATGCTTTGGAACTCTTCCAATGTTCTGGGAATTCAGCTGAAGTTTAAAAATGTTTTGGAACTCTTCCTATGTTCTGGGAGTTCTGCTGAAGTTTAAAAATGCTTGGGAACTCTTCCATTGCTCTCGGAATTCCGATGATGTTTAACAATGCTTTAGAACTCTTCCATTGCAACCGGAATTCCGCTGATGTTTAACAATGCTTTTGAACTCTTCCATTGTTCTCGGAATTCCGCTGTAGTTTAAAAATGCATTGGAACTCTCCATTGTTCTCGGAATTCCGCTACAGTGTTACCATGCTTTGGAACTCTTCCATTTTTCTCGGAATTCTGCTGAAGTTTAAAAATGCTTTGGAACTCTTCCATTGTTCTCAGAATTCCGCTAATGTTTAACAATGCTTTGGAACTCTTCCATTGTTCTCGGAATTCCGCTGTAGTTTAAAATGCTTTGGAACTCTTTCATTGTTCTCGGAATTCCGCTGAAGTTTAGCCATGCTTTGGAACTCTTCCATTGTTCTCGGAATTCTGCTGAAGTGTAAAAATGCTTTGGAACTCCTCCATTGTTCTCGGAAATCTGCTGAAGTTTAAAAATGCTTTGGAACTCTTCCACTGTTCTGGGAATTCGGCTGAAGTTTAAAAATGCTATGGAACTCTTCCTATGTTCTGGGAGTTCTGCTGAAGTTTAAAAATGCTTTTGAACTCTTCCATTGTTCTCGGAATTCCGCTGATGTTTAACAATGCTTTAGAACTATTCCATCGTTCTCGGAATTCCGCTGATGTTTAACAATGCTTTGGAACTCTTCCATTGTTCTCGAAATTCCACTGTAGTTTAAAAATGCATTGGAACTCTTACTTTGTTCTCGGAATTCCACTGAAGTTTTACAATGCTTTGGAACGCTTCCATTTTTCTTGGAATTCTGCTAAAGTTTAAAAATGCTTTGGAACTCTTCCATTGTTCTGGGAATTCGGCTGAAGTTTAAAAATGCTTTGGAACTCCTCCTAAGTTCTGGGATCTCTGCTGAATTTTAAAAATGCTTTGGAACTCTTCCATTGTTCTCGGAATTCCGCTGATGTTTAACAATGCTTTGGAACTTTTCCATTGTTCTCGGAATTCTGCTGAAGTTTAAAAATGCTTTGGAACTCTTCCATTGTTCTTTGAATTCTGCTGAAGTTTAAAAATTCTGTGGAACTCTTCCATTGTTCTTGGAATTCCGCTTATGTTTAACAATGCTTTGGAACTCTTCCATTGTTCTCGGAAATACGCTGATGTTTAACAATGCTTTGGAACTCTTCCATTGTTTTCCGATTTCCGCTAAAGTTTAGCAATGCTTTGGAACTCTTCCATTGTTCTCGGAATTCCGCAAAAGTTTATAAATGCTTTGGAACTCTTCCATTGTTCTCGAAATTCTGATGAAGTTTAAAAAAGCTTTGGAACTCTTCCATTGTTCTCGTAATTCCGCTAATGTTTAAGAATGCTTTTGGAACTCTTCCATTGTTCTCGGAATTCCGCTAATGTTTAACAATGCTTTGAAACTCTTCCATTGTTCTCGGAATTCTGTTGATGTTTAATAATTCTTTTGGAACTCTTCCATTGTTCTTGGAATTCTGCTGAAGTTTAAAAATGCTTTGGAACTCTTCCATTGTTCTCGGAATTCCGCTGATGTTTTTCAATCCTATGGAAATCTTCCATTGTTCATCAAATTCCACTGAAGTTTAAAAATGTTTTGGAACTCTTCCATTGTACTCGGAATTCCGCTGAAGTTTAACATTGCTTTGGAACTCTTCCGTTGTTCTGGGAATTCAGCTGAAGTTTAAAAATGGTTTGGAACTCTTCTAATGTTCTGGGAATTCTGCTGAAGTTTAAAAATGCTTTGGAACTCTTCTATTGTTCTCGGAATTCTGATGATGTTTAACAATGCTTTGGAACTCTTCCATTGTTGAAGGAATTCCTCTGAAGTTTAAAAATGCTTTGGAACTCTTCCATTGTTCTCGGAATTCCGCTGATGTTTAACATTGCTTTGGAACTCTTCCATTGTTCTCGGAATTCCACTGTAGTTTCAAAATGCTTTGGAACGCTTCCATTGTTCTCAGAATTCCGCTGAAGTTTAACAATGCTTTGGAACTCTTCCATTGTTCTCGGAATTCTGTGGAAGTTTAAAAATGCTTTGGAACTCTTCCATTGTTCTCGGAATTCTGCTGAAGTTTAAAAATGCTTGGAACTCTTCCATTGTTCTCGGAATTCTGCTGAAGTTTAAAAAAGCTTTGGAACTCTTCCAATGTTCTCGGAATTCCGCTGATGTTTAATAATGCTTTTGGAACTTTTCCATTTTTCTCGGAATTCCGCTGATGTTTAACAATGCTTTGGAACTCTACAATTGTTCTCGGAATTCTGGTGAAGTTTAAAAATGCTTTGGAACTCTTGCATTGTTCAAGGAATTCTGCTGAAGTTTAGAAAGCTTTGGAACTCTTCCATTGTTCTGGGAATTCTGCTGAAGTTTAAAATTGCTTTGGAACTCTTCCATTGTCCTCGGAATTCCGCTGATGTTTAATAATGCTTTTGGAACTCTTCCATTGTTCTCGTAATTCCGCTGATGTTTAACAATGCTTTGGAACTCTTCCATTGTTCTGGGAATTCTGGTAAAGTTTAAAAATGCTTTGGAACTCTTCCATTGTTCACGGACATCTGCTGAAGTTTAAAAAGCTTTGTAACTCTTCCATTGTTCTGGGAATTCTGCTGAAGTTTAAAATTGCTTTGGAACTCTTCCATTGTTCTCAGAATTCTGCTAATGTTTAAAAATGCTTTGGAACTCTTCCATTGTTCTCAGAATTCCGCTGATGTTTAACAATGCTTTGGAAACTCTTTCATTGTTCTCGGAATTCCGCTGTAGTTTAAAAATGCTTTGGAACTCTTTCATTGTTCTCGGAATTCCGCTGAAGTTTAACCATGCTTTGGAACTCTTCCAATGTTCTCGGAATTCCGCTGAAGTTTAAAAATGCTTTGGAACTCCTCCATTGTTCTCGGAATTCTGCTGAAGATTAAAAATGCTTTGGAACTCTTCCATTGTTCTGGGAATTTGGCTGAAGTTTAAAAAAGGTTTGGAACTCTTCCATTGTTCTCGGAATTCCGCTAGTGTTTAACAATGCTTTGAAAGTCTTCCATTGTTCTCGGCATTCCGCTGTAGTATAAAAATGCATTGGAACTCTTCCATTGTTCTCGGAATTCCGCTGAAGTTTTACAATGCTTTGGAAATCTTCCATTTTTCTCGGAATTCTGCTGAAGTTTAAAAATGCTTTGGAACGCTTACATTGTTCTGGGAATTCGGCTGAAGTTTTAAAATGATTTGGAACTCTTCAATTGTTCTCGGAATTCCGCTAATGTTTAACAATGGTTTAGAACTCTTCCATTGTTCTCGGAATTCCGATGATGTTTAACAATGCTTTGTAACTCTTCCATTGTTCTCGGAATTCCGCTGAAGTTTAAAAATGCTTTGGAACTCTTCCATTGTTCTCTGAATTCTGCTGAAGTTTAAAAAAGCTTTGGAACTATTCCATTGTTCTCAGAATTCCGCTAATATTTAACAATGCTTTGGAACTCATCCATTGTTCTCGGAATTCTGCTGAAGTTTAAAAATGCTTTGGAACTCTTCCAATGTTCTGGGAATTCAGCTGAAGTTTAAAAATGTTTTGGAACTCTTCCTATGTTCTGGGAGTTCTGCTGAAGTTTAAAAATGCTTGGGAACTCTTCCATTGCTCTCGGAATTCCGCTGATGTTTAACAATGCTTTAGAACTCTTCCATTGCAACCGGAATTCCGCTGTAGTTTAAAAATGCATTGGAACTCTTCCATTGTTCTCGGAATTCCGCTACAGTTTTACAATGCTTTGGAACTCTTCCATTTTTCTCGGAATTCTGCTGAAGTTTAAAAATGCTTTGGAACTCTTCCATTGTTCTCAGAATTCCGCTAATGTTTAACAATGCTTTGGAACTCTTCCATTGTTCTCGGAATTCCGCTGATGTTTAACAATGCTTTTGAACTCTTTCATTGTTCTAGGAATTCCGCTGTAGTTTAAAAATGCATTGGAACTCTTCCATTGTACTCGGAATTCCGCTGAAGTTTTACAATGCTTTGGAACTCTTCCATTTTCCTCGGAATTCTGCTGAAGTTTAAAAATGCTTTGGAACTCTTACATTGTTCTGGGAATTCGGCTAATGTTTAACAATGGTTTAGAACTCTTCCATTGTTCTCGGAATTCCGATGATGTTTAACAATGCTTTGAAAGTCTTCCATTGTTCTCGGCATTCCGCTGTAGTATAAAAATGCATTGGAACTCTTCCATTGTTCTCGGAATTCCGATGATGTTTAACAATGCTTTGTAACTCTTCCATTGTTCTCGGAATTCCGCTGAAGTTTAAAAATGCTTTGGAACTCTTCCATTGTTCTCTGAATTCTGCTGAAGTTTAAAAAAGCTTTGGAACTATTCCATTGTTCTCAGAATTCCGCTAATATTTAACAATGCTTTGGAACTCTTCTATTGTTTTCGGAATTCCACTGATGTTTAATAATGCTTTTGGAACTCTTCCATGGTTCTCGGAATTCCGCTAATGTTTAACAATGCTTTGGAACTCATCCATTGTTCTCGGAATTCTGTTGATGTTTAGTAATGCTTTTGGAACTCTTCCATTGTACTCGGAATTCTGCTGAAGTTTAAAAATGCTTTGGAACTCTTCCATTGTTCTCGGAATTCCGCTAATATTTGTCAAACCTATGGAACTCTTGTATTGTTCTCGGAATTCTGTTGATGGTTAATAATGCTTTTGGAACTCGTCCATTGTTCTCAGAATTCTGCTGAAGTTTAAAAACGCTTTAGAAATCTTCCCTTGTTCTCGGAATTCTGCTGAAGTTTAACAATGCTTTGGTACTCTTCCATTGTTCTCAGAATTCCAATGAAGCTTAAAAATGCTTTGGAACTCTTTTTATTTTTTCACAGAATTCCGCTAAAGTTTAAAAATGCTTTGGAACTCCTCCATTGTTCTCGGAATTCTGCTGAAGTTTAAAAATGCTTTGGAACTCTTCCAATGTTCTGGGAATTCAGCTGAAGTTTAAAAATGTTTTGGAACTCTTCCTATGTTCTGGGAGTTCTGCTGAAGTTTAAAAATGCTTGGGAACTCTTCCATTGCTCTCGGAATTCCGATGATGTTTAACAATGCTTTAGAACTCTTCCATTGCAACCGGAATTCCGCTGATGTTTAACAATGCTTTTGAACTCTTCCATTGTTCTCGGAATTCCGCTGTAGTTTAAAAATGCATTGGAACTCTTCCATTGTTCTCGGAATTCCGCTACAGTTTTACAATGCTTTGGAACTCTTCCATTTTTCTCGGAATTCTGCTGAAGTTTAAAAATGCTTTGGAACTCTTACATTGTTCTGAGAATTCGGCTGAAGTTTTAAAATGCTTTGGAACTCTTCAATTGTTCTCGGAATTCCGCTAATGTTTAACAATGGTTTAGAACTCTTCCATTGTTCTCGGAATTCCGATGATGTTTAACAATGCTTTGAAAGTCTTCCATTGTTCTCGGCATTCCGCTGTAGTATAAAAATGCATTGAAACTCTTCCATTGTTCTCGGAATTCCGCTGAAGTTTTACAATGCTTTGGAAATCTTACATTTTTCTCGGAATTCTGCTGAAGTTTAAAAATGCTTTGGAACTCTTACATTGTTCTGGGAATTCGGCTGAAGTTTTAAAATGCTTTGGAACTCTTCAATTGTTCTCGGAATTCCGCTAATGTTTAACAATGGTTTAGAACTCTTCCATTGTTCTCGGAGTTCCGATGATGTTTATCAATGCTTTGTAACTCTTCCATTGTTCTCGGAATTCCGCTGAAGTTTAAAAATGCTTTGGAACTCTTCCATTGTTCTCTGAATTCTGCTGAAGTTTAAAAAAGCTTTGGAACTATTCCATTGTTCTCAGAATTCCGCTAATATTTAACAATGCTTTGGAACTCTTCCATTGTTCTCGGAATTCCGCTAATATTTGTCAAACCTATGGAACTCTTGTATTGTTCTCGGAATTCTGTTGATGGTTAATAATGCTTTTGGAACTCGTCCATTGTTCTCAGAATTCTGCTGAAGTTTAAAAACGCTTTAGAAATCTTCCCTTGTTCTCGGAATTCTGCTGAAGTTTGACAATGCTTTGGAACTCTTCCATAATTCTCAGAATTCTGCTGAAATTTAAAAAAGCTTTGGTACTCTTCCATTGTTCTCAGAATTCCAATGAAGCTTAAAAATGCTTTGGAACTCTTTTTATTTTTTCACAGAATTCCGCTAAAGTTTAAAAATGCTTTGGAACTCCTCCATTGTTCTCGGAATTCTGCTGAAGTTTAAAAATGCTTTGGAACTCTTCCAATGTTCTGGGAATTCAGCTGAAGTTTAAAAATGTTTTGGAACTCTTCCTATGTTCTGGGAGTTCTGCTGAAGTTTAAAAATGCTTGGGAACTCTTCCATTGCTCTCGGAATTCCGATGATGTTTAACAATGCTTTAGAACTCTTCCATTGCAACCGGAATTCCGCTGATGTTTAACAATGCTTTTGAACTCTTCCATTGTTCTCGGAATTCCGCTGTAGTTTAAAAATGCATTGGAACTCTTCCATTGTTCTCGGAATTCCGCTACAGTTTTACAATGCTTTGGAACTCTTCCATTTTTCTCGGAATTCTGCTGAAGTTTAAAAATGCTTTGGAACTCTTCCATTGTTCTCAGAATTCCGCTAATGTTTAACAATGCTTTGGAACTCTTCCATTGTTCTCGGAATTCCGCTGATGTTTAACAATGCTTTTGAACTCTTTCATTGTTCTCGGAATTCCGCTGATGTTTAACAATGCTTTGGAACTCTTCCATTGTTCTCGGAATTCCACTGAAGTTTTACAATGCTTTGGAACGCTTCCATTTTTCTTGGAATTCTGCTAAAGTTTAAAAATGCTTTGGAACTCTTCCATTGTTCTGGGAATTCGGCTGAAGTTTAAAAATGCTTTGGAACTCCTCCTAAGTTCTGGGATTTCTGCTGAATTTTAAAAATGCTTTGGAACTCTTCCATTGTTCTCGGAATTCCGCTGATGTTTAACAATGCTTTGGAACTTTTCCATTGTTCTCGGAATTCTGCTGAAGTTTAAAAATGCTTTGGAACTCTTCCATTGTTCTTTGAATTCTGCTGAAGTTTAAAAATTCTGTGGAACTCTTCCATTGTTCTTGGAATTCCGCTTATGTTTAACAATGCTTTGGAACTCTTCCATTGTTTTCCGATTTCCTCTAAAGTTTAGCAATGCTTTGGAACTCTTCCATTGTTCTTGGAATTCCGCAAAAGTTTATAAATGCTTTGGAACTCTTCCATTGTTCTCGAAATTCTGATGAAGTTTAAAAAAGCTTTGGAACTCTTCCATTGTTCTTGGAATTCCGTTGATGTTTAATAATGCTTTTGGAACTCATCCATTGTTCTCGGAATTGTGCTAATGTTTAACAATGCTTTGGAACTCTTCCATTGTTCTCGTAATTCCGCTAATGTTTAGGAATGCTTTTGGAACTCGTCCATTGTTCTCTGAATTCCGCTAATGTTTAACAATGCTTTGAAACTCTTCCATTGTTCTCGGAATTCTGTTGATGTTTAATAATTCTTTTGGAACTCTTCCATTGTTCTTGGAATTCTGCTGAAGTTTAAAAATGCTTTGGAACTCTTCCATTGTTCTCGGAATTCCGCTGATGTTTTTCAATCCTATGGAAATCTTCCATTGTTCATCAAATTCCACTGAAGTTTAAAAATGTTTTGGAACTCTTCCATTGTACTCGGAATTCCGCTGAAGTTTACCATTGCTTTGGAACTCTTCCGTTGTTGAAGGAATTCCTCTGAAGTTTAAAAATGCTTTGGAACTCTTCCATTGTTCTCGGTATTCCGCTAATGTTTAACAATGCTTTGGAACTGTTCCATTGTTCTCGGAATTCCGCTGATGTTTAACAATGCTTTGGAACTATTCCATTGTTCTCGGAATTCCGCTGATGTTTAACATTGCTTTGGAACTCTTCCATTGTTCTCGGAATTCCACTGTAGTTTCAAAATGCTTTGGAATGCTTCCATTGTTCTCAGAATTCCGCTGAAGTTTAACAATGCTTTGGAACTCTTCCATTGTTCTCGGAATTCTGTGGAAGTTTAAAAATGCTTTGGAACTCTTCCATTGTTCTCGGAATTCTGCTGAAGTTTAAAAATGCTTGGATCTCTTCCATTGTTCTCGGAATTCTGCTGAAGTTTAAAAATGGTTTGGAACTCTTCTAATGTTCTGGGAATTCTGCTGAAGTTTAAAAATGCTTTGGAACTCTTCTATTGTTCTCGGAATTCTGATGATGTTTAACAATGCTTTGGAACTCTTCCATTGTTGAAGAAATTCCTCTGAAGTTTAAAAATGCTTTGGAACTCTTCCATTGTTCTCGGTATTCCGCTAATGTTTAACAATGCTTTGGAACTATTCCATTGTTCTCGGAATTCCGCTGATGTTTAACATTGCTTTGGAACTCTTCCATTGTTCTCGGAATTCCACTGTAGTTTCAAAATGCTTTGGAACGCTTCCATTGTTCTCAGAATTCCGCTGAAGTTTAACAATGCTTTGGAACTCTTCCATTGTTCTCGGAATTCTGTGGAAGTTTAAAAATGCTTTGGAACTCTTCCATTGTTCTCGGAATTCTGCTGAAGTTTAAAAATGCTTGGAACTCTTCCATTGTTCTCGGAATTCTGCTGAAGTTTAAAAAAGCTTTGGAACTCTTCCAATGTTCTCGGAATTCCGCTGATGTTTAATAATGCTTTTGGAACTTTTCCATTTTTCTCGGAATTCCGCTGATGTTTAACAATGCTTTGGAACTCTTGCATTGTTCAAGGAATTCTGCTGAAGTTTAGAAAGCTTTGGAACTCTTCCATTGTTCTGGGAATTCTGCTGAAGTTTAAAATTGCTTTGGAACTCTTCCATTGTCCTCGGAATTCCGCTGATGTTTAATAATGCTTTTGGAACTCTTCCATTGTTCTCGTAATTCCGCTGATGTTTAACAATGCTTTGGAACTCTTCCATTGTTCTGGGAATTCTGGTAAAGTTTAAAAATGCTTTGGAACTCTTCCATTGTTCACGGAAATCTGCTGAAGTTTAAAAAGCTTTGTAACTCTTCAATTGTTCTGGGAATTCTGCTGAAGTTTAAAATTGCTTTGGAACTCTTCCATTGTTCTCAGAATTCTGCTAATGTTTAAAAATGCTTTGGAACTCTTCAATTGTTCTCAGAATTCCGCTGATGTTTAACAATGCTTTGGAAACTCTTTCATTGTTCTCGGAATTCCGCTGAAGTTTAACCATGCTTTGGAACTCTTCCAATGTTCTCGGAATTCCGCTGAAGTTTAGAAATGCTTTGGAACTCTTCCATTGTTCTCTGAATTCTGCTGAAGTTTAAAAAAGCTTTGGAACTATTCCATTGTTCTCAGAATTCCGCTAATATTTAACAATGCTTTGGAACTCTTCCATTGTTCTCGGAATTCCGCTAATGTTTAACAATGGTTTAGAACTCTTCCATTGTTCTCGGAGTTCCGATGATGTTTATCAATGCTTTGTAACTCTTCCATTGTTCTCGGAATTCCGCTGAAGTTTAAAAATGCTTTGGAACTCTTCCATTGTTCTCTGAATTCTGCTGAAGTTTAAAAAAGCTTTGGAACTATTCCATTGTTCTCAGAATTCCGCTAATATTTAACAATGCTTTGGAACTCTTCCATTGTTCTCGGAATTCCGCTAATATTTGTCAAACCTATGGAACTCTTGTATTGTTCTCGGAATTCTGTTGATGGTTAATAATGCTTTTGGAACTCGTCCATTGTTCTCAGAATTCTGCTGAAGTTTAAAAACGCTTTAGAAATCTTCCCTTGTTCTCGGAATTCTGCTGAAGTTTGACAATGCTTTGGAACTCTTCCATAATTCTCAGAATTCTGCTGAAATTTAAAAAAGCTTTGGTACTCTTCCATTGTTCTCAGAATTCCAATGAAGCTTAAAAATGCTTTGGAACTCTTTTTATTTTTTCACAGAATTCCGCTAAAGTTTAAAAATGCTTTGGAACTCCTCCATTGTTCTCGGAATTCTGCTGAAGTTTAAAAATGCTTTGGAACTCTTCCAATGTTCTGGGAATTCAGCTGAAGTTTAAAAATGTTTTGGAACTCTTCCTATGTTCTGGGAGTTCTGCTGAAGTTTAAAAATGCTTGGGAACTCTTCCATTGCTCTCGGAATTCCGATGATGTTTAACAATGCTTTAGAACTCTTCCATTGCAACCGGAATTCCGCTGATGTTTAACAATGCTTTTGAACTCTTCCATTGTTCTCGGAATTCCGCTGTAGTTTAAAAATGCATTGGAACTCTTCCATTGTTCTCGGAATTCCGCTACAGTTTTACAATGCTTTGGAACTCTTCCATTTTTCTCGGAATTCTGCTGAAGTTTAAAAATGCTTTGGAACTCTTCCATTGTTCTCAGAATTCCGCTAATGTTTAACAATGCTTTGGAACTCTTCCATTGTTCTCGGAATTCCGCTGATGTTTAACAATGCTTTTGAACTCTTTCATTGTTCTAGGAATTCCGCTGTAGTTTAAAAATGCATTGGAACTCTTCCATTGTACTCGGAATTCCGCTGAAGTTTTACAATGCTTTGGAACTCTTCCATTTTCCTCGGAATTCTGCTGAAGTTTAAAAATGCTTTGGAACTCTTACATTGTTCTGGGAATTCGGCTGAAGTTTTAAAATGCTTTGGAACTCTTCAATTGTTCTCGGAATTCCGCTAATGTTTAACAATGGTTTAGAACTCTTCCATTGTTCTCGGAATTCCGATGATGTTTAACAATGCTTTGAAAGTCTTCCATTGTTCTCGGCATTCCGCTGTAGTATAAAAATGCATTGGAACTCTTCCATTGTTCTCGGAATTCCGATGATGTTTAACAATGCTTTGTAACTCTTCCATTGTTCTCGGAATTCCGCTGAAGTTTAAAAATGCTTTGGAACTCTTCCATTGTTCTCTGAATTCTGCTGAAGTTTAAAAAAGCTTTGGAACTATTCCATTGTTCTCAGAATTCCGCTAATATTTAACAATGCTTTGGAACTCTTCTATTGTTTTCGGAATTCCACTGATGTTTAATAATGCTTTTGGAACTCTTCCATGGTTCTCGGAATTCCGCTAATGTTTAACAATGCTTTGGAACTCATCCATTGTTCTCGGAATTCTGTTGATGTTTAGTAATGCTTTTGGAACTCTTCCATTGTACTCGGAATTCTGCTGAAGTTTAAAAATGCTTTGGAACTCTTCCATTGTTCTCGGAATTCCGCTAATATTTGTCAAACCTATGGAACTCTTGCATTGTTCTCGGAATTCTGTTGATGGTTAATAATGCTTTTGGAACTCGTCCATTGTTCTCAAAATTCTGCTGAAGTTTAAAAACGCTTTAGAAATCTTCCCTTGTTCTCGGAATTCTGCTGAAGTTTAACAATGCTTTGGAACTCTTCCATAATTCTCAGAATTCTGCTGAAATTTAAAAAAGCTTTGGTACTCTTCCATTGTTCTCAGAATTCCAATGAAGCTTAAAAATGCTTTGGAACTCTTTTTATTTTTTCACAGAATTCCGCTAAAGTTTAAAAATGCTTTGGAACTCCTCCATTGTTCTCGGAATTCTGCTGAAGTTTAAAAATGCTTTGGAACTCTTCCAATGTTCTGGGAATTCAGCTGAAGTTTAAAAATGTTTTGGAACTCTTCCTATGTTCTGGGAGTTCTGCTGAAGTTTAAAAATGCTTGGGAACTCTTCCATTGCTCTCGGAATTCCGATGATGTTTAACAATGCTTTAGAACTCTTCCATTGCAACGGGAATTCCGCTGATGTTTAACAATGCTTTTGAACTCTTTCATTGTTCTCGGAATTCCGCTGTAGTTTAAAAATGCATTGGAACTCTTCCATTGTTCTCGGAATTCCGCTACAGTTTTACAATGCTTTGGAACTCTTCCATTTTTCTCGGAATTCTGCTGAAGTTTAAAAATGCTTTGGAACTCTTCCATTGTTCTCAGAATTCCGCTAATGTTTAACAATGCTTTGGAACTCTTCCATTGTTCTCGGAATTCCGCTGATGTTTAACAATGCTTTTGAACTCTTTCATTGTTCTAGGAATTCCGCTATAGTTTAAAAATGCATTGGAACTCTTCCATTGTACTCAGAATTCCGCTGAAGTTTTACAATGCTTTGGAACTCTTCCATTTTCCTCGGAATTCTGCTGAAGTTTAAAAATGCTTTGGAACTCTTACATTGTTCTGGGAATTCGCCTGAAGTTTTAAAATGCTTTGGAACTCTTACATTGTTCTCGGAATTCCGCTAATGTTTAACAATGGTTTAGAACTCTTCCATTGTTCTCGGAATTCCGATGATGTTTAACAATGCTTTGAAAGTCTTCCATTGTTCTCGGCATTCCGCTGTAGTATAAAAATGCATTGGAACTCTTCCATTGTTCTCGGAATTCCGCTGAAGTTTTACAATGCTTTGGAAATCTTCCATTTTTCTCGGAATTCTGCTGAAGTTTAAAAATGCTTTGGAACTCTTACATTGTTCTGGGAATTCGGCTGAAGTTTTAAAATGCTTTGGAACTCTTCAATTGTTCTCGGAATTCCGCTAATGTTTAACAATGGTTTAGAACTCTTCCATTGTTCTCGGAATTCCGATGATGTTTAACAATGCTTTGTAACTCTTCCATTGTTCTCGGAATTCCGCTGAAGTTTAAAAATGCTTTGGAACTCTTCCATTGTTCTCTGAATTCTGCTGAAGTTTAAAAAAGCTTTGGAACTATTCCATTGTTCTCAGAATTCCGCTAATATTTAACAATGCTTTGGAACTCTTCTATTGTTTTCGGAATTCCACTGATGTTTAATAATGCTTTTGGAACTCTTCCATGGTTCTCGGAATTCCGCTAATGTTTAACAATGCTTTGGAACTCATCCATTGTTCTCGGAATTCTGTTGATGTTTAGTAATGCTTTTGGAACTCTTCCATTGTACTCGGAATTCTGCTGAAGTTTAAAAATGCTTTGGAACTCTTCCATTGTTCTCGGAATTCCGCTAATATTTGTCAAACCTATGGAACTCTTGTATTGTTCTCGGAATTCTGTTGATGGTTAATAATGCTTTTGGAACTCGTCCATTGTTCTCAGAATTCTGCTGAAGTTTAAAAACGCTTTAGAAATCTTCCCTTGTTCTCGGAATTCTGCTGAAGTTTAACAATGCTTTGGAACTCTTCCATAATTCTCAGAATTCTGCTGAAATTTAAAAAAGCTTTGGTACTCTTCCATTGTTCTCAGAATTCCAATGAAGCTTAAAAATGCTTTGGAACTATTTTTATTTTTTCACAGAATTCCGCTAAAGTTTAAAAATGCTTTGGAACTCCTCCATTGTTCTCGGAATTCTGCTGAAGTTTAAAAATGCTTTGGAACTCTTCCAATGTTCTGGGAATTCAGCTGAAGTTTAAAAATGTTTTGGAACTCTTCCTATGTTCTGGGAGTTCTGCTGAAGTTTAAAAATGCTTGGGAACTCTTCCATTGCTCTCGGAATTCCGATGATGTTTAACAATGCTTTAGAACTCCTCCATTGCAACCGGAATTCCGCTGATGTTTAACAATGCTTTTGAACTCTTCCATTGTTCTCGGAATTCCGCTGTAGTTTAAAAATGCATTGGAACTCTTCCATTGTTCTCGGAATTCCGCTACAGTTTTACAATGCTTTGGAACTCTTCCATTTTTCTCGGAATTCTGCTGAATTTTAAAAATGCTTTGGAACTCTTCCATTGTTCTCAGAATTCCGCTAATGTTTAACAATGCTTTGGAACTCTTCCATTGTTCTCGGAATTCCGCTGATGTTTAACAATGCTTTTGAACTCTTTCATTGTTCTAGGAATTCCGCTGTAGTTTAAAAATGCATTGGAACTCTTCCATTGTACTCGGAATTCCGCTGAAGTTTTACAATGCTTTGGAACTCTTCCATTTTCCTCGGAATTCTGCTGAAGTTTAAAAATGCTTTGGATCTTTTCCATTGTTCTCGGAATTCCGCTGATGTTTAACAGTGCTTTGGAACTCCTCCATTGTTCTCGGAATTACGCTGTAGTTTAAAAATGCTTTGGAACTCTTTCATTGTTCTCGGAATTCCGCTGAAGTTTAGCCATGCTTTGGAACTCTTCCATTGTTCTCGGAATTCTGCTGAAGTTTAAAAATGCTTTGGAACTCCTCCATTGTTCTCGGAAATCTGCTGAAGTTTAAAAATGCTTTCGAACTCTTCCACTGTTCTGGGAATTCGGCTGAAGTTTAAAAATGCTATGGAACTCTTTCTATGTTCTGGGAGTTCTGCTGAAGTTTAAAAATGCTTTTGAACTCTTCCATTGTTCTCGGAATTCCGCTGATGTTTAACAATGCTTTAGAACTATTCCATCGTTCTCGGAATTCCGCTGATGTTTAACAATGCTTTGGAACTCTTCCATTGTTCTCGAAATTCCACTGTAGTTTAAAAATGCATTGGAACTCTTACATTGTTCTCGGAATTCCACTGAAGTTTTACAATGCTTTGGAACGCTTCCATTTTTTTTGGAATTCTGCTAAAGTTTAAAAATGCTTTGGAACTCTTCCATTGTTCTGGGAATTCGGCTGAAGTTTAAAAATGCTTTGGAACTCCTCCTAAGTTCTGGGATTTCTGCTGAATTTTAAAAATGCTTTGGAACTCTTCCATTGTTCTCGGAATTCCGCTGATGTTTAACAATGCTTTGGAACTTTTCCATTGTTCTCGGAATTCTGCTGAAGTTTAAAAATGCTTTGGAACTCTTCCATTGTTCTTTGAATTCTGCTGAAGTTTAAAAATTCTGTGGAACTCTTCCATTGTTCTTGGAATTCCGCTTATGTTTAACAATGCTTTGGAACTCTTCCATTGTTCTCGGAAATACGCTGATGTTTAACAATGCTTTGGAACTCTTCCATTGTTTTCCGATTTCCGCTAAAGTTTAGCAATGCTTTGGAACTCTTCCATTGTTCTCGGAATTCCGCAAAAGTTTATAAATGCTTTGGAACTCTTCCATTGTTCTCGAAATTCTGATGAAGTTTAAAAAAGCTTTGGAACTCTTCCATTGTTCTTGGAATTCCGTTGATGTTTAATAATGCTTTTGGAACTCATCCATTGTTCTCGGAATTGTGCTAATGTTTAACAATGCTTTGGAACTCTTCCATTGTTCTCGTAATTCCGCTAATGTTTAAGAATGCTTTTGGAACTCTTCCATTGTTCTCGAAATTCCGCTAATGTTTAACAATGCTTTGAAACTCTTCCATTGTTCTCGGAATTCTGTTGATGTTTAATAATTCTTTTGGAACTCTTCCATTGTTCTTGGAATTCTGCTGAAGTTTAAAAATGCTTTGGAACTCTTCCATTGTTCTCGGAATTCCGCTGATGTTTTTCAATCCTATGGAAATCTTCCATTGTTCATCAAATTCCACTGAAGTTTAAAAATGTTTTGGAACTCTTCCATTGTACTCGGAATTCCGCTGAAGTTTAACATTCATTTGGAACTCTTCCGTTGTTGAAGGAATTCCTCTGAAGTTTAAAAATGCTTTGGAACTCTTCCATTGTTCTCGGTATTCCGCTAATGTTTAACAATGCTTTGGAACTATTCCATTGTTCTCGGAATTCCGCTGAAGTTTAACAATGCTTTGGAACTATTCCATTGTTCTCGGAATTCCGCTGATGTTTAACATTGCTTTGGAACTCTTCCATTGTTCTCGGAATTCCACTGTAGTTTCAAAATGCTTGGAATGCTTCCATTGTTCTCAGAATTCCGCTGAAGTTTAACAATGCTTTGGAACTCTTCCATTGTTCTCGGAATTCTGTGGAAGTTTAAAAATGCTTTGGAACTTTTCCATTGTTCTCGGAATTCTGCTGAAGTTTAAAAATGCTTGGAACTCTTCCATTGTTCTCGGAATTTTGCTGAAGTTTAAAAATGGTTTGGAACTCTTCTAATGTTCTGGGAATTCTGCTGAAGTTTAAAAATGCTTTGGAACTCTTCTATTGTTCTCGGAATTCTGATGATGTTTAACAATGCTTTGGAACTCTTCCATTGTTGAAGGAATTCCTCTGAAGTTTAAAAATGCTTTGGAACTCTTCCATTGTTCTCGGTATTCCGCTAATGTTTAACAATGCTTTGGAACTATTCCATTGTTCTCGGAATTCCGCTGATGTTTAACATTGCTTTGGAACTCTTCCATTTTTCTCGGAATTCCACTGTAGTTTCAAAATGCTTTGGAATGCTTCCATTGTTCTCAGAATTCCGCTGAAGTTTAACAATGCTTTGGAACTCTTCCATTGTTCTCGGAATTCTGTGGAAGTTTAAAAATGCTTTGGAACTCTTCCATTGTTCTCGGAATTCTGCTGAAGTTTAAAAATGCTTGGAACTCTTCCATTGTTCTCGGAATTCTGCTGAAGTTTAAAAAAGCTTTGGAACTCTTCCAATGTTCTCGGAATTCCGCTGATGTTTAATAATGCTTTTGGATCTTTTCCATTTTTCTCGGAATTCCGCTGATGTTTAACAATGCTTTGGAACTCTTGCATTGTTCAAGGAATTCTGCTGAAGTTTAGAAAGCTTTGGAACTCTTCCATTGTTCTGGGAATTCTGCTGAAGTTTAAAATTGCTTTGGAACTCTTCCATTGTCCTCGGAATTCCGCTGATGTTTAATAATGCTTTTGGAACTCTTCCATTGTTCTCAGAATTCTGCTAATGTTTAAAAATGCTTTGGAACTCTTCCATTGTTCTCAGAATTCCGCTGATGTTTAACAATGCTTTGGAAACTCTTTCATTGTTCTCGGAATTCCGCTGTAGTTTAAAAATGCTTTGGAACTCTTTCATTGTTCTCGGAATTCCGCTGAAGTTTAACCATGCTTTGGAACTCTTCCAATGTTCTCGGAATTCCGCTGAAGTTTAAAAATGCTTTGGAACTCCTCCATTGTTCTCGGAATTCTGCTGAAGATTAAAAATGCTTTGGAACTCTTCCATTGTTCTGGGAATTCGGCTGAAGTTTAAAAATGGTTTGGAACTCTTCCATTGTTCTCGGAATTCCGCTAATGTTTAACAATGCTTTGAAAGTCTTCCATTGTTCTCGGCATTCCGCTGTAGTATAAAAATGCATTGGAACTCTTCCATTGTTCTCGGAATTCCGCTGAAGTTTTACAATGCTTTGGAAATCTTCCATTTTTCTCGGAATTCTGCTGAAGTTTAAAAATGCTTTCTAACTCTTACATTGTTCTGGGAATTCGGCTGAAGTTTTAAAATGCTTTGGAACTCTTCAATTGTTCTCGGAATTCCGCTAATGTTTAACAATGGTTTAGAACTCTTCCATTGTTCTCGGAATTACGATGATGTTTAACAATGCTTTGTAACTCTTCCATTGTTCTCGGAATTCCGCTGAAGTTTAAAAATGCTTTGGAACTCTTTTTATTTTTTCACAGAATTCCGCTAAAGTTTAAAAATGCTTTGGAACTCCTCCATTGTTCTCGGAATTCTGCTGAAGTTTAAAAATGCTTTGGAACTCTTCCAATGTTCTGGGAATTCAGCTGAAGTTTAAAAATGTTTTGGAACTCTTCCTATGTTCTGGGAGTTCTGCTGAAGTTTAAAAATGCTTGGGAACTCTTCCATTGCTCTCGGAATTCCGATGATGTTTAACAATGCTTTAGAACTCTTCCATTGCAACCGGAATTCCGCTGATGTTTAACAATGCTTTGGAACTCTTCCATTGTTCTCGGAAATACTCTGATGTTTAACAATGCTTTGGAACTCTTCCATTGTTTTCCGATTTCCGCTAAAGTTTAGCAATGCTTTGGAACTCTTCCATTGTTCTCGGAATTCCGCAAAAGTTTATAAATGCTTTGGAACTCTTCCATTGTTCTCGAAATTCTGATGAAGTTTAAAAAAGCTTTGGAACTCTTCCATTGTTCTTGGAATTCCGTTGATGTTTAATAATGCTTTTGGAACTCATCCATTGTTCTCGGAATTGTGCTAATGTTTAACAATGCTTTGGAACTCTTCCATTGTTCTCGTAATTCCGCTAATGTTTAAGAATGCTTTTGGAACTCTTCCATTGTTCTCGGAATTCCGCTAATGTTTAACAATGCTTTGAAACTCTTCCATTGTTCTCGGAATTCTGTTGATGTTTAATAATTCTTTTGGAACTCTTCCATTGTTCTTGGAATTCTGCTGAAGTTTAAAAATGCTTTGGAACTCTTCCATTGTTCTCGGAATTCCGCTGATGTTTTTCAATCCTATGGAAATCTTCCATTGTTCATCAAATTCCACTGAAGTTTAAAAATGTTTTGGAACTCTTCCATTGTACTCGGAATTCCGCTGAAGTTTAACATTGCTTTGGAACTCTTCCGTTGTTCTGGGAATTCAGCTGAAGTTTAAAAATGGTTTGGAACTCTTCTAATGTTCTGGGAATTCTGCTGAAGTTTAAAAATGCTTTGGAACTCTTCTATTGTTCTCGGAATTCTGATGATGTTTAACAATGCTTTGGAACTCTTCCATTGTTCAAGGAATTCCTCTGAAGTTTAAAAATGCTTTGGAACTCTTCCATTGTTCTCGGTATTCCGCTAATGTTTAACAATGCTTTGGAACTATTCCATTGTTCTCGGAATTCCGCTGATGTTTAACATTGCTTTGGAACTCTTCCATTGTTCTCGGAATTCCACTGTAGTTTCAAAATGCTTTGGAACGCTTCCATTGTTCTCAGAATTCCGCTGAAGTTTAAAAATGCTTTGGAACTCTTCCATTGTTCTCGGAATTCTGTGGAAGTTTAAAAATGCTTTGGAACTCTTCCATTGTTCTCGGAATTCTGCTGAAGTTTAAAAATGCTTGGAACTCTTCCATTGTTCTCGGAATTCTGCTGAAGTTTAAAAAAGCTTTGGAACTCTTCCAATGTTCTCGGAATTCCGCTGATGTTTAATAATGCTTTTGGAACTTTTTCATTTTTCTCGGAATTCCGCTGATGTTTAAAAATGCTTCGGAACTCTACAATTGTTCTCGGAATTCTGGTGAAGTTTAAAAATGCTTTGGAACTCTTGCATTGTTCAAGGAATTCTGCTGAAGTTTAGAAAGCTTTGGAACTCTTCCATTGTTCTGGGAATTCTGCTGAAGTTTAAAATTGCTTTGGAACTCTTCCATTGTCCTCGGAATTCCGCTGATGTTTAATAATGCTTTTGGAGCTCTTCCATTGTTCTCGTAATTCCGCTGATGTTTAACAATGCTTTCGAACTCTTCCATTGTTCTGGGAATTCTGGTAAAGTTTAAAAATGCTTTGGAACTCTTCCATTGTTCACGGAAATCTGCTGAAGTTTAAAAAGCTTTGTAACTCTTCCATTGTTCTGGGAATTCTGCTGAAGTTTAAAATTGCTTTGGAACTCTTCCATTGTTCTCAGAATTCTGCTAATGTTTAACAATGCTTTGGAACTCTTCCATTGTTCTCAGAATTCCGCTGATGTTTAACAATGCTTTGGAAACTCTTTCATTGTTCTCGGAATTCTGCTGTAGTTTAAAAATGCTTTGGAACTCTTTCATTGTTCTCGGAATTCCGCTGAAGTTTAACCATGCTTTGGAACTCTTCCAATGTTCTCGGAATTCCGCTGAAGTTTAAAAATGCTTTGGAACTCTTCCATTGTTCTGCGAATTCGGCTGAAGTTTAAAAATGGTTTGGAACTCTTCCATTGTTCTCGGAATTCCGCTAATGTTTAACAATCCTTTGAAAGTCTTCCATTGTTCTCGGCATTCCGCTGTACTATAAAAATGCATTGGAACTCTTCCATTGTTCTCGGAATTCCGCTGAAGTTTTACAATGCTTTGGAAATCTTCCATTTTTCTCGGAATTCTGCTGAAGTTTAAAAATGCTTTGGAACTCTTACATTGTTCTGGGAATTCGGCTGAAGTTTTAAAATGCTTTGGAACTCTTCCATTGTTCTCGGAATTCCGCTAATGTTTAACAATGGTTTAGAACTCTTCCATTGTTCTCGGAATTCCGATGATGTTTAACAATGCTTTGTAACTCTTCCATTGTTCTCGAAATTCCGCTGAAGTTTAAAAATGCTTTGGAACTATTCCATTGTTCTCAGAATTCCGCTAATATATAACAATGCTTTGGAACTCTTCTATTGTTTTCGGAATTCCACTGATGTTTAATAATGCTTTTGGAACTCTTCCATGGTTCTCGGAATTCCGCTAATGTTTAACAATGCTTTGGAACGCATCCATTGTTCTCGGAATTCTGTTGATGTTTAGTAATGCTTTTGGAACTCTTCCATTGTACTCGGAATTCTGCTGAAGTTTAAAAATGCTTTGGAACTCTTCCATTGTTCTCGGAATTCCGCTAATATTTGTCAAACCTATGGAACTCTTGTATTGTTCTCGGAATTCTGTTGATGGTTAATAATGCTTTTGGAACTCGTCCATTGTTCTCAGAATTCTGCTGAAGTTTAAAAACGCTTTAGAAATCTTCCCTTGTTCTCGGAATTCTGCTGAAGTTTAACAATGCTTTGGAACTCTTCCATAATTCTCAGAATTCTGCTGAAATTTAAAAAAGCTTTGGTACTCTTCCATTGTTCTCAGAATTCCAATGAAGCTTAAAAATGCTTTGGAACTCTTTTTATTTTTTCACAGAATTCCGCTAAAGTTTAAAAATGCTTTGGAACTCCTCCATTGTTCTCGGAATTCTGCTGAAGTTTAAAAATGTTTTGGAACTCTTCCTATGTTCTGGGAGTTCTGCTGAAGTTTAAAAATGCTTGGGAAGTCTTCCATTGCTCTCGGAATTCCGATGATGTTTAACAATGCTTTAGAACTCTTCCATTGCAACCGGAATTCCGCTGATCTTTAACAATGCTTTTGAACTCTTCCATTGTTCTCGGAATTCCGCTGTAGTTTAAAAATGCATTGGAACTCTTCCATTGTTCTCGGAATTCCGCTACAGTTTTACAATGCTTTGGAACTCTTCCATTTTTCTCGGAATTCTGCTGAATTTTAAAAATGCTTTGGAACTCTTCCATTGTTCTCAGAATTCCGCTAATGTTTAACAATGCTTTGGAACTCTTCCATTGTTCTCGGAATTCCGCTGATGTTTAACAATGCTTTTGAACTCTTTCATTGTTCTAGGAATTCCGCTGTAGTTTAAAAATGCATTGGAACTCTTCCATTGTACTCGGAATTCCGCTGAAGTTTTACAATGCTTTGGAACTCTTCCATTTTCCTCGGAATTCTGCTGAAGTTTAAAAATGCTTTGGATCTCTTCCATTGTTCTCGGAATTCCGCTGATGTTTATCAGTGCTTTGGAACTCATCCATTGTTCTCGGAATTACGCTGTAGTTTAAAAATGCTTTGGAACTCTTTCATTGTTCTCGGAATTCCGCTGAAGTTTAGCCATGCTTTGGAACTCTTCCATTGTTCTCGGAATTCTGCTGAAGTTTAAAAATGCTTTGGAACTCCTCCATTGTTCTCGGAAATCTGCTGAAGTTTAAAAATGCTTTCGAACTCTTCCACTGTTCTGGGAATTCGGCTGAAGTTTAAAAATGCTATGGAACTCTTCCTATGTTCTGTGAGTTCTGCTGAAGTTTAAAAATGCTTTTGAACTCTTCCATTGTTCTAGGAATTCCGCTGATGTTTAACAATGCTTTAGAACTATTCCATCGTTCTCGGAATTCCGCTGATGTTTAACAATGCTTTGGAACTCTTTCATTGTTCTCGAAATTCCACTGTAGTTTAAAAATGCATTGGAACTCTTACATTGTTCTCGGAATTCCACTGAAGTATTACAATGCTTTGGAACGCTTCCATTTTTTTTGGAATTCTGCTAAAGTTTAAAAATGCTTTGGAACTCTTCCATTGTTCTGGGAATTCGGCTGAAGTTTAAAAATGCTTTGGAACTCCTCCTAAGTTCTGGGATTTCTGCTGAATTTTAAAAATGCTTTGGAACTCTTCCATTGTTCTCGGAATTCCGCTGATGTTTAACAATGCTTTGGAACTTTTCCATTGTTCTCGGAATTCTGCTGAAGTTTAAAAATGCTTTGGAACTCTTCCATTGTTCTTTGAATTCTGCTGAAGTTTAAAAATGCTTGGGAACTCTTCCATTGTTCTTGGAATTCCGCTTATGTTTAACAATGCTTTGGAACTCTTCCATTGTTCTCGGAAATACGCTGATGTTTAACAATGCTTTGGAACTCTTCCATTGTTTTCCGATTTCCGCTAAAGTTTAGCAATGCTTTGGAACTTTTCCATTGTTCTCGGAATTCCGATGAAGTTTAAAAAAGCTTTGGAACTCTTCCATTGTTCTTGGAATTCCGTTGATGTTTAATAATGCTTTTGGAACTCATCCATTGTTCTCGGAATTGTGCTAATGTTTAACAATGCTTTGGAACTCTTCCATTGTTCTCGTAATTCCGCTAATGTTTAAGAATGCTTTTGGAACTCTTCCATTGTTCTCGGAATTCCGCTAATGTTTAACAATGCTTTGAAACTCTTCCATTGTTCTCGGAATTCTGTTGATGTTTAATAATTCTTTTGGAACTCTTCCATTGTTCTTGGAATTCTGCTGAAGTTTAAAAATGCTTTGGAACTCTTCCATTGTTCTCGGAATTCCGCTGATGTTTTTCAATCCTATGGAAATCTTCCATTGTTCATCAAATTCCACTGAAGTTTAAAAATGTTTTGGAACTCTTCCATTGTACTCGGAATTCCGCTGAAGTTTAACATTGCTCTGGAACTCTTCCGTTGTTGAAGGAATTCCTCTGAAGTTTAAAAATGCTTTGGAACTCTTCCATTGTTCTCGGTATTCCGCTAATGTTTAACAATGCTTTGGAACTATTCCATTGTTCTCGGAATTCCGCTGATGTTTAACAATGCTTTGGAACTATTCCATTGTTCTCGGAATTCCGCTGATGTTTAACATTGCTTTGGAACTCTTCCATTGTTCTCGGAATTCCACTGTAGTTTCAAAATGCTTTGGAATGCTTCCATTGTTCTCAGAATTCCGCTGAAGTTTAACAATGCTTTGGAACTCTTCCATTGTTCTCGGAATACTGTGGAAGTTTAAAAATGCTTTGGAACTCTTCCATTGTTCTCGGAATTCTGCCTAAGTTTAAAAATGCTTGGAACTCTTCCATTGTTCTCGGAATTTTGCTGAAGTTTAAAAATGGTTTGGAACTCTTCTAATGTTCTGGGAATTCTGCTGAAGTTTAAAAATGCTTTGGAACTCTTCTATTGTTCTCGGAATTCTGATGATGTTTAACAATGCTTTGGAACTCTTCCATTGTTGAAGGAATTCCTCTGAAGTTTAAAAATGCTTTGGAACTCTTCCATTGTTCTCGGTATTCCGCTAATGTTTAACAATGCTTTGGAACTATTCCATTGTTCTCGGAATTCCGCTGATGTTTAACATTGCTTTGGAACTCTTCCATTTTTCTCGGAATTCCACTGTAGTTTCAAAATGCTTTGGAATGCTTCCATTGTTCTCAGAATTCCGCTGAAGTTTAACAATGCTTTGGAACTCTTCCATTGTTCTCGGAATTCTGTGGAAGTTTAAAAATGCTTTGGAACTCTTCCATTGTTCTCGGAATTCTGCTGAAGTTTAAAAATGCTTGGAACTCTTCCATTGTTCTCGGAATTCTGCTGAAGTTTAAAAAAGCTTTGGAACTCTTCCAATGTTCTCGGAATTCCGCTGATGTTTAACAATGCTTTGGAACTCTTGCATTGTTCAAGGAATTCTGCTGAAGTTTAGAAAGCTTTGGAACTCTTCCATTGTTCTGGGAATTCTGCTGAAGTTTAAAATTGCTTAGGAACTCTTCCATTGTCCTCGGAATTCCGCTGATGTTTAATAATGCTTTTGGAACTCTTCCATTGTTCTCGTAATTCCGCTGATGTTTAACAATGCTTTGGAACTCTTCCATTGTTCTGGGAATTCTGGTAAAGTTTAAAAATGCTTTGCAACTCTTCCATTGTTCACGGAAATCTGCTGAAGTTTAAAAAGCTTTGTAACTCTTCCATTGTTCTGGGAATTCTGCTGAAGTTTAAAATTGCTTTGGAACTCTTCCATTGTTCTCAGAATTCTGCTAATGTTTAAAAATGCTTTGGAACTCTTCCATTGTTCTCAGAATTCTGCTAATGTTTAACAATGCTTTGGAACTCTTCCATTGTTCTCAGAATTCCGCTGATGTTTAACAATGCTTTGGAAACTCTTTCATTGTTCTCGGAATTCCGCTGTAGTTTAAAAATGCTTTGGAACTCTTTCATTGTTCTCGGAATTCCGCTGAAGTTTAACCATGCTTTGGAACTCTTCCAATGTTCTCGGAATTCCGCTGAAGTTTAAAAATGCTTTGGAACTCTTCCATTGTTCTGGGAATTCGGCTGAAGTTTAAAAATGGTTTGGAACTCTTCCATTGTTCTCGGAATTCCGCTAATGTTTAACAATGCTTTGAAAGTCTTCCATTGTTCTCGGCATTCCGCTGTAGTATAAAAATGCATTGGAACTCTTCCATTGTTCTCGGAATTCCGCTGAAGTTTTACAATGCTTTGGAAATCTTCCATTTTTCTCGGAATTCTGCTGAAGTTTAAAAATGCTTTGGAACTCTTACATTGTTCTGGGAATTCGGCTGAAGTTTTAAAATGCTTTGGAACTCTTCCATTGTTCTCGGAATTCCGCTAATGTTTAACAATGGTTTAGAACTCTTCCATTGTTCTCGGAATTCCGATGATGTTTAACAATGCTTTGAAACTCTTCCATTGTTCTCGGAATTCCGCTGAAGTTTAAAAATGCTTTGGAACTCTTCCATTGTTCTCTGAATTCTGCTGAAGTTTAAAAAAGCTTTGGAATTATTCCATTGTTCTCAGAATTCCGCTAATATTTAACAATGCTTTGGAACTCTTCTATTGTTTTCGGAATTCCACTGATGTTTAATAATGCTTTTGGAACTCTTCCATGGTTCTCGGAATTCCGCTAATGTTTAACAATGCTTTGGAACTCATCCATTGTTCTCGGAATTCTGTTGATGTTTAGTAATGCTTTTGGAACTCTTCCATTGTACTCGGAATTCTGCTGAAGTTTAAAAATGCTTTGGAACTCTTCCATTGTTCTCGGAATTCCGCTAATATTTGTCAAACCTATGGAACTCTTGTATTGTTCTCGGAATTCTGTTGATGGTTAATAATGCTTTTGGAACTCGTCCATTGTTCTCAGAATTCTGCTGAAGTTTAAAAACGCTTTAGAAATCTTCCCTTGTTCTCGGAATTCTGCTGAAGTTTAACAATGCTTTGGAACTCTTCCATAATTCTCAGAATTCTGCTGAAATTTAAAAAAGCTTTGGTACTCTTCCATTGTTCTCAGAATTCCAATGAAGCTGAAAAATGCTTTGTAACTCTTTTTATTTTTTCACAGAATTCCGCTAAAGTTTAAAAATGCTTTGGAACTCCTCCATTGTTCTCGGAATTCTGCTGAAGTTTAAAAATGCTTTGGAACTCTTCCAATGTTCTGGGACTTCAGCTGAAGTTTAAAAATGTTTTGGAACTCTTCCTATGTTCTGGGAGTTCTGCTGAAGTTTAAAAATGCTTGGGAAGTCTTCCATTGCTCTCGGAATTCCGATGATGTTTAACAATGCTTTAGAACTCTTCCATTGCAACCGGAATTCCGCTGATGTTTAACAATGCTTTTGAACTCTTCCATTGTTCTCGGAATTCCGCTGTAGTTTAAAAATGCATTGGAACTCTTCCATTGTTCTCGGAATTCCGCTACAGTTTTACAATGCTTTGGAACTCTTCCATTTTCCTCGGAATTCTGCTGAAGTTTAAAAATGCTTTGGATCTCTTCCATTGTTCTCGGAATTCCGCTGATGTTTAACAGTGCTTTGGAACTCATCCATTGTTCTCGGAATTACGCTGTAGTTTAAAAATGCTTTGGAACTCTTTCATTGTTCTCGGAATTCCGCTGAAGTTTAGCCATGCTTTGGAACTCTTCCATTGTTCTCGGAATTCTGCTGAAGTTTAAAAATGCTTTGGAACTCCTCCATTGTTGTCGGAAATCTGCTGAAGTTTAAAAATGCTTTCGAACTCTTCCACTGTTCTGGGAATTCGGCTGAAGTTTAAAAATGCTATGGAACTCTTCCTATGTTCTGGGAGTTCTGCTGAAGTTTAAAAATGCTTTTGAACTCTTCCATTGTTCTAGGAATTCCGCTGATGTTTAACAATGCTTTAGAACTATTCCATCGTTCTCGGAATTCCGCTGATGTTTAACAATGCTTTGGAACTCTTCCATTGTTCTCGAAATTCCACTGTAGTTTAAAAATGCATTGGAACTCTTACATTGTTCTCGGAATTCCACTGAAGTTTTACAATGCTTTGGAACGCTTCCATTTTTTTTGGAATTCTGCTAAAGTTTAAAAATGCTTTGGAACTCTTCCATTGTTCTGGGAATTCGGCTGAAGTTTAAAAATGCTTTGGAACTCCTCCTAAGTTCTGGGATTTCTGCTGAATTTTAAAAATGCTTTGGAACTCTTCCATTGTTCTCGGAATTCCGCTGATGTTTAACAATGCTTTGGAACTTTTCCATTGTTCTCGGAATTCTGCTGAAGTTTAAAAATGCTTTATAACTCTTCCATTGTTCTTTGAATTCTGCTGAAGTTTAAAAATTCTGTGGAACCATTCCATTGTTCTTGGAATTCCGCTTATGTTTAACAATGCTTTGGAACTCTTCCATTGTTCTCGGAAATACGCTGATGTTTAACAATGCTTTGGAACTCTTCCATTGTTTTCCGACTTCCGCTAAAGTTTAGCAATGCTTTGGAACTCTTCCATTGTTCTCGGAATTCCGCAAAAGTTTATAAATGATTTGGAACTCTTCCATTGTTCTCGAAATTCTGATGAAGTTTAAAAAAGCTTTGGAACTCTTCCATTGTTCTTGGAATTCCGTTGATGTTTAATAATGCTTTTGGAACTCATCCATTGTTCTCGGAATTGTGCTAATGTTTAACAATGCTTTGGAACTCTTCCATTGTTCTCGTAATTCCGCTAATGTTTAAGAATGCTTTTGGAACTCTTCCATTGTTCTCGGAATTCCGCTAATGTTTAACAATGCTTTGAAACTCTTCCATTGTTCTCGGAATTCTGTTGATGTTTAATTATTCTTTTGGAACTCTTCCATTGTTCTTGGAATTCTGCTGAAGTTTAAAAATGCTTTGGAACTCTTCCATTGTTCTCGGAATTCCGCTGATGTTTTTCAATCCTATGGAAATCTTCCATTGTTCATCAAATTCCACTGAAGTTTAAAAATGTTTTGGAACTCTTCCATTGTACTCGGAATTCCGCTGAAGTTTAACATTGCTTTGGAACTCTTCCGTTGTTGAAGGAATTCCTCTGAAGTTTAAAAATGCTTTGGAACTCTTCCATTGTTCTCGGTATTCCGCTAATGTTTAACAATGCTTTGGAACTATTCCATTGTTCTCGGAATTCCGCTGATGTTTAACAATGCTTTGGAACTATTCCATTGTTCTCGGAATTCCGCTGATGTTTAACATTGCTTTGGAACTCTTCCATTGTTCTCGGAATTCCACTGTAGTTTCAAAATGCTTTGGAATGCTTCCATTGTTCTCAGAATTCCGCTGAAGTTTAACAATGCTTTGGAACTCTTCCATTGTTCTCGGAATTCTGTGGAAGTTTAAAAATGCTTTGGAACTCTTCCATTGTTCTCGGAATTCTGCTGAAGTTTAAAAATGCTTGGAACTCTTCCATTGTTCTCGGAATTTTGCTGAAGTTTAAAAATGGTTTGGAACTCTTCTAATGTTCTGGGAATTCTGCTGAAGTTTAAAAATGCTTTGGAACTCTTCTATTGTTCTCGGAATTCTGATGATGTTTAACAATGCTTTGGAACTCTTCCATTGTTGAAGGAATTCCTCTGAAGTTTAAAAATGCTTTGGAACTCTTCCATTGTTCTCGGTATTCCGCTAAAGTTTAACAATGCTTTGGAACTATTCCATTGTTCTCGGAATTCCGCTGATGTTTAACATTGCTTTGGAACTCTTCCATTTTTCTCGGAATTCCACTGTAGTTTCAAAATGCTTTGGAATGCTTCCATTGTTCTCAGAATTCCGCTGAAGTTTAACAATGCTTTGGAACTCTTCCATTGTTCTCGGAATTCTGTGGAAGTTTAAAAATGCTTTGGAACTCTTCCATTGTTCTCGGAATTCTGCTGAAGTTTAAAAATGCTTGGAACTCTTCCATTGTTCTCGGAATTCTGCTGAAGTTTAAAAAAGCTTTGGAACTCTTCCAATGTTCTCGGAATTCCGCTGATGTTTAACAATGCTTTGGAAATCTTGCATTGTTCAAGGAATTCTGCTGAAGTTTAGAAAGCTTTGGAACTCTTCCATTGTTCTGGGAATTCTGCTGAAGTTTAAAATTGCTTTGGAACTCTTCCATTGTCCTCGGAATTCCGCTGATGTTTAATAATGCTTTTGGAACTCTTCCATTGTTCTCGTAATTCCGCTGATGTTTAACAATGCTTTGGAACTCTTCCATTGTTCTGGGAATTCTGGTAAAGTTTAAAAATGCTTTGCAACTCTTCCATTGTTCACGGAAATTTGCTGAAGTTTAAAAAGCTTTGTAACTCTTCCATTGTTCTGGGAATTCTGCTGAAGTTTAAAATTGCTTTGGAACTCTTCCATTGTTCTCAGAATTCTGCTAATGTTTAAAAATGCTTTGGAACTCTTCCATTGTTCTCAGAATTCCGCTGATGTTTAACAATGCTTTGGAAACTCTTTCATTGTTCTCGGAATTCCGCTGTAGTTTAAAAATGCTTTGGAACTCTTTCATTGTTCTCGGAATTCCGCTGAAGTTTAACCATGCTTTGGAACTCTTCCAATGTTCTCGGAATTCCGCTAAAGTTTAAAAATGCTTTGGAACTCCTCCATTGTTCTCGGAATTCTGCTGAAGATTAAAAATGCTTTGGAACTCTTCCATTGTTCTGGGAATTCGGCTGAAGTTTAAAAATGGTTTGGAACTCTTCCATTGTTCTCGGAATTCCGCTAATGTTTAACAATGCTTTGAAAGTCTTCCATTGTTCTCGGCATTCCGCTGTAGTATAAAAATGCATTGGAACTCTTCCATTGTTCTCGGAATTCCGCTGAAGTTTTACAATGCTTTGGAAATCTTCCATTTTTCTCGGAATTCTGCTGAAGTTTAAAAATGCTTTGGAACTCTTACATTGTTCTGGGAATTCGGCTGAAGTTTTAAAATGCTTTGGAACTCTTCAATTGTTCTCGGAATTCCGCTAATGTTTAACAATGGTTTAGAACTCTTCCATTGTTCTTGGAATTCCGATGATGTTTAACAATGCTTTGGAACTCTTCCATTGTTCTCGGAATTCCGCTGATGTTTAACAATGCTTTTGAACTCTTTCATTGTTCTAGGAATTCCGCTGTAGTTTAAAAATGCATTGGAACTCTTCCATTGTACTCAGAATTCCGCTGAAGTTTTACAATGCTTTGGAACTCTTCCATTTTCCTCGGAATTCTGCTGAAGTTTAAAAATGCTTTGGAACTCTTCCATTGTTCTCGGAATTCCGCTGATGTTTAACAGTGCTTTGGAACTCTTCCATTGTTCTCGGAATTACGCTGTAGTTTAAAAATGCTTTGGAACTCTTTCATTGTTCTCGGAATTCCGCTGAAGTTTAGCCATGCTTTGGAACTCTTCCATTGTTCTCGGAATTCTGCTGAAGTTTAAAAATGCTTTGGAACTCCTCCATTGTTCTCGGAAATCTGCTGAAGTTTAAAAATGCTTTGGAACTCTTCCACTGTTCTGGGAATTCGGCTGAAGTTTAAAAATGCTATGGAACTCTTCCTATGTTCTGGGAGTTCTGCTGAAGTTTAAAAATGCTTTTGAACTCTTCCATTGTTCTCGGAATTCCGCTGATGTTTAACAATGCTTTAGAACTATTCCATCGTTCTCGGAATTCCGCTGATGTTTAACAATGCTTTGGAACTCTTCCATTGTTCTCGAAATTCCACTGTAGTTTAAAAATGCATTGGAACTCTTACATTGTTCTCGGAATTCCACTGAAGTTTTACAATGCTTTGGAACGCTTCCATTTTTCTTGGAATTCTGCTAAAGTTTAAAAATGCTTTGGAACTCTTCCATTGTTCTGGGAATTCGGCTGAAGTTTAAAAATGCTTTGGAACTCCTCCTAAGTTCTGGGATTTCTGCTGAATTTTAAAAATGCTTTGGAACTCTTCCATTGTTCTCGGAATTCCGCTGATGTTTAACAATGCTTTGGAACTTTTCCATTGTTCTCGGAATTCTGCTGAAGTTTAAAAATGCTTTGGAACTCTTCCATTGTTCTTTGAATTCTGCTGAAGTTTAAAAATTCTGTGGAACTCTTCCATTGTTCTTGGAATTCCGCTTATGTTTAACAATGCTTTGGAACTCTTCCATTGTTCTCGGAAATACTCTGATGTTTAACAATGCTTTGGAACTCTTCCATTGTTTTCCGATTTCCGCTAAAGTTTAGCAATGCTTTGGAACTCTTCCATTGTTCTCGGAATTCCGCAAAAGTTTATAAATGCTTTGGAACTCTTCCATTGTTCTCGAAATTCTGATGAAGTTTAAAAAAGCTTTGGAACTCTTCCATTGTTCTTGGAATTCCGTTGATGTTTAATAATGCTTTTGGAACTCATCCATTGTTCTCGGAATTGTGCTAATGTTTAACAATGCTTTGGAACTCTTCCATTGTTCTCGTAATTCCGCTAATGTTTAAGAATGCTTTTGGAACTCTTCCATTGTTCTCGGAATTCCGCTAATGTTTAACAATGCTTTGAAACTCTTCCATTGTTCTCGGAATTCTGTTGATGTTTAATAATTCTTTTGGAACTCTTCCATTGTTCTTGGAATTCTGCTGAAGTTTAAAAATGCTTTGGAACTCTTCCATTGTTCTCGGAATTCCGCTGATGTTTTTCAATCCTATGGAAATCTTCCATTGTTCATCAAATTCCACTGAAGTTTAAAAATGTTTTGGAACTCTTCCATTGTACTCGGAATTCCGCTGAAGTTTAACATTGCTTTGGAACTCTTCCGTTGTTCTGGGAATTCAACTGAAGTTTAAAAATGGTTTGGAACTCTTCTAATGTTCTGGGAATTCTGCTGAAGTTTAAAAATGCTTTGGAACTCTTCTATTGTTCTCGGAATTCTGATGATGTTTAACAATGCTTTGGAACTCTTCCATTGTTGAAGGAATTCCTCTGAAGTTTAAAAATGCTTTGGAACTCTTCCATTGTTCTCGGTATTCCGCTAATGTTTAACAATGCTTTGGAACTATTCCATTGTTCTCGGAATTCCGCTGATGTTTAACATTGCTTTGGAACTCTTCCATTGTTCTCGGAATTCCACTGTAGTTTCAAAATGCTTTGGAACGCTTCCATTGTTCTCAGAATTCCGCTGAAGTTTAACAATGCTTTGGAACTCTTCCATTGTTCTCGGAATTCTGCTGAAGTTTAAAAATGCTTGGAACTCTTCCATTGTTCTCGGAATTCTGCTGAAGTTTAAAAATGCTTCGGAACTCTACAATTGTTCTCGGAATTCTGGTGAAGTTTAAAAATGCTTTGGAACTCTTGCATTGTTCAAGGAATTCTGCTGAAGTTTAGAAAGCTTTGGAACTCTTCCATTGTTCTGGGAATTCTGCTGAAGTTTAAAATTGCTTTGGAACTCTTCCATTGTCCTCGGAATTCCGCTGATGTTTAATAATGCTTTTGGAACTCTTCCATTGTTCTCGTAATTCCGCTGATGTTTAACAATGCTTTGGAACTCTTCCATTGTTCTGGGAATTCTGGTAAAGTTTAAAAATGCTTTGGAACTCTTCCATTGTTCACGGAAATCTGCTGAAGTTTAAAAAGCTTTGTAACTCTTCCATTGTTCTGGGAATTCTGCTGAAGTTTAAAATTGCTTGGGAACTCTTCCATTGTTCTCAGAATTCTGCTAATGTTTAACAATGCTTTGGAACTCTTCCATTGTTCTCAGAATTCCGCTGATGTTTAACAATGCTTTGGAAACTCTTTCATTGTTCTCGGAATTCCGCTGTAGTTTAAAAATGCTTTGGAACTCTTTCATTGTTCTCGGAATTCCGCTGAAGTTTAACCATGCTTTGGAACTCTTCCAATGTTCTCGGAATTCCGCTGAAGTTTAAAAATGCTTTGGAACTCTTCCATTGTTCTGGGAATTCGGCTGAAGTTTAAAAATGGTTTGGAACTCTTCCATTGTTCTCGGAATTCCGCTAATGTTTAACAATGCTTTGAAAGTCTTCCATTGTTCTCGGCATTCCGCTGTAGTATAAAAATGCATTGGAACTCTTCCATTGTTCTCGGAATTCCGCTGAAGTTTTACAATGCTTTGGAAATCTTCCATTTTTCTCGGAATTCTGCTGAAGTTTAAAAATGCTTTGGAACTCTTACATTGTTCTGGGAATTCGGCTGAAGTTTTAAAATGCTTTGGAACTCTTCCATTGTTCTCGGAATTCCGCTAATGTTTAACAATGGTTTAGAACTCTTCCATTGTTCTCGGAATTCCGATGATGTTTAACAATGCTTTGTAACTCTTCCATTGTTCTCGGAATTCCGCTGAAGTTTAAAAATGCTGTGGAACTCTTCCATTGTTCTCTGAATTCTGCTGAAGTTTAAAAAAGCTTTGGAACTATTCCATTGTTCTCAGAATTCCACTAATATTTAACAATGCTTTGGAACTCTTCTATTGTTTTCGGAATTCCGCTGATGTTTAATAATGCTTTTGGAACTCTTCCATCGTTCTCGGAATTCTGCTAATGTTTAACAATGCTTTGGAACTCATCCATTGTTCTCGGAATTCTGTTGATGTTTAGTAATGCTTTTGGAACTCTTCCATTGTACTCGGAATTCTGCTGAAGTTTAAAAATGCTTTGGAACTCTTCCATTGTTCTCTGAATTCTGCTGAAGTTTAAAAAAGCTTTGGAACTATTCCATTGTTCTCAGAATTCCGCTAATATTTAACAATGCTTTGGAACTCTTCTATTGTTTTCGGAATTCCGCTGATGTTTAATAATGCTTTTGGAACTCTTCCATTGTTCTCAGAATTCTGCTGAAGTTTAAAAATGCTTTGGAACTCTTCCATTGTTCTCGGAATTCCGCTGATGTTTTTCAATCCTATGGAAATCTTCCATTGTTCACCAAATTCCACTGAAGTTTAAAAATGTTTTGGAACTCTTCCATTTTTCTCGGAATTCCGCTGAAGTTTTACAGTGCTTTGGAACTCTTCTATTGTTCTGGGAATTCAGCTGAAGTTTAAAAATGGTTTGGAACTCTTCAATTGTTTTCGGATTTCTTCTGATGTTTAACAATGCTTTGGAACTCTTCCATTGTTCAAGGAATTCCGCTGAAGTTTAAAAATGCTTTGGAACTCTTCCATTGATCTAGGAATTCCAGTGTAGTTTCAAAATCCTTTGTAACGCTTCCATTGTTCTCGGAATTCCGCTGAAGTTTAACAATGCTTTGGAACTCTTCCATTGTTCTCGGAATTCTGTGGAAGTTTAAAAATGCTTTGGAACTCTTCCATTGTTCTCAGAATTCTGCTGAAGTTTAAAAATGCTTGGAACACTTCCATTGTTCTCGGAATTCTGCTGAAGTTTAAAAAAGCTTTGGAACTCGTCAAATGTTCTCGGAATTTCGCTGATGTTTAATAATGCTTTTGGAACTCTTCAATTTTTCTCGGAATTCCGCTGATGTTTAACAATGCTTTCGATCTCTTCCATTGTTCTCGGAATTCTGGTGAAGTTTAAAAATGCTTTGGAACTCTTCCATTATTCACGGAATTCTGTTGAAGTTTAAAATTGCTTTGGAACTCTTCCATTGTCCTCGGAATTACACTGATGTTTAATAATGCTTTTGGAACTCTTACATTGTTCTCGTAATTCCTCTGATGTTTAACTATTCTTTGGAACTCTTCCATTGTTCTGGGAATTCTGGTGAAGTTTAAAAATGCTTTGGAACTCTTCCATTGTTCACAGAAATCTGCTGAAGTTTAAAAAGCTTTGTAACTCTTCCATTGTTCTGGGAATTGTGCTGAAGTTTAAAATTGCTTTGGAACTCTTCCATTGTTCTCAGAATTCCAATGAAGCTTAAAAATGCTTTGGAACTCTTCCATTGTTCTCGGTATTCTGCTAATGTTTAACAATGCTTTGGAACTCTTCCATTGTTCTCGGAATTCCGCTGTAGTTTAAAAATGCTTTGGAACTCTTTCATTGTTCTTGGAATTTCACTGAAGTTTAGCCATGCTTTGGAACTCTTCCATTGTTCTCGGAATTCCGCTGAAGTTTAAAAATGCTTTGGAACTCCTCCACTGTTCTCGGAATTCTGCTGAAGTTTAAAAATGCTTTGGAACTCTTCCATTGTTCTGGGAATTCGGCTGAAGTTTAAAAATGCTTTGGAACTCTTCATATGTTCTGGGAGTTCTGCTGAAGTTTAAAATTGCTTTGGAAAATTCCATTGTTCTCAGAATTCCAATGAAGCTTAAAAATGCTTTGGAACTCTTCCATTGTTCTCGGAATTCCGCTAATGTTTAACAATGCTTTGGAACTCTTCCATTGTTCTCGGAATTCCGCTGTAGTTTAAAAAAGCTTTGGAACTCTTTCATTGTTCTTGGAATTCCACTGAAGTTTAGCCATGTTTGGAACTCTTCCATTGTTCTCGGAATTCCGCTGATGTTTAATAATGCTTTTGGAACTCTTCAATTTTTCTAGGAATTCCGCTGATGTTTAACAATGCTTTGGATCTCTTCCATTGTTCTCGGAATTCTGGTGAAGTTTAAAAATGCTTTGGAACTCTTCCATTATTCACGGAATTTTGCTGAAGTTTAAAAAGCTTTGGAACTCTTCCATTGTTCTGGGAATTCTGCTGAAGTTTAAAATTGCTTTGGAACTCTTCCATTGTCCTCGGAATTACACTGATGTTTAATAATGCTTTTGGAACTCTTACATTGTTCTCGTAATTCCGCTGATGTTTAACTATTCTTTGGAACTCTTCCATTGTTCTGGGAATTCTGGTGAAGTTTAAAAATGCTTTGGAACTCTTCCATTGTTCACAGAAATCTGCTGAAGTTTAAAAAGCTTTGTAACTCTTCCATTGTTCTGGGAATTCTGCTGAAGTTTAAAATTGCTTTGGAACTCTTCCATTGTTCTCAGAATTCCAATGAAGCTTAAAAATGCTTTGGGACTCTTCCATTGTTCTCGGTATTCTGCTAATGTTTAACAATGCTTTGGAACTCTTCCATTGTTCTCGGAATTCCGCTGAAGCTTAACCATGCTTTGGAACTCTTCCATTGTTCTCGGTATTCTGCTAATGTTTAACAATGCTTTGGAACTCTTCCATTGTTCTCGGAATTCTGCTGAAGTTTAAAAATGCTTTGGAACTCTTCCATTGTTCTGGGTATTCGGCTGAAGTTTAAAAATGCTTTGGAACTCTTCCTATGTTCTGGGATTTCTGCTGAAGTTTAAAATTGCTTTGGAAAATTCCATTGTTCTCAGAATTCCAATGAAGCTTAAAAATGCTTTGGAACTCTTCCATTGTTCTCGGAATTCCGCTAATGTTTAACAATGCTTTGGAACTCTTCCATTGTTCTCGGAATTCCGCTGTAGTTTAAAAATGCTTTGGAACTCTTTCATTGTTCTTGGAATTTCACTGAAGTTTAGCCATGCTTTGGAACTCTTCCATTGTTCTCGGAATACCGCTGAAGTTCAAAAATGCTTTGGAACTCCTCCACTGTTCTCGGAATTCTGCTGAAGTTTAAAAATGCTTTGGAACTCTTCCATTGTTCTGGGAATTCGGCTGAAGTTTAAAAATGCTTTGGAACTCTTCATATGTTCTGGGAGTTCTGCTGAAGTTTAAAATTGCTTTGGAAAATTCCATTGTTCTCAGAATTCCAATGAAGCTTAAAAATGCTTTGGAACTCTTCCATTGTTCTCGGAATTCCGCTAATGTTTAACAATGCTTTGGAACTCTTCCATTGTTCTCGGAATTCCGCTGTAGTTTAGAAAAGCTTTGGAACTCTTTCATTGTTCTTGGAATTCCACTGAAGTTTAAAAATGCTTTGTAACTCTTCCATTGTTCTCGGAATTCTGCTGAAGTTTAAAAAAGCTTTGGAACTCTTCCAATGTTCGCGGAATTCCGCTGATGTTTAATAATGCTTTTGGAACTCTTCCATTGTCCTCGGAATTACACTGATGTTTAATAATGCTTTTGGAACTCTTCCATTGTTTTCGTAATTCTGCTGATGTTTAACAATGCTTTGGAACTCTTCCATTGTTCACGGAAATCTGCTGAAGTTTAAAAAGCTTTGTAACTCTTCCATTGTTCTGGGAATTCTGCTGAAGTTTAAAATTGCTTTGGAACTCTTCCATTGTTATCGGAATTCTGCTGAAGTTTAAAAAAGCTTTGGAACTCTTTCATGGTTCTTGGAATTCCGCTGAAGTTTAACAATGCTTTGGAACTCTTCCATTGTTCTCGGAATTCTGTGGAAGTTTAAAAATGCTTTGGAACTCTTCCATTGTTCTCAGAATTCTGCTGAATTTAAAAATGCTTGGAACTCTTCCATTGTTCTCGGAATTCCGCTGAAGTTTAAAAAAGCTTTGGAGCTCTTCCAATGTTCTCGGAATTCCGCTGATGTTTAATAATGCTTTTGGAACTCTTCAATTTTTCTAGGAATTCCGCTGATGTTTAACAATGCTTTTAATCTCTTCCATTGTTCTCGGAATTCTGGTGAAGTTTAAAAATGCTTTGGAACTCTTCCATTATTCACGGAATTTTGCTGAAGTTTAAAAAGCTTTGGAACTCTTCCATTGTTCTGGGATTTCTGCTGAAGTTTAAAATTGCTTTGGAACTCTTCCATTGTCCTCGGAATTACACTGATGTTTAATAATGCTTTTGGAACTCTTACATTGTTCTCGTAATTTCGCTGATGTTTAACAATGCTTGGGAACTCTTCCATTGTTCTGGGAATTCTGGTGAAGTTTAAAATTGCTTTGGAACTCTTCCATTGTTCTCTGAATTCCAATGAAGCTTAAAAATGCTTTGGAACTCTTCCATTGTTCTCGGTATTCTGCTAATGTTTAACAATGCTTTGGAACTCTTCCATTGTTTTCGGAATTCCCCTGAAGCTTAACCATGCTTTGGAACTCCTCCATTGTTCTCGGAATTCTGCTGAAGTTTAAAAATGCTTTGGAACTCCTCCATTGTTCTCAGAATTCTGCTGAAGTCTAAAAATCCTTTGGAACTCCTCCATTGTTCTCGGAATTCTGCTGAAGTTTAAAAATGCTTTTTAACTCTTCCTATGTTCTGGAAGTTCTGCTGAAGTTTAAAATTGCTTTGGAAAATTCCATTGTTTTCAGAATTCCAATGAAGCTTAAAAATGCTTTGGAACTCTTACATTGTTCTCCGAATTCCGCTAATGTTTAACAATGCTTTGGAACTCTTCCATTGTTCTCGGAATTCCGCTGTAGTTTAAAAATGCTTTGGAACTCTTTCATTGTTCTTGGAATTCCACTGAAGTTTAGCCATGCTTTGGAACTCTTCCATTGTTCTCGGAATTCCGCTGAAGTTTAAAAATGCTTTGGAACTCCTCCACTGTTCTCGGAATTCTGCTGAAGTTTAAAAATGCTTTGGAACTCTTCCATTTTTCTGGGAATTCGGCTGAAGTTTAAAAATGCTTTGGAACTCTTCATATGTTCTGGGAGTTCTGCTGAAGTTTAAAATTGCTTTGGAAAATTCCATTGTTGTCAGAATTCCAATGAAGCTTAAAAATGCTTTGGAACTCTTCCATTGTTCTCGGAATTCCGCTAATGTTTAACAATGCTTTGGAACTCTTCCATTGTTCTCGGAATTCCGCTGTAGTTTAAAAAAGCTTTGGAACTCTTCCATTGTTCTGGGAATTCTGCTGAAGTTTAAAATTGCTTTGGAACTCTTCCATTGTTCTCAGAATTCCAATGAAGCTTAAAAATGCTTTGGGACTCTTCCATTGTTCTCGGTATTCTGCTAATGTTTAACAATGCTTTGGAACTCTTCCATTGTTCTCGGAATTCCGCTGAAGCTTAACCATGCTTTGGAACTCTTCCATTGTTCTCGGTATTCTGCTAATGTTTAACAATGCTTTGGAACTCTTCCATTGTTCTCGGAATTCTGCTGAAGTTTAAAAATGCTTTGGAACTCTTCCATTGTTCTGGGTATTCGGCTGAAGTTTAAAAATGCTTTGGAACTCTTCCTATGTTCTGGGATTTCTGCTGAAATTTAAAATTGCTTTGGAAAATTCCATTGTTCTCAGAATTACAATGAAGCTTAAAAATGCTTTGGAACTCTTACATTGTTCTCGGAATTCCGCTGTAGTTTAAAAATGCTTTGGAACTCTTTTATTGTTCTCGGAATTCCGCTGTAGTTTAAAAATGCTTTGGAACTCTTTTATTGTTCTTGGAATTTCACTGAAGTTTAGCCATGCTTTGGAACTCTTCCATTGTTCGCGGAATTCCGCTGAAGTTCAAAAATGCTTTGGAACTCCTCCACTGTTCTCGGAATTCTGCTGAAGTTTAAAAATGCTTTGGAACTCTTCCATTGTTCTGGGAATTCGGCTGAAGTTTAAAAATGCTTTGGAACTCTTCATATGTTCTGGGAGTTCTGCTGAAGTTTAAAATTGCTTTGTTAAATTCCATTGTTCTCAGAATTCCAATGAAGCTTAAAAATGCTTTGGAACTCTTCCATTGTTCTCGGAATTCCGCTAATGTTTAACAATGCTTTGGAACTCTTTCATTGTTCTTGGAATTTCACTGAAGTTTAGCCATGCTTTGGAACTCTTCCATTGTTCGCGGAATTCCGCTGAAGTTCAAAAATGCTTTGGAACTCCTCCACTGTTCTCGGAATTCTGCTGAAGTTTAAAAATGCTTTGGAACTCTTCCATTGTTCTGGGAATTCGGCTGAAGTTTAAAAATGCTTTGGAACTCTTCATATGTTCTGGGAGTTCTGCTGAAGTTTAAAATTGCTTTGTTAAATTCCATTGTTCTCAGAATTCCAATGAAGCTTAAAAATGCTTTGGAACTCTTCCATTGTTCTCGGAATTCCGCTAATGTTTAACAATGCTTCGGAACTCTTCCATTGTTCTCGGAATTCCGCTGTAGTTTAGAAAAGCTTTGGAACTCTTTCATTGTTCTTGGAATTCCACTGAAGTTTAAAAATGCTTTGTAACTCTTCCATTGTTCTCGGAATTCTGCTGAAGTTTAAAAAAGCTTTGGAACTCTTCCAATGTTCGCGGAATTCCGCTGATGTTTAATAATGCTTTTGGAACTCTTCCATTGTCCTCGGAATTACACTGATGTTTAATAATGCTTTTGGAACTCTTCCATTGTTCTCGTAATTCTGCTGATGTTTAACAATGCTTTGGAACTCTTCCATTGTTCACGGAAATCTGCTGCAGTTTAAAAAGCTTTGTAACTCTTCCATTGTTCTGGGAATTCTGCTGAAGTTTAAAATTGCTTTGGAACTCTTCCATTGTTCTCGGAATTCTGCTGAAGTTTAAAAAAGCTTTGGAACTCTTTCATGGTTCTTGGAATTCCGCTGAAGTTTAACAATGCTTTGGATCTCTTCCATTGTTCTCGGAATTCTGGTGAAGTTTAAAAATGCTTTGGAACTCTTCCATTATTCACGGAATTTTGCTGAAGTTTAAAAAGCTTTGGAACTCTTCCATTGTTCTGGGATTTCTGCTGAAGTTTAAAATTGCTTTGGAACTCTTCCATTGTCCTCGGAATTACACTGATGTTTAATAATGCTTTTGGAACTCTTACATTGTTCTCGTAATATCGCTGATGTTTAACAATGCTTGGGAACTCTTCCATTGTTCTGGGAATTCTGGTGAAGTTTAAAAATGCTTTGGAACTCTTCCATTGTTCACAGAAATCTGCTGAAGTTTAAAAAGCTTTGTAACTCTTCCATTGTTCTGGGAATTCTGCTGAAGTTTAAAATTGCTTTGGAACTCTTCCATTGTTCTCGGTATTCTGCTAATGTTTAACAATGCTTTGGAACTCTTCCATTGTTCTCGGAATTCTGCTGAAGTTTAAAAATGCTTTGGAACTCTTCCATTGTTCTGGGTATTCGGCTGAAGTTTAAAAATGCTTTGGAACTCTTCCTATTTTCTGGGATTTCTGCTGAAGTTTAAAATTGCTTTGGAAAATTCCATTGTTCTCAGAATTCCAATGAAGCTTAAAAATGCTTTGGAACTCTTACATTGTTCTCGGAATTCCGCTAATGTTTAACAATGCTTTGGAACTCTTCCATTGTTCTCGGAATTCCGCTGTAGTTTAAAAATGCTTTGGAACTCTTTCATTGTTCTTGGAATTTCACTGAAGTTTAGCCATGCTTTGGAACTCTTCCATTGTTCTCGGAATTCCGCTGAAGTTCAAAAATGCTTTGGAACTCCTCCACTGTTCTCGGAATTCTGCTGAAGTTTAAAAATGCTTTGGAACTCTTCCATTGTTCTGGGAATTCGGCTGAAGTTTAAAAATGCTTTGGAACTCTTCATATGTTCTGGGAGTTCTGCTGAAGTTTAAAATTGCTTTGTTAAATTCCATTGTTCTCAGAATTCCAATGAAGCTTAAAAATGCTTTGGAATTCTTCCATTGTTCTCGGAATTCCGCTAATGTTTAACAATGCTTTGGAACTCTTCCATTGTTCTCGGAATTCCGCTGTAGTTTAAAAAAGCTTTGGAACTCTTTCATTGTTCTTGGAATTCCACTGAAGTTTAGCCATGCTTTGGAACTCTTCCATTGTTCTCGGAATTCCGCTGAAGTTTAAAAATGCTTTGTAACTCTTCCATTGTTCTCGGAATTCTGCTGAAGTTTAAAAAAGCTTTGGAACTCTTCCAATGTTCTCGGAATTCCGCTGATGTTTAATAATGCTTTTGGAACTCTTCCATTGTCCTCGGAATTACACTGATGTTTAATAATGCTTTTGGAACTCTTCCATTGTTCTCGTAATTCTGCTGATGTTTAACAATGCTTTGGAACTCTTCCATTGTTCACGGAAATCTGCTGAAGTTTAAAAAGCTTTGTAACTCTTCCATTGTTCTGGGAATTCTGCTGAAGTTTAAAATTGCTTTGGAACTCTTCCATTGTTCTCGGAATTCTGCTGAAGTTTAAAAAAGCTTTGGAACTCTTTCATGGTTCTTGGAATTCCGCTGGAGTTTAACAATGCTTTGGAACTCTTCCATTGTTCTCGGAGTTCTGTGGAAGTTTAAAAATGCTTTGGAACTCTTCCATTGTTCTCAGAATTCTGCTGAATTTAAAAATGCTTGGAACTCTTCCATTGTTCTCGGAATTCTGCTGAAGTTTAAAAAAGCTTTGGAGCTCTTCCAATGCTCTCGGAATTCCGCTGATGTTTAATAATGCTTTTGGAACTCTTCAATTTTTCTAGGAATTCCGCTGATGTTTAACAATGCTTTGGATCTCTTCCATTGTTCTCGGAATTCTGGTGAAGTTTAAAAATGCTTTGGAACTCTTCCATTATTCACGGAATTTTGCTGAAGTTTAAAAAGCTTTGGAACTCTTCCATTGTTCTGGGATTTCTGCTGAAGTTTAAAATTGCTTTGGAACTCTTCCATTGTCCTCGGAATTACACTGATGTTTAATAATGCTTTTGGAACTCTTACATTGTTCTCGTAATTTCGCTGATGTTTAACAATGCTTGGGAACTCTTCCATTGTTCTGGGAATTCTGGTGAAGTTTAAAAATGCTTTGGAACTCTTCCATTGTTCACAGAAATCTGCTGAAGTTTAAAAAGCTTTGTAACTCTTCCATTGTTCTGGAAATTCTGCTGAAGTTTAAAATTGCTTTGGAACTCTTCCATTGTTCTCTGAATTCCAATGAAGCTTAAAAATGCTTTGGAACTCTTCCATTGTTCTCGGTATTCTGCTAATGTTTAACAATGCTTTGGAACTCTTCCATTGTTTTCGGAATTCCACTGAAGCTTAACCATGCTTTGGAACTCCTCCATTGTTCTCGGAATTCTGCTGAAGTTTAAAAATGCTTTGGAACTCCTCCATTGTTCTCGGAATTCTGCTGAAGTCTAAAAATCCTTTGGAACTCCTCCATTGTTCTCGGAATTCTGCTGAAGTTTAAAAATGCTTTGGAACTCTTCCTATGTTCTGGAAGTTCTGCTGAAGTTTAAAATTGCTTTGGAAAATTCCATTGTTTTCAGAATTCCAATGAAGCTTAAAAATGCTTTGGAACTCTTACATTGTTCTCGGAATTCCGCTAATGTTTAACAATGCTTTGGAACGCTTCCATTGTTCTCGGAATTCCGCTGTAGTTTAAAAATGCTTTGGAACTCTTTCATTGTTCTTGGAATTCCACTGAAGTTTAGCCATGCTTTGGAACTCTTCCATTGTTCTCGGAATTCCGCTGAAGTTTAAAAATGCTTTGGAACTCCTCCACTGTTCTCGGAATTCTGCTGAAGTTTAAAAATGCTTTGGAACTCTTCCATTTTTCTGGGAATTCGGCTGAAGTTTAAAAATGCTTTGGAACTCTTCATATGTTCTGGGAGTTCTGCTGAAGTTTAAAATTGCTTTGGATAATTCCATTGTTCTCAGAATTCCAATGAAGCTTAAAAATGCTTTGGAACTCTTCCATTGTTCTCGGAATTCCGCTAATGTTTAACAATGCTTTGGAACTCTTCCATTGTTCTCGGAATTCCGCTGTAGTTTAAAAAAGCTTTGGAACTCTTCCATTGTTCTGGGAATTCTGCTGAAGTTTAAAATTGCTTTGGAACTCTTCCATTGTTCTCAGAATTCCAATGAAGCTTAAAAATGCTTTGGGACTCTTCCATTGTTCTCGGTATTCTGCTAATGTTTAACAATGCTTTGGAACTCTTCCATTGTTCTCGGAAATCTGCTGAAGCTTAAAAAGCTTTGTAACTCTTCCATTGTTCTGGGAATTCTGCTGAAGTTTAAAATTGCTTTGGAACTCTTCCATTGTTCTCGGAATTCTGCTGAAGTTTAAAAAAGCTTTGGAACTCATTCATGGTTCTTGGAATTCCGCTGGAGTTTAACAATGCTTTGGAACTCTTCCATTGTTCTCGGAATTCTGCTGAAGTTTAAAAAAGCTTTGGAACTCTTTCATGGTTCTTGGAATTCCGCTGAAGTTTAACAATGCTTTGGAACTCTTCCATTGTTCTCGGAATTCCGCTGAAGTTTAAAAAAGCTTTGGAGCTCTTCCAATGTTCTCGGAATTCCGCTGATGTTTAATAATGCTTTTGGAACTCTTCAATTTTTCTAGGAATTCCGCTGATGTTTAACAATGCTTTGGAACTCTTCCATTGTTCACAGAAATCTGCTGAAGTTTAAAAAGCTTTGTAACTCTTCCATTGTTCTGGGAATTCTGCTGAAGTTTAAAATTGCTTTGGAACTCTTTCATTGTTCTCTGAATTCCAATGAAGCTTAAAAATGCTTTGGAACTCTTCCATTGTTCTCGGTATTCTGCTAATGTTTAACAATGCTTTCAAACTCTTCCATTGTTTTCGGAATTCCGCTGAAGCTTAAACATGCTTTGGAACTCCTCCATTGTTCTCGGAATTCTGCTGAAGTTTAAAAATGCTTTGGAACTCCTCCATTGTTCTCGGAATTCTGCTGAAGTTTAAAAATCCTTTGGAACTCCTCCATTGTTCTCGGAATTCTGCTGAAGTTTAAAAATGCTTTGGAACTCTTCCTATGTTCTGGAAGTTTTGCTGAAGTTTAAAATTGCTTTGGAAAATTCCATTGTTTTCAGAATTCCAATGAAGCTTAAAAATGCTTTGGAACTCTTACATTGTTCTCGGAATTCCGCTAATGTTTAACAATGCTTTGGAACTCTTCCATTGTTCTCGGAATTCCGCTGTAGTTTAAAAATGCTTTGGAACTCTTTCATTGTTCTTGGAATTCCACTGAAGTTTAGCCATGCTTTGGAACTCATCCATTGTTCTCGGAATTCTGTTGATGTTTAATAATGTTTTTGGAACTCTTTCATTGTGGTCGGAATTCTGCTGAAGTTTAAAAATGCTTTGGAACTCTTCCATTGTTCTCAGAATTCCGCTGATGTTTATCAAACCTATGGAACTCTTTCATTGTTCTCGGAATTCTGTTGATGTATAGTAATGCTTTTGGAACTCTTCCATTGTTCTCGGATTTCTGCTGATGTTTAATAATGCTTTTTGAACTCTTCCATTGTTCTCGGAATTCCGCTGATGTTTAACAATGCTTTGGAACTCTTCCATTGTTCTCGGAATTCTACTGAAGTTTAAAAATGCTTTGGAACTCTTCCATTGCTCTGGGAATTCTGCTGAAGTTTAAAAATGCTTTCGAACTCTTCCATTGCTCTGGGAATTCTGCTGAAGTTTAAAAATTCTGTGGAACTCTTCCATTGTTCTTGTAATTCCGCTAATGTTTAACTATGCTTTGGAACTCTTCCATTGTTCTCGGAAAAACGCTGATGTTTAACAATGCTTTGGAACTCTTCCATTGTTCTCAGAATTCTGCTGAAGCTTAAAAATGCTTGGAACTCTTCCATTGTTCTCGGAATTCTGCTGAAGTTTAAAAAAGCTTTGGAACTCTTCCAATGTTCTCGGAATTCCGCTGATGGTTAATAATGCTTTTGGAACTCTTCAATTTTTCTAGGAATTCCGCTGATGTTTAACAATGCTTTGGATCTCTTCCATTGTTCTCGGAATTCTGGTGAAGTTTAAAAATGCTTTGGGACTCTTCCATTATTCACGGAATTTTGCTGAAGTTTAAAAAGCTTTGGAACTCTTCCATTGTTCTGGGAATTCTGCTGAAGTTTAAAATTGCTTTGGAACTCTTCCATTGTCCTCGGAATTACACTGATGTTTAATAATGCTTTTGGAACTCTTACATTGTTCTCGTAATTTCGCTGATGTTTAACAATGCTTGGGAACTCTTCCATTGTTCTGGGAATTCTGGTGAAGTTTAAAATTGCTTTGGAACTCTTCCATTGTTCTCAGAATTCCAATGAAGCTTAAAAATGCTTTGGAACTCTTCCATTGTTCTCGGTATTCTGCTAATGTTTAACAATGCTTTGGAACTCTTCCATTGTTCTCGGAATTCCGCTGAAGCTTAACCATGCTTTGGAACTCCTCCATTGTTCTCGGAATTCTGCTGAAGTTTAAAAATGCTTTGGAACTCCTCCATTGTTCTCGGAATTCTGCTGAAGTCTAAAAATGCTTTGGAACTCCTCCATTGTTCTCGGAATTCTGCTGAAGTTTAAAAATGCTTTGGAACTCTTCCATTGTTCTCGGAATTCTGCTGAAGTTTAAAAATGCTTTGGAACTCTTCCTATGTTCTGGAAGTTCTGCTGAAGTTTAAAATTGCTTTGGAAAATTCCATTGTTTTCAGAATTCCAATGAAGCTTAAAAATGCTTTGGAACTCTTACATTGTTCTCGGAATTCCGCTAATGTTTAACAATGCTTTGGAACTCTTCCATTGTTCTCGGAATTCCGCTGTAGTTTAAAAATGCTTTGGAACTCTTTCATTGTTCTTTGAATTCCACTGAAGTTTAGCCATGCTTTGGAACTCTTCCATTGTTCTCGGAATTCCGCTGAAGTTTAAAAATGCTTTGGAACTCCTCCACTGTTCTCGGAATTCTGCTGAAATTTAAAAACGCTTTGGAACTCTTCCATTGTTCTGGGAATTCGGCTGAAGTTTAAAAATGCTTTGGAACTCTTCATATGTTCTGGGAGTTCTGCTGAAGTTTAAAATTGCTTTGGAAAATTCCATTGTTCTCAGAATTCCAATGAAGCTTAAAAATGCTTTGGAACTCTTCCATTGTTCTCGGAATTCCGCTAATGTTTAACAATGCTTTGGAACTCTACCATTGTTCTCGGAATTCCGCTGTAGTTTAAAAAAGCTTTGGAACTCTTTCATTGTTCTTGGAATTCAACTGAAGTTTAGCCATGCTTTGGAACTCTTCCATTGTTCTCGGATTTCCGCTGAAGTTTAAAAATGCTTTGGAACTTTTTCATGGTACTCGGAATTCTGCTGAAGTTTAAAAAAGCTTTTGAACTATTCCATTGTTCTCGGAATTCCGCTAATATTTAACAATGCTTTGGAACTCTTTCATTGTTCTCGGAATTCCGCTGAAGTTTAGCCATGCTTTGGAACTCTTCCATTGATCTCGGAATTCCGCTTAAAGTTTAAAAATGCTTTGGAACTCCTCCACTGTTCTCGGAATTCTGCTGAAGTTTAAAAATGCTTGGGAACTCTTCCATTGTTCTGGGAATTCGGCTGAAGTTTAAAAATGCTTTGGAACTCTTTCTATGTTCTGGGAGTTCTGCTGAAGTTTAAAATTGCTTTGGAAAATTCCATTGTTCTCAGAATTCCAATGAAGCTTAAAAATGCTTTGGAACTCTTACATTGTTCTCGGAATTCCGCTAATGTTTAACAATGCTTTGGAACTCTTCCATTGTTCTCGGAATTCCGCTGTAGTTTAACAATGCTTTGGAACTCTTTCATTGTTCTTGGAATTCCACTGAAGTTTAGCCATGCTTTGGAACTTTTCCATTGTTCTCGAAATTCGGCTGAAGTTTAAAAATGCTTTGGAACTCTTCCATGGTTCTCGGAATTCTGCTGAAGTTTAAAAAAGCTTTTGAACTATTCCTTTGTTCTTGGAATTCCGCTCATATTTAACAATGCTTTGGAACTCTTCCATTGTTCACGGAATTCCGCTGATGTTTAACAATGCTTTGGAACTCTTCCATTGTTCTCGGAATTCTGGTGAAGTTTAAAAATGCTTTGGATCTCTTCCATTGTTCTCGGAATTCCGCTGTAGTTTAAAAAAGCTTTGCAACTCTTTCATTGTTCCCGGAATTCCGCTAAAGCTTAACCATGCTTTGGAAATCTTCCATTGTTCTCGGAATTCCGCTGAAGTTTAAAAATGCTTTGGAACTCCTCCATTGTTCTCGGAATTCTGCTGAAGTTTAAAAATGCTTTGGAACTCTTCCATTGTTCTGGGAATTCGGCTGAAGTTTAAAAATGCTTTGGAACTCTTACTATGTTCTGGGAGTTCTGCTGAAGTTTAAAATTGCTTTGGAAAATTCCATTGTTCTCAGAATTCCAATGAAGCTTAAAATTTCTTTGGAACTCTTCCATTGTTCTCGGAATTCCGCTAATTTTTAACAATGCTTTGGAACTCTTCCATTGTTCTCGGAATTCCGCTGAAGTTTAAAAATGCTTTGGAACTCTTCCATGGTTCTCGGAATTCTGCTGAAGTTAAAAAAACTTTTGAACTATTCCTTTGTTCTCGGAATTCCGCTGATATTTAACAATGCTTTGGAACTCTTCCATTGTTCTCGGAATTCCGCTGATGTTTAATAATGCTTTTGGAACTCATCCATTGTTCTCGTAATTCCACTAATGTTTAACAATGCTTTGGAACTCATCCATTGTTCTCGGAATTCTGTTGATGTTTAATAATGTTTTTGGAACTCTTTCATTGTGGTCGGAATTCTGCTGAACTTTAAAAATGCTTTGGAACTCTTCCATTGTTCTCAGAATTCCGCTGATGTTTATCAAACCTATGGAACTCTTTCATTGTTCTGGGAATTCTGTTGATGTATAGTAATGCTTTTGGAACTCTTCCATTGTTCTCGGATTTCTGCTGATGTTTAACAATGCTTTGGAACTCTTCCATTGTTCTCGGAATTCTGCTGAAGTTTAAAAATGCTTTGGAACTCTTCCATTGCTCTGGGATTTCTGCTGAAGTTTAAAAATGCATTGGAACTCTTCCATTGCTCTGGGAATTCTGCTGAAGTTTAAAAATTCTGTGGAACTCTTCCATTGTTCTTGGAATTCCGCTAATGTTTAACAATGCTTTGGAACTCTTCAATTGTTCTCGGAAAAACGCAGATGTTTAACAATGCTTTGGAACTCTTCCATTGTTCTCGGAATTCCGCTGTAGTTTAAAAATGCTTTGGAAATCTTCCATTGTTTTTGGATTTCCGCTAAAGTATAGCAATGCTTTGGAACTCTTCCATTGTTCTCGGAATTCCGCAAAAGTTTTTAAATGCTTTGGAACTCTTCCATTCTTCTCGGAATTCTGATGAAGTTTAAAAAAGCTTTGGAACTCTTCCATTGTTCTTGCAATTCCGTTGATGTTTAATAATGCTTTTGGAACTCATCCATTGTTCTCGGAATTGTGCTAATGTTTAACAATGATTTGGAACTCTTCCATTGTTCTCGGAATTTCGCTGATGTTTAATAATGCTTTTGGAACTCTTCCATTGTTCTCGGAATTGTGCTAATGTTTAACAATGCTTTGGAACTCTTCCATTGTTCTCAGAATTCTGCTGAAGTTTAAAAATGCTTTGGAACTCTTCCATTGTTCTCAGAATTCCTCTGATGTTTTTCAATCCTATGGAAATCTTCCATTGTTCACCAAATTCCACTGAAGTTTAAAAATGTTTTGGAACTCTTCCAATGTTCTGGAAATTCTGCTGAAGTTTAAAACTGCTTTGGAACTCTTCTATTGTTCTCGGATTTCTTCTGATGTTTAACAATGCTTTGGAACTCTTCCATTGTTCAAGGAATTCCTCTGAAGTTTAAAAATGCTTTTGAACTCTTCCATTGTTCTCGGTATTCCTCTAATGTTTAACAATGCTTTGGAACTCTTCCATTGATCTCGGAATTCCAATGTAGTTTCAAAATTCTTTGGAACGCTTCCATTGTTCTCGGAATTCTGCTGAAGTTTAATAATGCTTTGGAACTCTTCCATTGTTCTCGGAATTCTGCTGAAGTTTAAAAATGCTTGAATCTCTTCCATTATTCTCGGAATTCTGCTGAAGTTTAAAAAAGCTTTGGAACACTTCCATGGTTCTCGGAATTTTGCTGAAGTTTAAAAAAGCTTTTGAACTCTTCCATTGTTCTCGGAATTCCGCTAATATTTAACAATGCTTTGGAACTCTTTCATTGTTCTCGGAATTCCACTGAAGTTTAGCCATGCTTTGGAACTCTTCCATTGTTCTCGGAATTCCGCTGAAGTTTAAAAATGCTTTGGAACTCTTCCATTGTTCTCGGAATTCTGCTGAAGTTTAAAAAAGCTTTGTAACTCTTCCAATGTTCTCGGAATTCCGCTGATGTTTAACAATGCTTTGGATCTCTTCCATTGTTCTCGGAATTCTGGTGAAGTTTAAAAATGCTTTGGAACTCTTCCATTATTCACGGAATTTTGCTGAAGTTGAAAAAGCTTTGGAACTCTTCCATTGTTCTGGGAATTCTGCTGAAGTTTAAAATTGCTTTGGAACTCTTCCATTGTCCTCAGAATTACACTGATGTTTAATAATGCTTTTGGAACTCTTACATTGTTCTCGTAATTTCGCTGATGTTTAACAATGCATGGGAACTCTTCCATTGTTCTGGGAATTCTGCTGAAGTTTAAAATTGCTTTGGAAAATTCCATTGTTTTCAGAATTCCAATGAAGCTTAAAAATGCTTTGGAACTCTTACATTGTTCTTGGAATTCCGCTAATGTTTAACAATGCTTTGGAACTCTTCCATTGTTCTTTGAATTCCGCTGTAGTTTAAAAATGCTTTGGAACTCTTTCATTGTTCTTGGAATTCCACTGAAGTTTAGCCATGCTTTGGAACTCTTCCATTGTTCTCGGAATTCCGCTGAAGTTTAAAAATGCTTTGGAACTCCTCCACTGTTTTCGGAATTCTGCTGAGGTTTAAAAATGCTTTGGAACTCTTCCATTGTTCTGGGTATTCGGCTGAAGTTTAAAAATGCTTTGGAACTCTTCATATGTTCTGGGAGTTCTGCTGAAGTTTAAAATTGCTTTGGAAAATTCCATTGTTCTCAGAATTCCAATGAAGCTTAAAAATGCTTTGGAACTCTTCCATTGTTCTCGGAATTCCGCTAATGTTTAACAATGCTTTGGAACTCTTCCATTGTTCTCGGTATTCCGCTGTAGTTTAAAAAAGCTTTGGAACTCTGTCATTGTTTTTGGAATTCCACTGAAGTTTAGCCATGCTTTGGAACTCTTCCATTGTTCTCGGATTTCCGCTGAAGTTTAAAAATGCTTTGGAACTCTTCCATGGTACTCGGAATTCTGCTGAAGTTTAAAAAAGCTTTTGAACTATTCCATTGTTCTCGGAATTCCACTAATATTTAACAATGCTTTGGAACTCTTTCATTGTTCTCGGAATTCCGCTGAAGTTTAGCCATGCTTTGGAACTCTTCCATTGTTCTCGGAATTCCGCTGAAGTTTAAAAATGCTTTGGAACTCCTCCACTGCTCTCGGAATTCTGCTGAAGTTTAAAAATGCTTTGGAACTCTTACTATGTTCTGGGAGTTCTGCTGAAGTTTAAAATTGCTTTGGAAAATTCCTTTGTTCTCAGAATTCCAATGAAGCTTAAAAATGCTTTGGAACTCTTACATTGTTCTCGGAATTCCGCTAATGTTTAACAATGCTTTGGAACTCTTCCATTGTTCTCGGAATTCCGCTGTAGTTTAAAAATGCTTTGGAACTCTTTCATTGTTCTTGGAATTCCACTGAAGTTTAGCCATGCTTTGGAACTCTTCCATTGTTCTCGGAATTCGGCTGAAGTTTAAAAATGCTTTGGAACTCTTTCATGGTTCTCGGAATTCTGCTGAAGTTTAAAAAAGCTTTTGAACTATTCCTTTGTTCTCGGAATTCCGCTCATATTTAACAATGCTTTGGAACTCTTCCATTGTTCTCGGAATTCCGCTGATGTTTAACAATGCTTTGGAACCTTTCCATTGTTCTCGGAATTCTGGTGAAGTTTAAAAATGCTTTGGATCTCTTCCATTGTTCTCGGAATTCCGCTGATGTTTAACAATGCTTTGGAACTCTTCCATTGTTCTCGGAATTCCGCTGTAGTTTAAAAATGCTTTGCAACTCTTTCATTGTTCTCGGAATTCCGCTAAAGCTTAACCATGCTTTGGAAATCTTCCATTGTTCTCAGAATTCCGCTGAAGTTTAAAAATGCTTTGGAACTCCTCCTTTGTTCTCGGAATTCTGCTGAAGTTTAAAAATGCTTTGGAACTCCTCCATTGTTCTCGGAATTCTGCTGAAGTTTAAAAATGCTTTGGAACTCTTCCATGGTTCTCGGAATTCTGCTGAAGTTTAAAAAAGCTTTTGAAATATTCCTTTGTTCTCGGAATTCCGCTCATATTTAACAATGCTTTGGAACTCTTCCATTGTTCTCGGAATTCCGCTGATGTTTAATAATGCTTTTGGAACTCATCCATTGTTCTCGTAATTCCACTAATGTTTAACAATGCTTTGGAACTCATCCATTGTTCTCGGAATTCTGTTGATGTTTAATAATGTTTTTGGAACTCTTTCATTGTGGTCGGAATTCTGCTGAAGTTTAAAAATGCTTGGAACTCTTCCATGGTTCTCGGAATTCTGCTGAAGTTTAAAAAAGCTTTTGAACTATTCCTTTGTTCTCGGAATTCCGCTCATATTTAACAATGCTTTGGAACTCTTCCATTGTTCTCGGAATTCCGCTGATGTTTAACAATGCTTTGGAACTCTTCCATTGTTCTCGGAATTCTGGTGAAGTTTAAAAATGCTTTGGATCTCTTCCATTGTTCTCGGAATTCCGCTGATGTTTAACAATGCTTTGGAACTCTTCCATTGTTCTCGGAATTCCGCTGTAGTTTAAAAAAGCTTTGCAACTCTTTCATTGTTCTCGGAATTCCGCTAAAGCTTAACCATGCTTTGGAAATCTTCCATTGTTCTCGGAATTCTTCTGAAGTTTAAAAATGCTTTGGAACTCCTCCATTGTTCTCGGAATTCTGCTGAAGTTTAAAAATGCTTTGGAACTCTTCCATTGTTCTGGGAATTCGGCTGAAGTTTAAAAATGCTTTGGAACTCTTACTATGTTCTGGGAGTTCTGCTGAAGTTTAAAATTGCTTTGGAAAATTCCATTGTTCTCAGAATTCCAATGAAGCTTAAAAATTCTTTGGAACTCTTCCATTGTTCTCGGAATTCCGCTAATTTTTAACAATGCTTTGGAACTCCTCCATTGTTCTCGGAATTCTGCTGAAGTTTAAAAATGCTTTGGAACTCCTCCATTGTTCTCGGAATTCTGCTGAAGTTTAAAAATGCTTTGGAACTCTTCCATGGTTCTCGGAATTCTGCTGAAGTTTAAAAAAGCTTTTGAAATATTCCTTTGTTCTCGGAATTCCGCTCATATTTAACAATGCTTTGGAACTCTTCCATTGTTCTCGGAATTCCGCTGATGTTTAATAATGCTTTTGGAACTCATCCATTGTTCTCGTAATTCCACTAATGTTTAACAATGCTTTGGAACTCATCCATTGTTCTCGGAATTCTGTTGATGTTTAATAATGTTTTTGGAACTCTTTCATTGTGGTCGGAATTCTGCTGAAGTTTAAAAATGCTTTGGAACTCTTCCATTGTTCTCAGAATTCCGCTGATGTTTATCAAACCTATGGAACTCTTTCATTGTTCTGGGAATTCTGTTGATGTATAGTAATGCTTTTGGAACTCTTCCATTGTTCTCGGATTTCTGCTGATGTTTAATAACGCTTTTTGAACTCTTCCATTGTTCTCGGAATTCCGCTGATGTTTAACAATGCTTTGGAACTCTTCCATTGTTCTCGGAATTCTGCTGAAGTTTAAAAATGCTTTGGAACTCTTCCATTGCTCTGGGATTTCTGCTGAAGTTTAAAAATGCATTGGAACTCTTCCATTGCTCTGGGAATTCTGCTGAAGTTTAAAAATTCTGTGGAACTCTTCCATTGTTCTTGGAATTCCGCTAATGTTTAACAATGCTTTGGAACTCTTCAATTGTTCTCGGAAAAACGCAGATGTTTAACAATGCTTTGGAACTCTTCCATTGTTCTCGGAATTCCGCTGTAGTTTAAAAATGCTTTGGAAATCTTCCATTGTTTTTGGATTTCCGCTAAAGTATAGCAATGCTTTGGAACTCTTCCATTGTTCTCGGAATTCCGCAAAAGTTTATAAATGCTTTGGAACTCTTCCATTGTTCTCGGATTTCCGCTGAAGTTTAAAAATGCTTTGGAACTTTTTCATGGTACTCGGAATTCTGCTGAAGTTTAAAAAAGCTTTTGAACTATTCCATTGTTCTCGGAATTCCGCTAATATTTAACAATGCTTTGGAACTCTTTCATTGTTCTCGGAATTCCGCTGAAGTTTAGCCATGCTTTGGAACTCTTCCATTGATCTCGAAATTCCGCTTAAAGTTTAAAAATGCTTTGGAATTCCTCCACTGTTCTCGGAATTCTGCTGAAGTTTAAAAATGCTTGGGAACTCTTCCATTGTTTTGGGAATTCGGCTGAAGTTTAAAAATGCTTTGGAACTCTTTCTATGTTCTGGGAGTTCTGCTGAAGTTTAAAATTGCTTTGGAAAATTCCATTGTTCTCAGAATTCCAATGAAGCTTAAAAATGCTTTGGAACTCTTACATTGTTCTCGGAATTCCGCTAATGTTTAAAAATGATTTGGAACTCTTCCATTGTTCTCGGAATTCTGCTGAAGTTTAAAAAAGCTTTGTAACTCTTCCAATGTTCTCGGAATTCCGCTGATGTTTAACAATGCTTTGGATCTCTTCCATTGTTCTCGGAATTCTGGTGAAGTTTAAAAATGCTTTGGAACTCTTCCATTATTCACGGAATTTTGCTGAAGTTGAAAAAGCTTTGGAACTCTTCCATTGTTCTGGGAATTCTGCTGAAGTTTAAAATTGCTTTGGAACTCTTCCATTGTCCTCAGAATTACACTGATGTTTAATAATGCTTTTGGAACTCTTACATTGTTCTCGTAATTTCGCTGATGTTTAACAATGCTTGGGAACTCTTCCATTGTTCTGGTAATTCTGGTGAAGTTTAAAATTTCTTTGGAACTCTTCCATTGTTCTCAGAATTCCAAAGAAGCTTAAAAATGCTTTGGAACTCTTCCATTGTTCTCGGTATTCTGCTAATGTTTAACAATGCTTTGGAACTCTTCCATTGTTCTCGGAATTCCGCTGAAGCTTAACCATGCTTTGGAACTCCTCCATTGTTCTCGGAATTCTGCTGAAGTTTAAAAATGCTTTGGAACTCTTCCTATGTTCTGGAAGTTCTGCTGAAGTTTAAAATTGCTTTGGAAAATTCCATTGTTTTCAGAATTCCAATGAAGCTTAAAAATGCTTTGGAACTCTTACATTGTTCTTGGAATTCCGCTAATGTTTAACAATGCTTTGGAACTCTTCCATTGTTCTCTGAATTCCGCTGTAGTTTAAAAATGCTTTGGAACTCTTTCATTGTTCTTGGAATTCCACTGTAGTTTAGCCATGCTTTGGAACTCTTCCATTGTTCTCGGAATTCCGCTGAAGTTTAAAAATGCTTTGGAACTCCTCCACTGTTCTCGGAATTCTGCTGAAGTTTAAAAATGCTTTGGAACTCTTCCATTGTTCTGGGTATTCGGCTGAAGTTTAAAAATGCTTTGGAACTCTTCACATGTTCTGGGAGTTCTGCTGAAGTTTAAAATTGCTTTGGAAAATTCCATTGTTCTCAGAATTCCAATGAAGCTTAAAAATGCTTTGGAACTCTTCCATTGTTCTCGGAATTCCGCTAATGTTTAACAATGCTTTGGAACTCTTCCATTGTTCTCGGAATTCCGCTGTAGTTTAAAAAAGCTTTGGAACTCTGTCATTGTTTTTGGAATTCCACTGAAGTTTAGCCATGCTTTGGAACTCTTCCATTGTTCTCGGATTTCCGCTGAAGTTTAAAAATGCTTTGGAACTCTTCCATGGTACTCGGAATTCTGCTGAAGTTTAAAAAAGCTTTTGAACTATTCCATTGTTCTCTGAATTCCGCTAATATTTAACAATGCTTTGGAACTCTTTCATTGTTCTTGGAATTCCGCTGAAGTTTAGCCATGCTTTGGAACTCTTCCATTGTTCTCGGAATTCCGCTGAAGTTTAAAAATGCTTTGGAACTCCTCCACTGCTCTCGGAATTCTGCTGAAGTTTAAAAATGCTTTGGAACTCTTACTATGTTCTGGGAGTTCTGCTGAAGTTTAAAATTGCTTTGGAAAATTCCTTTGTTCTCAGAATTCCAATGAAGCTTAAAAATGCTTTGGAACTCTTACATTGTTCTCGGAATTCCGCTAATGTTTAACAATGCTTTGGAACTCTTCCATTGTTCTCGGAATTCCGCTGTAGTTTAAAAATGCTTTGGAACTCTTTCATTGTTCTTGGAATTCCACTGAAGTTTAGCCATGCTTTGGAACTCTTCCATTGTTCTCGGAATTCGGCTGAAGTTTAAAAATGCTTTGGAACTCTTTCATGGTTCTCGGAATTCTGCTGAAGTTTAAAAAAGCTTTTGAACTATTCCTTTGTTCTCGGAATTCCGCTCATATTTAACAATGCTTTGGAACTCTTCCATTGTTCTCGGAATTCCGCTGATGTTTAACAATGCTTTGGAACCTTTCCATTGTTCTCGGAATTCTGGTGAAGTTTAAAAATGCTTTGGATCTCTTCCATTGTTCTCGGAATTCCGCTGATGTTTAACAATGCTTTGGAACTCTTCCATTGTTCTCGGAATTCCGCTGTAGTTTAAAAATGCTTTGCAACTCTTTCATTGTTCTCGGAATTCCGCTAAAGCTTAACCATGCTTTGGAAATCTTCCATTGTTCTCGGAATTCCGCTGAAGTTTAAAAATGCTTTGGAACTCCTCCATTGTACTCGGAATTCTGCTGAAGTTTAAAAATGCTTTGGAACTCCTCCATTGTTCTCGGAATTCTGCTGAAGTTTAAAAATGCTTTGGAACTCTTCCATCGTTCTCGGAATTCTGCTGAAGTTTAAAAAAGCTTTTGAACTATTCCTTTGTTCTCGGAATTCCGCTCATATTTAACAATGCTTTGGAACTCTTCCATTGTTCTCGGAATTCCGCTGTAGTTTAAAAAAGCTTTGCAACTCTTTCATTGTTCTCGGAATTCCGCTAAAGCTTAACCATGCTTTGGAAATCTTCCATTGTTCTCGGAATTCCTCTGAAGTTTAAAAATGCTTTGGAACTCCTCCATTGTTCTCGGAATTCTGCTGAAGTTTAAAAATGCTTTGGAACTCTTCCATTGTTCTGGGAATTCGGATGAAGTTTAAAAATGCTTTGGAACTCTTACTATGTTCTGGGAGTTCTGCTGAAGTTTAAAATTGCTTTGGAAAATTCCATTGTTCTCAGAATTCCAATGAAGCTTAAAAATTCTTTGGAACTCTTCCATTGTTCTCGGAATTCCGCTAATTTTTAACAATGCTTTGGAACTCTTCCATTGTTCTCGGAATTCCGCTGTAGTTTAAAAATGCTTTGGAACTCTTCCATTGTTCTCGGAATTCTGCTGAAGTTTAAAAAAGCTTTGTAACTCTTCCAATGTTCTCGGAATTCCGCTGATGTTTAACAATGCTTTGGATCTCTTCCATTGTTCTCGGAATTCTGGTGAAGTTTAAAAATGCTTTGGAACTCTTCCATTATTCACGGAATTTTGCTGAAGTTGAAAAAGCTTTGGAACTCTTCCATTGTTCTGGGAATTCTGCTGAAGTTTAAAATTGCTTTGGAACTCTTCCATTGTCCTCAGAATTACACTGATGTTTAATAATGCTTTTGGAACTCTTACATTGTTCTCGTAATTTCGCTGATGTTTAACAATGCTTGGGAACTCTTCCATTGTTCTGGGAATTCTGGTGAAGTTTAAAATTTCTTTGGAACTCTTCCATTGTTCTCAGAATTCCTAAGAAGCTTAAAAATGCTTTGGAACTCTTCCATTGTTCTCGGTATTCTGCTAATGTTTAACAATGCTTTGGAACTCTTCCATTGTTCTCGGAATTCCGCTGAAGCTTAACCATGCTTTGGAACTCCTCCATTGTTCTCGGAATTCTGCTGAAGTTTAAAAATGCTTTGGAACTCTTCCTATGTTCTGGAAGTTCTGCTGAAGTTTAAAATTGCTTTGGAAAATTCCATTGTTTTCAGAATTCCAATGAAGCTTAAAAATGCTTTGGAACTCTTACATTGTTCTTGGAATTCCGCTAATGTTTAACAATGCTTTGGAACTCTTCCATTGTTCTCTGAATTCCGCTGTAGTTTAAAAATGCTTTGGAACTCTTTCATTGTTCTTGGAATTCCACTGTAGTTTAGCCATGCTTTGGAACTCTTCCATTGTTCTCGGAATTCCGCTGAAGTTTAAAAATGCTTTGGAACTCCTCCACTGTTCTCGGAATTCTGCTGAAGTTTAAAAATGCTTTGGAACTCTTCCATTGTTCTGGGTATTCGGCTGAAGTTTAAAAATGCTTTGGAACTCTTCATATGTTCTGGGAGTTCTGCTGAAGTTTAAAATTGCTTTGGAAAATTCCATTGTTCTCAGAATTCCAATGAAGCTTAAAAATGCTTTGGAACTCTTCCATTGTTCTCGGAATTCCGCTAATGTTTAACAATGCTTTGGAACTCTTCCATTGTTCTCGGAATTCCGCTGTAGTTTAAAAAAGCTTTGGAACTCTGTCATTGTTTTTGGAATTCCACTGAAGTTTAGCCATGCTTTGGAACTCTTCCATTGTTCTCGGATTTCCGCTGAAGTTTAAAAATGCTTTGGAACTCTTCCATGGTACTCGGAATTCTGCTGAAGTTTAAAAAAGCTTTTGAACTATTCCATTGTTCTCGGAATTCCGCTAATATTTAACAATGCTTTGGAACTCTTTCATTGTTCTCGGAATTCCGCTGAAGTTTAGCCATGCTTTGGAACTCTTCCATTGTTCTCGGAATTCCGCTGAAGTTTAAAAATGCTTTGGAACTCCTCCACTGCTCTCGGAATTCTGCTGAAGTTTAAAAATGCTTTGGAACTCTTACTATGTTCTGGGAGTTCTGCTGAAGTTTAAAATTGCTTTGGAAAATTCCTTTGTTCTCAGAATTCCAATGAAGCTTAAAAATGCTTTGGAACTCTTACATTGTTCTCGGAATTCCGCTAATGTTTAACAATGCTTTGGAACTCTTCCATTGTTCTCGGAATTCCGCTGTAGTTTAAAAATGCTTTGGAACTCTTTCATTGTTCTTGGAATTCCACTGAAGTTTAGCCATGCTTTGGAACTCTTCCATTGTTCTCGGAATTCGGCTGAAGTTTAAAAATGCTTTGGAACTCTTTCATGGTTCTCGGAATTCTGCTGAAGTTTAAAAAAGCTTTTGAACTATTCCTTTGTTCTCGGAATTCCGCTCATATTTAACAATGCTTTGGAACTCTTCCATTGTTCTCGGAATTCCGCTGATGTTTAACAATGCTTTGGAACCTTTCCATTGTTCTCGGAATTCTGGTGAAGTTTAAAAATGCTTTGGATCTCTTCCATTGTTCTCGGAATTCCGCTGATGTTTAACAATGCTTTGGAACTCTTCCATTGTTCTCGGAATTCCGCTGTAGTTTAAAAATGCTTTGCAACTCTTTCATTGTTCTCGGAATTCCGCTAAAGCTTAACCATGCTTTGTAAATCTTCCATTGTTCTCGGAATTCCGCTGAAGTTTAAAAATGCTTTGGAACTCCTCCATTGTACTCGGAATTCTGCTGAAGTTTAAAAATGCTTTGGAACTCCTCCATTGTTCTCGGAATTCTGCTGAAGTTTAAAAATGCTTTGGAACTCTTCCATCGTTCTCGGAATTCTGCTGAAGTTTAAAAAAGCTTTTGAACTATTCCTTTGTTCTCGGAATTCCGCTCATATTTAACAATGCTTTGGAACTCTTCCATTGTTCTCGGAATTCCGCTGATGTTTAACAATGCTTTGGAACTCTTCCATTGTTCTCGGAATTCTGGTGAAGTTTAAAAATGCTTTGGATCTCTTCCATTGTTCTCGGACTTCCGCTGATGTTTAACAATGCTTTGGAACTCTTCCATTGTTCTCGGAATTCCGCTGTAGTTTAAAAAAGCTTTGCAACTCTTTCATTGTTCTCGGAATTCCGCTAAAGCTTAACCATGCTTTGGAAATCTTCCATTGTTCTCGGAATTCCTCTGAAGTTTAAAAATGCTTTGGAACTCCTCCATTGTTCTCGGAATTCTGCTGAAGTTTAAAAATGCTTTGGAACTCTTCCATTGTTCTGGGAATTCGGATGAAGTTTAAAAATGCTTTGGAACTCTTACTATGTTCTGGGAGTTCTGCTGAAGTTTAAAATTGCTTTGGAAAATTCCATTGTTCTCAGAATTCCAATGAAGCTTAAAAATTCTTTGGAACTCTTCCATTGTTCTCGGAATTCCGCTAATTTTTAACAATGCTTTGGAACTCTTCCATTGTTCTCGGAATTCCGCTGTAGTTTAAAAATGCTTTGGAACTCTTCCATTGTTCTCGGAATTCTGCTGAAGTTTAAAAAAGCTTTGTAACTCTTCCAATGTTCTCGGAATTCCGCTGATGTTTAACAATGCTTTGGATCTCTTCCATTGTTCTCGGAATTCTGGTGAAGTTTAAAAATGCTTTGGAACTCTTCCATTATTCACGGAATTTTGCTGAAGTTGAAAAAGCTTTGGAACTCTTCCATTGTTCTGGGAATTCTGCTGAAGTTTAAAATTGCTTTGGAACTCTTCCATTGTCCTCAGAATTACACTGATGTTTAATAATGCTTTTGGAACTCTTACATTGTTCTCGTAATTTCGCTGATGTTTAACAATGCTTGGGAACTCTTCCATTGTTCTGGGAATTCTGGTGAAGTTTAAAATTTCTTTGGAACTCTTCCATTGTTCTCAGAATTCCTAAGAAGCTTAAAAATGCTTTGGAACTCTTCCATTGTTCTCGGTATTCTGCTAATGTTTAACAATGCTTTGGAACTCTTCCATTGTTCTCGGAATTCCGCTGAAGCTTAACCATGCTTTGGAACTCCTCCATTGTTCTCGGAATTCTGCTGAAGTTTAAAAATGCTTTGGAACTCTTCCTATGTTCTGGAAGTTCTGCTGAAGTTTAAAATTGCTTTGGAAAATTCCATTGTTTTCAGAATTCCAATGAAGCTTAAAAATGCTTTGGAACTCTTACATTGTTCTTGGAATTCCGCTAATGTTTAACAATGCTTTGGAACTCTTCCATTGTTCTCTGAATTCCGCTGTAGTTTAAAAATGCTTTGGAACTCTTTCATTGTTCTTGGATTTCCACTGTAGTTTAGCCATGCTTTGGAACTCTTCCATTGTTCTCGGAATTCCGCTGAAGTTTAAAAATGCTTTGGAACTCCTCCACTGTTCTCGGAATTCTGCTGAAGTTTAAAAATGCTTTGGAACTCTTCCATTGTTCTGGGTATTCGGCTGAAGTTTAAAAATGCTTTGGAACTCTTCATATGTTCTGGGAGTTCTGCTGAAGTTTAAAATTGCTTTGGAAAATTCCATTGTTCTCAGAATTCCAATGAAGCTTAAAAATGCTTTGGAACTCTTCCATTGTTCTCGGAATTCCGCTAATGTTTAACAATGCTTTGGAACTCTTCCATTGTTCTCGGAATTCCGCTGTAGTTTAAAAAAGCTTTGGAACTCTGTCATTGTTTTTGGAATTCCACTGAAGTTTAGCCATGCTTTGGAACTCTTCCATTGTTCTCGGATTTCCGCTGAAGTTTAAAAATGCTTTGGAACTCTTCCATGGTACTCGGAATTCTGCTGAAGTTTAAAAAAGCTTTTGAACTATTCCATTGTTCTCGGAATTCCGCTAATATTTAACAATGCTTTGGAACTCTTTCATTGTTCTCGGAATTCCGCTGAAGTTTAGCCATGCTTTGGAACTCTTCCATTGTTCTCGGAATTCCGCTGAAGTTTAAAAATGCTTTGGAACTCCTCCACTGCTCTCGGAATTCTGCTGAAGTTTAAAAATGCTTTGGAACTCTTACTATGTTCTGGGAGTTCTGCTGAAGTTTAAAATTGCTTTGGAAAATTCCTTTGTTCTCAGAATTCCAATGAAGCTTAAAAATGCTTTGGAACTCTTACATTGTTCTCGGAATTCCGCTAATGTTTAACAATGCTTTGGAACTCTTCCATTGTTCTCGGAATTCCGCTGTAGTTTAAAAATGCTTTGGAACTCTTTCATTGTTCTTGGAATTCCACTGAAGTTTAGCCATGCTTTGGAACTCTTCCATTGTTCTCGGAATTCGGCTGAAGTTTAAAAATGCTTTGGAACTCTTTCATGGTTCTCGGAATTCTGCTGAAGTTTAAAAAAGCTTTTGAACTATTCCTTTGTTCTCGGAATTCCGCTCATATTTAACAATGCTTTGGAACTCTTCCATTGTTCTCGGAATTCCGCTGATGTTTAACAATGCTTTGGAACCTTTCCATTGTTCTCGGAATTCTGGTGAAGTTTAAAAATGCTTTGGATCTCTTCCATTGTTCTCGGAATTCCGCTGATGTTTAACAATGCTTTGGAACTCTTCCATTGTTCTCGGAATTCCGCTGTAGTTTAAAAATGCTTTGCAACTCTTTCATTGTTCTCGGAATTCCGCTAAAGCTTAACCATGCTTTGTAAATCTTCCATTGTTCTCGGAATTCCGCTGAAGTTTAAAAATGCTTTGGAACTCCTCCATTGTACTCGGAATTCTGCTGAAGTTTAAAAATGCTTTGGAACTCCTCCATTGTTCTCGGAATTCTGCTGAAGTTTAAAAATGCTTTGGAACTCTTCCATCGTTCTCGGAATTCTGCTGAAGTTTAAAAAAGCTTTTGAACTATTCCTTTGTTCTCGGAATTCCGCTCATATTTAACAATGCTTTGGAACTCTTCCATTGTTCTCGGAATTCCGCTGATGTTTAACAATGCTTTGGAACTCTTCCATTGTTCTCGGAATTCTGGTGAAGTTTAAAAATGCTTTGGATCTCTTCCATTGTTCTCGGACTTCCGCTGATGTTTAACAATGCTTTGGAACTCTTCCATTGTTCTCGGAATTCCGCTGTAGTTTAAAAAAGCTTTGCAACTCTTTCATTGTTCTCGGAATTCCGCTAAAGCTTAACCATGCTTTGGAAATCTTCCATTGTTCTCGGAATTCCTCTGAAGTTTAAAAATGCTTTGGAACTCCTCCATTGTTCTCGGAATTCTGCTGAAGTTTAAAAATGCTTTGGAACTCTTCCATTGTTCTGGGAATTCGGCTGAAGTTTAAAAATGCTTTGGAACTCTTACTATGTTCTGGGAGTTCTGCTGAAGTTTAAAATTGCTTTGGAAAATTCCATTGTTCTCAGAATTCCAATGAAGCTTAAAAATTCTTTGGAACTCTTCCATTGTTCTCGGAATTCCGCTAATTTTTAACAATGCTTTGGAACTCTTCCATTGTTCTCGGAATTCCGCTGTAGTTTAAAAATGCTTTGGAACTCTTTCATTGTTCTTGGAATTCCACTGAAGTTTAGCCATGCTTTGGAACTCTTCCATTGTTCTCGGAATTCCGCTGAAGTTTAAAAATGCTTTGGAACTCTTCCATGGTTCTCGGAATTCTGCTGAAGTTAAAAAAACTTTTGAACTATTCCTTTGTTCTCGGAATTCCGCTCATATTTAACAATGCTTTGGAACTCTTCCATTGTTCTCGGAATTCCGCTGATGTTTAATAATGCTTTTGGAACTCATCCATTGTTCTCGTAATTCCACTAATGTTTAACAATGCTTTGGAACTCATCCATTGTTCTCGGAATTCTGTTGATGTTTAATAATGTTTTTGGAACTCTTTCATTGTGGTCGGAATTCTGCTGAAGTTTAAAAATGCTTTGGAACTCTTCCATTGTTCTCAGAATTCCGCTGATGTTTATCAAACCTATGGAACTCTTTCATTGTTCTGGGAATTCTGTTGATGTATAGTAATGCTTTTGGAACTCTTCCATTGTTCTCGGATTTCTGCTGATGTTTAATAATGCTTTTTGAACTCTTCCATTGTTCTTGGAATTCCGCTGATGTTTAACAATGCTTTGGAACTCTTCCATTGTTCTCGGAATTCTGCTGAAGTTTAAAAATGCTTTGGAACTCTTCCATTGCTCTTGGATTTCTGCTGAAGTATAAAAATGCATTGGAACTCTTCCATTGCTCTGGGAATTCTGCTGAAGTTTAAAAATTCTGTGGAACTCTTCCATTGTTCATGGAATTCCGCTAATGTTTAACAATGCTTTGGAACTCTTCCATTGTTCTCGGAAAAACGCGGATGTTTAACAATGCTTTGGAACTCTTATCATTCTTCTCGGAATTCCGCTGTAGTTTAAAAATGCTTTGGAAATCTTCCATTGTTTTCGGATTTCCGCTAAAGTATAGCAATGCTTTGGAACTCTTCCATTGTTCTCGGAATTCCGCAAAAGTTTATAAATGCTTTGGAACTCCTCCATTGTTCTCGGAATTCTGATGAAGTTTAAAAAAGCTTTGGAACTCTTCCATTGTTCTTGCAATTCCGTTGATGTTTAATAATGCTTTTGGAACTCATCCATTGTTCTAGGAATTGTGCTAATGTTTAACAATGCTTTGGAACTCTTCCATTGTTCTCGGAATTTCGCTGATGTTTAATAATGCTTTTGGAACTCTTCCATTGTTCTCGGAATTGTGCTAATGTTTAACAATGATTTGGAACTCTTCCATTGTTCTCAGAATTCTGCTGAAGTTTAAAAATGCTTTGGAACTCTTCCATTGTTCTCAGAATTCCTCTGATATTTTTCAATCCTATGGAAATCTTCCATTGTTCACCAAATTTCACTGAAGTTTAAAAATGTTTTGGAACTCTTCCAATGTTCTGGAAATTCTGCTGAAGTTTAAAAATGCTTTGGAACTCTTCTATTGTTCTCGGATTTCTTCTGATGTTTAACAATGCTTTGGAACTCTTCCATTGTTCAAGGAATTCCTCTGAAGTTTAAAAATGCTTTTGAACTCTTTCATTGTTCTCGGTATTCCTCTAATGTTTAACAATGCTTTGGAACTCTTCCATTGATCTCGGAATTCCAATGTAGTTTCAAAATGCTTTGGAACGCTTCCATTGTTCTCGGAATTCTGCTGAAGTTTAATAATGCTTTGGAACTCTTCCATTGTTCTGATAATTCTGTGGAAGTTTAAAAATGCTTTGGAACTCTTCCATTGTTCTCGGAATTCTGCTGAAGTTTAAAAATGCTTGAATCTCTTCCATTGTTCTCGGAATTCTGCTGAAGTTTAAAAAAGCTTTGGAACACTTCTATGGTTCTCGGAATTCTGCTGAAGTTTAAAAAAGCTTTTGAACTCTTCCATTGTTCTCGGAATTCCGCTAATATTTAACAATGCTTTGGAACTCTTCCATTGTTCTGGGAATTCTGTGGAAGTTTAAAAATGCTTTGGAACTCTTCCATTGTTCTCTGAATTCTGCTGAAGTTTAAAAATGCTTGAATCTCTTCCATTGTTCTCGGAATTCTGCTGAAGTTTAAAAAAGCTTTGGAACACTTCTATGGTTCTCGGAATTCTGTGAAGTTTAAAAAAGCTTTTGAACTCTTCCATTGTTCTCGGAATTCCGCTAATATTTAACAATGCTTTGGAACTCTTTCATTGTTCTGGGAATTCCACTGAAGTTTAGCCATGCTTTGGAACTCTTCCATTGTTCTCGGACTTCCGCTGAAGTTTAAAAATGCTTTGGAACTCTTCCATTGTTCTCGGAATTCTGCTGAAGTTTAAAAAAGCTTTGTAACTCTTCCAATCTTCTCGGAATTCCGCTGATGTTTAACAATGCTTTGGATCTCTTCCATTGTTCTCGGAATTCTGGTGAAGTTTAAAAATGCTTTGGAACTCTTCCATTATTCACGGAATTTTGCTGAAGTTTAAAAAGCTTTGGAACTCTTCCATTGTTCTGGGAATTCTGCTGAAGTTTAAAATTGCTTTGGAACTCTTCCATTGTCCTCAGAATTACACTGATGTTTAATAATGCTTTTGGAACTCTTACATTGTTCTCGTAATTTCGCTGATGTTTAACAATGCTTGGGAACTCTTCCATTGTTCTGGGAATTCTGGTGAAGTTTAAAATTGCTTTGGAACTCTTCCATTGTTCTCAGAATTCCAAAGAAGCTTAAAAATGCTTTGGAACTCTTCCATTGTTCTCGGTATTCTGCTAATGCTTAACAATGCTTTGGAACTCTTCCATTGTTCTCGGAATTCCGCTGAAGCTTAACCATGCTTTGGAACTCCTCCATTGTTCTCGGAATTCTGCTGAAGTTTAAAAATGCTTTGGAACTCCTCCATTGTACTCGGAATTCTGCTGAAGTTTAAAAATGCTTTGGAACTCCTCCATTGTTCTCGGAATTCTGCTGAAGTTTAAAAATGCTTTGGAACTCTTCCTATGTTCTGGAAGTTCTGCTGAAGTTTAAAATTGCTTTGGAAAATTCCATTGTTTTCAGAATTCCAATGAAGCTTAAAAATGCTTTGGAACTCTTACATTGTTCATGGAATTCCGCTAATGTTTAACAATGCTTTGGAACTCTTCCATTGTTCTCTGAATTCCGCTGTAGTTTAAAAATGCTTTGGAACTCTTTCATTGTTCTTGGTATTCCACTGAAGTTTAGCCATGCTTTGGAACTCTTCCATTGTTCTCGGAATTCCGCTGAAGTTTAAAAATGCTTTGGAACTCCTCCACTGTTCTCGGAATTCTGCTGAAGTTTAAAAATGCTTTGGAACTCTTCCATTGTTCTGGGTATGCGGCTGAAGTTTAAAAATGCTTTGGAACTCTTCATATGTTCTGGGAGTTCTGCTGAAGTTTAAAATTGCTTTGGAAAATTCCATTGTTCTCAGAATTCCAATGAAGCTTAAAAATGCTTTGGAACTCTTCCATTGTTCTCGGAATTCCGCTAATGTTTAACAATGCTTTGGAACTCTTCCATTGTTCTCGGAATTCCGCTGTAGTTTAAAAAAGCTTTGGAACTCTTTCATTGTTCTTGGAATTCCACTGAAGTTTAGCCATGCTTTGGAACTCTTCCATTGTTCTCGGATTTCCGCTGAAGTTTAAAAATGCTTTGGAACTCTTCCATGGTACTCGGAATTCTGCTGAAGTTTAAAAAAGCTTTTGAACTATTCCATTGTTCTCGGAATTCCGCTAATATTTAACAATGCTTTGGAACTCTTTCATTGTTCTCGGAATTCCGCTGAAGTTTATCCATGCTTTGGAACTCTTCCATTGTTCTCGGAATTCCGCTGAAGTTTAAAAATGCTTTGGAACTCCTCCACTGCTCTCGGAATTCTGCTGAAGTTTAACAATGCTTTGGAACTCTTCCATTGTTCTCGGAATTCCGCTGTAGTTTAAAAATGCTTTGCAACTCTTTCATTGTTCTCGGAATTCCGCTAAAGCTTAACCATGCTTTGGAAATCTTCCGATGTTCTCGGAATTCCGCTGAAGTTTAAAAATGCTTTGGAACTCCTCCATTGTTCTCGGAATTCTGCTGAAGTTTAAAAATGCGTTGGAACTCTTCCATTGTTCTGGGAATTCGGCTGAAGTTTAAAAATGCTTTGGAACTCTTACTATGTTCTGGGAGTTCTGCTGAAGTTTAAAATTGCTTTGGAAAATTCCACTGTTCTCAGAATTCCAATGAAGCTTAAAAATTCTTTGGAACTCTTCCATTGTTCTCGGAATTCCGCTAATTTTTAACAATGCTTTGGAACTCTTCCATTGTTCTCGGAATTCCGCTGTAGTTTAAAAATGCTTTGGAACTCTTCCATTGTTCTCGGAATTCTGCTGAAGTTTAAAAAAGCTTTGTAACTCTTCCAATGTTCTCGGAATTCCGCTGATGTTTAACAATGCTTTGGATCTCTTCCATTGTTCTCGGAATTCTGGTGAAGTTTAAAAATGCTTTGGAACTCTTCCATTATTCACGGAATTTTGCTGAAGTTGAAAAAGCTTTGGAACTCTTCCATTGTTCTGGGAATTCTGCTGAAGTTTAAAATTGCTTTGGAACTCTTCCATTGTCCTCAGAATTACACTGATGTTTAATAATGCTTTTGGAACTCTTACATTGTTCTCGTAATTTCGCTGATGTTTAACAATGCTTGGGAACTCTTCCATTGTTCTGGGAATTCTGGTGAAGTTTAAAATTTCTTTGGAACTCTTCCATTGTTCTCAGAATTCCAAAGAAGCTTAAAAATGCTTTGGAACTCTTCCATTGTTCTCGGAATTCCGCTGAAGCTTAACCATGCTTTGGAACTCCTCCATTGTTCTCGGAATTCTGCTGAAGTTTAAAAATGCTTTGGAACTCTTCCTATGTTCTGGAAGTTCTGCTGAAGTTTAAAATTGCTTTGGAAAATTCCATTGTTTTCAGAATTCCAATGAAGCTTAAAAATGCTTTGGAACTCTTACATTGTTCTTGGAATTCCGCTAATGTTTAACAATGCTTTGGAACTCTTCCATTGTTCTCTGAATTCCGCTGTAGTTTAAAAATGCTTTGGAACTCTTTCATTGTTCTTGGAATTCCACTGTAGTTTAGCCATGCTTTGGAACTCTTCCATTGTTCTCGGAATTCCGCTGAAGTTTAAAAATGCTTTGGAACTCCTCCACTGTTCTCGGAATTCTGCTGAAGTTTAAAAATGCTTTGGAACTCTTCCATTGTTCTGGGTATTCGGCTGAAGTTTAAAAATGCTTTGGAACTCTTCATATGTTCTGGGAGTTCTGCTGAAGTTTAAAATTGCTTTGGAAAATTCCATTGTTCTCAGAATTCCAATGAAGCTTAAAAATGCTTTGGAACTCTTCCATTGTTCTCGGAATTCCGCTAATGTTTAACAATGCTTTGGAACTCTTCCATTGTTCTCGGAATTCCGCTGTAGTTTAAAAAAGCTTTGGAACTCTGTCATTGTTTTTGGAATTCCACTGAAGTTTAGCCATGCTTTGGAACTCTTCCATTGTTCTCGGATTTCCGCTGAAGTTTAAAAATGCTTTGGAACTCTTCCATGGTACTCGGAATTCTGCTGAAGTTTAAAAAAGCTTTTGAACTATTCCATTGTTCTCGGAATTCCGCTAATATTTAACAATGCTTTGGAACTCTTTCATTGTTCTCGGAATTCCGCTGAAGTTTAGCCATGCTTTGGAACTCTTCCATTGTTCTCGGAATTCCGCTGAAGTTTAAAAATGCTTTGGAACTCCTCCACTGCTCTCGGAATTCTGCTGAAGTTTAAAAATGCTTTGGAACTCTTACTATGTTCTGGGAGTTCTGCTGAAGTTTAAAATTGCTTTGGAAAATTCCTTTGTTCTCAGAATTCCAATGAAGCTTAAAAATGCTTTGGAACTCTTACATTGTTCTCGGAATTCCGCTAATGTTTAACAATGCTTTGGAACTCTTCCATTGTTCTCGGAATTCCGCTGTAGTTTAAAAATGCTTTGGAACTCTTTCATTGTTCTTGGAATTCCACTGAAGTTTAGCCATGCTTTGGAACTCTTCCATTGTTCTCGGAATTCGGCTGAAGTTTAAAAATGCTTTGGAACTCTTTCATGGTTCTCGGAATTCTGCTGAAGTTTAAAAAAGCTTTTGAACTATTCCTTTGTTCTCGGAATTCCGCTCATATTTAACAATGCTTTGGAACTCTTCCATTGTTCTCGGAATTCCGCTGATGTTTAACAATGCTTTGGAACCTTTCCATTGTTCTCGGAATTCTGGTGAAGTTTAAAAATGCTTTGGATCTCTTCCATTGTTCTCGGAATTCCGCTGATGTTTAACAATGCTTTGGAACTCTTCCATTGTTCTCTGAATTCCGCTGTAGTTTAAAAATGCTTTGCAACTCTTTCATTGTTCTCGGAATTCCGCTAAAGCTTAACCATGCTTTGGAAATCTTCCATTGTTCTCGGAATTCCGCTGAAGTTTAAAAATGCTTTGGAACTCCTCCATTGTACTCGGAATTCTGCTGAAGTTTAAAAATGCTTTGGAACTCCTCCATTGTTCTCGGAATTCTGCTGAAGTTTAAAAATGCTTTGGAACTCTTCCATCGTTCTCGGAATTCTGCTGAAGTTTAAAAAAGCTTTTGAACTATTCCTTTGTTCTCGGAATTCCGCTCATATTTAACAATGCTTTGGAACTCTTCCATTGTTCTCGGAATTCCGCTGATGTTTAACAATGCTTTGGAACTCTTCCATTGTTCTCGGAATTCTGGTGAAGTTTAAAAATGCTTTGGATCTCTTCCATTGTTCTCGGACTTCCGCTGATGTTTAACAATGCTTTGGAACTCTTCCATTGTTCTCGGAATTCCGCTGTAGTTTAAAAAAGCTTTGCAACTCTTTCATTGTTCTCGGAATTCCGCTAAAGCTTAACCATGCTTTGGAAATCTTCCATTGTTCTCGGAATTCCTCTGAAGTTTAAAAATGCTTTGGAACTCTTCCATTGTTCTGGGAATTCGGCTGAAGTTTAAAAATGCTTTGGAACTCTTACTATGTTCTGGGAGTTCTGCTGAAGTTTAAAATTGCTTTGGAAAATTCCATTGTTCTCAGAATTCCAATGAAGCTTAAAAATTCTTTGGAACTCTTCCATTGTTCTCGGAATTCCGCTAATTTTTAACAATGCTTTGGAACTCTTCCATTGTTCTCGGAATTCCGCTGTAGTTTAAAAATGCTTTGGAACTCTTTCATTGTTCTTGGAATTCCACTGAAGTTTAGCCATGCTTTGGAACTCTTCCATTGTTCTCGGAATTCCGCTGAAGTTTAAAAATGCTTTGGAACTCTTCCATGGTTCTCGGAATTCTGCTGAAGTTAAAAAAACTTTTGAACTATTCCTTTGTTCTCGGAATTCCGCTCATATTTAACAATGCTTTGGAACTCTTCCATTGTTCTCGGAATTCCGCTGATGTTTAATAATGCTTTTGGAACTCATCCATTGTTCTCGTAATTCCACTAATGTTTAACAATGCTTTGGAACTCATCCATTGTTCTCGGAATTCTGTTGATGTTTAATAATGTTTTTGGAACTCTTTCATTGTGGTCGGAATTCTGCTGAAGTTTAAAAATGCTTTGGAACTCTTCCATTGTTCTCAGAATTCCGCTGATGTTTATCAAACCTATGGAACTCTTTCATTGTTCTGGGAATTCTGTTGATGTATAGTAATGCTTTTGGAACTCTTCCATTGTTCTCGGATTTCTGCTGATGTTTAATAATGCTTTTTGAACTCTTCCATTGTTCTTGGAATTCCGCTGATGTTTAACAATGCTTTGGAACTCTTCCATTGTTCTCGGAATTCTGCTGAAGTTTAAAAATGCTTTGGAACTCTTCCATTGCTCTTGGATTTCTGCTGAAGTATAAAAATGCATTGGAACTCTTCCATTGCTCTGGGAATTCTGCTGAAGTTTAAAAATTCTGTGGAACTCTTCCATTGTTCATGGAATTCCGCTAATGTTTAACAATGCTTTGGAACTCTTCCATTGTTCTCGGAAAAACGCGGATGTTTAACAATGCTTTGGAACTCTTATCATTCTTCTCGGAATTCCGCTGTAGTTTAAAAATGCTTTGGAAATCTTCCATTGTTTTCGGATTTCCGCTAAAGTATAGCAATGCTTTGGAACTCTTCCATTGTTCTCGGAATTCCGCAAAAGTTTATAAATGCTTTGGAACTCCTCCATTGTTCTCGGAATTCTGATGAAGTTTAAAAAAGCTTTGGAACTCTTCCATTGTTCTTGCAATTCCGTTGATGTTTAATAATGCTTTTGGAACTCATCCATTGTTCTAGGAATTGTGCTAATGTTTAACAATGCTTTGGAACTCTTCCATTGTTCTCGGAATTTCGCTGATGTTTAATAATGCTTTTGGAACTCTTCCATTGTTCTCGGAATTGTGCTAATGTTTAACAATGATTTGGAACTCTTCCATTGTTCTCAGAATTCTGCTGAAGTTTAAAAATGCTTTGGAACTCTTCCATTGTTCTCAGAATTCCTCTGATATTTTTCAATCCTATGGAAATCTTCCATTGTTCACCAAATTTCACTGAAGTTTAAAAATGTTTTGGAACTCTTCCAATGTTCTGGAAATTCTGCTGAAGTTTAAAAATGCTTTGGAACTCTTCTATTGTTCTCGGATTTCTTCTGATGTTTAACAATGCTTTGGAACTCTTCCATTGTTCAAGGAATTCCTCTGAAGTTTAAAAATGCTTTTGAACTCTTTCATTGTTCTCGGTATTCCTCTAATGTTTAACAATGCTTTGGAACTCTTCCATTGATCTCGGAATTCCAATGTAGTTTCAAAATGCTTTGGAACGCTTCCATTGTTCTCGGAATTCTGCTGAAGTTTAATAATGCTTTGGAACTCTTCCATTGTTCTGGGAATTCTGTGGAAGTTTAAAAATGCTTTGGAACTCTTCCATTGTTCTCGGAATTCTGCTGAAGTTTAAAAATGCTTGAATCTCTTCCATTGTTCTCGGAATTCTGCTGAAGTTTAAAAAAGCTTTGGAACACTTCTATGGTTCTCGGAATTCTGCTGAAGTTTAAAAAAGCTTTTGAACTCTTCCATTGTTCTCGGAATTCCGCTAATATTTAACAATGCTTTGGAACTCTTCCATTGTTCTGGGAATTCTGTGGAAGTTTAAAAATGCTTTGGAACTCTTCCATTGTTCTCTGAATTCTGCTGAAGTTTAAAAATGCTTGAATCTCTTCCATTGTTCTCGGAATTCTGCTGAAGTTTAAAAAAGCTTTGGAACACTTCTATGGTTCTCGGAATTCTGTGAAGTTTAAAAAAGCTTTTGAACTCTTCCATTGTTCTCGGAATTCCGCTAATATTTAACAATGCTTTGGAACTCTTTCATTGTTCTGGGAATTCCACTGAAGTTTAGCCATGCTTTGGAACTCTTCCATTGTTCTCGGACTTCCGCTGAAGTTTAAAAATGCTTTGGAACTCTTCCATTGTTCTCGGAATTCTGCTGAAGTTTAAAAAAGCTTTGTAACTCTTCCAATCTTCTCGGAATTCCGCTGATGTTTAACAATGCTTTGGATCTCTTCCATTGTTCTCGGAATTCTGGTGAAGTTTAAAAATGCTTTGGAACTCTTCCATTATTCACGGAATTTTGCTGAAGTTTAAAAAGCTTTGGAACTCTTCCATTGTTCTGGGAATTCTGCTGAAGTTTAAAATTGCTTTGGAACTCTTCCATTGTCCTCAGAATTACACTGATGTTTAATAATGCTTTTGGAACTCTTACATTGTTCTCGTAATTTCGCTGATGTTTAACAATGCTTGGGAACTCTTCCATTGTTCTGGGAATTCTGGTGAAGTTTAAAATTGCTTTGGAACTCTTCCATTGTTCTCAGAATTCCAAAGAAGCTTAAAAATGCTTTGGAACTCTTCCATTGTTCTCGGTATTCTGCTAATGTTTAACAATGCTTTGGAACTCTTCCATTGTTCTCGGAATTCCGCTGAAGCTTAACCATGCTTTGGAACTCCTCCATTGTTCTCGGAATTCTGCTGAAGTTTAAAAATGCTTTGGAACTCCTCCATTGTACTCGGAATTCTGCTGAAGTTTAAAAATGCTTTGGAACTCCTCCATTGTTCTCGGAATTCTGCTGAAGTTTAAAAATGCTTTGGAACTCTTCCTATGTTCTGGAAGTTCTGCTGAAGTTTAAAATTGCTTTGGAAAATTCCATTGTTTTCAGAATTCCAATGAAGCTTAAAAATGCTTTGGAACTCTTACATTGTTCATGGAATTCCGCTAATGTTTAACAATGCTTTGGAACTCTTCCATTGTTCTCTGAATTCCGCTGTAGTTTAAAAATGCTTTGGAACTCTTTCATTGTTCTTGGTATTCCACTGAAGTTTAGCCATGCTTTGGAACTCTTCCATTGTTCTCGGAATTCCGCTGAAGTTTAAAAATGCTTTGGAACTCCTCCACTGTTCTCGGAATTCTGCTGAAGTTTAAAAATGCTTTGGAACTCTTCCATTGTTCTGGGTATGCGGCTGAAGTTTAAAAATGCTTTGGAACTCTTCATATGTTCTGGGAGTTCTGCTGAAGTTTAAAATTGCTTTGGAAAATTCCATTGTTCTCAGAATTCCAATGAAGCTTAAAAATGCTTTGGAACTCTTCCATTGTTCTCGGAATTCCGCTAATGTTTAACAATGCTTTGGAACTCTTCCATTGTTCTCGGAATTCCGCTGTAGTTTAAAAAAGCTTTGGAACTCTTTCATTGTTCTTGGAATTCCACTGAAGTTTAGCCATGCTTTGGAACTCTTCCATTGTTCTCGGATTTCCGCTGAAGTTTAAAAATGCTTTGGAACTCTTCCATGGTACTCGGAATTCTGCTGAAGTTTAAAAAAGCTTTTGAACTATTCCATTGTTCTCGGAATTCCGCTAATATTTAACAATGCTTTGGAACTCTTTCATTGTTCTCGGAATTCCGCTGAAGTTTATCCATGCTTTGGAACTCTTCCATTGTTCTCGGAATTCCGCTGAAGTTTAAAAATGCTTTGGAACTCCTCCACTGCTCTCGGAATTCTGCTGAAGTTTAACAATGCTTTGGAACTCTTCCATTGTTCTCGGAATTCCGCTGTAGTTTAAAAATGCTTTGCAACTCTTTCATTGTTCTCGGAATTCCGCTAAAGCTTAACCATGCTTTGGAAATCTTCCGATGTTCTCGGAATTCCGCTGAAGTTTAAAAATGCTTTGGAACTCCTCCATTGTTCTCGGAATTCTGCTGAAGTTTAAAAATGCTTTGGAACTCTTCCATTGTTCTGGGAATTCGGCTGAAGTTTAAAAATGCTTTGGAACTCTTACTATGTTCTGGGAGTTCTGCTGAAGTTTAAAATTGCTTTGGAAAATTCCACTGTTCTCAGAATTCCAATGAAGCTTAAAAATTCTTTGGAACTCTTCCATTGTTCTCGGAATTCCGATAATTTTTAACAATGCTTTGGAACTCTTCCATTGTTTTCGGAATTCCGCTGTAGTTTAAAAATGCTTTGGAACTCTTTCATTGTTCTTGGAATTCCACTGAAGTTTAGCCATTCTTTGGAACTCTTCCATTGTTCTCGGAATTCCGCTGAAGTTTAAAAATGCTTTGGAACTTTTCCATGGTTCTCGGAATTCTGCTGAAGTTAAAAAAACTTTTGAACTATTCCTTTGTTCTCGGAATTCCGCTCATATTTAACAATGCTTTGGAACTCTTCCATTGTTCTTGGAATTCCGCAAAAGTTTATAAATGCTTTGGAACTCTTCCATTGTTCTCGGAATTCTGATGAAGTTTAAAAAAGCTTTGGAACTCTTCCATTGTTCTTGCAATTCCATTGATGTTTAATAATGCTTTTGGAACTCATCCATTGTTCTCGGAATTGTGCTAATGTTTAACAATGCTTTGGAACTCTTCCATTGTTCTCGGAATTTCGCTGATGTTTAATAATGCTTTTGGAACTCTTCCATTGTTCTCGGAATTGTGCTAATGTTTAACAATGCTTTGGAACTTTTCCATTGTTCTCAGAATTCTGCTGAAGTTTAAAAATGCTTTGGAACTCTTCCATTGTTCTCAGAATTCCTCTGATGTTTTTCAATCCTATGGAAATCTTCCATTGTTCACCAAATTCCACTGAAGTTTAAAAATGTTTTGGAACTCTTCCAATGTTCTGGAAATTCTGCTGAAGTTTAAAAATGCTTTGGAACTCTTCTATTGTTCTCGGATTTCTTCTGATGTTTAACAATGCTTTGGAACTCTTCCATTGTTCAAGGAATTCCTCTGAAGTTTAAAAATGCTTTTAACTCTTCCATTGTTCTCGGTATTCCTCTAATGTTTAACAATGCTTTGGAACTCTTCCATTGATCTCGGAATTCCAATGTAGTTTCAAAATGCTTTGGAACGCTTCCATTGTTCTCGGAATTCTGCTGAAGTTTAACAATGCTTTGGAACTCTTCCATTGTTCTGGGAATTCTGTGGAAGTTTAAAAATGCTTTGGAACTCTTCCATTGTTCTCGGAATTCTGCTGAAGTTTAAAAATGCTTTGGAACTCTTCCATTGTCCTCAGAATTACACTGATGTTTAATAATGCTTTTGGAACTCTTACATTGTTCTCGTAATTTCGCTGATGTTTAACAATGCTTGGGAACTCTTCCATTGTTCTGGGAATTCTGGTGAAGTTTAAAATTTCTTTGGAACTCTTCCATTGTTCTCAGAATTCCAAAGAAGCTTAAAAATGCTTTGGAACTCTTCCATTGTTCTCGGTATTCTGCTAATGTTTAACAATGCTTTGGAACTCTTCCATTGTTCTCGGAATTCCGCTGAAGCTTAACCATGCTTTGGAACTCCTCCATTGTTCTCGGAATTCTGCTGAAGTTTAAAAATGCTTTGGAACTCTTCCTATGTTCTGGAAGTTCTGCTGAAGTTTAAAATTGCTTTGGAAAATTCCATTGTTTTCAGAATTCCAATGAAGCTTAAAAATGCTTTGGAACTCTTACATTGTTCTTGGAATTCCGCTAATGTTTAACAATGCTTTGGAACTCTTCCATTGTTCTCTGAATTCCGCTGTAGTTTAAAAATGCTTTGGAACTCTTTCATTGTTCTTGGAATTCCACTGTAGTTTAGCCATGCTTTGGAACTCTTCCATTGTTCTCGGAATTCCGCTGAAGTTTAAAAATGCTTTGGAACTCCTCCACTGTTCTCGGAATTCTGCTGAAGTTTAAAAATGCTTTGGAACTCTTCCATTGTTCTGGGTATTCGGCTGAAGTTTAAAAATGCTTTGGAACTCTTCATATGTTCTGGGAGTTCTGCTGAAGTTTAAAATTGCTTTGGAAAATTCCATTGTTCTCAGAATTCCAATGAAGCTTAAAAATGCTTTGGAACTCTTCCATTGTTCTCGGAATTCCGCTAATGTTTAACAATGCTTTGGAACTCTTCCATTGTTCTCGGAATTCCGCTGTAGTTTAAAAAAGCTTTGGAACTCTGTCATTGTTTTTGGAATTCCACTGAAGTTTAGCCATGCTTTGGAACTCTTCCATTGTTCTCGGATTTCCGCTGAAGTTTAAAAATGCTTTGGAACTCTTCCATGGTACTCGGAATTCTGCTGAAGTTTAAAAAAGCTTTTGAACTATTCCATTGTTCTCGGAATTCCGCTAATATTTAACAATGCTTTGGAACTCTTTCATTGTTCTCGGAATTCCGCTGAAGTTTAGCCATGCTTTGGAACTCTTCCATTGTTCTCGGAATTCCGCTGAAGTTTAAAAATGCTTTGGAACTCCTCCACTGCTCTCGGAATTCTGCTGAAGTTTAAAAATGCTTTGGAACTCTTACTATGTTCTGGGAGTTCTGCTGAAGTTTAAAATTGCTTTGGAAAATTCCTTTGTTCTCAGAATTCCAATGAAGCTTAAAAATGCTTTGGAACTCTTACATTGTTCTCGGAATTCCGCTAATGTTTAACAATGCTTTGGAACTCTTCCATTGTTCTCGGAATTCGGCTGAAGTTTAAAAATGCTTTGGAACTCTTTCATGGTTCTCGGAATTCTGCTGAAGTTTAAAAAAGCTTTTGAACTATTCCTTTGTTCTCGGAATTCCGCTCATATTTAACAATGCTTTGGAACTCTTCCATTGTTCTCGGAATTCCGCTGATGTTTAACAATGCTTTGGAACCTTTCCATTGTTCTTGGAATTCTGGTGAAGTTTAAAAATGCTTTGGATCTCTTCCATTGTTCTCGGAATTCCGCTGATGTTTAACAATGCTTTGGAACTCTTCCATTGTTCTCGGAATTCCGCTGTAGTTTAAAAATGCTTTGCAACTCTTTCATTGTTCTCGGAATTCCGCTAAAGCTTAACCATGCTTTGGAAATCTTCCATTGTTCTCGGAATTCCGCTGAAGTTTAAAAATGCTTTGGAACTCCTCCATTGTACTCGGAATTCTGCTGAAGTTTAAAAATGCTTTGGAACTCCTCCATTGTTCTCGGAATTCTGCTGAAGTTTAAAAATGCTTTGGAACTCTTCCATCGTTCTCGGAATTCTGCTGAAGTTTAAAAAAGCTTTTGAACTATTCCTTTGTTCTCGGAATTCCGCTCATATTTAACAATGCTTTGGAACTCTTCCATTGTTCTCGGAATTCCGCTGATGTTTAACAATGCTTTGGAACTCTTCCATTGTTCTCGGAATTCTGGTGAAGTTTAAAAATGCTTTGGATCTCTTCCATTGTTCTCGGACTTCCGCTGATGTTTAACAATGCTTTGGAACTCTTCCATTGTTCTCGGAATTCCGCTGTAGTTTAAAAAAGCTTTGCAACTCTTTCATTGTTCTCGGAATTCCGCTAAAGCTTAACCATGCTTTGGAAATCTTCCATTGTTCTCGGAATTCCTCTGAAGTTTAAAAATGCTTTGGAACTCCTCCATTGTTCTCGGAATTCTGCTGAAGTTTAAAAATGCTTTGGAACTCTTCCATTGTTCTGGGAATTCGGCTGAAGTTTAAAAATGCTTTGGAACTCTTACTATGTTCTGGGAGTTCTGCTGAAGTTTAAAATTGCTTTGGAAAATTCCATTGTTCTCAGAATTCCAATGAAGCTTAAAAATTCTTTGGAACTCTTCCATTGTTCTCGGAATTCCGCTAATTTTTAACAATGCTTTGGAACTCTTCCATTGTTCTCGGAATTCCGCTGTAGTTTAAAAATGCTTTGGAACTCTTTCATTGTTCTTGGAATTCCACTGAAGTTTAGCCATGCTTTGGAACTCTTCCATTGTTCTCGGAATTCCGCTGAAGTTTAAAAATGCTTTGGAACTCTTCCATGGTTCTCGGAATTCTGCTGAAGTTAAAAAAACTTTTGAACTATTCCTTTGTTCTCGGAATTCCGCTCATATTTAACAATGCTTTGGAACTCTTCCATTGTTCTCGGAATTCCGCTGATGTTTAATAATGCTTTTGGAACTCATCCATTGTTCTCGTAATTCCACTAATGTTTAACAATGCTTTGGAACTCATCCATTGTTCTCGGAATTCTGTTGATGTTTAATAATGTTTTTGGAACTCTTTCATTGTGGTCGGAATTCTGCTGAAGTTTAAAAATGCTTTGGAACTCTTCCATTGTTCTCAGAATTCCGCTGATGTTTATCAAACCTATGGAACTCTTTCATTGTTCTGGGAATTCTGTTGATGTATAGTAATGCTTTTGGAACTCTTCCATTGTTCTCGGATTTCTGCTGATGTTTAATAATGCTTTTTGAACTCTTCCATTGTTCTTGGAATTCCGCTGATGTTTAACAATGCTTTGGAACTCTTCCATTGTTCTCGGAATTCTGCTGAAGTTTAAAAATGCTTTGGAACTCTTCCATTGCTCTTGGATTTCTGCTGAAGTATAAAAATGCATTGGAACTCTTCCATTGCTCTGGGAATTCTGCTGAAGTTTAAAAATTCTGTGGAACTCTTCCATTGTTCATGGAATTCCGCTAATGTTTAACAATGCTTTGGAACTCTTCCATTGTTCTCGGAAAAACGCGGATGTTTAACAATGCTTTGGAACTCTTATCATTCTTCTCGGAATTCCGCTGTAGTTTAAAAATGCTTTGGAAATCTTCCATTGTTTTCGGATTTCCGCTAAAGTATAGCAATGCTTTGGAACTCTTCCATTGTTCTCGGAATTCCGCAAAAGTTTATAAATGCTTTGGAACTCCTCCATTGTTCTCGGAATTCTGATGAAGTTTAAAAAAGCTTTGGAACTCTTCCATTGTTCTTGCAATTCCGTTGATGTTTAATAATGCTTTTGGAACTCATCCATTGTTCTAGGAATTGTGCTAATGTTTAACAATGCTTTGGAACTCTTCCATTGTTCTCGGAATTTCGCTGATGTTTAATAATGCTTTTGGAACTCTTCCATTGTTCTCGGAATTGTGCTAATGTTTAACAATGATTTGGAACTCTTCCATTGTTCTCAGAATTCTGCTGAAGTTTAAAAATGCTTTGGAACTCTTCCATTGTTCTCAGAATTCCTCTGATATTTTTCAATCCTATGGAAATCTTCCATTGTTCACCAAATTTCACTGAAGTTTAAAAATGTTTTGGAACTCTTCCAATGTTCTGGAAATTCTGCTGAAGTTTAAAAATGCTTTGGAACTCTTCTATTGTTCTCGGATTTCTTCTGATGTTTAACAATGCTTTGGAACTCTTCCATTGTTCAAGGAATTCCTCTGAAGTTTAAAAATGCTTTTGAACTCTTTCATTGTTCTCGGTATTCCTCTAATGTTTAACAATGCTTTGGAACTCTTCCATTGATCTCGGAATTCCAATGTAGTTTCAAAATGCTTTGGAACGCTTCCATTGTTCTCGGAATTCTGCTGAAGTTTAATAATGCTTTGGAACTCTTCCATTGTTCTGGGAATTCTGTGGAAGTTTAAAAATGCTTTGGAACTCTTCCATTGTTCTCGGAATTCTGCTGAAGTTTAAAAATGCTTGAATCTCTTCCATTGTTCTCGGAATTCTGCTGAAGTTTAAAAAAGCTTTGGAACACTTCTATGGTTCTCGGAATTCTGCTGAAGTTTAAAAAAGCTTTTGAACTCTTCCATTGTTCTCGGAATTCCGCTAATATTTAACAATGCTTTGGAACTCTTCCATTGTTCTGGGAATTCTGTGGAAGTTTAAAAATGCTTTGGAACTCTTCCATTGTTCTCTGAATTCTGCTGAAGTTTAAAAATGCTTGAATCTCTTCCATTGTTCTCGGAATTCTGCTGAAGTTTAAAAAAGCTTTGGAACACTTCTATGGTTCTCGGAATTCTGTGAAGTTTAAAAAAGCTTTTGAACTCTTCCATTGTTCTCGGAATTCCGCTAATATTTAACAATGCTTTGGAACTCTTTCATTGTTCTGGGAATTCCACTGAAGTTTAGCCATGCTTTGGAACTCTTCCATTGTTCTCGGACTTCCGCTGAAGTTTAAAAATGCTTTGGAACTCTTCCATTGTTCTCGGAATTCTGCTGAAGTTTAAAAAAGCTTTGTAACTCTTCCAATCTTCTCGGAATTCCGCTGATGTTTAACAATGCTTTGGATCTCTTCCATTGTTCTCGGAATTCTGGTGAAGTTTAAAAATGCTTTGGAACTCTTCCATTATTCACGGAATTTTGCTGAAGTTTAAAAAGCTTTGGAACTCTTCCATTGTTCTGGGAATTCTGCTGAAGTTTAAAATTGCTTTGGAACTCTTCCATTGTCCTCAGAATTACACTGATGTTTAATAATGCTTTTGGAACTCTTACATTGTTCTCGTAATTTCGCTGATGTTTAACAATGCTTGGGAACTCTTCCATTGTTCTGGGAATTCTGGTGAAGTTTAAAATTGCTTTGGAACTCTTCCATTGTTCTCAGAATTCCAAAGAAGCTTAAAAATGCTTTGGAACTCTTCCATTGTTCTCGGTATTCTGCTAATGTTTAACAATGCTTTGGAACTCTTCCATTGTTCTCGGAATTCCGCTGAAGCTTAACCATGCTTTGGAACTCCTCCATTGTTCTCGGAATTCTGCTGAAGTTTAAAAATGCTTTGGAACTCCTCCATTGTACTCGGAATTCTGCTGAAGTTTAAAAATGCTTTGGAACTCCTCCATTGTTCTCGGAATTCTGCTGAAGTTTAAAAATGCTTTGGAACTCTTCCTATGTTCTGGAAGTTCTGCTGAAGTTTAAAATTGCTTTGGAAAATTCCATTGTTTTCAGAATTCCAATGAAGCTTAAAAATGCTTTGGAACTCTTACATTGTTCATGGAATTCCGCTAATGTTTAACAATGCTTTGGAACTCTTCCATTGTTCTCTGAATTCCGCTGTAGTTTAAAAATGCTTTGGAACTCTTTCATTGTTCTTGGTATTCCACTGAAGTTTAGCCATGCTTTGGAACTCTTCCATTGTTCTCGGAATTCCGCTGAAGTTTAAAAATGCTTTGGAACTCCTCCACTGTTCTCGGAATTCTGCTGAAGTTTAAAAATGCTTTGGAACTCTTCCATTGTTCTGGGTATGCGGCTGAAGTTTAAAAATGCTTTGGAACTCTTCATATGTTCTGGGAGTTCTGCTGAAGTTTAAAATTGCTTTGGAAAATTCCATTGTTCTCAGAATTCCAATGAAGCTTAAAAATGCTTTGGAACTCTTCCATTGTTCTCGGAATTCCGCTAATGTTTAACAATGCTTTGGAACTCTTCCATTGTTCTCGGAATTCCGCTGTAGTTTAAAAAAGCTTTGGAACTCTTTCATTGTTCTTGGAATTCCACTGAAGTTTAGCCATGCTTTGGAACTCTTCCATTGTTCTCGGATTTCCGCTGAAGTTTAAAAATGCTTTGGAACTCTTCCATGGTACTCGGAATTCTGCTGAAGTTTAAAAAAGCTTTTGAACTATTCCATTGTTCTCGGAATTCCGCTAATATTTAACAATGCTTTGGAACTCTTTCATTGTTCTCGGAATTCCGCTGAAGTTTATCCATGCTTTGGAACTCTTCCATTGTTCTCGGAATTCCGCTGAAGTTTAAAAATGCTTTGGAACTCCTCCACTGCTCTCGGAATTCTGCTGAAGTTTAACAATGCTTTGGAACTCTTCCATTGTTCTCGGAATTCCGCTGTAGTTTAAAAATGCTTTGCAACTCTTTCATTGTTCTCGGAATTCCGCTAAAGCTTAACCATGCTTTGGAAATCTTCCGATGTTCTCGGAATTCCGCTGAAGTTTAAAAATGCTTTGGAACTCCTCCATTGTTCTCGGAATTCTGCTGAAGTTTAAAAATGCTTTGGAACTCTTCCATTGTTCTGGGAATTCGGCTGAAGTTTAAAAATGCTTTGGAACTCTTACTATGTTCTGGGAGTTCTGCTGAAGTTTAAAATTGCTTTGGAAAATTCCACTGTTCTCAGAATTCCAATGAAGCTTAAAAATTCTTTGGAACTCTTCCATTGTTCTCGGAATTCCGCTAATTTTTAACAATGCTTTGGAACTCTTCCATTGTTTTCGGAATTCCGCTGTAGTTTAAAAATGCTTTGGAACTCTTTCATTGTTCTTGGAATTCCACTGAAGTTTAGCCATTCTTTGGAACTCTTCCATTGTTCTCGGAATTCCGCTGAAGTTTAAAAATGCTTTGGAACTTTTCCATGGTTCTCGGAATTCTGCTGAAGTTAAAAAAACTTTTGAACTATTCCTTTGTTCTCGGAATTCCGCTCATATTTAACAATGCTTTGGAACTCTTCCATTGTTCTTGGAATTCCGCAAAAGTTTATAAATGCTTTGGAACTCTTCCATTGTTCTCGGAATTCTGATGAAGTTTAAAAAAGCTTTGGAACTCTTCCATTGTTCTTGCAATTCCATTGATGTTTAATAATGCTTTTGGAACTCATCCATTGTTCTCGGAATTGTGCTAATGTTTAACAATGCTTTGGAACTCTTCCATTGTTCTCGGAATTTCGCTGATGTTTAATAATGCTTTTGGAACTCTTCCATTGTTCTCGGAATTGTGCTAATGTTTAACAATGCTTTGGAACTTTTCCATTGTTCTCAGAATTCTGCTGAAGTTTAAAAATGCTTTGGAACTCTTCCATTGTTCTCAGAATTCCTCTGATGTTTTTCAATCCTATGGAAATCTTCCATTGTTCACCAAATTCCACTGAAGTTTAAAAATGTTTTGGAACTCTTCCAATGTTCTGGAAATTCTGCTGAAGTTTAAAAATGCTTTGGAACTCTTCTATTGTTCTCGGATTTCTTCTGATGTTTAACAATGCTTTGGAACTCTTCCATTGTTCAAGGAATTCCTCTGAAGTTTAAAAATGCTTTTAACTCTTCCATTGTTCTCGGTATTCCTCTAATGTTTAACAATGCTTTGGAACTCTTCCATTGATCTCGGAATTCCAATGTAGTTTCAAAATGCTTTGGAACGCTTCCATTGTTCTCGGAATTCTGCTGAAGTTTAACAATGCTTTGGAACTCTTCCATTGTTCTGGGAATTCTGTGGAAGTTTAAAAATGCTTTGGAACTCTTCCATTGTTCTCGGAATTCTGCTGAAGTTTAAAAATGCTTGGATCTCTTCCATTGTTGTCGGAATTCTGCTGAAGTTTAAAAAAGCTTTGGAACACTTCCATGGTTCTCGGAATTCTGCTGAAGTTTAAAAAAGCTTTTGAACTCTTCCATTGTTCTCGGAATTCCGCTAATATTTAACAATGCTTTGGAACTCTTTCATTGTTCTCGGAATTCCACTGAAGTTTAGCCATGCTTTGGAACTTTTCCATTGTTCTCGGAATTCCGCTGAAGTTTAAAAATGCTTTGGAACTCTTCCATTGTTCTCGGAATTCTGCTGAAGTTTAAAAAAGCTTTGTAACTCTTCCAATGGTCTCGGAATTCCGCTGATGTTTAACAATGCTTTGGATCTCTTCCATTGTTCTCGGAATTCTGGTGAAGTTTGAAAATGCTTTGGAACTCTTCCATTATTCACGGAATTTTGCTGAAGTTTAAAAAGCTTTGGAACTCTTCCATTGTTCTGGGAATTCTGCTGAAGTTTAAAATTGCTTTGGAACTCTTCCATTGTCCTCGGAATTACACTGATGTTTAATAATGCTTTTGGAACTCTTACATTGTTCTCGTAATTTCGCTGATGTTTAACAATGCTTAGGAACTATTCAATTGTTCTGGGAATTTTGGTGAAGTTTAAAATTGCTTTGGAACTCTTCCATTGTTCTCAGAATTCCAATGAAGCTTAAAAATGCTTTGGAACTCTTCCATTGTTCTCGGTATTCTGCTAATGTTTAAAAATGCTTTGGAACTCTTCCATTGTTCTCGGAATTCCGCTGAAGCTTATCCATGCTTTGGAACTCCTCCATTGTTCTCGGAATTCTGCTGAAGTTTAAAAATGCTTTGGAACTCCTCCATTGTACTCGGAATTCTGCTGAAGTTTAAAAATGCTTTGGAACTATTCCTATGTTCTGGAAGTTCTGCTGAAGTTTAAAATTGCTTTGGAAAGTTCCATTGTTTTCAGAATTCCAATGAAGCTTAAAAATGCTTTGGAACTCTTACATTGTTCTCGGAATTCCGCTAATGTTTAACAATGCTTTGGAACTCTTCCATTGTTCTCGGAATTCCGCTGTAGTTTAAAAATGCTTTGGAACTCTTTCATTGTTCTTGGAATTCCACTGAAGTTTAGCCATGCTTTGGAACTCTTCCATTGTTCTCGGAATTCCGCTGAAGTTTAGAAATGCTTTGGAACTCCTCCACTGTTCTCGGAATTCTGCTGAAGTTTAAAAATGCTTTGGAACTCTTCCATTGTTCTGGGAATTCGGCTGAAGTTTAAAAATGCTTTGGAACTCTTCATATGTTCTGGGAGTTCTGCTGAAGTTTAAAATTGCTTTGGAAAATTCCATTGTTCTCAGAATTCCAATGAAGCTTAAAAATGCTTTGGAACTCTTCCATTGTTCTCGGAATTCCGCTAATGTTTAACAATGCTTTGGAACTCTTCCATTGTTCTCGGAATTCCGCTGTAGTTTAAAAAAGCTTTGGAACTCCTTCATTGTTCTTGGAATTCCACTGAAGTTTAGCCATGCTTTGGAACTCTTCCATTGTTCTCGGATTTCCGATTAAGTTTAAAAATGCTTTGGAACTCTTCCATGGTACTCGGAATTCTGCTGAAGTTTAAAAAGGCTTTTGAACTATTCCATTGTTCTCGGAATTCCGCTAATATTTAACAATGCTTTGGAACTCTTTCATTGTTCTCGGAATTCCGCTGAAGTTTAGCCATGCTTTGGAACTCTTCCATTGTTCTCGGAATTCCGCTGAAGTTTAAAAATGCTTTGGAACTCCTCCACTGCTCTCGGAATTCTGCTGAAGTTTAAAAATGCATTGGAACTCTTACTATGTTCTGGGAGTTCTGCTGAAGTTTAAAATTGCTTTGGAAAATTCCTTTGTTCTCAGAATTCCAATGAAGCTTAAAAATGCTTTGGAACTCTTACATTGTTCTCGGAATTCCGCTAATGTTTAACAATGCTTTGGAACTCTTCCATTGTTCTCGGAATTCCGCTGTAGTTTAAAAATGCTTTGGAACTCTTTCATTGTTCTTGGAATTCCACTGAAGTTTAGCCATGCTTTGGAACTCTTCCATTGTTCTCGGAATTCGGCTGAAGTTTAAAAATGCTTTGGAACTCTTCCATGGTTCTCGGAATTCTGCTGAAGTTTAAAAAAGCTTTTGAACTATTCCTTTGTTCTCGGAATTCCGCTCATATTTAACAATGCTTTGGAACTCTTCCATTGTTCTCGGAATTCCGCTGATGTTTATCAATGCTTTGGAACTCTTCCATTGTTCTCGGAATTCTGGTGAAGTTTAAAAATGCTTTGGATCTCTTCCATTGTTCTCGGAATTCCGCTGATGTTTAACAATGCTTTGGAACTCTTCCATTGTTCTCGGAATTCCGCTGTAGTTTAAAAATGCTTTGCAACTCTTTCATTGTTCTCGGAATTCCGCTAAAGCTTAACCATGCTTTGGAAATCTTCCATTGTTCTCGGAATTCCGCTGAAGTTTAAAAATGCTTTGGAACTCCTCCATTGTTCTCGGAATTCTGCTGAAGTTTAAAAATGCTTTGGAACTCTTCCATTGTTCTGGGAATTCGGCTGAAGTTTAAAAATGCTTTGGAACTCTTACTATGTTCTGGGAGTTCTGCTGAAGTTTAAAATTGCTTTGGAAAATTCCACTGTTCTCAGAATTCCAATGAAGCTTAAAAATTCTTTGGAACTCTTCCATTGTTCTCGGAATTCCGCTAATTTTTAACAATGCTTTGGAACTCTTCCATTGTTCTCGGAATTCCGCTGTAGTTTAAAAATGCTTTGGAACTCTTTCATTGTTCTAGGAATTCCACTGAAGTTTAGCCATGCTTTGGAACTCTTCCATTGTTCTCGGAATTCCGCTGAAGTTTAAAAATGCTTTGGAACTCTTCCATGGTTCTCGGAATTCTGCTGAAGTTAATAAAACTTTTGAACTATTCCTTTGTTCTCGGAATTCCGCTCATATTTAACAATGCTTTGGAACTCTTCCATTGTTCTCGGAATTCCGCTGATGTTTAATAATGCTTTTGGAACTCATCCATTGTTCTCGGAATTCGACTAATGTTTAACAATGCTTTGGAACTCATCCATTGTTCTCGGAATTCTGTTGATGTTTAATAATGTTTTTGGAACTCTTTCATTGTGGTCGGAATTCTGCTGAAGTTTAAAAATGCTTTGGATCTCTTCCATTGTTCTCAGAATTCCGCTAATGTTTATCAAACCTATGGAACTCTTTCATTGTTCTCGGAATTCTGTTGATGTATAGTAATGCTTTTGGAACTCTTCCATTGTTCTCGGATTTCTGCAGATGTTTAATAATGCTTTTTGAACTCTTCCAATGTTCTCGGAATTCCGCAGATGTTTAACAATGCTTTGGAACTCTTCCATTGTTCTCAGAATTCCGCTGATGTTTATCAAACCTATGGAACTCTTTCATTGTTCTCGGAATTCTGTTGATGTATAGTAATGCTTTTGGAACTCTTCCATTGTTCTCGGATTTCTGCAGATGTTTAATAATGCTTTTTGAACTCTTCCAATGTTCTCGGAATTCCGCAGATGTTTAACAATGCTTTGGAACTCTTCCATTGTTCTCGGAATTCTGCTGAAGTTTAAAAATGCTTTGGATCTCTTCCATTGCTCTGGGAATTCTGCTGAAGTTTAAAAATGCTTTGGAACTCTTCCATTGCTCTGGGAATTCTGCTGAAGTTTAAAAATTCTGTGGAACTCTTCCATTGTTTTTCGAATTCCGCTAATGTTTAACAATGCTTTGGAACTCTTCCATTGTTCTCGGAAAAACGCTGTTGTTTAACAATGCTTTGGAACTCTTCCATTGTTCTCGGAATTCCGCTGTAGTTTAAAAATGCTTTGGAAATCTTCCATTGTTTTCGGATTTCCGCTAAAGTATAGCAATGCTTTGGAACTCTTCCATTGTTCTCGGAATTCCGCAAAAGTTTATAAATGCTTTGGAACTCTTCCATTGTTCTCGGAATTCTGATGAAGTTTAAAAAAGCGTTGGAACTCTTCCATTGTTCTTGCAATTCCGTTGATGTTTAATAATGCTTTTGGAACTAATCCATTGTTCTCGGAATTGTGTTAATGTTTAACAATGCTTTGGAACTCTTCCATTGTTCTCGGAATTCCGCTGAAGTTTAAAAATGCTTTGGAACTCCTCCATTGTTCTCGGAATTCTGCTGAAGTTTAAAAATGCTTTGGAACTCCTCCATTGTTCTCGGAATTCTGCTGAAGTTTAAAAATGCTTTGGAACTCCTCCATTGTTCTCGGAATTCTGCTGAAGTTTAAAAATGCTTGAATCTCTTCCATTGTTCTAGGAATTCTGCTGAAGTTTAAAAAAGCTTTGGAACACTTCCATGGTTCTCGGAATTCTGCTGAAGTTTAAAAAAGCTTTTGAACTCATCCATTGTTCTCGGAATTCCGCTAATATTTAACAATGCTTTGGAACTCTTTCATTGCTCTCGGAATTCCACTGAAGTTTAGCCATGCTTTGGAACTCTTCCATTGTTCTCGGAATTCCGCTGAAGTTTAAAAATGCTTTGGAACTCTTCCATTGTTCTCGGATTTCTGCTGAAGTTTAAAAAAGCTTTGTAACTCTTCCAATGTTCTCGGAATTCCGCTGATGTTTAACAATGCTTTGGATCTCTTCCATTGTTCTCGGAATTCTGGTGAAGTTTAAAAATGCTTTGGAACTCTTCCATTATTCACGGAATTTTGCTGAAGTTTAAAAAGCTTTGGAACTCTTCCATTGTTCTGGGAATTCTGCTGAAGTTTAAAATTGCTTTGGAACTCTTCCATTGTCCTCAGAATTACACTGATGTTTAATATTGCTTTTGGAACTCTTACATTGTTCTCGTAATTTCGCTGATGTTTAACAATGCTTGGGAACTCTTCCATTGTTCTGGGAATTCTGGTGAAGTTTAAAATTGCTTTGGAACTCTTCCATTGTTCTCAGAATTCCAAAGAAGCTTAAAAATGCTTTGGAACTCTTCCATTGTTCTCGGTATTCTGCTAATGTTTAACAATGCTTTGGAACTCTTCCATTGTTCTCGGAATTCCGCTGAAGCTTAACCATGCTTTGGAACTCCTCCATTGTTCTCGGAATTCTGCTGAAGTTTAAAAATGCTTTGGAACTCCTCCATTGTACTCGGAATTCTGCTGAAGTTTAAAAATGCTTTGGAACTCTTCCTATGTTCTGGAAGTTCTGCTGAAGTTTAAAATTGCTTTGGAAAATTCCATTGTTTTCAGAATTCCAATGAAGCTTAAAAATGCTTTGGAACTCTTACATTGTTCTTGGAATTCCGCTAATGTTTAACAATGCTTTGGAACTCTTCCATTGTTCTCTGAATTTCGCTGTAGTTTAAAAATGCTTTGGAACTCTTTCATTGTTCTTGGAATTCCACTGAAGTTTAGCCATGCTTTGGAACTCTTCCATTGTTCTCGGAATTCCGCTGCAGTTTAAAAATGCTTTGGAACTCCTCCACTGTTCTCGGAATTCTGCTGAAGTTTAAAAATGCTTTGGAACTCTTCCATTGTTCTGGGTATTCGGCTGAAGTTTAAAAATGCTTTGGAACTCTTCATATGTTCTGGGAGTTCTGCTGAAGTTTAAAATTGCTTTGGAAAATTCCATTGTTCTCAGAATTCCAATGAAGCTTAAAAATGCTTTGGAACTCTTCCATTGTTCTCGGAATTCCGCTAATGTTTAACAATGCTTTGGAACTCTTCCATTGTTCTCGGAATTCCGCTGTAGTTTAAAAAAGCTTTGGAACTCTTTCATTGTTCTTGGAATTCCACTGAAGTTTAGCCATGCTTTGTAACTCTTCCATTGTTCTCGGATTTCCGCTGAAGTTTAAAAATGCTTTGGAACTCTTCCATGGTACTCGGAATTCTGCTGAAGTTTAAAAAAGCTTTTGAACTATTCCATTGTTCTCGGAATTCTGCTAATATTTAACAATGCTTTGGAACTCTTTCATTGTTCTCGGAATTCCGCTGAAGTTTAGCCATGCTTTGGAACTCTTCCATTGTTCTCGGAATTCCGCTGAAGTTTAAAAATGCTTTGGAACTCCTCCACTGCTCTCGGAATTCTGCTGAAGTTTAAAAATGCATTGGAACTCTTACTATGTTCTGGGAGTTCTGCTGAAGTTTAAAATTGCTTTGGAAAATTCCTTTGTTCTCAGAATTCCAATGAAGCTTAAAAATGCTTTGGAACTCTTACATTGTTCTCGGAATTCCGCTAATGTTTAACAATGCTTTGGAACTCTTCCATTGTTCTCGGAATTCCGCTGTAGTTTAAAAATGCTTTGGAACTCTTTCATTGTTCTTGGAATTCCACTGAAGTTTAGCCATGCTTTGGAACTCTTCCATTGTTCTCGGAATTCGGCTGAAGTTTAAAAATGCTTTGGAACTCTTCCATGGTTCTCGGAATTCTGCTGAAGTTTAAAAAAGCTTTTGAACTATTCCTTTGTTCTCGGAATTCCGCTCATATTTAACAATGCTTTGGAACTCTTCCATTGTTCTCGGAATTCCGCTGATGTTTATCAATGCTTTGGAACTCTTCCATTGTTCTCGGAATTCTGGTGAAGTTTAAAAATGCTTTGGATCTCTTCCATTGTTCTCGGAATTCCGCTGATGTTTAACAATGCTTTGGATCTCTTCCATTGTTCTCGGAATTCCGCTGTAGTTTAAAAATGCTTTGCAACTCTTTCATTGTTCTCGGAATTCCGCTAAAGCTTAACCATGCTTTGGAAATCTTCCATTGTTCTCGGAATTCCGCTGAAGTTTAAAAATGCTTTGGAACTCCTCCATTGTTCTCGGAATTCTGCTGAAGTTTAAAAATGCTTTGGAACTCTTCCATTGTTCTGGGAATTCGGCTGAAGTTTAAAAATGCTTTGGAACTCTTACTATGTTCTGGGAGTTCTGCTGAAGTTTAAAATTGCTTTGGAAAATTCCACTGTTCTCAGAATTCCAATGAAGCTTAAAAATTCTTTGGAACTCTTCCATTGTTCTCGGAATTCCGCTAATTTTTAACAATGCTTTGGAACTCTTCCATTGTTCTCGGAATTCCGCTGTAGTTTAAAAATGCTTTGGAACTCTTTCATTGTTCTAGGAATTCCACTGAAGTTTAGCCATGCTTTGGAACTCTTCCATTGTTCTCGGAATTCCGCTGAAGTTTAAAAATGCTTTGGAACTCTTCCATGGTTCTCGGAATTCTGCTGAAGTTAATAAAACTTTTGAACTATTCCTTTGTTCTCGGAATTCCGCTCATATTTAACAATGCTTTGGAACTCTTCCATTGTTCTCGGAATTCCGCTGATGTTTAATAATGCTTTTGGAACTCATCCATTGTTCTCGGAATTCGACTAATGTTTAACAATGCTTTGGAACTCATCCATTGTTCTCGGAATTCTGTTGATGTTTAATAATGTTTTTGGAACTCTTTCATTGTGGTCGGAATTCTGCTGAAGTTTAAAAATGCTTTGGATCTCTTCCATTGTTCTCAGAATTCCGCTAATGTTTATCAAACCTATGGAACTCTTTCATTGTTCTCGGAATTCTGTTGATGTATAGTAATGCTTTTGGAACTCTTCCATTGTTCTCGGATTTCTGCAGATGTTTAATAATGCTTTTTGAACTCTTCCAATGTTCTCGGAATTCCGCAGATGTTTAACAATGCTTTGGAACTCTTCCATTGTTCTCAGAATTCCGCTGATGTTTATCAAACCTATGGAACTCTTTCATTGTTCTCGGAATTCTGTTGATGTATAGTAATGCTTTTGGAACTCTTCCATTGTTCTCGGATTTCTGCAGATGTTTAATAATGCTTTTTGAACTCTTCCAATGTTCTCGGAATTCCGCAGATGTTTAACAATGCTTTGGAACTCTTCCATTGTTCTCGGAATTCTGCTGAAGTTTAAAAATGCTTTGGATCTCTTCCATTGCTCTGGGAATTCTGCTGAAGTTTAAAAATGCTTTGGAACTCTTCCATTGCTCTGGGAATTCTGCTGAAGTTTAAAAATTCTGTGGAACTCTTCCATTGTTTTTCGAATTCCGCTAATGTTTAACAATGCTTTGGAACTCTTCCATTGTTCTCGGAAAAACGCTGTTGTTTAACAATGCTTTGGAACTCTTCCATTGTTCTCGGAATTCCGCTGTAGTTTAAAAATGCTTTGGAAATCTTCCATTGTTTTCGGATTTCCGCTAAAGTATAGCAATGCTTTGGAACTCTTCCATTGTTCTCGGAATTCCGCAAAAGTTTATAAATGCTTTGGAACTCTTCCATTGTTCTCGGAATTCTGATGAAGTTTAAAAAAGCGTTGGAACTCTTCCATTGTTCTTGCAATTCCGTTGATGTTTAATAATGCTTTTGGAACTAATCCATTGTTCTCGGAATTGTGTTAATGTTTAACAATGCTTTGGAACTCTTCCATTGTTCTCGGAATTCCGCTGAAGTTTAAAAATGCTTTGGAACTCCTCCATTGTTCTCGGAATTCTGCTGAAGTTTAAAAATGCTTTGGAACTCCTCCATTGTTCTCGGAATTCTGCTGAAGTTTAAAAATGCTTGAATCTCTTCCATTGTTCTAGGAATTCTGCTGAAGTTTAAAAAAGCTTTGGAACACTTCCATGGTTCTCGGAATTCTGCTGAAGTTTAAAAAAGCTTTTGAACTCATCCATTGTTCTCGGAATTCCGCTAATATTTAACAATGCTTTGGAACTCTTTCATTGCTCTCGGAATTCCACTGAAGTTTAGCCATGCTTTGGAACTCTTCCATTGTTCTCGGAATTCCGCTGAAGTTTAAAAATGCTTTGGAACTCTTCCATTGTTCTCGGATTTCTGCTGAAGTTTAAAAAAGCTTTGTAACTCTTCCAATGTTCTCGGAATTCCGCTGATGTTTAACAATGCTTTGGATCTCTTCCATTGTTCTCGGAATTCTGGTGAAGTTTAAAAATGCTTTGGAACTCTTCCATTATTCACGGAATTTTGCTGAAGTTTAAAAAGCTTTGGAACTCTTCCATTGTTCTGGGAATTCTGCTGAAGTTTAAAATTGCTTTGGAACTCTTCCATTGTCCTCAGAATTACACTGATGTTTAATATTGCTTTTGGAACTCTTACATTGTTCTCGTAATTTCGCTGATGTTTAACAATGCTTGGGAACTCTTCCATTGTTCTGGGAATTCTGGTGAAGTTTAAAATTGCTTTGGAACTCTTCCATTGTTCTCAGAATTCCAAAGAAGCTTAAAAATGCTTTGGAACTCTTCCATTGTTCTCGGTATTCTGCTAATGTTTAACAATGCTTTGGAACTCTTCCATTGTTCTCGGAATTCCGCTGAAGCTTAACCATGCTTTGGAACTCCTCCATTGTTCTCGGAATTCTGCTGAAGTTTAAAAATGCTTTGGAACTCCTCCATTGTACTCGGAATTCTGCTGAAGTTTAAAAATGCTTTGGAACTCTTCCTATGTTCTGGAAGTTCTGCTGAAGTTTAAAATTGCTTTGGAAAATTCCATTGTTTTCAGAATTCCAATGAAGCTTAAAAATGCTTTGGAACTCTTACATTGTTCTTGGAATTCCGCTAATGTTTAACAATGCTTTGGAACTCTTCCATTGTTCTCTGAATTTCGCTGTAGTTTAAAAATGCTTTGGAACTCTTTCATTGTTCTTGGAATTCCACTGAAGTTTAGCCATGCTTTGGAACTCTTCCATTGTTCTCGGAATTCCGCTGCAGTTTAAAAATGCTTTGGAACTCCTCCACTGTTCTCGGAATTCTGCTGAAGTTTAAAAATGCTTTGGAACTCTTCCATTGTTCTGGGTATTCGGCTGAAGTTTAAAAATGCTTTGGAACTCTTCATATGTTCTGGGAGTTCTGCTGAAGTTTAAAATTGCTTTGGAAAATTCCATTGTTCTCAGAATTCCAATGAAGCTTAAAAATGCTTTGGAACTCTTCCATTGTTCTCGGAATTCCGCTAATGTTTAACAATGCTTTGGAACTCTTCCATTGTTCTCGGAATTCCGCTGTAGTTTAAAAAAGCTTTGGAACTCTTTCATTGTTCTTGGAATTCCACTGAAGTTTAGCCATGCTTTGTAACTCTTCCATTGTTCTCGGATTTCCGCTGAAGTTTAAAAATGCTTTGGAACTCTTCCATGGTACTCGGAATTCTGCTGAAGTTTAAAAAAGCTTTTGAACTATTCCATTGTTCTCGGAATTCTGTTAATATTTAACAATGCTTTGGAACTCTTTCATTGTTCTCGGAATTCCGCTGAAGTTTAGCCATGCTTTGGAACTCTTCCATTGTTCTCGGAATTCCGCTGAAGTTTAAAAATGCTTTGGAACTCCTCCAATGCTCTCGGAATTCCGCTGAAGGTTAAAAATGCTTTGGAACTCTTACTATGTTCTGGGAGTTCTGCTGAAGTTTAAAATTGCTTTGGAAAATTCCTTTGTTCTCAGAATTCCAATGAAGCTTAAAAATGCTTTGGAACTCTTACATTGTTCTCGGAATTCCGCTAATGTTTAACAATGCTTTGGAACTCTTCCATTGTTCTCGGAATTCCGCTCTAGTTTAAAAATGCTTTGGAACTCTTTCATTGTTCTTGGAATTCCACTGAAGTTTAGCCATGCTTTGGAACTCTTCCATTGTTCTCGGAATTCGGCTGAAGTTTAAAAATGCTTTGGAACTCTTCCATGGTTCTCGGAATTCTGCTGAAGTTTAAAAAAGCTTTTGAACTATTCCTTTGTTCTCGGAATTCCGCTCATATTTAACAATGCTTTGGAACTCTTCCATTGTTCTCGGAATTCCGCTGATGTTTAATAATGCTTTTGGAACTCATCCATTGTTCTCGGAATTCGACTAATGTTTAACAATGCTTTGGAACTCATCCATTGTTCTCGGAATTCTGTTGATGTTTAATAATGTTTTTGGAACTCTTTCATTGTGGTCGGAATTCTGCTGAAGTTTAAAAATGCTTTGGATCTCTTCCATTGTTCTCAGAATTCCGCTAATGTTTATCAAACCTATGGAACTCTTTCATTGTTCTCGGAATTCTGTTGATGTATAGTAATGCTTTTGGAACTCTTCCATTGTTCTCGGATTTCTGCAGATGTTTAATAATGCTTTTTGAACTCTTCCAATGTTCTCGGAATTCCGCAGATGTTTAACAATGCTTTGGAACTCTTCCATTGTTCTCAGAATTCCGCTGATGTTTATCAAACCTATGGAACTCTTTCATTGTTCTCGGAATTCTGTTGATGTATAGTAATGCTTTTGGAACTCTTCCATTGTTCTCGGATTTCTGCAGATGTTTAATAATGCTTTTTGAACTCTTCCAATGTTCTCGGAATTCCGCAGATGTTTAACAATGCTTTGGAACTCTTCCATTGTTCTCGGAATTCTGCTGAAGTTTAAAAATGCTTTGGATCTCTTCCATTGCTCTGGGAATTCTGCTGAAGTTTAAAAATGCTTTGGAACTCTTCCATTGCTCTGGGAATTCTGCTGAAGTTTAAAAATTCTGTGGAACTCTTCCATTGTTTTTCGAATTCCGCTAATGTTTAACAATGCTTTGGAACTCTTCCATTGTTCTCGGAAAAACGCTGTTGTTTAACAATGCTTTGGAACTCTTCCATTGTTCTCGGAATTCCGCTGTAGTTTAAAAATGCTTTGGAAATCTTCCATTGTTTTCGGATTTCCGCTAAAGTATAGCAATGCTTTGGAACTCTTCCATTGTTCTCGGAATTCCGCAAAAGTTTATAAATGCTTTGGAACTCTTCCATTGTTCTCGGAATTCTGATGAAGTTTAAAAAAGCGTTGGAACTCTTCCATTGTTCTTGCAATTCCGTTGATGTTTAATAATGCTTTTGGAACTAATCCATTGTTCTCGGAATTGTGTTAATGTTTAACAATGCTTTGGAACTCTTCCATTGTTCTCGGAATTCCGCTGAAGTTTAAAAATGCTTTGGAACTCCTCCATTGTTCTCGGAATTCTGCTGAAGTTTAAAAATGCTTTGGAACTCCTCCATTGTTCTCGGAATTCTGCTGAAGTTTAAAAATGCTTGAATCTCTTCCATTGTTCTAGGAATTCTGCTGAAGTTTAAAAAAGCTTTGGAACACTTCCATGGTTCTCGGAATTCTGCTGAAGTTTAAAAAAGCTTTTGAACTCATCCATTGTTCTCGGAATTCCGCTAATATTTAACAATGCTTTGGAACTCTTTCATTGCTCTCGGAATTCCACTGAAGTTTAGCCATGCTTTGGAACTCTTCCATTGTTCTCGGAATTCCGCTGAAGTTTAAAAATGCTTTGGAACTCTTCCATTGTTCTCGGATTTCTGCTGAAGTTTAAAAAAGCTTTGGAACTCTTCCAATGTTCTCGGAATTCCGCTGATGTTTAACAATGCTTTGGATCTCTTCCATTGTTCTCGGAATTCTGGTGAAGTTTAAAAATGCTTTGGAACTCTTCCATTATTCACGGAATTTTGCTGAAGTTTAAAAAGCTTTGGAACTCTTCCATTGTTCTGGGAATTCTGCTGAAGTTTAAAATTGCTTTGGAACTCTTCCATTGTCCTCAGAATTACACTGATGTTTAATATTGCTTTTGGAACTCTTACATTGTTCTCGTAATTTCGCTGATGTTTAACAATGCTTGGGAACTCTTCCATTGTTCTGGGAATTCTGGTGAAGTTTAAAATTGCTTTGGAACTCTTCCATTGTTCTCAGAATTCCAAAGAAGCTTAAAAATGCTTTGGAACTCTTCCATTGTTCTCGGTATTCTGCTAATGTTTAACAATGCTTTGGAACTCTTCCATTGTTCTCGGAATTCCGCTGAAGCTTAACCATGCTTTGGAACTCCTCCATTGTTCTCGGAATTCTGCTGAAGTTTAAAAATGCTTTGGAACTCCTCCATTGTACTCGGAATTCTGCTGAAGTTTAAAAATGCTTTGGAACTCTTCCTATGTTCTGGAAGTTCTGCTGAAGTTTAAAATTGCTTTGGAAAATTCCATTGTTTTCAGAATTCCAATGAAGCTTAAAAATGCTTTGGAACTCTTACATTGTTCTTGGAATTCCGCTAATGTTTAACAATGCTTTGGAACTCTTCCATTGTTCTCTGAATTTCGCTGTAGTTTAAAAATGCTTTGGAACTCTTTCATTGTTCTTGGAATTCCACTGAAGTTTAGCCATGCTTTGGAACTCTTCCATTGTTCTCGGAATTCCGCTGCAGTTTAAAAATGCTTTGGAACTCCTCCACTGTTCTCGGAATTCTGCTGAAGTTTAAAAATGCTTTGGAACTCTTCCATTGTTCTGGGTATTCGGCTGAAGTTTAAAAATGCTTTGGAACTCTTCATATGTTCTGGGAGTTCTGCTGAAGTTTAAAATTGCTTTGGAAAATTCCATTGTTCTCAGAATTCCAATGAAGCTTAAAAATGCTTTGGAACTCTTCCATTGTTCTCGGAATTCCGCTAATGTTTAACAATGCTTTGGAACTCTTCCATTGTTCTCGGAATTCCGCTGTAGTTTAAAAAAGCTTTGGAACTCTTTCATTGTTCTTGGAATTCCACTGAAGTTTAGCCATGCTTTGTAACTCTTCCATTGTTCTCGGATTTCCGCTGAAGTTTAAAAATGCTTTGGAACTCTTCCATGGTACTCGGAATTCTGCTGAAGTTTAAAAAAGCTTTTGAACTATTCCATTGTTCTCGGAATTCTGTTAATATTTAACAATGCTTTGGAACTCTTTCATTGTTCTCGGAATTCCGCTGAAGTTTAGCCATGCTTTGGAACTCTTCCATTGTTCTCGGAATTCCGCTGAAGTTTAAAAATGCTTTGGAACTCCTCCAATGCTCTCGGAATTCCGCTGAAGGTTAAAAATGCTTTGGAACTCTTACTATGTTCTGGGAGTTCTGCTGAAGTTTAAAATTGCTTTGGAAAATTCCTTTGTTCTCAGAATTCCAATGAAGCTTAAAAATGCTTTGGAACTCTTACATTGTTCTCGGAATTCCGCTAATGTTTAACAATGCTTTGGAACTCTTCCATTGTTCTCGGAATTCCGCTCTAGTTTAAAAATGCTTTGGAACTCTTTCATTGTTCTTGGAATTCCACTGAAGTTTAGCCATGCTTTGGAACTCTTCCATTGTTCTCGGAATTCGGCTGAAGTTTAAAAATGCTTTGGAACTCTTCCATGGTTCTCGGAATTCTGCTGAAGTTTAAAAAAGCTTTTGAACTATTCCTTTGTTCTCGGAATTCCGCTCATATTTAACAATGCTTTGGAACTCTTCCATTGTTCTCGGAATTCCGCTGATGTTTAACAATGCTTTGGAACCTTTCCATTGTTCTCGGAATTCTGGTGAAGTTTAAAAATGCTTTGGATCTCTTCCTTTGTTCTCGGAATTCCGCTGATGTTTAACAATGCTTTGGAACTCTTCCATTGTTCTCGGAATTCCGCTGTAGTTTAAAAATGCTTTGCAACTCTTTCATTGTTCTCGGAATTCCGCTAAAGCTTAACCATGCTTTGGAAATCTTCCGATGTTCTCGGAATTCCGCTGAAGTTTAAAAATGCTTTGGAACTCCTCCATTGTTCTCGGAATTCTGCTGAAGTTTAAAAATGCTTTGGAACTCTTCCATTGTTCTGGGAATTCGGCTGAAGTTTAAAAATGCTTTGGAACTCTTACTATGTTCTGGGAGTTCTGCTGAAGTTTAAAATTGCTTTGGAAAATTCCACTGTTCTCAGAATTCCAATGAAGCTTAAAAATTCTTTGGAACTCTTCCATTGTTCTCGGAATTCCGCTAATTTTTAACAATGCTTTGGAACTCTTCCATTGTTCTCGGAATTACGCTGTAGTTTAAAAATGCTTTGGAACTCTTTCATTGTTCTTGGAATTCCACTGAAGTTTAGCCATGCTTTGGAACTCTTCCATTGTTCTCGGAATTCCGCTGAAGTTTAAAAATGCTTTGGAACTTTTCCATGGTTCTCGGAATTCTGCTGAAGTTAAAAAAACTTTTGAACTATTCCTTTGTTCTTGGAATTCCGCTCATATTTAACAATGCTTTGGAACTCTTCCATTGTTCTCGGAATTCCGCAAAAGTTTATAAATGCTTTGGAACTCTTCCATTGTTCTCGGAATTCTGATGAAGTTTAAAAAAGCTTTGGAACTCTTCCATTGTTCTTGCAATTCCGTTGATGTTTAATAATGCTTTTGGAACTCATCCATTGTTCTCGGAATTGTGCTAATGTTTAACAATGCTTTGGAACTCTTCCATTGTTATCGGAATTTCGCTGATGTTTAATAATGCTTTTGGAACTCTTCCATTGTTCTCGGAATTGTGCTAATGTTTAACAATGCTTTGGAACTTTTCCATTGTTCTCAGAATTCTGCTGAAGTTTAAAAATGCTTTGGAACTCTTCCATTGTTCTCAGAATTCCTCTGATGTTTTTCAATCCTATGGAAATCTTCCATTGTTCACCAAATTCCACTGAAGTTTAAAAATGTTTTGGAACTCTTCCAATGTTCTGGAAATTCTGCTGAAGTTTAAAAATGCTTTGGAACTCTTCTATTGTTCTCGGATTTCTTCTGATGTTTAACAATGCTTTGGAATTCTTCCATTGTTCAAGGAATTCCTCTGAAGTTTAAAAATGCTTTTAACTCTTCCATTGTTCTCAGTATTCCTCTAATGTTTAACAATGCTTTGGAACTCTTCCATTGATCTCGGAATTCCAATGTAGTTTCAAAATGCTTTGGAATGCTTCCATTGTTCTCGGAATTCTGCTGAAGTTTAACAATGCTTTGGAACTCTTCCATTGTTCTGGGAATTCTGTGGAAGTTTAAAAATGCTTTGGAACTCTTCCATTGTTCTCGGAATTCTGCTGAAGATTAAAAATGCTTGGATCTCTTCCATTGTTGTCGGAATTCTGCTGAAGTTTAAAAAAGCTTTGGAACACTTCCATGGTTCTCGGAATTCTTCTGAAGTTTAAAAAAGCTTTTGAACTCTTCCATTGTTCTCGGAATTCCGCTAATATTTAACAATGCTTTGGAACTCTTTCATTGTTCTCGGAATTCCACTGAAGTTTAGCCATGCTTTGGAACTCTTCCATTGTTCTCGGAATTCCGCTGAAGTTTAAAAATGCTTTGGAACTCTTCCATTGTTCTCGGAATTCTGGTGAAGTTTAAAAATGCTTTGGATCTCTTCCATTGTTCTCGGAATTCTGGTGAAGTTTAAAAATGCTTTGGAACTCTTCCATTATTCACGAAATTTTGCTGAAGTTTAAAAAGCTTTGGAACTCTTCCATTGTTCTGGGAATTCTGCTGAAGTTTAAAATTGCTTTGGAACTCTTCCATTGTCCTCGGAATTACACTGATGGTTAATAATGCTTTTGGAACTCTTACATTGTTCTCGTAATTTCGCTGATGTTTAACAATGCTTGGGAACTCTTCCATTGTTCTGGGAATTTTGCTGTAGTCTAAAAATGCATTGGAACTCTTCCATTGTTATCGGTATTCCGCTGAAGTTTTAGAATGCTTTTTACCACTTCCATTTTTCTCGGAATTCTGCTGAAGTTTAAAATCGCTTTGGAACTCTTCCATTGTTCTCGGAATTCCGCTAATGTTTAACAATGCTTTGGAACTCTTCCATTGTTCTCGGAATTCCGCTGTAGTTTAAAAAAGCTTTGGAACTCCTTCATTGTTCTTGGAATTCCACTGAAGTTTAGCCATGCTTTGGAACTCTTCCATTGTTCTCGGATTTCCGATTAAGTTTAAAAATGCTTTGGAACTCTTCCATGGTACTCGGAATTCTGCTGAAGTTTAAAAAAGCTTTTGAACTATTCCATTGTTCTCGGAATTCCGCTAATATTTAACAATGCTTTGGAACTCTTTCATTGTTCTCGGAATTCCACTGAAGTTTAGCCATGCTTTGGAACTCTTCCATTGTTCTCGGAATTCCGCTGAAGTTTAAAAATGCTTTGGAACTCCTCCACTGCTCTCGGAATTCTGCTGAAGTTTAAAAATGCTTTGGAACTCTTACTATGTTCTGGGAGTTCTGCTGAAGTTTAAAATTGCTTTGGAAAATTCCTTTGTTCTCAGAATTCCAATGAAGCTTAAAAATGCTTTGGAACTCTTACATTGTTCTCGGAATTCCGCTAATGTTTAACAATGCTTTGGAACTCTTCCATTGTTCTCGGAATTCCGCTGTAGTTTAAAAATGCTTTGGAACTCTTTCATTGTTCTTGGAATTCCACTGAAGTTTAGCCATGCTTTGGAACTCTTCCATTGTTCTCGGAATTCGGCTGAAGTTTAAAAATGCTTTGGAACTCTTGCATGGTTCTCGGAATTCTGCTGAAGTTTAAAAAAGCTTTTGAACTATTCCTTTGTTCTCGGAATTCCGCTCATATTTAACAATGCTTTGGAACTCTTCCATTGTTCTCGGAATTCCGCTGATGTTTATCAATGCTTTGGAGCTCTTCCATTGTTCCCGGAATTCTGGTGAAGTTTAAAAATGCTTTGGATCTCTTCCATTGTTCTCGGAATTCCGCTGATGTTTAACAATGCTTTGGAACTCTTCCATTGTTCTCGGAATTCCGCTGTAGTTTAAAAATGCTTTGCAACTCTTTCATTGTTCTCGGAATTCCGCTAAAGCTTAACCATGCTTTGGAAATCTTCCATTGTTCTCGGAATTCCGCTGAAGTTTAAAAATGCTTTGGAACTCCTCCATTGTTCTCGGAATTCTGCTGAAGTTTTAAAATGCTTTGGAACTCTTCCATTGTTCTGGGAATTCGGCTGAAGTTTAAAAATGCTTTGGAACTCTTACTATGTTCTGGGAGTTCTGCTGAAGTTTAAAATTGCTTTGGAAAATTCCACTGTTCTCAGAATTCCAATGAAGCTTAAAAATTCTTTGGAACTCTTCCATTGTTCTCGGAATTCCGCTAATTTTTAACAATGCTTTGGAACTCTTCCATTGTTCTCGGAATTCCGCTGTAGTTTAAAAATGCTTTGGAACTCTTTCATTGTTCTAGGAATTCCACTGAAGTTTAGCCATGCTTTGGAACTCTTCCATTGTTCTCGGAATTCCGCTGAAGTTTAAAAATGCTTTGGAACTCTTCCATGGTTCTCGGAATTCTGCTGAAGTTAATAAAACTTTTGAACTATTCCTTTGTTCTCGGAATTCCGCTCATATTTAACAATGCTTTGGAACTCTTCCATTGTTCTCGGAATTCCGCTGATGTTTAATAATGCTTTTGGAACTCATCCATTGTTCTCGGAATTCGACTAATGTTTAACAATGCTTTGGAACTCATCCATTGTTCTCGGAATTCTGTTGATGTTTAATAATGTTTTTGGAACTCTTTCATTGTGGTCGGAATTCTGCTGAAGTTTAAAAATGCTTTGGATCTCTTCCATTGTTCTCAGAATTCCGCTGATATTTATCAAACCTATGGAACTCTTTCATTGTTCTCGGAATTCTGTTGATGTATAGTAATGCTTTTGGAACTCTTCCATTGTTCTCGGATTTCTGCAGATGTTTAATAATGCTTTTTGAACTCTTCCAATGTTCTCGGAATTCCGCAGATGTTTAACAATGCTTTGGAACTCTTCCATTGTTCTCGGAATTCTGCTGAAGTTTAAAAATGCTTTGGATCTCTTCCATTGCTCTGGGAATTCTGCTGAAGTTTAAAAATGCTTTGGAACTCTTCCATTGCTCTGGGAATTCTGCTGAAGTTTAAAAATTCTGTGGAACTCTTCCATTGTTTTTCGAATTCCGCTAATGTTTAACAATGCTTTGGAACTAATCCATTGTTCTCGGAAAAACGCTGTTGTTTAACAATGCTTTGGAACTCTTCCATTGTTCTCGGAATTCCGCTGTAGTTTAAAAATGCTTTGGAAATCTTCCATTGTTTTCGGATTTCCGCTAAAGTATAGCAATGCTTTGGAACTCTTCCATTGTTCTCGGAATTCCGCAAAAGTTTATAAATGCTTTGGAACTCTTCCATTGTTCTCGGAATTCTGATGAAGTTTAAAAAAGCGTTGGAACTCTTCCATTGTTCTTGCAATTCCGTTGATGTTTAATAATGCTTTTGGAACTCATCCATTGTTCTCGGAATTGTGTTAATGTTTAACAATGCTTTGGAACTCTTCCATTGTTCTCGGAATTCCGCTGAAGTTTAAAAATGCTTTGGAACTCCTCCATTGTTCTCGGAATTCTGCTGAAGTTTAAAAATGCTTTGGAACTCCTCCATTGTTCTCGGAATTCTGCTGAAGTTTAAAAAAGCTTTGTAACTCTTCCAATGTTCTCGGAATTCCGCTGATGTTTAACAATGCTTTGGATCTCTTCCATTGTTCTCGGAATTCTGGTGAAGTTTAAAAATGCTTTGGAACTCTTCCATTATTCACGGAATTTTGCTGAAGTTTAAAAAGCTTTGGAACTCTTCCATTGTTCTGGGAATTCTGCTGAAGTTTAAAATTGCTTTGGAACTCTTCCATTGTCCTCAGAATTACACTGATGTTTAATAATGCTTTTGGAACTCTTACATTGTTCTCGTAATTTCGCTGATGTTTAACAATGCATGGGAACTCTTCCATTGTTCTGGGAATTCTGGTGAAGTTTAAAATTGCTTTGGAACTCTTCCATTGTTCTCAGAATTCCAAAGAAGCTTAAAAATGCTTTGGAACTCTTCCATTGTTCTCGGTATTCTGCTAATGTTTAACAATGCTTTGGAACTCTTCCATTGTTCTCGGAATTCCGCTGAAGCTTAACCATGCTTTGGAACTCCTCCATTGTTCTCGGAATTCTGCTGAAGTTTAAAAATGCTTTGGAACTCCTCCATTGTACTCGGAATTCTGCTGAAGTTTAAAAATGCTTTGGAACTCTTCCTATGTTCTGGAAGTTCTGCTGAAGTTTAAAATTGCTTTGGAAAATTCCATTGTTTTCAGAATTCCAATGAAGCTTAAGAATGCTTTGGAACTCTTACATTGTTCTTGGAATTCCGCTAATGTTTAACAATGCTTTGGAACTCTTCCATTGTTCTCTGAATTCCGCTGTAGTTTAAAAATGCTTTGGAACTCTTTCATTGTTCTTGGAATTCCACTGAAGTTTAGCCATGCTTTGGAACTCTTCCATTGTTCTCGGAATTCCGCTGAAGTTTAAAAATGCTTTGGAACTCCTCCACTGTTCTCGGAATTCTGCTGAAGTTTAAAAATGCTTTGGAACTCTTCCATTGTTCTGGGTATTCGGCTGAAGTTTAAAAATGCTTTGGAACTCTTCATATGTTCTGGGAGTTCTGCTGAAGTTTAAAATTGCTTTGGAAAATTCCATTGTTCTCAGAATTTCAATGAAGCTTAAAAATGCTTTGGAACTCTTCCATTGTTCTCGGAATTCCGCTAATGTTTAAAAATGCTTTGGAACTCTTCCATTGCTCTTGGATTTCTGCTGAAGTATAAAAATGCATTGGAACTCTTCCATTGCTCTGGGAATTCTGCTGAAGTTTAAAAATTCTGTGGAACTCTTCCATTGTTCATGGAATTCCGCTGATGTTTAACAATGCTTTGGAACCTTTCCATTGTTCTCGGAATTCTGGTGAAGTTTAAAAATGCTTTGGATCTCTTCCTTTGTTCTCGGAATTCCGCTGATGTTTAACAATGCTTTGGAACTCTTCCATTGTTCTCGGAATTCCGCTGTAGTTTAAAAATGCTTTGCAACTCTTTCATTGTTCTCGGAATTCCGCTAAAGCTTAACCATGCTTTGGAAATCTTCCGATGTTCTCGGAATTCCGCTGAAGTTTAAAAATGCTTTGGAACTCTTTCATTGTTCTTGGAATTCCACTGAAGTTTAGCCATGCTTTGGAACTCTTCCATTGTTCTCGGAATTCCGCTGAAGTTTAAAAATGCTTTGGAACTTTTCCATGGTTCTCGGAATTCTGCTGAAGTTAAAAAAACTTTTGAACTATTCCTTTGTTCTTGGAATTCCGCTCATATTTAACAATGCTTTGGAACTCTTCCATTGTTCTCGGAATTCCGCAAAAGTTTATAAATGCTTTGGAACTCTTCCATTGTTCTCGGAATTCTGATGAAGTTTAAAAAAGCTTTGGAACTCTTCCATTGTTCTTGCAATTCCGTTGATGTTTAATAATGCTTTTGGAACTCATCCATTGTTCTCGGAATTGTGCTAATGTTTAACAATGCTTTGGAACTCTTCCATTGTTCTCAGAATTCTGCTGAAGTTTAAAAATGCTTTGGAACTCTTCCATTGTTCTCAGAATTCCTCTGATGTTTTTCAATCCTATGGAAATCTTCCATTGTTCACCAAATTCCACTGAAGTTTAAAAATGTTTTGGAACTCTTCCAATGTTCTGGAAATTCTGCTGAAGTTTAAAAATGCTTTGGAACTCTTCTATTGTTCTCGGATTTCTTCTGATGTTTAACAATGCTTTGGAATTCTTCCATTGTTCAAGGAATTCCTCTGAAGTTTAAAAATGCTTTTAACTCTTCCATTGTTCTCGGTATTCCTCTAATGTTTAACAATGCTTTGGAACTCTTCCATTGATCTCGGAATTCCAATGTAGTTTCAAAATGCTTTGGAACGCTTCCATTGTTCTCGGAATTCTGCTGAAGTTTAACAATGCTTTGGAACTCTTCCATTGTTCTGGGAATTCTGTGGAAGTTTAAAAATGCTTTGGAACTCTTCCATTGTTCTCGGAATTCTGCTGAAGTTTAAAAATGCTTGGATCTCTTCCATTGTTGTCGGAATTCTGCTGAAGTTTAAAAAAGCTTTGGAACACTTCCATGGTTCTCGGAATTCTGCTGAAGTTTAAAAAAGCTTTTGAACTCTTCCATTGTTCTCGGAATTCCGCTAATATTTAACAATGCTTTGGAACTCTTTCATTGTTCTCGGAATTCCACTGAAGTTTAGCCATGCTTTGGAACTCTTCCATTGTTCTCGGAATTGTGTTAATGTTTAACAATGCTTTGGAACTCTTCCATTGTTCTCGGAATTCCGCTGAAGTTTAAAAATGCTTTGGAACTCCTCCATTGTTCTCGGAATTCTGCTGAAGTTTAAAAATGCTTTGGAACTCCTCCATTGTTCTCGGAATTCTGCTGAAGTTTAAAAATGCTTTGGAACTCCTCCATTGTTCTCGGAATTCTGCTGAAGTTTAAAAATGCTTGAATCTCTTCCATTGTTCTAGGAATTCTGCTGAAGTTTAAAAAAGCTTTGGAACACTTCCATGGTTCTCGGAATTCTGCTGAAGTTTAAAAAAGCTTTTGAACTCATCCATTGTTCTCGGAATTCCGCTAATATTTAACAATGCTTTGGAACTCTTTCATTGTTCTCGGAATTCCACTGAAGTTTAGCCATGCTTTGGAACTCTTCCATTGTTCTCGGAATTCCGCTGAAGTTTAAAAATGCTTTGGAACTCTTCCATTGTTCTCGGATTTCTGCTGAAGTTTAAAAAAGCTTTGTAACTCTTCCAATGTTCTCGGAATTCCGCTGATGTTTAACAATGCTTTGGATCTCTTTCATTGTTCTCGGAATTTTGGTGAAGTTTAAAAATGCTTTGGAACTCTTCCATTATTCACGGAATTTTGCTAAAGTTTAAAAAGCTTTGGAACTCTTCCATTGTTCTGGGAATTCTGCTGAAGTTTAAAATTGCTTTGGAACTCTTCCATTGTCCTCAGAATTACACTGATGTTTAATAATGCTTTTGGAACTCTTACATTGTTCTCGTAATTTCGCTGATGTTTAACAATGCTTGGGAACTCTTCCATTGTTCTGGGAATTCTGGTGAAGTTTAAAATTGCTTTGGAACTCTTCCATTGTTCTCAGAATTCCAAAGAAGCTTAAAAATGCTTTGGAACTCTTCCATTGTTCTCGGTATTCTGCTAATGTTTAACAATGCTTTGGAACTCTTCCATTGTTCTCGGAATTCCGCTGAAGCTTAACCATGCTTTGGAACTCCTCCATTGTTCTCGGAATTCTGCTGAAGTTTAAAAATGCTTTGGAACTCCTCCATTGTACTCGGAATTCTGCTGAAGTTTAAAAATGCTTTGGAACTCTTCCTATGTTCTGGAAGTTCTGCTGAAGTTTAAAATTGCTTTGGAAAATTCCATTGTTTTCAGAATTCCAATGAAGCTTAAAAATGCTTTGGAACTCTTACATTGTTCTTGGAATTCCGCTAATGTTTAACAATGCTTTGGAACTCTTCCATTGTTCTCTGAATTTCGCTGTAGTTTAAAAATGCTTTGGAACTCTTTCATTGTTCTTGGAATTCCACTGAAGTTTAGCCATGCTTTGGAACTCTTCCATTGTTCTCGGAATTCCGCTGCAGTTTAAAAATGCTTTGGAACTCCTCCACTGTTCTCGGAATTCTGCTGAAGTTTAAAAATACTTTGGAACTCTTCCATTGTTCTGGGTATTCGGCTGAAGTTTAAAAATGCTTTGGAACTCTTCATATGTTCTGGGAGTTCTGCTGAAGTTTAAAATTGCTTTGGAAAATTCCATTGTTCTCAGAATTCCAATGAAGCTTAAAAATGCTTTGGAACTCTTCCATTGTTCTCGGAATTCCGCTAATGTTTAACAATGCTTTGGAACTCTTCCATTGTTCTCGGAATTCCGCTGTAGTTTAAAAAAGCTTTGGAACTCTTTCATTGTTCTTGGAATTCCACTGAAGTTTAGCCATGCTTTGTAACTCTTCCATTGTTCTCGGATTTCCGCTGAAGTTTAAAAATGCTTTGGAACTCTTCCATGGTACTCGGAATTCTGCTGAAGTTTAAAAAAGCTTTTGAACTATTCCATTGTTCTCGGAATTCTGCTAATATTTAACAATGCTTTGGAACTCTTTCATTGTTCTCGGAATTCCGCTGAAGTTTAGCCATGCTTTGGAACTCTTCCATTGTTCTCGGAATTCCGCTGAAGTTTAAAAATGCTTTGGAACTCCTCCACTGCTCTCGGAATTCTGCTGAAGTTTAAAAATGCTTTGGAACTCTTACTATGTTCTGGGAGTTCTGCTGAAGTTTAAAATTGCTTTGGAAAATTCCTTTGTTCTCAGAATTCCAATGAAGCTTAAAAATGCTTTGGAACTCTTACATTGTTCTCGGAATTCCGCTAATGTTTAACAATGCTTTGGAACTCTTCCATTGTTCTCGGAATTCCGCTCTAGTTTAAAAATGCTTTGGAACTCTTTCATTGTTCTTGGAATTCCACTGAAGTTTAGCCATGCTTTGGAACTCTTCCATTGTTCTCGGAATTCGGCTGAAGTTTAAAAATGCTTTGGAACTCTTCCATGGTTCTCGGAATTCTGCTGAAGTTTAAAAAAGCTTTTGAACTATTCCTTTGTTCTCGGAATTCCGCTCATATTTAACAATGCTTTGGAACTCTTCCATTGTTCTCGGAATTCCGCTGATGTTTAACAATGCTTTGGAACCTTTCCATTGTTCTCGGAATTCTGGTGAAGTTTAAAAATGCTTTGGATCTCTTCCTTTGTTCTCGGAATTCCGCTGATGTTTAACAATGCTTTGGAACTCTTCCATTGTTCTCGGAATTCCGCTGTAGTTTAAAAATGCTTTGCAACTCTTTCATTGTTCTCGGAATTCCGCTAAAGCTTAACCATGCTTTGGAAATCTTCCGATGTTCTCGGAATTCCGCTGAAGTTTAAAAATGCTTTGGAACTCCTCCATTGTTCTCGGAATTCTGCTGAAGTTTAAAAATGCTTTGAAACTCTTCCATTGTTCTGGGAATTCGGCTGAAGTTTAAAAATGCTTTGGAACTCTTACTATGTTCTGGGAGTTCTGCTGAAGTTTAAAATTGCTTTGGAAAATTCCACTGTTCTCAGAATTCCAATGAAGCTTAAAAATTCTTTGGAACTCTTCCATTGTTCTCGGAATTCCGCTAATTTTTAACAATGCTTTGGAACTCTTCCATTGTTCTCGGAATTACGCTGTAGTTTAAAAATGCTTTGGAACTCTTTCATTGTTCTTGGAATTCCACTGAAGTTTAGCCATGCTTTGGAACTCTTCCATTGTTCTCGGAATTCCGCTGAAGTTTAAAAATGCTTTGGAACTTTTCCATGGTTCTCGGAATTCTGCTGAAGTTAAAAAAACTTTTGAACTATTCCTTTGTTCTTGGAATTCCGCTCATATTTAACAATGCTTTGGAACTCTTGTGTTGTTCTCGGAATTCCGCAAAAGTTTATAAATGCTTTGGAACTCTTCCATTGTTCTCGGAATTCTGATGAAGTTTAAAAAAGCTTTGGAACTCTTCCATTGTTCTTGCAATTCCGTTGATGTTTAATAATGCTTTTGGAACTCATCCATTGTTCTCGGAATTGTGCTAATGTTTAACAATGCTTTGGAACTCTTCCATTGTTATCGGAATTTCGCTGATGTTTAATAATGCTTTTGGAACTCTTCCATTGTTCTCGGAATTGTGCTAATGTTTAACAATGCTTTGGAACTTTTCCATTGTTCTCAGAATTCTGCTGAAGTTTAAAAATGCTTTGGAACTCTTCCATTGTTCTCAGAATTCCTCTGATGTTTTTCAATCCTATGGAAATCTTCCATTGTTCACCAAATTCCACTGAAGTTTAAAAATGTTTTGGAACTCTTCCAATGTTCTGGAAATTCTGCTGAAGTTTAAAAATGCTTTGGAACTCTTCTATTGTTCTCGGATTTCTTCTGATGTTTAACAATGCTTTGGAATTCTTCCATTGTTCAAGGAATTCCTCTGAAGTTTAAAAATGCTTTTAACTCTTCCATTGTTCTCAGTATTCCTCTAATGTTTAACAATGCTTTGGAACTCTTCCATTGATCTCGGAATTCCAATGTAGTTTCAAAATGCTTTGGAACGCGTCCATTGTTCTCGGAATTCTGCTGAAGTTTAACAATGCTTTGGAACTCTTCCATTGTTCTGGGAATTCTGTGGAAGTTTAAAAATGCTTTGGAACTCTTCCATTGTTCTCGGAATTCTGCTGAAGATTAAAAATGCTTGGATCTCTTCCATTGTTGTCGGAATTCTGCTGAAGTTTAAAAAAGCTTTGGAACACTTCCATGGTTCTCGGAATTCTTCTGAAGTTTAAAAAAGCTTTTGAACTCTTCCATTGTTCTCGGAATTCCGCTAATATTTAACAATGCTTTGGAACTCTTTCATTGTTCTCGGAATTCCACTGAAGTTTAGCCATGCTTTGGAACTCTTCCATTGTTCTCGGAATTCCGCTGAAGTTTAAAAATGCTTTGGAACTCTTCCATTGTTCTCGGAATTCTGCTGAAGTTTAAAAAAGCTTTGTAACTCTTCCAATGTTCTTGGAATTCCGCTGATGTTTAACAATGCTTTGGATCTCTTTCATTGTTCTCGGAATTCTGGTGAAGTTTAAAAATGCTTTGGAACTCTTCCATTATTCACGAAATTTTGCTGAAGTTTAAAAAGCTTTGGAACTCTTCCATTGTTCTGGGAATTCTGCTGAAGTTTAAAATTGCTTTGGAACTCTTCCATTGTCCTCGGAATTACACTGATGGTTAATAATGCTTTTGGAACTCTTACATTGTTCTCGTAATTTCGCTGATGTTTAACAATGCTTGGGAACTCTTCCATTGTTCTGGGAATTTTGCTGTAGTCTAAAAATGCATTGGAACTCTTCCATTGTTATCGGTATTCCGCTGAAGTTTTAGAATGCTTTTTACCACTTCCATTTTTCTCGGAATTCTGCTGAAGTTTAAAATCGCTTTGGAACTCTTCCATTGTTCTCGGAATTCCGCTAATGTTTAACAATGCTTTGGAACTCTTCCATTGTTCTCGGAATTCCGCTGTAGTTTAAAAAAGCTTTGGAACTCCTTCATTGTTCTTGGAATTCCACTGAAGTTTAGCCATGCTTTGGAACTCTTCCATTGTTCTCGGATTTCCGATTAAGTTTAAAAATGCTTTGGAACTCTTCCATGGTACTCGGAATTCTGCTGAAGTTTAAAAAAGCTTTTGAACTATTCCATTGTTCTCGGAATTCCGCTAATATTTAACAATGCTTTGGAACTCTTTCATTGTTCTCGGAATTCCACTGAAGTTTAGCCATGCTTTGGAACTCTTCCATTGTTCTCGGAATTCCGCTGAAGTTTAAAAATGCTTTGGAACTCCTCCACTGCTCTCGGAATTCTGCTGAAGTTTAAAAATGCTTTGGAACTCTTACTATGTTCTGGGAGTTCTGCTGAAGTTTAAAATTGCTTTGGAAAATTCCTTTGTTCTCAGAATTCCAATGAAGCTTAAAAATGCTTTGGAACTCTTACATTGTTCTCGGAATTCCGCTAATGTTTAACAATGCTTTGGAACTCTTCCATTGTTCTCGGAATTCCGCTGTAGTTTAAAAATGCTTTGGAACTCTTTCATTGTTCTTGGAATTCCACTGAAGTTTAGCCATGCTTTGGAACTCTTCCATTGTTCTCGGAATTCGGCTGAAGTTTAAAAATGCTTTGGAACTCTTGCATGGTTCTCGGAATTCTGCTGAAGTTTAAAAAAGCTTTTGAACTATTCCTTTGTTCTCGGAATTCCGCTCATATTTAACAATGCTTTGGAACTCTTCCATTGTTCTCGGAATTCCGCTGATGTTTATCAATGCTTTGGAACTCTTCCATTGTTCTCGGAATTCTGGTGAAGTTTAAAAATGCTTTGGATCTCTTCCATTGTTCTCGGAATTCCGCTGATGTTTAACAATGCTTTGGAACTCTTCCATTGTTCTCGGAATTCCGCTGTAGTTTAAAAATGCTTTGCAACTCTTTCATTGTTCTCGGAATTCCGCTAAAGCTTAACCATGCTTTGGAAATCTTCCATTGTTCTCGGAATTCCGCTGAAGTTTAAAAATGCTTTGGAACTCCTCCATTGTTCTCGGAATTCTGCTGAAGTTTTAAAATGCTTTGGAACTCTTCCATTGTTCTGGGAATTCGGCTGAAGTTTAAAAATGCTTTGGAACTCTTACTATGTTCTGGGAGTTCTGCTGAAGTTTAAAATTGCTTTGGAAAATTCCACTGTTCTCAGAATTCCAATGAAGCTTAAAAATTCTTTGGAACTCTTCCATTGTTCTCGGAATTCCGCTAATTTTTAACAATGCTTTGGAACTCTTCCATTGTTCTCGGAATTCCGCTGTAGTTTAAAAATGCTTTGGAACTCTTTCATTGTTCTAGGAATTCCACTGAAGTTTAGCCAAGCTTTGGAACTCTTCCATTGTTCTCGGAATTCCGCTGAAGTTTAAAAATGCTTTGGAACTCTTCCATGGTTCTCGGAATTCTGCTGAAGTTAATAAAACTTTTGAACTATTCCTTTGTTCTCGGAATTCCGCTCATATTTAACAATGCTTTGGAACTCTTCCATTGTTCTCGGAATTCCGCTGATGTTTAATAATGCTTTTGGAACTCATCCATTGTTCTCGGAATTCGACTAATGTTTAACAATGCTTTGGAACTCATCCATTGTTCTCGGAATTCTGTTGATGTTTAATAATGTTTTTGGAACTCTTTCATTGTGGTCGGAATTCTGCTGAAGTTTAAAAATGCTTTGGATCTCTTCCATTGTTCTCAGAATTCCGCTGATATTTATCAAACCTATGGAACTCTTTCATTGTTCTCGGAATTCTGTTGATGTATAGTAATGCTTTTGGAACTCTTCCATTGTTCTCGGATTTCTGCAGATGTTTAATAATGCTTTTTGAACTCTTCCAATGTTCTCGGAATTCCGCAGATGTTTAACAATGCTTTGGAACTCTTCCATTGTTCTCGGAATTCTGCTGAAGTTTAAAAATGCTTTGGATCTCTTCCATTGCTCTGGGAATTCTGCTGAAGTTTAAAAATGCTTTGGAACTCTTCCATTGCTCTGGGAATTCTGCTGAAGTTTAAAAATTCTGTGGAACTCTTCCATTGTTTTTCGAATTCCGCTAATGTTTAACAATGCTTTGGAACTAATCCATTGTTCTCGGAAAAACGCTGTTGTTTAACAATGCTTTGGAACTCTTCCATTGTTCTCGGAATTCCGCTGTAGTTTAAAAATGCTTTGGAAATCTTCCATTGTTTTCGGATTTCCGCTAAAGTATAGCAATGCTTTGGAACTCTTCCATTGTTCTCGGAATTCCGCAAAAGTTTATAAATGCTTTGGAACTCTTCCATTGTTCTCGGAATTCTGATGAAGTTTAAAAAAGCGTTGGAACTCTTCCATTGTTCTTGCAATTCCGTTGATGTTTAATAATGCTTTTGGAACTCATCCATTGTTCTCGGAATTGTGTTAATGTTTAACAATGCTTTGGAACTCTTCCATTGTTCTCGGAATTCCGCTGAAGTTTAAAAATGCTTTGGAACTCCTCCATTGTTCTCGGAATTCTGCTGAAGTTTAAAAATGCTTTGGAACTCCTCCATTGTTCTCGGAATTCTGCTGAAGTTTAAAAATGCTTTGGAACTCCTCCATTGTTCTCGGAATTCTGCTGAAGTTTAAAAATGCTTGAATCTCTTCCATTGTTCTAGGAATTCTGCTGAAGTTTAAAAAAGCTTTGGAACACTTCCATGGTTCTCGGAATTCTGCTGAAGTTTAAAAAAGCTTTTGAACTCATCCATTGTTCTCGGAATTCCACTAATATTTAACAATGCTTTGGAACTCTTTCATTGTTCTCGGAATTCCACTGAAGTTTAGCCATGCTTTGGAACTCTTCCATTGTTCTCGGAATTCCGCTGAAGTTTAAAAATGCTTTGGAACTCTTCCATTGTTCTCGGAATTCTGCTGAAGTTTAAAAAAGCTTTGTAACTCTTCCAATGTTCTCGGAATTCCGCTGATGTTTAACAATGCTTTGGATCTCTTCCATTGTTCTCGGAATTCTGGTGAAGTTTAAAAATGCTTTGGAACTCTTCCATTATTCACGGAATTTTGCTGAAGTTTAAAAAGCTTTGGAACTCTTCCATTGTTCTGGGAATTCTGCTGAAGTTTAAAATTGCTTTGGAACTCTTCCATTGTCCTCAGAATTACACTGATGTTTAATAATGCTTTTGGAACTCTTACATTGTTCTCGTAATTTCGCTGATGTTTAACAATGCATGGGAACTCTTCCATTGTTCTGCGAATTCTGGTGAAGTTTAAAATTGCTTTGGAACTCTTCCATTGTTCTCAGAATTCCAAAGAAGCTTAAAAATGCTTTGGAACTCTTCCATTGTTCTCGGTATTCTGCTAATGTTTAACAATGCTTTGGAACTCTTCCATTGTTCTCGGAATTCCGCTGAAGCTTAACCATGCTTTGGAACTCCTCCATTGTTCTCGGAATTCTGCTGAAGTTTAAAAATGCTTTGGAACTCCTCCATTGTACTCGGAATTCTGCTGAAGTTTAAAAATGCTTTGGAACTCTTCCTATGTTCTGGAAGTTCTGCTGAAGTTTAAAATTGCTTTGGAAAATTCCATTGTTTTCAGAATTCCAATGAAGCTTAAAAATGCTTTGGAACTCTTACATTGTTCTTGGAATTCCGCTAATGTTTAACAATGCTTTGGAACTCTTCCATTGTTCTCTGAATTCCGCTGTAGTTTAAAAATGCTTTGGAACTCTTTCATTGTTCTTGGAATTCCACTGAAGTTTAGCCATGCTTTGGAACTCTTCCATTGTTCTCGGAATTCCGCTGAAGTTTAAAAATGCTTTGGAACTCCTCCACTGTTCTCGGAATTCTGCTGAAGTTTAAAAATGCTTTGGAACTCTTCCATTGTTCTGGGTATTCGGCTGAAGTTTAAAAATGCTTTGGAACTCTTCATATGTTCTGGGAGTTCTGCTGAAGTTTAAAATTGCTTTGGAAAATTCCATTGTTCTCAGAATTTCAATGAAGCTTAAAAATGCTTTGGAACTCTTCCATTGTTCTCGGAAATCCGCTAATGTTTAACAATGCTTTGGAACTCTTCCATTGTTCTCGGAATTCCGCTGTAGTTTAAAAAAGCTTTGGAACTCTTTCATTGTTCTTGGAATTCCACTGAAGTTTAGCCATGCTTTGTAACTCTTCCATTGTTCTCGGATTTCCGCTGAAGTTTAAAAATGCTTTGGAACTCTTCCATGGTACTCGGAATTCTGCTGAAGTTTAAAAAAGCTTTTGAACTATTCCATTGTTCTCGGAATTCCGCTAATATTTAACAATGCTTTGGAACTCTTTCATTGTTCTCGGAATTCCGCTGAAGTTTAGCCATGCTTTGGAACTCTTCCATTGTTCTCGGAATTCCGCTGAAGTTTAAAAATGCTTTGGAACTCTTACTATGTTCTGGGAGTTCTGCTGAAGTTTAAAATTGCTTTGGAAAATTCCTTTGTTCTCAGAATTCCAATGAAGCTTAAAAATGCTTTGGAACTCTTACATTGTTCTCGGAATTCCGCTAATGTTTAACAATGCTTTGGAACTCTTCCATTGTTCTCGGAATTCCGCTGTAGTTTAAAAATGCTTTGGAACTCTTTCATTGTTCTTGGAATTCCACTGAAGTTTAGCCATGCTTTGGAACTCTTCCATTGTTCTCGGAATTCGGCTGAAGTTTAAAAATGCTTTGGAACTCTTCCATGGTTCTCGGAATTCTGCTGAAGTTTAAAAAAGCTTTTGAACTATTCCTTTGTTCTCGGAATTCCGCTCATATTTAACAATGCTTTGGAACTCTTCCATTGTTCTCGGAATTCCGCTGATGTTTAACAATGCTTTGGAACCTTTCCATTGTTCTCGGAATTCTGGTGAAGTTTAAAAATGCTTTGGATCTCTTCCTTTGTTCTCGGAATTCCGCTGATGTTTAACAATGCTTTGGAACTCTTCCATTGTTCTCGGAATTCCGCTGTAGTTTAAAAATGCTTTGCAACTCTTTCATTGTTCTCGGAATTCCGCTAAAGCTTAACCATGCTTTGGAACTCTTCCATTGTTCTCGGAATTCCGCTGAAGTTTAAAAATGCTTTGGAACTTTTCCATGGTTCTCGGAATTCTGCTGAAGTTAAAAAAACTTTTGAACTATTCCTTTGTTCTTGGAATTCCGCTCATATTTAACAATGCTTTGGAACTCTTCCATTGTTCTCGGAATTCCGCAAAAGTTTATAAATGCTTTGGAACTCTTCCATTGTTCTCGGAATTCTGATGAAGTTTAAAAAAGCTTTGGAACTCTTCCATTGTTCTTGCAATTCCGTTGATGTTTAATAATGCTTTTGGAACTCATCCATTGTTCTCGGAATTGTGCTAATGTTTAACAATGCTTTGGAACTCTTCCATTGTTTTCGGAATTTCGCTGATGTTTAATAATGCTTTTGGAATTCTTCCATTGTTCTCGGAATTGTGCTAATGTTTAACAATGCTTTGGAACTTTTCCATTGTTCTCAGAATTCTGCTGAAGTTTAAAAATGCTTTGGAACTTTTCCATTGTTCTCAGAATTCTGCTGAAGTTTAAAAATGTTTTGGAACTCTTCCAATGTTCTGGAAATTCTGCTGAAGTTTAAAAATGCTTTGGAACTCTTCTATTGTTCTCGGATTTCTTCTGATGTTTAACAATGCTTTGGAATTCTTCCATTGTTCAAGGAATTCCTCTGAAGTTTCAAAATGCTTTTAACTCTTCCATTGTTCTCGGTATTCCTCTAATGTTTAACAATGCTTTGGAACTCTTCCATTGATCTCGGAATTCCAATGTAGTTTCAAAATGCTTTGGAACGCTTCCATTGTTCTCGGAATTCTGCTGAAGTTTAACAATGCTTTGGAACTCTTCCATTGTTCTGGGAATTCTGTGGAAGTTTAAAAATGCTTTGGAACTCTTCCATTGTTCTCGGAATTCTGCTGAAGTTTAAAAATGCTTGGATCTCTTCCATTGTTGTCGGAATTCTGCTGAAGTTTAAAAAAGCTTTGGAACACATCCATGGTTCTCGGAATTCTGCTGAAGTTTAAAAAAGCTTTTGAACTCTTCCATTGTTCTCGGAATTCCGCTAATATTTAACAATGCTTTGGAACTCTTTCATTGTTCTCGGAATTCCACTGAAGTTTAGCCATGCTTTGGAACTCTTCCATTGTTCTCGGAATTCCGCTGAAGTTTAAAAATGCTTTGGAACTCTTCCATTGTTCTCGGAATTCTGCTGAAGTTTAAAAAAGCTTTGTAACTCTTCCAATGTTCTCGGAATTCCGCTGATATTTAACAATGCTTTGGATCTCTTCCATTGTTCTCGGAATTCTGGTGAAGTTTAAAAATGCTTTGGAACTCTTCCATTATTCACGGAATTTTGCTGAAGTTTAAAAAGCTTTGGAACTCTTCCATTGTTCTGGGAATTCTGCTGAAGTTTAAAATTGCTTTGGAACTCTTCCATTGTCCTCGGAATTACACTGATGTTTAATAATGCTTTTGGAACTCTTACATTGTTCTCGTAATTTCGCTGATGTTTAACAATGCTTGGGAACTCTTCCATTGTTCTGGGAATTTTGGTGAAGTTTAAAATTGCTTTGGAACTCTTCCATTGTTCTCAGAATTCCAATGAAGCTTAAAAATGCTTTGGAACTCTTCCATTGTTCTCGGTATTCTGCTAATGTTTAACAATGCTTTGGAACTCTTCCATTGTTCTCGGAATTCCGCTGAAGCTTATCCATGCTTTGGAACTCCTCCATTGTTCTCGGAATTCTGCTGAAGTTTAAAAATGCTTTGGAACTCTTCCTTTGTTCTGGAAGTTCTGCTGCAGTTTAAAAATGCTTTGGAAAATTCCATTGTTTTCAGAATTTCAATGAAGCTTAAAAATGCTTTGGAACTCTTACATTGTTCTCGGAATTCCGCTAATGTTTAACAATGCTTTGGAACTCTTCCATTGTTCTCGGAATTCCGCTGTAGTTTAAAAATGCTTTGGAACTCTTTCATTGTTCTTGGAATTCCACTGAAGTTTAGCCATGCTTTGGAACTCTTCCATTGTTCTCGGAATTCCGCTGAAGTTTAAAAATGCTTGGATCTCTTCCATTGTTCTCGGAATTCTGCTGAAGTTTAAAAAAGCTTTGGAACACTTCCATGGTTCTCGGAATTCTGCTGAAGTTTAAAAAAGCTTTTGAACTCTTCCATTGTTCTCGGAATTCCGCTATTATTTAACCCCTTTCTTACCGGGGACGTATTAGTACGCATATCTGCGTACCTCCGGTTCAGTGAGGGCTCCGGCGCTGAGCCCTCACTGAACCGAGCACATGTCAGCTGATTCTTACAGCTGACATGTGCCCGCAACAGCCGAGGGTGGAATCGCGATCCACCCGCGGCTGTTAACCAGTTAAATGCTGCTGTCAATCTCCGACAGCAGCATTTAACGCGCGCTTCCGGGTAGCGCGTTAAAAGCCCCGCCCACCGGCGACCCCGTCACGTGATCGCGGGTCGCCGATGGGCGTGCATGACAACCAAGGGTCTGCAGCAGACGCCTGTGGTTTTCATGATCTTGTCGCTATGAGCGCCACCTAGTGGTCGGCGCTCATAGCACAGGACCATTTCTGCTGCATGCAGGGGATCTGCTGGTCCCCTGTATGTAGCAGAGGCGATCGGACAGTTGCTGCTTCTAGTCTCCTATGGAGACTATAGAAGCATGCAAAAAGTAAAAAAAAAAAGTTTTTAAAAATATAAAAAAAATAAAAAAATATAAAAGTTTAAATCACCCCCCTTTCGCCCCATTCAAAATAAAATATATATAAAAAAAACCCACATACACATATTTGGTATCGCCGCGTTCAGAATCGCCCAATCTATCAAAATAAGAAAAGAATTATTCCGATCGGTAAACGGCGTAGCGAGAAAAAAATTCTAAACGCCAGAATTACGTTTTTTGGTCGCCGCAAAATTGCAATAAAATGCAATAACAGGCGATCAAAACATCGGATCTACCCCAAATGTTATCAATTAGAACGTCAGCCTGGCACGCAAAAAATAAGCCATCAACCAGCCCCAGATCACGAAAAATGGAGACGCTACGGGTCTTAGAAAATGGCGCTATTTTTTTTTTTTTTTTTACCAAATTTTGGAATTTTTTTTCACCACTTAAATATAAAAGAACCTATACATGTTTGGTGTCTATGAACTCGTAATGACCTGTAGAATAAGAAGGGCAGGTCAGTTTTAGCATTCAGTGAACATGGTAAAAAAAATAAATAAAAAACAACTGGGGTATTGCACTTTTTTTGCAATTTTACCGCACTTGGAATTTTTTTCCTGTTTTCCCGTACAGGATATGATAAAACTAGTAATGGCGTTGAAAAGTACAACTCGTCCCACAAAAAATAAGCCCTCACATGGCCATATTGACCAAAAAATAAAAACGCTATGGCTCTGGGAACAAGGGGAGCAAAAACGAAAATGCAAAAACGAAAAATGCTCCGGGGCTTAAGGGGTTAACAATGCTTTGGAACTCTTTCATTGTTCTCGGAATTCCGCTGAAGTTTAAAAATGCTTTGGAACTCTTCCATGGTTCTCGGAATTCTGCAGAAGTTTAAAAAGCTTTTGAACTATTCCTTTTTTCTCGAAATTCCGCTCATATTTAACAATGCTTTGGAACTCTTCCATTGTTCTCGGAATTCCGCTGATGTTTAACAATGCTTTGGAACTCTTCCATTGTTCTCGGAATTCCGCTGATGTTTAACAATGTTTTGGAACTATTCCATTGTTCTCGGAATTCCGCTGATGTTTAACAATGCTTTGGAACTCTTCCATTGTTCTCGGAATTCCGCTGTAGTTTAAAAATGCTTTGGAACTCTTTCATTGTTCTTGGAATTCCACTGAAGTTTGGCCATGTTTTGGAACTCTTCCATTGTTCTTGGAATTCCGCTGAAGTTTAAAAATGCTTTGGAACTCCTCCACTGTTCTCGGAATTCTGCTGAAGTTTAAAAATGCTTTGGAACTCTTCCATTGTTCTGGGAATTCAGCTGAAGTTTAAAAATGCTTTGGAACTCTTCATATGTTCTGGGAGTTCTGCTGAAGTTTAAAATTGCTTTGGAAAATTCCATTGTTCTCAGAATTCCAATGAAGCTTAAAAATGCTTTGGAACTCTTCCATTGTTCTCGGAATTCCGCTAATGTTTAACAATGCTTTGGAACTCTTCCATTGTTCTCGGAATTCCGCTGTAGTTTAAAAATGCTTTGGAACTCTTTCATTGTTCTTGGAATTCCACTGAAGTTATCCATGCTTTGGAACTCTTCCATTGTTCTCGGATTTCCGCTGAAGTTTAAAAATGCTTTGGAACTCTTCCATGGTACTCGGAATTCTGCTGAAGTTTAAAAAAGCTTTTGAACTATTCCATTGTTCTCGGAATTCCGCTAATATTTAACAATGCTTTGGAACTCTTTCATTGTTCTCGGAATTCCGCTGAAGTTTAGCCATGATTTGGAACTCTTCCATTGTTCTCGGAATTCCGCTGAAGTTTAAAAATGCTTTGGAACTCCTCCACTGCTCTCGATATTCTGCTGAAGTTTAAAAATGCTTTGGAACTCTTACTATGTTCTGGGAGTTCTGCTGAAGTTTAAAATTGCTTTGGAAAATTCCTTTGTTCTCAGAATTCCAATGAAGCTTAAAAATGCTTTGGAACTCTTACATTGTTCTCGGAATTCCGCTAATGTTTAACAATGCTTTGGAACTCTTCCATTGTTCTCGGAATTCCGCTGTAGTTTAAAAATGCTTTGGAACTCTTTCATTGTTCTTGGAATTCCACTGAAGTTTAGCCATGCTTTGAAACTCTTCCATTGTTCTCGGAATTCGGCTGAAGTTTAAAAATGCTTTGGAACTCTTCCATGGTTCTCGGAATTCTGCTGAAGTTTAAAAAAGCTTTTGAACTATTCCTTTGTTCTCGGAATTCCGCTCATATTTAACAATGCTTTGGAACTCTTCCATTGTTCTCGGAATTCCGCTGATGTTTATCAATGCTTTGGAACTCTTCCATTGTTCTCGGAATTCTGGTGAAGTTTAAAAATGCTTTGGATCTCTTCCATTGTTCTCGGAATTCCGCTGATGTTTAACAATGCTTTGGAACTCTTCCATTGTTCTCGGAATTCCGCTGTAGTTTAAAAATGCTTTGCAACTCTTTCATTGTTCTCGGAATTCCGCTAAAGCTTAACCATGCTTTGGAACTCTTCCATTGTTCTGGGAATTCCGCTGAAGTTTAAAAATGCTTTGGAACTCTTACTATGTTCTGGGAGTTCTGCTGAAGTTTAAAATTGCTTTGGAAAATTCCACTGTTCTCAGAATTCCAATGAAGCTTAAAAATTCTTTGGAACTCTTCCATTGTTCTCGGAATTCCGCTAATTTTTAACAATGCTTTGGAACTCTTCCATTGTTCTCGGAATTCCTCTGTAGTTTAAAAATGCTTTGGAACTCTTTCATTGTTCTAGGAATTCCACTGAAGTTTAGCCATGCTTTGGAACTCTTCCATTGTTCTCGGAATTCCGCTGAAGTTTAAAAATGCTTTGGAACTCTTCCATGGTTCTCGGAATTCTGCTGAAGTTAAAAAAACTTTTGAACTACTCCTATGTTCTCGGAATTCCGCTCATATTTAACAATGCTTTGGAACTATTCCATTGTTCTCGGAATTCCGCTGATGTTTAATAATGCTTTTGGAACTCATCCATTGTTCTCGGAATTCGACTAATGTTTAACAATGCTTTGGAACTCATCCATTGTTCTCGGAATTCTGTTGATGTTTAATAATGTTTTTGGAGCTCTTTCATTGTGGTCGGAATGCTGCTGAAGTTTAAAAATGCTTTGGATCTCTTCCATTGTTCTCAGAATTCCGCTGATGTTTATCAAACCTATGGAACTCTTTCAATGTTCTCGGAATTCTGTTGATGTATAGTAATGCTTTTGGAACTCTTCCATTGTTCTCGGATTTCTGCAGATGTTTAATAATGCTTTTTGAACTCTTCCATTGTTCTCGGAATTCCGCTGATGTTTAACAATGCTTTGGAACTCTTCCATTGTTCTCGGAATTCTGCTGAAGTTTAAAAATGCTTTGGAACTCTTCCATTGCTCTGGGAATTCTGCTGAAGTTTAAAAATGCTTTGGAACTCTTCCATTGCTCTGGGAATTCTGCTGAAGTTTAAAAATTCTGTGGAACTCTTCCATTGTTTTTCGAATTCCGCTAATGTTTATCAATGCTTTGGAACTCTTCCATTGTTCTCGGAAAAACGCTGTTGTTTAAAAATGCTTTCGAAATCTTCCATTGTTTTCGGATTTCCTCTAAAGTATAGCAATGCTTTGGAACTCTTCCATTGTTCTCGGAATTCCGCAAAAGGTTATAAATGCTTTGGAACTCTTCCATTGTTCTCGGAATTCTGATGAAGTTTAAAAAAGAATTGGAACTCTTCCATTGTTCTTGCAATTCCGTTGATGTTTAATAATGCTTTTGGAACTCATCCATTGTTCTCGGAATTGTGCTAATGTTTAACAATGCTTTGGATCTCTTCCATTGTTCTCGGAATTTCGCTGATGTTTAATAATGCTTTTGGAACTCTTCCATTGTTCTCGGAATTGTGCTAATGTTTAACAATGCTTTGGAACTCTTCCATTGTTCTCGGAATTCCGCTGTAGTTTAAAAATGCTTTGGAACTCTTTCATTGTTCTTGGAATTCCACTGAAGTTTAGCCATGCTTTGGAACTCTTCCATTGTTCTCGGATTTCCGCTGAAGTTTAAAAATGCTTTGGAACTCTTCCATGGTACTCGGAATTCTGCTGAAGTTTAAAAAAGCTTTTGAACTATTCCATTGTTCTCGGAATTCCGCTAATATTTAACAATGCTTTGGAACTCTTTCATTGTTCTCGGAATTCCGCTGAAGTTTAGCCATGCTTTGGAACTCTTCCATTGTTCTCGGAATTCTGCTGAAGTTTAAAAAAGCTTTGTAACTCTTCCAATGTTCTCGGAATTCCGCTGATGTTTAACAATGCTTTGGATCTCTTCCATTGTTCTCGGAATTCTGGTGAAGTTTAAAAATGCTTTGGAACTCTTCCATTATTCACGGAATTTTGCTGAAGTTTAAAAAGCTTTGGAACTCTTCCATTGTTCTGGGAATTCTGCTGAAGTTTAAAATTGCTTTGGAACTCTTCCATTGTCCTCAGAATTACACTGATGTTTAATAATGCTTTTGGAACTCTTACATTGTTCTCGTAATTTCGCTGATGTTTAACAATGCTTGGGAACTCTTCCATTGTTCTGGGAATTCTGGTGAAGTTTAAAATTGCTTTGGAACTCTTCCATTGTTCTCAGAATTCCAAAGAAGCTTAAAAATGCTTTGGAACTCTTCCATTGTTCTCGGTATTCTGCTAATGTTTAACAATGCTTTGGAACTCTTCCATTGTTCTCGGAATTCCGCTGAAGCTTAACCATGCTTTGGAACTCCTCCATTGTTCTCGGAATTCTGCTGAAGTTTAAAAATGCTTTGGAACTCCTCCATTGTACTCGGAATTCTGCTGAAGTTTAAAAATGCTTTGGAACTCCTCCATTGTTCTCGGAATTCTGCTGAAGTTTAACAATGCTTTGGAACTCTTCCTATGTTCTGGAAGTTCTGCTGAAGTTTAAAATTGCTTTGGAAAATTCCATTGTTTTCAGAATTCCAATGAAGCTTAAAAATGCTTTGGAACTCTTACATTGTTCTTGGAATTCCGCTAATGTTTAACAATGCTTTGGAACTCTTCCATTGTTCTCTGAATTCCGCTGTAGTTTAAAAATGCTTTGGAACTCTTTCATTGTTCTTGGTATTCCACTGAAGTTTAGCCATGCTTTGGAACTCTTCCATTGTTCTCGGAATTCCGCTGAAGTTTAAAAATGCTTTGGAACTCCTCCACTGTTCTCGGAATTCTGCTGAAGTTTAAAAATGCTTTGGAACTCTTCCATTGTTCTGGGTATGCGGCTGAAGTTTAAAAATGCTTTGGAACTCTTCATATGTTCTGGGAGTTCTGCTGAAGTTTAAAATTGCTTTGGAAAATTCCATTGTTCTCAGAATTCCAATGAAGCTTAAAAATGCTTTGGAACTCTTCCATTGTTCTCGGAATTCCGCTAAAGTTTAACAATGCTTTGGAACTCTTCCATTGTTCTCGGAATTCCGCTGTAGTTTAAAAAAGCTTTGGAACTCTTTCATTGTTCTTGGAATTCCACTGAAGTTTAGCCATGCTTTGGAACTCTTCCATTGTTCTCGGATTTCCGCTGAAGTTTAAAAATGCTTTGGAACACTTCGATGGTACTCGGAATTCTGCTGAAGTTTAAAAAAGCTTTTGAACTATTCCATTGTTCTCGGAATTCCGCTAATATTTAACAATGCTTTGGAACTCTTTCATTGTTCTCGGAATTCCGCTGAAGTTTAGCCATGCTTTGGAACTCTTCCATTGTTCTCGGAATTCCGCTGAAGTTTAAAAATGCTTTGGAACTCCTCCACTGCTCTCGGAATTCTGCTGAAGTTTAACAATGCTTTGGAACTCTTCCATTGTTCTCGGAATTCCGCTGTAGTTTAAAAATGCTTTGCAACTCTTTCATTGTTCTCGGAATTCCGCTAAAGCTTAACCATGCTTTGGAAATCTTCCGATGTTCTCGGAATTCCGCTGAAGTTTAAAAATGCTTTGGAACTCCTCCATTGTTCTCGGAATTCTGCTGAAGTTTAAAAATGCTTTGGAACTCTTCCATTGTTCTGGGAATTCGGCTGAAGTTTAAAAATGCTTTGGAACTCTTACTATGTTCTGGGAGTTCTGCTGAAGTTTAAAATTGCTTTGGAAAATTCCACTGTTCTCAGAATTCCAATGAAGCTTAAAAATTCTTTGGAACTCTTCCATTGTTCTCGGAATTCCGCTAATTTTTAACAATGCTTTGGAACTCTTCCATTGTTTTCGGAATTCCGCTGTAGTTTAAAAATGCTTTGGAACTCTTTCATTGTTCTTGGAATTCCACTGAAGTTTAGCCATGCTTTGGAACTCTTCCATTGTTCTCGGAATTCCGCTGAAGTTTAAAAATTCTTTGGAACTTTTCCATGGTTCTCGGAATTCTGCTGAAGTTAAAAAAACTTTTGAACTATTCCTTTGTTCTCGGAATTCCGCTCATATTTAACAATGCTTTGGAACTCTTCCATTGTTCTTGGAATTCCGCAAAAGTTTATAAATGCTTTGGAACTCTTCCATTGTTCTCGGAATTCTGATGAAGTTTAAAAAAGCTTTGGAACTCTTCCATTGTTCTTGCAATTCCATTGATGTTTAATAATGCTTTTGGAACTCATCCATTGTTCTCGGAATTGTGCTAATGTTTAACAATGCTTTGGAACTCTTCCATTGTTCTCGGAATTTCGCTGATGTTTAATAATGCTTTTGGAACTCTTCCATTGTTCTCGGAATTGTGCTAATGTTTAACAATGCTTTGGAACTTTTCCATTGTTCTCAGAATTCTGCTGAAGTTTAAAAATCCTTTGGAACTCTTCCATTGTTCTCAGAATTCCTCTGATGTTTTTCAATCCTATGGAAATCTTCCATTGTTCACCAAATTCTACTGAAGTTTAAAAATGTTTTGGAACTCTTCCAATGTTCTGGAAATTCTGCTGAAGTTTAAAAATGCTTTGGAACTCTTCTATTGTTCTCGGATTTCTTCTGATGTTTAACAATGCTTTGGAACTCTTCCATTGTTCAAGGAATTCCTCTGAAGTTTAAAAATGCTTTTAACTCTTCCATTGTTCTCGGTATTCCTCTAATGTTTAACAATGCTTTGGAACTCTTCCATTGATCTCGGAATTCCAATGTAGTTTCAAAATGCTTTGGAACGCTTCCATTGTTCTCGGAATTCTGCTGAAGTTTAACAATGCTTTGGAACTCTTCCATTGTTCTGGGAATTCTGTGGAAGTTTAAAAATGCTTTGGAACTCTTCCATTGTTCTCGGAATTCTGCTGAAGTTTAAAAATGCTTGGATCTCTTCCATTGTTGTCGGAATTCTGCTGAAGTTTAAAAAAGCTTTGGAACACTTCCATGGTTCTCGGAATTCTGCTGAAGTTTAAAAAAGCATTTGAACTCTTCCATTGTTCTCGGAATTCCGCTAATATTTAACAATGCTTTGGAACTCTTTCATTGTTCTCGGAATTCCACTGAAGTTTAGCCATGCTTTGGAACTCTTCCATTGTTCTCGTAATTCCGCTGAAGTTTAAAAATGCTTTGGAACTCTTCCATTGTTCTCGGAATTCTGCTGAAGTTTAAAAAAGCTTTGTAACTCTTCCAATGTTCTCGGAATTCCGCTGATGTTTAACAATGCTTTGGATCTCTTCCATTGTTCTCGGAATTCTGGTGAAGTTTAAAAATGCTTTGGAACTCTTCCATTATTCACGGAATTTTGCTGAAGTTTAAAAAGCTTTGGAACTCTTCCATTGTTCTGGGAATTCTGCTGAAGTTTAAAATTGCTTTGGAACTCTTCCATTGTCCTCGGAATTACACTGATGTTTAATAATGCTTTTGGAACTCTTACATTGTTCTCGTAATTTCGCTGATGTTTAACAATGCTTAGGAACTATTCAATTGTTCTGGGAATTTTGGTGAAGTTTAAAATTGCTTTGAAACTCTTCCATTGTTCTCAGAATTCCAATGAAGCTTAAAAATGCTTTGGAACTCTTCCATTGTTCTCGGTATTCTGCTAATGTTTAACAATGCTTTGGAACTCTTCCATTGTTCTCGGAATTCCGCTGAAGCTTATCCATGCTTTGGAACTCCTCCATTGTTCTCGGAATTCTGCTGAAGTTTAAAAATGCTTTGGAACTCCTCCATTGTACTCGGAATTCTGCTGAAGTATAAAAATGCTTTGGAACTCTTCCTATGTTCTGGAAGATCTGCTGAAGTTTAAAATTGCTTTGGAAAATTCCATTGTTTTCAGAATTCCAATGAAGCTTAAAAATGCTTTGGAACTCTTACATTGTTCTCGGAATTCCGCTAATGTTTAACAATGCTTTGGAACTCTTCCATTGTTCTCGGAATTCCGCTGTAGTTTAAAAATGCTTTGGAACTCTTTCATTGTTCTTGGAATTCCACTGAAGTTTAGCCATGCTTTGGAACTCTTCCATTGTTCTCGGAATTCCGCTGAAGTTTAGAAATGCTTTGGAACTCCTCCACTGTTCTCGGAATTCTGCTGAAGTTTAAAAATGCTTTGGAACTCTTCCATTGTTCTGGGAATTCGGCTGAAGTTTAAAAATGCTTTGGAACTCTTCATATGTTCTGGGAGTTCTGCTGAAGTTTAAAATTGCTTTGGAAAATTCCATTGTTCTCAGAATTCCAATGAAGCTTAAAAATGCTTTGGAACTCTTCCATTGTTCTCGGAATTCCGCTAATGTTTAACAATGCTTTGGAACTCTTCCATTGTTCTCGGAATTCCGCTGTAGTTTAAAAAAGCTTTGGAACTCCTTCATTGTTCTTGGAATTCCACTGAAGTTTAGCCATGCTTTGGAACTCTTCCATTGTTCTCGGATTTCCGATTAAGTTTAAAAATGCTTTGGAACTCTTCCATGGTACTCGGAATTCTGCTGAAGTTTAAAAAAGCTTTTGAACTATTCCATTGTTCTCGGAATTCCGCTAATATTTAACAATGCTTTGGAACTCTTTCATTGTTCTCGGAATTCCGCTGAAGTTTAGCCATGCTTTGGAACTCTTCCATTGTTCTCGGAATTCCGCTGAAGTTTAAAAATGCTTTGGAACTCCTCCACTGCTCTCGGAATTCTGCTGAAGTTTAAAAATGCTTTGGAACTCTTACTATGTTCTGGGAGTTCTGCTGAAGTTTAAAATTGCTTTGTAAAATTCCTTTGTTCTCAGAATTCCAATGAAGCTTAAAAATGCTTTGGAACTCTTACATTGTTCTCGGAATTCCGCTAATGTTTAACAATGCTTTGGAACTCTTCCATTGTTCTCGGAATTCCGCTGTAGTTTAAAAATGCTTTGGAACTCTTTCATTGTTCTTGGAATTCCACTGAAGTTTAGCCATGCTTTGGAACTCTTCCATTGTTCTCGGAATTCGGCTGAAGTTTAAAAATGCTTTGGAACTCTTCCATGGTTCTCGGAATTCTGCTGAAGTTTAAAAAAGCTTTTGAACTATTCCTTTGTTCTCGGAATTCCGCTCATATTTAACAATGCTTTGGAACTCTTCCATTGTTCTCGGAATTCTGCTGATGTTTATCAATGCTTTGGAACTCTTCCATTGTTCTCGGAATTCTGGTGAAGTTTAAAAATGCTTTGGATCTCTTCCATTGTTCTCGGAATTCCGCTGATGTTTAACAATGCTTTGGAACTCTTCCATTGTTCTCGGAATTCCGCTGTAGTTTAAAAATGCTTTGCAACTCTTTCATTGTTCTCGGAATTCCGCTAAAGCTTAACCATGCTTTGGAAATCTTCCATTGTTCTCGGAATTCCGCTGAAGTTTAAAAATGCTTTGGAACTCCTCCATTGTTCTCGGAATTCTGCTGAAGTTTAAAAATGCTTTGGAACTCTTCCATTGTTCTGGGAATTCGGCTGAAGTTTAAAAATGCTTTGGAACTCTTACTATGTTCTGGGAGTTCTGCTGAAGTTTAAAATTGCTTTGGAAAATTCCACTGTTCTCAGAATTCCAATGAAGCTTAAAAATTCTTTGGAACTCTTCCATTGTTCTCGGAATTCCGCTAATTTTTAACAATGCTTTGGAACTCTTCCATTGTTCTCGGAATTCCGCTGTAGTTTAAAAATGCTTTTCAACTCTTTCATTGTTCTAGGAATTCCACTGAAGTTTAGCCATGCTTTGGAACTCTTCCATTGTTCTCGGAATTCCGCTGAAGTTTAAAAATGCTTTGGAACTCTTCCATGGTTCTCGGAATTCTGCTGAAGTTAATAAAACTTTTGAACTATTCCTTTGTTCTCGGAATTCCGCTCATATTTAACAATGCTTTGGAACTCTTCCATTGTTCTCGGAATTCCGCTGATGTTTAATAATGCTTTTGGAACTCATCCATTGTTCTCGGAATTCGACTAATGTTTATCAATGCTTTGGAACTCATCCATTGTTCTCGGAATTCTGTTGATGTTTAATAATGTTTTTGGAACTCTTTCATTGTGGTCGGAATTCTGCTGAAGTTTAAAAATGCTTTGGATCTCTTCCATTGCTCTGGGAATTCTGCTGAAGTTTAAAAATGCTTTGGAACTCTTCCATTGCTCTGGGAATTCTGCTGAAGTTTAAAAATTCTGTGGAACTCTTCCATTGTTTCTCGAATTCCGCTAATGTTTAACAATGCTTTGGAACTCTTCCATTGTTCTCGGAAAAACGCTGTTGTTTAACAATGCTTTGGAACTCTTCCATTGTTCTCGGAATTCCGCTGTAGTTTAAAAATGCTTTGGAAATCTTCCATTGTTTTCGGATTTCCGCTAAAGTATAGCAATGCTTTGGAACTCTTCCATTGTTCTCGGAATTCCGCAAAAGTTTATAAATGCTTTGGAACTCTTCCATTGTTCTCGGAATTCTGATGAAGTTTAAAAAAGCGTTGGAACTCTTCCATTGTGCTTGCAATTCCGTTGATGTTTAATAATGCTTTTGGAACTCATCCATTGTTCTCGGAATTGTGTTAATGTTTAACAATGCTTTGGAACTCTTCCATTGTTCTCGGAATTCCGCTGAAGTTTAAAAATGCTTTGGAACTCCTCCATTGTTCTCGGAATTCTGCTGAAGTTTAAAAATGCTTTGGAACTCCTCCATTGTTCTCGGAATTCTGCTGAAGTTTAAAAATGCTTGAATCTCTTCCATTGTTCTAGGAATTCTGCTGAAGTTTAAAAAAGCTTTGGAACACTTCCATGGTTCTCGGAATTCTGCTGAAGTTTAAAAAAGCTTTTGAACTCTTCCATTGTTCTCGGAATTCCGCTAATATTTAACAATGCTTTGGAACTCTTTCATTGTTCTCGGAATTCCACTGAAGTTTAGCCATGCTTTGGAACTCTTCCATTGTTCTCGGAATTCCGCTGAAGTTTAAAAATGCTTTGGAACTCTTCCATTGTTCTCGGAATTCTGCTGAAGTTTAAAAAAGCTTTGTAACTCTTCCAATGTTCTCGGAATTCCGCTGATGTTTAACAATGCTTTGGATCTCTTCCATTGTTCTCGGAATTCTGGTGAAGTTTAAAAATGCTTTGGAACTCTTCCATTATTCACGGAATTTTGCTGAAGTTTAAAAAGCTTTGGAACTCTTCCATTGTTCTGGGAATTCTGCTGAAGTTTAAAATTGCTTTGGAACTCTTCCATTGTCCTCAGAATTACACTGATGTTTAATAATGCTTTTGGAACTCTTACATTGTTCTCGTAATTTCGCTGATGTTTAACAATGCTTGGGAACTCTTCCATTGTTCTGGGAATTCTGGTGAAGTTTAAAATTGCTTTGGAACTCTTCCATTGTTCTCAGAATTCCAAAGAAGCTTAAAAATGCTTTGGAACTCTTCCATTGTTCTCGGTATTCTGCTAATGTTTAACAATGCTTTGGAACTCTTCCATTGTTCTCGGAATTCCGCTGAAGCTTAACCATGCTTTGGAACTCCTCCATTGTTCTCGGAATTCTGCTGAAGTTTAAAAATGCTTTGGAACACCTCCATTGTACTCGGAATTCTGCTGAAGTTTAAAAATGCTTTGGAACTCTTCCTATGTTCTGGAAGTTCTGCTGAAGTTTAAAATTGCTTTGGAAAATTCCATTGTTTTCAGAATTCCAATGAAGCTTAAAAATGCTTTGGAACTCTTACATTGTTCTTGGAATTCCGCTAATGTTTAACAATGCTTTGGAACTCTTCCATTGTTCTCTGAATTCCGCTGTAGTTTAAAAATGCTTTGGAACTCTTTCATTGTTCTTGGAATTCCACTGAAGTTTAGCCATGCTTTGGAACTCTTCCATTGTTCTCGGAATTCCGCTGAAGTTTAAAAATGCTTTGGAACTCCTCCACTGTTCTCGGAATTCTGCTGAAGTTTAAAAATGTTTTGGAACTCTCCCATTGTTCTGGGTATTCGGCTGAAGTTTAAAAATGCTTTGGAACTCTTCATATGTTCTGGGAGTTCTGCTGAATTTTAAAATTGCTTTGGAAAATTCCATTGTTCTCAGATTTCCAATGAAGCTTAAAAATGCTTTGGAACTCTTCCATTGTTCTCGGAATTCCGCTAATGTTTAACAATGCTTTGGAACTCTTCCATTGTTCTCGGAATTCCGCTGTAGTTTAAAAAAGCTTTGGAACTCTTTCATTGTTCTTGGAATTCCACTGAAGTTTAGCCATGCTTTGTAACTCTTCCATTGTTCTCGGATTTCCGCTGAAGTTTAAAAATGCTTTGGAACTCTTCCATGGTACTCGGAATTCTGCTGAAGTTTAAAAAAGCTTTTGAACTATTCCATTGTTCTCGGAATTCCGCTAATATTTAACAATGCTTTGGAACTCTTTCATTGTTCTCGGAATTCCGCTGAAGTTTAAAAATGCTTTGGAACTCCTCCACTGCTCTCGGAATTCTGCTGAAGTTTAAAAATGCTTTGGAACTCTTACTATGTTCTGGGAGTTCTGCTGAAGTTTAAAATTGCTTTGGAAAATTCCTTTGTTCTCAGAATTCCAATGAAGCTTAAAAATGCTTTGGAACTCTTACATTGTTCTCGGAATTCCGCTAATGTTTAACAATGCTTTGGAACTCTTCCATTGTTCTCGGAATTCCGCTGTAGTTTAAAAATGCTTTGGAACTCTTTCATTGTTCTTGGAATTCCACTGAAGTTTAGCCATGCTTTGGAACTCTTCCATTGTTCTCGGAATTCGGCTGAAGTTTAAAAATGCTTTGGAACTCTTCCATGGTTCTCGGAATTCTGCTGAAGTTTAAAAAAGCTTTTGAACTATTCCTTTGTTCTCGGAATTCCGCTCATATTTAACAATGCTTTGGAACTCTTCCATTGTTCTCGGAATTCCGCTGATGTTTAACAATGCTTTGGAACCTTTCCATTGTTCTCGGAATTCTGGTGAAGTTTAAAAATGCTTTGGATCTCTTCCTTTGTTCTCGGAATTCCGCTGATGTTTAACAATGCTTTGGAACTCTTCCATTGTTCTCGGAATTCCGCTGTAGTTTAAAAATGCTTTGCAACTCTTTCATTGTTCTCGGAATTCCGCTAAAGCTTAACCATGCTTTGGAAATCTTCCGATGTTCTCGGAATTCCGCTGAAGTTTAAAAATGCTTTGGAACTCCTCCATTGTTCTCGGAATTCTGCTGAAGTTTAAAAATGCTTTGGAACTCTTCCATTGTTCTGGGAATTCGGCTGAAGTTTAAAAATGCTTTGGAACTCTTACTATGTTCTGGGAGTTCTGCTGAAGTTTAAAATTGCTTTGGAAAATTCCACTGTTCTCAGAATTCCAATGAAGCTTAAAAATTCTTTGGAACTCTTCCATTGTTCTCGGAATTCCGCTAATTTTTAACAATGCTTTGGAACTCTTCCATTGTTCTCGGAATTACGCTGTAGTTTAAAAATGCTTTGGAACTCTTTCATTGTTCTTGGAATTCCACTGAAGTTTAGCCATGCTTTGGAACTCTTCCATTGTTCTCGGAATTCCGCTGAAGTTTAAAAATGCTTTGGAACTTTTCCATGGTTCTCGGAATTCTGCTGAAGTTAAAAAAACTTTTGAACTATTCCTTTGTTCTTGGAATTCCGCTCATATTTAACAATGCTTTGGAACTCTTCCATTGTTCTCGGAATTCCGCAAAAGTTTATAAATGCTTTGGAACTCTTCCATTGTTCTCGGAATTCTGATGAAGTTTAAAAAAGCTTTGGAACTCTTCCATTGTTCTTGCAATTCCGTTGATGTTTAATAATGCTTTTGGAACTCATCCATTGTTCTCGGAATTGTGCTAATGTTTAACAATGCTTTGGAACTCTTCCATTGTTATCGGAATTTCGCTGATGTTTAATAATGCTTTTGGAACTCTTCCATTGTTCTCGGAATTGTGCTAATGTTTAACAATGCTTTGGAACTTTTCCATTGTTCTCAGAATTCTGCTGAAGTTTAAAAATGCTTTGGAACTCTTCCATTGTTCTCAGAATTCCTCTGATGTTTTTCAATCCTATGGAAATCTTCCATTGTTCACCAAATTCCACTGAAGTTTAAAAATGTTTTGGAACTCTTCCAATGTTCTGGAAATTCTGCTGAAGTTTAAAAATGCTTTGGAACTCTTCTATTGTTCTCGGATTTCTTCTGATGTTTAACAATGCTTTGGAATTCTTCCATTGTTCAAGGAATTCCTCTGAAGTTTAAAAATGCTTTTAACTCTTCCATTGTTCTCGGTATTCCTCTAATGTTTAACAATGCTTTGGAACTCTTCCATTGATCTCGGAATTCCAATGTAGTTTCAAAATGCTTTGGAACGCTTCCATTGTTCTCGGAATTCTGCTGAAGTTTAACAATGCTTTGGAACTCTTCCATTGTTCTGGGAATTCTGTGGAAGTTTAAAAATGCTTTGGAACTCTTCCATTGTTCTCGGAATTCTGCTGAAGTTTAAAAATGCTTGGATCTCTTCCATTGTTGTCGGAATTCTGCTGAAGTTTAAAAAAGCTTTGGAACACTTCCATGGTTCTCGGAATTCTGCTGAAGTTTAAAAAAGCTTTTGAACTCTTCCATTGTTCTCGGAATTCCGCTAATATTTAACAATGCTTTGGAACTCTTTCATTGTTCTCGGAATTCCACTGAAGTTTAGCCATGCTTTGGAACTCTTCCATTGTTCTCGGAATTCCGCTGAAGTTTAAAAATGCTTTGGAACTCTTCCATTGTTCTCGGAATTCTGCTGAAGTTTAAAAAAGCTTTGTAACTCTTCCAATGTTCTCGGAATTCCGCTGATGTTTAACAATGCTTTGGATCTCTTCCATTTTTCTCGGAATTCTGGTGAAGTTTAAAAATGCTTTGGAACTCTTCCATTATTCACGGAATTTTGCTGAAGTTTAAAAAGCTTTGGAACTCTTCCATTGTTCTGGGAATTCTGCTGAAGTTTAAAATTGCTTTGGAACTCTTCCATTGTCCTCGGAATTACACTGATGTTTAATAATGCTTTTGGAACTCTTACATTGTTCTCGTAATTTCGCTGATGTTTAACAATGCTTGGGAACTCTTCCATTGTTCTGGGAATTTTGGTGAAGTTTAAAATTGCTTTGGAACTCTTCCATTGTTCTCAGAATTCCAATGAAGCTTAAAAATGCTTTGGAACTCTTCCATTGTTCTCGGTATTCTGCTAATGTTTAACAATGCTTTGGAACTCTTCCATTGTTCTCGGAATTCCGCTGAAGCTTATCCATGCTTTGGAACTCCTCCATTGTTCTCGGAATTCTGCTGAAGTTTAAAAATGCTTTGGAACTCTTCCTTTGTTCTGGAAGTTCTGCTGCAGTTTAAAAATGCTTTGGAAAATTCCATTGTTTTCAGAATTCGAATGAAGCTTAAAAATGCTTTGGAACTCTTACATTGTTCTCGGAATTCCGCTAATGTTTAACAATGCTTTGGAACTCTTCCATTGTTCTCGGAATTCCGCTGTAGTTTAAAAATGCTTTGGAACTCTTTCATTGTTCTTGGAATTCCACTGAAGTTTAGCCATGCTTTGGAACTCTTCCATTGTTCTCGGAATTCCGCTGAAGTTTAAAAATGCTTGGATCTCTTCCATTGTTCTCGGAATTCTGCTGAAGTTTAAAAAAGCTTTGGAACACTTCCATGGTTCTCGGAATTCTGCTGAAGTTTAAAAAAGCTTTTGAACTCTTCCATTGTTCTCGGAATTCCGCTATTATTTAACCCCTTTCTTACCGGGGACGTATTAGTACGCATATCTGCGTACCTCCGGTTCAGTGAGGGCTCCGGCGCTGAGCCCTCACTGAACCGAGCACATGTCAGCTGATTCTTACAGCTGACATGTGCCCGCAAAAACCGAGGGTGGAATCGCGATCCACCCGCGGCTGTTAACCAGTTAAATGCTGCTGTCAATCTCCGACAGCAGCATTTAACGCGCGCTTCCGGGTAGCGCGTTATAAGCCCCGCCCACCGGCGACCCCGTCACGTGATCGCGGGTCGCCGATGGGCGTGCATGACAACCCAGGGTCTGCAGCAGACGCCTGTGGTTGTCATGATCTTGTCGCTATGAGCGCCACCTAGTGGTCGGCGCTCATAGCACAGGACCATTTCTGCTGCATGCAGGGGATCTGCTGGTCCCCTGTATGTAGCAGAGGCGATCGGACAGTTGCTGCTTCTAGTCTCCTATGGAGACTATAGAAGCATGCAAAAAGTAAAAAAAAAAAGTTTTTAAAAATATAAAAAAAAATAAAAAAATATAAAAGTTTAAATCACCCCCCTTTCGCCCCATTCAAAATAAAATATATAAAAAAAAACCCCACATACACATATTTGGTATCGCCGCGTTCAGAATCGCCCGATCTATCAAAATAAGAAAAGAATTATTCCGATCGGTAAACGGCGTAGCGAGAAAAAAATTCTAAACGCCAGAATTACGTTTTTTGGTCGCCGCAAAATTGCAATAAAATGCAATAACAGGCGATCAAAACATCGGATCTACCCCAAATGTTATCAATTAGAACGTCAGCCTGGCACGCAAAAAATAAGCCATCAACCAGCCCCAGATCACGAAAAATGGAGACGCTACGGGTCTTAGAAAATGGCGCTATTTTTTATTTTTTTTTTACCAAATTTTGGAATTTTTTTTCACCACTTAAATATAAAAGAACCTATACATGTTTGGTGTCTATGAACTCGTAATGACCTGTAGAATAAGAAGGGCAGGTCAGTTTTAGCATTCAGTGAACATGGTAAAAAAAATAAATAAAAAACAACTGGGGTATTGCACTTTTTTTGCAATTTTACCGCACTTGGAATTTTTTTCCTGTTTTCCCGTACAGGATATGATAAAACTAGTAATGGCGTTGAAAAGTACAACTCGTCCCACAAAAAATAAGCCCTCACATGGCCATATTGACCAAAAAATAAAAACGCTATAGCTCTGGGAACAAGGGGAGCAAAAACGAAAATGCAAAAACGAAAAATGCTCCGGGGCTTAAGGGGTTAACAATGCTTTGGAACTCTTTCATTGTTCTCGGAATTCCGCTGAAGTTTAAAAATGCTTTGGAACTCTTCCATGGTTCTCGGAATTCTGCAGAAGTTTAAAAAGCTTTTGAACTATTCCTTTTTTCTCGAAATTCCGCTCATATTTAACAATGCTTTGGAACTCTTCCATTGTTCTCGGAATTCCGCTGATGTTTAACAATGCTTTGGAACTCTTCCATTGTTCTCGGAATTCCGCTGATGTTTAACAATGTTTTGGAACTATTCCATTGTTCTCGGAATTCCGCTGATGTTTAACAATGCTTTGGAACTCTTCCATTGTTCTCGGAATTCCGCTGTAGTTTAAAAATGCTTTGGAACTCTTTCATTGTTCTTGGAATTCCACTGAAGTTTGGCCATGTTTTGGAACTCTTCCATTGTTCTTGGAATTCCGCTGAAGTTTAAAACTGCTTTGGAACTCCTCCACTGTTCTCGGAATTCTGCTGAAGTTTAAAAATGCTTTGGAACTCTTCCATTGTTCTGGGAATTCAGCTGAAGTTTAATAATGCTTTGGAACTCTTCATATGTTCTGGGAGTTCTGCTGAAGTTTAAAATTGCTTTGGAAAATTCCATTGTTCTCAGAATTCCAATGAAGCTTAAAAATGCTTTGGAACTCTTCCATTGTTCTCGGAATTCCGCTAATGTTTAACAATGCTTTGGAACTCTTCCATTGTTCTCGGAATTCCGCTGTAGTTTAAAAATGCTTTGGAACTCTTTCATTGTTCTTGGAATTCCACTGAAGTTTAGCCATGCTTTGGAACTCTTCCATTGTTCTCGGATTTCCGCTGAAGTTTAAAAATGCTTTGGAACTCTTCCATGGTACTCGGAATTCTGCTGAAGTTTAAAAAAGCTTTTGAACTATTCCATTGTTCTCGGAATTCCGCTAATATTTAACAATGCTTTGGAACTCTTTCATTGTGCTCGGAATTCCGCTGAAGTTTAGCCATGCTTTGGAACTCTTCCATTGTTCTCGGAATTCCGCTGAAGTTTAAAAATGCTTTGGAACTCCTCCACTGCTCTCGATATTCTGCTGAAGTTTAAAAATGCTTTGGAACTCTTACTATGTTCTGGGAGTTCTGCTGAAGTTTAAAATTGCTTTGGAAAATTCCTTTGTTCTCAGAATTCCAATGAAGCTTAAAAATGCTTTGGAACTCTTACATTGTTCTCGGAATTCCGCTAATGTTTAACAATGCTTTGGAACTCTTCCATTGTTCTCGGAATTCCGCTGTAGTTTAAAAATGCTTTGGAACTCTTTCATTGTTCTTGGAATTCCACTGAAGTTTAGCCATGCTTTGAAACTCTTCCATTGTTCTCGGAATTCGGCTGAAGTTTAAAAATGCTTTGGAACTCTTCCATGGTTCTCGGAATTCTGCTGAAGTTTAAAAAAGCTTTTGAACTATTCCTTTGTTCTCGGAATTCCGCTCATATTTAACAATGCTTTGGAACTCTTCCATTGTTCTCGGAATTCCGCTGATGTTTATCAATGCTTTGGAACTCTTCCATTGTTCTCGGAATTCTGGTGAAGTTTAAAAATGCTTTGGATCTCTTCCATTGTTCTCGGAATTCCGCTGATGTTTAACAATGCTTTGGAACTCTTCCATTGTTCTCGGAATTCCGCTGTAGTTTAAAAATGCTTTGCAACTCTTTCATTGTTCTCGGAATTCCGCTAAAGCTTAACCATGCTTTGGAACTCTTCCATTGTTCTGGGAATTCCGCTGAAGTTTAAAAATGCTTTGGAACTCTTACTATGTTCTGGGAGTTCTGCTGAAGTTTAAAATTGCTTTGGAAAATTCCACTGTTCTCAGAATTCCAATGAAGCTTAAAAATTCTTTGGAACTCTTCCATTGTTCTCGGAATTCCGCTAATTTTTAACAATGCTTTGGAACTCTTCCATTGTTCTCGGAATTCCTCTGTAGTTTAAAAATTGCTTTGGAACTCTTTCATTGTTCCAGGAATTCCACTGAAGTTTAGCCATGCTTTGGAACTCTTCCATTGTTCTCGGAATTCCGCTGAAGTTTAAAAATGCTTAGGAACTCTTCCATGGTTCTCGGAATTCTGCTGAAGTTAAAAAAACTTTTGAACTACTCCTATGTTCTCGGAATTCCGCTCATATTTAACAATGCTTTGGAACTATTCCATTGTTCTCGGAATTCCGCTGATGTTTAATAATGCTTTTGGAACTCATCCATTGTTCTCGGAATTCGACTAATGTTTAACAATGCTTTGGAACTCATCCATTGTTCTCGGAATTCTGTTGATGTTTAATAATGTTTTTGGAGCTCTTTCATTGTGGTCGGAATTCTGCTGAAGTTTAAAAATGCTTTGGATCTCTTCCATTGTTCTCAGAATTCCGCTGATGTTTATCAAACCTATGGAACTCTTTCAATGTTCTCGGAATTCTGTTGATGTATAGTAATGCTTTTGGAACTCTTCCATTGTTCTCGGATTTCTGCAGATGTTTAATAATGCTTTTTGAACTATTCCATTGTTCTCGGAATTCCGCTGATGTTTAACAATGCTTTGGAACTCTTCCATTGTTCTCGGAATTCTGCTGAAGTTTAAAAATGCTTTGGAACTCTTCCATTGCTCTGGGAATTCTGCTGAAGTTTAAAAATGCTTTGGAACTCTTCCATTGCTCTGGGAATTCTGCTGAAGTTTAAAAATTCTGTGGAACTCTTCCATTGTTTTTCGAATTCCGCTAATGTTTAACAATGCTTTGGAACTCTTCCATTGTTCTCGGAAAAACGCTGTTGTTTAACAATGCTTTGGAACTCTTCCATTGTTCTCGGAATTCCGCTGTAGTTTAAAAATGCTTTCGAAATCTTCCATTGTTTTCGGATTTCCTCTAAAGTATAGCAATGCTTTGGAACTCTTCCATTGTTCTCGGAATTCCGCAAAGGTTATAAATGCTTTGGAACTCTTCCATTGTTCTCGGAATTCTGATGAAGTTTAAAAAAGAATTGGAACTCTTCCATTGTTCTTGCAATTCCGTTGATGTTTAATAATGCTTTTGGACCTCATCCATTGTTCTCGGAATTGTGCTAATGTTTAACAATGCTTTGGAACTCTTCCATTGTTCTCGGAATTTTGCTGATGTTTAATAATGCTTTTGGAACTCTTCCATTGTTCTCGGAATTGTGCTAATGTTTAACAATGCTTTGGAACTCTTCCATTGTTCTCAGAATTCTGCTGAAGTTTAAAAATGCTTTGGAACTCTTCCATTGTTCTCGGAGTTCCTCTGATGTTTTTCAATCCTATGGAAATCTTCCATTGTTCACCAAATTCCACTGAAGTTTAAAAATGTTTTGGAACTCTTCCAATGTTCTGGAAATTCTGCTGAAGTTTAAAAATGCTTTGGAATTCTTCTATTGTTCTCGGATTTCTTTTGATGTTTAACAATGCTTTGGAACTCTTCCATTGATCTCGGAATTCCAATGTAGTTTCAAAATGCTTTGGAACGCTTCCATTGTTCTCGTAATTCCGCTGATATTTAACAATGCTTAGGAACTCCTCCATTGTTCTGGGAATTTTGGTGAAGTTTAAAAATGCTTTGGAACTCTTCCATTGTTCACGGAAATCTGCTGAAGTTTAAAAAGCTTTGTAACTCTTCCATTGTTCTGGGAATTCTGCTGAAGTTTAAAATTGCTTTGGAACTCTTCCATTGTTCTCAGAATTCCAATGAAGCTTAAAAATGCTTTGGAACACTTCCATTGTTCTCGGTATTCTGCTAATGTTTAACAATGCTTTGGAACTCTTTCATTGTTCTCGGAATTCCGCTGAAGCTTAACCATGCTTTGGAACTCTTCCATTGTTCTCGGAATTCCGCTGAAGTTTAAAAATGCTTTGGAACTCCTTCATTGTTCTCGGAATTCCGCTGAAGTTTAAAAATGCTTTGGAACTCCTCCACTGCTCTCGGAATTCTGCTGAAGTTTAAAAATGCTTTGGAACTCTTACTATGTTCTGGGAGTTCTGCTGAAGTTTAAAATTGCTTTGGAAAATTCCTTTGTTCTCAGAATTCCAATGAAGCTTAAAAATGCTTTGGAACTCTTACATTGTTCTCGGAATTCCGCTAATGTTTAACAATGCTTTGGAACTCTTCCATTGTTCTCGGAATTCCGCTGTAGTTTAAAAATGCTTTGGAACTCTTTCATTGTTCTTGGAATTCCACTGAAGTTTAGCCATGCTTTGGAACTCTTCCATTGTTCTCGGAATTCGGCTGAAGTTTAAAAATGCTTTGGAACTCTTCCATGGTTCTCGGAATTCTGCTGAAGTTTAAAAAAGCTTTTGAACTATTCCTTTGTTCTCGGAATTCCGCTCATATTTAACAATGCTTTGGAACTCTTCCATTGTTCTCGGAATTCCGCTGATGTTTATCAATGCTTTTTAACTCTTCCATTGTTCTCGGAATTCTGGTGAAGTTTAAAAATGCTTTGGATCTCTTCCATTGTTCTCGGAATTCCGCTGATGTTAAACAATGCTTTGGAACTCTTCCATTGTTCTCGGAATTCCGCTGTAGTTTAAAAATGCTTTGCAACTCTTTCATTGTTCTCGAAATTCCGCTAAAGCTTAACCATGCTTTGGAAATCTTCCATTGTTCTCGGAATTCCGCTGAAGTTTAAAAATGCTTTGGAACTCCTCCATTGTTCTCGGAATTCTGCTGAAGTTTAAAAATGCTTTGGAACTCTTCCATTGTTCTGGGAATTCGGCTGAAGTTTAAAAATGCTTTGGAACTCTTACTATGTTCTGGGAGTTCTGCTGTAGTTTAAAAATGCTTTGGAACTCTTTCATTGTTCTAGGAATTCCACTGAAGTTTAGCCATGCTTTGGAACTCTTCCATTGTTCTCGGAATTCCGCTGTAGTTTAAAAATGCTTTGGAACTCTTTCATTGTTCTAGGAATTCCACTGAAGTTTAGCCATGCTTTGGAACTCTTCCATTGTTCTCGGAATTCCGCTGAAGTTTAAAAATGCTTTGGAACTCTTCCATGGTTCTCGGAATTCTGCTGAAGTTAAAAAAACTTTTGAACTATTCCTTTGTTCTCGGAATTCCGCTCATATTTAACAATGCTTTGGAACTCTTCCATTGTTCTCGGAATTCCGCTGTTGTTTAATAATGCTTTTGGAACTCATACATTGTTCTCGGAATTCGACTAATGTTTAACAATGCTTTGGAACTCATCCATTGTTCTCGGAATTCTGTTGATGTTTAATAATGTTTTTGGAACTCTTTCATTGTGGTCGGAATTCTGCTGAAGTTTAAAAATGCTTTGGATCTCTTCCATTGTTCTCAGAATTCCGCTGATGTTTATCAAACCTATGGAACTCTTTCATTGTTCTCGGAATTCTGTTGATGTATAGTAATGCTTTTGGAACTCTTCCATTGTTCTCGGATTTCTGCAGATGTTTAATAATGCTTTTTGAACTCTTCCATTGTTCTGGGAATTCTGCTGAAGTTTAAAAATGCTTTGGAACTCTTCCATTGCTCTGGGAATTCTGCTGAAGTTTAAAAAATCTGTGGAACTCTTCCATTGTTTTTCGAATTCCGCTAATGTTTTACAATGCTTTGGAACTCTTCCATTGTTCTCGGAAAAACGCTGTTGTTTAACAATGCTTTGGAACTCTTCCATTGTTCTCGGAATTCCGCTGTAGTTTAAAAATGCTTTGGAAATCTTCCATTGTTTTCGGATTTCCTCTAAAGTATAGCAATGCTTTGGAACTCTTCCATTGTTCTCGGAATTCCGCAAAAGTTTATAAATGCTTTGGAACTCTTCCATTGTTCTCGGAATTCTGATGAAGTTTAAAAAAGCTTTGGAACTCTTCCATTGTTCTTGCAATTCCGTTGATGTTTAATAATGCTTTTGGAACTCATCCATTGTTCTCGGAATTGTGCTAATGTTTAACAATGCTTTGGAACTCTTAAATTGTTCTCGGAATTTCGCTGATGTTTAATAATGCTTTTGGAACTCTTCCATTGTTCTCGGAATTGTGCTAATGTTTAACAATGCTTTGGAACTCTTCCATTGTTCTCAGAATTCTGCTGAAGTTTAAAAATGCTTTGGAACTCTTCCATTGTTCTCGGAGTTCCTCTGATGTTTTTCAATCCTATGGAAATCTTCCATTGTTCACCAAATTCCACTGAAGTTTAAAAATGTTTCGGAACTCTTCCAATGTTCTGGAAATTCTGCTGAAGTTTAAAAATGCTTTGGAATTCTTCTATTGTTCTCGGATTTCTTCTGATGTTTAACAATGCTTTGGAACTCTTCCATTGTTCAAGGAATTCCTCTGAAGTTTAAAAATGCTTTGGAACTCTTCCATTGTTCTCGGTATTCCTCTAATGTTTAACAATGCTTTGGAACTCTTCCATTGATCTCGGAATTCCAATGTAGTTTCAAAATGCTTTGGAACGCTTCCATTGTTCTCGTAATTCCGCTGATGTTTAACAATGCTTAGGAACTCCTCCATTGTTCTGGGAATTTTGGTGAAGTTTAAAAATGCTTTGGAACTCTTCCATTGTTCACGGAAATCTGCTGAAGTTTAAAAAGCTTTGTAACTCTTCCATTGTTCTGGGAATTCTGCTGAAGTTTAAAATTGCTTTGGAACTCTTCCATTGTTCTCAGAATTCCAATGAAGCTTAAAAATGCTTTGGAACACTTCCATTGTTCTCGGTATTCTGCTAATGTTTAACAATGCTTTGGAACTCTTCCATTGTTCTCGGAATTCCGCTGATGTTTAACAATGTTTTGGAACTATTCCATTGTTCTCGGAATTCCGCTGATGTTTAACAATGCTTTGGAACTCTTCCTTTGTTCTCGGAATTCCGCTGTAGTTTAAAAATGCTTTGCAACTCTTTCATTGTTCTCGGAATTCCGCTGAAGCTTAACCATGCTTTGGAACTCTTCCATTGTTCTGGGTATTCGGCTTAAGTTTTAAAATGCTTTGTAACTCTTCCTATGTTCTGGGAGTTCTGCTGAAGTTTAAAATTGCTTTGGAAAATTCCATTGTTCTCAGAATTCCAATGAAGCTTAAAAATGCTTTGGAACTCTTACATTGTTCTCGGAATTCCGCTAATGTTTAACAATGCTTTGGAACTCTTCCATGGTTCTCGGAATTCTGCTGAAGTTAAAAAAACTTTTGAACTATTCCTTTGTTCTCGGAATTCCGCTCATATTTAACAATGCTTTGGATCTCTTCCATTGTTCTTGGAATTCTGTTGATGTTTAACAATGCTTTTGCAACTCTTTCATTGTTCTCGGAATTCTGCTGAAGTTTAAAAATGCTTTGAAACTCTTCCATTGTTCTTGGAATTCCGCTAATGTTTAACAATGCTTTGGAACTCTTCCATTGTTCTCGGAAATACGCTGATGTTTAACAATGCTTTGGAACTCTTCCATTGTTCTCGGAATTCCGCTGTAGTTTAAAAATGCTTTGGAAATCTTCCATTGTTTTTGGATTTCCGCTAAAGTTTAGCAATGCTTTGGAACTCTTCCATTGTTCTCGGAATTCCGCAAAAGTTTATAAATGCTTTGGAACTCTTCCATTGTTCTCGGAATTCTGATGAAGTTTAAAAAAGCTTTGGAACTCTTCCATTGTTCTTGCATTTCCGTTTATGTTTAATAATGCTTTTGGAACTTATCCATTGTTCTCGGAATGGTGCTAATGTTTAACAATGCTTTGGAAATCTTCCATTGTTCACCAAATTCCACTAAAGTTTAAAAATGTTTTGGAACTCTTCCATTTTTCTCAGAATTCCGCTGTAGTTTAACATTGCTTTGGAACTCTTCCTTTGTTCTGGGAATTCAGCTGAAGTTTAACAATGCTTTGGAATTCTTCCATTGTTCAAGGAATTCCGCTGAAGTTTAAAAATGCTTTGGAACTCTTCCATTGTTCTCGGTATTCCTCTAATGTTTAACAATGCTTTGGAACTCTTCCATTGTTCTCGGAATTCCGCTGATGTTTAACAATGCTTTGGAACTCTTACATTGTTCTCAGCATTTCGCTGAAGTTTAAAAATGCTTTGGAACTCCTCCATTGTTCTCGGAATTCTGCTGAAGTTTAAAAATGCTTTGGAACTCTTCCATTGTTCTGGGAATTCGGCTAAAGTTTAAAAATGCTTTGGAACTCTTCCTATGTTCCGGGAGTTCTGCTGAAGTTTAAAATTGCTTTGGAAAATTCCATTGTTCTCAGAATTCCAATGAAGCTTAAAAATGCTTTGGAAGTCTTACATTGTTCTCGGAATTCCGCTAATGTTTAACAATGCTTTGGAACTCTTCCATTGTTCTCAGAATTCTGCTGAAGTTTAAAAATGCTTTGGAACTCTTCCATTGTTCTCGGAATTCCACTGATGTTTTTCAATCCTATGGAAATCTTCCATTGTTCACCAAATTCCACTGAAGTTTAAAAATGTTTTGGAACTCTTCCATTTTTCTCGGAATTCCGCTGAAGTTTTACAGTGCTTTGGAACTCTTCCATTGTTCTGGGAATTCAGCTGAAGTTTAAAAATGGTTTGGAACTCTTCTATTGTTCTCGGATTTCTTCTGATGTTTAACAATGCTTTGGAACTCTTCCATTGTTCTCGGTATTCCTCTATTGTTTAACAATGCTTTGGAACTCTTCCATTGTTCTCGGAGTTCCGCTGATGTTTAACAATGCTTTGGAACTCTTCCATTGATCTCAAAATTCCAGTGTAGTTTCAAAATGCTTTGGAACGCTTCCATTGTTCTCGGAATTCCGCTGAAGTTTAACAATGCTTTGGAACTCTTCCATTGTTCTCGGAATTCTGTGGAAGTTTAAAAATGCTTTGGAACTCTTCCATTGTTCTCGGAATTCTGCTGAAGTTTAAAAATGCTTGTACCTCTTCCATTGTTCTTGGAATTCTGCTGAAGTTTAAAAAAGCTTTGGAACTCTTCCAATGTTCTCAGAATTCCGCTGATGTTTAATAATGCTTTTGGAACTCTTCAATTTTTCTCGGAATTCCGCTGATGTTTAACAATGCTTTGGATCTCTTCCATTGTTCACGGAATTCTGGTGAAGTTTAAAAATGCTTTGGAACTCTTCCATTATTCACGGAATTCTGCTGAAGTTTAAAAAGCTTTGGAACTCTTCCATTGTTCTGGGAATTCTGCTGAAGTTTAAAATTGCTTTGGAACTCTTCCATTGTTCTCGGAATTCTGCTAATGTTTAACAATGCTTTGAAACTCTTCCATTGTCCTCGGAATTACACTGATGTTTAATAATGCTTTTGGAAATCTTACATTGTTCTCGTAATTCCGCTGATGTTTAACAATGCTTTGGAACTCTTCCATTGTTCTGGGAATTCTGGTGAAGTTTAAAAATGCTTTGGAACTCTACCATTGTTCACAGAAATCTGCTGAAATTTAAAAAGCTTTGTAACTCTTCCATTGTTCTGGGAATTCTGCTGAAGTTTAAAATTGCTTTGGAACTCTTCCATTGTTCTCGGAATTCTGCTAATGTTTAACAATGCTTTGAAACTCTTCCATTGTTCTCGGAATTCCGCTGATGTTTACCAATGCTTTGGAACTCTTCCAATGTTCTCGGAATTCCGCTGATGTTTACCAATGCTTTGGAACTCTTCCATTGTTCTCAGAATTCCAATGAAGCTTAAAAATGCTTTGGAACACTTCCATTGTTCTCGGTATTCTGCTAATGTTTAACAATGCTTTGGAACTCTTCCATTGTTCTCGGAATTCCGCTGATGTTTAACAATGTTTTGGAACTATTCCATTGTTCTCGGAATTCCGCTGATGTTTAACAATGCTTTGGAACTCTTCCATTGTTCTCGGAATTCCGCTGTAGTTTAAAAATGCTTTGCAACTCTTTCATTGTTCTCGGAATTCCGCTGAAGCTTAACCATGCTTTGGAACTCTTCCATTGTTCTCGGAATTCCGCTGAAGTTTAAAAATGCTTTGGAACACCTCCATTATTCTCGGAATTCTGCTGAAGTTTAAAAATGCTTTGGAACTCTTCCATTGTTCTGGCAATTCGGCTAAAGTTTAAAAATGCTTTGGAACTCTTCCTATGTTCTGGGTGTTCTGCTGAAGTTTAAAATTGCTTTGGAAAATTCCATTGTTCTCAAAATTCCAATGAAGCTTAAAAATGCTTTGGAACTCTTACATTGTTCTCGGAATTCCGCTAATGTTTAACAATGCTTTGGAACTCTTCCATTGTTCTTGGAATTCCGCTGTAGTTTAAAAATGCTTTGGAACTCTTTCATTGTTCTTGGAATTCCACTGAAGTTTAGCCATGCTTTGGAACTCTTCCATTGTTCTCGGAATTCCGCTGAAGTTTAAAAATGCTTTGGAACTCTTCCATTGTTCTCGGAATTCCGCTGATGTTTATCAAACCTATGGAACTCTTTCATTGTTCTCGGAATTCTGTTGATGTTTAGTAATGCTTTTGGAACTCTTCCATTGTTCTCGGAATTCAGCTGAAGTTTAAAAACGCTTTAGAAATCTTCCCTTGTTCTCGGAGTTCTGCTGAAGTTTAAGAATGCTTTTAACTCTTCCAAAATTCTCAGAATTCTGCTGAAGTTTAAAAATGTTTTGGAACTCTTCCATTGTTCTTGGAATTCCGCTGATGTTTAACAATGCTTTAGAACTCTTCCATTGTTCTCGGAATTCCGCTGTAGTTTAAAAATGCTTTGGAACTCTTTCATTGTTCTCGGAATTCCGCTGAAGTTTAGCCATGCTTTGGAACTCTTCCATTGTTCTCGAAATTCTGCTGAAGTTTAACAATGCTTTGGAACTCCTCCATTGTTCTCGGAATTCCACTGAAGTTTTACAATGCTTTGGAACTCTTCCATTTTTCTCGGAATTCTGCTGAAGTTTAAAAATGCGTTGGAACTCGTCCATTGTTCTGGGAATTCGGCTGAAGTTTAAAAATGCTTTGGAACTCTTCCTAAGTTCTGGGAGTTCTGCTGAAGTTTAAAAAATGCTTTGGAACTCTTCCATTGTTCTCGGTATTCCGCTGAAGTTTTAGAATGCTTTTTAACACTTCCATTTTTCTCGGAATTCTGCTGAAGTTTAAAATCGCTTTGGAACTCTTCCATTGTTCTCGGAATTCCGCTAATGTTTAACAATGCTTTGGAACTCTTTCATTGTTCTCGGAATTCCACTGAAGTTTAGCCATGCTTTGGAACTCTTCCATTGTTCTCGGAATTCCGCTGAAGTTTAAAAATGCTTTGGAACTCTTCCATTGTTCTCGGAATTCTGCTGAAGTTTAAAAAAGCTTTGGAACTATTAAATTGTTCTCAGAATTCTGCAAATATTTAACAATGCTTTGGAACTCTTCCATTGTTCTCGGAATTCCGCTGATGTTTAGTAATGCTTTTGGAACTCTTCCATTATTCTCGGAATTCCGCTATTGTTTAACAATGCTTTGGATCTCATCCATTGTTCTCGCAATTCTATTGATGTTTAATAATGCTTTTGGAACTCTTCCATTGTTCTCGGAATTCTGCTGAAGCTTCAAAACGCTTTAGAAATCTTCCCTTGTTCTCGGAGTTCTGCTGAAGTTTAAAAATGCTTTTGTACTCTTCCATTTTTCTCAGAATTCCAATGAAGCTTAAAAATGCTTTTGAACTCTTAAATTTTTCTCAGAATTACGCTAAAGTTTAAAAATGCTTTGGAACTCTTCCTTTGTTCTGGGAAATCGGCTGAAGTTTAAAAATGCTTTGGAGCTCTTCCCATGTTCTGGGAGTTCTTCTGAAGTTTAAAAATACTTTAGAACTTTTCCATTGTTCTCGGAATTCCGCTGTAGTTTAAAAATGCTTTGGAACTCTTTCATTGTTCTCGGAATTCTGCTGAAGTTTAAAAATGCTTTGGAACTCTTCCATTGTTTTGGGAATTTGGCTGAAGTTTAAAATTGCTTTGGAACTCTTCCTATGTTCTGGGAGTTCTGCTGAAGTTTAAAAATGCTTTGGAACTCTTCCATTGTTCTCGGAATTCCGCTGATGTTTAACAATGCTTTAGAACTCTTCCATTGTTCTTGGAATTCCGCTGATGTTTAACAATGCTTTGGAGCTCTTCCATTGTTCTGGGAATTCGGCTGACGTTTAAAAATGCTTTGGAGCTCTTCCTATGTTCTGGGAGTTCTGCTGAAGTTTAAAAATGCTTTAGAACTCTTCCATTGTTCTCCGAATTCTGCTGATGTCTAACAATGCTTTGGAACTCTTCCATTTTTCTCGGAATTCCGCTGTAGTATAAAAATGCATTGGAACTTTTCCATTGTTCTCGGAATTCCGCTGAAGTTTTACAATGCTTTGGAACTCTTCCATTTTTGACTGAAGTCTGCTGAAGTTTAAAAATGCTTTGGAACTCTTCCATTGTTCTCGGAATTCCGCTGATGTTTAACAATGCTTTGGAACTCTTCCATTGTTCTCGGAATTCCGTTGTAGTTTAAAAATGCTTTGGAACTCTTTCATTGTTCTTGGAATTCCGCTGAAGTTTAGCCATGCTTAGGAACTCCTCCATTGTTCTCGGAATTCCGCTGAAGTTTAAGAATGCTTTGGTACGCCTCCATTGTTCTCGGAATTCTGCTGAAGTTTAAAAATGCTTTGGAACTCTTCCATTGTTCTGGGAATTCGGATGAAGTTTAAAAATGCTTTGGAACTCTTCCTATGTTCTGGGAGTTCTGCTGAAGTTTAAAAATGCTTTGGAACTCTTCCATTGTTCTCGGAATTCCGCTGATGTTTAACAATGCATTAGAACTCTTCCATTTTTCTCGGAATTCCGCTGATGTTTAACAAAGCTTTGGAACTCTTCCATTGTTCTCGGAATTCCGCTGAAGTTTTACAATGCTTTGGAACTCATCCATTGTTCTCGTAACACTGTTGATGTTTAATAATGCTTTGGGAACTCTTCCATTGTGCTCGGAGTTCTGCTGAAGTTTAAAAATGCTTTGGGAAATCTTCCCTTGTTCTCGGAATTCTGTTGAAGTTTAACAATGCTTTGAACTCTTCCATTATTCTCAGAATTCTGCTGAAGTTTAAAAATGTTTTGGAACTCTTCCATTTTTCTCGGAATTCCGCTGAAGTTTTACAGTGCTTTGGAACTCTTCCATTGTTCTGGGAATTCAGCTGAAGTTTAAAAATGGTTTGGAACTCTTCTATTGTTCTCGGATTTCTTCTGATGTTTAACAATGCTTTGGAACTCTTCCATTGTTCTCGGTATTCCTCTATTGTTTAACAATGCTTTGGAACTCTTCCATTGTTCTCGGAATTCCGCTGATGTTTAACAATGCTTTGGAACTCTTCCATTGATCTCAAAATGCCAGTGTAGTTTCAAAATGCTTTGGAACGCTTCCATTGTTCTCGGAATTCCGCTGAAGTTTAACAATGCTTTGGAACTCTTCCATTGTTCTCGGAATTCTGTGGAAGTTTAAAAATGTTTGGAACTCTTCCATTGTTCTCGGAATTCTGCTGAAGTTTAAAAATGCTTGTAACTCTTCCATTGTTCTCGGAATTCTGCTGAAGTTTAAAAAAGCTTTGGAACTCTTCCAATGTTCTCGGAATTCCGCTGATGTTTAATAATGCTTTTGGAACTCTTCAATTTTTCTCGGAATTCCGCTGATGTTTAACAATGCTTTGGATCTCTTCCATTGTTCTCTGAATTCTGGTGAAGTTTAAAAATGCTTTGGAACTCTTCCATTATTCACGGAATTCTGCTGAAGTTTAAAAAGCTTTGGAACTCTTCCATTGTTCTGGGAATTCTGCTGAAGTTTAAAAATGCTTTGGAACTCTTCCATTGTTCTGGGTATTCGGCTTAAGTTTAAAAATGCTTTGGAACTCTTCCTATGTTCTGTGAGTTCTGCTGAAGTTTAAAATTGCTTTGGAAAATTCCATTGTTCTCAGAATTCCAATGAAGCTTAAAAATGCTTTGGAACTCTTACATTGTTCTCGGAATTCCGCTAATGTTTAACAATGCTTTGGAACTCTTCCATTGTTCTCGGAATTCCGCTGTAGTTTAAAAATGCTTTGGAACTCTTTCATTGTTCTTGGAATTCCACCGAAAATTAGCCATGCTTTGGAACTCTTCCACTGGTCTCGGAATTCCGCTGAAGTTTAAAAATGCTTTGAAACTCTTCCATGGTTCTCGGAATTCTGCTGAAGTTAAAAAAACTTTTGAACTATTCCTTTGTTCTCGGAATTCCGCTCATATTTAACAATGCTTTGGAACTCTTCCATTGTTCTTGGAATTCTGTTGATGTTTAACAATGCTTTTGCAACTCTTTCATTGTGGTCGGAATTCTGCTGAAGTTTAAAAATGCTTTGGAACTCTTCCATTGCTCTGGGATTTCTGCTGAAGTTTAAAAATTCTGTGGAACTCTTCCATTGTTCTTGGAATTCCGCTAATGTTTAACAATGCTTTGGAACTCTTCCATTGTTCTCGGAAATATGCTGATGTTTAACAATGCTTTGGAACTCTTCCATTGTTCTCGGAATTCCGCTGTAGTTTAAAAATGCTTTGGAAATCTTCCATTGTTTTTGGATTTCCGCTAAAGTTTAGCAATGCTTTGGAACTCTTCCATTGTTCTCGGAATTCCGCAAAAGTTTATAAATGCTTTGGAACTCTTCCATTGTTCTCGGAATTCTGATGAAGTTTAAAAAAGCTTTGGAACTCTTCCATTGTCCTTGCATTTCCGTTGATGTTTAATAATGCTTTTGGAACTTATCCATTGTTCTCGGAATTGTGCTAATGTTTAGCAATGCTTTGGAACTCTTCCATTGTTCTCGGAATTTCGCTAATGTTTAATAATGCTTTTGGAACTCTTCAATTGTTCTCGGAATTCCGCTAATGTTTAACAATGCTTTGAAACTTTTCCATTGTTCTCGGAATTCTGTTGATGTTTAATAATTCTTTTGGAACTCTTCCATTGTTCTCAGAATTCTGCTGAAGTTTAAAAATGCTTTGGAACTCTTCCATTGTTCTCGGAATTCCGCTGATGTTTTTCAATCCTATGTAAATCTTCCATTGTTCACCAAATTCCACTAAAGTTTAAAAATGTTTTGGAACTCTTCCATTTTTCTCAGAATTCCGCTGTAGTTTAACATTGCTTTGGAACTCTTCCATTGTTCTGGGAATTCAGCTGAAGTTAACAATGCTTTGGAATTCTTCCATTGTTCAAGGATTTCCGCTGAAGTTTAAAAATGCTTTGGAACTCTTCCATTGTTCTCGGTATTCCTCTAATGTTTAACAATGCTTTGGAATTCTTCCATAGTTCTCGGAATTCCGCTGATGTTTAACAATGCTTTGGAACTCTTCCATTGTTCTCGGAATTCCGCTGTAGTTTAAAAATGCTTTGCAACTCTTTCATTGTTCTCGGCATTCCGCTGAAGTTTAAAAATGCTTTGGAACTCCTCCATTGTTCTCGGAATTCTGCTGAAGTTTAAAAATGCTTTGGAACTCTTCCATTGTTCTGGGAATTCGGCTAAAGTTTAAAAATGCTTTGGAACTCTTCCTATGTTCTGGGAGTTCTGCTGAAGTTTAAAATTGCTTTGGAAAATTCCATTGTTCTCAGAATTCCAATGAAGCTTAAAAATGCTTTGGAACTCTTACATTGTTCTCGGAATTCCGCTAATGTTTAACAATGCTTTGGAACTCTTCCATGGTTCTCAGAATTCTGCTGAAGTTTAAAAATGCTTTGGAACTCTTCCATTGTTCTCGGAATTCCACTGATGTTTTTCAATCGTATGGAAATCTTCCATTGTTCACCAAATTCCACTGAAGTTTAAAAATGTTTTGGAACTCTTCCATTTTTCTCGGAATTCCGCTGAAGTTTTACAGTGCTTTGGAAATCTTCCATTGTTCTGGGAATTCAGCTGAAGTTTAAAAATGGTTTGGAACTCTTCTATTGTTCTCGGATTTCTTCTGATGTTTAACAATGCTTTGGAACTCTTCCATTGTTCTCGGTATTCCTCTCTTGTTTAACAATGCTTTGGAACTCTTCCATTGTTCTCGGAATTCCGCTGATGTTTAACAATGCTTTGGAACTCTTCCATTGATCTCAAAATTCCAGTGTAGTTTCAAAATGCTTTGGAACGCTTCCATTGTTCTCGGAATTCCGCTGAAGTTTAACAATGCTTTGGAACTCTTCCATTGTTCTCGGAATTCTGTGGAAGTTTAAAAATGCTTTGGAACTCTTCCATTGTTCTCGGAATTCTGCTGAAGTTTAAAAGAGCTTTGGAACTCTTCCATTGTTCTGGGAATTCCGCTGATGTTTAACAATGCTTTGGATCTCTTCCATTGTTCTCGGAATTCTGGTGAAGTTTAAAAATGCTTTGGAACTCTTCCATTATTCACGGAATTCTGCTGAAGTTTAAAAAGCTTTGGAACTCTTCCATTGTTCTGGGAATTCTGCTGAAGTTTAAAATTGCTTTGGAACTCTTCCATTGTTCTCGGAATTCTGCTAATGTTTAACAATGCTTTGAAACTCTTCCATTGTCCTCGGAATTACACTGATGTTTAATAATGCTTTTGGAAATCTTACATTGTTCTCGTAATTCCGCTGATGTTTAACAATGCTTTGGAACTCTTCCATTGTTCTGGGAATTCTGGTGAAGTTTAAAAATGCTTTGGAACTCTACCATTGTTCACAGAAATCTGCTGAAATTTAAAAAGCTTTGTAACTCTTCCATTGTTCTGGGAATTCTGCTGAAGTTTAAAATTGCTTTGGAACTCTTCCATTGTTCTCGGAATTCTGCTAATGTTTAACAATGCTTTGAAACTCTTCCATTGTTCTCGGAATTCCGCTGATGTTTACCAATGCTTTGGAACTCTTCCAATGTTCTCGGAATTCCGCTGATGTTTACCAATGCTTTGGAACTCTTCCATTGTTCTCAGAATTCCAATGAAGCTTAAAAATGCTTTGGAACACTTCCATTGTTCTCGGTATTCTGCTAATGTTTAACAATGCTTTGGAACTCTTCCATTGTTCTCGGAATTCCGCTGATGTTTAACAATGTTTTGGAACTATTCCATTGTTCTCGGAATTCCGCTGATGTTTAACAATGCTTTGGAACTCTTCCATTGTTCTCGGAATTCCGCTGTAGTTTAAAAATGCTTTGCAACTCTTTCATTGTTCTCGGAATTCCGCTGAAGCTTAACCATGCTTTGGAACTCTTCCATTGTTCTCGGAATTCCGCTGAAGTTTAAAAATGCTTTGGAACACCTCCATTATTCTCGGAATTCTGCTGAAGTTTAAAAATGCTTTGGAACTCTTCCATTGTTCTGGCAATTCGGCTAAAGTTTAAAAATGCTTTGGAACTCTTCCTATGTTCTGGGTGTTCTGCTGAAGTTTAAAATTGCTTTGGAAAATTCCATTGTTCTCAAAATTCCAATGAAGCTTAAAAATGCTTTGGAACTCTTACATTGTTCTCGGAATTCCGCTAATGTTTAACAATGCTTTGGAACTCTTCCATTGTTCTTGGAATTCCGCTGTAGTTTAAAAATGCTTTGGAACTCTTTCATTGTTCTTGGAATTCCACTGAAGTTTAGCCATGCTTTGGAACTCTTCCATTGTTCTCGGAATTCCGCTGAAGTTTAAAAATGCTTTGGAACTCTTCCATTGTTCTCGGAATTCCGCTGATGTTTATCAAACCTATGGAACTCTTTCATTGTTCTCGGAATTCTGTTGATGTTTAGTAATGCTTTTGGAACTCTTCCATTGTTCTCGGAATTCAGCTGAAGTTTAAAAACGCTTTAGAAATCTTCCCTTGTTCTCGGAGTTCTGCTGAAGTTTAAGAATGCTTTTAACTCTTCCAAAATTCTCAGAATTCTGCTGAAGTTTAAAAATGTTTTGGAACTCTTCCATTGTTCTTGGAATTCCGCTGATGTTTAACAATGCTTTAGAACTCTTCCATTGTTCTCGGAATTCCGCTGTAGTTTAAAAATGCTTTGGAACTCTTTCATTGTTCTCGGAATTCCGCTGAAGTTTAGCCATGCTTTGGAACTCTTCCATTGTTCTCGAAATTCTGCTGAAGTTTAACAATGCTTTGGAACTCCTCCATTGTTCTCGGAATTCCACTGAAGTTTTACAATGCTTTGGAACTCTTCCATTTTTCTCGGAATTCTGCTGAAGTTTAAAAATGCATTGGAACTCGTCCATTGTTCTGGGAATTCGGCTGAAGTTTAAAAATGCTTTGGAACTCTTCCTAAGTTCTGGGAGTTCTGCTGAAGTTTAAAAAATGCTTTGGAACTCTTCCATTGTTCTCGGTATTCCGCTGAAGTTTTAGAATGCTTTTTAACACTTCCATTTTTCTCGGAATTCTGCTGAAGTTTAAAATCGCTTTGGAACTCTTCCATTGTTCTCGGAATTCCGCTAATGTTTAACAATGCTTTGGAACTCTTTCATTGTTCTCGGAATTCCACTGAAGTTTAGCCATGCTTTGGAACTCTTCCATTGTTCTCGGAATTCCGCTGAAGTTTAAAAATGCTTTGGAACTCTTCCATTGTTCTCGGAATTCTGCTGAAGTTTAAAAAAGCTTTGGAACTATTAAATTGTTCTCAGAATTCTGCAAATATTTAACAATGCTTTGGAACTCTTCCATTGTTCTCGGAATTCCGCTGATGTTTAGTAATGCTTTTGGAACTCTTCCATTATTCTCGGAATTCCGCTATTGTTTAACAATGCTTTGGATCTCATCCATTGTTCTCGCAATTCTATTGATGTTTAATAATGCTTTTGGAACTCTTCCATTGTTCTCGGAATTCTGCTGAAGCTTCAAAACGCTTTAGAAATCTTCCCTTGTTCTCGGAGTTCTGCTGAAGTTTAAAAATGCTTTTGTACTCTTCCATTGTTCTCAGAATTCCAATGAAGCTTAAAAATGCTTTTGAACTCTTAAATTTTTCTCAGAATTACGCTAAAGTTTAAAAATGCTTTGGAACTCTTCCTTTGTTCTGGGAAATCGGCTGAAGTTTAAAAATGCTTTGGAGCTCTTCCCATGTTCTGGGAGTTCTTCTGAAGTTTAAAAATACTTTAGAACTTTTCCATTGTTCTCGGAATTCCGCTGTAGTTTAAAAATGCTTTGGAACTCTTTCATTGTTCTCGGAATTCTGCTGAAGTTTAAAAATGCTTTGGAACTCTTCCATTGTTTTGGGAATTTGGCTGAAGTTTAAAATTGCTTTGGAACTCTTCCTATGTTCTGGGAGTTCTGCTGAAGTTTAAAAATGCTTTGGAACTCTTCCATTGTTCTCGGAATTCCGCTGATGTTTAACAATGCTTTAGAACTCTTCCATTGTTCTTGGAATTCCGCTGATGTTTAACAATGCTTTGGAGCTCTTCCATTGTTCTGGGAATTCGGCTGACGTTTAAAAATGCTTTGGAGCTCTTCCTATGTTCTGGGAGTTCTGCTGAAGTTTAAAAATGCTTTAGAACTCTTCCATTGTTCTCCGAATTCTGCTGATGTCTAACAATGCTTTGGAACTCTTCCATTTTTCTCGGAATTCCGCTGTAGTATAAAAATGCATTGGAACTTTTCCATTGTTCTCGGAATTCCGCTGAAGTTTTACAATGCTTTGGAACTCTTCCATTTTTGACTGAAGTCTGCTGAAGTTTAAAAATGCTTTGGAACTCTTCCATTGTTCTCGGAATTCCGCTGATGTTTAACAATGCTTTGGAACTCTTCCATTGTTCTCGGAATTCCGTTGTAGTTTAAAAATGCTTTGGAACTCTTTCATTGTTCTTGGAATTCCGCTGAAGTTTAGCCATGCTTAGGAACTCCTCCATTGTTCTCGGAATTCCGCTGAAGTTTAAAAATGCTTTGGTACGCCTCCATTGTTCTCGGAATTCTGCTGAAGTTTAAAAATGCTTTGGAACTCTTCCATTGTTCTGGGAATTCGGCTGAAGTTTAAAAATGCTTTGGAACTCTTCCTATCTTCTGGGAGTTCTGCTGAAGTTTAAAAATGCTTTGGAACTCTTCCATTGTTCTCGGAATTCCGCTGATGTTTAACAATGCATTAGAACTCTTCCATTTTTCTCGGAATTCCGCTGATGTTTAACAAAGCTTTGGAACTCTTCCATTGTTCTCGGAATTCCGCAGTAGTTTAAAAATGCACTGGAACTCTTCCATTGTTCTCGGAATTCCGCTGAAGTTTTACATTGCTTTGGAACTCATCCATTGTTCTCGTAACACTGTTGATGTTTAATAATGCTTTGGGAACTCTTCCATTGTGCTCGGAGTTCTGCTGAAGTTTAAAAATGCTTTGGAACTCTTCCATTGTTCTCGGAATTCCGCTGATGTTTAACAATGCATTAGAACTCTTCCATTTTTCTCGAAATTCCGCTGATGTTTAACAAAGCTTTGGAACTCTTCCATTGTTCTCGGAATTCCGCTGTAGTTTAAAAATGCACTGGAACTCTTCCATTGTTCTCGGAATTCCGCTGAAGTTTTACAATGCTTTGGAACTCATCCATTGTTCTCGTAACACTGTTGATGTTTAATAATGCTTTGGGAACTCTTCCATTGTGCTCGGAGTTCTGCTGAAGTTTAAAAATGCTTTGGGAAATCTTCCCTTGTTCTCGGAATTCTGTTGAAGTTTAACAATGCTTTGAACTCTTCCATTATTCTCAGAATTCTGCTGAAGTTTAAAAATGTTTTGGAACTCTTCCATTTTTCTCGGAATTCCGCTGAAGTTTTACAGTGCTTTGGAACTCTTCCATTGTTCTGGGAATTCAGCTGAAGTTTAAAAATGGTTTGGAACTCTTCTATTGTTCTCGGATTTCTTCTGATGTTTAACAATGCTTTGGAACTCTTCCATTGTTCTCGGTATTCCTCTATTGTTTAACAATGCTTTGGAACTCTTCCATTGTTCTCGGAATTCCGCTGATGTTTAACAATGCTTTGGAACTCTTCCATTGATCTCAAAATGCCAGTGTAGTTTCAAAATGCTTTGGAACGCTTCCATTGTTCTCGGAATTCCGCTGAAGTTTAACAATGCTTTGGAACTCTTCCATTGTTCTCGGAATTCTGTGGAAGTTTAAAAATGTTTGGAACTCTTCCATTGTTCTCGGAATTCTGCTGAAGTTTAAAAATGCTTGTAACTCTTCCATTGTTCTCGGAATTCTGCTGAAGTTTAAAAAAGCTTTGGAACTCTTCCAATGTTCTCGGAATTCCGCTGATGTTTAATAATGCTTTTGGAACTCTTCAATTTTTCTCGGAATTCCGCTGATGTTTAACAATGCTTTGGATCTCTTCCATTGTTCTCTGAATTCTGGTGAAGTTTAAAAATGCTTTGGAACTCTTCCATTATTCACGGAATTCTGCTGAAGTTTAAAAAGCTTTGGAACTCTTCCATTGTTCTGGGAATTCTGCTGAAGTTTAAAAATGCTTTGGAACTCTTCCATTGTTCTGGGTATTCGGCTTAAGTTTAAAAATGCTTTGGAACTCTTCCTATGTTCTGTGAGTTCTGCTGAAGTTTAAAATTGCTTTGGAAAATTCCATTGTTCTCAGAATTCCAATGAAGCTTAAAAATGCTTTGGAACTCTTACATTGTTCTCGGAATTCCGCTAATGTTTAACAATGCTTTGGAACTCTTCCATTGTTCTCGGAATTCCGCTGTAGTTTAAAAATGCTTTGGAACTCTTTCATTGTTCTTGGAATTCCACCGAAAATTAGCCATGCTTTGGAACTCTTCCACTGGTCTCGGAATTCCGCTGAAGTTTAAAAATGCTTTGAAACTCTTCCATGGTTCTCGGAATTCTGCTGAAGTTAAAAAAACTTTTGAACTATTCCTTTGTTCTCGGAATTCCGCTCATATTTAACAATGCTTTGGAACTCTTCCATTGTTCTTGGAATTCTGTTGATGTTTAAAAATGCTTTTGCAACTCTTTCATTGTGGTCGGAATTCTGCTGAAGTTTAAAAATGCTTTGGAACTCTTCCATTGCTCTGGGATTTCTGCTGAAGTTTAAAAATTCTGTGGAACTCTTCCATTGTTCTTGGAATTCCGCTAATGTTTAACAATGCTTTGGAACTCTTCCATTGTTCTCGGAAATATGCTGATGTTTAACAATGCTTTGGAACTCTTCCATTGTTCTCGGAATTCCGCTGTAGTTTAAAAATGCTTTGGAAATCTTCCATTGTTTTTGGATTTCCGCTAAAGTTTAGCAATGCTTTGGAACTCTTCCATTGTTCTCGGAATTCCGCAAAAGTTTATAAATGCTTTGGAACTCTTCCATTGTTCTCGGAATTCTGATGAAGTTTAAAAAAGCTTTGGAACTCTTCCATTGTTCTTGCATTTCCGTTGATGTTTAATAATGCTTTTGGAACTTATCCATTGTTCTCGGAATTGTGCTAATGTTTAGCAATGCTTTGGAACTCTTCCATTGTTCTCGGAATTTCGCTAATGTTTAATAATGCTTTTGGAACTCTTCAATTGTTCTCGGAATTCCGCTAATGTTTAACAATGCTTTGAAACTTTTCCATTGTTCTCGGAATTCTGTTGATGTTTAATAATTCTTTTGGAACTCTTCCATTGTTCTCAGAATTCTGCTGAAGTTTAAAAATGCTTTGGAACTCTTCCATTGTTCTCGGAATTCCGCTGATGTTTTTCAATCCTATGGAAATCTTCCATTGTTCACCAAATTCCACTAAAGTTTAAAAATGTTTTGGAACTCTTCCATTTTTCTCAGAATTCCGCTGTAGTTTAACATTGCTTTGGAACTCTTCCATTGTTCTGGGAATTCAGCTGAAGTTTAACAATGCTTTGGAATTCTTCCATTGTTCAAGGATTTCCGCTGAAGTTTAAAAATGCTTTGGAACTCTTCCATTGTTCTCGGTATTCCTCTAATGTTTAACAATGCTTTGGAACTCTTCCATTGTTCTCAGAATTCCGCTGATGTTTAACAATGCTTTGGAACTCTTCCATTGTTCTCGGAATTCCGCTGTAGTTTAAAAATGCTTTGCAACTCTTTCATTGTTCTCGGCATTCCGCTGAAGTTTAAAAATGCTTTGGAACTCCTCCATTGTTCTCGGAATTCTGCTGAAGTTTAAAAATGCTTTGGAACTCTTCCATTGTTCTGGGAATTCGGCTAAAGTTTAAAAATGCTTTGGAACTCTTCCTATGTTCTGGGAGTTCTGCTGAAGTTTAAAATTGCTTTGGAAAATTCCATTGTTCTCAGAATTCCAATGAAGCTTAAAAATGCTTTGGAACTCTTACATTGTTCTCGGAATTCCGCTAATGTTTAACAATGCTTTGGAACTCTTCCATGGTTCTCAGAATTCTGCTGAAGTTTAAAAATGCTTTGGAACTCTTCCATTGTTCTCGGAATTCCACTGATGTTTTTCAATCGTATGGAAATCTTCCATTGTTCACCAAATTCCACTGAAGTTTAAAAATGTTTTGGAACTCTTCCATTTTTCTCGGAATTCCGCTGAAGTTTTACAGTGCTTTGGAACTCTTCCATTGTTCTGGGAATTCAGCTGAAGTTTAAAAATGGTTTGGAACTCTTCTATTGTTCTCGGATTTCTTCTGATGTTTAACAATGCTTTGGAACTCTTCCATTGTTCTCGGTATTCCTCTCTTGTTTAACAATGCTTTGGAACTCTTCCATTGTTCTCGGAATTCCGCTGATGTTTAACAATGCTTTGGAACTCTTCCATTGATCTCAAAATTCCAGTGTAGTTTCAAAATGCTTTGGAACGCTTCCATTGTTCTCGGAATTCCGCTGAAGTTTAACAATGCTTTGGAAATCTTCCATTGTTTTTGGATTTCCGCTAAAGTTTAGCAATGCTTTGGAACTCTTCCATTGTTCTCGGAATTCCGCAAAAGTTTATAAATGCTTTGGAACTCTTCCATTGTTCTCGGAATTCTGATGAAGTTTAAAAAAGCTTTGGAACTCTTCCATTGTTCTTGCATTTCCGTTGATGTTTAATAATGCTTTTGGAACTTATCCATTGTTCTCGGAATTGTGCTAATGTTTAGCAATGCTTTGGAACTCTTCCATTGTTCTCGGAATTTCGCTAATGTTTAATAATGCTTTTGGAACTCTTCAATTGTTCTCGGAATTCCGCTAATGTTTAACAATGCTTTGAAACTTTTCCATTGTTCTCGGAATTCTGTTGATGTTTAATAATTCTTTTGGAACTCTTCCATTGTTCTCAGAATTCTGCTGAAGTTTAAAAATGCTTTGGAACTCTTCCATTGTTCTCGGAATTCCGCTGATGTTTTTCAATCCTATGGAAATCTTCCATTGTTCACCAAATTCCACTAAAGTTTAAAAATGTTTTGGAACTCTTCCATTTTTCTCAGAATTCCGCTGTAGTTTAACATTGCTTTGGAACTCTTCCATTGTTCTGGGAATTCAGCTGAAGTTTAACAATGCTTTGGAATTCTTCCATTGTTCAAGGATTTCCGCTGAAGTTTAAAAATGCTTTGGAACTCTTCCATTGTTCTCGGTATTCCTCTAATGTTTAACAATGCTTTGGAACTCTTCCATTGTTCTCAGAATTCCGCTGATGTTTAACAATGCTTTGGAACTCTTCCATTGTTCTCGGAATTCCGCTGTAGTTTAAAAATGCTTTGCAACTCTTTCATTGTTCTCGGCATTCCGCTGAAGTTTAAAAATGCTTTGGAACTCCTCCATTGTTCTCGGAATTCTGCTGAAGTTTAAAAATGCTTTGGAACTCTTCCATTGTTCTGGGAATTCGGCTAAAGTTTAAAAATGCTTTGGAACTCTTCCTATGTTCTGGGAGTTCTGCTGAAGTTTAAAATTGCTTTGGAAAATTCCATTGTTCTCAGAATTCCAATGAAGCTTAAAAATGCTTTGGAACTCTTACATTGTTCTCGGAATTCCGCTAATGTTTAACAATGCTTTGGAACTCTTCCATGGTTCTCAGAATTCTGCTGAAGTTTAAAAATGCTTTGGAACTCTTCCATTGTTCTCGGAATTCCACTGATGTTTTTCAATCGTATGGAAATCTTCCATTGTTCACCAAATTCCACTGAAGTTTAAAAATGTTTTGGAACTCTTCCATTTTTCTCGGAATTCCGCTGAAGTTTTACAGTGCTTTGGAACTCTTCCATTGTTCTGGGAATTCAGCTGAAGTTTAAAAATGGTTTGGAACTCTTCTATTGTTCTCGGATTTCTTCTGATGTTTAACAATGCTTTGGAACTCTTCCATTGTTCTCGGTATTCCTCTCTTGTTTAACAATGCTTTGGAACTCTTCCATTGTTCTCGGAATTCCGCTGATGTTTAACAATGCTTTGGAACTCTTCCATTGATCTCAAAATTCCAGTGTAGTTTCAAAATGCTTTGGAACGCTTCCATTGTTCTCGGAATTCCGCTGAAGTTTAACAATGCTTTGGAACTCTTCCATTGTTCTCGGAATTCTGTGGAAGTTTAAAAATGCTTTGGAACTCTTCCATTGTTCTCGGAATTCTGCTGAAGTTTAAAAGAGCTTTGGAACTCTTCCAATGTTCTCGGAATTCCGCTGATGTTTAATAATGCTTTGGAACTCTTCCATTGTTCTGGGAATTCTGGTGAAGTTTAAAAATGCTTTGGAACTCTTCCATTGTTCACAGAAATCTGCTGAAGTTTAAAAAGCTTTGTAACTCTTCCATTGTTCTGGGAATTCTGCTGAGGTTTAAAATTGCTTTGGAACTCTTCCATTGTTCTCGGAATTCTGCTAATGTTTAATAATGCTTTGAAACTCTTCCATTGTTCTCGGAATTCCGCTGATGTTTACCAATGCTTTGGAACTCTTCCATTGTTCTCGGAATTCCGCTGTAGTTTAAAAATGCTTTGCAACTCTTTCATTGTTCTCGGAATTCCGCTGAAGTTTAAAAATGCTTTGGAACTCCTCCATTGTTCTCGGAATTCTGCTGAAGTTTAAAAATGCTTTGGAACTCTTCCATTGTTCTGGGAATTCGGCTAAAGTTTAAAAATGCTTTGGAACTCTTCCTATGTTCTGGGAGTTCTGCTGAAGTTTAAAATTGCTTTGGAAAATTCCATTGTTCTCAGAATTCCAATGAAGCTTAAAAATGCTTTGGAACTCTTACATTGTTCTCGGAATTCCGCTAATGTTTAACAATGCTTTGGAACTCTTCCATTGTTCTCAGAATTCTGCTGAAGTTTAAAAATGCTTTGGAACTCTTCTATTGTTCTCGGAATTCCACTGATGTTTTTCAATCGTATGGAAATCTTCCATTGTTCACCAAATTCCACTGAAGTTTAAAAATATTTTGGAACTCTTCCATTTTTCTCGGAATTCCGCTGAAGTTTTACAGTGCTTTGGAACTCTTCCATTGTTCTGGGAATTCAGCTGAAGTTTAAAAATGGTTTGGAACTCTTCTATTGTTCTCGGATTTTTTCTGATGTTTAACAAGGCTTTGGAACTCTTCCATTGTTCTCGGTATTCCTCTATTGTTTAACAATGCTTTGGAACTCTTCCATTGTTCTCGGAATTCCGCTGATGTTTAACAATGCTTTGGAACTCTTCCATTGATCTCAAAATTCCAGTGTAGTTTCAAAATGCTTTGGAACGCTTCCATTGTTCTCGGAATTCCGCTGAAGTTTAACAATGCTTTGGAACTCTTCCATTGTTCTCGGAATTCTGCTGAAGTTTAAAAATGCTTGTAACTCTTCCATTGTTCTCGGAATTCTGCTGAAGTTTAAAAGAGCTTTGGAACTCTTCCAATGTTCTCGGAATTCCGCTGATGTTTAATAATGCTTTTGGAACTCTTCAATTTTTCTCGGAATTCCGCTGATGTTTAACAATGCTTTGGATCTCTTCCATTGTTCTCGGAATTCTGGTGAAGTTTAAAAATGCTTTGGAACTCTTCCATTATTCACGGAATTCTGCTGAAGTTTAAAAAGCTTTGGAACTCTTCCATTGTTCTGGGAATTCTGCTGAAGTTTAAAATTGCTTTGGAACTCTTCCATTGTCCTCGGAATTACACTGATGTTTAATAATGCTTTTGGAACTCTTACATTGTTCTCGTAATTCCGCTGATGTTTAACAATGCTTTGGAACTCTTCCATTGTTCTGGGAATTCTGGTGAAGTTTAAAAATGCTTTGGAACTCTTCCATTGTTCACAGAAATCTGCTGAAGTTTAAAAAGCTTTGTAACTCTTCCATTGTTCTGGGAATTCTGCTGAGGTTTAAAATTGCTTTGGAACTCTTCCATTGTTCTCGGAATTCTGCTAATGTTTAACAATGCTTTGAAACTCTGCCATTGTTCTCGGAATTCCGCTGATGTTTACCAATGCTTTGGAACTCTTCCATTGTTCTCGGAATTCCGCTGTAGTTTAAAAATGCTTTGCAACTCTTTCATTGTTCTCGGAATTCCGCTGAAGTTTAAAAATGCTTTGGAACTCCTCCATTGTTCTCGGAATTCTGCTGAAGTTTAAAAATGCTTTGGAACTCTTCCATTGTTCTGGGAATTCGGCTAAAGTTTAAAAATGCTTTGGAACTCCTCCATTATTCTCGGAATTCTGCTGAAGTTTAAAAATGCTTTGTAACTCTTCCATTGTTCTCAGAATTCCAATGAAGATTAAAAATGCTTTAGAACTCTTCCATTGTTCTCGGAATTCTGCTAATGTTTAACAATGCTTTGGAACTCTTCCATTGTTCTCGGAATTCCGCTGTAGTTTAAAAATGCTTTGCAACTCTTTCATTGTTCTCGGAATTCCGCTGAAGTTTAAAAATGCTTTGGAACTCCTCCATTATTCTCGGAATTCTGCTGAAGTTTAAAAATGCTTTGGAACTCTTCCATTGTTCTGGCAATTTCGGCTAAAGTTTAAAAATGCTTTGGAACTCTTCTTATGTTCTGGGTGTTCTGCTGAAGTTTAAAATTGCTTTGGAAAATTCCATTGTTCTCAAAATTCCAATGAAGCTTAAAAATGCTTTGGAACTCTTACATTGTTCTCGGAATTCCGCTAATGTTTAACAATGCTTTGGAACTCTTCCATTGTTCTTGGAATTCCGCTGTAGTTTAAAAATGCTTTGGAACTCTTTCATTGTTCTTGGAATTCCACTGAAGTTTAGCCATGCTTTGGAACTCTTCCATTGTTCTCGGAATTCCGCTGAAGTTTAAAAATGCTTTGGAACTCTTCCATTGTTCTCGGAATTCTGCTGATGTTTATCAAACCTATGGAACTCTTTCATTGTTCTCGGAATTCTGTTGATGTTTAGTAATGCTTTTGGAACTCTTACATTGTTCTCGGAATTCAGCTGAAGTTTAAAAACGCTTTAGAAATCTTCCCTTGTTCTCGGAATTCTGCTGAAGTTTAAGAATGCTTTTAACTCTTCCAAAATTCTCAGAATTCTGCTGAAGTTTAAAAATGCTTTGGAACTCTTCCATTGTTCTTGGAATTCCGCTGATGTTTAACAGTGCTTTAGAACTCTTCCATTGTTCTCGGAATTCCGCTGTAGTTTAAAAATGCTTTGGAACTCTTTCATTGTTCTCGGAATTCCGCTGAAGTTTAGCCATGCTTTGGAATTCTTCCATTGTTCTCGAAATTCTGCTGAAGTTTAACAATGCTTTGGAACTCCTCCATTGTTCTCGGAATTCCACTGAAGTTTTACAATGCTTTGGAACTCTTCCATTTTTCTCGGAATTCTGCTGAAGTTTAAAAATGCTTTGGAACTCTTCCATTGTTCTGGGAATTCGGCTGAAGTTTAAAAATGCTTTGGAACTCTTCCTAAGTTCTGGGAGTTCTGCTGAAGTTTAAAAAATGCTTTGGAACTCTTCCATTGTTCTCGGTATTCCGCTGAAGTTTTAGAATGCTTTTTAACACTTCCATTTTTCTCGGAATTCTGCTGAAGTTTAAAATTGCTTTGGAACTCTTCCATTGTTCTCGGACTTCCGCTAATGTTTAACAATGCTTTGGAACTCTTTCATTGTTCTCGGAATTCCACTGAAGTTTAGCCATGCTTTGGAACTCTTCCATTGTTCTCGGAATTCCGCTGAAGTTTAAAAATGCTTTGGAACTCTTCCATTGTTCTCGGAATTCTGCTGAAGTTTAAAAAAGCTTTGGAACTATTACATTGTTCTCAGAATTCTGCTAATATTTAACAATGCTTTGGAACTCTTCCATTGTTCTCGGAATTCCGCTGATGTTTAATAATGCTTTTGGAACTCTTCCATTATTCTCGGAATTCCGCTATTGTTTAACAATGCTTTGGATCTCATCCATTGTTCTCACAATTCTATTGATGTTTAATAATGCTTTTGGAACTCTTCCATTGTTCTCGGAATTTTGCTGAAGCTTCAAAACGCTTTAGAAATCTTCCCTTGTTCTCGGAGTTCTGCTGAAGTTTAAAAATGCTTTGGTACTCTTCCATTGTTCTCAGAATTCCAATGAAGCTTAAAAATGCTTTTGAACTCTTCAATTTTTCTCAGAATTACGCTAAAGTTTAAAAATTCTTTGGAACTCTTCCTTTGTTCTGGGAAATCGGCTGAAGTTTAAAAATGCTTTGGAGCTCTTCCCATATTCTGGGAGTTCTTCTGAAGTTTAAAAATACTTTAGAACTCTTCCATTGTTCTCGGAATTCCGCTGATGTGTAACAATGCTTTGGAACTCTTCCATTGTTCTCGGAATTCTGCTGAAGTTTAAAAATGCTTTGGAACTCTTCCATTGTTTTGGGAATTTGGCTGAAGTTTAAAATTGCTTTGGAACTCTTCCTATGTTCTGGGAGTTCTGCTGAAGTTTAAAAATGCTTTGGAACTCTTCCATTGTTCTCGGAATTCCGCTGATGTTTAACAATGCTTTAGAACTCTTCCATTGTTCTTGGAATTCCGCTGATGTTTAACAATGCTTTGGAGCTCTTCCATTGTTCTGGGAATTCGGCTGAAGTTTAAAAATGCTTTGGAGCTCTTCCTATGTTCTGGGAGTTCTGCTGAAGTTTAAAAATGCTTTAGAACTCTTCCATTGTTCTCGGAATTCCGCTGTAGTTTAAAAATGCATTGGAACTTTTCCATTGTTATCGGAATTCCGCTGAAGTTTTACAATGCTTTGGAACTCTTCCATTTTTGACCGAAGTCTGCTGAAGTTTAAAAATGCTCTGGAACTCTTCCATTGTTCTCGGAATTCCGCTGATGTTTAACAATGCTTTGGAACTCTTCCATTGTTCTCGGAAATCTGTTGTAGTTTAAAAATTATTTGGAACTCTTTCATTGTTCTCGGAATTCCGATGAAGTTTAGCCATGCTTAGGAACTCCTCCATTGTTCTCGGAATTCCGCTGAAGTTTAAAAATGCTTTGGTACGCCTCCATTGTTCTCGGAATTCTGCTGAAGTTTAAAAATGCTTTGGAACTCTTCCATTGTTCTGGGAATTCGGCTGAAGTTTAAAAATGCTTTGGAACTCTTCCTATGTTCTGGGAGTTCTGCTGAAGTTTAAAAATGCTTTGGAACTCTTCCATTGTTCTCGGAATTCCGCTGATGTTTAACAATGCATTAGAACTCTTCCATTGTTCTCAGAATTCCGCTGATGTTTAACAAAGCTTTGGAACTCTTCCATTGTTCTCGGAATTCCGCTGTAGTTTAAAAATGCACTGGAACTCTTCCATTGTTCCCGGAATTCCGCTGAAGTTTTGCAATGCTTTGGAACTCATCCATTGTTCTCGTAACACTGTTGATGTTTAATAATGCTTTGGGAACTCTTCCATTGTGCTCGGAGTTCTGCTGAAGTTTAAAAATGCTTTGGAACTCTTCCATTGTTCTCGGAATTCCGCTGATGTTTATCAAACCTATGGAACTCTTTCATTGTTCTCTGAATTCTGTTGATGTTTAGTAATGCTTTTGGAACTCTTCCATTGTTCTCGGAATTCTGCTGAAGTTTTAAAACGCTTTAGAAATCTTCCCTTGTTCTCGGAATTCTGTTGAAGTTTAACAATGCTTTGAACTCTTCCATTATTCTCAGAATTCTGCTGAAGTTTAAAAATGCTTTGGTACTCTTCCATTGTTCTCAGAATTCCAATGAAGCTTAAAAATGCTTTGGAACTCTTCAATTTTTCTCAGAATTACGCTAAAGTTTAAAAATGCTTTGGAACTCTTCCATTGTTCTGGGAATTCGGCTAAATTTTAAAAATGCTTTGCAACTCTTCCTATGTTCTGGGAGTTCTGCTGAAGTTTAAAATTGCTTTGGAAAATTCCATTGTTCTCAGAATTCCAATGAAGCTTAAAAATGCTTTGGAACTCTTACATTGTTCTCGGAATTCTGCTAATGTTTAACAATGCTTTGGAACTCTTCCATTGTTCCTGGAATTCCGCTGTAGTTTAAAAATGCTTTGGAACTCTTTCATTGTTCTTGGAAATCCACTGAAGTTTAGCCATGCTTTGGAACTCTTCCATTGTTCTCGGAATTCCGCTGAAGTTTAAAAATGCTTTGGAACTCTTCCATGGTTCTCCGAATTCTGCTGAAGTTTAAAAAAGCTTTTGAACTATTCCATTGTTCTCGGAATTCCGCTAATATTTAACAATGCTTTGGAACTCTTCCATTGTTCTCGGAATTCCGCTGATGTTTAATAATGCTTTTGGAACTCATCCATTGTTCTCGGAATTCCGCTAATATTAGCAATGCTTTGGAACTCTTCCATTGTTCTCAGAATTCCAATGAAGCTTAAAAATGCTTTGGAACACTTCCATTGTTCTCGGTATTCTGCTAATGTTTAACAATGCTTTGGAACTCTTCCATTGTACTCGGAATTCCGCTGAAGCTTAACCATGCTTTGGAACTCTTCCATTGTTCTGGGTTTTCGGCTTAAATTAAAAATGCTTTGGAACGCTTCCTATGTTCTGGGAGTTCTGCTGAAGTTTAAAATTGCTTTGGAAAATTCCATTGTTCTCAGAATTCCAATGAAGCTTAAAAATGCTTTGGAACTCTTACATTGTTCTCGGAATTCCGCTAATGTTTAACAATGCTTTGGAACTCTTCCATTGTTCTCGGAATTCCGCTGTAGTTTAAAAATGCTTTGGAACTCTTTCATTGTTCTTGGAATTCCACCGAAAATTAGCCATGCTTTGGAACTCTTCCACTGTTCTCGGAATTCCGCTGAAGTTTAAAAATGCTTTGGAACTCTTCCATGGTTCTCGGAATTCTGCTGAAGTTAAAAAAACTTTTGAACTATTCCTTTGTTCTCGGAATTCCGCTCATATTTAACAATGCTTTGGAACTCTTCCATTGTTCTTGGAATTCTGTTGATGTTTAACAATGCTTTTGCAACTCTTTCATTGTGGTCGGAATTCTGCTGAAGTTTAAAAATGCTTTGGAACTCTTCCATTGCTCTGGGATTTCTGCTGAAGTTTAAAAATTCTGTGGAACTCTTCCATTGTTCTTGGAATTCCGCTAATGTTTAACAATGCTTTGGAACTCTTCCATTGTTCTCGGAAATACGCTGATGTTTAACAATGCTTTGGAACTCTTCCATTGTTCTCGGAATTCCGCTGTAGTTTAAAAATGCTTTGGAAATCTTCCATTGTTTTTGGATTTCCGCTAAAGTTTAGCAATGCTTTGGAACTCTTCCATTGTTCTCGGAATTCCGCAAAAGTTTATAAATGCTTTGGAACTCTTCCATTGTTCTCGGAATTCTGATGAAGTTTAAAAAAGCTTTGGAACTCTTCCATTGTTCTTGCATTTCCGTTGATGTTTAATAATGCTTTTGGAACTTATCCATTGTTCTCGGAATTGTGCTAATGTTTAGCAATGCTTTGGAACTCTTCCATTGTTCTCGGACTTTCGCTAATGTTTAATAATGCTTTTGGAACTCTTCAATTGTTCTCGGAATTCCGCTAATGTTTAACAATGCTTTGAAACTTTTCCATTGTTCTCGGAATTCTGTTGATGTTTAATAATTCTTTTGGAACTCTTCCATTGTTCTCAGAATTCTGCTGAAGTTTAAAAATGCTTTGGAACTCTTCCATTGTTCTCGGAATTCCGCTGATGTTTTTCAATCCTATGGAAATCTTCCATTGTTCACCAAATTCCACTAAAGTTTAAAAATGTTTTGGAACTCTTCCATTTTTCTCAGAATTCCGCTGTAGTTTAACATTGCTTTGGAACTCTTCCATTGTTCTGGGAATTCAGCTGAAGTTTAACAATGCTTTGGAATTCTTCCATTGTTCAAGGAATTCCGCTGAAGTTTAAAAATGCTTTGGAACTCTTCCATTGTTCTCGGTATTCCTCTAATGTTTAACAATGCTTTGGAACTCTTCCCTTGTTCTCGGAATTCCGCTGATGTTTAACAATGCTTTGGAACTCTTCCATTGTTCTCGGAATTCCGCTGTAGTTTAAAAATGATTTGCAACTCTTTCATTGTTCTCGGCATTCCGCTGAAGTTTAAAAATGCTTTGGAACTCCTCCATTGTTCTCGGAATTCTGCTGAAGTTTAAAAATGCTTTGGAACTCTTCCATTGTTCTGGGAATTCGGCTAAAGTTTAAAAATGCTTTGGAACTCTTCCTATGTTCTGGGAGTTCTGCTGAAATTTAAAATTGCTTTGGAAAATTCCATTGTTCTCAGAATTCCAATGAAGCTTAAAAATGCTTTGGAACTCTTACATTGTTCTCGGAATTCCGCTAATGTTTAACAATGCTTTGGAACTCTTCCATTGTTCTCAGAATTCTGCTGAAGTTTAAAAATGCTTTGGAACTCTTCCATTGTTCTCGGAATTCCACTGATGTTTTTCAATCGTATGGAAATCTTCCATTGTTCACCAAATTCCACTGAAGTTTAAAAATGTTTTGGAACTCTTCCATTTTTCTCGGAATTCCGCTGAAGTTTTACAGTGCTTTGGAACTCTTCCATTGTTCTGGGAATTCAGCTGAAGTTTAAAAATGGTTTGGAACTCTTCTATTGTTCTCGGATTTCTTCTGATGTTTAACAATGCTTTGGAACTCTTCCATTGTTCTCGGTATTCCTCTATTGTTTAACAATGCTTTGGAACTCTTCCATTGTTCTCGGAATTCCGCTGATGTTTAACAATGCTTTGGAACTCTTCCATTGATCTCAAAATTCCAGTGTAGTTTCAAAATGCTTTGGAACGCTTCCATTGTTCTCGGAATTCCGCTGAAGTTTAACAATGCTTTGGAACTCTTCCATTGTTCTCGGAATTCTGTGGAAGTTTAAAAATGCTTTGGATCTCTTCCATTGTTCTCGGAATTCTGCTGAAGTTTAAAAATGCTTGTAACTCTTCCATTGTTCTCGGAATTCTGCTGAAGTTTAAAAGAGCTTTGGAACTCTTCCAATGTTCTCGGAATTCCGCTGATGTTTAATAATGCTTTTGGAACTCTTCAATTTTTCTCGGAATTCCGCTGATGTTTAACAATGCTTTGTAACTCTTCCATTGTTCTCGGAATTCTGGTGAAGTTTAAAAATGCTTTGGAACTCTTCCATTATTCACGGAATTCTGCTGAAGTTTAAAAAGCTTTGGAACTCTTCCATTGTTCTGGGAATTCTGCTGAAGTTTAAAATTGCTTTGGAACTCTTCCATTGTCCTCGGAATTACACTGATGTTTAATAATGCTTTTGGTACTCTTACATTGTTCTCGTAATTCCGCTGATGTTTAACAATGCTTTGGAACTCTTCCATTGTTCTGGGAATTCTGGTGAAGTTTAAAAATGCTTTGGAACTCTTCCATTGTTCACAGAAATCTGCTGAAGTTTAAAAAGCTTTGTAACTCTTCCATTGTTCTGGGAATTCTGCTGAGGTTTAAAATTGCTTTGGAACTTTTCCATTGTTCTCGGAATTCTGCTAATGTTTAACAATGCTTTGAAACTCTTCCATTGTTCTCGGAATTCCGCTGATGTTTACCAATGCTTTGGAACTCTTCCATTGTTCTGGGAATTCGGCTAAAGTTTAAAAATGCTTTGCAACTCTTTCATTGTTCTCGGAATTCCGCTGAAGTTTAAAAATGCTTTGGAACTCCTCCATTGTTCTCGGAATTCTGCTGAAGTTTAAAAATGCTTTGGAACTCTTCCATTGTTCTGGGAATTCGGCTAAAGTTTAAAAATGCTTTGGAACTCCTCCATTATTCTCGGAATTCTGCTGAAGTTTAAAAATGCTTTGTAACTCTTCCATTGTTCTCAGAATTCCAATGAAGATTAAAAATGCTTTAGAACTCTTCCATTGTTCTCGGAATTCTGCTAATGTTTAACAATGCTTTGGAACTCTTCCATTGTTCTCGGAATTCCGCTGTAGTTTAAAAATGCTTTGCAACTCTTTCATTGTTCTCGGAATTCCGCTGAAGTTTAAAAATGCTTTGGAACTCCTCCATTATTCTCGGAATTCTGCTGAAGTTTAAAAATGCTTTGGAACTCTTCCATTGTTCTGGCAATTTCGGCTAAAGTTTAAAAATGCTTTGGAACTCTTCTTATGTTCTGGGTGTTCTGCTGAAGTTTAAAATTGCTTTGGAAAATTCCATTGTTCTCAAAATTCCAATGAAGCTTAAAAATGCTTTGGAACTCTTACATTGTTCTCGGAATTCCGCTAATGTTTAACAATGCTTTGGAACTCTTCCATTGTTCTTGGAATTCCGCTGTAGTTTAAAAATGCTTTGGAACTCTTTCATTGTTCTTGGAATTCCACTGAAGTTTAGCCATGCTTTGGAACTCTTCCATTGTTCTCGGAATTCCGCTGAAGTTTAAAAATGCTTTGGAACTCTTCCATTGTTCTCGGAATTCTGCTGATGTTTATCAAACCTATGGAACTCTTTCATTGTTCTCGGAATTCTGTTGATGTTTAGTAATGCTTTTGGAACTCTTACATTGTTCTCGGAATTCAGCTGAAGTTTAAAAACGCTTTAGAAATCTTCCCTTGTTCTCGGAATTCTGCTGAAGTTTAAGAATGCTTTTAACTCTTCCAAAATTCTCAGAATTCTGCTGAAGTTTAAAAATGCTTTGGAACTCTTCCATTGTTCTTGGAATTCCGCTGATGTTTAACAGTGCTTTAGAACTCTTCCATTGTTCTCGGAATTCCGCTGTAGTTTAAAAATGCTTTGGAACTCTTTCATTGTTCTCGGAATTCCGCTGAAGTTTAGCCATGCTTTGGAATTCTTCCATTGTTCTCGAAATTCTGCTGAAGTTTAACAATGCTTTGGAACTCCTCCATTGTTCTCGGAATTCCACTGAAGTTTTACAATGCTTTGGAACTCTTCCATTTTTCTCGGAATTCTGCTGAAGTTTAAAAATGCTTTGGAACTCTTCCATTGTTCTGGGAATTCGGCTGAAGTTTAAAAATGCTTTGGAACTCTTCCTAAGTTCTGGGAGTTCTGCTGAAGTTTAAAAAATGCTTTGGAACTCTTCCATTGTTCTCGGTATTCCGCTGAAGTTTTAGAATGCTTTTTAACACTTCCATTTTTCTCGGAATTCTGCTGAAGTTTAAAATTGCTTTGGAACTCTTCCATTGTTCTCGGACTTCCGCTAATGTTTAACAATGCTTTGGAACTCTTTCATTGTTCTCGGAATTCCACTGAAGTTTAGCCATGCTTTGGAACTCTTCCATTGTTCTCGGAATTCCGCTGAAGTTTAAAAATGCTTTGGAACTCTTCCATTGTTCTCGGAATTCTGCTGAAGTTTAAAAAAGCTTTGGAACTATTACATTGTTCTCAGAATTCTGCTAATATTTAACAATGCTTTGGAACTCTTCCATTGTTCTCGGAATTCCGCTGATGTTTAATAATGCTTTTGGAACTCTTCCATTATTCTCGGAATTCCGCTATTGTTTAACAATGCTTTGGATCTCATTTATTGTTCTCACAATTCTATTGATGTTTAATAATGCTTTTGGAACTCTTCCATTGTTCTCGGAATTTTGCTGAAGCTTCAAAACGCTTTAGAAATCTTCCCTTGTTCTCGGAGTTCTGCTGAAGTTTAAAAATGCTTTGGTACTCTTCCATTGTTCTCAGAATTCCAATGAAGCTTAAAAATGCTTTTGAACTCTTCAATTTTTCTCAGAATTACGCTAAAGTTTAAAAATTCTTTGGAACTCTTCCTTTGTTCTGGGAAATCGGCTGAAGTTTAAAAATGCTTTGGAGCTCTTCCCATATTCTGGGAGTTCTTCTGAAGTTTAAAAATACTTTAGAACTCTTCCATTGTTCTCGGAATTCCGCTGATGTGTAACAATGCTTTGGAACTCTTCCATTGTTCTCGGAATTCTGCTGAAGTTTAAAAATGCTTTGGAACTCTTCCATTGTTTTGGGAATTTGGCTGAAGTTTAAAATTGCTTTGGAACTCTTCCTATGTTCTGGGAGTTCTGCTGAAGTTTAAAAATGCTTTGGAACTCTTCCATTGTTCTCGGAATTCCGCTGATGTTTAACAATGCTTTAGAACTCTTCCATTGTTCTTGGAATTCCGCTGATGTTTAACAATGCTTTGGAGCTCTTCCATTGTTCTGGGAATTCGGCTGAAGTTTAAAAATGCTTTGGAGCTCTTCCTATGTTCTGGGAGTTCTGCTGAAGTTTAAAAATGCTTTAGAACTCTTCCATTGTTCTCGGAATTCCGCTGTAGTTTAAAAATGCATTGGAACTTTTCCATTGTTATCGGAATTCCGCTGAAGTTTTACAATGCTTTGGAACTCTTCCATTTTTGACCGAAGTCTGCTGAAGTTTAAAAATGCTCTGGAACTCTTCCATTGTTCTCGGAATTCCGCTGATGTTTAACAATGCTTTGGAACTCTTCCATTGTTCTCGGAAATCTGTTGTAGTTTAAAAATTATTTGGAACTCTTTCATTGTTCTCGGAATTCCGATGAAGTTTAGCCATGCTTAGGAACTCCTCCATTGTTCTCGGAATTCCGCTGAAGTTTAAAAATGCTTTGGTACGCCTCCATTGTTCTCGGAATTCTGCTGAAGTTTAAAAATGCTTTGGAACTCTTCCATTGTTCTGGGAATTCGGCTGAAGTTTAAAAATGCTTTGGAACTCTTCCTATGTTCTGGGAGTTCTGCTGAAGTTTAAAAATGCTTTGGAACTCTTCCATTGTTCTCGGAATTCCGCTGATGTTTAACAATGCATTAGAACTCTTCCATTGTTCTCAGAATTCCGCTGATGTTTAACAAAGCTTTGGAACTCTTCCATTGTTCTCGGAATTCCGCTGTAGTTTAAAAATGCACTGGAACTCTTCCATTGTTCCCGGAATTCCGCTGAAGTTTTGCAATGCTTTGGAACTCATCCATTGTTCTCGTAACACTGTTGATGTTTAATAATGCTTTGGGAACTCTTCCATTGTGCTCGGAGTTCTGCTGAAGTTTAAAAATGCTTTGGAACTCTTCCATTGTTCTCGGAATTCCGCTGATGTTTATCAAACCTATGGAACTCTTTCATTGTTCTCTGAATTCTGTTGATGTTTAGTAATGCTTTTGGAACTCTTCCATTGTTCTCGGAATTCTGCTGAAGTTTTAAAACGCTTTAGAAATCTTCCCTTGTTCTCGGAATTCTGTTGAAGTTTAACAATGCTTTGAACTCTTCCATTATTCTCAGAATTCTGCTGAAGTTTAAAAATGCTTTGGTACTCTTCCATTGTTCTCAGAATTCCAATGAAGCTTAAAAATGCTTTGGAACTCTTCAATTTTTCTCAGAATTACGCTAAAGTTTAAAAATGCTTTGGAACTCTTCCATTGTTCTGGGAATTCGGCTAAAGTTTAAAAATGCTTTGCAACTCTTCCTATGTTCTGGGAGTTCTGCTGAAGTTTAAAATTGCTTTGGAAAATTCCATTGTTCTCAGAATTCCAATGAAGCTTAAAAATGCTTTGGAACTCTTACATTGTTCTCGGAATTCTGCTAATGTTTAACAATGCTTTGGAACTCTTCCATTGTTCCTGGAATTCCGCTGTAGTTTAAAAATGCTTTGGAACTCTTTCATTGTTCTTGGAAATCCACTGAAGTTTAGCCATGCTTTGGAACTCTTCCATTGTTCTCGGAATTCCGCTGAAGTTTAAAAATGCTTTGGAACTCTTCCATGGTTCTCCGAATTCTGCTGAAGTTTAAAAAAGCTTTTGAACTATTCCATTGTTCTCGGAATTCCGCTAATATTTAACAATGCTTTGGAACTCTTCCATTGTTCTCGGAATTCCGCTGATGTTTAATAATGCTTTTGGAACTCATCCATTGTTCTCGGAATTCCGCTAATATTAGCAATGCTTTGGAACTCTTCCATTGTTCTCAGAATTCCAATGAAGCTTAAAAATGCTTTGGAACACTTCCATTATTCTCGGTATTCTGCTAATGTTTAACAATGCTTTGGAACTCTTCCATTGTACTCGGAATTCCGCTGAAGCTTAACCATGCTTTGGAACTCTTCCATTGTTCTGGGTTTTCGGCTTAAATTAAAAATGCTTTGGAACGCTTCCTATGTTCTGGGAGTTCTGCTGAAGTTTAAAATTGCTTTGGAAAATTCCATTGTTCTCAGAATTCCAATGAAGCTTAAAAATGCTTTGGAACTCTTACATTGTTCTCGGAATTCCGCTAATGTTTAACAATGCTTTGGAACTCTTCCATTGTTCTCGGAATTCCGCTGTAGTTTAAAAATGCTTTGGAACTCTTTCATTGTTCTTGGAATTCCACCGAAAATTAGCCATGCTTTGGAACTCTTCCACTGTTCTCGGAATTCCGCTGAAGTTTAAAAATGCTTTGGAACTCTTCCATGGTTCTCGGAATTCTGCTGAAGTTAAAAAAACTTTTGAACTATTCCTTTGTTCTCGGAATTCCGCTCATATTTAACAATGCTTTGGAACTCTTCCATTGTTCTTGGAATTCTGTTGATGTTTAACAATGCTTTTGCAACTCTTTCATTGTGGTCGGAATTCTGCTGAAGTTTAAAAATGCTTTGGAACTCTTCCATTGCTCTGGGATTTCTGCTGAAGTTTAAAAATTCTGTGGAACTCTTCCATTGTTCTTGGAATTCCGCTAATGTTTAACAATGCTTTGGAACTCTTCCATTGTTCTCGGAAATACGCTGATGTTTAACAATGCTTTGGAACTCTTCCATTGTTCTCGGAATTCCGCTGTAGTTTAAAAATGCTTTGGAAATCTTCCATTGTTTTTGGATTTCCGCTAAAGTTTAGCAATGCTTTGGAACTCTTCCATTGTTCTCGGAATTCCGCAAAAGTTTATAAATGCTTTGGAACTCTTCCATTGTTCTCGGAATTCTGATGAAGTTTAAAAAAGCTTTGGAACTCTTCCATTGTTCTTGCATTTCCGTTGATGTTTAATAATGCTTTTGGAACTTATCCATTGTTCTCGGAATTGTGCTAATGTTTAGCAATGCTTTGGAACTCTTCCATTGTTCTCGGACTTTCGCTAATGTTTAATAATGCTTTTGGAACTCTTCAATTGTTCTCGGAATTCCGCTAATGTTTAACAATGCTTTGAAACTTTTCCATTGTTCTCGGAATTCTGTTGATGTTTAATAATTCTTTTGGAACTCTTCCATTGTTCTCAGAATTCTGCTGAAGTTTAAAAATGCTTTGGAACTCTTCCATTGTTCTCGGAATTCCGCTGATGTTTTTCAATCCTATGGAAATCTTCCATTGTTCACCAAATTCCACTAAAGTTTAAAAATGTTTTGGAACTCTTCCATTTTTCTCAGAATTCCGCTGTAGTTTAACATTGCTTTGGAACTCTTCCATTGTTCTGGGAATTCAGCTGAAGTTTAACAATGCTTTGGAATTCTTCCATTGTTCAAGGAATTCCGCTGAAGTTTAAAAATGCTTTGGAACTCTTCCATTGTTCTCGGTATTCCTCTAATGTTTAACAATGCTTTGGAACTCTTCCCTTGTTCTCGGAATTCCGCTGATGTTTAACAATGCTTTGGAACTCTTCCATTGTTCTCGGAATTCCGCTGTAGTTTAAAAATGATTTGCAACTCTTTCATTGTTCTCGGCATTCCGCTGAAGTTTAAAAATGCTTTGGAACTCCTCCATTGTTCTCGGAATTCTGCTGAAGTTTAAAAATGCTTTGGAACTCTTCCATTGTTCTGGGAATTCGGCTAAAGTTTAAAAATGCTTTGGAACTCTTCCTATGTTCTGGGAGTTCTGCTGAAATTTAAAATTGCTTTGGAAAATTCCATTGTTCTCAGAATTCCAATGAAGCTTAAAAATGCTTTGGAACTCTTACATTGTTCTCGGAATTCCGCTAATGTTTAACAATGCTTTGGAACTCTTCCATTGTTCTCAGAATTCTGCTGAAGTTTAAAAATGCTTTGGAACTCTTCCATTGTTCTCGGAATTCCACTGATGTTTTTCAATCGTATGGAAATCTTCCATTGTTCACCAAATTCCACTGAAGTTTAAAAATGTTTTGGAACTCTTCCATTTTTCTCGGAATTCCGCTGAAGTTTTACAGTGCTTTGGAACTCTTCCATTGTTCTGGGAATTCAGCTGAAGTTTAAAAATGGTTTGGAACTCTTCTATTGTTCTCGGATTTCTTCTGATGTTTAACAATGCTTTGGAACTCTTCCATTGTTCTCGGTATTCCTCTATTGTTTAACAATGCTTTGGAACTCTTCCATTGTTCTCGGAATTCCGCTGATGTTTAACAATGCTTTGGAACTCTTCCATTGATCTCAAAATTCCAGTGTAGTTTCAAAATGCTTTGGAACGCTTCCATTGTTCTCGGAATTCCGCTGAAGTTTAACAATGCTTTGGAACTCTTCCATTGTTCTCGGAATTCTGTGGAAGTTTAAAAATGCTTTGGATCTCTTCCATTGTTCTCGGAATTCTGCTGAAGTTTAAAAATGCTTGTAACTCTTCCATTGTTCTCGGAATTCTGCTGAAGTTTAAAAGAGCTTTGGAACTCTTCCAATGTTCTCGGAATTCCGCTGATGTTTAATAATGCTTTTGGAACTCTTCAATTTTTCTCGGAATTCCGCTGATGTTTAACAATGCTTTGTAACTCTTCCATTGTTCTCGGAATTCTGGTGAAGTTTAAAAATGCTTTGGAACTCTTCCATTATTCACGGAATTCTGCTGAAGTTTAAAAAGCTTTGGAACTCTTCCATTGTTCTGGGAATTCTGCTGAAGTTTAAAATTGCTTTGGAACTCTTCCATTGTCCTCGGAATTACACTGATGTTTAATAATGCTTTTGGTACTCTTACATTGTTCTCGTAATTCCGCTGATGTTTAACAATGCTTTGGAACTCTTCCATTGTTCTGGGAATTCTGGTGAAGTTTAAAAATGCTTTGGAACTCTTCCATTGTTCACAGAAATCTGCTGAAGTTTAAAAAGCTTTGTAACTCTTCCATTGTTCTGGGAATTCTGCTGAGGTTTAAAATTGCTTTGGAACTTTTCCATTGTTCTCGGAATTCTGCTAATGTTTAACAATGCTTTGAAACTCTTCCATTGTTCTCGGAATTCCGCTGATGTTTACCAATGCTTTGGAACTCTTCCATTGTTCTGGGAATTCGGCTAAAGTTTAAAAATGCTTTGGAACTCTTCCTATGTTCTGGGAGTTCTGCTGAAGTTTAAAATTGCTTTGTAACTCTTCCATTGTTCTCAGAATTCCAATGAAGCTTAAAAATGCTTTAGAACTCTTCCATTGTTCTCGGAATTCTGCTAATGTTTAACAATGCTTTGGAACTCTTCCATTGTTCTCGGAATTCCGCTGTAGTTTAAAAATGCTTTGCAACTCTTTCATTGTTCTCGGAATTCCGCTGAAGTTTAAAAATGCTTTGGAACTCCTCCATTATTCTCGGAATTCTGCTGAAGTTTAAAAATGCTTTGGAACTCTTCCATTGTTCTGGCAATTCGGCTAAAGTTTAAAAATGCTTTGGAACTCTTCTTATGTTCTGGGTGTTCTGCTGAAGTTTAAAATTGCTTTGGAAAATTCCATTGTTCTCAAAATTCCAATGAAGCTTAAAAATGCTTTGGAACTCTTACATTGTTCTCGGAATTCCGCTAATGTTTAACAATGCTTTGGAACTCTTCCATTGTTCTTGGAATTCCGCTGTAGTTTAAAAATGCTTTGGAACTCTTTCATTGTTCTTGGAATTCCACTGAAGTTTAGCCATGCTTTGGAACTCTTCCATTGTTCTCGGAATTCCGCTGAAGTTTAAAAATGCTTTGGAACTCTTCCATTGTTCTCGGAATTCCGCTGATGTTTATCAAACCTATGGAACTCTTTCATTGTTCTCGGAATTCTGTTGATGTTTAGTAATGCTTTTGGAACTCTTACATTGTTCTCGGAATTCAGCTGAAGTTTAAAAACGCTTTAGAAATCTTCCCTTGTTCTCGGAATTCTGCTGAAGTTTAAGAATGCTTTTAACTCTTCCAAAATTCTCAGAATTCTGCTGAAGTTTAAAAATGCTTTGGAACTCTTCCATTGTTCTTGGAATTCCGCTGATGTTTAACAGTGCTTTAGAACTCTTCCATTGTTCTCGGAATTCCGCTGTAGTTTAAAAATGCTTTGGAACTCTTTCATTGTTCTCGGAATTCCGCTGAAGTTTAGCCATGCTTTGGAACTCTTCCATTGTTCTCGAAATTCTGCTGAAGTTTAACAATGCTTTGGAACTCCTCCATTGTTCTCGGAATTCCACTGAAGTTTTACAATGCTTTGGAACTCTTCCATTTTTCTCGGAATTCTGCTGAAGTTTAAAAATGCTTTGGAACTCTTCCATTGTTCTGGGAATTCGGCTGAAGTTTAAAAATGCTTTGGAACTCTTCCTAAGTTCTGGGAGTTCTGCTGAAGTTTAAAAAATGCTTTGGAACTCTTCCATTGTTCTCGGTATTCCGCTGAAGTTTTAGAATGCTTTTTAACACTTCCATTTTTCTCGGAATTCTGCTGAAGTTTAAAATTGCTTTGGAACTCTTCCATTGTTCTCGGAATTCCGCTAATGTTTAACAATGCTTTGGAACTCTTCCATTGTTCTCGGAATTCCACTGAAGTTTAGCCATGCTTTGGAACTCTTCCATTGTTCTCGGAATTCCGCTGAAGTTTAAAAATGCTTTGGAACTCTTCCATTGTTCTCGGAATTCTGCTGAAGTTTAAAAAAGCTTTGGAACTATTACATTGTTCTCAGAATTCTGCTAATATTTAACAATGCTTTGGAACTCTTCCATTGTTCTCGGAATTCCGCTGATGTTTAATAATGCTTTTGGAACTCTTCCATTATTCTCGGAATTCCGCTATTGTTTAACAATGCTTTGGATCTCATCCATTGTTCTCACAATTCTATTGATGTTTAATAATGCTTTTGGAACTCTTTCATTGTTCTCGGAATTTTGCTGAAGCTTCAAAACGCTTTAGAAATCTTCCCTTGTTCTCGGAGTTCTGCTGAAGTTTAAAAATGCTTTGGTACTCTTCCATTGTTCTCAGAATTCCAATGAAGCTTAAAAATGCTTTTGAACTCTTCAATTTTTCTCAGAATTACGCTAAAGTTTAAAAATTCTTTGGAACTCTTCCTTTGTTCTGGGAAATCGGCTGAAGTTTAAAAATGCTTTGGAGCTCTTCCCATGTTCTGTGAGTTCTTCTGAAGTTTAAAAATACTTTAGAACTCTACCATTGTTCTCGGAATTCCGCTGATGTGTAACAATGCTTTGGAACTCTTCCATTGTTCTCGGAATTCTGCTGAAGTTTAAAAATGCTTTGGAACTCTTCCATTGTTTTGGGAATTTGGCTGAAGTTTAAAATTGCTTTGGAACTCTTCCTATGTTCTGGGAGTTCTGCTGAAGTTTAAAAATGATTTGGAACTCTTCCATTGTTCTCGGAATTCCGCTGATGTTTAACAGTGCTTTAGAACTCTTCCATTGTTCTTGGAATTCCGCTGATGTTTAACAATGCTTTGGAGCTCTTCCATTGTTCTGGGAATTCGGCTGAAGTTTAAAAATGCTTTGGAGCTCTTCCTATGTTCTGGGAGTTCTGCTGAAGTTTAAAAATGCTTTAGAACTCTTCCATTGTTCTCGGAATTCCGCTGTAGTTTAAAAATGCATTGGAACTTTTCCATTGTTATCGGAATTCCGCTGAAGTTTTACAATGCTTTGGAACTCTTCCATTTTTGACTGAAGTCTGCTGAAGTTTAAAAATGCTCTGGAACTCTTCCATTGTTCTCGGAATTCCGCTGATGTTTAACAATGCTTTGGAACTCTTCCATTGTTCTCGGAATTCTGTTGTAGTTTAAAAATTATTTGGAACTCTTTCATTGTTCTCGGAATTCCGATGAAGTTTAGCCATGCTTAGGAACTCCTCCATTGTTCTCGGAATTCCGCTGAAGTTTAAAAATGCTTTGGTACGCCTCCATTGTTCTCGGAATTCTGCTGAAGTTTAAAAATGCTTTGGAACTCTTCCATTGTTCTGGGAATTCGGCTGAAGTTTAAAAATGCTTTGGAACTCTTCCTATGTTCTGGGAGTTCTGCTGAAGTTTAAAAATGCTTTGGAACTCTTCCATTGTTCTCGGAATTCCGCTGATGTTTAACAATGCATTAGAACTCTTCCATTGTTCTCAGAATTCCGCTGATGTTTAACAAAGCTTTGGAACTCTTCCATTGTTCTCGGAATTCCGCTGTAGTTTAAAAATGCACTGGAACTCTTCCATTGTTCTCGGAATTCCGCTGAAGTTTTGCAATGCTTTGGAACTCATCCATTGTTCTCGTAACACTGTTGATGTTTAATAATGCTTTGGGAACTCTTCCATTGTGCTCGGAGTTCTGCTGAAGTTTAAAAATGCTTTGGAACTCTTCCATTGTTCTCGGAATTCCGCTGATGTTTATCAAACCTATGGAACTCTTTCATTGTTCTCTGAATTCTGTTGATGTTTAGTAATGCTTTTGGAACTCTTCCATTGTTCTCGGAATTCTGCTGAAGTTTTAAAACGCTTTAGAAATCTTCCCTTGTTCTCGGAATTCTGTTGAAGTTTAACAATGCTTTGAACTCTTCCATTATTCTCAGAATTCTGCTGAAGTTTAAAAATGCTTTGGTACTCTTCCATTGTTCTCAGAATTCCAATGAAGCTTAAAAATGCTTTGGAACTCTTTAATTTTTCTCAGAATTACGCTAAAGTTTAAAAATGCTTTGGAACTCTTCCATTGTTCTGGGAATTCGGCTAAAGTTTAAAAATGCTTTGCAACTCTTCCTATGTTCTGGGAGTTCTGCTGAAGTTTAAAATTGCTTTGGAAAATTCCATTGTTCTCAGAATTCCAATGAAGCTTAAAAATGCTTTGGAACTCTTACATTGTTCTCGGAATTCCGCTAATGTTTAACAATGCTTTGGAACTCTTCCATTGTTCTTGGAATTCCGCTGTAGTTTAAAAATGCTTTGGAACTCTTTCATTGTTCTTGGAAATCCACTGAAGTTTAGCCATGCTTTGGAACTCTTCCATTGTTCTCGGAATTCCGCTGAAGTTTAAAAATGCTTTGGAACTCTTCCATGGTTCTCCGAATTCTGCTGAAGTTTAAAAAAGCTTTTGAACTATTCCATTGTTCTCGGAATTCCGCTAATATTTAACAATGCTTTGGAACTCTTCCATTGTTCTCAGAATTCCAATGAAGCTTAAAAATGCTTTGGAACACTTCCATTGTTCTCGGTATTCTGCTAATGTTTAACAATGCTTTGGAACTCTTCCATTGTTCTCGGAATTCCAATGAAGCTTAAAAATGCTTTGGAACACTTCCATTGTTCTCGGTATTCTGCTAATGTTTAACAATGCTTTGGAACTCTTCCATTGTTCTCGGAATTCCGCTGAAGCTTAACCATGCTTTGGAACTCATCCATTGTTCTGGGTATTCGGCTTAAGTTTAAAAATGCTTTGGAACGCTTCCTATGTTCTGGGAGTTCTGCTGAAGTTTAAAATTGCTTTGGAAAATTCCATTGTTCTCAGAATTCCAATGAAGCTTAAAAATGCTTTGGAACTCTTACATTGTTCTCGGAATTCCGCTAATGTTTAACAATGCTTTGGAACTCTTCCATTGTTCTCGGAATTCCGCTGTAGTTTAAAAATGCTTTGGAACTCTTTCATTGTTCTTGGAATTCCACCGAAAATTAGCCATGCTTTGGAACTCTTCCACTGTTCTCGGAATTCCGCTGAAGTTTAAAAATGCTTTGGAACTCTTCCATGGTTCTCGGAATTCTGCTGAAGTTAAAAAAACTTTTGAACTATTCCTTTGTTCTCGGAATTCCGCTCATATTTAACAATGCTTTGGAACTCTTCCATTGTTCTTGGAATTCTGTTGATGTTTAACAATGCTTTTGCAACTCTTTCATTGTGGTCGGAATTCTGCTGAAGTTTAAAAATGCTTTGGAACTCTTCCATTGCTCTGGGATTTCTGCTGAAGTTTAAAAATTCTGTGGAACTCTTCCATTGTTCTTGGAATTCCGCTAATGTTTAACAATGCTTTGGAACTCTTCCATTGTTCTCGGAAATACGCTGATGTTTAACAATGCTTTGGAACTCTTCCATTGTTCTCGGAATTCCGCTGTAGTTTAAAAATGCATTGGAAATCTTCCATTGTTTTTGGATTTCCGCTAAAGTTTAGCAATGCTTTGGAACTCTTCCATTGTTCTCGGAATTCCGCAAAAGTTTATAAATGCTTTGGAACTCTTCCATTGTTCTCGGAATTCTGATGAAGTTTAAAAAAGCTTTGGAACTCTTCCATTGTTCTTGCATTTCCGTTGATGTTTAATAATGCTTTTGGAACTTATCCATTGTTCTCGGAATTGTGCTAATGTTTAGCAATGCTTTGGAACTCCTCCATTGTTCTCGGACTTTCGCTAATGTTTAATAATGCTTTTGGAACTCTTCAATTGTTCTCGGAATTCCGCTAATGTTTAACAATGCTTTGAAACTTTTCCATTGTTCTCGGAATTCTGTTGATGTTTAATAATTCTTTTGGAACTCTTCCATTGTTCTCAGAATTCTGCTGAAGTTTAAAAATGCTTTGGAACTCTTCCATTGTTCTCGGAATTCCGCTGATGTTTTTCAATCCTATGGAAATCTTCCATTGTTCACCAAATTCCACTAAAGTTTAAAAATGTTTTGGAACTCTTCCATTTTTCTCAGAATTCCGCTGTAGTTTAACATTGCTTTGGTACTCTTCCATTGTTCTGGGAATTCAGCTGAAGTTTAACAATGCTTTGGAATTCTTCCATTGTTCAAGGAATTCCGCTGAAGTTTAAAAATGCTTTGGAACTCTTCCATTGTTCTCGGTATTCCTCTAATGTTTAACAATGCTTTGGAACTCTTCCATTGTTCTCGGAATTCCGCTGATGTTTAACAATGCTTTGGAACTCTTCCATTGTTCTCGGAATTCCGCTGTAGTTTAAAAATGCTTTGCAACTCTTTCATTGTTCTCGGCATTCCGCTGAAGTTTAAAAATGCTTTGGAACTCCTCCATTGTTCTCGGAATTCTGCTGAAGTTTAAAAATGCTTTGGAACTCTTCCATTGTTCTGGGAATTCGGCTAAAGTTTAAAAATGCTTTGGAACTCTTCCTATGTTCTGGGAGTTCTGCTGAAGTTTAAAATTGCTTTGGAAAATTCCATTGTTCTCAGAATTCCAATGAAGCTTAAAAATGCTTTGGAACTCTTACATTGTTCTCGGAATTCCGCTAATGTTTAACAATGCTTTGGAACTCTTCCATTGTTCTCAGAATTCTGCTGAAGTTTAAAAATGCTTTGGAACTCTTCCATTGTTCTCGGAATTCCACTGATGTTTTTCAATCGTATGGAAATCTTCCATTGTTCACCAAATTCCACTGAAGTTTAAAAATGTTTTGGAACTCTTCCATTTTTCTCGGAATTCCGCTGAAGTTTTACAGTGCTTTGGAACTCTTCCATTGTTCTGGGAATTCAGCTGAAGTTTAAAAATGGTTTGGAACTCTTCTATTGTTCTCGGATTTCTTCTGATGTTTAACAATGCTTTGGAACTCTTCCATTGTTCTCGGTATTCCTCTATTGTTTAACAATGCTTTGGAACTCTTCCATTGTTCTCGGAATTCCGCTGATGTTTAACAATGCTTTGGAACTCTTCCATTGATCTCAAAATTCCAGTGTAGTTTCAAAATGCTTTGGAACGCTTCCATTGTTCTCGGAATTCCGCTGAAGTTTAACAATGCTTTGGAACTCTTCCATTGTTCTCGGAATTCTGTGGAAGTTTAAAAATGCTTTGGATCTCTTCCATTGTTCTCGGAATTCTGCTGAAGTTTAAAAATGCTTGTAACTCTTCCATTGTTCTCGGAATTCTGCTGAAGTTTAAAAGAGCTTTGGAACTCTTCCAATGTTCTCGGAATTCCGCTGATGTTTAATAATGCTTTTGGAACTCTTCAATTTTTCTCGGAATTCCGCTGATGTTTAACAATGCTTTGTAACTCTTCCATTGTTCTCGGAATTCTGGTGAAGTTTAAAAATGCTTTGGAACTCTTCCATTATTCACGGAATTCTGCTGAAGTTTAAAAAGCTTTGGAACTCTTCCATTGTTCTGGGAATTCTGCTGAAGTTTAAAATTGCTTTGGAACTCTTCCATTGTCCTCGGAATTACACTGATGTTTAATAATGCTTTTGGTACTCTTACATTGTTCTCGTAATTCCGCTGATGTTTAACAATGCTTTGGAACTCTTCCATTGTTCTGGGAATTCTGGTGAAGTTTAAAAATGCTTTGGAACTCTTCCATTGTTCACAGAAATCTGCTGAAGTTTAAAAAGCTTTGTAACTCTTCCATTGTTCTGGGAATTCTGCTGAGGTTTAAAATTGCTTTGGAACTTTTCCATTGTTCTCGGAATTCTGCTAATGTTTAACAATGCTTTGAAACTCTTCCATTGTTCTCGGAATTCCGCTGATGTTTACCAATGCTTTGGAACTCTTCCATTGTTCTGGGAATTCGGCTAATGTTTAAAAATGCTTTGGAACTCTTCCTATGTTCTGGGAGTTCTGCTGAAGTTTAAAATTGCTTTGTAACTCTTCCATTGTTCTCAGAATTCCAATGAAGCTTAAAAATGCTTTAGAACTCTTCCATTGTTCTCGGAATTCTGCTAATGTTTAACAATGCTTTGGAACTCTTCCATTGTTCTCGGAATTCCGCTGTAGTTTAAAAATGCTTTGCAACTCTTTCATTGTTCTCGGAATTCCGCTGAAGTTTAAAAATGCTTTGGAACTCCTCCATTATTCTCGGAATTCTGCTGAAGTTTAAAAATGCTTTGGAACTCTTCCATTGTTCTGGCAATTCGGCTAAAGTTTAAAAATGCTTTGGAACTCTTCTTATGTTCTGGGTGTTCTGCTGAAGTTTAAAATTGCTTTGGAAAATTCCATTGTTCTCAAAATTCCAATGAAGCTTAAAAATGCTTTGGAACTCTTACATTGTTCTCGGAATTCCGCTAATGTTTAACAATGCTTTGGAACTCTTCCATTGTTCTTGGAATTCCGCTGTAGTTTAAAAATGCTTTGGAACTCTTTCATTGTTCTTGGAATTCCACTGAAGTTTAGCCATGCTTTGGAACTCTTCCATTGTTCTCGGAATTCCGCTGAAGTTTAAAAATGCTTTGGAACTCTTCCATTGTTCTCGGAATTCCGCTGATGTTTATCAAACCTATGGAACTCTTTCATTGTTCTCGGAATTCTGTTGATGTTTAGTAATGCTTTTGGAACTCTTACATTGTTCTCGGAATTCAGCTGAAGTTTAAAAACGCTTTAGAAATCTTCCCTTGTTCTCGGAATTCTGCTGAAGTTTAAGAATGCTTTTAACTCTTCCAAAATTCTCAGAATTCTGCTGAAGTTTAAAAATGCTTTGGAACTCTTCCATTGTTCTTGGAATTCCGCTGATGTTTAACAGTGCTTTAGAACTCTTCCATTGTTCTCGGAATTCCGCTGTAGTTTAAAAATGCTTTGGAACTCTTTCATTGTTCTCGGAATTCCGCTGAAGTTTAGCCATGCTTTGGAACTCTTCCATTGTTCTCGAAATTCTGCTGAAGTTTAACAATGCTTTGGAACTCCTCCATTGTTCTCGGAATTCCACTGAAGTTTTACAATGCTTTGGAACTCTTCCATTTTTCTCGGAATTCTGCTGAAGTTTAAAAATGCTTTGGAACTCTTCCATTGTTCTGGGAATTCGGCTGAAGTTTAAAAATGCTTTGGAACTCTTCCTAAGTTCTGGGAGTTCTGCTGAAGTTTAAAAAATGCTTTGGAACTCTTCCATTGTTCTCGGTATTCCGCTGAAGTTTTAGAATGCTTTTTAACACTTCCATTTTTCTCGGAATTCTGCTGAAGTTTAAAATTGCTTTGGAACTCTTCCATTGTTCTCGGAATTCCGCTAATGTTTAACAATGCTTTGGAACTCTTCCATTGTTCTCGGAATTCCACTGAAGTTTAGCCATGCTTTGGAACTCTTCCATTGTTCTCGGAATTCCGCTGAAGTTTAAAAATGCTTTGGAACTCTTCCATTGTTCTCGGAATTCTGCTGAAGTTTAAAAAAGCTTTGGAACTATTACATTGTTCTCAGAATTCTGCTAATATTTAACAATGCTTTGGAACTCTTCCATTGTTCTCGGAATTCCGCTGATGTTTAATAATGCTTTTGGAACTCTTCCATTATTCTCGGAATTCCGCTATTGTTTAACAATGCTTTGGATCTCATCCATTGTTCTCACAATTCTATTGATGTTTAATAATGCTTTTGGAACTCTTTCATTGTTCTCGGAATTTTGCTGAAGCTTCAAAACGCTTTAGAAATCTTCCCTTGTTCTCGGAGTTCTGCTGAAGTTTAAAAATGCTTTGGTACTCTTCCATTGTTCTCAGAATTCCAATGAAGCTTAAAAATGCTTTTGAACTCTTCAATTTTTCTCAGAATTACGCTAAAGTTTAAAAATTCTTTGGAACTCTTCCTTTGTTCTGGGAAATCGGCTGAAGTTTAAAAATGCTTTGGAGCTCTTCCCATGTTCTGGGAGTTCTTCTGAAGTTTAAAAATACTTTAGAACTCTACCATTGTTCTCGGAATTCCGCTGATGTGTAACAATGCTTTGGAACTCTTCCATTGTTCTCGGAATTCTGCTGAAGTTTAAAAATGCTTTGGAACTCTTCCATTGTTTTGGGAATTTGGCTGAAGTTTAAAATTGCTTTGGAACTCTTCCTATGTTCTGGGAGTTCTGCTGAAGTTTAAAAATGATTTGGAACTCTTCCATTGTTCTCGGAATTCCGCTGATGTTTAACAGTGCTTTAGAACTCTTCCATTGTTCTTGGAATTCCGCTGATGTTTAACAATGCTTTGGAGCTCTTCCATTGTTCTGGGAATTCGGCTGAAGTTTAAAAATGCTTTGGAGCTCTTCCTATGTTCTGGGAGTTCTGCTGAAGTTTAAAAATGCTTTAGAACTCTTCCATTGTTCTCGGAATTCCGCTGTAGTTTAAAAATGCATTGGAACTTTTCCATTGTTATCGGAATTCCGCTGAAGTTTTACAATGCTTTGGAACTCTTCCATTTTTGACTGAAGTCTGCTGAAGTTTAAAAATGCTCTGGAACTCTTCCATTGTTCTCGGAATTCCGCTGATGTTTAACAATGCTTTGGAACTCTTCCATTGTTCTCGGAATTCTGTTGTAGTTTAAAAATTATTTGGAACTCTTTCATTGTTCTCGGAATTCCGATGAAGTTTAGCCATGCTTAGGAACTCCTCCATTGTTCTCGGAATTCCGCTGAAGTTTAAAAATGCTTTGGTACGCCTCCATTGTTCTCGGAATTCTGCTGAAGTTTAAAAATGCTTTGGAACTCTTCCATTGTTCTGGGAATTCGGCTGAAGTTTAAAAATGCTTTGGAACTCTTCCTATGTTCTGGGAGTTCTGCTGAAGTTTAAAAATGCTTTGGAACTCTTCCATTGTTCTCGGAATTCCGCTGATGTTTAACAATGCATTAGAACTCTTCCATTGTTCTCAGAATTCCGCTGATGTTTAACAAAGCTTTGGAACTCTTCCATTGTTCTCGGAATTCCGCTGTAGTTTAAAAATGCACTGGAACTCTTCCATTGTTCTCGGAATTCCGCTGAAGTTTTGCAATGCTTTGGAACTCATCCATTGTTCTCGTAACACTGTTGATGTTTAATAATGCTTTGGGAACTCTTCCATTGTGCTCGGAGTTCTGCTGAAGTTTAAAAATGCTTTGGAACTCTTCCATTGTTCTCGGAATTCCGCTGATGTTTATCAAACCTATGGAACTCTTTCATTGTTCTCTGAATTCTGTTGATGTTTAGTAATGCTTTTGGAACTCTTCCATTGTTCTCGGAATTCTGCTGAAGTTTTAAAACGCTTTAGAAATCTTCCCTTGTTCTCGGAATTCTGTTGAAGTTTAACAATGCTTTGAACTCTTCCATTATTCTCAGAATTCTGCTGAAGTTTAAAAATGCTTTGGTACTCTTCCATTGTTCTCAGAATTCCAATGAAGCTTAAAAATGCTTTGGAACTCTTTAATTTTTCTCAGAATTACGCTAAAGTTTAAAAATGCTTTGGAACTCTTCCATTGTTCTGGGAATTCGGCTAAAGTTTAAAAATGCTTTGCAACTCTTCCTATGTTCTGGGAGTTCTGCTGAAGTTTAAAATTGCTTTGGAAAATTCCATTGTTCTCAGAATTCCAATGAAGCTTAAAAATGCTTTGGAACTCTTACATTGTTCTCGGAATTCCGCTAATGTTTAACAATGCTTTGGAACTCTTCCATTGTTCTTGGAATTCCGCTGTAGTTTAAAAATGCTTTGGAACTCTTTCATTGTTCTTGGAAATCCACTGAAGTTTAGCCATGCTTTGGAACTCTTCCATTGTTCTCGGAATTCCGCTGAAGTTTAAAAATGCTTTGGAACTCTTCCATGGTTCTCCGAATTCTGCTGAAGTTTAAAAAAGCTTTTGAACTATTCCATTGTTCTCGGAATTCCGCTAATATTTAACAATGCTTTGGAACTCTTCCATTGTTCTCAGAATTCCAATGAAGCTTAAAAATGCTTTGGAACACTTCCATTGTTCTCGGTATTCTGCTAATGTTTAACAATGCTTTGGAACTCTTCCATTGTTCTCGGAATTCCAATGAAGCTTAAAAATGCTTTGGAACACTTCCATTGTTCTCGGTATTCTGCTAATGTTTAACAATGCTTTGGAACTCTTCCATTGTTCTCGGAATTCCGCTGAAGCTTAACCATGCTTTGGAACTCATCCATTGTTCTGGGTATTCGGCTTAAGTTTAAAAATGCTTTGGAACGCTTCCTATGTTCTGGGAGTTCTGCTGAAGTTTAAAATTGCTTTGGAAAATTCCATTGTTCTCAGAATTCCAATGAAGCTTAAAAATGCTTTGGAACTCTTACATTGTTCTCGGAATTCCGCTAATGTTTAACAATGCTTTGGAACTCTTCCATTGTTCTCGGAATTCCGCTGTAGTTTAAAAATGCTTTGGAACTCTTTCATTGTTCTTGGAATTCCACCGAAAATTAGCCATGCTTTGGAACTCTTCCACTGTTCTCGGAATTCCGCTGAAGTTTAAAAATGCTTTGGAACTCTTCCATGGTTCTCGGAATTCTGCTGAAGTTAAAAAAACTTTTGAACTATTCCTTTGTTCTCGGAATTCCGCTCATATTTAACAATGCTTTGGAACTCTTCCATTGTTCTTGGAATTCTGTTGATGTTTAACAATGCTTTTGCAACTCTTTCATTGTGGTCGGAATTCTGCTGAAGTTTAAAAATGCTTTGGAACTCTTCCATTGCTCTGGGATTTCTGCTGAAGTTTAAAAATTCTGTGGAACTCTTCCATTGTTCTTGGAATTCCGCTAATGTTTAACAATGCTTTGGAACTCTTCCATTGTTCTCGGAAATACGCTGATGTTTAACAATGCTTTGGAACTCTTCCATTGTTCTCGGAATTCCGCTGTAGTTTAAAAATGCATTGGAAATCTTCCATTGTTTTTGGATTTCCGCTAAAGTTTAGCAATGCTTTGGAACTCTTCCATTGTTCTCGGAATTCCGCAAAAGTTTATAAATGCTTTGGAACTCTTCCATTGTTCTCGGAATTCTGATGAAGTTTAAAAAAGCTTTGGAACTCTTCCATTGTTCTTGCATTTCCGTTGATGTTTAATAATGCTTTTGGAACTTATCCATTGTTCTCGGAATTGTGCTAATGTTTAGCAATGCTTTGGAACTCCTCCATTGTTCTCGGACTTTCGCTAATGTTTAATAATGCTTTTGGAACTCTTCAATTGTTCTCGGAATTCCGCTAATGTTTAACAATGCTTTGAAACTTTTCCATTGTTCTCGGAATTCTGTTGATGTTTAATAATTCTTTTGGAACTCTTCCATTGTTCTCAGAATTCTGCTGAAGTTTAAAAATGCTTTGGAACTCTTCCATTGTTCTCGGAATTCCGCTGATGTTTTTCAATCCTATGGAAATCTTCCATTGTTCACCAAATTCCACTAAAGTTTAAAAATGTTTTGGAACTCTTCCATTTTTCTCAGAATTCCGCTGTAGTTTAACATTGCTTTGGTACTCTTCCATTGTTCTGGGAATTCAGCTGAAGTTTAACAATGCTTTGGAATTCTTCCATTGTTCAAGGAATTCCGCTGAAGTTTAAAAATGCTTTGGAACTCTTCCATTGTTCTCGGTATTCCTCTAATGTTTAACAATGCTTTGGAACTCTTCCATTGTTCTCGGAATTCCGCTGATGTTTAACAATGCTTTGGAACTCTTCCATTGTTCTCGGAATTCCGCTGTAGTTTAAAAATGCTTTGCAACTCTTTCATTGTTCTCGGCATTCCGCTGAAGTTTAAAAATGCTTTGGAACTCCTCCATTGTTCTCGGAATTCTGCTGAAGTTTAAAAATGCTTTGGAACTCTTCCATTGTTCTGGGAATTCGGCTAAAGTTTAAAAATGCTTTGGAACTCTTCCTATGTTCTGGGAGTTCTGCTGAAGTTTAAAATTGCTTTGGAAAATTCCATTGTTCTCAGAATTCCAATGAAGCTTAAAAATGCTTTGGAACTCTTACATTGTTCTCGGAATTCCGCTAATGTTTAACAATGCTTTGGAACTCTTCCATTGTTCTCAGAATTCTGCTGAAGTTTAAAAATGCTTTGGAACTCTTCCATTGTTCTCGGAATTCCACTGATGTTTTTCAATCGTATGGAAATCTTCCATTGTTCACCAAATTCCACTGAAGTTTAAAAATGTTTTGGAACTCTTCCATTTTTCTCGGAATTCCGCTGAAGTTTTACAGTGCTTTGGAACTCTTCCATTGTTCTGGGAATTCAGCTGAAGTTTAAAAATGGTTTGGAACTCTTCTATTGTTCTCGGATTTCTTCTGATGTTTAACAATGCTTTGGAACTCTTCCATTGTTCTCGGTATTCCTCTATTGTTTAACAATGCTTTGGAACTCTTCCATTGTTCTCGGAATTCCGCTGATGTTTAACAATGCTTTGGAACTCTTCCATTGATCTCAAAATTCCAGTGTAGTTTCAAAATGCTTTGGAACGCTTCCATTGTTCTCAGAATTCCGCTGAAGTTTAACAATGCTTTGGAACTCTTCCATTGTTCTCGGAATTCTGTGGAAGTTTAAAAATGCTTTGGAACTCTTCCATTGTTCTCGGAATTCTGCTGAAGTTTAAAAATGCTTGTAACTCTTCCATTGTTCTCGGAATTCTGCTGAAGTTTAAAAGAGCTTTGGAACTCTTCCAATGTTCTCGGAATTCCGCTGATGTTTAATAATGCTTTTGGAACTCTTCAATTTTTCTCGGAATTCCGCTGATGTTTAACAATGCTTTGGATCTCTTCCATTGTTCTGGGAATTCTGGTGAAGTTTAAAAATGCTTTGGAACTCTTCCATTATTCACGGAATTCTGCTGAAGTTTAAAAAGCTTTGGAACTCTTCCATTGTTCTGGGAATTCTGCTGAAGTTTAAAATTGCTTTGGAACTCTTCCATTGTCCTCGGAATTACACTGATGTTTAATAATGCTTTTGGTACTCTTACATTGTTCTCGTAATTCCGCTGATGTTTAACAATGCTTTGGAACTCTTCCATTGTTCTGGGAATTCTGGTGAAGTTTAAAAATGCTTTGGAACTCTTCCATTGTTCACAGAAATCTGCTGAAGTTTAAAAAGCTTTGTAACTCTTCCATTGTTCTGGGAATTCTGCTGAGGTTTAAAATTGCTTTGGAACTTTTCCATTGTTCTCGGAATTCTGCTAATGTTTAACAATGCTTTGAAACTCTTCCATTGTTCTCGGAATTCCGCTGATGTTTACCAATGCTTTGGAACTCTTCCATTGTTCTCGGAATTCCGCTGTAGTTTAAAAATGCTTTGCAACTCTTTCATTGTTCTCGGAATTCCGCTGAAGTTTAAAAATGCTTTGGAACTCCTCCATTGTTCTCGGAATTCTGCTGAAGTTTAAAAATGCTTTGGAACTCTTCCATTGTTCTGGGAATTCGGCTAAAGTTTAAAAATGCTTTGGAACTCTTCCTATGTTCTGGGAGTTCTGCTGAAGTTTAAAATTGCTTTGTAACTCTTCCATTGTTCTCAGAATTCCAATGAAGCTTAAAAATGCTTTAGAACTCTTCCATTGTTCTCGGAATTCTGCTAATGTTTACCAATGCTTTGGAACTCTTCCATTGTTCTCGGAATTCCGCTGTAGTTTAAAAATGCTTTGCAACTCTTTCATTGTTCTCGGAATTCCGCTGAAGTTTAAAAATGCTTTGGAACTCCTCCATTGTTCTCGGAATTCTGCTGAAGTTTAAAAATGCTTTGGAACTCTTCCATTGTTCTGGGAATTCGGCTAAAGTTTAAAAATGCTTTGGAACTCTTCCTATGTTCTGGGAGTTCTGCTGAAGTTTAAAATTGCTTTGTAACTCTTCCATTGTTCTCAGAATTCCAATGAAGCTTAAAAATGCTTTGGAACTCCTCCATTATTCTCGGAATTCTGCTGAAGTTTAAAAATCCTTTGGAACTCTTCCATTGTTCTGGCAATTCGGCTAAAGTTTAAAAATGCTTTGGAACTCTTCTTATGTTCTGGGTGTTCTGCTGAAGTTTAAAATTGCTTTGGAAAATTCCATTGTTCTCAAATTTCCAATGAAGCTTAAAAATGCTTTGGAACTCTTACATTGTTCTCGGAATTCCGCTAATGTTTAACAATGCTTTGGAACTCTTCCATTGTTCTTGGAATTCCGCTGTAGTTTAAAAATGCTTTGGAACTCTTTCATTGTTCTTGGAATTCCACTGAAGTTTAGCCATGCTTTGGAACTCTTCCATTGTTCTCGAAATTCTGCTGAAGTTTAACAATGCTTTGGAACTCCTCCATTGTTCTCGGAATTCCACTGAAGTTTTACAATGCTTTGGAACTCTTCCATTTTTCTCGGAATTCTGCTGAAGTTTAAAAATGCTTTGGAACTCTTCCATTGTTCTGGGAATTCGGCTGAAGTTTAAAAATGCTTTGGAACTCTTCCTAAGTTCTGGGAGTTCTGCTGAAGTTTAAAAAATGCTTTGGAACTCTTCCATTGTTCTCGGTATTCCGCTGAAGTTTTAGAATGCTTTTTAACACTTCCATTTTTCTCGGAATTCTGCTGAAGTTTAAAATCGCTTTGGAACTCTTCCATTGTTCTCGGAATTCCGCTAATGTTTAACAATGCTTTGGAACTCTTTCATTGTTCTCGGAATTCCACTGAAGTTTAGCCATGCTTTGGAACTCTTCCATTGTTCTCGGAATTCCGCTGAAGTTTAAAAATGCTTTGGAACTCTTCCATTGTTCTCGGAATTCTGCTGAAGTTTAAAAAAGCTTTGGAACTATTACATTGTTCTCAGAATTCTGCTAATATTTAACAATGCTTTGGAACTCTTCCATTGTTCTCAGAATTCCGCTGATGTTTAACAAAGCTTTGGAACTCTTCAATTGTTCTCGGAATTCCGCTGTAGTTTAAAAATGCACTGGAACTCTTCCATTGTTCTCGGAATTCCGCTGAAGTTTTGCAATGCTTTGGAACTCATCCATTGTTCTCGTAACACTGTTGATGTTTAATAATGCTTTGGGAACTCTTCCATTGTGCTCGGAGTTCTGCTGAAGTTTAAAAATGCTTTGGAACTCTTCCATTGTTCTCGCAATTCCGCTGATGTTTATCAAACCTATGGAACTCTTTCATTGTTCTCTGAATTCTGTTGATGTTTAGTAATGCTTTTGGAACTCTTCCATTGTTCTCGGAATTCTGCTGAAGTTTTAAAACGCTTTAGAAATCTTCCCTTGTTCTCGGAATTCTGTTGAAGTTTAACAATGCTTTGATCTCTTCCATTATTCTCAGAATTCTGCTGAAGTTTAAAAATGCTTTGGTACTCTTCCATTGTTCTCAGAATTCCAATGAAGCTTAAAAATGCTTTGGAACTCTTCAATTTTTCTAAGAATTACGCTAAAGTTTAAAAATGCTTTGGAACTCTTCCATTGTTCTGGGAATTCGGCTAAAGTTTAAAAATGCTTTGGAACTCTTCCTATGTTCTGGGAGTTCTGCTGAAGTTTAAAATTGCTTTGGAAAATTCCATTGTTCTCAGAATTCCAATGAAGCTTAAAAATGCTTTGGAACTCTTACATTGTTCTCGGAATTCCGCTGAAGTTTTACAGTGCTTTGGAACTCTTCCATTGTTCTGGGAATTCAGCTGAAGTTTAAAAATGGTTTGGAACTCTTCTATTGTTCTCGGATTTCTTCTGATGTTTAACAATGCTTTGGAACTCTTCCATTGTTCTCGGTATTCCTCTATTGTTTAACAATGCTTTGGAACTCTTCCATTGTTCTCGGAATTCCGCTGATGTTTAACAATGCTTTGGAACTCTTCCATTGATCTCAAAATTCCAGTGTAGTTTCAAAATGCTTTGGAACGCTTCCATTGTTCTCGGAATTCTGTGGAAGTTTAAAAATGCTTTGGAACTCTTCCATTGTTCTCGGAATTCTGCTGAAGTTTAAAAATGCTTGTAAATCTTCCATTGTTCTCGGAATTCTGCTGAAGTTTAAAAGAGCTTTGGAACTCTTCCAATGTTCTCGGAATTCCGCTGATGTTTAATAATGCTTTTGGAACTCTTCAATTTTTCTCGGAATTCCGCTGATGTTTAACAATGCTTTGGATCTCTTCCATTGTTCTGGGAATTCTGGTGAAGTTTAAAAATGCTTTGGAACTCTTCCATTATTCACGGAATTCTGCTGAAGTTTAAAAAGCTTTGGAACTCTTCCATTGTTCTGGGAATTCTGCTGAAGTTTAAAATTGCTTTGGAACTCTTCCATTGTCCTCGGAATTACACTGATGTTTAATAATGCTTTTGGTACTCTTACATTGTTCTCGTAATTCCGCTGATGTTTAACAATGCTTTGGAACTCTTCCATTGTTCTCGGAATTCCGCTGATGTTTAACAATGCTTTGGAACTCTTCCATTGATCTCAAAATTCCAGTGTAGTTTCAAAATGCTTTGGAACGCTTCCATTGTTCTCGGAATTCCGCTGAAGTTTAACAATGCTTTGGAACTCTTCCATTGTTCTCGGAATTCTGTGGAAGTTTAAAAATGCTTTGGATCTCTTCCATTGTTCTCGGAATTCTGCTGAAGTTTAAAAATGCTTGTAACTCTTCCATTGTTCTCGGAATTCTGCTGAAGTTTAAAAGAGCTTTGGAACTCTTCCAATGTTCTCGGAATTCCGCTGATGTTTAATAATGCTTTTGGAACTCTTCAATTTTTCTCGGAATTCCGCTGATGTTTAACAATGCTTTGTAACTCTTCCATTGTTCTCGGAATTCTGGTGAAGTTTAAAAATGCTTTGGAACTCTTCCATTATTCACGGAATTCTGCTGAAGTTTAAAAAGCTTTGGAACTCTTCCATTGTTCTGGGAATTCTGCTGAAGTTTAAAATTGCTTTGGAACTCTTCCATTGTCCTCGGAATTACACTGATGTTTAATAATGCTTTTGGTACTCTTACATTGTTCTCGTAATTCCGCTGATGTTTAACAATGCTTTGGAACTCTTCCATTGTTCTGGGAATTCTGGTGAAGTTTAAAAATGCTTTGGAACTCTTCCATTGTTCACAGAAATCTGCTGAAGTTTAAAAAGCTTTGTAACTCTTCCATTGTTCTGGGAATTCTGCTGAGGTTTAAAATTGCTTTGGAACTTTTCCATTGTTCTCGGAATTCTGCTAATGTTTAACAATGCTTTGAAACTCTTCCATTGTTCTCGGAATTCCGCTGATGTTTACCAATGCTTTGGAACTCTTCCATTGTTCTGGGAATTCGGCTAAAGTTTAAAAATGCTTTGGAACTCTTCCTATGTTCTGGGAGTTCTGCTGAAGTTTAAAATTGCTTTGTAACTCTTCCATTGTTCTCAGAATTCCAATGAAGCTTAAAAATGCTTTAGAACTCTTCCATTGTTCTCGGAATTCTGCTAATGTTTAACAATGCTTTGGAACTCTTCCATTGTTCTCGGAATTCCGCTGTAGTTTAAAAATGCTTTGCAACTCTTTCATTGTTCTCGGAATTCCGCTGAAGTTTAAAAATGCTTTGGAACTCCTCCATTATTCTCGGAATTCTGCTGAAGTTTAAAAATGCTTTGGAACTCTTCCATTGTTCTGGCAATTCGGCTAAAGTTTAAAAATGCTTTGGAACTCTTCTTATGTTCTGGGTGTTCTGCTGAAGTTTAAAATTGCTTTGGAAAATTCCATTGTTCTCAAAATTCCAATGAAGCTTAAAAATGCTTTGGAACTCTTACATTGTTCTCGGAATTCCGCTAATGTTTAACAATGCTTTGGAACTCTTCCATTGTTCTTGGAATTCCGCTGTAGTTTAAAAATGCTTTGGAACTCTTTCATTGTTCTTGGAATTCCACTGAAGTTTAGCCATGCTTTGGAACTCTTCCATTGTTCTCGGAATTCCGCTGAAGTTTAAAAATGCTTTGGAACTCTTCCATTGTTCTCGGAATTCCGCTGATGTTTATCAAACCTATGGAACTCTTTCATTGTTCTCGGAATTCTGTTGATGTTTAGTAATGCTTTTGGAACTCTTCCATTGTTCTCGAAATTCTGCTGAAGTTTAACAATGCTTTGGAACTCCTCCATTGTTCTCGGAATTCCACTGAAGTTTTACAATGCTTTGGAACTCTTCCATTTTTCTCGGAATTCTGCTGAAGTTTAAAAATGCTTTGGAACTCTTCCATTGTTCTGGGAATTCGGCTGAAGTTTAAAAATGCTTTGGAACTCTTCCTAAGTTCTGGGAGTTCTGCTGAAGTTTAAAAAATGCTTTGGAACTCTTCCATTGTTCTCGGTATTCCGCTGAAGTTTTAGAATGCTTTTTAACACTTCCATTTTTCTCGGAATTCTGCTGAAGTTTAAAATCGCTTTGGAACTCTTCCATTGTTCTCGGAATTCCGCTAATGTTTAACAATGCTTTGGAACTCTTTCATTGTTCTCGGAATTCCACTGAAGTTTAGCCATGCTTTGGAACTCTTCCATTGTTCTCGGAATTCCGCTGAAGTTTAAAAATGCTTTGGAACTCTTCCATTGTTCTCGGAATTCTGCTGAAGTTTAAAAAAGCTTTGGAACTATTACATTGTTCTCAGAATTCTGCTAATATTTAACAATGCTTTGGAACTCTTCCATTGTTCTCAGAATTCCGCTGATGTTTAACAAAGCTTTGGAACTCTTCAATTGTTCTCGGAATTCCGCTGTAGTTTAAAAATGCACTGGAACTCTTCCATTGTTCTCGGAATTCCGCTGAAGTTTTGCAATGCTTTGGAACTCATCCATTGTTCTCGTAACACTGTTGATGTTTAATAATGCTTTGGGAACTCTTCCATTGTGCTCGGAGTTCTGCTGAAGTTTAAAAATGCTTTGGAACTCTTCCATTGTTCTCGCAATTCCGCTGATGTTTATCAAACCTATGGAACTCTTTCATTGTTCTCTGAATTCTGTTGATGTTTAGTAATGCTTTTGGAACTCTTCCATTGTTCTCGGAATTCTGCTGAAGTTTTAAAACGCTTTAGAAATCTTCCCTTGTTCTCGGAATTCTGTTGAAGTTTAACAATGCTTTGATCTCTTCCATTATTCTCAGAATTCTGCTGAAGTTTAAAAATGCTTTGGTACTCTTCCATTGTTCTCAGAATTCCAATGAAGCTTAAAAATGCTTTGGAACTCTTCAATTTTTCTAAGAATTACGCTAAAGTTTAAAAATGCTTTGGAACTCTTCCATTGTTCTGGGAATTCGGCTAAAGTTTAAAAATGCTTTGGAACTCTTCCTATGTTCTGGGAGTTCTGCTGAAGTTTAAAATTGCTTTGGAAAATTCCATTGTTCTCAGAATTCCAATGAAGCTTAAAAATGCTTTGGAACTCTTACATTGTTCTCGGAATTCCGCTGAAGTTTTACAGTGCTTTGGAACTCTTCCATTGTTCTGGGAATTCAGCTGAAGTTTAAAAATGGTTTGGAACTCTTCTATTGTTCTCGGATTTCTTCTGATGTTTAACAATGCTTTGGAACTCTTCCATTGTTCTCGGTATTCCTCTATTGTTTAACAATGCTTTGGAACTCTTCCATTGTTCTCGGAATTCCGCTGATGTTTAACAATGCTTTGGAACTCTTCCATTGATCTCAAAATTCCAGTGTAGTTTCAAAATGCTTTGGAACGCTTCCATTGTTCTCGGAATTCTGTGGAAGTTTAAAAATGCTTTGGAACTCTTCCATTGTTCTCGGAATTCTGCTGAAGTTTAAAAATGCTTGTAAATCTTCCATTGTTCTCGGAATTCTGCTGAAGTTTAAAAGAGCTTTGGAACTCTTCCAATGTTCTCGGAATTCCGCTGATGTTTAATAATGCTTTTGGAACTCTTCAATTTTTCTCGGAATTCCGCTGATGTTTAACAATGCTTTGGATCTCTTCCATTGTTCTGGGAATTCTGGTGAAGTTTAAAAATGCTTTGGAACTCTTCCATTATTCACGGAATTCTGCTGAAGTTTAAAAAGCTTTGGAACTCTTCCATTGTTCTGGGAATTCTGCTGAAGTTTAAAATTGCTTTGGAACTCTTCCATTGTCCTCGGAATTACACTGATGTTTAATAATGCTTTTGGTACTCTTACATTGTTCTCGTAATTCCGCTGATGTTTAACAATGCTTTGGAACTCTTCCATTGTTCTCGGAATTCCGCTGATGTTTAACAATGCTTTGGAACTCTTCCATTGATCTCAAAATTCCAGTGTAGTTTCAAAATGCTTTGGAACGCTTCCATTGTTCTCGGAATTCCGCTGAAGTTTAACAATGCTTTGGAACTCTTCCATTGTTCTCGGAATTCTGTGGAAGTTTAAAAATGCTTTGGATCTCTTCCATTGTTCTCGGAATTCTGCTGAAGTTTAAAAATGCTTGTAACTCTTCCATTGTTCTCGGAATTCTGCTGAAGTTTAAAAGAGCTTTGGAACTCTTCCAATGTTCTCGGAATTCCGCTGATGTTTAATAATGCTTTTGGAACTCTTCAATTTTTCTCGGAATTCCGCTGATGTTTAACAATGCTTTGTAACTCTTCCATTGTTCTCGGAATTCTGGTGAAGTTTAAAAATGCTTTGGAACTCTTCCATTATTCACGGAATTCTGCTGAAGTTTAAAAAGCTTTGGAACTCTTCCATTGTTCTGGGAATTCTGCTGAAGTTTAAAATTGCTTTGGAACTCTTCCATTGTCCTCGGAATTACACTGATGTTTAATAATGCTTTTGGTACTCTTACATTGTTCTCGTAATTCCGCTGATGTTTAACAATGCTTTGGAACTCTTCCATTGTTCTGGGAATTCTGGTGAAGTTTAAAAATGCTTTGGAACTCTTCCATTGTTCACAGAAATCTGCTGAAGTTTAAAAAGCTTTGTAACTCTTCCATTGTTCTGGGAATTCTGCTGAGGTTTAAAATTGCTTTGGAACTTTTCCATTGTTCTCGGAATTCTGCTAATGTTTAACAATGCTTTGAAACTCTTCCATTGTTCTCGGAATTCCGCTGATGTTTACCAATGCTTTGGAACTCTTCCATTGTTCTGGGAATTCGGCTAAAGTTTAAAAATGCTTTGGAACTCTTCCTATGTTCTGGGAGTTCTGCTGAAGTTTAAAATTGCTTTGTAACTCTTCCATTGTTCTCAGAATTCCAATGAAGCTTAAAAATGCTTTAGAACTCTTCCATTGTTCTCGGAATTCTGCTAATGTTTAACAATGCTTTGGAACTCTTCCATTGTTCTCGGAATTCCGCTGTAGTTTAAAAATGCTTTGCAACTCTTTCATTGTTCTCGGAATTCCGCTGAAGTTTAAAAATGCTTTGGAACTCCTCCATTATTCTCGGAATTCTGCTGAAGTTTAAAAATGCTTTGGAACTCTTCCATTGTTCTGGCAATTCGGCTAAAGTTTAAAAATGCTTTGGAACTCTTCTTATGTTCTGGGTGTTCTGCTGAAGTTTAAAATTGCTTTGGAAAATTTCATTGTTCTCAAAATTCCAATGAAGCTTAAAAATGCTTTGGAACTCTTACATTGTTCTCGGAATTCCGCTAATGTTTAACAATGCTTTGGAACTCTTCCATTGTTCTTGGAATTCCGCTGTAGTTTAAAAATGCTTTGGAACTCTTTCATTGTTCTTGGAATTCCACTGAAGTTTAGCCATGCTTTGGAACTCTTCCATTGTTCTCGGAATTCCGCTGAAGTTTAAAAATGCTTTGGAACTCTTCCATTGTTCTCGGAATTCCGCTGATGTTTATCAAACCTATGGAACTCTTTCATTGTTCTCGGAATTCTGTTGATGTTTAGTAATGCTTTTGGAACTCTTCCATTGTTCTCGAAATTCTGCTGAAGTTTAACAATGCTTTGGAACTCCTCCATTGTTCTCGGAATTCCACTGAAGTTTTACAATGCTTTGGAACTCTTCCATTTTTCTCGGAATTCTGCTGAAGTTTAAAAATGCTTTGGAACTCTTCCATTGTTCTGGGAATTCGGCTGAAGTTTAAAAATGCTTTGGAACTCTTCCTAAGTTCTGGGAGTTCTGCTGAAGTTTAAAAAATGCTTTGGAACTCTTCCATTGTTCTCGGTATTCCGCTGAAGTTTTAGAATGCTTTTTAACACTTCCATTTTTCTCGGAATTCTGCTGAAGTTTAAAATCGCTTTGGAACTCTTCCATTGTTCTCGGAATTCCGCTAATGTTTAACAATGCTTTGGAACTCTTTCATTGTTCTCGGAATTCCACTGAAGTTTAGCCATGCTTTGGAACTCTTCCATTGTTCTCGGAATTCCGCTGAAGTTTAAAAATGCTTTGGAACTCTTCCATTGTTCTCGGAATTCTGCTGAAGTTTAAAAAAGCTTTGGAACTATTACATTGTTCTCAGAATTCTGCTAATACTTAACAATGCTTTGGAACTCTTCCATTGTTCTCAGAATTCCGCTGATGTTTAACAAAGCTTTGGAACTCTTCAATTGTTCTCGGAATTCCGCTGTAGTTTAAAAATGCACTGGAACTCTTCCATTGTTCTCGGAATTCCGCTGAAGTTTTGCAATGCTTTGGAACTCATCCATTGTTCTCGTAACACTGTTGATGTTTAATAATGCTTTGGGAACTCTTCCATTGTGCTCGGAGTTCTGCTGAAGTTTAAAAATGCTTTGGAACTCTTCCATTGTTCTCGCAATTCCGCTGATGTTTATCAAACCTATGGAACTCTTTCATTGTTCTCTGAATTCTGTTGATGTTTAGTAATGCTTTTGGAACTCTTCCATTGTTCTCGGAATTCTGCTGAAGTTTTAAAACGCTTTAGAAATCTTCCCTTGTTCTCGGAATTCTGTTGAAGTTTAACAATGCTTTGATCTCTTCCATTATTCTCAGAATTCTGCTGAAGTTTAAAAATGCTTTGGTACTCTTCCATTGTTCTCAGAATTCCAATGAAGCTTAAAAATGCTTTGGAACTCTTCAATTTTTCTAAGAATTACGCTAAAGTTTAAAAATGCTTTGGAACTCTTCCATTGTTCTGGGAATTCGGCTAAAGTTTAAAAATGCTTTGGAACTCTTCCTATGTTCTGGGAGTTCTGCTGAAGTTTAAAATTGCTTTGGAAAATTCCATTGTTCTCAGAATTCCAATGAAGCTTAAAAATGCTTTGGAACTCTTACATTGTTCTCGGAATTCCGCTGAAGTTTTACAGTGCTTTGGAACTCTTCCATTGTTCTGGGAATTCAGCTGAAGTTTAAAAATGGTTTGGAACTCTTCTATTGTTCTCGGATTTCTTCTGATGTTTAACAATGCTTTGGAACTCTTCCATTGTTCTCGGTATTCCTCTATTGTTTAACAATGCTTTGGAACTCTTCCATTGTTCTCGGAATTCCGCTGATGTTTAACAATGCTTTGGAACTCTTCCATTGATCTCAAAATTCCAGTGTAGTTTCAAAATGCTTTGGAACGCTTCCATTGTTCTCGGAATTCTGTGGAAGTTTAAAAATGCTTTGGAACTCTTCCATTGTTCTCGGAATTCTGCTGAAGTTTAAAAATGCTTGTAAATCTTCCATTGTTCTCGGAATTCTGCTGAAGTTTAAAAGAGCTTTGGAACTCTTCCAATGTTCTCGGAATTCCGCTGATGTTTAATAATGCTTTTGGAACTCTTCAATTTTTCTCGGAATTCCGCTGATGTTTAACAATGCTTTGGATCTCTTCCATTGTTCTGGGAATTCTGGTGAAGTTTAAAAATGCTTTGGAACTCTTCCATTATTCACGGAATTCTGCTGAAGTTTAAAAAGCTTTGGAACTCTTCCATTGTTCTGGGAATTCTGCTGAAGTTTAAAATTGCTTTGGAACTCTTCCATTGTCCTCGGAATTACACTGATGTTTAATAATGCTTTTGGTACTCTTACATTGTTCTCGTAATTCCGCTGATGTTTAACAATGCTTTGGAACTCTTCCATTGTTCTCGGAATTCCGCTGATGTTTAACAATGCTTTGGAACTCTTCCATTGATCTCAAAATTCCAGTGTAGTTTCAAAATGCTTTGGAACGCTTCCATTGTTCTCGGAATTCCGCTGAAGTTTAACAATGCTTTGGAACTCTTCCATTGTTCTCGGAATTCTGTGGAAGTTTAAAAATGCTTTGGATCTCTTCCATTGTTCTCGGAATTCTGCTGAAGTTTAAAAATGCTTGTAACTCTTCCATTGTTCTCGGAATTCTGCTGAAGTTTAAAAGAGCTTTGGAACTCTTCCAATGTTCTCGGAATTCCGCTGATGTTTAATAATGCTTTTGGAACTCTTCAATTTTTCTCGGAATTCCGCTGATGTTTAACAATGCTTTGTAACTCTTCCATTGTTCTCGGAATTCTGGTGAAGTTTAAAAATGCTTTGGAACTCTTCCATTATTCACGGAATTCTGCTGAAGTTTAAAAAGCTTTGGAACTCTTCCATTGTTCTGGGAATTCTGCTGAAGTTTAAAATTGCTTTGGAACTCTTCCATTGTCCTCGGAATTACACTGATGTTTAATAATGCTTTTGGTACTCTTACATTGTTCTCGTAATTCCGCTGATGTTTAACAATGCTTTGGAACTCTTCCATTGTTCTGGGAATTCTGGTGAAGTTTAAAAATGCTTTGGAACTCTTCCATTGTTCACAGAAATCTGCTGAAGTTTAAAAAGCTTTGTAACTCTTCCATTGTTCTGGGAATTCTGCTGAGGTTTAAAATTGCTTTGGAACTTTTCCATTGTTCTCGGAATTCTGCTAATGTTTAACAATGCTTTGAAACTCTTCCATTGTTCTCGGAATTCCGCTGATGTTTACCAATGCTTTGGAACTCTTCCATTGTTCTGGGAATTCGGCTAAAGTTTAAAAATGCTTTGGAACTCTTCCTATGTTCTGGGAGTTCTGCTGAAGTTTAAAATTGCTTTGTAACTCTTCCATTGTTCTCAGAATTCCAATGAAGCTTAAAAATGCTTTAGAACTCTTCCATTGTTCTCGGAATTCTGCTAATGTTTAACAATGCTTTGGAACTCTTCCATTGTTCTCGGAATTCCGCTGTAGTTTAAAAATGCTTTGCAACTCTTTCATTGTTCTCGGAATTCCGCTGAAGTTTAAAAATGCTTTGGAACTCCTCCATTATTCTCGGAATTCTGCTGAAGTTTAAAAATGCTTTGGAACTCTTCCATTGTTCTGGCAATTCGGCTAAAGTTTAAAAATGCTTTGGAACTCTTCTTATGTTCTGGGTGTTCTGCTGAAGTTTAAAATTGCTTTGGAAAATTCCATTGTTCTCAAAATTCCAATGAAGCTTAAAAATGCTTTGGAACTCTTACATTGTTCTCGGAATTCCGCTAATGTTTAACAATGCTTTGGAACTCTTCCATTGTTCTTGGAATTCCGCTGTAGTTTAAAAATGCTTTGGAACTCTTTCATTGTTCTTGGAATTCCACTGAAGTTTAGCCATGCTTTGGAACTCTTCCATTGTTCTCGGAATTCCGCTGAAGTTTAAAAATGCTTTGGAACTCTTCCATTGTTCTCGGAATTCCGCTGATGTTTATCAAACCTATGGAACTCTTTCATTGTTCTCGGAATTCTGTTGATGTTTAGTAATGCTTTTGGAACTCTTACATTGTTCTCGGAATTCAGCTGAAGTTTAAAAACGCTTTAGAAATCTTCCCTTGTTCTCGGAATTCTGCTGAAGTTTAAGAATGCTTTTAACTCTTCCAAAATTCTCAGAATTCTGCTGAAGTTTAAAAATGCTTTGGAACTCTTCCATTGTTCTTGGAATTCCGCTGATGTTTAACAGTGCTTTAGAACTCTTCCATTGTTCTCGGAATTCCGCTGTAGTTTAAAAATGCTTTGGAACTCTTTCATTGTTCTCGGAATTCCGCTGAAGTTTAGCCATGCTTTGGAACTCTTCCATTGTTCTCGAAATTCTGCTGAAGTTTAACAATGCTTTGGAACTCCTCCATTGTTCTCGGAATTCCACTGAAGTTTTACAATGCTTTGGAACTCTTCCATTTTTCTCGGAATTCTGCTGAAGTTTAAAAATGCTTTGGAACTCTTCCATTGTTCTGGGAATTCGGCTGAAGTTTAAAAATGCTTTGGAACTCTTCCTAAGTTCTGGGAGTTCTGCTGAAGTTTAAAAAATGCTTTGGAACTCTTCCATTGTTCTCGGTATTCCGCTGAAGTTTTAGAATGCTTTTTAACACTTCCATTTTTCTCGGAATTCTGCTGAAGTTTAAAATTGCTTTGGAACTCTTCCATTGTTCTCGGAATTCCGCTAATGTTTAACAATGCTTTGGAACTCTTCCATTGTTCTCGGAATTCCACTGAAGTTTAGCCATGCTTTGGAACTCTTCCATTGTTCTCGGAATTCCGCTGAAGTTTAAAAATGCTTTGGAACTCTTCCATTGTTCTCGGAATTCTGCTGAAGTTTAAAAAAGCTTTGGAACTATTACATTGTTCTCAGAATTCTGCTAATATTTAACAATGCTTTGGAACTCTTCCATTGTTCTCGGAATTCCGCTGATGTTTAATAATGCTTTTGGAACTCTTCCATTATTCTCGGAATTCCGCTATTGTTTAACAATGCTTTGGATCTCATCCATTGTTCTCACAATTCTATTGATGTTTAATAATGCTTTTGGAACTCTTTCATTGTTCTCGGAATTTTGCTGAAGCTTCAAAACGCTTTAGAAATCTTCCCTTGTTCTCGGAGTTCTGCTGAAGTTTAAAAATGCTTTGGTACTCTTCCATTGTTCTCAGAATTCCAATGAAGCTTAAAAATGCTTTTGAACTCTTCAATTTTTCTCAGAATTACGCTAAAGTTTAAAAATTCTTTGGAACTCTTCCTTTGTTCTGGGAAATCGGCTGAAGTTTAAAAATGCTTTGGAGCTCTTCCCATGTTCTGGGAGTTCTTCTGAAGTTTAAAAATACTTTAGAACTCTACCATTGTTCTCGGAATTCCGCTGATGTGTAACAATGCTTTGGAACTCTTCCATTGTTCTCGGAATTCTGCTGAAGTTTAAAAATGCTTTGGAACTCTTCCATTGTTTTGGGAATTTGGCTGAAGTTTAAAATTGCTTTGGAACTCTTCCTATGTTCTGGGAGTTCTGCTGAAGTTTAAAAATGATTTGGAACTCTTCCATTGTTCTCGGAATTCCGCTGATGTTTAACAGTGCTTTAGAACTCTTCCATTGTTCTTGGAATTCCGCTGATGTTTAACAATGCTTTGGAGCTCTTCCATTGTTCTGGGAATTCGGCTGAAGTTTAAAAATGCTTTGGAGCTCTTCCTATGTTCTGGGAGTTCTGCTGAAGTTTAAAAATGCTTTAGAACTCTTCCATTGTTCTCGGAATTCCGCTGTAGTTTAAAAATGCATTGGAACTTTTCCATTGTTATCGGAATTCCGCTGAAGTTTTACAATGCTTTGGAACTCTTCCATTTTTGACTAAAGTCTGCTGAAGTTTAAAAATGCTCTGGAACTCTTCCATTGTTCTCGGAATTCCGCTGATGTTTAACAATGCTTTGGAACTCTTCCATTGTTCTCGGAATTCTGTTGTAGTTTAAAAATTATTTGGAACTCTTTCATTGTTCTCGGAATTCCGATGAAGTTTAGCCATGCTTAGGAACTCCTCCATTGTTCTCGGAATTCCGCTGAAGTTTAAAAATGCTTTGGTACGCCTCCATTGTTCTCGGAATTCTGCTGAAGTTTAAAAATGCTTTGGAACTCTTCCATTGTTCTGGGAATTCGGCTGAAGTTTAAAAATGCTTTGGAACTCTTCCTATGTTCTGGGAGTTCTGCTGAAGTTTAAAAATGCTTTGGAACTCTTCCATTGTTCTCGGAATTCCGCTGATGTTTAACAATGCATTAGAACTCTTCCATTGTTCTCAGAATTCCGCTGATGTTTAACAAAGCTTTGGAACTCTTCCATTGTTCTCGGAATTCCGCTGTAGTTTAAAAATGCACTGGAACTCTTCCATTGTTCTCGGAATTCCGCTGAAGTTTTGCAATGCTTTGGAACTCATCCATTGTTCTCGTAACACTGTTGATGTTTAATAATGCTTTGGGAACTCTTCCATTGTGCTCGGAGTTCTGCTGAAGTTTAAAAATGCTTTGGAACTCTTCCATTGTTCTCGGAATTCCGCTGATGTTTATCAAACCTATGGAACTCTTTCATTGTTCTCTGAATTCTGTTGATGTTTAGTAATGCTTTTGGAACTCTTCCATTGTTCTCGGAATTCTGCTGAAGTTTTAAAACGCTTTAGAAATCTTCCCTTGTTCTCGGAATTCTGTTGAAGTTTAACAATGCTTTGAACTCTTCCATTATTCTCAGAATTCTGCTGAAGTTTAAAAATGCTTTGGTACTCTTCCATTGTTCTCAGAATTCCAATGAAGCTTAAAAATGCTTTGGAACTCTTTAATTTTTCTCAGAATTACGCTAAAGTTTAAAAATGCTTTGGAACTCTTCCATTGTTCTGGGAATTCGGCTAAAGTTTAAAAATGCTTTGCAACTCTTCCTATGTTCTGGGAGTTCTGCTGAAGTTTAAAATTGCTTTGGAAAATTCCATTGTTCTCAGAATTCCAATGAAGCTTAAAAATGCTTTGGAACTCTTACATTGTTCTCGGAATTCCGCTAATGTTTAACAATGCTTTGGAACTCTTCCATTGTTCTTGGAATTCCGCTGTAGTTTAAAAATGCTTTGGAACTCTTTCATTGTTCTTGGAAATCCACTGAAGTTTAGCCATGCTTTGGAACTCTTCCATTGTTCTCGGAATTCCGCTGAAGTTTAAAAATGCTTTGGAACTCTTCCATGGTTCTCCGAATTCTGCTGAAGTTTAAAAAAGCTTTTGAACTATTCCATTGTTCTCGGAATTCCGCTAATATTTAACAATGCTTTGGAACTCTTCCATTGTTCTCAGAATTCCAATGAAGCTTAAAAATGCTTTGGAACACTTCCATTGTTCTCGGTATTCTGCTAATGTTTAACAATGCTTTGGAACTCTTCCATTGTTCTCGGAATTCCAATGAAGCTTAAAAATGCTTTGGAACACTTCCATTGTTCTCGGTATTCTGCTAATGTTTAACAATGCTTTGGAACTCTTCCATTGTTCTCGGAATTCCGCTGAAGCTTAACCATGCTTTGGAACTCATCCATTGTTCTGGGTATTCGGCTTAAGTTTAAAAATGCTTTTTAACGCTTCCTATGTTCTGGGAGTTCTGCTGAAGTTTAAAATTGCTTTGGAAAATTCCATTGTTCTCAGAATTCCAATGAAGCTTAAAAATGCTTTGGAACTCTTACATTGTTCTCGGAATTCCGCTAATGTTTAACAATGCTTTGGAACTCTTCCATTGTTCTCGGAATTCCGCTGTAGTTTAAAAATGCTTTGGAACTCTTTCATTGTTCTTGGAATTCCACCGAAAATTAGCCATGCTTTGGAACTCTTCCACTGTTCTCGGAATTCCGCTGAAGTTTAAAAATGCTTTGGAACTCTTCCATGGTTCTCGGAATTCTGCTGAAGTTAAAAAAACTTTTGAACTATTCCTTTGTTCTCGGAATTCCGCTCATATTTAACAATGCTTTGGAACTCTTCCATTGTTCTTGGAATTCTGTTGATGTTTAACAATGCTTTTGCAACTCTTTCATTGTGGTCGGAATTCTGCTGAAGTTTAAAAATGCTTTGGAACTCTTCCATTGCTCTGGGATTTCTGCTGAAGTTTAAAAATTCTGTGGAACTCTTCCATTGTTCTTGGAATTCCGCTAATGTTTAACAATGCTTTGGAACTCTTCCATTGTTCTCGGAAATACGCTGATGTTTAACAATGCTTTGGAACTCTTCCATTGTTCTCGGAATTCCGCTGTAGTTTAAAAATGCATTGGAAATCTTCCATTGTTTTTGGATTTCCGCTAAAGTTTAGCAATGCTTTGGAACTCTTCCATTGTTCTCGGAATTCCGCAAAAGTTTATAAATGCTTTGGAACTCTTCCATTGTTCTCGGAATTCTGATGAAGTTTAAAAAAGCTTTGGAACTCTTCCATTGTTCTTGCATTTCCGTTGATGTTTAATAATGCTTTTGGAACTTATCCATTGTTCTCGGAATTGTGCTAATGTTTAGCAATGCTTTGGAACTCCTCCATTGTTCTCGGACTTTCGCTAATGTTTAATAATGCTTTTGGAACTCTTCAATTGTTCTCGGAATTCCGCTAATGTTTAACAATGCTTTGAAACTTTTCCATTGTTCTCGGAATTCTGTTGATGTTTAATAATTCTTTTGGAACTCTTCCATTGTTCTCAGAATTCTGCTGAAGTTTAAAAATGCTTTGGAACTCTTCCATTGTTCTCGGAATTCCGCTGATGTTTTTCAATCCTATGGAAATCTTCCATTGTTCACCAAATTCCACTAAAGTTTAAAAATGTTTTGGAACTCTTCCATTTTTCTCAGAATTCCGCTGTAGTTTAACATTGCTTTGGTACTCTTCCATTGTTCTGGGAATTCAGCTGAAGTTTAACAATGCTTTGGAATTCTTCCATTGTTCAAGGAATTCCGCTGAAGTTTAAAAATGCTTTGGAACTCTTCCATTGTTCTCGGTATTCCTCTAATGTTTAACAATGCTTTGGAACTCTTCCATTGTTCTCGGAATTCCGCTGATGTTTAACAATGCTTTGGAACTCTTCCATTGTTCTCGGAATTCCGCTGTAGTTTAAAAATGCTTTGCAACTCTTTCATTGTTCTCGGCATTCCGCTGAAGTTTAAAAATGCTTTGGAACTCCTCCATTGTTCTCGGAATTCTGCTGAAGTTTAAAAATGCTTTGGAACTCTTCCATTGTTCTGGGAATTCGGCTAAAGTTTAAAAATGCTTTGGAACTCTTCCTATGTTCTGGGAGTTCTGCTGAAGTTTAAAATTGCTTTGGAAAATTCCATTGTTCTCAGAATTCCAATGAAGCTTAAAAATGCTTTGGAACTCTTACATTGTTCTCGGAATTCCGCTAATGTTTAACAATGCTTTGGAACTCTTCCATTGTTCTCAGAATTCTGCTGAAGTTTAAAAATGCTTTGGAACTCTTCCATTGTTCTCGGAATTCCACTGATGTTTTTCAATCGTATGGAAATCTTCCATTGTTCACCAAATTCCACTGAAGTTTAAAAATGTTTTGGAACTCTTCCATTTTTCTCGGAATTCCGCTGAAGTTTTACAGTGCTTTGGAACTCTTCCATTGTTCTGGGAATTCAGCTGAAGTTTAAAAATGGTTTGGAACTCTTCTATTGTTCTCGGATTTCTTCTGATGTTTAACAATGCTTTGGAACTCTTCCATTGTTCTCGGTATTCCTCTATTGTTTAACAATTCTTTGGAACTCTTCCATTGTTCTCGGAATTCCGCTGATGTTTAACAATGCTTTGGAACTCTTCCATTGATCTCAAAATTCCAGTGTAGTTTCAAAATGCTTTGGAACGCTTCCATTGTTCTCAGAATTCCGCTGAAGTTTAACAATGCTTTGGAACTCTTCCATTGTTCTCGGAATTCTGTGGAAGTTTAAAAATGCTTTGGAACTCTTCCATTGTTCTCGGAATTCTGCTGAAGTTTAAAAATGCTTGTAACTCTTCCATTGTTCTCGGAATTCTGCTGAAGTTTAAAAGAGCTTTGGAACTCTTCCAATGTTCTCGGAATTCCGCTGATGTTTAATAATGCTTTTGGAACTCTTCAATTTTTCTCGGAATTCCGCTGATGTTTAACAATGCTTTGGATCTCTTCCATTGTTCTGGGAATTCTGGTGAAGTTTAAAAATGCTTTGGAACTCTTCCATTATTCACGGAATTCTGCTGAAGTTTAAAAAGCTTTGGAACTCTTCCATTGTTCTGGGAATTCTGCTGAAGTTTAAAATTGCTTTGGAACTCTTCCATTGTCCTCGGAATTACACTGATGTTTAATAATGCTTTTGGTACTCTTACATTGTTCTCGTAATTCCGCTGATGTTTAACAATGCTTTGGAACTCTTCCATTGTTCTGGGAATTCTGGTGAAGTTTAAAAATGCTTTGGAACTCTTCCATTGTTCACAGAAATCTGCTGAAGTTTAAAAAGCTTTGTAACTCTTCCATTGTTCTGGGAATTCTGCTGAGGTTTAAAATTGCTTTGGAACTTTTCCATTGTTCTCGGAATTCTGCTAATGTTTAACAATGCTTTGAAACTCTTCCATTGTTCTCGGAATTCCGCTGATGTTTACCAATGCTTTGGAACTCTTCCATTGTTCTCGGAATTCCGCTGTAGTTTAAAAATGCTTTGCAACTCTTTCATTGTTCTCGGAATTCCGCTGAAGTTTAAAAATGCTTTGGAACTCCTCCATTGTTCTCGGAATTCTGCTGAAGTTTAAAAATGCTTTGGAACTCTTCCATTGTTCTGGGAATTCGGCTAAAGTTTAAAAATGCTTTGGAACTCTTCCTATGTTCTGGGAGTTCTGCTGAAGTTTAAAATTGCTTTGTAACTCTTCCATTGTTCTCAGAATTCCAATGAAGCTTAAAAATGCTTTAGAACTCTTCCATTGTTCTCGGAATTCTGCTAATGTTTACCAATGCTTTGGAACTCTTCCATTGTTCTCGGAATTCCGCTGTAGTTTAAAAATGCTTTGCAACTCTTTCATTGTTCTCGGAATTCCGCTGAAGTTTAAAAATGCTTTGGAACTCCTCCATTGTTCTCGGAATTCTGCTGAAGTTTAAAAATGCTTTGGAACTCTTCCATTGTTCTGGGAATTCGGCTAAAGTTTAAAAATGCTTTGGAACTCTTCCTATGTTCTGGGAGTTCTGCTGAAGTTTAAAATTGCTTTGTAACTCTTCCATTGTTCTCAGAATTCCAATGAAGCTTAAAAATGCTTTGGAACTCCTCCATTATTCTCGGAATTCTGCTGAAGTTTAAAAATCCTTTGGAACTCTTCCATTGTTCTGGCAATTCGGCTAAAGTTTAAAAATGCTTTGGAACTCTTCTTATGTTCTGGGTGTTCTGCTGAAGTTTAAAATTGCTTTGGAAAATTCCATTGTTCTCAAATTTCCAATGAAGCTTAAAAATGCTTTGGAACTCTTACATTGTTCTCGGAATTCCGCTAATGTTTAACAATGCTTTGGAACTCTTCCATTGTTCTTGGAATTCCGCTGTAGTTTAAAAATGCTTTGGAACTCTTTCATTGTTCTTGGAATTCCACTGAAGTTTAGCCATGCTTTGGAACTCTTCCATTGTTCTCGAAATTCTGCTGAAGTTTAACAATGCTTTGGAACTCCTCCATTGTTCTCGGAATTCCACTGAAGTTTTACAATGCTTTGGAACTCTTCCATTTTTCTCGGAATTCTGCTGAAGTTTAAAAATGCTTTGGAACTCTTCCATTGTTCTGGGAATTCGGCTGAAGTTTAAAAATGCTTTGGAACTCTTCCTAAGTTCTGGGAGTTCTGCTGAAGTTTAAAAAATGCTTTGGAACTCTTCCATTGTTCTCGGTATTCCGCTGAAGTTTTAGAATGCTTTTTAACACTTCCATTTTTCTCGGAATTCTGCTGAAGTTTAAAATCGCTTTGGAACTCTTCCATTGTTCTCGGAATTCCGCTAATGTTTAACAATGCTTTGGAACTCTTTCATTGTTCTCGGAATTCCACTGAAGTTTAGCCATGCTTTGGAACTCTTCCATTGTTCTCGGAATTCCGCTGAAGTTTAAAAATGCTTTGGAACTCTTCCATTGTTCTCGGAATTCTGCTGAAGTTTAAAAAAGCTTTGGAACTATTACATTGTTCTCAGAATTCTGCTAATATTTAACAATGCTTTGGAACTCTTCCATTGTTCTCAGAATTCCGCTGATGTTTAACAAAGCTTTGGAACTCTTCAATTGTTCTCGGAATTCCGCTGTAGTTTAAAAATGCACTGGAACTCTTCCATTGTTCTCGGAATTCCGCTGAAGTTTTGCAATGCTTTGGAACTCATCCATTGTTCTCGTAACACTGTTGATGTTTAATAATGCTTTGGGAACTCTTCCATTGTGCTCGGAGTTCTGCTGAAGTTTAAAAATGCTTTGGAACTCTTCCATTGTTCTCGCAATTCCGCTGATGTTTATCAAACCTATGGAACTCTTTCATTGTTCTCTGAATTCTGTTGATGTTTAGTAATGCTTTTGGAACTCTTCCATTGTTCTCGGAATTCTGCTGAAGTTTTAAAACGCTTTAGAAATCTTCCCTTGTTCTCGGAATTCTGTTGAAGTTTAACAATGCTTTGATCTCTTCCATTATTCTCAGAATTCTGCTGAAGTTTAAAAATGCTTTGGTACTCTTCCATTGTTCTCAGAATTCCAATGAAGCTTAAAAATGCTTTGGAACTCTTCAATTTTTCTAAGAATTATGCTAAAGTTTAAAAATGCTTTGGAACTCTTCCATTGTTCTGGGAATTCGGCTAAAGTTTAAAAATGCTTTGGAACTCTTCCTATGTTCTGGGAGTTCTGCTGAAGTTTAAAATTGCTTTGGAAAATTCCATTGTTCTCAGAATTCCAATGAAGCTTAAAAATGCTTTGGAACTCTTACATTGTTCTCGGAATTCCGCTGAAGTTTTACAGTGCTTTGGAACTCTTCCATTGTTCTGGGAATTCAGCTGAAGTTTAAAAATGGTTTGGAACTCTTCTATTGTTCTCGGATTTCTTCTGATGTTTAACAATGCTTTGGAACTCTTCCATTGTTCTCGGTATTCCTCTATTGTTTAACAATGCTTTGGAACTCTTCCATTGTTCTCGGAATTCCGCTGATGTTTAACAATGCTTTGGAACTCTTCCATTGATCTCAAAATTCCAGTGTAGTTTCAAAATGCTTTGGAACGCTTCCATTGTTCTCGGAATTCTGTGGAAGTTTAAAAATGCTTTGGAACTCTTCCATTGTTCTCGGAATTCTGCTGAAGTTTAAAAATGCTTGTAAATCTTCCATTGTTCTCGGAATTCTGCTGAAGTTTAAAAGAGCTTTGGAACTCTTCCAATGTTCTCGGAATTCCGCTGATGTTTAATAATGCTTTTGGAACTCTTCAATTTTTCTCGGAATTCCGCTGATGTTTAACAATGCTTTGGATCTCTTCCATTGTTCTGGGAATTCTGGTGAAGTTTAAAAATGCTTTGGAACTCTTCCATTATTCACGGAATTCTGCTGAAGTTTAAAAAGCTTTGGAACTCTTCCATTGTTCTGGGAATTCTGCTGAAGTTTAAAATTGCTTTGGAACTCTTCCATTGTCCTCGGAATTACACTGATGTTTAATAATGCTTTTGGTACTCTTACATTGTTCTCGTAATTCCGCTGATGTTTAACAATGCTTTGGAACTCTTCCATTGTTCTGGGAATTCTGGTGAAGTTTAAAAATGCTTTGGAACTCTTCCATTGTTCACAGAAATCTGCTGAAGTTTAAAAAGCTTTGTAACTCTTCCATTGTTCTGGGAATTCTGCTGAGGTTTAAAATTGCTTTGGAACTTTTCCATTGTTCTCGGAATTCTGCTAATGTTTAACAATGCTTTGAAACTCTTCCATTGTTCTCGGAATTCCGCTGATGTTTACCAATGCTTTGGAACTCTTCCATTGTTCTCGGAATTCCGCTGTAGTTTAAAAATGCTTTGCAACTCTTTCATTGTTCTCGGAATTCCGCTGAAGTTTAAAAATGCTTTGGAACTCCTCCATTGTTCTCGAAATTCTGCTGAAGTTTAAAAATGCTTTGGAACTCTTCCATTGCTCTGGGAATTCGGCTAAAGTTTAAAAATGCTTTGGAACTCTTCCTATGTTCTGGGAGTTCTGCTGAAGTTTAAAATTGCTTTGTAACTCTTCCATTGTTCTCAGAATTCCAATGAAGCTTAAAAATGCTTTAGAACTCTTCCATTGTTCTCGGAATTCTGCTAATGTTTACCAATGCTTTGGAACTCTTCCATTGTTCTCGGAATTCCGCTGTAGTTTAAAAATGCTTTGCAACTCTTTCATTGTTCTCGGAATTCCGCTGAAGTTTAAAAATGCTTTGGAACTCCTCCATTGTTCTCGGAATTCTGCTGAAGTTTAAAAATGCTTTGGAACTCTTCCATTGTTCTGGGAATTCGGCTAAAGTTTAAAAATGCTTTGGAACTCTTCCTATGTTCTGGGAGTTCTGCTGAAGTTTAAAATTGCTTTGTAACTCTTCCATTGTTCTCAGAATTCCAATGAAGCTTAAAAATGCTTTGGAACTCCTCCATTATTCTCGGAATTCTGCTGAAGTTTAAAAATGCTTTGGAACTCTTCCATTGTTCTGGCAATTCGGCTAAAGTTTAAAAATGCTTTGGAACTCTTCTTATGTTCTGGGTGTTCTGCTGAAGTTTAAAATTGCTTTGGAAAATTCCATTGTTCTCAAATTTCCAATGAAGCTTAAAAATGCTTTGGAACTCTTACATTGTTCTCGGAATTCCGCTAATGTTTAACAATGCTTTGGAACTCTTCCATTGTTCTTGGAATTCCACTGAAGTTTAGCCATGCTTTGGAACTCTTCCATTGTTCTCGAAATTCTGCTGAAGTTTAACAATGCTTTGGAACTCCTCCATTGTTCTCGGAATTCCACTGAAGTTTTACAATGCTTTGGAACTCTTCCATTTTTCTCGGAATTCTGCTGAAGTTTAAAAATGCTTTGGAACTCTTCCATTGTTCTGGGAATTCAGCTGAAGTTTAAAAATGCTTTGGAACTCTTCCTAAGTTCTGGGAGTTCTGCTGAAGTTTAAAAAATGGTTTGGAACTCTTCCATTGTTCTCGGTATTCCGCTGAAGTTTTAGAATGCTTTTTAACACTTCCATTTTTCTCGGAATTCTGCTGAAGTTTAAAATCGCTTTGGAACTCTTCCATTGTTCTCGGAATTCCGCTAATGTTTAACAATGCTTTGGAACTCTTTCATTGTTCACGGAATTCCACTGAAGTTTAGCCATGCTTTGGAACTCTTCCATTGTTCTCGGAATTCCGCTGAAGTTTAAAAATGCTTTGGAACTCTTCCATTGTTCTCGGAATTCTGCTGAAGTTTAAAAAAGCTTTGGAACTATTACATTGTTCTCAGAATTCTGCTAATATTTAACAATGCTTTGGAACTCTTCCATTGTTCTCAGAATTCCGCTGATGTTTAACAAAGCTTTGGAACTCTTCAATTGTTCTCGGAATTCCGCTGTAGTTTAAAAATGCACTGGAACTCTTCCATTGTTCTCGGAATTCCGCTGAAGTTTTGCAATGCTTTGGAACTCATCCATTGTTCTCGTAACACTGTTGATGTTTAATAATGCTTTGGGAACTCTTCCATTGTGCTCGGAGTTCTGCTGAAGTTTAAAAATGCTTTGGAACTCTTCCATTGTTCTCGCAATTCCGCTGATGTTTATCAAACCTATGGAACTCTTTCATTGTTCTCTGAATTCTGTTGATGTTTAGTAATGCTTTTGGAACTCTTCCATTGTTCTCGGAATTCTGCTGAAGTTTTAAAACGCTTTAGAAATCTTCCCTTGTTCTCGGAATTCTGTTGAAGTTTAACAATGCTTTGATCTCTTCCATTATTCTCAGAATTCTGCTGAAGTTTAAAAATGCTTTGGTACTCTTCCATTGTTCTCAGAATTCCAATGAAGCTTAAAAATGCTTTGGAACTCTTCAATTTTTCTAAGAATTACGCTAAAGTTTAAAAATGCTTTGGAACTCTTCCATTGTTCTGGGAATTCGGCTAAAGTTTAAAAATGCTTTGGAACTCTTCCTATGTTCTGGGAGTTCTGCTGAAGTTTAAAATTGCTTTGGAAAATTCCATTGTTCTCAGAATTCCAATGAAGCTTAAAAATGCTTTGGAACTCTTACATTGTTCTCGGAATTCCGCTAATGTTTAACAATGCTTTGGAACTCTTCCATTGTTCTTGGAATTCCGCTGTAGTTTAAAAATGCTTTGGAACTCTTTCATTGTTCTTGGAAATCCACTGAAGTTTAGCCATGCTTTGGAACTCTTCCATTGTTCTCGGAATTCCGCTGAAGTTTAAAAATGCTTTGGAACTCTTCCATGGTTCTCCGAATTCTGCTGAAGTTTAAAAAAGCTTTTGAACTATTCCATTGTTCTCGGAATTCCGCTAATATTTAACAATGCTTTGGAACTCTTCCATTGTTCTCGGAATTCCGCTGATGTTTATTAATGCTTTTGGAACTCATCCATTGTTCTCGGAATTCCGCTAATATTAGCAATGCTTTGGAATTCTTCCATTGTTCTCGGAAATACGCTGATGTTTAACAATGCTTTGGAACTCTTCCCTTGTTCTCGGAATTCCGCTGTAGTTTAAAAATGCTTTGGAAAACTTCCACTGTTTTTGGATTTCCGCTAAAGTTTAGCAATGCTTTGGAACTCTTCCATTGTTCTCGTAATTCCGTAAAAGTTTATAAATGCTTTGGAACTCTTCCATTGTTCTCGGAATTCTGATGAAGTTTAAAAAAGCTTTGGAACTCTTCCATTGTTCTTGCAATTCCGTTGATGTTTAATAATGCTTTTGGAACTCATCCATTGTTCTCGGAATTGTGCTAATGTTTAACAATGCTTTGTAACTCTTCCATTGTTCTCGGAATTTCGCTGATTTTTAATAATGCTTTTGGAACTCTTCCATTGTTCTCGGAATTCCGCTAATGTTTAACAATGCTTTGAAACTTTTCCATTGTTCTCGGAATTCTGTTGATGTTTAATAATTCTTTTCTAACTCTTCCATTGTTCTCAGAATTCTGCTGAAGTTTAAAAATGCTTTGGAACTCTTCCATTGTTCTCGGAATTCCACTGATGTTTTTCAATCCTATGGAAATCTTCCATTGTTCACCAAATTCCGCTGAAGTTTTACAGTGCTTTGGAACTCTTCCATTGTTCTGGGAATTCAGCTGAAGTTTAAAAATGGTTTGGAACTCTTCCAATGTTCTGGGAATTCTGCTGAAGTTTAAAAATGCTTTGGAACTCTTCTATTGTTCTCGGATTTCTTCTGATGTTTAACAATGCTTTGGAACTCTTCCATTGTTCTCGGTATTCCTCTAATGTTTAACAATGCTTTGGAACTCTTCCATTGTACTCGGAATTCCGCTGATGTTTAACAATGCTTTGGAACTCTTCCATTGATCTCAAAATTCCAGTGTAGTTTCAAAATGCTTTGGAACGCTTCCATTGTTCTCGGAATTCCGCTGAAGTTTAACAATGCTTTGGAACTCTTCCATTGTTCTCGGAATTCTGTGGAAGTTTAAAAATGCTTTTGAACTCTTCCATTGTTCTCGGAATTCTGCTGAAGTTTAAAAATGCCTGGAACTCTTCCATTGTTCTCAGAATTCTGCTAATATTTAACAATGCTTTGGAACTCTTCCATTGTTCTCGGAATTCCGCTGATGTTTAATAATGCTTTTGGAGCTCTTCCATTATTCTCGGAATTCCGCTATTGTTTAACAATGCTTTGGAACTCATCCATTGTTCTCGGAATTCTATTGATGTTTAATAATTCTTTTGGAACTATTCCATTGTTCTCGGAATTCTGCTGAAGTTTCAAAACGCTTTAGAAATCTTCCCTTGTTCTCGGAGTTCTGCTGAAGTTTAACAATGCTTTGGAACTCTTCCATTATTCTCAGAATTCTGCTGAAGTTTAAAAATGCTTTGGTACTCTTCCATTGTTCTCAGAATTCCAATGAGCTTAAAAATGCTTTTGAACTCTTCAATTTTTCTCAGAATTACGCTAAAGTTTAAAAATGCTTTGGAACTCTTCCTTTGTTCTGGGAAATCGGCTGAAGTTTAAAAATGCTTTGGAGCTCTTCCCATGTTCTGGGAGTTCTGCTGAAGTTTAAAAATACTTTAGAACTCTTCCATTGTTCTCGGAATTCCGCTGATGTGTAACAATGCTTTGGAACTCTTCCATTGTTCTCGGAATTCCGCTGTAGTTTAAAAATGCTTTGGAACTCTTTCATTGTTCTCGGAATTCTGCTGAAGTTTAAAAATGCTTTGGAACTCTTCCATTGTTTTGGGAATTTGGCTGAAGTTTAAAATTGCTTTGGAACTCTTCCTATGTTCTGGGAGTTCTGCTGAAGTTTAAAAATGCTTTGGAACTCTTCCATTGTTCTCGGAATTCTGCTGATGTTTAACAATGCTTTGGAACTCTTCCATTGTTCTGGGAATTCGGCTGAAGTTTAAAAATGCTTTGGAGCTCTTCCTATGTTCTGGGAGTTCTGCTGAAGTTTAAAAATGATTTAGAACTCTTCCATTGTTCTCCGAATTCTGCTGATGTCTAACAATGCTTTGGAACTCTTCCATTGTTCTCAGAATTCCGCTGTAGTTTAAAAATGCATTGGAACTTTTCCATTGTTCTCGGAATTCCGCTGAAGTTTTACAATGCTTTGGAACTCTTCAATTTTTCTCTGAAGTCTGCTGAAGTTTAAAAATGCTTTGGAACTCTTCCATTGTTCTCGGAATTCCGCTGAAGTTTAAAAATGCTTTGGTACTCCTCCATTGTTCTCGGAATTCTGCTGAAGTTTAAAAATGCTTTGGAACTCTTCCATTGTTCTGGGATATCGGCTGAAGTTTAAAAATGCTTTGGAACTCTTCCTATGTTCTGGGAGTTCTGCTGAAGTTTAAAAATGCTTTGGAACTCTTCCATTGTTCTCGGAATTCCGCTGATGTTTAACAATGCTTTAGAAATCTTCCATTGTTCTCGGAATTCCGCTGATGTTTAACAATGCTTTGGAACTCTTCCATTGTTCCCGGAATTCCGCTGTAGTTTAAAAATGCACTGGAACTCTTCCATTGTTCTCGGAATTCCGCTGAAGTTTTACAATGCTTTGGAACTCATCCATTGTTCTCGTAACACTGTTGATGTTTAATAATGCTTTTGGAATGCTTTTTAACACTTCCATTTTTCTCGGAATTCTGCTGAAGTTTAAAATCGCTTTGGAACTCTTCCATTGTTCTCGGAATTCCGCTGATGTTTAACAATGCTTTGGAACTCTTCCATTGTTCTCGGAATTCCGCTGAAGTTTAGCCATGCTTAGGAACTCCTCCATTGTTCTCGGAATTCCACTGAAGTTTAAAAATGCTTTGGTACTCCTCCATTGTTCTCGGAATTCTGCTGAAGTTTAAAAATGCTTTGGAACTCTTCCATTGTTCTGGGAATTCGGCTGAAGTTTAAAAATGCTTTGGAACTCTTCCTATGTTCTGGGAGTTCTGCTGAAGTTTAAAAATGCTTTGGAACTCTTCCATTGTTCTCGGAATTCCGCTGATGTTTAACAATGCATTAGAACTCTTCCATTGTTCTCGGAATTCCGCTGATGTTTAACAAAGCTTTGGAACTCTTCCATTGTTCTCGGAATTCCGCTGTAGTTTAAAAATGCACTGGAACTCTTCCATTGTTCTCGGAATTCCGCTGAAGTTTTACAATGCTTTGGAACTCATCCATTGTTCTCGTAACACTGTTGATGTTTAATAATGCTTTGGAACTCTTCCATTGTGCTCGGAGTTCTGCTGAAGTTTAAAAATGCTTTGGAACTCTTCCATTGTTCTCGGAATTCCGCTGATGTTTATCAAACCTATGGAACTCTTTCATTGTTCTCTGAATTCTGTTGATGTTTAGTAATGCTTTTAGAACTCTTCCATTGTTCTCGGAATTCTGCTGAAGTTTTAAAACGCTTTAGAAATCTTCCCTTGTTCTCGGAATTCTGTTGAAGTTTAACAATGCTTTGAACTCTTCCATTATTCTCAGAATTCTGCTGAAGTTTAAAAATGCTTTGGTACTCTTCCATTGTTCTCAGAATTCCAATGAAGCTTAAAAATGCTTTGGAACTCTTCAATTTTTCTCAGAATTACGCTAAAGTTTAAAAATGCTTTGGAACTCTTCCATTGTTCTGGGAATTCGGCTAAAGTTTAAAAATGCTTTGGAACTCTTCCTATGTTCTGGGAGTTCTGCTGAAGTTTAAAATTGCTTTGGAAAATTCCATTGTTCTCAGAATTCCAATGAAGCTTAAAAATGCTTTGGAACTCTTACATTGTTCTCGGAATTCCGCTAATGTTTAACAATGCTTTGGAACTCTTCCATTGTTCTTGGAATTCCGCTGTAGTTTAAAAATGCTTTGGAACTCTTTCATTGTTCTTGGAAATCCAATGAAGTTTAGCCATGCTTTGGAATTCTTCCATTGTTCTCGGAATTCCGCTGAAGTTTAAAAATGCTTTGGAACTCTTCCATTGTTCTCGGAATTCCGCTAATATTTAATAATGCTTTGGAACTCTTCCATTGTTCTGGGAATTCGGCTGAAGTTTAAAAATGCTTTGGAACTATTCCTATGTTCTGGGAGTTCTGCTGAAGTTTAAAAATGCTTTGGAACTCTTCCATTGTTCTCGGAAATACGCTGATGTTTAACAATGCTTTGGAACTCTTCCCTTGTTCTCGGAATTCCGCTGTAGTTTAAAAATGCTTTGGAAAACTTCCACTGTTTTTGGATTTCTGCTAAAGTTTAGCAATGCTTTGGAACTCTTCCATTGTTCTCGTAATTCCGTAAAAGTTTATAAATGCTTTGGAACTCTTCCATTGTTCTCGGAATTCTGATGAAGTTTAAAAAAGCTTTGGAACTCTTCCATTGTTCTTGCAATTCCGTTGATGTTTAATAATGCTTTTGGAACTCATCCATTGTTCTCGGAATTGTGCTAATGTTTAACAATGCTTTGTAACTCTTCCATTGTTCTCGGAATTTCGCTGATGTTTAATAATGCTTTTGGAACTCTTCCATTGTTCTCGGAATTCCGCTAATGTTTAACAATGCTTTGAAACTTTTCCATTGTTCTCGGAATTCTGTTGATGTTTAATAATTCTTTTCTAACTCTTCCATTGTTCTCAGAATTCTGCTGAAGTTTAAAAATGCTTTGGAACTCTTCCATTGTTCTCGGAATTCCACTGATGTTTTTCAATCCTATGGAAATCTTCCATTGTTCACCAAATTCCGCTGAAGTTTTACAGTGCTTTGGAACTCTTCCATTGTTCTGGGAATTCAGCTGAAGTTTAAAAATGCTTTGGAACTCTTCCATTGTTCTCGGAATTCCGCTAATATTTAATAATGCTTTGGAACTCTTCCATTGTTCTGGGAATTCGGCTGAAGTTTAAAAATGCTTTGGAACTATTCCTATGTTCTGGGAGTTCTGCTGAAGTTTAAAAATGCTTTGGAACTCTTCCATTGTTCTCGGAATTCCGCTGATGTTTAACAATGCTTTGGAGCTCTTCCATTGTTCTGGGAATTCGGCTGAAGTTTAAAAATGCTTTGGAGATCTTCCTATGTTCTGGGAGTTCTGCTGAAGTTTAAAAATGCTTTAGAACTCTTCCATTGTTCTCGGAATTCCGCTGATGTCTAACAATGCTTTGGAACTCTTCCAGTGTTCTCGGAATTCCGCTGTAGTTTAAAAATGCATTGGAACTTTTCCATTGTTCTCGGAATTCCGCTGAAGTTTTACAATGCTTTGGAACTCTTCCATTGTTCTCGGAATTCCGCTAATGTTTAACAATGCTTTGGAACTCTTCCATTTTTCTCGGAATTCCGCTGTAGTTTAAAAATGCTTTGGAACTCTTTCATTGTTCTCGGAATTCCGCTGAAGTTTAGCCATGCTTTGGAACTCTTCCATTTTTCTCGGAATTCCGCTGAAGTTTAAAAATGCTTTGGAACTCTTCCATTGTTCTCGGAATTCTGCTGAAGTTTAAAAAAGATTTGGAACTATTCCATTGTTCTCAGAATTCTGCTAATATTTAACAATGCTTTGGAACTCTTCCATTGTTCTCGGAATTCCGCTGATGTTTAATAATGCTTTTGGAACTCTTCCAGTGTTCTCGGAATTCTGCTAATGTATAACAATGCTTTGGAACTCATCCATTGTTCCCGGAATTCTGTTTATGTTTAATAATACTTTTCAAACTCTTCCATTGTGCTCGGAATTCTGCTGAAGTTTAACAATGCTTTGGAACTCTTACATTGTTCTCGGAATTCCGCTGTAGTTTAAAAATGCTTTGGAACTCTTTCATTGTTCTTGGAATTCCGCTGAAGTTTAGCCATGCTGTGGAACTCTTCCATTGTTCTCGGAATTCCGCTGAAGTTTAAAAATGCTTTGGAACTCTTCCATTTTTCTCTGAATTCTGCTGAAGTTTAAAAATGCTTTGGAACTCTTCCATTGTTCTCGAAATTCCACTGATGTTTAACAATGCTTTGGAACTCTTCCATTGTTCTCGGAATTCCGCTGTAGTTTAAAAATGCTTTGGAACTCTTTCATTGTTCTCGGATTTCCGCTGAAGTTTAGCCATGCTTTGGAACTCTTCCATTGTTCTTGGAATTCCGCTGAAGTTTAAAAATGCTTTGGAACTCCTCCATTGTTCTCGGAATTCTGCTGAAGTTTAAAAATGCTTTGGAACTCTTCCATTGTTCTGGGAATTCTGCTGAAGTTTAAAAATGCTTTGGAACTCTTCCATTGTTCTCGGAATTCCGCTGATGTTTAACAATGCTTTAGAACTCTTCCATTGTTCTCGGAATTCCGCTGAAGTTTTACAATGCTTTGGAACTCATCCATTTTTCTCGTAACACTGTTGATGTTAAATAATGCTTTTGGAACTCTTCCATTGTGCTCGGAGTTCTGCTGAAGTTTAAAAATGCTTTAGAACTCTTCCATTGTTCTCGGAATTCCGCTGATGTTTATCAAACCTATGGAACTCTTTCATTGTTCTCGGAATTCTGTTAATGTTTAGTAATGCTTTTGGAGCTCTTCCATTGTTCTCGGAATTCTGCTGAAGTTTAAAAACGCTTTAGAAATCTTCTCTTGTTCTCGGAATTCTGCAGAAGTTTAAGAACGCTTTGGAACTTTTCCATAATTCTCAGAATTCTGCTGAAGTTTAAAAATGCTTTGGAACTCTTCCATTGTTCTTTAAATTCCGCTGATGTTTAACAATGCTTTGGAACTCTTCCATAGTTCTCGGAATTCCGCTGTAGTTTAAAAATGCTTTGGAACTCTTTCATTGTTCTCGGAATTCCGCTGAAGTTTAGCCATGCTTTGGAACTCTTCCATTGTTCTCGAAATTCCGCTGAAGTTTAAAAATGCTTTGGAACTCCTCCATTGTTCTCGGAATTCTGCTGAAGTTTAAAAATGCTTTGGAACTCTTCCATTGTTTTGGGAATTCGGTTGAAGTTTAAAAATGCTATGGAACTCTTCCTATGTTTTGGGAGTTCTGCTGAAGTTTAAAATTGCTTTTGAACTCTTCCATTGTTCTCGGAATTCCGCTGATGTTTTAGCAATGCTTTAGAACTCTTCCATCGTTCCCGGAATTCCGCTGATGTTCAACAATGCTTTGGAACTCTTCCTTTGTTCTCGGTATTCCACTGTAGTTTAAAAATGCATTGGAACTCTTACATTGTTCTCGGAATTCCACTGAAGTTTTACAATGCTTTGGAACTCATCCATTTTTCTCGGAATTCTGCTGAAGTTTAAATATGCTTTGGAACTCTTCCATTGTTCTGGGAATTCGGCTGAAGTTGAAAAATGCTTTGGAACTCTTCCTAAGTTCTGGGAGTTCTGCTGAAGTTTAAAAATGCTTTGGAACTCTTTCATTGTTCTCGGAATTCTGCTGATGTTTAACAATGCTTTAGAACTCCTCCATAGTTCTCGGAATTCCGCTGTAGTTTAAAAATGCATTGGAACTCTTCCATTGTTCTCGTTATTCCGCTGAAGTTTTAGAATGCTTTTTAACACTTCCATTTTTCTCGGAATTCTGCTGAAGTTTTAAATCGCTTTGGAACTCTTCCATTGTTCTCGGAATTCCGCTAATGTTTAACAATGCTTTGGAACTCTTTCATTGTTCTTGGAATTCCACTGAAGTTTAGCCATGCTTTGGAACTCTTCCATTGTTCTCGGAATTCTGCTGAAGTTTAAAAAAGCTTTGGAACTATTACATTGTTCTCAGAATTCTGCTAATATTTAACAATGCTTTGGAACTCTTCCATTGTTCTCGGAATTCCGCTGATGTTTAATAATGCTTTTGGAACTCTTCCATTATTCTCGGAATTCCGCTAATGTTTAACAATGCTTTGGAACTCATCCATTGTTCTCGGAATTCTAGTGATGTTTAATAATGCTTTTGGAACTCTTCCATTGTTCTCGGAATTCTGCTGAAGTTTTAAAACGCTATAGAAATCTTCCCTTGTTCTCGGAATTCTGCTGAAGTTTAACAATGCTTTGAACTCTTCCATTGTTCTCAGAATTCCAATGAAGCTTAAAAATTCTTTGGAACTCTTCAATTTTTCTCAGAATTACGCTAAAGTTTAAAAATGTTTTGGAATTCTTACATTGTTCTGGGAATTCGGCTGAAGTTTAAAAATGCTTTGGAGCTCTTCCTATGTTCTGGGAGTTCTGCTGAAGTTTAAAAATGCTTTAGAACTCTTCCATTGTTCTTGGAATTCCGCTGATGTGTAACAATGCTTTGGAACTCTTCCATTGTTCTCGGAATTCCGCTGTAGTTTAAAAATGCATTGGAACTTTTCCATTGTTGTCGGAATTCCGCTGAAGTTTTACAATGCTTTGGAACTCTTCCATTTTTCTCTGAATTCTGCTGAAGTTTAAAAATGCTTTGGAACTCTTCCATTGTTCTCGAAATTCCGCTGATGTTTAACAATGCTTTGGAACTCTTCCATTGTTCTCGGAATTCCGCTGTAGTTTAAAAATGCTTTGGAACTCTTTCATTGTTCTCGGAATTCCGCTGAAGCTTAGCCATGCTTTGGAACTCTTCCATTGTTCTCTGAATTCCGCTGATGTTTTAGCAATGCTTTAGAACTCTTCCATCGTTCCCGGAATTCCGCTGATGTTCAACAATGCTTTGGAACTCTTCCTTTGTTCTCGGTATTCCACTGTAGTTTAAAAATGCATTGGAACTCTTACATTGTTCTCGGAATTCCACTGAAGTTTTACAATGCTTTGGAACTCATCCATTTTTCTCGGAATTCTGCTGAAGTTTAAATATGCTTTGGAACTCTTCCATTGTTCTGGGAATTCGGCTGAAGTTGAAAAATGCTTTGGAACTCTTCCTAAGTTCTGGGAGTTCTGCTGAAGTTTAAAAATGCTTTGGAACTCTTTCATTGTTCTCGGAATTCTGCTGATGTTTAACAATGCTTTAGAACATTTCCATAGTTCTCGGAATTCCGCTGTAGTTTAAAAATGCATTGGAACTCTTCCATTGTTCTCGTTATTCCGCTGAAGTTTTAGAATGCTTTTTAACACTTCCATTTTTCTCGGAATTCTGCTGAAGTTTTAAATCGCTTTGGAACTCTTCCATTGTTCTCGGAATTCCGCTAATGTTTAACAATGCTTTGGAACTCTTTCATTGTTCTCGGAATTCCACTGAAGTTTAGCCATGCTTTGGAACTCTTCCATTGTTCTCGGAATTCTGCTGAAGTTTAAAAAAGCTTTGGAACTATTACATTGTTCTCAGAATTCTGCTAATATTTAACAATGCTTTCTAACTCTTCCATTGTTCTCGGAATTCCGCTGATGTTTAATAATGCTTTTGGAACTCTTCCATTATTCTCGGAATTCCGCTAATGTTTAACAATGCTTTGGAACTCATCCATTGTTCTCGGAATTCTAGTGATGTTTAATAATGCTTTTGGAACTCTTCCATTGTTCTCGGAATTCTGCTGAAGTTTTAAAACGCTATAGAAATCTTCCCTTGTTCTCGGAATTCTGCTGAAGTTTAACAATGCTTTGAACTCTTCCATTGTTCTCAGAATTCCAATGAAGCTTAAAAATGCTTTGGAACTCTTCAATTTTTCTCAGAATTACGCTAAAGTTTAAAAATGCTTTGGAATTCTTACATTGTTCTGGGAATTCGGCTGAAGTTTAAAAATGCTTTGGAGCTCTTCCTATGTTCTGGGAGTTCTGCTGAAGTTTAAAAATGCTTTAGAACTCTTCCATTGTTCTTGGAATTCCGCTGATGTGTAACAATGCTTTGGAACTCTTCCATTGTTCTCGGAATTCCGCTGTAGTTTAAAAATGCATTGGAACTTTTCCATTGTTGTCGGAATTCCGCTGAAGTTTTACAATGCTTTGGAACTCTTCCATTTTTCTCTGAATTCTGCTGAAGTTTAAAAATGCTTTGGAACTCTTCCATTGTTCTCGAAATTCCGCTGATGTTTAACAATGCTTTGGAACTCTTCCATTGTTCTCGGAATTCCGCTGTAGTTTAAAAATGCTTTGGAACTCTTTCATTGTTCTCGGAATTCCGCTGAAGCTTAGCCATGCTTTGGAACTCTTCCATTGTTCTCGGAATTCCGCTGAAGTTTAAAAATGCTTTGGAACTCCTCCATTGTTCTCGGAATTCTGCTGAAGTTTAAAAATGCTTTGGAACTCTTCCATTGTTTTCGGAATTCCGCTGATGTCTAACAATGCTTTGGAACTCTTCCATTGTTCTCGGAATTCCGCTGTAGTTTAAAAATGCATTGGAACTTTTCCATTGTTCTCGGAATTCCGCTGAAGTTTTACAATGCTTTGGAACTCTTCCATTTTTCTCTGAAGTCTGCTGAAGTTTAAAAATGCTTTGCAACTCTTCCATTGTTCTCGGAAATCCGCTGATGTTTAACAAATGCTTTGGAACTCTTCCATTGTTCTCTGAATTCCGCTGTAGTTTAAAAATGCTTTGGAACTCTTTCATTGTTCTCGGAATTCCGCTGAAGTTTAGCCATGCTTTGGAACTCTTCCATTGTTCTCGGAATTCCGCTGTAGTTTAAAAATGCTTTGGAACTCCTCCATTGTTCTCGGAATTCTGCTGAAGTTTAAAAATGCTTTGGAACTCTTCCATTGTTCTGGGAATTCGGCTGAAGTTTAAAAATGCTTTGGAACTATTCCTATGTTCTGGGAGTTCTGCTGAAGTTTAAAAATGCTTTGGAACTCTTCCATTGTTCTCGGAATTCCACTGATGTTTAACAATGCTTTAGAACTCTTCCATTGTTCTCGGAATTCCGCTGATGTTTAACAATGCTTTGGAACTCTTCCATTGTTCTCGGAATTCCGCTGTAGTTTAAAAATGCACTGGAACTCTTCCATTGTTCTCAGAATTCCGCTGAAGTTTTACAATGCTTTGGAACTCATCCATTGTTCTCGTAACACTGTTGATGTTTAATAATGCTTTTGGAACTCTTCCATTGTGCTCGGAGTTCTGCTGAAGTTTAAAAATGCTTTCGAACGCTTCCATTGTTCTGGGAGTTCTGCTGAAGTTTAAAAATGCTTTGGAACTCTTCCATTGTTCTCGCAATTCCGCTGATGTTTAACAATGCTTTAGAACTCTTCCATTGTTCTCGGAATTCTGATGATGTTTATCAATGCATTGGAACTCTTCCATTGTTCTCGGAATTCTGCTGAAGTTTAAAAATGCTTTGGAACTCCTCCTAAGTTCTGGGAGTTCTGCTGAAGTTTAAAAATGCATTGGAACTCTTACATTGTCTCGGAATTCCGCTGATGTTTAACAATTCTTTAGAACTCTTCCATTGTTCTCGGAATTCCGATGATGTTTAACAATGCTTTGGAACTCTTTCATTGTTCTCGGAATTCCGCTGTAGTTTAAAAATGCATTGGAACTCTTCCATTGTTCTCGGAATTCCGCTGAAGTTTTAGAATGCTTTGGAACTCTTCCATTGTTCTCGGAATTCCGCTAATGTTTAACAATGCTTTGGAACTCTTCCATTTTTGTCGGAATTCCGCTGTAGTTTAAAAATGCTTTTGAACTCTTTCATTGTTCTCGGAATTCTGCTGAAGTTTAGCCATGCTTTGGAACTCTTCCATTTTTCTCAGAATTCCGCTGAAGTTTAAAAATGCTTTGGAACTCTTCCATTGTTCTCGGAATTCTGCTGAAGTTTAAAAAAGATTTGGAACTATTCCATTGTTCTCAGAATTCTGCTAATATTTAACAATGCTTTGTAACTCTTCCATAGTTCTCGGAATTCCGCTGTAGTTTAAAAATGCTTTGGAACTCTTTCATTGTTCTCGGAATTCCGCTGAAGTTTAGTCATGCTTTGGAACTCTTCCATTGTTCTCGAAATTCCGCTGAAGTTTAAAAATGCTTTGGAACTCCTCCATTGTTCTCGGAATTCTGCTGAAGTTTAAAAATGCTTTGGAACTCTTCCATTGTTTTGGGAATTCGGTTGAAGTTTAAAAATGCTATGGAACTCTTCCTATGTTTTGGGAGTTCTGCTGAAGTTTAAAATTGCTTTTGAACTCTTCCATTGTTCTCGGAATTCCGCTGATGTTTTAGCAATGCTTTAGAACTCTTCCATCGTTCCTGGAATTCCGCTGATGTTCAACAATGCTTTGGAACTCTTCCATTGTTCTCGGTATTCCACTGTAGTTTAAAAATGCATTGGAACTCTTACATTGTTCTCGGAATTCCACTGAAGTTTTACAATGCTTTGGAACTCTTCCATTTTTCTCGGAATTCTGCTGAAGTTTAAATATGCTTTGGAACTCTTCCATTGTTCTGGGAATTCGGCTGAAGTTTAAAAATGCTTTGGAACTCTTCCTAAGTTCTGGGAGTTCTGCTGAAGTTTAAAATGCTTTGGAACTCTTTCATTGTTCTCGGAATTCTGCTGATGTTTAACAATGCTTTAGAACTCCTCCATTGTTCTCGGAATTCCGCTGTAGTTTAAAAATGCATTGGAACTCTTCCATTGTTCTCGGTATTCCGCTGAAGTTTTAGAATGCTTTTTAACACTTCCATTTTTCTCGGAATTCTGCTGAAGTTTTAAATCGCTTTGGAACTCTTCCATTGTTCTCGGAATTCCGCTGAAGTTTTAAAACGCTATAGAAATCCTCCCTTGTTCTCGGAATTCCACTGAAGTTTAGCCATGCTTTGGAACTCTTCCATTATTCTCGGAATTCTGCTGAAGTTTAAAAAAGCTTTGGAACTATTACATTGTTCTCAGAATTCTGCTAATATTTAACAATGCTTTGGAACTCTTCCATTGTTCTCGGAATTCCGCTGATGTTTAATAATGCTTTTGGAACTCTTCCATTATTCTCGGAATTCCGCTAATGTTTAACAATGCTTTGGAACTCATCCATTGTTCTCGGAATTCTAGTGATGTTTAATAATGCTTTTGGAACTCTTCCATTTTTCTCGGAATTCTGCTGAAGTTTTAAAACGCTATAGAAATCTTCCCTTGTTCTCGGAATTCTGCTGAAGTTTAACAATGCTTTGAACTCTTCCATTGTTCTCAGAATTCCAATGAAGCTTAAAAATGCTTTGGAACTCTTCAATTTTTCTCAGAATTATGCTAAAGTTTAAAAATGCTTTGGAATTCTTACATTGTTCTGGGAATTCGGCTGAAGTTTAAAAATGCTTTGGAGCTCTTCCTATGTTCTGGGAGTTCTGCTGAAGTTTAAAAATGCTTTAGAACTCTTCCATTGTTCTTGGAATTCCGCTGATGTGTAACAATGCTTTGGAACTCTTCCATTGTTCTCGGAATTCCGCTGTAGTTTAAAAATGCATTGGAACTTTTCCATTGTTCTCGGAATTCCGCTGAAGTTTTACAATGCTTTGGAACTCTTCCATTTTTCTCTGAATTCTGCTGAAGTTTAAAAATGCTTTGGAACTCTTCCATTGTTCTCGGAATTCCGCTGATGTCTAACAATGCTTTGGAACTCTTCCATTGTTCTCGGAATTCCGCTGTAGTTTAAAAATGCATTGGAACTTTTCCATTGTTCTCGGAATTCCGCTGAAGTTTTACAATGCTTTGGAACTCTTCCATTTTTCTCTGAAGTCTGCTGAAGTTTAAAAATGCTTTGGAACTCTTCCATTGTTCTCGGAATTCCGCTGATGTTTAACAATGATTTGGAACTCTTCCATTGTTCTCGGAATTCCGCTGTAGTTTAAAAATGCTTTGGAACTCTTTCATTGTTCTCGGAATTCCGCTGAAGTTTAGCCATGCTTTGGAACTCTTCCATTGTTCTCGGAATTCCGCTGTAGTTTAAAAATGCTTTGGAACTCCTCCATTGTTCTCGGAATTCTGCTGAAGTTTAAAAATGCTTTGGAACTCTTCCATTGTTCTGGGAATTCGGCTGAAGTTTAAAAATGCTTTGGAACTATTCCTATGTTCTGGGAGTTCTGCTGAAGTTTAAAAATGCTTTGGAACTCTTCCATTGTTCTCGGAATTCCGCTGATGTTTAACAATGCTTTACAACTCTTCCATTGTTCTCGGAATTCCGCTGATGTTTAACAATGCTTTGGAACTCTTCCATTGTTCTCGGAATTCCGCTGTAGTTTAAAAATGCACTGGAACTCTTCCATTGTTCTCAGAATTCCGCTAAAGTTTTACAATGCTTTGGAACTCATCCATTGTTCTCGTAACACTGTTGATGTTTAATAATGCTTTTGGAACTCTTCCATTGTGCTCGGAGTTCTGCTGAAGTTTAAAAATGCTTTCGAACGCTTCCATTGTTCTGGGAATTCGGATGAAGTTTAAAAATGCTTTGGAACTCTTCCTATGTTCTGGGAGTTCTGCTGAAGTTTAAAAATGCTTTGGAACTCTTCCATTGTTCTCGGAATTCCGCTGATGTTTAACAATGCTTTAGAACTCTTCCATTGTTCTCGGAATTCCGATGATGTTTATCAATGCATTGGAACTCTTCCATTGTTCTCGGAATTCTGCTGAAGTTTAAAAATGCTTTGGAACTCCTCCTAAGTTCTGGGAGTTCTGCTGAAGTTTAAAAATACATTGGAACTCTTACATTGCCTCGGAATTCCGATGATGTTTAACAATTCTTTAGAACTCTTCCATTGTTCTCGGAATTCCGATGATGTTTAACAATGCTTTGGAACTCTTTCATTGTTCTCGGAATTCCGCTGTAGTTTAAAAATGCATTGGAACTCTTCCATTGTTCTCGGAATTCCGCTGAAGTTTTAGAATGCTTTGGAACTCTTCCATTGTTCTCGGAATTCCGCTAATGTTTAACAATGCTTTGGAGCTCTTCCATTGTTCTGGGAATTCGGCTGAAGTTTAAAAATGCTTTGGAGATCTTCCTATGTTCTGGGAGTTCTGCTGAAGTTTAAAAATGCTTTAGAACTCTTCCATTGTTCTCGGAATTCCGCTGATGTCTAACAATGCTTTGGAACTCTTCCAGTGTTCTCGGAATTCCGCTGTAGTTTAAAAATGCATTGGAACTTTTCCATTGTTCTCGGAATTCCGCTGAAGTTTTACAATGCTTTGGAACTCTTCCATTGTTCTCGGAATTCCGCTAATGTTTAACAATGCTTTGGAACTCTTCCATTTTTCTCGGAATTCCGCTGTAGTTTAAAAATGCTTTGGAACTCTTTCATTGTTCTCGGAATTCCGCTGAAGTTTAGCCATGCTTTGGAACTCTTCCATTTTTCTCGGAATTCCGCTGAAGTTTAAAAATGCTTTGGAACTCTTCCATTGTTCTCGGAATTCTGCTGAAGTTTAAAAAAGATTTGGAACTATTCCATTGTTCTCAGAATTCTGCTAATATTTAACAATGCTTTGGAACTCTTCCATTGTTCTCGGAATTCCGCTGATGTTTAATAATGCTTTTGGAACTCTTCCAGTGTTCTCGGAATTCTGCTAATGTATAACAATGCTTTGGAACTCATCCATTGTTCCCGGAATTCTGTTTACGTTTAATAATACTTTTCAAACTCTTCCATTGTGCTCGGAATTCTGCTGAAGTTTAACAATGCTTTGGAACTCTTCCATTGTTCTCGGAATTCCGCTGTAGTTTAAAAATGCTTTGGAACTCTTTCATTGTTCTTGGAATTCCGCTGAAGTTTAGCCATGCTGTGGAACTCTTCCATTGTTCTCGGAATTCCGCTGAAGTTTAAAAATGCTTTGGAACTCTTCCATTGTTCTCGAAATTCCACTGATGTTTAACAATGCTTTGGAACTCTTCCATTGTTCTCGGAATTCCGCTGTAGTTTAAAAATGCTTTGGAACTCTTTCATTGTTCTCGGATTTCCGCTGAAGTTTAGCCATGCTTTGGAACTCTTCCAATGTTCTTGGAATTCCGCTGAAGTTTAAAAATGCTTTGGAACTCCTCCATTGTTCTCGGAATTCTGCTGAAGTTTAAAAATGCTTTGGAACTCTTCCATTGTTCTGGGAATTCTGCTGAAGTTTAAAAATGCTTTGGAACTCTTCCATTGTTCTCGGAATTCCGCTGATGTTTAACAATGCTTTAGAACTCTTCCATTGTTCTCGGAATTCCGCTGAAGTTTTACAATGCTTTGGAACTCATCCATTTTTCTCGTAACACTATTGATGTTAAATAATGCTTTTGGAACTCTTCCATTGTGCTCGGAGTTCTGCTGAAGTTTAAAAATGCTTTAGAACTCTTCCATTGTTCTCGGAATTCCGCTGATGTTTATCAAACCTATGGAACTCTTTCATTGTTCTCGGAATTCTGTTAATGTTTAGTAATGCTTTTGGAGCTCTTCCATTGTTCTCGGAATTCTGCTGAAGTTTAAAAACGCTTTAGAAATCTTCTCTTGTTCTCGGAATTCTGCAGAAGTTTAAGAACGCTTTGGAACTTTTCCATAATTCTCAGAATTCTGCTGAAGTTTAAAAATGCTTTGGAACTCTTCCATTGTTCTTTAAATTCCGCTGATGTTTAACAATGCTTTGGAACTCTTCCATAGTTCTCGGAATTCCGCTGTAGTTTAAAAATGCTTTGGAACTCTTTCATTGTTCTCGGAATTCCGCTGAAGTTTAGCCATGCTTTGGAACTCTTCCATTGTTCTCGAAATTCCGCTGAAGTTTAAAAATGCTATGGAACTCTTCCTATGTTTTGGGAGTTCTGCTGAAGTTTAAAATTGCTTTTGAACTCTTCCATTGTTCTCGGAATTCCGCTGATGTTTTAGCAATGCTTTAGAACTCTTCCATCGTTCCCGGAATTCCGCTGATGTTCAACAATGCTTTGGAACTCTTCCTTTGTTCTCGGTATTCCACTGTAGTTTAAAAATGCATTGGAACTCTTACATTGTTCTCGGAATTCCACTGAAGTTTTACAATGCTTTGGAACTCATCCATTTTTCTCGGAATTCTGCTGAAGTTTAAATATGCTTTGGAACTCTTCCATTGTTCTGGGAATTCGGCTGAAGTTGAAAAATGCTTTGGAACTCTTCCTAAGTTCTGGGAGTTCTGCTGAAGTTTAAAAATGCTTTGGAACTCTTTCATTGTTCTCGGAATTCTGCTGATGTTTAACAATGCTTTAGAACTCCTCCATTGTTCTCGGAATTCCGCTGTAGTTTAAAAATGCATTGGAACTCTTCCATTGTTCTTGTTATTCCGCTGAAGTTTTAGAATGCTTTTTAACACTTCCATTTTTCTCGGAATTCTGCTGAAGTTTTAAATCGCTTTGGAACTCTTCCATTGTTCTCGGAATTCCGCTAATGTTTAACAATGCTTTGGAACTCTTTCATTGTTCTCGGAATTCCACTGAAGTTTAGCCATGCTTTGGAACTCTTCCATTGTTCTCGGAATTCTGCTGAAGTTTAAAAAAGCTTTGGAACTATTACATTGTTCTCAGAATTCTGCTAATATTTAACAATGCTTTGGAACTCTTCCATTGTTCTCGGAATTCCGCTGATGTTTAATAATGCTTTTGGAACTCTTCCATTATTCTCGGAATTCCGCTAATGTTTAACAATGCTTTGGAACTCATCCATTGTTCTCGGAATTCTAGTGATGTTTAATAATGCTTTTGGAACTCTTCCATTGTTCTCGGAATTCTGCTGAAGTTTAACAATGCTTTGAACTCTTCCATTGTTCTCAGAATTCCAATGAAGCTTAAAAATGCTTTGGAACTCTTCAATTTTTCTCAGAATTACGCTAAAGTTTAAAAATGCTTTGGAATTCTTACATTGTTCTGGGAATTCGGCTGAAGTTTAAAAATGCTTTGGAGCTCTTCCTATGTTCTGGGAGTTCTGCTGAAGTTTAAAAATGCTTTAGAACTCTTCCATTGTTCTTGGAATTCCGCTGATGTGTAACAATGCTTTGGAACTCTTCCATTGTTCTCAGAATTCCGCTGTAGTTTAAAAATGCATTGGAACTTTTCCATTGTTGTCGGAATTCCGCTGAAGTTTTACAATGCTTTGGAACTCTTCCATTTTTCTCTGAATTCTGCTGAAGTTTAAAAATGCTTTGGAACTCTTCCATTGTTCTCGAAATTCCGCTGATGTTTAACAATGCTTTGGAACTCTTCCATTGTTCTCGGAATTCCGCTGTAGTTTAAAAATGCTTTGGAACTCTTTCATTGTTCTCGGAATTCCGCTGAAGCTTAGCCATGCTTTGGAACTCTTCCATTGTTCTCGGAATTCCGCTGAAGTTTAAAAATGCTTTGGAACTCCTCCATTGTTCTCGGAATTCTGCTGAAGTTTAAAAATGCTTTGGAACTCTTCCATTGTTTTCGGAATTCCGCTGATGTCTAACAATGCTTTGGAACTCTTCCATTGTTCTCGGAATTCCGCTGTAGTTTAAAAATGCATTGGAACTTTTCCATTGTTCTCGGAATTCCGCTGAAGTTTTACAATGCTTTGGAACTCTTCCATTTTTCTCTGAAGTCTGCTGAAGTTTAAAAATGCTTTGCAACTCTTCCATTGTTCTCGGAAATCCGCTGATGTTTAACAATGCTTTGGAACTCTTCCATTTTTCTCTGAATTCCGCTGTAGTTTAAAAATGCTTTGGAACTCTTTCATTGTTCTCGGAATTCCGCTGAAGTTTAGCCATGCTTTGGAACTCTTCCATTGTTCTCGGAATTCCGCTGTAGTTTAAAAATGCTTTGGAACTCCTCCATTGTTCTCGGAATTCTGCTGAAGTTTAAAAATGCTTTGGAACTCTTCCATTGTTCTGGGAATTCGGCTGAAGTTTAAAAATGCTTTGGAACTATTCCTATGTTCTGGGAGTTCTGCTGAAGTTTAAAAATGCTTTGGAACTCTTCCATTGTTCTCGGAATTCCACTGATGTTTAACAATGCTTTAGAACTCTTCCATTGTTCTCGGAATTCCGCTGATGTTTAACAATGCTTTGTAACTCTTCCATTGTTCTCGGAATTCCGCTGTAGTTTAAAAATGCACTGGAACTCTTCCATTGTTCTCAGAATTCCGCTGAAGTTTTACAATGCTTTGGAACTCATCCATTGTTCTCGTAACACGTTGATGTTTAATAATGCTTTTGGAACTCTTCCATTGTGCTCGGAGTTCTGCTGAAGTTTAAAAATGCTTTCGAACGCTTCCATTGTTCTGGGAGTTCTGCTGAAGTTTAAAAATGCTTTGGAACTCTTCCATTGTTCTCGCAATTCCGCTGATGTTTAACAATGCTTTAGAACTCTTCCATTGTTCTCGGAATTCTGATGATGTTTATCAATGCATTGGAACTCTTCCATTGTTCTCGGAATTCTGCTGAAGTTTAAAAATGCTTTGGAACTCCTCCTAAGTTCTGGGAGTTCTGCTGAAGTTTAAAAATGCATTGGAACTCTTACATTGTCTCGGAATTCCGCTGATGTTTAACAATTCTTTAGAACTCTTCCATTGTTCTCGGAATTCCGATGATGTTTAACAATGCTTTGGAACTCTTTCATTGTTCTCGGAATTCCGCTGTAGTTTAAAAATGCATTGGAACTCTTCCATTGTTCTCGGAATTCCGCTGAAGTTTTAGAATGCTTTGGAACTCTTCCATTGTTCTCGGAATTCCGCTAATGTTTAACAATGCTTTGGAACTCTTCCATTTTTCTCGGAATTCCGCTGTAGTTTAAAAATGCTTTTGAACTCTTTCATTGTTCTCGGAATTCTGCTGAAGTTTAGCCATGCTTTGGAACTCTTCCATTTTTCTCAGAATTCCGCTGAAGTTTAAAAATGCTTTGGAACTCTTCCATTGTTCTCGGAATTCTGCTGAAGTTTAAAAAAGATTTGGAACTATTCCATTGTTCTCAGAATTCTGCTAATATTTAACAATGCTTTGGAACTCTTCCATTGTTCTCGGAATTCCGCTGATGTTTAATAATGCTTTTGGAACTCTTCCATTGTTATCGGAATTCTGCTAATGTATAACAATGCTTTGGAACTCATCCATTGTTCCCGGAATTCTGTTTATGTTTAATAATACTTTTTGAACTCTTCCATTGTGCTCGGAATTCTGCTGAAGTTTAACAATGCTTTGGAACTCTTCCATTGTTCTCGGAATTCCGCTGTAGTTTAAAAATGCTTTGGAACTCTTTCATTGTTCTTGGAATTCCGCTGAAGTTTAGCCATGCTTTGGAACTCTTCCATTGTTCTCGGAATTCCGCTGAAGTTTAAAAATGCTTTGGAACTCCTTCATTGTTCTCGGAATTCTGCTGAAGTTTAAAAATGCTTTGGAACTCTTCCATTGTTCTGGGAATTTGGCTGTAGTTTAAAAATGCTTTGGAACTCTTCCTATGTTCTGGGAGTTCTGCTGAAGTTTAAAAATGCTTTGGAACTCTTCCATTGTTCTCGGAATTCCGCTGATGTTTAACAATGCTTTGGAGCTCTTCCATTGTTCTGGGAATTCGGCTGAAGTTTAAAAATGCTTTGGAGATCTTCCTATGTTCTGGGAGTTCTGCTGAAGTTTAAAAATGCTTTAGAACTCTTCCATTGTTCTCGGAATTCCGCTGATGTCTAACAATGCTTTTGGAACTCTTCCAGTGTTCTCGAAATTCCGCTGTAGTTTAAAAATGCATTGGAACTTTTCCATTGTTCTCGGATTTCCGCTGAAGTTTTACAATGCTTTGGAACTCTTCCATTGTTCTCGGAATTCCGCTAATGTTTAACAATGCTTTGGAACTCTTCCATTTTTCTCGGAATTCCGCTGTAGCTTAAAAATGCTTTGGAACTCTTTCATTGTTCTCGGAATTCCGCTGAAGTTTAGCCATGCTTTGGAACTCTTCCATTTTTCTCGGAATTCCGCTGAAGTTTAAAAATGCTTTGGAACTCTTCCATTGTTCTCGGAATTCTGCTGAAGTTTAAAAAAGATTTGGAACTATTCCATTGTTCTCAGAATTCTGCTAATATTTAACAATGCTTTGGAACTCTTCCATTGTTCTCGGAATTCCGCTGATGTTTAATAATGCTTTTGGAACTCTTCCATTGTTCTCGGAATTCTGCTAATGTATAACAATGCTTTGGAACTCATCCATTGTTCCCGGAATTCTGTTTATGTTTAATAATACTTTTCAAACTCTTCCATTGTGCTCGGAATTCTGCTGAAGTTTAACAATGCTTTGGAACTCTTCCATTGTTCTCGGAATTCCGCTGTAGTTTAAAAATGCTTTGGAACTCTTTCATTGTTCTTGGAATTCCGCTGAAGTTTAACCATGCTGTGGAACTCTTCCATTGTTCTCGGAATTCCGCTGAAGTTTAAAAATGCTTTGGAACTTTTCCATTGTTCTCGAAATTCCACTGATGTTTAACAATGCTTTGGAACTCTTCCGTTGTTCTCGGAATTCCGCTGTAGTTTAAAAATGCTTTGGAACTCTTTCATTGTTCTCGGATTTCCGCTGAAGTTTAGCCATGCTTTGGAACTCTTCCATTGTTCTTGGAATTCCGCTGAAGTTTAAAAATGCTTTGGAACTCCTCCATTGTTCTCGGAATTCTGCTGAAGTTTAAAAATGCTTTGGAACTCTTCCATTGTTCTGGGATTTCTGCTTAAGTTTAAAAATGCTTTGGAACTCTTCCATTGTTCTCGGAATTCCGCTGATGTTTAACAATGCTTTAGAACTCTTCCATTGTTCTCGGAATTCCGCTGAAGTTTTACAATGCTTTGGAACTCATCCATTTTTCTCATAACACTGTTGATGTTTAATAATGCTTTTGGAACTCTTCCATTGTGCTCGGAGTTCTGCTGAAGTTTAAAAATGCTTTAGAACTCTTCCATTGTTCTCGGAATTCCGCTGATGTTTATCAAACCTATGGAACTCTTTCATTGTTCTCGGAATTCTGTTAATATTTAGTAATGCTTTTGGAGCTCTTCCATTGTTCTCGGAATTCTGCTGAAGTTTAAAAACGCTTTAGAAATCTTCTCTTGTTCTCGGAATTCTGCAGAAGTTTAAGAACGCTTTGGAACTTTTCCATAATTCTCAGAATTCTGCTGAAGTTTAAAAATGCTTTGGAACTCTTCCATTGTTCTTTAAATTCCGCTGATGTTTAACAATGCTTTGGAACTCTTCCATAGTTCTCGGAATTCCGCTGTAGTTTAAAAATGCTTTGGAACTCTTTCATTGTTCTCGGAATTCCGCTGAAGTTTAGTCATGCTTTGGAACTCTTCCATTGTTCTCGAAATTCCGCTGAAGTTTAAAAATGCTTTGGAACTCCTCCATTGTTCTCGGAATTCTGCTGAAGTTTAAAAATGCTTTGGAACTCTTCCATTGTTTTGGGAATTCGGTTGAAGTTTAAAAATGCTATGGAACTCTTCCTATGTTTTGGGAGTTCTGCTGAAGTTTAAAATTGCTTTTGAACTCTTCCATTGTTCTCGGAATTCCGCTGATGTTTTAGCAATGCTTTAGAACTCTTCCATCGTTCCCGGAATTCCGCTGATGTTCAACAATGCTTTGGAACTCTTCCATTGTTCTCGGTATTCCACTGTAGTTTAAAAATGCATTGGAACTCTTACATTGTTCTCGGAATTCCACTGAAGTTTTACAATGCTTTGGAACTCTTCCATTTTTCTCGGAATTCTGCTGAAGTTTAAATATGCTTTGGAACTCTTCCATTGTTCTGGGAATTCGGCTGAAGTTTAAAAATGCTTTGGAACTCTTCCTAAGTTCTGGGAGTTCTGCTGAAGTTTAAAAATGCTTTGGAACTCTTTCATTGTTCTCGGAATTCTGCTGATGTTTAACAATGCTTTAGAACTCCTCCATTGTTCTCGGAATTCCGCTGTAGTTTAAAAATGCATTGGAACTCTTCCATTGTTCTCGGTATTCCGCTGAAGTTTTAGAATGCTTTTTAACACTTCCATTTTTCTCGGAATTCTGCTGAAGTTTTAAATCGCTTTGGAACTCTTCCATTGTTCTCGGAATTCCGCTGAAGTTTTAAAACGCTATAGAAATCCTCCCTTGTTCTCGGAATTCTGCTGAAGTTTAACAATGCTTTGAAATCTTCCATTGTTCTCAGAATTCCAATGAAGCTTAAAAATGCTTTGGAACTCTTCAATTTTTCTCAGAATTACGCTAAAGTTTAAAAATGCTTTGGAACTCTTACATTGTTCTGGGAATTCCGCTGTAGTTTAAAAATGCTTTGGAACTCTTTCATTGTTCTCGGAATTCCGCTGAAGTTTAGCCATGCTTTGGAACTCTTCCATTTTTCTCGGAATTCCGCTGAAGTTTAAAAATGCTTTGGAACTCTTCCATTGTTCTCGGAATTCTGCTGAAGTTTAAAAAAGATTTGGAACTATTCCATTGTTCTCAGAATTCTGCTAATATTTAACAATGCTTTGGAACTCTTCCATTGTTCTCGGAATTCCGCTGTAGTTTAAAAATCCTTTGGAACTCTTTCATTGTTCTCGGAATTCCGCTGAAGTTTAGCCATGCTTTGGAACTCTTCCATTGTTCTTGGAATTCCGCTGAAGTTTAAAAATGCTTTGGAACTCCTCCATTGTTCTCGGAATTCTGCTGAAGTTTAAAAATGCTTTGGAACTCTTCCATTGTTATGGAAATTCGGCTGAAGTTAAAAAATGCTTTGGAACTCTTCCATTGTTCTCAGAATTCCGCTGATGTATAACAATGCTTTAGAACTCTTCCATTGTTCTCGGAATTCCGCTGATGTTTAACAATGCATTGGAACTCTTCCATTGTTCTCGGAATTCTGCTGAAGTTTAAAAATGCTTTGGAACTCTTCCTAATTTCTGGGAGTTCTGCTGAAGTTTAAAAATGCATTGGAACTCATACATTGTATCGGAATTCCGCTGATGTTTAACAATTCTTTAGAACTCTTCCATTGTTCTCGGAATTCCGATGATGTTTAGCCATGCTTTGGAACCCTTCCATTTTTCTCGGAATTCCGCTGAAGTTTAAAAATGCTTTGGAACTCTTCCATTGTTCTCGGAATTCTGCTGAAGTTTAAAAAAGATTTGGAACTATTCCATTGTTCTCATAATTCTGCTAATATTTAACAAAGCTTTGGAACTCTTCCATTGTTCTCGGAATTCCGCTGATGTTTAATAATGCTTTTGGAACTCTTCCATTGTTCTCGGAATTCTGCTAATGTATAACAATGATTTGGAACTCATCCATTGTTCCCGGAATTCTGCTGTAGTTTAAAAATGCTTTGGAACTCTTTCATTGTTCTTGGAATTCAGCTGAAGTTTAGCCATGCTTTGGAACTCTTCCATTGTTCTCGGAATTCCGCTGAAGTTTAAAAATGCTTTGGAACTCCTCCATTGTTCTCGGAATTCTGCTGAAGTTTAAAAATGCTTTGGAACTCTTCCTATGTTCTGGGAGTTCTGCTGAAGTTTAAAAATGCTTTGGAACTCTTCCATTGTTCTCGGAATTCCGCTGATGTTTAACAATGCTTTGGAGCTCTTCCATTGCTCTGGGAATTCGGCTGAAGTTTAAAAATGCTTTGGAGATCTTCCTATGTTCTGGGAGTTCTGCTGAAGTTTAAAAATGCTTTAGAACTCTTCCATTGTTCTCGGAATTCCGCTGATGTCTAACAATGCTTTGGAACTCTTCCAGTGTTCTGGGAATTCTGCTTAAGTTTAAAAATGCTTTGGAACTCTTCCATTGTTCTGGGAATTCTGCTTAAGTTTAAAAATGCTTTGGAACTCTTCCATTGTTCTCGGAATTCCGCTGATGTTTAACAATGCTTTAGAACTCTTCCATTGTTCTCGGAATTCCGCTGAAGTTTTACAATGCTTTGGAACTCATCCATTTTTCTCATAACACTGTTGATGTTTAATAATGCTTTTGGAACTCTTCCATTGTGCTCGGAGTTCTGCTGAAGTTTAAAAATGCTTTAGAACTCTTCCATTGTTCTCGGAATTCCGCTGATGTTTATCAAACCTATGGAACTCTTTCATTGTTCTCGGAATTCTGTTAATATTTAGTAATGCTTTTGGAGCTCTTCCATTGTTCTCGGAATTCTGCTGAAGTTTAAAAACGCTTTAGAAATCTTCTCTTGTTCTCGGAATTCTGCAGAAGTTTAAGAACGCTTTGGAACTTTTCCATAATTCTCAGAATTCTGCTGAAGTTTAAAAATGCTTTGGAACTCTTCCATTGTTCTTTAAATTCCGCTGATGTTTAACAATGCTTTGGAACTCTTCCATAGTTCTCGGAATTCCGCTGTAGTTTAAAAATGCTTTGGAACTCTTTCATTGTTCTCGGAATTCCGCTGAAGTTTAGTCATGCTTTGGAACTCTTCCATTGTTCTCGAAATTCCGCTGAAGTTTAAAAATGCTTTGGAACTCCTCCATTGTTCTCGGAATTCTGCTGAAGTTTAAAAATGCTTTGGAACTCTTCCATTGTTTTGGGAATTCGGTTGAAGTTTAAAAATGCTATGGAACTCTTCCTATGTTTTGGGAGTTCTGCTGAAGTTTAAAATTGCTTTTCAACTCTTCCATTGTTCTCGGAATTCCGCTGATGTTTTAGCAATGCTTTAGAACTCTTCCATCGTTCCCGGAATTCCGCTGATGTTCAACAATGCTTTGGAACTCTTCCATTGTTCTCGGTATTCCACTGTAGTTTAAAAATGCATTGGAACTCTTACATTGTTCTCGGAATTCCACTGAAGTTTTACAATGCTTTGGAACTCTTCCATTTTTCTCGGAATTCTGCTGAAGTTTAAATATGCTTTGGAACTCTTCCATTGTTCTGGGAATTCGGCTGAAGTTTAAAAATGCTTTGGAACTCTTCCTAAGTTCTGGGAGTTCTGCTGAAGTTTAAAAATGCTTTGGAACTCTTTCATTGTTCTCGGAATTCTGCTGATGTTTAACAATGCTTTAGAACTCCTCCATTGTTCTCGGAATTCCGCTGTAGTTTAAAAATGCATTGGAACTCTTCCATTGTTCTCGGTATTCCGCTGAAGTTTTAGAATGCTTTTTAACACTTCCATTTTTCTCGGAATTCTGCTGAAGTTTTAAATCGCTTTGGAACTCTTCCATTGTTCTCGGAATTCCGCTGAAGTTTTAAAACGCTATAGAAATCCTCCCTTGTTCTCGGAATTCTGCTGAAGTTTAGCAATGCTTTGAACTCTTCCATTGTTCTCAGAATTCCAATGAAGCTTAAAAATGCTTTGGAACTCTTCAATTTTTCTCAGAATTACGCTAAAGTTTAAAAATGCTTTGGAACTCTTACATTGTTCTGGGAATTCCGCTGTAGTTTAAAAATGCTTTGGAACTCTTTCATTGTTCTCGGAATTCCGCTGAAGTTTAGCCATGCTTTGGAACTCTTCCATTTTTCTCGGAATTCCGCTGAAGTTTAAAAATGCTTTGGAACTCTTCCATTGTTCTCGGAATTCTGCTGAAGTTTAAAAAAGATTTGGAACTATTCCATTGTTCTCAGAATTCTGCTAATATTTAACAATGCTTTGGAACTCTTCCATTGTTCTCGGAATTCCGCTGTAGTTTAAAAATGCTTTGGAACTCTTTCATTGTTCTCGGAATTCCGCTGAAGTTTAGCCATGCTTTGGAACTCTTCCATTGTTCTTGGAATTCCGCTGAAGTTTAAAAATGCTTTGGAACTCCTCCATTGTTCTCGGAATTCTGCTGAAGTTTAAAAATGCTTTGGAACTCTTCCATTGTTATGGAAATTCGGCTGAAGTTAAAAAATGCTTTGGAACTCTTCCATTGTTCTCAGAATTCCGCTGATGTATAACAATGCTTTAGAACTCTTCCATTGTTCTCGGAATTCCGCTGATGTTTAACAATGCATTGGAACTCTTCCATTGTTCTCGGAATTCTGCTGAAGTTTAAAAATGCTTTGGAACTCTTCCTAATTTCTGGGAGTTCTGCTGAAGTTTAAAAATGCATTGGAACTCATACATTGTATCGGAATTCCGCTGATGTTTAACAATTCTTTAGAACTCTTCCATTGTTCTCGGAATTCCGATGATGTTTAGCCATGCTTTGGAACCCTTCCATTTTTCTCGGAATTCCGCTGAAGTTTAAAAATGCTTTGGAACTCTTCCATTGTTCTCGGAATTCTGCTGAAGTTTAAAAAAGATTTGGAACTATTCCATTGTTCTCATAATTCTGCTAATATTTAACAAAGCTTTGGAACTCTTCCATTGTTCTCGGAATTCCGCTGATGTTTAATAATGCTTTTGGAACTCTTCCATTGTTCTCGGAATTCTGCTAATGTATAACAATGATTTGGAACTCATCCATTGTTCCCGGAATTCTGCTGTAGTTTAAAAATGCTTTGGAACTCTTTCATTGTTCTTGGAATTCAGCTGAAGTTTAGCCATGCTTTGGAACTCTTCCATTGTTCTCGGAATTCCGCTGAAGTTTAAAAATGCTTTGGAACTCTTCCATTGTTCTGGGAATTTGGCTGAAGTTTAAAAATGCTTTGTAACTCTTCCTATGTTCTGGGAGTTCTGCTGAAGTTTAAAAATGCTTTGGAACTCTTCCATTGTTCTCTGAATTCCGCTGATGTTTAACAATGCTTTGGAGCTCTTCCATTGCTCTGGGAATTCGGCTGAAGTTTAAAAATGCTTTGGAGATCTTCCTATGTTCTGGGAGTTCTGCTGAAGTTTAAAAATGCTTTAGAACTCTTCCATTGTTCTCGGAATTCCGCTGATGTCTAACAATGCTTTGGAACTCTTCCAGTGTTCTCGGAATTCCGCTGTAGTTTAAAAATGCATTGGAACTTTTCCATTGTTCTCGGAATTCCGCTGAAGTTTTACAATGCTTTGGAACTCTTCCATTTATCTCGGAATTCCGCTTATGTTTAACAATGCTTTGGAACTCTTCCATTTTTCTCGGAATTCCGCTGTAGTTTAAAAATTCTTTGGAACTCTTTCATTGTTCTCGGAATTCCGCTGAAGTTTAGCCATGCTTTGGAACTCTTCCATTTTTCTCGGAATTCCGCTGAAGTTTAAAAATGCTTTGGAACTCTTCCATTGTTCTCGGAATTCTGCTGAAGTTTAAAAAAGCTTTGGAACTATTCCATTGTTCTCAGAATTCTGCTAATATTTAACAATGCTTTGGAACTATTCCATTGTTCTCGGAATTCCGCTGATGTTTAATAATGCTTTTGGAACTCTTCAATTGTTCTCGGAATTCTGCTAATGTATCACAATGCTTTGGAACTCATCCATTGTTCCCGGAATTCTGTTTATGTTTAATAATACTTTTCGAACTCTTCCATTGTGCTCGGAATTCTGCTGAAGTTTAACAATGCTTTGGAACTCTTCCATTGTTCTCGGAATTCCGCTGTAGTTTAAAAATGCTTTAGAACTCTTTCATTGTTCTTGGAATTCCGTTGAAGTTTAGCCATGCTTTGGAACTCTTCCATTGTTCTCGGAATTCTGCTGAGGTTTAAAAATGCTTTGGAACTCTTCCATTGTTCTGGGAATTTGGCTGAAGTTTAAAAATGCTTTGTAACTCTTCCTATGTTCTGGGAGTTCTGCTGAAGTTTAAAAATGCTTTGGAACTCTTCCATTGTTCTCGGAATTCCGCTGATGTTTAACAATGCTTTGGAGCTCTTCCATTGTTCTGGGAATTCGGCTGAAGTTTAAAAATGCTTTGGAGATCTTCCTATGTTCTGGGAGTTCTGCTGAAGTTTAAAAATGCTTTAGAACTCTTCCATTGTTCTCGGAATTCCGCTGATGTCTAACAATGCTTTGGAACTCTTCCATTGTTCTCGGAATTCCGCTGTAGTTTAAAAATGCATTGGAACTTTTCCATTGTTCTCGGAATTCCGCTGAAGTTTTACAATGCTTTGGAACTCTTCCATTTTTCTCTGAAGTCTGCTGAAGTTTAAAAATGCTTTGGAACTCTTCCATTGTTCTCGAAATTCCGCTAATGTTTTACAATGCTTTGGAACTCTTCCATTGTTCTCAGAATTCCGCTGAAGTTTTACAATGCTTTGGAACACATCCATTGTTCTGGTAACACTGTTGATGTTTAATAATCCTTTTGGAACTCTTCCATTGTGCTCGGAGTTCTGCTGAAGTTTAAAAATGCTTTCGAACGCTTCCATTGTTCTGGGAATTCGGATGAAGTTTAAAAATGCTTTGGAACTCTTCCTATGTTCTGGGAGTTCTGCTGAAGTTTAAAAATCCTTTGGAACTCTTCCATTGTTCTCGGCATTCCGCTGATGTTTAACAATGCTTAAGAACTCTTCCATTGTTCTCGGAATTCTGATGATGTTTAAAAATGCATTGGAACTCTTCCATTGTTCTCGGAATTCCAATGATGTTTAACAAAGCTTTGGAACTCTTTCATTGTTCTCGGAATTCCGCTGTAGTTTAAAAATGCATTGGAACTCTTCCATTGTTCTCGGAATTCCGCTGAAGTTTTAGAATGCTTTGGAACTCTTCCATTGTTCTCGGAATTCCGCTAATGTTTAACAATGCTTTGGAACTCTTCCATTGTTCTCGGAATTCCGCTGTAGTTTAAAAATGCTTTGGAACTCTTTCATTGTTCTCGGAATTCTGCTGAAGTTTAAAAATGCTTTGGAACTCTTCCATTGTTCTCGGAATTCCGCTGAAGTTTTAAAATGCTTTGGAACTCTTCCATTGTTCTCGGAATTCTGCTGAAGTTTAAAAAAGATTTGGAACTATTCCATTGTTCTCAGAATTCCGCTAATATTTAACAATGCTTTGGAACTCTTCCATTGTTCTCGGAATTCTGCTAATGTATAACAATGCTTTGGAACTCATCCATTGTTCCCGGAATTCTGTTCATGTTTAATAATACTTTTCGAACTCTTCCATTGTGCTCGGAATTCTGCTGAAGTTTAAAAATGCTTTGGATCTCTTCCATTGTTCTCGGAATTCCGATAATATTTAACAATGCTTTGGAACTCTTCCATGTTTCTCGGAATTCCGCTGTAGTTTAAAAATGCATTGGAACTCTTCCATTGTTCTCGGAATTCTGCTGAATTTTTAGAATGCTTTTTAACACTTCCATTTTTCTCGGAATTCTGCTGAAGTTTAAAATCGCTTTGGAACTCTTCCATTGTTCTCGGAATTCCGATAATATTTAACAATGCTTTGGAACTCTTCCATGTTTCTCGGAATTCCGCTGTAGTTTAAAAATGCATTGGAACTCTTCCATTGTTCTCGGAATTCTGCTGAATTTTTAGAATGCTTTTTAACACTTCCATTTTTCTCGGAATTCTGCTGAAGTTTAAAATCGCTTTGGAACTCTTCCATTGTTCTCGGAATTCCGATGATGTTTAACAATGCTTTTGAACTCTTCCATTGTTCTCGGAATTCCACTGTAGTTTAAAAATGCATTGGAACTCTTCCATTGTTCTCGGAATTCCGCTGAAATTTTACAATGCTTTGGAACTCTTCCATTTTTCTCGGAATTCTGCTGAAGTTTAAAAATGCTTTGGAACTCTTCCATTGTTCTGGGAATTCGGCTGAAGTTTAAAAATGCTTTGGAACTCTTCCTAAGTTCTGGGAGTTCTACTGAAGTTTAAAAATGCATTGGAACACTTCCATTCTTCTCAGAATTCCGCTAATGTTTAACAATGCTTGGGAACTCTTCCATTGTTCTCAGAATTCCGCTAATATTTAACAATGCTTTGGAACTCTTCCATTGTTCTCGGAATTCCGCTGATGTTTAATAATGCTTTTGGAACTCTTCCATTGTTCTCGGAATTCCGCTAATGTTTAACAATGCTTTGGAACTCTTCCAATGTTCTGGGAATTAAGCTGAAGTTTAAAAATGCTTTGGAACTCTTCCTATGTTCTGGGAGTTCTGCTGAGGTTTAAAAATGCTTGGGAACTCTTCCATTGTTCTCGGAATTGCGCTGATGTTTAACAATGCTTTAGAACTCTTCCATTGTTACCGGAATTCCGCTGATGTTTAACAATGCTTTTGAACTCTTCCATTGTTCTCGGAATTCCGCTGGAATTTTACAATGCTTTGGAACTCTTCCATTTTTCTCGTAATTATGCTGAAGTTTAAAAATGCTTTGTGACTCTTAAATTGTTCTCGTAATTCCGCTGATGTTTAACAATGCTTTGGAACTCTTCCATTGTTCTCGGAATTCCGCTGTAGTTTAAAAATGCTTTGGAACTCTTTCATTGTTCTCGGAATTCCGCTGAAGTTTAGCCATGCTTTGGAACTCTTCCATTGTTCTCGGAATTTCGCTGAAGTTTAAAAATGCTTTGGAACTCCTCCTTTGTTCTTGGAATTCTGCTGAAGTTTAAAAATGCTTTGGAACTCTTCCATTGTTCTGGGAATTCGGCTGAAGTTTAAAAATGCAATGGAACTCTTCCTATGTTCTGGGAGTTCTGCTGAAGTTTAAAACTGCTTTTGAACTCTTCCATTGTTCTCGGAATTCCGCTGATGTTTAAAAATGCTTTAGAACTCTTCCATTGTTCTCGGACTTCCGCTGATGTTTAACAATCCTTTGGAACTCTTCCATTATTCTCAGAATTCTGCTGAAGTTTAAAAATGCTTTAGTACTCTTCCATTGTTCTCAGAATTCCAATGAAGCTTAAAAATGCTTTGGAACTCTTCAATTTTTCTCAGAATTACGCGAAAGTTTAAAAATGCTTTGGAACTCCTCCATTGTTCTTGGAATTCTGCTCAAGTTTAAAAATGCTTTGGAACTCTTCCATTGTTCTGGGAATTCGGCTGAAGTTTAAAATTGCTTTGGAGCTCTTCCTATGTACTGGGAGTTCTGCTGAAGTTTAAAAATGCTTTGGTACTCTTCCATTGTTCTCGGAATTCTGCTGAAGTTTAAAAATGCTTTAGAAATCTTCCCTTGCTCTCGGAATTCTGCTGAAGTTTAACAATGCTTTGGAACTCTTCCATAATTCTCAGAATTCTGCTGAAGTTTAAAAAAGCTGTGGTACTCTTCCATTGTTCTCAGAATTCCAATGAAGCTTAAAAATGCTTTGGAACTCTTCAATTTTTCTCAGAATTCCGCTAAAGTTTAAAAATGCTTTGGAACTCTTCCAATGTTCTGGGAATTAAGCTGAAGTTTAAAAATGCTTTGGAACTATTCCTATGTTCTGGGAGTTCTGCTGAAGTTTAAAAATGCTTGGGAACTCTTCCATTGTTCTCGGAATTGCGCTGATGTTTAACAATGCTTTAGAACTCTTCCTTTGTTTCCGGAATTCCGCTGATGTTTAACAATGCTTTTGAACTCTTCCATTGTTCTCGGAATTCCGCTGAAGTTTTACAATGCTTTGGAACTCTTCCATTTTTCTCGTAATTATGCTGAAGTTTAAAAATGCTTTGTGACTCTTAAATTGTTCTCGGAATTCCGCTGATGTTTAACAATGCTTTGGAACTCTTCCATTGTTCTCGGAATTCCGCTGTAGTTTAAAAATGCTTTGGAACTCTTTCATTGTTCTCGGAATTCCGCTGAAGTTTAGCCATGCTTTGGAACTCTTCCATTGTTCTCGGAATTCCGCTGAAGTTTAAAAATGCTTTGGAACTCCTCCTTTGTTCTCGGAATTCTGCTGAAGTTTAAAAATGCTTTGGAACTCTTCCATTGTTCTGGGAATTCGGCTGAAGTTTAAAAATGCAATGGAACTCTTCCTATGTTCTGGGAGTTCTGGTGAAGTTTAAAAATGCTTTTGAACTCTTGCATTGTTCTCAGAATTCCGCTGATGTTTAAAAATGCTTTAGAACTCTTCCATTGTTCTCGGAATTCCGCTGATGTTTAATAATCCTTTTGAACTCTTCCACTATTCTCAGAATTCTGCTGAAGTTTAAAAATGCTTTGGAACTCCTCCATTGTTCTTGGAATTCTGCTCAAGTTTAAAAATGCTTTGGAACTCTTCCGTTGTTCTGGGAATTCGGCTGAAGTTTAAAATTGCTTTGGAGCTCTTCCTATGTTCTGGGAGTTCTGCTGAAGTTTAAAAATGCTTTGGAACTCTTCCATTGTTCTCGGAATTCTGCTGATGTTTAACTATGCTTTAGAACTCTTCCATTGTTCTCGGAATTCCGATGATGTTTAACAATGCTTTGGAACTCTTTCATTGTTCTCGGAATTCCGCTGTAGTTTGAAAATACATTGGAACTCTTTCATTGTTCTCGGAATTCTGCTGAAGTTTTAGAATGCTTTGGAACTCTTCCATTTTTCTCGGAATTCTGCTGAAGTTTAGCCATGTGTTGGAACTCTTCCATTGTTCTCGGAATTCCGCTGAAGTTTAAAAATGCTTTGGAACTCTTCCATTGTTCTCGGAACTCTGCTGAAGTTTAAAAAAGATTTGGAACTATTCCATTGTTCTCAGAATTCCGCTAATATTTAACAATGCTTTGGAACTCTTCCAAAGTTCTGGGAGTTCTGCTGAAGTTTAAAAATGCTTTAGAACTCTTCCATTGTTCTCGGAATTCTGCTGATGTTTAACAATGCTTTAGAACTCTTCCATTGTTCTCGGAATTCTGATGATGTTTAACAATGCTTTTGAACTCTTCCATTGTTCTCGGAATTCCACTGTAGTTTAAAAATGCATTGGAACTCTTCCATTGTTCTCGGAATTCCGCTGATGTTTAACAATGCTTTAGAACTCTTCCACTGTTCTCGGAATTCTGATGATGTTTAACAATGCTTTTGAACTCTTCCATTGTTCTCGGAATTCCACTGTAGTTTAAAAATGCTTTGGAACTCTTCCATTGTTCTGGGAATTCGGCTGAAGTTTAAAAATGCTTTGGAACTCTTCCTAAGTTCTGGGAGTTCTGCTGAAGTTTAAAAATGCATTGGAACACTTCCATTCTTCTCAGAATTCCGCTAATGTTTAACAATGCTTGGGAACTCTTCCATTGTTCTCAGAATTCCGCTAATATTTAACAATGCTTTGGAACTCTTCCATTGTTCTCGGAATTCCGCTGATGTTTAATAATGCTTTTGGAACTCTTCCATTGTTCTCGGAATTCCGCTAATGTTTAACAATGCTTTGGAACTCATCCATTTTTCTTGGAATTCTGTTGATGTTTAATAATGCTTTTGGAACTCTTCCATTGTGCTCGGAATTCTGCTGAAGTTTAAAAATGCTTTAGAAATCTTCCCTTGCTCTCGGAATTCCGCTGAAGTTTAAAAATGCTTTGGAACTCTTCCTAAGTTCTGGGAGTTCTGCTGAAGTTTAAAAATGCTTTGGAACTCTTCCATTGTTCTCGGAATTCCGCTGATGTTTAGCAATGCTTTAGAACTCATCCATTGTTCTCGGAATTCCGCTGATGTTTAACAATGCTTTGGAACTCTTCCATTGTTCTCGGAATTCCACTGTAGTTTAAAGATGCATTGGAACTCTTCCATTGCTCTCGGAATTCCGCTGAAGTTTTTCAATGCTTTGGAACTCTTCCATTTTTCTCGGAATTCTGCTGAAGTTTAAAAATGCTTTGGAACGCTTCCATTGTTCTGGGAATTCGGCTGAAGTTTAAAAATGCTTTGGAACACTACCTAAGTTCTGGGAGTTTGGCTGAAGTTTAAAAATGCTTTTTAACTCTTCCATTGTTCTCGGAATTCCGCTGATGTTTAAATGCTTTAGAACTCTTCCATTGTTCTCGGAATTCCGCTGAAGTTTAAAAATGCTTTAGAACTCTTCCATTGTTCTCGGAATTCCGATGATGTTTAACAATGCTTTTGAACTCTTCCATTGTTCTCGGAATTCCACTGTAGTTTAAAAATGCATTGGAACTCTTCCATTGTTCTCGGAATTCCGCTGAAATTTTACAATGCTTTGGAACTCTTCCATTTTTCTCGGAATTCTGCTGAAGTTTAAAAATGCTTTGGAACTCTTCCATTGTTCTGGGAATTCGGCTGAAGTTTAAAAATGCTTTGGAACTCTTCCTAAGTTCTGGGAGTTCTACTGAAGTTTAAAAATGCATTGGAACACTTCCATTCTTCTCAGAATTCCGCTAATGTTTAACAATGCTTGGGAACTCTTCCATTGTTCTCAGAATTCCGCTAATATTTAACAATGCTTTGGAACTCTTCCATTGTTCTCGGAATTCCGCTGATGTTTAATAATGCTTTTGGAACTCTTCCATTGTTCTCGGAATTCCGCTAATGTTTAACAATGCTTTGGAACTCTTCCAATGTTCTGGGAATTAAGCTGAAGTTTAAAAATGCTTTGGAACTCTTCCTATGTTCTGGGAGTTCTGCTGAGGTTTAAAAATGCTTGGGAACTCTTCCATTGTTCTCGGAATTGCGCTGATGTTTAACAATGCTTTAGAACTCTTCCATTGTTACCGGAATTCCGCTGATGTTTAACAATGCTTTTGAACTCTTCCATTGTTCTCGGAATTCCGCTGAAGTTTTACAATGCTTTGGAACTCTTCCATTTTTCTCGTAATTATGCTGAAGTTTAAAAATGCTTTGTGACTCTTAAATTGTTCTCGTAATTCCGCTGATGTTTAACAATGCTTTGGAACTCTTCCATTGTTCTCGGAATTCCGCTGTAGTTTAAAAATGCTTTGGAACTCTTTCATTGTTCTCGGAATTCCGCTGAAGTTTAGCCATGCTTTGGAACTCTTCCATTGTTCTCGGAATTTCGCTGAAGTTTAAAAATGCTTTGGAACTCCTCCTTTGTTCTTGGAATTCTGCTGAAGCTTAAAAATGCTTTGGAACTCTTCCATTGTTCTCAGAATTCCAATGAAGCTTAAAAATGCTTTGGAACTCTTCAATTTTTCTCAGAATTACGCGAAAGTTTAAAAATGCTTTGGAACTCCTCCATTGTTCTTGGAATTCTGCTCAAGTTTAAAAATGCTTTGGAACTCTTCCATTGTTCTGGGAATTCGGCTGAAGTTTAAAATTGCTTTGGAGCTCTTCCTATGTACTGGGAGTTCTGCTGAAGTTTAAAAATGCTTTGGTACTCTTCCATTGTTCTCGGAATTCTGCTGAAGTTTAAAAATGCTTTAGAAATCTTCCCTTGCTCTCGGAATTCTGCTGAAGTTTAACAATGCTTTGGAACTCTTCCATAATTCTCAGAATTCTGCTGAAGTTTAAAAAAGCTGTGGTACTCTTCCATTGTTCTCAGAATTCCAATGAAGCTTAAAAATGCTTTGGAACTCTTCAATTTTTCTCAGAATTCCGCTAAAGTTTAAAAATGCTTTGGAACTCTTCCAATGTTCTGGGAATTAAGCTGAAGTTTAAAAATGCTTTGGAACTATTCCTATGTTCTGGGAGTTCTGCTGAAGTTTAAAAATGCTTGGGAACTCTTCCATTGTTCTCGGAATTGCGCTGATGTTTAACAATGCTTTAGAACTCTTCCTTTGTTACCGGAATTCCGCTGATGTTTAACAATGCTTTTGAACTCTTCCATTGTTCTCGGAATTCCGCTGAAGTTTTACAATGCTTTGGAACTCTTCCATTTTTCTCGTAATTATGCTAAAGTTTAAAAATGCTTTGTGACTCTTAAATTGTTCTCGGAATTCCGCTGATGTTTAACAATGCTTTGGAACTCTTCCATTGTTCTCGGAATTCCGCTGTAGTTTAAAAATGCTTTGGAACTCTTTCATTGTTCTCGGAATTCCGCTGAAGTTTAGCCATGCTTTGGAACTCTTCCATTGTTCTCGGAATTCCGCTGAAGTTTAAAAATGCTTTGGAACTCCTCCTTTGTTCTCGGAATTCTGCTGAAGTTTAAAAATGCTTTGGAACTCTTCCATTGTTCTGGGAATTCGGCTGAAGTTTAAAAATGCAATGGAACTCTTCCTATGTTCTGGGAGTTCTGGTGAAGTTTAAAAATGCTTTTGAACTCTTGCATTGTTCTCAGAATTCCGCTGATGTTTAAAAATGCTTTAGAACTCTTCCATTGTTCTCGGAATTCCGCTGATGTTTAATAATCCTTTTGAACTCTTCCACTATTCTCAGAATTCTGCTGAAGTTTAAAAATGCTTTGGAACTCCTCCATTGTTCTTGGAATTCTGCTCAAGTTTAAAAATGCTTTGGAACTCTTCCGTTGTTCTGGGAATTCGGCTGAAGTTTAAAATTGCTTTGGAGCTCTTCCTATGTTCTGGGAGTTCTGCTGAAGTTTAAAAATGCTTTGGAACTCTTCCATTGTTCTCGGAATTCTGCTGATGTTTAACTATGCTTTAGAACTCTTCCATTGTTCTCGGAATTCCGATGATGTTTAACAATGCTTTGGAACTCTTTCATTGTTCTCGGAATTCCGCTGTAGTTTGAAAATACATTGGAACTCTTTCATTGTTCTCGGAATTCTGCTGAAGTTTTAGAATGCTTTGGAACTCTTCCATTTTTCTCGGAATTCTGCTGAAGTTTAGCCATGTGTTGGAACTCTTCCATTGTTCTCGGAATTCCGCTGAAGTTTAAAAATGCTTTGGAACTCTTCCATTGTTCTCGGAACTCTGCTGAAGTTTAAAAAAGATTTGGAACTATTCCATTGTTCTCAGAATTCCGCTAATATTTAACAATGCTTTGGAACTCTTCCAAAGTTCTGGGAGTTCTGCTGAAGTTTAAAAATGCTTTAGAACTCTTCCATTGTTCTCGGAATTCTGCTGATGTTTAACAATGCTTTAGAACTCTTCCATTGTTCTCGGAATTCTGATGATGTTTAACAATGCTTTTGAACTCTTCCATTGTTCTCGGAATTCCACTGTAGTTTAAAAATGCATTGGAACTCTTCCATTGTTCTCGGAATTCCGCTGATGTTTAACAATGCTTTAGAACTCTTCCACTGTTCTCGGAATTCTGATGATGTTTAACAATGCTTTTGAACTCTTCCATTGTTCTCGGAATTCCACTGTAGTTTAAAAATGCTTTGGAACTCTTCCATTGTTCTGGGAATTCGGCTGAAGTTTAAAAATGCTTTGGAACTCTTCCTAAGTTCTGGGAGTTCTGCTGAAGTTTAAAAATGCATTGGAACACTTCCATTCTTCTCAGAATTCCGCTAATGTTTAACAATGCTTGGGAACTCTTCCATTGTTCTCAGAATTCCGCTTATATTTAACAATGCTTTGGAACTCTTCCATTGTTCTCGGAATTCCGCTGATGTTTAATAATGCTTTTGGAACTCTTCCATTGTTCTCGGAATTCCGCTAATGTTTAACAATGCTTTGGAACTCATCCATTGTTCTTGGAATTCTGTTGATGTTTAATAATGCTTTTGGAACTCTTCCATTGTGCTCGGAATTCTGCTGAAGTTTAAAAATGCTTTAGAAATCTTCCCTTGCTCTCGGAATTCTGCTGAAGTTTAACAATGCTTTGGAACTCTTCCATAATTCTCAGAATTCTGCTGATGTTTAAAAAAGCTGTGGTACTCTTCCATTGTTCTCAGAATTCCAATGAAGCTTAAAAATGCTTTGGAACTCTTCAATTTTTCTCAGAATTCCGCTAAAGTTTAAAAATGCTTTGGAACTCTTCCAATGTTCTGGGAATTAAGCTGAAGTTTAAAAATGCTTTGTGACTCTTAAATTGTTCTCGGAATTCCGCTGATGTTTAACAATGCTTTGGAACTCTTCCATTGTTCTCGGAATTCCGCTGTAGTTTAAAAATGCTTTGGAACTCTTTCATTGTTCTCGGAATTCCGCTGAAGTTTAGCCATGCTTTGGAACTCTTCCATTGTTCTCGGAATTCCGCTGAAGTTTAAAAATGCTTTGAAACTCCTCCTTTGTTCTCGGAATTCTGCTGAAGTTTAAAAATGCTTTGGAACTCTTCCATTGTTCTCGGAATTCTGCTGAAGTTTAAAAATGCTTTGGAACTCTTCCATTGTTCTGGGAATTCTGCTGAAGTTTAAAAATGCTTTGGAACTCTTCCATTGTTCTGGGAATTCGGCTGAAGTTTAAAAATGCAATGGAACTCTTCCTATGTTCTGGGAGTTCTGCTGAAGTTTAAAAATGCTTTTGAACTCTTCCATTGTTCTCGGAATTCCGCTGATGTTTAAAAATGCTTTAGAACTCTTCCATTGTTCTCGGAATTCCGCTGACGTTTAACAATCCTTTTGAACTCTTCCATTATTCTCAGAATTCTGCTGAAGTTTAAAAATGCTTTAGTACTCTTCCATTGTTCTCAGAATTCCAATGAAGCTTAAAAATGCTTTGGAACTCTTCAATTTTTCTCAGAATTACGCGAAAGTTTAAAAATGCTTTGGAACTCCTCCTTTGTTCTTGGAATTCTGCTGAAGCTTAAAAATGCTTTGGAACTCTTCCATTGTTCTCAGAATTCCAATGAAGCTTAAAAATGCTTTGGAACTCTTCAATTTTTCTCAGAATTACGCGAAAGTTTAAAAATGCTTTGGAACTCCTCCATTGTTCTTGGAATTCTGCTCAAGTTTAAAAATGCTTTGGAACTCTTCCATTGTTCTGGGAATTCGGCTGAAGTTTAAAATTGCTTTGGAGCTCTTCCTATGTACTGGGAGTTCTGCTGAAGTTTAAAAATGCTTTGGTACTCTTCCATTGTTCTCGGAATTCTGCTGAAGTTTAAAAATGCTTTAGAAATCTTCCCTTGCTCTCGGAATTCTGCTGAAGTTTAACAATGCTTTGGAACTCTTCCATAATTCTCAGAATTCTGCTGAAGTTTAAAAAAGCTGTGGTACTCTTCCATTGTTCTCAGAATTCCAATGAAGCTTAAAAATGCTTTGGAACTCTTCAATTTTTCTCAGAATTCCGCTAAAGTTTAAAAATGCTTTGGAACTCTTCCAATGTTCTGGGAATTAAGCTGAAGTTTAAAAATGCTTTGGAACTATTCCTATGTTCTGGGAGTTCTGCTGAAGTTTAAAAATGCTTGGGAACTCTTCCATTGTTCTCGGAATTGCGCTGATGTTTAACAATGCTTTAGAACTCTTCCTTTGTTACCGGAATTCCGCTGATGTTTAACAATGCTTTTGAACTCTTCCATTGTTCTCGGAATTCCGCTGAAGTTTTACAATGCTTTGGAACTCTTCCATTTTTCTCGTAATTATGCTAAAGTTTAAAAATGCTTTGTGACTCTTAAATTGTTCTCGGAATTCCGCTGATGTTTAACAATGCTTTGGAACTCTTCCATTGTTCTCGGAATTCCGCTGTAGTTTAAAAATGCTTTGGAACTCTTTCATTGTTCTCGGAATTCCGCTGAAGTTTAGCCATGCTTTGGAACTCTTCCATTGTTCTCGGAATTCCGCTGAAGTTTAAAAATGCTTTGGAACTCCTCCTTTGTTCTCGGAATTCTGCTGAAGTTTAAAAATGCTTTGGAACTCTTCCATTGTTCTGGGAATTCGGCTGAAGTTTAAAAATGCAATGGAACTCTTCCTATGTTCTGGGAGTTCTGGTGAAGTTTAAAAATGCTTTTGAACTCTTGCATTGTTCTCAGAATTCCGCTGATGTTTAAAAATGCTTTAGAACTCTTCCATTGTTCTCGGAATTCCGCTGATGTTTAATAATCCTTTTGAACTCTTCCACTATTCTCAGAATTCTGCTGAAGTTTAAAAATGCTTTGGAACTCCTCCATTGTTCTTGGAATTCTGCTCAAGTTTAAAAATGCTTTGGAACTCTTCCGTTGTTCTGGGAATTCGGCTGAAGTTTAAAATTGCTTTGGAGCTCTTCCTATGTTCTGGGAGTTCTGCTGAAGTTTAAAAATGCTTTGGAACTCTTCCATTGTTCTCGGAATTCTGCTGATGTTTAACTATGCTTTAGAACTCTTCCATTGTTCTCGGAATTCCGATGATGTTTAACAATGCTTTGGAACTCTTTCATTGTTCTCGGAATTCCGCTGTAGTTTGAAAATACATTGGAACTCTTTCATTGTTCTCGGAATTCTGCTGAAGTTTTAGAATGCTTTGGAACTCTTCCATTTTTCTCGGAATTCTGCTGAAGTTTAGCCATGTGTTGGAACTCTTCCATTGTTCTCGGAATTCCGCTGAAGTTTAAAAATGCTTTGGAACTCTTCCATTGTTCTCGGAACTCTGCTGAAGTTTAAAAAAGATTTGGAACTATTCCATTGTTCTCAGAATTCCGCTAATATTTAACAATGCTTTGGAACTCTTCCAAAGTTCTGGGAGTTCTGCTGAAGTTTAAAAATGCTTTAGAACTCTTCCATTGTTCTCGGAATTCTGCTGATGTTTAACAATGCTTTAGAACTCTTCCATTGTTCTCGGAATTCTGATGATGTTTAACAATGCTTTTGAACTCTTCCATTGTTCTCGGAATTCCACTGTAGTTTAAAAATGCATTGGAACTCTTCCATTGTTCTCGGAATTCCGCTGATGTTTAACAATGCTTTAGAACTCTTCCACTGTTCTCGGAATTCTGATGATGTTTAACAATGCTTTTGAACTCTTCCATTGTTCTCGGAATTCCACTGTAGTTTAAAAATGCTTTGGAACTCTTCCATTGTTCTGGGAATTCGGCTGAAGTTTAAAAATGCTTTGGAACTCTTCCTAAGTTCTGGGAGTTCTGCTGAAGTTTAAAAATGCATTGGAACACTTCCATTCTTCTCAGAATTCCGCTAATGTTTAACAATGCTTGGGAACTCTTCCATTGTTCTCAGAATTCCGCTTATATTTAACAATGCTTTGGAACTCTTCCATTGTTCTCGGAATTCCGCTGATGTTTAATAATGCTTTTGGAACTCTTCCATTGTTCTCGGAATTCCGCTAATGTTTAACAATGCTTTGGAACTCATCCATTGTTCTTGGAATTCTGTTGATGTTTAATAATGCTTTTGGAACTCTTCCATTGTGCTCGGAATTCTGCTGAAGTTTAAAAATGCTTTAGAAATCTTCCCTTGCTCTCGGAATTCTGCTGAAGTTTAACAATGCTTTGGAACTCTTCCATAATTCTCAGAATTCTGCTGATGTTTAAAAAAGCTGTGGTACTCTTCCATTGTTCTCAGAATTCCAATGAAGCTTAAAAATGCTTTGGAACTCTTCAATTTTTCTCAGAATTCCGCTAAAGTTTAAAAATGCTTTGGAACTCTTCCAATGTTCTGGGAATTAAGCTGAAGTTTAAAAATGCTTTGTGACTCTTAAATTGTTCTCGGAATTCCGCTGATGTTTAACAATGCTTTGGAACTCTTCCATTGTTCTCGGAATTCCGCTGTAGTTTAAAAATGCTTTGGAACTCTTTCATTGTTCTCGGAATTCCGCTGAAGTTTAGCCATGCTTTGGAACTCTTCCATTGTTCTCGGAATTCCGCTGAAGTTTAAAAATGCTTTGAAACTCCTCCTTTGTTCTCGGAATTCTGCTGAAGTTTAAAAATGCTTTGGAACTCTTCCATTGTTCTCGGAATTCTGCTGAAGTTTAAAAATGCTTTGGAACTCTTCCATTGTTCTGGGAATTCTGCTGAAGTTTAAAAATGCTTTGGAACTCTTCCATTGTTCTGGGAATTCGGCTGAAGTTTAAAAATGCAATGGAACTCTTCCTATGTTCTGGGAGTTCTGCTGAAGTTTAAAAATGCTTTTGAACTCTTCCATTGTTCTCGGAATTCCGCTGATGTTTAAAAATGCTTTAGAACTCTTCCATTGTTCTCGGAATTCCGATGATGTTTAACAATGCTTTGGAACTCTTTCATTGTTCTCGGAATTCCGCTGTAGTTTAAAAATACATTGGAACTCTTCCATTGTTCTCGGAATTCCGCTGAAGTTTTAGAATGCTTTGGAACTCTTCCATTTTTCTCGGAATTCTGCTGAAGTTTAGCCATGTGTTGGAACTCTTCCATTGTTCTCGGAATTCCGCTGAAGTTTAAAAATGCTTTGGAACTCTTCCATTGTTCTCGGAACTCTGCTGAAGTTTAAAAAAGATTTGGAACTATTCCATTGTTCTCAGAATTCCGCTAATATTTAACAATGCTTTGGATCTCTTCCAAAGTTCTGGGAGTTCTGCTGAAGTTTAAAAATGCTTTAGAACTCTTCCATTGTTCTCGGAATTCTGCTGATGTTTAACAATGCTTTAGAACTCTTCCATTGTTCTCGGAATTCTGATGATGTTTAACAATGCTTTTGAACTCTTCCATTGTTCTCGGAATTCCACTGTAGTTTAAAAATGCATTGGAACTCTTCCATTGTTCTCGGAATTCCGCTGAAGTTTTACAATGCTTTGGAACTCTTCCATTTTTCTCGGAATTCTGCTGAAGTTTAAAAATGCTTTGGAACTCTTCCATTGTTCTGGGAATTCGGCTGAAGTTTAAAAATGCTTTGGAACTCTTCCTAAGTTCTGGGAGTTCTGCTGAAGTTTAAAAATGCATTGGAACACTTCCATTCTTCTCAGAATTCCGCTAATGTTTAACAATGCTTGGGAACTCTTCCATTGTTCTCAGAATTTCGCTAATATTTAACAATGCTTTGGAACTCTTCCATTGTTCTCGGAATTCCGCTGATGTTTAATAATGCTTTTGGAACTCTTCCATTGTTCTCGGAATTCCGCTAATGTTTAACAATGCTTTGGAACTCATCCATTGTTCTTGGAATTCTGTTGATGTTTAATAATGCTTTTGGAACTCTTCCATTGTGCTCGGAATTCTGCTGAAGTTTAAAAATGCTTTAGAAATCTTCCCTTGCTCTCGGAATTCTGCTGAAGTTTAACAATGCTTTGGAACTCTTCCATAATTCTCAGAATTCTGCTGATGTTTAAAAAAGCTGTGGTACTCTTCCATTGTTCTCAGAATTCCAATGAAGCTTAAAAATGCTTTGGAACTCTTCAATTTTTCTCAGAATTACGCTAAAGTTTAAAAATGCTTTGGAACTCTTCCAATGTTCTGGGAATTAAGCTGAAGTTTAAAAATGCTTTGGAACTCTTCCTATGTTCTGGGAGTTCTGCTGAAGTTTAAAAATGCTTGGGAACTCTTCCATTGTTCTCGGAATTGCGCTGATGTTTAACAATGCTTTAGAACTCTTCCATTGTTACGGGAATTCCGCTGATGTTTAACAATGCTTTTGAACTCTTCCATTGTTCTCGGAATTCCGCTGAAGTTTTACAATGCTTTGGAACTCTTCCATTTTTCTCGTAATTATGCTGAAGTTTAAAAATGCTTTGTGACTCTTAAATTGTTCTCGGAATTCCGCTGATGTTTAACAATGCTTTAGAACTCTTCCATTGTTACCGGAATTCCGCTGATGTTTAACAATGCTTTTGAACTCTTCCATTGTTCTCGGAATTCCGCTGAAGTTTTACAATGCTTTGGAACTCTTCCATTTTTCTCGTAATTATGCTGAAGTTTAAAAATGCTTTGTGACTCTTAAATTGTTCTCGTAATTCCGCTGATGTTTAACAATGCTTTGGAACTCTTCCATTGTTCTCGGAATTCCGCTGTAGTTTAAAAATGCTTTGGAACTCTTTCATTGTTCTCGGAATTCCGCTGAAGTTTAGCCATGCTTTGGAACTCTTCCATTGTTCTCGGAATTTCGCTGAAGTTTAAAAATGCTTTGGAACTCCTCCTTTGTTCTTGGAATTCTGCTGAAGTTTAAAAATGCTTTGGAACTCTTCCATTGTTCTGGGAATTCGGCTGAAGTTTAAAAATGCAATGGAACTCTTCCTATGTTCTGGGAGTTCTGCTGAAGTTTAAAAATGCTTTTGAACTCTTCCATTGTTCTCGGAATTCCGCTGATGTTTAAAAATGCTTTAGAACTCTTCCATTGTTCTCGGACTTCCGCTGATGTTTAACAATCCTTTGGAACTCTTCCATTATTCTCAGAATTCTGCTGAAGTTTAAAAATGCTTTAGTACTCTTCCATTGTTCTCAGAATTCCAATGAAGCTTAAAAATGCTTTGGAACTCTTCAATTTTTCTCAGAATTACGCGAAAGTTTAAAAATGCTTTGGAACTCCTCCATTGTTCTTGGAATTCTGCTCAAGTTTAAAAATGCTTTGGAACTCTTCCATTGTTCTGGGAATTCGGCTGAAGTTTAAAATTGCTTTGGAGCTCTTCCTATGTTCTGGGAGTTCTGCTGAAGTTTAAAAATGCTTTGGAACTCTTCCATTGTTCTCGGAATTCTGCTGAAGTTTAAAAATGCTTTAGAAATCTTCCCTTGCTCTCGGAATTCTGCTGAAGTTTAACAATGCTTTGGAACTCTTCCATAATTCTCAGAATTCTGCTGAAGTTTAAAAAAGCTGTGGTACTCTTCCATTGTTCTCAGAATTCCAATGAAGCTTAAAAAAGCTTTGGAACTCTTCAATTTTTCTCAGAACTCCGCTAAAGTTTAAAAATGCTTTGGAACTCTTCCAATGTTCTGGGAATTAAGCTGAAGTTTAAAAATGCTTTGGAACTCTTCCTATGTTCTGGGAGTTCTGCTGAAGTTTAAAAATGCTTGGGAACTCTTCCATTGTTCTCGGAATTGCGCTGATGTTTAACAATGCTTTAGAACTCTTCCTTTGTTACCGGAATTCCGCTGATGTTTAACAATGCTTTTGAACTCTTCCATTGTTCTCGGAATTCTGCTTAAGTTTCACAATGCTTTGGAACTCTTCCATTTTTCTCGTAATTATGCTGAAGTTTAAAAATGCTTTGTGACTCTTAAATTGTTCTCGGAATTCCGCTGATGTTTAACAATGCTTTGGAACTCTTCCATTGTTCCCGGAATTCCGCTGTAGTTTAAAAATGCTTTGGAACTCTTTCATTGTTCTCGGAATTCCGCTGAAGTTTAGCCATGCTTTGGAACTCTTCCATTGTTCTCGGAATTCCGCTGAAGTTTAAAAATGCTTTGGAACTCCTCCTTTGTTCTCGGAATTCTGCTGAAGTTTAAAAATGCTTTGGAACTCTTCCATTGTTCTGGGAATTCGGCTGAAGTTTAAAAATGCAATGGAACTCTTCCTATGTTCTGGGAGTTCTGGTGAAGTTTAAAAATGCTTTTGAACTCTTCCATTGTTCTCGGAATTCCGCTGATGTTTAAAAATGCTTTAGAACTCTTCCATTGTTCTCGGAATTCCGCTGATGTTTAACAATCCTTTGGAACTCTTCCATTATTCTCAGAATTCTGCTGAAGTTTAAAAATGCTTTGGAACTCCTCCATTGTTCTTGGAATTCTGCTCAAGTTTAAAAATGCTTTGGAACTCTTCCATTGTTCTGGGAATTCGGCTGAAGTTTAAAATTGCTTTGGAGCTCTTCCTATGTTCTGGGAGTTCTGCTGAAGTTTAAAAATGCTTTGGAACTCTTCCATTGTTCTCGGAATTCTGCTGATGTTTAACTATGCTTTAGAACTCTTCCATTGTTCTCGGAATTCCGATGATGTTTAACAATGCTTTGGAACTCTTTCATTGTTCTCGGAATTCCGCTGTAGTTTAAAAATACATTGGAACTCTTCCATTGTTCTCGGAATTCCGCTGAAGTTTTAGAATGCTTTGGAACTCTTCCATTTTTCTCGGAATTCTGCTGAAGTTTAGCCATGTGTTGGAACTCTTCCATTGTTCTCGGAATTCCGCTGAAGTTTAAAAATGCTTTGGAACTCTTCCATTGTTCTCGGAACTCTGCTGAAGTTTAAAAAAGATTTGGAACTATTCCATTGTTCTCAGAATTCCGCTAATATTTAACAATGCTTTGGATCTCTTCCAAAGTTCTGGGAGTTCTGCTGAAGTTTAAAAATGCTTTAGAACTCTTCCATTGTTCTCGGAATTCTGCTGATGTTTAACAATGCTTTAGAACTCTTCCATTGTTCTCAGAATTCTGATGATGTTTAACAATGCTTTTGAACTCTTCCGTTGTTCTCGGAATTCCACTGTAGTTTAAAAATGCATTGGAACTCTTCCATTGTTCTCGGAATTCCACTGTAGTTTAAAAATGCATTGGAACTCTTCCATTGTTCTCGGAATTCCGCTGAAGTTTTACAATGCTTTGGAACTCTTCCATTTTTCTCGGAATTCTGCTGAAGTTTAAAAATGCTTTGGAACTCTTCCATTGTTCTGGGAATTCGGCTGAAGTTTAAAAATGCTTTGGAACTCTTCCTAAGTTCTGGGAGTTCTGCTGAAGTTTAAAAATGCATTGGAACACTTCCATTCTTCTCAGAATTCCGCTAATGTTTAACAATGCTTGGGAACTCTTCCATTGTTCTCAGAATTTCGCTAATATTTAACAATGCTTTGGAACTCTTCCATTGTTCTCGGAATTCCGCTGATGTTTAATAATGCTTTTGGAACTCTTCCATTGTTCTCGGAATTCCGCTAATGTTTAACAATGCTTTGGAACTCATCCATTGTTCTTGGAATTCTGTTGATGTTTAATAATGCTTTTGGAACTCTTCCATTGTGCTCGGAATTCTGCTGAAGTTTAAAAATGCTTTAGAAATCTTCCCTTGCTCTCGGAATTCTGCTGAAGTTTAACAATGCTTTGGAACTCTTCCATAATTCTCAGAATTCTGCTGATGTTTAAAAAAGCTGTGGTACTCTTCCATTGTTCTCAGAATTCCAATGAAGCTTAAAAATGCTTTGGAACTCTTCAATTTTTCTCAGAATTACGCTAAAGTTTAAAAATGCTTTGGAACTCTTCCAATGTTCTGGGAATTAAGCTGAAGTTTAAAAATGCTTTGGAACTCTTCCTATGTTCTGGGAGTTCTGCTGAAGTTTAAAAATGCTTGGGAACTCTTCCATTGTTCTCGGAATTGCGCTGATGTTTAACAATGCTTTAGAACTCTTCCATTGTTACGGGAATTCCGCTGATGTTTAACAATGCTTTTGAACTCTTCCATTGTTCTCGGAATTCCGCTGAAGTTTTACAATGCTTTGGAACTCTTCCATTTTTCTCGTAATTATGCTGAAGTTTAAAAATGCTTTGTGACTCTTAAATTGTTCTCGGAATTCCGCTGATGTTTAACAATGCTTTAGAACTCTTCCATTGTTACCGGAATTCCGCTGATGTTTAACAATGCTTTTGAACTCTTCCATTGTTCTCGGAATTCCGCTGAAGTTTTACAATGCTTTGGAACTCTTCCATTTTTCTCGTAATTATGCTGAAGTTTAAAAATGCTTTGTGACTCTTAAATTGTTCTCGTAATTCCGCTGATGTTTAACAATGCTTTGGAACTCTTCCATTGTTCTCGGAATTCCGCTGTAGTTTAAAAATGCTTTGGAACTCTTTCATTGTTCTCGGAATTCCGCTGAAGTTTAGCCATGCTTTGGAACTCTTCCATTGTTCTCGGAATTTCGCTGAAGTTTAAAAATGCTTTGGAACTCCTCCTTTGTTCTTGGAATTCTGCTGAAGTTTAGAAATGCTTTGGAACTCTTCCATTGTTCTGGGAATTCGGCTGAAGTTTAAAAATGCAATGGAACTCTTCCTATGTTCTGGGAGTTCTGCTGAAGTTTAAAAATGCTTTTGAACTCTTCCATTGTTCTCGGAATTCCGCTGATGTTTAAAAATGCTTTAGAACTCTTCCATTGTTCTCGGACTTCCGCTGATGTTTAACAATCCTTTGGAACTCTTCCATTATTCTCAGAATTCTGCTGAAGTTTAAAAATGCTTTAGTACTCTTCCATTGTTCTCAGAATTCCAATGAAGCTTAAAAATGCTTTGGAACTCTTCAATTTTTCTCAGAATTACGCGAAAGTTTAAAAATGCTTTGGAACTCCTCCATTGTTCTTGGAATTCTGCTCAAGTTTAAAAATGCTTTGGAACTCTTCCATTGTTCTGGGAATTCGGCTGAAGTTTAAAATTGCTTTGGAGCTCTTCCTATGTTCTGGGAGTTCTGCTGAAGTTTAAAAATGCTTTGGAACTCTTCCATTGTTCTCGGAATTCTGCTGAAGTTTAAAAATGCTTTAGAAATCTTCCCTTGCTCTCGGAATTCTGCTGAAGTTTAACAATGCTTTGGAACTCTTCCATAATTCTCAGAATTCTGCTGAAGTTTAAAAAAGCTGTGGTACTCTTCCATTGTTCTCAGAATTCCAATGAAGCTTAAAAATGCTTTGGAACTCTTCAATTTTTCTCAGAATTCCGCTAAAGTTTAAAAATGCTTTGGAACTCTTCCAATGTTCTGGGAATTAAGCTGAAGTTTATAAATGCTTTGGAACTCTTCCTATGTTCTGGGAGTTCTGCTGAAGTTTAAAAATGCTTGGGAACTCTTCCATTGTTCTCGGAATTGCGCTGATGTTTAACAATGCTTTAGAACTCTTCCTTTGTTACCGGAATTCCGCTGATGTTTAACAATGCTTTTGAACTCTTCCATTGTTCTCGGAATTCCGCTGAAGTTTTACAATGCTTTGGAACTCTTCCATTTTTCTCGTAATTATGCTGAAGTTTAAAAATGCTTTGTGACTCTTAAATTGTTCTCGGAATTCCGCTGATGTTTAACAATGCTTTGGAACTCTTCCATTGTTCTCGGAATTCCGCTGTAGTTTAAAAATGCTTTGGAACTCTTTCATTGTTCTCGGAATTCCGCTGAAGTTTAGCCATGCTTTGGAACTCTTCCATTGTTCTCGGAATTCCGCTGAAGTTTAAAAATGCTTTGGAACTCCTCCTTTGTTCTCGGAATTCTGCTGAAGTTTAAAAATGCTTTGGAACTCTTCCATTGTTCTGGGAATTCGGCTGAAGTTTAAAAATGCAATGGAACTCTTCCTATGTTCTGGGAGTTCTGGTGAAGTTTAAAAATGCTTTTGAACTCTTCCATTGTTCTCGGAATTCCGCTGATGTTTAAAAATGCTTTAGAACTCTTCCATTGTTCTCGGAATTCCGCTGATGTTTAACAATCCTTTGGAACTCTTCCATTATTCTCAGAATTCTGCTGAAGTTTAAAAATGCTTTGGAACTCCTCCATTGTTCTTGGAATTCTGCTCAAGTTTAAAAATGCTTTGGAACTCTTCCGTTGTTCTGGGAATTCGGCTGAAGTTTAAAATTGCTTTGGAGCTCTTCCTATGTTCTGGGAGTTCTGCTGAAGTTTAAAAATGCTTTGGAACTCTTCCATTGTTCTCGGAATTCTGCTGATGTTTAACTATGCTTTAGAACTCTTCCATTGTTCTCGGAATTCCGATGATGTTTAACAATGCTTTGGAACTCTTTCATTGTTCTCGGAATTCCGCTGTAGTTTAAAAATACATTGGAACTCTTTCATTGTTCTCGGAATTCCGCTGAAGTTTTAGAATGCTTTGGAACTCTTCCATTTTTCTCGGAATTCTGCTGAAGTTTAGCCATGTGTTGGAACTCTTCCATTGTTCTCGGAATTCCGCTGAAGTTTAAAAATGCTTTGGAACTCTTCCATTGTTCTCGGAACTCTGCTGAAGTTTAAAAAAGATTTTGAACTATTCCATTGTTCTCAGAATTCCGCTAATATTTAACAATGCTTTGGAACTCTTCCAAAGTTCTGGGAGTTCTGCTGAAGTTTAAAAATGCTTTAGAACTCTTCCATTGTTCTCGGAATTCTGCTGATGTTTAACAATGCTTTAGAACTCTTCCACTGTTCTCGGAATTCTGATGATGTTTAACAATGCTTTTGAACTCTTCCATTGTTCTCGGAATTCCACTGTAGTTTAAAAATGCATTGGAACTCTTCCATTGTTCTCGGAATTCCGCTGATGTTTAACAATGCTTTAGAACTCTTCCATTGTTCTCGGAATTCTGATGATGTTTAACAATGCTTTTGAACTCTTCCATTCTTCTCGGAATTCCACTGTAGTTTAAAAATGCTTTGGAACTCTTCCATTGTTCTGGGAATTCGGCTGAAGTTTAAAAATGCTTTGGAACTCTTCCTAAGTTCTGGGAGTTCTGCTGAAGTTTAAAAATGCATTGGAACACTTCCATTCTTCTCAGAATTCCGCTAATGTTTAACAATGCTTGGGAACTCTTCCATTGTTCTCAGAATTCCGCTTATATTTAACAATGCTTTGGAACTCTTCCATTGTTCTCGGAATTCCGCTGATGTTTAATAATGCTTTTGGAACTCTTCCATTGTTCTCGGAATTCCGCTAATGTTTAACAATGCTTTGGAACTCATCCATTGTTCTTGGAATTCTGTTGATGTTTAATAATGCTTTTGGAACTCTTCCATTGTGCTCGGAATTCTGCTGAAGTTTAAAAATGCTTTAGAAATCTTCCCTTGCTCTCGGAATTCTGCTGAAGTTTAACAATGCTTTGGAACTCTTCCATAATTCTCAGAATTCTGCTGATGTTTAAAAAAGCTGTGGTACTCTTCCATTGTTCTCAGAATTCCAATGAAGCTTAAAAATGCTTTGGAACTCTTCAATTTTTCTCAGAATTCCGCTAAAGTTTAAAAATGCTTTGGAACTCTTCCAATGCTCTGGGAATTAAGCTGAAGTTTAAAAATGCTTTGGAACTCTTCCTATGTTCTGGGAGTTCTGCTGAAGTTTAAAAATGCTTGGGAACTCTTCCATTGTTCTCGGAATTGCGCTGATGTTTAACAATGCTTTAGAACTCTTCCATTGTTACGGGAATTCCGCTGATGTTTAACAATGCTTTTGAACTCTTCCATTGTTCTCGGAATTCCACTGAAGTTTTACAATGCTTTGGAACTCTTCCATTTTTCTCGTAATTATGCTGAAGTTTAAAAATGCTTTGTGACTCTTAAATTGTTCTCGGAATTCCGCTGATGTTTAACAATGCTTTGGAACTCTTCCATTGTTCTCGGAATTCCGCTGTAGTTTAAAAATGCTTTGGAACTCTTTCATTGTTCTCGGAATTCCGCTGAAGTTTAGCCATGCTTTGGAACTCTTCCATTGTTCTCGGAATTCCGCTGAAGTTTAAAAATGATTTGGAACTCCTCCTTTGTTCTCGGAATTCTGCTGAAGTTTAAAAATGCTTTGGAACTCTTCCATTGTTCTGGGAATTCGGCTGAAGTTTAAAAATGCAATGGAACTCTTCCTATGTTCTGGGAGTTCTGGTGAAGTTTAAAAATGCTTTTGAACTCTTCCATTGTTCTCGGAATTCCGCTGATGTTTAAAAATGCTTTAGAACTCTTCCATTGTTCTCGGAATTCCGCTGAAGTTTTACAATGCTTTGGAACTCTTCCATTTTTCTCGTAATTATGCTGAAGTTTAAAAATGCTTTGTGACTCTTAAATTGTTCTCGGAATTCCGCTGATGTTTAACAATGCTTTAGAACTCTTCCATTGTTACCGGAGTTCCGCTGATGTTTAACAATGCTTTTGAACTCTTCCATTGTTCTCGGAATTCCGCTGAAGTTTTACAATGCTTTGGAACTCTTCCATTTTTCTCGTAATTATGCTGAAGTTTAAAAATGCTTTGTGACTCTTAAATTGTTCTCGTAATTCCGCTGATGTTTAACAATGCTTTGGAACTCTTCCATTGTTCTCGGAATTCCGCTGTAGTTTAAAAATGCTTTGGAACTCTTTCATTGTTCTCGGAATTCCGCTGAAGTTTAGCCATGCTTTGGAACTCTTCCATTGTTCTCGGAATTTCGCTGAAGTTTAAAAATGCTTTGGAACTCCTCCTTTGTTCTTGGAATTCTGCTGAAGTTTAAAAATGCTTTGGAACTCTTCCATTGTTCTGGGAATTCGGCTGAAGTTTAAAAATGCAATGGAACTCTTCCTATGTTCTGGGAGTTCTGCTGAAGTTTAAAAATGCTTTTGAACTCTTCCATTGTTCTCGGAATTCCGCTGATGTTTAAAAATGCTTTAGAACTCTTCCATTGTTCTCGGACTTCCGCTGATGTTTAACAATCCTTTGGAACTCTTCCATTATTCTCAGAATTCTGCTGAAGTTTAAAAATGCTTTAGTACTCTTCCATTGTTCTCAGAATTCCAATGAAGCTTAAAAATGCTTTGGAACTCTTCAATTTTTCTCAGAATTACGCGAAAGTTTAAAAATGCTTTGGAACTCCTCCATTGTTCTTTGAATTCTGCTCAAGTTTAAAAATGCTTTGGAACTCTTCCATTGTTCTGGGAATTCGGCTGAAGTTTAAAATTGCTTTGGAGCTCTTCCTATGTTCTGGGAGTTCTGCTGAAGTTTAAAAATGCTTTGGAACTCTTCCATTGTTCTCGGAATTCTGTTGAAGTTTAAAAATGCTTTAGAAATCTTCCCTTGCTCTCGGAATTCTGCTGAAGTTTAACAATGCTTTGGAACTCTTCCATAATTCTCAGAATTCTGCTGAAGTTTAAAAAAGCTGTGGTACTCTTCCATTGTTCTCAGAATTCCAATGAAGCTTAAAAAAGCTTTGGAACTCTTCAATTTTTCTCAGAACTCCGCTAAAGTTTAAAAATGCTTTGGAACTCTTCCAATGTTCTGGGAATTAAGCTGAAGTTTAAAAATGCTTTGGAACTCTTCCTATGTTCTGGGAGTTCTGCTGAAGTTTAAAAATGCTTGGGAACTCTTCCATTGTTCTCGGAATTGCGCTGATGTTTAACAATGCTTAAGAACTCTTCCTTTGTTACCGGAATTCCGCTGATGTTTAACAATGCTTTTGAACTCTTCCATTGTTCTCGGAATTCCGCTGAAGTTTCACAATGCTTTGGAACTCTTCCATTTTTCTCGTAATTATGCTGAAGTTTAAAAATGCTTTGTGACTCTTAAATTGTTCTCGGAATTCCGCTGATGTTTAACAATGCTTTGGAACTCTTCCATTGTTCCCGGAATTCCGCTGTAGTTTAAAAATGCTTTGGAACTCTTTCATTGTTCTCGGAATTCCGCTGAAGTTTAGCCATGCTTTGGAACTCTTCCATTGTTCTCGGAATTCCGCTGAAGTTTAAAAATGCTTTGGAACTCCTCCTTTGTTCTCGGAATTCTGCTGAAGTTTAAAAATGCTTTGGAACTCTTCCATTGTTCTGGGAATTCGGCTGAAGTTTAAAAATGCAATGGAACTCTTCCTATGTTCTGGGAGTTCTGGTGAAGTTTAAAAATGCTTTTGAACTCTTCCATTGTTCTCGGAATTCCGCTGATGTTTAAAAATGCTTTAGAACTCTTCCATTGTTCTCGGAATTCCGCTGATGTTTAACAATCCTTTGGAACTCTTCCATTATTCTCAGAATTCTGCTGAAGTTTAAAAATGCTTTGGAACTCCTCCATTGTTCTTGGAATTCTGCTCAAGTTTAAAAATGCTTTGGAACTCTTCCATTGTTCTGGGAATTCGGCTGAAGTTTAAAATTGCTTTGGAGCTCTTCCTATGTTCTGGGAGTTCTGCTGAAGTTTAAAAATGCTTTGGAACTCTTCCATTGTTCTCGGAATTCTGCTGATGTTTAACTATGCTTTAGAACTCTTCCATTGTTCTCGGAATTCCGATGATGTTTAACAATGCTTTGGAACTCTTTCATTGTTCTCGGAATTCCGCTGTAGTTTAAAAATACATTGGAACTCTTCCATTGTTCTCGGAATTCCGCTGAAGTTTTAGAATGCTTTGGAACTCTTCCATTTTTCTCGGAATTCTGCTGAAGTTTAGCCATGTGTTGGAACTCTTCCATTGTTCTCGGAATTCCGCTGAAGTTTAAAAATGCTTTGGAACTCTTCCATTGTTCTCGGAACTCTGCTGAAGTTTAAAAAAGATTTGGAACTATTCCATTGTTCTCAGAATTCCGCTAATATTTAACAATGCTTTGGATCTCTTCCAAAGTTCTGGGAGTTCTGCTGAAGTTTAAAAATGCTTTAGAACTCTTCCATTGTTCTCGGAATTCTGCTGATGTTTAACAATGCTTTAGAACTCTTCCATTGTTCTCGGAATTCTGATGATGTTTAACAATGCTTTTGAACTCTTCCATTGTTCTCGGAATTCCACTGTAGTTTAAAAATGCATTGGAACTCTTCCATTGTTCTCGGAATTCCGCTGAAGTTTTACAATGCTTTGGAACTCTTCCATTTTTCTCGGAATTCTGCTGAAGTTTAAAAATGCTTTGGAACTCTTCCTAAGTTCTGGGAGTTCTGCTGAAGTTTAAAAATGCATTGGAACACTTCCATTCTTCTCAGAATTCCGCTAATGTTTAACAATGCTTTGGAACTCTTCCATTGTTCTCGGAATTCCGCTGATGTTTAATAATGCTTTTGGAACTCTTCCATTGTTCTCGGAATTCCGCTAATGTTTAACAATGCTTTGGAACTCATCCATTGTTCTTGGAATTCTGTTGATGTTTAATAATGCTTTTGGAACTCTTCCATTGTGCTCGGAATTCTGCTGAAGTTTAAAAATGCTTTAGAAATCTTCCCTTGCTCTCGGAATTCTGCTGAAGTTTAACAATGCTTTGGAACTCTTCCATAATTCTCAGAATTCTGCTGATGTTTAAAAAAGCTGTGGTACTCTTCCATTGTTCTCAGAATTCCAATGAAGCTTAAAAATGCTTTGGAACTCTTCAATTTTTCTCAGAATTACGCTAAAGTTTAAAAATGCTTTGGAACTCTTCCAATGTTCTGGGAATTAAGCTGAAGTTTAAAAATGCTTTGGAACTCTTCCTATGTTCTGGGAGTTCTGCTGAAGTTTAAAAATGCTTGGGAACTCTTCCATTGTTCTCGGAATTGCGCTGATGTTTAACAATGCTTTAGAACTCTTCCATTGTTACGGGAATTCCGCTGATGTTTAACAATGCTTTTGAACTCTTCCATTGTTCTCGGAATTCCGCTGAAGTTTTACAATGCTTTGGAACTCTTCCATTTTTCTCGTAATTATGCTGAAGTTTAAAAATGCTTTGTGACTCTTAAATTGTTCTCGGAATTCCGCTGATGTTTAACAATGCTTTAGAACTCTTCCATTGTTACCGGAATTCCGCTGATGTTTAACAATGCTTTTGAACTCTTCCATTGTTCTCGGAATTCCGCTGAAGTTTTACAATGCTTTGGAACTCTTCCATTTTTCTCGTAATTATGCTGAAGTTTAAAAATGCTTTGTGACTCTTAAATTGTTCTCGTAATTCCGCTGATGTTTAACAATGCTTTGGAACTCTTCCATTGTTCTCGGAATTCCGCTGTAGTTTAAAAATGCTTTGGAACTCTTTCAATGTTCTCGGAATTCCGCTGAAGTTTAGCCATGCTTTGGAACTCTTCCATTGTTCTCGGAATTTCGCTGAAGTTTAAAAATGCTTTGGAACTCCTCCTTTGTTCTTGGAATTCTGCTGAAGTTTAAAAATGCTTTGGAACTCTTCCATTGTTCTGGGAATTCGGCTGAAGTTTAAAAATGCAATGGAACTCTTCCTATGTTCTGGGAGTTCTGCTGAAGTTTAAAAATGCTTTTGAACTCTTCCATTGTTCTCGGAATTCCGCTGATGTTTAAAAATGCTTTAGAACTCTTCCATTGTTCTCGGACTTCCGCTGATGTTTAACAATCCTTTGGAACTCTTCCATTATTCTCAGAATTCTGCTGAAGTTTAAAAATGCTTTAGTACTCTTCCATTGTTCTCAGAATTCCAATGAAGCTTAAAAATGCTTTGGAACTCTTCAATTTTTCTCAGAATTACGCGAAAGTTTAAAAATGCTTTGGAACTCCTCCATTGTTCTTGGAATTCTGCTCAAGTTTAAAAATGCTTTGGAACTCTTCCATTGTTCTGGGAATTCGGCTGAAGTTTAAAATTGCTTTGGAGCTCTTCCTATGTTCTGGGAGTTCTGCTGAAGTTTAAAAATGCTTTGGAACTCTTCCATTGTTCTCGGAATTCTGCTGAAGTTTAAAAATGCTTTAGAAATCTTCCCTTGCTCTCGGAATTCTGCTGAAGTTTAACAATGCTTTGGAACTCTTCCATAATTCTCAGAATTCTGCTGAAGTTTAAAAAAGCTGTGGTACTCTTCCATTGTTCTCAGAATTCCAATGAAGCTTAAAAATGCTTTGGAACTCTTCAATTTTTCTCAGAACTCCGCTAAAGTTTAAAAATGCTTTGGAACTCTTCCAATGTTCTGGGAATTAAGCTGAAGTTTAAAAATGCTTTGGAACTCTTCCTATGTTCTGGGAGTTCTGCTGAAGTTTAAAAATGCTTGGGAACTCTTCCATTGTTCTCGGAATTGCGCTGATTTTTAACAATGCTTTAGAACTCTTCCTTTGTTACCGGAATTCCGCTGATGTTTAACAATGCTTTTGAACTCTTCCATTGTTCTCGGAATTCCGCTGAAGTTTCACAATGCTTTGGAACTCTTCCATTTTTCTCGAAATTATGCTGAAGTTTAAAAATGCTTTGTGACTCTTAAATTGTTCTCGGAATTCCGCTGATGTTTAACGATGCTTTGGAACTCTTCCATTGTTCTCGGAATTCCGCTGTAGTTTAAAAATGCTTTGGAACTCTTTCATTGTTCTCGGAATTCCGCTGAAGTTTAGCCATGCTTTGGAACTCTTCCATTGTTCTCGGAATTCCGCTGAAGTTTAAAAATGCTTTGGAACTCCTCCTTTGTTCTCGGAATTCTGCTGAAGTTTAAAAATGCTTTGGAACTCTTCCATTGTTCTGGGAATTCGGCTGAAGTTTAAAAATGCAATGGAACTCTTCCTATGTTCTGGGAGTTCTGGTGAAGATTAAAAATGCTTTTGAACTCTTCCATTGTTCTCGGAATTCCGCTGATGTTTAAAAATGCTTTAGAACTCTTCCATTGTTCTCGGAATTCCGCTGATGTTTAACAATCCTTTGGAACTCTTCCATTATTCTCAGAATTCTGCTGAAGTTTAAAAATGCTTTGGAACTCCTCCATTGTTCTTGGAATTCTGCTCAAGTTTAAAAATGCTTTGGAACTCTTCCATTGTTCTGGGAATTCGGCTGAAGTTTAAAATTGCTTTGGAGCTCTTCCTATGTTCTGGGAGTTCTGCTGAAGTTTAAAAATGCTTTGGAACTCTTCCATTGTTCTCGGAATTCTGCTGATGTTTAACTATGCTTTAGAACTCTTCCATTGTTCTCGGAATTCCGATGATGTTTAACAATGCTTTGGAACTCTTTCATTGTTCTCGGAATTCCGCTGTAGTTTAAAAATACATTGGAACTCTTCCATTGTTCTCGGAATTCCGCTGAAGTTTTAGAATGCTTTGGAACTCTTCCATTTTTCTCGGAATTCTGCTGAAGTTTAGCCATGTGTTGGAACTCTTCCATTGTTCTCGGAATTCCGCTGAAGTTTAAAAATGCTTTGGAACTCTTCCATTGTTCTCGGAACTCTGCTGAAGTTTAAAAAAGATTTGGAACTATTCCATTGTTCTCAGAATTCTGCTAATATTTAACAATGCTTTGGATCTCTTCCAAAGTTCTGGGAGTTCTGCTGAAGTTTAAAAATGCTTTAGAACTCTTCCATTGTTCTCGGAATTCTGCTGATGTTTAACAATGCTTTAGAACTCTTCCATTGTTCTCGGAATTCTGATGATGTTTAACAATGCTTTTGAACTCTTCCATTGTTCTCGGAATTCCACTGTAGTTTAAAAATGCATTGGAACTCTTCCATTGTTCTCGGAATTCCGCTGAAGTTTTACAATGCTTTGGAACTCTTCCATTTTTCTCGGAATTCTGCTGAAGTTTAAAAATGCTTTGGAACTCTTCCATTGTTCTGGGAATTCGGCTGAAGTTTAAAAATGCTTTGGAACTCTTCCTAAGTTCTGGGAGTTCTGCTGAAGTTTAAAAATGCATTGGAACACTTCCATTCTTCTCAGAATTCCGCTAATGTTTAACAATGCTTGGGAACTCTTCCATTGTTCTCAGAATTTCGCTAATATTTAACAATGCTTTGGAACTCTTCCATTGTTCTCGGAATTCCGCTGATGTTTAAAAATGCTTTTGGAACTCTTCCATTGTTCTCGGAATTCCGCTAATGTTTAACAATGCTTTGGAACTCATCCATTGTTCTTGGAATTCTGTTGATGTTTAATAATGCTTTTGGAACTCTTCCATTGTGCTCGGAATTCTGCTGAAGTTTAAAAATGCTTTAGAAATCTTCCCTTGCTCTCGGAATTCTGCTGAAGTTTAACAATGCTTTGGAACTCTTCCATAATTCTCAGAATTCTGCTGATGTTTAAAAAAGCTGTGGTACTCTTCCATTGTTCTCAGAATTCCAATGAAGCTTAAAAATGCTTTGGAACTCTTCAATTTTTCTCAGAATTACGCTAAAGTTTAAAAATGCTTTGGAACTCTTCCAATGTTCTGGGAATTAAGCTGAAGTTTAAAAATGCTTTGGAACTCTTCCTATGTTCTGGGAGTTCTGCTGAAGTTTAAAAATGCTTGGGAACTCTTCCATTGTTCTCGGAATTGCGCTGATGTTTAACAATGCTTTAGAACTCTTCCATTGTTACGGGAATTCCGCTGATGTTTAACAATGCTTTTGAACTCTTCCATTGTTCTCGGAATTCCGCTGAAGTTTTACAATGCTTTGGAACTCTTCCATTTTTCTCGTAATTATGCTGAAGTTTAAAAATGCTTTGTGACTCTTAAATTGTTCTCGGAATTCCGCTGATGTTTAACAATGCTTTAGAACTCTTCCATTGTTACCGGAATTCCGCTGATGTTTAACAATGCTTTTGAACTCTTCCATTGTTCTCGGAATTCCGCTGAAGTTTTACAATGCTTTGGAACTCTTCCATTTTTCTCGTAATTATGCTGAAGTTTAAAAATGCTTTGTGACTCTTAAATTGTTCTCGTAATTCCGCTGATGTTTTACAATGCTTTGGAACTCTTCCATTGTTCTCGGAATTCCGCTGTAGTTTAAAAATGCTTTGGAACTCTTTCATTGTTCTCGGAATTCCGCTGAAGTTTAGCCATGCTTTGGAACTCTTCCATTGTTCTCGGAATTTCGCTGAAGTTTAAAAATGCTTTGGAACTCCTCCTTTGTTCTTGGAATTCTGCTGAAGTTTAAAAATGCTTTGGAACTCTTCCATTGTTCTGGGAATTCGGCTGAAGTTTAAAAATGCAATGGAACTCTTCCTATGTTCTGGGAGTTCTGCTGAAGTTTAAAAATGCTTTTGAACTCTTCCATTGTTCTCGGAATTCTGCTGATGTTTAAAAATGCTTTAGAACTCTTCCATTGTTCTCGGACTTCCGCTGATGTTTAACAATCCTTTGGAACTCTTCCATTATTCTCAGAATTCTGCTGAAGTTTAAAAATGCTTTAGTACTCTTCCATTGTTCTCAGAATTCCAATGAAGCTTAAAAATGCTTTGGAACTCTTCAATTTTTCTCAGAATTACGCGAAAGTTTAAAAATGCTTTGGAACTCCTCCATTGTTCTTGGAATTCTGCTCAAGTTTAAAAATGCTTTGGAACTCTTCCATTGTTCTGGGAATTCGGCTGAAGTTTAAAATTGCTTTGGAGCTCTTCCTATGTTCTGGGAGTTCTGCTGAAGTTTAAAAATGCTTTGGAACTCTTCCATTGTTCTCGGAATTCTGCTGAAGTTTAAAAATGCTTTAGAAATCTTCCCTTGCTCTCGGAATTCTGCTGAAGTTTAACAATGCTTTGGAACTCTTCCATAATTCTCAGAATTCTGCTGAAGTTTAAAAAAGCTGTGGTACTCTTCCATTGTTCTCAGAATTCCAATGAAGCTTAAAAATGCTTTGGAACTCTTCAATTTTTCTCAGAATTCCGCTAAAGTTTAAAAATGCTTTGGAACTCTTCCAATGTTCTGGGAATTAAGCTGAAGTTTATAAATGCTTTGGAACTCTTCCTATGTTCTGGGAGTTCTGCTGAAGTTTAAAAATGCTTGGGAACTCTTCCATTGTTCTCGGAATTGCGCTGATGTTTAACAATGCTTTAGAACTCTTCCTTTGTTACCGGAATTCCGCTGATGTTTAACAATGCTTTTGAACTCTTCCATTGTTCTCGGAATTCCGCTGAAGTTTTACAATGCTTTGGAACTCTTCCATTTTTCTCGTAATTATGCTGAAGTTTAAAAATGCTTTGTGACTCTTAAATTGTTCTCGGAATTCCGCTGATGTTTAACAATGCTTTGGAACTCATCCATTGTTCTCGGAATTCCGCTGTAGTTTAAAAATGCTTTGGAACTCTTTCATTGTTCTCGGAATTCCGCTGAAGTTTAGCCATGCTTTGGAACTCTTCCATTGTTCTCGGAATTCCGCTGAAGTTTAAAAATGCTTTGGAACTCCTCCTTTGTTCTCGGAATTCTGCTGAAGTTTAAAAATGCTTTGGAACTCTTCCATTGTTCTGGGAATTCGGCTGAAGTTTAAAAATGCAATGGAACTCTTCCTATGTTCTGGGAGTTCTGGTGAAGTTTAAAAATGCTTTTGAACTCTTCCATTGTTCTCGGAATTCCGCTGATGTTTAAAAATGCTTTAGAACTCTTCCATTGTTCTCGGAATTCCGCTGATGTTTAACAATCCTTTGGAACTCTTCCATTATTCTCAGAATTCTGCTGAAGTTTAAAAATGCTTTGGAACTCCTCCATTGTTCTTGGAATTCTGCTCAAGTTTAAAAATGCTTTGGAACTCTTCCGTTGTTCTGGGAATTCGGCTGAAGTTTAAAATTGCTTTGGAGCTCTTCCTATGTTCTGGGAGTTCTGCTGAAGTTTAAAAATGCTTTGGAACTCTTCCATTGTTCTCGGAATTCTGCTGATGTTTAACTATGCTTTAGAACTCTTCCATTGTTCTCGGAATTCCGATGATGTTTAACAATGCTTTGGAACTCTTTCATTGTTCTCGGAATTCCGCTGTAGTTTAAAAATACATTGGAACTCTTTCATTGTTCTCGGAATTCTGCTGAAGTTTTAGAATGCTTTGGAACTCTTCCATTTTTCTCGGAATTCTGCTGAAGTTTAGCCATGTGTTGGAACGCTTCCATTGTTCTCGGAATTCCGCTGAAGTTTAAAAATGCTTTGGAACTCTTCCATTGTTCTCGGAACTCTGCTGAAGTTTAAAAAAGATTTTGAACTATTCCATTGTTCTCAGAATTCCGCTAATATTTAACAATGCTTTGGAACTCTTCCAAAGTTCTGGGAGTTCTGCTGAAGTTTAAAAATGCTTTAGAACTCTTCCATTGTTCTCGGAATTCTGCTGATGTTTAACAATGCTTTAGAACTCTTCCACTGTTCTCGGAATTCTGATGATGTTTAACAATGCTTTTGAACTCTTCCATTGTTCTCGGAATTCCACTGTAGTTTAAAAATGCATTGGAACTCTTCCATTGTTCTCGGAATTCCGCTGATGTTTAACAATGCTTTAGAACTCTTCCATTGTTCTCGGAATTCTGATGATGTTTAACAATGCTTTTGAACTCTTCCATTCTTCTCGGAATTCCACTGTAGTTTAAAAATGCTTTGGAACTCTTCCATTGTTCTGGGAATTCGGCTGAAGTTTAAAAATGCTTTGGAACTCTTCCTAAGTTCTGGGAGTTCTGCTGAAGTTTAAAAATGCATTGGAACACTTCCATTCTTCTCAGAATTCCGCTAATGTTTAACAATGCTTGGGAACTCTTCCATTGTTCTCAGAATTCCGCTTATATTTAACAATGCTTTGGAACTCTTCCATTGTTCTCGGAATTCCGCTGATGTTTAATAATGCTTTTGGAACTCTTCCATTGTTCTCGGAATTCCGCTAATGTTTAACAATGCTTTGGAACTCATCCATTGTTCTTGGAATTCTGTTGATGTTTAATAATGCTTTTGGAACTCTTCCATTGTGCTCGGAATTCTGCTGAAGTTTAAAAATGCTTTAGAAATCTTCCCTTGCTCTCGGAATTCTGCTGAAGTTTAACAATGCTTTGGAACTCTTCCATAATTCTCAGAATTCTGCTGATGTTTAAAAAAGCTGTGGTACTCTTCCATTGTTCTCAGAATTCCAATGAAGCTTAAAAATGCTTTGGAACTCTTCAATTTTTCTCAGAATTCCGCTAAAGTTTAAAAATGCTTTGGAACTCTTCCAATGTTCTGGGAATTAAGCTGAAGTTTAAAAATGCTTTGGAACTCTTCCTATGTTCTGGGAGTTCTGCTGAAGTTTAAAAATGCTTGGGAACTCTTCCATTGTTCTCGGAATTGCGCTGATGTTTAACAATGCTTTTGAACTCTTCCATTGTTCTCGGAATTCCACTGAAGTTTTACAATGCTTTGGAACTCTTCCATTTTTCTCGTAATTATGCTGAAGTTTAAAAATGCTTTGTGACTCTTAAATTGTTCTCGGAATTCCGCTGATGTTTAACAATGCTTTGGAACTCTTCCATTGTTCTCGGAATTCCGCTGTAGTTTAAAAATGCTTTGGAACTCTTTCATTGTTCTCGGAATTCCGCTGAAGTTTAGCCATGCTTTGGAACTCTTCCATTGTTCTCGGAATTCCGCTGAAGTTTAAAAATGATTTGGAACTCCTCCTTTGTTCTCGGAATTCTGCTGAAGTTTAAAAATGCTTTGGAACTCTTCCATTGTTCTGGGAATTCGGCTGAAGTTTAAAAATGCAATGGAACTCTTCCTATGTTCTGGGAGTTCTGGTGAAGTTTAAAAATGCTTTTGAACTCTTCCATTGTTCTCGGAATTCCGCTGATGTTTAAAAATGCTTTAGAACTCTTCCATTGTTCTCGGAATTCCGCTGATGTTTAACAATCCTTTGGAACTCTTCCATTATTCTCAGAATTCTGCTGAAGTTTAAAAATGCTTTGGAACTCCTCCATTGTTCTTGGAATTCTGCTCAAGTTTAAAAATGCTTTGGAACCCTTCCATTGTTCTGGGAATTTGGCTGAAGTTTAAAATTGCTTTGGAGCTCTTCCTATGTTCTGGGAGTTCTGCTGAAGTTTAAAAATGCTTTGGAACTCTTCCATTGTTCTCGGAATTCTGCTGATGTTTAACTATGCTTTAGAACTCTTCCATTGTTCTCGGAATTCCGCTGTAGTTTAAAAATACATTGGAACTCTTCCATTGTTCTCGGAATTCCGCTGAAGTTTTAGAATGCTTTGGAACTCTTCCATTTTTCTCGGAATTCTGCTGAAGTTTAGCCATGTGTTGGAACTCTTCCATTGTTCTCGGAATTCCGCTGAAGTTTAAAAATGCTTTGGAACTCTTCCATTGTTCTCGGAACTCTGCTGAAGTTTAAAAAAGATTTGGAACTATTCCATTGTTCTCAGAATTCCGCTAATATTTAACAATGCTTTGGAACTCTTCCAAAGTTCTGGGAGTTCTGCTGAAGTTTAAAAATGCTTTAGAACTCTTCCATTGTTCTCGGAATTCTGCTGATGTTTAACAATGCTTTAGAACTCTTCCATTGTTCTCGGAATTCTGATGATGTTTAACAATGCTTTTGAACTCTTCCATTGTTCTCGGAATTCCACTGTAGTTTAAAAATGCATTGGAACTCTTCCATTGTTCTCAGAATTCCGCTGAAGTTTTACAATGCTTTGGAACTCTTCCATTTTTCTAGGAATTCTGCTGAAGTTTAAAAATGCTTTGGAACTCTTCCATTGTTCTGGAAATTCGGCTGAAGTTTAAAAATGCTTTGGAACTCTTCCTAAGTTCTGGGAGTTCTGCTGAAGTTTAAAAATGCATTGGAACACTTCCATTCTTCTCAGAATTCCGCTAATGTTTAACAATGCTTGGGAACTCTTCCATTGTTCTCAGAATTCCGCTAATATTTAACAATGCTTTGGAACTCTTCCATTGTTCTCGGAATTCCGCTGATGTTTAATAATGCTTTTGGAACTCTTCCATTGTTCTCGGAATTCCGCTAATGTTTAACAATGCTTTGGAACTCATCCATTGTTCTTGGAATTCTGTTGATGTTTAATAATGCTTTTGGAACTCTTCCATTGTGCTCGGAATTCTGCTGAAGTTTAAAAATGCTTTAGAAATCTTCCCTTGCTCTCGGAATTCTGCTGAAGTTTAACAATGCTTTGGAACTCTTCCATAATTTTCAGAATTCTGCTGATGTTTAAAAAAGCTGTGGTACTCTTCCATTGTTCTCAGAATTCCAATGAAGCTTAAAAATGCTTTGGAACTCTTCAATTTTTCTCAGAATTCCGCTAAAGTTTAAAAATGCTTTGGAACTCTTCCAATGTTCTGGGAATTAAGCTGAAGTTTAAAAATGCTTTGTGACTCTTAAATTGTTCTCGGAATTCCGCTGATGTTTAACAATGCTTTGGAACTCTTCCATTGTTCTCGGAATTCCGCTGTAGTTTAAAAATGCTTTGGAACTCTTTCATTGTTCTCGGAATTCCGCTGAAGTTTAGCCATGCTTTGGAACTCTTCCATTGTTCTCGGAATTCCGCTGAAGTTTAAAAATGCTTTGAAACTCCTCCTTTGTTCTCGGAATTCTGCTGAAGTTTAAAAATGCTTTGGAACTCTTCCATTGTTCTCGGAATTCTGCTGAAGTTTAAAAATGCTTTGGAACTCTTCCATTGTTCTGGGAATTCTGCTGAAGTTTAAAAATGCTTTGGAACTCTTCCATTGTTCTGGGAATTCGGCTGAAGTTTAAAAATGCAATGGAACTCTTCCTATGTTCTGGGAGTTCTGCTGAAGTTTAAAAATGCTTTTGAACTCTTCCATTGTTCTCGGAATTCCGCTGATGTTTAAAAATGCTTTAGAACTCTTCCATTGTTCTCGGAATTCCGCTGACGTTTAACAATCCTTTTGAACTCTTCCATTATTCTCAGAATTCTGCTGAAGTTTAAAAATGCTTTAGTACTCTTCCATTGTTCTCAGAATTCCAATGAAGCTTAAAAATGCTTTGGAACTCTTCAATTTTTCTCAGAATTACGCGAAAGTTTAAAAATGCTTTGGAACTCCTCCATTGTTCTTGGAATTCTGCTCAAGTTTAAAAATGCTTTGGAACTCTTCCATTGTTCTGGGAATTCGGCTGAAGTTTAAAATTGCTTTGGAGCTCTTCCTATGTTCTGGGAGTTCTGCTGAAGTTTAAAAATGCTTTGGAACTCTTCCATTGTTCTCGGAATTCTGCTGATGTTTAACAATGCTTTAGAACTCTTCCATTGTTCTCGGAATTCCGATGATGTCTATCAATGCTTTGGAACTCTTCCATTGTTCTCGGAATTCCGCAGTAGTTTAAAAATTCATTGGAACTCTTCCATTGTTCTCGGAATTCCGCTGAAGTTTTACAATGCTTTGGAACTCTTCCATTTTTCTCGGAACTCTGCTGAAGTTTAAAAATGCTTTGGAACTCTTCCATTGTTCTCGGAATTCCGCTGAAGTTTTACAATGCTTTGGAACTCTTCCATTTTTCTCGTAATTATGCTGAAGTTTAAAAATGCTTTGTGACTCTTAAATTGTTCTCGGAATTCCGCTGATGTTTAACAATGCTTTGGAACTCTTCCATTGTTCTCGGAATTCCGCTGTAGTTTAAAAATGCTTTGGAACTCTTTCATTGTTCTCGGAATTCCGCTGAAGTTTAGCCATGCTTTGGAACTCTTCCATTGTTCTCGGAATTCCGCTGAAGTTTAAAAATGCTTTGGAACTCCTCCTTTGTTCTTGGAATTCTGCTGAAGTTTAAAAATGCTTTGGAACTCTTCCATTGTTCTGGGAATTCGGCTGAAGTTTAAAAATGCAATGGAACTCTTCCTATGTTCTGGGAGTTCTGCTGAAGTTTAAAAATGCTTTTGAACTCTTCCATTGTTCTCGGAATTCCGCTGATGTTTAAAAATGCTTTAGAACTCTTCCATTGTTCTCGGAATTCCGCTGACGTTTAACAATCCTTTTGAACTCTTCCATTATTCTCAGAATTCTGCTGAAGTTTAAAAATGCTTTAGTACTCTTCCATTGTTCTCAGAATTCCAATGAAGCTTAAAAATGCTTTGGAACTCTTCAATTTTTCTCAGAATTACGCGAAAGTTTAAAAATGCTTTGGAACTCCTCCATTGTTCTTGGAATTCTGCTCAAGTTTAAAAATGCTTTGGAACTCTTCCATTGTTCTGGGAATTCGGCTGAAGTTTAAAATTGCTTTGGACCTCTTCCTATGTTCTGGGAGTTCTGCTGAAGTTTAAAAATGCTTTGGAACTCTTCCATTGTTCTCGGAATTCTGCTGATGTTTAACAATGCTTTAGAACTCTTCCATTGTTCTCGGAATTCCGATGATGTCTATCAATGCTTTGGAACTCTTCCATTGTTCTCGGAATTCCGCAGTAGTTTAAAAATGCATTGGAACTCTTCCATTGTTCTCGGAATTCCGCTGAAGTTTTACAATGCTTTGGAACTCTTCCATTTTTCTCGGAACTCTGCTGAAGTTTAAAAATGCTTTGGAACTCTTCCATTGTTCTCGGAATTCCGCTGAAGTTTTACAATGCTTTGGAACTCTTCCATTTTTCTCGTAATTATGCTGAAGTTTAAAAATGCTTTGTGACTCTTAAATTGTTCTCGGAATTCTGCTGATGTTTAACAATGCTTTGGAACTCTTCCATTGTTCTCGGAATTCCGCTGTAGTTTAAAAATGCTTTGGAACTCTTTCATTGTTCTCGGAATTCCGCTGAAGTTTAGCCATGCTTTGGAACTCTTCCATTGTTCTCGGAATTCCGCTGAAGTTTAAAAATGCTTTGGAACTCCTCCTTTGTTCTTGGAATTCTGCTGAAGTTTAAAAATGCTTTGGAACTCTTCCATTGTTCTGGGAATTCGGCTGAAGTTTAAAAATGCAATGGAACTCTTCCTATGTTCTGGGAGTTCTGCTGAAGTTTAAAAATGCTTTTGAACTCTTCCATTGTTCTCGGAATTCCGCTGATGTTTAAAAATGCTTTAGAACTCTTCCATTGTTCTCGGAATTCCGCTGATGTTTAACAATCCTTTGGAACTCTTCCATTATTCTCAGAATTCTGCTGAAGTTTAAAAATGCTTTAGTACTCTTCCATTGTTCTCAGAATTCCAATGAAGCTTAAAAATGCTTTGGAACTCTTCAATTTTTCTCAGAATTTCGCGAAAGTTTAAAAATGCTTTGGAACTCCTCCATTGTTCTTGGAATTCTGCTCAAGTTTAAAAATGCTTTGGAACTCTTCCATTGTTCTGGGAATTCGGCTGAAGTTTAAAATTGCTTTGGAGCTCTTCCTATGTTCTGGGAGTTCTGCTGAAGTTTAAAAATGCTTTGGAACTCTTCCATTGTTCTCGGAATTCTGCTGAAGTTTAAAAATGCTTTAGAAATCTTCCCTTGCTCTCGGAATTCTGCTGAAGTTTACCAATGCTTTGGAACTCTTCCATAATTCTCAGAATTCTGCTGAAGTTTAAAAAAGCTGTGGTACTCTTCCATTGTTCTCAGAATTCCAATGAAGCTTAAAAATGCTTTGGAACTCTTCAATTTTTCTCAGAACTCCGCTAAAGTTTAAAAATGCTTTGGAACTCTTCCAATGTTCTGGGAATTAAGCTGAAGTTTAAAAATGCTTTGGAATTCTTCCTATGTTCTGGGAGTTCTGCTGAAGTTTAAAAATGCTTGGGAACTCTTCCATTGTTCTCGGAATTGCGCTGATGTTTAACAATGCTTTAGAACTCTTCCTTTGTTACCGGAATTCCGCTGATGTTTAACAATGCTTTTGAACTCTTCCATGGTTCTCGGAATTCCGCTGAAGTTTCACAATGCTTTGGAACTCTTCCATTTTTCTCGTAATTATGCTGAAGTTTAAAAATGCTTTGTGACTCTTAAATTGTTCTCGGAATTCCGCTGATGTTTAACAATGCTTTGGAACTCTTCCATTGTTCTCGGAATTCCGCTGTAGTTTAAAAATGCTTTGGAACTCTTTCATTGTTCTCGGAATTCCGCTGAAGTTTAGCCATGCTTTGGAACTCTTCCATTGTTCTCGGAATTCCGCTGAAGTTTAAAAATGCTTTGGAACTCCTCCTTTGTTCTCGGAATTCTGCTGAAGTTTAAAAATGCTTTGGAACTCTTCCATTGTTCTGGGAATTCGGCTGAAGTTTAAAAATGCAATGGAACTCTTCCTATGTTCTGGGAGTTCTGGTGAAGTTTAAAAATGCTTTTGAACTCTTCCATTGTTCTCGGAATTCCGCTGATGTTTAAAAATGCTTTAGAACTCTTCCATTGTTCTCGGAATTCCGCTGATGTTTAACAATCCTTTGGAACTCTTCCATTATTCTCAGAATTCTGCTGAAGTTTAAAAATGCTTTGGAACTCCTCCATTGTTCTTGGAATTCTGCTCAAGTTTAAAAATGCTTTGGAACTCTTCCAAAGTTCTGGGAGTTCTGCTGAAGTTTAAAAATGCTTTAGAACTCTTCCATTGTTCTCGGAATTCTGCTGATGTTTAACAATGCTTTAGAACTCTTCCACTGTTCTCGGAATTCTGATGATGTTTAACAATGCTTTTGAACTCTTCCATTGTTCTCGGAATTCCACTGTAGTTTAAAAATGCATTGGAACTCTTCCATTGTTCTCGGAATTCCGCTGATGTTTAACAATGCTTTAGAACTCTTCCATTGTTCTCGGAATTCTGATGATGTTTAACAATGCTTTTGAACTCTTCCATTCTTCTCGGAATTCCACTGTAGTTTAAAAATGCTTTGGAACTCTTCCATTGTTCTGGGAATTCGGCTGAAGTTTAAAAATGCTTTGGAACTCTTCCTAAGTTCTGGGAGTTCTGCTGAAGTTTAAAAATGCATTGGAACACTTCCATTCTTCTCAGAATTCCGCTAATGTTTAACAATGCTTGGGAACTCTTCCATTGTTCTCAGAATTCCGCTTATATTTAACAATGCTTTGGAACTCTTCCATTGTTCTCGGAATTCCGCTGATGTTTAATAATGCTTTTGGAACTCTTCCATTGTTCTCGGAATTCCGCTAATGTTTAACAATGCTTTGGAACTCATCCATTGTTCTTGGAATTCTGTTGATGTTTAATAATGCTTTTGGAACTCTTCCATTGTGCTCGGAATTCTGCTGAAGTTTAAAAATGCTTTAGAAATCTTCCCTTGCTCTCGGAATTCTGCTGAAGTTTAACAATGCTTTGGAACTCTTCCATAATTCTCAGAATTCTGCTGATGTTTAAAAAAGCTGTGGTACTCTTCCATTGTTCTCAGAATTCCAATGAAGCTTAAAAATGCTTTGGAACTCTTCAATTTTTCTCAGAATTCCGCTAAAGTTTAAAAATGCTTTGGAACTCTTCCAATGTTCTGGGAATTAAGCTGAAGTTTAAAAATGCTTTGGAACTCTTCCTATGTTCTGGGAGTTCTGCTGAAGTTTAAAAATGCTTGGGAACTCTTCCATTGTTCTCGGAATTGCGCTGATATTTAACAATGCTTTTGAACTCTTCCATTGTTCTCGGAATTCCACTGAAGTTTTACAATGCTTTGGAACTCTTCCATTTTTCTCGTAATTATGCTGAAGTTTAAAAATGCTTTGTGACTCTTAAATTGTTCTCGGAATTCCGCTGATGTTTAACAATGCTTTGGAACTCTTCCATTGTTCTCGGAATTCCGCTGTAGTTTAAAAATGCTTTGGAACTCTTGCATTGTTCTCGGAATTCCGCTGAAGTTTAGCCATGCTTTGGAACTCTTCCATTGTTCTCGGAATTCCGCTGAAGTTTAAAAATGATTTGGAACTCCTCCTTTGTTCTCGGAATTCTGCTGAAGTTTAAAAATGCTTTGGAACTCTTCCATTGTTCTGGGAATTCGGCTGAAGTTTAAAAATGCAATGGAACTCTTCCTATGTTCTGGGAGTTCTGGTGAAGTTTAAAAATGCTTTTGAACTCTTCCATTGTTCTCGGAATTCCGCTGATGTTTAAAAATGCTTTAGAACTCTTCCATTGTTCTCGGAATTCCGCTGATGTTTAACAATCCTTTGGAACTCTTCCATTATTCTCAGAATTCTGCTGAAGTTTAAAAATGCTTTGGAACTCCTCCATTGTTCTTGGAATTCTGCTCAAGTTTAAAAATGCTTTGGAACTCTTCCATTGTTCTGGGAATTTGGCTGAAGTTTAAAATTGCTTTGGAGCTCTTCCTATGTTCTGGGAGTTCTGCTGAAGTTTAAAAATGCTTTGGAACTCTTCCATTGTTCTCGGAATTCTGCTGATGTTTAACTATGCTTTAGAACTCTTCCATTGTTCTCGGAATTCCGATGATGTTTAACAATGCTTTGGAACTCTTTCATTGTTCTCGGAATTCCGCTGTAGTTTAAAAATACATTGGAACTCTTCCATTGTTCTCGGAATTCCGCTGAAGTTTTAGAATGCTTTGGAACTCTTCCATTTTTCTCGGAATTCTGCTGAAGTTTAGCCATGTGTTGGAACTCTTCCATTGTTCTCGGAATTCCGCTGAAGTTTAAAAATGCTTTGGAACTCTTCCATTGTTCTCGGAACTCTGCTGAAGTTTAAAAAAGATTTGGAACTATTCCATTGTTCTCAGAATTCCGCTAATATTTAACAATGCTTTGGAACTCTTCCAAAGTTCTGGGAGTTCTGCTGAAGTTTAAAAATGCTTTAGAACTCTTCCATTGTTCTCGGAATTCTGCTGATGTTTAACAATGCTTTAGAACTCTTCCATTGTTCTCGGAATTCTGATGATGTTTAACAATGCTTTTGAACTCTTCCATTGTTCTCGGAATTCCACTGTAGTTTAAAAATGCATTGGAACTCTTCCATTGTTCTCAGAATTCCGCTGAAGTTTTACAATGCTTTGGAACTCTTCCATTTTTCTAGGAATTCTGCTGAAGTTTAAAAATGCTTTGGAACTCTTCCATTGTTCTGGAAATTCGGCTGAAGTTTAAAAATGCTTTGGAACTCTTCCTAAGTTCTGGGAGTTCTGCTGAAGTTTAAAAATGCATTGGAACACTTCCATTCTTCTCAGAATTCCGCTAATGTTTAACAATGCTTGGGAACTCTTCCATTGTTCTCAGAATTCCGCTAATATTTAACAATGCTTTGGAACTCTTCCATTGTTCTCGGAATTCCGCTGATGTTTAATAATGCTTTTGGAACTCTTCCATTGTTCTCGGAATTCCGCTAATGTTTAACAATGCTTTGGAACTCATCCATTGTTCTTGGAATTCTGTTGATGTTTAATAATGCTTTTGGAACTCTTCCATTGTGCTCGGAATTCTGCTGAAGTTTAAAAATGCTTTAGAAATCTTCCCTTGCTCTCGGAATTCTGCTGAAGTTTAACAATGCTTTGGAACTCTTCCATAATTCTCAGAATTCTGCTGATGTTTAAAAAAGCTGTGGTACTCTTCCATTGTTCTCAGAATTCCAATGAAGCTTAAAAATGCTTTGGAACTCTTCAATTTTTCTCAGAATTCCGCTAAAGTTTAAAAATGCTTTGGAACTCTTCCAATGTTCTGGGAATTAAGCTGAAGTTTAAAAATGCTTTGTGACTCTTAAATTGTTCTCGGAATTCCGCTGATGTTTAACAATGCTTTGGAACTCTTCCATTGTTCTCGGAATTCCGCTGTAGTTTAAAAATGCTTTGGAACTCTTTCATTGTTCTCGGAATTCCGCTGAAGTTTAGCCATGCTTTGGAACTCTTCCATTGTTCTCGGAATTCCGCTGAAGTTTAAAAATGCTTTGAAACTCCTCCTTTGTTCTCGGAATTCTGCTGAAGTTTAAAAATGCTTTGGAACTCTTCCATTGTTCTCGGAATTCTGCTGAAGTTTAAAAATGCTTTGGAACTCTTCCATTGTTCTGGGAATTCTGCTGAAGTTTAAAAATGCTTTGGAACTCTTCCATTGTTCTGGGAATTCGGCTGAAGTTTAAAAATGCAATGGAACTCTTCCTATGTTCTGGGAGTTCTGCTGAAGTTTAAAAATGCTTTTGAACTCTTCCATTGTTCTCGGAATTCCGCTGATGTTTAAAAATGCTTTAGAACTCTTCCATTGTTCTCGGAATTCCGCTGACGTTTAACAATCCTTTTGAACTCTTCCATTATTCTCAGAATTCTGCTGAAGTTTAAAAATGCTTTAGTACTCTTCCATTGTTCTCAGAATTCCAATGAAGCTTAAAAATGCTTTGGAACTCTTCAATTTTTCTCAGAATTACGCGAAAGTTTAAAAATGCTTTGGAACTCCTCCATTGTTCTTGGAATTCTGCTCAAGTTTAAAAATGATTTGGAACTCTTCCATTGTTCTGGGAATTCGGCTGAAGTTTAAAATTGCTTTGGAGCTCTTCCTATGTTCTGGGAGTTCTGCTGAAGTTTAAAAATGCTTTGGAACTCTTCCATTGTTCTCGGAATTCTGCTGATGTTTAATAATGCTTTTGGAACTCTTCCATTGTGCTCGGAATTCTGCTGAAGTTTAAAAATGCTTTAGAAATCTTCCCTTGCTCTCGGAATTCTGCTGAAGTTTAACAATGCTTTGGAACTCTTCCATAATTCTCAGAATTCTGCTGATGTTTAAAAAAGCTGTGGTACTCTTCCATTGTTCTCAGAATTCCAATGAAGCTTAAAAATGCTTTGGAACTCTTCAATTTTTCTCAGAATTCCGCTAAAGTTTAAAAATGCTTTGGAACTCTTCCAATGTTCTGGGAATTAAGCTGAAGTTTAAAAATGCTTTGTGACTCTTAAATTGTTCTCGGAATTCCGCTGATGTTTAACAATGCTTTGGAACTCTTCCATTGTTCTCGGAATTCCGCTGTAGTTTAAAAATGCTTTGGAACTCTTTCATTGTTCTCGGAATTCCGCTGAAGTTTAGCCATGCTTTGGAACTCTTCCATTGTTCTCGGAATTCCGCTGAAGTTTAAAAATGCTTTGAAACTCCTCCTTTGTTCTCGGAATTCTGCTGAAGTTTAAAAATGCTTTGGAACTCTTCCATTGTTCTCGGAATTCTGCTGAAGTTTAAAAATGCTTTGGAACTCTTCCATTGTTCTGGGAATTCTGCTGAAGTTTAAAAATGCTTTGGAACTCTTCCATTGTTCTGGGAATTCGGCTGAAGTTTAAAAATGCAATGGAACTCTTCCTATGTTCTGGGAGTTCTGCTGAAGTTTAAAAATGCTTTTGAACTCTTCCATTGTTCTCGGAATTCCGCTGATGTTTAAAAATGCTTTAGAACTCTTCCATTGTTCTCGGAATTCCGCTGACGTTTAACAATCCTTTTGAACTCTTCCATTATTCTCAGAATTCTGCTGAAGTTTAAAAATGCTTTAGTACTCTTCCATTGTTCTCAGAATTCCAATGAAGCTTAAAAATGCTTTGGAACTCTTCAATTTTTCTCAGAATTACGCGAAAGTTTAAAAATGCTTTGGAACTCCTCCATTGTTCTTGGAATTCTGCTCAAGTTTAAAAATGCTTTGGAACTCTTCCATTGTTCTGGGAATTCGGCTGAAGTTTAAAATTGCTTTGGAGCTCTTCCTATGTTCTGGGAGTTCTGCTGAAGTTTAAAAATGCTTTGGAACTCTTCCATTGTTCTCGGAATTCTGCTGATGTTTAACAATGCTTTAGAACTCTTCCATTGTTCTCGGAATTCCGATGATGTCTATCAATGCTTTGGAACTCTTCCATTGTTCTCGGAATTCCGCAGTAGTTTAAAAATGCATTGGAACTCTTCCATTGTTCTCGGAATTCCGCTGAAGTTTTACAATGCTTTGGAACTCTTCCATTTTTCTCGGAACTCTGCTGAAGTTTAAAAATGCTTTGGAACTCTTCCATTGTTCTCAGAATTCCGCTGAAGTTTTACAATGCTTTGGAACTCTTCCATTTTTCTCGTAATTATGCTGAAGTTTAAAAATGCTTTGTGACTCTTAAATTGTTCTCGGAATTCCGCTGATGTTTAACAATGCTTTGGAACTCTTCCATTGTTCTCGGAATTCCGCTGTAGTTTAAAAATGCTTTGGAACTCTTTCATTGTTCTCGGAATTCCGCTGAAGTTTAGCCATGCTTTGGAACTCTTCCATTGTTCTCGGAATTCCGCTGAAGTTTAAAAATGCTTTGGAACTCCTCCTTTGTTCTTGGAATTCTGCTGAAGTTTAAAAATGCTTTGGAACTCTTCCATTGTTCTGGGAATTCGGCTGAAGTTTAAAAATGCAATGGAACTCTTCCTATGTTCTGGGAGTTCTGCTGAAGTTTAAAAATGCTTTTGAACTCTTCCATTGTTCTCGGAATTCCGCTGATGTTTAAAAATGCTTTAGAACTCTTCCATTGTTCTCGGAATTCCGCTGACGTTTAACAATCCTTTTGAACTCTTCCATTATTCTCAGAATTCTGCTGAAGTTTAAAAATGCTTTAGTACTCTTCCATTGTTCTCAGAATTCCAATGAAGCTTAAAAATGCTTTGGAACTCTTCAATTTTTCTCAGAATTACGCGAAAGTTTAAAAATGCTTTGGAACTCCTCCATTGTTCTTGGAATTCTGCTCAAGTTTAAAAATGCTTTGGAACTCTTCCATTGTTCTGGGAATTCGGCTGAAGTTTAAAATTGCTTTGGACCTCTTCCTATGTTCTGGGAGTTCTGCTGAAGTTTAAAAATGCTTTGGAACTCTTCCATTGTTCTCGGAATTCTGCTGATGTTTAACAATGCTTTAGAACTCTTCCATTGTTCTCGGAATTCCGATGATGTCTATCAATGCTTTGGAACTCTTCCATTGTTCTCGGAATTCCGCAGTAGTTTAAAAATGCATTGGAACTCTTCCATTGTTCTCGGAATTCCGCTGAAGTTTTACAATGCTTTGGAACTCTTCCATTTTTCTCGGAACTCTGCTGAAGTTTAAAAATGCTTTGGAACTCTTCCATTGTTCTCGGAATTCCGCTGAAGTTTTACAATGCTTTGGAACTCTTCCATTTTTCTCGTAATTATGCTGAAGTTTAAAAATGCTTTGTGACTCTTAAATTGTTCTCGGAATTCCGCTGATGTTTAACAATGCTTTGGAACTCTTCCATTGTTCTCGGAATTCCGCTGTAGTTTAAAAATGCTTTGGAACTCTTTCATTGTTCTCGGAATTCCGCTGAAGTTTAGCCATGCTTTGGAACTCTTCCATTGTTCTCGGAATTCCGCTGAAGTTTAAAAATGCTTTGGAACTCCTCCTTTGTTCTTGGAATTCTGCTGAAGTTTAAAAATGCTTTGGAACTCTTCCATTGTTCTGGAAATTCGGCTGAAGTTTAAAAATGCAATGGAACTCTTCCTATGTTCTGGGAGTTCTGCTGAAGTTTAAAAATGCTTTTGAACTCTTCCATTGTTCTGGGAATTCCGCTGATGTTTAAAAATGCTTTAGAACTCTTCCATTGTTCTCGGAATTCCGCTGATGTTTAACAATCCTTTGGAACTCTTCCATTATTCTCAGAATTCTGCTGAAGTTTAAAAATGCTTTAGTACTCTTCCATTGTTCTCAGAATTCCAATGAAGCTTAAAAATGCTTTGGAACTCTTCAATTTTTCTCAGAATTTCGCGAAAGTTTAAAAATGCTTTGGAACTCCTCCATTGTTCTTGGAATTCTGCTCAAGTTTAAAAATGCTTTGGAACTCTTCCATTGTTCTGGGAATTCGGCTGAAGTTTAAAATTGCTTTGGAGCTCTTCCTATGTTCTGGGAGTTCTGCTGAAGTTTAAAAATGCTTTGGAACTCTTCCATTGTTCTCGGAATTCTGCTGAAGTTTAAAAATGCTTTAGAAATCTTCCCTTGCTCTCGGAATTCTGCTGAAGTGTAACAATGCTTTGGAACTCTTCCATAATTCTCAGAATTCTGCTGAAGTTTAAAAAAGCTGTGGTACTCTTCCATTGTTCTCAGAATTCCAATGAAGCTTAAAAATGCTTTGGAACTCTTCAATTTTTCTCAGAACTCCGCTAAAGTTTAAAAATGCTTTGGAACTCTTCCAATGTTCTGGGAATTAAGCTGAAGTTTAAAAATGCTTTGGAACTCTTCCTATGTTCTGGGAGTTCTGCTGAAGTTTAAAAATGCTTGGGAACTCTTCCATTGTTCTCGGAATTGCGCTGATGTTTAACAATGCTTTAGAACTCTTCCTTTGTTACCGGAATTCCGCTGATGTTTAACAATGCTTTTGAACTCTTCCATGGTTCTCGGAATTCCGCTGAAGTTTCACAATGCTTTGGAACTCTTCCATTTTTCTCGTAATTATGCTGAAGTTTAAAAATGCTTTGTGACTCTTAAATTGTTCTCGGAATTCCGCTGATGTTTAACAATGCTTTGGAACTCTTCCATTGTTCTCGGAATTCCGCTGTAGTTTAAAAATGCTTTGGAACTCTTTCATTGTTCTCGGAATTCCGCTGAAGTTTAGCCATGCTTTGGAACTCTTCCATTGTTCTCGGAATTCCGCTGAAGTTTAAAAATGCTTTGGAACTCCTCCTTTGTTCTCGGAATTCTGCTGAAGTTTAAAAATGCTTTGGAACTCTTCCATTGTTCTGGGAATTCGGCTGAAGTTTAAAAATGCAATGGAACTCTTCCTATGTTCTGGGAGTTCTGGTGAAGTTTAAAAATGCTTTTGAACTCTTCCATTGTTCTCGGAATTCCGCTGATGTTTAAAAATGCTTTAGAACTCTTCCATTGTTCTCGGAATTCCGCTGATGTTTAACAATCCTTTGGAACTCTTCCATTATTCTCAGAATTCTGCTGAAGTTTAAAAATGCTTTGGAACTCCTCCATTGTTCTTGGAATTCTGCTCAAGTTTAAAAATGCTTTGGAACTCTTCCATTGTTCTGGGAATTCGGCTGAAGTTTAAAATTGCTTTGGAGCTCTTCCTATGTTCTGGGAGTTCTGCTGAAGTTTAAAAATGCTTTGGAACTCTTCCATTGTTCTCGGAATTCTGCTGATGTTTAACTATGCTTTAGAACTCTTCCATTGTTCTCGGAATTCCGATGATGTTTAACAATGCTTTGGAACTCTTTCATTGTTCTCGGAATTCCGCTGTAGTTTAAAAATACATTGGAACTCTTCCATTGTTCTCGGAATTCCGCTGAAGTTTTAGAATGCTTTGGAACTCTTCCATTTTTCTCGGAATTCTGCTGAAGTTTAGCCATGTGTTGGAACTCTTCCATTGTTCTCGGAATTCCGCTGAAGTTTAAAAATGCTTTGGAACTCTTCCATTGTTCTCGGAACTCTGCTGAAGTTTAAAAAAGATTTGGAACTATTCCATTGTTCTCAGAATTCCGCTAATATTTAACAATGCTTTTGATCTCTTCCAAAGTTCTGGGAGTTCTGCTGAAGTTTAAAAATGCTTTAGAACTCTTCCATTGTTCTCGGAATTCTGCTGATGTTTAACAATGCTTTAGAACTCTTCCATTGTTCTCGGAATTCTGATGATGTTTAACAATGCTTTTGAACTCTTCCATTGTTCTCGGAATTCCACTGTAGTTTAAAAATGCATTGGAACTCTTCCATTGTTCTCGGAATTCCGCTGAAGTTTTACAATGCTTTGGAACTCTTCCATTTTTCTCGGAATTCTGCTGAAGTTTAAAAATGCTTTGGAACTCTTCCATTGTTCTGGGAATTCGGCTGAAGTTTAAAAATGCTTTGGAACTCTTCCTAAGTTCTGGGAGTTCTGCTGAAGTTTAAAAATGCATTGGAACACTTCCATTCTTCTCAGAATTCCGCTAATGTTTAACAATGCTTGGGAACTCTTCCATTGTTCTCAGAATTCCGCTAATATTTAACAATGCTTTGGAACTCTTCCATTGTTCTCGGAATTCCGCTGATGTTTAATAATGCTTTTGGAACTCTTCCATTGTTCTCGGAATTCCGCTAATGTTTAACAATGCTTTGGAACTCATCCATTGTTCTTGGAATTCTGTTGATGTTTAATAATGCTTTTGGAACTCTTCCATTGTGCTCGGAATTCTGCTGAAGTTTAGAAATGCTTTAGAAATCTTCCCTTGCTCTCGGAATTCTGCTGAAGTTTAACATTGCTTTGGAACTCTTCCATAATTCTCAGAATTCTGCTGATGTTTAAAAAAGCTGTGGTACTCTTCCATTGTTCTCAGAATTCCAATGAAGCTTAAAAATGCTTTGGAACTCTTCAATTTTTCTCAGAATTACGCTAAAGTTTAAAAATGCTTTGGAACTCTTCCAATGTTCTGGGAATTAAGCTGAAGTTTAAAAATGCTTTGGAACTCTTCCTATGTTCTGGGAGTTCTGCTGAAGTTTAAAAATGCTTGGGAACTCTTCCATTGTTCTCGGAATTGCGCTGATGTTTAACAATGCTTTAGAACTCTTCCATTGTTACGGGAATTCCGCTGATGTTTAACAATGCTTTTGAACTCTTCCATTGTTCTCGGAATTCCGCTGAAGTTTTACAATGCTTTGGAACTCTTCCATTTTTCTCGTAATTATGCTGAAGTTTAAAAATGCTTTGTGACTCTTAAATTGTTCTCGGAATTCCGCTGATGTTTAACAATGCTTTGGAACTCTTCCATTGTTCTCGGAATTCCGCTGTAGTTTAAAAATGCTTTGGAACTCTTTCATTGTTCTCTGAATTCCGCTGAAGTTTAGCCATGCTTTGGAACTCTTCCATTGTTCTCGGAATTCCGCTGAAGTTTAAAAATGCTTTGAAACTCCTCCTTTGTTCTCGGAATTCTGCTGAAGTTTAAAAATGCTTTGGAACTCTTTCATTGTTCTCGGAATTCCGCTGATGTTTAAAAATGCAATGGAACTCTTCCTATGTTCTGGGAGTTCTGCTGAAGTTTAAAAATGCTTTAGTACTCTTCCATTGTTCTCAGAATTCCAATGAAGCTTAAAAATGCTTTGGTACTCTTCAATTTTTCTCAGAATTACGCGAAAGTTTAAAAATGCTTTGGAACTCCTCCATTGTTCTTGGAATTCTGCTCAAGTTTAAAAATGCTTTGGAACTCTTCCATTGTTCTGGGAATTCGGCTGAAGTTTAAAATTGCTTTGGAGCTCTTCCTATGTTCTGGGAGTTCTGCTGAAGTTTAAAAATGCTTTGGAACTCTTCCATTGTTCTCGGAATTCTGCTGATGTTTAACAATGCTTTAGAACTCTTCCATTGTTCTCGTAATTCCGATGATGTCTATCAATGCTTTGGAACTCTTCCATTGTTCTCGGAATTCCGCAGTAGTTTAAAAATGCATTGGAACTCTTCCATTGTTCTCGGAATTCCGCTGAAGTTTTACAATGCTTTGGAACTCTTCCATTTTTCTCGGAACTCTGCTGAAGTTTAAAAATGCTTTGGAACTCTTCCATTGTTCTCGGAATTCCGCTGAAGTTTTACAATGCTTTGGAACTCTTCCATTTTTCTCGGAACTCTGCTGAAGTTTAAAAATGCTTTGGAACTCTTCCATTGTTCTCGGAATTCCGCTGAAGTTTTATAATGCTTTGGAACTCTTCCATTTTTCTCGTAATTATGCTGAAGTTTAAAAATGCTTTGTGACTCTTAAATTGTTCTCGGAATTCCGCTGATGTTTAACAATGCTTTGGAACTCTTCCATTGTTCTCGGAATTCCGCTGTAGTTTAAAAATGCTTTGGAACTCTTTCATTGTTCTCGGAATTCCGCTGAAGTTTAGCCATGCTTTGGAACTCTTCCATTGTTCTCGGAATTCCGCTGAAGTTTAAAAATGCTTTGGAACTCCTAATTTGTTCTTGGAATTCTGCTGAAGTTTAAAAATGCTTTGGAACTCTTCCATTGTTCTGGGAATTCGGCTGAAGTTTAAAAATGCAATGGAACTCTTCCTATGTTCTGGGAGTTCTGCTGAAGTTTAAAAATGCTTTTGAACTCTTCCATTGTTCTCGGAATTCCGCTGATGTTTAAAAATGCTTTAGAACTCTTCCATTGTTCTCGGAATTCCGCTGATGTTTAACAATCCTTTGGAACTCTTCCATTATTCTCAGAATTCTGCTGAAGTTTAAAAATGCTTTAGTACTCTTCCATTGTTCTCAGAATTCCAATGAAGCTTAAAAATTCTTTGGAACTCTTCAATTTTTCTCAGAATTACGCGAAAGTTTAAAAATGCTTTGGAACTCCTCCATTGTTCTTGGAATTCTGCTCAAGTTTAAAAATGCTTTGGAACTCTTCCATTGTTCTGGGAATTCGGCTGAAGTTTAAAATTGCTTTGGAGCTCTTCCTATGTTCTGGGAGTTCTGCTGAAGTTTAAAAATGCTTTGGAACTCTTCCATTGTTCTCGGAATTCTGCTGAAGTTTAAAAATGCTTTAGAAATCTTCCCTTGCTCTCGGAATTCTGCCGAAGTTTAACAATGCTTTGGAACTCTTCCATAATTCTCAGAATTCTGCTGAAGTTTAAAAAAGCTGTGGTACTCTTCCATTGTTCTCAGAATTCCAATGAAGCTTAAAAATGCTTTGGAACTCTTCAATTTTTCTCAGAACTCCGCTAAAGTTTAAAAATGCTTTGGAACTCTTCCAATGTTCTGGGAATTAAGCTGAAGTTTAAAAATGCTTTGGAACTCTTCCTATGTTCTGGGAGTTCTGCTGAAGTTTAAAAATGCTTGGGAACTCTTCCATTGTTCTCGGAATTGCGCTGATGTTTAAAAATGCTTTAGAACTCTTCCTTTGTTACCGGAATTCCGCTGATGTTTAACAATGCTTTTGAACTCTTCCATGGTTCTCGGAATTCCGCTGAAGTTTCACAATGCTTTGGAACTCTTCCATTTTTCTCGTAATTATGCTGAAGTTTAAAAATGCTTTGTGACTCTTAAATTGTTCTCGGAATTCCGCTGATGTTTAACAATGCTTTGGAACTCTTCCATTGTTCTCGGAATTCCGCTGTAGTTTAAAAATGCTTTGGAACTCTTTCATTGTTCTCGGAATTCCGCTGAAGTTTAGCCATGCTTTGGAACTCTTCCATTGTTCTCGGAATTCCGCTGAAGTTTAAAAATGCTTTGGAACTCCTCCTTTGTTCTCGGAATTCTGCTGAAGTTTAAAAATGCTTTGGAACTCTTCCATTGTTCTGGGAATTCGGCTGAAGTTTAAAAATGCAATGGAACTCTTCCTATGTTCTGGGAGTTCTGGTGAAGTTTAAAAATGCTTTTGAACTCTTCCATTGTTCTCGGAATTCCGCTGATGTTTAAAAATGCTTTAGAACTCTTCCATTGTTCTCGGAATTCCGCTGATGTTTAACAATCCTTTGGAACTCTTCCATTATTCTCAGAATTCTGCTGAAGTTTAAAAATGCTTTGGAACTCCTCCATTGTTCTTGGAATTCTGCTCAAGTTTAAAAATGCTTTGGAACTCTTCCATTGTTCTGGGAATTCGGCTGAAGTTTAAAATTGCTTTGGAGCTCTTCCTATGTTCTGGGAGTTCTGCTGAAGTTTAAAAATGCTTTGGAACTCTTCCATTGTTCTCGGAATTCTGCTGATGTTTAACTATGCTTTAGAACTCTTCCATTGTTCTCGGAATTCCGATGATGTTTAACAATGCTTTGGAACTCTTTCATTGTTCTCGGAATTCCGCTGTAGTTTAAAAATACATTGGAACTCTTCCATTGTTCTCGGAATTCCGCTGAAGTTTTAGAATGCTTTGGAACTCTTCCATTTTTCTCGGAATTCTGCTGAAGTTTAGCCATGTGTTGGAACTCTTCCATTGTTCTCGGAATTCCGCTGAAGTTTAAAAATGCTTTGGAACTCTTCCATTGTTCTCGGAACTCTGCTGAAGTTTAAAAAAGATTTGGAACTATTCCATTGTTCTCAGAATTCCGCTAATATTTAACAATGCTTTGGATCTCTTCCAAAGTTCTGGGAGTTCTGCTGAAGTTTAAAAATGCTTTAGAACTCTTCCATTGTTCTCGGAATTCTGCTGATGTTTAACAATGCTTTAGAACTCTTCCATTGTTCTCGGAATTCTGATGATGTTTAACAATGCTTTTGAACTCTTCCATTGTTCTCGGAATTCCACTGTAGTTTAAAAATGCATTGGAACTCTTCCATTGTTCTCGGAATTCCGCTGAAGTTTTACAATGCTTTGGAACTCTTCCATTTTTCTCGGAATTCTGCTGAAGTTTAAAAATGCTTTGGAACTCTTCCATTGTTCTGGGAATTCGGCTGAAGTTTAAAAATGCTTTGGAACTCTTCCTAAGTTCTGGGAGTTCTGCTGAAGTTTAAAAATGCATTGGAACACTTCCATTCTTCTCAGAATTCCGCTAATGTTTAACAATGCTTGGGAACTCTTCCATTGTTCTCAGAATTCCGCTAATATTTAACAATGCTTTGGAACTCTTCCATTGTTCTCGGAATTCCGCTGATGTTTAATAATGCTTTTGGAACTCTTCCATTGTTCTCGGAATTCCGCTAATGTTTAACAATGCTTTGGAACTCATCCATTGTTCTTGGAATTCTGTTGATGTTTAATAATGCTTTTGGAACTCTTCCATTGTGCTCGGAATTCTGCTGAAGTTTAAAAATGCTTTAGAAATCTTCCCTTGCTCTCGGAATTCTGCTGAAGTTTAACAATGCTTTGGAACTCTTCCATAATTCTCAGAATTCTGCTGATGTTTAAAAAAGCTGTGGTACTCTTCCATTGTTCTCAGAATTCCAATGAAGCTTAAAAATGCTTTGGAACTCTTCAATTTTTCTCAGAATTACACTAAAGTTTAAAAATGCTTTGGAACTCTTCCTATGTTCTGGGAGTTCTGCTGAAGTTTAAAAATGCTTGGGAACTCTTCCATTGTTCTCGGAATTGCGCTGATGTTTAACAATGCTTTAGAACTCTTCCATTGTTACGGGAATTCCGCTGATGTTTAACAATGCTTTTGAACTCTTCCATTGTTCTCGGAATTCCGCTGAAGTTTTACAATGCTTTGGAACTCTTCCATTTTTCTCGTAATTATGCTGAAGTTTAAAAATGCTTTGTGACTCTTAAATTGTTCTCGGATTTCCGCTGATGTTTAACAATGCTTTGGAACTCTTCCATTGTTCTCGGAATTCCGCTGTAGTTTAAAAATGCTTTGGAACTCTTTCATTGTTCTCTGAATTCCGCTGAAGTTTAGCCATGCTTTGGAACTCTTCCATTGTTCTCGGAATTCCGCTGAAGTTTAAAAATGCTTTGAAACTCCTCCTTTGTTCTCGGAATTCTGCTGAAGTTTAAAAATGCTTTGGAACTCTTCCATTGTTCTCGGAATTCCGCTGATGTTTAAAAATGCAATGGAACTCTTCCTATGTTCTGGGAGTTCTGCTGAAGTTTAAAAATGCTTTTGAACTCTTCCATTGTTCTCGGAATTCCGCTGATGTTTAAAAATGCTTTAGAACTCTTCCATTGTTCTCGGAATTCCGCTGACGTTTAACAATCCTTTGGAACTCTTCCATTATTCTCAGAATTCTGCTGAAGTTTAAAAATGCTTTAGTACTCTTCCATTGTTCTCAGAATTCCAATGAAGCTTAAAAATGCTTTGGTACTCTTCAATTTTTCTCAGAATTACGCGAAAGTTTAAAAATGCTTTGGAACTCCTCCATTGTTCTTGGAATTCTGCTCAAGTTTAAAAATGCTTTGGAACTCTTCCATTGTTCTGGGAATTCGGCTGAAGTTTAAAATTGCTTTGGAGCTCTTCCTATGTTCTGGGAGTTCTGCTGAAGTTTAAAAATGCTTTGGAACTCTTCCATTGTTCTCGGAATTCTGCTGATGTTTAACAATGCTTTAGAACTCTTCCATTGTTCTCGGAATTCCGATGATGTCTATCAATGCTTTGGAACTCTTCCATTGTTCTCGGAATTCCGCAGTAGTTTAAAAATGCATTGGAACTCTTCCATTGTTCTCGGAATTCCGCTGATGTTTAACAATCCTTTGGAACTCTTCCATTATTCTCAGAATTCTGCTGAAGTTTAAAAATGCTTTAGTACTCTTCCATTGTTCTCAGAATTCCAATGAAGCTTAAAAATGCTTTGGAACTCTTCAATTTTTCTCAGAATTACGCGAAAGTTTAAAAATGCTTTGGAACTCCTCCATTGTTCTTGGAATTCTGCTCAAGTTTAAAAATGCTTTGGAACTCTTCCATTGTTCTCGGAATTCCGCTGAAGTTTTACAATGCTTTGGAACTCTTCCATTTTTCTCGTAATTATGCTGAAGTTTAAAAATGCTTTGTGACTCTTAAATTGTTCTCGGAATTCCGCTGATGTTTAACAATGCTTTGGAACTCTTCCATTGTTCTCGGAATTCCGCTGTAGTTTAAAAATGCTTTGGAACTCTTTCATTGTTCTCGGAATTCCGCTGAAGTTTAGCCATGCTTTGGAACTCTTCCATTGTTCTCGGAATTCCGCTGAAGTTTAAAAATGCTTTGGAACTCCTCCTTTGTTCTTGGAATTCTGCTGAAGTTTAAAAATGCTTTGGAACTCTTCCATTGTTCTGGGAATTCGGCTGAAGTTTAAAATTGCTTTGGAGCTCTTCCTATGTTCTGGGAGTTCTGGTGAAGTTTAAAAATGCTTTTGAACTCTTCCATTGTTCTCGGAATTCCGCTGATGTTTAAAAATGCTTTAGAACTCTTCCATTGTTCTCGGAATTCCGCTGATGTTTAACAATCCTTTGGAACTCTTCCATTATTCTCAGAATTCTGCTGAAGTTTAAAAATGCTTTGGAACTCCTCCATTGTTCTTGGAATTCTGCTCAAGTTTAAAAATGCTTTGGAACTCTTCCATTGTTCTGGGAATTCGGCTGAAGTTTAAAATTGCTTTGGAGCTCTTCCTATGTTCTGGGAGTTCTGCTGAAGTTTAAAAATGCTTTGGAACTCTTCCATTGTTCTCGGAATTCTGCTGATGTTTAACTATGCTTTAGAACTCTTCCATTGTTCTCGGAATTCCGATGATGTTTAACAATGCTTTGGAACTCTTTCATTGTTCTCGGAATTCCGCTGTAGTTTAAAAATACATTGGAACTCTTCCATTGTTCTCGGAATTCCGCTGAAGTTTTAGAATGCTTTGGAACTCTTCCATTTTTCTCGGAATTCTGCTGAAGTTTAGCCATGTGTTGGAACTCTTCCATTGTTCTCGGAATTCCGCTGAAGTTTAAAAATGCTTTGGAACTCTTCCATTGTTCTCGGAACTCTGCTGAAGTTTAAAAAAGATTTGGAACTATTCCATTGTTCTCAGAATTCCGCTAATATTTAACAATGCTTTGGATCTCTTCCAAAGTTCTGGGAGTTCTGCTGAAGTTTAAAAATGCTTTAGAACTCTTCCATTGTTCTCGGAATTCTGCTGATGTTTAACAATGCTTTAGAACTCTTCCATTGTTCTTGGAATTCTGATGATGTTTAACAATGCTTTTGAACTCTTCCATTGTTCTCGGAATTCCACTGAAGTTTTACAATGCTTTGGAACTCTTCCATTTTTCTCGGAATTCTGCTGAAGTTTAAAAATGCTTTGGAACTCTTCCATTGTTCTGGGAATTCGGCTGAAGTTTAAAAATGCTTTGGAACTCTTCCTAAGTTCTGGGAGTTCTGCTGAAGTTTAAAAATGCATTGGAACACTTCCATTCTTCTCAGAATTCCGCTAATGTTTAACAATGCTTGGGAACTCTTCCATTGTTCTCAGAATTCCGCTAATATTTAACAATGCTTTGGAACTCTTCCATTGTTCTCGGAATTCCGCTGATGTTTAATAATGCTTTTGGAACTCTTCCATTGTTCTCGGAATTCCGCTAATGTTTAACAATGCTTTGGAGCTCATCCATTGTTCTTGGAATTCTGTTGATGTTTAATAATGCTTTTGGAACTCTTCCATTGTGCTCGGAATTCTGCTGAAGTTTAAAAATGCTTTAGAAATCTTCCCTTGCTCTCGGAATTCTGCTGAAGTTTAACAATGCTTTGGAACTCTTCCATAATTCTCAGAATTCTGCTGATGTTTAAAAAAGCTGTGGTACTCTTCCATTGTTCTCAGAATTCCAATGAAGCTTAAAAATGCTTTGGAACTCTTCAATTTTTCTCAGAATTACACTAAAGTTTAAAAATGCTTTGGAACTCTTCCAATGTTCTGGGAATTAAGCTGAAGTTTAAAAATTCTTTGGAACTCTTCCTATGTTCTGGGAGTTCTGCTGAAGTTTAAAAATGCTTGGGAACTCTTCCATTGTTCTCGGAATTGCGCTGATGTTTAACAATGCTTTAGAACTCTTCCATTGTTACGGGAATTCCGCTGATGTTTAACAATGCTTTTGAACTCTTCCATTGTTCTCGGAATTCCGCTGAAGTTTTACAATGCTTTGGAACTCTTCCATTTTTCTCGTAATTATGCTGAAGTTTAAAAATGCTTTGTGACTCTTAAATTGTTCTCGGAATTCCGCTGATGTTTAACAATGCTTTGGAACTCTTCCATTGTTCTCGGAATTCCGCTGTAGTTTAAAAATGCTTTGGAACTCTTTCATTGTTCTCTGAATTCCTCTGAAGTTTAGCCATGCTTTGGAACTCTTCCATTGTTCTCGGAATTCCGCTGAAGTTTAAAAATGCTTTGAAACTCCTCCTTTGTTCTCGGAATTCTGCTGAAGTTTAAAAATGCTTTGGAACTCTTCCATTGTTCTCGGAATTCCGCTGATGTTTAAAAATGCAATGGAACTCTTCCTATGTTCTGGGAGTTCTGCTGAAGTTTAAAAATGCTTTTGAACTCTTCCATTGTTCTCGGAATTCCGCTGATGTTTAAAAATGCTTTAGAACTCTTCCATTGTTCTCGGAATTCCGCTGACGTTTAACAATCCTTTGGAACTCTTCCATTATTCTCAGAATTCTGCTGAAGTTTAAAAATGCTTTAGTACTCTTCCATTGTTCTCAGAATTCCAATGAAGCTTAAAAATGCTTTGGTACTCTTCAATTTTTCTCAGAATTACGCGAAAGTTTAAAAATGCTTTGGAACTCCTCCATTGTTCTTGGAATTCTGCTCAAGTTTAAAAATGCTTTGGAACTCTTCCATTGTTCTGGGAATTCGGCTGAAGTTTAAAATTGCTTTGGAGCTCTTCCTATGTTCTGGGAGTTCTGCTGAAGTTTAAAAATGCTTTGGAACTCTTCCATTGTTCTCGGAATTCTGCTGATGTTTAACAATGCTTTAGAACTCTTCCATTGTTCTCGGAATTCCGATGATGTCTATCAATGCTTTGGAACTCTTCCATTGTTCTCGGAATTCCGCAGTAGTTTAAAAATGCATTGGAACTCTTCCATTGTTCTCGGAATTCCGCTGAAGTTTAAAAATGCTTTGGAACTCCTCCTTTGTTCTTGGAATTCTGCTGAAGTTTAAAAATGCTTTGGAACTCTTCCATTGTTCTGGGAATTCGGCTGAAGTTTAAAAATGCAATGGAACTCTTCCTATGTTTTGGGAGTTCTGCTGAAGTTTAAAAATGCTTTTGAACTCTTCCATTGTTCTCGGAATTCCGCTGATGTTTAAAAATGCTTTAGAACTCTTCCATTGTTCTCGGAATTCCGCTGATGTTTAACAATCCTTTGGAACTCTTCCATTATTCTCAGAATTCTGCTGAAGTTTAAAAATGCTTTAGTACTCTTCCATTGTTCTCAGAATTCCAATGAAGCTTAAAAATGCTTTGGAACTCTTCAATTTTTCTCAGAATTACGCGAAAGTTTAAAAATGCTTTGGAACTCCTCCATTGTTCTTGGAATTCTGCTCAAGTTTAAAAATGCTTTGGAACTCTTCCATTGTTCTCGGAATTCCGCTGAAGTTTTACAATGCTTTGGAACTCTTCCATTTTTCTCGTAATTATGCTGAAGTTTAAAAATGCTTTGTGACTCTTAAATTGTTCTCGGAATTCCGCTGATGTTTAACAATGCTTTGGAACTCTTCCATTGTTCTCGGAATTCCGCTGTAGTTTAAAAATGCTTTGGAACTCTTTCATTGTTCTCGGAATTCCGCTGAAGTTTAGCCATGCTTTGGAACTCTTCCATTGTTCTCGGAATTCCGCTGAAGTTTAAAAATGCTTTGGAACTCCTCCTTTGTTCTTGGAATTCTGCTGAAGTTTAAAAATGCTTTGGAACTCTTCCATTGTTCTGGGAATTCGGCTGAAGTTTAAAAATGCAATGGAACTCTTCCTATGTTCTGGGAGTTCTGCTGAAGTTTAAAAATGCTTTTGAACTCTTCCATTGTTCTCGGAATTCCGCTGATGTTTAAAAATGCTTTAGAACTCTTCCATTGTTCTCGGAATTCCGCTGATGTTTAACAATCCTTTGGAACTCTTCCATTATTCTCAGAATTCTGCTGAAGTTTAAAAATGCTTTAGTACTCTTCCATTGTTCTCAGAATTCCAATGAAGCTTAAAAATGCTTTGGAACTCTTCAATTTTTCTCAGAATTACGCGAAAGTTTAAAAATGCTTTGGAACTCCTCCATTGTTCTTGGAATTCTGCTCAAGTTTAAAAATGCTTTGGAACTCTTCCATTGTTCTGGGAATTCGGCTGAAGTTTAAAATTGCTTTGGAGCTCTTCCTATGTTCTGGGAGTTCTGCTGAAGTTTAAAAATGCTTTGGAACTCTTCCATTGTTCTTGGAATTCTGCTGAAGTTTAAAAATGCTTTAGAAATCTTCCCTTACTCTCGGAATTCTGCTGAAGTTTAACAATGCTTTGGAACTCTTCCATAATTCTCAGAATTCTGCTGAAGTTTAAAAAAGCTGTGGTACTCTTCCATTGTTCTCAGAATTCCAATGAAGCTTAAAAATGCTTTGGAACTCTTCAATTTTTCTCAGAACTCCGCTAAAGTTTAAAAATGCTTTGGAACTCTTCCAATGTTCTGGGAATTAAGCTGAAGTTTAAAAATGCTTTGGAACTCTTCCTATGTTCTGGGAGTTCTGCTGAAGTTTAAAAATGCTTGGGAACTCTACCATTGTTCTCGGAATTGCGCTGATGTTTAACAATGCTTTAGAACTCTTCCTTTGTTACCGGAATTCCGCTGATGTTTAACAATGCTTTTGAACTCTTCCATTGTTCTCGGAATTCCGCTGAAGTTTCACAATGCTTTGGAACTCTTCCATTTTTCTCGTAATTATGCTGAAGTTTAAAAATGCTTTGTGACTCTTAAATTGTTCTCGGAATTCCGCTGATGTTTAACAATGCTTTGGAACTCTTCCATTGTTCTCGGAATTTCGCTGTAGTTTAAAAATGCTTTGGAACTCTTTCATTGTTCTCAGAATTCCGCTGAAGTTTAGCCATGCTTTGGAACTCTTCCATTGTTCTCGGAATTCCGCTGAAGATTAAAAATGCTTTGGAACTCCTCCTTTGTTCTCGGAATTCTGCTGAAGTTTAAAAATGCTTTGGAACTCTTCCATTGTTCTGGGAATTCGGCTGAAGTTTAAAAATGCAATGGAACTCTTCCTATGTTCTGGGAGTTCTGGTGAAGTTTAAAAATGCTTTTGAACTCTTCCATTGTTCTCGGAATTCCGCTGATGTTTAAAAATGCTTTAGAACTCTTCCATTGTTCTCGGAATTCCGCTGATGTTTAACAATCCTTTGGAACTCTTCCATTATTCTCCTTTGAATTCTTCTGAAGTTTAAAAATGCTTTGGAACTCCTCCATTGTTCTTGGAATTCTGCTCAAGTTTAAAAATGCTTTGGAACTCTTCCATTGTTCTGGGAATTCGGCTGAAGTTTAAAATTGCTTTGGAGCTCTTCCTATGTTCTGGGAGTTCTGCTGAAGTTTAAAAATGCTTTGGAACTCTTCCATTGTTCTCGGAATTCTGCTGATGTTTAACTATGCTTTAGAACTCTTCCATTGTTCTCGGAATTCCGATGATGTTTAACAAAGCTTTGGAACTCTTTCATTGTTCTCGGAATTCCGCTGTAGTTTAAAAATACATTGGAACTCTTCCATTGTTCTCGGAATTCTGCTGAAGTTTTAGAATGCTTTGGAACTCTTCCATTTTTCTCGGAATTCTGCTGAAGTTTAGCCATGTGTTGGAACTCTTCCATTGTTCTCGGAATTCCGCTGAAGTTTAAAAATGCTTTGGAACTCTTCCATTGTTCTCGGAACTCTGCTGAAGTTTAAGAAAGATTTGGAACTATTCCATTGTTCTCAGAATTCCGCTAATATTTAACAATGCTTTGGATCTCTTCCAAAGTTCTGGGAGTTCTGCTGAAGTTTAAAAATGCTTTAGAACTCTTCCATTGTTCTCGGAATTCTGCTGATGTTTAACAATGCTTTAGAACTCTTCCATTGTTCTCGGAATTCTGATGATGTTTAACAATGCTTTTGAACTCTTCCATTGTTCTCGGAATTCCACTGTAGTTTAAAAATGCATTGGAACTCTTCCATTGTTCTCGGAATTCCGCTGAAGTTTTACAATGCTTTGGAACTCTTCCATTTTTCTCGGAATTCTGCTGAAGTTTAAAAATGCTTTGGAACTCTTCCATTGTTCTGGGAATTCGGCTGAAGTTTAAAAATGCTTTGGAACTCTTCCTAAGTTCTGGGAGTTCTGCTGAAGTTTAAAAATGCATTGGAACACTTCCATTCTTCTCAGAATTCCGCTAATGTTTAACAATGCTTGGGAACTCTTCCATTGTTCTCAGAATTCCGCTAATATTTAACAATGCTTTGGAACTCTTCCATTGTTCTCGGAATTCCGCTGATGTTTTATAATGCTTTTGGAACTCTTCCATTGTTCTCGGAATTCCGCTAATGTTTAACAATGCTTTGGAACTCATCCATTGTTCTTGGAATTCTGTTGATGTTTAATAATGCTTTTGGAACTCTTCCATTGTGCTCGGAATTCTGCTGAAGTTTAAAAATGCTTTAGAAATCTTCCCTTGCTCTCGGAATTCTGCTGAAGTTTAACAATGCTTTGGAACTCTTCCATAATTCTCAGAATTCTGCTGATGTTTAAAAAAGCTGTGGTACTCTTCCATTGTTCTCAGAATTCCAATGAAGCTTAAAAATGCTTTGGAACTCTTCAATTTTTCTCAGAATTACACTAAAGTTTAAAAATGCTTTGGAACTCTTCCAATGTTCTGGGAATTAAGCTGAAGTTTAAAAATGCTTTGGAACTCTTCCTATGTTCTGGGAGTTCTGCTGAAGTTTAAAAATGCTTGGGAACTCTTCCATTGTTCTCGGAATTGCGCTGATGTTTAACAATGCTTTAGAACTCTTCCATTGTTACGGGAATTCCGCTGATGTTTAACAATGCTTTTGAACTCTTCCATTGTTCTCGGAATTCCGCTGAAGTTTTACAATGCTTTGGAACTCTTCCATTTTTCTCGTAATTATGCTGAAGTTTAAAAATGCTTTGTGACTCTTAAATTGTTCTCGGAATTCCGCTGATGTTTAACAATGCTTTGGAACTCTTCCATTGTTCTCGGAATTCCGCTGTAGTTTAAAAATGCTTTGGAACTCTTTCATTGTTCTCTGAATTCCTCTGAAGTTTAGCCATGCTTTGGAACTCTTCCATTGTTCTCGGAATTCCGCTGAAGTTTAAAAATGCTTTGAAACTCCTCCTTTGTTCTCGGAATTCTGCTGAAGTTTAAAAATGCTTTGGAACTCTTCCATTGTTCTCGGAATTCCGCTGATGTTTAAAAATGCAATGGAACTCTTCCTATGTTCTGGGAGTTCTGCTGAAGTTTAAAAATGCTTTTGAACTCTTCCATTGTTCTCGGAATTCCGCTGATGTTTAAAAATGCTTTAGAACTCTTCCATTGTTCTCGGAATTCCGCTGACGTTTAACAATCCTTTGGAACTCTTCCATTATTCTCAGAATTCTGCTGAAGTTTAAAAATGCTTTAGTACGCTTCCATTGTTCTCAGAATTCCAATGAAGCTTAAAAATGCTTTGGTACTCTTCAATTTTTCTCAGAATTACGCGAAAGTTTAAAAATGCTTTGGAACTCCTCCATTGTTCTTGGAATTCTGCTCAAGTTTAAAAATGCTTTGGAACTCTTCCATTGTTCTGGGAATTCGGCTGAAGTTTAAAATTGCTTTGGAGCTCTTCCTATGTTCTGGGAGTTCTGCTGAAGTTTAAAAATGCTTTGGAACTCTTCCATTGTTCTCGGAATTCTGCTGATGTTTAACAATGCTTTAGAACTCTTCCATTGTTCTCGGAATTCCGATGATGTCTATCAATGCTTTGTAACTCTTCCATTGTTCTCGGAATTCCGCAGTAGTTTAAAAATGCATTGGAACTCTTCCATTGTTCTCGGAATTCCGCTGAAGTTTTACAATGCTTTGGAACTCTTCCATTTTTCTCGGAACTCTGCTGAAGTTTAAAAATGCTTTGGAACTCTTCCATTGTTCTCGGAATTCCGCTGAAGTTTTACAATGCTTTGGAACTCTTCCATTTTTCTCGTAATTATGCTGAAGTTTAAAAATGCTTTGTGACTCTTAAATTGTTCTCGGAATTCCGCTGATGTTTAACGATGCTTTGGAACTCTTCCATTGTTCTCGGAATTCCGCTGTAGTTTAAAAATGCTTTGGAACTCTTTCATTGTTCTCGGAATTCCGCTGAAGTTTAGCCATGCTTTGGAACTCTTCCATTGTTCTCGGAATTCCGCTGAAGTTTAAAAATGCTTTGGAACTCCTCCTTTGTTCTTGGAATTCTGCTGAAGTTTAAAAATGCTTTGGAACTCTTCCATTGTTCTGGGAATTCGGCTGAAGTTTAAAAATGCAATGGAACTCTTCCTATGTTCTGGGAGTTCTGCTGAAGTTTAAAAATGCTTTTGAACTCTTCCATTGTTCTCGGAATTCCGCTGATGTTTAAAAATGCTTTAGAACTCTTCCATTGTTCTCGGAATTCCGCTGATGTTTAACAATCCTTTGGAACTCTTCCATTATTCTCAGAATTCTGCTGAAGTTTAAAAATGCTTTAGTACTCTTCCATTGTTCTCAGAATTCCAATGAAGCTTAAAAATGCTTTGGAACTCTTCAATTTTTCTCAGAATTACGCGAAAGTTTAAAAATGCTTTGGAACTCCTCCATTGTTCTTGGAATTCTGCTCAAGTTTAAAAATGCTTTGGAACTCTTCCATTGTTCTCGGAATTCCGCTGAAGTTTTACAATGCTTTGGAACTCTTCCATTTTTCTCGTAATTATGCTGAAGTTTAAAAATGCTTTGTGACTCTTAAATTGTTCTCGGAATTCCGCTGATGTTTAACAATGCTTTGGAACTCTTCCATTGTTCTCGGAATTCCGCTGTAGTTTAAAAATGCTTTGGAACTCTTTCATTGTTCTCGGAATTCCGCTGAAGTTTAGCCATGCTTTGGAACTCTTCCATTGTTCTCGGAATTCCGCTGAAGTTTAAAAATGCTTTGGAACTCCTCCTTTGTTCTTGGAATTCTGCTGAAGTTTAAAAATGCTTTGGAACTCTTCCATTGTTCTGGGAATTCGGCTGAAGTTTAAAAATGCAATGGAACTCTTCCTATGTTCTGGGAGTTCTGCTGAAGTTTAAAAATGCTTTTGAACTCTTCCATTGTTCTCGGAATTCCGCTGATGTTTAAAAATGCTTTAGAACTCTTCCATTGTTCTCGGAATTCCGCTGATGTTTAACAATCCTTTGGAACTCTTCCATTATTCTCAGAATTCTGCTGAAGTTTAAAAATGCTTTAGTACTCTTCCATTGTTCTCAGAATTCCAATGAAGCTTAAAAATGCTTTGGAACTCTTCAATTTTTCTCAGAATTACGCGAAAGTTTAAAAATGCTTTGGAACTCCTCCATTGTTCTTGGAATTCTGCTCAAGTTTAAAAATGCTTTGGAACTCTTCCATTGTTCTGGGAATTCGGCTGAAGTTTAAAATTGCTTTGGAGCTCTTCCTATGTTCTGGGAGTTCTGCTGAAGTTTAAAAATGCTTTGGAACTCTTCCATTGTTCTCGGAATTCTGCTGAAGTTTAAAAATGCTTTAGAAATCTTCCCTTGCTCTCGGAATTCTGCTGAAGTTTAACAATGCTTTGGAACTCTTCCATAATTCTCAGAATTCTGCTGAAGTTTAAAAAAGCTGTGGTACTCTTCCATTGTTCTCAGAATTCCAATGAAGCTTAAAAATGCTTTGGAACTCTTCAATTTTTCTCAGAACTCCGCTAAAGTTTAAAAATGCTTTGGAACTCTTCCAATGTTCTGGGAATTAAGCTGAAGTTTAAAAATGCTGTGGAACTCTTCCTATGTTCTGGGAGTTCTGCTGAAGTTTAAAAATGCTTGGGAACTCTTCCATTGTTCTCGGAATTTCGCTGATGTTTAACAATGCTTTAGAACTCTTCCATTGTTCTCGGAATTCTGATGATGTTTAACAATGCTTTTGAACTCTTCCATTGTTCTCGGAATTCCACTGTAGTTTAAAAATGCTTTGGAACTCTTCCAATGTTCTGGGAATTAAGCTGAAGTTTAAAAATGCTTTGGAACTCTTCCTATGTTCTGGGAGTTCTGCTGAAGTTTAAAAATGCTTGGGAACTCTTCCATTGTTCTCGGAATTGCGCTGATGTTTAACAATGCTTTAGAACTCTTCCTTTGTTACCGGAATTCCGCTGATGTTTAACAATGCTTTTGAACTCTTCCATTGTTCTCGGAATTCCGCTGAAGTTTCACAATGCTTTGGAACTCTTCCATTTTTCTCGTAATTATGCTGAAGTTTAAAAATGCTTTGTGACTCTTAAATTGTTCTCGGAATTCCGCTGATGTTTAACAATGCTTTGGAACTCTTCCATTGTTCTCGGAATTCCGCTGTAGTTTAAAAATGCTTTGGAACTCTTTCATTGTTCTCGGAATTCCGCTGAAGTTTAGCCATGCTTTGGAACTCTTCCATTGTTCTCGGAATTCCGCTGAAGTTTAAAAATGCTTTGGAACTCCTCCTTTGTTCTCGGAATTCTGCTGAAGTTTAAAAATGCTTTGGAACTCTTCCATTGTTCTGGGAATTCGGCTGAAGTTTAAAAATGCAATGGAACTCTTCCTATGTTCTGGGAGTTCTGGTGAAGTTTAAAAATGCTTTTGAACTCTTCCATTGTTCTCGGAATTCCGCTGATGTTTAAAAATGCTTTAGAACTCTTCCATTGTTCTCGGAATTCCGCTGATGTTTAACAATCCTTTGGAACTCTTCCATTATTCTCAGAATTCTGCTGAAGTTTAAAAATGCTTTGGAACTCCTCCATTGTTCTTGGAATTCTGATCAAGTTTAAAAATGCTTTGGAACTCATCCATTGTTCTGGGAATTCGGCTGAAGTTTAAAATTGCTTTGGAGCTCTTCCTATGTTCTGGGAGTTCTGCTGAAGTTTAAAAATGCTTTGGAACTCTTCCATTGCTCTCGGAATTCTGCTGATGTTTAACTATGCTTTAGAACTCTTCCATTGTTCTCGGAATTCCGATGATGTTTAACAATGCTTTGGAACTCTTTCATTGTTCTCGGAATTCCGCTGTAGTTTAAAAATACATTGGAACTCTTCCATTGTTCTCGGAATTCCGCTGAAGTTTTAGAATGCTTTGGAACTCTTCCATTTTTCTCGGAATTCTGCTGAAGTTTAGCCATGTGTTGGAACTCTTCCATTGTTCTCAGAATTCCGCTGAAGTTTAAAAATGCTTTGGAACTCTTCCATTGTTCTCGGAACTCTGCTGAAGTTTAAAAAAGATTTGGAACTATTCCATTGTTCTCAGAATTCCGCTAATATTTAACAATGCTTTGGAACTCTTCCAAAGTTCTGGGAGTTCTGCTGAAGTTTAAAAATGCTTTAGAACTCTTCCATTGTTCTCGGAATTCTGCTGATGTTTAACAATGCTTTAGAACTCTTCCATTGTTCTCGGAATTCTGATGATGTTTAACAATGCTTTTGAACTCTTCCATTGTTCTCGGAATTCCACTGTAGTTTAAAAATGCATTGGAACTCTTCCATTGTTCTCGGAATTCCGCTGAAGTTTTACAATGCTTTGGAACTCTTCCATTTTTCTCGGAATTCTGCTGAAGTTTAAAAATGCTTTGGAACTCTTCCATTGTTCTGGGAATTCGGCTGAAGTTTAAAAATGCTTTGGAACACTTCCTAAGTTCTGGGAGTTCTGCTGAAGTTTAAAAATGCATTGGAACACTTCCATTCTTCTCAGAATTCCGCTAATGTTTAACAATGCTTGGGAACTCTTCCATTGTTCTCAGAATTCCGCTAATATTTAACAATGCTTTGGAACTCTTCCATTGTTCTCGGAATTCCGCTGTTGTTTAATAATGCTTTTGGAACTCTTCCATTGTTCTCGGAATTCCGCTAATGTTTAACAATGCTTTGGAACTCATCCATTGTTCTTGGAATTCTGTTGATGTTTAATAATGCTTTTGGAACTCTTCCATTGTGCTCGGAATTCTGCTGAAGTTTAAAAATGCTTTAGAAATCTTCCCTTGCTCTCGGAATTCTGCTGAAGTTTAACAATGCTTTGGAACTCTTCCATAATTCTCAGAATTCTGCTGATGTTTAAAAAAGCTGTGGTACTCTTCCATTGTTCTCAGAATTCCAATGAAGCTTAAAAATGCTTTGGAACTCTTCAATTTTTCTCAGAATCCGCTAAAGTTTAAAAATGCTTTGGAACTCTTCCAATGTTCTGGGAATTAAGCTGAAGTTTAAAAATGCTTTGGAACTCTTCCTATGTTCTGGGAGTTCTGCTGAAGTTTAAAAATGCTTGGGAACTCTTCCATTGTTCTCGGAATTGCGCTGATGTTTAACAATGCTTTAGAACTCTTCCATTGTTACGGGAATTCCGCTGATGTTTAACAATGCTTTTGAACTCTTCCATTGTTCTCGGAATTCCGCTGAAGTTTTACAATGCTTTGGAACTCTTCCATTTTTCTCGTAATTATGCTGAAGTTTAAAAATGCTTTGTGACTCTTAAATTGTTCTCGGAATTCCGCTGATGTTTAACAATGCTTTGGAACTCTTCCATTGTTCTCGGAATTCCGCTGTAGTTTAAAAATGCTTTGGAACTCTTTCATTGTTCTCGGAATTCCGCTGAAGTTTAGCCATGCTTTGGAACTCTTCCATTGTTCTCGGAATTCCGCTGAAGTTTAAAAATGCTTTGAAACTCCTCCTTTGTTCTCGGAATTCTGCTGAAGTTTAAAAATGCTTTGGAACTCTTCCATTGTTCTGGGAATTCGGCTGAAGTTTAAAAATGCAATGGAACTCTTCCTATGTTCTGGGAGTTCTGGTGAAGTTTAAAAATGCTTTTGAACTCTTCCATTGTTCTCGGAATTCCGCTGATGTTTAAAAATGCTTTAGAACTCTTCCATTGTTCTCGGAATTCCGCTGATGTTTAACAATCCTTTGGAACTCTTCCATTATTCTCAGAATTCTGCTGAAGTTTAAAAATGCTTTGGAACTCCTCCATTGTTCTTGGAATTCTGCTCAAGTTTAAAAATGCTTTGGAACTCTTCCATTGTTCTGGGAATTCGGCTGAAGTTTAAAATTGCTTTGGAGCTCTTCCTATGTTCTGGGAGTTCTGCTGAAGTTTAAAAATGCTTTGGAACTCTTCCATTGCTCTCGGAATTCTGCTGATGTTTAACTATGCTTTAGAACTCTTCCATTGTTCTCGGAATTCCGATGATGTTTAACAATGCTTTGGAACTCTTTCATTGTTCTCGGAATTCCGCTGTAGTTTAAAAATACATTGGAACTCTTCCATTGTTCTCGGAATTCCGCTGAAGTTTTAGAATGCTTTGGAACTCTTCCATTTTTCTCGGAATTCTGCTGAAGTTTAGCCATGTGTTGGAACTCTTCCATTGTTCTCAGAATTCCGCTGAAGTTTAAAAATGCTTTGGAACTCTTCCATTGTTCTCGGAACTCTGCTGAAGTTTAAAAAAGATTTGGAACTATTCCATTGTTCTCAGAATTCCGCTAATATTTAACAATGCTTTGGAACTCTTCCAAAGTTCTGGGAGTTCTGCTGAAGTTTAAAAATGCTTTAGAACTCTTCCATTGTTCTCGGAATTCTGCTGATGTTTAACAATGCTTTAGAACTCTTCCATTGTTCTCGGAATTCTGATGATGTTTAACAATGCTTTTGAACTCTTCCATTGTTCTCGGAATTCCACTGTAGTTTAAAAATGCATTGGAACTCTTCCATTGTTCTCGGAATTCCGCTGAAGTTTTACAATGCTTTGGAACTCTTCCATTTTTCTCGGAATTCTGCTGAAGTTTAAAAATGCTTTGGAACTCTTCCATTGTTCTGGGAATTCGGCTGAAGTTTAAAAATGCTTTGGAACACTTCCTAAGTTCTGGGAGTTCTGCTGAAGTTTAAAAATGCATTGGAACACTTCCATTCTTCTCAGAATTCCGCTAATGTTTAACAATGCTTGGGAACTCTTCCATTGTTCTCAGAATTCCGCTAATATTTAACAATGCTTTGGAACTCTTCCATTGTTCTCGGAATTCCGCTGTTGTTTAATAATGCTTTTGGAACTCTTCCATTGTTCTCGGAATTCCGCTAATGTTTAACAATGCTTTGGAACTCATCCATTGTTCTTGGAATTCTGTTGATGTTTAATAATGCTTTTGGAACTCTTCCATTGTGCTCGGAATTCTGCTGAAGTTTAAAAATGCTTTAGAAATCTTCCCTTGCTCTCGGAATTCTGCTGAAGTTTAACAATGCTTTGGAACTCTTCCATAATTCTCAGAATTCTGCTGATGTTTAAAAAAGCTGTGGTACTCTTCCATTGTTCTCAGAATTCCAATGAAGCTTAAAAATGCTTTGGAACTCTTCAATTTTTCTCAGAATCCGCTAAAGTTTAAAAATGCTTTGGAACTCTTCCAATGTTCTGGGAATTAAGCTGAAGTTTAAAAATGCTTTGGAACTCTTCCTATGTTCTGGGAGTTCTGCTGAAGTTTAAAAATGCTTGGGAACTCTTCCATTGTTCTCGGAATTGCGCTGATGTTTAACAATGCTTTAGAACTCTTCCATTGTTACGGGAATTCCGCTGATGTTTAACAATGCTTTTGAACTCTTCCATTGTTCTCGGAATTCCGCTGAAGTTTTGCAATGCTTTGGAACTCTTCCATTTTTCTCGTAATTATGCTGAAGTTTAAAAATGCTTTGTGACTCTTAAATTGTTCTCGGAATTCCGCTGATGTTTAACAATGCTTTGGAACTCTTCCATTGTTCTCGGAATTCCGCTGTAGTTTAAAAATGCTTTGGAACTCTGTCATTGTTCTCGGAATTCCGCTGAAGTTTAGCCATGCTTTGGAACTCTTCCATTGTTCTCGGAATTCCGCTGAAGTTTAAAAATGCTTTGAAACTCCTCCTTTGTTCTCGGAATTCTGCTGAAGTTTAAAAATGCTTTGGAACTCTTCCATTGTTCTGGGAATTCGGCTGAAGTTTAAAAATGCAATGGAACTCTTCCTATGTTCTGGGAGTTCTGCTGAAGTTTAAAAATGCTTTTGAACTCTTCCATTGTTCTCGGAATTCCGCTGATGTTTAAAAATGCTTTAGAACTCTTCCATTGTTCTCGGAATTCCGCTGACGTTTAACAATCCTTTGGAACTCTTCCATTATTCTCAGAATTCTGCTGAAGTTTAAAAATGCTTTAGTACTCTTCCATTGTTCTCAGAATTCCAATGAAGCTTAAAAATGCTTTGGAACTCTTCAATTTTTCTCAGAATTACGCGAAAGTTTAAAAATGCTTTGGAACTCCTCCATTGTTCTTGGAATTCTGCTCAAGTTTAAAAATGCTTTGGAACTCTTCCATTGTTCTGGGAATTCGGCTGAAGTTTAAAATTGCTTTGGAGCTCTTCCTATGTTCTGGGACTTCTGCTGAAGTTTAAAAATGCTTTGGAACTCTTCCATTGTTCTCGGAATTCTGCTGATGTTTAACAATGCTTTAGAACTCTTCCATTGTTCTCGGAATTCCGATGATGTCTATCAATGCTTTGGAACTCTTCCATTGTTCTCGGAATTCCGCAGTAGTTTAAAAATGCATTGGAACTCTTCCATTGTTCTCGGAATTCCGCTGAAGTTTTACAATGCTTTGGAACTCTTCCATTTTTCTCGGAACTCTGCTGAAGTTTAAAAATGCTTTGGAACTCTTCCATTGTTCTCGGAATTCCGCTGAAGTTTTACAATGCTTTGGAACTCTTCCATTTTTCTCGTAATTATGCTGAAGTTTAAAAATGCTTTGAGACTCTTAAATTGTTCTCGGAATTCCGCTGATGTTTAACAATGCTTTGGAACTCTTCCATTGTTCTCGGAATTCCGCTGTAGTTTAAAAATGCTTTGGAACTCTTTCATTGTTCTCGGAATTCCGCTGAAGTTTAGCCATGCTTTGGAACTCTTCCATTGTTCTCGGAATTCCGCTGAAGTTTAAAAATGCTTTGGAACTCCTCCTTTGTTCTTGGAATTCTGCTGAAGTTTAAAAATGCTTTGGAACTCTTCCATTGTTCTGGGAATTCGGCTGAAGTTTAAAAATGCAATGGAACTCTTCCTATGTTCTGGGAGTTCTGCTGAAGTTTAAAAATGCTTTTGAACTCTTCCATTGTTCTCGGAATTCCGCTGATGTTTAAAAATGCTTTAGAACTCTTCCATTGTTCTCGGAATTCCGCTGATGTTTAACAATCCTTTGGAACTCTTCCATTATTCTCAGAATTCTGCTGAAGTTTAAAAATGCTTTAGTACTCTTCCATTGTTCTCAGAATTCCAATGAAGCTTAAAAATGCTTTGGAACTCTTCAATTTTTCTCAGAATTACGCGAAAGTTTAAAAATGCTTTGGAACTCCTCCATTGTTCTTGGAATTCTGCTCAAGTTTAAAAATGCTTTGGAACTCTTCCATTGTTCTGGGAATTCGGTTGAAGTTTAAAATTGCTTTGGAGCTCTTCCTATGTTCTGGGAGTTCTGCTGAAGTTTAAAAATGCTCTGGAACTCTTCCATTGTTCTCGGAATTCTGCTGAAGTTTAAAAATGCTTTAGAAATCTTCCCTTGCTCTCGGAATTCTGCTGAAGTTTAACAATGCTTTGGAACTCTTCCATAATTCTCAGAATTCTGCTGAAGTTTAAAAAAGCTGTGGTACTCTTCCATTGTTCTCAGAATTCCAATGAAGCTTAAAAATGCTTTGGAACTCTTCAATTTTTCTCAGAACTCCGCTAAAGTTTAAAAATGCTTTGGAACTCTTCCAATGTTCTGGGAATTAAGCTGAAGTTTAAAAATGCTTTGGAACTCTTCCTATGTTCTGGGAGTTCTGCTGAAGTTTAAAAATGCTTGGGAACTCTTCCATTGTTCTCGGAATTGCGCTGATGTTTAACAATGCTTTAGAACTCTTCCTTTGTTACCGGAATTCCGCTGATGTTTAACAATGCTTTTGAACTCTTCCATTGTTCTCGGAATTCCGCTGAAGTTTCACAATGCTTTGGAACTCTTCCATTTTTCTCGTAATTATGCTGAAGTTTAAAAATGCTTTGTGACTCTTAAATTGTTCTCGGAATTCCGCTGATGTTTAACAATGCTTTGGAACTCTTCCATTGTTCTCGGAATTCCGCTGTAGTTTAAAAATGCTTTGGAACTCTTTCATTGTTCTCGGAATTCCGCTGAAGTTTAGCCATGCTTTGGAACTCTTCCATTGTTCTCGGAATTCCGCTGATGTTTAACAATCCTTTGGAACTCTTCCATTATTCTCAGAATTCTGCTGAAGTTTAAAAATGCTTTGGAACACCTCCATTGTTCTTGGAATTCTGCTCAAGTTTAAAAATGCTTTGGAACTCTTCCATTGTTCTGGGAATTCGGCTGAAGTTTAAAATTGCTTTGGAGCTCTTCCTATGTTCTGGGAGTTCTGCTGAAGTTTAAAAATGCTTTGGAACTCTTCCATTGTTCTCGGAATTCTGCTGATGTTTAACTATGCTTTAGAACTCTTCCATTGTTCTCGGAATTCCGATGATGTTTAACAATGCTTTGGAACTCTTTCATTGTTCTCGGAATTCCGCAGTAGTTTAAAAATGCATTGGAACTCTTCCATTGTTCTCGGAATTCCGCTGAAGTTTTACAATGCTTTGGAACTCTTCCATTTTTCTCGGAACTCTGCTGAAGTTTAAAAATGCTTTGGAACTCTTCCATTGTTCTCGGAATTCCGCTGAAGTTTTACAATGCTTTGGAACTCTTCCATTTTTCTCGTAATTATGCTGAAGTTTAAAAATGCTTTGTGACTCTTAAATTGTTCTCGGAATTCCGCTGATGTTTAACAATGCTTTGGAACTCTTCCATTGTTCTCGGAATTCCGCTGTAGTTTAAAAATGCTTTGGAACTCTTTCATTGTTCTCGGAATTCCGCTGAAGTTTAGCCATGCTTTGGAACTCTTCCATTGTTCTCGGAATTCCGCTGAAGTTTAAAAATGCTTTGGAACTCCTCCTTTGTTCTTGGAATTCTGCTGAAGTTTAAAAATGCTTTGGAACTCTTCCATTGTTCTGGGAATTCGGCTGAAGTTTAAAAATGCAATGGTACTCTTCCTATGTTCTGGGAGTTCTGCTGAAGTTTAAAAATGCTTTTGAACTCTTCCATTGTTCTCGGAATTCCGCTGATGTTTAAAAATGCTTTAGAACTCTTCCATTGTTCTCGGAATTCCGCTGATGTTTAACAATCCTTTGGAACTCTTCCATTATTCTCAGAATTCTGCTGAAGTTTAAAAATGCTTTAGTACTCTTCCATTGTTCTCAGAATTCCAATGAAGCTTAAAAATGCTTTGGAACTCTTCAATTTTTCTCAGAATTACGCGAAAGTTTAAAAATGCTTTGGAACTCCTCCATTGTTCTTGGAATTCTGCTCAAGTTTAAAAATGCTTTGGAACTCTTCCATTGTTCTGGGAATTCGGTTGAAGTTTAAAATTGCTTTGGAGCTCTTCCTATGTTCTGGGAGTTCTGCTGAAGTTTAAAAATGCTCTGGAACTCTTCCATTGTTCTCGGAATTCTGCTGAAGTTTAAAAATGCTTTAGAAATCTTCCCTTGCTCTCGGAATTCTGCTGAAGTTTAACAATGCTTTGGAACTCTTCCATAATTCTCAGAATTCTGCTGAAGTTTAAAAAAGCTGTGGTACTCTTCCATTGTTCTCAGAATTCCAATGAAGCTTAAAAATGCTTTGGAACTCTTCAATTTTTCTCAGAACTCCGCTAAAGTTTAAAAATGCTTTGGAACTCTTCCAATGTTCTGGGAATTAAGCTGAAGTTTAAAAATGCTTTGGAACTCTTCCTATGTTCTGGGAGTTCTGCTGAAGTTTAAAAATGCTTGGGAACTCTTCCATTGTTCTCGGAATTGCGCTGATGTTTAACAATGCTTTAGAACTCTTCCTTTGTTACCGGAATTCCGCTGATGTTTAACAATGCTTTTGAACTCTTCCATTGTTCTCGGAATTCCGCTGAAGTTTCACAATGCTTTGGAACTCTTCCATTTTTCTCGTAATTATGCTGAAGTTTAAAAATGCTTTGTGACTCTTAAATTGTTCTCGGAATTCCGCTGATGTTTAACAATGCTTTGGAACTCTTCCATTGTTCTCGGAATTCCGCTGTAGTTTAAAAATGCTTTGGAACTCTTTCATTGTTCTCGGAATTCCGCTGAAGTTTAGCCATGCTTTGGAACTCTTCCATTGTTCTCGGAATTCTGCTGATGTTTAACAATCCTTTGGAACTCTTCCATTATTCTCAGAATTCTGCTGAAGTTTAAAAATGCTTTGGAACACCTCCATTGTTCTTGGAATTCTGCTCAAGTTTAAAAATGCTTTGGAACTCTTCCATTGTTCTGGGAATTCGGCTGAAGTTTAAAATTGCTTTGGAGCTCTTCCTATGTTCTGGGAGTTCTGCTGAAGTTTAAAAATGCTTTGGAACTCTTCCATTGTTCTCGGAATTCTGCTGATGTTTAACTATGCTTTAGAACTCTTCCATTGTTCTCGGAATTCCGATGATGTTTAACAATGCTTTGGAACTCTTTCATTGTTCTCGGAATTCCGCTGTAGTTTAAAAATACATTGGAACTCTTCCATTGTTCTCGGAATTCCGCTGAAGTTTTAGAATGCTTTGGAACTCTTCCATTTTTCTCGGAATTCTGCTGAAGTTTAGCCATGTGTTGGAACTCTTCCATTGTTCTCAGAATTCCGCTGAAGTTTAAAAATGCTTTGGAACTCTTCCATTGTTCTCGGAACTCTGCTGAAGTTTAAAAAAGATTCGGAACTATTCCATTGTTCTCAGAATTCCGCTAATATTTAACAATGCTTTGGAACTCTTCCAAAGTTCTGGGAGTTCTGCTGAAGTTTAAAAATGCTTTAGAACTCTTCCATTGTTCTCGGAATTCTGCTGATGTTTAACAATGCTTTAGAACTCTTCCATTGTTCTCGGAATTCTGATGATGTTTAACAATGCTTTTGAACTCTTCCATTGTTCTCGGAATTCCACTGTAGTTTAAAAATGCATTGGAACTCTTCCATTGTTCTCGGAATTCCGCTGAAGTTTTACAATGCTTTGGAACTCTTCCATTGTTCTGGGAATTCGGCTGAAGTTTAAAAATGCTTTGGAACACTTCCTAAGTTCTGGGAGTTCTGCTGAAGTTTAAAAATGCATTGGAACACTTCCATTCTTCTCAGAATTCCGCTAATGTTTAACAATGCTTGGGAACTCTTCCATTGTTCTCAGAATTCCGCTAATATTTAACAATGCTTTGGAACTCTTCCATTGTTCTCGGAATTCCGCTGTTGTTTAATAATGCTTTTGGAACTCTTCCATTGTGCTCGGAATTCTGCTGAAGTTTAAAAATGCTTTGTGACTCTTAAATTGTTCTCGGAATTCCGCTGATGTTTAACAATGCTTTGGAACTCTTCCATTGTTCTCGGAATTCCGCTGTAGTTTAAAAATGCTTTGGAACTCTTTCATTGTTCTCGGAATTCCGCTGAAGTTTAGCCATGCTTTGGAACTCTTCCATTGTTCTCGGAATTCCGCTGAAGTTTAAAAATGCTTTGAAACTCCTCCTTTGTTCTCGGAATTCTGCTGAAGTTTAAAAATGCTTTGGAACTCTTCCATTGTTCTGGGAATTCGGCTGAAGTTTAAAAATGCAATGGAACTCTTCCTATGTTCTGGGAGTTCTGCTGAAGTTTAAAAATGCTTTGGAACTCTTCCATTGTTCTGGGAATTCGGCTGAAGTTTAAAATTGCTTTGGAGCTCTTCCTATGTTCTGGGAGTTCTGCTGAAGTTTAAAAATGCTCTGGAACTCTTCCATTGTTCTCGGAATTCTGCTGAAGTTTAAAAATGCTTTAGAAATCTTCCCTTGCTCTCGGAATTCTGCTGAAGTTTAACAATGCTTTGGAACTCTTCCATAATTCTCAGAATTCTGCTGAAGTTTAAAAAAGCTGTGGTACTCTTCCATTGTTCTCAGAATTCCAATGAAGCTTAAAAATGCTTTGGAACTCTTCAATTTTTCTCAGAACTCCGCTAAAGTTTAAAAATGCTTTGGAACTCTTCCAATGTTCTGGGAATTAAGCTGAAGTTTAAAAATGCTTTGGAACTCTTCCTATGTTCTGGGAGTTCTGCTGAAGTTTAAAAATGCTTGGGAACTCTTCCATTGTTCTCGGAATTGCGCTGATGTTTAACAATGCTTTAGAACTCTTCCTTTGTTACCGGAATTCCGCTGATGTTTAACAATGCTTTTGAACTCTTCCATTGTTCTCGGAATTCCGCTGAAGTTTCACAATGCTTTGGAACTCTTCCATTTTTCTCGTAATTATGCTGAAGTTTAAAAATGCTTTGTGACTCTTAAATTGTTCTCGGAATTCCGCTGATGTTTAACAATGCTTTGGAACTCTTCCATTGTTCTCGGAATTCCGCTGTAGTTTAAAAATGCTTTGGAACTCTTTCATTGTTCTCGGAATTCCGCTGAAGTTTAGCCATGCTTTGGAACTCTTCCATTGGTCTCGGAATTCCGCTGAAGTTTAAAAATGCTTTGGAACTCCTCCTTTGTTCTCGGAATTCTGCTGAAGTTTAAAAATGCTTTGGAACTCTTCCATTGTTCTGGGAATTCGGCTGAAGTTTAAAAATGCAATGGAACTCTTCCTATGTTCTGGGAGTTCTGGTGAAGTTTAAAAATGCTTTTGAACTCTTCCATTGTTCTCGGAATTCCGCTGATGTTTAAAAATGCTTTAGAACTCTTCCATTGTTCTCGGAATTCCGCTGATGTTTAACAATCCTTTGGAACTCTTCCATTATTCTCAGAATTCTGCTGAAGTTTAAAAATGCTTTGGAACACCTCCATTGTTCTTGGAATTCTGCTCAAGTTTAAAAATGCTTTGGAACTCTTCCATTGTTCTGGGAATTCGGCTGAAGTTTAAAATTGCTTTGGAGCTCTCCCTATGTTCTGGGAGTTCTGCTGAAGTTTAAAAATGCTTTGGAACTCTTCCATTGTTCTCGGAATTCTGCTGATGTTTAACTATGCTTTAGAACTCTTCCATTGTTCTCGGAATTCCGATGATGTTTAACAATGCTTTGGAACTCTTTCATTGTTCTCGGAATTCCGCTGTAGTTTAAAAATACATTGGAACTCTTCCATTGTTCTCGGAATTCCGCTGAAGTTTTAGAATGCTTTGGAACTCTTCCATTTTTCTCGGAATTCTGCTGAAGTTTAGCCATGTGTTGGAACTCTTCCATTGTTCTCAGAATTCCGCTGAAGTTTAAAAATGCTTTGGAACTCTTCCATTGTTCTCGGAACTCTGCTGAAGTTTAAAAAAGATTTGGAACTATTCCATTGTTCTCAGAATTCCGCTAATATTTAACAATGCTTTGGAACTCTTCCAAAGTTCTGGGAGTTCTGCTGAAGTTTAAAAATGCTTTAGAACTCTTCCATTGTTCTCGGAATTCTGCTGATGTTTAACAATGCTTTAGAACTCTTCCATTGTTCTCGGAATTCTGATGATGTTTAACAATGCTTTTGAACTCTTCCATTGTTCTCGGAATTCCACTGTAGTTTAAAAATGCATTGGAACTCTTCCATTGTTCTCGGAATTCCGCTGAAGTTTTACAATGCTTTGGAACTCTTCCATTGTTCTGGGAATTCGGCTGAAGTTTAAAAATGCTTTGGAACACTTCCTAAGTTCTGGGAGTTCTGCTGAAGTTTAAAAATGCATTGGAACACTTCCATTGTTCTCAGAATTCCGCTAATGTTTAACAATGCTTGGGAACTCTTCCATTGTTCTCAGAATTCCGCTAATATTTAACAATGCTTTGGAACTCTTCCATTGTTCTCGGAATTCCGCTGTTGTTTAATAATGCTTTTGGAACTCTTCCATTGTGCTCGGAATTCTGCTGAAGTTTAAAAATGCTTTGTGACTCTTAAATTGTTCTCGGAATTGCGCTGATGTTTAACAATGCTTTGGAACTCTTCCATTGTTCTCGGAATTCCGCTGTAGTTTAAAAATGCTTTGGAACTCTTTCATTGTTCTCGGAATTCCGCTGAAGTTTAGCCATGCTTTGGAACTCTTCCATTGTTCTCGGAATTCCGCTGAAGTTTAAAAATGCTTTGAAACTCCTCCTTTGTTCTCGGAATTCTGCTGAAGTTTAAAAATGCTTTGGAACTCTTCCATTGTTCTGGGAATTCGGCTGAAGTTTAAAAATGCAATGGAACTCTTCCTATGTTCTGGGAGTTCTGCTGAAGTTTAAAAATGCTTTTGAACTCTTCCATTGTTCTCGGAATTCCGCTGATGTTTAAAAATGCTTTAGAACTCTTCCATTGTTCTCGGAATTCCGCTGACGTTTAACAATCCTTTGGAACTCTTCCATTATTCTCAGAATTCTGCTGAAGTTTAAAAATGCTTTAGTACTCTTCCATTGTTCTCAGAATTCCAATGAAGCTTAAAAATGCTTTGGAACTCTTCAATTTTTCTCAGAATTACGCGAAAGTTTAAAAATGCTTTGGAACTCCTCCATTGTTCTTGGAATTCTGCTCAAGTTTAAAAATGCTTTGGAACTCTTCCATTGTTCTGGGAATTCGGCTGAAGTTTAAAATTGCTTTGGAGCTCTTCCTATGTTCTGGGAGTTCTGCTGAAGTTTAAAAATGCTTTGGAACTCTTCCATTGTTCTCGGAATTCTGCTGATGTTTAACAATGCTTTAGAACTCTTCCATTGTTCTCGGAATTCCGATGATGTCTATCAATGCTTTGGAACTCTTCCATTGTTCTCGGAATTCCGCAGTAGTTTAAAAATGCATTGGAACATTTCCATTGTTCTCGGAATTCCGCTGAAGTTTTACAATGCTTTGGAACTCTTCCATTTTTCTCGGAACTCTGCTGAAGTTTAAAAATGCTTTGGAACTCTTCCATTGTTCTCGGAATTCCGCTGAAGTTTTACAATGCTTTGGAACTCTTCCATTTTTCTCGTAATTATGCTGAAGTTTAAAAATGCTTTGTGACTCTTAAATTGTTCTTGGAATTCCGCTGATGTTTAACAATGCTTTGGAACTCTTCCATTGTTCTCGGAATTCCGCTGTAGTTTAAAAATGCTTTGGAACTCTTTCATTGTTCTCGGAATTCCGCTGAAGTTTAGCCATGCTTTGGAACTCTTCCATTGTTCTCGGAATTCCGCTGAAGTTTAAAAATGCTTTGGAACTCCTCCTTTGTTCTTGGAATTCTGCTGAAGTTTAAAAATGCTTTGGAACTCTTCCATTGTTCTGGGAATTCGGCTGAAGTTTAAAAATGCAATGGAACTCTTCCTATGTTCTGGGAGTTCTGCTGAAGTTTAAAAATGCTTTTGAACTCTTCCATTGTTCTCGGAATTCCGCTGATGTTTAAAAATGCTTTAGAACTCTTCCATTGTTCTCGGAATTCCGCTGATGTTTAACAATCCTTTGGAACTCTTCCATTATTCTCAGAATTCTGCTGAAGTTTAAAAATGCTTTAGTACTCTTCCATTGTTCTCAGAATTCCAATGAAGCTTAAAAATGCTTTGGAACTCTTCAATTTTTCTCAGAATTACGCGAAAGTTTAAAAATGCTTTGGAACTCCTCCATTGTTCTTGGAATTCTGCTCAAGTTTAAAAATGCTTTGGAACTCTTCCATTGTTCTGGGAATTCGGCTGAAGTTTAAAATTGCTTTGGAGCTCTTCCTATGTTCTGGGAGTTCTGCTGAAGTTTAAAAATGCTCTGGAACTCTTCCATTGTTCTCGGAATTCTGCTGAAGTTTAAAAATGCTTTAGAAATCTTCCCTTGCTCTCGGAATTCTGCTGAAGTTTAACAATGCTTTGGAACTCTTCCATAATTCTCAGAATTCTGCTGAAGTTTAAAAAAGCTGTGGTACTCTTCCATTGTTCTCAGAATTCCAATGAAGCTTAAAAATGCTTTGGAACTCTTCAATTTTTCTCAGAACTCCGCTAAAGTTTAAAAATGCTTTGGAACTCTTCCAATGTTCTGGGAATTAAGCTGAAGTTTAAAAATGCTTTGGAACTCTTCCTATGTTCTGGGAGTTCTGCTGAAGTTTAAAAATGCTTGGGAACTCTTCCATTGTTCTCGGAATTGCGCTGATGTTTAACAATGCTTTAGAACTCTTCCTTTGTTACCGGAATTCCGCTGATGTTTAACAATGCTTTGGAACTCTTCCATTTTTCTCGTAATTATGCTGAAGTTTAAAAATGCTTTGTGACTCTTAAATTGTTCTCGGAATTCCGCTGATGTTTAACAATGCTTTGGAACTCTTCCATTGTTCTCGGAATTCCGCTGAAGTTTAGCCATGCTTTGGAACTCTTCCATTGTTCTCGGAATTCCGCTGAAGTTTAAAAATGCTTTGGAACTCCTCCTTTGTTCTCGGAATTCTGCTGAAGTTTAAAAATGCTTTGGAACTCTTCCATTGTTCTGGGAATTCGGCTGAAGTTTAAAAATGCAATGGAACTCTTCCTATGTTCTGGGAGTTCTGGTGAAGTTTAAAAATGCTTTTGAACTCTTCCATTGTTCTCGGAATTCCGCTGATGTTTAAAAATGCTTTAGAACTCTTCCATTGTTCTCGGAATTCCGCTGATGTTTAACAATCCTTTGGAACTCTTCCATTATTCTCAGAATTCTGCTGAAGTTTAAAAATGCTTTGGAACACCTCCATTGTTCTTGGAATTCTGCTCAAGTTTAAAAATGCTTTGGAACTCTTCCATTGTTCTGGGAATTCGGCTGAAGTTTAAAATTGCTTTGGAGCTCTTCCTATGTTCTGGGAGTTCTGCTGAAGTTTAAAAATGCTTTGGAACTCTTCCATTGTTCTCGGAATTCTGCTGATGTTTAACTATGCTTTAGAACTCTTCCATTGTTCTCGGAATTCCGATGATGTTTAACAATGCTTTGGAACTCTTTCATTGTTCTCGGAATTCCGCTGTAGTTTAAAAATATATTGGAACTCTTCCATTGTTCTCGGAATTCCGCTGAAGTTTTAGAATGCTTTGGAACTCTTCCATTTTTCTCGGAATTCTGCTGAAGTTTAGCCATGTGTTGGAACTCTTCCATTGTTCTCGGAACTCTGCTGAAGTTTAAAAAAGATTTGGAACTATTCCATTGTTCTCAGAATTCCGCTAATATTTAACAATGCTTTGGAACTCTTCCAAAGTTCTGGGAGTTCTGCTGAAGTTTAAAAATGCTTTAGAACTCTTCCATTGTTCTCGGAATTCTGCTGATGTTTAACAATGCTTTAGAACTCTTCCATTGTTCTCGGAATTCTGATGATGTTTAACAATGCTTTTGAACTATTCCATTGTTCTCGGAATTCCACTGTAGTTTAAAAATGCATTGGAACTCTTCCATTGTTCTCGGAATTCCGCTGAAGTTTTACAATGCTTTGGAACTCTTCCATTGTTCTGGGAATTCGGCTGAAGTTTAAAAATGCTTTGGAACACTTCCTAAGTTCTGGGAGTTCTGCTGAAGTTTAAAAATGCATTGGAACACTTCCATTCTTCTCAGAATTCCGCTAATGTTTAACAATGCTTGGGAACTCTTCCATTGTTCTCAGAATTCCGCTAATATTTAACAATGCTTTGGAACTCTTCCATTGTTCTCGGAATTCCGCTGTTGTTTAATAATGCTTTTGGAACTCTTCCATTGTGCTCGGAATTCTGCTGAAGTTTAAAAATGCTTTGTGACTCTTAAATTGTTCTCGGAATTCCGCTGATGTTTAACAATGCTTTGGAACTCTTCCATTGTTCTCGGAATTCCGCTGTAGTTTAAAAATGCTTTGGAACTCTTTCATTGTTCTCGGAATTCCGCTGAAGTTTAGCCATGCTTTGGAACTCTTCCATTGTTCTCGGAATTCCGCTGAAGTTTAAAAATGCTTTGAAACTCCTCCTTTGTTCTCGGAATTCTGCTGAAGTTTAAAAATGCTTTGGAACTCTTCCATTGTTCTGGGAATTCGGCTGAAGTTTAAAAATGCAATGGAACTCTTCCTATGTTCTGGGAGTTCTGCTGAAGTTTAAAAATGCTTTGGAACTCTTCCATTGTTCTGGGAATTCGGCTGAAGTTTAAAATTGCTTTGGAGCTCTTCCTATGTTCTGGGAGTTCTGCTGAAGTTTAAAAATGCTCTGGAACTCTTCCATTGTTCTCGGAATTCTGCTGAAGTTTAAAAATGCTTTAGAAATCTTCCCTTGCTCTCGGAATTCTGCTGAAGTTTAACAATGCTTTGGAACTCTTCCATAATTCTCAGAATTCTGCTGAAGTTTAAAAAAGCTGTGGTACTCTTCCATTGTTCTCAGAATTCCAATGAAGCTTAAAAATGCTTTGGAACTCTTCAATTTTTCTCAGAACTCCGCTAAAGTTTAAAAATGCTTTGGAACTCTTCCAATGTTCTGGGAATTAAGCTGAAGTTTAAAAATGCTTTGGAACTCTTCCTATGTTCTGGGAGTTCTGCTGAAGTTTAAAAATGCTTGGGAACTCTTCCATTGTTCTCGGAATTGCGCTGATGTTTAACAATGCTTTAGAACTCTTCCTTTGTTACCGGAATTCCGCTGATGTTTAACAATGCTTTTGAACTCTTCCATTGTTCTCGGAATTCCGCTGAAGTTTCACAATGCTTTGGAACTCCTCCTTTGTTCTCGGAATTCTGCTGAAGTTTAAAAATGCTTTGGAACTCTTCCATTGTTCTGGGAATTCGGCTGAAGTTTAAAAATGCAATGGAACTCTTCCTATGTTCTGGGAGTTCTGCTGAAGTTTAAAAATGCTTTTGAACTCTTCCATTGTTCTCGGAATTCCGCTGATGTTTAAAAATGCTTTAGAACTCTTCCATTGTTCTCAGAATTCCGCTGACGTTTAACAATCCTTTGGAACTCTTCCATTATTCTCAGAATTCTGCTGAAGTTTAAAAATGCTTTAGTACTCTTCCATTGTTCTCAGAATTCCAATGAAGCTTAAAAATGCTTTGGAACTCTTCAATTTTTCTCAGAATTACGCGAAAGTTTAAAAATGCTTTGGAACTCCTCCATTGTTCTTGGAATTCTGCTCAAGTTTAAAAATGCTTTGGAACTCTTCCATTGTTCTGGGAATTCGGCTGAAGTTTAAAATTGCTTTGGAGCTCTTCCTATGTTCTGGGAGTTCTGCTGAAGTTTAAAAATGCTTTGGAACTCTTCCATTGTTCTCGGAATTCTGCTGATGTTTAACAATGCTTTAGAACTCTTCCATTGTTCTCGGAATTCCGATGATGTCTATCAATGCTTTGGAACTCTTCCATTGTTCTCGGAATTCCGCAGTAGTTTAAAAATGCATTGGAACATTTCCATTGTTCTCGGAATTCCGCTGAAGTTTTACAATGCTTTGGAACTCTTCCATTTTTCTCGGAACTCTGCTGAAGTTTAAAAATGCTTTGGAACTCTTCCATTGTTCTCGGAATTCCGCTGAAGTTTTACAATGCTTTGGAACTCTTCCATTTTTCTCGTAATTATGCTGAAGTTTAAAAATGCTTTGTGACTCTTAAATTGTTCTCGGAATTCCGCTGATGTTTAACAATGCTTTGGAACTCTTCCATTGTTCTCGGAATTCCGCTGTAGTTTAAAAATGCTTTGGAACTCTTTCATTGTTCTCGGAATTCCGCTGAAGTTTAGCCATGCTTTGGAACTCTTCCATTGTTCTCGGAATTCCGCTGAAGTTTAAAAATGCTTTGGAACTCCTCCTTTGTTCTTGGAATTCTGCTGAAGTTTAAAAATGCTTTGGAACTCTTCCATTGTTCTGGGAATTCGGCTGAAGTTTAAAAATGCAATGGAACTCTTCCTATGTTCTGGGAGTTCTGCTGAAGTTTAAAAATGCTTTTGAACTCTTCCATTGTTCTCGGAATTCCGCTGATGTTTAAAAATGCTTTAGAACTCTTCCATTGTTCTCGGAATTCCGCTGATGTTTAACAATCCTTTGGAACTCTTCCATTATTCTCAGAATTCTGCTGAAGTTTAAAAATGCTTTAGTACTCTTCCATTGTTCTCAGAATTCCAATGAAGCTTAAAAATGCTTTGGAACTCTTCAATTTTTCTCAGAATTACGCGAAAGTTTAAAAATGCTTTGGAACTCCTCCATTGTTCTTGGAATTCTGCTCAAGTTTAAAAATGCTTTGGAACTCTTCCATTGTTCTGGGAATTCGGCTGAAGTTTAAAATTGCTTTGGAGCTCTTCCTATGTTCTGGGAGTTCTGCTGAAGTTTAAAAATGCTCTGGAACTCTTCCATTGTTCTCGGAATTCTGCTGAAGTTTAAAAATGCTTTAGAAATCTTCCCTTGCTCTCGGAATTCTGCTGAAGTTTAACAATGCTTTGGAACTCTTCCATAATTCTCAGAATTCTGCTGAAGTTTAAAAAAGCTGTGGTACTCTTCCATTGTTCTCAGAATTCCAATGAAGCTTAAAAATGCTTTGGAACTCTTCAATTTTTCTCAGAACTCCGCTAAAGTTTAAAAATGCTTTGGAACTCTTCCAATGTTCTGGGAATTAAGCTGAAGTTTAAAAATGCTTTGGAACTCTTCCTATGTTCTGGGAGTTCTGCTGAAGTTTAAAAATGCTTGGGAACTCTTCCATTGTTCTCGGAATTGCGCTGATGTTTAACAATGCTTTAGAACTCTTCCATTGTTACGGGAATACCGCTGATGTTTAACAATGCTTTTGAACTCTTCCATTGTTCTCGGAATTCCGCTGAAGTTTTACAATGCTTTGGAACTCTTCCATTTTTCTCGTAATTATGCTGAAGTTTAAAAATGCTTTGTGACTCTTAAATTGTTCTCGGAATTCCGCTGATGTTTAACAATGCTTTGGAACTCTTCCATTGTTCTCGGAATTCCGCTGAAGTTTAGCCATGCTTTGGAACTCTTCCATTGTTCTCGGAATTCCGCTGAAGTTTAAAAATGCTTTGGAACTCCTCCTTTGTTCTCGGAATTCTGCTGAAGTTTAAAAATGCTTTGGAACTCTTCCATTGTTCTGGGAATTCGGCTGAAGTTTAAAAATGCAATGGAACTCTTCCTATGTTCTGGGAGTTCTGGTGAAGTTTAAAAATGCTTTTGAACTCTTCCATTGTTCTCGGAATTCCGCTGATGTTTAAAAATGCTTTAGAACTCTTCCATTGTTCTCGGAATTCCGCTGATGTTTAACAATCCTTTGGAACTCTTCCATTATTCTCAGAATTCTGCTGAAGTTTAAAAATGCTTTGGAACTCCTCCATTGTTCTTGGAATTCTGCTCAAGTTTAAAAATGCTTTGGAACTCTTCCATTGTTCTGGGAATTCGGCTGAAGTTTAAAATTGCTTTGGAGCTCTTCCTATGTTCTGGGAGTTCTGCTGAAGTTTAAAAATGCTTTGGAACTCTTCCATTGTTCTCGGAATTCTGCTGATGTTTAACTATGCTTTAGAACTCTTCCATTGTTCTCGGAATTCCGATGATGTTTAACAATGCTTTGGAACTCTTTCATTGTTCTCGGAATTCCGCTGTAGTTTAAAAATACATTGGAACTCTTCCATTGTTCTCAGAATTCCGCTGAAGTTTTAGAATGCTTTGGAACTCTTCCATTTTTCTCGGAATTCTGCTGAAGTTTAGCCATGTGTTGGAACTCTTCCATTGTTCTCAGAATTCCGCTGAAGTTTAAAAATGCTTTGGAACTCTTCCATTGTTCTCGGAACTCTGCTGAAGTTTAAAAAAGATTTGGAACTATTCCATTGTTCTCAGAATTCCGCTAATATTTAACAATGCTTTGGAACTCTTCCAAAGTTCTGGGAGTTCTGCTGAAGTTTAAAAATGCTTTAGAATTCTTCCATTGTTCTCGGAATTCTGCTGATGTTTAACAATGCTTTAGAACTCTTACATTGTTCTCGGAATTCTGATGATGTTTAACAATGCTTTTGAACTCTTCCATTGTTCTCGGAATTCCACTGTAGTTTAAAAATGCATTGGAACTCTTCCATTGTTCTCGGAATTCCGCTGAAGTTTTACAATGCTTTGGAACTCTTCCATTGTTCTGGGAATTCGGCTGAAGTTTAAAAATGCTTTGGAACACTTCCTAAGTTCTGGGAGTTCTGCTGAAGTTTAAAAATGCATTGGAACACTTCCATTCTTCTCAGAATTCCGCTAATGTTTAACAATGCTTGGGAACTCTTCCATTGTTCTCAGAATTCCGCTAATATTTAACAATGCTTTGGAACTCTTCCATTGTTCTCGGAATTCCGCTGTTGTTTAATAATGCTTTTGGAACTCTTCCATTGTTCTCGGAATTCCGCTAATGTTTAACAATGCTTTGGAACTCATCCATTGTTCTTGGAATTCTGTTGATGTTTAATAATGCTTTTGGAACTCTTCCATTGTGCTCGGAATTCTGCTGAAGTTTAAAAATGCTTTAGAAATCTTCCCTTGCTCTCGGAATTCTGCTGAAGTTTAACAATGCTTTGGAACTCTTCCATAATTCTCAGAATTCTGCTGATGTTTAAAAAAGCTGTGGTACTCTTCCATTGTTCTCAGAATTCCAATGAAGCTTAAAAATGCTTTGGAACTCTTCAATTTTTCTCAGAATCCGCTAAAGTTTAAAAATGCTTTGGAACTCTTCCAATGTTCTGCGAATTAAGCTGAAGTTTAAAAATGCTTTGGAACTCTTCCTATGTTCTGGGAGTTCTGCTGAAGTTTAAAAATGCTTGGGAACTCTTCCATTGTTCTCGGAATTGCGCTGATGTTTAACAATGCTTTAGAACTCTTACATTGTTACGGGAATTCCGCTGATGTTTAACAATGCTTTTGAACTCTTCCATTGTTCTCGGAATTCCGCTGAAGTTTAAAAATGCTTTGAAACTCCTCCTTTGTTCTCGGAATTCTGCTGAAGTTTAAAAATGCTTTGGAACTCTTCCATTGTTCTGGGAATTCGGCTGAAGTTTAAAAATGCAATGGAACTCTTCCTATGTTCTGGGAGTTCTGCTGAAGTTTAAAAATGCTTTTGAACTCTTCCATTGTTCTCGGAATTCCGCTGATGTTTAAAAATGCTTTAGAACTCTTCCATTGTTCTCGGAATTCCGCTGACGTTTAACAATCCTTTGGAACTCTTCCATTATTCTCAGAATTCTGCTGAAGTTTAAAAATGCTTTAGAATTCTTCCATTGTTCTCGGAATTCTGCTGATGTTTAACAATGCTTTAGAACTCTTCCATTGTTCTCGGAATTCTGATGATGTTTAACAATGCTTTTGAACTCTTCCATTGTTCTCGGAATTCCACTGTAGTTTAAAAATGCATTGGAACTCTTCCATTGTTCTCGGAATTCCGCTGAAGTTTTACAATGCTTTGGAACTCTTCCATTGTTCTGGGAATTCGGCTGAAGTTTAAATATGCTTTGGAACACTTCCTAAGTTCTGGGAGTTCTGCTGAAGTTTAAAAATGCATTGGAACACTTCCATTCTTCTCAGAATTCCGCTAATGTTTAACAATGCTTGGGAACTCTTCCATTGTTCTCAGAATTCCGCTAATATTTAACAATGCTTTGGAACTCTTCCATTGTTCTCGGAATTCCGCTGTTGTTTAATAATGCTTTTGGAACTCTTCCATTGTTCTCGGAATTCCGCTAATGTTTAACAATGCTTTGGAACTCATCCATTGTTCTTGGAATTCTGTTGATGTTTAATAATGCTTTTGGAACTCTTCCATTGTGCTCGGAATTCTGCTGAAGTTTAAAAATGCTTTAGAAATCTTCCCTTGCTCTCGGAATTCTGCTGAAGTTTAACAATGCTTTGGAACTCTTCCATAATTCTCAGAATTCTGCTGATGTTTAAAAAAGCTGTGGTACTCTTCCATTGTTCTCAGAATTCCAATGAAGCTTAAAAATGCTTTGGAACTCTTCAATTTTTCTCAGAATCCGCTAAAGTTTAAAAATGCTTTGGAACTCTTCCAATGTTCTGCGAATTAAGCTGAAGTTTAAAAATGCTTTGGAACTCTTCCTATGTTCTGGGAGTTCTGCTGAAGTTTAAAAATGCTTGGGAACTCTTCCATTGTTCTCGGAATTGCGCTGATGTTTAACAATGCTTTAGAACTCTTACATTGTTACGGGAATTCCGCTGATGTTTAACAATGCTTTTGAACTCTTCCATTGTTCTCGGAATTCCGCTGAAGTTTTACAATGCTTTGGAACTCTTCCATTTTTCTCGTAATTATGCTGAAGTTTAAAAATGCTTTGTGACTCTTAAATTGTTCTCGGAATTCCGCTGATGTTTAACAATGCTTTGGAACTCTTCCATTGTTCTCGGAATTCCGCTGTAGTTTAAAAATGCTTTGGAACTCTTTCATTGTTCTCGGAATTCCGCTGAAGTTTAGCCATGCTTTGGAACTCTTCCATTGTTCTCGGAATTCCGCTGAAGTTTAAAAATGCTTTGAAACTCCTCCTTTGTTCTCGGAATTCTGCTGAAGTTTAAAAATGCTTTGGAACTCTTCCATTGTTCTGGGAATTCGGCTGAAGTTTAAAAATGCAATGGAACTCTTCCTATGTTCTGGGAGTTCTGCTGAAGTTTAAAAATGCTTTTGAACTCTTCCATTGTTCTCGGAATTCCGCTGATGTTTAAAAATGCTTTAGAACTCTTCCATTGTTCTCGGAATTCCGCTGACGTTTAACAATCCTTTGGAACTCTTCCATTATTCTCAGAATTCTGCTGAAGTTTAAAAATGCTTTAGTACTCTTCCATTGTTCTCAGAATTCCAATGAAGCTTAAAAATGCTTTGGAACTCTTCAATTTTTCTCAGAATTACGCGAAAGTTTAAAAATGCTTTGGAACTCCTCCATTGTTCTTGGAATTCTGCTCAAGTTTAAAAATGCTTTGGAACTCTTCCATTGTTCTGGGAATTCGGCTGAAGTTTAAAATTGCTTTGGAGCTCTTCCTATGTTCTGGGAGTTCTGCTGAAGTTTAAAAATGCTTTGGAACTCTTCCATTGTTCTCGGAATTCTGCTAATGTTTAACAATGCTTTAGAACTCTTCCATTGTTCTCGGAATTCCGATGATGTCTATCAATGCTTTGGAACTCTTCCATTGTTCTCGGAATTCCGCAGTAGTTTAAAAATGCATTGGAACTCTTCCATTGTTCTCGGAATTCCGCTGAAGTTTTACAATGCTTTGGAACTCTTCCATTTTTCTCGGAACTCTGCTGAAGTTTAAAAATGCTTTGGAACTCTTCCATTGTTCTCGGAATTCCGCTGAAGTTTTACAATGCTTTGGAACTCTTCCATTTTTCTCGTAATTATGCTGAAGTTTAAAAATGCTTTGTGACTCTTAAATTGTTCTCGGAATTCCGCTGATGTTTAACAATGCTTTGGAACTCTTCCATTGTTCTCGGAATTCCGCTGTAGTTTAAAAATGCTTTGGAACTCTTTCATTGTTCTCGGAATTCCGCTGAAGTTTAGCCATGCTTTGGAACTCTTCCATTGTTCTCGGAATTCCGCTGATGTTTAACAATCCTTTGGAACTCTTCCATTATTCTCGGAATTCTGCTGAAGTTTAAAAATGCTTTAGAAATCTTCCCTTGCTCTCGGAATTCTGCTGAAGTTTAACAATGCTTTGGAACTCTTCCATAATTCTCAGAATTCTGCTGAAGTTTAAAAAAGCTGTGGTACTCTTCCATTGTTCTCAGAATTCCAATGAAGCTTAAAAATGCTTTGGAACTCTTCAATTTTTCTCAGAACTCCGCTAAAGTTTAAAAATGCTTTGGAACTCTTCCAATGTTCTGGGAATTAAGCTGAAGTTTAAAAATGCTTTGGAACTCTTCCTATGTTCTGAGAGTTCTGCTGAAGTTTAAAAATGCTTGGGAACTCTTCCATTGTTCTCGGAATTGCGCTGATGTTTAACAATGCTTTAGAACTCTTCCTTTGTTACCGGAATTCCGCTGATGTTTAACAATGCTTTTGAACTTTTCCATTGTTCTCGGAATTCCGCTGAAGTTTCACAATGCTTTGGAACTCTTCCATTGTTCTCGGAATTCCGCTGTAGTTTAAAAATGCTTTGGAACTCTTTCATTGTTCTCGGAATTCCGTTGAAGTTTAGCCATGCTTTGGAACTCTTCCATTGTTCTCGGAATTCTGCTGAAGTTTAAAAATGCTTTGGAACTCCTCCTTTGTTCTCGGAATTCTGCTGAAGTTTAAAAATGCTTTGGAACTCTTCCATTGTTCTGGGAATTCGGCTGAAGTTTAAAAATGCAATGGAACTCTTCCTATGTTCTGGGAGTTCTGGTGAAGTTTAAAAATGCTTTTGAACTCTTCCATTGTTCTCGGAATTCCGCTGATGTTTAAAAATGCTTTAGAACTCTTCCATTGTTCTCGGAATTCCGCTGATGTTTAACAATCCTTTGGAACTCTTCCATTATTCTCAGAATTCTGCTGAAGTTTAAAAATGCTTTGGAACTCCTCCATTGTTCTTGGAATTCTGCTCAAGTTTAAAAATGCTTTGGAACTCTTCCATTGTTCTGGGAATTCGGCTGAAGTTTAAAATTGCTTTGGAGCTCTTCCTATGTTCTGGGAGTTCTGCTGAAGTTTAAAAATGCTTTGGAACTCTTCCATTGTTCTCGGAATTCTGCTGATGTTTAACTATGCTTTAGAATTCTTCCATTGTTCTCGGAATTCCGATGATGTTTAACAATGCTTTGGAACTCTTTCATTGTTCTCGGAATTCCGCTGTAGTTTAAAAATACATTGGAACTCTTCCATTGTTCTCGGAATTCCGCTGAAGTTTAAGAATGCTTTGGAACTCTTCCATTTTTCTCGGAATTCTGCTGAAGTTTAGCCATGTGTTGGAACTCTTCCATTGTTCTCGGAATTCCGCTGAAGTTTAAAAATGCTTTGGAACTCTTCCATTGTTCTCGGAACTCTGCTAAAGTTTAAAAAAGATTTGGAACTATTCCATTGTTCTCAGAATTCCGCTAATATTTAACAATGCTTTGGAACTCTTCCAAAGTTCTGGGAGTTCTGCTGAAGTTTAAAAATGCTTTAGAACTCTTCCATTGTTCTCGGAATTCTGCTGATGTTTAACAATGCTTTAGAACTCTTCCATTGTTCTCGGAATTCTGATGATGTTAACAATGCTTTTGAACTCTTCCATTGTTCTCGGAATTCCACTGTAGTTTAAAAATGCATTGGAACTCTTCCATTGTTCTCGGACTTCCGCTGAAGTTTTACAATGCTTTGGAACTCTTCCATTTTTCTCGGAATTCTGCTGAAGTTTAAAAATGCTTTGGAACTCTTCCATTGTTCTGGGAATTCGGCTGAAGTTTAAAAATGCTTTGGAACTCTTCCTAAGTTCTGGGAGTTCTGCTGAAGTTTAAAAATGCATTGGAACACTTCCATTCTTCTCAGAATTCCGCTAATGTTTAACAATGCTTGGGAACTCTTCCATTGTTCTCAGAATTCCGCTAATATTTAACAATGCTTTGGAACTCTTCCATTGTTCTCGGAATTCCGCTGATGTTTAATAATGCTTTTGGAACTCTTCCATTGTTCTCGGAATTCCGCTAATGTTTAACAATGCTTTGGAACTCATCCATTGTTCTTGGAATTCTGTTGATGTTTAATAATGCTTTTGGAACTCTTCCATTGTGCTCGGAATTCTGCTGAAGTTTAAAAATGCTTTAGAAATCTTCCCTTGCTCTCGGAAATCTGCTGAAGTTTAACAATGCTTTGGAACTCTTCCATAATTCTCAGAATTCTGCTGATGTTTAAAAAAGCTGTGGTACTCTTTCATTGTTCTCAGAATTCCAATGAAGCTTAAAAATGCTTTGGAACTCTTCAATTTTTCTCAGAATTCCGCTAAAGTTTAAAAATGCTTTGGAACTCTTCCATTGTTCTGGGAATTCGGCTGAAGTTTAAAAATGCAATGGAACTCTTCCTATGTTCTGGGAGTTCTGCTGAAGTTTACAAATGCTTTTGAACTCTTCCATTGTTCTCGGAATTCCGCTGATGTTTAAAAATGCTTTAGAACTCTTCCATTGTTCTCGGAATTCCGCTGATGTTTAACAATCCTTTGGAACTCTTCCATTATTCTCAGAATTCTGCTGAAGTTTAAAAATGCTTTGGTACTCTTCCATTGTTCTCAGAATTCCAATGAAGCTTAAAAATGCTTTGGAACTCTTCAATTTTTCTCAGAATTACGCGAAAGTTTAAAAATTCTTTGGAACTCCTCCATTGTTCTCGGAATTCTGCTGATGTTTAACAATGCTTTAGAACTCTTCCATTGTTCTCGGAATTCCGATGATGTCTATCAATGCTTTTGAACTCTTCCATTGTTCTCGGAATTCCACAGTAGTTTAAAAATGCATTGGAACTCTTCCATTGTTCTCGGAATTCCGCTGAAGTTTTACAATGCTTTGGAACTCTTCCATTTTACTCGGAACTCTGCTGAAGTTTAAAAATGCTTTGGAACTCTTCCATTGTTCTCGGAATTCCGCTGATGTTTAACAATGCTTTGGAACTCTTACATTGTTCTCGGTATTCCGCTGAATTTAGCCATGCTTTGGAACTCTTCCATTGTTCTCAGAATTCCGCTGAAGTTTAAAAATGCTTTGGAACTCCTCCATTGTACTCGGAACTCTGCTGAAGTTTAAAAATGCTTTGAAACTCTTCCATTGTTCTCAGAATTCCGCTGATGTTTAACAATGCTTTGGAACTCTTCCATTGTTCTCGGAATTCCGCTGTAGTTTTAAAATGCACTGGAACTTTTCCATTGTTCTCGGAATTCCGCTGAAGTTTTTCAATGCTTTGGAACTCTTCCATTTTTCTCGGAATTCTGCTGAAGTTTAAAAATGCAATGGAACTCTTCCTATGTTCTGGGAGTTCTGCTGAAGTTTAAAAATGCTTTTGAACTCTTCCATTGTTCTCGGAATTCTGCTGATGTTTAACAATGCTTTAGAACTCTTCCATTGTTCTCGGAATTCCGCTGATGTTTAAAAATGCTTTGGAACTCTTCCATTGTTCTCGGAATTCCACTGCAATTTAAAAATGCATTGGAACTCTTCCATTGTTCTCGAAATTCCACTGTAGTTTAAAAATGCATTGGAACTCTTCCATTGTTCTCGGAATTCCGCTGAAGTTTTACAATGCTTTGGAACTCTTCCATTTTTCTCGGAATCCTGCTGAAGTTTAAAAATGCTTTGGAACTCTTTCATTGTTCTCAGAATTCCGCTGAAGTTTTACAATGCTTTGGAACTCTTCCATTTTTCTCGGAATTCCGCTAATGTTTAACAATGCTTTGAAGCTCTTCCATTGTTCTCAGAATTCCGCTAATATTTAACAATGCTTTGGAATTGTTCCATTGTTCTCGGAATTCCGCTGATGTTTAATAATGCTTTTGGAACTCTTCCATTGTTTTCGGAATTCTGTTTATGTTTAATAATGCTTTTGGAACTCTTCCATTGTGCTCGGAATTCTGCTGAAGTTTAAAAATGCTTTGGAACTCTTCCATTGTTCTCGGAATTCCGCTAATGTTTATCAAACCTATGGAACTCTTTCATTGTTCTCGGAATTCTGTTGATGTTTAATAATGCTTTTGGAACTCTTCCATTGCTCTCGTAATTCTGCAGAAGTTTAAAAGCACTTTAGAAATCTTCCCTTGTTCTCGGAATTCTGCTGAAGTTTAAAAATGCTTTGGAACTCTTCCATAATTCTCAGAATTCTGCTGAAGTTTAAAAAAGCTGTGGTACTCTTCCATTGTTCTCAGAATTCCAATGAAGCTTAAAAATGCTTTGGAACTCTTCAATTTTTCTCAAAATTCCGCTAAAGGTTAAAATGCTTTGGAACTCCTCCATTGTTCTCGTAATTCTGCTGAAGTTTAAAAATGCTTTGGAACTCTTCCTATGTTCTGGGAGTTCTGCTGAAGTTTAAAAATGCTTGGGAACTTTTCCATTGTTCTCGGAATTCCGCTGATGTTTAACAATGCTTTAGAACGCTTCCATTGTTACCGGAATTCCACTGATGTTTAACAATGCTTTGGAACTCTTCCATTTTTCTCGGAATTATGCTGAAGTTTAAAAATGCTTTGGAACTCCTCCATTGTTCTCGGAATTCTGCTGAAGTTTAAAAATGCTTTGGAACTCTTCCATTGTTCTGGGAATTCGGCTGAAGTTTAAAAATGCTTTTGAACTCTTCCATTGTTCTCGGAATTCCGCTGATGTTTAACAATGCTTTAGAACTCTTCCATCGTTCTCGGAATTCCGGTGATGTTTAACAATGCTTTGGAACTCTTCCATTGTTCTCGGAATTCCACTGCAATTTAAAAATGCATTGGAACTCTTCCATTGTTCTCGGAATTCCGCTGAAGTTTTACAATGCTTTGGAACTCTTCCATTGTTCTGGGAATTCCGCTGAAGTTTTACAATGCTTTGGAACTCTTCCATTTTTCTCGGAATTCTGCTGAAGTTTAAAAATGCTTTGGAACTCTTCCATTGTTCTGGGAATTCCGCTGAAGTTTAAAAATGCTTTGGAACTCTTCTTAAGTTCTGGGAGTTCTGCTGAAGTATAAAAATGCATTGGAACACTTCCATTGTTCTTGGAATTCCGCTAATGTTTAAAAATGCTTTGGAACTCTTCCATTGTTCTCAGAATTCCGCTGAAGTTTTAGAATGCTTTGGAACTCTTACATTGTTCTCAGAATTCCGCTAATATTTAACAATGCTTTGGAACTCTTCCATTGTTCTCGGAATTCCGCTAATGTTTATCAAACCTATGGAACTCTTTCATTGTTCTCGGAATTCTGTTGATGTTTAATAATACTTTTGGAACTCTTCCATTGCTCTCGTAATTCTGCAGAAGTTTAAAAGCACTTTAGAAATCTTCCCTTGTTCTCAGAATTCTGCTGAAGTTTAACAATGCTTTGGAACTCTTCCATAATTCTCAGAATTCTGCTGAAGTTTAAAAAAGCTGTGGTACTCTTCCATTCTTCTCAGAATTCCAATGAAGCTTAAAAATGCTTTGGAACTCTTCAATTTTTCTCAAAATTCATCTAAAGTTTAAAAATGCTTTGGAACTCCTCCATTGTTCTCGTAATTCTGCTGAAGTTTAAAAATGCTTTGGAACTCTTCGATTGTTCTGGGAATTCGGCTGAAGTTTAAAAATGCAATTGAACTCTTCCTATGTTCTGGGAGTTCTGCTGAAGTTTAAAAATGCTTTTGAACTCTTCCATTGTTCTCGGAATTCCGCTGATGTTTAAAAATGCTTTGGAACTCTTCCATTGTTCTCGGAATTCCACTGCAATTTAAAAATGCATTGGAACTCTTCCATTGTTCTCGAAATTCCACTGTAGTTTAAAAATGCATTGGAACTCTTCCATTGTTCTCGGAATTCCGCTGAAGTTTTACAATGCTTTGGAACTCTTCCATTTTTCTCGGAATCCTGCTGAAGTTTAAAAATGCTTTGGAACTCTTTCATTGTTCTCAGAATTCCGCTGAAGTTTTACAATGCTTTGGAACTCTTCCATTTTTCTCGGAATTCCGCTAATGTTTAACAATGCTTTGAAGCTCTTCCATTGTTCTCAGAATTCCGCTAATATTTAACAATGCTTTGGAATTGTTCCATTGTTCTCGGAATTCCGCTGATGTTTAATAATGCTTTTGGAACTCTTCCATTGTTTTCGGAATTCTGTTTATGTTTAATAATGCTTTTGGAACTCTTCCATTGTGCTCGGAATTCTGCTGAAGTTTAAAAATGCTTTGGAACTCTTCCATTGTTCTCGGAATTCCGCTAATGTTTATCAAACCTATGGAACTCTTTCATTGTTCTCGGAATTCTGTTGATGTTTAATAATGCTTTTGGAACTCTTCCATTGCTCTCGTAATTCTGCAGAAGTTTAAAAGCACTTTAGAAATCTTCCCTTGTTCTCGGAATTCTGCTGAAGTTTAAAAATGCTTTGGAACTCTTCCATAATTCTCAGAATTCTGCTGAAGTTTAAAAAAGCTGTGGTACTCTTCCATTGTTCTCAGAATTCCAATGAAGCTTAAAAATGCTTTGGAACTCTTCAATTTTTCTCAAAATTCCGCTAAAGGTTAAAATGCTTTGGAACTCCTCCATTGTTCTCGTAATTCTGCTGAAGTTTAAAAATGCTTTGGAACTCTTCCTATGTTCTGGGAGTTCTGCTGAAGTTTAAAAATGCTTGGGAACTTTTCCATTGTTCTCGGAATTCCGCTGATGTTTAACAATGCTTTAGAACGCTTCCATTGTTACCGGAATTCCACTGATGTTTAACAATGCTTTGGAACTCTTCCATTTTTCTCGGAATTATGCTGAAGTTTAAAAATGCTTTGGAACTCCTCCATTGTTCTCGGAATTCTGCTGAAGTTTAAAAATGCTTTGGAACTCTTCCATTGTTCTGGGAATTCGGCTGAAGTTTAAAAATGCTTTTGAACTCTTCCATTGTTCTCGGAATTCCGCTGATGTTTAACAATGCTTTAGAACTCTTCCATCGTTCTCGGAATTCCGGTGATGTTTAACAATGCTTTGGAACTCTTCCATTGTTCTCGGAATTCCACTGCAATTTAAAAATGCATTGGAACTCTTCCATTGTTCTCGGAATTCCGCTGAAGTTTTACAATGCTTTGGAACTCTTCCATTGTTCTGGGAATTCCGCTGAAGTTTTACAATGCTTTGGAACTCTTCCATTTTTCTCGGAATTCTGCTGAAGTTTAAAAATGCTTTGGAACTCTTCCATTGTTCTGGGAATTCCGCTGAAGTTTAAAAATGCTTTGGAACTCTTCTTAAGTTCTGGGAGTTCTGCTGAAGTATAAAAATGCATTGGAACACTTCCATTGTTCTTGGAATTCCGCTAATGTTTAAAAATGCTTTGGAACTCTTCCATTGTTCTCAGAATTCCGCTGAAGTTTTAGAATGCTTTGGAACTCTTACATTGTTCTCAGAATTCCGCTAATATTTAACAATGCTTTGGAACTCTTCCATTGTTCTCGGAATTCCGCTAATGTTTATCAAACCTATGGAACTCTTTCATTGTTCTCGGAATTCTGTTGATGTTTAATAATACTTTTGGAACTCTTCCATTGCTCTCGTAATTCTGCAGAAGTTTAAAAGCACTTTAGAAATCTTCCCTTGTTCTCAGAATTCTGCTGAAGTTTAACAATGCTTTGGAACTCTTCCATAATTCTCAGAATTCTGCTGAAGTTTAAAAAAGCTGTGGTACTCTTCCATTCTTCTCAGAATTCCAATGAAGCTTAAAAATGCTTTGGAACTCTTCAATTTTTCTCAAAATTCATCTAAAGTTTAAAAATGCTTTGGAACTCCTCCATTGTTCTCGTAATTCTGCTGAAGTTTAAAAATGCTTTGGAACTCTTCGATTGTTCTGGGAATTCGGCTGAAGTTTAAAAATGCAATTGAACTCTTCCTATGTTCTGGGAGTTCTGCTGAAGTTTAAAAATGCTTTTGAACTCTTCCATTGTTCTCGGAATTCCGCTAATGTTTAACAATGCTTTAGAACTCTTCCATCGTTCTCGGAATTCCGCTGATGTTTAACAATGCTTTGGAACTCTTCCATTGTTCTCGGAATTCCACTGCAATTTAAAAATGCATTGGAACTCTTACATTGTTCTCGGAATTCCACTGTAGTTTAAAAATGCATTGGAACTCTTCCATTGTTCTCGGAATTCTGCTGAAGTTTAAAAATGCTTTGGAACTCTTCCATTGTTCTGGGAATTCGGCTGAAGTTTAAAAATGCTTTGGAACTCTTTTTAAGTTCTGGGAGTTCTGCTGAAGTTTAAAAATGCATTGGAACATTTCCATTTTTCTCGGAATTCCGCTAATGTTTAAAAATGCTTTGGAACTCTTTTATTGTTCTCAGAATTCCGCTGAAGTTTTAGAATGCTCTGGAACTCTTCAATTTTTCTCGGAATTCTGCTGAAGTTTAAAAATGCTTTGGAACTCTTCAACTGTTCTTGGAATTCTGCTAATGTTTAACAATGCTTTGGAGCTCTTCCATTGTTCTCAGAATTCCGCTAATATTTAACAATGCTTTGGAACTCTTCCATTGTTCTCGGAATTCCGCTGATGTTTAATAATGCTTTTGGAACTCTTCCATTGTTCTCAGAATTCTGTTTATGTTTAATAATGCTTTTCAAACTCTTCCATTGTGCTCGGATTTCTGCTGAAGTTTAAAAATGCTTTGGAACTCTTCCATTGTTCTCGGAATTCCGCTAATGTTTATCAAACCTATGGAACTCTTTCATTGTTCTCGGAATTCTGTTGATGTTTAATAATGCTTTTGGAACTCTTCCATTGTTCTCGGAATTCTGCAGAAGTTTAAAAGCGCTTTAGAAATCTTCCCTTGTTCTCGGAATTCTGCTGAAGTTTAACAATGATTTGGAACTCTTCCATAATTCTCAGAATTCTGCTCAAGTTTAAAAAAGCTGTGGTACTCTTCCATTGTTCTCAGAATTCCAATGAAGCTTAAAAATGCTTTGGAACTCTTCAATTTTTCTCAAAATTCCGCTAAAGTTTAAAAATGCTTTGGAACTCCTCCATTGTTCTCGTAATTCTACTGAAGTTTAAAAATGCTGTGGAACTCTTCCAATGTTCTGGGAATTCAGCTGAAGTTTAAAAATACTTTGGAACTCTTCCTATGTTCTGGGAGTTCTGCTGAAGTTTAAAAATGCTTGGGAACTCTTCCATTTTTCTCGGAATTCCGCTGATGTTTAACAATGGTTTAGAACTTTTCCATTGTTATCGGAATTCCGCTGAAGTTTAAAAATGCTTTGGAACTCCTCCATTGTTCTCGGAATTCTGCTGAAGTTTAAAAATGCTTTGGAACTCTTCCATTGTTCTGGGAATTCGGCTGAAGTTTAAAAATGCAATGGAACTCTTCCTATGTTTTGGGAGTTCTGCTGATGTTTAACAATGCTTTGGAACTCTTCCATTGTTCTCGGAATTCCACTGCAGTTTAAAGATGCATTGGAACTCTTACATTGTTCTCGGAATTCCGCTGAAGTTTTACAATGCTTTGGAACTCTTCCATTTTTCTCGGAATTCTGCTGAAGTTTAAAAATGCTTTGGAACTCTTCCATTGTTCTGGGAATTCGGCTGAAGTTTAAAAATGCTTTGGAACTCTTCCTAAGTTCTGGGAGTTCTGCTGAAGTTTAAAAATGCATTGGAACACTTCCATTCTTCTCAGAATTCCGCTAATGTTTAACAATGCTTGGGAACTCTTCCATTGTTCTCAGAATTCCGCTAATATTTAACAATGCTTTGGAACTCTTCCATTGTTCTCGGAATTCCGCTGATGTTTAATAATGCTTTTGGAACTCTTCCATTGTTCTCGGAATTCCGCTAATGTTTAACAATGCTTTGGAACTCATCCATTGTTCTTGGAATTCTGTTGATGTTTAATAATGCTTTTGGAACTCTTCCATTGTGCTCGGAATTCTGCTGAAGTTTAAAAATGCTTTAGAAATCTTCCCTTGCTCTCGGAATTCTGCTGAAGTTTAACAATGCTTTGGAACTCTTCCATAATTCTCAGAATTCTGCTGATGTTTAAAAAAGCTGTGGTACTCTTCCATTGTTCTCAGAATTCCAATGAAGCTTAAAAATGCTTTGGAACTCTTCAATTTTTCTCAGAATTCCGCTAAAGTTTAAAAATGCTTTGGAACTCTTCCAATGTTCTGGGAATTAAGCTGAAGTTTAAAAATGCTTTGGAACTCTTCCTATGTTCTGGGAGTTCTGCTGAAGTTTAAAAATGCTTGGGAACTCTTCCATTGTTCTCGGAATTGCGCTGATGTTTAACAATGCTTTAGAACTCTTCCATTGTTACGGGAATACCGCTGATGTTTAACAATGCTTTTGAACTCTTCCATTGTTCTCGGAATTCCGCTGAAGTTTTACAATGCTTTGGAACTCTTCCATTTTTCTCGTAATTATGCTGAAGTTTAAAAATGCTTTGTGACTCTTAAATTGTTCTCGGAATTCCGCTGATGTTTAACAATGCTTTGGAACTCTTCCATTGTTCTCGGAATTCCGCTGTAGTTTAAAAATGCTTTGGAACTCTTTCATTGTTCTCGGAATTCCGCTGAAGTTTAGCCATGCTTTGGAACTCTTCCATTGTTCTCGGAATTCAGCTGAAGTTTAAAAATGCTTTGAAACTCCTCCTTTGTTCTCGGAATTCTGCTGAAGTTTAAAAATGCTTTGGAACTCTTCCATTGTTCTGGGAATTCGGCTGAAGTTTAAAAATGCAATGGAACTCTTCCTATGTTCTGGGAGTTCTGCTGAAGTTTAAAAATGCTTTTGAACTCTTCCATTGTTCTCGGAATTCCGCTGATGTTTAAAAATGCTTTAGAACTCTTCCATTGTTCTCGGAATTCCGCTGACGTTTAACAATCCTTTGGAACTCTTCCATTATTCTCAGAATTCTGCTGAAGTTTAAAAATGCTTTAGTACTCTTCCATTGTTCTCAGAATTCCAATGAAGCTTAAAAATGCTTTGGAACTCTTCAATTTTTCTCAGAATTACGCGAAAGTTTAAAAATGCTTTGGAACTCCTCCATTGTTCTTGGAATTCTGCTCAAGTTTAAAAATGCTTTGGAACTCTTCCATTGTTCTGGGAATTCGGCTGAAGTTTAAAATTGCTTTGGAGCTCTTCCTATGTTCTGGGAGTTCTGCTGAAGTTTAAAAATGCTTTGGAACTCTTCCATTGTTCTCGGAATTCTGCTAATGTTTAACAATGCTTTAGAACTCTTCCATTGTTCTCGGAATTCCGATGATGTCTATCAATGCTTTGGAACTCTTCCATTGTTCTCGGAATTCCGCAGTAGTTTAAAAATGCATTGGAACTCTTCCATTGTTCTCGGAATTCCGCTGAAGTATTACAATGCTTTGGAACTCTTCCATTTTTCTCGGAACTCTGCTGAAGTTTAAAAATGCTTTGGAACTCTTCCATTGTTCTCGGAATTCCGCTGAAGTTTTACAATGCTTTGGAACTCTTCCATTTTTCTCGTAATTATGCTGAAGTTTAAAAATGCTTTGTGACTCTTAAATTGTTCTCGGAATTCCGCTGATGTTTAACAATGCTTTGGAACTCTTCCATTGTTCTCGGAATTCCGCTGTAGTTTAAAAATGCTTTGGAACTCTTTCATTGTTCTCGGAATTCCGCTGAAGTTTAGCCATGCTTTGGAACTCTTCCATTGTTCTCGGAATTCCGCTGAAGTTTAAAAATGCTTTGGAACTCCTCCTTTGTTCTTGGAATTCTGCTGAAGTTTAAAAATGCTTTGGAACTCTTCCATTGTTCTGGGAATTCGGCTGAAGTTTAAAAATGCAATGGAACTCTTCCTATGTTCTGGGAGTTCTGCTGAAGTTTAAAAATGCTTTTGAACTCTTCCATTGTTCTCGGAATTCCGCTGATGTTTAAAAATGCTTTAGAACTCTTCCATTGTTCTCGGAATTCCGCTGATGTTTAACAATCCTTTGGAACTCTTCCATTATTCTCAGAATTCTGCTGAAGTTTAAAAATGCTTTAGAACTCTTCCATTGTTCTCGGAATTCCGCTGATGTTTAACAATCCTTTGGAACTCTTCCATTATTCTCGGAATTCTGCTGAAGTTTAAAAATGCTTTAGAAATCTTCCCTTGCTCTCGGAATTCTGCTGAAGTTTAACAATGCTTTGGAACTCTTCCATAATTCTCAGAATTCTGCTGAAGTTTAAAAAAGCTGTGGTACTCTTCCATTGTTCTCAGAATTCCAATGAAGCTTAAAAATGCTTTGGAACTCTTCAATTTTTCTCAGAACTCCGCTAAAGTTTAAAAATGCTTTGGAACTCTTCCAATGTTCTGGGAATTAAGCTGAAGTTTAAAAATGCTTTGGAACTCTTCCTATGTTCTGGGAGTTCTGCTGAAGTTTAAAAATGCTTGGGAACTCTTCCATTGTTCTCGGAATTGCGCTGATGTTTAACAATGCTTTAGAACTCTTCCATTGTTCTCGGAATTCCGCTGATGTTTAACAATCCTTTGGAACTCTTCCATTATTCTCAGAATTCTGCTGAAGTTTAAAAATGCTTTGGAACTCCTCCATTGTTCTTGGAATTCTGCTCAAGTTTAAAAATGCTTTGGAACTCTTCCATTGTTCTGGGAATTCGGCTGAAGTTTAAAATTGCTTTGGAGCTCTTCCTATGTTCTGGGAGTTCTGCTGATGTTTAACTATGCTTTAGAACTCTTCCATTGTTCTCGGAATTCCGATGATGTTTAACAATGCTTTGGAACTCTTTCATTGTTCTCGGAATTCCGCTGTAGTTTAAAAATACATTGGAACTCTTCCATTGTTCTCGGAATTCCGCTGAAGTTTTAGAATGCTTTGGAACTCTTCCATTTTTCTCGGAATTCTGCTGAAGTTTAGCCATGTGTTGGAACTCTTCCATTGTTCTCGGAATTCCGCTGAAGTTTAAAAATGCTTTGGAACTCTTCCATTGTTCTCGGAACTCTGCTGAAGTTTAAAAAAGATTTGGAACTATTCCATTGTTCTCAGAATTCCGCTAATATTTAACAATGCTTTGGAACTCTTCCAAAGTTCTGGGAGTTCTGCTGAAGTTTAAAAATGCTTTAGAACTCTTCCATTGTTCTCGGAATTCTGCTGATGTTTAACAATGCTTTAGAACTCTTCCATTGTTCTCGGAATTCTGATGATGTTTAACAATGCTTTTGAACTCTTCCATTGTTCTCGGAATTCCACTGTAGTTTAAAAATGCATTGGAACTCTTCCATTGTTCTCGGAATTCCGCTGAAGTTTTACAATGCTTTGGAACTCTTCCATTTTTCTCGGAATTCTGCTGAAGTTTAAAAATGCTTTGGAACTCTTCCATTGTTCTGGGAATTCGGCTGAAGTTTAAAAATGCTTTGGAACTCTTCCTAAGTTCTGGGAGTTCTGCTGAAGTTTAAAAATGCATTGGAACACTTCCATTCTTCTCAGAATTCCGCTAATGTTTAACAATGCTTGGGAACTCTTCCATTGTTCTCAGAATTCCGCTAATATTTAACAATGCTTTGGAACTCTTCCATTGTTCTCGGAATTCCGCTGATGTTTAATAATGCTTTTGGAACTCTTCCATTGTTCTCGGAATTCCGCTAATGTTTAACAATGCTTTGGAACTCATCCATTGTTCTTGGAATTCTGTTGATGTTTAATAATGCTTTTGGAACTCTTCCATTGTGCTCGGAATTCTGCTGAAGTTAAAAAATGCTTTAGAAATCTTCCCTTGCTCTCGGAATTCTGCTGAAGTTTAACAATGCTTTGGAACTCTTCCATAATTCTCAGAATTCTGCTGATGATTAAAAAAGCTGTGGTACTCTTCCATTGTTCTCAGAATTCCAATGAAGCTTAAAAATGCTTTGGAACTCTTCAATTTTTCTCAGAATTCCGCTAAAGTTTAAAAATGCTTTGGAACTCTTCCATTGTTCTGGGAATTCGGCTGAAGTTTAAAAATGCAATGGAACTCTTCCTATGTTCTGGGAGTTCTGCTGAAGTTTAAAAATGCTTTTGAACTCTTCCATTGTTCTCGGAATTCCGCTGATGTTTAAAAATGCTTTAGAACTCTTCCATTGTTCTCGGAATTCCGCTGATGTTTAACAATCCTTTGGAACTCTTCCATTATTCTCAGAATTCTGCTGAAGTTTAAAAATGCTTTGGTACTCTTCCATTGTTCTCAGAATTCCAATGAAGCTTAAAAATGCTTTGGAACTCTTCAATTTTTCTCAGAATTACGCGAAAGTTTAAAAATGCTTTGGAACTCCTCCATTGTTCTTGGAATTCTGCTCAAGTTTAAAAATGCTTTGGAACTCTTCCATTGTTCTGGGAATTCGGCTGAAGTTTAAAATTGCTTTGGAGCTCTTCATATGTTCTGGGAGTTCTGCTGAAGTTTAAAAATGCTTTGGAACTCTTCCATTGTTCTCGGAATTCCGCTGAAGTTTTACAATGCTTTGGAACTCTTCCATTTTTCTCGGAACTCTGCTGAAGTTTAAAAATGCTTTGGAACTCTTCCATTGTTCTCGGAATTCCGCTGATGTTTAACAATGCTTTGGAACTCTTACATTGTTCTCGGTATTCCGCTGAATTTAGCCATGCTTTGGAACTCTTCCATTGTTCTCAGAATTCCGCTGAAGTTTAAAAATGCTTTGGAACTCCTCCATTGTACTCGGAACTCTGCTGAAGTTTAAAAATGCTTTGAAACTCTTCCATTGTTCTCAGAATTCCGCTGATGTTTAACAATGCTTTGGAACTCTTCCATTGTTCTCGGAATTCCGCTGTAGTTTTAAAATGCACTGGAACTTTTCCATTGTTCTCGGAATTCCGCTGAAGTTTTTCAATGCTTTGGAACTCTTCCATTTTTCTCGGAATTCTGCTGAAGTTTAAAAATGCAATGGAACTCTTCCTATGTTCTGGGAGTTCTGCTGAAGTTTAAAAATGCTTTTGAACTCTTCCATTGTTCTCGGAATTCTGCTGATGTTTAACAATGCTTTAGAACTCTTCCATTGTTCTCGGAATTCCGCTGATGTTTAAAAATGCTAGGGAACTCTTCCATTGTTCTCAGAATTCCACTGCAATTTAAAAATGCATTGGAACTCTTACATTGTTCTCGAAATTCCACTGTAGTTTAAAAATGCATTGGAACTCTTCCATTGTTCTCGGAATTCCGCTGAAGTTTTACAATGCTTTGGAACTCTTCCATTTTTCTCGGAATCCTGCTGAAGTTTAAAAATGCTTTGGAACTCTTTCATTGTTCTCAGAATTCCGCTGAAGTTTTACAATGCTTTGGAACTCTTCCATTGTTCTCGGAATTCCGCTGTAGTTTAAAAATGCTTTGGAACTCTTTCATTGTTCTCGGAATTCCGCTGAAGTTTAGCCATGCTTTGGAACTCTTCCATTGTTCTCGGAATTCCGCTGAAGTTTAAAAATGCTTTGAAACTCCTCCTTTGTTCTCGGAATTCTGCTGAAGTTTAAAAATGCTTTGGAACTCTTCCATTGTTCTGGGAATTCGGCTGAAGTTTAAAAATGCAATGGAACTCTTCCTATGTTCTGGGAGTTCTGCTGAAGTTTAAAAATGCTTTTGAACTCTTCCATTGTTCTCGGAATTCCGCTGATGTTTAAAAATGCTTTAGAACTCTTCCATTGTTCTCGGAATTCCGCTGACGTTTAACAATCCTTTGGAACTCTTCCATTATTCTCAGAATTCTGCTGAAGTTTAAAAATGCTTTAGTATTCTTCCATTGTTCTCAGAATTCCAATGAAGCTTAAAAATGCTTTGGAACTCTTCAATTTTTCTCAGAATTACGCGAAAGTTTAAAAATGCTTTGGAACTCCTCCATTGTTCTTGGAATTCTGCTCAAGTTTAAAAATGCTTTGGAACTCTTCCATTGTTCTGGGAATTCGGCTGAAGTTTAAAATTGCTTTGGAGCTCTTCCTATGTTCTGGGAGTTCTGCTGAAGTTTAAAAATGCTTTGGAACTCTTCCATTGTTCTCGGAATTCTGCTAATGTTTAACAATGCTTTAGAACTCTTCCATTGTTCTCGGAATTCCGATGATGTCTATCAATGCTTTGGAACTCTTCCATTGTTCTCGGAATTCCGCAGTAGTTTAAAAATGCATTGGAACTCTTCCATTGTTCTCGGAATTCCGCTGAAGTATTACAATGCTTTGGAACTCTTCCATTTTTCTCGGAACTCTGCTGAAGTTTAAAAATGCTTTGGAACTCTTCCATTGTTCTCGGAATTCCGCTGAAGTTTTACAATGCTTTGGAACTCTTCCATTTTTCTCGTAATTATGCTGAAGTTTAAAAATGCTTTGTGACTCTTAAATTGTTCTCGGAATTCCGCTGATGTTTAACAATGCTTTGGAACTCTTCCATTGTTCTCGGAATTCCGCTGTAGTTTAAAAATGCTTTGGAACTCTTTCATTGTTCTCGGAATTCCGCTGAAGTTTAGCCATGCTTTGGAACTCTTCCATTGTTCTCGGAATTCCGCTGAAGTTTAAAAATGCTTTGGAACTCCTCCTTTGTTCTTGGAATTCTGCTGAAGTTTAAAAATGCTTTGGAACTCTTCCATTGTTCTGGGAATTCGGCTGAAGTTTAAAAATGCAATGGAACTCTTCCTATGTTCTGGGAGTTCTGCTGAAGTTTAAAAATGCTTTTGAACTCTTCCATTGTTCTCGGAATTCCGCTGATGTTTAAAAATGCTTTAGAACTCTTCCATTGTTCTCGGAATTCCGCTGATGTTTAACAATCCTTTGGAACTCTTCCATTATTCTCAGAATTCTGCTGAAGTTTAAAAATGCTTTAGAACTCTTCCATTGTTCTCGGAATTCCGCTGATGTTTAACAATCCTTTGGAACTCTTCCATTATTCTCGGAATTCTGCTGAAGTTTAAAAATGCTTTAGAAATCTTCCCTTGCTCTCGGAATTCTGCTGAAGTTTAACAATGCTTTGGAACTCTTCCATAATTCTCAGAATTCTGCTGAAGTTTAAAAAAGCTGTGGTACTCTTCCATTGTTCTCAGAATTCCAATGAAGCTTAAAAATGCTTTGGAACTCTTCAATTTTTCTCAGAACTCCGCTAAAGTTTAAAAATGCTTTGGAACTCTTCCAATGTTCTGGGAATTAAGCTGAAGTTTAAAAATGCTTTGGAACTCTTCCTATGTTCTGGGAGTTCTGCTGAAGTTTAAAAATGCTTGGGAACTCTTCCATTGTTCTCGGAATTGCGCTGATGTTTAACAATGCTTTAGAACTCTTCCATTGTTCTCGGAATTCCGCTGATGTTTAACAATCCTTTGGAACTCTTCCATTATTCTCAGAATTCTGCTGAAGTTTAAAAATGCTTTGGAACTCCTCCATTGTTCTTGGAATTCTGCTCAAGTTTAAAAATGCTTTGGAACTCTTCCATTGTTCTGGGAATTCGGCTGAAGTTTAAAATTGCTTTGGAGCTCTTCCTATGTTCTGGGAGTTCTGCTGATGTTTAACTATGCTTTAGAACTCTTCCATTGTTCTCGGAATTCCGATGATGTTTAACAATGCTTTGGAACTCTTTCATTGTTCTCGGAATTCCGCTGTAGTTTAAAAATACATTGGAACTCTTCCATTGTTCTCGGAATTCCGCTGAAGTTTTAGAATGCTTTGGAACTCTTCCATTTTTCTCGGAATTCTGCTGAAGTTTAGCCATGTGTTGGAACTCTTCCATTGTTCTCGGAATTCCGCTGAAGTTTAAAAATGCTTTGGAACTCTTCCATTGTTCTCGGAACTCTGCTGAAGTTTAAAAAAGATTTGGAACTATTCCATTGTTCTCAGAATTCCGCTAATATTTAACAATGCTTTGGAACTCTTCCAAAGTTCTGGGAGTTCTGCTGAAGTTTAAAAATGCTTTAGAACTCTTCCATTGTTCTCGGAATTCTGCTGATGTTTAACAATGCTTTAGAACTCTTCCATTGTTCTCGGAATTCTGATGATGTTTAACAATGCTTTTGAACTCTTCCATTGTTCTCGGAATTCCACTGTAGTTTAAAAATGCATTGGAACTCTTCCATTGTTCTCGGAATTCCGCTGAAGTTTTACAATGCTTTGGAACTCTTCCATTTTTCTCGGAATTCTGCTGAAGTTTAAAAATGCTTTGGAACTCTTCCATTGTTCTGGGAATTCGGCTGAAGTTTAAAAATGCTTTGGAACTCTTCCTAAGTTCTGGGAGTTCTGCTGAAGTTTAAAAATGCATTGGAACACTTCCATTCTTCTCAGAATTCCGCTAATGTTTAACAATGCTTGGGAACTCTTCCATTGTTCTCAGAATTCCGCTAATATTTAACAATGCTTTGGAACTCTTCCATTGTTCTCGGAATTCCGCTGATGTTTAATAATGCTTTTGGAACTCTTCCATTGTTCTCGGAATTCCGCTAATGTTTAACAATGCTTTGGAACTCATCCATTGTTCTTGGAATTCTGTTGATGTTTAATAATGCTTTTGGAACTCTTCCATTGTGCTCGGAATTCTGCTGAAGTTAAAAAATGCTTTAGAAATCTTCCCTTGCTCTCGGAATTCTGCTGAAGTTTAACAATGCTTTGGAACTCTTCCATAATTCTCAGAATTCTGCTGATGATTAAAAAAGCTGTGGTACTCTTCCATTGTTCTCAGAATTCCAATGAAGCTTAAAAATGCTTTGGAACTCTTCAATTTTTCTCAGAATTCCGCTAAAGTTTAAAAATGCTTTGGAACTCTTCCATTGTTCTGGGAATTCGGCTGAAGTTTAAAAATGCAATGGAACTCTTCCTATGTTCTGGGAGTTCTGCTGAAGTTTAAAAATGCTTTTGAACTCTTCCATTGTTCTCGGAATTCCGCTGATGTTTAAAAATGCTTTAGAACTCTTCCATTGTTCTCGGAATTCCGCTGATGTTTAACAATCCTTTGGAACTCTTCCATTATTCTCAGAATTCTGCTGAAGTTTAAAAATGCTTTGGTACTCTTCCATTGTTCTCAGAATTCCAATGAAGCTTAAAAATGCTTTGGAACTCTTCAATTTTTCTCAGAATTACGCGAAAGTTTAAAAATGCTTTGGAACTCCTCCATTGTTCTTGGAATTCTGCTCAAGTTTAAAAATGCTTTGGAACTCTTCCATTGTTCTGGGAATTCGGCTGAAGTTTAAAATTGCTTTGGAGCTCTTCATATGTTCTGGGAGTTCTGCTGAAGTTTAAAAATGCTTTGGAACTCTTCCATTGTTCTCGGAATTCCGCTGAAGTTTTACAATGCTTTGGAACTCTTCCATTTTTCTCGGAACTCTGCTGAAGTTTAAAAATGCTTTGGAACTCTTCCATTGTTCTCGGAATTCCGCTGATGTTTAACAATGCTTTGGAACTCTTACATTGTTCTCGGTATTCCGCTGAATTTAGCCATGCTTTGGAACTCTTCCATTGTTCTCAGAATTCCGCTGAAGTTTAAAAATGCTTTGGAACTCCTCCATTGTACTCGGAACTCTGCTGAAGTTTAAAAATGCTTTGAAACTCTTCCATTGTTCTCAGAATTCCGCTGATGTTTAACAATGCTTTGGAACTCTTCCATTGTTCTCGGAATTCCGCTGTAGTTTTAAAATGCACTGGAACTTTTCCATTGTTCTCGGAATTCCGCTGAAGTTTTTCAATGCTTTGGAACTCTTCCATTTTTCTCGGAATTCTGCTGAAGTTTAAAAATGCAATGGAACTCTTCCTATGTTCTGGGAGTTCTGCTGAAGTTTAAAAATGCTTTTGAACTCTTCCATTGTTCTCGGAATTCTGCTGATGTTTAACAATGCTTTAGAACTCTTCCATTGTTCTCGGAATTCCGCTGATGTTTAAAAATGCTAGGGAACTCTTCCATTGTTCTCAGAATTCCACTGCAATTTAAAAATGCATTGGAACTCTTACATTGTTCTCGAAATTCCACTGTAGTTTAAAAATGCATTGGAACTCTTCCATTGTTCTCGGAATTCCGCTGAAGTTTTACAATGCTTTGGAACTCTTCCATTTTTCTCGGAATCCTGCTGAAGTTTAAAAATGCTTTGGAACTCTTTCATTGTTCTCAGAATTCCGCTGAAGTTTTACAATGCTTTGGAACTCTTCCATTTTTCTCGGAATTCCGCTAATGTTTAACAATGCTTTGAAGCTCTTCCATTGTTCTCAGAATTCCGCTAATATTTAACAATGCTTTGGAATTGTTCCATTGTTCTCGGAATTCCGCTGATGTTTAATAATGCTTTTGGAACTCTTCCATTGTTTTCGGAATTCTGTTTATGTTTAATAATGCTTTTGGAACTCTTCCATTGTGCTCGGAATTCTGCTGAAGTTTAAAAATGCTTTGGAACTCTTCCATTGTTCTCGGAATTCCGCTAATGTTTATCAAACCTATGGAACTCTTTCATTGTTCTCGGAATTCTGTTGATGTTTAATAATGCTTTTGGAACTCTTCCATTGCTCTCGTAATTCTGCAGAAGTTTAAAAGCACTTTAGAAATCTTCCCTTGTTCTCGGAATTCTGCTGAAGTTTAACAATGCTTTGGAACTCTTCCATAATTCTCAGAATTCTGCTGAAGTTTAAAAAAGCTGTGGTACTCTTCCATTGTTCTCAGAATTCCAATGAAGCTTAAAAATGCTTTGGAACTCTTCAATTTTTCTCAAAATTCCGCTAAAGTTTAAAAATGCTTTGGAACTCCTCCATTGTTCTCGTAATTCTGCTGAAGTTTAAAAATGCTTTGGAACTCTTCCAATGTTCTTGGAATTCAGCTGAAGTTTTAAAATGCTTGGGAACTTTTCCATTGTTCTCGGAATTCCGCTGATGTTTAACAATGCTTTAGAACGCTTCCATTGTTAGCGGAATTCCACTGATGTTTAACAATGCTTTTGAACTCTTCCATTGTTCTCGGAATTCCGCTGTAGTTTAAAAATGCATTGGAACTCTTCCATTGTTCTCGGAATTCCGCTGTAGTTTAAAAATGCATTGGAACTCTTCCATTGTTCTCGGAATTCCGTTGAAGTTTTACAATGCTTTGGAACTCTTCCATTTTTCTCGGAATTATGCTGAAGTTTAAAAATGCTTTGGAACTCCTCCATTGTTCTCGGAATTCTGCTGAAGTTTAAAAATGCTTTGGAACTCTTCCATTGTTCTGGGAATTCGGCTGAAGTTTAAAAATGCTTTTGAACTCTTCCATTGTTCTCGGAATTCCGCTGATGTTTAACAATGCTTTAGAACTCTTCCATCGTTCTCGGAATTCCGGTGATGTTTAACAATGCTTTGGAACTCTTCCATTGTTCTCGGAATTCCACTGCAATTTAAAAATGCATTGGAACTCTTCCATTGTTCTCGGAATTCCGCTGAAGTTTTACAATGCTTTGGAACTCTTCCATTGTTCTGGGAATTCCGCTGAAGTTTTACAATGCTTTGGAACTCTTCCATTTTTCTCGGAATTCTGCTGAAGTTTAAAAATGCTTTGGAACTCTTCCATTGTTCTGGGAATTCGGCTGAAGTTTAAAAATGCTTTGGAACTCTTCTTAAGTTCTGGGAGTTCTGCTGAAGTATAAAAATGCATTGGAACACTTCCATTGTTCTTGGAATTCCGCTAATGTTTAAAAATGCTTTGGAACACTTCCATTGTTCTCAGAATTCCGCTGTAGTTTAAAAATGCTTTGGAACTCTTTCATTGTTCTCAGAATTCCGCTGAAGTTTTAGAATGCTTTGGAACTCTTCCATTGTTCTCAGAATTCCGCTAATATTTAACAATGCTTTGGAACTCTTCCATTGTTCTCGGAATTCCGCTAATGTTTATCAAACCTATGGAACTCTTTCATTGTTCTCGGAATTCTGTTGATGTTTAATAATGCTTTTGGAACTCTTCCATTGTTCTCGGAATTCTGCAGAAGTTTAAAAGCGCTTTAGAAATCTTCCCTTGTTCTCGGAATTCTGCTGAAGTTTAACAATGCTTTGGAACTCTTCCATTGTTCTCGGAATTCCGCTAATGTTTAACAATGCTTTAGAACTCTTCCATCGTTCTCGGAATTCCGCTAATGTTTAACAATGCTTTGGAACTCTTCCATTGTTCTTGGAATTCCACTGCAATTTAAAAATGCATTGGAACTCTTACATTGTTCTCGGAATTCCACTGTAGTTTAAAAATGCATTGGAACTCTTCCATTGTTCTCGGAATTCCGCTGAAGTTTTACAATGCTTTGGAACTCTTCCATTTTTCTCGGAATTCTGCTGAAGTTTAAAAATGCTTTGGAACTCTTTTTAAGTTCTGGGAGTTCTGCTGAAGTTTTAGAATGCTCTGGAACTCTTCAATTTTTCTCGGAATTCTGCTGAAGTTTAAAAATGCTTTGGAACTCTTCAATTGTTCTTCGAATTCCGCTAATGTTTAACAATGCTTTGGAGCTCTTCCATTGTTCTCAGAATTCCGCTAATATTTAACAATGCTTTGGAACTCTTCCATTGTTCTCGGAATTCCGCTGATGTTTAATAATGCTTTTGGAACTCTTCCATTGTTCTCGGAATTCTGTTTATGTTTAATAATGCTTTTCAAACTCTTCCATTGTGCTCGGATTTCTGCTGAAGTTTAAAAATGCTTTGGAACTCTTCCATTGTTCTCGGAATTCCGCTAATATTTATCAAACCTATGGAACTCTTTCATTGTTCTCGGAATTCTGTTGATGTTTAATAATGCTTTTGGAACTCTTCCATTGTTCTCGGAATTCTGCAGAAGTTTAAAAGCGCTTTAGAAATCTTCCCTTGTTCTCGGAATTCTGCTGAAGTTTAACAATGATTTGGAACTCTTCCATAATTCTCAGAATTCTGCTCAAGTTTAAAAAAGCTGTGGTACTCTTCCATTGTTCTCAGAATTCCAATGAAGCTTAAAAATGCTTTGGAACTCTTCAATTTTTCTCAAAATTCCGCTAAAGTTTAAAAATGCTTTGGAACTCCTCCATTGTTCTCGTAATTCTACTGAAGTTTAAAAATGCTGTGGAACTCTTCCAATGTTCTGGGAATTCAGCTGAAGTTTAAAAATACTTTGGAACTCTTCCTATGTTCTGGGAGTTCTGCTGAAGTTTAAAAATGCTTGGGAACTCTTCCATTTTTCTCGGAATTCCGCTGATGTTTAACAATGGTTTAGAACTTTTCCATTGTTATCGGAATTCCGCTGAAGTTTAAAAATGCTTTGGAACTCCTCCATTGTTCTCGGAATTCTGCTGAAGTTTAAAAATGCTTTGGAACTCTTCCATTGTTCTGGGAATTCGGCTGAAGTTTAAAAATGCAATGGAACTCTTCCTATGTTTTGGGAGTTCTGCTGAAGTTTAAAAATGCTTTTGAACTCTTCCATTGTTCTCGGAATTCCGCTGATGTTTAACAATGCTTTGGAACTCTTCCATTGTTCTCGGAATTCCACTGCAGTTTAAAGATGCATTGGAACTCTTACATTGTTCTCGGAATTCCGCTGAAGTTTTACAATGCTTTGGAACTCTTCCATTTTTCTCGGAATTCTGCTGAAGTTTAAAAATGCTTTGGAACTCTTCCATTGTTCTGGGAATTCGGCTGAAGTTTAAAAATGCTTTGGAACTCTTCCTAAGTTCTGGGAGTTCTGCTGAAGTTTAAAAATGCATTGGAACACTTCCATTGTTCTCAGAATTCCGCTAATGTTTAACAATGCTTGGGAACTCTTCCATTGTTCTCAGAATTCCGCTAATATTTAGCAATGCTTTGGAACTCTTCCATTGTTCTCGGAATTCCGCTGATGTTTAATAATGCTTTTGGAACTCTTCCATTGTTCTCGGAATTCCGCTAATGTTTAACAATGCTTTGGAACTCATCCATTGTTCTTGGAATTCTGTTGATGTTTAATAATGCTTTTGGAACTCTTCCATTGTGCTCGGAATTCTGCTGAAGTTTAAAAATGCTTTAGAAATCTTCCCTTGCTCTCGGAATTCTGCTGAAGTTTAACAATGCTTTGGAACTCTTCCATAATTCTCAGAATTCTGCTGATGTTTAAAAAAGCTGTGGTACTCTTCCATTGTTCTCAGAATTCCAATGAGGCTTAAAAATGCTTTGGAACTCTTCAATTTTTCTCAGAATTCCGCTAAAGTTTAAAAATGCTTTGGAACTCTTCCAATGTTCTGGGAATTAAGCTGAAGTTTAAAAATGCTTTGGAACTCTTCCTATGTTCTGGGAGTTCTGCTGAAGTTTAAAAATGCTTTGAGACTCTTAAATTGTTCTCGGAATTCCGCTGATGTTTAACAATGCTTTGGAACTCTTCCATTGTTCTCGGAATTCCGCTGTAGTTTAAAAATGCTTTGGAACTCTTTCATTGTTCTCGGAATTCCGCTGAAGTTTAGCCATGCTTTGGAACTCTTCCATTGTTCTCGGAATTCCGCTGAAGTTTAAAAATGCTTTGAAACTCCTCCTTTGTTCTCGGAATTCTGCTGAAGTTTAAAAATGCTTTGGAACTCTTCCATTGTTCTGGGAATTCGGCTGAAGTTTAAAAATGCAATGGAACTCTTCCTATGTTCTGGGAGTTCTGCTGAAATTTAAAAATGCTTTTGAACTCTTCCATTGTTCTCGGAATTCCGCTGATGTTTAAAAATGCTTTAGAACTCTTCCATTGTTCTCGGAATTCCGCTGACGTTTAACAATCCTTTGGAACTCTTCCATTATTCTCAGAATTCTGCTGAAGTTTAAAAATGCTTTAGTACTCTTCCATTGTTCTCAGAATTCCAATGAAGCTTAAAAATGCTTTGGAACTCTTCAATTTTTCTCAGAATTACGCGAAAGTTTAAAAATGCTTTGGAACTCCTCCATTGTTCTTGGAATTCTGCTCAAGTTTAAAAATGCTTTGGAACTCTTCCATTGTTCTGGGAATTCGGCTGAAGTTTAAAATTGCTTTGGAGCTCTTCCTATGTTCTGGGAGTTCTGCTGAAGTTTAAAAATGCTTTGGAACTCTTCCATTGTTCTCGGAATTCTGCTAATGTTTAACAATGCTTTAGAACTCTTCCATTGTTCTCGGAATTCCGATGATGTCTATCAATGCTTTGGAACTCTTCCATTGTTCTCGGAATTCCGCAGTAGTTTAAAAATGCATTGGAACTCTTCCATTGTTCTCGGAATTCCGCTGAAGTTTTACAATGCTTTGGAACTCTTCCATTTTTCTCGGAACTCTGCTGAAGTTTAAAAATGCTTTGGAACTCTTCCATTGTTCTCGGAATTCCGCTGAAGTTTTACAATGCTTTGGAACTCTTCCATTTTTCTCGTAATTATGCTGAAGTTTAAAAATGCATTGTGACTCTTAAATTGTTCTCGGAATTCCGCTGATGTTTAACAATGCTTTGGAACTCTTCCATTGTTCTCGGAATTCTGCTGTAGTTTAAAAATGCTTTGGAACTCTTTCATTGTTCTCGGAATTCCGCTGAAGTTTAGCCATGCTTTGGAACTCTTCCATTGTTCTCGGAATTCCGCTGAAGTTTAAAAATGCTTTGGAACTCCTCCTTTGTTCTTGGAATTCTGCTGAAGTTTAAAAATGCTTTGGAACTCTTCCATTGTTCTGGGAATTCGGCTGAAGTTTAAAAATGCAATGGAACTCTTCCTATGTTCTGGGAGTTCTGCTGAAGTTTAAAAATGCTTTTGAACTCTTCCATTGTTCTCGGAATTCCGCTGATGTTTAAAAATGCTTTAGAACTCTTCCATTGTTCTCGGAATTCCGCTGATGTTTAACAATCCTTTGGAACTCTTCCATTATTCTCAGAATTCTGCTGAAGTTTAAAAATGCTTTAGAACTCTTCCATTGTTCTCGGAATTCCGCTGATGTTTAACAATCCTTTGGAACTCTTCCATTATTCTCGGAATTCTGCTGAAGTTTAAAAATGCTTTAGAAATCTTACCTTGCTCTCGGAATTCTGCTGAAGTTTAACAATGCTTTGGAACTCTTCCATAATTCTCAGAATTCTGCTGAAGTTTAAAAAAGCTGTGGTACTCTTCCATTGTTCTCAGAATTCCAATGAAGCTTAAAAATGCTTTGGAACTCTTCAATTTTTCTCAGAACTCCGCTAAAGTTTAAAAATGCTTTTGAACTCTTCCAATGTTCTGGGAATTAAGCTGAAGTTTAAAAATGCTTTGGAACTCTTCCTATGTTCTGGGAGTTCTGCTGAAGTTTAAAAATGCTTGGGAACTCTTCCATTGTTCTCGGAATTGCGCTGATGTTTAACAATGCTTTAGAACTTTCCTTTGTTACCGGAATTCCGCTGATGTTTAACAATGCTTTTGAACTCTTCCATTGTTCTCGGAATTCCGCTGAAGTTTCACAATGCTTTGGAACTCTTCCATTTTTCTCGTAATTATGCTGAAGTTTAAAAATGCTTTGTGACTCTTAAATTGTTCTCGGAATTCCGCTGATGTTTAACAATGCTTTGGAACTCTTCCATTGTTCTCGGAATTCCGCTGTAGTTTAAAAATGCTTTGGAACTCTTTCATTGTTCTCGGAATTCCGCTGAAGTTTAGCCATGCTTTGGAACTCTTCCATTGTTCTCGGAATTCCGCTGAAGTTTAAAAATGCTTTGGAACTCCTCCTTTGTTCTCGGAATTCTGCTGAAATTTAAAAATGCTTTGGAACTCTTCCATTGTTCTGGGAATTCGGCTGAAGTTTAAAAATGCAATGGAACTCTTCCTATGTTCTGGGAGTTCTGGTGAAGTTTAAAAATGCTTTTGAACTCTTCCATTGTTCTCGGAATTCCGCTGATGTTTAAAAATGCTTTAGAACTCTTCCATTGTTCTCGGAATTCCGCTGATGTTTAACAATCCTTTGGAACTCTTCCATTATTCTCAGAATTCTGCTGAAGTTTAAAAATGCTTTGGAACTCCTCCATTGTTCTTGGAATTCTGCTCAAGTTTAAAAATGCTTTGGAACTCTTCCATTGTTCTGGGAATTCGGCTGAAGTTTAAAATTGCTTTGGAGCTCTTCCTATGTTCTGGGAGTTCTGCTGAAGTTTAAAAATGCTTTGGAACTCTTCCATTGTTCTCGGAATTCTGCTGATGTTTAACTATGCTTTAGAACTATTCCATTGTTCTCGGAATTCCGATGATGTTTAACAATGCTTTGGAACTCTTTCATTGTTCTCGGAATTCCGCTGTAGTTTAAAAATACATTGGAACTCTTCCATTGTTCTCGGAATTCCGCTGAAGTTTTAGAATGCTTTGGAACTCTTCCATTTTTCTCGGAATTCTGCTGAAGTTTAGCCATGTGTTGGAACTCTTCCATTGTTCTCGGAATTCCGCTGAAGTTTAAAAATGCTTTGGAACTCTTCCATTGTTCTCGGAACTCTGCTGAAGTTTAAAAAAGATTTGGAACTATTCCATTGTTCTCAGAATTCCGCTAATATTTAACAATGCTTTGGAACTCTTCCAAAGTTCTGGGAGTTCTGCTGAAGTTTAAAAATGCTTTAGAACTCTTCCATTGTTCTCGGAATTCTGCTGATGTTTAACAATGCTTTAGAACGCTTCCATTGTTCTCGGAATTCTGATGATGTTTAACAATGCTTTTGAACTCTTCCATTGTTCTCGGAATTCCGCTGAAGTTTTACAATGCTTTGGAACTCTTCCATTTTTCTCGGAATTCTGCTGAAGTTTAAAAATGCTTTGGAACTCTTCCTAAGTTCTGGGAGTTCTGCTGAAGTTTAAAAATGCATTGGAACACTTCCATTCTTCTCGGAATTCCGCTAATGTTTAACAATGCTTGGGAACTCTTCCATTGTTCTCAGAATTCCGCTAATATTTAACAATGCTTTGGAACTCTTCCATTGTTCTCGGAATTCCGCTGATGTTTAATAATGCTTTTGGAACTCTTCCATTGTTCTCGGAATTCCGCTAATGTTTAACAATGCTTTGGAACTCATCCATTGTTCTTGGAATTCTGTTGATGTTTAATAATGCTTTTGGAACTCTTCCATTGTGCTCGGAATTCTGCTGAAGTTTAAAAATGCTTTAGAAATCTTCCCTTGCTCTCGGAATTCTGCTGAAGTTTAACAATGCTTTGGAACTCTTCCATAATTCTCAGAATTCTGCTGATGTTTAAAAAAGCTGTGGTACTCTTCCATTGTTCTCAGAATTCCAATGAAGCTTAAAAATGCTTTGGAACTCTTCAATTTTTCTCAGAATTCCGCTAAAGTTTAAAAATGCTTTGGAACTCTTCCATTGTTCTGGGAATTCGGCTGAAGTTTAAAAATGCAATGGAACTCTTCCTATGTTCTGGGAGTTCTGCTGAAGTTTAAAAATGCTTTTGAACTCTTCCATTGTTCTCGGAATTCCGCTGATGTTTAAAAATGCTTTAGAACTCTTCCATTGTTCTCGGAATTCCGCTGATGTTTAACAATCCTTTGGAACTCTTCCATTATTCTCAGAATTCTGCTGAAGTTTAAAAATGCTTTGGTACTCTTCCATTGTTCTCAGAATTCCAATGAAGCTTAAAAATGCTTTGGAACTCTTCAATTTTTCTCAGAATTACGCGAAAGTTTAAAAATGCTTTGGAACTCCTCCATTGTTCTTGGAATTCTGCTCAAGTTTAAAAATGCTTTGGAACTCTTCCATTGTTCTGGGAATTCGGCTGAAGTTTAAAATTGCTTTGGAGCTCTTCCTATGTTCTGGGAGTTCTGCTGAAGTTTAAAAATGCTTTGGAACTCTTCCATTGTTCTCGGAATTCTGCTGATGTTTAACAATGCTTTAGAACTCTTCCATTGTTCTCGGAATTCCGATGATGTCTATCAATGCTTTGGAACTCTTCCATTGTTCTCGGAATTCCGCAGTAGTTTAAAAATGCATTGGAACTCTTCCATTGTTCTCGGAATTCCGCTGAAGTTTTACAATGCTTTGGAACTCTTCCATTTTTCTCAGAACTCTGCTGAAGTTTAAAAATGCTTTGGAACTCTTCCATTGTTCTCGGAATTCCGCTGATGTTTAACAATGCTTTGGAACTCTTACATTGTTCTCGGTATTCCGCTGAATTTAGCCATGCTTTGGAACTCTTCCATTGTTCTCAGAATTCCGCTGAAGTTTAAAAATGCTTTGGAACTCTTCCATTGTTCTCGGAATTCCGCTGTAGTTTTAAAATGCACTGGAACTTTTCCATTGCTCTCGGAATTCCGCTGAAGTTTTTCAATGCTTTGGAACTCTTCCATTTTTCTCGGAATTCTGCTGAAGTTTAAAAATGCAATGGAACTCTTCCTATGTTCTGGGAGTTCTGCTGAAGTTTAAAAATGCTTTTGAACTCTTCCATTGTTCTCGGAATTCTGCTGATGTTTAACAATGCTTTAGAACTCTTCCATTGTTCTCGGAATTCCGCTGATGTTTAAAAATGCTTTGGAACTCTTCCATTGTTCTCGGAATTCCACTGCAATTTAAAAATGCATTGGAACTCTTACATTGTTCTCGAAATTCCACTGTAGTTTAAAAATGCATTGGAACTCTTCCATTGTTCTCGGAATTCCGCTGAAGTTTTACAATGCTTTGGAACTCTTCCATTTTTCTCGGAATCCTGCTGAAGTTTAAAAATGCTTTGGAACTCTTTCATTGTTCTCAGAATTCCGCTGAAGTTTTACAATGCTTTGGAACTCTTCCATTTTTCTCGGAATTCCGCTAATGTTTAACAATGCTTTGAAGCTCTTCCATTGTTCTCAGAATTCCGCTAATATTTAACAATGCTTTGGAATTGTTCCATTGTTCTCGGAATTCCGCTGATGTTTAATAATGCTTTTGGAACTCTTCCATTGTTTTCGGAATTCTGTTTATGTTTAATAATGCTTTTGGAACTCTTCCATTGTGCTCGGAATTCTGCTGAAGTTTAAAAATGCTTTGGAACTCTTCCATTGTTCTCGGAATTCCGCTAATGTTTATCAATCCTATGGAACTCTTTCATTGTTCTCGGAATTCTGTTGATGTTTAATAATGCTTTTGGAACTCTTCCATTGCTCTCGTAATTCTGCAGAAGTTTAAAAGCACTTTAGAAATCTTCCCTTGTTCTCGGAATTCTGCTGAAATTTAACAATGCTTTGGAACTCTTCCATAATTTTCAGAATTCTGCTGAAGTTTAAAAAAGCTGTGGTACTCTTCCATTGTTCTCAGAATTCCAATGAAGGTTAAAAATGCTTTGGAACTCTTCAATTTTTCTCAAAATTCCGCTAAAGTTTAAAAATGCTTTGGAACTCCTCCATTGTTCTCGTAATTCTGCTGAAGTTTAAAAATGCTTTGGAACTCTTCCAATGTTCTTGGAATTCAGCTGAAGTTTTAAAATGCTTTGGAACTCTTCCTATGTTCTGGGAGTTCTGCTGAAGTTTAAAAATGCTTGGGAACTTTTCCATTGTTCTCGGAATTCCGCTGATGTTTAACAATGCTTTAGAACGCTTCCATTGTTACCGGAATTCCACTGATGTTTAACAATGCTTTTGAACTCTTCCATTGTTCTCGGAATTCCGCTGTAGTTTAAAAATGCATTGGAACTCTTCCATTGTTCTCGGAATTCCGCTGTAGTTTAAAAATGCATTGGAACTCTTCCATTGTTCTCGGAATTCCGTTGAAGTTTTTCAATGCTTTGGAACTCTTCCATTTTTCTCGGAATTATGCTGAAGTTTAAAAATGCTTTGGAACTCCTCCATTGTTCTCGGAATTCTGCTGAAGTTTAAAAATGCTTTGGAACTCTTCCATTGTTCTGGGAATTCGGCTGAAGTTTAAAAATGCTTTTGTACTCTTCCATTGTTCTCGGAATTCCGCTGATCTTTAACAATGCTTTAGAACTCTTCCATCGTTCTCGGAATTCCGGTGATGTTTAACAATGCTTTGGAACTCTTCCATTGTTCTCGGAATTCCACTGCAATTTAAAAATGCATTGGAACTCTTACATTGTTCTCGGAATTCCACTGTAGTTTAAAAATGCATTGGAACTCTTCCATTGTTCTCGGAATTCCGCTGAAGTTTTACAATGCTTTGGAACTCTTCCATTTTTCTCGGAATTCTGCTGAAGTTTAAAAATGCTTTGGAACTCTTCCATTGTTCTGGGAATTCGGCTGAAGTTTAAAAATGCTTTGGAACTCTTTTTAAGTTCTGGGAGTTCTGCTGAAGTTTAAAAATGCATTGGAACACTTCCATTGTTCTCGGAATTCCGCTAATGTTTAAAAATGCTTTGGAACTCTTTTATTGTTCTCAGAATTCCGCTGAAGTTTTAGAATGCTCTGGAACTCTTCAATTTTTCTCGGAATTCTGCTGAAGTTTAAAAATGCTTTGGAACTCTTCAATTGTTCTTCGAATTCCGCTAATGTTTAACAATGCTTTGGAGCTCTTCCATTGTTCTCAGAATTCCGCTAATATTTAACAATGCTTTGGAACTCTTCCATTGTTCTCGGAATTCCGCTGATGTTTAATAATGCTTTTGGAACTCTTCCATTGTTCTCGGAATTCTGTTTATGTTTAATAATGCTTTTCAAACTCTTCCATTGTGCTCGGATTTCTGCTGAAGTTTAAAAATGCTTTGGAACTCTTCCATTGTTCTCGGAATTCCGCTAATGTTTATCAAACCTATGGAACTCTTTCATTGTTCTCGGAATTCTGTTGATGTTTAATAATGCTTTTGGAACTCTTCCATTGTTCTCGGAATTCTGCAGAAGTTTAAAAGCGCTTTAGAAATCTTCCCTTGTTCTCGGAATTCTGCTGAAGTTTAACAATGATTTGGAACTCTTCCATAATTCTCAGAATTCTGCTCAAGTTTAAAAAAGCTGTGGTACTCTTCCATTGTTCTCAGTATTCCAATGAAGCTTAAAAATGCTTTGGAACTCTTCAATTTTTCTCAAAATTCCGCTAAAGTTTAAAAATGCTTTGGAACTCCTCCATTGTTCTCGTAATTCTACTGAAGTTTAAAAATGCTGTGGAACTCTTCCAATGTTCTGGAAATTCAGCTGAAGTTTAAAAATACTTTGGAACTCTTCCTATGTTCTGGGAGTTCTGCTGAAGTTTAAAAATGCTTGGGAACTCTTCCATTTTTCTCGGAATTCCGCTGATGTTTAACAATGGTTTAGAACTTTTCCATTGTTATCGGAATTCCGCTGAAGTTTAAAAATGCTTTGGAACTCCTCCATTGTTCTCGGAATTCTGCTGAAGTTTAAAAATGCTTTGGAACTCTTCCATTGTTCTGGGAATTCGGCTGAAGTTTAAAAATGCAATGGAACTCTTCCTATGCTTTGGGAGTTCTGCTGAAGTTTAAAAATGCTTTTGAACTCTTCCATTGTTCTCGGAATTCCGCTGATGTTTAACAATGCTTTGGAACTCTTCCATTGTTCTCGGAATTCCACTGCAGTTTAAAGATGCATTGGAACTCTTACATTGTTCTCGGAATTCCGCTGAAGTTTTACAATGCTTTGGAACTCTTCCATTTTTCTCGGAATTCTGCTGAAGTTTAAAAATGCTTTGGAACTCTTCCATTGTTCTGGGAATTCGGCTGAAGTTTAAAAATGCTTTGGAACTCTTCCTAAGTTCTGGGAGTTCTGCTGAAGTTTAAAAATGCATTGGAACACTTCCATTGTTCTCAGAATTCCGCTAATGTTTAACAATGCTTGGGAACTCTTCCATTGTTCTCAGAATTCCGCTAATATTTAACAATGCTTTGGAACTCTTCCATTGTTCTCGGAATTCCGCTGATGTTTAATAATGCTTTTGGAAATCTTCCATTGTTCTCGGAATTCCGCTAATGTTTAACAATGCTTTGGAACTCATCCATTGTTCTTGGAATTCTGTGGATGTTTAATAATGCTTTTGGAACTCTTCCATTGTGCTCGGAATTCTGCTGAAGTTTAAAAATGCTTTAGAAATCTTCCCTTGCTCTCGGAATTCTGCTGAAGTTTAACAATGCTTTGGAACTCTTCCATAATTCTCAGAATTCTGCTGATGTTTAAAAAAGCTGTGGTACTCTTCCATTGTTCTCAGAATTCCAATGAGGCTTAAAAATGCTTTGGAACTCTTCAATTTTTCTCAGAATTCCGCTAAAGTTTAAAAATGCTTTGGAACTCTTCCAATGTTCTGGGAATTAAGCTGAAGTTTAAAAATGCTTTGGAACTCTTCCTATGTTCTGGGAGTTCTGCTGAAGTTTAAAAATGCTTTGTGACTCTTAAATTGTTCTCGGAATTCCGCTGATGTTTAACAATGCTTTGGAACTCTTCCATTGTTCTCGGAATTCCGCTGTAGTTTAAAAATGCTTTGGAACTCTTTCATTGTTCTCGGAATTCCGCTGAAGTTTAACCATGCTTTGGAACTCTTCCATTGTTCTCGGAATTCCGCTGAAGTTTAAAAATGCTTTGAAACTCCTCCTTTGTTCTCGGAATTCTGCTGAAGTTTAAAAATGCTTTGGAACTCTTCCATTGTTCTGGGAATTCGGCTGAAGTTTAAAAATGCAATGGAACTCTTCCTATGTTCTGGGAGTTCTGCTGAAATTTAAAAATGCTTTTGAACTCTTCCATTGTTCTCGGAATTCCGCTGATGTTTAAAAATGCTTTAGAACTCTTCCATTGTTCTCGGAATTCCGCTGACGTTTAACAATCCTTTGGAACTCTTCCATTATTCTCAGAATTCTGCTGAAGTTTAAAAATGCTTTAGTACTCTTCCATTGTTCTCAGAATTCCAATGAAGCTTAAAAATGCTTTGGAACTCTTCAATTTTTCTCAGAATTACGCGAAAGTTTAAAAATGCTTTGGAACTCCTCCATTGTTCTTGGAATTCTGCTCAAGTTTAAAAATGCTTTGGAACTCTTCCATTGTTCTGGGAATTCGGCTGAAGTTTAAAATTGCTTTGGAGCTCTTCCTATGTTCTGGGAGTTCTGCTGAAGTTTAAAAATGCTTTGGAACTCTTCCATTGTTCTCGGAATTCTGCTAATGTTTAACAATGCTTTAGAACTCTTCCATTGTTCTCGGAATTCCGATGATGTCTATCAATGCTTTGGAACTCTTCCATTGTTCTCGGAATTCCGCAGTAGTTTAAAAATGCATTGGAACTCTTCCATTGTTCTCGGAATTCCGCTGAAGTTTTACAATGCTTTGGAACTCTTCCATTTTTCTCGGAACTCTGCTGAAGTTTAAAAATGCTTTGGAACTCTTCCATTGTTCTCGGAATTCCGCTGAAGTTTTACAATGCTTTGGAACTCTTCCATTTTTCTCGTAATTATGCTGAAGTTTAAAAATGCTTTGTGACTCTTAAATTGTTCTCGGAATTCCGCTGATGTTTAACAATGCTTTGGAACTCTTCCATTGTTCTCGGAATTCCGCTGTAGTTTAAAAATGCTTTGGAACTCTTTCATTGTTCTCGGAATTCCGCTGAAGTTTAGCCATGCTTTGGAACTCTTCCATTGTTCTCGGAATTCCGCTGAAGTTTAAAAATGCTTTGGAACTCCTCCTTTGTTCTTGGAATTCTGCTGAAGTTTAAAAATGGTTTGGAACTCTTCCATTGTTCTGGGAATTCGGCTGAAGTTTAAAAATGCAATGGAACTCTTCCTATGTTCTGGGAGTTCTGCTGAAGTTTAAAAATGCTTTTGAACTCTTCCATTGTTCTCGGAATTCCGCTGATGTTTAAAAATGCTTTAGAACTCTTCCATTGTTCTCGGAATTCCGCTGATGTTTAACAATCCTTTGGAACTCTTCCATTATTCTCAGAATTCTGCTGAAGTTTAAAAATGCTTTAGAACTCTTCCATTGTTCTCGGAATTCCGCTGATGTTTAACAATCCTTTGGAACTCTTCCATTATTCTCGGAATTCTGCTGAAGTTTAAAAATGCTTTAGAAATCTTCCCTTGCTCTCGGAATTCTGCTGAAGTTTAACAATGCTTTGGAACTCTTCCATAATTCTCAGAATTCTGCTGAAGTTTAAAAAAGCTGTGGTACTCTTCCATTGTTCTCAGAATTCCAATGAAGCTTAAAAATGCTTTGGAACTCTTCAATTTTTCTCAGAACTCCGCTAAAGTTTAAAAATGCTTTGGAACTCTTCCAATGTTCTGGGAATTAAGCTGAAGTTTAAAAATGCTTTGGAACTCTTCCTATGTTCTGGGAGTTCTGCTGAAGTTTAAAAATGCTTGGGAACTCTTCCATTGTTCTCGGAATTGCGCTGATGTTTAACAATGCTTTAGAACTCTTCCTTTGTTACCGGAATTCCGCTGATGTTTAACAATGCTTTTGAACTCTTCCATTGTTCTCGGAATTCCGCTGAAGTTTCACAATGCTTTGGAACTCTTCCATTTTTCTCGTAATTATGCTGAAGTTTAAAAATGCTTTGTGACTCTTAAATTGTTCTCGGAATTCCGCTGATGTTTAACAATGCTTTGGAACTCTTCCATTGTTCTCGGAATTCCGCTGTAGTTTAAAAATGCTTTGGAACTCTTTCATTGTTCTCGGAATTCCGCTGAAGTTTAGCCATGCTTTGGAACTCTTCCATTGTTCTCGGAATTCCGCTGAAGTTTAAAAATGCTTTGGAACTCCTCCTTTGTTCTCGGAATTCTGCTGAAATTTAAAAATGCTTTGGAACTCTTCCATTGTTCTGGGAATTCGGCTGAAGTTTAAAAATGCAATGGAACTCTTCCTATGTTCTGGGAGTTCTGGTGAAGTTTAAAAATGCTTTTGAACTCTTCCATTGTTCTCGGAATTCCGCTGATGTTTAACAATGCTTTAGAACTCTTCCATTGTTCTCGGAATTCCGCTGATGTTTAACAATCCTTTGGAACTCTTCCATTATTCTCAGAATTCTGCTGAAGTTTAAAAATGCTTTGGAACTCCTCCATTGTTCTTGGAATTCTGCTCAAGTTTAAAAATGCTTTGGAACTCTTCCATTGTTCTGGGAATTCGGCTGAAGTTTAAAATTGCTTTGGAGCTCTTCCTATGTTCTGGGAGTTCTGCTGAAGTTTAAAAATGCTTTGGAACTCTTCCATTGTTCTCGGAATTCTGCTGATGTTTAACTATGCTTTAGAACTCTTCCATTGTTCTCGGAATTCCGATGATGTTTAACAATGCTTTGGAACTCTTTCATTGTTCTCGGAATTCCGCTGTAGTTTAAAAATACATTGGAACTCTTCCATTGTTCTCGGAATTCCGCTGAAGTTTTAGAATGCTTTGGAACTCTTCCATTTTTCTCGGAATTCTGCTGAAGTTTAGCCATGTGTTGGAACTCTTCCATTGTTCTCGGAATTCCGCTGAAGTTTAAAAATGCTTTGGAACTCTTCCATTGTTCTCGGAACTCTGCTGAAGTTTAAAAAAGATTTGGAACTATTCCATTGTTCTCAGAATTCCGCTAATATTTAACAATGCTTTGGAACTCTTCCAAAGTTCTGGGAGTTCTGCTGAAGTTTAAAAATGCTTTAGAACTCTTCCATTGTTCTCGGAATTCTGCTGATGTTTAACAATGCTTTAGAACTCTTCCATTGTTCTCGGAATTCTGATGATGTTTAACAATGCTTTTGAACTCTTCCATTGTTCTCGGAATTCCGCTGAAGTTTTACAATGCTTTGGAACTCTTCCATTTTTCTCGGAATTCTGCTGAAGTTTAAAAATGCTTTGGAACTCTTCCATTGTTCTGGGAATTCGGCTGAAGTTTAAAAATGCTTTGGAACTCTTCCTAAGTTCTGGGAGTTCTGCTGAAGTTTAAAAATGCATTGGAACACTTCCATTCTTCTCAGAATTCCGCTAATGTTTAACAATGCTTGGGAACTCTTCCATTGTTCTCAGAATTCCGCTAATATTTAACAATGCTTTGGAACTCTTCCATTGTTCTCGGAATTCCGCTGATGTTTAATAATGCTTTTGGAACTCTTCCATTGTTCTCGGAATTCCGCTAATGTTTAACAATGCTTTGGAACTCATCCATTGTTCTTGGAATTCTGTTGATGTTTAATAATGCTTTTGGAACTCTTCCATTGTGCTCGGAATTCTGCTGAAGTTTAAAAATGCTTTAGAAATCTTCCCTTGCTCTCGGAATTCTGCTGAAGTTTAACAATGCTTTGGAACTCTTCCATAATTCTCAGAATTCTGCTGATGTTTAAAAAAGCTGTGGTACTCTTCCATTGTTCTCAGAATTCCAATGAAGCTTAAAAATGCTTTGGAACTCTTCAATTTTTCTCAGAATTCCGCTAAAGTTTAAAAATGCTTTGGAACTCTTCCATTGTTCTGGGAATTCGGCTGAAGTTTAAAAATGCAATGGAACTCTTCCTATGTTCTGGGAGTTCTGCTGAAGTTTAAAAATGCTTTTGAACTCTTCCATTGTTCTCGGAATTCCGCTGATGTTTAAAAATGCTTTAGAACTCTTCCATTGTTCTCGGAATTCCGCTGATGTTTAACAATCCTTTGGAACTCTTCCATTATTCTCAGAATTCTGCTGAAGTTTAAAAATGCTTTGGTACTCTTCCATTGTTCTCAGAATTCCAATGAAGCTTAAAAATGCTTTGGAACTCTTCAATTTTTCTCAGAATTACGCGAAAGTTTAAAAATGCTTTGGAACTCCTCCATTGTTCTTGGAATTCTGCTCAAGTTTAAAAATGCTTTGGAACTCTTCCATTGTTCTGGGAATTCGGCTGAAGTTTAAAATTGCTTTGGAGCTCTTCCTATGTTCTGGGAGTTCTGCTGAAGTTTAAAAATGCTTTGGAACTCTTCCATTGTTCTCGGAATTCTGCTGATGTTTAACAATGCTTTAGAACTCTTCCATTGTTCTCGGAATTCCGATGATGTCTATCAATGCTTTGGAACTCTTCCATTGTTCTCGGAATTCCGCAGTAGTTTAAAAATGCATTGGAACTCTTCCATTGTTCTCGGAATTCCGCTGAAGTTTTACAATGCTTTGGAACTCTTCCATTTTTCTCGGAACTCTGCTGAAGTTTAAAAATGCTTTGGAACTCTTCCATTGTTCTCGGAATTCCGCTGATGTTTAACAATGCTTTGGAACTCTTACATTGTTCTCGGTATTCCGCTGAATTTAGCCATGCTTTGGAACTCTTCCATTGTTCTCAGAATTCCGCTGAAGTTTAAAAATGCTTTGGAACTCCTCCATTGTACTCGGAACTCTGCTGAAGTTTAAAAATGCTTTGAAACTCTTCCTTTGTTCTCAGAATTCCGCTGATGTTTAACAATGCTTTGGAACTCTTCCATTGTTCTCGGAATTCCGCTGTAGTTTTAAAATGCACTGGAACTTTTCCATTGCTCTCGGAATTCCGCTGAAGTTTTTCAATGCTTTGGAACTCTTCCATTTTTCTCGGAATTCTGCTGAAGTTTAAAAATGCAATGGAACTCTTCCTATGTTCTGGGAGTTCTGCTGAAGTTTAAAAATGCTTTTGAACTCTTCCATTGTTCTCGGAATTCTGCTGATGTTTAACAATGCTTTAGAACTCTTCCATTGTTCTCGGAATTCCGCTGATGTTTAAAAATGCTTTGGAACTCTTCCATTGTTCTCGGAATTCCACTGCAATTTAAAAATGCATTGGAACTCTTACATTGTTCTCGAAATTCCACTGTAGTTTAAAAATGCATTGGAACTCTTCCATTGTTCTCGGAATTCCGCTGAAGTTTTACAATGCTTTGGAACTCTCCCATTTTTCTCGGAATCCTGCTGAAGTTTAAAAATGCTTTGGAACTCTTTCATTGTTCTCAGAATTCCGCTGAAGTTTTACAATGCTTTGGAACTCTTCCATTTTTCTCGGAATTCCGCTAATGTTTAACAATGCTTTGAAGCTCTTCCATTGTTCTCAGAATTCCGCTAATATTTAACAATGCTTTGGAATTGTTCCATTGTTCTCGGAATTCCGCTGATGTTTAATAATGCTTTTGGAACTCTTCCATTGTTTTCGGAATTCTGTTTATGTTTAATAATGCTTTTGGAACTCTTCCATTGTGCTCGGAATTCTGCTGAAGTTTAAAAATGCTTTGGAACTCTTCCATTGTTCTCGGAATTCCGCTAATGTTTATCAAACCTATGGAACTCTTTCATTGTTCTCGGAATTCTGTTGATGTTTAATAATGCTTTTGGAACTCTTCCATTGCTCTCGTAATTCTGCAGAAGTTTAAAAGCACTTTAGAAATCTTCCCTTGTTCTCGGAATTCTGCTGAAGTTTAACAATGCTTTGGAACTCTTCCATAATTCTCAGAATTCTGCTGAAGTTTAAAAAAGCTGTGGTACTCTTCCATTGTTCTCAGAATTCCAATGAAGGTTAAAAATGCTTTGGAACTCTTCAATTTTTCTCAAAATTCCGCTAAAGTTTAAAAATGCTTTGGAACTCCTCCATTGTTCTCGTAATTCTGCTGAAGTTTAAAAATGCTTTGGAACTCTTCCAATGTTCTTGGAATTCAGCTGAAGTTTTAAAATGCTTTGGAACTCTTCCTATGTTCTGGGAGTTCTGCTGAAGTTTAAAAATGCTTGGGAACTTTTCCATTGTTCTCGGAATTCCGCTGATGTTTAACAATGCTTTAGAACGCTTCCATTGTTACCGGAATTCCACTGATGTTTAACAATGCTTTTGAACTCTTCCATTGTTCTCGGAATTCCGCTGTAGTTTAAAAATGCATTGGAACTCTTCCATTGTTCTCGGAATTCCGCTGTAGTTTAAAAATGCATTGGAACTCTTCCATTGTTCTCGGAATTCCGTTGAAGTTTTACAATGCTTTGGAACTCTTCCATTTTTCTCGGAATTATGCTGAAGTTTAAAAATGCTTTGGAACTCCTCCATTGTTCTCGGAATTCTGCTGAAGTTTAAAAATGCTTTGGAACTCTTCCATTGTTCTGGGAATTCGGCTGAAGTTTAAAAATGCTTTTGAACTCTTCCATTGTTCTCGGAATTCCGCTGATGTTTAACAATGCTTTAGAACTCTTCCATCGTTCTCGGAATTCCGGTGATGTTTAACAATGCTTTGGAACTCTTCCATTGTTCTCGGAATTCCACTGCAATTTAAAAATGCATTGGAACTCTTCCATTGTTCTCGGAATTCCGCTGAAGTTTTACAATGCTTTGGAACTCTTCCATTGTTCTGGGAATTCCGCTGAAGTTTTACAATGCTTTGGAACTCTTCCATTTTTCTCGGAATTCTGCTGAAGTTTAAAAATGCTTTGGAACTCTTCCATTGTTCTGGGAATTCGGCTGAAGTTTAAAAATGCTTTGGAACTCTTCTTAAGTTCTGGGAGTTCTGCTGAAGTATAAAAATGCATTGGAACACTTCCATTGTTCTTGGAATTCCGCTAATGTTTAAAAATGCTTTGGAACTCTTCCATTGTTCTCAGAATTCCGCTGTAGTTTAAAAAAGCTTTGGAACTCTTTCATTGTTCTCAGAATTCCGCTGAAGTTTTAGAATGCTTTGGAACTCTTCCATTGTTCTCAGAATTCCGCTAATATTTAACAATGCTTTGGAACTCTTCCATTGTTCTCGGAATTCCGCTAATGTTTATCAAACCTATGGAACTCTTTCATTGTTCTCGGAATTCTGTTGATGTTTAATAATGCTTTTGGAACTCTTCCATTGTTCTCGGAATTCTGCAGAAGTTTAAAAGCGCTTTAGAAATCTTCCCTTGTTCTCGGAATTCTGCTGAAGTTTAACAATGCTTTGGAACTCTTCCATAATTCTCAGAATTCTGCTGAAGTTTAAAAAAGCTGTGGTACTCTTCCATTCTTCTCAGAATTCCAATGAAGCTTAAAAATGCTTTGGAACTCTTCAATTTTTCTCAAAATTCCTCTAAAGTTTAAAAATGCTTTGGAACTCCTCCATTGTTCTCGTAATTCTGCTGAAGTTTAAAAATGCTTTGGAACTCTTCGATTGTTCTGGGAATTCGGCTGAAGTTTAAAAATGCAATTGAACTCTTCCTATGTTCTGGGAGTTCTGCTGAAGTTTAAAAATGCTTTTGAACTCTTCCATTGTTCTCGGAATTCCGCTAATGTTTAACAATGCTTTAGAACTCTTCCATCGTTCTCGGAATTCCGCTGATGTTTAACAATGCTTTGGAACTCTTCCATTGTTCTCGGAATTCCACTGCAATTTAAAAATGCATTGGAACTCTTACATTGTTCTCGGAATTCCACTGTAGTTTAAAAATGCATTGGAACTCTTCCATTGTTCTCGGAATTCCGCTGAAGTTTTACAATGCTTTGGAACTCTTCCATTTTTCTCGGAATTCTGCTGAAGTTTAAAAATGCTTTGGAACTCTTCCATTGTTCTGGGAATTCGGCTGAAGTTTAAAAATGCTTTGGAACTCTTTTTAATTTCTGGGAGTTCTGCTGAAGTTTAAAAATGCATTGGAACACTTCCATTGTTCTCGGAATTCCGCTAATGTTTAAAAATGCTTTGGAACTCTTTTATTGTTCTCAGAATTCCGCTGAAGTTTTAGAATGCTCTGGAACTCTTCAATTTTTCTCGGAATTCTGCTGAAGTTTAAAAATGCTTTGGAACTCTTCAATTGTTCTTGGAATTCCGCTAATGTTTAACAATGCTTTGGAGCTCTTCCATTGTTCTCAGAATTCCGCTAATTTTTAACAATGCTTTGGAGCTCTTCCATTGTTCTCAGAATTCCGCTAATATTTAACAATGCTTTGGAACTCTTCCATTGTTCTCGGAATTCCGCTGATGTTTAATAATGCTTTTGGAACTCTTCCATTGTTCTCGGAATGCTGTTTATGTTTAATAATGCTTTTCAAACTCTTCCATTGTGCTCGGATTTCTGCTGAAGTTTAAAAATGCTTTGGAACTCTTCCATTGTTCTCGGAATTCCGCTAATGTTTATCAAACCTATGGAACTCTTTCATTGTTCTCGGAATTCTGTTGATGTTTAATAATGCTTTTGGAACTCTTCCATTGTTCTCGGAATTCTGCAGAAGTTTAAAAGCGCTTTAGAAATCTTCCCTTGTTCTCGGAATTCTGCTGAAGTTTAACAATGATTTGGAACACTTCCATAATTCTCAGAATTCTGCTCAAGTTTAAAAAAGCTGTGGTACTCTTCCATTGTTCTCAGAATTCCAATGAAGCTTAAAAATGCTTTGGAACTCTTCAATTTTTCTCAAAATTCCGCTAAAGTTTAAAAATGCTTTGGAACTCCTCCATTGTTCTCGTAATTCTACTGAAGTTTAAAAATGCTGTGGAACTCTTCCAATGTTCTGGGAATTCAGCTGAAGTTTAAAAATACTTTGGAACTCTTCCTATGTTCTGGGAGTTCTGCTGAAGTTTAAAAATGCTTGGGAACTCTTCCATTTTTCTCGGAATTCCGCTGATGTTTAACAATGGTTTAGAACTTTTCCATTGTTATCGGAATTCCGCTGAAGTTTAAAAATGCTTTGGAACTCCTCCATTGTTCTCGGAATTCTGCTGAAGTTTAAAAATGCTTTGGAACTCTTCCATTGTTCTGGGAATTCGGCTGAAGTTTAAAAATGCAATGGAAGTCTTCCTATGTTTTGGGAGTTCTGCTGAAGTTTAAAAATGCTTTTGAACTCTTCCATTGTTCTTGGAATTCCGCTGATGTTTAACAATGCTTTGGAACTCTTCCATTGTTCTCGGAATTCCACTGCAGTTTAAAGATGCATTGGAACTCTTACATTGTTCTCGGAATTCCGCTGAAGTTTTGCAATGCTTTGGAATTCTTCCATTTTTCTCGGAATTCTGCTGAAGTTTAAAAATGCTTTGGAACTCTTCCATTGTTCTGGGAATTCGGCTGAAGTTTAAAAATGCTTTGGAACTCTTCCATTATTCTCAGAATTCTGCTGAAGTTTAAAAATGCTTTGGTACTCTTCCATTGTTCTCAGAATTCCAATGAAGCTTAAAAATGCTTTTGGCATCTTCAATTTTTCTCAGAATTACGCGAAAGTTTAAAAATGCTTTGGAACTCCTCCATTGTTCTCGTAATTCTGCTGAAGTTTAAAAATGCTTTGGAACTCTTCCATTTTTCTGGGAATTCGGCTGAAGTTTAAAAATGCTTTGGAGCTCTTCCTATGTTCTGGGAGTTCTGCTGAAGTTTAAAAGTGCTTTGGAACTCTTCCATTGTTCTCGAAATTCTGCTGATGTTTAACAATGCTTTAGAACTCTTCCATTGTTCTCGGTATTCCGCTGATGTTTAACAATGCTTTTCAAACTCTCCCATTGTTCTTGGAATTCCGCTAATGTTTATCAATGCTTTGGAACTCTTTCATTGTTCTCGGAATTCCGATGAAGTTTAGCCATGCTTTGGAACTCTTCCATTGTTCTCGGAATTCCGCTGAAGTTTAAAAATGCTTTGCAACTCCTCCATTGTTCTCGGAATTCTGCTGAAGTTTAAAAATGCTTTGGAACTCTTCCATTGTTCTGGGAATTCGGCTGAAGTTTAAAAATGCTTTGGAACTCTTCTTAAGTTCTGGGAGTTCTGCTGAAGTTTAAAAATGCATTGGAACACTTCCATTGTTCTCGGAGTTCCGCTAATGTTTAAAAATGCTTTGGATCTCTTCAATTTTTCTCAGAATTACGCGAAAGTTTAAAAATGCTTTGGAACTCCTCCATTGTTCTTGGAATTCTGCTCAAGTTTAAAAATGCTTTGGAACTCTTCCATTGTTCTCGGAATTCCGCAGTAGTTTAAAAATGCATTGGAACTCTTCCATTGTTCTCGGAATTCCGCTGAAGTTTTACAATGCTTTGGAACTCTTCCATTTTTCTCGGAACTCTGCTGAAGTTTAAAAATGCTTTGGAACTCTTCCATTGTTCTCGGAATTCCGCTGAAGTTTTACAATGCTTTGTAACTCTTCCATTTTTCTCGTAATTATGCTGAAGTTTAAAAATGCTTTGTGACTCTTAAATTGTTCTCGGAATTCCGCTGATGTTTAACAATGCTTTGAAACTCTTCCATTGTTCTCGGAATTCCGCTGTAGTTTAAAAATGCTTTGGAACTCTTTCATTGTTCTCGGAATTCCGCTGAAGTTTAAAAATGCTTTGGAACTCCTCCTTTGTTCTTGGAATTCTGCTGAAGTTTAAAAATGCTTTGGAACTCTTCCATTGTTCTGGGAATTCGGCTGAAGTTTAAAAATGCTTTGGAACTCCTCCTTTGTTCTTGGAATTCTGCTGAAGTTTAAAAATGCTTTGGAACTCTTCCATTGTTCTGGGAATTCGGCTGAAGTTTAAAAATGCAATGGAACTCTTCCTATGTTCTGGGAGTTCTGCTGAAGTTTAAAAATGCTTTTGAACTCTTCCATTGTTCTCGGAATTCCGCTGATGTTTAAAAATGCTTTAGAACTCTTCCATTGTTCTCGGAATTCCGCTGATGTTTAACAATCCTTTGGAACTCTTCCATTATTCTCAGAATTCTGCTGAAGTTTAAAAATGCTTTAGTACTCTTCCATTGTTCTCAGAATTCCAATGAAGCTTAAAAATGCTTTGGAACTCTTCAATTTTTCTCAGAATTACGCGAAAGTTTAAAAATGCTTTGGAACTCCTCCATTGTTCTTGGAATTCTGCTCAAGTTTAAAAATGCTTTGGAACTCTTCCATTGTTCTGGGAATTCGGCTGAAGTTTAAAATTGCTTTGGAGCTCTTCCTATGTTCTGGGAGTTCTGCTGAAGTTTAAAAATGCTTTGGAACTCTTCCATTGTTCTCGGAATTCTGCTGAAGTTTAAAAATGCTTTAGAAATCTTCCCTTGCTCTCGGAATTCTGCTGAAGTTTAACAATGCTTTGGAACTCTTCCATAATTCTCAGAATTCTGCTGAAGTTTAAAAAAGCTGTGGTACTCTTCCATTGTTCTCAGAATTCCAATGAAGCTTAAAAATGCTTTGGAACTCTTCAATTTTTCTCAGAACTCCGCTAAAGTTTAAAAATGCTTTGGAACTCTTCCAATGTTCTGGGAATTAAGCTGAAGTTTAAAAATGCTTTGGAACTCTTCCTATGTTCTGGGACTTCTGCTGAAGTTTAAAAATGCTTGGGAACTCTTCCATTGTTCTCGGAATTGCGCTGATGTTTAACAATGCTTTAGAACTCTTCCTTTGTTACCGGAATTCCGCTGATGTTTAACAATGCTTTTGAACTCTTCCATTGTTCTCGGAATTCCGCTGTAGTTTAAAAATGCTTTGGAACACTTTCATTGTTCTCGGAATTCCGCTGAAGTTTAGCCATGCTTTGGAACTCTTCCATTGTTCTCGGAATTCCGCTGAAGTTTAAAAATGCTTTGGAACTCCTCCTTTGTTCTCGGAATTCTGCTGAAGTTTAAAAATGATTTGGAACTCTTCCATTGTTCTGGGAATTCGGCTGAAGTTTAAAAATGCAATGGAACTCTTCCTATGTTCTGGGAGTTCTGCTGAAGTTTAAAAATGCTTTGGAACTCTTCCATTGTTCTGGGAATTCTGCTGAAGTTTAAAAATGCTTTTGAACTCTTCCATTGTTCTCGGAATTCCGCTGATGTTTAAAAATGCTTTAGAACTCTTCCATTGTTCTCGGAATTCCGCTGATGTTTAACAATCCTTTGGAACTCTTCCATTATTCTCAGAATTCTGCTGAAGTTTAAAAATGCTTTAGTACTCTTCCATTGTTCTCAGAATTCCAATGAAGCTTAAAAATGCTTTGGAAATCTTCAATTTTTCTCAGAATTACGCGAGAGTTTAAAAATGCTTTGGAACTCCTCCATTGTTCTTGGAATTCTGCTCAAGTTTAAAAATGCTTTGGAACTCTTCCATTGTTCTGGGAATTCGGCTGAAGTTTAAAATTGCTTTGGAGCTCTTCCTATGTTCTGGGAGTTCTGCTGAAGTTTAAAAATGCTTTGGAACTCTTCCATTGTTCTCGGAATTCTGCTGATGTTTAACAATGCTTTAGAACTCTTCCATTGTTCTCGGAATTCCGATGATGTCTATCAATGCTTTGGAACTCTTCCATTGTTCTCGGAATTCCGCAGTAGTTTAAAAATGCATTGGAACTCTTCCATTGTTCTCGGAATTCCGCTGAAGTTTTACAATGCTTTGGAACTCTTCCATTTTTCTCGGAACTCTGCTGAAGTTTAAAAATGCTTTGGAACTCTTCCATTGTTCTCGGAATTCCGCTGAAGTTTTACAATGCTTTGGAACTCTTCCATTTTTCTCGTAATTATGCTGAAGTTTAAAAATGCTTTGTGACTCTTAAATTGTTCTCGGAATTCCGCTGATGTTTAACAATGCTTTGGAACTCTTCCATTGTTCTCGGAATTCCGCTGTAGTTTAAAAATGCTTTGGAACTCTTTCATTGTTCTCGGAATTCCGCTGAAGTTTAAAAATGCTTTGGAACTCCTCCTTTGTTCTTGGAATTCTGCTGAAGTTTAAAAATGCTTTGGAACTCTTCCATTGTTCTGGGAATTTGGCTGAAGTTTAAAAATGCTTTGGAACTCCTCCTTTGTTCTTGGAATTCTGCTGAAGTTTAAAAATGCTTTGGAACTCTTCCATTGTTCTGGGAATTCGGCTGAAGTTTAAAAATGCAATGGAACTCTTCCTATGTTCTGGGAGTTCTGCTGAAGTTTAAAAATGCTTTTGAACTCTTCCATTGTCCTCGGAATTCCGCTGATGTTTAAAAATGCTTTAGAACTCTTCCATTGTTCTCGGAATTCCGCTGATGTTTAACAATCCTTTGGAACTCTTCCATTATTCTCAGAATTCTGCTGAAGTTTAAAAATGCTTTAGTACTCTTCCATTGTTCTCAGAATTCCAATGAAGCTTAAAAATGCTTTGGAACTATTCAATTTTTCTCAGAATTACACGAAAGTTTAAAAATGCTTTGGAACTCCTCCATTGTTCTTGGAATTCTGCTGAAGTTTAAAAATGCTTTGGAACTCTTCCATTGTTCTGGGAATTCGGCTGAAGTTTAAAAATGCTTTGGAACTCCTCCTTTGTTCTTGGAATTCTGCTGAAGTTTAAAAATGCTTTGGAACTCTTCCATTGTTCTGGGAATTCGGCTGAAGTTTAAAAATGCAATGGAACTCTTCCATTGTTCTGGGAGTTCTGCTGAAGTTTAAAAATGCTTTTGAACTCTTCCATTGTTCTCGGAATTCCGCTGATGTTTAAAAATGCTTTAGAACTCTTCCATTGTTCTCGGAATTCCGCTGATGTTTAACAATCCTTTGGAACTCTTCCATTATTCTCAGAATTCTGCTGAAGTTTAAAAATGCTTTAGTACTCTTCCATTGTTCACAGAATTCCAATGAAGCTTAAAAATGCTTTGGAACTCTTCAATTTTTCTCAGAATTACGCGAAAGTTTAAAAATGCTTTGGAACTCCTCCATTGTTCTTGGAATTCTGCTCAAGTTTAAAAATGCTTTGGAACTCTTCCATTGTTCTGGGAATTCGGCTGAAGTTTAAAATTGCTTTGGAGCTCTTCCTATGTTCTGGGAGTTCTGCTGAAGTTTAAAAATGCTTTGGAACTCTTCCATTGTTCTCGGAATTCTGCTGAAGTTTAAAAATGCTTTAGAAATCTTCCCTTGCTCTCGGAATTCTGCTGAAGTTTAACAATGCTTTGGAACTCTTCCATAATTCTCAGAATTCTGCTGAAGTTTAAAAAAGCTGTGGTACTCTTCCATTGTTCTCAGAATTCCAATGAAGCTTAAAAATGCTTTGGAACTCTTCAATTTTTCTCAGAACTCCGCTAAAGTTTAAAAATGCTTTGGAACTCTTCCAATGTTCTGGGAATTAAGCTGAAGTTTAAAAATGCTTTGGAACTCTTCCTATGTTCTGGGACTTCTGCTGAAGTTTAAAAATGCTTGGGAACTCTTCCATTGTTCACGGAATTGCGCTGATGTTTAACAATGCTTTAGAACTCTTCCTTTGTTACCGGAATTCCGCTGATGTTTAACAATGCTTTTGAACTCTTCCATTGTTCTCGGAATTCCGCTGAAGTTTTACAATGCTTTGGAACTCTTCCATTTTTCTCGTAATTATGCTGAAGTTTAAAAATGCTTTGTGACTATTAAATTGTTCTCGGAATTCCGCTGATGTTTAACAATGCTTTGGAACTCTTCCATTGTTCTCGGAATTCCGCTGTAGTTTAAAAATGCTTTGGAACACTTTCATTGTTCTCGGAATTCCGCTGAAGTTTAGCCATGCTTTGGAACTCTTCCATTGTTCTCGGAATTCCGCTGAAGTTTAAAAATGCTTTGGAACTCCTCCTTTGTTCTCGGAATTCTGCTGAAGTTTAAAAATGATTTGGAACTCTTCCATTGTTCTGGGAATTCGGCTGAAGTTTAAAAATGCAATGGAACTCTTCCTATGTTCTGGGAGTTCTGCTGAAGTTTAAAAATGCTTTGGAACTCTTCCATTGTTCTGGGAATTCTGCTGAAGTTTAAAAATGCTTTTGAACTCTTCCATTGTTCTCGGAATTCCGCTGATGTTTAAAAATGCTTTAGAACTCTTCCATTGTTCTCGGAATTCCGCTGATGTTTAACAATCCTTTGGAACTCTTCCATTATTCTCAGAATTCTGCTGAAGTTTAAAAATGCTTTAGTACTCTTCCATTGTTCTCAGAATTCCAATGAAGCTTAAAAATGCTTTGGAAATCTTCAATTTTTCTCAGAATTACGCGAGAGTTTAAAAATGCTTTGGAACTCCTCCATTGTTCTTGGAATTCTGCTCAAGTTTAAAAATGCTTTGGAACTCTTCCATTGTTCTGGGAATTCGGCTGAAGTTTAAAATTGCTTTGGAGCTCTTCCTATGTTCTGGGAGTTCTGCTGAAGTTTAAAAATGCTTTGGAACTCTTCCATTGTTCTCGGAATTCTGCTGATGTTTAACAATGCTTTAGAACTCTTCCATTGTTCTCGGAATTCCGATGATGTCTATCAATGCTTTGGAACTCTTCCATTGTTCTCGGAATTCCGCAGTAGTTTAAAAATGCATTGGAACTCTTCCATTGTTCTCGGAATTCCGCTGAAGTTTTTCAATGCTTTGGAACTCTTCCATTTTTCTCGGAACTCTGCTGAAGTTTAAAAATGCTTTGGAACTCTTCCATTGTTCTCGGAATTCCGCTGAAGTTTTACAATGCTTTGGAACTCTTCCATTTTTCTCGTAATTATGCTGAAGTTTAAAAATGCTTTGTGACTCTTAAATTGTTCTCGGAATTCCGCTGATGTTTAACAATGCTTTGGAACTCTTCCATTGTTCTCGGAATTCCGCTGTAGTTTAAAAATGCTTTGGAACTCTTTCATTGTTCTCGGAATTCCGCTGAAGTTTAAAAATGCTTTGGAACTCCTCCTTTGTTCTTGGAATTCTGCTGAAGTTTAAAAATGCTTTGGAACTCTTCCATTGTTCTGGGAATTCGGCTGAAGTTTAAAAATGCTTTGGAACTCCTCCTTTGTTCTTGGAATTCTGCTGAAGTTTAAAAATGCTTTGGAACTCTTCCATTGTTCTGGGAATTCGGCTGAAGTTTAAAAATGCAATGGAACTCTTCCTATGTTCTGGGAGTTCTGCTGAAGTTTAAAAATGCTTTTGAACTCTTCCATTGTTCTCGGAATTCCGCTGATGTTTAAAAATGCTTTAGAACTCTTCCATTGTTCTCGGAATTCCGCTGATGTTTAACAATCCTTTGGAACTCTTCCATTATTCTCAGAATTCTGCTGAAGTTTAAAAATGCTTTAGTACTCTTCCATTGTTCTCAGAATTCCAATGAAGCTTAAAAATGCTTTGGAACTATTCAATTTTTCTCAGAATTACGCGAAAGTTTAAAAATGCTTTGGAACTCCTCCATTGTTCTTGGAATTCTGCTCAAGTTTAAAAATGCTTTGGAACTCTTCCATTGTTCTGGGAATTCGGCTGAAGTTTAAAATTGCTTTGGAGCTCTTCCTATGTTCTGGGAGTTCTGCTGAAGTTTAAAAATGCTTTGGAACTCTTCCATTGTTCTCGGAATTCTGCTGAAGTTTAAAAATGCTTTAGAAATCTTCCCTTGCTCTCGGAATTCTGCTGAAGTTTAACAATGCTTTGGAACTCTTCCATAATTCTCAGAATTCTGCAGAAGTTTAAAAAAGCTGTGGTACTCTTCCATTGTTCTCAGAATTCCAATGAAGCTTAAAAATGCTTTGGAACTCTTCAATTTTTCTCAGAACTCCGCTAAAGTTTAAAAATGCTTTGGAACTCCTCCATTGTACTCGGAACTCTGCTGAAGTTTAAAAATGCTTTGAAACTCTTCCATTGTTCTCAGAATTCCGCTGATGTTTAACAATGCTTTGGAACTCTTCCATTGTTCTCGGAATTCCGCTGTAGTTTAAAAATGCACTGGAACTTTTCCATTGTTCTCGGAATTCCGCTGAAGTTTTTCAATGCTTTGGAACTCTTCCATTTTTCTCGGAATTCTGCTGAAGTTTAAAAATGCTTTGAAACTCTTCCATTGTTCTCGGAATTCTTCTGAAGTTTAAAAATGCTTTGGAACTCTTCCATTGTTCTGGGAATTCGGCTGAAGTTTAAAAATGCAATGGAACTCTTCCTATGTTCTGGGAGTTCTGCTGAAGTTTAAAAATGCTTTTGAACTCTTCCATTGTTCTCGGAATTCTGCTGATGTTTAACAATGCTTTAGAACTCTTCCATTGTTCTCGGAATTCCGCTGATGTTTAAAAATGCTTTGGAACTCTTCCATTGTTCTCGGAATTCCACTGCAATTTAAAAATGCATTGGAACTCTTACATTGTTCTCGAAATTCCACTGTAGTTTAAAAATGCATTGGAACTCTTCCATTGTTCTCGGAATTCCGCTGAAGTTTTACAATGCTTTGGAACTCTTCCATTTTTCTCGGAATCCTGCTGAAGTTTAAAAATGCTTTGGAACTCTTCCATTGTTCTGGGAATTCGGCTGAAGTTTAAAAATGCTTTGGAACTCTTCTTAAGTTCTGGGAGTTCTGCTGAAGTTTAAAAATGCATTGGAACACTTCCATTGTTCTCGGAGTTCCGCTAATGTTTAAAAATGCTTTGGATCTCTTCCATTGTTCTCAGAATTCCGCTGTAGTTTAAAAATGCTTTGGAACTCTTTCATTGTTCTCAGAATTCCGCTGAAGTTTTAGAATGCTCTGGAACTCTTCCATTTTTCTCGGAATTCTGCTGAAGTTTAAAAATGCTTTGGAACTCTTCAATTGTTCTCGGAATTCCGCTAATGTTTAACAATGCTTTGAAGCTCTTCCATTGTTCTCAGAATTCCGCTAATATTTAACAATGCTTTGGAATTGTTCCATTGTTCTCGGAATTCCGCTGATGTTTAATAATGCTTTTGGAACTCTTCCATTGTTTTCGGAATTCTGTTTATGTTTAATAATGCTTTTGGAACTCTTCCATTGTGCTCGGAATTCTGCTGAAGTTTAAAAATGCTTTGGAACTCTTCCATTGTTCTCGGAATTCCGCTAATGTTAATTTCAAACCTATGGAACTCTTTCATTGTTCTCGGAATTCTGTTGATGTTTAATAATGCTTTTGGAACTCTTCCATTGCTCTCGTAATTCTGCAGAAGTTTAAAAGCACTTTAGAAATCTTCCCTTGTTCTCGGAATTCTGCTGAAGTTTAACAATGCTTTGGAACTCTTCCATAATTCTCAGAATTCTGCTGAAGTTTAAAAAAGCTGTGGTACTCTTCCATTGTTCTCAGAATTCCAATGAAGCTTAAAAATGCTTTGGAACTCTTCAATTTTTCTCAAAATTCCGCTAAAGTTTAAAATTGCTTTGGAACTCCTCCATTGTTCTCGTAATTCTGCTGAAGTTTAAAAATGCTTTGGAACTCTTCCAATGTTCTTGGAATTCAGCTGAAGTTTTAAAATGCTTTGGAACTCTTCCTATGTTCTGGGAGTTCTGCTGAAGTTTAAAAATGCTTGGGAACTTTTCCATTGTTCTCAGAATTCCGCTGATGTTTAACAATGCTTTAGAATGCTTCCATTGTTACCGGAATTCCACTGATGTTTAACAATGCTTTTGAACTCTTCCATTGTTCTCGGAATTCCGCTGTAGTTTAAAAATGCATTGGAACTCTTCCATTGTTCTCGGAATTCCGCTGTAGTTTTACAATGCTTTGGAACTCTTCCATTTTTCTCGGAATTATGCTGAAGTTTAAAAATGCTTTGGAACTCCTCCATTGTTCTCGGAATTCTGCTGAAGTTTAAAAATGCTTTGGAACTCTTCCATTGTTCTGGGAATTCGGCTGAAGTTTAAAAATGCTTTTGAACTCTTCCATTGTTCTCGGAATTCCGCTGATGTTTAACAATGCTTTAGAACTCTTCCATCGTTCTCGGAATTCCGGTGATGTTTAACAATGCTTTGGAACTCTTCCATTGTTCTCGGAATTCCACTGCAATTTAAAAATGCATTGGAACTCTTCCATTGTTCTCGGAATTCCGCTGAAGTTTTACAATGCTTTGGAACTCTTCCATTGTTCTGGGAATTCCGCTGAAGTTTTACAATGCTTTGGAACTCTTCCATTTTTCTCGGAATTCTGCTGAAGTTTAAAAATGCTTTGGAACTCTTCCATTGTTCTGGGAATTCGGCTGAAGTTTAAAAATGCTTTGGAACTCTTCTTAAGTTCTGGGAGTTCTGCTGAAGTTTAAAAATGCATTGGAACACTTCCATTGTTCTTGGAATTCCGCTAATGTTTAAAAATGCTTTGGAACTCTTCCATTGTTCTCAGAATTCCGCTGTAGTTTAAAAATGCTTTGGAACTCTTCCATTGTTCTCAGAATTCCGCTGAAGTTTTAGAATGCTTTGGAACTCTTCCATTGTTCTCAGAAATCCGCTAATATTTAACAATGCTTTGGAACTCTTCCATTGTTCTCGGAATTCCGCTAATGTTTATCAAACCTATGGAACTCTTTCATTGTTCTCGGAATTCTGTTGATGTTTAATAATGCTTTTGGAACTCTTCCATTGTTCTCGGAATTCTGCAGAAGTTTAAAAGCGCTTTAGAAATCTTCCCTTGTTCTCGGAATTCTGCTGAAGTTTAACAATGCTTTGGAACTCTTCCATAATTCTCAGAATTCTGCTGAAGTTTAAAAAAGCTGTGGTACTCTTCCATTCTTCTCAGAATTCCAATGAAGCTTAAAAATGCTTTGGAACTCTTCAATTTTTCTCAAAATTCCTCTAAAGTTTAAAAATGCTTTGGAACTCCTCCATTGTTCTCGTAATTCTGCTGAAGTTTAAAAATGCTTTGGAACTCTTCGATTGTTCTGGGATTTCGGCTGAAGTTTAAAAATGCAATTGAACTCTTCCTATGTTCTGGGAGTTCTGCTGAAGTTTAAAAATGCTTTTGAACTCTTCCATTGTTCTCGGAATTCCGCTAATGTTTAACAATGCTTTAGAACTCTTCCATCGTTCTCGGAATTCCGCTGATGTTTAACAATGCTTTGGAACTCTTCCATTGTTCTCGGAATTCCACTGCAATTTAAAAATGCATTGGAACTCTTACATTGTTCTCGGAATTCCACTGTAGTTTAAAAATGCATTGGAACTCTTCCATTGTTCTCGGAATTCCGCTGAAGTTTTACAATGCTTTGGATCTCTTCCATTTTTCTCGGAATTCTGCTGAAGTTTAAAAATGCTTTGGAACTCTTCCATTGTTCTGGGAATTCGGCTGAAGTTTAAAAATGCTTTGGAACTCTTTTTAAGTTCTGGGAGTTCTGCTGAAGTTTAAAAATGCATTGGAACACTTCCATTGTTCTCGGAGTTCCGCTAATGTTTAAAAATGCTTTGGATCTCTTCCATTGTTCTCAGAATTCCGCTGTAGTTTAAAAATGCTTTGGAACTCTTTCATTGTTCTCAGAATTCCGCTGAAGTTTTAGAATGCTCTGGAACTCTTGCATTTTTCTCAGAATTCTGCTGAAGTTTAAAAATGCTTTGGTACTCTTCCATTGTTCTCAGAATTCCAATGAAGCTTAAAAATGCTTTGGAACTCTTCAATTTTTCTCAGAATTACGCGAAAGTTTAAAAATGCTTTGGAACTCTTCCATTGTTCTCAGAATGCCGCTGATGTTTAACAATGCTTTGGAACTCTTCCATTGTTCTCGGAATTCCGCTGTAGTTTAAAAATGCACTGGAACTTTTCCATTGTTCTCGGAATTCCGCTGAAGTTTTTCAATGCTTTGGAACTCTTCCATTTTTCTCGGAATTCTGCTGAAGTTTAAAAATGCTTTGAAACTCTTCCATTGTTCTCGGAATTCTGCTGAAGTTTAAAAATGCTTTGGAACTCTTCCATTGTTCTGGGAATTCGGCTGAAGTTTAAAAATGCAATGGAACTCTTCCTATGTTCTGGGAGTTCTGCTGAAGTTTAAAAATGCTTTTGAACTCTTCCATTGTTCTCGGAATTCTGCTGATGTTTAACAATGCTTTAGAACTCTTCCATTGTTCTCGGAATTCCGCTGATGTTTAAAAATGCTTTGGAACTCTTCCATTGTTCTCGGAATTCCACTGCAATTTAAAAATGCATTGGAACTCTTACATTGTTCTCGAAATTCCACTGTAGTTTAAAAATGCATTGGAACTCTTCCATTGTTCTCGGAATTCCGCTGAAGTTTTACAATGCTTTGGAACTCTTCCATTTTTCTCGGAATCCTGCTGAAGTTTAAAAATGCTTTGGAACTCTTCCATTGTTCTGGGAATTCGGCTGAAGTTTAAAAATGCTTTGGAACTCTTCTTAAGTTCTGGGAGTTCTGCTGAAGTTTAAAAATGCATTGGAACACTTCCATTGTTCTCGGAGTTCCGCTAATGTTTAAAAATGCTTTGGATCTCTTCCATTGTTCTCAGAATTCCGCTGTAGTTTAAAAATGCTTTGGAACTCTTTCATTGTTCTCAGAATTCCGCTGAAGTTTTAGAATGCTCTGGAACTCTTCCATTTTTCTCGGAATTCTGCTGAAGTTTAAAAATGCTTTGGAACTCTTCAATTGTTCTCGGAATTCCGCTAATGTTTAACAATGCTTTGAAGCTCTTCCATTGTTCTCAGAATTCCGCTAATATTTAACAATGCTTTGGAATTGTTCCATTGTTCTCGGAATTCCGCTGATGTTTAATAATGCTTTTGGAACTCTTCCATTGTTTTCGGAATTCTGTTTATGTTTAATAATGCTTTTGGAACTCTTCCATTGTGCTCGGAATTCTGCTGAAGTTTAAAAATGCTTTGGAACTCTTCCATTGTTCTCGGAATTCCGCTAATGTTAATTTCAAACCTATGGAACTCTTTCATTGTTCTCGGAATTCTGTTGATGTTTAATAATGCTTTTGGAACTCTTCCATTGCTCTCGTAATTCTGCAGAAGTTTAAAAGCACTTTAGAAATCTTCCCTTGTTCTCGGAATTCTGCTGAAGTTTAACAATGCTTTGGAACTCTTCCATAATTCTCAGAATTCTGCTGAAGTTTAAAAAAGCTGTGGTACTCTTCCATTGTTCTCAGAATTCCAATGAAGCTTAAAAATGCTTTGGAACTCTTCAATTTTTCTCAAAATTCCGCTAAAGTTTAAAATTGCTTTGGAACTCCTCCATTGTTCTCGTAATTCTGCTGAAGTTTAAAAATGCTTTGGAACTCTTCCAATGTTCTTGGAATTCAGCTGAAGTTTTAAAATGCTTTGGAACTCTTCCTATGTTCTGGGAGTTCTGCTGAAGTTTAAAAATGCTTGGGAACTTTTCCATTGTTCTCAGAATTCCGCTGATGTTTAACAATGCTTTAGAATGCTTCCATTGTTACCGGAATTCCACTGATGTTTAACAATGCTTTTGAACTCTTCCATTGTTCTCGGAATTCCGCTGTAGTTTAAAAATGCATTGGAACTCTTCCATTGTTCTCGGAATTCCGCTGTAGTTTTACAATGCTTTGGAACTCTTCCATTTTTCTCGGAATTATGCTGAAGTTTAAAAATGCTTTGGAACTCCTCCATTGTTCTCGGAATTCTGCTGAAGTTTAAAAATGCTTTGGAACTCTTCCATTGTTCTGGGAATTCGGCTGAAGTTTAAAAATGCTTTTGAACTCTTCCATTGTTCTCGGAATTCCGCTGATGTTTAACAATGCTTTAGAACTCTTCCATCGTTCTCGGAATTCCGGTGATGTTTAACAATGCTTTGGAACTCTTCCATTGTTCTCGGAATTCCACTGCAATTTAAAAATGCATTGGAACTCTTCCATTGTTCTCGGAATTCCGCTGAAGTTTTACAATGCTTTGGAACTCTTCCATTGTTCTGGGAATTCCGCTGAAGTTTTACAATGCTTTGGAACTCTTCCATTTTTCTCGGAATTCTGCTGAAGTTTAAAAATGCTTTGGAACTCTTCCATTGTTCTGGGAATTCGGCTGAAGTTTAAAAATGCTTTGGAACTCTTCTTAAGTTCTGGGAGTTCTGCTGAAGTTTAAAAATGCATTGGAACACTTCCATTGTTCTTGGAATTCCGCTAATGTTTAAAAATGCTTTGGAACTCTTCCATTGTTCTCAGAATTCCGCTGTAGTTTAAAAATGCTTTGGAACTCTTCCATTGTTCTCAGAATTCCGCTGAAGTTTTAGAATGCTTTGGAACTCTTCCATTGTTCTCAGAAATCCGCTAATATTTAACAATGCTTTGGAACTCTTCCATTGTTCTCGGAATTCCGCTAATGTTTATCAAACCTATGGAACTCTTTCATTGTTCTCGGAATTCTGTTGATGTTTAATAATGCTTTTGGAACTCTTCCATTGTTCTCGGAATTCTGCAGAAGTTTAAAAGCGCTTTAGAAATCTTCCCTTGTTCTCGGAATTCTGCTGAAGTTTAACAATGCTTTGGAACTCTTCCATAATTCTCAGAATTCTGCTGAAGTTTAAAAAAGCTGTGGTACTCTTCCATTCTTCTCAGAATTCCAATGAAGCTTAAAAATGCTTTGGAACTCTTCAATTTTTCTCAAAATTCCTCTAAAGTTTAAAAATGCTTTGGAACTCCTCCATTGTTCTCGTAATTCTGCTGAAGTTTAAAAATGCTTTGGAACTCTTCGATTGTTCTGGGATTTCGGCTGAAGTTTAAAAATGCAATTGAACTCTTCCTATGTTCTGGGAGTTCTGCTGAAGTTTAAAAATGCTTTTGAACTCTTCCATTGTTCTCGGAATTCCGCTAATGTTTAACAATGCTTTAGAACTCTTCCATCGTTCTCGGAATTCCGCTGATGTTTAACAATGCTTTGGAACTCTTCCATTGTTCTCGGAATTCCACTGCAATTTAAAAATGCATTGGAACTCTTACATTGTTCTCGGAATTCCACTGTAGTTTAAAAATGCATTGGAACTCTTCCATTGTTCTCGGAATTCCGCTGAAGTTTTACAATGCTTTGGATCTCTTCCATTTTTCTCGGAATTCTGCTGAAGTTTAAAAATGCTTTGGAACTCTTCCATTGTTCTGGGAATTCGGCTGAAGTTTAAAAATGCTTTGGAACTCTTTTTAAGTTCTGGGAGTTCTGCTGAAGTTTAAAAATGCATTGGAACACTTCCATTGTTCTCGGAGTTCCGCTAATGTTTAAAAATGCTTTGGATCTCTTCCATTGTTCTCAGAATTCCGCTGTAGTTTAAAAATGCTTTGGAACTCTTGCATTTTTCTCAGAATTCTGCTGAAGTTTAAAAATGCTTTGGTACTCTTCCATTGTTCTCAGAATTCCAATGAAGCTTAAAAATGCTTTGGAACTCTTCAATTTTTCTCAGAATTACGCGAAAGTTTAAAAATGCTTTGGAACTCCTCCATTGTTCTTGGAATTCTGCTCAAGTTTAAAAATGCTTTGGAACTCTTCCATTGTTCTGGGAATTCGGCTGAAGTTTAAAATTGCTTTGGAGCTCTTCCTATGTTCTGGGAGTTCTGCTGAAGTTTAAAAATGCTTTGGAACTCTTCCATTGTTCTCGGAATTCTGCTGATGTTTAACAATGCTTTAGAACTCTTCCATTGTTCTCGGAATTCCGATGATGTCTATCAATGCTTTGGAACTCTTCCATTGTTCAGGGAATTCCGCAGTAGTTTAAAAATGCATTGGAACTCTTCCATTGTTCTCGGAATTACGCTGAAGTTTTACAATGCTTTGGAACTCTTCCAAAGTTCTGGGAGTTCTGCTGAAGTTTAAAAATGCTTTGGAACTCTTCCATTGTTCTGGGAATTCGGCTGAAGTTTAAAAATGCAATGGAACTCTTCCTATGTTCTGGGAGTTCTGCTGAAGTTTAAAAATGCTTTTGAACTCTTCCATTGTTCTCGGAATTCCGCTGATGTTTAAAAATGCTTTAGAACTCTTCCATTGTTCTCGGAATTCCGCTGATGTTTAACAATCCTTTGGAACTCTTCCATTATTCTCAGAATTCTGCTGAAGTTTAAAAATGCTTTAGTACTCTTCCATTGTTCTCAGAATTCCAATGAAGCTTAAAAATGCTTTGGAACTCTTCAATTTTTCTCAGAATTACGGGAAAGTTTAAAAATGCTTTGGAACTCCTCCATTGTTCTTGGAATTCTGCTCAAGTTTAAAAATGCTTTGGAACTCTTCCATTGTTCTGGGAATTCGGCTGAAGTTTAAAATTGCTTTGGAGCTCTTCCTATGTTCTGGGAGTTCTGCTGAAGTTTAAAAATGCTTTGGAACTCTTCCATTGTTCTCGGAATTCTGCTGAAGTTTAAAAATGCTTTAGAAATCTTCCCTTGCTCTCGGAATTCTGCTGAAGTTTAACAATGCTTTGGAACTCTTCCATAATTCTCAGAATTCTGCTGAAGTTTAAAAAAGCTGTGGTACTCTTCCATTGTTCTCAGAATTCCAATGAAGCTTAAAAATGCTTTGGAACTCTTCAATTTTTCTCAGAACTCCGCTAAAGTTTAAAAATGCTTTGGAACTCTTCCAATGTTCTGGGAATTAAGCTGAAGTTTAAAAATGCTTTGGAACTCTTCCTATGTTCTGGGACTTCTGCTGAAGTTTAAAAATGCTTGGGAACTCTTCCATTGTTCTCGGAATTGCGCTGATGTTTAACAATGTTTTAGAACTCTTCCTTTGTTACCGGAATTCCGCTGATGTTTAACAATGCTTTTGAACTCTTCCATTGTTCTCGGAATTCCGCTGAAGTTTTACAATGCTTTGGAACTCTTCCATTTTTCTCGTAATTATGCTGAAGTTTAAAAATGCTTTGTGACTCTTAAATTGTTCTCGGAATTCCGCTGATGTTTAACAATGCTTTGGAACTCTTCCATTGTTCTCGGAATTCCGCTGTAGTTTAAAAATGCTTTGGAACACTTTCATTGTTCTCGGAATTCCGCTGAAGTTTAGCCATGCTTTGGAACTCTTCCATTGTTCTCGGAATTCCGCTGAAGTTTAAAAATGCTTTGGAACTCCTCCTTTGTTCTCGGAATTCTGCTGAAGTTTAAAAATGATTTGGAACTCTTCCATTGTTCTGGGAATTCGGCTGAAGTTTAAAAATGCAATGGAACTCTTCCTATGTTCTGGGAGTTCTGCTGAAGTTTAAAAATGCTTTGGAACTCTTCCATTGTTCTGGGAATTCTGCTGAAGTTTAAAAATGCTTTTGAACTCTTCCATTGTTCTCGGAATTCCGCTGATGTTTAAAAATGCTTTAGAACTCTTCCATTGTTCTCGGAATTCCGCTGATGTTTAACAATCCTTTGGAACTCTTCCATTATTCTCAGAATTCTGCTGAAGTTTAAAAATGCTTTAGTACTCTTCCATTGTTCTCAGAATTCCAATGAAGCTTAAAAATGCTTTGGAAATCTTCAATTTTTCTCAGAATTACGCGAGAGTTTAAAAATGCTTTGGAACTCCTCCATTGTTCTTGGAATTCTGCTCAAGTTTAAAAATGCTTTGGAACTCTTCCATTGTTCTGGGAATTCGGCTGAAGTTTAAAATTGCTTTGGAGCTCTTCCTATGTTCTGGGAGTTCTGCTGAAGTTTAAAAATGCTTTGGAACTCTTCCATTGTTCTCGGAATTCCGATGATGTTTAACAATGCTTTGGAACTCTTTCATTGTTCTCGGAATTCCGCTGTAGTTTAAAAATACATTGGAACTCTTCCATTGTTCTCGGAATTCCACTGAAGTTTTGGAATGCTTTGGAACTCTTCCATTTTTCTCGGAATTCTGCTGAAGTTTAGCCATGTGTTGGAACTCTTCCATTGTTCTCGGAATTCCGCTGAAGTTTAAAAATGCTTTGGAACTCTTCCATTGTTCTCGGAACTCTGCTGAAGTTTAAAAAAGATTTGGAACTATTCCATTGTTCTCAGAATTCCGCTAATATTTAACAATGCTTTGGAACTCTTCCAAAGTTCTGGGAGTTCTGCTGAAGTTTAAAAATGCTTTAGAACTCTTCCATTGTTCTCGGAATTCTGCTGATGTTTAACAATGCTTTAGAACTCTTCCATTGTTCTCGGAATTCTGATGATGTTTAACAATGCTTTTGAACTCTTCCATTGTTCTCGGAATTCCACTGTAGTTTAAAAATGCATTGGAACTCTTCCATTGTTCTCGGAATTCCGCTGAAGTTTTACAATGCTTTGGAACTCTTCCATTGTTCTGGGAATTCGGCTGAAGTTTAAAAATGCTTTGGAACTCCCTCTAAGTTCTGGGAGTTCTGCTGAAGTTTAAAAATGCATTGGAACACTTCCATTCTTCTCAGAATTCCGCTAATGTTTAACAATGCTTGGGAACTCTTCCATTGTTCTCAGAATTCCGCTAATATTTAACAATGCTTTGGAACTCTTCCATTGTTCTCGGAATTCCGCTGATGTTTAATAATGCTTTTGGAACTCTTCCATTGTTCTCGGAATTCCGCTAATGTTTAACAATGCTTTGGAACTCATCCATTGTTCTTGGAATTCTGTTGATGTTTAATAATGCTTTTGGAACTCTTCCATTGTGCTCGGTATTCTGCTGAAGTTTAAAAATGCTTTAGAAATCTTCCCTTGCTCTCGGAATTCTGCTGAAGTTTAACAATGCTTTGGAACTCCTCCATTGTTCTTGGAATTCTGCTCAAGTTTAAAAATGCTTTGGAACTCTTCCATTGTTCTGGGAATTCGGCTGAAGTTTAAAATTGCTTTGGAGCTCTTCCTATGTTCTGGGACTTCTGCTGAAGTTTAAAAATGCTTTGGAACTCTTCCATTGTTCTCGGAATTCTGCTGAAGTTTAAAAATGCTTTAGAAATCTTCCCTTGCTCTCGGAATTCTGCTGAAGTTTAACAATGCTTTGGAACTCTTCCATAATTCTCAGAATTCTGCTGAAGTTTAAAAAAGCTGTGGTACTCTTCCATTGTTCTCAGAATTCCAATGAAGCTTAAAAATGCTTTGGAATACTTCAATTTTTCTCAGAACTCCGCTAAAGTTTAAAAATGCTTTGGAACTCTTCCAATGTTCTGGGAATTAAGCTGAAGTTTAAAAATGCTTTGGAACTCTTCCTATGTTCTGGGACTTCTGCTGAAGTTTAAAAATGCTTGGGAACTCTTCCATTGTTCTCGGAATTGCGCTGATGTTTAACAATGCTTTAGAACTCTTCCTTTGTTACCGGAATTCCGCTGATGTTTAACAATGCTTTTGAACTCTTCCATTGTTCTCGGAATTCCGCTGAAGTTTTACAATGCTTTGGAACTCTTCCATTTTTCTCGTAATTATGCTGAAGTTTAAAAATGCTTTGTGACTCTTAAATTGTTCTCGGAATTCCGCTGATGTTTAACAATGCTTTGGAACTCTTCCATTGTTCTCGGAATTCCGCTGTAGTTTAAAAATGCTTTGGAACACTTTCATTGTTCTCGGAATTCCGCTGAAGTTTAGCCATGCTTTGGAACTCTTCCATTGTTCTCGGAATTCCGCTGAAGTTTAAAAATGCTTTGGAACTCCTCCTTTGTTCTCGGAATTCTGCTGAAGTTTAAAAATGATTTGGAACTCTTCCATTGTTCTGGGAATTCGGCTGAAGTTTAAAAATGCAATGGAACTCTTCCTATGTTCTGGGAGTTCTGCTGAAGTTTAAAAATGCTTTGGAACTCTTCCATTGTTCTGGGAATTCTGCTGAAGTTTAAAAATGCTTTTGAACTCTTCCATTGTTCTCGGAATTCCGCTGATGTTTAAAAATGCTTTAGAACTCTTCCATTGTTCTCGGAATTCCGCTGATGTTTAACAATCCTTTGGAACTCTTCCATTATTCTCAGAATTCTGCTGAAGTTTAAAAATGCTTTAGTACTCTTCCATTGTTCTCAGAATTCCAATGAAGCTTAAAAATGCTTTGGAAATCTTCAATTTTTCTCAGAATTACGCGAGAGTTTAAAAATGCTTTGGAACTCCTCCATTGTTCTTGGAATTCTGCTCAAGTTTAAAAATGCTTTGGAACTCTTCCATTGTTCTGGGAATTCGGCTGAAGTTTAAAATTGCTTTGGAGCTCTTCCTATGTTCTGGGAGTTCTGCTGAAGTTTAAAAATGCTTTGGAACTCTTCCATTGTTCTCGGAATTCTGCTGATGTTTAACTATGCTTTAGAACTCTTCCATTGTTCTCGGAATTCCGATGATGTTTAACAATGCTTTGGAACTCTTTCATTGTTCTCGGAATTCCGCTGTAGTTTAAAAATACATTGGAACTCTTCCATTGTTCTCGGAATTCCGCTGAAGTTTTAGAATGCTTTGGAACTCTTCCATTTTTCTCGGAATTCTGCTGAAGTTTAGCCATGTGTTGGAACTCTTCCATTGTTCCCGGAATTCCGCTGAAGTTTAAAAATGCTTTGGAACTCTTCCATTGTTCTCGGAACTCTGCTGAAGTTTAAAAAAGATTTGGAACTATTCCATTGTTCTCAGAATTCCGCTAATATTTAACAATGCTTTGGAACTCTTCCAAAGTTCTGGGAGTTCTGCTGAAGTTTAAAAATGCTTTAGAACTCTTCCATTGTTCTCGGAATTCTGCTGATGTTTAACAATGCTTTAGAACTCTTCCATTGTTCTCGGAATTCTGATGATGTTTAACAATGCTTTTGAACTCTTCCATTGTTCTCGGAATTCCACTGTAGTTTAAAAATGCATTGGAACTCTTCCATTGTTCTCGGAATTCCGCTGAAGTTTTACAATGCTTTGGAACTCTTCCATTGTTCTGGGAATTCGGCTGAAGTTTAAAAATGCTTTGGAACTCCCTCTAAGTTCTGGGAGTTCTGCTGAAGTTTAAAAATGCATTGGAACACTTCCATTCTTCTCAGAATTCCGCTAATGTTTAACAATGCTTGGGAACTCTTCCATTGTTCTCAGAATTCCGCTAATATTTAACAATGCTTTGGAACTCTTCCATTGTTCTCGGAATTCCGCTGATGTTTAATAATGCTTTTGGAACTCTTCCATTGTTCTCGGAATTCCGCTAATGTTTAACAATGCTTTGGAACTCATCCATTGTTCTTGGAATTCTGTTGATGTTTAATAATGCTTTTGGAACTCTTCCATTGTGCTCGGAATTCTGCTGAAGTTTAAAAATGCTTTAGAAATCTTCCCTTGCTCTCGGAATTCTGCTGAAGTTTAACAATGCTTTGGAACTCTTCCATAATTCTCAGAATTCTGCTGAAGTTTAAAAAAGCTGTGGTACTCTTCCATTGTTCTCAGAATTCCAATGAAGCTTAAAAATGCTTTGGAACTCTTCAATTTTTCTCAGAATTCCGCTAAAGTTTAAAAATGCTTTGGAACTCTTCCAATGTTCTTGGAATTAAGCTGAAGTTTAAAAATGCTTTGGAACTCTTCTTATGTTCTGGGAGTTCTGCTGAAGTTTAAAAATGCTTGGGAACTCTTCCATTGTTCTCGGAATTGCGCTGATGTTTAACAATGCTTTAGAACTCTTCCTTTGTTACCGGAATTCCGCTGATGTTTAACAATGCTTTTGAACTCTTCCATTGTTCTCGGAATTCCGCTGAAGTTTTACAATGCTTTGGAACTCTTCCATTTTTCTCGTAATTATGCTGAAGTTTAAAAATGCTTTGTGACTCTTAAATTGTTCTCGGAATTCCGCTGATGTTTAACAATGCTTTGGAACTCTTCCATTGTTCTCGGAATTCCGCTGTAGTTTAAAAATGCTTTGAAACTCTTTCATTGTTCTCTGAATTCTGCTGAAGTTTAGCCATGCTTTGGAACTCTTCCATTGTTCTCGGAATTCCGCTGAAGTTTAAAAATGCTTTGGAACCCCTCCTTTGTTCTCGGAATTCTGCTGAAGTTTAAAAATGCTTTGGAACTCTTCCATTGTTCTGGGAATTCGGCTGAAGTTTAAAAATGCAATGGAACGCTTCCTATGTTCTGGGAGTTCTGCTGAAGTTTCAAAATGCTTTTGAACTCTTCCATTGTTCTCGGAATTCCGCTGATGTTTAAAAATGCTTTAGAACTCTTCCATTGTTCTCGGAATTCCGCTGATGTTTAACAATCCTTTGGAACTCTTCCATTATTCTCAGAATTCTGCTGAAGTTTAAAAATGCTTTGGTACTCTTCCATTGTTCTCAGAATTCCAATGAAGCTTAAAAATGCTTTGGAACTCTTCAATTTTTCTCAGAATTACGCGAAAGTTTAAAAATGCTTTGGAACTCCTCCATTGTTCTTGGAATTCTGCTCAAGTTTAAAAATGCTTTGGAACTCTTCCATTGTTCTGGGAATTCGGCTGAAGTTTAAAATTGCTTTGGAGCTCTTCCTATGTTCTGGGAGTTCTGCTGAAGTTTAAAAATGCTTTGGAACTCCTCCATTGTTCTCGGAATTCTGCTGATGTTTAACAATGCTTTAGAACTCTTCCATTGTTCTCGGAATTCCGATGATGTCTATCAATGCTTTGGAACTCTTCCATTGTTCAGGGAATTCCGCAGTAGTTTAAAAATGCATTGGAACTCTTCCATTGTTCTCGGAATTCCGCTGAAGTTTTACAATTCTTTGGAACTCTTCCATTGTTCTGGGAATTCGGCTGAAGTTTAAAATTGCTTTGGAGCTCTTCCTATGTTCTGGGAGTTCTGCTGAAGTTTAAAAATGCTTTGGAACTCTTCCATTGTTCTCGGAATTCTGCTGAAGTTTAAAAATGCTTTAGAAATCTTCCCTTGCTCTCGGAATTCTGCTGAAGTTTAACAATGCTTTGGAACTCTTCCATAATTCTCAGAATTCTGCTGAAGTTTAAAAAAGCTGTGGTACTCTTCCATTGTTCTCAGAATTCCAATGAAGCTTAAAAATGCTTTGGAACTCTTCAATTTTTCTCAGAACTCCGCTAAAGTTTAAAAATGCTTTGGAACTCTTCCAATGTTCTGGGAATTAAGCTGAAGTTTAAAAATGCTTTGGAACTCTTCCTATGTTCTGGGACTTCTGCTGAAGTTTAAAAATGCTTGCGAACTCTTCCATTGTTCTCGGAATTGCGCTGATGTTTAACAATGTTTTAGAACTCTTCCTTTGTTACCGGAATTCCGCTGATGTTTAACAATGCTTTTGAACTCTTCCATTGTTCTCGGAATTCCGCTGAAGTTTTACAATGCTTTGGAACTCTTCCATTTTTCTCGTAATTATGCTGAAGTTTAAAAATGCTTTGTGACTCTTAAATTGTTCTCGGAATTCCGCTGATGTTTAACAATGCTTTGGAACTCTTCCATTGTTCTCGGAATTCCGCTGTAGTTTAAAAATGCTTTGGAACACTTTCATTGTTCTCGGAATTCCGCTGAAGTTTAGCCATGCTTTGGAACTCTTCCATTGTTCTCGGAATTCCGCTGAAGTTTAAAAATGCTTTGGAACTCCTCCTTTGTTCTCGGAATTCTGCTGAAGTTTAAAAATGATTTGGAACTCTTCCATTGTTCTGGGAATTCGGCTGAAGTTTAAAAATGCAATGGAACTCTTCCTATGTTCTGGGAGTTCTGCTGAAGTTTAAAAATGCTTTGGAACTCTTCCATTGTTCTGGGAATTCTGCTGAAGTTTAAAAATGCTTTTGAACTCTTCCATTGTTCTCGGAATTCCGCTGATGTTTAAAAATGCTTTAGAACTCTTCCATTGTTCTCGGAATTCCGCTGATGTTTAACAATCCTTTGGAACTCTTCCATTATTCTCAGAATTCTGCTGAAGTTTAAAAATGCTTTAGTACTCTTCCATTGTTCTCAGAATTCCAATGAAGCTTAAAAATGCTTTGGAAATCTTCAATTTTTCTCAGAATTACGCGAGAGTTTAAAAATGCTTTGGAACTCCTCCATTGTTCTTGGAATTCTGCTCAAGTTTAAAAATGCTTTGGAACTCTTCCATTGTTCTGGGAATTCGGCTGAAGTTTAAAATTGCTTTGGAGCTCTTCCTATGTTCTGGGAGTTCTGCTGAAGTTTAAAAATGCTTTGGAACTCTTCCATTGTTCTCGGAATTCCGATGATGTTTAACAATGCTTTGGAACTCTTTCATTGTTCTCGGAATTCCGCTGTAGTTTAAAAATACATTGGAACTCTTCCATTGTTCTCGGAATTCCACTGAAGTTTTGGAATGCTTTGGAACTCTTCCATTTTTCTCGGAATTCTGCTGAAGTTTAGCCATGTGTTGGAACTCTTCCATTGTTCTCGGAATTCCGCTGAAGTTTAAAAATGCTTTGGAACTCTTCCATTGTTCTCGGAACTCTGCTGAAGTTTAAAAAAGATTTGGAACTATTCCATTGTTCTCAGAATTCCGCTAATATTTAACAATGCTTTGGAACTCTTCCAAAGTTCTGGGAGTTCTGCTGAAGTTTAAAAATGCTTTAGAACTCTTCCATTGTTCTCGGAATTCTGCTGATGTTTAACAATGCTTTAGAACTCTTCCATTGTTCTCGGAATTCTGATGATGTTTAACAATGCTTTTGAACTCTTCCATTGTTCTCGGAATTCCACTGTAGTTTAAAAATGCATTGGAACTCTTCCATTGTTCTCGGAATTCCGCTGAAGTTTTACAATGCTTTGGAACTCTTCCATTGTTCTGGGAATTCGGCTGAAGTTTAAAAATGCTTTGGAACTCCCTCTAAGTTCTGGGAGTTCTGCTGAAGTTTAAAAATGCATTGGAACACTTCCATTCTTCTCAGAATTCCGCTAATGTTTAACAATGCTTGGGAACTCTTCCATTGTTCTCAGAATTCCGCTAATATTTAACAATGCTTTGGAACTCTTCCATTGTTCTCGGAATTCCGCTGATGTTTAATAATGCTTTTGGAACTCTTCCATTGTTCTCGGAATTCCGCTAATGTTTAACAATGCTTTGGAACTCATCCATTGTTCTTGGAATTCTGTTGATGTTTAATAATGCTTTTGGAACTCTTCCATTGTGCTCGGTATTCTGCTGAAGTTTAAAAATGCTTTAGAAATCTTCCCTTGCTCTCGGAATTCTGCTGAAGTTTAACAATGCTTTGGAACTCCTCCATTGTTCTTGGAATTCTGCTCAAGTTTAAAAATGCTTTGGAACTCTTCCATTGTTCTGGGAATTCGGCTGAAGTTTAAAATTGCTTTGGAGCTCTTCCTATGTTCTGGGAGTTCTGCTGAAGTTTAAAAATGCTTTGGAACTCTTCCATTGTTCTCGGAATTCTGCTGAAGTTTAAAAATGCTTTAGAAATCTTCCCTTGCTCTCGGAATTCTGCTGAAGTTTAACAATGCTTTGGAACTCTTCCATAATTCTCAGAATTCTGCTGAAGTTTAAAAAAGCTGTGGTACTCTTCCATTGTTCTCAGAATTCCAATGAAGCTTAAAAATGCTTTGGAATACTTCAATTTTTCTCAGAACTCCGCTAAAGTTTAAAAATGCTTTGGAACTCTTCCAATGTTCTGGGAATTAAGCTGAAGTTTAAAAATGCTTTGGAACTCTTCCTATGTTCTGGGACTTCTGCTGAAGTTTAAAAATGCTTGGGAACTCTTCCATTGTTCTCGGAATTGCGCTGATGTTTAACAATGCTTTAGAACTCTTCCTTTGTTACCGGAATTCCGCTGATGTTTAACAATGCTTTTGAACTCTTCCATTGTTCTCGGAATTCCGCTGAAGTTTTACAATGCTTTGGAACTCTTCCATTTTTCTCGTAATTATGCTGAAGTTTAAAAATGCTTTGTGACTCTTAAATTGTTCTCGGAATTCCGCTGATGTTTAACAATGCTTTGGAACTCTTCCATTGTTCTCGGAATTCCGCTGTAGTTTAAAAATGCTTTGGAACACTTTCATTGTTCTCGGAATTCCGCTGAAGTTTAGCCATGCTTTGGAACTCTTCCATTGTTCTCGGAATTCCGCTGAAGTTTAAAAATGCTTTGGAACTCCTCCTTTGTTCTCGGAATTCTGCTGAAGTTTAAAAATGATTTGGAACTCTTCCATTGTTCTGGGAATTCGGCTGAAGTTTAAAAATGCAATGGAACTCTTCCTATGTTCTGGGAGTTCTGCTGAAGTTTAAAAATGCTTTGGAACTCTTCCATTGTTCTGGGAATTCTGCTGAAGTTTAAAAATGCTTTTGAACTCTTCCATTGTTCTCGGAATTCCGCTGATGTTTAAAAATGCTTTAGAACTCTTCCATTGTTCTTGGAATTCCGCTGATGTTTAACAATCCTTTGGAACTCTTCCATTATTCTCAGAATTCTGCTGAAGTTTAAAAATGCTTTAGTACTCTTCCATTGTTCTCAGAATTCCAATGAAGCTTAAAAATGCTTTGGAAATCTTCAATTTTTCTCAGAATTACGCGAGAGTTTAAAAATGCTTTGGAACTCCTCCATTGTTCTTGGAATTCTGCTCAAGTTTAAAAATGCTTTGGAACTCTTCCATTGTTCTGGGAATTCGGCTGAAGTTTAAAATTGCTTTGGAGCTCTTCCTATGTTCTGGGAGTTCTGCTGAAGTTTAAAAATGCTTTGGAACTCTTCCATTGTTCTCGGAATTCTGCTGATGTTTAACTATGCTTTAGAACTCTTCCATTGTTCTCGGAATTCCGATGATGTTTAACAATGCTTTGGAACTCTTTCATTGTTCTCGGAATTCCGCTGTAGTTTAAAAATACATTGGAACTCTTCCATTGTTCTCGGAATTCCGCTGAAGTTTTAGAATGCTTTGGAACTCTTCCATTTTTCTCGGAATTCTGCTGATGTTTAGCCATGTGTTGGAACTCTTCCATTGTTCTCGGAATTCCGCTGAAGTTTAAAAATGCTTTGGAACTCTTCCATTGTTCTCGGAACTCTGCTGAAGTTTAAAAAAGATTTGGAACTATTCCATTGTTCTCAGAATTCCGCTAATATTTAACAATGCTTTGGAACTCTTCCAAAGTTCTGGGAGTTCTGCTGAAGTTTAAAAATGCTTTAGAACTCTTCCATTGTTCTCGGAATTCTGCTGATGTTTAACAATGCTTTAGAACTCTTCCATTGTTCTCGGAATTCTGATGATGTTTAACAATGCTTTTGAACTCTTCCATTGTTCTCGGAATTCCACTGTAGTTTAAAAATGCATTGGAACTCTTCCATTGTTCTCGGAATTCCGCTGAAGTTTTACAATGCTTTGGAACTCTTCCATTGTTCTGGGAATTCGGCTGAAGTTTAAAAATGCTTTGGAACTCCCTCTAAGTTCTGGGAGTTCTGCTGAAGTTTAAAAATGCATTGGAACACTTCCATTCTTCTCAGAATTCCGCTAATGTTTAACAATGCTTGGGAACTCTTCCATTGTTCTCAGAATTCCGCTAATATTTAACAATGCTTTGGAACTCTTCCATTGTTCTCGGAATTCCGCTGATGTTTAATAATGCTTTTGGAACTCTTCCATTGTTCTCGGAATTCCGCTAATGTTTAACAATGCTTTGGAACTCATCCATTGTTCTTGGAATTCTGTTGATGTTTAATAATGCTTTTGGAACTCTTCCATTGTGCTCGGAATTCTGCTGAAGTTTAAAAATGCTTTAGAAATCTTCCCTTGCTCTCGGAATTCTGCTGAAGTTTAACAATGCTTTGGAACTCTTCCATAATTCTCAGAATTCTGCTGAAGTTTAAAAAAGCTGTGGTACTCTTCCATTGTTCTCAGAATTCCAATGAAGCTTAAAAATGCTTTGGAACTCTTCAATTTTTCTCAGAATTCCGCTAAAGTTTAAAAATGCTTTGGAACTCTTCCAATGTTCTTGGAATTAAGCTGAAGTTTAAAAATGCTTTGGAACTCTTCTTATGTTCTGGGAGTTCTGCTGAAGTTTAAAAATGCTTGGGAACTCTTCCATTGTTCTCGGAATTGCGCTGATGTTTAACAATGCTTTAGAACTCTTCCTTTGTTACCGGAATTCCGCTGATGTTTAACAATGCTTTTGAACTCTTCCATTGTTCTCGGAATTCCGCTGAAGTTTTACAATGCTTTGGAACTCTTCCATTTTTCTCGTAATTATGCTGAAGTTTAAAAATGCTTTGTGACTCTTAAATTGTTCTCGGAATTCCGCTGATGTTTAACAATGCTTTGGAACTCTTCCATTGTTCTCGGAATTCCGCTGTAGTTTAAAAATGCTTTGAAACTCTTTCATTGTTCTCTGAATTCTGCTGAAGTTTAGCCATGCTTTGGAACTCTTCCATTGTTCTCGGAATTCCGCTGAAGTTTAAAAATGCTTTGGAACCCCTCCTTTGTTCTCGGAATTCTGCTGAAGTTTAAAAATGCTTTGGAACTCTTCCATTGTTCTGGGAATTCGGCTGAAGTTTAAAAATGCAATGGAACGCTTCCTATGTTCTGGGAGTTCTGCTGAAGTTTCAAAATGCTTTTGAACTCTTCCATTGTTCTCGGAATTCCGCTGATGTTTAAAAATGCTTTAGAACTCTTCCATTGTTCTCGGAATTCCGCTGATGTTTAACAATCCTTTGGAACTCTTCCATTATTCTCAGAATTCTGCTGAAGTTTAAAAATGCTTTGGTACTCTTCCATTGTTCTCAGAATTCCAATGAAGCTTAAAAATGCTTTGGAACTCTTCAATTTTTCTCAGAATTCTGCTCAAGTTTAAAAATGCTTTGGAACTCTTCCATTGTTCTGGGAATTCGGCTGAAGTTTAAAATTGCTTTGGAGCTCTTCCTATGTTCTGGGAGTTCTGCTGAAGTTTAAAAATGCTTTGGAACTCTTCCATTGTTCTCGGAATTCTGCTGATGTTTAACAATGCTTTAGAACTCTTCCATTGTTCTCGGAATTCCGATGATGTCTATCAATGCTTTGGAACTCTTCCATTGTTCAGGGAATTCCGCAGTAGTTTAAAAATGCATTGGAACTCTTCCATTGTTCTCGGAATTCCGCTGAAGTTTTACAATTCTTTGGAACTCCTCCAAAGTTCTGGGAGTTCTGCTGAAGTTTAAAAATGCTTTAGAACTCTTCCATTGTTCTCGGAATTCTGCTGATGTTTAACAATGCTTTGGAACTCTTCCAAAGTTCTGGGAGTTCTGCTGAAGTTTAAAAATGCTTTAGAACTCTTCCATTGTTCTCGGAATTCTGCTGATGTTTAACAATGCTTTAGAACTCTTCCATTGTTCTCGGAATTCTGATGATGTTTAACAATGCTTTTGAACTCTTCCATTGTTCTCGGAATTCCACTGTAGTTTAAAAATGCATTGGAACTCTTCCATTGTTCTCGGAATTCCGCTGAAGTTTTACAATGCTTTGGAACTCTTCCATTGTTCTGGGAATTCGGCTGAAGTTTAAAAATGCTTTGGAACTCCCTCTAAGTTCTGGGAGTTCTGCTGAAGTTTAAAAATGCATTGGAACACTTGCATTCTTCTCAGAATTCCGCTAATGTTTAACAATGCTTGGGAACTCTTCCATTGTTCTCAGAATTCCGCTAATATTTAACAATGCTTTGGAACTCTTCCATTGTTCTCGGAATTCCGCTGATGTTTAATAATGCTTTTGGAACTCTTCCATTGTTCTCGGAATTCCGCTAATGTTTAACAATGCTTTGGAACTCATCCATTGTTCTTGGAATTCTGTTGATGTTTAATACTGCTTTTGGAACTCTTCCATTGTGCTCGGAATTCTGCTGAAGTTTAAAAATATTTTAGAAATCTTCCCTTGCTCTCGGAATTCTGCTGAAGTTTAACAATGCTTTGGAACTCTTCCATAATTCTCAGAATTCTGCTGAAGTTTAAAAAAACTGTGGTACTCTTCCATTGTTCTCAGAATTCCAATGAAGCTTAAAAATGCTTTGGATCTCTTCAATTTTTCTCAGAATTCCGCTAAAGTTTAAAAATGCTTTGGAACTCTTCCAATGTTCTGGGAATTAAGCTGAAGTTTAAAAATGCTTTGGAACTCTTCCTATGTTCTGGGAGTTCTGCTGAAGTTTAAAAATGCTTGGGAACTCTTCCATTGTTCTCGGAATTGCGCTGATGTTTAACAATGCTTTAGAACTCTTTCATTGTTACGGGAATTCCGCTGATGTTTAACAATGCTTTTGAACTCTTCCATTGTTCTCGGAATTCCGCTGAAGTTTTACAATGCTTTGGAACTCTTCCATTTTTCTCGTAATTATGCTGAAGTTTAAAAATGCTTTGTGACTCTTAAATTGTTCTCGGAATTCCGCTGATGTTTAACAATGCTTTGGAACTCTTCCATTGTTCTCGGAATTCCGCTGTAGTTTAAAAATGCTTTGAAACTCTTTCATTGTTCTCGGAATTCTGCTGAAGTTTAGCCATGCTTTGGAACTCTTCCATTGTTCTGGGAATTCGGCTGAAGTTTAAAATTGCTTTGGAGCTCTTCCTATGTTCTGGGAGTTCTGCTGAAGTTTAAAAATGCTTTGGAACTCTTCCATTGTTCTCGGAATTCTGCTGAAGTTTAAAAATGCTTTAGAAATCTTCCCTTGCTCTCGGAATTCTGCTGAAGTTTAACAATGCTTTGGAACTCTTAGATAATTCTCAGAATTCTGCTGAAGTTTAAAAAAGCTGTGGTACTCTTCCATTGTTCTCAGAATTCCAATGAAGCTTAAAAATGCTTTGGAATACTTCAATTTTTCTCAGAACTCCGCTAAAGTTTAAAAATGCTTTGGAACTCTTCCAATGTTCTGGGAATTAAGCTGAAGTTTAAAAATGCTTTGGAACTCTTCCTATGTTCTGGGACTTCTGCTGAAGTTTAAAAATGCTTGGGAACTCTTCCATTGTTCTCGGAATTGCGCTGATGTTTAACAATGCTTTAGAACTCTTCCTTTGTTACCGGAATTCCGCTGATGTTTAACAATGCTTTTGAACTCTTCCATTGTTCTCGGAATTCCGCTGAAGTTTTACAATGCTTTGGAACTCTTCCATTTTTCTCGTAATTATGCTGAAGTTTAAAAATGCTTTGTGACTCTTAAATTGTTCTCGGAATTCCGCTGATGTTTAACAATGCTTTGGAACTCTTCCATTGTTCTCGGAATTCCGCTGTAGTTTAAAAATGCTTTGGAACACTTTCATTGTTCTCGGAATTCCGCTGATGTTTAACAATGCTTTGGAACTCTTCCATTATTCTCAGAATTCTGCTGAAGTTTAAAAATGCTTTAGTACTCTTCCATTGTTCTCAGAATTCCAATGAAGCTTAAAAATGCTTTGGAAATCTTCAATTTTTCTCAGAATTACGCGAGAGTTTAAAAATGCTTTGGAACTCCTCCATTGTTCTTGGAATTCTGCTCAAGTTTAAAAATGCTTTGGAACTCTTCCATTGTTCTGGGAATTCGGCTGAAGTTTAAAATTGCTTTGGAGCTCTTCCTATGTTCTGGGAGTTCTGCTGAAGTTTAAAAATGCTTTGGAACTCTTCCATTGTTCTCGGAATTCTGCTGATGTTTAACTATGCTTTAGAACTCTTCCATTGTTCTCGGAATTCCGATGATGTTTAACAATGCTTTGGAACTCTTTCATTGTTCTCGGAATTCCGCTGTAGTTTAAAAATACATTGGAACTCTTCCATTGTTCTCGGAATTCCGCTGAAGTTTTAGAATGCTTTGGAACTCTTCCATTTTTCTCGGAATTCTGCTGAAGTTTAGCCATGTGTTGGAACTCTTCCATTGTTCTCGGAATTCCGCTGAAGTTTAAAAATGCTTTGGAACTCTTCCATTGTTCTCGGAACTCTGCTGAAGTTTAAAAAAGATTTGGAACTATTCCATTGTTCTCAGAATTCCGCTGATATTTAACAATGCTTTGGAACTCTTCCAAAGTTCTGGGAGTTCTGCTGAAGTTTAAAAATGCTTTAGAACTCTTCCATTGTTCTCGGAATTCTGCTGATGTTTAACAATGCTTTAGAACTCTTCCATTGTTCTCGGAATTCTGATGATGTTTAACAATGCTTTTGAACTCTTCCATTGTTCTCGGAATTCCACTGTAGTTTAAAAATGCATTGGAACTCTTCCATTGTTCTCGGAATTCCGCTGAAGTTTTACAATGCTTTGGAACTCTTCCATTGTTCTGGGAATTCGGCTGAAGTTTAAAAATGCTTTGGAACTCCCTCTAAGTTCTGGGAGTTCTGCTGAAGTTTAAAAATGCATTGGAACACTTGCATTCTTCTCAGAATTCCGCTAATGTTTAACAATGCTTGGGAACTCTTCCATTGTTCTCAGAATTCCGCTAATATTTAACAATGCTTTGGAACTCTTCCATTGTTCTCGGAATTCCGCTGATGTTTAATAATGCTTTTGGAACTCTTCCATTGTTCTCGGAATTCCGCTAATGTTTAACAATGCTTTGGAACTCATCCATTGTTCTTGGAATTCTGTTGATGTTTAATAATGCTTTTGGAACTCTTCCATTGTGCTCGGAATTCTGCTGAAGTTTAAAAATGCTTTAGAAATCTTCCCTTGCTCTCGGAATTCTGCTGAAGTTTAACAATGCTTTGGAACTCTTCCATAATTCTCAGAATTCTGCTGAAGTTTAAAAAAGCTGTGGTACTCTTCCATTGTTCTCAGAATTCCAATGAAGCTTAAAAATGCTTTGGAACTCTTCAATTTTTCTCAGAATTCCGCTAAAGTTTAAAAATGCTTTGGAACTCTTCCAATGTTCTTGGAATTAAGCTGAAGTTTAAAAATGCTTTGGAACTCTTCTTATGTTCTGGGAGTTCTGCTGAAGTTTAAAAATGCTTGGGAACTCTTCCATTGTTCTCGGAATTGCGCTGATGTTTAACAATGCTTTAGAACTCTTCCTTTGTTACCGGAATTCCGCTGATGTTTAACAATGCTTTTGAACTCTTCCATTGTTCTCGGAATTCCGCTGAAGTTTTACAATGCTTTGGAACTCTTCCATTTTTCTCGTAATTATGCTGAAGTTTAAAAATGCTTTGTGACTCTTAAATTGTTCTCGGAATTCCGCTGATGTTTAACAATGCTTTGGAACTCTTCCATTGTTCTGGGAATTCTGCTGAAGTTTAAAAATGCTTTTGAACTCTTCCATTGTTCTCGGAATTCCGCTGATGTTTAAAAATGCTTTAGAACTCTTCCATTGTTCTCGGAATTCCGCTGATGTTTAACAATCCTTTGGAACTCTTCCATTATTCTCAGAATTCTGCTGAAGTTTAAAAATGCTTTAGTACTCTTCCATTGTTCTCAGAATTCCAATGAAGCTTAAAAATGCTTTGGAAATCTTCAATTTTTCTCAGAATTACGCGAGAGTTTAAAAATGCTTTGGAACTCCTCCATTGTTCTTGGAATTCTGCTCAAGTTTAAAAATGCTTTGGAACTCTTCCATTGTTCTGGGAATTCGGCTGAAGTTTAAAATTGCTTTGGAGCTCTTCCTATGTTCTGGGAGTTCTGCTGAAGTTTAAAAATGCTTTGGAACTCTTCCATTGTTCTCGGAATTCCGATGATGTTTAACAATGCTTTGGAACTCTTTCATTGTTCTCGGAATTCCGCTGTAGTTTAAAAATACATTGGAACTCTTCCATTGTTCTCGGAATTCCACTGAAGTTTTGGAATGCTTTGGAACTCTTCCATTTTTCTCGGAATTCTGCTGAAGTTTAGCCATGTGTTGGAACTCTTCCATTGTTCTCGGAATTCCGCTGAAGTTTAAAAATGCTTTGGAACTCTTCCATTGTTCTCGGAACTCTGCTGAAGTTTAAAAAAGATTTGGAACTATTCCATTGTTCTCAGAATTCCGCTAATATTTAACAATGCTTTGGAACTCTTCCAAAGTTCTGGGAGTTCTGCTGAAGTTTAAAAATGCTTTAGAACTCTTCCATTGTTCTCGGAATTCTGCTGATGTTTAACAATGCTTTAGAACTCTTCCATTGTTCTCGGAATTCTGATGATGTTTAACAATGCTTTTGAACTCTTCCATTGTTCTCGGAATTCCACTGTAGTTTAAAAATGCATTGGAACTCTTCCATTGTTCTCGGAATTCCGCTGAAGTTTTACAATGCTTTGGAACTCTTCCATTGTTCTGGGAATTCGGCTGAAGTTTAAAAATGCTTTGGAACTCCCTCTAAGTTCTGGGAGTTCTGCTGAAGTTTAAAAATGCATTGGAACACTTCCATTCTTCTCAGAATTCCGCTAATGTTTAACAATGCTTGGGAACTCTTCCATTGTTCTCAGAATTCCGCTAATATTTAACAATGCTTTGGAACTCTTCCATTGTTCTCGGAATTCCGCTGATGTTTAATAATGCTTTTGGAACTCTTCCATTGTTCTCGGAATTCCGCTAATGTTTAACAATGCTTTGGAACTCATCCATTGTTCTTGGAATTCTGTTGATGTTTAATAATGCTTTTGGAACTCTTCCATTGTGCTCGGTATTCTGCTGAAGTTTAAAAATGCTTTAGAAATCTTCCCTTGCTCTCGGAATTCTGCTGAAGTTTAACAATGCTTTGGAACTCCTCCATTGTTCTTGGAATTCTGCTCAAGTTTAAAAATGCTTTGGAACTCTTCCATTGTTCTGGGAATTCGGCTGAAGTTTAAAATTGCTTTGGAGCTCTTCCTATGTTCTGGGAGTTCTGCTGAAGTTTAAAAATGCTTTGGAACTCTTCCATTGTTCTCGGAATTCTGCTGAAGTTTAAAAATGCTTTAGAAATCTTCCCTTGCTCTCGGAATTCTGCTGAAGTTTAACAATGCTTTGGAACTCTTCCATAATTCTCAGAATTCTGCTGAAGTTTAAAAAAGCTGTGGTACTCTTCCATTGTTCTCAGAATTCCAATGAAGCTTAAAAATGCTTTGGAATACTTCAATTTTTCTCAGAACTCCGCTAAAGTTTAAAAATGCTTTGGAACTCTTCCAATGTTCTGGGAATTAAGCTGAAGTTTAAAAATGCTTTGGAACTCTTCCTATGTTCTGGGACTTCTGCTGAAGTTTAAAAATGCTTGGGAACTCTTCCATTGTTCTCGGAATTGCGCTGATGTTTAACAATGCTTTAGAACTCTTCCTTTGTTACCGGAATTCCGCTGATGTTTAACAATGCTTTTGAACTCTTCCATTGTTCTCGGAATTCCGCTGAAGTTTTACAATGCTTTGGAACTCTTCCATTTTTCTCGTAATTATGCTGAAGTTTAAAAATGCTTTGTGACTCTTAAATTGTTCTCGGAATTCCGCTGATGTTTAACAATGCTTTGGAACTCTTCCATTGTTCTCGGAATTCCGCTGTAGTTTAAAAATGCTTTGGAACACTTTCATTGTTCTCGGAATTCCGCTGAAGTTTAGCCATGCTTTGGAACTCTTCCATTGTTCTCGGAATTCCGCTGAAGTTTAAAAATGCTTTGGAACTCCTCCTTTGTTCTCGGAATTCTGCTGAAGTTTAAAAATGATTTGGAACTCTTCCATTGTTCTGGGAATTCGGCTGAAGTTTAAAAATGCAATGGAACTCTTCCTATGTTCTGGGAGTTCTGCTGAAGTTTAAAAATGCTTTGGAACTCTTCCATTGTTCTGGGAATTCTGCTGAAGTTTAAAAATGCTTTTGAACTCTTCCATTGTTCTCGGAATTCCGCTGATGTTTAAAAATGCTTTAGAACTCTTCCATTGTTCTTGGAATTCCGCTGATGTTTAACAATCCTTTGGAACTCTTCCATTATTCTCAGAATTCTGCTGAAGTTTAAAAATGCTTTAGTACTCTTCCATTGTTCTCAGAATTCCAATGAAGCTTAAAAATGCTTTGGAAATCTTCAATTTTTCTCAGAATTACGCGAGAGTTTAAAAATGCTTTGGAACTCCTCCATTGTTCTTGGAATTCTGCTCAAGTTTAAAAATGCTTTGGAACTCTTCCATTGTTCTGGGAATTCGGCTGAAGTTTAAAATTGCTTTGGAGCTCTTCCTATGTTCTGGGAGTTCTGCTGAAGTTTAAAAATGCTTTGGAACTCTTCCATTGTTCTCGGAATTCTGCTGATGTTTAACTATGCTTTAGAACTCTTCCATTGTTCTCGGAATTCCGATGATGTTTAACAATGCTTTGGAACTCTTTCATTGTTCTCGGAATTCCGCTGTAGTTTAAAAATACATTGGAACTCTTCCATTGTTCTCGGAATTCCGCTGAAGTTTTAGAATGCTTTGGAACTCTTCCATTTTTCTCGGAATTCTGCTGATGTTTAGCCATGTGTTGGAACTCTTCCATTGTTCTCGGAATTCCGCTGAAGTTTAAAAATGCTTTGGAACTCTTCCATTGTTCTCGGAACTCTGCTGAAGTTTAAAAAAGATTTGGAACTATTCCATTGTTCTCAGAATTCCGCTAATATTTAACAATGCTTTGGAACTCTTCCAAAGTTCTGGGAGTTCTGCTGAAGTTTAAAAATGCTTTAGAACTCTTCCATTGTTCTCGGAATTCTGCTGATGTTTAACAATGCTTTAGAACTCTTCCATTGTTCTCGGAATTCTGATGATGTTTAACAATGCTTTTGAACTCTTCCATTGTTCTCGGAATTCCACTGTAGTTTAAAAATGCATTGGAACTCTTCCATTGTTCTCGGAATTCCGCTGAAGTTTTACAATGCTTTGGAACTCTTCCATTGTTCTGGGAATTCGGCTGAAGTTTAAAAATGCTTTGGAACTCCCTCTAAGTTCTGGGAGTTCTGCTGAAGTTTAAAAATGCATTGGAACACTTCCATTCTTCTCAGAATTCCGCTAATGTTTAACAATGCTTGGGAACTCTTCCATTGTTCTCAGAATTCCGCTAATATTTAACAATGCTTTGGAACTCTTCCATTGTTCTCGGAATTCCGCTGATGTTTAATAATGCTTTTGGAACTCTTCCATTGTTCTCGGAATTCCGCTAATGTTTAACAATGCTTTGGAACTCATCCATTGTTCTTGGAATTCTGTTGATGTTTAATAATGCTTTTGGAACTCTTCCATTGTGCTCGGAATTCTGCTGAAGTTTAAAAATGCTTTAGAAATCTTCCCTTGCTCTCGGAATTCTGCTGAAGTTTAACAATGCTTTGGAACTCTTCCATAATTCTCAGAATTCTGCTGAAGTTTAAAAAAGCTGTGGTACTCTTCCATTGTTCTCAGAATTCCAATGAAGCTTAAAAATGCTTTGGAACTCTTCAATTTTTCTCAGAATTCCGCTAAAGTTTAAAAATGCTTTGGAACTCTTCCAATGTTCTTGGAATTAAGCTGAAGTTTAAAAATGCTTTGGAACTCTTCTTATGTTCTGGGAGTTCTGCTGAAGTTTAAAAATGCTTGGGAGCTCTTCCATTGTTCTCGGAATTGCGCTGATGTTTAACAATGCTTTAGAACTCTTCCTTTGTTACCGGAATTCCGCTGATGTTTAACAATGCTTTTGAACTCTTCCATTGTTCTCGGAATTCCGCTGAAGTTTTACAATGCTTTGGAACTCTTCCATTTTTCTCGTAATTATGCTGAAGTTTAAAAATGCTTTGTGACTCTTAAATTGTTCTCGGAATTCCGCTGATGTTTAACAATGCTTTGGAACTCTTCCATTGTTCTCGGAATTCCGCTGTAGTTTAAAAATGCTTTGAAACTCTTTCATTGTTCTCTGAATTCTGCTGAAGTTTAGCCATGCTTTGGAACTCTTCCATTGTTCTCGGAATTCCGCTGAAGTTTAAAAATGCTTTGGAACCCCTCCTTTGTTCTCGGAATTCTGCTGAAGTTTAAAAATGCTTTGGAACTCTTCCATTGTTCTGGGAATTCGGCTGAAGTTTAAAAATGCAATGGAACGCTTCCTATGTTCTGGGAGTTCTGCTGAAGTTTCAAAATGCTTTTGAACTCTTCCATTGTTCTCGGAATTCCGCTGATGTTTAAAAATGCTTTAGAACTCTTCCATTGTTCTCGGAATTCCGCTGATGTTTAACAATCCTTTGGAACTCTTCCATTATTCTCAGAATTCTGCTGAAGTTTAAAAATGCTTTGGTACTCTTCCATTGTTCTCAGAATTCCAATGAAGCTTAAAAATGCTTTGGAACTCTTCAATTTTTCTCAGAATTACGCGAAAGTTTAAAAATGCTTTGGAACTCCTCCATTGTTCTTGGAATTCTGCTCAAGTTTAAAAATGCTTTGGAACTCTTCCATTGTTCTGGGAATTCGGCTGAAGTTTAAAATTGCTTTGGAGCTCTTCCTATGTTCTGGGAGTTCTGCTGAAGTTTAAAAATGCTTTGGAACTCTTCCATTGTTCTCGGAATTCTGCTGATGTTTAACAATGCTTTAGAACTCTTCCATTGTTCTCGGAATTCCGATGATGTCTATCAATGCTTTGGAACTCTTCCATTGTTCAGGGAATTCCGCAGTAGTTTAAAAATGCATTGGAACTCTTCCATTGTTCTCGGAATTCCGCTGAAGTTTTACAATTCTTTGGAACTCCTCCAAAGTTCTGGGAGTTCTGCTGAAGTTTAAAAATGCTTTAGAACTCTTCCATTGTTCTCGGAATTCTGCTGATGTTTAACAATGCTTTGGAACTCTTCCAAAGTTCTGGGAGTTCTGCTGAAGTTTAAAAATGCTTTAGAACTCTTCCATTGTTCTCGGAATTCTGCTGATGTTTAACAATGCTTTAGAACTCTTCCATTGTTCTCGGAATTCTGATGATGTTTAACAATGCTTTTGAACTCTTCCATTGTTCTCGGAATTCCACTGTAGTTTAAAAATGCATTGGAACTCTTCCATTGTTCTCGGAATTCCGCTGAAGTTTTACAATGCTTTGGAACTCTTCCATTGTTCTGGGAATTCGGCTGAAGTTTAAAAATGCTTTGGAACTCCCTCTAAGTTCTGGGAGTTCTGCTGAAGTTTAAAAATGCATTGGAACACTTGCATTCTTCTCAGAATTCCGCTAATGTTTAACAATGCTTGGGAACTCTTCCATTGTTCTCAGAATTCCGCTAATATTTAACAATGCTTTGGAACTCTTCCATTGTTCTCGGAATTCCGCTGATGTTTAATAATGCTTTTGGAACTCTTCCATTGTTCTCGGAATTCCGCTAATGTTTAACAATGCTTTGGAACTCATCCATTGTTCTTGGAATTCTGTTGATGTTTAATACTGCTTTTGGAACTCTTCCATTGTGCTCGGAATTCTGCTGAAGTTTAAAAATATTTTAGAAATCTTCCCTTGCTCTCGGAATTCTGCTGAAGTTTAACAATGCTTTGGAACTCTTCCATAATTCTCAGAATTCTGCTGAAGTTTAAAAAAACTGTGGTACTCTTCCATTGTTCTCAGAATTCCAATGAAGCTTAAAAATGCTTTGGATCTCTTCAATTTTTCTCAGAATTCCGCTAAAGTTTAAAAATGCTTTGGAACTCTTCCAATGTTCTGGGAATTAAGCTGAAGTTTAAAAATGCTTTGGAACTCTTCCTATGTTCTGGGAGTTCTGCTGAAGTTTAAAAATGCTTGGGAACTCTTCCATTGTTCTCGGAATTGCGCTGATGTTTAACAATGCTTTAGAACTCTTTCATTGTTACGGGAATTCCGCTGATGTTTAACAATGCTTTTGAACTCTTCCATTGTTCTCGGAATTCCGCTGAAGTTTTACAATGCTTTGGAACTCTTCCATTTTTCTCGTAATTATGCTGAAGTTTAAAAATGCTTTGTGACTCTTAAATTGTTCTCGGAATTCCGCTGATGTTTAACAATGCTTTGGAACTCTTCCATTGTTCTCGGAATTCCGCTGTAGTTTAAAAATGCTTTGAAACTCTTTCATTGTTCTCGGAATTCTGCTGAAGTTTAGCCATGCTTTGGAACTCTTCCATTGTTCTGGGAATTCGGCTGAAGTTTAAAATTGCTTTGGAGCTCTTCCTATGTTCTGGGAGTTCTGCTGAAGTTTAAAAATGCTTTGGAACTCTTCCATTGTTCTCGGAATTCTGCTGAAGTTTAAAAATGCTTTAGAAATCTTCCCTTGCTCTCGGAATTCTGCTGAAGTTTAACAATGCTTTGGAACTCTTAGATAATTCTCAGAATTCTGCTGAAGTTTAAAAAAGCTGTGGTACTCTTCCATTGTTCTCAGAATTCCAATGAAGCTTAAAAATGCTTTGGAATACTTCAATTTTTCTCAGAACTCCGCTAAAGTTTAAAAATGCTTTGGAACTCTTCCAATGTTCTGGGAATTAAGCTGAAGTTTAAAAATGCTTTGGAACTCTTCCTATGTTCTGGGACTTCTGCTGAAGTTTAAAAATGCTTGGGAACTCTTCCATTGTTCTCGGAATTGCGCTGATGTTTAACAATGCTTTAGAACTCTTCCTTTGTTACCGGAATTCCGCTGATGTTTAACAATGCTTTTGAACTCTTCCATTGTTCTCGGAATTCCGCTGAAGTTTTACAATGCTTTGGAACTCTTCCATTTTTCTCGTAATTATGCTGAAGTTTAAAAATGCTTTGTGACTCTTAAATTGTTCTCGGAATTCCGCTGATGTTTAACAATGCTTTGGAACTCTTCCATTGTTCTCGGAATTCCGCTGTAGTTTAAAAATGCTTTGGAACACTTTCATTGTTCTCGGAATTCCGCTGATGTTTAACAATGCTTTGGAACTCTTCCATTATTCTCAGAATTCTGCTGAAGTTTAAAAATGCTTTAGTACTCTTCCATTGTTCTCAGAATTCCAATGAAGCTTAAAAATGCTTTGGAAATCTTCAATTTTTCTCAGAATTACGCGAGAGTTTAAAAATGCTTTGGAACTCCTCCATTGTTCTTGGAATTCTGCTCAAGTTTAAAAATGCTTTGGAACTCTTCCATTGTTCTGGGAATTCGGCTGAAGTTTAAAATTGCTTTGGAGCTCTTCCTATGTTCTGGGAGTTCTGCTGAAGTTTAAAAATGCTTTGGAACTCTTCCATTGTTCTCGGAATTCTGCTGATGTTTAACTATGCTTTAGAACTCTTCCATTGTTCTCGGAATTCCGATGATGTTTAACAATGCTTTGGAACTCTTTCATTGTTCTCGGAATTCCGCTGTAGTTTAAAAATACATTGGAACTCTTCCATTGTTCTCGGAATTCCGCTGAAGTTTTAGAATGCTTTGGAACTCTTCCATTTTTCTCGGAATTCTGCTGAAGTTTAGCCATGTGTTGGAACTCTTCCATTGTTCTCGGAATTCCGCTGAAGTTTAAAAATGCTTTGGAACTCTTCCATTGTTCTCGGAACTCTGCTGAAGTTTAAAAAAGATTTGGAACTATTCCATTGTTCTCAGAATTCCGCTGATATTTAACAATGCTTTGGAACTCTTCCAAAGTTCTGGGAGTTCTGCTGAAGTTTAAAAATGCTTTAGAACTCTTCCATTGTTCTCGGAATTCTGCTGATGTTTAACAATGCTTTAGAACTCTTCCATTGTTCTCGGAATTCTGATGATGTTTAACAATGCTTTTGAACTCTTCCATTGTTCTCGGAATTCCACTGTAGTTTAAAAATGCATTGGAACTCTTCCATTGTTCTCGGAATTCCGCTGAAGTTTTACAATGCTTTGGAACTCTTCCATTGTTCTGGGAATTCGGCTGAAGTTTAAAAATGCTTTGGAACTCCCTCTAAGTTCTGGGAGTTCTGCTGAAGTTTAAAAATGCATTGGAACACTTGCATTCTTCTCAGAATTCCGCTAATGTTTAACAATGCTTGGGAACTCTTCCATTGTTCTCAGAATTCCGCTAATATTTAACAATGCTTTGGAACTCTTCCATTGTTCTCGGAATTCCGCTGATGTTTAATAATGCTTTTGGAACTCTTCCATTGTTCTCGGAATTCCGCTAATGTTTAACAATGCTTTGGAACTCATCCATTGTTCTTGGAATTCTGTTGATGTTTAATAATGCTTTTGGAACTCTTCCATTGTGCTCGGAATTCTGCTGAAGTTTAAAAATGCTTTAGAAATCTTCCCTTGCTCTCGGAATTCTGCTGAAGTTTAACAATGCTTTGGAACTCTTCCATAATTCTCAGAATTCTGCTGAAGTTTAAAAAAGCTGTGGTACTCTTCCATTGTTCTCAGAATTCCAATGAAGCTTAAAAATGCTTTGGAACTCTTCAATTTTTCTCAGAATTCCGCTAAAGTTTAAAAATGCTTTGGAACTCTTCCAATGTTCTTGGAATTAAGCTGAAGTTTAAAAATGCTTTGGAACTCTTCTTATGTTCTGGGAGTTCTGCTGAAGTTTAAAAATGCTTGGGAACTCTTCCATTGTTCTCGGAATTGCGCTGATGTTTAACAATGCTTTAGAACTCTTCCTTTGTTACCGGAATTCCGCTGATGTTTAACAATGCTTTTGAACTCTTCCATTGTTCTCGGAATTCCGCTGAAGTTTTACAATGCTTTGGAACTCTTCCATTTTTCTCGTAATTATGCTGAAGTTTAAAAATGCTTTGTGACTCTTAAATTGTTCTCGGAATTCCGCTGATGTTTAACAATGCTTTGGAACTCTTCCATTGTTCTCGGAATTCCGCTGTAGTTTAAAAATGCTTTGGAACACTTTCATTGTTCTCGGAATTCCGCTGAAGTTTAGCCATGCTTTGGAACTCTTCCATTGTTCTCGGAATTCCGCTGAAGTTTAAAAATGCTTTGGAACTCCTCCTTTGTTCTCGGAATTCTGCTGAAGTTTAAAAATGATTTGGAACTCTTCCATTGTTCTGGGAATTCGGCTGAAGTTTAAAAATGCAATGGAACTCTTCCTATGTTCTGGGAGTTCTGCTGAAGTTTAAAAATGCTTTGGAACTCTTCCATTGTTCTGGGAATTCTGCTGAAGTTTAAAAATGCTTTTGAACTCTTCCATTGTTCTCGGAATTCCGCTGATGTTTAAAAATGCTTTAGAACTCTTCCATTGTTCTCGGAATTCCGCTGATGTTTAACAATCCTTTGGAACTCTTCCATTATTCTCAGAATTCTGCTGAAGTTTAAAAATGCTTTAGTACTCTTCCATTGTTCTCAGAATTCCAATGAAGCTTAAAAATGCTTTGGAAATCTTCAATTTTTCTCAGAATTACGCGAGAGTTTAAAAATGCTTTGGAACTCCTCCATTGTTCTTGGAATTCTGCTCAAGTTTAAAAATGCTTTGGAACTCTTCCATTGTTCTGGGAATTCGGCTGAAGTTTAAAATTGCTTTGGAGCTCTTCCTATGTTCTGGGAGTTCTGCTGAAGTTTAAAAATGCTTTGGAACTCTTCCATTGTTCTCGGAATTCTGCTGATGTTTAACTATGCTTTAGAACTCTTCCATTGTTCTCGGAATTCCGATGATGTTTAACAATGCTTTGGAACTCTTTCATTGTTCTCGGAATTCCGCTGTAGTTTAAAAATACATTGGAACTCTTCCATTGTTCTCGGAATTCCGCTGAAGTTTTAGAATGCTTTGGAACTCTTCCATTTTTCTCAGAATTCTGCTGAAGTTTAGCCATGTGTTGGAACTCTTCCATTGTTCTCGGAATTCCGCTGAAGTTTAAAAATGCTTTGGAACTCTTCCATTGTTCTCGGAACTCTGCTGAAGTTTAAAAAAGATTTGGAACTATTCCATTGTTCTCAGAATTCCGCTAATATTTAACAATGCTTTGGAACTCTTCCAAAGTTCTGGGAGTTCTGCTGAAGTTTAAAAATGCTTTAGAACTCTTCCATTGTTCTCGGAATTCTGCTGATGTTTAACAATGCTTTAGAACTCTTCCATTGTTCTCGGAATTCTGATGATGTTTAACAATGCTTTTGAACTCTTCCATTGTTCTCGGAATTCCACTGTAGTTTAAAAATGCATTGGAACTCTTCCATTGTTCTCGGAATTCCGCTGAAGTTTTACAATGCTTTGGAACTCTTCCATTGTTCTGGGAATTCGGCTGAAGTTTAAAAATGCTTTGGAACTCCCTCTAAGTTCTGGGAGTTCTGCTGAAGTTTAAAAATGCATTGGAACACTTCCATTCTTCTCAGAATTCCGCTAATGTTTAACAATGCTTGGGAACTCTTCCATTGTTCTCAGAATTCCGCTAATATTTAACAATGCTTTGGAACGCTTCCATTGTTCTCGGAATTCCGCTGATGTTTAATAATGCTTTTGGAACTCTTCCATTGTTCTCGGAATTCCGCTAATGTTTAACAATGCTTTGGAACTCATCCATTGTTCTTGGAATTCTGTTGATGTTTAATAATGCTTTTGGAACTCTTCCATTGTGCTCGGAATTCTGCTGAAGTTTAAAAATGCTTTAGAAATCTTCCCTTGCTCTCGGAATTCTGCTGAAGTTTAACAATGCTTTGGAACTCTTCCATAATTCTCAGAATTCTGCTGAAGTTTAAAAAAGCTGTGGTACTCTTCCATTGTTCTCAGAATTCCAATGAAGCTTAAAAATGCTTTGGAACTCTTCAATTTTTCTCAGAATTCCGCTAAAGTTTAAAAATGCTTTGGAACTCTTCCAATGTTCTTGGAATTAAGCTGAAATTTAAAAATGCTTTGGAACTCTTCTTATGTTCTGGGAGTTCTGCTGAAGTTTAAAAATGCTTGGGAACTCTTCCATTGTTCTCGGAATTGCGCTGATGTTTAACAATGCTTTAGAACTCTTCCTTTGTTACCGGAATTCCGCTGATGTTTAACAATGCTTTTGAACTCTTCCATTGTTCTCGGAATTCCGCTGAAGTTTTACAATGCTTTGGAACTCTTCCATTTTTCTCGTAATTATGCTGAAGTTTAAAAATGCTTTGTGACTCTTAAATTGTTCTCGGAATTCCGCTGATGTTTAACAATGCTTTGGAACTCTTCCATTGTTCTCGGAATTCCGCTGTAGTTTAAAAATGCTTTGGAACACTTTCATTGTTCTCGGAATTCCGCTGAAGTTTAGCCATGCTTTGGAACTCTTCCATTGTTCTCGGAATTCCGCTGAAGTTTAAAAATGCTTTGGAACTCCTCCTTTGTTCTCGGAATTCTGCTGAAGTTTAAAAATGATTTGGAACTCTTCCATTGTTCTGGGAATTCGGCTGAAGTTTAAAAATGCAATGGAACTCTTCCTATGTTCTGGGAGTTCTGCTGAAGTTTAAAAATGCTTTGGAACTCTTCCATTGTTCTGGGAATTCTGCTGAAGTTTAAAAATGCTTTTGAACTCTTCCATTGTTCTCGGAATTCCGCTGATGTTTAAAAATGCTTTAGAACTCTTCCATTGTTCTCGGAATTCCGCTGATGTTTAACAATCCTTTGGAACTCTTCCATTATTCTCAGAATTCTGCTGAAGTTTAAAAATGCTTTAGTACTCTTCCATTGTTCTCAGAATTCCAATGAAGCTTAAAAATGCTTTGGAAATCTTCAATTTTTCTCAGAATTACGCGAGAGTTTAAAAATGCTTTGGAACTCCTCCATTGTTCTCGGAATTCCGCTGTAGTTTAAAAATACATTGGAACTCTTCCATTGTTCTCGGAATTCCACTGAAGTTTTGGAATGCTTTGGAACTCTTCCATTTTTCTCGGAATTCTGCTGAAGTTTAGCCATGTGTTGGAACTCTTCCATTGTTCTCGGAATTCCGCTGAAGTTTAAAAATGCTTTGGAACTCTTCCATTGTTCTCGGAACTCTGCTGAAGTTTAAAAAAGATTTGGAACTATTCCATTGTTCTCAGAATTCCGCTAATATTTAACAATGCTTTGGAACTCTTCCAAAGTTCTGGGAGTTCTGCTGAAGTTTAAAAATGCTTTAGAACTCTTCCATTGTTCTCGGAATTCTGCTGATGTTTAACAATGCTTTAGAACTCTTCCATTGTTCTCGGAATTCTGATGATGTTTAACAATGCTTTTGAACTCTTCCATTGTTCTCGGAATTCCACTGTAGTTTAAAAATGCATTGGAACTCTTCCATTGTTCTCGGAATTCCGCTGAAGTTTTACAATGCTTTGGAACTCTTCCATTGTTCTGGGAATTCGGCTGAAGTTTAAAAATGCTTTGGAACTCCCTCTAAGTTCTGGGAGTTCTGCTGAAGTTTAAAAATGCATTGGAACACTTCCATTCTTCTCAGAATTCCGCTAATGTTTAACAATGCTTGGGAACTCTTCCATTGTTCTCAGAATTCCGCTAATATTTAACAATGCTTTGGAACTCTTCCATTGTTCTCGGAATTCCGCTGATGTTTAATAATGCTTTTGGAACTCTTCCATTGTTCTCGGAATTCCGCTAATGTTTAACAATGCTTTGGAACTCATCCATTGTTCTTGGAATTCTGTTGATGTTTAATAATGCTTTTGGAACTCTTCCATTGTGCTCGGTATTCTGCTGAAGTTTAAAAATGCTTTAGAAATCTTCCCTTGCTCTCGGAATTCTGCTGAAGTTTAACAATGCTTTGGAACTCCTCCATTGTTCTTGGAATTCTGCTCAAGTTTAAAAATGCTTTGGAACTCTTCCATTGTTCTGGGAATTCGGCTGAAGTTTAAAATTGCTTTGGAGCTCTTCCTATGTTCTGGGAGTTCTGCTGAAGTTTAAAAATGCTTTGGAACTCTTCCATTGTTCTCGGAATTCTGCTGAAGTTTAAAAATGCTTTAGAAATCTTCCCTTGCTCTCGGAATTCTGCTGAAGTTTAACAATGCTTTGGAACTCTTCCATAATTCTCAGAATTCTGCTGAAGTTTAAAAAAGCTGTGGTACTCTTCCATTGTTCTCAGAATTCCAATGAAGCTTAAAAATGCTTTGGAATACTTCAATTTTTCTCAGAACTCCGCTAAAGTTTAAAAATGCTTTGGAACTCTTCCAATGTTCTGGGAATTAAGCTGAAGTTTAAAAATGCTTTGGAACTCTTCCTATGTTCTGGGACTTCTGCTGAAGTTTAAAAATGCTTGGGAACTCTTCCATTGTTCTCGGAATTGCGCTGATGTTTAACAATGCTTTAGAACTCTTCCTTTGTTACCGGAATTCCGCTGATGTTTAACAATGCTTTTGAACTCTTCCATTGTTCTCGGAATTCCGCTGAAGTTTTACAATGCTTTGGAACTCTTCCATTTTTCTCGTAATTATGCTGAAGTTTAAAAATGCTTTGTGACTCTTAAATTGTTCTCGGAATTCCGCTGATGTTTAACAATGCTTTGGAACTCTTCCATTGTTCTCGGAATTCCGCTGTAGTTTAAAAATGCTTTGGAACACTTTCATTGTTCTCGGAATTCCGCTGAAGTTTAGCCATGCTTTGGAACTCTTCCATTGTTCTCGGAATTCCGCTGAAGTTTAAAAATGCTTTGGAACTCCTCCTTTGTTCTCGGAATTCTGCTGAAGTTTAAAAATGATTTGGAACTCTTCCATTGTTCTGGGAATTCGGCTGAAGTTTAAAAATGCAATGGAACTCTTCCTATGTTCTGGGAGTTCTGCTGAAGTTTAAAAATGCTTTGGAACTCTTCCATTGTTCTGGGAATTCTGCTGAAGTTTAAAAATGCTTTTGAACTCTTCCATTGTTCTCGGAATTCCGCTGATGTTTAAAAATGCTTTAGAACTCTTCCATTGTTCTTGGAATTCCGCTGATGTTTAACAATCCTTTGGAACTCTTCCATTATTCTCAGAATTCTGCTGAAGTTTAAAAATGCTTTAGTACTCTTCCATTGTTCTCAGAATTCCAATGAAGCTTAAAAATGCTTTGGAAATCTTCAATTTTTCTCAGAATTACGCGAGAGTTTAAAAATGCTTTGGAACTCCTCCATTGTTCTTGGAATTCTGCTCAAGTTTAAAAATGCTTTGGAACTCTTCCATTGTTCTGGGAATTCGGCTGAAGTTTAAAATTGCTTTGGAGCTCTTCCTATGTTCTGGGAGTTCTGCTGAAGTTTAAAAATGCTTTGGAACTCTTCCATTGTTCTCGGAATTCTGCTGATGTTTAACTATGCTTTAGAACTCTTCCATTGTTCTCGGAATTCCGATGATGTTTAACAATGCTTTGGAACTCTTTCATTGTTCTCGGAATTCCGCTGTAGTTTAAAAATACATTGGAACTCTTCCATTGTTCTCGGAATTCCGCTGAAGTTTTAGAATGCTTTGGAACTCTTCCATTTTTCTCGGAATTCTGCTGATGTTTAGCCATGTGTTGGAACTCTTCCATTGTTCTCGGAATTCCGCTGAAGTTTAAAAATGCTTTGGAACTCTTCCATTGTTCTCGGAACTCTGCTGAAGTTTAAAAAAGATTTGGAACTATTCCATTGTTCTCAGAATTCCGCTAATATTTAACAATGCTTTGGAACTCTTCCAAAGTTCTGGGAGTTCTGCTGAAGTTTAAAAATGCTTTAGAACTCTTCCATTGTTCTCGGAATTCTGCTGATGTTTAACAATGCTTTAGAACTCTTCCATTGTTCTCGGAATTCTGATGATGTTTAACAATGCTTTTGAACTCTTCCATTGTTCTCGGAATTCCACTGTAGTTTAAAAATGCATTGGAACTCTTCCATTGTTCTCGGAATTCCGCTGAAGTTTTACAATGCTTTGGAACTCTTCCATTGTTCTGGGAATTCGGCTGAAGTTTAAAAATGCTTTGGAACTCCCTCTAAGTTCTGGGAGTTCTGCTGAAGTTTAAAAATGCATTGGAACACTTCCATTCTTCTCAGAATTCCGCTAATGTTTAACAATGCTTGGGAACTCTTCCATTGTTCTCAGAATTCCGCTAATATTTAACAATGCTTTGGAACTCTTCCATTGTTCTCGGAATTCCGCTGATGTTTAATAATGCTTTTGGAACTCTTCCATTGTTCTCGGAATTCCGCTAATGTTTAACAATGCTTTGGAACTCATCCATTGTTCTTGGAATTCTGTTGATGTTTAATAATGCTTTTGGAACTCTTCCATTGTGCTCGGAATTCTGCTGAAGTTTAAAAATGCTTTAGAAATCTTCCCTTGCTCTCGGAATTCTGCTGAAGTTTAACAATGCTTTGGAACTCTTCCATAATTCTCAGAATTCTGCTGAAGTTTAAAAAAGCTGTGGTACTCTTCCATTGTTCTCAGAATTCCAATGAAGCTTAAAAATGCTTTGGAACTCTTCAATTTTTCTCAGAATTCCGCTAAAGTTTAAAAATGCTTTGGAACTCTTCCAATGTTCTTGGAATTAAGCTGAAGTTTAAAAATGCTTTGGAACTCTTCTTATGTTCTGGGAGTTCTGCTGAAGTTTAAAAATGCTTGGGAACTCTTCCATTGTTCTCGGAATTGCGCTGATGTTTAACAATGCTTTAGAACTCTTCCTTTGTTACCGGAATTCCGCTGATGTTTAACAATGCTTTTGAACTCTTCCATTGTTCTCGGAATTCCGCTGAAGTTTTACAATGCTTTGTAACTCTTCCATTTTTCTCGTAATTATGCTGAAGTTTAAAAATGCTTTGTGACTCTTAAATTGTTCTCGGAATTCCGCTGATGTTTAACAATGCTTTGGAACTCTTCCATTGTTCTCGGAATTCCGCTGTAGTTTAAAAATGCTTTGAAACTCTTTCATTGTTCTCTGAATTCTGCTGAAGTTTAGCCATGCTTTGGAACTCTTCCATTGTTCTCGGAATTCCGCTGAAGTTTAAAAATGCTTTGGAACCCCTCCTTTGTTCTCGGAATTCTGCTGAAGTTTAAAAATGCTTTGGAACTCTTCCATTGTTCTGGGAATTCGGCTGAAGTTTAAAAATGCAATGGAACGCTTCCTATGTTCTGGGAGTTCTGCTGAAGTTTCAAAATGCTTTTGAACTCTTCCATTGTTCTCGGAATTCCGCTGATGTTTAAAAATGCTTTAGAACTCTTCCATTGTTCTCGGAATTCCGCTGATGTTTAACAATCCTTTGGAACTCTTCCATTATTCTCAGAATTCTGCTGAAGTTTAAAAATGCTTTGGTACTCTTCCATTGTTCTCAGAATTCCAATGAAGCTTAAAAATGCTTTGGAACTCTTCAATTTTTCTCAGAATTACGCGAAAGTTTAAAAATGCTTTGGAACTCCTCCATTGTTCTTGGAATTCTGCTCAAGTTTAAAAATGCTTTGGAACTCTTCCATTGTTCTGGGAATTCGGCTGAAGTTTAAAATTGCTTTGGAGCTCTTCCTATGTTCTGGGAGTTCTGCTGAAGTTTAAAAATGCTTTGGAACTCTTCCATTGTTCTCGGAATTCTGCTGATGTTTAACAATGCTTTAGAACTCTTCCATTGTTCTCGGAATTCCGATGATGTCTATCAATGCTTTGGAACTCTTCCATTGTTCAGGGAATTCCGCAGTAGTTTAAAAATGCATTGGAACTCTTCCATTGTTCTCGGAATTCCGCTGAAGTTTTACAATTCTTTGGAACTCCTCCAAAGTTCTGGGAGTTCTGCTGAAGTTTAAAAATGCTTTAGAACTCTTCCATTGTTCTCGGAATTCTGCTGATGTTTAACAATGCTTTGGAACTCTTCCAAAGTTCTGGGAGTTCTGCTGAAGTTTAAAAATGCTTTAGAACTCTTCCATTGTTCTCGGAATTCTGCTGATGTTTAACAATGCTTTAGAACTCTTCCATTGTTCTCGGAATTCTGATGATGTTTAACAATGCTTTTGAACTCTTCCATTGTTCTCGGAATTCCACTGTAGTTTAAAAATGCATTGGAACTCTTCCATTGTTCTCGGAATTCCGCTGAAGTTTTACAATGCTTTGGAACTCTTCCATTGTTCTGGGAATTCGGCTGAAGTTTAAAAATGCTTTGGAACTCCCTCTAAGTTCTGGGAGTTCTGCTGAAGTTTAAAAATGCATTGGAACACTTGCATTCTTCTCAGAATTCCGCTAATGTTTAACAATGCTTGGGAACTCTTCCATTGTTCTCAGAATTCCGCTAATATTTAACAATGCTTTGGAACTCTTCCATTGTTCTCGGAATTCCGCTGATGTTTAATAATGCTTTTGGAACTCTTCCATTGTTCTCGGAATTCCGCTAATGTTTAACAATGCTTTGGAACTCATCCATTGTTCTTGGAATTCTGTTGATGTTTAATACTGCTTTTGGAACTCTTCCATTGTGCTCGGAATTCTGCTGAAGTTTAAAAATATTTTAGAAATCTTCCCTTGCTCTCGGAATTCTGCTGAAGTTTAACAATGCTTTGGAACTCTTCCATAATTCTCAGAATTCTGCTGAAGTTTAAAAAAACTGTGGTACTCTTCCATTGTTCTCAGAATTCCAATGAAGCTTAAAAATGCTTTGGATCTCTTCAATTTTTCTCAGAATTCCGCTAAAGTTTAAAAATGCTTTGGAACTCTTCCAATGTTCTGGGAATTAAGCTGAAGTTTAAAAATGCTTTGGAACTCTTCCTATGTTCTGGGAGTTCTGCTGAAGTTTAAAAATGCTTGGGAACTCTTCCATTGTTCTCGGAATTGCGCTGATGTTTAACAATGCTTTAGAACTCTTTCATTGTTACGGGAATTCCGCTGATGTTTAACAATGCTTTTGAACTCTTCCATTGTTCTCGGAATTCCGCTGAAGTTTTACAATGCTTTGGAACTCTTCCATTTTTCTCGTAATTATGCTGAAGTTTAAAAATGCTTTGTGACTCTTAAATTGTTCTCGGAATTCCGCTGATGTTTAACAATGCTTTGGAACTCTTCCATTGTTCTCGGAATTCCGCTGTAGTTTAAAAATGCTTTGAAACTCTTTCATTGTTCTCGGAATTCTGCTGAAGTTTAGCCATGCTTTGGAACTCTTCCATTGTTCTGGGAATTCGGCTGAAGTTTAAAATTGCTTTGGAGCTCTTCCTATGTTCTGGGAGTTCTGCTGAAGTTTAAAAATGCTTTGGAACTCTTCCATTGTTCTCGGAATTCTGCTGAAGTTTAAAAATGCTTTAGAAATCTTCCCTTGCTCTCGGAATTCTGCTGAAGTTTAACAATGCTTTGGAACTCTTAGATAATTCTCAGAATTCTGCTGAAGTTTAAAAAAGCTGTGGTACTCTTCCATTGTTCTCAGAATTCCAATGAAGCTTAAAAATGCTTTGGAATACTTCAATTTTTCTCAGAACTCCGCTAAAGTTTAAAAATGCTTTGGAACTCTTCCAATGTTCTGAGAATTAAGCTGAAGTTTAAAAATGCTTTGGAACTCTTCCTATGTTCTGGGACTTCTGCTGAAGTTTAAAAATGCTTGGGAACTCTTCCATTGTTCTCGGAATTGCGCTGATGTTTAACAATGCTTTAGAACTCTTCCTTTGTTACCGGAATTCCGCTGATGTTTAACAATGCTTTTGAACTCTTCCATTGTTCTCGGAATTCCGCTGAAGTTTTACAATGCTTTGGAACTCTTCCATTTTTCTCGTAATTATGCTGAAGTTTAAAAATGCTTTGTGACTCTTAAATTGTTCTCGGAATTCCGCTGATGTTTAACAATGCTTTGGAACTCTTCCATTGTTCTCGGAATTCCGCTGTAGTTTAAAAATGCTTTGGAACACTTTCATTGTTCTCGGAATTCCGCTGATGTTTAACAATGCTTTGGAACTCTTCCATTATTCTCAGAATTCTGCTGAAGTTTAAAAATGCTTTAGTACTCTTCCATTGTTCTCAGAATTCCAATGAAGCTTAAAAATGCTTTGGAAATCTTCAATTTTTCTCAGAATTACGCGAGAGTTTAAAAATGCTTTGGAACTCCTCCATTGTTCTTGGAATTCTGCTCAAGTTTAAAAATGCTTTGGAACTCTTCCATTGTTCTGGGAATTCGGCTGAAGTTTAAAATTGCTTTGGAGCTCTTCCTATGTTCTGGGAGTTCTGCTGAAGTTTAAAAATGCTTTGGAACTCTTCCATTGTTCTCGGAATTCTGCTGATGTTTAACTATGCTTTAGAACTCTTCCATTGTTCTCGGAATTCCGATGATGTTTAACAATGCTTTGGAACTCTTTCATTGTTCTCGGAATTCCGCTGTAGTTTAAAAATACATTGGAACTCTTCCATTGTTCTCGGAATTCCGCTGAAGTTTTAGAATGCTTTGGAACTCTTCCATTTTTCTCGGAATTCTGCTGAAGTTTAGCCATGTGTTGGAACTCTTCCATTGTTCTCGGAATTCCGCTGAAGTTTAAAAATGCTTTGGAACTCTTCCATTGTTCTCGGAACTCTGCTGAAGTTTAAAAAAGATTTGGAACTATTCCATTGTTCTCAGAATTCCGCTGATATTTAACAATGCTTTGGAACTCTTCCAAAGTTCTGGGAGTTCTGCTGAAGTTTAAAAATGCTTTAGAACTCTTCCATTGTTCTCGGAATTCTGCTGATGTTTAACAATGCTTTAGAACTCTTCCATTGTTCTCGGAATTCTGATGATGTTTAACAATGCTTTTGAACTCTTCCATTGTTCTCGGAATTCCACTGTAGTTTAAAAATGCATTGGAACTCTTCCATTGTTCTCGGAATTCCGCTGAAGTTTTACAATGCTTTGGAACTCTTCCATTGTTCTGGGAATTCGGCTGAAGTTTAAAAATGCTTTGGAACTCCCTCTAAGTTCTGGGAGTTCTGCTGAAGTTTAAAAATGCATTGGAACACTTGCATTCTTCTCAGAATTCCGCTAATGTTTAACAATGCTTGGGAACTCTTCCATTGTTCTCAGAATTCCGCTAATATTTAACAATGCTTTGGAACTCTTCCATTGTTCTCGGAATTCCGCTGATGTTTAATAATGCTTTTGGAACTCTTCCATTGTTCTCGGAATTCCGCTAATGTTTAACAATGCTTTGGAACTCATCCATTGTTCTTGGAATTCTGTTGATGTTTAATAATGCTTTTGGAACTCTTCCATTGTGCTCGGAATTCTGCTGAAGTTTAAAAATGCTTTAGAAATCTTCCCTTGCTCTCGGAATTCTGCTGAAGTTTAACAATGCTTTGGAACTCTTCCATAATTCTCAGAATTCTGCTGAAGTTTAAAAAATCTGTGGTACTCTTCCATTGTTCTCAGAATTCCAATGAAGCTTAAAAATGCTTTGGAACTCTTCAATTTTTCTCAGAATTCCGCTAAAGTTTAAAAATGCTTTGGAACTCTTCCAATGTTCTTGGAATTAAGCTGAAGTTTAAAAATGCTTTGGAACTCTTCTTATGTTCTGGGAGTTCTGCTGAAGTTTAAAAATGCTTGGGAACTCTTCCATTGTTCTCGGAATTGCGCTGATGTTTAACAATGCTTTAGAACTCTTCCTTTGTTACCGGAATTCCGCTGATGTTTAACAATGCTTTTGAACTCTTCCATTGTTCTCGGAATTCCGCTGAAGTTTTACAATGCTTTGGAACTCTTCCATTTTTCTCGTAATTATGCTGAAGTTTAAAAATGCTTTGTGACTCTTAAATTGTTCTCGGAATTCCGCTGATGTTTAACAATGCTTTGGAACTCTTCCATTGTTCTCGGAATTCCGCTGTAGTTTAAAAATGCTTTGGAACACTTTCATTGTTCTCGGAATTCCGCTGAAGTTTAGCCATGCTTTGGAACTCTTCCATTGTTCTCGGAATTCCGCTGAAGTTTAAAAATGCTTTGGAACTCCTCCTTTGTTCTCGGAATTCTGCTGAAGTTTAAAAATGATTTGGAACTCTTCCATTGTTCTGGGAATTCGGCTGAAGTTTAAAAATGCAATGGAACTCTTCCTATGTTCTGGGAGTTCTGCTGAAGTTTAAAAATGCTTTGGAACTCTTCCATTGTTCTGGGAATTCTGCTGAAGTTTAAAAATGCTTTTGAACTCTTCCATTGTTCTCGGAATTCCGCTGATGTTTAAAAATGCTTTAGAACTCTTCCATTGTTCTCGGAATTCCGCTGATGTTTAACAATCCTTTGGAACTCTTCCATTATTCTCAGAATTCTGCTGAAGTTTAAAAATGCTTTAGTACTCTTCCATTGTTCTCAGAATTCCAATGAAGCTTAAAAATGCTTTGGAAATCTTCAATTTTTCTCAGAATTACGCGAGAGTTTAAAAATGCTTTGGAACTCCTCCATTGTTCTTGGAATTCTGCTCAAGTTTAAAAATGCTTTGGAACTCTTCCATTGTTCTGGGAATTCGGCTGAAGTTTAAAATTGCTTTGGAGCTCTTCCTATGTTCTGGGAGTTCTGCTGAAGTTTAAAAATGCTTTGGAACTCTTCCATTGTTCTCGGAATTCTGCTGATGTTTAACTATGCTTTAGAACTCTTCCATTGTTCTCGGAATTCCGATGATGTTTAACAATGCTTTGGAACTCTTTCATTGTTCTCGGAATTCCGCTGTAGTTTAAAAATACATTGGAACTCTTCCATTGTTCTCGGAATTCCGCTGAAGTTTTAGAATGCTTTGGAACTCTTCCATTTTTCTCAGAATTCTGCTGAAGTTTAGCCATGTGTTGGAACTCTTCCATTGTTCTCGGAATTCCGCTGAAGTTTAAAAATGCTTTGGAACTCTTCCATTGTTCTCGGAACTCTGCTGAAGTTTAAAAAAGATTTGGAACTATTCCATTGTTCTCAGAATTCCGCTAATATTTAACAATGCTTTGGAACTCTTCCAAAGTTCTGGGAGTTCTGCTGAAGTTTAAAAATGCTTTAGAACTCTTCCATTTTTCTCGGAATTCTGCTGATGTTTAACAATGCTTTAGAACTCTTCCATTGTTCTCGGAATTCTGATGATGTTTAACAATGCTTTTGAACTCTTCCATTGTTCTCGGAATTCCACTGTAGTTTAAAAATGCATTGGAACTCTTCCATTGTTCTCGGAATTCCGCTGAAGTTTTACAATGCTTTGGAACTCTTCCATTGTTCTGGGAATTCGGCTGAAGTTTAAAAATGCTTTGGAACTCCCTCTAAGTTCTGGGAGTTCTGCTGAAGTTTAAAAATGCATTGGAACACTTCCATTCTTCTCAGAATTCCGCTAATGTTTAACAATGCTTGGGAACTCTTCCATTGTTCTCAGAATTCCGCTAATATTTAACAATGCTTTGGAACGCTTCCATTGTTCTCGGAATTCCGCTGATGTTTAATAATGCTTTTGGAACTCTTCCATTGTTCTCGGAATTCCGCTAATGTTTAACAATGCTTTGGAACTCATCCATTGTTCTTGGAATTCTGTTGATGTTTAATAATGCTTTTGGAACTCTTCCATTGTGCTCGGAATTCTGCTGAAGTTTAAAAATGCTTTGGAACTCTTCCATAATTCTCAGAATTCTGCTGAAGTTTAAAAAAGCTGTGGTACTCTTCCATTGTTCTCAGAATTCCAATGAAGCTTAAAAATGCTTTGGAACTCTTCAATTTTTCTCAGAATTCCGCTAAAGTTTAAAAATGCTTTGGAACTCTTCCAATGTTCTTGGAATTAAGCTGAAATTTAAAAATGCTTTGGAACTCTTCTTATGTTCTGGGAGTTCTGCTGAAGTTTAAAAATGCTTGGGAACTCTTCCATTGTTCTCGGAATTGCGCTGATGTTTAACAATGCTTTAGAACTCTTCCTTTGTTACCGGAATTCCGCTGATGTTTAACAATGCTTTTGAACTCTTCCATTGTTCTCGGAATTCCGCTGAAGTTTTACAATGCTTTGGAACTCTTCCATTTTTCTCGTAATTATGCTGAAGTTTAAAAATGCTTTGTGACTCTTAAATTGTTCTCGGAATTCCGCTGATGTTTAACAATGCTTTGGAACTCTTCCATTGTTCTCGGAATTCCGCTGTAGTTTAAAAATGCTTTGGAACACTTTCATTGTTCTCGGAATTCCGCTGAAGTTTAGCCATGCTTTGGAACTCTTCCATTGTTCTCGGAATTCCGCTGAAGTTTAAAAATGCTTTGGAACTCCTCCTTTGTTCTCGGAATTCTGCTGAAGTTTAAAAATGATTTGGAACTCTTCCATTGTTCTGGGAATTCGGCTGAAGTTTAAAAATGCAATGGAACTCTTCCTATGTTCTGGGAGTTCTGCTGAAGTTTAAAAATGCTTTGGAACTCTTCCATTGTTCTGGGAATTCTGCTGAAGTTTAAAAATGCTTTTGAACTCTTCCATTGTTCTCGGAATTCCGCTGATGTTTAAAAATGCTTTAGAACTCTTCCATTGTTCTCGGAATTCCGCTGATGTTTAACAATCCTTTGGAACTCTTCCATTATTCTCAGAATTCTGCTGAAATTTAAAAATGCTTTAGTACTCTTCCATTGTTCTCAGAATTCCAATGAAGCTTAAAAATGCTTTGGAAATCTTCAATTTTTCTCAGAATTACGCGAGAGTTTAAAAATGCTTTGGAACTCCTCCATTGTTCTTGGAATTCTGCTCAAGTTTAAAAATGCTTTGGAACTCTTCCATTGTTCTGGGAATTCGGCTGAAGTTTAAAATTGCTTTGGAGCTCTTCCTATGTTCTGGGAGTTCTGCTGAAGTTTAAAAATGCTTTGGAACTCTTCCATTGTTCTCGGAATTCTGCTGATGTTTAACTATGCTTTAGAACTCTTCCATTGTTCTCGGAATTCCGATGATGTTTACCAATGCTTTGGAACTCTTTCATTGTTCTCGGAATTCCGCTGTAGTTTAAAAATACATTGGAACTCTTCCATTGTTCTCGGAATTCCGCTGAAGTTTTAGAATGCTTTGGAACTCTTCCATTTTTCTCGGAATTCTGCTGAAGTTTAGCCATGTGTTGGAACTCTTCCATTGTTCTCGGAATTCCGCTGAAGTTTAAAAATGCTTTGGAACTCTTCCATTGTTCTCGGAACTCTGCTGAAGTTTAAAAAAGATTTGGAACTATTCCATTGTTCTCAGAATTCCGCTAATATTTAACAATGCTTTGGAACTCTTCCAAAGTTCTGGGAGTTCTGCTGAAGTTTAAAAATGCTTTAGAACTCTTCCATTGTTCTCGGAATTCTGCTGATGTTTAACAATGCTTTAGAACTCTTCCATTGTTCTCGGAATTCTGATGATGTTTAACAATGCTTTTGAACTCTTCCATTGTTCTCGGAATTCCACTGTAGTTTAAAAATGCATTGGAACTCTTCCATTGTTCTCGGAATTCCGCTGAAGTTTTACAATGCTTTGGAACTCTTCCATTGTTCTGGGAATTCGGCTGAAGTTTAAAAATGCTTTGGAACTCCCTCTAAGTTCTGGGAGTTCTGCTGAAGTTTAAAAATGCATTGGAACACTTCCATTCTTCTCAGAATTCCGCTAATGTTTAACAATGCTTGGGAACTCTTCCATTGTTCTCAGAATTCCGCTAATATTTAACAATGCTTTGGAACTCTTCCATTGTTCTCGGAATTCCGCTGATGTTTAATAATGCTTTTGGAACTCTTCCATTGTTCTCGGAATTCCGCTAATGTTTAACAATGCTTTGGAACTCATCCATTGTTCTTGGAATTCTGTTGATGTTTAATAATGCTTTTGGAACTCTTCCATTGTGCTCGGAATTCTGCTGAAGTTTAAAAATGCTTTAGAAATCTTCCCTTGCTCTCGGAATTCTGCTGAAGTTTAACAATGCTTTGGAACTCTTCCATAATTCTCAGAATTCTGCTGAAGTTTAAAAAAGCTGTGGTACTCTTCCATTGTTCTCAGAATTCCAATGAAGCTTAAAAATGCTTTGGAACTCTTCAATTTTTCTCAGAATTCCGCTAAAGTTTAAAAATGCTTTGGAACTCTTCCAATGTTCTGGGAATTAAGCTGAAGTTTAAAAATGCTTTGGAACTCTTCTTATGTTCTGGGAGTTCTGCTGAAGTTTAAAAATGCTTGGGAACTCTTCCATTGTTCTCGGAATTGCGCTGATGTTTAACAATGCTTTAGAACTCTTTCATTGTTACGGGAATTCCGCTGATGTTTAACAATGCTTTTGAACTCTTCCATTGTTCTCGGAATTCCGCTGAAGTTTTACAATGCTTTGGAACTCTTCCATTTTTCTCGTAATTATGCTGAAGTTTAAAAATGCTTTGTGACTCTTAAATTGTTCTCGGAATTCCGCTGATGTTTAACAATGCTTTGGAACTCTTCCATTGTTCTCGGAATTCCGCTGTAGTTTAAAAATGCTTTGAAACTCTTTCATTGTTCTCGGAATTCTGCTGAAGTTTAGCCATGCTTTGGAACTCTTCCATTGTTCACGGAATTCTGCTGAAGTTTAAAAAGCTTTGGAACTCTTCCATTGTTCTGGGAATTCTGCTGAAGTTTAAAATTGCTTTGGAACTCTTCCATTGTGCTCGGAATTCAGCTGATGTTTAATAATGCTTTTGGAACTCTTCCATTGTTCTCATAATTCCGCTGATGTTTATCAATGCTTTGGAACTCTTCCATTGTTCTCGGAATTCTGCTGAAGTTTAAAAATGCTTTAGAACTCTTCCATTGTTCACGGAAATCTGCTGAAGTTTAAAAAGCTTTGGAACTCTTCCATTGTTCTGGGAATTCTTCTGAAGTTTAAAAAGCTTTGGAACTCTTCCATTGTTCTCGGAATTCCGCTGATGTTTAACAATGCTTTGGAACTCTTCAATTGTTCTCTGAATTCCACTGTAGTTTCAAAATGCTTTGGTACCCTTCCATTGTTCTCGGAATTCCGCTGAAGTTTAACAATGCTTTGGAACTCTTCCATTGTTATCGGAATTCTGCTGAAGTTTAAAAATGCTTTGGAACTCTTCCATTGTTCTCGGAATTCTGCTGAAGTTTAAAAATGCTTTGGAACTTTTCCATTGTTCTCGGAATTCTGCTGAAGTTTAAAAAAGCTTTGGAACTCTTCCAATGTTTTCGGAATTCCGCTGATGTTTAATAATGCTTTTGGAACTCTTCCATTTTTCTCGGAATTCCGCTGATGTTTAACAATGCTTTGGAACTCTTCCATTGTTCTCGGAATTCTGGTGAAGTTTAAAAATGCTTTGGAACTCTTCCATTGTTCATGGAATTCTGCTGAAGTTTAAAAAGCTTTGGAACTCTTCCATTGTTCTGGGAATTCTGCTGAAGTTTAAAATTGCTTTGGAACTCTTCCATAGTCCTCGGAATTCCACTGATGTTCAATAATGCATTTGGAACTCTTCCATTGTTCTCATAATTCCGCTGATGTTTAACAATGCTTTGGGACTCTTCCATTGTTCTCGGAATTCCGCTGATGTTTAACAATGCTTTGGAACTCTTGCATTGTTCTCGGAATTCTGGTGAAGTTTAAAAATGCTTTGGAACTCTTCCATTGTTCACGGAATTCTGCTGAAGTTTAAAAAGCTTTGGAACTCTTCCATTGTTCTGGGAATTCTGCTGAAGTTTAAAATTGCTTTGGAACTCTTCCATTTGTCCTCGGAATTCCACTGATGTTTAATAATGCTTTTGGAACTCTTCCATTGTTCTCATAATTCCGCTGATGTTTAACAATGCTTTGGAACTCTTCCATTGTTCTCGGAATTCCGCTGATGTTTAACAATGCTTTGAAACTCTTCCATTGTTCTCGGAATTCTGGTGAAGTTTAAAAATGCTTTGGAACTCTTTCATTGTTCTCGGAATTCTGTTGATGTTTAGTAATGCTTTTGGAACTCTTCCATTGTTCTCGGATTTCCGCTGATGTTTAATAATGCTTTTTGAACTCTTCCATTGTTCTCGGAATTCCGCTGATGTTTAACAATGCTTTGGAACTCTTCCATTGTTTTCTGAATTCCACTGTAGTTTCAAAATGCTTTGGAACCCTTGAATTGTTCTCGGAATTCTGCTGAAGTTTAACAATGCTTTGGAACTCTTCCATTGTTATCGGAATTCTGCTGAAGTTTAAAAATGCTTTGGAACTCTTCCATTGTTCTCCGAATTCTGCTGAAGTTTAAAAATGCTTTGGAACTTTTCCATTGTTCTCGGAATTCTGCTGAAGTTTAAAAAAGCTTTGGAACTCTTCCAATGTTCTCGGAATTCCACTGATGTTTAATAATGCTTTTGGAACTCTTCCATTTTTCTCGGAATTCCGCTGATGTTTAACAATGCTTTGGAACTCTTCCAATGTTCTCGGAATTCCGCTGATGTTTAACAATCCTTTGGAACTCTTCCATTATTCTCAGAATTCTGCTGAAGTTTAAAAATGCTTTAGTACTCTTCCATTGTTCTCAGAATTCCAATGAAGCTTAAAAATGCTTTGGAAATCTTCAATTTTTCTCAGAATTACGCGAGAGTTTAAAAATGCTTTGGAACTCCTCCATTGTTCTTGGAATTCTGCTCAAGTTTAAAAATGCTTTGGAACTCTTCCATTGTTCTGGGAATTCGGCTGAAGTTTAAAATTGCTTTGGAGCTCTTCCTATGTTCTGGGAGTTCTGCTGAAGTTTAAAAATGCTTTGGAACTCTTCCATTGTTCTCGGAATTCTGCTGATGTTTAACTATGCTTTAGAACTCTTCCATTGTTCTCGGAATTCCGATGATGTTTACCAATGCTTTGGAACTCTTTCATTGTTCTCGGAATTCCGCTGTAGTTTAAAAATACATTGGAACTCTTCCATTGTTCTCGGAATTCCGCTGAAGTTTTAGAATGCTTTGGAACTCTTCCATTTTTCTCGGAATTCTGCTGAAGTTTAGCCATGTGTTGGAACTCTTCCATTGTTCTCGGAATTCCGCTGAAGTTTAAAAATGCTTTGGAACTCTTCCATTGTTCTCGGAACTCTGCTGAAGTTTAAAAAAGATTTGGAACTATTCCATTGTTCTCAGAATTCCGCTAATATTTAACAATGCTTTGGAACTCTTCCAAAGTTCTGGGAGTTCTGCTGAAGTTTAAAAATGCTTTAGAACTCTTCCATTGTTCTCGGAATTCTGCTGATGTTTAACAATGCTTTAGAACTCTTCCATTGTTCTCGGAATTCTGATGATGTTTAACAATGCTTTTGAACTCTTCCATTGTTCTCGGAATTCCACTGTAGTTTAAAAATGCATTGGAACTCTTCCATTGTTCTCGGAATTCCGCTGAAGTTTTACAATGCTTTGGAACTCTTCCATTGTTCTGGGAATTCGGCTGAAGTTTAAAAATGCTTTGGAACTCCCTCTAAGTTCTGGGAGTTCTGCTGAAGTTTAAAAATGCATTGGAACACTTCCATTCTTCTCAGAATTCCGCTAATGTTTAACAATGCTTGGGAACTCTTCCATTGTTCTCAGAATTCCACTAATATTTAACAATGCTTTGGAACTCTTCCATTGTTCTCGGAATTCCGCTGATGTTTAATAATGCTTTTGGAACTCTTCCATTGTTCTCGGAATTCCGCTAATGTTTAACAATGCTTTGGAACTCATCCATTGTTCTTGGAATTCTGTTGATGTTTAATAATGCTTTTGGAACTCTTCCATTGTGCTCGGAATTCTGCTGAAGTTTAAAAATGCTTTAGAAATCTTCCCTTGCTCTCGGAATTCTGCTGAAGTTTAACAATGCTTTGGAACTCTTCCATAATTCTCAGAATTCTGCTGAAGTTTAAAAAAGCTGTGGTACTCTTCCATTGTTCTCAGAATTCCAATGAAGCTTAAAAATGCTTTGGAACTCTTCAATTTTTCTCAGAATTCCGCTAAAGTTTAAAAATGCTTTGGAACTCTTCCAATGTTCTGGGAATTAAGCTGAAGTTTAAAAATGCTTTGGAACTCTTCTTATGTTCTGGGAGTTCTGCTGAAGTTTAAAAATGCTTGGGAACTCTTCCATTGTTCTCGGAATTGCGCTGATGTTTAACAATGCTTTAGAACTCTTTCATTGTTACGGGAATTCCGCTGATGTTTAACAATGCTTTTGAACTCTTCCATTGTTCTCGGAATTCCGCTGAAGTTTTACAATGCTTTGGAACTCTTCCATTTTTCTCGTAATTATGCTGAAGTTTAAAAATGCTTTGTGACTCTTAAATTGTTCTCGGAATTCCGCTGATGTTTAACAATGCTTTGGAACTCTTCCATTGTTCTCGGAATTCCGCTGTAGTTTAAAAATGCTTTGAAACTCTTTCATTGTTCTCGGAATTCTGCTGAAGTTTAGCCATGCTTTGGAACTCTTCCATTGTTCTCGGAATTCCGCTGAAGTTTAAAAATGCTTTGGAACCCCTCCTTTGTTCTCGGAATTCTGCTGAAGTTTAAAAATGCTTTGGAACTCTTCCATTGTTCTGGGAATTCGGCTGAAGTTTAAAAATGCAATGGAACGCTTCCTATGTTCTGGGAGTTCTGCTGAAGTTTCAAAATGCTTTTGAACTCTTCCATTGTTCTCGGAATTCCGCTGATGTTTAAAAATGCTTTAGAACTCTTCCATTGTTCTCGGAATTCCGCTGATGTTTAACAGTCCTTTGGAACTCTTCCATTATTCTCAGAATTCTGCTGAAGTTTAAAAATGCTTTGGTACTCTTCCATTGTTCTCAGAATTCCAATGAAGCTTAAAAATGCTTTGGAACTCTTCAATTTTTCTCAGAATTACGCGAAAGTTTAAAAATGCTTTGGAACTCCTCCATTGTTCTTGGAATTCTGCTCAAGTTTAAAAATGCTTTGGAACTCTTCCATTGTTCTGGGAATTCGGCTGAAGTTTAAAATTGCTTTGGAGCTCTTCCTATGTTCTGGGAGTTCTGCTGAAGTTTAAAAATGCTTTGGAACTCTTCCATTGTTCTCGGAATTCTGCTGATGTTTAACAATGCTTTAGAACTCTTCCATTGTTCTCGGAATTCCGATGATGTCTATCAATGCTTTGGAACTCTTCCATTGTTCAGGGAATTCCGCAGTAGTTTAAAAATGCATTGGAACTCTTCCATTGTTCTCGGAATTCCGCTGAAGTTTTACAATGCTTTGGAACTCTTCCAAAGTTCTGGGAGTTCTGCTGAAGTTTAAAAATGCTTTAGAACTCTTCCATTGTTCTCGGAATTCTGCTGATGTTTAACAATGCTTTGGAACTCTTCCAAAGTTCTGGGAGTTCTGCTGAAGTTTAAAAATGCTTTAGAACTCTTCCATTGTTCTCAGAATTCTGCTGATGTTTAACAATGCTTTAGAACTCTTCCATTGTTCTCGGAATTCTGATGATGTTTAACAATGCTTTTGAACTCTTCCATTGTTCTCGGAATTCCACTGTAGTTTAAAAATGCATTGGAACTCTTCCATTGTTCTCGGAATTCCGCTGAAGTTTTACAATGCTTTGGAACTCTTCCATTGTTCTGGGAATTCGGCTGAAGTTTAAAAATGCTTTGGAACTCCCTCTAAGTTCTGGGAGTTCTGCTGAAGTTTAAAAATGCATTGGAACACTTGCATTCTTCTCAGAATTCCGCTAATGTTTAACAATGCTTGGGAACTCTTCCATTGTTCTCAGAATTCCGCTAATATTTAACAATGCTTTGGAACTCTTCCATTGTTCTCGGAATTCCGCTGATGTTTAATAATGCTTTTGGAACTCTTCCATTGTTCTCGGAATTCCGCTAATGTTTAACAATGCTTTGGAACTCATCCATTGTTCTTGGAATTCTGTTGATGTTTAATACTGCTTTTGGAACTCTTCCATTGTGCTCGGAATTCTGCTGAAGTTTAAAAATGCTTTAGAAATCTTCCCTTGCTCTCGGAATTCTGCTGAAGTTTAACAATGCTTTGGAACTCTTCCATAATTCTCAGAATTCTGCTGAAGTTTAAAAAAGCTGTGGTACTCTTCCATTGTTCTCAGAATTCCAATGAAGCTTAAAAATGCTTTGGATCTCTTCAATTTTTCTCAGAATTCCGCTAAAGTTTAAAAATGCTTTGGAACTCTTCCAATGTTCTGGGAATTAAGCTGAAGTTTAAAAATGCTTTGGAACTCTTCCTATGTTCTGGGAGTTCTGCTGAAGTTTAAAAATGCTTGGGAACTCTTCCATTGTTCTCGGAATTGCGCTGATGTTTAACAATGCTTTAGAACTCTTTCATTGCTACGGGAATTCCGCTGATGTTTAACAATGCTTTTGAACTCTTCCATTTTTCTCGTAATTATGCTGAAGTTTAAAAATGCTTTGTGACTCTTAAATTGTTCTCGGAATTCCGCTGATGTTTAACAATGCTTTGGAACTCTTCCATTGTTCTCGGAATTCCGCTGTAGTTTAAAAATGCTTTGAAACTCTTTCATTGTTCTCGGAATTCTGCTGAAGTTTAGCCATGCTTTGGAACTCTTCCATTGTTCTGGGAATTCGGCTGAAGTTTAAAATTGCTTTGGAGCTCTTCCTATGTTCTGGGAGTTCTGCTGAAGTTTAAAAATGCTTTGAAACTCTTCCATTGTTCTCGGAATTCTGCTGAAGTTTAAAAATGCTTTAGAAATCTTCCCTTGCTCTCGGAATTCTGCTGAAGTTTAACAATGCTTTGGAACTCTTCCATAATTCTCAGAATTCTGCTGAAGTTTAAAAAAGCTGTGGTACTCTTCCATTGTTCTCAGAATTCCAATGAAGCTTAAAAATGCTTTGGAATACTTCAATTTTTCTCAGAACTCCGCTAAAGTTTAAAAATGCTTTGGAACTCTTCCAATGTTCTGGGAATTAAGCTGAAGTTTAAAAATGCTTTGGAACTCTTCCTATGTTCTGGGACTTCTGCTGAAGTTTAAAAATGCTTGGGAACTCTTCCATTGTTCTCGGAATTGCGCTGATGTTTAACAATGCTTTAGAACTCTTCCTTTGTTACCGGAATTCCGCTGATGTTTAACAATGCTTTTGAACTCTTCCATTGTTCTGGGAATTCGGCTGAAGTTTAAAAATGCAATGGAACTCTTCCTATGTTCTGGGAGTTCTGCTGAAGTTTAAAAATGCTTTTGAACTCTTCCATTGTTCTCGGAATTCCGCTGATGTTTAAAAATGCTTTAGAACTCTTCCATTGTTCTCGGAATTCCGCTGATGTTTAACAATCCTTTGGAACTCTTCCATTATTCTCAGAATTCTGCTGAAGTTTAAAAATGATTTGGTACTCTTCCATTGTTCTCAGAATTCCAATGAAGCTTAAAAATGCTTTGGAACTCTTCAATTTTTCTCAGAATTACGCGAAAGTTTAAAAATGCTTTGGAACTCCTCCATTGTTCTTGGAATTCTGCTCAAGTTTAAAAATGCTTTGGAACTCTTCCATTGTTCTGGGAATTCGGCTGAAGTTTAAAATTGCTTTGGAGCTCTTCCTATGTTCTGGGAGTTCTGCTGAAGTTTAAAAATGCTTTGGAACTCTTTCATTGTTCTCGGAATTCTGCTGATGTTTAACAATGCTTTAGAACTCTTCCATTGTTCTCGGAATTCCGATGATGTCTATCAATGCTTTGGAACTCTTCCATTGTTCTCGGAATTCCGCAGTAGTTTAAAAATGCATTGGAACTCTTCCATTGTTCTCGGAATTCCGCTGAAGTTTTACAATGCTTTGGAACTCTTCCATTTTTCTCGGAACTCTGCTGAAGTTTAAAAATGCTTTGGAACTCTTCCATTGTTCTCGGAATTCCGCTGATGTTTAACAATGCTTTGGAACTCTTACATTGTTCTCGGTATTCCGCTGAATTTAGCCATGCTTTGGAACTCTTCCATTGTTCTCAGAATTCCGCTGAAGTTTAAAAATGCTTTGGAACTCCTCCATTGTACTCGGAACTCTGCTGAAGTTTAAAAATGCTTTGAAACTCTTCCATTGTTCTCAGAATTCCGCTGATGTTTAACAATGCATTGGAACTCTTCCATTGTTCTCGGAATTCCGCTGTAGTTTAAAAATGCACTGGAACTTTTCCATTGTTCTCGGAATTCCGCTGAAGTTTTTCAATGCTTTGGAACTCTTCCATTTTTCTCGGAATTCTGCTGAAGTTTAAAAATGCTTTGAAACTCTTCCATTGTTCTCGGAATTCTGCTGAAGTTTAAAAATGCTTTGGAACTCTTCCATTGTTCTGGGAATTCGGCTGAAGTTTAAAAATGCAATGGAACTCTTCCTATGTTCTGGGAGTTCTGCTGAAGTTTAAAAATGCTTTTGAACTCTTCCATTGTTCTCGGAATTCTGTTGATGTTTAACAATGCTTTAGAACTCTTCCATTGTTCTCGGAATTCCGCTGATGTTTAAAAATGCTTTGGAACTCTTCCATTGTTCTCGGAATTCCACTGCAATTTAAAAATGCATTGGAACTCTTACATTGTTCTCGAAATTCCACTGTAGTTTAAAAATGCATTGGAACTCTTCCATTGTTCTCGGAATTCCGCTGAAGTTTTACAATGCTTTGGAACTCTTCCATTTTTCTCGGAATCCTGCTGAAGTTTAAAAATGCTTTGGAACTCTTCCATTGTTCTGGGAATTCGGCTGAAGTTTAAAAATGCTTTGGAACTCTTCTTAAGTTCTGGGAGTTCTGCTGAAGTTTAAAAATGCATTGGAACACTTCCATTGTTCTCGGAGTTCCGCTAATGTTTAAAAATGCTTTGGATCTCTTCCATTGTTCTCAGAATTCCGCTGTAGTTTAAAAATGCTTTGGAACTCTTTCATTGTTCTCAGAATTCCGCTGAAGTTTTAGAATGCTCTGGAACTCTTCCATTTTTCTCGGAATTCTGCTGAAGTTTAAAAATGCTTTGGAACTCTTCAATTGTTCTCGGAATTCCGCTAATGTTTAACAATGCTTTGAAGCTCTTCCATTGTTCTCAGAATTCCGCTAATATTTAACAATGCTTTGGAATTGTTCCATTGTTCTCGGAATTCCGCTGATGTTTAATAATGCTTTTGGAACTCTTCCATTGTTTTCGGAATTCTGTTTATGTTTAATAATGCTTTTGGAACTCTTCCATTGTGCTCGGAATTCTGCTGAAGTTTAAAAATGCTTTGGAACTCTTCCATTGTTCTCGGAATTCCGCTAATGTTAATTTCAAACCTATGGAACTCTTTCATTGTTCTCGGAATTCTGTTGATGTTTAATAATGCTTTTGGAACTCTTCCATTGCTCTCGAAATTCTGCAGAAGTTTAAAAGCACTTTAGAAATCTTCCCTTGTTCTCGGAATTCTGCTGAAGTTTAACAATGCTTTGGAACTCTTCCATAATTCTCAGAATTCTGCTGAAGTTTAAAAAAGCTGTGGTACTCTTCCATTGTTCTCAGAATTCCAATGAAGCTTAAAAATGCTTTGGAACTCTTCAATTTTTCTCAAAATTCCGCTAAAGTTTAAAATTGCTTTGGAACTCCTCCATTGTTCTCGTAATTCTGCTGAAGTTTAAAAATGCTTTGGAACTCTTCCAATGTTCTTGGAATTCAGCTGAAGTTTTAAAATGCTTTGGAACTCTTCCTATGTTCTGGGAGTTCTGCTGAAGTTTAAAAATGCTTGGGAACTTTTCCATTGTTCTCGGAATTCCGCTGATGTTTAACAATGCTTTAGAATGCTTCCATTGTTACCGGAATTCCACTGATGTTTAACAATGCTTTTGAACGCTTCCATTGTTCGCGGAATTCCGCTGTAGTTTAAAAATGCATTGGAACTCTTCCATTGTTCTCGGAATTCCGCTGTAGTTTTACAATGCTTTGGAACTCTTCCATTTTTCTCGGAATTATGCTGAAGTTTAAAAATGCTTTGGAACTCCTCCATTGTTCTCGGAATTCTGCTGAAGTTTAAAAATGCTTTGGAACTCTTCCATTGTTCTGGGAATTCGGCTGAAGTTTAAAAATGCTTTTGAACTCTTCCATTGTTCTCGGAATTCCGCTGATGTTTAACAATCCTTTGGAACTCTTCCATTATTCTCAGAATTCTGCTGAAGTTTAAAAATGATTTGGTACTCTTCCATTGTTCTCAGAATTCCAATGAAGCTTAAAAATGCTTTGGAACTCTTCAATTTTTCTCAGAATTACGCGAAAGTTTAAAAATGCTTTGGAACTCCTCCATTGTTCTTGGAATTCTGCTCAAGTTTAAAAATGCTTTGGAACTCTTCCATTGTTCTGGGAATTCGGCTGAAGTTTAAAATTGCTTTGGAGCTCTTCCTATGTTCTGGGAGTTCTGCTGAAGTTTAAAAATGCTTTGGAACTCTTTCATTGTTCTCGGAATTCTGCTGATGTTTAACAATGCTTTAGAACTCTTCCATTGTTCTCGGAATTCCGATGATGTCTATCAATGCTTTGGAACTCTTCCATTGTTCTCGGAATTCCGCAGTAGTTTAAAAATGCATTGGAACTCTTCCATTGTTCTCGGAATTCCGCTGAAGTTTTACAATGCTTTGGAACTCTTCCATTTTTCTCGGAACTCTGCTGAAGTTTAAAAATGCTTTGGAACTCTTCCATTGTTCTCGGAATTCCGCTGATGTTTAACAATGCTTTGGAACTCTTACATTGTTCTCGGTATTCCGCTGAATTTAGCCATGCTTTGGAACTCTTCCATTGTTCTCAGAATTCCGCTGAAGTTTAAAAATGCTTTGGAACTCCTCCATTGTACTCGGAACTCTGCTGAAGTTTAAAAATGCTTTGAAACTCTTCCATTGTTCTCAGAATTCCGCTGATGTTTAACAATGCATTGGAACTCTTCCATTGTTCTCGGAATTCCGCTGTAGTTTAAAAATGCACTGGAACTTTTCCATTGTTCTCGGAATTCCGCTGAAGTTTTTCAATGCTTTGGAACTCTTCCATTTTTCTCGGAATTCTGCTGAAGTTTAAAAATGCTTTGAAACTCTTCCATTGTTCTCGGAATTCTGCTGAAGTTTAAAAATGCTTTGGAACTCTTCCATTGTTCTGGGAATTCGGCTGAAGTTTAAAAATGCAATGGAACTCTTCCTATGTTCTGGGAGTTCTGCTGAAGTTTAAAAATGCTTTTGAACTCTTCCATTGTTCTCGGAATTCTGCTGATGTTTAACAATGCTTTAGAACTCTTCCATTGTTCTCGGAATTCCGCTGATGTTTAAAAATGCTTTGGAACTCTTCCATTGTTCTCGGAATTCCACTGCAATTTAAAAATGCATTGGAACTCTTACATTGTTCTCGAAATTCCACTGTAGTTTAAAAATGCATTGGAACTCTTCCATTGTTCTCGGAATTCCGCTGAAGTTTTACAATGCTTTGGAACTCTTCCATTTTTCTCGGAATCCTGCTGAAGTTTAAAAATGCTTTGGAACTCTTCCATTGTTCTGGGAATTCGGCTGAAGTTTAAAAATGCTTTGGAACTCTTCTTAAGTTCTGGGAGTTCTGCTGAAGTTTAAAAATGCATTGGAACACTTCCATTGTTCTCGGAGTTCCGCTAATGTTTAAAAATGCTTTGGATCTCTTCCATTGTTCTCAGAATTCCGCTGTAGTTTAAAAATGCTTTGGAACTCTTTCATTGTTCTCAGAATTCCGCTGAAGTTTTAGAATGCTCTGGAACTCTTCCATTTTTCTCGGAATTCTGCTGAAGTTTAAAAATGCTTTGGAACTCTTCAATTGTTCTCGGAATTCCGCTAATGTTTAACAATGCTTTGAAGCTCTTCCATTGTTCTCAGAATTCCGCTAATATTTAACAATGCTTTGGAATTGTTCCATTGTTCTCGGAATTCCGCTGATGTTTAATAATGCTTTTGGAACTCTTCCATTGTTTTCGGAATTCTGTTTATGTTTAATAATGCTTTTGGAACTCTTCCATTGTGCTCGGAATTCTGCTGAAGTTTAAAAATGCTTTGGAACTCTTCCATTGTTCTCGGAATTCCGCTAATGTTAATTTCAAACCTATGGAACTCTTTCATTGTTCTCGGAATTCTGTTGATGTTTAATAATGCTTTTGGAACTCTTCCATTGCTCTCGAAATTCTGCAGAAGTTTAAAAGCACTTTAGAAATCTTCCCTTGTTCTCGGAATTCTGCTGAAGTTTAACAATGCTTTGGAACTCTTCCATAATTCTCAGAATTCTGCTGAAGTTTAAAAAAGCTGTGGTACTCTTCCATTGTTCTCAGAATTCCAATGAAGCTTAAAAATGCTTTGGAACTCTTCAATTTTTCTCAAAATTCCGCTAAAGTTTAAAATTGCTTTGGAACTCCTCCATTGTTCTCGTAATTCTGCTGAAGTTTAAAAATGCTTTGGAACTCTTCCAATGTTCTTGGAATTCAGCTGAAGTTTTAAAATGCTTTGGAACTCTTCCTATGTTCTGGGAGTTCTGCTGAAGTTTAAAAATGCTTGGGAACTTTTCCATTGTTCTCGGAATTCCGCTGATGTTTAACAATGCTTTAGAATGCTTCCATTGTTACCGGAATTCCACTGATGTTTAACAATGCTTTTGAACGCTTCCATTGTTCGCGGAATTCCGCTGTAGTTTAAAAATGCATTGGAACTCTTCCATTGTTCTCGGAATTCCGCTGTAGTTTTACAATGCTTTGGAACTCTTCCATTTTTCTCGGAATTATGCTGAAGTTTAAAAATGCTTTGGAACTCCTCCATTGTTCTCGGAATTCTGCTGAAGTTTAAAAATGCTTTGGAACTCTTCCATTGTTCTGGGAATTCGGCTGAAGTTTAAAAATGCTTTTGAACTCTTCCATTGTTCTCGGAATTCCGCTGATGTTTAACAATCCTTTGGAACTCTTCCATTATTCTCAGAATTCTGCTGAAGTTTAAAAATGATTTGGTACTCTTCCATTGTTCTCAGAATTCCAATGAAGCTTAAAAATGCTTTGGAACTCTTCAATTTTTCTCAGAATTACGCGAAAGTTTAAAAATGCTTTGGAACTCCTCCATTGTTCTTGGAATTCTGCTCAAGTTTAAAAATGCTTTGGAACTCTTCCATTGTTCTGGGAATTCGGCTGAAGTTTAAAATTGCTTTGGAGCTCTTCCTATGTTCTGGGAGTTCTGCTGAAGTTTAAAAATGCTTTGGAACTCTTCCATTGTTCTCGGAATTCTGCTGATGTTTAACAATGCTTTAGAACTCTTCCATTGTTCTCGGAATTCCGATGATGTCTATCAATGCTTTGGAACTCTTCCATTGTTCTCGGAATTCCGCAGTAGTTTAAAAATGCATTGGAACTCTTCCATTGTTCTCGGAATTCCGCTGAAGTTTTACAATGCTTTGGAACTCTTTCATTTTTCTCGGAACTCTGCTGAAGTTTAAAAATGCTTTGGAACTCTTCCATTGTTCTCGGAATTCCGCTGATGTTTAACAATGCTTTGGAACTCTTACATTGTTCTCGGTATTCCGCTGAATTTAGCCATGCTTTGGAACTCTTCCATTGTTCTCAGAATTCCGCTGAAGTTTAAAAATGCTTTGGAACTCCTCCATTGTACTCGGAACTCTGCTGAAGTTTAAAAATGCTTTGAAACTCTTCCATTGTTCTCAGAATTCCGCTGATGTTTAACAATGCTTTGGAACTCTTCCATTGTTCTCGGAATTCCGCTGTAGTTTAAAAATGCACTGGAACTTTTCCATTGTTCTCGGAATTCCGCTGAAGTTTTTCAATGCTTTGGAACTCTTCCATTTTTCTCGGAATTCTGCTGAAGTTTAAAAATGCTTTGAAACTCTTCCATTGTTCTCGGAATTCTGCTGAAGTTTAAAAATGCTTTGGAACTCTTCCATTGTTCTGGGAATTCGGCTGAAGTTTAAATATGCAATGGAACTCTTCCTATGTTCTGGGAGTTCTGCTGAAGTTTAAAAATGCTTTAGAACTCTTCCATTGTTCTCGGAATTCCGCTGATGTTTAAAAATGCTTTGGAACTCTTCCATTGTTCTCGGAATTCCACTGCAATTTAAAAATGCATTGGAACTCTTACATTGTTCTCGAAATTCCACTGTAGTTTAAAAATGCATTGGAACTCTTCCATTGTTCTCGGAATTCCGCTGAAGTTTTACAATGCTTTGGAACTCTTCCATTTTTCTCGGAATCCTGCTGAAGTTTAAAAATGCTTTGGAACTCTTCCATTGTTCTGGGAATTCGGCTGAAGTTTAAAAATGCTTTGGAACTCTTCTTAAGTTCTGGGAGTTCTGCTGAAGTTTAAAAATGCATTGGAACACTTCCATTGTTCTCGGAGTTCCGCTAATGTTTAAAAATGCTTTGGATCTCTTCCATTGTTCTCAGAATTCCGCTGTAGTTTAAAAATGCTTTGGAACTCTTTCATTGTTCTCAGAATTCCGCTGAAGTTTTAGAATGCTCTGGAACTCTTCCATTTTTCTCGGAATTCTGCTGAAGTTTAAAAATGCTTTGGAACTCTTCAATTGTTCTCGGAATTCCGCTAATGTTTAACAATGCTTTGAAGCTCTTCCATTGTTCTCAGAATTCCGCTAATATTTAACAATGCTTTGGAATTGTTCCATTGTTCTCGGAATTCCGCTGATGTTTAATAATGCTTTTGGAACTCTTCCATTGTTTTCGGAATTCTGTTTATGTTTAATAATGCTTTTGGAACTCTTCCATTGTGCTCGGAATTCTGCTGAAGTTTAAAAATGCTTTGGAACTCTTCCATTGTTCTCGGAATTCCGCTAATGTTAATTTCAAACCTATGGAACTCTTTCATTGTTCTCGGAATTCTGTTGATGTTTAATAATGCTTTTGGAACTCTTCCATTGCTCTCGTAATTCTGCAGAAGTTTAAAAGCACTTTAGAAATCTTCCCTTGTTCTCGGAATTCTGCTGAAGTTTAACAATGCTTTGGAACTCTTCCATAATTCTCAGAATTCTGCTGAAGTTTAAAAAAGCTGTGGTACTCTTCCATTGTTCTCAGAATTCCAATGAAGCTTAAAAATGCTTTGGAACTCTTCAATTTTTCTCAAAATTCCGCTAAAGTTTAAAATTGCTTTGGAACTCCTCCATTGTTCTCGTAATTCTGCTGAAGTTTAAAAATGCTTTGGAACTCTTCCAATGTTCTTGGAATTCAGCTGAAGTTTTAAAATGCTTTGGAACTCTTCCTATGTTCTGGGAGTTCTGCTGAAGTTTAAAAATGCTTGGGAACTTTTCCATTGTTCTCGGAATTCCGCTGATGTTTAACAATGCTTTAGAATGCTTCCATTGTTACCGGAATTCCACTGATGTTTAACAATGCTTTTGAACGCTTCCATTGTTCGCGGAATTCCGCTGTAGTTTAAAAATGCATTGGAACTCTTCCATTGTTCTCGGAATTCCGCTGTAGTTTTACAATGCTTTGGAACTCTTCCATTTTTCTCGGAATTATGCTGAAGTTTAAAAATGCTTTGGAACTCCTCCATTGTTCTCGGAATTCTGCTGAAGTTTAAAAATGCTTTGGAACTCTTCCATTGTTCTGGGAATTCGGCTGAAGTTTAAAAATGCTTTTGAACTCTTCCATTGTTCTCGGAATTCCGCTGATGTTTAACAATCCTTTGGAACTCTTCCATTATTCTCAGAATTCTGCTGAAGTTTAAAAATGATTTGGTACTCTTCCATTGTTCTCAGAATTCCAATGAAGCTTAAAAATGCTTTGGAACTCTTCAATTTTTCTCAGAATTACGCGAAAGTTTAAAAATGCTTTGGAACTCCTCCATTGTTCTTGGAATTCTGCTCAAGTTTAAAAATGCTTTGGAACTCTTCCATTGTTCTGGGAATTCGGCTGAAGTTTAAAATTGCTTTGGAGCTCTTCCTATGTTCTGGGAGTTCTGCTGAAGTTTAAAAATGCTTTGGAACTCTTCCATTGTTCTCGGAATTCTGCTGATGTTTAACAATGCTTTAGAACTCTTCCATTGTTCTCGGAATTCCGATGATGTCTATCAATGCTTTGGAACTCTTCCATTGTTCTCGGAATTCCGCAGTAGTTTAAAAATGCATTGGAACTCTTCCATTGTTCTCGGAATTCCGCTGAAGTTTTACAATGCTTTGGAACTCTTTCATTTTTCTCGGAACTCTGCTGAAGTTTAAAAATGCTTTGGAACTCTTCCATTGTTCTCGGAATTCCGCTGATGTTTAACAATGCTTTGGAACTCTTACATTGTTCTCGGTATTCCGCTGAATTTAGCCATGCTTTGGAACTCTTCCATTGTTCTCAGAATTCCGCTGAAGTTTAAAAATGCTTTGGAACTCCTCCATTGTACTCGGAACTCTGCTGAAGTTTAAAAATGCTTTGAAACTCTTCCATTGTTCTCAGAATTCCGCTGATGTTTAACAATGCTTTGGAACTCTTCCATTGTTCTCGGAATTCCGCTGTAGTTTAAAAATGCACTGGAACTTTTCCATTGTTCTCGGAATTCCGCTGAAGTTTTTCAATGCTTTGGAACTCTTCCATTTTTCTCGGAATTCTGCTGAAGTTTAAAAATGCTTTGAAACTCTTCCATTGTTCTCGGAATTCTGCTGAAGTTTAAAAATGCTTTGGAACTCTTCCATTGTTCTGGGAATTCGGCTGAAGTTTAAATATGCAATGGAACTCTTCCTATGTTCTGGGAGTTCTGCTGAAGTTTAAAAATGCTTTTGAACTCTTCCATTGTTCTCAGAATTCTGCTGATGTTTAACAATGCTTTAGAACTCTTCCATTGTTCTCGGAATTCCACTGTAGTTTAAAAATGCATTGGAACTCTTCCATTGTTCTCGGAATTCCGCTGAAGTTTTACAATGCTTTGGAACTCTTCCATTTTTCTCGGAATCCTGCTGAAGTTTAAAAATGCTTTGGAACTCTTCCATTGTTCTGGGAATTCGGCTGAAGTTTAAAAATGCTTTGGAACTCTTCTTAAGTTCTGGGAGTTCTGCTGAAGTTTAAAAATGCATTGGAACACTTCCATTGTTCTCGGAGTTCCGCTACTGTTTAAAATTGCTTTGGATCTCTTCCATTGTTCTCAGAATTCCACTGTAGTTTAAAAATGCTTTGGAACTCTTTCATTGTTCTCAGAATTCCGCTGAAGTTTTAGAATGCTCTGGAACTCTTCCATTTTTCTCGGAATTCTGCTGAAGTTTAAAAATGCTTTGGAACTCTTCAATTGTTCTCGGAATTCCGCTAATGTTTAACAATGCTTTGAAGCTCTTCCATTGTTCTCAGAATTCCGCTAATATTTAACAATGCTTTGGAATTGTTCCATTGTTCTCGGAATTCCGCTGATGTTTAATAATGCTTTTGGAACTCTTCCATTGTTTTCGGAATTCTGTTTATGTTTAATAATGCTTTTGGAACTCTTCCATTGTGCTCGGAATTCTGCTGAAGTTTAAAAATGCTTTGGAACTCTTCCATTGTTCTCGGAATTCCGCTAATGTTTATCAAACCTATGGAACTCTTTCATTGTTCTCGGAATTCTGTTGATGTTTAATAATGCTTTTGGAACTCTTCCATTGCTCTCGTAATTCTGCAGAAGTTTAAAAGCACTTTAGAAATCTTCCCTTGTTCTCGGAATTCTGCTGAAGTTTAACAATGCTTTGGAACTCTTCCATAATTCTCAGAATTCTGCTGAAGTTTAAAAAAGCTGTGGTACTCTTCCATTGTTCTCAGAATTCCAATGAAGCTTAAAAATGCTTTGGAACTCTTCAATTTTTCTCAAAATTCCGCTAAAGTTTAAAAATGCTTTGGAACTCCTCCATTGTTCTCGTAATTCTGCTGAAGTTTAAAAATGCTTTGGAACTCTTCCAATGTTCTTGGAATTCAGCTGAAGTTTTAAAATGCTTTGGAACTCTTCCTATGTTCTGGGAGTTCTGCTGAAGTTTAAAAATGCTTGGGAACTTTTCCATTGTTCTCGGAATTCCGCTGATGTTTAACAATGCTTTAGAATGCTTCCATTGTTACCGGAATTCCACTGATGTTTAACAATGCTTTTGAACTCTTCCATTGTTCTCGGAATTCCGCTGTAGTTTAAAAATGCTTTGGAACTCTTCAATTTTTCTCAAAATTCCGCTGTAGTTTTACAATGCTTTGGAACTCTTCCATTTTTCTCGGAATTATGCTGAAGTTTAAAAATGCTTTGGAACTCCTCCATTGTTCTCGGAATTCTGCTGAAGTTTAAAAATGCTTTGGAACTCTTCCATTGTTCTGGGAATTCGGCTGAAGTTTAAAAATGCTTTTGAACTCTTCCATTGTTCTCGGAATTCCGCTGATGTTTAACAATGCTTTAGAACTCTTCCATCGTTCTCGGAATTCCGGTGATGTTTAACAATGCTTTGGAAGTCTTCCATTGTTCTCGGAATTCCACTGCAATTTAAAAATGCATTGGAACTCTTCCATTGTTCTCGGAATTCCGCTGAAGTTTTACAATGCTTTGGAACTCTTCCATTGTTCTGGGAATTCCGCTGAAGTTTTACAATGCTTTGGAAATCTTCCATTTTTCTCGGAATTCTGCTGAAGTTTAAAAATGCTTTGGAACTCTTCCATTGTTCTGGGAATTCGGCTGAAGTTTAAAAATGCTTTGGAACTCTTCTTAAGTTCTGGGAGTTCTGCTGAAGTTTAAAAATGCATTGGAACACTTCCATTGTTCTTGGAATTCCGCTAATGTTTAAAAATGCTTTGGAACTCTTCCATTGTTCTCAGAATTCCGCTGTAGTTTAAAAATGCTTTGGAACTCTTTCATTGTTCTCAGATTTCCGCTGAAGTTTTAGAATGCTTTGGAACTCTTCCATTGTTCTCAGAATTCCGCTAATATTTAACAATGCTTTGGAACTCTTCCATTGTTCTCGGAATTCCGCTAATGTTTATCAAACCTATGGAACTCTTTCATTGTTCTTGGAATTCTGTTGATGTTTAATAATGCTTTTTGAACTCTTCCATTGTTCTCGGAATTCTGCAGAAGTTTAAAAGCGCTTTAGAAATCTTCCCTTGTTCTCGGAATTCTGCTGAAGTTTAACAATGCTTTGGAACTCTTCCATAATTCTCAGAATTCTGCTGAAGTTTAAAAAAGCTGTGGTACTCTTCCATTCTTCTCAGAATTCCAATGAAGCTTAAAAATGCTTTGGAACTCTTCAATTTTTCTCAAAATTCCTCTAAAGTTTAAAAATGCTTTGGAACTCCTCCATTGTTCTCGTAATTCTGCTGAAGTTTAAAAATGCTTTGGAACTCTTCGATTGTTCTGGAATTTCGGCTGAAGTTTAAAAATGCAATTGAACTCTTCCTATGTTCTGGGAGTTCTGCTGAAGTTTAAAAATGCTTTTGAACTCTTCTTAAGTTCTGGGAGTTCTGCTGAAGTTTAAAAATGCATTGGAACACTTCCATTGTTCTCGGAGTTCCGCTAATGTTTAAAAATGCTTTGGATCTCTTCAATTTGTCTCAGAATTACGCGAAAGTTTAAAAATGCTTTGGAACTCCTCCATTGTTCTTGGAATTCTGCTCAAGTTTAAAAATGCTTTGGAACTCTTCCATTGTTCTGGGAATTCGGCTGAAGTTTAAAATTGCTTTGGAGCTCTTAGTATGTTTTGGGAGTACTGCTGAAATTTAAAAATGCTTTTGAACTCTTAAATTGTTCTCGGAATTCCGCTGATGTTTAACAATGCTTTGGAACTCTTCCATTGTTCTCGGAATTCCACTGCAGTTTAAAGATGCATTGGAACTCTTACATTGTTCTCGGAATTCCGCTGAAGTTTTACAATGCTTTGGAATTCTTCCATTTTTCTCGGAATTCTGCTGAAGTTTAAAAATGCTTTGGAACTCTTCCATTGTTCTGGGAATTCGGCTGAAGTTTAAAAATGCTTTGGAACTCTTCCATTATTCTCAGAATTCTGCTGAAGTTTAAAAATGCTTTGGTACTCTTCCATTGTTCTCAGAATTCCAATGAAGCTTAAAAATGCTTTTGGCATATTCAATTTTTCTCAGAATTACGCGAAAGTTTAAAAATGCTTTGGAACTCCTCCATTGTTCTCGTAATTCTGCTGAAGTTTAAAAATGCTTTGCAACTCTTCCATTGTTCTGGGAATTCGGCTGAAGTTTAAAAATGCTTTGGAGCTCTTCCTATGTTCTGGGAGTTCTGCTGAAGTTTAAAAGTGCTTTGGAACTCTTCCATTGTTCTCGAAATTCTGCTGATGTTTAACAATGCTTTAGAACTCTTTCATTGTTCTCGGTATTCCGCTGATGTTTAACAATGCTTTTCAAACTCTCCCATTGTTCTTGGAATTCCGCTAATGTTTATCAATGCTTTGGAACTCTTTCATTGTTCTCGGAATTCCGATGAAGTTTAGCCATGCTTTGGAAATCTTCCATTGTACTCGGAATTCCGCTGAAGTTTAAAAATGCTTTGCAACTCCTCCATTGTTCTCGGAATTCTGCTGAAGTTTAAAAATGCTTTGGAACTCTTCCATTGTTCTGGGAATTCGGCTGAAGTTTAAAAATGCTTTGGAACTCTTCTTAAGTTCTGGGAGTTCTGCTGAAGTTTAAAAATGCATTGGAACACTTCCATTGTTCTCGGAGTTCCGCTAATGTTTAAAAATGCTTTGGATCTCTTCAATTTTTCTCAGAATTACGCGAAAGTTTAAAAATGCTTTGGAACTCCTCCATTGTTCTTGGAATTCTGCTCAAGTTTAAAAATGCTTTGGAACTCTTCCATTGTTCTGGGAATTCGGCTGAAGTTTAAAATTGCTTTGGAGCTCTTCCTATGTTCTGGAAGTTCTGCTGAAGTTTAAAAATGCTTTGGAACTCTTCCATTGTTCTCGGAATTCTGCTGATGTTTAACAATGCTTTAGAACTCTTCCATTGTTCTCGGAATTCCGATGATGTCTATCAATGCTTTGGAACTCTTCCATTGTTCTCGGAATTCCGCAGTAGTTTAAAAATGCATTGGAACTCTTCCATTGTTCTCGGAATTATGCTGAAGTTTAAAAATGCTTTGTGACTCTTAAATTGTTCTCGGAATTCCGCTGATGTTTATCAATGCTTTGGAACTCTTCCATTGTTCTCGGAATTCCGCTGTAGTTTAAAAATGCTTTGGAACTCTTTCATTGTTCTCGGAATTCCGCTGAAGTTTAAAAATGCTTTGGAACTCCTCCTTTGTTCTTGGAATTCTGCTGAAGTTTAAAAATGCTTTGGAACTCTTCCATTGTTCTGGGAATTCGGCTGAAGTTTAAAAATGCTTTGGAACTCCTCCTTTGTTCTTGGAATTCTGCTGAAGTTTAAAAATGCTTTGGAACTCTTCCATTGTTCTGGGAATTCGGCTGAAGTTTAAAAATGCAATGGAACTCTTCCTATGTTCTGGGAGTTCTGCTGAAGTTTAAAAATGCTTTTGAACTCTTCCATTGTTCTCGGAATTCCGCTGATGTTTAAAAATGCTTTAGAACTCTTCCATTGTTCTCGGAATTCCGCTGATGTTTAACAATCCTTTGGAACTCTTCCATTATTCTCAGAATTCTGCTGAAGTTTAAAAATGCTTTAGTACTCTTCCATTGTTCTCAGAATTCCAATGAAGCTTAAAAATGCTTTGGAACTCTTCAATTTTTCTCAGAATTACGCGAAAGTTTAAAAATGCTTTGGAACTCCTCCATTGTTCTTGGAATTCTGCTCAAGTTTAAAAATGCTTCGGAACTCTTCCATTGTTCTGGGAATTCGGCTGAAGTTTAAAATTGCTTTGGAGCTCTTCCTATGTTCTGGGAGTTCTGCTGAAGTTTAAAAATGCTTTGGAACTCTTCCATTGTTCTCGGAATTCTGCTGAAGTTTAAAAATGCTTTAGAAATCTTCCCTTGCTCTCGGAATTCTGCTGAAGTTTAACAATGCTTTGGAACTCTTCCATAATTCTCAGAATTCTGCTGAAGTTTAAAAAAGCTGTGGTACTCTTCCATTGTTCTCAGAATTCCAATGAAGCTTAAAAATGCTTTGGAACTCTTCAATTTTTCTCAGAACTCCGCTAAAGTTTAAAAATGCTTTGGAACTCTTCCAATGTTCTGGGAATTAAGCTGAAGTTTAAAATTGCTTTGGAGCTCTTCCTATGTTCTGGGAGTTCTGCTGAAGTTTAAAAATGCTTTGGAACTCTTCCATTGTTCTCGGAATTCTGCTGATGTTTAACTATGCTTTAGAACTCTTCCATTGTTCTCGGAATTCCGATGATGTTTAACAATGCTTTGGAACTCTTTCATTGTTCTCGGAATTCCGCTGTAGTTTAAAAATACATTGGAACTCTTCCATTGTTCTCGGAATTCCGCTGAAGTTTTAGAATGCTTTGGAACTCTTCCATTTTTCTCGGAATTCTGCTGAAGTTTAGCCATGTGTTGGAACTCTTCCATTGTTCTCGGAATTCCGCTGAAGTTTAAAAATGCTTTGGAACTCTTCCATTGTTCTCGGAACTCTGCTGAAGTTTAAAAAAGATTTGGAACTATTCCATTGTTCTCAGAATTCCGCTAATATTTAACAATGCTTTGGAACTCTTCCAAAGTTCTGGGAGTTCTGCTGAAGTTTAAAAATGCTTTAGAACTCTTCCATTGTTCTCGGAATTCTGATGATGTTTAACAATGCTTTTGAACTCTTCCATTGTTCTCGGAATTCCACTGTAGTTTAAAAATGCATTGGAACTCTTCCATTGTTCTCGGAATTCCGCTGAAGTTTTACAATGCTTTGGAACTCTTAAATTTTTCTCGGAATTCTGCTGACGTTTAGCCATGTGTTGGAACTCTTCCATTGTTCTCGGAATTCCGCTGAAGTTTAAAAATGCTTTGGAACTCTTCCATTGTTCTCGGAACTCTGCTGAAGTTTAAAAAAGATTTGGAACTATTCCATTGTTCTCAGAATTCCGCTAATATTTAACAATGCTTTGGAACTCTTCCAAAGTTCTGGGAGTTCTGCTGAAGTTTAAAAATGCTTTAGAACTCTTCCATTGTTCTCGGAATTCTGCTGATGTTTAACAATGCTTTAGAACTCTTCCACTGTTCTCGGAATTCTGATGATGTTTAACAATGCTTTTGAACTCTTCCATTGTTCTCGGAATTCCACTGTAGTTTAAAAATGCATTGGAACTCTTCCATTGTTCTCGGAATTCCGCTGAAGTTTTACAATGCTTTGGAACTCTTCCATTGTTCTGGGAATTCGGCTGAAGTTTAAAAATGCTTTGGAACTCCCTCTAAGTTCTGGGAGTTCTGCTGAAGTTTAAAAATGCATTGGAACACTTCCATTCTTCTCAGAATTCCGCTAATGTTTAACAATGCTTGGGAACTCTTCCATTGTTCTCAGAATTCCGCTAATATTTAACAATGTTTTGGAACTCTTCCATTGTTCTCGGAATTCCGCTGATGTTTAATAATGCTTTTGGAACTCTTCCATTGTTCTCGGAATTCCGCTAATGTTTAACAATGCTTTGGAACTCATCCATTGTTCTTGGAATTCTGTTGATGTTTAATAATGCTTTTGGAACTCTTCCATTGTGCTCGGAATTCTGCTGAATTTTAAAAATGCTTTAGAAATCTTCCCTTGCTCTCGGAATTCTGCCTAAGTTTAACAATGCTTTGGAACTCTTCCATAATTCTCAGAATTCTGCTGAAGTTTAAAAAAGCTGTGGTACTCTTCCATTGTTCTCAGAATTCCAATGAAGCTTAAAAATGCTTTGGAACTCTTCAATTTTTCTCAGAATTCCGCTAAAGTTTAAAAATGCTTTGGAACTCTTCCAATGTTCTGGGAATTAAGCTGAAGTTTAAAAATGCTTTGGAACTCTTCCTATGTTCTGGGAGTTCTGCTGAAGTTTAAAAATGCTTGGGAACTCTTCCATTGTTCTCGGAATTGCGCTGATGTTTAACAATGCTTTAGAACTCTTTCATTGTTACGGGAATTCCGCTGATGTTTAACAATGCTTTTGAACTCTTCCATTGTTCTCGGAATTCCGCTGAAGTTTTACAATGCTTTGGAACTCTTCCATTTTTCTCGTAATTATGCTGAAGTTTAAAAATGCTTTGTGACTCTTAAATTGTTCTCGGAATTCCGCTGATGTTTAACAATGCTTTGGAACTCTTCCATTGTTCTCGGAATTCCGCTGTAGTTTAAAAATGCTTTGAAACTCTTTCATTGTTCTCGGAATTCTGCTGAAGTTTAGCCATGCTTTGGAACTCTTCCATTGTTCTCGGAATTCCGCTGAAGTTTAAAAATGCTTTGGAACTCCTCCTTTGTTCTCGGAATTCTTCTGAAGTTTAAAAATGCTTTGGAACTCTTCCATTGTTCTGGGAATTCGGCTGAAGTTTAAAAATGCAATGGAACTCTTCCTATGTTCTGGGAGTTCTGCTGAAGTTTAAAAATGCTTTTGAACTCTTCCATTGTTCTCGGAATTCCGCTGATGTTTAAAAATGCTTTAGAACTCTTCCATTGTTCTCGGAATTCCGCTGATGTTTAACAATCCTTTGGAACTCTTCCATTATTCTCAGAATTCTGCTGAAGTTTAAAAATGCTTTGGTACTATTCCATTGTTCTCAGAATTCCAATGAAGCTTAAAAATGCTTTGGAACTCTTCAATTTTTCTCAGAATTACGCGAAAGTTCAAAAATGCTTTGGAACTCCTCCATTGTTCTTGGAATTCTGCTCAAGTTTAAAAATGCTTTGGAACTCTTCCATTGTTCTGGGAATTCGGCTGAAGTTTAAAATTGCTTTGGAGCTCTTCCTATGTTCTGGGAGTTCTGCTGAAGTTTAAAAATGCTTTGGAACTCTTCCATTGTTCTCGGAATTCTGCTGATGTTTAACAATGCTTTAGAACTCTTCCATTGTTCTCGGAATTCCGATGATGTCTATCAATGCTTTGGAACTCTTCCATTGTTCTCGGAATTCCGCAGTAGTTTAAAAATGCATTGGAACTCTTCCATTGTTCTCGGAATTCCGCTGAAGTTTTACAATGCTTTGGAACTCTTCCATTTTTCTCGGAACTCTGCTGAAGTTTAAAAATGCTTTGGAACTCTTCCATTGTTCTCGGAATTCCGCTGATGTTTAACAATGCTTTGGAACTCTTACATTGTTCTCGGTATTCCACTGAATTTAGCCATGCTTTGGAACTCTTCCATTGTTCTCAGAATTTCGCTGAAGTTTAAAAATGCTTTGGAACTCCTCCATTGTACTCGGAACTCTGCTGAAGTTTAAAAATGCTTTGAAACTCTTCCATTGTTCTCAGAATTCCGCTGATGTTTAACAATGCTTTGGAACTCTTCCATTGTTCTCGGAATTCCGCTGTAGTTTAAAAATGCACTGGAACTTTTCCATTGTTCTCGGAATTCCGCTGAAGTTTTTCAATGCTTTGGAACTCTTCCATTTTTCTCGGAATTCTGCTGAAGTTTAAAAATGCTTTGAAACTCTTCCATTGTTCTCGGAATTCTGCTGAAGTTTAAAAATGCTTTGGAACTCTTCCATTGTTCTGGGAATTCGGCTGAAGTTTAAAAATGCAATGGAACTCTTCCTATGTTCTGGGAGTTCTGCTGAAGTTTAAAAATGCTTTTGAACTCTTCCATTGTTCTCGGAATTCTGCTGATGTTTAACAATGCTTTAGAACTCTTCCATTGTTCTCGGAATTCCGCTGATGTTTAAAAATTCTTTGGAACTCTTCCATTGTTCTCGGAATTCCACTGCAATTTAAAAATGCATTGGAACTCTTACATTGTTCTCGAAATTCCACTGTAGTTTAAAAATGCATTGGAACTCTTCCATTGTTCTCAGAATTCCGCTGAAGTTTTACAATGCTTTGGAACTCTTCCATTTTTCTCGGAATCCTGCTGAAGTTTAAAAATGCTTTGGAACTCTTCCATTGTTCTGGGAATTCGGCTGAAGTTTAAAAATGCTTTGGAACTCTTTTTAAGTTCTGGGAGTTCTGCTGAAGTTTAAAAATGCATTGGAACACTTCCATTGTTCTCGGAGTTCCGCTAATGTTTAAAAATGCTTTGGATCTCTTCCATTGTTCTCAGAATTCCGCTGTAGTTTAAAAATGCTTTGGAACTCTTTCATTGTTCTCAGAATTCCGCTGAAGTTTTAGAATGCTCTGGAACTCTTCCATTTTTCTCGGAATTCTGCTGAAGTTTAAAAATGCTTTGGAACTCTTCAATTGTTCTCGGAATTCCGCTAATGTTTAACAATGCTTTGAAGCTCTTCCATTGTTCTCAGAATTCCGCTAATATTTAACAATGCTTTGGAATTGTTCCATTGTTCTCGGAATTCCGCTGATGTTTAATAATGCTTTTGGAACTCTTCCATTGTTTTCGGAATTCTGTTTATGTTTAATAATGCTTTTGGAACTCTTCCATTGTGCTCGGAATTCTGCTGAAGTTTAAAAATGCTTTGGAACTCTTCCATTGTTCTCGGAATTCCGCTAATGTTTTTCAAACCTATGGAACTCTTTCATTGTTCTCGGAATTCTGTTGATGTTTAATAATGCTTTTGGAACTCTTCCATTGCTCTCGTAATTCTGCAGAAGTTTAAAAGCACTTTAGAAATCTTCCCTTGTTCTCGGAATTCTGCTGAAGTTTAACAATGCTTTGGAACTCTTCCATAATTCTCAGAATTCTGCTGAAGTTTAAAAAAGCTGTGGTACTCTTCCATTGTTCTCAGAATTCCAATGAAGCTTAAAAATGCTTTGGAACTCTTCAATTTTTCTCAAAATTCCGCTAAAGTTTATAAATGCTTTGGAACTCCTCCATTGTTCTCGTAATTCTGCTGAAGTTTAAAAATGCTTTGGAACTCTTCCAATGTTCTTGGAATTCAGCTGAAGTTTTAAAATGCTTTGGAACTCTTCCTATGTTCTGGGAGTTCTGCTGAAGTTTAAAAATGCTTGGGAACTTTTCCATTGTTCTCGGAATTCCGCTGATGTTTAACAATGCTTTAGAACGCTTCCATTGTTACCGGAATTCCACTGATGTTTAACAATGCTTTTGAACTCTTCCATTGTTCTCGGAATTCCGCTGTAGTTTAAAAATGCATTGGAACTCTTCCATTGTTCTCGGAATTCCGCTGTAGTTTAAAAATGCATTGGAACTCTTCCATTGTTCTCGGAATTCCGTTGAAGTTTTACAATGCTTTGGAACTCTTCCATTTTTCTCGGAATTATGCTGAAGTTTAAAAATGCTTTGGAACTCCTCCATTGTTCTCGGAATTCTGCTGAAGTTTAAAAATGCTTTGGAACTCTTCCATTGTTCTGGGAATTCGGCTGAAGTTTAAAAATGCTTTTGAACTCTTCCATTGTTCTCGGAATTCCGCTGATGTTTAACAATGCTTTAGAACTCTTCCATCGTTCTCGGAATTCCGGTGATGTTTAACAATGCTTTGGAACTCTTCCATTGTTCTCGGAATTCCACTGCAATTTAAAAATGCATTGGAACTCTTCCATTGTTCTCGGAATTCCGCTGAAGTTTTACAATGCTTTGGAACTCTTCCATTGTTCTGGGAATTCCGCTGAAGTTTTACAATGCTTTGGAACTCTTCCATTTTTCTCGGAATTCTGCTGAAGTTTAAAAATGCTTTGGAACTCTTCCATTGTTCTGGGAATTCGGCTGAAGTTTAAAAATGCTTTGGAACTCTTCTTAAGTTCTGGGAGTTCTGCTGAAGTTTAAAAATGCATTGGAACACTTCCATTGTTCTTGGAATTCCGCTAATGTTTAAAAATGCTTTGGAACTCTTCCATTGTTCTCAGAATTCCGCTGTAGTTTAAAAATGCTTTGGAACTCTTTCATTGTTCTCAGAATTCCGCTGAAGTTTTAGAATGCTTTGGAACTCTTCCATTGTTCTCAGAATTCCGCTAATATTTAACAATGCTTTGGAACTCTTCCATTGTTCTCGGAATTCCGCTAATGTTTATCAAACCTATGGAACTCTTTCATTGTTCTCGGAATTCTGTTGATGTTTAATAATGCTTTTGGAACTCTTCCATTGTTCTCAGAATTCTGCTGAAGTTTAAAAATGCTTTGGAACTCTTCCATTCTTCTCGGTATTCTGCTGATGTTTATCAAACCTATGGAACTCTTCCATTGTTCTCGGAATTCTGTTGATGTTTAATAATGCTTTTGGAACTCTTCCATTGTTCTCGGAATTCTGCAGAAGTTTAAAAGCGCTTTAGAAATCTTCCCTTGTTCTCGGAATTCTGCTGAAGTTTAACAATGCTTTGGAACTCTTCCATAATTCTCAGAATTCTGTTGAAGTTTAAAAAAGCTGTGGTACTCTTCCATTCTTCTCAGAATTCCAATGAAGCTTAAAAATGCTTTGGAACTCTTCAATTTTTCTCAAAATTCCTCTAAAGTTTAAAAATGCTTTGGAACTCCTCCATTGTTCTCGTAATTCTGCTGAAGTTTAAAAATGCTTTGGAACTCTTCGATTGTTCTGGGATTTCGGCTGAAGTTTAAAAATGCAATTGAACTCTTCCTATGTTCTGGGAGTTCTGCTGAAGTTTAAAAATGCTTTTGAACTCTTCTTAAGTTCTGGGAGTTCTGCTGAAGTTTAAAAATGCATTGGAACACTTCCATTGTTCTCGGAGTTCCGCTAATGTTTAAAAATGCTTTGGATCTCTTCAATTTTTCTCAGAATTACGCGAAAGTTTAAAAATGCTTTGGAACTCCTCCATTGTTCTTGGAATTCTGCTCAAGTTTAAAAATGCTTTGGAACTCTTCCATTGTTCTGGGAATTCGGCTGAAGTTTAAAATTGCTTTGGAGCTCTTAGTATGTTTTGGGAGTACTGCTGAAGTTTAAAAATGCTTTGGTACTCTTCCATTGTTCTCAGAATTCCAATGAAGCTTAAAAATGCTTTTGGCATATTCAATTTTTCTCAGAATTACGCGAAAGTTTAAAAATGCTTTGGAACTCCTCCATTGTTCTCGTAATTCTGCTGAAGTTTAAAAATGCTTTGCAACTCTTCCATTGTTCTGGGAATTCGGCTGAAGTTTAAAAATGCTTTGGAGCTCTTCCTATGTTCTGGGAGTTCTGCTGAAGTTTAAAAGTGCTTTGGAACTCTTCCATTGTTCTCGAAATTCTGCTGATGTTTAACAATGCTTTAGAACTCTTTCATTGTTCTCGGTATTCCGCTGATGTTTAACAATGCTTTTCAAACTCTCCCATTGTTCTTGGAATTCCGCTAATGTTTATCAATGCTTTGGAACTCTTTCATTGTTCTCGGAATTCCGATGAAGTTTAGCCATGCTTTGGAAATCTTCCATTGTACTCGGAATTCCGCTGAAGTTTAAAAATGCTTTGCAACTCCTCCATTGTTCTCGGAATTCTGCTGAAGTTTAAAAATGCTTTGGAACTCTTCCATTGTTCTCGTAATTCTGCTGAAGTTTAAAAATGCTTTGGAACTCTTCGATTGTTCTGGGATTTCGGCTGAAGTTTAAAAATGCAATTGAACTCTTCCTATGTTCTGGGAGTTCTGCTGAAGTTTAAAAATGCTTTTGAACTCTTCTTAAGTTCTGGGAGTTCTGCTGAAGTTTAAAAATGCATTGGAACACTTCCATTGTTCTCGGAGTTCCGCTAATGTTTAAAAATGCTTTGGATCTCTTCAATTTTTCTCAGAATTACGCGAAAGTTTAAAAATGCTTTGGAACTCCTCCATTGTTCTTGGAATTCTGCTCAAGTTTAAAAATGCTTTGGAACTCTTCCATTGTTCTGGGAATTCGGCTGAAGTTTAAAATTGCTTTGGAGCTCTTAGTATGTTTTGGGAGTACTGCTGAAGTTTAAAAATGCTTTGGTACTCTTCCATTGTTCTCAGAATTCCAATGAAGCTTAAAAATGCTTTTGGCATATTCAATTTTTCTCAGAATTACGCGAAAGTTTAAAAATGCTTTGGAACTCCTCCATTGTTCTCGTAATTCTGCTGAAGTTTAAAAATGCTTTGCAACTCTTCCATTGTTCTGGGAATTCGGCTGAAGTTTAAAAATGCTTTGGAGCTCTTCCTATGTTCTGGGAGTTCTGCTGAAGTTTAAAAGTGCTTTGGAACTCTTCCATTGTTCTCGAAATTCTGCTGATGTTTAACAATGCTTTAGAACTCTTTCATTGTTCTCGGTATTCCGCTGATGTTTAACAATGCTTTTCAAACTCTCCCATTGTTCTTGGAATTCCGCTAATGTTTATCAATGCTTTGGAACTCTTTCATTGTTCTCGGAATTCCGATGAAGTTTAGCCATGCTTTGGAAATCTTCCATTGTACTCGGAATTCCGCTGAAGTTTAAAAATGCTTTGCAACTCCTCCATTGTTCTCGGAATTCTGCTGAAGTTTAAAAATGCTTTGGAACTCTTCCATTGTTCTGGGAATTCGGCTGAAGTTTAAAAATGCTTTGGAACTCTTCTTAAGTTCTGGGAGTTCTGCTGAAGTTTAAAAATGCATTGGAACACTTCCATTGTTCTCGGAGTTCCGCTAATGTTTAAAAATGCTTTGGATCTCTTCAATTTTTCTCAGAATTACGCGAAAGTTTAAAAATGCTTTGGAACTCCTCCATTGTTCTTGGAATTCTGCTCAAGTTTAAAAATGCTTTGGAACTCTTCCATTGTTCTGGGAATTCGGCTGAAGTTTAAAATTGCTTTGGAGCTCTTCCTATGTTCTGGAAGTTCTGCTGAAGTTTAAAAATGCTTTGGAACTCTTCCATTGTTCTCGGAATTCTGCTGATGTTTAACAATGCTTTAGAACTCTTCCATTGTTCTCGGAATTCCGATGATGTCTATCAATGCTTTGGAACTCTTCCATTGTTCTCGGAATTCCGCAGTAGTTTAAAAATGCATTGGAACTCTTCCATTGTTCTCGGAATTATGCTGAAGTTTAAAAATGCTTTGTGACTCTTAAATTGTTCTCGGAATTCCGCTGATGTTTATCAATGCTTTGGAACTCTTCCATTGTTCTCGGAATTCCGCTGTAGTTTAAAAATGCTTTGGAACTCTTTCATTGTTCTCGGAATTCCGCTGAAGTTTAAAAATGCTTTGGAACTCCTCCTTTGTTCTTGGAATTCTGCTGAAGTTTAAAAATGCTTTGGAACTCTTCCATTGTTCTGGGAATTCGGCTGAAGTTTAAAAATGCTTTGGAACTCCTCCTTTGTTCTTGGAATTCTGCTGAAGTTTAAAAATGCTTTGGAACTCTTCCATTGTTCTGGGAATTCGGCTGAAGTTTAAAAATGCAATGGAACTCTTCCTATGTTCTGGGAGTTCTGCTGAAGTTTAAAAATGCTTTTGAACTCTTCCATTGTTCTCGGAATTCCGCTGATGTTTAAAAATGCTTTAGAACTCTTCCATTGTTCTCGGAATTCCGCTGATGTTTAACAATCCTTTGGAACTCTTCCATTATTCTCAGAATTCTGCTGAAGTTTAAAAATGCTTTAGTACTCTTCCATTGTTCTCAGAATTCCAATGAAGCTTAAAAATGCTTTGGAACTCTTCAATTTTTCTCAGAATTACGCGAAAGTTTAAAAATGCTTTGGAACTCCTCCATTGTTCTTGGAATTCTGCTCAAGTTTAAAAATGCTTCGGAACTCTTCCATTGTTCTGGGAATTCGGCTGAAGTTTAAAATTGCTTTGGAGCTCTTCCTATGTTCTGGGAGTTCTGCTGAAGTTTAAAAATGCTTTGGAACTCTTCCATTGTTCTCGGAATTCTGCTGAAGTTTAAAAATGCTTTAGAAATCTTCCCTTGCTCTCGGAATTCTGCTGAAGTTTAACAATGCTTTGGAACTCTTCCATAATTCTCAGAATTCTGCTGAAGTTTAAAAAAGCTGTGGTACTCTTCCATTGTTCTCAGAATTCCAATGAAGCTTAAAAATGCTTTGGAACTCTTCAATTTTTCTCAGAACTCCGCTAAAGTTTAAAAATGCTTTGGAACTCTTCCAATGTTCTGGGAATTAAGCTGAAGTTTAAAATTGCTTTGGAGCTCTTCCTATGTTCTGGGAGTTCTGCTGAAGTTTAAAAATGCTTTGGAACTCTTCCATTGTTCTCGGAATTCTGCTGATGTTTAACTATGCTTTAGAACTCTTCCATTGTTCTCGGAATTCCGATGATGTTTAACAATGCTTTGGAACTCTTTCATTGTTCTCGGAATTCCGCTGTAGTTTAAAAATACATTGGAACTCTTCCATTGTTCTCGGAATTCCGCTGAAGTTTTAGAATGCTTTGGAACTCTTCCATTTTTCTCGGAATTCTGCTGAAGTTTAGCCATGTGTTGGAACTCTTCCATTGTTCTCGGAATTCCGCTGAAGTTTAAAAATGCTTTGGAACTCTTCCATTGTTCTCGGAACTCTGCTGAAGTTTAAAAAAGATTTGGAACTATTCCATTGTTCTCAGAATTCCGCTAATATTTAACAATGCTTTGGAACTCTTCCAAAGTTCTGGGAGTTCTGCTGAAGTTTAAAAATGCTTTAGAACTCTTCCATTGTTCTCGGAATTCTGATGATGTTTAACAATGCTTTTGAACTCTTCCATTGTTCTCGGAATTCCACTGTAGTTTAAAAATGCATTGGAACTCTTCCATTGTTCTCGGAATTCCGCTGAAGTTTTACAATGCTTTGGAACTCTTAAATTTTTCTCGGAATTCTGCTGACGTTTAGCCATGTGTTGGAACTCTTCCATTGTTCTCGGAATTCCGCTGAAGTTTAAAAATGCTTTGGAACTCTTCCATTGTTCTCGGAACTCTGCTGAAGTTTAAAAAAGATTTGGAACTATTCCATTGTTCTCAGAATTCCGCTAATATTTAACAATGCTTTGGAACTCTTCCAAAGTTCTGGGAGTTCTGCTGAAGTTTAAAAATGCTTTAGAACTCTTCCATTGTTCTCGGAATTCTGCTGATGTTTAACAATGCTTTAGAACTCTTCCACTGTTCTCGGAATTCTGATGATGTTTAACAATGCTTTTGAACTCTTCCATTGTTCTCGGAATTCCACTGTAGTTTAAAAATGCATTGGAACTCTTCCATTGTTCTCGGAATTCCGCTGAAGTTTTACAATGCTTTGGAACTCTTCCATTGTTCTGGGAATTCGGCTGAAGTTTAAAAATGCTTTGGAACTCCCTCTAAGTTCTGGGAGTTCTGCTGAAGTTTAAAAATGCATTGGAACACTTCCATTCTTCTCAGAATTCCGCTAATGTTTAACAATGCTTGGGAACTCTTCCATTGTTCTCAGAATTCCGCTAATATTTAACAATGTTTTGGAACTCTTCCATTGTTCTCGGAATTCCGCTGATGTTTAATAATGCTTTTGGAACTCTTCCATTGTTCTCGGAATTCCGCTAATGTTTAACAATGCTTTGGAACTCATCCATTGTTCTTGGAATTCTGTTGATGTTTAATAATGCTTTTGGAACTCTTCCATTGTGCTCGGAATTCTGCTGAATTTTAAAAATGCTTTAGAAATCTTCCCTTGCTCTCGGAATTCTGCCTAAGTTTAACAATGCTTTGGAACTCTTCCATAATTCTCAGAATTCTGCTGAAGTTTAAAAAAGCTGTGGTACTCTTCCATTGTTCTCAGAATTCCAATGAAGCTTAAAAATGCTTTGGAACTCTTCAATTTTTCTCAGAATTCCGCTAAAGTTTAAAAATGCTTTGGAACTCTTCCAATGTTCTGGGAATTAAGCTGAAGTTTAAAAATGCTTTGGAACTCTTCCTATGTTCTGGGAGTTCTGCTGAAGTTTAAAAATGCTTGGGAACTCTTCCATTGTTCTCGGAATTGCGCTGATGTTTAACAATGCTTTAGAACTCTTTCATTGTTACGGGAATTCCGCTGATGTTTAACAATGCTTTTGAACTCTTCCATTGTTCTCGGAATTCCGCTGAAGTTTTACAATGCTTTGGAACTCTTCCATTTTTCTCGTAATTATGCTGAAGTTTAAAAATGCTTTGTGACTCTTAAATTGTTCTCGGAATTCCGCTGATGTTTAACAATGCTTTGGAACTCTTCCATTGTTCTCGGAATTCCGCTGTAGTTTAAAAATGCTTTGAAACTCTTTCATTGTTCTCGGAATTCTGCTGAAGTTTAGCCATGCTTTGGAACTCTTCCATTGTTCTCGGAATTCCGCTGAAGTTTAAAAATGCTTTGGAACTCCTCCTTTGTTCTCGGAATTCTTCTGAAGTTTAAAAATGCTTTGGAACTCTTCCATTGTTCTGGGAATTCGGCTGAAGTTTAAAAATGCAATGGAACTCTTCCTATGTTCTGGGAGTTCTGCTGAAGTTTAAAAATGCTTTTGAACTCTTCCATTGTTCTCGGAATTCCGCTGATGTTTAAAAATGCTTTAGAACTCTTCCATTGTTCTCGGAATTCCGCTGATGTTTAACAATCCTTTGGAACTCTTCCATTATTCTCAGAATTCTGCTGAAGTTTAAAAATGCTTTGGTACTATTCCATTGTTCTCAGAATTCCAATGAAGCTTAAAAATGCTTTGGAACTCTTCAATTTTTCTCAGAATTACGCGAAAGTTCAAAAATGCTTTGGAACTCCTCCATTGTTCTTGGAATTCTGCTCAAGTTTAAAAATGCTTTGGAACTCTTCCATTGTTCTGGGAATTCGGCTGAAGTTTAAAATTGCTTTGGAGCTCTTCCTATGTTCTGGGAGTTCTGCTGAAGTTTAAAAATGCTTTGGAACTCTTCCATTGTTCTCGGAATTCTGCTGATGTTTAACAATGCTTTAGAACTCTTCCATTGTTCTCGGAATTCCGATGATGTCTATCAATGCTTTGGAACTCTTCCATTGTTCTCGGAATTCCGCAGTAGTTTAAAAATGCATTGGAACTCTTCCATTGTTCTCGGAATTCCGCTGAAGTTTTACAATGCTTTGGAACTCTTCCATTTTTCTCGGAACTCTGCTGAAGTTTAAAAATGCTTTGGAACTCTTCCATTGTTCTCGGAATTCCGCTGATGTTTAACAATGCTTTGGAACTCTTACATTGTTCTCGGTATTCCACTGAATTTAGCCATGCTTTGGAACTCTTCCATTGTTCTCAGAATTTCGCTGAAGTTTAAAAATGCTTTGGAACTCCTCCATTGTACTCGGAACTCTGCTGAAGTTTAAAAATGCTTTGAAACTCTTCCATTGTTCTCAGAATTCCGCTGATGTTTAACAATGCTTTGGAACTCTTCCATTGTTCTCGGAATTCCGCTGTAGTTTAAAAATGCACTGGAACTTTTCCATTGTTCTCGGAATTCCGCTGAAGTTTTTCAATGCTTTGGAACTCTTCCATTTTTCTCGGAATTCTGCTGAAGTTTAAAAATGCTTTGAAACTCTTCCATTGTTCTCGGAATTCTGCTGAAGTTTAAAAATGCTTTGGAACTCTTCCATTGTTCTGGGAATTCGGCTGAAGTTTAAAAATGCAATGGAACTCTTCCTATGTTCTGGGAGTTCTGCTGAAGTTTAAAAATGCTTTTGAACTCTTCCATTGTTCTCGGAATTCTGCTGATGTTTAACAATGCTTTAGAACTCTTCCATTGTTCTCGGAATTCCGCTGATGTTTAAAAATTCTTTGGAACTCTTCCATTGTTCTCGGAATTCCACTGCAATTTAAAAATGCATTGGAACTCTTACATTGTTCTCGAAATTCCACTGTAGTTTAAAAATGCATTGGAACTCTTCCATTGTTCTCAGAATTCCGCTGAAGTTTTACAATGCTTTGGAACTCTTCCATTTTTCTCGGAATCCTGCTGAAGTTTAAAAATGCTTTGGAACTCTTCCATTGTTCTGGGAATTCGGCTGAAGTTTAAAAATGCTTTGGAACTCTTTTTAAGTTCTGGGAGTTCTGCTGAAGTTTAAAAATGCATTGGAACACTTCCATTGTTCTCGGAGTTCCGCTAATGTTTAAAAATGCTTTGGATCTCTTCCATTGTTCTCAGAATTCCGCTGTAGTTTAAAAATGCTTTGGAACTCTTTCATTGTTCTCAGAATTCCGCTGAAGTTTTAGAATGCTCTGGAACTCTTCCATTTTTCTCGGAATTCTGCTGAAGTTTAAAAATGCTTTGGAACTCTTCAATTGTTCTCGGAATTCCGCTAATGTTTAACAATGCTTTGAAGCTCTTCCATTGTTCTCAGAATTCCGCTAATATTTAACAATGCTTTGGAATTGTTCCATTGTTCTCGGAATTCCGCTGATGTTTAATAATGCTTTTGGAACTCTTCCATTGTTTTCGGAATTCTGTTTATGTTTAATAATGCTTTTGGAACTCTTCCATTGTGCTCGGAATTCTGCTGAAGTTTAAAAATGCTTTGGAACTCTTCCATTGTTCTCGGAATTCCGCTAATGTTTTTCAAACCTATGGAACTCTTTCATTGTTCTCGGAATTCTGTTGATGTTTAATAATGCTTTTGGAACTCTTCCATTGCTCTCGTAATTCTGCAGAAGTTTAAAAGCACTTTAGAAATCTTCCCTTGTTCTCGGAATTCTGCTGAAGTTTAACAATGCTTTGGAACTCTTCCATAATTCTCAGAATTCTGCTGAAGTTTAAAAAAGCTGTGGTACTCTTCCATTGTTCTCAGAATTCCAATGAAGCTTAAAAATGCTTTGGAACTCTTCAATTTTTCTCAAAATTCCGCTAAAGTTTATAAATGCTTTGGAACTCCTCCATTGTTCTCGTAATTCTGCTGAAGTTTAAAAATGCTTTGGAACTCTTCCAATGTTCTTGGAATTCAGCTGAAGTTTTAAAATGCTTTGGAACTCTTCCTATGTTCTGGGAGTTCTGCTGAAGTTTAAAAATGCTTGGGAACTTTTCCATTGTTCTCGGAATTCCGCTGATGTTTAACAATGCTTTAGAACGCTTCCATTGTTACCGGAATTCCACTGATGTTTAACAATGCTTTTGAACTCTTCCATTGTTCTCGGAATTCCGCTGTAGTTTAAAAATGCATTGGAACTCTTCCATTGTTCTCGGAATTCCGCTGTAGTTTAAAAATGCATTGGAACTCTTCCATTGTTCTCGGAATTCCGTTGAAGTTTTACAATGCTTTGGAACTCTTCCATTTTTCTCGGAATTATGCTGAAGTTTAAAAATGCTTTGGAACTCCTCCATTGTTCTCGGAATTCTGCTGAAGTTTAAAAATGCTTTGGAACTCTTCCATTGTTCTGGGAATTCGGCTGAAGTTTAAAAATGCTTTTGAACTCTTCCATTGTTCTCGGAATTCCGCTGATGTTTAACAATGCTTTAGAACTCTTCCATCGTTCTCGGAATTCCGGTGATGTTTAACAATGCTTTGGAACTCTTCCATTGTTCTCGGAATTCCACTGCAATTTAAAAATGCATTGGAACTCTTCCATTGTTCTCGGAATTCCGCTGAAGTTTTACAATGCTTTGGAACTCTTCCATTGTTCTGGGAATTCCGCTGAAGTTTTACAATGCTTTGGAACTCTTCCATTTTTCTCGGAATTCTGCTGAAGTTTAAAAATGCTTTGGAACTCTTCCATTGTTCTGGGAATTCGGCTGAAGTTTAAAAATGCTTTGGAACTCTTCTTAAGTTCTGGGAGTTCTGCTGAAGTTTAAAAATGCATTGGAACACTTCCATTGTTCTTGGAATTCCGCTAATGTTTAAAAATGCTTTGGAACTCTTCCATTGTTCTCAGAATTCCGCTGTAGTTTAAAAATGCTTTGGAACTCTTTCATTGTTCTCAGAATTCCGCTGAAGTTTTAGAATGCTTTGGAACTCTTCCATTGTTCTCAGAATTCCGCTAATATTTAACAATGCTTTGGAACTCTTCCATTGTTCTCGGAATTCCGCTAATGTTTATCAAACCTATGGAACTCTTTCATTGTTCTCGGAATTCTGTTGATGTTTAATAATGCTTTTGGAACTCTTCCATTGTTCTCAGAATTCTGCTGAAGTTTAAAAATGCTTTGGAACTCTTCCATTCTTCTCGGTATTCTGCTGATGTTTATCAAACCTATGGAACTCTTCCATTGTTCTCGGAATTCTGTTGATGTTTAATAATGCTTTTGGAACTCTTCCATTGTTCTCGGAATTCTGCAGAAGTTTAAAAGCGCTTTAGAAATCTTCCCTTGTTCTCGGAATTCTGCTGAAGTTTAACAATGCTTTGGAACTCTTCCATAATTCTCAGAATTCTGTTGAAGTTTAAAAAAGCTGTGGTACTCTTCCATTCTTCTCAGAATTCCAATGAAGCTTAAAAATGCTTTGGAACTCTTCAATTTTTCTCAAAATTCCTCTAAAGTTTAAAAATGCTTTGGAACTCCTCCATTGTTCTCGTAATTCTGCTGAAGTTTAAAAATGCTTTGGAACTCTTCGATTGTTCTGGGATTTCGGCTGAAGTTTAAAAATGCAATTGAACTCTTCCTATGTTCTGGGAGTTCTGCTGAAGTTTAAAAATGCTTTTGAACTCTTCTTAAGTTCTGGGAGTTCTGCTGAAGTTTAAAAATGCATTGGAACACTTCCATTGTTCTCGGAGTTCCGCTAATGTTTAAAAATGCTTTGGATCTCTTCAATTTTTCTCAGAATTACGCGAAAGTTTAAAAATGCTTTGGAACTCCTCCATTGTTCTTGGAATTCTGCTCAAGTTTAAAAATGCTTTGGAACTCTTCCATTGTTCTGGGAATTCGGCTGAAGTTTAAAATTGCTTTGGAGCTCTTAGTATGTTTTGGGAGTACTGCTGAAGTTTAAAAATGCTTTTGAACTCTTAAATTGTTCTCGGAATTCCGCTGATGTTTAACAATGCTTTGGAACTCTTCCATTGTTCTCGGAATTCCACTGCAGTTTAAAGATGCATTGGAACTCTTACATTGTTCTCGGAATTCCGCTGAAGTTTTACAATGCTTTGGAATTCTTCCATTTTTCTCGGAATTCTGCTGAAGTTTAAAAATGCTTTGGAACTCTTCCATTGTTCTGGGAATTCGGCTGAAGTTTAAAAATGCTTTGGAACTCTTCCATTATTCTCAGAATTCTGCTGAAGTTTAAAAATGCTTTGGTACTCTTCCATTGTTCTCAGAATTCCAATGAAGCTTAAAAATGCTTTTGGCATCTTCAATTTTTCTCAGAATTACGCGAAAGTTTAAAAATGCTTTGGAACTCCTCCATTGTTCTCGTAATTCTGCTGAAGTTTAAAAATGCTTTGCAACTCTTCCATTGTTCTAGGAATTCGGCTGAAGTTTAAAAATGCTTTGGAGCTCTTCCTATGTTCTGGGAGTTCTGCTGAAGTTTAAAAGTGCTTTGGAACTCTTCCATTGTTCTCGAAATTCTGCTGATGTTTAACAATGCTTTAGAACTCTTTCATTGTTCTCGGTATTCCGCTGATGTTTAACAATGCTTTTCAAACTCTCCCATTGTTCTCGGAATTCCGATGAAGTTTAGCCATGCTTTGGAACTCTTCCATTGTACTCGGAATTCCGCTGAAGTTTAAAAATGCTTTGCAACTCCTCCATTGTTCTCGGAATTCTGCTGAAGTTTAAAAATGCTTTGGAACTCTTCCATTGTTCTGGGAATTCGGCTGAAGTTTAAAAATGCTTTGGAACTCTTCTTAAGTTCTGGGAGTTCTGCTGAAGTTTAAAAATGCATTGGAACACTTCCATTGTTTTCGGAGTTCCGCTAATGTTTAAAAATGCTTTGGATCTCTTCAATTTTTCTCAGAATTACGCGAAAGTTTAAAAATGCTTTGGAACTCCTCCATTGTTCTTGGAATTCTGCTCAAGTTTAAAAATGCTTTGGAACTCTTCCATTGTTCTGGGAATTCGGCTGAAGTTTAAAATTGCTTTGGAGCTCTTCCTATGTTCTAGGAGTTCTGCTGAAGTTTAAAAATGCTTTTGAACTCTTCCATTGTTCTCGGAATTCCGCTGATGTTTAAAAATGCTTTAGAACTCTTCCATTGTTCTCGGAACTCTGCTGAAGTTTAAAAATGCTTTGAAACTCTTCCATTGTTCTCAGAATTCCGCTGATGTTTAACAATGCTTTGGAACTCTTCCATTGTTCTCGGAATTCCGCTGTAGTTTAAAAATGCACTGGAACTTTTCCATTGTTCTCGGAATTCCGCTGAAGTTTTTCAATGCTTTGGAACTCTTCCATTTTTCTCGGAATTCTGCTGAAGTTTAAAAATGCTTTGAAACTCTTCCATTGTTCTCGGAATTCTGCTGAAGTTTAAAAATGCTTTGGAACTCTTCCATTGTTCTGGGAATTCGGCTGAAGTTTAAAAATGCAATGGAACTCTTCCTATGTTCTGGGAGTTCTGCTGAAGTTTAAAAATGCTTTTGAACTCTTCCATTGTTCTCGGAATTCTGCTGATGTTTAACAATGCTTTAGAACTCTTCCATTGTTCTCGGAATTCCGCTGATGTTTAAAAATTCTTTGGAACTCTTCCATTGTTCTCGGAATTCCACTGCAATTTAAAAATGCATTGGAACTCTTACATTGTTCTCGAAATTCCACTGTAGTTTAAAAATGCATTGGAACTCTTCCATTGTTCTGGGAATTCCGCTGAAGTTTTACAATGCTTTGGAACTCTTCCATTTTTCTCGGAATTCTGCTGAAGTTTAAAAATGCTTTGGAACTCTTCCATTGTTCTGGGAATTCGGCTGAAGTTTAAAAATGCTTTGGAACTCTTCTTAAGTTCTGGGAGTTCTGCTGAAGTTTAAAAATGCATTGGAACACTTCCATTGTTCTTGGAATTCCGCTAATGTTTAAAAATGCTTTGGAACTCTTCCATTGTTCTCAGAATTCCGCTGTAGTTTAAAAATGCTTTGGAACTCTTTCATTGTTCTCAGAATTCCGCTGAAGTTTTAGAATGCTTTGGAACTCTTCCATTGTTCTCAGAATTCCGCTAATATTTAACAATGCTTTGGAACTCTTCCATTGTTCTCGGAATTCCGCTAATGTTTATCAAACCTATGGAACTCTTTCATTGTTCTCGGAATTCTGTTGATGTTTAATAATGCTTTTGGAACTCTTCCATTGTTCTCAGAATTCTGCTGAAGTTTAAAAATGCTTTGGAACTCTTCCATTCTTCTCGGTATTCTGCTGATGTTTATCAAACCTATGGAACTCTTCCATTGTTCTCGGAATTCTGTTGATGTTTAATAATGCTTTTGGAACTCTTCCATTGTTCTCGGAATTCTGCAGAAGTTTAAAAGCGCCTTAGAAATCTTCCCTTGTTCTCGGAATTCTGCTGAAGTTTAACAATGCTTTGGAACTCTTCCATAATTCTCAGAATTCTGTTGAAGTTTAAAAAAGCTGTGGTACTCTTCCATTCTTCTCAGAATTCCAATGAAGCTTAAAAATGCTTTGGAACTCTTCAATTTTTCTCAAAATTCCTCTAAAGTTTAAAAATGCTTTGGAACTCCTCCATTGTTCTCGTAATTCTGCTGAAGTTTAAAAATGCTTTGGAACTCTTCGATTGTTCTGGGATTTCGGCTGAAGTTTAAAAATGCAATTGAACTCTTCCTATGTTCTGGGAGTTCTGCTGAAGTTTAAAAATGCTTTTGAACTCTTCTTAAGTTCTGGGAGTTCTGCTGAAGTTTAAAAATGCATTGGAACACTTCCATTGTTCTCGGAGTTCCGCTAATGTTTAAAAATGCTTTGGATCTCTTCAATTTTTCTCAGAATTACGCGAAAGTTTAAAAATGCTTTGGAACTCCTCCATTGTTCTTGGAATTCTGCTCAAGTTTAAAAATGCTTTGGAACTCTTCCATTGTTCTGGGAATTCGGCTGAAGTTTAAAATTGCTTTGGAGCTCTTAGTATGTTTTGGGAGTACTGCTGAAGTTTAAAAATGCTTTTGAACTCTTAAATTGTTCTCGGAATTCCGCTGATGTTTAACAATGCTTTGGAACTCTTCCATTGTTCTCGGAATTCCACTGCAGTTTAAAGATGCATTGGAACTCTTACATTGTTCTCGGAATTCCGCTGAAGTTTTACAATGCTTTGGAATTCTTCCATTTTTCTCGGAATTCTGCTGAAGTTTAAAAATGCTTTGGAACTCTTCCATTGTTCTGGGAATTCGGCTGAAGTTTAAAAATGCTTTGGAACTCTTCCATTATTCTCAGAATTCTGCTGAAGTTTAAAAATGCTTTGGTACTCTTCCATTGTTCTCAGAATTCCAATGAAGCTTAAAAATGCTTTTGGCATCTTCAATTTTTCTCAGAATTACGCGAAAGTTTAAAAATGCTTTGGAACTCCTCCATTGTTCTCGTAATTCTGCTGAAGTTTAAAAATGCTTTGCAACTCTTCCATTGTTCTAGGAATTCGGCTGAAGTTTAAAAATGCTTTGGAGCTCTTCCTATGTTCTGGGAGTTCTGCTGAAGTTTAAAAGTGCTTTGGAACTCTTCCATTGTTCTCGAAATTCTGCTGATGTTTAACAATGCTTTAGAACTCTTTCATTGTTCTCGGTATTCCGCTGATGTTTAACAATGCTTTTCAAACTCTCCCATTGTTCTCGGAATTCCGATGAAGTTTAGCCATGCTTTGGAACTCTTCCATTGTACTCGGAATTCCGCTGAAGTTTAAAAATGCTTTGCAACTCCTCCATTGTTCTCGGAATTCTGCTGAAGTTTAAAAATGCTTTGGAACTCTTCCATTGTTCTGGGAATTCGGCTGAAGTTTAAAAATGCTTTGGAACTCTTCTTAAGTTCTGGGAGTTCTGCTGAAGTTTAAAAATGCATTGGAACACTTCCATTGTTTTCGTAGTTCCGCTAATGTTTAAAAATGCTTTGGATCTCTTCAATTTTTCTCAGAATTACGCGAAAGTTTAAAAATGCTTTGGAACTCCTCCATTGTTCTTGGAATTCTGCTCAAGTTTAAAAATGCTTTGGAACTCTTCCATTGTTCTGGGAATTCGGCTGAAGTTTAAAATTGCTTTGGAGCTCTTCCTATGTTCTAGGAGTTCTGCTGAAGTTTAAAAATGCTTTTGAACTCTTCCATTGTTCTCGGAATTCCGCTGATGTTTAAAAATGCTTTAGAACTCTTCCATTGTTCTCGGAACTCTGCTGAAGTTTAAAAATGCTTTGAAACTCTTCCATTGTTCTCAGAATTCCGCTGATGTTTAACAATGCTTTGGAACTCTTCCATTGTTCTCGGAATTCCGCTGTAGTTTAAAAATGCACTGGAACTTTTCCATTGTTCTCGGAATTCCGCTGAAGTTTTTCAATGCTTTGGAACTCTTCCATTTTTCTCGGAATTCTGCTGAAGTTTAAAAATGCTTTGAAACTCTTCCATTGTTCTCGGAATTCTGCTGAAGTTTAAAAATGCTTTGGAACTCTTCCATTGTTCTGGGAATTCGGCTGAAGTTTAAAAATGCAATGGAACTCTTCCTATGTTCTGGGAGTTCTGCTGAAGTTTAAAAATGCTTTTGAACTCTTCCATTGTTCTCGGAATTCTGCTGATGTTTAACAATGCTTTAGAACTCTTCCATTGTTCTCGGAATTCCGCTGATGTTTAAAAATTCTTTGGAACTCTTCCATTGTTCTGGGAATTCCGCTGAAGTTTTACAATGCTTTGGAACTCTTCCATTTTTCTCGGAATTCTGCTGAAGTTTAAAAATGCTTTGGAACTCTTCCATTGTTCTGGGAATTCGGCTGAAGTTTAAAAATGCTTTGGAACTCTTCTTAAGTTCTGGGAGTTCTGCTGAAGTTTAAAAATGCATTGGAACACTTCCATTGTTCTTGGAATTCCGCTAATGTTTAAAAATGCTTTGGAACTCTTCCATTGTTCTCAGAATTCCGCTGTAGTTTAAAAATGCTTTGGAACTCTTTCATTGTTCTCAGAATTCCGCTGAAGTTTTAGAATGCTTTGGAACTCTTCCATTGTTCTCAGAATTCCGCTAATATTTAACAATGCTTTGGAACTCTTCCATTGTTCTCGGAATTCCGCTAATGTTTATCAAACCTATGGAACTCTTTCATTGTTCTCGGAATTCTGTTGATGTTTAATAATGCTTTTGGAACTCTTCCATTGTTCTCAGAATTCTGCTGAAGTTTAAAAATGCTTTGGAACTCTTCCATTCTTCTCGGTATTCTGCTGATGTTTATCAAACCTATGGAACTCTTCCATTGTTCTCGGAATTCTGTTGATGTTTAATAATGCTTTTGGAACTCTTCCATTGTTCTCGGAATTCTGCAGAAGTTTAAAAGCGCTTTAGAAATCTTCCCTTGTTCTCGGAATTCTGCTGAAGTTTAACAATGCTTTGGAACTCTTCCATAATTCTCAGAATTCTGTTGAAGTTTAAAAAAGCTGTGGTACTCTTCCATTCTTCTCAGAATTCCAATGAAGCTTAAAAATGCTTTGGAACTCTTCAATTTTTCTCAAAATTCCTCTAAAGTTTAAAAATGCTTTGGAACTCCTCCATTGTTCTCGTAATTCTGCTGAAGTTTAAAAATGCTTTGGAACTCTTCGATTGTTCTGGGATTTCGGCTGAAGTTTAAAAATGCAATTGAACTCTTCCTATGTTCTGGGAGTTCTGCTGAAGTTTAAAAATGCTTTTGAACTCTTCTTAAGTTCTGGGAGTTCTGCTGAAGTTTAAAAATGCATTGGAACACTTCCATTGTTCTCGGAGTTCCGCTAATGTTTAAAAATGCTTTGGATCTCTTCAATTTTTCTCAGAATTACGCGAAAGTTTAAAAATGCTTTGGAACTCCTCCATTGTTCTTGGAATTCTGCTCAAGTTTAAAAATGCTTTGGAACTCTTCCATTGTTCTGGGAATTCGGCTGAAGTTTAAAATTGCTTTGGAGCTCTTAGTATGTTTTGGGAGTACTGCTGAAGTTTAAAAATGCTTTTGAACTCTTAAATTGTTCTCGGAATTCCGCTGATGTTTAACAATGCTTTGGAACTCTTCCATTGTTCTCGGAATTCCACTGCAGTTTAAAGATGCATTGGAACTCTTACATTGTTCTCGGAATTCCGCTGAAGTTTTACAATGCTTTGGAATTCTTCCATTTTTCTCGGAATTCTGCTGAAGTTTAAAAATGCTTTGGAACTCTTCCATTGTTCTGGGAATTCGGCTGAAGTTTAAAAATGCTTTGGAACTCTTCCATTATTCTCAGAATTCTGCTGAAGTTTAAAAATGCTTTGGTACTCTTCCATTGTTCTCAGAATTCCAATGAAGCTTAAAAATGCTTTTGGCATCTTCAATTTTTCTCAGAATTACGCGAAAGTTTAAAAATGCTTTGGAACTCCTCCATTGTTCTCGTAATTCTGCTGAAGTTTAAAAATGCTTTGCAACTCTTCCATTGTTCTAGGAATTCGGCTGAAGTTTAAAAATGCTTTGGAGCTCTTCCTATGTTCTGGGAGTTCTGCTGAAGTTTAAAAGTGCTTTGGAACTCTTCCATTGTTCTCGAAATTCTGCTGATGTTTAACAATGCTTTAGAACTCTTTCATTGTTCTCGGTATTCCGCTGATGTTTAACAATGCTTTTCAAACTCTCCCATTGTTCTCGGAATTCCGATGAAGTTTAGCCATGCTTTGGAACTCTTCCATTGTACTCGGAATTCCGCTGAAGTTTAAAAATGCTTTGCAACTCCTCCATTGTTCTCGGAATTCTGCTGAAGTTTAAAAATGCTTTGGAACTCTTCCATTGTTCTGGGAATTCGGCTGAAGTTTAAAAATGCTTTGGAACTCTTCTTAAGTTCTGGGAGTTCTGCTGAAGTTTAAAAATGCATTGGAACACTTCCATTGTTTTCGGAGTTCCGCTAATGTTTAAAAATGCTTTGGATCTCTTCAATTTTTCTCAGAATTACGCGAAAGTTTAAAAATGCTTTGGAACTCCTCCATTGTTCTTGGAATTCTGCTCAAGTTTAAAAATGCTTTGGAACTCTTCCATTGTTCTGGGAATTCGGCTGAAGTTTAAAATTGCTTTGGAGCTCTTCCTATGTTCTAGGAGTTCTGCTGAAGTTTAAAAATGCTTTTGAACTCTTCCATTGTTCTCGGAATTCCGCTGATGTTTAAAAATGCTTTAGAACTCTTCCATTGTTCTCGGAACTCTGCTGAAGTTTAAAAATGCTTTGAAACTCTTCCATTGTTCTCAGAATTCCGCTGATGTTTAACAATGCTTTGGAACTCTTCCATTGTTCTCGGAATTCCGCTGTAGTTTAAAAATGCACTGGAACTTTTCCATTGTTCTCGGAATTCCGCTGAAGTTTTTCAATGCTTTGGAACTCTTCCATTTTTCTCGGAATTCTGCTGAAGTTTAAAAATGCTTTGAAACTCTTCCATTGTTCTCGGAATTCTGCTGAAGTTTAAAAATGCTTTGGAACTCTTCCATTGTTCTGGGAATTCGGCTGAAGTTTAAAAATGCAATGGAACTCTTCCTATGTTCTGGGAGTTCTGCTGAAGTTTAAAAATGCTTTTGAACTCTTCCATTGTTCTCGGAATTCTGCTGATGTTTAACAATGCTTTAGAACTCTTCCATTGTTCTCGGAATTCCGCTGATGTTTAAAAATTCTTTGGAACTCTTCCATTGTTCTCGGAATTCCACTGCAATTTAAAAATGCATTGGAACTCTTACATTGTTCTCGAAATTCCACTGTAGTTTAAAAATGCATTGGAACTCTTCCATTGTTCTGGGAATTCCGCTGAAGTTTTACAATGCTTTGGAACTCTTCCATTTTTCTCGGAATTCTGCTGAAGTTTAAAAATGCTTTGGAACTCTTCCATTGTTCTGGGAATTCGGCTGAAGTTTAAAAATGCTTTGGAACTCTTCTTAAGTTCTGGGAGTTCTGCTGAAGTTTAAAAATGCATTGGAACACTTCCATTGTTCTTGGAATTCCGCTAATGTTTAAAAATGCTTTGGAACTCTTCCATTGTTCTCAGAATTCCGCTGTAGTTTAAAAATGCTTTGGAACTCTTTCATTGTTCTCAGAATTCCGCTGAAGTTTTAGAATGCTTTGGAACTCTTCCATTGTTCTCAGAATTCCGCTAATATTTAACAATGCTTTGGAACTCTTCCATTGTTCTCGGAATTCCGCTAATGTTTATCAAACCTATGGAACTCTTTCATTGTTCTCGGAATTCTGTTGATGTTTAATAATGCTTTTGGAACTCTTCCATTGTTCTCAGAATTCTGCTGAAGTTTAAAAATGCTTTGGAACTCTTCCATTCTTCTCGGTATTCTGCTGATGTTTATCAAACCTATGGAACTCTTCCATTGTTCTCGGAATTCTGTTGATGTTTAATAATGCTTTTGGAACTCTTCCATTGTTCTCGGAATTCTGCAGAAGTTTAAAAGCGCTTTAGAAATCTTCCCTTGTTCTCGGAATTCTGCTGAAGTTTAACAATGCTTTGGAACTCTTCCATAATTCTCAGAATTCTGTTGAAGTTTAAAAAAGCTGTGGTACTCTTCCATTCTTCTCAGAATTCCAATGAAGCTTAAAAATGCTTTGGAACTCTTCAATTTTTCTCAAAATTCCTCTAAAGTTTAAAAATGCTTTGGAACTCCTCCATTGTTCTCGTAATTCTGCTGAAGTTTAAAAATGCTTTGGAACTCTTCGATTGTTCTGGGATTTCGGCTGAAGTTTAAAAATGCAATTGAACTCTTCCTATGTTCTGGGAGTTCTGCTGAAGTTTAAAAATGCTTTTGAACTCTTCTTAAGTTCTGGGAGTTCTGCTGAAGTTTAAAAATGCATTGGAACACTTCCATTGTTCTCGGAGTTCCGCTAATGTTTAAAAATGCTTTGGATCTCTTCAATTTTTCTCAGAATTACGCGAAAGTTTAAAAATGCTTTGGAACTCCTCCATTGTTCTTGGAATTCTGCTCAAGTTTAAAAATGCTTTGGAACTCTTCCATTGTTCTGGGAATTCGGCTGAAGTTTAAAATTGCTTTGGAGCTCTTAGTATGTTTTGGGAGTACTGCTGAAGTTTAAAAATGCTTTTGAACTCTTAAATTGTTCTCGGAATTCCGCTGATGTTTAACAATGCTTTGGAACTCTTCCATTGTTCTCGGAATTCCACTGCAGTTTAAAGATGCATTGGAACTCTTACATTGTTCTCGGAATTCCGCTGAAGTTTTACAATGCTTTGGAATTCTTCCATTTTTCTCGGAATTCTGCTGAAGTTTAAAAATGCTTTGGAACTCTTCCATTGTTCTGGGAATTCGGCTGAAGTTTAAAAATGCTTTGGAACTCTTCCATTATTCTCAGAATTCTGCTGAAGTTTAAAAATGCTTTGGTACTCTTCCATTGTTCTCAGAATTCCAATGAAGCTTAAAAATGCTTTTGGCATCTTCAATTTTTCTCAGAATTACGCGAAAGTTTAAAAATGCTTTGGAACTCCTCCATTGTTCTCGTAATTCTGCTGAAGTTTAAAAATGCTTTGCAACTCTTCCATTGTTCTAGGAATTCGGCTGAAGTTTAAAAATGCTTTGGAGCTCTTCCTATGTTCTGGGAGTTCTGCTGAAGTTTAAAAGTGCTTTGGAACTCTTCCATTGTTCTCGAAATTCTGCTGATGTTTAACAATGCTTTAGAACTCTTTCATTGTTCTCGGTATTCCGCTGATGTTTAACAATGCTTTTCAAACTCTCCCATTGTTCTCGGAATTCCGATGAAGTTTAGCCATGCTTTGGAACTCTTCCATTGTACTCGGAATTCCGCTGAAGTTTAAAAATGCTTTGCAACTCCTCCATTGTTCTCGGAATTCTGCTGAAGTTTAAAAATGCTTTGGAACTCTTCCATTGTTCTGGGAATTCGGCTGAAGTTTAAAAATGCTTTGGAACTCTTCTTAAGTTCTGGGAGTTCTGCTGAAGTTTAAAAATGCATTGGAACACTTCCATTGTTTTCGGAGTTCCGCTAATGTTTAAAAATGCTTTGGATCTCTTCAATTTTTCTCAGAATTACGCGAAAGTTTAAAAATGCTTTGGAACTCCTCCATTGTTCTTGGAATTCTGCTCAAGTTTAAAAATGCTTTGGAACTCTTCCATTGTTCTGGGAATTCGGCTGAAGTTTAAAATTGCTTTGGAGCTCTTCCTATGTTCTAGGAGTTCTGCTGAAGTTTAAAAATGCTTTTGAACTCTTCCATTGTTCTCGGAATTCCGCTGATGTTTAAAAATGCTTTAGAACTCTTCCATTGTTCTCGGAACTCTGCTGAAGTTTAAAAATGCTTTGAAACTCTTCCATTGTTCTCAGAATTCCGCTGATGTTTAACAATGCTTTGGAACTCTTCCATTGTTCTCGGAATTCCGCTGTAGTTTAAAAATGCACTGGAACTTTTCCATTGTTCTCGGAATTCCGCTGAAGTTTTTCAATGCTTTGGAACTCTTCCATTTTTCTCGGAATTCTGCTGAAGTTTAAAAATGCTTTGAAACTCTTCCATTGTTCTCGGAATTCTGCTGAAGTTTAAAAATGCTTTGGAACTCTTCCATTGTTCTGGGAATTCGGCTGAAGTTTAAAAATGCAATGGAACTCTTCCTATGTTCTGGGAGTTCTGCTGAAGTTTAAAAATGCTTTTGAACTCTTCCATTGTTCTCGGAATTCTGCTGATGTTTAACAATGCTTTAGAACTCTTCCATTGTTCTCGGAATTCCGCTGATGTTTAAAAATTCTTTGGAACTCTTCCATTGTTCTCGGAATTCCACTGCAATTTAAAAATGCATTGGAACTCTTACATTGTTCTCGAAATTCCACTGTAGTTTAAAAATGCATTGGAACTCTTCCATTGTTCTGGGAATTCCGCTGAAGTTTTACAATGCTTTGGAACTCTTCCATTTTTCTCGGAATTCTGCTGAAGTTTAAAAATGCTTTGGAACTCTTCCATTGTTCTGGGAATTCGGCTGAAGTTTAAAAATGCTTTGGAACTCTTCTTAAGTTCTGGGAGTTCTGCTGAAGTTTAAAAATGCATTGGAACACTTCCATTGTTCTTGGAATTCCGCTAATGTTTAAAAATGCTTTGGAACTCTTCCATTGTTCTCAGAATTCCGCTGTAGTTTAAAAATGCTTTGGAACTCTTTCATTGTTCTCAGAATTCCGCTGAAGTTTTAGAATGCTTTGGAACTCTTCCATTGTTCTCAGAATTCCGCTAATATTTAACAATGCTTTGGAACTCTTCCATTGTTCTCGGAATTCCGCTAATGTTTATCAAACCTATGGAACTCTTTCATTGTTCTCGGAATTCTGTTGATGTTTAATAATGCTTTTGGAACTCTTCCATTGTTCTCAGAATTCTGCTGAAGTTTAAAAATGCTTTGGAACTCTTCCATTCTTCTCGGTATTCTGCTGATGTTTATCAAACCTATGGAACTCTTCCATTGTTCTCGGAATTCTGTTGATGTTTAATAATGCTTTTGGAACTCTTCCATTGTTCTCGGAATTCTGCAGAAGTTTAAAAGCGCTTTAGAAATCTTCCCTTGTTCTCGGAATTCTGCTGAAGTTTAACAATGCTTTGGAACTCTTCCATAATTCTCAGAATTCTGTTGAAGTTTAAAAAAGCTGTGGTACTCTTCCATTCTTCTCAGAATTCCAATGAAGCTTAAAAATGCTTTGGAACTCTTCAATTTTTCTCAAAATTCCTCTAAAGTTTAAAAATGCTTTGGAACTCCTCCATTGTTCTCGTAATTCTGCTGAAGTTTAAAAATGCTTTGGAACTCTTCGATTGTTCTGGGATTTCGGCTGAAGTTTAAAAATGCAATTGAACTCTTCCTATGTTCTGGGAGTTCTGCTGAAGTTTAAAAATGCTTTTGAACTCTTCTTAAGTTCTGGGAGTTCTGCTGAAGTTTAAAAATGCATTGGAACACTTCCATTGTTCTCGGAGTTCCGCTAATGTTTAAAAATGCTTTGGATCTCTTCAATTTTTCTCAGAATTACGCGAAAGTTTAAAAATGCTTTGGAACTCCTCCATTGTTCTTGGAATTCTGCTCAAGTTTAAAAATGCTTTGGAACTCTTCCATTGTTCTGGGAATTCGGCTGAAGTTTAAAATTGCTTTGGAGCTCTTAGTATGTTTTGGGAGTACTGCTGAAGTTTAAAAATGCTTTTGAACTCTTAAATTGTTCTCGGAATTCCGCTGATGTTTAACAATGCTTTGGAACTCTTCCATTGTTCTCGGAATTCCACTGCAGTTTAAAGATGCATTGGAACTCTTACATTGTTCTCGGAATTCCGCTGAAGTTTTACAATGCTTTGGAATTCTTCCATTTTTCTCGGAATTCTGCTGAAGTTTAAAAATGCTTTGGAACTCTTCCATTGTTCTGGGAATTCGGCTGAAGTTTAAAAATGCTTTGGAACTCTTCCATTATTCTCAGAATTCTGCTGAAGTTTAAAAATGCTTTGGTACTCTTCCATTGTTCTCAGAATTCCAATGAAGCTTAAAAATGCTTTTGGCATCTTCAATTTTTCTCAGAATTACGCGAAAGTTTAAAAATGCTTTGGAACTCCTCCATTGTTCTCGTAATTCTGCTGAAGTTTAAAAATGCTTTGCAACTCTTCCATTGTTCTAGGAATTCGGCTGAAGTTTAAAAATGCTTTGGAGCTCTTCCTATGTTCTGGGAGTTCTGCTGAAGTTTAAAAGTGCTTTGGAACTCTTCCATTGTTCTCGAAATTCTGCTGATGTTTAACAATGCTTTAGAACTCTTTCATTGTTCTCGGTATTCCGCTGATGTTTAACAATGCTTTTCAAACTCTCCCATTGTTCTCGGAATTCCGATGAAGTTTAGCCATGCTTTGGAACTCTTCCATTGTACTCGGAATTCCGCTGAAGTTTAAAAATGCTTTGCAACTCCTCCATTGTTCTCGGAATTCTGCTGAAGTTTAAAAATGCTTTGGAACTCTTCCATTGTTCTGGGAATTCGGCTGAAGTTTAAAAATGCTTTGGAACTCTTCTTAAGTTCTGGGAGTTCTGCTGAAGTTTAAAAATGCATTGGAACACTTCCATTGTTTTCGGAGTTCCGCTAATGTTTAAAAATGCTTTGGATCTCTTCAATTTTTCTCAGAATTACGCGAAAGTTTAAAAATGCTTTGGAACTCCTCCATTGTTCTTGGAATTCTGCTCAAGTTTAAAAATGCTTTGGAACTCTTCCATTGTTCTGGGAATTCGGCTGAAGTTTAAAATTGCTTTGGAGCTCTTCCTATGTTCTGGGAGTTCTGCTGAAGTTTAAAAATGCTTTTGAACTCTTCCATTGTTCTCGGAATTCCGCTGATGTTTAAAAATGCTTTAGAACTCTTCCATTGTTCTCGGAACTCTGCTGAAGTTTAAAAATGCTTTGAAACTCTTCCATTGTTCTCAGAATTCCGCTGATGTTTAACAATGCTTTGGAACTCTTCCATTGTTCTCGGAATTCCGCTGTAGTTTAAAAATGCACTGGAACTTTTCCATTGTTCTCGGAATTCCGCTGAAGTTTTTCAATGCTTTGGAACTCTTCCATTTTTCTCGGAATTCTGCTGAAGTTTAAAAATGCTTTGAAACTCTTCCATTGTTCTCGGAATTCTGCTGAAGTTTAAAAATGCTTTGGAACTCTTCCATTGTTCTGGGAATTCGGCTGAAGTTTAAAAATGCAATGGAACTCTTCCTATGTTCTGGGAGTTCTGCTGAAGTTTAAAAATGCTTTTGAACTCTTCCATTGTTCTCGGAATTCTGCTGATGTTTAACAATGCTTTAGAACTCTTCCATTGTTCTCGGAATTCCGCTGATGTTTAAAAATTCTTTGGAACTCTTCCATTGTTCTCGGAATTCCACTGCAATTTAAAAATGCATTGGAACTCTTACATTGTTCTCGAAATTCCACTGTAGTTTAAAAATGCATTGGAACTCTTCCATTGTTCTCAGAATTCCGCTGAAGTTTTACAATGCTTTGGAACTCTTCCATTTTTCTCGGAATCCTGCTGAAGTTTAAAAATGCTTTGGAACTCTTCCATTGTTCTGGGAATTCGGCTGAAGTTTAAAAATGCTTTGGAACTCTTTTTAAGTTCTGGGAGTTCTGCTGAAGTTTAAAAATGCATTGGAACACTTCCATTGTTCTCGGAGTTCCGCTAATGTTTAAAAATGCTTTGGATCTCTTCCATTGTTCTCAGAATTCCGCTGTAGTTTAAAAATGCTTTGGAACTCTTTCATTGTTCTCAGAATTCCGCTGAAGTTTTAGAATGCTCTGGAACTCTTCCATTTTTCTCGGAATTCTGCTGAAGTTTAAAAATGCTTTGGAACTCTTCAATTGTTCTCGGAATTCCGCTAATGTTTAACAATGCTTTGAAGCTCTTCCATTGTTCTCAGAATTCCGCTAATATTTAACAATGCTTTGGAATTGTTCCATTGTTCTCGGAATTCCGCTGATGTTTAATAATGCTTTTGGAACTCTTCCATTGTTTTCGGAATTCTGTTTATGTTTAATAATGCTTTTGGAACTCTTCCATTGTGCTCGGAATTCTGCTGAAGTTTAAAAATGCTTTGGAACTCTTCCATTGTTCTCGGAATTCCGCTAATGTTTTTCAAACCTATGGAGCTCTTTCATTGTTCTCGGAATTCTGTTGATGTTTAATAATGCTTTTGGAACTCTTCCATTGCTCTCGTAATTCTGCAGAAGTTTAAAAGCACTTTAGAAATCTTCCCTTGTTCTCGGAATTCTGCTGAAGTTTAACAATGCTTTGGAACTCTTCCATAATTCTCAGAATTCTGCTGAAGTTTAAAAAAGCTGTGGTACTCTTCCATTGTTCTCAGAATTCCAATGAAGCTTAAAAATGCTTTGGAACTCTTCAATTTTTCTCAAAATTCCGCTAAAGTTTATAAATGCTTTGGAACTCCTCCATTGTTCTCGTAATTCTGCTGAAGTTTAAAAATGCTTTGGAACTCTTCCAATGTTCTTGGAATTCAGCTGAAGTTTTAAAATGCTTTGGAACTCTTCCTATGTTCTGGGAGTTCTGCTGAAGTTTAAAAATGCTTGGGAACTTTTCCATTGTTCTCGGAATTCCGCTGATGTTTAACAATGCTTTAGAACGCTTCCATTGTTACCGGAATTCCACTGATGTTTAACAATGCTTTTGAACTCTTCCATTGTTCTCGGAATTCCGCTGTAGTTTAAAAATGCATTGGAACTCTTCCATTGTTCTCGGAATTCCGCTGTAGTTTAAAAATGCATTGGAACTCTTCCATTGTTCTCGGAATTCCGTTGAAGTTTTACAATGCTTTGGAACTCTTCCATTTTTCTCGGAATTATGCTGAAGTTTAAAAATGCTTTGGAACTCCTCCATTGTTCTCGGAATTCTGCTGAAGTTTAAAAATGCTTTGGAACTCTTCCATTGTTCTGGGAATTCGGCTGAAGTTTAAAAATGCTTTTGAACTCTTCCATTGTTCTCGGAATTCCGCTGATGTTTAACAATGCTTTAGAACTCTCCCATCGTTCTCGGAATTCCGGTGATGTTTAACAATGCTTTGGAACTCTTCCATTGTTCTCGGAATTCCACTGCAATTTAAAAATGCATTGGAACTCTTCCATTGTTCTCGGAATTCCGCTGAAGTTTTACAATGCTTTGGAACTCTTCCATTGTTCTGGGAATTCCGCTGAAGTTTTACAATGCTTTGGAACTCTTCCATTTTTCTCGGAATTCTGCTGAAGTTTAAAAATGCTTTGGAACTCTTCCATTGTTCTGGGAATTCGGCTGAAGTTTAAAAATGCTTTGGAACTCTTCTTAAGTTCTGGGAGTTCTGCTGAAGTTTAAAAATGCATTGGAACACTTCCATTGTTCTTGGAATTCCGCTAATGTTTAAAAATGCTTTGGAACTCTTCCATTGTTCTCAGAATTCCGCTGTAGTTTAAAAATGCTTTGGAACTCTTTCATTGTTCTCAGAATTCCGCTGAAGTTTTAGAATGCTTTGGAACTCTTCCATTGTTCTCAGAATTCCGCTAATATTTAACAATGCTTTGGAACTCTTCCATTGTTCTCGGAATTCCGCTAATGTTTATCAAACCTATGGAACTCTTTCATTGTTCTCGGAATTCTGTTGATGTTTAATAATGCTTTTGGAACTCTTCCATTGTTCTCAGAATTCTGCTGAAGTTTAAAAATGCTTTGGAACTCTTCCATTCTTCTCGGTATTCTGCTGATGTTTATCAAACCTATGGAACTCTTCCATTGTTCTCGGAATTCTGTTGATGTTTAATAATGCTTTTGGAACTCTTCCATTGTTCTCGGAATTCTGCAGAAGTTTAAAAGCGCTTTAGAAATCTTCCCTTGTTCTCGGAATTCTGCTGAAGTTTAACAATGCTTTGGAACTCTTCCATAATTCTCAGAATTCTGTTGAAGTTTAAAAAAGCTGTGGTACTCTTCCATTCTTCTCAGAATTCCAATGAAGCTTAAAAATGCTTTGGAACTCTTCAATTTTTCTCAAAATTCCTCTAAAGTTTAAAAATGCTTTGGAACTCCTCCATTGTTCTCGTAATTCTGCTGAAGTTTAAAAATGCTTTGGAACTCTTCGATTGTTCTGGGATTTCGGCTGAAGTTTAAAAATGCAATTGAACTCTTCCTATGTTCTGGGAGTTCTGCTGAAGTTTAAAAATGCTTTTGAACTCTTCTTAAGTTCTGGGAGTTCTGCTGAAGTTTAAAAATGCATTGGAACACTTCCATTGTTCTCGGAGTTCCGCTAATGTTTAAAAATGCTTTGGATCTCTTCAATTTTTCTCAGAATTACGCGAAAGTTTAAAAATGCTTTGGAACTCCTCCATTGTTTTTGGAATTCTGCTCAAGTTTAAAAATGCTTTGGAACTCTTCCATTGTTCTGGGAATTCGGCTGAAGTTTAAAATTGCTTTGGAGCTCTTAGTATGTTTTGGGAGTACTGCTGAAGTTTAAAAATGCTTTTGAACTCTTAAATTGTTCTCGGAATTCCGCTGATGTTTAACAATGCTTTGGAACTCTTCCATTGTTCTCGGAATTCCACTGCAGTTTAAAGATGCATTGGAACTCTTACATTGTTCTCGGAATTCCGCTGAAGTTTTACAATGCTTTGGAATTCTTCCATTTTTCTCGGAATTCTGCTGAAGTTTAAAAATGCTTTGGAACTCTTCCATTGTTCTGGGAATTCGGCTGAAGTTTAAAAATGCTTTGGAACTCTTCCATTATTCTCAGAATTCTGCTGAAGTTTAAAAATGCTTTGGTACTCTTCCATTGTTCTCAGAATTCCAATGAAGCTTAAAAATGCTTTTGGCATCTTCAATTTTTCTCAGAATTACGCGAAAGTTTAAAAATGCTTTGGAACTCCTCCATTGTTCTCGTAATTCTGCTGAAGTTTAAAAATGCTTTGCAACTCTTCCATTGTTCTAGGAATTCGGCTGAAGTTTAAAAATGCTTTGGAGCTCTTCCTATGTTCTGGGAGTTCTGCTGAAGTTTAAAAGTGCTTTGGAACTCTTCCATTGTTCTCGAAATTCTGCTGATGTTTAACAATGCTTTAGAACTCTTTCATTGTTCTCGGTATTCCGCTGATGTTTAACAATGCTTTTCAAACTCTCCCATTGTTCTCGGAATTCCGATGAAGTTTAGCCATGCTTTGGAACTCTTCCATTGTACTCGGAATTCCGCTGAAGTTTAAAAATGCTTTGCAACTCCTCCATTGTTCTCGGAATTCTGCTGAAGTTTAAAAATGCTTTGGAACTCTTCCATTGTTCTGGGAATTCGGCTGAAGTTTAAAAATGCTTTGGAACTCTTCTTAAGTTCTGGGAGTTCTGCTGAAGTTTAAAAATGCATTGGAACACTTCCATTGTTTTCGGAGTTCCGCTAATGTTTAAAAATGCTTTGGATCTCTTCAATTTTTCTCAGAATTACGCGAAAGTTTAAAAATGCTTTGGAACTCCTCCATTGTTCTTGGAATTCTGCTCAAGTTTAAAAATGCTTTGGAACTCTTCCATTGTTCTGGGAATTCGGCTGAAGTTTAAAATTGCTTTGGAGCTCTTCCTATGTTCTGGGAGTTCTGCTGAAGTTTAAAAATGCTTTTGAACTCTTCCATTGTTCTCGGAATTCCGCTGATGTTTAAAAATGCTTTAGAACTCTTCCATTGTTCTCGGAATTCCGCTGATGTTTAACAATCCTTTGGAACTCTTCCATTATTCTCAGAATTCTGCTGAAGTTTAAAAATGCTTTAGTACTCTTCCATTGTTCTCAGAATTCCAATGAAGCTTAAAAATGCTTTGGAACTCTTCAATTTTTCTAAGAATTACGCGAAAGTTTAAAAATGCTTTGGAACTCCTCCATTGTTCTTGGATTTCTGCTCAAGTTTAAAAATGCTTCGGAACTCTTCCATTGTTCTGGGAATTCGGCTGAAGTTTAAAATTGCTTTGGAGCTCTTCCTATGTTCTGGGAGTTCTGCTGAAGTTTAAAAATGCTTTGGAACTCTTCCATTGTTCTCGGAATTCTGCTGAAGTTTAAAAATGCTTTAGAAATCTTCCCTTGCTCTTGGAATTCTGCTGAAGTTTAACAATGCTTTGGAACTCTTCCATAATTCTCAGAATTCTGCTGAAGTTTAAAAAAGCTGTGGTACTCTTCCATTGTTCTCAGAATTCCAATGAAGCTTAAAAATGCTTTGGAACTCTTCAATTTTTCTCAGAACTCCGCTAAAGTTTAAAAATGCTTTGGAACTCTTCCAATGTTCTGGGAATTAAGCTGAAGTTTAAAATTGCTTTGGAGCTCTTCCTATGTTCTGGGAGTTCTGCTGAAGTTTAAAGAAGCTTTGGAACTCTTCCATTGTTCTCGGAATTCTGCAGAGGTTTAACTATGCTTTAGAACTCTTCCATTGTTCTCGGAATTCCGATGATGTTTAACAATGCTTTGGAACTCTTTCATTGTTCTCGGAATTCCGCTGTAGTTTAAAAATACATTGGAACTCTTCCATTGTTCTCGGAATTCCGCTGAAGTTTTAGAATGCTTTGGAACTCTTCCATTTTTCTCGGAATTCTGCTGAAGTTTAGCCATGTGTTGGAACTCTTCCATTGTTCTCGGAATTCCGCTGAAGTTTAAAAATGCTTTGGAACTCTTCCATTGTTCTCGGAACTCTGCTGAAGTTTAAAAAAGATTTGGAACTATTCCATTGTTCTCAGAATTCCGCTAATATTTAACAATGCTTTGGAACTCTTCCAAAGTTCTGGGAGTTCTGCTGAAGTTTAAAAATGCTTTAGAACTCTTCCATTGTTCTCGGAATTCTGATAATGTTTAACAATGCTTTTGAACTCTTCCATTGTTCTCGGAATTCCACTGTAGTTTAAAAATGCATTGGAACTCTTCCATTGTTCTCGGAATTCCGCTGAAGTTTTACAATGCTTTGGAACTCTTAAATTTTTCTCGGAATTCTGCTGACGTTTAGCCATGTGTTGGAACTCTTCCATTGTTCTCGGAATTCCGCTGAAGTTTAAAAATGCTTTGGAACTCTTCCATTGTTCTCGGAACTCTGCTGAAGTTTAAAAAAGATTTGGAACTATTCCATTGTTCTCAGAATTCCGCTAATATTTAACAATGCTTTGGAACTCTTCCAAAGTTCTGGGAGTTCTGCTGAAGTTTAAAAATGCTTTAGAACTCTTCCATTGTTCTCGGAATTCTGCTGATGTTTAACAATGCTTTAGAACTCTTCCACTGTTCTCGGAATTCTGATGATGTTTAACAATGCTTTTGAACTCTTCCATTGTTCTCGGAATTCCACTGTAGTTTAAAAATGCATTGGAACTCTTCCATTGTTCTCGGAATTCCGCTGAAGTTTTACAATGCTTTGGAACTCTTCCATTGTTCTCGGAATTCGGCTGAAGTTTAAAAATGCTTTGGAACTCCCTCTAAGTTCTGGGAGTTCTGCTGAAGTTTAAAAATGCATTGGAACACTTCCATTCTTCTCAGAATTCCGCTAATGTTTAACAATGCTTGGGAACTCTTCCATTGTTCTCAGAATTCCGCTAATATTTAACAATGTTTTGGAACTCTTCCATTGTTCTCGGAATTCCGCTGATGTTTAATAATGCTTTTGGAAGTCTTCCATTGTTCTCGGAATTCCGCTAATGTTTAACAATGCTTTGGAACTCATCCATTGTTCTTGGAATTCTGTTGATGTTTAATAATGCTTTTGGAACTCTTCCATTGTGCTCGGAATTCTGCTGAAGTTTAAAAATGCTTTAGAAATCTTCCCTTGCTCTCGGAATTCTGCCTAAGTTTAACAATGCTTTGGAACTCTTCCATAATTCTCAGAATTCTGCTGAAGTTTAAAAAAGCTGTGGTACTCTTCCATTGTTCTCAGAATTCCAATGAAGCTTAAAAATGCTTTGGAACTCTTCAATTTTTCTCAGAATTCCGCTAAAGTTTAAAAATGCTTTGGAACTCTTCCAATGTTCTGGGAATTAAGCAGAAGTTTAAAAATGCTTTGGAACTCTTCCTATGTTCTGGGAGTTCTGCTGAAGTTTAAAAATGCTTGGGAACTCTTCCATTGTTCTCGGAATTGCGCTGATGTTTAACAATGCTTTAGAACTCTTTCATTGTTACGGGAATTCCGCTGATGTTTAACAATGCTTTTGAACTCTTCCATTGTTCTCGGAATTCCGCTGAAGTTTTACAATGCTTTGGAACTCTTCCATTGTTCTCGGAATTCCGCTGTAGTTTAAAAATGCTTTGAAACTCTTTCATTGTTCTCGGAATTCTGCTGAAGTTTAGCCATGCTTTGGAACTCTTCCATTGTTCTCGGAATTCCGCTGAAGTTTAAAAATGCTTTGGAACTCCTCCTTTGTTCTCGGAATTCTGCTGAAGTTTAAAAATGCTTTGGAACTCTTCCATTGTTCTGGGAATTCGGCTGAAGTTTAAAAATGCAATGGAACTCTTCCTATGTTCTGGGAGTTCTGCTGAAGTTTAAAAATGCTTTTGAACTCTTCCATTGTTCTCGGAATTCCGCTGATGTTTAAAAATGCTTTAGAACTCTTCCATTGTTCTCGGAATTCCGCTGATGTTTAACAATCCTTTGGAACTCTTCCATTATTCTCAGAATTCTGCTGAAGTTTAAAAATGCTTTGGTACTCTTCCATTGTTCTCAGAATTCCAATGAAGCTTAAAAATGCTTTGGAACTCTTCAATTTTTCTCAGAATTACGCGAAAGTTTAAAAATGCTTTGGAACTCCTCCATTGTTCTTGGAATTCTGCTCAAGTTTAAAAATGCTTTGGAACTCTTCCATTGTTCTGGGAATTCGGCTGAAGTTTAAAATTGCTTTGGAGCTCTTCCTATGTTCTGGGAGTTCTGCTGAAGTTTAAAAATGCTTTGGAACTCTTCCATTGTTCTCGGAATTCCGCTGAAGTTTTACAATGCTTTGGAACTCTTCCATTTTTCTCGGAACTCTGCTGAAGTTTAAAAATGCTTTGGAACTCTTCCATTGTTCTCGGAATTCCGCTGATGTTTAACAATGCTTTGGAACTCTTACATTGTTCTCGGTATTCCACTGAATTTAGCCATGCTTTGGAACTCTTCCATTGTTCTCAGAATTCCGCTGAAGTTTAAAAATGCTTTGGAACTCCTCCATTGTACTCGGAACTCTGCTGAAGTTTAAAAATGCTTTGAAACTCTTCCATTGTTCTCAGAATTCCGCTGATGTTTAACAATGCTTTGGAACTCTTCCATTGTTCTCGGAATTCCGCTGTAGTTTAAAAATGCACTGGAACTTTTCCATTGTTCTCGGAATTCCGCTGAAGTTTTTCAATGCTTTGGAACTCTTCCATTTTTCTCGGAATTCTGCTGAAGTTTAAAAATGCTTTGAAACTCTTCCATTGTTCTCGGAATTCTGCTGAAGTTTAAAAATGCTTTGGAACTCTTCCATTGTTCTGGGAATTCGGCTGAAGTTTAAAAATGCAATGGAACTCTTCCTATGTTCTGGGAGTTCTGCTGAAGTTTAAAAATGCTTTTGAACTCTTCCATTGTTCTCGGAATTCTGCTGATGTTTAACAATGCTTTAGAACTCTTCCATTGTTCTCGGAATTCCGCTGATGTTTAAAAATGCTTTGGAACTCTTCCATTGTTCTCGGAATTCCACTGCAATTTAAAAATGCATTGGAACTCTTACATTGTTCTCGAAATTCCACTGTAGTTTAAAAATGCATTGGAACTCTTCCATTGTTCTCAGAATTCCGCTGAAGTTTTACAATGCTTTGGAACTCTTCCATTTTTCTCGGAATCCTGCTGAAGTTTAAAAATGCTTTGGAACTCTTCCATTGTTCTGGGAATTCGGCTGAAGTTTAAAAATGCTTTGGAACTCTTTTTAAGTTCTGGGAGTTCTGCTGAAGTTTAAAAATGCATTGGAACACTTCCATTGTTCTCGGAGTTCCGCTAATGTTTAAAAATGCTTTGGATCTCTTCCATTGTTCTCAGAATTCCGCTGTAGTTTAAAAATGCTTTGGAACTCTTTCATTGTTCTCAGAATTCCGCTGAAGTTTTAGAATGCTCTGGAACTCTTCCATTTTTCTCGGAATTCTGCTGAAGTTTAAAAATGCTTTGGAACTCTTCAATTGTTCTCGGAATTCCGCTAATGTTTAACAATGCTTTGAAGCGATTCCATTGTTCTCAGAATTCCGCTAATATTTAACAATGCTTTGGAATTGTTCCATTGTTCTCGGAATTCCGCTGATGTTTAATAATGCTTTTGGAATACTTCCATTGTTTTCGGAATTCTGTTTATGTTTAATAATGCTTTTGGAACTCTTCCATTGTGCTCGGAATTCTGCTGAAGTTTAAAAATGCTTTGGAACTCTTCCATTGTTCTCGGAATTCCGCTAATGTTTATCAAACCTATGGAACTCTTTCATTGTTCTCGGAATTCTGTTGATGTTTAATAATGCTTTTGGAACTCTTCCATTGCTCTCGTAATTCTGCAGAAGTTTAAAAGCACTTTAGAAATCTTCCCTTGTTCTCGGAATTCTGCTGAAGTTTAACAATGCTTTGGAACTCTTCCATAATTCTCAGAATTCTGCTGAAGTTTAAAAAAGCTGTGGTACTCTTCCATTGTTCTCAGAATTCCAATGAAGCTTAAAAATGCTTTGGAACTCTTCAATTTTTCTCAAAATTCCGCTAAAGTTTATAAATGCTTTGGAACTCCTCCATTGTTCTCGTAATTCTGCTGAAGTTTAAAAATGCTTTGGAACTCTTCCAATGTTCTTGGAATTCAGCTGAAGTTTTAAAATGCTTTGGAACTCTTCCTATGTTCTGGGAGTTCTGCTGAAGTTTAAAAATGCTTGGGAACTTTTCCATTGTTCTCGGAATTCCGCTGATGTTTAACAATGCTTTAGAACGCTTCCATTGTTACCGGAATACCACTGATGTTTAACAATGCTTTTGAACTCTTCCATTGTTCTCGGAATTCCGCTGTAGTTTAAAAATGCATTGGAACTCTTCCATTGTTCTCGGAATTCCGCTGTAGTTTAAAAATGCATTGGAACTCTTCCATTGTTCTCGGAATTCCGTTGAAGTTTTACAATGCTTTGGAACTCTTCCATTTTTCTCGGAATTATGCTGAAGTTTAAAAATGCTTTGGAACTCCTCCATTGTTCTCGGAATTCTGCTGAAGTTTAAAAATGCTTTGGAACTCTTCCATTGTTCTGGGAATTCGGCTGAAGTTTAAAAATGCTTTTGAACTCTTCCATTGTTCTCGGAATTCCGCTGATGTTTAACAATGCTTTAGAACTCTTCCATCGTTCTCGGAATTCCGGTGATGTTTAACAATGCTTTGGAACTCTTCCATTGTTCTCGGAATTCCACTGCAATTTAAAAATGCATTGGAACTCTTCCATTGTTCTCGGAATTCCGCTGAAGTTTTACAATGCTTTGGAACTCTTCCATTGTTCTGGGAATTCCGCTGAAGATTTACAATGCTTTGGAACTCTTCCATTTTTCTCGGAATTCTGCTGAAGTTTAAAAATGCTTTGGAACTCTTCCATTGTTCTGGGAATTCGGCTGAAGTTTAAAAATGCTTTGGAACTCTTCTTAAGTTCTGGGAGTTCTGCTGAAGTTTAAAAATGCATTGGAACACTTCCATTGTTCTTGGAATTCCGCTAATGTTTAAAAATGCTTTGGAACTCTTCCATTGTTCTCAGAATTCCGCTGTAGTTTAAAAATGCTTTGGAACTCTTTCATTGTTCTCAGAATTCCGCTGAAGTTTTAGAATGCTTTGGAACTCTTCCATTGTTCTCAGAATTCCGCTAATATTTAACAATGCTTTGGAACTCTTCCATTGTTCTCGGAATTCCGCTAATGTTTATCAAACCTATGGAACTCTTTCATTGTTCTCGGAATTCTGTTGATGTTTAATAATGCTTTTGGAACTCTTCCATTGTTCTCGGAATTCTGCAGAAGTTTAAAAGCGCTTTAGAAATCTTCCCTTGTTCTCGGAATTCTGCTGAAGTTTAACAATGCTTTGGAACTCTTCCATAATTCTCAGAATTCTGCTGAAGTTTAAAAAAGCTGTGGTACTCTTCCATTCTTCTCAGAATTCCAATGAAGCTTAAAAATGCTTTGGAACTCTTCAATTTTTCTCAAAATTCCTCTAAAGTTTAAAAATGCTTTGGAACTCCTCCATTGTTCTCGGAACTCTGCTGAAGTTTAAAAAAGATTTGAACTATTCCATTGTTCTCAGAATTCCGCTAATATTTAACAATGCTTTGGAACTCTTCCAAAGTTCTGGGAGTTCTGCTGAAGTTTAAAAATGCTTTAGAACTCTTCCATTGTTCTCGGAATTCTGATGATGTTTAACAATGCTTTTGAACTCTTCCATTGTTCTCGGAATTCCACTGTAGTTTAAAAATGCATTGGAATTCTTCCATTGTTCTCGGAATTCCGCTGAAGTTTTACAATGCTTTGGAACTCTTAAATTTTTCTCGGAATTCTGCTGACGTTTAGCCATGTGTTGGAACTCTTCCATTGTTCTCGGAATTCCGCTGAAGTTTAAAAATGCTTTGGAACTCTTCCATTGTTCTCGGAACTCTGCTGAAGTTTAAAAAAGATTTGGAACTATTCCATTGTTCTCAGAATTCCGCTAATATTTAAGAATGCTTTGGAACTCTTCCAAAGTTCTGGGAGTTCTGCTGAAGTTTACAAATGCTTTAGAACTCTTCCATTGTTCTCGGAATTCTGCTGATGTTTAACAATGCTTTAGAACTCTTCCACTGTTCTCGGAATTCTGATGATGTTTAACAATGCTTTTGAACTCTTCCATTGTTCTCGGAATTCCACTGTAGTTTAAAAATGCATTGGAACTCTTCCATTGTTCTCGGAATTCCGCTGAAGTTTTACAATGCTTTGGAACTCTTCCATTGTTCTGGGAATTCGGCTGAAGTTTAAAAATGCTTTGGAACTCCCTCTAAGTTCTGGGAGTTCTGCTGAAGTTTAAAAATGCATTGGAACACTTCCATTCTTCTCAGAATTCCGCTAATGTTTAACAATGCTTGGGAACTCTTCCATTGTTCTCAGAATTCCGCTAATATTTAACAATGTTTTGGAACTCTTCCATTGTTCTCGGAATTCCGCTGATGTTTAATAATGCTTTTGGAACTCTTCCATTGTTCTCGGAATTCCGCTAATGTTTAACAATGCTTTGGAACTCATCCATTGTTCTTGGAATTCTGTTGATGTTTAATAATGCTTTTGGAACTCTTCCATTGTGCTCGGAATTCTGCTGAAGTTTAAAAATGCTTTAGAAATCTTCCCTTGCTCTCGGAATTCTGCCTAAGTTTAACAATGCTTTGGAACTCTTCCATAATTCTCAGAATTCTGCTGAAGTTTAAAAAAGCTGTGGTACTCTTCCATTGTTCTCAGAATTCCAATGAAGCTTAAAAATGCTTTGGAACTCTTCAATTTTTCTCAGAATTCCGCTAAAGTTGAAAAATGCTTTGGAACTCTTCCAATGTTCTGGGAATTAAGCTGAAGTTTAAAAATGCTTTGGAACTCTTCCTATGTTCTGGGAGTTCTGCTGAAGTTTAAAAATGCTTGGGAACTCTTCCATTGTTCTCGGAATTGCGCTGATGTTTAACAATGCTTTAGAACTCTTTCATTGTTACGGGAATTCCGCTGATGTTTAACAATGCTTTTGAACTCTTCCATTGTTCTCGGAATTCCGCTGAAGTTTTACAATGCTTTGGAACTCTTCCATTTTTCTCGTAATTATGCTGAAGTTTAAAAATGCTTTGTGACTCTTAAATTGTTCTCGGAATTCCGCTGATGTTTAACAATGCTTTGGAACTCTTCCATTGTTCTCGGAATTCCGCTGTAGTTTAAAAATGCTTTGAAACTCTTTCATTGTTCTCGGAATTCTGCTGAAGTTTAGCCATGCTTTGGAACTCTTCCATTGTTCTCGGAATTCCGCTGAAGTTTAAAAATGCTTTGGAACTCCTCCTTTGTTCTCGGAATTCTGCTGAAGTTTAAAAATGCTTTGGAACTCTTCCATTGTTCTGGGAATTCGGCTGAAGTTTAAAAATGCAATGGAACTCTTCCTATGTTCTGGGAGTTCTGCTGAAGTTTAAAAATGCTTTTGAACTCTTCCATTGTTCTCGGAATTCCGCTGATGTTTAAAAATGCTTTAGAACTCTTCCATTGTTCTCGGAATTCCGCTGATGTTTAAAAATGCTTTAGAACTCTTCCATTGTTCTCGGAATTCCGCTGATGTTTAACAATCCTTTGGAACTCTTCCATTATTCTCAGAATTCTGCTGAAGTTTAAAAATGCTTTGGTACTCTTCCATTGTTCTCAGAATTCCAATGAAGCTTAAAAATGCTTTGGAACTCTTCAATTTTTCTCAGAATTACGCGAAAGTTTAAAAATGCTTTGGAACTCCTCCATTGTTCTTGGAATTCTGCTCAAGTTTAAAAATGCTTTGGAACTCTTCCATTGTTCTGGGAATTCGGCTGAAGTTTAAAATTGCTTTGGAGCTCTTCCTATGTTCTGGGAGTTCTGCTGAAGTTTAAAAATGCTTTGGAACTCTTCCATTGTTCTCGGAATTCTGCTGATGTTTAACAATGCTTTAGAACTCTTCCATTGTTCTCGGAATTCCGATGATGTCTATCAATGCTTTGGAACTCTTCCATTGTTCTCGGAATTCCGCAGTAGTTTAAAAATGCATTGGAACTCTTCCATTGTTCTCGGAATTCCGCTGAAGTTTTACAATGCTTTGGAACTCTTCCATTTTTCTCGGAACTCTGCTGAAGTTTAAAAATGCTTTTGAACTCTTCCATTGTTCTCGGAATTCCGCTGATGTTTAACAATGCTTTGGAACTCTTACATTGTTCTCGGTATTCCACTGAATTTAGCCATGCTTTGGAACTCTTACATTGTTCTCAGAATTCCGCTGAAGTTTAAAAATGCTTTGGAACTCCTCCATTGTACTCGGAACTCTGCTGAAGTTTAAAAATGCTTTGAAACTCTTCCATTGTTCTCAGAATTCCGCTGATGTTTAACAATGCTTTGGAACTCTTCCATTGTTCTCGGAATTCCACTGCAATTTAAAAATGCATTGGAACTCTTACATTGTTCTCGAAATTCCACTGTAGTTTTAAAATGCATTGGAACTCTTCCATTGTTCTCAGAATTCCGCTGAAGTTTTACAATGCTTTGGAACTCTTCCATTTTTCTCGGAATCCTGCTGAAGTTTAAAAATGCTTTGGAACTCTTCCATTGTTCTGGGAATTCGGCTGAAGTTTAAAAATGCTTTGGAACTCTTCTTAAGTTCTGGGAGTTCTGCTGAAGTTTAAAAATGCATTGGAACACTTCCATTGTTCTCGGAGTTCCGCTAATGTTTAAAAATGCTTTGGATCTCTTCCATTGTTCTCAAAATTCCGCTGTAGTTTAAAAATGCTTTGGAACTCTTTCATTGTTCTCAGAATTCCGCTGAAGTTTTAGAATGCTCTGGAACTCTTCCATTTTTCTCGGAATTCTGCTGAAGTTTAAAAATGCTTTGGAACTCTTCAATTGTTCTCGGAATTCCGCTAATGTTTAACAATGCTTTGAAGCTCTTCCATTGTTCTCAGAATTCCGCTAATATTTAACAATGCTTTGGAATTGTTCCATTGTTCTCGGAATTCCGCTGATGTTTAATAATGCTTTTGGAACTCTTCCATTGTTTTCGGAATTCTGTTTATGTTTAATAATGCTTTTGGAACTCTTCCATTGTGCTCGGAATTCTGCTGAAGTTTAAAAATGCTTTGGAACTCTTCCATTGTTCTCGGAATTCCGCTAATGTTTATCAAACCTATGGAACTCTTTCATTGTTCTCGGAATTCTGTTGATGTTTAATAATGCTTTTGGAACTCTTCCATTGCTCTCGTAATTCTGCAGAAGTTTAAAAGCACTTTAGAAATCTTCCCTTGTTCTCGGAATTCTGCTGAAGTTTAACAATGCTTTGGAACTCTTCCATAATTCTCAGAATTCTGCTGAAGTTTAAAAAAGCTGTGGTACTCTTCCATTGTTCTCAGAATTCCAATGAAGCTTAAAAATGCTTTGGAACTCTTCAATTTTTCTCAAAATTCCGCTAAAGTTTATAAATGCTTTGGAACTCCTCCATTGTTCTCGTAATTCTGCTGAAGTTTAAAAATGCTTTGGAACTCTTCCAATGTTCTTGGAATTCAGCTGAAGTTTTAAAATGCTTTGGAACTCTTCCTATGTTCTGGGAGTTCTGCTGAAGTTTAAAAATGCTTGGGAACTTTTCCATTGTTCTCAGAATTCCGCTGATGTTTAACAATGCTTTAGAACGCTTCCATTGTTACCGGAATTCCACTGATGTTTAACAATGCTTTTGAACTCTTCCATTGTTCTCGGAATTCCGCTGTAGTTTAAAAATGCATTGGAACTCTTCCATTGTTCTCGGAATTCCGCTGTAGTTTAAAAATGCATTGGAACTCTTCCATTGTTCTCGGAATTCCGTTGAAGTTTTACAATGCTTTGGAACTCTTCCATTTTTCTCGGAATTATGCTGAAGTTTATAAATGCTTTGGAACTCCTCCATTGTTCTCGGAATTCTGCTGAAGTTTAAAAATGCTTTGGAACTCTTCCATTGTTCTGGGAATTCGGCTGAAGTTTAAAAATGCTTTTGAACTCTTCCATTGTTCTCGGAATTCCGCTGATGTTTAACAATGCTTTAGAACTCTTCCATCGTTCTCGGAATTCCGGTGATGTTTAACAATGCTTTGGAACTCTTCCATTGTTCTCGGAATTCCACTGCAATTTAAAAATGCATTGGAACTCTTCCATTGTTCTCGGAATTCCGCTGAAGTTTTACAATGCTTTGGAACTCTTCCATTGTTCTGGGAATTCCGCTGAAGTTTTACAATGCTTTGGAACTCTTCCATTTTTCTCGGAATTCTGCTGAAGTTTAAAAATGCTTTGGAACTCTTCCATTGTTCTGGGAATTCGGCTGAAGTTTAAAAATGCTTTGGAACTTTTCTTAAGTTCTGGGAGTTCTGCTGAAGTTTAAAAATGCATTGGAACACTTCCATTGTTCTTGGAATTCCGCTAATGTTTAAAAATGCTTTAGAACTCTTCCATTGTTCTCAGAATTCCGCTGTAGTTTAAAAATGCTTTGAAACTCTTTCATTGTTCTCAGAATTCCGCTGAAGTTTTAGAATGCTTTGGATCTCTTCCATTGTTCTCAGAATTCCGCTAATATTTAACAATGCTTTGGAACTCTTCCATTGTTCTCGGAATTCCGCTAATGTTTATCAAACCTATGGAACTCTTTCATTGTTCTCGGAATTCTGTTGATGTTTAATAATGCTTTTGGAACTCTTCCATTGTTCTCGGAATTCTGCAGAAGTTTAAAAGCGCTTTAGAAATCTTCCCTTGTTCTCGGAATTCTGCTGAAGTTTAACAATGCTTTGGAACTCTTCCATAATTCTCAGAATTCTGCTAAAGTTTAAAAAAGCTGTGGTACTCTTCTATTCTTCTCAGAATTCCAATGAAGCTTAAAAATGCTTTGGAACTCTTCAATTTTTCTCAAAATTCCTCTAAAGTTTAAAAATGCTTTGGAACTCCTCCATTGTTCTCGTAATTCTGCTGAAGTTTAAAAATGCTTTGGAACTCTTCGATTGTTCTGGGAATTCGGCTGAAGTTTAAAAATGCAATTGAACTCTTCCTATGTTCTGGGAGTTCTGCTGAAGTTTAAAAATGCTTTTGAACTCTTCCATTGTTCTCGGAATTCCGCAAATGTTTAACAATGCTTTAGAACTCTTCCATCGTTCTCGGAATTCCGCTGATGTTTAACAATGCTTTGGAACTCGTCCATTGTTCTCGGAATTCCACTGCAATTTAAAAATGCATTGGAACTCTTACATTGTTCTGGGAATTCCACTGTAGTTTAAAAATGCATTGGAACTCTTCCATTGTTCTCGGAATTCCGCTGAAGTTTTACAATGCTTTGGAACTCTTCCATTTTTCTCGGAATTCTGCTGAAGTTTAAAAATGCTTTGGAACTCTTCCATTGTTCTGGGAATTCGGCTGAAGTTTAAAAATGCTTTGGAACTCTTTTTAAGTTCTGGGAGTTCTGCTGAAGTTTAAAAATGCATTGGATCTCTTCCATTGTTCTCGGAGTTCCGCTAATGTTTAAAAATGCTTTGGAACTCTTTCATTGTTCTCAGAATTCCGCTGAAGTTTTAGAATGCTCTGGAACTCTTCCATTTTTCTCGGAATTCTGCTGAAGTTTAAAAATGCTTTGGAACTCTTCAATTGTTCTCGGAATTCCGCTAATGTTTAACAATGCTTTGAAGCTCTTCCATTGTTCTCAGAATTCTGCTGAAGTTTAAAAATGCTTTGGTACTCTTCCATTGTTCTCAGAATTCCAATGAAGCTTAAAAATGCTTTTGGCATCTTCAATTTTTCTCAGAATTACGCGAAAGTTTAAAAATGCTTTGGAACTCCTCCATTGTTCTCGTAATTCTGCTGAAGTTTAAAAATGCTTTGGAACTCTTCCATTGTTCTGGGAATTCGGCTGAAGTTTAAAAATGCTTTGGAGATCTTCCTATGTTCTGGGAGTTCTGCTGAAGTTTAAAAGTGCTTTGGAACTCTTCCATTGTTCTCGAAATTCTGCTGATGTTTAACAATGCTTTAGAACTCTTCCATTGTTCTCGGTATTCCGCTGATGTTTAACAATGCTTTTCAAACTCTCCCATTGTTCTTGGAATTCCGCTAATGTTTATCAATGCTTTGGAACTCTTTCATTGTTCTCGGAATTCCGATGAAGTTTAGCCATGCTTTGGAACTCTTCCATTGTTCTCGGAATTCCGCTGAAGTTTAAAAATGCTTTGCAACTCCTCCATTGTTCTCGGAATTCTGCTGAAGTTTAAAAATGCTTTGGAACTCTTCCATTGTTCTGGGAATTCGGCTGAAGTTTTAAAAATGCTTTGGAACTCTTCTTAAGTTCTGGGAGTTCTGCTGAAGTTTAAAAATGCATTGGAACACTTCCATTGTTCTCGGAGTTCCGCTAATGTTTAAAAATGCTTTGGATCTCTTCAATTTTTCTCAGAATTGCGCGAAAGTTTAAAAATGCTTTGGAACTCCTCCATTGTTCTTGGAATTCTGCTCAAGTTTAAAAATGCTTTGGAACTCTTCCATTGTTCTGGGAATTCGGCTGAAGTTTAAAATTGCTTTGGAGCTCTTCCTATGTTCTGGGAGTTCTGCTGAAGTTTAAAAATGCTTTGGAACTCTTCCATTGTTCTCGGAATTCTGCTGATGTTTAACAATGCTTTAGAACTCTTCCATTGTTCTCGGAATTCCGATGATGTCTATCAATGCTTGGAACTCTTCCATTGTTCTCGGAATTCCGCAGTAGTTTAAAAATGCATTGGAACTCTTCCATTGTTCTCGGAATTCCGCTGAAGTTTTACAATGCTTTTTAACTCTTCCATTTTTCTCGGAACTCTGCTGAAGTTTAAAAATGCTTTGGAACTCTTCCATTGTTCTCGGAATTCCGCTGAAGTTTTACAATGCTTTGGAACTCTTCCATTTTTCTCGTAATTATGCTGAAGTTTAAAAATGCTTTGTGACTCTTAAATTGTTCTCGGAATTCCGCTGATGTTTAACAATGCTTTGGAACTCTTCCATTGTTCTCGGAATTCCGCTGTAGTTTAAAAATGCTTTGGAACTCTTTCATTGTTCTCGGAATTCCGCTGAAGTTTAAAAATGCTTTGGAACTCCTCCTTTGTTCTTGGAATTCTGCTGAAGTTTAAAAATGCTTTGGAACTCTTCCATGTTCTGGGAATTCGGCTGAAGTTTAAAAATGCTTTGGAACTCCTCCTTTGTTCTTGGAATTCTGCTGAAGTTTAAAAATGCTTTGGAACTCTTCCATTGTTCTGGGAATTCGGCTGAAGTTTAAAAATGCAATGGAACTCTTCCTATGTTCTGGGAGTTCTGCTGAAGTTTAAAAATGCTTTTGAACTCTTCCATTGTTCTCGGAATTCCGCTGATGTTTAAAAATGCTTTAGAACTCTTCCATTGTTCTCGGAATTCCGCTGATGTTTAACAATCCTTTGGAACTCTTCCATTATTCTCAGAATTCTGCTGAAGTTTAAAAATGCTTTAGTACTCTTCCATTGTTCTCAGAATTCCAATGAAGCTTAAAAATGCTTTGGAACTCTTCAATTTTTCTCAGAATTACGCGAAAGTTTAAAAATGCTTTGGAACTCCTCCATTGTTCTTGGAATTCTGCTCAAGTTTAAAAATGCTTTGGAACTCTTCCATTGTTCTGGGAATTCGGCTGAAGTTTAAAATTGCTTTGGAGCTCTTCCTATGTTCTGGGAGTTCTGCTGAAGTTTAAAAATGCTTTGGAACTCTTCCATTGTTCTCGGAATTCTGCTGAAGTTTAAAAATGCTTTAGAAATCTTCCCTTGCTCTCGGAATTCTGCTGAAGTTTAACAATGCTTTGGAACTCTTCCATAATTCTCAGAATTCTGCTGAAGTTTAAAAAAGCTGTGGTACTCTTCCATTGTTCTCAGAATTCCAATGAAGCTTAAAAATGCTTTGGAACTCTTCAATTTTTCTCAGAACTCCGCTAAAGTTTAAAAATGCTTTGGAACTCTTCCAATGTTCTGGGAATTAAGCTGAAGTTTAAAAATGCTTTGGAACTCTTCCTATGTTCTGGGAGTTCTGCTGAAGTTTAAAAATGCTTGGGAACTCTTCCATTGTTCTCGGAATTGCGCTGATGTTTAACAATGCTTTAGAACTCTTCCTTTGTTACCGGAATTCCGCTGATGTTTAACAATGCTTTTGAACTCTTCCAATGTTCTCGGAATTCCGCTGAAGTTTTACAATGCTTTGGAACTCTTCCATTTTTCTCGTAATTATGCTGAAGTTTAAAAATGCTTTGTGACTCTTAAATTCTTCTCGGAATTCCGCTGATGTTTAGCAATGCTTTGGAACTCTTCCATTGTTCTCGGAATTCCGCTGTAGATAAAAAAATGCTTTGGAACACTTTCATTGTTCTCGGAATTCCGCTGAAGTTTAGCCATGCTTTGGAACTCTTCCATTGTTCTCGGAATTCCGCTGAAGTTTAAAAATGCTTTGGAACTCCTCCTTTTGTTCTCGGAATTCTGCTGAAGTTTAAAAATGCTTTGGAACTCTTCCATTGTTCTGGGAATTCGGCTGAAGTTTAAAAATGCAATGGAACTCTTCCTATGTTCTGGGAGTTCTGCTGAAGTTTAAAAATGCTTTTGAACTCTTCCATTGTTCTCGGAATTCCGCTGATGTTTAAAAATGCTTTAGAACTCTTCCATTGTTCTCGGAATTCCGCTGATATTTAACAATCCTTTGGAACTCTTCCATTATTCTCAGAATTCTGCTGAAGTTTAAAAATGCTTTAGTACTCTTCCATTGTTCTCAGAATTCCAATGAAGCTTAAAAATGCTTTGGAAATCTTCAATTTTTCTCAGAATTACGCGAGAGTTTAAAAATGCTTTGGAACTCCTCCATTGTTCTTGGAATTCTGCTCAAGTTTAAAAATGCTTTGGAACTCTTCCATTGTTCTGGGAATTCGGCTGAAGTTTAAAATTGCTTTGGATCTCTTCCTATGTTCTGGGAGTTCTGCTGAAGTTTAAAAATGCTTTGGAACTCTTCCATTGTTCTCGGAATTCTGCTGATGTTTAACTATGCTTTAGAACTCTTCCATTGTTCTCGGAATTCCGATGATGTTTAACAATGCTTTGGAACTCTTTCATTGTTCTCGGAATTCCGCTGTAGTTTAAAAATACATTGGAACTCTTCCATTGTTCTCGGAATTCCGCTGAAGTTTTAGAATGCTTTGGAACTCTTCCATTTTTCTCGGAATTCTGCTGAAGTTTAGCCATGTGTTGGAACTCTTCCATTGTTCTCGGAATTCCGCTGAAGTTTAAAAATGCTTTGGAACTCTTCCATTGTTCTCGGAACTCTGCTGAAGTTTAAAAAAGATTTGGAACTATTCCATTGTTCTCAGAATTCCGCTAATATTTAACAATGCTTTGGAACTCTTCCAAAGTTCTGGGAGTTCTGCTGAAGTTTAAAAATGCTTTAGAACTCTTCCATTGTTCTCGGAATTCTGCTGATGTTTAACAATGCTTTAGAACTCTTCCATTGTTCTCGGAATTCTGATGATGTTTAACAATGCTTTTGAACTCTTCCATTGTTCTCGGAATTCCACTGTAGTTTAAAAATGCATTGGAACTCTTCCATTGTTCTCGGAATTCCGCTGAAGTTTTACAATGCTTTGGAACTCTTCCATTGTTCTGGGAATTCGGCTGAAGTTTAAAAATGCTTTGGAACTCCCTCTAAGTTCTGGGAGTTCTGCTGAAGTTTAAAAATGCATTGGAACACTTCCATTCTTCTCAGAATTCCGCTAATGTTTAACAATGCTTGGGAACTCTTCCATTGTTCTCAGAATTCCGCTAATATTTAACAATGCTTTGGAACTCTTCCATTGTTCTCGGAATTCCGCTAATGTTTAACAATGCTTTGGAACTCATCCACTGTTCTTGGAATTCTGTTGATGTTTAATAATGCTTTTGGAACTCTTCCATTGTGCTCGGAATTCTGCTGAAGTTTAAAAATGCTTTATAAATCTTCCCTTGCTCTCGGAATTCTGCTGAAGTTTAACAATGCTTTGGAACTCTTCCATAATTCTCAGAATTCTGCTGAAGTTTAAAAAAGCTGTGGTACTCTTCCATTGTTCTCAGAATTCCAATGAAGCTTAAAAATGCTTTGGAACTCTTCAATTTTTCTCAGAATTCTGCTAAAGTTTAAAAATGCTTTGGAACTCTTCCAATGTTCTGGGAATTAAGCTGAAGTTTAAAAATGCTTTGGAACTCTTCCTATGTTCTGGGAGTTCTGCTGAAGTTTAAAAATGCTTGGGAACTCTTCCATTGTTCTCGGAATTGCGCTGATGTTTAACAATGCTTTAGAACTCTTTCATTGTTACGGGAATTCCGCTGATGTTTAACAATGCTTTTGAACTCTTCCATTGTTCTCGGAATTCCGCTGAAGTTTTACAATGCTTTGGAACTCTTCCATTTTTCTCGTAATTATGCTGAAGTTTAAAAATGCTTTGTGACTCTTAAATTGTTCTCGGAATTCCGCTGATGTTTAACAATGCTTTGGAACTCTTCCATTGTTCTCGGAATTCCGCTGTAGTTTAAAAATGCTTTGAAACTCTTTCATTGTTCTCGGAATTCTGCTGAAGTTTAGCCATGCTTTGGAACTCTTCCATTGTTCTCGGAATTCCGCTGAAGTTTAAAAATGCTTTGGAACTCCTCCTTTGTTCTCGGAATTCTGCTGAAGTTTAAAAATGCTTTGGAACTCTTCCATTGTTCTGGGAATTCGGCTGAAGTTTAGAAATGCAATGGAACTCTTCCTATGTTCTGGGAGTTCTGCTGAAGTTTAAAAATGCTTTTGAACTCTTCCATTGTTCTCGGAATTCCGCTGATGTTTAAAAATGCTTTAGAACTCTTCCATTGTTCTCGGAATTCCGCTGATGTTTAACAATCCTTTGGAACTCTTCCATTATTCTCAGAATTCTGCTGAAGTTTAAAAATGCTTTGGTACTCTTCCATTGTTCTCAGAATTCCAATGAAGCTTAAAAATGCTTTGGAACTCTTCAATTTTTCTCAGAATTACGCGAAAGTTTAAAAATGCTTTGGAACTCCTCCATTGTTCTTGGAATTCTGCTCAAGTTTAAAAATGCTTTGGAACTCTTCCATTGTTCTGGGAATTCGGCTGAAGTTTAAAATTGCTTTGGAGCTCTTCCTATGTTCTGGGAGTTCTGCTGAAGTTTAAAAATGCTTTGGAACTCTTCCATTGTTCTCGGAATTCTGCTGATGTTTAACAATGCTTTAGAACTCTTCCATTGTTCTCGGAATTCCGATGATGTCTATCAATGCTTTGGAACTCTTCCATTGTTCTCGGAATTCCGCAGTAGTTTAAAAATGCATTGGAACTCTTCCATTGTTCTCGGAATTCCGCTGAAGTTTTACAATGCTTTGGAACTCTTCCATTTTTCTCGGAACTCTGCTGAAGTTTAAAAATGCTTTGGAACTCTTCCATTGTTCTCGGAATTCCGCTGATGTTTAACAATGCTTTGGAACTCTTACATTGTTCTCGGTATTCCGCTGAATTTAGCCATGCTTTGGAACTCTTCCATTGTTCTCAGAATTCCGCTGAAGTTTAAAAATGCTTTGGAACTCCTCCATTGTACTCGGAACTCTGCTGAAGTTTAAAAATGCTTTGAAACTCTTCCATTGTTCTCAGAATTCCGCTGATGTTTAACAATGCTTTGGAACTCTTCCATTGTTCTCGGAATTCCGCTGTAGTTTAAAAATGCACTGGAACTTTTCCATTGTTCTCGGAATTCCGCTGAAGTTTTTCAATGCTTTGGAACTCTTCCATTTTTCTCGGAATTCTGCTGAAGTTTAAAAATGCTTTGAAACTCTTCCATTGTTCTCGGAATTCTGCTGAAGTTTAAAAATGCTTTGGAACTCTTCCATTGTTCTGGGAATTCGGCTGAAGTTTAAAAATGCAATGGAACTCTTCCTATGTTCTGGGAGTTCTGCTGAAGTTTAAAAATGCTTTTGAACTCTTCCATTGTTCTCGGAATTCTGCTGATGTTTAACAATGCTTTAGAACTCTTCCATTGTTCTCGGAATTCCGCTGATGTTTAAAAATGCTTTGGAACTCTTCCATTGTTCTCGGAATTCCACTGCAATTTAAAAATGCATTGGAACTCTTACATTGTTCTCGAAATTCCACTGTAGTTTAAAAATGCATTGGAACTCTTCCATTGTTCTCGGAATTCCGCTGAAGTTTTACAATGCTTTGGAACTCTTCCATTTTTCTCGGAATCCTGCTGAAGTTTAAAAATGCTTTGGAACTCTTCCATTGTTCTGGGAATTCGGCTGAAGTTTAAAAATGCTTTGGAACTCTTCTTAAGTTCTGGGAGTTCTGCTGAAGTTTAAAAATGCATTGGAACACTTCCATTGTTCTCGGAGTTCCGCTAATGTTTAAAAATGCTTTGGATCTCTTCCATTGTTCTCAGAATTCCGCTGTAGTTTAAAAATGCTTTGGAACTCTTTCATTGTTCTCAGAATTCCGCTGAAGTTGTAGAATGCTCTGGAACTCTTCCATTTTTCTCGGAATTCTGCTGAAGTTTAAAAATGCTTTGGAACTCTTCAATTGTTCTCGGAATTCCGCTAATGTTTAACAATGCTTTGAAGCTCTTCCATTGTTCTCAGAATTCCGCTAATATTTAACAATGCTTTGGAATTGTTCCATTGTTCTCGGAATTCCGCTGATGTTTAATAATGCTTTGGAACTCTTCCATTTTTCTCGGAATTCTGCTGAAGTTTAAAAATGCTTTGGAACTCTTCCATTGTTCTGGGAATTCGGCTGAAGTTTAAAAATGCTTTGGAACTCTTTTTAAGTTCTGGGAGTTCTGCTGAAGTTTAAAAATGCATTTGAACACTTCCATTGTTCTCGGAATTCCGCTAATGTTTAAAAATGCTTTGGAACTCTTTTATTGTTCTCAGAATTCCGCTGAAGTTTTAGAATGCTCTGGAACTCTTCCATTTTTCTCGGAATTCTGCTGAAGTTTAAAAATGCTTTGGAACTCTTCAATTGTTCTCGGAATTCCGCTAATGTTTAACAATGCTTTGAAGCTCTTCCATTGTTCTCAGAATTCCGCTAATATTTAACAATGCTTTGGAATTGTTCCATTGTTCTCGGAATTCCGCTGATGTTTAATAATGCTTTTGGAACTCTTCCATTGTTTTCGGAATTCTGTTTATGTTTAATAATGCTTTTGGAACTCTTCCATTGTGCTCGGAATTCTGCTGAAGTTTAAAAATGCTTTGGAACTCTTCCATTGTTCTCGGAATTCCGCTAATGTTTATCAAACCTATGGAACTCTTTCATTGTTCTCGGAATTCTGTTGATGTTTAATAATGCTTTTGGAACTCTTCCATTGCTCTCGTAATTCTGCAGAAGTTTAAAAGCACTTTAGAAATCTTCCCTTGTTCTCGGAATTCTGCTGAAGTTTAACAATGCTTTGGAACTCTTCCATAATTCTCAGAATTCTGCTGAAGTTTAAAAAAGCTGTGGTACTCTTCCATTGTTCTCAGAATTCCAATGAAGCTTAAAAATGCTTTGGAACTCTTCAATTTTTCTCAAAATTCCGCTAAAGTTTAAAAATGCTTTGGAACTCCTCCATTGTTCTCGTAATTCTGCTGAAGTTTAAAAATGCTTTGGAACTCTTCCAATGTTCTTGGAATTCAGCTGAAGTTTAAAAATGCTTTGGAACTCTTCCTATGTTCTGGGAGTTCTGCTGAAGTTTAAAAATGCTTGGGAACTTTTCCATTGTTCTCGGAATTCCGCTGATGTTTAACAATGCTTTAGAACGCTTCCATTGTTACCGGAATTCCACTGATGTTTAACAATGCTTTTGAACTCTTCCATTGTTCTCGGAATTCCGCTGTAGTTTAAAAATGCATTGGAACTCTTCCATTGTTCTCGGAATTCCGCTGTAGTTTAAAAATGCATTGGAACTCTTCCATTGTTCTCGGAATTCCGTTGAAGTTTTACAATGCTTTGGAACTCTTCCATTTTTCTCGGAATTATGCTGAAGTTTAAAAATGCTTTGGAACTCCTCCATTGTTCTCGGAATTCTGCTGAAGTTTAAAAATGCTTTGGAACTCTTCCATTGTTCTGGGAATTCGGCTGAAGTTTAAAAATGCTTTTGAACTCTTCCATTGTTCTCGGAATTCCGCTGATGTTTAACAATGCTTTAGAACTCTTCCATCGTTCTCGGAATTCCGGTGAGGTTTAACAATGCTTTGGAACTCTTCCATTGTTCTCGGAATTCCACTGCAATTAAAAATGCATTGGAACTCTTCCATTGTTCTGGGAATTCCGCTGAAGTTTTACAATGCTTTGGAACTCTTCCATTTTTCTCGGAATTCTGCTGAAGTTTAAAAATGCTTTGGAACTCTTCCATTGTTCTGGGAATTCGGCTGAAGTTTAAAAATGCTTTGGAACTCTTCTTAAGTTCTGGGAGTTCTGCTGAAGTTTAAAAATGCATTGGAACACTTCCATTGTTCTTGGAATTCCGCTAATGTTTAAAAATGCTTTGGAACTCTTCCATTGTTCTCAGAATTCCGCTGTAGTTTAAAAATGCTTTGGAACTCTTTCATTGTTCTCAGAATTCCGCTGAAGTTTTAGAATGCTTTGGAACTCTTCCATTGTTCTCAGAATTCCGCTAATATTTAACAATGCTTTGGAACTCTTCCATTGTTCTCGGAATTCCGCTAATGTTTATCAAACCTATGGAACTCTTTCATTGTTCTCGGAAATCTGTTGATGTTTAATAATGCTTTTGGAACTCTTCCATTGTTCTCGGAATTCTGCAGAAGTTTAAAAGCGCTTTAGAAATCTTCCCTTGTTCTCGGAATTCTGCTGAAGTTTAACAATGCTTTGGAACTCTTCCATAATTCTCAGAATTCTGCTGAAGTTTAAAAAAGCTGTGGTACTCTTCCATTCTTCTCAGAATTCCAATGAAGCTTAGAAATGGTTTGGAACTCTTCAATTTTTCTCAAAATTCCTCTAAAGTTTAAAAATGCTTTGGAACTCCTCCATTGTTCTCGTAATTCTGCTGAAGTTTAAAAATGCTTTGGAACTCTTCGATTGTTCTGGGAATTCGGCTGAAGTTTAAAAATGCAATTGAACTCTTCCTATGTTCTGGGAGTTCTGCTGAAGTTTAAAAATGCTTTTGAACTCTTCCATTGTTCTCGGAATTCCGCTAATGTTTAACAATGCTTTAGAACTCTTCCATTGTTCTCGGAATTCCGCTGATGTTTAACAATGCTTTGGAACTCTTCCATTGTTCTCGGAATTCCACTGCAATTTAAAAATGCATTGGAACTCTTACATTGTTCTCGGAATTCCACTGTAGTTTAAAAATGCATTGGAACTCTTCCATTGTTCTCGGAATTCCGCTGAAGTTTTACAATGCTTTGGAACTCTTCCATTTTTCTCGGAATTCTGCTGAAGTTTAAAAATGCTTTGGAACTCTTCCATTGTTCTGGGAATTCGGCTGAAGTTTAAAAATGCTTTGGAACTCTTTTTAAGTTCTGGGAGTTCTGCTGAAGTTTAAAAATGCATTTGAACACTTCCATTGTTCTCGGAATTCCGCTAATGTTTAAAAATGCTTTGGAACTCTTTTATTGTTCTCAGAATTCCGCTGAAGTTTTAGAATGCTCTGGAACTCTTCAATTTTTCTCGGAATTCTGCTGAAGTTTAAAAATGCTTTGGAACTCTTCAATTGTTCTCGGAATTCCGCTAATGTTTAACAATGCTTTGGAGCTCTTCCATTGTTCTCAGAATTCCGCTAATATTTAACAATGCTTTGGAACTCTTCCATTGTTCTCGGAATTCCGCTGATGTTTAATAATGCTTTTGGAACTCTTCCATTGTTCTCGGAATTCTGTTTATGTTTAATAATGCTTTTGGAACTCTTCCATTGTGCTCGGATTTCTGCTGAAGTTTAAAAATGCTTTGGAACTCTTCCATTGTTCTCGGAATTCCGCTAATGTTTATCAAACCTATGGAACTCTTTCATTGTTCTCGGAATTCTGTTGATGTTTAATAATGCTTTTGGAACTCTTCCATTGTTCTCGGAATTCTGCAGAAGTTTAAAAGCACTTTAGAAATCTTCCCTTGTTCTCGCAATTCTGCTGAAGTTTAACAATGATTTGGAACTCTTCCATTGTTCTGGGAATTCGGCTGAAGTTTAAAAATGCAATGGAACTCTTCCTATGTTCTGGGAGTTCTGCTGAAGTTTAAAAATGCTTTTGAACTCTTCCATTGTTCTCGGAATTCTGCTGATGTTTAACAATGCTTTAGAACTCTTCCATTGTTCTCGGAATTCCGCTGATGTTTAAAAATGCTTTGGAACTCTTCCATTGTTCTCGGAATTCCACTGCAATTTAAAAATGCATTGGAACTCTTACATTGTTCTCGAAATTCCACTGTAGTTTAAAAATGCATTGGAACTCTTCCATTGTTCTCGGAATTCCGCTGAAGTTTTACAATGCTTTGGAACTCTTCCATTTTTCTCGGAATCCTGCTGAAGTTTAAAAATGCTTTGGAACTCTTCCATTGTTCTGGGAATTCGGCTGAAGTTTAAAAATGCTTTGGAACTCTTCTTAAGTTCTGGGAGTTCTGCTGAAGTTTAAAAATGCATTGGAACACTTCCATTGTTCTCGGAGTTCCGCTAATGTTTAAAAATGCTTTGGATCTCTTCCATTGTTCTCAGAATTCCGCTGTAGTTTAAAAATGCTTTGGAACTCTTTCATTGTTCTCAGAATTCCGCTGAAGTTGTAGAATGCTCTGGAACTCTTCCATTTTTCTCGGAATTCTGCTGAAGTTTAAAAATGCTTTGGAACTCTTCAATTGTTCTCGGAATTCCGCTAATGTTTAACAATGCTTTGAAGCTCTTCCATTGTTCTCAGAATTCCGCTAATATTTAACAATGCTTTGGAATTGTTCCATTGTTCTCGGAATTCCGCTGATGTTTAATAATGCTTTGGAACTCTTCCATTTTTCTCGGAATTCTGCTGAAGTTTAAAAATGCTTTGGAACTCTTCCATTGTTCTGGGAATTCGGCTGAAGTTTAAAAATGCTTTGGAACTCTTTTTAAGTTCTGGGAGTTCTGCTGAAGTTTAAAAATGCATTTGAACACTTCCATTGTTCTCGGAATTCCGCTAATGTTTAAAAATGCTTTGGAACTCTTTTATTGTTCTCAGAATTCCGCTGAAGTTTTAGAATGCTCTGGAACTCTTCCATTTTTCTCGGAATTCTGCTGAAGTTTAAAAATGCTTTGGAACTCTTCAATTGTTCTCGGAATTCCGCTAATGTTTAACAATGCTTTGAAGCTCTTCCATTGTTCTCAGAATTCCGCTAATATTTAACAATGCTTTGGAATTGTTCCATTGTTCTCGGAATTCCGCTGATGTTTAATAATGCTTTTGGAACTCTTCCATTGTTTTCGGAATTCTGTTTATGTTTAATAATGCTTTTGGAACTCTTCCATTGTGCTCGGAATTCTGCTGAAGTTTAAAAATGCTTTGGAACTCTTCCATTGTTCTCGGATTTCCGCTAATGTTTATCAAACCTATGGAACTCTTTCATTGTTCTCGGAATTCTGTTGATGTTTAATAATGCTTTTGGAACTCTTCCATTGCTCTCGTAATTCTGCAGAAGTTTAAAAGCACTTTAGAAATCTTCCCTTGTTCTCGGAATTCTGCTGAAGTTTAGCCATGCTTTGGAACTCTTCCATTGTTCTCGGAATTCCGCTGAAGTTTAAAAATGCTTTGGAACTCCTCCTTTGTTCTCGGAATTCTGCTGAAGTTTAAAAATGCTTTGAAACTCTTTCATTGTTCTCGGAATTCTGCTGAAGTTTAGCCATGCTTTGGAACTCTTCCATTGTTCTCGGAATTCCGCTGAAGTTTAAAAATGCTTTGGAACTCCTCCTTTGTTCTCGGAATTCTGCTGAAGTTTAAAAATGCTTTGGAACTCTTCCATTGTTCTGGGAATTCGGCTGAAGTTTAGAAATGCAATGGAACTCTTCCTATGTTCTGGGAGTTCTGCTGAAGTTTAAAAATGCTTTTGAACTCTTCCATTGTTCTCGGAATTCCGCTGATGTTTAAAAATGCTTTAGAACTCTTCCATTGTTCTCGGAATTCCGCTGATGTTTAACAATCCTTTGGAACTCTTCCATTATTCTCAGAATTCTGCTGAAGTTTAAAAATGCTTTGGTACTCTTCCATTGTTCTCAGAATTCCAATGAAGCTTAAAAATGCTTTGGAACTCTTCAATTTTTCTCAGAATTACGCGAAAGTTTAAAAATGCTTTGGAACTTCTCCATTGTTCTTGGAATTCTGCTCAAGTTTAAAAATGCTTTGGAACTCTTCCATTGTTCTGGGAATTCGGCTGAAGTTTAAAATTGCTTTGGAGCTCTTCCTATGTTCTGGGAGTTCTGCTGAAGTTTAAAAATGCTTTGGAACTCTTCCATTGTTCTCGGAATTCTGCTGATGTTTAACAATGCTTTAGAACTCTTCCATTGTTCTCGGAATTCCGATGATGTCTATCAATGCTTTGGAACTCTTCCATTGTTCTCGGAATTCCGCAGTAGTTTAAAAATGCATTGGAACTCTTCCATTGTTCTCGGAATTCCGCTGAAGTTTTACAATGCTTTGGAACTCTTCCATTTTTCTCGGAACTCTGCTGAAGTTTAAAAATGCTTTGGAACTCTTCCATTGTTCTCGGAATTCCGCTGATGTTTAACAATGCTTTGGAACTCTTACATTGTTCTCGGTATTCCGCTGAATTTAGCCATGCTTTGGAACTCTTCCATTGTTCTCAGAATTCCGCTGAAGTTTAAAAATGCTTTGGAACTCCTCCATTGTACTCGGAACTCTGCTGAAGTTTAAAAATGCTTTGAAACTCTTCCATTGTTCTCAGAATTCCGCTGATGTTTAACAATGCTTTGGAACTCTTCCATTGTTCTCGGAATTCCGCTGTTGTTTAAAAATGCACTGGAACTTTTCCATTGTTCTCGGAATTCCGCTGAAGTTTTTCAATGCTTTGGAACTCTTCCATTTTTCTCGGAATTCTGCTGAAGTTTAAAAATGCTTTGAAACTCTTCCATTGTTCTCGGAATTCTGCTGAAGTTTAAAAATGCTTTGGAACTCTTCCATTGTTCTGGGAATTCGGCTGAAGTTTAAAAATGCAATGGAACTCTTCCTATGTTCTGGGAGTTCTGCTGAAGTTTAAAAATGCTTTTGAACTCTTCCATTGTTCTCGGAATTCTGCTGATGTTTAACAATGCTTTAGAACTCTTCCATTGTTCTCGGAATTCCGCTGATGTTTAAAAATGCTTTGGAACTCTTCCATTGTTCTCGGAATTCCACTGCAATTTAAAAATGCATTGGAACTCTTACATTGTTCTCGAAATTCCACTGTAGTTTAAAAATGCATTGGAACTCTTCCATTGTTCTCGGAATTCCGCTGAAGTTTTACAATGCTTTGGAACTCTTCCATTTTTCTCGGAATCCTGCTGAAGTTTAAAAATGCTTTGGAACTCTTCCATTGTTCTGGGAATTCGGCTGAAGTTTAAAAATGCTTTGGAACTCTTCTTAAGTTCTGGGAGTTCTGCTGAAGTTTAAAAATGCATTGGAACACTTCCATTGTTCTCGGAGTTCCGCTAATGTTTAAAAATGCTTTGGATCTCTTCCATTGTTCTCATAATTCCGCTGTAGTTTAAAAATGCTTTGGAACTCTTTCATTGTTCTCAGAATTCCGCTGAAGTTGTAGAATGCTCTGGAACTCTTCCATTTTTCTCGGAATTCTGCTGAAGTTTAAAAATGCTTTGGAACTCTTCAATTGTTCTCGGAATTCCGCTAATGTTTAACAATGCTTTGAAGCTCTTCCATTGTTCTCAGAATTCCGCTAATATTTAACAATGCTTTGGAATTGTTCCATTGTTCTCGGAATTCCGCTGATGTTTAATAATGCTTTGGAACTCTTCCATTTTTCTCGGAATTCTGCTGAAGTTTAAAAATGCTTTGGAACTCTTCCATTGTTCTGGGAATTCGGCTGAAGTTTAAAAATGCTTTGGAACTCTTTTTAAGTTCTGGGAGTTCTGCTGAAGTTTAAAAATGCATTTGAACACTTCCATTGTTCTCGGAATTCCGCTAATGTTTAAAAATGCTTTGGAACTCTTTTATTGTTCTCAGAATTCCGCTGAAGTTTTAGAATGCTCTGGAACTCTTCCATTTTTCTCGGAATTCTGCTGAAGTTTAAAAATGCTTTGGAACTCTTCAATTGTTCTCGGAATTCCGCTAATGTTTAACAATGCTTTGAAGCTCTTCCATTGTTCTCAGAATTCCGCTAATATTTAACAATGCTTTGGAATTGTTCCATTGTTCTCGGAATTCCGCTGATGTTTAATAATGCTTTTGGAACTCTTCCATTGTTTTCGGAATTCTGTTTATGTTTAATAATGCTTTTGGAACTCTTCCATTGTGCTCGGAATTCTGCTGAAGTTTAAAAATGCTTTGGAACTCTTCCATTGTTCTCGGAATTCCGCTAATGTTTATCAAACCTATGGAACTCTTTCATTGTTCTCGGAATTCTGTTGATGTTTAATAATGCTTTTGGAACTCTTCCATTGCTCTCGTAATTCTGCAGAAGTTTAAAAGCACTTTAGAAATCTTCCCTTGTTCTCGGAATTCTGCTGAAGTTTAGCCATGCTTTGGAACTCTTCCATTGTTCTCGGAATTCCGCTGAAGTTTAAAAATGCTTTGGAACTCCTCCTTTGTTCTCGGAATTCTGCTGAAGTTTAAAAATGCTTTGAAACTCTTTCATTGTTCTCGGAATTCTGCTGAAGTTTAGCCATGCTTTGGAACTCTTCCATTGTTCTCGGAATTCCGCTGAAGTTTAAAAATGCTTTGGAACTCCTCCTTTGTTCTCGGAATTCTGCTGAAGTTTAAAAATGCTTTGGAACTCTTCCATTGTTCTGGGAATTCGGCTGAAGTTTAGAAATGCAATGGAACTCTTCCTATGTTCTGGGAGTTCTGCTGAAGTTTAAAAATGCTTTTGAACTCTTCCATTGTTCTCGGAATTCCGCTGATGTTTAAAAATGCTTTAGAACTCTTCCATTGTTCTCGGAATTCCGCTGATGTTTAACAATCCTTTGGAACTCTTCCATTATTCTCAGAATTCTGCTGAAGTTTAAAAATGCTTTGGTACTCTTCCATTGTTCTCAGAATTCCAATGAAGCTTAAAAATGCTTTGGAACTCTTCAATTTTTCTCAGAATTACGCGAAAGTTTAAAAATGCTTTGGAACTTCTCCATTGTTCTTGGAATTCTGCTCAAGTTTAAAAATGCTTTGGAACTCTTCCATTGTTCTGGGAATTCGGCTGAAGTTTAAAATTGCTTTGGAGCTCTTCCTATGTTCTGGGAGTTCTGCTGAAGTTTAAAAATGCTTTGGAACTCTTCCATTGTTCTCGGAATTCTGCTGATGTTTAACAATGCTTTAGAACTCTTCCATTGTTCTCGGAATTCCGATGATGTCTATCAATGCTTTGGAACTCTTCCATTGTTCTCGGAATTCCGCAGTAGTTTAAAAATGCATTGGAACTCTTCCATTGTTCTCGGAATTCCGCTGAAGTTTTACAATGCTTTGGAACTCTTCCATTTTTCTCGGAACTCTGCTGAAGTTTAAAAATGCTTTGGAACTCTTCCATTGTTCTCGGAATTCCGCTGATGTTTAACAATGCTTTGGAACTCTTACATTGTTCTCGGTATTCCGCTGAATTTAGCCATGCTTTGGAACTCTTCCATTGTTCTCAGAATTCCGCTGAAGTTTAAAAATGCTTTGGAACTCCTCCATTGTACTCGGAACTCTGCTGAAGTTTAAAAATGCTTTGAAACTCTTCCATTGTTCTCAGAATTCCGCTGATGTTTAACAATGCTTTGGAACTCTTCCATTGTTCTCGGAATTCCGCTGTTGTTTAAAAATGCACTGGAACTTTTCCATTGTTCTCGAAATTCCGCTGAAGTTTTTCAATGCTTTGGAACTCTTCCATTTTTCTCGGAATTCTGCTGAAGTTTAAAAATGCTTTGAAACTCTTCCATTGTTCTCGGAATTCTGCTGAAGTTTAAAAATGCTTTGGAACTCTTCCATTGTTCTGGGAATTCGGCTGAAGTTTAAAAATGCAATGGAACTCTTCCTATGTTCTGGGAGTTCTGCTGAAGTTTAAAAATGCTTTTGAACTCTTCCATTGTTCTCGGAATTCTGCTGATGTTTAACAATGCTTTAGAACTCTTCCATTGTTCTCGGAATTCCGCTGATGTTTAAAAATGCTTTGGAACTCTTCCATTGTTCTCGGAATTCCACTGCAATTTAAAAATGCATTGGAACTCTTACATTGTTCTCGAAATTCCACTGTAGTTTAAAAATGCATTGGAACTCTTCCATTGTTCTCGGAATTCCGCTGAAGTTTTACAATGCTTTGGAACTCTTCCATTTTTCTCGGAATCCTGCTGAAGTTTAAAAATGCTTTGGAACTCTTCCATTGTTCTGGGAATTCGGCTGAAGTTTAAAAATGCTTTGGAACTCTTCTTAAGTTCTGGGAGTTCTGCTGAAGTTTAAAAATGCACTGGAACACTTCCATTGTTCTCGGAGTTCCGCTAATGTTTAAAAATGCTTTGGATCTCTTCCATTGTTCTCATAATTCCGCTGTAGTTTAAAAATGCTTTGGAACTCTTTCATTGTTCTCAGAATTCCGCTGAAGTTGTAGAATGCTCTGGAACTCTTCCATTTTTCTCGGAATTCTGCTGAAGTTTAAAAATGCTTTGGAACTCTTCAATTGTTCTCGGAATTCCGCTAATGTTTAACAATGCTTTGAAGCTCTTCCATTGTTCTCAGAATTCCGCTAATATTTAACAATGCTTTGGAATTGTTCCATTGTTCTCGGAATTCCGCTGAGGTTTAATAATGCTTTGGAACTCTTCCATTTTTCTCGGAATTCTGCTGAAGTTTAAAAATGCTTTGGAACTCTTCCATTGTTCTGGGAATTCGGCTGAAGTTTAAAAATGCTTTGGAACTCTTTTTAAGTTCTGGGAGTTCTGCTGAAGTTTAAAAATGCATTTGAACACTTCCATTGTTCTCGGAATTCCGCTAATGTTTAAAAATGCTTTGGAACTCTTTTATTGTTCTCAGAATTCCGCTGAAGTTTTAGAATGCTCTGGAACTCTTCCATTTTTCTCGGAATTCTGCTGAAGTTTAAAAATGCTTTGGAACTCTTCAATTGTTCTCGGAATTCCGCTAATGTTTAACAATGCTTTGAAGCTCTTCCATTGTTCTCAGAATTCCGCTAATATTTAACAATGCTTTGGAATTGTTCCATTGTTCTCGGAATTCCGCTGATGTTTAATAATGCTTTTGGAACTCTTCCATTGTTTTCGGAATTCTGTTTATGTTTAATAATGCTTTTGGAACTCTTCCATTGTGCTCGGAATTCTGCTGAAGTTTAAAAATGCTTTGGAACTCTTCCATTGTTCTCGGAATTCCGCTAATGTTTATCAAACCTATGGAACTCTTTCATTGTTCTCGGAATTCTGTTGATGTTTAATAATGCTTTTGGAACTCTTCCATTGCTCTCGTAATTCTGCAGAAGTTTAAAAGCACTTTAGAAATCTTCCCTTGTTCTCGGAATTCTGCTGAAGTTTAACAATGCTTTGGAACTCTTCCATAATTCTCAGAATTCTGCTGAAGTTTAAAAAAGCTGTGGTACTCTTCCATTGTTCTCAGAATTCCAATGAAGCTTAAAAATGCTTTGGAACTCTTCAATTTTTCTCAAAATTCCGCTAAAGTTTAAAAATGCTTTGGAACTCCTCCATTGTTCTCGTAATTCTGCTGAAGTTTAAAAATGCTTTGAAACTCTTCCAATGTTCTTGGAATTCAGCTGAAGTTTAAAAATGCTTTGGAACTCTTCCTATGTTCTGGGAGTTCTGCTGAAGTTTAAAAATGCTTGGGAACTTTTCCATTGTTCTCGGAATTCCGCTGATGTTTAACAATGCTTTAGAACGCTTCCATTGTTACCGGAATTCCACTGATGTTTAACAATGCTTTTGAACTCTTCCATTGTTCTCGGAATTCCGCTGTAGTTTAAAAATGCATTGGAACTCTTCCATTGTTCTCGGAATTCCGCTGTAGTTTAAAAATGCATTGGAACTCTTCCATTGTTCTCGGAATTCCGTTGAAGTTTTACAATGCTTTGGAACTCTTCCATTTTTCTCGGAATTATGCTGAAGTTTAAAAATGCTTTGGAACTCCTCCATTGTTCTCGGAATTCTGCTGAAGTTTAAAAATGCTTTGGAACTCTTCCATTGTTCTGGGAATTCGGCTGAAGTTTAAAAATGCTTTTGAACTCTTCCATTGTTCTCGGAATTCCGCTGATGTTTAACAATGCTTTAGAACTCTTCCATCGTTCTCGGAATTCCGGTGAGGTTTAACAATGCTTTGGAACTCTTCCATTGTTCTCGGAATTCCACTGCAATTTAAAAATGCATTGGAACTCTTCCATTGTTCTCGGAATTCCGCTGAAGTTTTACAATGCTTTGGAACTCTTCCATTGTTCTGGGAATTCCGCTGAAGTTTTACAATGCTTTGGAACTCTTCCATTTTTCTCGGAATTCTGCTGAAGTTTAAAAATGCTTTGGAACTCTTCCATTGTTCTGGGAATTCGGCTGAAGTTTAAAAATGCTTTGGAACTCTTCTTAAGTTCTGGGAGTTCTGCTGAAGTTTAAAAATGCATTGGAACACTTCCATTTTTCTTGGAATTCCGCTAATGTTTAAAAATGCTTTGGAACTCTTCCATTGTTCTCAGAATTCCGCTGAAGTTTTAGAATGCTTTGGAACTCTTCCATTGTTCTCAGAATTCCGCTAATATTTAACAATGCTTTGGAACTCTTCCATTGTTCTCGGAATTCCGCTAATGTTTATCAAACCTATGGAACTCTTTCATTGTTCTCGGAAATCTGTTGATGTTTAATAATGCTTTTGGAACTCTTCCATTGTTCTCGGAATTCTGCAGAAGTTTAAAAGCGCTTTAGAAATCTTCCCTTGTTCTCGGAATTCTGCTGAAGTTTAACAATGCTTTGGAACTCTTCCATAATTCTCAGAATTCTGCTGAAGTTTAAAAAAGCTGTGGTACTCTTCCATTCTTCTCAGAATTCCAATGAAGCTTAAAAATGCTTTGGAACTCTTCAATTTTTCTCAAAATTCCTCTAAAGTTTAAAAATGCTTTGGAACTCCTCCATTGTTCTCGTAATTCTGCTGAAGTTTAAAAATGCTTTGGAACTCTTCGATTGTTCTGGGAATTCGGCTGAAGTTTAAAAATGCAATTGAACTCTTCCTATGTTCTGGGAGTTCTGCTGAAGTTTAAAAATGCTTTTGAACTCTTCCATTGTTCTCGGAATTCCGCTAATGTTTAACAATGCTTTAGAACTCTTCCATTGTTCTCGGAATTCCGCTGATGTTTAACAATGCTTTGGAACTCTTCCATTGTTCTCGGAATTCCACTGCAATTTAAAAATGCATTGGAACTCTTACATTGTTCTCGGAATTCCACTGTAGTTTAAAAATGCATTGGAACTCTTCCATTGTTCTCGGAATTCCGCTGAAGTTTTACAATGCTTTGGAACTCTTCCATTTTTCTCGGAATTCTGCTGAAGTTTAAAAATGCTTTGGAACTCTTCCATTGTTCTGGGAATTCGGCTGAAGTTTAAAAATGCTTTGGAACTCTTTTTAAGTTCTGGGAGTTCTGCTGAAGTTTAAAAATGCATTTGAACACTTCCATTGTTCTCGGAATTCCGCTAATGTTTAAAAATGCTTTGGAACTCTTTTATTGTTCTCAGAATTCCGCTGAAGTTTTAGAATGCTCTGGAACTCTTCAATTTTTCTCGGAATTCTGCTGAAGTTTAAAAATGCTTTGGAACTCTTCAATTGTTCTCGGAATTCCGCTAATGTTTAACAATGCTTTGGAGCTCTTCCATTGTTCTCAGAATTCCGCTAATATTTAACAATGCTTTGGAACTCTTCCATTGTTCTCGGAATTCCGCTGATGTTTAATAATGCTTTTGGAACTCTTCCATTGTTCTCGGAATTCTGTTTATGTTTAATAATGCTTTTGGAACTCTTCCATTGTGCTCGGATTTCTGCTGAAGTTTAAAAATGCTTTGGAACTCTTCCATTGTTCTCGGAATTCCGCTAATGTTTATCAAACCTATGGAACTCTTTCATTGTTCTCGGAATTCTGTTGATGTTTAATAATGCTTTTGGAACTCTTCCATTGTTCTCGGAATTCTGCAGAAGTTTAAAAGCACTTTAGAAATCTTCCCTTGTTCTCGGAATTCTGCTGAAGTTTAACAATGATTTGGAACTCTTCCATAATTCTCAGAATTCTGCTCAAGTTTAAAAAAGCTGTGGTACTCTTCCATTGTTCTCAGAATTCCAATGAAGCTTAAAAATGCTTTGGAACTCTTCAATTTTTCTCAAAATTCCGCTAAAGTTTAAAAATGCTTTGGAACTCCTCCATTGTTCTCGTAATTCTGCTGAAGTTTAAAAATGCTGTGGAACTCTTCCAATGTTCTGGGAATTCAGCTGAAGTTTAAAAATACTTTGGAACTCTTCCTATGTTCTGGGAGTTCTGCTGAAGTTTAAAAATGCTTGGGAACTCTTCCATTTTTCTCGGAATTCCGCTGATGTTTAACAATGGTTTAGAACTTTTCCATTGTTACCGGAATTCCGCTGATGTTTAACAATGGTTTTGAACTCTTCCATTGTTCTCGGAATTCCGCTGTAGTTTAAAAATGCAATGGAACTCTTCCATTGTTCTCGGAATTCCGCTGATGTTTAACAATGCTTTGGAACTCTTCCATTGTTCTCGGAATTCCGCTGTAGTTTAAAAATGCTTTGGAACTCTTTCATTGTTCTCGGAATACCGCTGAAATTTAGCCATGCTTTGGAACTCTTCCATTGTTCTCGGAATTCCGCTGAAGTTTAAAAATGCTTTGGAACTCCTCCATTGTTCTCGGAATTCTGCTGAAGTTTAAAAATGCTTTGGAACTCTTCCATTGTTCTAGGAATTCGGCTGAAGTTTAAAAATGCAAAGGAACTCTTCCTATGTTTTGGGAGTTCTGCTGAAGTTTAAAAATGCTTTTGAACTCTTCCATTGTTCTCGGAATTCCGCTAATGTTTAACAATGCTTTAGAACTCTTCCATTGTTCTCGGAATTCCGCTGATGTTTAACAATGCTTTGGAACTCTTCCATTGTTCTCGGAATTCCACTGCAATTTAAAAATGCATTGGAACTCTTACATTGTTCTCGGAATTCCACTGTAGTTTAAAAATGCATTGGAACTCTTCCATTGTTCTCGGAATTCCGCTGAAGTTTTACAATGCTTTGGAACTCTTCCATTTTTCTCGGAATTCTGCTGAAGTTTAAAAATGCTTTGGAACTCTTCCATTGTTCTGGGAATTCGGCTGAAGTTTAAAAATGCTTTGGAACTCTTTTTAAGTTCTGGGAGTTCTGCTGAAGTTTAAAAATGCATTTGAACACTTCCATTGTTCTCGGAATTCCGCTAATGTTTAAAAATGCTTTGGAACTCTTTTATTGTTCTCAGAATTCCGCTGAAGTTTTAGAATGCTCTGGAACTCTTCAATTTTTCTCGGAATTCTGCTGAAGTTTAAAAATGCTTTGGAACTCTTCAATTGTTCTCGGAATTCCGCTAATGTTTAACAATGCTTTGGAGCTCTTCCATTGTTCTCAGAATTCCGCTAATATTTAACAATGCTTTGGAACTCTTCCATTGTTCTCGGAATTCCGCTGATGTTTAATAATGCTTTTGGAACTCTTCCATTGTTCTCGGAATTCTGTTTATGTTTAATAATGCTTTTGGAACTCTTCCATTGTGCTCGGATTTCTGCTGAAGTTTAAAAATGCTTTGGAACTCTTCCATTGTTCTCGGAATTCCGCTAATGTTTATCAAACCTATGGAACTCTTTCATTGTTCTCGGAATTCTGTTGATGTTTAATAATGCTTTTGGAACTCTTCCATTGTTCTCGGAATTCTGCAGAAGTTTAAAAGCACTTTAGAAATCTTCCCTTGTTCTCGGAATTCTGCTGAAGTTTAACAATGATTTGGAACTCTTCCATAATTCTCAGAATTCTGCTCAAGTTTAAAAAAGCTGTGGTACTCTTCCATTGTTCTCAGAATTCCAATGAAGCTTAAAAATGCTTTGGAACTCTTCAATTTTTCTCAAAATTCCGCTAAAGTTTAAAAATGCTTTGGAACTCCTCCATTGTTCTCGTAATTCTGCTGAAGTTTAAAAATGCTGTGGAACTCTTCCAATGTTCTGGGAATTCAGCTGAAGTTTAAAAATACTTTGGAACTCTTCCTATGTTCTGGGAGTTCTGCTGAAGTTTAAAAATGCTTGGGAACTCTTCCATTTTTCTCGGAATTCCGCTGATGTTTAACAATGGTTTAGAACTTTTCCATTGTTACCGGAATTCCGCTGATGTTTAACAATGGTTTTGAACTCTTCCATTGTTCTCGGAATTCCGCTGTAGTTTAAAAATGCAATGGAACTCTTCCATTGTTCTCGGAATTCCGCTGATGTTTAACAATGCTTTGGAACTCTTCCATTGTTCTCGGAATTCCGCTGTAGTTTAAAAATGCTTTGGAACTCTTTCATTGTTCTCGGAATACCGCTGAAATTTAGCCATGCTTTGGAACTCTTCCATTGTTCTCGGAATTCCGCTGAAGTTTAAAAATGCTTTGGAACTCCTCCATTGTTCTCGGAATTCTGCTGAAGTTTAAAAATGCTTTGGAACTCTTCCATTGTTCTAGGAATTCGGCTGAAGTTTAAAAATGCAAAGGAACTCTTCCTATGTTTTGGGAGTTCTGCTGAAGTTTAAAAATGCTTTTGAACTCTTCCATTGTTCTCGGAATTCCGCTGATGTTTAACAATGCTTTGGAACTCTTCCATTGTTCTCGGAATTCCACTGCAGTTTAAAGATGCATTGGAACTCTTACATTGTTCTCGGAATTCCGCTGAAGTTTTACAATGCTTTGGAATTCTTCCATTTTTCTCGGAATTCTGCTGAAGTTTAAAAATGCTTTGGAACTCTTCCATTGTTCTGGGAATTCGGCTGAAGTTTAAAAATGCTTTGGAACTCTTCCATTATTCTCAGAATTCTGCTGAAGTTTAAAAATGCTTTGGTACTCTTCCATTGTTCTCAGAATTCCAATGAAGCTTAAAAATGCTTTTGGCATCTTCAATTTTTCTCAGAATTACGCGAAAGTTTAAAAATGCTTTGGAACTCCTCCATTGTTCTCGTAATTCTGCTGAAGTTTAAAAATGCTTTGGAACTCTTCCATTGTTCTGGGAATTCGGCTGAAGTTTAAAAATGCTTTGGAGCTCTTCCTATGTTCTGGGAGTTCTGCTGAAGTTTAAAAGTGCTTTGGAACTCTTCCATTGTTCTCGAAATTCTGCTGATGTTTAACAATGCTTTAGAACTCTTCCATTGTTCTCGGTATTCCGCTGATGTTTAACAATGCTTTTCAAACTCTCCCATTGTTCTTGGAATTCCGCTAATGTTTATCAATGCTTTGGAACTCTTTCATTGTTCTCGGAATTCCGATGAAGTTTAGCCATGCTTTGGAACTCTTCCATTGTTCTCGGAATTCCGCTGAAGTTTAAAAATGCTTTGCAACTCCTCCATTGTTCTCGGAATTCTGCTGAAGTTTAAAAATGCTTTGGAACTCTTCCATTGTTCTGGGAATTCGGCTGAAGTTTAAAAATGCTTTGGAACTCTTCTTAAGTTCTGGGAGTTCTGCTGAAGTTTAAAAATGCATTGGAACACTTCCATTGTTCTCGGAGTTCCGCTAATGTTTAAAAATGCTTTGGATCTCTTCCATTGTTCTCAGAATTCCGCTGTAGTTTAAAAATGCTTTGGAACTCTTTCATTGTTCTCAGAATTCCGCTGAAGTTTTAGAATGCTCTGGAACTCTTCCATTTTTCTCGGAATTCTGCTGAAGTTTAAAAATGCTTTGGAACTCTTCAATTGTTCTCGGAATTCCGCTAATGTTTAACAATGCTTTGAAGCTCTTCCATTGTTCTCAGAATTCCGCTAATATTTAACAATGCTTTGGAATTGTTCCATTGTTCTCGGAATTCCGCTGATGTTTAATAATGCTTTTGGAACTCTTCCATTGTTTTCGGAATTCTGTTTATGTTTAATAATGCTTTTTCAACTCTTCCATTGTGCTCGGAATTCTGCTGAAGTTTAAAAATGCTTTGGAACTCTTCCATTGTTCTCGGAATTCTGCTAATGTTTATCAAACCTATGGAACTCTTTCATTGTTCTCGGAATTCTGTTGATGTTTAATAATGCTTTTGGAACTCTTCCATTGCTCTCGTAATTCTGCAGAAGTTTAAAAGCACTTTAGAAATCTTCCCTTGTTCTCGGAATTCTGCTGAAGTTTAACAATGCTTTGGAACTCTTCCATAATTCTCAGAATTCTGCTGAAGCTTAAAAAAGCTGTGGTACTCTTCCATTGTTCTCAGAATTCCAATGAAGCTTAAAAATGCTTTGGAACTCTTCAATTTTTCTCAAAATTCCGCTAAAGTTTAAAAATGCTTTGGAACTCCTCCATTGTTCTCGTAATTCTGCTGAAGTTTAAAAATGCTTTGGAACTCTTCCAATGTTCTTGGAATTCAGCTGAAGTTTTAAAATGCTTTGGAACTCTTCCTATGTTCTGGGAGTTCTGCTGAAGTTTAAAAATGCTTGGAAACTTTTCCATTGTTCTCGGAATTCCGCTGATGTTTAACAATGCTTTACAACGCTTCCATTGTTACCGGAATTCCACTGATGTTTAACAATGCTTTTGAACCCTTCCATTGTTCTCGGAATTCCGCTGTAGTTTAAAAATGCATTGGAACTCTTCCATTGTTCTCGGAATTCCGCTGTAGTTTAAAAATGCATTGGAACTCTTCCATTGTTCTCGGAATTCCGTTGAAGTTTTACAATGCTTTGGAACTCTTCCATTTTTCTCGGAATTATGCTGAAGTTTAAAAATGCTTTGGAACTCCTCCATTGTTCTCGGAATTCTGCTGAAGTTTAAAAATGCTTTGGAACTCTTCCATTGTTCTGGGAATTCGGCTGAAGTTTAAAAATGCTTTTGAACTCTTCCATTGTTCTCGGAATTCCGCTGTAGTTTAAAAATGCAATGGAACTCTTCCATTGTTCTCGGAATTCCGCTGATGTTTAACAATGCTTTGGAACTCTTCCATTGTTCTCGGAATTCCGCTGTAGTTTAAAAATGCTTTGGAACTCTTTCATTGTTCTCGGAATACGGCTGAAATTTAGCCATGCTTTGGAACTCTTCCATTGTTCTCGGAATTCCGCTGAAGTTTAAAAATGCTTTGGAACTCCTCCATTGTTCTCGGAATTCTGCTGAAGTTTAAAAATGCTTTGGAACTCTTCCATTGTTCTGGGAATTCGGCTGAAGTTTAAAAATGCAAAGGAACTCTTCCTATGTTTTGGGAGTTCTGCTGAAGTTTAAAAATGCTTTTGAACTCTTCCATTGTTCTCGGAATTCCGCTGATGTTTAACAATGCTTTGGAACTCTTCCATTGTTCTCGGAATTCCACTGCAGTTTAAAGATGCATTGGAACTCTTACATTGTTCTCGGAATTCTGCTGAAGTTTTACAATGCTTTGGAATTCTTCCATTTTTCTCGGAATTCTGCTGAAGTTTAAAAATGCTTTGGAACTCTTCCATTGTTCTGGGAATTCGGCTGAAGTTTAAAAATGCTTTGGAACTCTTCCATTATTCTCAGAATTCTGCTGAAGTTTAAAAATGCTTTGGTACTCTTCCATTGTTCTCAGAATTCCAATGAAGCTTAAAAATGCTTTTGGCATCTTCAATTTTTCTCAGAATTACGCGAAAGTTTAAAAATGCTTTGGAACTCCTCCATTGTTCTCGTAATTCTGCTGAAGTTTAAAAATGCTTTGGAACTCTTCCATTGTTCTGGGAATTCGGCTGAAGTTTAAAAATGCTTTGGAGCTCTTCCTATGTTCTGGGAGTTCTGCTGAAGTTTAAAAGTGCTTTGGAACTCTTCCATTGTTCTCGAAATTCTGCTGATGTTTAACAATGCTTTAGAACTCTTCCATTGTTCTCGGTATTCCGCTGATGTTTAACAATGCTTTTCAAACTCTCCCATTGTTCTTGGAATTCCGCTAATGTTTATCAATGCTTTGGAACTCTTTCATTGTTCTCGGAATTCCGATGAAGTTTAGCCATGCTTTGGAACTCTTCCATTGTTCTCGGAATTCCGCTGAAGTTTAAAAATGCTTTGCAACTCCTCCATTGTTCTCGGAATTCTGCTGAAGTTTAAAAATGCTTTGGAACTCTTCCATTGTTCTGGGAATTCGGCTGAAGTTTAAAAATGCTTTGGAACTCTTCTTAAGTTCTGGGAGTTCTGCTGAAGTTTAAAAATGCATTGGAACACTTCCATTGTTCTCGGAGTTCCGCTAATGTTTAAAAATGCTTTGGATCTCTTCCATTGTTCTCAGAATTCCGCTGTAGTTTAAAAATGCTTTGGAACTCTTTCATTGTTCTCAGAATTCCGCTGAAGTTTTAGAATGCTCTGGAACTCTTCCATTTTTCTCGGAATTCTGCTGAAGTTTAAAAATGCTTTGGAACTCTTCCATTGTTCTGGGAATTCGGCTGAAGTTTAAAAATGCATTGGAACACTTCCATTGTTCTTGGAATTCCGTTAATGTTAAAAAATGCTTTGGAACTCTTCCATTGTTCTCAGAATTCCGCTGTAGTTTAAAAATGCTTTGGAACTCTTTCATTGTTCTCAGAATTCCGCTGAAGTTTTAGAATGCTTTGGAACTCTTCCATTGTTCTCAGAATTCCGCTAATATTTAACAATGCTTTGGAACTCTTCCATTGTTCTCGGAATTCCGCTAATGTTTATCAAACCTATGGAACTCTTTCATTGTTCTCGGAATTCTGTTGACGTTTAATAATGCTTTTGGAACTCTTCCATTGTTCTCGGAATTCTGCAGAAGTTTAAAAGCGCTTTAGAAATCTTCCCTTGTTCTCGGAATTCTGCTGAAGTTTAACAATGCTTTGGAACTCTTCCATAATTCTCAGAATTCTGCTGAAGTTTAAAAAAGCTGTGGTACTCTTCCATTCTTCTCAGAATTCCAATGAAGCTTAAAAATGCTTTGGAACTCTTCAATTTTTCTCAAAATTCCTCTAAAGTTTAAAAATGCTTTGGAACTCCTCCATTGTTCTCGTAATTCTGCTGAAGTTTAAAAATGCTTTGGAACTCTTCCATTGTTCTGGGAATTCGGCTGAAGTTTAAAAATGCAATTGAACTCTTCCTATGTTCTGGGAGTTCTGCTGAAGTTTAAAAATGCTTTTGAACTCTTCCATTGTTCTCGGAATTCCGCTAATGTTTAACAATGCTTTAGAACTCTTCCATTGTTCTCGGAATTCCGCTGATGTTTAACAATGCTTTGGAACTCTTCCATTGTTCTCGGAATTCCACTGCAATTTAAAAATGCATTGGAACTCTTACATTGTTCTCGGAATTCCACTGTAGTTTAAAAATGCATTGGAACTCTTCCATTGTTCTCGGAATTCCGCTGAAGTTTTACAATGCTTTGGAACTCTTCCATTTTTCTCGGAATTCTGCTGAAGTTTAAAAATGCTTTGGAACTCTTCCATTGTTCTGGGAATTCGGCTGAAGTTTAAAAATGCTTTGGAACTCTTTTTAAGTTCTGGGAGTTCTGCTGAAGTTTAAAAATGCATTTGAACACTTCCATTGTTCTCGGAATTCCGCTAATGTTTAAAAATGCTTTGGAACTCTTTTATTGTTCTCAGAATTCCGCTGAAGTTTTAGAATGCTCTGGAACTCTTCAATTTTTCTCGGAATTCTGCTGAAGTTTAAAAATGCTTTGGAACTCTTCAATTGTTCTCGGAATTCCGCTAATGTTTAACAATGCTTTGGAGCTCTTCCATTGTTCTCAGAATTCCGCTAATATTTAACAATGCTTTGGAACTCTTCCATTGTTCTCGGAATTCCGCTGATGTTTAATAATGCTTTTGGAACTCTTCCATTGTTCTCGGAATTCTGTTTATGTTTAATAATGCTTTTGGAACTCTTCCATTGTGCTCGGATTTCTGCTGAAGTTTAAAAATGCTTTGGAACTCTTCCATTGTTCTCGGAATTCCGCTAATGTTTATCAAACCTATGGAACTCTTTCATTGTTCTCGGAATTCTGTTGATGTTTAATAATGCTTTTGGAACTCTTCCATTGTTCTCGGAATTCTGCAGAAGTTTAAAAGCACTTTAGAAATCTTCCCTTGTTCTCGGAATTCTGCTGAAGTTTAACAATGATTTGGAACTCTTCCATAATTCTCAGAATTCTGCTCAAGTTTAAAAAAGCTGTGGTACTCTTCCATTGTTCTCAGAATTCCAATGAAGCTTAAAAATGCTTTGGAACTCTTCAATTTTTCTCAAAATTCCGCTAAAGTTTAAAAATGCTTTGGAACTCCTCCATTGTTCTCGTAATTCTGCTGAAGTTTAAAAATGCTGTGGAACTCTTCCAATGTTCTGGGAATTCAGCTGAAGTTTAAAAATACTTTGGAACTCTTCCTATGTTCTGGGAGTTCTGCTGAAGTTTAAAAATGCTTGGGAACTCTTCCATTTTTCTCGGAATTCCGCTGATGTTTAACAATGGTTTAGAACTTTTCCATTGTTACCGGAATTCCGCTGATGTTTAACAATGGTTTTGAACTCTTCCATTGTTCTCGGAATTCCGCTGTAGTTTAAAAATGCAATGGAACTCTTCCATTGTTCTCGGAATTCCGCTGATGTTTAACAATGCTTTGGAACTCTTCCATTGTTCTCGGAATTCCGCTGTAGTTTAAAAATGCTTTGGAACTCTTTCATTGTTCTCGGAATACCGCTGAAATTTAGCCATGCTTTGGAACTCTTCCATTGTTCTCGGAATTCCGCTGAAGTTTAAAAATGCTTTGGAACTCCTCCATTGTTCTCGGAATTCTGCTGAAGTTTAAAAATGCTTTGGAACTCTTCCATTGTTCTAGGAATTCGGCTGAAGTTTAAAAATGCAAAGGAACTCTTCCTATGTTTTGGGAGTTCTGCTGAAGTTTAAAAATGCTTTTGAACTCTTCCATTGTTCTCGGAATTCCGCTGATGTTTAACAATGCTTTGGAACTCTTCCATTGTTCTCGGAATTCCACTGCAGTTTAAAGATGCATTGGAACTCTTACATTGTTCTCGGAATTCCGCTGAAGTTTTACAATGCTTTGGAATTCTTCCATTTTTCTCGGAATTCTGCTGAAGTTTAAAAATGCTTTGGAACTCTTCCATTGTTCTGGGAATTCGGCTGAAGTTTAAAAATGCTTTGGAACTCTTCCATTATTCTCAGAATTCTGCTGAAGTTTAAAAATGCTTTGGTACTCTTCCATTGTTCTCAGAATTCCAATGAAGCTTAAAAATGCTTTTGGCATCTTCAATTTTTCTCAGAATTACGCGAAAGTTTAAAAATGCTTTGGAACTCCTCCATTGTTCTCGTAATTCTGCTGAAGTTTAAAAATGCTTTGGAACTCTTCCATTGTTCTGGGAATTCGGCTGAAGTTTAAAAATGCTTTGGAGCTCTTCCTATGTTCTGGGAGTTCTGCTGAAGTTTAAAAGTGCTTTGGAACTCTTCCATTGTTCTCGAAATTCTGCTGATGTTTAACAATGCTTTAGAACTCTTCCATTGTTCTCGGTATTCCGCTGATGTTTAACAATGCTTTTCAAACTCTCCCATTGTTCTTGGAATTCCGCTAATGTTTATCAATGCTTTGGAACTCTTTCATTGTTCTCGGAATTCCGATGAAGTTTAGCCATGCTTTGGAACTCTTCCATTGTTCTCGGAATTCCGCTGAAGTTTAAAAATGCTTTGCAACTCCTCCATTGTTCTCGGAATTCTGCTGAAGTTTAAAAATGCTTTGGAACTCTTCCATTGTTCTGGGAATTCGGCTGAAGTTTAAAAATGCTTTGGAACTCTTCTTAAGTTCTGGGAGTTCTGCTGAAGTTTAAAAATGCATTGGAACACTTCCATTGTTCTCGGAGTTCCGCTAATGTTTAAAAATGCTTTGGATCTCTTCCATTGTTCTCAGAATTCCGCTGTAGTTTAAAAATGCTTTGGAACTCTTTCATTGTTCTCAGAATTCCGCTGAAGTTTTAGAATGCTCTGGAACTCTTCCATTTTTCTCGGAATTCTGCTGAAGTTTAAAAATGCTTTGGAACTCTTCAATTGTTCTCGGAATTCCGCTAATGTTTAACAATGCTTTGAAGCTCTTCCATTGTTCTCAGAATTCCGCTAATATTTAACAATGCTTTGGAATTGTTCCATTGTTCTCGGAATTCCGCTGATGTTTAATAATGCTTTTGGAACTCTTCCATTGTTTTCGGAATTCTGTTTATGTTTAATAATGCTTTTTCAACTCTTCCATTGTGCTCGGAATTCTGCTGAAGTTTAAAAATGCTTTGGAACTCTTCCATTGTTCTCGGAATTCTGCTAATGTTTATCAAACCTATGGAACTCTTTCATTGTTCTCGGAATTCCGTTGATGTTTAATAATGCTTTTGGAACTCTTCCATTGCTCTCGTAATTCTGCAGAAGTTTAAAAGCACTTTAGAAATCTTCCCTTGTTCTCGGAATTCTGCTGAAGTTTAACAATGCTTTGGAACTCTTCCATAATTCTCAGAATTCTGCTGAAGCTTAAAAAAGCTGTGGTACTCTTCCATTGTTCTCAGAATTCCAATGAAGCTTAAAAATGCTTTGGAACTCTTCAATTTTACTCAAAATTCCGCTAAAGTTTAAAAATGCTTTGGAACTCCTCCATTGTTCTCGTAATTCTGCTGAAGTTTAAAAATGCTTTGGAACTCTTCCAATGTTCTTGGAATTCAGCTGAAGTTTTAAAATGCTTTGGAACTCTTCCTATGTTCTGGGAGTTCTGCTGAAGTTTAAAAATGCTTGGAAACTTTTCCATTGTTCTCGGAATTCCGCTGATGTTTAACAATGCTTTACAACGCTTCCATTGTTACCGGAATTCCACTGATGTTTAACAATGCTTTTGAACTCTTCCATTGTTCTCGGAATTCCGCTGTAGTTTAAAAATGCATTGGAACTCTTCCATTGTTCTCGGAATTCCGCTGTAGTTTAAAAATGCATTGGAACTCTTCCATTGTTCTCGGAATTCCGTTGAAGTTTTACAATGCTTTGGAACTCTTCCATTTTTCTCGGAATTATGCTGAAGTTTAAAAATGCTTTGGAACTCCTCCATTGTTCTCGGAATTCTGCTGAAGTTTAAAAATGCTTTGGAACTCTTCCATTGTTCTGGGAATTCGGCTGAAGTTTAAAAATGCTTTTGAACTCTTCCATTGTTCTCGGAATTCCGCTGTAGTTTAAAAATGCAATGGAACTCTTCCATTGTTCTCGGAATTCCGCTGATGTTTAACAATGCTTTGGAACTCTTCCATTGTTCTCGGAATTCCGCTGTAGTTTAAAAATGCTTTGGAACTCTTTCATTGTTCTCGGAATACGGCTGAAATTTAGCCATGCTTTGGAACTCTTCCATTGTTCTCGGAATTCCGCTGAAGTTTAAAAATTCCTTGGAACTCCTCCATTGTTCTCGGAATTCTGCTGAAGTTTAAAAATGCTTTGGAACTCTTCCATTGTTCTGGGAATTCGGCTGAAGTTTAAAAATGCAAAGGAACTCTTCCTATGTTTTGGGAGTTCTGCTGAAGTTTAAAAATGCTTTTGAACTCTTCCATTGTTCTCGGAATTCCGCTGATGTTTAACAATGCTTTGGAACTCTTCCATTGTTCTCGGAATTCCACTGCAGTTTAAAGATGCATTGGAACTCTTACATTGTTCTCGGAATTCTGCTGAAGTTTTACAATGCTTTGGAATTCTTCCATTTTTCTCGGAATTCTGCTGAAGTTTAAAAATGCTTTGGAACTCTTCCATTGTTCTGGGAATTCGGCTGAAGTTTAAAAATGCTTTGGAACTCTTCCATTATTCTCAGAATTCTGCTGAAGTTTAAAAATGCTTTGGTACTCTTCCAATGTTCTCAGAATTCCAATGAAGCTTAAAAATGCTTTTGGCATCTTCAATTTTTCTCAGAATTACGCGAAAGTTTAAAAATGCTTTGGAACTCCTCCATTGTTCTCGTAATTCTGCTGAAGTTTAAAAATGCTTTGGAACTCTTCCATTGTTCTGGGAATTCGGCTGAAGTTTAAAAATGCTTTGGAGCTCTTCCTATGTTCTGGGAGTTCTGCTGAAGTTTAAAAGTGCTTTGGAACTCTTCCATTGTTCTCGAAATTCTGCTGATGTTTAACAATGCTTTAGAACTCTTCCATTGTTCTCGGTATTCCGCTGATGTTTAACAATGCTTTTCAAACTCTCCTATTGTTCTTGGAATTCCGCTAATGTTTATCAATGCTTTGGAACTCTTTCATTGTTCTCGGAATTCCGATGAAGTTTAGCCATGCTTTGGAACTCTTCCATTGTTCTCGGAATTCCGCTGAAGTTTAAAAATGCTTTGCAACTCCTCCATTGTTCTCGGAATTCTGCTGAAGTTTAAAAATGCTTTGGAACTCTTCCATTGTTCTGGGAATTCGGCTGAAGTTTAAAAATGCTTTGGAACTCTTCTTAAGTTCTGGGAGTTCTGCTGAAGTTTAAAAATGCATTGGAACACTTCCATTGTTCTCGGAGTTCCGCTAATGTTTAAAAATGCTTTGGATCTCTTCCATTGTTCTCAGAATTCCGCTGTAGTTTAAAAATGCTTTGGAACTCTTTCATTGTTCTCAGAATACCGCTGAAGTTTTAGAATGCTCTGGAACTCTTCCATTTTTCTCGGAATTCTGCTGAAGTTTAAAAATGCTTTGGAACTCTTCCATTGTTCTGGGAATTCGGCTGAAGTTTAAAAATGCATTGGAACACTTCCATTGTTCTTGGAATTCCGTTAATGTTAAAAAATGCTTTGGAACTCTTCCATTGTTCTCAGAATTCCGCTGTAGTTTAAAAATGCTTTGGAACTCTTTCATTGTTCTCAGAATTCCGCTGAAGTTTTAGAATGCTTTGGAACTCTTCCATTGTTCTCAGAATTCCGCTAATATTTAACAATGCTTTGGAACTCTTCCATTGTTCTCGGAATTCCGCTAATGTTTATCAAACCTATGGAACTCTTTCATTGTTCTCGGAATTCTGTTGACGTTTAATAATGCTTTTGGAACTCTTCCATTGTTCTCGGAATTCTGCAGAAGTTTAAAAGCGCTTTAGAAATCTTCCCTTGTTCTCGGAATTCTGCTGAAGTTTAACAATGCTTTGGAACTCTTCCATAATTCTCAGAATTCTGCTGAAGTTTAAAAAAGCTGTGGTACTCTTCCATTCTTCTCAGAATTCCAATGAAGATTAAAAATGCTTTGGAACTCTTCAATTTTTCTCAAAATTCCTCTAAAGTTTAAAAATGCTTTGGAACTCCTCCATTGTTCTCGTAATTCTGCTGAAGTTTAAAAATGCTTTGGAACTCTTCCATTGTTCTGGGAATTCGGCTGAAGTTTAAAAATGCAATTGAACTCTTCCTATGTTCTGGGAGTTCTGCTGAAGTTTAAAAATGCATTGGAACACTTCCATTGTTCTCGGAATTCCGCTAATGTTTAAAAATGCTTTGGAACTCTTTCATTGTTCTCAGAATTCCGCTGAAGTTTTAGAATGCTCTGGAACTCTTCAATTTTTCTCGGAATTCTGCTGAAGTTTAAAAATGCTTTGGAACTCTTCAATTGTTCTCGGAATTCCGCTAATGTTTAACAATGCTTTGGAGCTCTTCCATTGTTCTCAGAATTCCGCTAATATTTAACAATGCTTTGGAACTCTTCCATTGTTCTCGGAATTCCGCTGATGTTTAATAATGCTTTTGGAACTCTTCCATTGTGCTCGGAATTCTGCTGAAGTTTAAAAATGATTTGGATCTCTTCCATTGTTCTCGGAATTCCGCTAATGTTTTTCAAACCTATGGAACTCTTTCATTGTTCTCGGAATTCTGTTGATGTTTAATAATGCTTTTGGAACTCTTCCATTGTTCTCGGAATTCTGCAGAAGTTTAAAAGCGCTTTAGAAATCTTCCCTTGTTCTCGGAATTCTGCTGAAGTTTAACAATGCTTTGGAACTCTTCCATAATTTTCAGAATTCTGCTGAAGTTTAAACAAGCTGTGGTACTCTTCCATTGTTCTCAGAATTCCAATGAAGCTTAAAAATGCTTTGGAACTCTTCAATTTTTCTCAAAATTCCGCTAAAGTTTAAAAATGCTTTGGAACTCCTCCATTGATCTCGTAATTCTGCTGAAGTTTAAAAATGCTTTGGAACTCTTCCAATGTTCTGGGAATTCAGCTGAAGTTTAAAAAAAATTTGGAACTCTTCCTATGTTCTGGGTGTTCTGCTGAAGTTTAAAAATGCTTGGGAACTCTTAAATTGTTCTCGGAATTCTGCTGATGTTTAACAATGCTTTAGAACTCTTCCATTGTTACCGGAATTCCGCTGATGTTTAACAATGCTTTGGAACTCTTCCATTATTCTCAGAATTCTGCTGAAGTTTAAAAATGCATTGGAACACTTCCATTGTTCTCGGAGTTCCGCTAATGTTTAAAAATGCTTTGGATCTCTTCCATTGTTCTCAGAATTCCGCTGTAGTTTAAAAATGCTTTGGAACTCTTTCATTGTTCTCAGAATTCCGCTGAAGTTTTAGAATGCTCTGGAACTCTTCCATTTTTCTCGGAATTCTGCTGAAGTTTAAAAATGCTTTGGAACTCTTCAATTGTTCTCGGAATTCTGCTAATGTTTAACAATGCTTTGAAGCTCTTCCATTGTTCTCAGAATTCCGCTAATATTTAACAATGCTTTGGAATTGTTCCATTGTTCTCAGAATTCTGCTGAAGCTTAAAAAAGCTGTGGTACTCTTCCATTGTTCTCAGAATTCCAATGAAGCTTAAAAATGCTTTGGAACTCTTCAATTTTTCTCAAAATTCCGCTAAAGTTTAAAAATGCTTTGGAACTCCTCCATTGTTCTCGTAATTCTGCTGAAGTTTAAAAATGCTTTGGAACTCTTCCAATGTTCTTGGAATTCAGCTGAAGTTTTAAAATGCTTTGGAACTCTTCCTATGTTCTGGGAGTTCTGCTGAAGTTTAAAAATGCTTGGAAACTTTTCCATTGTTCTCGGAATTCCGCTGATGTTTAACAATGCTTTACAACGCTTCCATTGTTACCGGAATTCCACTGATGTTTAACAATGCTTTTGAACTCTTCCATTGTTCTCGGAATTCCGCTGTAGTTTAAAAATGCATTGGAACTCTTCCATTGTTCTCGGAATTCCGCTGTAGTTTAAAAATGCATTGGAACTCTTCCATTGTACTCGGAATTCCGTTGAAGTTTTACAATGCTTTGGAACTCTTCCATTTTTCTCGGAATTATGCTGAAGTTTAAAAATGCTTTGGAACTCCTCCATTGTTCTCGGAATTCTGCTGAAGTTTAAAAATGCTTTGGAACTCTTCCATTGTTCTGGGAATTCGGCTGAAGTTTAAAAATGCTTTGGAACTCTTCTTAAGTTCTGGGAGTTCTGCTGAAGTTTAAAAATGCATTGGAACACTTCCATTGTTCTCGGAGTTCCGCTAATGTTTAAAAATGCTTTGGATCTCTTCCATTGTTCTCAGAATTCCGCTGTAGTTTAAAAATGCTTTGGAACTCTTTCATTGTTCTCAGAATTCCGCTGAAGTTTTAGAATGCTCTGGAACTCTTCCATTTTTCTCGGAATTCTGCTGAAGTTTAAAAATGCTTTGGAACTCTTCAATTGTTCTCGGAATTCCGCTAATGTTTAACAATGCTTTGAAGCTCTTCCATTGTTCTCAGAATTCCGCTAATATTTAACAATGCTTTGGAATTGTTCCATTGTTCTCGGAATTCCGCTGATGTTTAATAATGCTTTTGGAACTCTTCCATTGTTTTCGGAATTCTGTTTATGTTTAATAATGCTTTTTCAACTCTTCCATTGTGCTCGGAATTCTGCTGAAGTTTAAAAATGCTTTGGAACTCTTCCATTGTTCTCGGAATTCTGCTAATGTTTATCAAACCTATGGAACTCTTTCATTGTTCTCGGAATTCTGTTGATGTTTAATAATGCTTTTGGAACTCTTCCATTGCTCTCGTAATTCTGCAGAAGTTTAAAAGCACTTTAGAAATCTTCCCTTGTTCTCGGAATTCTGCTGAAGTTTAACAATGCTTTGGAACTCTTCCATAATTCTCAGAATTCTGCTGAAGCTTAAAAAAGCTGTGGTACTCTTCCATTGTTCTCAGAATTCCAATGAAGCTTAAAAATGCTTTGGAACTCTTCAATTTTTCTCAAAATTCCGCTAAAGTTTAAAAATGCTTTGGAACTCCTCCATTGTTCTCGTAATTCTGCTGAAGTTTAAAAATGCTTTGGAACTCTTCCAATGTTCTTGGAATTCAGCTGAAGTTTTAAAATGCTTTGGAACTCTTCCTATGTTCTGGGAGTTCTGCTGAAGTTTAAAAATGCTTGGAAACTTTTCCATTGTTCTCGGAATTCCGCTGATGTTTAACAATGCTTTACAACGCTTCCATTGTTACCGGAATTCCACTGATGTTTAACAATGCTTTTGAACTCTTCCATTGTTCTCGGAATTCCGCTGTAGTTTAAAAATGCATTGGAACTCTTCCATTGTTCTCGGAATTCCGCTGTAGTTTAAAAATGCATTGGAACTCTTCCATTGTTCTCGGAATTCCGTTGAAGTTTTACAATGCTTTGGAACTCTTCCATTTTTCTCGGAATTATGCTGAAGTTTAAAAATGCTTTGGAACTCCTCCATTGTTCTCGGAATTCTGCTGAAGTTTAAAAATGCTTTGGAACTCTTCCATTGTTCTGGGAATTCGGCTGAAGTTTAAAAATGCTTTTGAACTCTTCCATTGTTCTCGGAATTCCGCTGTAGTTTAAAAATGCAATGGAACTCTTCCATTGTTCTCGGAATTCCGCTGATGTTTAACAATGCTTTGGAACTCTTCCATTGTTCTCGGAATTCCGCTGTAGTTTAAAAATGCTTTGGAACTCTTTCATTGTTCTCGGAATACGGCTGAAATTTAGCCATGCTTTGGAACTCTTCCATTGTTCTCGGAATTCCGCTGAAGTTTAAAAATGCTTTGGAACTCCTCCATTGTTCTCGGAATTCTGCTGAAGTTTAAAAATGCTTTGGAACTCTTCCATTGTTCTGGGAATTCGGCTGAAGTTTAAAAATGCAAAGGAACTCTTCCTATGTTTTGGGAGTTCTGCTGAAGTTTAAAAATGCTTTTGAACTCTTCCATTGTTCTCGGAATTCCGCTGATGTTTAACAATGCTTTGGAACTCTTCCATTGTTCTCGGAATTCCACTGCAGTTTAAAGATGCATTGGAACTCTTACATTGTTCTCGGAATTCTGCTGAAGTTTTACAATGCTTTGGAATTCTTCCATTTTTCTCGGAATTCTGCTGAAGTTTAAAAATGCTTTGGAACTCTTCCATTGTTCTGGGAATTCGGCTGAAGTTTAAAAATGCTTTGGAACTCTTCCATTATTCTCAGAATTCTGCTGAAGTTTAAAAATGCTTTGGTACTCTTCCAATGTTCTCAGAATTCCAATGAAGCTTAAAAATGCTTTTGGCATCTTCAATTTTTCTCAGAATTACGCGAAAGTTTAAAAATGCTTTGGAACTCCTCCATTGTTCTCGTAATTCTGCTGAAGTTTAAAAATGCTTTGGAACTCTTCCATTGTTCTGGGAATTCGGCTGAAGTTTAAAAATGCTTTGGAGCTCTTCCTATGTTCTGGGAGTTCTGCTGAAGTTTAAAAGTGCTTTGGAACTCTTCCATTGTTCTCGAAATTCTGCTGATGTTTAACAATGCTTTAGAACTCTTCCATTGTTCTCGGTATTCCGCTGATGTTTAACAATGCTTTTCAAACTCTCCCATTGTTCTTGGAATTCCGCTAATGTTTATCAATGCTTTGGAACTCTTTCATTGTTCTCGGAATTCCGATGAAGTTTAGCCATGCTTTGGAACTCTTCCATTGTTCTGGGAATTCCGCTGAAGTTTAAAAATGCTTTGGAACTCTTCTTAAGTTCTGGGAGTTCTGCTGAAGTTTAAAAATGCATTGGAACACTTCCATTGTTCTCGGAGTTCCGCTAATGTTTAAAAATGCTTTGGATCTCTTCCATTGTTCTCAGAATTCCGCTGTAGTTTAAAAATGCTTTGGAACTCTTTCATTGTTCTCAGAATTCCGCTGAAGTTTTAGAATGCTCTGGAACTCTTCCATTTTTCTCGGAATTCTGCTGAAGTTTAAAAATGCTTTGGAACTCTTCCATTGTTCTGGGAATTCGGCTGAAGTTTAAAAATGCATTGGAACACTTCCATTGTTCTTGGAATTCCGTTAATGTTAAAAAATGCTTTGGAACTCTTCCATTGTTCTCAGAATTCCGCTGTAGTTTAAAAATGCTTTGGAACTCTTTCATTGTTCTCAGAATTCCGCTGAAGTTTTAGAATGCTTTGGAACTCTTCCATTGTTCTCAGAATTCCGCTAATATTTAACAATGCTTTGGAACTCTTCCATTGTTCTCGGAATTCCGCTAATGTTTATCAAACCTATGGAACTCTTTCATTGTTCTCGGAATTCTGTTGACGTTTAATAATGCTTTTGGAACTCTTCCATTGTTCTCGGAATTCTGCAGAAGTTTAAAAGCGCTTTAGAAATCTTCCCTTGTTCTCGGAATTCTGCTGAAGTTTAACAATGCTTTGGAACTCTTCCATAATTCTCAGAATTCTGCTGAAGTTTAAAAAAGCTGTGGTACTCTTCCATTCTTCTCAGAATTCCAATGAAGCTTAAAAATGCTTTGGAACTCTTCAATTTTTCTCAAAATTCCTCTAAAGTTTAAAAATGCTTTGGAACTCCTCCATTGTTCTCGTAATTCTGCTGAAGTTTAAAAATGCTTTGGAACTCTTCCATTGTTCTGGGAATTCGGCTGAAGTTTAAAAATGCAATTGAACTCTTCCTATGTTCTGGGAGTTCTGCTGAAGTTTAAAAATGCTTTTGAACTCTTCCATTGTTCTCGGAATTCCGCTAATGTTTAACAATGCTTTAGAACTCTTCCAATGTTCTCGGAATTCCGCTGATGTTTAACAATGCTTTGGAACTCTTCCATTGTTCTCGGAATTCCACTGCAATTTAAAAATGCATTGGAACTCTTACATTGTTCTCGGAATTCCACTGTAGTTTAAAAATGCATTGGAACTCTTCCATTGTTCTCGGAATTCCGCTGAAGTTTTACAATGCTTTGGAACTCTTCCATTTTTCTTGGAATTCTGCTGAAGTTTAAAAATGCTTTGGAACTCTTCCATTGTTCTGGGAATTCGGCTGAAGTTTAAAAATGCTTTGGAACTCTTTTTAAGTTCTGGGAGTTCTGCTGAAGTTTAAAAATGCATTGGAACACTTCCATTGTTCTCGGAATTCCGCTAATGTTTAAAAATGCTTTGGAACTCTTTCATTGTTCTCAGAATTCCGCTGAAGTTTTAGAATGCTCTGGAACTCTTCAATTTTTCTCGGAATTCTGCTGAAGTTTAAAAATGCTTTGGAACTCTTCAATTGTTCTCGGAATTCCGCTAATGTTTAACAATGCTTTGGAGCTCTTCCATTGTTCTCAGAATTCCGCTAATATTTAACAATGCTTTGGAACTCTTCCATTGTTCTCGGAATTCCGCTGATGTTTAATAATGCTTTTGGAACTCTTCCATTGTGCTCGGAATTCTGCTGAAGTTTAAAAATGCTTTGGATCTCTTCCATTGTTCTCGGAATTCCGCTAATGTTTTTCAAACCTATGGAACTCTTTCATTGTTCTCGGAATTCTGTTGATGTTTAATAATGCTTTTGGAACTCTTCCATTGTTCTTGGAATTCTGCAGAAGTTTAAAAGCGCTTTAGAAATCTTCCCTTGTTCTCGGAATTCTGCTGAAGTTTAACAATGCTTTGGAACTCTTCCATAATTCTCAGAATTCTGCTGAAGTTTAAACAAGCTGTGGTACTCTTCCATTGTTCTCAGAATTCCAATGAAGCTTAAAAATGCTTTGGAACTCTTCAATTTTTCTCAAAATTCCGCTAAAGTTTAAAAATGCTTTGGAACTCCTCCATTGTTCTCGTAATTCTGCTGAAGTTTAAAAATGCTTTGGAACTCTTCCAATGTTCTGGGAATTCAGCTGAAGTTTAAAAAAAATTTGGAACTCTTCCTATGTTCTGGGTGTTCTGCTGAAGTTTAAAAATGCTTGGGAACTCTTAAATTGTTCTCGGAATTCTGCTGATGTTTAACAATGCTTTAGAACTCTTCCATTGTTACCGGAATTCCGCTGATGTTTAACAATGCTTTGGAACTCTTCCATTATTCTCAGAATTCTGCTGAAGTTTAAAAATGCATTGGAACACTTCCATTGTTCTCGGAGTTCCGCTAATGTTTAAAAATGCTTTGGATCTCTTCCATTGTTCTCAGAATTCCGCTGTAGTTTAAAAATGCTTTGGAACTCTTTCATTGTTCTCAGAATTCCGCTGAAGTTTTAGAATGCTCTGGAACTCTTCCATTTTTCTCGGAATTCTGCTGAAGTTTAAAAATGCTTTGGAACTCTTCAATTGTTCTCGGAATTCCGCTAATGTTTAACAATGCTTTGAAGCTCTTCCATTGTTCTCAGAATTCCGCTAATATTTAACAATGCTTTGGAATTGTTCCATTGTTCTCGGAATTCCGCTGATGTTTAATAATGCTTTTGGAACTCTTCCATTGTTTTCGGAATTCTGTTTATGTTTAATAATGCTTTTTCAACTCTTCCATTGTGCTCGGAATTCTGCTGAAGTTTAAAAATGCTTTGGAACTCTTCCATTGTTCTCGGAATTCTGCTAATGTTTATCAAACCTATGGAACTCTTTCATTGTTCTCGGAATTCTGTTGATGTTTAATAATGCTTTTGGAACTCTTCCATTGCTCTCGTAATTCTGCAGAAGTTTAAAAGCACTTTAGAAATCTTCCCTTGTTCTCGGAATTCTGCTGAAGTTTAACAATGCTTTGGAACTCTTCCATAATTCTCAGAATTCTGCTGAAGCTTAAAAAAGCTGTGGTACTCTTCCATTGTTCTCAGAATTCCAATGAAGCTTAAAAATGCTTTGGAACTCTTCAATTTTTCTCAAAATTCCGCTAAAGTTTAAAAATGCTTTGGAACTCCTCCATTGTTCTCGTAATTCTGCTGAAGTTTAAAAATGCTTTGGAACTCTTCCAATGTTCTTGGAATTCAGCTGAAGTTTTAAAATGCTTTGGAACTCTTCCTATGTTCTGGGAGTTCTGCTGAAGTTTAAAAATGCTTGGAAACTTTTCCATTGTTCTCGGAATTCCGCTGATGTTTAACAATGCTTTACAACGCTTCCATTGTTACCGGAATTCCACTGATGTTTAACAATGCTTTTGAACTCTTCCATTGTTCTCGGAATTCCGCTGTAGTTTAAAAATGCATTGGAACTCTTCCATTGTTCTCGGAATTCCGCTGTAGTTTAAAAATGCATTGGAACTCTTCCATTGTTCTCGGAATTCCGTTGAAGTTTTACAATGCTTTGGAACTCTTCCATTTTTCTCGGAATTATGCTGAAGTTTAAAAATGCTTTGGAACTCCTCCATTGTTCTCGGAATTCTGCTGAAGTTTAAAAATGCTTTGGAACTCTTCCATTGTTCTGGGAATTCGGCTGAAGTTTAAAAATGCTTTTAAACTCTTCCATTGTTCTCGGGATTCCGCTGTAGTTTAAAAATGCAATGGAACTCTTCCATTGTTCTCGGAATTCCGCTGATGGTTAACAATGCTTTGGAACTCTTCCATTGTTCTCGGAATTCCGCTGTAGTTTAAAAATGCTTTGGAACTCTTTCATTGTTCTCGGAATACGGCTGAAATTTAGCCATGCTTTGGAACTCTTCCATTGTTCTCGGAATTCCGCTGAAGTTTAAAAATGCTTTGGAACTCCTCCATTGTTCTCGGAATTCTGCTGAAGTTTAAAAATGCTTTGGAACTCTTCCATTGTTCTGGGAATTCGGCTGAAGTTTAAAAATGCAAAGGAACTCTTCCTATGTTTTGGGAGTTCTGCTGAAGTTTAAAAATGCTTTTGAACTCTTCCATTGTTCTCGGAATTCCGCTGATGTTTAACAATGCTTTGGAACTCTTCCATTGTTCTCGGAATTCCACTGCAGTTTAAAGATGCATTGGAACTCTTACATTGTTCTCGGAATTCTGCTGAAGTTTTACAATGCTTTGGAATTCTTCCATTTTTCTCGGAATTCTGCTGAAGTTTAAAAATGCTTTGGAACTCTTCCATTGTTCTGGGAATTCGGCTGAAGTTTAAAAATGCTTTGGAACTCTTCCATTATTCTCAGAATTCTGCTGAAGTTTAAAAATGCTTTGGTACTCTTCCAATGTTCTCAGAATTCCAATGAAGCTTAAAAATGCTTTTGGCATCTTCAATTTTTCTCAGAATTACGCGAAAGTTTAAAAATGCTTTGGAACTCCTCCATTGTTCTCGTAATTCTGCTGAAGTTTAAAAATGCTTTGGAACTCTTCCATTGTTCTGGGAATTCGGCTGAAGTTTAAAAATGCTTTGGAGCTCTTCCTATGTTCTGGGAGTTCTGCTGAAGTTTAAAAGTGCTTTGGAACTCTTCCATTGTTCTCGAAATTCTGCTGATGTTTAACAATGCTTTAGAACTCTTCCATTGTTCTCGGTATTCCGCTGATGTTTAACAATGCTTTTCAAACTCTCCCATTGTTCTTGGAATTCCGCTAATGTTTATCAATGCTTTGGAACTCTTTCATTGTTCTCGGAATTCCGATGAAGTTTAGCCATGCTTTGGAACTCTTCCATTGTTTTCGGAATTCCGCTGAAGTTTAAAAATGCTTTGCAACTCCTCCATTGTTCTCGGAATTCTGCTGAAGTTTAAAAATGCTTTGGAACTCTTCCATTGTTCTGGGAATTCGGCTGAAGTTTAAAAATGCTTTGGAACTCTTCTTAAGTTCTGGGAGTTCTGCTGAAGTTTAAAAATGCATTGGAACACTTCCATTGTTCTCGGAGTTCCGCTAATGTTTAAAAATGCTTTGGATCTCTTCCATTGTTCTCAGAATTCCGCTGTAGTTTAAAAATGCTTTGGAACTCTTTCATTGTTCTCAGAATTCCGCTGAAGTTTTAGAATGCTCTGGAACTCTTCCATTTTTCTCGGAATTCTGCTGAAGTTTAAAAATGCTTTGGAACTCTTCCATTGTTCTGGGAATTCGGCTGAAGTTTTAGAATGCTTTGGAACTCTTCCATTGTTCTCAGAATTCCGCTAATATTTAACAATGCTTTGGAACTCTTCCATTGTTCTCGGAATTCCGCTAATGTTTATCAAACCTATGGAACTCTTTCATTGTTCTCGGAATTCTGTTGACGTTTAATAATGCTTTTGGAACTCTTCCATTGTTCTCGGAATTCTGCAGAAGTTTAAAAGCGCTTTAGAAATCTTCCCTTGTTCTCGGAATTCTGCTGAAGTTTAACAATGCTTTGGAACTCTTCCATAATTCTCAGAATTCTGCTGAAGTTTAAAAAAGCTGTGGTACTCTTCCATTCTTCTCAGAATTCCAATGAAGCTTAAAAATGCTTTGGAACTCTTCAATTTTTCTCAAAATTCCTCTAAAGTTTAAAAATGCTTTGGAACTCCTCCATTGTTCTCGTAATTCTGCTGAAGTTTAAAAATGCTTTGGAACTCTTCCATTGTTCTGGGAATTCGGCTGAAGTTTAAAAATGCAATTGAACTCTTCCTATGTTCTGGGAGTTCTGCTGAAGTTTAAAAATGCTTTTGAACTCTTCCATTGTTCTCGGAATTCCGCTAATGTTTAACAATGCTTTAGAACTCTTCCAATGTTCTCGGAATTCCGCTGATGTTTAACAATGCTTTGGAACTCTTCCATTGTTCTCGGAATTCCACTGCAATTTAAAAATGCATTGGAACTCTTACATTGTTCTCGGAATTCCACTGTAGTTTAAAAATGCATTGGAACTCTTCCATTGTTCTCGGAATTCCGCTGAAGTTTTACAATGCTTTGGAACTCTTCCATTTTTCTTGGAATTCTGCTGAAGTTTAAAAATGCTTTGGAACTCTTCCATTGTTCTGGGAATTCGGCTGAAGTTTAAAAATGCTTTGGAACTCTTTTTAAGTTCTGGGAGTTCTGCTGAAGTTTAAAAATGCATTGGAACACTTCCATTGTTCTCGGAATTCCGCTAATGTTTAAAAATGCTTTGGAACTCTTTCATTGTTCTCAGAATTCCGCTGAAGTTTTAGAATGCTCTGGAACTCTTCAATTTTTCTCGGAATTCTGCTGAAGTTTAAAAATGCTTTGGAACTCTTCAATTGTTCTCGGAATTCCGCTAATGTTTAACAATGCTTTGGAGCTCTTCCATTGTTCTCAGAATTCCGCTAATATTTAACAATGCTTTGGAACTCTTCCATTGTTCTCGGAATTCCGCTGATGTTTAATAATGCTTTTGGAACTCTTCCATTGTGCTCGGAATTCTGCTGAAGTTTAAAAATGCTTTGGATCTCTTCCATTGTTCTCGGAATTCCGCTAATGTTTTTCAAACCTATGGAACTCTTTCATTGTTCTCGGAATTCTGTTGATGTTTAATAATGCTTTTGGAACTCTTCCATTGTTCTCGGAATTCTGCAGAAGTTTAAAAGCGCTTTAGAAATCTTCCCTTGTTCTCGGAATTCTGCTGAAGTTTAACAATGCTTTGGAACTCTTCCATAATTCTCAGAATTCTGCTGAAGTTTAAACAAGCTGTGGTACTCTTCCATTGTTCTCAGAATTCCAATGAAGCTTAAAAATGCTTTGGAACTCTTCAATTTTTCTCAAAATTCCGCTAAAGTTTAAAAATGCTTTGGAACTCCTCCATTGTTCTCGTAATTCTGCTGAAGTTTAAAAATGCTTTGGAACTCTTCCAATGTTCTGGGAATTCAGCTGAAGTTTAAAAAAAAAAAGGAACTCTTCCTATGTTCTGGGTGTTCTGCTGAAGTTTAAAAATGCTTGGGAACTCTTAAATTGTTCTCGGAATTCTGCTGATGTTTAACAATGCTTTAGAACTCTTCCATTGTTACCGGAATTCCGCTGATGTTTAACAATGCTTTGGAACTCTTCCATTATTCTCAGAATTCTGCTGAAGTTTAAAAATGCTTTGGTACTCTTCCATTGTTCTCAGAATTCCAATGAAGCTTAAAAATGCTTTGGAACTCCTCCATTGTTCTCGTAATTCTGCTGAAGTTTAAAAATGCTTTTGAACTCTTCCATTGTTCTGGGAATTCGGCTGAAGTTTAAAAATGCTTTGGAGCTCTTCCTATGTTCTGGGAGTTCTGCTGAAGTTTAAAAATGCTTTGGAACTCTTCCATTGATCTCGAAATTCTGCTGATGTTTAACAATGCTTTAGAACTCTTCCATTGTTCTCGGAATTCCGCTGATGTTTAACAATGCTTTTCAAACTCTCCCATTGTTCTTGGAATTCCGCTAATTTTTAACAATGCTTTGGAACTCTTTCATTGTTCTCGGAATTCCGCTGAAGTTTAGCCATGCTTTGGAACTCTTCCATTGTTCTCGGAATTCCGCTGAAGTTTAAAAATGCTTTGCAACTCCTCCATTGTTCTCGGAATTCTGCTGAAGTTTAAAAATGCTTTGGAACTCTTCCATTGTTCTGGGAATTCGGATGAAGTTTAAAAATGCAATGGAACTCTTCCTATGTTCTGGGAGTTCTGCTGAAGTTTAAAAATGCTCTTGAACTCTTCCATTGTTCTCGGAATTCCGCTGATGTTTAACAATGCTTTAGAACTCTTCCATCTTTCTCGGAATTCCGCTGATGTTTAACAATGCTTTAGAACTCTTCCATTGTTCTCGGAATTCCGCTGAAGTTTAAAAATGCTTTGCAACTCCTCCATTGTTCTCGGAATTCCGCTGAAGTTTTACAATGCTTTCGAACTCTTCCATTGTTCTGGGAATTCGGCTGAAGTTTAAAAATGCTTTGGAACTCTTCCTATGTTCTGGTAGGTCTGCTGAAGTTTAAAAATGCTTTGGAACTCTTCCATTGTTCTCGGAATTCCGCTGATGTTTAACAATGCTTTAGAACTCTTCCATTGTTCTCGGAATTCCGCTGATGTTTAACAATGCTTTGGAACTCTTCCATTGTTCTCGGAATTCTGTTTATGTTTAATAATGCTTTTGGAACTCTTCCATTGTGCTCGGAATTCTGCTGAAGTTTAAAAATGCTTTGGAACTCTTCCATTGTTCTTGGAATTCCGCTAATGTTTATCAAACCTATGGAACTCTTTCATTGTTCTCGGAATTCTGTTGATGTTTAATAATGCTTTTGGAACTCTTCCATTGTTCTCGGAATTCTGCAGAAGTTTAAAAGCGCTTTAGAAATCTTCCCTTGTTCTCGGAATTCTGCTGAAGTTTAACAATGCTTTGGAACTCTTCCATAATTCTCAGAATTCTGCTGAAGTTTAAACAAGCTGTGGTACTCTTCCATTGTTCTCAGAATTCCAATGAAGCTTAAAAATGCTTTGGAACTCTTCAATTTTTCTCAAAATTCCGCTAAAGTTTAAAAATGCTTTGGAACTCCTCGATTGTTCTCGTAATTCTGCTGAAGTTTAAAAATGCTTTGGAACTCTTCCAATGTTTTGGGAATTCAGCTGAAGTTTAAAAATACTTTGGAACTCTTCCTATGTTCTGGGTGTTCTGCTGAAGTTTAAAAATGCTTGGGAACTCTTCCATTGTTCTCGGAATTCTGCTGATGTTTAACAATGCTTTAGAACGCTTCCATTGTTACCGGAATTCCGCTGATGTTTAACAATGCTTTTTAACTCTTCCATTGTTCTCGGAATTCCGCTGTAGTTTAAAAATGCAATGGAACTCTTCCATTGTTCTTGGAATTCCCTTGAAGTTTTACAATGCTTTGGAACTCTTCCATTTTTCTCGGAATAATGCTGAAGATTAAAAATGCTTTGTAACTCTTCCATTGTTCTCGGAATTCCGCTGATGTTTAACAATGCTTTGGAACTCTTTCTTTGTTCTCGGAATACCGCTGAAGTTTAGCCATGCTTTGGAACTCTTCCATTGTTCTCGGAATTCCGCTGAAGTTTAAAAATGCTTTGGAACTCCTCCATTGTTCTCGGAATTCTGCTGAAGTTTAAAAATGCTTTGGAACTCTTCCATTGTTCTGGGAATTCGGCTGAAGTTTAAAAATGCAATGGAACTCTTCCTATGTTTTGGGAGTTTTCCTGAAGTTTAAAAATGCTTTTGAACTCTTCCATTGTTCTCGGAATTCCGCTGATGTTTAACAATGCTTTAGAACTCTTCCATCGTTCTCGGAATTCCGCTGATGTTTAACAATGCTTTGGAACTCTTCCATTTTTCTCGGAATTCTGCTGAAGTTTAAAAATGCTTTGGAACTCTTCCATTGTTCTGGGAATTCGGCTGAAGTTTAAAAATGCTTTGGAACTCTTTTTAAGTTCTGGGAGTTCTGCTGAAGTTTAAAAATGCATTGGAACACTTCCATTGTTCTCGGAATTCCGCTAATGTTTAAAAATGCTTTGGAACTCTTTCATTGTTCTCAGAATTCCGCTGAAGTTTTAGAATGCTCTGGAACTCTTCAATTTTTCTCGGAATTCTGCTGAAGTTTAAAAATGCTTTGGAACTCTTCAATTGTTCTCGGAATTCCGCTAATGTTTAACAATGCTTTGGAGCTCTTCCATTGTTCTCAGAATTCCGCTAATATTTAACAATGCTTTGGAACTCTTCCATTGTTCTCGGAATTCCGCTGATGTTTAATAATGCTTTTGGAACTCTTCCATTGTGCTCGGAATTCTGCTGAAGTTTAAAAATGCTTTGGATCTCTTCCATTGTTCTCGGAATTCCGCTAATGTTTATCAAACCTATGGAACTCTTTCATTGTTCTCGGAATTCTGTTGATGTTTAATAATGCTTTTGGAACTCTTCCATTGTTCTCGGAATTCTGCAGAAGTTTAAAAGCGCATTAGAAATCTTCCCTTGTTCTCGGAATTCTGCTGAAGTTTAACAATGCTTTGGAACTCTTCCATAATTCTCAGAATTCTGCTGAAGTTTAAACAAGCTGTGGTACTCTTCCATTGTTCTCAGAATTCCAATGAAGCTTAAAAATGCTTTGGAACTCTTCAATTTTTCTCAAAATTCCGCTAAAGTTTAAAAATGCTTTGGAACTCCTCCATTGTTCTCGTAATTCTGCTGAAGTTTAAAAATGCTTTGGAACTCTTCCAATGTTCTGGGAATTCAGCTGAAGTTTAAAAAAAATTTGGAACTCTTCCTATGTTCTGGGTGTTCTGCTGAAGTTTAAAAATGCTTGGGAACTTTTAAATTGTTCTCGGAATTCTGCTGATGTTTAACAATGCTTTAGAACTCTTCCATTGTTACCGGAATTCCGCTGATGTTTAACAATGCTTTGGAACTCTTCCATTATTCTCAGAATTCTGCTGAAGTTTAAAAATGCTTTGGTACTCTTCCATTGTTCTCAGAATTCCAATGAAGCTTAAAAATGCTTTGGAACTCCTCCATTGTTCTCGTAATTCTGCTGAAGTTTAAAAATGCTTTTGAACTCTTCCATTGTTCTGGGAATTCGGCTGAAGTTTAAAAATGCTTTGGAGATCTTCCTATGTTCTGGGAGTTCTGCTGAAGTTTAAAAATGCTTTGGAACTCTTCCATTGATCTCGAAATTCTGCTGATGTTTAACAATGCTTTAGAACTCTTCCATTGTTTTCGGAATTCCGCTGATGTTTAACAATGCTTTTCAAACTCTCCCATTGTTCTTGGAATTCCGCTAATTTTTAACAATGCTTTGGAACTCTTTCATTGTTCTCGGAATTCCGCTGAAGTTTAGCCATGCTTTGGAACTCTTCCATTGTTCTCGGAATTCCGCTGAAGTTTAAAAATGCTTTGCAACTCCTCCATTGTTCTCGGAATTCTGCTGAAGTTTAAAAATGCTTTGGAACTCTTCCATTGTTCTGGGAATTCGGATGAAGTTTAAAAATGCAATGGAACTCTTCCTATGTTCTGGGAGTTCTGCTGAAGTTTAAAAATGCTTTTGAACTCTTCCATTGTTCTCGGAATTCCGCTGATGTTTAACAATGCTTTAGAACTCTTCCATCTTTCTCGGAATTCCGCTGATGTTTAACAATGCTTTAGAACTCTTCCATTGTTCTCGGAATTCTGCTGAAGTTTAAAAATGCTTTGCAACTCCTCCATTGTTCTCGGAATTCCGCTGAAGTTTTACAATGCTTTGGAACTCTTCCATTTTTCTCGGAATTCTGCTGAAGTTTAAAAATCCTTTGGAACTCTTCCATTGTTCTGGGAATTCGGCTGAAGTTTAAAAATGCTTTGGAACTCTTCCTATGTTCTGGTAGGTCTGCTGAAGTTTAAAAATGCTTTGGAACTCTTCCATTGTTCTCGGAATTCCGCTGATGTTTAACAATGCTTTTCAAACTCTCCCATTGTTCTTGGAATTCCGCTAATTTTTATCAATGCTTTGGAACTCTTCCATTGTTCTGGGAATTCGGATGAAGTTTAAAAATGCAATGGAACTCTTCCTATGTTCTGGGAGTTCTGCTGAAGTTTAAAAATGCTTTTGAACTCTTCCATTGTTCTCGGAATTCCGCTGATGTTTAACAATGCTTTAGAACTCTTCCATCTTTCTCGGAATTCCGCTGATGTTTAACAATGCTTTAGAACTCTTCCATTGTTCTCGGAATTCCGCTGAAGTTTAAAAATGCTTTGCAACTCCTCCATTGTTCTCGGAATTCCGCTGAAGTTTTACAATGCTTTGGAACTCTTCCATTTTTCTCGGAATTCTGCTGAAGTTTAAAAATCCTTTGGAACTCTTCCATTGTTCTGGGAATTCGGCTGAAGTTTAAAAATGCTTTGGAACTCTTCCTATGTTCTGGTAGGTCTGCTGAAGTTTAAAAATGCTTTGGAACTCTTCCATTGTTCTCGGAATTCCGCTGATGTTTAACAATGCTTTAGAACTCTTCCATTGTTCTCGGAATTCCGCTGATGTTTAACAATGCTTTGGAACTCTTCCATTGTTCTCGGAATTCTGTTTATGTTTAATAATGCTTTTGGAACTCTTCCATTGTGCTCGGAATTCTGCTGAAGTTTAAAAATGCTTTGGAACTCTTCCATTGTTCTTGGAATTCCGCTAATGTTTATCAAACCTATGGAACTCTTTCATTGTTCTCGGAATTCTGTTGATGTTTAATAATGCTTTTGGAACTCTTCCATTGTTCTCGGAATTCTGCAGAAGTTTAAAAGCGCTTTAGAAATCTTCCCTTGTTCTCGGAATTCTGCTGAAGTTTAACAATGCTTTGGAACTCTTCCATAATTCTCAGAATTCTGCTGAAGTTTAAACAAGCTGTGGTACTCCTCCATTGTTCTCAGAATTCCAATGAAGCTTAAAAATGCTTTGGAACTCTTCAATTTTTCTCAAAATTCCGCTAAAGTTTAAAAATGCTTTGGAACTCCTCCATTGTTCTCGTAATTCTGCTGAAGTTTAAAAATGCTTTGGAACTCTTCCAATGTTCTGGGAATTCAGCTGAAGTTTAAAAATACTTTGGAACTCTTCCTATGTTCTGGGTGTTCTGCTGAAGTTTAAAAATGCTTGGGAACTCTTCCATTGTTCTCGGAATTCTGCTGATGTTTAACAATGCTTTTTAACTCTTCCATTGTTCTCGGAATTCCGCTGTAGTTTAAAAATGCAATGGAACTCTTCCATTGTTCTCGGAATTCCCTTGAAGTTTTACAATGCTTTGGAACTCTTCCATTTTTCTCGGAATAATGCTGAAGATTAAAAATGCTTTGTAACTCTTCCATTGTTCTCGGAATTCCGCTGATGTTTAACAATGCTTTGGAACTCTTTCTTTGTTCTCGGAATACCGCTGAAGTTTAGCCATGCTTTGGAACTCTTCCATTGTTCTCGGAATTCCGCTGAAGTTTAAAAATGCTTTGGAACTCCTCCATTGTTCTCGGAATTCTGCTGAAGTTTAAAAATGCTTTGGAACTCTTCCATTGTTCTGGGAATTCGGCTGAAGTTTAAAAATGCAATGGAACTCTTCCTATGTTTTGGGAGTTTTGCTGAAGTTTAAAAATGCTTTTGAACTCTTCCATTGTTCTCGGAATTCCGCTGATGTTTAACAATGCTTTAGAACTCTTCCATCGTTCTCGGAATTCCGCTGATGTTTAACAATGTTTTGGAACTCTTCCATTGTTCTCGGAATTCCACTGCAGTTTAAAAATGCATTGGAACTCTTACATTGTTCTCGGAATTCCGCTGAAGTTTAAAAATGCTTTGGAACTCTTCCATTGTTCTGGGAATTCGGCTGCAGTTTAAAAATGCTTTTGAACTCTTCCATTGTTCTCGGAATTCCGCTGATGTTTAACAATGCTTTGGAACTCTTCCATTATTCTCAGAATTCTGCTGAAGTTTAAAAATGCTTTGGTACTCTTCCATTGTTCTCAGAATTCCAATGAAGCTTAAAAATGCTTTGGAACTCTTCAATTTTTCTCAGAATTACGCGAAAGTTTAAAAATGCTTTGGAACTCCTAAATTGTTCTCGTAATTCTGCTGAAGTTTAAAAATGCTTTGGAACTCTTCCATTGTTCTGGGAGTTCTGCTGAAGTTTAAAAATGCTTTGGAACTCTTCCATTGTTCTCGAAATTCTGCTGATGTTTAACAATGCTTTAGAACTCTTCCATTGTTCTCGGAATTCCGCTGATGTTTAACAATGCTTTTCAAACTCTCCCATTGTTCTTGGAATTCCGCTAATTTTTAACAATGCTTTGGAACTCTTTCATTGTTCTCGGAATTCCGCTGAAGTTTAGCCATGCTTTGGAACTCTTCCATTGTTCTCGGAATTCCGCTGAAGTTTAAAAATGCTTTGCAACTCCTCCATTGTTCTCGGAATTCTGCTGAAGTTTAAAAATGCTTTGGAACTCTTCCATTGTTCTGGGAATTCGGCTGAAGTTGAAAAATGCCATGGAACTCTTCCTATGTTCTGGGAGTTCTGCTGAAGTTTAAAAATGCTTTTGAACTCTTCCATTGTTCTCGGAATTCCGCTGATGTTTAACAATGCTTTAGAACTCTTCCATCTTTCTCGGAATTCCGCTGATGTTTAACAATGCTTTAGAACTCTTCCATTGTTCTCGGAATTCCGCTGAAGTTTAAAAATGCTTTGCAACTTCTCCATTGTTCTCGGAATTCCGCTGAAGTTTAGCCATGCTTTGGAACTCTTCCATTGTTCTCGGAATTCCGCTGAAGTTTAAAAATGCTTTGGAACTCCTCCATTGTACTCGGATTTCTGCTGAAGTTTAAAAATGCTTTGGAACTCTTCCTATGTTCTGGTAGGTCTGCTGAAGTTTAAAAATGCTTTGGAACTCTTCCATTGTTCTCGGAATTCCGCTGATGTTTAACAATGCTTTAGAACTCTTCCATTGTTCTCGGAATTCCGCTGATGTTTAACAATGCTTTGGAACTCTTCCATTGTTCTCGGAATTCTGCTGAAGTTTAAAAATGCTTTGGAACTCTTCCTTTTTTCTCGGAATTCCACTAATGTTTATCAAACCTATGGAACTCTTTCATTGTTCTCGGAATTCTGTTGATGTTTAATAATGCTTTTGGAACGCTTCCATTGTTCTCGGAATTCTGCAGAAGTTTAAAAGCGCTTTAGAAATCTTCCCTTGTTCTCGGAATTCTGCTGAAGTTTAACAATGCTTTGGAACTCTTCCATAATTCTCAGAATTCTGCTGAAGTTTAAACAAGCTGTGGTACACTTCCATTGTTCTCAGAATTCCAATGAAGCTTAAAAATGCTTTGGAACTCTTCAATTTTTCTCAAAATTCCGCTAAAGTTTAAAAATGCTTTGGAACTCCTCCATTGTTCTCGTAATTCTGCTGAAGTTTAAAAATGCTTTGGAACTCTTCCAATGTTCTGGGAATTCAGCTGAAGTTTAAAAATACTTTGGAACTCTTCCTATGTTCTGGGAGTTCTGCTGAAGTTTAAAAATGCTTGGGAACTCTTCCATTGTTCTCGGAATTCTGCTGATGTTTAACAATGCTTTAGAACTCTTCCATTGTTACCGGAATTCCGCTGATGTTTAACAATGCTTTTGAACTCTTCCATTGTTCTCGGAATTCCGCTGTAGTTTAAAAATGCAATGGAACTCTTCCATTGTTCTCGGAATTCCCTTGAAGTTTTACAATGCTTTGGAACTCTTCCATTTTTCTCGGAATAATGCTGAAGTTTAAAAATGCTTTGTAACTCTTCCATTGTTCTCGGAATTCCGCTGATGTTTAACAATGCTTTGGAACTCTTCCAATGTTCTCGGAATTCCGCTGTAGTTTAAAAATGCTTTGGAACTCTTTCATTGTTCTCGGAATACCGCTGAAGTTTAGCCATGCTTTGGAACTCTTCCATTGTTCTCGGAATTCTGCTGAAGTTTAAAAATGCTTTGGAACTCTTCCATTGTTCTGGGAATTCGGCTGAAGTTTAAAAATGCAATGGAACTCTTCCTATGTTTTGGGAGTTCTGCTGAAGTTTAAAAATGCTTTTGAACTCTTCCATTGTTCTCAGAATTCCGCTGATGTTTAACAGTGCTTTAGAACTCTTCCATCGTTCTCGGAATTTCCGCTGATGTTTAACAATGCCTTGGAACTCTTCAATTGTTCTCGGAATTCCACTGCAGTTTAAAAATGCATTGGAACTCTTACATTGTTCTCGGAATTCCGCTGAAGTTTTACAATGCTTTGGAATTCTTCCATTTTTCTCGGAATTCTGCTGAAGTTTAAAAATGCTTTGGAACTCTTCCATTGTTCTGGGAATTCGGCTGAAGTTTAAAAATGCTTTGGAACTCTTCCATTGTTCTCGGAATTCCGCTGATGTTTAACAATGCTTTGGAACTCTTCCATAATTCTCAGAATTCTGCTGAAGTTTAAAAATGCTTTGGTACTCTTCCATTGTTCTCAGAATTCCAATGAAGCTTAAAAATGCTTTGGAACTCTTCAATTTTTCTCAGAATTACGCGAAAGTTTAAAAATGCTTTGGAACTCCTCCATTGTTCTCGTAATTCTGCTGAAGTTTAAAAATGCTTTGGAATTCTTCCATTGTTCTCGAAATTCTGCTGATGTTTAACAATGCTTTAGAACTCTTCCATTGTTCTCGGAATTCCGCTGATGTTTAACAATGCTTTTCAAACTCTACCATTGTTCTTGGAATTCCGCTAATGTTTAACAATGCTTTGGAACTCTTTCATTGTTCTCGGAATTCCGCTGAAGTTTAGCCATGCTATGGAACTCTTCCATTGTTCTGGGAATTCGGCTGAAGTTTAAAAATGCAATGGAACTCTTCGTATGTTCTGGGAGTTCTGCTGAAGTTTAAAAATGCTTTTGAACTCTTCCATTGTTCTCGGAATTCCGCTGATGTATAACAATGCTTTAGAACTCTTCCATCTTTCTCGGAATTCCGCTGATGTTTAACAATGCTTTAGAACTCTTCCATTGTTCTCGGAATTCCGCTGAAGTTTAAAAATGCTTTGCAACTCCTGGATTGTTCTCGGAATTCCGCTGAAGTTTTACAATGCTTTGGAACTCTTCCATTTTTCTCGGAATTCTGCTGAAGTTTAAAAATCCTTTGGAACTCTTCCATTGTTCTGGGAATTCGGCTGAAGTTTAAAAATGCTTTGGAACTCTTCCTATGTTCTGGTAGGTCTGCTGAAGTTTAAAAATGCTTTGGAACTCTTCCATTGTTCTCGGAATTCCGCTGATGTTTAACAATGCTTTAGAACTCTTCCATTGTTCTCGGAATTCCGCTGATGTTTAACAATGCTTTGGAACTCTTCCATTGTTCTCGGAATTGCGCTGTATTTTAAAAATGCACTGGAACTCTTCCATTGTTCTCGGAATTCCACTGAAGTTTTACAATGCTTTGGAACTCTTCCATTTTTCTCGGAATTCTGCTGAAGTTTAAAAATGCTTTTGAACTCTTCCATTGTTCTCGGAATTCCGCTGATGTTTAACAATGCTTTAGAACTCTTCCATCTTTCTTGGAATTCCGCTGATGTTTAACAATGCTTTAGAACTCTTCCATTGTTCTCGGAATTCCGTTGAAGTTTAAAAATGCTTTGCAACTCCTCCATTGTTCTCGGAATTCTGCTGAAGTTTAGCCATGCTTTGGAACTCTTCCATTGTTCTCAGAATCCCGCTGAAGTTTAAAAATGCTTTGGAACTCCTCCATTGTACTCGGAATTCTGCTGAAGTTTAAAAATGCCTTGGAACTCTTCCATTGTTCTGGGAATTCGGCTGAAGTTTAAAAATGCTTTGGAACTCTTCCTATGTTCTGGTAGGTCTGCTGAAGTTTAAAAATGCTTTGGAACTCTTCCATTGTTCTCGGAATTCCGCTGATGTTTAACAATGCTTTAGAACTCTTCCATTGTTCTCGGAATTCCGCTGATGTTTAACAATGCTTTGGAACTCTTCCATTGTTCTCGGAATTGCGCTGTATTTTAAAAATGCACTGGAACTCTTCCATTGTTCTCGGAATTCCACTGAAGTTTTACAATGCTTTGGAACTCTTCCATTTTTCTCGGAATTCTGCTGAAGTTTAAAAATGCTTTTGAACTCTTCCATTGTTCTCGGAATTCCGCTGATGTTTAACAATGCTTTAGAACTCTTCCATTTTCTTGGAATTCCGCTGATGTTTAACAATGCTTTAGAACTCTTCCATTGTTCTCGGAATTCCGTTGAAGTTTAAAAATGCTTTGCAACTCCTCCATTGTTCTCGGAATTCTGCTGAAGTTTAGCCATGCTTTGGAACTCTTCCATTGTTCTCAGAATCCCGCTGAAGTTTAAAAATGCTTTGGAACTCCTCCATTGTACTCGGAATTCTGCTGAAGTTTAAAAATGCCTTGGAACTCTTCCATTGTTCTGGGAATTCGGCTGAAGTTTAAAAATGCTTTGGAACTCTTCCATTGTTCTCGGAATTCCGCTGATGTTTAACAATGCTTTGGAACGCTTCCATTGTTCTCGGAATTCTGTTTATGTTTAATAATGCTTTTGGAACTCTTCCATTGTGCTCGGAATTCTGCTGAAGTTTAAAAATGCTTTGGAACTCTTCCATTGTTCTTGGAATTCCGCTAATGTTTATCAAACCTATGGAACTCTTTCATTGTTCTCGGAATTCTGTTGATGTTTAATAATGCTTTTGGAACTCTTCCATTGTTCTCGGAATTCTGCAGAAGTTTAAAAGCGCTTTAGAAATCTTCCCTTGTTCTCGGAATTCTGCTGAAGTTTAACAATGCTTTGGAACTCTTCCATAATTCTCAGAATTCTGCTGAAGTTTAAACAAGCTGTGGTACTCTTCCATTGTTCTCAGAATTCCAATGAAGCTTAAAAATGCTTTGGAACTCTTCAATTTTTCTCAAAATTCCGCTAAAGTTTAAAAATGCTTTGGAACTCCTCCATTGTTCTCGTAATTCTGCTGAAGTTTAAAAATGCTTTGGAACTCTTCCAATGTTCTGGGAATTCAGCTGAAGTTTAAAAAAAATTTGGAACTCTTCCTATGTTCTGGGTGTTCTGCTGAAGTTTAAAAATGCTTGGGAACTCTTAAATTGTTCTCGGAATTCTGCTGATGTTTAACAATGCTTTAGAACTCTTCCATTGTTACCGGAATTCCGCTGATGTTTAACAATGCTTTGGAACTCTTCCATTATTCTCAGAATTCTGCTGAAGTTTAAAAATGCTTTGCTACTCTTCCATTGTTCTCAGAATTCCAATGAAGCTTAAAAATGCTTTGGAACTCCTCCATTGTTCTCGTAATTCTGCTGAAGTTTAAAAATGCTTTTGAACTCTTCCATTGTTCTGGGAATTCGGCTGAAGTTTAAAAATGCTTTGGAGCTCTTCCTATGTTCTGGGAGTTCTGCTGAAGTTTAAAAATGCTTTGGAACTCTTCCATTGTTCTCGGAATTCCGCTGATGTTTAACAATGCTTTTCAAACTCTCCCATTGTTCTTGGAATTCCGCTAATTTTTAACAATGCTTTGGAACTCTTCCATTGTTCTCGGAATTCCGCTGAAGTTTAAAAATGCTTTGCAACTCCTCCATTGTTCTCGGAATTCTGCTGAAGTTTAAAAATGCTTTGGAACTCTACCATTGTTCTGGGAATTCGGATGAAGTTTAAAAATGCAATGGAACTCTTCCTATGTTCTGGGAGTTCTGCTGAAGTTTAACAATGCTTTAGAACTCTTCCATTGTTCTCGGAATTCCGCTGAAGTTTAAAAATGCTTTGCAACTCCTCCATTGTTCTCGGAATTCCGCTGAAGTTTTACAATGCTTTGGAACTCTTCCATTTTTCTCGGAATTCTGCTGAAGTTTAAAAATCCTTTGGAACTCTTCCATTGTTCTGGGAATTCGGCTGAAGTTTAAAAATGCTTTGGAACTCTTCCTATGTTCTGGTAGGTCTGCTGAAGTTTAAAAATGCTTTGGAACTCTTCCATTGTTCTCGGAATTCCGCTGATGTTTAACAATGCTTTAGAACTCTTCCATTGTTCTCGGAATTCCGCTGATGTTTAACAATGCTTTGGAACTCTTCCATTGTTCTCGGAATTCTGTTTATGTTTAATAATGCTTTTGGAACTCTTCCATTGTGCTCGGAATTCTGCTGAAGTTTAAAAATGCTTTGGAACTCTTCCATTGTTCTTGGAATTCCGCTAATGTTTATCAAACCTATGGAACTCTTTCATTGTTCTCGGAATTCTGTTGATGTTTAATAATGCTTTTGGAACTCTTCCATTGTTCTCGGAATTCTGCAGAAGTTTAAAAGCGCTTTAGAAATCTTCCCTTGTTCTCGGAATTCTGCTGAAGTTTAACAATGCTTTGGAACTCTTCCATAATTCTCAGAATTCTGCTGAAGTTTAAACAAGCTGTGGTACTCCTCCATTGTTCTCAGAATTCCAATGAAGCTTAAAAATGCTTTGGAACTCTTCAATTTTTCTCAAAATTCCGCTAAAGTTTAAAAATGCTTTGGAACTCCTCCATTGTTCTCGTAATTCTGCTGAAGTTTAAAAATGCTTTGGAACTCTTCCAATGTTCTGGGAATTCAGCTGAAGTTTAAAAATACTTTGGAACTCTTCCTATGTTCTGGGTGTTCTGCTGAAGTTTAAAAATGCTTGGGAACTCTTCCATTGTTCTCGGAATTCTGCTGATGTTTAACAATGCTTTTTAACTCTTCCATTGTTCTCGGAATTCCGCTGTAGTTTAAAAATGCAATGGAACTCTTCCATTGTTCTCGGAATTCCCTTGAAGTTTTACAATGCTTTGGAACTCTTCCATTTTTCTCGGAATAATGCTGAAGATTAAAAATGCTTTGTAACTCTTCCATTGTTCTCGGAATTCCGCTGATGTTTAACAATGCTTTGGAACTCTTTCTTTGTTCTCGGAATACCGCTGAAGTTTAGCCATGCTTTGGAACTCTTCCATTGTTCTCGGAATTCCGCTGAAGTTTAAAAATGCTTTGGAACTCCTCCATTGTTCTCGGAATTCTGCTGAAGTTTAAAAATGCTTTGGAACTCTTCCATTGTTCTGGGAATTCGGCTGAAGTTTAAAAATGCAATGGAACTCTTCCTATGTTTTGGGAGTTTTGCTGAAGTTTAAAAATGCTTTTGAACTCTTCCATTGTTCTCGGAATTCCGCTGATGTTTAACAATGCTTTAGAACTCTTCCATCGTTCTCGGAATTCCGCTGATGTTTAACAATGTTTTGGAACTCTTCCATTGTTCTCGGAATTCCACTGCAGTTTAAAAATGCATTGGAACTCTTACATTGTTCTCGGAATTCCGCTGAAGTTTAAAAATGCTTTGGAACTCTTCCATTGTTCTGGGAATTCGGCTGCAGTTTAAAAATGCTTTTGAACTCTTCCATTGTTCTCGGAATTCCGCTGATGTTTAACAATGCTTTGGAACTCTTCCATTATTCTCAGAATTCTGCTGAAGTTTAAAAATGCTTTGGTACTCTTCCATTGTTCTCAGAATTCCAATGAAGCTTAAAAATGCTTTGGAACTCTTCAATTTTTCTCAGAATTACGCGAAAGTTTAAAAATGCTTTGGAACTCCTAAATTGTTCTCGTAATTCTGCTGAAGTTTAAAAATGCTTTGGAACTCTTCCATTGTTCTGGGAGTTCTGCTGAAGTTTAAAAATGCTTTGGAACTCTTCCATTGTTCTCGAAATTCTGCTGATGTTTAACAATGCTTTAGAACTCTTCCATTGTTCTCGGAATTCCGCTGATGTTTAACAATGCTTTTCAAACTCTCCCATTGTTCTTGGAATTCCGCTAATTTTTAACAATGCTTTGGAACTCTTTCATTGTTCTCGGAATTCCGCTGAAGTTTAGCCATGCTTTGGAACTCTTCCATTGTTCTCGGAATTCCGCTGAAGTTTAAAAATGCTTTGCAACTCCTCCATTGTTCTCGGAATTCTGCTGAAGTTTAAAAATGCTTTGGAACTCTTCCATTGTTCTGGGAATTCGGCTGAAGTTGAAAAATGCCATGGAACTCTTCCTATGTTCTGGGAGTTCTGCTGAAGTTTAAAAATGCTTTTGAACTCTTCCATTGTTCTCGGAATTCCGCTGATGTTTAACAATGCTTTAGAACTCTTCCATCTTTCTCGGAATTCCGCTGATGTTTAACAATGCTTTAGAACTCTTCCATTGTTCTCGGAATTCCGCTGAAGTTTAAAAATGCTTTGCAACTTCTCCATTGTTCTCGGAATTCCGCTGAAGTTTAGCCATGCTTTGGAACTCTTCCATTGTTCTCGGAATTCCGCTGAAGTTTAAAAATGCTTTGGAACTCCTCCATTGTACTCGGATTTCTGCTGAAGTTTAAAAATGCTTTGGAACTCTTCCTATGTTCTGGTAGGTCTGCTGAAGTTTAAAAATGCTTTGGAACTCTTCCATTGTTCTCGGAATTCCGCTGATGTTTAACAATGCTTTAGAACTCTTCCATTGTTCTCGGAATTCCGCTGATGTTTAACAATGCTTTGGAACTCTTCCATTGTTCTCGGAATTCTGCTGAAGTTTAAAAATGCTTTGGAACTCTTCCTTTTTTCTCGGAATTCCACTAATGTTTATCAAACCTATGGAACTCTTTCATTGTTCTCGGAATTCTGTTGATGTTTAATAATGCTTTTGGAACGCTTCCATTGTTCTCGGAATTCTGCAGAAGTTTAAAAGCGCTTTAGAAATCTTCCCTTGTTCTCGGAATTCTGCTGAAGTTTAACAATGCTTTGGAACTCTTCCATAATTCTCAGAATTCTGCTGAAGTTTAAACAAGCTGTGGTACACTTCCATTGTTCTCAGAATTCCAATGAAGCTTAAAAATGCTTTGGAACTCTTCAATTTTTCTCAAAATTCCGCTAAAGTTTAAAAATGCTTTGGAACTCCTCCATTGTTCTCGTAATTCTGCTGAAGTTTAAAAATGCTTTGGAACTCTTCCAATGTTCTGGGAATTCAGCTGAAGTTTAAAAATACTTTGGAACTCTTCCTATGTTCTGGGAGTTCTGCTGAAGTTTAAAAATGCTTGGGAACTCTTCCATTGTTCTCGGAATTCTGCTGATGTTTAACAATGCTTTAGAACTCTTCCATTGTTACCGGAATTCCGCTGATGTTTAACAATGCTTTTGAACTCTTCCATTGTTCTCGGAATTCCGCTGTAGTTTAAAAATGCAATGGAACTCTTCCATTGTTCTCGGAATTCCCTTGAAGTTTTACAATGCTTTGGAACTCTTCCATTTTTCTCGGAATAATGCTGAAGTTTAAAAATGCTTTGTAACTCTTCCATTGTTCTCGGAATTCCGCTGATGTTTAACAATGCTTTGGAACTCTTCCAATGTTCTCGGAATTCCGCTGTAGTTTAAAAATGCTTTGGAACTCTTTCATTGTTCTCGGAATACCGCTGAAGTTTAGCCATGCTTTGGAACTCTTCCATTGTTCTCGGAATTCTGCTGAAGTTTAAAAATGCTTTGGAACTCTTCCATTGTTCTGGGAATTCGGCTGAAGTTTAAAAATGCAATGGAACTCTTCCTATGTTTTGGGAGTTCTGCTGAAGTTTAAAAATGCTTTTGAACTCTTCCATTGTTCTCAGAATTCCGCTGATGTTTAACAGTGCTTTAGAACTCTTCCATCGTTCTCGGAATTTCCGCTGATGTTTAACAATGCCTTGGAACTCTTCAATTGTTCTCGGAATTCCACTGCAGTTTAAAAATGCATTGGAACTCTTACATTGTTCTCGGAATTCCGCTGAAGTTTTACAATGCTTTGGAATTCTTCCATTTTTCTCGGAATTCTGCTGAAGTTTAAAAATGCTTTGGAACTCTTCCATTGTTCTGGGAATTCGGCTGAAGTTTAAAAATGCTTTGGAACTCTTCCATTGTTCTCGGAATTCCGCTGATGTTTAACAATGCTTTGGAACTCTTCCATAATTCTCAGAATTCTGCTGAAGTTTAAAAATGCTTTGGTACTCTTCCATTGTTCTCAGAATTCCAATGAAGCTTAAAAATGCTTTGGAACTCTTCAATTTTTCTCAGAATTACGCGAAAGTTTAAAAATGCTTTGGAACTCCTCCATTGTTCTCGTAATTCTGCTGAAGTTTAAAAATGCTTTGGAATTCTTCCATTGTTCTCGAAATTCTGCTGATGTTTAACAATGCTTTAGAACTCTTCCATTGTTCTCGGAATTCCGCTGATGTTTAACAATGCTTTTCAAACTCTACCATTGTTCTTGGAATTCCGCTAATGTTTAACAATGCTTTGGAACTCTTTCATTGTTCTCGGAATTCCGCTGAAGTTTAGCCATGCTATGGAACTCTTCCATTGTTCTGGGAATTCGGCTGAAGTTTAAAAATGCAATGGAACTCTTCGTATGTTCTGGGAGTTCTGCTGAAGTTTAAAAATGCTTTTGAACTCTTCCATTGTTCTCGGAATTCCGCTGATGTATAACAATGCTTTAGAACTCTTCCATCTTTCTCGGAATTCCGCTGATGTTTAACAATGCTTTAGAACTCTTCCATTGTTCTCGGAATTCCGCTGAAGTTTAAAAATGCTTTGCAACTCCTGGATTGTTCTCGGAATTCCGCTGAAGTTTTACAATGCTTTGGAACTCTTCCATTTTTCTCGGAATTCTGCTGAAGTTTAAAAATCCTTTGGAACTCTTCCATTGTTCTGGGAATTCGGCTGAAGTTTAAAAATGCTTTGGAACTCTTCCTATGTTCTGGTAGGTCTGCTGAAGTTTAAAAATGCTTTGGAACTCTTCCATTGTTCTCGGAATTCCGCTGATGTTTAACAATGCTTTAGAACTCTTCCATTGTTCTCGGAATTCCGCTGATGTTTAACAATGCTTTGGAACTCTTCCATTGTTCTCGGAATTGCGCTGTATTTTAAAAATGCACTGGAACTCTTCCATTGTTCTCGGAATTCCACTGAAGTTTTACAATGCTTTGGAACTCTTCCATTTTTCTCGGAATTCTGCTGAAGTTTAAAAATGCTTTTGAACTCTTCCATTGTTCTCGGAATTCCGCTGATGTTTAACAATGCTTTAGAACTCTTCCATCTTTCTTGGAATTCCGCTGATGTTTAACAATGCTTTAGAACTCTTCCATTGTTCTCGGAATTCCGTTGAAGTTTAAAAATGCTTTGCAACTCCTCCATTGTTCTCGGAATTCTGCTGAAGTTTAGCCATGCTTTGGAACTCTTCCATTGTTCTCAGAATCCCGCTGAAGTTTAAAAATGCTTTGGAACTCCTCCATTGTACTCGGAATTCTGCTGAAGTTTAAAAATGCCTTGGAACTCTTCCATTGTTCTGGGAATTCGGCTGAAGTTTAAAAATGCTTTGGAACTCTTCCTATGTTCTGGTAGGTCTGCTGAAGTTTAAAAATGCTTTGGAACTCTTCCATTGTTCTCGGAATTCCGCTGATGTTTAACAATGCTTTAGAACTCTTCCATTGTTCTCGGAATTCCGCTGATGTTTAACAATGCTTTGGAACTCTTCCATTGTTCTCGGAATTGCGCTGTATTTTAAAAATGCACTGGAACTCTTCCATTGTTCTCGGAATTCCACTGAAGTTTTACAATGCTTTGGAACTCTTCCATTTTTCTCGGAATTCTGCTGAAGTTTAAAAATGCTTTTGAACTCTTCCATTGTTCTCGGAATTCCGCTGATGTTTAACAATGCTTTAGAACTCTTCCATCTTTCTTGGAATTCCGCTGATGTTTAACAATGCTTTAGAACTCTTCCATTGTTCTCGGAATTCCGTTGAAGTTTAAAAATGCTTTGCAACTCCTCCATTGTTCTCGGAATTCTGCTGAAGTTTAGCCATGCTTTGGAACTCTTCCATTGTTCTCAGAATCCCGCTGAAGTTTAAAAATGCTTTGGAACTCCTCCATTGTACTCGGAATTCTGCTGAAGTTTAAAAATGCCTTGGAACTCTTCCATTGTTCTGGGAATTCGGCTGAAGTTTAAAAATGCTTTGGAACTCTTCCATTGTTCTCGGAATTCCGCTGATGTTTAACAATGCTTTGGAACGCTTCCATTGTTCTCGGAATTCTGTTTATGTTTAATAATGCTTTTGGAACTCTTCCATTGTGCTCGGAATTCTGCTGAAGTTTAAAAATGCTTTGGAACTCTTCCATTGTTCTTGGAATTCCGCTAATGTTTATCAAACCTATGGAACTCTTTCATTGTTCTCGGAATTCTGTTGATGTTTAATAATGCTTTTGGAACTCTTCCATTGTTCTCGGAATTCTGCAGAAGTTTAAAAGCGCTTTAGAAATCTTCCCTTGTTCTCGGAATTCTGCTGAAGTTTAACAATGCTTTGGAACTCTTCCATAATTCTCAGAATTCTGCTGAAGTTTAAACAAGCTGTGGTACTCTTCCATTGTTCTCAGAATTCCAATGAAGCTTAAAAATGCTTTGGAACTCTTCAATTTTTCTCAAAATTCCGCTAAAGTTTAAAAATGCTTTGGAACTCCTCCATTGTTCTCGTAATTCTGCTGAAGTTTAAAAATGCTTTGGAACTCTTCCAATGTTCTGGGAATTCAGCTGAAGTTTAAAAAAAATTTGGAACTCTTCCTATGTTCTGGGTGTTCTGCTGAAGTTTAAAAATGCTTGGGAACTCTTAAATTGTTCTCGGAATTCTGCTGATGTTTAACAATGCTTTAGAACTCTTCCATTGTTACCGGAATTCCGCTGATGTTTAACAATGCTTTGGAACTCTTCCATTATTCTCAGAATTCTGCTGAAGTTTAAAAATGCTTTGCTACTCTTCCATTGTTCTCAGAATTCCAATGAAGCTTAAAAATGCTTTGGAACTCCTCCATTGTTCTCGTAATTCTGCTGAAGTTTAAAAATGCTTTTGAACTCTTCCATTGTTCTGGGAATTCGGCTGAAGTTTAAAAATGCTTTGGAGCTCTTCCTATGTTCTGGGAGTTCTGCTGAAGTTTAAAAATGCTTTGGAACTCTTCCATTGTTCTCGGAATTCCGCTGATGTTTAACAATGCTTTTCAAACTCTCCCATTGTTCTTGGAATTCCGCTAATTTTTAACAATGCTTTGGAACTCTTCCATTGTTCTCGGAATTCCGCTGAAGTTTAAAAATGCTTTGCAACTCCTCCATTGTTCTCGGAATTCTGCTGAAGTTTAAAAATGCTTTGGAACTCTACCATTGTTCTGGGAATTCGGATGAAGTTTAAAAATGCAATGGAACTCTTCCTATGTTCTGGGAGTTCTGCTGAAGTTTAACAATGCTTTAGAACTCTTCCATTGTTCTCGGAATTCCGCTGAAGTTTAAAAATGCTTTGCAACTCCTCCATTGTTCTCGGAATTCCGCTGAAGTTTTACAATGCTTTGGAACTCTTCCATTTTTCTCGGAATTCTGCTGAAGTTTAAAAATCCTTTGGAACTCTTCCATTGTTCTGGGAATTCGGCTGAAGTTTAAAAATGCTTTGGAACTCTTCCTATGTTCTGGTAGGTCTGCTGAAGTTTAAAAATGCTTTGGAACTCTTCCATTGTTCTCGGAATTCCGCTGATGTTTAACAATGCTTTAGAACTCTTCCATTGTTCTCGGAATTCCGCTGATGTTTAACAATGCTTTGGAACTCTTCCATTGTTCTCGGAATTCTGTTTATGTTTAATAATGCTTTTGGAACTCTTCCATTGTGCTCGGAATTCTGCTGAAGTTTAAAAATGCTTTGGAACTCTTCCATTGTTCTTGGAATTCCGCTAATGTTTATCAAACCTATGGAACTCTTTCATTGTTCTCGGAATTCTGTTGATGTTTAATAATGCTTTTGGAACTCTTCCATTGTTCTCGGAATTCTGCAGAAGTTTAAAAGCGCTTTAGAAATCTTCCCTTGTTCTCGGAATTCTGCTGAAGTTTAACAATGCTTTGGAACTCTTCCATAATTCTCAGAATTCTGCTGAAGTTTAAACAAGCTGTGGTACTCTTCCATTGTTCTCAGAATTCCAATGAAGCTTAAAAATGCTTTGGAACTCTTCAATTTTTCTCAAAATTCCGCTAAAGTTTAAAAATGCTTTGGAACTCCTCCATTGTTCTCGTAATTCTGCTGAAGTTTAAAAATGCTTTGGAACTCTTCCAATGTTCTGGGAATTCAGCTGAAGTTTAAAAATACTTTGGAACTCTTCCTATGTTCTGGGTGTTCTGCTGAAGTTTAAAAATGCTTGGGAACTCTTCCATTGTTCTCGGAATTCTGCTGATGTTTAACAATGCTTTTTAACTCTTCCATTGTTCTCGGAATTCCGCTGTAGTTTAAAAATGCAATGGAACTCTTCCATTGTTCTCGGAATTCCCTTGAAGTTTTACAATGCTTTGGAACTCTTCCATTTTTCTCGGAATAATGCTGAAGATTAAAAATGCTTTGTAACTCTTCCATTGTTCTCGGAATTCCGCTGATATTTAACAATGCTTTGGAACTCTTTCTTTGTTCTCGGAATACCGCTGAAGTTTAGCCATGCTTTGGAACTCTTCCATTGTTCTCGGAATTCCGCTGAAGTTTAAAAATGCTTTGGAACTCCTCCATTGTTCTCGGAATTCTGCTGAAGTTTAAAAATGCTTTGGAACTCTTCCATTGTTCTGGGAATTCGGCTGAAGTTTAAAAATGCAATGGAACTCTTCCTATGTTTTGGGAGTTTTGCTGAAGTTTAAAAATGCTTTTGAACTCTTCCATTGTTCTCGGAATTCCGCTGATGTTTAACAATGCTTTAGAACTCTTCCATCGTTCTCGGAATTCCGCTGATGTTTAACAATGTTTTGGAACTCTTCCATTGTTCTCGGAATTCCACTGCAGTTTAAAAATGCATTGGAACTCTTACATTGTTCTCGGAATTCCGCTGAAGTTTAAAAATGCTTTGGAACTCTTCCATTGTTCTGGGAATTCGGCTGAAGTTTAAAAATGCTTTTGAACTCTTCCATTGTTCTCGGAATTCCGCTGATGTTTAACAATGCTTTAGAGCTCTTCCATTGTTCTCGGAATTCCGCTGATGTTTAACAATGCTTTGGAACTCTTCCATTATTCTCAGAATTCTGCTGAAGTTTAAAAATGCTTTGGTACTCTTCCATTGTTCTCAGAATTCCAATGAAGCTTAAAAATGCTTTGGAACTCTTCAATTTTTCTCAGAATTACGCGAAAGTTTAAAAATGCTTTGGAACTCCTAAATTGTTCTCGTAATTCTGCTGAAGTTTAAAAATGCTTTGGAACTCTTCCATTGTTCTGGGAGTTCTGCTGAAGTTTAAAAATGCTTTGGAACTCTTCCATTGTTCTCGAAATTCTGCTGATGTTTAACAATGCTTTAGAACTCTTCCATTGTTCTCGGAATTCCGCTGATGTTTAACAATGCTTTTCAAACTCTCCCATTGTTCTTGGAATTCCGCTAATTTTTAACAATGCTTTGGAACTCATTCATTGTTCTCGGAATTCCGCTGAAGTTTAGCCATGCTTTGGAACTCTTCCATTGTTCTCGGAATTCCGCTGAAGTTTAAAAATGCTTTGCAACTCCTCCATTGTTCTCGGAATTCTGCTGAAGTTTAAAAATGCTTTGGAACTCTTCCATTGTTCTGGGAATTCGGCTGAAGTTTAAAAATGCCTTGGAACTCTTCCTATGTTCTGGGAGTTCTGCTGAAGTTTAAAAATGCTTTTGAACTCTTCCTATGTTCTGGTAGGTCTGCTGAAGTTTAAAAATGCTTTGGAACTCTTCCATTGTTCTCGGAATTCCGCTGATGTTTAACAATGCTTTAGAACTCTTCCATTGTTCTCGGAATTCCGCTGATGTTTAACAATGCTTTGGAACTCTTCCATTGTTCTCGGAATTCTGCTGAAGTTTAAAAATGCTTTGGAACTCTTCCTTTTTTCTCGGAATTCCACTAATGTTTATCAAACCTATGGAACTCTTTCATTGTTCTCGGAATTCTGTTGATGTTTAATAATGCTTTTGGAACGCTTCCATTGTTCTCGGAATTCTGCAGAAGTTTAAAAGCGCTTTAGAAATCTTCCCTTGTTCTCGGAATTCTGCTGAAGTTTAACAATGCTTTGGAACTCTTCCATAATTCTCAGAATTCTGCTGAAGTTTAAACAAGCTGTGGTACACTTCCATTGTTCTCAGAATTCCAATGAAGCTTAAAAATGCTTTGGAACTCTTCAATTTTTCTCAAAATTCCGCTAAAGTTTAAAAATGCTTTGGAACTCCTCCATTGTTCTCGTAATTCTGCTGAAGTTTAAAAATGCTTTGGAACTCTTCCAATGTTCTGGGAATTCAGCTGAAGTTTAAAAATACTTTGGAACTCTTTCTATGTTCTGGGAGTTCTGCTGAAGTTTAAAAATGCTTGGGAACTCTTCCATTGTTCTCGGAATTCTGCTGATGTTTAACAATGCTTTAGAACTCTTCCATTGTTCTCGGAATTCCGCTGATGTTTAACAATGCTTTAGAACTCTTCCATTGTTCTCGGAATTCCGCTGATGTTTAACAATGCTTTGGAACTCTTCCAATGTTCTCGGAATTCCGCTGTAGTTTAAAAATGCTTTGGAACTCTTTCATTGTTCTCGGAATACCGCTGAAGTTTAGCCATGCTTTGGAACTCTTCCATTGTTCTCGGAATTCTGCTGAAGTTTAAAAATGCTTTGGAACTCTTCCATTGTTCTGGGAATTCGGCTGAAGTTTAAAAATGCAATGGAACTCTTCCTATGTTTTGGGAGTTCTGCTGAAGTTTAAAAATGCTTTTGAACTCTTCCATTGTTCTCAGAATTCCGCTGATGTTTAACAGTGCTTTAGAACTCTTCCATCGTTCTCGGAATTTCCGCTGATGTTTAACAATGCCTTGGAACTCTTCAATTGTTCTCGGAATTCCACTGCAGTTTAAAAATGCATTGGAACTCTTACATTGTTCTCGGAATTCCGCTGAAGTTTTACAATGCTTTGGAATTCTTCCATTTTTCTCGGAATTCTGCTGAAGTTTAAAAATGCTTTGGAACTCTTCCATTGTTCTGGGAATTCGGCTGAAGTTTAAAAATGCTTTGGAACTCTTCCATTGTTCTCGGAATTCCGCTGATGTTTAACAATGCTTTGGAACTCTTCCATAATTCTCAGAATTCTGCTGAAGTTTAAAAATGCTTTGGTACTCTTCCATTGTTCTCAGAATTCCAATGAAGCTTAAAAATGCTTTGGAACTCTTCAATTTTTCTCAGAATTACGCGAAAGTTTAAAAATGCTTTGGAACTCCTCCATTGTTCTCGTAATTCTGCTGAAGTTTAAAAATGCTTTGGAATTCTTCCATTGTTCTCGAAATTCTGCTGATGTTTAACAATGCTTTAGAACTCTTCCATTGTTCTCGGAATTCCGCTGATGTTTAACAATGCTTTTCAAACTCTACCATTGTTCTTGGAATTCCGCTAATGTTTAACAATGCTTTGGAACTCTTTCATTGTTCTCGGAATTCCGCTGAAGTTTAGCCATGCTATGGAACTCTTCCATTGTTCTGGGAATTCGGCTGAAGTTTAAAAATGCAATGGAACTCTTCGTATGTTCTGGGAGTTCTGCTGAAGTTTAAAAATGCTTTTGAACTCTTCCATTGTTCTCGGAATTCCGCTGATGTATAACAATGCTTTAGAACTCTTCCATCTTTCTCGGAATTCCGCTGATGTTTAACAATGCTTTAGAACTCTTCCATTGTTCTCGGAATTCCGCTGAAGTTTAAAACTGCTTTGCAACTCCTGGATTGTTCTCGGAATTCTGCTGAAGTTTAAAAATGCTTTGGAACTCTTCCTTTTTTCTCGGAATTCCACTAATGTTTATCAAACCTATGGAACTCTTTCATTGTTCTCGGAATTCTGTTGATGTTTAATAATGCTTTTGGAACGCTTCCATTGTTCTCGGAATTCTGCAGAAGTTTAAAAGCGCTTTAGAAATCTTCCCTTGTTCTCGGAATTCTGCTGAAGTTTAACAATGCTTTGGAACTCTTCCATAATTCTCAGAATTCTGCTGAAGTTTAAACAAGCTGTGGTACACTTCCATTGTTCTCAGAATTCCAATGAAGCTTAAAAATGCTTTGGAACTCTTCAATTTTTCTCAAAATTCCGCTAAAGTTTAAAAATGCTTTGGAACTCCTCCATTGTTCTCGTAATTCTGCTGAAGTTTAAAAATGCTTTGGAACTCTTCCAATGTTCTGGGAATTCAGCTGAAGTTTAAAAATACTTTGGAACTCTTTCTATGTTCTGGGAGTTCTGCTGAAGTTTAAAAATGCTTGGGAACTCTTCCATTGTTCTCGGAATTCTGCTGATGTTTAACAATGCTTTAGAACTCTTCCATTGTTCTCGGAATTCCGCTGATGTTTAACAATGCTTTAGAACTCTTCCATTGTTCTCGGAATTCCGCTGATGTTTAACAATGCTTTGGAACTCTTCCAATGTTCTCGGAATTCCGCTGTAGTTTAAAAATGCTTTGGAACTCTTTCATTGTTCTCGGAATACCGCTGAAGTTTAGCCATGCTTTGGAACTCTTCCATTGTTCTCGGAATTCTGCTGAAGTTTAAAAATGCTTTGGAACTCTTCCATTGTTCTGGGAATTCGGCTGAAGTTTAAAAATGCAATGGAACTCTTCCTATGTTTTGGGAGTTCTGCTGAAGTTTAAAAATGCTTTTGAACTCTTCCATTGTTCTCAGAATTCCGCTGATGTTTAACAGTGCTTTAGAACTCTTCCATCGTTCTCGGAATTTCCGCTGATGTTTAACAATGCCTTGGAACTCTTCAATTGTTCTCGGAATTCCACTGCAGTTTAAAAATGCATTGGAACTCTTACATTGTTCTCGGAATTCCGCTGAAGTTTTACAATGCTTTGGAATTCTTCCATTTTTCTCGGAATTCTGCTGAAGTTTAAAAATGCTTTGGAACTCTTCCATTGTTCTGGGAATTCGGCTGAAGTTTAAAAATGCTTTGGAACTCTTCCATTGTTCTCGGAATTCCGCTGATGTTTAACAATGCTTTGGAACTCTTCCATAATTCTCAGAATTCTGCTGAAGTTTAAAAATGCTTTGGTACTCTTCCATTGTTCTCAGAATTCCAATGAAGCTTAAAAATGCTTTGGAACTCTTCAATTTTTCTCAGAATTACGCGAAAGTTTAAAAATGCTTTGGAACTCCTCCATTGTTCTCGTAATTCTGCTGAAGTTTAAAAATGCTTTGGAATTCTTCCATTGTTCTCGAAATTCTGCTGATGTTTAACAATGCTTTAGAACTCTTCCATTGTTCTCGGAATTCCGCTGATGTTTAACAATGCTTTTCAAACTCTACCATTGTTCTTGGAATTCCGCTAATGTTTAACAATGCTTTGGAACTCTTTCATTGTTCTCGGAATTCCGCTGAAGTTTAGCCATGCTATGGAACTCTTCCATTGTTCTGGGAATTCGGCTGAAGTTTAAAAATGCAATGGAACTCTTCGTATGTTCTGGGAGTTCTGCTGAAGTTTAAAAATGCTTTTGAACTCTTCCATTGTTCTCGGAATTCCGCTGATGTATAACAATGCTTTAGAACTCTTCCATCTTTCTCGGAATTCCGCTGATGTTTAACAATGCTTTAGAACTCTTCCATTGTTCTCGGAATTCCGCTGAAGTTTAAAAATGCTTTGCAACTCCTGGATTGTTCTCGGAATTCCGCTGAAGTTTTACAATGCTTTGGAACTCTTCCATTTTTCTCGGAATTCTGCTGAAGTTTAAAAATCCTTTGGAACTCTTCCATTGTTCTGGGAATTCGGCTGAAGTTTAAAAATGCTTTGGAACTCTTCCTATGTTCTGGTAGGTCTGCTGAAGTTTAAAAATGCTTTGGAACTCTTCCATTGTTCTCGGAATTCCGCTGATGTTTAACAATGCTTTAGAACTCTTCCATTGTTCTCGGAATTCCGCTGATGTTTAACAATGCTTTGGAACTCTTCCATTGTTCTCGGAATTGCGCTGTATTTTAAAAATGCACTGGAACTCTTCCATTGTTCTCGGAATTCCACTGAAGTTTTACAATGCTTTGGAACTCTTCCATTTTTCTCGGAATTCTGCTGAAGTTTAAAAATGCTTTTGAACTCTTCCATTGTTCTCGGAATTCCGCTGATGTTTAACAATGCTTTAGAACTCTTCCATCTTTCTTGGAATTCCGCTGATGTTTAACAATGCTTTAGAACTCTTCCATTGTTCTCGGAATTCCGTTGAAGTTTAAAAATGCTTTGCAACTCCTCCATTGTTCTCGGAATTCTGCTGAAGTTTAGCCATGCTTTGGAACTCTTCCATTGTTCTCAGAATCCCGCTGAAGTTTAAAAATGCTTTGGAACTCCTCCATTGTACTCGGAATTCTGCTGAAGTTTAAAAATGCCTTGGAACTCTTCCATTGTTCTGGGAATTCGGCTGAAGTTTAAAAATGCTTTGGAACTCTTCCTATGTTCTGGTAGGTCTGCTGAAGTTTAAAAATGCTTTGGAACTCTTCCATTGTTCTCGGAATTCCGCTGATGTTTAACAATGCTTTGGAACGCTTCCATTGTTCTCGGAATTCTGTTTATGTTTAATAATGCTTTTGGAACTCTTCCATTGTGCTCGGAATTCTGCTGAAGTTTAAAAATGCTTTGGAACTCTTCCATTGTTCTTGGAATTCCGCTAATGTTTATCAAACCTATGGAACTCTTTCATTGTTCTCGGAATTCTGTTGATGTTTAATAATGCTTTTGGAACTCTTCCATTGTTCTCGGAATTCTGCAGAAGTTTAAAAGCGCTTTAGAAATCTTCCCTTGTTCTCGGAATTCTGCTGAAGTTTAACAATGCTTTGGAACTCTTCCATAATTCTCAGAATTCTGCTGAAGTTTAAACAAGCTGTGGTACTCTTCCATTGTTCTCAGAATTCCAATGAAGCTTAAAAATGCTTTGGAACTCCTCCATTGTTCTCGTAATTCTGCTGAAGTTTAAAAATGCTTTTGAACTCTTCCATTGTTCTGGGAATTCGGCTGAAGTTTAAAAATGCTTTGGAGCTCTTCCTATGTTCTGGGAGTTCTGCTGAAGTTTAAAAATGCTTTGGAACTCTTCCATTGTTCTCGGAATTCCGCTGATGTTTAACAATGCTTTTCAAACTCTCCCATTGTTCTTGGAATTCCGCTAATTTTTAACAATGCTTTGGAACTCTTCCATTGTTCTCGGAATTCCGCTGAAGTTTAAAAATGCTTTGCAACTCCTCCATTGTTCTCGGAATTCTGCTGAAGTTTAAAAATGCTTTGGAACTCTACCATTGTTCTGGGAATTCGGATGAAGTTTAAAAATGCAATGGAACTCTTCCTATGTTCTGGGAGTTCTGCTGAAGTTTAACAATGCTTTAGAACTCTTCCATTGTTCTCGGAATTCCGCTGAAGTTTAAAAATGCTTTGCAACTCCTCCATTGTTCTCGGAATTCCGCTGAAGTTTTACAATGCTTTGGAACTCTTCCATTTTTCTCGGAATTCTGCTGAAGTTTAAAAATCCTTTGGAACTCTTCCATTGTTCTGGGAATTCGGCTGAAGTTTAAAAATGCTTTGGAACTCTTCCTATGTTCTGGTAGGTCTGCTGAAGTTTAAAAATGCTTTGGAACTCTTCCATTGTTCTCGGAATTCCGCTGATGTTTAACAATGCTTTAGAACTCTTCCATTGTTCTCGGAATTCCGCTGATGTTTAACAATGCTTTGGAACTCTTCCATTGTTCTCGGAATTCTGTTTATGTTTAATAATGCTTTTGGAACTCTTCCATTGTGCTCGGAATTCTGCTGAAGTTTAAAAATGCTTTGGAACTCTTCCATTGTTCTTGGAATTCCGCTAATGTTTATCAAACCTATGGAACTCTTTCATTGTTCTCGGAATTCTGTTGATGTTTAATAATGCTTTTGGAACTCTTCCATTGTTCTCGGAATTCTGCAGAAGTTTAAAAGCGCTTTAGAAATCTTCCCTTGTTCTCGGAATTCTGCTGAAGTTTAACAATGCTTTGGAACTCTTCCATAATTCTCAGAATTCTGCTGAAGTTTAAACAAGCTGTGGTACTCTTCCATTGTTCTCAGAATTCCAATGAAGCTTAAAAATGCTTTGGAACTCTTCAATTTTTCTCAAAATTCCGCTAAAGTTTAAAAATGCTTTGGAACTCCTCCATTGTTCTCGTAATTCTGCTGAAGTTTAAAAATGCTTTGGAACTCTTCCAATGTTCTGGGAATTCAGCTGAAGTTTAAAAATACTTTGGAACTCTTCCTATGTTCTGGGTGTTCTGCTGAAGTTTAAAAATGCTTGGGAACTCTTCCATTGTTCTCGGAATTCTGCTGATGTTTAACAATGCTTTTTAACTCTTCCATTGTTCTCGGAATTCCGCTGTAGTTTAAAAATGCAATGGAACTCTTCCATTGTTCTCGGAATTCCCTTGAAGTTTTACAATGCTTTGGAACTCTTCCATTTTTCTCGGAATAATGCTGAAGATTAAAAATGCTTTGTAACTCTTCCATTGTTCTCGGAATTCCGCTGATATTTAACAATGCTTTGGAACTCTTTCTTTGTTCTCGGAATACCGCTGAAGTTTAGCCATGCTTTGGAACTCTTCCATTGTTCTCGGAATTCCGCTGAAGTTTAAAAATGCTTTGGAACTCCTCCATTGTTCTCGGAATTCTGCTGAAGTTTAAAAATGCTTTGGAACTCTTCCATTGTTCTGGGAATTCGGCTGAAGTTTAAAAATGCAATGGAACTCTTCCTATGTTTTGGGAGTTTTGCTGAAGTTTAAAAATGCTTTTGAACTCTTCCATTGTTCTCGGAATTCCGCTGATGTTTAACAATGCTTTAGAACTCTTCCATCGTTCTCGGAATTCCGCTGATGTTTAACAATGTTTTGGAACTCTTCCATTGTTCTCGGAATTCCACTGCAGTTTAAAAATGCATTGGAACTCTTACATTGTTCTCGGAATTCCGCTGAAGTTTAAAAATGCTTTGGAACTCTTCCATTGTTCTGGGAATTCGGCTGAAGTTTAAAAATGCTTTTGAACTCTTCCATTGTTCTCGGAATTCCGCTGATGTTTAACAATGCTTTAGAGCTCTTCCATTGTTCTCGGAATTCCGCTGATGTTTAACAATGCTTTGGAACTCTTCCATTATTCTCAGAATTCTGCTGAAGTTTAAAAATGCTTTGGTACTCTTCCATTGTTCTCAGAATTCCAATGAAGCTTAAAAATGCTTTGGAACTCTTCAATTTTTCTCAGAATTACGCGAAAGTTTAAAAATGCTTTGGAACTCCTAAATTGTTCTCGTAATTCTGCTGAAGTTTAAAAATGCTTTGGAACTCTTCCATTGTTCTGGGAGTTCTGCTGAAGTTTAAAAATGCTTTGGAACTCTTCCATTGTTCTCGAAATTCTGCTGATGTTTAACAATGCTTTAGAACTCTTCCATTGTTCTCGGAATTCCGCTGATGTTTAACAATGCTTTTCAAACTCTCCCATTGTTCTTGGAATTCCGCTAATTTTTAACAATGCTTTGGAACTCATTCATTGTTCTCGGAATTCCGCTGAAGTTTAGCCATGCTTTGGAACTCTTCCATTGTTCTCGGAATTCCGCTGAAGTTTAAAAATGCTTTGCAACTCCTCCATTGTTCTCGGAATTCTGCTGAAGTTTAAAAATGCTTTGGAACTCTTCCATTGTTCTGGGAATTCGGCTGAAGTTTAAAAATGCCTTGGAACTCTTCCTATGTTCTGGGAGTTCTGCTGAAGTTTAAAAATGCTTTTGAACTCTTCCTATGTTCTGGTAGGTCTGCTGAAGTTTAAAAATGCTTTGGAACTCTTCCATTGTTCTCGGAATTCCGCTGATGTTTAACAATGCTTTAGAACTCTTCCATTGTTCTCGGAATTCCGCTGATGTTTAACAATGCTTTGGAACTCTTCCATTGTTCTCGGAATTCTGCTGAAGTTTAAAAATGCTTTGGAACTCTTCCTTTTTTCTCGGAATTCCACTAATGTTTATCAAACCTATGGAACTCTTTCATTGTTCTCGGAATTCTGTTGATGTTTAATAATGCTTTTGGAACGCTTCCATTGTTCTCGGAATTCTGCAGAAGTTTAAAAGCGCTTTAGAAATCTTCCCTTGTTCTCGGAATTCTGCTGAAGTTTAACAATGCTTTGGAACTCTTCCATAATTCTCAGAATTCTGCTGAAGTTTAAACAAGCTGTGGTACACTTCCATTGTTCTCAGAATTCCAATGAAGCTTAAAAATGCTTTGGAACTCTTCAATTTTTCTCAAAATTCCGCTAAAGTTTAAAAATGCTTTGGAACTCCTCCATTGTTCTCGTAATTCTGCTGAAGTTTAAAAATGCTTTGGAACTCTTCCAATGTTCTGGGAATTCAGCTGAAGTTTAAAAATACTTTGGAACTCTTTCTATGTTCTGGGAGTTCTGCTGAAGTTTAAAAATGCTTGGGAACTCTTCCATTGTTCTCGGAATTCTGCTGATGTTTAACAATGCTTTAGAACTCTTCCATTGTTCTCGGAATTCCGCTGATGTTTAACAATGCTTTGGAACTCTTCCAATGTTCTCGGAATTCCGCTGTAGTTTAAAAATGCTTTGGAACTCTTTCATTGTTCTCGGAATACCGCTGAAGTTTAGCCATGCTTTGGAACTCTTCCATTGTTCTCGGAATTCTGCTGAAGTTTAAAAATGCTTTGGAACTCTTCCATTGTTCTGGGAATTCGGCTGAAGTTTAAAAATGCAATGGAACTCTTCCTATGTTTTGGGAGTTCTGCTGAAGTTTAAAAATGCTTTTGAACTCTTCCATTGTTCTCAGAATTCCGCTGATGTTTAACAGTGCTTTAGAACTCTTCCATCGTTCTCGGAATTTCCGCTGATGTTTAACAATGCCTTGGAACTCTTCAATTGTTCTCGGAATTCCACTGCAGTTTAAAAATGCATTGGAACTCTTACATTGTTCTCGGAATTCCGCTGAAGTTTTACAATGCTTTGGAATTCTTCCATTTTTCTCGGAATTCTGCTGAAGTTTAAAAATGCTTTGGAACTCTTCCATTGTTCTGGGAATTCGGCTGAAGTTTAAAAATGCTTTGGAACTCTTCCATTGTTCTCGGAATTCCGCTGATGTTTAACAATGCTTTGGAACTCTTCCATAATTCTCAGAATTCTGCTGAAGTTTAAAAATGCTTTGGTACTCTTCCATTGTTCTCAGAATTCCAATGAAGCTTAAAAATGCTTTGGAACTCTTCAATTTTTCTCAGAATTACGCGAAAGTTTAAAAATGCTTTGGAACTCCTCCATTGTTCTCGTAATTCTGCTGAAGTTTAAAAATGCTTTGGAATTCTTCCATTGTTCTCGAAATTCTGCTGATGTTTAACAATGCTTTAGAACTCTTCCATTGTTCTCGGAATTCCGCTGATGTTTAACAATGCTTTTCAAACTCTACCATTGTTCTTGGAATTCCGCTAATGTTTAACAATGCTTTGGAACTCTTTCATTGTTCTCGGAATTCCGCTGAAGTTTAGCCATGCTTTGGAACTCTTCCATTGTTCTGGGAATTCGGCTGAAGTTTAAAAATGCAATGGAACTCTTCGTATGTTCTGGGAGTTCTGCTGAAGTTTAAAAATGCTTTTGAACTCTTCCATTGTTCTCGGAATTCCGCTGATGTATAACAATGCTTTAGAACTCTTCCATCTTTCTCGGAATTCCGCTGATGTTTAACAATGCTTTAGAACTCTTCCATTGTTCTCGGAATTCCGCTGAAGTTTAAAAATGCTTTGCAACTCCTGGATTGTTCTCGGAATTCCGCTGAAGTTTTACAATGCTTTGGAACTCTTCCATTTTTCTCGGAATTCTGCTGAAGTTTAAAAATCCTTTGGAACTCTTCCATTGTTCTGGGAATTCGGCTGAAGTTTAAAAATGCTTTGGAACTCTTCCTATGTTCTGGTAGGTCTGCTGAAGTTTAAAAATGCTTTGGAACTCTTCCATTGTTCTCAGAATTCCAATGAAGCTTAAAAATGCTTTGGAACTCTTCAATTTTTCTCAGAATTACGCGAAAGTTTAAAAATGCTTTGGAACTCCTAAATTGTTCTCGTAATTCTGCTGAAGTTTAAAAATGCTTTGGAACTCTTCCATTGTTCTGGGAGTTCTGCTGAAGTTTAAAAATGCTTTGGAACTCTTCCATTGTTCTCGAAATTCTGCTGATGTTTAACAATGCTTTAGAACTCTTCCATTGTTCTCGGAATTCCGCTGATGTTTAACAATGCTTTTCAAACTCTCCCATTGTTCTTGGAATTCCGCTAATTTTTAACAATGCTTTGGAACTCTTTCATTGTTCTCGGAATTCCGCTGAAGTTTAGCCATGCTTTGGAACTCTTCCATTGTTCTCGGAATTCCGCTGAAGTTTAAAAATGCTTTGCAACTCCTCCATTGTTCTCGGAATTCTGCTGAAGTTTAAAAATGCTTTGGAACTCTTCCATTGTTCTGGGAATTCGGCTGAAGTTTAAAAATGTCTTGGAACTCTTCCTATGTTCTGGGAGTTCTGCTGAAGTTTAAAAATGCTTTTGAACTCTTCCATTGTTCTCGGAATTCCGCTGATGTTTAACAATGCTTTAGAACTCTTCCATCTTTCTCGGAATTCCGCTGATGTTTAACAATGCTTTAGAACTCTTCCATTGTTCTCGGAATTCCGCTGAAGTTTAAAAATGCTTTGCAACTTCTCCATTGTTCTCGGAATTCCGCTGAAGTTTAGCCATGCTTTGGAACTCTTCCATTGTTCTCGGAATTCCGCTGAAGTTTAAAAATGTTTTGGAACTCCTCCATTGTACTCGGATTTCTGCTGAAGTTTAAAAATGCTTTGGAACTCTTCCTATGTTCTGGTAGGTCTGCTGAAGTTTAAAAATGCTTTGGAACTCTTCCATTGTTCTCGGAATTCCGCTGATGTTTAACAATGCTTTAGAACTCTTCCATTGTTCTCGGAATTCCGCTGATGTTTAACAATGCTTTGGAACTCTTCCATTGTTCTCGGAATTCTGCTGAAGTTTAAAAATGCTTTGGAACTCTTCCTTTTTTCTCGGAATTCCACTAATGTTTATCAAACCTATGGAACTCTTTCATTGTTCTCGGAATTCTGTTGATGTTTAATAATGCTTTTGGAACGCTTCCATTGTTCTCGGAATTCTGCAGAAGTTTAAAAGCGCTTTAGAAATCTTCCCTTGTTCTCGGAATTCTGCTGAAGTTTAACAATGCTTTGGAACTCTTCCATAATTCTCAGAATTCTGCTGAAGTTTAAACAAGCTGTGGTACACTTCCATTGTTCTCAGAATTCCAATGAAGCTTAAAAATGCTTTGGAACTCTTCAATTTTTCTCAAAATTCCGCTAAAGTTTAAAAATGCTTTGGAACTCCTCCATTGTTCTCGTAATTCTGCTGAAGTTTAAAAATGCTTTGGAACTCTTCCAATGTTCTGGGAATTCAGCTGAAGTTTAAAAATACTTTGGAACTCTTCCTATGTTCTGGGAGTTCTGCTGAAGTTTAAAAATGCTTGGGAACTCTTCCATTGTTCTCGGAATTCTGCTGATGTTTAACAATGCTTTAGAACTCTTCCATTGTTACCGGAATTCCGCTGATGTTTAACAATGCTTTTGAACTCTTCCATTGTTCTCGGAATTCTGCTGTAGTTTAAAAATGCAATGGAACTCTTCCATTGTTCTCGGAATTCCCTTGAAGTTTTACAATGCTTTGGAACTCTTCCATTTTTCTCGGAATAATGCTGAAGTTTAAAAATGCTTTGTAACTCTTCCATTGTTCTCGGAATTCCGCTGATGTTTAACAATGCTTTGGAACTCTTCCAATGTTCTCGGAATTCCGCTGTAGTTTAAAAATGCTTTGGAACTCTTTCATTGTTCTCGGAATACCGCTGAAGTTTAGCCATGCTTTGGAACTCTTCCATTGTTCTCGGAACTCTGCTGAAGTTTAAAAATGCTTTGGAACTCTTCCATTGTTCTGGGAATTCGGCTGAAGTTTAAAAATGCAATGGAACTCTTCCTATGTTTTGGGAGTTCTGCTGAAGTTTAAAAATGCTTTTGAACTCTTCCATTGTTCTCAGAATTCCGCTGATGTTTAACAGTGCTTTAGAACTCTTCCATCGTTCTCGGAATTTCCGCTGATGTTTAACAATGCCTTGGAACTCTTCAATTGTTCTCGGAATTCCACTGCAGTTTAAAAATGCATTGGAACTCTTACATTGTTCTCGGAATTCCGCTGAAGTTTTACAATGCTTTGGAATTCTTCCATTTTTCTCGGAATTCTGCTGAAGTTTAAAAATGCTTTGGAACTCTTCCATTGTTCTGGGAATTCGGCTGAAGTTTAAAAATGCTTTGGAACTCTTCCATTGTTCTCGGAATTCCGCTGATGTTTAACAATGCTTTGGAACTCTTCCATAATTCTCAGAATTCTGCTGAAGTTTAAAAATGCTTTGGTACTCTTCCATTGTTCTCAGAATTCCAATGAAGCTTAAAAATGCTTTGGAACTCTTCAATTTTTCTCAGAATTACGCGAAAGTTTAAAAATGCTTTGGAACTCTTCCATTGTTCTCGTAATTCTGCTGAAGTTTAAAAATGCTTTGGAATTCTTCCATTGTTCTCGAAATTCTGCTGATGTTTAACAATGCTTTAGAACTCTTCCATTGTTCTCGGAATTCCGCTGATGTTTAACAATGCTTTTCAAACTCTACCATTGTTCTTGGAATTCCGCTAATGTTTAACAATGCTTTGGAACTCTTTCATTGTTCTCGGAATTCCGCTGAAGTTTAGCCATGCTTTGGAACTCTTCCATTGTTCTGGGAATTCGGCTGAAGTTTAAAAATGCAATGGAACTCTTTGTATGTTCTGGGAGTTCTGCTGAAGTTTAAAAATGCTTTTGAACTCTTCCATTGTTCTCGGAATTCCGCTGATGTATAACAATGCTTTAGAACTCTTCCATCTTTCTCGGAATTCCGCTGATGTTTAACAATGCTTTAGAACTCTTCCATTGTTCTCGGAATTCCGCTGAAGTTTAAAAATGCTTTGCAACTCCTGGATTGTTCTCGGAATTCCGCTGAAGTTTTACAATGCTTTGGAACTCTTCCATTTTTCTCGGAATTCTGCTGAAGTTTAAAAATCCTTTGGAACTCTTCCATTGTTCTGGGAATTTGGCTGAAGTTTAAAAATGCTTTGGAACTCTTCCTATGTTCTGGTAGGTCTGCTGAAGTTTAAAAATGCTTTGGAACTCTTCCATTGTTCTCGGAATTCCGCTGATGTTTAACAATGCTTTAGAACTCTTCCATTGTTCTCGGAATTCCGCTGATGTTTAACAATGCTTTGGAACTCTTCCATTGTTCTCGGAATTGCGCTGTATTTTAAAAATGCACTGGAACTCTTCCATTGTTCTCGGAATTCCACTGAAGTTTTACAATGCTTTGGAACTCTTCCATTTTTCTCGGAATTCTGCTGAAGTTTAAAAATGCTTTTGAACTCTTCCATTGTTCTCGGAATTCCGCTGATGTTTAACAATTCTTTAGAACTCTTCCATCTTTCTTGGAATTCCGCTGATGTTTAACAATGCTTTAGAACTCTTCCATTGTTCTCGGAATTCCGTTGAAGTTTAAAAATGCTTTGCAACTCCTCCATTGTTCTCGGAATTCCGCTGAAGTTTAGCCATGCTTTGGAACTCTTCCATTGTTCTCAGAATCCCGCTGAAGTTTAAAAATGCTTTGGAACTCCTCCATTGTACTCAGAATTCTGCTGAAGTTTAAAAATGCCTTGGAACTCTTCCATTGTTCTGGGAATTCGGCTGAAGTTTAAAAATGCTTTGGAACTCTTCCTATGTTCTGGTAGGTCTGCTGAAGTTTAAAAATGTTTGGAACTCTTCCATTGTTCTCGGAATTCCGCTGATGTTTAACAATGCTTTAGAACTCTTCCATTGTTCTCGGAATTCCGCTGATGTTTAACAATGCTTTGGAACTCTTCCATTGTTCTCGGAATTCTGTTTATGTTTAATAATGCTTTTGGAACTCTTCCATTGTGCTCGGAATTCTGCTGAAGTTTAAAAATGCTTTGGAACTCTTCCATTGTTCTTGGATTTCCGCTAATGTTTATCAAACCTATGGAACTCTTTCATTGTTCTCGGAATTCTGTTGATGTTTAATAATGCTTTTGGAACTCTTCCATTGTTCTCGGAATTCTGCAGAAGTTTAAAAGCGCTTTAGAAATCTTCCCTTGTTCTCGGAATTCTGCTGAAGTTTAACAATGCTTTGGAACTCTTCCATAATTCTCAGAATTCTGCTGAAGTTTAAACAAGCTGTGGTACTCTTCCATTGTTCACAGAATTCCAATGAAGCTTAAAAATGCTTTGGAACTCTTCAATTTTTCTCAAAATTCCGCTAAAGTTTAAAAATGCTTTGGAACTCCTCCATTGTTCTCGTAATTCTGCTGAAGTTTAAAAATGCTTTGGAACTCTTCCAATGTTCTGGGAATTCAGCTGAAGTTTAAAAATACTTTGGAACTCTTCCTATGTTCTGGGTGTTCTGCTGAAGTTTAAAAATGCTTGGGAACTCTTCCATTGTTCTCGGAATTCTGCTGATGTTTAACAATGCTTTAGAACTCTTCCATTGTTACCGGAATTCCGCTGATGTTTAGCAATGCTTTTGAACTCTTCCATTGTTCTCGGAATTCCGCTGTAGTTTAAAAATGCAATGGAACTCTTCCATTGTTCTCGGAATTCCCTTGAAGTTTTACAATGCTTTGGAACTCTTCCATTTTTCTCGGAATAATGCTGAAGATTAAAAATGCTTTGTAACTCTTCCATTGTTCTCGGAATTCCGCTGATGTTTAACAATGCTTTGGAACTCTTTCTTTGTTCTCGGAATACCGCTGAAGTTTAGCCATGCTTTGGAACTCTTCCATTGTTCTCGGAATTCCGCTGAAGTTTAAAAATGCTTTGGAACTCCTCCATTGTTCTCGGAATTCTGCTGAAGTTTAAAAATGCTTTGGAACTCTTCCATTGTTCTGGGAATTCGGCTGAAGTTTAAAAATGCAATGGAACTCTTCCTATGTTTTGGGAGTTTTGCTGAAGTTTAAAAATGCTTTTGAACTCTTCCATTGTTCTCGGAATTCCGCTGATGTTTAACATTGCTTTAGAACTCTTCCATCGTTCTCGGAATTCCGCTGATGTTTAACAATGTTTTGGAACGCTTCCATTGTTCTCGGAATTCCACTGCAGTTTAAAAATGCATTGGAACTCTTACATTGTTCTCGGAATTCCGCTGAAGTTTAAAAATGCTTTGGAACTCTTCCATTGTTCTGGGAATTCGGCTGAAGTTTAAAAATGCTTTTGAACTCTTCCATTGTTCTCGGAATTCCGCTGATGTTTAACAATGCTTTAGAGCTCTTCCATTGTTCTCGGAATTCCGCTGATGTTTAACAATGCTTTGGAACTCTTCCATTATTCTCAGAATTCTGCTGAAGTTTAAAAATGCTTTGGTACTCTTCCATTGTTCTCAGAATTCCAATGAAGCTTAAAAATGCTTTGGAACTCTTCAATTTTTCTCAGAATTACGCGAAAGTTTAAAAATGCTTTGGAACTCCTAAATTGTTCTCGTAATTCTGCTGAAGTTTAAAAATGCTTTGGAACTCTTACATTGTTCTGGGAGTTCTGCTGAAGTTTAAAAGTGCTTTGGAACTCTTCCATTGTTCTCGAAATTCTGCTGATGTTTAACAATGCTTTAGAACTCTTCCATTGTTCTCGGAATTCCGCTGATGTTTAACAATGCTTTTCAAACTCTCCCATTGTTCTTGGAATTCCGCTAATTTTTAACAATGCTTTGGAACTCTTTCATTGTTCTCGGAATTCCGCTGAAGTTTAGCCATGCTTTGGAACTCTTCCATTGTTCTCGGAATTCCGCTGAAGTTTAAAAATGCTTTGCAACTCCTCCATTGTTCTCGGAATTCTGCTGAAGTTTAAAAATGCTTTGGAACTCTTCCATTGTTCTGGGAATTCGGCTGAAGTTTAAAAATGCCATGGAACTCTTCCTATGTTCTGGGAGTTCTGCTGAAGTTTAAAAATGCTTTTGAACTCTTCCATTGTTCTCGGAATTCCGCTGATGTTTAACAATGCTTTAGAACTCTTCCATCTTTCTCGGAATTCCGCTGATGTTTAACAATGCTTTAGAACTCTTCCATTGTTCTCGGAATTCCGCTGAAGTTTAAAAATGCTTTGCAACTTCTCCACTGTTCTCGGAATTCCGCTGAAGTTTAGCCATGCTTTGGAACTCTTCCATTGTTCTCGGAATTCCGCTGAAGTTTAAAAATGCTTTGGAACTCCTCCATTGTACTCGGATTTCTGCTGAAGTTTAAAAATGCTTTGGAACTCTTCCTATGTTCTGGTAGGTCTGCTGAAGTTTAAAAATGCTTTGGAACTCTTCCATTGTTCTCGGAATTCCGCTGATGTTTAACAATGCTTTAGAACTCTTATATTGTTCTCGGAATTCCGCTGATGTTTAACAATGCTTTGGAACTCTTCCATTGTTCTCGGAATTCTGCTGAAGTTTAAAAATGCTTTGGAACTCTTCCTTTTTTCTCGGAATTCCACTAATGTTTATCAAACCTATGGAACTCTTTCATTGTTGTCGGAATTCTGTTGATGTTTAATAATGCTTTTGGAACTCTTCCACTGTTCTCGGAATTCTGCAGAAGTTTAAAAGCGCTTTAGAAATCTTCCCTTGTTCTCGGAATTCTGCTGAAGTTTAACAATGCTTTGGAACTCTTCCATAATTCTCAGAATTCTGCTGAAGTTTAAACAAGCTGTGGTACTCTTCCATTGTTCACAGAATTCCAATGAAGCTTAAAAATGCTTTGGAACTCTTCAATTTTTCTCAAAATTCCGCTAAAGTTTAAAAATGCTTTGGAACTCCTCCATTGTTCTCGTAATTCTGCTGAAGTTTAAAAATGCTTTGGAACTCTTCCAATGTTCTGGGAATTCAGCTGAAGTTTAAAAATACTTTGGAACTCTTCCTATGTTCTGGGTGTTCTGCTGAAGTTTAAAAATGCTTGGGAACTCTTCCATTGTTCTCGGAATTCTGCTGATGTTTTACAATGCTTTAGAACTCTTCCATTGTTACCGGAATTCCGCTGATGTTTAACAATGCTTTTGAACTCTTCCATTGTTCTCGGAATTCCGCTGTAGTTTAAAAATGCAATGGAACTCTTCCATTGTTCTCGGAATTCCCTTGAAGTTTTACAATGCTTTGGAACTCTTCCATTTTTCTCGGAATAATGCTGAAGATTAAAAATGCTTTGTAACTCTTCCATTGTTCTCGGAATTCCGCTGATGTTTAACAATGCTTTGGAACTCTTTCTTTGTTCTCGGAATACCGCTGAAGTTTAGCCATGCTTTGGAACTCTTCCATTGTTCTCGGAATTCCGCTGAAGTTTAAAAATGCTTTGGAACTCCTCCATTGTTCTCGGAATTCTGCTGAAGTTTAAAAATGCTTTGGAACTCTTCCATTGTTCTGGGAATTCGGCTGAAGTTTAAAAATGCAATGGAACTCTTCCTATGTTTTGGGAGTTTTGCTGAAGTTTAAAAATGCTTTTGAACTCTTCCATTGTTCTCGGAATTCCGCTGATGTTTAACAATGCTTTAGAACTCTTCCATCGTTCTCGGAATTCCGCTGATGTTTAACAATGTTTTGGAACTCTTACATTGTTCTCGGAATTCCACTGCAGTTTAAAAATGCATTGTAACTCTTACATTGTTCTCGGAATTCCGCTGAAGTTTAAAAATGCTTTGGAACTCTTCCATTGTTCTGGGAATTCGGCTGAAGTTTAAAAATGCTTTTGAACTCTTCCATTGTTCTCGGAATTCCGCTGATGTTTAACAATGCTTTAGAGCTCTTCCATTGTTCTCGGAATTCCGCTGATGTTTAACAATGCTTTGGAACTCTTCCATTATTCTCAGAATTCTGCTGAAGTTTAAAAATGCTTTGGTACTCTTCCATTGTTCTCAGAATTCCAATGAAGCTTAAAAATGCTTTGGAACTCTTCAATTTTTCTCAGAATTACGCGAAAGTTTAAAAATGCTTTGGAACTCCTAAATTGTTCTCGTAATTCTGCTGAAGTTTAAAAATGCTTTGGAACTCTTCCATTGTTCTGGGAGTTCTGCTGAAGTTTAAAAGTGCTTTGGAACTCTTCCATTGTTCTCGAAATTCTGCTGATGTTTAACAATGCTTTAGAACTCTTCCATTGTTCTCGGAATTCCGCTGATGTTTAACAATGCTTTTCAAACTCTCCCATTGTTCTTGGAATTCCGCTAATTTTTAACAATGCTTTGGAACTCTTTCATTGTTCTCGGAATTCCGCTGAAGTTTAGCCATGCTTTGGAACTCTTCCATTGTTCTCGGAATTCTGCTGAAGTTTAAAAATGCTTTGCAACTCCTCCATTGTTCTCGGAATTCTGCTGAAGTTTAAAAATGCTTTGGAACTCTTCCATTGTTCTGGGAATTCGGCTGAAGTTTAAAAATGCCATGGAACTCTTCCTATGTTCTGGGAGTTCTGCTGAAGTTTAAAAATGCTTTTGAACTCTTCCATTGTTCTCGGAATTCCGCTGATGTTTAACAATGCTTTAGAACTCTTCCATCTTTCTCGGAATTCCGCTGATGTTTAACAATGCTTTAGAACTCTTCCATTGTTCTCGGAATTCCGCTGAAGTTTAAAAATGCTTTGCAACTTCTCCATTGTTCTCGGAATTCCGCTGAAGTTTAGCCATGCTTTGGAACTCTTCCATTGTTCTCGGAATTCCGCTGAAGTTTAAAAATGCTTTGGAACTCCTCCATTGTACTCGGATTTCTGCTGAAGTTTAAAAATGCTTTGGAACTCTTCCTATGTTCTGGTAGGTCTGCTGAAGTTTAAAAATGCTTTGGAACTCTTCCATAATTCTCAGAATTCTGCTGAAGTTTAAACAAGCTGTGGTACACTTCCATTGTTCTCAGAATTCCAATGAAGCTTAAAAATGCTTTGGAACTCTTCAATTTTTCTCAAAATTCCGCTAAAGTTTAAAAATGCTTTGGAACTCCTCCATTGTTCTCGTAATTCTGCTGAAGTTTAAAAATGCTTTGGAACTCTTCCAATGTTCTGGGTATTCAGCTGAAGTTTAAAAATACTTTGGAACTCTTCCTATGTTCTGGGAGTTCTGCTGAAGTTTAAAAATGCTTGGGAACTCTTCCATTGTTCTCGGAATTCTGCTGATGTTTAACAATGCTTTAGAACTCTTCCATTGTTACCGGAATTCCGCTGATGTTTAACAATGCTTTTGAACTCTTCCATTGTTCTCGGAATTCCGCTGTAGTTTAAAAATGCAATGGAACTCTTCCATTGTTCTCGAAATTCCCTTGAAGTTTTACAATGCTTTGGAACTCTTCCATTTTTCTCGGAATAATGCTGAAGTTTAAAAATGCTTTGTAACTTTTCCATTGTTCTCGGAATTCCGCTGATGTTTAACAATGCTTTGGAACTCTTCCAATGTTCTCGGAAATCCGCTGTAGTTTAAAAATGCTTTGGAACTCTTTCATTGTTCTCGGAATACCGCTGAAGTTTAGCCATGCTTTGGAACTCTTCCATTGTTCTCGGAATTCTGCTGAAGTTTAAAAATGCTTTGGAACTCTTCCATTGTTCTGGGAATTCGGCTGAAGTTTAAAAATGCAATGGAACTCTTCCTATGTTTTGGGAGTTCTGCTGAAGTTTAAAAATGCTTTTGAACTCTTCCATTGTTCTCAGAATTCCGCTGATGTTTAACAGTGCTTTAGAACTCTTCCTTCGTTCTCGGAATTTCCGCTGATGTTTAACAATGCCTTGGAACTCTTCAATTGTTCTCGGAATTCCACTGCAGTTTAAAAATGCATTGGAACTCTTACATTGTTCTCGGAATTCCGCTGAAGTTTTACAATGCTTTGGAATTCTTCCATTTTTCTCGGAATTCTGCTGAAGTTTAAAAATGCTTTGGAACTCTTCCATTGTTCTGGGAATTCGGCTGAAGTTTAAAAATGCTTTGGAACTCTTCCATTGTTCTCGGAATTCCGCTGATGTTTAACAATGCTTTGGAACTCTTCCATAATTCTCAGAATTCTGCTGAAGTTTAAAAATGCTTTGGTACTCTTCCATTGTTCTCAGAATTCCAATGAAGCTTAAAAATGCTTTGGAACTCTTCAATTTTTCTCAGAATTACGCGAAAGTTTAAAAATGCTTTGGAACTCCTCCATTGTTCTCGTAATTCTGCTGAAGTTTAAAAATGCTTTGGAATTCTTCCATTGTTCTCGAAATTCTGCTGATGTTTAACAATGCTTTAGAACTCTTCCATTGTTCTCGGAATTCCGCTGATGTTTAACAATGCTTTTCAAACTCTACCATTGTTCTTGGAATTCCGCTAATGTTTAACAATGCTTTGGAACTCTTTCATTGTTCTCGGAATTCCGCTGAAGTTTAGCCATGCTTTGGAACTCTTCCATTGTTCTGGGAATTCGGCTGAAGTTTAAAAATGCAATGGAACTCTTCGTATGTTCTGGGAGTTCTGCTGAAGTTTAAAAATGCTTTTGAACTCTTCCATTGTTCTCGGAATTCCGCTGATGTATAACAATGCTTTAGAACTCTTCCATCTTTCTCGGAATTCCGCTGATGTTTAACAATGCTTTAGAACTCTTCCATTGTTCTCGGAATTCCGCTGAAGTTTAAAAATGCTTTGCAACTCCTGGATTGTTCTCGGAATTCCGCTGAAGTTTTACAATGCTTTGGAACTCTTCCATTTTTCTCGGAATTCTGCTGAAGTTTAAAAATCCTTTCTAACTCTTCCATTGTTCTCGGAATTCCGCTGTAGTTTAAAAATGCATTGGAACTCTTCCATTGTTCTCGGAATTCCGCTGAAGTTTAGCCATGCTTTGGAACTCGTCCATTGTACTCGGAATTCTGCTGAAGTTTAAAAATGCTTTGGAACTCTTCCATTGTTCTGGGAATTCGGCTGAAGTTTAAAAATGCTTTGGAACTCTTCCTATGTTCTGGTAGGTCTGCTGAAGTTTAAAAATGCTTTGGAACTCTTCCATTGTTCTCGGAATTCCGCTGATGTTTAACAATGCTTTAGAACTCTTCCATTGTTCTCGGAATTCCGCTGATGTTTAACAATGCTTTGGAACTCTTCCATTGTTCTCGGAATTGCGCTGTATTTTAAAAATGCACTGGAACTCTTCCATTGTTCTCGGAATTCCACTGAAGTTTTACAATGCTTTGGAACTCTTCCATTTTTCTCGGAATTCTGCTGAAGTTTAAAAATGCTTTTGAACTCTTCCATTGTTCTCGGAATTCCGCTGATGTTTAACAATGCTTTAGAACTCTTCCATCTTTCTTGGAATTCCGCTGATGTTTAACAATGCTTTAGAACTCTTCCATTGTTCTCGGAATTCCGTTGAAGTTTAAAAATGCTTTGCAACTCCTCCATTGTTCTCGGAATTCCGCTGAAGTTTAGCCATGCTTTGGAACTCTTCCATTGTTCTCAGAATCCCGCTGAAGTTTAAAAATGCTTTGGAACTCCTCCATTGTACTCGGAATTCTGCTGAAGTTTAAAACTGCCTTGGAACTCTTCCATTGTTCTGGGAATTCGGCTGAAGTTTAAAAATGCTTTGGAACTCTTCCTATGTTCTGGTAGGTCTGCTGAAGTTTAAAAATGCTTTGGAACTCTTCCATTGTTCTCGGAATTCCGCTGATGTTTAACAATGCTTTAGAACTCTTCCATTGTTCTCGGAATTCCGCTGATGTTTAACAATGCTTTGGAACTCTTCCATTGTTCTCGGAATTCTGTTTATGTTTAATAATGCTTTTGGAACTCTTCCATTGTGCTCGGAATTCTGCTGAAGTTTAAAAATGCTTTGGAACTCTTCCATTGTTCTTGGAATTCCGCTAATGTTTATCAAACCTATGGAACTCTTTCATTGTTGTCGGAATTCTGTTGATGTTTAGTAATGCTTTTGGAACTCTTCCACTGTTCTCGGAATTCTGCAGAAGTTTAAAAGCGCTTTAGAAATCTTCCCTTGTTCTCGGAATTCTGCTGAAGTTTAACAATGCTTTGGAACTCTTCCATAATTCTCAGAATTCTGCTGAAGTTTAAACAAGCTGTGGTACTCTTCCATTGTTCACAGAATTCCAATGAAGCTTAAAAATGCTTTGGAACTCTTCAATTTTTCTCAAAATTCCGCTAAAGTTTAAAAATGCTTTGGAACTCCTCCATTGTTCTCGTAATTCTGCTGAAGTTTAAAAATGCTTTGGAACTCTTCCAATGTTCTGGGAATTCAGCTGAAGTTTAAAAATACTTTGGAACTCTTCCTATGTTCTGGGTGTTCTGCTGAAGTTTAAAAATGCTTGGGAACTCTTCCATTGTTCTCGGAATTCTGCTGATGTTTTACAATGCTTTAGAACTCTTCCATTGTTACCGGAATTCCGCTGATGTTTAACAATGCTTTTGAACTCTTCCATTGTTCTCGGAATTCCGCTGTAGTTTAAAAATGCAATGGAACTCTTCCATTGTTCTCGGAATTCCCTTGAAGTTTTACAATGCTTTGGAACTCTTCCATTTTTCTCGGAATAATGCTGAAGATTAAAAATGCTTTGTAACTCTTCCATTGTTCTCGGAATTCCGCTGATGTTTAACAATGCTTTGGAACTCTTTCTTTGTTCTCGGAATACCGCTGAAGTTTAGCCATGCTTTGGAACTCTTCCATTGTTCTCGGAATTCCGCTGAAGTTTAAAAATGCTTTGGAACTCCTCCATTGTTCTCGGAATTCTGCTGAAGTTTAAAAATGCTTTGGAACTCTTCCATTGTTCTGGGAATTCGGCTGAAGTTTAAAAATGCAATGGAACTCTTCCTATGTTTTGGGAGTTTTGCTGAAGTTTAAAAATGCTTTTGAACTCTTCCATTGTTCTCGGAATTCCGCTGATGTTTAACAATGCTTTAGAACTCTTCCATCGTTCTCGGAATTCCGCTGATGTTTAACAATGTTTTGGAACTCTTCCATTGTTCTCGGAATTCCACTGCAGTTTAAAAATGCATTGTAACTCTTACATTGTTCTCGGAATTCCGCTGAAGTTTAAAAATGCTTTGGAACTCTTCCATTGTTCTGGGAATTCGGCTGAAGTTTAAAAATGCTTTTGAACTCTTCCATTGTTCTCGGAATTCCGCTGATGTTTAACAATGCTTTAGAGCTCTTCCATTGTTCTCGGAATTCCGCTGATGTTTAACAATGCTTTGGAACTCTTCCATTATTCTCAGAATTCTGCTGAAGTTTAAAAATGCTTTGGTACTCTTCCATTGTTCTCAGAATTCCAATGAAGCTTAAAAATGCTTTGGAACTCTTCAATTTTTCTCAGAATTACGCGAAAGTTTAAAAATGCTTTGGAACTCCTAAATTGTTCTCGTAATTCTGCTGAAGTTTAAAAATGCTTTGGAACTCTTCCATTGTTCTGGGAGTTCTGCTGAAGTTTAAAAGTGCTTTGGAACTCTTCCATTGTTCTCGAAATTCTGCTGATGTTTAACAATGCTTTAGAACTCTTCCATTGTTCTCGGAATTCCGCTGATGTTTAACAATGCTTTTCAAACTCTCCCATTGTTCTTGGAATTCCGCTAATTTTTAACAATGCTTTGGAACTCTTTCATTGTTCTCGGAATTCCGCTGAAGTTTAGCCATGCTTTGGAACTCTTCCATTGTTCTCGGAATTCTGCTGAAGTTTAAAAATGCTTTGCAACTCCTCCATTGTTCTCGGAATTCTGCTGAAGTTTAAAAATGCTTTGGAACTCTTCCATTGTTCTGGGAATTCGGCTGAAGTTTAAAAATGCCATGGAACTCTTCCTATGTTCTGGGAGTTCTGCTGAAGTTTAAAAATGCTTTTGAACTCTTCCATTGTTCTCGGAATTCCGCTGATGTTTAACAATGCTTTAGAACTCTTCCATCTTTCTCGGAATTCCGCTGATGTTTAACAATGCTTTAGAACTCTTCCATTGTTCTCGGAATTCCGCTGAAGTTTAAAAATGCTTTGCAACTTCTCCATTGTTCTCGGAATTCCGCTGAAGTTTAGCCATGCTTTGGAACTCTTCCATTGTTCTCGGAATTCCGCTGAAGTTTAAAAATGCTTTGGAACTCCTCCATTGTACTCGGATTTCTGCTGAAGTTTAAAAATGCTTTGGAACTCTTCCTATGTTCTGGTAGGTCTGCTGAAGTTTAAAAATGCTTTGGAACTCTTCCATAATTCTCAGAATTCTGCTGAAGTTTAAACAAGCTGTGGTACACTTCCATTGTTCTCAGAATTCCAATGAAGCTTAAAAATGCTTTGGAACTCTTCAATTTTTCTCAAAATTCCGCTAAAGTTTAAAAATGCTTTGGAACTCCTCCATTGTTCTCGTAATTCTGCTGAAGTTTAAAAATGCTTTGGAACTCTTCCAATGTTCTGGGTATTCAGCTGAAGTTTAAAAATACTTTGGAACTCTTCCTATGTTCTGGGAGTTCTGCTGAAGTTTAAAAATGCTTGGGAACTCTTCCATTGTTCTCGGAATTCTGCTGATGTTTAACAATGCTTTAGAACTCTTCCATTGTTACCGGAATTCCGCTGATGTTTAACAATGCTTTTGAACTCTTCCATTGTTCTCGGAATTCCGCTGTAGTTTAAAAATGCAATGGAACTCTTCCATTGTTCTCGGAATTCCCTTGAAGTTTTACAATGGTTTGGAACTCTTCCATTTTTCTCGGAATAATGCTGAAGTTTAAAAATGCTTTGTAACTCTTCCATTGTTCTCGGAATTCCGCTGATGTTTAACAATGCTTTGGAACTCTTCCAATGTTCTCGGAAATCCGCTGTAGTTTAAAAATGCTTTGGAACTCTTTCATTGTTCTCGGAATACCGCTGAAGTTTAGCCATGCTTTGGAACTCTTCCATTGTTCTCGGAATTCTGCTGAAGTTTAAAAATGCTTTGGAACTCTTCCATTGTTCTGGGAATTCGGCTGAAGTTTAAAAATGCAATGGAACTCTTCCTATGTTTTGGGAGTTCTGCTGAAGTTTAAAAATGCTTTTGAACTCTTCCATTGTTCTCAGAATTCCGCTGATGTTTAACAGTGCTTTAGAACTCTTCCATCGTTCTCGGAATTTCCGCTGATGTTTAACAATGCCTTGGAACTCTTCAATTGTTCTCGGAATTCCACTGCAGTTTAAAAATGCATTGGAACTCTTACATTGTTCTCGGAATTCCGCTGAAGTTTTACAATGCTTTGGAATTCTTCCATTTTTCTCGGAATTCTGCTGAAGTTTAAAAATGCTTTGGAACTCTTCCATTGTTCTGGGAATTCGGCTGAAGTTTAAAAATGCTTTGGAACTCTTCCATTGTTCTCGGAATTCCGCTGATGTTTAACAATGCTTTGGAACTCTTCCATAATTCTCAGAATTCTGCTGAAGTTTAAAAATGCTTTGGTACTCTTCCATTGTTCTCAGAATTCCAATGAAGCTTAAAAATGCTTTGGAACTCTTCAATTTTTCTCAGAATTACGCGAAAGTTTAAAAATGCTTTGGAACTCCTCCATTGTTCTCGTAATTCTGCTGAAGTTTAAAAATGCTTTGGAATTCTTCCATTGTTCTCGAAATTCTGCTGATGTTTAACAATGCTTTAGAACTCTTCCATTGTTCTCGGAATTCCGCTGATGTTTAACAATGCTTTTCAAACTCTACCATTGTTCTTGGAATTCCGCTAATGTTTAACAATGCTTTGGAACTCTTTCATTGTTCTCGGAATTCCGCTGAAGTTTAGCCATGCTTTGGAACTCTTCCATTGTTCTGGGAATTCGGCTGAAGTTTAAAAATGCAATGGAACTCTTCGTATGTTCTGGGAGTTCTGCTGAAGTTTAAAAATGCTTTTGAACTCTTCCATTGTTCTCGGAATTCCGCTGATGTATAACAATGCTTTAGAACTCTTCCATCTTTCTCGGAATTCCGCTGATGTTTAACAATGCTTTAGAACTCTTCCATTGTTCTCGGAATTCCGCTGAAGTTTAAAAATGCTTTGCAACTCCTGGATTGTTCTCGGAATTCCGCTGAAGTTTTACAATGCTTTGGAACTCTTCCATTTTTCTCGGAATTCTGCTGAAGTTTAAAAATCCTTTCTAACTCTTCCATTGTTCTCGGAATTCCGCTGTAGTTTAAAAATGCATTGGAACTCTTCCATTGTTCTCGGAATTCCGCTGAAGTTTAGCCATGCTTTGGAACTCGTCCATTGTACTCGGAATTCTGCTGAAGTTTAAAAATGCTTTGGAACTCTTCCATTGTTCTGGGAATTCGGCTGAAGTTTAAAAATGCTTTGGAACTCTTCCTATGTTCTGGTAGGTCTGCTGAAGTTTAAAAATGCTTTGGAACTCTTCCATTGTTCTCGGAATTCCGCTGATGTTTAACAATGCTTTAGAACTCTTCCATTGTTCTCGGAATTCCGCTGATGTTTAACAATGCTTTGGAACTCTTCCATTGTTCTCGGAATTGCGCTGTATTTTAAAAATGCACTGGAACTCTTCCATTGTTCTCGGAATTCCACTGAAGTTTTACAATGCTTTGGAACTCTTCCATTTTTCTCGGAATTCTGCTGAAGTTTAAAAATGCTTTTGAACTCTTCCATTGTTCTCGGAATTCCGCTGATGTTTAACAATGCTTTAGAACTCTTCCATCTTTCTTGGAATTCCGCTGATGTTTAACAATGCTTTAGAACTCTTCCATTGTTCTCGGAATTCCGTTGAAGTTTAAAAATGCTTTGCAACTCCTCCATTGTTCTCGGAATTCCGCTGAAGTTTAGCCATGCTTTGGAACTCTTCCATTGTTCTCAGAATCCCGCTGAAGTTTAAAAATGCTTTGGAACTCCTCCATTGTACTCGGAATTCTGCTGAAGTTTAAAACTGCCTTGGAACTCTTCCATTGTTCTGGGAATTCGGCTGAAGTTTAAAAATGCTTTGGAACTCTTCCTATGTTCTGGTAGGTCTGCTGAAGTTTAAAAATGCTTTGGAACTCTTCCATTGTTCTCGGAATTCCGCTGATGTTTAACAATGCTTTAGAACTCTTCCATTGTTCTCGGAATTCCGCTGATGTTTAACAATGCTTTGGAACTCTTCCATTGTTCTCGGAATTCTGTTTATGTTTAATAATGCTTTTGGAACTCTTCCATTGTGCTCGGAATTCTGCTGAAGTTTAAAAATGCTTTGGAACTCTTCCATTGTTCTTGGAATTCCGCTAATGTTTATCAAACCTATGGAACTCTTTCATTGTTCTCGGAATTCTGTTGATGTTTAATAATGCTTTTGGAACTCTTCCATTGTTCTCGGAATTCTGCAGAAGTTTAAAAGCGCTTTAGAAATCTTCCCTTGTTCTTGGAATTCTGCTGAAGTTTAACAATGCTTTGGAACTCTTCCATAATTCTCAGAATTCTGCTGAAGTTTAAACAAGCTGTGGTACTCTTCCATTGTTCACAGAATTCCAATGAAGCTAAAAAATGCTTTGGAACACTTCAATTTTTCTCAAAATTCCGCTAAAGTTTAAAAATGCTTTGGAACTCCTCCATTGTTCTCGTAATTCTGCTGAAGTTTAAAAATGCTTTGGAACTCTTCCAATGTTCTGGGAATTCAGCTGAAGTTAAAAATACTTTGGAACTCTTCCTATGTTCTGGGTGTTCAGCTGAAGTTTAAAAATGCTTGGGAACTCTTCCATTGTTCTCGGAATTCTGCTGATGTTTAACAATGCTTTAGAACTCTTCCATTGTTACCGGAATTCCGCTGATGTTTAACAATGCTTTTGAACTCTTCCATTGTTCTCGGAATTCCGCTGTAGTTTAAAAATGCAATGGAACTCTTCCATTGTTCTCGGAATTCCCTTGAAGTTTTACAATGCTTTGGAACTCTTCCATTTTTCTCGGAATAATGCTGAAGATTAAAAATGCTTTGTAACTCTTCCATTGTTCTCGGAATTCCGCTGATGTTTAACAATGCTTTGTAACTCTTTCTTTGTTCTCGGAATACCGCTGAAGTTTAGCCATGCTTTGGAACTCTTCCATTTTTCTCGGAATTCCGCTGAAGTTTAAAAATGCTTTGGAACTCCTCCATTGTTCTCGGAATTCTGCTGAAGTTTAAAAATGCTTTGGAACTCTTCCATTGTTCTGGGAATTCGGCTGAAGTTTAAAAATGCAATGGAACTCTTCCTATGTTTTGGGAGTTTTGCTGAAGTTTAAAAATGCTTTTGAACTCTTCCATTGTTCTCGGAATTCCGCTGATGTTTAACAATGCTTTAGAACTCTTCCATCGTTCTCGGAATTCCGCTGATGTTTAACAATGTTTTGGAACTCTTCCATTGTTCTCGGAATTCCACTGCAGTTTAAAAATGCATTGGAACTCTTACATTGTTCTCGGAATTCCGCTGAAGTATAAAAATGCTTTGGAACTCTTCCATTGTTCTGGGAATTCGGCTGAAGTTTAAAAATGCTTTTGAACTCTTCCATTGTTCTCGGAATTCCACTGATGTTTAACAATGCTTTAGAGCTCTTCCATTGTTCTCGGAATTCCGCTGATGTTTAACAATGCTTTGGAACTCTTCCATTATTCTCAGAATTCTGCTGAAGTTTAAAAATGCTTTGGTACTCTTCCATTGTTCTCAGAATTCCAATGAAGCTTAAAAATGCTTTGGAACTCTTCAATTTTTCTCAGAATTACGCGAAAGTTTAAAAATGCTTTGGAACTCCTAAATTGTTCTCGTAATTCTGCTGAAGTTTAAAAATGCTTTGGAACTCTTACATTGTTCTGGGAGTTCTGCTGAAGTTTAAAAGTGCTTTGGAACTCTTCCATTGTTCTCGAAATTCTGCTGATGTTTAACAATGCTTTAGAACTCTTCCATTGTTCTCGGAATTCCGCTGATGTTTAACAATGCTTTTCAAACTCTCCCATTGTTCTTGGAATTCCGCTAATTTTTAACAATGCTTTGGAACTCTTTCATTGTTCTCGGAATTCCGCTGAAGTTTAGCCATGCTTTGGAACTCTTCCATTGTTCTCGGAATTCCGCTGAAGTTTAAAAATGCTTTGCAACTCCTCCATTGTTCTCGGAATTCTACTGAAGTTTAAAAATGCTTTGGAACTCTTCCATTGTTCTGGGAATTCGGCTGAAGTTTAAAAATGCCATGGAACTCTTCCTATGTTCTGGGAGTTCTGCTGAAGTTTAAAAATGCTTTTGAACTCTTCCATTGTTCTCGGAATTCCGCTGATGTTTAACAATGCTTTAGAACTCTTCCATCTTTCTCGGAATTCCGCTGATGTTTAACAATGCTTTAGAACTCTTCCATTGTTCTCGGAATTCCGCTGAAGTTTAAAAATGCTTTGCAACTTCTCCATTGTTCTCGGAATTCCGCTGAAGTTTAGCCATGCTTTGGAACTCTTCCATTGTACTCGCATTTCTGCTGAAGTTTAAAAATGCTTTGGAACTCTTCCTATGTTCTGGTAGGTCTGCTGAAGTTTAAAAATGCTTTGGAACTCTTCCATTGTTCTCGGAATTCCGCTGATGTTTAACAATGCTTTAGAACTCTTCCATTGTTCTCGGAATTCCGCTGATGTTTAACAATGCTTTGGAACTCTTCCATTGTTCTCGGAATTCTGCTGAAGTTTAAAAATGCTTTGGAACTCTTCCTTTTTTCTCGGAATTCCACTAATGTTAATCAAACCTATGGAACTCTTTCATTGTTCTCGGAATTCTGTTGATGTTTAATAATGCTTTTGGAACGCTTCCATTGTTCTCGGAATTCTGCAGAAGTTTAAAAGCTCTTTAGAAATCTTCCCTTGTTCTCGGAATTCTGCTGAAGTTTAACAATGCTTTGGAACTCTTCCATAATTCTCAGAATTCTGCTGAAGTTTAAACAAGCTGTGGTACACTTCCATTGTTCTCAGAATTCCAATGAAGCTTAAAAATGCTTTGGAACTCTTCAATTTTTCTCAAAATTCCGCTAAAGTTTAAAAATGCTTTGGAACTCCTCCATTGTTCTCGTAATTCTGCTGAAGTTTAAAAATGCTTTGGAACTCTTCCAATGTTCTAGGAATTCAGCTGAAGTTTAAAAATACTTTGGAACTCTTCCTATGTTCTGGGAGTTCTGCTGAAGTTTAAAAATGCTTGGGAACTCTTCCATTGTTCTCGGAATTCTGCTGATGTTTAACAATGCTTTAGAACTCTTCCATTGTTACCGGAATTCCGCTGATGTTTAACAATGCTTTTGAACTCTTCCATTGTTCTCGGAATTCCGCTGTAGTTTAAAAATGCAATGGAACTCTTCCATTGTTCTCGGAATTCCCTTGAAGTTTTACAATGCTTTGGAACTCTTCCATTTTTCTCGGAATAATGCTGAAGTTTAAAAATGCTTTGTAACTCTTCCATTGTTCTCGGAATTCCGCTGATGTTTAACAATGCTTTGGAACTCTTCCAATGTTCTCGGAATTCCGCTGTAGTTTAAAAATGCTTTGGAACTCTTTCATTGTTCTCGGAATACCGCTGAAGTTTAGCCATGCTTTGGAACTCTTCCATTGTTCTCGGAATTCTGCTGAAGTTTAAAAATGCTTTGGAACTCTTCCATTGTTCTGGGAATTCGGCTGAAGTTTAAAAATGCAATGGAACTCTTCCTATGTTTTGGGAGTTCTGCTGAAGTTTAAAAATGCTTTTGAACTCTTCCATTGTTCTCAGAATTCCGCTGATGTTTAACACTGCTTTAGAACTCTTCCATCGTTCTCGGAATTTCCGCTGATGTTTAACAATGCCTTGGAACTCTTCAATTGTTCTCGGAATTCCACTGCAGTTTAAAAATGCATTGGAACTCTTACATTGTTCTCGGAATTCCGCTGAAGTTTTACAATGCTTTGGAATTCTTCCATTTTTCTCGGAATTCTGCTGAAGTTTAAAAATGCTTTGGAACTCTTCCATTGTTCTGGGAATTCGGCTGAAGTTTAAAAATGCTTTGGAACTCTTCCATTGTTCTCGGAATTCCGCTGATGTTTAACAATGCTTTGGAACTCTTCCATAATTCTCAGAATTCTGCTGAAGTTTAAAAATGCTTTGGTACTCTTCCATTGTTCTCAGAATTCCAATGAAGCTTAAAAATGCTTTGGAACTCTTCAATTTTTCTCAGAATTACGCGAAAGTTTAAAAATGCTTTGGAACTCCTCCATTGTTCTCGTAATTCTGCTGAAGTTTAAAAATGCTTTGGAATTCTTCCATTGTTCTCGAAATTCTGCTGATGTTTAACAATGCTTTAGAACTCTTCCATTGTTCTCGGAATTCCGCTGATGTTTAACAATGCTTTTCAAACTCTACCATTGTTCTTGGAATTCCGCTAATGTTTAACAATGCTTTGGAACTCTTTCATTGTTCTCGGAATTCCGCTGAAGTTTAGCCATGCTTTGGAACTCTTCCATTGTTCTGGGAAGTCGGCTGAAGTTTAAAAATGCAATGGAACTCTTCGTATGTTCTGGGAGTTCTGCTGAAGTTTAAAAATGCTTTTGAACTCTTCCATTGTTCTCGGAATTCCGCTGATGTATAACAATGCTTTAGAACTCTTCCATCTTTCTCGGAATTCCGCTGATGTTTAACAATGCTTTAGAACTCTTCCATTGTTCTCGGAATTCCGCTGAAGTTTAAAAATGCTTTGCAACTCCTGGATTGTTCTCGGAATTCCGCTGAAGTTTTACAATGCTTTTGAACTCTTCCATTTTTCTCGGAATTCTGCTGAAGTTTAAAAATCCTTTGGAACTCTTCCATTGTTCTCGGAATTCCGCTGTAGTTTAAAAATGCATTGGAACTCTTCCATTGTTCTCGGAATTCCGCTGAAGTTTAGCCATGCTTTGGAACGCGTCCATTGTACTCGGAATTCTGCTGAAGTTTAAAAATGCTTTGGAACTCTTCCATTGTTCTGGGAATTCGGCTGAAGTTTAAAAATGCTTTGGAACTCTTCCTATGTTCTGGTAGGTCTGCTGAAGTTTAAAAATGCTTTGGAACTCTTCCATTGTTCTCGGAATTCCGCTGATGTTTAACAATGCTTTAGAACTCTTCCATTGTTCTCGGAATTCCGCTGATGTTTAACAATGCTTTGGAACTCTTCCATTGTTCTCGGAATTGCGCTGTATTTTAAAAATGCACTGGAACTCTTCCATTGTTCTCGGAATTCCACTGAAGTTTTACAATGCTTTGGAACTCTTCCATTTTTCTCGGAATTCTGCTGAAGTTTAAAAATGCTTTTGAACTCTTCCATTGTTCTCGGAATTCCGCTGATGTTTAACAATGCTTTAGAACTCTTCCATCTTTCTTGGAATTCCGCTGATGTTTAACAATGCTTTAGAACTCTTCCATTGTTCTCGGAATTCCGTTGAAGTTTAAAAATGCTTTGCAACTCCTCCATTGTTCTCGGAATTCTGCTGAAGTTTAGCCATGCTTTGGAACTCTTCCATTGTTCTCAGAATCCCGCTGAAGTTTAAAAATGCTTTGGAACTCCTCCATTGTACTCGGAATTCTGCTGAAGTTTAAAAATGCCTTGGAACTCTTCCATTGTTCTGGGAATTTGGCTGAAGTTTAAAAATGCTTTGGAACTCTTCCTATCTTCTGGTAGGTCTGCTGAAGTTTAAAAATGCTTTGGAACTCTTCCATTGTTCTCGGAATTCCGCTGATGTTTAACAATGCTTTAGAACTCTTCCATTGTTCTCGGAATTCCGCTGATGTTTAACAATGCTTTGGAACTCTTCCATTGTTCTCGGAATTCTGTTTATGTTTAATAATGCTTTGGAACTCTTCCATTGTTCTTGGAATTCCGCTAATGTTTATCAAACCTATGGAACTCTTTCATTGTTCTCGGAATTCTGTTGATGTTTAATAATGCTTTTGGAACTCTTCCATTGTTCTCGGAATTCTGCAGAAGTTTAAAAGCGCTTTAGAAATCTTCCCTTGTTCTCGGAATTCTGCTGAAGTTTAACAATGCTTTGGAACTCTTCCATAATTCTCAGAATTCTGCTGAAGTTTAAACAAGCTGTGGTACTCTTCCATTGTTCACAGAATTCCAATGAAGCTTAAAAATGCTTTGGAACTCTTCAATTTTTCTCAAAATTCCGCTAAAGTTTAAAAATGCTTTGGAACTCCTCCATTGTTCTCGTAATTCTGCTGAAGTTTAAAAATGCTTTGGAACTCTTCCAATGTTCTGGGAATTCAGCTGAAGTTAAAAATACTTTGGAACTCTTCCTATGTTCTGGGTGTTCTGCTGAAGTTTAAAAATGCTTGGGAACTCTTCCATTGTTCTCGGAATTCTGCTGATGTTTAACAATGCTTTAGAACTCTTCCATTGTTACCGGAATTCCGCTGATGTTTAACAATGCTTTTGAACTCTTCCATTGTTCTCGGAATTCCGCTGTAGTTTAAAAATGCAATGGAACTCTTCCATTGTTCTCGGAATTCCCTTGAAGTTTTACAATGCTTTGGAACTCTTCCATTTTTCTCGGAATAATGCTGAAGATTAAAAATGCTTTGTAACTCTTCCTTTGTTCTCGGAATTCCGCTGATGTTTAACAATGCTTTGGAACTCTTTCTTTGTTCTCGGAATACCGCTGAAGGTTAGCCATGCTTTGGAACTCTTCCATTGTTCTCGGAATTCCGCTGAAGTTTAAAAATGCTTTGGAACTCCTCCATTGTTCTCGGAATTCTGCTGAAGTTTAAAAATGCTTTGGAACTCTTCCATTGTTCTGGGAATTCGGCTGAAGTTTAAAAATGCAATGGAACTCTTCCTATGTTTTGGGAGTTTTGCTGAAGTTTAAAAATGCTTTTGAACTCTTCCATTGTTTTCGGAATTCCGCTGATGTTTAACAATGCTTTAGAACTCTTCCATCGTTCTCGGAATTCCGCTGATGTTTAACAATGTTTTGGAACTCTTCCATTGTTCTCGGAATTCCGCTGAAGTTTAAAAATGCTTTGGAACTCTTCCATTGTTCTGGGAATTCGGCTGAAGTTTAAAAATGCTTTTGAACTCTTCAATTTTTCTCAGAATTACGCGAAAGTTTAAAAATGCTTTGGAACTCCTAAATTGTTCTCGTAATTCTGCTGAAGTTTAAAAATGCTTTGGAACTCTTCCATTGTTCTGGGAGTTCTGCTGAAGTTTAAAAATGCTTTGGAACTCTACCATTGTTCTCGAAATTCTGCTGATGTTTAACAATGCTTTAGAACTCTTCCATTGTTCTCGGAATTCCGCTGATGTTTAACAATGCTTTTCAAACTCTCCCATTGTTCTTGGAATTCCGCTAATTTTTAACAATGCTTTGGAACTCTTTCATTGTTCTCGGAATTCCGCTGAAGTTTAGCCATGCTTTGGAACTCTTCCTATGTTCTGGGTGTTCAGCTGAAGTTTAAAAATGCTTGGGAACTCTTCCATTGTTCTCGGAATTCTGCTGATGTTTAACAATGCTTTAGAACTCTTCCATTGTTACCGGAATTCCGCTGATGTTTAACAATGCTTTTGAACTCTTCCATTGTTCTCGGAATTCCGCTGTAGTTTAAAAATGCAATGGAACTCTTCCATTGTTCTCGGAATTCCCTTGAAGTTTTACAATGCTTTGGAACTCTTCCATTTTTCTCGGAATAATGCTGAAGATTAAAAATGCTTTGTAACTCTTCCATTGTTCTCGGAATTCCGCTGATGTTTAACAATGCTTTGTAACTCTTTCTTTGTTCTCGGAATACCGCTGAAGTTTAGCCATGCTTTGGAACTCTTCCATTTTTCTCGGAATTCCGCTGAAGTTTAAAAATGCTTTGGAACTCCTCCATTGTTCTCGGAATTCTGCTGAAGTTTAAAAATGCTTTGGAACTCTTCCATTGTTCTGGGAATTCGGCTGAAGTTTAAAAATGCAATGGAACTCTTCCTATGTTTTGGGAGTTTTGCTGAAGTTTAAAAATGCTTTTGAACTCTTCCATTGTTCTCGGAATTCCGCTGATGTTTAACAATGCTTTAGAACTCTTCCATCGTTCTCGGAATTCCGCTGATGTTTAACAATGTTTTGGAACTCTTCCATTGTTCTCGGAATTCCACTGCAGTTTAAAAATGCATTGGAACTCTTACATTGTTCTCGGAATTCCGCTGAAGTATAAAAATGCTTTGGAACTCTTCCATTGTTCTGGGAATTCGGCTGAAGTTTAAAAATGCTTTTGAACTCTTCCATTGTTCTCGGAATTCCACTGATGTTTAACAATGCTTTAGAGCTCTTCCATTGTTCTCGGAATTCCGCTGATGTTTAACAATGCTTTGGAACTCTTCCATTATTCTCAGAATTCTGCTGAAGTTTAAAAATGCTTTGGTACTCTTCCATTGTTCTCAGAATTCCAATGAAGCTTAAAAATGCTTTGGAACTCTTCAATTTTTCTCAGAATTACGCGAAAGTTTAAAAATGCTTTGGAACTCCTAAATTGTTCTCGTAATTCTGCTGAAGTTTAAAAATGCTTTGGAACTCTTACATTGTTCTGGGAGTTCTGCTGAAGTTTAAAAGTGCTTTGGAACTCTTCCATTGTTCTCGAAATTCTGCTGATGTTTAACAATGCTTTAGAACTCTTCCATTGTTCTCGGAATTCCGCTGATGTTTAACAATGCTTTTCAAACTCTCCCATTGTTCTTGGAATTCCGCTAATTTTTAACAATGCTTTGGAACTCTTTCATTGTTCTCGGAATTCCGCTGAAGTTTAGCCATGCTTTGGAACTCTTCCATTGTTCTCGGAATTCCGCTGAAGTTTAAAAATGCTTTGCAACTCCTCCATTGTTCTCGGAATTCTACTGAAGTTTAAAAATGCTTTGGAACTCTTCCATTGTTCTGGGAATTCGGCTGAAGTTTAAAAATGCCATGGAACTCTTCCTATGTTCTGGGAGTTCTGCTGAAGTTTAAAAATGCTTTTGAACTCTTCCATTGTTCTCGGAATTCCGCTGATGTTTAACAATGCTTTAGAACTCTTCCATCTTTCTCGGAATTCCGCTGATGTTTAACAATGCTTTAGAACTCTTCCATTGTTCTCGGAATTCCGCTGAAGTTTAAAAATGCTTTGCAACTTCTCCATTGTTCTCGGAATTCCGCTGAAGTTTAGCCATGCTTTGGAACTCTTCCATTGTACTCGCATTTCTGCTGAAGTTTAAAAATGCTTTGGAACTCTTCCTATGTTCTGGTAGGTCTGCTGAAGTTTAAAAATGCTTTGGAACTCTTCCATTGTTCTCGGAATTCCGCTGATGTTTAACAATGCTTTAGAACTCTTCCATTGTTCTCGGAATTCCGCTGATGTTTAACAATGCTTTGGAACTCTTCCATTGTTCTCGGAATTCTGCTGAAGTTTAAAAATGCTTTGGAACTCTTCCTTTTTTCTCGGAATTCCACTAATGTTAATCAAACCTATGGAACTCTTTCATTGTTCTCGGAATTCTGTTGATGTTTAATAATGCTTTTGGAACGCTTCCATTGTTCTCGGAATTCTGCAGAAGTTTAAAAGCGCTTTAGAAATCTTCCCTTGTTCTCGGAATTCTGCTGAAGTTTAACAATGCTTTGGAACTCTTCCATAATTCTCAGAATTCTGCTGAAGTTTAAACAAGCTGTGGTACACTTCCATTGTTCTCAGAATTCCAATGAAGCTTAAAAATGCTTTGGAACTCTTCAATTTTTCTCAAAATTCCGCTAAAGTTTAAAAATGCTTTGGAACTCCTCCATTGTTCTCGTAATTCTGCTGAAGTTTAAAAATGCTTTGGAACTCTTCCAATTTTCTAGGAATTCAGCTGAAGTTTAAAAATACTTTGGAACTCTTCCTATGTTCTGGGAGTTCTGCTGAAGTTTAAAAATGCTTGGGAACTCTTCCATTGTTCTCGGAATTCTGCTGATGTTTAACAATGCTTTAGAACTCTTCCATTGTTACCGGAATTCCGCTGATGTTTAACAATGCTTTTGAACTCTTCCATTGTTCTCGGAATTCCGCTGTAGTTTAAAAATGCAATGGAACTCTTCCATTGTTCTCGGAATTCCCTTGAAGTTTTACAATGCTTTGGAACTCTTCCATTTTTCTCGGAATAATGCTGAAGTTTAAAAATGCTTTGTAACTCTTCCATTGTTCTCGGAATTCCGCTGATGTTTAACAATGCTTTGGAACTCTTCCAATGTTCTCGGAATTCCGCTGTAGTTTAAAAATGCTTTGGAACTCTTTCATTGTTCTCGGAATACCGCTGAAGTTTAGCCATGCTTTGGAACTCTTCCATTGTTCTCGGAATTCTGCTGAAGTTTAAAAATGCTTTGGAACTCTTCCATTGTTCTGGGAATTCGGCTGAAGTTTAAAAATGCAATGGAACTCTTCCTATGTTTTGGGAGTTCTGCTGAAGTTTAAAAATGCTTTTGAACTCTTCCATTGTTCTCAGAATTCCGCTGATGTTTAACAGTGCTTTAGAACTCTTCCATCGTTCTCGGAATTTCCGCTGATGTTTAACAATGCCTTGGAACTCTTCAATTGTTCTCGGAATTCCACTGCAGTTTAAAAATGCATTGGAACTCTTACATTGTTCTCGGAATTCCGCTGAAGTTTTACAATGCTTTGGAATTCTTCCATTTTTCTCGGAATTCTGCTGAAGTTTAAAAATGCTTTGGAACTCTTCCATTGTTCTGGGAATTCGGCTGAAGTTTAAAAATGCTTTGGAACTCTTCCATTGTTCTCGGAATTCCGCTGATGTTTAACAATGCTTTGGAACTCTTCCATAATTCTCAGAATTCTGCTGAAGTTTAAAAATGCTTTGGTACTCTTCCATTGTTCTCAGAATTCCAATGAAGCTTAAAAATGCTTTGGAACTCTTCAATTTTTCTCAGAATTACGCGAAAGTTTAAAAATGCTTTGGAACTCCTCCATTGTTCTCGTAATTCTGCTGAAGTTTAAAAATGCTTTGGAATTCTTCCATTGTTCTCGAAATTCTGCTGATGTTTAACAATGCTTTAGAACTCTTCCATTGTTCTCGGAATTCCGCTGATGTTTAACAATGCTTTTCAAACTCTACCATTGTTCTTGGAATTCCGCTAATGTTTAACAATGCTTTGGAACTCTTTCATTGTTCTCGGAATTCCGCTGAAGTTTAGCCATGCTTTGGAACTCTTCCATTGTTCTGGGAAGTCGGCTGAAGTTTAAAAATGCAATGGAACTCTTCGTATGTTCTGGGAGTTCTGCTGAAGTTTAAAAATGCTTTTGAACTCTTCCATTGTTCTCGGAATTCCGCTGATGTATAACAATGCTTTAGAACTCTTCCATCTTTCTCGGAATTCCGCTGATGTTTAACAATGCTTTAGAACTCTTCCATTGTTCTCGGAATTCCGCTGAAGTTTAAAAATGCTTTGCAACTCCTGGATTGTTCTCGGAATTCCGCTGAAGTTTTACAATGCTTTGGAACTCTTCCATTTTTCTCGGAATTCTGCTGAAGTTTAAAAATCCTTTGGAACTCTTCCATTGTTCTCGGAATTCCGCTGTAGTTTAAAAATGCATTGGAACTCTTCCATTGTTCTCGGAATTCCGCTGAAGTTTAGCCATGCTTTGGAACGCGTCCATTGTACTCGGAATTCTGCTGAAGTTTAAAAATGCTTTGGAACTCTTCCATTGTTCTGGGAATTCGGCTGAAGTTTAAAAATGCTTTGGAACTCTTCCTATGTTCTGGTAGGTCTGCTGAAGTTTAAAAATGCTTTGGAACTCTTCCATTGTTCTCGGAATTCCGCTGATGTTTAACAATGCTTTAGAACTCTTCCATTGTTCTCGGAATTCCGCTGATGTTTAACAATGCTTTGGAACTCTTCCATTGTTCTCGGAATTGCGCTGTATTTTAAAAATGCACTGGAACTCTTCCATTGTTCTCGGAATTCCACTGAAGTTTTACAATGCTTTGGAACTCTTCCATTTTTCTCGGAATTCTGCTGAAGTTTAAAAATGCTTTTGAACTCTTCCATTGTTCTCGGAATTCCGCTGATGTTTAACAATGCTTTAGAACTCTTCCATCTTTCTTGGAATTCCGCTGATGTTTAACAATGCTTTAGAACTCTTCCATTGTTCTCGGAATTCCGTTGAAGTTTAAAAATGCTTTGCAACTCCTCCATTGTTCTCGGAATTCTGCTGAAGTTTAGCCATGCTTTGGAACTCTTCCATTGTTCTCAGAATCCCGCTGAAGTTTAAAAATGCTTTGGAACTCCTCCATTGTACTCGGAATTCTGCTGAAGTTTAAAAATGCCTTGGAACTCTTCCATTGTTCTGGGAATTCGGCTGAAGTTTAAAAATGCTTTGGAACTCTTCCTATCTTCTGGTAGGTCTGCTGAAGTTTAAAAATGCTTTGGAACTCTTCCATTGTTCTCGGAATTCCGCTGATGTTTAACAATGCTTTAGAACTCTTCCATTGTTCTCGGAATTCCGCTGATGTTTAACAATGCTTTGGAACTCTTCCATTGTTCTCGGAATTCTGTTTATGTTTAATAATGCTTTGGAACTCTTCCATTGTTCTTGGAATTCCGCTAATGTTTATCAAACCTATGGAACTCTTTCATTGTTCTCGGAATTCTGTTGATGTTTAATAATGCTTTTGGAACTCTTCCATTGTTCTCGGAATTCTGCAGAAGTTTAAAAGCGCTTTAGAAATCTTCCCTTGTTCTCGGAATTCTGCTGAAGTTTAACAATGCTTTGGAACTCTTCCATAATTCTCAGAATTCTGCTGAAGTTTAAACAAGCTGTGGTACTCTTCCATTGTTCACAGAATTCCAATGAAGCTTAAAAATGCTTTGGAACTCTTCAATTTTTCTCAAAATTCCGCTAAAGTTTAAAAATGCTTTGGAACTCCTCCATTGTTCTCGTAATTCTGCTGAAGTTTAAAAATGCTTTGGAACTCTTCCAATGTTCTGGGAATTCAGCTGAAGTTAAAAATACTTTGGAACTCTTCCTATGTTCTGGGTGTTCTGCTGAAGTTTAAAAATGCTTGGGAACTCTTCCATTGTTCTCGGAATTCTGCTGATGTTTAACAATGCTTTAGAACTCTTCCATTGTTACCGGAATTCCGCTGATGTTTAACAATGCTTTTGAACTCTTCCATTGTTCTCGGAATTCCGCTGTAGTTTAAAAATGCAATGGAACTCTTCCATTGTTCTCGGAATTCCCTTGAAGTTTTACAATGCTTTGGAACTCTTCCATTTTTCTCGGAATAATGCTGAAGATTAAAAATGCTTTGTAACTCTTCCATTGTTCTCGGAATTCCGCTGATGTTTAACAATGCTTTGTAACTCTTTCTTTGTTCTCGGAATACCGCTGAAGTTTAGCCATGCTTTGGAACTCTTCCATTTTTCTCGGAATTCCGCTGAAGTTTAAAAATGCTTTGGAACTCCTCCATTGTTCTCGGAATTCTGCTGAAGTTTAAAAATGCTTTGGAACTCTTCCATTGTTCTGGGAATTCGGCTGAAGTTTAAAAATGCAATGGAACTCTTCCTATGTTTTGGGAGTTTTGCTGAAGTTTAAAAATGCTTTTGAACTCTTCCATTGTTCTCGGAATTCCGCTGATGTTTAACAATGCTTTAGAACTCTTCCATCGTTCTCGGAATTCCGCTGATGTTTAACAATGTTTTGGAACTCTTCCATTGTTCTCGGAATTCCACTGCAGTTTAAAAATGCATTGGAACTCTTACATTGTTCTCGGAATTCCGCTGAAGTATAAAAATGCTTTGGAACTCTTCCATTGTTCTGGGAATTCGGCTGAAGTTTAAAAATGCTTTTGAACTCTTCCATTGTTCTCGGAATTCCACTGATGTTTAACAATGCTTTAGAGCTCTTCCATTGTTCTCGGAATTCCGCTGATGTTTAACAATGCTTTGGAACTCTTCCATTATTCTCAGAATTCTGCTGAAGTTTAAAAATGCTTTGGTACTCTTCCATTGTTCTCAGAATTCCAATGAAGCTTAAAAATGCTTTGGAACTCTTCAATTTTTCTCAGAATTACGCGAAAGTTTAAAAATGCTTTGGAACTCCTAAATTGTTCTCGTAATTCTGCTGAAGTTTAAAAATGCTTTGGAACTCTTACATTGTTCTGGGAGTTCTGCTGAAGTTTAAAAGTGCTTTGGAACTCTTCCATTGTTCTCGAAATTCTGCTGATGTTTAACAATGCTTTAGAACTCTTCCATTGTTCTCGGAATTCCGCTGATGTTTAACAATGCTTTTCAAACTCTCCCATTGTTCTTGGAATTCCGCTAATTTTTAACAATGCTTTGGAACTCTTTCATTGTTCTCGGAATTCCGCTGAAGTTTAGCCATGCTTTGGAACTCTTCCATTGTTCTCGGAATTCCGCTGAAGTTTAAAAATGCTTTGCAACTCCTCCATTGTTCTCGGAATTCTACTGAAGTTTAAAAATGCTTTGGAACTCTTCCATTGTTCTGGGAATTCGGCTGAAGTTTAAAAATGCCATGGAACTCTTCCTATGTTCTGGGAGTTCTGCTGAAGTTTAAAAATGCTTTTGAACTCTTCCATTGTTCTCGGAATTCCGCTGATGTTTAACAATGCTTTAGAACTCTTCCATCTTTCTCGGAATTCCGCTGATGTTTAACAATGCTTTAGAACTCTTCCATTGTTCTCGGAATTCCGCTGAAGTTTAAAAATGCTTTGCAACTTCTCCATTGTTCTCGGAATTCCGCTGAAGTTTAGCCATGCTTTGGAACTCTTCCATTGTACTCGCATTTCTGCTGAAGTTTAAAAATGCTTTGGAACTCTTCCTATGTTCTGGTAGGTCTGCTGAAGTTTAAAAATGCTTTGGAACTCTTCCATTGTTCTCGGAATTCCGCTGATGTTTAACAATGCTTTAGAACTCTTCCATTGTTCTCGGAATTCCGCTGATGTTTAACAATGCTTTGGAACTCTTCCATTGTTCTCGGAATTCTGCTGAAGTTTAAAAATGCTTTGGAACTCTTCCTTTTTTCTCGGAATTCCACTAATGTTAATCAAACCTATGGAACTCTTTCATTGTTCTCGGAATTCTGTTGATGTTTAATAATGCTTTTGGAACGCTTCCATTGTTCTCGGAATTCTGCAGAAGTTTAAAAGCGCTTTAGAAATCTTCCCTTGTTCTCGGAATTCTGCTGAAGTTTAACAATGCTTTGGAACTCTTCCATAATTCTCAGAATTCTGCTGAAGTTTAAACAAGCTGTGGTACACTTCCATTGTTCTCAGAATTCCAATGAAGCTTAAAAATGCTTTGGAACTCTTCAATTTTTCTCAAAATTCCGCTAAAGTTTAAAAATGCTTTGGAACTCCTCCATTGTTCTCGTAATTCTGCTGAAGTTTAAAAATGCTTTGGAACTCTTCCAATGTTCTAGGAATTCAGCTGAAGTTTAAAAATACTTTGGAACTCTTCCTATGTTCTGGGAGTTCTGCTGAAGTTTAAAAATGCTTGGGAACTCTTCCATTGTTCTCGGAATTCTGCTGATGTTTAACAATGCTTTAGAACTCTTCCATTGTTACCGGAATTCCGCTGATGTTTAACAATGCTTTTGAACTCTTCCATTGTTCTCGGAATTCCGCTGTAGTTTAAAAATGCAATGGAACTCTTCCATTGTTCTCGGAATTCCCTTGAAGTTTTACAATGCTTTGGAACTCTTCCATTTTTCTCGGAATAATGCTGAAGTTTAAAAATGCTTTGTAACTCTTCCATTGTTCTCGGAATTCCGCTGATGTTTAACAATGCTTTGGAACTCTTCCAATGTTCTCGGAATTCCGCTGTAGTTTAAAAATGCTTTGGAACTCTTTCATTGTTCTCGGAATACCGCTGAAGTTTAGCCATGCTTTGGAACTCTTCCATTGTTCTCGGAATTCTGCTGAAGTTTAAAAATGCTTTGGAACTCTTCCATTGTTCTGGGAATTCGGCTGAAGTTTAAAAATGCAATGGAACTCTTCCTATGTTTTGGGAGTTCTGCTGAAGTTTAAAAATGCTTTTGAACTCTTCCATTGTTCTCAGAATTCCGCTGATGTTTAACAGTGCTTTAGAACTCTTCCATCGTTCTCGGAATTTCCGCTGATGTTTAACAATGCCTTGGAACTCTTCAATTGTTCTCGGAATTCCACTGCAGTTTAAAAATGCATTGGAACTCTTACATTGTTCTCGGAATTCCGCTGAAGTTTTACAATGCTTTGGAATTCTTCCATTTTTCTCGGAATTCTGCTGAAGTTTAAAAATGCTTTGGAACTCTTCCATTGTTCTGGGAATTCGGCTGAAGTTTAAAAATGCTTTGGAACTCTTCCATTGTTCTCGGAATTCCGCTGATGTTTAACAATGCTTTGGAACTCTTCCATAATTCTCAGAATTCTGCTGAAGTTTAAAAATGCTTTGGTACTCTTCCATTGTTCTCAGAATTCCAATGAAGCTTAAAAATGCTTTGGAACTCTTCAATTTTTCTCAGAATTACGCGAAAGTTTAAAAATGCTTTGGAACTCCTCCATTGTTCTCGTAATTCTGCTGAAGTTTAAAAATGCTTTGGAATTCTTCCATTGTTCTCAAAATTCTGCTGATGTTTAACAATGCTTTAGAACTCTTCCATTGTTCTCGGAATTCCGCTGATGTTTAACAATGCTTTTCAAACTCTACCATTGTTCTTGGAATTCCGCTAATGTTTAACAATGCTTTGGAACTCTTTCATTGTTCTCGGAATTCCGCTGAAGTTTAGCCATGCTTTGGAACTCTTCCATTGTTCTGGGAAGTCGGCTGAAGTTTAAAAATGCAATGGAACTCTTCGTATGTTCTGGGAGTTCTGCTGAAGTTTAAAAATGCTTTTGAACTCTTCCATTGTTCTCGGAATTCCGCTGATGTATAACAATGCTTTAGAACTCTTCCATCTTTCTCGGAATTCCGCTGATGTTTAACAATGCTTTAGAACTCTTCCATTGTTCTCGGAATTCCGCTGAAGTTTAAAAATGCTTTGCAACTCCTGGATTGTTCTCGGAATTCCGCTGAAGTTTTACAATGCTTTGGAACTCTTCCATTTTTCTCGGAATTCTGCTGAAGTTTAAAAATCCTTTGGAACTCTTCCATTGTTCTCGGAATTCCGCTGTAGTTTAAAAATGCATTGGAACTCTTCCATTGTTCTCGGAATTCCGCTGAAGTTTAGCCATGCTTTGGAACGCGTCCATTGTACTCGGAATTCTGCTGAAGTTTAAAAATGCTTTGGAACTCTTCCATTGTTCTGGGAATTCGGCTGAAGTTTAAAAATGCTTTGGAACTCTTCCTATGTTCTGGTAGGTCTGCTGAAGTTTAAAAATGCTTTGGAACTCTTCCATTGTTCTCGGAATTCCGCTGATGTTTAACAATGCTTTAGAACTCTTCCATTGTTCTCGGAATTCCGCTGATGTTTAACAATGCTTTGGAACTCTTCCATTGTTCTCGGAATTGCGCTGTATTTTAAAAATGCACTGGAACTCTTCCATTGTTCTCGGAATTCCACTGAAGTTTTACAATGCTTTGGAACTCTTCCATTTTTCTCGGAATTCTGCTGAAGTTTAAAAATGCTTTTGAACTCTTCCATTGTTCTCGGAATTCCGCTGATGTTTAACAATGCTTTAGAACTCTTCCATCTTTCTTGGAATTCCGCTGATGTTTAACAATGCTTTAGAACTCTTCCATTGTTCTCGGAATTCCGTTGAAGTTTAAAAATGCTTTGCAACTCCTCCATTGTTCTCGGAATTCTGCTGAAGTTTAGCCATGCTTTGGAACTCTTCCATTGTTCTCAGAATCCCGCTGAAGTTTAAAAATGCTTTGGAACTCCTCCATTGTACTCGGAATTCTGCTGAAGTTTAAAAATGCCTTGGAACTCTTCCATTGTTCTGGGAATTCGGCTGAAGTTTAAAAATGCTTTGGAACTCTTCCTATCTTCTGGTAGGTCTGCTGAAGTTTAAAAATGCTTTGGAACTCTTCCATTGTTCTCGGAATTCCGCTGATGTTTAACAATGCTTTAGAACTCTTCCATTGTTCTCGGAATTCCGCTGATGTTTAACAATGCTTTGGAACTCTTCCATTGTTCTCGGAATTCTGTTTATGTTTAATAATGCTTTGGAACTCTTCCATTGTTCTTGGAATTCCGCTAATGTTTATCAAACCTATGGAACTCTTTCATTGTTCTCGGAATTCTGTTGATGTTTAATAATGCTTTTGGAACTCTTCCATTGTTCTCGGAATTCTGCAGAAGTTTAAAAGCGCTTTAGAAATCTTCCCTTGTTCTCGGAATTCTGCTGAAGTTTAACAATGCTTTGGAACTCTTCCATAATTCTCAGAATTCTGCTGAAGTTTAAACAAGCTGTGGTACTCTTCCATTGTTCACAGAATTCCAATGAAGCTTAAAAATGCTTTGGAACTCTTCAATTTTTCTCAAAATTCCGCTAAAGTTTAAAAATGCTTTGGAACTCCTCCATTGTTCTCGTAATTCTGCTGAAGTTTAAAAATGCTTTGGAACTCTTCCAATGTTCTGGGAATTCAGCTGAAGTTAAAAATACTTTGGAACTCTTCCTATGTTCTGGGTGTTCTGCTGAAGTTTAAAAATGCTTGGGAACTCTTCCATTGTTCTCGGAATTCTGCTGATGTTTAACAATGCTTTAGAACTCTTCCATTGTTACCGGAATTCCGCTGATGTTTAACAATGCTTTTGAACTCTTCCATTGTTCTCGGAATTCCGCTGTAGTTTAAAAATGCAATGGAACTCTTCCATTGTTCTCGGAATTCCCTTGAAGTTTTACAATGCTTTGGAACTCTTCCATTTTTCTCGGAATAATGCTGAAGATTAAAAATGCTTTGTAACTCTTCCTTTGTTCTCGGAATTCCGCTGATGTTTAACAATGCTTTGGAACTCTTTCTTTGTTCTCGGAATACCGCTGAAGTTTAGCCATGCTTTGGAACTCTTCCATTGTTCTCGGAATTCCGCTGAAGTTTAAAAATGCTTTGGAACTCCTCCATTGTTCTCGGAATTCTGCTGAAGTTTAAAAATGCTTTGGAACTCTTCCATTGTTCTGGGAATTCGGCTGAAGTTTAAAAATGCAATGGAACTCTTCCTATGTTTTGGGAGTTTTGCTGAAGTTTAAAAATGCTTTTGAACTCTTCCATTGTTTTCGGAATTCCGCTGATGTTTAACAATGCTTTAGAACTCTTCCATCGTTCTCGGAATTCCGCTGATGTTTAACAATGTTTTGGAACTCTTCCATTGTTCTCGGAATTCCGCTGAAGTTTAAAAATGCTTTGGAACTCTTCCATTGTTCTGGGAATTCGGCTGAAGTTTAAAAATGCTTTTGAACTCTTCAATTTTTCTCAGAATTACGCGAAAGTTTAAAAATGCTTTGGAACTCCTAAATTGTTCTCGTAATTCTGCTGAAGTTTAAAAATGCTTTGGAACTCTTCCATTGTTCTGGGAGTTCTGCTGAAGTTTAAAAATGCTTTGGAACTCTACCATTGTTCTCGAAATTCTGCTGATGTTTAACAATGCTTTAGAACTCTTCCATTGTTCTCGGAATTCCGCTGATGTTTAACAATGCTTTTCAAACTCTCCCATTGTTCTTGGAATTCCGCTAATTTTTAACAATGCTTTGGAACTCTTTCATTGTTCTCGGAATTCCGCTGAAGTTTAGCCATGCTTTGGAACTCTTCCATTGTTCTCGGAATTCCGCTGAAGTTTAAAAATGCTTTGCAACTCCTCCATTGTTCTCGGAATTCTGCTGAAGTTTAAAAATGCTTTGGAACTCTTCCATTGTTCTGGGAATTCGGCTGAAGTTTAAAAATGCCATGGAACACTTCCTATGTTCTGGGAGTTCTGCTGAAGTTTAAAAATGCTTTTGAACTCTTCCATTGTTCTCGGAATTCCGCTGATGTTTAACAATGCTTTAGAACTCTTCCATCTTTCTCGGAATTCCGCTGATGATTAACAATGCTTTAGAACTCTTCCATTGTTCTCGGAATTCCGCTGAAGTTTAAAAATGTTTTGCAACTCCTCCATTGTTCTCGGAATTCCGCTGAAGTTTTACAATGCTTTGGAACTCTTCCATTTTTCTCGGAATTCTGCTGAAGTTTAAAAATCCTTTGGAACTCTTCCATTGTTCTGGGAATTCGGCTGAAGTTTAAAAATGCTTTGGAGCTCTTCCTATGTTCTGGGAGTTCTGCTGAAGTTTAAAAATGCTTTGGAACTCTTCCATTGTTCTCGGAATTCCGCTGTAGTTTAAAAATGCATTGGAACTCTTCCATTGTTCTCGGAATTCCGCTGAAGTTTAGGCATGCTGTGGAACTCTTCCATTGTACTCGGAATTCTGCTGAAGTTTAAAAATGCTTTGGAACTCTTCCATTGTTCTGGGAATTCGGCTGAAGTTTAAAAATGCTTTGGAACTCTTCCTATGTTCTGGTAGGTCTGCTGAAGTTTAAAAATGCTTTGGAACTCTTCCATTGTTCTCGGAATTCCGCTGATGTTTAACAATGCTTTAGAACTCTTCCATTGTTCTCGGAATTCCGCTGATGTTTAACAATGCTTTGGAACTCTTCCATTGTTCTCGGAATTGCGCTGTATTTTAAAAATGCACTGGAACTCTTCCATTGTTCTCGGAATTCCGCTGAAGTTTTACAATGCTTTGGAACTCTTCCATTTTTCTCGGAATTCTGCTGAAGTTTAAAAATGCTTTTGAACTCTTCCATTGTTCTCGGAATTCCGCTAATGTTTAACAATGCTTTAGAACTCTTCCATCTTTCTCGGAATTCCGCTGATGTTTAACAATGCTTTAGAACTCTTCCATTGTTCTCGGAATTCCGCTGAAGTATAAAAATGCTTTGCAACTCCTCCATTGTTCTCGGAATTCCGCTGAAGTTTAGCCATGCTTTGGAACTCTTCCATTGTTCTCGGAATTCCGCTGAAGTTTAAAAATGCTTTGGAATTCCTCCATTGTACTCGGAATTCTGCTGAAGTTTAAAATAGCTTTGGAACTCTTCCATTGTTCTGGGAATTCGGCTGAAGTTTAAAAATGCTTTGGAACACTTCCTATGTTCTGGTAGGTCTGCTGAAGTTTAAAAATGCTTTGGAACTCTTCCATTGTTCTCGGAATTCCGCTGATGTTTAACAATGCTTTAGAACTCTTCCATTGTTCTCGGAATTCCGCTGATGTTTAACAATGCTTTGGAACTCTTCCATTGTTCTCAGAATTCTGCTTATGTTTAATAATGCTTTTGGAACTCTTCCATTGTGCTCGGAATTCTGCTGAAGTTTAAAAATGCTTTGGATCTCTTCCATTGTTCTCGGAATTCCGCTAATGTTTATCAAACCTATGGAACTCTTTCATTGTTCTCGGAATTCTGTTGATGTTTAATAATGCTTTTGGAACTCTTCCATTGTTCTCGGAATTCTGCAGAAGTTTAAAAGCGCTTTAGAAATCTTCCCTTGTTCTCGGAATTCTGCTGAAGTTTAACAATGCTTTGGAACTCTTCCATAATTCTCAGAATTCTGCTGAAGTTTAAACAAGCTGTGGTACTCTTCCATTGTTCTCAGAATTCCAATGAAGCTTAAAAATGCTTTGGAACTCTTCAATTTTTCTCAAAATTCCGCTAAAGTTTAAAAATGCTTTGGAACTCCTCCATTGTTCTCGTAATTCTGCTGAAGTTTAAAAATGCTTTGGAACTCTTCCAATGTTCTGGGAATTCAGCTGAAGTTTAAAAAAAATTTGGAACTCTTCCTATGTTCTGGGTGTTCTGCTGAAGTTTAAAAATGCTTGGGAGCTCTTAAATTGTTCTCGGAATTCTGCTGATGTTTAACAATGCTTTAGAACTCTTCCATTGTTACCGGAATTCCGCTGATGTTTAACAATGCTTTGGAACTCTTCCATTATTCTCAGAATTCTGCTGAAGTTTAAAAATGCTTTGGTACTCTTCCATTATTCTCAGAATTCCAATGAAGCTTAAAAATGCTTTGGAACTCCTCCATTGTTCTCGTAATTCTGCTGAAGTTTAAAAATGCTTTTGAACTCTTCCATTGTTCTGGGAATTCGGCTGAAGTTTAAAAATGCTTTGGAGCTCTTCCTATGTTCTGGGAGTTCTGCTGAAGTTTAAAAATGCTTTGGAACTCTTCCATTGATCTCGAAATTCTGCTGATGTTTAACAATGCTTTAGAACTCTTCCATTGTTCTCGGAATTCCGCTGATGTTTAACAATGCTTTTCAAACTCTCCCATTGTTCTTGGAATTCCGCAAATTTTTAACAATGCTTTCGAACTCTTTCATTGTTCTCGGAATTCCGCTGAAGTTTAGCCATGCTTTGGAACTCTTCCATTGTTCTCGGAATTCCGCTGAAGTTTAAAAATGCTTTGCAACTCCTCCATTGTTCTCGGAATTCTGCTGAAGTTTAAAAATGCTTTGGAACTCTTCCATTGTTCTGGGAATTCGGATGAAGTTTAAAAATGCAATGGAACTCTTCCTATGTTCTGGGAGTTCTGCTGAAGTTTAAAAATGCTTTTGAACTCTTCCATTGTTCTCGGAATTCCGCTGATGTTTAACAATGCTTTAGAACTCTTCCATCTTTCTCGGAATTCCGCTGATGTTTAACAATGCTTTAGAACTCTTCCATTGTTCTCGGAATTCCGCTGAAGTTTAAAAATGCTTTGCAACTCCTCCATTGTTCTCGGAATTCCGCTGAAGTTTTACAATGCTTTGGAACTCTTCCATTTTTCTCGGAATTCTGCTGAAGTTTAAAAATCCTTTGGAACTCTTCCATTGTTCTGGGAATTCGGCTGAAGTTTAAAAATGCTTTGGAACTCTTCCTATGTTCTGGTAGGTCTGCTGAAGTTTAAAAATGCTTTGAAACTCTTCCATTGTTCTCGGAATTCCGCTGATGTTTAACAATGCTTTAGAACTCTTCCATTGTTCTCGGAATTCCGCTGATGTTTAACAATGCTTTGGAACTCTTCCATTGTTCTCGTAATTCTGTTTATGTTTAATAATGCTTTTGGAACTCTTCCATTGTGCTCGGAATTCTGCTGAAGTTTAAAAATGCTTTGGAACTCTTAAAATTGTTCTTGGAATTCCGCTAATGTTTATCAAACCTATGGAACTCTTTCATTGTTCTCGGAATTCTGTTGATGTTTAATAATGCTTTTGGAACTCTTCCATTGTTCTCGGAATTCTGCAGAAGTTTAAAAGCGCTTTAGAAATCTTCCCTTGTTCTCGGAATTCTGCTGAAGTTTAACAATGCTTTGGAACTCTTGCATAATTCTCAGAATTCTGCTGAAGTTTAAACAAGCTGTGGTACTCTTCCATTGTTCTCAGAATTCCAATGAAGCTTAAAAATGCTTTGGAACTCTTCAATTTTTCTCAAAATTCCGCTAAAGTTTAAAAATGCTTTGGAACTCCTCCATTGTTCTCGTAATTCTGCTGAAGTTTAAAAATGCTTTGGAACTCTTCCAATGTTCTGGGAATTCAGCTGAAGTTTAAAAATACTTTGGAACTCTTCCTATGTTCTGGGTGTTCTGCTGAAGTTTAAAAATGCTTGGGAACTCTTCCATTGTTCTCGGAATTCTGCTGATGTTTAACAATGCTTTAGAACTCTTCCATTGTTACCAGAATTCCGCTGATGTTTAACAATGCTTTTGAACTCTTCCATTGTTCTCGGAATTCCGCTGTAGTTTAAAAATGCACTGGAACTCTTCCATTGTTCTCGGAATTCCGCTGAAGTTTTACAATGCTTTGGAACTCTTCCATTTTTCTCGGAATTCTGCTGAAGTTTAAAAATGCTTTTGAACTCTTCCATTGTTCTCGGAATTCCGCTGATGTTTAACAATGCTTTAGAACTCTTCCATCTTTCTCGGAATTCCGCTGATGTTTAACAATGCTTTAGAACTCTTCCATTGTTCTCGGAATTCCGCTGAAGTATAAAAATGCTTTGCAACTCCTCCATTGTTCTCGGAATTCCGCTGAAGTTTAGCCATGCTTTGGAACTCTTCCATTGTTCTCGGAATTCCGCTGAAGTTTAAAAATGCTTTGGAACTCCTCCATTGTACTCGGAATTCTGCTGAAGTTTAAAATTGCTTTGGAACTCTTCCATTGTTCTGGGAATTCGGCTGAAGTTTAAAAATGCTTTGGAACTCTTCCTATGTTCTGGTAGGTCTGCTGAAGTTTAAAAATGCTTTGGAACTCTTCCATTGTTCTCGGAATTCCGCTGATGTTTAACAATGCTTTAGAACTCTTCCATTGTTCTCGGAATTCCGCTGATGTTTAACAATGCTTTGGAACTCTTCCATTGTTCTCGGAATTCTGTTTATGTTTAATAATGCTTTTGGAACTCTTCCATTGTGCTCGGAATTCTGCTGAAGTTTAAAAATGCTTTGGATCTCTTCCATTGTTCTCGGAATTCCGCTAATGTTTACCAAACCTATGGAACTCTTTCATTGTTCTCGGAATTCTGTTGATGTTTAATAATGCTTTAGAACTCTTCCATTGTTACCGGAATTCCGCTGATGTTTAACAATGCTTTTGAACTCTTCCATTGTTTTCGGAATTCCGCTGTAGTTTAAAAATGCAATGGAACTCTTCCATTGTTCTCGGAATTCCCTTGAAGTTTTACAATGCTTTGGAACTCTTCCATTTTTCTCGGAATAATGCTGAAGATTAAAAATGCTTTGTAACTCTTCCATTGTTCTCGGAATTCCGCTGAAGTTTAGCCATGCTTTGGAACTCTTCCATTGTTCTCGGAATTCCGCTGAAGTTTAAAAATGCTTTGGAACTCCTCCATTGTTCTCGGAATTCTGCTGAAGTTTAAAAATGCTTTGGAACTCTTCCATTGTTCTGGGAATTCGGCTGAAGTTTAAAAATGCAATGGAACTCTTCCTTTGTTTTGGGAGTTTTGCTGAAGTTTAAAAATGCTTTTGAACTCTTCCATTGTTCTCGGAATTCCGCTGATGTTTAACAATGCTTTAGAACTCTTCCATCGTTCTCGGAATTCCGCTGATGTTTAACAATGTTTTGGAACTCTTCCATTGTTCTCGGAATTCCACTGCAGTTTAAAAATGCATTGGAACTCTTACATTGTTCTCGGAATTCCGCTGAAGTTTAAAAATGCTTTGGAACTCTTCCATTGTTCTGGGAATTCGGCTGAAGTTTAAAAATGCTTTTGAACTCTTCCATTGTTCTCGGAATTCCGCTGATGTTTAACAATGCTTTAGAGCTCTTCCATTGTTCTCGGAATTCCGCTGATGTTTAACAATGCTTTGGAACTCTTCCATTATTCTCAGAATTCTGCTGAAGTTTAAAAATGCTTTGGTACTCTTCCATTGTTCTCAGAATTCCAATGAAGCTTAAAAATGCTTTGGAACTCTTCAATTTTTCTCAGAATTACGCGAAAGTTTAAAAATGCTTTGGAACTCCTAAATTGTTCTCGTAATTCTGCTGAAGTTTAAAAATGCTTTGGAACTCTTCCATTGTTCTGGGAGTTCTGCTGATGTTTAAAAATGCTTTGGAACTCTTCCATTGTTCTCGAAATTCTGCTGATGTTTAACAATGCTTTAGAACTCTTCCATTGTTCTCGGAATTCCGCTGATGTTTAACAATGTTTTTCAAACTCTCCCATTGTTCTTGGAATTCCGCTAATTTTTAACAACGCTTTGGAACTCTTTCATTGTTCTCGGAATTCCGCTGAAGTTTAGCCATGCTTTGGAACTCTTCCATTGTTCTCGGAATTCCGCTGAAGTTTAAAAATGCTTTGCAACTCCTCCATTGTTCTCGGAATTCTGCTGAAGTTTAAAAATGCTTTGGAACTCTTCCATTGTTCTGGGAATTCGGCTGAAGTTTAAAAATGCCATGGAACTCTTACTATGTTCTGGGAGTTCTGCTGAAGTTTAAAAATGCTTTTGAACTCTTCCATTGTTCTCGGAATTCCGCTGATGTTTAACAATGCTTTAGAACTCTTCCATCTTTCTCGGAATTCCGCTGATGTTTAACAATGCTTTAGAACTCTTCCATTGTTCTCGGAATTCCGCTGAAGTTTAAAAATGCTTTGCAACCCCTCCATTGTTCTCGGAATTCCGCTGAAGTTTTACAATGCTTTGGAACTCTTCCATTTTTCTCGGAATTCTGCTGAAGTTTAAAAATCCTTTGGAACTCTTCCATTGTACTGGGAATTCGGCTGAAGTTTAAAAATGCTTTGGAGCTCTTCCTATGTTCTGGGAGTTCTGCTGAAGTTTAAAAATGCTTTGGAACTCTTCCATTGTTCTCGGAATTCCGCTGTAGTTTAAAAATGCATTGGAACTCTTCCATTGTTCTCGGAATTCCGCTGAAGTTTAGCCATGCTGTGGAACTCTTCCATTGTACTCGGAATTCTGCTGAAGTTTAAAAATGCTTTGGAACTCTTCCATTGTTCTGGGAATTCGGCTGAAGTTTAAAAATGCTTTGGAACTCTTCCTATGTTCTGGTAGGTCTGCTGAAGTTTAAAAATGCTTTGGAACTCTTCCATTGTTCTCGGAATTCCGCTGAGGTTTAACAATGCTTTAGAACTCTTCCATTGTTCTCGGAATTCCGCTGATGTTTAACAATGCTTTGGAACTCTTCCATTGTTCTCGGAATTGCGCTGTATTTTAAAAATGCACTGGAACTCTTCCATTGTTCTCGGAATTCCGCTGAAGTTTTACAATGCTTTGGAACTCTTCCATTTTTCTCGGAATTCTGCTGAAGTTTAAAAATGCTTTTGAACTCTTCCATTGTTCTCGGAAATCCGCTGATGTTTAACAATGCTTTAGAACTCTTCCATCTTTCTCGGAATTCCGCTGATGTTTAACAATGCTTTAGAACTCTTCCATTGTTCTGGGAATTCGGCTGAAGTTTAAAAATGCTTTGGAGCTCTTCCTATGTTCTGGGAGTTGTGCTGAAGTTTAAAAATGCATTGGAACTCTTCCATTGTTCTCGGAATTCCGCTGAAGTTTAGCCATGCTTTGGAACACTTCCATTGTTCTCGGAATTCCGCTGAAGTTTAAAAATGCTTTGGAACTCCTCCATTGTACTCGGAATTCTGCTGAAGTTTAAAAATGCTTTGGAACTCTTCCATCGTTGTGGGAATTCGGCTGAAGTTTAAAAATGCTTTGGAACTCTTCCTATGTTCTGTTAGGTCTGCTGAAGTTTAAAAATGCTTTGGAACTCTTCCATTGTTCTCGGAATTCCGCTGATGTTTAACAATGCTTTAGAAATCTTCCATTGTTCTCGGAATTCCGCTGATGTTTAACAATGCTTTGGAACTCTTCCATTGTTCTCGGAATTGTGCTGTATTTTAAAAGTGCACTGGAACTCTTCCATTGTTCTCGGAATTCCGCTGAAGTTTTACAATGCTTTGGAACTCTTCCATTTTTCTCGGAATTCTGCTGAAGTTTAAAAATGCTTTTGAACTCTTCCATTGTTCTCGGAATTCCGCTGATGTTTAACAATGCTTTAGAACTCTTCCATCTTTCTCGGATTTCCGCTGATGTTTAACAATGCTTTAGAACTCTTCCATTGTTCTCGGAATTCCGCTGAAGTTTAAAAATGCTTTGCAACTTCTCCATTGTTCTCGGAATTCCGCTGAAGTTTAGCCATGCTTTGGAACTCTTCCATTGTTCTCGGAATTCGCTGTAGTTTAAAAATGCTTTGGAACTCCTCCATTGTACTCGGAATTCTGCTGAAGCTTAAAAATACTTTGGAACTCTTCCATTGTTCTGGGAATTCTGCTGAAGTTTAAAAATGCTTTGGAACTCTTGCTATGTTCTGGTAGGTCTGCTGAAGTTTAAAAATGCTTTGGAACTCTTCCATTGTTCTCGGAATTCCGCTGATGTTTAACAATGCTTTAGAACTCTTCCATTGTTCTCCGAATTCCGCTGATGTTTAACAATGCTTTGGAACTCTTCCATTGTTCTCGGAATTCTGCTGAAGTTTAAAAATGCTTTGGAACTCTTCCTTTGTTCTCGGAATTCCGCTAATGTTTATCAAACCTATGGAACTCTTTCATTGTTCTCGGAATTCTGTTGATGTTTAATAATGCTTTTGGAACTCTTCCATTGTTCTCGGAATTCTGCAGAAGTTTAAAAGCGCTTTAGAAATCTTCCCTTGTTCTCGGAATTCTGCTGAAGTTTAACAATGCTTTGGAACTCTTCCATAATTCGCAGAATTCTGCTGAAGTTTTAACAAGCTGTGGTACTCTTCCATTGTTCTCAGAATATCAATGAAGCTTAAAAATGCTTTGGAACTCTTCAATTTTTCTCAAAATTCCGCTAAAGTTTAAAAATGCTTTGGAACTCTTCAATTTTTCTCAAAATTCCGCTAAAGTTTAAAAATGCTTTGGAACTCTTCCTATGTTCTGGTAGGTCTGCTGAAGTTTAAAAATGCTTTGGAACTCTTCCATTGTTCTCGGAATTCCGCTGATGTTTAACAATGCTTTAGAACTCTTCCATTGTTCTCGGAATTCCGCTGACGTTTAACAATGCTTTGGAACTCTTCCATTGTTCTCGGAATTCTGTTTATGTTTAATAATGCTTTTGGAACTCTTCCATTGTGCTCGGAATTCTGCTGAAGTTTAAAAATGCTTTGGATCTCTTCCATTGTTCTCGGAATTCCGCTAATGTTTATCAAACCTATGGAACTCTTTCATTGTTCTCGGAATTCTGTTGATGTTTAATAATGCTTTTGGAACTCTTCCATTGTTCTCAGAATTCTGCAGATGTTTAAAAGTGCTTTAGAAATCTTCCCTTGTTCTCGGAATTCTGCTGAAGTTTAACAATGCTTTGGAACTCTTCCATAATTCTCAGAATTCTGCTGAAGTTTAAACAAGCTGTGGTACTCTTCCATTGTTCTCAGAATTCCAATGAAGCTTAAAAATGCTTTGGAACTCTTCAATTTTTCTCAAAATTCTGCTGAAGTTTAAAAATGCTTTGGAACTCCTCCATTGTTCTCGTAATTCTGCTGAAGTTTAAAAATGCTTTGGAACTCTTCCAATGTTCTGGGAATTCAGCTGAAGTTTAAAAATACTTTGGAACTCTTCCTATGTTCTGGGTGTTCTGCTGAAGTTTAAAAATGCTTGGGAACTCTTCCATTGTTCTCGGAATTCTGCTGATGTTTAACAATGCTTTAGAACTCTTCCATTGTTTCCGGAATTCCGCTGATGTTTAACAATGCTTTTGAACTCTTCCATTGTTCTCGGAATTCCGCTGTAGTTTAAAAATGCAATGGAACTCTTCCATTGTTCTCGGAATTCCCTTGAAGTTTTACAATGCTTTGGAACTCTTCCATTTTTCTCGGAATAATGCTGAAGATTAAAAATGCTTTGTAACTCTTCCATTGTTCTCGGAATTCCGCTGATTTTTAACAATGCTTTGGAACTCTTTCTTTGTTCTCGGAATACCGCTGAAGTTTAGCCATGCTTTGGAACTCTTCCATTGTTCTCGGAATTCCGCTGAAGTTTAAAAATGCTTTGGAACTCCTCCATTGTTCTCGGAATTCTGCTGAAGTTTAAAAATGCTTTGGAACTCTTCCATTGTTCTGGGAATTCGGCTGAGGTTTAAAAATGCAATGGAACTCTTCCTATGTTTTGGGAGTTTTGCTGAAGTTTAAAAATGCTTTTGAACTCTTCCATTGTTCTCGGAATTCCGCTGATGTTTAACAATGCTTTAGAACTCTTCCATCGTTCTCGGAATTCCGCTGATGTTTAACAATGTTTTGAAACTCTTCCATTGTTCTCGGAATTCCACTGCAGTTTAAAAATGCATTGGAACTCTTACATTGTTCTCGGAATTCCGCTGAAGTTTTACAGTGCTTTGGAATTCTTCCATTTTTCTCGGAATTCTGCTGAAGTTTAAAAATGCTTTGGAACTCTTCCATTGTTCTGGGAATTCGGCTGAAGTTTAAAAATGCTTTTGAACTCTTCCATTGTTCTCGGAATTCCGCTGTTGTTTAACAATGCTTTAGAGCTCTTCTATTGTTCTCGGAATTCCGCTGATGTTTAACAATGCTTTGGAACTCTTCCATTATTCTCAGAATTCTGCTGAAGTTTAAAAATGCTTTGGTACTCTTCCATTGTTCTCAGAATTCCAATGAAGCTTAAAAATGCTTTGGAACTCTTCAATTTTTCTCAGAATTACGCGAAAGTTTAAAAATGCTTTGGAACTCCTAAATTGTTCTCGTAATTCTGCTGAAGTTTAAAAATGCTTTGGAACTCTTCCATTGTTCTGGGAGTTCTGCTGAAGTTTAAAAATGCTTTGGAACTCTTCCATTGTTCTCGAAATTCTGCTGATGTTTAACAATGCTTTAGAACTCTTCCATTGTTCTCGGAATTCCGCTGATGTTTAACAATGCTTTTCAAACTCTCCCATTGTTCTTGGAATTCCGCTAATTTTTAACAATGCTTTGGAACTCTTTCATTGTTCTCGGAATTCCGCTGAAGTTTAGCCATGCTTTGGAACTCTTCCATTGTTCTCGGAATTCCGCTGAAGTTTAAAAATGCTTTGCAACTCCTCCATTGTTCTCGGAATTCTGCTGAAGTTTAAAAATGCTTTGGAACTCTTCCATTGTTCTGGGAATTCAGCTGAAGTTTAAAAATGCCATGGAACTCTTCCTATGTTCTGGGAGTTCTGCTGAAGTTTAAAAATGCTTTTGAACTCTTCCATTGTTCTCGGAATTCCGCTGATGTTTAACAATGCTTTAGAACTCTTCCATCTTTCTCGGAATTCCGCTGATGTTTAACAATGCTTTAGAACTCTTCCATTGTTCTCGGAATTCCGCTGAAGTTTAAAAATGCTTTGCAACTCCTCCATTGTTCTCGGAATTCCGCTGAAGTTTTACAATGCTTTGGAACTCTTCCATTTTTCTCGGAATTCTGCTGAAGTTTAAAAATCCTTTGGAACTCTTCCATTGTTCTGGGAATTCGGCTGAAGTTTAAAAATGCTTTGGAGCTCTTCCTATGTTCTGGGAGTTCTGCTGAAGTTTAAAAATGCATTGGAACTCTTCCATTGTTCTCGGAATTCCGCTGAAGTTTAGCCATGCTTTGGAACACTTCCATTGTTCTCGGAATTCTGCTGAAGTTTAAAAATGCTTTGGAACTCTTCCATTGTTGTGGGAATTCGGCTGAAGTTTAAAAATGCTTTGGAACTCTTCCTATGTTCTGTTAGGTCTGCTGAAGTTTAAAAATGCTTTGGAACTCTTCCATTGTTCTCGGAATTCCGCTGATGTTTAACAATGCTTTAGAAATCTTCCATTGTTCTCGGAATTCCGCTGATGTTTAACAATGCTTTGGAACTCTTCCATTGTTCTCGGAATTGTGCTGTATTTTAAAAGTGCACTGGAACTCTTCCATTGTTCTCGGAATTCCGCTGAAGTTTTACAATGCTTTGGAACTCTTCCATTTTTCTCGGAATTCTGCTGAAGTTTAAAAATGCTTTTGAACTCTTCCATTGTTCTCGGAATTCCGCTGATGTTTAACAATGCTTTAGAACTCTTCCATTGTTCTCGGAATTCCGCTGAAGTTTAAAAATACTTTGCAACTTCTCCATTGTTCTCGGAATTCCGCTGAAGTTTAGCCATGCTTTGGAACTCTTCCATTGTTCTCGGAATTCGCTGAAGTTTAAAAATGCTTTGGAACTCCTCCATTGTACTCGGAATTCTGCTGAAGCTTAAAAATGCTTTGGAACTCTTCAATTGTTCTGGGAATTCTGCTGAAGTTTAAAAATGCTTTGGAACTCTTGCTATGTTCTGGTAGGTCTGCTGAAGTTTAAAAATGCTTTGGAACTCTTCCATTGTTCTCGGAATTCCGCTGATGTTTAACAATGCTTTAGAACTCTTCCATTGTTCTCCGAATTCCGCTGATGTTTAACAATGCTTTGGAACTCTTCCATTGTTCTCGGAATTCTGCTGAAGTTTAAAAATGCTTTGGAACTCTTCCTTTGTTCTCGGAATTCCGCTAATGTTTATCAAACCTATGGAACTCTTTCATTGTTCTCGGAATTCTGTTGATGTTTAATAATGCTTTTGGAACTCTTCCATTGTTCTCGGAATTCTGCAGAAGTTTAAAAGCGCTTTAGAAATCTTCCCTTGTTCTCGGAATTCTGCTGAAGTTTAACAATGCTTTGGAACTCTTCCATAATTCTCAGAATTCTGCTGAAGTTTTAACAAGCTGTGGTACTCTTCCATTGTTCTCAGAATTCCAATGAAGCTTAAAAATGCTTTGGAACTCTTCAGTTTTTCTCAGAATTACGCGAAAGTTTAAAAATGCTTTGGAACTCCTCCATTGTTCTCGTAATTCTGCTGAAGTTTAAAAATGCTTTGGAACTCTTCCATTGTTCTGGGAATTCGGCTGAAGTTTAAAAATGCTTTGGAGCTCTTCCTATGTTCTGGGAGTTCTGCTGAAGTTTAAAAATGCTTGGGAACTCTTCCATTGATCTCGAAATTCTGCTGATGTTTAACAATGCTTTAGAACTCTTCCATTGTTCTCGGAATTCCGCTGATGTTTAACAATGCTTTTCAAACTCTCCCATTGTTCTTGGAATTCCGCTAATTTTTAACAATGCTTTGGAACTCTTTCATTGTTCTCGGAATTCCGCTGAAGTTTAGCCATGCTTTGGAACACTTCCATTGTTCTCGGAATTCCGCTGAAGTTTAAAAATGCTTTGCAACTCCTCCATTGTTCTCGGAATTCTGCTGAAGTTTAAAAATTCTTTGGAACTCTTCCATTGTTCTGGGAATTCGGATGAAGTTTAAAAATGCAATGGAACTCTTCCTATGTTCTGGGAGTTCTGCTGAAGTTTAAAAATGCTTTTGAACTCTTCCATTGTTCTCGGAATTCCGCTGATGTTTAACAATGCTTTAGAACTCTTCCATCTTTCTCGGAATTCCACTGATGTTTAACAATGCTTTAGAACTCTTCCATTGTTCTCGGAATTCCGCTGAAGTTTAAAAATGCTTTGCAACTCCTCCATTGTTCTCGGAATTCCGCTGAAGTTTTACAATGCTTTGGAACTCTTCCATTTTTCTCGGAATTCTGCTGAAGTTTAAAAATCCTTTGGAACTCTTCCATTGTTCTGGGAATTCGGCTGAAGTTTAAAAATGCTTTGGAGCTCTTCCTATGTTCTGGGAGTTCTGCTGAAGTTTAAAAATGCATTGGAACTCTTCCATTGTTCTCGGAATTCCGCTGAAGTTTAGCCATGCTTTGGAACACTTCCATTGTTCTCGGAATTCCGCTGAAGTTTAAAAATGCTTTGGAACTCCTCCATTGTACTCGGAATTCTGCTGAAGTTTAAAAATGCTTTGGAACTCTTCCATTGTTGTGGGAATTCGGCTGAAGTTTAAAAATGCTTTGGAACTCTTCCTATGTTCTGTTAGGTCTGCTGAAGTTTAAAAATGCTTTGGAACTCTTCCATTGTTCTCGGAATTCCGCTGATGTTTAACAATGCTTTAGAAATCTTCCATTGTTCTCGGAATTCCGCTGATGTTTAACAATGCTTTGGAACTCTTCCATTGTTCTCGGAATTGTGCTGTATTTTAAAAGTGCACTGGAACTCTTCCATTGTTCTCGGAATTCCGCTGAAGTTTTACAATGCTTTGGAACTCTTCCATTTTTCTCGGAATTCTGCTGAAGTTTAAAAATGCTTTTGAACTCTTCCATTGTTCTCGGAATTCCGCTGATGTTTAACAATGCTTTAGAACTCTTCCATTGTTCTCGGAATTCCGCTGAAGTTTAAAAATGCTTTGCAACTTCTCCATTGTTCTCGGAATTCCGCTGAAGTTTAGCCATGCTTTGGAACTCTTCCATTGTTCTCGGAATTCGCTGAAGTTTAAAAATGCTTTGGAACTCCTCCATTGTACTCGGAATTCTGCTGAAGCTTAAAAATGCTTTGGAACTCTTCCATTGTTCTGGGAATTCTGCTGAAGTTTAAAAATGCTTTGGAACTCTTGCTATGTTCTGGTAGGTCTGCTGAAGTTTAAAAATGCTTTGGAACTCTTCCATTGTTCTCGGAATTCCGCTGATGTTTAACAATGCTTTAGAACTCTTCCATTGTTCTCCGAATTCCGCTGATGTTTAACAATGCTTTGGAACTCTTCCATTGTTCTCGGAATTCTGCTGAAGTTTAAAAATGCTTTGGAACTCTTCCTTTGTTCTCGGAATTCCGCTAATGTTTATCAAACCTATGGAACTCTTTCATTGTTCTCGGAATTCTGTTGATGTTTAATAATGCTTTTGGAACTCTTCCATTGTTCTCGGAATTCTGCAGAAGTTTAAAAGCGCTTTAGAAATCTTCCCTTGTTCTCGGAATTCTGCTGAAGTTTAACAATGCTTTGGAACTCTTCCATAATTCTCAGAATTCTGCTGAAGTTTTAACAAGCTGTGGTACTCTTCCTTTGTTCTCAGAATTCCAATGAAGCTTAAAAATGCTTTGGAACTCTTCAATTTTTCTCAAAATTCCGCTGAAGTTTAAAAATGCTTTGGAACTCTTCAATTTTTCTCAAAATTCCGCTAAAGTTTAAAAATGCTTTGGAACTCTTCCTATGTTCTGGTAGGTCTGCTGAAGTTTAAAAATGCTTTGGAACTCTTCCATTGTTCTCGGAAATCCGCTGATGTTTAACAATGCTTTGGAACTCTTCCATTGTTCTCGGAATTCTGTTTATGTTTAATAATGCTTTTGGAACTCTTCCATTGTGCTCGGAATTCTGCTGAAGTTTAAAAATGCTTTGGATCTCTTCCATTGTTCTCGGAATTCCGCTAATGTTTATCAAACCTATGGAACTCTTTCATTGTTCTCGGAATTCTGTTGATGTTTAATAATGCTTTTGGAACTCTTCCATTGTTCTCGGAATTCTGCAGAAGTTTAAAAGCGCTTTAGAAATCTTCCCTTGTTCTCGGAATTCTGCTGAAGTTTAACAATGCTTTGGAACTCTTCCATAATTCTCAGAATTCTGCTGAAGTTTAAACAAGCTGTGGTACACTTCCATTGTTCTCAGAATTCCAATGAAGCTTAAAAATGCTTTGGAACTCTTCAATTTTTCTCAAAATTCCGCTAAAGTTTAAAAATGCTTTGGAACTCCTCCATTGTTCTCGTAATTCTGCTGAAGTTTAAAAATGCTTTGGAACTCTTCCAATGTTCTGGGAATTCAGCTGAAGTTTAAAAAAAATTTGGAACTCTTCCTATGTTCTGGGTGTTCTGCTGAAGTTTAAAAATGCTTGGGAACTCTTAAATTGTTCTCGGAATTCTGCTGATGTTTAACAATGCTTTAGAACTCTTCCATTGTTACCGGAATTCCGCTGATGTTTAACAATGCTTTGGAACTCTTCCATTATTCTCAGAATTCTGCTGAAGTTTAAAAATGCTTTGGTACTCTTCCATTGTTCTCAGAATTCCAATGAAGCTTAAAAATGCTTTGGAACTCTTCAATTTTTCTCAGAATTACGCGAAAATTTAAAAATGCTTTGGAACTCCTCCATTGTTCTCGTAATTCTGCTGAAGTTTAAAAATGCTTTGGAACTCTTCCATTGTTCTGGGAATTCGGCTGAAGTTTAAAAATGCTTTGGAGCTCTTCCTATGTTCTGGGAGTTCTGCTGAAGTTTAAAAATGCTTTGGAACTCTTCCATTGATCTCGAAATTCTGCTGATGTTTAACAATGCTTTAGAACTCTTCCATTGTTCTCGGAATTCCGCTGATGTTTAACAATGCTTTTCAAACTCTCCCATTGTTCTTGGAATTCCGCTAATTTTTAACAATGCTTTGGAACTCTTTCATTGTTCTCGGAATTCCGCTGAAGTTTAGCCATGCTTTGGAACTCTTCCATTGTTCTCGGAATTCCGCTGAAGTTTAAAAATGCTTTGCAACTCCTCCATTGTTCTCGGAATTCTGCTGAAGTTTAAAAATGCTTTGGAACTCTTCCATTGTTCTGGGAATTCGGATGAAGTTTAAAAATGCAATGGAACTCTTCCTATGTTCTGGGAGTTCTGCTGAAGTTTAAAAATGCTTTTGAACTCTTCCATTGTTCTCGGAATTCCGCTGATGTTTAACAATGCTTTAGAACTCTTCCATCTTTCTCGGAATTCCACTGATGTTTAACAATGCTTTAGAACTCTTCCATTGTTCTCGGAATTCCGCTGAAGTTTAAAAATGCTTTGCAACTCCTCCATTGTTCTCGGAATTCCGCTGAAGTTTTACAATGCTTTGGAACTCTTCCATTTTTCTCGGAATTCTGCTGAAGTTTAAAAATCCTTTGGAACTCTTCCATTGTTCTGGGAATTCGGCTGAAGTTTAAAAATGCTTTGGAGCTCTTCCTATGTTCTGGGAGTTCTGCTGAAGTTTAAAAATGCATTGGAACTCTTCCATTGTTCTCGGAATTCCGCTGAAGTTTAGCCATGCTTTGGAACACTTCCATTGTTCTCGGAATTCCGCTGAAGTTTAAAAATGCTTTGGAACTCCTCCATTGTACTCGGAATTCTGCTGAAGTTTAAAAATGCTTTGGAACTCTTCCATTGTTGTGGGAATTCGGCTGAAGTTTAAAAATGCTTTGGAACTCTTCCTATGTTCTGTTAGGTCTGCTGAAGTTTAAAAATGCTTTGGAAATCTTCCATTGTTCTCGGAATTCCGCTGATGTTTAACAATGCTTTAGAAATCTTCCATTGTTCTCGGAATTCCGCTGATGTTTAACAATGCTTTGGAACTCTTCCATTGTTCTCGGAATTGTGCTGTATTTTAAAAGTGCACTGGAACTCTTCCATTGTTCTCGGAATTCCGCTGAAGTTTTACAATGCTTTGGAACTCTTCCATTTTTCTCGGAATTCTGCTGAAGTTTAAAAATGCTTTTGAACTCTTCCATTGTTCTCGGAATTCCGCTGATGTTTAACAATGCTTTAGAACTCTTCCATTGTTCTCGGAATTCCGCTGAAGTTTAAAAATGCTTTGCAACTTCTCCATTGTTCTCGGAATTCCGCTGAAGTTTAGCCATGCTTTGGAACTCTTCCATTGTTCTCGGAATTCGCTGAAGTTTAAAAATGCTTTGGAACTCCTCCATTGTACTCGGAATTCTGCTGAAGCTTAAAAATGCTTTGGAACTCTTCCATTGTTCTGGGAATTCTGCTGAAGTTTAAAAATGCTTTGGAACTCTTGCTATGTTCTGGTAGGTCTGCTGAAGTTTAAAAATGCTTTGGAACTCTTCCATTGTTCTCGGAATTCCGCTGATGTTTAACAATGCTTTAGAACTCTTCCATTGTTCTCCGAATTCCGCTGATGTTTAACAATGCTTTGGAACTCTTCCATTGTTCTCGGAATTCTGCTGAAGTTTAAAAATGCTTTGGAACTCTTCCTTTGTTCTCGGAATTCCGCTAATGTTTATCAAACCTATGGAACTCTTTCATTGTTCTCGGAATTCTGTTGATGTTTAATAATGCTTTTGGAACTCTTCCATTGTTCTCGGAATTCTGCAGAAGTTTAAAAGCGCTTTAGAAATCTTCCCTTGTTCTCGGAATTCTGCTGAAGTTTAACAATGCTTTGGAACTCTTCCATAATTCTCAGAATTCTGCTGAAGTTTTAACAAGCTGTGGTACTCTTCCATTGTTCTCAGAATTCCAATGAAGCTTAAAAATGCTTTGGAACTCTTCAATTTTTCTCAAAATTCCGCTGAAGTTTAAAAATGCTTTGGAACTCTTCAATTTTTCTCAAAATTCCGCTAAAGTTTAAAAATGCTTTGGAACTCTTCCTATGTTCTGGTAGGTCTGCTGAAGTTTAAAAATGCTTTGGAACTCTTCCATTATTCTCGGAATTCCGCTGATGTTTAAAAATGCTTTGGAATTCTTCCATTGTTCTCGGAATTCTGTTTATGTTTAATAATGCTTTTGGAACTCTTCCATTGTGCTCGGAATTCTGCTGAAGTTTAAAAATGCTTTGGATCTCTTCCATTGTTCTCGGAATTCCGCTAATGTTTATCAAACCTATGGAACTCTTTCATTGTTCTCGGAATTCTGTTGATGTTTAATAATGCTTTTGGAACTCTTCCATTGTTCTCGGAATTCTGCAGAAGTTTAAAAGCGCTTTAGAAATCTTCCCTTGTTCTCGGAATTCTGCTGAAGTTTAACAATGCTTTGGAACTCTTCCATAATTCTCAGAATTCTGCTGAAGTTTAAACAAGCTGTGGTACTCTTCCATTGTTCTCAGAATTCCAATGAAGCTTAAAAATGCTTTGGAACTCTTCAATTTTTCTCAAAATTCCGCTAAAGTTTAAAAATGCTTTGGAACTCCTCCATTGTTCTCGTAATTCTGCTGAAGTTTAAAAATGCTTTGGAACTCTTCCAATGTTCTGGGAATTCAGCTGAAGTTTAAAAAAAATTTGGAACTCTTCCTATGTTCTGGGTGTTCTGCTGAAGTTTAAAAATGTTTGGGAACTCTTAAATTGTTCTCGGAATTCTGCTGATGTTTAACAATGCTTTAGAACTCTTCCATTGTTACCGGAATTCCGCTGATGTTTAACAATGCTTTGGAACTCTTCCATTATTCTCAGAATTCTGCTGAAGTTTAAAAATGCTTTGGTACTCTTCCATTGTTCTCAGAATTCCAATGAAGCTTAAAAATGCTTTGGAACTCTTCAATTTTTCTCAGAATTACGCGAAAATTTAAAAATGCTTTGGAACTCCTCCATTGTTCTCGTAATTCTGCTGAAGTTTAAAAATGCTTTGGAACTCTTCCATTGTTCTGGGAATTCGGCTGAAGTTTAAAAATGCTTTGGAGCTCTTCCTATGTTCTGGGAGTTCTGCTGAAGTTTAAAAATGCTTTGGAACTCTTCCATTGATCTCGAAATTCTGCTGATGTTTAACAATGCTTTAGAACTCTTCCATTGTTCTCGGAATTCCGCTGATGTTTAACAATGCTTTTCAAACTCTCCCATTGTTCTTGGAATTCCGCTAATTTTTAACAATGCTTTGGAACTCTTTCATTGTTCTCGGAATTCCGCTGAAGTTTAGCCATGCTTTGGAACTCTTCCATTGTTCTCGGAATTCCGCTGAAGTTTAAAAATGCTTTGCAACTCCTCCATTGTTCTCGGAATTCTGCTGAAGTTTAAAAATGCTTTGGAACTCTTCCATTGTTCTGGGAATTCGGATGAAGTTTAAAAATGCAATGGAACTCTTCCTATGTTCTGGGAGTTCTGCTGAAGTTTAAAAATGCTTTTGAACTCTTCCATTGTTCTCGGAATTCCGCTGATGTTTAACAATGCTTTAGAACTCTTCCATCTTTCTCGGAATTCCACTGATGTTTAACAATGCTTTAGAACTCTTCCATTGTTCTCGGAATTCCGCTGAAGTTTAAAAATGCTTTGCAACTCCTCCATTGTTCTCGGAATTCCGCTGAAGTTTTACAATGCTTTGGAACTCTTCCATTTTTCTCGGAATTCTGCTGAAGTTTAAAAATCCTTTGGAACTCTTCCATTGTTCTGGGAATTCGGCTGAAGTTTAAAAATGCTTTGGAGCTCTTCCTATGTTCTGGGAGTTCTGCTGAAGTTTAAAAATGCATTGGAACTCTTCCATTGTTCTCGGAATTCCGCTGAAGTTTAGCCATGCTTTGGAACACTTCCATTGTTCTCGGAATTCCGCTGAAGTTTAAAAATGCTTTGGAACTCCTCCATTGTACTCGGAATTCTGCTGAAGTTTAAAAATGCTTTGGAACTCTTCCATTGTTGTGGGAATTCGGCTGAAGTTTAAAAATGCTTTGGAACTCTTCCTATGTTCTGTTAGGTCTGCTGAAGTTTAAAAATGCTTTGGAAATCTTCCATTGTTCTCGGAATTCCGCTGATGTTTAACAATGCTTTAGAAATCTTCCATTGTTCTCGGAATTCCGCTGATGTTTAACAATGCTTTGGAACTCTTCCATTGTTCTCGGAATTGTGCTGTATTTTAAAAGTGCACTGGAACTCTTCCATTGTTCTCGGAATTCCGCTGAAGTTTTACAATGCTTTGGAACTCTTCCATTTTTCTCGGAATTCTGCTGAAGTTTAAAAATGCTTTTGAACTCTTCCATTGTTCTCGGAATTCCGCTGATGTTTAACAATGCTTTAGAACTCTTCCATTGTTCTCGGAATTCCGCTGAAGTTTAAAAATGCTTTGCAACTTCTCCATTGTTCTCGGAATTCCGCTGAAGTTTAGCCATGCTTTGGAACTCTTCCATTGTTCTCGGAATTCGCTGAAGTTTAAAAATGCTTTGGAACTCCTCCATTGTACTCGGAATTCTGCTGAAGCTTAAAAATGCTTTGGAACTCTTCCATTGTTCTGGGAATTCTGCTGAAGTTTAAAAATGCTTTGGAACTCTTGCTATGTTCTGGTAGGTCTGCTGAAGTTTAAAAATGCTTTGGAACTCTTCCATTGTTCTCGGAATTCCGCTGATGTTTAACAATGCTTTAGAACTCTTCCATTGTTCTCCGAATTCCGCTGATGTTTAACAATGCTTTGGAACTCTTCCATTGTTCTCGGAATTCTGCTGAAGTTTAAAAATGCTTTGGAACTCTTCCTTTGTTCTCGGAATTCCGCTAATGTTTATCAAACCTATGGAACTCTTTCATTGTTCTCGGAATTCTGTTGATGTTTAATAATGCTTTTGGAACTCTTCCATTGTTCTCGGAATTCTGCAGAAGTTTAAAAGCGCTTTAGAAATCTTCCCTTGTTCTCGGAATTCTGCTGAAGTTTAACAATGCTTTGGAACTCTTCCATAATTCTCAGAATTCTGCTGAAGTTTTAACAAGCTGTGGTACTCTTCCATTGTTCTCAGAATTCCAATGAAGCTTAAAAATGCTTTGGAACTCTTCAATTTTTCTCAAAATTCCGCTGAAGTTTAAAAATGCTTTGGAACTCTTCAATTTTTCTCAAAATTCCGCTAAAGTTTAAAAATGCTTTGGAACTCTTCCTATGTTCTGGTAGGTCTGCTGAAGTTTAAAAATGCTTTGGAACTCTTCCATTGTTCTCGGAATTCCGCTGATGTTTAAAAATGCTTTGGAATTCTTCCATTGTTCTCGGAATTCTGTTTATGTTTAATAATGCTTTTGGAACTCTTCCATTGTGCTCGGAATTCTGCTGAAGTTTAAAAATGCTTTGGATCTCTTCCATTGTTCTCGGAATTCCGCTAATGTTTATCAAACCTATGGAACTCTTTCATTGTTCTCGGAATTCTGTTGATGTTTAATAATGCTTTTGGAACTCTTCCATTGTTCTCGGAATTCTGCAGAAGTTTAAAAGCGCTTTAGAAATCTTCCCTTGTTCTCGGAATTCTGCTGAAGTTTAACAATGCTTTGGAACTCTTCCATAATTCTCAGAATTCTGCTGAAGTTTAAACAAGCTGTGGTACTCTTCCATTGTTCTCAGAATTCCAATGAAGCTTAAAAATGCTTTGGAACTCTTCAATTTTTCTCAAAATTCCGCTAAAGTTTAAAAATGCTTTGGAACTCCTCCATTGTTCTCGTAATTCTGCTGAAGTTTAAAAATGCTTTGGAACTCTTCCAATGTTCTGGGAATTCAGCTGAAGTTTAAAAAAAATTTGGAACTCTTCCTATGTTCTGGGTGTTCTGCTGAAGTTTAAAAATGTTTGGGAACTCTTAAATTGTTCTCGGAATTCTGCTGATGTTTAACAATGCTTTAGAACTCTTCCATTGTTACCGGAATTCCGCTGATGTTTAACAATGCTTTGGAACTCTTCCATTATTCTCAGAATTCTGCTGAAGTTTAAAAATGCTTTGGTACTCTTCCATTGTTCTCAGAATTCCAATGAAGCTTAAAAATGCTTTGGAACTCTTCAATTTTTCTCAGAATTACGCGAAAATTTAAAAATGCTTTGGAACTCCTCCATTGTTCTCGTAATTCTGCTGAAGTTTAAAAATGCTTTGGAACTCTTCCATTGTTCTGGGAATTCGGCTGAAGTTTAAAAATGCTTTGGAGCTCTTCCTATGTTCTGGGAGTTCTGCTGAAGTTTAAAAATGCTTTGGAACTCTTCCATTGATCTCGAAATTCTGCTGATGTTTAACAATGCTTTAGAACTCTTCCATTGTTCTCGGAATTCCGCTGATGTTTAACAATGCTTTTCAAACTCTCCCATTGTTCTTGGAATTCCGCTAATTTTTAACAATGCTTTGGAACTCTTTCATTGTTCTCGGAATTCCGCTGAAGTTTAGCCATGCTTTGGAACTCTTCCATTGTTCTCGGAATTCCGCTGAAGTTTAAAAATGCTTTGCAACTCCTCCATTGTTCTCGGAATTCTGCTGAAGTTTAAAAATGCTTTGGAACTCTTCCATTGTTCTGGGAATTCTGATGAAGTTTAAAAATGCAATGGAACTCTTCCTATGTTCTGGGAGTTCTGCTGAAGTTTAAAAATGCTTTTGAACTCTTCCATTGTTCTCGGAATTCCGCTGATATTTAACAATGCTTTAGAACTCTTCCATCTTTCTCGGAATTCCGCTGATGTTTAACAATGCTTTAGAACTCTTCCATTGTTCTCGGAATTCGGCTGAAGTTTAAAAATGCTTTGCAACTCCTCCATTGTTCTCGGTATTCCGCTGAAGTTTTACAATGCTTTGGAAATCTTCCATTTTTCTCGGAATTCTGCTGAAGTTTAAAAATCCTTTGGAACTCTTCCATTGTTCTGGGAATTCGGCTGAAGTTTAAAAATGCTTTGGAGGTCTTCCTATGTTCTGGGAGTTCTGCTGAAGTTTAAAAATGCATTGGAACTCTTCCATTGTTCTCGGAATTCCGCTGAAGCTTAGCCATGCTTTGGAACACTTCCATTGTTCTCGGAATTCCGCTGAAGTTTAAAAATGCTTTGGAACTCCTCCATTGTACTCGGAATTCTGCTGAAGTTTAAAAATGCTTTGGAACTCTTCAATTGTTGTGGGAATTCGGCTGAAGTTTAAAAATGCTTTGGAACTCTTCCTATGTTCTGTTAGGTCTGCTGAAGTTTAAAAATGCTTTGGAACTCTTCCATTGTTCTCGGAATTCCGCTGATGTTTAACAATGCTTTAGAAATCTTCCATTGTTCTCGGAATCCCGCTGATGTTTAACAATGCTTTGGAACTCTTCCATTGTTCTCGGAATTGTGCTGTATTTTAAAAGTGCACTGGAACTCTTCCATTGTTCTCGGAATTCCGCTGAAGTTTTACAATGCTTTGGAACTCTTCCATTTTTCTCGGAATTCTGCTGAAGTTTAAAAATGCTTTTGAACTCTTCCATTGTTCTCGGAATTCCGCTGATGTTTAACAATGCTTTAGAACTCTTCCATCTTTCTCGGATTTCCGCTGATGTTTAACAATGCTTTAGAACTCTTCCATTGTTCTCGGAATTCCGCTGAAGTTTAGCCATGCTTTGGAACTCTTCCATTGTTCTCGGAATTCGCTGAAGTTTAAAAATGCTTTGGAACTCCTCCATTGTACTCGGAATTCTGCTGAAGCTTAAAAATGCTTTGGAACTCTTCCATTGTTCTGGGAATTCTGCTGAAGTTTAAAAATGCTTTGGAACTCTTGCTATGTTCTGGTAGGTCTGCTGAAGTTTAAAAATGCTTTGGAACTCTTCCATTGTTCTCGGAATTCCGCTGATGTTTAACAATGCTTTAGAACTCTTCCATTGTTCTCCGAATTCCGCTGATGTTTAATAATGCTTTGGAACTCTTCCATTGTTCTCGGAATTCTGCTGAAATTTAAAAATGCTTTCGAACTCTTCCTTTGTTCTCGGAATTCCGCTAATGTTTATCAAACCTATGGAACTCTTTCATTGTTCTCGGAATTCTGTTGATGTTTAATAATGCTTTTGGAACTCTTCCATTGTTCTCGGAATTCTGCAGAAGTTTAAAAGCGCTTTAGAAATCTTCCCTTGTTCTCGGAATTCTGCTGAAGTTTAACAATGCTTTGGAACTCTTCCATAATTCTCAGAATTCTGCTGAAGTTTTAACAAGCTGTGGTACTCTTCCATTGTTCTCAGAATTCCAATGAAGCTTAAAAATGCTTTGGAACTCTTCAATTTTTCTCAAAATTCCGCTAAAGTTTAAAAATGCTTTGGAACTCTTCAATTTTTCTCAAAATTCTGCTAAAGTTTAAAAATGCTTTGGAACTCCTCCATTGTTCTCGTAATTCTGCTGAAGTTTAAAAATGCTTTGGAACTATTCCAATGTTCTGGGAATTCAGCTGAAGTTTAAAAATACCTTGGAACTCTTCCAATGTTCTGGGAGTTCTGCTGAAGTTTAAAAATGCTTGGGAACTCTTCCATTGTTCTCGGAATTCTGCTGATGTTTAACAATGCTTTAGAACTCTTCCATTGTTACCGGAATTCCGCTGATGTTTAACAATGCTTTTGAACTCTTCCATTGTTCTCGGAATTCCGCTGTAGTTTAAAAATGCAATGGAACTCCTCCATTGTTCTCGGAATTCCCTTGAAGTTTTACAATGCTTTGGAACTCTTCCATTTTTCTCGGAATAATGCTGAAGTTTAAAAATGCTTTGTAACTCTTCCATTGTTCTCGGAATTCCGCTGATGTTTAACAATGCTTTGGAACTCTTCCATTGTTCTCGGAATTCCGCTGTAGTTTGAAAATGCTTTGGAACTCTTTCATTCTTCTCGGAATACCGCTGAAGTTTAGCCATGCTTTGGAACTCTTCCATTGTTCTCGGAATTCCGCTGAAGTTTAAAAATGCTTTGGAACTCCTCCATTGTTCTCGGAATTCTGCTGAAGTTTAAAAATGCTTTGGAACTCTTCCATTGTTCTGGGAATTCGGCTGAAGTTTAAAAATGCAATGGAACTCTTCATATATTTTGGGAGTTCTGCTGAAGTTTAAAAATGCTTTTGAACTCTTCCATTGTTCTCGGAATTCCGCTGATGTTTAACAATGCTTTAGAACTCTTCCATCGTTCTCGGAATTTCCGCTGATGTTTAACAATGCTTTGGAACATTTCCATTGTTCTCGGAATTCCACTGCAGTTTAAAAATGCATTGGAACTCTTACATTGTTCTCGGAATTCCGCTGAAGTTTTACAATGCTTTGGAATTCTTCCATTTTTCTCGGAATTCTGCTGAAGTTTAAAAATGCTTTGGAACTCTTCCATTGTTCTGGGAATTCGGCTGAAGTTTAAAAATGCTTTGGAACTCTTCCATTGTTCTCGGAATTCCGCTGATGTTTAACAATGCTTTAGAGCTCTTCGATTGATCTCGGATTTCCGCTGATGTTTAACAATGCTTTGGAACTCTTCCATAATTCTCAGAATTCTGCTGAAGTTTAAAAATGCTTTGGTACTCTTCCATTGTTCTCAGAATTCCAATGAAGCTTAAAAATGCTTTGGAACTCTTCAATTTTTCTCAGAATTACGCGAAAGTTTAAAAATGCTTTGGAACTCCTCCATTGTTCTCGGAATTCTGCTAAAGTTTAAAAATGCTTTAGAACTCTTCCATTGTTCTCGGAATTCCGCTGATGTTTAACAATGCTTTAGAACTCCTCCATCTTTCTCGGAATTCCGCTGATGTTTAAAAATCTTTGCAACTCCTGGATTGGTCTCGGAATTCCGCTGAAGTTTTACAATGCTTTGGAGCTCTTCATTTTTCTCGGAATTCTGCTGAAGTTTAAAAATCCTTTGGAACTCTTCCATTGTTCTGGGAATTCGGCTGAAGTTTAAAAATGGTTTGGAGCTCTTCCTATGTTCTGGGAGTTCTGCTGAAGTTTAAAAATGCTTTGGAACTCTTCCATTGTTCTCGGAATTTCGCTGTAGTTTAAAAATGCATTGGAACTCTTCCATTGTTCTCGGAATTCCGCTGAAGTTTAGCCATGCTTTGGAACTCTTCCATTGTACTCGGAATTCTGCTGAAGTTAAAAATGCTTTGGAACTCTTCCATTGTTCTGGGAATTCGGCTGAAGTTTAAAAATGCTTTGGAACTCTTCCATTGTTCTGGGAATTCGGCTGAAGTTTAAAAATGCTTTGGAGCTCTTCCTATGTTCTGGGAGTTCTGCTGAAGTTTAAAAATGCTTTGGAACTCTTCCATTGATCTCGAAATTCTGCTGATGTTTAACAATGCTTTAGAACTCTTCCATTGTTCTCGGAATTCCGCTGATGTTTAACAATGCTTTTCAAACTCTCCCATTGTTCTTGGAATTCCGCTAATTTTTAACAATGCTTTGGAACTCTTTCATTGTTCTCGGAATTCCGCTGAAGTTTAGCCATGCTTTGGAACTCTTCCATTGTTCTCGGAATTCCGCTGAAGTTTAAAAATGCTTTGCAACTCCTCCATTGTTCTCGGAATTCTGCTGAAGTTTAAAAATGCTTTGGAACTCTTCCATTGTTCTGGGAATTCTGATGAAGTTTAAAAATGCAATGGAACTCTTCCTATGTTCTGGGAGTTCTGCTGAAGTTTAAAAATGCTTTTGAACTCTTCCATTGTTCTCGGAATTCCGCTGATATTTAACAATGCTTTAGAACTCTTCCATCTTTCTCGGAATTCCGCTGATGTTTAACAATGCTTTAGAACTCTTCCATTGTTCTCGGAATTCGGCTGAAGTTTAAAAATGCTTTGCAACTCCTCCATTGTTCTCGGTATTCCGCTGAAGTTTTACAATGCTTTGGAAATCTTCCATTTTTCTCGGAATTCTGCTGAAGTTTAAAAATCCTTTGGAACTCTTCCATTGTTCTGGGAATTCGGCTGAAGTTTAAAAATGCTTTGGAGGTCTTCCTATGTTCTGGGAGTTCTGCTGAAGTTTAAAAATGCATTGGAACTCTTCCATTGTTCTCGGAATTCCGCTGAAGCTTAGCCATGCTTTGGAACACTTCCATTGTTCTCGGAATTCCGCTGAAGTTTAAAAATGCTTTGGAACTCCTCCATTGTACTCGGAATTCTGCTGAAGTTTAAAAATGCTTTGGAACTCTTCCATTGTTGTGGGAATTCGGCTGAAGTTTAAAAATGCTTTGGAACTCTTCCTATGTTCTGTTAGGTCTGCTGAAGTTTAAAAATGCTTTGGAACTCTTCCATTGTTCTCGGAATTCCGCTGATGTTTAACAATGCTTTAGAAATCTTCCATTGTTCTCGGAATCCCGCTGATGTTTAACAATGCTTTGGAACTCTTCCATTGTTCTCGGAATTGTGCTGTATTTTAAAAGTGCACTGGAACTCTTCCATTGTTCTCGGAATTCCGCTGAAGTTTTACAATGCTTTGGAACTCTTCCATTTTTCTCGGAATTCTGCTGAAGTTTAAAAATGCTTTTGAACTCTTCCATTGTTCTCGGAATTCCGCTGATGTTTAACAATGCTTTAGAACTCTTCCATCTTTCTCGGATTTCCGCTGATGTTTAACAATGCTTTAGAACTCTTCCATTGTTCTCGGAATTCCGCTGAAGTTTAAAAATGCTTTGCAACTTCTCCATTGTTCTCGGAATTCCGCTGAAGTTTAGCCATGCTTTGGAACTCTTCCATTGTTCTCGGAATTCGCTGAAGTTTAAAAATGCTTTGGAACTCCTCCATTGTACTCGGAATTCTGCTGAAGCTTAAAAATGCTTTGGAACTCTTCCATTGTTCTGGGAATTCTGCTGAAGTTTAAAAATGCTTTGGAACTCTTGCTATGTTCTGGTAGGTCTGCTGAAGTTTAAAAATGCTTTGGAACTCTTCCATTGTTCTCGGAATTCCGCTGATGTTTAACAATGCTTTAGAACTCTTCCATTGTTCTCCGAATTCCGCTGATGTTTAATAATGCTTTGGAACTCTTCCATTGTTCTCGGAATTCTGCTGAAATTTAAAAATGCTTTCGAACTCTTCCTTTGTTCTCGGAATTCCGCTAATGTTTATCAAACCTATGGAACTCTTTCATTGTTCTCGGAATTCTGTTGATGTTTAATAATGCTTTTGGAACTCTTCCATTGTTCTCGGAATTCTGCAGAAGTTTAAAAGCGCTTTAGAAATCTTCCCTTGTTCTCGGAATTCTGCTGAAGTTTAACAATGCTTTGGAACTCTTCCATAATTCTCAGAATTCTGCTGAAGTTTTAACAAGCTGTGGTACTCTTCCATTGTTCTCAGAATTCCAATGAAGCTTAAAAATGCTTTGGAACTCTTCAATTTTTCTCAAAATTCCGCTAAAGTTTAAAAATGCTTTGGAACTCTTCAATTTTTCTCAAAATTCTGCTAAAGTTTAAAAATGCTTTGGAACTCCTCCATTGTTCTCGTAATTCTGCTGAAGTTTAAAAATGCTTTGGAACTATTCCAATGTTCTGGGAATTCAGCTGAAGTTTAAAAATACCTTGGAACTCTTCCAATGTTCTGGGAGTTCTGCTGAAGTTTAAAAATGCTTGGGAACTCTTCCATTGTTCTCGGAATTCTGCTGATGTTTAACAATGCTTTAGAACTCTTCCATTGTTACCGGAATTCCGCTGATGTTTAACAATGCTTTTGAACTCTTCCATTGTTCTCGGAATTCCGCTGTAGTTTAAAAATGCAATGGAACTCCTCCATTGTTCTCGGAATTCCCTTGAAGTTTTACAATGCTTTGGAACTCTTCCATTTTTCTCGGAATAATGCTGAAGTTTAAAAATGCTTTGTAACTCTTCCATTGTTCTCGGAATTCCGCTGATGTTTAACAATGCTTTGGAACTCTTCCATTGTTCTCGGAATTCCGCTGTAGTTTGAAAATGCTTTGGAACTCTTTCATTCTTCTCGGAATACCGCTGAAGTTTAGCCATGCTTTGGAACTCTTCCATTGTTCTCGGAATTCCGCTGAAGTTTAAAAATGCTTTGGAACTCCTCCATTGTTCTCGGAATTCTGCTGAAGTTTAAAAATGCTTTGGAACTCTTCCATTGTTCTGGGAATTCGGCTGAAGTTTAAAAATGCAATGGAACTCTTCATATATTTTGGGAGTTCTGCTGAAGTTTAAAAATGCTTTTGAACTCTTCCATTGTTCTCGGAATTCCGCTGATGTTTAACAATGCTTTAGAACTCTTCCATCGTTCTCGGAATTTCCGCTGATGTTTAACAATGCTTTGGAACATTTCCATTGTTCTCGGAATTCCACTGCAGTTTAAAAATGCATTGGAACTCTTACATTGTTCTCGGAATTCCGCTGAAGTTTTACAATGCTTTGGAATTCTTCCATTTTTCTCGGAATTCTGCTGAAGTTTAAAAATGCTTTGGAACTCTTCCATTGTTCTGGGAATTCGGCTGAAGTTTAAAAATGCTTTGGAACTCTTCCATTGTTCTCGGAATTCCGCTGATGTTTAACAATGCTTTAGAGCTCTTCGATTGATCTCGGATTTCCGCTGATGTTTAACAATGCTTTGGAACTCTTCCATAATTCTCAGAATTCTGCTGAAGTTTAAAAATGCTTTGGTACTCTTCCATTGTTCTCAGAATTCCAATGAAGCTTAAAAATGCTTTGGAACTCTTCAATTTTTCTCAGAATTACGCGAAAGTTTAAAAATGCTTTGGAACTCCTCCATTGTTCTCGGAATTCTGCTAAAGTTTAAAAATGCTTTAGAACTCTTCCATTGTTCTCGGAATTCCGCTGATGTTTAACAATGCTTTAGAACTCCTCCATCTTTCTCGGAATTCCGCTGATGTTTAAAAATCTTTGCAACTCCTGGATTGGTCTCGGAATTCCGCTGAAGTTTTACAATGCTTTGGAGCTCTTCATTTTTCTCGGAATTCTGCTGAAGTTTAAAAATCCTTTGGAACTCTTCCATTGTTCTGGGAATTCGGCTGAAGTTTAAAAATGGTTTGGAGCTCTTCCTATGTTCTGGGAGTTCTGCTGAAGTTTAAAAATGCTTTGGAACTCTTCCATTGTTCTCGGAATTTCGCTGTAGTTTAAAAATGCATTGGAACTCTTCCATTGTTCTCGGAATTCCGCTGAAGTTTAGCCATGCTTTGGAACTCTTCCATTGTACTCGGAATTCTGCTGAAGTTAAAAATGCTTTGGAACTCTTCCATTGTTCTGGGAATTCGGCTGAAGTTTAAAAATGCTTTGGAACTCTTCCTATGTTCTGGTAGGTCTGCTGAAGTTTAAAAATGCTTTGGAACTCTTCCATTGTTCTCGGAATTCTGCTGATGTTTAACAATGCTTTAGAACTCTTCCATTGTTCTCGGAATTCCGCTGATGTTTAACAATGCTTTGGAACTCTTCCATTTTTCTCGGAATGCTGCTGAAGTTTAAAAATGCTTTTGAACTCTTCCATTGTTCTCGGAATTCCGCTGATGTTTAACAATGCTTTAGAACTCTTCCATCTTTCTCGGAATTCCGCTGATGTTTAACAATGCTTTAGAACTCTTCCATTGTTCTCGGAATTCCGCTGAAATTTAAAAATGCTTTGCAACTCCTCCATTGTTCTCGGAATTCCGCTGAAGTTTAGCCATGCTTTGGAACTCTTCCATTGTTCTCGGATTTCCGCTGAAGTTTAAAAATGCTTTGGAACTCCTCCATTGTACTAGGAATTCTGCTGAAGCTTAAAAATGCTTTGGAACTCTTCCATTGTTCTGGGAATTCTGCTGAAGTTTAAAAATGCTTTGGAACTCTTCCATTGTTCTCGGAATTCCGCTGATGTTTAACAATGTTTTAGAACTCTTCCATTGTTCTCCGAATTCCGCTGATGTTTAACAATGCTTTGGAACTCTTCCATTGTTCTCGGAATTCTGCTGAAGTTTAAAAATGCTTTGGAACTCTTCCTTTGTTCTCGGAATTCCGCTAATGTTTATCAAACCTATGGAACTCTTTCATTGTTCTCGGAATTCTGTTGATGTTTAATAATGCTTTTGGAACTCTTCCATTGTTCTCGGAATTCTGCAGAAGTTTAAAAGCGCTTTAGAAATCTTCCCTTGTTCTCGGAATTCTGCTGAAGTTTAACAATGCTTTGGAACTCTTCCATAATTCTCAGAATTCTGCTGAAGTTTTAACAAGCTGTGGTACTCTTCCATTGTTCTCAGAATTCCATTGAAGCTTAAAAATGCTTTGGAACTCTTCAATTTTTCTCAAAATTCCGCTAAAGTTTAAAAATGCTTTGGAACTCCTCCATTGTTCTGGGAATTCAGCTGAAGTTTAAAAATACTTTGGAACTCTTCCTATGTTCTGGGAGTTCTGCTGAAGTTTAAAAATGCTTGGGAACTCTTCCATTGTTCTCGGAATTCTGCTGATGTTTAACAATGCTTTAGAACTCTTCCATTGTTACCGGAATTCCGCTGATGTTTAACAATGCTTTTGAACTCTTCCATTGTTCTCGGAATTCCGCTGTAGTTTAAAAATGCAATGGAACTCCTCCATTGTTCTCGGAATTCCCTTGAAGTTTTACAATGCTTTGGAACTCTTCCATTTTTCTCGGAATAATGCTGAAGTTTAAAAATGCTTTGTAACTCTTCCATTGTTCTCGGAATTCCGCTGATGTTTAACAATGCTTTGGAACTCTTCCATTGTTCTCGGAATTCCGCTGTAGTTTGAAAATGCTTTGGAACTCCTCCATTGTTCTCGGAATTCTGCTGAAGTTTAAAAATGCTTTGGAACTCTTCCATTGTTCTGGGAATTCGGCTGAAGTTTAAAAATGCAATGGAACTCTTCCTATGTTTTGGGAGTTCTGCTGAAGTTTAAAAATGCTTTTGAACTCTTCCATTGTTCTCGGAATTCCGCTGATGTTTAACAATGCTTTAGAACTCTTCCATCGTTCTCGGAATTTCCGCTGATGTTTAACAATGCTTTTGAACTCTTCCATTGTTCTCGGAATTCCGCTGAAGTTTTACAATGCTTTGGAATTCTTCCATTTTTCTCGGAATTCTGCTGAAGTTTAAAAATGCTTTGGAACTCTTCCATTGTTCTGGGAATTCGGCTGAAGTTTAAAAATGCTTTGGAACTCTTCCATTGTTCTCGGAATTCCGCTGATGTTTAACAATGCTTTAGAGCTCTTCGATTGTTCTCGGAATTCCGCTGATGTTTAACAATGCTTTGGAACTCTTCCATAATTCTCAGAATTCTGCTGAAGTTTAAAAATGCTTTGGTACTCTTCCATTGTTCTCAGAATTCCAATGAAGCTTAAAAATGCTTTGGAACTCTTCAATTTTTCTCAGAATTACGCGAAAGTTTAAAAATGCTTTGGAACTCTTCAATTTTTCTCAGAATTACGCGAAAGTTTAAAAATGCTTTGGAACTCCTCCATTGTTCTCGTAATTCTGCTGAAGTTTAAAAATGCTTTGGAACTCTTCCATTGTTCTCGAAATTCTGCTGATGTTTAACAATGCTTTAGAACTCTTCCATTGTTCTCGGAATTCCGCTGATGTTTAACAATGCTTTTCAAACTCTCCCATTGTTCTTGGAATTCCGCTAATTTTTAACAATGCTTTGGAACTCTTTCATTGTTCTCGGAATTCCGCTGAAGTTTAGCCATGCTTTGGAACTCTTCCATTGTTCTCGGAATTCCGCTGAAGTTTAAAAATGCTTTGGAACTCTTCCATTGTTCTGGGAATTCGGCTGAAGTTTAAAAATGCAATGGAACTCTTCCTATGTTCTGGGAGTTCTGCTGAAGTTTAAAAATGCTTTTGAACTCTTCCATTGTTCTTGGAATTCCGCTGATGTTTAACAATGCTTTAGAACTCTTCCATTTTTCTCGGAATTCCGCTGATGTTTAACAATGCTTTAAAACTCTTCCATTGTTCTCGGAATTCCGCTGAAGTTTAAAAATGCTTCGCAACTCCTGGATTGTTCTCGGAATTCCGCTGAAGTTTTACAATGCTTTGGAGCTCTTCATTTTTCTCGGAATTCTGCTGAAGTTTAAAAATCCTTTGGAACTCTTCCATTGTTCTGGGAATTCGGCTGAAGTTTAAAAATGGTTTGGAGCTCTTCCTATGTTCTGGGAGTTCTGCTGAAGTTTAAAAATGCTTTGGAACTCTTCCATTGTTCTCGGAATTCCGCTGTAGTTTAAAAATGCATTGGAACTCTTCCATTGTTCTCGGAATTCCGCTGAAGTTTAGCCATGCTTTGGAACTCTTCCATTGTACTCGGAATTCTGCTGAAGTTAAAAATGCTTTGGAACTCTTCCATTGTTCTGGGAATTCGGCTGAAGTTTAAAAATGCTTTGGAACTCTTCCTATGTTCTGGTAGGTCTGCTGAAGTTTAAAAATGCTTTGGAACTCTTCCATTGTTCTCGGAATTCCGCTGATGTTTAACAATGCTTTAGAACTCTTCCATTGTTCTCGGAATTCCGCTGATGTTTAACAATGCTTTGGAACTCTTCCATTGTTCTCGGAATTGCGCTGTATTTTAAAAATGCACTGGAACTCTTCCATTGTTCTCGGAATTCCGCTGAAGTTTAAAAATGCTTTGGAACTCCTCCATTGTACTCGGAATTCTGCTGAAGTTTAAAAATGCTTTGGAACTCTTCCATTGTTCTGGGAATTCGGCTGAAGTTTAAAAATGCTTTTGAACTCTTCCTATGTTCTGGTAGGTCTGCTGAAGTTTAAAAATGCTTTGGAACTCTTCCATTGTTCTCAGAAATCCGCTGATGTTTAACAATGCTTTAGAACTATTCCATTGTTCTCGGAATTCCGCTGATGTTTAACAATGCTTTGGAACTCTTCCATTGTTCTCGGAATTCTGTTTATGTTTAATAATGCTTTTGCAACTCTTCCATTGTGCTCGGAATTCTGCTGAAGTTTAAAAATGCTTTGGAACTCTTCCATTGTTCTCGGAATTCCGCTAATGTTTATCAAACCTATGGAACTCTTTCATTGTTCTCGGAATTCTGTTGATGTTTAATAATGCTTTTGGAACTCTTCCATTGTTCTCGGAATTCTGCAGAAGTTTAAAAGCGCTTTAGAAATCTTCCCTTGTTCTCGGAATTCTGCTGAAGTTTAACAATGCTTTGGAACTCTTCCATAATTCTCAGAATTCTGCTGAAGTTTAAACAAGCTGTGGTACTCTTCCATTGTTCTCAGAATTCCAATGAAGCTTAAAAATGCTTTGGAACTCTTCAATTTTTCTCAAAATTCCGCTAAAGTTTAAAAATGCTTTGGAACTCCTCCATTGTTCTCGTAATTCTGCTGAAGTTTAAAAATGCTTTGGTACTCTTCCAATGTTCTGGGAATTCAGCTGAAGTTTAAAAATACTTTGGAACTCTTCCTATGTTCTGGGTGTTCTGCTGAAGTTTAAAAATGCTTGGGAACTCTTCCATTGTTCTCGGAATTCTGCTGATGTTTAACAAGGCTTTAGAACTCTTCCATTGTTACCGGAATTCCGCTGATGTTTAACAATGCTTTTGAACTCTTCCATTGTTCTCGGAATTCCGCTGTAGTTTAAAAATGCAATGGAACTCCTCCATTGTTCTCGGAATTCCCTTGAAGTTTTACAATGCTTTGGAACTCTTCCATTGTTCTCGGAATTCCGCTGATGTTTAACAATGCTTTGGAACTCTTCCATTGTTCTCGGAATTCCGCTGTAGTTTGAAAATGCTTTGGAACTCCTCCATTGTTCTCGGAATTCTGCTGAAGTTTAAAAATGCTTTGGAACTCTTCCATTGTTCTGGGAATTCGGCTGAAGTTTAAAAATGCAATGGAACTCTTCCTATGTTTTGGGAGTTCTGCTGAAGTTTAAAAATGCTTTTGAACTCTTCCATTGTTCTCGGAATTCCGCTGATGTTTAACAATGCTTTAGAACTCTTCCATCGTTCTCGGAATTTCCGCTGATGTTTAACAATGCTTTTGAACTCTTCCATTGTTCTTGGAATTCCGCTGAAGTTTTACAATGCTTTGGAATTCTTCCATTTTTCTCGGAATTCTGCTGAAGTTTAAAAATGCTTTGGAACTCTTCCATTGTTCTGGGAATTCGGCTGAAGTTTAAAAATGCTTTGGAACTCTTCCATTGTTCTCGGAATTCCGCTGATGTTTAACAATGCTTTAGAGCTCTTCGATTGTTCTCGGAATTCCGCTGATGTTTAACAATGCTTTGGAACTCTTCCATAATTCTCAGAATTCTGCTGAAGTTTAAAAATGCTTTGGTACTCTTCCATTGTTCTCAGAATTCCAATGAAGCTTAAAAATGCTTTGGAACTCTTCAATTTTTCTCAGAATTACGCGAAAGTTTAAAAATGCTTTGGAACTCTTCAATTTTTCTCAGAATTACGCGAAAGTTTAAAAATGCTTTGGAACTCCTCCATTGTTCTCGTAATTCTGCTGAAGTTTAAAAATGCTTTGGAACTCTTCCATTGTTCTCGAAATTCTGCTGATGTTTAACAATGCTTTAGAACTCTTCCATTGTTCTCGGAATTCCGCTGATGTTTAACAATGCTTTTCAAACTCTCCCATTGTTCTTGGAATTCCGCTAATTTTTAACAATGCTTTGGAACTCTTTCATTGTTCTCGGAATTCCGCTGAAGTTTAGCCATGCTTTGGAACTCTTCCATTGTTCTCGGAATTCCGCTGAAGTTTAAAAATGCTTTGCAACTCCTCCATTGTTCTCGGAATTCTGCTGAAGTTTAAAAATGCTTTGGAACTCTTCCATTGTTCTGGAAATTTGGCTGAAGTTTAAAAATGCAATGGAACTCTTCCTATGTTCTGGGAGTTCTGCTGAAGTTTAAAAATGCTTTTGAACTCTTCCATTGTTCTTGGAATTCCGCTGATGTTTAACAATGCTTTAGAACTCTTCCATCTTTCTCGGAATTCCGCTGATGTTTAACAATGCTTTAGAACTCTTCCATTGTTCTTGGAATTCCGCTGAAGTTTTACAATGCTTTGGAGCTCTTCATTTTTCTTGGAATTCTGCTGAAGTTTAAAAATCCTTTGGAACTCTTCCATTGTTCTGGGAATTCGGCTGAAGTTTAAAAATGGTTTGGAGCTCTTCCTATGTTCTGGGAGTTCTGCTGAAGTTTAAAAATGCTTTGGAACTCTTCCATTGTTCTCGGAATTCCGCTGTAGTTTAAAAATGCATTGGAACTCTTCCATTGTTCTCGGAATTCCGCTGAAGTTTAGCCATGCTTTGGAACTCTTCCATTGTACTCGGAATTCTGCTGAAGTTAAAAATGCTTTGGAACTCTTCCATTGTTCTGGGAATTCGGCTGAAGTTTAAAAATGCTTTGGAACTCTTCCTATGTTCTGGTAGGTCTGCTGAAGTTTAAAAATGCTTTGGAACTCTTCCATTGTTCTCGGAATTCCGCTGATGTTTAACAATGCTTTAGAACTCTTCCATTGTTCTCGGAATTCCGCTGATGTTTAACAATGCTTTGGAACTCTTCCATTGTTCTCGGAATTGCGCTGTATTTTAAAAATGCACTGGAACTCTTCCATTGTTCTCGGAATTCCGCTGAAGTTTTACAATGCTTTGGAACTCTTCCATTTTTCTCGGAATTCTGCTGAAGTTTAAAAATGCTTTTGAACTCTTCCATTGTTCTCGGAATTCCGCTGATGTTTAACAATGCTTTAGAACTCTTCCATCTTTCTCGGAATTCCGCTGATGTTTAACAATGCTTTAGAACTCTTCCATTGTTCTCGGAATTCCGCTGAAGTTTTACAATGCTTTGGAACTCTTCCATTTTTCTCGGAATTCTGCTGAAGTTTAAAAATGCTTTTGAACTCTTCCATTGTTCTCGGAATTCCGCTGATGTTTAACAATGCTTTAGAACTCTTCCATCTTTCTCGGAATTCCGCTGATGTTTAACAATGCTTTAGAACTCCTCCATTGTTCTCGGAATTCCGCTGAAGTTTAGCCATGCTTTGGAACTCTTCCATTGTTCTCGGAATTCCGCTGAAGTTTAAAAATGCTTTTTTAACTCCTCCATTGTACTCGGAATTCTGCTGAAGTTTAAAAATCCTTTGGAACTCTTCCATTGTTCTGGGAATTCGGCTGAAGTTTAAAAATGCTTTTGAACTCTTCCTATGTTCTGGTAGGTCTGCTGAAGTTTAAAAATGCTTTGGAACTCTTCCATTGTTCTCAGAAATCCGCTGATGTTTAACAATGCTTTAGAACTCTTCCATTGTTCTCGGAATTCCGCTGATGTTTAACAATGCTTTGGAACTCTTCCATTGTTCTCGGAATTCTGTTTATGTTTAATAATGCTTTTGGAACTCTTCCATTGTGCTCGGAATTCTGCTGAAGTTAAAAAATGCTTTGGAACTCTTCCATTGTTCTCGGAATTCCGCTAATGTTTATCAAACCTATGGAACTCTTTCATTGTTCTCGGAATTCTGTTGATGTTTAATAATGCTTTTGGAACTCTTCCATTGTTGTCGGAATTCTGCAGAAGTTTAAAAGCGCTTTAGAAATCTTCCCTTGTTCTCGGAATTCTGCTGAAGTTTAACAATGCTTTGGAACTCTTCCATAATCCTCAGAATTCTGCTGAAGTTTAAACAAGCTGTGGTACTCTTCCATTGTTCTCAGAATTCCAATGAAGCTTAAAAATGCTTTGGAACTCTTCAATTTTTCTCAAAATTCCGCTAAAGTTTAAAAATGCTTTGGAACTCCTCCATTGTTCTCGTAATTCTGCTGAAGTTTAAAAATGCTTTGGTACTCTTCCAATGTTCTGGGAATTCAGCTGAAGTTTAAAAATACTTTGGAACTCTTCCTATGTTCTGGGTGTTCTGCTGAAGTTTAAAAATGCTTGGGAACTCTACCATTGTTCTCGGAATTCTGCTGATGTTTAACAATGCTTTTGAACTCTTCCATTGTTACCGGAATTCCGCTGATGTTTAACAATGCTTTTGAACTCTTCCATTGTTCTCGGAATTCCGCTGTAGTTTAAAAATGCAATGGAACTCTTCCATTGTTCTCGGAATTCCCTTGAAGTTTTACAATGCTTTGGAACACTTCCATTTTTCTCGGAATAATGCTGAAGATTAAAAATGCTTTGTAACTCTTCCATTGTTCTCGTAATTCCGCTGATGTTTAACAATGCTTTGGAACTCTTCCATTGTTCTCGGAATTCCGCTGTAGTTTAAAAATGCTTTGGAACTCTTTCATTGTTCTCGGAATACCGCTGAAGTTTAGCCATGCTTTGGAACTCTTCCATTGTTCTCGGAATTCCGCTGAAGTTTAAAAATGCTTTGGAACTCCTCCATTGTTCTCGGAATTCTGCTGAAGCTTAAAAATGCTTTGGAACTCTTCCATTGTTCTGGGAATTCGGCTGAAGTTTAAAAATGCAATGGAACTCTTCCTATGTTTTGGGAGTTCTGCTGAAGTTTAAAAATGCTTTTGAACTCTTCCATTGTTCTCGGAATTCCGCTGATGTTTAACAATGCTTTAGAACTCTTCCATCGTTCTCGGAATTCCGCTGATGTTTAACAATGTTTTGGAACTCTTCCATTGTTCTCGGAATTCCACTGCAGTTTAAAAATGCATTGGAACTCTTACATTGTTCTCGGAATTCCGCTGAAGTTTTACAATGCTTTGGAATTCTTCCATTTTTCTCGGAATTCTGCTGAAGTTTAAAAATGCTTTGGAACTCTTACATTGTTCTGGGAATTCGGCTGAAGTTTAAAAATGCTTTGGAACTCTTCCATTGTTCTCGGAATTCCGCTGATGTTTAACAATGCTTTAGAGCTCTTCCATTGTTCTCAGAATTCCGCTGATGTTTAACAATGCTTTGGAACTCTTCCATTATTCTCAGAATTCTGCTGAAGTTTAAAAATGCTTTGGTACTCTTCCATTGTTCTCAGAATTCCAATGAAGCTTAAAAATGCTTTGGAACTCTTCAATTTTTCTCAGAATTACGCCAAAGTTTAAAAATGCTTTGGAACTCCTCCATTGTTCTGGGAATTCGGCTGAAGTTTAAAAATGCTTTGGAGCTCTTCCTATGTTCTGGGAGTTCTGCTGAAGTTTAAAAATGCTTTGGAACTCTTCCATTGTTCTCGAAATTCTGCTGATGTTTAACAATGCTTTAGAACTCTTCCATTGTTCTCGGAATTCCGCTGATGTTTAACAATGCTTTTCAAACTCTCCCATTGTTCTTGGAATTCCGCTAATTTTTAACAATGCTTTGGAACTCTTTCATTGATCTCGGAAATCCGCTGAAGTTTAGCCATGCTTTGGAACTCTTCCATTGTTCTCGGAATTCCGCTGAAGTTTAAAAATGCTTTGCAACTCCTCCATTGTTCTCGGAATTCTGCTGAAGTTTAAAAATGCTTTGGAACTCTTCCATTGTTCTGGGAATTCTGCTGAAGTTTAAAAATGCAATGGAACTCTTCCTATGTTCTGGGAGTTCTGCTGAAGTTTAAAAATTCTTTTGAACTCTTCCATTGTTCTCGGAATTCCGCTGATGTTTAACAATGCTTTAGAACTCTTCCATCTTTCTCGGAATTCCGCTGATGTTTAACAATGCTTTAGAACTCTTCCATTGTTCTCGGAATTCCGCTGAAGTTTAAAAATGCTTTGCAACTCCTCCATTGTTCTCGGAATTCCGCTGAAGTTTAGCCATGCTTTGGATCTCTTCCATTGTTCTCGGAATTCCGCTGAAGTTTAAAAATGCTTTGGAACTCCTCCATTGTACTCGGAATTCTGCTGAAGTTTAAAAATGCTTTGGAACTCTTCCATTGTTCTGGGAATTCGGCTGAAGTTTAAAAATGCTTTTGAACTCTTCCTATGTTCTGGTAGGTCTGCTGAAGTTTAAAAATGCTTTGGAACTCTTCCATTGTTCTCAGAAATCCGCTGATGTTTAACAATGCTTTAGAACTATTCCATTGTTCTCGGAATTCCGCTGATGTTTAACAATGCTTTGGAACTCTTCCATTGTTCTCGGAATTCTGTTTATGTTTAATAATGCTTTTGCAACTCTTCCATTGTGCTCGGAATTCTGCTGAAGTTTAAAAATGCTTTGGAACTCTTCCATTGTTCTCGGAATTCCGCTAATGTTTATCAAACCTATGGAACTCTTTCATTGTTCTCGGAATTCTGTTGATGTTTAATAATGCTTTTGGAACTCTTCCATTGTTCTCGGAATTCTGCAGAAGTTTAAAAGCGCTTTAGAAATCTTCCCTTGTTCTCGGAATTCTGCTGAAGTTTAACAATGCTTTGGAACTCTTCCATAATTCTCAGAATTCTGCTGAAGTTTAAACAAGCTGTGGTACTCTTCCATTGTTCTCAGAATTCCAATGAAGCTTAAAAATGCTTTGGAACTCTTCCATTGTTCTGGGAATTCGGCTGAAGTTTAAAAATGCAATGGAACTCTTCCTATGTTTTGGGAGTTCTGCTGAAGTTTAAAAATGCTTTTGAACTCTTCCATTGTTCTCGGAATTCCGCTGATGTTTAACACTGCTTTAGAACTCTTCCATCGTTCTCGGAATTTCCGCTGATGTTTAACAATGCTTTTGAACTCTTCCATTGTTCTTGGAATTCCGCTGAAGTTTTACAATGCTTTGGAATTCTTCCATTTTTCTCGGAATTCTGCTGAAGTTTAAAAATGCTTTGGAACTCTTCCATTGTTCTGGGAATTCGGCTGAAGTTTAAAAATGCTTTGGAACTCTTCCATTGTTCTCGGAATTCCGCTGATGTTTAACAATGCTTTAGAGCTCTTCGATTGTTCTCGGAATTCCGCTGATGTTTAACAATGCTTTGGAACTCTTCCATAATTCTCAGAATTCTGCTGAAGTTTAAAAATGCTTTGGTACTCTTCCATTGTTCTCAGAATTCCAATGAAGCTTAAAAATGCTTTGGAACTCTTCAATTTTTCTCAGAATTACGCGAAAGTTTAAAAATGCTTTGGAACTCTTCAATTTTTCTCAGAATTACGCGAAAGTTTAAAAATGCTTTGGAACTCCTCCATTGTTCTCGTAATTCTGCTGAAGTTTAAAAATGCTTTGGAACTCTTCCATTGTTCTCGAAATTCTGCTGATGTTTAACAATGCTTTAGAACTCTTCCATTGTTCTCGGAATTCCGCTGATGTTTAACAATGCTTTTCAAACTCTCCCATTGTTCTTGGAATTCCGCTAATTTTTAACAATGCTTTGGAACTCTTTCATTGTTCTCGGAATTCCGCTGAAGTTTAGCCATGCTTTGGAACTCTTCCATTGTTCTCGGAATTCCGCTGAAGTTTAAAAATGCTTTGCAACTCCTCCATTGTTCTCGGAATTCTGCTGAAGTTTAAAAATGCTTTGGAAGTCTTCCATTGTTCTGGGAATTTGGCTGAAGTTTAAAAATGCAATGGAACTCTTCCTATGTTCTGGGAGTTCTGCTGAAGTTTAAAAATGCTTTTGAACTCTTCCATTGTTCTTGGAATTCCGCTGATGTTTAACAATGCTTTAGAACTCTTCCATCTTTCTCGGAATTCCGCTGATGTTTAACAATGCTTTAGAACTCTTCCATTGTTCTCGGAATTCCGCTGAAGTTTTACAATGCTTTGGAGCTCTTCATTTTTCTTGGAATTCTGCTGAAGTTTAAAAATCCTTTGGAACTCTTCCATTGTTCTGGGAATTCGGCTGAAGTTTAAAAATGGTTTGGAGCTCTTCCTATGTTCTGGGAGTTCTGCTGAAGTTTAAAAATGCTTTGGAACTCTTCCATTGTTCTCGGAATTCCGCTGTAGTTTAAAAATGCATTGGAACTCTTCCATTGTTCTCGGAATTCCGCTGAAGTTTAGCCATGCTTTGGAACTCTTCCATTGTACTCGGAATTCTGCTGAAGTTAAAAATGCTTTGGAACTCTTCCATTGTTCTGGGAATTCGGCTGAAGTTTAAAAATGCTTTGGAACTCTTCCTATGTTCTGGTAGGTCTGCTGAAGTTTAAAAATGCTTTGGAACTCTTCCATTGTTCTCGGAATTCCGCTGATGTTTAACAATGCTTTAGAACTCTTCCATTGTTCTCGGAATTCCGCTGATGTTTAACAATGCTTTGGAACTCTTCCATTGTTCTCGGAATTGCGCTGTATTTTAAAAATGCACTGGAACTCTTCCATTGTTCTCGGAATTCCGCTGAAGTTTTACAATGCTTTGGAACTCTTCCATTTTTCTCGGAATTCTGCTGAAGTTTAAAAATGCTTTTGAACTCTTCCATTGTTCTCGGAATTCCGCTGATGTTTAACAATGCTTTAGAACTCTTCCATCTTTCTCGGAATTCCGCTGATGTTTAACAATGCTTTAGAACTCTTCCATTGTTCTCGGAATTCCGCTGAAGTTTTACAATGCTTTGGAACTCCTCCATTGTTCTCGTAATTCTGCTGAAGTTTAAAAATGCTTTGGTACTCTTCCAATGTTCTGGGAATTCAGCTGAAGTTTAAAAATACTTTGGAACTCTTCCTATGTTCTGGGTGTTCTGCTGAAGTTTAAAAATGCTTGGGAACTCTACCATTGTTCTCGGAATTCTGCTGATGTTTAACAATGCTTTTGAACTCTTCCATTGTTAACGGAATTCCGCTGATGTTTAACAATGCTTTTGAACTCTTCCATTGTTCTCGGAATTCCGCTGTAGTTTAAAAATGCAATGGAACTCTTCCATTGTTCTCGGAATTCCCTTGAAGTTTTACAATGCTTTGGAACACTTCCATTTTTCTCGGAATAATGCTGAAGATTAAAAATGCTTTGTAACTCTTCCATTGTTCTCGTAATTCCGCTGATGTTTAACAATGCTTTGGAACTCTTCCATTGTTCTCGGAATTCCGCTGTAGTTTAAAAATGCTTTGGAACTCTTTCATTGTTCTCGGAATACCGCTGAAGTTTAGCCATGCTTTGGAACTCTTCCATTGTTCTCGGAATTCCGCTGAAGTTTAAAAATGCTTTGGAACTCCTCCATTGTTCTCGGAATTCTGCTGAAGCTTAAAAATGCTTTGGAACTCTTCCATTGTTCTGGGAATTCGGCTGAAGTTTAGAAATGCAATGGAACTCTTCCTATGTTTTGGGAGTTCTGCTGAAGTTTAAAAATGCTTTTGAACTCTTCCATTGTTCTCGGAATTCCGCTGATGTTTAACAATGCTTTAGAACTCTTCCATCGTTCTCGGAATTCCGCTGATGTTTAACAATGTTTTGGAACTCTTCCATTGTTCTCGGAATTCCACTGCAGTTTAAAAATGCATTGGAACTCTTACATTGTTCTCGGAATTCCGCTGAAGTTTTACAATGCTTTGGAATTCTTCCATTTTTCTCGGAATTCTGCTGAAGTTTAAAAATGCTTTGGAACTCTTACATTGTTCTGGGAATTCGGCTGAAGTTTAAAAATGCTTTGGAACTCTTCCATTGTTCTCGGAATTCCGCTGATGTTTAACAATGCTTTAGAGCTCTTCCATTGTTCTCAGAATTCCGCTGATGTTTAACAATGCTTTGGAACTCTTCCATTATTCTCAGAATTCTGCTGAAGTTTAAAAATGCTTTGGTACTCTTCCATTGTTCTCAGAATTCCAATGAAGCTTAAAAATGCTTTGGAACTCTTCAATTTTTCTCAGAATTACGCCAAAGTTTAAAAATGCTTTGGAACTCCTCCATTGTTCTGGGAATTCGGCTGAAGTTTAAAAATGCTTTGGAGCTCTTCCTATGTTCTGGGAGTTCTGCTGAAGTTTAAAAATGCTTTGGAACTCTTCCATTGTTCTCGAAATTCTGCTGATGTTTAACAATGCTTTAGAACTCTTCCATTGTTCTCGGAATTCCGCTGATGTTTAACAATGCTTTTCAAACTCTCCCATTGTTCTTGGAATTCCGCTAATTTTTAACAATGCTTTGGAACTCTTTCATTGATCTCGGAAATCCGCTGAAGTTTAGCCATGCTTTGGAACTCTTCCATTGTTCTCGGAATTCCGCTGAAGTTTAAAAATGCTTTGCAACTCCTCCATTGTTCTCGGAATTCTGCTGAAGTTTAAAAATGCTTTGGAACTCTTCCATTGTTCTGGGAATTCTGCTGAAGTTTAAAAATGCAATGGAACTCTTCCTATGTTCTGGGAGTTCTGCTGAAGTTTAAAAATTCTTTTGAACTCTTCCATTGTTCTCGGAAATCCGCTGATGTTTAACAATGCTTTAGAACTCTTCCATCTTTCTCGGAATTCCGCTGATGTTTAACAATGCTTTAGAACTCTTCCATTGTTCTCGGAATTCCGCTGAAGTTTAAAAATGCTTTGCAACTCCTCCATTGTTCTCGGAATTCCACTGAAGTTTTACAATGCTTTGGAACTCTTCCATTTTTCTCGGAATTCTGCTGAAGTTTAAAAATCCTTTGGAACTCTTCCATTGTTCTGGGAATTCGACTGAAGTTTAAAAATGCTTTGGAGCTCTACCTATGTTCTGGGAGTTCTGCTGAAGTTTAAAAATGCTTTGGAACTCTTCCATTGTTCTCGGAATTCCGCTGTAGTTTAAAAATGCATAGGAACTCTTCCATTGTTCTCGGAATTCCGCTGAAGTTTAGCCATGCTTTGGAACTCTTCCATTGTACTCGGAATTCTGCTGAAGTTTAAAAATGCTTTGGAACTCTTCCATTGTTCTGGGAATTCGGCTGAAGTTTAAAAATGCTTTGGAACTCTTCCTATGTTGTGGTAGGTCTGCTGAAGTTTTAAAATGCTTTGGAACTCTTCCATTGTTCTCGGAATTCCGCTGATGTTTAACAATGCTTTAGAACTCTTCCATTGTTCTCGGAATTCCGCTGATGTTTAACAATGCTTTGGAGCTCTTCCATTGTTCTCAGAATTCCGCTAATATTTAACAATGCTTTGGAACTCTTCCATTGTTCTCGGAATTCCGCTGATGTTTAATAATGCTTTTGGAACTCTTCCATTGTTCTCGGAATTCTGTTTATGTTTAATAATGCTTTTTTAACTCTTCCATTGTGCTCGGAATTCTGCTGAAGTTTAAAAATGCTTTGGAACTCTTCCATTGTTCTCGGAATTCCGCTAATGTTTATGAAACCTATGGAACTCTTTCATTGTTCTCGGAATTCTGTTGATGTTTAATAATGCTTTTGGAACTCTTCCATTGTTCTTGGAATTCTGCAGAAGTTTAAAAGCGCTTTAGAAATCTTCCCTTGTTCTCGGAATTCTGCTGAAGTTTACCAATGCTTTGGAACTCTTCCATAATTCTCAGAATTCTGCTGAAGTTTAAAAAAGCTGTGGTTCTCTTCCATTGTTCTCAGAATTCCAATGAAGCTTAAAAATGCTTTGGAACTCTTCAATTTTTCTCAAAATTCCGCTAAAAGTTTAAAAATGCTTTGGAACTACTCCATTGTTCTCGTAATTCTGCTGAAGTTTAAAAATGCTTTGGAACTCTTCCAATGTTCTGGGAATTCAGCTGAAGTTTAAAAATACTTTGGAACTCTTCCTATTTTCTGGGAGTTCTGCTGAAGTTTAAAAATGCTTGGGAACTCTTCCATTGTTCTCGGAATTCCGCTGATGTTTAACAATGCTTTAGAGCTCTTCCATTGTTACCGGAATTCCGCTGATGTTTAACAATGCTTTGTAACTCTTCCATTGTTCTCGGAATTCCACTGATGTTTAACAATGCTTTGGAACTCTTCCATTGTTCTCGGAATTCCGCTGTAGTTTAAAAATGCTTTGGAACTCTTTCCTTGTTCTCGGAATACCGCTGAAGTTTAGCCATGCTTTGGAACTCTTCCATTGTTCTCGGAATTCCGCTGAAGTTTAAAAATGCTTTGGAACTCCTCCATTTTTCTCGCAATTCCGCTGAAGTTTAAAAATGCTTTGGAACTCCTCCATTGTTCTCGGAATTCTGCTGAAGTTTAAAAATGCTTTGGAACTCTTCCATTGTTCTGGGAATTCGGCTGAAGTTTAAAAATGCAATGGAACTCTTCCTATGTTTTGGGAGTTCTGCTGAAGTTTAAAAATGCTTTTGAACACTTACATTGTTCTCGGAATTCCGCTGATATTTAACAATGCTTTAGAACTCTTCCATCGTTCTCGGAATTCCGCTGATGTCTAACAATGCTTTGGAACTCTTCCATTGTTCTCGGAATTCCACTGCAGTTTAAAAATGCATTGGAACTCTTCCATTGTTCTCGGAATTCCGCTGAAGTTTTACAATGCTTTGGAATTCTTCCATTTTTCTCGGAATTCTGCTGAAGTTTAAAAATGCTTTGGAACTCGTCCATTGTTCTGGGAATTCGGCTGAAGTTTAAAAATGCTTTGGACTCTTCCATTGTTCTCGGAATTCCGCTGATGTTTAACAATGCTTTAGAGCTCTTCCATTGTTCTCGGAATTCCGCTGATGTTTAACAATGCTTTGGAACTCTTCCATTATTCTCAGTATTCTGCTGAAGTTTAAAAATGCTTTGGTACTCTTCCATTGTTCTCAGAATTCCAATGAAGCTTAAAAATGCTTTGGAACTTTTCAATTTTTCTCAGAATTACGCGAAAGTTTAAAAATGCTTTGGAACTCCTCCATTGTTCTCGTAATTCTGCTGAAGTTTAAAAATGCTTTGGAACTCTTCCATTGTTCTGGGAATTCGGCTGAAGTTTAAAAATGCAATGGAACTCTTCCTTTGTTCTCGAAATTCTGCTGATGTTTAACAATGCTTTAGAACTCTTCCATTGTTCTCGGAATTCCGCTGATGTTTAACAATGCTTTAGAACTCTTCCATTGTTCTCGGAATTCCGCTGATGTTTAACAATGCTTTTCAAACTCTCCCATTGTTCTTGGAATTCCGCTAATGTTTAACAATGCTTTGGAACTCTTTCATTGTTCTCGAAATTCCGCTGAAGTTTAGCCATGCTTTGGAACTCTTCCATTGTTCTCGGAATTCCGCTGAAGTTTAAAAATGCTTTGCAACTCCTCCATTGTTCTCGGAATTCTGCTGAAGTTTAAAAATGCTTTGGAACTCTTCCATTGTTCTCGAAATTCTGCTGATGATTAACAATGCTTTAGAACTCTTCCATTGTTCTCGGAATTCCGCTGATGTTTAACAATGCTTTAGAACTCTTCCATTGTTCTCGGAATTCCGCTGATGTTTAACAATGCTTTTCAAACTCTCCCATTGTTCTTGGAATTCCGCTAATGTTTAACAATGCTTTGGAACTCTTTCATTGTTCTCGGAATTCCGCTGAAGTTTAGCCATGCTTTGGAACTCTTCCATTGTTCTCGGAATTCCGCTGAAGTTTAAAAATGCTTTGCAACTCCTCCATTGTTCTCGGAATTCTGCTGATGTTTAAAAATGCTTTGGAACTCTTCCATTGTTCTGGGAATTCGGCTGAAGTGTAAAAATTCAATGGAACTCTTCCTATGTTCTGGGAGTTCTGCTGAAGTTTAAAAATGCTTTTGAACTCTTCCATTGTTCTCGGAATTCCGCTGATGTTTAACAATGCTTTAGAACTCTTGCATCTTTCTCGGAATTCCGCTGATGTTTACCAATGCTTTAGAACTCTTCCATTGTTCTCGGTATTCCGCTGAAGTTAAAAATGCTTTGCAACTCCTCCATTGTTCTCGGAATTCCGCTGAAGTTTTACAATGCTTTGGAACTCTTCCATTTTTCTCGGAATTCTGCTGAAGTTTAAAAATCCTTTGGAACTCTTCCATTGTTCTGGGAATTCGGCCAAAGTTTAAAAATGCTTTGGAGCTCTTCCTATGTTCTGGGAGTTCTGCTGAAGTTTAAAAATGCTTTGGAACTCTTCCATTGTTCTCGGAATTCCGCTGAAGTTTAAAAATGCTTTGGAACTCCTCCATTGTACTCGGAATTCTGCTGAAGTTTAAAAATGCTTTGGAACTCTTCCATTGTTCTCGAAATTCTGCTGATGTTTAACAATGCTTTAGAACTCTTCCATTGTTCTCGGAATTCCGCTGATGTTTAACAATGCTTTTCAAACTCTCCCATTGTTCTTGGAATTCTGCTAATTTTTAACAATGCTTTGGAACTCTTTCATTGTTCTCGGAAATCCGCTGAAGTTTAGCCATGCTTTGGAACTCTTCCATTGTTCTCGGAATTCCGCTGAAGTTTAAAAATGCTTTGCAACTCCTCCATTGTTCTCGGAATTCTGCTGAAGTTTAAAAATGCTTTGGAACTCTTCCATTGTTCTGGGAATTCTGCTGAAGTTTAAAAATGCAATGGAACTCTTCCTATGTTCTGGGAGTTCTGCTGAAGTTTAAAAATTCTTTTGAACTCTTCCATTGTTCTCGGAAATCCGCTGATGTTTAACAATGCTTTAGAACTCTTCCATCTTTCTCGGAATTCCGCTGATGTTTAACAATGCTTTAGAACTCTTCCATTGTTCTCGGAATTCCGCTGAAGTTTAAAAATGCTTTGCAACTCCTCCATTGTTCTCGGAATTCCACTGAAGTTTTACAATGCTTTGGAACTCTTCCATTTTTCTCAGAATTCTGCTGAAGTTTAAAAATCCTTTGGAACTCTTCCATTGTTCTGGGAATTCGACTGAAGTTTAAAAATGCTTTGGAGCTCTTCCTATGTTCTGGGAGTTCTGCTGAAGTTTAAAAATGCTTTGGAACTCTTCCATTGTTCTCGGAATTCCGCTGTAGTTTAAAAATGCATAGGAACTCTTCCATTGTTCTCGGAATTCCGCTGAAGTTTAGCCATGCTTTGGAACTCTTCCATTGTACTCGGAATTCTGCTGAAGTTTAAAAATGCTTTGGAACTCTTCCATTGTTCTAGGAATTCGGCTGAAGTTTAAAAATGCTTTGGAACTCTTCCTATGTTGTGGTAGGTCTGCTGAAGTTTTAAAATGCTTTGGAACTCTTCCATTGTTCTCGGAATTCCGCTGATGTTTAACAATGCTTTAGAACTCTTCCATTGTTCTCGGAATTCCGCTGATGTTTAACAATGCTTTGGAGCTCTTCCATTGTTCTCAGAATTCCGCTAATATTTAACAATGCTTTGGAACTCTTCCATTGTTCTCGGAATTCCGCTGATGTTTAATAATGCTTTTGGAACTCTTCCATTGTTCTCGGAATTCTGTTTATGTTTAATAATGCTTTTGGAACTCTTCCATTGTGCTCGGAATTCTGCTGAAGTTTAAAAATGCTTTGGAACTCTTCCATTGTTCTCGGAATTCCGCTAATGTTTATGAAACCTATGGAACTCTTTCATTGTTCTCGGAATTCTGTTGATGTTTAATAATGCTTTTGGAACTCTTCCATTGTTCTTGGAATTCTGCAGAAGTTTAAAAGCGCTTTAGAAATCTTCCCTTGTTCTCGGAATTCTGCTGAAGTTTAAAAATGCTTTGGAACTCTTCCATAATTCTCAGAATTCTGCTGAAGTTTAAAAAAGCTGTGGTTCTCTTCCATTGTTCTCAGAATTCCAATGAAGCTTAAAAATGCTTTGGAACTCTTCAATTTTTCTCAAAATTCCGCTAAAAGTTTAAAAATGCTTTGGAACTACTCCATTGTTCTCGTAATTCTGCTGAAGTTTAAAAATGCTTTGGAACTCTTCCAATGTTCTGGGAATTCAGCTGAAGTTTAAAAATACTTTGGAACTCTTCCTATTTTCTGGGAGTTCTGCTGAAGTTTAAAAATGCTTGGGAACTCTTCCATTGTTCTCGGAATTCCGCTGATGTTTAACAATGCTTTAGAGCTCTTCCATTGTTACCGGAATTCCGCTGATGTTTAACAATGCTTTGTAACTCTTCCATTGTTCTCGGAATTCCACTGATGTTTAACAATGCTTTGGAACTCTTCCATTGTTCTCGGAATTCCGCTGTAGTTTAAAAATGCTTTGGAACTCTTTCCTTGTTCTCGGAATACCGCTGAAGTTTAGCCATGCTTTGGAACTCTTCCATTGTTCTCGGAATTCCGCTGAAGTTTAAAAATGCTTTGGAACTCCTCCATTGTTCTCGGAATTCCGCTGAAGTTTAAAAATGCTTTGGAACTCCTCCATTGTTCTCGGAATTCTGCTGAAGTTTAAAAATGCTTTGGAACTCTTCCATTGTTCTGGGAATTCGGCTGAAGTTTAAAAATGCAATGGAACTCTTCCTATGTTTTGGGAGTTCTGCTGAAGTTTAAAAATGCTTTTGAACACTTCCATTGTTCTCGGAATTCCGCTGATATTTAACAATGCTTTAGAACTCTTCCATCGTTCTCGGAATTCCGCTGATGTCTAACAATGCTTTGGAACTCTTCCATTGTTCTCGGAATTCCACTGCAGTTTAAAAATGCATTGGAACTCTTCCATTGTTCTCGGAATTCCGCTGAAGTTTTACAATGCTTTGGAATTCTTCCATTTTTCTCGGAATTCTGCTGAAGTTTAAAAATGCTTTGGAACTCGTCCATTGTTCTGGGAATTCGGCTGAAGTTTAAAAATGCTTTGGACTCTTCCATTGTTCTCGGAATTCCGCTGATGTTTAACAATGCTTTAGAGCTCTTCCATTGTTCTCGGAATTCCGCTGATGTTTAACAATGCTTTGGAACTCTTCCATTATTCTCAGTATTCTGCTGAAGTTTAAAAATGCTTTGGTACTCTTCCATTGTTCTCAGAATTCCAATGAAGCTTAAAAATGCTTTGGAACTCTTCAATTTTTCTCAGAATTACGCGAAAGTTTAAAAATGCTTTGGAACTCCTCCATTGTTCTCGTAATTCTGCTGAAGTTTAAAAATGCTTTGGAACTCTTCCATTGTTCTGGCAATTCGGCTGAAGTTTAAAAATGCAATGGAACTCTTCCTTTGTTCTCGAAATTCTGCTGATGTTTAACAATGCTTTAGAACTCTTCCATTGTTCTCGGAATTCCGCTGATGTTTAACAATGCTTTAGAACTCTTCCATTGTTCTCGGAATTCCGCTGATGTTTAACAATGCTTTTCAAACTCTCCCATTGTTCTTGGAATTCCGCTAATGTTTAACAATGCTTTGGAACTCTTTCATTGTTCTCGAAATTCCGCTGAAGTTTAGCCATGCTTTGGAACTCTTCCATTGTTCTCGGAATTCCGCTGAAGTTTAAGAATGCTTTGCAACTCCTCCATTGTTCTCGGAATTCTGCTGAAGTTTAAAAATGCTTTGGAAATCTTCCATTGTTCTCGAAATTCTGCTGATGTTTAACAATGCTTTAGAACTCTTCCATTGTTCTCGGAATTCCGCTGATGTTTAACAATGCTTTAGAACTCTTCCATTGTTCTCGGAATTCCGCTGATGTTTAACAATGCTTTTCAAACTCTCCCATTGTTCTTGGAATTCCGCTAATGTTTAACAATGCTTTGGAACTCTTTCATTGTTCTCGGAATTCCGCTGAAGTTTAGCCATGCTTTGGAACTCTTCCATTGTTCTCGGAATTCCGCTGAAGTTTAAAAATGCTTTGCAACTCCTCCATTGTTCTCGGAATTCTGCTGAAGTTTAAAAATGCTTTGGAACTCTTCCATTGTTCTGGGAATTCGGCTGAAGTGTAAAAATTCAATGGAACTCTTCCTATGTTCTGGGAGTTCTGCTGAAGTTTAAAAATGCTTTTGAACTCTTCCATTGTTCTCGGAATTCCGCTGATGTTTAACAATGCTTTAGAACTCTTCCATCTTTCTCGGAATTCCGCTGATGTTTACCAATGCTTTAGAACTCTTCCATTGTTCTCGGAATTCCGCTGAAGTTAAAAATGCTTTGCAACTCCTCCATTGTTCTCGGAATTCCGCTGAAGTTTTACAATGCTTTGGAACTCTTCCATTTTTCTCGGAATTCTGCTGAAGTTTAAAAATCCTTTGGAACTCTTCGATTGTTCTGGGAATTCGGCCAAAGTTTAAAAATGCTTTGGAGCTCTTCCTATGTTCTGGGAGTTCTGCTGAAGTTTAAAAATGCTTTGGAACTCTTCCATTGTTCTCGGAATTCCGCTGAAGTTTAAAAATGCTTTGGAACTCCTCCATTGTACTCGGAATTCTGCTGAAGTTTAAAAATGCTTTGGAACTCTTCCATTGTTCTCGAAATTCTGCTGATGTTTGACAATGCTTTAGAACTCTTCCATTGTTCTCGGAATTCCGCTGATGTTTAACAATGCTTTTCAAACTCTCCCATTGTTCTTGGAATTCCGCTAATTTTTAACAATGCTTTGGAACTCTTTCATTGTTCTCGGAATTCCGCTGAAGTTTAAAAATGCTTTGCAACTCCTCCTTTGTTCTCGGAATTCTGCTGAAGTTTAAAAATGCTTTGGAACTCTTCCATTGTTCTGGGAATTCTGCTGAAGTTTAAAAATGCAATGGAACTCTTCCTATGTTCTGGGAGTTCTGCTGAAGTTTAAAAATTCTTTTGAACTCTTCCATTGTTCTCGGAAATCCGCTGATGTTTAACAATGCTTTAGAACTCTTCCATCTTTCTCGGAATTCCGCTGATGTTTAACAATGCTTTAGAACTCTTCCATTGTTCTCGGAATTCCGCTGAAGTTTAAAAATGCTTTGCAACTCCTCCATTGTTCTCGGAATTCCACTGAAGTTTTACAATGCTTTGGAACTCTTCCATTTTTCTCGGAATTCTGCTGAAGTTTAAAAATCCTTTGGAACTCTTCCATTGTTCTGGGAATTCGACTGAAGTTTAAAAATGCTTTGGAGCTCTACCTATGTTCTGGGAGTTCTGCTGAAGTTTAAAAATGCTTTGGAACTCTTCCATTGTTCTCGGAATTCCGCTGTAGTTTAAAAATGCTTTGGAACTCTTCCTATGTTGTGGTAGGTCTGCTGAAGTTTTAAAATGCTTTGGAACTCTTCCATTGTTCTCGGAATTCCGCTGATGTTTAACAATGCTTTAGAACTCTTCCATTGTTCTCGGAATTCCGCTGATGTTTAACAATGCTTTGGAGCTCTTCCATTGTTCTCAGAATTCCGCTAATATTTAACAATGCTTTGGAACTCTTCCATTGTTCTCGGAATTCCGCTGATGTTTAATAATGCTTTTGGAACTCTTCCATTGTTCTCGGAATTCTGTTTATGTTTAATAATGCTTTTTTAACTCTTCCATTGTGCTCGGAATTCTGCTGAAGTTTAAAAATGCTTTGGAACTCTTCCATTGTTCTCGGAATTCCGCTAATGTTTATGAAACCTATGGAACTCTTCATTGTTCTCGGAATTCTGTTGATGTTTAATAATGCTTTTGGAACTCTTCCATTGTTCTTGGAATTCTGCAGAAGTTTAAAAGCGCTTTAGAAATCTTCCCTTGTTCTCGGAATTCTGCTGAAGTTTACCAATGCTTTGGAACTCTTCCATAATTCTCAGAATTCTGCTGAAGTTTAGAAAAGCTGTGGTTCTCTTCCATTGTTCTCAGAATTCCAATGAAGCTTAAAAATGCTTTGGAACTCTTCAATTTTTCTCAAAATTCCACTAAAAGTTTAAAAATGCTTTGGAACTACTCCATTGTTCTCGTAATTCTGCTGAAGTTTAAAAATGCTTTGGAACTCTTCCAATGTTCTGGGAATTCAGCTGAAGTTTAAAAATACTTTGGAACTCTTCCTATTTTCTGGGAGTTCTGCTGAAGTTTAAAAATGCTTGGGAACTCTTCCATTGTTCTCGGAATTCCGCTGATGTTTAACAATGCTTTAGAGCTCTTCCATTGTTACCGGAATTCCGCTGATGTTTAACAATGCTTTGTAACTCTTCCATTGTTCTCGGAATTCCACTGATGTTTAACAATGCTTTGGAACTCTTCCATTGTTCTCGGAATTCCGCTGTAGTTTAAAAATGCTTTGGAACTCTTTCCTTGTTCTCGGAATACCGCTGAAGTTTAGCCATGCTTTGGAACTCTTCCATTGTTCTCGGAATTCCGCTGAAGTTTAAAAATGCTTTGGAACTCCTCCATTTTTCTCGCAATTCCGCTGAAGTTTAAAAATGCTTTGGAACTCCTCCATTGTTCTCGGAATTCTGCTGAAGTTTAAAAATGCTTTGGAACTCTTCCATTGTTCTGGGAATTCGGCTGAAGTTTAAAAATGCAATGGAACTCTTCCTATGTTTTGGGAGTTCTGCTGAAGTTTAAAAATGCTTTTGAACACTTACATTGTTCTCGGAATTCCGCTGATATTTAACAATGCTTTAGAACTCTTCCATCGTTCTCGGAATTCCGCTGATGTCTAACAATGCTTTGGAACTCTTCCATTGTTCTCGGAATTCCACTGCAGTTTAAAAATGCATTGGAACTCTTCCATTGTTCTCGGAATTCCGCTGAAGTTTTACAATGCTTTGGAATTCTTCCATTTTTCTCGGAATTCTGCTGAAGTTTAAAAATGCTTTGGAACTCGTCCATTGTTCTGGGAATTCGGCTGAAGTTTAAAAATGCTTTGGACTCTTCCATTGTTCTCGGAATTCCGCTGATGTTTAACAATGCTTTAGAGCTCTTCCATTGTTCTCGGAATTCCGCTGATGTTTAACAATGCTTTGGAACTCTTCCATTATTCTCAGTATTCTGCTGAAGTTTAAAAATGCTTTGGTACTCTTCCATTGTTCTCAGAATTCCAATGAAGCTTAAAAATGCTTTGGAACTTTTCAATTTTTCTCAGAATTACGCGAAAGTTTAAAAATGCTTTGGAACTCCTCCATTGTTCTCGTAATTCTGCTGAAGTTTAAAAATGCTTTGGAACTCTTCCATTGTTCTGGGAATTCGGCTGAAGTTTAAAAATGCAATGGAACTCTTCCTTTGTTCTCGAAATTCTGCTGATGTTTAACAATGCTTTAGAACTCTTCCATTGTTCTCGGAATTCCGCTGATGTTTAACAATGCTTTAGAACTCTTCCATTGTTCTCGGAATTCCGCTGATGTTTAACAATGCTTTTCAAACTCTCCCATTGTTCTTGGAATTCCGCTAATGTTTAACAATGCTTTGGAACTCTTTCATTGTTCTCGAAATTCCGCTGAAGTTTAGCCATGCTTTGGAACTCTTCCATTGTTCTCGGAATTCCGCTGAAGTTTAAAAATGCTTTGCAACTCCTCCATTGTTCTCGGAATTCCACTGAAGTTTTACAATGCTTTGGAACTCTTCCATTTTTCTCAGAATTCTGCTGAAGTTTAAAAATCCTTTGGAACTCTTCCATTGTTCTGGGAATTCGACTGAAGTTTAAAAATGCTTTGGAGCTCTTCCTATGTTCTGGGAGTTCTGCTGAAGTTTAAAAATGCTTTGGAACTCTTCCATTGTTCTCGGAATTCCGCTGTAGTTTAAAAATGCATAGGAACTCTTCCATTGTTCTCGGAATTCCGCTGAAGTTTAGCCATGCTTTGGAACTCTTCCATTGTACTCGGAATTCTGCTGAAGTTTAAAAATGCTTTGGAACTCTTCCATTGTTCTAGGAATTCGGCTGAAGTTTAAAAATGCTTTGGAACTCTTCCTATGTTGTGGTAGGTCTGCTGAAGTTTTAAAATGCTTTGGAACTCTTTCATTGTTCTCGGAATTCCGCTGATGTTTAACAATGCTTTAGAACTCTTCCATTGTTCTCGGAATTCCGCTGAAGTTTAAAAATGCTTTGCAACTCCTCCATTGTTCTCGGAATTCTGCTGAAGTTTAAAAATGCTTTGGAACTCTTCCATTGTTCTGGGAATTCGGCTGAAGTGTAAAAATTCAATGGAACTCTTCCTATGTTCTGGGAGTTCTGCTGAAGTTTAAAAATGCTTTTGAACTCTTCCATTGTTCTCGGAATTCCGCTGATGTTTAACAATGCTTTAGAACTCTTGCATCTTTCTCGGAATTCCGCTGATGTTTACCAATGCTTTAGAACTCTGCCATTGTTCTCGGTATTCCGCTGAAGTTAAAAATGCTTTGCAACTCCTCCATTGTTCTCGGAATTCCGCTGAAGTTTTACAATGCTTTGGAACTCTTCCATTTTTCTCGGAATTCTACTGAAGTTTAAAAATCCTTTGGAACTCTTCCATTGTTCTGGGAATTCGGCCAAAGTTTAAAAATGCTTTGGAGCTCTTCCTATGTTCTGGGAGTTCTGCTGAAGTTTAAAAATGCTTTGGAACTCTTGCATTGTTCTCGGAATTCCGCTGAAGTTTAAAAATGCTTTGGAACTCCTCCATTGTACTCGGAATTCTGCTGAAGTTTAAAAATGCTTTGGAACTCTTCCATTGTTCTCGAAATTCTGCTGATGTTTAACAATGCTTTAGAACTCTTCCATTGTTCTCGGAATTCCGCTGATGTTTAACAATGCTTTTCAAACTCTCCCATTGTTCTTGGAATTCTGCTAATTTTTAACAATGCTTTGGAACTCTTTCATTGTTCTCGGAAATCCGCTGAAGTTTAGCCATGCTTTGGAACTCTTCCATTGTTCTCGGAATTCCGCTGAAGTTTAAAAATGCTTTGCAACTCCTCCATTGTTCTCGGAATTCTGCTGAAGTTTAAAAATGCTTTGGAACTCTTCCATTGTTCTGGGAATTCTGCTGAAGTTTAAAAATGCAATGGAACTCTTCCTATGTTCTGGGAGTTCTGCTGAAGTTTAAAAATTCTTTTGAACTCTTCCATTGTTCTCGGAAATCCGCTGATGTTTAACAATGCTTTAGAACTCTTCCATCTTTCTCGGAATTCCGCTGATGTTTAACAATGCTTTAGAACTCTTCCATTGTTCTCGGAATTCCGCTGAAGTTTAAAAATGCTTTGCAACTCCTCCATTGTTCTCGGAATTCCACTGAAGTTTTACAATGCTTTGGAACTCTTCCATTTTTCTCAGAATTCTGCTGAAGTTTAAAAATCCTTTGGAACTCTTCCATTGTTCTGGGAATTCGACTGAAGTTTAAAAATGCTTTGGAGCTCTTCCTATGTTCTGGGAGTTCTGCTGAAGTTTAAAAATGCTTTGGAACTCTTCCATTGTTCTCGGAATTCCGCTGTAGTTTAAAAATGCATAGGAACTCTTCCATTGTTCTCGGAATTCCGCTGAAGTTTAGCCATGCTTTGGAACTCTTCCATTGTACTCGGAATTCTGCTGAAGTTTAAAAATGCTTTGGAACTCTTCCATTGTTCTAGGAATTCGGCTGAAGTTTAAAAATGCTTTGGAACTCTTCCTATGTTGTGGTAGGTCTGCTGAAGTTTTAAAATGCTTTGGAACTCTTCCATTGTTCTCGGAATTCCGCTGATGTTTAACAATGCTTTAGAACTCTTCCATTGTTCTCGGAATTCCGCTGATGTTTAACAATGCTTTGGAGCTCTTCCATTGTTCTCAGAATTCCGCTAATATTTAACAATGCTTTGGAACTCTTCCATTGTTCTCGGAATTCCGCTGATGTTTAATAATGCTTTTGGAACTCTTCCATTGTTCTCGGAATTCTGTTTATGTTTAATAATGCTTTTGGAACTCTTCCATTGTGCTCGGAATTCTGCTGAAGTTTAAAAATGCTTTGGAACTCTTCCATTGTTCTCGGAATTCCGCTAATGTTTATGAAACCTATGGAACTCTTTCATTGTTCTCGGAATTCTGTTGATGTTTAATAATGCTTTTGGAACTCTTCCATTGTTCTTGGAATTCTGCAGAAGTTTAAAAGCGCTTTAGAAATCTTCCCTTGTTCTCGGAATTCTGCTGAAGTTTACCAATGCTTTGGAACTCTTCCATAATTCTCAGAATTCTGCTGAAGTTTAAAAAAGCTGTGGTTCTCTTCCATTGTTCTCAGAATTCCAATGAAGCTTAAAAATGCTTTGGAACTCTTCAATTTTTCTCAAAATTCCGCTAAAAGTTTAAAAATGCTTTGGAACTACTCCATTGTTCTCGTAATTCTGCTGAAGTTTAAAAATGCTTTGGAACTCTTCCAATGTTCTGGGAATTCAGCTGAAGTTTAAAAATACTTTGGAACTCTTCCTATTTTCTGGGAGTTCTGCTGAAGTTTAAAAATGCTTGGGAACTCTTCCATTGTTCTCGGAATTCCGCTGATGATTAACAATGCTTTAGAGCTCTTCCATTGTTACCGGAATTCCGCTGATGTTTAACAATGCTTTGTAACTCTTCCATTGTTCTCGGAATTCCACTGATGTTTAACAATGCTTTGGAACTCTTCCATTGTTCTCGGAATTCCGCTATAGTTTAAAAATGCTTTGGAACTCTTTCCTTGTTCTCGGAATACCGCTGAAGTTTAGCCATGCTTTGGAACTCTTCCATTGTTCTCGGAATTCCGCTGAAGTTTAAAAATGCTTTGGAACTCCTCCATTGTTCTCGGAATTCCGCTGAAGTTTAAAAATGCTTTGGAACTCCTCCATTGTTCTCGGAATTCTGCTGAAGTTTAAAAATGCTTTGGAACTCTTCCATTGTTCTGGGAATTCGGCTGAAGTTTAAAAATGCAATGGAACTCTTCCTATGTTTTGGGAGTTCTGCTGAAGTTTAAAAATGCTTTTGAACACTTCCATTGTTCTCGGAATTCCGCTGATATTTAACAATGCTTTAGAACTCTTCCATCGTTCTCGGAATTCCGCTGATGTCTAACAATGCTTTGGAACTCTTCCATTGTTCTCGGAATTCCACTGCAGTTTAAAAATGCATTGGAACTCTTCCATTGTTCTCGGAATTCCGCTGAAGTTTTACAATGCTTTGGAATTCTTCCATTTTTCTCGGAATTCTGCTGAAGTTTAAAAATGCTTTGGAACTCGTCCATTGTTCTGGGAATTCGGCTGAAGTTTAAAAATGCTTTGGACTCTTCCATTGTTCTCGGAATTCCGCTGATGTTTAACAATGCTTTAGAGCTCTTCCATTGTTCTCGGAATTCCGCTGATGTTTAACAATGCTTTGGAACTCTTCCATTATTCTCAGTATTCTGCTGAAGTTTAAAAATGCTTTGGTACTCTTCCATTGTTCTCAGAATTCCAATGAAGCTTAAAAATGCTTTGGAACTCTTCAATTTTTCTCAGAATTACGCGAAAGTTTAAAAATGCTTTGGAACTCCTCCATTGTTCTCGTAATTCTGCTGAAGTTTAAAAATGCTTTGGAACTCTTCCATTGTTCTGGGAATTCGGCTGAAGTTTAAAAATGCAATGGAACTCTTCCTTTGTTCTCGAAATTCTGCTGATGTTTAACAATGCTTTAGAACTCTTCCATTGTTCTCGGAATTCCGCTGATGTTTAACAATGCTTTAGAACTCTTCCATTGTTCTCGGAATTCCGCTGATGTTTAACAATGCTTTTCAAACTCTCCCATTGTTCTTGGAATTCCGCTAATGTTTAACAATGCTTTGGAACTCTTTCATTGTTCTCGAAATTCCGCTGAAGTTTAGCCATGCTTTGGAACTCTTCCATTGTTCTCGGAATTCCGCTGAAGTTTAAAAATGCTTTGCAACTCCTCCATTGTTCTCGGAATTCTGCTGAAGTTTAAAAATGCTTTGGAAATCTTCCATTGTTCTCGAAATACTGCTGATGTTTAACAATGCTTTAGAACTCTTCCATTGTTCTCGGAATTCCGCTGATGTTTAACAATGCTTTAGAACTCTTCCATTGTTCTCGGAATTCCGCTGATGTTTAACAATGCTTTTCAAACTCTCCCATTGTTCTTGGAATTCCGCTAATGTTTAACAATGCTTTGGAACTCTTTCATTGTTCTCGGAATTCCGCTGAAGTTTAGCCATGCTTTGGAACTCTTCCATTGTTCTCGGAATTCCGCTGAAGTTTAAAAATGCTTTGCAACTCCTCCTTTGTTCTCGGAATTCTGCTGAAGTTTAAAAATGCTTTGGAACTCTTCCATTGTTCTGGGAATTCGGCTGAAGTGTAAAAATTCAATGGAACTCTTCCTATGTTCTGGGAGTTCTGCTGAAGTTTAAAAATGCTTTTGAACTCTTCCATTGTTCTCGGAATTCCGCTGATGTTTAACAATGCTTTAGAACTCTTCCATCTTTCTCGGAATTCCGCTGATGTTTACCAAAGCTTTAGAACTCTTCCATTGTTCTCGGAATTCCGCTGAAGTTAAAAATGCTTTGCAACTCCTCCATTGTTCTCGGAATTCCGCTGAAGTTTTACAATGCTTTGGAACTCTTCCATTTTTCTCGGAATTCTGCTGAAGTTTAAAAATCCTTTGGAACTCTTCGATTGTTCTGGGAATTCGGCCAAAGTTTAAAAATGCTTTGGAGCTCTTCCTATGTTCTGGGAGTTCTGCTGAAGTTTAAAAATGCTTTGGAACTCTTCCATTGTTCTCGGAATTCCGCTGAAGTTTAAAAATGCTTTGGAACTCCTCCATTGTACTCGGAATTCTGCTGAAGTTTAAAAATGCTTTGGAACTCTTCCATTGTTCTCGAAATTCTGCTGATGTTTAACAATGCTTTAGAACTCTTCCATTGTTCTCGGAATTCCGCTGATGTTTAACAATGCTTTTCAAACTCTCCCATTGTTCTTGGAATTCCGCTAATTTTTAACAATGCTTTGGAACTCTTTCATTGTTCTCGGAATTCCGCTGAAGTTTAAAAATGCTTTGCAACTCCTCCTTTGTTCTCGGAATTCTGCTGAAGTTTAAAAATGCTTTGGAACTCTTCCATTGTTCTGGGAATTCTGCTGAAGTTTAAAAATGCAATGGAACTCTTCCTATGTTCTGGGAGTTCTGCTGAAGTTTAAAAATTCTTTTGAACTCTTCCATTGTTCTCGGAAATCCGCTGATGTTTAACAATGCTTTAGAACTCTTCCATCTTTCTCGGAATTCCGCTGATGTTTAACAATGCTTTAGAACTCTTCCATTGTTCTCGGAATTCCGCTGAAGTTTAAAAATGCTTTGCAACTCCTCCATTGTTCTCGGAATTCCACTGAAGTTTTACAATGCTTTGGAACTCTTCCATTTTTCTCGGAATTCTGCTGAAGTTTAAAAATCCTTTGGAACTCTTCCATTGTTCTGGGAATTTGACTGAAGTTTAAAAATGCTTTGGAGCTCTTCCATTGTTCTCGGAATTCCGCTGTAGTTTAAAAATGCATAGGAACTCTTCCATTGTTCTCGGAATTCCGCTGAAGTTTAGCCATGCTTTGGAACTCTTCCATTGTACTCGGAATTCTGCTGAAGTTTAAAAATGCTTTGGAACTCTTCCATTGTTCTGGGAATTCGGATGAAGTTTAAAAATGCTTTGGAACTCTTCCTATGTTGTGGTAGGTCTGCTGAAGTTTTAAAATGCTTTGGAACTCTTCCATTGTTCTCGGAATTCCGCTGATGTTTAACAATGCTTTAGAACTCTTCCATTGTTCTCGGAATTCCGCTGATGTTTAACAATGCTTTGGAGCTCTTCCATTGTTCTCAGAATTCCGCTAATATTTAACAATGCTTTGGAACTCTTCCATTGTTCTCGGAATTCCGCTGATGTTTAATAATGCTTTTGGAACTCTTCCATTGTTCTCGGAATTCTGTTTATGTTTAATAATGCTTTTGGAACTCTTCCATTGTGCTCGGAATTCTGCTGAAGTTTAAAAATGCTTTGGAACTCTTCCATTGTTCTCGGAATTCCGCTAATGTTTATGAAACCTATGGAACTCTTTCATTGTTCTCGGAATTCTGTTGATGTTTAATAATGCTTTTGGAACTCTTCCATTGTTCTTGGAATTCTGCAGAAGTTTAAAAGCGCTTTAGAAATCTTCCCTTGTTCTCGGAATTCTGCTGAAGTTTACCAATGCTTTGGAACTCTTCCATAATTCTCAGAATTCTGCTGAAGTTTAAAAAAGCTGTGGTTCTCTTCCATTGTTCTCAGAATTCCAATGAAGCTTAAAAATGCTTTGGAACTCTTCAATTTTTCTCAAAATTCCGCTAAAAGTTTAAAAATGCTTTGGAACTACTCCATTGTTCTCGTAATTCTGCTGAAGTTTAAAAATGCTTTGGAACTCTTCCAATGTTCTGGGAATTCAGCTGAAGTTTAAAAATACTTTGGAACTCTTCCTATTTTCTGGGAGTTCTGCTGAAGTTTAAAAATGCTTGGGAACTCTTCCATTGTTCTCGGAATTCCGCTGATGTTTAACAATGCTTTAGAGCTCTTCCATTGTTACCGGAATTCCGCTGATGTTTAACAATGCTTTGTAACTCTTCCATTGTTCTCGGAATTCCACTGATGTTTAACAATGCTTTGGAACTCTTCCATTGTTCTCGGAATTCCGCTGTAGTTTAAAAATGCTTTGGAACTCTTTCCTTGTTCTCGGAATACCGCTGAAGTTTAGCCATGCTTTGGAACTCTTCCATTGTTCTCGGAATATAGCTGAAGTTTAAAAATGCTTTGGAACTCCTCCATTGTTCTCGGAATTCCGCTGAAGTTTAAAAATGCTTTGGAACTCCTCCATTGTTCTCGGAATTCTGCTGAAGTTTAAAAATGCTTTGGAACTCTTCCATTGTTCTGGGAATTCGGCTGAAGTTTAAAAATGCAATGGAACTCTTCCTATGTTTTGGGAGTTCTGCTGAAGTTTAAAAATGCTTTTGAACACTTCCATTGTTCTCGGAATTCCGCTGATATTTAACAATGCTTTAGAACTCTTCCATCGTTCTCGGAATTCCGCTGATGTCTAACAATGCTTTGGAACTCTTCCATTGTTCTCGGAATTCCACTGCAGTTTAAAAATGCATTGGAACTCTTCCATTGTTCTCGGAATTCCGCTGAAGTTTTACAATGCTTTGGAATTCTTCCATTTTTCTCGGAATTCTGCTGAAGTTTAAAAATGCTTTGGAACTCGTCCATTGTTCTGGGAATTCGGCTGAAGTTTAAAAATGCTTTGGACTCTTCCATTGTTCTCGGAATTCCGCTGATGTTTAACAATGCTTTAGAGCTCTTCCATTGTTCTCGGAATTCCGCTGATGTTTAACAATGCTTTGGAACTCTTCCATTATTCTCAGTATTCTGCTGAAGTTTAAAAATGCTTTGGTACTCTTCCATTTTTCTCAGAATTCCAATGAAGCTTAAAAATGCTTTGGAACTCTTCAATTTTTCTCAGAAGTACGCGAAAGTTTAAAAATGCTTTGGAACTCCTCCATTGTTCTCGTAATTCTGCTGAAGTTTAAAAATGCTTTGGAACTCTTCCATTGTTCTGGGAATTCGGCTGAAGTTTAAAAATGCAATGGAACTCTTCCTTTGTTCTCGAAATTCTGCTGATGTTTAACAATGCTTTAGAACTCTTCCATTGTTCTCGGAATTCCGCTGATGTTTAACAATGCTTTAGAACTCTTCCATTGTTCTCGGAATTCCGCTGATGTTTAACAATGCTTTTCAAACTCTCCCATTGTTCTTGGAATTCCGCTAATGTTTAACAATGCTTTGGAACTCTTTCATTGTTCTCGGAATTCCGCTGAAGTTTAGCCATGCTTTGGAACTCTTCCATTGTTCTCGGAATTCCGCTGAAGTTTAAAAATGCTTTGCAACTCCTCCATTGTTCTCGGAATTCTGCTGAAGTTTAAAAATGCTTTGGAACTCTTCCATTGTTCTGGGAATTCGGCTGAAGTGTAAAAATTCAATGGAACTCTTCCTATGTTCTGGGAGTTCTGCTGAAGTTTAAAAATGCTTTTGAACTCTTCCATTGTTCTCGGAATTCCGCTGATGTTTAACAATGCTTTAGAACTCTTCCATCTTTCTCGGAATTCCGCTGATGTTTACCAATGCTTTAGAACTCTTCCATTGTTCTCGGAATTCCGCTGAAGTTAAAAATGCTTTGCAACTCCTCCATTGTTCTCGGAATTCCGCTGAAGTTTTACAATGCTTTGGAACTCTTCCATTTTTCTCGGAATTCTGCTGAAGTTTAAAAATCCTTTGGAACTCTTCCATTGTTCTGGGAATTCGGCCAAAGTTTAAAAATGCTTTGGAGCTCTTCCTATGTTCTGGGAGTTCTGCTGAAGTTTAAAAATGCTTTGGAACTCTTCCATTGTTCTCGGAATTCCGCTGAAGTTTAAAAATGCTTTGGAACTCCTCCATTGTACTCGGAATTCTGCTGAAGTTTAAAAATGCTTTGGAACTCTTCCATTGTTCTGGGAATTCGGCTGAAGTTTAAAAATGCTTTGGAACTCTTCCTATGTTCTGGTAGGTCTGCTGAAGTTTAAAAATGCTTTGGAACTCTTCCATTGTTCTCGGAATTCCGCTGATGTTTAACAATGCTTTAGAACTCTTCCATTGTTCTCGGAATTCCGCTGATGTTTAACGATGCTTTGGAACTCTTCCATTGTTCTGGAAATTCTGCTGAAGTTTAAAAACCTTTGGAAATTTTCCCTTGTTCTTGGAATTCCGCTAATATTTAACAATGCTTTGGAACTCTTCCATTGTTTTCGGAATTCCGCTGATGTTTAATAATGCTTTTGGAACTCTTCCATTGTTCTCGGAATTCCGCTAATGTTTAACAATGCTTTGGAACTCCTCCATTGTTCTCGGAATGCCGCTGAAGTTTAACAATGCTTTTGGAACTCTTTCATTGTTCTCGGAATTCCGCTGAAGTGTAGCCATGCTTTGGAACTCTTCCATTGTTCTCGGAATTCCGCTGATGTTTAACAATGCTTTGGAACTCTTCCATTGTTCTCGGAATTCTGTTTATGTTTAATAATGCTTTTGGAACTCTTCCATTGTGCTCGGAATTCTGCTGAAGTTCAAAAATGCTTTGGAACTCTTCCATTGTTCTCGGAATTCCGCTAATGTTTATCAAACCTATGGAACTCTTTCATTGTTCTCGGAATTCTGTTGATGTTTAATAATGCTTTTGGAACTCTTCCATTGTTCTCGGAATTCTGCAGAAGTTTAAAAGCGCTTTAGAAATCTTCCCTTGTTCTCGGAATTCTGCTGAAGTTTAACAATGCTTTGGAACTCTTCCATAATCCTCAGAATTCTGCTGAAGTTTAAACAAGCTGTGGTACTCTTCCATTGTTCTCAGAATTCCAATGAAGCTTAAAAATGCTTTGGAACTCTTCAATTTTTCTCAAAATTCCGCTAAAGTTTAAAAATGCTTTGGAACTCCTCCATTGTTCTCGTAATTCTGCTGAAGTTTAAAAATGCTTTGGTACTCTTCCAATGTTCTGGGAATTCAGCTGAAGTTTAAAAATACTTTGGAACTCTTCCTATGTTCTGGGTGTTCTGCTGAAGTTTAAAAATGCTTGGGAACTCTACCATTGTTCTCGGAATTCTGCTGATGTTTAACAATGCTTTTGAACTCTTCCATTGTTACCGGAATTCCGCTGATGTTTAACAATGCTTTGGAACTCTTCCATTGTTCTCGGAATTCCGCTGTAGTTTAAAAATGCAATGGAACTCTTCCATTGTTCTCGGAATTCCCTTGAAGTTTTACAATGCTTTGGAACTCTTCCATTTTTCTCGGAATAATGCTGAAGATTAAAAATGCTTTGTAACTCTTCCATTGTTCTCGGAATACCGCTGAAGCTTAGCCATGCTTTGGAACTCTTCCATTGTTCTCGGAATTCCGCCGAAGTTTAGCCATGCTTTGGAACTCTTCCATTGTTCTCGGAATTCCGCTGAAGTTTAAAAATGCTTTGGAACTCCTCCATTGTTCTCGGAATTCTGCTGAAGCTTAAAAATGCTTTAGAACTCTTCCATTGTTCTCGGAATTCCGCTGATGTTTAACAATGCTTTAGAACTCTTCCATCGTTCTCGGAATTCCGCTGATGTTTAACAATGTTTTGGAACTCTTCCATTGTTCTCGGAATTCCACTGCAGTTTAAAAATGCATTGGAACTCTTACATTGTTCTCGGAATTCCGCTGAAGTTTTACAATGCTTTGGAACTCTTCAATTTTTCTCAGAATTACGCGAAAGTTTAAAAATGCTTTGGAACTCCTCCATTGTTCTCGTAATTCTGCTGATGTTTAACAATGCTTTAGAACTCTTCCATTGTTCTCGGAATTCCGCTGATGTTTAACAATGCTTTTCAAACTCTCCCATTGTTCTTGGAATTCCGCTAATTTTTAACAATGCTTTGGAACTCTTTCATTGTTCTCGGAATTCCGCTGAAGTTTAGCCATGCTTTGGAACTCTTCCATTGTTCTCGGAATTCCGCTGAAGTTTAAAAATGCTTTGCAACTCCTCCATTGTTCTCGGAATTCTGCTGAAGTTTAAAAATGCTTTGGAACTCTTCCATTGTTCTGGGAATTCTGCTGAAGTTTAAAAATGCAATGGAACTCTTCCTATGTTCTGGGAGTTCTGCTGAAGTTTAAAAATTCTTTTGAACTCTTCCATTGTTCTCGGAAATCCGCTGATGTTTAACAATGCTTTAGAACTCTTCCATCTTTCTCGGAATTCCGCTGATGTTTAACAATGCTTTAGAACTCTTCCATTGTTCTCGGAATTCCGCTGAAGTTTAAAAATGCTTTGCAACTCCTCCATTGTTCTCGGAATTCCACTGAAGTTTTACAAGGCTTTGGAACTCTTCCATTTTTCTCGGAATTCTGCTGAAGTTTAAAAATCCTTTGGAACTCTTCCATTGTTCTGGGAATTCGACTGAAGTTTAAAAATGCTTTGGAGCTCTTCCTATGTTCTGGGAGTTCTGCTGAAGTTTAAAAATGCTTTGGAACTCTTCCATTGTTCTCGGAATTCGGCTGTAGTTTAAAAATGCATTGGAACTCTTCCATTGTTCTCGGAATTCCGCTGAAGTTTAGCCATGCTTTGGAACTCTTCCATTGTACTCGAAATTCTGCTGAAGTTTAAAAATGCTTTGGAACTCTTCCATTGTTCTGGGAATTCGGCTGAAGTTTAAAAATGCTTTGGAACTCTTCCTATGTTGTGGTAGGTCTGCTGAAGTTTAAAAATGCTTTGGAACTCTTCCATTGTTCTCGGAATTCCGCTGATGTTTAACAATGCTTTAGAACTCTTCCATTGTTCTCGGAATTCCGCTGATGTTTAACAATGCTTTGGAGCTCTTCCATTGTTCTCAGAATTCCGCTAATATTTTACAATGCTTTGGAACTCTTCCATTGTTCTCGGAATTCCGCTGATATTTAATAATGCTTTTGGAACTCTTCCATTGTTCTCGGAATTCTGTTTATGTTTAATAATGCTTTTGGAACTCTTCCATTGTGCTCGGAATTCTGCTGAAGTTTAAAAATGCTTTGGAACTCTTCCATTGTTCTCGGAATTCCGCTAATGTTTATGAAACCTATGGAACTCTTTCATTGTTCTCGGAATTCTGTTGATGTTTAATAATGCTTTTGGAACTCTTCCATTGTTCTCGGAATTCTGCAGAAGTTTAAAAGCGCTTTAGAAATCTTCCCTTGTTCTCGGAATTCTGCTGAAGTTTACCAATGCTTTGGAACTCTTCCATAATTCTCAGAATTCTGCTGAAGTTTAAAAAAGCTGTGGTTCTCTTCCATTGTTCTCAGAATTCCAATGAAGCTTAAAAATGCTTTGGAACTCTTCAATTTTTTCTCAAAATTCCGCTAAAAGTTTAAAAATGCTTTGGAACTCCTCCATTGTTCTCGTAATTCTGCTGAAGTTTAAAAATGCTTTGGAACTCTTCCAATGTTCTGGGAATTCAGCTGAAGTTTAAAAATACTTTGGAACTCTTCCTATTTTCTGGGAGTTCTGCTGAAGTTTAAAAATGCTTGGGAACTCTTCCATTGTTCTCGGAATTCCGCTGATGTTTAACAATGCTTTAGAGCTCTTCCATTGTTACCCGAATTCCGCTGATGTTTAACAATGCTTTGTAACTCTTCCATTGTTCTCGGAATTCCACTGATGTTTAACAATGCTTTGGAACTCTTCCATTGTTCTCGGAATTCCGCTGTAGTTTAAAAATGCTTTGGAACTCTTTCCTTGTTCTCGGAATACCGCTGAAGTTTAGCCATGCTTTGGAACTCTTCCATTATTCTCGGAATTCCGCTGAAGTTTAAAAATGCTTTGGAACTCCTCCATTGTTCTCGGAATTCTGCTGAAGTTTAAAAATGCTTTGGAACTCTTCCATTGTTCTGGGAATTCGGCTGAAGTTTAAAAATGCAATGGAACTCTTCCTATGTTTTGGGAGTTCTGCTGAAGTTTAAAAATGCTTTTGAACTCTTCCATTGTTCTCGGAATTCCGCTGATATTTAACAATGCTTTAGAACTCTTCCATCGTTCTCGGAATTCCGTTGATGTGTAACAATGCTTTGGAACTCTTCCATTGTTCTCGGAATTCCACTGCAGTTTAAAATGCATTGGAACTCTTCCATTGTTCTCGGAATTCCGCTGAAGTTTTACAATGCTTTGGAATTCTTCCATTTTTCTCGGAATTCTGCTGAAGTTTAAAAATGCTTTGGAACTCTTCCATTGTTCTGGGAATTCGGCTGAAGTTTAAAAATGCTTTGGACTCTTCCATTGTTCTCGGAATTCCGCTGATGTTTAACAATGCTTTAGAGTTCTTCCATTGTTCTCGGAATTCCGCTGATGTTTAACAATGCTTTGGAACTCTTCCATTATTCTCAGTATTCTGCTGAAGTTTAAAAATGCTTTGGTACTCTTCCATTGTTCTCAGAATTCCAATGAAGCTTAAAAATGCTTTGGAACTCTTCAATTTTTCTCAGAATTACGCGAAAGTTTAAAAATGCTTTGGAACTCCTCCATTGTTCTCGTAATTCTGCTGAAGTTTAAAAATGCTTTGGAACTCTTCCATTGTTCTGGGAATTCGGCTGAAGTTTAAAAATGCAATGGAACTCTTCCTTTGTTCTCGAAATTCTGCTGATGTTTAACAATGCTTTAGAACTCTTCCATTGTTCTCGGAATTCCGCTGATGTTTAACAATGCTTTAGAACTCTTCCATTGTTCTCGGAATTCCGCTGATGTTTAACAATGCTTTTCAAATTCTCCCATTGTTCTTGGAATTCCGCTAATGTTTAACAATGCTTTGGAACTCTTTCATTGTTCTCGAAATTCCGCTGAAGTTTAGCCATGCTTTGGAACTCTTCCATTGTTCTCGGAATTCCGCTGAAGTTTAAAAATGCTTTGCAACTCCTCCATTGTTCTCGGAATTCTGCTGAAGTTTAAAAATGCTTTGGAACTCTTCCATTGTTCTCGAAATTCTGCTGATGTTTAACAATGCTTTAGAACTCTTCCATTGTTCTCGGAATTCCGCTGATGTTTAACAATGCTATAGAACTCTTCCATTGTTCTCGGAATTCCGCTGATGTTTAACAATGCTTTTCAAACTCTCCCATTGTTCTTGGAATTCCGCTAATGTTTAACAATGCTTTGGAACTCTTTCATTGTTCTCGGAATTCCGCTGAAGTTTAGCCATGCTTTGGAACTCTTCCATTGTTCTCGGAATTCCGCTGAAGTTTAAAAATGCTTTGCAACTCCTCCATTGTTCTCGGAATTCTGCTGAAGTTTAAAAATGCTTTGGAACTCTTCCATTGTTCTGGGAATTCGGCTGAAGTGTAAAAATTCAATGGAACTCTTCCTATGTTCTGGGAGTTCTGCTGAAGTTTAAAAATGCTTTTGAACTCTTCCATTGTTCTCGGAATTCCGCTGATGTTTAACAATGCTTTAGAACTCTTCCATCTTTCTCGGAATTCCGCTGATGTTTACCAATGCTTTAGAACTCTTCCATTGTTCTCGGAATTCCGCTGAAGTTTAAAAATGCTTTGCAACTCCTCCATTGTTCTCGGAATTCCGCTGAAGTTTTACAATGCTTTGGAACTCTTCCATTTTTCTCGGAATTCTGCTGAAGTTTAAAAATCCTTTGGAACTCTTCCATTGTTCTGGGAATTCGGCCGAAGTTTAAAAATGCTTTGGAGCTCTTCCTATGTTCTGGGAGTTCTGCTGAAGTTTAAAAATGCTTTGGAACTCTTCCATTGTTCTCGGAATTCCGCTGAAGTTTAAAAATGCTTTGGAACTCCTCCATTGTACTCGGAATTCTGCTGAAGTTTAAAAATGCTTTGGAACTCTTCCATTGTTCTGGGAATTCGGCTGAAGTTTAAAAATGCTTTGGAACTCTTCCTATGTTCTGGTAGGTCTGCTGAAGTTTAAAAATGCTTTGGAACTCTTCCATTGTTCTCAGAATTCCGCTGATGTTTAACAATGCTTTGGAACTCTTCCATTGTTCTGGAAATTCTGCTGAAGTTTAAAAACCTTTGGAAATTTTCCCTTGTTCTCGGAATTCCGCTAATATTTAACAATGCTTTGGAACTCTTCCATTGTTTTCGGAATTCCGCTGATGTTTAATAATGCTTTTGGAACTCTTCCATTGTTCTCGGAATTCCGCTGATGTTTAACAATGCTTTGGAACTCCTCCATTGTTCTCGGAATGCCGCTGAAGTTTAACAATGCTTTTGGAACTCTTTCATTGTTCTCGGAATTCCGCTGAAGTGTAGCCATGCTTTGGAACTCTTCCATTGTTCTCGGAATTCCGCTGATGTTTAACAATGCTTTAGAGCTCTTCCATTGTTCTCGGAATTCCGCTGATGTTTAACAATGCTTTGGAACTCTTCCATTATTCTCAGTATTCTGCTGAAGTTTAAAAATGCTTTGGTACTCTTCCATTGTTCTCAGAATTCCAATGAAGCTTAAAAATGCTTTGGAACTCTTCAATTTTTCTCAGAATTACGCGAAAGTTTAAAAATGCTTTGGAACTCCTCCATTGTTCTCGTAATTCTGCTGAAGTTTAAAAATGCTTTGGAACTCTTCCATTTTTCTGGGAATTCGGCTGAAGTTTAAAAATGCAATGGAACTCTTCCTATGTTTTGGGAGTTCTGCTGAAGTTTAAAAATGCTTTTGAACTCTTCCATTGTTCTCGGAATTCTGCTGATGTTTAACAATGCTTTAGATCTCTTCCATCGTTCTCGGAATTCCGCTGATGTTTAACAATGCTTTGGAACTCTTACATTGTTCTCGGAATTCCACTGCAGTTTAAAAATGCATTGGAACTCTTACATTGTTCTCGGAATTCCGCTGAAGTTTTACAATGCTTTGGTATTCTTCCATTTTTCTCGGAATTCTGCTGAAGTTTAAAAATGCTTTGGAACTCTTCCATTGTTCTGGGAATTCGGCTGAAGTTTAAAAATGCTTTGGAACTCTTCCATTGTTCTCGGAATTCCGCTGATGTTTAACAATGCTTTAGAGCTCTTCCATTGTTCTCCGAATTCCGCTGATGTTTAACAATGCTTTGGAACTCTTCCATTATTCTCAGAATTCTGCTGAAGTTTAAAAATGCTTTGGTACTCTTCCATTGTTCTCAGAATTCCAATGAAGCTTAAAAATGCTTTGTAACTCTTCAATTTTTTTCAGAATTACGCGAAAGTTTAAAAATGCTTTGGAACTCCTCCATTGTTCTCGTAATTCTGCTGAAGTTTAAAAATGCTTTGGAACTCTTCCATTGTTCTGGGAATTCGGCTGAAGTTTAAAAATGCTTTGGAGCTCTTCCTATGTTCTGGGAGTTCTGCTGAAGTTTAAAAATGCTTTGGAACTCTTCCATTGTTCTCGAAATTCTGCTGATGTTTAACAATGCTTTAGAACTCTTCCATTGTTCTCGGAATTCCGCTGATGTTTAACAATGCTTTAGAACTCTTCCATTGTTCTCGGAATTCCGCTGATGTTTAACAATGCTTTGGAACTCTTCCATTATTCTCAGAATTCTGCTGAAGTTTAAAAATGCTTTAGAACTCTTCCATTGTTCTCAGAATTCCAATGAAGCTTAAAAATGCTTTGGAACTCTTCAATTTTTCTCAGAATTACGCGAAAGTTTAAAAATGCTTTGGAACTCCTCCATTGTTCTCGTAATTCTGCTGAAGTTTAAAAATGCTTTGGAACTCTTCCATTGTTCTGGGAATTCGGCTGAAGTTTAAAAATGCTTTGGAGCTCTTCCTATGTTCTGGGAGTTCTGCTGAAGTTTAAAAATGCTTTGGAACTCTTCCATTGTTCTCGGAATTCCGCTGAAGTTTAAAAATGCTTTGCAACTCCTCCATTGTTCTCGGAATTCCGCTGAAGTTTTACAATGCTTTGGAACTCTTCCATTTTTCTCGGAATTCTGCTGAAGTTTAAAAATCCTTTGGAACTCTTCCATTGTTCTGGGAATTCGGCCGAAGTTTAAAAATGCTTTGGAGCTCTTCCTATGTTCTGGGAGTTCTGCTGAAGTTTAAAAATGCTTTGGAACTCTTCCATTGTTCTCGGAATTCCGCTGAAGTTTAAAAATGCTTTGGAACTCCTCCATTGTACTCGGAATTCTGCTGAAGTTTAAAAATGCTTTGGAACTCTTCCATTGTTCTGGGAATTCGGCTGAAGTTTAAAAATGCTTTGGAACTCTTCCTATGTTCTGGTAGGTCTGCTGAAGTTTAAAAATGCTTTGGAACTCTTCCATTGTTCTCAGAATTCCGCTGATGTTTAACAATGCTTTAGAACTCTTCCATTGTTCTCGGAATTCCGCTGATGTTTAACAATGCTTTGGAACTCTTCCATTGTTCTGGAAATTCTGCTGAAGTTTAAAAACCTTTGGAAATTTTCCATTGTTCTCGGAATTCCGCTAATATTTAACAATGCTTTGGAACTCTTCCATTGTTTTCGGAATTCCGCTGATGTTTAATAATGCTTTTGGAACTCTTCCATTGTTCTCGGAATTCCGCTGATGTTTAACAATGCTTTGGAACTCCTCCATTGTTCTCGGAATGCCGCTGAAGTTTAACAATGCTTTTGGAACTCTTTCATTGTTCTCGGAATTCCGCTGAAGTGTAGCCATGCTTTGGAACTCTTCCATTGTTCTCGGAATTCCGCTGATGTTTAACAATGCTTTAGAGCTCTTCCATTGTTCTCGGAATTCCGCTGATGTTTAACAATGCTTTGGAACTCTTCCATTATTCTCAGTATTCTGCTGAAGTTTAAAAATGCTTTGGTACTCTTCCATTGTTCTCAGAATTCCAATGAAGCTTAAAAATGCTTTGGAACTCTTCAATTTTTCTCAGAATTACGCGAAAGTTTAAAAATGCTTTGGAACTCCTCCATTGTTCTCGTAATTCTGCTGAAGTTTAAAAATGCTTTGGAACTCTTCCATTTTTCTGGGAATTCGGCTGAAGTTTAAAAATGCAATGGAACTCTTCCTATGTTTTGGGAGTTCTGCTGAAGTTTAAAAATGCTTTTGAACTCTTCCATTGTTCTCGGAATTCTGCTGATGTTTAACAATGCTTTAGATCTCTTCCATCGTTCTCGGAATTCCGCTGATGTTTAACAATGCTTTGGAACTCTTACATTGTTCTCGGAATTCCACTGCAGTTTAAAAATGCATTGGAACTCTTACATTGTTCTCGGAATTCCGCTGAAGTTTTACAATGCTTTGGTATTCTTCCATTTTTCTCGGAATTCTGCTGAAGTTTAAAAATGCTTTGGAACTCTTCCATTGTTCTGGGAATTCGGCTGAAGTTTAAAAATGCTTTGGAACTCTTCCATTGTTCTCGGAATTCCGCTGATGTTTAACAATGCTTTAGAGCTCTTCCATTGTTCTCCGAATTCCGCTGATGTTTAACAATGCTTTGGAACTCTTCCATTATTCTCAGAATTCTGCTGAAGTTTAAAAATGCTTTGGTACTCTTCCATTGTTCTCAGAATTCCAATGAAGCTTAAAAATGCTTTGTAACTCTTCAATTTTTTTCAGAATTACGCGAAAGTTTAAAAATGCTTTGGAACTCCTCCATTGTTCTCGTAATTCTGCTGAAGTTTAAAAATGCTTTGGAACTCTTCCATTGTTCTGGGAATTCGGCTGAAGTTTAAAAATGCTTTGGAGCTCTTCCTATGTTCTGGGAGTTCTGCTGAAGTTTAAAAATGCTTTGGAACTCTTCCATTGTTCTCGAAATTCTGCTGATGTTTAACAATGCTTTAGAACTCTTCCATTGTTCTCGGAATTCCGCTGATGTTTAACAATGCTTTAGAACTCTTCCATTGTTCTCGGAATTCCGCTGATGTTTAACAATGCTTTGGAACTCTTCCATTATTCTCAGAATTCTGCTGAAGTTTAAAAATGCTTTAGAACTCTTCCATTGTTCTCAGAATTCCAATGAAGCTTAAAAATGCTTTGGAACTCTTCAATTTTTCTCAGAATTACGCGAAAGTTTAAAAATGCTTTGGAACTCCTCCATTGTTCTCGTAATTCTGCTGAAGTTTAAAAATGCTTTGGAACTCTTCCATTGTTCTGGGAATTCGGCTGAAGTTTAAAAATGCTTTGGAGCTCTTCCTATGTTCTGGGAGTTCTGCTGAAGTTTAAAAATGCTTTGGAACTCTTCCATTGTTCTCGGAATTCCGCTGAAGTTTAAAAATGCTTTGCAACTCCTCCATTGTTCTCGGAATTCCGCTGAAGTTTTACAATGCTTTGGAACTCTTCCATTTTTCTCGGAATTCTGCTGAAGTTTAAAAATCCTTTGGAACTCTTCCATTGTTCTGGGAATTCGGCCGAAGTTTAAAAATGCTTTGGAGCTCTTCCTATGTTCTGGGAGTTCTGCTGAAGTTTAAAAATGCTTTGGAACTCTTCCATTGTTCTCGGAATTCCGCTGAAGTTTAAAAATGCTTTGGAACTCCTCCATTGTACTCGGAATTCTGCTGAAGTTTAAAAATGCTTTGGAACTCTTCCATTGTTCTGGGAATTCGGCTGAAGTTTAAAAATGCTTTGGAACTCTTCCTATGTTCTGGTAGGTCTGCTGAAGTTTAAAAATGCTTTGGAACTCTTCCATTGTTCTCAGAATTCCGCTGATGTTTAACAATGCTTTAGAACTCTTCCATTGTTCTCGGAATTCCGCTGATGTTTAACAATGCTTTGGAACTCTTCCATTGTTCTGGAAATTCTGCTGAAGTTTAAAAACCTTTGGAAATTTTCCATTGTTCTCGGAATTCCGCTAATATTTAACAATGCTTTGGAACTCTTCCATTGTTTTCGGAATTCCGCTGATGTTTAATAATGCTTTTGGAACTCTTCCATTGTTCTCGGAATTCCGCTGATGTTTAACAATGCTTTGGAACTCCTCCATTGTTCTCGGAATGCCGCTGAAGTTTAACAATGCTTTTGGAACTCTTTCATTGTTCTCGGAATTCCGCTGAAGTGTAGCCATGCTTTGGAACTCTTCCATTGTTCTCGGAATTCCGCTGATGTTTAACAATGCTTTAGAGCTCTTCCATTGTTCTCGGAATTCCGCTGATGTTTAACAATGCTTTGGAACTCTTCCATTATTCTCAGTATTCTGCTGAAGTTTAAAAATGCTTTGGTACTCTTCCATTGTTCTCAGAATTCCAATGAAGCTTAAAAATGCTTTGGAACTCTTCAATTTTTCTCAGAATTACGCGAAAGTTTAAAAATGCTTTGGAACTCCTCCATTGTTCTCGTAATTCTGCTGAAGTTTAAAAATGCTTTGGAACTCTTCCATTGTTCTGGGAATTCGGCTGAAGTTTAAAAATGCAATGGAACTCTTCCTATGTTTTGGGAGTTCTGCTGAAGTTTAAAAATGCTTTTGAACTCTTCCATTGTTCTCGGAATTCTGCTGATGTTTAACAATGCTTTAGATCTCTTCCATCGTTCTCGGAATTCCGCTGATGTTTAACAATGCTTTGGAACTCTTACATTGTTCTCGGAATTCCACTGCAGTTTAAAAATGCATTGGAACTCTTACATTGTTCTCGGATTTCCGCTGAAGTTTTACAATGCTTTGGTATTCTTCCATTTTTCTCGGAATTCTGCTGAAGTTTAAAAATGCTTTGGAACTCTTCCATTGTTCTGGGAATTCGGCTGAAGTTTAAAAATGCTTTGGAACTCTTCCATTGTTCTCGGAATTCCGCTGATGTTTTACAATGCTTTAGAGCTCTTCCATTGTTCTCCGAATTCCGCTGATGTTTAACAATGCTTTGGAACTCTTCCATTATTCTCAGAATTCTGCTGAAGTTTAAAAATGCTTTGGTACTCTTCCATTGTTCTCAGAATTCCAATGAAGCTTAAAAATGCTTTGTAACTCTTCAATTTTTTTCAGAATTACGCGAAAGTTTAAAAATGCTTTGGAACTCCTCCATTGTTCTCGTAATTCTGCTGAAGTTTAAAAATGCTTTGGAACTCTTCCATTGTTCTGGGAATTCGGCTGAAGTTTAAAAATGCTTTGGAGCTCTTCCTATGTTCTGGGAGTTCTGCTGAAGTTTAAAAATGCTTTGGAACTCTTCCATTGTTCTCGAAATTCTGCTGATGTTTAACAATGCTTTAGAACTCTTCCATTGTTCTCGGAATTCCGCTGATGTTTAACAATGCTTTAGAACTCTTGCATTGTTCTCGGAATTCCGCTGATGTTTAACAATGCTTTGGAACTCTTCCATTATTCTCAGAATTCTGCTGAAGTTTAAAAATGCTTTAGAACTCTTCCATTGTTCTCAGAATTCCAATGAAGCTTAAAAATGCTTTGGAACTCTTCAATTTTTCTCAGAATTACGCGAAAGTTTAAAAATGCTTTGGAACTCCTCCATTGTTCTCGTAATTCTGCTGAAGTTTAAAAATGCTTTGGAACTCTTCCATTGTTCTGGGAATTCGGCTGAAGTTTAAAAATGCTTTGGAGCACTTCCTATGTTCTGGGAGTTCTGCTGAAGTTTAAAAATGCTTTGGAACTCTTCCATTGTTCTCGGAATTCCGCTGAAGTTTAAAAATGCTTTGGAACTCCTCCATTGTACTCGGAATTCTGCTGAAGTTTAAAAATGCTTTGGAACTCTTCCATTGTTCTGGGAATTCGGCTGAAGTTTAAAAATGCTTTGGAACTCTTCCTATGTTCTGATAGGTCTGCTGAAGTTTAAAAATGCTTTGGAACTCTTCCATTGTTCTCGGAATTCTGCTGAAGTTTAAAAATGCTTTGGAACTCTTCCATTGTTCTCGGAATTCTGCTAAAGTTTAAAAAAGCTTTGTAACTCTTCCATTGTTCTCGAAATTCTGCTGATGTTTAACAATGCTTTAGAACTCTTCCATTGTTCTCGGAATTCCGCTAATGTTTAACAATGCTTTGGAACTCTTTCATTGTTCTCGAAATTCCGCTGAAGTTTAGCCATGCTTTGGAACTCTTCCATTGTTCTCGGAATTCCGCTGAAGTTTAAAAATGCTTTGCAACTCCTCCATTGTTCTCGGAATTCTGCTGAAGTTTAAAAATGCTTTGGAACTCTTCCATTGTTCTCGAAATTCTGCTGATGTTTAACAATGCTTTAGAACTCTTCCATTGTTCTCGGAATTCCGCTGATGTTTAACAATGCTATAGAACTCTTCCATTGTTCTCGGAATTCCGCTGATGTTTAACAATGCTTTTCAAACTCTCCCATTGTTCTTGGAATTCCGCTAATGTTTAACAATGCTTTGGAACTCTTTCATTGTTCTCGGAATTCCGCTGAAGTTTAGCCATGCTTTGGAACTCTTCCATTGTTCTCGGAATTCCGCTGAAGTTTAAAAATGCTTTGCAACTCCTCCATTGTTCTCGGAATTCTGCTGAAGTTTAAAAATGCTTTGGAACTCTTCCATTGTTCTGGGAATTCGGCTGAAGTGTAAAAATTCAATGGAACTCTTCCTATGTTCTGGGAGTTCTGCTGAAGTTTAAAAATGCTTTTGAACTCTTCCATTGTTCTCGGAATTCCGCTGATGTTTAACAATGCTTTAGAACTCTTCCATCTTTCTCGGAATTCCGCTGATGTTTACCAATGCTTTAGAACTCTTCCATTGTTCTCGGAATTCCGCTGAAGTTTAAAAATGCTTTGCAACTCCTCCATTGTTCTCGGAATTCCGCTGAAGTTTTACAATGCTTTGGAACTCTTCCATTTTTCTCGGAATTCTGCTGAAGTTTAAAAATCCTTTGGAACTCTTCCATTGTTCTGGGAATTCGGCCGAAGTTTAAAAATGCTTTGGAGCTCTTCCTATGTTCTGGGAGTTCTGCTGAAGTTTAAAAATGCTTTGGAACTCTTCCATTGTTCTCGGAATTCCGCTGAAGTTTAAAAATGCTTTGGAACTCCTCCATTGTACTCGGAATTCTGCTGAAGTTTAAAAATTCTTTGGAACTCTTCCTATGTTCTGGTAGGTCTGCTGAAGTTTAAAAATGCTTTGGAACTCTTCCATTGTTCTCAGAATTCCGCTGATGTTTAACAATGCTTTAGAACTCTTCCATTGTTCTCGGAATTCCGCTGATGTTTAACAATGCTTTGGAACTCTTCCATTGTTCTGGAAATTCTGCTGAAGTTTAAAAACCTTTGGAAATTTTCCCTTGTTCTCGGAATTCCGCTAATATTTAACAATGCTTTGGAACTCTTCCATTGTTTTCGGAATTCCGCTGATGTTTAATAATGCTTTTGGAACTTTTCCATTGTTCTCGGAATTCCGCTGATGTTTAACAATGCTTTGGAACTCCTCCATTGTTCTCGGAATGCCGCTGAAGTTTAACAATGCTTTTGGAACTCTTTCATTGTTCTCGGAATTCCGCTGAAGTGTAGCCATGCTTTGGAACTCTTCCATTGTTCTCGGAATTCCGCTGATGTTTAACAATGCTTTAGAGCTCTTCCATTGTTCTCGGAATTCCGCTGATGTTTAACAATGCTTTGGAACTCTTCCATTATTCTCAGTATTCTGCTGAAGTTTAAAAATGCTTTGGTACTCTTCCATTGTTCTCAGAATTCCAATGAAGCTTAAAAATGCTTTGGAACTCTTCAATTTTTCTCAGAATTACGCGAAAGTTTAAAAATGCTTTGGAACTCCTCCATTGTTCTCGTAATTCTGCTGAAGTTTAAAAATGCTTTGGAACTCTTCCATTGTTCTGGGAATTCGGCTGAAGTTTAAAAATGCAATGGAACTCTTCCTATGTTTTGGGAGTTCTGCTGAAGTTTAAAAATGCTTTTGAACTCTTCCATTGTTCTCGGAATTCTGCTGATGTTTAACAATGCTTTAGATCTCTTCCATCGTTCTCGGAATTCCGCTGATGTTTAACAATGCTTTGGAACTCTTACATTGTTCTCGGAATTCCACTGCAGTTTAAAAATGCATTGGAACTCTTACATTGTTCTCGGAATTCCGCTGAAGTTTTACAATGCTTTGGTATTCTTCCATTTTTCTCGGAATTCTGCTGAAGTTTAAAAATGCTTTGGAACTCTTCCATTGTTCTGGGAATTCGGCTGAAGTTTAAAAATGCTTTGGAACTCTTCCATTGTTCTCGGAATTCCGCTGATGTTTAACAATGCTTTAGAGCTCTTCCATTGTTCTCCGAATTCCGCTGATGTTTAACAATGCTTTGGAACTCTTCCATTATTCTCAGAATTCTGCTGAAGTTTAAAAATGCTTTGGTACTCTTCCATTGTTCTCAGAATTCCAATGAAGCTTAAAAATGCTTTGTAACTCTTCAATTTTTTTCAGAATTACGCGAAAGTTTAAAAATGCTTTGGAACTCCTCCATTGTTCTCGTAATTCTGCTGAAGTTTAAAAATGCTTTGGAACTCTTCCATTGTTCTGGGAATTCGGCTGAAGTTTAAAAATGCTTTGGAGCTCTTCCTATGTTCTGGGAGTTCTGCTGAAGTTTAAAAATGCTTTGGTACTCTTCCATTGTTCTCAGAATTCCAATGAAGCTTAAAAATGCTTTGTAACTCTTCAATTTTTTTCAGAATTACGCGAAAGTTTAAAAATGCTTTGGAACTCCTCCATTGTTCTCGTAATTCTGCTGAAGTTTAAAAATGCTTTGGAACTCTTCCATTGTTCTGGGAATTCGGCTGAAGTTTAAAAATGCTTTGGAGCTCTTCCTATGTTCTGGGAGTTCTGCTGAAGTTTAAAAATGCTTTGGAACTCTTCCATTGTTCTCGAAATTCTGCTGATGTTTAACAATGCTTTAGAACTCTTCCATTGTTCTCGGAATTCCGCTGATGTTTAACAATGCTTTAGAACTCTTCCATTGTTCTCGGAATTCCGCTGATGTTTAACAATGCTTTGGAACTCTTCCATTATTCTCAGAATTCTGCTGAAGTTTAAAAATGCTTTAGAACTCTTCCATTGTTCTCAGAATTCCAATGAAGCTTAAAAATGCTTTGGAACTCTTCAATTTTTCTCAGAATTACGCGAAAGTTTAAAAATGCTTTGGAACTCCTCCATTGTTCTCGTAATTCTGCTGAAGTTTAAAAATGCTTTGGAACTCTTCCATTGTTCTGGGAATTCGGCTGAAGTTTAAAAATGCTTTGGAGCTCTTCCTATGTTCTGGGAGTTCTGCTGAAGTTTAAAAATGCTTTGGAACTCTTCCATTGTTCTCGGAATTCCGCTGAAGTTTAAAAATGCTTTGGAACTCCTCCATTGTACTCGGAATTCTGCTGAAGTTTAAAAATGCTTTGGAACTCTTCCATTGTTCTGGGAATTCGGCTGAAGTTTAAAAATGCTTTGGAACTCTTCCTATGTTCTGATAGGTCTGCTGAAGTTTAAAAATGCTTTGGAACTCTTCCATTGTTCTCGGAATTCTGCTGAAGTTTAAAAATGCTTTGGAACTCTTCCATTGTTCTCGGAATTCTGCTAAAGTTTAAAAAAGCTTTGTAACTCTTCCATTGTTCTCGAAATTCTGCTGATGTTTAACAATGCTTTAGAACTCTTCCATTGTTCTCGGAATTCCGCTAATGTTTAACAATGCTTTGGAACTCTTTCATTGTTCTCGAAATTCCGCTGAAGTTTAGCCATGCTTTGGAACTCTTCCATTGTTCTCGGAATTCCGCTGAAGTTTAAAAATGCTTTGCAACTCCTCCATTGTTCTCGGAATTCTGCTGAAGTTTAAAAATGCTTTGGAACTCTTCCATTGTTCTCGAAATTCTGCTGATGTTTAACAATGCTTTAGAACTCTTCCATTGTTCTCGGAATTCCGCTGATGTTTAACAATGCTATAGAACTCTTCCATTGTTCTCGGAATTCCGCTGATGTTTAACAATGCTTTTCAAACTCTCCCATTGTTCTTGGAATTCCGCTAATGTTTAACAATGCTTTGGAACTCTTTCATTGTTCTCGGAATTCCGCTGAAGTTTAGCCATGCTTTGGAACTCTTCCATTGTTCTCGGAATTCCGCTGAAGTTTAAAAATGCTTTGCAACTCCTCCATTGTTCTCGGAATTCTGCTGAAGTTTAAAAATGCTTTGGAACTCTTCCATTGTTCTGGGAATTCGGCTGAAGTGTAAAAATTCAATGGAACTCTTCCTATGTTCTGGGAGTTCTGCTGAAGTTTAAAAATGCTTTTGAACTCTTCCATTGTTCTCGGAATTCCGCTGATGTTTAACAATGCTTTAGAACTCTTCCATCTTTCTCGGAATTCCGCTGATGTTTACCAATGCTTTAGAACTCTTCCATTGTTCTCGGAATTCCGCTGAAGTTTAAAAATGCTTTGCAACTCCTCCATTGTTCTCGGAATTCCGCTGAAGTTTTACAATGCTTTGGAACTCTTCCATTTTTCTGGGAATTCGGCCGAAGTTTAAAAATGCTTTGGAGCTCTTCCTATGTTCTGGGAGTTCGGCTGAAGTTTAAAAATGCTTTGGAACTCTTCCATTGTTCTCGGAATTCCGCTGAAGTTTAAAAATGCTTTGGAACTCCTCCATTGTACTCGGAATTCTGCTGAAGTTTAAAAATGCTTTGGAACTCTGCCTATGTTCTGGTAGGTCTGCTGAAGTTTAAAAATGCTTTGGAACTCTTCCATTGTTCTCAGAATTCCGCTGATGTTTAACAATGCTTTAGAACTCTTCCATTGTTCTCGGAATTCCGCTGATGTTTAACAATGCTTTGGAACTCTTCCATTGTTCTGGAAATTCTGCTGAAGTTTAAAAACCTTTGGAAATTTTCCCTTGTTCTCGGAATTCCGCTAATATTTAACAATGCTTTGGAACTCTTCCATTGTTTTCGGAATTCCGCTGATGTTTAATAATGCTTTTGGAACTTTTCCATTGTTCTCGGAATTCCGCTGATGTTTAACAATGCTTTGGAACTCCTCCATTGTTCTCGGAATGCCGCTGAAGTTTAACAATGCTTTTGGAACTCTTTCATTGTTCTCGGAATTCCGCTGAAGTGTAGCCATGCTTTGGAACTCTTCCATTGTTCTCGGAATTCCGCTGATGTTTAACAATGCTTTAGAGCTCTTCCATTGTTCTCGGAATTCCGCTGATGTTTAACAATGCTTTGGAACTCTTCCATTATTCTCAGTATTCTGCTGAAGTTTAAAAATGCTTTGGTACTCTTCCATTGTTCTCAGAATTCCAATGAAGCTTAAAAATGCTTTGGAACTCTTCAATTTTTCTCAGAATTACGCGAAAGTTTAAAAATGCTTTGGAACTCCTCCATTGTTCTCGTAATTCTGCTGAAGTTTAAAAATGCTTTGGAACTCTTCCATTGTTCTGGGAATTCGGCTGAAGTTTAAAAATGCAATGGAACTCTTCCTATGTTTTGGGAGTTCTGCTGAAGTTTAAAAATGCTTTTGAACTCTTCCATTGTTCTCGGAATTCTGCTGATGTTTAACAATGCTTTAGATCTCTTCCATCGTTCTCGGAATTCCGCTGATGTTTAACAATGCTTTGGAACTCTTACATTGTTCTCGGAATTCCACTGCAGTTTAAAAATGCATTGGAACTCTTACATTGTTCTCGGAATTCCGCTGAAGTTTTACAATGCTTTGGTATTCTTCCATTTTTCTCGGAATTCTGCTGAAGTTTAAAAATGCTTTGGAACTCTTCCATTGTTCTGGGAATTCGGCTGAAGTTTAAAAATGCTTTGGAACTCTTCCATTGTTCTCGGAATTCCGCTGATGTTTAACAATGCTTTAGAGCTCTTCCATTGTTCTCCGAATTCCGCTGATGTTTAACAATGCTTTGGAACTCTTCCATTATTCTCAGAATTCTGCTGAAGTTTAAAAATGCTTTGGTACTCTTCCATTGTTCTCAGAATTCCAATGAAGCTTAAAAATGCTTTGTAACTCTTCAATTTTTTTCAGAATTACGCGAAAGTTTAAAAATGCTTTGGAACTCCTCCATTGTTCTCGTAATTCTGCTGAAGTTTAAAAATGCTTTGGAACTCTTCCATTGTTCTGGGAATTCGGCTGAAGTTTAAAAATGCTTTGGAGCTCTTCCTATGTTCTGGGAGTTCTGCTGAAGTTTAAAAATGCTTTGGTACTCTTCCATTGTTCTCAGAATTCCAATGAAGCTTAAAAATGCTTTGTAACTCTTCAATTTTTTTCAGAATTACGCGAAAGTTTAAAAATGCTTTGGAACTCCTCCATTGTTCTCGTAATTCTGCTGAAGTTTAAAAATGCTTTGGAACTCTTCCATTGTTCTGGGAATTCGGCTGAAGTTTAAAAATGCTTTGGAGCTCTTCCTATGTTCTGGGAGTTCTGCTGAAGTTTAAAAATGCTTTGGAACTCTTCCATTGTTCTCGAAATTCTACTGATGTTTAACAATGCTTTAGAACTCTTCCATTGTTCTCGGAATTCCGCTGATGTTTAACAATGCTTTAGAACTCTTCCATTGTTCTCGGAATTCCGCTGATGTTTAACAATGCTTTGGAACTCTTCCATTATTCTCAGAATTCTGCTGAAGTTTAAAAATGCTTTAGAACTCTTCCATTGTTCTCAGAATTCCAATGAAGCTTAAAAATGCTTTGGAACTCTTCAATTTTTCTCAGAATTACGCGAAAGTTTAAAAATGCTTTGGAACTCCTCCATTGTTCTCGTAATTCTGCTGAAGTTTAAAAATGCTTTGGAACTCTTCCATTGTTCTGGGAATTCGGCTGAAGTTTAAAAATGCTTTGGAGCTCTTCCTATGTTCTGGGAGTTCTGCTGAAGTTTAAAAATGCTTTGGAACTCTTCCATTGTTCTCGGAATTCCGCTGAAGTTTAAAAATGCTTTGGAACTCTTCCATTGTTCTGGGAATTCGGCTGAAGTTTAAAAATGCTTTGGAACTCTTCCTATGTTCTGATAGGTCTGCTGAAGTTTAAAAATGCTTTGGAACTCTTCCATTGTTCTCGGAATTCTGCTGAAGTTTAAAAATGCTTTGGAACTCTTCCATTGTTCTCGGAATTCTGCTAAAGTTTAAAAAAGCTTTGTAACTCTTCCATTGTTCTCGGAATTCTACTGATGTCTAATAATGCTTTTGGAACTCTTCCATTGTTCTCTGAATACCGCTTATGTTTAACAATGCTTTTGGAACTCTTCCATTGTTCTCAGAATACCGCTTATGTTTAACAATGCTTTTGGAACTCTTTCATTGTTCTCAGAATTCCGCTGAAGTTGAAAAATCTTTTAGAACTCTACCATTGTTCTCAGAATTCCGCTGAAGTTTAAAAATGGTTTAGAACTCTTCTATTGTTCTTGGAATTCCGCTGTAATTTAAAAAAGTTTTGGGACTCTTAAATTGTTCTCGAAATCCGCTGATGTTTAACAATGCTTTTGGAACTCTCCCATTGTTCTTGGAATTCCGCTAATGTTTAACAATGCTTTGGAACTCTTCCATTGTTCTCAGAATTTCGATGTAGTTTAAAAATGCATTAGTACTCTTCCATTGTTCTCGGAATTCCGCTGAAGTTTAACAATGCTTTGGAACCCTTCCATTGTTCTGGGAATTCGGCTGAAGTTTAAAAATGCTTTGGATCTCTTCCATTGCTCCCGGAATTCCGCTGTAGTTTAAAAATGCATTGGAACTCTTCCATTGTTCTCAGAATTCCGCTGAAGTTTTACAATGCTTTGGAACTCCTCCATTTTTCTCGGAATTCTGCTAGAGTTTAAAAATGCTTTGGAACTCTTCCATTTTTCTCAGAATTCCGCTGAAGTTGAAAAATGCTTTAGAACTCTTCCATTGTTCTTAGAATTCCGCTGAAGTTTAAAAATGGTTTGGAACTTTTCCATTGTTCTCGGATTTCCGCTGTTGTTTAAAAAAGATTTTGGACTCTTCCATTGTTCTGGGAATTCCGCCTATGTTTAACAATGCTTTTCAAACTCTCCCATTGTTCTTGGAATTCCTCTAATGTTTAACATTGCTTTGGAACTCTTCCATTGTTCTCGGAATTATGATGAAGTTTAAAAATGCATTGGAACTCTTCCATTGTTCTCGGAATTCCGCTGATGTTTAACAATGCTTTAGAGCTCTTCCATTTTTCTCGGAATTCCGCTCATGTTTAACAATGCTTTGGAACTCTTCCATTATTCTCAGAATTCTGCTGAAGTTTAAAAATGCTTTGGTACTCTTCCATTGTTCTCAGAATTCCAATGAAGCTTAAAAATGCTTTGGAACTCCTCCATTGTTCTTGTAATTCTGCTGCAGTTTAAAAATGCTTTGGAGCTCTTCCTATTTTCTGGGAGTTCTGCTGAAGTTTAAAAATGCTTTGGAACTCTTCCATTGTTCTCGAAATTCTGCTGATGTTTAACAATGCTTTAGAACTCGTCCTTTGTTCTCGGAATTCCGCTGATGTTTAACAATGCTTTAGAACTCTTCCATTGTTCTCGGTATTCCGCTGATGTTTAACAATGCTTTTCAAACTCTCCCATTGTTCTTGGAATAACGCTATTGTTTAACAATGCTTTGGAACTCTTTCATTGTTCTCGGAATTAAGCTGAAGTTTAGCCATGCTTTGGAACTCTTCCATTGTTCTCGGAATTCCGCTGAAGTTTAAAAATGCTTTGCAACTCCTCCATTGTTCTCGGAATTCTGCTGAAGTTTAAAAATGCTTTGGAACTCTTCCATTGTTCTGGGAATTTGGCTGAAGTGTAAAAATTCAATGGAACTCTTCCTATGTTCTGGGAGTTCTGCTGAAGTTTAAAAATGCTTTTGAACTCTTCCATTGTTCTCGGAATTCCGCTGATGTTTAACAATGCTTTAGAACTCTTCCATCTTTCTCGGAATTCCGCTGATGTTTAACAATGCTTTAGAACTCTTCCATTGTTCTCGGAATTCCGCTGATGTTTAACAATGCTTTAGAACTCTTCCATTGTTCTCGGTATTCCGCTGATGGTTAACAATGCTTTTCAAACTCTCCCATTGTTCTTGGAATAACGCTATTGTTTAACAATGCTTTGGAACTCTTTCATTGTTCTCGGAATTCCGCTGAAGTTTAGCCATGCTTTGGAACTCTTTCATTGTTCTCGGAATTCCGCTGAAGTTTAAAAATGCTTTGCAACTCCTCCATTGTTCTCGGAATTCTGCTGAAGTTTAAAAATGCTTTGGAACTCTTCCATTGTTCTGGGAATTCGGCTGAAGTTTAAAAATGCTTTGGAACTCTTCCTATCTTCTGGTAGGTCTGCTGAAGTTTAAAAATGCTTTGGAACTCTTCCATTGTTCTGCGAATTCGGCTGAAGTTTAAAAATGCTTTGGAGCTCTTCCTATGTTCTGGGAGTTCTGCTGAAGTTTAAAAATGCTTTGGAACTCTTCCATTGTTCTCGAAATTCTGCTGATGTTTAACAATGCTTTAGAACTCTTCCATTGTTCTCGGAATTCCGCTGATGTTTAACAATGCTTTAGAACTCTTCCATTGTTCTCGGAATTCCGCTGATGTTTAACAATGCTTTTCAAACTCTCCCATTGTTCTTGGAATTCCGCTAATGTTTAACAATGCTTTGGAACTCTTTCATTGTTCTCGGATTTCCGCTGAAGTTTAGCCATGCTTTGGAACTCTTCCATCTTTCTCGGAATTCCGCTGATGTTTAACAATGCTTTAGAACTCTTCCATCTTTCTCGGAATTCCGCTGATGTTTACCAATGCTTTAGAATTCTTCCATTGTTCTCGGAATTCCGCTGAAGTTTAAAAATGCTTTGCAACTCCTCCATTGTTCTAGGAATTCCGCTGAAGTTTTACAATGCTTTGGAACTCTTCCATTTTTCTCGGAATTCTGCTGAAGTTTAAAAATCCTTTGGAACTCTTCCATTGTTCTGGGAATTCGGCTGAAGTTTAAAAATGCTTTGGAGCTCTTCCTATGTTCTGGGAGTTCTGCTGAAGTTTAAAAATGCTTTGGAACTCTTCCATTGTTCTCGGAATTCCGCTGTAGTTTAAAAATGCATTGGAACTCTTCCATTGTTCTCGGAATTCCGCTGAAGTTTAGCCATGCTTTGGAACTCTTCCATTGTTCTCGGAATTCCGCTGAAGTTTAAAAATGCTTTGGAACTCCTCCATTGTACTCGGAAATCTGCTGAAGTTTAAAAATTCTTTGGAACTCTTCCATTGTTCTGGGAATTCGGCTGAAGTTTAAAAATGCTTTCGAACTCTTTCTATGTTCTGGTAGGTCTGCTGAAGTTTAAAAATGCTTTGGAACTCTTCCATTGTTCTCGGAATTCTGCTGATGTTTAACAATGATTTAGAACTCCTCCATTGTTCTCGGAATTCTGCTGATGTCTAATAATGCTTTTGGAACTCTTCCATTGTTCTCAGAATACCGCTTATGTTTAACAATGCTTTTGGAACTCTTTCATTGTTCTCAGAATTCCGCTGAAGTTGGAAAATGTTTTAGAACTCTACCATTGTTCTCAGAATTCCGCTGAAGTTTAAAAATGGTTTAGAACTCTTCTATTGTTCTTGGAATTCCGCTGTAGTTTAAAAAAGGTTTGGGACTCTTCCATTGTTCTCGGAAATCCGCTGATGTTTAACAATGCTTTTGGAACTCTCCCATTGTTCTTGGAATTCCGCTAATGTTTAACAATGCTTTGGAATTCTTCCATTGTTCTCAGAATTCCGATGTAGTTTAAAAATGCATTAGAACTCTTCCATTGTTCTCGGAATTCCGCTGAAGTTTAACAATGCTTTGGAACCCTTCCATTGTTCTGGGAATTTGGCTGAACTTTAAAAATGCTTTGGATCTCTTCCATTGCTCCCGGAATTCCGCTGTAGTTTAAAAATGCATTGGAACTCTTCCATTGTTCTCAGAATTCCGCTGAAGTTTTACAATGCTTTGGAACTCCTCCATTTTTCTCGGAATTCTGCTAAAGTTTAAAAATGCTTTGGAACTCTTCCATTTTTCTCAGAATTCCGCTGAAGTTGAAAAATGCTTTAGAACTCTTCCATTGTTCTTAGAATTCCGCTGAAGTTTAAAAATGGTTTGGAACTTTTCCATTGTTCTCAGATTTCCGCTGTTGTTTAAAAAAGATTTGGGAATCTTCCATTGTTCTGGGAATTCCGCCTATGTTTAACAATGCTTTTCAAACTCTCCCATTGTTCTTTTAATTCCGCTAATGTTTAACAATGCTTTGGAACTCTTCCATTGTTCTCGGAATTATGATGAAGTTTAAAAATGCATTGGAACTCTTCCATTGTTCTCGGAATTCCGCTGATGTTTAACAATGCTTTACAGCTCTTCCATTGTTCTCGGAATTCCGCTGATGTTTAACAATGCTTTGGAACTCTTCCATTATTCTCAGAATTCTGCTGAAGTTTAAAAATGCTTTGGTACTCTTCCATTGTTCTCAGAATTCCAATGAAGCTTAAAAATGCTTTGGAACTCTTCAATTTTTCTCAGAATTACGCGAAAGTTTAAAAATGCTTTGGAACTCCTCCATTGTTCTCGTAATTCTGCTGAAGTTTAAAAATGCTTTGGAACTCTTCCATTGTTCTGGGAATTCGGCTGAAGTTTAAAAATGCTTTGGAGCTCTTCCTATGTTCTGGGAGTTCTGCTGAAGTTTAAAAATGCTTTGGAACTCTTCCATTGTTCTCGAAATTCTGCTGATGTTTAACAATGCTTTAGAACTCTTCCATTGTTCTCGGAATTCCGCTGATGTTTAACAATGCTTTAGAACTCTTCCATTGTTCTCGGAATTCCGCTGATGTTTAACAATGCTTTTCAAACTCTCCCATTGTTCTTGGAATTCCGCTAATGTTTATCAATGCTTTGGAACTCTTTCATTGTTCTCGGAATTCCGCTGAAGTTTAGCCATGCTTTGGAACTCTTCCATTGTTCTCGGAATTCCGCTGAAGTTTAAAAATGCTTTGCAACTCCTCCATTGTTCTCGGAATTCTGCTGAAGTTTAAAAATGCTTTGGAACTCTTCCATTGTTCTGGGAATTCAGCTGAAGTGTAAAAATTCAATGGAACTCTTCCTATGTTCTGGGAGTTCTGCTGAAGTTTAAAAATGCTTTTGAACTCTTCCATTGTTCTCGGAATTCCGCTGATGTTTAACAATGCTTTAGAACTCTTCCATCTTTCTCGGAATTCCGCTGATGTTTACCAATGCTTTAGAACTCTTCCATTGTTCTCGGAATTCCGCTGTAGTTTAAAAATGCATTGGAACTCTTCCATTGTTCTCGGAATTCCGCTGAAGTTTAGCCATGCTTTGGAACTCTTCCATTGTTCTCGGAATTCCGCTGAAGTTTAAAAATGCTTTGGAACTCCTTCATTGTACTCGGAATTCTGCTGAAGTTTAAAAATGCTTTATAACTCTTCCATTGTTCTGGGAATTCGGCTGAAGTTTAAAAATGCTTTGGAACTCTTCCTATGTTCTGGTAGGTCTGCTGAAGTTTAAAAATGCTTTGGAACTCTTCCATTGTTCTCGGAATTCTGCTGAAGTTTAAAAATGCTTTGGAACTCTTCCATTGTTCTCGGAATTCTGCTAAAGTTTAAAAAAGCTTTATAACTCTTCCATTGTTCTCGGAATTCTACTGATGTCTAATAATGCTTTTGGAACTCTTCCATTGTTCTCAGAATACCGCTTATGTTTAACAATGCTTTTGGAACTCTTTCATTGTTCTCAGAATTCCGCTGAAGTTGGAAAATGTTTTAGAACTCTACCATTGTTCTCAGAATTCCGCTGAAGTTTAAAAATGGTTTAGAACTCTTCTATTGTTCTTGGAATTCCGCTGTAGTTTAAAAAAGGTTTGGGACTCTTCCATTGTTCTCGGAAATCTGCTGATGTTTAACAATGCTTTTGGAACTCTCCCATTGTTCTTGGAATTCCGCTAATGTTTAACAATGCTTTGGAATTCTTCCATTGTTCTCAGAATTCCGATGTAGTTTAAAAATGCATTAGAACTCTTCCATTGTTCTCGGAATTCCGCTGAAGTTTAACAATGCTTTGGAACCCTTCCATTGTTCTGGGAATTTGGCTGAAGTTTAAAAATGCTTTGGAACTCTTCCTATGTTCTGGTAGGTCTGCTGAAGTTTAAAAATGCTTTGGAACTCTTCCATTGTTCTCGGAATTCTGCTGAAGTTTAAAAATGCTTTGGAACTCTTCCATTGTTCTCGGAATTCTGCTAAAGTTTAAAAAAGCTTTTTAACTCTTCCATTGTTCTCGGAATTCTACTGATGTCTAATAATGCTTTTGGAACTCTTCCATTGTTCTCAGAATACCGCTTATGTTTAACAATGCTTTTGGAACTCTTTCATTGTTCTCAGAATTCCGCTGAAGTTGGAAAATGTTTTAGAACTCTACCATTGTTCTCAGAATTCCGCTGAAGTTTAAAAATGGTTTAGAACTCTTCTATTGTTCTTGGAATTCCGCTGTAGTTTAAAAAAGGTTTGGGACTCTTCCATTGTTCTCGGAAATCTGCTGATGTTTAACAATGCTTTTGGAACTCTCCCATTGTTCTTGGAATTCCGCTAATGTTTAACAATGCTTTGGAATTCTTCTATTGTTCTCAGAATTCCGATGTAGTTTAAAAATGCATTAGAACTCTTCCATTGTTCTCGGAATTCCGCTGAAGTTTAACAATGCTTTGGAACCCTTCCATTGTTCTGGGAATTTGGCTGAAGTTTAAAAATGCTTTGGATCTCTTCCATTGCTCCCGGAATTCCGCTGTAGTTTAAAAATGCATTGGAACTCTTCCATTGTTCTCAGAATTCCGCTGAAGTTTTACAATGCTTTGGAACTCCTCCATTTTTCTCGGAATTCTGCTAAAGTTTAAAAATGCTTTGGAACTCTTCCATTTTTCTCAGAATTCCGCTGAAGTTGAAAAATGCTTTAGAACTATTCCATTGTTCTTAGAATTCCGCTGAAGTTTAAAAATGGTTTGGAACTTTTCCATTGTTCTCGGATTTCCGCTGTTGTTTAAAAAAGATTTGGGAATCTTCCATTGTTCTGGGAATTCCGCCTATGTTTAACAATGCTTTTCAAACTCTCCCATTGTTCTTTTAATTCCGCTAATGTTTAACAATGCTTTGGAACTCTTCCATTGTTCTCGGAATTATGATGAAGTTTAAAAATGCATTGGAACTCTTCCATTGTTCTCGGAATTCCGCTGATGTTTAACAATGCTTTACAGCTCTTCCATTGTTCTCGGAATTCCGCTGATGTTTAACAATGCTTTGGAACTCTTCCATTATTCTCAGAATTCTGCTGATGTCTAATAATGCTTTTGGAACTCTTCCATTGTTCTCAGAATACCGCTTATGTTTAACAATGCTTTTGGAACTCTTTCATTGTTCTCAGAATTCCGCTGAAGTTGGAAAATGTTTTAGAACTCTACCATTGTTCTCAGAATTCCGCTGAAGTTTAAAAAAGGTTTAGAACTCTTCTATTGTTCTTGGAATTCCGCTGTAGTTTAAAAAAGGTTTGGGACTCTTCCATTGTTCTCGGAAATCCGCTGATGTTTAACAATGCTTTTGGAACTCTCCCATTGTTCTTGGAATTCCGCTAATGTTTAACAATGCTTTGGAATTCTTCCATTGTTCTCAGAATTCCGATGTAGTTTAAAAATGCATTAGAACTCTTCCATTGTTCTCGGAATTCCGCTGAAGTTTAACAATGCTTTGGAACCCTTCCATTGTTCTGGGAATTTGGCTGAAGTTTAAAAATGCTTTGGATCTCTTCCATTGCTCCCGGAATTCCGCTGTAGTTTAAAAATGCATTGGAACTCTTCCATTGTTCTCAGAATTCCGCTGAAGTTTTACAATGCTTTGGAACTCCTCCATTTTTCTCGGAATTCTGCTAAAGTTTAAAAATGCTTTGGAACTCTTCCATTTTTCTCAGAATTCCGCTGAAGTTGAAAAATGCTTTAGAACTCTTCCATTGTTCTTAGAATTCCGCTGAAGTTTAAAAATGGTTTGGAACTTTTCCATTGTTCTCGGATTTCCGCTGTTGTTTAAAAAAGATTTGGGAATCTTCCATTGTTCTGGGAATTCCGCCTATGTTTAACAATGCTTTTCAAACTCTCCCATTGTTCTTGGAATTCCGCTAATGTTTAACAATGCTTTGGAACTCTTCCATTGTTCTCGGAATTATGATGAAGTTTAAAAATGCATTGGAACTCTTCCATTGTTCTCGGAATTCCGCTGATGTTTAACAATGCTTTAGAGCTCTTCCATTGTTCTCGGAATTCCGCTGATGTTTAACAATGCTTTGGAACTCTTCCATTATTCTCAGAATTCTGCTGAAGTTTAAAAATGCTTTGGAACTCTTCCATTGTTCTCGGAATTCTGCTAAAGTTTAAAAAAGCTTTGTAACTCTTCCATTGTTCTCGGAATTCTACTGATGTCTAATAATGCTTTTGGAACTCTTCCATTGTTCTCAGAATACCGCTTATGTTTAACAATGCTTTTGGAACTCTTTCATTGTTCTCAGAATTCCGCTGAAGTTGGAAAATGTTTTAGAACTCTACCATTGTTCTCAGAATTCCGCTGAAGTTTAAAAATGGTTTAGAACTCTTCTATTGTTCTTCGAATTCCGCTGTAGTTTAAAAAAGGTTTGGGACTCTTCCATTGTTCTCGGAAATCCGCTGATGTTTAACAATGCTTTTGGAACTCTCCCATTGTTCTTGGAATTCCGCTAATGTTTAGCAATGCTTTGGAATTCTTCCATTGTTCTCAGAATTCCGATGTAGTTTAAAAATGCATTAGAACTCTTCCATTGTTCTCGGAATTCCTCTGAAGTTTAACAATGCTTTGGAACCCTTCCATTGTTCTGGGAATTCGGCTGAAGTTTAAAAATGCTTTGGATCTCTTCCATTGCTCCCGGAATTCCGCTGTAGTTTAAAAATGCATTGGAACTCTTCCATTGTTCTCGGAATTCCGCTGAAGTTTAGCCATGCTTTGGAACTCTTCCATTGTTCTCGGAATTCCGCTGAAGTTTAAAAATGCTTTGGAACTCCTCCATTGTACTCGGAAATCTGCTGAAGTTTAAAAATGCTTTGGAACTCTTCCATTGTTCTGGGAATTCGGCTGAAGTTTAAAAATGCTTTCGAATTCTTCCTATGTTCTGGTAGGTCTGCTGAAGTTTAAAAATGCTTTGGAACTCTTCCATTGTTCTCGGAATTCTGCTGATGTTTAACAATGATTTAGAACTCCTCCATTGTTCTCGGAATTCTGCTGATGTCTAATAATGCTTTTGGAACTCTTCCATTGTTCTCAGAATACCGCTTATGTTTAACAATGCTTTTGGAACTCTTTCATTGTTCTCAGAATTCCGCTGAAGTTGGAAAATGTTTTAGAACTCTACCATTGTTCTCAGAATTCCGCTGAAGTTTAAAAATGGTTTAGAACTCTTCTATTGTTCTTGGAATTCCGCTGTAGTTTAAAAAAGGTTTGGGACTCTTCCATTGTTCTCGGAAATCCGCTGATGTTTAACAATGCTTTTGGAACTCTCCCATTGTTCTTGGAATTCCGCTAATGTTTAACAATGCTTTGGAATTCTTCCATTGTTCTCAGAATTCCGATGTAGTTTAAAAATGCATTAGAACTCTTCCATTTTTCTCGGAATTCCGCTGAAGTTTAACAATGCTTTGGAACCCTTCCATTGTTCTGGGAATTTGGCTGAAGTTTAAAAATGCTTTGGATCTCTTCCATTGCTCCCGGAATTCCGCTGTAGTTTAAAAATGCATTGGAACTCTTCCATTGTTCTCAGAATTCCGCTGAAGTTTTACAATGCTTTGGAACTCCTCCATTTTTCTCGGAATTCTGCTAAAGTTTAAAAATGCTTTGGAACTCTTCCATTTTTCTCAGAATTCCGCTGAAGTTGAAAAATGCTTTAGAACTCTTCCATTGTTCTTAGAATTCCGCTGAAGTTTAAAAATGGTTTGGAACTTTTCCATTGTTCTCGGATTTCCGCTGTTGTTTAAAAAAGATTTGGGAATCTTCCACTGTTCTGGGAATTCCGCCTATGTTTAACAATGCTTTTCAAACTCTCCCATTGTTCTTGGAATTCCGCTAATGTTTAACAATGCTTTGGAACTCTTCCATTGTTCTCGGAATTATGATGAAGTTTAAAAATGCATTGGAACTCTTCCATTGTTCTCGGAATTCCGCTGATGTTTAACAATGCTTTAGAGCTCTTCCATTGCTCTCGGAATTCCGCTGATGTTTAACAATGCTTTGGAACTCTTCCATTATTCTCAGAATTCTGCTGAAGTTTAAAAATGCTTTGGTACTCTTCCATTGTTCTCAGAATTCCAATGAAGCTTAAAAATGCTTTGGAACTCTTCAATTTTTCTCAGAATTACGCGAAAGTTTAAAAATGCTTTGGAACTCCTCCATTGTTCTCGTAATTCTGCTGAAGTTTAAAAATGCTTTGGAACTCTTCCATTGTTCTGGGAATTCGGCTGAAGTTTAAAAATGCTTTGGAGCTCTTCCTATGTTCTGGGAGTTCTGCTGAAGTTTAAAAATGCTTTGGAACTCTTCCATTGTTCTCGAAATTCTGCTGATGTTTAACAATGCTTTAGAACTCTTCCATTGTTCTCGGAATTCCGCTGATGTTTAACAATGCTTTAGAACTCTTCCATTGTTCTCGGAATTCCGCTGATGTTTAACAATGCTTTTCAAACTCTCCCATTGTTCTTGGAATTCTGCTAATGTTTAACAATGCTTTGGAACTCTTTCATTGTTCTCGGAATTCCGCTGAAGTTTAAAAATGCTTTGCAACTCCTCCATTGTTCTCGGAATTCTGCTGAAGTTTAAAAATGCTTTGGAACTCTTCCATTGTTCTGGGAATTCGGCTGAAGTGTAAAAATTCAATGGAACTCTTCCTATGTTCTGGGAGTTCTGCTGAAGTTTAAAAATGCTTTTGAACTCTTCCATTGTTCTCGGAATTCCGCTGATGTTTAACAATGCTTTAGAACTCTTCCATCTTTCTCGGAATTCCGCTGATGTTTACCAATGCTTTAGAACTCTTCCATTGTTCTCGGAATTCCGCTGTAGTTTAAAAATGCATTGGAACTCTTCCATTGTTCTCGGAATTCCGCTGAAGTTTAGCCATGCTTTGGAACTCTTCCATTGTTCTCGGAATTCCGCTGAAGTTTAAAAATGCTTTGGAACTCCTCCATTGTACTCGGAATTCTGCTGAAGTTTAAAAATGCTTTGGAACTCTTCCATTGTTCTGGGAATTCGGCTGAAGTTTAAAAATGCTTTGGAACTCTTCCTATGTTCTGGTAGGTCTGCTGAAGTTTAAAAATGCTTTGGAACTCTTCCATTGTTCTCGGAATTCCGCTGAAGTTTAACAATGCTTTGGAACCCTTCCATTGTTCTGGGAATTTGGCTGAAGTTTAAAAATGCTTTGGATCTCTTCCATTGCTCCCGGAATTCCGCTGTAGTTTAAAAATGCATTGGAACTCTTCCATTGTTCTCAGAATTCCGCTGAAGTTTTACAATGCTTTGGAACTCCTCCATTTTTCTCGGAATTCTGCTAAAGTTTAAAAATGCTTTGGAACTCTTCCATTTTTCTCAGAATTCCGCTGAAGTTGAAAAATGCTTTAGAACTCTTCCATTGTTCTTAGAATTCCGCTGAAGTTTAAAAATGGTTTGGAACTTTTCCATTGTTCTCGGATTTCCGCTGTTGTTTAAAAAAGATTTGGGAATCTTCCATTGTTCTGGGAATTCCGCCTATGTTTAACAATGCTTTTCAAACTCTCCCATTGTTCTTGGAATTCCGCTAATGTTTAACAATGCTTTGGAACTCTTCCATTGTTCTCGGAATTATGATGAAGTTTAAAAATGCATTGGAACTCTTCCATTGTTCTCGGAATTCCGCTGATGTTTAACAATGCTTTAGAGCTCTTCCATTGTTCTCGGAATTCCGCTGATGTTTAACAATGCTTTGGAACTCTTCCATTATTCTCAGAATTCTGCTGAAGTTTAAAAATGCTTTGGTACTCTTCCATTGTTCTCAGAATTCCAATGAAGCTTAAAAATGCTTTGGAACTCTTCAATTTTTCTCAGAATTACGCGAAAGTTTAAAAATGCTTTGGAACTCCTCCATTGTTCTCGTAATTCTGCTGAAGTTTAAAAATGCTTTGGAACTCTTCCATTGTTCTGGGAATTCGGCTGAAGTTTAAAAATGCTTTGGAGCTCTTCCTATGTTCTGGGAGTTCTGCTGAAGTTTAAAAATGCTTTGGAACTCTTCCATTGTTCTCGAAATTCAGCTGATGTTTAACAATGCTTTAGAACTATTCCATTGTTCTCGGAATTCCGCTGATGTTTAACAATGCTTTAGAACTCTTCCATTGTTCTCGGAATTCCGCTGATGTTTAACAATGCTTTTCAAACTCTCCCATTGTTCTTGGAATTCCGCTAATGTTTAACAATGCTTTGGAACTCTTTCATTGTTCTCGGAATTCCGCTGAAGTTTAGCCATGCTTTGGAACTCCTCCATTGTTCTCGGAATTCCGCTGAAGTTTAAAAATGCTTTGCAACTCCTCCATTGTTCTCGGAATTCTGCTGAAGTTTAAAAATGCTTTGGAACTCTTCCATTGTTCTGGGAATTCGGCTGAAGTGTAAAAATTCAATGGAATTCTTCCTATGTTCTGGGAGTTCTGCAGAAGTTTAAAAATTCTTTTGAACTCTTCCATTGTTCTCGGAATTCCGCTGATGTTTAACAATGCTTTAGAACTCTTCCATCTTTCTCGGAATTCCGCTGATGTTTACCAATGCTTTAGAACTCTTCCATTGTTCTCGGAATTCCGCTGTAGTTTAAAAATGCATTGGAACTCTTCCATTGTTCTCGGAATTCCGCTGAAGTTTAGCCATGCTTTGGAACTCTTCCATTGTTCTCGGAATTCCGCTGAAGTTTAAAAATGCTTTGGAACTCCTCCATTGTACTCGGAATTCTGCTGAAGTTTAAAAATGCTTTGGAACTCTTCCATTGTTCTGGGAATTCGGCTGAAGTTTAAAAATGCTTTGGAACTCTTCCTATGTTCTGGTAGGTCTGCTGAAGTTTAAAAATGCTTTGGAACTCTTCCATTGTTCTCGGAATTCTGCTGAAGTTTAAAAATGCTTTGGAACTCTTCAATTGTTCTCGGAATTCTGCTAAAGTTTAAAAAAGCTTTGTAACTCTTCCATTGTTCTCGGAATTCTACTCATGTCTAATAATGCTTTTGGAACTCTTCCATTGTTCTCAGAATACCGCTTATGTTTAACAATGCTTTTGGAACTCTTTCATTGTTCTCAGAATTCCGCTGAAGTTGGAAAATGTTTTAGAACTCTACCATTGTTCTCAGAATTCCGCTGAAGTTTAAAAATGGTTTAGAACTCTTCTATTGTTCTTGGAAATCCGCTGTAGTTTAAAAAAGGTTTGGGACTCTTCCATTGTTCTCGGAAATCCGCTGATGTTTAACAATGCTTTTGGAACTCTCCCATTGTTCTTGGAATTCCGCTAATGTTTAACAATGCTTTGGAATTCTTCCATTGTTCTCAGAATTCCGATGTAGTTTAAAAATGCATTAGAACTCTTCCATTGTTCTCGGAATTCCGCTGAAGTTTAACAATGCTTTGGAACCCTTCCATTGTTCTGGGAATTCGTCTGAAGTTTAAAAATGCTTTGGATCTCTTCCATTGCTCCCGGAATTCCGCTGTAGTTTAAAAATGCATTGGAACTCTTCCATTGTTCTCAGAATTCCGCTGAAGTTTTACAATGCTTTGGAACTCCTCCATTTTTCTCGGAATTCTGCTAAAGTTTAAAAATGCTTTGGAACTCTTCCATTTTTCTCAGAATTCCGCTGAAGTTGAAAAATGCTTTAGAACTCTTCCATTGTTCTTAGAATTCCGCTGAAGTTTAAAAATGGTTTGGAACTTTTCCATTGTTCTCGGATTTCCGCTGTTGTTTAAAAAAGATTTGGGACTCTTCCATTGTTCTGGGAATTCCGCCTATGTTTAACAATGCTTTTCAAACTCTCCCATTGTTCTTGGAATTCCGCTAATGTTTAACAATGCTTTGTAACTCTTCCATTGTTCTCGGAATTATGATGAAGTTTAAAAATGCATTGGAACTCTTCCATTGTTCTCGGAATTCCGCTGATGTTTAACAATGCTTTAGAGCTCTTCCATTGTTCTCGGAATTCCGCTGATGTTTAACAATGCTTTGGAACTCTTCCATTATTCTCAGAATTCTGCTGAAGTTTAAAAATGCTTTGGTATTCTTCCATTGTTCTCAGAATTCCAATGAAGCTTAAAAATGCTTTGGAACTCTTCAATTTTTCTCAGAATTACGCGAAAGTTTAAAAATGCTTTGGAACTCCTCCATTGTTCTCGTAATTCTGCTGAAGTTTAAAAATGCTTTGGAACTCTTCCATTGTTCTGGGAATTCGGCTGAAGTTTAAAAATGCTTTGGAGCTCTTCCTATGTTCTGGGAGTTCTGCTGAAGTTTAAAAATGCTTTGGAACTCTTCCATTGTTCTCGAAATTCTGCTGATGTTTAACAATGCTTTAGAACTCTTCCATTGTTCTCGGAATTCCGCTGATGTTTAACAATGCTTTAGAACTCTTCCATTGTTCTCGGAATTCCGCTGATGTTTAACAATGCTTTTCAAACTCTCCCATTGTTCTTGGAATTCCGCTAATGTTTATCAATGCTTTGGAACTCTTTCATTGTTCTCGGAATTCCGCTGAAGTTCAGCCATGCTTTGGAACTCTTCCATTGTTCTCGGAATTCCGCTGAAGTTTAAAAATGCTTTGCAACTCCTCCATTGTTCTCGGAATTCCGCTGAAGTTTTACAATGCTTTGGAACTCTTCCATTTTTCTCGGAATTCTGCTGAAGTTTAAAAATCCTTTGGAACTCTTCCATTGTTCTGGGAATTCGGCTGAAGTTTTAAAATGCTTTGGAGCTCTTCCTATGTTCTGAGAGTTCTGCTGAAGTTTAAAAATGCTTTGGAACTCTTCCATTGTTCTCGGAATTCCGCTGTAGTTTAAAAATGCATTGGAACTCTTCCATTGTTCTCGGAATTCCGCTGAAGTTTAGCCATGCTTTGGAACTCTTCCATTGTTCTCGGAATTCCGCTGAAGTTTAAAAATGCTTTGGAACTCCTCCATTGTACTCGGAATTCTGCTGAAGTTTAAAAATGCTTTGGAACTCTTCCATTGTTCTGGGAATTCGGCTGAAGTTTAAAAATGCTTTGGAACTCTTCCTATGTTCTGGTAGGTCTGCTGAAGTTTAAAAATGCTTTGGAACTCTTCCATTGTTCTCGGAATTCTGCTGATGTTTAACAATGCTTTAGAACTCCTCCATTGTTCTCGGAATTCTGCTGAAGTTTAAAAATGCTTTGGAACTCTTCCATTGTTCTGGGAATTCGGCTGAAGTGTAAAAATTCAATGGAACTCTTCCTATGTTCTGGGAGTTCTGCTGAAGTTTAAAAATGCTTTTGAACTCTTCCATTGTTCTCGGAATTCCGCTGATGTTTAACAATGCTTTAGAACTCTTCCATCTTTCTCGGAATTCCGCTGATGTTTACCAATGCTTTAGAACTCTTCCATTGTTCTCGGAATTCCGCTGAAGTTTAAAAATGCTTTGCAACTCCTCCATTGTTCTCGGAATTCCGCTGAAGTTTTACAATGCTTTGGAACTCTTCCATTTTTCTCGGAATTCTGCTGAAGTTTAAAAATCCTTTGGAACTCTTAAATTGTTCGGGAAATTCGTCTGAAGTTTAAAAATGCTTTGGAGCTCTTCCTATGTTCTGGGAGTTCTGCTGAAGTTTAAAAATGCTTTGGAACTCTTCCATTGTTCTCGGAATTCTGCTGTAGTTTAAAAATGCATTGGAACTCTTCCATTGTTCTCGGAATTCCGCTGAAGTTTAGCCATGCTTTGGAACTCTTCCATTGTTCTCGGAATTCGGCTGAAGTTTAAAAATGCTTTGGAACTCTTCCTATGTTCTGGTAGGTCTGCTGAAGTTTAAAAATGCTTTGGAACACTTCCATTGTTCTCGGAATTCCGCTGATGTTTAACAATGCTTTAGAACTCTTCCATTGTTCTCAGAATTCCGCTGATGTTTAACAATGCTTTGGAACTCTTCCATTGTTCTGGAAATTCTGCTGAAGTTTAAAAACCTTTGGAAATTTTCCCTTGTTCTCGGAATTCCGCTAATATTTAACAATGCTTTGGAACTCTTCCATTGTTTTCGGAATTCCGCTGATGTTTAATAATGCTTTTGGAACTCTTCCATTGTTCTCGGAATTCCGCTAATGTTTAACAAATGCTTTGGAACTCCTCCATTGTTCTTGGAATGCCGCTGAAGTTTAAAAATGCTTTTGGAACTCTTTCATTGTTCTCGGAATTCCGCTGAAGTGTAGCCATGCTTTGGAACTCTTCCATTTTTCTCGGAATTCTGCTGAAGTTTAAAAATGCTTTGGAACTCTTCCATTGTTCTCGGAATTCTGCTGAAGTTTAAAAATGCTTTGGAACTCTTCCATTGTTCTCGGAATTCTGCTAAAGTTTAAAAAAGCTTTGTAACTCTTCCATTGTTCTCGGAATTCTACTGATGTCTAATAATGCTTTTGGAACTCTTCCATTGTTCTCAGAATACCGCTTATGTTTAACAATGCTTTTGGAACTCTTTCATTGTTCTCAGAATACCGCTTATGTTTAACAATGCTTTTGAAACTCTTTCATTGTTCTCGGAATTCCGCTGAAGTGTAGCCATGCTTTGGAACTCTTCCATTGTTCTCGAAATTCCGCTGAAGTTTTACAATGCTTTGGAACTCTTCCATTTTTCTCGGAATTCTGCTGAAGTTTAAAAATGCTTTGGAACTCTTCCATTGTTCTCGGAATTCTGCTGAAGTTTAAAAATGCTTTGGAACTCTTCCATTGTTCTCGGAATTCTGCTAAAGTTTAAAAAAGCTTTGTAACTCTTCCATTGTTCTCGGAATTCTACTGATGTCTAATAATGCTTTTGGAACTCTTCCATTGTTCTCAGAATACCGCTTATGTTTAACAATGCTTTTGGAACTCTTTCATTGTTCTCAGAATTCCGCTGAAGTTGGAAAATGTTTTAGAACTCTACCATTGTTCTCAGAATTCCGCTGAAGTTTAAAAATGGTTTAGAACTCTTCTATTGTTCTTCGAATTCCGCTGTAGTTTAATAAAGGTTTGGGACTCTTCCATTGTTCTCGGAAATCCGCTGATGTTTAACAATGCTTTTGGAACTCTCCCATTGTTCTTGGAATTCCGCTAATGTTTAACAATGCTTTGGAATTCTTCCATTGTTCTCAGAATTCCGATGTAGTTTAAAAATGCATTAGAACTCTTCCATTGTTCTCGGAATTCCGCTGAAGTTTAACAATGCTTTGGAACCCTTCCATTGTTCTGGGAATTCGGCTGAAGTTTAAAAATGCTTTGGATCTCTTCCATTGCTCCCGGAATTCCGCTGTAGTTTAAAAATGCATTGGAACTCTTCCATTGTTCTCAGAATTCCACTGAAGTTTTACAATGCTTTGGAACTCCTCCATTTTTCTCGGAATTCTGCTAAAGTTTAAAAATGCTTTGGAACTCTTCCATTTTTCTCAGAATTCCGCTGAAGTTGAAAAATGCTTTAGAACTCTTCCATTGTTCTTAGAATTCCGCTGAAGTTTAAAAATGGTTTGGAACTTTTCCATTGTTCTCGGATTTCCGCTGTTGTTTAAAAAAGATTTGGGACTCTTCCATTGTTCTGGGAATTCCGCCTATGTTTAACAATGCTTTTCAAACTCTCCCATTGTTCTTGGAATTCCGCTAATGTTTAACAATGCTTTGGAACTCTTCCATTGTTCTCGGAATTATGATGAAGTTTAAAAATGCATTGGAACTCTTCCATTGTTCTCGGAATTCCGCTGATGTTTAACAATGCTTTAGAGCTCTTCCATTGCTCTCGGAATTCCGCTGATGTTTAACAATGCTTTGGAACTCTTCCATTATTCTCAGAATTCTGCTGAAGTTTAAAAATGCTTTGGTACTCTTCCATTGTTCTCAGAATTCCAATGAAGCTTAAAAATGCTTTGGAACTCTTCAATTTTTCTCAGAATTACGCGAAAGTTTAAAAATGCTTTGGAACTCCTCCATTGTTCTCGTAATTCTGCTGAAGTTTAAAAATGCTTTGGAACTCTTCCATTGTTCTGGGAATTCGGCTGAAGTTTAAAAATGCTTTGGAGCTCTTCCTGTGTTCTGGGAGTTCTGCTGAAGTTTAAAAATGCTTTGGAACTCTTCCATTGTTCTCGAAATTCTGCTGATGTTTAACAATGCTTTAGAACTCTTCCATTGTTCTCGGAATTCCGCTGATGTTTAACAATGCTTTAGAACTCTTCCATTGTTCTCGGAATTCCGCTGATGTTTAACAATGCTTTTCAAACTCTCCCATTGTTCTTGGAATTCTGCTAATGTTTAACAATGCTTTGGAACTCTTTCATTGTTCTCGGAATTCCGCTGAAGTTTAAAAATGCTTTGCAACTCCTCCATTGTTCTCGGAATTCTGCTGAAGTTTAAAAATGCTTTGGAACTCTTCCATTGTTCTGGGAATTCGGCTGAAGTGTAAAAATTCAATGGAACTCTTCCTATGTTCTGGGAGTTCTGCTGAAGTTTAAAAATGCTTTTGAACTCTTCCATTGTTCTCGGAATTCCGCTGATGTTTAACAATGCTTTAGAACTCTTCCATCTTTCTCGGAATTCCGCTGATGTTTACCAATGCTTTAGAACTCTTCCATTGTTCTCGGAATTCCGCTGTAGTTTAAAAATGCATTGGAACTCTTCCATTGTTCTCGGAATTCCGCTGAAGTTTAGCCATGCTTTGGAACTCTTCCATTGTTCTCGGAATTCCGCTGAAGTTTAAAAATGCTTTGGAACTCCTCCATTGTACTCGGAATTCTGCTGAAGTTTAAAAATGCTTTGGAACTCTTCCATTGTTCTGGGAATTCGGCTGAAGTTTAAAAATGCTTTGGAACTCTTCCTATGTTCTGGTAGGTCTGCTGAAGTTTAAAAATGCTTTGGAACTCTTCCATTGTTCTCGGAATTCCGCTGAAGTTTAACAATGCTTTGGAACCCTTCCATTGTTCTGGGAATTTGGCTGAAGTTTAAAAATGCTTTGGATCTCTTCCATTGCTCCCGGAATTCCGCTGTAGTTTAAAAATGCATTGGAACTCTTCCATTGTTCTCAGAATTCCGCTGAAGTTTTACAATGCTTTGGAACTCCTCCATTTTTCTCGGAATTCTGCTAAAGTTTAAAAATGCTTTGGAACTCTTCCATTTTTCTCAGAATTCCGCTGAAGTTGAAAAATGCTTTAGAACTCTTCCATTGTTCTTAGAATTCCGCTGAAGTTTAAAAATGGTTTGGAACTTTTCCATTGTTCTCGGATTTCCGCTGTTGTTTAAAAAAGATTTGGGAATCTTCCATTGTTCTGGGAATTCCGCCTATGTTTAACAATGCTTTTCAAACTCTCCCATTGTTCTTGGAATTCCGCTAATGTTTAACAATGCTTTGGAACTCTTCCATTGTTCTCGGAATTATGATGAAGTTTAAAAATGCATTGGAACTCTTCCATTGTTCTCGGAATTCCGCTGATGTTTAACAATGCTTTAGAGCTCTTCCATTGTTCTCGGAATTCCGCTGATGTTTAACAATGCTTTGGAACTCTTCCATTATTCTCAGAATTCTGCTGAAGTTTAAAAATGCTTTGGTACTCTTCCATTGTTCTCAGAATTCCAATGAAGCTTAAAAATGCTTTGGAACTCTTCAATTTTTCTCAGAATTACGCGAAAGTTTAAAAATGCTTTGGAACTCCTCCATTGTTCTCGTAATTCTGCTGAAGTTTAAAAATGCTTTGGAACTCTTCCATTGTTCTGGGAATTCGGCTGAAGTTTAAAAATGCTTTGGAGCTCTTCCTATGTTCTGGGAGTTCTGCTGAAGTTTAAAAATGCTTTGGAACTCTTCCATTGTTCTCGAAATTCAGCTGATGTTTAACAATGCTTTAGAACTATTCCATTGTTCTCGGAATTCCGCTGATGTTTAACAATGCTTTAGAACTCTTCCATTGTTCTCGGAATTCCGCTGATGTTTAACAATGCTTTTCAAACTCTCCCATTGTTCTCGGAATTCCGCTGATGTTTAACAATGCTTTAGAACTCTTCCATCTTTCTCGGAATTCCGCTGATGTTTACCAATGCTTTAGAACTCTTCCATTGTTCTCGGAATTCCGCTGTAGTTTAAAAATGCATTGGAACTCTTCCATTGTTCTCGGAATTCCGCTGAAGTTTAGCCATGCTTTGGAACTCTTCCATTGTTCTCGGAATTCCGCTGAAGTTTAAAAATGCTTTGGAACTCCTCCATTGTACTCGGAATTCTGCTGAAGTTTAAAAATGCTTTGGAACTCTTCCATTGTTCTGGGAATTCGGCTGAAGTTTAAAAATGCTTTGGAACTCTTCCTATGTTCTGGTAGGTCTGCTGAAGTTTAAAAATGCTTTGGAACTCTTCCATTGTTCTCGGAATTCTGCTAAAGTTTAAAAAAGCTTTGTAACTCTTCCATTGTTCTCGGAATTCTACTGATGTCTAATAATGCTTTTGGAACTCTTCCATTGTTCTCAGAATACCGCTTATGTTTAACAATGCTTTTGGAACTCTTTCATTGTTCTCAGAATTCCGCTGAAGTTGGAAAATGTTTTAGAACTCTACCATTGTTCTCAGAATTCCGCTGAAGTTTAAAAATGGTTTAGAACTCTTCTATTGTTCTTTGAATTCCGCGGTAGTTTAAAAAAGGTTTGGGACTCTTCCATTGTTCTCGGAAATCCGCTGATGTTTAACAATGCTTTTGGAACTCTCCCATTGTTCTTGGAATTCCGCTAATGTTTAACAATGCTTTGGAATTCTTCCATTGTTCTCAGAATTCCGATGTAGTTTAAAAATGCATTAGAACTCTTCCATTGTTCTCGGAATTCCGCTGAAGTTTAACAATGCTTTGGAACCCTTCCATTGTTCTGGGAATTCCGCTGTAGTTTAAAAATACATTGGAACTCTTCCATTGTTCTCAGAATTCCGCTGAAGTTTTACAATGATTTGGAACTCCTCCATTTTTCTCGGAATTCTGCTAAAGTTTAAATATGCTTTGGAACTCTTCCATTTTTCTCAGAATTCCGCTGAAGTTGGAAAATGCTTTAGAACTCTTCCATTGTTCTTAGAATTCCGCTGAAGTTTAAAAATGGTTTGGAACTTTTCCATTGTTCTCGGATTTCCGCTGTTGTTTAAAAAAGATTTGGGACTCTTCCATTGTTCTGGGAATTCCGCCTATGTTTAACAATGCTTTTCAAACTCTCCCATTGTTCTTGGAATTCCGCTAATGTTTAACAATGCTTTGGAACTCTTCCATTGTTCTCGGAATTATGATGAAGTTTAAAAATGCATTGGAACTCTTCCATTGTTCTCGGAATACCGCTGATGTTTAACAATGCTTTAGAGCTCTTCCATTGTTCTCGGAATTCCGCTGATGTTTAACAATGCTTTGGAACTCTTCCATTATTCTCAGAATTCTGCTGAAGTTTAAAAATGCTTTGGTACTCTTCCATTGTTCTCAGAATTCCAATGAAGCTTAAAAATGCTTTGGAACTCTTCAATTTTTCTCAGAATAACGCGAAAGTTTAAAAATGCTTTGGAACTCCTCCATTGTTCTCGTAATTCTGCTGAAGTTTAAAAATGCTTTGGAACTCTTCCATTGTTCTGGGAATTCGGCTGAAGTTTAAAAATGCTTTGGAGCTCTTCCTATGTTCTGGGAGTTCTGCTGAAGTTTAAAAATGCTTTGGAACTCTTCCATTGTTCTCGAAATTCTGCTGATGTTTAACAATGCTTTAGAACTCTTCCATTGTTCTTGGAATTCCGCTGATGTTTAACAATGCTTTAGAACTCTTCCATTGTTCTCGGAATTCCGCTGATGTTTAACAATGCTTTTCAAACTCTCCCATTGTTCTTGGAATTCCGCTAATGTTTATCAATGCTTTGGAACTCTTTCATTGTTCTCGGAATTCCGCTGAAGTTCAGCCATGCTTTGGAACTCTTCCATTGTTCTCGGAATTCCGCTGAAGTTTAAAAATGCTTTGCAACTCCTCCATTGTTCTCGGAATTCTGCTGAAGTTTAAAAATGCTTTGGAACTCTTCCATTGTTCTGGGAATTCGGCTGAAGTGTAAAAATTCAATGGAACTCTTCCTATGTTCTGGGAGTTCTGCTGAAGTTTAAAAATGCTTTTGAACTCTTCCATTGTTCTCGGAATTCCGCTGATGTTTAACAATGCTTTAGAACTCTTCCATCTTTCTCGGAATTCCGCTGATGTTTACCAATGCTTTAGAACTCTTCCATTGTTCTCGGAATTCCGCTGAAGTTTAAAAATGCTTTGCAACTCCTCCATTGTTCTAGGAAAACCGCTGAAGTTTTACAATGCTTTGGAACTCTTCCACTTTTCTCGGAATTCTGCTGAAGTTTAAAAATCCTTTGGAACTCTTCCATTGTTCTCAGAATACCGCTTATGTTTAACAATGCTTTTGGAACTCTTTCATTGTTCTCAGAATTCCGCTGAAGTTGGAAAATGTTTTAGAACTCTACCATTGTTCTCAGAATTCCGCTGAAGTTTAAAAATGGTTTAGAACTCTTCTATTGTTCTTGGAATTCCGCTGTAGTTTAAAAAAGGTTTGGGACTCTTCCATTGTTCTCGGAAATCCGCTGATGTTTAACAATGCTTTTGGAACTCTCCCATTGTTCTTGGAATTCCGCTAATGTTTAACAATGCTTTGGAATTCTTCCATTGTTCTCAGAATTCCGATGTAGTTTAAAAATGCATTAGAACTCTTCCATTGTTCTCGGAATTCCGCTGAAGTTTAACAATGCTTTGGAACCCTTCCATTGTTCTGGGAATTTGGCTGAAGTTTAAAAATGCTTTGGATCTCTTCCATTGCTCCCGGAATTCCGCTGTAGTTTAAAAATGCATTGGAACTCTTCCATTGTTCTCAGAATTCTGCTGAAGTTTTACAATGCTTTGGAACTCCTCCATTTTTCTCGGAATTCTGCTAAAGTTTAAAAATGCTTTGGAACTCTTCCATTTTTCTCAGAATTCCGCTGAAGTTGAAAAATGCTTTAGAACTCTTCCATTGTTCTTAGAATTCCGCTGAAGTTTAAAAATGGTTTGGAACTTTTCCATTGTTCTCGGATTTCCGCTGTTGTTTAAAAAAGATTTGGGAATCTTCCATTGTTCTGGGAATTCCGCCTATGTTTAACAATGCTTTTCAAACTCTCCCATTGTTCTTGGAATTCCGCTAATGTTTAACAATGCTTTGGAACTCTTCCATTGTTCTCTGAATTATGATGAAGTTTAAAAATGCATTGGAACTCTTCCATTGTTCTCGGAATTCCGCTGATGTTTAACAATGCTTTAGAGCTCTTCCATTGTTCTCGGAATTCCGCTGATGTTTAACAATGCTTTAGAGCTCTTCCATTGTTCTCAGAATTCCAATGAAGCTTAAAAATGCTTTGGAACTCTTCAATTTTTCTCAGAATTACGCGAAAGTTTAAAAATGCTTTGGAACTCCTCCATTGTTCTCGTAATTCTGCTGAAGTTTAAAAATGCTTTGGAACTCTTCCATTGTTCTGGGAATTCGGCTGAAGTTTAAAAATGCTTTGGAGCTCTTCCTATGTTCTGGGAGTTCTGCTGAAGTTTAAAAATGCTTTGGAACTCTTCCATTGTTCTCGAAATTCTGCTGATGTTTAACAATGCTTTAGAACTATTCCATTGTTCTCGGAATTCCGCTGATGTTTAACAATGCTTTAGAACTCTTCCATTGTTCTCGGAATTCCGCTGATGTTTAACAATGCTTTTCAAACTCTCCCATTGTTCTTGGAATTCCGCTAATGTTTAACAATGCTTTGGAACTCTTTCATTGTTCTCGGAATTCCGCTGAAGTTTAACCATGCTTTGGAACTCTTCCATTGTTCTCGGAATTCCGCTGAAGTTTAAAAATGCTTTGCAACTCCTCCATTGTTCTCGGAATTCTGCTGAAGTTTAAAAATGCTTTGGAACTCTTCCATTGTTCTGGGAATTCGGCTGAAGTGTAAAAATTCAATGGAATTATTCCTTTGTTCTAGGAGTTCTGCAGAAGTTTAAAAATTCTTTTGAACTCTTCCATTGTTCTCGGAATTCCGCTGATGTTTAACAATGCATTGGAACTCTTCCATTGTTCTCGGAATTCCGCTGAAGTTTAGCCATGCTTTGGAACTCTTCCATTGTTCTCGGAATTCCGCTGAAGTTTAAAAATGCTTTGGAACTCCTCCATTGTACTCGGAATTCTGCTGAAGTTTAAAAATGCTTTGGAACTCTTCCATTGTTCTGGGAATTCGGCTGAAGTTTAAAAATGCTTTGGAACTCTTCCTATGTTCTGGTAGGTCTGCTGAAGTTTAAAAATGCTTTGGAACTCTTCCATTGTTCTCGGAATTCTGCTGAAGTTTAAAAATGCTTTGGAACTCTTCCATTGTTCTCGAAATTCTGCTGATGTTTAACAATGCTTTAGAACTCTTCCATTGTTCTCGGAATTCCGCTGATGTTTAACAATGCTTTAGAACTCTTCCATTGTTCTCGGAATTCCGCTGATGTTTAACAATGCTTTTCAAACTCTCCCATTGTTCTTGGAATTCCGCTAATGTTTATCAATGCTTTGGAACTCTTTTATTGTTCTCAGAATTCCGCTGAAGTTCAGCCATGCTTTGGAACTCTTCCATTGTTCTCGGAATTCCGCTGAAGTTTAAAAATGCTTTGCAACTCCTCCATTGTTCTCGGAATTCTGCTGAAGTTTAAAAATGCTTTGGAACTCTTCCATTGTTCTGGGAATTCGGCTGAAGTGTAAAAATTCAATGGAACTCTTCCTATGTTCTGGGAGTTCTGCTGAAGTTTAAAAATGCTTTTGAACTCTTCCATTGTTCTCGGAATTCCGCTGATGTTTAACAATGCTTTAGAACTCTTCCATCTTTCTCGGAATTCCGCTGATGTTTACCAATGCTTTAGAACTCTTCCATTGTTCTCGGAATTCCGCTGAAGTTTAAAAATGCTTTGCAACTCCTAAATTGTTCTCCGAATTCCGCTGAAGTTTTACAATGCTTTGGAACTCTTCCATTTTTCTCGGAATTCTGCTGAAGTTTAAAAATCCTTTGGAACTCTTAAATTGTTCTGGGAATTCGTCTGAAGTTTAAAAATGCTTTGGAGCTCTTCCTATGTTCTGGGAGTTCTGCTGAAGTTTAAAAATGCTTTGGAACTCTTCCATTGTTCTCGGAATTCCGATGTAGTTTAAAAATGCATTGGAACTCTTCCATTGTTCTCGGAATTCCGCTGAAGTTTAGCCATGCTTTGAAACTCTTCCATTCTTCTCGGAATTCGGCTGAAGTTTAAAAATGCTTTGGAACTCTTCCTATGTTCTGGTAGGTCTGCTGAAGTTTAAAAATGCTTTGGAACTCTTCCATTGTTCTTGGAATTCCGCCGATGTTTAACAATGCTTTAGAACTCTTCCATTGTTCTCGGAATTCCGCTGATGTTTAACAATGCTTTGGAACTCTTCCATTGTTCTGGAAATTCTGCTGAAGTTTAAAAACCTTTGGAAATTTTCCCTTGTTCTCGGAATTCCGCTAATATTTAACAATGCTTTGGAACTCTTCCATTGTTTTCGGAATTCCGCTGATGTTTAATAATGCTTTTGGAACACTTCCATTGTTCTCGGAATTCCGCTAATGTTTAACAAATGCTTTGGAACGCCTCCATTGTTCTTGGAATGCCGCTGAAGTTTAAAAATGCTTTTGGAACTCTTTCATTGTTCTCGGAATTCCGCTGAAGTGTAGCCATGCTTTGGAACTCTTCCATTTTTCTCGGAATTCTGCTGAAGTTTAAAAATGCTTTGGAACTCTTCCATTGTTCTCGGAATTCTGCTGAAGTTTAAAAATGCTTTGGAACTCTTCCATTCTTCTCGGAATTCTGCTAAAGTTTAAAAAAGCTTTGTAACTCTTCCATTGTTCTCGGAATTCTACTGATGTCTAATAATGCTTTTGGAACTCTTCCATTGTTCTCAGAATACCGCTTATGTTTAACAATGCTTTTGGAACTCTTCCATTGTTCTCAGAATACCGCTTATGTTTAACAATGCTTTTGGAACTCTTTCATTGTTCTCGGAATTCCGCTGATGTGTAGCCATGCTTTGGAACTCTTCCATTGTTCTCGAAATTCCGCTGAAGTTTTACAATGCTTTGGAACTCTTCCATTTTTCTCGGAATTCTGCTGAAGTTTAAAAATGCTTTGGAACTCTTCCATTGTTCTCGGAATTCTGCTGAAGTTTAAAAATGCTTTGGAACTCTTCCATTGTTCTCGGAATTCTGCTAAAGTTTAAAAAAGCTTTGTAACTCTTCCATTGTTCTCGGAATTCTACTGATGTCTAATAATGCTTTTGGAACTCTTCCATTGTTCTCAGAATACCGCTTATGTTTAACAATGCTTTTGGAACTCTTTCATTGTTCTCAGAATTCCGCTGAAGTTGGAAAATGTTTTAGAACTCTACCATTGTTCTCAGAATTCCGCTGAAGTTTAAAAATGGTTTAGAACTCTTCTATTGTTCTTGGAATTCCGCTGTAGTTTAAAAAAGGTTTGGGACTCTTCCATTGTTCTCGGAAATCCGCTGATGTTTAACAATGCTTTTGGAACTCTCCCATTGTTCTTGGAATTCCGCTAATGTTTAACAATGCTTTGGAATTCTTCCATTGTTCTCAGAATTCCGATGTAGTTTAAAAATGCATTAGAACTCTTCCATTGTTCTCGGAATTCCGCTGAAGTTTAACAATGCTTTGGAACCCTTCCATTGTTCTGGGAATTCGGCTGAAGTTTAAAAATGCTTTGGATCTCTTCCATTGCTCCCAGAATTCCGCTGTAGTTTAAAAATGCATTGGAACTCTTCCATTGATCTCAGAATTCCGCTGAAGTTTTACAATGCTTTGGAACTCCTCCATTTTTCTCGGAATTCTGCTAAAGTTTAAAAATGCTTTGGAACTCTTCCATTTTTCTCAGAATTCCGCTGAAGTTGAAAAATGCTTTAGAACTCTTCCATTGTTCTTAGAATTCCGCTGAAGTTTAAAAATGGTTTGGAACTTTTCCATTGTTCTCGGATTTCCGCTGTTGTTTAAAAAAGATTTGGGACTCTTCCATTGTTCTGGGAATTCCGCCTATGTTTAACAATGCTTTTCAAACTCTCCCATTGTTCTTGGAATTCCGCTAATGTTTAACAATGCTTTGGAACTCTTCCATTGTTCTCGGAATTATGATGAAGTTTAAAAATGCATTGGAACTCTTCCATTGTTCTCGGAATTCCGCTGATGTTTAACAATGCTTTAGAGCTCTTCCATTGTTCTCGGAATTCCGCTGATGTTTAACAATGCTTTGGAACTCTTCAATTATTCTCAGAATTCTGCTGAAGTTTAAAAATGCTTTGGTACTCTTCCATTGTTCTCAGAATTCCAATGAAGCTTAAAAATGCTTTGGAACTCTTCAATTTTTCTCAGAATTACGCGAAAGTTTAAAAATGCTTTGGAACTCCTCCATTGTTCTCGTAATTCTGCTGAAGTTTAAAAATGCTTTGGAACTCTTCCATTGTTCTGGGAATTCGGCTGAAGTTTAAAAATGCTTTGGAGCTCTTCCTATGTTCTGGGAGTTCTGCTGAAGTTTAAAAATGCTTTGGAACTCTTCCATTGTTCTAGAAATTCTGCTGATGTTTAACAATGCTTTAGAACTCTTCCATTGTTCTCGGAATTCCGCTGATGTTTAACAATGCTTTAGAACTCTTCCATTGTTCTCGGAATTCCGCTGATGTTTAACAATGCTTTTCAAACTCTCCCATTGTTCTTGGAATTCCGCTAATGTTTAACAATGCTTTGGAACTCTTTCATTGTTCTCGGAATTCCGCTGAAGTTTAGCCATGCTTTGGAACTCTTCCATTGTTCTCGGAATTCCGCTGAAGTTTAAAAATGCTTTGCAACTCCTCCATTGTTCTCGGAATTCTGCTGAAGTTTAAAAATGCTTTGGAACTCTTCCATTGTTCTGGGAATTCGGCTGAAGTGTAAAAATTCAATGGAACTCTTCCTATGTTCTGGGAGTTCTGCTGAAGTTTAAAAATGCTTTTGAACTCTTCCATTGTTCTCGGAATTCCGCTGATGTTTAACAATGCTTTAGAACTCTTCCATCTTTCTCGGAATTCCGCTGATGTTTACCAATGCTTTAGAACTCTTCCATTGTTCTCGGAATTCCGCTGAAGTTTAAAAATGCTTTGCAACTCCTCCATTGTTCTAGGAATTCCGCTGAAGTTTTACAATGCTTTGGAACTCTTCCATTGTTCTGGGAATTCGGCTGAAGTTTAAAAATGCTTTGGAGCTCTTCCTATGTTCTGGGAGTTCTGCTGAAGTTTAAAAATGCTTTGGAACTCTTCCATTGTTCTCGGAATTCCGCTGTAGTTTAAAAATGCATTGGAACTCTTCCATTGTTCTCGGAATTCCGCTGAAGTTTAGCCATGCTTTGGAACTCTTCCATTGTTCTCGGAATTCCGCTGAAGTTTAAAAATGCTTTGGAACTCCTCCATTGTACTCGGAAATCTGCTGAAGTTTAAAAATGCTTTGGAACTCTTCCATTGTTCTGGGAATTCGGCTGAAGTTTAAAAATGCTTTGGAACTCTTCCTATGTTCTGGTAGGTCTGCTGAAGTTTAAAAATGCTTTGGAACTCTTCCATTGTTCTCGGAATTCTGCTGATGTTTAACAATGATTTAGAACTCCTCCATTGTTCTCGGAATTCTGCTGAAGTTTAAAAATGCTTTGGAACTCTTCCATTGTTCTCGGAATTCCGCTGTAGTTTAAAAATGCATTGGAACTCTTCCATTGTTCTCGGAATTCCGCTGAAGTTTAGCCATGTTTTGGAACTCTTCCATTGTTCTCGGAATTCCGCTGAAGTTTAAAAATGCTTTGGAACTCCTCCATGGTACTCGGAAATCTGCTGAAGTTTAAAAATGCTTTAGAACTCTTCCATTGTTCTCGGAATTCCGCTGATGTTTAACAATGCTTTTCAAACTCTCCCATTGTTGTTGGAATTCCGCTAATGTTTAACAATGCTTTGGAACTCTTTCATTGTTCTCGGAATTCCGCTGAAGTTTAGCCATGCTTTGGAACTCTTCCATTGTTCTCGGAATTCCGCTGAAGTTTAAAAATGCTTTGCAACTCCTCCATTGTTCTCGGAATTCTGCTGAAGTTTAAAAATGCTTTGGAACTCTTCCATTGTTCTGGGAATTCGGCTGAAGTGTAAAAATTCAATGGAACTCTTCCTATGTTCTGGGAGTTCTGCTGAAGTTTAAAAATGCTTTTGAACTCTTCCATTGTTCTCGGAATTCCGCTGATGTTTAACAATGCTTTAGAACTCTTCCATCTTTCTCGGAATTCCGCTGATGTTTACCAATGCTTTAGAACTCTTCCATTGTTCTCGGAATTCCGCTGAAGTTTAAAAATGCTTTGCAACTCCTCCATTGTTCTAGGAATTCCGCTGAAGTTTTACAATGCTTTGGAACTCTTCCATTTTTCTCGGAATTCTGCTGAAGTTTAAAAATCCTTTGGAACTCTTCCATTGTTCTGGGAATTCGGCTGAAGTTTAAAAATGCTTTGGAGCTCTTCCTATGTTCTGGGAGTTCTGCTGAAGTTTAAAAATGCTTTGGAAGTCTTCCATTGTTCTCGGAATTCCGCTGTAGTTTAAAAATGCATTGGAACTCTTCCATTGTTCTCGGAATTCCGCTGAAGTTTAGCCATGCTTTGGAACTCTTCCGTTGTTCTCGGAATTCCGCTGAAGTTTAAAAATGCTTTGGAACTCCTCCATTGTACTCGGAAATCTGCTGAAGTTTAAAAATGCTTTGGAACTCTTCCATTGTTCTGGGAATTCGGCTGAAGTTTAAAAATGCTTTCGAACTCTTCCTATGTTCTGGTAGGTCTGCTGAAGTTTAAAAATGCTTTGGAACTCTTCCATTGTTCTCGGAATTCTGCTGATGTTTAACCATGATTTAGAACTCCTCCATTGTTCTCGGAATTCTGCTGAAGTTTAAAAATGCTTTGGAACTCTTCCATTGTTCTGGGAATTCGGCTGAAGTGTAAAAATTCAATGGAACTCTTCCTATGTTCTGGGAGTTCTGCTGAAGTTTAAAAATGCTTTTGAACTCTTCCATTGTTCTCGGAATTCCGCTGATGTTTAACAATGCTTTAGAACTCTTCCATCTTTCTCGGAATTCCGCTGATGTTTACCAATGCTTTAGAACTCTTCCATTGTTCTCGGAATTCCGCTGAAGTTTAAAAATGCTTTGCAACTCCTCCATTGTTCTCGGAATTCCGCTGAAGTTTTACAATGCTTTGGAACTCTTCCATTTTTCTCGGAATTCTGCTGAAGTTTAAAAATCCTTTGGAACTCTTCCATTGTTCTGGGAATTCGTCTGAAGTTTAAAAATGCTTTGGAGCTCTTCCTATGTTCTGGGAGTTCTGCTGATGTTTAAAAATGCTTTGGAACTCTTCCATTGTTCTCGGAATTGCGCTGTAGTTTAAAAATGCATTGGAACTCTACCATTGTTCTCGGAATTCCGCTGAGGTTTAGCCATGCTTTGGAACTCTTCCATTGTTCTCGGAATTCGGCTGAAGTTTAAAAATGCTTTGGAACTCTTCCTATGTTCTGGTAGGTCTGCTGAAGTTTAAAAATGCTTTGGAACTCTTCCATTGTTCTCGGAATTCCGCTGATGTTTAACAATGCTTTAGAACTCTTCCATTGTTCTCGGAATTCCGCTGATGTTTAACAATGCTTTGGAACTCTTCCATTGTTCTGGAAATTCTGCTGAAGTTTAAAAACCTTTGGAAATTTTCCCTTGTTCTCGGAATTCCGCTAATATTTAACAATGCTTTGGAACTCTTCCATTGTTTTCGGAATTCCGCTGATGTTTAATAATGCTTTTGGAACTCTTCCATTGTTCTCGGAATTCCGCTAATGTTTAACAATGCTTTGGAACTCCTCCATTGTTCTTGGAATGCCGCTGAAGTTTAAAAATGCTTTTGGAACTCTTTCATTGTTCTCGGAATTCCGCTGAAGTGTAGCCATGCTTTGGAACTCTTCCATTGTTCTCGAAATTCCGCTGAAGTTTTACAATGCTTTGGAACTCTTCCATTTTTCTCGGAATTCTGCTGAAGTTTAAAAATGCTTTGGAACTCTTCCATTGTTCTCGCAATTCTGCTGAAGTTTAAAAATGCTTTGGAACTCTTCCATTGTTCTCGGAATTCTGCTAAAGTTTAAAAAAGCTTTGTAACTCTTCCATTGTTCTCGGAATTCTACTGATGTCTAATAATGCTTTTGGAACTCTTCCATTGTTCTCAGAATACCGCTTATGTTTAACAATGCTTTTGGAACTCTTCCATTATTCTCAGAATACCGCTTATGTTTAACAATGCTTTTGGAACTTTTTTCATTGTTCTCGGAATTCCGCTGAAGTGTAGCCATGCTTTGGAACTCTTCCATTGTTCTCGAAATTCCGCTGAAGTTTTACAATGCTTTGGAACTCTTCCATTTTTCTCGGAATTCTGCTGAAGTTTAAAAATGCTTTGGAACTCTTCCATTTTTCCCGGAATTCTGCTGAAGTTTAAAAATGCTTTGTAACTATTCCATTGTTCTCGGAATTCTACTGATGTCTAATAATGCTTTTGGAACTCTTCCATTGTTCTCAGAATACCGCTTATGTTTAACAATGCTTTTGGAACTCTTTCATTGTTCTCAGAATTCCGCTGAAGTTGGAAAATGTTTTAGAACTCTACCATTGTTCTCAGAATTCCGCTGAAGTTTAAAAATGGTTTAGAACTCTTCTATTGTTCTTGGAATTCCGCTGTAGTTTAAAAAAGGTTTGGGACTATTCCATTGTTCTCGGAAATCCGCTGATGTTTAACAATGCTTTTGGAACTCTCCCATTGTTCTTGGAATTCCGCTAATGTTTAACAATGCTTTGGAATTCTTCCATTGTTCTCAGAATTCCGATGTAGTTTAAAAATGCATTAGAACTCTTCCATTGTTCTCGGAATTCCGCTGAAGTTTAACAATGCTTTGGAACCCTTCCATTGTTCTGGGAATTCGGCTGAAGTTTTAAAATGCTTTGGATCTCTTCCATTGCTCCCGGAATTCCGCTGTAGTTTAAAAATGCATTGGAACTCTTCCATTGTTCTCAGAATTCCGCTGAAGTTTTACAATGCTTTGGAACTCTTCCATTGTTCTCGGAATTCTGCTAAAGTTTAAAAAAGCTTTGTAACTCTTCCATTGTTCTCGGAATTCTACTGATGTCTAATAATGCTTTTGGAACTCTTCCATTGTTCTCAGAATACCGCTTATGTTTAACAATGCTTTTGGAACTCTTCCATTGTTCTCAGAATACCGCTTATGTTTAACAATGCTTTTGGAACTTTTTTCATTGTTCTCGGAATTCCGCTGAAGTGTAGCCATGCTTTGGAACTCTTCCATTGTTCTCGAAATTCCGCTGAAGTTTTACAATGCTTTGGAACTCTTCCATTTTTCTCGGAATTCTGCTGAAGTTTAAAAATGCTTTGGAACTCTTCCATTTTTCCCGGAATTCTGCTGAAGTTTAAAAATGCTTTGTAACTCTTCCATTGTTCTCGGAATTCTACTGATGTCTAATAATGCTTTTGGAACTCTTCCATTGTTCTCAGAATACCGCTTATGTTTAACAATGCTTTTGGAACTCTTTCATTGTTCTCAGAATTCCGCTGAAGTTGGAAAATGTTTTAGAACTCTACCATTGTTCTCAGAATTCCGCTGAAGTTTAAAAATGGTTTAGAACTCTTCTATTGTTCTTGGAATTCCGCTGTAGTTTAAAAAAGGTTTGGGACTCTTCCATTGTTCTCGGAAATCCGCTGATGTTTAACAATGCTTTTGGAACTCTCCCATTGTTCTTGGAATTCCGCTAATGTTTAACAATGCTTTGGAATTCTTCCATTGTTCTCAGAATTCCGATGTAGTTTAAAAATGCATTAGAACTCTTCCATTGTTCTCGGAATTCCGCTGAAGTTTAACAATGCTTTGGAACCCTTCCATTGTTCTGGGAATTCGGCTGAAGTTTAAAAATGCTTTGGATCTCTTCCATTGCTCCCGGAATTCCGCTGTAGTTTAAAAATGCATTGGAACTCTTCCATTGTTCTCAGAATTCCGCTGAAGTTTTACAATGCTTTGGAACTCCTCCATTTTTCTCGGAATTCTGCTAAAGTTTAAAAATGCTTTGGAACTCTTCCATTTTTCTCAGAATTCCGCTGAAGTTTAAAAATGGTTTGGAACTTTTCCATTGTTCTCGGATTTCCGCTGTTGTTTAAAAAATATTTGGGAATCTTCCATTGTTCTGGGAATTCCGCCTATGTTTAACAATGCTTTTCAAACTCTCCCATTGTTCTTGGAATTCCGCTAATGTTTAACAATGCTTTGGAACTCTTCCATTGTTCTCGGAATTATGATGAAGTTTAAAAATGCATTGGAACTCTTCCATTGTTCTCGGAATACCGCTGATGTTTAACAATGCTTTAGAGCTCTTCCATTGTTCTCGGAATTCCGCTGATGTTTAACAATGCTTTGGAACTCTTCCATTATTCTCAGAATTCTGCTGAAGTTTAAAAATGCTTTGGTACTCTTCCATTGTTCTCAGAATTCCAATGAAGCTTAAAAATGCTTTGGAACTCTTCAATTTTTCTCAGAATTACGCGAAAGTTTAAAAATGCTTTGGAACTCCTCCATTGTTCTCGTAATTCTGCTGAAGTTTAAAAATGCTTTGGAACTCTTCCATTGTTCTGGGAATTCGGCTGAAGTTTAAAAATGCTTTGGAGCTCTTCCTATGTTCTGGGAGTTCTGCTGAAGTTTAAAAATGCTTTGGAACTCTTCCATTGTTCTCGAAATTCTGCAGATGTTTAACAATGCTTTAGAACTCTTCCATTGTTCTCGGAATTCCGCTGATGTTTAACAATGCTTTAGAACTCTTCCATTGTTCTCGGAATTCCGCTGATGTTTAACAATGCTTTTCAAACTCTCCCATTGTTCTTGGAATTCCGCTAATGTTTAACAATGCTTTGGAACTCTTTCATTGTTCTCGGAATTCCGCTGAAGTTTAGCCATGCTTTGGAACTCTTCCATTGTTCTCGGAATTCCGCTGAAGTTTAAAAATGCTTTGTAACTCCTCCATTGTTCTCGGAATTCTGCTGAAGTTTAAAAATGGTTTGGAACTCTTCCATTGTTCTGGGAATTCGGCTGAAGTGTAAAAATTCAATGGAACTCTTCCTATGTTCTGGGAGTTCTGCTGAAGTTTAAAAATGCTTTTGAACTCTTCCATTGTTCTCGGAATTCCGCTGATGTTTAACAATGCTTTAGAACTCTTCCATCTTTCTCGGAATTCCGCTGATGTTCACCAATGCTTTAGAACTCTTCCATTGTTCTCGGAATTCCGCTGTAGTTTAAAAATGCATTGGAACTCTTCCATTGTTCTCGGAATACCGCTGAAGTTTAGCCATGCTTTGGAACTCTTCCATTGTTCTCGGAATTCCGCTGAAGTTTAAAAATGCTTTGGAACTCCTCCATTGTACTCGGAATTCTGCTGAAGTTTAAAAATGCTTTGGAACTCTTCCATTGTTCTGGGAATTCGGCTGAAATTTAAAAATGCTTTGGAACTCTTCCTATGTTCTGGTAGGTCTGCTGAAGTTTAAAAATGCTTTGGAACTCTTCCATTGTTCTCGGAATTCTGCTGAAGTTTAAAAATGCTTTGGAACTCTTCCATTGTTCTCGGAATTCTGCTAAAGTTTAAAAAAGCTTTGTAACTCTTCCATTGTTCTCGGAATTCTACTGATGTCTAATAATGCTTTTGGAACTCTTCCATTGTTCTCAGTATACCGCTTATGTTTAACAATGCTTTTGGAACTCTTTCATTGTTCTCAGAATTCCGATGAAGTTGGAAAATGTTTTAGAACTCTACCATTGTTCTCAGAATTCCGCTGAAGTTTAAAAATGGTTTAGAACTCTTCTATTGTTCTTGGAATTCCGCTGTAGTTTAAAAAAGGTTCGGGACTCTTTCATTGTTCTCGGAAATCCGCTGACGTTTAACAATGCTTTTGGAACTCTCCCATTGTTCTTGGAATTCCGCTAATGTTTAACAATGCTTTGGAATTCTTCCATTGTTCTCAGAATTCCGATGTAGTTTAAAAATGCATTAGAACTCTTCCATTGTTCTCAGAATTCCGCTGAAGTTTTACAATGCTTTGGAACTCCTCCATTTTTCTCGGAATTCTGCTAAAGTTTAAAAATGCTTTGGAACTCTTCCATTTTTCTCAGAATTCCGCTGAAGTTGAAAAATGCTTTAGAACTCTTCCATTGTTCTTAGAATTCCTCTGAAGTTTAAAAATGGTTTGGAACTTTTCCATTGTTCTCGGATTTCCGCTGTTGTTTAAAAAAGATTTGGGACTCTTCCATTGTTCTGGGAATTCCGCCTATGTTTAACAATGCTTTTCAAACTCTCCCATTGTTCTTGGAATTCCGCTAATGTTTAACAATGCTTTGGAACTCTTCCATTGTTCTCGGAATTATGATGAAGTTTAAAAATGCATTGGAACTCTTCCATTGTTCTCGGAATTCCGCTGATGTTTAACAATGCTTTAGAGCTCTTCCATTGTTCTCGGAATTCCGCTGATGTTTAACAATGCTTTGGAACTCTTCCATTTTTCTCAGAATTCTGCTGAAGTTTAAAAATGCTTTGGTACTCTTCCGTTGTTCTCAGAATTCCAATGAAGCTTAAAAATGCTTTGGAACTCTTCAATTTTTCTCAGAATTACGCGAAAGTTTAAAAATGCTTTGGAACTCCTCCATTGTTCTCGTAATTCTGCTGAAGTTTAAAAATGCTTTGGAACTCTTCCATTGTTCTGGGAATTTGGCTGAAGTTTAAAAATGCTTTGGAGCTCTTCCTATGTTCTGGGAGTTCTGCTGAAGTTTAAAAATGCTTTGGAACTCTTCCATTGTTCTCGAAATTCTGCTGATGTTTAACAATGCTTTAGAACTCTTCCATTGTTCTCGGAATTCTGCTGATGTTTAACAATGCTTTAGTACACTTCCATTGTTCTCGGAATTCCGCTGATGTTTAACAATGCTTTTCAAACTCTCCCATTGTTCTTGGAATTCCGCTAATGTTTAACAATGCTTTGGAACTCTTTCATTGTTCTCGGAATTCCGCTGAAGTTTAGCCATGCTTTGGAACTCTTCCATTGTTCTCGGAATTCCGCTGAAGTTTAAAAATGCTTTGGAACTCCTCCATTGTACTCGGAAATCTGCTGAAGTTTAAAAATGCTTTGGAACTCTTCCATTGTTCTGGGAATTCGGCTGAAGTTTAAAAATGTTTTCGAACTCTTCCTATGTTCTGGTAGGTCTGCTGAAGTTTAAAAATGCTTTGGAACTCTTCCATTGTTCTCGGAATTCTGCTGATGTTTAACAATGATTTAGAACTCCTCCATTGTTCTCGGAATTCTGCTGAAGTTTAAAAATGCTTTGCAACTCTTCCATTGTTCTCGGAATTCCGCTGTAGTTTAAAAATGCATTGGAACTCTTCCATTGTTCTCGGAATTCCGCTGAAGTTTAGCCATGCTTTGGAACTCTTCCATTGTTCTCGGAATTCCGCTGAAGTTTAAAAATGCTTTGGAACTCCTCCATTGTACTCGGAAATCTGCTGAAGTTTAAAAATGCTTTAGAACTCTTCCATTGTTCTCGGAATTCCGCTGATGTTTAACAATGCTTTTCAAACTCTCCCATTGTTCTTGGAATTCCGCTAATGTTTAACAATGCTTTGGAACTCTTTCATTGTTCTCGGAATTCCGCTGAAGTTTAGCCATGCTTTGGAACTCTTCCATTGTTCTCGGAATTCCGCTGAAGTTTAAAAATGCTTTGCAACTCCTCCATTGTTCTCGGAATTCTGCTGAAGTTTAAAAATGCTTTGGAACTCTTCCATTGTTCTGGGAATTCGGCTGAAGTGTAAAAATTCAATGGAACTCTTCCTATGTTCTGGGAGTTCTGCTGAAGTTTAAAAATGCTTTTGAACTCTTCCATTGTTCTCGGAATTCCGCTGATGTTTAACAATGCTTTAGAACTCATCCATCTTTCTCGGAATTCCGCTGATGTTTACCAATGCTTTAGAACTCTTCCATTGTTCTCGGAATTCCGCTGAAGTTTAAAAATGCTTTGCAACTCCTCCATTGTTCTAGGAATTCCGATGAAGTTTTACAATGCTTTGGAACTCTTCCATTTTTCTCGGAATTCTGCTGAAGTTTAAAAATCCTTTGGAACTCTTCCATTGTTCTGGGAATTCGGCTGAAGTTTAAAAATGCTTTGGAGTTCTTCCTATGTTCTGGGAGTTCTGCTGAAGTTTAAAAATGCTTTGGAAGTCTTCCATTGTTCTCGGAATTCCGCTGTAGTTTAAAAATGCATTGGAACTCTTCCATTGTTCTCGGAATTCCGCTGAAGTTTAGCCATGCTTTGGAACTCTTCCATTGTTCTCGGAATTCCGCTGAAGTTTAAAAATGCTTTGGAACTCCTCCATTGTACTCGGAAATCTGCTGAAGTTTAAAAATGCTTTGGAACTCTTCCATTGTTCTGGGAATTCGGCTGAAGTTTAAAAATGCTTTCGAACTCTTCCTATGTTCTGGTAGGTCTGCTGAAGTTTAAAAATGCTTTGGAACTCTTCCATTGTTCTCGGAATTCTGCTGATGTTTAACCATGATTTAGAACTCCTCCATTGTTCTCGGAATTCTGCTGAAGTTTAAAAATGCTTTGGAACTCTTCCATTGTTCTGGGAATTCGGCTGAAGTGTAAAAATTCAATGGAACTCTTCCTATGTTCTGGGAGTTCTGCTGAAGTTTAAAAATGCTTTTGAACTCTTCCATTGTTCTCGGAATTCCGCTGATGTTTAACAATGCTTTAGAACTCTTCCATCTTTCTCGGAATTCCGCTGATGTTTACCAATGCTTTAGAACTCTTCCATTGTTCTCGGAATTCCGCTGAAGTTTAAAAATGCTTTGCAACTCCTCCATTGTTCTCGGAATTCCGCTGAAGTTTTACAATGCTTTGGAACTCTTCCATTTTTCTCGGAATTCTGCTGAAGTTTAAAAATCCTTTGGAACTCTTCCATTGTTCTGGGAATTCGTCTGAAGTTTAAAAATGCTTTGGAGCTCTTCCTATGTTCTGGGAGTTCTGCTGATGTTTAAAAATGCTTTGGAACTCTTCCATTGTTCTCGGAATTCCGCTGTAGTTTAAAAATGCATTGGAACTCTTCCATTGTTCTCGGAATTCCGCTGAAGTTTAGCCATGCTTTGGAACTCTTCCATTGTTCTCGGAATTCGGCTGAAGTTTAAAAATGCTTTGGAACTCTTCCTATGTTCTGGTAGGTCTGCTGAAGTTTAAAAATGCTTTGGAACTCTTCCATTGTTCTCGGAATTCCGCTGATGTTTAACAATGCTTTAGAACTCTTCCATTGTTCTCGGAATTCCGCTGATGTTTAACAATGCTTTGGAACTCTTCCATTGTTCTGGAAATTCTGCTGAAGTTTAAAAACCTTTGGAAATTTTCCCTTGTTCTCGGAATTCCGCTAATATTTAACAATGCTTTGGAACTCTTCCATTTTTCTCGGAATTCTGCTGAAGTTTAAAAATGCTTTGGAACTCTTCCATTTTTCTCGGAATTCTGCTGAAGTTTAAAAATGCTTTGTAACTCTTCCATTGTTCTCGGAATTCTACTGATGTCTAATAATGCTTTTGGAACTCTTCCATTGTTCTCAGAATACCGCTTATGTTTAACAATGCTTTTGGAACTCTTTCATTGTTCTCAGAATTCCGCTGAAGTTGGAAAATGTTTTAGAACTCTACCATTGTCCTCAGAATTCCGCTGAAGTTTAAAAATGGTTTAGAACTCTTCTATTGTTCTTGGAATTCCGCTGTAGTTTAAAAAAGGTTTGGGACTCTTCCATTGTTCTCGGAAATCCGCTGATGTTTAACAATGCTTTTGGAACTCTCCCATTGTTCTTGGAATTCCGCTAATGTTTAACAATGCTTTGGAATTCTTCCATTGTTCTCAGAATTCCGATGTAGTTTAAAAATGCATTAGAACTCTTCCATTGTTCTCGGAATTCCGCTGAAGTTTAACAATGCTTTGGAACCCTTCCATTGTTCTGGGAATTCGGCTGAAGTTTAAAAATGCTTTGGATCTCTTCCATTGCTCCCGGAATTCCGCTGTAGTTTAAAAATGCATTGGAACTCTTCCATTGTTCTCAGAATTCCGCTGAAGTTTTACAATGCTTTGGAACTCCTCCATTTTTCTCGGAATTCTGCTAAAGTTTAAAAATGCTTTGGAACTCTTCCATTTTTCTCAGAATTCCGCTGAAGTTTAAAAATGGTTTGGAACTTTTCCATTGTTCTCGGATTTCCGCTGTTGTTTAAAAAATATTTGGGAATCTTCCATTGTTCTGGGAATTCCGCCTATGTTTAACAATGCTTTTCAAACTCTCCCATTGTTCTTGGAATTCCGCTAATGTTTAACAATGCTTTGGAACTCTTCCATTGTTCTCGGAATTATGATGAAGTTTAAAAATGCATTGGAACTCTTCCATTGTTCTCGGAATACCGCTGATGTTTAACAATGCTTTAGAGCTCTTCCATTGTTCTCGGAATTCCGCTGATGTTTAACAATGCTTTGGAACTCTTCCATTATTCTCAGAATTCTGCTGAAGTTTAAAAATGCTTTGGTACTCTTCCATTGTTCTCAGAATTCCAATGAAGCTTAAAAATGCTTTGGAACTCTTCAATTTTTCTCAGAATTACGCGAAAGTTTAAAAATGCTTTGGAACTCCTCCATTGTTCTCGTAATTCTGCTGAAGTTTAAAAATGCTTTGGAACTCTTCCATTGTTCTGGGAATTCGGCTGAAGTTTAAAAATGCTTTGGAGCTCTTCCTATGTTCTGGGAGTTCTGCTGAAGTTTAAAAATGCTTTGGAACTCTTCCATTGTTCTCGAAATTCTGCAGATGTTTAACAATGCTTTAGAACTCTTCCATTGTTCTCGGAATTCCGCTGATGTTTAACAATGCTTTAGAACTCTTCCATTGTTCTCGGAATTCCGCTGATGTTTAACAATGCTTTTCAAACTCTCCCATTGTTCTTGGAATTCCGCTAATGTTTAACAATGCTTTGGAACTCTTTCATTGTTCTCGGAATTCCGCTGAAGTTTAGCCATGCTTTGGAACTCTTCCATTGTTCTCGGAATTCCGCTGAAGTTTAAAAATGCTTTGTAACTCCTCCATTGTTCTCGGAATTCTGCTGAAGTTTAAAAATGGTTTGGAACTCTTCCATTGTTCTGGGAATTCGGCTGAAGTGTAAAAATTCAATGGAACTCTTCCTATGTTCTGGGAGTTCTGCTGAAGTTTAAAAATGCTTTTGAACTCTTCCATTGTTCTCGTAATTCCGCTGATGTTTAACAATGCTTTAGAACTCTTCCATCTTTCTCGGAATTCCGCTGATGTTCACCAATGCTTTAGAACTCTTCCATTGTTCTCGGAATTCCGCTGTAGTTTAAAAATGCATTGGAACTCTTCCATTGTTCTCGGAATACCGCTGAAGTTTAGCCATGCTTTGGAACTCTTCCATTGTTCTCGGAATTCTACTGATGTCTAATAATGCTTTTGGAACTCTTCCATTGTTCTCAGTATACCGCTTATGTTTAACAATGCTTTTGGAACTCTTTCATTGTTCTCAGAATTCCGATGAAGTTGGAAAGTGTTTTAGAACTCTACCATTGTTCTCAGAATTCCGCTGAAGTTTAAAAATGGTTTAGAACTCTTCTATTGTTCTTGGAATTCCGCTGTAGTTTAAAAAAGGTTCGGGACTCTTCCATTGTTCTCGGAAATCCGCTGATGTTTAACAATGCTTTTGGAACTCTCCCATTGTTCTTGGAATTCCGCTAATGTTTAACAATGCTTTGGAATTCTTCCATTGTTCTCAGAATTCCGATGTAGTTTAAAAATGCATTAGAACTCTTCCATTGTTCTCGGAATTCCGCTGAAGTTTAACAATGCTTTGGAACCCTTCCATTGTTCTGGGAATTCGGCTGAAGTTTAAAAATACTTTGGATCTCTTCCATTACTCCCGGAATTCCGCTGTAGTTTAAAAATGCATTGGAACTCTTCCATTGTTCTCAGAATTCCGCTGAAGTTTTACAATGCTTTGGAACTCCTCCATTTTTCTCGGAATTCTGCTAAAGTTTAAAAATGCTTTGGAACTCTTCCATTTTTCTCAGAATTCCGCTGAAGTTGAAAAATGCTTTAGAACTCTTCCATTGTTCTTAGAATTCCTCTGAAGTTTAAAAATGGTTTGGAACTTTTCCATTGTTCTCGGATTTCCGCTGTTGTTTAAAAAAGATTTGGGACTCTTCCATTGTTCTGGGAATTCCGCCTATGTTTAACAATGCTTTTCAAACTCTCCCATTGTTCTCGGAATTCCGCTGAAGTTTAGCCATGCTTTGGTACTCTTCCATTGTTCTCGGAATTCCGCTGAAGTTTAAAAATGCTTTGGAACTCCTCCATTGTAATCGGAATTCTGCTGAAGTTTAAAAATGCTTTGGAACTCTTCCATTGTTCTGGGAATTCGGCTGAAGTTTAAAAATGCTTTGGAACTCTTCCTATGTTCTGGTAGGTCTGCTGAAGTTTAAAAATGCTTTGGAACTCTTCCGTTGTTCTCAAAATTCTGCTGATGTTTAACAATGCTTTAGAACTCTTCCATTGTTCTCGGAATTCCGCTGATGTTTAACAATGCTTTGGAACTCTTCCATTGTTCTGGAAATTCTGCTAAAGTTTAAAAACCTTTGGAAATTTTCCCTTGTTCTCGGAATTCCGCTAATATTTAACAATGCTTTGGAACTCTTCCATTGTTTTCGGAATTCCGCTGATGTTTAATAATGCTTTTGGAACACTTCCATTGTTCTCGGTATTCCGCTAATGTTTAACAATGCTTTGGAACTCCTCCATTGTTCTCGGAATGCCGCTGAAGTTTAAAAATGCTTTTGGAAATCTTTCATTGTTCTTGGAATTCCGCTGAAGTGTAGCCATGCTTTGGAACTCTTCCATTGTTCTCGAAATTCCGCTGAAGTTTTACAATGCTTTGGAACTCTTCCATTTTTCTCGGAATTCTGATGAAGTTTAAAAATGCTTTGGAACTCTTCCATTGTTCTCGGAATTCTGCTGAAGTTTAAAAATGCTTTGGAACTCTTCCATTGTTCTCGGAATTCTGCTAAAGTTTAAAAAAGCTTTGTAACTCTTCCATTGTTCTCGGAATTCTACTGATGTCTAATAATGCTTTTGGAACTCTTCCATTGTTCTCAGAATACCGCTTATGTTTAACAATGCTTTTGGAACTCTTCCATTGTTCTCAGAATACCGCTTATGTTTAACAATGCTTTTGGAACTCTTTCATTGTTCTCGGAATTCTGCTGAAGTGTAGCCATGCTTTGGAACTCTTCCATTGTTCTCGAAATTCCGCTGAAGTTTTACAATGCTTTGGAACTCTTCCATTTTTCTCGGAATTCTGCTGAAGTTTAAAAATGCTTTGGAACTCTTCCATTGTTCTCGGAATTCTGCTGAAGTTTAAAAATGCTTTGTAACTCTTCCATTGTTCTCGAAATTCCGTTGAGATCTAATAATGCTTTTGGAACTCTTCCATTGTTCTCAGAATTCCGCTGAAGTTGAAAAATGCTTTAGAACTCTTCCATTGTTCTCAAAATTCCGCTGAAGTTTAAAAATGGTTTGGAAATCTTCCATTGTTCTCGGATTTCCGCTGTTGTTTAAAAAAGATTTGGAACTCTTCCATTGTTCTCGGATTTCCGCTGATGTTTAGAAATGCTTTTCAAACTCTCCCATTGTTCTTGGAATTCCGCTAATGTTTGACAATGCTTTGGAAATCTTTTGTTGTTCTCGGAATTCCGCTGAAGTTTAGCCATGCTTTGGAACTCTTTCATTGTTCTCGGAATTCCGCTGAAGTTTAAAAATGCTTTGGAACTCTTCCATTGTTCTGGGAATTCGGCTGAAGTTTAAAAATGCAATGGAACTCTTCCTATGTTCTGGGAGTTCTGCTGAAGTTTAAAAATGCTTTTGAACTCTTCCATTGTTCTCGGAATTCCGCTGATGTTTAACAATGCTTTAGAACTCTTCCATCATTCTCGGAATTCCGCTGATGTTTAACAATGCTTTGGAACTCTTCCATTGTTCTCGGAATTCCACTGCAGTTTAAAAATGCATTGGAACTCTTACATTGTTCTCGGAATTCCACTGCAGTTTAAAAATGCATTGGAACTCTTACATTTTTCTCGGAATTCCGCTGAAGTTTTACAATGCTTTGGAACTCTTCCATTATTCTCAGAATTCTGCTGAAGTTTAAAAATGCTTTGGTACTCTTCCATTGTTCTCAGAATTCCAATGAAGCGTAAAAATGCTTTGGAACTATTCCATTTTTCTCAGAATTACGCGAAAGTTTAAAAATGCTTTGGAACTCCTTCATTGTTCTGGTAATTCTTCTGAAGTTTAAAAATGCTTTGGAACTCTTCCATTGTTCTGGGAATTCGGCTGAAGTTTAAAAATGCTTTGGAGCTCTTCCATTGTTCTCGGAATTCTGCTGATGTTTAACAATGATTTAGAACTCTTCCATTGTTTTCGGAATTCTGCTGATGTCTAACAATGCTTTGGAACTCTTCCATTGCTCTCGGAATTCCGCTGTAGTTTAAAAATGCTTTGGAACTCTTCCATTGTTCTCGGAATTCCGCTGAAGTTTAGCCATGCTTTGGAACTCTTCCATTGTTCTCAGAATTCCGCTGAAGTTTAAAAATGCTTTGGAACTCCTCCATTGTACTCGGATTTCTGCTGAAGTTTAAAAATGCTTTGGAACTCTTCAATTGTTCTGGAAATTCGGCTGAAGTTTAAAAATGCTTTGGAACTCTTCCTATGTTCTGGTAGGTCTGCTGAAGTTTAAAAATGCTTTGAAACTCTTCCATTGTTCTCGGAATTCCGCTGATGTTTAACAATGCTTTGGAACTCTTCAATTGTTTTCGAAATTCTGCTGAAGTTTAAAAAAGCTTTGGAAATTTTCCCTTGTTCTCGAAATTCCACTAATATTTAACAATGCTTTGGAAACCTTCCATTGTTTTCGGAATTCTGCTGAAGTATAAAAATGCTTTGGAACTCCTCCATTGTACTCGGAATTCTGCTGAAGTTTAAAAATGCTTTGGAACTCTTCCATTGTTCTGGGAATTCGGCTGAAGTTTAAAAATGCTTTGGAACTCTTCCATTGTTCTCGGAATTCTGCTGATGTTTAACAATGCTTTAGAACTCTTCCATTGTTCTCGGAATTCCGCTGATATTTAACAATGCTTTGGAACTCTTCCATTGTTCTGGAAATTCTGCTGAAGTTTAAAAACCTTTGGAAATTTTCCCTTGTTCTCGGAATTCCGCTAATATTTAACAATGCTTTGGAACTCTTCCATTGTTTTCGGAATTCCGCTGATGTTTAATAATGCTTTTGGAACACTTCCATTGTTCTCGGTATTCCGCTAATGTTTAACAATGCTTTGGAACTCCTCCATTGTTCTCGGAATGCCGCTGAAGTTTAAAAATGCTTTTGGACCTCTTTCATTGTTCTTGGAATTCCGCTGAAGTGTAGCCATGCTTTGGAACTCTTCCATTGTTCTCGAAATTCCGCTGAAGTTTTACAATGCTTTGGAACTCTTCCATTTTTCTCGGAATTCTGCTGAAGTTTAAAAATGCTTTGGAACTCTTCCATTGTTCTCGGAATTCTGCTGAAGTTTAAAAATGCTTTGGAACTCTTCCATTGTTCTCGGAATTCTGCTAAAGTTTAAAAAAGCTTTGTAACTCTTCCATTGTTCTCGGAATTCTACTGATGTCTAATAATGCTTTTGGAACTCTTCCATTGTTCTCAGAATACCGCTTATGTTTAACAATGCTTTTGGAACTCTTCCATTGTTCTCAGAATACCGCTTATGTTTAACAATGCTTTTGGAACTCTTTCATTGTTCTCGGAATTCTGCTGAAGTGTAGCCATGCTTTGGAACTCTTCCATTGTTCTCGAAATTCCGCTGAAGTTTTACAATGCTTTGGAACTCTTCCATTTTTCTTTGAATTCTGCTGAAGTTTAAAAATGCTTTGGAACTCTTCCATTGTTCTCGGAATTCTGCTGAAGTTTAAAAATGCTTTGGAACTCTTCCATTGTTCTCGGAATTCTGCTAAAGTTTAAAAAAGCTTTGTAACTCTTCCATTGTTCTCAGAATTCTACTGATGTCTAATAATGCTTTTGGAACTCTTCCATTGTTCTCAGAATACCGCTTATGTTTAACAATGCTTTTGGAACTCTTTCATTGTTCTCAGAATTCCGCTGAAGTTGAAAAATGTTTTAGAACTCTACCATTGTTCTCAGAATTCCGCTGAAGTTTAAAAATGGTTTAGAACTCTTCTATTGTTCTTGGAATTCCGCTGAAGTTTAAAAATGGTTTGGGACTCTTCCATTGTTCTCGGAAATCCGCTGATGTTTAACAATGCTTTTGGAACTCTCCCATTGTTCTTGGAATTCCGCTAATGTTTAACAATGCTTTGGAACTCTTCCATTGTTCTCAGAATTCCGATGTAGTTTAAAAATGCATTAGAACTCTTCCATTGTTCTCGGAATTCCGCTGAAGTTTAACAATGCTTTGGAACCCTTCCATTGTTCTGGGAATTCGGCTGAAGTTTAAAAATGCTTTGGATCTCTTCCATTGCTCCCGGAATGCCGCTGTAGTTTAAAAATGCTTTGGAACTCTTCCATTGTTCAAAGAATTCCGCTGAAGTTTTACAATGCTTTGGAACTCCTCCATTTTTCTCGGAATTCTGCTAAAGTTTAAAAATGCTTTGGAACTCTTCCATTTTTCTCAGAATTCCGCTGAAGTTGAAAAATGCTTTAGACCTCTTCCATTGTTCTCGGAATTCTGCTGAAGTTTAAAAAAGCTTTGTAACTCTTTCATTGTTCTCGAAATTCCGTTGAGATCTAATAATGCTTTTGGAACTCTTCCATTGTTCTCAGAATTCCGCTGAAGTTGAAAAATGCTTTAGAACTCTTCCATTGTTCTCAGAATTCCGCTGAAGTTTAAAAATGGTTTGGAAATCTTCCATTGTTCTCGGATTTCCGCTGTTGTTTAAAAAAGATTTGGAACTCTTCCATTGTTCTCGGATTCCCGCTGATGTTTAACAATGCTTTAGAACTCTTCCATCATTCTCGGAATTCCGCTGATGTTTAACAATGCTTTGGAACTCTTCCATTGTTCTCGGAATTCCACTGCAGTTTAAAAATGCATTGGAACTCTTACATTGTTCTCGGAATTCCACTGCAGTTTAAAAATGCATTGGAACTCTTACATTTTTCTCGGAATTCCGCTGAAGTTTTACAATGCTTTGGAACTCTTCCATTTTTCTCGGAATTCTGCTGAAGTTTAAAAATGCTTTGGAACTCTTCCATTGTTCTGGGAATTCGGCAGAAGTTTAACAATGCTTTAGAACTCTTACATTGTTCTCGGAATACCGCTGATGTTTAACAATGCTTTGGAACTCTTCCATTATTCTCAGAATTCTGCTGAAGTTTAAAAATGCTTTGGAACTCTTCCATTATTCTCAGAATTCTGCTGAAGTTTAAAAATGCTTTGGAACTCTTCCATTGTTCTGGGAATTCGGCAGAAGTTTAACAATGCTTTAGAACTCTTCCATTGTTTTTGGAATTCTGCTGATGTCTAACAATGCTTTGGAACTCTTCCATTGCTCTCGGAATTCCGCTGTAGTTTAAAAATGCTTTGGAACTCTTCCATTGTTCTCGGAATTCCGCTGAAGTTTAGCCATGCTTTGGAACTCTTCCATTGTTCTCAGAATTCCGCTGAAGTTTAAAAATGCTTAGGAACTCCTCCATTGTACTCGAATTTCTGCTGAAGTTTAAAAATGCTTTGGAACTCTTCAATTGTTCTGGAAATTCGGCTGAAGTTTAAAAATGCTTTGGAACTCTTCCTATGTTCTGGTAGGTCTGCTGAAGTTTTAAAATGCTTTGAAACTCTTCCATTGTTCTTGGAATTACGCTGATGTTTAACAATGCTTTGGAACTCTTCAATTGTTTTCGAAATTCTGCTGAAGTTTAAAAAATCTTTGGAAATTTTCCCTTGTTCTCGAAATTCCACTAATATTTAACAATGCTTTGGAACTCTTCCATTGTTTTCGGAATTCCGCTAATGTTTAACAATGCTTTGGAACTCCTCCATTGTTCTCGGAATGCCGCTGAAGTTTAAAAATGCTTTTGGAACTCTTTCATTGTTCTCGGAATTCCGCTGAAGTGTAGCCATGCTTTGGAACTCTTCCATTGTTCTTGGAATTCCGCTGAAGTTTTACCATGCTTTGGAACTCTTCCATTTTTCTCGGAATTCTGCTGAAGTTTAAAAATGCTTTGGAACTCTTCCATTGTTCTCGGAATTCTGCTGAAGTTTAAAAATGCTTTGGAACACTTCCATTGTTCTCGGAATTCTGCTAAAGTTTAAAAAAGCTTTGTAACTCTTCCATTGTTCTCGGAATTCTACTGATGTCTAATAATGCTTTTGGAACTCTTCCATTGTTCTCGGAATACCGCTTATGTTTAACAATGCTTTTGGAACTCTTTCATTATTCTCAGAATTCCGCTGAAGTTTAAAAATGGTTTAGAGCTCTTCCATTGTTCTCGGAAATCTGCTGATGTTTAACAATGCTTTTGGAACTCTCCCATTGTTCTTGGAATTCTGCTAATGTTTAACAATACTTTGGAACTCTTCAATTGTTCTCAGAATTCCGATGTAGTTTAAAAATGCATTGGAACTCTTCCATTGTTCTCGGAATTCCGCTGAAGTTTAACAATGCTTTGGAACTCTTCCATTGTTCTGGGAATTCGGCTGAAGTTTAAAAATGCTTTGGAACTCTTCCATTTTTCTGGGAGTTCGGCTGAAGTTTAACAATGCTTTAGAACTCTTCCATTGTTCTCGGAATTCCGCTGATGTTTAACAATGCTTTGGAACTCTTCCATTATTCTCAGAATTCTGCTGAAGTTTAAAAATGCTTTGGTACTCTTCCATTGTTCTCAGAATTCCAATGAAGCGTAAAAATGCTTTGGAACTCTTCCATTTTTCTCAGAATTACGCGAAAGTTTAAAAATGCGTTGGAACTCCTTCATTGTTCTCGTAATTCTTCTGAAGTTTAAAAATGCTTTGGAACTCTTCCATTGTTCTGGGAATTCGGCTGAAGTTTAAAAATGCTTTGGAGCTCTTCCATTGTTCTCGGAATTCTGCTGATGTTTAACAATGCTTTAGAACTCTTCCATTGTTTTCGGAATTCTGCTGATGTCTAACAATGCTTTGGAACTCTTCCATTGCTCTCGGAATTATGCTGTAGTTTAAAAATGCATTGGAACTCTTCCATTGTTCTCGGAATTCCGCTGAAGTTTAGCCATGCTTTGGAACTCTTCCATTGTTCTCAGAATTCCGCTGAAGTTTAAAAATGCTTTGGAACTCCTCCATTGTACTCGGAATTCTGCTGAAGTTTAAAAATGCTTTGGAACTCTTCAATTGTTCTGGGAATTCGGCTGAAGTTTAAAAATGCTTTGGAACTCTTCCTATGTTCTGGTAGGTCGGCTGAAGTTTAAAAATGCTTTGAAACTCTTCCATTGTTCTCGGAATTCCGCTGATGTTTAACAATGCTTTAGAACTCTTCCATTGTAATCGGAATTCCGCTGATGTTTAACAATGCTTTGGAACTCTTCCATTGTTCTCGAAATTCTGCTGAAGTTTAAAAAAGCTTTGGAGATTTTCCCTTTTTCTCGAAATTCCACTAATATTCAACAATGCTTTGGAACTCTTCCATTGTTTTCGGAATTCCGCTAATGTTTAACAATGCTTTGGAACTCCTCCATTGTTCCCGGAATGCCGCTGAAGTTTAAAAATGCTTTTGGAACTCTTTCATTGTTCTCGGAATTCTGCTGAAGTGTAGCCATGCTTTGGAACTCTTCCATTGTTCTCGGAATTCCGCTGAAGTTTTACCATGCTTTGGAACTCTTCCATTTTTCTCGGAATTCTGCTGAAGTTTAAAAATGCTTTGGAACTCTTCCATTGTTCTCGGAATTCTGCTGAAGTTTAAAAATGCTTTGGAACACTTCCATTGTTCTCGGAATTCTGATAAAGTTTAAAAAAGCTTTGTAACTCTTCCATTGTTCTCGGAATTCTACTGATGTCTAATAATGCTTTTGGAACTCTTCCATTGTTCTCGGAATACCGCTTATGTTTAACAATGCTTTTGGAACTCTTTCATTGTTCTCAGAATTCCGCTGAAGTTTAAAAATGGTTTAGAGCTCTTCCATTGTTCTCGGAAATCTGCTGATGTTTAACAATGCTTTTGGAACTCTCCCATTGTTCTTGGAATTCTGCTAATGTTTAACAATGCTTTGGAACTCTTCAATTGTTCTCAGAATTCCGATGTAGTTTAAAAATGCATTGGAACTCTTCCATTGCTCTCGGAATTCCGCTGAAGTTTAACAATGCTTTGGAACTCTTCCATTGTTCTGGGAATTCGGCTGAAGTTTAAAAATGCTTTGGAACTCTTCCATTTTTCTGGGAGTTCGGCTGAAGTTTAACAATGCTTTAGAACTCTTCCATTGTTCTCGGAATTCCGCTGATGTTTAACAATGCTTTGGAACTCTTCCATTATTCTCAGAATTCTGCTGAAGTTTAAAAATGCTTTGGTACTCTTCCATTGTTCTCAGAATTCCAATGAAGCGTAAAAATGCTTTGGAACTCTTCCATTTTTCTCAGAATTACGCGAAAGTTTAAAAATGCGTTGGAACTCCTTCATTGTTCTCGTAATTCTTCTGAAGTTTAAAAATGCTTTGGAACTCTTCCATTGTTCTGGGAAATCGGCTGAAGTTTAAAAATGCTTTGGAGCTCTTCCATTGTTCTCGGAATTCTGCTGATGTTTAACAATGCTTTAGAACTCTTCCATTGTTTTCGGAATTCTGCTGATGTCTAACAATGCTTTGGAACTCTTCCATTGCTCTCGGAATTATGCTGTAGTTTAAAAATGCATTGGAACTCTTCCATTGTTCTCGGAATTCCGCTGAAGTTTAGCCATGCTTTGGAACTCTTCCATTGTTCTCAGAATTCCGCTGAAGTTTAAAAATGCTTTGGAACTCCTCCATTGTACTCGGAATTCTGCTGAAGTTTAAAAATGCTTTGGAACTCTTCAATTGTTCTGGGAATTCGGCTGAAGTTTAAAAATGCTTTGGAACTCTTCCTATGTTCTGGTAGGTCTGCTGAAGTTTAAAAATGCTTTGAAACTCTTCCATTGTTCTCGGAATTCCGCTGATGTTTAACAATGCTTTAGAACTCTTCCATTGTAATCGGAATTCCGCTGATGTTTAACAATGCTTTGGAACTCTTCCATTGTTCTCGAAATTCTGCTGAAGTTTAAAAAAGCTTTGGAGATTTTCCCTTTTTCTCGAAATTCCACTAATATTTAACAATGCTTTGGAACTCTTCCATTGTTTTCGGAATTCCGCTAATGTTTAACAATGCTTTGGAACTCCTCCATTGTTCCCGGAATGCCGCTGAAGTTTAAAAATGCTTTTGGAACTCTTTCATTGTTCTCGGAATTCTGCTGAAGTGTAGCCATGCTTTGGAACTCTTCCATTGTTCTCGGAATTCCGCTGAAGTTTTACCATGCTTTGGAACTCTTCCATTTTTCTCGGAATTCTGCTGAAGTTTAAAAATGCTTTGGAACTCTTCCATTGTTCTCGGAATTCTGCTGAAGTTTAAAAATGCTTTGGAACTCTTCCATCGTTCTCGGAATTCTACTGATGTCTAATAATGCTTTTGGAACTCTTCCATTGTTCTCGGAATACCGCTTATGTTTAACAATGCTTTTGGAACTCTTTCATTGTTCTCAGAATTCCGCTGAAGTTTAAAAATGGTTTAGAACTCTTCCATTGTTCTCGGAATTCCGCTGTAGTTTAAAAAATGTTTGGGACTCTTCCATTGTTCTCGGAAATCTGCTGATGTTTAACAATGCTTTTGGAACTCTCCCATTGTTCTTAGAATTCCGCTAATGTTTAACAATGCTTTGGAACTCTTCCATTGTTCTCAGAATTCCGATGTAGTTTAAAAATGCATTGGAACTCTTCAATTGTTCTCGGAATTCCGCTGAAGTTTATCAATGCTTTGGAACTCTTCCATTGTTCTGGGAATTCGGCTGAAGTTTAAAAATGCTTTGGAACTCTTCCATTGCTCCCGGAATTCCGCTGATATTTAAAAATGCTTTGGAACTCCTCCATTTTTCTCGGAATTCTGCTAAAGTTTAAAAATGCTTTGGAACTCTTCCATTGTTCTCGGAATTCTGCTGAAGTTTAAAAATGCTTTGGAACTCTTCCATTTTTCTCGGAATTCTGCTGATGTTTAAAAAAGCTTTGTAACTCTTCCATTGTTCTCGAAATTCCGCTGATGTATAATAATGCTTTTGGAACTCTTCCATTGTTCTCAGAATTCCGCTGAAGTTGAAAAATGCTTTAGAACTCTTCCATTGTGCTCACAATTCCGCTGAAGTTTAAAAATGGTTTGGAACTCTTCCATTGTTCTTGGATTTCCGCTGTTGTTTAAAAAAGATTTGGGACTCTTCCATTGTTCTCGTAATTCCGCTGATGTTTAACAATGCTTTTCAAACTCTCCCATTGTTCTTGGAATTCCGCTAATGTTTAACAATGCTTTGGAACTCTTCCATTGTTCTCGGAATTCTGCTGAAGTTTAAAAATGCTTTGGAACTCTTCCATTGTTCTGGGAATTCTGCTGAAGTTTAAAAATGCTGTGGAACGCTTCCATTGTTCTCGGAATTCCGCTAATGTTTTACAATGCTTTGGAACTCTTCCATTGTTCTCGGAAATACGCTGATGTTTAACAATGCTTTGGAACTCTTCCATTGTTCTCGGAATTCCGATGTAGATTAAAAATGCTTTGGAACTCTTCCATTGTTTTCGGATTTCCGCTAAAGTTTAGTAATGCTTTGAAACTCTTCCATTGTTCTCGGAATTCCAAAAAAGTTTATAAATGCTTTGGAACTCTTCCATTGTTCTCGGAATTCTGATGAAGTTTAAAAAAGCTTTGGAACTCTTTCATTGTTCTTGGAATTCCGTTCATGTTTAATAATGCTTTTGGAACTCTTCCATTGTTCTCCGAACTGCGCTACTGTTTAACAATGCTTTGGAACTCTTCTATTGTTCTCGGAATTCCGCTAATGTTTAACAATGCTTTGAAACTCTTCCATTGTTCTCGGAATTCTGTAGATGTTTAATAATTCTTTTGGAACTCTTTCATTGTTCTCGGAATTCTACTGAAGTTTAAAAATGCTTTGGAACTCTTCCATTGTTCTCGGAATTTTGCTGATGTTTTTCAATCCTATGGAAATCTTCCTTTGTTCACCAAATTCCACTGAAGTTTAAAAATGCTTTGGAACTCTTCCATTGTTCTCGGAATTCCGTTGATGTTTAACAATGCTTTGGAACTCTTCAATTGTTCTCGGAATTCCGCTGTAGTTTAAAAATGCTTTGGAACTCTGTCATTGTTCTCGGAATTCCGCTGAAATTTAACCATGCTTTGGAACTCTTCCATTGTTATCGGAATTCCGCTGAAGTTTAAAAATGCTTTGGAACTCTTCTTTTGTTCTCGAAATTCTGCTGAAGTTTAAAAAAGCTTTGGAAAATTTCCCTTGTTCTCGAAATTCCGCTAATATTTAACAATGCTTTGGAACTCTTCCATTGTTTTCGGAATTACTCTGATGTTTAATAATGCTTTTGGAACTCTTCCATTGTTCTCTGAATTCCGCTAATGTTTAACAATGCTTTGGAACTCCTCCATTGTTCTCGGAATGCCGATGAAGTTTAAAAATGCTTTTGGAACTCTTTCATTGTTCTCGGAATTCCGCTGAAGTGTAGCCATGCTTTGGAAATCTTCCATTGCTCTCGGAATTCTGCTGAAGTTTAAAAATGCTTTGGAACTCTTCCATTGTTCTGGGAATTCGGCTGAAGTTTAAAAATTCAATGGAACTCTTCCTATGTTCTGGGAGTTCTGCTGAAGTTTAAAAATGCTTTTGAACTCTTCCATTGTTCTCGGAATTCCGCTGATGTTTAACAATGCTTTAGAACTCTTCCATCTTTCTCGGAATTCCGCTGATGTTTACCAATGCTTTAGAACTCTTCCATTGTTCTCGGAATTCTGCTGTAGTTTAAAAATGCATTGGAACTCTTCCATTGTTCTCGGAATTCCGCTGAAGTTTAGCCATGCTTTGGAACTCTTCCATTGTTCTCGGAATTCCGCTGAAGTTTAAAAATGCTTTGGAACTCCTCCATTGTAATCGGAATTCTGCTGAAGTTTAAAAATGCTTTGGAACTCTTCCATTGTTCTGGGAATTCGGCTGAAGTTTAAAAATGCTTTGGAGCTCTTCCATTGTTCTCGGAATTCTGCTGCTGTTTAACAATGCTTTAGAACTCTTCCATTGTTTTCGGAATTCTGCTGATGTCTAACAATGCTTTGGAACTCTTCCATTGCTCTCGGAATTATGCTGTAGTTTAAAAATGCATTGGAACTCTTCCATTGTTCTCGGAATTCCGCTGAAGTTTAGCCATGCTTTGGAACTCTTCCATTGTTCTCAGAATTCCGCTGAAGTTTAAAAATGCTTTGGAACTCCTCCATTGTACTCGGAATTCTGCTGAAGTTTAAAAATGCTTTGGAACTCTTCAATTGTTCTGGGAATTCGGCTGAAGTTTAAAAATGCTTTGGAACTCTTCCTATGTTCTGGTAGGTCTGCTGAAGTTTAAAAATGCTTTGAAACTCTTCCATTGTTCTCGGAATTCCGCTGATGTTTAACAATGCTTTAGAACTCTGACATTGTAATCGGAATTCCGCTGATGTTTAACAATGCTTTGGAACTCTTCCATTGTTCTCGAAATTCTGCTGAAGTTTAAAAAAGCTTTGGAGAATTTCCCTTTTTCTCGAAATTCCACTAATATTTAACAATGCTTTGGAACTCTTCCATTGTTTTCGGAATTCCGCTAATGTTTAACAATGCTTTGGAACTCCTCCATTGTTCCCGGAATGCCGCTGAAGTTTAAAAATGCTTTTGGAACTCTTTCATTGTTCTCGGAATTCTGCTGAAGTGTAGCCATGCTTTGGAACTCTTCCATTGTTCTCGGAATTCCGCTGAAGTTTTACCATGCTTTGGAACTCTTCCATTTTTCTCGGAATTCTGCTGAAGTTTAAAAATGCTTTGGAACTCTTCCATTGTTCTCGGAATTCTGCTGAAGTTTAAAAATGCTTTGGAACTCTTCCATTGTTCTCGGAATTCTACTGATGTCTAATAATGCTTTTGGAACTCTTCCATTGTTCTCGGAATACCGCTTATGTTTAACAATGCTTTTGGAACTCTTTCATTGTTCTCAGAATTCCGCTGAAGTTTAAAAATGGTTTAGAACTCTTCCATTGTTCTCGGAATTCCGCTGTAGTTTAAAAAATGTTTGGGACTCTTCCATTGTTCTCGGAAATCTGCTGATGTTTAACAATGCTTTTGGAACTCTCCCATTGTTCTTGGAATTCCGCTAATGTTTAACAATGCTTTGGAACTCTTCCATTGTTCTCAGAATTCCGATGTAGTTTAAAAATTCATTGGAACTCTTCAATTGTTCTCGGAATTCCGCTGAAGTTTATCAATGCTTTGGAACTCTTCCATTGTTCTGGGAATTCGGCTGAAGTTTAAAAATGCTTTGGAACTCTTCCATTGCTCCCGGAATTCCGCTGATATTTAAAAATGCTTTGGAACTCCTCCATTTTTCTCGGAATTCTGCTAAAGTTTAAAAATGCTTTGGAACTCTTCCATTGTTCTCGGAATTCTGCTGAAGTTTAAAAATGCTTTGGAACTCTTCCATTTTTCTCGGAATTCTGCTGATGTTTAAAAAAGCTTTGTAACTCTTCCATTGTTCTCGAAATTCCGCTGATGTATAATAATGCTTTTGGAACTCTTCCATTGTTCTCAGAATTCCGCTGAAGTTGAAAAATGCTTTAGAACTCTTCCATTGTGCTCACAATTCCGCTGAAGTTTAAAAATGGTTTGGAACTCTTCCATTGTTCTTGGATTTCCGCTGTTGTTTAAAAAAGATTTGGGACTCTTCCATTGTTCTCGTAATTCCGCTGATGTTTAACAATGCTTTTCAAACTCTCCCATTGTTCTTGGAATTCCGCTAATGTTTAACAATGCTTTGGAACTCTTCCATTGTTCTCGGAATTCTGCTGAAGTTTAAAAATGCTTTGGAACTCTTCCATTGTTCTGGGAATTCTGCTGAAGTTTAAAAATGCTGTGGAACGCTTCCATTGTTCTCGGAATTCCGCTAATGTTTTACAATGCTTTGGAACTCTTCCATTGTTCTCGGAAATACGCTGATGTTTAACAATGCTTTGGAACTCTTCCATTGTTCTCGGAATTCCGATGTAGATTAAAAATGCTTTGGAACTCTTCCATTGTTTTCGGATTTCCGCTAAAGTTTAGTAATGCTTTGAAACTCTTCCATTGTTCTCGGAATTCCAAAAAAGTTTATAAATGCTTTGGAACTCTTCCATTGTTCTCGGAATTCTGATGAAGTTTAAAAAAGCTTTGGAACTCTTTCATTGTTCTTGGAATTCCGTTCATGTTTAATAATGCTTTTGGAACTCTTCCATTGTTCTCCGAACTGCGCTACTGTTTAACAATGCTTTGGAACTCTTCTATTGTTCTCGGAATTCCGCTAATGTTTAACAATGCTTTGAAACTCTTCCATTGTTCTCGGAATTCTGTAGATGTTTAATAATTCTTTTGGAACTCTTTCATTGTTCTCGGAATTCTACTGAAGTTTAAAAATGCTTTGGAACTCTTCCATTGTTCTCGGAATTTTGCTGATGTTTTTCAATCCTATGGAAATCTTCCTTTGTTCACCAAATTCCACTGAAGTTTAAAAATGCTTTGGAACTCTTCCATTGTTCTCGGAATTCCGTTGATGTTTAACAATGCTTTGGAACTCTTCAATTGTTCTCGGAATTCCGCTGTAGTTTAAAAATGCTTTGGAACTCTGTCATTGTTCTCGGAATTCCGCTGAAATTTAACCATGCTTTGGAACTCTTCCATTGTTATCGGAATTCCGCTGAAGTTTAAAAATGCTTTGGAACTCTTCTTTTGTTCTCGAAATTCTGCTGAAGTTTAAAAAAGCTTTGGAAAATTTCCCTTGTTCTCGAAATTCCGCTAATATTTAACAATGCTTTGGAACTCTTCCATTGTTTTCGGAATTACTCTGATGTTTAATAATGCTTTTGGAACTCTTCCATTGTTCTCTGAATTCCGCTAATGTTTAACAATGCTTTGGAACTCCTCCATTGTTCTCGGAATGCCGATGAAGTTTAAAAATGCTTTTGGAACTCTTTCATTGTTCTCGGAATTCCGCTGAAGTGTAGCCATGCTTTGGAAATCTTCCATTGTTCTCGGAATTCTGCTGAAGTTTAAAAATGCTTTGGAACTCTTCCATTGTTCTGGGAATTCGGCTGAAGTTTAAAAATTCAATGGAACTCTTCCTATGTTCTGGGAGTTCTGCTGAAGTTTAAAAATGCTTTTGAACTCTTACATTGTTCTCGGAATTCCGCTGATGTTTAACAATGCTTTAGAACTCTTCCATCTTTCTCGGAATTCCGCTGATGTTTACCAATGCTTTAGAACTCTTCCATTGTTCTCGGAATTCTGCTGTAGTTTAAAAATGCATTGGAACTCTTCCATTGTTCTCGGAATTCCGCTGAAGTTTAGCCATGCTTTGGAACTCTTCCATTGTTCTCGGAATTCCGCTGAAGTTTAAAAATGCTTTGGAACTCCTCCATTGTAATCGGAATTCTGCTGAAGTTTAAAAATGCTTTGGAACTCTTCCATTGTTCTGGGAATTCGGCTGAAGTTTAAAAATGCTTTGGAGCTCTTCCATTGTTCTCGGAATTCTGCTGCTGTTTAACAATGCTTTAGAACTCTTCCATTGTTTTCGGAATTCTGCTGATGTCTAACAATGCTTTGGAACTCTTCCATTGCTCTCGGAATTATGCTGTAGTTTAAAAATGCATTGGAACTCTTCCATTGTTCTCGGAATTCCGCTGAAGTTTAGCCATGCTTTGGAACTCTTCCATTGTTCTCAGAATTCCGCTGAAGTTTAAAAATGCTTTGGAACTCCTCCATTGTACTCGGAATTCTGCTGAAGTTTAAAAATGCTTTGGAACTCTTCAATTGTTCTGGGAATTCGGCTGAAGTTTAAAAATGCTTTGGAACTCTTCCTATGTTCTGGTAGGTCTGCTGAAGTTTAAAAATGCTTTGAAACTCTTCCATTGTTCTCGGAATTCCGCTGATGTTTAACAATGCTTTAGAACTCTGACATTGTAATCGGAATTCCGCTGATGTTTAACAATGCTTTGGAACTCTTCCATTGTTCTCGAAATTCTGCTGAAGTTTAAAAAAGCTTTGGAGATTTTCCCTTTTTCTCGAAATTCCACTAATATTTAACAATGCTTTGGAACTCTTCCATTGTTTTCGGAATTCCGCTAATGTTTAACAATGCTTTGGAACTCCTCCATTGTTCCCGGAATGCCGCTGAAGTTTAAAAATGCTTTTGGAACTCTTTCATTGTTCTCGGAATTCTGCTGAAGTGTAGCCATGCTTTGGAACTCTTCCATTGTTCTCGGAATTCCGCTGAAGTTTTACCATGCTTTGGAACTCTTCCATTTTTCTCGGAATTCTGCTGAAGTTTAAAAATGCTTTGGAACTCTTCCATTGTTCTCGGAATTCTGCTGAAGTTTAAAAATGCTTTGGAACTCTTCCATTGTTCTCGGAATTCTACTGATGTCTAATAATGCTTTTGGAACTCTTCCATTGTTCTCGGAATACCGCTTATGTTTAACAATGCTTTTGGAACTCTTTCATTGTTCTCAGAATTCCGCTGAAGTTTAAAAATGTTTTAGAACTCTTCCATTGTTCTCGGAATTCCGCTGTAGTTTAAAAAATGTTTGGGACTTTTCCATTGTTCTCGGAAATCTGCTGATGTTTAACAATGCTTTTGGAACTCTCCCATTGTTCTTGGAATTCCGCTAATGTTTAACAATGCTTTGGAACTCTTCCATTGTTCTCAGAATTCCGATGTAGTTTAAAAATGCATTGGAACTCTTCAATTGTTCTCGGAATTCCGCTGAAGTTTATCAATGCTTTGGAACTCTTCCATTGTTCTGGGAATTCGGCTGAAGTTTAAAAATGCTTTGGAACTCTTCCATTGCTCCCGGAATTCCGCTGATGTTTAAAAATGCTTTGGAACTCCTCCATTTTTCTCGGAATTCTGCTAAAGTTTAAAAATGCTTTGGAACTCTTCCATTGTTCTCGGAATTCTGCTGAAGTTTAAAAATGCTTTGGAACTCTTCCATTTTTCTCGGAATTCTGCTGATGTTTAAAAAAGCTTTGTAACTCTTCCATTGTTCTCGAAATTCCGCTGATGTATAATAATGCTTTTGGAACTCTTCCATTGTTCTCAGAATTCCGCTGAAGTTGAAAAATGCTTTAGAACTCTTCCATTGTGCTCACAATTCCGCTGAAGTTTAAAAATGGTTTGGAACTCTTCCATTGTTCTTGGATTTCCGCTGTTGTTTAAAAAAGATTTGGGACTCTTCCATTGTTCTCGTAATTCCGCTGATGTTTAACAATGCTTTTCAAACTCTCCCATTGTTCTTGGAATTCCGCTAATGTTTAACAATGCTTTGGAACTCTTCCATTGTTCTCGGAATTCTGCTGAAGTTTAAAAATGCTTTGGAACTCTTCCATTGTTCTGGGAATTCTGCTGAAGTTTAAAAATGCTGTGGAACGCTTCCATTGTTCTCGGAATTCCGCTAATGTTTTACAATGCTTTGGAACTCTTCCATTGTTCTCGGAAATACGCTGATGTTTAACAATGCTTTGGAACTCTTCCATTGTTCTCGGAATTCCGATGTAGATTAAAAATGCTTTGGAACTCTTCCATTGTTTTCGGATTTCCGCTAAAGTTTAGTAATGCTTTGAAACTCTTCCATTGTTCTCGGAATTCCAAAAAAGTTTATAAATGCTTTGGAACTCTTCCATTGTTCTCGGAATTCTGATGAAGTTTAAAAAAGCTTTGGAACTCTTTCATTGTTCTTGGAATTCCGTTCATGTTTAATAATGCTTTTGGAACTCTTCCTTTGTTCTCCGAACTGCGCTACTGTTTAACAATGCTTTGGAACTCTTCTATTGTTCTCGGAATTCCGCTAATGTTTAACAATGCTTTGAAACTCTTCCATTGTTCTCGGAATTCTGTAGATGTTTAATAATTCTTTTGGAACTCTTTCATTGTTCTCGGAATTCTACTGAAGTTTAAAAATGCTTTGGAACTCTTCCATTGTTCTCGGAATTTTGCTGATGTTTTTCAATCCTATGGAAATCTTCCTTTGTTCACCAAATTCCACTGAAGTTTAAAAATGCTTTAGAACTCTTCCATTGTTCTCGGAATTCCGTTGATGTTTAACAATGCTTTGGAACTCTTCAATTGTTCTCGGAATTCCGCTGTAGTTTAAAAATGCTTTGGAACTCTGTCATTGTTCTCGGAATTCCGCTGAAATTTAACCATGCTTTGGAACTCTTCCATTGTTATCGGAATTCCGCTGAAGTTTAAAAATGCTTTGGAACTCTTCCTTTGTTCTCGAAATTCTGCTGAAGTTTAAAAAAGCTTTGGAAAATTTCCCTTGTTCTCGAAATTCCGCTAATATTTAACAATGCTTTGGAACTCTTCCATTGTTTTCGGAATTACTCTGATGTTTAATAATGCTTTTGGAACTCTTCCATTGTTCTCTGAATTCCGCTAATGTTTAACAATGCTTTGGAACTCCTCCATTGTTCTCGGAATGCCGATGAAGTTTAAAAATGCTTTTGGAACTCTTTCATTGTTCTCGGAATTCCGCTGAAGTGTAGCCATGCTTTGGAAATCTTCCATTGTTCTCGGAATTCTGCTGAAGTTTAAAAATGCTTTGGAACTCTTCCATTGTTCTGGGAATTCGGCTGAAGTGTAAAAATTCAATGGAACTCTTCCTATGTTCTGGGAGTTCTGCTGAAGTTTAAAAATGCTTTTGAACTCTTCCATTGTTCTCGGAATTCCGCTGATGTTTAACAATGCTTTAGAACTCTTCCATCTTTCTCGGAATTCCGCTGATGTTTACCAATGCTTTAGAACTCTTCCATTGTTCTCGGAATTCTGCTGTAGTTTAAAAATGCATTGGAACTCTTCCATTGTTCTCGGAATTCCGCTGAAGTTTAGCCATGCTTTGGAACTCTTCCATTGTTCTCGGAATTCCGCTGAAGTTTAAAAATGCTTTGGAACTCCTCCATTGTAATCGGAATTCTGCTGAAGTTTAAAAATGCTTTGGAACTCTTCCATTGTTCTGGGAATTCGGCTGAAGTTTAAAAATGCTTTGGAACTCTTCCTATGTTCTGGTAGGTCTGCTGAAGTTTAAAAATGCTTTGGAACTCTTCCATTGTTCTCAAAATTCTGCTGATGTTTAACAATGCTTTAGAACTCTTCCATTGTTCTCGGAATTCCGCTGATGTTTAACAATGCTTTGGAACTCTTCCATTGTTCTGGAAATTCTGCTAAAGTTTAAAAACCTTTGGAAATTTTCCCTTGTTCTCGGAATTCCGCTAATATTTAACAATGCTTTGGAACTCTTCCATTGTTTTCGGAATTCCGCTGATGTTTAATAATGCTTTTATAACACTTCCATTGTTCTCGGTATTCCGCTAATGTTTAACAATGCTTTGGAACTCCTCCATTGTTCTCGGAATGCCGCTGAAGTTTAAAAATGCTTTTGGAACTCTTTCATTGTTCTTGGAATTCTGCTGAAGTGTAGCCATGCTTTGGAACTCTTCCATTTTTCTCGAAATTCCGCTGAAGTTTTACAATGCTTTGGAACTCTTCCATTTTTCTCGGAATTCTGCTGAAGTTTAAAAATGCTTTGGAACTCTTCCATTGTTCTCGGAATTCTGCTGAAGTTTAAAAATGCTTTGTAACTCTTCCATTGTTCTCGAAATTCCGTTGAGATCTAATAATGCTTTTGGAACTCTTCCATTGTTCTCAGAATTCCGCTGAAGTTGAAAAATGCTTTAGAACTCTTCCATTGTTCTCAAAATTCCGCTGAAGTTTAAAAATGGTTTGGAAATCTTCCATTGTTCTCGGATTTCCACTGTTGTTTAAAAAAGATTTGGAACTCTTCCATTGTTCTCGGATTTCCGCTGATGTTTAGAAATGCTTTTCAAAATCTCCCATTGTTCTTGGAATTCCGCTAATGTTTGACAATGCTTTGGAACTCTTTTGTTGTTCTCGGAATTCCGCTGAAGTTTAGCCATGCTTTGGAACTCTTTCATTGTTCTCGGAATTCCGCTGAAGTTTAAAAATGCTTTGGAACTCTTCCATTGTTCTGGGAATTCGGCTGAAGTTTAAAAATGCAATGGAACTCTTCCTATGTTCTGGGAGTTCTGCTGAAGTTTAAAAATGCTTTTGAACTCTTCCATTGTTCTCGGAATTCCGCTGATGTTTAACAATGCTTTAGAACTCTTCCATCATTCTCGGAATTCCGCTGATGTTTAACAATGCTTTGGAACTCTTCCATTGTTCTCGGAATTCCACTGCAGTTTAAAAATGCATTGGAACTCTTACATTGTTCTCGGAATTCCACTGCAGTTTAAAAATGCATTGGAACTCTTACATTTTTCTCGGAATTCCGCTGAAGTTTTACAATGCTTTGGAACTCTTCCATTATTCTCAGAATTCTGCTGAAGTTTAAAAATGCTTTGGAACTCTTCCATTATTCTCAGAATTCTGCTGAAGTTTAAAAATGCTTTGGTACTCTTCCATTGTTCTCAGAATTCCAATGAAGCGTAAAAATGCTTTGGAACTATTCAATTTTTCTCAGAATTACGCGAAAGTTTAAAAATGCTTTGGAACTCCTTCATTGTTCTCGTAATTCTTCTGAAGTTTAAAAATGCTTTGGAACTCTTCCATTGTTCTGGGAATTCGGCTGAAGTTTAAAAATGCTTTGGAGCTCTTCCATTGTTCTCGGAATTCTGCTGATGTTTAACAATGATTTAGAACTCTTCCATTGTTTTCGGAATTCTGCTGATGTCTAACAATGCTTTGGAACTCTTCCATTGCTCTCGGAATTCCGCTGTAGTTTAAAAATGCTTTGGAACTCTTCCATTGTTCTCGGAATTCCGCTGAAGTTTAGCCATGCTTTGGAACTCTTCCATTGTTCTCAGAATTCCGCTGAAGTTTAAAAATGCTTTGGAACTCCTCCATTGTACTCGGATTTCTGCTGAAGTTTAAAAATGCTTTGGAACTCTTCAATTGTTCTGGAAATTCGGCTGAAGTTTAAAAATGCTTTGGAACTCTTCCTATGTTCTGGTAGGTCTGCTGAAGTTTAAAAATGCTTTGAAACTCTTCCATTGTTCTCGGAATTCCGCTGATGTTTAACAATGCTTTGGAACTCTTCAATTGTTTTCGAAATTCTGCTGAAGTTTAAAAAAGCTTTGGAAATTTTCCCTTGTTCTCGAAATTCCACTAATATTTAACAATGCTTTGGAACTCTTCCATTGTTTTCGGAATTCTGCTGAAGTATAAAAATGCTTTGGAACTCCTCCATTGTACTCGGAATTCTGCTGAAGTTTAAAAATGCTTTGGAACTCTTCCATTGTTCTGGGAATTCGGCTGAAGTTTAAAAATGCTTTGGAACTCTTCCATTGTTCTCGGAATTCTGCTGATGTTTAACAATGCTTTAGAACTCTTCCATTGTTCTCGGAATTCCGCTGATATTTAACAATGCTTTGGAACTCTTCCATTGTTCTGGAAATTCTGCTGAAGTTTAAAAACCTTTGGAAATTTTCCCTTGTTCTCGGAATTCCGCTAATATTTAACAATGCTTTGGAACTCTTCCATTGTTTTCGGAATTCCGCTGATGTTTAATAATGCTTTTGGAACACTTCCATTGTTCTCGGTATTCCGCTAATGTTTAACAATGCTTTGGAACTCCTCCATTGTTCTCGGAATGCCGCTGAAGTTTAAAAATGCTTTTGGACCTCTTTCATTGTTCTTGGAATTCCGCTGAAGTGTAGCCATGCTTTGGAACTCTTCCATTGTTCTCGAAATTCCGCTGAAGTTTTACAATGCTTTGGAACTCTTCCATTTTTCTCGGAATTCTGCTGAAGTTTAAAAATGCTTTGGAACTCTTACATTGTTCTCGGAATTCTGCTGAAGTTTAAAAATGCTTTGGAACTCTTCCATTGTTCTCGGAATTCTGCTAAAGTTTAAAAAAGCTTTGTAACTCTTCCATTGTTCTCGGAATTCTACTGATGTCTAATAATGCTTTTGGAACTCTTCCATTGTTCTCAGAATACCGCTTATGTTTAACAATGCTTTTGGAACTCTTCCATTGTTCTCAGAATACTGCTTATGTTTAACAATGCTTTTGGAACTCTTTCATTGTTCTCGGAATTCTGCTGAAGTGTAGCCATGCTTTGGAACTCTTCCATTGTTCTCGGAATTCCGCTGAAGTTTTAGAATGCTTTTTAACACTTCCATTGCTCCCGGAATTCCGCTGATGTTTAAAAATGCTTTGGAACTCTTCCTTTGTTCTCGGAATTATGATGTAGTTTAAAAATGCATTGGAACTCTTCCATTGTTCTCGGAATTCCTCTGATGTTTATCAATGCTTTGGAACAATTCCATTGTTCTCAGAATTCCGCTGAAGTTGAAAAATGCTTTAGAACTCTTCCATTATTCTTAGAATTCCGCTGAAGTTTAAAAATGGTTTGGAACTTTTCCATTGTTCTCGGATTTCCGCTGTTGTTTAAAAAAGATTTGGGACTCTTCCATTGTTCTGGGAATTCCGCCTATGTTTAACAATGCTTTTCAAACTCTCCCATTGTTCTTGGAATTCGCTAATGTTTAACAATGCCTTGGAACTCTTCCATTGTTCTCGGAATTCCGCTGATGTCTAACAATGCTTTTTGAACTCTTCCATTTTCTCGGAATTCCTCTGATGTTTAACAATGCTTTGGAACTCTTCCATTGTTCTCGGAATTCCGCTGAAGTTTTACAATGCTGTGGAACTCTTCCATTGTTCTCGGAATTCCGCTAATGTTTAACAATGCTTTGGAACTCTTCCATTTTTCTCGGAATTCCGCTGTAGTTTAAAAATGCTTTGGAACTCTTTCATTGTTCTCGGAAATCCGCTGAAGTTTAGCCATGCTTTGGAACTCTTCCATTTTTCTCGGAATTCCGCTGAAGTTTAAAAATGCTTTGGAACTCTTCCATTGTTCTCGGAATTCTGCTGAAGTTTAAAAAAGATTTGGAACTATTCCATTGTTCTCAGAATTCTGCTAATATTTAACAATGCTTTGGAACTCTTCCATTGTTCTCGGAATTCCGCTGATGTTTAATAATGCTTTTGGAACTCTTCCATTGTTCTCGGAAATCTGCTAATGTATAACAATGCTTTGGAACTCATCCATTGTTCCCGGAATTCTGTTAATGTTTAATAATACTTTTCAAACTCTTCCATTGTGCTCGGAATTCTGCTGAAGTTTAACAATGCTTTGGAACTCTTCCATTGTTCTCGGAATTCCGCTGTAGTTTAAAAATGCTTTGGAACTCTTTCATTGTTCTTGGAATTCCGCTGAAGTTTAGCCATGCTGTGGAACTCTTCCATTGTTCTCGGAATTCCGCTGAAGTTTAAAAATGCTTTGGAACTCTTCCTAAGTTCTGGGAGTTCTGCTGAAGTTTAAAAATGCTTTGGAACTCTTTCATTGTTCTCGGAATTCTGCTGATGTTTAACAATGCTTTGGAACTCTTCCATTGTTCTCGGTATTCCACTGTAGTTTAAAAATGCATTGGAACTCTTACATTGTTCTCGGAATTCCACTGAAGTTTTACAATGCTTTGGAACTCTTCCATTTTTCTCGGAATTCTGCTGAAGTTTAAAAATGCTTTGGAACTCTTCCATTGTTCTGGGAATTCGGCTGAAGTTTAAAAATGCTTTGGAACTCTTCCTAAGTTCTGGGAGTTCTGCTGAAGTTTAAAAATGCTTTGGAACTCTTTCATTGTTCTCGGAATTCTGCTGATGTTTAACAAATGCTTTAGAACTCCTCCATTGTTCTCGGAATTCCGCTGTAGTTTAAAAATGCATTGGAACTCTTCCATTGTTCTCGGTATTCCACTGAAGTTTTAGAATGCTTTTTAACACTTCCATTTTTCTCGGAATTCTGCTGAAGTTTTAAATCGCTTTGGAACTCTTCCATTGTTCTCGGAATTCCGCTAATGTTTAACAATGCTTTGGAACTCTTTCATTGTTCTCGGAATTCCGCTAATGTTTAACAATGCTTTGGAACTATTACATTGTTCTCAGAATTCTGCTAATATTTAACAATGCTTTGGAACTCTTCCATTGTTCTCGGAATTGCGCTGATGTTTAATAATGCTTTTGGAACTCTTCCATTATTCTCGGAATTCCGCTAATATTTAACAATGCTTTGGAACTCATCCATTGTTCTCGGAATTCTAGTGATGTTTAATAATGCTTTTGGAACTCTTCCATTGTTCTCGGAATTCTGCTGAAGTTTTAAAACGCTATAGAAATCTTCCCTTGTTCTCGGAATTCTGCTGAAGTTTAACAATGCTTTGAACTCTTCCATTGTTCTCAGAATTCCAATGAAGCTTAAAAATGCTTTGGAACTCTTCAATTTTTCTCAGAATTACGCTAAAGTTTAAAAATGCTTTGGAACTCTTACATTGTTCTGGGAATTCGGCTGAAGTTTAAAAATGCTTTGGAGCTCTTCCTATGTTCTGGGAGTTCTGCTGAAGTTTAAAAATGCTTTAGAACTCTTCCATTGTTCTCGGAATTCCGCTGATGTGTAACAATGCTTTGGAACTCTTCCATTTTTCTCTGAATTCTGCTGAAGTTTAAAAATGCTTTGGAACTCTTCCATTGTTCTCGAAATTCCTCTGATGTTTAACAATGCTTTGGAACTCTTCCATTGTTCTCGGAATTCCGCTGTAGTTTAAAAATGCTTTGGAATTCTTTCATTGTTCTCGGAATTCCGCTGAAGCTTAGCCATGCTTTGGAACTCTTCCATTGTTCTCGGAATTCCGCTGAAGTTTAAAAATGCTTTGGAACTCCTCCATTGTTCTCGGAATTCTGCTGAAGTTTAAAAATGCTTTGGAACTCTTCCATTGTTCTGGGAATTTGGCTGAAGTTTAAAAATGCTTTGGAACTCTTCCTATGTTCTGGGAGTTCTGCTGAAGTTTAAAAATGCTTTGGAACTCTTCCATTGTTCTCGGAATTCCGCTGATGTTTAACAATGCTTTGGAGCTCTTCCATTGTTCTGGGAAATCGGCTGAAGTTTAAAAATGCTTTGGAGATCTTCCTATGTTCTGGGAGTTCTGCTGAAGTTTAAAAATGCTTTAGAACTCTTCCATTGTTATCGGAATTCCGCTGATGTCTAACAATGCTTTGGAACTCTTCCATTGTTCTCGGAATTCCGCTGTAGTTTAAAAATGCATTGGAACTTTTCCATTGTTCTCGGAATTCCGCTGAAGTTTTACAATGCTTTGGAACTCTTCCATTTTTCTCTGAAGTCTGCTGAAGTTTAAAAATGCTTTGGAACTCTTCCATTGTTCTCGGAATTCCGCTGATGTTTAACAATGCTTTGGAACTCTTCCATTGTTCTCGGAATTCCGCTGTAGTTTAAAAATGCTTTGGAACTCTTTCATTGTTCTCGGAATTCCGCTGGAGTTTAGCCATGCTTTGGAACTCTTCCATTGTTCTCGGAATTCCGCTGTAGTTTAATAATGCTTTGGAACTCCTCCATTGTTCTCGGAATTCTGCTGAAGTTTAAAAATGCTTTGGAACTCTTCCATTGTTCTGGGAATTCGGCTGAAGTTTAAAAATGCTTTGGAACTATTCCTATGTTCTGGGAGTTCTGCTGAAGTTTAAAAATGCTTTGGAACTCTTCCATTGTTCTCGGAATTCCGCTGATGTTTAACAATGCTTTAGAACTCTTCCATTGTTCTCGGAATTCCGCTGATGTTTAACAATGCTTTGGAACTCTTCCATTGTTCTCGGAATTCCGCTGTAGTTTAAAAATTCACTGGATCTCTTCCATTGTTCTCAGAATTCCGCTGAAGTTTTACAATGCTTTGGAACTCATCCATTGTTCTCGTAACACTGTTGATGTTTAATAATGCTTTTGGAACTCTTCCATTGTGCTCGGAGTTCTGCTGAAGTTTAAAAATGCTTTCGAACGCTTCCATTGTTCTGGGAATTCGGATGAAGTTTAAAAATGCTTTGGAACTCTTCCTATGTTCTGGGAGTTCTGCTGAAGTTTAAAAATGCTTTGGAACTCTTCCATTGTTCTCGGAATTCCGCTGATGTTTAACAATGCTTTAGAACTCTTCCATTGTTCTCGGAATTCCGATGATGTTTAACAATGCATTGGAACTCTTCCATTGTTCTCGGAATTCTGCTGAAGTTTAAAAATGCTTTGGAACTCCTCCTAAGTTCTGGGAGTTCTGCTGAAGTTTAAAAATGCATTGGAACTCTTACATTGTCTCGGAATTCCGCTGATGTTTAACAATTCTTTAGAACTCTTCCATTGTTCTCGGAATTCCGATGATGTTTAACAATGCTTTGGAACTCTTTCATTGTTCTCGGAATTCCGCTGAAGTTTTAGAATGCTTTGGAACTCTTCCATTGTTCTCGGAATTCCGCTAATGTTTAGCCATGCTTTGGAACTCATCCATTGTTCCCGGAATTCTGTTTATGTTTAATAATACTTTTCGAACTGTTCCATTGTGCTCGGAATTCTGCTGAAGTTTAACAATGCTTTGGAACTCTTCCATTGTTCTCGGAATTCCGCTGTAGTTTAAAAATGCTTTGGAACTCTTTCATTGTTCTTGGAACTCCGCTGAAGTTTAGCCATGCTTTGGAACTCTTCCATTGTTCTCGGAATTCCGCTGAAGTTTAAAAATGCTTTGGAACTCCTCCATTGTTCTCGGAATTCTGCTGAAGTTTAAAAATGCTTTGGAACTCTGCCATTGTTCTGGGAATTTGGCTGAAGTTTAAAAATGCTTTGGAGATCTTCCTATGTTCTGGGAGTTCTGCTGAAGTTTAAAAATGCTTTAGAACTCTTCCATTGTTCTCGGAATTCCGCTGATGTCTAACAATGCTTTGGAGCTCTTCCATTGTTCTGGGAATTCGGCTGAAGTTTAAAAATGCTTTGGAGATCTTCCTATGTTCTGGGAGTTCTGCTGAAGTTTAAAAATGCTTTAGAACTCTTCCATTGTTCTCGGAATTCCGCTGATGTCTAACAATGCTTTGGAACTCTTCCAGTGTTCTCGGAATTCTCTGTAGTTTAAAAATGCATTGGAACTTTTCCATTGTTCTCGGAACTCCGCTGAAGTTTTACAATGCTTTGGAACTCTTCCATTGTTCTCGGAATTCCGCTAATGTTTAACAATGCTTTGGAACTCTTCCATTTTTCTCAGAATTCCGCTGTAGTTTAAAAATGCTTTGGAACTCTTTCATTGTTCTCGGAATTCCGCTGAAGTTTAGCCATGTTTTGGAACTCTTCCATTTTTCTCGGAATTCCGCTGAAGTTTAAAAATGCTTTGGAACTCTTCCATTGTTCTCGGAATTCTGCTAAAGTTTAAAAAAGATTTGGAACTATTCCATTGTTCTCAGAATTCTGCTAATATTTAACAATGCTTTGGAACTCTTCCATTGTTCTCGGAATTCCGCTGATGTTTAATAATGCTTTTGGAACTTTTCCATTGTTCTCGGAATTCTGCTAATGTATAACAATGCTTTGGAACTCATCCATTGTTCCCGGAATTCTGTTTATGTTTAATAATACTTTTCAAACTCTTCCATTGTGCTCGGAATTCTGCTGAAGTTTAACAATGCTTTGGAACTCTTCCATTGTTCTCGGAATTCCGCTGTAGTTTAAAAATGCTTTGGAACTCTTTCATTGTTCTTGGAATTCCGCTGAAGTTTAGCCATGCTGTGGAACTCTTCCATTGTTCTCGGAATTCCGCTGAAGTTTAAAAATGCTTTGGAACTCTTCCATTTTTCTCTGAATTCTGCTGAAGTTTAAAAATGCTTTGGAACTCTTCCATTGTTCTCGAAATTCCACTGATGTTTAACAATGCTTTGGAACTCTTCCATTGTTCTCGGAATTCCGCTGTAGTTTAAAAATGCTTTGGAACTCTTTCATTGTTCTCGGATTTCCGCTGAAGTTTAGCCATGCTTTGGAACTCTTCCATTGTTCTTGGAATTCCGCTGAAGTTTAAAAATGCTTTGGAACTCCTCCATTGTTCTCGGAATTCTGCTGAAGTTTAAAAATGCTTTGGAACTCTTCCATTGTTCTGGGAATTCGGCTGAAGTTTAAAAATGCTTTGGAACTCTTCCTATGTTCTGGGAGTTCTGCTGAAGTTTAAAAATGCTTTGGAACTCTTCCATTGTTCTCGGAATTCCGCTGATGTTTAACAATGCTTTAGAACTCTTCCATTGTTCTCGGAATTCCGATGAAGTTTTACAATGCTTTGGAACTCATCCATTGTTCTCGTAACACTGTTGATGTTTATTAATGCTTTTGGAACTCTTCCATTGTGCTCGGAGTTCTGCTGAAGTTTAAAAATGCTTTGGAACTCTTCCATTGTTCTCGGAATTCCCCTGATGTTTATCAAACCTATGGAACTCTTTCATTGTTCTCGGAATTCTGTTGATGTTTAGTAATGCTTTTGGAGCTCTTCCATTGTTCTCGGAATTCTGCTGAAGTTTAAAAATGCTTTGGAACTCTTCCATTGTTTTGGGAATTCGGTTGAAGTTTAAAAATGCTTTGGAACTCTTCCATTGTTCTCGGAATTCCGCTGATGTTTATCAAACCTATGGAACTCTTTCATTGTTCTCGGAATTCTGCAGAAGTTTAAGAACGCTTTGGAACTTTTCCATAATTCTCAGAATTCTGCTGAAGATTAAAAATGCTTTGGAACTCTTCCATTGTTCTCGTAATTCTGCTGAAGTTTAAAAATGCTTTGGAACTCTTCCATTGTTTTGGGAATTCGGTTGAAGTTTAAAAATGCTATGGAACTCTTCCTATGTTTTGGGAGTTCTGCTGAAGTTTAAAATTGCTTTTGAACTCTTCCATTGTTCTCGGAATTCCGCTGATGTTTAACAATGCTTTGGAACTCTTCCATTGTTCTCGGTATTCCACTGTAGTTTAAAAATGCATTGGAACTCTTACATTGTTCTCGGAATTCCACTGAAGTTTTACAATGCTTTGGAACTCTTCCATTTTTCTCGGAATTCTGCTGAAGTTTAAATATGCTTTGGAACTCTTCCATTGTTCTGGGAATTCGGCTGAAGTTTAAAAATGCTTTGGAACTCTTCCTAAGTTCTGGGAGTTCTGCTGAAGTTTAAAAATGCTTTGGAACTCTTTCATTGTTCTCGGAATTCTGCTGATGTTTAACAATACTTTAGAACTCCTCCATTGTTCTCGGAATTCCGCTGTAGTTTAAAAATGCATTGGAACTCTTCCATTGTTCTCGGTATTCCGCTGAAGTTTTAGAATGCTTTTTAACACTTCCATTTTTCTCGGAATTCTGCTGAAGTTTTAAATCGCTTTGGAACTCTTCCATTGTTCTCGGAATTCCGCTAATGTTTAACAATGCTTTGGAACTCTTTCATTGTTCTCGGAATTCCGCTGAAGTTTAAAAATGATTTGGAACTCTTCCATTGTTCTCGGAATTCCGCTGAAGTTTAAAAATGATTTGGAACTCTTCCATTGTTCTCGGAATTCTGCTGAAGTTTAAAAAAGCTTTGGAACTATTACATTGTTCTCAGAATTCTGCTAATATTTAACAATGCTTTGGACTTCTTCCATTGTTCTCGGAATTCCGCTGATGTTTAATAATGCTTTTGGAACTCTTCCATTATTCTCGGAATTCCGCTAATGTTTAACAATGCTTTGGAACTCATCCATTGTTCTCGGAATTCTATTGATGTTTAATAATGCTTTTGGAACTCTTCCATTGTTCTCGGAATTCTGCTGAAGTTTTAAAACGCTATAGAAATCCTCCCTTGTTCTCGGAATTCTGCTGAAGTTTAACAATGCTTTGAACTCTTCCATTGTTCTCAGAATTCCAATGAAGCTTAAAAATGCTTTGGAACTCTTCAATTTTTCTCAGAATTACGCTAAAGTTTAAAAATGCTTTGGAACTCTTTCATTGTTCTCGGAATTCCGCTGAAGTTTAAAAATGCTTTGGAACTCTTCCATTGTTCTCGGAATTCCGCTGATGTTTAACAATGCTTTAGAACTCTTCCATTGTTCTCGGAATTCCGCTGATGTTTAACAATGCTTTGGAACTCTTCCATTGTTCTCGGAATTCCGCTGTAGTTTAAAAATGCACTGGAACTCTTCCATTGTTCTCAGAATTCCGCTGAAGTTTTACAATGCTTTGGAACTCATCCATTGTTCTCATAACACTGTTGATGTTTAATAATGCTTTTGTAACTCTTCCATTGTGCTCGGAGTTCTGCTGAAGTTTAAAAATGCTTTTGAACGCTTCCATTGTTCTGGGAATTCGGATGAAGTTTAAAAATGCTTTGGAACTCTTCCTATGTTCTGGGAGTTCTGCTGAAGTTTAAAAATGCTTTGGAACTCTTCCATTGTTCTCGGAATTCCGCTGATGTTTAACAATGCTTTAGAACTCTTCCATTGTTCTCGGAATTCCGATGATGTTTAACAATGCATTGGAACTCTTCCATTGTTCTCGGAATTCTGCTGAAGTTTAAAAATGCTTTGGAACTCCTCCTAAGTTCTGGGAGTTCTGCTGAAGTTTAAAAATGCATTGGAACTCTTACATTGTCTCGGAATTCCGCTGATGTTTAACAATTCTTTAGAACTCTTCCATTGTTCTCGGAATTCCGATGATGTTTAACAATGCTTTGGAACTCTTTCATTGTTCTCGGAATTCCGCTGTAGTTTAAAAATGCATTGGAACTCTTCCATTGTTCTCGGAATTCCGCTGAAGTTTTAGAATGCTTTGGAACTCTTCCATTGTTCTCGGAATTCCGCTAATGTTTAGCCATGCTTTGGAACTCTTCCATTTTTCTCGGAATTCCGCTGAAGTTTAAAAATGCTTTGGAACTCTTCCATTGTTCTCGGAATTCTGCTGAAGTTTAAAAAAGATTTGGAACTATTCCATTGTTCTCAGAATTCTGCTAATATTTAACAATGCTTTGGAACTCTTCCATTGTTCTCGGAATTCCGCTGATGTTTAATAATGCTTTTGGAACTCTTCCATTGTTATCGGAATTCTGCTAATGTATAATAATGCTTTGGAACTCATCCATTGTTCCCGGAATTCTGTTTATGTTTAATAATACTTTTCGAACTCTTCCATTGTGCTCGGAATTCTGCTGAAGTTTAACAATGCTTTGGAACTCTTCCATTGTTCTCGGAATTCCGCTGTAGTTTAAAAATGCTTTGGAACTCTTTCATTGTTCTTGGAATTCCGCTGAAGTTTAGCCATGCTTTGGAACTCTTCCATTGTTCTCGGAATTCCGCTGAAGTTTAAAAATGCTTTGGAACTCCTCCATTGTTCTCGGAATTCTGCTGAAGTTTAAAAATGCTTTGGAACTCTTCCATTGTTCTGGGAATTTGGCTGAAGTTTAAAAATGCTTTGGAACTCTTCCTATGTTCTGGGAGTTCTGCTGAAGTTTAAAAATGCTTTGGAACTCTTCCATTGTTCTCGTAATTCCGCTGATGTTTAACAATGCTTTGGAGCTCTTCCATTGTTCTGGGAATTCGGCTGAAGTTTAAAAATGCTTTGGAGATCTTCCTATGTTCTGGGAGTTCTGCTGAAGTTTAAAAATGCTTTAGAACTCTTCCATTGTTCTCGGAATTCCGCTGATGTCTAACAATGCTTTGGAACTCTTCCAGTGTTCTCGGAATTCCGCTGTAGTTTAAAAATGCATTGGAACTTTTCCATTGTTCTCGGAATTCCGCTGAAGTTTTACAATGCTTTGGAACTCTTCCATTGTTCTCGGAATTCCGCTAATGTTTAACAATGCTTTGGAACTCTTCCATTTTTCTCGGAATTCCGCTGTAGTTTAAAAATGCTTTGGAACTCTTTCATTGTTCTCGGAATTCCGCTGAAGTTTAGCCATGTTTTGGAACTCTTCCATTTTTCTCGGAATTCCGCTGAAGTTTAAAAATGCTTTGGAACTCTTCCATTGTTCTCGGAATTCTGCTGAAGTTTAAAAAAGATTTGGAACTATTCCATTGTTCTCAGAATTCTGCTAATATTTAACAATGCTTTGGAACTCTTCCATTGTTCTCGGAATTCCGCTGATGTTTAATAATGCTTTTGGAACTCTTCCATTGTTCTCGGAATTCTGCTAATGTATAACAATGCTTTGGAACTCATCCATTGTTCCCGGAATTCTGTTTATGTTTAATAATACTTTTCAAACTCTTCCATTGTGCTCGGAATTCTGCTGAAGTTTAACAATGCTTTGGAACTCTTCCATTGTTCTCGGAATTCCGCTGTAGTTTCAAAATGCTTTATAACTCTTTCATTGTTCTTGGAATTCCGCTGAAGTTTAGCCATGCTGTGGAACTCTTCCATTGTTCTCGGAATTCCGCTGAAGTTTAAAAATGCTTTGGAACTCTTCCATTTTTCTCTGAATTCTGCTGAAGTTTAAAAATGCTTTGGAACTCTTCCATTGTTCTCGAAATTCCACTGATGTTTAACAATGCTTTGGAACTCTTCCATTGTTCTCGGAATTCCGCTGTAGTTTAAAAATGCTTTGGAACTCTTTCATTGTTCTCGGATTTCCGCTGAAGTTTAGCCATGCTTTGGAACTCTTCCATTGTTCTTGGAATTCCGCTGAAGTTTAAAAATGCTTTGGAACTCCTCCATTGTTCTCGGAATTCTGCTGAAGTTTAAAAATGCTTTGGAACTCTTCCATTGTTCTGGGAATTCGGCTGAAGTTTAAAAATGCTTTGGAACTCTTCCTATGTTCTGGGAGTTCTGCTGAAGTTTAAAAATGCTTTGGAACTCTTCCATTGTTCTCGGAATTCCGCTGATGTTTAACAATGCTTTAGAACTATTCCATTGTTCTCGGATTTCCGATGAAGTTTTACAATGCTTTGGAACTCATCCATTGTTCTCGTAACACTGTTGATGTTTATTAATGCTTTTGGAACTCTTCCATTGTGCTCGGAGTTCTGCTGAAGTTTAAAAATGCTTTGGAACTCTTCCATTGTTCTCGGAATTCCCCTGATGTTTATCAAACCTATGGAACTCTTTCATTGTTCTCGGAATTCTGTTGATGTTTAGTAATGCTTTTGGAGCTCTTCCATTGTTCTCGGAATTCTGCTGAAGTTTAAAAATGCTTTGGAACTCTTCCATTGTTTTGGGAATTCGGTTGAAGTTTAAAAATGCTTTGGAACTCTTCCATTGTTCTCGGAATTCCGCTGAAGTTTATCAAACCTATGGAACTCTTTCATTGTTCTCGGAATTCTGCAGAAGTTTAAGAACGCTTTGGAACTTTTCCATAATTCTCTGAATTCTACTGAAGATTAAAAATGCTTTGGAACTCTTCCATTGTTCTCGGAATTCTGCTGAAGTTTAAAAATGCTTTGGAACTCTTCCATTGTTTTGGGAATTCGGTTGAAGTTTAAAAATGCTATGGAACTCTTCCTATGTTTTGGGAGTTCTGCTGAAGTTTAAAATTGCTTTTGAACTCTTCCATTGTTCTCGGAATTCCGCTGATGTTTTAGCAATGCTTTAGAACTCTTCCATCGTTCCCGAAATACCGCTGATGTTTAACAATGCTTTGGAACTCTTCCATTGTTCTCGGTATTCCACTGTAGTTTAAAAATCCATTGGAACTCTTACATTGTTCTCGGAATTCCACTGAAGTTTTACAATGCTTTGGAACGCTTCCATTTTTCTCGGAATTCTGCTGAAGTTTAAATATGCTTTGTAACTCTTCCATTGTTCTGGGAATTCGGCTGAAGTTTAAAAATGCTTTGGAACTCTTCCTAAGTTCTGGGAGTTCTGCTGAAGTTTAAAAATGCTTTGGAACTCTTTCATTGTTCTCGGAATTCTGCTGATGTTTAACAATGCTTTAGAACTCCTCCATTGTTCTCGGAATTCCGCTGTAGTTTAAAAATGCATTGGAACTCTTCTATTGTTCTCGGTATTCCGCTGAAGTTTTAGAATGCTTTTTAACACTTCCATTTTTCTCGGAATTCTGCTGAAGTTTTAAATCGCTTTGGAACTCTTCCATTGTTCTCGGAATTCCGCTAATGTTTAACAATGCTTTGGAACTCTTTCATTGTTCTCGGAATTCCACTGAAGTTTAGCCATGCTTTGGAACTCTTCCATTGTTCTCGGAATTCCGCTGAAGTTTAAAAATGATTTGGAACTCTTCCATTGTTCTCGGAATTCTGCTGAAGTTTAAAAAAGCTTTGGAACTATTACATTGTTCTCAGAATTCTGCAAATATTTAACAATGCTTTGGAACTCTTACATTGTTCTGGGAATTCCGCTGTAGTTTAAAAATGCTTTGGAACTCTTTCATTGTTCTCGGAATTCCGCTGAAGTTTAAAAATGCTTTGGAACTCTTCCTATGTTCTGGTAGTTCTGCTGAAGTTTAAAAATGCTTTAGAACTCTTCCATTGTTCTTGGAATTCCGCTGATGTGTAACAATGCTTTGGAACTCTTCCATTGTTCTCGGAATTCCGCTGTAGTTTAAAAATGCATTGGAACTTTTCCATTGTTGTCGGAATTCCGCTGAAGTTTTACAATGCTTTGGAACTCTTCCATTTTTCTCTGAATTCTGCTGAAGTGTAAAAATGCTTTGGAACTCTTCCATTGTTCTCGAAATTCCGCTGATGTTTTACAATGCTTTGGAACTCTTCCATTGTTCTCGGAATTCCGCTGTAGTTTAAAAATGCTTTGGAACTCTTTCATTGTTCTCGGAATTCCGCTGAAGCTTAGCCATGCTTTGGAACTCTTCCATTGTTCTCGGAATTCCGCTGAAGTTTAAAAATGCTTTGGAACTCCTCCATTTTTCTCGGAATTCTGCTGAAGTTTAAAAATGCTTTGGAACTCTTCCATTGTTTTGGGAATTCGGTTGAAGTTTAAAAATGCTATGGAACTTTTCCTATGTTCTGGGAGTTCTGCTGAAGTTTAAAAATGCTTTTGAACTCTTGCATTGTTCTCGGAATTCCGCTGATGTTTTAGCAATGCTTTAGAACTCTTCCATCGTTCCCGGAATTCCGCTGATGTTTAACAATGCTTTGGAACTCTTCCATTGTTCTCGATATTCCACAGTAGTTTAAAAATGCATTGGAACTCTTACATTGTTCTCGGAATTCCACTGAAGTTTTACAATGCTTTGGAACTCTTCCATTTTTCTCGGAATTCTGCTGAAGTTTAAAAATGCTTTGGAACTCTTCCATTGTTCTGGGAATTCGGCTGAAGTTTAAAAATGCTTTGGAACTCTTCCTAAGTTCTGGGAATTCTGCTGAAGTTTAAAAATGCTTTGGAACTCTTTCATTGTTCTCGGAATTCTGCTGATGTTTAACAATGCTTTAGAACTCCTCCATTGTTCTCGGAATTCCGCTGTAGTTTTAAAATGCATTGGAACTCTTCCATTGTTCTCGGTATTCCACTGAAGTTTTAGAATGCTTTTTAACACTTCCATTTTTCTCGGAATTCTGCTGAAGTTTTAAATCGCTTTGGAACTCTTCCATTGTTCTCGGAATTCCGCTATTGTTTAACAATGCTTTGGAACTCTTTCATTGTTCTCGGAATTCCACTGAAGTTTAGCCATGCTTTGGAACTCTTCCATTGTTCTCGGAATTCCGCTGAAGTTTAAAAATGCTTTGGAACTCTTCCATTGTTCTCGGAATTCTGCTGAAGTTTAAAAAAGCTTTGGAACTATTACATTGTTCTCAGAATTCTGCTAATATTTAACAATGCTTTGGAACTCTTCCATTTTTCTCAGAATTGCGCTGATGTTTAATAATGCTTTTGGAACTCTTCCATTATTCTCGGAATTCCGCTAATGTTTAACAATGCTTTGGAACTCATCCATTGTTCTCGGAATTCTAGTGATGTTTAATAATGATTTTGGAACTCTTCCATTGTTCTCGGAATTCTGCTGAAGTTTTAAAACGCTATAGAAATCTTCCCTTGTTCTCGGAATTCTGCTGAAGTTTAACAATGCTTTGAACTCTTCCATTGTTCTCAGAATTCCAATGAAGCTTAAAAATGCTTTGGAACTCTTCAATTTTTCTCAGAATTACGCTAAAGTTTAAAAATGATTTGGAACTCTCACATTGTTCTGGGAATTCGGCTGAAGTTTAAAAATGCTTTGGAGCTCTTCCTATGTTCTGGGAGTTCTGCTGAAGTTTAAAAATGCTTTAGAACTCTTCCATTGTTCTTGGAATTCCGCTGATGTGTAACAATGCTTTGGAACTCTTCCATTGTTCTCGGAATTCCGCTGTAGTTTAAAAATGCATTGGAACTTTTCCATTGTTGTCGGAATTCCGCTGAAGTTTTACAATGCTTTGGAACTCTTCCATTTTTCTCTGAATTCTGCTGAAGTTTAAAAATGCTTTGGAACTCTTCCATTGTTCTCGAAATTCCGCTGATGTTTAACAATGCTTTGGAACTCTTCCATTGTTCTCGGAATTCCGCTGTAGTTTAAAAATGCTTTGGAACTCTTTCATTGTTCTCGGAATTCCGCTGAAGCTTAGCCATGCTTTGGAACTCTTCCATTGTTCTCGGAATTCCGCTGAAGTTTAAAAATGCTTTGGAACTCCTCCATTGTTCTCAGAATTCTGCTGAAGTTTAAAAATGCTTTGGAACTCTTCCATTGTTCTGGGAATTTGGCTGAAGTTTAAAAATGCTTTGGAACTCTTCCTATGTTCTGGGAGTTCTGCTGAAGTTTAAAAATGCTTTGGAACTCTTCCATTGTTCTCGGAATTCCGCTGATGTTTAACAATGCTTTAGAACTCTTCCATTGTTCTCGGAATTCCTCTGATGTTTAACAATGCTTTGGAACTCTTCCATTGTTCTCGGAATTCCGCTGTAGTTTAAAAATGCACTGGAACTCTTCCATTGTTCTCAGAATTCCGCTGAAGTTTTACAATGCTTTGGAACTCATCCATTGTTCTCGTAACACTGTTGATGTTTAATAATGCTTTTGGAACTCTTCCATTGTGCTCGGAGTTCTGCTGAAGTTTAAAAATGCTTTCGAACGCTTCCATTGTTCTGGGAATTCGGATGAAGTTTAAAAATGCTTTGGAACTCTTCCTATGTTCTGGGAGTTCTGCTGAAGTTTAAAAATGCTTTGGAACTCTTCCATTGTTCTCGGAATTCCGCTGATGTTTAACAATGCTTTAGAACTCTTCCATTGTTCTCGGAATTCCGATGATGTTTAACAATGCATTGGAACTCTTCCATTGTTCTCGGAATTCTGCTGAAGTTTAAAAATGCTTTGGAACTCCTCCTAAGTTCTGGGAGTTCTGCTGAAGTTTAAAAATGCATTGGAACTCTTACATTGTCTCGGAATTCCGCTGATGTTTAACAATTCTTTAGAACTCTTCCATTGTTCTCGGAATTCCGATGATGTTTAACAATGCTTTGGAACTCTTTCATTGTTCTCGGAATTCCGCTGTAGTTTAAAAATGCATTGGAACTCTTCCATTGTTCTCGGAATTCCGCTGAAGTTTTAGAATGCTTTGGAACTCTTCCATTGTTCTCGGAATTCTGCTGAAGTTTAAAAATGCTTTGGAACTCTTCCATTGTTTTGGGAATTCGGTTGAAGTTCAAAAATGCTATGGAACTCTTCCTATGTTTCGGGAGTTCTGCTGAAGTTTAAAATTGCTTTTGAACTCTTCCATTGTTCTCGGAATTCCGCTGATGTTTTAGCAATGCTTTAGAACTCTTCCATCGTTCCCGAAATACCGCTGATGTTTAACAATGCTTTTGAACTCTTCCATTGTTCTCGGTATTCCACTGTAGTTTAAAAATCCATTGGAACTCTTACATTGTTCTCGGAATTCCACTGAAGTTTTACAATGCTTTGGAACGCTTCCATTTTTCTCGGAATTCTGCTGAAGTTTAAATATGCTTTGTAACTCTTCCATTGTTCTGGGAATTCGGCTGAAGTTTAAAAATGCTTTGGAACTCTTCCTAAGTTCTGGGAGTTCTGCTGAAGTTTAAAAATGCTTTGGAACTCTTTCATTGTTCTCGGAATTCTGCTGATGTTTAACAATGCTTTAGAACTCCTCCATTGTTCTCGGAATTCCGCTGTAGTTTAAAAATGCATTGGAACTCTTCTATTGTTCTCGGTATTCCGCTGAAGTTTTAGAATGCTTTTTAACACTTCCATTTTTCTCGGAATTCTGCTGAAGTTTTAAATCGCTTTGGAACTCTTCCATTGTTCTCGGAATTCCGCTAATGTTTAACAATGCTTTGGAACTCTTTCATTGTTCTCGGAATTCCACTGAAGTTTAGCCATGCTTTGGAACTCTTCCATTGTTCTCGGAATTCCGCTGAAGTTTAAAAATGATTTGGAACTCTTCCATTGTTCTCGGAATTCTGCTGAAGTTTAAAAAAGCTTTGGAACTATTACATTGTTCTCAGAATTCTGCTAATATTTAACAATGCTTTGGAACTCTTACATTGTTCTGGGAATTCCGCTGTAGTTTAAAAATGCTTTGGAACTCTTTCATTGTTCTCGGAATTCCGCTGAAGTTTAAAAATGCTTTGGAACTCTTCCTATGTTCTGGAAGTTCTGCTGAAGTTTAAAAATGCTTTAGAACTCTTCCATTGTTCTTGGAATTCCGCTGATGTGTAACAATGCTTTGGAACTCTTCCATTGTTCTCGGAATTCCGCTGTAGTTTAAAAATGCATTGGAACTTTTCCATTGTTGTCGGAATTCCGCTGAAGTTTTACAATGCTTTGGAACTCTTCCATTTTTCTCTGAATTCTGCTGAAGTGTAAAAATGCTTTGGAACTCTTCCATTGTTCTCGAAATTCCGCTGATGTTTTACAATGCTTTGGAACTCTTCCATTGTTCTCGGAATTCCGCTGTAGTTTAAAAATGCTTTGGAACTCTTTCATTGTTCTCGGAATTACGCTGAAGCTTAGCCATGCTTTGGAACTCTTCCATTGTTCTCGGAATTCCGCTGAAGTTTAAAATGCTTTGGAACTCCTCCATTTTTCTCGGAATTCTGCTGAAGTTTAAAAATGCTTTGGAACTCTTCCATTGTTTTGGGAATTCGGTTGAAGTTTAAAAATGCTATGGAACTTTTCCTATGTTCTGGGAGTTCTGCTGAAGTTTAAAAATGCTTTTGAACTCTTGCATTGTTCTCGGAATTCCGCTGATGTTTTAGCAATGCTTTAGAACTCTTCCATCGTTCCCGGAATTCCGCTGATGTTTAACAATGCTTTGGAACTCTTCCATTGTTCTCGATATTCCACAGTAGTTTAAAAATGCATTGGAACTCTTACATTGTTCTCGGAATTCCACTGAAGTTTTACAATGCTTTGGAACTCTTCCATTTTTCTCGGAATTCTGCTGAAGTTTAAAAATGCTTTGGAACTCTTCCATTGTTCTGGGAATTCGGCTGAAGTTTAAAAATGCTTTGGAACTCTTCCTAAGTTCTGGGAATTCTGCTGAAGTTTAAAAATGCTTTGGAACTCTTTCATTGTTCTCGGAATTCTGCTGATGTTTAACAATGCTTTAGAACTCCTCCATTGTTCTCGGAATTCCGCTGTAGTTTTAAAATGCATTGGAACTCTTCCATTGTTCTCGGTATTCCACTGAAGTTTTAGAATGCTTTTTAACACTTCCATTTTTCTCGGAATTCTGCTGAAGTTTTAAATCGCTTTGGAACTCTTCCATTGTTCTCGGAATTCCGCTAATGTTTAACAATGCTTTGGAACTCTTTCATTGTTCTCGGAATTCCACTGAAGTTTAGCCATGCTTTGGAACTCTTCCATTGTTCTCGGAATTCCGCTGAAGTTTTAGAATGCTTTGGAACTCTTCCATTGTTCTCGGAATTCCGCTAATGTTTAGCCATGCTTTGGAACTCTTCCATTTTTCTCGGAATTCCGCTGAAGTTTAAAAATGCTTTGGAACTCTTCCATTGTTCTCGGAATTCTGCTGAAGTTTAAAAAAGATTTGGAACTATTCCATTGTTCTCAGAATTCTGCTAATATTTAACAATGCTTTGGAACTCTTCCATTGTTCTCGGAATTCCGCTGATGTTTAATAATGCTTTTGGAACTCTTCCATTGTTATCGGAATTCTGCTAATGTATAACAATGCTTTGGAACTCATCCATTGTTCCCGGAATTCTGTTTATGTTTAATAATACTTTTCGAACTCTTCCATTGTGCTCGGAATTCTGCTGAAGTTTAACAATGCTTTGGAACTCTTCCATTGTTCTCGGAATTCCGCTGTAGTTTAAAAATGCTTTGGAACTCTTTCATTGTTCTTGGAATTCCGCTGAAGTTTAGCCATGCTTTGGAACTCTTCCATTGTTCTCGGAATTCTGATGAAGTTTAAAAATGCTTTGGAACTCTTCCATTGTTCTGGGAATTTGGCTGAAGTTTAACAATGCTTTGGAACTCTTCCTATGTTCTGGGAGTTCTGCTGAAGTTTAAAAATGCTTTGGAACTCTTCCATTGCTCTCGTAATTCCGCTGATGTTTAACAATGCTTTGGAGCTCTTCCATTGTTCTGGGAATTCGGCTGAAGTTTAAAAATGCTTTGGAGATCTTCCTATGTTCTGGGAGTTCTGCTGAAGTTTAAAAATGCTTTAGAACTCTTCCATTGTTCTCGGAATTCCGCTGATGTCTAACAATGCTTTGGAACTCTTCCAGTGTTCTCGGAATTCCGCTGTAGTTTAAAAATGCATTGGAACTTTTCCATTATTCTCAGAATTCCGCTGAAGTTTTACAATGCTTTGGAACTCTTCCATTGTTCTCGGAATTCCGCTAATGTTTAACAATGCTTTGGAACTCTTCCATTTTTCTCGGAATTCCGCTGTAGTTTAAAAATGCTTTGGAACTCTTTCATTGTTCTCGGAATTCCGCTGAAGTTTAACCATGCTTTGGAACTCTTCCATTGTTCTCGGAATTCCGCTGAAGTTTAAAAATGTTTTGGAACTCTTCCATTGTTCTCGGAATTCTGCTGAAGTTTAAAAAAGATTTGGAACTATTCCATTGTTCTCAGAATTCTGCTAATATTTAACAATGCTTTGGAACTCTTCCATTGTTCTTGGAATTCCGCTGATGTTTAATAATGCTTTTGGAACTCTTCCATTGTTCTCGGAATTCTGCTAATGTATAACAATGCTTTGGAACTAATCCATTGTTCCCGGAATTCTGTTTATGTTTAATAATACTTTTCAAACTCTTCCATTGTGCTCGGAATTCTGCTGAAGTTTAACAATGCTTTGGAACTCTTCCATTGTTCTCGGAATTCCGCTGTAGTTTAAAAATGCTTTGGAACTCTTTCATTGTTCTTGGAATTCCGCTGAAGTTTAGCCATGCTGTGGAACTCTTCCATTGTTCTCGGAATTCCGCTGAAGTTTAAAAATGCTTTGGAACTCTTCCATTTTTCTCTGAATTCTGCTGAAGTTTAAAAATGCTTTGGAACTCTTCCATTGTTCTCGAAATTCCACTGATGTTTAACAATGCTTTGGAACTCTTCCATTGTTCTCGGAATTCCGCTGTAGTTTAAAAATGCTTTGGAACTCTTTCATTGTTCTCGGATTTCCGCTGAAGTTTAGCCATGCTTTGGAACTCTTCCATTGTTCTTGGAATTCCGCTAAAGTTTAAAAATGATTTGGAACTCCTCCATTGTTCTCGGAATTCTGCTGAAGTTTAAAAATGCTTTGGAACTCTTCCATTGTTTTGGGAATTCGGTTGAAGTTTAAAAATGCTTTGGAACTCTTCCATTGTTCTCGGAATTCCGCTGATGTTTATCAAACCTATGGAACTCTTTCATTGTTCTCGGAATTCTGCAGAAGTTTAAGAACACTTTGGAACTTTTCCATAATTCTCAGAATTCTGCTGAAGTTTAAAAATGCTTTGGAACTCTTCCATTGTTCTCGGAATTCTGCTGAAGTTTAAAAATGCTTTGGAACTCTTCCATTGTTTTGGGAATTCGGTTGAAGTTTAAAAATGCTATGGAACTCTTCCATTGTTTTGGGAGTTCTGCTGAAGTTTAAAATTGCTTTTGAACTCTTCCATTGTTCTCGGAATTCCGCTGATGTTTTAGCAATGCTTTAGAACTCTTCCATCGTTCCCGGAATACCGCTGATGTTTAACAATGCTTTGGAACTCTTCCATTGTTCTCAGTATTCCACTGTAGTTTAAAAATGCATTGGAACTCTTACATTGTTCTCGGAATTCCACTGAAGTTTTACAATGCTTTGGAACTCTTCCATTTTTCTCGGAACTCTGCTGAAGTTTAAATATGCTTTGGAACTCTTCCATTGTTCTGGGAATTCGGCTGAAGTTTAAAAATGCTTTGGAACTCTTCCTAAGTTCTGGGAATTCTGCTGAAGTTTAAAAATGCTTTGGAACTCTTTCATTGTTCTCGGAATTCTGCTGATGTTTAACAATGCTTTAGAACTCCTCCATTGTTCTCGGAATTCCGCTGTAGTTTTAAAATGCATTGGAACTCTTCCATTGTTCTCGGTATTCCACTGAAGTTTTAGAATGCTTTTTAACACTTCCATTTTTCTCGGAATTCTGCTGAAGTTTTAAATCGCTTTGGAACTCTTCCATTGTTCTCGGAATTCCGCTAATGTTTAACAATGCTTTGGAACTCTTTCATTGTTCTCGGAATTCCACTGAAGTTTAGCCATGCTTATGAACTCTTCCATTGTTCTCGGAATTCCGCTGAAGTTTAAAAATGATTTGGAACACTTCCATTGTTCTCGGAATTCTGCTGAAGTTTAAAAAAGCTTTGGAACTATTACATTGTTCTCAGAATTCTGCTAATATTTAACAATGCTTTGGAACTCTTCCATTGTTCTCGGAATTCCGCTGATGTTTAATAATGCTTTTGGAACTCTTCCATTATTCTCGGAATTCCGCTAATGTTTAACAATGCTTTGGAACTCATCCATTGTTCTCGGAATTCTATTGATGTTTAATAATGCTTTTGGAACTCTTCCATTGTTCTCGGAATTCTGCTGAAGTTTTAAAACGCTAAAGAAATCCTCCCTTGTTCTCGGAATTCTGCTGAAGTTTAACAATGCTTTGAACTCTTCCATTGTTCTCAGAATTCCAATGAAGCTTAAAAATGCTTTGGAACTCTTCAATTTTTCTCAGAATTATGCTAAAGTTTAAAAATGCTTTGGAACTCTTACATTGTTCTGGGAATTCCGCTGTAGTTTAAAAATGCTTTGGAACTCTTCCATTGTTCTCGGAATTCCGCTGTAGTTTAAAAATGCATTGGAACTTTTCCATTGTTTGTCGGAATTCCGCTGAAGTTTTACAATGCTTTGGAACTCTTCCATTGTTCTCGTAACACTGTTGATGTTTAATAATGCTTTTGGAACTCTTCCATTGTGCTCGGAGTTCTGCTGAAGTTTAAAAATGCTTTCGAACGCTTCCATTGTTCTGGGAATTCGGATGAAGTTTAAAAATGCTTTGGAACTCTTCCTATGTTCTGGGAGTTCTGCTGAAGTTTAAAAATGCTTTGGAACTCTTCCATTGTTCTCGGAATTCCGCTGATGTTTAACAATGCTTTAGAACTCTTCCATTGTTCTCGGAATTCCGATGATGTTTAACAATGCATTGGAACTCTTCCATTGTTCTCGGAATTCTGCTGAAGTTTAAAAATGCTTTGGAACTCCTCCTAAGTTCTGGGAGTTCTGCTGAAGTTTAAAAATGCATTGGAACTCTTACATTGTCTCGGAATTCCGCTGATGTTTAACAATTCTTTAGAACTCTTCCATTGTTCTCGGAATTCCGATGATGTTTAACAATGCTTTGGAACTCTTTCATTGTTCTCGGAATTCCGCAGTAGTTTAAAAATGCATTGGAACTCTTCCATTGTTCTCGGAATTCCGCTGAAGTTTTAGAATGCTTTGGAACTCTTCCATTGTTCTCGGAATTCCGCTAATGTTTAGCCATGCTTTGGAACTCTTCCATTTTTCTCGGAATTCCGCTGAAGTTTAACAATGCTTTGGAACTCTTCCATTGTTCTCGGAATTCTGCTGAAGTTTAAAAAAGATTTGGAACTATTCCATTGTTCTCAGAATTCTGCTAATATTTAACAATGCTTTGGAACTCTTCCATTGTTCTCGGAATTCCGCTGATGTTTAATAATGCTTTTGGAACTCTTCCATTGTTATCGGAATTCTGCTAATGTATAACAATGCTTTGGAACTCATCCATTGTTCCCGGAATTCTGTTTATGTTTAATAATACTTTTCGAACTCTTCCATTGTGCTCGGAATTCTGCTGAAGTTTAACAATGCTTTGGAACTCTTCCATTGTTCTCGGAATTCCGCTGTAGTTTAAAAATGCTTTGGAACTCTTTCATTGTTCTTGGAATTCCGCTGAAGTTTAGCCATGCTTTGGAACTCTTCCATTGTTCTCGGAATTCCGCTGAAGTTTAAAAATGCTTTGGAACTCCTCCATTGTTCTCGGAATTCTGCTGAAGTTTAAAAATGCTTTGGAACTCTTCCATTGTTCTGGGAATTTGGCTGAAGTTTAAAAATGCTTTGGAACTCTTCCTATGTTCTGGGAGTTCTGCTGAAGTTTAAAAATGCTTTGGAACTCTTCCATTGTTCTCGTAATTCCGCTGATGTTTAACAATGCTTTTGATCTCTTCCATTGTTCTGGGAATTCGGCTGAAGTTTAAAAATGCTTTGGAGATCTTCCTATGTTCTGGGAGTTCTGCTGAAGTTTAAAAATGCTTTAGAACTCTTCCATTGTTCTCGGAATTCCGCTGATGTCTAACAATGCTTTGGAACTCTTCCAGTGTTCTCGGAATTCCGCTGTAGTTTAAAAATGCATTGGAACTTTTCCATTGTTCTCGGAATTCCGCTGAAGTTTTACAATGCTTTGGAACTCTTCCATTGTTCTCGGAATTCCGCTGAAGTTTAGCCATGCGTTGGAACTCTTCCATTTTTCTCGGAATTCCGCTGAAGTTTAAAAATGCTTTGGAACTCTTCCATTGTTCTCGGAATTCTGCTGAAGTTTAAAAAAGATTTGGAACTAATCCATTGTTCTCAGAATTCTGCTAATATTTAACAATGCTTTGGAACTCTTCCATTGTTCTCGGAATTCCGCTGATGTTTAATAATGCTTTTGGAACTCTTCCATTGTTCTCGGAATTCTGCTAATGTATAACAATGCTTTGGAACTCATCCATTGTTCCCGGAATTCTGTTTATGTTTAATAATACTTTTCAAACTCTTCCATTGTGCTCGGAATTCTGCTGAAGTTTAACAATGCTTTGGAACTCTTCCATTGTTCTCGGAATTCCGCTGTAGTTTAAAAATGCTTTGGAACTCTTTCATTGTTCTTGGAAATCCGCTGAAGTTTAGCCATGCTGTGGAACTCTTCCATTGTTCTCGGAATTCCGCTGAAGTTTAAAAATGCTTTGGAATTCTTCCATTTTTCTCTGAATTCTGCTGAAGTTTAAAAATGCTTTGGAACTCTTCCATTGTTCTCGAAATTCCACTGATGTTTAACAATGCTTTGGAACTCTTCCATTGTTCTTGGAATTCCGCTGAAGTTTAAAAATGCTTTGGAACTCCTCCATTGTTCTAGGAATTCTGCTGAAGTTTAAAAATGCTTTGGAACTCTTCCATTGTTCTGGGAATTCGGCTGAAGTTTAAAAATGCTTTGGAACTCTTCCTATGTTCTGGGAGTTCTGCTGAAGTTTAAAAATGCTTTGGAACTCTTCCATTGTTCTCGGAATTCCGCTGATGTTTAACAATGCTTTAGAACTCTTCCATTGTTCTCGGAATTCCGATGAAGTTTTACAATGCTTTGGAACTCATCCATTGTTCTCGTAATACTTTTGATGTTTAATAATGCTTTTGGAACTCTTCCATTGTGCTCGGAGTTCTGCTGAAGTTTAAAAATGCTTTGGAACTCTTCCATTGTTCTCGGAATTCCGCTGATGTTTATCAAACCTATGGAACTCTTTCATTGTTCTCGGAATTCTGTTGATGTTTAGTAATGCTTTTGGAGCTCTTCCATTGTTCTCGGAATTCTGCTGAAGTTTAAAAATGCTTTGGAACTCTTCCATTGTTTTGGGAATTCGGTTGAAGTTTAAAAATGCTTTGGAACTCTTCCATTGTTCTCGGAATTCCGCTGATGTTTATCAAACCTATGGAACTCTTTCATTGTTCTCGGAATTCTGCAGAAGTTTAAGAACGCTTTGGAACTTTTCCATAATTCTCAGAATTCTGCTGAAGTTTAAAAATGCTTTGGAACTCTTCCATTGTTCTCGGAATTCTGCTGAAGTTTAAAAATGCTTTGGAACTCTTCCATTGTTCTCGGAATTCCGCTGATGTTTATCAAACCTATGGAACTCTTTCATTGTTCTCGGAATTCTGTTGATGTTTAGTAATGCTTTTGGAGCTCTTCCATTGTTCTCGGAATTCTGCTGAAGTTTAAAAATGCTTTGGAACTCTTCCATTGTTTTGGGAATTCGGTTGAAGTTTAAAAATGCTTTGGAACTCTTCCATTGTTCTCGGAATTCCGCTGATGTTTATCAAACCTATGGAACTCTTTCATTGTTCTCGTAATTCTGCAGAAGTTTAAGAACGCTTTGGAACTTTTCCATAATTCTCAGAATTCTGCTGAAGATTAAAAATGCTTTGGAACTCTTCCATTGTTCTCAGAATTCTGCTGAAGTTTAAAAATGCTTTGGAACTCTTCCATTGTTTTGGGAATTCGGTTGAAGTTTAAAAATGCTATGGAACTCTTCCTATGTTTTGGGAGTTCTGCTGAAGTTTAAAATTGCTTTTGAACTCTTCCATTGTTCTCGGAATTCCGCTGATGTTTTAGCAATGCTTTAGAACTCTTCCATCGTTCCCGGAATACCGCTGATGTTTAACAATGCTTTGGAACTCTTCCATTGTTCTCGGTATTCCACTGTAGTTTAAAAATGCATTGGAACTCTTACATTGTTCTCGGAATTCCACTGAAGTTTTACAATGCTTTGGAACTCTTCCATTTTTCTCGGAATTCTGCTGAAGTTTAAATATGCTTTGGAACTCTTCCATTGTTCTGGGAATTCGGCTGAAGTTTAAAAATGCTTTGGAACTCTTCCTAAGTTCTGGGAGTTCTGCTGAAGTTTAAAAATGCTTTGGAACTCTTTCATTGTTCTCGGAATTCTGCTGATGTTTAACAATGCTTTAGAACTCCTCCATTGTTCTCAGAATTCCGCTGTAGTTTAAAAATGCATTGGAACTCTTCCATTGTTCTCAGTATTCCGCTGAAGTTTTAGAATGCTTTTTAACACTTCCATTTTTCTCGGAATTCTGCTGAAGTTTTAAATCGCTTTGGAACTCTTCCATTGTTCTCGGAATTCCGCTAATGTTTAACAATGCTTTGGAACTCTTTCATTGTTCTCGGAATTCCACTGAAGTTTAGCCATGCTTTGGAACTATTACATTGTTCTCAGAATTCTGCTAATATTTAACAATGCTTTGGAACTCTTCCATTGTTCTCGGAATTCCGCTGATGTTTAATAATGCTTTTGGAACTCTTCCATTATTCTCGGAATTCCGCTAATGTTTAACAATGCTTTGGAACTCATCCATTGTTCTCGGAATTCTATTGATGTTTAATAATGCTTTTGGAACTCTTCCATTGTTCTAGGAATTCTGCTGAAGTTTTAAAACGCTATAGAAATCCTCCCTTGTTCTCGGAATTCTGCTGAAGTTTAACAATGCTTTGAACTCTTCCATTGTTCTCAGAATTCCAATGAAGCTTATAAATGCTTTGGAACTCTTCAATTTTTCTCAGAATTACGCTAAAGTTTAAAAATGCTTTGGAACTCTTACATTGTTCTGGGAATTCCGCTGTAGTTTAAAAATGCTTTGGAACTCTTTCATTGTTCTCGGAATTCCGCTGAAGTTTAAAAATGCTTTGGAACTCTTCCTATGTTCTGGGAGTTCTGCTGAAGTTTAAAAATGCTTTAGAACTCTTCCATTTTTCTCTGAATTCTGCTGAAGTTTAAAAATGCTTTGGAACTCTTCCATTGTTCTCGAAATTCAGCTGATGTTTTACAATGCTTTGGAACTCTTCCATTGTTCTCGGAATTCCGCTGTAGTTTAAAAATGCTTTGGAACTCTTTCATTGTTCTCGGAATTCCGCTGAAGCTTAGCCATGCTTTGGAACTCTTCCATTGTTCTCGGAATTCCGCTGAAGTTTAAAAATGCTTTGGAACTCTTTCATTGTTCTCGGAATTCTGCTGAAGTTTAAAAAAGCTTTGGAACTATTACATTGTTCTCAGAATTCTTATAATATTTAACAATGCTTTGGAACTCTTCCATTGTTCTCGGAATTCCGCTGATGTTTAATAATGCTTTTGGAACTCTTCCATTATTCTCGGAATTCCGCTAATGTTTAACAATGCTTTGGAACTCATCCATTGTTCTCGGAATTCTAATGATGTTTAATAATGCTTTTGGAACTCTTCCATTGTTCTCGGAATTCTGCTGAAGTTTTAAAACGCTATAGAAATCTTCCCTTGTTCTCGGATTCTGCTGAAGTTTAACAATGCTTTGAACTCTTCCATTGTTCTCAGAATTCCAATGAAGCTTAAAAATGCTTTGGAACTCTTCAATTTTTCTCAGAATTACGCTAAAGTTTAAAAATGCTTTGGAATTCTTACATTGTTCTGGGAATTCGGCTGAAGTTTAAAAATGCTTTGGAGCTCTTCCTATGTTCTGGGAGTTCTGCTGAAGTTTAAAAAATGCTTTAGAACTCTTCCATTGTTCTCGGAATTCCGCTGTAGTTTAAAAATGCATTGGAACTTTTCCATTGTTGTCGGAATTCCGCTGAAGTTTTACAATGCTTTGGAACTCTTCCATTTTTCTCTGAATTCTGCTGAAGTTTAAAAATGCTTTGGAACTCTTCCATTGTTCTCAAAATTCCGCTGATGTTTAACAATGCTTTGGAACTCTTCAATTGTTCTCGGAATTCCGCTGTAGTTTAAAAATGCTTTGGAACTCTTTCATTGTTCTCGGAATTCCGCTGAAGCTTAGCCATGCTTTGGAACTCTTCCATTGTTCTCGGAATTCCGCTGAAGTTTAAAAATGCTTTGGAACTCCTCCATTGTTCTCGGAATTCTGCTGAAGTTTAAAAATGCTTTGGAACTCTTCCATTGTTCTCGGAATTCCGCTGATGTCTAACAATGCTTTGGAACTCTTCCATTGTTCTCGGAATTCCGCTGTAGTTTAAAAATGCATTGGAACTTTTCCATTGTTCTCGGAATTCCGCTGAAGTTTTACAATGCTTTGGAACTCTTCCATTTTTCTCTGAAGTCTGCTGAAGTTTAAAAATGCTTTGGAACTCTTCCATTGTTCTCGGAATTCCGCTGATGTTTAACAATGCTTTGGAACTCTTCCATTGTTCTCGGAATTCCGCTGATGTTTATCAAACCTATGGAACTCTTTCATTGTTCTCGGAATTCTGTTGATGTTTAGTAATGCTTTTGGAGCTCTTCCATTGTTCTCGGAATTCTGCTGAAGTTTAAAAATGCTTTGGAACTCTTCCATTGTTTTGGGAATTCGGTTGAAGTTTAAAAATGCTTTGGAACTCTTCCATTGTTCTCGGAATTCCGCTGATGTTTATCAAACCTATGGAACTCTTTCATTGTTCTCGGAATTCTGCAGAAGTTTAAGAACGCTTTGGAACTTTTCCATAATTCTCAGAATTCTGCTGAAGTTTAAAAATGCTTTGGAACTCTTCCATTTTTCTCGGAATTCTGCTGAAGTTTAAAAATGCTTTGGAACTCTTCCATTGTTCTCGGAATTCCGCTGATGTTTATCAAACCTATGGAACTCTTTCATTGTTCTCGGAATTCTGTTGATGTTTAGTAATGCTTTTGGAGCTCTTACATTGTTCTCGGAATTCTGCTGAAGTTTAAAAATGCTTTGGAACTCTTCCATTGTTTTGGGAATTAGGTTGAAGTTTAAAAATGCTTTGGAACTCTTCCATTGTTCTCGGAATTCCGCTGATGTTTATCAAACCTATAGAACTCTTTCATTGTTATCGGAATTCTGCAGAAGTTTAAGAACGCTTTGGAACTTTTCCATAATTCTCAGAATTCTGCTGAAGATTAAAAATGCTTTGGAACTCTTTCATTGTTCTCGGAATTCCGCTGAAGTTTAAAAATGCATTGGAACTCTTCCATTGTTCTCGGTATTCCGCTGAAGTTTTAGAATGCTTTTTAACACTTCCATTTTTCTCGGAATTCTGCTGAAGTTTTTAATCGCTTTGGAACTCTTCCATTGTTCTCGGAATTCCGCTAATGTTTAACAATGCTTTGGAACTCTTTCATTGTTCTCGGAATTCCACTGAAGTTTAGCCATGCTTTGGAACTCTTCCATTGTTCTCGGAATTCCGCTGAAGTTTAAAAATGATTTGGAACTCTTCCATTGTTCTCGGAATTCTGCTGAAGTTTGAAAAAGCTTTGGAACTATTACATTGTTCTCAGAATTCTGCTAATATTTAACAATGCTTTGGAACTCTTCCATTGTTCTCGGAATTCCGCTGATGTTTAATAATGCTTTTGGAACTCTTCAATTTTTCTCAGAATTACGCTAAAGTTTAAAAATGCTTTGGAACTCTTACATTGTTCTGGGAATTCCGCTGTAGTTTAAAAATGCTTTGGAACTCTTTCATTGTTCTCGGAATTCCGCTGAAGTTTAAAAATGCTTTGGAACTCTTCCTATGTTCTGGGAGTTCTGCTGAAGTTTAAAAATGCTTTAGAACTCTTCCATTGTTCTTGGAATTCCGCTGATGTGTAACAATGCTTTGGAACTCTTCCATTGTTCTCGGAATTCCGCTGTAGTTTAAAAATGCATTGGAACTTTTCCATTGTTGTCGGAATTCCGCTGAAGTTTTACAATGCTTTGGAACTCTTCCATTTTTCTCTGAATTCTGTTGAAGTTTAAAAATGCTTTGGAACTCTTCCATTGTTCTCGAAATTCAGCTGATGTTTTACAATGCTTTGGAACTCTTCCATTGTTCTCGGAATTCCGCTGTAGTTTAAAAATGCTTTGGAACTCTTTCATTGTTCTCGGAATTCCGCTGAAGCTTAGCCATGCTTTGGAACTCTTCCATTGTTCTCGGAATTCCGCTGAAGTTTAAAAATGCTTTGGAACTCCTCCATTGTTCTCGGAATTCTGCTGAAGTTTAAAAATGCTTTGGAACTCTTCCATTGTTTTGGGAATTCGGTTGAAGTTTAAAAATGCTATGGAACTTTTCCTATGTTCTGGGAGTTCTGCTGAAGTTTAAAAATGCTTTTGAACTCTTGCATTGTTCTCGGAATTCCGCTGATGTTTTAGCAATGCTTTAGAACTCTTCCATCGTTCCCGGAATTCCGCTGATGTTTAACAATGCTTTGGAACTCTTCCATTGTTCTCGATATTCCACTGTAGTTTAAAAATGCATTGGAACTCTTACATTGTTCTCGGAATTCCACTGAAGTTTTACAATGCTTTGGAACTCTTCCATTTTTCTCGGAATTCTGCTGAAGTTTAAAAATGCTTTGGAACTCTTCCATTGTTCTGGGAATTCGGCTGAAGTTTAAAAATGCTTTGGAACTCTTCCTAAGTTCTGGGAGTTCTGCTGAAGTTTAAAAATGCTTTGGAACTCTTTCATTGTTCTCAGAATTCTGCTGATGTTTAACAATGCTTTAGAACTCCTCCATTGTTCTCGGAATTCCGCTGTAGTTTAAAAATGCATTGGAACTCTTCCATTGTTCTCGGTATTCCACTGAAGTTTTAGAATGCTTTTTAACACTTCCATTTTTCTTGGAATTCTGCTGAAGTTTTAAATCGCTTTGGAACTCTTCCATTGTTCTCGGAATTCCGCTAATGTTTAACAATGCTTTGGAACTCTTTCATTGTTCTCGGAATTCCACTGAAGTTAAGCCATGCTTTGGAACTCTTCCATTATTCTCGGAATTCTGCTGAAGTTTAAAAAAGCTTTGGAACTATTACATTGTTCTCAGAATTCTGCTAATATTTAACAATGCTTTGGAACTCTTCCATTGTTCTCGGAATTCCGCTGATGTTTAATAATGCTTTTGGAACTCTTCCATTATTCTCGGAATTCCGCTAATGTTTAACAATGCTTTGGAACTCATCCATTGCTCTCGGAATTCTAGTGATGTTTAATAATGCTTTTGGAACTCTTCCATTGTTCTCGGAATTCTGCTGAAGTTTTAAAACGCTATAGAAATCTTCCCTTGTTCTCGGAATTCTGCTGAAGTTTAACAATGCTTTGAACTCTTCCATTGTTCTCAGAATTCCAATGAAGCTTAAAAATGCTTTGGAACTCTTCAATTTTTCTCAGAATTACGCTAAAGTTTAAAAATGCTTTGGAATTCTTACATTGTTCTGGGAATTCGGCTGAAGTTTAAAAATGCTTTGGAGCTCTTCCTATGTTCTGGGAGTTCTGCTGAAGTTTAAAAATGCTTTAGAACTCTTCCATTGTTCTTGGAATTCCGCTGATGTGTAACAATGCTTTGGAACTCTTCCATTGTTCTCGGAATTCCGCTGTAGTTTAAAAATGCATTGGAACTTTTCCATTGTTGTCGGAATTCCGCTGAAGTTTTACAATGCTTTGGAACTCTTCCATTTTTCTCTGAATTCTGCTGAAGTTTAAAAATGCTTTGGAACTCTTCCATTGTTCTCGAAATTCCGCTGATGTTTAACAATGCTTTGGAACTCTTCCATTGTTCTCGGAATTCCGCTGTAGTTTAAAAATGCTTTGGAACTCTTTCATTGTTCTCGGAATTCCACTGAAGCTTAGCCATGCTTTGGAACTCTTCCATTGTTCTCGGAATTCCGCTGAAGTTTAAAAATGCTTTGGAACTCCTCCATTGTTCTCAGAATTCTGCTGAAGTTTAAAAATGCTTTGGAACTCTTCCATTGTTCTCGGAATTCCGCTGATGTCTAACAATGCTTTGGAACTCTTCCATTGTTCTCGGAATTCCGCTGTAGTTTAAAAATGCATTGGAACTTTTCCATTGTTCTCGGAATTCCGCTGAAGTTTTACAATGCTTTGGAACTCTTCCATTTTTCTCTGAAGTCTGCTGAAGTTTAAAAATGCTTTGGAACTCTTCCATTGTTCTCGGAATTCCGCTGATGTTTAACAATGCTTTGGAACTCTTCCATTGTTCTCGGAATTCCGCTGTAGTTTAAAAATGCTTTGGAACTCTTTCATTGTTCTCGGAATTCCGCTGAAGTTTAGCCATGCTTTGGAACTCTTCCATTGTTCTCGGAATTCCGCTTTAGTTTAAAAATGCTTTGGAACTCCTCCATTGTTCTCGGAATTCTGCTGAAGTTTAAAAATGCTTTGGAACTCTTCCATTGTTCTGGGAATTCGGCTGAAGTTTAAAAATGCTTTGGAACTATTCCTATGTTCTGGGAGTTCTGCTGAAGTTTAAAAATGCTTTGGAACTCTTCCATTGTTCTCGGAATTCCGCTGATGTTTAACAATGCTTTATAACTCTTCCATTGTTCTCGGAATTCCGCTGATGTTTAACAATGCTTTGGAACTCTTCCATTGTTCTCGGAATTCCGCTGTAGTTTAAAAAAGCACTGGAACTCTTCCATTGTTCTCAGAATTCCGCTGAAGTTTTACAATGCTTTGGAACTCATCCATTGTTCTCGTAACACTGTTGATGTTTAATAATGGTTTTGGAACTCTTCCATTGTGCTCGGAGTTCTGCTGAAGTTTAAAAATGCTTTCGAACGCTTCCATTGTTCTGGGAATTTGGATGAAGTTTAAAAATGCTTTGGAACTCTTCCTATGTTCTGGGAGTTCTGCTGAAGTTTAAAAATGCTTTGGAACTCTTCCATTGTTCTCGGAATTCCGCTGATGTTTAACAATGCTTTAGAACTCTTCCATTGTTCTCGGAATTCCGATGATGTTTATCAATGCATTGGAACTCTTCCATTGTTCTCGGAATTCTGCTGAAGTTTAAAAATGCTTTGGAACTCCTCCTAAGTTCTGGGAGTTCTGCTGAAGTTTAAAAATACATTGGAACTCTTACATTGCCTCGGAATTCCGCTGATGTTTAACAATTCTTTAGAACTCTTCCATTGTTCTCGGAATTCCGATGATGTTTAACAATGCTTTGGAACTCTTTCATTGTTCTCGGAATTCCGCTGTAGTTTAAAAATGCATTGGAACTCTTCCATTGTTCTCGGAATTCCGCTGAAGTTTTAGAATGCTTTGGAACTATTCCATTGTTCTCGGAATTCCGCTAATGTTTAACAATGCTTTGGAACTCTTCCATTTTTCTCGGAATTCCGCTGTAGTTTAAAAATGCTTTGGAACTCTTTCATTGTTCTCGGAATTCCGCTGAAGTTTAGCCATGCTTTGTAACTCTTCCATTTTTCTCGGAATTCCGCTGAAGTTTAAAAATGCTTTGGAACTCTTTCATTGTTCTCGGAATTCTGCTGAAGTTTAAAAAAGATTTGGAACTATTCCATTGTTCTCAGAATTCTGCTAATATTTAACAATGCTTTGGAACTCTTCCATTGTTCTCGGAATTCCGCTGATGTTTAATAATGCTTTTGGAACTCTTCCATTGTTATCGGAATTCTGCTAATGTATAACAATGTTTTGGAACTCATCCATTGTTCCCGGAATTCTGTTTATGTTTAATAATACTTTTCGAACTCTTCCATTGTGCTCGGAATTCTGCTGAAGTTTAACAATGCTTTGGAACTCTTCCATTGTTCTCGGAATTCCGCTGTAGTTTAAAAATGCTTTGGAACTCTTTCATTGTTCTTGGAATTCCGCTGAAGTTTAGCCATGCTTTGGAACTCTTCCATTGTTCTCGGAATTCCGCTGAAGTATAAAAATGCTTTGGAACTCCTCCATTGTTCTCGGAATTCTGCTGAAGTTTAAAAATGCTTTGGAACTCTTCCATTGTTCTGGGAATTTGGGTGAAGTTTAAAAATGCTTTGGAACTCTTCCTATGTTCTGGGAGTTCTGCTGAAGTTTAAAAATGCTTTAGAACTCTTCCATTGTTCTCGGAATTCCGCTGATGTCTAACAATGCTTTGGAACTCTTCCAGTGTTCTCAGAATTCCGCTGTAGTTTAAAAATGCATTGGAACTTTTCCATTGTTCTCGGAATTCCGCTGAAGTTTTACAATGCTTTGGAACTCTTCCATTGTTCTCGGAATTCCGCTAATGTTTAACAATGCTTTGGAACTCTTCCATTTTTCTCGGAATTCCGCTGTAGTTTAAAAATGCTTTGGAACTCTTTCATTGTTCTCGGAATTCCGCTGAAGTTTAGCCATGCTTTGGAACTCTTCCATTTTTCTCGGAATTCCGCTGAAGTTTAAAAATGCTTTGGAACTCTTCCATTGTTCTCGGAATTCTGCTGAAGTTTAAAAAAGATTTGGAACTATTCCATTGTTCTCAGAATTCTGCTAATATTTAACAATGCTTTGGAACTCTTCCATTGTTCTCGGAATTCCGCTGATGTTTAATAATGCTTTTGGAACTCTTCCATTGTTCTCGGAATTCTGCTAATGTATAACAATGCTTTGGAACTCATCCATTGTTCCCGGAATTCTGTTTATGTTTAATAATACTTTTCAAACTCTTCCATTGTGCTCGGAATTCTGCTGAAGTTTAACAATGCTTTGGAACTCTTCCATTGTTCTCGGAATTCCGCTGTAGTTTAAAAATGCTTTGGAACTCTTTCATTGTTCTTGGAATTCCGCTGAAGTTTAGCCATGCTGTGGAACTCTTCCATTGTTCTCGGAATTCCGCTGAAGTTTAAAAATGCTTTGGAACTCTTCCATTTTTCTCTGAATTCTGCTGAAGTTTAAAAATGCTTTGGAACTCTTCCACTGTTCTCGAAATTCCACTGATGTTTAACAATGCTTTGGAACTCTTCCATTGTTCTCGGAATTCCGCTGTAGTTTAAAAATGCTTTGGAACTCTTTCATTGTTCTCGGATTTCCGCTGAAGTTTAGCCATGCTTTGGAACTCTTCCATTGTTCTTGGAATTCCGCTGAAGTTTAAAAATGCTTTGGAACTCCTCCATTGTTCTCGGAATTCTGCTGAAGTTTAAAAATGCTTTGGAACTCTTCCATTGTTCTGGGAATTCTGCTGAAGTTTAAAAATGCTTTGGAACTCTTCCATTGTTCTCGGAATTCCGCTGATGTTTAACAATGCTTTAGAACTCTTCCATTGTTCTCGGAATTCCGCTGAAGTTTTACAATGCTTTGGAACTCATCCATTTTTCTCGTAACACTGTTGATGTTAAATAATGCTTTTGGAACTCTTCCATTGTGCTCGGAGTTCTGCTGAAGTTTAAAAATGCTTTAGAACTCTTCCATTGTTCTCGGAATTCCGCTGATGTTTATCAAACCTATGGAACTCTTTCATTGTTCTCGGAATTCTGTTAATGTTTAGTAATGCTTTTGGAGCTCTTCCATTGTTCTCGGAATTCTGCTGAAGTTTAAAAACGCTTTAGAAATCTTCTCTTGTTCTCGGAATTCTGCAGAAGTTTAAGAACGCTTTGGAACTTTTCCATAATTCTCAGAATTCTGCTGAAGTTTAAAAATGCTTTGGAACTCTTCCATTGTTCTTTAAATTCCGCTGATGTTTAACAATGCTTTGGAACTCTTCCATAGTTCTCGGAATTCCGCTGTAGTTTAAAAATGCTTTGGAACTCTTTCATTGTTCTCGGAATTCCACTGAAGCTTAGCCATGCTTTGGAACTCTTCCATTGTTCTCGGAATTCCGCTGAAGTTTAAAAATGCTTTGGAACTCCTCCATTGTTCTCAGAATTCTGCTGAAGTTTAAAAATGCTTTGGAACTCTTCCATTGTTCTCGGAATTCCGCTGATGTCTAACAATGCTTTGGAACTCTTCCATTGTTCTCGGAATTCCGCTGTAGTTTAAAAATGCATTGGAACTTTTCCATTGTTCTCGGAATTCCGCTGAAGTTTTACAATGCTTTGGAACTCTTCCATTTTTCTCTGAAGTCTGCTGAAGTTTAAAAATGCTTTGGAACTCTTCCATTGTTCTCGGAATTCCGCTGATGTTTAACAATGCTTTGGAACTCTTCCATTGTTCTCGGAATTCCGCTGTAGTTTAAAAATGCTTTGGAACTCTTTCATTGTTCTCGGAATTCCGCTGAAGTTTAGCCATGCTTTGGAACTCTTCCATTGTTCTCGGAATTCCGCTGTAGTTTAAAAATGCTTTGGAACTCCTCCATTGTTCTCGGAATTCTGCTGAAGTTTAAAAATGCTTTGGAACTCTTCCATTGTTCTGGGAATTCGGCTGAAGTTTAAAAATGCTTTGGAACTATTCCTATGTTCTGGGAGTTCTGCTGAAGTTTAAAAATGCTTTGGAACTCTTCCATTGTTCTCGGAATTCCGCTGATGTTTAACAATGCTTTATAACTCTTCCATTGTTCTCGGAATTCCGCTGATGTTTAACAATGCTTTGGAACTCTTCCATTGTTCTCGGAATTCCGCTGTAGTTTAAAAAAGCACTGGAACTCTTCCATTGTTCTCAGAATTCCGCTGAAGTTTTACAATGCTTTGGAACTCATCCATTGTTCTCGTAACACTGTTGATGTTTAATAATGGTTTTGGAACTCTTCCATTGTGCTCGGAGTTCTGCTGAAGTTTAAAAATGCTTTCGAACGCTTCCATTGTTCTGGGAATTTGGATGAAGTTTAAAAATGCTTTGGAACTCTTCCTATGTTCTGGGAGTTCTGCTGAAGTTTAAAAATGCTTTGGAACTCTTCCATTGTTCTCGGAATTCCGCTGATGTTTAACAATGCTTTAGAACTCTTCCATTGTTCTCGGAATTCCGATGATGTTTATCAATGCATTGGAACTCTTCCATTGTTCTCGGAATTCTGCTGAAGTTTAAAAATGCTTTGGAACTCCTCCTAAGTTCTGGGAGTTCTGCTGAAGTTTAAAAATACATTGGAACTCTTACATTGCCTCGGAATTCCGCTGATGTTTAACAATTCTTTAGAACTCTTCCATTGTTCTCGGAATTCCGATGATGTTTAACAATGCTTTGGAACTCTTTCATTGTTCTCGGAATTCCGCTGTAGTTTAAAAATGCATTGGAACTCTTCCATTGTTCTCGGAATTCCGCTGAAGTTTTAGAATGCTTTGGAACTATTCCATTGTTCTCGGAATTCCGCTAATGTTTAACAATGCTTTGGAACTCTTCCATTTTTCTCGGAATTCCGCTGTAGTTTAAAAATGCTTTGGAACTCTTTCATTGTTCTCGGAATTCCGCTGAAGTTTAGCCATGCTTTGGAACTCTTCCATTTTTCTCGGAATTCCGCTGAAGTTTAAAAATGCTTTGGAACTCTTTCATTGTTCTCGGAATTCTGCTGAAGTTTAAAAAAGATTTGGAACTATTCCATTGTTCTCAGAATTCTGCTAATATTTAACAATGCTTTGGAACTCTTCCATTGTTCTCGGAATTCCGCTGATGTTTAATAATGCTTTTGGAACTCTTCCATTGTTATCGGAATTCTGCTAATGTATAACAATGTTTTGGAACTCATCCATTGTTCCCGGAATTCTGTTTATGTTTAATAATACTTTTCGAACTCTTCCATTGTGCTCGGAATTCTGCTGAAGTTTAACAATGCTTTGGAACTCTTCCATTGTTCTCGGAATTCCGCTGAAGTTTAAAAATGCTTTGGAACTCTTTCATTGTTCTTGGAATTCCGCTGAAGTTTAGCCATGCTTTGGAACTCTTCCATTGTTCTCGGAATTCCGCTGAAGTATAAAAATGCTTTGGAACTCCTCCATTGTTCTCGGAATTCTGCTGAAGTTTAAAAATGCTTTGGAACTCTTCCATTGTTCTGGGAATTTGGGTGAAGTTTAAAAATGCTTTGGAACTCTTCCTATGTTCTGGGAGTTCTGCTGAAGTTTAAAAATGCTTTAGAACTCTTCCATTGTTCTCGGAATTCCGCTGATGTCTAACAATGCTTTGGAACTCTTCCAGTGTTCTCAGAATTCCGCTGTAGTTTAAAAATGCATTGGAACTTTTCCATTGTTCTCGGAATTCCGCTGAAGTTTTACAATGCTTTGGAACTCTTCCATTGTTCTCGGAATTCCGCTAATGTTTAACAATGCTTTGGAACTCTTCCATTTTTCTCGGAATTCCGCTGTAGTTTAAAAATGCTTTGGAACTCTTTCATTGTTCTCGGAATTCCGCTGAAGTTTAGCCATGCTTTGGAACTCTTCCATTTTTCTCGGAATTCCGCTGAAGTTTAAAAATGCTTTGGAACTCTTCCATTGTTCTCGGAATTCTGCTGAAGTTTAAAAAAGATTTGGAACTATTCCATTGTTCTCAGAATTCTGCTAATATTTAACAATGCTTTGGAACTCTTCCATTGTTCTCGGAATTCCGCTGATGTTTAATAATGCTTTTGGAACTCTTCCATTGTTCTCGGAATTCTGCTAATGTATAACAATGCTTTGGAACTCATCCATTGTTCCCGGAATTCTGTTTATGTTTAATAATACTTTTCAAACTCTTCCATTGTGCTCGGAATTCTGCTGAAGTTTAACAATGCTTTGGAACTCTTCCATTGTTCTCGGAATTCCGCTGTAGTTTAAAAATGCTTTGGAACTCTTTCATTGTTCTTGGAATTCCGCTGAAGTTTAGCCATGCTGTGGAACTCTTCCATTGTTCTCGGAATTCCGCTGAAGTTTAAAAATGCTTTGGAACTCTTCCATTTTTCTCTGAATTCTGCTGAAGTTTAAAAATGCTTTGGAACTCTTCCACTGTTCTCGAAATTCCACTGATGTTTAACAATGCTTTGGAACTCTTCCATTGTTCTCGGAATTCCGCTGTAGTTTAAAAATGCTTTGGAACTCTTTCATTGTTCTCGGATTTCCGCTGAAGTTTAGCCATGCTTTGGAACTCTTCCATTGTTCTTGGAATTCCGCTGAAGTTTAAAAATGCTTTGGAACTCCTCCATTGTTCTCGGAATTCTGCTGAAGTTTAAAAATGCTTTGGAACTCTTCCATTGTTCTGGGAATTCTGCTGAAGTTTAAAAATGCTTTGGAACTCTTCCATTGTTCTCGGAATTCCGCTGATGTTTAACAATGCTTTAGAACTCTTCCATTGTTCTCGGAATTCCGCTGAAGTTTTACAATGCTTTGGAACTCATCCATTTTTCTCGTAACACTGTTGATGTTAAATAATGCTTTTGGAACTCTTCCATTGTGCTCGGAGTTCTGCTGAAGTTTAAAAATGCTTTAGAACTCTTCCATTGTTCTCGGAATTCCGCTGATGTTTATCAAACCTATGGAACTCTTTCATTGTTCTCGGAATTCTGTTAATGTTTAGTAATGCTTTTGGAGCTCTTCCATTGTTCTCGGAATTCTGCTGAAGTTTAAAAACGCTTTAGAAATCTTCTCTTGTTCTCGGAATTCTGCAGAAGTTTAAGAACGCTTTGGAACTTTTCCATAATTCTCAGAATTCTGCTGAAGTTTAAAAATGCTTTGGAACTCTTCCATTGTTCTTTAAATTCCGCTGATGTTTAACAATGCTTTGGAACTCTTCCATAGTTCTCGGAATTCCGCTGTAGTTTAAAAATGCTTTGGAACTCTTTCATTGTTCTCGGAATTCCGCTGAAGTTTAGCCATGCTTTGGAACTCTTCCATTGTTCTCGAAATTCCGCTGAAGTTTAAAAATGCTTTGGAACTCCTCCATTGTTCTCGGAATTCTGCTGAAGTTTAAAAATGCTTTGGAACTCTTCCATTGTTTTGGGAATTCGGTTGAAGTTTAAAAATGCTATGGAACTCTTCCTATGTTTTGGGAGTTCTGCTGAAGTTTAAAATTGCTTTTGAACTCTTCCATTGTTCTCGGAATTCCGCTGATGTTTTAGCAATGCTTTAGAACTCTTCCATCGTTCCCGGAATTCCGCTGATGTTCAACAATGCTTTGGAACTCTTCCTTTGTTCTCGGTATTCCACTGTAGTTTAAAAATGCATTGGAACTCTTACATTGTTCTCGGAATTCCACTGAAATTTTACAATGCTTTGGAACTCTTCCATTTTTCTCGGAATTCTGCTGAAGTTTAAATATGCTTTGGAACTCTTCCATTGTTCTGGGAATTCGGCTGAAGTTGAAAAATGCTTTGGAACTCTTCCTAAGTTCTGGGAGTTCTGCTGAAGTTTAAAAATGCTTTGGAACTCTTTCATTGTTCTCGGAATTCTGCTGATGTTTAACAATGCTTTAGAACTCCTCCATTGTTCTCGGAATTCCGCTGTAGTTTAAAAATGCATTGGAACTCTTCCATTGTTCTCGGTATTCCGCTGAAGTTTTAGAATGCTTTTTAACACTTACATTTTTCTCGGAATTCTGCTGAAGTTTTAAATCGCTTTGGAACTCTTCCATTGTTCTCGGAATTCCACTGAAGTTTAGCCATGCTTTGGAACTCTTCCATTGTTCTCGGAATTCTGCTGAAGTTTAAAAAAGCTTTGGAACTATTACATTGTTCTCAGAATTCTGCTAATATTTAACAATGCTTTGGAACTCTTCCATTGTTCTCGGAATTCCACTGAAGTTTAGCCATGCTTTGGAACTCTTCCATTGTTCTCGGAATTCTGCTGAAGTTTAAAAAAGCTTTGGAACTATTACATTGTTCTCAGAATTCTGCTAATATTTAACAATGCTTTGGAACTCTTCCATTGTTCTCGGAATTCCGCTGATGTTTAATAATGCTTTTGGAACTCTTCCATTATTCTCGGAATTCCGCTAATGTTTAACAATGCTTTGGAACTCATCCATTGTTCTCGGAATTCTAGTGATGTTTAATAATGCTTTTGGAACTCTTCCATTGTTCTCGGAATTCTGCTGAAGTTTTAAAACGCTATAGAAATCTTCCCTTGTTCTCGGAATTCTGCTGAAGTTTAACAATGCTTTGAACTCTTCCATTGTTCTCAGAATTCCAATGAAGCTTAAAAATGCTTTGGAACTCTTCAATTTTTCTCAGAATTACGCTAAAGTTTAAAAATGCTTTGGAATTCTTACATTGTTCTGGGAATTCGGCTGAAGTTTAAAAATGCTTTGGAGCTCTTCCTATGTTCTGGGAGTTCTGCTGAAGTTTAAAAATGCTTTAGAACTCTTCCATTGTTCTTGGAATTCCGCTGATGTGTAACAATGCTTTGGAACTCTTCCATTGTTCTCGGAATTCCGCTGTAGTTTAAAAATGCATTGGAACTTTTCCATTGTTGTCGGAATTCCGCTGAAGTTTTACAATGCTTTGGAACTCTTCCATTTTTCTCTGAATTCTGCTGAAGTTTAAAAATGCTTTGGAACTCTTCCATTGTTCTCGAAATTCCGCTGATGTTTAACAATGCTTTGGAACTCTTCCATTGTTCTCGGAATTCCGCTGTAGTTTAAAAATGCTTTGGAACTCTTTCATTGTTCTCGGAATTCCGCTGAAGCTTAGCCATGCTTTGGAACTCTTCCATTGTTCTCGGAATTCCGCTGAAGTTTAAAAATGCTTTGGAACTCCTCCATTGTTCTCGGAATTCTGCTGAAGTTTAAAAATGCTTTGGAACTCTTCCATTGTTTTCGGAATTCCGCTGATGTCTAACAATGCTTTGGAACTCTTCCATTGTTCTCGGAATTCCGCTGTAGTTTAAAAATGCATTGGAACTTTTCCATTGTTCTCGGAATTCCGCTGAAGTTTTACAATGCTTTGGAACTCTTCCATTTTTCTCTGAAGTCTGCTGAAGTTTAAAAATGCTTTGGAACTCTTCCATTGTTCTCGGAAATCCGCTGATGTTTAACAATGCTTTGGAACTCTTCCATTGTTCTCGGAATTCCACTGTAGTTTAAAAATGCTTTGGAACTCTTTCATTGTTCTCGGAATTCCGCTGAAGTTTAGCCATGCTTTGGAACTCTTCCATTGTTCTCGGAATTCCGCTGTAGTTTAAAAATGCTTTGGAACTCCTCCATTGTTCTCGGAATTCTGCTGAAGTTTAAAAATGCTTTGGAATTCTTCCATTGTTCTGGGAATTCGGCTGAAGTTTAAAAATGCTTTGGAACTATTCCTATGTTCTGGGAGTTCTGCTGAAGTTTAAAAATGCTTTGGAACTCTTCCATTGTTCTCGGAATTCCGCTGATGTTTAACAATGCTTTATAACTCTTCCATTGTTCTCGGAATTCCGCTGATGTTTAACAATGCTTTGGAACTCTTCCATTGTTCTCGGAATTCCGCTGTAGTTTAAAAATGCACTGGAACTCTTCCATTGTTCTCAGAATTCCGCTGAAGTTTTACAATGCTTTGGAACTCATCCATTGTTCTCGTAACACTGTTGATGTTTAATAATGCTTTTGGAACTCTTCCATTGTGCTCGGAGTTCTGCTGAAGTTTAAAAATGCTTTCGAACGCTTCCATTGTTCTGGGAGTTCTGCTGAAGTTTAAAAATGCTTTGGAACTCTTCCATTGTTCTCGGAATTCCGCTGATGTTTAACAATGCTTTAGAACTCTTCCATTGTTCTCGGAATTCTGATGATGTTTATCAATGCATTGGAACTCTTCCATTGTTCTCGGAATTCTGCTGAAGTTTAAAAATGCTTTGGAACTCCTCCTAAGTTCTGGGAGTTCTGCTGAAGTTTAAAAATGCATTGGAACTCTTACATTGTCTCGGAATTCCGCTGATGTTTAACAATTCTTTAGAACTCTTCCATTGTTCTCGGAATTCCGATGATGTTTAACAATGCTTTGGAACTCTTTCATTGTTCTCGGAATTCCGCTGTAGTTTAAAAATGCATTGGAACTCTTCCATTGTTCTCGGAATTCCGCTGAAGTTTTAGAATGCTTTGGAACTCTTCCATTGTTCTCGGAATTCCGCTAATGTTTAACAATGCTTTGGAACTCTTCCATTTTTCTCGGAATTCCGCTGTAGTTTAAAAATGCTTTGGAACTCTTTCATTGTTCTCGGAATTCCGCTGAAGTTTAGCCATGCTTTGGAACTCTTCCATTGTTCTCGAAATTCCGCTGAAGTTTAAAAATGCTTTGGAACTCCTCCATTGTTCTCGGAATTCTGCTGAAGTTTAAAAATGCTTTGGAACTCTTCCATTGTTTTGGGAATTCGGTTGAAGTTTAAAAATGCTATGGAACTCTTCCTATGTTTTGGGAGTTCTGCTGAAGTTTAAAATTGCTTTTGAACTCTTCCATTGTTCTCGGAATTCCGCTGATGTTTTAGCAATGCTTTAGAACTCTTCCATCGTTCCCGGAATTCCGCTGATGTTCAACAATGCTTTGGAACTCTTCCTTTGTTCTCGGTATTCCACTGTAGTTTAAAAATGCATTGGAACTCTTACATTGTTCTCGGAATTCCACTGAAATTTTACAATGCTTTGGAACTCTTCCATTTTTCTCGGAATTCTGCTGAAGTTTAAATATGCTTTGGAACTCTTCCATTGTTCTGGGAATTCGGCTGAAGTTGAAAAATGCTTTGGAACTCTTCCTAAGTTCTGGGAGTTCTGCTGAAGTTTAAAAATGCTTTGGAACTCTTTCATTGTTCTCGGAATTCTGCTGATGTTTAACAATGCTTTAGAACTCCTCCATTGTTCTCGGAATTCCGCTGTAGTTTAAAAATGCATTGGAACTCTTCCATTGTTCTCGGTATTCCGCTGCAGTTTTAGAATGCTTTTTAACACTTACATTTTTCTCGGAATTCTGCTGAAGTTTTAAATCGCTTTGGAACTCTTCCATTGTTCTCGGAATTCCACTGAAGTTTAGCCATGCTTTGGAACTCTTCCATTGTTCTCGGAATTCTGCTGAAGTTTAAAAAAGCTTTGGAACTATTACATTGTTCTCAGAATTCTGCTAATATTTAACAATGCTTTGGAACTCTTCCATTGTTCTCGGAATTCCACTGAAGTTTAGCCATGCTTTGGAACTCTTCCATTGTTCTCGGAATTCTGCTGAAGTTTAAAAAAGCTTTGGAACTATTACATTGTTCTCAGAATTCTGCTAATATTTAACAATGCTTTGGAACTCTTCCATTGTTCTCGGAATTCCGCTGATGTTTAATAATGCTTTTGGAACTCTTCCATTATTCTCGGAATTCCGCTAATGTTTAACAATGCTTTGGAACTCATCCATTGTTCTCGGAATTCTAGTGATGTTTAATAATGCTTTTGGAACTCTTCCATTGTTCTCGGAATTCTGCTGAAGTTTTAAAACGCTATAGAAATCTTCCCTTGTTCTCGGAATTCTGCTGAAGTTTAACAATGCTTTGAACTCTTCCATTGTTCTCAGAATTCCAATGAAGCTTAAAAATGCTTTGGAACTCTTCAATTTTTCTCAGAATTACGCTAAAGTTTAAAAATGCTTTGGAATTCTTACATTGTTCTGGGAATTCGGCTGAAGTTTAAAAATGCTTTGGAGCTCTTCCTATGTTCTGGGAGTTCTGCTGAAGTTTAAAAATGCTTTAGAACTCTTCCATTGTTCTTGGAATTCCGCTGATGTGTAACAATGCTTTGGAACTCTTCCATTGTTCTCGGAATTCCGCTGTAGTTTAAAAATGCATTGGAACTTTTCCATTGTTGTCGGAATTCCGCTGAAGTTTTACAATGCTTTGGAACTCTTCCATTTTTCTCTGAATTCTGCTGAAGTTTAAAAATGCTTTGGAACTCTTCCATTGTTCTCGAAATTCCGCTGATGTTTAACAATGCTTTGGAACTCTTCCATTGTTCTCGGAATTCCGCTGTAGTTTAAAAATGCTTTGGAACTCTTTCATTGTTCTCGGAATTCCGCTGAAGCTTAGCCATGCTTTGGAACTCTTCCATTGTTCTCGGAATTCCGCTGAAGTTTAAAAATGCTTTGGAACTCCTCCATTGTTCTCGGAATTCTGCTGAAGTTTAAAAATGCTTTGGAACTCTTCCATTGTTTTCGGAATTCCGCTGATGTCTAACAATGCTTTGGAACTCTTCCATTGTTCTCGGAATTCCGCTGTAGTTTAAAAATGCATTGGAACTTTTCCATTGTTCTCGGAATTCCGCTGAAGTTTTACAATGCTTTGGAACTCTTCCATTTTTCTCTGAAGTCTGCTGAAGTTTAAAAATGCTTTGGAACTCTTCCATTGTTCTCGGAAATCCGCTGATGTTTAACAATGCTTTGGAACTCTTCCATTGTTCTCGGAATTCCACTGTAGTTTAAAAATGCTTTGGAACTCTTTCATTGTTCTCGGAATTCCGCTGAAGTTTAGCCATGCTTTGGAACTCTTCCATTGTTCTCGGAATTCCGCTGTAGTTTAAAAATGCTTTGGAACTCCTCCATTGTTCTCGGAATTCTGCTGAAGTTTAAAAATGCTTTGGAATTCTTCCATTGTTCTGGGAATTCGGCTGAAGTTTAAAAATGCTTTGGAACTATTCCTATGTTCTGGGAGTTCTGCTGAAGTTTAAAAATGCTTTGGAACTCTTCCATTGTTCTCGGAATTCCGCTGATGTTTAACAATGCTTTATAACTCTTCCATTGTTCTCGGAATTCCGCTGATGTTTAACAATGCTTTGGAACTCTTCCATTGTTCTCGGAATTCCGCTGTAGTTTAAAAATGCACTGGAACTCTTCCATTGTTCTCAGAATTCCGCTGAAGTTTTACAATGCTTTGGAACTCATCCATTGTTCTCGTAACACTGTTGATGTTTAATAATGCTTTTGGAACTCTTCCATTGTGCTCGGAGTTCTGCTGAAGTTTAAAAATGCTTTCGAACGCTTCCATTGTTCTGGGAGTTCTGCTGAAGTTTAAAAATGCTTTGGAACTCTTCCATTGTTCTCGGAATTCCGCTGATGTTTAACAATGCTTTAGAACTCTTCCATTGTTCTCGGAATTCTGATGATGTTTATCAATGCATTGGAACTCTTCCATTGTTCTCGGAATTCTGCTGAAGTTTAAAAATGCTTTGGAACTCCTCCTAAGTTCTGGGAGTTCTGCTGAAGTTTAAAAATGCATTGGAACTCTTACATTGTCTCGGAATTCCGCTGATGTTTAACAATTCTTTAGAACTCTTCCATTGTTCTCGGAATTCCGATGATGTTTAACAATGCTTTGGAACTCTTTCATTGTTCTCGGAATTCCGCTGTAGTTTAAAAATGCATTGGAACTCTTCCATTGTTCTCGGAATTCCGCTGAAGTTTTAGAATGCTTTGGAACTCTTCCATTGTTCTCGGAATTCCGCTAATGTTTAACAATGCTTTGGAACTCTTCCATTTTTCTCGGAATTCCGCTGTAGTTTAAAAATGCTTTTGAACTCTTTCATTGTTCTCGGAATTCTGCTGAAGTTTAGCCATGCTTTGGAACTCTTCCATTTTTCTCAGAATTCCGCTGAAGTTTAAAAATGCTTTGGAACTCTTCCATTGTTCTCGGAATTCTGCTGAAGTTTAAAAAAGATTTGGAACTATTCCATTGTTCTCAGAATTCTGCTAATATTTAACAATGCTTTGGAACTCTTCCATTGTTCTCGGAATTCCGCTGATGTTTAATAATGCTTTTGGAACTCTTCCATTGTTATCGGAATTCTGCTAATGTATAACAATGCTTTGGAACTCATCCATTGTTCCCGGAATTCTGTTTATGTTTAATAATACTTTTCGAACTCTTCCATTGTGCTCGGAATTCTGCTGAAGTTTAACAATGCTTTGGAACTCTTCCATTGTTCTCGGAATTCCGCTGTAGTTTAAAAATGCTTTGGAACTCTTTCATTGTTCTTGGAATTCCGCTGAAGTTTAGCCATGCTTTGGAACTCTTCCATTGTTCTCGGAATTCCGCTGAAGTTTAAAAATGCTTTGGAACTCCTTCATTGTTCTCGGAATTCTGCTGAAGTTTAAAAATGCTTTGGAACTCTTCCATTGTTCTGGGAATTTGGCTGTAGTTTAAAAATGCTTTGGAACTCTTCCTATGTTCTGGGAGTTCTGCTGAAGTTTAAAAATGCTTTGGAACTCTTCCATTGTTCTCGGAATTCCGCTGATGTTTAACAATGCTTTGGAGCTCTTCCATTGTTCTGGGAATTCGGCTGAAGTTTAAAAATGCTTTGGAGATCTTCCTATGTTCTGGGAGTTCTGCTGAAGTTTAAAAATGCTTTAGAACTCTTCCATTGTTCTCGGAATTCCGCTGATGTCTAACAATGCTTTAGAACTCTTCCAGTGTTCTCGGAATTCTGCTGAAGTTTAAAAATGCTTTGGAACTCTTCCATTGTTCTGGGAATTCTGCTGAAGTTTAAAAATGCTTTGGAACTCTTCCATTGTTCTCGGAATTCCGCTGATGTTTAACAATGCTTTAGAACTCTTCCATTGTTCTCGGAATTCCGCTGAAGTTTTACAATGCTTTGGAACTCATCCATTTTTCTCGTAACACTGTTGATGTTAAATAATGCTTTTGGAACTCTTCCATTGTGCTCGGAGTTCTGCTGAAGTTTAAAAATGCTTTAGAACTCTTCCATTGTTCTCGGAATTCCGCTGATGTTTATCAAACCTATGGAACTCTTTCATTGTTCTCGGAATTCTGTTAATGTTTAGTAATGCTTTTGGAGCTCTTCCATTGTTCTCGGAATTCTGCTGAAGTTTAAAAACGCTTTAGAAATCTTCTCTTGTTCTCGGAATTCTGCAGAAGTTTAAGAACGCTTTGGAACTTTTCCATAATTCTCAGAATTCTGCTGAAGTTTAAAAATGCTTTGGAACTCTTCCATTGTTCTTTAAATTCCGCTGATGTTTAACAATGCTTTGGAACTCTTCCATAGTTCTCGGAATTCCGCTGTAGTTTAAAAATGCTTTGGAACTCTTTCATTGTTCTCGGAATTCCGCTGAAGTTTAGCCATGCTTTGGAACTCTTCCATTGTTCTCGAAATTCCGCTGAAGTTTAAAAATGCTTTGGAACTCCTCCATTGTTCTCGGAATTCTGCTGAAGTTTAAAAATGCTTTGGAACTCTTCCATTGTTTTGGGAATTCGGTTGAAGTTTAAAAATGCTATGGAACTCTTCCTATGTTTTGGGAGTTCTGCTGAAGTTTAAAATTGCTTTTGAACTCTTCCATTGTTCTCGGAATTCCGCTGATGTTTTAGCAATGCTTTAGAACTCTTCCATCGTTCCCGGAATTCCGCTGATGTTCAACAATGCTTTGGAACTCTTCCTTTGTTCTCGGTATTCCACTGTAGTTTAAAAATGCATTGGAACTCTTACATTGTTCTCGGAATTCCACTGAAGTTTTACAATGCTTTGGAACTCTTCCATTTTTCTCGGAATTCTGCTGAAGTTTAAATATGCTTTGGAACTCTTCCATTGTTCTGGGAATTCGGCTGAAGTTGAAAAATGCTTTGGAACTCTTCCTAAGTTCTGGGAGTTCTGCTGAAGTTTAAAAATGCTTTGGAACTCTTTCATTGTTCTCGGAATTCTGCTGATGTTTAACAATGCTTTAGAACTCCTCCATTGTTCTCGGAATTCCGCTGTAGTTTAAAAATGCATTGGAACTCTTCCATTGTTCTCGGTATTCCGCTGAAGTTTTAGAATGCTTTTTAACACTTACATTTTTCTCGGAATTCTGCTGAAGTTTTAAATCGCTTTTGAACTCTTCCATTGTTCTCGGAATTCCACTGAAGTTTAGCCATGCTTTGGAACTCTTCCATTGTTCTCGGAATTCTGCTGAAGTTTAAAAAAGCTTTGGAACTATTACATTGTTCTCAGAATTCTGCTAATATTTAACAATGCTTTGGAACTCTTCCATTGTTCTCGGAATTCCACTGAAGTTTAGCCATGCTTTGGAACTCTTCCATTGTTCTCGGAATTCTGCTGAAGTTTAAAAAAGCTTTGGAACTATTACATTGTTCTCAGAATTCTGCTAATATTTAACAATGCTTTGGAACTCTTCCATTGTTCTCGGAATTCCGCTGATGTTTAATAATGCTTTTGGAACTCTTCCATTGTTCTCGGAATTCCGCTAATGTTTAACAATGCTTTGGAACTCATCCATTGTTCTTGGAATTCTAGTGATGTTTAATAATGCTTTTGGAACTCTTCCATTGTTCTCGGAATTCTGCTGAAGTTTTAAAACGCTATAGAAATCTTCCCTTGTTCTCGGAATTCTGCTGAAGTTTAACAATGCTTTGAACTCTTCCATTGTTCTCAGAATTCCAATGAAGCTTAAAAATGCTTTGGAACTCTTCAATTTTTCTCAGAATTACGCTAAAGTTTAAAAATGCTTTGGAATTCTTACATTGTTCTGGGAATTCGGCTGAAGTTTAAAAATGCTTTGGAGCTCTTCCTATGTTCTGGGAGTTCTGCTGAAGTTTAAAAATGCTTTAGAACTCTTCCATTGTTCTTGGAATTCCGCTGATGTGTAACAATGCTTTGGAACTCTTCCATTGTTCTCGGAATTCCGCTGTAGTTTAAAAATGCATTGGAACTTTTCCATTGTTGTCGGAATTCCGCTGAAGTTTTACAATGCTTTGGAACTCTTCCATTTTTCTCTGAATTCTGCTGAAGTTTAAAAATGCTTTGGAACTCTTCCATTGTTCTCGAAATTCCGCTGATGTTTAACAATGCTTTGGAACTCTTCCATTGTTCTCGGAATTCCGCTGTAGTTTAAAAATGCTTTGGAACTCTTTCATTGTTCTCGGAATTCCGCTGAAGTTTAGCCATGCTTTGGAACTCTTCCATTGTTCTCGGAATTCCGCTGTAGTTTAAAAATGCTTTGGAACTCCTCCATTGTTCTCGGAATTCTGCTGAAGTTTAAAAATGCTTTGGAACTCTTCCATTGTTCTGGGAATTCGGCTGAAGTTTAAAAATGCTTTGGAACTATTCCTATGTTCTGGGAGTTCTGCTGAAGTTTAAAAATGCTTTGGAACTCTTCCATTGTTCTCGGAATTCCGCTGATGTTTAACAATGCTTTAGAACTCTTCCATTGTTCTCGGAATTCCGCTGATGTTTAACAATGCTTTGGAACTCTTCCATTGTTCTCGGAATTCCGCTGTAGTTTAAAAATGCACTGGAACTCTTCCATTGTTCTCAGAATTCCGCTGAAGTTTTACAATGCTTTGGAACTCATCCATTGTTCTCGTAACACTGTTGATGTTTAATAATGCTTTTGGAACTCTTCCATTGTGCTCGGAGTTCTGCTGAAGTTTAAAAATGCTTTCGAACGCTTCCATTGTTCTGGGAGTTCTGCTGAAGTTTAAAAATGCTTTGGAACTCTTCCATTGTTCTCGGAATTCCGCTGATGTTTAACAATGCTTTAGAACTCTTCCATTGTTCTCGGAATTCTGATGATGTTTATCAATGCATTGGAACTCTTCCATTGTTCTCGGAATTCTGCTGAAGTTTAAAAATGCTTTGGAACTCCTCCTAAGTTCTGGGAGTTCTGCTGAAGTTTAAAAATGCATTGGAACTCTTACATTGTCTCGGAATTCCGCTGATGTTTAACAATTCTTTAGAACTCTTCCATTGTTCTCGGAATTCCGATGATGTCTAACAATGCTTTAGAACTCTTCCAGTGTTCTCGGAATTCCGCTGTAGTTTAAAAATGCATTGGAACTTTTCCATTGTTCTCGGAATTCCGCTGAAGTTTTACAATGCTTTGGAACTCTTCCATTGTTCTCGGAATTCCGCTAATGTTTAACAATGCTTTGGAACTCTTCCATTTTTCTCGGAATTCCGCTGTAGTTTAAAAATGCTTTGGAACTCTTTCATTGTTCTCGGAATTCCGCTGAAGTTTAGCCATGCTTTGGAACTCTTCCATTTTTCTCGGAATTAAGCTGAAGTTTAAAAATGCTTTGGAACTCTTCCATTGTTCTCGGAATTCTGCTGAAGTTTAAAAAAGATTTGGAACTATTCCATTGTTCTCAGAATTCTGCTAATATTTAACAATGCTTTGGAACTCTTCCATTGTTCTCGGAATTCCGCTGATGTTTAATAATGCTTTTGGAACTCTTCCATTGTTCTCGGAATTCTGCTAATGTATAACAATGCTTTGGAACTCATCCATTGTTCCCGGAATTCTGTTTATGTTTAATAATACTTTTCAAACTCTTCCATTGTGCTCGGAATTCTGCTGAAGTTTAACAATGCTTTGGAACTCTTCCATTGTTCTCGGAATTCCGCTGTAGTTTAAAAATGCTTTGGAACTCTTTCATTGTTCTTGGAATTCCGCTGAAGTTTAACCATGCTGTGGAACTCTTCCATTGTTCTCGGAATTCCGCTGAAGTTTAAAAATGCTTTGGAACTCTTCCATTTTTCTCTGAATTCTGCTGAAGTTTAAAAATGCTTTGGAACTCTTCAATTGTTCTCGAAATTCCACTGATGTTTAACAATGCTTTGGAACTCTTCCATTGTTCTCGGAATTCCGCTGTAGTTTAAAAATGCTTTAGAACTCTTTCATTGTTCTCGGATTTCCGCTGAAGTTTAGCCATGCTTTGGAACTCTTCCATTGTTCTTGGAATTCCGCTGAAGTTTAAAAATGCTTTGGAACTCCTCCATTGTTCTCGGAATTCTGCTGAAGTTTAAAAATGCTTTGGAACTCTTCCATTGTTCTGGGAATTCTGCTGAAGTTTAAAAATGCTTTGGAACTCTTCCATTGTTCTCGGAATTCCGCTGATGTTTAACAATGCTTTAGAACTCTTCCATTGTTCTCGGAATTCCGCTGAAGTTTTACAATGCTTTGGAACTCATCCATTTTTCTCATAACACTGTTGATGTTTAATAATGCTTTTGGAACTCTTCCATTGTGCTCGGAGTTCTGCTGAAATTTAAAAATGCTTTAGAACTCTTCCATTGTTCTCGGAATTCCGCTGATGTTTATCAAACCTATGGAACTCTTTCATTGTTCTCGGAATTCTGTTAATATTTAGTAATGCTTTTGGAGCTCTTCCATTGTTCTCGGAATTCTGCTGAAGTTTAAAAACGCTTTAGAAATCTTCTCTTGTTCTCGGAATTCTGCAGAAGTTTAAGAACGCTTTGGAACTTTTCCATAATTCTCAGAATTCTGCTGAAGTTTAAAAATGCTTTGGAACTCTTCCATTGTTCTTTAAATTCCGCTGATGTTTAACAATGCTTTGGAACTCTTCCATAGTTCTCGGAATTCCGCTGTAGTTTAAAAATGCTTTGGAACTCTTTCATTGTTCTCGGAATTCCGCTGAAGTTTAGCCATGCTTTGGAACTCTTCCATTGTTCTCGAAATTCCGCTGAAGTTTAAAAATGCTTTGGAACTCCTCCATTGTTCTCGGAATTCTGCTGAAGTTTAAAAATGCTTTGGAACTCTTCCATTGTTTTGGGAATTCGGTTGAAGTTTAAAAATGCTATGGAACTCTTCCTATGTTTTGGGAGTTCTGCTGAAGTTTAAAATTGCTTTTGAACTCTTCCATTGTTCTCGGAATTCCGCTGATGTTTTAGCAATGCTTTAGAACTCTTCCATCGTTCCCGGAATTCCGCTGATGTTCAACAATGCTTTGGAACTCTTCCATTGTTCTCGGTATTCCACTGTAGTTTAAAAATGCATTGGAACTCTTACATTGTTCTCGGAATTCCACTGAAGTTTTACAATGCTTTGGAACTCTTCCATTTTTCTCGGAATTCTGCTGAAGTTTAAATATGCTTTGGAACTCTTCCATTGTTCTGGGAATTCGGCTGAAGTTTAAAAATGCTTTGGAACTCTTCCTAAGTTCTGGGAGTTCTGCTGAAGTTTAAAAATGCTTTGGAACTCTTTCATTGTTCTCGGAATTCTGCTGATGTTTAACAATGCTTTAGAACTCCTCCATTGTTCTCGGAATTCCGCTGTAGTTTAAAAATGCATTGGAACTCTTCCATTGTTCTCGGTATTCCGCTGAAGTTTTAGAATGCTTTTTAACACTTCCATTTTTCTCGGAATTCTGCTGAAGTTTTAAATCGCTTTGGAACTCTTCCATTGTTCTCGGAATTCCGCTGAAGTTTTAAAACGCTATAGAAATCCTCCCTTGTTCTCGGAATTCTGCTGAAGTTTAACAATGCTTTGAACTCTTCCATTGTTCTCAGAATTCCAATGAAGCTTAAAAATGCTTTGGAACTCTTCAATTTTTCTCAGAATTACGCTAAAGTTTAAAAATGCTTTGGAACTCTTACATTGTTCTGGGAATTCCGCTGTAGTTTAAAAATGCTTTGGAACTCTTTCATTGTTCTCGGAATTCCGCTGAAGTTTAGCCATGCTTTGGAACTCTTCCATTTTTCTCGGAATTCCGCTGAAGTTTAAAAATGCTTTGGAACTCTTCCATTGTTCTCGGAATTCTGCTGAAGTTTAAAAAAGATTTGGAACTATTCCATTGTTCTCAGAATTCTGCTAATATTTAACAATGCTTTGGAACTCTTCCATTGTTCTCGGAATTCCGCTGTAGTTTAAAAATGCTTTGGAACTCTTTCATTGTTCTCGGAATTCCGCTGAAGTTTAGCCATGCTTTGGAACTCTTCCATTGTTCTTGGAATTCCGCTGAAGTTTAAAAATGCTTTGGAACTCCTCCATTGTTCTCGGAATTCTGCTGAAGTTTAAAAATGCTTTGGAACTCTTCCATTGTTCTTGGAATTCCGCTGAAGTTTAAAAATGCTTTGGAACTCCTCCATTGTTCTCGGAATTCCGCTGTAGTTTAAAAATGCTTTGGAACTCTTTCATTGTTCTCGGAATTCCGCTGAAGTTTAGCCATGCTTTGGAACTCTTCCATTGTTCTTGGAATTCCTCTGAAGTTTAAAAATGCTTTGGAACTCCTCCATTGTTCTCGGAATTCTGCTGAAGTTTAAAAATGCTTTGGAACTCTTCCATTGTTATGGAAATTCGGCTGAAGTTAAAAAATGCTTTGGAACTCTTCCATTGTTCTCAGAATTCCGCTGATGTATAACAATGCTTTAGAACTCTTCCATTGTTCTCGGAATTCCGCTGATGTTTAACAAAGCATTGGAACTCTTCCATTGTTCTCGGAATTCTGCTGAAGTTTAAAAATGCTTTGGAACTCTTCCTAATTTCTGGGAGTTCTGCTGAAGTTTAAAAATGCATTGGAACTCTTACATTGTCTCGGAATTCCGCTGATGTTTAACAATTCTTTAGAACTCTTCCATTGTTCTCGGAATTCCGATGATGTTTAGCCATGCTTTGGAACCCTTCCATTGTTCTCCGAATTCTGCTGAAGTTTAAAAAAGATTTGGAACTATTCCATTGTTCTCAGAATTCTGCTAATATTTAACAAAGCTTTGGAACTCTTCCATTGTTCTCGGAATTTCGCTGATGTTTAATAATGCTTTTGGAACTCTTCCATTGTTCTCGGAATTCTGCTAATGTATAACAATGCTTTGGAACTCATCCATTGTTCCCGGAATTCTGTTTATGTTTAATAATACTTTTCGAACTCTTCCATTGTGCTCGGAATTCTGCTGAAGTTTAACAATGCTTTGGAACTCTTCCATTGTTCTCGGAATTCTGCTGTAGTTTAAAAATGCTTTGGAACTCTTTCATTGTTCTTGGAATTCAGCTGAAGTTTAGCCATGCTTTGGAACTCTTCCATTGTTCTCGGAATTCCGCTGAAGTTTAAAAATGCTTTGGAACTCCTCCATTGTTCTCGGAATTCTGCTGAAGTTTAAAAATGCTTTGGAACTCTTCCATTGTTCTGGGAATTTGGCTGAAGTTTAAAAATGCTTTGTAACTCTTCCTATGTTCTGGGAGTTCTGCTGAAGTTTAAAAATGCTTTGGAACTCTTCCATTGTTCTCGGAATTCCGCTGATGTTTAACAATGCTTTGGAGCTCTTCCATTGTTCTGGGAATTCGGCTGAAGTTTAAAAATGCTTTGGAGATCTTCCTATGTTCTGGGAGTTCTGCTGAAGTTTAAAAATGCTTTAGAACTCTTCCATTGTTCTCGGAATTCCGCTGATGTCTAACAATGCTTTGGAACTCTTCCAGTGTTCTCGGAATTTCGCTGTAGTTTAAAAATGCATTGGAACTTTTCCATTGTTCTCGGAATTCCGCTGAAGTTTTACAATGCTTTGGAACTCTTCCATTGATCTCGGAATTCCGCTAATGTTTAACAATGCTTTGGAACTCTTCCATTTTTCTCGGAATTCCGCTGTAGTTTAAAAATGCTTTGGAACTCTTTCATTGTTCTCGGAATTCCGCTGAAGTTTAGCCATGCTTTGGAACTCTTCCATTTTTCTCGGAATTCCGCTGAAGTTTAAAAATGCTTTGGAACTCTTCCATTGTTCTCGGAATTCTGCTGAAGTTTAAAAAAGGTTTGGAACTATTCCATTGTTCTCAGAATTCTGCTAATATTTAACAATGCTTTGGAACTCTTCCATTGTTCTCGGAATTCCTCTGATGTTTAATAATGCTTTTGGAACTCTTCCATTGTTCTCGGAATTCTGCTAATGTATCACAATGCTTTGGAACTCATCCATTGTTCCCGGAATTCTGTTTATGTTTAATAATACTTTTCGAACTCTTCCATTGTGCTCGGAATTCTGCTGAAGTTTAACAATGCTTTGGAACTCTTCCATTGTTCTCGAAATTCCGCTGTAGTTTAAAAATGCTTTAGAACTCTTTCATTGTTCTTGGAATTCCGCTGAAGTTTAGCCATGCTTTGGAACTCTTCCATTGTTCTCGGAATTCTGCTGAGGTTTAAAAATGCTTTGGAACTCTTCCATTGTTCTGGGAATTTGGCTGAAGTTTAAAAATGCTTTGTAACTCTTCCTATGTTCTGGGAGTTCTGCTGAAGTTTAAAAATGCTTTGGAACTCTTCCATTGTTCTCGGAATTCCGCTGATGTTTAACAATGCTTTGGAGCTCTTCCATTGTTCTGGGAATTCGGCTGAAGTTTAAAAATGCTTTGGAGATCTTCCTATGTTCTGGGAGTTCTGCTGAAGTTTAAAAATGCTTTAGAACTCTTCCATTGTTCTCGGAATTCCGCTGATGTCTAACAATACTTTGGAACTCTTCCATTGTTCTCGGAATTCCGCTGTAGTTTAAAAATGCATTGGAACTTTTCCATTGTTCTCGGAATTCCGCTGAAGTTTTACAATGCTTTGGAACTCTTCCATTTTTCTCTGAAGTCTGCTGAAGTTTAAAAATGCTTTGGAACTCTTCCATTGTTCTCGGAATTCCGCTGATGTTTAACAATGCTTTGGAACTCTTCCATTGTTCTCAGAATTCCGCTGAAGTTTTACAATGCTTTGGAACTCATCCATTGTTCTCGTAACACTGTTGATGTTTAATAATGCTTTTGGAACTCTTCCATTGTGCTCGGACTCGGAGTTCTGCTGAAGTTTAAAAATGCTTTCGAACGCTTCCATTGTTCTGGGAATTCGGATGAAGTTTAAAAATGCTTTGGAACTCTTCCTATGTTCTGGGAGTTCTGCTGAAGTTTAAAAATCCTTTGGAACTCTTCCATTGTTCTCGGAATTCCGCTGATGTTTAACAATGCTTAAGAACTCTTCCATTGTTCTCGGAATTCTGATGATGTTTAACAATGCATTGGAACTCTTCCATTGTTCTCGGAATTCCGCTGTAGTTTAAAAATGCATTGGAACTCTTCCATTGTTCTCGGAATTCCAATGATGTTTAACAAAGCTTTGGAACTCTTTCATTGTTCTCGGAATTCCGCTGTAGTTTAAAAATGCATTGGAACTCTTCCATTGTTCTCGGAATTCCGCTGAAGTTTTAGAATGCTTTGGAACTCTTCCACTGTTCTCGGAATTCCGCTAATGTTTAACAATGCTTTGGAACTCTTCCATTGTTCTCGGAATTCCGCTGTAGTTTAAAAATGCTTTGGAACTCTTTCATTGTTCTCGGAATTCTGCTGAAGTTTAAAAATGCTTTGGAACTCTTCCATTGTTCTCGGAATTCCGCTGAAGTTTTAAAATGCTTTGGAACTCTTCCATTGTTCTCGGAATTCTGCTGAAGTTTAAAAAAGATTTGGAACTATTCCATTGTTCTCAGAATTCCGCTAATATTTAACAATGCTTTGGAACTCTTCCATTGTTCTCGGAATTCTGCTAATGTATAACAATGCTTTGGAACTCATCCATTGTTCCCGGAATTCTGTTCATGTTTAATAATACTTTTCGAACTCTTCCATTGTGCTCGGAATTCTGCTGAAGTTTAAAAATGCTTTGGATCTCTTCCATTGTTCTCGGAATTCCGATAATATTTAACAATGCTTTGGAACTCTTCCATGTTTCTCGGAATTCCGCTGTAGTTTAAAAATGCATTGGAACTCTTCCATTGTTCTCGGAATTCTGCTGAATTTTTAGAATGCTTTTTAACACTTCCATTTTTCTCGGAATTCTGCTGAAGTTTAAAATCGCGTTGGAACTCTTCCATTGTTCTCGGAATTCCGATAATATTTAACAATGCTTTGGAACTCTTCCATGTTTCTCGGAATTCCGCTGTAGTTTAAAAATGCATTGGAACTCTTCCATTGTTCTCGGAATTCTGCTGAATTTTTAGAATGCTTTTTAACACTTCCATTTTTCTCGGAATTCTGCTGAAGTTTAAAATCGCTTTGGAACTCTTCCATTGTTCTCGGAATTCCGCTAATGTTTAACAATGCTTTGGAACTCTTTCATTGTTCTCGGAATTCCACTGAAGTTTAGCCATGCTTTGGAACTCTTCCATTGTTCTCGGAATTCCGCTGAAGTTTAAAAATGCTTTGGAACTCTTCCATTGTTCTCGGAATTCTGCTGAAGTTTAAAAATGCTTTGGAACTCTTCCATTGTTCTGGGAATTCGGCTGAAGATTAAAAATGCTTTGGAACTCTTCCTATGTTCTGGGAGTTCTGGTAAAGTTTAAAAATGCTTTGGAACTCTTCCATTGTTCTCGGAATTCCGCTGATGTTTAACAATGCTTTAGAACTCTTTCATTGTTCTCGGAATTCCGCTGATATTTAACAATTCTTTAGAACTCTTCCATTGTTCTCGGAATTCCGCTGATGTTTAACAATGCTTTGGAGCTCTTCCATTGTTCTGGGAATTCGGCTGAAGTTTAAAAATGCTTTGGAGCTCTTCCTATGTTCTGGGAGTTCTGCTGAAGTTTAAAAATGCTTTAGAACTCTTCCATTGTTCTCAGAATTCCGCTGATGTCTAACAATGCTTTGGCACTCTTCCATTGTTCTCGGAATTCCGCTGTAGTTTAAAAATGCTTTTGAACTTTTCCATTGTTCTCGGAATTCCGCTGAAGTTTTACAATGCTTTGGAACTCTTCCATTTTTCTCTGAAGTCTGCTGAAGTTTAAAAATGCTTTGGAACTCTTCCATTGTTCTCGGAATTCCGCTGATGTTTAACAATGCTTTGGAACTCTTCCATTGTTCTCAGAATTCCGCTGAAGTTTTACAATGCTTTGGAACACATCCATTGTTCTCGTAACACTGTTGATGTTTAATAATGCTTTTGGAACTCTTCCATTGTGCTCGGACTCGGAGTTCTGCTGAAGTTTAAAAATGCTTTCGAACGCTTCCATTGTTCTGGGAATTCGGATGAAGTTTAAAAATGCTTTGGAACTCTTCCTATGTTCTGGGAGTTCTGCTGAAGTTTAAAAATCCTTTGGAACTCTTCCATTGTTCTCGGAATTCCGCTGATGTTTAACAATGCTTAAGAACTCTTCCATTGTTCTCGGAATTCTGATGATGTTTAACAATGCATTGGAACTCTTCCATTGTTCTCGGAATTCCGCTGTAGTTTAAAAATGCATTGGAACTCTTCCATTGTTCTCGGAATTCCAATGATGTTTAACAAAGCTTTGGAACTCTTTCATTGTTCTCGGAATTCCGCTGTAGTTTAAAAATGCATTGGAACTCTTCCATTGTTCTCGGAATTCCGCTGAAGTTTTAGAATGCTTTGGAACTCTTCCATTGTTCTCGGAATTCCGCTAATGTTTAACAATGCTTTGGAACTCTTCCATTGTTCTCGGAATTCCGCTGTAGTTTAAAAATGCTTTGGAACTCTTTCATTGTTCTCGGAATTCTGCTGAAGTTTAAAAATGCTTTGGAACTCTTCCATTGTTCTCGGAATTCCGCTGAAGTTTTAAAATGCTTTGGAACTCTTCCATTGTTCTCGGAATTCTGCTGAAGTTTAAAAAAGATTTGGAACTATTCCATTGTTCTCAGAATTCCGCTAATATTTAACAATGCTTTGGAACTCTTCCATTGTTCTCGGAATTCTGCTAATGTATAACAATGCTTTGGAACTCATCCATTGTTCCCGGAATTCTGTTCATGTTTAATAATACTTTTCGAACTCTTCCATTGTGCTCGGAATTCTGCTGAAGTTTAAAAATGCTTTGGATCTCTTCCATTGTTCTCGGAATTCCGATAATATTTAACAATGCTTTGGAACTCTTCCATGTTTCTCGGAATTCCGCTGTAGTTTAAAAATGCATTGGAACTCTTCCATTGTTCTCGGAATTCTGCTGAATTTTTAGAATGCTTTTTAACACTTCCATTTTTCTCGGAATTCTGCTGAAGTTTAAAATCGCGTTGGAACTCTTCCATTGTTCTCGGAATTCCGATAATATTTAACAATGCTTTGGAACTCTTCCATGTTTCTCGGAATTCCGCTGTAGTTTAAAAATGCATTGGAACTCTTCCATTGTTCTCGGAATTCTGCTGAATTTTTAGAATGCTTTTTAACACTTCCATTTTTCTCGGAATTCTGCTGAAGTTTAAAATCGCTTTGGAACTCTTCCATTGTTCTCGGAATTCCGCTAATGTTTAACAATGCTTTGGAACTCTTTCATTGTTCTCGGAATTCCACTGAAGTTTAGCCATGCTTTGGAACTCTTCCATTGTTCTCGGAATTCCGCTGAAGTTTAAAAATGCTTTGGAACTCTTCCATTGTTCTCGGAATTCTGCTGAAGTTTAAAAATGCTTTGGAACTCTTCCATTGTTCTGGGAATTCGGCTGAAGATTAAAAATGCTTTGGAACTCTTCCTATGTTCTGGGAGTTCTGCTAAAGTTTAAAAATGCTTTGGAACTCTTCCATTGTTCTCGGAATTCCGCTGATGTTTAACAATGCTTTAGAACTCTTTCATTGTTCTCGGAATTCCGCTGATATTTAACAATTCTTTAGAACTCTTCCATTGTTTTCGGAATTCCGCTGATGTTTAACAATGCTTTGGAGCTCTTCCATTGTTCTGGGAATTCGGCTGAAGTTTAAAAATGCTTTGGAGCTCTTCCTATGTTCTGGGAGTTCTGCTGAAGTTTAAAAATGCTTTAGAACTCTTCCATTGTTCTCAGAATTCCGCTGATGTCTAACAATGCTTTGGCACTCTTCCATTGTTCTCGGAATTCCGCTGTAGTTTAAAAATGCTTTTGAACTTTTCCATTGTTCTCGGAATTCCGCTGAAGTTTAGCCATGCTTTGGAACTCTTCCATTGTTCTCGGAATTCCGCTGTAGTTTAAAAATGCTTTGGAACTCCTCCATTGTTCTCGCAATTCTGCTGAAGTTTAAAAATGCTTTGGAACTCTTCCATTGTTCTGGGAATTCGGCTGAAGTTTAAAAATGCTTTGGAACTCTTCCTATGTTCTGGGAGTTCTGCAGAATTTTAAAAATGCTTTGGAACTCTTCCATTGTTCTCGGAATTCTGCTGATGTTTAACAATGCTTTAGAACTCTTCCATTGTTTTCGGAATTCCGATGATGTTTAAAAATGCTTTGGAACTCTTCCATTGTTCTCGGAATTCTGCTGAAGTTTAACAATGCTTTGGAACTCTTCCATTGTTCTCGGAATTCCGCTGTAGTTTAAAAATGCTTTAGAACTCTTTCATTGTTCTTGGAATTCCGCTGAAGTTTAGCCATGCTTTGGAACTCTTCCATTGTTCTCGGAATTCTGCTGAGGTTTAAAAATGCTTTGGAACTCTTCCATTGTTCTGGGAATTTGGCTGAAGTTTAAAAATGCTTTGTAACTCTTCCTATGTTCTGGGAGTTCTGCTGAAGTTTAAAAATGCTTTGGAACTCTTCCATTGTTCTCGGAATTCCGCTGATGTTTAACAATGCTTTGGAGCTCTTCCATTGTTCTGGGAATTCGGCTGAAGTTTAAAAATGCTTTGGAGATCTTCCTATGTTCTGGGAGTTCTGCTGAAGTTTAAAAATGCTTTAGAACTCTTCCATTGTTCTCGGAATTCCGCTGATGTCTAACAATACTTTGGAACTCTTCCATTGTTCTCGGAATTCCGCTGTAGTTTAAAAATGCATTGGAACTTTTCCATTGTTCTCGGAATTCCGCTGAAGTTTTACAATGCTTTGGAACTCTTCCATTTTTCTCTGAAGTCTGCTGAAGTTTAAAAATGCTTTGGAACTCTTCCATTGTTCTCGGAATTCCGCTGATGTTTAACAATGCTTTGGAACCCTTCCATTGTTCTCAGAATTCCGCTGAAGTTTTACAATGCTTTGGAACACATCCATTGTTCTCGTAACACTGTTGATGTTTAATAATGCTTTTGGAACTCTTCCATTGTGCTCGGACTCGGAGTTCTGCTGAAGTTTAAAAATGCTTTCGAACGCTTCCATTGTTCTGGGAATTCGGATGAAGTTTAAAAATGCTTTGGAACTCTTCCTATGTTCTGGGAGTTCTGCTGAAGTTTAAAAATCCTTTGGAACTCTTCCATTGTTCTCGGAATTCCGCTGATGTTTAACAATGCTTAAGAACTCTTCCATTGTTCTCGGAATTCTGATGATGTTTAACAATGCATTGGAACTCTTCCATTGTTCTCGGAATTCCGCTGTAGTTTAAAAATGCATTGGAACTCTTCCATTGTTCTCGGAATTCCAATGATGTTTAACAAAGCTTTGGAACTCTTTCATTGTTCTCGGAATTCCGCTGTAGTTTAAAAATGCATTGGAACTCTTCCATTGTTCTCGGAATTCCGCTGAAGTTTTAGAATGCTTTGGAACTCTTCCATTGTTCTCGGAATTCCGCTAATGTTTAACAATGCTTTGGAACTCTTCCATTGTTCTCGGAATTCCGCTGTAGTTTAAAAATGCTTTGGAACTCTTTCATTGTTCTCGGAATTCTGCTGAAGTTTAAAAATGCTTTGGAACTCTTCCATTGTTCTCGGAATTCCGCTGAAGTTTTAAAATGCTTTTGAACTCTTCCATTGTTCTCGGAATTCTGCTGAAGTTTAAAAAAGATTTGGAACTATTCCATTGTTCTCAGAATTCCGCTAATATTTAACAATGCTTTGGAACTCTTCCATTGTTCTCGGAATTCTGCTAATGTATAACAATGCTATGGAACTCATCCATTGTTCCCGGAATTCTGTTCATGTTTAATAATACTTTTCGAACTCTTCCATTGTGCTCGGAATTCTGCTGAAGTTTAAAAATGCTTTGGATCTCTTCCATTGTTCTCGGAATTCCGATAATATTTAACAATGCTTTGGAACTCTTCCATGTTTCTCGGAATTCCGCTGTAGTTTAAAAATGCATTGGAACTCTTCCATTGTTCTCGGAATTCTGCTGAATTTTTAGAATGCTTTTTAACACTTCCATTTTTCTCGGAATTCTGCTGAAGTTTAAAATCGCGTTGGAACTCTTCCATTGTTCTCGGAATTCCGATAATATTTAACAATGCTTTGGAACTCTTCCATGTTTCTCGGAATTCCGCTGTAGTTTAAAAATGCATTGGAACTCTTCCATTGTTCTCGGAATTCTGCTGAATTTTTAGAATGCTTTTTAACACTTCCATTTTTCTCGGAATTCTGCTGAAGTTTAAAATCGCTTTGGAACTCTTCCATTGTTCTCGGAATTCCGCTAAATTTTAACAATGCTTTGGAACTCTTTCATTGTTCTCGGAATTCCACTGAAGTTTAGCCATGCTTTGGAACTCTTCCATTATTCTCGGAATTCCGCTGAAGTTTAAAAATGCTTTGGAACTCTTCCATTGTTCTCGGAATTCTGCTGAAGTTTAAAAATGCTTTGGAACTCTTCCATTGTTCTGGGAATTCGGCTGAAGATTAAAAATGCTTTGGAACTCTTCCTATGTTCTGGGAGTTCTGCTAAAGTTTAAAAATGCTTTGGAACTCTTCCATTGTTCTCGGAATTCCGCTGATGTTTAACAATGCTTTAGAACTCTTTCATTGTTCTCGGAATTCCGCTGATATTTAACAATTCTTTAGAACTCTTCCATTGTTCTCGGAATTCCGCTGATGTTTAACAATGCTTTGGAGCTCTTCCATTGTTCTGGGAATTCGGCTGAAGTTTAAAAATGCTTTGGAGCTCTTCCTATGTTCTGGGAGTTCTGCTGAAGTTTAAAAATGCTTTAGAACTCTTCCATTGTTCTCAGAATTCCGCTGATGTCTAACAATGCTTTGGCACTCTTCCATTGTTCTCGGAATTCCGCTGTAGTTTAAAAATGCTTTTGAACTTTTCCATTGTTCTCGGAATTCCGCTGAAGTTTTACAATGCTTTGGAACTCTTCCATTTTTCTCTGAAGTCTGCTGAAGTTTAAAAATGCTTTGGAACTCTTCCATTGTTCTCGGAATTCCGCTGATGTTTAACAATGCTTTGGAACTCTTCCATTGTTCTCGGAATTCCGCTGTAGTTTAAAAATGCTTTGGAACTCTTTCATTGTTCTCGGAATTCCGCTGAAGTTTAGCCATGCTTTGGAACTCTTCCATTGTTCTCGGAATTCCGCTGTAGTTTAAAAATGCTTTGGAACTCCTCCATTGTTCTCGCAATTCTGCTGAAGTTTAAAAATGCTTTGGAACTCTTCCATTGTTCTGGGAATTCGGCTGAAGTTTAAAAATGCTTTGGAACTCTTCCTATGTTCTGGGAGTTCTGCTGAATTTTAAAAATGCTTTGGAACTCTTCCATTGTTCTCGGAATTCTGCTGATGTTTAACAATGCTTTAGAACTCTTCCATTGTTTTCGGAATTCCGATGATGTTTAAAAATGCTTTGGAACTCTTCCATTGTTCTCGGAATTCTGCTGAAGTTTAAAAATGCTTTGGAACTCTTCCATTGTTCTGGGAATTCGGCTGAAGTTTAAAAATGCTTTGGAACTCTTCCTAAGTTCTGGGAGTTCTGCTGAAGTTTAAAAATGCATTGGAACTCTTACTTTGTTCTCGGAATTCCGCTGATGTTTAACAATGCTTTAGAACTCTTCCATTGTTCTCGGAATTCCGATGATGTTTAACAATGATTTGGAATTCTTTCATTGTTCTCGGAATTCTGCTGTAATTTAAAAATGCATTGGAACTCTTCCATTGTTCTCGGAATTCTGCTGAAGTTTAAAAAAGCTTTGGAACTCTTTCATTGTTCTCGGAATTCCGCTGATGTTTAATAATGCTTTTGGAACTCTTCCATTGTTCTCGGAATTCTGCTAATGTTTAACAATGCTTTGGAACTCATCCATTGTTCTCGGAATTCTGTTCATGTTTAATAATGCTTTTGGAACTCTTCCATTGTGCTCGGAATTCTGCTGAAGTTTAAAAATGCTTTGGAACTCTTCCATTGTTCTCGGAATTCCGATAATGTTTATCAAACCTATGGAACTCTTTCATTGTTCTCGGAATTCCGCTGTAGTTTAAAAATGCTTTGGAACTCTTCCATTGTTCTCGGAATTCCGCTAATGTTTATCAAACCTATGGAACTCTTCCATTGTTCTCGGAATTCCGATAATATTTAACAATGCTTCGGAACTCTTCCATGGTTCTCGGAATTCCGCTGTAGTTTAAAAATGCATTGGAACTCTTCCATTGTTCTCGGAATTCCGCTAATGTTTAACAATGCTTTGGAACTCTTTCATTGTTCTCGGAATTCCACTGAAGTTTAGCCATGCTTTGGAACTCTTCCATTGTTCTCGGAATTCCGCTGAAGTTTAAAAATGCTTTGGAACTCTTCCATTGTTCTCGGAATTCTGCTGAAGTTTAAAAATGCTTTGGAACTCTTCCATTGTTCTGGGAATTCGGCTGAAGATTAAAAATGCTTTGGAACTCTTCCTATGTTCAAGGAGTTCTGCTAAAGTTTAAAAATGCTTTGGAACTCTTCCATTGTTCTCGGAATTCCGCTGATGTTTAACAATGCTTTAGAACTCTTTCATTGTTCTCGGAATTCCGCTGATATTTAACAATGCTTTAGAACTCTTCCATTGTTCTCGGAATTCCGCTGATGTTTAACAATGCTTTGGAGCTCTTCCATTGTTCTGGGAATTCGGCTGAAGTTTAAAAATGCTTTGGAGCTCTTCCTATGTTCTGGGAGTTCTGCTGAAGTTTAAAAATGCTTTAGAACTCTTCCATTGTTCTCAGAATTCCGCTGATGTCTAACAATGCTTTGGAACTCTTCCATTGTTCTCGGAATTCCGCTGTAGTTTAAAAATGCTTTTGAACTTTTCCATTGTTCTCGGAATTCCGCTGAAGTTTTACAATGCTTTGGAACTCTTCCATTTTTCTCTGAAGTCTGCTGAAGTTTAAAAATGCTTTGGAACTCTTCCATTGTTCGCGGAATTCCGCTGATGTTTAACAATGCTTTGGAACTCTTCCATTGTTCTCGGAATTCCGCTGTAGTTTAAAAATGCTTTGGAACTCTTTCATTGTTCTCGGAATTCCGCTGAAGTTTAGCCATGCTTTGGAACTCTTCCATTGTTCTCGGAATTCCGCTGTAGTTTAAAAATGCTTTGGAACTCCTCCATTGTTCTCGCAATTCTGCTGAAGTTTAAAAATGATTTGGAACTCATCCATTGTTCCCGGAATTCTGTTCATGTTTAATAATACTTTTCGAACTCTTCCATTGTGCTCGGAATTCTGCTGAAGTTTAAAAATGCTTTGGATCTCTTCCATTGTTCTCGGAATTCCGATAATATTTAACAATGCTTTGGAACTCTTCCATGTTTCTCGGAATTCCGCTGTAGTTTAAAAATGCATTGGAACTCTTCCATTGTTCTCGGAATTCTGCTGAATTTTTAGAATGCTTTTTAACACTTCCATTTTTCTCGGAATTCTGCTGAAGTTTAAAATCGCGTTGGAACTCTTCCATTGTTCTCGGAATTCCGATAATATTTAACAATGCTTTGGAACTCTTCCATGTTTCTCGGAATTCCGCTGTAGTTTAAAAATGCATTGGAACTCTTCCATTGTTCTCGGAATTCTGCTGAATTTTTAGAATGCTTTTTAACACTTCCATTTTTCTCGGAATTCTGCTGAAGTTTAAAATCGCTTTGGAACTCTTCCATTGTTCTCGGAATTCCGCTAATGTTTAACAATGCTTTGGAACTCTTTCATTGTTCTCGGAATTCCACTGAAGTTTAGCCATGCTTTGGAACTCTTCCATTGTTCTCGGAATTCCGCTGAAGTTTAAAAATGCTTTGGAACTCTTCCATTGTTCTCGGAATTCTGCTGAAGTTTAAAAATGCTTTGGAACTCTTCCATTGTTCTGGGAATTCGGCTGAAGATTAAAAATGCTTTGGAACTCTTCCTATGTTCTGGGAGTTCTGCTAAAGTTTAAAAATGCTTTGGAACTCTTCCATTGTTCTCGGAATTCCGCTGATGTTTAACAATGCTTTAGAACTCTTTCATTGTTCTCGGAATTCCGCTGATATTTAACAATTCTTTAGAACTCTTCCATTGTTCTCGGAATTCCGCTGATGTTTAACAATGCTTTGGAGCTCTTCCATTGTTCTGGGAATTCGGCTGAAGTTTAAAAATGCTTTGGAGCTCTTCCTATGTTCTGGGAGTTCTGCTGAAGTTTAAAAATGCTTTAGAACTCTTCCATTGTTCTCAGAATTCCGCTGATGTCTAACAATGCTTTGGCACTCTTCCATTGTTCTCGGAATTCCGCTGTAGTTTAAAAATGCTTTTGAACTTTTCCATTGTTCTCGGAATTCCGCTGAAGTTTTACAATGCTTTGGAACTCTTCCATTTTTCTCTGAAGTCTGCTGAAGTTTAAAAATGCTTTGGAACTCTTCCATTGTTCTCGGAATTCCGCTGATGTTTAACAATGCTTTGGAACTCTTCCATTGCTCTCGGAATTCCGCTGTAGTTTAAAAATGCTTTGGAACTCTTTCATTGTTCTCGGAATTCCGCTGAAGTTTAGCCATGCTTTGGAACTCTTCCATTGTTCTCGGAATTCCGCTGTAGTTTAAAAATGCTTTGGAACTCCTCCATTGTTCTCGCAATTCTGCTGAAGTTTAAAAATGCTTTGGAACTCTTCCATTGTTCTGGGAATTCGGCTGAAGTTTAAAAATGCTTTGGAACTCTTCCTATGTTCTGGGAGTTCTGCTGAATTTTAAAAATGCTTTGGAACTCTTCCATTGTTCTCGGAATTCTGCTGATGTTTAACAATGCTTTAGAACTCTTCCATTGTTTTCGGAATTCCGATGATGTTTAAAAATGCTTTGGAACTCTTCCATTGTTCTCGGAATTCTGCTGAAGTTTAAAAATGCTTTGGAACTCTTCCATTGTTCTGGGAATTCGGCTGAAGTTTAAAAATGCTTTGGAACTCTTCCTAAGTTCTGGGAGTTCTGCTGAAGTTTAAAAATGCATTGGAACTCTTACTTTGTTCTCGGAATTCCGCTGATGTTTAACAATGCTTTAGAACTCTTCCATTGTTCTCGGAATTCCGATGATGTTTAACAATGATTTGGAATTCTTTCATTGTTCTCGGAATTCCGCTGTAATTTAAAAATGCATTGGAACTCTTCCATTGTTCTCGGAATTCTGCTGAAGTTTAAAAAAGCTTTGGAACTCTTTCATTGTTCTCGGAATTCCGCTGATGTTTAATAATGCTTTTGGAACTCTTCCATTGTTCTCGGAATTCTGCTAATGTTTAACAATGCTTTGGAACTCATCCATTGTTCTCGGAATTCTGTTCATGTTTAATAATGCTTTTGGAACTCTTCCATTGTGCTCGGAATTCTGCTGAAGTTTAAAAATGCTTTGGAACTCTTCCATTGTTCTCGGAATTCCGATAATGTTTATCAAACCTATGGAACTCTTTCATTGTTCTCGGAATTCCGCTGTAGTTTAAAAATGCTTTGGAACTCTTCCATTGTTCTCGGAATTCCGCTAATGTTTATCAAACCTATGGAACTCTTCCATTGTTCTCGGAATTCCGATAATATTTAACAATGCTTTGGAACTCTTCCATGGTTCTCGGAATTCCGCTGTAGTTTAAAAATGCATTGGAACTCTTCCATTGTTCTCGGATTTCCGCTAATGTTTAACAATGCTTTGGAACTCTTTCATTGTTCTCGGAATTCCACTGAAGTTTAGCCATGCTTTGGAACTCTTCCATTGTTCTCGGAATTCCGCTGAAGTTTAAAAATGCTTTGGAACTCTTCCATTGTTCTCGGAATTCTGCTGAAGTTTAAAAATGCTTTGGAACTCTTCCATTGTTCTGGGAATTCGGATGAAGATTAAAAATGCTTTGGAACTCTTCCTATGTTCAAGGAGTTCTGCTAAAGTTTAAAAATGCTTTGGAACTCTTCCATTGTTCTCGGAATTCCGCTGATGTTTAACAATGCTTTAGAACTCTTTCATTGTTCTCGGAATTCCGCTGATATTTAACAATGCTTTAGAACTCTTCCATTGTTCTCGGAATTCCGCTGATGTTTAACAATGCTTTGGAGCTCTTCCATTGTTGTGGGAATTCGGCTGAAGTTTAAAAATGCTTTGGAGCTCTTCCTATGTTCTGGGAGTTCTGCTGAAGTTTAAAAATGCTTTAGAACTCTTCCATTGTTCTCAGAATTCCGCTGATGTCTAACAATGCTTTGGAACTCTTCCATTGTTCTCGGAATTCCGCTGTAGTTTAAAAATGCTTTTGAACTTTTCCATTGTTCTCGGAATTCCGCTGAAGTTTTACAATGCTTTGGAACTCTTCCATTTTTCTCTGAAGTCTGCTGAAGTTTAAAAATGCTTTGGAACTCTTCCATTGTTCGCGGAATTCCGCTGATGTTTAACAATGCTTTGGAACTCTTCCATTGTTCTCGGAATTCCGCTGTAGTTTAAAAATGCTTTGGAACTCTTTCATTGTTCTCGGAATTCCGCTGAAGTTTAGCCATGCTTTGGAACTCTTCCATTGTTCTCGGAATTCCGCTGTAGTTTAAAAATGCTTTGGAACTCCTCCATTGTTCTCGCAATTCTGCTGAAGTTTAAAAATGCTTTGGAACTCTTCCATTGTTCTGGGATTTCGGCTGAAGTTTAAAAATGCTTTGGAACTCTTCCTATGTTCTGGGAGTTCTGCTGAATTTTAAAAATGCTTTGGAACTCTTCCATTGTTCTCGGAATTCTGCTGATGTTTAACAATGCTTTAGAACTCTTCCATTGTTTTCGGAATTCCGATGATGTTTAAAAATGCTTTGGAACTCTTCCATTGTTCTCGGAATTCTGCTGAAGTTTAAAAATGCTTTGGAACTCTTCCATTGTTCTGGGAATTCGGCTGAAGTTTAAAAATGCTTTGGAACTCTTCCTAAGTTCTGGGAGTTCTGCTGAAGTTTAAAAATGCATTGGAACTCTTACTTTGTTCTCGGAATTCCGCTGATGTTTAACAATGCTTTAGAACTCTTCCATTGTTCTCGGAATTCCGATGATGTTTAACAATGATTTGGAATTCTTTCATTGTTCTCGGAATTCCGCTGTAGTTTAAAAATGCATTGGAACTCTTCCATTGTTCTCGGAATTCTGCTGAAGTTTAAAAAAGATTTGGAACTATTCCATTGTTCTCAGAATTCCGCTAATATTTATCAATGCTTTGGAACTCTTCCATTGTTCTCGGAATTCCGCTGATGTTTAATAATGCTTTTGGAACTCTTCCATTGTTCTCGGAATTCTGCTAATGTTTAACAATGCTTTGGAACTCATCCATTGTTCTCGGAATTCTGTTCATGTTTAATAATGCTTTTGGAACTCTTCCATTGTGCTCGGAATTCTGCTGAAGTTTAAAAATGCTTTGGAACTCTAACATTGTTCTCAGAATTCCGATAATGTTTATCAAACCTATGGAACTCTTTCATTGTTCTCGGAATTCCGCTGTAGTTTAAAAATGCTTTGGAACTCTTCCATTGTTCTCGGAATTCCGATAATATTTACCAATGCTTTGGAACTCTTTCATTGTTCTCGGAATTCCGCTGTAGTTTAAAAATGCTTTGGAACTCTTCCATTGTTCTCGGAATTCCGATAATATTTAACAATGCTTTGGAACTCTTCCATGGTTCTCGGAATTCCGCTGTAGTTTAAAAATGCATTGGAACTCTTCCATTGTTCTCGGAATTCCGCTGAAGTTTTAGAATGCTTTTTAACACTTCCATTTTTCTCGGAATTCTGCTGAAGTTTAAAATTGCTTTGGAACTCTTCCATTGTTCTTGGAATTCCGCTAATGTTTATCATACCTATGGAACTCTTTCATTGTTCACGGAATTCCGCTGTAGTTTAAAAATGCTTTGGAACTCTTCCATTATTCTCGGAATTCTATTGATGTTTTATAATGCTTTTGGAACTCTTCCATTGTTCTCAGAATTCTGCTGAAGTTTAAAAACGCTTTAGAAATCTTCCCTTGTTCTCGGAATTCTGCTGAAGTTTAACAATGCTTTGGAACTCTTCCATTATTCTCAGAATTCTGCTGAAGATTAAAAATGCTTTGGTACTCTTCCATTGTTCTCAGAATACCAATGAAGCTTAAAGATGCTTTGAAACTCTTCAATTTTTCTCAGAATTACGCTAAAGTTTAAAAATGCTTTGGAACTCTTCCATTGTTCTGGGAATTCGGCTGAAGTTTAAAAATGCTTTGGAGCTCTTCCTATGTTCTGGGAGTTCTGCTGAAGTTTAAAAATGCTTTGGAACTCTTCCATTGTTCTCGGAATTCCGCTGATGTTTAAAAATGCTTTAGAACTCTTCCATTGTTCTCAGAATTCCGCTGATGTTTAACAATGCTTTGGAACTATTCCATTGTTCTCGGAATTCCGCTGTAGTTTAAAAATGCACTGGAACTCTTCCATTGTTCTCAGAATTCCGCTGAAGTTTTACAATGCTTTGGAACTCATGCATTGTTCTCGTAACACTGTTGATGTTTAATAATGCTTTTGGAACTCTTCCATTGTGCTCGGAGTTCTGCTGAAGTTTAAAAATGCTTTCGAACGCTTCCATTGTTCTGGGAATTCGGATGAAGTTTAAACATGCTTTGGAACTCTTCCTATGTTCTGGGAGTTCTGCGGAAGTTTAAAAATGCTTTGGAACTCTTCCTTTGTTCTCGGAATTCCGCTGATGTTTAACAATGCTTAAGAACTCTTCCATTGTTCTCGGAATTCCGATAATGTTTAACAATGCATTGGAACTCTTCCATTGTTCTCGGAATTCCGCTGTAGTTTAAAAATGCATTGGAACTCTTCCATTGTTCTCGGAATTCCGCTGAAGTTTTAGAATGCTTTGGAACTCTTCCATTGTTCTCGGAATTCCGCTAATGTTTAACAATGCTTTGGAACTCTTCCATTGTTCTCGGAATTCCGCTGTAGTTTAAAAATGCTTTGGAACTCTTTCATTGTTCTCGGAATTCTGCTGAAGTTTAGACATGCTTTGGAACTCTTCCATTGTTCTCGGAATTCCGCTGAAGTTTAAAAATGCTTTGGAACTCTTCCATTGTTCTCGGAATTCTGCTGAAGTTTAAAAAAGATTTGGAACTATTCCATTGTTCTCAGAATTCCGCTAATATTTAACAATGCTTTGGAACTCTTCCATTGTTCTCGGAATTCCGCTGATGTTTAATAATGCTTTTGGAACTCTTCCATTGTTCTCGGAATTCTGCCAATGTATAACAATGCTTTGGAACTCATCCATTGTTCCCGGAATTCTGTTCATGTTTAATAATACTTTTCGAACTCTTCCATTGTGCTCGGAATTCTGCTGAAGTTTAAAAATGCTTTGGAACTCTTCCATTGTTCTCGGAATTCCGCTAATGTTTATCAAACGTATGGAACTCTTTCATTGATCACGGAATTCCGCTGTAGTTTAAAAATGCTTTGGAACTCTTCCATTGTTCTCGGAATTCCGATAATATTTAACAATGCTTTGGAACTCTTCCATGTTTCTCGGAATTCCGCTGTAGTTTAAAAATGCATTGGAACTCTTCCATTGTTCTCGGAATTCCGCTGAAGTTTTAGAATGCTTTTTAACACTTCCATTTTTCTCGGAATTCTGCTGAAGTTTAAAATCGCTTTGGAACTCTTCCATTGTTCTCGGAATTCCGCTAATGTTTAACAAGGCTTTGGAACTCTTTCATTGTTCTCGGAATTCCACTGAAGTTTAGCCATGCTTTGGAACTCTTCCATTGTTCTCGGAATTCCACTGAAGTTTAAAAATGCTTTGGAACTCTTCCATTGTTCTCGGAATTCTGCTGAAGTTTAAAAATGCTTTGGAACTCTTCCATTGTTCTGGGAATTCGGCTGAAGATTAAAAATGCTTTGGAACTCTTCCTATGTTTTGGGAGTTCTGCTAAAGTTTAAAAATGCTTTGGAACTCTTCCATTGTTCTCGGAATTCCGCTGATGTTTAACAATGCTTTAGAACTGTTTCATTGTTCTCGGAATTCCGCTGATATTTAACAATGCTTTAGAACTCTTCCATTGTTCTCGGAATTCCGCTGATGCTTAACAATGCTTTGGAGCTCTTCCATTGTTCTGGGAATTCGGCTGAAGTTTAAAAAGGCTTTGGAGCTCTTCCTATGTTCTGGGAGTTCTGCTGAAGTTTAAAAATGCTTTGGAACTTTTCCATTGTTCTCGGAATTCCGCTGAAGTTTTACAATGCTTTGGAACTCTTCCATTTTTCTCTGAAGTCTGCTGAAGTTTAAAAATGCTTTGGAACTCTTCCATTGTTCTCGGAATTCCGCTGATGTTTAACAGTGCTTTGGAACTCTTCCATTGTTCTCGGAATTCCGCTGTAGTTTAAAAATGCTTTGGAACTCTTTCATTGTTCTCGGAATTCCGCTGATGTTTAGCCATGCTTTGGAACTCTTCCATTGTTCTCGGAATTCCGCTGTAGTTTAAAAATGCTTTGGAACTCCTCCATTGTTCTCGGAATTCTGCTGAAGTTTAAAAATGCTTTGGAACTCTTTCATTGTTCTTGGAATTCGGCTGAAGTTTAAAAATGCTTTGGAACTCTTCCTATGTTCTGGGAGTTCTGCTGAAGTTTAAAAATGCTTTGGAACTCTTCCATTGTTCTAGGAATTCCGCTGATGTTTAACAATGCTTTAGAACTCTTCCATTTTTCTCGGAATTCCACTGATGTTTAGCAATGCTTTGGCACTCTTCCATTGTTCTCGGAATTCCGCTGTAGTTTAAAAATCCACTGGAACTCTTCCATTGTTCTCGGAATTCCGCTGAAGTTTTACAATGCTTTGGAACTCATCCATTGTTCTCGTAACACTGTTGATGTTTAATAATGCTTTTGGAACTCTTCCATTGTGCTCGGAGTTCTGCTGAAGTTTAAAAATGCTTTGGAACTCTTCCTATGTTCTGGGAGCTATGCAGAATTTTAAAAATGCTTTGGAACTCTTCCATTGTTCTCGGAATTCTGCTGATGTTTAACAATGCTTTAGAACTCTTCCATTGTTTTCGGAATTCCGATGATGTTTAACAATGCTTTGGAACTCTTCCATTGTTCTCGGAATTCTGCTGAAGTTTAAAAATGCTTTGGAACTCTTCCATTGTTCTCGGAATTCCGCTGTAGTTTAAAAATGCATTGGAACTCTTCCATTGTTCTCGGAATTCTGCTGAAGTTTAAAAAAGATTTGGAACTATTCCATTGTTCTCAGAATTCCGCTAATATTTATCAATGCTTTGGAACTCTTCCATTGTTCTCGGAATTCCGCTGATGTTTAATAATGCTTTTTGAACTCTTCCATTGTTCTCGGAATTCTGCTAATGTTTAACAATGCTTTGGAACTCATCCATTGTTCTCGGAATTCTGTTCATGTTTAATAATGCTTTTGGAACTCTTCCATTGTGCTCGGAATTCTGCTGAAGTTTAAAAATGCTTTGGAACTCTTCCATTGTTCTCTGAATTCCGATAATGTTTATCAAACCTATGGAACTCTTTCATTGTTCTCGGAATTCCGCTGTAGTTTAAAAATGCTTTGGAACTCTTCCATTGTTCACGGAATTCCGCTAATGTTTATCAAACCTATGGAACTCTTCCATTGCTCTCGGAATTCCGATAATATTTAACAATGCTTTGGAACTCTTCCATGGTTCTCGGAATTCCGCTGTAGTTTAAAAATGCATTGGAACTCTTCCATTGTTCTCGGAATTCCGCTGAAGTTTTAGAATGCTTTTTAAAACTTCCATTTTTCTCGGAATTCTGCTGAAGTTTAAAATCGCTTTGGAACTCTTCCATTGTTCTCGGAATTCCGCTAATGTTTAACAATGCTTTGGAACTCTTTCATTGTTCTCGGAATTTCACTGAAGTTTAGCCATGCTTTGGAACTCTTCCATTGTTCTCGGAATTCCGCTCTAGTTTAAAAATGCTTTGGAACTCTTCCATTGTTCTCGGAATTCCGCTAATGTTTATCATACCTATGGAACCCTTTCATTGTTCTCGGAATTCCGCTGTAGTTTAAAAATGCTTTGGAACTCTTCCATTGTTCTCGGAATTCTGCTGTAGTTTAAAAATGCTTTGGAACTCTTTCATTGTTCTTGGAATTCAGCTGAAGTTTAGCCATGCTTTGGAACTCTTCCATTGTTCTCGGAATTCCGCTGAAGTTTAAAAATGCTTTGGAACTCCTCCATTGTTCTCGGAATTCTGCTGAAGTTTAAAAATGCTTTGGAACTCTTCCATTGTTCTGGGAATTTGGCTGAAGTTTAAAAATGCTTTGTAACTCTTCCTATGTTCTGGGAGTTCTGCTGAAGTTTAAAAATGCTTTGGAACTCTTCCATTGTTCTCGGAATTCCGCTGATGTCTAACAATGCTTTGGAACTCTTCCAGTGTTCTCGGAATTCCGCTGTAGTTTAAAAATGCATTGGAACTTTTCCATTGTTCTCGGAATTCCGCTGAAGTTTTACAATGCTTTGGAACTCTTCCATTGATCTCGGAATTCCGCTAATGTTTAACAATGCTTTGGAACTCTTCCATTTTTCTCGGAATTCCGCTGTAGTTTAAAAATGCTTTGGAACTCTTTCATTGTTCTCGGAATTCCGCTGAAGTTTAGCCATGCTTTGGAACTCTTCCATTTTTCTCGGAATTCCGCTGAAGTTTAAAAATGCTTTGGAACTCTTCCATTGTTCTCGGAATTCTGCTGAAGTTTAAAAAAGCTTTGGAACTATTCCATTGTTCTCAGAATTCTGCTAATATTTAACAATGCTTTGGAACTCTTCCATTGTTCTCGGAATTCCGCTGATGTTTAATAATGCTTTTGGAACTCTTCCATTGTTCTCGGAATTCTGCTAATGTATCACAATGCTTTGGAACTCATCCATTGTTCCCGGAATTCTGTTTATGTTTAATAATACTTTTCGAACTCTTCCATTGTGCTCGGAATTCTGCTGAAGTTTAACAATGCTTTGGAACTCTTCCATTGTTCTCGGAATTCCGCTGTAGTTTAAAAATGCTTTAGAACTCTTTCATTGTTCTTGGAATTCCGCTGAAGTTTAGCCATGCTTTGGAACTCTTCCATTGTTCTCGGAATTCTGCTGAGGTTTAAAAATGCTTTGGAACTCTTCCATTGTTCTGGGAATTTGGCTGAAGTTTAAAAATGCTTTGTAACTCTTCCTATGTTCTGGGAGTTCTGCTGAAGTTTAAAAATGCTTTGGAACTCTTCCATTGTTCTCGGAATTCTGCTGATGTTTAACAATGCTTTGGAGCTCTTCCATTGTTCTGGGAATTCGGCTGAAGTTTAAAAATGCTTTGGAGATCTTCCTATGTTCTGGGAGTTCTGCTGAAGTTTAAAAATGCTTTAGAACTCTTCCATTGTTCTCGGAATTCCGCTGATGTCTAACAATGCTTTGGAACTCTTCCATTGTTCTCGGAATTTCGCTGTAGTTTAAAAATGCATTGGAACTTTTCCATTCTTCTCGGAATTCCGCTGAAGTTTTACAATGCTTTGGAACTCTTCCATTTTTCTCTGAAGTCTGCTGAAGTTTAAAAATGCTTTGGAACTCTTCCATTGTTCTCGGAATTCCGCTGATGTTTAACAATGCTTTGGAACACTTCCATTGTTCTCAGAATTCCGCTGAAGTTTTACAATGCTTTGGAACTCATCCATTGTTCTCGTAACACTGTTGATGTTTAATAATGCTTTTGGAACTCTTCCATTGTGCTCGGAGTTCTGCTGAAGTTTAAAAATGCTTTTGAACGCTTCCATTGTTCTGGGAATTCGGATGAAGTTTAAAAATGCTTTGGAACTCTTCCTATGTTCTGGGAGTTCTGCTGAAGTTTAAAAATCCTTTGGAACTCTTCCATTGTTCTCGGAATTCCGCTGATGTTTAACAATGCTTAAGAACTCTTCCATTGTTCTCGGAATTCTGATGATGTTTAACAATGCATTGGAACTCTTCCATTGTTCTCGGAATTCCGCTGTAGTTTAAAAATGCATTGGAACTCTTCCATTGTTCTCGGAATTCCAATGATGTTTAACAAAGCTTTGGAACTCTTTCATTGTTCTCGGAATTCCGCTGTAGTTTAAAAATGCATTGGAACTCTTCCATTGTTCTCAGAATTCCGCTGAAGTTTTAGAATGCTTTGGAACTCTTCCATTGTTCTCGGAATTCCGCTAATGTTTAACAATGCTTTGGAACTCTTCCATTGTTCTCGGAATTCCGCTGTAGTTTAAAAATGCTTTGGAACTCTTTCATTGTTCTCGGAATTCTGTTGAAGTTTAAAAATGCTTTGGAACTCTTCCATTGTTCTCGGAATTCCGCTGAAGTTTTAAAATGCTTTGGAACTCTTCCATTGTTCTCGGAATTCTGCTGAAGTTTAAAAAAGATTTGGAACTATTCCATTGTTCTCAGAATTCCGCTAATATTTAACAATGCTTTGGAACTCTTCCATTGTTCTCGGAATTCTGCTAATGTATAACAATGCTTTGGAACTCATCCATTGTTCCCGGAATTCTGTTCATGTTTAATAATACTTTTCGAACTCTTCCATTGTGCTCGGAATTCTGCTGAAGTTTAAAAATGCTTTGGATCTCTTCCATTGTTCTCGGAATTCCGATAATATTTAACAATGCTTTGGAACTCTTCCATGTTTCTCGGAATTCCGCTGTAGTTTAAAAATGCATTGGAACTCTTCCATTGTTCTCGGAATTCTGCTGAATTTTTAGAATGCTTTTTAACACTTCCATTTTTCTCGGAATTCTGCTGAAGTTTAAAATCGCTTTGGAACTCTTCCATTGTTCTCGGAATTCCGATAATATTTAACAATGCTTTGGAACTCTTCCATGTTTCTCGGAATTCCGCTGTAGTTTAAAAATGCATTGGAACTCTTCCATTGTTCTCGGAATTCTGCTGAATTTTTAGAATGCTTTTTAACACTTCCATTTTTCTCGGATTTCTGCTGAAGTTTAAAATCGCTTTGGAACTCTTCCATTGTTCTCGGAATTCCGCTAATGTTTAACAATGCTTTGGAACTCTTTCATTGTTCTCGGAATTCCACTGAAGTTTAGCCATGCTTTGGAACTCTTCCATTGTTCTCGGAATTCCGCTGAAGTTTAAAAATGCTTTGGAACTCTTCCATTGTTCTCGGAATTCTGCTGAAGTTTAAAAATGCTTTGGAACTCTTCCATTGTTCTGGGAATTCGGCTGAAGATTAAAAATGCTTTGGAACTCTTCCTATGTTCTGGGAGTTCTGCTAAAGTTTAAAAATGCTTTGGAACTCTTCCATTGTTCTCGGAATTCCGCTGATGTTTAACAATGCTTTAGAACTCTTCCATTGTTCTCGGAATTCCGCTGATGTTTAACAATGCTTTGGAGCTCTTCCATTGTTCTGGGAATTCGGCTGAAGTTTAAAAATGCTTTGGAGCTCTTCCTATGTTCTGGGAGTTCTGCTGAAGTTTAAAAATGCTTTGGAACTCTTCCATTGTTCTCGGAATTCCGCTGATGTTTAACAATGCTTTGGAACTCTTCCATTGTTCTCGGAATTACGCTGTAGTTTAAAAATGCTTTGGAACTCTTTCATTGTTCTCGGAATTCCGCTGAAGTTTAGCCATGCTTTGGAACTCTTCCATTGTTCTTGGAATTCCGCTGTAGTTTAAAAATGCTTTGGAACTCCTCCATTGTTCTCGCAATTCTGCTGAAGTTTAAAAATGCTTTGGAACTCTTCCATTGTTCTGGGAATTCGGCTGAAGTTTAAAAATGCTTTGGAACTCTTCCTATGTTCTGGGAGTTCTGCTGAATTTTAAAAATGCTTTGGAACTCTTCCATTGTTCTCGGAATTCTGCTGATGTTTAACAATGCTTTAGAACTCTTCCATTGTTTTCGGAATTCCGATGATGTTTAAAAATGCTTTGGAACTCTTCCATTGTTCTCGGAATTCTGCTGAAGTTTAAAAATGCTTTGGAACTCTTCCATTGTTCTGGGAATTCGGCTGAAGTTTAAAAATGCTTTGGAACTCTTCCTAAGTTCTGGGAGTTCTGCTGAAGTTTAAAAATGCATTGGAACTCTTAATTTGTTCTCGGAATTCCGCTGATGTTTAACAATGCTTTAGAACTCTTCCATTGTTCTCGGAATTCCGATGATGTTTAACAATGATTTGGAATTCTTTCATTGTTCTCGGAATTCCGCTGTAGTTTAAAAATGCATTGGAACTCTTCCATTGTTCTCGGAATTCTGCTGAAGTTTAAAAAAGATTTGGAACTATTCCATTGTTCTCAGAATTCCGCTAATATTTATCAATGCTTTGGAACTCTTCCATTGTTCTCGGAATTCCGCTGATGTTTAATAATGCTTTTGGAACTCTTCCATTGTTCTCGGAATTCTGCTAATGTTTAACAATGCTTTGGAACTCATCCATTGTTCTCGGAATTCTGTTCATGTTTAATAATGCTTTTGGAACTCTTCCATTGTGCTCGGAATTCTGCTGAAGTTTAAAAATGCTTTGGAACTCTTCCATTGTTCTCGGAATTCCGATAATGTTTATCAAACCTATGGAACTCTTTCATTGTTCTCGGAATTCCGCTGTAGTTTAAAAATGCTTTGGAACTCTTCCATTGTTCTCGGAATTCCGCTAATGTTTTTCAAACCTATGGAACTCTTCCATTGTTCTCGGAATTCCGATAATATTTAACAATGCTTTGGAACTCTTCCATGGTTCTCGGAATTCCGCTGTAGTTTAAAAATGCATTGGAACTCTTCCATTGTTCTCGGAATTCTGCTAATGTTTAACAATGCTTTGGAACTCTTTCATTGTTCTCGGAATTCCACTGAAGTTTAGCCATGCTTTGGAACTCTTCCATTGTTCTCGGAATTCCGCTCTCGTTTAAAAATGCTTTGGAACTCTTCCATTGTTCTCGGAATTCCGCTAATGTTTATCATACCTATGGAAGTCTTTCATTGTTCTCGGAATTCCGCTGTAGTTTAAAAATGCTTTGGAACTCTTCCATTGTTCTCGGAATTCCGATAATATTTAACAATGCTTTGGAACTCTTCCATGGTTCTCGGAATTCCGCTGTAGTTTAAAAATGCATTGGAACTCTTCCATTGTTCTCGGAATTCCGCTGAAGTTTTAGAATGCTTTTTAACACTTCCATTTTTCTCGGAATTCTGCTGAAGTTTAAAATTGCTTTGGAACTCTTCCATTGTTCTTGGAATTCCGCTAATGTTTATCATACCTATGGAACTCTTTCATTGTTCTCGGAATTCCGCTGTAGTTTAAAAATGCTTTGGAACTCTTCCATTATTCTCGGAATTCCGCTAATGTTTAATAATGCTTTTGAAACTCATCCATTGTTCTCGGAATTCTATTGATGTTTTATAATGCTTTTGGAACTCTTCCATTGTTCTCAGAATTCTGCTGAAGTTTCAAAACGCTTTAGAAATCTTCCCTTGTTCTCGGAATTCTGCTGAAGTTTAACAATGCTTTGGAACTCTTCCATTATTCTCAGAATTCTGCTGAAGATTAAAAATGCTTTGGTACTCTTCCATTGTTCTCAGAATACCAATGAAGCTTAAAGATGCTTTGAAACTCTTCAATTTTTCTCAGAATTACGCTAAAGTTTAAAAATGCTTTGGAACTCTTCCATTGTTCTGGGAATTCGGCTGAAGTTTAAAAATGCTTTGGAGCTCTTCCTATGTTCTGGGAGTTCTGCTGAAGTTTAAAAATGCTTTGGAACTCTTCCATTGTTCTCGGAATTCCGCTGATGTTTAACAATGCTTTAGAACTCTTCCATTGTTCTCAGAATTCCGCTGATGTTTAACAATGCTTTGGAACTATTCCATTGTTCTCGGAATTCCGCTGTAGTTTAAAAATGCACTGGAACTCTTCCATTGTTCTCAGAATTCCGCTGAAGTTTTACAATGCTTTGGAACTCATGCATTGTTCTCGTAACACTGTTGATGTTTAATAATGCTTTTGGAACTCTTCCATTGTGCTAGGAGTTCTGCTGAAGTTTAAAAATGCTTTCGAACGCTTCCATTGTTCTGGGAATTCGGATGAAGTTTAAAAATGCTTTGGAACTCTTCCTATGTTCTGGGAGTTCTGCTGAAGTTTAAAAATGCTTTGGAACTCTTCCTTTGTTCTCGGAATTCCGCTGATGTTTAACAATGCTTAAGAACTCTTCCATTGTTCTCGGAATTCCGATAATGTTTAACAATGCATTGGAACTCTTCCATTGTTCTCGGAATTCCGCTGTAGTTTAAAAATGCATTGGAACTCTTCCATTGTTCTCGGAATTCCGATGATGATTAACAATGCTTTGGAACTCTTTCATTGTTCTCGGAATTCCGCTGTAGTTTAAAAATGCATTGGAACTCTTCCATTGTTCTCGGAATTCCGCTAATGTTTAACAATGCTTTGGAACTCTTCCATTGTTCTCGGAATTCCGCTGTAGTTTAAAAATGCTTTGGAACTCTTTCATTGTTCTCGGAATTCTGCTGAAGTTTTAAAATGCTTTGGAACTCTTCCATTGTTCTCGTAATTCTGCTGAAGTTTAAAAAAGATTTGGAACTATTCCATTGTTCTCAGAGTTCCGCTAATATTTAACAATGCTTTGGAACTCTTCCATTGTTCCCGGAATTCTGTTCATGTTTAATAATACTTTTCGAACTCTTCCATTGTGCTCGGAATTCTGCTGAAGTTTAAAAATGCTTTGGATCTCTTCCATTGTTCTCGGAATTCCGATAATATTTAACAATGCTTTGGAACTCTTCCATGTTTCTCGGAATTCCGCTGTAGTTTAAAAATGCATTGGAACTCTTCCATTGTTCTCGGAATTCTGCTGAATTTTTAGAATGCTTTTTAACACTTCCATTTTTCTCGGAATTCTGCTGAAGTTTAAAATCGCTTTGGAACTCTTCCATTGTTCTCGGAATTCCGATAATATTTAACAATGCTTTGGAACTCTTCCATGTTTCTCGGAATTCCGCTGTAGTTTAAAAATGCATTGGAACTCTTCCATTGTTCTCGGAATTCTGCTGAATTTTTAGAATGCTTTTTAACACTTCCATTTTTCTCGGAATTCTGCTGAAGTTTAAAATCGCTTTGGAACTCTTCCATTGTTCTCGGAATTCCGCTAATGTTTAACAATGCTTTGGAACTCTTTCATTGTTCTCGGAATTCCACTGAAGTTTAGCCATGCTTTGGAACTCTTCCATTGTTCTCGGAATTCCGCTGAAGTTTAAAAATGCTTTGGAACTCTTCCATTGTGCTCGGAATTCTGCTGAAGTTTAAAAATGCTTTGGAACTCTTCCATTGTTCTCGGAATTCCGATAATGTTTATCAAACCTATGGAACTCTTTCATTGTTCTCGGAATTCCGCTGTAGTTTAAAAATGCTTTGGAACTCTTCCATTGTTCTCGGAATTCCGCTAATGTTTTTCAAACCTATGGAACTCTTCCATTGTTCTCGGAATTCCGATAATATTTAACAATGCTTTGGAACTCTTCCATGGTTCTCGGAATTCCGCTGTAGTTTAAAAATGCATTGGAACTCTTCCATTGTTCTCGGAATTCCGCTAATGTTTAACAATGCTTTGGAACTCTTTCATTGTTCTCGGAATTCCACTGAAGTTTAGCCATGCTTTGGAACTCTTCCATTGTTCTCGGAATTCCGCTCTAGTTTAAAAATGCTTTGGAACTCTTTCATTGTTCTCGGAATTCTGCTGAAGTTTTAAAATGCTTTGGAACTCTTCCATTGTTCTCGTAATTCTGCTGAAGTTTAAAAAAGATTTGGAACTATTCCATTGTTCTCAGAGTTCCGCTAATATTTAACAATGCTTTGGAACTCTTCCATTGTTCTCGGAATTCTGCTAATGAATAACAATGCTTTGGAACTCATCCATTGTTCCCGGAATTCTGTTCATGTTTAATAATACTTTTCGAACTCTTCCATTGTGCTCGGAATTCTGCTGAAGTTTAAAAATGCTTTGGATCTCTTCCATTGTTCTCGGAATTCCGATAATATTTAACAATGCTTTGGAACTCTTCCATGTTTCTCGGAATTCCGCTGTAGTTTAAAAATGCATTGGATCTCTTCCATTGTTCTCGGAATTCTGCTGAATTTTTAGAATGCTTTTTAACACTTCCATTTTTCTCGGAATTCTGCTGAAGTTTAAAATCGCTTTGGAACTCTTCCATTGTTCTCGGAATTCCGATAATATTTAACAATGCTTTGGAACTCTTCCATGTTTCTCGGAATTCCGCTGTAGTTTAAAAATGCATTGGAACTCTTCCATTGTTCTCGGAATTCTGCTGAATTTTTAGAATGCTTTTTAACACTTCCATTTTTCTCGGAATTCTGCTGAAGTTTAAAATCGCTTTGGAACTCTTCCATTGTTCTCGGAATTCCGCTAATGTTTAACAATGCTTTGGAACTCTTTCATTGTTCTCGGAATTCCACTGTAGTTTAGCCATGCTTTGGAACTCTTCCATTGTTCTCGGAATTCCGCTGAAGTTTAAAAATGCTTTGGAACTCTTCCATTGTGCTCGGAATTCTGCTGAAGTTTAAAAATGCTTTGGAACTCTTCCATTGTTCTCGGAATTCCGATAATGTTTATCAAACCTATGGAACTCTTTCATTGTTCTCGGAATTCCGCTGTAGTTTAAAAATGCTTTGGAACTCTTCCATTGTTCTCGGAATTCCGCTAATGTTTTTCAAACCTATGGAACTCTTCCATTGTTCTCGGAATTCCGATAATATTTAACAATGCTTTGGAACTCTTCCATGGTTCTCGGAATTCCGCTGTAGTTTAAAAATGCATTGGAACTCTTCCATTGTTCTCGGAATTCCGCTAATGTTTAACAATGCTTTGGAACTCTTTCATTGTTCTCGGAATTCCACTGAAGTTTAGCCATGCTTTGGAACTCTTCCATTGTTCTCGGAATTCCGCTCTAGTTTAAAAATGCTTTGGAACTCTTCCATTGTTCTCGGAATTCCGCTAATGTTTATCATACCTATGGAAGTCTTTCATTGTTCTCGGAATTCCGCTGTAGTTTAAAAATGCTTTGGAACTCTTCCATTGTTCTCGGAATTCCGCTGAAGTTTTAGAATGCTTTTTAACACTTCCATTTTTCTCGGAATTCTGCTGAAGTTTAAAATTGCTTTGGAACTCTTCCATTGTTCTTGGAATTCCGCTAATGTTTATCATACCTATGGAACTCTTTCATTGTTCTCGGAATTCCGCTGTAGTTTAAAAATGCTTTGGAACTCTTCCATTATTCTCGGAATTCCGCTAATGTTTAATAATGCTTTTGGAACTCATCCATTGTTCTCGGAATTCTATTGATGTTTTATAATGCTTTTGGAACTCTTCCATTGTTCTCAGAATTCTGCTGAAGTTTCAAAACGCTTTAGAAATCTTCCCTTGTTCTCGGAATTCTGCTGAAGTTTAACAATGCTTTGGAACTCTTCCATTATTCTCAGAATTCTGCTGAAGATTAAAAATGCTTTGGTACTCTTCCATTGTTCTCAGAATACCAATGAAGCTTAAAGATGCTTTGAAACTCTTCAATTTTTCTCAGAATTACGCTAAAGTTTAAAAATGCTTTGGAACTCTTCCATTGTTCTGGGAATTCGGCTGAAGTTTAAAAATGCTTTGGAGCTCTTCCTATGTTCTGGGAGTTCTGCTGAAGTTTAAAAATGCTTTGGAACTCTTCCATTGTTCTCGGAATTCCGCTGATGTTTAACAATGCTTTAGAACTCTTCCATTGTTCTCAGAATTCCGCTGATGTTTAACAATGCTTTGGAACTATTCCATTGTTCTCGGAATTCCGCTGTAGTTTAAAAATGCACTGGAACTCTTCCATTGTTCTCAGAATTCCGCTGAAGTTTTACAATGCTTTGGAACTCATGCATTGTTCTCGTAACACTGTTGATGTTTAATAATGCTTTTGGAACTCTTCCATTGTGCTCGGAGTTCTGCTGAAGTTTAAAAATGCTTTCGAACGCTTCCATTGTTCTGGGAATTCGGATGAAGTTTAAAAATGCTTTGGAACTCTTCCTATGTTCTGGGAGTTCTGCTGAAGTTTAAAAATGCTTTGGAACTCTTCCTTTGTTCTCGGAATTCCGCTGATGTTTAACAATGCTTAAGAACTGTTCCATTGTTCTCGGAATTCCGATAATGTTTAACAATGCATTGGAACTCTTCCATTGTTCTCGGAATTCCGCTGTAGTTTAAAAATGCATTGGAACTCTTCCATTGTTCTCGGAATTCCGATGATGATTAACAATGCTTTGGAACTCTTTCATTGTTCTCGGAATTCCGCTGTAGTTTAAAAATGCATTGGAACTCTTCCATTGTTCTCGGAATTCCGCTAATGTTTAACAATGCTTTGGAACTCTTCCATTGTTCTCGGAATTCCGCTGTAGTTTAAAAATGCTTTGGAACTCTTTCATTGTTCTCGGAATTCTGCTGAAGTTTTAAAATGCTTTGGAACTCTTCCATTGTTCTCGTAATTCTGCTGAAGTTTAAAAAAGATTTGGAACTATTCCATTGTTCTCAGAGTTCCGCTAATATTTAACAATGCTTTGGAACTCTTCCATTGTTCTCGGAATTCTGCTAATGTATAACAATGCTTTGGAACTCATCCACTGTTCCCGGAATTCTGTTCATGTTTAATAATACTTTTCGAACTCTTCCATTGTGCTCGGAATTCTGCTGAAGTTTAAAAATGCTTTGGATCTCTTCCATTGTTCTCGGAATTCCGATAATATTTAACAATGCTTTGGAACTCTTCCATGTTTCTCGGAATTCCGCTGTAGTTTAAAAATGCATTGGAACTCTTCCATTGTTCTCGGAATTCTGCTGAATTTTTAGAATGCTTTTTAACACTTCCATTTTTCTCGGAATTCTGCTGAAGTTTAAAATCGCTTTGGAACTCTTCCATTGTTCTCGGAATTCCGATAATATTTAACAATGCTTTGGAACTCTTCCATGTTTCTCGGAATTCCGCTGTAGTTTAAAAATGCATTGGAACTCTTCCATTGTTCTCGGAATTCTGCTGAATTTTTAGAATGCTTTTTAACACTTCCATTTTTCTCGGAATTCTGCTGAAGTTTAAAATCGCTTTGGAACTCTTCCATTGTTCTCGGAATTCCGCTAATGTTTAACAATGCTTTGGAACTCTTTCATTGTTCTCGGAATTCCACTGAAGTTTAGCCATGCTTTGGAACTCTTCCATTGTTCTCGGAATTCCGCTGAAGTTTAAAAATGCTTTGGAACTCTTCCATTGTTCTCGGAATTCTGCTGAAGTTTAAAAATGCTTTGGAACTCTTCCATTGTTCTGGGAATTCGGCTGAAGATTAAAAATGCTTTGGAACTCTTCCTATGTTCTGGGAGTTCTGCTAAAGTTTAAAAATGCTTTGGAACTCTTTCATTGTTCTCGGAATTCCGCTGATATTTAACAATGCTTTAGAACTCTTCCATTGTTCTCGGAATTCCGCTGATGTTTAACAATGCTTTGGAGCTCTTCCATTGTTCTGGGAATTCGGCTGAAGTTTAAAAATGCTTTGGAGCTCTTCCTATGTTCTGGGAGTTCTGCTGAAGTTTAAAAATGCTTTAGAACTCTTCCATTGTTCTCAGAATTCCGCTGATGTCTAACAATGCTTTGGAACTCTTCCATTGTTCTCGGAATTCCGCTGTAGTTTAAAAATGCTTTTGAACTTTTCCATTGTTCTCGGAATTCCGCTGAAGTTTTACAATGCTTTGGAACTCTTCCATTTTTCTCTGAAGTCTGCTGAAGTTTAAAAATGCTTTGGAACTCTTCCATTGTTCTCGGAATTCCGCTGATGTTTAACAATGCTTTGGAACTCTTCCATTGTTCTCGGAATTCCGCTGTAGTTTAAAAATGCTGTGGAACTCTTTCATTGTTCTCGGAATTCCGCTGAAGTTTAGCCATGCTTTGGAACTCTTCCATTGTTCTCGCAATTCTGCTGAAGTTTAAAAATGCTTTGGAACTCTTCCATTGTTCTGGGAATTCGGCTGAAGTTTAAAAATGCTTTGGAACTCTTCCTATGTTCTGGGAGTTCTGCTGAATTTTAAAAATGCTTTGGAACTCTTCCATTGTTCTCGGAATTCTGCTGATGTTTAACAATGCTTTAGAACTCTTCCATTGTTTTCGGAATTCCGATGATGTTTAAAAATGCTTTGGAACTCTTCCATTGTTCTCGGAATTCTGCTGAAGTTTAAAAATGCTTTGGAACTCTTCCATTGTTCTGGGAATTCGGTTGAAGTTTAAAAATGCTTTGGAACTCTTCCTAAGTTCTGGGAGTTCTGCTGAAGTTTAAAAATGCATTGGAACTCTTACTTTGTTCTCGGAATTCCGCTGATGTTTAACAATGCTTTAGAACTCTTCCATTGTTCTCGGAATTCCGATGATGTTTAACAATGATTTGGAATTCTTTCATTGTTCTCGGAATTCCGCTGTAGTTTAAAAATGCATTGGAACTCTTCCATTGTTCTCGGAATTCTGCTGAAGTTTAAAAAAGATTTGGAACTATTCCATTGTTCTCAGAATTCCGCTAATATTTATCAATGCTTTGGAACTCTTCCATTGTTCTCGGAATTCCGCTGATGTTTAATAATGCTTTTGGAACTCTTCCATTGTTCTCGGAATTCTGCTAATGTTTAACAATGCTTTGGAACTCATCCATTGTTCTCGGAATTCTGTTCATGTTTAATAATGCTTTTGGAACTCTTCCATTGTGCTCGGAATTCTGCTGAAGTTTAAAAATGCTTTGGAACTCTTCCATTGTTCTCTGAATTCCGATAATGTTTATCAAACCTATGGAACTCTTTCATTGTTCTCGGAATTCCGCTGTAGTTTAAAAATGCTTTGGAACTCTTCCATTGTTCACGGAATTCCGCTAATGTTTATCAAACCTATGGAACTCTTCCATTGCTCTCGGAATTCCGATAATATTTAACAATGCTTTGGAACTCTTCCATGGTTCTCGGAATTCCGCTGTAGTTTAAAAATGCATTGGAACTCTTCCATTGTTCTCGGAATTCCGCTGAAGTTTTAGAATGCTTTTTAAAACTTCCATTTTTCTCGGAATTCTGCTGAAGTTTAAAATCGCTTTGGAACTCTTCCATTGTTCTCGGAATTCCGCTAATGTTTAACAATGCTTTGGAACTCTTTCATTGTTCTCGGAATTTCACTGAAGTTTAGCCATGCTTTGGAACTCTTCCATTGTTCTCGGAATTCCGCTCTAGTTTAAAAATGCTTTGGAACTCTTCCATTGTTCTCGGAATTCCGCTAATGTTTATCATACCTATGGAACCCTTTCATTGTTCTCGGAATTCCGCTGTAGTTTAAAAATGCTTTGGAACTCTTCCATTGTTCTCGGAATTCTGCTGTAGTTTAAAAATGCTTTGGAACTCTTTCATTGTTCTTGGAATTCAGCTGAAGTTTAGCCATGCTTTGGAACTCTTCCATTGTTCTCGGAATTCCGCTGAAGTTTAAAAATGCTTTGGAACTCCTCCATTGTTCTCCGAATTCTGCTGAAGTTTAAAAATGCTTTGGAACTCTTCCATTGTTCTGGGAATTTGGCTGAAGTTTAAAAATGCTTTGTAACTCTTCCTATGTTCTGGGAGTTCTGCTGAAGTTTAAAAATGCTTTGGAACTCTTCCATTGTTCTCGGAATTCCGCTGATGTTTAACAATGCTTTGGAGCTCTTCCATTGTTCTGGGAATTCGGCTGAAGTTTAAAAATGCTTTGGAGATCTTCCTATGTTCTGGGAGTTCTGCTGAAGTTTAAAAATGCTTTAGAACTCTTCCATTGTTCTCGGAATTCCGCTGATGTCTAACAATGCTTTGGAACTCTTCCAGTGTTCTCGGAATTCCGCTGTAGTTTAAAAATGCATTGGAACTTTTCCATTGTTCTCGGAATTCCGCTGAAGTTTTACAATGCTTTGGAACTCTTCCATTGATCTCGGAATTCCGCTAATGTTTAACAATGCTTTGGAACTCTTCCATTTTTCTCGGAATTCCGCTGTAGTTTAAAAATGCTTTGGAACTCTTTCATTGTTCTCGGAATTCCGCTGAAGTTTAGCCATGCTTTGGAACTCTTCCATTTTTCTCGGAATTCCGCTGAAGTTTAAAAATGCTTTGGAACTCTTCCATTGTTCTCGGAATTCTGCTGAAGTTTAAAAAAGCTTTGGAACTATTCCATTGTTCTCAGAATTCTGCTAATATTTAACAATGCTTTGGAACTCTTCCATTGTTCTCGGAATTCCGCTGATGTTTAATAATGCTTTTGGAACTCTTCCATTGTTCTCGGAATTCTGCTAATGTATCACAATGCTTTGGAACTCATCCATTGTTCCCGGAATTCTGTTTATGTTTAATAATACTTTTCGAACTCTTCCATTGTGCTCGGAATTCTGCTGAAGTTTAACAATGCTTTGGAACTCTTCCATTGTTCTCGGAATTCCGCTGTAGTTTAAAAATGCTTTAGAACTCTTTCATTGTTCTTGGAATTCCGCTGAAGTTTAGCCATGCTTTGGAACTCTTCCATTGTTCTCGGAATTCTGCTGAGGTTTAAAAATGCTTTGGAACTCTTCCATTGTTCTGGGAATTTGGCTGAAGTTTAAAAATGCTTTGTAACTCTTCCTATGTTCTGGGAGTTCTGCTGAAGTTTAAAAATGCTTTGGAACTCTTCCATTGTTCTCGGAATTCTGCTGATGTTTAACAATGCTTTGGAGCTCTTCCATTGTTCTGGGAATTCGGCTGAAGTTTAAAAATGCTTTGGAGATCTTCCTATGTTCTGGGAGTTCTGCTGAAGTTTAAAAATGCTTTAGAACTCTTCCATTGTTCTCGGAATTCCGCTGATGTCTAACAATGCTTTGGAACTCTTCCATTGTTCTCGGAATTCCGCTGTAGTTTAAAAATGCATTGGAACTTTTCCATTCTTCTCGGAATTCCGCTGAAGTTTTACAATGCTTTGGAACTCTTCCATTTTTCTCTGAAGTCTGCTGAAGTTTAAAAATGCTTTGGAACTCTTCCATTGTTCTCGGAATTCCGCTGATGTTTAACAATGCTTTGGAACTCTTCCATTGTTCTCAGAATTCCGCTGAAGTTTTACAATGCTTTGGAACTCATCCATTGTTCTCGTAACACTGTTGATGTTTAATAATGCTTTTGGAACTCTTCCATTGTGCTCGGAGTTCTGCTGAAGTTTAAAAATGCTTTCGAACGCTTCCATTGTTCTGGGAATTCGGATGAAGTTTAAAAATGCTTTGGAACTCTTCCTATGTTCTGGGAGTTCTGCTGAAGTTTAAAAATCCTTTGGAACTCTTCCATTGTTCTCGGAATTCCGCTGATGTTTAACAATGCTTAAGAACTCTTCCATTGTTCTCGGAATTCTGATGATGTTTAACAATGCATTGGAACTCTTCCATTGTTCTCGGAATTCCGCTGTAGTTTAAAAATGCATTGGAACTCTTCCATTGTTCTCGGAATTCCAATGATGTTTAACAAAGCTTTGGAACTCTTTCATTGTTCTCGGAATTCCGCTGTAGTTTAAAAATGCATTGGAACTCTTCCATTGTTCTCAGAATTCCGCTGAAGTTTTAGAATGCTTTGGAACTCTTCCATTGTTCTCGGAATTCCGCTAATGTTTAACAATGCTTTGGAACTCTTCCATTGTTCTCGGAATTCCGCTGTAGTTTAAAAATGCTTTGGAACTCTTTCATTGTTCTCGGAATTCTGTTGAAGTTTAAAAATGCTTTGGAACTCTTCCATTGTTCTCGGAATTCCGCTGAAGTTTTAAAATGCTTTGGAACTCTTCCATTGTTCTCGGAATTCTGCTGAAGTTTAAAAAAGATTTGGAACTATTCCATTGTTCTCAGAATTCCGCTAATATTTAACAATGCTTTGGAACTCTTCCATTGTTCTCGGAATTCTGCTAATGTATAACAATGCTTTGGAACTCATCCATTGTTCCCGGAATTCTGTTCATGTTTAATAATACTTTTCGAACTCTTCCATTGTGCTCGGAATTCTGCTGAAGTTTAAAAATGCTTTGGATCTCTTCCATTGTTCTCGGAATTCCGATAATATTTAACAATGCTTTGGAACTCTTCCATGTTTCTCGGAATTCCGCTGTAGTTTAAAAATGCATTGGAACTCTTCCATTGTTCTCGGAATTCTGCTGAATTTTTAGAATGCTTTTTAACACTTCCATTTTTCTCGGAATTCTGCTGAAGTTTAAAATCGCTTTGGAACTCTTCCATTGTTCTCGGAATTCCGATAATATTTAACAATGCTTTGGAACTCTTCCATGTTTCTCGGAATTCCGCTGTAGTTTAAAAATGCATTGGAACTCTTCCATTGTTCTCGGAATTCTGCTGAATTTTTAGAATGCTTTTTAACACTTCCATTTTTCTCGGATTTCTGCTGAAGTTTAAAATCGCTTTGGAACTCTTCCATTGTTCTCGGAATTCCGCTAATGTTTAACAATGCTTTGGAACTCTTTCATTGTTCTCGGAATTCCACTGAAGTTTAGCCATGCTTTGGAACTCTTCCATTGTTCTCGGAATTCCGCTGAAGTTTAAAAATGCTTTGGAACTCTTCCATTGTTCTTGGAATTCTGCTGAAGTTTAAAAATGCTTTGGAACTCTTCCATTGTTCTGGGAATTCGGCTGAAGATTAAAAATGCTTTGGAACTCTTCCTATGTTCTGGGAGTTCTGCTAAAGTTTAAAAATGCTTTGGAACTCTTCCATTGTTCTCGGAATTCCGCTGATGTTTAACAATGCTTTAGAACTCTTTCATTGTTCTCGGAATTCCGCTGATATTTAACAATGCTTTAGAACTCTTCCATTGTTCTCGGAATTCCGCTGATGTTTAACAATGCTTTGGAGCTCTTCCATTGTTCTGGGAATTCGGCTGAAGTTTAAAAATGCTTTGGAGCTCTTCCTATGTTCTGGGAGTTCTGCTGAAGTTTAAAAATGCTTTAGAACTCTTCCATTGTTCTCAGAATTCCGCTGATGTCTAACAATGCTTTGGAACTCTTCCATTGTTCTCGGAATTCCGCTGTAGTTTAAAAATGCTTTTGAACTTTTCCATTGTTCTCGGAATTCCGCTGAAGTTTTACAATGCTTTGGAACTCTTCCATTTTTCTCTGAAGTCTGCTGAAGTTTAAAAATGCTTTGGAACTCTTCCATTGTTCTCGGAATTCCGCTGATGTTTAACAATGCTTTGGAACTCTTCCATTGTTCTCGGAATTACGCTGTAGTTTAAAAATGCTTTGGAACTCTTTCATTGTTCTCGGAATTCCGCTGAAGTTTAGCCATGCTTTGGAACTCTTCCATTGTTCTTGGAATTCCGCTGTAGTTTAAAAATGCTTTGGAACTCCTCCATTGTTCTCGCAATTCTGCTGAAGTTTAAAAATGCTTTGGAACTCTTCCATTGTTCTGGGAATTCGGCTGAAGTTTAAAAATGCTTTGGAACTCTTCCTATGTTCTGGGAGTTCTGCTGAATTTTAAAAATGCTTTGGAACTCTTCCATTGTTCTCGGAATTCTGCTGATGTTTAACAATGCTTTAGAACTCTTCCATTGTTTTCGGAATTCCGATGATGTTTAAAAATGCTTTGGAACTCTTCCATTGTTCTCGGAATTCTGCTGAAGTTTAAAAATGCTTTGGAACTCTTCCATTGTTCTGGGAATTCGGCTGAAGTTTAAAAATGCTTTGGAACTCTTCCTAAGTTCTGGGAGTTCTGCTGAAGTTTAAAAATGCATTGGAACTCTTAATTTGTTCTCGGAATTCCGCTGATGTTTAACAATGCTTTAGAACTCTTCCATTGTTCTCGGAATTCCGATGATGTTTAACAATGATTTGGAATTCTTTCATTGTTCTCGGAATTCCGCTGTAGTTTAAAAATGCATTGGAACTCTTCCATTGTTCTCGGAATTCTGCTGAAGTTTAAAAAAGATTTGGAACTATTCCATTGTTCTCAGAATTCCGCTAATATTTATCAATGCTTTGGAACTCTTCCATTGTTCTCGGAATTCCGCTGATGTTTAATAATGCTTTTGGAACTCTTCCATTGTTCTCGGAATTCTGCTAATGTTTAACAATGCTTTGGAACTCATCCATTGTTCTCGGAATTCTGTTCATGTTTAATAATGCTTTTGGAACTCTTCCATTGTGCTCGGAATTCTGCTGAAGTTTAAAAATGCTTTGGAACTCTTCCATTGTTCTCGGAATTCCGATAATGTTTATCAAACCTATGGAACTCTTTCATTGTTCTCGGAATTCCGCTGTAGTTTAAAAATGCTTTGGAACTCTTCCATTGTTCTCGGAATTCCGCTAATGTTTTTCAAACCTATGGAACTCTTCCATTGTTCTCGGAATTCCGATAATATTTAACAATGCTTTGGAACTCTTCCATGGTTCTCGGAATTCCGCTGTAGTTTAAAAATGCATTGGAACTCTTCCATTGTTCTCGGAATTCCGCTAATGTTTAACAATGCTTTGGAACTCTTTCATTGTTCTCGGAATTCCACTGAAGTTTAGCCATGCTTTGGAACTCTTCCATTGTTCTCGGAATTCCGCTCTAGTTTAAAAATGCTTTGGAACTCTTCCATTGTTCTCGGAATTCCGCTAATGTTTATCATACCTATGGAAGTCTTTCATTGTTCTCGGAATTCCGCTGTAGTTTAAAAATGCTTTGGAACTCTTCCATTGTTCTCGGAATTCCGATAATATTTAACAATGCTTTGGAACTCTTCCATGGTTCTCGGAATTCCGCTGTAGTTTAAAAATGCATTGGAACTCTTCCATTGTTCTCGGAATTCCGCTGAAGTTTTAGAATGCTTTTTAACACTTCCATTTTTCTCGGAATTCTGCTGAAGTTTAAAATTGCTTTGGAACTCTTCCATTGTTCTTGGAATTCCGCTAATGTTTATCATACCTATGGAACTCTTTCATTGTTCTCGGAATTCCGCTGTAGTTTAAAAATGCTTTGGAACTCTTCCATTATTCTCGGAATTCCGCTAATGTTTAATAATGCTTTTGGAACTCATCCATTGTTCTCGGAATTCTATTGATGTTTTATAATGCTTTTGGAACTCTTCCATTGTTCTCAGAATTCTGCTGAAGTTTCAAAACGCTTTAGAAATCTTCCCTTGTTCTCGGAATTCTGCTGAAGTTTAACAATGCTTTGGAACTCTTCCATTATTCTCAGAATTCTGCTGAAGATTAAAAATGCTTTGGTACTCTTCCATTGTTCTCAGAATACCAATGAAGCTTAAAGATGCTTTGAAACTCTTCAATTTTTCTCAGAATTACGCTAAAGTTTAAAAATGCTTTGGAACTCTTCCATTGTTCTGGGAATTCGGCTGAAGTTTAAAAATGCTTTGGAGCTCTTCCTATGTTCTGGGAGTTCTGCTGAAGTTTAAAAATGCTTTGGAACTCTTCCATTGTTCTCGGAATTCCGCTGATGTTTAACAATGCTTTAGAACTCTTCCATTGTTCTCAGAATTCCGCTGATGTTTAACAATGCTTTGGAACTATTCCATTGTTCTCGGAATTCCGCTGTAGTTTAAAAATGCACTGGAACTCTTCCATTGTTCTCAGAATTCCGCTGAAGTTTTACAATGCTTTGGAACTCATGCATTGTTCTCGTAACACTGTTGATGTTTAATAATGCTTTTGGAACTCTTCCATTGTGCTCGGAGTTCTGCTGAAGTTTAAAAATGCTTTCGAACGCTTCCATTGTTCTGGGAATTCGGATGAAGTTTAAAAATGCTTTGGAACTCTTCCTATGTTCTGGGAGTTCTGCTGAAGTTTAAAAATGCTTTGGAACTCTTCCTTTGTTCTCGGAATTCCGCTGATGTTTAACAATGCTTAAGAACTCTTCCATTGTTCTCGGAATTCCGATAATGTTTAACAATGCATTGGAACTCTTCCATTGTTCTCGGAATTCCGCTGTAGTTTAAAAATGCATTGGAACTCTTCCATTGTTCTCGGAATTCCGATGATGATTAACAATGCTTTGGAACTCTTTCATTGTTCTCGGAATTCCGCTGTAGTTTAAAAATGCATTGGAACTCTTCCATTGTTCTCGGAATTCCGCTAATGTTTAACAATGCTTTGGAACTCTTCCATTGTTCTCGGAATTCCGCTGTAGTTTAAAAATGCTTTGGAACTCTTTCATTGTTCTCGGAATTCTGCTGAAGTTTTAAAATGCTTTGGAACTCTTCCATTGTTCTCGTAATTCTGCTGAAGTTTAAAAAAGATTTGGAACTATTCCATTGTTCTCAGAGTTCCGCTAATATTTAACAATGCTTTGGAACTCTTCCATTGTTCTCGGAATTCTGCTAATGTATAACAATGCTTTGGAACTCATCCATTGTTCCCGGAATTCTGTTCATGTTTAATAATACTTTTCGAACTCTTCCATTGTGCTCGGAATTCTGCTGAAGTTTAAAAATGCTTTGGATCTCTTCCATTGTTCTCGGAATTCCGATAATATTTAACAATGCTTTGGAACTCTTCCATGTTTCTCGGAATTCCGCTGTAGTTTAAAAATGCATTGGAACTCTTCCATTGTTCTCGGAATTCTGCTGAATTTTTAGAATGCTTTTTAACACTTCCATTTTTCTCGGAATTCTGCTGAAGTTTAAAATCGCTTTGGAACTCTTCCATTGTTCTCGGAATTCCGATAATATTTAACAATGCTTTGGAACTCTTCCATGTTTCTCGGAATTCCGCTGTAGTTTAAAAATGCATTGGAACTCTTCCATTGTTCTCGGAATTCTGCTGAATTTTTAGAATGCTTTTTAACACTTCCATTTTTCTCGGAATTCTGCTGAAGTTTAAAATCGCTTTGGAACTCTTCCATTGTTCTCGGAATTCCGCTAATGTTTAACAATGCTTTGGAACTCTTTCATTGTTCTCGGAATTCCACTGAAGTTTAGCCATGCTTTGGAACTCTTCCATTGTTCTCGGAATTCCGCTGAAGTTTAAAAATGCTTTCGAACTCTTCCATTGTTCTCGGAATTCTGCTGAAGTTTAAAAATGCTTTGGAACTCTTCCATTGTTCTGGGAATTCGGCTGAAGATTAAAAATGCTTTGGAACTCTTCCTATGTTCTGGGAGTTCTGCTAAAGTTTAAAAATGCTTTGGAACTCTTTCATTGTTCTCGGAATTCCGCTGATATTTAACAATGCTTTAGAACTCTTCCATTGTTCTCGGAATTCCGCTGATGTTTAACAATGCTTTGGAGCTCTTCCATTGTTCTGGGAATTCGGCTGAAGTTTAAAAATGCTTTGGAGCTCTTCCTATGTTCTGGGAGTTCTGCTGAAGTTTAAAAATGCTTTAGAACTCTTCCATTGTTCTCAGAATTCCGCTGATGTCTAACAATGCTTTGGAACTCTTCCATTGTTCTCGGAATTCCGCTGTAGTTTAAAAATGCTTTTGAACTTTTCCATTGTTCTCGGAATTCCGCTGAAGTTTTACAATGATTTGGAACTCTTCCATTTTTCTCTGAAGTCTGCTGAAGTTTAAAAATGCTTTGGAACTCTTCCATTGTTCTCGGAATTCCGCTGATGTTTAACAATGCTTTGGAACTCTTCCATTGTTCTCGGAATTCCGCTGTAGTTTAAAAATGCTTTGGAACTCTTTCATTGTTCTCGGAATTCCGCTGAAGTTTAGCCATGCTTTGGAACTCTTCCATTGTTCTCGCAATTCTGCTGAAGTTTAAAAATGCTTTGGAACTCTTCCATTGTTCTGGGAATTCGGCTGAAGTTTAAAAATGCTTTGGAACTCTTCCTATGTTCTGGGAGTTCTGCTGAATTTTAAAAATGCTTTGGAACTCTTCCATTGTTCTCGGAATTCTGCTGATGTTTAACAATGCTTTAGAACTCTTCCATTGTTTTCGGAATTCCGATGATGTTTAAAAATGCTTTGGAACTCTTCCATTGTTCTCGGAATTCTGCTGAAGTTTAAAAATGCTTTGGAACTCTTCCATTGTTCTGGGAATTCGGCTGAAGTTTAAAAATGCTTTGGAACTCTTCCTAAGTTCTGGGAGTTCTGCTGAAGTTTAAAAATGCATTGGAACTCTTACTTTGTTCTCGGAATTCCGCTGATATTTAACAATGCTTTAGAACTCTTCCATTGTTCTCGGAATTCCGATGATGTTTAACAATGATTTGGAATTCTTTCATTGTTCTCGGAATTCCGCTGTAGTTTAAAAATGCATTGGAACTCTTCCATTGTTCTCGGAATTCTGCTGAAGTTTAAAAAAGATTTGGAACTATTCCATTGTTCTCAGAATTCCGCTAATATTTATCAATGCTTTGGAACTCTTCCATTGTTCTCGGAATTCCGCTGATGTTTAATAATGCTTTTGGAACTCTTCCATTGTTCTCGGAATTCTGCTAATGTTTAACAATGCTTTGGAACGCATCCATTGTTCTCGGAATTCTGTTCATGTTTAATAATGCTTTTGGAACTCTTCCATTGTTCTCGGATTTCCGATAATGTTTATCAAACCTATGGAACTCTTTCATTGTTCTCGGAATTCCGCTGTAGTTTAAAAATGCTTTGGAACTCTTCCATTGTTCTCGGAATTCTGCTAATGTTTATCAAACCTATGGAACTCTTCCATTGTTCTCGGAATTCCGATAATATTTAACAATGCTTTGGAACTCTTCCATGGTTCTCGGAATTCCGCTGTAGTTTAAAAATGCATTGGAACTCTTCCATTGTTCTCGGAATTCCGCTAATGTTTAACAATGCTTTGGAACTCTTTCATTGTTCTCGGAATTCCACTGAAGTTTAGCCATGCTTTGGAACTCTTCCATTGTTCTCGGAATTCCGCTGAAGTTTAAAAATGCTTTGGAACTCTTCCATTGTTCTGGGAATTCGGCTGAAGATTAAAAATGCTTTGGAACTCTTCCTATGTTCTGGGAGTTCTGCTAAAGTTTAAAAATGCTTTGGAACTCTTCCATTGTTCTCGGAATTCCGCTGATGTTTAACAATGCTTTAGAACTCTTTCATTGTTCTCGGAATTCCGCTGATATTTAACAATGCTTTAGAACTCTTCCATTGTTCTCGGAATTCCGCTGATGTTTAACAATGCTTTGGAGCTCTTCCATTGTTCTGGGAATTTGGCTGAAGTTTAAAAATGCTTTGGAGCTCTTCCTATGTTCTGGGAGTTCTGCTGAAGTTTAAAAATGCTTTAGAACTCTTCCATTGTTCTCAGAATTCCGCTGATGTCTAACAATGCTTTGGAACTCTTCCATTGTTCTCGGAATTCCGCTGTAGTTTAAAAATGCTTTTGAACTTTTCCAATGTTCTCGGAATTCCGCTGAAGTTTTACAATGCTTTGGAACTCTTCCATTTTTCTCTGAAGTCTGCTGAAGTTTAAAAATGCTTTGGAACTCTTCCATTGTTCTCGGAATTCCGCTGATGTTTAACAATGCTTTGGAACTCTTCCATTGTTCTCGGAATTCCGCTGTAGTTTAAAAATGCTTTGGAACTCTTTCATTGTTCTCGGAATTCCGCTGAAGTTTAGCCATGCTTTGGAACTCTTCCATTGTTCTCGGAATTCCGCTGTAGTTTAAAAATGCTTTGGAACTCCTCCATTGTTCTCGCAATTCTGCTGAAGTTTAAAAATGCTTTGGAACTCTTCCATTGTTCTGGGAATTCGGCTGAAGTTTAAAAATGCTTTGGAACTCTTCCTAAGTTCTGGGAGTTCTGCTGAAGTTTAAAAATGCATTGGAACTCTTACTTTGTTCTCGGAATTCCGCTGATGTTTAACAATGCTTTAGAACTCTTCCATTGTTCTCGGAATTCCGATGATGTTTAACAATGATTTGGAATTCTTTCATTGTTCTCGGAATTCCGCTGTAGTTTAAAAATGCATTGGAACTCTTCCATTGTTCTCGGAATTCTGCTGAAGTTTAAAAAAGATTTGGAACTATTCCATTGTTCTCAGAATTCCGCTAATATTTATCAATGCTTTGGAACTCTTCCATTGTTCTCGGAATTCCGCTGATGTTTAATAATGCTTTTGGAACTCTTCCATTGTTCTCGGAATTCTGCTAATGTTTAACAATGCTTTGGAACTCATCCATTGTTCTCGGAATTCTGTTCATGTTTAATAATGCTTTTGGAACTCTTCCATTGTGCTCGGAATTCTGCTGAAGTTTAAAAATGCTTTGGAACTCTTCCATTGTTCTCGGAATTCCGATAATGTTTATCAAACCTATGGAACTCTTTCATTGTTCTCGGAATTCCGCTGTAGTTTAAAAATGCTTTGGAACTCTTCCATTGTTCTCGGAATTCCGCTAATGTTTATCAAACCTATGGAACTCTTCCATTGTTCTCGGAATTCCGATAATATTTAACAATGCTTTGGAACTCTTCCATGGTTCTCGGAATTCCGCTGTAGTTTAAAAATGCATTGGAACTCTTCCATTGTTCTCGGAATTCCGCTAATGTTTAACAATGCTTTGGAAATCTTTCATTGTTCTCGGAATTCCACTGAAGTGTAGCCATGCTTTGGAACTCTTCCATTGTTCTCGGAATTCCGCTCTAGTTTAAAAATGCTTTGGAACTCTTCCATTGTTCTCGGAATTCCGCTAATGTTTATCATACCTATGGAACTCTTTCATTGTTCTCGGAATTCCGCTGTAGTTTAAAAATGCTTTGGAACTCTTCCATTGTTCTCGGAATTCCGATAATATTTAACAATGCTTTGGAACTCTTCCATGGTTCTCGGAATTCCGCTGTAGTTTAAAAATGCATTGGAACTCTTCCATTGTTCTCGGAATTCCGCTGAAGTTTTAGAATGCTTTTTAACACTTCCATTTTTCTCGGAATTCTGCTGAAGTTTAAAATTGCTTTGGAACTCTTCCATTGTTCTTGGAATTCCGCTAATGTTTATCATACCTACGGAACTCTTTCATTGTTCTCGGAATTCCGCTGTAGTTTAAAAATGCTTTGGAACTCTTCCATTATTCTCGGAATTCCGCTAATGTTTAATAATGCTTTTGGAACTCATCCATTGTTCTCGGAATTCTATTGATGTTTTATAATGCTTTTGGAGCTCTTCCATTGTTCTCACAATTCTGCTGAAGTTTCAAAACGCTTTAGAAATCTTCCCTTGTTCTCGGAATTCTGCTGAAGTTTAACAATGCTTTGGAACTCTTCCATTATTCTCAGAATTCTGCTGAAGATTAAAAATGCTTTGGTACTCTTCCATTGTTCTCAGAATACCAATGAAGCTTAAAGATGCTTTGAAACTCTTCAATTTTTCTCAGAATTACGCTAAAGTTTAAAAATGCTTTGGAACTCTTCCATTGTTCTGGGAATTCGGCTGAAGTTTAAAAATGCTTTGGAGCTCTTCCTATGTTCTGGGAGTTCTGCTGAAGTTTAAAAATGCTTTGGAACTCTTCCATTGTTCTCGGAATTCCGCTGATGTTTAACAATGCTTTAGAACTCTTCCATTGTTCTCAGAATTCCGCTGATGTTTAACAATGCTTTGGAACTATTCCATTGTTCTCGGAATTCCGCTGTAGTTTAAAAATGCACTGGAACTCTTCCATTGTTCTCAGAATTCCGCTGAAGTTTTACAATGCTTTGGAACTCATGCATTGTTCTCGTAACACTGTTGATGTTTAATAATGCTTTTGGAACTCTTCCATTGTGCTCGGAGTTCTGCTGAAGTTTAAAAATGCTTTCGAACGCTTCCATTGTTCTGGGAATTCGGATGAAGTTTAAAAATGCTTTGGAACTCTTCCTATGTTCTGGGAGTTCTGCTGAAGTTTAAAAATGCTTTGGAACTCTTCCTTTGTTCTCGGAATTACGCTGATGTTTAACAATGCTTAAGAACTCTTCCATTGTTCTCGGAATTCCGATAATGTTTAACAATGCATTGGAACTCTTCCATTGTTCTCGGAATTCCGCTGTAGTTTAAAAATGCATTGGAACTCTTCCATTGTTCTCGGAATTCCGATGATGATTAACAATGCTTTGGAACTCTTTCATTGTTCTCGGAATTCCGCTGTAGTTTAAAAATGCATTGGAACTCTTCCATTGTTCTCGGAATTCCGCTGAAGTTTTAGAATGCTTTGGAACTCTTCCATTGTTCTCGGAATTCCGCTAATGTTTAACAATGCTTTGGAACTCTTCCATTGTTCTCGGAATTCCGCTGTAGTTTAAAAATGCTTTGGAACTCTTTCATTGTTCTCGGAATTCTGCTGAAGTTTAGACATGCTTTGGAACTCTTCCATTGTTCTCGGAATTCCGCTGAAGTTTAAAAATGCTTTGGAACTCTTCCATTGTTCTCGGAATTCTGCTGAAGATTAAAAAAGATTTGGAACTATTCCATTGTTCTCAGAATTCCGCTAATATTTAACAATGCTTTGGAACTCTTCCATTGTTCTCGGAATTCCGCTGATGTTTAATAATGCTTTTGGAACTCTTCCATTGTTCTCGGAATTCTGCCAATGTATAACAATGCTTTGGAACTCATCCAATGTTCCCGGAATTCTGTTCATGTTTAATAATACTTTTCGAACTCTTCCATTGTGCTCGGAATTCTGCTGAAGTTTAAAAATGCTTTGGAACTCTTCCATTGTTCTCGGAATTCCGCTAATGTTTATCAAATGTATGGAACTCTTTCATTGATCACGGAATTCCGCTGTAGTTTAAAAATGCTTTGGAACTCTTCCATTGTTCTCGGAATTCCGATAATATTTAACAATGCTTTGGAACTCTTCCATGTTTCTCGGAATTCCGCTGTAGTTTAAAAATGCATTGGAACTCTTCCATTGTTCTCGGAATTCCGCTGAAGTTTTAGAATGCTTTTTAACACTTCCATTTTTCTCGGAATTCTGCTGAAGTTTAAAATCGCTTTGGAACTCTTCCATTGTTCTCGGAATTCCGCTAATGTTTAACAAGGCTTTGGAACTCTTTCATTGTTCTCGGAATTCCACTGAAGTTTAGCCATGCTTTGGAACTCTTCCATTGTTCTCGGAATTCCGCTGAAGTTTAAAAATGCTTTGGAACTCTTCCATTGTTCTGGGAATTCGGCTGAAGATTAAAAATGCTTTGGAACTCTTCCTATGTTTTGGGAGTTCTGCTAAAGTTTAAAAATGCTTTGGAACTCTTCCATTGTTCTCGGAATTCCGCTGATGTTTAACAATGCTTTAGAACTGTTTCATTGTTCTCGGAATTCCGCTGATATTTAACAATGCTTTAGAACTCTTCCATTGTTCTCAGAATTCCGCTGATGCTTAACAATGCTTTGGAGCTCTTCCATTGTTCTGGGAATTCGGCTGAAGTTTAAAAAGGCTTTGGAGCTCTTCCTATGTTCTGGGAGTTCTGCTGAAGTTTAAAAATGCTTTGGAACTTTTCCATTGTTCTCGGAATTCCGCTGAAGTTTTACAATGCTTTGGAACTCTTCCATTTTTCTCTGAAGTCTGCTGAAGTTTAAAAATGCTTTGGAACTCTTCCATTGTTCTCGGAATTCCGCTGATGTTTAACAATGCTTTGGAACTCTTCCATTGTTCTCGGAATTCCGCTGTAGTTTAAAAATGCTTTGGAACTCTTTCATTGTTCTCGGAATTCCGCTGAAGTTTAGCCATGCTTTGGAACTCTTCCATTGTTCTCGGAATTCCGCTGTAGTTTAAAAATGCTTTGGAACTCCTCCATTGTTCTCGGAATTCTGCTGAAGTTTAAAAATGCTTTGGAACTCTTCCATTGTTCTGGGAATTCGGCTGACGTTTAAAAATGCTTTGGAACTCTTCCTATGTTCTGGGAGTTCTGCTGAAGTTTAAAAATGCTTTGGAACTCTTCCATTGTTCTTTGAATTCCGCTGATGTTTAACAATGCTTTAGAACTCTTCCATTTTTCTCGGAATTCCACTGATGTTTAGCAATGCTTTGGCACTCTTCCATTGTTCTCGGAATTCCGCTGTAGTTTAAAAATGCACTGGAACTCTTCCATTGTTCTCGGAATTCCGCTGAAGTTTTACAATGCTTTGGAACTCATCCATTGTTCTCGTAACACTGTTGATGTTTAATAATGCTTTTGGAACTCTTCCATTGTGCTCGGAGTTCTGCTGAAGTTTAAAAAAGCTTTGGAACTCTTCCTATGTTCTGGGAGCTATGCAGAATTTTAAAAATGCTTTGGAACTCTTCCATTGTTCTCGGAATTCTGCTGATGTTTAACAATGCTTTAGAACTCTTCCATTGTTTTCGGAATTCCGATGATGTTTAACAATGCTTTGGAACTCTTCCATTGTTCTCGGAATTCTGCTGAAGTTTAAAAATGCTTTGGAACTCTTCCATTGTTCTCGGAATTCCGCTGTAGTTTAAAAATGCATTGGAACTCTTCCATTGTTCTCGGAATTCTGCTGAAGTTTAAAAAAGATTTGGAACTATTCCATTGTTCTCAGAATTCCGCTAATATTTATCAATGCTTTGGAACTCTTCCATTAATCTCGGAATTCCGCTGATGTTTAATAATGCTTTTTGAACTCTTCCATTGTTCTCGGAATTCTGCTAATGTTTAACAATGCTTTGGAACTCATCCATTGTTCTCGGAATTCTGTTCATGTTTAATAATGCTTTTGGAACTCTTCCATTGTGCTCGGAATTCTGCTGAAGTTTAAAAATGCTTTGGAACTCTTCCATTGTTCTCGGAATTCCGATAATGTTTATCAAACCTATGGAACTCTTTCATTGTTCTCGGAATTCCGCTGTAGTTTAAAAATGCTTTGGAACTCTTCCATTGTTCTCGGAATTCCGCTAATGTTTATCAAACCTATGGAACTCTTCCATTGCTCTCGGAATTCCGATAATATTTAACAATGCTTTGGAACTCTTCCATGGTTCTCGGAATTCCGCTGTAGTTTAAAAATGCATTGGAACTCTTCCATTGTTCTCGGAATTCCGCTGAAGTTTTAGAATGCTTTTTAACACTTCCATTTTTCTCGGAATTCTGCTGAAGTTTAAAATCGCTTTGGAACTCTTCCATTGTTCTCGGAATTCCGCTAATGTTTAAAAATGCTTTGGAACTCTTTCATTGTTCTCGGAATTTCACTGAAGTTTAGCCATGCTTTGGAACTCTTCCATTGTTCTCGGAATTCCGCTCTAGTTTAAAAATGCTTTGGAACTCTTCCATTGTTCTTCGAATTCCGCTAATGTTTATCATACCTATGGAACCCTTTCATTGTTCTCGGAATTCCGCTGTAGTTTAAAAATGCTTTGGAACTCTTCCATTGTTCTCGGAATTCCGATAATATTTAACAATGCTTTGGAACTCTTCCATGGTTCTCGGAATTCCGCTGTAGTTTAAAAATGCATTGGAACTCTTCCATTGTTCTCGGAATTCCGCTGAAGTTTTAGAATGCTTTTTAACACTTCCATTTTTCTCGGAATTCTGCTGAAGTTTAAAATTGCTTTGGATCTCTTCCATTGTTCTTGGAATTCTGCTAATGTTTATCATACCTATGGAACTCTTTCATTGTTCTCGGAATTCCGCTGTAGTTTAAAAATGCTTTGGAACTCTTCCATTATTCTCGGAATTCCGCTAATGTTTAATAATGCTTTTGGAACTCATCCATTGTTCTCGGAATTCTATTGATGTTTTATAATGCTTTTGGAACTCTTCCATTGTTCTCAGAATTCTGCTGAAGTTTCAAAATGCTTTAGAAATCTTCCCTTGTTCTCGGAATTCTGCTGAAGTTTAACAATGCTTTGGAACTCTTCCATTATTCTCAGAATTCTGCTGAAGATTAAAAATGCTTTGGTACTCTTCCATTGTTCTCAGAATACCAATGAAGCTTAAAGATGCTTTGAAACTCTTCAATTTTTCTCAGAATTACGCTAAAGTTTAAAAATGCTTTGGAACTCTTCCATAGTTCTGGGAATTCGGCTGAAGTTTAAAAATGCTTTTGAGCTCTTCCTATGTTCTGGGAGTTCTGCTGAAGTTTAAAAATGCTTTGGAACTCTTCCATTGTTCTCGGAATTCCGCTGATGTTTAACAATGCTTTAGAACTCTTCCATTGTTCTCAGAATTCGGCTGAAGTTTAAAAATGCTTTGGATCTCTTCCATTGCTCCCGGAATTCCGCTGTAGTTTAAAAATGCACTGGAACTCTTCCATTGTTCTCAGAATTCCGCTGAAGTTTTACAATGCTTTGGAACTCATCCATTGTTCTCGTAACACTGTTGATGTTTAATAATGCTTTTGGAACTCTTCCATTGTGCTCGGAGTTCTGCTGAAGTTTAAAAATGCTTTCGAACGCTTCCATTGTTCTGGGAATTCGGATGAAGTTTAAAAATGCTTTGGAACTCTTCCTATGTTATGGGAGTTCTGCTGAAGTTTAAAAATGCTTTGGAACTCTTCCTTTGCTCTCGGAATTCCGCTGATGTTTAACAATGCTTAAGAACTCTTCCATTGTTCTCGGAATTCCGATAATGTTTAACAATGCATTGGAACTCTTCCATTGTTCTCGGAATTCCGCTGTAGTTTAAAAATGCATTGGAACTCTTCCATTGTTCTCGGAATTCCGATGATGATTAACAATGCTTTGGAACTCTTTCATTGTTCTCGGAATTCCGCTGTAGTTTAAAAATGCATTGGAACTCCTCCATTGTTCTCGGAATTCCGCTGAAGTTTTAGAATGCTTTGGAACTCTTCCATTGTTCTCGGAATTCCGCTGTAGTTTAAAAATGCTTTGGAACTCTTTCATTGTTCTCGGAATTCTGCTGAAGTTTAGACATGCTTTGGAACTCTTCCATTGTTCTCGGAATTCCGCTGAAGTTTAAAAATGCTTTGGAACTCTTCCATTGTTCTCGGAATTCTGCTGAAGTTTAAAAAAGATTTGGAACTATTCCATTGTCCTCAGAATTCCGCTAATATTTAACAATGCTTTGGAACTCTTCCATTGTTCTCGGAATTCCGCTGATGTTTAATAATGCTTTTGGAACTCTTCCATTGTTCTCGGAATTCTGCCAATGTATAACAATGCTTTGGAACTCATCCATTGTTCCCGGAATTCTGTTCATGTTTAATAATACTTTTCGAACTCTTCCATTGTGCTCGGAATTCTGCTGAAGTTTAAAAATGCTTTGGAACTCTTCCATTGTTCTCGGAATTCCGCTAATGTTTATCAAACGTATGGAACTCTTTCATTGATCACGGAATTCCGCTGTAGTTTCAAAATGCTTTGGAACTCTTCCATTGTTCTCGGAATTCCGATAATATTTAACAATGCTTTGGAACTCTTCCATGTTTCTCGGAATTCCGCTGTAGTTTAAAAATGCATTGGAACTCTTCCATTGTTCTCGGAATTCCGCTGAAGTTTTAGAATGCTTTTTAACACTTCCATTTTTCTCGGAATTCTGCTGAAGTTTAAAATCGCTTTGGAACTCTTCCATTGTTCTCGGAATTCCGCTGATGCTTAACAATGCTTTGGAGCTCTTCCTTTGTTCTGGGAATTCGGCTGAAGTTTAAAAATGCTTTGGAGCTCTTCCTGTGTTCTGGGAGTTCTGCTGAAGTTTAAAAATGCTTTGGAACTTTTCCATTGTTCTCGGAATTCCGCTGAAGTTTTACAATGCTTTGGAACTCTTCCATTTTTCTCTGAAGTCTGCTGAAGTTTAAAAATGCTTTGGAACTCTTCCATTGTTCTCGGAATTCCGCTGATGTTTAACAATGCTTTGGAACTCTTTCATTGTTCTCGGAATTCCGCTGAAGTTTAGCCATGCTTTGGAACTCTTCCATTGTTCTCGGAATTCCGCTGTAGTTTAAAAATGCTTTGAAACTCCTCCATTGTTCTCGGAATTCTGCTGAAGTTTAAAAATGCTTTGGAACTCTTCCATTGTTCTGGGAATTCGGCTGAAGTTTAAAAATGCTTTGGAACTCTTCCTATGTTCTGGGAGTTCTGCTGAAGTTTAAAAATGCTTTGGAACTCTTGCATTGTTCTAGGAATTCCGCTGATGTTTAACAATGCTTTAGAACTCTTCCATTTTTCTCGGAATTCCACTGATGTTTAGCAATGCTTTGGCACTCTTCCATTGTTCTCGGAATTCCGCTGTAGTTTAAAAATGCACTGGAACTCTTCCATTGTTCTCGGAATTCCGCTGAAGTTTTACAATGCTTTGGAACTCATCCATTGTTCTCGTAACACTGTTGATGTTTAATAATGCTTTTGGAACTCTTCCATTGTGCTCGGAGTTCTGCTGAATTTTAAAAATGCTTTGGAACTCTTCCTATGTTCTGGGAGCTATGCAGAATTTTAAAAATGCTTTGGAACTCTTCCATTGTTCTCGGAATTCTGCTGATGTTTAACAATGCTTTAGAACTCTTCCATTGTTCTCGGAATTCCGCTGTAGTTTAAAAATGCATTGGAACACTTCCATTGTTCTCGGAATTCTGCTGAAGTTTAAAAAAGATTTGGAACTATTCCATTGTTCTCAGAATTCCGCTAATATTTATCAATGCTTTGGAACTCTTCCATTGTTCTCGGAATTCCGCTGATGTTTAATAATGCTTTTTGAACTCTTCCATTGTTCTCGGAATTCTGCTAATGTTTAACAATGCTTTGGAACTCATCCATTGTTCTCGGAATTCTGTTCATGTTTAATAATGCTTTTGGAACTCTTCCATTGTGCTCGGAATTCTGCTGAAGTTTAAAAATGCTTTGGAACTCTTCCATTGTTCTCGGAATTCCGATAATGTTTATCAAACCTATGGAACTCTTTCATTGTTCTCGGAATTCCGCTGTAGTTTAAAAATGCTTTGGAACTCTTCCATTGTTCTCGGAATTCCGCTAATGTTTATCAAACCTATGGAACTCTTCCATTGCTCTCGGAATTCCGATAATATTTAACAATGCTTTGGAACTCTTCCATGGTTCTCGGAATTCCGCTGTAGTTTAAAAATGCATTGGAACTCTTCCATTGTTCTCGGAATTCCGCTGAAGTTTTAGAATGCTTTTTAACACTTCCATTTTTCTCGGAATTCTGCTGAAGTTTAAAATCGCTTTGGAACTCTTCCATTGTTCTCGGAATTCCGATAATGTTTATCAAACCTATGGAACTCTTTCATTGTTCTCGGAATTCCGCTGTAGTTTAAAAATGCTTTGGAACTCTTCCATTGTTCTCGGAATTCCGCTAATGTTTATCAAACCTATGGAACTCTTCCATTGTTCTCGGAATTCCGATAATATTTAACAATGCTTTGGAACTCTTCCATGGTTCTCGGAATTCCGCTGTAGTTTAAAAATGCATTGGAACTCTTCCATTGTTCTCGGAATTCCGCTAATGTTTAACAATGCTTTGGAAATCTTTCATTGTTCTCGGAATTCCACTGAAGTTTAGCCATGCTTTGGAACTCTTCCATTGTTCTCGGAATTCCGCTCTAGTTTAAAAATGCTTTGGAACTCTTCCATTGTTCTCGGAATTCCGCTAATGTTTATCATACCTATGGAACTCTTTCATTGTTCTCGGAATTCTGCTGTAGTTTAAAAATGCTTTGGAACTCTTCCATTGTTCTCGGAATTCCGATAATATTTAACAATGCTTTGGAACTCTTTCATGGTTCTCGGAATTCCGCTGTAGTTTAAAAATGCATTGGAACTCTTCCATTGTTCTCGGAATTCCGCTGAAGTTTTAGAATGCTTTTTAACACTTCCATTTTTCTCGGAATTCTGCTGAAGTTTAAAATTGCTTTGGAACTCTTCCATTGTTCTTGGAATTCCGCTAATGTTTATCATAACTATGGAACTCTTTCATTGTTCTCGGAATTCCGCTGTAGTTTAAAAATGCTTTGGAACTCTTCCATTATTCTCGGAATTCCGCTAATGTTTAATAATGCTTTTGGAACTCATCCATTGTTCTCGGAATTCTATTGATGTTTTATAATGCTTTTGGAACTCTTCCATTGTTCTCAGAATTCTGCTGAAGTTTCAAAACGCTTTAGAAATCTTCCCTTGTTCTCGGAATTCTGCTGAAGTTTAACAATGCTTTGGAACTCTTCCATTATTCTCAGAATTCTGCTGAAGATTAAAAATGCTTTGGTACTCTTCCATTGTTCTCAGAATACCAATGAAGCTTAAAGATGCTTTGAAACTCTTCAATTTTTCTCAGAATTACGCTAAAGTTTAAAAATGCTTTGGAACTCTTCCATTGTTCTGGGAATTCGGCTGAAGTTTAAAAATGCTTTGGAGCTCTTCCTATGTTCTGGGAGTTCTGCTGAAGTTTAAAAATGCTTTGGAACTCTTCCATTGTTCTCGGAATTCCGCTGATATTTAACAATGCTTTAGAACTCTTCCATTGTTCTCAGAATTCCGCTGATGTTTAACAATGCTTTGGAACTATTCCATTGTTCTCGGAATTCCGCTGTAGTTTAAAAATGCACTGGAACTCTTCCATTGTTCTCAGAATTCCGCTGAAGTTTTACAATGCTTTGGAACTCATGCATTGTTCTCGTAACACTGTTGATGTTTAATAATGCTTTTGGAACTCTTCCATTGTGCTCGGAGTTCTGCTGAAGTTTAAAAATGCTTTCGAACGCTTCCATTGTTCTGGGAATTCGGATGAAGTTTAAAAATGCTTTGGAACTCTTCCTATGTTCTGGGAGTTCTGCTGAAGTTTAAAAATGCTTTGGAACTCTTCCTTTGTTCTCGGAATTCCGCTGATGTTTAACAATGCTTAAGAACTCTTCCATTGTTCTCGGAATTCCGATAATGTTTAACAATGCATTGGAACTCTTCCATTGTTCTCGGAATTCCGCTGTAGTTTAAAAATGCATTGGAACTCTTCCATTGTTCTCGGAATTCCGATGATGATTAACAATGCTTTGGAACTCTTTCATTGTTCTCGGAATTCCGCTGTAGTTTAAAAATGCATTGGAACTCTTCCATTGTTCTCGGAATTCCGCTGAAGTTTTAGAATGCTTTGGAACTCTTCCATTGTTCTCGGAATTCCGCTGTAGTTTAAAAATGCTTTGGAACTCTTTCATTGTTCTCGGAATTCTGCTGAAGTTTAGACATGCTTTGGAACTCTTCCATTGTTCTCGGAATTCCGCTGAAGTTTAAAAATGCTTTGGAACTCTTCCATTGTTCTCGGAATTCTGCTGAAGTTTAAAAAAGATTTGGAACTATTCCATTGTTCTCAGAATTCCGCTAATATTTAACAATGCTTTGGAACTCTTCCATTGTTCTCGGAATTCCGCTGATGTTTAATAATGCTTTTGGAACTCTTCCATTGTTCTCGGAATTCTGCCAATGTATAACAATGCTTTGGAACTCATCCATTGTTCCCGGAATTCTGTTCATGTTTAATAATACTTTTCGAACTCTTCCATTGTGCTCGGAATTCTGCTGAAGTTTAAAAATGCTTTGGAACTCTTCCATTGTTCTCGGAATTCCGCTAATGTTTATCAAACGTATGGAACTCTTTCATTGATCACGGAATTCCGCTGTAGTTTAAAAATGCTTTGGAACTCTTCCATTGTTCTCGGAATTCCGATAATATTTAACAATGCTTTGGAACTCTTCCATGTTTCTCGGAATTCCGCTGTAGTTTAAAAATGCATTGGAACTCTTCCATTGTTCTCGGAATTCCGCTGAAGTTTTAGAATGCTTTTTAACACTTCCATTTTTCTCGGAATTCTGCTGAAGTTTAAAATCGCTTTGGAACTCTTCCATTGTTCTCGGAATTCCGCTAATGTTTAACAAGGCTTTGGAACTCTTTCATTGTTCTCGGAATTCCACTGAAGTTTAGCCATGCTTTGGAACTCTTCCATTGTTCTCGGAATTCCGCTGAAGTTTAAAAATGCTTTGGAACTCTTCCATTGTTCTCGGAATTCTGCTGAAGTTTAAAAATGCTTTGGAACTCTTCCATTGTTCTGGGAATTCGGCTGAAGATTAAAAATGCTTTGGAACTCTTCCTATGTTTTGGGAGTTCTGCTAAAGTTTAAAAATGCTTTGGAACTCTTCCATTGTTCTCGGAATTCCGCTGATGTTTAACAATGCTTTAGAACTGTTTCATTGTTCTCGGAATTCCGCTGATATTTAACAATGCTTTAGAACTCTTCCATTGTTCTCGGAATTCCGCTGATGCTTAACAATGCTTTGGAGCTCTTCCATTGTTCTGGGAATTCAGCTGAAGTTTAAAAAGGCTTTGGAGCTCTTCCTATGTTCTGGGAGTTCTGCTGAAGTTTAAAAATGCTTTGGAACTTTTCCATTGCTCTCGGAATTCCGCTGAAGTTTTACAATGCTTTGGAACTCTTCCATTTTTCTCTGAAGTCTGCTGAAGTTTAAAAATGCTTTGGAACTCTTCCATTGTTCTGGGAATTCGGCTGAAGTTTAAAGATGCTTTGGAGCTCTTCCTATGTTCTGGGAGTTCTGCTGAAGTTTAAAAATGCTTTGGAACTCTTCCATTGTTCTCGGAATTCCGCTGATATTTAACAATGCTTTAGAACTCTTCCATTGTTCTCAGAATTCCGCTGATGTTTAACAATGCTTTGGAACTCTTCCATTGTTCTCAGAATTCCGCTGAAGTTTTACAATGCTTTGGAACTCATGCATTGTTCTCGTAACACTGTTGATGTTTAATAATGCTTTTGGAACTCTTCCATTGTGCTCGGAGTTCTGCTGAAGTTTAAAAATGCTTTCGAACGCTTCCATTGTTCTGGGAATTCGGATGAAGTTTAAAAATGCTTTGGAACTCTTCCTATGTTCTGGGAGTTCTGCTGAAGTTTAAAAATGCTTTGGAACTCTTCCTTTGTTCTCGGAATTCCGCTGATGTTTAACAATGCTTAAGAACTCTTCCATTGTTCTCGGAATTCCGATAATGTTTAACAATGCATTGGAACTCTTCCATTGTTCTCGGAATTCCGCTGTAGTTTAAAAATGCATTGGAACTCTTCCATTGTTCTCGGAATTCCGATGATGATTAACAATGCTTTGGAACTCTTTCATTGTTCTCGGAATTCCGCTGTAGTTTAAAAATGCATTGGAACTCTTCCATTGTTCTCGGAATTCCGCTGAAGTTTTAGAATGCTTTGGAACTCTTCCATTGTTCTCGGAATTCCGCTGTAGTTTAAAAATGCTTTGGAACTCTTTCATTGTTCTCGGAATTCTGCTGAAGTTTAGACATGCTTTGGAACTCTTCCATTGTTCTCGGAATTCCGCTGAAGTTTAAAAATGCTTTGGAACTCTTCCATTGTTCTCGGAATTCTGCTGAAGTTTAAAAAAGATTTGGAACTATTCCATTGTTCTCAGAATTCCGCTAATATTTAACAATGCTTTGGAACTCTTCCATTGTTCTCGGAATTCCGCTGATGTTTAATAATGCTTTTGGAACTCTTCCATTGTTCTCGGAATTCTGCCAATGTATAACAATGCTTTGGAACTCATCCATTGTTCCCGGAATTCTGTTCATGTTTAATAATACTTTTCGAACTCTTCCATTGTGCTCGGAATTCTGCTGAAGTTTAAAAATGCTTTGGAACTCTTCCATTGTTCTCGGAATTCCGCTAATGTTTATCAAACGTATGGAACTCTTTCATTGATCACGGAATTCCGCTGTAGTTTAAAAATGCTTTGGAACTCTTCCATTGTTCTCGGAATTCCGATAATATTTAACAATGCTTTGGAACTCTTCCATGTTTCTCGGAATTCCGCTGTAGTTTAAAAATGCATTGGAACTCTTCCATTGTTCTCGGAATTCCGCTGAAGTTTTAGAATGCTTTTTAACACTTCCATTGTTCTCGGAATTCCGCTAATGTTTAACAAGGCTTTGGAACTCTTTCATTGTTCTCGGAATTCCACTGAAGTTTAGCCATGCTTTGGAACTCTTCCATTGTTCTCGGAATTCCGCTGAAGTTTAAAAATGCTTTGGAACTCTTCCATTGTTCTCGGAATTCTGCTGAAGTTTAAAAATGCTTTGGAACTCTTCCATTGTTCTGGGAATTCGGCTGAAGATTAAAAATGCTTTGGAACTCTTCCTATGTTTTGGGAGTTCTGCTAAAGTTTAAAAATGCTTTGGAACTCTTCCATTGTTCTCGGAATTCCGCTGATGTTTAACAATGCTTTAGAACTGTTTCATTGTTCTCGGAATTCCGCTGATATTTAACAATGCTTTAGAACTCTTCCATTGTTCTCGGAATTCCGCTGATGCTTAACAATGCTTTGGAGCTCTTCCATTGTTCTGGGAATTCGGCTGAAGTTTAAAAAGGCTTTGGAGCTCTTCCTATGTTCTGGGAGTTCTGCTGAAGTTTAAAAATGCTTTGGAACTTTTCCATTGTTCTCGGAATTCCGCTGAAGTTTTACAATGCTTTGGAACTCTTCCATTTTTCTCTGAAGTCTGCTGAAGTTTAAAAATGCTTTGGAACTCTTCCATTGTTCTCGGAATTCCGCTGATGTTTAACAATGCTTTGGAACTCTTCCATTGTTCTCGGAATTCCGCTGTAGTTTAAAAATGCTTTGGAACTCTTTCATTGTTCTCGGAATTCCGCTGAAGTTTAGCCATGCTTTGGAACTCTTCCATTGTTCTCGGAATTCCGCTGTAGTTTAAAAATGCTTTGGAACTCCTCCATTGTTCTCGGAATTCTGCTGAAGTTTAAAAATGCTTTGGAACTCTTCCATTGTTCTGGGAATTCGGCTGAAGTTTAAAAATGCTTTGGAACTCTTCCTATGTTCTGGGAGTTCTGCTGAAGTTTAAAAATGCTTTGGAACTCTTCCATTGTTCTAGGAATTCCGCTGATGTTTAACAATGCTTTAGAACTCTTCCATTTTTCTCGGAATTCCACTGATGTTTAGCAATGCTTTGGCACTCTTCCATTGTTCTCGGAATTCCGCTGTAGTTTAAAAATGCACTGGAACTCTTCCATTGTTCTCGGAATTCCGCTGAAGTTTTACAATGCTTTGGAACTCATCCATTGTTCTCGTAACACTGTTGATGTTTAATAATGCTTTTGGAACTCTTCCATTGTGCTCGGAGTTCTGCTGAAGTTTAAAAATGCTTTGGAACTCTTCCTATGTTCTGGGAGCTATGCAGAATTTTAAAAATGCTTTGGAACTCTTCCATTGTTCTCGGAATTCCGCTGATGTTTAATAATGCTTTTTGAACTCTTCCATTGTTCTCGGAATTCTGCTAATGTTTAACAATGCTTTGGAACTCATCCATTGTTCTCGGAATTCTGTTCATGTTTAATAATGCTTTTGGAACTCTTCCATTGTGCTCGGAATTCTGCTGAAGTTTAAAAATGCTTTGGAACTCTTCCATTGTTCTCGGAATTCCGATAATGTTTATCAAACCTATGGAACTCTTTCATTGTTCTCGGAATTCCGCTGTAGTTTAAAAATGCTTTGGAACTCTTCCATTGTTCTCGGAATTCCGCTAATGTTTATCAAACCTATGGAACTCTTCCATTGCTCTCGGAATTCCGATAATATTTAACAATGCTTTGGAACTCTTCCATGGTTCTCGGAATTCCGCTGTAGTTTAAAAATGCATTGGAACTCTTCCATTGTTCTCGGAATTCCGCTGAAGTTTTAGAATGCTTTTTAACACTTCCTTTTTTCTCGGAATTCTGCTGAAGTTTAAAATCGCTTTGGAACTCTTCCATTGTTCTCGGAATTCCGCTAATGTTTAACAATGCTTTGGAACTCTTTCATTGTTCTCGGAATTTCACTGAAGTTTAGCCATGCTTTGGAACTCTTCCATTGTTCTCGGAATTCCGCTCTAGTTTAAAAATGCTTTGGAACTCTTCCATTGTTCTCGGAATTCCGCTAATGTTTATCATACCTATGGAACCCTTTCATTGTTCTCGGAATTCCGCTGTAGTTTAAAAATGCTTTGGAACTCTTCCATTGTTCTCGGAATTCCGATAATATTTAACAATGCTTTGGAACTCTTCCCTGGTTCTCGGAATTCCGCTGTAGTTTAAAAATGCATTGGAACTCTTCCATTGTTCTCGGAATTCCGCTGATGTTTAACAATGCTTAAGAACTCTTCCATTGTTCTCGGAATTCCGATAATGTTTAACAATGCATTGGAACTCTTCCATTGTTCTCGGAATTCCGCTGTAGTTTAAAAATGCATTGGAACTCTTCCATTGTTCTCGGAATTCCGATGATGATTAACAATGCTTTGGAACTCTTTCATTGTTCTCGGAATTCCGCTGTAGTTTAAAAATGCATTGGAACTCTTCCATTGTTCTCGGAATTCCGCTGAAGTTTTAGAATGCTTTGGAACTCTTCCATTGTTCTCGGAATTCCGCTGTAGTTTAAAAATGCTTTGGAACTCTTTCATTGTTCTCGGAATTCTGCTGAAGTTTAGACATGCTTTGGAACTCTTCCATTGTTCTCGGAATTCCGCTGAAGTTTAAAAATGCTTTGGAACTCTTCCATTGTTCTCGGAATTCTGCTGAAGTTTAAAAAAGATTTGGAACTATTCCATTGTTCTCAGAATTCCGCTAATATTTAACAATGCTTTGGAACTCTTCCATTGTTCTCGGAATTCCGCTGATGTTTAATAATGCTTTTGGAACTCTTCCATTGTTCTCGGAATTCTGCCAATGTATAACAATGCTTTGGAACTCATCCATTGTTCCCGGAATTCTGTTCATGTTTAATAATACTTTTCGAACTCTTCCATTGTGCTCGGAATTCTGCTGAAGTTTAAAAATGCTTTGGAACTCTTCCATTGTTCTCGGAATTCCGCTAATGTTTATCAAACGTATGGAACTCTTTCATTGATCACGGAATTCCGCTGTAGTTTAAAAATGCTTTGGAACTCTTCCATTGTTCTCGGAATTCCGATAATATTTAACAATGCTTTGGAACTCTTCCATGTTTCTCGGAATTCCGCTGTAGTTTAAAAATGCATTGGAACTCTTCCATTGTTCTCGGAATTCCGCTGAAGTTTTAGAATGCTTTTTAACACTTCCATTGTTCTCGGAATTCCGCTAATGTTTAACAAGGCTTTGGAACTCTTTCATTGTTCTCGGAATTCCACTGAAGTTTAGCCATGCTTTGGAACTCTTCCATTGTTCTCGGAATTCCGCTGAAGTTTAAAAATGCTTTGGAACTCTTCCATTGTTCTCGGAATTCTGCTGAAGTTTAAAAATGCTTTGGAACTCTTCCATTGTTCTGGGAATTCGGCTGAAGATTAAAAATGCTTTGGAACTCTTCCTATGTTTTGGGAGTTCTGCTAAAGTTTAAAAATGCTTTGGAACTCTTCCATTGTTCTCGGAATTCCGCTGATGTTTAACAATGCTTTAGAACTGTTTCATTGTTCTCGGAATTCCGCTGATATTTAACAATGCTTTAGAACTCTTCCATTGTTCTCGGAATTCCGCTGATGCTTAACAATGCTTTGGAGCTCTTCCATTGTTCTGGGAATTCGGCTGAAGTTTAAAAAGGCTTTGGAGCTCTTCCTATGTTCTGGGAGTTCTGCTGAAGTTTAAAAATGCTTTGGAACTTTTCCATTGTTCTCGGAATTCCGCTGAAGTTTTACAATGCTTTGGAACTCTTCCATTTTTCTCTGAAGTCTGCTGAAGTTTAAAAATGCTTTGGAACTCTTCCATTGTTCTCGGAATTCCGCTGATGTTTAACAATGCTTTGGAACTCTTCCATTGTTCTCGGAATTCCGCTGTAGTTTAAAAATGCTTTGGAACTCTTTCATTGTTCTCGGAATTCCGCTGAAGTTTAGCCATGCTTTGGAACTCTTCCATTGTTCTCGGAATTCCGCTGTAGTTTAAAAATGCTTTGGAACTCCTCCATTGTTCTCGGAATTCTGCTGAAGTTTAAAAATGCTTTGGAACTCTTCCATTGTTCTGGGAATTCGGCTGAAGTTTAAAAATGCTTTGGAACTCTTCCTATGTTCTGGGAGTTCTGCTGAAGTTTAAAAATGCTTTGGAACTCTTCCATTGTTCTAGGAATTCCGCTGATGTTTAACAATGCTTTAGAACTCTTCCATTTTTCTCGGAATTCCACTGATGTTTAGCAATGCTTTGGCACTCTTCCATTGTTCTCGGAATTCCGCTGTAGTTTAAAAATGCACTGGAACTCTTCCATTGTTCTCGGAATTCCGCTGAAGTTTTACAATGCTTTGGAACTCATCCATTGTTCTCGTAACACTGTTGATGTTTAATAATGCTTTTGGAACTCTTCCATTGTGCTCGGAGTTCTGCTGAAGTTTAAAAATGCTTTGGAACTCTTCCTATGTTCTGGGAGCTATGCAGAATTTTAAAAATGCTTTGGAACTCTTCCATTGTTCTCGGAATTCCGCTGATGTTTAATAATGCTTTTTGAACTCTTCCATTGTTCTCGGAATTCTGCTAATGTTTAACAATGCTTTGGAACTCATCCATTGTTCTCGGAATTCTGTTCATGTTTAATAATGCTTTTGGAACTCTTCCATTGTGCTCGGAATTCTGCTGAAGTTTAAAAATGCTTTGGAACTCTTCCATTGTTCTCGGAATTCCGATAATGTTTATCAAACCTATGGAACTCTTTCATTGTTCTCGGAATTCCGCTGTAGTTTAAAAATGCTTTGGAACTCTTCCATTGTTCTCGGAATTCCGCTAATGTTTATCAAACCTATGGAACTCTTCCATTGCTCTCGGAATTCCGATAATATTTAACAATGCTTTGGAACTCTTCCATGGTTCTCGGAATTCCGCTGTAGTTTAAAAATGCATTGGAACTCTTCCATTGTTCTCGGAATTCCGCTGAAGTTTTAGAATGCTTTTTAACACTTCCTTTTTTCTCGGAATTCTGCTGAAGTTTAAAATCGCTTTGGAACTCTTCCATTGTTCTCGGAATTCCGCTAATGTTTAACAATGCTTTGGAACTCTTTCATTGTTCTCGGAATTTCACTGAAGTTTAGCCATGCTTTGGAACTCTTCCATTGTTCTCGGAATTCTGCTCTAGTTTAAAAATGCTTTGGAACTCTTCCATTGTTCTCGGAATTCCGCTAATGTTTATCATATTTATGGAACCCTTTCATTGTTCTCGGAATTCCGCTGTAGTTTAAAAATGCTTTGGAACTCTTCCATTGTTCTCGGAATTCCGATAATATTTAACAATGCTTTGGAACTCTTCCCTGGTTCTCGGAATTCCGCTGTAGTTTAAAAATGCATTGGAACTCTTCCATTGTTCTCGGAATTCCGCTGATGTTTAACAATGCTTAAGAACTCTTCCATTGTTCTCGGAATTCCGATAATGTTTAACAATGCATTGGAACTCTTCCATTGTTCTCGGAATTCCGCTGTAGTTTAAAAATGCATTGGAACTCTTCCATTGTTCTCGGAATTCCGATGATGATTAACAATGCTTTGGAACTCTTTCATTGTTCTCGGAATTCCGCTGTAGTTTAAAAATGCATTGGAACTCTTCCATTGTTCTCGGAATTCCGCTGAAGTTTTAGAATGCTTTGGAACTCTTCCATTGTTCTCGGAATTCCGCTGTAGTTTAAAAATGCTTTGGAACTCTTTCATTGTTCTCGGAATTCTGCTGAAGTTTAGACATGCTTTGGAACTCTTCCATTGTTCTCGGAATTCCGCTGAAGTTTAAAAATGCTTTGGAACTCTTCCATTGTTCTCGGAATTCTGCTGAAGTTTAAAAAAGATTTGGAACTATTCCATTGTTCTCAGAATTCCGCTAATATTTAACAATGCTTTGGAACTCTTCCATTGTTCTCGGAATTCCGCTGATGTTTAATAATGCTTTTGGAACTCTTCCATTGTTCTCGGAATTCTGCCAATGTATAACAATGCTTTGGAACTCATCCATTGTTCCCGGAATTCTGTTCATGTTTAATAATACTTTTCGAACTCTTCCATTGTGCTCGGAATTCTGCTGAAGTTTAAAAATGCTTTGGAACTCTTCCATTGTTCTCGGAATTCCGCTAATGTTTATCAAACGTATGGAACTCTTTCATTGATCACGGAATTCCGCTGTAGTTTAAAAATGCTTTGGAACTCTTCCATTGTTCTCGGAATTCCGATAATATTTAACAATGCTTTGGAACTCTTCCATGTTTCTCGGAATTCCGCTGTAGTTTAAAAATGCATTGGAACTCTTCCATTGTTCTCGGAATTCCGCTGAAGTTTTAGAATGCTTTTTAACACTTCCATTTTTCTCGGAATTCTGCTGAAGTTTAAAATCGCTTTGGAACTCTTCCATTGTTCTCGGAATTCCGCTAATGTTTAACAAGGCTTTGGAACTCTTTCATTGTTCTCGGAATTCCACTGAAGTTTAAAAATGCTTTGGAACTCTTCCATTGTTCTCGGAATTCTGCTGAAGTTTAAAAATGCTTTGGAACTCTTCCATTGTTCTGGGAATTCGGCTGAAGATTAAAAATGCTTTGGAACTCTTCCTATGTTTTGGGAGTTCTGCTAAAGTTTAAAAATGCTTTGGAACTCTTCCATTGTTCTCGGAATTCCGCTGATGTTTAACAATGCTTTAGAACTGTTTCATTGTTCTCGGAATTCCGCTGATATTTAACAATGCTTTAGAACTCTTCCATTGTTCTCGGAATTCCGCTGATGCTTAACAATGCTTTGGAGCTCTTCCATTGTTCTGGGAATTCGGCTGAAGTTTAAAAAGGCTTTGGAGCTCTTCCTATGTTCTGGGAGTTCTGCTGAAGTTTAAAAATGCTTTGGAACTTTTCCATTGCTCTCGGAATTCCGCTGAAGTTTTACAATGCTTTTGAACTCTTCCATTTTTCTCTGAAGTCTGCTGAAGTTTAAAAATGCTTTGTAACTCTTCCATTGTTCTGGGAATTCGGCTGAAGTTTAAAGATGCTTTGGAGCTCTTCCTATGTTCTGGGAGTTCTGCTGAAGTTTAAAAATGCTTTGGAACTCTTCCATTGTTCTCGGAATTCCGCTGATATTTAACAATGCTTTAGAACTCTTCCATTGTTCTCAGAATTCCGCTGATGTTTAACAATGCTTTGGAACTCTTCCATTGTTCTCAGAATTCCGCTGAAGTTTTACAATGCTTTGGAACTCATGCATTGTTCTCGTAACACTGTTGATGTTTAATAATGCTTTTGGAACTCTTCCATTGTGCTCGGAGTTCTGCTGAAGTTTAAAAATGCTTTCGAACGCTTCCATTGTTCTGGGAATTCGGATGAAGTTTAAAAATGCTTTGGAACTCTTCCTATGTTCTGGGAGTTCTGCTGAAGTTTAAAAATGCTTTGGAACTCTTCCTTTGTTCTCGGAATTCCGCTGATGTTTAACAATGCTTAAGAACTCTTCCATTGTTCTCGGAATTCCGATAATGTTTAACAATGCATTGGAACTCTTCCATTGTTCTCGGAATTCCGCTGTAGTTTAAAAATGCATTGGAACTCTTCCATTGTTCTCGGAATTCCGATGATGATTAACAATGCTTTGGAACTCTTTCATTGTTCTCGGAATTCCGCTGTAGTTTAAAAATGCATTGGAACTCTTCCATTGTTCTCGGAATTCCGCTGAAGTTTTAGAATGCTTTGGAACTCTTCCATTGTTCTCGGAATTCCGCTGTAGTTTAAAAATGCTTTGGAACTCTTTCATTGTTCTCGGAATTCTGCTGAAGTTTAGACATGCTTTGGAACTCTTCCATTGTTCTCGGAATTCCGCTGAAGTTTAAAAATGCTTTGGAACTCTTCCATTGTTCTCGGAATTCTGCTGAAGTTTAAAAAAGATTTGGAACTATTCCATTGTTCTCAGAATTCCGCTAATATTTAACAATGCTTTGGTACTCTTCCATTGTTCTCGGAATTCCGCTGATGTTTAATAATGCTTTTGGAACTCTTCCATTGTTCTCGGAATTCTGCCAATGTATAACAATGCTTTGGAACTCATCCATTGTTCCCGGAATTCTGTTCATGTTTAATAATACTTTTCGAACTCTTCCATTGTGCTCGGAATTCTGCTGAAGTTTAAAAATGCTTTGGAACTCTTCCATTGTTCTCGGAATTCCGCTAATGTTTATCAAACGTATGGAACTCTTTCATTGATCACGGAATTCCGCTGTAGTTTAAAAATGCTTTGGAACTCTTCCATTGTTCTCGGAATTCCGATAATATTTAACAATGCTTTGGAACTCTTCCATGTTTCTCGGAATTCCGCTGTAGTTTAAAAATGCATTGGAACTCTTCCATTGTTCTCGGAATTCCGCTGAAGTTTTAGAATGCTTTTTAACACTTCCATTGTTCTCGGAATTCCGCTAATGTTTAACAAGGCTTTGGAACTCTTTCATTGTTCTCGGAATTCCACTGAAGTTTAGCCATGCTTTGGAACTCTTCCATTGTTCTCGGAATTCCGCTGAAGTTTAAAAATGCTTTGGAACTCTTCCATTGTTCTCGGAATTCTGCTGAAGTTTAAAAATGCTTTGGAACTCTTCCATTGTTCTGGGAATTCGGCTGAAGATTAAAAATGCTTTGGAACTCTTCCTATGTTTTGGGAGTTCTGCTAAAGTTTAAAAATGCTTTGGAACTCTTCCATTGTTCTCGGAATTCCGCTGATGTTTAACAATGCTTTAGAACTGTTTCATTGTTCTCGGAATTCCGCTGATATTTAACAATGCTTTAGAACTCTTCCATTGTTCTCGGAATTCCGCTGATGCTTAACAATGCTTTGGAGCTCTTCCATTGTTCTGGGAATTCGGCTGAAGTTTAAAAAGGCTTTGGAGCTCTTCCTATGTTCTGGGAGTTCTGCTGAAGTTTAAAAATGCTTTGGAACTTTTCATTGTTCTCGGAATTCCGCTGAAGTTTTACAATGCTTTGGAACTCTTCCATTTTTCTCTGAAGTCTGCTGAAGTTTAAAAATGCTTTGGAACTCTTCCATTGTTCTCGGAATTCCGCTGATGTTTAACAATGCTTTGGAACTCTTCCATTGTTCTCGGAATTCCGCTGTAGTTTAAAAATGCTTTGGAACTCTTTCATTGTTCTCGGAATTCCGCTGAAGTTTAGCCATGCTTTGGAACTCTTCCATTGTTCTCGGAATTCCGCTGTAGTTTAAAAATGCTTTGGAACTCCTCCATTGTTCTCGGAATTCTGCTGAAGTTTAAAAATGCTTTGGAACTCTTCCATTGTTCTGGGAATTCGGCTGAAGTTTAAAAATGCTTTGGAACTCTTCCTATGTTCTGGGAGTTCTGCTGAAGTTTAAAAATGCTTTGGAACTCTTCCATTGTTCTAGGAATTCCGCTGATGTTTAACAATGCTTTAGAACTCTTCCATTTTTCTCGGAATTCCACTGATGTTTAGCAATGCTTTGGCACTCTTCCATTGTTCTCGGAATTCCGCTGTAGTTTAAAAATGCACTGGAACTCTTCCATTGTTCTCGGAATTCCGCTGAAGTTTTACAATGCTTTGGAACTCATCCATTGTTCTCGTAACACTGTTGATGTTTAATAATGCTTTTGGAACTCTTCTATTGTGCTCGGAGTTCTGCTGAAGTTTAAAAATGCTTTGGAACTCTTCCTATGTTCTGGGAGCTATGCAGAATTTTAAAAATGCTTTGGAACTCTTCCATTGTTCTCGGAATTCTGCTGATGTTTAACAATGCTTTAGAACTCTTCCATTGTTTTCGGAATTCCGATGATGTTTAACAATGCTTTGGAACTCTTCCATTGTTCTCGGAATTCTGCTGAAGTTTAAAAATGCTTTGGAACTCTTCCATTGTTCTCGGAATTCCGCTGTAGTTTAAAAATGCATTGGAACTCTTCCATTGTTCTCGGAATTCTGCTGAAGTTTAAAAAAGATTTGGAACTATTCCATTGTTCTCAGAATTCCGCTAATATTTATCAATGCTTTGGAACTCTTCCATTGTTCTCGGAATTCCGCTGATGTTTAATAATGCTTTTTGAACTCTTCCATTGTTCTCGGAATTCTGCTAATGTTTAACAATGCTTTGGAACTCATCCATTGTTCTCGGAATTCTGTTCATGTTTAATAATGCTTTTGGAACTCTTCCATTGTGCTCGGAATTCTGCTGAAGTTTAAAAATGCTTTGGAACTCTTCCATTGTTCTCGGAATTCCGATAATGTTTATCAAACCTATGGAACTCTTTCATTGTTCTCGGAATTCCGCTGTAGTTTAAAAATGCTTTGGAACTCTTCCATTGTTCTCGGAATTCCGCTAATGTTTATCAAACCTATGGAACTCTTCCATTGCTCTCGGAATTCCGATAATATTTAACAATGCTTTGGAACTCTTCCATGGTTCTCGGAATTCCGCTGTAGTTTAAAAATGCATTGGAACTCTTCCATTGTTCTCGGAATTCCGCTGAAGTTTTAGAATGCTTTTTAACACTTCCTTTTTTCTCGGAATTCTGCTGAAGTTTAAAATCGCTTTGGAACTCTTCCATTGTTCTCGGAATTCCGCTAATGTTTAACAATGCTTTGGAACTCTTTCATTGTTCTCGGAATTTCACTGAAGTTTAGCCATGCTTTGGAACTCTTCCATTGTTCTCGGAATTCCGCTCTAGTTTAAAAATGCTTTGGAACTCTTCCATTGTTCTCGGAATTCCGCTAATGTTTATCATACCTATGGAACCCTTTCATTGTTCTCGGAATTCCGCTGTAGTTTAAAAATGCTTTGGAACTCCTCCATTGTTCTCGGAATTCTGCTGAAGTTTAAAAATGCTTTGGAACTCTTCCATTGTTCTGGGAATTCGGCTGAAGTTTAAAAATGCTTTGGAACTCTTCCTATGTTCTGGGAGTTCTGCTGAAGTTTAAAAATGCTTTGGAACTCTTCCATTGTTCTAGGAATTCCGCTGATGTTTAACAATGCTTTAGAACTCTTCCATTTTTCTCGGAATTCCACTGATGTTTAGCAATGCTTTGGCACTCTTCCATTGTTCTCGGAATTCCGCTGTAGTTTAAAAATGCACTGGAACTCTTCCATTGTTCTCGGAATTCCGCTGAAGTTTTACAATGCTTTGGAACTCATCCATTGTTCTCGTAACACTGTTGATGTTTAATAATGCTTTTGGAACTCTTCCATTGTGCTCGGAGTTCTGCTGAAGTTTAAAAATGCTTTGGAACTCTTCCTATGTTCTGGGAGCTATGCAGAATTTTAAAAATGCTTTGGAACTCTTCCATTGTTCTCGGAATTCTGCTGATGTTTAACAATGCTTTAGAACTCTTCCATTGTTTTCGGAATTCCGATGATGTTTAACAATGCTTTGGAACTCTTCCATTGTTCTCGGAATTCTGCTGAAGTTTAAAAATGCTTTGGAACTCTTCCATTGTTCTCGGAATTCCGCTGTAGTTTAAAAATGCATTGGAACTCTTCCATTGTTCTCGGAATTCTGCTGAAGTTTAAAAAAGATTTGGAACTATTCCATTGTTCTCAGAATTCCGCTAATATTTATCAATGCTTTGGAACTCTTCCATTGTTCTCGGAATTCCGCTGATGTTTAATAATGCTTTTTGAACTCTTCCATTGTTCTCGGAATTCTGCTAATGTTTAACAATGCTTTGGAACTCATCCATTGTTCTCGGAATTCTGTTCATGTTTAATAATGCTTTTGGAACTCTTCCATTGTGCTCGGAATTCTGCTGAAGTTTAAAAATGCTTTGGAACTCTTCCATTGTTCTCGGAATTCCGATAATGTTTATCAAACCTATGGAACTCTTTCATTGTTCTCGGAATTCCGCTGTAGTTTAAAAATGCTTTGGAACTCTTCCATTGTTCTCGGAATTCCGCTAATGTTTATCAAACCTATGGAACTCTTCCATTGCTCTCGGAATTCCGATAATATTTAACAATGCTTTGGAACTCTTCCAAGGTTCTCGGAATTCCGCTGTAGTTTAAAAATGCATTGGAACTCTTCCATTGTTCTCGGAATTCCGCTGAAGTTTTAGAATGCTTTTTAACACTTCCTTTTTTCTCGGAATTCTGCTGAAGTTTAAAATCGCTTTGGAACTCTTCCATTGTTCTCGGAATTCCGCTAATGTTTAACAATGCTTTGGAACTCTTTCATTGTTCTCGGAATTTCACTGAAGTTTAGCCATGCTTTGGAACTCTTCCATTGTTCTCGGAATTCCGCTCTAGTTTAAAAATGCTTTGGAACTCTTCCATTGTTCTCGGAATTCCGCTAATGTTTATCATACCTATGGAACCCTTTCATTGTTCTCGGAATTCCGCTGTAGTTTAAAAATGCTTTGGAACTCTTCCATTGTTCTCGGAATTCCGATAATATTTAACAATGCTTTGGAACTCTTCCCTGGTTCTCGGAATTCCGCTGTAGTTTAAAAATGCATTGGAACTCTTCCATTGTTCTCGGAATTCCGCTGAAGTTTTAGAATGCTTTTTAACACTTCCATTTTTCTCGGAATTCTGCAAAAGTTTAAAATCGCTTTGGAACTCTTCCATTGCTCTTGGAATTCCGCTAATGTTTATCATACCTATGGAACTCTTTCATTGTTCTCGGAATTCCGCTGTAGTTTAAAAATGCTTTGGAACTCTTCCATTATTCTCGGAATTCTATTGATGTTTTATAATGCTTTTGGAACTCTTCCATTGTTCTCAGAATTCTGCTGAAGTTTCAAAACGCTTTAGAAATCTTCCCTTGTTCTCGGAATTCTGCTGAAGTTTAACAATGCTTTGGAACTCTTCCATTATTCTCAGAATTCTGCTGAAGATTAAAAATGCTTTGGTACTCTTCCATTGTTCTCAGAATTCCAATGAAGCTTAAAGATGCTTTGGAACTCTTCAATTTTTCTCAGAATTACGCTAAATTTTAAAAATGCTTTGGAATTCTTCCATTGTTCTGGGAATTCGGCTGAAGTTTAAAAATGCTTTGGAGTTCTTCCCATGTTCTGGGAGTTCAGCTGAAGTTTAAAAATGCTTTAGAACTCTTCCATTGTTCTCGGAATTCCGCTGATGTGTAACAATGCTTTGGAACTCTTCCATTGTTCTCGGAATTCCGCTGTAGTTTAAAAATGCATTGGAACTTTTCCATTGTTCTCGGAATTCCGCTGAAGTTTTACAATGCTTTGGAACTCTTCCATTTTTCTCTGAATTCTGCTGAAGTTTAAAAATGCTTTGGAACTCTTCCATTGTTCTCGAAATTCCGCTGATGTTTAACAATGTTTTGGAACTCTTCCATTGTTCTCGGAATTCCGCTGTAGTTTAAAAATGCTTTGGAACTCTTTCATTGTTCTCGGAATTCCGCTGAAGTTTATCCATGCTTTGGAACTCTTCCATTGTTCTCGGAATTCCGCTGAAGTATAAAAATGCTTTGGAACTCCTCCATTGTTCTCGGAATTCTGCTGAAGTTTAAAAATGCTTTGGAACTCTTCCATTGTTCTGGGAACTTGGCTGAAGTTTAAAAATGCTTTGGAACTCTTCCTATGTTCTGGGAGTTCTGCTGAAGTTTAAAAATGCTTTGGAACTCTTCCATTGTTCTCGGAATTCCGCTGATGTTTAACAATGCTTTGGAGCTCTTCCATTGTTCTGGGAATTCGGCTGAAGTTTAAAAATGCTTTGGAGCTCTTCCATTGTTCTGGGAGTTCTGCTGAAGTTTAAAAATGCTTTAGAACTGTTCCATTGTTCTCGGAATTCCTCTGATGTCTAACAATGCTTTGGAACTCTTCCTTGTTCTCGGAATTCCTCTGTAGTTTAAAAATGCATTGGAACTTTTCCATTGTTCTCGGAATTCCGCTGAAGTTTTACAATTCTTTGGAACTCTTCCATTTTTCTCTGAAGTCTGCTGAAGTTTAAAAATGCTTTGGAACTCTTCCATTGTTCTCGGAATTCCGCTGATGTTTAACAATGCTTTGGAACTCTTCCATTGTTCTCGGAATTCCGCTATAGTTTAAAAATGCTTTGGAACTCTTACATTGTTCTCGGATTTCCGCTGAAGTTTAGCCATGCTTTGGAACTCTTCCATTGTTCTCGGAATTCCGCTGAAGTTTAAAAATGCTTTGGAACTCCTCCATTGTTCTCGGAATTCTGCTGAAGTTTAAAAATACTTTGGAACTCTTCCACTGTTCTGGGAATTGGGCTGAAGTTTAAAAATGCTTTGGAACTCTTCCTATGTTCTGGGAGTTCGGCTGAAGTTTAAAAATGCTTTGGAACTCTTCCATTGTTCTCGGAATTCCGCTGATGTTTAACAATGCTTTAGAACTCTTCCATTGTTCTCGGAATTCTGATGATGTTTAACAATGCACTGGAACTCTTCCATTGTTCTCGGAATTCCGCTGTAGTTTAAAAATGCATTGGAACTTTTCCATTGTAATCGGAATTCCGCTGAAGTTTTACAATGCTTTGGAACTCTTCCATTTTTCTCTGAATTCTGCTGAAGTTTAAAAATGCTTTGGAACTCTTCCATTGTTCTCGAAATTCCGCTGATGTTTAACAATGTTTTGGAACTCTTCCATTGTTCTCGGAATTCCGCTGTAGTTTAAAAATGCTTTGGAACTCTTTCATTGTTCTCGGAATTCCGCTGAAGTTTATCCATGCTTTCGAACTCTTCCATTGTTCTCGGAATTCCGCTGAAGTATAAAAATGCTTTGGAACTCCTCCATTGTTCTCAGAATTCTGCTGAAGCTTAAAAATGCTTTGGAACTCTTCCATTGTTCTGGGAATTTGGCTGAAGTTTAAAAATGCTTTGGAACTCTTCCTATGTTCTGGGAGTTCTGCTGAAGTTTAAAAATGCTTTGGAACTCTTCCATTGTTCTCGGAATTCTGCTGATGTTTAACAATGCTTTGGAGCTCTTCCATTGTTCTGGGAATTCGGCTGAAGTTTAAAAATGCTTTGGAGCTCTTCCTATGTTCTGGGAGTTCTGCTGAAGTTTAAAAATGCTTTAGAACTCTTCCATTGTTCTCGGAATTCCTCTGATGTCTAACAATGCTTTGGAACTCTTCCATTGTTCTCGGAATTCCTCTGTAGTTTAAAAATGCATTGGAACTTTTCCATTGTTCTCGGAATTCCGCTGAAGTTTTACATTGCTTTGGAACTCTTCCATTTTTCTCTGAAGTCTGCTGAAGTTTAAAAATGCTTTGGAACTCTTCCTATGTTCTGGGAGTTCGGCTGAAGTTTTAGAATGCTTTGGAACTCTTCCATTGTTCTCGGAATTCCGCTAATGTTTAACAATGCTTTGGAACTCTTCCATTGTTCTCGGAATTCCGCTGTAGTTTAAAAATGCTTTGGAACTCTTTCATTGTTCTCGGAATTCCGCTGAAGTTTAGACATGCTTTGGAACTCTTCCATTGTTCTCGGAATTCCGCTGAAGTTTAAAAATGCTTTGGAACTCTTCCATTGTTCTCGGAATTCCGCTGATGTTTAACAATGCTTTGGAACTCTTCCATTGTTCTCGGAATTCCGCTATAGTTTAAAAATGCTTTGGAACTCTTACATTGTTCTCGGATTTCCGCTGAAGTTTAGCCATGCTTTGGAACTCTTCCATTGTTCTCGGAATTCCGCTGAAGTTTAAAAATGCTTTGGAACTCCTCCATTGTTCTCGGAATTCTGCTGAAGTTTAAAAATACTTTGGAACTCTTCCACTGTTCTGGGAATTGGGCTGAAGTTTAAAAATGCTTTGGAACTCTTCCTATGTTCTGGGAGTTCGGCTGAAGTTTAAAAATGCTTTGGAACTCTTCCATTGTTCTCGGAATTCCGCTGATGTTTAACAATGCTTTAGAACTCTTCCATTGTTCTCGGAATTCTGATGATGTTTAACAATGCACTGGAACTCTTCCATTGTTCTCGGAATTCCGCTGTAGTTTAAAAATGCATTGGAACTTTTCCATTGTAATCGGAATTCCGCTGAAGTTTTACAATGCTTTGGAACTCTTCCATTTTTCTCTGAATTCTGCTGAAGTTTAAAAATGCTTTGGAACTCTTCCATTGTTCTCGAAATTCCGCTGATGTTTAACAATGTTTTGGAACTCTTCCATTGTTCTCGGAATTCCGCTGTAGTTTAAAAATGCTTTGGAACTCTTTCATTGTTCTCGGAATTCCGCTGAAGTTTATCCATGCTTTCGAACTCTTCCATTGTTCTCGGAATTCCGCTGAAGTATAAAAATGCTTTGGAACTCCTCCATTGTTCTCAGAATTCTGCTGAAGCTTAAAAATGCTTTGGAACTCTTCCATTGTTCTGGGAATTTGGCTGAAGTTTAAAAATGCTTTGGAACTCTTCCAATGTTCTGGGAGTTCTGCTGAAGTTTAAAAATGCTTTGGAACTCTTCCATTGTTCTCGGAATTCTGCTGATGTTTAACAATGCTTTGGAGCTCTTCCATTGTTCTGGGAATTCGGCTGAAGTTTAAAAATGCTTTGGAGCTCTTCCTATGTTCTGGGAGTTCTGCTGAAGTTTAAAAATGCTTTAGAACTCTTCCATTGTTCTCGGAATTCCTCTGATGTCTAACAATGCTTTGGAACTCTTCCATTGTTCTCGGAATTCCTCTGTAGTTTAAAAATGCATTGGAACTTTTCCATTGTTCTCGGAATTCCGCTGAAGTTTTACATTGCTTTGGAACTCTTCCATTTTTCTCTGAAGTCTGCTGAAGTTTAAAAATGCTTTGGAACTCTTCCTATGTTCTGGGAGTTTGGCTGAAGTTTTAGAATGCTTTGGAACTCTTCCATTGTTCTCGGAATTCCTCTGTAGTTTAAAAATGCATTGGAACTTTTCCATTGTTCTCGGAATTCCGCTGAAGTTTTACATTGCTTTGGAACTCTTCCATTTTTCTCTGAAGTCTGCTGAAGTTTAAAAATGCTTTGGAACTCTTCCTATGTTCTGGGAGTTCGGCTGAAGTTTTAGAATGCTTTGGAACTCTTCCATTGTTCTCGGAATTCCGCTAATGTTTAACAATGCTTTGGAACTCTTTCATTGTTCTCGGAATTCCGCTGAAGTTTAGACATGCTTTGGAACTCTTCCATTGTTCTCGGAATTCCGCTGAAGTTTAAAAATGCTTTGGAACTCTTCCATTGTTCTCGGAATTCTGCTGAAGTTTAAAAAAGATTTGGAACTATTCCATTGTTCTCAGAATTCCGCTAATATTTAACAATGCTTTGGAACTCTTCCATTGTTCTCGGAACTCCGCTGATGTTTAATAATGCTTTTGGAACTCTTCCATTGTTCTCGGAATTCTGCTAATGTATAACAATGCTTTGGAACTCATCCATTGTTCCCGGAATTCTGTTCATGTTTAATAATACTTTTCGAACTCTTCCATTGTGCTCGGAATTCTGCTGAAGTTTAAAAATGCTTTGGAACTCTTCCATTGTTCTCGGAATTCCGCTAATGTTTAACAATGCTTTGGAACTCTTCCATGTTTCTCGGAATTCCGCTGTAGTTTAAAAATGCATTGGAACTCTTCCATTGTTCTCGGAATTCCGCTGAAGTTTTAGAATGCTTTTTAACACTTCCATTTTTCTCGGAATTCTGCTGAAGTTTAAAATCGCTTTGGAACTCTTCCATTGTTCTCGGAATTCCACTGAAGTTTAGCCATGCTTTGGAACTCTTCCATTGTTCTCGGAATTCCGCTGAAGTTTAAAAATGCTTTGGAACTCTTCCATTGTTCTCGGAATTCTGCTGAAGTTTAAAAATGCTTTTGAACTCTTCCATTGTTCTGGGAATTCGGCTGAAGTTTAAAAATGCTTTGGAACTCTTCCATTGTTCTCGGAATTCCGCTGATGTTTAACAATGCTTTAGAACTCTTTCATTGTTCTCGGAATTCTGCTGATATTTAACAATGCTTTAGAACTCTTCCATTGTTCTCGGAATTCCGCTGATGTTTAACAATGCTTTGGAGCTCTTCCATTGTTCTGGGAATTCGGCTGAAGTTTAAATATGCTTTAGAACTCTTCCATTGTTCTCGAAATTCCGCTGATGTCTAACAATGCTTTGGAACTCTTCCATTGTTCTCGGAATTCCGCTGTAGTTTAAAAATGCTTTGGAACTTTTCCATTGTTCTCGAAATTCCGCTGAAGTTTTACAATGCTTTGGAACTTTTCCATTTTTCTCTGAAGTCTGCTGAAGTTTAAAAATGCTTTGGAACTCTTCCATTGTTCTCGGAATTCCGCTGATGTTTAACAATGCTTTGGAACTCTTCCATTGTTCTCGGAATTCCGCTGTAGTTTAAAAATGCTTTGGAACTCTTCCATTGTTCTTTGAATTCCGCTGTAGTTTAAAAATGCTTTGGAACTCATCCATTGTTCTCGTAACACTGTTGATGTTTAATAATGCTTTTGGAACTCTTCCATTGTGCTCGGAGTTCTGCTGAAGTTTAAAAATGCTTTGGAACTCTTCCTATGTTCTGGGAGTTCTGCTGAATTTTAAAAATGCTTTGGAACTCTTCCTTTGTTCTCGGAATTCCGCTGATGTTTAACAATGCTTTAGAACTCTTCCATTGTTCTCGGAATTCCGCTGAAGTTTTACATTGCTTTGGAACTCTTCCATTTTTCTCTGAAGTCTGCTGAAGTTTAAAAATGCTTTGGAACTCTTCCTATGTTCTGGGAGTTCGGCTGAAGTTTTAGAATGCTTTGGAACTCTTCCATTGTTCTCGGAATTCCGCTAATGTTTAACAATGCTTTGGAACTCTTCCATTGTTCTCGGAATTCCGCTGTAGTTTAAAAATGCTTTGGAACTCTTTCATTGTTCTCGGAATTCCGCTGAAGTTTAGACATGCTTTGGAACTCTTCCATTGTTCTCGGAATTCCGCTGAAGTTTAAAAATGCTTTGGAACTCTTCCATTGTTCTCGGAATTCCGCTGATGTTTAACAATGCTTTGGAACTCTTCCATTGTTCTCGGAATTCCGCTATAGTTTAAAAATGCTTTGGAACTCTTACATTGTTCTCGGATTTCCGCTGAAGTTTAGCCATGCTTTGGAACTCTTCCATTGTTCTCGGAATTCCGCTGAAGTTTAAAAATGCTTTGGAACTCCTCCATTGTTCTCGGAATTCTGCTGAAGTTTAAAAATACTTTGGAACTCTTCCACTGTTCTGGGAATTGGGCTGAAGTTTAAAAATGCTTTGGAACTCTTCCTATGTTCTGGGAGTTCGGCTGAAGTTTAAAAATGCTTTGGAACTCTTCCATTGTTCTCGGAATTCCGCTGATGTTTAACAATGCTTTAGAACTCTTCCATTGTTCTCGGAATTCTGATGATGTTTAACAATGCACTGGAACTCTTCCATTGTTCTCGGAATTCCGCTGTAGTTTAAAAATGCATTGGAACTTTTCCATTGTAATCGGAATTCCGCTGAAGTTTTACAATGCTTTGGAACTCTTCCATTTTTCTCTGAATTCTGCTGAAGTTTAAAAATGCTTTGGAACTCTTCCATTGTTCTCGAAATTCCGCTGATGTTTAACAATGTTTTGGAACTCTTCCATTGTTCTCGGAATTCCGCTGTAGTTTAAAAATGCTTTGGAACTCTTTCATTGTTCTCGGAATTCCGCTGAAGTTTATCCATGCTTTCGAACTCTTCCATTGTTCTCGGAATTCCGCTGAAGTATAAAAATGCTTTGGAACTCCTCCATTGTTCTCAGAATTCTGCTGAAGCTTAAAAATGCTTTGGAACTCTTCCATTGTTCTGGGAATTTGGCTGAAGTTTAAAAATGCTTTGGAACTCTTCCAATGTTCTGGGAGTTCTGCTGAAGTTTAAAAATGCTTTGGAACTCTTCCATTGTTCTCGGAATTCTGCTGATGTTTAACAATGCTTTGGAGCTCTTCCATTGTTCTGGGAATTCGGCTGAAGTTTAAAAATGCTTTGGAGCTCTTCCTATGTTCTGGGAGTTCTGCTGAAGTTTAAAAATGCTTTAGAACTCTTCCATTGTTCTCGGAATTCCTCTGATGTCTAACAATGCTTTGGAACTCTTCCATTGTTCTCGGAATTCCTCTGTAGTTTAAAAATGCATTGGAACTTTTCCATTGTTCTCGGAATTCCGCTGAAGTTTTACATTGCTTTGGAACTCTTCCATTTTTCTCTGAAGTCTGCTGAAGTTTAAAAATGCTTTGGAACTCTTCCTATGTTCTGGGAGTTTGGCTGAAGTTTTAGAATGCTTTGGAACTCTTCCATTGTTCTCGGAATTCCTCTGTAGTTTAAAAATGCATTGGAACTTTTCCATTGTTCTCGGAATTCCGCTGAAGTTTTACATTGCTTTGGAACTCTTCCATTTTTCTCTGAAGTCTGCTGAAGTTTAAAAATGCTTTGGAACTCTTCCTATGTTCTGGGAGTTCGGCTGAAGTTTTAGAATGCTTTGGAACTCTTCCATTGTTCTCGGAATTCCGCTAATGTTTAACAATGCTTTGGAACTCTTTCATTGTTCTCGGAATTCCGCTGAAGTTTAGACATGCTTTGGAACTCTTCCATTGTTCTCGGAATTCCGCTGAAGTTTAAAAATGCTTTGGAACTCTTCCATTGTTCTCGGAATTCTGCTGAAGTTTAAAAAAGATTTGGAACTATTCCATTGTTCTCAGAATTCCGCTAATATTTAACAATGCTTTGGAACTCTTCCATTGTTCTCGGAACTCCGCTGATGTTTAATAATGCTTTTGGAACTCTTCCATTGTTCTCGGAATTCTGCTAATGTATAACAATGCTTTGGAACTCATCCATTGTTCCCGGAATTCTGTTCATGTTTAATAATACTTTTCGAACTCTTCCATTGTGCTCGGAATTCTGCTGAAGTTTAAAAATGCTTTGGAACTCTTCCATTGTTCTCGGAATTCCGCTAATGTTTAACAATGCTTTGGAACTCTTCCATGTTTCTCGGAATTCCGCTGTAGTTTAAAAATGCATTGGAACTCTTCCATTGTTCTCGGAATTCCGCTGAAGTTTTAGAATGCTTTTTAACACTTCCATTTTTCTCGGAATTCTGCTGAAGTTTAAAATCGCTTTGGAACTCTTCCATTGTTCTCGGAATTCCACTGAAGTTTAGCCATGCTTTGGAACTCTTCCATTGTTCTCGGAATTCCGCTGAAGTTTAAAAATGCTTTGGAACTCTTCCATTGTTCTCGGAATTCTGCTGAAGTTTAAAAATGCTTTTGAACTCTTCCATTGTTCTGGGAATTCGGCTGAAGTTTAAAAATGCTTTGGAACTCTTCCATTGTTCTCGGAATTCCGCTGATGTTTAACAATGCTTTAGAACTCTTTCATTGTTCTCGGAATTCTGCTGATATTTAACAATGCTTTAGAACTCTTCCATTGTTCTCGGAATTCCGCTGATGTTTAACAATGCTTTGGAGCTCTTCCATTGTTCTGGGAATTCGGCTGAAGTTTAAATATGCTTTAGAACTCTTCCATTGTTCTCGAAATTCCGCTGATGTCTAACAATGCTTTGGAACTCTTCCATTGTTCTCGGAATTCCGCTGTAGTTTAAAAATGCTTTGGAACTTTTCCATTGTTCTCGAAATTCCGCTGAAGTTTTACAATGCTTTGGAACTTTTCCATTTTTCTCTGAAGTCTGCTGAAGTTTAAAAATGCTTTGGAACTCTTCCATTGTTCTCGGAATTCCGCTGATGTTTAACAATGCTTTGGAACTCTTCCATTGTTCTCGGAATTCCGCTGTAGTTTAAAAATGCTTTGGAACTCTTCCATTGTTCTTTGAATTCCGCTGTAGTTTAAAAATGCTTTGGAACTCATCCATTGTTCTCGTAACACTGTTGATGTTTAATAATGCTTTTGGAACTCTTCCATTGTGCTCGGAGTTCTGCTGAAGTTTAAAAATGCTTTGGAACTCTTCCTATGTTCTGGGAGTTCTGCTGAATTTTAAAAATGCTTTGGAACTCTTCCTTTGTTCTCGGAATTCCGCTGATGTTTAACAATGCTTTAGAACTCTTCCATTGTTTTCGGAATTCCGATGATGTTTAACAATGCTTTGGAACTCTTCCATTGTTCTCGAAATTCTGCTGATGTTTAAAAATGCTTTGGAACTCTTCCATTGTTCTGGGAATTCGGCTGAAGTTTAACAATGCTTTAGAACTCTTCCATTGTTTTCGGAATTCCGATGATGTTTAACAATGCTTTGGAACTCTTCCATTGTTCTCGGAATTCTGCTGAAGTTTAAAAATGCTTTGGAACTCTTCCATTGTTCTCGGAATTCCGCTGTAGTTTAAAAATGCATTGGAACTCTTCCATTGTTCTCGGAATTCTGCTGAAGTTTAAAAAAGATTTGGAACTATTCCATTGTTCTCAGAATTCCGCTAATATTTATCAATGCTTTGGAACTCTTCCATTGTTCTCGGAATTCCGCTGATGTTTAATAATGCTTTTTGAACTCTTCCATTGTTCTCGGAATTCTGTAAATGTTTAACAATGCTTTGGAACTCATCCATTGTTCTCGGAATTCTGTTCATGTTTAATAATGCTTTTGGAACTCTTCCATTGTGCTCGGAATTCTGCTGAAGTTTAAAAATGCTTTGGAACTCTTCCATTGTTCTCGGAATTCCGATAATGTTTATCAAACCTATGGAACTCTTTCATTGTTCTCGGAATTCCGCTGTAGTTTAAAAATGCTTTGGAACTCTTCCATTGTTCTCGGAATTCCGCTAATGTTTATCAAACCTATGGAACTCTTCCATTGCTCTCGGAATTCCGATAATATTTAACAATGCTTTGGAACTCTTCCATGGTTCTCGGAATTCCGCTGTAGTTTAAAAATGCATTGGAACTCTTCCATTGTTCTCGGAATTCCGCTGAAGTTTTAGAATGCTTTTTAACACTTCCTTTTTTCTCGGAATTCTGCTGAAGTTTAAAATCGCTTTGGAACTCTTCCATTGTTCTCGGAATTCCGCTAATGTTTAACAATGCTTTGGAACTCTTTCATTGTTCTCGGAATTTCACTGAAGTTTAGCCATGCTTTGGAACTCTTCCATTGTTCTCGGAATTCCGCTCTAGTTTAAAAATGCTTTGGAACTCTTCCATTGTTCTCGGAATTCCGCTAATGTTTATCATACCTATGGAACCCTTTCATTGTTCTCGGAATTCCGCTGTAGTTTAAAAATGCTTTGGAACTCTTCCATTGTTCTCGGAATTCCGATAATATTTAACAATGCTTTGGAACTCTTCCCTGGTTCTCGGAATTCCGCTGTAGTTTAAAAATGCATTGGAACTCTTCCATTGTTCTCGGAATTCCGCTGAAGTTTTAGAATGCTTTTTAACACTTCCATTTTTCTCGGAATTCTGCAAAAGTTTAAAATCGCTTTGGAACTCTTCCATTGCTCTTGGAATTCCGCTAATGTTTATCATACCTATGGAACTCTTTCATTGTTCTCGGAATTCCGCTGTAGTTTAAAAATGCTTTGGAACTCTTCCATTATTCTCGGAATTCTATTGATGTTTTATAATGCTTTTGGAACTCTTCCATTGTTCTCAGAATTCTGCTGAAGTTTCAAAACGCTTTAGAAATCTTCCCTTGTTCTCGGAATTCTGCTGAAGTTTAACAATGCTTTGGAACTCTTCCATTATTCTCAGAATTCTGCTGAAGATTAAAAATGCTTTGGTACTCTTCCATTGTTCTCAGAATTCCAATGAAGCTTAAAGATGCTTTGGAACTCTTCAATTTTTCTCAGAATTACGCTAAATTTTAAAAATGCTTTGGAACTCTTCCATTGTTCTGGGAATTCGGCTGAAGTTTAAAAATGCTTTGGAGTTCTTCCCATGTTCTGGGAGTTCAGCTGAAGTTTAAAAATGCTTTAGAACTCTTCCATTGTTCTCGGAATTCCGCTGATGTGTAACAATGCTTTGGAACTCTTCCATTGTTCTCGGAATTCCGCTGTAGTTTAAAAATGCATTGGAACTTTTCCATTGTTCTCGGAATTCCGCTGAAGTTTTACAATGCTTTGGAACTCTTCCATTTTTCTCTGAATTCTGCTGAAGTTTAAAAATGCTTTGGAACTCTTCCATTGTTCTCGAAATTCCGCTGATGTTTAACAATGTTTTGGAACTCATCCATTGTTCTCGGAATTCCGCTGTAGTTTAAAAATGCTTTGGAACTCTTTCATTGTTCTCGGAATTCCGCTGAAGTTTATCCATGCTTTGGAACTCTTCCATTGTTCTCGGAATTCCGCTGAAGTATAAAAATGCTTTGGAACTCCTCCATTGTTCTCGGAATTCTGCTGAAGTTTAAAAATGCTTTGGAACTCTTCCATTGTTCTGGGAACTTGGCTGAAGTTTAAAAATGCTTTGGAACTCTTCCTATGTTCTGGGAGTTCTGCTGAAGTTTAAAAATGCTTTGGAACTCTTCCATTGTTCTCGGAATTCCGCTGATGTTTAACAATGCTTTGGAGCTCTTCCATTGTTCTGGGAATTCGGCTGAAGTTTAAAAATGCTTTGGAGCTCTTCCATTGTTCTGGGAGTTCTGCTGAAGTTTAAAAATGCTTTAGAACTGTTCCATTGTTCTCGGAATTCCTCTGATGTCTAACAATGCTTTGGAACTCTTCCTTGTTCTCGGAATTCCTCTGTAGTTTAAAAATGCATTGGAACTTTTCCATTGTTCTCGGAATTCCGCTGAAGTTTTACAATTCTTTGGAACTCTTCCATTTTTCTCTGAAGTCTGCTGAAGTTTAAAAATGCTTTGGAACTCTTCCATTGTTCTCGGAATTCCGCTGATGTTTAACAATGCTTTGGAACTCTTCCATTGTTCTCGGAATTCCGCTATAGTTTAAAAATGCTTTGGAACTCTTACATTGTTCTCGGATTTCCGCTGAAGTTTAGCCATGCTTTGGAACTCTTCCATTGTTCTCGGAATTCCGCTGAAGTTTAAAAATGCTTTGGAACTCCTCCATTGTTCTCGGAATTCTGCTGAAGTTTAAAAATACTTTGGAACTCTTCCACTGTTCTGGGAATTGGGCTGAAGTTTAAAAATGCTTTGGAACTCTTCCTATGTTCTGGGAGTTCGGCTGAAGTTTAAAAATGCTTTGGAACTCTTCCATTGTTCTCGGAATTCCGCTGATGTTTAACAATGCTTTAGAACTCTTCCATTGTTCTCGGAATTCTGATGATGTTTAACAATGCACTGGAACTCTTCCATTGTTCTCGGAATTCCGCTGTAGTTTAAAAATGCATTGGAACTTTTCCATTGTAATCGGAATTCCGCTGAAGTTTTACAATGCTTTGGAACTCTTCCATTTTTCTCTGAATTCTGCTGAAGTTTAAAAATGCTTTGGAACTCTTCCATTGTTCTCGAAATTCCGCTGATGTTTAACAATGTTTTGGAACTCTTCCATTGTTCTCGGAATTCCGCTGTAGTTTAAAAATGCTTTGGAACTCTTTCATTGTTCTCGGAATTCCGCTGAAGTTTATCCATGCTTTCGAACTCTTCCATTGTTCTCGGAATTCCGCTGAAGTATAAAAATGCTTTGGAACTCCTCCATTGTTCTCAGAATTCTGCTGAAGCTTAAAAATGCTTTGGAACTCTTCCATTGTTCTGGGAATTTGGCTGAAGTTTAAAAATGCTTTGGAACTCTTCCTATGTTCTGGGAGTTCTGCTGAAGTTTAAAAATGCTTTGGAACTCTTCCATTGTTCTCGGAATTCTGCTGATGTTTAACAATGCTTTGGAGCTCTTCCATTGTTCTGGGAATTCGGCTGAAGTTTAAAAATGCTTTGGAGCTCTTCCTATGTTCTGGGAGTTCTGCTGAAGTTTAAAAATGCTTTAGAACTCTTCCATTGTTCTCGGAATTCCTCTGATGTCTAACAATGCTTTGGAACTCTTCCATTGTTCTCGGAATTCCTCTGTAGTTTAAAAATGCATTGGAACTTTTCCATTGTTCTCGGAATTCCGCTGAAGTTTTACATTGCTTTGGAACTCTTCCATTTTTCTCTGAAGTCTGCTGAAGTTTAAAAATGCTTTGGAACTCTTCCTATGTTCTGGGAGTTCGGCTGAAGTTTTAGAATGCTTTGGAACTCTTCCATTGTTCTCGGAATTCCGCTAATGTTTAACAATGCTTTGGAACTCTTCCATTGTTCTCGGAATTCCGCTGTAGTTTAAAAATGCTTTGGAACTCTTTCATTGTTCTCGGAATTCCGCTGAAGTTTAGACATGCTTTGGAACTCTTCCATTGTTCTCGGAATTCCGCTGAAGTTTAAAAATGCTTTGGAACTCTTCCATTGTTCTCGGAATTCCGCTGATGTTTAACAATGCTTTGGAACTCTTCCATTGTTCTCGGAATTCCGCTATAGTTTAAAAATGCTTTGGAACTCTTACATTGTTCTCGGATTTCCGCTGAAGTTTAGCCATGCTTTGGAACTCTTCCATTGTTCTCGGAATTCCGCTGAAGTTTAAAAATGCTTTGGAACTCCTCCATTGTTCTCGGAATTCTGCTGAAGTTTAAAAATACTTTGGAACTCTTCCACTGTTCTGGGAATTGGGCTGAAGTTTAAAAATGCTTTGGAACTCTTCCTATGTTCTGGGAGTTCGGCTGAAGTTTAAAAATGCTTTGGAACTCTTCCATTGTTCTCGGAATTCCGCTGATGTTTAACAATGCTTTAGAACTCTTCCATTGTTCTCGGAATTCTGATGATGTTTAACAATGCACTGGAACTCTTCCATTGTTCTCGGAATTCCGCTGTAGTTTAAAAATGCATTGGAACTTTTCCATTGTAATCGGAATTCCGCTGAAGTTTTACAATGCTTTGGAACTCTTCCATTTTTCTCTGAATTCTGCTGAAGTTTAAAAATGCTTTGGAACTCTTCCATTGTTCTCGAAATTCCGCTGATGTTTAACAATGTTTTGGAACTCTTCCATTGTTCTCGGAATTCCGCTGTAGTTTAAAAATGCTTTGGAACTCTTTCATTGTTCTCGGAATTCCGCTGAAGTTTATCCATGCTTTCGAACTCTTCCATTGTTCTCGGAATTCCGCTGAAGTATAAAAATGCTTTGGAACTCCTCCATTGTTCTCAGAATTCTGCTGAAGCTTAAAAATGCTTTGGAACTCTTCCATTGTTCTGGGAATTTGGCTGAAGTTTAAAAATGCTTTGGAACTCTTCCTATGTTCTGGGAGTTCTGCTGAAGTTTAAAAATGCTTTGGAACTCTTCCATTGTTCTCGGAATTCTGCTGATGTTTAACAATGCTTTGGAGCTCTTCCATTGTTCTGGGAATTCGGCTGAAGTTTAAAAATGCTTTGGAGCTCTTCCTATGTTCTGGGAGTTCTGCTGAAGTTTAAAAATGCTTTAGAACTCTTCCATTGTTCTCGGAATTCCTCTGATGTCTAACAATGCTTTGGAACTCTTCCATTGTTCTCGGAATTCCTCTGTAGTTTAAAAATGCATTGGAACTTTTCCATTGTTCTCGGAATTCCGCTGAAGTTTTACATTGCTTTGGAACTCTTCCATTTTTCTCTGAAGTCTGCTGAAGTTTAAAAATGCTTTGGAACTCTTCCTATGTTCTGGGAGTTCGGCTGAAGTTTTAGAATGCTTTGGAACTCTTCCATTGTTCTCGGAATTCCGCTAATGTTTAACAATGCTTTGGAACTCTTCCATTGTTCTCGGAATTCCGCTGTAGTTTAAAAATGCTTTGGAACTCTTTCATTGTTCTCGGAATTCCGCTGAAGTTTAGACATGCTTTGGAACTCTTCCATTGTTCTCGGAATTCCGCTGAAGTTTAAAAATGCTTTGGAACTCTTCCATTGTTCTCGGAATTCTGCTGAAGTTTAAAAAAGATTTGGAACTATTCCATTGTTCTCAGAATTCCGCTAATATTTAACAATGCTTTGGAACTCTTCCATTGTTCTCGGAACTCCGCTGATGTTTAATAATGCTTTTGGAACTCTTCCATTGTTCTCGGAATTCTGCTAATGTATAACAATGCTTTGGAACTCATCCATTGTTCCCGGAATTCTGTTCATGTTTAATAATACTTTTCGAACTCTTCCATTGTGCTCGGAATTCTGCTGAAGTTTAAAAATGCTTTGGAACTCTTCCATTGTTCTCGGAATTCCGCTAATGTTTAACAATGCTTTGGAACTCTTCCATGTTTCTCGGAATTCCGCTGTAGTTTAAAAATGCATTGGAACTCTTCCATTGTTCTCGGAATTCCGCTGAAGTTTTAGAATGCTTTTTAACACTTCCATTTTTCTCGGAATTCTGCTGAAGTTTAAAATCGCTTTGGAACTCTTCCATTGTTCTCGGAATTCCACTGAAGTTTAGCCATGCTTTGGAACTCTTCCATTGTTCTCGGAATTCCGCTGAAGTTTAAAAATGCTTTGGAACTCTTCCATTGTTCTCGGAATTCTGCTGAAGTTTAAAAATGCTTTTGAACTCTTCCATTGTTCTGGGAATTCGGCTGAAGTTTAAAAATGCTTTGGAACTCTTCCATTGTTCTCGGAATTCCGCTGATGTTTAACAATGCTTTAGAACTCTTTCATTGTTCTCGGAATTCTGCTGATATTTAACAATGCTTTAGAACTCTTCCATTGTTCTCGGAATTCCGCTGATGTTTAACAATGCTTTGGAGCTCTTCCATTGTTCTGGGAATTCGGCTGAAGTTTAAATATGCTTTAGAACTCTTCCATTGTTCTCGAAATTCCGCTGATGTCTAACAATGCTTTGGAACTCTTCCATTGTTCTCGGAATTCCGCTGTAGTTTAAAAATGCTTTGGAACTTTTCCATTGTTCTCGAAATTCCGCTGAAGTTTTACAATGCTTTGGAACTTTTCCATTTTTCTCTGAAGTCTGCTGAAGTTTAAAAATGCTTTGGAACTCTTCCATTGTTCTCGGAATTCCGCTGATGTTTAACAATGCTTTGGAACTCTTCCATTGTTCTCGGAATTCCGCTGTAGTTTAAAAATGCTTTGGAACTCTTCCATTGTTCTTTGAATTCCGCTGTAGTTTAAAAATGCTTTGGAACTCATCCATTGTTCTCGTAACACTGTTGATGTTTAATAATGCTTTTGGAACTCTTCCATTGTGCTCGGAGTTCTGCTGAAGTTTAAAAATGCTTTGGAACTCTTCCTATGTTCTGGGAGTTCTGCTGAATTTTAAAAATGCTTTGGAACTCTTCCTTTGTTCTCGGAATTCCGCTGATGTTTAACAATGCTTTAGAACTCTTCCATTGTTTTCGGAATTCCGATGATGTTTAACAATGCTTTGGAACTCTTCCATTGTTCTCGAAATTCTGCTGATGTTTAAAAATGCTTTGGAACTCTTCCATTGTTCTGGGAATTCGGCTGAAGTTTAAAAATGCTTTGGAACTCTTCCTAAGTTCTGGGAGTTCTGCTGAAGTTTAAAAATGCATTGGAACTCTTCCATTGTTCTCGGAATTCCGCTGATGTTTAACAATGCTTTAGAACTCTTCCATTGTTCTCGGAATTCCGATGATGTTTAACAATGCTTTGGAACTCTTTCATTGTTCTCGGAATTCCACTGTAGTTTAAAAATGCATTGGAACTCTTCCACTGTTCTCGGAATTCTGCTGAAGTTTAAAAAAGATTTGGAACTATTCCATTGTTCTCAGAATTCCGCTAATATTTAACAATGCTTTGGAACTCTTCCATTGTTCTCGGAATTCCGCTGATGTTTAATAATGCTTTTGGAACTCTTCCATTGTTCTCGGAATTCTGCTAATGTTTAACAATGCTTTGGAACTCATCCATTGTTCTCGGAATTCTGTTCATGTTTAATATTGCTTTTGGAACTCTTCCATTGTGCTCGGAATTCTGCTGAAGTTTAAAAATGCTTTGGATCTCTTCCATTGTTCTCGGAATTCCGATAATGTTTATCAAACCTGTGGAACTCTTTCATTGTTCTCGGAATTCCGCTGTAGTTTAAAAATGCTTTGGAACTCTTTCATTGTTCTCGGAATTCCGCTAATGTTTATCAAACCTATGGAACTCTTCCATTGCTCTCGGAATTCCGATAATATTTAACAATGCTTTGGAACTCTTCCATGGTTCTCGGAATTCCGCTGTAGTTTAAAAATGCATTGGAACTCTTCCATTGTTCTCGGAATTCCGCTCTAGTTTAAAAATGCTTTGGAACTCTTCCATTGTTCTCGGAATTCCGATAATATTTAACAATGCTTTGGAACTCTTCCATGGTTCTCGGAATTCCGCTGTAGTTTAAAAATGCTTTGGAACTCTTCCATTGTTCTCGGAAATACGCTGATGTTTAACAATGCTTTGGAACTCTTCCATTGTTCTCGGAATTCTGCTAATGTATAACAATGCTTTGGAACTCATCCATTGTTCCCGGAATTCTGTTCATGTTTAATAATACTTTTCGAACTCTTCCATTGTGCTCGGAATTCTGCTGAAGTTTAAAAATGCTTTGGAACTCTTCCATTGTTCTCGGAATTCCGCTAATGTTTAACAATGCTTTGGAACTCTTCCATGTTTCTCGGAATTCCGCTGTAGTTTAAAAATGCATTGGAACTCTTCCATTGTTCTCGGAATTCCGCTGAAGTTTTAGAATGCTTTTTAACACTTCCATTTTTCTCGGAATTCTGCTAAAGTTTAAAAATGTATTGGAACTCTTCCATTGTTCTCGGAATTCCGCTGATGTTTAACAATGCTTTAGAACTCTTTCATTGTTCTCGGAATTCCGCTGATATTTAACAATGCTTTAGAACTCTTCCATTGTTCTCGGAATTCCGCTGATGTTTAACAATGCTTTGGAGCTCTTCCAGTGTTCTGGGAATTCGGCTGAAGTTTAAATATGCTTTAGAACTCTTCCATTGTTCTCGGAATTCCGCTGATGTCTAACAATGCTTTGGAACTCTTCCATTGTTCTCGGAATTCCGCTGTAGTTTAAAAATGCTTTGGAACTTTTCCATTGTTCTCGGAATTCCGCTGAAGTTTTACAATGCTTTGGAACTCTTCCATTTTTCTCTGAAGTCTGCTGAAGTTTAAAAATGCTTTGGAACTCTTCCATTGTTCTTGGAATTCTGCTGTAGTTTAAAAATGCTTTGGAACTCATCCATTGTTCTCGTAACACTGTTGATGTTTAATAATGCTTTTGGAACTCTTCCATTGTGCTCGGAGTTCTGCTGAAGTTTAAAAATGCTTTGGAACTCTTCCTATGTTCTGGGAGTTCTGCTGAATTTTAAAAATGCTTTGGAACTCTTCCATTGTTCTCGGAATTCCGCTGATGTTTAACAATGCTTTAGAACGCTTCCATTGTTTTCGGAATTCCGATGATGTTTAACAATGCTTTGGAACTCTTCCATTGTTCTCGGAATTCTGCTGAAGTTTAAAAATGCTTTGGAACTCTTCCATTGTTCTGGGAATTCGGCTGAAGTTTAAAAATGCTTTGGAACTCTTCCTAAGTTCTGGGAGTTCTGCTGAAGTTTAAAAATGCATTGGAACTCTTCCATTGTTCTCGGAATTCCGCTGATGTTTAACAATGCTTTAGAACTCTTCCATTGTTCTCGGAATTCCGATGATGTTTAACAATGCTTTGGAACTCTTTCATTGTTCTCGGAATTCCGCTGTAGTTTAAAAATGCATTGGAACTCTTCCATTGTTCTCGGAATTCTGCTGAAGTTTAAAAAAGATTTGGAACTATTCCATTGTTCTCAGAATTCTGCTAATATTTAACAATGCTTTGGAACTCTTCCATTGCTCTCGGAATTCCGATAATATTTAACAATGCTTTGGAACTCTTCCATTGTTCTCGGAATTCCGCTGATGTTTAATAATGCTTTTGGAACTCTTCCATTGTTCTCGGAATTCTGCTAATGTTTAACAATGCTTTGGAACTCATCCATTGTTCTCGGAATTCTGTTCATGTTTAATAATGCTTTTGGAACTCTTCCATTGTGCTCGGAATTCTGCTGAAGTTTAAAAATGCTTTGGATCTCTTCCATTGTTCTCGGAATTCCGATAATGTTTATCAAACCTATGGAACTCTTTCATTGTTCTCGGAATTCCGCTGTAGTTTAAAAATGCTTTGGAACTCTTCCATTGTTCTCGGAATTCCGCTAATGTTTATCAAACCTATGGAACTCTTCCATTGCTCTCGGAATTCCGATAATATTTAACAATGCTTTGGAACTCTTCCATGGTTCTCGGAATTCCGCTGTAGTTTAAAAATGCATTGGAACTCTTCCATTGTTCTCGGAATTCCGCTCTAGTTTAAAAATGCTTTGGAACTCTTCCATTGTTCTCGGAATTCCGATAATATTTACCAATGCTTTGGAACTCTTCCATGGTTCTCGGAATTCCGCTGTAGTTTAAAAATGCATTGGAACTCTTCCATTGTTCTCGGAATTCCGCTGAAGTTTTAGAATGCTTTTTAACACTTCCATTTTTCTCGGAATTCTGCTGAAGTTTAAAATCGCTTTGGAACTCTTCCATTGTTCTTGGAATTCCGCTAATGTTTATCATACCTATGGAACTCTTTCATTGTTCTCGGAATTCCGCTGTAGTTTAAAAATGCTTTGGAACTCTTCCATTATTCTCGGAATTCCGCTAATGTTTAATAATGCTTTTGGAACTCATCCATTGTTCTCGGAATTCTATTGATGTTTTATAATGCTTTTGGAACTCTTCCATTGTTCTCGGAATTCTGCTGAAGTTTCACAATGCTTTAGAAATCTTCCCTTGTTCTCGGAATTCTGCTGAAGTTTAACAATGCTTTGGAACTCTTCCATTGTTCTCGGAATTCCGCTAATGTTTAACAATGCTTTGGAACTCTTCCATGTTTCTCGGAATTCCGCTGTAGTTTAAAAATGCATTGGAACTCTTCCATTGTTCTCGGAATTCCGCTGAAGTTTTAGAATGCTTTTTAACACTTCCATTTTTCTCGGAATTCTGCTAAAGTTTAAAAATGCTTTGGAACTCTTCCATTGTTCTCGGAATTCCGCTGATGTTTAACAATGCTTTAGAACTCTTTCATTGTTCTCGGAATTCCGCTGATATTTAACAATGCTTTAGAACTCTTCCATTGTTCTCGGAATTCCGCTGATGTTTAACAATGCTTTGGAGCTCTTCCAGTGTTCTGGGAATTCGGCTGAAGTTTAAATATGCTTTAGAACTCTTCCATTGTTCTCGGAATTCCGCTGATGTCTAACAATGCTTTGGAACTCTTCCATTGTTCTCGGAATTCCGCTGTAGTTTAAAAATGCTTTGGAACTTTTCCATTGTTCTCGGAATTCCGCTGAAGTTTTACAATGCTTTGGAACTCTTCCATTTTTCTCTGAAGTCTGCTGAAGTTTAAAAATGCTTTGGAACTCTTCCATTGTTCTTGGAATTCTGCTGTAGTTTAAAAATGCTTTGGAACTCATCCATTGTTCTCGTAACACTGTTGATGTTTAATAATGCTTTTGGAACTCTTCCATTGTGCTCGGAGTTCTGCTGAAGTTTAAAAATGCTTTGGAACTCTTCCTATGTTCTGGGAGTTCTGCTGAATTTTAAAAATGCTTTGGAACTCTTCCATTGTTCTCGGAATTCCGCTGATGTTTAACAATGCTTTAGAACGCTTCCATTGTTTTCGGAATTCCGATGATGTTTAACAATGCTTTGGAACTCTTCCATTGTTCTCGGAATTCTGCTGAAGTTTAAAAATGCTTTGGAACTCTTCCATTGTTCTGGGAATTCGGCTGAAGTTTAAAAATGCTTTGGAACTCTTCCTAAGTTCTGGGAGTTCTGCTGAAGTTTAAAAATGCATTGGAACTCTTCCATTGTTCTCGGAATTCCGCTGATGTTTAACAATGCTTTAGAACTCTTCCATTGTTCTCGGAATTCCGATGATGTTTAACAATGCTTTGGAACTCTTTCATTGTTCTCGGAATTCCGCTGTAGTTTAAAAATGCATTGGAACTCTTCCATTGTTCTCGGAATTCTGCTGAAGTTTAAAAAAGATTTGGAACTATTCCATTGTTCTCAGAATTCTGCTAATATTTAACAATGCTTTGGAACTCTTCCATTGCTCTCGGAATTCCGATAATATTTAACAATGCTTTGGAACTCTTCCATTGTTCTCGGAATTCCGCTGATGTTTAATAATGCTTTTGGAACTCTTCCATTGTTCTCGGAATTCTGCTAATGTTTAACAATGCTTTGGAACTCATCCATTGTTCTCGGAATTCTGTTCATGTTTAATAATGCTTTTGGAACTCTTCCATTGTGCTCGGAATTCTGCTGAAGTTTAAAAATGCTTTGGATCTCTTCCATTGTTCTCGGAATTCCGATAATGTTTATCAAACCTATGGAACTCTTTCATTGTTCTCGGAATTCCGCTGTAGTTTAAAAATGCTTTGGAACTCTTCCATTGTTCTCGGAATTCCGCTAATGTTTATCAAACCTATGGAACTCTTCCATTGCTCTCGGAATTCCGATAATATTTAACAATGCTTTGGAACTCTTCCATGGTTCTCGGAATTCCGCTGTAGTTTAAAAATGCATTGGAACTCTTCCATTGTTCTCGGAATTCCGCTCTAGTTTAAAAATGCTTTGGAACTCTTCCATTGTTCTCGGAATTCCGATAATATTTACCAATGCTTTGGAACTCTTCCATGGTTCTCGGAATTCCGCTGTAGTTTAAAAATGCATTGGAACTCTTCCATTGTTCTCGGAATTCCGCTGAAGTTTTAGAATGCTTTTTAACACTTCTATTTTTCTCGGAATTCTGCTGAAGTTTAAAATCGCTTTGGAACTCTTCCATTGTTCTTGGAATTCCGCTAATGTTTATCATACCTATGGAACTCTTTCATTGTTCTCGGAATTCCGCTGTAGTTTAAAAATGCTTTGGAACTCTTCCATTATTCTCGGAATTCCGCTAATGTTTAATAATGCTTTTGGAACTCATCCATTGTTCTCGGAATTCTATTGATGTTTTATAATGCTTTTGGAACTCTTCCATTGTTCTCGGAATTCTGCTGAAGTTTCAAAATGCTTTAGAAATCTTCCCTTGTTCTCGGAATTCTGCTGAAGTTTAACAATGCTTTGGAACTCTTCCATTATTCTCAGAATTCTGCTGAAGTTTAAAAATGCTTTGGTACTCTTCCATTGTTCTCAGAATTCCAATGAAGCTTAAAAATGCTTTGGAACTCTTCCATTGTTCTGGGAATTCGGCTGAAGTTTAAAAATGCTTTGGAGCTCTTCCCATGTTCTGGGAGTTCTGCTGAAGTTTAAAAATGCTTTAGAACTCTTCCATTGTTCTCGGAATTCCGCTGATGTGTAACAATGCTTTGGAACTCTTCCATTGTTCTCGGAATTCCGCTGTAGTTTAAAAATGCATTGGAACTTTTCCATTGTTCTCGGAATTCCGCTGAAGTTTTACAATGCTTTGGAACTCTTCTATTTTTCTCTGAATTCTGCTGAAGTTTAAAAATGCTTTGGAGCTCTTCCATTGTTCTCGAAATTCCGCTGATGTTTAACAATGCTTTGGAACTCTTTCATTGTTCTCGGAATTCAACTGAAGTTTAGCCATGCTTTGGAACTTTTCCATTGTTCTCGGAATTCCGCTGAAGTTTAAAAATGCTTTGGAACTCTTCCATTGTTCTCTGAATTCTGATGAAGTTTAAAAAAGCTTTGGAACTATTCCATTGTTCTCAGAATTCTGTTGATGTTTAATAATGCTTTTGGAACTCTTCCATTGTGCTCGGATTTCTGCTGAAGTTTAAAAATGCTTTGGAACTCTTCCATTCTTCTCGGTATTCTGCTGATGTTTATCAAACCTATGGAACTATTCCATTGTTCTCGGAATTCTGTTGATGTCTAATAATGCTTTTGGAACTCTTCCATTGTTCTCGGAATTCTGCTGAAGTTTCAAAACGCTTTAGAAATCTTCCATTATTCTCAGAATTCTGCTGAAGTTTAAAAATGCTTTGGTACTCTTCCATTGTTCTCAGAATTCCAATGAAGCTTAAAAATGCTTTGGAACTCTTCAATTTTTCTCAGAATTACGCTAAAGTTTAAAAATGCTTTGGAACTCCTCCATTGTTCTCGGAATTCTGCTGAAGTTTAAAAGTGGTTTGGAACTCTTCCATTGTTCTGGGAATTTGGCTGAAGTATAAAAATGCTTTGGAACTCTTCCTATGTTCTGGGAGTTCTGCTGTAGTTTAAAAATGCTTTGGAACTCTTCCATTGTTCTCGGAATTCCGCTGATGTTTAACAATGCTTTAGAACTCTTCCATTGTTCTCGGAATTCCGCTGATGTTTAACAATGCTTTGGAACTCTTCCACTGTTCTCGGAATTCCGCTGTAGCTTAAAAATGCACTGGAACTCTTCCATTGTTCTTGGAATTCCGCTGAAGTTTTACAATGCTTTGGAACTCATCCATTGTTCTCGTAACACTGTTGATGTTTAATAATGCTTTTGGAACTCTTCCATTGTGCTCGGAGTTCTGCTGAAGTTTAAAAATGCTTTGGAACGCTTCCATTGTTCTGGGAATTCGGCTGAAGTTTAAAAATGCTTTGGAACTCTTCCTATGTTCTGGGAGTTCTGCTGAAGTTTAAAAATGCTTTGGAACTCTTCCATTGTTCTCGGAATTCCGCTGATGTTTAACAATGTTTTAGAACTCTTCCATTGTTCTCGGAATTCCAATGATGTTTAACAATGCTTTGGAACTCTTCCATTGTTCTCGGAATTCTGCTGAAGTTTAAGAATGTTTTGGAACTCCTCCATTGTTCTCGGAATTCTGCTGAAGTTTAAAAATGCTTTGGAACTCTTTCATTGTTCTCGGAATTCCGATGATGTTTAACAATGCTTTGGAACTCTTCCACTGTTCTCGGAATACCGCTGTAGTTTAAAAATGCTTTGGAACTCTTTCATGGTTCTCGGAATTCCGCTGAAGTTTAGCCATGCTTTGGAACTCTTCCATTGTTCTCGGAATTCCGCTGAAGTTTAAAAATGCTTTGGAACTCTTCCATTGTTCTCGGAATTCTGCTGAAGTTTAAAAAAGATTTGGAACTATTCCATTGTTCTCAGAATTCCGCTAATATTTAACAATGCTTTGGAACTCTTCCATTGTTCTCGGAATTCTGCTGAAGTTTAGCCATGCTTTGGAACTCTTCCATTGTTCTCGGAATTCCGCTGAAGTTTAAAAATGCTTTGGAACTCTTCCATTGTTCTCGGAATTCTGCTGAAGTTTAAAAAAGATTTGGAACTATTCCATTGTTCTCGGAATTCCGCTGATGTTTAATAATGCTTTTGGAACTCTTCCATTGTTCTCGGAATTCTGCTAATGTTTAACAATGCTTTGGAACTCATCCATTGTTCTCGGAATTCTGTTCATGTTTAATAATGCTTTTGGAACTCTTCCATTGTTCTAGGAATTCCGCTGTTGTTTAACAATGCTTTAGAACTCTTCCATTGTTCTCGGAATTCTGATGATGTTTAACAATGCTTTGCAACTCTTCCATTGTTCTCGGAATTCTGCTGAAGTTTAAAAATGCTTTGGAACTCTTCCATTGTCCTGGGAATTCGGCTGAAGTTTAAAAATGCTTTGGAACTCTTTCATTGTTCTCAGAATTCCGCTGAAGTTTAGCCATGCTTTGGAACTCTTCCATTGTTCTCGGAATTCCGCTGAAGTTTAAAAATGCTTTGGAACTCTTCCATTGTTCTCGGAATTCTGCTGAAGTTTAAAAAAGATTTGGAACTATTCCATTGTTCTCAGAATTCCGCTAATATTTAACAATGCTTTGGAACTCTTCCATTGCTCTCGGAATTCCGCTGATGTTTAATAATGCTTTTGGAACTCTTCCATTGTTCTCGGAATTCTGCTAATGTTTAACAATGCTTTGGAACTCATCCATTGTTCTCGGAATTCTGTTCATGTTTAATAATGCTTTTGGAACTAATCCATCGTGCTCGGAATTCTGCTGAAGTTTAAAAATGCTTTGGAACTCGTCCATTGTTCTCGGAATTCCGCTGATGTTTAACAATGCTTTAGAACTCTTCCATTGTTCTCGGAATTCTGCTGAAGTTTAAAAATGCTTTGGAACTCTTCCATTGTTCTGGGAATTCGGCTGAAGTTTAAAAATGCTTTTAAACTCTTCCTAAGTTCTGGGAGTTCTGCTGAAGTTTAAAAATGCATTGGAACTCTTCCATTGTTCTCGGAATTCCGCTGATGTTTAACAATGCTTTAGAACTCTTCCATTGTTCTCGGAATTCCGATGATGTTTAACAATGCTTTGGAACTCTTCCATTGTTCTCGGAATTCCGCTGTAGTTTAAAAATGCTTTGGAACTCTTCCATTGTTCTTTGAATTCCGCTGTAGTTTAAAAATGCTTTGGAACTCATCCATTGTTCTCGTAACACTGTTGATGTTTAATAATGCTTTTGGAACTCTTCCATTGTGCTCGGAGTTCTGCTGAAGTTTAAAAATGCTTTGGAACTCTTCCTATGTTCTGGGAGTTCTGCTGAATTTTAAAAATGCTTTGGAACTCTTCCTTTGTTCTCGGAATTCCGCTGATGTTTAACAATGCTTTAGAACTCTTCCATTGTTTTTGGAATTCCGATGATGTTTAACAATGCTTTGGAACTCTTCCATTGTTCTCGGAATTCTGCTGATGTTTAAAAATGCTTTGGAACTCTTCCATTGTTCTGGGAATTCGGCTGAAGTTTAAAAATGCTTTGGAACTCTTCCTAAGTTCTGGGAGTTCTGCTGAAGTTTAAAAATGCATTGGAACTCTTCCATTGTTCTCGGAATTCCGCTGATGTTTAACAATGCTTTAGAACTCTTCCATTGTTCTCGGAATTCCGATGATGTTTAACAATGCTTTGGAACTCTTTCATTGTTCTCGGAATTCCACTGTAGTTTAAAAATGCATTGGAACTCTTCCACTGTTCTCGGAATTCTGCTGAAGTTTAAAAAAGATTTGGAACTATTCCATTGTTCTCAGAATTCCGCTAATATTTAACAATGCTTTGGAACTCTTCCATTGTTCTCGGAATTCCGCTGATGTTTAATAATGCTTTTGGAACTCTTCCATTGTTCTCGGAATTCTGCTAATGTTTAACAATGCTTTGGAACTCATCCATTGTTCTCGGAATTCTGTTCATGTTTAATATTGCTTTTGGAACTCTTCCATTGTGCTCGGAATTCTGCTGAAGTTTAAAAATGCTTTGGATCTCTTCCATTGTTCTCGGAATTCCGATAATGTTTATCAAACCTGTGGAACTCTTTCATTGTTCTCGGAATTCCGCTGTAGTTTAAAAATGCTTTGGAACTCTTTCATTGTTCTCGGAATTCCGCTAATGTTTATCAAACCTATGGAACTCTTCCATTGCTCTCGGAATTCCGATAATATTTAACAATGCTTTGGAACTCTTCCATGGTTCTCGGAATTCCGCTGTAGTTTAAAAATGCATTGGAACTCTTCCATTGTTCTCGGAATTCCGCTCTAGTTTAAAAATGCTTTGGAACTCTTCCATTGTTCTCGGAATTCCGATAATATTTAACAATGCTTTGGAACTCTTCCATGGTTCTCGGAATTCCGCTGTAGTTTAAAAATGCTTTGGAACTCTTCCATTGTTCTCGGAAATACGCTGATGTTTAACAATGCTTTGGAACTCTTCCATTGTTCTCGGAATTCTGCTAATGTATAACAATGCTTTGGAACTCATCCATTGTTCCCGGAATTCTGTTCATGTTTAATAATACTTTTCGAACTCTTCCATTGTGCTCGGAATTCTGCTGAAGTTTAAAAATGCTTTGGAACTCTTCCATTGTTCTCGGAATTCCGCTAATGTTTAACAATGCTTTGGAACTCTTCCATGTTTCTCGGAATTCCGCTGTAGTTTAAAAATGCATTGGAACTCTTCCATTGTTCTCGAAATTCCGCTGAAGTTTTAGAATGCTTTTTAATACTTCCATTTTTCTCGGAATTCTGCTGAAGTTTAAAATCGCTTTGGAACTCTTCCATTGTTCTCGGAATTCCACTGAAGTTTAGCCATGCTTTGGAACTCTTCCATTGTTCTCGGAATTCCGCTGAAGTTTAAAAATGCTTTGGAACTCTTCCATTGTTCTCGGAATTCTGCTGAAGTTTAAAAATGCTTTGGAACTCTTCCATTGTTCTGGGAATTCGGCTGAAGTTTAAAAATGCTTTGGAACTCTTCCTATGTTCTGGGAGTTCTGCTAAAGTTTAAAAATGCTTTGGAACTCTTCCATTGTTCTCGGAATTCCGCTGATGTTTAACAATGCTTTAGAACTCTTTCATTGTTCTCGGAATTCCGCTGATATTTAACAATGCTTTAGAACTCTTCCATTGTTCTCGGAATTCCGCTGATGTTTAACAATGCTTTGGAGCTCTTCCAGTGTTCTGGGAATTCGGCTGAAGTTTAAATATGCTTTAGAACTCTTCCATTGTTCTCGGAATTCCACTGATGTCTAACAATGCTTTGGAACTCTTCCATTGTTCTCGGAATTCCGCTGTAGTTTAAAAATGCTTTGGAACTTTTCCATTGTTCTCGGAATTCCGCTGAAGTTTTACAATGCTTTGGAACTCTTCCATTTTTCTCTGAAGTCTGCTGAAGTTTAAAAATGCTTTGGAACTCTTCCATTGTTCTTGGAATTCTGCTGTAGTTTAAAAATGCTTTGGAACTCATCCATTGTTCTCGTAACACTGTTGATGTTTAATAATGCTTTTGGAACTCTTCCATTGTGCTCGGAGTTCTGCTGAAGTTTAAAAATGCTTTGGAACTCTTCCTATGTTCTGGGAGTTCTGCTGAATTTTAAAAATGCTTTGGAACTCTTCCATTGTTCTCGGAATTCCGCTGATGTTTAACAATGCTTTAGAACGCTTCCATTGTTTTCGGAATTCCGATGATGTTTAACAATGCTTTGGAACTCTTCCATTGTTCTCGGAATTCTGCTGAAGTTTAAAAATGCTTTGGAACTCTTCCATTGTTCTGGGAATTCGGCTGAAGTTTAAAAATGCTTTGGAACTCTTCCATTGTTCTTGGAATTCTGCTGTAGTTTAAAAATGCTTTGGAACTCATCCATTGTTCTCGTAACACTGTTGATGTTTAATAATGCTTTTGGAACTCTTCCATTGTGCTCGGAGCTCTGCTGAAGTTTAAAAATGCTTTGGAACTCTTCCTATGTTCTGGGAGTTCTGCTGAAGTTTAAAAATGCATTGGAACTCTTCCATTGTTCTCGGAATTCCGCTGATGTTTAACAATGCTTTAGAACTCTTCCATTGTTCTCGGAATTCCGATGATGTTTAACAATGCTTTGGAACTCTTTCATTGTTCTCGGAATTCCGCTGTAGTTTAAAAATGCATTGGAACTCTTCCATTGTTCTCGGAATTCTGCTGAAGTTTAAAAAAGATTTGGAACTATTCCATTGTTCTCAGAATTCTGCTAATATTTAACAATGCTTTGGAACTCTTCCATTGTTCTCGGAATTCCGCTGATGTTTATTAATGCTTTTGGAACTCTTCCATTGTTCTCGGAATTCTGCTAATGTTTAACAATGCTTTGGAACTCATCCATTGTTCTCGGAATTCTGTTCATGTTTAATAATGCTTTTGGAACTCTTCCATTGTGCTCGGAATTCTGCTGAAGTTTAAAAATGCTTTGGATCTCTTCCATTGTTCTCGGAATTCCGATAATGTTTATCAAACCTATGGAACTCTTTCATTGTTCTCGGAATTCCGCTGTAGTTTAAAAATGCTTTGGAACTCTTCCATTGTTCTCGGAATTCCGCTAATGTTTATCAAACCTATGGAACTTTTCCATTGCTCTCGGAATTCCGATAATATTTAACAATGCTTTGGAACTCTTCCATTGTTCTCGGAATTCCGCTGATGTTTAATAATGCTTTTGGAACTCTTCCATTGTTCTCGGAATTCTGCTAATGTTTAACAATGCTTTGGAACTCATCCATTGTTCTCGGAATTCTGTTCATGTTTAATAATGCTTTTGGAACTCTTCCATTGTGCTCGGAATTCTGCTGAAGTTTAAAAATGCTTTGGATCTCTTCCATTGTTCTCGGAATTCCGCTAATGTTTATCAAACCTATGGAACTCTTCCATTGCTCTCGGAATTCCGATAATATTTAACAATGCTTTGGAACTCTTCCATGGTTCTCGGAATTCCGCTGTAGTTTAAAAATGCATTGGAACTCTTCCATTGTTCTCGGAATTCCGCTCTAGTTTAAAAATGCTTTGGAACTCTTCCATTGTTCTCGGAATTACGCTAATGTTTATCATACCTATGGAACTCTTTCATTGTTCTCGGAATTCCGCTGTAGTTTAAAAATGCTTTGGAACTCTTCCATTGTTCTCGGAATTCCGATAATATTTACCAATGCTTTGGAACTCTTCCATGGTTCTCGGAATTCCGCTGTAGTTTAAAAATGCATTGGAACTCTTCCATTGTTCTCGGAATTCCGCTGAAGTTTTAGAATGCTTTTTAACACTTCCATTTTTCTCGGAATTCTGCTGAAGTTTAAAATCGCTTTGGAACTCTTCCATTGTTCTTGGAATTCCGCTAATGTTTATCATACCTATGGAACTCTTTCATTGTTCTCGGAATTCCGCTGTAGTTTAAAAATGCTTTGGAACTCTTCCATTATTCTCGGAATTCCGCTAATGTTTAATAATGCTTTTGGAACTCATCCATTGTTCTCGGAATTCTATTGATGTTTTATAATGCTTTTGGAACTCTTCCATTGTTCTCGGAATTCTGCTGAAGTTTCAAAATGCTTTAGAAATCTTCCCTTGTTCTCGGAATTCTGCTGAAGTTTAACAATGCTTTGGAACTCTTCCATTATTCTCAGAATTCTGCTGAAGTTTAAAAATGCTTTGGTACTCTTCCATTGTTCTCAGAATTCCAATGAAGCTTAAAAATGCTTTGGAACTCTTCCATTTTTCTGGGAATTCGGCTGAAGTTTAAAAATGCTTTGGAGCTCTTCCCATGTTCTGGGAGTTCTGCTGAAGTTTAAAAATGCTTTAGAACTCTTCCATTGTTCTCGGAATTCCGCTGATGTGTAACAATGCTTTGGAACTCTTCCATTGTTCTCGGAATTCCGCTGTAGTTTAAAAATGCATTGGAACTTTTCCATTGTTCTCGGAATTCCGCTGAAGTTTTACAATGCTTTGGAACTCTTCCATTTTTCTCTGAATTCTGCTGAAGTTTAAAAATGCTTTGGAGCTCTTCCATTGTTCTCGAAATTCCGCTGATGTTTAACAATGCTTTGGAACTCTTTCATTGTTCTCGGAATTCAACTGAAGTTTAGCCATGCTTTGGAACTTTTCCATTGTTCTCGGAATTCCGCTGAAGTTTAAAAATGCTTTGGAACTCTTCCATTGTTCTCTGAATTCTGATGAAGTTTAAAAAAGCTTTGGAACTATTCCATTGTTCTCAGAATTCTGTTGATGTTTAATAATGCTTTTGGAACTCTTCCATTGTGCTCGGATTTCTGCTGAAGTTTAAAAATGCTTTGGAACTCTTCCATTCTTCTCGGTATTCTGCTGATGTTTATCAAACCTATGGAACTATTCCATTGTTCTCGGAATTCTGTTGATGTCTAATAATGCTTTTGGAACTCTTCCATTGTTCTTGGAATTCTGCTGAAGTTTCAAAACGCTTTAGAAATCTTCCATTATTCTCAGAATTCTGCTGAAGTTTAAAAATGCTTTGGTACTCTTCCATTGTTCTCAGAATTCCAATGAAGCTTAAAAATGCTTTGGAACTCTTCAATTTTTCTCAGAATTACGCTAAAGTTTAAAAATGCTTTGGAACTCCTCCATTGTTCTCGGAATTCTGCTGAAGTTTAAAAGTGGTTTGGAACTCTTCCATTGTTCTGGGAATTTGGCTGAAGTATAAAAATGCTTTGGAACTCTTCCTATGTTCTGGGAGTTCTGCTGTAGTTTAAAAATGCTTTGGAACTCTTCCATTGTTCTCGGAATTCCGCTGATGTTTAACAATGCTTTAGAACTCTTCCATTGTTCTCGGAATTCCGCTGATGTTTAACAATGCTTTGGAACTCTTCCACTGTTCTCGGAATTCCGCTGTAGCTTAAAAATGCACTGGAACTCTTCCATTGTTCTTGGAATTCCGCTGAAGTTTTACAATGCTTTGGAACTCATCCATTGTTCTCGTAACACTGTTGATGTTTAATAATGCTTTTGGAACTCTTCCATTGTGCTCGGAGTTCTGCTGAAGTTTAAAAATGCTTTGGAACGCTTCCATTGTTCTGGGAATTCGGCTGAAGTTTAAAAATGCTTTGGAACTCTTCCTATGTTCTGGGAGTTCTGCTGAAGTTTAAAAATGCTTTGGAACTCTTCCATTGTTCTCGGAATTCCGCTGATGTTTAACAATGCTTTAGAACTCTTCCATTGTTCTCGGAATTCCAATGATGTTTAACAATGCTTTGGAACTCTTCCATTGTTCTCGGAATTCTGCTGAAGTTTAAGAATGTTTTGGAACTCCTCCATTGTTCTCGGAATTCTGCTGAAGTTTACAAATGCTTTGGAACTCTTTCATTGTTCTCGGAATTCCGATGATGTTTAACAATGCTTTGGAACTCTTCCACTGTTCTCGGAATACCGCTGTAGTTTAAAAATGCTTTGGAACTCTTTCATGGTTCTCGGAATTCCGCTGAAGTTTAGCCATGCTTTGGAACTCTTCCATTGTTCTCGGAATTCCGCTGAAGTTTAAAAATGCTTTGGAACTCTTCCATTGTTCTCGGAATTCTGCTGAAGTTTAAAAAAGATTTGGGACTATTCCATTGTTCTCAGAATTCCGCTAATATTTAACAATGCTTTGGAACTCTTCCATTGTTCTCGGAATTCTGCTGAAGTTTAGCCATGCTTTGGAACTCTTCCATTGTTCTCGGAATTCCGCTGAAGTTTAAAAATGCTTTGGAACTCTTCCATTGTTCTCGGAATTCTGCTGAAGTTTAAAAAAGATTTGGAACTATTCCATTGTTCTCGGAATTCCGCTGATGTTTAATAATGCTTTTGGAACTCTTCCATTGTTCTCGGAATTCTGCTAATGTTTAACAATGCTTTGGAACTCATCCATTGTTCTCGGAATTCTGTTCATGTTTAATAATGCTTTTGGAACTCTTCCATTGTTCTAGGAATTCCGCTGTTGTTTAACAATGCTTTAGAACTCTTCCATTGTTCTCGGAATTCCGATGATGTTTAACAATGCTTTGGAACTCTTCCATTGTTCTCGGAATTCTGCTGAAGTTTAAAAATGCTTTGGAACTCTTCCATTGTCCTGGGAATTCGGCTGAAGTTTAAAAATGCTTTGGAACTCTTTCATTGTTCTCAGAATTCCGCTGAAGTTTAGCCATGCTTTGGAACTCTTCCATTGTTCTCGGAATTCCGCTGAAGTTTAAAAATGCTTTGGAACTCTTCCTATGTTCTGGGAGTTCTGCTGAAGTTTAAAAATGCTTTGGAACTCTTCCATTGTTCTCGGAATTCCGCTAATATTTAACAATGCTTTGGAACTCTTCCATTGCTCTCGGAATTCCGCTGATGTTTAATAATTCTTTTGGAACTCTTCCATTGTTCTCGGAATTCTGCTAATGTTTAACAATGCTTTGGAACTCTTCCATTGTTCTCGGAATTCCGCTGATGTTTAACAATGCTTTAGAACTCTTCTATTGTTCTCGGAATTCCAATGATGTTTAAAAATGCTTTGGAACTCTTCCATTGTTCTGGGAATTCGGCTGAAGTTTAAAAATGCTTTGGAACTCTTCCTAAGTTCTGGGAGTTCTGCTGAAGTTTAAAAATGCATTGGAACTCTTCCATTGTTCCCGGAATTATGTTCATGTTTAATAATACTTTTCGAACTCTTCCATTGTGCTCGGAATTCTGCTGAAGTTTAAAAATGCTTTGGAACTCTTCCATTGTTCTCGGAATTCCGCTAATGTTTAACAATGCTTTGGAACTCTTCCATGTTTCTCGGAATTCCGCTGTAGTTTAAAAATGCATTGGAACTCTTCCATTGTTCTCGGAATTCCGCTGAAGTTTTAGAATGCTTTTTAACACTTCCATTTTTCTCGGAATTCTGCTGAAGTTTAAAATCGCTTTGGAACTCTTCCATTGTTCTCGGAATTCCACTGAAGTTTAGCCATGCTTTGGAACTCTTCCATTGTTCTCGGAATTCCGCTGAAGTTTAAAAATGCTTTGGAACTCTTCCATTGTTCTCGGAATTCTGCTGAAGTTTAAAAATGCTTTGGAACTCTTCCATTGTTCTGGGAATTCGGCTGAAGTTTAAAAATGCTTTGGAACTCTTCCTATGTTCTGGGAGTTCTGCTAAAGTTTAAAAATGCTTTGGAACTCTTCCATTGTTCTCGGAATTCCGCTGATGTTTAACAATGCTTTAGAACTCTTTCATTGTTCTCGGAATTCTGCTAATGTTTAACAATGCTTTGGAACTCATCCATTGTTCTCGGAATTCTGTTCATGTTTAATAATGCTTTTGGAACTCTTCCATTGTTCTAGGAATTCCGCTGTTGTTTAACAATGCTTTAGAACTCTTCCATTGTTCTCGGAATTCCGATGATGTTTAACAATGCTTTGGAACTCTTCCATTGTTCTCGGAATTCTGCTGAAGTTTAAAAATGCTTTGGAACTCTTCCATTGTCCTGGGAATTCGGCTGAAGTTTAAAAATGCTTTGGAACTCTTTCATTGTTCTCAGAATTCCGCTGAAGTTTAGCCATGCTTTGGAACTCTTCCATTGTTCTCGGAATTCCGCTGAAGTTTAAAAATGCTTTGGAACTCTTCCATTGTTCTCGGAATTCTGCTGAAGTTTAAAAAAGATTTGGAACTATTCCATTGTTCTCAGAATTCCGCTAATATTTAACAATGCTTTGGAACTCTTCCATTGCTCTCGGAATTCCGCTGATGTTTAATAATGCTTTTGGAACTCTTCCATTGTTCTCGGAATTCTGCTAATGTTTAACAATGCTTTGGAACTCATCCATTGTTCTCGGAATTCTGTTCATGTTTAATAATGCTTTTGGAACTAATCCATCGTGCTCGGAATTCTGCTGAAGTTTAAAAATGCTTTGGAACTCGTCCATTGTTCTCGGAATTCCGCTGATGTTTAACAATGCTTTAGAACTCTTCCATTGTTCTCGGAATTCTGCTGAAGTTTAAAAATGCTTTGGAACTCTTCCATTGTTCTGGGAATTCGGCTGAAGTTTAAAAATGCTTTTAAACTCTTCCTAAGTTCTGGGAGTTCTGCTGAAGTTTAAAAATGCATTGGAACTCTTCCATTGTTCTCGGAATTCCGCTGATGTTTAACAATGCTTTAGAACTCTTCCATTGTTCTCGGAATTCCGATGATGTTTAACAATGCTTTGGAACTCTTTCATTGTTCTCAGAATTCCGCTGTAGTTTAAAAATGCATTGGAACTCTTCCATTGTTCTCGGAATTCCGCTGAAGTTTTAGAATGCTTTGGAATTCTTCCATTGTTCTCGGAATTCCGCTAATGTTTAACAATGCTTTGGAACTCTTCCATTGTTCTCGGAATTCCGCTGTAGTTTAAAAATGCTTTGGAACTCTTTCATTGTTCTCGGAATTCCGCTGAAGTTGTAGAATGCTTTTTAAAACTTCCATTTTTCTCGGAATTCTGCTGAAGTTTAAAAACGCTTTGGAACTCTTCCATTGTTCTCAGAATTCCGCTAATGTTTAACAATGCTTTGGAACTCTTTCATTGTTCTCGGAATTCAACTGAAGTTTAGCCATGCTTTGGAACTTTTCCATTGTTCTCGGAATTCCGCTGAAGTTTAAAAATGCTTTGGGAAACTTCCATTGTTCTCTGAATTCTGATGAAGTTTAAAAAAGCTTTGGAACTATTCCATTGTTCTCAGAATTCTGTTGATGTTTAATAATGCTTTTGGAACTCTTCCATTGTGCTCGGATTTCTGCTGAAGTTTAAAAATGCTTTGGAACTCTTCGATTCTTCTCGGTATTCTGCTGATGTTTATCAAACCTATGGAACTCTTCCATTGTTCTCGGAATTCTGTTGATGTTTAATAATGCTTTTGGAACTCTTCCATTGTTCTCGTAATTCTGCTGAAGTTTCAAAACGCTTTAGAAATCTTCCATTATTCTCAGAATTCTGCTGAAGTTTAAAAATGCTTTGGTACTCTTCCATTGTTCTCAGAATTCCAATGAAGCTTAAAAATGCTTTGGAACTCTTCAATTTTTCTCAGAATTACGCTAAAGTTTAAAATTGCTTTGGAACTCCTCCATTGTTCTCGGAATTCTGCTGAAGTTTAAAAGTGGTTTGGAACTCTTCCATTGTTCTGGGAATTTGGCTGAAGAATAAAAATGCTTTGGAACTCTTCCTATGTTCTGGGAGTTCTGCTGTAGTTTAAAAATGCTTTGGAACTCTTCCATTGTTCTCGGAATTCCGCTGATGTTTAACAATGCTTTATAACTCTTCCATTGTTCTCAGAATTCCGCTGATGTTTAACAATGCTTTGGAACTCTTATATTGTTCTCGGAATTCCGCTGTAGCTTAAAAATGCACTGGAACTCTTCCATTGTTCTTGGAATTCCGCTGAAGTTTTACAATGCTTTGGAACTCATCCATTGTTCTCGTAACACTGTTGATGTTTAATAATGCTTTTGGAACTCTTCCATTGTGCTCGGAGTTCTGCTGAAGTTTAAAAATGCTTTGGAACGCTTCCATTGTTCTGGGAATTCGGCTGAAGTTTAAAAATGCTTTGGAACTCTTCCTATGTTCTGGGAGTTCTGCTGAAGTTTAAAAATGCTTTGGAACTCTTCCATTGTTCTCGGAATTCCGCTGATGTTTAACAATGCTTTAGAACTCTTCCATTGTTCTCGGAATTCCAATGATGTTTAACAATGCTTTGGAACTCTTCCATTGTTCTCGGAATTCTGCTGAAGTTTAAGAATGTTTTGGAACTCCTCCATTGTTCTCGGAATTCTGCTGAAGTTTAAAAATGCTTTGGAACTCTTTCATTGTTCTCGGAATTCCGATGATGTTTAACAATGCTTTGGAACTCTTCCACTGTTCTCGGAATACCGCTGTAGTTTAAAAATGCTTTGGAACTCTTTCATGGTTCTCGGAATTCCGCTGAAGTTTAGCCATGCTTTGGAACTCTTCCATTGTTCTCGGAATTCCGCTGAAGTTTAAAAATGCTTTGGAACTCTTCCATTGTTCTCGGAATTCTGCTGAAGTTTAAAAAAGATTTGGGACTATTCCATTGTTCTCAGAATTCCGCTAATATTTAACAATGCTTTGGAACTCTTCCATTGTTCTCGGAATTCTGCTGAAGTTTAGCCATGCTTTGGAACTCTTCCATTGTTCTCGGAATTCCGCTGAAGTTTAAAAATGCTTTGGAACTCTTCCATTGTTCTCGGAATTCTGCTGAAGTTTAAAAAAGATTTGGAACTATTCCATTGTTCTCGGAATTCCGCTGATGTTTAATAATGCTTTTGGAACTCTTCCATTGTTCTCGGAATTCTGCTAATGTTTAACAATGCTTTGGAACTCATCCATTGTTCTCGGAATTCTGTTCATGTTTAATAATGCTTTTGGAACTCTTCCATTGTTCTAGGAATTCCGCTGTTGTTTAACAATGCTTTAGAACTCTTCCATTGTTCTCGGAATTCCGATGATGTTTAACAATGCTTTGGAACTCTTCCATTGTTCTCGGAATTCTGCTGAAGTTTAAAAATGCTTTGGAACTCTTCCATTGTCCTGGGAATTCGGCTGAAGTTTAAAAATGCTTTGGAACTCTTTCATTGTTCTCAGAATTCCGCTGAAGTTTAGCCATGCTTTGGAACTCTTCCATTGTTCTCGGAATTCCGCTGAAGTTTAAAAATGCTTTGGAACTCTTCCTATGTTCTGGGAGTTCTGCTGAAGTTTAAAAATGCTTTGGAACTCTTCCATTGTTCTCGGAATTCCGCTAATATTTAACAATGCTTTGGAACTCTTCCATTGCTCTCGGAATTCCGCTGATGTTTAATAATTCTTTTGGAACTCTTCCATTGTTCTCGGAATTCCAATGATGTTTAAAAATGCTTTGGAACTCTTCCATTGTTCTGGGAATTCGGCTGAAGTTTAAAAATGCTTTGGAACTCTTCCTAAGTTCTGGGAGTTCTGCTGAAGTTTAAAAATGCATTGGAACTCTTCCATTGTTCCCGGAATTATGTTCATGTTTAATAATACTTTTCGAACTCTTCCATTGTGCTCGGAATTCTGCTGAAGTTTAAAAATGCTTTGGAACTCTTCCATTGTTCTCGGAATTCCGCTAATGTTTAACAATGCTTTGGAACTCTTCCATGTTTCTCGGAATTCCGCTGTAGTTTAAAAATGCATTGGAACTCTTCCATTGTTCTCGGAATTCCGCTGAAGTTTTAGAATGCTTTTTAACACTTCCATTTTTCTCGGAATTCTGCTGAAGTTTAAAATCGCTTTGGAACTCTTCCATTGTTCTCGGAATTCCACTGAAGTTTAGCCATGCTTTGGAACTCTTCCATTGTTCTCGGAATTCCGCTGAAGTTTAAAAATGCTTTGGAACTCTTCCATTGTTCTCGGAATTCTGCTGAAGTTTAAAAATGCTTTGGAACTCTTCCATTGTTCTGGGAATTCGGCTGAAGTTTAAAAATGCTTTGGAACTCTTCCTATGTTCTGGGAGTTCTGCTAAAGTTTAAAAATGCTTTGGAACTCTTCCATTGTTCTCGGAATTCCGCTGATGTTTAACAATGCTTTAGAACTCTTTCATTGTTCTCGGAATTCTGCTAATGTTTAACAATGCTTTGGAACTCATCCATTGTTCTCGGAATTCTGTTCATGTTTAATAATGCTTTTGGAACTCTTCCATTGTGCTCGGAATTCTGCTGAAGTTAAAAAATGCTTTGGAACTCTTCCATTGTCCTGGGAATTCGGCTGAAGTTTAAAAATGCTTTGGAACTCTTTCATTGTTCTCAGAATTCCGCTGAAGTTTAGCCATGCTTTGGAACTCTTCCATTGTTCTCGGAATTCCGCTGAAGTTTAAAAATGCTTTGGAACTCTTCCTATGTTCTGGGAGTTCTGCTGAAGTTTAAAAATGCTTTGGAACTCTTCCATTGTTCTCGGAATTCCGCTAATATTTAACAATGCTTTGGAACTCTTCCATTGCTCTCGGAATTCCGCTGATGTTTAATAATTCTTTTGGAACTCTTCCATTGTTCTCGGAATTCTGCTAATGTTTAACAATGCTTTGGAACTCTTCCATTGTTCTCGGAATTCCGCTGATGTTTAACAATGCTTTAGAACTCTTCTATTGTTCTCGGAATTCCAATGATGTTTAAAAATGCTTTGGAACTCTTCCATTGTTCTGGGAATTCGGCTGAAGTTTAAAAATGCTTTGGAACTCTTCCTAAGTTCTGGGAGTTCTGCTGAAGTTTAAAAATGCATTGGAACTCTTCCATTGTTCCCGGAATTATGTTCATGTTTAATAATACTTTTCGAACTCTTCCATTGTGCTCGGAATTCTGCTGAAGTTTAAAAATGCTTTGGAACTCTTCCATTGTTCTCGGAATTCCGCTAATGTTTAACAATGCTTTGGAACTCTTCCATGTTTCTCGGAATTCCGCTGTAGTTTAAAAATGCATTGGAACTCTTCCATTGTTCTCGGAATTCCGCTGAAGTTTTAGAATGCTTTTTAACACTTCCATTTTTCTCGGAATTCTGCTGAAGTTTAAAATCGCTTTGGAACTCTTCCATTGTTCTCGGAATTCCACTGAAGTTTAGCCATGCTTTGGAACTCTTCCATTGTTCTCGGAATTCCGCTGAAGTTTAAAAATGCTTTGGAACTCTTCCATTGTTCTCGGAATTCTGCTGAAGTTTAAAAATGCTTTGGAACTCTTCCATTGTTCTGGGAATTCGGCTGAAGTTTAAAAATGCTTTGGAACTCTTCCTATGTTCTGGGAGTTCTGCTAAAGTTTAAAAATGCTTTGGAACTCTTCCATTGTTCTCGGAATTCCGCTGATGTTTAACAATGCTTTAGAACTCTTTCATTGTTCTCGGAATTCTGCTAATGTTTAACAATGCTTTGGAACTCATCCATTGTTCTCGGAATTCTGTTCATGTTTAATAATGCTTTTGGAACTCTTCCATTGTTCTAGGAATTCCGCTGTTGTTTAACAATGCTTTAGAACTCTTCCATTGTTCTCGGAATTCCGATGATGTTTAACAATGCTTTGGAACTCTTCCATTGTTCTCGGAATTCTGCTGAAGTTTAAAAATGCTTTGGAACTCTTCCATTGTCCTGGGAATTCGGCTGAAGTTTAAAAATGCTTTGGAACTCTTTCATTGTTCTCAGAATTCCGCTGAAGTTTAGCCATGCTTTGGAACTCTTCCATTGTTCTCGGAATTCCGCTGAAGTTTAAAAATGCTTTGGAACTCTTCCATTGTTCTCGGAATTCTGCTGAAGTTTAAAAAAGATTTGGAACTATTCCATTGTTCTCAGAATTCCGCTAATATTTAACAATGCTTTGGAACTCTTCCATTGCTCTCGGAATTCCGCTGATGTTTAATAATGCTTTTGGAACTCTTCCATTGTTCTCGGAATTCTGCTAATGTTTAACAATGCTTTGGAACTCATCCATTGTTCTCGGAATTCTGTTCATGTTTAATAATGCTTTTGGAACTAATCCATCGTGCTCGGAATTCTGCTGAAGTTTAAAAATGCTTTGGAACTCGTCCATTGTTCTCGGAATTCCGCTGATGTTTAACAATGCTTTAGAACTCTTCCATTGTTCTCGGAATTCTGCTGAAGTTTAAAAATGCTTTGGAACTCTTCCATTGTTCTGGGAATTCGGCTGAAGTTTAAAAATGCTTTTAAACTCTTCCTAAGTTCTGGGAGTTCTGCTGAAGTTTAAAAATGCATTGGAACTCTTCCATTGTTCTCGGAATTCCGCTGATGTTTAACAATGCTTTAGAACTCTTCCATTGTTCTCGGAATTCCGATGATGTTTAACAATGCTTTGGAACTCTTTCATTGTTCTCAGAATTCCGCTGTAGTTTAAAAATGCATTGGAACTCTTCCATTGTTCTCGGAATTCCGCTGAAGTTTTAGAATGCTTTGGAATTCTTCCATTGTTCTCGGAATTCCGCTAATGTTTAACAATGCTTTGGAACTCTTCCATTGTTCTCGGAATTCCGCTGTAGTTTAAAAATGCTTTGGAACTCTTTCATTGTTCTCGGAATTCCGCTGAAGTTGTAGAATGCTTTTTAAAACTTCCATTTTTCTCGGAATTCTGCTGAAGTTTAAAAACGCTTTGGAACTCTTCCATTGTTCTCAGAATTCCGCTAATGTTTAACAATGCTTTGGAACTCTTTCATTGTTCTCGGAATTCAACTGAAGTTTAGCCATGCTTTGGAACTTTTCCATTGTTCTCGGAATTCCGCTGAAGTTTAAAAATGCTTTGGGAAACTTCCATTGTTCTCTGAATTCTGATGAAGTTTAAAAAAGCTTTGGAACTATTCCATTGTTCTCAGAATTCTGTTGATGTTTAATAATGCTTTTGGAACTCTTCCATTGTGCTCGGATTTCTGCTGAAGTTTAAAAATGCTTTGGAACTCTTCGATTCTTCTTGGTATTCTGCTGATGTTTATCAAACCTATGGAACTCTTCCATTGTTCTCGGAATTCTGTTGATGTTTAATAATGCTTTTGGAACTCTTCCATTGTTCTCGTAATTCTGCTGAAGTTTCAAAACGCTTTAGAAATCTTCCATTATTCTCAGAATTCTGCTGAAGTTTAAAAATGCTTTGGTACTCTTCCATTGTTCTCAGAATTCCAATGAAGCTTAAAAATGCTTTGGAACTCTTCAATTTTTCTCAGAATTACGCTAAAGTTTAAAAATGCTTTGGAACTCCTCCATTGTTCTCGGAATTCTGCTGAAGTTTAAAACTGGTTTGGAACTCTTCCATTGTTCTGGGAATTTGGCTGAAGAATAAAAATGCTTTGGAACTCTTCCTATGTTCTGGGAGTTCTGCTGTAGTTTAAAAATGCTTTGGAACTCTTCCATTGTTCTCGGAATTCCGCTGATGTTTAACAATGCTTTATAACTCTTCCATTGTTCTCAGAATTCCGCTGATGTTTAACAATGCTTTGGAACTCTTATATTGTTCTCGGAATTCCGCTGTAGCTTAAAAATGCACTGGAACTCTTCCATTGTTCTTGGAATTCCGCTGAAGTTTTACAATGCTTTGGAACTCATCCATTGTTCTCGTAACACTGTTGATGTTTAATAATGCTTTTGGAACTCTTCCATTGTGCTCGGAGTTCTGCTGAAGTTTAAAAATGCTTTGGAACGCTTCCATTGTTCTGGGAATTCGGCTGAAGTTTAAAAATGCTTTGGAACTCTTCCTATGTTCTGGGAGTTCTGCTGAAGTTTAAAAATGCTTTGGAACTCTTCCATTGTTCTCGGAATTCCGCTGATGTTTAACAATGCTTTAGAACTCTTCCATTGTTCTCGGAATTCCAATGATGTTTAACAATGCTTTGGAACTCTTCCATTGTTCTCGGAGTTCTGCTGAAGTTTAAAAATGCTTTAGAACTCTTCCATTGTCCTCGGAATTCCGATGATGTTTAACAATGCTTTGGAACTCTTCCATTGTTCACGGAATTCTGCTGAAGTTTAAAAATGCTTTGGAACTCTTCCATTGTCCTGGGAATTCGGCTGAAGTTTAAAAATGCTTTGGAACTCTTTCATTGTTCTCAGAATTCCGCTGAAGTTTAGCCATGCTTTGGAACTCTTCCATTGTTCTCGGAATTCCGCTGAAGTTTAAAAATGCTTTGGAACTCTTCCATTGTTCTCGGAATTCTGCTGAAGTTTAAAAAAGATTTGGAACTATTCCATTGTTCTCAGAATTCCGCTAATATTTAACAATGCTTTGGAACTCTTCCATTGCTCTCGGAATTCCGCTGATGTTTAATAATGCTTTTGGAACTCTTCCATTGTTCTCGGAATTCTGCAAATGTTTAACAATGCTTTGGAACTCTTCCATTGTTCTCGGAATTCCGCTGATGTTTAACAATGCTTTAGAACTCTTCCATTGTTCTCGGAATTCCAATGATGTTTAACAATGCTTTGGAACTCTTCCATTGTTCTCGGAATTCTGCTGAAGTTTAAAAATGCTTTGGAACTCTTCCATTGTTCTGGGAATTCGGCTGAAGATTAAAAATGCTTTGGAACTCTTCCTAAGTTCTGGGAGTTCTGCTGAAGTTTAAAAATGCATTGGAACTCTTCCATTGTTCTCGGAATTCCGCTGATGTTTAACAATGCTTTAGAACTCTTCCATTGTTCTCGGAATTCCGATGATGTTTAACAATGCTTTGGAACTCTTTCATTGTTCTCGGATTTCCGCTGTAGTTTAAAAATGCATTGGAACTCTTCCATTGTTCTCGGAATTCCGCTGATGATTAACAATGCTTTAGAACTCTTCCATTGTTCTCGGAATTCCGATGATGTTTAACAATGCTTTGGAACTCTTTCATTGTTCTCGGAATTCGGCTGTAGTTTAAATATGCTTTGGAACTCTTCCATTGTTCTCAGAATTCCGATAATATTTAACAATGCTTTGGAACTCTTCCATGGTTCTCGGAATTCCGCTGTAGTTTAAAAATGCATTGGAACTCTTCCATTGTTCTCGGAATTCCGCTGAAGTTTAAAAATGCTTTGGAACTCTTCCATTGTTCTCAGAATTCCGCTAATATTTAACAATGCTTTGGAACTCTTCCATTGTTCTCGGAATTCTGCTGAAGTTTAGCCATGCTTTGGAACTCTTCCATTGTTCTCGGAATTCCGCTGAAGTTTAAAAATGCTTTGGAACTCTTCCATTGTTCTCGGAATTCTGCTGAAGTTTAAAAAAGATTTGGAACTATTCTATTGTTCTCGGAATTCCGCTGATGTTTAATAATGCTTTTGGAACTCTTCCATTGTTCTCGGAATTCTGCTAATGTTTAACAATGCTTTGGAACTCATCCATTGTTCTCGGAATTCTGTTCATGTTTAATAATGCTTTTGGAACTCTTCCATTGTGCTCGGAATTCTGCTGAAGTTTAAAAATGCTTTGGAACTCTTCCATTGTTCTAGGAATTCCGCTGTTGTTTAACAATGCTTTAGAACTCTTCCATTGTTCTCGGAATTCCGATGATGTTTAACAATGCTTTGGAACTCTTCCATTGTTCTCGGAATTCCGCTGAAGTTTAAAAAAGCTTTGGAACTATTCCATTGTTCTCAGAATTCTGTTGATGTTTAGTAATGCTTTTGGAACTCTTCCATTGTGCTCGGATTTCTGCTGAAGTTTAAAAATGCTTTGGAACTCTTCCATTCTTCTCGGTATTCTGCTGATGTTTATCAAACCTATGGAACTCTTCCATTGTTCTCGGAATTCTGTTGATGTTTAATAATGCTTTTGGAACTCTTCCATTGTTCTCGGAATTCTGCTGAAGTTTCAAAACGCTTTAGAAATCTTCCATTATTCTCAGAATTCTGCTGAAGTTTAAAAATGCTTTGGTACTCTTCCATTGTTCTCAGAATTCCAATGAAGCTTAAAAATGCTTTGGAACTCTTCAATTTTTCTCAGAATTACGCTAAAGTTTAAAAATGCTTTTAACTCCTCCATTGTTCTCGGAATTCTGCTGAAGTTTAAAAGTGCTTTGGAACTCTTCCATTGTTCTGGGAATTTGGCTGAAGTTTAAAAATGCTTTTGAACTCTTCCTATGTTCTGGGAGTTCTGCTGAAGTTTAAAAATGCTTTGGAACTCTTCCATTGTTCTCGGAATTCCGCTGATGTTTAACAATGCTTTAGAACTCTTCCATTGTTCTTGGAATTCCGCTGATGTTTAACAATGCTTTGGAACTCTTCCATTGTTCTCGGAATTCCGCTGTAGCTTAAAAATGCAATGGAACTCTTCCATTGTTCTCGGAATTCCGCAGAAGTTTTACAATGCTTTGGAACTCATCCATTGTTCTCGTAACACTGTTGATGTTTAATAATGCTTTTGGAAATCATCCATTGTGCTCGGAGTTCTGCTGAAGTTTAAAAATGCTTTGGAACGCTTCCATTGTTCTGGGAATTCGGCTGAAGTTTAAAAATGCTTTGGAACTCTTCCTAAGTTCTGGGAGTTCTGCTGAAGTTTAAAAATGCTTTGGAACTCTTCCATTGTTCTCGCAATTCCGCTGATGTTAAACAATGCTTTAGAACTCTTCCATTGTTCTCGGAATTCCGATGATGTTTAACAATGCTTTGGAACTCTTCCATTGTTCTCGGAATTCTGCTGAAGTTTAAAAATGCTTTGGAACTCTTCCATTGTTCTGGGAATTCGGCTGAAGTTTTAAAATGCTTTGGAACTCTTCCTAAGTTCTGGGAGTTCTGCTGAAGTTTAAAAATGCTTTGGAACTCTTTCATTGTTCTCGGAATTCCGCTTTAGTTTAAAAATGCATTGGAACTCTTCCACTGTTCTCGGAATTCCGCTGAAGTTTTAGAATGCTTTGGAACTCTTCCATTGTTCTCGGAATTCCGCTGTAGTTTAAAAATGCTTTGCAACTCTTTCATTGTTCTCGGAATTCCGATGAAGTTTAGCCATGCTTTGGAACTCTTCCAATGTTCTCGGAATTCTGCTGAAGTTTCAAAAAGATTTGGAACTATTCCATTGTTCTCAGAATTCAGCTAATATTTAACAATGCTTTGGAACTCTTCCATTGTGCTCGGAATTCTGCTGAAGTTTAAAAATGCTTTGGAACTCTTCCATTGTTCTAGGAATTCCGCTGTTGTTTAACAATGCTTTAGAACTCGTCCATTGTTCTCGGAATTCCGATGATGTTTAACAATGCTTTGGAACTCTTCCATTGTTCTCGGAATTCCGCTGAAGTTTAAAAAAGCTTTGGAACTATTCCATTGTTCTCAGAATTCTGTTGATGTTTAGTAATGCTTTTGGAACTCTTCCATTGTGCTCGGATTTCTGCTGAAGTTTAAAAATGCTTTGGAACTCTTCCATTCTTCTCGGTATTCTGCTGATGTTTATCAAACCTATGGAACTCTTCCATTGTTCTCGGAATTCTGTTGATGTTTAATAATGCTTTTGGAACTCTTCCATTGTTCTCGGAATTCTGCTGAAGTTTCAAAACGCTTTAGAAATCTTCCATTATTCTCAGAATTCTGCTGAAGTTTAAAAATGCTTTGGTACTCTTCCATTGTTCTCAGAATTCCAATGAAGCTTAAAAATGCTTTGGAACTCTTCAATTTTTCTCAGAATTACGCTAAAGTTTAAAAATGCTTTTAACTCCTCCATTGTTCTCGGAATTCTGCTGAAGTTTAAAAGTGCTTTGGAACTCTTCCATTGTTCTGGGAATTTGGCTGAAGTTTAAAAATGCTTTTGAACTCTTCCTATGTTCTGGGAGTTCTGCTGAAGTTTAAAAATGCTTTGGAACTCTTCCATTGTTCTCGGAATTCCGCTGATGTTTAACAATGCTTTAGAACTCTTCCATTGTTCTTGGAATTCCGCTGATGTTTAACAATGCTTTGGAACTCTTCCATTGTTCTCGGAATTCCGCTGTAGCTTAAAAATGCACTGGAACTCTTCCATTGTTCTCGGAATTCCGCAGAAGTTTTACAATGCTTTGGAACTCATCCATTGTTCTCGTAACACTGTTGATGTTTAATAATGCTTTTGGAAATCATCCATTGTGCTCGGAGTTCTGCTGAAGTTTAAAAATGCTTTGGAACGCTTCCATTGTTCTGGGAATTCGGCTGAAGTTTAAAAATGCTTTGGAACTCTTCCTAAGTTCTGGGAGTTCTGCTGAAGTTTAAAAATGCTTTGGAACTCTTCCATTGTTCTCGCAATTCCGCTGATGTTAAACAATGCTTTAGAACTCTTCCATTGTTCTCGGAATTCCGATGATGTTTAACAATGCTTTGGAACTCTTCCATTGTTCTCGGAATTCTGCTGAAGTTTAAAAATGCTTTGGAACTCTTCCATTGTTCTGGGAATTCGGCTGAAGTTTAAAAATGCTTTGGAACTCTTCCTAAGTTCTGGGAGTTCTGCTGAAGTTTAAAAATGCTTTGGCACTCTTTCATTGTTCTCGGAATTCCGCTTTAGTTTAAAAATGCATTGGAACTCTTCCACTGTTCTCGGAATTCCGCTGAAGTTTTAGAATGCTTTGGAATTCTTCCATTGTTCTCGGAATTCCGCTAATGTTTAACAATGCTTTGGAACTCTTCCATTGTTCTCGGAATTCCGCTGTAGTTTAAAAATGCTTTGCAACTCTTTCATTGTTCTCGGAATTCTGATGAAGTTTAGCCATGCTTTGGAACTCTTCCAATGTTCTCGGAATTCTGCTGAAGTTTCAAAAAGATTTGGAACTCTTCCATTGTTCTCAGAATTCTGCTAATGTTTAACAATGCTTTGGAACTCATCCATTGTTCTCGGAATTCTGTTCATGTTTAATAATGCTTTTGGAACTCTTCTACTGTGCTAGGAATTCTGCTGAAGTTTAAAAATGCTTTGGAACTCTTCCATCGTTCTCGGAAATCCGCTAATGTTTATCAAACCTATGGAACTCTTTCATTGTTCTCGGAATTCTGCTGAAGTTTAAAAATGCTTTGGAACTCCTCCATTGTTCTCGGAATTCCGATAATATTTAACAATGCTTTGGAACTCTTCCATTGTTCTCGGAATTCCGCTGTAGTTTAAAAATGCATTGTAACTCTTCCATTGTTCTCGGAATTCTGCTAATGTTTAACAATGCTTTGGAACTCATCCATTGTTCTCGGAATTCTGTTCATGTTTAAAAATGCATTGTAACTCTTCCATTGTTCTCGGAATTCTGCTAATGTTTATCAATGCTTTGGAACTCATCCATTGTTCTCGGAATTCTGTTCATGTTTAATAATGCTTTTGGAACTAATCCATCGTGCTCGGAATTCTGCTGAAGTTTAAAAATGCTTTGGAACTCTTCCATTGTTCTGGGAATTCGGCTGAAGTTTAAAAATGCTTTGGAACTCTTCCTAAGTTCTGGGAGTTCTGCTGAAGTTTAAAAATGCATTGGAACTCTTCCATTGTTCTCGGAATTCCGCTGATTTTTAACAATGCTTTAGAACTCTTCCATTGTTCTCGGAATTCCGATGATGTTTAACAATGCTTTGGAACTCTTTCATTGTTCTCAGAATTCCGCTGTAGTTTAAAAATGCATTGGAACTCTTCCATTGTTCTCGGAATTCCGCTGAAGTTTTAGAATGCTTTGGAATTCTTCCATTGTTCTCGGAATTCCGCTAATGTTTAACAATGCTTTGGAACTCTTCCATTGTTCTCGGAATTCCGCTGTAGTTTAAAAATGCTTTGGAACTCTTTCATTGTTCTCGGAATTCCGCTGAAGTTTTAGAATGCTTTTTAAAACTTCCATTTTTCTCGGAATTCTGCTGAAGTTTAAAAACGCTTTGGAACTCTTCCATTGTTCTCGGAATTCCGCTAATGTTTAACAATGCTTTGGAACTCTTTCATTGTTCTCGGAATTCAACTGAAGTTTAGCCATGCTTTGGAACTTTTCCATTGTTCTCGGAATTCCGCTGAAGTTTAAAAATGCTTTGGAAAACTTCCATTGTTCTCTGAATTCTGATGAAGTTTAAAAAAGCTTTGGAACTATTCCATTGTTCTCAGAATTCTGTTGATGTTTAATAATGCTTTTGTAACTCTTCCATTGTGCTCGGATTTCTGCTGAAGTTTAAAAATGCTTTGGAACTCTTCCATTCTTCTCGGTATTCTGCTGATGTTTATCAAACCTATGGAACTCTTCCATTGTTCTCGGAATTCTGTTGATGTTTAATAATGCTTTTGGAACTCTTCCATTGTTCTCGGAATTCTGCTGAAGTTTCAAAACGCTTTAGAAATCTTCCATTATTCTCAGAATTCTGCTGAAGTTTAAAAATGCTTTGGTACTCTTCCATTGTTCTCAGAATTCCAATGAAGCTTAAAAATGCTTTGGAACTCTTCAATTTTTCTCAGAATTACGCTAAAGTTTAAAAATGCTTTGGAACTCCTCCATTGTTCTCGGAATTCTGCTGAAGTTTAAAAGTGGTTTGGAACTCTTCCATTGTTCTGGGAATTTGGCTGAAGTATAAAAATGCTTTGGAACTCTTCCTATGTTCTGGGAGTTCTGCTGTAGTATAAAAATGCTTTGGAACTCTTCCATTGTTCTCGGAATTCTGCTGATGTTTAACAATGCTTTAGAACTCTTCCATTGTTCTCGGAATTCCGCTGATGTTTAACAATGCTTTGGAACTCTTCCATTGTTCTCGGAATTCCGCTGTAGCTTAAAAATGCACTGGAACTCTTCCATTGTTCTTGGAATTCCGCTGAAGTTTTACAATGCTTTGGAACTCATCCATTGTTCTCGTAACACTGTTGATGTTTAATAATGCTTTTGGAACTCTTCCATTGTGCTCGGAGTTCTGCTGAAGTTTAAAAATGCTTTGGAACGCTTCCATTGTTCTGGAAATTCGGCTGAAGTTTAAAAATGCTTTGGAACTCTTCCTATGTTCTGGGAGTTCTGCTGAAGTTTTAAAAATGCTTTGGAACTCTTCCATTGTTCTCGGAATTCCGCTGATGTTTAACAATGCTTTAGAACTCTTCCATTGTTCTCGGAATTCCAATGATGTTTAACAATGCTTTGGAACTCTTCCATTGTTCTCGGAATTCTGCTGAAGTTTAAAAATGCTTTGGAACTCTTCCATTGTTCTGGGAATTCGGCTGAAGTTTAAAAATGCTTTGGAACTCTTCCTAAGTTCTGGGAGTTCTGCTGAAGTTTAAAAATGCATTGGAACTCTTCCATTGTTCTCGGAATTCCGCTGATGTTTAGCAATGCTTTAGAACTCTTCCATTGTTCTCGGAATTCCGATGATGTTTAACAATGCTTTGGAACTCTTTCATTGTTCTGGGAATTCCGCTGTAGTTTAAAAATGCATTGGAACTCTTCCATTGTTCTCGGAATTCCGCTGATGTTTAACAATGCTTTAGAACTCTTCCATTGTTCTCGGAATTCCGATGATGTTTAACAATGCTTTGGAACTCTTTCATTGTTCTCGGAATTCGGCTGTAGTTTAAAAATGCTTTGGAACTCTTCCATTGTTCTCGGAATTCCGATAATATTTAACAATGCTTTGGAACTCTTCCATGGTTCTCGGAATTCCGCTGTAGTTTAAAAATGCATTGGAACTCTTCCATTGTTCTCGGAATTCCGCTGAAGTTTTAGAATGCTTTTTAACACTTCCATTTTTCTCGGAATTCTGCTGAAGTTTAAAATCGCTGTGGAACTCTTCCATTGTTCTCGGAATTCCGCTAATGTTTAACAATGCTTTGGAACTCTTTCATTGTTCTCGGAATTCCACTGAAGTTTAGCCATGCTTTGGAACTCTTCCATTGTTCTCGGAATTCCGCTGAAGTTTTAAAATGATTGGAACTCTTCCATTGTTCTCGGAATTCTGCTGAAGTTTAAAAATGCTTTGGAACTCTTCCATTGTTCTCGGAATTCCGCTGTAGTTTAAAAATGCTTTGAAACTCTTTCATTGTTCTCGGAATTCCGCTAACATTTAACAATGCTTTGGAACTCTTTCATTGTTCTCGGAATTCAACTGAAGTTTAGCCATGCTTTGGAACTCTTCCATTGTTCTCGGAATTCCGCTGAAGTTTAAAAAAGCTTTGGAACTATTCCATTGTTCTCAGAATTCTGTTGATGTTTAGTAATGCTTTTGGAACTCTTCCATTGTGCTCGGATTTCTGCTGAAGTTTAAGAATGCTTTGGAACTCTTCCATTCTTCTCGGTATTCTGCTGATGTTTATCAAACCTTTGGAACTCTTCCATTGTTCTCGGAAATCTGTTGATGTTTAATAATGCTTTTGGAACTCTTCCATTGCTCTCGGAATTCTGCTGAAGTTTCAAAACGCTTTAGAAATCTTCCATTATTCTCAGAATTCTGCTGAAGTTTAAAAATGCTTTGGTACTCTTCCATTGTTCTCAGAATTCCAATGAAGCTTAAAAATGCTTTGGAACTCTTCAATTTTTCTCAGAATTACGCTAAAGTTTAAAAATGCTTTGGAACTCCTCCATTGTTCTCGGAATTCTGCTGAAGTTTAAAAGTGCTTTGGAACTCTTCCATTGTTCTGGGAATTTGGCTGAAGTTTAAAAATGCTTTTGAACTCTTCCTATGTTCTGGGAGTTCTGCTGAAGTTTAAAAATGCTTTGGAACTCTTCCATTGTTCTCGGAATTCCGCTGATGTTTAACAATGCTTTAGAACTCTTCCATTGTTCTTGGAATTCCGCTGATGTTTAACAATGCTTTGGAACTCTTCCATTGTTCTCGGAATTCCGCTGTAGCTTAAAAATGCACTGGAACTCTTCCATTGTTCTCGGAATTCCGCAGACGTTTTACAATGCTTTGGAACTCATCCATTGTTCTCGTAACACTGTTGATGTTTAATAATGCTTTTGGAAATCTTCCATTGTGCTCGGAGTTCTGCTGAAGTTTAAAAATGCTTTGGAACGCTTCCATTGTTCTGGGAATTCGGCTGAAGTTTAAAAATGCTTTGGAACTCTTCCTATGTTCTGGGAGTTCTGCTGAAGTTTAAAAATGCTTTGGAACTCTTCCATTGTTCTCACAATTCCGCTGATGTTAAACAATGCTTTAGAACTCTTCCATTGTTCTCGGAATTCCGATGATGTTTAACAATGCTATGGAACTCTTCCATTGTTCTCGGAATTCTGCTGAAGTTTAAAAATGCTTTGGAACTCTTCCATTGTTCTGGGAATTCGGCTGAAGTTTAAAAATGCTTTGGAACTCTTCCTAAGTTCTGGGAGTTCTGCTGAAGTTTAAAAATGCATTGGAACTCTTCCATTGTTCTCGGAATTCCGCTGATGTTTAACAATGCTTTAGAACTCTTCCATTGTTCTCGGAATTCCGATGATGTTTAACAATGCTTTGGAACTCTTTCATTGTTCTCGGAATTCCGCTGTAGTTTAAAAATGCATTGGAACTCTTCCATTGTTCTCGGAATTCCGCTGATGTTTAACAATGCTTTAGAACTCTTCCATTGTTCTCGGAATTCCGATGATGTTTAACAATGCTTTGGAACTCTTTCATTGTTCTCGGAATTCGGCTGTAGTTTAAAAATGCTTTGGAACTCTTCCATTGTTCTCGCAATTCCGATAATATTTAACAATGCTTTGGAACTCTTCCATGGTTCTCGGAATTCCGCTGTAGTTTAAAAATGCATTGGAACTCTTCCATTGTTCTCGGAATTCCGCTGAAGTTTTAGAATGCTTTTTAACACTTCCATTTTTCTCGGAATTCTGCTGAAGTTTAAAATCTCTGTGGAACTCTTCCATTGTTCTCGGAATTCCGCTAATGTTTAACAATGCTTTGGAACTTTTTCATTGTTCTCGGAATTCCACTGAAGTTTAGCCATGCTTTGGAACTCTTCCATTGTTCTCGGAATTCCGCTGAAGTTTTAAAATGATTGGAACTCTTCCATTGTTCTCGGAATTCTGCTGAAGTTTAAAAATGCTTTGGAACTCTTCCATTGTTCTCGGGATTCCGCTGTAGTTTAAAAATGCTTTGAAACTCTTTCATTGTTCTCGGAATTCCGCTAACATTTAACAATGCTTTGGAACTCTTTCATTGTTCTCGGAATTCAACTGAAGTTTAGCCATGCTTTGGAACTCTTCCATTGTTCTCGGAATTCCGCTGAAGTTTAAAAAAGCTTTGGAACTATTCCATTGTTCTCAGAATTCTGTTGATGTTTAGTAATGCTTTTGGAACTCTTCCATTGTGCTCGGATTTCTGCTGAAGTTTAAAAATGCTTTGGAACTCTTCCATTCTTCTCGGTATTCTGCTGATGTTTATCAAACCTATGGAACTCTTCCATTGTTCTCGGAATTCTGTTGATGTTTAATAATGCTTTTGGAACTCTTCCATTACTCTCGGAATTCTGCTGAAGTTTCAAAACGCTTTAGAAATCTTCCATTATTCTCAGAATTCTGCTGAAGTTTAAAAATGCTTTGGTACTCTTCCATTGTTCTCAGAATTCCAATGAAGCTTAAAAATGCTTTGGAACTCTTCAATTTTTCTCACAATTACGCTAAAGTTTAAAAATGCTTTGGAACTCCTCCATTGTTCTCGGAATTCTGCTGAAGTTTAAAAGTGCTTTGGAACTCTTCCATTGTTCTGGGAATTTGGCTGAAGTTTAAAAATGCTTTTGAACTCTTCCTATGTTCTGGGAGTTCTGCTGAAGTTTAAAAATGCTTTGGAACTCTTCCATTGTTCTCGGAATTCCGCTGATGTTTAACAATGCTTTAGAACTCTTCCATTGTTCTTGGAATTCCGCTGATGTTTAACAATGCTTTGGAACTCTTCCATTGTTCTCGGAATTCCGCTGTAGCTTAAAAATGCACTGGAACTCTTCCATTGTTCTCGGAATTCCGCAAAAGTTTTACAATGCTTTGGAACTCATCCATTGTTCTCGTAACACTGTTGATGTTTAATAATGCTTTTGGAAATCTTCCATTGTGCTCGGAGTTCTGCTGAAGTTTAAAAATGCTTTGGAACGCTTCCATTGTTCTGGGAATTCGGCTGAAGTTTAAAAATGCTTTGGAACTCTTCCTATGTTCTGGGAGTTCTGCTGAAGTTTAAAAATGCTTTGGAACTCTTCCATTGTTCTCGCAATTACGCTGATGTTAAACAATGCTTTAGAACTCTTCCATTGTTCTCGGAATTCCGATGATGTTTAACAATGCTTTAGAACTCTTCCATTGTTCTCGGAATTCCGATGATGTTTAACAATGCTTTAGAACTCTTCCATTGTTCTCGGAATTCCGATGATGTTTAACAATGCTTTGGAACTCTTTCATTGTTCTCGGAATTCCGCTTTAGTTTAAAAATGCATTGGAACTCTTCCACTGTTCTCGGAATTCCGCTGAAGTTTTAGAATGCTTTGGAATTCTTCCATTGTTCTCGGAATTCCGCTAATGTTTAACAATGCTTTGGAACTCTTCCATTGTTCTCGGAATTCCGCTGTAGTTTAAAAATGCTTTGGAACTCTTTCATTGTTCTCGGAATTCCGATGAAGTTTCAAAAAGATTTGGAACTATTCCATTGTTCTCAGAATTCCGCTAATATTTAACAATGCTTTGGAACTCTTCCATTGTTCTCAGAATTCCGCTGATGTTTAATAATGCTTTTGGAACTCTTCCATTGTTCTCAGAATTCTGCTAATGTTTAACAATGCTTTGGAACTCATCCATTGTTCTCGGAATTCTGTTCATGTTTAATAATGCTTTTGGAACTCTTCCACTGTGCTAGGAATTCTGCTGAAGTTTAAAAATGCTTTGGAACTCTTCCATCGTTCTCGGAATTCCGCTAATGTTTATCAAACCTATGGAACTCTTTCATTGTTCTCGGAATTCTCCTGAAGTTTAAAAATGCTTTGGAACTACTCCATTGTTCTCGGAATTCCGATAATATTTAACAATGCTTTGGAACTCTTCCATTGTTCTCGGAATTCCGCTGTAGATTAAAAATGCATTGGAACTCTTCCATTGTTCTCGGAATTCCGCTGAAGTTTTAGAATGCTTTTTAACACTTCCATTTTTCTCGGAATTTTGCTGAAGTTTAAAAACGCTTTGGAACTCTTCCATTGTTCTCGGAATTCTGCTAATGTTTAACAATGCTTTGGAACTCTTTCATTGTTCTCGGAATTCAACTGAAGTTTAGCCATGCTTTGGAACTCTTCCATTTTTCTCGGAATTCCGCTGAAGTTTAAAAATGCTTTGGAACTCTTCCATTGTTCTCGGAATTCTGCTGAAGTTTAAAAAAGCTTTGGAACTATTCCATTGTTCTCAGAATTCTGTTGATGTTTAATAATGCTTTTGGAACTCTTCCATTGTGCTCGGATTTCTGCTGAAGTTTAAAAATGCTTTGGAACTCTTCCATTCTTCTCGGTATTCTGCTGATGTTTATCAAACCTATGGAACTTTTCCATTGTTCTCGGAATTCTGCTGAAGTTTCAAAACGCTTTAGAAATCTTCCATTATTCTCAGAATTCTGCTGAAGTTTAAAAATGCTTTGGTACTCTTCCATTGTTCTCAGAATTCCAATGAAGCTTAAAAATGCTTTGGAACTCTTCAATTTTTCTCAGAATTACGCTAAAGTTTAAAAATGCTTTGGAACTCCTCCATTGTTCTCGGAATTCTGCTGAAGTTTAAAAGTGCTTTGGAACTCTTCCATTGTTCTGGGAATTTGGCTGAAGTTTAAAAATGCTTTGGAACTCTTCCTATGTTCTGGGAGTTCTGCTGAAGTTTAAAAATGCTTTGGAACTCTTCCATTGTTCTGGGAATTCCGCTGATGTTTAACAATGCTTTAGAACTCTTCCATTGTTCTCGGAATTCCGCTGATGTTTAACAATGCTTTGGAGCTCTTCCATTGTTCTGGGAATTCGGCTGAAGATTAAAAATGCTTTGGAGCTCTTCCTATGTTCTGGGAGTTCTGCTGAAGTTTAAAAATGCTTTAGAACTCTTCCATTGTTCTCGGAATTCCGCTGATGTCTAACAATGCTTTGGAACTCTTCCATTGTTCTCCGAATTCCGCTGTAGTTTAAAAATGCATTGGAACTTTTCCATTGTTCTCGGAATTCCGCTGAAGTTTTACAATGCTTTGGAACTCTTCCATTGTTCTCGGAATTCCGCTGAAGTTTAACAATGCTTTGGAACTCTTCCTATGTTCTGGGAGTTCTGCTGAAGTTTAAAAATGCTTTGGAACTCTTCCATTGTTCTCGGAATTCCGCTGATGTTTAACAATGCTTTAGAACTCTTCCATTTTTCTTGGAATTCCGCTGATGTTTAACAATGCTTTGGAACTCTTCCATTGTTCTCGGAATTCCGCTGTAGCTTAAAAATGCACTGGAACTCTTCCATTGTTCTCGGAATTCCGCAGACGTTTTACAATGCTTTGGAACTCATCCATTGTTCTCGTAACACTGTTGATGTTTAATAATGCTTTTGGAAATCTTCCATTGTGCTCGGAGTTCTGCTGAAGTTTAAAAATGCTTTGGAACGCTTCCATTGTTCTGGGAATTCGGCTGAAGTTTAAAAATGCTTTGGAACTCTTCCTATGTTCTGGGAGTTCTGCTGAAGTTTTAAAAATGCTTTGGAACTCTTCCATTGTTCTCGGAATTCCGCTGATGTTTAACAATGCTTTAGAACTCTTCCATTGTTCTCGGAATTCCAATGATGTTTAACAATGCTTTGGAACTCTTCCATTGTTCTCGGAATTCTGCTGAAGTTTAAAAATGCTTTGGAACTCTTCCATTGTTCTGGGAATTCGGCTGAAGTTTAAAAATGCTTTGGAACTCTTCCTAAGTTCTGGGAGTTCTGCTGAAGTTTAAAAATGCATTGGAACTCTTCCATTGTTTTCGGAATTCCGCTGATGTTTAGCAATGCTTTAGAACTCTTCCATTGTTCTCGGAATTCCGATGATGTTTAACAATGCTTTGGAACTCTTTCATTGTTCTGGGAATTCCGCTGTAGTTTAAAAATGCATTGGAACTCTTCCATTGTTCTCGGAATTCCGCTGATGTTTAACAATGCTTTAGAACTCTTCCATTGTTCTCGGAATTCCGATGATGTTTAACAATGCTTTGGAACTCTTTCATTGTTCTCGGAATTCGGCTGTAGTTTAAAAATGCTTTGGAACTCTTCCATTGTTCTCGGAATTCCGATAATATTTAAAATGCTTTGGAACTCTTCCATGGTTCTCGGAATTCCGCTGTAGTTTAAAAATGCATTGGAACTCTTCCATTGTTCTCGGAATTCCGCTGAAGTTTTAGAATGCTTTTTAACACTTCCATTTTTCTCGGAATTCTGCTGAAGTTTAAAATCGCTGTGGAACTCTTCCATTGTTCTCGGAATTCCGCTAATGTTTAACAATGCTTTGGAACTCTTTCATTGTTCTCGGAATTCCACTGAAGTTTAGCCATGCTTTGGAACTCTTCCATTGTTCTCGGAATTCCGCTGAAGTTTTAAAATGATTGGAACTCTTCCATTGTTCTCGGAATTCTGCTGAAGTTTAAAAATGCTTTGGAACTCTTCCATTGTTCTCGGAATTCCGCTGTAGTTTAAAAATGCTTTGAAACTCTTTCATTGTTCTCGGAATTCCGCTAACATTTAACAATGCTTTGGAACTCTTTCATTGTTCTCGGAATTCAACTGAAGTTTAGCCATGCTTTGGAACTCTTCCATTGTTCTCGGAATTCCGCTGAAGTTTAAAAAAGCTTTGGAACTATTCCATTGTTCTCAGAATTCTGTTGATGTTTAGTAATGCTTTTGGAACTCTTCCATTGTGCTCGGATTTCTGCTGAAGTTTAAGAATGCTTTGGAACTCTTCCATTCTTCTCGGTATTCTGCTGATGTTTATCAAACCTTTGGAACTCTTCCATTGTTCTCGGAAATCTGTTGATGTTTAATAATGCTTTTGGGACTCTTCCATTGCTCTCGGAATTCTGCTGAAGTTTCAAAACGCTTTAGAAATCTTCCATTATTCTCAGAATTCTGCTGAAGTTTAAAAATGCTTTGGTACTCTTCCATTGTTCTCAGAATTCCAATGAAGCTTAAAAATGCTTTGGAACTCTTCAATTTTTCTCAGAATTACGCTAAAGTTTAAAAATGCTTTGGAACTCCTCCATTGTTCTCGGAATTCTGCTGAAGTTTAAAAGTGCTTTGGAACTCTTCCATTGTTCTGGGAATTTGGCTGAAGTTTAAAAATGCTTTTGAACTCTTCCTATGTTCTGGGAGTTCTGCTGAAGTTTAAAAATGCTTTGGAACTCTTCCATTGTTCTCGGAATTCCGCTGATGTTTAACAATGCTTTAGAACTCTTCCATTGTTCTTGGAATTCCGCTGATGTTTAACAATGCTTTGGAACTCTTCCATTGTTCTCGGAATTCCGCTGTAGCTTAAAAATGCACTGGAACTCTTCCATTGTTCTCGGAATTCCGCAGACGTTTTACAATGCTTTGGAACTCATCCATTGTTCTCGTAACACTGTTGATGTTTAATAATGCTTTTGGAAATCTTCCATTGTGCTCGGAGTTCTGCTGAAGTTTAAAAATGCTTTGGAACGCTTCCATTGTTCTGGGAATTCAGCTGAAGTTTAAAAATGCTTTGGAACTCTTCCTATGTTCTGGGAGTTCTGCTGAAGTTTAAAAATGCTTTGGAACTCTTCCATTGTTCTCACAATTCCGCTGATGTTAAACAATGCTTTAGAACTCTTCCATTGTTCTCGGAATTCCGATGATGTTTAACAATGCTATGGAACTCTTCCATTGTTCTCGGAATTCTGCTGAAGTTTAAAAATGCTTTGGAACTCTTCCATTGTTCTGGGAATTCGGCTGAAGTTTAAAAATGCTTTGGAACTCTTCCTAAGTTCTGGGAGTTCTGCTGAAGTTTAAAAATGCATTGGAACTCTTCCATTGTTCTCGGAATTCCGCTGATGTTTAACAATGCTTTAGAACTCTTCCATTGTTCTCGGAATTCCGATGATGTTTAACAATGCTTTGGAACTCTTTCATTGTTCTCGGAATTCCGCTGTAGTTTAAAAATGCATTGGAACTCTTCCATTGTTCTCGGAATTCCGCTGATGTTTAACAATGCTTTAGAACTCTTCCATTGTTCTCGGAATTCCGATGATGTTTAACAATGCTTTGGAACTCTTTCATTGTTCTCGGAATTCGGCTGTAGTTTAAAAATGCTTTGGAACTCTTCCATTGTTCTCGCAATTCCGATAATATTTAACAATGCTTTGGAACTCTTCCATGGTTCTCGGAATTCCGCTGTAGTTTAAAAATGCATTGGAACTCTTCCATTGTTCTCGGAATTCCGCTGAAGTTTTAGAATGCTTTTTAACACTTCCATTTTTCTCGGAATTCTGCTGAAGTTTAAAATCTCTGTGGAACTCTTCCATTGTTCTCGGAATTCCGCTAATGTTTAACAATGCTTTGGAACTTTTTCATTGTTCTCGGAATTCCACTGAAGTTTAGCCATGCTTTGGAACTCTTCCATTGTTCTCGGAATTCCGCTGAAGTTTTAAAATGATTGGAACTCTTCCATTGTTCTCGGAATTCTGCTGAAGTTTAAAAATGCTTTGGAACTCTTCCATTGTTCTCGGGATTCCGCTGTAGTTTAAAAATGCTTTGAAACTCTTTCATTGTTCTCGGAATTCCGCTAACATTTAACAATGCTTTGGAACTCTTTCATTGTTCTCGGAATTCAACTGAAGTTTAGCCATGCTTTGGAACTCTTCCATTGTTCTCGGAATTCCGCTGAAGTTTAAAAAAGCTTTGGAACTATTCCATTGTTCTCAGAATTCTGTTGATGTTTAGTAATGCTTTTGGAACTCTTCCATTGTGCTCGGATTTCTGCTGAAGTTTAAAAATGCTTTGGAACTCTTCCATTCTTCTCGGTATTCTGCTGATGTTTATCAAACCTATGGAACTCTTCCATTGTTCTCGGAATTCTGTTGATGTTTAATAATGCTTTTGGAACTCTTCCATTACTCTCGGAATTCTGCTGAAGTTTCAAAACGCTTTAGAAATCTTCCATTATTCTCAGAATTCTGCTGAAGTTTAAAAATGCTTTGGTACTCTTCCATTTTTCTCAGAATTCCAATGAAGCTTAAAAATGCTTTGGAACTCTTCAATTTTTCTCACAATTACGCTAAAGTTTAAAAATGCTTTGGAACTCCTCCATTGTTCTCGGAATTCTGCTGAAGTTTAAAAGTGCTTTGGAACTCTTCCATTGTTCTGGGAATTTGGCTGAAGTTTAAAAATGCTTTTGAACTCTTCCTATGTTCTGGGAGTTCTGCTGAAGTTTAAAAATGCTTTGGAACTCTTCCATTGTTCTCGGAATTCCGCTGATGTTTAACAATGCTTTAGAACTCTTCCATTGTTCTTGGAATTCCGCTGATGTTTAACAATGCTTTGGAACTCTTCCATTGTTCTCGGAATTCCGCTGTAGCTTAAAAATGCACTGGAACTCTTCCATTGTTCTCGGAATTCCGCAGAAGTTTTACAATGCTTTGGAACTCATCCATTGTTCTCGTAACACTGTTGATGTTTAATAATGCTTTTGGAAATCTTCCATTGTGCTCGGAGTTCTGCTGAAGTTTAAAAATGCTTTGGAACGCTTCCATTGTTCTGGGAATTCGGCTGAAGTTTAAAAATGCTTTGGAACTCTTCCTATGTTCTGGGAGTTCTGCTGAAGTTTAAAAATGCTTTGGAACTCTTCCATTGTTCTCGCAATTACGCTGATGTTAAACAATGCTTTAGAACTCTTCCATTGTTCTCGGAATTCCGATGATGTTTAACAATGCTTTAGAACTCTTCCATTGTTCTCGGAATTCCGATGATGTTTAACAATGCTTTAGAACTCTTCCATTGTTCTCGGAATTCCGATGATGTTTAACAATGCTTTGGAACTCTTTCATTGTTCTCGGAATTCCGCTTTAGTTTAAAAATGCATTGGAACTCTTCCACTGTTCTCGGAATTCCGCTGAAGTTTTAGAATGCTTTGGAATTCTTCCATTGTTCTCGGAATTCCGCTAATGTTTAACAATGCTTTGGAACTCTTCCATTGTTCTCGGAATTCCGCTGTAGTTTAAAAATGCTTTGGAACTCTTTCATTGTTCTCGGAATTCCGATGAAGTTTAGCCATGCTTTGGAACTCTTCCATTGTTCTCGGAATTCTGCTGAAGTTTCAAAAAGATTTGGAACTATTCCATTGTTCTCAGAATTCCGCTAATATTTAACAATGCTTTGGAACTCTTCCATTGTTCTCAGAATTCCGCTGATGTTTAATAATGCTTTTGGAACTCTTCCATTGTTCTCAGAATTCTGCTAATGTTTAACAATGCTTTGGAACTCATCCATTGTTCTCGGAATTCTGTTCATGTTTAATAATGCTTTTGGAACTCTTCCACTGTGCTAGGAATTCTGCTGAAGTTTAAAAATGCTTTGGAACTCTTCCATCGTTCTCGGAATTCCGCTAATGTTTATCAAACCTATGGAACTCTTTCATTGTTCTCGGAATTCTCCTGAAGTTTAAAAATGCTTTGGAACTACTCCATTGTTCTCGGAATTCCGATAATATTTAACAATGCTTTGGAACTCTTCCATTGTTCTCGGAATTCCGCTGTAGATTAAAAATGCATTGGAACTCTTCCATTGTTCTCGGAATTCCGCTGAAGTTTTAGAATGCTTTTTAACACTTCCATTTTTCTCGGAATTTTGCTGAAGTTTAAAAACGCTTTGGAACTCTTCCATTGTTCTCGGAATTCTGCTAATGTTTAACAATGCTTTGGAACTCTTTCATTGTTCTCGGAATTCAACTGAAGTTTAGCCATGCTTTGGAACTCTTCCATTTTTCTCGGAATTCCGCTGAAGTTTAAAAATGCTTTGGAACTCTTCCATTGTTCTCGGAATTCTGCTGAAGTTTAAAAAAGCTTTGGAACTATTCCATTGTTCTCAGAATTCTGTTGATGTTTAATAATGCTTTTGGAACTCTTCCATTGTGCTCGGATTTCTGCTGAAGTTTAAAAATGCTTTGGAACTCTTCCATTCTTCTCGGTATTCTGCTGATGTTTATCAAACCTATGGAACTTTTCCATTGTTCTCGGAATTCTGCTGAAGTTTCAAAACGCTTTAGAAATCTTCCATTATTCTCAGAATTCTGCTGAAGTTTAAAAATGCTTTGGTACTCTTCCATTGTTCTCAGAATTCCAATGAAGCTTAAAAATGCTTTGGAACTCTTCAATTTTTCTCAGAATTACGCTAAAGTTTAAAAATGCTTTGGAACTCCTCCATTGTTCTCGGAATTCTGCTGAAGTTTAAAAGTGCTTTGGAACTCTTCCATTGTTCTGGGAATTTGGCTGAAGTTTAAAAATGCTTTGGAACTCTTCCTATGTTCTGGGAGTTCTGCTGAAGTTTAAAAATGCTTTGGAACTCTTCCATTGTTCTGGGAATTCCGCTGATGTTTAACAATGCTTTAGAACTCTTCCATTGTTCTCGGAATTCCGCTGATGTTTAACAATGCTTTGGAGCTCTTCCATTGTTCTGGGAATTCGGCTGAAGATTAAAAATGCTTTGGAGCTCTTCCTATGTTCTGGGAGTTCTGCTGAAGTTTAAAAATGCTTTAGAACTCTTCCATTGTTCTCGGAATTCCGCTGATGTCTAACAATGCTTTGGAACTCTTCCATTGTTCTCCGAATTCCGCTGTAGTTTAAAAATGCATTGGAACTTTTCCATTGTTCTCGGAATTCCGCTGAAGTTTTACAATGCTTTAGAACTCTTCCATTGTTCTCGGAATTCCGCTGAAGTTTAACAATGCTTTGGAACTCTTCCTATGTTCTGGGAGTTCTGCTGAAGTTTAAAAATGCTTTGGAACTCTTCCATTGTTCTCGGAATTCCGCTGATGTTTAACAATGCTTTAGAACTCTTCCATTTTTCTTGGAATTCCGCTGATGTTTAACAATGCTTTGGAACTCTTCCATTGTTCTCGGAATTCCGCTGTAGCTTAAAAATGCACTGGAACTCTTCCACTGTTCTCGGAATTCCGCAGACGTTTTACAATGCTTTGGAACTCATCCATTGTTCTCGTAACACTGTTGATGTTTAATAATGCTTTTGGAAATCTTCCATTGTGCTCGGAGTTCTGCTGAAGTTTAAAAATGCTTTGGAACGCTTCCATTGTTCTGGGAATTCGGCTGAAGTTTAAAAATGCTTTGGAACTCTTCCTATGTTCTGGGAGTTCTGCTGAAGTTTAAAAATGCTTTGGAACTCTTCCATTGTTCTCACAATTCCGCTGATGTTAAACAATGCTTTAGAACTCTTCCATTGTTCTCGGAATTCCGATGATGTTTAACAATGCTATGGAACTCTTCCATTGTTCTCGGAATTCTGCTGAAGTTTAAAAATGCTTTGGAACTCTTCCATTGTTCTGGGAATTCGGCTGAAGTTTAAAAATGCTTTGGAACTCTTCCTAAGTTCTGGGAGTTCTGCTGAAGTTTAAAAATGCATTGGAACTCTTCCATTGTTCTCGGAATTCCGCTGATGTTTAACAATTCTTTAGAACTCTTCCATTGTTCTCGGAATTCCGATGATGTTTAACAATGCTTTGGAACTCTTTCATTGTTCTCGGAATTCCGCTGTAGTTTAAAAATGCATTGGAACTCTTCCATTGTTCTCGGAATTCCGCTGATGTTTAACAATGCTTTAGAACTCTTCCATTGTTCTCGGAATTCCGATGATGTTTAACAATGCTTTGGAACTCTTTCATTGTTCTCGGAATTCGGCTGTAGTTTAAAAATGCTTTGGAACTCTTCCATTGTTCTCGCAATTCCGATAATATTTAACAATGCTTTGGAACTCTTCCATGGTTCTCGGAATTCCGCTGTAGTTTAAAAATGCATTGGAACTCTTCCATTGTTCTCGGAATTCCGCTGAAGTTTTAGAATGGTTTTTAACACTTCCATTTTTCTCGGAATTCTGCTGAAGTTTAAAATCGCTGTGGAACTCTTCCATTGTTCTCGGAATTCCACTGAAGTTTAGCCATGCTTTGGAACTCTTCCATTGTTCTCGGAATTCCGCTGAAGTTTTAAAATGATTGGAACTCTTCCATTGTTCTCGGAATTCTGCTGAAGTTTAAAAATGCTTTGGAACTCTTCCATTGTTCTCGGAATTCCGCTGTAGTTTAAAAATGCTTTGAAACTCTTTCATTGTTCTCGGAATTCCGCTAACATTTAACAATGCTTTGGAACTCTTTCATTGTTCTCGGAATTCAACTGAAGTTTAGCCATGCTTTGGAACTCTTCCATTGTTCTCGGAATTCCGCTGAAGTTTAAAAAAGCTTTGGAACTATTCCATTGTTCTCAGAATTCTGTTGATGTTTAGTAATGCTTTTGGAACTCTTCCATTGTGCTCGGATTTCTGCTGAAGTTTAAAAATGCTTTGGAACTCTTAAATTCTTCTCGGTATTCTGCTGATGTTTATCAAACCTATGGAACTCTTCCATTGTTCTCGGAATTCTGTTGATGTTTAATAATGCTTTTGGAACTCTTCCATTGCTCTCGGAATTCTGCTGAAGTTTCAAAACGCTTTAGAAATCTTCCATTATTCTCAGAATTCTGCTGAAGTTTAAAAATGCTTTGGTACTCTTCCATTGTTCTCAGAATTCCAATGAAGCTTAAAAATGCTTTGGAACTCTTCAATTTTTCTCAGAATTACGCTAAAGTTTAAAAATGCTTTGGAACTCCTCCATTGTTCTCGGAATTCTGCTGAAGTTTAAAAGTGCTTTGGAACTCTTCCATTGTTCTGGGAATTTGGCTGAAGTTTAAAAATGCTTTTGAACTCTTCCTATGTTCTGGGAGTTCTGCTGAAGTTTAAAAATGCTTTGGAACTCTTCCATTGTTCTCGGAATTCCGCTGATGTTTAACAATGCTTTAGAACTCTTCCATTGTTCTTGGAATTCCGCTGATGTTTAACAATGCTTTGGAACTCTTCCATTGTTCTCGGAATTCCGCTGTAGCTTAAAAATGCACTGGAACTCTTCCATTGTTCTCGGAATTCCGCAGAAGTTTTACAATGCTTTGGAACTCATCCATTGTTCTCGTAACACTGTTGATGTTTAATAATGCTTTTGGAAATCTTCCATTGTGCTCGGAGTTCTGCTGAAGTTTAAAAATGCTTTGGAACGCTTCCATTGTTCTGGGAATTCGGCTGAAGTTTAAAAATGCTTTGGAACTCTTCCTATGTTCTGGGAGTTCTGCTGAAGTTTAAAAATGCTTTGGAACTCTTCCATTGTTCTCACAATTCTGCTGATGTTAAACAATGCTTTAGAACTCTTCCATTGTTCTCGGAATTCCGATGATGTTTAACAATGCTATGGAACTCTTCCATTGTTCTCGGAATTCTGCTGAAGTTTAAAAATGCTTTGGAACTCTTCCATTGTTCTGGGAATTCGGCTGAAGTTTAAAAATGCTTTGGAACTCTTCCTAAGTTCTGGGAGTTCTGCTGAAGTTTAAAAATGCATTGGAACTCTTCCATTGTTCTCGGAATTCCGCTGATGTTTAACAATGCTTTAGAACTCTTCCATTGTTCTCGGAATTCCGATGATGTTTAACAATGCTTTGGAACTCTTTCATTGTTCTCGGAATTCCGCTAATGTTTATCAAACCTATGGAACTCTTTCATTGTTCTCGGAATTCTCCTGAAGTTTAAAAATGCTTTGGAACTACTCCATTGTTCTCGGAATTCCGATAACATTTAACAATGCTTTGGAACTCTTCCATTGTTCTCGGAATTCCGCTGTAGATTAAAAATGCATTGGAACTCTTCCATTGTTCTCGGAATTCCGCTGAAGTTTTAGAATGCTTTTTAACACTTCCATTTTTCTCGGAATTTTGCTGAAGTTTAAAAACGCTTTGGAACTCTTCCATTGTTCTCGGAATTCTGCTAATGTTTAACAATGCTTTGGAACTCTTTCATTGTTCTCGGAATTCAACTGAAGTTTAGCCATGCTTTGGAACTCTTCCATTTTTCTCGGAATTCCGCTGAAGTTTAAAAATGCTTTGGAACTCTTCCATTGTTCTCGGAATTCTGCTGAAGTTTAAAAAAGCTTTGGAACTATTCCATTGTTCTCAGAATTCTGTTGATGTTTAATAATGCTTTTGGAACTCTTCCATTGTGCTCGGATTTCTGCTGAAGTTTAAAAATGCTTTGGAACTCTTCCATTCTTCTCGGTATTCTGCTGATGTTTATCAAACCTATGGAACTTTTCCATTGTTCTCGGAATTCTGCTGAAGTTTCAAAACGCTTTAGAAATCTTCCATTATTCTCAGAATTCTGCTGAAGTTTAAAAATGCTTTGGTACTCTTCCATTGTTCTCAGAATTCCAATGAAGCTTAAAAATGCATTGGAACTCTTCAATTTTTCTCAGAATTACGCTAAAGTTTAAAAATGCTTTGGAACTCCTCCATTGTTCTCGGAATTCTGCTGAAGTTTAAAAGTGCTTTGGAACTCTTCCATTGTTCTGGGAATTTGGCTGAAATTAAAAATGCTTTGGAACTCTTCCTATGTTCTGGGAGTTCTGCTGAAGTTTAAAAATGCTTTGGAACTCTTCCATTGTTCTGGGAATTCCGCTGATGTCTAACAATGCTTTGGAACTCTTCCATTGTTCTCCGAATTCCGCTGTAGTTTAAAAATGCATTGGAACTTTTCCATTGTTCTCGGAATTCCGCTGAAGTTTTACAATGCTTTGGAACTCTTCCATTGTTCTCGGAATTCCGCTGAAGTTTAACAATGCTTTGGAACTCTTCCTATGTTCTGGGAGTTCTGCTGAAGTTTAAAAATGCTTTGGAACTCTTCCATTGTTCTCGGAATTCCGCTGATGTTTAACAATGCTTTAGAACTCTTCCATTGTTCTTGGAATTCCGCTGATGTTTAACAATGCTTTGGAACTCTTCCATTGTTCTCGGAATTCCGCTGTAGCTTAAAAATGCACTGGAACTCTTCCATTGTTCTCGGAATTCCGCAGACGTTTTACAATGCTTTGGAACTCATCCATTGTTCTCGTAACACTGTTGATGTTTAATAATGCTTTTGGAAATCTTCCATTGTGCTCGGAGTTCTGCTGAAGTTTAAAAATGCTTTGGAACGCTTCCATTGTTCTGGGAATTCGGCTGAAGTTTAAAAATGCTTTGGAACTCTTCCTATGTTCTGGGAGTTCTGCTGAAGTTTAAAAATGCTTTGGAACTCTTCCATTGTTCTCACAATTCCGCTGATGTTAAACAATGCTTTAGAACTCTTCCATTGTTCTCGGAATTCCGATGATGTTTAACAATGCTATGGAACTCTTCCATTGTTCTCGGAATTCTGCTGAAGTTTAAAAATGCTTTGGAACTCTTCCATTGTTCTGGGAATTCGGCTGAAGTTTAAAAATGCTTTGGAACTCTTCCTAAGTTCTGGGAGTTCTGCTGAAGTTTAAAAATGCATTGGAACTCTTCCATTGTTCTCGGAATTCCGCTGATGTTTAACAATTCTTTAGAACTCTTCCATTGTTCTCGGAATTCCGATGATGTTTAACAATGCTTTGGAACTCTTTCATTGTTCTCGGAATTCCGCTGTAGTTTAAAAATGCATTGGAACTCTTCCATTGTTCTCGGAATTCCGCTGATGTTTAATAATGCTTTAGAACTCTTCCATTGTTCTCGGAATTCCGATGATGTTTAACAATGCTTTGGAACTCTTTCATTGTTCTCGGAATTCGGCTGTAGTTTAAAAATGCTTTGGAACTCTTCCATTGTTCTCGCAATTCCGATAATATTTAACAATGCTTTGGAACTCTTCCATGGTTCTCGGAATTCCGCTGTAGTTTAAAAATGCATTGGAACTCTTCCATTGTTCTCGGAATTCCGCTGAAGTTTTAGAATGCTTTTTAACACTTCCATTTTTCTCGGAATTCTGCTGAAGTTTAAAATCGCTGTGGAACTCTTCCATTGTTCTCGGAATTCCACTGAAGTTTAGCCATGCTTTGGAACTCTTCCATTGTTCTCGGAATTCCGCTGAAGTTTTAAAATGATTGGAACTCTTCCATTGTTCTCGGAATTCTGCTGAAGTTTAAAAATGCTTTGGAACTCTTCCATTGTTCTCGGAATTCCGCTGTAGTTTAAAAATGCTTTGAAACTCTTTCATTGTTCTCGGAATTCCGCTAACATTTAACAATGCTTTGGAACTCTTTCATTGTTCTCGGAATTCAACTGAAGTTTAGCCATGCTTTGGAACTCTTCCATTGTTCTCGGAATTCCGCTGAAGTTTAAAAAAGCTTTGGAACTATTCCATTGTTCTCAGAATTCTGTTGATGTTTAGTAATGCTTTTGGAACTCTTCCATTGTGCTCGGATTTCTGCTGAAGTTTAAAAATGCTTTGGAACTCTTCCATTCTTCTCGGTATTCTGCTGATGTTTATCAAACCTATGGAACTCTTCCATTGTTCTCGGAATTCTGTTGATGTTTAATAATGCTTTTGGAACTCTTCCATTGCTCTCGGAATTCTGCTGAAGTTTCAAAACGCTTTAGAAATCTTCCATTATTCTCAGAATTCTGCTGAAGTTTAAAAATGCTTTGGTACTCTTCCATTGTTCTCAGAATTCCAATGAAGCTTAAAAATGCTTTGGAACTCTTCAATTTTTCTCAGAATTACGCTAAAGTTTAAAAATGCTTTGGAACTCCTCCATTGTTCTCGGAATTCTGCTGAAGTTTAAAAGTGCTTTGGAACTCTTCCATTGTTCTGGGAATTTGGCTGAAGTTTAAAAATGCTTTTGAACTCTTCCTATGTTCTGGGAGTTCTGCTGAAGTTTAAAAATGCTTTGGAACTCTTCCATTGTTCTCGGAATTCCGCTGATGTTTAACAATGCTTTAGAACTCTTCCATTGTTCTTGGAATTCCGCTGATGTTTAACAATGCTTTGGAACTCTTCCATTGTTCTCGGAATTCCGCTGTAGCTTAAAAATGCACTGGAACTCTTCCATTGTTCTCGGAATTCCGCAGAAGTTTTACAATGCTTTGGAACTCATCCATTGTTCTCGTAACACTGTTGATGTTTAATAATGCTTTTGGAAATCTTCCATTGTGCTCGGAGTTCTGCTGAAGTTTAAAAATGCTTTGGAACGCTTCCATTGTTCTGGGAATTCGGCTGAAGTTTAAAAATGCTTTGGAACTCTTCCTATGTTCTGGGAGTTCTGCTGAAGTTTAAAAAAGCTTTGGAACTCTTCCATTGTTCTCACAATTCCGCTGATGTTAAACAATGCTTTAGAACTCTTCCATTGTTCTCGGAATTCCGATGATGTTTAACAATGCTATGGAACTCTTCCATTGTTCTCGGAATTCTGCTGAAGTTTAAAAATGCTTTGGAACTCTTCCATTGTTCTGGGAATTCGGCTGAAGTTTAAAAATGCTTTGGAACTCTTCCTAAGTTCTGGGAGTTCTGCTGAAGTTTAAAAATGCATTGGAACTCTTCCATTGTTCTCGGAATTCCGCTGATGTTTAACAATGCTTTAGAACTCTTCCATTGTTCTCGGAATTCCGATGATGTTTAACAATGCTTTGGAACTCTTTCATTGTTCTCGGAATTCCGCTGTAGTTTAAAAATGCATTGGAACTCTTCCATTGTTCTCGGAATTCCGCTGATGTTTAACAATGCTTTAGAACTCTTCCATTGTTCTCGGAATTCCGATGATGTTTAACAATGCTTTGGAACTCTTTCATTGTTCTCGGAATTCGGCTGTAGTTTAAAAATGCTTTGGAACTCTTCCATTGTTCTCGCAATTCCGATAATATTTAACAATGCTTTGGAACTCTTCCATGGTTCTCGGAATTCCGCTGTAGTTTTAAAATGCATTGGAACTCTTCCATTGTTCTCGGAATTCCGCTGAAGTTTTAGAATGCTTTTTAACACTTCCATTTTTCTCGGAATTCTGCTGAAGTTTAAAATCTCTGTGGAACTCTTCCATTGTTCTCGGAATTCCGCTAATGTTTAACAATGCTTTGGAACTTTTTCATTGTTCTCGGAATTCCACTGAAGTTTAGCCATGCTTTGGAACTCTTCCATTGTTCTCGGAATTCCGCTGAAGTTTTAAAATGATTGGAACTCTTCCATTGTTCTCGGAATTCTGCTGAAGTTTAAAAATGCTTTGGAACTCTTCCATTGTTCTCGGGATTCCGCTGTAGTTTAAAAATGCTTTGAAACTCTTTCATTGTTCTCGGAATTCCGCTAACATTTAACAATGCTTTGGAACTCTTTCATTGTTCTCGGAATTCAACTGAAGTTTAGCCATGCTTTGGAACTCTTCCATTGTTCTCGGAATTCCGCTGAAGTTTAAAAAAGCTTTGGAACTATTCCATTGTTCTCAGAATTCTGTTGATGTTTAGTAATGCTTTTGGAACTCTTCCATTGTGCTCGGATTTCTGCTGAAGTTTAAAAATGCTTTGGAACTCTTCCATTCTTCTCGGTATTCTGCTGATGTTTATCAAACCTATGGAACTCTTCCATTGTTCTCGGAATTCTGTTGATGTTTAATAATGCTTTTGGAACTCTTCCATTGCTCTCGGAATTCTGCTGAAGTTTCAAAACGCTTTAGAAATCTTCCATTATTCTCAGAATTCTGCTGAAGTTTAAAAATGCTTTGGTACTCTTCCATTGTTCTCAGAATTCCAATGAAGCTTAAAAATGCTTTGGAACTCTTCAATTTTTCTCAGAATTACGCTAAAGTTTAAAAATGCTTTGGAACTCCTCCATTGTTCTCGGAATTCTGCTGAAGTTTAAAAGTGCTTTGGAACTCTTCCATTGTTCTGGGAATTTGGCTGAAGTTTAAAAATGCTTTTGAACTCTTCCTATGTTCTGGGAGTTCTGCTGAAGTTTAAAAATGCTTTGGAACTCTTCCATTGTTCTCGGAATTCCGCTGATGTTTAACAATGCTTTAGAACTCTTCCATTGTTCTTGGAATTCCGCTGATGTTTAACAATGCTTTGGAACTCTTCCATTGTTCTCGGAATTCCGCTGTAGCTTAAAAATGCACTGGAACTCTTCCATTGTTCTCGGAATTCCGCAGAAGTTTTACAATGCTTTGGAACTCATCCATTGTTCTCGGAATTCCGATGATGTTTAACAATGCTTTAGAACTCTTCCATTGTTCTCGGAATTCCGATGATGTTTAACAATGCTTTGGAACTCTTTCATTGTTCTCGGAATTCCGCTTTAGTTTAAAAATGCATTGGAACTCTTCCACTGTTCTCGGAATTCCGCTGAAGTTTTAGAATGCTTTGGAATTCTTCCATTGTTCTCGGAATTCCGCTAATGTTTAACAATGCTTTGGAACTCTTCCATTGTTCTCGGAATTCCGCTGTAGTTTAAAAATGCTTTGGAACTCTTTCATTGTTCTCGGAATTCCGATGAAGTTTAGCCATGCTTTGGAACTCTTCCATTGTTCTCGGAATTCTGCTGAAGTTTCAAAAAGATTTGGAACTATTCCATTGTTCTCAGAATTCCGCTAATATTTAACAATGCTTTGGAACTCTTCCATTGTTCTCGGAATTCCGCTGATGTTTAATAATGCTTTTGGAACTCTTCCATTGTTCTCAGAATTCTGCTAATGTTTAACAATGCTTTGGAACTCATCCATTGTTCTCGGAATTCTGTTCATGTTTAATAATGCTTTTGGAACTCTTCCACTGTGCTAGGAATTCTGCTGAAGTTTAAAAATGCTTTGGAACTCTTCCATCGTTCTCGGAATTCCGCTAATGTTTATCAAACCTATGGAACTCTTTCATTGTTCTCGGAATTCTGCTGAAGTTTAAAAATGCTTTGGAACTACTCCATTGTTCTCGGAATTCCGATAATATTTAACAATGCTTTGGAACTCTTCCATTGTTCTCGGAATTCCGCTGTAGATTAAAAATGCATTGGAACTCTTCCATTGTTCTCGGAATTCCGCTGAAGTTTTAGAATGCTTTTTAACACTTCCATTTTTCTCGGAATTTTGCTGAAGTTTAAAAACGCTTTGGAACTCTTCCATTGTTCTCGGAATTCCGCTAATGTTTAACAATGCTTTGGAACTCTTTCATTGTTCTCGGAATTCAACTGAAGTTTAGCCATGCTTTGGAACTCTTCCATTGTTCTCGGAATTCCGCTGAAGTTTAAAAATGCTTTGGAACTCTTCCATTGTTCTCGGAATTCTGCTGAAGTTTAAAAAAGCTTTGGAACTATTCCATTGTTCTCAGAATTCTGTTGATGTTTAATAATGCTTTTGGAACTCTTCCATTGTGCTCGGATTTCTGCTGAAGTTTAAAAATGCTTTGGAACTCTTCCATTCTTCTCGGTATTCTGCTGATGTTTATCAAACCTATGGAACTTTTCCATTGTTCTCGGAATTCTGCTGAAGTTTCAAAACGCTTTAGAAATCTTCCATTATTCTCAGAATTCTGCTGAAGTTTAAAAATGCTTTGATACTCTTCCATTGTTCTCAGAATTCCAATGAAGCTTAAAAATGCTTTGGAACTCTTCAATTTTTCTCAGAATTACGCTAAAGTTTAAAAATGCTTTGGAACTCCTCCATTGTTCTCGGAATTCTGCTGAAGTTTAAAAGTGCTTTGGAACTCTTCCATTGTTCTGGGAATTTGGCTGAAGTTTAAAAATGCTTTTGAACTCTTCCTATGTTCTGGGAGTTCTGCTGAAGTTTAAAAATGCTTTGGAACTCTTCCATTGTTCTCGGAATTCCGCTGATGTTTAACAATGCTTTAGAACTCTTCCATTGTTCTTGGAATTCCGCTGATGTTTAACAATGCTTTGGAACTCTTCCATTGTTCTCGGAATTCCGCTGTAGCTTAAAAATGCACTGGAACTCTTCCATTGTTCTCGGAATTCCGCAGAAGTTTTACAATGCTTTGGAACTCATCCATTGTTCTCGTAACACTGTTGATGTTTAATAATGCTTTTGGAAATCTTCCATTGTGCTCGGAGTTCTGCTGAAGTTTAAAAATGCTTTGGAACGCTTCCATTGTTCTGGGAATTCGGCTGAAGTTTAAAAATGCTTTGGAACTCTTCCTATGTTCTGGGAGTTCTGCTGAAGTTTAAAAAAGCTTTGGAACTCTTCCATTGTTCTCACAATTCCGCTGATGTTAAACAATGCTTTAGAACTCTTCCATTGTTCTCGGAATTCCGATGATGTTTAACAATGCTATGGAACTCTTCCATTGTTCTCGGAATTCTGCTGAAGTTTAAAAATGCTTTGGAACTCTTCCATTGTTCTGGGAATTCGGCTGAAGTTTAAAAATGCTTTGGAACTCTTCCTAAGTTCTGGGAGTTCTGCTGAAGTTTAAAAATGCATTGGAACTCTTCCATTGTTCTCGGAATTCCGCTGATGTTTAACAATGCTTTAGAACTCTTCCATTGTTCTCGGAATTCCGATGATGTTTACCAATGCTTTGGAACTCTTTCATTGTTCTCGGAATTCCGCTGTAGTTTAAAAATGCATTGGAACTCTTCCATTGTTCTCGGAATTCCGCTGATGTTTAACAATGCTTTAGAACTCTTCCATTGTTCTCGGAATTCCGATGATGTTTAACAATGCTTTGGAACTCTTTCATTGTTCTCGGAATTCGGCTGTAGTTTAAAAATGCTTTGGAACTCTTCCATTGTTCTCGCAATTCCGATAATATTTAACAATGCTTTGGAACTCTTCCATGGTTCTCGGAATTCCGCTGTAGTTTTAAAATGCATTGGAACTCTTCCATTGTTCTCGGAATTCCGCTGAAGTTTTAGAATGCTTTTTAACACTTCCATTTTTCTCGGAATTCTGCTGAAGTTTAAAATCTCTGTGGAACTCTTCCATTGTTCTCGGAATTCCGCTAATGTTTAACAATGCTTTGGAACTTTTTCATTGTTCTCGGAATTCCACTGAAGTTTAGCCATGCTTTGGAACTCTTCCATTGTTCTCAGAATTCCGCTGAAGTTTTAAAATGATTGGAACTCTTCCATTGTTCTCGGAATTCTGCTGAAGTTTAAAAATGCTTTGGAACTCTTCCATTGTTCTCGGGATTCCGCTGTAGTTTAAAAATGCTTTGAAACTCTTTCATTGTTCTCGGAATTCCGCTAACATTTAACAATGCTTTGGAACTCTTTCATTGTTCTCGGAATTCAACTGAAGTTTAGCCATGCTTTGGAACTCTTCCATTGTTCTCGGAATTCCGCTGAAGTTTAAAAAAGCTTTGGAACTATTCCATTGTTCTCAGAATTCTGTTGATGTTTAGTAATGCTTTTGGAACTCTTCCATTGTGCTCGGATTTCTGCTGAAGTTTAAAAATGCTTTGGAACTCTTCCATTCTTCTCGGTATTCTGCTGATGTTTATCAAACCTATGGAACTCTTCCATTGTTCTCGGAATTCTGTTGATGTTTAATAATGCTTTTGGAACTCTTCCATTGCTCTCGGAATTCTGCTGAAGTTTCAAAATGCTTTAGAAATCTTCCATTATTCTCAGAATTCTGCTGAAGTTTAAAAATGCTTTGGTACTCTTCCATTGTTCTCAGAATTCCAATGAAGCTTAAAAATGCTTTGGAACTCTTCAATTTTTCTCAGAATTACGCTAAAGTTTAAAAATGCTTTGGAACTCCTCCATTGTTCTCGGAATTCTGCTGAAGTTTAAAAGTGCTTTGGAACTCTTCCATTGTTCTGGGAATTTGGCTGAAGTTTAAAAATGCTTTTGAACTCTTCCTATGTTCTGGGAGTTCTGCTGAAGTTTAAAAATGCTTTGGAACTCTTCCATTGTTCTCGGAATTCCGCTGATGTTTAACAATGCTTTAGAACTCTTCCATTGTTCTTGGAATTCCGCTGATGTTTAACAATGCTTTGGAACTCTTCCATTGTTCTCGGAATTCCGCTGTAGCTTAAAAATGCACTGGAACTCTTCCATTGTTCTCGGAATTCCGCAGAAGTTTTACAATGCTTTGGAACTCATCCATTGTTCTCGGAATTCCGATGATGTTTAACAATGCTTTAGAACTCTTCCATTGTTCTCGGAATTCCGATGATGTTTAACAATGCTTTGGAACTCTTTCATTGTTCTCGGAATTCCGCTTTAGTTTAAAAATGCATTGGAACTCTTCCACTGTTCTCGGAATTCCGCTGAAGTTTTAGAATGCTTTGGAATTCTTCCATTGTTCTCGGAATTCCGCTAATGTTTAACAATGCTTTGGAACTCTTCCATTGTTCTCGGAATTCCGCTGTAGTTTAAAAATGCTTTGGAACTCTTTCATTGTTCTCGGAATTCCGATGAAGTTTAGCCATGCTTTGGAACTCTTCCATTGTTCTCGGAATTCTGCTGAAGTTTCAAAAAGATTTGGAACTATTCCATTGTTCTCAGAATTCCGCTAATATTTAACAATGCTTTGGAACTCTTCCATTGTTCTCGGAATTCCGCTGATGTTTAATAATGCTTTTGGAACTCTTCCATTGTTCTCAGAATTCTGCTAATGTTTAACAATGCTTTGGAACTCATCCATTGTTCTCGGAATTCTGTTCATGTTTAATAATGCTTTTGGAACTCTTCCACTGTGCTAGGAATTCTGCTGAAGTTTAAAAATGCTTTGGAACTCTTCCATCGTTCTCGGAATTCCGCTAATGTTTATCAAACCTATGGAACTCTTTCATTGTTCTCGGAATTCTGCTGAAGTTTAAAAATGCTTTGGAACTACTCCATTGTTCTCGGAATTCCGATAATATTTAACAATGCTTTGGAACTCTTCCATTGTTCTCGGAATTCCGCTGTAGATTAAAAATGCATTGGAACTCTTCCATTGTTCTCGGAATTCCGCTGAAGTTTTAGAATGCTTTTTAACACTTCCATTTTTCTCGGAATTTTGCTGAAGTTTAAAAACGCTTTGGAACTCTTCCATTGTTCTCGGAATTCCGCTAATGTTTAACAATGCTTTGGAACTCTTTCATTGTTCTCGGAATTCAACTGAAGTTTAGCCATGCTTTGGAACTCTTCCATTGTTCTCGGAATTCCGCTGAAATTTAAAAATGCTTTGGAACTCTTCCATTGTTCTCGGAATTCTGCTGAAGTTTAAAAAAGCTTTGGAACTATTCCATTGTTCTCAGAATTCTGTTGATGTTTAATAATGCTTTTGGAACTCTTCCATTGTGCTCGGATTTCTGCTGAAGTTTAAAAATGCTTTGGAACTCTTCCATTCTTCTCGGTATTCTGCTGATGTTTATCAAACCTATGGAACTTTTCCATTGTTCTCGGAATTCTGCTGAAGTTTCAAAACGCTTTAGAAATCTTCCATTATTCTCAGAATTCTGCTGAAGTTTAAAAATGCTTTGGTACTCTTCCATTGTTCTCAGAATTCCAATGAAGCTTAAAAATGCTTTGGAACTCTTCAATTTTTCTCAGAATTACGCTAAAGTTTAAAAATGCTTTGGAACTCCTCCATTGTTCTCGGAATTCTGCTGAAGTTTAAAAGTGCTTTGGAACTCTTCCATTGTTCTGGGAATTTGGCTGAAGTTTAAAAATGCTTTGGAACTCTTCCTATGTTCTGGGAGTTCTGCTGAAGTTTAAAAATGCTTTGGAACTCTTCCATTGTTCTGGGAATTCCGCTGATGTTTAACAATGCTTTAGAACTCTTCCATTGTTCTCGGAATTCCGCTGATGTTTAACAATGCTTTGGAGCTCTTCCATTGTTCTGGGAATTCGGCTGAAGATTAAAAATGCTTTGGAGCTCTTCCTATGTTCTGGGAGTTCTGCTGAAGTTTAAAAATGCTTTAGAACTCTTCCATTGTTCTCGGAATTCCGCTGATGTTTAACAATGCTTTGGAACTCTTTCATTGTTCTCGGAATTCGGCTGTAGTTTAAAAATGCTTTGGAACTCTTCCATTGTTCTCGCAATTCCGATAATATTTAACAATGCTTTGGAACTCTTCCATGGTTCTCGGAATTCCGCTGTAGTTTAAAAATGCATTGGAACTCTTCCATTGTTCTCGGAATTCCGCTGAAGTTTTAGAATGCTTTTTAACACTTCCATTTTTCTCGGAATTCTGCTGAAGTTTAAAATCGCTGTGGAACTCTTCCATTGTTCTCGGAATTCCACTGAAGTTTAGCCATGCTTTGGAACTCTTCCATTGTTCTCGGAATTCCGCTGAAGTTTTAAAATGATTGGAACTCTTCCATTGTTCTCGGAATTCTGCTGAAGTTTAAAAATGCTTTGGAACTCTTCCATTGTTCTCGGAATTCCGCTGTAGTTTAAAAATGCTTTGAAACTCTTTCATTGTTCTCGGAATTCCGCTAACATTTAACAATGCTTTGGAACTCTTCCATTGTTCTCGGAATTCAACTGAAGTTTAGCCATGCTTTGGAACTCTTCCATTGTTCTCGGAATTCCGCTGAAGTTTAAAAAAGCTTTGGAACTATTCCATTGTTCTCAGAATTCTGTTGATGTTTAGTAATGCTTTTGGAACTCTTCCATTGTGCTCGGATTTCTGCTGAAGTTTAAAAATGCTTTGGAACTCTTCCATTCTTCTCGGTATTCTGCTGATGTTTATCAAACCTTTGGAACTCTTCCATTGTTCTCGGAATTCTGTTGATGTTTAATAATGCTTTTGGAACTCTTCCATTGCTCTCGGAATTCTGCTGAAGTTTCAAAACGCTTTAGAAATCTTCCATTATTCTCAGAATTCTGCTGAAGTTTAAAAATGCTTTGGTACTCTTCCATTGTTCTCAGAATTCCAATGAAGCTTAAAAATGCTTTGGAACTCTTCAATTTTTCTCAGAATTACGCTAAAGTTTAAAAATGCTTTGGAACTCCTCCATTGTTCTCGGAATTCTGCTGAAGTTTAAAAGTGCTTTGGAACTCTTCCATTGTTCTGGGAATTTGGCTGAAGTTTAAAAATGCTTTTGAACTCTTCCTATGTTCTGGGAGTTCTGCTGAAGTTTAAAAATGCTTTGGAACTCTTCCATTGTTCTCGGAATTCCGCTGATGTTTAACAATGCTTTAGAACTCTTCCATTGTTCTTGGAATTCCGCTGATGTTTAACAATGCTTTGGAACTCTTCCATTGTTCTCGGAATTCCGCTGTAGCTTAAAAATGCACTGGAACTCTTCCATTGTTCTCGGAATTCCGCAGAAGTTTTACAATGCTTTGGAACTCATCCATTGTTCTCGGAATTCCGATGATGTTTAACAATGCTTTAGAACTCTTCCATTGTTCTCGGAATTCCGATGATGTTTAACAATGCTTTGGAACTCTTTCATTGTTCTCGGAATTCCGCTTTAGTTTAAAAATGCATTGGAACTCTTCCACTGTTCTCGGAATTCCGCTGAAGTTTTAGAATGCTTTGGAATTCTTCCATTGTTCTCGGAATTCCGCTAATGTTTAACAATGCTTTGGAACTCTTCCATTGTTCTCGGAATTCCGCTGTAGTTTAAAAATGCTTTGGAACTCTTTCATTGTTCTCGGAATTCCGATGAAGTTTAGCCATGCTTTGGAACTCTTCCATTGTTCTCGGAATTCTGCTGAAGTTTCAAAAAGATTTGGAACTATTCCATTGTTCTCAGAATTCCGCTAATATTTAACAATGCTTTGGAACTCTTCCATTGTTCTCGGAATTCCGCTGATGTTTAATAATGCTTTTGGAACTCTTCCATTGTTCTCAGAATTCTGCTAATGTTTAACAATGCTTTGGAACTCATCCATTGTTCTCGGAATTCTGTTCATGTTTAATAATGCTTTTGGAACTCTTCCACTGTGCTAGGAATTCTGCTGAAGTTTAAAAATGCTTTGGAACTCTTCCATCGTTCTCGGAATTCCGCTAATGTTTATCAAACCTATGGAACTCTTTCATTGTTCTCGGAATTCTGCTGAAGTTTAAAAATGCTTTGGAACTACTCCATTGTTCTCGGAATTCCGATAATATTTAACAATGCTTTGGAACTCTTCCATTGTTCTCGGAATTCCGCTGTAGATTAAAAATGCATTGGAACTCTTCCATTGTTCTCGGAATTCCGCTGAAGTTTTAGAATGCTTTTTAACACTTCCATTTTTCTCGGAATTTTGCTGAAGTTTAAAAACGCTTTGGAACTCTTCCATTGTTCTCGGAATTCCGCTAATGTTTAACAATGCTTTGGAACTCTTTCATTGTTCTCGGAATTCAACTGAAGTTTAGCCATGCTTTGGAACTCTTCCATTGTTCTCGGAATTCCGCTGAAGTTTAAAAATGCTTTGGAACTCTTCCATTGTTCTCGGAATTCTGCTGAAGTTTAAAAAAGCTTTGGAACTATTCCATTGTTCTCAGAATTCTGTTGATGTTTAATAATGCTTTTGGAACTCTTCCATTGTGCTCGGATTTCTGCTGAAGTTTAAAAATGCTTTGGAACTCTTCCATTCTTCTCGGTATTCTGCTGATGTTTATCAAACCTATGGAACTTTTCCATTGTTCTCGGAATTCTGCTGAAGTTTCAAAACGCTTTAGAAATCTTCCATTATTCTCAGAATTCTGCTGAAGTTTAAAAATGCTTTGGTACTCTTCCATTGTTCTCAGAATTCCAATGAAGCTTAAAAATGCTTTGGAACTCTTCAATTTTTCTCAGAATTACGCTAAAGTTTAAAAATGCTTTGGAACTCCTCCATTGTTCTCGGAATTCTGCTGAAGTTTAAAAGTGCTTTGGAACTCTTCCATTGTTCTGGGAATTTGGCTGAAGTTTAAAAATGCTTTGGAACTCTTCCTATGTTCTGGGAGTTCTGCTGAAGTTTAAAAATGCTTTGGAACTCTTCCATTGTTCTGGGAATTCCGCTGATGTTTAACAATGCTTTAGAACTCTTCCATTGTTCTGGGAATTCGGCTGAAGATTAAAAATGCTTTGGAGCTCTTCCTATGTTCTGGGAGTTCTGCTGAAGTTTAAAAATGCTTTAGAACTCTTCCATTGTTCTCGGAATTCCGCTGATGTTTAACAATGCTTTGGAACTCTTTCATTGTTCTCGGAATTCGGCTGTAGTTTAAAAATGCTTTGGAACTCTTCCATTGTTCTCGCAATTCCGATAATATTTAACAATGCTTTGGAACTCTTCCATGGTTCTCGGAATTCCGCTGTAGTTTAAAAATGCATTGGAACTCTTCCATTGTTCTCGGAATTCCGCTGAAGTTTTAGAATGCTTTTTAACACTTCCATTTTTCTCGGAATTCTGCTGAAGTTTAAAATCGCTGTGGAACTCTTCCATTGTTCTCGGAATTCCACTGAAGTTTAGCCATGCTTTGGAACTCTTCCATTGTTCTCGGAATTCCGCTGAAGTTTTAAAATGATTGGAACTCTTCCATTGTTCTCGGAATTCTGCTGAAGTTTAAAAATGCTTTGGAACTCTTCCATTGTTCTCGGAATTCCGCTGTAGTTTAAAAATGCTTTGAAACTCTTTCATTGTTCTCGGAATTCCGCTAACATTTAACAATGCTTTGGAACTCTTCCATTGTTCTCGGAATTCAACTGAAGTTTAGCCATGCTTTGGAACTCTTCCATTGTTCTCGGAATTCCGCTGAAGTTTAAAAAAGCTTTGGAACTATTCCATTGTTCTCAGAATTCTGTTGATGTTTAGTAATGCTTTTGGAACTCTTCCATTGTGCTCGGATTTCTGCTGAAGTTTAAAAATGCTTTGGAACTCTTCCATTCTTCTCGGTATTCTGCTGATGTTTATCAAACCTTTGGAACTCTTCCATTGTTCTCGGAATTCTGTTGATGTTTAATAATGCTTTTGGAACTCTTCCATTGCTCTTGGAATTCTGCTGAAGTTTCAAAACGCTTTAGAAATCTTCCATTATTCTCAGAATTCTGCTGAAGTTTAAAAATGCTTTGGTACTCTTCCATTGTTCTCAGAATTCCAATGAAGCTTAAAAATGCTTTGGAACTCTTCAATTTTTCTCAGAATTACGCTAAAGTTTAAAAATGCTTTGGAACTCCTCCATTGTTCTCGGAATTCTGCTGAAGTTTAAAAGTGCTTTGGAACTCTTCCATTGTTCTGGGAATTTGGCTGAAGTTTAAAAATGCTTTTGAACTCTTCCTATGTTCTGGGAGTTCTGCTGAAGTTTAAAAATGCTTTGGAACTCTTCCATTGTTCTCGGAATTCCGCTGATGTTTAACAATGCTTTAGAACTCTTCCATTGTTCTTGGAATTCCGCTGATGTTTAACAATGCTTTGGAACTCTTCCATTGTTCTCGGAATTCCGCTGTAGCTTAAAAATGCACTGGAACTCTTCCATTGTTCTCGGAATTCCGCAGAAGTTTTACAATGCTTTGGAACTCATCCATTGTTCTCGGAATTCCGATGATGTTTAACAATGCTTTAGAACTCTTCCATTGTTCTCGGAATTCCGATGATGTTTAACAATGCTTTGGAACTCTTTCATTGTTCTCGGAATTCCGCTTTAGTTTAAAAATGCATTGGAACTCTTCCACTGTTCTCGGAATTCCGCTGAAGTTTTAGAATGCTTTGGAATTCTTCCATTGTTCTCGGAATTCCGCTAATGTTTAACAATGCTTTGGAACTCTTCCATTGTTCTCGGAATTCCGCTGTAGTTTAAAAATGCTTTGGAACTCTTTCATTGTTCTCGGAATTCCGATGAAGTTTAGCCATGCTTTGGAACTCTTCCATTGTTCTCGGAATTCTGCTGAAGTTTCAAAAAGATTTGGAACTATTCCATTGTTCTCAGAATTCCGCTAATATTTAACAATGCTTTGGAACTCTTCCATTGTTCTCGGAATTCCGCTGATGTTTAATAATGCTTTTGGAACTCTTCCATTGTTCTCAGAATTCTGCTAATGTTTAACAATGCTTTGGAACTCATCCATTGTTCTCGGAATTCTGTTCATGTTTAATAATGCTTTTGGAACTCTTCCACTGTGCTAGGAATTCTGCTGAAGTTTAAAAATGCTTTGGAACTCTTCCATCGTTCTCGGAATTCCGCTAATGTTTATCAAACCTATGGAACTCTTTCATTGTTCTCGGAATTCTGCTGAAGTTTAAAAATGCTTTGGAACTACTCCATTGTTCTCGGAATTCCGATAATATTTAACAATGCTTTGGAACTCTTCCATTGTTCTCGGAATTCCGCTGTAGATTAAAAATGCATTGGAACTCTTCCATTGTTCTCGGAATTCCGCTGAAGTTTTAGAATGCTTTTTAACACTTCCATTTTTCTTGGAATTTTGCTGAAGTTTAAAAACGCTTTGGAACTCTTCCATTGTTCTCGGAATTCCGCTAATGTTTAACAATGCTTTGGAACTCTTTCATTGTTCTCGGAATTCAACTGAAGTTTAGCCATGCTTTGGAACTCTTCCATTGTTCTCGGAATTCCGCTGAAGTTTAAAAATGCTTTGGAACTCTTCCATTGTTCTCGGAATTCTGCTGAAGTTTAAAAAAGCTTTGGAACTATTCCATTGTTCTCAGAATTCTGTTGATGTTTAATAATGCTTTTGGAACTCTTCCATTGTGCTCGGATTTCTGCTGAAGTTTAAAAATGCTTTGGAACTCTTCCATTCTTCTCGGTATTCTGCTGATGTTTATCAAACCTATGGAACTTTTCCATTGTTCTCGGAATTCTGCTGAAGTTTCAAAACGCTTTAGAAATCTTCCATTATTCTCAGAATTCTGCTGAAGTTTAAAAATGCTTTGGTACTCTTCCATTGTTCTCAGAATTCCAATGAAGCTTAAAAATGCTTTGGAACTCTTCAATTTTTCTCAGAATTACGCTAAAGTTTAAAAATGCTTTGGAACTCCTCCATTGTTCTCGGAATTCTGCTGAAGTTTAAAAGTGCTTTGGAACTCTTCCATTGTTCTGGGAATTTGGCTGAAGTTTAAAAATGCTTTGGAACTCTTCCTATGTTCTGGGAGTTCTGCTGAAGTTTAAAAATGCTTTGGAACTCTTCCATTGTTCTGGGAATTCCGCTGATGTTTAACAATGCTTTAGAACTCTTCCATTGTTCTCGGAATTCCGCTGATGTTTAACAATGCTTTGGAGCTCTTCCATTGTTCTGGGAATTCGGCTGAAGATTAAAAATGCTTTGGAGCTCTTCCTATGTTCTGGGAGTTCTGCTGAAGTTTAAAAATGCTTTAGAACTCTTCCATTGTTCTCGGAATTCCGCTGATGTTTAACAATGCTTTGGAACTCTTTCATTGTTCTCGGAATTCGGCTGTAGTTTAAAAATGCTTTGGAACTCTTCCATTGTTCTCGCAATTCCGATAATATTTAACAATGCTTTGGAACTCTTCCATGGTTCTCGGAATTCCGCTGTAGTTTAAAAATGCATTGGAACTCTTCCATTGTTCTCGGAATTCCGCTGAAGTTTTAGAATGCTTTTTAACACTTCCATTTTTCTCGGAATTCTGCTGAAGTTTAAAATCGCTGTGGAACTCTTCCATTGTTCTCGGAATTCCACTGAAGTTTAGCCATGCTTTGGAACTCTTCCATTGTTCTCGGAATTCCGCTGAAGTTTTAAAATGATTGGAACTCTTCCATTGTTCTCGGAATTCTGCTGAAGTTTAAAAATGCTTTGGAACTCTTCCATTGTTCTCGGAATTCCGCTGTAGTTTAAAAATGCTTTGAAACTCTTTCATTGTTCTCGGAATTCCGCTAACATTTAACAATGCTTTGGAACTCTTCCATTGTTCTCGGAATTCAACTGAAGTTTAGCCATGCTTTGGAACTCTTCCATTGTTCTCGGAATTCCGCTGAAGTTTAAAAAAGCTTTGGAACTATTCCATTGTTCTCAGAATTCTGTTGATGTTTAGTAATGCTTTTGGAACTCTTCCATTGTGCTCGGATTTCTGCTGAAGTTTAAAAATGCTTTGGAACTCTTCCATTCTTCTCGGTATTCTGCTGATGTTTATCAAACCTATGGAACTCTTCCATTGTTCTCGGAATTCTGTTGATGTTTAATAATGCTTTTGGAACTCTTCCATTGCTCTCGGAATTCTGCTGAAGTTTCAAAACGCTTTAGAAATCTTCCATTATTCTCAGAATTCTGCTGAAGTTTAAAAATGCTTTGGTACTCTTCCATTGTTCTCAGAATTCCAATGAAGCTTAAAAATGCTTTGGAACTCTTCAATTTTTCTCAGAATTACGCTAAAGTTTAAAAATGCTTTGGAACTCCTCCATTGTTCTCGGAATTCTGCTGAAGTTTAAAAGTGCTTTGGAACTCTTCCATTGTTCTGGGAATTTGGCTGAAGTTTAAAAATGCTTTTGAACTCTTCCTATGTTCTGGGAGTTCTGCTGAAGTTTAAAAATGCTTTGGAACTCTTCCATTGTTCTCGGAATTCCGCTGATGTTTAACAATGCTTTAGAACTCTTCCATTGTTCTTGGAATTCCGCTGATGTTTAACAATGCTTTGGAACTCTTCCATTGTTCTCGGAATTCCGCTGTAGCTTAAAAATGCACTGGAACTCTTCCATTGTTCTCGGAATTCCGCAGAAGTTTTACAATGCTTTGGAAATCATCCATTGTTCTCGTAACACTGTTGATGTTTAATAATGCTTTTGGAAATCTTCCATTGTGCTCGGAGTTCTGCTGAAGTTTAAAAATGCTTTGGAACGCTTCCATTGTTCTGGGAATTCGGCTGAAGTTTAAAAATGCTTTGGAACTCTTCCTATGTTCTGGGAGTTCTGCTGAAGTTTAAAAATGCTTTGGAACTCTTCCATTGTTCTCACAATTCCGCTGATGTTAAACAATGCTTTAGAACTCTTCCATTGTTCTCGGAATTCCGATGATGTTTAACAATGCTATGGAACTCTTCCATTGTTCTCGGAATTCTGCTGAAGTTTAAAAATGCTTTGGAACTCTTCCATTGTTCTGGGAATTCGGCTGAAGTTTAAAAATGCTTTGGAACTCTTCCATTGTTCTCGGAATTCCGCTGATGTTTAACAATGCTTTAGAACTCTTCCATTGTTCTCGGAATTCCGATGATGTTTAACAATGCTTTGGAACTCTTTCATTGTTCTCGGAATTCCGCTGTAGTTTAAAAATGCATTGGAACTCTTCCATTGTTCTCGGAATTCCGCTGATGTTTAACAATGCTTTAGAACTCTTCCATTGTTCTCGGAATTCCGATGATGTTTAACAATGCTTTGGAACTCTTTCATTGTTCTCGGAATTCGGCTGTAGTTTAAAAATGCTTTGGAACTCTTCCATTGTTCTCGCAATTCCGATAATATTTAACAATGCTTTGGAACTCTTCCATGGTTCTCGGAATTCCGCTGTAGTTTTAAAATGCATTGGAACTCTTCCATTGTTCTCGGAATTCCGCTGAAGTTTTAGAATGCTTTTTAACACTTCCATTTTTCTCGGAATTCTGCTGAAGTTTAAAATCTCTGTAGAACTCTTCCATTGTTCTCGGAATTCCGCTAATGTTTAACAATGCTTTGGAACTTTTTCATTGTTCTCGGAATTCCACTGAAGTTTAGCCATGCTTTGGAACTCTTCCATTGTTCTCGGAATTCCGCTGAAGTTTTAAAATGATTGGAACTCTTCCATTGTTCTCGGAATTCTGCTGAAGTTTAAAAATGCTTTGGAACTCTTCCATTGTTCTCGGGATTCCGCTGTAGTTTAAAAATGCTTTGAAACTCTTTCATTGTTCTCGGAATTCCGCTAACATTTAACAATGCTTTGGAACTCTTTCATTGTTCTCGGAATTCAACTGAAGTTTAGCCATGCTTTGGAACTCTTCCATTGTTCTCGGAATTCCGCTGAAGTTTAAAAAAGCTTTGGAACTATTCCATTGTTCTCAGAATTCTGTTGATGTTTAGTAATGCTTTTGGAACTCTTCCATTGTGCTCGGATTTCTGCTGAAGTTTAAAAATGCTTTGGAACTCTTCCATTCTTCTCGGTATTCTGCTGATGTTTATCAAACCTATGGAACTCTTCCATTGTTCTCGGAATTCTGTTGATGTTTAATAATGCTTTTGGAACTCTTCCATTGCTCTCGGAATTCTGCTGAAGTTTCAAAACGCTTTAGAAATCTTCCATTATTCTCAGAATTCTGCTGAAGTTTAAAAATGCTTTGGTACTCTTCCATTGTTCTCAGAATTCCAATGAAGCTTAAAAATACTTTGGAACTCTTCAATTTTTCTCAGAATTACGCTAAAGTTTAAAAATGCTTTGGAACTCCTCCATTGTTCTCGGAATTCTGCTGAAGTTTAAAAGTGCTTTGGAACTCTTCCATTGTTCTGGGAATTTGGCTGAAGTTTAAAAATGCTTTTGAACTCTTCCTATGTTCTGGGAGTTCTGCTGAAGTTTAAAAATGCTTTGGAACTCTTCCATTGTTCTCGGAATTCCGCTGATGTTTAACAATGCTTTAGAACTCTTCCATTGTTCTTGGAATTCCGCTGATGTTTAACAATGCTTTGGAACTCTTCCATTGTTCTCGGAATTCCGCTGTAGCTTAAAAATGCACTGGAACTCTTCCATTGTTCTCGGAATTCCGCAGAAGTTTTACAATGCTTTGGAACTCATCCATTGTTCTCGTAACACTGTTGATGTTTAATAATGCTTTTGGAAATCTTCCATTGTGCTCGGAGTTCTGCTGAAGTTTAAAAATGCTTTGGAACGCTTCCATTGTTCTGGGAATTCGGCTGAAGTTTAAAAATGCTTTGGAACTCTTCCTATGTTCTGGGAGTTCTGCTGAAGTTTAAAAATGCTTTGGAACTCTTCCATTGTTCTCGCAATTCCGCTGATGTTAAACAATGCTTTAGAACTCTTCCATTGTTCTCGGAATTCCGATGATGTTTAACAATGCTTTAGAACTCTTCCATTGTTCTCGGAATTCCGATGATGTTTAACAATGCTTTAGAACTCTTCCATTGTTCTCGGAATTCCGATGATGTTTAACAATGCTTTGGAACTCTTTCATTGTTCTCGGAATTCCGCTTTAGTTTAAAAATGCATTGGAACTCTTCCACTGTTCTCGGAATTCCGCTGAAGTTTTAGAATGCTTTGGAATTCTTCCATTGTTCTCGGAATTCCGCTAATGTTTAACAATGCTTTGGAACTCTTCCATTGTTCTCGGAATTCCGCTGTAGTTTAAAAATGCTTTGGAACTCTTTCATTGTTCTCGGAATTCCGATGAAGTTTAGCCATGCTTTGGAACTCTTCCATTGTTCTCGGAATTCTGCTGAAGTTTCAAAAAGATTTGGAACTATTCCATTGTTCTCAGAATTCCGCTAATATTTAACAATGCTTTGGAACTCTTCCATTGTTCTCGGAATTCCGCTGATGTTTAATAATGCTTTTGGAACTCTTCCATTGTTCTCAGAATTCTGCTAATGTTTAACAATGCTTTGGAACTCATCCATTGTTCTCGGAATTCTGTTCATGTTTAATAATGCTTTTGGAACTCTTCCACTGTGCTAGGAATTCTGCTGAAGTTTAAAAATGCTTTGGAACTCTTCCATCGTTCTCGGAATTCCGCTAATGTTTATCAAACCTATGGAACTCTTTCATTGTTCTCGGAATTCTGCTGAAGTTTAAAAATGCTTTGGAACTACTCCATTGTTCTCGGAATTCCGATAATATTTAACAATGCTTTGGAACTCTTCCATTGTTCTCGGAATTCCGCTGTAGATTAAAAATGCATTGGAACTCTTCCATTGTTCTCGGAATTCCGCTGAAGTTTTAGAATGCTTTTTAACACTTCCATTTTTCTCGGAATTTTGCTGAAGTTTAAAAACGCTTTGGAACTCTTCCATTGTTCTCGGAATTCCGCTAATGTTTAACAATGCTTTGGAACTCTTTCATTGTTCTCGGAATTCAACTGAAGTTTAGCCATGCTTTGGAACTCTTCCATTGTTCTCGGAATTCCGCTGAAGTTTAAAAATGCTTTGGAACTCTTCCATTGTTCTCGGAATTCTGCTGAAGTTTAAAAAAGCTTTGGAACTATTCCATTGTTCTCAGAATTCTGTTGATGTTTAATAATGCTTTTGGAACTCTTCCATTGTGCTCGGATTTCTGCTGAAGTTTAAAAATGCTTTGGAACTCTTCCATTCTTCTCGGTATTCTGCTGATGTTTATCAAACCTATGGAACTTTTCCATTGTTCTCGGAATTCTGCTGAAGTTTCAAAACGCTTTAGAAATCTTCCATTATTCTCAGAATTCTGCTGAAGTTTAAAAATGCTTTGGTACTCTTCCATTGTTCTCAGAATTCCAATGAAGCTTAAAAATGCTTTGGAACTCTTCAATTTTTCTCAGAATTACGCTAAAGTTTAAAAATGCTTTGGAACTCCTCCATTGTTCTCGGAATTCTGCTGAAGTTTAAAAGTGCTTTGGAACTCTTCCATTGTTCTGGGAATTTGGCTGAAGTTTAAAAATGCTTTGGAACTCTTCCTATGTTCTGGGAGTTCTGCTGAAGTTTAAAAATGCTTTGGAACTCTTCCATTGTTCTGGGAATTCCGCTGATGTTTAACAATGCTTTAGAACTCTTCCATTGTTCTCGGAATTCCGCTGATGTTTAACAATGCTTTGGAGCTCTTCCATTGTTCTGGGAATTCGGCTGAAGATTAAAAATGCTTTGGAGCTCTTCCTATGTTCTGGGAGTTCTGCTGAAGTTTAAAAATGCTTTAGAACTCTTCCATTGTTCTCGGAATTCCGCTGATGTCTAACAATGCTTTGGAACTCTTCCATTGTTCTCCGAATTCCGCTGTAGTTTAAAAATGCATTGGAACTTTTCCATTGTTCTCGGAATTCCGCTGAAGTTTTACAATGCTTTGGAACTCTTCCATTGTTCTCGGAATTCCGCTGAAGTTTAACAATGCTTTGGAACTCTTCCTATGTTCTGGGAGTTCTGCTGAAGTTTAAAAATGCTTTGGAACTCTTCCATTGTTCTCGGAATTCCGCTGATGTTTAACAATGCTTTAGAACACTTCTATTGTTCTCAGAATTCCGCTGATGTTTAACAATGCTTTGGAACTCTTCCATTGTTCTCGGTATTCCGCTGTAGCTTAAAAATGTACTGGAACTCTTCCATTGTTCTCGGAATTCCGCTGAAGTTTTACAATGCTTTGGAACTCATCCATTGTTCTCGTAACACTGTTGATGTTTAATAATGCTTTTGGAACTCTTCCATTGTGCTCGGAGTTCTGCTGAAGTTTAAAAATGCTTTGGAACTCTTCCTATGTTCTGGGAGTTCTGCTGAAGTTTAAAAATGCTTTGGAACTCTTCCATTGTTCTCGCAATTCCACTGATGTTAAACAATGCTTTAGAACTCTTCCATTGTTCTCGGAATTCCGATGATGTTTAACAATGCTTTGGAACTCTTTCATTGTTCTCGGAATTCGGCTGTAGTTTAAAAATGCTTTGGAACTCTTCCATTGTTCTCGCAATTCCGATAATATTTAACAATGCTTTGGAACTCTTCCATGGTTCTCGGAATTCCGCTGTAGTTTAAAAATGCATTGGAACTCTTCCATTGTTCTCGGAATTCCGCTGAAGTTTTAGAATGCTTTTTAACACTTCCATTTTTCTCGGAATTCTGCTGAAGTTTAAAATCGCTGTGGAACTCTTCCATTGTTCTCGGAATTCCACTGAAGTTTAGCCATGCTTTGGAACTCTTCCATTGTTCTCGGAATTCCGCTGAAGTTTTAAAATGATTGGAACTCTTCCATTGTTCTCGGAATTCTGCTGAAGTTTAAAAATGCTTTGGAACTCTTCCATTGTTCTCGGAATTCCGCTGTAGTTTAAAAATGCTTTGAAACTCTTTCATTGTTCTCGGAATTCCGCTAACATTTAACAATGCTTTGGAACTCTTTCATTGTTCTCGGAATTCAACTGAAGTTTAGCCATGCTTTGGAACTCTTCCATTGTTCTCGGAATTCCGCTGAAGTTTAAAAAAGCTTTGGAACTATTCCATTGTTCTCAGAATTCTGTTGATGTTTAGTAATGCTTTTGGAACTCTTCCATTGTGCTCGGATTTCTGCTGAAGTTTAAAAATGCTTTGGAACTCTTCCATTCTTCTCGGTATTCTGCTGATGTTTATCAAACCTATGGAACTCTTCCATTGTTCTCGGAATTCTGTTGATGTTTAATAATGCTTTTGGAACTCTTCCATTGCTCTCGGAATTCTGCTGAAGTTTCAAAACGCTTTAGAAATCTTCCATTATTCTCAGAATTCTGCTGAAGTTTAAAAATGCTTTGGTACTCTTCCATTGTTCTCAGAATTCCAATGAAGCTTAAAAATGCTTTGGAACTCTTCAATTTTTCTCAGAATTACGCTAAAGTTTAAAAATGCTTTGGAACTCCTCCATTGTTCTCGGAATTCTGCTGAAGTTTAAAAGTGCTTTGGAACTCTTCCATTGTTCTGGGAATTTGGCTGAAGTTTAAAAATGCTTTTGAACTCTTCCTATGTTCTGGGAGTTCTGCTGAAGTTTAAAAATGCTTTGGAACTCTTCCATTGTTCTCGGAATTCCGCTGATGTTTAACAATGCTTTAGAACTCTTCCATTGTTCTTGGAATTCCGCTGATGTTTAACAATGCTTTGGAACTCTTCCATTGTTCTCGGAATTCCGCTGTAGCTTAAAAATGCACTGGAACTCTTCCATTGTTCTCGGAATTCCGCAGAAGTTTTACAATGCTTTGGAACTCATCCATTGTTCTCGTAACACTGTTGATGTTTAATAATGCTTTTGGAAATCTTCCATTGTGCTCGGAGTTCTGCTGAAGTTTAAAAATGCTTTGGAACGCTTCCATTGTTCTGGGAATTCGGCTGAAGTTTAAAAATGCTTTGGAACTCTTCCTATGTTCTGGGAGTTCTGCTGAAGTTTAAAAATGCTTTGGAACTCTTCCATTGTTCTCGCAATTCCGCTGATGTTAAACAATGCTTTAGAACTCTTCCATTGTTCTCGGAATTCCGATGATGTTTAACAATGCTTTAGAACTCTTCCATTGTTCTCGGAATTCCGATGATGTTTAACAATGCTTTAGAACTCTTCCATTGTTCTCGGAATTCCGATGATGTTTAACAATGCTTTGGAACTCTTTCATTGTTCTCGGAATTCCGCTTTAGTTTAAAAATGCATTGGAACTCTTCCACTGTTCTCGGAATTCCGCTGAAGTTTTAGAATGCTTTGGAATTCTTCCATTGTTCTCGGAATTCCGCTAATGTTTAACAATGCTTTGGAACTCTTCCATTGTTCTCGGAATTCCGCTGTAGTTTAAAAATGCTTTGGAACTCTTTCATTGTTCTCGGAATTCCGATGAAGTTTAGCCATGCTTTGGAACTCTTCCATTGTTCTCGGAATTCTGCTGAAGTTTCAAAAAGATTTGGAACTATTCCATTGTTCTCAGAATTCCGCTAATATTTAACAATGCTTTGGAACTCTTCCATTGTTCTCGGAATTCCGCTGATGTTTAATAATGCTTTTGGAACTCTTCCATTGTTCTCAGAATTCTGCTAATGTTTAACAATGCTTTGGAACTCATCCATTGTTCTCGGAATTCTGTTCATGTTTAATAATGCTTTTGGAACTCTTCCACTGTGCTAGGAATTCTGCTGAAGTTTAAAAATGCTTTGGAACTCTTCCATCGTTCTCGGAATTCCGCTAATGTTTATCAAACCTATGGAACTCTTTCATTGTTCTCGGAATTCTGCTGAAGTTTAAAAATGCTTTGGAACTACTCCATTGTTCTCGGAATTCCGATAATATTTAACAATGCTTTGGAACTCTTCCATTGTTCTCGGAATTCCGCTGTAGATTAAAAATGCATTGGAACTCTTCCATTGTTCTCGGAATTCCGCTGAAGTTTTAGAATGCTTTTTAACACTTCCATTTTTCTCGGAATTTTGCTGAAGTTTAAAAACGCTTTGGAACTCTTCCATTGTTCTCGGAATTCCGCTAATGTTTAACAATGCTTTGGAACTCTTTCATTGTTCTCGGAATTCAACTGAAGTTTAGCCATGCTTTGGAACTCTTCCATTGTTCTCGGAATTCCGCTGAAGTTTAAAAATGCTTTGGAACTCTTCCATTGTTCTCGGAATTCTGCTGAAGTTTAAAAAAGCTTTGGAACTATTCCATTGTTCTCAGAATTCTGTTGATGTTTAATAATGCTTTTGGAACTCTTCCATTGTGCTCGGATTTCTGCTGAAGTTTAAAAATGCTTTGGAACTCTTCCATTCTTCTCGGTATTCTGCTGATGTTTATCAAACCTATGGAACTTTTCCATTGTTCTCGGAATTCTGCTGAAGTTTCAAAACGCTTTAGAAATCTTCCATTATTCTCAGAATTCTGCTGAAGTTTAAAAATGCTTTGGTACTCTTCCATTGTTCTCAGAATTCCAATGAAGCTTAAAAATGCTTTGGAACGCTTCAATTTTTCTCAGAATTACGCTAAAGTTTAAAAATGCTTTGGAACTCCTCCATTGTTCTCGGAATTCTGCTGAAGTTTAAAAGTGCTTTGGAACTCTTCCATTGTTCTGGGAATTTGGCTGAAGTTTAAAAATGCTTTGGAACTCTTCCTATGTTCTGGGAGTTCTGCTGAAGTTTAAAAATGCTTTGGAACTCTTCCATTGTTCTGGGAATTCCGCTGATGTTTAACAATGCTTTAGAACTCTTCCATTGTTCTCGGAATTCCGCTGATGTTTAACAATGCTTTGGAGCTCTTCCATTGTTCTGGGAATTCGGCTGAAGATTAAAAATGCTTTGGAGCTCTTCCTATGTTCTGGGAGTTCTGCTGAAGTTTAAAAATGCTTTAGAACTCTTCCATTGTTCTCGGAATTCCGCTGATGTCTAACAATGCTTTGGAACTCTTCCATTGTTCTCCGAATTCCGCTGTAGTTTAAAAATGCATTGGAACTTTTCCATTGTTCTCGGAATTCCGCTGAAGTTTTACAATGCTTTGGAACTCTTCCATTGTTCTCGGAATTCCGCTGAAGTTTAACAATGCTTTGGAACTCTTCCTATGTTCTGGGAGTTCTGCTGAAGTTTAAAAATGCTTTGGAACTCTTCCATTGTTCTCGGAATTCCGCTGATGTTTAACAATGCTTTAGAACACTTCTATTGTTCTCAGAATTCCGCTGATGTTTAACAATGCTTTGGAACTCTTCCATTGTTCTCGGTATTCCGCTGTAGCTTAAAAATGTACTGGAACTCTTCCATTGTTCTCGGAATTCCGCTGAAGTTTTACAATGCTTTGGAACTCATCCATTGTTCTCGTAACACTGTTGATGTTTAATAATGCTTTTGGAACTCTTCCATTGTGCTCGGAGTTCTGCTGAAGTTTAAAAATGCTTTGGAACTCTTCCTATGTTCTGGGAGTTCTGCTGAAGTTTAAAAATGCTTTGGAACTCTTCCATTGTTCTCGCAATTCCACTGATGTTAAACAATGCTTTAGAACTCTTCCATTGTTCTCGGAATTCCGATGATGTTTAACAATGCTTTGGAACTCTTTCATTGTTCTCGGAATTCGGCTGTAGTTTAAAAATGCTTTGGAACTCTTCCATTGTTCTCGCAATTCCGATAATATTTAACAATGCTTTGGAACTCTTCCATGGTTCTCGGAATTCCGCTGTAGTTTAAAAATGCATTGGAACTCTTCCATTGTTCTCGGAATTCCGCTGAAGTTTTAGAATGCTTTTTAACACTTCCATTTTTCTCGGAATTCTGCTGAAGTTTAAAATCGCTGTGGAACTCTTCCATTGTTCTCGGAATTCCACTGAAGTTTAGCCATGCTTTGGAACTCTTCCATTGTTCTCGGAATTCCGCTGAAGTTTTAAAATGATTGGAACTCTTCCATTGTTCTCGGAATTCTGCTGAAGTTTAAAAATGCTTTGGAACTCTTCCATTGTTCTCGGAATTCCGCTGTAGTTTAAAAATGCTTTGAAACTCTTTCATTGTTCTCGGAATTCCGCTAACATTTAACAATGCTTTGGAACTCTTTCATTGTTCTCGGAATTCAACTGAAGTTTAGCCATGCTTTGGAACTCTTCCATTGTTCTCGGAATTCCGCTGAAGTTTAAAAAAGCTTTGGAACTATTCCATTGTTCTCAGAATTCTGTTGATGTTTAGTAATGCTTTTGGAACTCTTCCATTGTGCTCGGATTTCTGCTGAAGTTTAAAAATGCTTTGGAACTCTTCCATTCTTCTCGGTATTCTGCTGATGTTTATCAAACCTATGGAACTCTTCCATTGTTCTCGGAATTCTGTTGATGTTTAATAATGCTTTTGGAACTCTTCCATTGCTCTCGGAATTCTGCTGAAGTTTCAAAACGCTTTAGAAATCTTCCATTATTCTCAGAATTCTGCTGAAGTTTAAAAATGCTTTGGTACTCTTCCATTGTTCTCAGAATTCCAATGAAGCTTAAAAATGCTTTGGAACTCTTCAATTTTTCTCAGAATTACGCTAAAGTTTAAAAATGCTTTGGAACTCCTCCATTGTTCTCGGAATTCTGCTGAAGTTTAAAAGTGCTTTGGAACTCTTCCATTGTTCTGGGAATTTGGCTGAAGTTTAAAAATGCTTTTGAACTCTTCCTATGTTCTGGGAGTTCTGCTGAAGTTTAAAAATGCTTTGGAACTCTTCCATTGTTCTCGGAATTCCGCTGATGTTTAACAATGCTTTAGAACTCTTCCATTGTTCTTGGAATTCCGCTGATGTTTAACAATGCTTTGGAACTCTTCCATTGTTCTCGGAATTCCGCTGTAGCTTAAAAATGCACTGGAACTCTTCCATTGTTCTCGGAATTCCGCAGAAGTTTTACAATGCTTTGGAACTCATCCATTGTTCTCGTAACACTGTTGATGTTTAATAATGCTTTTGGAAATCTTCCATTGTGCTCGGAGTTCTGCTGAAGTTTAAAAATGCTTTGGAACGCTTCCATTGTTCTGGGAATTCGGCTGAAGTTTAAAAATGCTTTGGAACTCTTCCTATGTTCTGGGAGTTCTGCTGAAGTTTAAAAATGCTTTGGAACTCTTCCATTGTTCTCACAATATCGCTGATGTTAAACAATGCTTTAGAACTCTTCCATTGTTCTCGGAATTCCGATGATGTTTAACAATGCTATGGAACTCTTCCATTGTTCTCGGAATTCTGCTGAAGTTTAAAAATGCTTTGGAACTCTTCCATTGTTCTGGGAATTCGGCTGAAGTTTAAAAATGCTTTGGAACTCTTCCTAAGTTCTGGGAGTTCTGCTGAAGTTTAAAAATGCATTGGAACTCTTCCATTGTTCTCGGAATTCCGCTGATGTTTAACAATGCTTTAGAACTCTTCCATTGTTCTCGGAATTCCGATGATGTTTAACAATGCTTTGGAACTCTTTCATTGTTCTCGGAATTCCGCTGTAGTTTAAAAATGCATTGGAACTCTTCCATTGTTCTCGGAATTCCGCTGATGTTTAACAATGCTTTAGAACTCTTCCATTGTTCTCGGAATTCCGATGATGTTTAACAATGCTTTGGAACTCTTTCATTGTTCTCGGAATTCCGCTGTAGTTTAAAAATGCATTGGAACTCTTCCATTGTTCTCGGAATTCCGCTGATGTTTAACAATGCTTTAGAACTCTTCCATTGTTCTCGGAATTCCGATGATGTTTAACAATGCTTTGGAACTCTTTCATTGTTCTCGGAATTCGGCTGTAGTTTAAAAATGCTTTGGAACTCTTCCATTGTTCTCGCAATTCCGATAATATTTAACAATGCTTTGGAACTCTTCCATGGTTCTCGGAATTCCGCTGTAGTTTTAAAATGCATTGGAACTCTTCCATTGTTCTCGGAATTCCGCTGAAGTTTTAGAATGCTTTTTAACACTTCCATTTTTCTCGGAATTCTGCTGAAGTTTAAAATCTCTGTGGAACTCTTCCATTGTTCTCGGAATTCCGCTAATGTTTAACAATGCTTTGGAACTTTTTCATTGTTCTCGGAATTCCACTGAAGTTTAGCCATGCTTTGGAACTCTTCCATTGTTCTCGGAATTCCGCTGAAGTTTTAAAATGATTGGAACTCTTCCATTGTTCTCGGAATTCTGCTGAAGTTTAAAAATGCTTTGGAACTCTTCCATTGTTCTCGGGATTCCGCTGTAGTTTAAAAATGCTTTGAAACTCTTTCATTGTTCTCGGAATTCCGCTAAAATTTAACAATGCTTTGGAACTCTTTCATTGTTCTCGGAATTCAACTGAAGTTTAGCCATGCTTTGGAACTCTTCCATTGTTCTCGGAATTCCGCTGAAGTTTAAAAAAGCTTTGGAACTATTCCATTGTTCTCAGAATTCTGTTGATGTTTAGTAATGCTTTTGGAACTCTTCCATTGTGCTCGGATTTCTGCTGAAGTTTAAAAATGCTTTGGAACTCTTCCATTCTTCTCGGTATTCTGCTGATGTTTATCAAACCTATGGAACTCTTCCATTGTTCTCGGAATTCTGTTGATGTTTAATAATGCTTTTGGAACTCTTCCATTGCTCTCGGAATTCTGCTGAAGTTTCAAAACGCTTTAGAAATCTTCCATTATTCTCAGAATTCTGCTGAAGTTTAAAAATGCTTTGGTACTCTTCCATTGTTCTCAGAATTCCAATGAAGCTTAAAAATGCTTTGGAACTCTTCAATTTTTCTCAGAATTACGCTAAAGTTTAAAAATGCTTTGGAACTCCTCCATTGTTCTCGGAATTCTGCTGAAGTTTAAAAGTGCTTTGGAACTCTTCCATTGTTCTGGGAATTTGGCTGAAGTTTAAAAATGCTTTTGAACTCTTCCTATGTTCTGGGAGTTCTGCTGAAGTTTAAAAATGCTTTGGAACTCTTCCATTGTTCTCGGAATTCCGCTGATGTTTAACAATGCTTTAGAACTCTTCCATTGTTCTTGGAATTCCGCTGATGTTTAACAATGCTTTGGAACTCTTCCATTGTTCTCGGAATTCCGCTGTAGCTTAAAAATGCACTGGAACTCTTCCATTGTTCTCGGAATTCCGCAGAAGTTTTACAATGCTTTGGAACTCATCCATTGTTCTCGTAACACTGTTGATGTTTAATAATGCTTTTGGAAATCTTCCATTGTGCTCGGAGTTCTGCTGAAGTTTAAAAATGCTTTGGAACGCTTCCATTGTTCTGGGAATTCGGCTGAAGTTTAAAAATGCTTTGGAACTCTTCCTATGTTCTGGGAGTTCTGCTGAAGTTTAAAAATGCTTTCGAACTCTTCCATTGTTCTCGCAATTCCGCTGATGTTAAACAATGCTTTAGAACTCTTCCATTGTTCTCGGAATTCCGATGATGTTTAACAATGCTTTAGAACTCTTCCATTGTTCTCGGAATTCCGATGATGTTTAACAATGCTTTAGAACTCTTCCATTGTTCTCGGAATTCCGATGATGTTTAACAATGCTTTGGAACTCTTTCATTGTTCTCGGAATTCCGCTTTAGTTCAAAAATGCATTGGAACTCTTCCACTGTTCTCGGAATTCCGCTGAAGTTTTAGAATGCTTTGGAATTCTTCCATTGTTCTCGGAATTCCGCTAATGTTTAACAATGCTTTGGAACTCTTCCATTGTTCTCGGAATTCCGCTGTAGTTTAAAAATGCTTTGGAACTCTTTCATTGTTCTCGGAATTCCGATGAAGTTTAGCCATGCTTTGGAACTCTTCCATTGTTCTCGGAATTCTGCTGAAGTTTCAAAAAGATTTGGAACTATTCCATTGTTCTCAGAATTCCGCTAATATTTAACAATGCTTTGGAACTCTTCCATTGTTCTCGGAATTCCGCTGATGTTTAATAATGCTTTTGGAACTCTTCCATTGTTCTCAGAATTCTGCTAATGTTTAACAATGCTTTGGAACTCATCCATTGTTCTCGGAATTCTGTTCATGTTTAATAATGCTTTTGGAACTCTTCCACTGTGCTAGGAATTCTGCTGAAGTTTAAAAATGCTTTGGAACTCTTCCATCGTTCTCGGAATTCCGCTAATGTTTATCAAACCTATGGAACTCTTTCATTGTTCTCGGAATTCTGCTGAAGTTTAAAAATGCTTTGGAACTACTCCATTGTTCTCGGAATTCCGATAATATTTAACAATGCTTTGGAACTCTTCCATTGTTCTCGGAATTCCGCTGTAGATTAAAAATGCATTGGAACTCTTCCATTGTTCTCGGAATTCCGCTGAAGTTTTAGAATGCTTTTTAACACTTCCATTTTTCTCGGAATTTTGCTGAAGTTTAAAAACGCTTTGGAACTCTTCCATTGTTCTCGGAATTCCGCTAATGTTTAACAATGCTTTGGAACTCTTTCATTGTTCTCGGAATTCAACTGAAGTTTAGCCATGCTTTGGAACTCTTCCATTGTTCTCGGAATTCCGCTGAAGTTTAAAAATGCTTTGGAACTCTTCCATTGTTCTCGGAATTCTGCTGAAGTTTAAAAAAGCTTTGGAACTATTCCATTGTTCTCAGAATTCTGTTGATGTTTAATAATGCTTTTGGAACTCTTCCATTGTGCTCGGATTTCTGCTGAAGTTTAAAAATGCTTTGGAACTCTTCCATTCTTCTCGGTATTCTGCTGATGTTTATCAAACCTATGGAACTTTTCCATTGTTCTCGGAATTCTGCTGAAGTTTCAAAACGCTTTAGAAATCTTCCATTATTCTCAGAATTCTGCTGAAGTTTAAAAATGCTTTGGTACTCTTCCATTGTTCTCAGAATTCCAATGAAGCTTAAAAATGCTTTGGAACTCTTCAATTTTTCTCAGAATTACGCTAAAGTTTAAAAATGCTTTGGAACTCCTCCATTGTTCTCGGAATTCTGCTGAAGTTTAAAAGTGCTTTGGAACTCTTCCATTGTTCTGGGAATTTGGCTGAAGTTTAAAAATGCTTTGGAACTCTTCCTATGTTCTGGGAGTTCTGCTGAAGTTTAAAAATGCTTTGGAACTCTTCCATTGTTCTGGGAATTCCGCTGATGTTTAACAATGCTTTAGAACTCTTCCATTGTTCTCGGAATTCCGCTGATGTTTAACAATGCTTTGGAGCTCTTCCATTGTTCTGGGAATTCGGCTGAAGATTAAAAATGCTTTGGAGCTCTTCCTATGTTCTGGGAGTTCTGCTGAAGTTTAAAAATGCTTTAGAACTCTTCCATTGTTCTCGGAATTCCGCTGATGTCTAACAATGCTTTGGAACTCTTCCATTGTTCTCCGAATTCCGCTGTAGTTTAAAAATGCATTGGAACTTTTCCATTGTTCTCGGAATTCCGCTGAAGTTTTACAATGCTTTGGAACTCTTCCATTGTTCTCGGAATTCCGCTGAAGTTTAACAATGCTTTGGAACTCTTCCTATGTTCTGGGAGTTCTGCTGAAGTTTAAAAATGCTTTGGAACTCTTCCATTGTTCTCGGAATTCCGCTGATGTTTAACAATGCTTTAGAACACTTCTATTGTTCTCAGAATTCCGCTGATGTTTAACAATGCTTTGGAACTCTTCCATTGTTCTCGGTATTCCGCTGTAGCTTAAAAATGTACTGGAACTCTTCCATTGTTCTCGGAATTCCGCTGAAGTTTTACAATGCTTTGGAACTCATCCATTGTTCTCGTAACACTGTTGATGTTTAATAATGCTTTTGGAACTCTTCCATTGTGCTCGGAGTTCTGCTGAAGTTTAAAAATGCTTTGGAACTCTTCCTATGTTCTGGGAGTTCTGCTGAAGTTTAAAAATGCTTTGGAACTCTTCCATTGTTCTCGCAATTCCACTGATGTTAAACAATGCTTTAGAACTCTTCCATTGTTCTCGGAATTCCGATGATGTTTAACAATGCTTTGGAACTCTTTCATTGTTCTCGGAATTCGGCTGTAGTTTAAAAATGCTTTGGAACTCTTCCATTGTTCTCGCAATTCCGATAATATTTAACAATGCTTTGGAACTCTTCCATGGTTCTCGGAATTCCGCTGTAGTTTAAAAATGCATTGGAACTCTTCCATTGTTCTCGGAATTCCGCTGAAGTTTTAGAATGCTTTTTAACACTTCCATTTTTCTCGGAATTCTGCTGAAGTTTAAAATCGCTGTGGAACTCTTCCATTGTTCTCGGAATTCCACTGAAGTTTAGCCATGCTTTGGAACTCTTCCATTGTTCTCGGAATTCCGCTGAAGTTTTAAAATGATTGGAACTCTTCCATTGTTCTCGGAATTCTGCTGAAGTTTAAAAATGCTTTGGAACTCTTCCATTGTTCTCGGAATTCCGCTGTAGTTTAAAAATGCTTTGAAACTCTTTCATTGTTCTCGGAATTCCGCTAACATTTAACAATGCTTTGGAACTCTTTCATTGTTCTCGGAATTCAACTGAAGTTTAGCCATGCTTTGGAACTCTTCCATTGTTCTCGGAATTCCGCTGAAGTTTAAAAAAGCTTTGGAACTATTCCATTGTTCTCAGAATTCTGTTGATGTTTAGTAATGCTTTTGGAACTCTTCCATTGTGCTCGGATTTCTGCTGAAGTTTAAAAATGCTTTGGAACTCTTCCATTCTTCTCGGTATTCTGCTGATGTTTATCAAACCTATGGAACTCTTCCATTGTTCTCGGAATTCTGTTGATGTTTAATAATGCTTTTGGAACTCTTCCATTGCTCTCGGAATTCTGCTGAAGTTTCAAAACGCTTTAGAAATCTTCCATTATTCTCAGAATTCTGCTGAAGTTTAAAAATGCTTTGGTACTCTTCCATTGTTCTCGGAATTCCGCTGAAGTTTAAAAATGCTTTGGAACTCTTCCATTGTTCTCGGAATTCCGATGATGTTTAACAATGCTTTGGAACTCTTTCATTGTTCTCGGAATTCCGCTTTAGTTCAAAAATGCATTGGAACTCTTCCACTGTTCTCGGAATTCCGCTGAAGTTTTAGAATGCTTTGGAATTCTTCCATTGTTCTCGGAATTCCGCTAATGTTTAACAATGCTTTGGAACTCTTCCATTGTTCTCGGAATTCCGCTGTAGTTTAAAAATGCTTTGGAACTCTTTCATTGTTCTCGGAATTCCGATGAAGTTTAGCCATGCTTTGGAACTCTTCCATTGTTCTCGGAATTCTGCTGAAGTTTCAAAAAGATTTGGAACTATTCCATTGTTCTCAGAATTCCGCTAATATTTAACAATGCTTTGGAACTCTTCCATTGTTCTCGGAATTCCGCTGATGTTTAATAATGCTTTTGGAACTCTTCCATTGTTCTCAGAATTCTGCTAATGTTTAACAATGCTTTGGAACTCATCCATTGTTCTCGGAATTCTGTTCATGTTTAATAATGCTTTTGGAACTCTTCCACTGTGCTAGGAATTCTGCTGAAGTTTAAAAATGCTTTGGAACTCTTCCATCGTTCTCGGAATTCCGCTAATGTTTATCAAACCTATGGAACTCTTTCATTGTTCTCGGAATTCTGCTGAAGTTTAAAAATGCTTTGGAACTACTCCATTGTTCTCGGAATTCCGATAATATTTAACAATGCTTTGGAACTCTTCCATTGTTCTCGGAATTCCGCTGTAGATTAAAAATGCATTGGAACTCTTCCATTGTTCTCGGAATTCCGCTGAAGTTTTAGAATGCTTTTTAACACTTCCATTTTTCTCGGAATTTTGCTGAAGTTTAAAAACGCTTTGGAACTCTTCCATTGTTCTCGGAATTCCGCTAATGTTTAACAATGCTTTGGAACTCTTTCATTGTTCTCGGAATTCAACTGAAGTTTAGCCATGCTTTGGAACTCTTCCATTGTTCTCGGAATTCCGCTGAAGTTTAAAAATGCTTTGGAACTCTTCCATTGTTCTCGGAATTCTGCTGAAGTTTAAAAAAGCTTTGGAACTATTCCATTGTTCTCAGAATTCTGTTGATGTTTAATAATGCTTTTGGAACTCTTCCATTGTGCTCGGATTTCTGCTGAAGTTTAAAAATGCTTTGGAACTCTTCCATTCTTCTCGGTATTCTGCTGATGTTTATCAAACCTATGGAACTTTTCCATTGTTCTCGGAATTCTGCTGAAGTTTCAAAACGCTTTAGAAATCTTCCATTATTCTCAGAATTCTGCTGAAGTTTAAAAATGCTTTGGTACTCTTCCATTGTTCTCAGAATTCCAATGAAGCTTAAAAATGCTTTGGAACTCTTCAATTTTTCTCAGAATTACGCTAAAGTTTAAAAATGCTTTGGAACTCCTCCATTGTTCTCGGAATTCTGCTGAAGTTTAAAAGTGCTTTGGAACTCTTCCATTGTTCTGGGAATTTGGCTGAAGTTTAAAAATGCTTTGGAACTCTTCCTATGTTCTGGGAGTTCTGCTGAAGTTTAAAAATGCTTTGGAACTCTTCCATTGTTCTGGGAATTCCGCTGATGTTTAACAATGCTTTAGAACTCTTCCATTGTTCTCGGAATTCCGCTGATGTTTAACAATGCTTTGGAGCTCTTCCATTGTTCTGGGAATTCGGCTGAAGATTAAAAATGCTTTGGAGCTCTTCCTATGTTCTGGGAGTTCTGCTGAAGTTTAAAAATGCTTTAGAACTCTTCCATTGTTCTCGGAATTCCGCTGATGTCTAACAATGCTTTGGAACTCTTCCATTGTTCTCCGAATTCCGCTGTAGTTTAAAAATGCATTGGAACTTTTCCATTGTTCTCGGAATTCCGCTGAAGTTTTACAATGCTTTGGAACTCTTCCATTGTTCTCGGAATTCCGCTGAAGTTTAACAATGCTTTGGAACTCTTCCTATGTTCTGGGAGTTCTGCTGAAGTTTAAAAATGCTTTGGAACTCTTCCATTGTTCTCGGAATTCCGCTGATGTTTAACAATGCTTTAGAACACTTCTATTGTTCTCAGAATTCCGCTGATGTTTAACAATGCTTTGGAACTCTTCCATTGTTCTCGGTATTACGCTGTAGCTTAAAAATGTACTGGAACTCTTCCATTGTTCTCGGAATTCCGCTGAAGTTTTACAATGCTTTGGAACTCATCCATTGTTCTCGTAACACTGTTGATGTTTAATAATGCTTTTGGAACTCTTCCATTGTGCTCGGAGTTCTGCTGAAGTTTAAAAATGCTTTGGAACTCTTCCTATGTTCTGGGAGTTCTGCTGAAGTTTAAAAATGCTTTGGAACTCTTCCATTGTTCTCGCAATTCCACTGATGTTAAACAATGCTTTAGAACTCTTCCATTGTTCTCGGAATTCCGATGATGTTTAACAATGCTTTGGAACTCTTTCATTGTTCTCGGAATTCGGCTGTAGTTTAAAAATGCTTTGGAACTCTTCCATTGTTCTCGCAATTCCGATAATATTTAACAATGCTTTGGAACTCTTCCATGGTTCTCGGAATTCCGCTGTAGTTTAAAAATGCATTGGAACTCTTCCATTGTTCTCGGAATTCCGCTGAAGTTTTAGAATGCTTTTTAACACTTCCATTTTTCTCGGAATTCTGCTGAAGTTTAAAATCGCTGTGGAACTCTTCCATTGTTCTCGGAATTCCACTGAAGTTTAGCCATGCTTTGGAACTCTTCCATTGTTCTCGGAATTCCGCTGAAGTTTTAAAATGATTGGAACTCTTCCATTGTTCTCGGAATTCTGCTGAAGTTTAAAAATGCTTTGGAACTCTTCCATTGTTCTCGGAATTCCGCTGTAGTTTAAAAATGCTTTGAAACTCTTTCATTGTTCTCGGAATTCCGCTAACATTTAACAATGCTTTGGAACTCTTTCATTGTTCTCGGAATTCAACTGAAGTTTAGCCATGCTTTGGAACTCTTCCATTGTTCTCGGAATTCCGCTGAAGTTTAAAAAAGCTTTGGAACTATTCCATTGTTCTCAGAATTCTGTTGATGTTTAGTAATGCTTTTGGAACTCTTCCATTGTGCTCGGATTTCTGCTGAAGTTTAAAAATGCTTTGGAACTCTTCCATTCTTCTCGGTATTCTGCTGATGTTTATCAAACCTATGGAACTCTTCCATTGTTCTCGGAATTCTGTTGATGTTTAATAATGCTTTTGGAACTCTTCCATTGCTCTCGGAATTCTGCTGAAGTTTCAAAACGCTTTAGAAATCTTCCATTATTCTCAGAATTCTGCTGAAGTTTAAAAATGCTTTGGTACTCTTCCATTGTTCTCAGAATTCCAATGAAGCTTAAAAATGCTTTGGAACTCTTCAATTTTTCTCAGAATTACGCTAAAGTTTAAAAATGCTTTGGAACTCCTCCATTGTTCTCGGAATTCTGCTGAAGTTTAAAAGTGCTTTGGAACTCTTCCATTGTTCTGGGAATTTGGCTGAAGTTTAAAAATGCTTTTGAACTCTTCCTATGTTCTGGGAGTTCTGCTGAAGTTTAAAAATGCTTTGGAACTCTTCCATTGTTCTCGGAATTCCGCTGATGTTTAACAATGCTTTAGAACTCTTCCATTGTTCTTGGAATTCCGCTGATGTTTAACAATGCTTTGGAACTCTTCCATTGTTCTCGGAATTCCGCTGTAGCTTAAAAATGCACTGGAACTCTTCCATTGTTCTCGGAATTCCGCAGAAGTTTTACAATGCTTTGGAACTCATCCATTGTTCTCGTAACACTGTTGATGTTTAATAATGCTTTTGGAAATCTTCCATTGTGCTCGGAGTTCTGCTGAAGTTTAAAAATGCTTTGGAACGCTTCCATTGTTCTGGGAATTCGGCTGAAGTTTAAAAATGCTTTGGAACTCTTCCTATGTTCTGGGAGTTCTGCTGAAGTTTAAAAATGCTTTGGAACTCTTCCATTGTTCTCGCAATTCCGCTGATGTTAAACAATGCTTTAGAACTCTTCCATTGTTCTCGGAATTCCGATGATGTTTAACAATGCTTTAGAACTCTTCCATTGTTCTCGGAATTCCGATGATGTTTAACAATGCTTTAGAACTCTTCCATTGTTCTCGGAATTCCGATGATGTTTAACAATGCTTTGGAACTCTTTCATTGTTCTCGGAATTCCGCTTTAGTTTAAAAATGCATTGGAACTCTTCCACTGTTCTCGGAATTCCGCTGAAGTTTTAGAATGCTTTGGAATTCTTCCATTGTTCTCGGAATTCCGCTAATGTTTAACAATGCTTTGGAACTCTTCCATTGTTCTCGGAATTCCGCTGTAGTTTAAAAATGCTTTGGAACTCTTTCATTGTTCTCGGAATTCCGATGAAGTTTAGCCATGCTTTGGAACTCTTCCATTGTTCTCGGAATTCTGCTGAAGTTTCAAAAAGATTTGGAACTATTCCATTGTTCTCAGAATTCCGCTAATATTTAACAATGCTTTGGAACTCTTCCATTGTTCTCGGAATTCCGCTGATGTTTAATAATGCTTTTGGAACTCTTCCATTGTTCTCAGAATTCTGCTAATGTTTAACAATGCTTTGGAACTCATCCATTGTTCTCGGAATTCTGTTCATGTTTAATAATGCTTTTGGAACTCTTCCACTGTGCTAGGAATTCTGCTGAAGTTTAAAAATGCTTTGGAACTCTTCCATCGTTCTCGGAATTCCGCTAATGTTTATCAAACCTATGGAACTCTTTCATTGTTCTCGGAATTCTGCTGAAGTTTAAAAATGCTTTGGAACTACTCCATTGTTCTCGGAATTCCGATAATATTTAACAATGCTTTGGAACTCTTCCATTGTTCTCGGAATTCCGCTGTAGATTAAAAATGCATTGGAACTCTTCCATTGTTCTCGGAATTCCGCTGAAGTTTTAGAATGCTTTTTAACACTTCCATTTTTCTCGGAATTTTGCTGAAGTTTAAAAACGCTTTGGAACTCTTCCATTGTTCTCGGAATTCCGCTAATGTTTAACAATGCTTTGGAACTCTTTCATTGTTCTCGGAATTCAACTGAAGTTTAGCCATGCTTTGGAACTCTTCCATTGTTCTCGGAATTCCGCTGAAGTTTAAAAATGCTTTGGAACTCTTCCATTGTTCTCGGAATTCTGCTGAAGTTTAAAAAAGCTTTGGAACTATTCCATTGTTCTCAGAATTCTGTTGATGTTTAATAATGCTTTTGGAACTCTTCCATTGTGCTCGGATTTCTGCTGAAGTTTAAAAATGCTTTGGAACTCTTCCATTCTTCTCGGTATTCTGCTGATGTTTATCAAACCTATGGAACTTTTCCATTGTTCTCGGAATTCTGCTGAAGTTTCAAAACGCTTTAGAAATCTTCCATTATTCTCAGAATTCTGCTGAAGTTTAAAAATGCTTTGGTACTCTTCCATTGTTCTCAGAATTCCAATGAAGCTTAAAAATGCTTTGGAACGCTTCAATTTTTCTCAGAATTACGCTAAAGTTTAAAAATGCTTTGGAACTCCTCCATTGTTCTCGGAATTCTGCTGAAGTTTAAAAGTGCTTTGGAACTCTTCCATTGTTCTGGGAATTTGGCTGAAGTTTAAAAATGCTTTGGAACTCTTCCTATGTTCTGGGAGTTCTGCTGAAGTTTAAAAATGCTTTGGAACTCTTCCATTGTTCTGGGAATTCCGCTGATGTTTAACAATGCTTTAGAACTCTTCCATTGTTCTCGGAATTCCGCTGATGTTTAACAATGCTTTGGAGCTCTTCCATTGTTCTGGGAATTCGGCTGAAGATTAAAAATGCTTTGGAGCTCTTCCTATGTTCTGGGAGTTCTGCTGAAGTTTAAAAATGCTTTAGAACTCTTCCATTGTTCTCGGAATTCCGCTGATGTCTAACAATGCTTTGGAACTCTTCCATTGTTCTCCGAATTCCGCTGTAGTTTAAAAATGCATTGGAACTTTTCCATTGTTCTCGGAATTCCGCTGAAGTTTTACAATGCTTTGGAACTCTTCCATTGTTCTCGGAATTCCGCTGAAGTTTAACAATGCTTTGGAACTCTTCCTATGTTCTGGGAGTTCTGCTGAAGTTTAAAAATGCTTTGGAACTCTTCCATTGTTCTCGGAATTCCGCTGATGTTTAACAATGCTTTAGAACACTTCTATTGTTCTCAGAATTCCGCTGATGTTTAACAATGCTTTGGAACTCTTCCATTGTTCTCGGTATTCCGCTGTAGCTTAAAAATGTACTGGAACTCTTCCATTGTTCTCGGAATTCCGCTGAAGTTTTACAATGCTTTGGAACTCATCCATTGTTCTCGTAACACTGTTGATGTTTAATAATGCTTTTGGAACTCTTCCATTGTGCTCGGAGTTCTGCTGAAGTTTAAAAATGCTTTGGAACTCTTCCTATGTTCTGGGAGTTCTGCTGAAGTTTAAAAATGCTTTGGAACTCTTCCATTGTTCTCGCAATTCCACTGATGTTAAACAATGCTTTAGAACTCTTCCATTGTTCTCGGAATTCCGATGATGTTTAACAATGCTTTGGAACTCTTTCATTGTTCTCGGAATTCGGCTGTAGTTTAAAAATGCTTTGGAACTCTTCCATTGTTCTCGCAATTCCGATAATATTTAACAATGCTTTGGAACTCTTCCATGGTTCTCGGAATTCCGCTGTAGTTTAAAAATGCATTGGAACTCTTCCATTGTTCTCGGAATTCCGCTGAAGTTTTAGAATGCTTTTTAACACTTCCATTTTTCTCGGAATTCTGCTGAAGTTTAAAATCGCTGTGGAACTCTTCCATTGTTCTCGGAATTCCACTGAAGTTTAGCCATGCTTTGGAACTCTTCCATTGTTCTCGGAATTCCGCTGAAGTTTTAAAATGATTGGAACTCTTCCATTGTTCTCGGAATTCTGCTGAAGTTTAAAAATGCTTTGGAACTCTTCCATTGTTCTCGGAATTCCGCTGTAGTTTAAAAATGCTTTGAAACTCTTTCATTGTTCTCGGAATTCCGCTAACATTTAACAATGCTTTGGAACTCTTTCATTGTTCTCGGAATTCAACTGAAGTTTAGCCATGCTTTGGAACTCTTCCATTGTTCTCGGAATTCCGCTGAAGTTTAAAAAAGCTTTGGAACTATTCCATTGTTCTCAGAATTCTGTTGATGTTTAGTAATGCTTTTGGAACTCTTCCATTGTGCTCGGATTTCTGCTGAAGTTTAAAAATGCTTTGGAACTCTTCCATTCTTCTCGGTATTCTGCTGATGTTTATCAAACCTATGGAACTCTTCCATTGTTCTCGGAATTCTGTTGATGTTTAATAATGCTTTTGGAACTCTTCCATTGCTCTCGGAATTCTGCTGAAGTTTCAAAACGCTTTAGAAATCTTCCATTATTCTCAGAATTCTGCTGAAGTTTAAAAATGCTTTGGTACTCTTCCATTGTTCTCAGAATTCCAATGAAGCTTAAAAATGCTTTGGAACTCTTCAATTTTTCTCAGAATTACGCTAAAGTTTAAAAATGCTTTGGAACTCCTCCATTGTTCTCGGAATTCTGCTGAAGTTTAAAAGTGCTTTGGAACTCTTCCATTGTTCTGGGAATTTGGCTGAAGTTTAAAAATGCTTTTGAACTCTTCCTATGTTCTGGGAGTTCTGCTGAAGTTTAAAAATGCTTTGGAACTCTTCCATTGTTCTCGGAATTCCGCTGATGTTTAACAATGCTTTAGAACTCTTCCATTGTTCTTGGAATTCCGCTGATGTTTAACAATGCTTTGGAACTCTTCCATTGTTCTCGGAATTCCGCTGTAGCTTAAAAATGCACTGGAACTCTTCCATTGTTCTCGGAATTCCGCAGAAGTTTTACAATGCTTTGGAACTCATCCATTGTTCTCGTAACACTGTTGATGTTTAATAATGCTTTTGGAAATCTTCCATTGTGCTCGGAGTTCTGCTGAAGTTTAAAAATGCTTTGGAACGCTTCCATTGTTCTGGGAATTCGGCTGAAGTTTAAAAATGCTTTGGAACTCTTCCTATGTTCTGGGAGTTCTGCTGAAGTTTAAAAATGCTTTGGAACTCTTCCATTGTTCTCACAATATCGCTGATGTTAAACAATGCTTTAGAACTCTTCCATTGTTCTCGGAATTCCGATGATGTTTAACAATGCTATGGAACTCTTCCATTGTTCTCGGAATTCTGCTGAAGTTTAAAAATGCTTTGGAACTCTTCCATTGTTCTGGGAATTCGGCTGAAGTTTAAAAATGCTTTGGAACTCTTCCTAAGTTCTGGGAGTTCTGCTGAAGTTTAAAAATGCATTGGAACTCTTCCATTGTTCTCGGAATTCCGCTGATGTTTAACAATGCTTTAGAACTCTTCCATTGTTCTCGGAATTCCGATGATGTTTAACAATGCTTTGGAACTCTTTCATTGTTCTCGGAATTCCGCTGTAGTTTAAAAATGCATTGGAACTCTTCCATTGTTCTCGGAATTCCGCTGATGTTTAACAATGCTTTAGAACTCTTCCATTGTTCTCGGAATTCCGATGATGTTTAACAATGCTTTGGAACTCTTTCATTGTTCTCGGAATTCCGCTGTAGTTTAAAAATGCATTGGAACTCTTCCATTGTTCTCGGAATTCCGCTGATGTTTAACAATGCTTTAGAACTCTTCCATTGTTCTCGGAATTCCGATGATGTTTAACAATGCTTTGGAACTCTTTCATTGTTCTCGGAATTCGGCTGTAGTTTAAAAATGCTTTGGAACTCTTCCATTGTTCTCGCAATTCCGATAATATTTAACAATGCTTTGGAACTCTTCCATGGTTCTCGGAATTCCGCTGTAGTTTTAAAATGCATTGGAACTCTTCCATTGTTCTCGGAATTCCGCTGAAGTTTTAGAATGCTTTTTAACACTTCCATTTTTCTCGGAATTCTGCTGAAGTTTAAAATCTCTGTGGAACTCTTCCATTGTTCTCGGAATTCCGCTAATGTTTAACAATGCTTTGGAACTTTTTCATTGTTCTCGGAATTCCACTGAAGTTTAGCCATGCTTTGGAACTCTTCCATTGTTCTCGGAATTCCGCTGAAGTTTTAAAATGATTGGAACTCTTCCATTGTTCTCGGAATTCTGCTGAAGTTTAAAAATGCTTTGGAACTCTTCCATTGTTCTCGGGATTCCGCTGTAGTTTAAAAATGCTTTGAAACTCTTTCATTGTTCTCGGAATTCCGCTAAAATTTAACAATGCTTTGGAACTCTTTCATTGTTCTCGGAATTCAACTGAAGTTTAGCCATGCTTTGGAACTCTTCCATTGTTCTCGGAATTCCGCTGAAGTTTAAAAAAGCTTTGGAACTATTCCATTGTTCTCAGAATTCTGTTGATGTTTAGTAATGCTTTTGGAACTCTTCCATTGTGCTCGGATTTCTGCTGAAGTTTAAAAATGCTTTGGAACTCTTCCATTCTTCTCGGTATTCTGCTGATGTTTATCAAACCTATGGAACTCTTCCATTGTTCTCGGAATTCTGTTGATGTTTAATAATGCTTTTGGAACTCTTCCATTGCTCTCGGAATTCTGCTGAAGTTTCAAAACGCTTTAGAAATCTTCCATTATTCTCAGAATTCTGCTGAAGTTTAAAAATGCTTTGGTACTCTTCCATTGTTCTCAGAATTCCAATGAAGCTTAAAAATGCTTTGGAACTCTTCAATTTTTCTCAGAATTACGCTAAAGTTTAAAAATGCTTTGGAACTCCTCCATTGTTCTCGGAATTCTGCTGAAGTTTAAAAGTGCTTTGGAACTCTTCCATTGTTCTGGGAATTTGGCTGAAGTTTAAAAATGCTTTTGAACTCTTCCTATGTTCTGGGAGTTCTGCTGAAGTTTAAAAATGCTTTGGAACTCTTCCATTGTTCTCGGAATTCCGCTGATGTTTAACAATGCTTTAGAACTCTTCCATTGTTCTTGGAATTCCGCTGATGTTTAACAATGCTTTGGAACTCTTCCATTGTTCTCGGAATTCCGCTGTAGCTTAAAAATGCACTGGAACTCTTCCATTGTTCTCGGAATTCCGCAGAAGTTTTACAATGCTTTGGAACTCATCCATTGTTCTCGTAACACTGTTGATGTTTAATAATGCTTTTGGAAATCTTCCATTGTGCTCGGAGTTCTGCTGAAGTTTAAAAATGCTTTGGAACGCTTCCATTGTTCTGGGAATTCGGCTGAAGTTTAAAAATGCTTTGGAACTCTTCCTATGTTCTGGGAGTTCTGCTGAAGTTTAAAAATGCTTTCGAACTCTTCCATTGTTCTCGCAATTCCGCTGATGTTAAACAATGCTTTAGAACTCTTCCATTGTTCTCGGAATTCCGATGATGTTTAACAATGCTTTAGAACTCTTCCATTGTTCTCGGAATTCCGATGATGTTTAACAATGCTTTAGAACTCTTCCATTGTTCTCGGAATTCCGATGATGTTTAACAATGCTTTGGAACTCTTTCATTGTTCTCGGAATTCCGCTTTAGTTCAAAAATGCATTGGAACTCTTCCACTGTTCTCGGAATTCCGCTGAAGTTTTAGAATGCTTTGGAATTCTTCCATTGTTCTCGGAATTCCGCTAATGTTTAACAATGCTTTGGAACTCTTCCATTGTTCTCGGAATTCCGCTGTAGTTTAAAAATGCTTTGGAACTCTTTCATTGTTCTCGGAATTCCGATGAAGTTTAGCCATGCTTTGGAACTCTTCCATTGTTCTCGGAATTCTGCTGAAGTTTCAAAAAGATTTGGAACTATTCCATTGTTCTCAGAATTCCGCTAATATTTAACAATGCTTTGGAACTCTTCCATTGTTCTCGGAATTCCGCTGATGTTTAATAATGCTTTTGGAACTCTTCCATTGTTCTCAGAATTCTGCTAATGTTTAACAATGCTTTGGAACTCATCCATTGTTCTCGGAATTCTGTTCATGTTTAATAATGCTTTTGGAACTCTTCCACTGTGCTAGGAATTCTGCTGAAGTTTAAAAATGCTTTGGAACTCTTCCATCGTTCTCGGAATTCCGCTAATGTTTATCAAACCTATGGAACTCTTTCATTGTTCTCGGAATTCTGCTGAAGTTTAAAAATGCTTTGGAACTACTCCATTGTTCTCGGAATTCCGATAATATTTAACAATGCTTTGGAACTCTTCCATTGTTCTCGGAATTCCGCTGTAGATTAAAAATGCATTGGAACTCTTCCATTGTTCTCGGAATTCCGCTGAAGTTTTAGAATGCTTTTTAACACTTCCATTTTTCTCGGAATTTTGCTGAAGTTTAAAAACGCTTTGGAACTCTTCCATTGTTCTCGGAATTCCGCTAATGTTTAACAATGCTTTGGAACTCTTTCATTGTTCTCGGAATTCAACTGAAGTTTAGCCATGCTTTGGAACTCTTCCATTGTTCTCGGAATTCCGCTGAAGTTTAAAAATGCTTTGGAACTCTTCCATTGTTCTCGGAATTCTGCTGAAGTTTAAAAAAGCTTTGGAACTATTCCATTGTTCTCAGAATTCTGTTGATGTTTAATAATGCTTTTGGAACTCTTCCATTGTGCTCGGATTTCTGCTGAAGTTTAAAAATGCTTTGGAACTCTTCCATTCTTCTCGGTATTCTGCTGATGTTTATCAAACCTATGGAACTTTTCCATTGTTCTCGGAATTCTGCTGAAGTTTCAAAACGCTTTAGAAATCTTCCATTATTCTCAGAATTCTGCTGAAGTTTAAAAATGCTTTGGTACTCTTCCATTGTTCTCAGAATTCCAATGAAGCTTAAAAATGCTTTGGAACTCTTCAATTTTTCTCAGAATTACGCTAAAGTTTAAAAATGCTTTGGAACTCCTCCATTGTTCTCGGAATTCTGCTGAAGTTTAAAAGTGCTTTGGAACTCTTCCATTGTTCTGGGAATTTGGCTGAAGTTTAAAAATGCTTTGGAACTCTTCCTATGTTCTGGGAGTTCTGCTGAAGTTTAAAAATGCTTTGGAACTCTTCCATTGTTCTGGGAATTCCGCTGATGTTTAACAATGCTTTAGAACTCTTCCATTGTTCTCGGAATTCCGCTGATGTTTAACAATGCTTTGGAGCTCTTCCATTGTTCTGGGAATTCGGCTGAAGATTAAAAATGCTTTGGAGCTCTTCCTATGTTCTGGGAGTTCTGCTGAAGTTTAAAAATGCTTTAGAACTCTTCCATTGTTCTCGGAATTCCGCTGATGTCTAACAATGCTTTGGAACTCTTCCATTGTTCTCCGAATTCCGCTGTAGTTTAAAAATGCATTGGAACTTTTCCATTGTTCTCGGAATTCCGCTGAAGTTTTACAATGCTTTGGAACTCTTCCATTGTTCTCGGAATTCCGCTGAAGTTTAACAATGCTTTGGAACTCTTCCTATGTTCTGGGAGTTCTGCTGAAGTTTAAAAATGCTTTGGAACTCTTCCATTGTTCTCGGAATTCCGCTGATGTTTAACAATGCTTTAGAACACTTCTATTGTTCTCAGAATTCCGCTGATGTTTAACAATGCTTTGGAACTCTTCCATTGTTCTCGGTATTCCGCTGTAGCTTAAAAATGTACTGGAACTCTTCCATTGTTCTCGGAATTCCGCTGAAGTTTTACAATGCTTTGGAACTCATCCATTGTTCTCGTAACACTGTTGATGTTTAATAATGCTTTTGGAACTCTTCCATTGTGCTCGGAGTTCTGCTGAAGTTTAAAAATGCTTTGGAACTCTTCCTATGTTCTGGGAGTTCTGCTGAAGTTTAAAAATGCTTTGGAACTCTTCCATTGTTCTCGCAATTCCACTGATGTTAAACAATGCTTTAGAACTCTTCCATTGTTCTCGGAATTCCGATGATGTTTAACAATGCTTTGGAACTCTTTCATTGTTCTCGGAATTCGGCTGTAGTTTAAAAATGCTTTGGAACTCTTCCATTGTTCTCGCAATTCCGATAATATTTAACAATGCTTTGGAACTCTTCCATGGTTCTCGGAATTCCGCTGTAGTTTAAAAATGCATTGGAACTCTTCCATTGTTCTCGGAATTCCGCTGAAGTTTTAGAATGCTTTTTAACACTTCCATTTTTCTCGGAATTCTGCTGAAGTTTAAAATCGCTGTGGAACTCTTCCATTGTTCTCGGAATTCCACTGAAGTTTAGCCATGCTTTGGAACTCTTCCATTGTTCTCGGAATTCCGCTGAAGTTTTAAAATGATTGGAACTCTTCCATTGTTCTCGGAATTCTGCTGAAGTTTAAAAATGCTTTGGAACTCTTCCATTGTTCTCGGAATTCCGCTAACATTTAACAATGCTTTGGAACTCTTTCATTGTTCTCGGAATTCAACTGAAGTTTAGCCATGCTTTGGAACTCTTCCATTGTTCTCGGAATTCCGCTGAAGTTTAAAAAAGCTTTGGAACTATTCCATTGTTCTCAGAATTCTGTTGATGTTTAGTAATGCTTTTGGAACTCTTCCATTGTGCTCGGATTTCTGCTGAAGTTTAAAAATGCTTTGGAACTCTTCCATTCTTCTCGGTATTCTGCTGATGTTTATCAAACCTATGGAACTCTTCCATTGTTCTCGGAATTCTGTTGATGTTTAATAATGCTTTTGGAACTCTTCCATTGCTCTCGGAATTCTGCTGAAGTTTCAAAACGCTTTAGAAATCTTCCATTATTCTCAGAATTCTGCTGAAGTTTAAAAATGCTTTGGTACTCTTCCATTGTTCTCAGAATTCCAATGAAGCTTAAAAATGCTTTGGAACTCTTCAATTTTTCTCAGAATTACGCTAAAGTTTAAAAATGCTTTGGAACTCCTCCATTGTTCTCGGAATTCTGCTGAAGTTTAAAAGTGCTTTGGAACTCTTCCATTGTTCTGGGAATTTGGCTGAAGTTTAAAAATGCTTTTGAACTCTTCATATGTTCTGGGAGTTCTGCTGAAGTTTAAAAATGCTTTGGAACTCTTCCATTGTTCTCGGAATTCCGCTGATGTTTAACAATGCTTTAGAACTCTTCCATTGTTCTTGGAATTCCGCTGATGTTTAACAATGCTTTGGAACTCTTCCATTGTTCTCGGAATTCCGCTGTAGCTTAAAAATGCACTGGAACTCTTCCATTGTTCTCGGAATTCCGCAGAAGTTTTACAATGCTTTGGAACTCATCCATTGTTCTCGTAACACTGTTGATGTTTAATAATGCTTTTGGAAATCTTCCATTGTGCTCGGAGTTCTGCTGAAGTTTAAAAATGCTTTGGAACGCTTCCATTGTTCTGGGAATTCGGCTGAAGTTTAAAAATGCTTTGGAACTCTTCCTATGTTCTGGGAGTTCTGCTGAAGTTTAAAAATGCTTTGGAACTCTTCCATTGTTCTCACAATTCCGCTGATGTTAAACAATGCTTTAGAACTCTTCCATTGTTCTCGGAATTCCGATGATGTTTAACAATGCTATGGAACTCTTCCATTGTTCTCGGAATTCTGCTGAAGTTTAAAAATGCTTTGGAACTCTTCCATTGTTCTGGGAATTCGGCTGAAGTTTAAAAATGCTTTGGAACTCTTCCTAAGTTCTGGGAGTTCTGCTGAAGTTTAAACATGCATTGGAACTCTTCCATTGTTCTCGGAATTCCGCTGATGTTTAACAATGCTTTAGAACTCTTCCATTGTTCTCGGAATTCCGATGATGTTTAACAATGCTTTGGAACTCTTTCATTGTTCTCGGAATTCCGCTGTAGTTTAAAAATGCATTGGAACTCTTCCATTGTTCTCGGAATTCCGCTGATGTTTAACAATGCTTTAGAACTCTTCCATTGTTCTCGGAATTCCGATGATGTTTAACAATGCTTTGGAACTCTTTCATTGTTCTCGGAATTCGGCTGTAGTTTAAAAATGCTTTGGAACTCTTCCATTGTTCTCGCAATTCCGATAATATTTAACAATGCTTTGGAACTCTTCCATGGTTCTCGGAATTCCGCTGTAGTTTAAAAATGCATTGGAACTCTTCCATTGTTCTCGGAATTCCGCTGAAGTTTTAGAATGCTTTTTAACACTTCCATTTTTCTCGGAATTCTGCTGAAGTTTAAAATCTCTGTGGAACTCTTCCATTGTTCTCGGAATTCCGCTAATGTTTAACAATGCTTTGGAACTTTTTCATTGTTCTCGGAATTCCACTGAAGTTTAGCCATGCTTTGGAACTCTTCCATTGTTCTCGGAATTCCGCTGAAGTTTTAAAATGATTGGAACTCTTCCATTGTTCTCGGAATTCTGCTGAAGTTTAAAAATGCTTTGGAACTCTTCCATTGTTCTCGGGATTCCGCTGTAGTTTAAAAATGCTTTGAAACTCTTTCATTGTTCTCGGAATTCCGCTAACATTTAACAATGCTTTGGAACTCTTTCATTGTTCTCGGAATTCAACTGAAGTTTAGCCATGCTTTGGAACTCTTCCATTGTTCTCGGAATTCCGCTGAAGTTTAAAAAAGCTTTGGAACTATTCCATTGTTCTCAGAATTCTGTTGATGTTTAGTAATGCTTTTGGAACTCTTCCATTGTGCTCGGATTTCTGCTGAAGTTTAAAAATGCTTTGGAACTCTTCCATTCTTCTCGGTATTCTGCTGATGTTTATCAAACCTATGGAACTCTTCCATTGTTCTCGGAATTCTGTTGATGTTTAATAATGCTTTTGGAACTCTTCCATTGCTCTCAGAATTCTGCTGAAGTTTCAAAACGCTTTAGAAATCTTCCATTATTCTCAGAATTCTGCTGAAGTTTAAAAATGCTTTGGTACTCTTCCATTGTTCTCAGAATTCCAATGAAGCTTAAAAATGCTTTGGAACTCTTCAATTTTTCTCAGAATTACGCTAAAGTTTAAAAATGCTTTGGAACTCCTCCATTGTTCTCGGAATTCTGCTGAAGTTTAAAAGTGCTTTGGAACTCTTCCATTGTTCTGGGAATTTGGCTGAAGTTTAAAAATGCTTTTGAACTCTTCCTATGTTCTGGGAGTTCTGCTGAAGTTTAAAAATGCTTTGGAACTCTTCCATTGTTCTCGGAATTCCGCTGATGTTTAACAATGCTTTAGAACTCTTCCATTGTTCTTGGAATTCCGCTGATGTTTAACAATGCTTTGGAACTCTTCCATTGTTCTCGGAATTCCGCTGTAGCTTAAAAATGCACTGGAACTCTTCCATTGTTCTCGGAATTCCGCAGAAGTTTTACAATGCTTTGGAACTCATCCATTGTTCTCGTAACACTGTTGATGTTTAATAATGCTTTTGGAAATCTTCCATTGTGCTCGGAGTTCTGCTGAAGTTTAAAAATGCTTTGGAACGCTTCCATTGTTCTGGGAATTCGGCTGAAGTTTAAAAATGCTTTGGAACTCTTCCTATGTTCTGGGAGTTCTGCTGAAGTTTAAAAATGCTTTGGAACTCTTCCATTGTTCTCGCAATTCCGCTGATGTTAAACAATGCTTTAGAACTCTTCCATTGTTCTCGGAATTCCGATGATGTTTAACAATGCTTTAGAACTCTTCCATTGTTCTCGGAATTCCGATGATGTTTAACAATGCTTTAGAACTCTTCCATTGTTCTCGGAATTCCGATGATGTTTAACAATGCTTTGGAACTCTTTCATTGTTCTCGGAATTCCGCTTTAGTTTAAAAATGCATTGGAACTCTTCCACTGTTCTCGGAATTCCGCTGAAGTTTTAGAATGCTTTGGAATTCTTCCATTGTTCTCGGAATTCCGCTAATGTTTAACAATGCTTTGGAACTCTTCCATTGTTCTCGGAATTCCGCTGTAGTTTAAAAATGCTTTGGAACTCTTTCATTGTTCTCGGAATTCCGATGAAGTTTAGCCATGCTTTGGAACTCTTCCATTGTTCTCGGAATTCTGCTGAAGTTTCAAAAAGATTTGGAACTATTCCATTGTTCTCAGAATTCCGCTAATATTTAACAATGCTTTGGAACTCTTCCATTGTTCTCGGAATTCCGCTGATGTTTAATAATGCTTTTGGAACTCTTCCATTGTTCTCAGAATTCTGCTAATGTTTAACAATGCTTTGGAACTCATCCATTGTTCTCGGAATTCTGTTCATGTTTAATAATGCTTTTGGAACTCTTCCACTGTGCTAGGAATTCTGCTGAAGTTTAAAAATGCTTTGGAACTCTTCCATCGTTCTCGGAATTCCGCTAATGTTTATCAAACCTATGGAACTCTTTCATTGTTCTCGGAATTCTGCTGAAGATTAAAAATGCTTTGGAACTACTCCATTGTTCTCGGAATTCCGATAATATTTAACAATGCTTTGGAACTCTTCCATTGTTCTCGGAATTCCGCTGTAGATTAAAAATGCATTGGAACTCTTCCATTGTTCTTGGAATTCCGCTGAAGTTTTAGAATGCTTTGTAACACTTCCATTTTTCTCGGAATTTTGCTGAAGTTTAAAAACGCTTTGGTACTCTTCCATTGTTCTCGGAATTCCGCTAATGTTTAACAATGCTTTGGAACTCTTTCATTGTTCTCGGAATTCAACTGAAGTTTAGCCATGCTTTGGAACTCTTCCATTGTTCTCGGAATTCCGCTGAAGTTTAAAAATGCTTTGGAACTCTTCCATTGTTCTCGGAATTCTGCTGAAGTTTAAAATAGCTTTGGAACTATTCCATTGTTCTCGGAATTCCGCTGATGTTTAACAATGCTTTAGAACTCTTCCATTGTTCTTGGAATTCCGCTGATGTTTAACAATGCTTTGGAACTCTTCCATTGTTCTCGGAATTCCGCTGTAGCTTAAAAATGCACTGGAACTCTTCCATTGTTCTCGGAATTCCGCAGAAGTTTTACAATGCTTTGGAACTCATCCATTGTTCTCGTAACACTGTTGATGTTTAATAATGCTTTTGGAAATCTTCCATTGTGCTCGGAGTTCTGCTGAAGTTTAAAAATGCTTTGGAACGCTTCCATTGTTCTGGGAATTCGGCTGAAGTTTAAAAATGCTTTGGAACTCTTCCTATGTTCTGGGAGTTCTGCTGAAGTTTAAAAATGCTTTGGAACTCTTCCATTGTTCTCGCAATTCCGCTGATGTTAAACAATGCTTTAGAACTCTTCCATTGTTCTCGGAATTCCGATGATGTTTAACAATGCTTTAGAACTCTTCCATTGTTCTCGGAATTCCGATGATGTTTAACAATGCTTTAGAACTCTTCCATTGTTCTCGGAATTCCGATGATGTTTAACAATGCTTTGGAACTCTTTCATTGTTCTCGGAATTCCGCTTTAGTTTAAAAATGCATTGGAACTCTTCCACTGTTCTCGGAATTCCGCTGAAGTTTTAGAATGCTTTGGAATTCTTCCATTGTTCTCGGAATTCCGCTGTAGTTTAAAAATGCTTTGGAACTCTTTCATTGTTCTCGGAATTCCGATGAAGTTTAGCCATGCTTTGGAACTCTTCCATTGTTCTCGGAATTCTGCTGAAGTTTCAAAAAGATTTGGAACTATTCCATTGTTCTCAGAATTCCGCTAATATTTAACAATGCTTTGGAACTCTTCCATTGTTCTCGGAATTCCGCTGATGTTTAATAATGCTTTTGGAACTCTTCCATTGTTCTCAGAATTCTGCTAATGTTTAACAATGCTTTGGAACTCATCCATTGTTCTCGGAATTCTGTTCATGTTTAATAATGCTTTTGGAACTCTTCCACTGTGCTAGGAATTCTGCTGAAGTTTAAAAATGCTTTGGAACTCTTCCATCTTTCTCGGAATTCCGCTAATGTTTATCAAACCTATGGAACTCTTTCATTGTTCTCGGAATTCTGCTGAAGATTAAAAATGCTTTGGAACTACTCCATTGTTCTCGGAATTCCGATAATATTTAACAATGCTTTGGAACTCTTCCATTGTTCTCGGAATTCCGCTGTAGATTAAAAATGCATTGGAACTCTTCCATTGTTCTTGGAATTCCGCTGAAGTTTTAGAATGCTTTGTAACACTTCCATTTTTCTCGGAATTTTGCTGAAGTTTAAAAACGCTTTGGTACTCTTCCATTGTTCTCGGAATTCCGCTAATGTTTAACAATGCTTTGGAACTCTTTCATTGTTCTCGGAATTCAACTGAAGTTTAGCCATGCTTTGGAACTCTTCCATTGTTCTCGGAATTCCGCTGAAGTTTAAAAATGCTTTGGAACTCTTCCATTGTTCTCGGAATTCTGCTGAAGTTTAAAATAGCTTTGGAACTATTCCATTGTTCTCGGAATTCCGCTGATGTTTAACAATGCTTTAGAACTCTTCCATTGTTCTTGGAATTCCGCTGATGTTTAACAATGCTTTGGAACTCTTCCATTGTTCTCGGAATTCCGCTGTAGCTTAAAAATGCACTGGAACTCTTCCATTGTTCTCGGAATTCCGCAGAAGTTTTACAATGCTTTGGAACTCATCCATTGTTCTCGTAACACTGTTGATGTTTAATAATGCTTTTGGAAATCTTCCATTGTGCTCGGAGTTCTGCTGAAGTTTAAAAATGCTTTGGAACGCTTCCATTGTTCTGGGAATTCGGCTGAAGTTTAAAAATGCTTTGGAACTCTTCCTATGTTCTGGGAGTTCTGCTGAAGTTTAAAAATGCTTTGGAACTCTTCCATTGTTCTCGCAATTCCGCTGATGTTAAACAATGCTTTAGAACTCTTCCATTGTTCTCGGAATTCCGATGATGTTTAACAATGCTTTAGAACTCTTCCATTGTTCTCGGAATTCCGATGATGTTTAACAATGCTTTAGAACTCTTCCATTGTTCTCGGAATTCCGATGATGTTTAACAATGCTTTGGAACTCTTTCATTGTTCTCGGAATTCCGCTTTAGTTTAAAAATGCATTGGAACTCTTCCACTGTTCTCGGAATTCCGCTGAAGTTTTAGAATGCTTTGGAATTCTTCCATTGTTCTCGGAATTCCGCTGTAGTTTAAAAATGCTTTGGAACTCTTTCATTGTTCTCGGAATTCCGATGAAGTTTAGCCATGCTTTGGAACTCTTCCATTGTTCTCGGAATTCTGCTGAAGTTTCAAAAAGATTTGGAACTATTCCATTGTTCTCAGAATTCCGCTAATATTTAACAATGCTTTGGAACTCTTCCATTGTTCTCGGAATTCCGCTGATGTTTAATAATGCTTTTGGAACTCTTCCATTGTTCTCAGAATTCTGCTAATGTTTAACAATGCTTTGGAACTCATCCATTGTTCTCGGAATTCTGTTCATGTTTAATAATGCTTTTGGAACTCTTCCACTGTGCTAGGAATTCTGCTGAAGTTTAAAAATGCTTTGGAACTCTTCCATCTTTCTCGGAATTCCGCTAATGTTTATCAAACCTATGGAACTCTTTCATTGTTCTCGGAATTCTGCTGAAGATTAAAAATGCTTTGGAACTACTCCATTGTTCTCGGAATTCCGATAATATTTAACAATGCTTTGGAACTCTTCCATTGTTCTCGGAATTCCGCTGTAGATTAAAAATGCATTGGAACTCTTCCATTGTTCTTGGAATTCCGCTGAAGTTTTAGAATGCTTTGTAACACTTCCATTTTTCTCGGAATTTTGCTGAAGTTTAAAAACGCTTTGGTACTCTTCCATTGTTCTCGGAATTCCGCTAATGTTTAACAATGCTTTGGAACTCTTTCATTGTTCTCGGAATTCAACTGAAGTTTAGCCATGCTTTGGAACTCTTCCATTGTTCTCGGAATTCCGCTGAAGTTTAAAAATGCTTTGGAACTCTTCCATTGTTCTCGGAATTCTGCTGAAGTTTAAAAAAGCTTTGGAACTATTCCATTGTTCTCAGAATTCTGTTGATGTTTAATAATGCTTTTGGAACTCTTCCATTGTGCTCGGATTTCTGCTGAAGTTTAAAAATGCTTTGGAACTCTTCCATTCTTCTCGGTATTCTGCTGATGTTTATCAAACCTATGGAACTTTTCCATTGTTCTCGGAATTCTGCTGAAGTTTCAAAACGCTTTAGAAATCTTCCATTATTCTCAGAATTCTGCTGAAGTTTAAAAATGCTTTGGTACTCTTCCATTGTTCTCAGAATTCCAATGAAGCTTAAAAATGCTTTGGAACTCTTCAATTTTTCTCAGAATTACGCTAAAGTTTAAAAATGCTTTGGAACTCCTCCATTGTTCTCGGAATTCTGCTGAAGTTTAAAAGTGCTTTGGAACTCTTCCATTGTTCTGGGAATTTGGCTGAAGTTTAAAAATGCTTTGGAACTCTTCCTATGTTCTGGGAGTTCTGCTGAAGTTTAAAAATGCTTTGGAACTCTTCCATTGTTCTGGGAATTCCGCTGATGTTTAACAATGCTTTAGAACTCTTCCATTGTTCTCGGAATTCCGCTGATGTTTAACAATGCTTTGGAGCTCTTCCATTGTTCTGGGAATTCGGCTGAAGATTAAAAATGCTTTGGAGCTCTAACTATGTTCTGGGAGTTCTGCTGAAGTTTAAAAATGCTTTAGAACTCTTCCATTGTTCTCGGAATTCCGCTGATGTCTAACAATGCTTTGGAACTCTTCCATTGTTCTCCGAATTCCGCTGTAGTTTAAAAATGCATTGGAACTTTTCCATTGTTCTCGGAATTCCGCTGAAGTTTTACAATGCTTTGGAACTCTTCCATTGTTCTCGGAATTCCGCTGAAGTTTAACAATGCTTTGGAACTCTTCCTATGTTCTGGGAGTTCTGCTGAAGTTTAAAAATGCTTTGGAACTCTTCCATTGTTCTCGGAATTCCGCTGATGTTTAACAATGCTTTAGAACACTTCTATTGTTCTCAGAATTCCGCTGATGTTTAACAATGCTTTGGAACTCTTTCATTGTTCTCGTAATTCGGCTGTAGTTTAAAAATGCTTTGGAACTCTTCCATTGTTCTCGCAATTCCGATAATATTTAACAATGCTTTGGAACTCTTCCATGGTTCTCGGAATTCCGCTGTAGTTTTAAAATGCATTGGAACTCTTCCATTGTTCTCGGAATTCCGCTGAAGTTTTAGAATGCTTTTTAACACTTCCATTTTTCTCGGAATTCTGCTGAAGTTTAAAATCTCTGTGGAACTCTTCCATTGTTCTCGGAATTCCGCTAATGTTTAACAATGCTTTGGAACTTTTTCATTGTTCTCGGAATTCCACTGAAGTTTAGCCATGCTTTGGAACTCTTCCATTGTTCTCGGAATTCCGCTGAAGTTTTAAAATGATTGGAACTCTTCCATTGTTCTCGGAATTCTGCTGAAGTTTAAAAATGCTTTGGAACTCTTCCATTGTTCTCGGGATTCCGCTGTAGTTTAAAAATGCTTTGAAACTCTTTCATTGTTCTCGGAATTCCGCTAAAATTTAACAATGCTTTGGAACTCTTTCATTGTTCTCGGAATTCAACTGAAGTTTAGCCATGCTTTGGAACTCTTCCATTGTTCTCGGAATTCCGCTGAAGTTTAAAAAAGCTTTGGAACTATTCCATTGTTCTCAGAATTCTGTTGATGTTTAGTAATGCTTTTGGAACTCTTCCATTGTGCTCGGATTTCTGCTGAAGTTTAAAAATGCTTTGGAACTCTTCCATTCTTCTCGGTATTCTGCTGATGTTTATCAAACCTATGGAACTCTTCCATTGTTCTCGGAATTCTGTTGATGTTTAATAATGCTTTTGGAACTCTTCCATTGCTCTCGGAATTCTGCTGAAGTTTCAAAACGCTTTAGAAATCTTCCATTATTCTCAGAATTCTGCTGAAGTTTAAAAATGCTTTGGTACTCTTCCATTGTTCTCAGAATTCCAATGAAGCTTAAAAATGCTTTGGAACTCTTCAATTTTTCTCAGAATTACGCTAAAGTTTAAAAATGCTTTGGAACTCCTCCATTGTTCTCGGAATTCTGCTGAAGTTTAAAAGTGCTTTGGAACTCTTCCATTGTTCTGGGAATTTGGCTGAAGTTTAAAAATGCTTTTGAACTCTTCCTATGTTCTGGGAGTTCTGCTGAAGTTTAAAAATGCTTTGGAACTCTTCCATTGTTCTCGGAATTCCGCTGATGTTTAACAATGCTTTAGAACTCTTCCATTGTTCTTGGAATTCCGCTGATGTTTAACAATGCTTTGGAACTCTTCCATTGTTCTCGGAATTCCGCTGTAGCTTAAAAATGCACTGGAACTCTTCCATTGTTCTCGGAATTCCGCAGAAGTTTTACAATGCTTTGGAACTCATCCATTGTTCTCGTAACACTGTTGATGTTTAATAATGCTTTTGGAAATCTTCCATTGTGCTCGGAGTTCTGCTGAAGTTTAAAAATGCTTTGGAACGCTTCCATTGTTCTGGGAATTCGGCTGAAGTTTAAAAATGCTTTGGAACTCTTCCTATGTTCTGGGAGTTCTGCTGAAGTTTAAAAATGCTTTGGAACTCTTCCATTGTTCTCGCAATTCCGCTGATGTTAAACAATGCTTTAGAACTCTTCCATTGTTCTCGGAATTCCGATGATGTTTAACAATGCTTTAGAACTCTTCCATTGTTCTCGGAATTCCGATGATGTTTAACAATGCTTTAGAACTCTTCCATTGTTCTCGGAATTCCGATGATGTTTAACAATGCTTTGGAACTCTTTCATTGTTCTCGGAATTCCGCTTTAGTTTAAAAATGCATTGGAACTCTTCCACTGTTCTCGGAATTCCGCTGAAGTTTTAGAATGCTTTGGAATTCTTCCATTGTTCTCGGAATTCCGCTAATGTTTAACAATGCTTTGGAACTCTTCCATTGTTCTCGGAATTCCGCTGTAGTTTAAAAATGCTTTGGAACTCTTTCATTGTTCTCGGAATTCCGATGAAGTTTAGCCATGCTTTGGAACTCTTCCATTGTTCTCGGAATTCTGCTGAAGTTTCAAAAAGATTTGGAACTATTCCATTGTTCTCAGAATTCCGCTAATATTTAACAATGCTTTGGAACTCTTCCATTGTTCTCGGAATTCCGCTGATGTTTAATAATGCTTTTGGAACTCTTCCATTGTTCTCAGAATTCTGCTAATGTTTAACAATGCTTTGGAACTCATCCATTGTTCTCGGAATTCTGTTCATGTTTAATAATGCTTTTGGAACTCTTCCACTGTGCTAGGAATTCTGCTGAAGTTTAAAAATGCTTTGGAACTCTTCCATCGTTCTCGGAATTCCGCTAATGTTTATCAAACCTATGGAACTCTTTCATTGTTCTCGGAATTCTGCTGAAGTTTAAAAATGCTTTGGAACTACTCCATTGTTCTCGGAATTCCGATAATATTTAACAATGCTTTGGAACTCTTCCATTGTTCTCGGAATTCCGCTGTAGATTAAAAATGCATTGGAACTCTTCCATTGTTCTCGGAATTCCGCTGAAGTTTTAGAATGCTTTTTAACACTTCCATTTTTCTCGGAATTTTGCTGAAGTTTAAAAACGCTTTGGAACTCTTCCATTGTTCTCGGAATTCCGCTAATGTTTAACAATGCTTTGGAACTCTTTCATTGTTCTCGGAATTCAACTGAAGTTTAGCCATGCTTTGGAACTCTTCCATTGTTCTCGGAATTCCGCTGAAGTTTAAAAATGCTTTGGAACTCTTCCATTGTTCTCGGAATTCTGCTGAAGTTTAAAAAAGCTTTGGAACTATTCCATTGTTCTCAGAATTCTGTTGATGTTTAATAATGCTTTTGGAACTCTTCCATTGTGCTCGGATTTCTGCTGAAGTTTAAAAATGCTTTGGAACTCTTCCATTCTTCTCGGTATTCTGCTGATGTTTATCAAACCTATGGAACTTTTCCATTGTTCTCGGAATTCTGCTGAAGTTTCAAAACGCTTTAGAAATCTTCCATTATTCTCAGAATTCTGCTGAAGTTTAAAAATGCTTTGGTACTCTTCCATTGTTCTCAGAATTCCAATGAAGCTTAAAAATGCTTTGGAACTCTTCAATTTTTCTCAGAATTACGCTAAAGTTTAAAAATGCTTTGGAACTCCTCCATTGTTCTCGGAATTCTGCTGAAGTTTAAAAGTGCTTTGGAACTCTTCCATTGTTCTGGGAATTTGGCTGAAGTTTAAAAATGCTTTGGAACTCTTCCTATGTTCTGGGAGTTCTGCTGAAGTTTAAAAATGCTTTGGAACTCTTCCATTGTTCTGGGAATTCCGCTGATGTTTAACAATGCTTTAGAACTCTTCCATTGTTCTCGGAATTCCGCTGATGTTTAACAATGCTTTGGAGCTCTTCCATTGTTCTGGGAATTCGGCTGAAGATTAAAAATGCTTTGGAGCTCTTCCTATGTTCTGGGAGTTCTGCTGAAGTTTAAAAATGCTTTAGAACTCTTCCATTGTTCTCGGAATTCCGCTGATGTCTAACAATGCTTTGGAACTCTTCCATTGTTCTCCGAATTCCGCTGTAGTTTAAAAATGCATTGGAACTTTTCCATTGTTCTCGGAATTCCGCTGAAGTTTTACAATGCTTTGGAACTCTTCCATTGTTCTCGGAATTCCGCTGAAGTTTAACAATGCTTTGGAACTCTTCCTATGTTCTGGGAGTTCTGCTGAAGTTTAAAAATGCTTTGGAACTCTTCCATTGTTCTCGGAATTCCGCTGATGTTTAACAATGCTTTAGAACACTTCTATTGTTCTCAGAATTCCGCTGATGTTTAACAATGCTTTGGAACTCTTCCATTGTTCTCGGTATTCCGCTGTAGCTTAAAAATGTACTGGAACTCTTCCATTGTTCTCGGAATTCCGCTGAAGTTTTACAATGCTTTGGAACTCATCCATTGTTCTCGTAACACTGTTGATGTTTAATAATGCTTTTGGAACTCTTCCATTGTGCTCGGAGTTCTGCTGAAGTTTAAAAATGCTTTGGAACTCTTCCTATGTTCTGGGAGTTCTGCTGAAGTTTAAAAATGCTTTGGAACTCTTCCATTGTTCTCGCAATTCCACTGATGTTAAACAATGCTTTAGAACTCTTCCATTGTTCTCGGAATTCCGATGATGTTTAACAATGCTTTGGAACTCTTTCATTGTTCTCGGAATTCGGCTGTAGTTTAAAAATGCTTTGGAACTCTTCCATTGTTCTCGCAATTCCGATAATATTTAACAATGCTTTGGAACTCTTCCATGGTTCTCGGAATTCCGCTGTAGTTTAAAAATGCATTGGAACTCTTCCATTGTTCTCGGAATTCCGCTGAAGTTTTAGAATGCTTTTTAACACTTCCATTTTTCTCGGAATTCTGCTGAAGTTTAAAATCGCTGTGGAACTCTTCCATTGTTCTCGGAATTCCACTGAAGTTTAGCCATGCTTTGGAACTCTTCCATTGTTCTCGGAATTCCGCTGAAGTTTTAAAATGATTGGAACTCTTCCATTGTTCTCGGAATTCTGCTGAAGTTTAAAAATGCTTTGGAACTCTTCCATTGTTCTCGGAATTCCGCTGTAGTTTAAAAATGCTTTGAAACTCTTTCATTGTTCTCGGAATTCCGCTAACATTTAACAATGCTTTGGAACTCTTTCATTGTTCTCGGAATTCAACTGAAGTTTAGCCATGCTTTGGAACTCTTCCATTGTTCTCGGAATTCCGCTGAAGTTTAAAAAAGCTTTGGAACTATTCCATTGTTCTCAGAATTCTGTTGATGTTTAGTAATGCTTTTGGAACTCTTCCATTGTGCTCGGATTTCTGCTGAAGTTTAAAAATGCTTTGGAACTCTTCCATTCTTCTCGGTATTCTGCTGATGTTTATCAAACCTATGGAACTCTTCCATTGTTCTCGGAATTCTGTTGATGTTTAATAATGCTTTTGGAACTCTTCCATTGCTCTCGGAATTCTGCTGAAGTTTCAAAACGCTTTAGAAATCTTCCATTATTCTCAGAATTCTGCTGAAGTTTAAAAATGCTTTGGTACTCTTCCATTGTTCTCAGAATTCCAATGAAGCTTAAAAATGCTTTGGAACTCTTCAATTTTTCTCAGAATTACGCTAAAGTTTAAAAATGCTTTGGAACTCCTCCATTGTTCTCGGAATTCTGCTGAAGTTTAAAAGTGCTTTGGAACTCTTCCATTGTTCTGGGAATTTGGCTGAAGTTTAAAAATGCTTTTGAACTCTTCCTATGTTCTGGGAGTTCTGCTGAAGTTTAAAAATGCTTTGGAACTCTTCCATTGTTCTCGGAATTCCGCTGATGTTTAACAATGCTTTAGAACTCTTCCATTGTTCTTGGAATTCCGCTGATGTTTAACAATGCTTTGGAACTCTTCCATTGTTCTCGGAATTCCGCTGTAGCTTAAAAATGCACTGGAACTCTTCCATTGTTCTCGGAATTCCGCAGAAGTTTTACAATGCTTTGGAACTCATCCATTGTTCTCGTAACACTGTTGATGTTTAATAATGCTTTTGGAAATCTTCCATTGTGCTCGGAGTTCTGCTGAAGTTTAAAAATGCTTTGGAACGCTTCCATTGTTCTGGGAATTCGGCTGAAGTTTAAAAATGCTTTGGAACTCTTCCTATGTTCTGGGAGTTCTGCTGAAGTTTAAAAATGCTTTGGAACTCTTCCATTGTTCTCGCAATTCCGCTGATGTTAAACAATGCTTTAGAACTCTTCCATTGTTCTCGGAATTCCGATGATGTTTAACAATGCTTTAGAACTCTTCCATTGTTCTCGGAATTCCGATGATGTTTAACAATGCTTTAGAACTCTTCCATTGTTCTCGGAATTCCGATGATGTTTAACAATGCTTTGGAACTCTTTCATTGTTCTCGGAATTCCGCTTTAGTTTAAAAATGCATTGGAACTCTTCCACTGTTCTCGGAATTCCGCTGAAGTTTTAGAATGCTTTGGAATTCTTCCATTGTTCTCGGAATTCCGCTAATGTTTAACAATGCTTTGGAACTCTTCCATTGTTCTCGGAATTCCGCTGTAGTTTAAAAATGCTTTGGAACTCTTTCATTGTTCTCGGAATTCCGATGAAGTTTAGCCATGCTTTGGAACTCTTCCATTGTTCTCGGAATTCTGCTGAAGTTTCAAAAAGATTTGGAACTATTCCATTGTTCTCAGAATTCCGCTAATATTTAACAATGCTTTGGAACTCTTCCATTGTTCTCGGAATTCCGCTGATGTTTAATAATGCTTTTGGAACTCTTCCATTGTTCTCAGAATTCTGCTAATGTTTAACAATGCTTTGGAACTCATCCATTGTTCTCGGAATTCTGTTCATGTTTAATAATGCTTTTGGAACTCTTCCACTGTGCTAGGAATTCTGCTGAAGTTTAAAAATGCTTTGGAACTCTTCCATCGTTCTCGGAATTCCGCTAATGTTTATCAAACCTATGGAACTCTTTCATTGTTCTCGGAATTCTGCTGAAGTTTAAAAATGCTTTGGAACTACTCCATTGTTCTCGGAATTCCGATAATATTTAACAATGCTTTGGAACTCTTCCATTGTTCTCGGAATTCCGCTGTAGATTAAAAATGCATTGGAACTCTTCCATTGTTCTCGGAATTCCGCTGAAGTTTTAGAATGCTTTTTAACACTTCCATTTTTCTCGGAATTTTGCTGAAGTTTAAAAACGCTTTGGAACTCTTCCATTGTTCTCGGAATTCCGCTAATGTTTAACAATGCTTTGGAACTCTTTCATTGTTCTCGGAATTCAACTGAAGTTTAGCCATGCTTTGGAACTCTTCCATTGTTCTCGGAATTCCGCTGAAGTTTAAAAATGCTTTGGAACTCTTCCATTGTTCTCGGAATTCTGCTGAAGTTTAAAAAAGCTTTGGAACTATTCCATTGTTCTCAGAATTCTGTTGATGTTTAATAATGCTTTTGGAACTCTTCCATTGTGCTCGGATTTCTGCTGAAGTTTAAAAATGCTTTGGAACTCTTCCATTCTTCTCGGTATTCTGCTGATGTTTATCAAACCTATGGAACTTTTCCATTGTTCTCGGAATTCTGCTGAAGTTTCAAAACGCTTTAGAAATCTTCCATTATTCTCAGAATTCTGCTGAAGTTTAAAAATGCTTTGGTACTCTTCCATTGTTCTCAGAATTCCAATGAAGCTTAAAAATGCTTTGGAACTCTTCAATTTTTCTCAGAATTACGCTAAAGTTTAAAAATGCTTTGGAACTCCTCCATTGTTCTCGGAATTCTGCTGAAGTTTAAAAGTGCTTTGGAACTCTTCCATTGTTCTGGGAATTTGGCTGAAGTTTAAAAATGCTTTGGAACTCTTCCTATGTTCTGGGAGTTCTGCTGAAGTTTAAAAATGCTTTGGAACTCTTCCATTGTTCTGGGAATTCCGCTGATGTTTAACAATGCTTTAGAACTCTTCCATTGTTCTCGGAATTCCGCTGATGTTTAACAATGCTTTGGAGCTCTTCCATTGTTCTGGGAATTCGGCTGAAGATTAAAAATGCTTTGGAGCTCTTCCTATGTTCTGGGAGTTCTGCTGAAGTTTAAAAATGCTTTAGAACTCTTCCATTGTTCTCGGAATTCCGCTGATGTCTAACAATGCTTTGGAACTCTTCCATTGTTCTCCGAATTCCGCTGTAGTTTAAAAATGCATTGGAACTTTTCCATTGTTCTCGGAATTCCGCTGAAGTTTTACAATGCTTTGGAACTCTTCCATTGTTCTCGGAATTCCGCTGGAGTTTAACAATGCTTTGGAACTCTTCCTATGTTCTGGGAGTTCTGCTGAAGTTTAAAAATGCTTTGGAACTCTTCCATTGTTCTCGGAATTCCGCTGATGTTTAACAATGCTTTAGAACACTTCTATTGTTCTCAGAATTCCGCTGATGTTTAACAATGCTTTGGAACTCTTCCATTGTTCTCGGTATTCCGCTGTAGCTTAAAAATGTACTGGAACTCTTCCATTGTTCTCGGAATTCCGCTGAAGTTTTACAATGCTTTGGAACTCATCCATTGTTCTCGTAACACTGTTGATGTTTAATAATGCTTTTGGAACTCTTCCATTGTGCTCGGAGTTCTGCTGAAGTTTAAAAATGCTTTGGAACTCTTCCTATGTTCTGGGAGTTCTGCTGAAGTTTAAAAATGCTTTGGAACTCTTCCATTGTTCTCGCAATTCCACTGATGTTAAACAATGCTTTAGAACTCTTCCATTGTTCTCGGAATTCCGATGATGTTTAACAATGCTTTGGAACTCTTTCATTGTTCTCGGAATTCGGCTGTAGTTTAAAAATGCTTTGGAACTCTTCCATTGTTCTCGCAATTCCGATAATATTTAACAATGCTTTGGAACTCTTCCATGGTTCTCGGAATTCCGCTGTAGTTTAAAAATGCATTGGAACTCTTCCATTGTTCTCGGAATTCCGCTGAAGTTTTAGAATGCTTTTTAACACTTCCATTTTTCTCGGAATTCTGCTGAAGTTTAAAATCGCTGTGGAACTCTTCCATTGTTCTCGGAATTCCACTGAAGTTTAGCCATGCTTTGGAACTCTTCCATTGTTCTCGGAATTCCGCTGAAGTTTTAAAATGATTGGAACTCTTCCATTGTTCTCGGAATTCTGCTGAAGTTTAAAAATGCTTTGGAACTCTTCCATTGTTCTCGGAATTCCGCTGTAGTTTAAAAATGCTTTGAAACTCTTTCATTGTTCTCGGAATTCCGCTAACATTTAACAATGCTTTGGAACTCTTTCATTGTTCTCGGAATTCAACTGAAGTTTAGCCATGCTTTGGAACTCTTCCATTGTTCTCGGAATTCCGCTGAAGTTTAAAAAAGCTTTGGAACTATTCCATTGTTCTCAGAATTCTGTTGATGTTTAGTAATGCTTTTGGAACTCTTCCATTGTGCTCGGATTTCTGCTGAAGTTTAAAAATGCTTTGGAACTCTTCCATTCTTCTCGGTATTCTGCTGATGTTTATCAAACCTATGGAACTCTTCCATTGTTCTCGGAATTCTGTTGATGTTTAATAATGCTTTTGGAACTCTTCCATTGCTCTCGGAATTCTGCTGAAGTTTCAAAACGCTTTAGAAATCTTCCATTATTCTCAGAATTCTGCTGAAGTTTAAAAATGCTTTGGTACTCTTCCATTGTTCTCAGAATTCCAATGAAGCTTAAAAATGCTTTGGAACTCTTCAATTTTTCTCAGAATTACGCTAAAGTTTAAAAATGCTTTGGAACTCCTCCATTGTTCTCGGAATTCTGCTGAAGTTTAAAAGTGCTTTGGAACTCTTCCATTGTTCTGGGAATTTGGCTGAAGTTTAAAAATGCTTTTGAACTCTTCCTATGTTCTGGGAGTTCTGCTGAAGTTTAAAAATGCTTTGGAACTCTTCCATTGTTCTCGGAATTCCGCTGATGTTTAACAATGCTTTAGAACTCTTCCATTGTTCTTGGAATTCCGCTGATGTTTAACAATGCTTTGGAACTCTTCCATTGTTCTCGGAATTCCGCTGTAGCTTAAAAATGCACTGGAACTCTTCCATTGTTCTCGGAATTCCGCAGAAGTTTTACAATGCTTTGGAACTCATCCATTGTTCTCGTAACACTGTTGATGTTTAATAATGCTTTTGGAAATCTTCCATTGTGCTCGGAGTTCTGCTGAAGTTTAAAAATGCTTTGGAACGCTTCCATTGTTCTGGGAATTCGGCTGAAGTTTAAAAATGCTTTGGAACTCTTCCTATGTTCTGGGAGTTCTGCTGAAGTTTAAAAATGCTTTGGAACTCTTCCATTGTTCTCACAATTCCGCTGATGTTAAACAATGCTTTAGAACTCTTCCATTGTTCTCGGAATTCCGATGATGTTTAACAATGCTATGGAACTCTTCCATTGTTCTCGGAATTCTGCTGAAGTTTAAAAATGCTTTGGAACTCTTCCATTGTTCTGGGAATTCGGCTGAAGTTTAAAAATGCTTTGGAACTCTTCCTAAGTTCTGGGAGTTCTGCTGAAGTTTAAAAATGCATTGGAACTCTTCCATTGTTCTCGGAATTCCGCTGATGTTTAACAATGCTTTAGAACTCTTCCATTGTTCTCGGAATTCCGATGATGTTTAACAATGCTTTGGAACTCTTTCATTGTTCTCGGAATTCCGCTGTAGTTTAAAAATGCATTGGAACTCTTCCATTGTTCTCGGAATTCCGCTGATGTTTAACAATGCTTTAGAACTCTTCCATTGTTCTCGGAATTCCGATGATGTTTAACAATGCTTTGGAACTCTTTCATTGTTCTCGGAATTCGGCTGTAGTTTAAAAATGCTTTGGAACTCTTCCATTGTTCTCGCAATTCCGATAATATTTAACAATGCTTTGGAACTCTTCCATGGTTCTCGGAATTCCGCTGTAGTTTAAAAATGCATTGGAACTCTTCCATTGTTCTCGGAATTCCGCTGAAGTTTTAGAATGCTTTTTAACACTTCCATTTTTCTCGGAATTCTGCTGAAGTTTAAAATCTCTGTGGAACTCTTCCATTGTTCTCGGAATTCCGCTAATGTTTAACAATGCTTTGGAACTTTTTCATTGTTCTCGGAATTCCACTGAAGTTTAGCCATGCTTTGGAACTCTTCCATTGTTCTCGGAATTCCGCTGAAGTTTTAAAATGATTGGAACTCTTCCATTGTTCTCGGAATTCTGCTGAAGTTTAAAAATGCTTTGGAACTCTTCCATTGTTCTCGGGATTCCGCTGTAGTTTAAAAATGCTTTGAAACTCTTTCATTGTTCTCGGAATTCCGCTAACATTTAACAATGCTTTGGAACTCTTTCATTGTTCTCGGAATTCAACTGAAGTTTAGCCATGCTTTGGAACTCTTCCATTGTTCTCGGAATTCCGCTGAAGTTTAAAAAAGCTTTGGAACTATTCCATTGTTCTCAGAATTCTGTTGATGTTTAGTAATGCTTTTGGAACTCTTCCATTGTGCTCGGATTTCTGCTGAAGTTTAAAAATGCTTTGGAACTCTTCCATTCTTCTCGGTATTCTGCTGATGTTTATCAAACCTATGGAACTCTTCCATTGTTCTCGGAATTCTGTTGATGTTTAATAATGCTTTTGGAACTCTTCCATTGCTCTCAGAATTCTGCTGAAGTTTCAAAACGCTTTAGAAATCTTCCATTATTCTCAGAATTCTGCTGAAGTTTAAAAATGCTTTGGTACTCTTCCATTGTTCTCAGAATTCCAATGAAGCTTAAAAATGCTTTGGAACTCTTCAATTTTTCTCAGAATTACGCTAAAGTTTAAAAATGCTTTGGAACTCCTCCATTGTTCTCGGAATTCTGCTGAAGTTTAAAAGTGCTTTGGAACTCTTCCATTGTTCTGGGAATTTGGCTGAAGTTTAAAAATGCTTTTGAACTCTTCCTATGTTCTGGGAGTTCTGCTGAAGTTTAAAAATGCTTTGGAACTCTTCCATTGTTCTCGGAATTCCGCTGATGTTTAACAATGCTTTAGAACTCTTCCATTGTTCTTGGAATTCCGCTGATGTTTAACAATGCTTTGGAACTCTTCCATTGTTCTCGGAATTCCGCTGTAGCTTAAAAATGCACTGGAACTCTTCCATTGTTCTCGGAATTCCGCAGAAGTTTTACAATGCTTTGGAACTCATCCATTGTTCTCGTAACACTGTTGATGTTTAATAATGCTTTTGGAAATCTTCCATTGTGCTCGGAGTTCTGCTGAAGTTTAAAAATGCTTTGGAACGCTTCCATTGTTCTGGGAATTCGGCTGAAGTTTAAAAATGCTTTGGAACTCTTCCTATGTTCTGGGAGTTCTGCTGAAGTTTAAAAATGCTTTGGAACTCTTCCATTGTTCTCGCAATTCCGCTGATGTTAAACAATGCTTTAGAACTCTTCCATTGTTCTCGGAATTCCGATGATGTTTAACAATGCTTTAGAACTCTTCCATTGTTCTCGGAATTCCGATGATGTTTAACAATGCTTTAGAACTCTTCCATTGTTCTCGGAATTCCGATGATGTTTAACAATGCTTTGGAACTCTTTCATTGTTCTCGGAATTCCGCTTTAGTTTAAAAATGCATTGGAACTCTTCCACTGTTCTCGGAATTCCGCTGAAGTTTTAGAATGCTTTGGAATTCTTCCATTGTTCTCGGAATTCCGCTAATGTTTAACAATGCTTTGGAACTCTTCCATTGTTCTCGGAATTCCGCTGTAGTTTAAAAATGCTTTGGAACTCTTTCATTGTTCTCGGAATTCCGATGAAGTTTAGCCATGCTTTGGAACTCTTCCATTGTTCTCGGAATTCTGCTGAAGTTTCAAAAAGATTTGGAACTATTCCATTGTTCTCAGAATTCCGCTAATATTTAACAATGCTTTGGAACTCTTCCATTGTTCTCGGAATTCCGCTGATGTTTAATAATGCTTTTGGAACTCTTCCATTGTTCTCAGAATTCTGCTAATGTTTAACAATGCTTTGGAACTCATCCATTGTTCTCGGAATTCTGTTCATGTTTAATAATGCTTTTGGAACTCTTCCACTGTGCTAGGAATTCTGCTGAAGTTTAAAAATGCTTTGGAACTCTTCCATCGTTCTCGGAATTCCGCTAATGTTTATCAAACCTATGGAACTCTTTCATTGTTCTCGGAATTCTGCTGAAGATTAAAAATGCTTTGGAACTACTCCATTGTTCTCGGAATTCCGATAATATTTAACAATGCTTTGGAACTCTTCCATTGTTCTCGGAATTCCGCTGTAGATTAAAAATGCATTGGAACTCTTCCATTGTTCTTGGAATTCCGCTGAAGTTTTAGAATGCTTTGTAACACTTCCATTTTTCTCGGAATTTTGCTGAAGTTTAAAAACGCTTTGGAACTCTTCCATTGTTCTCGGAATTCCGCTAATGTTTAACAATGCTTTGGAACTCTTTCATTGTTCTCGGAATTCAACTGAAGTTTAGCCATGCTTTGGAACTCTTCCATTGTTCTCGGAATTCCGCTGAAGTTTAAAAATGCTTTGGAACTCTTCCATTGTTCTCGGAATTCTGCTGAAGTTTAAAAAAGCTTTGGAACTATTCCATTGTTCTCAGAATTCTGTTGATGTTTAATAATGCTTTTGGAACTCTTCCATTGTGCTCGGATTTCTGCTGAAGTTTAAAAATGCTTTGGAACTCTTCCATTCTTCTCGGTATTCTGCTGATGTTTATCAAACCTATGGAACTTTTCCATTGTTCTCGGAATTCTGCTGAAGTTTCAAAACGCTTTAGAAATCTTCCATTATTCTCAGAATTCTGCTGAAGTTTAAAAATGCTTTGGTACTCTTCCATTGTTCTCAGAATTCCAATGAAGCTTAAAAATGCTTTGGAACTCTTCAATTTTTCTCAGAATTACGCTAAAGTTTAAAAATGCTTTGGAACTCCTCCATTGTTCTCGGAATTCTGCTGAAGTTTAAAAGTGCTTTGGAACTCTTCCATTGTTCTGGGAATTTGGCTGAAGTTTAAAAATGCTTTGGAACTCTTCCTATGTTCTGGGAGTTCTGCTGAAGTTTAAAAATGCTTTGGAACTCTTCCATTGTTCTGGGAATTCCGCTGATGTTTAACAATGCTTTAGAACTCTTCCATTGTTCTCGGAATTCCGCTGATGTTTAACAATGCTTTGGAGCTCTTCCATTGTTCTGGGAATTCGGCTGAAGATTAAAAATGCTTTGGAGCTCTAACTATGTTCTGGGAGTTCTGCTGAAGTTTAAAAATGCTTTAGAACTCTTCCATTGTTCTCGGAATTCCGCTGATGTCTAAAAATGCTTTGGAACTCTTCCATTGTTCTCCGAATTCCGCTGTAGTTTAAAAATGCATTGGAACTTTTCCATTGTTCTCGGAATTCCGCTGAAGTTTTACAATGCTTTGGAACTCTTCCATTGTTCTCGGAATTCCGCTGAAGTTTAACAATGCTTTGGAACTCTTCCTATGTTCTGGGAGTTCTGCTGAAGTTTAAAAATGCTTTGGAACTCTTCCATTGTTCTCGGAATTCCGCTGATGTTTAACAATGCTTTAGAACACTTCTATTGTTCTCAGAATTCCGCTGATGTTTAACAATGCTTTGGAACTCTTCCATTGTTCTCGGTATTCCGCTGTAGCTTAAAAATGTACTGGAACTCTTCCATTGTTCTCGGAATTCCGCTGAAGTTTTACAATGCTTTGGAACTCATCCATTGTTCTCGTAACACTGTTGATGTTTAATAATGCTTTTGGAACTCTTCCATTGTGCTCGGAGTTCTGCTGAAGTTTAAAAATGCTTTGGAACTCTTCCTATGTTCTGGGAGTTCTGCTGAAGTTTAAAAATGCTTTGGAACTCTTCCATTGTTCTCGCAATTCCACTGATGTTAAACAATGCTTTAGAACTCTTCCATTGTTCTCGGAATTCCGATGATGTTTAACAATGCTTTGGAACTCTTTCATTGTTCTCGGAATTCCGATGAAGTTTAGCCATGCTTTGGAACTCTTCCATTGTTCTCGGAATTCTGCTGAAGTTTCAAAAAGATTTGGAACTATTCCATTGTTCTCAGAATTCCGCTAATATTTAACAATGCTTTGGAACTCTTCCATTGTTCTCGGAATTCCGCTGATGTTTAATAATGCTTTTGGAACTCTTCCATTGTTCTCAGAATTCTGCTAATGTTTAACAATGCTTTGGAACTCATCCATTGTTCTCGGAATTCTGTTCATGTTTAATAATGCTTTTGGAACTCTTCCACTGTGCTAGGAATTCTGCTGAAGTTTAAAAATGCTTTGGAACTCTTCCATCGTTCTCGGAATTCCGCTAATGTTTATCAAACCTATGGAACTCTTTCATTGTTCTCGGAATTCTGCTGAAGATTAAAAATGCTTTGGAACTACTCCATTGTTCTCGGAATTCCGATAATATTTAACAATGCTTTGGAACTCTTCCATTGTTCTCGGAATTCCGCTGTAGATTAAAAATGCATTGGAACTCTTCCATTGTTCTTGGAATTCCGCTGAAGTTTTAGAATGCTTTGTAACACTTCCATTTTTCTCGGAATTTTGCTGAAGTTTAAAAACGCTTTGGAACTCTTCCATTGTTCTCGGAATTCCGCTAATGTTTAACAATGCTTTGGAACTCTTTCATTGTTCTCGGAATTCAACTGAAGTTTAGCCATGCTTTGGAACTCTTCCATTGTTCTCGGAATTCCGCTGAAGTTTAAAAATGCTTTGGAACTCTTCCATTGTTCTCGGAATTCTGCTGAAGTTTAAAAAAGCTTTGGAACTATTCCATTGTTCTCAGAATTCTGTTGATGTTTAATAATGCTTTTGGAACTCTTCCATTGTGCTCGGATTTCTGCTGAAGTTTAAAAATGCTTTGGAACTCTTCCATTCTTCTCGGTATTCTGCTGATGTTTATCAAACCTATGGAACTTTTCCATTGTTCTCGGAATTCTGCTGAAGTTTCAAAACGCTTTAGAAATCTTCCATTATTCTCAGAATTCTGCTGAAGTTTAAAAATGCTTTGGTACTCTTCCATTGTTCTCAGAATTCCAATGAAGCTTAAAAATGCTTTGGAACTCTTCAATTTTTCTCAGAATTACGCTAAAGTTTAAAAATGCTTTGGAACTCCTCCATTGTTCTCGGAATTCTGCTGAAGTTTAAAAGTGCTTTGGAACTCTTCCATTGTTCTGGGAATTTGGCTGAAGTTTAAAAATGCTTTGGAACTCTTCCTATGTTCTGGGAGTTCTGCTGAAGTTTAAAAATGCTTTGGAACTCTTCCATTGTTCTGGGAATTCCGCTGATGTTTAACAATGCTTTAGAACTCTTCCATTGTTCTCGGAATTCCGCTGATGTTTAACAATGCTTTGGAGCTCTTCCATTGTTCTGGGAATTCGGCTGAAGATTAAAAATGCTTTGGAGCTCTAACTATGTTCTGGGAGTTCTGCTGAAGTTTAAAAATGCTTTAGAACTCTTCCATTGTTCTCGGAATTCCGCTGATGTCTAAAAATGCTTTGGAACTCTTCCATTGTTCTCCGAATTCCGCTGTAGTTTAAAAATGCATTGGAACTTTTCCATTGTTCTCGGAATTCCGCTGAAGTTTTACAATGCTTTGGAACTCTTCCATTGTTCTCGGAATTCCGCTGAAGTTTAACAATGCTTTGGAACTCTTCCTATGTTCTGGGAGTTCTGCTGAAGTTTAAAAATGCTTTGGAACTCTTCCATTGTTCTCGGAATTCCGCTGATGTTTAACAATGCTTTAGAACACTTCTATTGTTCTCAGAATTCCGCTGATGTTTAACAATGCTTTGGAACTCTTCCATTGTTCTCGGTATTCCGCTGTAGCTTAAAAATGTACTGGAACTCTTCCATTGTTCTCGGAATTCCGCTGAAGTTTTACAATGCTTTGGAACTCATCCATTGTTCTCGTAACACTGTTGATGTTTAATAATGCTTTTGGAACTCTTCCATTGTGCTCGGAGTTCTGCTGAAGTTTAAAAATGCTTTGGAACTCTTCCTATGTTCTGGGAGTTCTGCTGAAGTTTAAAAATGCTTTGGAACTCTTCCATTGTTCTCGCAATTCCACTGATGTTAAACAATGCTTTAGAACTCTTCCATTGTTCTCGGAATTCCGATGATGTTTAACAATGCTTTGGAACTCTTTCATTGTTCTCGGAATTCCGATGAAGTTTAGCCATGCTTTGGAACTCTTCCATTGTTCTCGGAATTCTGCTGAAGTTTCAAAAAGATTTGGAACTATTCCATTGTTCTCAGAATTCCGCTAATATTTAACAATGCTTTGGAACTCTTCCATTGTTCTCGGAATTCCGCTGATGTTTAATAATGCTTTTGGAACTCTTCCATTGTTCTCAGAATTCTGCTAATGTTTAACAATGCTTTGGAACTCATCCATTGTTCTCGGAATTCTGTTCATGTTTAATAATGCTTTTGGAACTCTTCCACTGTGCTAGGAATTCTGCTGAAGTTTAAAAATGCTTTGGAACTCTTCCATCGTTCTCGGAATTCCGCTAATGTTTATCAAACCTATGGAACTCTTTCATTGTTCTCGGAATTCTGCTGAAGATTAAAAATGCTTTGGAACTACTCCATTGTTCTCGGAATTCCGATAATATTTAACAATGCTTTGGAACTCTTCCATTGTTCTCGGAATTCCGCTGTAGATTAAAAATGCATTGGAACTCTTCCATTGTTCTTGGAATTCCGCTGAAGTTTTAGAATGCTTTGTAACACTTCCATTTTTCTCGGAATTTTGCTGAAGTTTAAAAACGCTTTGGAACTCTTCCATTGTTCTCGGAATTCCGCTAATGTTTAACAATGCTTTGGAACTCTTTCATTGTTCTCGGAATTCAACTGAAGTTTAGCCATGCTTTGGAACTCTTCCATTGTTCTCGGAATTCCGCTGAAGTTTAAAAATGCTTTGGAACTCTTCCATTGTTCTCGGAATTCTGCTGAAGTTTAAAAAAGCTTTGGAACTATTCCATTGTTCTCAGAATTCTGTTGATGTTTAATAATGCTTTTGGAACTCTTCCATTGTGCTCGGATTTCTGCTGAAGTTTAAAAATGCTTTGGAACTCTTCCATTCTTCTCGGTATTCTGCTGATGTTTATCAAACCTATGGAACTTTTCCATTGTTCTCGGAATTCTGCTGAAGTTTCAAAACGCTTTAGAAATCTTCCATTATTCTCAGAATTCTGCTGAAGTTTAAAAATGCTTTGGTACTCTTCCATTGTTCTCAGAATTCCAATGAAGCTTAAAAATGCTTTGGAACTCTTCAATTTTTCTCAGAATTACGCTAAAGTTTAAAAATGCTTTGGAACTCCTCCATTGTTCTCGGAATTCTGCTGAAGTTTAAAAGTGCTTTGGAACTCTTCCATTGTTCTGGGAATTTGGCTGAAGTTTAAAAATGCTTTGGAACTCTTCCTATGTTCTGGGAGTTCTGCTGAAGTTTAAAAATGCTTTGGAACTCTTCCATTGTTCTGGGAATTCCGCTGATGTTTAACAATGCTTTAGAACTCTTCCATTGTTCTCGGAATTCCGCTGATGTTTAACAATGCTTTGGAGCTCTTCCATTGTTCTGGGAATTCGGCTGAAGATTAAAAATGCTTTGGAGCTCTAACTATGTTCTGGGAGTTCTGCTGAAGTTTAAAAATGCTTTAGAACTCTTCCATTGTTCTCGGAATTCCGCTGATGTCTAAAAATGCTTTGGAACTCTTCCATTGTTCTCCGAATTCCGCTGTAGTTTAAAAATGCATTGGAACTTTTCCATTGTTCTCGGAATTCCGCTGAAGTTTTACAATGCTTTGGAACTCTTCCATTGTTCTCGGAATTCCGCTGAAGTTTAACAATGCTTTGGAACTCTTCCTATGTTCTGGGAGTTCTGCTGAAGTTTAAAAATGCTTTGGAACTCTTCCATTGTTCTCGGAATTCCGCTGATGTTTAACAATGCTTTAGAACACTTCTATTGTTCTCAGAATTCCGCTGATGTTTAACAATGCTTTGGAACTCTTCCATTGTTCTCGGTATTCCGCTGTAGCTTAAAAATGTACTGGAACTCTTCCATTGTTCTCGGAATTCCGCTGAAGTTTTACAATGCTTTGGAACTCATCCATTGTTCTCGTAACACTGTTGATGTTTAATAATGCTTTTGGAACTCTTCCATTGTGCTCGGAGTTCTGCTGAAGTTTAAAAATGCTTTGGAACTCTTCCATTGTTCTGGGAATTCGGCTGAAGTTTAAAAATGCTTTGGAACTCTTCCTAAGTTCTGGGAGTTCTGCTGAAGTTTAAAAATGCATTGGAACTCTTCCATTGTTCTCGGAATTCCGCTGATGTTTAACAATGCTTTAGAACTCTTCCATTGTTCTCAGAATTCCGATGATGTTTAACAATGCTTTGGAACTCTTTCATTGTTCTCGGAATTCCGCTGTAGTTTAAAAATGCATTGGAACTCTTCCACTGTTCTCGGAATTCCGCTGAAGTTTTAGAATGCTTTGGAATTCTTCCATTGTTCTCGGAATTCCGCTAATGTTTAACAATGCTTTGGAACTCTTCCATTGTTCTCGGAATTCCGATGTAGTTTAAAAATGCTTTGGAACTCTTTCATTGTTCTCGGAATTCCGCTGAAGTTTAGCCATGCTTTGGAACTCTTCCATTGTTCTCGGAATTCCGCTGAAGTTTAAAAATGCTTTGGAACTCTTCCATTGTTCTCGGAATTCTGCTGAAGTTTCAAAAAGATTTGGAACTATTCCATTATTCTCAGAATTCCGCTAACATTTAACAATGCTTTGGAACTCTTCCATTGTTCTCGGAATTCCGCTGATGTTTAATAATGCTTTTGGAACTCTTCCATTGTTCTCAGAATTCTGCTAGTGTTTAACAATGCTTTGGAACTCATCCATTGTTCTCGGAATTCTGTTCATGTTTAATAATGCTTTTGGAACTCTTCCATTGTGCTCGGAATTCTGCTGAAGTTTAAAAATGCTTTGGAACTCTTCCATCGTTCTCGGAATTCCGCTAATGTTTATCAAACCTATGGAACTCTTTCATTGTTCTCGGAATTCCGCTGTAGTTTAAAAATGCTTTGGAACTCTTCCATTGTTCTCGGAATTCCGATAATATTTAACAATGCTTTGGAACTCTTCCATTATTCTCGGAATTCCGCTGTAGTTTAAAAATGCATTGGAACTCTTCCATTGTTCTCGGAATTCCGCTGAAGTTTTAGAATGCTTTTTAACACTTCCATTTTTCTCGGAATTCTGCTGAAGTTTAAAAACGCTTTGGAACTCTTCCATTGTTCTCAGAATTACGCTAATGTTTAACAATGCTTTGGAACTCTTTCATTGTTCTCGGAATTCAACTGAAGTTTAGCCATGCTTTGGAACTCTTCCATTGTTCTCTGAATTCCGCTGAAGTTTAAAAATGCTTTGGAACTCTTCCATTGTTCTCGGAATTCTGCTGAAGTTTAAAAAAGCTTTGGAACTATTCCATTGTTCTCAGAATTCTGTTGATGTTTAATAATGCTTTTGGAACTCTTCCATTGTGCTCGGATTTCTGCTGAAGTTTAAAAATGCTTTGGAACTCTTCCATTCTTCTCGGTATTCTGCTGATGTTTATCAAACCTATGGAACTTTTCCATTGTTCTCGGAATTCTGTTGATGTTTAATAATGCTTTTGGAACTCTTCCATTGTTCTCGGAATTCTGCTGAAGTTTCAAAACGCTTTATAAATCTTCCATTATTCTCAGAATTCTGCTGAAGTTTAAAAATGCTTTGGTACTCTTCCATTGTTCTCAGAATTCCAATGAAGCTTAAAAATGCTATGGAACTCTTCAATTTTTCTCAGAATTACGCTAAATTTTAAAAATGCTTTGGAACTCCTCCATTGTTCTCGGAATTCTGCTGAAGTTTAGCCATGCTTTGGAACTCTTATATTGTTCTCGGAATTCTGCTGAAGTTTAAAAAAGCTTTGGAACTATTCCATTGTTCTCAGAATTCTGCTGAAGTTTAAAAATGCTTTGGAACTCTTCCAATGTTCTGGGAATTTGGCTGAAGTTTAACAATGCTTTTGAACTCTTCCTATGTTCTGGGAGTTCTGCTGAAGTTTAAAAATGCTTTGGAACTCTTCCATTGTTCTCGGAATTCCGCTGAAGTTTAGCCATGCTTTGGAACTCTTCCATTGTTCTCGGAATTCCACTGAAGTTTAAAAATGCTTTGGAACTCCTCCATTGTTCTCGGAATTCTGCTGAAGATTAAAAATGCTTTGGAACTCTTCCATTGTTCTGGGAATTTGGCTGAAGTTTAACAATGCTTTGGAACTCTTCCTATGTTCTGGGAGTTCTGCTGAAGTTTAAAAATGCTTTGGAACTCTTCCATTGTTCTCGGAATTCCGCTGATGTTTAACAATGCTTTAGAACACTTCTATTGTTCTCGGAATTCCGCTGATGTTTAACAATGCTTTGGAACTCTTCCATTGTTCTCGGTATTCCGCTGTAGCTTAAAAATGCACTGGAACTCTTCCATTGTTCTCGGAATTCCGCTGAAGTTTTACAATACTTTGGAACTCATCCATTGTTCTCGTAACACTGTTGATGTTTAATAATGCTTTTGGAACTCTTCCATTGTGCTCGGAGTTCTGCTGAAGTTTAAAAATGCTTTGGAACTCTTCCTATGTTCTGGGAGTTCTGCTGAAGTTTAAAAATGCTTTGGAACTCTTCCATTGTTCTGGGAATTCGGCTGAAGTTTAAAAATGCTTTGGAACTCTTCCTAAGTTCTGGGAGTTCTGCTGAAGTTTAAAAATGCATTGGAACTCTTCCATTGTTCTCGGAATTCTGCTGATGTTTAACAATGCTTTAGAACTCTTCCATTGTTCTCAGAATTCCGATGATGTTTAACAATGCTTTGGAACTCTTTCATTGTTCTCGGAATTCCGCTGTAGTTTAAAAATGCATTGGAACTCTTCCACTGTTCTCGGAATTCCGCTGAAGTTTTAAAATGCTTTGGAATTCTTCCATTGTTCTCGGAATTCCGCTAATGTTTAACAATGCTTTGGAACTCTTCCATTGTTCTCGGAATTCCGATGTAGTTTAAAAATGCTTTGGAACTCTTTCATTGTTCTCGGAATTCCGCTGAAGTTTAGCCATGCTTTGGAACTCTTCCATTGTTCTCGGAATTCCGCTGAAGTTTAAAAATGCTTTGGAACTCTTCCATTGTTCTCGGAATTCTGCTGAAGTTTCAAAAAGATTTGGAACTATTCCATTATTCTCAGAATTCCGCTAACATTTAACAATGCTTTGGAACTCTTCCATTGTTCTCGGAATTCCGCTGATGTTTAATAATGCTTTTGGAACTCTTCCATTGTTCTCAGAATTCTGCTAATGTTTAACAATGCTTTGGAACTCATCCATTGTTCTCGGAATTCTGTTCATGTTTAATAATGCTTTTGGAACTCTTCCATTGTGCTCGGAATTCTGCTGAAGTTTAAAAATGCTTTGGAACTCTTCCATCGTTCTCGGAATTCCGCTAATGTTTATCAAACCTATGGAACTCTTTCATTGTTCTCGGAATTCCGCTCTAGTTTAAAAATGCTTTGGAACTCTTCCATTGTTCTCGGAATTCCGATAATATTTAACAATGCTTTGGAACTCTTCCATTGTTCTCGGAATTCCGCTGTAGTTTAAAAATGCATTGGAACTCTTCCATTGTTCTCGGAATTCCGCTGATGTTTTAGAATGCTTTTTAACACTTCCATTTTTCTCGGAATTCTGCTGAAGTTTAAAAACGCTTTGGAACTCTTCCATTGTTCTCGGAATTACGCTAATGTTTAACAATGCTTTGGAACTCTTTCATTGTTCTCGGAATTCAACTGAAGTTTAGCCATGCTTTGGAACTCTTCCATTGTTCTCTGAATTCCGCTGAAGTTTAAAAATGCTTTGGAACTCTTCCATTGTTCTCGGAATTCTGCTGAAGTTTAAAAAAGCTTTGGAACTATTCCATTGTTCTCAGAATTCTGTTGATGTTTAATAATGCTTTTGGAACTCTTCCATTGTGCTCGGATTTCTGCTGAAGTTTAAAAATGCTTTGGAACTCTTCCATTGTTCTCGGAATTCCGCTGATGTTTAACAATGCTTTAGAACTCTTCCATTGTTCTCGGAATTCCGCTGATGTTTAACAATGCTTTGGAACTCTTGCATTGTTCTCGGAATTCCGCTGTAGTTTAAAAATGCACTGGAACTCTTCCATTGTTCTCGGAATTCCGCTCTAGTTTAAAAATGCTTTGGTACTCTTCCATTGTTCTCAGAATTCCAATGAAGCTTAAAAATGCTTTGGAAGTCTTCAATTTTTCTCAGAATTACGCTAAAGTTTAAAAATGCTTTGGAACTCCTCCATTGTTCTCGGAATTCTGCTGAAGTTTAAAAATGCTTTGGAACTCTTCCATTGCTCTGGGAATTCGACTGAAGTTTAAAATTGCTTTGGAACTCTTCCTATGTTCTGGGATTTCTGCTGAAGTTTAAAAATGCTTTGGAACTCTTCCATTGTTCTCGGAATTCCGCTGATGTTTAACAATGCTTTAGAACTCTTCCATTGTTCTCGGAATTCCGCTGATGTTTAACAATGCTTTGGAACTCTTGCATTGTTCTCGGAATTCCGCTGTAGTTTAAAAATGCACTGGAACTCTTCCATTGTTCTCGGAATTCCGCTGAAGTTTTACAATGCTTTGCAACTCATCCATTGTTCTCGTAACTCTGTTGATGTTTAATAATGCTTTTGGAACTCTTCCATTGTGCTCGGAGTTCTGCTGAAGTTTAAAAAAGCTTTGGAACTATTTAATTGTTCTCAGAATTCTGTTGATGTTTAATAATGCTTTTGGAACTCTTCCATTGTGCTCGGATTTCTGCTGAAGTTTAAAAATGCTTTGGAACTCTTCCATTCTTCTCGGTATTCTGCTGATGTTTATCAAACCTATGGAACTCTTCCATTGTTCTCGGAATTCTGTTGATGTTTAATAATGCTATTGGAACTCTTCCATTGTTCTCGGAATTCTGCTGAAGTTTCAAAATGCTTTAGAAATCTTCCCTTGTTCTCGGAATTCTGCTGAAGTTTAACAATGCTTTGGAACTCTTCCATTATTCTCAGAATTCTGCTGAAGTTTAAAAATGCTTTGGTACTCTTCCATTGTTCTCAGAATTCCAATGAAGCTTAAAAATGCTTTGGAACTCTTCCATTGTTCTCGGAATTCCGCTGATGTCTAATAATGCTTTGGAACTCTTCCATTGTTCTCGGAATTCCGCTGTAGTTTAAAAATGCATTGGAACTTTTCCATTGTTCTCGGAATTCCGCTGAAGTTTTACAATGCTTTGGAACTCTTCCATTTTTCTCTGAATTCTGCTGAAGTTTAAAAATGCTTTGGAACTCTTCCATTGTTCTCGGAATTCCGCTGATGTTTAACAATGCTTTGGAACGCTTCCATTGTTCTCGGAATTCCGCTGAAGTTTTACAATGCTTTGGAACTCTTCCATTGTTCTCAGAATTCCAATGAAGCTTAAAAATGCTTTGGAACTCTTCCATTGTTCTCGGAATTCCGCTGATGTCTAATAATGCTTTGGAACTCTTCCATTGTTCTCGGAATTCCGCTGTAGTTTAAAAATGCATTGGAACTCTTCCATTGTTCTCGGAATTCCGCTGATGTCTAACAATGCTTTGGAACTCTTCCATTGTTCTCGGAATTCCGCTGTAGTTTAAAAATGCATTGGAACTTTTCCATTGATCTTGGAATTCCGCTGAAGTTTTACAATGCTTTGGAACTCTTCCATTTTTCTCTGAATTCTGCTGAAGTTTAAAAATGCTTTGGAACTCTTCCATTGTTCTCGGAATTCCGCTGATGTTTAACAATGCTTTGGAACGCTTCCATTGTTCTCGGAATTCCGCTGTAGTTTAAAAATGCTTTGGAACTCTTTCATTGTTCTCGGAATTCCGCTGAAGTATAGCCATACTTTGGAACTTTTCCATTGTTCTCGGAATTCCACTGAAGTTTAAAAATGCTTTGGAACTCCTCCATTGTTCTCGGAATTCTGCTGAAGTTTAAAAATGCTTTGGAACTCTTCCATTGTTCTGGGAATTCGGCTGAAGTTTAAAAATGCTTTGGAACTCTTCCTAAGTTCTGGGAGTTCTGCTGAAGTTTAAAAATGCATTGGAACTCTTCCTTTGTTCTCGGAATTCCGCTGATGTTTAACAATGCTTTAGAACTCTTCCATTGTTCTCGGAATTCCGATGATGTTTAACAATGCTTTGGAACTCTTTCATTGTTCTCGGAATTCCGCTGTAGTTTAAAAATGCATTGGAACTCTTCCACTGTTCTCGGAATTCCGCTGAAGTTTTAGAATGCTTTGGAATTCTTCCATTGTTCTCGGAATTTCGCTAATGTTTAACAATGCTTTGTAACTCTTCCATTGTTCTCGGAATTCCGCTGTAGTTTAAAAATGCTTTGGAACTCTTTCATTGTTCTCGGAATTCCGCTGAAGTTTAGCCATGCTTTGGAACTCTTCCATTGTTCTCGGAATTCCGCTGAATTTAAAAATGCTTTGGAACTCTTCCATTGTTCTCGGAATTCTGCTGAAGTTTCAAAAAGATTTGGAACTATTCCATTGTTCTCAGAATTCCGCTAATATTTAACAATGCTTTGGAACTCTTTCATTGTTCTCGGAATTCCACTGTAGTTTAAAAATGCTTTGGAACTCTTCCATCGTTCTCGGAATTCCGCTAGTGTTTATCAAACCTATGGAACTCTTTCATTGTTCTTGGAATTCCGCTGTAGTTTAAAAATGCTTTAGAACTCTTCCATTGTTCTCGGAATTCCGCTGATGTTTAACAATGCTTTAGAACTCTTCTATTGTTCTCGGAATTCCGCTGATGTTTAACAATGCTTTGGAGCTCTTCCATTGTTTTGGGAATTCGGCTGAAGTTTAAAAATGCTTTGGAGCTCTTCCTATGTTCTGGGAGTTCTGCTGAAGTTTAAAAATGCTTTAGAACTCTTCCATTGTTCTCGGAATTCCGCTGATGTCTAATAATGCTTTGGAACTCTTCCATTGTTCTCGGAATTCCGCTGTAGTTTAAAAATGCACTGTAACTTTTCCATTGTTCTCGGAATTCCGCTGAAGTTTTACAATGCTTTGGAACTCTTCCATTGTTCTTGGAATTCCACTGAAGTTTAAAAATGCTTTGGAACTCCTCCATTGTTCTCGGAATTCTGCTGAAGTTTAAAAATGCTTTTGAACTCTTCCATTGCTCTGGGAATTCGGCTGAAGTTTAAAAATGCTTTGGAACTCTTCCATTGTTCTCGGAATTCCGCTGATGTTTAACAATGCTTTAGAACTCTTCCCTTGTTCTCGGAATTCCGCTGATATTTAACAATGCTTTGGAACACTTGCATTGTTCTCGGAATTCCGCTGTAGTTTAAAAATGCACTGGAACTCTTCCATTGTTCTCGGAATTCCGCTGAAGTTTTACAATGCTTTGGAACTCATCCATTGTTCTCGTAACACTGTTGATGTTTAATAATGCTTTTGGAAATCTTCCATTGTGCTCGGAGTTCTGCTGAAGTTTAAAAATGCTTTGGAACGCTTCCATTGTTCTGGGAATTCGGCTGAAGTTTAAAAATGCTTTGGAACTCTTCCTATGTTCTGGGAGTTCTGCTGAAGTTTAAAAATGCTTTGGAACTCTTCCATTGTTCTCGCAATTCCGCTGATGTTAAACAATGCTTTAGAACTCTTCCATTGTTCTCGGAATTCCGATGATGTTTAACAATGCTTTAGAACTCTTCCATTGTTCTCGGAATTCCGATGATGTTTAACAATGCTTTAGAACTCTTCCATTGTTCTCGGAATTCCGATGATGTTTAACAATGCTTTGGAACTCTTTCATTGTTCTCGGAATTCCGCTTTAGTTTAAAAATGCATTGGAACTCTTCCACTGTTCTCGGAATTCCGCTGAAGTTTTAGAATGCTTTGGAATTCTTCCATTGTTCTCGGAATTCCGCTAATGTTTAACAATGCTTTGGAACTCTTCCATTGTTCTCGGAATTCCGCTGTAGTTTAAAAATGCTTTGGAACTCTTTCATTGTTCTCGGAATTCCGATGAAGTTTAGCCATGCTTTGGAACTCTTCCATTGTTCTCGGAATTCTGCTGAAGTTTCAAAAAGATTTGGAACTATTCCATTGTTCTCAGAATTCCGCTAATATTTAACAATGCTTTGGAACTCTTCCATTGTTCTCGGAATTCCGCTGATGTTTAATAATGCTTTTGGAACTCTTCCATTGTTCTCAGAATTCTGCTAATGTTTAACAATGCTTTGGAACTCATCCATTGTTCTCGGAATTCTGTTCATGTTTAATAATGCTTTTGGAACTCTTCCACTGTGCTAGGAATTCTGCTGAAGTTTAAAAATGCTTTGGAACTCTTCCATCGTTCTCGGAATTCCGCTAATGTTTATCAAACCTATGGAACTCTTTCATTGTTCTCGGAATTCTGCTGAAGATTAAAAATGCTTTGGAACTACTCCATTGTTCTCGGAATTCCGATAATATTTAACAATGCTTTGGAACTCTTCCATTGTTCTCGGAATTCCGCTGTAGATTAAAAATGCATTGGAACTCTTCCATTGTTCTTGGAATTCCGCTGAAGTTTTAGAATGCTTTGTAACACTTCCATTTTTCTCGGAATTTTGCTGAAGTTTAAAAACGCTTTGGAACTCTTCCATTGTTCTCGGAATTCCGCTAATGTTTAACAATGCTTTGGAACTCTTTCATTGTTCTCGGAATTCAACTGAAGTTTAGCCATGCTTTGGAACTCTTCCATTGTTCTCGGAATTCCGCTGAAGTTTAAAAATGCTTTGGAACTCTTCCATTGTTCTCGGAATTCTGCTGAAGTTTAAAAAAGCTTTGGAACTATTCCATTGTTCTCAGAATTCTGTTGATGTTTAATAATGCTTTTGGAACTCTTCCATTGTGCTCGGATTTCTGCTGAAGTTTAAAAATGCTTTGGAACTCTTCCATTCTTCTCGGTATTCTGCTGATGTTTATCAAACCTATGGAACTTTTCCATTGTTCTCGGAATTCTGCTGAAGTTTCAAAACGCTTTAGAAATCTTCCATTATTCTCAGAATTCTGCTGAAGTTTAAAAATGCTTTGGTACTCTTCCATTGTTCTCAGAATTCCAATGAAGCTTAAAAATGCTTTGGAACTCTTCAATTTTTCTCAGAATTACGCTAAAGTTTAAAAATGCTTTGGAACTCCTCCATTGTTCTCGGAATTCTGCTGAAGTTTAAAAGTGCTTTGGAACTCTTCCATTGTTCTGGGAATTTGGCTGAAGTTTAAAAATGCTTTGGAACTCTTCCTATGTTCTGGGAGTTCTGCTGAAGTTTAAAAATGCTTTGGAACTCTTCCATTGTTCTGGGAATTCCGCTGATGTTTAACAATGCTTTAGAACTCTTCCATTGTTCTCGGAATTCCGCTGATGTTTAACAATGCTTTGGAGCTCTTCCATTGTTCTGGGAATTCGGCTGAAGATTAAAAATGCTTTGGAGCTCTAACTATGTTCTGGGAGTTCTGCTGAAGTTTAAAAATGCTTTAGAACTCTTCCATTGTTCTCGGAATTCCGCTGATGTCTAACAATGCTTTGGAACTCTTCCATTGTTCTCCGAATTCCGCTGTAGTTTAAAAATGCATTGGAACTTTTCCATTGTTCTCGGAATTCCGCTGAAGTTTTACAATGCTTTGGAACTCTTCCATTGTTCTCGGAATTCCGCTGAAGTTTAACAATGCTTTGGAACTCTTCCTATGTTCTGGGAGTTCTGCTGAAGTTTAAAAATGCTTTGGAACTCTTCCATTGTTCTCGGAATTCCGCTGATGTTTAACAATGCTTTAGAACACTTCTATTGTTCTCAGAATTCCGCTGATGTTTAACAATGCTTTGGAACTCTTCCATTGTTCTCGGTATTCCGCTGTAGCTTAAAAATGTACTGGAACTCTTCCATTGTTCTCGGAATTCCGCTGAAGTTTTACAATGCTTTGGAACTCATCCATTGTTCTCGTAACACTGTTGATGTTTAATAATGCTTTTGGAACTCTTCCATTGTGCTCGGAGTTCTGCTGAAGTTTAAAAATGCTTTGGAACTCTTCCTATGTTCTGGGAGTTCTGCTGAAGTTTAAAAATGCTTTGGAACTCTTCCATTGTTCTCGCAATTCCACTGATGTTAAACAATGCTTTAGAACTCTTCCATTGTTCTCGGAATTCCGATGATGTTTAACAATGCTTTGGAACTCTTCCATTGTTCTCGGAATTCTGCTGAAGTTTAAAAATGCTTTGGAACTCTTCCATTGTTCTGGGAATTCGGCTGAAGTTTAAAAATGCTTTGGAACTCTTCCTAAGTTCTGGGAGTTCTGCTGAAGTTTAAAAATGCATTGGAACTCTTCCATTGTTCTCGGAATTCCGCTGATGTTTAACAATGCTTTAGAACTCTTCCATTGTTCTCAGAATTCCGATGATGTTTAACAATGCTTTGGAACTCTTTCATTGTTCTCGGAATTCCGCTGTAGTTTAAAAATGCATTGGAACTCTTCCACTGTTCTCGGAATTCCGCTGAAGTTTTAGAATGCTTTGGAATTCTTCCATTGTTCTCGGAATTCCGCTAATGTTTAACAATGCTTTGGAACTCTTCCATTGTTCTCGGAATTCCGATGTAGTTTAAAAATGCTTTGGAACTCTTTCATTGTTCTCGGAATTCCGCTGAAGTTTAGCCATGCTTTGGAACTCTTCCATTGTTCTCGGAATTCCGCTGAAGTTTAAAAATGCTTTGGAACTCTTCCATTGTTCTCGGAATTCTGCTGAAGTTTCAAAAAGATTTGGAACTATTCCATTATTCTCAGAATTCCGCTAACATTTAACAATGCTTTGGAACTCTTCCATTGTTCTCGGAATTCCGCTGATGTTTAATAATGCTTTTGGAACTCTTCCATTGTTCTCAGAATTCTGCTAGTGTTTAACAATGCTTTGGAACTCATCCATTGTTCTCGGAATTCTGTTCATGTTTAATAATGCTTTTGGAACTCTTCCATTGTGCTCGGAATTCTGCTGAAGTTTAAAAATGCTTTGGAACTCTTCCATCGTTCTCGGAATTCCGCTAATGTTTATCAAACCTATGGAACTCTTTCATTGTTCTCGGAATTCCGCTGTAGTTTAAAAATGCTTTGGAACTCTTCCATTGTTCTCGGAATTCCGATAATATTTAACAATGCTTTGGAACTCTTCCATTATTCTCAGAATTCCGCTGTAGTTTAAAAATGCATTGGAACTCTTCCATTGTTCTCGGAATTCCGCTGAAGTTTTAGAATGCTTTTTAACACTTCCATTTTTCTCGGAATTCTGCTGAAGTTTAAAAACGCTTTGGAACTCTTCCATTGTTCTCAGAATTACGCTAATGTTTAACAATGCTTTGGAACTCTTTCATTGTTCTCGGAATTCAACTGAAGTTTAGCCATGCTTTGGAACTCTTCCATTGTTCTCTGAATTCCGCTGAAGTTTAAAAATGCTTTGGAACTCTTCCATTGTTCTCGGAATTCTGCTGAAGTTTAAAAAAGCTTTGGAACTATTCCATTGTTCTCAGAATTCTGTTGATGTTTAATAATGCTTTTGGAACTCTTCCATTGTGCTCGGATTTCTGCTGAAGTTTAAAAATGCTTTGGAACTCTTCCATTCTTCTCGGTATTCTGCTGATGTTTATCAAACCTATGGAACTTTTCCATTGTTCTCGGAATTCTGTTGATGTTTAATAATGCTTTTGGAACTCTTCCATTGTTCTCGGAATTCTGCTGAAGTTTCAAAACGCTTTATAAATCTTCCATTATTCTCAGAATTCTGCTGAAGTTTAAAAATGCTTTGGTACTCTTCCATTGTTCTCAGAATTCCAATGAAGCTTAAAAATGCTATGGAACTCTTCAATTTTTCTCAGAATTACGCTAAATTTTAAAAATGCTTTGGAACTCCTCCATTGTTCTCGGAATTCTGCTGAAGTTTAGCCATGCTTTGGAACTCTTATATTGTTCTCGGAATTCTGCTGAAGTTTAAAAAAGCTTTGGAACTATTCCATTGTTCTCAGAATTCTGCTGAAGTTTAAAAATGCTTTGGAACTCTTCCAATGTTCTGGGAATTTGGCTGAAGTTTAACAATGCTTTTGAACTCTTCCTATGTTCTGGGAGTTCTGCTGAAGTTTAAAAATGCTTTGGAACTCTTCCATTGTTCTCGGAATTCCGCTGAAGTTTAGCCATGCTTTGGAACTCTTCCATTGTTCTCGGAATTCCACTGAAGTTTAAAAATGCTTTGGAACTCCTCCATTGTTCTCGGAATTCTGCTGAAGATTAAAAATGCTTTGGAACTCTTCCATTGTTCTGGGAATTTGGCTGAAGTTTAACAATGCTTTGGAACTCTTCCTATGTTCTGGGAGTTCTGCTGAAGTTTAAAAATGCTTTGGAACTCTTCCATTGTTCTCGGAATTCCGCTGATGTTTAACAATGCTTTAGAACACTTCTATTGTTCTCGGAATTCCGCTGATGTTTAACAATGCTTTGGAACTCTTCCATTGTTCTCGGTATTCCGCTGTAGCTTAAAAATGCACTGGAACTCTTCCATTGTTCTCGGAATTCCGCTGAAGTTTTACAATACTTTGGAACTCATCCATTGTTCTCGTAACACTGTTGATGTTTAATAATGCTTTTGGAACTCTTCCATTGTGCTCGGAGTTCTGCTGAAGTTTAAAAATGCTTTGGAACTCTTCCTATGTTCTGGGAGTTCTGCTGAAGTTTAAAAATGCTTTGGAACTCTTCCATTGTTCTCGCAATTCCGCTGATGTTAAACAATGCTTTAGAACTCTTCCATTGTTCTCGGAATTCCGATGATGTTTAACAATGCTTTGGAACTTTTCCATTGTTCTCGGAATTCTGCTGAAGTTTAAAAATGCTTTGGAACTCTTCCATTGTTCTGGGAATTCGGCTGAAGTTTAAAAATGCTTTGGAACTCTTCCTAAGTTCTGGGAGTTCTGCTGAAGTTTAAAAATGCATTGGAACTCTTCCATTGTTCTCGGAATTCTGCTGATGTTTAACAATGCTTTAGAACTCTTCCATTGTTCTCAGAATTCCGATGATGTTTAACAATGCTTTGGAACTCTTTCATTGTTCTCGGAATTCCGCTGTAGTTTAAAAATGCATTGGAACTCTTCCACTGTTCTCGGAATTCCGCTGAAGTTTTAAAATGCTTTGGAATTCTTCCATTGTTCTCGGAATTCCGCTAATGTTTAACAATGCTTTGGAACTCTTCCATTGTTCTCGGAATTCCGATGTAGTTTAAAAATGCTTTGGAACTCTTTCATTGTTCTCGGAATTCCGCTGAAGTTTAGCCATGCTTTGGAACTCTTCCATTGTTCTCGGAATTCCGCTGAAGTTTAAAAATGCTTTGGAACTCTTCCATTGTTCTCGGAATTCTGCTGAAGTTTCAAAAAGATTTGGAACTATTCCATTATTCTCAGAATTCCGCTAACATTTAACAATGCTTTGGAACTCTTCCATTGTTCTCGGAATTCCGCTGATGTTTAATAATGCTTTTGGAACTCTTCCATTGTTCTCAGAATTCTGCTAATGTTTAACAATGCTTTGGAACTCATCCATTGTTCTCGGAATTCTGTTCATGTTTAATAATGCTTTTGGAACTCTTCCATTGTGCTCGGAATTCTGCTGAAGTTTAAAAATGCTTTGGAACTCTTCCATCGTTCTCGGAATTCCGCTAATGTTTATCAAACCTATGGAACTCTTTCATTGTTCTCGGAATTCCGCTCTAGTTTAAAAATGCTTTGGAACTCTTCCATTGTTCTCGGAATTCCGATAATATTTAACAATGCTTTGGAACTCTTCCATTGTTCTTGGAATTCCGCTGTAGTTTAAAAATGCATTGGAACTCTTCCATTGTTCTCGGAATTCCGCTGATGTTTTAGAATGCTTTTTAACACTTCCATTTTTCTCGGAATTCTGCTGAAGTTTAAAAACGCTTTGGAACTCTTCCATTGTTCTCGGAATTACGCTAATGTTTAACAATGCTTTGGAACTCTTTCATTGTTCTCGGAATTCAACTGAAGTTTAGCCATGCTTTGGAACTCTTCCATTGTTCTCTGAATTCCGCTGAAGTTTAAAAATGCTTTGGAACTCTTCCATTGTTCTCGGAATTCTGCTGAAGTTTAAAAAAGCTTTGGAACTATTCCATTGTTCTCAGAATTCTGTTGATGTTTAATAATGCTTTTGGAACTCTTCCATTGTGCTCGGATTTCTGCTGAAGTTTAAAAATGCTTTGGAACTCTTCCATTGTTCTCGGAATTCCGCTGATGTTTAACAATGCTTTAGAACTCTTCCATTGTTCTCGGAATTCCGCTGATGTTTAACAATGCTTTGGAACTCTTGCATTGTTCTCGGAATTCCGCTGTAGTTTAAAAATGCACTGGAACTCTTCCATTGTTCTCGGAATTCCGCTCTAGTTTAAAAATGCTTTGGTACTCTTCCATTGTTCTCAGAATTCCAATGAAGCTTAAAAATGCTTTGGAAGTCTTCAATTTTTCTCAGAATTACGCTAAAGTTTAAAAATGCTTTGGAACTCCTCCATTGTTCTCGGAATTCTGCTGAAGTTTAAAAATGCTTTGGAACTCTTCCATTGCTCTGGGAATTCGACTGAAGTTTAAAATTGCTTTGAAACTCTTCCTATGTTCTGGGATTTCTGCTGAAGTTTAAAAATGCTTTGGAACTCTTCCATTGTTCTCGGAATTCCGCTGATGTTTAACAATGCTTTAGAACTCTTCCATTGTTCTCGGAATTCCGCTGATGTTTAACAATGCTTTGGAACTCTTGCATTGTTCTCGGAATTCCGCTGTAGTTTAAAAATGCACTGGAACTCTTCCATTGTTCTCGGAATTCCGCTGAAGTTTTACAATGCTTTGCAACTCATCCATTGTTCTCGTAACTCTGTTGATGTTTAATAATGCTTTTGGAACTCTTCCATTGTGCTCGGAGTTCTGCTGAAGTTTAAAAAAGCTTTGGAACTATTTAATTGTTCTCAGAATTCTGTTGATGTTTAATAATGCTTTTGGAACTCTTCCATTGTGCTCGGATTTCTGCTGAAGTTTAAAAATGCTTTGGAACTCTTCCATTCTTCTCGGTATTCTGCTGATGTTTATCAAACCTATGGAACTCTTCCATTGTTCTCGGAATTCTGTTGATGTTTAATAATGCTATTGGAACTCTTCCATTGTTCTCGGAATTCTGCTGAAGTTTCAAAATGCTTTAGAAATCTTCCCTTGTTCTCGGAATTCTGCTGAAGTTTAACAATGCTTTGGAACTCTTCCATTATTCTCAGAATTCTGCTGAAGTTTAAAAATGCTTTGGTACTCTTCCATTGTTCTCAGAATTCCAATGAAGCTTAAAAATGCTTTGGAACTCTTCCATTGTTCTCGGAATTCCGCTGATGTCTAATAATGCTTTGGAACTCTTCCATTGTTCTCGGAATTCCGCTGTAGTTTAAAAATGCATTGGAACTTTTCCATTGTTCTCGGAATTCCGCTGAAGTTTTACAATGCTTTGGAACTCTTCCATTTTTCTCTGAATTCTGCTGAAGTTTAAAAATGCTTTGGAACTCTTCCATTGTTCTCGGAATTCCGCTGATGTTTAACAATGCTTTGGAACGCTTCCATTGTTCTCGGAATTCCGCTGAAGTTTTACAATGCTTTGGAACTCTTCCATTGTTCTCAGAATTCCAATGAAGCTTAAAAATGCTTTGGAACTCTTCCATTGTTCTCGGAATTCCGCTGATGTCTAATAATGCTTTGGAACTCTTCCATTGTTCTCGGAATTCCGCTGTAGTTTAAAAATGCATTGGAACTCTTCCATTGTTCTCGGAATTCCGCTGATGTCTAACAATGCTTTGGAACTCTTCCATTGTTCTCGGAATTCCGCTGTAGTTTAAAAATGCATTGGAACTTTTCCATTGATCTTGGAATTCCGCTGAAGTTTTACAATGCTTTGGAACTCTTCCATTTTTCTCTGAATTCTGCTGAAGTTTAAAAATGCTTTGGAACTCTTCCATTGTTCTCGGAATTCCGCTGATGTTTAACAATGCTTTGGAACGCTTCCATTGTTCTCGGAATTCCGCTGTAGTTTAAAAATGCTTTGGAACTCTTTCATTGTTCTCGGAATTCCGCTGAAGTATAGCCATACTTTGGAACTTTTCCATTGTTCTCGGAATTCCACTGAAGTTTAAAAATGCTTTGGAACTCCTCCATTGTTCTCGGAATTCTGCTGAAGTTTAAAAATGCTTTGGAACTCTTCCATTGTTCTGGGAATTCGGCTGAAGTTTAAAAATGCTTTGGAACTCTTCCTAAGTTCTGGGAGTTCTGCTGAAGTTTAAAAATGCATTGGAACTCTTCCTTTGTTCTCGGAATTCCGCTGATGTTTAACAATGCTTTAGAACTCTTCCATTGTTCTCGGAATTCCGATGATGTTTAACAATGCTTTGGAACTCTTTCATTGTTCTCGGAATTCCGCTGTAGTTTAAAAATGCATTGGAACTCTTCCACTGTTCTCGGAATTCCGCTGAAGTTTTAGAATGCTTTGGAATTCTTCCATTGTTCTCGGAATTTCGCTAATGTTTAACAATACTTTGTAACTCTTCCATTGTTCTCGGAATTCCGCTGTAGTTTAAAAATGCTTTGGAACTCTTTCATTGCTCTCGGAATTAAGCTGAAGTTTAGCCATGCTTTGGAACTCTTCCATTGTTCTCGGAATTCCGCTGAATTTAAAAATGCTTTGGAACTCTTCCATTGTTCTCGGAATTCTGCTGAAGTTTCAAAAAGATTTGGAACTATTCCATTGTTCTCAGAATTCCGCTAATATTTAACAATGCTTTGGAACTCTTTCATTGTTCTCGGAATTCCACTGTAGTTTAAAAATGCTTTGGAACTCTTCCATCGTTCTCGGAATTCCGCTAGTGTTTATCAAACCTATGGAACTCTTTCATTGTTCTTGGAATTCCGCTGTAGTTTAAAAATGCTTTAGAACTCTTCCATTGTTCTCGGAATTCCGCTGATGTTTAACAATGCTTTAGAACTCTTCTATTGTTCTCGGAATTCCGCTGATGTTTAACAATGCTTTGGAGCTCTTCCATTGTTTTGGGAATTCGGCTGAAGTTTAAAAATGCTTTGGAGCTCTTCCTATGTTCTGGGAGTTCTGCTGAAGTTTAAAAATGCTTTAGAACTCTTCCATTGTTCTCGGAATTCCGCTGATGTCTAATAATGCTTTGGAACTCTTCCATTGTTCTCGGAATTCCGCTGTAGTTTAAAAATGCACTGTAACTTTTCCATTGTTCTCGGAATTCCGCTGAAGTTTTACAATGCTTTGGAACTCTTCCATTGTTCTTGGAATTCCACTGAAGTTTAAAAATGCTTTGGAACTCCTCCATTGTTCTCGGAATTCTGCTGAAGTTTAAAAATGCTTTTGAACTCTTCCATTGCTCTGGGAATTCGGCTGAAGTTTAAAAATGCTTTGGAACTCTTCCATTGTTCTCGGAATTCCGCTGATGTTTAACAATGCTTTAGAACTCTTCCCTTGTTCTCGGAATTCCGCTGATATTTAACAATGCTTTGGAACACTTGCATTGTTCTCGGAATTCCGCTGTAGTTTAAAAATGCACTGGAACTCTTCCATTGTTCTCGGAATTCCGCTGAAGTTTTACAATGCTTTGGAACTCCTCCATTGTTCTTGGAATTCTGCTATAGTTTAAAAGTGCTTTGGAACTCTTCCATTGTTCTGGGAATTTGGCTGAAGTTTAAAAATGCTTTGGAACTCTTCCTATGTTCTGGGAGTTCTGCTGAAGTTTAAAAATGCTTAGGAACTCTTCCATTGTTCTCGGAATTCCACTGATGTTTAACAATGCTTTAGAACTCTTCCATTGTTCTCGGAATTCCGCTGATATTTAACAATGCTTTGGAGCTCTTCCATTGTTTTGGGAATTCGGCTGAAGTTTAAAAATGCTTTGGAACTCTTCCATTTTTCTCTGAATTCTGCTGAAGTTTAAAAATGCTTTGGAACTCTTCCATTGTTCTCGGAATTCCGCTGATGTTTAACAATGCTTTGGAACTCTTCCATTGTTCTCGGAATTCCGCTGTAGTTTAAAAATGCTTTGGAACTCTTTCATTGTTCTCGGAATTCCGCTGAAGTTTAGCCATGCTTTGGAACTCTTCCATTGTTCTCGGAATTCCACTGAAGTTTAAAAATGCTTTGGAACTCTTCCATTGCTCTGGGAATTCGGCTGAAGTTTAAAAATGCTTTGGAACTCTTCCATTGTTCTCGGAATTCCGCTGATGTTTAACAATGCTTTAGAACTCTTCCATTGTTCTCGGAATTCCGATGATGTTTAACAATGCTTTGGAACTCTTTCATTGTTCTCGGAATTCCGCTGTAGTTTAAAAATGCATTGGAACTCTTCCACTGTTCTCGGAATTCCGCTGAAGTTTTAGAATGCTTTGGAATTCTTCCATTGTTCTCGGAATTCCGCTAATGTTTAACAATGCTTTGGAACTCTTCCATTGTTCTCGGAATTCCGCTGTAGTTTAAAAATGCTTTGGAACTCTTTCATTGTTCTTGGAATTCCGCTGAAGTTTAGCCATGCTTTGGAACTCTTCCATTGTTCTCGGAATTCCGCTGAAGTTTAAAAATGCTTTGGATCTCTTCCATTGTTCTCGGAATTCTGCTGAAGTTTCAAAAAGATTTGGAACTATTCCATTGTTCTCAGAATTCCGCTAATATTTAACAATGCTTTGGAACTCTTCCATTGTTCTCGGAATTCCGCTGATGTTTAATAATGCTTTTGGAACTTTTCCATTGTTCTCAGAATTCTGCTAATGTTTAAAAATGCTTTGGAACTCTTCCATTGTTCTCGGAATTCCGCTGATGTTTAACAATGCTTTAGATCTCTTCCATTGTTCTCGGAATTCTGCTGATGTCTAACAATTCTTTGGAACTCTTCCATTGTTCTCGGAATTCCGCTGTAGTTTAAAAATGCACTGGAACTCTTCCATTGTTCTCGGAATTCCGCTGAAGTTTTACAATGCTTTGGAACTCATCCATTGTTCTCGTAACTCTGTTGATGTTTAATAATGCTTTTGGAACTCTTCCATTGTGCTCGGAGTTCTGCTGAAGTTTAAAAAAGCTTTGGAACTATTCCATTGTTCTCAGAATTCTGTTGATGTTTAATAATGCTTTTGGAACTCTTCCATTGCGCTCGGATTTCTGCTGAAGGTTAAAAATGCTTTGGAACTCTTCCATTCTTCTCGGTATTCTGCTGATGTTTATCAAACCTATGGAACTCTTCCATTGTTCTCGGAATTCTGCTGAAGTTTCAAAATGCTTTAGAAATCTTCCATTGTTCTCAGAATTCCAATGAAGCTTAAAAATGCTTTGGAACTCTTCAATTTTGCTCAGAATTACGCTAAAGTTTAAAAATGCTTTGGAACTCCTCCATTGTTCTTGGAATTCTGCTGAAGTTTAAAAGTGCTTTGGAACTCTTCCATTGTTCAGGGAATTTGGCTGATGTATAAAAATGCTTTGGAACTCTTCCATTGTTCTCGGAATTCCGCTGATGTTTTACAATGCTTTGGAGCTCTTCCATTGTTTTGGGAATTCGGCTGAAGTTTAAAAATTCTTTGGAGCTCTTCCTATGTTCTGGGAGTTCTGCTGAAGTTTAAAAATGCTTTAGAACTCTTCCATTGTTCTCGGAATTCTGCTGATGTCTAACAATGCTTTGGAACTCTTGCATTGTTCTCGGAATTCCGCTGTAGTTTAAAAATGCATTGGAACTTTTCCAATGTTCTCGGAATTCCGCTGAAGTTTTACAATGCTTTGGAACTCTTCCATTGTTCTCGGAATTCCGCTGATGTTTAACAATGCTTTGGAACTCTTCCATTGTTCTCGGAATTCCGCGGTAGTTTAAAAATGCTTTGGAACTCTTTCATTGTTCTCGGAATTCCGCTGAAGTTTAGCCATGCTTTGGAACTATTCAATTTTTTTCAGAATTACGCTAAAGTTTAAAAATGCTTTGGAACTCCTCCATTGTTCTCGGAATTCTGCTGAAGTTTAAAAGTGCTTTGGAACTCTTCCATTGTTCTGGGAATTTGGCTGAAGTTTAAAAATGCTTTGGAACTCTTCCTATGTTCTGGGAGTTCTGCTGAAGTTTAAAAATGCTTTGGAACTCTTCCATTGTTCTCGGAATTCTGCTGATGTTTAACAATGCTTTGGAGCTCTTCCATTGTTTTGGGAATTCGGCTGAAGTTTAAAAATGCTTTGGAGCTCTTCCTATGTTCTGGGAGTTCAGCTGAAGTTTAAAAATGCTTTAGAACTCTTCCATTGTTCTCGGAATTCCGCTGATGTCTAACAATGCTTTGGAACTCTTCCATTGTTCTCGGAATTCCGCTGTAGTTTAAAAATGCATTGGAACTTTTCCATTGTTCTCGGAATTCCGCTGAAGTTTTACAATGCTTTGGAACTCTTCCATTTTTCTCTGAATTCTGCTGAAGTTTAAAAATGCTTTAGAACTCTTCCATTGTTCTCGGAATTCCGCTGATGTTTAACAATGCTTTGGAACTCTTCCATTGTTCTCGGAATTCCGCTGTAGTTTAAAAATGCTTTGGAACTCTTTCATTGTTCTCGGAATTCCGCTGAAGTTTAGCCATGCTTTGGAACTCTTCCATTGTTCTCGGAATTCCACTGAAGTTTAAAAATGCTTTGGAACTCCTCCATTGTTCTCGGAATTCTGCTGAAGTTTAAAAATGCTTTGGAACTCTTCCTTTGCTTTGGGAATTTGGCTGAAGTTTAAAAATGCTTTGGAACTCTTCCATTGTTCTCGGAATTCTGCTGATGTTTAACAATGCTTTGGAACTCTTGCATTGTTCTCGGAATTCTGCTGTAGTTTAAAAATGCACTGGAACTCTTCCATTGTTCTCGGAATTCCGCTGAAGTTTTACAATGCTTTGGAACTCATCCATTGTTCTCGTAACTCTATTGATGTTTAATAATGCTTTTGGAACTCTTCCATTGTGCTCGGAGTTCTGCTGAAGTTTAAAAAAGCTTTGGAACTATTCCATTGTTCTCAGAATTCTGTTGATGTTTAATAATGCTTTTGGAACTCTTCCATTGTGCTCGGATTTCTGCTGAAGTTTAAAAATGCTTTGGAACTCTTCCATTCTTCTCGGTATTCTGCTGATGTTTATCAAACCTATGGAACTCTTCCATTGTTCTCAGAATTCTGTTGATGTTTAATAAAGCTTTTGGAACTCTTCCATTGTTCTCGGAATTCTGCTGAAGTTTCAAAATGCTTTAGAAATCTTCCCTTGTTCTCGGAATTCTGCTGAAGTTTAACAATGCTTTGGAACTCTTCCATTATTCTCAGAATTCTGCTGAAGTTTAAAAATGCTTTGGTACTCTTCCATCGTTCTCAGAATTCCAATGAAGCTTAAAAATGCTTTGGAACTCTTCAATTTTTCTCAGAATTACGCTAAAGTTTTAAAATGCTTTGGAACTCCTCCATTGTTCTTGGAATTCTGCTGAAGTTTAAAAGTGCTTTGGAACTCTTCCATTGTTCCGGGAATTTGGCTGAAGTTTAAAAATGCTTTGGAACTCTTCCTATGTTCTGGGAGTTCTGCTGAAGTTTAAAAATGCATTGGAACTCTTCCATTGTTCTCGGAATTCCGCTGATGTTTAACAATGCTTTAGAACTCTTCCATTGTTCTCGGAATTCCGCTGATGTTTAACAATGCTTTGGAGCTCTTCCATTGTTTTGGGAATTCGGCTGAAGTTTAAAAATGCTTTGGAGCTCTTCCTATGTTCTGGGAGTTCTGCTGAAGTTTAAAAATGCTTTGCAATGCTTCCATTGTTCTCGGAATTCCGCTGATGTCTAACAATGCTTTGGAACTCTTCCATTGTTCTCGGAATTACGCTGTAGTTTAAAAATGCTTTGGAACTCTTTCATTGTTCTCGGAATTCCACTGAAGTTTAGCCATGCTTTGGAACTCTTCCATTGTTCTAGGAATTCTGCTGAAGTTTTACAATGCTTTGGAACTCTTCCATTTTTCTCTGAATTCTGCTGAAGTTTAAAAATGCTTTGGAACTCTTCCATTGTTCTCGGAATTTCGCTGATGTTTAACAATGCTTTGGAACTCTTCCATTGTTCTCGGAATTCCGCTGTGGTTTAAAAATGCTTTTTAACTCTTTCATTGTTCTCGGAATTCCGCTGAAGTTTAGCCATGCTTTGGAACTCTTCCATTGTTCTCGGAATTCCACTGAAGTTTAAAAATGCTTTGGAACTCCTCCATTGTTCTCGGAATTCTGCTGAAGTTTAAAAATGCTTTGGAACTCTTCCATTGCTCTGGGAATTCGGCTGAAGTTTAAAAATGCTTTGGAACTCTTGCATTGTTCTCGGAATTCCGCTGTAGTTTAAAAATGCACTGGAGCTCTTCCATTGTTCTCGGAATTCCGCTGAAGTTTTACAATGCTTTGGAACTCATCCATTGTTCTCGTAACTCTGTTGATGTTTAATAATGCTTTTGGAACTCTTCCATTGTGCTCGGAGTTCTGCTGAAGTTTAAAAATGCTTTGGAACTCTTCCATTCTTCTCGGTATTCTGCTGATGTTTATCAAACCTATGGAACTCTTCCATTGTTCTCGGAATTCTGTTGATGTTTAATAATGCTTTTGGAACTCTGCCATTGTTCTCGGAATTCTGCTGAAGTTTCAAAATGCTTTAGAAATCTTCCCTTGTTCTCGGAATTCTGCTGAAGTTTAACAATGCTTTGGAACTCCTCCATTGTTCTCGGAATTCTGCTGAAGTTTAAAAATGCTTTGGAACTCTTCCTTTGCTTTGGGAATTTGGCTGAAGTTTAAAAATGCTTTGGAACTCTTCCATTGTTCTCGGAATTCTGCTGATGTTTAACAATGCTTTGGAACTCTTGCATTGTTCTCGGAATTCTGCTGTAGTTTAAAAATGCACTGGAACTCTTCCATTGTTCTCGGAATTCCGCTGAAGTTTTACAATGCTTTGGAACTCATCCATTGTTCTCGTAACTCTATTGATGTTTAATAATGCTTTTGGAACTCTTCCATTGTGCTCGGAGTTCTGCTGAAGTTTAAAAAAGCTTTGGAACTATTCCATTGTTCTCAGAATTCTGTTGATGTTTAATAATGCTTTTGGAACTCTTCCATTGTGCTCGGATTTCTGCTGAAGTTTAAAAATGCTTTGGAACTCTTCCATTCTTCTCGGTATTCTGCTGATGTTTATCAAACCTATGGAACTCTTCCATTGTTCTCAGAATTCTGTTGATGTTTAATAAAGCTTTTGGAACTCTTCCATTGTTCTCGGAATTCTGCTGAAGTTTCAAAATGCTTTAGAAATCTTCCCTTGTTCTCGGAATTCTGCTGAAGTTTAACAATGCTTTGGAACTCTTCCATTATTCTCAGAATTCTGCTGAAGTTTAAAAATGCTTTGGTACTCTTCCATCGTTCTCAGAATTCCAATGAAGCTTAAAAATGCTTTGGAACTCTTCAATTTTTCTCAGAATTACGCTAAAGTTTTAAAATGCTTTGGAACTCCTCCATTGTTCTTGGAATTCTGCTGAAGTTTAAAAGTGCTTTGGAACTCTTCCATTGTTCCGGGAATTTGGCTGAAGTTTAAAAATGCTTTGGAACTCTTCCTATGTTCTGGGAGTTCTGCTGAAGTTTAAAAATGCATTGGAACTCTTCCATTGTTCTCGGAATTCCGCTGATGTTTAACAATGCTTTAGAACTCTTCCATTGTTCTCGGAATTCCGCTGATGTTTAACAATGCTTTGGAGCTCTTCCATTGTTTTGGGAATTCGGCTGAAGTTTAAAAATGCTTTGGAGCTCTTCCTATGTTCTGGGAGTTCTGCTGAAGTTTAAAAATGCTTTGCAATGCTTCCATTGTTCTCGGAATTCCGCTGATGTCTAACAATGCTTTGGAACTCTTCCATTGTTCTCGGAATTACGCTGTAGTTTAAAAATGCTTTGGAACTCTTTCATTGTTCTCGGAATTCCACTGAAGTTTAGCCATGCTTTGGAACTCTTCCATTGTTCTAGGAATTCTGCTGAAGTTTTACAATGCTTTGGAACTCTTCCATTTTTCTCTGAATTCTGCTGAAGTTTAAAAATGCTTTGGAACTCTTCCATTGTTCTCGGAATTTCGCTGATGTTTAACAATGCTTTGGAACTCTTCCATTGTTCTCGGAATTCCGCTGTGGTTTAAAAATGCTTTTTAACTCTTTCATTGTTCTCGGAATTCCGCTGAAGTTTAGCCATGCTTTGGAACTCTTCCATTGTTCTCGGAATTCCACTGAAGTTTAAAAATGCTTTGGAACTCCTCCATTGTTCTCGGAATTCTGCTGAAGTTTAAAAATGCTTTGGAACTCTTCCATTGCTCTGGGAATTCGGCTGAAGTTTAAAAATGCTTTGGAACTCTTGCATTGTTCTCGGAATTCCGCTGTAGTTTAAAAATGCACTGGAGCTCTTCCATTGTTCTCGGAATTCCGCTGAAGTTTTACAATGCTTTGGAACTCATCCATTGTTCTCGTAACTCTGTTGATGTTTAATAATGCTTTTGGAACTCTTCCATTGTGCTCGGAGTTCTGCTGAAGTTTAAAAATGCTTTGGAACTCTTCCATTCTTCTCGGTATTCTGCTGATGTTTATCAAACCTATGGAACTCTTCCATTGTTCTCGGAATTCTGTTGATGTTTAATAATGCTTTTGGAACTCTGCCATTGTTCTCGGAATTCTGCTGAAGTTTCAAAATGCTTTAGAAATCTTCCCTTGTTCTCGGAATTCTGCTGAAGTTTAACAATGCTTTGGAACTATTCCATTGTTCTCAGAATTCTGTTGATGTTTAATAATGCTTTTGGAACTCTTCCATGGTGCTCGGATTTCTGCTGAAGTTTAAAAATGCTTTGAAACTCTTCCATTCTTCTCGGTATTCTGCTGATGTTTATCAAACCTATGGAACTCTTCCATTGTTCTCGGAATTCTGTTGATGTTTAATAATGCTTTTGGAACTCTGCCATTGTTCTCAGAATTCTGCTGAAGTTTCAAAATGCTTTAGAAATCTTCCCTTGTTCTCGGAATTCTGCTGAAGTTTAACAATGCTTTGGAACTCTTCCATTATTCTCAGAATTCTGCTGAAGTTTAAAAATGCTTTGGTACTCTTCCATTGTTCTCAGAATTACAATGAAGCTTAAAAATGCTTTGGAACTCTTCAATTTTTCTCAGATTTACGCTAAAGTTTAAAAATGCTTTGGAACTCCTCCATTGTTCTCGCAATTCTGCTGAAGTTTAAAAGTGCTTTGGAACTCTTCCATTGTTCTGGGAATTTGGCTGAAGTTTAAAAATGCTTTGGAACTCTTCCTATGTTCTGGGAGTTCTGCTGAAGTTTAAAAATGCTTTGGAACTCTTCCATTGTTCTTGGAATTCCGCTGATGTTTAACAATGCTTTGGAACTCTTCCATTGTTCTCGGAATTCCGCTGTAGTTTAAAAATGCTTTGGAACTCTTTCATTGTTCTCGGAATTCCGCTGAAGTTTAGCCATGCTTTGGAACTCTTCCATTGTTCTCGGAATTCCACTGAAGTTTAAAAATGCTTTGGAACTCCTCCATTGTTCTCGGAAATCTGCTGAAGTTTAAAAATGCTTTGGAACTCTTCCATTGTTCTGGGAATTCGGCTGAAGTTTAAAAATGCTTTGGAACTCTTCCTTTGTTCTCTTAATTCCGCTGATGTTTAACAATGCTTTAGAACTCTTCCATTGTTCTCGGAATTCCGATGATGTTTAACAATGCTTTGGAACTCTTTCATTGTTCTCGGAATTCCGCTGTAGTTTAAAAATGCATTGGAACTCTTCCACTGTTCTCGGAATTCCCCTGAAGTTTTAGAATGCTTTGGAATTCTTCCATTGTTCTCGGAATTCCGCTAATGTTTAACAATGCTTTGGAACTCTTCCATTGTTCTCGGAATTCCGCTGTAGTTTAAAAATGCTTTGGAACTCTTTCATTGTTCTCGGAATTCCACTGAAGTTTAGCCATGCTTTGGAACTCTTCCATTGTTCTAGGAATTCTGCTGAAGTTTAAAAATTCTTTGGAACTCTTCCATTGTTCTCGGAATTCTGCTGAAGTTTCAAAAAGATTTGGAACTATTCCATTGTTCTCAGAATTCCGCTAATATTTAACAATGCTTTGGAACTCTTCCATTGTTCTCGGAATTCCGCTGATGTTTAATAATGCTTTTGGAACTCTTCCATTGTTCTCAGAATTCTGCTAATGTTTAACAATGCTTTGGAACTCATCCATTGTTCTCGGAATTCTGTTCATGTTTAATAATGCTTTTGGAACTCTTCCATTGTGCTCGGAATTCTGCTGAAGTTTAAAAATGCTTTGGAACTCTTCCATCATTCTCGGAATTCCGCTAATGTTTATCAAACATATGGAACTCTTTCATTGTTCTCGCAATTCCGCTGTAGTTTAAAAATGCTTTGGAACTCTTCCATTGTTCTCGGAATTCCGATAATATTTATCAATGCTTTGGAACTCTTCCATTGTTCTCGGAATTCCGCTGTAGTTTAAAAATGCATTGGAACTCTTCCATTGTTCACGGAATTCCGCTGAAGTTTTAGAATGCTTTTTAAAACTTCCATTTTTCTCGGAATTCTGCTGAAGTTTAAAAATGCTTTGGAGCTCTTCCTATGTTCTGGGAGTTCTGCTGAAGTTTAAAAATGATTTAGAACTCTTCCATTGTTCTCGGAATTCCGCTGATGTCTAACAATGCTTTGGAACTCTTCCATTGTTCTCGGAATTCCGCTGTAGTTTAAAAATGCTTTGGAACTCTTTCATTGTTCTCGGAATTCCACTGAAGTTTAGCCATGCTTTGGAACTCTTCCATTGTTCTAGGAATTCTGCTGAAGTTTAAAAATTCTTTGGAACTCTTCCATTGTTCTCGGAATTCTGCTGAAGTTTCAAAAAGATTTGGAACTATCCATTGTTCTCAGAATTCCGCTAATATTTAACAATGCTTTGGAACTCTTCCATTGTTCTCGGAATTCCGCTGATGTTTAATAATGCTTTTGGAACTCTTCCATTGTTCTCAGAATTCTGCTAATGTTTAACAATGCTTTGGAACTCATCCATTGTTCTCGGAATTCTGTTCATGTTTAATAATGCTTTTGGAACTCTTCCATTGTGCTCGGAATTCTGCTGAAGTTTAAAAATGCTTTGGAACTCTTCCATCATTCTCGGAATTCCGCTAATGTTTATCAAACATATGGAACTCTTTCATTGTTCTCGCAATTCCGCTGTAGTTTAAAAATGCTTTGGAACTCTTCCATTGTTCTCGGAATTCCGATAATATTTATCAATGCTTTGGAACTCTTTCATTGTTCTCGGAATTCCGCTGTAGTTTAAAAATGCATTGGAACTCTTCCATTGTTCACGGAATTCCGCTGAAGTTTTAGAATGCTTTTTAAAAGTTCCATTTTTCTCGGAATTCTGCTGAAGTTTAAAAATGCTTTGGAGCTCTTCCTATGTTCTGGGAGTTCTGCTGAAGTTTAAAAATGATTTAGAACTCTTCCATTGTTCTCGGAATTCCGCTGATGTCTAACAATGCTTTGGAACTCTTCCATTGTTCTCGGAATTCCGCTGTAGTTTAAAAATGCATTGGAACTTTTCCATTGTTCTCGGAATTCCGCTGAAATTTTACAATGCTTTGGAACTCTTCCATTTTTCTCTGAATTCTGCTGTAGTTTAAAAATGCTTTGGAACTCTTTCATTGTTCTCGGAATTCCTCTGAAGTTTAAAAATGCTTTGGAACTCTTTCATTGTTCTCGGAATTCCGCTGTAGTTTAAAAATGCTTTGGAACTCTTTCATTGTTCTCGGAATTCCGCTGAAGTTTAGCCATGCTTTCGAACTCTTCCATTGTTCTCGGAATTCCACTGAAGTTTAAAAATGCTTTAGAACTCCTCCATTGTTCTCGGAATTCTGCTGAAGTTTAAAAATGCTTTGGAACTCTTCCATTGTTCTCGGAATTCCGCTGATGTTTAACAATGCTTTAGAACTCTTCCATTGTTCTCGGAATTCCGCTGATGTTTAGCAATGCTTTGGAACTCTTGCATTGTTCTCGGAATTCCGCTGTAGTTTAAAAATGCACTGGAACTCTTCGATTGTCCTCGGAATTCCGCTGAAGTTTTACAATGCTTTGGAACTCATCCATTGTTCTCGTAACACTGTTGATGTTTAATAATGCTTTTGGAACCCTTCCATTATGCTCGGAGTTCTGCTGAAGTTTAAAAATGCTTTGGAACGCTTCCATTGTTCTGGGAATTCGGCTGAAGTTTAAAAATGCTTTGGAACTCTTCCTAAGTTCTGGGAGTTCTGCTGAAGTTTAAAAATGCATTGGAACTCTTCCATTGTTCTCGGAATTCCGCTGATGTTTAACAATGCTTTAGAACACTTCCATTGTTCTCGGAATGGCGATGATGTTTAACAATGCTTTGGAACTCTTTCATTGTTCTCGGAATTCCGCTGTAGTTTAAAAATGCATTGGAACTCTTCCATTGTTCTCGGAATTCCGCTGAAGTTTTAGAATGCTTTGGAACTCTTCCATTGTTCTCCGAATTCCGCTAATGTTTAACAATGCTTTGGAACTCTTCCATTGTTCTCAGAATTCCGCTGTAGTTTAAAAATGCTTTGGAACTCTTTCATTGTCCTCGGAATTCTGCTGAAGTTTAAAAAAGATTTGGAACTATTCCATTGTTCTCAGAATTCCGCTAATATTTAACAATGCTTTGGAACTCTTCCATTGTTCTCGGAATTCCGCTGATGTTTAATAATGCTTTTGGAACTCTGCCATTGTTCTCGGAATTCTGCTGAAGTTTCAAAATGCTTTAGAAATCTTCCCTTGTTCTCGGAATTACAATGAAGCTTAAAAATGCTTTGGAACTCTTCAATTTTTCTCAGAATTACGCTAAGGTTTAAAAATGCTTTGGAACTCCTCCATTGTTCTCGGAATTCTGCTGATGTTTAATAATGCTTTTGGAACTCTGCCATTGTTCTCGGAATTCTGCTGAAGTTTAAAAATGCTTTGTTACTCTTCCATTGTTCTCAGAATTACAATGAAGCTTAAAAATGCTTTGGAACTCTTCAATTTTTCTCAGAATTACGCTAAAGTTTAAAAATGCTTTGGAACTCCTCCATTGTTCTCGGAATTCTGCTGAAGTTTAAAAGTGCTTTGGAACTCTTCCATTGTTCTGGGAATTTGGCTGAAGTTTAAAAATGCTTTGGAACTCTTCCTATGTTCTGGGAGTTCTGCTGAAGTTTAAAAATGCTTTGGAACTCTTCCATTGTTCTCGGAATTCCGCTGATGTTTAACAATGCTTTGGAACTCTTCCATTGTTCTCGGAATTCCGCTGTAGTTTAAAAATGCTTTGGAACTCTTTCATTGTTCTCGGAATTCCGCTGAAGTTTAGCCATGCTTTGGAACTCTTCCATTGTTCTCGGAATTCCACTGAAGTTTAAAAATGCTTTGGAACTCCTCCATTGTTCTCTGAATTCTGCTGAAGTTTAAAAATGCTTTGGAACTCTTCCATTCTTCTGGGAATTCGGCTGAAGTTTAAAAATGCTTTGGAACTCTTCCTAAGTTCTGGGAGTTCTGCTGAAGTTTAAAAATGCATTGGAACTCTTCCTTTGTTCTCGGAATTCCGCTGATGTTTAACAATGCTTTAGAACTCTTCCATTGTTCTCGGAATTCCGATGATGTTTAACAATGCTTTGGAACTCTTTCATTGTTCTCGGAATTCCGCTGATGTTTAACAATGCTTCAGAACTCTTCCATTGTTCTCGGAATTCCGCTGATGTTTAACAATGCTTTGGAGCTCTTCCATTGTTCTGGGAATTCGGCTGAAGTTTAAAAATGCTTTGGAGCTCTTCCTATGTTCTGGGAGTTCTGCTGAAGTTTAAAAATGCTTTGGAACTCTTCCATTGTTCTCGGAATTCCGCTGATGTTTAACAATGCTTCAGAACTCTTCCACTGTTCTCGGAATTCCGCTGATGTTTAACAATGCTTTGGAGCTCTTCCTATGTTCTGGGAGTTCTGCTGAAGTTTAAAAATGCTTTAGAACTCTTCCATTGTTCTCGGAATTCCGCTGATGTCTAACAATGCTTTGGAACTCTTCCATTGTTCTCGGAATTCCGCTGTAGTTTAAAAATGCATTGGAACTTTTCCATTGTTCTCGGAATTCCGCTGAAGTTTTACAATGCTTTGGAACTCTTCCATTTTTCTCTGAATTCTGCTGAAGTTTAAAAATGCTTTGGAACTCTTCCATTGTTCTCGGAATTCCGCTGATGTTTAACAATGCTTTGGAACTCTTCCATTGTTCTCGGAATTCCGCTGTAGTTTAAAAATGCTTTGGAACTCTTTCATTGTTCTCGGAATTCCGCTGAAGTTTAGCCATGCTTTGCAACTCTTCCATTGTTCTCGGAATTCCACTGAAGTTTAAAAATGCTTTGGAACTCCTCCATTGTTCTCGGAATTCTGCTGAAGTTTAAAAATGCTTTGGTACTCTTCCTATGTTCTGGGAGTTCTGCTGAAGTTTAAAAATGCTTTGGAACTCTTCCATTGTTCTCGGAATTCCGCTGATGTTTAGCAATGCTTTATAACTCTTCCATTGTTCTCGGAATTCCGCTGATGTTTTACAATGCTTTGGAACTCATCCATTGTTCTCTTAACTCTGTTGTTGTTTAATAATGCTTTTGGAACTCTTCCATTGTGCTCGGAGTTCTGCTGAAGTTTAAAAATGCTTTGGAACGCTTCCATTGTTCTGGGAATTCGGCTGAAGTTTAAAATTGCTTTGGAACTCTTCCTATGTTCTGGGAATTCTGCTGAAGTTTAAAAATGCTTTGGAACTCTTCAATTGTTCTCGGAATTCCGCTGATGTTTAACAATGCTTTAGAACTCTTCCATTGTTCTCGGAATTTTGATGATGTTTAACAATGCTTTAGAACTCTTCCATTGTTCTCGGAATTCCGCTGATGTTTAACAATGCTTTGGAGCTCTTCCATTGTTTTGGGAATTCGGCTGAAGTTTAAAAATGCTTTGGAGCTCTTCCTATGTTCTGGGAGTTCTGCTGAAGTTTAAAAATGCTTTAGAACTCTTCCATTGTTCTCGGAATTCCGCTGATGTCTAACAATGCTTTGGAACTCTTCCATTGTTCTCGGAATTCCGCTGTAGTTTAAAAATGAATTGGAACTTTTCCATTGTTCTCGGAATTCCGCTGAAGTTTTACAATGCTTTGGAACTCTTTCATTGTTCTCGGAATTCCGCTGAAGTTTAGCCATGCTTTGCAACTCTTCCATTGTTCTCGGAATTCCACTGAAGTTTAAAAATGCTTTGGAACTCCTCCATTGTTCTCGGAATTCTGCTGAAGTTTAAAAATGCTTTGGTACTCTTCCTATGTTCTGGGAGTTCTGCTGAAGTTTAAAAATGCTTTGGAACTCTTCCATTGTTCTCGGAATTCCGCTGATGTTTAGCAATGCTTTATAACTCTTCCATTGTTCTCGGAATTCCGCTGATGTATAACAATGCTTTGGAACTCTTGCATTGTTCTCGGAATTCCGCTGTAGTTTAAAAATGCACTGGAACTCTTCCATTGTTCTCGGAATTCCGCTGAAGTTTTACAATGCTTTGGAACTCATCCATTGTTCTCTTAACTCTGTTGATGTTTAATAATGCTTTTGGAACTCTTCCATTGTGCTCGGAGTTCTGCTGAAGTTTAAAAATGCTTTGGAACGCTTCCATTGTTCTGGGAATTCGGCTGAAGTTTAAAAATGCTTTGGAACTCTTCCTATGTTCTGGGAATTCTGCTGAAGTTTAAAAATGCTTTGGAACTCTTCAATTGTTCTCGGAATTCCGCTGATGTTTAACAATGCTTTAGAACTCTTCCATTGTTCTCGGAATTTTGATGATGTTTAACAATGCTTTAGAACTCTTCCATTGTTCTCGGAATTCCGCTGATGTTTAACAATGCTTTGGAGCTATTCAATTGTTTTGGGAATTCGGCTGAAGTTTAAAAATGCTTTGGAGCTCTTCCTATGTTCTGGGAGTTCTGCTGAAGTTTAAAAATGCTTTAGAACTCTTCCATTGTTCTCGGAATTCCGCTGATGTCTAACAATGCTTTGGAACTCTTCCATTGTTCTCGGAATTCCGCTGTAGTTTAAAAATGAATTGGAACTTTTCCATTGTTCTCGGAATTCCGCTGTAGTTTAAAAATGCTTTGGGACTCTTTCATTGTTCTCGGAATTCCGCTGAAGTTTAGCCATGCTTTGGAACTCTTCCATTGTTCTCGGAATTCCACTGAAGTTTAAAAATGCTTTGGAACTCCTCCATTGTTCTCGGAAATCTGCTGAAGTTTAAAAATGCTTTGGAACTCTTCCATTGTTCTGGGAATTCGGCTGAAGTTTAAAAATGCTTTGGAACTCTTCCTTTGTTCTCTTAATTCCGCTGATGTTTAACAATGCTTTAGAACTCTTCCATTGTTCTCGGAATTCCGATGATGTTTAACAATGCTTTGGAACTCTTTCATTGTTCTCGGAATTCCGCTGTAGTTTAAAAATGCTTTGGAACTCTTTCATTGTTCTCGGAATTCCACTGAAGTTTAGCCATGCTTTGGAACTCTTCCATTGTTCTAGGAATTCTGCTGAAGTTTAAAAATTCTTTGGAACTCTTCCATTGTTCTCGGAATTCTGCTGAAGTTTCAAAAAGATTTGGAACTATTCCATTGTTCTCAGAATTCCGCTAATATTTAACAATGCTTTGGAACTCTTCCATTGTTCTCGGAATTCCGCTGATGTTTAATAATGCTTTTGGAACTCTTCCATTGTTCTCAGAATTCTGCTAATGTTTAACAATGCTTTGGAACTCATCCATTGTTCTCGGAATTCTGTTCATGTTTAATAATGCTTTTGGAACTCTTCCATTGTGCTCGGAATTCTGCTGAAGTTTAAAAATGCTTTGGAACTCTTCCATCATTCTCGGAATTCCGCTAATGTTTATCAAACATATGGAACTCTTTCATTGTTCTCGCAATTCCGCTGTAGTTTAAAAATGCTTTGGAACTCTTCCATTGTTCTCGGAATTCCGATAATATTTATCAATGCTTTGGAACTCTTCCATTGTTCTCGGAATTCCGCTGTAGTTTAAAAATGCATTGGAACTCTTCCATTGTTCACGGAATTCCGCTGAAGTTTTAGAATGCTTTTTAAAACTTCCATTTTTCTCGGAATTCTGCTGAAGTTTAAAAATGCTTTGGAGCTCTTCCTATGTTCTGGGAGTTCTGCTGAAGTTTAAAAATGATTTAGAACTCTTCCATTGTTCTCGGAATTCCGCTGATGTCTAACAATGCTTTGGAACTCTTCCATTGTTCTCGGAATTCCGCTGTAGTTTAAAAATGCTTTGGAACTCTTTCATTGTTCTCGGAATTCCACTGAAGTTTAGCCATGCTTTGGAACTCTTCCATTGTTCTAGGAATTCTGCTGAAGTTTAAAAATTCTTTGGAACTCTTCCATTGTTCTCGGAATTCTGCTGAAGTTTCAAAAAGGTTTGGAACTATCCATTGTTCTCAGAATTCCGCTAATATTTAACAATGCTTTGGAACTCTTCCATTGTTCTCGGAATTCCGCTGATGTTTAATAATGCTTTTGGAACTCTTCCATTGTTCTCAGAATTCTGCTAATGTTTAACAATGCTTTGGAACTCATCCATTGTTCTCGGAATTCTGTTCATGTTTAATAATGCTTTTGGAACTCTTCCATTGTGCTCGGAATTCTGCTGAAGTTTAAAAATGCTTTGGAACTCTTCCATCATTCTCGGAATTCCGCTAATGTTTATCAAACATATGGAACTCTTTCATTGTTCTCGCAATTCCGCTGTAGTTTAAAAATGCTTTGGAACTCTTCCATTGTTCTCGGAATTCCGATAATATTTATCAATGCATTGGAACTCTTCCATTGTTCACGGAATTCCGCTGAAGTTTTAGAATGCTTTTTAAAACTTCCATTTTTCTCGGAATTCTGCTGAAGTTTAAAAATGCTTTGGAGCTCTTCCTATGTTCTGGGAGTTCTGCTGAAGTTTAAAAATGATTTAGAACTCTTCCATTGTTCTCGGAATTCCGCTGATGTCTAACAATGCTTTGGAACTCTTCCATTGTTCTCGGAATTCCGCTGTAGTTTAAAAATGCATTGGAACTTTTCCATTGTTCTCGGAATTCCGCTGAAGTTTTACAATGCTTTGGAACTCTTCCATTTTTCTCTGAATTCTGCTGTAGTTTAAAAATGCTTTGGAACTCTTTCATTGTTCTCGGAATTCCTCTGAAGTTTAAAAATGCTTTGGAACTCTTTCATTGTTCTCGGAATTCCGCTGTAGTTTAAAAATGCTTTGGAACTCTTTCATTGTTCTCGGAATTCCGCTGAAGTTTAGCCATGCTTTCGAACTCTTCCATTGTTCTCGGAATTCCACTGAAGTTTAAAAATGCTTTAGAACTCCTCCATTGTTCTCGGAATTCTGCTGAAGTTTAAAAATGCTTTGGAACTCTTCCATTGTTCTCGGAATTCCGCTGATGTTTAACAATGCTTTAGAACTCTTCCATTGTTCTCGGAATTCCGCTGATGTTTAGCAATGCTTTGGAACTCTTGCATTGTTCTCGGAATTCCGCTGTAGTTTAAAAATGCACTGGAACTCTTCGATTGTCCTCGGAATTCCGCTGAAGTTTTACAATGCTTTGGAACTCATCCATTGTTCTCGTAACACTGTTGATGTTTAATAATGCTTTTGGAACCCTTCCATTATGCTCGGAGTTCTGCTGAAGTTTAAAAATGCTTTGGAACGCTTCCATTGTTCTGGGAATTCGGCTGAAGTTTAAAAATGCTTTGGAACTCTTCCTATGTTCTGGGAGTTCTGCTGAAGTTTAAAAATGCTTTGGAACTCTTCAATTGTTCTCGGAATTCCGCTGATGTTTAACAATGCTTTAGAACTCTTCCATTGTTCTCGGAATTTTGATGATGTTTAACAATGCTTTGGAACTCTTCCATTGTTCTCGGAATTCTGCTGAAGTTTAAAAATGATTTTGGAACTCTTCCATTGTTCTGGGAATTTGGCTGAAGTTTAAAAATGCTTTGGAACTCTTCCTAAGTTCTGGGAGTTCTGCTGAAGTTTAAAAATGCATTGGAACTCTTCCATTGTTCTCGGAATTCCGCTGATGTTTAACAATGCTTTAGAACACTTCCATTGTTCTCGGAATGGCGATGATGTTTAACAATGCTTTGGAACTCTTTCATTGTTCTCGGAATTCCGCTGTAGTTTAAAAATGCATTGGAACTCTTCCATTGTTCTCGGAATTCCGCTGAAGTTTTAGAATGCTTTGGAACTCTTCCATTGTTCTCCGAATTCCGCTAATGTTTAACAATGCTTTGGAACTCTTCCATTGTTCTCAGAATTCCGCTGTAGTTTAAAAATGCTTTGGAACTCTTTCATTGTCCTCGGAATTCTGCTGAAATTTAAAAAAGATTTGGAACTATTCCATTGTTCTCAGAATTCCGCTAATATTTAACAATGCTTTGGAACTCTTCCATTGTTCTCGGAATTCCGCTGATGTTTAATAATGCTTTTGGAACTCTGCCATTGTTCTCGGAATTCTGCTGAAGTTTCAAAATGCTTTAGAAATCTTCCCTTGTTCTCGGAATTACAATGAAGCTTAAAAATGCTTTGGAACTCTTCAATTTTTCTCAGAATTACGCTAAGGTTTAAAAATGCTTTGGAACTCCTCCATTGTTCTCGGAATTCTGCTGATGTTTAATAATGCTTTTGGAACTCTGCCATTGTTCTCGGAATTCTGCTGAAGTTTAAAAATGCTTTGTTACTCTTCCATTGTTCTCAGAATTACAATGAAGCTTAAAAATGCTTTGGAACTCTTCAATTTTTCTCAGAATTACGCTAAAGTTTAAAAATGCTTTGGAACTCCTCCATTGTTCTCGGAATTCTGCTGAAGTTTAAAAGTGCTTTGGAACTCTTCCATTGTTCTGGGAATTTGGCTGAAGTTTAAAAATGCTTTGGAACTCTTCCTATGTTCTGGGAGTTCTGCTGAAGTTTAAAAATGCTTTGGAACTCTTCCATTGTTCTCGGAATTCCGCTGATGTTTAACAATGCTTTGGAACTCTTCCATTGTTCTCGGAATTCCGCTGTAGTTTAAAAATGCTTTGGAACTCTTTCATTGTTCTCGGAATTCCGCTGAAGTTTAGCCATGCTTTGGAACTCTTCCATTGTTCTCGGAATTCCACTGAAGTTTAAAAATGCTTTGGAACTCCTCCATTGTTCTCTGAATTCTGCTGAAGTTTAAAAATGCTTTGGAACTCTTCCATTCTTCTGGGAATTCGGCTGAAGTTTAAAAATGCTTTGGAACTCTTCCTAAGTTCTGGGAGTTCTGCTGAAGTTTAAAAATGCATTGGAACTCTTCCTTTGTTCTCGGAATTCCGCTGATGTTTAACAATGCTTTAGAACTCTTCCATTGTTCTCGGAATTCCGATGATGTTTAACAATGCTTTGGAACTCTTTCATTGTTCTCGGAATTCCGCTGATGTTTAACAATGCTTCAGAACTCTTCCATTGTTCTCGGAATTCCGCTGATGTTTAACAATGCTTTGGAGCTCTTCCATTGTTCTGGGAATTCGGCTGAAGTTTAAAAATGCTTTGGAGCTCTTCCTATGTTCTGGGAGTTCTGCTGAAGTTTAAAAATGCTTTGGAACTCTTCCATTGTTCTCGGAATTCCGCTGATGTTTAACAATGCTTCAGAACTCTTCCACTGTTCTCGGAATTCCGCTGATGTTTAACAATGCTTTGGAGCTCTTCCATTGTTCTGGGAATTCGGCTGAAGTTTAAAAATGCTTTGGAGCTCTTCCTATGTTCTGGGAGTTCTGCTGAAGTTTAAAAATGCTTTAGAACTCTTCCATTGTTCTCGGAATTCCGCTGATGTCTAACAATGCTTTGGAACTCTTCCATTGTTCTCGGAATTCCGCTGTAGTTTAAAAATGCATTGGAACTTTTCCATTGTTCTCGGAATTCCGCTGAAGTTTTACAATGCTTTGGAACTCTTCCATTTTTCTCTGAATTCTGCTGAAGTTTAAAAATGCTTTGGAACTCTTCCATTGTTCTCGGAATTCCGCTGATGTTTAACAATGCTTTGGAACTCTTCCATTGTTCTCGGAATTCCGCTGTAGTTTAAAAATGCTTTGGAACTCTTTCATTGTTCTCGGAATTCCGCTGAAGTTTAGCCATGCTTTGCAACTCTTCCATTGTTCTCGGAATTCCACTGAAGTTTAAAAATGCTTTGGAACTCCTCCATTGTTCTCGGAATTCTGCTGAAGTTTAAAAATGCTTTGGTACTCTTCCTATGTTCTGGGAGTTCTGCTGAAGTTTAAAAATGCTTTGGAACTCTTCCATTGTTCTCGGAATTCCGCTGATGTTTAGCAATGCTTTATAACTCTTCCATTGTTCTCGGAATTCCGCTGATGTTTTACAATGCTTTGGAACTCATCCATTGTTCTCTTAACTCTGTTGTTGTTTAATAATGCTTTTGGAACTCTTCCATTGTGCTCGGAGTTCTGCTGAAGTTTAAAAATGCTTTGGAACGCTTCCATTGTTCTGGGAATTCGGCTGAAGTTTAAAATTGCTTTGGAACTCTTCCTATGTTCTGGGAATTCTGCTGAAGTTTAAAAATGCTTTGGAACTCTTCAATTGTTCTCGGAATTCCGCTGATGTTTAACAATGCTTTAGAACTCTTCCATTGTTCTCGGAATTTTGATGATGTTTAACAATGCTTTAGAACTCTTCCATTGTTCTCGGAATTCCGCTGATGTTTAACAATGCTTTGGAGCTCTTCCATTGTTTTGGGAATTCGGCTGAAGTTTAAAAATGCTTTGGAGCTCTTCCTATGTTCTGGGAGTTCTGCTGAAGTTTAAAAATGCTTTAGAACTCTTCCATTGTTCTCGGAATTCCGCTGATGTCTAACAATGCTTTGGAACTCTTCCATTGTTCTCGGAATTCCGCTGTAGTTTAAAAATGAATTGGAACTTTTCCATTGTTCTCGGAATTCCGCTGAAGTTTTACAATGCTTTGGAACTCTTTCATTGTTCTCGGAATTCCGCTGAAGTTTAGCCATGCTTTGCAACTCTTCCATTGTTCTCGGAATTCCACTGAAGTTTAAAAATGCTTTGGAACTCCTCCATTGTTCTCGGAATTCTGCTGAAGTTTAAAAATGCTTTGGTACTCTTCCTATGTTCTGGGAGTTCTGCTGAAGTTTAAAAATGCTTTGGAACTCTTCCATTGTTCTCGGAATTCCGCTGATGTTTAGCAATGCTTTATAACTCTTCCATTGTTCTCGGAATTCCGCTGATGTTTAACAATGCTTTGGAACTCTTGCATTGTTCTCGGAATTCCGCTGTAGTTTAAAAATGCACTGGAACTCTTCCATTGTTCTCGGAATTCCGCTGAAGTTTTACAATGCTTTGGAACTCATCCATTGTTCTCTTAACTCTGTTGATGTTTAATAATGCTTTTGGAACTCTTCCATTGTGCTCGGAGTTCTGCTGAAGTTTAAAAATGCTTTGGAACGCTTCCATTGTTCTGGGAATTCGGCTGAAGTTTAAAAATGCTTTGGAACTCTTCCTATGTTCTGGGAATTCTGCTGAAGTTTAAAAATGCTTTGGAACTCTTCAATTGTTCTCGGAATTCCGCTGATGTTTAACAATGCTTTAGAACTCTTCCATTGTTCTCGGAATTTTGATGATGTTTAACAATGCTTTAGAACTCTTCCATTGTTCTCGGAATTCCGCTGATGTTTAACAATGCTTTGGAGCTATTCAATTGTTTTGGGAATTCGGCTGAAGTTTAAAAATGCTTTGGAGCTCTTCCTATGTTCTGGGAGTTCTGCTGAAGTTTAAAAATGCTTTAGAACTCTTCCATTGTTCTCGGAATTCCGCTGATGTCTAACAATGCTTTGGAACTCTTCCATTGTTCTCGGAATTCCGCTGTAGTTTAAAAATGAATTGGAACTTTTCCATTGTTCTCGGAATTCCGCTGAAGTTTTACAATGCTTTGGAACTCTTTCATTTTTCTCTGAATTCTGCTGAAGTTTAAAAATGCTTTGGAACTCTTCCATTGTACTCGGAAATCGGCTGATGTTTAACAATGCTTTGGAACTCTTCCATTGTTCTCGGAATTCCGCTGTAGTTTAAAAATGCTTTGGAACTCTTTCATTGTTCTCGGAATTCCGCTGAAGTTTAGCCATGCTTTGGAACTCTTCCATTGTTCTCGGAATTCCACTGAAGTTTAAAAATGCTTTGGAACTCCTCCATTGTTCTCGGAATTCTGCTGAAGTTTAAAAATGCTTTGGAACTCTTCCATTACTCTGGGAATTCGGCTGAAGTTTAAAAATGCTTTTCAACTCTTTCATTGTTCTCGGAATTCCGCTGAAGTTTAGCCATGCTTTGGAACTCTTCCATTGTTCTCGGAATTCCACTGAAGTTTAAAAATGCTTTGGAACTCCTCCATTGTTCTCGGAATTCTGCTGAAGTTTAAAAATGCTTTGGAACTCTTCCATTGTTCTCGGAATTCCGCTGTAGTTTAAAAATGCACTGGAACTCTTCCATTGTTCTCGGAATTCCGCTGAAGTTTTACAATGCTTTGGAACTCATCCATTGTTCTCGTAACTCTGTTGATGTTTAAAAATGCTTTTGGAACTCTTCCTTTGTGCTCGGAGTTCTGCTGAAGTTTAAAAAAGCTTTGGAACTATTCCATTGTTCTCAGAATTCTGTTGATGTTTAATAATGCTTTTGGAACTCTTCCATTGTGCTCGGATTTCTGCTGAAGTTTAAAAATGCTTTGGAACTCTTCCATTCTTCTCGGTATTCTGCTGATGTTTATCAAACCTATGGAACTCTTCCATTGTTCTCGGAATTCTGTTGCTGTTTAATTATGCTTTTGGAACTCTGCCATTGTTCTCGGAATTCTGCTGAAGTTTCAAAATGCTTTAGAAATCTTTCCTTGTTCTCGGAATTCTGCTGAAGTTTATCAATGCTTTGGATCTCTTCCATTATTCTCAGAATTCTGCTGAAGTTTAAAAATGCTTTGGTACTCTTCCATTGTTCTCAGAATTACAATGAAGCTTAAAAATGCTTTGGAACTCTTCAATTTTTCTCAGAATTACGCTAAAGTTTAAAAATGCATTGGAACTCTTCCATTGTTCTCGGAATTCCACTGAAGTTTTAGAATGCTTTTTAACACTTCCATTTTTCTCGGAATTCTGCTGTAGTTTAAAAATGCTTTGGAACTCTTTCATTGTTCTCGGAATTCCTCTGAAGTTTAAAAATGCTTTGGAACTCTTTCATTGTTCTCGGAATTCCGCTGTAGTTTAAAAATGCTTTGGAACTCTTTCATTGTTCTCGGAATTCCGCTGAAGTTTAGCCATGCTTTCGAACTCTTCCATTGTTCTCGGAATTCCACTGAAGTTTAAAAATGCTTTAGAACTCCTCCATTGTTCTCGGAATTCTGCTGAAGTTTAAAAATGCTTTGGAACTCTTCCATTGTTCTCGGAATTCCGCTGATGTTTAACAATGCTTTAGAACTCTTCCATTGTTCTCGGAATTCCGCTGATGTTTAGCAATGCTTTGGAACTCTTGCATTGTTCTCGGAATTCCGCTGTAGTTTAAAAATGCACTGGAACTCTTCGATTGTCCTCGGAATTCCGCTGAAGTTTTACAATGCTTTGGAACTCATCCATTGTTCTCTTAACTCTGTTGATGTTTAATAATGCTTTTGGAACCCTTCCATTATGCTCGGAGTTCTGCTGAAGTTTAAAAATGCTTTTGAACGCTTCCATTGTTCTGGGAATTCGGCTGAAGTTTAAAAATGCTTTGGAACTCTTCCTATGTTCTGGGAGTTCTGCTGAAGTTTAAAAATGCTTTGGAACTCTTCAATTGTTCTCGGAATTCCGCTGATGTTTAACAATGCTTTAGAACTCTTCCATTGTTCTCGGAATTTTGATGATGTTTAACAATGCTTTGGAACTCTTCCATTGTTCTCGGAATTCTGCTGAAGTTTAAAAATGATTTTGGAACTCTTCCATTGTTCTGGGAATTTGGCTGAAGTTTAAAAATGCTTTGGAACTATTCCTAAGTTTTGGGAGTTCTGCTGAAGTTTAAAAATGCATTGGAACTCTTCCATTGTTCTCGGAATTCCGCTGATGTTTAACAATGCTTTAGAACACTTCCATTGTTCTCGGAATGGCGATGATGTTTAACAATGCTTTGGAACTCTTTCATTGTTCTCGGAATTCCGCTGTAGTTTAAAAATGCATTGGAACTCTTCCATTGTTCTCGGAATTCCGCTGAAGTTTTAGAATGCTTTGGAACTCTTCCATTGTTCTCCGAATTCCGCTAATGTTTAACAATGCTTTGGAACTCTTCCATTGTTCTCAGAATTCCGCTGTAGTTTAAAAATGCTTTGGAACTCTTTCATTGTCCTCGGAATTCTGCTGAAGTTTAAAAAAGATTTGGAACTATTCCATTGTTCTCAGAATTCCGCTAATATTTAACAATGCTTTGGAACTCTTCCATTGTTCTCGGAATTCCGCTGATGTTTAATAATGCTTTTGGAACTCTGCCATTGTTCTCGGAATTCTGCTGAAGTTTCAAAATGCTTTAGAAATCTTCCCTTGTTCTCGGAATTACAATGAAGCTTAAAAATGCTTTGGAACTCTTCAATTTTTCTCAGAATTACGCTAAAGTTTAAAAATGCTTTGGAACTCCTCCATTGTTCTCGGAATTCTGCTGATGTTTAATAATGCTTTTGGAACTCTGCCATTGTTCTCGGAATTCTGCTGAAGTTTAAAAATGCTTTGTTACTCTTCCATTGTTCTCAGAATTACAATGAAGCTTAAAAATGCTTTGGAACTCTTCAATTTTTCTCAGAATTACGCTAAAGTTTAAAAATGCTTTGGAACTCCTCCATTGTTCTCGGAATTCTGCTGAAGTTTAAAAGTGCTTTGGAACTCTTCCATTGTTCTGGGAATTTGGCTGAAGTTTAAAAATGCTTTGGAACTCTTCCTATGTTCTGGGAGTTCTGCTGAAGTTTAAAAATGCTTTGGAACTCTTCCATTGTTCTCGGAATTCCGCTGATGTTTAACAATGCTTTGGAACTCTTCCATTGTTCTCGGAATTCCGCTGTAGTTTAAAAATGCTTTGGAACTCTTTCATTGTTCTCGGAATTCCGCTGAAGTTTAGCCATGCTTTGGAACTCTTCCATTGTTCTCGGAATTCCACTGAAGTTTAAAAATGCTTTGGAACTCCTCCATTGTTCTCTGAATTCTGCTGAAGTTTAAAAATGTTTTGGAACTCTTCCATTCTTCTGGGAATTCGGCTGAAGTTTAAAAATGCTTTGGAACTCTTCCTAAGTTCTGGGAGTTCTGCTGAAGTTTAAAAATGCATTGGAACTCTTCCTTTGTTCTCGGAATTCCGCTGATGTTTAACAATGCTTTAGAACTCTTCCATTGTTCTCGGAATTCCGATGATGTTTAACAATGCTTTGGAACTGTTTCATTGTTCTCGGAATTCCGCTGATGTTTAACAATGCTTCAGAACTCTTCCATTGTTCTCGGAATTCCGCTGATGTTTAACAATGCTTTGGAGCTCTTCCATTGTTCTGGGAATTCGGCTGAAGTTTAAAAATGCTTTGGAGCTCTTCCTATGTTCTGGGAGTTCTGCTGAAGTTGAAAAATGCTTTGGAACTCTTCCATTGTTCTCGGAATTCCGCTGATGTTTAACAATGCTTCAGAACTCTTCCACTGTTCTCGGAATTCCGCTGATGTTTAACAATGCTTTGGAGCTCTTCCATTGTTCTGGGAATTCGGCTGAAGTTTAAAAATGCTTTGGAGCTCTTCCTATGTTCTGGGAGTTCTGCTGAAGTTTAAAAATGCTTTAGAACTCTTCCATTGTTCTCGGAATTCCGCTGATGTCTAACAATGCTTTGGAACTCTTCCATTGTTCTCGGAATTCCGCTGTAGTTTAAAAATGCATTGGAACTTTTCCATTGTTCTCGGAATTCCGCTGAAGTTTTACAATGCTTTGGAACTCTTCCATTTTTCTCTGAATTCTGCTGAAGTTTAAAAATGCTTTGGAACTCTTCCATTGTTCTCGGAATTCCGCTGATGTTTAACAATGCTTTGGAACTCTTCCATTGTTCTCGGAATTCCGCTGTAGTTTAAAAATGCTTTGGAACTCTTTCATTGTTCTCGGAATTCCGCTGAAGTTTTTGCCATGCATTGCAACTCTTCCATTGTTCTCGGAATTCCACTGAAGTTTAAAAATGCTTTGGAACTCCTCCATTGTTCTCGGAATTCTGCTGAAGTTTAAAAATGCTTTGGTACTCTTCCTATGTTCTGGGAGTTCTGCTGAAGTTTAAAAATGCTTTGGAACTCTTCCATTGTTCTCGGAATTCCGCTGATGTTTAGCAATGCTTTATAACTCTTCCATTGTTCTCGGAATTCCGCTGATGTTTAACAATGCTTTGGAACTCTTGCATTGTTCTCGGAATTCCGCTGTAGTTTAAAAATGCACTGGAACTCTTCCATTGTTCTCGGAATTCCGCTGAAGTTTTACAATGCTTTGGAACTCATCCATTGTTCTCTTAACTCTGTTGATGTTTAATAATGCTTTTGGAACTCTTCCATTGTGCTCGGAGTTCTGCTGAAGTTTAAAAATGCTTTGGAACGCTTCCATTGTTCTGGGAATTCGGCTGAAGTTTAAAATTGCTTTGGAACTCTTCCTATGTTCTGGGAATTCTGCTGAAGTTTAAAAATGCTTTGGAACTCTTCAATTGTTCTCGGAATTCCGCTGATGTTTAACAATGCTTTAGAACTCTTCCATTGTTCTCGGAATTTTGATGATGTTTAACAATGCTTTAGAACTCTTCCATTGTTCTCGGAATTCCGCTGATGTTTAACAATGCTTTGGAGCTCTTCCATTGTTTTGGGAATTCGGCTGAAGTTTAAAAATGCTTTGGAGCTCTTCCTATGTTCTGGGAGTTCTGCTGAAGTTTAAAAATGCTTTAGAACTCTTCCATTGTTCTCGGAATTCCGCTGATGTCTAACAATGCTTTGGAACTCTTCCATTGTTCTCGGAATTCCGCTGTAGTTTAAAAATGAATTGGAACTTTTCCATTGTTCTCGGAATTCCGCTGAAGTTTTACAATGCTTTGGAACTCTTTCATTGTTCTCGGAATTCCGCTGAAGTTTAGCCATGCTTTGCAACTCTTCCATTGTTCTCGGAATTCCACTGAAGTTTAAAAATGCTTTGGAACTCCTCCATTGTTCTCGGAATTCTGCTGAAGTTTAAAAATGCTTTGGTACTCTTCCTATGTTCTGGGAGTTCTGCTGAAGTTTAAAAATGCTTTGGAACTCTTCCATTGTTCTCGGAATTCCGCTGATGTTTAGCAATGCTTTATAACTCTTCCATTGTTCTCGGAATTCCGCTGATGTTTAACAATGCTTTGGAACTCTTGCATTGTTCTCGGAATTCCGCTGTAGTTTAAAAATGCACTGGAACTCTTCCATTGTTCTCGGAATTCCGCTGAAGTTTTACAATGCTTTGGAACTCATCCATTGTTCTCTTAACTCTGTTGATGTTTAATAATGCTTTTGGAACTCTTCCATTGTGCTCGGAGTTCTGCTGAAGTTTAAAAATGCTTTGGAACTCTTCCTATGTTCTGGGAATTCTGCTGAAGTTTAAAAATGCTTTGGAACTCTTCAATTGTTCTCGGAATTCCGCTGATGTTTAACAATGCTTTAGAACTCTTCCATTGTTCTCGGAATTTTGATGATGTTTAACAATGCTTTAGAACTCTTCCATTGTTCTCGGAATTCCGCTGATGTTTCACAATGCTTTGGAGCTATTCCATTGTTTTGGGAATTCGGCTGAAGTTTAAAAATGCTTTGGAGCTCTTCCTATGTTCTGGGAGTTCTGCTGAAGTTTAAAAATGCTTTAGAACTCTTCCATTGTTCTCGGAATTCCGCTGATGTCTAACAATGCTTTGGAACTCTTCCATTGTTCTCGGAATTCCGCTGTAGTTTAAAAATGAATTGGAACTTTTCCATTGTTCTCGGAATTCCGCTGAAGTTTTACAATGCTTTGGAACTCTTTCATTTTTCTCTGAATTCTGCTGAAGTTTAAAAATGCTTTGGAACTCTTCCATTGTACTCGGAATTCGGCTGATGTTTAACAATGCTTTGGAACTCTTCCATTGTTCTCGGAATTCCGCTGTAGTTTAAAAATGCTTTGGAACTCTTTCATTGTTCTCGGAATTCCGCTGAAGTTTAGCCATGCTTTGGAACTCTTCCATTGTTCTCGGAATTCCACTGAAGTTTAAAAATGCTTTGGAACTCCTCCATTGTTCTCGGAATTCTGCTGAAGTTTAAAAATGCTTTGGAACTCTTCCATTACTCTGGGAATTCGGCTGAAGTTTAAAAATGCTTTTCAACTCTTTCATTGTTCTCGGAATTCCGCTGAAGTTTAGCCATGCTTTGGAACTCTTCCATTGTTCTCGGAATTCCACTGAAGTTTAAAAATGCTTTGGAACTCCTCCATTGTTCTCGGAATTCTGCTGAAGTTTAAAAATGCTTTGGAACTCTTCCATTGTTCTCGGAATTCCGCTGTAGTTTAAAAATGCACTGGAACTCTTCCATTGTTCTCGGAATTCCGCTGAAGTTTTACAATGCTTTGGAACTCATCCATTGTTCTCGTAACTCTGTTGATGTTTAAAAATGCTTTTGGAACTCTTCCTTTGTGCTCGGAGTTCTGCTGAAGTTTAAAAAAGCTTTGGAACTATTCCATTGTTCTCAGAATTCTGTTGATGTTTAATAATGCTTTTGGAACTCTTCCATTGTGCTCGGATTTCTGCTGAAGTTTAAAAATGCTTTGGAACTCTTCCATTCTTCTCGGTATTCTGCTGATGTTTATCAAACCTATGGAACTCTTCCATTGTTCTCGGAATTCTGTTGCTGTTTAATTATGCTTTTGGAACTCTGCCATTGTTCTCGGAATTCTGCTGAAGTTTCAAAATGCTTTAGAAATCTTTCCTTGTTCTCGGAATTCTGCTGAAGTTTAACAATGCTTTGGAACTCTTCCATTATTCTCAGAATTCTGCTGAAGTTTAAAAATGCTTTGGTACTCTTCCATTGTTCTCAGAATTACAATGAAGCTTAAAAATGCTTTGGAACTCTTCAATTTTTCTCCGAATTACGCTAAAGTTTAAAAATGCATTGGAACTCTTCCATTGTTCTCGGAATTCCACTGAAGTTTTAGAATGCTTTTTAACACTTCCATTTTTCTCGGAATTCTGCTGAAGTTTAAAAACGCTTTGGAACTCTTCCATTGTTCTCGGAATTCCGCTAATGTTTAATAATGCTTTGGAACTCTTTCATTGTTCTCGGATTTCCACTGAAGTTTAGCCATGCTTTGGAACTCTTCCATTGTTCTCGGAATTCCGCAGAAGTTTAAAAATGCTTTGGAACTCTTCCATTGTTCTCGGAATTCTGCTGAAGTTTTAAAAAGCTTTGGAACTATTCCATTGTTCTCAGAATTCTGCTAATATTTAACAATGCTTTGGAACTCTTCCATTGTTCTCGGAATTCCGCTGATGTTTAATAATGCTTTGGAGCTCTTCCTATGTTCTGGGAGTTCTGCTGAAGTTTAAAAATGCTTTAGAACTCTTCCATTGTTCTCGGAATTCCGCTGATGACTAACAATGCTTTGGAACTCTTCCATTGTTCTCGGAATTCCGCTGTAGTTTAAAAATGCATTGGAACTTTTCCATTGTTCTCGGAATTCCGCTGAAGTTTTACAATGCTTTGGAACTCTTCCATTTTTCTCTGAATTCTGCTGAAGTTTAAAAATGCTTTGGAACTCTTCCATTGTTCTCGGAATTCTGCTGAAGTTTCAAAAAGATTTGGAAATATTCCATTGTTCTCAGAATTCCGCTAATATTTAACAATGCTTTGGAACTCTTCCATTGTTCTCGGAATTCCGCTGATGTTTAATAATGCTTTTGGAACTCTTCCATTGTTCTCAGAATTCTGCTAATGTTTAACAATGCTTTGGAACTCATCCATTGTTCTCGGAATTCTGTTCATGTTTAATAATGCTTTTGGAACTCTTCCATTGTGCTCGGAATTCTGCTGAAGTTTAAAAATGCTTTGGAACTCTTCCATCGTTCTCGGAATTCCGCTAATGTTTATCAAACATATGGAACTCTTTCATTGTTCTCGGAATTCCGCTGTAGTTTAAAAATGCTTTGGAACTCTTCCATTGTTCTCGGAATTCCGATAATATTTAACAATGCTTTGGAACTCTTCCATTGTTCTCGGAATTCCTCTGTAGTTTAAAAATGCATTGTAACTCTTGCATTGTTCTCGGAATTCCGCTGACGTTTTAGAATGCTTTTTAACACTTTCATTTTTCTCGGAATTCTGCTGAAGTTTAAAAACGCTTTGGAACTCTTCCATTGTTCTCGGAATTCCGCTGATGTTTAACAAAGCTTTAGAACTCTTCCATTGTTCTCGGAATTCCGCTGATGTTTAACAATGCTTTGGAGCTGTTCAATTGTTTTGGGAATTCGGCTGAAGTTTAAAAATGCTTTGGAGCTCTTCCTATGTTCTGGGAGTTCTGCTGAAGTTTAAAAATGCTTTAGAACTCTTCCACTGTTCTCGGAATTCCGCTGATGTCTAACAATGCTTTGGAACTCTTCCATTGTTCTCGGAATTCCGCTGTAGTTTAAAAATGCATTGGAACTTTTCCATTGTTCTCGGAATTCCGCTGAAGTTTTACAATGCTTTGGAACTCTTTCATTTTTCTCTGAATTCTGCTGAAGTTTAAAATTGCTTTGGAACTCTTCCATTGTACTCGGAATTCCGCTGATGTTTAACAATGCTTTGGAACTCTTCCATTGTTCTCGGAATTCCGCTGTAGTTTAAAAATGCTTTGGAACTCTTTCATTGTTCTTGGAATTCCGCTGAAGTTTAGCCATGCTTTGGAACTCTTCCATTGTTCTCGGAATTCCACTGAAGTTTAAAAATGCTTTGGAACTCCTCCATTGTTCTCGGAATTCTGCTGAAGTTTAAAAATGCTTTGGAACTCTTCCATTGTTCTCGGAATTCCGCTGATGTTTAACAATGCTTCAGAACTCTTCCACTGTTCTCGGAATACCGCTGATGTTTAACAATGCTTTGGAGCTCTTCCATTGTTCTGGGAATTCGGCTGAAGTTTAAAAATGCTTTGGAGCTCTTCCTATGTTCTGGGAGTTCTGCTGAAGTTTAAAAATGCTTTAGAACTCTTCCATTGTTCTCGGAATTCCGCTGATGTCTAACAATGCTTTGGAACTCTTCCATTGTTCTCGGAATTCCGCTGTAGTTTAAAAATGCATTGGAACTTTTCCATTGTTCTCGGAATTCCGCTGAAGTTTTACAATGCTTTGGAACTCTTTCATTGTTCTCGGAATTCCGCTGAAGTTTAGCCATGCTTTGCAACTCTTCCATTGTTCTCGGAATTCCACTGAAGTTTAAAAATGCTTTGGAACTCCTCCATTGTTCTCGGAATTCTGCTGAAGTTTAAAAATGCTTTGGTACTCTTCCTATGTTCTGGGAGTTCTGCTGAAGTTTAAAAATGCTTTGGAACTCTTCCATTGTTCTCGGAATTCCGCTGATGTTTAGCAATGCTTTATAACTCTTCCATTGTTCTCGGAATTCCGCTGATGTTTAACAATGCTTTGGAACTCTTGCATTGTTCTCGGAATTCCGCTGAAGTTTTACAATGCTTTGGAACTCATCCATTGTTCTCTTAACTCTGTTGATGTTTAATAATGCTTTTGGAACTCTTCCATTGTGCTCGGAGTTCTGCTGAAGTTTAAAAATGCTTTGGAACGCTTCCATTGTTCTGGGAATTCGGCTGAAGTTTAAAAATGCTTTGGAACTCTTCCTATGTTCTGGGAATTCTGCTGAAGTTTAAAAATGCTTTGGAACTCTTCAATTGTTCTCGGAATTCCGCTGATGTTTAACAATGCTTTAGAACTCTTCCATTGTTCTCGGAATTTTGATGATGTTTAACAATGCTTTAGAACTCTTCCATTGTTCTCGGAATTCCGCTGATGTTTAACAATGCTTTGGAGCTATTCCATTGTTTTGGGAATTCGGCTGAAGTTTAAAAATGCTTTGGAGCTCTTCCTATGTTCTGGGAGTTCTGCTGAAGTTTAAAAATGCTTTAGAACTCTTCCATTGTTCTCGGAATTCCGCTGATGTCTAACAATGCTTTGGAACTCTTCCATTGTTCTCGGAATTCCGCTGTAGTTTAAAAATGAATTGGAACTTTTCCATTGTTCTCGGAATTCCGCTGAAGTTTAGCCATGCTTTGGAACTCTTCCATTGTTCTCGGAATTCCACTGAAGTTTAAAAATGCTTTGGAACTCCTCCATTGTTCTCGGAATTCTGCTGAAGTTTAAAAATGCTTTGGAACTCTTCCATTACTCTGGGAATTCGGCTGAAGTTTAAAAATGCTTTTCAACTCTTTCATTGTTCTCGGAATTCCGCTGAAGTTTAGCCATGCTTTGGAACTCTTCCATTGTTCTCGGAATTCCACTGAAGTTTAAAAATGCTTTGGAACTCCTCCATTGTTCTCGGAATTCTGCTGAAGTTTAAAAATGCTTTGGAACTCTTCCATTGTTCTCGGAATTCCGCTGTAGTTTAAAAATGCACTGGAACTCTTCCATTGTTCTCGGAATTCCGCTGAAGTTTTACAATGCTTTGGAACTCATCCATTGTTCTCGTAACTCTGTTGATGTTTAAAAATGCTTTTGGAACTCTTCCTTTGTGCTCGGAGTTCTGCTGAAGTTTAAAAAAGCTTTGGAACTATTCCATTGTTCTCAGAATTCTGTTGATGTTTAATAATGCTTTTGGAACTCTTCCATTGTGCTCGGATTTCTGCTGAAGTTTAAAAATGCTTTGGAACTCTTCCATTCTTCTCGGTATTCTGCTGATGTTTATCAAACCTATGGAACTCTTCCATTGTTCTCGGAATTCTGTTGCTGTTTAATAATGCTTTTGGAACTCTGCCATTGTTCTCGGAATTCTGCTGAAGTTTCAAAATGCTTTAGAAATCTTTCCTTGTTCTCGGAATTCTGCTGAAGTTTAACAATGCTTTGGAACTCTTCCATTATTCTCAGAATTCTGCTGAAGTTTAAAAATGCTTTGGTACTCTTCCATTGTTCTCAGAATTACAATGAAGCTTAAAAATGCTTTGGAACTCTTCAATTTTTCTCAGAATTACGCTAAAGTTTAAAAATGCATTGGAACTCTTCCATTGTTCTCGGAATTCCACTGAAGTTTTAGAATGCTTTTTAACACTTCCATTTTTCTCGGAATTCTGCTGAAGTTTAAAAACGCTTTGGAACTCTTCCATTGTTCTCGGAATTCCGCTAATGTTTAATAATGCTTTGGAACTCTTTCATTGTTCTCGGATTTCCACTGAAGTTTAGCCATGCTTTGGAACTCTTCCATTGTTCTCGGAATTCCGCAGAAGTTTAAAAATGCTTTGGAACTCTTCCATTGTTCTCGGAATTCTGCTGAAGTTTTAAAAAGCTTTGGAACTATTCCATTGTTCTCAGAATTCTGCTAATATTTAACAATGCTTTGGAACTCTTCCATTGTTCTCGGAATTCCGCTGATGTTTAATAATGCTTTGGAGCTCTTCCTATGTTCTGGGAGTTCTGCTGAAGTTTAAAAATGCTTTAGAACTCTTCCATTGTTCTCGGAATTCCGCTGATGTCTAACAATGCTTTGGAACTCTTCCATTGTTCTCGGAATTCCGCTGTAGTTTAAAAATGCATTGGAACTTTTCCATTGTTCTCGGAATTCCGCTGAAGTTTTAGAATGCTTTTTAACACTTCCATTTTTCTCGGAATTCTGCTGAAGTTTAAAAACGCTTTGGAACTCTTCCATTGTTCTCGGAATTCCGCTGATGTTTAACAATGCTTTAGAACTCTTCCATTGTTCTCGGAATTCCGCTGATGTTTAACAATGCTTTGGAGCTCTTCAATTGTTTTGGGAATTCGGCTGAAGTTTAAAAATGCTTTGGAGCTCTTCCTATGTTCTGGGAGTTCTGCTGAAGTTTAAAAATGCTTTAGAACTCTTCCATTGTTCTCGGAATTCCGCTGATGTCTAACAATGCTTTGGAACTCTTCCATTGTTCTCGGAATTCCGCTGTAGTTTAAAAATGCATTGGAACTTTTCCATTGTTCTCGGAATTCCGCTGAAGTTTTACAATGCTTTGGAACTCTTTCATTTTTCTCTGAATTCTGCTGAAGTTTAAAAATGCTTTGGAACTCTTCCATTGTACTCGGAATTCCGCTGTAGTTTAAAAATGCTTTGGAACTCTTTCATTGTTCTTGGAATTCCGCTGAAGTTTAGCCATGCTTTGGAACTCTTCCATTGTTCTCGGAATTCCACTGAAGTTTAAAAATGCTTTGGAACTCCTCCATTGTTCTCGGAATTCTGCTGAAGTTTAAAAATGCTTTGGAACTCTTCCATTGTTCTCGGAATTCCGCTGATGTTTAACAATGCTTCAGAACTCTTCCACTGTTCTCGGAATACCGCTGATGTTTAACAATGCTTTGGAGCTCTTCCATTGTTCTGGGAATTCGGCTGAAGTTTAAAAATGCTTTGGAGCTCTTCCTATGTTCTGGGAGTTCTGCTGAAGTTTAAAAATGCTTTAGAACTCTTCCATTGTTCTCGGAATTCCGCTGATGTCTAACAATGCTTTGGAACTCTTCCATTGTTCTCGGAATTCCGCTGTAGTTTAAAAATGCATTGGAACTTTTCCATTGTTCTCGGAATTCCGCTGAAGTTTTACAATACTTTGGAACTCTTTCATTGTTCTCGGAATTCCGCTGAAGTTTAGCCATGCTTTGCAACTCTTCCATTGTTCTCGGAATTCCACTGAAGTTTAAAAATGCTTTGGAACTCCTCCATTGTTCTCGGAATTCTGCTGAAGTTTAAAAATGCTTTGGTACTCTTCCTATGTTCTGGGAGTTCTGCTGAAGTTTAAAAATGCTTTGGAACTCTTCCATTGTTCTCGGAATTCCGCTGATGTTTAGCAATGCTTTATAACTCTTCCATTGTTCTCGGAATTCCGCTGATGTTTAACAATGCTTTGGAACTCTTGCATTGTTCTCGGAATTCCGCTGTAGTTTAAAAATGCACTGGAACTCTTCCATTGTTCTCGGAATTCCGCTGAAGTTTTACAATGCTTTGGAACTCATCCATTGTTCTCTTAACTCTGTTGATGTTTAATAATGCTTTTGGAACTCTTCCATTGTCCTCGGAGTTCTGCTGAAGTTTAAAAATGCTTTGGAACGCTTCCATTGTTCTGGGAATTCGGCTGAAGTTTAAAATTGCTTTGGAACTCTTCCTATGTTCTGGGAATTCTGCTGAAGTTTAAAAATGCTTTGGAACTCTTCAATTGTTCTCGGAATTCCGCTGATGTTTAACAATGCTTTAGAACTCTTCCATTGTTCTCGGAATTTTGATGATGTTTAACAATGCTTTAGAACTCTTCCATTGTTCTCGGAATTCCGCTGATGTTTAACAATGCTTTGGAGCTATTCCATTGTTTTGGGAATTCGGCTGAAGTTTAAAAATGCTTTGGAGCTCTTCCTATGTTCTGGGAGTTCTGCTGAAGTTTAAAAATGCTTTAGAACTCTTCCATTGTTCTCGGAATTCCGCTGATGTCTAACAATGCTTTGGAACTCTTCCATTGTTCTCGGAATTCCGCTGTAGTTTAAAAATGAATTGGAACTTTTCCATTGTTCTCGGAATTCCGCTGAAGTTTTACAATTGTTTGGAACTCTTTCATTTTTCTCTGAATTCTGCTGAAGTTTAAAAATGCTTTGGAACTCTTCCATTGTACTCGGAATTCGGCTGATGTTTAACAATGCTTTGGAACTCTTCCATTGTTCTCGGAATTCCGCTGTAGTTTAAAAATGCTTTGGAACTCTTTCATTGTTCTCGGAATTCCGCTGAAGTTTAGCCATGCTTTGGAACTCCTCCATTGTTCTCGGAATTCTGCTGAAGTTTAAAAATGCTTTGGAACTCTTCCATTACTCTGGGAATTCGGCTGAAGTTTAAAAATGCTTTTCAACTCTTTCATTGTTCTCGGAATTCCGCTGAAGTTTAGCCATGCTTTGGAACTCTTCCATTGTTCTCGGAATTCCACTGAAGTTTAAAAATGCTTTGGAACTCCTCCATTGTTCTCGGAATTCTGCTGAAGTTTAAAAATGCTTTGGAACTCTTCCATTGTTCTCGGAATTCCGCTGTAGTTTAAAAATGCACTGGAACTCTTCCATTGTTCTCGGAATTCCGCTGAAGTTTTACAATGCTTTGGAACTCATCCATTGTTCTCGTAACTCTGTTGATGTTTAAAAATGCTTTTGGAACTCTTCCTTTGTGCTCGGAGTTCTGCTGAAGTTTAAAAAAGCTTTGGAACTATTCCATTGTTCTCAGAATTCTGTTGATGTTTAATAATGCTTTTGGAACTCTTCCATTGTGCTCGGATTTCTGCTGAAGTTTAAAAATGCTTTGGAACTCTTCCATTCTTCTCGGTATTCTGCTGATGTTTATCAAACCTATGGAACTCTTCCATTGTTCTCGGAATTCTGTTGCTGTTTAATAATGCTTTTGGAACTCTGCCATTGTTCTCGGAATTCTGCTGAAGTTTCAAAATGCTTTAGAAATCTTTCCTTGTTCTCGGAATTCTGCTGAAGTTTAACAATGCTTTGGAACTCTTCCATTATTCTCAGAATTCTGCTGAAGTTTAAAAATGCTTTGGTACTCTTCCATTGTTCTCAGAATTACAATGAAGCTTAAAAATGCTTTGGAACTCTTCAATTTTTCTCAGAATTACGCTAAAGTTTAAAAATGCATTGGAACTCTTCCATTGTTCTCGGAATTCCACTGAAGTTTTAGAATGCTTTTTAACACTTCCATTTTTCTCGGAATTCTGCTGAAGTTTAAAAACACTTTGGAACTCTTCCATTGTTCTCGGAATTCCGCTAATGTTTAATAATGCTTTGGAACTCTTTCATTGTTCTCGGATTTCCACTGAAGTTTAGCCATGCTTTGGAACTCTTCCATTGTTCTCGGAATTCCGCAGAAGTTTAAAAATGCTTTGGAACTCTTCCATTGTTCTCGGAATTCTGCTGAAGTTTTAAAAAGCTTTGGAACTATTCCATTGTTCTCAGAATTCTGCTAATATTTAACAATGCTTTGGAACTCTTCCATTGTTCTCGGAATTCCGCTGATGTTTAATAATGCTTTGGAGCTCTTCCTATGTTCTGGGAGTTCTGCTGAAGTTTAAAAATGCTTTAGAACTCTTCCATTGTTCTCGGAATTCCGCTGATGTCTAACAATGCTTTGGAACTCTTCCATTGTTCTCGGAATTCCGCTGTAGTTTAAAAATGCATTGGAACTTTTCCATTGTTCTCGGAATTCCGCTGAAGTTTTACAATGCTTTGGAACTCTTCCATTTTTCTCTGAATTCTGCTGAAGTTTAAAAATGCTTTGGAACTCTTCCATTGTTCTCGGAATTCTGCTGAAGTTTCAAAAAGATTTGGAAATATTCCATTGTTCTCAGAATTCCGCTAATATTTAACAATGCTTTGGAACTCTTCCATTGTTCTCGGAATTCCGCTGATGTTTAATAATGCTTTTGGAACTCTTCCATTGTTCTCAGAATTCTGCTAATGTTTAACAATGCTTTGGAACTCATCCATTGTTCTCGGAATTCTGTTCATGTTTAATAATGCTTTTGGAACTCTTCCATTGTGCTCGGAATTCTGCTGAAGTTTAAAAATGCTTTGGAACTCTTCCATCGTTCTCGGAATTCCGCTAATGTTTATCAAACATATGGAACTCTTTCATTGTTCTCGGAATTCCGCTGTAGTTTAAAAATGCTTTGGAACTCTTCCATTGTTCTCGGAATTCCGATAATATTTAACAATGCTTTGGAACTCTTCCATTGTTCTCGGAATTCCGCTGTAGTTTAAAAATGCATTGGAACTCTTCCATTGTTCTCGGAATTCCGCTGAAGTTTTAGAATGCTTTTTAACACTTCCATTTTTCTCGGAATTCTGCTGAAGTTTAAAAACGCTTTGGAACTCTTCCATTGTTCTCGGAATTCCGCTGATGTTTAACAATGCTTTAGAACTCTTCCATTGTTCTCGGAATTCCGCTGATGTTTAACAATGCTTTGGAGCTCTTCAATTGTTTTGGGAATTCGGCTGAAGTTTAAAAATGCTTTGGAGCTCTTCCTATGTTCTGGGAGTTCTGCTGAAGTTTAAAAATGCTTTAGAACTCTTCCATTGTTCTCGGAATTCCGCTGATGTCTAACAATGCTTTGGAACTCTTCCATGGTTCTCGGAATTCCGCTGTAGCTTAAAAATGCATTGGAAATTTTCCATTGTTCTCGGAATTCCGCTGAAGTTTTACAATGCTTTGGAACTCTTTCATTTTTCTCTGAATTCTGCTGAAGTTTAAAAATGCTTTGGAACTCTTCCATTGTACTCGGAATTCCGCTGTAGTTTAAAAATGCTTTGGAACTCTTTCATTGTTCTTGGAATTCCGCTGAAGTTTAGCCATGCTTTGGAACTCTTCCATTGTTCTCGGAATTCCACTGAAGTTTAAAAATGCTTTGGAACTCCTCCATTGTTCTCGGAATTCTGCTGAAGTTTAAAAATGCTTTGGAACTCTTCCATTGTTCTCGGAATTCCGCTGATGTTTAACAATGCTTCAGAACTCTTCCACTGTTCTCGGAATTCCGCTGATGTTTAACAATGCTTTGGAGCTCTTCCATTGTTCTGGGAATTCGGCTGAAGTTTAAAAATGCTTTGGAGCTCTTCCTATGTTCTGGGAGTTCTGCTGAAGTTTAAAAATGCTTTAGAACTCTTCCATTGTTCTCGGAATTCCGCTGATGTCTAACAATGCTTTGGAACTCTTCCATTGTTCTCGGAATTCCGCTGTAGTTTAAAAATGCATTGGAACTTTTCCATTGTTCTCGGAATTCCGCTGAAGTTTTACAATGCTTTGGAACTCTTCCATTTTTCTCTGAATTCTGCTGAAGTTTAAAAATGCTTTGGAACTCTTCCATTGTTCTCGGAATTCCGCTGATGTTTAACAATGCTTTGGAACTCTTCCATTGTTCTCGGAATTCCGCTGTAGTTTAAAAATGCTTTGGAACTCTTTCATTGTTCTCGGAATTCCGCTGAAGTTTAGCCATGCTTTGCAACTCTTCCATTGTTCTCGGAATTCCACTGAAGTTTAAAAATGCTTTGGAACTCCTCCATTGTTCTCGGAATTCTGCTGAAGTTTAAAAATGCTTTCGTACTCTTCCTATGTTCTGGGAGTTCTGCTGAAGTTTAAAAATGCTTTGGAACTCTTCCATTGTTCTCGGAATTCCGCTGATGTTTAGCAATGCTTTATAACTCTTCCATTGTTCTCGGAATTCCGCTGATGTTTAACAATGCTTTGGAACTCTTGCATTGTTCTCGGAATTCCGCTGTAGTTTAAAAATGCACTGGAACTCTTCCATTGTTCTCGGAATTCCGCTGAAGTTTTACAATGCTTTGGAACTCATCCATTGTTCTCTTAACTCTGTTGATGTTTAATAATGCTTTTGGAACTCTTCCATTGTGCTCGGAGTTCTGCTGAAGTTTAAAAATGCTTTGGAACGCTTCCATTGTTCTGGGAATTCGGCTGAAGTTTAAAATTGCTTTGGAACTCTTCCTATGTTCTGGGAATTCTGCTGAAGTTTAAAAATGCTTTGGAACTCTTCAATTGTTCTCGGAATTCCGCTGATGTTTAACAATGCTTTAGAACTCTTCCATTGTTCTCGGAATTTTGATGATGTTTAACAATGCTTTAGAACTCTTCCATTGTTCTCGGAATTCCGCTGTTGTTTAACAATGCTTTGGAGCTCTTCCATTGTTTTGGGAATTCGGCTGAAGTTTAAAAATGCTTTGGAGCTCTTACTATGTTCTGGGAGTTCTGCTGAAGTTTAAAAATGCTTTAGAACTCTTCCATTGTTCTCGGAATTCCGCTGATGTCTAACAATGCTTTGGAACTCTTCCATTGTTCTCGGAATTCCGCTGTAGTTTAAAAATGAATTGGAACTTTTCCATTGTTCTCGGAATTCCGCTGAAGTTTTACAATGCTTTGGAACTCTTTCATTGTTCTCGGAATTCCGCTGAAGTTTAGCCATGCTTTGCAACTCTTCCATTGTTCTCGGAATTCCACTGAAGTTTAAAAATGCTTTGGAACTCCTCCATTGTTCTCGGAATTCTGCTGAAGTTTAAAAATGCTTTGGTACTCTTCCTATGTTCTGGGAGTTCTGCTGAAGTTTAAAAATGCTTTGGAACTCTTCCATTGTTCTCGGAATTCCGCTGATGTTTAGCAATGCTTTATAACTCTTCCATTGTTCTCGGAATTCCGCTGATGTTTAACAATGCTTTGGAGCTCTTCCTATGTTCTGGGAGTTCTGCTGAAGATTAAAAATGCTTTAGAACTCTTCCATTGTTCTCGGAATTCCGCTGATGTCTAACAATGCTTTGGAACTCTTCCATTGTTCTCGGAATTCCGCTGTAGTTTAAAAATGCATTGGAACTTTTCCATTGTTCTCGGAATTCCGCTGAAGTTTTACAATGCTTTGGAACTCTTCCATTTTTCTCTGAATTCTGCTGAAGTTTAAAAATGCTTTGGAACTCTTCCATTGTTCTCGGAATTCTGCTGAAGTTTCAAAAAGATTTGGAAATATTCCATTGTTCTCAGAATTCCGCTAATATTTAACAATGCTTTGGAACTCTTCCATTGTTCTCGGAATTCCGCTGATGTTTAATAATGCTTTTGGAACTCTTCCATTGTTCTCAGAATTCTGCTAATGTTTAACAATGCTTTGGAACTCACCATTGTTCTCGGAATTCTGTTCATGTTTAATAATGCTTTTGGAACTCTTCCATTGTGCTCGGAATTCTGCTGAAGTTTAAAAATGCTTTGGAACTCTTCCATCGTTCTCGGAATTCCGCTAATGTTTATCAAACATATGGAACTCTTTCATTGTTCTCGGAATTCCGCTGTAGTTTAAAAATGCTTTGGAACTCTTCCATTGTTCTCGGAATTCCGCTGTAGTTTAAAAATGCATTGGAACTCTTCCATTGTTCTCGGAATTCCGCTGAAGTTTTAGAATGCTTTTTAACACTTCCATTTTTCTCGGAATTCTGCTGAAGTTTAAAAACGCTTTGGAACTCTTCCATTGTTCTCGGAATTCCGCTGATGTTTAACAATGCTTTAGAACTCTTCCATTGTTCTCGGAATTCCGCTGATGTTTAACAATGCTTTGGAGCTCTTCAATTGTTTTGGGAATTCGGCTGAAGTTTAAAAATGCTTTGGAGCTCTTCCTATGTTCTGGGAGTTCTGCTGAAGTTTAAAAATGCTTTAGAACTCTTCCATTGTTCTCGGAATTCCGCTGATGTCTAACAATGCTTTGGAACTCTTCCATTGTTCTCGGAATTCCGCTGTAGTTTAAAAATGCATTGGAACTTTTCCATTGTTCTCGGAATTCCGCTGAAGTTTTACAATGCTTTGGAACTCTTTCATTTTTCTCTGAATTCTGCTGAAGTTTAAAAATGCTTTGGAACTCTTCCATTGTACTCGGAATTCCGCTGTAGTTTAAAAATGCTTTGGAACTCTTTCATTGTTCTTGGAATTCCGCTGAAGTTTAGCCATGCTTTGGAACTCTTCCATTGTTCTCGGAATTCCACTGAAGTTTAAAAATGCTTTGGAACTCCTCCATTGTTCTCGGAATTCTGCTGAAGTTTAAAAATGCTTTGGAACTCTTCCATTGTTCTCGGAATTCCGCTGATGTTTAACAATGCTTCAGAACTCTTCCACTGTTCTCGGAATTCCGCTGATGTTTAACAATGCTTTGGAGCTCTTCCATTGTTCTGGGAATTCGGCTGAAGTTTAAAAATGCTTTGGAGCTCTTCCTATGTTCTGGGAGTTCTGCTGAAGTTTAAAAATGCTTTAGAACTCTTCCATTGTTCTCGGAATTCCGCTGATGTCTAACAATGCTTTGGAACTCTTCCATTGTTCTCGGAATTCCGCTGTAGTTTAAAAATGCATTGGAACTTTTCCATTGTTCTCGGAATTCCGCTGAAGTTTTACAATGCTTTGGAACTCTTCCATTTTTCTCTGAATTCTGCTGAAGTTTAAAAATGCTTTGGAACTCTTCTATTGTTCTCGGAATTCCGCTGATGTTTAACAATGCTTTGGAACTCTTCCATTGTTCTCGGAATTCCGCTGTAGTTTAAAAATGCTTTGGAACTCTTTCATTGTTCTCGGAATTCCGCTGAAGTTTAGCCATGCTTTGCAACTCTTCCATTGTTCTCGGAATTCCACTGAAGTTTAAAAATGCTTTGGAACTCCTCCATTGTTCTCGGAATTCTGCTGAAGTTTAAAAATGCTTTCGTACTCTTCCTATGTTCTGGGAGTTCTGCTGAAGTTTAAAAATGCTTTGGAACTCTTCCATTGTTCTCGGAATTCCGCTGATGTTTAGCAATGCTTTATAACTCTTCCATTGTTCTCGGAATTCCGCTGATGTTTAACAATGCTTTGGAACTCTTGCATTGTTCTCGGAATTCCGCTGTAGTTTAAAAATGCACTGGAACTCTTCCATTGTTCTCGGAATTCCGCTGAAGTTTTACAATGCTTTGGAACTCATCCATTGTTCTCTTAACTCTGTTGATGTTTAATAATGCTTTTGGAACTCTTCCATTGTGCTCGGAGTTCTGCTGAAGTTTAAAAATGCTTTGGAACGCTTCCATTGTTCTGGGAATTCGGCTGAAGTTTAAAATTGCTTTGGAACTCTTCCTATGTTCTGGGAATTCTGCTGAAGTTTAAAAATGCTTTGGAACTCTTCAATTGTTCTCGGAATTCCGCTGATGTTTAACAATGCTTTAGAACTCTTCCATTGTTCTCGGAATTTTGATGATGTTTAACAATGCTTTAGAACTCTTCCATTGTTCTCGGAATTCCGCTGTTGTTTAACAATGCTTTGGAGCTCTTCCATTGTTTTGGGAATTCGGCTGAAGTTTAAAAATGCTTTGGAGCTCTTACTATGTTCTGGGAGTTCTGCTGAAGTTTAAAAATGCTTTAGAACTCTTCCATTGTTCTCGGAATTCCGCTGATGTCTAACAATGCTTTGGAACTCTTCCATTGTTCTCGGAATTCCGCTGTAGTTTAAAAATGAATTGGAACTTTTCCATTGTTCTCGGAATTCCGCTGAAGTTTTACAATGCTTTGGAACTCTTTCATTGTTCTCGGAATTCCGCTGAAGTTTAGCCATGCTTTGCAACTCTTCCATTGTTCTCGGAATTCCACTGAAGTTTAAAAATGCTTTGGAACTCCTCCATTGTTCTCGGAATTCTGCTGAAGTTTAAAAATGCTTTGGTACTCTTCCTATGTTCTGGGAGTTCTGCTGAAGTTTAAAAATGCTTTGGAACTCTTCCATTGTTCTCGGAATTCCGCTGATGTTTAGCAATGCTTTATAACTCTTCCATTGTTCTCGGAATTCCGCTGATGTTTTACAATGCTTTGGAGCTCTTCAATTGTTTTGGGAATTCGGCTGAAGTTTAAAAATGCTTTGGAGCTCTTCCTATGTTCTGGGAGTTCTGCTGAAGTTTAAAAATGCTTTAGAACTCTTCCATTGTTCTCGGAATTCCGCTGATGTCTAACAATGCTTTGGAACTCTTCCATTGTTCTCGGAATTCCGCTGTAGTTTAAAAATGCATTGGAACTTTTCCATTGTTCTCGGAATTCCGCTGAAGTTTTACAATGCTTTGGAACTCTTTCATTTTTCTCTGAATTCTGCTGAAGTTTAAAAATGCTTTGGAACTCTTCCATTGTACTCGGAATTCCGCTGTAGTTTAAAAATGCTTTGGAACTCTTTCATTGTTCTTGGAATTCCGCTGAAGTTTAGCCATGCTTTGTAACTCTTCCATTGTTCTCGGAATTCCACTGAAGTTTAAAAATGCTTTGGAACTCCTCCATTGTTCTCGGAATTCTGCTGAAGTTTAAAAATGCTTTGGAACTCTTCCATTGTTCTCGGAATTCCGCTGATGTTTAACAATGCTTCAGAACTCTTCCACTGTTCTCGAAATTCCGCTGATGTTTAACAATGCTTTGGAGCTCTTCCATTGTTCTGGGAATTCGGCTGAAGTTTAAAAATGCTTTGGAGCTCTTCCTATGTTCTGGGAGTTCTGCTGAAGATTAAAAATGCTTTAGAACTCTTCCATTGTTCTCGGAATTCCGCTGATGTCTAACAATGCTTTGGAACTCTTCCATTGTTCTCGGAATTCCGCTGTAGTTTAAAAATGCATTGGAACTTTTCCATTGTTCTCGGAATTCCGCTGAAGTTTTACAATGCTTTGGAACTCTTCCATTTTTCTCTGAATTCTGCTGAAGTTTAAAAATGCTTTGGAACTCTTCCATTGTTCTCGGAATTCCGCTGATGTTTAACAATGCTTTGGAACTCTTCCATTGTTCTCGGAATTCCGCTGTAGTTTAAAAATGCTTTGGAACTCTTTCATTGTTCTCGGAATTCCGCTGAAGTTTAGCCATGCTTTGCAACTCTTCCATTGTTCTCGGAATTCCACTGAAGTTTAAAAATGCTTTGGAACTCCTCCATTGTTCTCGGAATTCTGCTGAAGTTTAAAAATGCTTTCGTACTCTTCCTATGTTCTGGGAGTTCTGCTGAAGTTTAAAAATGCTTTGGAACTCTTCCATTGTTCTCGGAATTCCGCTGATGTTTAGCAATGCTTTATAACTCTTCCATTGTTCTCGGAATTCCGCTGATGTTTAACAATGCTTTGGAACTCTTGCATTGTTCTCGGAATTCCGCTGTAGTTTAAAAATGCACTGGAACTCTTCCATTGTTCTCGGAATTCCGCTGAAGTTTTACAATGCTTTGGAACTCATCCATTGTTCTCTTAACTCTGTTGATGTTTACTAATGCTTTTGGAACTCTTCCATTGTGCTCGGAGTTCTGCTGAAGTTTAAAAATGCTTTGGAACGCTTCCATTGTTCTGGGAATTCGGCTGAAGTTTAAAATTGCTTTGGAACTCTTCCTATGTTCTGGGAATTCTGCTGAAGTTTAAAAATGCTTTGGAACTCTTCAATTGTTCTCGGAATTCCGCTGATGTTTAACAATGCTTTAGAACTCTTCCATTGTTCTCGGAATTTTGATGATGTTTAACAATGCTTTAGAACTCTTCCATTGTTCTCGGAATTCCGCTGTTGTTTAACAATGCTTTGGAGCTCTTCCATTGTTTTGGGAATTCGGCTGAAGTTTAAAAATGCTTTGGAGCTCTTACTATGTTCTGGGAGTTCTGCTGAAGTTTAAAAATGCTTTAGAACTCTTCCATTGTTCTCGGAATTCCGCTGATGTCTAACAATGCTTTGGAACTCTTCCATTGTTCTCGGAATTCCGCTGTAGTTTAAAAATGTATTGGAACTTTTCCATTGTTCTCGGAATTCCGCTGAAGTTTTACAATGCTTTGGAACTCTTTCATTGTTCTCGGAATTCCGCTGAAGTTTAGCCATGCTTTGCAACTCTTCCATTGTTCTCGGAATTCCACTGAAGTTTAAAAATGCTTTGGAACTCCTCCATTGTTCTCGGAATTCTGCTGAAGTTTAAAAATGCTTTGGTACTCTTCCTATGTTCTGGGAGTTCTGCTGAAGTTTAAAAATGCTTTGGAACTCTTCCATTGTTCTCGGAATTCCGCTGATGTTTAGCAATGCTTTATAACTCTTCCATTGTTCTCGGAATTCCGCTGATGTTTAACAATGCTTTGGAACTCTTGCATTGTTCTCGGAATTCCGCTGTAGTTTAAAAATGCACTGGAACTCTTCCATTGTTCTCGGAATTCCGCTGAAGTTTTACAATGCTTTGGAACTCATCCATTGTTCTCTTAACTCTGTTGATGTTTAATAATGCTTTTGGAACTCTTCCATTGTGCTCTGAGTTCTGCTGAAGTTTAAAAATGCTTTGGAACGCTTCCATTGTTCTGGGAATTCGGCTGAAGTTTAAAATTGCTTTGGAACTCTTCCTATGTTCTGGGAATTCTGCTGAAGTTTAAAAATGCTTTGGAACTCTTCAATTGTTCTCGGAATTCCGCTGATGTTTAACAATGCTTTAGAACTCTTCCATTGTTCTCGGAATTTTGATGATGTTTAACAATGCTTTAGAACTCTTCCATTGTTCTCGGAATTCCGCTGTTGTTTAACAATGCTTTGGAGCTCTTCCATTGTTTTGGCAATTCGGCTGAAGTTTAAAAATGCTTTGGAGCTCTTCCTATGTTCTGGGAGTTCTGCTGAAGTTTAAAAATGCTTTAGAACTCTTCCATTGTTCTCGGAATTCCGCTGATGTCTAACAATGCTTTGGAACTCTTCCATTGTTCTCGGAATTCCGCTGTAGTTTAAAAATGAATTGGAACTTTTCCATTGTTCTCGGAATTCCGCTGAAGTTTTACAATGCTTTGGAACTCTTTCATTGTTCTCGGAATTCCGCTGAAGTTTAGCCATGCTTTGCAACTCTTCCATTGTTCTCAGAATTCCACTGAAGTTTAAAAATGCTTTGGAACTCCTCCATTGTTCTCGGAATTCTGCTGAAGTTTAAAAATGCTTTGGTACTCTTCCTATGTTCTGGGAGTTCTGCTGAAGTTTAAAAATGCTTTGGAACTCTTCCATTGTTCTCGGAATTCCGCTGATGTTTAGCAATGCTTTATAACTCTTCCATTGTTCTCGGAATTCCGCTGATGTTTAACAATGCTTTGGAACTCTTGCATTGTTCTCGGAATTCCGCTGTAGTTTAAAAATGCACTGGAACTCTTCCATTGTTCTCGGAATTCCGCTGAAGTTTTACAATGCTTTGGAACTCATCCATTGTTCTCTTAACTCTGTTGATGTTTAATAATGCTTTTGGAACTCTTCCATTGTGCTCGGAGTTCTGCTGAAGTTTAAAAATGCTTTGGAACGCTTCCATTGTTCTGGGAATTCGGCTGAAGTTTAAAAATGCTTTGGAACTCTTCCTATGTTCTGGGAATTCTGCTGAAGTTTAAAAATGCTTTGGAACTCTTCAATTGTTCTCGGAATTCCGCTGATGTTTAACAATGCTTTAGAACTCTTCCATTGTTCTCGGAATTTTGATGATGTTTAACAATGCTTTAGAACTCTTCCATTGTTCTCGGAATTCCGCTGATGTTTAACAATGCTTTGGAGCTCTTCCATTGTTTTGGGAATTCGGCTGAAGTTTAAAAATGCTTTGGAGCTCTTCCTATGTTCTGGGAGTTCTGCTGAAGTTTAAAAATGCTTTAGAACTCTTCCATTTTTCTCGGAATTCCGCTGATGTCTAACAATGCTTTGGAACTCTTCCATTGTTCTCGGAATTCCGCTGTAGTTTAAAAATGAATTGGAACTTTTCCATTGTTCTCGGAATTCCGCTGAAGTTTTACAATGCTTTGGAACTCTTTCATTTTTCTCTGAATTCTGCTGAAGTTTAAAAATGCTTTGGAACTCTTCCATTGTACTCGGAATTCGGCTGATGTTTAACAATGCTTTGGAACTCTTCCATTGTTCTCGGAATTCCGCTGTAGTTTAAAAATGCTTTGGAACTCTTTCATTGTTCTCGGAATTCCGCTGAAGTTTAGCCATGCTTTGGAACTCTTCCATTGTTCTCGGAATTCCACTGAAGTTTAAAAATGCTTTGGAACTCCTCCATTGTTCTCGGAATTCTGCTGAAGTTTAAAAATGCTTTGGAACTCTTCCATTACTCTGGGAATTCGGCTGAAGTTTAAAAATGCTTTGGAACTCTTTCATTGTTCTCAGAATTCCGCTGAAGTTTAGCCATGCTTTTGAGCTCTTCCATTGTTCTCGGAATTCCGCTGTAGTTTAAAAATGCACTGGAACTCTTCCATTGTTCTCGGAATTCCGCTGAAGTTTTACAATGCTTTGGAACTCTTCCATTTTTCTCTGAATTCTGCTGAAGTTTAAAAATGCTTTGGAACTCTTCCATTGTTCTCGGAATTCCGCTGATGTTTAACAATGCTTTGGAACTCTTCCATTGTTCTCGGAATTCCGCTGTAGTTTAAAAATGCTTTGGAACTCTTTCATTGTTCTCGGAATTCCGCTGAAGTTTAGCCATGCTTTGCAACTCTTCCATTGTTCTCGGAATTCCACTGAAGTTTAAAAATGCTTTGGAACTCCTCCATTGTTCTCGGAATTCTGCTGAAGTTTAAAAATGCTTTCGTACTCTTCCTATGTTCTGGGAGTTCTGCTGAAGTTTAAAAATGCTTTGGAACTCTTCCATTGTTCTCGGAATTCCGCTGATGTTTAGCAATGCTTTATAACTCTTCCATTGTTCTCGGAATTCCGCTGATGTTTAACAATGCTTTGGAACTCTTGCATTGTTCTCGGAATTCCGCTGTAGTTTAAAAATGCACTGGAACTCTTCCATTGTTCTCGGAATTCCGCTGAAGTTTTACAATGCTTTGGAACTCATCCATTGTTCTCTTAACTCTGTTGATGTTTAATAATGCTTTTGGAACTCTTCCATTGTGCTCGGAGTTCTGCTGAAGTTTAAAAATGCTTTGGAACGCTTCCATTGTTCTGGGAATTCGGCTGAAGTTTAAAATTGCTTTGGAACTCTTCCTATGTTCTGGGAATTCTGCTGAAGTTTAAAAATGCTTTGGAACTCTTCAATTGTTCTCGGAATTCCGCTGATGTTTAACAATGCTTTAGAACTCTTCCATTGTTCTCGGAATTTTGATGATGTTTAACAATGCTTTAGAACTCTTCCATTGTTCTCGGAATTCCGCTGTTGTTTAACAATGCTTTGGAGCTCTTCCATTGTTTTGGGAATTCGGCTGAAGTTTAAAAATGCTTTGGAGCTCTTACTATGTTCTGGGAGTTCTGCTGAAGTTTAAAAATGCTTTAGAACTCTTCCATTGTTCTCGGAATTCCGCTGATGTCTAACAATGCTTTGGAACTCTTCCATTGTTCTCGGAATTCCGCTGTAGTTTAAAAATGAATTGGAACTTTTCCATTGTTCTCGGAATTCCGCTGAAGTTTTACAATGCTTTGGAACTCTTTCATTGTTCTCGGAATTCCGCTGAAGTTTAGCCATGCTTTGCAACTCTTCCATTGTTCTCGGAATTCCACTGAAGTTTAAAAATGCTTTGGAACTCCTCCATTGTTCTCGGAATTCTGCTGAAGTTTAAAAATGCTTTGGTACTCTTCCTATGTTCTGGGAGTTCTGCTGAAGTTTAAAAATGCTTTGGAACTCTTCCATTGTTCTCGGAATTCCGCTGATGTTTAGCAATGCTTTATAACTCTTCCATTGTTCTCGGAATTCCGCTGATGTTTAACAATGCTTTGGAGCTCTTCAATTGTTTTGGGAATTCGGCTGAAGTTTAAAAATGCTTTGGAGCTCTTCCTATGTTCTGGGAGTTCTGCTGAAGTTTAAAAATGCTTTAGAACTCTTCCATTGTTCTCGGAATTCCGCTGATGTCTAACAATGCTTTGGAACTCTTCCATTGTTCTCGGAATTCCGCTGTAGTTTAAAAATGCATTGGAACTTTTCCATTGTTCTCGGAATTCCGCTGAAGTTTTACAATGCTTTGGAACTCTTTCATTTTTCTCTGAATTCTGCTGAAGTTTAAAAATGCTTTGGAACTCTTCCATTGTACTCGGAATTCCGCTGTAGTTTAAAAATGCTTTGGAACTCTTTCATTGTTCTTGGAATTCCGCTGAAGTTTAGCCATGCTTTGGAACTCTTCCATTGTTCTCGGAATTCCACTGAAGTTTAAAAATGCTTTGGAACTCCTCCATTGTTCTCGGAATTCTGCTGAAGTTTAAAAATGCTTTGGAACTCTTCCATTGTTCTCGGAATTCCGCTGATGTTTAACAATGCTTCAGAACTCTTCCACTGTTCTCGGAATTCCGCTGATGTTTAACAATGCTTTGGAGCTCTTCCATTGTTCTGGGAATTCGGCTGAAGTTTAAAAATGCTTTGGAGCTCTTCCTATGTTCTGGGAGTTCTGCTGAAGATTAAAAATGCTTTAGAACTCTTCCATTGTTCTCGGAATTCCGCTGATGTCTAACAATGCTTTGGAACTCTTCCATTGTTCTCGGAATTCCGCTGTAGTTTAAAAATGCATTGGAACTTTTCCATTGTTCTCGGAATTCCGCTGAAGTTTTACAATGCTTTGGAACTCTTCCATTTTTCTCTGAATTCTGCTGAAGTTTAAAAATGCTTTGGAACTCTTCCATTGTTCTCGGAATTCCGCTGATGTTTAACAATGCTTTGGAACTCTTCCATTGTTCTCGGAATTCCGCTGTAGTTTAAAAATGCTTTGGAACTCTTTCATTGTTCTCGGAATTCCGCTGAAGTTTAGCCATGCTTTGCAACTCTTCCATTGTTCTCGGAATTCCACTGAAGTTTAAAAATGCTTTGGAACTCCTCCATTGTTCTCGGAATTCTGCTGAAGTTTAAAAATGCTTTCGTACTCTTCCTATGTTCTGGGAGTTCTGCTGAAGTTTAAAAATGCTTTGGAACTCTTCCATTGTTCTCGGAATTCCGCTGATGTTTAGCAATGCTTTATAACTCTTCCATTGTTCTCGGAATTCCGCTGATGTTTAACAATGCTTTGGAACTCTTGCATTGTTCTCGGAATTCCGCTGTAGTTTAAAAATGCACTGGAACTCTTCCATTGTTCTCGGAATTCCGCTGAAGTTTTACAATGCTTTGGAACTCATCCATTGTTCTCTTAACTCTGTTGATGTTTAATAATGCTTTTGGAACTCTTCCATTGTGCTCGGAGTTCTGCTGAAGTTTAAAAATGCTTTGGAACGCTTCCATTGTTCTGGGAATTCGGCTGAAGTTTAAAATTGCTTTGGAACTCTTCCTATGTTCTGGGAATTCTGCTGAAGTTTAAAAATGCTTTGGAACTCTTCAATTGTTCTCGGAATTCCGCTGATGTTTAACAATGCTTTAGAACTCTTCCATTGTTCTCGGAATTTTGATGATGTTTAACAATGCTTTAGAACTCTTCCATTGTTCTCGGAATTCCGCTGTTGTTTAACAATGCTTTGGAGCTCTTCCATTGTTTTGGGAATTCGGCTGAAGTTTAAAAATGCTTTGGAGCTCTTACTATGTTCTGGGAGTTCTGCTGAAGTTTAAAAATGCTTTAGAACTCTTCCATTGTTCTCGGAATTCCGCTGATGTCTAACAATGCTTTGGAACTCTTCCATTGTTCTCGGAATTCCGCTGTAGTTTAAAAATGAATTGGAACTTTTCCATTGTTCTCGGAATTCCGCTGAAGTTTTACAATGCTTTGGAACTCTTTCATTGTTCTCGGAATTCCGCTGAAGTTTAGCCATGCTTTGCAACTCTTCCATTGTTCTCGGAATTCCACTGAAGTTTAAAAATGCTTTGGAACTCCTCCATTGTTCTCGGAATTCTGCTGAAGTTTAAAAATGCTTTGGTACTCTTCCTATGTTCTGGGAGTTCTGCTGAAGTTTAAAAATGCTTTGGAACTCTTCCATTGTTCTCGGAATTCCGCTGATGTTTAGCAATGCTTTATAACTCTTCCATTGTTCTCGGAATTCCGCTGATGTTTAACAATGCTTTGGAACTCTTGCATTGTTCTCGGAATTCCGCTGTAGTTTAAAAATGCACTGGAACTCTTCCATTGTTCTCGGAATTCCGCTGAAGTTTTACAATGCTTTGGAACTCATCCATTGTTCTCTTAACTCTGTTGATGTTTAATAATGCTTTTGGAACTCTTCCATTGTGCTCTGAGTTCTGCTGAAGTTTAAAAATGCTTTGGAACGCTTCCATTGTTCTGGGAATTCGGCTGAAGTTTAAAATTGCTTTGGAACTCTTCCTATGTTCTGGGAATTCTGCTGAAGTTTAAAAATGCTTTGGAACTCTTCCTATGTTCTGGGAATTCTGCTGAAGTTTAAAAATGCTTTGGAACTCTTCCTATGTTCTGGGAATTCTGCTGAAGTTTAAAAATGCTTTGGAACTCTTCAATTGTTCTCGGAATTCCGCTGATGTTTAACAATGCTTTAGAACTCTTCCATTGTTCTCGGAATTTTGATGATGTTTAACAATGCTTTAGAACTCTTCCATTGTTCTCGGAATTCCGCTGATGTTTAACAATGCTTTGGAGCTATTCCATTGTTTTGGGAATTCGGCTGAAGTTTAAAAATGCTTTGGAGCTCTTCCTATGTTCTGGGAGTTCTGCTGAAGTTTAAAAATGCTTTAGAACTCTTCCATTGTTCTCGGAATTCCGCTGATGTCTAACAATGCTTTGGAACTCTTCCATTGTTCTCGGAATTCCGCTGTAGTTTAAAAATGAATTGGAACTTTTCCATTGTTCTCGGAATTCCGCTGAAGTTTTACAATTGTTTGGAACTCTTTCATTTTTCTCTGAATTCTGCTGAAGTTTAAAAATGCTTTGGAACTCTTCCATTGTACTCGGAATTCGGCTGATGTTTAACAATGCTTTGGAACTCTTCCATTGTTCTCGGAATTCCGCTGTAGTTTAAAAATGCTTTGGAACTCTTTCATTGTTCTCGGAATTCCGCTGAAGTTTAGCCATGCTTTGGAACTCCTCCATTGTTCTCGGAATTCTGCTGAAGTTTAAAAATGCTTTGGAACTCTTCCATTACTCTGGGAATTCGGCTGAAGTTTAAAAATGCTTTTCAACTCTTTCATTGTTCTCGGAATTCCGCTGAAGTTTAGCCATGCTTTGGAACTCTTCCATTGTTCTCGGAATTCCACTGAAGTTTAAAAATGCTTTGGAACTCCTCCATTGTTCTCGGAATTCTGCTGAAGTTTAAAAATGCTTTGGAACTCTTCCATTGTTCTCGGAATTCCGCTGTAGTTTAAAAATGCACTGGAACTCTTCCATTGTTCTCAGAATTCCGCTGAAGTTTTACAATGCTTTGGAACTCATCCATTGTTCTCGTAACTCTGTTGATGTTTAAAAATGCTTTTGGAACTCTTCCTTTGTGCTCGGAGTTCTGCTGAAGTTTAAAAAAGCTTTGGAACTATTCCATTGTTCTCAGAATTCTGTTGATGTTTAATAATGCTTTTGGAACTCTTCCATTGTGCTCGGATTTCTGCTGAAGTTTAAAAATGCTTTGGAACTCTTCCATTCTTCTCGGTATTCTGCTGATGTTTATCAAACCTATGGAACTCTTCCATTGTTCTCGGAATTCTGTTGCTGTTTAATAATGCTTTTGGAACTCTGCCATTGTTCTCGGAATTCTGCTGAAGTTTCAAAATGCTTTAGAAATCTTTCCTTGTTCTCGGAATTCTGCTGAAGTTTAACAATGCTTTGGAACTCTTCCATTATTCTCAGAATTCTGCTGAAGTTTAAAAATGCTTTGGTACTCTTCCATTGTTCTCAGAATTACAATGAAGCTTAAAAATGCTTTGGAACTCTTCAATTTTTCTCAGAATTACGCTAAAGTTTAAAAATGCATTGGAACTCTTCCATTGTTCTCGGAATTCCACTGAAGTTTTAGAATGCTTTTTAACACTTCCATTTTTCTCGGAATTCTGCTGAAGTTTAAAAACGCTTTGGAACTCTTCCATTGTTCTCGGAATTCCGCTAATGTTTAATAATGCTTTGGAACTCTTTCATTGTTCTCGGATTTCCACTGAAGTTTAGCCATGCTTTGGAACTCTTCCATTGTTCTCGGAATTCCGCAGAAGTTTAAAAATGCTTTGGAACTCTTCCATTGTTCTCGGAATTCTGCTGAAGTTTTAAAAAGCTTTGGAACTATTCCATTGTTCTCAGAATTCTGCTAATATTTAACAATTCTTTGGAACTCTTCCATTGTTCTCGGAATTCCGCTGATGTTTAATAATGCTTTTGAGCTCTTCCTATGTTCTGGGAGTTCTGCTGAATTTTAAAAATGCTTTAGAACTCTTCCATTGTTCTCGGAATTCCGCTGATGTCTAACAATGCTTTGGAACTCTTCCATTGTTCTCGGAATTCCGCTGTAGTTTAAAAATGCATTGGAACTTTTCCATTGTTCTCGGAATTCCGCTGAAGTTTTACAATGCTTTGGAACTCTTCCATTTTTCTCTGAATTCTGCTGAAGTTTAAAAATGCTTTGGAACTCTTCCATTGTTCTCGGAATTCTGCTGAAGTTTCAAAAAGATTTGGAAATATTCCATTGTTCTCAGAATTCCGCTAATATTTAACAATGCTTTGGAACTCTTCCATTGTTCTCGGAATTCCGCTGATGTTTAATAATGCTTTTGGAACTCTTCCATTGTTCTCAGAATTCTGCTAATGTTTAACAATGCTTTGGAACTCACCATTGTTCTCGGAATTCTGTTCATGTTTAATAATGCTTTTGGAACTCTTCCATTGTGCTCGGAATTCTGCTGAAGTTTAAAAATGCTTTGGAACTCTTCCATCGTTCTCGGAATTCCGCTAATGTTTATCAAACATATGGAACTCTTTCATTGTTCTCGGAATTCCGCTGTAGTTTAAAAATGCTTTGGAACTCTTCCATTGTTCTCGGAATTCCGCTGTAGTTTAAAAATGCATTGGAACTCTTCCATTGTTCTCGGAATTCCGCTGAAGTTTTAGAATGCTTTTCAACACTTCCATTTTTCTCGGAATTCTGCTGAAGTTTAAAAACGCTTTGGAACTCTTCCATTGTTCTCGGAATTCCGCTGATGTTTAACAATGCTTTAGAACTCTTCCATTGTTCTCGGAATTCCGCTGATGTTTAACAATGCTTTGGAGCTCTTCAATTGTTTTGGGAATTCGGCTGAAGTTTAAAAATGCTTTGGAGCTCTTCCTATGTTCTGGGAGTTCTGCTGAAGTTTAAAAATGCTTTAGAACTCTTCCATTGTTCTCGGAATTCCGCTGATGTCTAACAATGCTTTGGAACTCTTCCATTGTTCTCGGAATTCCGCTGTAGTTTAAAAATGCATTGGAACTTTTCCATTGTTCTCGGAATTCCGCTGAAGTTTTACAATGCTTTGGAACTCTTTCATTTTTCTCTGAATTCTGCTGAAGTTTAAAAATGCTTTGGAACTCTTCCATTGTACTCGGAATTCCGCTGTAGTTTAAAAATGCTTTGGAACTCTTTCATTGTTCTTGGAATTCCGCTGAAGTTTAGCCATGCTTTGGAACTCTTCCATTGTTCTCGGAATTCCACTGAAGTTTAAAAATGCTTTGGAACTCCTCCATTGTTCTCGGAATTCTGCTGAAGTTTAAAAATGCTTTGGAACTCTTCCATTGTTCTCGGAATTCCGCTGATGTTTAACAATGCTTCAGAACTCTTCCACTGTTCTCGGAATTCCGCTGATGTTTAACAATGCTTTGGAGCTCTTCCATTGTTCTGGGAATTCGGCTGAAGTTTAAAAATGCTTTGGAGCTCTTCCTATGTTCTGGGAGTTCTGCTGAAGTTTAAAAATGCTTTAGAACTCTTCCATTGTTCTCGGAATTCCGCTGATGTCTAACAATGCTTTGGAACTCTTCCATTGTTCTCGGAATTCCGCTGTAGTTTAAAAATGCATTGGAACTTTTCCATTGTTCTCGGAATTCCGCTGAAGTTTTACAATGCTTTGGAACTCTTCCATTTTTCTCTGAATTCTGCTGAAGTTTAAAAATGCTTTGGAACTCTTCCATTGTTCTCGGAATTCCGCTGATGTTTAAGAATGCTTTGGAACTCTTCCATTGTTCTCGGAATTCCGCTGTAGTTTAAAAATGCTTTGGAACTCTTTCATTGTTCTCGGAATTCCGCTGAAGTTTAGCCATGCTTTGCAACTCTTCCATTGTTCTCGGAATTCCACTGAAGTTTAAAAATGCTTTGGAACTCCTCCATTGTTCTCGGAATTCTGCTGAAGTTTAAAAATGCTTTCGTACTCTTCCTATGTTCTGGGAGTTCTGCTGAAGTTTAAAAATGCTTTGGAACTCTTCCATTGTTCTCGGAATTCCGCTGATGTTTAGCAATGCTTTATAACTCTTCCATTGTTCTCGGAATTCCGCTGATGTTTAACAATGCTTTGGAACTCTTGCATTGTTCTCGGAATTCCGCTGTAGTTTAAAAATGCACTGGAACTCTTCCATTGTTCTCGGAATTCCGCTGAAGTTTTACAATGCATTGGAACTCATCCATTGTTCTCTTAACTCTGTTGATGTTTAATAATGCTTTTGGAACTCTTCCATTGTGCTCGGAGTTCTGCTGAAGTTTAAAAATGCTTTGGAACGCTTCCATTGTTCTGGGAATTCGGCTGAAGTTTAAAATTGCTTTGGAACTCTTCCTATGTTCTGGGAATTCTGCTGAAGTTTAAAAATGCTTTGGAACTCTTCAATTGTTCTCGGAATTCCGCTGATGTTTAACAATGCTTTAGAACTCTTCCATTGTTCTCGGAATTTTGATGATGTTTAACAATGCTTTAGAACTCTTCCATTGTTCTCGGAATTCCGCTGTTGTTTAACAATGCTTTGGAGCTCTTCCATTGTTTTGGGAATTCGGCTGAAGTTTAAAAATGCTTTGGAGCTCTTACTATGTTCTGGGAGTTCTGCTGAAGTTTAAAAATGCTTTAGAACTCTTCCATTGTTCTCGGAATTCCGCTGATGTCTAACAATGCTTTGGAACTCTACCATTGTTCTCGGAATTCCGCTGTAGTTTAAAAATGAATTGGAACTTTTCCATTGTTCTCGGAATTCCGCTGAAGTTTTACAATGCTTTGGAACTCTTTCATTGTTCTCGGAATTCCGCTGAAGTTTAGCCATGCTTTGCAACTCTTCCATTGTTCTCGGAATTCCACTGAAGTTTAAAAATGCTTTGGAACTCCTCCATTGTTCTCGGAATTCTGCTGAAGTTTAAAAATGCTTTGGTACTCTTCCTATGTTCTGGGAGTTCTGCTGAAGTTTAAAAATGCTTTGGAACTCTTCCATTGTTCTCGGAATTCCGCTGATGTTTAGCAATGCTTTATAACTCTTCCATTGTTCTCGGAATTCCGCTGATGTTTAACAATGCTTTGGAGCTCTTCAATTGTTTTGGGAATTCGGCTGAAGTTTAAAAATGCTTTGGAGCTCTTCCTATGTTCTGGGAGTTCTGCTGAAGTTTAAAAATGCTTTAGAACTCTTCCATTGTTCTCGGAATTCCGCTGATGTCTAACAATGCTTTGGAACTCTTCCATTGTTCTCGGAATTCCGCTGTAGTTTAAAAATGCATTGGAACTTTTCCATTGTTCTCGGAATTCCGCTGAAGTTTTACAATGCTTTGGAACTCTTTCATTTTTCTCTGAATTCTGCTGAAGTTTAAAAATGCTTTGGAACTCTTCCATTGTACTCGGAATTCCGCTGTAGTTTAAAAATGCTTTGGAACTCTTTCATTGTTCTTGGAATTCCGCTGAAGTTTAGCCATGCTTTGTAACTCTTCCATTGTTCTCGGAATTCCACTGAAGTTTAAAAATGCTTTGGAACTCCTCCATTGTTCTCGGAATTCTGCTGAAGTTTAAAAATGCTTTGGAACTCTTCCATTGTTCTCGGAATTCCGCTGATGTTTAACAATGCTTCATAACTCTTCCACTGTTCTCGAAATTCCGCTGATGTTTAACAATGCTTTGGAGCTCTTCCATTGTTCTGGGAATTCGGCTGAAGTTTAAAAATGCTTTGGAGCTCTTCCTATGTTCTGGGAGTTCTGCTGAAGATTAAAAATGCTTTAGAACTCTTCCATTGTTCTCGGAATTCCGCTGATGTCTAACAATGCTTTGGAACTCTTCCATTGTTCTCGGAATTCCGCTGATGTTTAACAATGCTTTGGAACTCTTCCATTGTTCTCGGAATTCCGCTGTAGTTTAAAAATGCTTTGGAACTCTTTCATTGTTCTCGGAATTCCGCTGAAGTTTAGCCATGCTTTGCAACTCTTCCATTGTTCTCGGAATTCCACTGAAGTTTAAAAATGCTTTGGAACTCCTCCATTGTTCTCGGAATTCTGCTGAAGTTTAAAAATGCTTTCGTACTCTTCCTATGTTCTGGGAGTTCTGCTGAAGTTTAAAAATGCTTTGGAACTCTTCCATTGTTCTCGGAATTCCGCTGATGTTTAGCAATGCTTTATAACTCTTCCATTGTTCTCGGAATTCCGCTGATGTTTAACAATGCTTTGGAACTCTTGCATTGTTCTCGGAATTCCGCTGTAGTTTAAAAATGCACTGGAACTCTTCCATTGTTCTCGGAATTCCGCTGAAGTTTTACAATGCTTTGGAACTCATCCATTGTTCTCTTAACTCTGTTGATGTTTAATAATGCTTTTGGAACTCTTCCATTGTGCTCGGAGTTCTGCTGAAGTTTAAAAATGCTTTGGAACGCTTCCATTGTTCTGGGAATTCGGCTGAAGTTTAAAATTGCTTTGGAACTCTTCCTATGTTCTGGGAATTCTGCTGAAGTTTAAAAATGCTTTGGAACTCTTCAATTGTTCTCGGAATTCCGCTGATGTTTAACAATGCTTTAGAACTCTTCCATTGTTCTCGGAATTTTGATGATGTTTAACAATGCTTTAGAACTCTTCCATTGTTCTCGGAATTCCGCTGTTGTTTAACAATGCTTTGGAGCTCTTCCATTGTTTTGGGAATTCAGCTGAAGTTTAAAAATGCTTTGGAGCTCTTACTATGTTCTGGGAGTTCTGCTGAAGTTTAAAAATGCTTTAGAACTCTTCCATTGTTCTCGGAATTCCGCTGATGTCTAACAATGCTTTGGAACTCTTCCATTGTTCTCGGAATTCCGCTGTAGTTTAAAAATGAATTGGAACTTTTCCATTGTTCTCGGAATTCCGCTGAAGTTTTACAATGCTTTGGAACTCTTTCATTGTTCTCGGAATTCCGCTGAAGTTTAGCCATGCTTTGCAACTCTTCCATTGTTCTCGGAATTCCACTGAAGTTTAAAAATGCTTTGGAACTCCTCCATTGTTCTCGGAATTCTGCTGAAGTTTAAAAATGCTTTGGTACTCTTCCTATGTTCTGGGAGTTCTGCTGAAGTTTAAAAATGCTTTGGAACTCTTCCATTGTTCTCGGAATTCCGCTGATGTTTAGCAATGCTTTATAACTCTTCCATTGTTCTCGGAATTCCGCTGATGTTTAACAATGCTTTGGAACTCTTGCATTGTTCTCGGAATTCCGCTGTAGTTTAAAAATGCACTGGAACTCTTCCATTGTTCTCGGAATTCCGCTGAAGTTTTACAATGCTTTGGAACTCATCCATTGTTCTCTTAACTCTGTTGATGTTTAATAATGCTTTTGGAACTCTTCCATTGTGCTCTGAGTTCTGCTGAAGTTTAAAAATGCTTTGGAACGCTTCCATTGTTCTGGGAATTCGGCTGAAGTTTAAAATTGCTTTGGAACTCTTCCTATGTTCTGGGAATTCTGCTGAAGTTTAAAAATGCTTTGGAACTCTTCAATTGTTCTCGGAATTCCGCTGATGTTTAACAATGCTTTAGAACTCTTCCATTGTTCTCGGAATTTTGATGATGTTTAACAATGCTTTAGAACTCTTCCATTGTTCTCGGAATTCCGCTGTTGTTTAACAATGCTTTGGAGCTCTTCCATTGTTTTGGCTATTCGGCTGAAGTTTAAAAATGCTTTGGAGCTCTTCCTATGTTCTGGGAGTTCTGCTGAAGTTTAAAAATGCTTTAGAACTCTTCCATTGTTCTCGGAATTCCGCTGATGTCTAACAATGCTTTGGAACTCTTCCATTGTTCTCGGAATTCCGCTGTAGTTTAAAAATGAATTGGAACTTTTCCATTGTTCTCGGAATTCCGCTGAAGTTTTACAATGCTTTGGAACTCTTTCATTGTTCTCGGAATTCCGCTGAAGTTTAGCCATGCTTTGCAACTCTTCCATTGTTCTCGGAATTCCACTGAAGTTTAAAAATGCTTTGGAACTCCTCCATTGTTCTCGGAATTCTGCTGAAGTTTAAAAATGCTTTGGTACTCTTCCTATGTTCTGGGAGTTCTGCTGAAGTTTAAAAATGCTTTGGAACTCTTCCATTGTTCTCGGAATTCCGCTGATGTTTAGCAATGCTTTATAACTCTTCCATTGTTCTCGGAATTCCGCTGATGTTTAACAATGCTTTGGAACTCTTGCATTGTTCTCGGAATTCCGCTGTAGTTTAAAAATGCACTGGAACTCTTCCATTGTTCTCGGAATTCCGCTGAAGTTTTACAATGCTTTGGAACTCATCCATTGTTCTCTTAACTCTGTTGATGTTTAATAATGCTTTTGGAACTCTTCCATTGTGCTCGGAGTTCTGCTGAAGTTTAAAAATGCTTTGGAACGCTTCCATTGTTCTGGGAATTCGGCTGAAGTTTAAAAATGCTTTGGAACTCTTCCTATGTTCTGGGAGTTCTGCTGAAGTTTAAAAATGCTTTAGAACTCTTCCATTGTTCTCGGAATTCCGCTGATGTTTAACAATGCTTTAGAACTCTTCCATTGTTCTCGGAATTTTGATGATGTTTAACAATGCTTTAGAACTCTTCCATTGTTCTCGGAATTCCGCTGATGTTTAACAATGCTTTGGAGCTCTTCCATTGTTTTGGGAATTCGGCTGAAGTTTAAAAATGCTTTGGAGCTCTTCCTATGTTCTGGGAGTTCTGCTGAAGTTTAAAAATGCTTTAGAACTCTTCCATTGTTCTCGGAATTCCGCTGATGTCTAACAATGCTTTGGAACTCTTCCATTGTTCTCGGAATTCCGCTGTAGTTTAAAAATGAATTGGAACTTTTCCATTGTTCTCGGAATTCCGCTGAAGTTTTACAATGCTTTGGAACTCTTTCATTTTTCTCTGAATTCTGCTGAAGTTTAAAAATGCTTTGGAACTCTTCCATTGTACTCGGAATTCGGCTGATGTTTAACAATGCTTTGGAACTCTTCCATTGTTCTCGGAATTCCGCTGTAGTTTAAAAATGCTTTGGAACTCTTTCATTGTTCTCGGAATTCCGCTGAAGTTTAGCCATGCTTTGGAACTCTTCCATTGTTCTCGGAATTCCACTGAAGTTTAAAAATGCTTTGGAACTCCTCCATTGTTCTCGGAATTCTGCTGAAGTTTAAAAATGCTTTGGAACTCTTCCATTACTCTGGGAATTCGGCTGAAGTTTAAAAATGCTTTGGAACTCTTTCATTGTTCTCAGAATTCCGCTGAAGTTTAGCCATGCTTTGGAGCTCTTCCATTGTTCTCGGAATTCCGCTGTAGTTTAAAAATGCACTGGAACTCTTCCATTGTTCTCGGAATTCCGCTGAAGTTTTACAATGCTTTGGAACTCATCCATTGTTCTCGTAACTCTGTTGATGTTTAAAAATGCTTTTGGAACTCTTCCTTTGTGCTCGCAGTTCTGCTGAAGTTTAAAAAAGCTTTGGAACTATTCCATTGTTCTCAGAATTCTGTTGATGTTTAATAATGCTTTTGGAACTCTTCCATTGTGCTCGGATTTCTGCTGAAGTTTAAAAATGCTTTGGAACTCTTCCATTCTTCTCGGTATTCTGCTGATGTTTATCAAACCTATGGAACTCTTCCATTGTTCTCGGAATTCTGTTGCTGTTTAATAATGCTTTTGGAACTCTGCCATTGTTCTCGGAATTCTGCTGAAGTTTCAAAATGCTTTAGAAATCTTTCCTTGTTCTCGGAATTCTGCTGAAGTTTAACAATGCTTTGGAACTCTTCCATTATTCTCAGAATTCTGCTGAAGTTTAAAAATGCTTTGGTACTCTTCCATTGTTCTCAGAATTACAATGAAGCTTAAAAATGCTTTGGAACTCTTCAATTTTTCTCAGAATTACGCTAAAGTTTAAAAATGCATTGGAACTCTTCCATTGTTCTCGGAATTCCACTGAAGTTTTAGAATGCTTTTTAACACTTCCATTTTTCTCGGAATTCTGCTGAAGTTTAAAAACGCTTTGGAACTCTTCCATTGTTCTCGGAATTCCGCTAATGTTTAATAATGCTTTGGAACTCTTTCATTGTTCTCGGATTTCCACTGAAGTTTAGCCATGCTTTGGAACTCTTCCATTGTTCTCGGAATTCCGCAGAAGTTTAAAAATGCTTTGGAACTCTTCCATTGTTCTCGGAATTCTGCTGAAGTTTTAAAAAGCTTTGGAACTATTCCATTGTTCTCAGAATTCTGCTAATATTTAACAATGCTTTGGAACTCTTCCATTGTTCTCGGAATTCCGCTGATGTTTAATAATGCTTTGGAGCTCTTCCTATGTTCTGGGAGTTCTGCTGAAGTTTAAAAATGCTTTAGAACTCTTCCATTGTTCTCGGAATTCCGCTGATGTCTAACAATGCTTTGGAACTCTTCCATTGTTCTCGGAATTCCGCTGTAGTTTAAAAATGCATTGGAACTTTTCCATTGTTCTCGGAATTCCGCTGAAGTTTTACAATGCTTTGGAACTCTTCCATTTTTCTCTGAATTCTGCTGAAGTTTAAAAATGCTTTGGAACTCTTCCATTGTTCTCGGAATTCTGCTGAAGTTTCAAAAAGATTTGGAAATATTCCATTGTTCTCAGAATTCCGCTAATATTTAACAATGCTTTGGAACTCTTCCATTGTTCTCGGAATTCCGCTGATGTTTAATAATGCTTTTGGAACTCTTCCATTGTTCTCAGAATTCTGCTAATGCTTAACAATGCTTTGGAACTCATCCATTGTTCTCGGAATTCTGTTCATGTTTAATAATGCTTTTGGAACTCTTCCATTGTGCTCGGAATTCTGCTGAAGTTTAAAAATGCTTTGGAACTCTTCCATCGTTCTCGGAATTCCGCTAATGTTTATCAAACATATGGAACTCTTTCATTGTTCTCGGAATTCCGCTGTAGTTTAAAAATGCTTTGGAACTCTTCCATTGTTCTCGGAATTCCGATAATATTTAACAATGCTTTGGAACTCTTCCATTGTTCTCGGAATTCCGCTGTAGTTTAAAAATGCATTGGAACTCTTCCATTGTTCTCGGAATTCCGCTGAAGTTTTAGAATGCTTTTTAACACTTCCATTTTTCTCGGAATTCTGCAGAATTTTAAAAATGCTTTGGAACTCTTCCATTGTACTCGGAATTCCGCTGATGTTTAACAATGCTTTGGAACTCTTCCATTGTTCTCGGAATTCCGCTGTAGTTTAAAAATGCTTTGGAACTCTTTCATTGTTCTTGGAATTCCGCTGAAGTTTAGCCATGCTTTGGAACTCTTCCATTGTTCTCGGAATTCCACTGAAGTTTAAAAATGCTTTGGAACTCCTCCATTGTTCTCGGAATTCTGCTGAAGTTTAAAAATGCTTTGGAACTCTTCCATTGCTCTGGGAATTCGGCTGAAGTTTAAAAATGCTTTGGAACTCTTTCATTGTTCTCGGAATTCCGCTGAAGTTTAGCCATGCTTTGGAACTCTTCCATTGTTCTCGGAATTCCACTGAAGTTTAAAAATGCTTTGGAACTCCTCCATTGTTCTCGGAATTCTGCTGAAGTTTAAAAATGCTTTGGAACTCTTCCATTGTTCTCGGAATTCCGCTGTAGTTTAAAAATGCACTGGAACTCTTCCATTGTTCTCGGAATTCCGCTGAAGTTTTACAATGCTTTGGAACTCATCCATTGTTCTCGTAACTCTGTTGATGTTTAAAAATGCTTTTGGAACTCTTCCTTTGTGCTCGGAGTTCTGCTGAAGTTTAAAAAAGCTTTGGAACTATTCCATTGTTCTCAGAATTCTGTTGATGTTTAATAATGCTTTTGGAACTCTTCCATTGTGCTCGGATTTCTGCTGAAGTTTAAAAATGCTTTGGAACTCTTCCATTCTTCTCGGTATTCTGCTGATGTTTATCAAACCTATGGAACTCTTCCATTGTTCTCGGAATTCTGTTGCTGTTTAATAATGCTTTTGGAACTCTGCCATTGTTCTCGGAATTCTGCTGAAGTTTCAAAATGCTTTAGAAATCTTCCCTTGTTCTCGGAATTCTGCTGAAGTTTAACAATGCTTTGGAACTCTTCCATTATTCTCAGAATTCTGCTGAAGTTTAAACATGCTTTGGTACTCTTCCATTGTTCTCAGAATTACAATGAAGCTTAAAAATGCTTTGGAACTCTTCAATTTTTCTCAGAATTACGCTAAAGTTTAAAAATGCATTGGAACTCTTCCATTGTTCTCGGAATTCCACTGAAGTTTTAGAATGCTTTTTAACACTTCCATTTTTCTCGGAATTCTGCTGAAGTTTAAAAATGCTTTGGAACTCTTCCTTTGTTCTCGGAATTCCGCTAATGTTTAATAATGCTTTGGAACTCTTTCATTGTTCTCGGATTTCCACTGAAGTTTAGCCATGCTTTGGAACTCTTCCATTGTTCTCGGAATTCCGCTGAAGTTTAAAAATGCTTTGGAACTCTTCCATTGTTCTCGGAATTCTGCTGAAGTTTTAAAAAGCTTTGGAACTATTCCATTGTTCTCAGAATTCTGCTAATATTTAACAATGCTTTGGAACTCTTCCATTGTTCTCGGAATTCCGCTGATGTTTAATAATGCTTTTGGAACTCTTCCATTGTTCTCAGAATTCTGCTGATGTATAGCAATGCTTTAGAACTCTTCCATTGTTCTCGGAATTCGGCTGAAGTTTAAAAATGCTTTGGAGCTCTTCCTATGTTCTGGGAGTTCTGCTGAAGTTTAAAAATGCTTTAGAACTCTTCCATTGTTCTCGGAATTCCGCTGATGTCTAACAATGCTTTGGAACTCTTTCATTTTTCTCTGAATTCTGCTGAAGTTTAAAAATGCTTTGGAACTCTTCCATTGTACTCGGAATTCGGCTGATGTTTAACAATGCTTTGGAACTCTTCCATTGTTCTCGGAATTCCGCTGTAGTTTAAAAATGCTTTGGAACTCTTTCATTGTTCTCGGAATTCCGCTGAAGTTTAGCCATGCTTTGGAACTCTTCCATTGTTCTCGGAATTCCACTGAAGTTTAAAAATGCTTTGGAACTCCTCCATTGTTCTCGGAATTCTGCTGAAGTTTAAAAATGCTTTGGAACTCTTCCATTACTCTGGGAATTCGGCTGAAGTTTAAAAATGCTTTGGAACTCTTTCATTGTTCTCAGAATTCCGCTGAAGTTTAGCCATGCTTTGGAGCTCTTCCATTGTTCTCGGAATTCCGCTGTAGTTTAAAAATGCACTGGAACTCTTCCATTGTTCTCGGAATTCCGCTGAAGTTTTACAATGCTTTGGAACTCATCCATTGTTCTCGTAACTCTGTTGATGTTTAAAAATGCTTTTGGAACTCTTCCTTTGTGCTCGCAGTTCTGCTGAAGTTTAAAAAAGCTTTGGAACTATTCCATTGTTCTCAGAATTCTGTTGATGTTTAATAATGCTTTTGGAACTCTTCCATTGTGCTCGGATTTCTGCTGAAGTTTAAAAATGCTTTGGAACTCTTCCATTCTTCTCGGTATTCTGCTGATGTTTATCAAACCTATGGAACTCTTCCATTGTTCTCGGAATTCTGTTGCTGTTTAATAATGCTTTTGGAACTCTGCCATTGTTCTCGGAATTCTGCTGAAGTTTCAAAATGCTTTAGAAATCTTTCCTTGTTCTCGGAATTCTGCTGAAGTTTAACAATGCTTTGGAACTCTTCCATTATTCTCAGAATTCTGCTGAAGTTTAAAAATGCTTTGGTACTCTTCCATTGTTCTCAGAATTACAATGAAGCTTAAAAATGCTTTGGAACTCTTCAATTTTTCTCAGAATTACGCTAAAGTTTAAAAATGAATTGGAACTCTTCCATTGTTCTCGGAATTCCACTGAAGTTTTAGAATGCTTTTTAACACTTCCATTTTTCTCGGAATTCTGCTGAAGTTTAAAAACGCTTTGGAACTCTTCCATTGTTCTCGGAATTCCGCTAATGTTTAATAATGCTTTGGAACTCTTTCATTGTTCTCGGATTTCCACTGAAGTTTAGCCATGCTTTGGAACTCTTCCATTGTTCTCGGAATTCCGCAGAAGTTTAAAAATGCTTTGGAACTCTTCCATTGTTCTCGGAATTCTGCTGAAGTTTTAAAAAGCTTTGGAACTATTCCATTGTTCTCAGAATTCTGCTAATATTTAACAATGCTTTGGAACTCTTCCATTGTTCTCGGAATTCCGCTGATGTTTAATAATGCTTTGGAGCTCTTCCTATGTTCTGGGAGTTCTGCTGAAGTTTAAAAATGCTTTAGAACTCTTCCATTGTTCTCGGAATTCCGCTGATGTCTAACAATGCTTTGGAACTCTTCCATTGTTCTCGGAATTCCGCTGTAGTTTAAAAATGCATTGGAACTTTTCCATTGTTCTCGGAATTCCGCTGAAGTTTTACAATGCTTTGGAACTCTTCCATTTTTCTCTGAATTCTGCTGAAGTTTAAAAATGCTTTGGAACTCTTCCATTGTTCTCGGAATTCTGCTGAAGTTTCAAAAAGATTTGGAAATATTCCATTGTTCTCAGAATTCCGCTAATATTTAACAATGCTTTGGAACTCTTCCATTGTTCTCGGAATTCCGCTGATGTTTAATAATGCTTTTGGAACTCTTCCATTGTTCTCAGAATTCTGCTAATGCTTAACAATGCTTTGGAACTCATCCATTGTTCTCGGAATTCTGTTCATGTTTAATAATGCTTTTGGAACTCTTCCATTGTGCTCGGAATTCTGCTGAAGTTTAAAAATGCTTTGGAACTCTTCCATCGTTCTCGGAATTCCGCTAATGTTTATCAAACATATGGAACTCTTTCATTGTTCTCGGAATTCCGCTGTAGTTTAAAAATGCTTTGGAACTCTTCCATTGTTCTCGGAATTCCGATAATATTTAACAATGCTTTGGAACTCTTCCATTGTTCTCGGAATTCCGCTGTAGTTTAAAAATGCATTGGAACTCTTCCATTGTTCTCGGAATTCCGCTGAAGTTTTAGAATGCTTTTTAACACTTCCATTTTTCTCGGAATTCTGCTGAATTTTAAAAATGCTTTGGAACTCTTCCATTGTACTCGGAATTCCGCTGATGTTTAACAATGCTTTGGAACTCTTCCATTGTTCTCGGAATTCCGCTGTAGTTTAAAAATGCTTTGGAACTCTTTCATTGTTCTTGGAATTCCGCTGAAGTTTAGCCATGCTTTGGAACTCTTCCATTGTTCTCGGAATTCCACTGAAGTTTAAAAATGCTTTGGAACTCCTCCATTGTTCTCGGAATTCTGCTGAAGTTTAAAAATGCTTTGGAACTCTTCCATTGCTCTGGGAATTCGGCTGAAGTTTAAAAATGCTTTGGAACTCTTTCATTGTTCTCGGAATTCCGCTGAAGTTTAGCCATGCTTTGGAACTCTTCCATTGTTCTCGGAATTCCACTGAAGTTTAAAAATGCTTTGGAACTCCTCCATTGTTCTCGGAATTCTGCTGAAGTTTAAAAATGCTTTGGAACTCTTCCATTGTTCTCGGAATTCCGCTGTAGTTTAAAAATGCACTGGAACTCTTCCATTGTTCTCGGAATTCCGCTGAAGTTTTACAATGCTTTGGAACTCATCCATTGTTCTCGTAACTCTGTTGATGTTTAAAAATGCTTTTGGAACTCTTCCTTTGTGCTCGGAGTTCTGCTGAAGTTTAAAAAAGCTTTGGAACTATTCCATTGTTCTCAGAATTCTGTTGATGTTTAATAATGCTTTTGGAACTCTTCCATTGTGCTCGGATTTCTGCTGAAGTTTAAAAATGCTTTGGAACTCTTCCATTCTTCTCGGTATTCTGCTGATGTTTATCAAACCTATGGAACTCTTCCATTGTTCTCGGAATTCTGTTGCTGTTTAATAATGCTTTTGGAACTCTGCCATTGTTCTCGGAATTCTGCTGAAGTTTCAAAATGCTTTAGAAATCTTCCCTTGTTCTCGGAATTCTGCTGAAGTTTAACAATGCTTTGGAACTCTTCCATTATTCTCAGAATTCTGCTGAAGTTTAAACATGCTTTGGTACTCTTCCATTGTTCTCAGAATTACAATGAAGCTTAAAAATGCTTTGGAACTCTTCAATTTTTCTCAGAATTACGCTAAAGTTTAAAAATGCATTGGAACTCTTCCATTGTTCTCGGAATTCCACTGAAGTTTTAGAATGCTTTTTAACACTTCCATTTTTCTCGGAATTCTGCTGAAGTTTAAAAATGCTTTGGAACTCTTCCTTTGTTCTCGGAATTCCGCTAATGTTTAATAATGCTTTGGAACTCTTTCATTGTTCTCGGATTTCCACTGAAGTTTAGCCATGCTTTGGAACTCTTCCATTGTTCTCGGAATTCCGCTGAAGTTTAAAAATGCTTTGGAACTCTTCCATTGTTCTCGGAATTCTGCTGAAGTTTTAAAAAGCTTTGGAACTATTCCATTGTTCTCAGAATTCTGCTAATATTTAACAATGCTTTGGAACTCTTCCATTGTTCTCGGAATTCCGCTGATGTTTAATAATGCTTTTGGAACTCTTCCATTGTTCTCAGAATTCTGCTGATGTATAGCAATGCTTTAGAACTCTTCCATTGTTCTCGGAATTCGGCTGAAGTTTAAAAATGCTTTGGAGCTCTTCCTATGTTCTGGGAGTTCTGCTGAAGTTTAAAAATGCTTTAGAACTCTTCCATTGTTCTCGGAATTCCGCTGATGTCTAACAATGCTTTGGAACTCTTCCATTGTTCTCGGAATTCCGCTGTAGTTTAAAAATGCATTGGAACTTTTCCATTGTTCTCGGAATTCCGCTGAAGTTTTTCAATTCTTTGGAACTCTTCCATTTTTCTCTGAATTCTGCTGAAGTTTAAAAATGCTTTGGAACTCTTCCATTGTTCTCGGAATTCCGCTGATGTTTAACAATGCTTTGGAACTCTTCCATTGTTCTCGGAATTCCGCTGTAGTTTAAAAATGCTTTGGAACTCTTTCATTGTTCTCGGAATTCCGTTGAAGTTTAGCCATGCTTTGGAACTCTTCCATTGTTCTCGGAATTCCACTGAAGTTTAAAAATGCTTTGGAACTCCTCCATCGTTCTCGGAATTCTGCTGAAGTTTAAAAATGTTTTGGAACTCTTCCTATGTTCCGGGAGTTCTGCTGAAGTTTAAAAATGCTTTGGAACTCTTCCATTGTTCTCGGAATTCCGCTGATGTTTAACAATGCTTTAGAACTCTTCCATTGTTCTCGGAATTCCGCTGATGTTTAACAATGCTTTAGAACTCTTCCATTGTTCTCCGAATTCCGCTGAAGTTTTACAATGCTTTGGAACTCATCCATTGTTCTCTTAACTCTGTTGATGTTTAATAATGCTTTTGGAACTCTTCCATTGTGCTTGGAGTTCTGCTGAAGTTTAAAAATGCTTTGGAACGCTTCCATTGTTCTGGGAATTCGGCTGAAGTTTAAAAATGCTTTGGAACTCTTCCTATGTTCTGGGAGTTCTGCTGAATTTTAAAAATGCTTTGGAACTCTTCAATTGTTCTCAGAATTCCGCTGATGTTTAACAATGCTTTAGAACTCTTCCATTGTTCTCGGAATTCCGATGATGTTTAACAATGCTTTGGAACTCTTTCATTGTTCTCGGAATTCCGCTGTAGTTTAAAAATGCATTGGAACTCTTCCATTGTTCTCGGAATTCCGCTGAAGTTTTAGAATGCTTTGGAACTCTTCCATTGTTCTCGGAATTCCACTGAAGTTTAAAAATGCTTTGGAACTCCTCCATCGTTCTCGGAATTCTGCTGAAGTTTAAAAATGTTTTGGAACTCTTCCTATGTTCCGGGAGTTCTGCTGAAGTTTAAAAATGCTTTGGAACTCTTCCATTGTTCTCGGAATTCCGCTGATGTTTAACAATGCTTTAGAACTCTTCCATTGTTCTCGGAATTTTGATGATGATTAACAATGCTTTGGAGCTCTTCCATTGTTCTCGGAATTCTGCTGAAGTTTAAAAATGATTTTGGAACTCTTCCATTGTTCTGGGAATTTGGCTGAAGTTTAAAAATGCTTTGGAACTCTTCCTAAGTTCTAGGAGTTCTGCTGAAGTTTAAAAATGCATTGGAACTCTTCCATTGTTCTCGGAATTCCGCTGATGTTTAACAATGCTATAGAACTCTTCCATTGTTCTCGGAATTCCGATGATGTTTAACAATGCTTTGGAACTCTTTCATTGTTCTCGGAATTCCGCTGAAGTTTTAGAATGCTTTGGAACTCTTTCATTGTTCTCGGAATTCTGCTGAAGTTTAAAAAAGTTTTGGAACTATTCCATTGTTCTCAGAATTCTGCTAATATTTAACAATGCTTTGGAACTCTTACATTGTTCTCGGAATTCCGCTGATGTTTAATAATGCTTTTGGAACTCTTCCATTGTTCTCGGAATTCTGCTAATGTTTATCAATGCTTTGGAACTCATCCATTGTTCTCGGAATTCTGTTCATGTTTAATATTGCTTTTGGAACTCTTCCATTGTGCTCGGAATTCTGCTGAAGTTTAAAAATGATTTGGAACTCTTCCATTGTTCTCGGTATTCAGCTAATGTTTATCAAACCTATGGAACTCTTTCATTGTTCTCGGAATTCCGCTGTAGTTTAAAAATGCATTGGAACTCTTCCATTGTTCTCGGAATTCCACTGAAGTTTTAGAATGCTTTTTAACACTTCCATTTTTCTCGGAATTCTGCTGAAGTTTAAAAACGCTTTGGAACTCTTCCATTGTTCTCGGAATTCCGCTAATGTTTAATAATGCTTTGGAACTCTTTCATTGTTCTCGGATTTCCACTGAAGTTTAGCCATGCTTTGGAACTCTTCCATTGTTCTCGGAATTCTGCTGAAGTTTAAAAATGCTTTGGAACTCTTCCATTGTTCTCGGAAATCTGCTGAAGTTTTAAAAAGCTTTGGAACTATTCCATTGTTCTCAGAATTCTGCTAATATTTAACAATGCTTTGGAACTCTTCCATTGTTCTCGGAATTCCGCTGATGTTTAATAATGCTTTTGGAACTCTTCCATTGTTCTCAGACATCTGCTGATGTTTAACAATGCTTTAGAACTCTTCCATTGTTCTCGGAATTCGGATGAAGTTTAAAAATGCTTTGGAGCTCTTACTATGTTCTGGGAGTTCTGCTGAAGTTTAAAAATGCTTTAGAACTCTTCCATTGTTCTCGGAATTCCGCTGATGTCTAACAATGCTTTGGAACTCTTCCATTGTTCTCGGAATTCCGCTGTAGTTTAAAAATGCATTGGAACTTTTCCATTGTTCTCGGAATTCCGCTGAAGTTTTACAATGCTTTGGAACTCTTCCATTTTTCTCTGAATTCTGCTGAAGTTTAAAAATGCTTTGGAACTCTTCCATTGTTCTCGGAATTCCGCTGATGTTTAACAATGCTTTGGAACTCTTCCATTGTTCTCGGAATTCCGCTGTAGTTTAAAAATGCTTTGGAACTCTTACATTGTTCTCGGAATTCCGCTGAAGTTTAGCCATGCTTTGGAACTCTTCCATTGTTCTCGGAATTCCACTGAAGTTTAAAAATGCTTTGGAACTCCTCCATCGTTCTCGGAATTCTGCTGAAGTTTAAAAATCTTTGGAACTCTTCCATTGTTCTGGTAATTCGGCTGAAGTATAAAAATGCTTTGGAACTCTTCCTATGTTCTGGGAGTTCTGCTGAAGTTTAAAAATGCTTTGGAACTCTTCAATTGTTCTCGGAATTCCGCTGATGTTTAACAATGCTTTAGAACTCTTCCATTGTTCTCGGAATTTTGATGATGTTTAACAATGCTTTGGAACTCTTCCATTGTTCTCGGAATTCTGCTGAAGTTTAAAAATGATTTTGGAACTCTTCCATTGTTCTGGGAATTTGGCTGAAGTTTAAAAATGCTTTGGAACTCTTCCTAAGTTCTAGGAGTTCTGCTGAAGTTTAAAAATGCATTGGAACTCTTCCATTGTTCTCGGAATTCCGCTGATGTTTAACAATGCTTTAGAACTCTTCCATTGTTCTCGGAATTCCGATGATGTTTAACAATGCTTTGGAACTCTTTCATTGTTCTCGGAATTCCGCTGTACTTTCAAAATGCATTGGAACTCTTCCATTGTTCTCGGAATTCCGCTGAAGTTTTAGAATGCTTTGGAACTCTTCCATTGTTCTCGGAATTCCGCTAATGTTTAACAATGCTTTGGCACTCTTACATTGTTCTCGGAATTCCGCTAATGTTTATCAAACCTATGGAACTCTTTCATTGTTCTCGGAATTCCGCTGTAGTTTAAAAATGCTTTGGAACTCTTCCATTGTTCTCGGAATTCCGATAATATTTAACAATGCTTTGGAACTCTTCCATTGTTCTCGGAATTCCGCTGTAGTTTAAAAATGCATTGGAACACTTCCATTGTTCTCGGAATTCCACTGAAGTTTTAGAATGCTTTTTAACACTTCCATTTTTCTCGGAATTCTGCTGAAGTTTAAAAACGCTTTGGAACTCTTCCATTGTTCTCGGAATTCCGCTAATATTTAATAATGCTATGGAACTCTTTCATTGTTCTCGGATTTCCACTGAAGTTTAGACATGCTTTGGAACTCTTCCATTGTCCTCGGAATTAAGCTGAAGTTTAAAAATGCTTTGGAACTCTTCCATTGTTCTCAGAATTCTGCTGAAGTTTTAAAAAGCTTTGGAACTATTCCATTGTTCTCAGAATTCTGCTAGTATTTAACAATGCTTTGGAACTCTTCCATTGTTCTCGGAATTCCGCTGATGTTTAATAATGCTTTTGGAACTCTTCCATTGTTCTCGGAATTCTGCTGAAGTTTAACAATGCTTTGGAACTCTTCCATTATTCTCAGAATTCTGCTGAAGTTTTAAAATGCTTTGGTACTCTTCCATTGTTCTCAGAATTCCAATGAAGCTTAAAAATGCTTTGGAACTCTTCAATTTTTCTCAGAATTCTGCTGAAGTTTAAAAGTGCTTTGGAACTCTTCCATTGTTCTGGGAATTCGGCTGAAGTTTAAAAATGCTTTGGAGCTCTTCCTATGTTCTGGGATTTCTGCTGAAGTTTAAAAATTCTTTAGAACTCTTCCATTGTTCTCGGAATTCCGCTGATGTCTAACAATGCTTTGGAACTCTTCCATTGTTCTCGGTATTCCGCTGTAGTTTAAAAATGCATTGGAACTTTTCCATTGTTCTCGGAATTCCGCTGAAGTTTTAAAATGCTTTGGAACTCTTCCATTTTTCTCTGAATTCTGCTGAAGTTTAAAAATGCTTTGGAACTCTTCCATTGTTCTCGGAATTCCGCTGATGTTTAACAATGCTTTGGTACTCTTCCATTGTTCTCAGAATTCCGCTGTAGTTTAAAAATGCTTTGGAACTCTTTCATTGTTCTCGGAATTCTGCTGAAGTTTAAAAAAGATTTGAAACTATTCCATTGTTCTCAGAATTCCGCTAATATTTAACAATGCTTTGGAACGCTTCCATTGTTCTCGGAATTCCGCTGATGTTTAATAATGCTTTGGAACTCTTCCATTGTTCTCGGTATTCCGCTGTAGTTTAAAAATGCATTGGAACTTTTCCATTGTTCTCGGAATTCCGCTGAAGTTTTAAAATGCTTTGGAACTCTTCCATTTTTCTCTGAATTCTGCTGAAGTTTAAAAATGCTTTGGAACTCTTCCATTGGTCTCGGAATTCCGCTGATGTTTAACAATGCTTTGGAACTCTTCCATTGTTCTCAGAATTCCGCTGTAGTTTAAAAATGCTTTGGAACTCTTTCATTGTTCTCGGAATTCTGCTGAAGTTTAAAAAAGATTTGAAACTATTCCATTGTTCTCAGAATTCCGCTAATATTTAACAATGCTTTGGAACTCTTCCATTGTTCTCGGAATTCCGCTGATGTTTAATAATGCTTTTGGAACTCTGCCATTGTTCTCGGAATTCTGCTGAAGTTTCAAAATGCTTTAGAAATCTTCCCTTGTTCTCGGAATTCTGCTGAAGTTTAACAATTCTTTGGAACTCTTCCATTATTCTCAGAATTCTGCTGAAGTTTAAAAATGCTTTGGTACTCTTCCATTGTTCTCAGAATTACAATGAAGCTTAAAAATGCTTTGGAACTCTTCAATTTTTCTCAGAATTACGCTAAAGTTTAAAAATGCTTTGGAACTCCTCCATTGTTCTCGGAATTCTGCTGAAGTTTAAAAGTGCTTTGGAACTCTTCCATTGTTCTGGGAATTTGGCTGAAGTTTAAAAATGCTTTGGAGCTCTTCCTATGTTCTGGGAGTTCTGCTGAAGTTTAAAAATGCTTTGGAACTCTTCCATTGTTCTCGGAATTCCGCTGATGTTTAACAATGCTTCAGAACTCTTCCACTGTTCTCGGAATTCCGCTGATGTTTAACAATGCTTTGGAGCTCTTCCATTGTTCTGGGAATTCGGCTGAAGTTTAAAAATGCTTTGGAGCTCTTCCTATGTTCTGGGAGTTCTGCTGAAATTTAAAAATGCTTTAGAACTCTTCCATTGTTCTCGGAATTCCGCTGATGTCTAACAATGCTTTGGAACTCTTCCATTGTTCTCGGAATTCCGCTGTAGTTTAAAAATGCATTGGAACTTTTCCATTGTTCTCGGAATTCCGCTGAAGTTTTACAATGCTTTGGAACTCTTCCATTTTTCTCTGAATTCTGCTGAAGTTTAAAAATGCTTTGGAACTCTTCCATTGTTCTCGGAATTCCGCTGATGTTTAACAATGCTTTGGAACTCTTCCATTGTTCTCGGAATTCCGCTGTAGTTTAAAAATGCTTTGGAACTCTTACATTGTTCTCGGAATTCCGCTGAAGTTTAGCCATGCTTTGGAACTCTTCCATTGTTCTCGGAATTCCACTGAAGTTTAAAAATGCTTTGGAACTCCTCCATCGTTCTCGGAATTCTGCTGAAGTTTAAAAATCTTTGGAACTCTTCCATTGTTCTGGTAATTCGGCTGAAGTATAAAAATGCTTTGGAACTCTTCCTATGTTCTGGGAGTTCTGCTGAAGTTTAAAAATGCTTTGGAACTCTTCAATTGTTCTCGGAATTCCGCTGATGTTTAACAATGCTTTAGAACTCTTCCATTGTTCTCGGAATTTTGATGATGTTTAACAATGCTTTGGAACTCTTCCATTGTTCTCGGAATTCTGCTGAAGTTTAAAAATGATTTTGGAACTCTTCCATTGTTCTGGGAATTTGGCTGAAATTTAAAAATGCTTTGGAACTCTTCCTAAGTTCTAGGAGTTCTGCTGAAGTTTAAAAATGCATTGGAACTCTTCCATTGTTCTCGGAATTCCGCTGATGTTTAACAATGCTTTAGAACTCTTCCATTGTTCTCGGAATTCCGATGATGTTTAACAATGCTTTGGAACTCTTTCATTGTTCTCGGAATTCCGCTGTACTTTCAAAATGCATTGGAACTCTTCCATTGTTCTCGGAATTCCGCTGAAGTTTTAGAATGCTTTGGAACTCTTCCATTGTTCTCGGAATTCCGCTAATGTTTAACAATGCTTTGGCACTCTTACATTGTTCTCGGAATTCCGCTAATGTTTATCAAACCTATGGAACTCTTTCATTGTTCTCGGAATTCCGCTGTAGTTTAAAAATGCTTTGGAACTCTTCCATTGTTCTCGGAATTCCGATAATATTTAACAATGCTTTGGAACTCTTCCATTGTTCTCGGAATTCCGCTGTAGTTTAAAAATGCATTGGAACACTTCCATTGTTCTCGGAATTCCACTGAAGTTTTAGAATGCTTTTTAACACTTCCATTTTTCTCGGAATTCTGCTGAAGTTTAAAAACGCTTTGGAACTCTTCCATTGTTCTCGGAATTCCGCTAATATTTAATAATGCTATGGAACTCTTTCATTGTTCTCGGATTTCCACTGAAGTTTAGACATGCTTTGGAACTCTTCCATTGTCCTCGGAATTAAGCTGAAGTTTAAAAATGCTTTGGAACTCTTCCATTGTTCTCAGAATTCTGCTGAAGTTTTAAAAAGCTTTGGAACTATTCCATTGTTCTCAGAATTCTGCTAATATTTAACAATGCTTTGGAACTCTTCCATTGTTCTCGGAATTCCGCTGATGTTTAATAATGCTTTTGGAACTCTTCCATTGTTCTCGGAATTCTGCTGAAGTTTAACAATGCTTTGGAACTCTTCCATTATTCTCAGAATTCTGCTGAAGTTTTAAAATGCTTTGGTACTCTTCCATTGTTCTCAGAATTCCAATGAAGCTTAAAAATGCTTTGGAACTCTTCAATTTTTCTCAGAATTCTGCTGAAGTTTAAAAGTGCTTTGGAACTCTTCCATTGTTCTGGGAATTCGGCTGAAGTTTAAAAATGCTTTGGAGCTCTTCCTATGTTCTGGGATTTCTGCTGAAGTTTAAAAATTCTTTAGAACTCTTCCATTGTTCTCGGAATTCCGCTGATGTCTAACAATGCTTTGGAACTCTTCCATTGTTCTCGGTATTCCGCTGTAGTTTAAAAATGCATTGGAACTTTTCCATTGTTCTCGGAATTCCGCTGAAGTTTTAAAATGCTTTGGAACTCTTCCATTTTTCTCTGAATTCTGCTGAAGTTTAAAAATGCTTTGGAACTCTTCCATTGTTCTCGGAATTCCGCTGATGTTTAACAATGCTTTGGTACTCTTCCATTGTTCTCAGAATTCCGCTGTAGTTTAAAAATGCTTTGGAACTCTTTCATTGTTCTCGGAATTCTGCTGAAGTTTAAAAAAGATTTGAAACTATTCCATTGTTCTCAGAATTCCGCTAATATTTAACAATGCTTTGGAACGCTTCCATTGTTCTCGGAATTCCGCTGATGTTTAATAATGCTTTGGAACTCTTCCATTGTTCTCGGTATTCCGCTGTAGTTTAAAAATGCATTGGAACTTTTCCATTGTTCTCGGAATTCCGCTGAAGTTTTAAAATGCTTTGGAACTCTTCCATTTTTCTCTGAATTCTGCTGAAGTTTAAAAATGCTTTGGAACTCTTCCATTGTTCTCGGAATTCCGCTGATGTTTAACAATGCTTTGGAACTCTTCCATTGTTCTCAGAATTCCGCTGTAGTTTAAAAATGCTTTGGAACTCTTTCATTGTTCTCGGAATTCTGCTGAAGTTTAAAAAAGATTTGAAACTATTCCATTGTTCTCAGAATTCCGCTAATATTTAACAATGCTTTGGAACTCTTCCATTGTTCTCGGAATTCCGCTGATGTTTAATAATGCTTTTGGAACTCTGCCATTGTTCTCGGAATTCTGCTGAAGTTTCAAAATGCTTTAGAAATCTTCCCTTGTTCTCGGAATTCTGCTGAAGTTTAACAATTCTTTGGAACTCTTCCATTATTCTCAGAATTCTGCTGAAGTTTAAAAATGCTTTGGTACTCTTCCATTGTTCTCAGAATTACAATGAAGCTTAAAAATGCTTTGGAACTCTTCAATTTTTCTCAGAATTACGCTAAAGTTTAAAAATGCTTTGGAACTCCTCCATTGTTCTCGGAATTCTGCTGAAGTTTAAAAGTGCTTTGGAACTCTTCCATTGTTCTGGGAATTTGGCTGAAGTTTAAAAATGCTTTGGAGCTCTTCCTATGTTCTGGGAGTTCTGCTGAAGTTTAAAAATGCTTTGGAACTCTTCCATTGTTCTCGGAATTCCGCTGATGTTTAACAATGCTTCAGAACTCTTCCACTGTTCTCGGAATTCCGCTGATGTTTAACAATGCTTTGGAGCTCTTCCATTGTTCTGGGAATTCGGCTGAAGTTTAAAAATGCTTTGGAGCTCTTCCTATGTTCTGGGAGTTCTGCTGAAATTTAAAAATGCTTTAGAACTCTTCCATTGTTCTCGGAATTCCGCTGATGTCTAACAATGCTTTGGAACTCTTCCATTGTTCTCGGAATTCCGCTGTAGTTTAAAAATGCATTGGAACTTTTCCATTGTTCTCGGAATTCCGCTGAAGTTTTACAATGCTTTGGAACTCTTCCATTTTTCTCTGAATTCTGCTGAAGTTTAAAAATGCTTTGGAACTCTTCCATTGTTCTCGGAATTCCGCTGATGTTTAACAATGCTTTGGAACTCTTCCATTGTTCTCGGAATTCCGCTGTAGTTTAAAAATGCTTTGGAACTCTTACATTGTTCTCGGAATTCCGCTGAAGTTTAGCCATGCTTTGGAACTCTTCCATTGTTCTCGGAATTCCACTGAAGTTTAAAAATGCTTTGGAACTCCTCCATCGTTCTCGGAATTCTGCTGAAGTTTAAAAATCTTTGGAACTCTTCCATTGTTCTGGTAATTCGGCTGAAGTATAAAAATGCTTTGGAACTCTTCCTATGTTCTGGGAGTTCTGCTGAAGTTTAAAAATGCTTTGGAACTCTTCAATTGTTCTCGGAATTCCGCTGATGTTTAACAATGCTTTAGAACTCTTCCATTGTTCTCGGAATTTTGATGATGTTTAACAATGCTTTGGAACTCTTCCATTGTTCTCGGAATTCTGCTGAAGTTTAAAAATGATTTTGGAACTCTTCCATTGTTCTGGGAATTTGGCTGAAATTTAAAAATGCTTTGGAACTCTTCCTAAGTTCTAGGAGTTCTGCTGAAGTTTAAAAATGCATTGGAACTCTTCCATTGTTCTCGGAATTCCGCTGATGTTTAACAATGCTTTAGAACTCTTCCATTGTTCTCGGAATTCCGATGATGTTTAACAATGCTTTGGAACTCTTTCATTGTTCTCGGAATTCCGCTGTACTTTCAAAATGCATTGGAACTCTTCCATTGTTCTCGGAATTCCGCTGAAGTTTTAGAATGCTTTGGAACTCTTCCATTGTTCTCGGAATTCCGCTAATATTTAACAATGCTTTGGCACTCTTACATTGTTCTCGGAATTCCGCTAATGTTTATCAAACCTATGGAACTCTTTCATTGTTCTCGGAATTCCGCTGTAGTTTAAAAATGCTTTGGAACTCTTCCATTGTTCTCGGAATTCCGATAATATTTAACAATGCTTTGGAACTCTTCCATTGTTCTCGGAATTCCGCTGTAGTTTAAAAATGCATTGGAACACTTCCATTGTTCTCGGAATTCCACTGAAGTTTTAGAATGCTTTTTAACACTTCCATTTTTCTCGGAATTCTGCTGAAGTTTAAAAACGCTTTGGAACTCTTCCATTGTTCTCGGAATTCCGCTAATATTTAATAATGCTATGGAACTCTTTCATTGTTCTCGGATTTCCACTGAAGTTTAGACATGCTTTGGAACTCTTCCATTGTCCTCGGAATTAAGCTGAAGTTTAAAAATGCTTTGGAACTCTTCCATTGTTCTCAGAATTCTGCTGAAGTTTTAAAAAGCTTTGGAACTATTCCATTGTTCTCAGAATTCTGCTAATATTTAACAATGCTTTGGAACTCTTCCATTGTTCTCGGAATTCCGCTGATGTTTAATAATGCTTTTGGAACTCTTCCATTGTTCTCGGAATTCTGCTGAAGTTTAACAATGCTTTGGAACTCTTCCATTATTCTCAGAATTCTGCTGAAGTTTTAAAATGCTTTGGTACTCTTCCATTGTTCTCAGAATTCCAATGAAGCTTAAAAATGCTTTGGAACTCTTCAATTTTTCTCAGAATTCTGCTGAAGTTTAAAAGTGCTTTGGAACTCTTCCATTGTTCTGGGAATTCGGCTGAAGTTTAAAAATGCTTTGGAGCTCTTCCTATGTTCTGGGATTTCTGCTGAAGTTTAAAAATTCTTTAGAACTCTTCCATTGTTCTCGGAATTCCGCTGATGTCTAACAATGCTTTGGAACTCTTCCATTGTTCTCGGTATTCCGCTGTAGTTTAAAAATGCATTGGAACTTTTCCATTGTTCTCGGAATTCCGCTGAAGTTTTAAAATGCTTTGGAACTCTTCCATTTTTCTCTGAATTCTGCTGAAGTTTAAAAATGCTTTGGAACTCTTCCATTGTTCTCGGAATTCCGCTGATGTTTAACAATGCTTTGGTACTCTTCCATTGTTCTCAGAATTCCGCTGTAGTTTAAAAATGCTTTGAAACTCTTTCATTGTTCTCGGAATTCTGCTGAAGTTTAAAAAAGATTTGAAACTATTCCATTGTTCTCAGAATTCCGCTAATATTTAACAATGCTTTGGAACGCTTCCATTGTTCTCGGAATTCCGCTGATGTTTAATAATGCTTTGGAACTCTTCCATTGTTCTCGGTATTCCGCTGTAGTTTAAAAATGCATTGGAACTTTTCCATTGTTCTCGGAATTCCGCTGAAGTTTTAAAATGCTTTGGAACTCTTCCATTTTTCTCTGAATTCTGCTGAAGTTTAAAAATGCTTTGGAACTCTTCCATTGTTCTCGGAATTCCGCTGATGTTTAACAATGCTTTGGAACTCTTCCATTGTTCTCAGAATTCCGCTGTAGTTTAAAAATGCTTTGGAACTCTTTCATTGTTCTCGGAATTCTGCTGAAGTTTAAAAAAGATTTGAAACTATTCCATTGTTCTCAGAATTCCGCTAATATTTAACAATGCTTTGGAACTCTTCCATTGTTCTCGGAATTCCGCTGATGTTTAATAATGCTTTTGGAACTCTGCCATTGTTCTCGGAATTCTGCTGAAGTTTCAAAATGCTTTAGAAATCTTCCCTTGTTCTCGGAATTCTGCTGAAGTTTAACAATTCTTTGGAACTCTTCCATTATTCTCAGAATTCTGCTGAAGTTTAAAAATGCTTTGGTACTCTTCCATTGTTCTCAGAATTACAATGAAGCTTAAAAATGCTTTGGAACTCTTCAATTTTTCTCAGAATTACGCTAAAGTTTAAAAATGCTTTGGAACTCCTCCATTGTTCTCGGAATTCTGCTGAAGTTTAAAAGTGCTTTGGAACTCTTCCATTGTTCTGGGAATTTGGCTGAAGTTTAAAAATGCTTTGGAGCTCTTCCTATGTTCTGGGAGTTCTGCTGAAGTTTAAAAATGCTTTGGAACTCTTCCATTGTTCTCGGAATTCCGCTGATGTTTAACAATGCTTCAGAACTCTTCCACTGTTCTCGGAATTCCGCTGATGTTTAACAATGCTTTGGAGCTCTTCCATTGTTCTGGGAATTCGGCTGAAGTTTAAAAATGCTTTGGAGCTCTTCCTATGTTCTGGGAGCTCTGCTGAAATTTAAAAATGCTTTAGAACTCTTCCATTGTTCTCGGAATTCCGCTGATGTCTAACAATGCTTTGGAACTCTTCCATTGTTCTCGGAATTCCGCTGTAGTTTAAAAATGCATTGGAACTTTTCCATTGTTCTCGGAATTCCGCTGAAGTTTTACAATGCTTTGGAACTCTTCCATTTTTCTCTGAATTCTGCTGAAGTTTAAAAATGCTTTGGAACTCTTCCATTGTTCTCGGAATTCCGCTGATGTTTAACAATGCTTTGGAACTCTTCCATTGTTCTCGGAATTCCGCTGTAGTTTAAAAATGCTTTGGAACTCTTTCATTGTTCACGGAATTCCGCTGAAGTTTAGCCATGCTTTGCAACTCTTCCATTGTTCTCGGAATTCCACTGAAGTTTAAAAATGCTTTGGAACTCCTCCATTGTTCTCGGAATTCTGCTGAAGTTTAAAAATGCTTTGGTACTCTTCCTATGTTCTGGGAGTTCTGCTGAAGTTTAAAAATGCTTTGGAACTCTTCCATTGTTCTCGGAATTCCGCTGATGTTTAGCAATGCTTTATAACTCTTCCATTGTTCTCGGAATTCCGCTGATGTTTAACAATGCTTTGGAACTCTTGCATTGTTCTCGGAATTCCGCTGTAGTTTAAAAATGCACTGGAACTCTTCCATTGTTCTCGGAATTCCGCTGAAGTTTTACAATGCTTTGGAACTCATCCATTGTTCTCTTAACTCTGTTGATGTTTAATAATGCTTTTGGAGCTCTTCCATTGTGCTCGGAGTTCTGCTGAAGTTTAAAAATGCTTTGGAACGCTTCCATTGTTCTGGGAATTCGGCTGAAGTTTAAAAATGCTTTGGAACTCTTCCTATGTTCTGGGAATTCTGCTGAAGTTTAAAAATGCTTTGGAACTCTTCAATTGTTCTCGGAATTCCGCTGATGTTTAACAATGCTTTAGAACTCTTCCATTGTTCTCGGAATTTTGATGATGTTTAACAATGCTTTAGAACTCTTCCATTGTTCTCGGAATTCCGCTGATGTTTAACAATGCTTTGGAGCTCTTCCATTGTTTTGGGAATTCGGCTGAAGTTTAAAAATGCTTTGGAGCTCTTCCTATGTTCTGGGAGTTCTGCTGAAGTTTAAAAATGCTTTAGAACTCTTCCATTGTTCTCGGAATTCCGCTGATGTCTAACAATGCTTTGGAACTCTTCCATTGTTCTCGGAATTCCGCTGTAGTTTAAAAATGAATTGGAACTTTTCCATTGTTCTCGGAATTCCGCTGAAGTTTTACAATGCTTTGGAACTCTTTCATTTTTCTCTGAATTCTGCTGAAGTTTAAAAATGCTTTGGAACTCTTCCATTGTACTTGGAATTCCGCTGATGTTTAACAATGCTTTGGAACTCTTCCATTGTTCTCGGAATTCCGCTGTAGTTTAAAAATGCTTTGGAACTCTTTCATTGTTCTCGGAATTCCGCTGAAGTTTAGCCATGCTTTGGAACTCTTCCATTGTTCTCGGAATTCCACTGAAGTTTAAAAATGCTTTGGAACTCCTCCATTGTTCTCGGAATTCTGCTGAAGTTTAAAAATGCTTTGGAACTCTTCCATTGCTCTGGGAATTTGGCTGAAGTTTAAAAATGCTTTGGAACTCTTTCATTGTTCTCGGAATTCCGCTGTAGTTTAGCCATGCTTTGGAACTCTTCCATTGTTCTCGGAATTCCACTGAAGTTTAAAAATGCTTTGGAACTCCTCCATTGTTCTCGGAATTCTGCTGAAGTTTAAAAATGCTTTGGAACTCTTCCATTGTTCTCGGAATTCCGCTGTAGTTTAAAAATGCACTGGAACTCTTCCATTGTTCTCGGAATTCCGCTGAAGTTTTACAATGCTTTGGAACTCATCCATTGTTCTCGTAACTCTGTTGATGTTTAAAAATGCTTTTGGAACTCTTCCTTTGTGCTCGGAGTTCTGCTGAAGTTTAAAAAAGCTTTGGAACTATTCCATTGTTCTCAGAATTCTGTTGATGTTTAATAATGCTTTTGGAACTCTTCCATTGTGCTCGGATTTCTGCTGAAGTTTAAAAATGCTTTGGAACTCTTCCATTCTTCTCGGTATTCTGCTGATGTTTATCAAACCTATGGAACTCTTCCATTGTTCTCGGAATTCTGTTGCTGTTTAATAATGCTTTTGGAACTCTGCCATTGTTCTCGGATTTCTGCTGAAGTTTCAAAATGCTTTAGAAATCTTTCCTTGTTCTCGGAATTCTGCTGAAGTTTAACAATGCTTTGGAACTCTTCCATTATTCCCAGAATTCTGCTGAAGTTTAAAAATGCTTTAGTACTCTTCCATTGTTCTCAGAATTACAATGAAGCTTAAAAATGCTTTGGAACTCTTCAATTTTTCTCAGAATTACGCTAAAGTTTAAAAATGCATTGGAACTCTTCCATTGTTCTCGGAATTCCACTGAAGTTTTAGAATGCTTTTTAACACTTCCATTTTTCTCGGAATTCTGCTGAAGTTTAAAAACGCTTTGGAACTCTTCCATTGTTCTCGGAATTCCGCTAATGTTTAATAATGCTTTGGAACTCTTTCATTGTTCTCGGATTTCCACTGAAGTTTAGCCATGCTTTGGAACTCTTCCATTGTTCTCGGAATTCCGCTGAAGTTTAAAAATGCTTTGGAACTCTTCCATTGTTCTCGGAATTCTGCTGAAGTTTTAAAAAGCTTTGGAACTATTCCATTGTTCTCAGAATTCTGCTAATATTTAACAATGCTTTGGAACTCTTCCATTGTTCTCGGAATTCCGCTGATGTTTAATAATGCTTTCGAGCTCTTCCTATGTTCTGGGAGTTCTGCTGAAGTTTAAAAATGCTTTAGAACTCTTCCATTGTTCTCGGAATTCCGCTGATTTCTAACAATGCTTTTTAACTCTTCCATTGTTCTCGGAATTCCGCTGTAGTTTAAAAATGCATTGGAACTTTTCCATTGTTCTCGGAATTCCGCTGAAGTTTTACAATGCTTTGGAACTCTTCCATTTTCCTCTGAATCCTGCTGAAGTTTAAAAATGCTTTGGAACTCTTCCATTGTTCTCGGAATTCTGCTGAAGTTTCAAAAAGATTTGGAAATATTCCATTGTTCTCAGAATTCCGCTAATATTTAACAATGCTTTGGAACTCTTCCATTGTTCTCGGAATTCCGCTGATGTTTAATAATGCTTTTGGAACTCTTCCATTGTTCTCAGAATTCTGCTAATGTTTAACAATGCTTTGAAACTCATCCATTGTTCTCGGAATTCTGTTCATGTTTAATAATGCTTTTGGAACTCTTCCATTGTGCTCGGAATTCTGCTGAAGTTTAAAAATGCTTTGGAACTCTTCCATCGTTCTCGGAATTCCGCTAATGTTTATCAAACATATGGAACTCTTTCATTGTTCTCGGAATTCCGCTGTAGTTTAAAAATGCTTTGGAACTCTTCCATTGTTCTCGGAATTCCGATAATATTTAACAATGCTTTGGAACTCTTCCATTGTTCTCGGAATTCCGCTGTAGTTTAAAAATGCATTGGAACTCTTCCATTGTTCTCGGAATTCCGCTGAAGTTTTAGAATGCTTTTTAACACTTCCATTTTTCTCGGAATTCTGCTGAAGTTTAAAAACGCTTTGGAACTCTTCCATTGTTCTCGGAATTCCGCTGATGTTTAACAATGCTTTAGAACTCTTCCATTGTTCTCGGAATTCCGCTGATGTTTAACAATGCTTTGGAGCTCTTCAATTGTTTTGGGAATTCGGCTGAAGTTTAAAAATGCTTTGGAGCTCTTCCTATGTTCTGGGAGTTCTGCTGAAGTTTAAAAATGCTTTAGAACTCTTCCATTGTTCTCGGAATTCCGCTGATGTCTAACAATGCTTTGGAACTCTTCCATTGTTCTCGGAATTCCGCTGTAGTTTAAAAATGCATTGGAACTTTTCCATTGTTCTCGGAATTCCGCTGAAGTTTTACAATGCTTTGGAACTCTTTCATTTTTCTCTGAATTCTGCTGAAGTTTAAAAATGCTTTGGAACTCTTCCATTGTACTCGGAATTCCGCTGATGTTTAACAATGCTTTGGAACTCTTCCATTGTTCTCGGAATTCCGCTGTAGTTTAAAAATGCTTTGGAACTCTTTCATTGTTCTTGGAATTCCGCTGAAGTTTAGCCATGCTTTGGAACTCTTCCATTGTTCTCGGAATTCCACTGAAGTTTAAAAATGCTTTGGAACTCCTCCATTGTTCTCGGAATTCTGCTGAAGTTTAAAAATGCTTTGGAACTCTTCCATTGCTCTGGGAATTCGGCTGAAGTTTAAAAATGCTTTGGAACTCTTTCATTGTTCTCGGAATTCCGCTGAAGTTTAGCCATGCTTTGGAACTCTTCCATTGTTCTCGGAATTCCACTGAAGTTTAAAAATGCTTTGGAACTCCTCCATTGTTCTCGGAATTCTGCTGAAGTTTAAAAATGCTTTGGAACTCTTCCATTGTTCTCGGAATTCCGCTGTAGTTTAAAAATGCACTGGAACTCTTCCATTGTTCTCGGAATTCCGCTGAAGTTTTACAATGCTTTGGAACTCATCCATTGTTCTCGTAACTCTGTTGATGTTTAAAAATGCTTTTGGAACTCTTCCTTTGTGCTCGGAGTTCTGCTGAAGTTTAAAAAAGCTTTGGAACTATTCCATTGTTCTCAGAATTCTGTTGATGTTTAATAATGCTTTTGGAACTCTTCCATTGTGCTCTAATTTCTGCTGAAGTTTAAAAATGCTTTGGAACTCTTCCATTCTTCTCGGTATTCTGCTGATGTTTATCAAACCTATGGAACTCTTCCATTGTTCTCGGAATTCTGTAGCTGTTTAATAATGCTTTTGGAACTCTGCCATTGTTCTCGGAATTCTGCTGAAGTTTCAAAATGCTTTAGAAATCTTCCCTTGTTCTCGGAATTCTGCTGAAGTTTAACAATGCTTTGGAACTCTTCCATTATTCTCAGAATTCTGCTGAAGTTTAAAAATGCTTTGGTACTCTTCCATTGTTCTCAGAATTACAATGAAGCTTAAAAATGCTTTGGAACTCTTCAATTTCTCTCAGAATTACGCTAAAGTTTAAAAATGCATTGGAACTCTTCCATTGTTCTCGGAATTCCACTGAAGTTTTAGAATGCTTTTTAACACTTCCATTTTTCTCGGAATTCTGCTGAAGTTTATAAACGCTTTGGAACTCTTCCTTTGTTCTCGGAATTCCGCTAATGTTTAATAATGCTTTGGAACTCTTTCATTGTTCTCGGATTTCCACTGAAGTTTAGCCATGCTTTGGAACTCTTCCATTGTTCTCGGAATTCCGCTGAAGTTTAAAAATGCTTTGGAACTCTTCCATTGTTCTCGGAATTCTGCTGAAGTTTTAAAAAGCTTTGGAACTATTCCATTGTTCTCAGAATTCTGCTAATATTTAACAATGCTTTGGAACTCTTCCATTGTTCTCGGAATTCCGCTGATGTTTAATAATGCTTTTGGAACTCTTCCATTGTTCTCAGAATTCTGCTGATGTTTAGCAATGCTTTAGAACTCTTCCATTGTTCTCGGAATTCGGCTGAAGTTTAAAAATGCTTTGGAGCTCTTCCTATGTTCTGGGAGTTCTGCTGAAGTTTAAAAATGCTTTAGAACTCTTCCATTGTTCTCGGAATTCCGCTGATGTCTAACAATGCTTTGGAACTCTTCCATTGTTCTCGGAATTCCGCTGTAGTTTAAAAATGCATTGGAACTTTTCCATTGTTCTCGGAATTCCGCTGCAGTTTTTCAATGCTTTGGAACTCTTCCATTTTTCTCTGAATTCTGCTGAAGTTTAAAAATGCTTTGGAACTCTTCCATTGTTCTCGGAATTCCGCTGATGTTTAACAATGCTTTGGAACTCTTCCATTGTTCTCGGAATTCCGCTGTAGTTTAAAAATGCTTTGGAACTCTTTCATTGTTCTCGGAATTCCGTTGAAGTTTAGCCATGCTTTGGAACTCTTCCATTGTTCTCGGAATTCCACTGAAGTTTAAAAATGCTTTGGAACTCCTCCATCGTTCTCGGAATTCTGCTGAAGTTTAAAAATGTTTTGGAACTCTTCCTATGTTCTGGGAGTTCTGCTGAAGTTTAAAAACGCTTTGGAACTCTTCCATTGTTCTCGGAATTCCGCTGATGTTTAACAATGCTTTAGAACTCTTCCATTGTTCTCGGAATTCCGTTGATGTTTAACAATGCTTTAGAACTCTTCCATTGTTCTCCGAATTCCGCTGTAGTTTAAAAATGCTTTGGAACTCTTTCATTGTTCTCGGAATTCCGTTGAAGTTTAGCCATGCTTTGGAACTCTTCCATTGTTCTCGGAATTCCACTGAAGTTTAAAAATGCTTTGGAACTCCTCCATCGTTCTCGGAATTCTGCTGAAGTTTAAAAATGTTTTGGAACTCTTCCTATGTTCTGGGAGTTCTGCTGAAGTTTAAAAATGCTTTGGAACTCTTCCATTGTTCTCGGAATTCCGCTGATGTTTAACAATGCTTTAGAACTCTTCCATTGTTCTCGGAATTCCGCTGATGTTTAACAATGCTTTAGAACTCTTCCATTGTTCTCGGAATTCCGCTGAAGTTTTACAATGCTTTGGAACTCATTCATTGTTCTCTTCACTCTGTTGATGTTTAATAATGCTTTTGGAACTCTTCCATTGTGCTTGGAGTTCTGCTGAAGTTTAAAAATGCTTTGGAACGCTTCCATTGTTCTGGGAATTCGGCTGAAGTTTAAAAATGCTTTGGAACTCTTCCTATGTTCTGGGAGTTCTGCTGAAGTTTAAAAATGCTTTGGAACTCTTCAATTGTTCTCGGAATTCCGCTGATGTTTAACAATGCTTTAGAACTCTTCCATTGTTCTCGGAATTTTGATGATGTTTAACAATGCTTTGGAGCTCTTCCATTGTTCTCGGAATTCTGCTGAAGTTTAAAAATGATTTTGGAACTCTTCCATTGTTCTGGGAATTTGGCTGAAGTTTAAAAATGCTTTGGAACTCTTCCTAAGTTCTAGGAGTTCTGCTGAAGTTTAAAAATGCATTGGAACTCTTCCATTGTTCTCGGAATTCCGCTGATGTTTAACAATGCTATAGAACTCTTCCATTGTTCTCTGAATTCCGATGATGTTTAACAATGCTTTGGAACTCTTTCATTGTTCTCGGAATTCCGCTGTAGTTTAAAAATGCATTGGAACTCTTCCATTGTTCTCGGAATTCCGCTGAAGTTTTAGAATGCTTTGGAACTCTTTCATTGTTCTCGGAATTCTGCTGAAGTTCAAAAAAGTATTGGAACTATTCCATTGTTCTCAGAATTCTGCTAATATTTAACAATGCTTTGGAACTCTTCCATTGTTCTCGGAATTCCGCTGATGTTTAATAATGCTTTTGGAACTCTTCCATTGTTCTCGGAATTCTGCTAATGTTTATCAATGCTTTGGAACTCATCCATTGTTCTCGGAATTCTGTTCATGTTTAATATTGCTTTTGGAACTCTTCCATTGTGCTCGGAATTCTGCTGAAGTTTAAAAATGATTTGGAACTCTTCCATTGTTCTCGGTATTCAGCTAATGTTTATCAAACCTATGGAACTCTTTCATTGTTCTCGGAATTCCGCTGTAGTTTAAAAATGCATTGGAACTCTTCCATTGTTCTCGGAATTCCACTGAAGTTTTAGAATGCTTTTTAACACTTCCATTTTTCTCGGAATTCTGCTGAAGTTTAAAAACGCTTTGGAACTCTTCCATTGTTCTCGGAATTCCGCTAATGTTTAATAATGCTTTGGAACTCTTCCATTGTTCTCGGAATTCTGCTGAAGTTTAAAAATGCTTTGGAACTCTTCCATTGTTCTCGGAAATCTGCTGAAGTTTTAAAAAGCTTTGGAACTATTCCATTGTTCTCAGAATTCTGCTAATATTTAACAATGCTTTGGAACTCTTCCATTGTTCTCGGAATTCCGCTGATGTTTAATAATGCTTTTGGAACTCTTCCATTGTTCTCAGACATCTGCTGATGTTTAACAATGCTTTAGAACTCTTCCATTGTTCTCAGAATTCGGATGAAGTTTAAAAATGCTTTGGAGCTCTTACTATGTTCTGGGAGTTCTGCTGAAGTTTAAAAATGCTTTAGAACTCTTCCATTGTTCTCGGAATTCCGCTGATGTCTAACAATGCTTTGGAACTCTTCCATTGTTCTCGGAATTCCGCTGTAGTTTAAAAATGCATTGGAACTTTTCCATTGTTCTCGGAATTCCACTGAAGTTTTACAATGCTTTGGAACTCTTCCATTTTTCTCTGAATTCTGCTGAAGTTTAAAAATGCTTTGGAACTCTTCCATTGTTCTCGGAATTCTGCTGAAGTTTAAAAAAGCTTTGGAACTCTTCCATTGTTCTGGGAATTCGGCTGAAGTTTAAAAATGCTTTGGAACTCTTCCTAAGTTCTGGGAGTTCTGCTGAAGTTTAAAAATGCATTGGAAAACTTCCATTGTTCTCGGAATTCCGCTAATGTTTAACAATGCTTTGGAACTCTTCCATTGTTCTCGGAATTCCGCTGTAGTTTAAAAATGCTTTGGAACTCTTTCATTGTTCTCAGAATTCCGCTGAAGTTTTAGAATGCTTTGGAACTCTTCCATTTTTCTCGGAATTCTGCTGAAGTTTAAAAATGCTTTGGAACTCTTCAAATGTTCTCGGAATTCCGCTAATGTTTAACAATGCTTGGGAACTCTTCCATTGTTCTCAGAATTCCGCTAATATTTAACAATGCTTTGGAACTCTTCCATTGTTCTCGGAATTCCGCTGATGTTTAATAATGCTTTTGGAACTCTTCCATTGTTCTCGGAATTCCGCTAATGTTTAACAATGCTTTGGAACTCATCCATTGTTCTTGGAATTCTGTTGATGTTTAATAATGCTTTTGGAACTCTCCCATTGTGCTCGGAATTCAGCTGAAGTTTAAAAATGCTTTAGAAATCTTCCCTTGCTCTCGGCATTCCGCTGAAGTTTTACAATGCTTTGGAACTCATCCATTGTTCTCGGAATTCTGTTGATGTTTAATAATGCTTTTGGAACTCTTCCATTGTGCTCGGAGTTCTGCTGAAGTTTAAAAAAGCTTTGGAATGCTTCCATTGTTCTGGGAATTCGGCTGAAGTTTAAAAATGCTTTGGAACTCTTCCTATGTTCTGGGAGTTCTGCTGAAGTTTAAAAATGCTTTGGAACTCTTCCATTGTTCTCGGAATTCCGATGATGTTTTACAATACTTTGGAACTCTTCCATTTTTCTCGGAATTCTGCTGAAGTTTAAAAATGCTTTGGAACTCTTCCATTGTTCTGGGAATTCGGCTGAAATTTAAAAATGCTTTGGAACTCTTCCTAAGTTCTGGGAGTTCTGCTGAAGTTTAAAAATGCATTGGAACTCTTCCATTGTTCTCGGAATTCCGCTGATGTTTAACAATGCTTTAGAACTCTTCCATTGTTCTCGGAATTCCGATGATGTTTAACAATGCTTTGGAACTCTTCCATTGTTCTCGGAATTCCACTGTAGTTTAAAAATGCATTGGAACTCTTCCATTGTTCTCGGAATTCCGCTGTAGTTTAAAAATGCTTTGGAACTCTTTCATTGTTCTCGTAATTCCGCTGAAGTTAACCATGCTTTGGAACTCTTCCACTGTTCTCGGAATTCCGCTGAAGTTTAAAAATGCTTTGGAACTCCTCCATTGTTCTCGGAATTCTGCTGAAGTTTTACAATGCTTTGGAACTCTTCCATTTTTCTCGGAATTCTGCTGAAGTTTAAAAATGCTTTGGAACGCTTCCATTGTTCTGGGAATTCGGCTGAATTTTAAAAATGCTTTTGAACACTTCCTAAGTTCTGGGAGTTCTGCTGAAGTTTAAAAATGCTTTGGAACTCTTCCATTGTTCTCGGAATTCCACTGATGTTTAAAAATGCTTTAGAACTCTTCCATTGTTCTCGGAATTCCGCGGAAGTTTAGCCATGCTTTGGAACTCTTCCACTGTTCTCGGAATTCCGCTGAAGTTAAAAAATGCTTTGGAACTCTTCCATTGTTCTTGGAATTCGGCTGAAGTTTAAAAATGCTCTGGAACTCTTCCTATGTTCTGGGAGTTCTGCTGAAGTTTAAAAATGCTTTTGAACTCTTCCATTGTTCTCGGAATTCCGCTGATGTTTAACAATGCTTTAGAACTCTTCCATTGTTCTCGGAATTCCGCTGATGTTTATCAATGCTTTGGAACTCTTCCATTGTTCTCGGAATTCCACTGTAGTTTAAAAATGCATTGGAACTCTTCCATTGCTCTCGGAATTCCGCTGAAGTTTTACAATGCTTTGGAACTCTTCCATTTTTCTCGGAATTCTGCTGAAGTTTAAAAATGCTTTGTAACGCTTCCATTGTTCTGGGAATTCGGCTGAAGTTTAAAAATGCTTTGGAACTCTTCCTAAGTTCTGGGAGTTCTGCTGAAGTTTAAAAATGCTTTGGAACTCTTCCATTGTTCTCGGAATTCCGCTGATGTTTAAATGCTTTTGAACTGTTCCATTGTTCTCGGAATTCCGCTGATGTTTAACAATGCTTTAGAACTCTTCCATTGTTCTCGGAATTCCGATGATGTTTAACAATGCTTTGGAACTCTTTCATTGTTCTCGGAATTCCGCTGTAGTTTAAAAATGCATTGGAACTCTTCCATTTTTCTCGGAATTCTGCTGAAGTTTAGCCATGTGTTGGAACTCTTCCATTGTTCTCGGAATTCTGCTGAAGTTTAAAAATGCTTTGGAACTCTTGCATTGTTCTCGGAACTCTGCTGAAGTTTAAAAAAGATTTGGATCTATTGCATTGTTCTCAGAATTCTGCTAATATTTAACAATGCTTTGGAACTCTTCCATTGTTCTCGGAATTCCGCTGATGTTTAATAATGCTTTTGGAACTCTTCCATTGTTCTCGGAATTCTGCTAATGTTTAACAATGCTTTGGAACTCATCCATTGTTCTCGGAATTCTGTTGATGTTTAATAATGCTTTTGGAACTCTTCCGTTGTGCTCGGAATTCTGCTGAAGTTTAAAAATGCTTTGGAACTCTTGCATTGTTCTCGGAACTCTGCTGAAGTTTAAAAAAGATTTGGATCTATTGCATTGTTCTCAGAATTCTGCTAATATTTAACAATGCTTTGGAACTCTTCCATTGTTCTCGGAATTCCGCTGATGTTTAATAATGCTTTTGGAACTCTTCCATTGTTCTCGGAATTCTGCTAATGTTTAACAATGCTTTGGAACTCATCCATTGTTCTCGGAATTCTGTTGATGTTTAATAATGCTTTTGGAACTCTTCCGTTGTGCTCGGAATTCTGCTGAAGTTTAAAAATGCTTTGGAACTCTTCCATTGTTCTCGGAATTCCGCTAATGTTTATCAAACCTATGGAACTCTTTCATTGTTCTTGGAATTCTGTTGATGTTTAATAATGCTTTTGGAACTCTTCCATTGTTCTCGGAATTCTGTTGATGTTTAATAATGCTTTTGGAACTCTTCCATTGTTCTCGGAATTCTGCTGAAGTTTAAAAACGCTTTAGAAATCTTCCCTTGTTCTCGGAATTCTGCTGAAGTTTAACAATGCTTTGGAACTCTTCCATTTTTCTCGGAACTCTGCTGAAGTTTAAAAATGCTTTGGAACTCTTCCATTGTTCTTGGAATTCCACTGATGTTTAACAATGCTTTGGAACTCTTACATTGTTCTCGGTATTCCGCTGAATTTAGCCATGCTTTGGAACTCTTCCATTGTTCTCAGAATTCCCCTGAAGTTTAAAAATGCTTTGGAACTCCTCCATTGTACTCGGAACTCTGCTGAAGTTTAAAAATGCTTTGAAACTCTTCCATTGTTCTCGGAATTCCGCTGATGTTTAACAATGCTTTGGAACTCTTCCATTGTTCTCGGAATTCCGCTGTAGTTTAAAAATGCACTGGAACTTTTCCATTGTTCTCGGAATTCCGCTGAAGTTTAAAAATGCTTTGAAACTCTTCCAATGTTCTCGGATTTCTGCTGAAGTTTAAAAATGCTTTGGAACTCTTCCATTGTTCTGGGAATTCGGCTGAAGTTTAAAAATGCAATGGAACTCTTCCATTGTTCTGGGAGTTCTGCTGATGTTTAATAATGATTTTGGAACTCTTCCATTGTTCTCGGAATTCTGCTAATGTTTAACAATGCTTTGGAACTCATCCATTTTTGTCGGAATTCTGTTGATGTTTAATAATGCTTTTGGAACTCTTCCATTGTGCTCGGAATTCTGCTGAAGTTTAAAAATGCTTTGGAACTCTTCCATTGTTCTCGGAATTCCGCTGATGTTTAACAATGCTTTAGAACTCTTCCATTGTTCTCGGAATTCCGATGATGTTTAACAATGCTTTGGAACTCTTTCATTGTTCTCGGAATTCCGCTGTAGTTTAAAAATGCATTGGAACTCTTCCATTCTTCTCGGAATTCCGCTGTAGTTTAAAAATGCTTTGGAACTCTTTCATTGTTCTCTTAATTCCGCTGAAGTTTAGCCATGCTTTGGAACTCTTCCACTGTTCTGGGAATTCGGCTGAAGTTTAAAAATGCTTTTGAACTCTTCCTAAGTTCTGGGAGTTCTGCTGAAGTTTAAAAATGCTTTGGAACTCTTCCATTGTTCTCGGAATTCCACTGATGTTTAAAAATGCTTTAGAACTCTTCCATTGTTCTCGGAATTCCGCTGATGTTTAACAATGCTTTAGAACTCTTCCATTGTTCTCGGAATTCCGATGATGTTTAACAATGCTTTGGAACTCTTTCATTGTTCTCGGAATTCCGCTGTAGTTTAAAAATGCATTGGAACTCTTCCATTGTTCTCGGAATTCCGCTGAAGTTCTAGAATGTTTTGAAACTCTTCCATTGTTCTCGGAATTCCGCTGAAGTTTAAAAATGCTTTGGAACTCTTCCATTGTTCTCGGAATTCCGCTGAAGTTTAAAAATGCTTTGGAACTCTTCCTAAGTTCTGGGAGTTCTGCTGAAGTTTAAAAATGCTTTGGAACTCTTCCATTGTTCTCGGAATTCCGCTGATGTTTAACAATGCTTTGGAACTCTTCCATTGTTCTAGGAATTCCGCTGTAGTTTAAATATGCTTTGGAACTCTTTCATTGTTCTCGGAATTCCGCGGATGTTTAGCCATGCTTTGGAACTCTTCCACTGTTCTCGGAATTCCGCTGAAGTTTAAAAATGCTTTGGAACTCCTCCATTGTTCTCGGAATTCTGCTGAAGTTAAAAAATGCTTTGGAACTCTTCCATTGTACTTGGAATTCGGCTGAAGTTTAAAAATGCTATGGAACTCTTCCTATGTTCTGGGAACTCTGCTGAAGTTTAAAAAAGATTTGGAACTATTGCATTGTTCTCAGAATTCTGCTAATATTTAACAATGCTTTGGAACTCTTTCATTTTTCTCGGAATTCTGCTGAAGTTTAGCCATGTGTTGGAACTCTTCCATTGTTCTCGAAATTCTGCTGAAGTTTAAAAATGCATTGGAACTTTTCCATTGTTCTCGGAATTCCACTGAAGTTTTACAATGCTTTGGAACTCTTCCATTTTTCTCAGAATTCTGCTGAAGTTTAAAAATGCTTTGGAACTCTTCCATTGTTCTCGGAATTCTGCTGAAGTTTAAAAATGCTTTGGAACTCTTCCATTGTTCTGGGAATTCGGCTGAAGTTTAAAAATGCTTTGGAACTCTTCCTAAGTTCTGGGAGTTCTGCTGAAGTTTAAAAATGCATTGGAAAACTTCCATTGTTCTCGGAATTCCGCTAATGTTTAACAATGCTTTGGAACTCTTCCATTGTTCTCGGAATTCCGCTGTAGTTTAAAAATGCTTTGGAACTCTTTCATTGTTCTCAGAATTCCGCTGAAGTTTTAGAATGCTTTGGAACTCTTCCATTTTTCTCGGAATTCTGCTGAAGTTTAAAAATGCTTTGGAACTCTTCAAATGTTCTCGGAATTCCGCTAATTTTTAACAATGCTTGGGAACTCTTCCATTGTTCTCAGAATTCCGCTAATATTTAACAATGCTTTGGAACTCTTCCATTGTTCTCGGAATTCCGCTGATGTTTAATAATGCTTTTGGAACTCTTCCATTGTTCTCGGAATTCCGCTAATGTTTAACAATGCTTTGGAACTCATCCATTGTTCTTGGAATTCTGTTGATGTTTAATAATGCTTTTGGAACTCTCCCATTGTGCTCGGAATTCAGCTGAAGTTTAAAAATGCTTTAGAAATCTTCCCTTGCTCTCGGCATTCCGCTGAAGTTTTACAATGCTTTGGAACTCATCCATTGTTCTCGGAATTCTGTTGATGTTTAATAATGCTTTTGGAACTCTTCCATTGTGCTCGGAGTTCTGCTGAAGTTTAAAAAAGCTTTGGAATGCTTCCATTGTTCTGGGAATTCGGCTGAAGTTTAAAAATGCTTTGGAACTCTTCCTATGTTCTGGGAGTTCTGCTGAAGTTTAAAAATGCTTTGGAACTCTTCCATTGTTCTCGGAATTCCGATGATGTTTAACAATGCTTTGGAACTCTTCCATTGTTCTCGGAATTCCACTGTAGTTTAAAAATGCATTGGAACTCTTCCATTGTTCTCGGAATTCCGCTGAAGTTTTACAATACTTTGGAACTCTTCCATTTTTCTCGGAATTCTGCTGAAGTTTAAAAATGCTTTGGAACTCTTCCATTGTTCTGGGAATTCGGCTGAAATTTAAAAATGCTTTGGAACTCTTCCTAAGTTCTGGGAGTTCTGCTGAAGTTTAAAAATGCATTGGAACTCTTCCATTGTTCTCGGAATTCCGCTGATGTTTAACAATGCTTTAGAACTCTTCCATTGTTCTCGGAATTCCGATGATGTTTAACAATGCTTTGGAACTCTTCCATTGTTCTCGGAATTCCACTGTAGTTTAAAAATGCATTGGAACTCTTCCATTGTTCTCGGAATTCCGCTGTAGTTTAAAAATGCTTTGGAACTCTTTCATTGTTCTCGTAATTCCGCTGAAGTTTAGCCATGCTTTGGAACTCTTCCACTGTTCTCGGAATTCCGCTGAAGTTTAAAAATGCGTTGGAACTCCTCCATTGTTCTCGGAATTCTGCTGAAGTTTTACAATGCTTTGGAACTCTTCCATTTTTCTCGGAATTCTGCTGAAGTTTAAAAATGCTTTGGAACGCTTCCATTGTTCTGGGAATTCGGCTGAAGTTTAAAAATGCTTTTGAACACTTCCTAAGTTCTGGGAGTTCTGCTGAAGTTTAAAAATGCTTTGGAACTCTTCCATTGTTCTCGGAATTCCACTGATGTTTAAAAATGCTTTAGAACTCTTCCATTGTTCTCGGAATTCCGCGGAAGTTTAGCCATGCTTTGGAACTCTTCCACTGTTCTCGGAATTCCGCTGAAGTTTAAAAATGATTTGGAACTCCTCCATTGTTCTCGGAATTCTGCTGAAGTTAAAAAATGCTTTGGAACTCTTCCATTGTTCTTGGAATTCGGCTGAAGTTTAAAAATGCTATGGAACTCTTCCTATGTTCTGGGAGTTCTGCTGAAGTTTAAAAATGCTTTTGAACTCTTCCATTGTTCTCGGAATTCCGCTGATGTTTAACAATGCTTTAGAACTCTTCCATTGTTCTCGGAATTCCGCTGATGTTTATCAATGCTTTGGAACTCTTCCATTGTTCTCGGAATTCCACTGTAGTTTAAAAATGCATTGGAACTCTTCCATTGCTCTCGGAATTCCGCTGAAGTTTTACAATGCTTTGGAACTCTTCCATTTTTCTCGGAATTCTGCTGAAGTTTAAAAATGCTTTGTAACGCTTCCATTGTTCTGGGAATTCGGCTGAAGTTTAAAAATGCTTTGGAACTCTTCCTAAGTTCTGGGAGTTCTGCTGAAGTTAAAAATGCTTTGGAACTCTTCCATTGTTCTCGGAATTCCGCTGATGTTTAAATGCTTTAGAACTCTTCCATTGTTCTCGGAATTCCGCTGATGTTTAACAATGCTTTAGAACTCTTCCATTGTTCTCGGAATTCCGATGATGTTTAACAATGCTTTGGAACTCTTTCATTGTTCTCGGAATTCCGCTGTAGTTTAAAAATGCATTGGAACTCTTCCATTTTTCTCGGAATTCTGCTGAAGTTTAGCCATGTGTTGGAACTCTTCCATTGTTCTCGGAATTCTGCTGAAGTTTAAAAATGCTTTGGAACTCTTCCATTGTTCTCGGAACTCTGCTGAAGTTTAAAAAAGATTTGGATCTATTGCATTGTTCTCAGAATTCTGCTAATATTTAACAATGCTTTGGAACTCTTCCATTGTTCTCGGAATTCCGCTGATGTTTAATAATGCTTTTGGAACTCTTCCATTGTTCTCGGAATTCTGCTAATGTTTAACAATGCTTTGGAACTCATCCATTGTTCTCGGAATTCTGTTGATGTTTAATAATGCTTTTGGAACTCTTCCGTTGTGCTCGGAATTCTGCTGAAGTTTAAAAATGCTTTGGAACTCTTCCATTGTTCTCGGAATTCCGCTAATGTTTATCAAACCTATGGAACTCTTTCATTGTTCTTGGAATTCTGTTGATGTTTAATAATGCTTTTGGAACTCTTCCATTGTTCTCGGAATTCTGTTGATGTTTAATAATGCTTTTGGAACTCTTCCATTGTTCTCGGAATTCTGCTGAAGTTTAAAAACGCTTTAGAAATCTTCCCTTGTTCTCGGAATTCTGCTGATGTTTAACAATGCTTTGGAACTCTTCCATTGTTCTCGGAATTCCACTGATGTTTAACAATGCTTTGGAACTCTTACATTGTTCTCGGTATTCCGCTGAATTTAGCCATGCTTTGGAACTCTTCCATTGTTCTCAGAATTCCGCTGAAGTTTAAAAATGCTTTGGAACTCCTCCATTGTACTCGGAACTCTGCTGAAGTTTAAAAATGCTTTGAAACTCTTCCATTGTTCTCGGAATTCCGCTGATGTTTAACAATGCTTTGGAACTCTTCCATTGTTCTCGGAATTCCGCTGTAGTTTAAAAATGCACTGGAACTTTTCCATTGTTCTCGGAATTCCGCTGAAGTTTAAAAATGCTTTGAAACTCTTCCAATGTTCTTGGATTTCTGCTGAAGTTTAAAAATGCTTTGGAACTCTTCCATTGTTCTGGGAATTCGGCTGAAGTTTAAAAATGCAATGGAACTCTTCCATTGTTCTGGGAGTTCTGCTGATGTTTAATAATGATTTTGGAACTCTTCCATTGTTCTCGGAATTCTGCTAATGTTTAACAATGCTTTGGAACTCATCCATTTTTCTCGGAATTCTGTTGATGTTTAATAATGCTTTTGGAACTCTTCCATTGTGCTCGGAATTCTGCTGAAGTTTAAAAATGCTTTGGAACTCTTCCATTGTTCTCGGAATTCCGCTGATGTTTAACAATGCTTTAGAACTCTTCCATTGTTCTCGGAATTCCGATGATGTTTAACAATGCTTTGGAACTCTTTCATTGTTCTCGGAATTCCGCTGTAGTTTAAAAATGCATTGGAACTCTTCCATTGTTCTCGGAATTCCGCTGTAGTTTAAAAATGCTTTGGAACTCTTTCATTGTTCTCTTAATTCCGCTGAAGTTTAGCCATGCTTTGGAACTCTTCCACTGTTCTCGGAATTCCGCTGAAGTTTAAAAATGCTTTGGAACTCCTCCATTGTTCTCGGAATTCTGCTGAAGTTTTACAATGCTTTGGAACTCTTCCATTTTTCTCGGAATTCTGCTGAAGTTTAAAAATGCTTTGGAACGCTTCCATTGTTCTGGGAATTCGGCTGAAGTTTAAAAATGCTTTTGAACTCTTCCTAAGTTCTGGGAGTTCTGCTGAAGTTTAAAAATGCTTTGGAACTCTTCCATTGTTCTCGGAATTCCACTGATGTTTAAAAATGCTTTAGAACTCTTCCATTGTTCTCGGAATTCCGCTGATGTTTAACAATGCTTTAGAACTCTTCCATTGTTCTCGGAATTCCGATGATGTTTAACAATGCTTTGGAACTCTTTCATTGTTCTCGGAATTCCGCTGTAGTTTAAAAATGCATTGGAACTCTTCCATTGTTCTCGGAATTCCGCTGAAGTTCTAGAATGCTTTGAAACTCTTCCATTGTTCTCGGAATTCCGCTGAAGTTTAAAAATGCTTTGGAACTCTTCCATTGTTCTCGGAATTCCGCTGAAGTTTAAAAATGCTTTGGAACTCTTCCTAAGTTCTGGGAGTTCTGCTGAAGTTTAACAATGCTTTGGAACTCTTCCATTGTTATAGGAATTCCGCTGTAGTTTAAATATGCTTTGGAACTCTTTCATTGTTCTCGGAATTCCGCGGAAGTTTAGCCATGCTTTGGAACTCTTCCACTGTTCTTGGAATTCCGCTGAAGTTTAAAAATGCTTTGGAACTCCTCCATTGTTCTCGGAATTCTGCTGAAGTTAAAAAATGCTTTGTAACGCTTCCATTGTTCTGGGAATTCGGCTGAAGTTTAAAAATGCTTTGGAACTCTTCCTAAGTTCTGGGAGTTCTGCTGAAGTTTAAAAATGCTTTGCAACTCTTCCATTGTTCTCGGAATTCCGCTGATGTTTAAATGCTTTAGAACTCTTCCATTGTTCTCGGAATTCCGCTGAAGTTTAAAAATGCTTTGAAACTCTTCCAATGTTCTTGGATTTCTGCTGAAGTTTAAAAATGCTTTGGAACTCTTCCATTGTTCTGGGAATTCGGCTGAAGTTTAAAAATGCAATGGAACTCTTCCATTGTTCTGGGAGTTCTGCTGATGTTTAATAATGATTTTGGAACTCTTCCATTGTTCTCGGAATTCTGCTAATGTTTAACAATGCTTTGGAACTCATCCATTTTTCTCGGAATTCTGTTGATGTTTAATAATGCTTTTGGAACTCTTCCATTGTGCTCGGAATTCTGCTGAAGTTTAAAAATGCTTTGGAACTCTTCCATTGTTCTCGGAATTCCGCTGATGTTTAACAATGCTTTAGAACTCTTCCATTGTTCTCGGAATTCCGATGATGTTTAACAATGCTTTGGAACTCTTTCATTGTTCTCGGAATTCCGCTGTAGTTTAAAAATGCATTGGAACTCTTCCATTGTTCTCGGAATTCCGCTGTAGTTTAAAAATGCTTTGGAACTCTTTCATTGTTCTCTTAATTCCGCTGAAGTTTAGCCATGCTTTGGAACTCTTCCACTGTTCTCGGAATTCCGCTGAAGTTTAAAAATGCTTTGGAACTCCTCCATTGTTCTCGGAATTCTGCTGAAGTTTTACAATGCTTTGGAACTCTTCCATTTTTCTCGGAATTCTGCTGAAGTTTAAAAATGCTTTGGAACGCTTCCATTGTTCTGGGAATTCGGCTGAAGTTTAAAAATGCTTTTGAACTCTTCCTAAGTTCTGGGAGTTCTGCTGAAGTTTAAAAATGCTTTGGAACTCTTCCATTGTTCTCGGAATTCCACTGATGTTTAAAAATGCTTTAGAACTCTTCCATTGTTCTCGGAATTCCGCTGATGTTTAACAATGCTTTAGAACTCTTCCATTGTTCTCGGAATTCCGATGATGTTTAACAATGCTTTGGAACTCTTTCATTGTTCTCGGAATTCCGCTGTAGTTTAAAAATGCATTGGAACTCTTCCATTGTTCTCGGAATTCCGCTGAAGTTCTAGAATGCTTTGAAACTCTTCCATTGTTCTCGGAATTCCGCTGAAGTTTAAAAATGCTTTGGAACTCTTCCATTGTTCTCGGAATTCCGCTGAAGTTTAAAAATGCTTTGGAACTCTTCCTAAGTTCTGGGAGTTCTGCTGAAGTTTAACAATGCTTTGGAACTCTTCCATTGTTCTAGGAATTCCGCTGTAGTTTAAATATGCTTTGGAACTCTTTCATTGTTCTCGGAATTCCGCGGAAGTTTAGCCATGCTTTGGAACTCTTCCACTGTTCTTGGAATTCCGCTGAAGTTTAAAAATGCTTTGGAACTCCTCCATTGTTCTCGGAATTCTGCTGAAGTTAAAAAATGCTTTGTAACGCTTCCATTGTTCTGGGAATTCGGCTGAAGTTTAAAAATGCTTTGGAACTCTTCCTAAGTTCTGGGAGTTCTGCTGAAGTTTAAAAATGCTTTGCAACTCTTCCATTGTTCTCGGAATTCCGCTGATGTTTAAATGCTTTAGAACTCTTCCATTGTTCTCGGAATTCCGCTGAAGTTTAAAAATGATTTGAAACTCTTCCAATGTTCTCGGATTTCTGCTGAAGTTTAAAAATGCTTTGGAACTCTTCCATTGTTCTGGGAATTCGGCTGAAGTTTAAAAATGCAATGGAACTCTTCCATTGTTCTGGGAGTTCTGCTGATGTTTAATAATGATTTTGGAACTCTTCCATTGTTCTCGGAATTCTGCTAATGTTTAACAATGCTTTGGAACTCATCCATTTTTGTCGGAATTCTGTTGATGTTTAATAATGCTTTTGGAACTCTTCCATTGTGCTCGGAATTCTGCTGAAGTTTAAAAATGCTTTGGAACTCTTCCATTGTTCTCGGAATTCCGCTGATGTTTAACAATGCTTTAGAACTCTTCCATTGTTCTCGGAATTCCGATGATGTTTAACAATGCTTTGGAACTCTTTCATTGTTCTCGGAATTCCGCTGTAGTTTAAAAATGCATTGGAACTCTTCCATTCTTCTCGGAATTCCGCTGTAGTTTAAAAATGCTTTGGAACTCTTTCATTGTTCTCTTAATTCCGCTGAAGTTTAGCCATGCTTTGGAACTCTTCCACTGTTCTGGGAATTCGGCTGAAGTTTAAAAATGCTTTTGAACTCTTCCTAAGTTCTGGGAGTTCTGCTGAAGTTTAAAAATGCTTTGGAACTCTTCCATTGTTCTCGGAATTCCACTGATGTTTAAAAATGCTTTAGAACTCTTCCATTGTTCTCGGAATTCCGCTGATGTTTAACAATGCTTTAGAACTCTTCCATTGTTCTCGGAATTCCGATGATGTTTAACAATGCTTTGGAACTCTTTCATTGTTCTCGGAATTCCGCTGTAGTTTAAAAATGCATTGGAACTCTTCCATTGTTCTCGGAATTCCGCTGAAGTTCTAGAATGTTTTGAAACTCTTCCATTGTTCTCGGAATTCCGCTGAAGTTTAAAAATGCTTTGGAACTCTTCCATTGTTCTCGGAATTCCGCTGAAGTTTAAAAATGCTTTGGAACTCTTCCTAAGTTCTGGGAGTTCTGCTGAAGTTTAAAAATGCTTTGGAACTCTTCCATTGTTCTCGGAATTCCGCTGATGTTTAACAATGCTTTGGAACTCTTCCATTGTTCTAGGAATTCCGCTGTAGTTTAAATATGCTTTGGAACTCTTTCATTGTTCTCGGAATTCCGCGGAAGTTTAGCCATGCTTTGGAACTCTTCCACTGTTCTCGGAATTCCGCTGAAGTTTAAAAATGCTTTGGAACTCCTCCATTGTTCTCGGAATTCTGCTGAAGTTAAAAAATGCTTTGGAACTCTTCCATTGTACTTGGAATTCGGCTGAAGTTTAAAAATGCTATGGAACTCTTCCTATGTTCTGGGAACTCTGCTGAAGTTTAAAAAAGATTTGGAACTATTGCATTGTTCTCAGAATTCTGCTAATATTTAACAATGCTTTGGAACTCTTTCATTTTTCTCGGAATTCTGCTGAAGTTTAGCCATGTGTTGGAACTCTTCCATTGTTCTCGAAATTCTGCTGAAGTTTAAAAATGCATTGGAACTTTTCCATTGTTCTCGGAATTCCACTGAAGTTTTACAATGCTTTGGAACTCTTCCATTTTTCTCAGAATTCTGCTGAAGTTTAAAAATGCTTTGGAACTCTTCCATTGTTCTCGGAATTCTGCTGAAGTTTAAAAATGCTTTGGAACTCTTCCATTGTTCTGGGAATTCGGCTGAAGTTTAAAAATGCTTTGGAACTCTTCCTAAGTTCTGGGAGTTCTGCTGAAGTTTAAAAATGCATTGGAAAACTTCCATTGTTCTCGGAATTCCGCTAATGTTTAACAATGCTTTGGAACTCTTCCATTGTTCTCGGAATTCCGCTGTAGTTTAAAAATGCTTTGGAACTCTTTCATTGTTCTCAGAATTCCGCTGAAGTTTTAGAATGCTTTGGAACTCTTCCATTTTTCTCGGAATTCTGCTGAAGTTTAAAAATGCTTTGGAACTCTTCAAATGTTCTCGGAATTCCGCTAATTTTTAACAATGCTTGGGAACTCTTCCATTGTTCTCAGAATTCCGCTAATATTTAACAATGCTTTGGAACTCTTCCATTGTTCTCGGAATTCCGCTGATGTTTAATAATGCTTTTGGAACTCTTCCATTGTTCTCGGAATTCCGCTAATGTTTAACAATGCTTTGGAACTCATCCATTGTTCTTGGAATTCTGTTGATGTTTAATAATGCTTTTGGAACTCTCCCATTGTGCTCGGAATTCAGCTGAAGTTTAAAAATGCTTTAGAAATCTTCCCTTGCTCTCGGCATTCCGCTGAAGTTTTACAATGCTTTGGAACTCATCCATTGTTCTCGGAATTCTGTTGATGTTTAATAATGCTTTTGGAACTCTTCCATTGTGCTCGGAGTTCTGCTGAAGTTTAAAAAAGCTTTGGAATGCTTCCATTGTTCTGGGAATTCGGCTGAAGTTTAAAAATGCTTTGGAACTCTTCCTATGTTCTGGGAGTTCTGCTGAAGTTTAAAAATGCTTTGGAACTCTTCCATTGTTCTCGGAATTCCGATGATGTTTAACAATGCTTTGGAACTCTTCCATTGTTCTCGGAATTCCACTGTAGTTTAAAAATGCATTGGAACTCTTCCATTGTTCTCGGAATTCCGCTGAAGTTTTACAATACTTTGGAACTCTTCCATTTTTCTCGGAATTCTGCTGAAGTTTAAAAATGCTTTGGAACTCTTCCATTGTTCTGGGAATTCGGCTGAAATTTAAAAATGCTTTGGAACTCTTCCTAAGTTCTGGGAGTTCTGCTGAAGTTTAAAAATGCATTGGAACTCTTCCATTGTTCTCGGAATTCCGCTGATGTTTAACAATGCTTTAGAACTCTTCCATTGTTCTCGGAATTCCGATGATGTTTAACATTGCTTTGGAACTCTTCCATTGTTCTCGGAATTCCACTGTAGTTTAAAAATGCATTGGAACTCTTCCATTGTTCTCGGAATTCCGCTGTAGTTTAAAAATGCTTTGGAACTCTTTCATTGTTCTCGTAATTCCGCTGAAGTTTAGCCATGCTTTGGAACTCTTCCACTGTTCTCGGAATTCCGCTGAAGTTTAAAAATGCGTTGGAACTCCTCCATTGTTCTCGGAATTCTGCTGAAGTTTTACAATGCTTTGGAACTCTTCCATTTTTCTCGGAATTCTGCTGAAGTTTAAAAATGCTTTGGAACGCTTCCATTGTTCTGGGAATTCGGCTGAAGTTTAAAAATGCTTTTGAACACTTCCTAAGTTCTGGGAGTTCTGCTGAAGTTTAAAAATGCTTTGGAACTCTTCCATTGTTCTCGGAATTCCACTGATGTTTAAAAATGCTTTAGAACTCTTCCATTGTTCTCGGAATTCCGCGGAAGTTTAGCCATGCTTTGGAACTCTTCCACTGTTCTCGGAATTCCGCTGAAGTTTAAAAATGATTTGGAACTCCTCCATTGTTCTCGGAATTCTGCTGAAGTTAAAAAATGCTTTGGAACTCTTCCATTGTTCTTGGAATTCGGCTGAAGTTTAAAAATGCTATGGAACTCTTCCTATGTTCTGGGAGTTCTGCTGAAGTTTAAAAATGCTTTTGAACTCTTCCATTGTTCTCGGAATTCCGCTGATGTTTAACAATGCTTTAGAACTCTTCCATTGTTCTCGGAATTCCGCTGATGTTTATCAATGCTTTGGAACTCTTCCATTGTTCTCGGAATTCCACTGTAGTTTAAAAATGCATTGGAACTCTTCCATTGCTCTCGGAATTCCGCTGAAGTTTTACAATGCTTTGGAACTCTTCCATTTTTCTCGGAATTCTGCTGAAGTTTAAAAATGCTTTGTAACGCTTCCATTGTTCTGGGAATTCGGCTGAAGTTTAAAAATGCTTTGGAACTCTTCCTAAGTTCTGGGAGTTCTGCTGAAGTTAAAAATGCTTTGGAAGTCTTCCATTGTTCTCGGAATTCCGCTGATGTTTAAATGCTTTAGAACTCTTCCATTGTTCTCGGAATTCCGCTGATGTTTAACAATGCTTTAGAACTCTTCCATTGTTCTCGGAATTCCGATGATGTTTAACAATGCTTTGGAACTCTTTCATTGTTCTCGGAATTCCGCTGTAGTTTAAAAATGCATTGGAACTCTTCCATTTTTCTCGGAATTCTGCTGAAGTTTAGCCATGTGTTGGAACTCTTCCATTGTTCTCGGAATTCTGCTGAAGTTTAAAAATGCTTTGGAACTCTTCCATTGTTCTCGGAACTCTGCTGAAGTTTAAAAAAGATTTGGATCTATTGCATTGTTCTCAGAATTCTGCTAATATTTAACAATGCTTTGGAACTCTTCCATTGTTCTCGGAATTCCGCTGATGTTTAATAATGCTTTTGGAACTCTTCCATTGTTCTCGGAATTCTGCTAATGTTTAACAATGCTTTGGAACTCATCCATTGTTCTCGGAATTCTGTTGATGTTTAATAATGCTTTTGGAACTCTTCCGTTGTGCTCGGAATTCTGCTGAAGTTTAAAAATGCTTTGGAACTCTTCCATTGTTCTCGGAATTCCGCTAATGTTTATCAAACCTATGGAACTCTTTCATTGTTCTTGGAATTCTGTTGATGTTTAATAATGCTTTTGGAACTCTTCCATTGTTCTCGGAATTCTGTTGATGTTTAATAATGCTTTTGGAACTCTTCCATTGTTCTCGGAATTCTGCTGAAGTTTAAAAACGCTTTAGAAATCTTCCCTTGTTCTCGGAATTCTGCTGATGTTTAACAATGCTTTGGAACTCTTCCATTGTTCTCGGAATTCCACTGATGTTTAACAATGCTTTGGAACTCTTACATTGTTCTCGGTATTCCGCTGAATTTAGCCATGCTTTGGAACTCTTCCATTGTTCTCAGAATTCCGCTGAAGTTTAAAAATGCTTTGGAACTCCTCCATTGTACTCGGAACTCTGCTGAAGTTTAAAAATGCTTTGAAACTCTTCCATTGTTCTCGGAATTCCGCTGATGTTTAACAATGCTTTGGAACTCTTCCATTGTTCTCGGAATTCCGCTGTAGTTTAAAAATGCACTGGAACTTTTCCATTGTTCTCGGAATTCCGCTGAAGTTTAAAAATGCTTTGAAACTCTTCCAATGTTCTTGGATTTCTGCTGAAGTTTAAAAATGCTTTGGAACTCTTCCATTGTTCTGGGAATTCGGCTGAAGTTTAAAAATGCAATGGAACTCTTCCATTGTTCTGGGAGTTCTGCTGATGTTTAACAATGCTTTGGAACTCATCCATTTTTCTCGGAATTCTGTTGATGTTTAATAATGATTTTGGAACTCTTCCATTGTTCTCGGAATTCTGCTAATGTTTAACAATGCTTTGGAACTCATCCATTTTTCTCGGAATTCTGTTGATGTTTAATAATGCTTTTGGAACTCTTCCATTGTGCTCGGAATTCTGCTGAAGTTTAAAAATGCTTTGGAACTCTTCCATTGTTCTCGGAATTCCGCTGATGTTTAACAATGCTTTAGAACTCTTCCATTGTTCTCGGAATTCCGATGATGTTTAACAATGCTTTGGAACTCTTTCATTGTTCTCGGAATTCCGCTGTAGTTTAAAAATGCATTGGAACTCTTCCATTGTTCTCGGAATTCCGCTGTAGTTTAAAAATGCTTTGGAACTCTTTCATTGTTCTCTTAATTCCGCTGAAGTTTAGCCATGCTTTGGAACTCTTCCACTGTTCTCGGAATTCCGCTGAAGTTTAAAAATGCTTTGGAACTCCTCCATTGTTCTCGGAATTCTGCTGAAGTTTTACAATGCTTTGGAACTCTTCCATTTTTCTCGGAATTCTGCTGAAGTTTAAAAATGCTTTGGAACGCTTCCATTGTTCTGGGAATTCGGCTGAAGTTTAAAAATGCTTTTGAACTCTTCCTAAGTTCTGGGAGTTCTGCTGAAGTTTAAAAATGCTTTGGAACTCTTCCATTGTTCTCGGAATTCCACTGATGTTTAAAAATGCTTTAGAACTCTTCCATTGTTCTCGGAATTCCGCTGATGTTTAACAATGCTTTAGAACTCTTCCATTGTTCTCGGAATTCCGATGATGTTTAACAATGCTTTGGAACTCTTTCATTGTTCTCAGAATTCCGCTGTAGTTTAAAAATGCATTGGAACTCTTCCATTGTTCTCGGAATTCCGCTGAAGTTCTAGAATGCTTTGAAACTCTTCCATTGTTCTCGGAATTCCGCTGAAGTTTAAAAATGCTTTGGAACTCTTCCATTGTTCTCGGAATTCCGCTGAAGTTTAAAAATGCTTTGGAACTCTTCCTAAGTTCTGGGAGTTCTGCTGAAGTTTAACAATGCTTTGGAACTCTTCCATTGTTCTAGGAATTCCGCTGTAGTTTAAATATGCTTTGGAACTCTTTCATTGTTCTCGGAATTCCGCGGAAGTTTAGCCATGCTTTGGAACTCTTCCACTGTTCTTGGAATTCCGCTGAAGTTTAAAAATGCTTTGGAACTCCTCCATTGTTCTCGGAATTCTGCTGAAGTTAAAAAATGCTTTGTAACGCTTCCATTGTTCTGGGAATTCGGCTGAAGTTTAAAAATGCTTTGGAACTCTTCCTAAGTTCTGGGAGTTCTGCTGAAGTTTAAAAATGCTTTGCAACTCTTCCATTGTTCTCGGAATTCCGCTGATGTTTAAATGCTTTAGAACTCTTCCATTGTTCTCGGAATTCCGCTGATGTTTAACAATGCTTTAGAACTCTTCCATTGTACTCGGAATTCCGATGATGTTTAACAATGCTTTGGAACTCTTTCATTGTTCTCGGAATTCCGCTGTAGCTTAAAAATGCATTGGAACTCTTCCATTGTTCTCGGAATTCCGCTGAAGTTTTAGAATGCTTTGGAACTCTTCCATTTTTCTCGGAATTCTGCTGAAGTTTAGCCATGTGTTGGAACTCTTCCATTGTTCTCGGAATTCTGCTGAAGTTTAAAAATGCTTTGGAACTCTTCCATTGTTCTCGGAACTCTGCTGAAGTTTAAAAAAGATTTGGAACTATTGCATTGTTCTCAGAATTCTGCTAATATTTAACAATGCTTTGGAACTCTTCCATTGTTCTCGGAATTCCGCTGATGTTTAGTAATGCTTTTGGAACTCTTCCATTGTTCTCGGAATTCCGCTAATGTTTATCAAACCTATGGAACTCTTTCATTGTTCTTGGAATTCTGTTGATGTTTAATAATGCTTTTGGAACTCTTCCATTGTTCTCGGAATTCTGTTGATGTTTAATAATGCTTTTGGAACTCTTCCATTGTTCTCGGAATTCTGCTGAAGTTTAAAAACGCTTTAGAAATCTTCCCTTGTTCTCGGAATTCTGCTGAAGTTTAACAATGCTTTGGAACTCTTCCATAATTCTCAGAATTCTGCTGAAGTTTAAAAAAGCTTTGGTACTCTTCCATTGTTCTCAGAATTCCAATGAAGCTTAAAAATGCTTTGGAACTCTTCAATTTTTCTCAGAATTCCGCTAAAGTTTTAAAATGCTTTGGAACTCCTCCATTGTTCTCGTAATTCTGCTGAAGTTTAAAAATGCTTTGGAACTCTTCCAATGTTTTGGGAATTCAGCTGAAGTTTAAAAATGCTTGGGATCTCTTCCATTGTTCTCGGAATTCCACTGATGTTTAACAATGCTTTAGAACTCTTCCATTGTTACCAGAATTCCGCTGATGTTTAACAATGCTTTTGAACTGTTCCATTGTTCTCGGAATTCCGCTGTAGTTTAAAAATGCATTGGAACTCTTCCATTGTTCTCGGAATTCTGCTGAAGTTTAAAAATGCTTTGGAACTCCTCCATTGTTCTCGGAATTCTGCTGAAGTTTATAAATGCTTTGGAACTCTTCCATTGTTCTGGGAATTCGGCTGAAGTTTAAAAATGCTATGGAACTCTTCCTATGTTCTGGGAGTTCTGCTGAAGTTTAAAAATGCTTTTGAACTCTTCCATTGTTCTCGGAATTCCGCTGATGTTTAACAATGCTTTAGAACTCTTCCATTGTTCTCGGAATTCCGCTGATGTTTAACAATGCTTTGGAACTATTCCATTGCTCTCGGAATTCCACTGTAGTTTAAAAATGCATTGGAACTCTTCCATTGTTCTCGGAATTCCGCTGAAGTTTAGCCATGTTTTGGAACTCTTCCACTGTTCTCGGAATTCCGCTGAAGTTTAAAAATGCTTTGGAACTCTTCCATTTTTCTCGGAATTCTGCTGAAGTTTAAAAATGGTTTGGAATGCTTCCATTGTTCTGGGAATTCGGCTGAAGTTTAGAAATGCTATGGAAATCTTCCTATGTTCTGGGAGTTCTGCTGAAGTTTAAAAATGCTTTTGAACTCTTCCATTGTTCTCGGAATTCCGCTGATGTTTAACAATGCTTTAGAACTCTTCCATTCTTCTCGGACTTCCGCTGATGTTTAACAATGCTTTGGAACTCTTCCATTGCTCTCGGAATTCCACTGTAGTTTAAAAATGCATTGGAACTCTTCCATTGTTCTCGGAATTCCGCTGAAGTTTAGCCATGTTTTGGAACTCTTCCACTGTTCTCGGAATTCCGCTGAAGTTTAAAAATGCTTTGGAACTATTCCATTTTTCTCAGAATTCTGCTGAAGTTTAAAAATGGTTTGGAACTCTTCCATTGTTCTGGGAATTCGGCTGAAGTTTTACAATGCTTTGGAACTCTTCCATTTTTCTCGGAACTCTGCTGAAGTTTAAAAATGCTTTGGAACTCTTCCATTGTTCTCGGAATTCCGCTGATGTTTAACAATGCTTTGGAACTCTTACATTGTTCTCGGTATTCCGCTGAATTTAGCCATGCTTTGGAACTCTTCCATTGTTCTCAGAATTCCGCTGAAGTTTAAAAATGCTTTGGAACTCCTCCATTGTACTCGGAACTCTGCTGAAGTTTAAAAATGCTTTGAAACTCTTCCATTGTTCTCGGAATACCACTGATGTTTAACAATGCTTTGGAACTCTTCCATTGTTCTCGGAATTCCGCTGTAGTTTAAAAATGCACTGGAACTTTTCCATTGTTCTCGGAATTCTGCTGAAGTTTAAAAATGCTTTGAAACTCTTCCTTTGTTCTCGGATTTCTGCTGAAGTTTAAAAATGCTTTGGAACTCTTCCATTGTTCTGGGAATTCGGCTGAAGTTTAAAAATGCAATGGAACTCTTCCATTGTTCTGGGAGTTCTGCTGATGTTTAATAATGATTTTGGAACTCTTCCATTGTTCTCGGAATTCTGCTAATGTTTAACAATGCTTTGGAACTCATCCATTTTTCTCGGAATTCTGTTGATGTTTAATAATGCTTTTGGAACTCTTCCATTGTGCTCGGAATTCTGCTGAAGTTTAAAAATGCTTTGGAACTCTTCCATTGTTCTCGGAATTCCGCTAATGTTTATCAAACCTATGGAACTCTTTCATTGTTCTCGGAAATCGGTTGATGTTTAATAATGCTTTTGGAACTCTTCCATTGTTCTCGGAATTCTGCTGAAGTTTAAAAAGACTTTAGAAATCTTCCCTTGTTCTCGGAATTCTGCTGAAGTTTAACAATGCTTTGGAACTCTTCCATAATTCTCAGAATTCTGCTGAAGTTTAAAAAAGCTTTGGTACTCTTCCATTGTTCTCAGAATTCCAATGAAGCTTAAAAATGCTTTGGAACTCTTCAATTTTTCTCAGAATTCTGCTAAAGTTTAAAAATGCTTTGGAACTCCCCCATTGTTCTCGTAATTCTGCTGAAGTTTAAAAATGCCTGGGAACTCTTCCATTGTTCTCGGAATTCCGCTGATGTTTAACAATGCTTTAGAGCTCTTCCATTGTTACCGGAATTCCGCTGATGTTTAACAATGCTTTTGAACTCTTCCATTGTTCTCGGAATTCCGCTGTAGTTTAAAAATGCATTGGAACTCTTCCATTGTTCTCGAAATTCTGCTGAAGTTTAAAAATGCTTTGGAACTCTTCCATTGTTCTCGGAATTCCGCTGATGTTTAACAATGCTTTGGAACTCTTCCATTGTTCTAGGAATTCCGCTGTAGTTTAAAAATGCTTTGGAACTCTTTCATTGTTCTCGTAATTCCGCTGAAGTTTAGCCATGCTTTGGAACTCTTCCACTGTTCTCGGAATTCCGCTGAAGTTTAAAAATGCTTTGGAACTCCTCCATTGTTCTCGGAATTCCACTGTAGTTTAAAAATGCATTGGAACTCTTCCATTGTTCTCGGAATTCGGCTGAAGTTTTTCAATGCTTTGGAACTCTTCCATTTTTCTCGGAATTCTGCTGAAGTTTAAAAATGCTTTGGAACTCTTCCATTGTTCTGGGAATTCGGCTGAAGTTTAAAAATGCTTTGGAACTCTTCCTAAGTTCTGGGAGTTCTGCTGAAGTTTAAAAATGCATTGGAACACTTCCATTGTTCTCGGAATTCCGGTAATGTTTAACAATGCTTTGGAACTCTTCCATTGTTCTCGGAATTCCGCTGTAGTTTAAAAATGCTTTGGAACTCTTTCATTGTTCTCAGAATTCCGCTGAAGTTTAAAAATGCTTTGGAACTCTTCCATTGTTCTCGGAATTCTGCTAATGTTTATCAAACCTATGGAACTCTTTCATTGTTCTCGGAATTCCGCTGATGTTTAAAAATGCTTTAGAACTCTTCCATTGTTCTCGGAATTCCGATGATGTTTAACAATGCTTTGGAACTCTTCCATTGTTCTCGGAATTCCACTGTAGTTTAAAAATGCATTGGAACTCTTCCATTGTTCTCGGAATTCCGCTGAAGTTTTACAATACTTTGGAACTCTTCCATTTTTCTCGGAATTCTGCTGAAGTTTAAAAATGCTTTGGAACTCTTCCATTGTTCTGGGAATTCGGCTGAAGTTTAAAAATGCTTTGGAACTCTTCCTAAGTTCTGGGAGTTCTGCTGAAGTTTAAAAATGCATTGGAACTCTTCCATTGTTCTCGGAATTCCGCTGATGTTTAACAATGCTTTAGAACTCTTCCATTGTTCTCGGAATTCCGATGATTTTTAACAATGCTTTGGAACTCTTTCATTGTTCTCGTAATTCCGCTGAAGTTTAGCCATGCTTTGGAACTCTTCCACTGTTCTCGTAATTCCGCTGAAGTTTAAAAATGCTTTGGAACTCCTCCATTGTTCTCGGAATTCTGCTGAAGTTTTACAATGCTTTGGAACTCTTCCATTTTTCTCGGAATTCTGAAGTTTAAAAATGCTTTGGAACGCTTCCATTGTTCTGGGAATTCGGCTGAAGTTTAAAAATGCTTTTGAACTCTTCCTAAGTTCTGGGAGTTCTGCTGAAGTTTAAAAATGCTTTGGAACTCTTCCTAAGTTCTGGGAGTTCTGCTGAAGTTTAAAAATGCATTGGAACTCTTCCATTGTTCTCGGAATTCCGCTGTAGTTTAAAAATGCATTGGAACTCTTCCATTGTTCTCGGAATTCCGCTGTAGTTTAAAAATGCTTTGGAACTCTTTCATTGTTCTCGTAATTCTGCTGAAGTTTAGCCATGCTTTGGAACTCTTCCACTGTTCTCGGAATTCCGCTGAAGTTTAAAAATGCTTTGGAACTCCTCCATTGTTCTCGGAATTCTGCTGAAGTTTTACAATGCTTTGGAACTCTTCCATTTTTCTCGGAATTCTGCTGAAGTTTAAAAATGCTTTGGAACGCTTCCATTGTTCTGGGAATTCGGCTGAAGTTTAAAAATGCTTTTGAACTCTTCCTAAGTTCTGGGAGTTCTGCTGAAGTTTAAAAATGCTTTGGAACTCTTCCATTGTTCTCGGAATTCCACTGATGTTTAAAAATGCTTTAGAACTCTTCCATTGTTCTCGGAATTCCGCTGTTTAACAATGCTTTAGAACTCTTCCATTGTTCTCGGAATTCCGCTGAAGTTCTAGAATGCTTTGAAACTCTTCCATTGTTCTCGGAATTCCGCTGAAGTTTAAAAATGCTTTGGAACTCTTCCATTGTTCTCGGAATTCCGCTGAAGTTTAAAAATGCTTTGGAACTCCTCCATTGTTCTCGGAATTCTGCTGAAGTTTTACAATGCTTTGGAACTCTTCCATTTTTCTCGGAATTCTGCTGAAGTTTAAAAATGCTTTGGAATGCTTCCATTGTTCTGGGAATTCGGCTGAAGTTTAAAAATGCTTTTGAACTCTTCCTAAGTTCTGGGAGTTCTGCTGAAGTTTAAAAATGCTTTGGAACTCTTCCATTGTTCTCGGAATTCCACTGATGTTTAAAAATGCTTTAGAACTCTTCCATTGTTCTCGGAATTCCGCTGATGTTTAACAATGCTTTAGAACTCTTCCATTGTTCTCGGAATTCCGATGATGTTTAACAATGCTTTGGAACTCTTTCATTGTTCTCGTTATTCCGCTGTAGTTTAAAAATGCATTGGAACTCTTCCATTGTTCTCGGAATTCCGCTGAAGTTCTAGAATGCTTTGAAACTCTTCCATTGTTCTCGGAATTCCGCTGAAGTTTAAAAATGCTTTGGAACTCTTCCATTGTTCTCGGAATTCCGCTGAAGTTTAAAAATGCTTTGGAACTCTTCCTAAGTTCTGGGAGTTCTGCTGAAGTTTAAAAATGCTTTTTAACTCTTCCATTGTTCTCGGAATTCCGCTGATGTTTAACAATGCTTTGGAACTCTTCCATTGTTCTCGGAATTCCGCTGATGTTTAACAATGCTTTAGAACTCTTCCATTGTTCTCGGAATTCCGCTGAAGTTTAAAAATGCTTTGGAACTCTTCCATTGTTCTCGGAATTCCGCTGAAGTTTAAAAATGCTTTGGAACTCTTCCTAAGTTCTGGGAGTTCTGCTGAAGTTTAAAAATGCTTTGGAACTCTTCCATTGTTCTCGGAATTCCGCTGATGTTTAACAATGCTTTAGAACTCATCCATTGTTCTCGGAATTCTGCTGATGTTTGACAATGCTTTGTAACTCTTCCATTGTTCTCGGAATTCCACTGTAGTTTAAAGATGCATTGGAACTCTTCCATTGCTCTCGGAATTCGCTGAAGTTTTTCAATGCTTTGGAACTCTTCCATTTTTCTCGGAATTCTGCTGAAGTTTAAAAATGCTTTGGAATGCTTCCATTGTTCTGGGAATTCGGCTGAAGTTTAAAAATGCTTTGGAACTCTTCCTAAGTACTGGGAGTTTGGCTGAAGTTTAAAAATGCTTTGGAACTCTTCCATTGTTCTCGGAATTCCGCTGATGTTTAAATGCTTTAGAACTCTTCCATTGTTCTCGGAATTCCGCTGATGTTTAACAATGCTTTAGAACTCTTCCATTGTTCTCGGAATTCCGATGATGTTTAACAATGCTTTGGAACTCTTTCATTGTTCTCGGAATTCCACTGTAATTTAAAAATGCATTGGAACTCTTCCATTGTTCTCGGAATTCCGCTGAAGTTTTACAATACTTTGGAACTCTTCCATTTTTCTCGGAATTCTGCTGAAGTTTAAAAATGCTTTGGAACTCTTCCATTGTTCTGGGAATTCCGCTGTAGTTTAAAAATGCATTGGAACTCTTCCATTGTTCTCGGAATTCCGCTGAAGTTTTAGAATGCTTTGGAAATCTTCCATTTTTCTCGGAATTCTGCTGAAGTTTAAAAATGCTTTGGAACTCTTCCATTGTTCTGGGAATTCGGCTGAAGTTTAAAAATGCATTGGAACTCTTCCATTGTTCTCGGAATTCCGCTGATGTTTAACAATGCTTTAGAACTCTTCCATTGTTCTCGGAATTCCGATGATGTTTAACAATGCTTTGGAACTCTTTCATTGTTCTCGGAATTCCGCTGTAGTTTAAAAATGCATTGGAACTCTTCCATTGTTCTCGGAATTCCGCTGAAGTTTTAGAATGCTTTGGAACTCTTCCATTTTCCTCGGAATTCTGCTAAAGTTTAAAAATGCTTTGGAACTCTTCCATTGTTCTCGGAATTCCGCTGTAGTTTAAAAATGCTTTGGAACTCTTTCATTGTTCTCGGAATTCCGCTGAAATTTAGCCATGTTTTGGAACTCTTCCATTGTTCTTGGAATTCCTCTGAAGTTTAAAAATGCTTTGGAACTCTTCCATTGTTCTCGGAATTCTGCTGAAGTTTAAAAAAGATTTGGAACTATTCCATTGTTCTCAGAATTCCGCTAATATTTAACAATGCTTTGGAACTCTTCCATTGTTCTCGGAATTCCGCTAATGTTTAATAATGATTTTGGAACTCTTCCATTGTTCTCAGAATTCTGCTAATGTTTAACAATGCTTTGGAACTCATCCATTGTTCTCGGAATTCTGTTGATGTTTAATAATGCTCTGGGAACTCTTCCATTGTGCTCGGAATTCTGCTGAAGTTTAAAAATGCTTTGGAACTCTTCCATTGTTCTCGGAATTCCGCTAATGTTTATCAAACCTATGGAACTCTTTCATTGTTCTCGGAATTCTGTTGATGTTTAATAATGCTTTTGGAACTCTTCCATTGTTCTCTTAATTCCGCTGATGTTTAACAATGCTTTAGAACTCTTCCATTGTTCTCGGAATTCCGATGATGTTTAACAATGCTTTGGAACTCTTCCATTGTTCTCGGAATTCCACTGTAGTTTAAAAAAGCATTGGAACTCTTCCATTGTTCTCGGAATTCCGCTGAAGTTTTACAATACTTTGGAACTCTTCCATTTTTCTCGGAATTCTGCTGAAGTTTAAAAATGCTTTGGAACTCTTCCATTGTTCTGGGAATTCGGCTGAAGTTTAAAAATGCTTTGGAACTCTTCCTAAGTTCTGGGAGTTCTGCTGAAGTTTAAAAATGCATTGGAACTCTTCCATTGTTCTCGGAATTCCGCTGATGTTTAACAATGCTTTAGAATTCTTCCATTGTTCTCGGAATTCCGATGATGTTTAACAATGCTTTGGAACTCTTTCATTGTTCTCGTAATTCCGCTGAAGTTTAGCCATGCTTTGGAACTCTTCCACTGTTCTCGGAATTCCGCTGAAGTTTAAAAATGCTTTGGAACTCCTCCATTGTTCTCGGAATTCTGCTGAAGTTTTACAATGCTTTGGAACTCTTCCATTTTTCTCGGAATTCTGCTGAAGTTTAAAAATGCTTTGGAACGCTTCCATTGTTCTGGGAATTCGGCTGAAGTTTAAAAATGCTTTTGAACTCTTCCTAAGTTCTGGGAGTTCTGCTGAAGTTTAAAAATGCTTTGGAACTCTTCCATTGTTCTCGGAATTCCACTGATGTTTAAAAATGCTTTAGAACTCTTCCATTGTTCTCGGAATTCCGCTGATGTTTAACAATGCTTTAGAACTCTTCCATTGTTCTCGGAATTCCGATGATGTTTAACAATGCTTTGGAACTCTTTCCTTGTTCTCGGAATTCCGCTGTAGTTTAAAAATGCATTGGAACTCTTCCTTTGTTCTCGGAATTCCGCTGAAGTTCTAGAATGCTTTGAAACTCTTCCATTGTTCTCGGAATTCCGCTGAAGTTTAAAAATGCTTTGGAACTCTTCCATTGTTCTCGGAATTCCGCTGAAGTTTAAAAATGCTTTGGAACTCTTCCTAAGTTCTGGGAGTTCTGCTGAAGTTTAAAAATGCTTTGGAACTCTTCCATTGTTCTCGGAATTCCGCTGATGTTTAACAATGCTTTAGAACTCATCCATTGTTCTCGGAATTCTGCTGATGTTTAACAATGCTTTGGAACTCTTCCATTGTTCTCGGAATTCCACTGTAGTTTAAAGATGCATTGGAACTCTTCCATTGCTCTCGGAATTTGCTGAAGTTTTTCAATGCTTTGGAACTCTTCCATTTTTCTCGGAATTCTGCTGAAGTTTAAAAATGCTTTGGAATGCTTCCATTGTTCTGGGAATTCGGCTGAAGTTTAAAAATGCTTTGGAACTCTTCCTAAGTTCTTGGAGTTTGGCTGAAGTTTAAAAATGCTTTGGAACTCTTCCATTGTTCTCGGAATTCCGCTGATGTTTAAATGCTTTAGAACTCTTCCATTGTTCTCGGAATTCCGCTGATGTTTAACAATGCTTTAGAACTCTTGCATTGTTCTCGGTATTCCGATGATGTTTAACAATGCTTTGGAAATCTTTCATTGTTCTCGGAATTCCACTGTAGTTTAAAAATGCATTGGAACTCTTCCATTGTTCTCGGAATTCCGCTGAAGTTTTACAATACTTTGGAACTCTTCCATTTTTCTCGGAATTCTGCTGAAGTTTAAAAATGCTTTGGAACTCTTCCATTGTTCTGGGAATTCCGCTGTAGTTTAAAAATGCATTGGAACTCTTCCATTGTTCTCGGAATTCCGCTGAAGTTTTAGAATGCTTTGGAAATCTTCCATTTTTCTCGGAATTCTGCTGAAGTTTAAAAATGCTTTGGAACTCTTCCATTGTTCTGGGAATTCGGCTGAAGTTTAAAAATGCATTGGAACTCTTCCATTGTTCTCGGAATTCCGCTGATGTTTAACAATGCTTTAGAACTCTTTCATTGTTCTCGGAATTCCGCTGTAGTTTAAAAATGCATTGGAACTCTTCCATTGTTCTCAGAATTCCGCTGAAGTTTTAGAATGCTTTGGAACTCTTCCATTTTCCTCGGAATTCTGCTAAAGTTTAAAAATGCTTTGGAACTCTTCCATTGTTCTCGGAATTCCGCTGTAGTTTAAAAATGCTTTGGAACTCTTTCATTGTTCTCGGAATTCCGCTGAAATTTAGCCATGTTTTGGAACTCTTCCATTGTTCTTGGAATTCCTCTGAAGTTTAAAAATGCTTTGGAACTCTTCCATTGTTCTCGGAATTCTGCTGAAGTTTAAAAAAGATTTGGAACTATTCCATTGTTCTCAGAATTCCGCTAATATTTAACAATGCTTTGGAACTCTTCCATTGTTCTCGGAATTCCGCTGAAATTTAGCCATGTTTTGGAACTCTTCCATTGTTCTTGGAATTCCTCTGAAGTTTAAAAATGCTTTGGAACTCTTCCATTGTTCTCGGAATTCTGCTGAAGTTTAAAAAAGATTTGGAACTATTCCATTGTTCTCAGAATTCCGCTAATATTTAACAATGCTTTGGAACTCTTCCATTGTTCTCGGAATTCCGCTAATGTATAATAATGATTTTGGAACTCTTCCATTGTTCTCAGAATTCTGCTAATGTTTAACAATGCTTTGGAACTCATCCATTGTTCTCGGAATTCTGTTGATGTTTAATAATGCTCTGGGAACTCTTCCATTGTGCTTGGAATTCTGCTGAAGTTTAAAAATGCTTTGGAACTCTTCCATTGTTCTCGGAATTCCGCTAATGTTTACCAAACCTATGGAACTCTTTCATTGTTCTCGGAATTCTGTTGATGTTTAATAATGCTTTTGGAACTCTTCCATTGTTCTCGGAATTCCGCTGATGTTTAAAAATGCTTTAGAACTCTTCCATTGTTCTCGGAATTCCGATGATGTTTAACAATGCTTTGGAACTCTTCCATTGTTCTCGGAATTCCACTGTAGTTTAAAAATGCATTGGAACTCTTCCATTGTTCTCGGAATTGCGCTGAAGTTTTACAATACTTTGGAACTCTTCCATTTTTCTCGGAATTCTGCTGAAGTTTAAAAATGCTTTGGAACTCTTCCATTGTTCTGGGAATTCGGCTGAAGTTTAAAAATGCTTTGGAACTATTCCTATGTTCTGGGAGTTCTGCTGAAGTTTAAAAATGCTTTGGAACTCTTCCATTGTTCTCGGAATTCCGCTGATGTTTAACAATGCTTTAGAACTCTTCCATTGTTCTCGGAATTCCGCTGATGTTTAACAATGCTTTGGAACTCTTCCATTGTTCTCGGAATTCCGCTGAAGTTTAAAAATGCTTTGGAACTCTTCCATTGTTCTGGGAATTCGGCTGAAGTTTAAAAATGCATTGGAACTCTTCCATTGTTCTAGGAATTCCGCTGATGTTTAACAATGCTTTAGAACTCTTCCATTGTTCTCGGAATTCCGATGATGTTTAACAATGCTTTGGAACTCTTTCATTGTTCTCGGAATTCCGCTGTAGTTTAAAAATGCATTGGAACTCTTCCATTGTTCTCGGAATTCCGCTGAAGTTTTAGAATGCTTTGGAACTCTTCCATTTTCCTCGGAATTCTGCTAAAGTTTAAAAATGCTTTGGAACTCTTCCATTGTTCTCGGAATTCCGCTGTAGTTTAAAAATGCTTTGGAACTCTTTCATTGTTCTCGGAATTCCGCTGAAATTTAGCCATGTTTTGGAACTCTTCCATTGTTCTTGGAATTCCTCTGAAGTTTAAAAATGCTTTGGAACTCTTCCATTGTTCTCGGAATTCTGCTGAAGTTTAAAAAAGATTTGGAACTATTCCATTGTTCTCAGAATTCCGCTAATATTTAACAATGCTTTGGAACTCTTCCATTGTTCTCGGAATTCCGCTAATGTATAATAATGATTTTGGAACTCTTCCATTGTTCTCAGAATTCTGCTAATGTTTAACAATGCTTTGGAACTCATCCATTGTTCTCGGAATTCTGTTGATGTTTAATAATGCTCTGGGAACTCTTCCATTGTGCTTGGAATTCTGCTGAAGTTTAAAAATGCTTTGGAACTCTTCCATTGTTCTCGGAATTCCGCTAATGTTTACCAAACCTATGGAACTCTTTCATTGTTCTCGGAATTCCGCTGATGTTTAAAAATGCTTTAGAACTCTTCCATTGTTCTCGGAATTCCGATGATGTTTAACAATGCTTTGGAACTCTTCCATTGTTCTCGGAATTCCACTGTAGTTTAAAAATGCATTGGAACTCTTCCATTGTTCTCGGAATTCCGCTGAAGTTTTACAATACTTTGGAACTCTTCCATTTTTCTCGGAATTCTGCTGATGTTTAACAATGCTTTGGAACTCTTTCATTGTTCTCGGAATTCCGCTGTAGTTTAAAAATGCATTGGAACTCTTCCATTGTTCTCGGAATTCCGCTATAGTTTAAAAATGCTTTGGAACTCTTTCATTGTTCTCGTAATTCCGCTGAAGATTAGCCATGCTTTGGAACTCTTCCACTGTTCTCGGAATTCCGCTGAAGTTTAAAAATGCTTTGGAACTCCTCCATTTTTCTCGGAATTCTGCTGAAGTTTTAAAATGCTTTGGAACGCTTCCATTGTTCTGGGAATTCGGCTGAAGTTTAAAAATGCTTTTGAACTCTTCCTAAGTTCTGGGAGTTCTGCTGAAGTTTAAAAATGCTTTGGAACTCTTCCATTGTTCTCGGAATTCCACTGATGTTTAAAAATGCTTTAGAACTCTTCCATTGTTCTCGGAATTCCGCTGATGTTTAACAATGCTTTAGAACTCTTCCATTGTTCTCGGAATTCCGCTGAAGTTCTAGAATGCTTTGAAACTCTTCCATTGTTCTCGGAATTCCGCTGAAGTTTAAAAATGCTTTGGAACTCTTCCATTGTTCTCGGAATTCCGCTGAAGTTTAAAAATGCTTTGGAACTCTTCCTAAGTTCTGGGAGTTCTGCTAAAGTTTAAAAATGCTTTGGAACTCTTCCATTGTTCTCGGAATTCCGCTGATGTTTAACAATGCTTTAGAACTCATCCATTGTTCTCGGAATTCTGCTGATGTTTAACAATGCTTTGGAACTCTTCCATTGTTCTCGGAATTCCACTGTAGTTTAAAGATGCATTGGAACTCTTCCATTGCTCTCGGAATTCGCTGAAGTTTTTCAATGCTTTGGAACTCTTCCATTTTTCTCGGAATTCTGCTGAAGTTTAAAAATGCTTTGGAATGCTTCCATTGTTCTGGGAATTCGGCTGAAGTTTAAAAATGCTTTGGAACTCTTCCTAAGTTCTGGGAGTTTGGCTGAAGTTTAAAAATGCTTTGGAACTCTTCCATTGTTCTCGGAATTCCGCTGATGTTTAAATGCTTTAGAACTCTTCCATTGTTCTCGGAATTCCGCTGATGTTTAACAATGCTTTGGAACTCTTTCATTATTCTCGGAATTCCACTGTAGTTTAAAAATGCATTGGAACTCTTCCATTGTTCTCGGAATTCCGCTGAAGTTTTACAATACTTTGGAACTCTTCCATTTTTCTCGGAATTCTGCTGAAGTTTAAAAATGCTTTGGAACTCTTCCATTGTTCTGGGAATTCCGCTGTAGTTTAAAAATGCATTGGAACTCTTCCATTGTTCTCGGAATTCCGCTGAAGTTTTAGAATGCTTTGGAAATCTTCCATTTTTCTCGGAATTCTGCTGAAGTTTAAAAATGCTTTGGAACTCTTCCATTGTTCTGGGAATTCGGCTGAAGTTTAAAAATGCATTGGAACTCTTCCATTGTTCTCGGAATTCCGCTGATGTTTAACAATGCTTTAGAACTCTTCCATTGTTCTCGGAATTCCGATGATGTTTAACAATGCTTTGGAACTCTTTCATTGTTCTCGGAATTCCGCTGTAGTTTAAAAATGCATTGGAACTCTTCCATTGTTCTCGGAATTCCGCTGAAGTTTTACAATGCTTTGGAACTCTTCCATTTTTCTCGGAATTCTGCTGAAGTTTAAAAATGCTTTGGAACGCTTCCATTGTTCTGGGAATTCGGCTGAAGTTTAAAAATGCTTTTGAACTCTTCCTAAGTTCTGGGAGTTCTGCTGAAGTTTAAAAATGCTTTGGAACTCTTCCATTGTTCTCGGAATTCCACTGATGTTTAAAAATGCTTTAGAACTCTTCCATTGTTCTCGGAATTCCGCTGATGTTTAACAATGCTTTAGAACTCTTCCATAATTCTCAGAATTCTGCTGAAGTTTAAAAAAGCTTTGGTACTCTTCCATTGTTCTCAGAATTCCAATGAAGCTTAAAAATGCTTTGGAACTCTTCAATTTTTCTCAGAATTCCGCTAAAGTTTAAAAATGCTTTGGAACTCCTCCATTGTTCTCGTAATTCTGCTGAAGTTTAAAAATGCTTTGGAACTCTTCCAATGTTTTGGGAATTCAGCTGAAGTTCAAAAATGCTTGGGATCTCTTCCATTGTTCTCGGAATTCCACTGATGTTTAACAATGCTTTAGAACTCTTCCATTGTTACCAGAATTCCGCTGATGTTTAACAATGCTTTTGAACTGTTCCATTGTTCTCGGAATTCCGCTGTAGTTTAAAAATGCATTGGAACTTTTCCATTGTTCTCGGAATTCTGCTGAAGTTTAAAAATGCTTTGGAACTCCTCCATTGTTCTCGGAATTCTGCTGAAGTTTATAAATGCTTTGGAACTCTTCCATTGTTCTGGGAATTCGGCTGAAGTTTAAAAATGCTATGGAACTCTTCCTATGTTCTGGGAGTTCTGCTGAAGTTTAAAAATGCTTTTTAACTCTTCCATTGTTCTCGGAATTCCGCTGATGTTTAACAATGCTTTAGAACTCTTCCATTGTTCTCGGAATTCCGCTGATGTTTAACAATGCTTTGGAACTATTCCATTGCTCTCGGAATTCCACTGTAGTTTAAAAATGCATTGGAACTCTTCCATTGTTCTCGGAATTCCGCTGAAGTTTAGCCATGTTTTGGAACTCTTCCACTGTTCTCGGAATTCCGCTGAAGTTTAAAAATGCTTTGGAACTCTTCCATTTTTCTCGGAATTCTGCTGAAGTTTAAAAATGGTTTGGAATGCTTCCATTGTTCTGGGAATTCGGCTGAAGTTTAGAAATGCTATGGAAATCTTCCTATGTTCTGGGAGTTCTGCTGAAGTTTAAAAATGCTTTTGAACTCTTCCATTGTTCTCGGAATTCCGCTGATGTTTAACAATGCTTTAGAACTCTTCCATTGTTCTCGGACTTCCGCTGATGTATAACAATGCTTTGGAACTCTTCCATTTTTCTCGGAATTCCACTGTAGTTTAAAAATGCATTAGAACTCTTCCATTGTTCTCGGAATTCCGCTGAAGTTTAGCCATGTTTTGGAACTCTTCCACTGTTCTCGGAATTCCGCTGAAGTTTAAAAATGCTTTGGAACTATTCCATTTTTCTCAGAATTCTTCTGAAGTTTAAAAATGGTTTGGAACTCTTCCATTGTTCTGGGAATTCGGCTGAAGTTTTACAATGCTTTGTAACTCTTCCAATTTTTCTCGGAACTCTGCTGAAGTTTAAAAATGCTTTGGAACTCTTCCATTGTTCTCGGAATTCCGCTGATGTTTAACAATGCTTTGGAACTCTTACATTGTTCTCGGTATTCCGCTGAATTTAGCCATGCTTTGGAACTCTTCCATTGTTCTCAGAATTCCGCTGAAGTTTAAAAATGCTTTGGAACTCCTCCATTGTACTCGGAACTCTGCTGAAGTTTAAAAATGCTTTGAAACTCTTCCATTGTTCTCGGAATACCGCTGATGTTTAACAATGCTTTGGAACTCTTCCATTGTTCTCGGAATTCCGCTGTAGTTTAAAAATGCACTGGAACTTTTCCATTGTTCTCGGAATTCCGCTGAAGTTTAAAAATGCTTTGAAACTCTTCCATTGTTCTCGGATTTCTGCTGAAGTTTAAAAATGCTTTGGAACTCTTCCATTGTTCTGGGAATTCGGCTGAAGTTTAAAAATGCAATGGAACTCTTCCATTGTTCTGGGAGTTCTGCTGATGTTTAATAATGATTTTGGAACTCTTCCATTGTTCTCGGAATTCTGCTAAAGTTTAACAATGCTTTGGAACTCATCCATTTTTCTCGGAATTCTGTTGATGTTTAATAATGCTTTTGGAACTCTTCCATTGTGCTCGGAATTCTGCTGAAGTTTAAAAATGCTTTGGAACTCTTCCATTGTTCTCGGAATTCCGCTAATGTTTATCAAACCTATGGAACTCTTTCATTGTTCTCGGAATTCGGTTGATGTTTAATAATGCTTTTGGAACTCTTCCATTGTTCTCGGAATTCTGCTGAAGTTTAAAAAGACTTTAGAAATCTTCCCTTGTTCTCGGAATTCTGCTGAAGTTTAACAATGCTTTGGAACTCTTCCATAATTCTCAGAATTCTGCTGAAGTTTAAAAAAGCTTTGGTACTCTTCCATTGTTCTCAGAATTCCAATGAAGCTTAAAAATGCTTTGGAACTCTTCAATTTTTCTCAGAATTCCGCTAAAGTTTAAAAATGCTTTGGAACTCCTCCATTGTTCTCGTAATTCTGCTGAAGTTTAAAAATACTTTGGAACTCTTCCAATGTTTTGGGAATTCAGCTGAAGTTCAAAAATGCTTGGGATCTCTTCCATTGTTCTCGGAATTCCACTGATGTTTAACAATGCTTTAGAACTCTTCCATTGTTACCAGAATTCCGCTGATGTTTAACAATGCTTTTGAACTGTTCCATTGTTCTCGGAATTCCGCTGTAGTTTAAAAATGCATTGGAAATTTTCCATTGTTCTCGGAATTCTGCTGAAGTTTAAAAATGCTTTGGAACTCCTCCATTGTTCTCGGAATTCTGCTGAAGTTTATAAATGCTTTGGAACTCTTCCATTGTTCTGGGAATTCGGCTGAAGTTTAAAAATGCTATGGAACTCTTCCTATGTTCTGGGAGTTCTGCTGAAGTTTAAAAATGCTTTTGAACTCTTCCATTGTTCTCGGAATTCCGCTGATGTTTAACAATGCTTTAGAACTCTTCCATTGTTCTCGGAATTCCGCTGATGTTTAACAATGCTTTGGAACTATTCCATTGCTCTCGGAATTCCACTGTAGTTTAAAAATGCATTGGAACTCTTCCATTGTTCTCGGAATTCCGCTGAAGTTTAGCCATGTTTTGGAACTCTTCCACTGTTCTCGGAATTCCGCTGAAGTTTAAAAATGCTTTGGAACTCTTCCATTTTTCTCGGAATTCTGCTGAAGTTTAAAAATGGTTTGGAATGCTTCCATTGTTCTGGGAATTCGGCTGAAGTTTAGAAATGCTATGGAAATCTTCCTATGTTCTGGGAGTTCTGCTGAAGTTTAAAAATGCTTTTGAACTCTTCCATTGTTCTCGGAATTCCGCTGATGTTTAACAATGCTTTAGAACTCTTCCATTGTTCTCGGACTTCCGCTGATGTATAACAATGCTTTGGAACTCTTCCATTTTTCTCGGAATTCCACTGTAGTTTAAAAATGCATTGGAACTCTTCCATTGTTCTCGGAATTCCGCTGAAGTTTAGCCATGTTTTGGAACTCTTCCACTGTTCTCGGAATTCCGCTGAAGTTTAAAAATGCTTTGGAACTATTCCATTTTTCTCAGAATTCTTCTGAAGTTTAAAAATGGTTTGGAACTCTTCCATTGTTCTGGGAATTCGGCTGAAGTTTTACAATGCTTTGTAACTCTTCCAATTTTTCTCGGAACTCTGCTGAAGTTTAAAAATGCTTTGGAACTCTTCCATTGTTCTCGGAATTCCGCTGATGTTTAACAATGCTTTGGAACTCTTACATTGTTCTCGGTATTCCGCTGAATTTAGCCATGCTTTGGAACTCTTCCATTGTTCTCAGAATTCCGCTGAAGTTTAAAAATGCTTTGGAACTCCTCCATTGTACTCGGAACTCTGCTGAAGTTTAAAAATGCTTTGAAACTCTTCCATTGTTCTCGGAATACCGCTGATGTTTAACAATGCTTTGGTACTCTTCCATTGTTCTCGGAATTCCGCTGTGGTTTAAAAATGCACTGGAACTTTTCCATTGTTCTCGGAATTCCGCTGAAGTTTAAAAATGCTTTGAAACTCTTCCATTGTTCTCGGATTTCTGCTGAAGTTTAAAAATGCTTTGGAACTCTTCCATTGTTCTGGGAATTCGGCTGAAGTTTAAAAATGCAATGGAACTCTTCCATTGTTCTGGGAGTTCTGCTGATGTTTAATAATGATTTTGGAACTCTTCCATTGTTCTCGGAATTCTGCTAAAGTTTAACAATGCTTTGGAACTCATCCATTTTTCTCGGAATTCTGTTGATGTTTAATAATGCTTTTGGAACTCTTCCATTGTGCTCGGAATTCTGCTGAAGTTTAAAAATTCTTTGGAACTCTTCCATTGTTCTCGGAATTCCGCTAATGTTTATCAAACCTATGGAACTCTTTCATTGTTCTCGGAATTCGGTTGATGTTTAATAATGCTTTTGGAACTCTTCCATTGTTCTCGGAATTCTGCTGAAGTTTAAAAAGACTTTAGAAATCTTCCCTTGTTCTCGGAATTCTGCTGAAGTTTAACAATGCTTTGGAACTCTTCCATAATTCTCAGAATTCTGCTGAAGTTTAAAAAAGCTTTGGTACTCTTCCATTGTTCTCAGAATTCCAATGAAGCTTAAAAATGCTTTGGAACTCTTCAATTTTTCTCAGAATTCCGCTAAAGTTTAAAAATGCTTTGGAACTCCCCCATTGTTCTCGTAATTCTGCTGAAGTTTAAAAATGCCTGGGAACTCTTCCATTGTTCTCGGAATTCCGCTGATGTTTAACAATGCTTTAGAGCTCTTCCATTGTTACCGGAATTCCGCTGATGTTTAACAATGCTTTTGAACTCTTCCATTGTTCCCGGAATTCCGCTGTAGTTTAAAAATGCATTGGAACTCTTCCATTGTTCTCGGAATTCACGCTGATGTTTAACAATGCTTTGGAACTCTTCCATTGTTCTAGGAATTCCGCTGTAGTTTAAAAATGCTTTGGAACTCTTTCATTGTTCTCGTAATTCCGCTGAAGTTTAGCCATGCTTTGGAACTCTTCCACTGTTCTCGGAATTCCGCTGAAGTTTAAAAATGCTTTGGAACTCCTCCATTGTTCTCGGAATTCCACTGTAGTTTAAAAATGCATTGGAACTCTTCCATTGTTCTCGGAATTCGGCTGAAGTTTTTCAATGCTTTGGAACTCTTCCATTTTTCTCGGAATTCTGCTGAAGTTTAAAAATGCTTTGGAACTCTTCCATTGTTCTGGGAATTCGGCTGAAGTTTAAAAATGCTTTGGAACTCTTCCTAAGTTCTGGGAGTTCTGCTGAAGTTTAAAAATGCATTGGAACACTTCCATTGTTCTCGGAATTCCGGTAATGTTTAACAATGCTTTGAAACTCTTCCATTGTTCTCGGAATTCCGCTGATGTTTATTAATGCTTTTGGAACTCTTCCATTGTTCTCGGAATTCCGCTAATGTTTAACAATGCTTTGGAACTCATCCATTGTTCTTGGAATTCTGTTGATGTTTAATAATGCTTTTGGAACTCTCCCATTGGGCTCGGAATTCAGCTGAAGTTTAAAAATGCTTTAGAAATCTTCCCTTGCTCTCGGCATTCCGCTGAAGTTTTACAATGCTTTGGAACTCATCCATTGTTCTCGGAATTCTGTTGATGTTTAATAATGCTTTTGGAACTCTTCCATTGTGCTCGGAGTTCTGCTGAAGTTTAAAAAAGCTTTGGAATGCTTCCATTGTTCTGGGAATTCGGCTGAAGTTTAAAAATGCTTTGGAACTCTTCCTATGTTCTGGGAGTTCTGCTGAAGTTTAAAAATGCTTTGGAACTCTTCCATTGTTCTCGGAATTCCGATGATGTTTAACAATGCTTTGGAACTCTTCCATTGTTCTCGGAATTCCACTGTAGTTTAAAAATGCATTGGAACTCTTCCATTGTTCTCGGAATTCCGCTGAAGTTTTAGAATGCTTTGGAAATCTTCCATTTTTCTCGGAATTCTGCTGAAGTTTAAAAATGCTTTGGAACTCTTCCATTGTTCTCGGAATTCCGCTGTAGTTTAAAAATGCTTTGGAACTCTTTCATTGTTCTCGGAATTCCGCTGAAATTTAGCCATGTTTTGGAACTCTTCCATTGTTCTTGGAATTCTTCTGAAGTTTAAAAATGCTTTGGAACTCTTCCATTGTTCTCGGAATTCTGCTGAAGTTTAAAAAAGATTTGGAACTATTCCATTGTTCTCAGAATTCCGCTAATATTTAACAATGCTTTGGAACTCTTCCATTGTTCTCGGAATTCCGCTAATGTTTAATAATGATTTTGGAACTCTTCCATTGTTCTCAGAATTCTGCTAATGTTTAACAATGCTTTGGAACTCATCCATTGTTCTCGGAATTCTGTTGATGTTTAATAATGCTCTGGGAACTCTTCCATTGTGCTCGGAATTCTGCTGAAGTTTAAAAATGCTTTGGAACTCTTCCATTGTTCTCGGAATTCCGCTAATGTTTATCAAACTTATGGAACTCTTTCATTGTTCTCGGAATTCTGTTGATGTTTAATAATGCTTTTGGAACTCTTCCATTGTTCTCGGAATTCCACTGATGTTTAACAATGCTTTAGAACTCTTCCATTGTTCTCGGAATTCCGATGATGTTTAACAATGCTTTGGAACTCTTCCATTGTTCTCGGAATTCCACTGTAGTTTAAAAATGCATTGGAACTCTTCCATTGTTCTCGGAATTCCGCTGAAGTTTTACAATACTTTGGAACTCTTCCATTTTTCTCGGAATTCTGCTGAAGTTTAAAAATGCTTTGGAACTCTTCCATTGTTCTGGGAATTCGGCTGAAGTTTAAAAATGCTTTGGAACTCTTCCTAAGTTCTGGGAGTTCTGCTGAAGTTTAAAAATGCATTGGAACTCTTCCATTGTTCTCGGAATTCCGCTGATGTTTAACAATGCTTTAGAACTCTTCCATTGTTCTCGGAATTCCGATGATTTTTAACAATGCTTTGGAACTCTTTCATTGTTCTCGTAATTCTGCTGAAGTTTAGCCATGCTTTGGAACTCTTCCACTGTTCTCGGAATTCCGCTGAAGTTTAAAAATGCTTTGGAACTCCTCCATTGTTATCGGAATTCTGCTGAAGTTTTACAATGCTTTGGAACTCTTCCATTTTTCTCGGAATTCTGAAGTTTAAAAATGCTTTGGAACGCTTCCATTGTTCTGGGAATTCGGCTGAAGTTTAAAAATGCTTTTGAACTCTTCCTAAGTTCTGGGAGTTCTGCTGAAGTTTAAAAATGCTTTGGAACTCTTCCTAAGTTCTGGGAGTTCTGCTGAAGTTTAAAAATGCATTGGAACTCTTCCATTGTTCTCGGAATTCCGCTGTAGTTTAAAAATGCATTGGAACTCTTCCATTGTTCTCGGAATTCCGCTGTAGTTTAAAAATGCTTTGGAACTCTTTCATTGTTCTCGTAATTCGGCTGAAGTTTAGCCATGCTTTGGAACTCTTCCACTGTTCTCGGAATTCCGCTGAAGTTTAAAAATGCTTTGGAACTCCTCCATTGTTCTCGGAATTCTGCTGAAGTTTTACAATGCTTTGGAACTCTTCCATTTTTCTCGGAATTCTGCTGAAGTTTAAAAATGCTTTGGAACGCTTCCATTGTTCTGGGAATTCGGCTGAAGTTTAAAAATGCTTTTGAACTCTTCCTAAGTTCTGGGAGTTCTGCTGAAGTTTAAAAATGCTTTGGAACTCTTCCATTGTTCTCGGAATTCCACTGATGTTTAAAAATGCTTTAGAACTCTTCCATTGTTCTCGGAATTCCGCTGATGTTTAACAATGCTTTAGAACTCTTCCATTGTTCTCGGAATTCCGATGATGTTTAACAATGCTTTGGAACTCTTTCATTGTTCTCGTTATTCCGCTGTAGTTTAAAAATGCATTGGAACTCTTCCATTGTTCTCGGAATTCCGCTGAAGTTCTAGAATGCTTTGAAACTCTTCCATTGTTCTCGGAATTCCGCTGAAGTTTAAAAATGCTTTGGAACTCTTCCATTGTTCTCGGAATTCCGCTGAAGTTTAAAAATGCTTTGGAACTCTTCCTAAGTTCTGGGAGTTCTGCTGAAGTTTAAAAATGCTTTTTAACTCTTCCATTGTTCTCGGAATTCCGCTGATGTTTAACAATGCTTTGGAACTCTTCCATTGTTCTCGGAATTCCGCTGATGTTTAACAATGCTTTAGAACTCTTCCATTGTTCTCGGAATTCCGATGATGTTTAACAATGCTTTGGAACTCTTTCATTGTTCTCGGAATTCCGCTGTAGTTTAAAAATGCATTGGAACTCTTCCATTGCTCTCGGAATTCGCTGAAGTTTTTCAATGCTTTGGAACTCTTCCATTTTTCTCGGAATTCTGCTGAAGTTTAAAAATGCTTTGGAATGCTTCCATTGTTCTGGGAATTCGGCTGAAGTTTAAAAATGCTTTGGAACTCTTCCTAAGTTCTGGGAGTTTGGCTGAAGTTTAAAAATGCTTTGGAACTCTTCCATTGTTCTCGGAATTCCGCTGATGTTTAAATGCTTTAGAACTCTTCCATTGTTCTCGGAATTCCGCTGATGTTTAACAATGCTTTAGAACTCTTCCATTGTTCTCGGAATTCCGATGATGTTTAACAATGCTTTGGAACTCTTTCATTGTTCTCAGAATTCCACTGTAGTTTAAAAATGCATTGGAACTCTTCCATTGTTCTCGGAATTCCGCTGAAGTTTTACAATACTTTGGAACTCTTCCATTTTTCTCGGAATTCTGCTGAAGTTTAAAAATGCTTTGGAACTCTTCCATTGTTCTGGGAATTCCGCTGTAGTTTAAAAATGCATTGGAACTCTTCCATTGTTCTCGGAATTCCGCTGAAGTTTTAGAATGCTTTGGAACTCTTCCATTTTCCTCGGAATTCTGCTAAAGTTTAAAAATGCTTTGGAACTCTTCCATTGTTCTCGGAATTCCGCTGTAGTTTAAAAATGCTTTGGAACTCTTTCATTGTTCTCGGAATTCCGCTGAAATTTAGCCATGTTTTGGAACTCTTCCATTGTTCTTGGAATTCCTCTGAAGTTTAAAAATGCTTTGGAACTCTTCCATTGTTCTCGGAATTCTGCTGAAGTTTAAAAAAGATTTGGAACTATTCCATTGTTCTCAGAATTCCGCTAATATTTAACAATGCTTTGGAACTCTTCCATTGTTCTCGGAATTCCGCTAATGTTTAATAATGATTTTGGAACTCTTCCATTGTTCTCAGAATTCTGCTAATGTTTAACAATGCTTTGGAACTCATCCATTGTTCTCGGAATTCTGTTGATGTTTAATAATGCTCTGGGAACTCTTCCATTGTGCTCGGAATTCTGCTGAAGTTTAAAAATGCTTTGGAACTCTTCCATTGTTCTCGGAATTCCGCTAATGTTTATCAAACCTATGGAACTCTTTCATTGTTCTCGGAATTCTGTTGATGTTTAATAATGCTTTTGGAACTCTTCCATTGTTCTCGGAATTCCGCTGATGTTTAACAATGTTTTAGAACTCTTCCATTGTTCTCGGAATTCCGATGATGTTTAACAATGCTTTGTAACTCTTCCATTGTTCTCGGAATTCCACTGTAGTTTAAAAAAGCATTGGAACTCTTCCATTGTTCTCGGAATTCCGCTGAAGTTTTACAATACTTTGGAACTCTTCCATTTTTCTCGGAATTCTGCTGAAGTTTAAAAATGCTTTGGAACTCTTCCATTGTTCTGGGAATTCCGCTGTAGTTTAAAAATGCATTGGAACTCTTCCATTGTTCTCGGAATTCCGCTGAAGTTTTAGAATGCTTTGGAAATCTTCCATTTTTCTCGGAATTCTGCTGAAGTTTAAAAATGCTTTGGAACTCTTCCATTGTTCTGGGAATTCGGCTGAAGTTTAAAAATGCATTGGAACTCTTCCATTGTTCTCGGAATTCCGCTGATGTTTAACAATGCTTTAGAACTCTTCCATTGTTCTCGGAATTCCGATGATGTTTAACAATGCTTTGGAACTCTTTCATTGTTCTCGGAATTCCGCTGTAGTTTAAAAATGCATTGGAACTCTTCCATTGTTCTCGGAATTCCGCTGAAGTTTTACAATGCTTTGGAACTCTTCCATTTTTCTCGGAATTCTGCTGAAGTTTAAAAATGCTTTGGAACGCTTCCATTGTTCTGGGAATTCGGCTGAAGTTTAAAAATGCTTTTGAACTCTTCCTAAGTTCTGGGAGTTCTGCTGAAGTTTAAAAATGCTTTGGAACTCTTCCATTGTTCTCGGAATTCCACTGATGTTTAAAAATGCTTTAGAACTCTTCCATTGTTCTCGGAATTCCGCTGATGTTTAACAATGCTTTAGAACTCTTCCATAATTCTCAGAATTCTGCTGAAGTTTAAAAAAGCTTTGGTACTCTTCCATTGTTCTCAGAATTCCAATGAAGCTTAAAAATGCTTTGGAACTCTTCAATTTTTCTCAGAATTCCGCTAAAGTTTAAAAATGCTTTGGAACTCCTCCATTGTTCTCGTAATTCTGCTGAAGTTTAAAAATGCTTTGGAACTCTTCCAATGTTTTGGGAATTCAGCTGAAGTTCAAAAATGCTTGGGATCTCTTCCATTGTTCTCGGAATTCCACTGATGTTTAACAATGCTTTAGAACTCTTCCATTGTTACCAGAATTCCGCTGATGTTTAACAATGCTTTTGAACTGTTCCATTGTTCTCGGAATTCCGCTGTAGTTTAAAAATGCATTGGAACTTTTCCATTGTTCTCGGAATTCTGCTGAAGTTTAAAAATGCTTTGGAACTCCTCCATTGTTCTCGGAATTCTGCTGAAGTTTATAAATGCTTTGGAACTCTTCCATTGTTCTGGGAATTCGGCTGAAGTTTAAAAATGCTATGGAACTCTTCCTATGTTCTGGGAGTTCTGCTGAAGTTTAAAAATGCTTTTTAACTCTTCCATTGTTCTCGGAATTCCGCTGATGTTTAACAATGCTTTAGAACTCTTCCATTGTTCTCGGAATTCCGCTGATGTTTAACAATGCTTTGGAACTATTCCATTGCTCTCGGAATTCCACTGTAGTTTAAAAATGCATTGGAACTCTTCCATTGTTCTCGGAATTCCGCTGAAGTTTAGCCATGTTTTGGAACTCTTCCACTGTTCTCGGAATTCCGCTGAAGTTTAAAAATGCTTTGGAACTCTTCCATTTTTCTCGGAATTCTGCTGAAGTTTAAAAATGGTTTGGAATGCTTCCATTGTTCTGGGAATTCGGCTGAAGTTTAGAAATGCTATGGAAATCTTCCTATGTTCTGGGAGTTCTGCTGAAGTTTAAAAATGCTTTTGAACTCTTCCATTGTTCTCGGAATTCCGCTGATGTTTAACAATGCTTTAGAACTCTTCCATTGTTCTCGGACTTCCGCTGATGTATAACAATGCTTTGGAACTCTTCCATTTTTCTCGGAATTCCACTGTAGTTTAAAAATGCATTAGAACTCTTCCATTGTTCTCGGAATTCCGCTGAAGTTTAGCCATGTTTTGGAACTCTTCCACTGTTCTCGGAATTCCGCTGAAGTTTAAAAATGCTTTGGAACTATTCCATTTTTCTCAGAATTCTTCTGAAGTTTAAAAATGGTTTGGAACTCTTCCATTGTTCTGGGAATTCGGCTGAAGTTTTACAATGCTTTGTAACTCTTCCAATTTTTCTCGGAACTCTGCTGAAGTTTAAAAATGCTTTGGAACTCTTCCATTGTTCTCGGAATTCCGCTGATGTTTAACAATGCTTTGGAACTCTTACATTGTTCTCGGTATTCCGCTGAATTTAGCCATGCTTTGGAACTCTTCCATTGTTCTCAGAATTCCGCTGAAGTTTAAAAATGCTTTGGAACTCCTCCATTGTACTCGGAACTCTGCTGAAGTTTAAAAATGCTTTGAAACTCTTCCATTGTTCTCGGAATACCGCTGATGTTTAACAATGCTTTGGAACTCTTCCATTGTTCTCGGAATTCCGCTGTAGTTTAAAAATGCACTGGAACTTTTCCATTGTTCTCGGAATTCCGCTGAAGTTTAAAAATGCTTTGAAACTCTTCCATTGTTCTCGGATTTCTGCTGAAGTTTAAAAATGCTTTGGAACTCTTCCATTGTTCTGGGAATTCGGCTGAAGTTTAAAAATGCAATGGAACTCTTCCATTGTTCTGGGAGTTCTGCTGATGTTTAATAATGATTTTGGAACTCTTCCATTGTTCTCGGAATTCTGCTAAAGTTTAACAATGCTTTGGAACTCATCCATTTTTCTCGGAATTCTGTTGATGTTTAATAATGCTTTTGGAACTCTTCCATTGTGCTCGGAATTCTGCTGAAGTTTAAAAATGCTTTGGAACTCTTCCATTGTTCTCGGAATTCCGCTAATGTTTATCAAACCTATGGAACTCTTTCATTGTTCTCGGAATTCGGTTGATGTTTAATAATGCTTTTGGAACTCTTCCATTGTTCTCGGAATTCTGCTGAAGTTTAAAAAGACTTTAGAAATCTTCCCTTGTTCTCGGAATTCTGCTGAAGTTTAACAATGCTTTGGAACTCTTCCATAATTCTCAGAATTCTGCTGAAGTTTAAAAAAGCTTTGGTACTCTTCCATTGTTCTCAGAATTCCAATGAAGCTTAAAAATGCTTTGGAACTCTTCAATTTTTCTCAGAATTCCGCTAAAGTTTAAAAATGCTTTGGAACTCCTCCATTGTTCTCGTAATTCTGCTGAAGTTTAAAAATACTTTGGAACTCTTCCAATGTTTTGGGAATTCAGCTGAAGTTCAAAAATGCTTGGGATCTCTTCCATTGTTCTCGGAAATCCACTGATGTTTAACAATGCTTTAGAACTCTTCCATTGTTACCAGAATTCCGCTGATGTTTAACAATGCTTTTGAACTGTTCCATTGTTCTCGGAATTCCGCTGTAGTTTAAAAATGCATTGGAAATTTTCCATTGTTCTCGGAATTCTGCTGAAGTTTAAAAATGCTTTGGAACTCCTCCATTGTTCTCGGAATTCTGCTGAAGTTTATAAATGCTTTGGAACTCTTCCATTGTTCTGGGAATTCGGCTGAAGTTTAAAAATGCTATGGAACTCTTCCTATGTTCTGGGAGTTCTGCTGAAGTTTAAAAATGCTTTTGAACTCTTCCATTGTTCTCGGAATTCCGCTGATGTTTAACAATGCTTTAGAACTCTTCCATTGTTCTCGGAATTCCGCTGATGTTTAACAATGCTTTGGAACTATTCCATTGCTCTCGGAATTCCACTGTAGTTTAAAAATGCATTGGAACTCTTCCATTGTTCTCGGAATTCCGCTGAAGTTTAGCCATGTTTTGGAACTCTTCCACTGTTCTCGGAATTCCGCTGAAGTTTAAAAATGCTTTGGAACTCTTCCATTTTTCTCGGAATTCTGCTGAAGTTTAAAAATGGTTTGGAATGCTTCCATTGTTCTGGGAATTCGGCTGAAGTTTAGAAATGCTATGGAAATCTTCCTATGTTCTGGGAGTTCTGCTGAAGTTTAAAAATGCTTTTGAACTCTTCCATTGTTCTCGGAATTCCGCTGATGTTTAACAATGCTTTAGAACTCTTCCATTGTTCTCGGACTTCCGCTGATGTATAACAATGCTTTGGAACTCTTCCATTTTTCTCGGAATTCCACTGTAGTTTAAAAATGCATTGGAACTCTTCCATTGTTCTCGGAATTCCGCTGAAGTTTAGCCATGTTTTGGAACTCTTCCACTGTTCTCGGAATTCCGCTGAAGTTTAAAAATGCTTTGGAACTATTCCATTTTTCTCAGAATTCTTCTGAAGTTTAAAAATGGTTTGGAACTCTTCCATTGTTCTGGGAATTCGGCTGAAGTTTTACAATGCTTTGTAACTCTTCCAATTTTTCTCGGAACTCTGCTGAAGTTTAAAAATGCTTTGGAACTCTTCCATTGTTCTCGGAATTCCGCTGATGTTTAACAATGCTTTGGAACTCTTACATTGTTCTCGGTATTCCGCTGAATTTAGCCATGCTTTGGAACTCTTCCATTGTTCTCAGAATTCCGCTGAAGTTTAAAAATGCTTTGGAACTCCTCCATTGTACTCGGAACTCTGCTGAAGTTTAAAAATGCTTTGAAACTCTTCCATTGTTCTCGGAATACCGCTGATGTTTAACAATGCTTTGGTACTCTTCCATTGTTCTCGGAATTCCGCTGTGGTTTAAAAATGCACTGGAACTTTTCCATTGTTCTCGGAATTCCGCTGAAGTTTAAAAATGCTTTGAAACTCTTCCATTGTTCTCGGATTTCTGCTGAAGTTTAAAAATGCTTTGGAACTCTTCCATTGTTCTGGGAATTCGGCTGAAGTTTAAAAATGCAATGGAACTCTTCCATTGTTCTGGGAGTTCTGCTGATGTTTAATAATGATTTTGGAACTCTTCCATTGTTCTCGGAATTCTGCTAAAGTTTAACAATGCTTTGGAACTCATCCATTTTTCTCGGAATTCTGTTGATGTTTAATAATGCTTTTGGAACTCTTCCATTGTGCTCGGAATTCTGCTGAAGTTTAAAAATTCTTTGGAACTCTTCCATTGTTCTCGGAATTCCGCTAATGTTTATCAAACCTATGGAACTCTTTCATTGTTCTCGGAATTCGGTTGATGTTTAATAATGCTTTTGGAACTCTTCCATTGTTCTCGGAATTCTGCTGAAGTTTAAAAAGACTTTAGAAATCTTCCCTTGTTCTCGGAATTCTGCTGAAGTTTAACAATGCTTTGGAACTCTTCCATAATTCTCAGAATTCTGCTGAAGTTTAAAAAAGCTTTGGTACTCTTCCATTGTTCTCAGAATTCCAATGAAGCTTAAAAATGCTTTGGAACTCTTCAATTTTTCTCAGAATTCCGCTAAAGTTTAAAAATGCTTTGGAACTCCCCCATTGTTCTCGTAATTCTGCTGAAGTTTAAAAATGCCTGGGAACTCTTCCATTGTTCTCGGAATTCCGCTGATGTTTAACAATGCTTTAGAGCTCTTCCATTGTTACCGGAATTCCGCTGATGTTTAACAATGCTTTTGAACTCTTCCATTGTTCCCGGAATTCCGCTGTAGTTTAAAAATGCATTGGAACTCTTCCATTGTTCTCGGAATTCACGCTGATGTTTAACAATGCTTTGGAACTCTTCCATTGTTCTAGGAATTCCGCTGTAGTTTAAAAATGCTTTGGAACTCTTTCATTGTTCTCGTAATTCCGCTGAAGTTTAGCCATGCTTTGGAACTCTTCCACTGTTCTCGGAATTCCGCTGAAGTTTAAAAATGCTTTGGAACTCCTCCATTGTTCTCGGAATTCCACTGTAGTTTAAAAATGCATTGGAACTCTTCCATTGTTCTCGGAATTCGGCTGAAGTTTTTCAATGCTTTGGAACTCTTCCATTTTTCTCGGAATTCTGCTGAAGTTTAAAAATGCTTTGGAACTCTTCCATTGTTCTGGGAATTCGGCTGAAGTTTAAAAATGCTTTGGAACTCTTCCTAAGTTCTGGGAGTTCTGCTGAAGTTTAAAAATGCATTGGAACACTTCCATTGTTCTCGGAATTCCGGTAATGTTTAACAATGCTTTGAAACTCTTCCATTGTTCTCGGAATTCCGCTGATGTTTATTAATGCTTTTGGAACTCTTCCATTGTTCTCGGAATTCCGCTAATGTTTAACAATGCTTTGGAACTCATCCATTGTTCTTGGAATTCTGTTGATGTTTAATAATGCTTTTGGAACTCTCCCATTGGGCTCGGAATTCAGCTGAAGTTTAAAAATGCTTTAGAAATCTTCCCTTGCTCTCGGCATTCCGCTGAAGTTTTACAATGCTTTGGAACTCATCCATTGTTCTCGGAATTCTGTTGATGTTTAATAATGCTTTTGGAACTCTTCCATTGTGCTCGGAGTTCTGCTGAAGTTTAAAAAAGCTTTGGAATGCTTCCATTGTTCTGGGAATTCGGCTGAAGTTTAAAAATGCTTTGGAACTCTTCCTATGTTCTGGGAGTTCTGCTGAAGTTTAAAAATGCTTTGGAACTCTTCCATTGTTCTCGGAATTCCGATGATGTTTAACAATGCTTTGGAACTCTTCCATTGTTCTCGGAATTCCACTGTAGTTTAAAAATGCATTGGAACTCTTCCATTGTTCTCGGAATTCCGCTGAAGTTTTAGAATGCTTTGGAAATCTTCCATTTTTCTCGGAATTCTGCTGAAGTTTAAAAATGCTTTGGAACTCTTCCATTGTTCTCGGAATTCCGCTGTAGTTTAAAAATGCTTTGGAACTCTTTCATTGTTCTCGGAATTCCGCTGAAATTTAGCCATGTTTTGGAACTCTTCCATTGTTCTTGGAATTCTTCTGAAGTTTAAAAATGCTTTGGAACTCTTCCATTGTTCTCGGAATTCTGCTGAAGTTTAAAAAAGATTTGGAACTATTCCATTGTTCTCAGAATTCCGCTAATATTTAACAATGCTTTGGAACTCTTCCATTGTTCTCGGAATTCCGCTAATGTTTAATAATGATTTTGGAACTCTTCCATTGTTCTCAGAATTCTGCTAATGTTTAACAATGCTTTGGAACTCATCCATTGTTCTCGGAATTCTGTTGATGTTTAATAATGCTCTGGGAACTCTTCCATTGTGCTCGGAATTCTGCTGTTTAAAAATGCTTTGGAACTCTTCCATTGTTCTCGGAATTCCGCTAATGTTTATCAAACTTATGGAACTCTTTCATTGTTCTCGGAATTCTGTTGATGTTTAATAATGCTTTTGGAACTCTTCCATTGTTCTCGGAATTCCACTGATGTTTAACAATGCTTTAGAACTCTTCCATTGTTCTCGGAATTCCGATGATGTTTAACAATGCTTTGGAACTCTTCCATTGTTCTCGGAATTCCACTGTAGTTTAAAAATGCATTGGAACTCTTCCATTGTTCTCGGAATTCCGCTGAAGTTTTACAATACTTTGGAACTCTTCCATTTTTCTCGGAATTCTGCTGAAGTTTAAAAATGCTTTGGAACTCTTCCATTGTTCTGGGAATTCGGCTGAAGTTTAAAAATGCTTTGGAACTCTTCCTAAGTTCTGGGAGTTCTGCTGAAGTTTAAAAATGCATTGGAACTCTTCCATTGTTCTCGGAATTCCGCTGATGTTTAACAATGCTTTAGAACTCTTCCATTGTTCTCGGAATTCCGATGATTTTTAACAATGCTTTGGAACTCTTTCATTGTTCTCGTAATTCTGCTGAAGTTTAGCCATGCTTTGGAACTCTTCCACTGTTCTCGGAATTCCGCTGAAGTTTAAAAATGCTTTGGAACTCCTCCATTGTTATCGGAATTCTGCTGAAGTTTTACAATGCTTTGGAACTCTTCCATTTTTCTCGGAATTCTGAAGTTTAAAAATGCTTTGGAACGCTTCCATTGTTCTGGGAATTCGGCTGAAGTTTAAAAATGCTTTTGAACTCTTCCTAAGTTCTGGGAGTTCTGCTGAAGTTTAAAAATGCTTTGGAACTCTTCCTAAGTTCTGGGAGTTCTGCTGAAGTTTAAAAATGCATTGGAACTCTTCCATTGTTCTCGGAATTCCGCTGTAGTTTAAAAATGCATTGGAACTCTTCCATTGTTCTCGGAATTCCGCTGTAGTTTAAAAATGCTTTGGAACTCTTTCATTGTTCTCGTAATTCGGCTGAAGTTTAGCCATGCTTTGGAACTCTTCCACTGTTCTCGGAATTCCGCTGAAGTTTAAAAATGCTTTGGAACTCCTCCATTGTTCTCGGAATTCTGCTGAAGTTTTACAATGCTTTGGAACTCTTCCATTTTTCTCGGAATTCTGCTGAAGTTTAAAAATGCTTTGGAACGCTTCCATTGTTCTGGGAATTCGGCTGAAGTTTAAAAATGCTTTTGAACTCTTCCTAAGTTCTGGGAGTTCTGCTGAAGTTTAAAAATGCTTTGGAACTCTTCCATTGTTCTCGGAATTCCACTGATGTTTAAAAATGCTTTAGAACTCTTCCATTGTTCTCGGAATTCCGCTGATGTTTAACAATGCTTTAGAACTCTTCCATTGTTCTCGGAATTCCGATGATGTTTAACAATGCTTTGGAACTCTTTCATTGTTCTCGTTATTCCGCTGTAGTTTAAAAATGCATTGGAACTCTTCCATTGTTCTCGGAATTCCGCTGAAGTTCTAGAATGCTTTGAAACTCTTCCATTGTTCTCGGAATTCCGCTGAAGTTTAAAAATGCTTTGGAACTCTTCCATTGTTCTCGAAATTCCGCTGAAGTTTAAAAATGCTTTGGAACTCTTCCTAAGTTCTGGGAGTTCTGCTGAAGTTTAAAAATGCTTTTTAACTCTTCCATTGTTCTCGGAATTCCGCTGATGTTTAACAATGCTTTGGAACTCTTCCATTGTTCTCGGAATTCCGCTGATGTTTAACAATGCTTTAGAACTCTTCCATTGTTCTCGGAATTCCGATGATGTTTAACAATGCTTTGGAACTCTTTCATTGTTCTCGGAATTCCGCTGTAGTTTAAAAATGCATTGGAACTCTTCCATTGCTCTCGGAATTCGCTGAAGTTTTTCAATGCTTTGGAACTCTTCCATTTTTCTCGGAATTCTGCTGAAGTTTAAAAATGCTTTGGAATGCTTCCATTGTTCTGGGAATTCGGCTGAAGTTTAAAAATGCTTTGGAACTCTTCCTAAGTTCTGGGAGTTTGGCTGAAGTTTAAAAATGCTTTGGAACTCTTCCATTGTTCTCGGAATTCCGCTGATGTTTAAATGCTTTAGAACTCTTCCATTGTTCTCGGAATTCCGCTGATGTTTAACAATGCTTTAGAACTCTTCCATTGTTCTCGGAATTCCGATGATGTTTAACAATGCTTTGGAACTCTTTCATTGTTCTCAGAATTCCACTGTAGTTTAAAAATGCATTGGAACTCTTCCATTGTTCTCGGAATTCCGCTGAAGTTTTACAATACTTTGGAACTCTTCCATTTTTCTCGGAATTCTGCTGAAGTTTAAAAATGCTTTGGAACTCTTCCATTGTTCTGGGAATTCCGCTGTAGTTTAAAAATGCATTGGAACTCTTCCATTGTTCTCGGAATTCCGCTGAAGTTTTAGAATGCTTTGGAACTCTTCCATTTTCCTCGGAATTCTGCTAAAGTTTAAAAATGCTTTGGAACTCTTCCATTGTTCTCGGAATTCCGCTGTAGTTTAAAAATGCTTTGGAACTCTTTCATTGTTCTCGGAATTCCGCTGAAATTTAGCCATGTTTTGGAACTCTTCCATTGTTCTTGGAATTCCTCTGAAGTTTAAAAATGCTTTGGAACTCTTCCATTGTTCTCGGAATTCTGCTGAAGTTTAAAAAAGATTTGGAACTATTCCATTGTTCTCAGAATTCCGCTAATATTTAACAATGCTTTGGAACTCTTCCATTGTTCTCGGAATTCCGCTAATGTTTAATAATGATTTTGGAACTCTTCCATTGTTCTCAGAATTCTGCTAATGTTTAACAATGCTTTGGAACTCATCCATTGTTCTCGGAATTCTGTTGATGTTTAATAATGCTCTGGGAACTCTTCCATTGTGCTCGGAATTCTGCTGAAGTTTAAAAATGCTTTGGAACTCTTCCATTGTTCTCGGAATTCCGCTAATGTTTATCAAACCTATGGAACTCTTTCATTGTTCTCGGAATTCTGTTGATGTTTAATAATGCTTTTGGAACTCTTCCATTGTTCTCGGAATTCCGCTGATGTTTAACAATGTTTTAGAACTCTTCCATTGTTCTCGGAATTCCGATGATGTTTAACAATGCTTTGTAACTCTTCCATTGTTCTCGGAATTCCACTGTAGTTTAAAAAAGCATTGGAACTCTTCCATTGTTCTCGGAATTCCGCTGAAGTTTTACAATACTTTGGAACTCTTCCATTTTTCTCGGAATTCTGCTGAAGTTTAAAAATGCTTTGGAACTCTTCCATTGTTCTGGGAATTCGGCTGAAGTTTAAAAATGCTTTGGAACTCTTCCTAAGTTCTGGGAGTTCTGCTGAAGTTTAAAAATGCATTGGAACTCTTCCATTGTTCTCGGAATTCCGCTGATGTTTAACAATGCTTTAGAACTCTTCCATTGTTCTCGGAATTCCGATGATGTTTAACAATGCTTTGGAACTCTTTCATTGTTCTCGTAATTCCGCTGAAGTTTAGCCATGCTTTGGAACTCTTCCACTGTTCTCGGAATTCCGCTGAAGTTTAAAAATGCTTTGGAACTCCTCCATTGTTCTCGGAATTCTGCTGAAGTTTTTCAATGCTTTGGAACTCTTCCATTTTTCTCGGAATTCTGCTGAAGTTTAAAATTGCTTTGGAACGCTTCCATTGTTCTGGGAATTCGGCTGAAGTTTAAAAATGCTTTTGAACTCTTCCTAAGTTCTGGGAGTTCTGCTGAAGTTTAAAAATGCTTTGGAACTCTTCCTAAGTTCTGGGAGTTCTGCTGAAGTTTAAAAATGCATTGGAACTCTTCCATTGTTCTCGCAATTCCGCTGTAGTTTAAAAATGCATTGGAACTCTTCCATTGTTCTCGGAATTCCGCTGTAGTTTAAAAATGCTTTGGAACTCTTTCATTGTTCTCGTAATTCCGCTGAAGTTTAGCCATGCTTTGGAACTCTTCCACTGTTCTCGGAATTCCGCTGAAGTTTAAAAATGCTTTGGAACTCCTCCATTGTTCTCGGAATTCTGCTGAAGTTTTACAATGCTTTGGAACTCTTCCATTTTTCTCGGAATTCTGCTGAAGTTTAAAAATGTTTTGGAACGCTTCCATTGTTCTGGGAATTCGGCTGAAGTTTAAAAATGCTTTTGAACTCTTCCTAAGTTCTGGGAGTTCTGCTGAAGTTTAAAAATGCTTTGGAACTCTTCCATTGTTCTCGGAATTCCACTGATGTTTAAAAATGCTTTAGAACTCTTTCATTGTTCTCGGAATTCCGCTGATGTTTAACAATGCTTTAGAACTCTTCCATTGTTCTCGGAATTCCGATGATGTTTAACATTGCTTTGGAACTCTTTCATTGTTCTCGGAATTCCGCTGTAGTTTAAAAATGCATTGGAACTCTTCCATTATTCTCGGAATTCCGCTGAAGTTCTAGAATGCTTTGAAACTCTTCCATTGTTCTCGGAATTCCGCTGAAGTTTAAAAATGCTTTGGAACTCTTCCATTGTTCTCGGAATTCCGCTGAAGTTTAAAATTGCTTTGGAACTCTTCCTAAGTTCTGGGAGTTCTGCTGAAGTTTAAAAATGCTTTGGAACTCTTCCATTGTTCTCCGAATTCCGCTGATGTTTAACAATGCTTTAGAACTCATCCATTGTTCTCGGAATTCTGCTGATGTTTAACAATGCTTTGGAACTCTTCCATTGTTCTCGGAATTCCACTGTAGTTTAAAGATGCATTGGAACTCTTCCATTGCTCTCGGAATTCGCTGAAGTTTTTCAATGCTTTGGAACTCTTCCATTTTTCTCGGAATTCTGCTGAAGTTTAAAAGTGCTTTGGAATGCTTCCATTGTTCTGGGAATTCGGCTGAAGTTTAAAAATGCTTTGGAACTCTTCCTAAGTTATGGGAGTTTGGCTGAAGTTTAAAAATGCTTTGGAACTCTTCCATTGTTCTCGGAATTCCGCTGATGTTTAAATGCTTTAGAACTCTTCCATTGTTCTCGGAATTCCGCTGATGTTTAACAATGCTTTAGAACTCTTCCATTGTTCTCGGAATTCCGATGATGTTTAACAATGCTTTGGAACTCTTTCATTGTTCTCGGAATTCCACTGTAGTTTAAAAATGCATTGGAACTCTTCCATTGTTCTCGGAATTCCGCTGAAGTTTTACAATACTTTGGAACTCTTCCATTTTTCTCGGAATTCTGCTGAAGTTTAAAAATGCTTTGGAACTCTTCCATTGTTCTGGGAATTCCGCTGTAGTTTAAAAATGCATTGGAACTCTTCCATTGTTCTCGGAATTCCGCTGAAGTTTTAGAATGCTATGGAAATCTTCCATTTTTCTCGGAATTCTGCTGAAGTTTAAAAATGCTTTGGAACTCTTCCATTGTTCTGGGAATTCGGCTGAAGTTTAAAAATGCATTGGAACTCTTCCATTGTTCTCGGAATTCCGCTGATGTTTAACAATGCTTTAGAACTCTTCCATTGTTCTCGGAATTCCGATGATGTTTAACAATGCTTTGGAACTCTTTCATTGTTCTCGGAATTCCGCTGTAGTTTAAAAATGCATTGGAACTCTTCCATTGTTCTCGGAATTCCGCTGAAGTTTTACAATGCTTTGGAACTCTTCCATTTTTCTCGGAATTCTGCTGAAGTTTAAAAATGCTTTGGAACGCTTCCATTGTTCTGGGAATTCGGCTGAAGTTTAAAAATGCTTTTGAACTCTTCCTAAGTTCTGGGAGTTCTGCTGAAGTTTAAAAATGCTTTGGAACTCTTCCATTGTTCTCGGAATTCCACTGATGTTTAAAAATGCTTTAGAACTCTTCCATTGTTCTCGGAATTCCGCTGATGTTTAACAATGCTTTAGAACTCTTCCATAATTCTCAGAATTCTGCTGAAGTTTAAAAAAGCTTTGGTACTCTTCCATTGTTCTCAGAATTCCAATGAAGCTTAAAAATGCTTTGGAACTCTTCAATTTTTCTCAGAATTCCGCTAAAGTTTAAAAATGCTTTGGAACTCCTCCATTGTTCTCGTAATTCTGCTGAAGTTTAAAAATGCTTTGGAACTCTTCCAATGTTTTGGGAATTCAGCTGAAGTTCAAAAATGCTTGGGATCTCTTCCATTGTTCTCGGAATTCCACTGATGTTTAACAATGCTTTAGAACTCTTCCATTGTTACCAGAATTCCGCTGATGTTTAACAATGCTTTTGAACTGTTCCATTGTTCTCGGAATTCCGCTGTAGTTTAAAAATGCATTGGAACTTTTCCATTGTTCTCGGAATTCTGCTGAAGTTTAAAAATGCTTTGGAACTCCTCCATTGTTCTCGGAATTCTGCTGAAGTTTATAAATGCTTTGGAACTCTTCCATTGTTCTGGGAATTCGGCTGAAGTTTAAAAATGCTATGGAACTCTTCCTATGTTCTGGGAGTTCTGCTGAAGTTTAAAAATGCTTTTTAACTCTTCCATTGTTCTCGGAATTCCGCTGATGTTTAACAATGCTTTAGAACTCTTCCATTGTTCTCGGAATTCCGCTGATGTTTAACAATGCTTTGGAACTATTCCATTGCTCTCGGAATTCCACTGTAGTTTAAAAATGCATTGGAACTCTTCCATTGTTCTCGGAATTCCGCTGAAGTTTAGCCATGTTTTGGAACTCTTCCACTGTTCTCGGAATTCCGCTGAAGTTTAAAAATGCTTTGGAACTCTTCCATTTTTCTCGGAATTCTGCTGAAGTTTAAAAATGGTTTGGAATGCTTCCATTGTTCTGGGAATTCGGCTGAAGTTTAGAAATGCTATGGAAATCTTCCTATGTTCTGGGAGTTCTGCTGAAGTTTAAAAATGCTTTTGAACTCTTCCATTGTTCTCGGAATTCCGCTGATGTTTAACAATGCTTTAGAACTCTTCCATTGTTCTCGGACTTCCGCTGATGTATAACAATGCTTTGGAACTCTTCCATTTTTCTCGGAATTCCACTGTAGTTTAAAAATGCATTGGAACTCTTCCATTGTTCTCGGAATTCCGCTGAAGTTTAGCCATGTTTTGGAACTCTTCCACTGTTCTCGGAATTCCGCTGAAGTTTAAAAATGCTTTGGAACTATTCCATTTTTCTCAGAATTCTTCTGAAGTTTAAAAATGGTTTGGAACTCTTCCATTGTTCTGGGAATTCGGCTGAAGTTTTACAATGCTTTGTAACTCTTCCAATTTTTCTCGGAACTCTGCTGAAGTTTAAAAATGCTTTGGAACTCTTCCATTGTTCTCGGAATTCCGCTGATGTTTAACAATGCTTTGGAACTCTTACATTGTTCTCGGTATTCCGCTGAATTTAGCCATGCTTTGGAACTCTTCCATTGTTCTCAGAATTCCGCTGAAGTTTAAAAATGCTTTGGAACTCCTCCATTGTACTCGGAACTCTGCTGAAGTTTAAAAATGCTTTGAAACTCTTCCATTGTTCTCGGAATACCGCTGATGTTTAACAATGCTTTGGAACTCTTCCATTGTTCTCGGAATTCCGCTGTAGTTTAAAAATGCACTGGAACTTTTCCATTGTTCTCGGAATTCCGCTGAAGTTTAAAAATGCTTTGAAACTCTTCCATTGTTCTCGGATTTCTGCTGAAGTTTAAAAATGCTTTGGAACTCTTCCATTGTTCTGGGAATTCGGCTGAAGTTTAAAAATGCAATGGAACTCTTCCATTGTTCTGGGAGTTCTGCTGATGTTTAATAATGATTTTGGAACTCTTCCATTGTTCTCGGAATTCTGCTAAAGTTTAACAATGCTTTGGAACTCATCCATTTTTCTCGGAATTCTGTTGATGTTTAATAATGCTTTTGGAACTCTTCCATTGTGCTCGGAATTCTGCTGAAGTTTAAAAATGCTTTGGAACTCTTCCATTGTTCTCGGAATTCCGCTAATGTTTAGCAAACCTATGGAACTCTTTCATTGTTCTCGGAATTCGGTTGATGTTTAATAATGCTTTTGGAACTCTTCCATTGTTCTCGGAATTCTGCTGAAGTTTAAAAAGACTTTAGAAATCTTCCCTTGTTCTCGGAATTCTGCTGAAGTTTAACAATGCTTTGGAACTCTTCCATAATTCTCAGAATTCTGCTGAAGTTTAAAAAAGCTTTGGTACTCTTCCATTGTTCTCAGAATTCCAATGAAGCTTAAAAATGCTTTGGAACTCTTCAATTTTTCTCAGAATTCCGCTAAAGTTTAAAAATGCTTTGGAACTCCTCCATTGTTCTCGTAATTCTGCTGAAGTTTAAAAATGCTTTGGAACTCTTCCAATGTTTTGGGAATTCAGCTGAAGTTCAAAAATGCTTGGGATCTCTTCCATTGTTCTCGGAATTCCACTGATGTTTAACAATGCTTTAGAACTCTTCCATTGTTACCAGAATTCCGCTGATGTTTAACAATGCTTTTGAACTGTTCCATTGTTCTCGGAATTCCGCTGTAGTTTAAAAATGCATTGGAACTTTTCCATTGTTCTCGGAATTCTGCAGAAGTTTAAAAATGCTTTGGAACTCCTCCATTGTTCTCGGAATTCTGCTGAAGTTTATAAATTCTTTGGAACTCTTCCATTGTTCTGGGAATTCGGCTGAAGTTTAAAAATGCTATGGAACTCTTCCTATGTTCTGGGAGTTCTGCTGAAGTTTAAAAATGCTTTTGAACTCTTCCATTGTTCTCGGAATTCCGCTGATGTTTAACAATGCTTTAGAACTCTTCCATTGTTCTCGGAATTCCGCTGATGTTTAACAATGCTTTGGAACTATTCCATTGCTCTCGGAATTCCACTGTAGTTTAAAAATGCATTGGAACTCTTCCATTGTTCTCGGAATTCCGCTGAAGTTTAGCCATGTTTTGGAACTCTTCCACTGTTCTCGGAATTCCGCTGAAGTTTAAAAATGCTTTGGAACTCTTCCATTTTTCTCGGAATTCTGCTGAAGTTTAAAAATGGTTTGGAATGCTTCCATTGTTCTGGGAATTCGGCTGAAGTTTAGAAATGCTATGGAAATCTTCCTATGTTCTGGGAGTTCTGCTGAAGTTTAAAAATGCTTTTGAACTCTTCCATTGTTCTCGGAATTCCGCTGATGTTTAACAATGCTTTAGAACTCTTCCATTGTTCTCGGACTTCCGCTGATGTATAACAATGCTTTGGAACTCTTCCATTTTTCTCGGAATTCCACTGTAGTTTAAAAATGCATTGGAACTCTTCCATTGTTCTCGGAATTCCGCTGAAGTTTAGCCATGTTTTGGAACTCTTCCACTGTTCTCGGAATTCCGCTGAAGTTTAAAAATGCTTTGGAACTATTCCATTTTTCTCAGAATTCTTCTGAAGTTTAAAAATGGTTTGGAACTCTTCCATTGTTCTGGGAATTCGGCTGAAGTTTTACAATGCTTTGTAACTCTTCCAATTTTTCTCGGAACTCTGCTGAAGTTTAAAAATGCTTTGGAACTCTTCCATTGTTCTCGGAATTCCGCTGATGTTTAACAATGCTTTGGAACTCTTACATTGTTCTCGGTATTCCGCTGAATTTAGCCATGCTTTGGAACTCTTCCATTGTTCTCAGAATTCCGCTGAAGTTTAAAAATGCTTTGGAACTCCTCCATTGTACTCGGAACTCTGCTGAAGTTTAAAAATGCTTTGAAACTCTTCCATTGTTCTCGGAATACCGCTGATGTTTAACAATGCTTTGGAACTCTTCCATTGTTCTCGGAATTCCGCTGTGGTTTAAAAATGCACTGGAACTTTTCCATTGTTCTCGGAATTCCGCTGAAGTTTAAAAATGCTTTGAAACTCTTCCATTGTTCTCGGATTTCTGCTGAAGTTTAAAAATGCTTTGGAACTCTTCCATTGTTCTGGGAATTCGGCTGAAGTTTAAAAATGCAATGGAACTCTTCCATTGTTCTGGGAGTTCTGCTGATGTTTAATAATGATTTTGGAACTCTTCCATTGTTCTCGGAATTCTGCTAAAGTTTAACAATGCTTTGGAACTCATCCATTTTTCTCGGAATTCTGTTGATGTTTAATAATGCTTTTGGAACTCTTCCATTGTGCTCGGAATTCTGCTGAAGTTTAAAAATGCTTTGGAACTCTTCCATTGTTCTCGGAATTCCGCTAATGTTTATCAAACCTATGGAACTCTTTCATTGTTCTCGGAATTCGGTTGATGTTTAATAATGCTTTTGGAACTCTTCCATTGTTCTCGGAATTCTGCTGAAGTTTAAAAAGACTTTAGAAATCTTCCCTTGTTCTCGGAATTCTGCTGAAGTTTAACAATGCTTTGGAACTCTTCCATAATTCTCAGAATTCTGCTGAAGTTTAAAAAAGCTTTGGTACTCTTCCATTGTTCTCAGAATTCCAATGAAGCTTAAAAATGCTTTGGAACTCTTCAATTTTTCTCAGAATTCCGCTAAAGTTTAAAAATGCTTTGGAACTCCCCCATTGTTCTCGTAATTCTGCTGAAGTTTAAAAATGCCTGGGAACTCTTCCATTGTTCTCGGAATTCCGCTGATGTTTAACAATGCTTTAGAGCTCTTCCATTGTTACCGGAATTCCGCTGATGTTTAACAATGCTTTTGAACTCTTCCATTGTTCCCGGAATTCCGCTGTAGTTTAAAAATGCATTGGAACTCTTCCATTGTTCTCGAAATTCTGCTGAAGTTTAAAAATGCTTTGGAACTCTTCCATTGTTCTCGGAATTCCGCTGATGTTTAACAATGCTTTGGAACTCTTCCATTGTTCTAGGAATTCCGCTGTAGTTTAAAAATGCTTTGGAACTCTTTCATTGTTCTCGTAATTCCGCTGAAGTTTAGCCATGCTTTGGAACTCTTCCACTGTTCTCGGAATTCCGCTGAAGTTTAAAAATGCTTTGGAACTCCTCCATTGTTCTCGGAATTCCACTGTAGTTTAAAAATGCATTGGAACTCTTCCATTGTTCTCGGAATTCGGCTGAAGTTTTTCAATGCTTTGGAACTCTTCCATTTTTCTCGGAATTCTGCTGAAGTTTAAAAATGCTTTGGAACTCTTCCATTGTTCTGGGAATTCGGCTGAAGTTTAAAAATGCTTTGGAACTCTTCCTAAGTTCTGGGAGTTCTGCTGAAGTTTAAAAATGCATTGGAACACTTCCATTGTTCTCGGAATTCCGGTAATGTTTAACAATGCTTTGAAACTCTTCCATTGTTCTCGGAATTCCGCTGATGTTTATTAATGCTTTTGGAACTCTTCCATTGTTCTCGGAATTCCGCTAATGTTTAACAATGCTTTGGAACTCATCCATTGTTCTTGGAATTCTGTTGATGTTTAATAATGCTTTTGGAACTCTCCCATTGGGCTCGGAATTCAGCTGAAGTTTAAAAATGCTTTAGAAATCTTCCCTTGCTCTCGGCATTCCGCTGAAGTTTTACAATGCTTTGGAACTCATCCATTGTTCTCGGAATTCTGTTGATGTTTAATAATGCTTTTGGAACTCTTCCATTGTGCTCGGAGTTCTGCTGAAGTTTAAAAAAGCTTTGGAATGCTTCCATTGTTCTGGGAATTCGGCTGAAGTTTAAAAATGCTTTGGAACTCTTCCTATGTTCTGGGAGTTCTGCTGAAGTTTAAAAATGCTTTGGAACTCTTCCATTGTTCTCGGAATTCCGATGATGTTTAACAATGCTTTGGAACTCTTCCATTGTTCTCGGAATTCCACTGTAGTTTAAAAATGCATTGGAACTCTTCCATTGTTCTCGGAATTCCGCTGAAGTTTTAGAATGCTTTGGAAATCTTCCATTTTTCTCGGAATTCTGCTGAAGTTTAAAAATGCTTTGGAAATCTTCCATTGTTCTCGGAATTCCGCTGTAGTTTAAAAATGCTTTGGAACTCTTTCATTGTTCTCGGAATTCCGCTGAAATTTAGCCATGTTTTGGAACTCTTCCATTGTTCTTGGAATTCTTCTGAAGTTTAAAAATGCTTTGGAACTCTTCCATTTTTCTCGGAATTCTGCTGAAGTTTAAAAAAGATTTGGAACTATTCCATTGTTCTCAGAATTCCGCTAATATTTAACAATGCTTTGGAACTCTTCCATTGTTCTCGGAATTCCGCTAATGTTTAATAATGATTTTGGAACTCTTCCATTGTTCTCAGAATTCTGCTAATGTTTAACAATGCTTTGGAACTCATCCATTGTTCTCGGAATTCTGTTGATGTTTAATAATGCTCTGGGAACTCTTCCATTGTGCTCGGAATTCTGCTGAAGTTTAAAAATGCTTTGGAACTCTTCCATTGTTCTCGGAATTCCGCTAATGTTTATCAAACTTATGGAACTCTTTCATTGTTCTCGGAATTCTGTTGATGTTTAATAATGCTTTTGGAACTCTTCCATTGTTCTCGGAATTCCACTGATGTTTAACAATGCTTTAGAACTCTTCCATTGTTCTCGGAATTCCGATGATGTTTAACAATGCTTTGGAACTCTTCCATTGTTCTCGGAATTCCACTGTAGTTTAAAAATGCATTGGAACTCTTCCATTGTTCTCGGAATTCCGCTGAAGTTTTACAATACTTTGGAACTCTTCCATTTTTCTCGGAATTCTGCTGAAGTTTAAAAATGCTTTGGAACTCTTCCATTGTTCTGGGAATTCGGCTGAAGTTTAAAAATGCTTTGGAACTCTTCCTAAGTTCTGGGAGTTCTGCTGAAGTTTAAAAATGCATTGGAACTCTTCCATTGTTCTCGGAATTCCGCTGATGTTTAACAATGCTTTAGAACTCTTCCATTGTTCTCGGAATTCCGATGATTTTTAACAATGCTTTGGAACTCTTTCATTGTTCTCGTAATTCTGCTGAAGTTTAGCCATGCTTTGGAACTCTTCCACTGTTCTCGGAATTCCGCTGAAGTTTAAAAATGCTTTGGAACTCCTCCATTGTTATCGGAATTCTGCTGAAGTTTTACAATGCTTTGGAACTCTTCCATTTTTCTCGGAATTCTGAAGTTTAAAAATGCTTTGGAACGCTTCCATTGTTCTGGGAATTCGGCTGAAGTTTAAAAATGCTTTTGAACTCTTCCTAAGTTCTGGGAGTTCTGCTGAAGTTTAAAAATGCTTTGGAACTCTTCCTAAGTTCTGGGAGTTCTGCTGAAGTTTAAAAATGCATTGGAACTCTTCCATTGTTCTCGGAATTCCGCTGTAGTTTAAAAATGCATTGGAACTCTTCCATTGTTCTCGGAATTCCGCTGTAGTTTAAAAATGCTTTGGAACTCTTTCATTGTTCTCGTAATTCGGCTGAAGTTTAGCCATGCTTTGGAACTCTTCCACTGTTCTCGGAATTCCGCTGAAGTTTAAAAATGCTTTGGAACTCCTCCATTGTTCTCGGAATTCTGCTGAAGTTTTACAATGCTTTGGAACTCTTCCATTTTTCTCGGAATTCTGCTGAAGTTTAAAAATGCTTTGGAACGCTTCCATTGTTCTGGGAATTCGGCTGAAGTTGAAAAATGCTTTTGAACTCTTCCTAAGTTCTGGGAGTTCTGCTGAAGTTTAAAAATGCTTTGGAACTCTTCCATTGTTCTCGGAATTCCACTGATGTTTAAAAATGCTTTAGAACTCTTCCATTGTTCTCGGAATTCCGCTGATGTTTAACAATGCTTTAGAACTCTTCCATTGTTCTCGGAATTCCGATGATGTTTAACAATGCTTTGGAACTCTTTCATTGTTCTCGTTATTCCGCTGTAGTTTAAAAATGCATTGGAACTCTTCCATTGTTCTCGGAATTCCGCTGAAGTTCTAGAATGCTTTGAAACTCTTCCATTGTTCTCGGAATTCCGCTGAAGTTTAAAAATGCTTTGGAACTCTTCCATTGTTCTCGGAATTCCGCTGAAGTTTAAAAATGCTTTGGAACTCTTCCTAAGTTCTGGGAGTTCTGCTGAAGTTTAAAAATGCTTTTTAACTCTTCCATTGTTCTCGGAATTCCGCTGATGTTTAACAATGCTTTGGAACTCTTCCATTGTTCTCGGAATTCCGCTGATGTTTAACAATGCTTTAGAACTCTTCCATTGTTCTCGGAATTCCGATGATGTTTAACAATGCTTTGGAACTCTTTCATTGTTCTCGGAATTCCGCTGTAGTTTAAAAATGCATTGGAACTCTTCCATTGCTCTCGGAATTCGCTGAAGTTTTTCAATGCTTTGGAACTCTTCCATTTTTCTCGGAATTCTGCTGAAGTTTAAAAATGCTTTGGAACTCTTCCATTGTTCTGGGAATTCGGCTGAAGTTTAAAAATGCTTTGGAACTCTTCCTAAGTTCTGGGAGTTCTGCTGAAGTTTAAAAATGCATTGGAACTCTTCCATTGTTCTCGGAATTCCGCTGATGTTTAACAATGCTTTAGAACTCTTCCATTGTTCTCGGAATTCCGATGATTTTTAACAATGCTTTGGAACTCTTTCATTGTTCTCGTAATTCTGCTGAAGTTTAGCCATGCTTTGGAACTCTTCCACTGTTCTCGGAATTCCGCTGAAGTTTAAAAATGCTTTGGAACTCCTCCATTGTTATCGGAATTCTGCTGAAGTTTTACAATGCTTTGGAACTCTTCCATTTTTCTCGGAATTCTGAAGTTTAAAAATGCTTTGGAACGCTTCCATTGTTCTGGGAATTCGGCTGAAGTTTAAAAATGCTTTTGAACTCTTCCTAAGTTCTGGGAGTTCTGCTGAAGTTTAAAAATGCATTGGAACTCTTCCATTGTTCTCGGAATTCCGCTGTAGTTTAAAAATGCATTGGAACTCTTCCATTGTTCTCGGAATTCCGCTGTAGTTTAAAAATGCTTTGGAACTCTTTCATTGTTCTCGTAATTCGGCTGAAGTTTAGCCATGCTTTGGAACTCTTCCACTGTTCTCGGAATTCCGCTGAAGTTTAAAAATGCTTTGGAACTCCTCCATTGTTCTCGGAATTCTGCTGAAGTTTTACAATGCTTTGGAACTCTTCCATTTTTCTCGGAATTCTGCTGAAGTTTAAAAATGCTTTGGAACGCTTCCATTGTTCTGGGAATTCGGCTGAAGTTTAAAAATGCTTTTGAACTCTTCCTAAGTTCTGGGAGTTCTGCTGAAGTTTAAAAATGCTTTGGAACTCTTCCATTGTTCTCGGAATTCCACTGATGTTTAAAAATGCTTTAGAACTCTTCCATTGTTCTCGGAATTCCGCTGATGTTTAACAATGCTTTAGAACTCTTCCATTGTTCTCGGAATTCCGATGATGTTTAACAATGCTTTGGAACTCTTTCATTGTTCTCGTTATTCCGCTGTAGTTTAAAAATGCATTGGAACTCTTCCATTGTTCTCGGAATTCCGCTGAAGTTCTAGAATGCTTTGAAACTCTTCCATTGTTCTCGGAATTCCGCTGAAGTTTAAAAATGCTTTGGAACTCTTCCATTGTTCTCGGAATTCCGCTGAAGTTTAAAAATGCTTTGGAACTCTTCCTAAGTTCTGGGAGTTCTGCTGAAGTTTAAAAATGCTTTTTAACTCTTCCATTGTTCTCGGAATTCCGCTGAGGTTTAACAATGCTTTGGAACTCTTCCATTGTTCTCGGAATTCCGCTGATGTTTAACAATGCTTTAGAACTCTTCCATTGTTCTCGGAATTCCGATGATGTTTAACAATGCTTTGGAACTCTTTCATTGTTCTCGGAATTCCGCTGTAGTTTAAAAATGCATTGGAACTCTTCCATTGCTCTCGGAATTCGCTGAAGTTTTTCAATGCTTTGGAACTCTTCCATTTTTCTCGGAATTCTGCTGAAGTTTAAAAGTGCTTTGGAATGCTTCCATTGTTCTGGGAATTCGGCTGAAGTTTAAAAATGCTTTGGAACTCTTCCTAAGTTATGGGAGTTTGGCTGAAGTTTAAAAATGCTTTGGAACTCTTCCATTGTTCTCGGAATTCCGCTGATGTTTAAATGCTTTAGAACTCTTCCATTGTTCTCGGAATTCCGCTGATGTTTAACAATGCTTTAGAACTCTTGCATTGTTCTCGGAATTCCGATGATGTTTAACAATGCTTTGGAACTCTTTCATTGTTCTCGGAATTCCACTGTAGTTTAAAAATGCATTGGAACTCTTCCATTGTTCTCGGAATTCCGCTGAAGTTTTACAATACTTTGGAACTCTTCCATTTTTCTCGGAATTCTGCTGAAGTTTAAAAATGCTTTGGAACTCTTCCATTGTTCTGGGAATTCCGCTGTAGTTTAAAAATGCATTGGAACTCTTCCATTGTTCTCGGAATTCCGCTGAAGTTTTAGAATGCTTTGGAAATCTTCCATTTTTCTCGGAATTCTGCTGAAGTTTAAAAATGCTTTGGAACTCTTCCATTGTTCTGGGAATTCGGCTGAAGTTTAAAAATGCATTGGAACTCTTCCATTGTTCTCGGAATTCCGCTGATGTTTAACAATGCTTTAGAACTCTTCCATTGTTCTCGGAATTCCGATGATGTTTAACAATGCTTTGGAACTCTTTCATTGTTCTCGGAATTCCGCTGTAGTTTAAAAATGCATTGGAACTCTTCCATTGTTCTCGGGATTCCGCTGAAGTTTTAGAATGCTTTGGAACTCTTCCATTTTCCTCGGAATTCTGCTAAAGTTTAAAAATGCTTTGGAACTCTTCCATTGTTCTCGGAATTCCGCTGTAGTTTAAAAATGCTTTGGAACTCTTTCATTGTTCTCGGAATTCCGCTGAAATTTAGCCATGTTTTGGAACTCTTCCATTGTTCTTGGAATTCCTCTGAAGTTTAAAAATGCTTTGGAACTCTTCCATTGTTCTCGGAATTCTGCTGAAGTTTAAAAAAGATTTGGAACTATTCCATTGTTCTCAGAATTCCGCTAATATTTAACAATGCTTTGGAACTCTTCCATTGTTCTCGGAATTCCGCTAATGTATAATAATGATTTTGGAACTCTTCCATTGTTCTCAGAATTCTGCTAATGTTTAACAATGCTTTGGAACTCTTCCATTGTTCTCGGAATTCCGCTAATGTATAATAATGATTTTGGAACTCTTCCATTGTTCTCAGAATTCTGCTAATGTTTACCAAACCTATGGAACTCTTTCATTGTTCTCGGAATTCTGTTGATATTTAATAATGCTTTTGGAACTCTTCCATTGTTCTCGGAATTCCGCTGATGTTTAAAAATGCTTTAGAACTCTTCCATTGTTCTCGGAATTCCGATGATGTTTAACAATGCTTTGGAACTCTTCCATTGTTCTCGGAATTCCACTGTAGTTTAAAAATGCATTGGAACTCTTCCATTGTTCTCGGAATTCCGCTGAAGTTTTACAATACTTTGGAACTCTTCCATTTTTCTCGGAATTCTGCTGAAGTTTAAAAATGCTTTGGAACTCTTCCATTGTTCTGGGAATTCGGCTGAAGTTTAAAAATGCTTTGGAACTCTTCCTAAGTTCTGGGAGTTCTGCTGAAGTTTAAAAATGCATTGGAACTCTTCCATTGTTCTCGGAATTCCGCTGATGTTTAACAATGCTTTAGAACTCTTCCATTGTTCTCGGAATTCTGATGATGTTTAACAATGCTTTGGAACTCTTTCATTGTTCTCGGAATTCCGCTGTAGTTTAAAAATGCATTGGAACTCTTCCATTGTTCTCGGAATTCCGCTATAGTTTAAAAATGCTTTGGAACTCTTTCATTGTTCTCATAATTCCGCTGAAGTTTAGCCATGCTTTGGAACTCTTCCACTGTTCTCGGAATTCCGCTGAAGTTTAAAAATGCTTTGGAACTCCTCCATTTTTCTCGGAATTCTGCTGAAGTTTAAAAATGCTTTGGAACGCTTCCATTGTTCTGGGAATTCGGCTGAAGTTTAAAAATGCTTTTGAACTCTTCCTAAGTTCTGGGAGTTCTGCTGAAGTTTAAAAATGCTTTGGAACTCTTCCATTGTTCTCGGAATTCCACTGATGTTTAAAAATGCTTTAGAACTCTTCCATTGTTCTCGGAATTCCGCTGATGTTTAACAATGCTTTAGAACTCTTCCATTGTTCTCGGAATTCCGATGATGTTTAACAATGCTTTGGAACTCTTTCATTGTTCTCGTTATTCCGCTGTAGTTTAAAAATGCATTGGAACTCTTCCATTGTTCTCGGAATTCCGCTGAAGTTCTAGAATGCTTTGAAACTCTTCCATTGTTCTCGGAATTCCGCTGAAGTTTAAAAATGCTTTGGAACTCTTCCATTGTTCTCGGAATTCCGCTGAAGTTTAAAAATGCTTTGGAACTCTTCCTAAGTTCTGGGAGTTCTGCTGAAGTTTAAAAATGCTTTTTAACTCTTCCATTGTTCTCGGAATTCCGCTGATGTTTAACAATGCTTTGGAACTCTTCCATTGTTCTCGGAATTCCGCTGATGTTTAACAATGCTTTAGAACTCTTCCATTGTTCTCGGAATTCCGATGATGTTTAACAATGCTTTGGAACTCTTTCATTGTTCTCGGAATTCCGCTGTAGTTTAAAAATGCATTGGAACTCTTCCATTGCTCTCGGAATTCGCTGAAGTTTTTCAATGCTTTGGAACTCTTCCATTTTTCTCGGAATTCTGCTGAAGTTTAAAAATGCTTTGGAACTCTTCCATTGTTCTGGGAATTCGGCTGAAGTTTAAAAATGCTTTGGAACTCTTCCTAAGTTCTGGGAGTTCTGCTGAAGTTTAAAAATGCATTGGAACTCTTCCATTGTTCTCGGAATTCCGCTGATGTTTAACAATGCTTTAGAACTCTTCCATTGTTCTCGGAATTCCGATGATTTTTAACAATGCTTTGGAACTCTTTCATTGTTCTCGTAATTCTGCTGAAGTTTAGCCATGCTTTGGAACTCTTCCACTGTTCTCGGAATTCCGCTGAAGTTTAAAAATGCTTTGGAACTCCTCCATTGTTATCGGAATTCTGCTGAAGTTTTACAATGCTTTGGAACTCTTCCATTTTTCTCGGAATTCTGAAGTTTAAAAATGCTTTGGAACGCTTCCATTGTTCTGGGAATTCGGCTGAAGTTTAAAAATGCTTTTGAACTCTTCCTAAGTTCTGGGAGTTCTGCTGAAGTTTAAAAATGCATTGGAACTCTTCCATTGTTCTCGGAATTCCGCTGTAGTTTAAAAATGCATTGGAACTCTTCCATTGTTCTCGGAATTCCGCTGTAGTTTAAAAATGCTTTGGAACTCTTTCATTGTTCTCGTAATTCGGCTGAAGTTTAGCCATGCTTTGGAACTCTTCCACTGTTCTCGGAATTCCGCTGAAGTTTAAAAATGCTTTGGAACTCCTCCATTGTTCTCGGAATTCTGCTGAAGTTTTACAATGCTTTGGAACTCTTCCATTTTTCTCGGAATTCTGCTGAAGTTTAAAAATGCTTTGGAACGCTTCCATTGTTCTGGGAATTCGGCTGAAGTTTAAAAATGCTTTTGAACTCTTCCTAAGTTCTGGGAGTTCTGCTGAAGTTTAAAAATGCTTTGGAACTCTTCCATTGTTCTCGGAATTCCACTGATGTTTAAAAATGCTTTAGAACTCTTCCATTGTTCTCGGAATTCCGCTGATGTTTAACAATGCTTTAGAACTCTTCCATTGTTCTCGGAATTCCGATGATGTTTAACAATGCTTTGGAACTCTTTCATTGTTCTCGTTATTCCGCTGTAGTTTAAAAATGCATTGGAACTCTTCCATTGTTCTCGGAATTCCGCTGAAGTTCTAGAATGCTTTGAAACTCTTCCATTGTTCTCGGAATTCCGCTGAAGTTTAAAAATGCTTTGGAACTCTTCCATTGTTCTCGGAATTCCGCTGAAGTTTAAAAATGCTTTGGAACTCTTCCTAAGTTCTGGGAGTTCTGCTGAAGTTTAAAAATGCTTTTTAACTCTTCCATTGTTCTCGGAATTCCGCTGAGGTTTAACAATGCTTTGGAACTCTTCCATTGTTCTCGGAATTCCGCTGATGTTTAACAATGCTTTAGAACTCTTCCATTGTTCTCGGAATTCCGATGATGTTTAACAATGCTTTGGAACTCTTTCATTGTTCTCGGAATTCCGCTGTAGTTTAAAAATGCATTGGAACTCTTCCATTGCTCTCGGAATTCGCTGAAGTTTTTCAATGCTTTGGAACTCTTCCATTTTTCTCGGAATTCTGCTGAAGTTTAAAAGTGCTTTGGAATGCTTCCATTGTTCTGGGAATTCGGCTGAAGTTTAAAAATGCTTTGGAACTCTTCCTAAGTTATGGGAGTTTGGCTGAAGTTTAAAAATGCTTTGGAACTCTTCCATTGTTCTCGGAATTCCGCTGATGTTTAAATGCTTTAGAACTCTTCCATTGTTCTCGGAATTCCGCTGATGTTTAACAATGCTTTAGAACTCTTGCATTGTTCTCGGAATTCCGATGATGTTTAACAATGCTTTGGAACTCTTTCATTGTTCTCGGAATTCCACTGTAGTTTAAAAATGCATTGGAACTCTTCCATTGTTCTCGGAATTCCGCTGAAGTTTTACAATACTTTGGAACTCTTCCATTTTTCTCGGAATTCTGCTGAAGTTTAAAAATGCTTTGGAACTCTTCCATTGTTCTGGGAATTCCGCTGTAGTTTAAAAATGCATTGGAACTCTTCCATTGTTCTCGGAATTCCGCTGAAGTTTTAGAATGCTTTGGAAATCTTCCATTTTTCTCGGAATTCTGCTGAAGTTTAAAAATGCTTTGGAACTCTTCCATTGTTCTGGGAATTCGGCTGAAGTTTAAAAATGCATTGGAACTCTTCCATTGTTCTCGGAATTCCGCTGATGTTTAACAATGCTTTAGAACTCTTCCATTGTTCTCGGAATTCCGATGATGTTTAACAATGCTTTGGAACTCTTTCATTGTTCTCGGAATTCCGCTGTAGTTTAAAAATGCATTGGAACTCTTCCATTGTTCTCGGGATTCCGCTGAAGTTTTAGAATGCTTTGGAACTCTTCCATTTTCCTCGGAATTCTGCTAAAGTTTAAAAATGCTTTGGAACTCTTCCATTGTTCTCGGAATTCCGCTGTAGTTTAAAAATGCTTTGGAACTCTTTCATTGTTCTCGGAATTCCGCTGAAATTTAGCCATGTTTTGGAACTCTTCCATTGTTCTTGGAATTCCTCTGAAGTTTAAAAATGCTTTGGAACTCTTCCATTGTTCTCGGAATTCTGCTGAAGTTTAAAAAAGATTTGGAACTATTCCATTGTTCTCAGAATTCCGCTAATATTTAACAATGCTTTGGAACTCTTCCATTGTTCTCGGAATTCCGCTAATGTATAATAATGATTTTGGAACTCTTCCATTGTTCTCAGAATTCTGCTAATGTTTAACAATGCTTTGGAACTCTTCCATTGTTCTCGGAATTCCGCTAATGTATAATAATGATTTTGGAACTCTTCCATTGTTCTCAGAATTCTGCTAATGTTTACCAAACCTATGGAACTCTTTCATTGTTCTCGGAATTCTGTTGATATTTAATAATGCTTTTGGAACTCTTCCATTGTTCTCGGAATTCCGCTGATGTTTAAAAATGCTTTAGAACTCTTCCATTGTTCTCGGAATTCCGATGATGTTTAACAATGCTTTGGAACTCTTCCATTGTTCTCGGAATTCCACTGTAGTTTAAAAATGCATTGGAACTCTTCCATTGTTCTCGGAATTCCGCTGAAGTTTTACAATACTTTGGAACTCTTCCATTTTTCTCGGAATTCTGCTGAAGTTTAAAAATGCTTTGGAACTCTTCCATTGTTCTGGGAATTCGGCTGAAGTTTAAAAATGCTTTGGAACTCTTCCTAAGTTCTGGGAGTTCTGCTGAAGTTTAAAAATGCATTGGAACTCTTCCATTGTTCTCGGAATTCCGCTGATGTTTAACAATGCTTTAGAACTCTTCCATTGTTCTCGGAATTCTGATGATGTTTAACAATGCTTTGGAACTCTTTCATTGTTCTCGGAATTCCGCTGTAGTTTAAAAATGCATTGGAACTCTTCCATTGTTCTCGGAATTCCGCTATAGTTTAAAAATGCTTTGGAACTCTTTCATTGTTCTCATAATTCCGCTGAAGTTTAGCCATGCTTTGGAACTCTTCCACTGTTCTCGGAATTCCGCTGAAGTTTAAAAATGCTTTGGAACTCCTCCATTTTTCTCGGAATTCTGCTGAAGTTTAAAAATGCTTTGGAACGCTTCCATTGTTCTGGGAATTCGGCTGAAGTTTAAAAATGCTTTTGAACTCTTCCTAAGTTCTGGGAGTTCTGCTGAAGTTTAAAAATGCTTTGGAACTCTTCCATTGTTCTCGGAATTCCACTGATGTTTAAAAATGCTTTAGAACTCTTCCATTGTTCTCGGAATTCCGCTGATGTTTAACAATGCTTTAGAACTCTTCCATTGTTCTCGGAATTCCGCTGAAGTTCTAGAATGCTTTGAAACTCTTCCATTGTTCTCGGAATTCCGCTGAAGTTTAAAAATGCTTTGGAACTCTTCCATTGTTCTCGGAATTCCGCTGAAGTTTAAAAATGCTTTGGAACTCTTCCTAAGTTCTGGGAGTTCTGCTGAAGTTTAAAAATGCTTTGGAACTCTTCCATTGTTCTCGGAATTCCGCTGATGTTTAACAATGCTTTAGAACTCATCCATTGTTCTCGGAATTCTGCTGATGTTTAACAATGCTTTGGAACTCTTCCATTGTTCTCGGAATTCCACTGTAGTTTAAAGATGCATTGGAACTCTTCCATTGCTCTCGGAATTCGCTGAAGTTTTTCAATGCTTTGGAACTCTTCCATTTTTCTCGGAATTCTGCTGAAGTTTAAAAATGCTTTGGAATGCTTCCATTGTTCTGGGAATTCGGCTGAAGTTTAAAAATGCTTTGGAACTCTTCCTAAGTTCTGGGAGTTTGGCTGAAGTTTAAAAATGCTTTGGAACTCTTCCATTGTTCTCGGAATTCCGCTGATGTTTAAATGCTTTAGAACTCTTCCATTGTTCTCGGAATTCCGCTGATGTTTAACAATGCTTTAGAACTCTTCCATTGTTCTCGGAATTCCGATGATGTTTAACAATGCTTTGGAACTCTTTCATTGTTCTCGGAATTCCACTGTAGTTTAAAAATGCATTGGAACTCTTCCATTGTTCTCGGAATTCCGCTGAAGTTTTACAATACTTTGGAACTCTTCCATTTTTCTCGGAATTCTGCTGAAGTTTAAAAATGCTTTGGAACTCTTCCATTGTTCTGGGAATTCCGCTGTAGTTTAAAAATGCATTGGAACTCTTCCATTGTTCTCGGAATTCCGCTGAAGTTTTAGAATGCTTTGGAAATCTTCCATTTTTCTCGGAATTCTGCTGAAGTTTAAAAATGCTTTGGAACTCTTCCATTGTTCTGGGAATTCGGCTGAAGTTTAAAAATGCATTGGAACTCTTCCATTGTTCTCGGAATTCCGCTGATGTTTAACAATGCTTTAGAACTCTTCCATTGTTCTCGGAATTCCGATGATGTTTAACAATGCTTTGGAACTCTTTCATTGTTCTCGGAATTCCGCTGTAGTTTAAAAATGCATTGGAACTCTTCCATTGTTCTCGGAATTCCGCTGAAGTTTTAGAATGCTTTGGAACTCTTCCATTTTCCTCGGAATTCTGCTAAAGTTTAAAAATGCTTTGGAACTCTTCCATTGTTCTCGGAATTCCGCTGTAGTTTAAAAATGCTTTGGAACTCTTTCATTGTTCTCGGAATTCCGCTGAAATTTAGCCATGTTTTGGAACTCTTCCATTGTTCTTGGAATTCCTCTGAAGTTTAAAAATGCTTTGGAACTCTTCCATTGTTCTCGGAATTCTGCTGAAGTTTAAAAAAGATTTGGAACTATTCCATTGTTCTCAGAATTCCGCTAATATTTAACAATGCTTTGGAACTCTTCCATTGTTCTCGGAATTCCGCTAATGTATAATAATGATTTTGGAACTCTTCCATTGTTCTCAGAATTCTGCTAATGTTTAACAATGCTTTGGAACTTATCCATTGTTCTCGGAATTCTGTTCATGTTTAATAATGCTCTGGGAACTCTTCCATTGTGCTTGGAATTCTGCTGAAGTTTAAAAATGCTTTGGAACTCTTCCATTGTTCTCGGAATTCCGTTAATGTTTACCAAACCTATGGAACTCTTTCATTGTTCTCGGAATTCTGTTGATGTTTAATAATGCTTTTGGAACTCTTCCATTGTTCTCGAAATTCCGCTGATGTTTAACAATGCTTTAGAACTCTTCCATTGTTCTCGGAATTCCGATGATGTTTAACAATGCTTTGGAACTCTTCCATTGTTCTCGGAATTCCACTGTAGTTTAAAAATGCATTGGAACTCTTCCATTGTTCTCGGAATTCCGCTGAAGTTTTACAATACTTTGGAACTCTTCCATTTTTCTCGGAATTCTGCTGAAGTTTAAAAATGCATTGGAACTCTTCCATTGTTCTCGGAATTCCGCTGATGTTTAACAATGCTTTAGAACTCTTCCATTGTTCTCGGAATTCCGATGATGTTTAACAATGCTTTGGAACTCTTTCATTGTTCTCGGAATTCCGCTGTAGTTTAAAAATGCATTGGAACTCTTCCATTGTTCTCGGAATTCCGCTGAAGTTTTAGAATGCTTTGGAACTCTTCCATTTTCCTCGGAATTCTGCTAAAGTTTAAAAATGCTTTGGAACTCTTCCATTGTTCTCGGAATTCCGCTGTAGTTTAAAAATGCTTTGGAACTCTTTCATTGTTCTCGGAATTCCGCTGAAATTTAGCCATGTTTTGGAACTCTTCCATTGTTCTTGGAATTCCTCTGAAGTTTAAAAATGCTTTGGAACTCTTCCATTGTTCTCGGAATTCTGCTGAAGTTTAAAAAAGATTTGGAACTATTCCATTGTTCTCAGAATTCCGCTAATATTTAACAATGCTTTGGAACTCTTCCATTGTTCTCGGAATTCCGCTAATGTTTAATAATGATTTTGGAACTCTTCCATTGTTCTCAGAATTCTGCTAATGTTTAACAATGCTTTGGAACTCATCCATTGTTCTCGGATTTCTGTTGATGTTTAATAATGCTCTGGGAACTCTTCCATTGTGCTCGGAATTCTGCTGAAGTTTAAAAATGCTTTGGAACTCTTCCATTGTTCTCGGAATTCCGCTAATGTTTATCAAACCTATGGAACTCTTTCATTGTTCTCGGAATTCTGTTGATGTTTAATAATGCTTTTGGAACTCTTCCATTGTTCTCGGAATTCCGCTGATGTTTAACAATGCTTTAGAACTCTTCCATTGTTCTCGGAATTCCGATGATGTTTAACAATGCTTTGGAACTCTTCCATTGTTCTCGGAATTCCACTGTAGTTTAAAAAAGCATTGGAACTCTTCCATTGTTCTCGGAATTCCGCTGAAGTTTTACAATACTTTGGAACTCTTCCATTTTTCTCGGAATTCTGCTGAAGTTTAAAAATGCTTTGGAACTCTTCCATTGTTCTGGGAATTCGGCTGAAGTTTAAAAATGCTTTGGAACTCTTCCTAAGTTCTGGGAGTTCTGCTGAAGTTTAAAAATGCATTGGAACTCTTCCATTGTTCTCGGAATTCCGCTGATGTTTAACAATGCTTTAGAACTCTTCCATTGTTCTCGGAATTCCGATGATGTTTAACAATGCTTTGGAACTCTTTCATTGTTCTCGTAATTCCGCTGAAGTTTAGCCATGCTTTGGAACTCTTCCACTGTTCTCGGAATTCCGCTGAAGTTTAAAAATGCTTTGGAACTCCTCCATTGTTCTCGGAATTCTGCTGAAGTTTTACAATGCTTTGGAACTCTTCCATTTTTCTCGGAATTCTGCTGAAGTTTAAAATTGCTTTGGAACGCTTCCATTGTTCTGGGAATTCGGCTGAAGTTTAAAAATGCTTTTGAACTCTTCCTAAGTTCTGGGAGTTCTGCTGAAGTTTAAAAATGCTTTGGAACTCTTCCTAAGTTCTGGGAGTTCTGCTGAAGTTTAAAAATGCATTGGAACTCTTCCATTGTTCTCGCAATTCCGCTGTAGTTTAAAAATGCATTGGAACTCTTCCATTGTTCTCGGAATTCCGCTGTAGTTTAAAAATGCTTTGGAACTCTTTCATTGTTCTCGTAATTCCGCTGAAGTTTAGCCATGCTTTGGAACTCTTCCACTGTTCTCGGAATTCCGCTGAAGTTTAAAAATGCTTTGGAACTCCTCCATTGTTCTCGGAATTCTGCTGAAGTTTTACAATGCTTTGGAACTCTTCCATTTTTCTCGGAATTCTGCTGAAGTTTAAAAATGTTTGGGAACGCTTCCATTGTTCTGGGAATTCGGCTGAAGTTTAAAAATGCTTTTGAACTCTTCCTAAGTTCTGGGAGTTCTGCTGAAGTTTAAAAATGCTTTGGAACTCTTCCATTGTTCTCGGAATTCCACTGATGTTTAAAAATGCTTTAGAACTCTTCCATTGTTCTCGGAATTCCGCTGATGTTTAACAATGCTTTAGAACTCTTCCATTGTTCTCGGAATTCCGATGATGTTTAACAATGCTTTAGAACTCTTTCATTGTTCTCGGAATTCCGCTGTAGTTTAAAAATGCATTGGAACTCTTCCATTGTTCTCGGAATTCCGCTGAAGTTCTAGAATGCTTTGAAACTCTTCCATTGTTCTCGGAATTCCGCTGAAGTTTATAAATGCTTTGGAACTCTTCCATTGTTCTCGGAATTCCGCTGAAGTTTAAAAATGCTTTGGAACTCTTCCTAAGTTCTGGGAGTTCTGCTGAAGTTTAAAAATGCTTTGGAACTCTTCCATTGTTCTCGGAATTCCGCTGATGTTTAACAATGCTTTAGAACTCATCCATTGTTCTCGGAATTCTGCTGATGTTTACCAATGCTTTGGAACTCTTCCATTGTTCTCGGAATTCCACTGTAGTTTAAAGATGCATTGGAACTCTTCCATTGCTCTCGGAATTCGCTGAAGTTTTTCAATGCTTTGGAACTCTTCCATTTTTCTCGGAATTCTGCTGAAGTTTAAAAATGCTTTGGAATGCTTCCATTGTTCTGGGAATTCGGCTGAAGTTTAAAAATGCTTTGGAACTCTTCCTAAGTTATGGGAGTTTGGCTGAAGTTTAAAAATGCTTTGGAACTCTTCCATTGTTCTCGGAATTCCGCTGATGTTTAAATGCTTTAGAACTCTTCCATTGTTCTCGGAATTCCGCTGATGTTTAACAATGCTTTAGAACTCTTGCATTGTTCTCGGAATTCCGATGATGTTTAACAATGCTTTGGAACTCTTTCATTGTTCTCGGAATTCCACTGTAGTTTAAAAATGCATTGGAACTCTTCCATTGTTCTCGGAATTCCGCTGAAGTTTTACAATACTTTGGAACTCTTCCATTTTTCTCGGAATTCTGCTGAAGTTTAAAAATGCTTTGGAACTCTTCCATTGTTCTGGGAATTCCGCTGTAGTTTAAAAATGCATTGGAACTCTTCCATTGTTCTCGGAATTCCGCTGAAGTTTTAGAATGCTTTGGAAATCTTCCATTTTTCTCGGAATTCTGCTGAAGTTTAAAAATGCTTTGGAACTCTTCCATTGTTCTGGGAATTTGGCTGAAGTTTAAAAATGCATTGGAACTCTTCCATTGTTCTCGGAATTCCGCTGATGTTTAACAATGCTTTAGAACTCTTCCATTGTTCTCGGAATTCCGATGATGTTTAACAATGCTTTGGAACTCTTTCATTGTTCTCGGAATTCCGCTGTTGTTTAAAAATGCATTGGAACTCTTCCATTGTTCTCGGGATTCCGCTGAAGTTTTAAAATGCTTTGGAACTCTTCCATTTTCCTCGGAATTCTGCTAAAGTTTAAAAATGCTTTGGAACTCTTCCATTGTTCTCGGAATTCCGCTGTAGTTTAAAAATGCTTTGGAACTCTTTCATTGTTCTCGGAATTCCGCTGAAATTTAGCCATGTTTTGGAACTCTTCCATTGTTCTTGGAATTCCTCTGAAGTTTAAAAATGCTTTGGAACTCTTCCATTGTTCTCGGAATTCTGCTGAAGTTTAAAAAAGATTTGCAACTATTCCATTGTTCTCAGAATTCCGCTAATATTTAAAAATGCTTTGGAACTCTTCCATTGTTCTCGGAATTCCGCTAATGTATAATAATGATTTTGGAACTCTTCCATTGTTCTCGGAATTCTGCTGAAGTTTAAAAAAGATTTGGAACTATTCCATTGTTCTCAGAATTCCGCTAATATTTAACAATGCTTTGGAACTCATCCATTGTTCTCGGAATTCTGTTGATGTTTAATAATGCTCTGGGAACTCTTCCATTGTGCTTGGAATTCTGCTGAAGTTTAAAAATGCTTTGGAACTCTTCCATTGTTCTCGGAATTCCGCGAATGTTTACCAAACCTATGGAACTCTTTCATTGTTCTCGGAATTCTGTTGATGTTTAATAATGCTTTTGGAACTCTTCCATTGTTCTCGGAATTCCGCTGATGTTTAACAATGCTTTAGAACTCTTCCATTGTTCTCGGAATTCCGATGATGTTTAACAATGCTTTGGAACTCTTCCATTGTTCTCGGAATTCCACTGTAGTTTAAAAATGCATTGGAACTCTTCCATTGTTCTCGGAATTCCGCTGAAGTTTTACAATACTTTGGAACTCTTCCATTTTTCTCGGAATTCTGCTGAAGTTTAAAAATGCTTTGGAACTCTTCCATTGTTCTGGGAATTCGGCTGAAGTTTAAAAATGCTTTGGAACTCTTCCTAAGTTCTGGGAGTTCTGCTGAAGTTTAAAAATGCATTGGAACTCTTCCATTGTTCTCGGAATTCCGCTGATGTTTAACAATGCTTTAGAACTCTTACATTGTTCTCGGAATTCCGATGATGTTTAACAATGCTTTGGAACTGTTTCATTGTTCTCGGAATTCCGCTGTAGTTTAAAAATGCATTGGAACTCTTCCATTGTTCTCGGAATTCCGCTGTAGTTTAAAAATGCTTTGGAACTCTTTCATTGTTCTCGTAATTCCGCTGAAGTTTAGCCATGCTTTGGAACTCTTCCACTGTTCTCGGAATTCCGCTGAAGTTTAAAAATGCTTTGGAACTCCTCCATTTTTCTCGGAATTCTGCTGAAGTTTAAAAATGCTTTGGAACGCTTCCATTGTTCTGGGAATTCGGCTGAAGTTTAAAAATGCTTTTGAACTCTTCCTAAGTTCTGGGAGTTCTGCTGAAGTTTAAAAATGCTTTGGAACTCTTCCATTGTTCTTGGAATTCCACTGATGTTTAAAAATGCTTTAGAACTCTTCCATTGTTCTCGGAATTCCGCTGATGTTTAACAATGCTTTAGAACTCTTCCATTGTTCTCGGAATTCCGCTGAAATTTAGCCATGTTTTGGAACTCTTCCATTGTTCTTGGAATTCCTCTGAAGTTTAAAAATGCTTTGGAACTCTTCCATTGTTCTCGGAATTCTGCTGAAGTTTAAAAATGCTTTGGAACTCTTCCATTGTTCTGGGAATTCCGCTGTAGTTTAAAAATGCATTGGAACTCTTCCATTGTTCTCGGAATTCCGCTGAAGTTTTAGAATGCTTTGGAAATCTTCCATTTTTCTCGGAATTCTGCTGAAGTTTAAAAATGCTTTGGAACTCTTCCATTGTTCTGGGAATTCGGCTGAAGTTTAAAAATGCATTGGAACTCTTCCATTGTTCTCGGAATTCCGCTGATGTTTAACAATGCTTTAGAACTCTTCCATTGTTCTCGGAATTCCGATGATGTTTAACAATGCTTTGGAACTCTTTCATTGTTCTCGGAATTCCGCTGTAGTTTAAAAATGCATTGGAACTCTTCCATTGTTCTCGGGATTCCGCTGAAGTTTTAGAATGCTTTGGAACTCTTCCATTTTCCTCGGAATTCTGCTAAAGTTTAAAAATGCTTTGGAACTCTTCCATTGTTCTCGGAATTCCGCTGTAGTTTAAAAATGCTTTGGAACTCTTTCATTGTTCTCGGAATTCCGCTGAAATTTAGCCATGTTTTGGAACTCTTCCATTGTTCTTGGAATTCCTCTGAAGTTTAAAAATGCTTTGGAACTCTTCCATTGTTCTCGGAATTCTGCTGAAGTTTAAAAAAGATTTGGAACTATTCCATTGTTCTCAGAATTCCGCTAATATTTAACAATGCTTTGGAACTCTTCCATTGTTCTCGGAATTCCGCTAATGTATAATAATGATTTTGGAACTCTTCCATTGTTCTCAGAATTCTGCTAATGTTTAACAATGCTTTGGAACTCTTCCATTGTTCTCGGAATTCCGCTAATGTATAATAATGATTTTGGAACTCTTCCATTGTTCTCAGAATTCTGCTAATGTTTACCAAACCTATGGAACTCTTTCATTGTTCTCGGAATTCTGTTGATATTTAATAATGCTTTTGGAACTCTTCCATTGTTCTCGGAATTCCGCTGATGTTTAAAAATACTTTAGAACTCTTCCATTGTTCTCGGAATTCCGATGATGTTTAACAATGCTTTGGAACTCTTCCATTGTTCTCGGAATTCCACTGTAGTTTAAAAATGCATTGGAACTCTTCCATTGTTCTCGGAATTCCGCTGAAGTTTTACAATACTTTGGAACTCTTCCATTTTTCTCGGAATTCTGCTGAAGTTTAAAAATGCTTTGGAACTCTTCCATTGTTCTGGGAATTCGGCTGAAGTTTAAAAATGCTTTGGAACTCTTCCTAAGTTCTGGGAGTTCTGCTGAAGTTTAAAAATGCATTGGAACTCTTCCATTGTTCTCGGAATTCCGCTGATGTTTAACAATGCTTTAGAACTCTTCCATTGTTCTCGGAATTCTGATGATGTTTAACAATGCTTTGGAACTCTTTCATTGTTCTCGGAATTCCGCTGTAGTTTAAAAATGCATTGGAACTCTTCCATTGTTCTCGGAATTCCGCTATAGTTTAAAAATGCTTTGGAACTCTTTCATTGTTCTCATAATTCCGCTGAAGTTTAGCCATGCTTTGGAACTCTTCCACTGTTCTCGGAATTCCGCTGAAGTTTAAAAATGCTTTGGAACTCCTCCATTTTTCTCGGAATTCTGCTGAAGTTTAAAAATGCTTTGGAACGCTTCCATTGTTCTGGGAATTCGGCTGAAGTTTAAAAATGCTTTTGAACTCTTCCTAAGTTCTGGGAGTTCTGCTGAAGTTTAAAAATGCTTTGGAACTCTTCCATTGTTCTCGGAATTCCACTGATGTTTAAAAATGCTTTAGAACTCTTCCATTGTTCTCGGAATTCCGCTGATGTTTAACGATGCTTTAGAACTCTTCCATTGTTCTCGGAATTCCGCTGAAGTTCTAGAATGCTTTGAAACTCTTCCATTGTTCTCGGAATTCCGCTGAAGTTTAAAAATGCTTTTTAACTCTTCCATTGTTCTCGGAATTCCGCTGAAGTTTAAAAATGCTTTGGAACTCTTCCTAAGTTCTGGGAGTTCTGCTGAAGTTTAAAAATGCTTTGGAACTCTTCCATTGTTCTCGGAATTCCGCTGATGTTTAACAATGCTTTAGAACTCATCCATTGTTCTCGGAATTCTGCTGATGTTTAACAATGCTTTGGAACTCTTCCATTGTTCTCGGAATTCCACTGTAGTTTAAAGATGCATTGGAACTCTTCCATTGCTCTCGGAATTCGCTGAAGTTTTTCAATGCTTTGGAACTCTTCCATTTTTCTCGGAATTCTGCTGAAGTTTAAAAATGCTTTGGAATGCTTCCATTGTTCTGGGAATTCGGCTGAAGTTTAAAAATGCTTTGGAACTCTTCCTAAGTTCTGGGAGTTTGGCTGAAGTTTAAAAATGCTTTGGAACTCTTCCATTGTTCTCGGAATTCCGCTGATGTTTAAATGCTTTAGAACTCTTCCATTGTTCTCGGAATTCCGCTGATGTTTAACAATGCTTTAGAACTCTTCCATTGTTCTCGGAATTCCGATGATGTTTAACAATGCTTTGGAACTCTTTCATTGTTCTCGGAATTCCACTGTAGTTTAAAAATGCATTGGAACTCTTCCATTGTTCTCGGAATTCCGCTGAAGTTTTACAATACTTTGGAACTCTTCCATTTTTCTCGGAATTCTGCTGAAGTTTAAAAATGCTTTGGAACTCTTCCATTGTTCTGGGAATTCCGCTGTAGTTTAAAAATGCATTGGAACTCTTCCATTGTTCTCGGAATTCCGCTGAAGTTTTAGAATGCTTTGGAAATCTTCCATTTTTCTCGGAATTCTGCTGAAGTTTAAAAATGCTTTGGAACTCTTCCATTGTTCTGGGAATTCGGCTGAAGTTTAAAAATGCATTGGAACTCTTCCATTGTTCTCGGAATTCCGCTGATGTTTAACAATGCTTTAGAACTCTTCCATTGTTCTCGGAATTCCGATGATGTTTAACAATGCTTTGGAACTCTTTCATTGTTCTCGGAATTCCGCTGTAGTTTAAAAATGCATTGGAACTCTTCCATTGTTCTCGGAATTCCGCTGAAGTTTTAGAATGCTTTGGAACTCTTCCATTTTCCTCGGAATTCTGCTAAAGTTTAAAAATGCTTTGGAACTCTTCCATTGTTCTCGGAATTCCGCTGTAGTTTAAAAATGCTTTGGAACTCTTTCATTGTTCTCGGAATTCCGCTGAAATTTAGCCATGTTTTGGAACTCTTCCATTGTTCTTGGAATTCCTCTGAAGTTTAAAAATGCTTTGGAACTCTTCCATTGTTCTCGGAATTCTGCTGAAGTTTAAAAAAGATTTGGAACTATTCCATTGTTCTCAGAATTCCGCTAATATTTAACAATGCTTTGGAACTCTTCCATTGTTCTCGGAATTCCGCTAATGTATAATAATGATTTTGGAACTCTTCCATTGTTCTCAGAATTCTGCTAATGTTTAACAATGCTTTGGAACTCATCCATTGTTCTCGGAATTCTGTTGATGTTTAATAATGCTCTGGGAACTCTTCCATTGTGCTTGGAATTCTGCTGAAGTTTAAAAATGCTTTGGAACTCTTCCATTGTTCTCGGAATTCCGTTAATGTTTACCAAACCTATGGAACTCTTTCATTGTTCTCGGAATTCTGTTGATGTTTAATAATGCTTTTGGAACTCTTCCATTGTTCTCGGAATTCCGCTGATGTTTAACAATGCTTTAGAACTCTTCCATTGTTCTCGGAATTCCGATGATGTTTAACAATGCTTTGGAACTCTTTCATTGTTCTCGGAATTCCGCTGTAGTTTAAAAATGCATTGGAACTCTTCCATTGTTCTCGGGATTCCGCTGAAGTTTTAGAATGCTTTGGAACTCTTCCATTTTCCTCGGAATTCTGCTAAAGTTTAAAAATGCTTTGGAACTCTTCCATTGTTCTCGGAATTCCGCTGTAGTTTAAAAATGCTTTGGAACTCTTTCATTGTTCTCGGAATTCCGCTGAAATTTAGCCATGTTTTGGAACTCTTCCATTGTTCTTGGAATTCCTCTGAAGTTTAAAAATGCTTTGGAACTCTTCCATTGTTCTCGGAATTCTGCTGAAGTTTAAAAAAGATTTGGAACTATTCCATTGTTCTCAGAATTCCGCTAATATTTAACAATGCTTTGGAACTCTTCCATTGTTCTCGGAATTCCGATGATGTTTAACAATGCTTTGGAACTCTTTCATTGTTCTCGGAATTCCGCTGTAGTTTAAAAATGCATTGGAACTCTTCCATTGTTCTCGGGATTCCGCTGAAGTTTTAGAATACTTTGGAACTCTTCCATTTTCCTCAGAATTCTGCTAAAGTTTAAAAATGCTTTGGAACTCTTCCATTGTTCTCGGAATTCCGCTGTAGTTTAAAAATGCTTTGGAACTCTTTCATTGTTCTCGGAATTCCGCTGAAATTTAGCCATGTTTTGGAACTCTTCCATTGTTCTTGGAATTCCTCTGAAGTTTAAAAATGCTTTGGAACTCTTCCATTGTTCTCGGAATTCTGCTGAAGTTTAAAAAAGATTTGGAACTATTCCATTGTTCTCAGAATTCCGCTAATATTTAACAATGCTTTGGAACTCTTCCATTGTTCTCGGAATTCCGCTAATGTATAATAATGATTTTGGAACTCTTCCATTGTTCTCAGAATTCTGCTAATGTTTAACAATGCTTTGGAACTCTTCCATTGTTCTCGGAATTCCGCTAATGTATAATAATGATTTTGGAACTCTTCCATTGTTCTCAGAATTCTGCTAATGTTTACCAAACCTATGGAACTCTTTCATTGTTCTCGGAATTCTGTTGATATTTAATAATGCTTTTGGAACTCTTCCATTGTTCTCGGAATTCCGCTGATGTTTAAAAATACTTTAGAACTCTTCCATTGTTCTCGGAATTCCGATGATGTTTAACAATGCTTTGGAACTCTTCCATTGTTCTCGGAATTCCACTGTAGTTTAAAAATGCATTGGAACTCTTCCATTGTTCTCGGAATTCCGCTGAAGTTTTACAATACTTTGGAACTCTTCCATTTTTCTCGGAATTCTGCTGAAGTTTAAAAATGCTTTGGAACTCTTCCATTGTTCTGGGAATTCGGCTGAAGTTTAAAAATGCTTTGGAACTCTTCCTAAGTTCTGGGAGTTCTGCTGAAGTTTAAAAATGCATTGGAACTCTTCCATTGTTCTCGGAATTCCGCTGATGTTTAACAATGCTTTAGAACTCTTCCATTGTTCTCGGAATTCTGATGATGTTTAACAATGCTTTGGAACTCTTTCATTGTTCTCGGAATTCCGCTGTAGTTTAAAAATGCATTGGAACTCTTCCATTGTTCTCGGAATTCCGCTATAGTTTAAAAATGCTTTGGAACTCTTTCATTGTTCTCATAATTCCGCTGAAGTTTAGCCATGCTTTGGAACTCTTCCACTGTTCTCGGAATTCCGCTGAAGTTTAAAAATGCTTTGGAACTCCTCCATTTTTCTCGGAATTCTGCTGAAGTTTAAAAATGCTTTGGAACGCTTCCATTGTTCTGGGAATTCGGCTGAAGTTTAAAAATGCTTTTGAACTCTTCCTAAGTTCTGGGAGTTCTGCTGAAGTTTAAAAATGCTTTGGAACTCTTCCATTGTTCTCGGAATTCCACTGATGTTTAAAAATGCTTTAGAACTCTTCCATTGTTCTCGGAATTCCGCTGATGTTTAACAATGCTTTAGAACTCTTCCATTGTTCTCGGAATTCCGCTGAAGTTCTAGAATGCTTTGAAACTCTTCCATTGTTCTCGGAATTCCGCTGAAGTTTAAAAATGCTTTTTAACTCTTCCATTGTTCTCGGAATTCCGCTGAAGTTTAAAAATGCTTTGGAACTCTTCCTAAGTTCTGGGAGTTCTGCTGAAGTTTAAAAATGCTTTGGAACTCTTCCATTGTTCTCGGAATTCCGCTGATGTTTAACAATGCTTTAGAACTCATCCATTGTTCTCGGAATTCTGCTGATGTTTAACAATGCTTTGGAACTCTTCCATTGTTCTCGGAATTCCACTGTAGTTTAAAGATGCATTGGAACTCTTCCATTGCTCTCGGAATTCGCTGAAGTTTTTCAATGCTTTGGAACTCTTCCATTTTTCTCGGAATTCTGCTGAAGTTTAAAAATGCTTTGGAATGCTTCCATTGTTCTGGGAATTCGGCTGAAGTTTAAAAATGCTTTGGAACTCTTCCTAAGTTCTGGGAGTTTGGCTGAAGTTTAAAAATGCTTTGGAACTCTTCCATTGTTCTCGGAATTCCGCTGATGTTTAAATGCTTTAGAACTCTTCCATTGTTCTCGGAATTCCGCTGATGTTTAACAATGCTTTAGAACTCTTCCATTGTTCTCGGAATTCCGATGATGTTTAACAATGCTTTGGAACTCTTTCATTGTTCTCGGAATTCCACTGTAGTTTAAAAATGCATTGGAACTCTTCCATTGTTCTCGGAATTCCGCTGAAGTTTTACAATACTTTGGAACTCTTCCATTTTTCTCGGAATTCTGCTGAAGTTTAAAAATGCTTTGGAACTCTTCCATTGTTCTGGGAATTCCGCTGTAGTTTAAAAATGCATTGGAACTCTTCCATTGTTCTCGGAATTCCGCTGAAGTTTTAGAATGCTTTGGAAATCTTCCATTTTTCTCGGAATTCTGCTGAAGTTTAAAAATGCTTTGGAACTCTTCCATTGTTCTGGGAATTCGGCTGAAGTTTAAAAATGCATTGGAACTCTTCCATTGTTCTCGGAATTCCGCTGATGTTTAACAATGCTTTAGAACTCTTCCATTGTTCTCGGAATTCCGATGATGTTTAACAATGCTTTGGAACTCTTTCATTGTTCTCGGAATTCCGCTGTAGTTTAAAAATGCATTGGAACTCTTCCATTGTTCTCGGAATTCCGCTGAAGTTTTAGAATGCTTTGGAACTCTTCCATTTTCCTCGGAATTCTGCTAAAGTTTAAAAATGCTTTGGAACTCTTCCATTGTTCTCGGAATTCCGCTGTAGTTTAAAAATGCTTTGGAACTCTTTCATTGTTCTCGGAATTCCGCTGAAATTTAGCCATGTTTTGGAACTCTTCCATTGTTCTTGGAATTCCTCTGAAGTTTAAAAATGCTTTGGAACTCTTCCATTGTTCTCGGAATTCTGCTGAAGTTTAAAAAAGATTTGGAACTATTCCATTGTTCTCAGAATTCCGCTAATATTTAACAATGCTTTGGAACTCTTCCATTGTTCTCGGAATTCCGCTAATGTATAATAATGATTTTGGAACTCTTCCATTGTTCTCAGAATTCTGCTAATGTTTAACAATGCTTTGGAACTCATCCATTGTTCTCGGAATTCTGTTGATGTTTAATAATGCTCTGGGAACTCTTCCATTGTGCTTGGAATTCTGCTGAAGTTTAAAAATGCTTTGGAACTCTTCCATTGTTCTCGGAATTCCGTTAATGTTTACCAAACCTATGGAACTCTTTCATTGTTCTCGGAATTCTGTTGATGTTTAATAATGCTTTTGGAACTCTTCCATTGTTCTCGGAATTCCGCTGATGTTTAACAATGCTTTAGAACTCTTCCATTGTTCTCGGAATTCCGATGATGTTTAACAATGCTTTGGAACTCTTCCATTGTTCTCGGAATTCCACTGTAGTTTAAAAATGCATTGGAACTCTTCCATTGTTCTCGGAATTCCGCTGAAGTTTTACAATACTTTGGAACTCTTCCATTTTTCTCGGAATTCTGCTGAAGTTTAAAAATGCATTGGAACTCTTCCATTGTTCTCGGAATTCCGCTGATGTTTAACAATGCTTTAGAACTCTTCCATTGTTCTCGGAATTCCGATGATGTTTAACAATGCTTTGGAACTCTTTCATTGTTCTCGGAATTCCGCTGTAGTTTAAAAATGCATTGGAACTCTTCCATTGTTCTCGGAATTCCGCTGAAGTTTTAGAATGCTTTGGAACTCTTCCATTTTCCTCGGAATTCTGCTAAAGTTTAAAAATGCTTTGGAACTCTTCCATTGTTCTCGGAATTCCGCTGTAGTTTAAAAATGCTTTGGAACTCTTTCATTGTTCTCGGAATTCCGCTGAAATTTAGCCATGTTTTGGAACTCTTCCATTGTTCTTGGAATTCCTCTGAAGTTTAAAAATGCTTTGGAACTCTTCCATTGTTCTCGGAATTCTGCTGAAGTTTAAAAAAGATTTGGAACTATTCCATTGTTCTCAGAATTCCGCTAATATTTAACAATGCTTTGGAACTCTTCCATTGTTCTCGGAATTCCGCTAATGTTTAATAATGATTTTGGAACTCTTCCATTGTTCTCAGAATTCTGCTAATGTTTAACAATGCTTTGGAACTCATCCATTGTTCTCGGATTTCTGTTGATGTTTAATAATGCTCTGGGAACTCTTCCATTGTGCTTGGAATTCTGCTGAAGTTTAAAAATGCTTTGGAACTCTTCCATTGTTCTCGGAATTCCGCTAATGTTTATCAAACCTATGGAACTCTTTCATTGTTCTCGGAATTCTGTTGATGTTTAATAATGCTTTTGGAACTCTTCCATTGTTCTCGGAATTCCGCTGATGTTTAACAATGCTTTAGAACTCTTCCATTGTTCTCGGAATTCCGATGATGTTTAACAATGCTTTGGAACTCTTCCATTGTTCTCGGAATTCCACTGTAGTTTAAAAAAGCATTGGAACTCTTCCATTGTTCTCGGAATTCCGCTGAAGTTTTACAATACTTTGGAACTCTTCCATTTTTCTCGGAATTCTGCTGAAGTTTAAAAATGCTTTGGAACTCTTCCATTGTTCTGGGAATTCGGCTGAAGTTTAAAAATGCTTTGGAACTCTTCCTAAGTTCTGGGAGTTCTGCTGAAGTTTAAAAATGCATTGGAACTCTTCCATTGTTCTCGGAATTCCGCTGATGTTTAACAATGCTTTAGAACTCTTCCATTGTTCTCGGAATTCCGATGATGTTTAACAATGCTTTGGAACTCTTTCATTGTTCTCGTAATTCCGCTGAAGTTTAGCCATGCTTTGGAACTCTTCCACTGTTCTCGGAATTCCGCTGAAGTTTAAAAATGCTTTGGAACTCCTCCATTGTTCTCGGAATTCTGCTGAAGTTTTACAATGCTTTGGAACTCTTCCATTTTTCTCGGAATTCTGCTGAAGTTTAAAATTGCTTTGGAACGCTTCCATTGTTCTGGGAATTCGGCTGAAGTTTAAAAATGCTTTTGAACTCTTCCTAAGTTCTGGGAGTTCTGCTGAAGTTTAAAAATGCTTTGGAACTCTTCCTAAGTTCTGGGAGTTCTGCTGAAGTTTAAAAATGCATTGGAACTCTTCCATTGTTCTCGCAATTCCGCTGTAGTTTAAAAATGCATTGGAACTCTTCCATTGTTCTCGGAATTCCGCTGTAGTTTAAAAATGCTTTGGAACTCTTTCATTGTTCTCGTAATTCCGCTGAAGTTTAGCCATGCTTTGGAACTCTTCCACTGTTCTCGGAATTCCGCTGAAGTTTAAAAATGCTTTGGAACTCCTCCATTGTTCTCGGAATTCTGCTGAAGTTTTACAATGCTTTGGAACTCTTCCATTTTTCTCGGAATTCTGCTGAAGTTTAAAAATGTTTGGGAACGCTTCCATTGTTCTGGGAATTCGGCTGAAGTTTAAAAATGCTTTTGAACTCTTCCTAAGTTCTGGGAGTTCTGCTGAAGTTTAAAAATGCTTTGGAACTCTTCCATTGTTCTCGGAATTCCACTGATGTTTAAAAATGCTTTAGAACTCTTCCATTGTTCTCGGAATTCCGCTGATGTTTAACAATGCTTTAGAACTCTTCCATTGTTCTCGGAATTCCGATGATGTTTAACAATGCTTTGGAACTCTTTCATTGTTCTCGGAATTCCGCTGTAGTTTAAAAATGCATTGGAACTCTTCCATTGTTCTCGGAATTCCGCTGAAGTTCTAGAATGCTTTGAAACTCTTCCATTGTTCTCGGAATTCCGCTGAAGTTTAAAAATGCTTTGGAACTCTTCCATTGTTCTCGGAATTCCGCTGAAGTTTAAAAATGCTTTGGAACTCTTCCTAAGTTCTGGGAGTTCTGCTGAAGTTTAAAAATGCTTTGGAACTCTTCCATTGTTCTCGGAATTCCGCTGATGTTTAACAATGCTTTAGAACTCATCCATTGTTCTCGGAATTCTGCTGATGTTTACCAATGCTTTGGAACTCTTCCATTGTTCTCGGAATTCCACTGTAGTTTAAAGATGCATTGGAACTCTTCCATTGCTCTCGGAATTCGCTGAAGTTTTTCAATGCTTTGGAACTCTTCCATTTTTCTCGGAATTCTGCTGAAGTTTAAAAATGCTTTGGAATGCTTCCATTGTTCTGGGAATTCGGCTGAAGTTTAAAAATGCTTTGGAACTCTTCCTAAGTTATGGGAGTTTGGCTGAAGTTTAAAAATGCTTTGGAACTCTTCCATTGTTCTCGGAATTCCGCTGATGTTTAAATGCTTTAGAACTCTTCCATTGTTCTCGGAATTCCGCTGATGTTTAACAATGCTTTAGAACTCTTGCATTGTTCTCGGAATTCCGATGATGTTTAACAATGCTTTGGAACTCTTTCATTGTTCTCGGAATTCCACTGTAGTTTAAAAATGCATTGGAACTCTTCCATTGTTCTCGGAATTCCGCTGAAGTTTTACAATACTTTGGAACTCTTCCATTTTTCTCGGAATTCTGCTGAAGTTTAAAAATGCTTTGGAACTCTTCCATTGTTCTGGGAATTCCGCTGTAGTTTAAAAATGCATTGGAACTCTTCCATTGTTCTCGGAATTCCGCTGAAGTTTTAGAATGCTTTGGAAATCTTCCATTTTTCTCGGAATTCTGCTGAAGTTTAAAAATGCTTTGGAACTCTTCCATTGTTCTGGGAATTTGGCTGAAGTTTAAAAATGCATTGGAACTCTTCCATTGTTCTCGGAATTCCGCTGATGTTTAACAATGCTTTAGAACTCTTCCATTGTTCTCGGAATTCCGATGATGTTTAACAATGCTTTGGAACTCTTTCATTGTTCTCGGAATTCCGCTGTAGTTTAAAAATGCATTGGAACTCTTCCATTGTTCTCGGGATTCCGCTGAAGTTTTAAAATGCTTTGGAACTCTTCCATTTTCCTCGGAATTCTGCTAAAGTTTAAAAATGCTTTGGAACTCTTCCATTGTTCTCGGAATTCCGCTGATGTTTAACAATGCTTTAGAACTCTTACATTGTTCTCGGAATTCCGATGATGTTTAACAATGCTTTGGAACTGTTTCATTGTTCTCGGAATTCCGCTGTAGTTTAAAAATGCATTGGAACTCTTCCATTGTTCTCGGAATTCCGCTGTAGTTTAAAAATGCTTTGGAACTCTTTCATTGTTCTCGTAATTCCGCTGAAGTTTAGCCATGCTTTGGAACTCTTCCACTGTTCTCGGAATTCCGCTGAAGTTTAAAAATGCTTTGGAACTCCTCCATTTTTCTCGGAATTCTGCTGAAGTTTAAAAATGCTTTGGAACGCTTCCATTGTTCTGGGAATTCGGCTGAAGTTTAAAAATGCTTTTGAACTCTTCCTAAGTTCTGGGAGATCTGCTGAAGTTTAAAAATGCTTTGGAACTCTTCCATTGTTCTTGGAATTCCACTGATGTTTAAAAATGCTTTAGAACTCTTCCATTGTTCTCGGAATTCCGCTGATGTTTAACAATGCTTTAGAACTCTTCCATTGTTCTCGGAATTCCGCTGAAATTTAGCCATGTTTTGGAACTCTTCCATTGTTCTTGGAATTCCTCTGAAGTTTAAAAATGCTTTGGAACTCTTCCATTGTTCTCGGAATTCTGCTGAAGTTTAAAAATGCTTTGGAACTCTTCCATTGTTCTGGGAATTCCGCTGTAGTTTAAAAATGCATTGGAACTCTTCCATTGTTCTCGGAATTCCGCTGAAGTTTTAGAATGCTTTGGAAATCTTCCATTTTTCTCGGAATTCTGCTGAAGTTTAAAAATGCTTTGGAACTCTTCCATTGTTCTGGGAATTCGGCTGAAGTTTAAAAATGCATTGGAACTCTTCCATTGTTCTCGGAATTCCGCTGATGTTTAACAATGCTTTAGAACTCTTCCATTGTTCTCGGAATTCCGATGATGTTTAACAATGCTTTGGAACTCTTTCATTGTTCTCGGAATTCCGCTGTAGTTTAAAAATGCATTGGAACTCTTCCATTGTTCTCGGGATTCCGCTGAAGTTTTAGAATGCTTTGGAACTCTTCCATTTTCCTCGGAATTCTGCTAAAGTTTAAAAATGCTTTGGAACTCTTCCATTGTTCTCGGAATTCCGCTGTAGTTTAAAAATGCTTTGGAACTCTTTCATTGTTCTCGGAATTCCGCTGAAATTTAGCCATGTTTTGGAACTCTTCCATTGTTCTTGGAATTCCTCTGAAGTTTAAAAATGCTTTGGAACTCTTCCATTGTTCTCAGAATTCTGCTGAAGTTTAAAAAAGATTTGGAACTATTCCATTGTTCTCAGAATTCCGCTAATATTTAACAATGCTTTGGAACTCTTCCATTGTTCTCGGAATTCCGCTAATGTATAATAATGATTTTGGAACTCTTCCATTGTTCTCAGAATTCTGCTAATGTTTAACAATGCTTTGGAACTCTTCCATTGTTCTCGGAATTCCGCTAATGTATAATAATGATTTTGGAACTCTTCCATTGTTCTCAGAATTCTGCTAATGTTTACCAAACCTATGGAACTCTTTCATTGTTCTCGGAATTCTGTTGATATTTAATAATGCTTTTGGAACTCTTCCATTGTTCTCGGAATTCCGCTGATGTTTAAAAATGCTTTAGAACTCTTCCATTGTTCTCGGAATTCCGATGATGTTTAACAATGCTTTGGAACTCTTCCATTGTTCTCGGAATTCCACTGTAGTTTAAAAATGCATTGGAACTCTTCCATTGTTCTCGGAATTCCGCTGAAGTTTTACAATACTTTGGAACTCTTCCATTTTTCTCGGAATTCTGCTGAAGTTTAAAAATGCTTTGGAACTCTTCCATTGTTCTGGGAATTCGGCTGAAGTTTAAAAATGCTTTGGAACTCTTCCTAAGTTCTGGGAGTTCTGCTGAAGTTTAAAAATGCATTGGAACTCTTCCATTGTTCTCGGAATTCCGCTGATGTTTAACAATGCTTTAGAACTCTTCCATTGTTCTCGGAATTCTGATGATGTTTAACAATGCTTTGGAACTCTTTCATTGTTCTCGGAATTCCGCTGTAGTTTAAAAATGCATTGGAACTCTTCCATTGTTCTCGGAATTCCGCTATAGTTTAAAAATGCTTTGGAACTCTTTCATTGTTCTCATAATTCCGCTGAAGTTTAGCCATGCTTTGGAACTCTTCCACTGTTCTCGGAATTCCGCTGAAGTTTAAAAATGCTTTGGAACTCCTCCATTTTTCTCGGAATTCTGCTGAAGTTTAAAAATGCTTTGGAACGCTTCCATTGTTCTGGGAATTCGGCTGAAGTTTAAAAATGCTTTTGAACTCTTCCTAAGTTCTGGGAGTTCTGCTGAAGTTTAAAAATGCTTTGGAACTCTTCCATTGTTCTCGGAATTCCACTGATGTTTAAAAATGCTTTAGAACTCTTCCATTGTTCTCGGAATTCCGCTGATGTTTAACAATGCTTTAGAACTCTTCCATTGTTCTCGGAATTCCGCTGAAGTTCTAGAATGCTTTGAAACTCTTCCATTGTTCTCGGAATTCCGCTGAAGTTTAAAAATGCTTTTTAACTCTTCCATTGTTCTCGGAATTCCGCTGAAGTTTAAAAATGCTTTGGAACTCTTCCTAAGTTCTGGGAGTTCTGCTGAAGTTTAAAAATGCTTTGGAACTCTTCCATTGTTCTCGGAATTCCGCTGATGTTTAACAATGCTTTAGAACTCATCCATTGTTCTCGGAATTCTGCTGATGTTTAACAATGCTTTGGAACTCTTCCATTGTTCTCGGAATTCCACTGTAGTTTAAAGATGCATTGGAACTCTTCCATTGCTCTCGGAATTCGCTGAAGTTTTTCAATGCTTTGGAACTCTTCCATTTTTCTCGGAATTCTGCTGAAGTTTAAAAATGCTTTGGAATGCTTCCATTGTTCTGGGAATTCGGCTGAAGTTTAAAAATGCTTTGGAACTCTTCCTAAGTTCTGGGAGTTTGGCTGAAGTTTAAAAATGCTTTGGAACTCTTCCATTGTTCTCGGAATTCCGCTGATGTTTAAATGCTTTAGAACTCTTCCATTGTTCTCGGAATTCCGCTGATGTTTAACAATGCTTTAGAACTCTTCCATTGTTCTCGGAAATCCGATGATGTTTAACAATGCTTTGGAACTCTTTCATTGTTCTCGGAATTCCACTGTAGTTTAAAAATGCATTGGAACTCTTCCATTGTTCTCGGAATTCCGCTGAAGTTTTACAATACTTTGGAACTCTTCCATTTTTCTCGGAATTCTGCTGAAGTTTAAAAATGCTTTGGAACTCTTCTATTGTTCTGGGAATTCCGCTGTAGTTTAAAAATGCATTGGAACTCTTCCATTGTTCTCGGAATTCCGCTGAAGTTTTAGAATGCTTTGGAAATCTTCCATTTTTCTCGGAATTCTGCTGAAGTTTAAAAATGCTTTGGAACTCTTCCATTGTTCTGGGAATTCGGCTGAAGTTTAAAAATGCATTGGAACTCTTCCATTGTTCTCGGAATTCCGCTGATGTTTAACAATGCTTTAGAACTCTTCCATTGTTCTCGGAATTCCGATGATGTTTAACAATGCTTTGGAACTCTTTCATTGTTCTCGGAATTCCGCTGTAGTTTAAAAATGCATTGGAACTCTTCCATTGTTCTCGGAATTCCGCTGAAGTTTTAGAATGCTTTGGAACTCTTCCATTTTCCTCGGAATTCTGCTAAAGTTTAAAAATGCTTTGGAACTCTTCCATTGTTCTCGGAATTCCGCTGTAGTTTAAAAATGCTTTGGAACTCTTTCATTGTTCTCGGAATTCCGCTGAAATTTAGCCATGTTTTGGAACTCTTCCATTGTTCTTGGAATTCCTCTGAAGTTTAAAAATGCTTTGGAACTCTTCCATTGTTCTCGGAATTCTGCTGAAGTTTAAAAAAGATTTGGAACTATTCCATTGTTCTCAGAATTCCGCTAATATTTAACAATGCTTTGGAACTCTTCCATTGTTCTCGGAATTCCGCTAATGTATAATAATGATTTTGGAACTCTTCCATTGTTCTCAGAATTCTGCTAATGTTTAACAATGCTTTGGAACTCATCCATTGTTCTCGGAATTCTGTTGATGTTTAATAATGCTCTGGGAACTCTTCCATTGTGCTTGGAATTCTGCTGAAGTTTAAAAATGCTTTGGAACTCTTCCATTGTTCTCGGAATTCCGTTAATGTTTACCAAACCTATGGAACTCTTTCATTGTTCTCGGAATTCTGTTGATGTTTAATAATGCTTTTGGAACTCTTCCATTGTTCTCGGAATTCCGCTGATGTTTAACAATGCTTTAGAACTCTTCCATTGTTCTCGGAATTCCGATGATGTTTAACAATGCTTTGGAACTCTTCCATTGTTCTCGGAATTCCACTGTAGTTTAAAAATGCATTGGAACTCTTCCATTGTTCTCGGAATTCCGCTGAAGTTTTACAATACTTTGGAACTCTTCCATTTTTCTCGGAATTCTGCTGAAGTTTAAAAATGCATTGGAACTCTTCCATTGTTCTCGGAATTCCGCTGATGTTTAACAATGCTTTAGAACTCTTCCATTGTTCTCGGAATTCCGATGATGTTTAACAATGCTTTGGAACTCTTTCATTGTTCTCGGAATTCCGCTGTAGTTTAAAAATGCATTGGAACTCTTCCATTGTTCTCGGAATTCCGCTGAAGTTTTAGAATGCTTTGGAACTCTTCCATTTTCCTCGGAATTCTGCTAAAGTTTAAAAATGCTTTGGAACTCTTCCATTGTTCTCGGAATTCCGCTGTAGTTTAAAAATGCTTTGGAACTCTTTCATTGTTCTCGGAATTCCGCTGAAATTTAGCCATGTTTTGGAACTCTTCCATTGTTCTTGGAATTCCTCTGAAGTTTAAAAATGCTTTGGAACTCTTCCATTGTTCTCGGAATTCTGCTGAAGTTTAAAAAAGATTTGGAACTATTCCATTGTTCTCAGAATTCCGCTAATATTTAACAATGCTTTGGAACTCTTCCATTGTTCTCGGAATTCCGCTAATGTTTAATAATGATTTTGGAACTCTTCCATTGTTCTCAGAATTCTGCTAATGTTTAACAATGCTTTGGAACTCATCCATTGTTCTCGGATTTCTGTTGATGTTTAATAATGCTCTGGGAACTCTTCCATTGTGCTCGGAATTCTGCTGAAGTTTAAAAATGCTTTGGAACTCTTCCATTGTTCTCGGAATTCCGCTAATGTTTATCAAACCTATGGAACTCTTTCATTGTTCTCGGAATTCTGTTGATGTTTAATAATGCTTTTGGAACTCTTCCATTGTTCTCGGAATTCCGCTGATGTTTAACAATGCTTTAGAACTCTTCCATTGTTCTCGGAATTCCGATGATGTTTAACAATGCTTTGGAACTCTTCCATTGTTCTCGGAATTCCACTGTAGTTTAAAAAAGCATTGGAACTCTTCCATTGTTCTCGGAATTCCGCTGAAGTTTTACAATACTTTGGAACTCTTCCATTTTTCTCGGAATTCTGCTGAAGTTTAAAAATGCTTTGGAACTCTTCCATTGTTCTGGGAATTCGGCTGAAGTTTAAAAATGCTTTGGAACTCTTCCTAAGTTCTGGGAGTTCTGCTGAAGTTTAAAAATGCATTGGAACTCTTCCATTGTTCTCGGAATTCCGCTGATGTTTAACAATGCTTTAGAACTCTTCCATTGTTCTCGGAATTCCGATGATGTTTAACAATGCTTTGGAACTCTTTCATTGTTCTCGTAATTCCGCTGAAGTTTAGCCATGCTTTGGAACTCTTCCACTGTTCTCGGAATTCCGCTGAAGTTTAAAAATGCTTTGGAACTCCTCCATTGTTCTCGGAATTCTGCTGAAGTTTTACAATGCTTTGGAACTCTTCCATTTTTCTCGGAATTCTGCTGAAGTTTAAAATTGCTTTGGAACGCTTCCATTGTTCTGGGAATTCGGCTGAAGTTTAAAAATGCTTTTGAACTCTTCCTAAGTTCTGGGAGTTCTGCTGAAGTTTAAAAATGCTTTGGAACTCTTCCTAAGTTCTGGGAGTTCTGCTGAAGTTTAAAAATGCATTGGAACTCTTCCATTGTTCTCGCAATTCCGCTGTAGTTTAAAAATGCATTGGAACTCTTCCATTGTTCTCGGAATTCCGCTGTAGTTTAAAAATGCTTTGGAACTCATCCATTGTTCTCGGATTTCTGTTGATGTTTAATAATGCTCTGGGAACTCTTCCATTGTGCTCGGAATTCTGCTGAAGTTTAAAAATGCTTTGGAACTCTTCCATTGTTCTCGGAATTCCGCTAATGTTTATCAAACCTATGGAACTCTTTCATTGTTCTCGGAATTCTGTTGATGTTTAATAATGCTTTTGGAACTCTTCCATTGTTCTCGGAATTCCGCTGATGTTTAACAATGCTTTAGAACTCTTCCATTGTTCTCGGAATTCCGATGATGTTTAACAATGCTTTGGAACTCTTCCATTGTTCTCGGAATTCCACTGTAGTTTAAAAAAGCATTGGAACTCTTCCATTGTTCTCGGAATTCCGCTGAAGTTTTACAATACTTTGGAACTCTTCCATTTTTCTCGGAATTCTGCTGAAGTTTAAAAATGCTTTGGAACTCTTCCATTGTTCTGGGAATTCGGCTGAAGTTTAAAAATGCTTTGGAACTCTTCCTAAGTTCTGGGAGTTCTGCTGAAGTTTAAAAATGCATTGGAACTCTTCCATTGTTCTCGGAATTCCGCTGATGTTTAACAATGCTTTAGAACTCTTCCATTGTTCTCGGAATTCCGATGATGTTTAACAATGCTTTGGAACTCTTTCATTGTTCTCGTAATTCCGCTGAAGTTTAGCCATGCTTTGGAACTCTTCCACTGTTCTCGGAATTCCGCTGAAGTTTAAAAATGCTTTGGAACTCCTCCATTGTTCTCGGAATTCTGCTGAAGTTTTACAATGCTTTGGAACTCTTCCATTTTTCTCGGAATTCTGCTGAAGTTTAAAATTGCTTTGGAACGCTTCCATTGTTCTGGGAATTCGGCTGAAGTTTAAAAATGCTTTTGAACTCTTCCTAAGTTCTGGGAGTTCTGCTGAAGTTTAAAAATGCTTTGGAACTCTTCCTAAGTTCTGGGAGTTCTGCTGAAGTTTAAAAATGCATTGGAACTCTTCCATTGTTCTCGCAATTCCGCTGTAGTTTAAAAATGCATTGGAACTCTTCCATTGTTCTCGGAATTCCGCTGTAGTTTAAAAATGCTTTGGAACTCTTTCATTGTTCTCGTAATTCCGCTGAAGTTTAGCCATGCTTTGGAACTCTTCCACTGTTCTCGGAATTCCGCTGAAGTTTAAAAATGCTTTGGAACTCCTCCATTGTTCTCGGAATTCTGCTGAAGTTTTACAATGCTTTGGAACTCTTCCATTTTTCTCGGAATTCTGCTGAAGTTTAAAAATGTTTGGGAACGCTTCCATTGTTCTGGGAATTCGGCTGAAGTTTAAAAATGCTTTTGAACTCTTCCTAATTTCTGGGAGTTCTGCTGAAGTTTAAAAATGCTTTGGAACTCTTCCATTGTTCTCGGAATTCCACTGATGTTTAAAAATGCTTTAGAACTCTTCCATTGTTCTCGGAATTCCGCTGATGTTTAACAATGCTTTAGAACTCTTCCATTGTTCTCGGAATTCCGATGATGTTTAACAATGCTTTGGAACTCTTTCATTGTTCTCGGAATTCCGCTGTAGTTTAAAAATGCATTGGAACTCTTCCATTGTTCTCGGAATTCCGCTGAAGTTCTAGAATGCTTTGAAACTCTTCCATTGTTCTCGGAATTCCGCTGAAGTTTAAAAATGCTTTGGAACTCTTCCATTGTTCTCGGAATTCCGCTGAAGTTTAAAAATGCTTTGGAACTCTTCCTAAGTTCTGGGAGTTCTGCTGAAGTTTAAAAATGCTTTGGAACTCTTCCATTGTTCTCGGAATTCCGCTGATGTTTAACAATGCTTTAGAACTCATCCATTGTTCTCGGAATTCTGCTGATGTTTACCAATGCTTTGGAACTCTTCCATTGTTCTCGGAATTCCACTGTAGTTTAAAGATGCATTGGAACTCTTCCATTGCTCTCGGAATTCGCTGAAGTTTTTCAATGCTTTGGAACTCTTCCATTTTTCTCGGAATTCTGCTGAAGTTTAAAAATGCTTTGGAATGCTTCCATTGTTCTGGGAATTCGGCTGAAGTTTAAAAATGCTTTGGAACTCTTCCTAAGTTATGGGAGTTTGGCTGAAGTTTAAAAATGCTTTGGAACTCTTCCATTGTTCTCGGAATTCCGCTGATGTTTAAATGCTTTAGAACTCTTCCATTGTTCTCGGAATTCCGCTGATGTTTAACAATGCTTTAGAACTCTTGCATTGTTCTCGGAATTCCGATGATGTTTAACAATGCTTTGGAACTCTTTCATTGTTCTCGGAATTCCACTGTAGTTTAAAAATGCATTGGAACTCTTCCATTGTTCTCGGAATTCCGCTGAAGTTTTACAATACTTTGGAACTCTTCCATTTTTCTCGGAATTCTGCTGAAGTTTAAAAATGCTTTGGAACTCTTCCATTGTTCTGGGAATTCCGCTGTAGTTTAAAAATGCATTGGAACTCTTCCATTGTTCTCGGAATTCCGCTGAAGTTTTAGAATGCTTTGGAAATCTTCCATTTTTCTCGGAATGCTGCTGAAGTTTAAAAATGCTTTGGAACTCTTCCATTGTTCTGGGAATTTGGCTGAAGTTTAAAAATGCATTGGAACTCTTCCATTGTTCTCGGAATTCCGCTGATGTTTAACAATGCTTTAGAACTCTTCCATTGTTCTCGGAATTCCGATGATGTTTAACAATGCTTTGGAACTCTTTCATTGTTCTCGGAATTCCGCTGTAGTTTAAAAATGCATTGGAACTCTTCCATTGTTCTCGGGATTCCGCTGAAGTTTTAAAATGCTTTGGAACTCTTCCATTTTCCTCGGAATTCTGCTAAAGTTTAAAAATGCTTTGGAACTCTTCCATTGTTCTCGGAATTCCGCTGATGTTTAACAATGCTTTAGAACTCTTACATTGTTCTCGGAATTCCGATGATGTTTAACAATGCTTTGGAACTGTTTCATTGTTCTCGGAATTCCGCTGTAGTTTAAAAATGCATTGGAACTCTTCCATTGTTCTCGGAATTCCGCTGTAGTTTAAAAATGCTTTGGAACTCTTTCATTGTTCTCGTAATTCCGCTGAAGTTTAGCCATGCTTTGGAACTCTTCCACTGTTCTCGGAATTCCGCTGAAGTTTAAAAATGCTTTGGAACTCCTCCATTTTTCTCGGAATTCTGCTGAAGTTTAAAAATGCTTTGGAACGCTTCCATTGTTCTGGGAATTCGGCTGAAGTTTAAAAATGCTTTTGAACTCTTCCTAAGTTCTGGGAGATCTGCTGAAGTTTAAAAATGCTTTGGAACTCTTCCATTGTTCTTGGAATTCCACTGATGTTTAAAAATGCTTTAGAACTCTTCCATTGTTCTCGGAATTCCGCTGATGTTTAACAATGCTTTAGAACTCTTCCATTGTTCTCGGAATTCCGCTGAAATTTAGCCATGTTTTGGAACTCTTCCATTGTTCTTGGAATTCCTCTGAAGTTTAAAAATGCTTTGGAACTCTTCCATTGTTCTCGGAATTCTGCTGAAGTTTAAAAATGCTTTGGAACTCTTCCATTGTTCTGGGAATTCCGCTGTAGTTTAAAAATGCATTGGAACTCTTCCATTGTTCTCGGAATTCCGCTGAAGTTTTAGAATGCTTTGGAAATCTTCCATTTTTCTCGGAATTCTGCTGAAGTTTAAAAATGCTTTGGAACTCTTCCATTGTTCTGGGAATTCGGCTGAAGTTTAAAAATGCATTGGAACTCTTCCATTGTTCTCGGAATTCCGCTGATGTTTAACAATGCTTTAGAACTCTTCCATTGTTCTCGGAATTCCGATGATGTTTAACAATGCTTTGGAACTCTTTCATTGTTCTCGGAATTCCGCTGTAGTTTAAAAATGCATTGGAACTCTTCCATTGTTCTCGGGATTCCGCTGAAGTTTTAGAATGCTTTGGAACTCTTCCATTTTCCTCGGAATTCTGCTAAAGTTTAAAAATGCTTTGGAACTCTTCCATTGTTCTCGGAATTCCGCTGTAGTTTAAAAATGCTTTGGAACTCTTTCATTGTTCTCGGAATTCCGCTGAAATTTAGCCATGTTTTGGAACTCTTCCATTGTTCTTGGAATTCCTCTGAAGTTTAAAAATGCTTTGGAACTCTTCCATTGTTCTCGGAATTCTGCTGAAGTTTAAAAAAGATTTGGAACTATTCCATTGTTCTCAGAATTCCGCTAATATTTAACAATGCTTTGGAACTCTTCCATTGTTCTCGGAATTCCGCTAATGTATAATAATGATTTTGGAACTCTTCCATTGTTCTCAGAATTCTGCTAATGTTTAACAATGCTTTGGAACTCTTCCATTGTTCTCGGAATTCCGCTAATGTATAATAATGATTTTGGAACTCTTCCATTGTTCTCAGAATTCTGCTAATGTTTACCAAACCTATGGAACTCTTTCATTGTTCTCGGAATTCTGTTGATATTTAATAATGCTTTTGGAACTCTTCCATTGTTCTCGGAATTCCGCTGATGTTTAAAAATGCTTTAGAACTCTTCCATTGTTCTCGGAATTCCGATGATGTTTAACAATGCTTTGGAACTCTTCCATTGTTCTCGGAATTCCACTGTAGTTTAAAAATGCATTGGAACTCTTCCATTGTTCTCGGAATTCCGCTGAAGTTTTACAATACTTTGGAACTCTTCCATTTTTCTCGGAATTCTGCTGAAGTTTAAAAATGCTTTGGAACTCTTCCATTGTTCTGGGAATTCGGCTGAAGTTTAAAAATGCTTTGGAACTCTTCCTAAGTTCTGGGAGTTCTGCTGAAGTTTAAAAATGCATTGGAACTCTTCCATTGTTCTCGGAATTCCGCTGATGTTTAACAATGCTTTAGAACTCTTCCATTGTTCTCGGAATTCTGATGATGTTTAACAATGCTTTGGAACTCTTTCATTGTTCTCGGAATTCCGCTGTAGTTTAAAAATGCATTGGAACTCTTCCATTGTTCTCGGAATTCCGCTATAGTTTAAAAATGCTTTGGAACTCTTTCATTGTTCTCATAATTCCGCTGAAGTTTAGCCATGCTTTGGAACTCTTCCACTGTTCTCGGAATTCCGCTGAAGTTTAAAAATGCTTTGGAACTCCTCCATTTTTCTCGGAATTCTGCTGAAGTTTAAAAATGCTTTGGAACGCTTCCATTGTTCTGGGAATTCGGCTGAAGTTTAAAAATGCTTTTGAACTCTTCCTAAGTTCTGGGAGTTCTGCTGAAGTTTAAAAATGCTTTGGAACTCTTCCATTGTTCTCGGAATTCCACTGATGTTTAAAAATGCTTTAGAACTCTTCCATTGTTCTCGGAATTCCGCTGATGTTTAACAATGCTTTAGAACTCTTCCATTGTTCTCGGAATTCCGCTGAAGTTCTAGAATGCTTTGAAACTCTTCCATTGTTCTCGGAATTCCGCTGAAGTTTAAAAATGCTTTTTAACTCTTCCATTGTTCTCGGAATTCCGCTGAAGTTTAAAAATGCTTTGGAACTCTTCCTAAGTTCTGGGAGTTCTGCTGAAGTTTAAAAATGCTTTGGAACTCTTCCATTGTTCTCGGAATTCCGCTGATGTTTAACAATGCTTTAGAACTCATCCATTGTTCTCGGAATTCTGCTGATGTTTAACAATGCTTTGGAACTCTTCCATTGTTCTCGGAATTCCACTGTAGTTTAAAGATGCATTGGAACTCTTCCATTGCTCTCGGAATTCGCTGAAGTTTTTCAATGCTTTGGAACTCTTCCATTTTTCTCGGAATTCTGCTGAAGTTTAAAAATGCTTTGGAATGCTTCCATTGTTCTGGGAATTCGGCTGAAGTTTAAAAATGCTTTGGAACTCTTCCTAAGTTCTGGGAGTTTGGCTGAAGTTTAAAAATGCTTTGGAACTTTTCCATTGTTCTCGGAATTCCGCTGATGTTTAAATGCTTTAGAACTCTTCCATTGTTCTCGGAATTCCGCTGATGTTTAACAATGCTTTAGAACTCTTCCATTGTTCTCGGAAATCCGATGATGTTTAACAATGCTTTGGAACTCTTTCATTGTTCTCGGAATTCCACTGTAGTTTAAAAATGCATTGGAACTCTTCCATTGTTCTCGGAATTCCGCTGAAGTTTTACAATACTTTGGAACTCTTCCATTTTTCTCGGAATTCTGCTGAAGTTTAAAAATGCTTTGGAACTCTTCCATTGTTCTGGGAATTCCGCTGTAGTTTAAAAATGCATTGGAACTCTTCCATTGTTCTCGGAATTCCGCTGAAGTTTTAGAATGCTTTGGAAATCTTCCATTTTTCTCGGAATTCTGCTGAAGTTTAAAAATGCTTTGGAACTCTTCCATTGTTCTGGGAATTCGGCTGAAGTTTAAAAATGCATTGGAACTCTTCCATTGTTCTCGGAATTCCGCTGATGTTTAACAATGCTTTAGAACTCTTCCATTGTTCTCGGAATTCCGATGATGTTTAACAATGCTTTGGAACTCTTTCATTGTTCTCGGAATTCCGCTGTAGTTTAAAAATGCATTGGAACTCTTCCATTGTTCTCGGAATTCCGCTGAAGTTTTAGAATGCTTTGGAACTCTTCCATTTTCCTCGGAATTCTGCTAAAGTTTAAAAATGCTTTGGAACTCTTCCATTGTTCTCGGAATTCCGCTGTAGTTTAAAAATGCTTTGGAACTCTTTCATTGTTCTCGGAATTCCGCTGAAATTTAGCCATGTTTTGGAACTCTTCCATTGTTCTTGGAATTCCTCTGAAGTTTAAAAATGCTTTGGAACTCTTCCATTGTTCTCGGAATTCTGCTGAAGTTTAAAAAAGATTTGGAACTATTCCATTGTTCTCAGAATTCCGCTAATATTTAACAATGCTTTGGAACTCTTCCATTGTTCTCGGAATTCCGCTAATGTATAATAATGATTTTGGAACTCTTCCATTGTTCTCAGAATTCTGCTAATGTTTAACAATGCTTTGGAACTCATCCATTGTTCTCGGAATTCTGTTGATGTTTAATAATGCTCTGGGAACTCTTCCATTGTGCTTGGAATTCTGCTGAAGTTTAAAAATGCTTTGGAACTCTTCCATTGTTCTCGGAATTCCGTTAATGTTTACCAAACCTATGGAACTCTTTCATTGTTCTCGGAATTCTGTTGATGTTTAATAATGCTTTTGGAACTCTTCCATTGTTCTCGGAATTCCGCTGATGTTTAACAATGCTTTAGAACTCTTCCATTGTTCTCGGAATTCCGATGATGTTTAACAATGCTTTGGAACTCTTCCATTGTTCTCGGAATTCCACTGTAGTTTAAAAATGCATTGGAACTCTTCCATTGTTCTCGGAATTCCGCTGAAGTTTTACAATACTTTGGAACTCTTCCATTTTTCTCGGAATTCTGCTGAAGTTTAAAAATGCATTGGAACTCTTCCATTGTTCTCGGAATTCCGCTGATGTTTAACAATGCTTTAGAACTCTTCCATTGTTCTCGGAATTCCGATGATGTTTAACAATGCTTTGGAACTCTTTCATTGTTCTCGGAATTCCGCTGTAGTTTAAAAATGCATTGGAACTCTTCCATTGTTCTCGGAATTCCGCTGAAGTTTTAGAATGCTTTGGAACTCTTCCATTTTCCTCGGAATTCTGCTAAAGTTTAAAAATGCTTTGGAACTCTTCCATTGTTCTCGGAATTCCGCTGTAGTTTAAAAATGCTTTGGAACTCTTTCATTGTTCTCGGAATTCCGCTGAAATTTAGCCATGTTTTGGAACTCTTCCATTGTTCTTGGAATTCCTCTGAAGTTTAAAAATGCTTTGGAACTCTTCCATTGTTCTCGGAATTCTGCTGAAGTTTAAAAAAGATTTGGAACTATTCCATTGTTCTCAGAATTCCGCTAATATTTAACAATGCTTTGGAACTCTTCCATTGTTCTCGGAATTCCGCTAATGTTTAATAATGATTTTGGAACTCTTCCATTGTTCTCAGAATTCTGCTAATGTTTAACAATGCTTTGGAACTCATCCATTGTTCTCGGATTTCTGTTGATGTTTAATAATGCTCTGGGAACTCTTCCATTGTGCTCGGAATTCTGCTGAAGTTTAAAAATGCTTTGGAACTCTTCCATTGTTCTCGGAATTCCGCTAATGTTTATCAAACCTATGGAACTCTTTCATTGTTCTCGGAATTCTGTTGATGTTTAATAATGCTTTTGGAACTCTTCCATTGTTCTCGGAATTCCGCTGATGTTTAACAATGCTTTAGAACTCTTCCATTGTTCTCGGAATTCCGATGATGTTTAACAATGCTTTGGAACTCTTCCATTGTTCTCGGAATTCCACTGTAGTTTAAAAAAGCATTGGAACTCTTCCATTGTTCTCGGAATTCCGCTGAAGTTTTACAATACTTTGGAACTCTTCCATTTTTCTCGGAATTCTGCTGAAGTTTAAAAATGCTTTGGAACTCTTCCATTGTTCTGGGAATTCGGCTGAAGTTTAAAAATGCTTTGGAACTCTTCCTAAGTTCTGGGAGTTCTGCTGAAGTTTAAAAATGCATTGGAACTCTTCCATTGTTCTCGGAATTCCGCTGATGTTTAACAATGCTTTAGAACTCTTCCATTGTTCTCGGAATTCCGATGATGTTTAACAATGCTTTGGAACTCTTTCATTGTTCTCGTAATTCCGCTGAAGTTTAGCCATGCTTTGGAACTCTTCCACTGTTCTCGGAATTCCGCTGAAGTTTAAAAATGCTTTGGAACTCCTCCATTGTTCTCGGAATTCTGCTGAAGTTTTACAATGCTTTGGAACTCTTCCATTTTTCTCGGAATTCTGCTGAAGTTTAAAATTGCTTTGGAACGCTTCCATTGTTCTGGGAATTCGGCTGAAGTTTAAAAATGCTTTTGAACTCTTCCTAAGTTCTGGGAGTTCTGCTGAAGTTTAAAAATGCTTTGGAACTCTTCCTAAGTTCTGGGAGTTCTGCTGAAGTTTAAAAATGCATTGGAACTCTTCCATTGTTCTCGCAATTCCGCTGTAGTTTAAAAATGCATTGGAACTCTTCCATTGTTCTCGGAATTCCGCTGTAGTTTAAAAATGCTTTGGAACTCTTTCATTGTTCTCGTAATTCCACTGAAGTTTAGCCATGCTTTGGAACTCTTCCACTGTTCTCGGAATTCCGCTGAAGTTTAAAAATGCTTTGGAACTCCTCCATTGTTCTCGGAATTCTGCTGAAGTTTTACAATGCTTTGGAACTCTTCCATTTTTCTCGGAATTCTGCTGAAGTTTAAAAATGTTTGGGAACGCTTCCATTGTTCTGGGAATTCGGCTGAAGTTTAAAAATGCTTTTGAACTCTTCCTAAGTTCTGGGAGTTCTGCTGAAGTTTAAAAATGCTTTGGAACTCTTCCATTGTTCTCGGAATTCCACTGATGTTTAAAAATGCTTTAGAACTCTTCCATTGTTCTCGGAATTCCGCTGATGTTTAACAATGCTTTAGAACTCTTCCATTGTTCTCGGAATTCCGATGATGTTTAACAATGCTTTGGAACTCTTTCATTGTTCTCGGAATTCCGCTGTAGTTTAAAAATGCATTGGAACTCTTCCATTGTTCTCGGAATTCCGCTGAAGTTCTAGAATGCTTTGAAACTCTTCCATTGTTCTCGGAATTCCGCTGAAGTTTAAAAATGCTTTGGAACTCTTCCATTGTTCTCGGAATTCCGCTGAAGTTTAAAAATGCTTTGGAACTCTTCCTAAGTTCTGGGAGTTCTGCTGAAGTTTAAAAATGCTTTGGAACTCTTCCATTGTTCTCGGAATTCCGCTGATGTTTAACAATGCTTTAGAACTCATCCATTGTTCTCGGAATTCTGCTGATGTTTACCAATGCTTTGGAACTCTTCCATTGTTCTCGGAATTCCACTGTAGTTTAAAGATGCATTGGAACTCTTCCATTGCTCTCGGAATTCGCTGAAGTTTTTCAATGCTTTGGAACTCTTCCATTTTTCTCGGAATTCTGCTGAAGTTTAAAAATGCTTTGGAATGCTTCCATTGTTCTGGGAATTCGGCTGAAGTTTAAAAATGCTTTGGAACTCTTCCTAAGTTATGGGAGTTTGGCTGAAGTTTAAAAATGCTTTGGAACTCTTCCATTGTTCTCGGAATTCCGCTGATGTTTAAATGCTTTAGAACTCTTCCATTGTTCTCGGAATTCCGCTGATGTTTAACATTGCTTTAGAACTCTTGCATTGTTCTCGGAATTCCGATGATGTTTAACAATGCTTTGGAACTCTTTCATTGTTCTCGGAATTCCACTGTAGTTTAAAAATGCATTGGAACTCTTCCATTGTTCTCGGAATTCCGCTGAAGTTTTACAATACTTTGGAACTCTTCCATTTTTCTCGGAATTCTGCTGAAGTTTAAAAATGCTTTGGAACTCTTCCATTGTTCTGGGAATTCCGCTGTAGTTTAAAAATGCATTGGAACTCTTCCATTGTTCTCGGAATTCCGCTGAAGTTTTAGAATGCTTTGGAAATCTTCCATTTTTCTCGGAATTCTGCTGAAGTTTAAAAATGCTTTGGAACTCTTCCATTGTTCTGGGAATTTGGCTGAAGTTTAAAAATGCATTGGAACTCTTCCATTGTTCTCGGAATTCCGCTGATGTTTAACAATGCTTTAGAACTCTTCCATTGTTCTCGGAATTCCGATGATGTTTAACAATGCTTTGGAACTCTTTCATTGTTCTCGGAATTCCGCTGTAGTTTAAAAATGCATTGGAACTCTTCCATTGTTCTCGGGATTCCGCTGAAGTTTTAAAATGCTTTGGAACTCTTCCATTTTCCTCGGAATTCTGCTAAAGTTTAAAAATGCTTTGGAACTCTTCCATTGTTCTCGGAATTCCGCTGTAGTTTAAAAATGCTTTGGAACTCTTTCATTGTTCTCGGAATTCCGCTGAAATTTAGCCATGTTTTGGAACTCTTCCATTGTTCTTGGAATTCCTCTGAAGTTTAAAAATGCTTTGGAACTCTTCCATTGTTCTCGGAATTCTGCTGAAGTTTAAAAAAGATTTGCAACTATTCCATTGTTCTCAGAATTCCGCTAATATTTAAAAATGCTTTGGAACTCTTCCATTGTTCTCGGAATTCCGCTAATGTATAATAATGATTTTGGAACTCTTCCATTGTTCTCGGAATTCTGCTGAAGTTTAAAAAAGATTTGGAACTATTCCATTGTTCTCAGAATTCCGCTAATATTTAACAATGCTTTGGAACTCATCCATTGTTCTCGGAATTCTGTTGATGTTTAATAATGCTCTGGGAACTCTTCCATTGTGCTTGGAATTCTGCTGAAGTTTAAAAATGCTTTGGAACTCTTCCATTGTTCTCGGAATTCCGCTAATGTTTACCAAACCTATGGAACTCTTTCATTGTTCTCGGAATTCTGTTGATGTTTAATAATGCTTTTGGAACTCTTCCATTGTTCTCGGAATTCCGCTGATGTTTAACAATGCTTTAGAACTCTTCCATTGTTCTCGGAATTCCGATGATGTTTAACAATGCTTTGGAACTCTTCCATTGTTCTCGGAATTCCACTGTAGTTTAAAAATGCATTGGAACTCTTCCATTGTTCTCGGAATTCCGCTGAAGTTTTACAATACTTTGGAACTCTTCCATTTTTCTCGGAATTCTGCTGAAGTTTAAAAATGCTTTGGAACTCTTCCATTGTTCTGGGAATTCGGCTGAAGTTTAAAAATGCTTTGGAACTCTTCCTAAGTTCTGGGAGTTCTGCTGAAGTTTAAAAATGCATTGGAACTCTTCCATTGTTCTCGGAATTCCGCTGATGTTTAACAATGCTTTAGAACTCTTACATTGTTCTCGGAATTCCGATGATGTTTAACAATGCTTTGGAACTGTTTCATTGTTCTCGGAATTCCGCTGTAGTTTAAAAATGCATTGGAACTCTTCCATTGTTCTCGGAATTCCGCTGTAGTTTAAAAATGCTTTGGAACTCTTTCATTGTTCTCGTAATTCCGCTGAAGTTTAGCCATGCTTTGGAACTCTTCCACTGTTCTCGGAATTCCGCTGAAGTTTAAAAATGCTTTGGAACTCCTCCATTTTTCTCGGAATTCTGCTGAAGTTTAAAAATGCTTTGGAACGCTTCCATTGTTCTGGGAATTCGGCTGAAGTTTAAAAATGCTTTTGAACTCTTCCTAAGTTCTGGGAGTTCTGCTGAAGTTTAAAAATGCTTTGGAACTCTTCCATTGTTCTTGGAATTCCACTGATGTTTAAAAATGCTTTAGAACTCTTCCATTGTTCTCGGAATTCCGCTGATGTTTAACAATGCTTTAGAACTCTTCCATTGTTCTCGGAATTCCGCTGAAATTTAGCCATGTTTTGGAACTCTTCCATTGTTCTTGGAATTCCTCTGAAGTTTAAAAATGCTTTGGAACTCTTCCATTGTTCTCGGAATTCTGCTGAAGTTTAAAAAAGATTTGGAACTATTCCATTGTTCTCAGAATTCCGCTAATATTTAAAAATGCTTTGGAACTCTTCCATTGTTCTCGGAATTCCGCTAATGTATAATAATGATTTTGGAACTCTTCCATTGTTCTCGGAATTCTGCTGAAGTTTAAAAAAGATTTGGAACTATTCCATTGTTCTCAGAATTCCGCTAATATTTAACAATGCTTTGGAACTCATCCATTGTTCTCGGAATTCTGTTGATGTTTAATAATGCTCTGGGAACTCTTCCATTGTGCTTGGAATTCTGCTGAAGTTTAAAAATGCTTTGGAACTCTTCCATTGTTCTCGGAATTCCGCTAATGTTTACCAAACCTATGGAACTCTTTCATTGTTCTCGGAATTCTGTTGATGTTTAATAATGCTTTTGGAACTCTTCCATTGTTCTCGGAATTCCGCTAATGTTTACCAAACCTATGGAACTCTTTCATTGTTCTCGGAATTCTGTTGATGTTTAATAATGCTTTTGGAACTCTTCCATTGTTCTCGGAATTCCGCTGATGTTTAACAATGCTTTAGAACTCTTCCATTGTTCTCGGAATTCCGATGATGTTTAACAATGCTTTGGAACTCTTCCATTGTTCTCGGAATTCCACTGTAGTTTAAAAATGCATTGGAACTCTTCCATTGTTCTCGGAATTCCGCTGAAGTTTTACAATACTTTGGAACTCTTCCATTTTTCTCGGAATTCTGCTGAAGTTTAAAAATGCTTTGGAACTCTTCCATTGTTATGGGAATTCGGCTGAAGTTTAAAAATGCTTTGGAACTCTTCCTAAGTTCTGGGAGTTCTGCTGAAGTTTAAAAATGCTTTGGAACTCTTCCATTGTTCTTGGAATTCCACTGATGTTTAAAAATGCTTTAGAACTCTTCCATTGTTCTCGGAATTCCGCTGATGTTTAACAATGCTTTAGAACTCTTCCATTGTTCTCGGAATTCCGCTGAAATTTAGCCATGTTTTGGAACTCTTCCATTGTTCTTGGAATTCCTCTGAAGTTTAAAAATGCTTTGGAACTCTTCCATTGTTCTCGGAATTCTGCTGAAGTTTAAAAAAGATTTGGAACTATTCCATTGTTCTCAGAATTCCGCTAATATTTAAAAATGCTTTGGAACTCTTCCATTGTTCTCGGAATTCCGCTAATGTATAATAATGATTTTGGAACTCTTCCATTGTTCTCGGAATTCTGCTGAAGTTTAAAAAAGATTTGGAACTATTCCATTGTTCTCAGAATTCCGCTAATATTTAACAATGCTTTGGAACTCATCCATTGTTCTCGGAATTCTGTTGATGTTTAATAATGCTCTGGGAACTCTTCCATTGTGCTTGGAATTCTGCTGAAGTTTAAAAATGCTTTGGAACTCTTCCATTGTTCTCGGAATTCCGCTAATGTTTACCAAACCTATGGAACTCTTTCATTGTTCTCGGAATTCTGTTGATGTTTAATAATGCTTTTGGAACTCTTCCATTGTTCTCGGAATTCCGCTGATGTTTAACAATGCTTTAGAACTCTTCCATTGTTCTCGGAATTCCGATGATGTTTAACAATGCTTTGGAACTCTTCCATTGTTCTCGGAATTCCACTGTAGTTTAAAAATGCATTGGAACTCTTCCATTGTTCTCGGAATTCCGCTGAAGTTTTACAATACTTTGGAACTCTTCCATTTTTCTCGGAATTCTGCTGAAGTTTAAAAATGCTTTGGAACTCTTCCATTGTTATGGGAATTCGGCTGAAGTTTAAAAATGCTTTGGAACTCTTCCTAAGTTCTGGGAGTTCTGCTGAAGTTTAAAAATGCATTGGAACTCTTCCATTGTTCTCGGAATTCCGCTGATGTTTAACAATGCTTTAGAACTCTTACATTGTTCTCGGAATTCCGATGATGTTTAACAATGCTTTGGAACTGTTTCATTGTTCTCGGAATTCCGCTGTAGTTTAAAAATGCATTGGAACTCTTCCATTTTTCTCGGAATTCCGCTGTAGTTTAAAAATGCTTTGGAACTCTTTCATTGTTCTCGTAATTCCGCTGAAGTTTAGCCATGCTTTGGAACTCTTCCACTGTTCTCGGAATTCCGCTGAAGTTTAAAAATGCTTTGGAACTCCTCCATTTTTCTCGGAATTCTGCTGAAGTTTAAAAATGCTTTGGAACGCTTCCATTGTTCTGGGAATTCGGCTGAAGTTTAAAAATGCTTTTGAACTCTTCCATTGTTCTTGGAATTCCACTGATGTTTAAAAATGCTTTAGAACTCTTCCATTGTTCTCGGAATTCCGCTGATGTTTAACAATGCTTTAGAACTCTTCCATTGTTCTCGGAATTCCGATGATGTTTAACAATGCTTTGGAACTCTTTCATTGTTCTCGGAATTCCGCTGTAGTTTAAAAATGCATTGGAACTCTTCCATTGTTCTCGGAATTCCGCTGAAGTTCTTGAATGCTTTGAAACTCTTCCATTGTTCTCGGAATTCCGCTGAAGTTTAAAAATGCTTTGGAACTCTTCCATTGTTCTCGGAATTCCGCTGAAGTTTAAAAATGCTTTGGAACTCTTCCTAAGTTCTGGGAGTTCTGCTGAAGTTTAAAAATGCTTTGGAACTCTTCCATTGTTCTCGGAATTCCGCTGATGTTTAACAATGCTTTAGAACTCATCCATTGTTCTCGGAATTCTGCTGATGTTTAACAATGCTTTGGAACTCTTCCATTGTTCTCGGAATTCCACTGTAGTTTAAAGATGCATTGGAACTCTTCCATTGCTCTCAGAATTCCGCTGAAGTTTTTCAATGCTTTGGAACTCTTCCATTTTTCTCGGAATTCTGCTGAAGTTTAAAAATGCTTTGGAACGCTTCCATTGTTCTGGGAATTCGGCTGAAGTTTAAAAATGCTTTGGAACTCTTCCTAAGTTCTGGGAGTTTGGCTGAAGTTTAAAAATGCTTTGGAACTCTTCCATTGTTCTCAGAATTCCGCTGATGTTTAAATGCTTTAGAACTCTTCCATTGTTCTCGGAATTCCGCTGATGTTTAACAATGCTTTAGAACTCTTCCATTGTTCTCGGAATTCCGATGATGTTTAACAATACTTTGGAACTCTTTCATTGTTCTCGGAATTCCGCTGTAGTTTAAAAATACATTGGAACTCTTCCATTGTTCTCGGCATTCCGCTGAAGTTTAAAAATGCTTTGGAACTCTTCCATTGTTCTCGGAATTCTGTTGATGTTTAATAATGCTCTGGGAACTCTTCCATTGTGCTTGGAATTCTGCTGAAGTTTAAAAATGCTTTGGAACTCTTCCATTGTTCTCGGAATTCCGCTAATGTTTACCAAACCTATGGAACTCTTTCATTGTTCTCGGAATTCTGTTGATGTTTAATAATGCTTTTGGAACTCTTCCATTGTTCTCGGAATTCCGCTGATGTTTAACAATGCTTTAGAACTCTTCCATTGTTCTCGGAATTCCGATGATGTTTAACAATGCTTTGGAACTCTTCCATTGTTCTCGGAATTCCACTGTAGTTTAAAAATGCATTGGAACTCTTCCATTGTTCTCGGAATTCCGCTGAAGTTTTACAATACTTTGGAACTCTTCCATTTTTCTCGGAATTCTGCTGAAGTTTAAAAATGCTTTGGAACTCTTCCATTGTTATGGGAATTCGGCTGAAGTTTAAAAATGCTTTGGAACTCTTCCTAAGTTCTGGGAGTTCTGCTGAAGTTTAAAAATGCATTGGAACTCTTCCATTGTTCTCGGAATTCCGCTGATGTTTAACAATGCTTTAGAACTCTTACATTGTTCTCGGAATTCCGATGATGTTTAACAATGCTTTGGAACTGTTTCATTGTTCTCGGAATTCCGCTGTAGTTTAAAAATGCATTGGAACTCTTCCATTTTTCTCGGAATTCCGCTGTAGTTTAAAAATGCTTTGGAACTCTTTCATTGTTCTCGTAATTCCGCTGAAGTTTAGCCATGCTTTGGAACTCTTCCACTGTTCTCGGAATTCCGCTGAAGTTTAAAAATGCTTTGGAACTCCTCCATTTTTCTCGGAATTCTGCTGAAGTTTAAAAATGCTTTGGAACGCTTCCATTGTTCTGGGAATTCGGCTGAAGTTTAAAAATGCTTTTGAACTCTTCCATTGTTCTTGGAATTCCACTGATGTTTAAAAATGCTTTAGAACTCTTCCATTGTTCTCGGAATTCCGCTGATGTTTAACAATGCTTTAGAACTCTTCCATTGTTCTCGGAATTCCGATGATGTTTAACAATGCTTTGGAACTCTTTCATTGTTCTCGGAATTCCGCTGTAGTTTAAAAATGCATTGGAACTCTTCCATTGTTCTCGGAATTCCGCTGAAGTTCTTGAATGCTTTGAAACTCTTCCATTGTTCTCGGAATTCCGCTGAAGTTTAAAAATGCTTTGGAACTCTTCCATTGTTCTCGGAATTCCGCTGAAGTTTAAAAATGCTTTGGAACTCTTCCTAAGTTCTGGGAGTTCTGCTGAAGTTTAAAAATGCTTTGGAACTCTTCCATTGTTCTCGGAATTCCGCTGATGTTTAACAATGCTTTAGAACTCATCCATTGTTCTCGGAATTCTGCTGATGTTTAACAATGCTTTGGAACTCTTCCATTGTTCTCGGAATTCCACTGTAGTTTAAAGATGCATTGGAACTCTTCCATTGCTCTCAGAATTCCGCTGAAGTTTTTCAATGCTTTGGAACTCTTCCATTTTTCTCGGAATTCTGCTGAAGTTTAAAAATGCTTTGGAACGCTTCCATTGTTCTGGGAATTCGGCTGAAGTTTAAAAATGCTTTGGAACTCTTCCTAAGTTCTGGGAGTTTGGCTGAAGTTTAAAAATGCTTTGGAACTCTTCCATTGTTCTCAGAATTCCGCTGATGTTTAAATGCTTTAGAACTCTTCCATTGTTCTCGGAATTCCGCTGATGTTTAACAATGCTTTAGAACTCTTCCATTGTTCTCGGAATTCCGATGATGTTTAACAATACTTTGGAACTCTTTCATTGTTCTCGGAATTCCGCTGTAGTTTAAAAATACATTGGAACTCTTCCATTGTTCTCGGCATTCCGCTGAAGTTTAAAAATGCTTTGGAACTCTTCCATTTTTCTCGGAATTCTGCTGAAGTTTAGCCATGTGTTGGAACTCTTCCATTGTTCTCGGAATTCCGCTGAAGTTTAAAAATGCTTTGGAACTCTTCCATTGTTCTCGGAACTCTGCTGAAGTTTAAAAAAGATTTGGAACTATTCCATTGTTCTCAGAATTCCGCTAATATTTAACAATGCTTTGGAACTCTTCCAAAGTTCTGGGAGTTCTGCTGAAGTTTAAAAATGGTTTAGAACTCTTCCATTGTTCTCGGAATTCTGCTGATGTTTAACAATGCTTTAGAACTTTTCCATTGTTCTCGGAATTCCGATGATGTTTAACAATGCTTTTGAACTCTTCCATTGTTCTCGGAATTCCACTGTAGTTTAAAAATGCATTGGAACTCTTCCATTGTTCTCGGAATTCCGCTGAAGTTTTAGAATGCTTTGGAACTCTTCCATTTTTCTCGGAATTCTGCTGAAGTTTAGCCATGTGTTGGAACTCTTCCATTGTTCTCGGAATTCTGCTGAAGTTTAAAAATGCTTTGGAACTCTTCCATTGTTCTCGGAACTCTGCTGAAGTTTAAAAAAGATTTGGAACTATTGCATTGTTCTCAGAATTCTGCTAATATTTAACAATGCTTTGGAACTCTTCCATTGTTCTCGGAATTCCGCTGATGTTTAATAATGCTTTTGGAACTCTTCCATTGTTCTCGGAATTCTGATAATGTTTAACAATGCTTTGGAACTCATCCATTGTTCTCGGAATTCTGTTGATGTTTAATAATGCTTTTGGAACTCTTCCGTTGTGCTCGGAATTCTGCTGAAGTTTAAAAATGCTTTGGAACTCTTCCATTGTTCTCGGAATTCCGCTAATGTTTATCAAACCTATGGAACTCTTTCATTCTTCTTGGAATTCTGTTGATGTTTAATAATGCTTTTGGAACTCTTCCATTGTTCTCAGAATTCCAATGAAGCTTAAAAATGCTTTGGAACTCTTCAATTTTTCTCAGAATTCCGCTAAAGTTTAAAAATGCATTGGAACTCTTCCATTGTTCTCGGAATTCCGCTGTAGTTTAAAAATGCTTTGGAACTCTTTCATTGTTCTCGTAATTCCGCTGAAGTTTAGCCATGCTTTGGAACTCTTCCACTGTTCTCGGAATTCCGCTGAAGTTTAAAAATGCTTTGGAACTCCTCCATTTTTCTCGGAATTCTGCTGAAGTTTAAAAATGCTTTGGAACGCTTCCATTGTTCTGGGAATTCGGCTGAAGTTTAAAAATGCTTTTGAACTCTTCCTAAGTCCTGGGAGTTCTGCTGAAGTTTAAAAATGCTTTGGAACTCTTCCATTGTTCTTGGAATTCCACTGATGTTTAAAAATGCTTTAGAACTCTTCCATTGTTCTCGGACTTCCGCTGATGTTTAACAATGCTTTGGAATTCCGCTAATGTTTAACAATGCTTGGGAACTCTTCCATTGTTCTCAGAATTCCGCTAATATTTAACAATGCTTTGGAACTCTTCCCTTGTTCTCGGAATTCCGCTGATGTTTAATAATGCTTTTGGAACTCTTCCATTGTTCTCGGACTTCCGCTGATGTTTAACAATGCTTTGGAATTCCGCTAATGTTTAACAATGCTTGGGAACTCTTCCATTGTTCTCAGAATTCCGCTAATATTTAACAATGCTTTGGAACTCTTCCCTTGTTCTCGGAATTCCGCTGATGTTTAATAATGCTTTTGGAACTCTTCCATTGTTCTCGGAATTCCGCTAATGTTTAACAATGCTTTGGAACTCATCCATTGTTCTTGGAATTCTGTTGATGTTTAATAATGCTTTTGGAACTCTCCCATTGTGCTCGGAATTCAGCTGAAGTTTAAAAATGCTTTAGAAATCTTCCCTTGCTCTCGGCATTCCGCTGAAGTTTTACAATACTTTGGAACTCATCCATTGTTCTCGGAATTCTGTTGATGTTTAATAATGCTTTTGGAACTCTTCCATTGTGCTCGGAGTTCTGCTGAAGTTTAAAAAAGCTTTGGAATGCTTCCATTGTTCTGGGAATTCGGCTGAAGTTTAAAAATGCTTTGGAACACTTCCTACGTTCTGGGAGTTCTGCTGAAGTTTAAAAATGCTTTGGAACTCTTCCATTGTTCTCGGAATTCCGATGATGTTTAACAATGCTTTGGAACTCTTCCATTGTTCTCGGAATTCCACTGTAGTTTAAAAATGCATTGGAACTCTTCCATTGTTCTCGGAATTCCGCTGAAGTTTTACAATACTTTGGAACTCTTCCATTTTTCTCGGAATTCTGCTGAAGTTTAAAAATGCTTTGGAACTCTTCCATTGTTCTGGGAATTCCGCTGTAGTTTAAAAATGCATTGGAACTCTTCCATTGTTCTCGGAATTCCGCTGAAGTTTTAGAATGCTTTGGAAATCTTCCATTTTTCTCGGAATTCTGCTGAAGTTTAAAAATGCTTTGGAACTCTTCCATTGTTCTGGGAATTCGGCTGAAGTTTAAAAATGCATTGGAACTCTTCCATTGTTCTCGGAATTCCGCTGATGTTTAACAATGCTTTAGAACTCTTCCATTGTTCTCGGAATTCCGATGATGTTTAACAATGCTTTGGAACTCTTTCATTGTTCTCGGAATTCCGCTGTAGTTTAAAAATGCATTGGAACTCTTCCATTGTTCTCGGAATTCCGCTGAAGTTTTAGAATGCTTTGGAACTCTTCCATTTTCCTCGGAATTCTGCTAAAGTTTAAAAATGCTTTGGAACTCTTCCATTGTTCTCGGAATTCCGCTGATGTTTAAAAATGCTTTGGAACTTTTTCATTGTTCTCGGAATTCCGCTGAAATTTAGCCATGTTTTGGAACTCTTCCATTGTTCTTGGAATTCCTCTGAAGTTTAAAAATGCTTTGGAACTCTTCCATTGTTCTCGGAATTCTGCTGAAGTTTAAAAAAGATTTGGAACTATTCCATTGTTCTCAGAATTCCGCTAATATTTAACAATGCTTTGGAACTCTTCCATTGTTCTCGGAATTCCGCTAATGTTTAATAATGATTTTGGAACTCTTCCATTGTTCTCAGAATTCTTCTAATGTTTAACAATGCTTTGGAACTCATCCATTGTTCTCGGAATTCTGTTGATGTTTAATAATGCTCTGGGAACTCTTCCATTGTGCTCGGAATTCTGCTGAAGTTTAAAAATGCTTTGGAACTCTTCCATTGTTCTCGGAATTCCGCTAATGTTTATCAAACCTATGGAACTCTTTCATTGTTCTCGGAATTCTGTTGATGTTTAATAATGCTTTTGGAACTCTTCCATTGTTCTCGGAATTCCACTGATGTTTAACAATGCTTTAGAACTCTTCCATTGTTCTCGGAATTCCGATGATGTTTAACAATGCTTTGGAACTCTTCCATTGTTCTCGGAATTCCACTGTAGTTTAAAAAAGCATTGGAACTCTTCCATTGTTCTCGGAATTCCGCTGAAGTTTTACAATACTTTGGAACTCTTCCATTTTTCTCGGAATTCTGCTGAAGTTTAAAAATGCTTTGGAACTCTTCCATTTTTCTGGGAATTTGGCTGAAGTTTAAAAATGCTTTGGAACTCTTCCTAAGTTCTGGGAGTTCTGCTGAAGTTTAAAAATGCATTGGAACTCTTCCATTGTTCTCGGAATTCCGCTGATGTTTAACAATGCTTTAGAACTCTTCCATTGTTCTCGGAATTCCGATGATGTTTAACAATGCTTTGGAACTCTTTCAATGCTCTCGTAATTCCGCTGAAGTTTAGCCATGCTTTGGAACTCTTCCACTGTTCTCGGAATTCCGCTGAAGTATAAAAATGCTTTGGAACTCCTCCATTGTTCTCGGAATTCTGCTGAAGTTTTACAATGCTTTGGAACACTTCCATTTTTCTCGGAATTCTGCTGAAGTTTAAAATTGCTTTGGAACGCTTCCATTGTTCTGGGAATTCGGCTGAAGTTTAAAAATGCTTTTGAACTCTTCCTAAGTTCTGGGAGTTCTGCTGAAGTTTAAAAATGCTTTGGAACTCTTCCTAAGTTCTGGGAGTTCTGCTGAAGTTTAAAAATGCATTGGAACTCTTCCATTGTTCTCGGAATTCCGCTGTAGTTTAAAAATGCATTGGAACTCTTCCATTGTTCTCGGAATTCCGCTGTAGTTTAAAAATGCTTTGGAACTCTTTCATTGTTCTCGTAATTCCGCTGAAGTTTAGCCATGCTTTGGAACTCTTCCACTGTTCTCGGAATTCCGCTGAAGTTTAAAAATGCTTTGGAACTCCTCCATTGTTCTCGGAATTCTGCTGAAGTTTTACAATGCTTTGGAACTCTTCCATTTTTCTCGGAATTCTGCTGAAGTTTAAAAATGCTTTGGAACGCTTCCATTGTTCTGGGAATTCGGCTGAAGTTTAAAAATGCTTTTGAACTCTTCCTAAGTTCTGGGAGTTCTGCTGAAGTTTAAAAATGCTTTGGAACTCTTCCATTGTTCTCGGAATTCCACTGATGTTTAAAAATGCTTTAGAACTCTTACATTGTTCTCGGAATTCCGCTGATGTTTAACAATGCTTTAGAACTCTTCCATTGTTCTCGGAATTCCGATGATGTTTAACAATGCTTTGGAACTCTTTCATTGTTCTCGGAATTCCGCTGTAGTTTAAAAATGCATTGGAACTCTTCCATTGTTCTCGGAATTCCGCTGAAGTTCTAGAATGCTTTGAAACTCTTCCATTGTTCTCGGAATTCCGCTGAAGTTTAAAAATGCTTTGGAACTCTTCCATTGTTCTCGGAATTCCGCTGAAGTTTAAAAATGCTTTGGAACTCTTCCTAAGTTCTGGGAGTTCTGCTGAAGTTTAAAAATGCTTTGGAACTCTTCCATTGTTCTCGGAATTCCGCTGATGTTTAACAATGCTATAGAACTCATCCATTGTTCTCGGAATTCTGCTGATGTTTAACAATGCTTTGGAACTCTTCCATTGTTCTCGGAATTCCACTGTAGTTTAAAGATGCATTGGAACTCTTCCATTGCTCTCGGAATTCGCTGAAGTTTTTCAATGCTTTGGAACTCTTCCATTTTTCTCGGAATTCTGCTGAAGTTTAAAAATGCTTTGGAATGCTTCCATTGTTCTGGGAATTCGGCTGAAGTTTAAAAATGCTTTGGAACTCTTCCTAAGTTCTGGGAGTTTGGCTGAAGTTTAAAAATGCTTTGGAACTCTTCCATTGTTCTCGGAATTCCGCTGATGTTTAAATGCTTTAGAACTCTTCCATTGTTCTCGGAATTCCGCTGATGTTTAACAATGCTTTAGAACTCTTCCATTGTTCTCGGAATTCCGATGATGTTTACCAATGCTTTGGAACTCTTTCATTGTTCTCGGAATTCCACTGTAGTTTAAAAATGCATTGGAACTCTTCCATTGTTCTCGGAATACCGCTGAAGTTTTACAATACTTTGGAACTCTTCCATTTTTCTCGGAATTCTGCTGAAGTTTAAAAATGCTTTGGAACTCTTCCATTGTTCTGGGAATTCCGCTGTAGTTTAAAAATGCATTGGAACTCTTCCATTGTTCTCGGAATTCCGCTGAAGTTTTAGAATGCTTTGGAAATCTTCCATTTTTCTCGGAATTCTGCTGAAGTTTAAAAATGCTTTGGAACTCTTCCATTGTTCTGGGAATTCGGCTGAAGTTTAAAAATGCATTGGAACTCTTCCATTGTTCTCGGAATTCCGCTGATGTTTAATAATGCTTTAGAACTCTTCCATTGTTCTCGGAATTCCGATGATGTTTAACAATGCTTTGGAACTCTTTCATTGTTCTCGGAATTCCGCTGTAGTTTAAAAATGCATTGGAACTCTTCCATTGTTCTCGGAATTCCGCTGAAGTTTTAGAATGCTTTGGAACTCTTCCATTTTCCTCGGAATTCTGCTAAAGTTTAAAAATGCTTTGGAACTCTTCCATTGTTCTCGGAATTCCGCTGTAGTTTAAAAATGCTTTGGAACTCTTTCATTGTTCTCGGAATTCCGCTGAAATTTAGCCATGTTTTGGAACTCTTCCATTGTTCTTGGAATTCCTCTGAAGTTTAAAAATGCCTTGGAACTCTTCCATTGTTCTCGGAATTCTGCTGAAGTTTAAAAAAGATTTGGAACTATTCCATTGTTCTCAGAATTCCGCTAATATTTAACAATGCTTTGGAACTCTTCCATTGTTCTCGGAATTCCGCTAATGTATAATAATGATTTTGGAACTCTTCCATTGTTCTCAGAATTCTGCTAATGTTTAACAATGCTTTGGAACTCATCCATTGTTCTCGGAATTCTGTTGATGTTTAATAATGCTCTGGGAACTCTTCCATTGTGCTTGGAATTCTGCTGAAGTTTAAAAATGCTTTGGAACTCTTCCATTGTTCTCGGAATTCTGCTGAAGTTTAAAAAAGATTTGGAACTATTCCATTGTTCTCAGAATTCCGCTAATATTTAACAATGCTTTGGAACTCTTCCATTGTTCTCGGAATTCCGCTAATGTATAATAATGATTTTGGAACTCTTCCATTGTTCTCAGAATTCTGCTAATGTTTAACAATGCTTTGGAACTCATCCATTGTTCTCGGAATTCTGTTGATGTTTAATAATGCTCTGGGAACTCTTCCATTGTGCTTGGAATTCTGCTGAAGTTTAAAAATGCTTTGGAACTCTTCCATTGTTCTCGGAATTCCGCTAATGTTTACCAAACCTATGGAACTCTTTCATTGTTCTCGGAATTCTGTTGATGTTTAATAATGCTTTTGGAACTCTTCCATTGTTCTCGGAATTCCGCTGATGTTTAAAAATGCTTTAGAACTCTTCCATTGTTCTCGGAATTCCGATGATGTTTAACAATGCTTTGGAACTCTTCCATTGTTCTCGGAATTCCACTGTAGTTTAAAAATGCATTGGAACTCTTCCATTGTTCTCGGAATTCCGCTGAAGTTTTACAATACTTTGGAACTCTTCCATTTTTCTCGGAATTCTGCTGAAGTTTAAAAATGCTTTGGAACTCTTCCATTGTTCTGGGAATTCGGCTGAAGTTTAAAAATGCTTTGGAACTCTTCCATTTTTCTCGGAATTCTGCTGAAGTTTAAAAATGCTTTGGAACGCTTCCATTGTTCTGGGAATTCGGCTGAAGTTTAAAAATGCTTTGGAACTCTTCCTAAGTTCTGGGAGTTTGGCTGAAGTTTAAAAATGCTTTGGAACTCTTCCATTGTTCTCAGAATTCCGCTGATGTTTAAATGCTTTAGAACTCTTCCATTGTTCTCGGAATTCCGCTGATGTTTAACAATGCTTTAGAACTCTTCCATTGTTCTCGGAATTCCGATGATGTTTAACAATACTTTGGAACTCTTTCATTGTTCTCGGAATTCCGCTGTAGTTTAAAAATACATTGGAACTCTTCCATTGTTCTCGGCATTCCGCTGAAGTTTAAAAATGCTTTGGAACTCTTCCATTTTTCTCGGAATTCTGCTGAAGTTTAGCCATGTGTTGGAACTCTTCCATTGTTCTCGGAATTCCGCTGAAGTTTAAAAATGCTTTGGAACTCTTCCATTGTTCTCGGAACTCTGCTGAAGTTTAAAAAAGATTTGGAACTATTCCATTGTTCTCAGAATTCCGCTAATATTTAACAATGCTTTGGAACTCTTCCAAAGTTCTGGGAGTTCTGCTGAAGTTTAAAAATGGTTTAGAACTCTTCCATTGTTCTCGGAATTCTGCTGATGTTTAACAATGCTTTAGAACTTTTCCATTGTTCTCGGAATTCCGATGATGTTTAACAATGCTTTTGAACTCTTCCATTGTTCTCGGAATTCCACTGTAGTTTAAAAATGCATTGGAACTCTTCCATTGTTCTCGGAATTCCGCTGAAGTTTTAGAATGCTTTGGAACTCTTCCATTTTTCTCGGAATTCTGCTGAAGTTTAGCCATGTGTTGGAACTCTTCCATTGTTCTCGGAATTCTGCTGAAGTTTAAAAATGCTTTGGAACTCTTCCATTGTTCTCGGAACTCTGCTGAAGTTTAAAAAAGATTTGGAACTATTGCATTGTTCTCAGAATTCTGCTAATATTTAACAATGCTTTGGAACTCTTCCATTGTTCTCGGAATTCCGCTGATGTTTAATAATGCTTTTGGAACTCTTCCATTGTTCTCGGAATTCTGATAATGTTTAACAATGCTTTGGAACTCATCCATTGTTCTCGGAATTCTGTTGATGTTTAATAATGCTTTTGGAACTCTTCCGTTGTGCTCGGAATTCTGCTGAAGTTTAAAAATGCTTTGGAACTCTTCCATTGTTCTCGGAATTCCGCTAATGTTTATCAAACCTATGGAACTCTTTCATTCTTCTTGGAATTCTGTTGATGTTTAATAATGCTTTTGGAACTCTTCCATTGTTCTCAGAATTCCAATGAAGCTTAAAAATGCTTTGGAACTCTTCAATTTTTCTCAGAATTCCGCTAAAGTTTAAAAATGCATTGGAACTCTTCCATTGTTCTCGGAATTCCGCTGTAGTTTAAAAATGCTTTGGAACTCTTTCATTGTTCTCGTAATTCCGCTGAAGTTTAGCCATGCTTTGGAACTCTTCCACTGTTCTCGGAATTCCGCTGAAGTTTAAAAATGCTTTGGAACTCCTCCATTTTTCTCGGAATTCTGCTGAAGTTTAAAAATGCTTTGGAACGCTTCCATTGTTCTGGGAATTCGGCTGAAGTTTAAAAATGCTTTTGAACTCTTCCTAAGTCCTGGGAGTTCTGCTGAAGTTTAAAAATGCTTTGGAACTCTTCCATTGTTCTTGGAATTCCACTGATGTTTAAAAATGCTTTAGAACTCTTCCATTGTTCTCGGACTTCCGCTGATGTTTAACAATGCTTTGGAATTCCGCTAATGTTTAACAATGCTTGGGAACTCTTCCATTGTTCTCAGAATTCCGCTAATATTTAACAATGCTTTGGAACTCTTCCCTTGTTTTCGGAATTCCGCTGATGTTTAATAATGCTTTTGGAACTCTTCCATTGTTCTCGGACTTCCGCTGATGTTTAACAATGCTTTGGAATTCCGCTAATGTTTAACAATGCTTGGGAACTCTTCCATTGTTCTCAGAATTCCGCTAATATTTAACAATGCTTTGGAACTCTTCCCTTGTTCTCGGAATTCCGCTGATGTTTAATAATGCTTTTGGAACTCTTCCATTGTTCTCGGAATTCCGCTAATGTTTAACAATGCTTTGGAACTCATCCATTGTTCTTGGAATTCTGTTGATGTTTAATAATGCTTTTGGAACTCTCCCATTGTGCTCGGAATTCAGCTGAAGTTTAAAAATGCTTTAGAAATCTTCCCTTGCTCTCGGCATTCCGCTGAAGTTTTACAATACTTTGGAACTCATCCATTGTTCTCGGAATTCTGTTGATGTTTAATAATGCTTTTGGAACTCTTCCATTGTGCTCGGAGTTCTGCTGAAGTTTAAAAAAGCTTTGGAATGCTTCCATTGTTCTGGGAATTCGGCTGAAGTTTAAAAATGCTTTGGAACACTTCCTACGTTCTGGGAGTTCTGCTGAAGTTTAAAAATGCTTTGGAACTCTTCCATTGTTCTCGGAATTCCGATGATGTTTAACAATGCTTTGGAACTCTTCCATTGTTCTCGGAATTCCACTGTAGTTTAAAAATGCATTGGAACTCTTCCATTGTTCTCGGAATTCCGCTGAAGTTTTACAATACTTTGGAACTCTTCCATTTTTCTCGGAATTCTGCTGAAGTTTAAAAATGCTTTGGAACTCTTCCATTGTTCTGGGAATTCCGCTGTAGTTTAAAAATGCATTGGAACTCTTCCATTGTTCTCGGAATTCCGCTGAAGTTTTAGAATGCTTTGGAAATCTTCCATTTTTCTCGGAATTCTGCTGAAGTTTAAAAATGCTTTGGAACTCTTCCATTGTTCTGGGAATTCGGCTGAAGTTTAAAAATGCATTGGAACTCTTCCATTGTTCTCGGAATTCCGCTGATGTTTAACAATGCTTTAGAACTCTTCCATTGTTCTCGGAATTCCGATGATGTTTAACAATGCTTTGGAACTCTTTCATTGTTCTCGCAATTCCGCTGTAGTTTAAAAATGCATTGGAACTCTTCCATTGTTCTCGGAATTCCGCTGAAGTTTTAGAATGCTTTGGAACTCTTCCATTTTCCTCGGAATTCTGCTAAAGTTTAAAAATGCTTTGGAACTCTTCCATTGTTCTCGGAATTCCGCTGTAGTTTAAAAATGCTTTGGAACTTTTTCATTGTTCTCGGAATTCCGCTGAAATTTAGCCATGTTTTGGAACTCTTCCATTGTTCTTGGAATTCCTCTGAAGTTTAAAAATGCTTTGGAACTCTTCCATTGTTCTCGGAATTCTGCTGAAGTTTAAAAAAGATTTGGAACTATTCCATTGTTCTCAGAATTCCGCTAATATTTAACAATGCTTTGGAACTCTTCCATTGTTCTCGGAATTCCGCTAATGTTTAATAATGATTTTGGAACTCTTCCATTGTTCTCAGAATTCTTCTAATGTTTAACAATGCTTTGGAACTCATCCATTGTTCTCGGAATTCTGTTGATGTTTAATAATGCTCTGGGAACTCTTCCATTGTGCTCGGAATTCTGCTGAAGTTTAAAAATGCTTTGGAACTCTTCCATTGTTCTCGGAATTCCGCTAATGTTTATCAAACCTATGGAACTCTTTCATTGTTCTCGGAATTCTGTTGATGTTTAATAATGCTTTTGGAACTCTTCCATTGTTCTCGGAATTCCACTGATGTTTAACAATGCTTTAGAACTCTTCCATTGTTCTCGGAATTCCGATGATGTTTAACAATGCTTTGGAACTCTTCCATTGTTCTCGGAATTCCACTGTAGTTTAAAAAAGCATTGGAACTCTTCCATTGTTCTCGGAATTCCGCTGAAGTTTTACAATACTTTGGAACTCTTCCATTTTTCTCGGAATTCTGCTGAAGTTTAAAAATGCTTTGGAACTCTTCCATTTTTCTGGGAATTTGGCTGAAGTTTAAAAATGCTTTGGAACTCTTCCTAAGTTCTGGGAGTTCTGCTGAAGTTTAAAAATGCATTGGAACTCTTCCATTGTTCTCGGAATTCCGCTGTAGTTTAAAAATGCATTGGAACTCTTCCATTGTTCTCGGAATTCCGCTGTAGTTTAAAAATGCTTTGGAACTCTTTCATTGTTCTCGTAATTCCGCTGAAGTTTAGCCATGCTTTGGAACTCTTCCACTGTTCTCGGAATTCCGCTGAAGTTTAAAAATGCTTTGGAACTCCTCCATTGTTCTCGGAATTCTGATGAAGTTTTACAATGCTTTGGAACTCTTCCATTTTTCTCGGAATTCTGCTGAAGTTTAAAAATGCTTTGGAACGCTTCCATTGTTCTGGGAATTCGGCTGAAGTTTAAAAATGCTTTTGAACTCTTCCTAAGTTCTGGGAGTTCTGCTGAAGTTTAAAAATGCTTTGGAACTCTTCCATTGTTCTCGGAATTCCACTGATGTTTAAAAATGCTTTAGAACTCTTACATTGTTCTCGGAATTCCGCTGATGTTTAACAATGCTTTAGAACTCTTCCATTGTTCTCGGAATTCCGATGATGTTTAACAATGCTTTGGAACTCTTTCATTGTTCTCGGAATTCCGCTGTAGTTTAAAAATGCATTGGAACTCTTCCATTGTTCTCGGAATTCCGCTGAAGTTCTAGAATGCTTTGAAACTCTTCCATTGTTCTCGGAATTCCGCTGAAGTTTAAAAATGCTTTGGAACTCTTCCATTGTTCTCGGAATTCCGCTGAAGTTTAAAAATGCTTTGGAACTCTTCCTAAGTTCTGGGAGTTCTGCTGAAGTTTAAAAATGCTTTGGAACTCTTCCATTGTTCTCGGAATTCCGCTGATGTTTAACAATGCTATAGAACTCATCCATTGTTCTCGGAATTCTGCTGATGTTTAACAATGCTTTGGAACTCTTCCATTGTTCTCGGAATTCCACTGTAGTTTAAAGATGCATTGGAACTCTTCCATTGCTCTCGGAATTCGCTGAAGTTTTTCAATGCTTTGGAACTCTTCCATTTTTCTCGGAATTCTGCTGAAGTTTAAAAATGCTTTGGAATGCTTCCATTGTTCTGGGAATTCGGCTGAAGTTTAAAAATGCTTTGGAACTCTTCCTAAGTTCTGGGAGTTTGGCTGAAGTTTAAAAATGCTTTGGAACTCTTCCATTGTTCTCGGAATTCCGCTGATTTTTAAATGCTTTAGAACTCTTCCATTGTTCTCGGAATTCCGCTGATGTTTAACAATGCTTTAGAACTCTTCCATTGTTCTCGGAATTCCGATGATGTTTACCAATGCTTTGGAACTCTTTCATTGTTCTCGGAATTCCACTGTAGTTTAAAAATGCATTGGAACTCTTCCATTGTTCTCGGAATACCGCTGAAGTTTTACAATACTTTGGAACTCTTCCATTTTTCTCGGAATTCTGCTGAAGTTTAAAAATGCTTTGGAACTCTTCCATTGTTCTGGGAATTCCGCTGTAGTTTAAAAATGCATTGGAACTCTTCCATTGTTCTCGGAATTCCGCTGAAGTTTTAGAATGCTTTGGAAATCTTCCATTTTTCTCGGAATTCTGCTGAAGTTTAAAAATGCTTTGGAACTCTTCCATTGTTCTGGGAATTCGGCTGAAGTTTAAAAATGCATTGGAACTCTTCCATTGTTCTCGGAATTCCGCTGATGTTTAATAATGCTTTAGAACTCTTCCATTGTTCTCGGAATTCCGATGATGTTTAACAATGCTTTGGAACTCTTTCATTGTTCTCGGAATTCCGCTGTAGTTTAAAAATGCATTGGAACTCTTCCATTGTTCTCGGAATTCCGCTGAAGTTTTAGAATGCTTTGGAACTCTTCCATTTTCCTCGGAATTCTGCTAAAGTTTAAAAATGCTTTGGAACTCTTCCATTGTTCTCGGAATTCCGCTGTAGTTTAAAAATGCTTTGGAACTCTTTCATTGTTCTCGGAATTCCGCTGAAATTTAGCCATGTTTTGGAACTCTTCCATTGTTCTTGGAATTCCTCTGAAGTTTAAAAATTCCTTGGAACTCTTCCATTGTTCTCGGAATTCTGCTGAAGTTTAAAAAAGATTTGGAACTATTCCATTGTTCTCAGAATTCCGCTAATATTTAACAATGCTTTGGAACTCTTCCATTGTTCTCGGAATTCCGCTAATGTATAATAATGATTTTGGAACTCTTCCATTGTTCTCAGAATTCTGCTAATGTTTAACAATGCTTTGGAACTCATCCATTGTTCTCGGAATTCTGTTGATGTTTAATAATGCTCTGGGAACTCTTCCATTGTGCTTGGAATTCTGCTGAAGTTTAAAAATGCTTTGGAACTCTTCCATTGTTCTCGGAATTCTGCTGAAGTTTAAAAAAGATTTGGAACTATTCCATTGTTCTCAGAATTCCGCTAATATTTAACAATGCTTTGGAACTCTTCCATTGTTCTCGGAATTCCGCTAATGTATAATAATGATTTTGGAACTCTTCCATTGTTCTCAGAATTCTGCTAATGTTTAACAATGCTTTGGAACTCATCCATTGTTCTCGGAATTCTGTTGATGTTTAATAATGCTCTGGGAACTCTTCCATTGTGCTTGGAATTCTGCTGAAGTTTAAAAATGCTTTGGAACTCTTCCATTGTTCTCGGAATTCCGCTAATGTTTACCAAACCTATGGAACTCTTTCATTGTTCTCGGAATTCTGTTGATGTTTAATAATGCTTTTGGAACTCTTCCATTGTTCTCGGAATTCCGCTGATGTTTAAAAATGCTTTAGAACTCTTCCATTGTTCTCGGAATTCCGATGATGTTTAACAATGCTTTGGAACTCTTCCATTGTTCTCGGAATTCCACTGTAGTTTAAAAATGCATTGGAACTCTTCCATTGTTCTCGGAATTCCGCTGAAGTTTTACAATACTTTGGAACTCTTCCATTTTTCTCGGAATTCTGCTGAAGTTTAAAAATGCTTTGGAACTCTTCCATTGTTCTGGGAATTCGGCTGAAGTTTAAAAATGCTTTGGAACTCTTCCATTTTTCTCGGAATTCTGCTGAAGTTTAAAAATGCTTTGGAACGCTTCCATTGTTCTGGGAATTCGGCTGAAGTTTAAAAATGCTTTGGAACTCTTCCTAAGTTCTGGGAGTTTGGCTGAAGTTTAAAAATGCTTTGGAACTCTTCCATTGTTCTCAGAATTCCGCTGATGTTTAAATGCTTTAGAACTCTTCCATTGTTCTCGGAATTCCGCTGATGTTTAACAATGCTTTAGAACTCTTCCATTGTTCTCGGAATTCCGATGATGTTTAACAATACTTTGGAACTCTTTCATTGTTCTCGGAATTCCGCTGTAGTTTAAAAATACATTGGAACTCTTCCATTGTTCTCGGAATTCCGCTGAAGTTTAAAAATGCTTTGGAACTCTTCCATTTTTCTCGGAATTCTGCTGAAGTTTAGCCATGTGTTGGAACTCTTCCATTGTTCTCGGAATTCCGCTGAAGTTTAAAAATGCTTTGGAACTCTTCCATTGTTCTCGGAACTCTGCTGAAGTTTAAAAAAGATTTGGAACTATTCCATTGTTCTCAGAATTCCGCTAATATTTAACAATGCTTTGGAACTCTTCCAAAGTTCTGGGAGTTCTGCTGAAGTTTAAAAATGGTTTAGAACTCTTCCATTGTTCTCGGAATTCTGCTGATGTTTAACAATGCTTTAGAACTTTTCCATTGTTCTCGGAATTCCGATGATGTTTAACAATGCTTTTGAACTCTTCCATTGTTCTCGGAATTCCACTGTAGTTTAAAAATGCATTGGAACTCTTCCATTGTTCTCGGAATTCCGCTGAAGTTTTAGAATGCTTTGGAACTCTTCCATTTTTCTCGGAATTCTGCTGAAGTTTAGCCATGTGTTGGAACTCTTCCATTGTTCTCGGAATTCTGCTGAAGTTTAAAAATGCTTTGGAACTCTTCCATTGTTCTCGGAACTCTGCTGAAGTTTAAAAAAGATTTGGAACTATTGCATTGTTCTCAGAATTCTGCTAATATTTAACAATGCTTTGGAACTCTTCCATTGTTCTCGGAATTCCGCTGATGTTTAATAATGCTTTTGGAACTCTTCCATTGTTCTCGGAATTCTGATAATGTTTAACAATGCTTTGGAACTCATCCATTGTTCTCGGAATTCTGTTGATGTTTAATAATGCTTTTGGAACTCTTCCGTTGTGCTCGGAATTCTGCTGAAGTTTAAAAATGCTTTGGAACTCTTCCATTGTTCTCGGAATTCCGCTAATGTTTATCAAACCTATGGAACTCTTTCATTCTTCTTGGAATTCTGTTGATGTTTAATAATGCTTTTGGAACTCTTCCATTGTTCTCAGAATTCCAATGAAGCTTAAAAATGCTTTGGAACTCTTCAATTTTTCTCAGAATTCCGCTAAAGTTTAAAAATGCATTGGAACTCTTCCATTGTTCTCGGAATTCCGCTGTAGTTTAAAAATGCTTTGGAACTCTTTCATTGTTCTCGTAATTCCGCTGAAGTTTAGCCATGCTTTGGAACTCTTCCACTGTTCTCGGAATTCCGCTGAAGTTTAAAAATGCTTTGGAACTCCTCCATTTTTCTCGGAATTCTGCTGAAGTTTAAAAATGCTTTGGAACGCTTCCATTGTTCTGGGAATTCGGCTGAAGTTTAAAAATGCTTTTGAACTCTTCCTAAGTCCTGGGAGTTCTGCTGAAGTTTAAAAATGCTTTGGAACTCTTCCATTGTTCTTGGAATTCCACTGATGTTTAAAAATGCTTTAGAACTCTTCCATTGTTCTCGGACTTCCGCTGATGTTTAACAATGCTTTGGAATTCCGCTAATGTTTAACAATGCTTGGGAACTCTTCCATTGTTCTCAGAATTCCGCTAATATTTAACAATGCTTTGGAACTCTTCCCTTGTTCTCGGAATTCCGCTGATGTTTAATAATGCTTTTGGAACTCTTCCATTGTTCTCGGACTTCCGCTGATGTTTAACAATGCTTTGGAATTCCGCTAATGTTTAACAATGCTTGGGAACTCTTCCATTGTTCTCAGAATTCCGCTAATATTTAACAATGCTTTGGAACTCTTCCCTTGTTCTCGGAATTCCGCTGATGTTTAATAATGCTTTTGGAACTCTTCCATTGTTCTCGGAATTCCGCTAATGTTTAACAATGCTTTGGAACTCATCCATTGTTCTTGGAATTCTGTTGATGTTTAATAATGCTTTTGGAACTCTCCCATTGTGCTCGGAATTCAGCTGAAGTTTAAAAATGCTTTAGAAATCTTCCCTTGCTCTCGGCATTCCGCTGAAGTTTTACAATACTTTGGAACTCATCCATTGTTCTCGGAATTCTGTTGATGTTTAATAATGCTTTTGGAACTCTTCCATTGTGCTCGGAGTTCTGCTGAAGTTTAAAAAAGCTTTGGAATGCTTCCATTGTTCTGGGAATTCGGCTGAAGTTTAAAAATGCTTTGGAACACTTCCTACGTTCTGGGAGTTCTGCTGAAGTTTAAAAATGCTTTGGAACTCTTCCATTGTTCTCGGAATTCCGATGATGTTTAACAATGCTTTGGAACTCTTCCATTGTTCTCGGAATTCCACTGTAGTTTAAAAATGCATTGTAACTCTTCCATTGTTCTCGGAATTCCGCTGAAGTTTTACAATACTTTGGAACTCTTCCATTTTTCTCGGAATTCTGCTGAAGTTTAAAAATGCTTTGGAACTCTTCCATTGTTCTGGGAATTCCGCTGTAGTTTAAAAATGCATTGGAACTCTTCCATTGTTCTCGGAATTCCGCTGAAGTTTTAGAATGCTTTGGAAATCTTCCATTTTTCTCGGAATTCTGCTGAAGTTTAAAAATGCTTTGGAACTCTTCCATTGTTCTGGGAATTCGGCTGAAGTTTAAAAATGCATTGGAACTCTTCCATTGTTCTCGGAATTCCGCTGATGTTTAACAATGCTTTATAACTCTTCCATTGTTCTCGGAATTCCGATGATGTTTAACAATGCTTTGGAACTCTTTCATTGTTCTCGGAATTCCGCTGTAGTTTAAAAATGCATTGGAACTCTTCCATTGTTCTCGGAATTCCGCTGAAGTTTTAGAATGCTTTGGAACTCTTCCATTTTCCTCGGAATTCTGCTAAAGTTTAAAAATGCTTTGGAACTCTTCCATTGTTCTCGGAATTCCGCTGTAGTTTAAAAATGCTTTGGAACTTTTTCATTGTTCTCGGAATTCCGCTGAAATTTAGCCATGTTTTGGAACTCTTCCATTGTTCTTGGAATTCCTCTGAAGTTTAAAAATGCTTTGGAACTCTTCCATTGTTCTCGGAATTCTGCTGAAGTTTAAAAAAGATTTGGAACTATTCCATTGTTCTCAGAATTCCGCTAATATTTAACAATGCTTTGGAACTCTTCCATTGTTCTCGGAATTCCGCTAATGTTTAATAATGATTTTGGAACTCTTCCATTGTTCTCAGAATTCTTCTAATGTTTAACAATGCTTTGGAACTCATCCATTGTTCTCGGAATTCTGTTGATGTTTAATAATGCTCTGGGAACTCTTCCATTGTGCTCGGAATTCTGCTGAAGTTTAAAAATGCTTTGGAACTCTTCCATTGTTCTCGGAATTCCGCTAATGTTTATCAAACCTATGGAACTCTTTCATTGTTCTCGGAATTCTGTTGATGTTTAATAATGCTTTTGGAACTCTTCCATTGTTCTCGGAATTCCACTGATGTTTAACAATGCTTTAGAACTCTTCCATTGTTCTCGGAATTCCGATGATGTTTAACAATGCTTTGGAACTCTTCCATTGTTCTCGGAATTCCACTGTAGTTTAAAAAAGCATTGGAACTCTTCCATTGTTCTCGGAATTCCGCTGAAGTTTTACAATACTTTGGAACTCTTCCATTTTTCTCGGAATTCTGCTGAAGTTTAAAAATGCTTTGGAACTCTTCCATTGTTCTGGGAATTTGGCTGAAGTTTAAAAATGCTTTGGAACTCTTCCTAAGTTCTGGGAGTTCTGCTGAAGTTTAAAAATGCATTGGAACTCTTCCATTGTTCTCGGAATTCCGCTGATGTTTAACAATGCTTTAGAACTCTTCCATTGTTCTCGGAATTCCGATGATGTTTAACAATGCTTTGGAACTCTTTCATTGCTCTCGTAATTCCGCTGAAGTTTAGCCATGCTTTGGAACTCTTCCACTGTTCTCGGAATTCCGCTGAAGTATAAAAATGCTTTGGAACTCCTCCATTGTTCTCGGAATTCTGCTGAAGTTTTACAATGCTTTGGAACACTTCCATTTTTCTCGGAATTCTGCTGAAGTTTAAAATTGCTTTGGAACGCTTCCATTGTTCTGGGAATTCGGCTGAAGTTTAAAAATGCTTTTGAACTCTTCCTAAGTTCTGGGAGTTCTGCTGAAGTTTAAAAATGCTTTGGAACTCTTCCTAAGTTCTGGGAGTTCTGCTGAAGTTTAAAAATGCATTGGAACTCTTCCATTGTTCTCGGAATTCCGCTGTAGTTTAAAAATGCATTGGAACTCTTCCATTGTTCTCGGAATTCCGCTGTAGTTTAAAAATGCTTTGGAACTCTTTCATTGTTCTCGTAATTCCGCTGAAGTTTAGCCATGCTTTGGAACTCTTCCACTGTTCTCGGAATTCCGCTGAAGTTTAAAAATGCTTTGGAACTCCTCCATTGTTCTCGGAATTCTGCTGAAGTTTTACAATGCTTTGGAACTCTTCCATTTTTCTCGGAATTCTGCTGAAGTTTAAAAATGCTTTGGAACGCTTCCATTGTTCTGGGAATTCGGCTGAAGTTTAAAAATGCTTTTGAACTCTTCCTAAGTTCTGGGAGTTCTGCTGAAGTTTAAAAATGCTTTGGAACTCTTCCATTGTTCTCGGAATTCCACTGATGTTTAAAAATGCTTTAGAACTCTTACATTGTTCTCGGAATTCCGCTGATGTTTAACAATGCTTTAGAACTCTTCCATTGTTCTCGGAATTCCGATGATGTTTAACAATGCTTTGGAACTCTTTCATTGTTCTCGGAATTCCGCTGTAGTTTAAAAATGCATTGGAACTCTTCCATTGTTCTCGGAATTCCGCTGAAGTTCTAGAATGCTTTGAAACTCTTCCATTGTTCTCGGAATTCCGCTGAAGTTTAAAAATGCTTTGGAACTCTTCCATTGTTCTCGGAATTCCGCTGAAGTTTAAAAATGCTTTGGAACTCTTCCTAAGTTCTGGGAGTTCTGCTGAAGTTTAAAAATGCTTTGGAACTCTTCCATTGTTCTCGGAATTCCGCTGATGTTTAACAATGCTATAGAACTCATCCATTGTTCTCGGAATTCTGCTGATGTTTAACAATGCTTTGGAACTCTTCCATTGTTCTCGGAATTCCACTGTAGTTTAAAGATGCATTGGAACTCTTCCATTGCTCTCGGAATTCGCTGAAGTTTTTCAATGCTTTGGAACTCTTCCATTTTTCTCGGAATTCTGCTGAAGTTTAAAAATGCTTTGGAATGCTTCCATTGTTCTGGGAATTCGGCTGAAGTTTAAAAATGCTTTGGAACTCTTCCTAAGTTCTGGGAGTTTGGCTGAAGTTTAAAAATGCTTTGGAACTCTTCCATTGTTCTCGGAATTCCGCTGATGTTTAAATGCTTTAGAACTCTTCCATTGTTCTCGGAATTCCGCTGATGTTTAACAATGCTTTAGAACTCTTCCATTGTTCTCGGAATTCCGATGATGTTTACCAATGCTTTGGAACTCTTTCATTGTTCTCGGAATTCCACTGTAGTTTAAAAATGCATTGGAACTCTTCCATTGTTCTCGGAATACCGCTGAAGTTTTACAATACTTTGGAACTCTTCCATTTTTCTCGGAATTCTGCTGAAGTTTAAAAATGCTTTGGAACTCTTCCATTGTTCTGGGAATTCCGCTGTAGTTTAAAAATGCATTGGAACTCTTCCATTGTTCTCGGAATTCCGCTGAAGTTTTAGAATGCTTTGGAAATCTTCCATTTTTCTCGGAATTCTGCTGAAGTTTAAAAATGCTTTGGAACTCTTCCATTGTTCTGGGAATTCGGCTGAAGTTTAAAAATGCATTGGAACTCTTCCATTGTTCTCGGAATTCCGCTGATGTTTAATAATGCTTTAGAACTCTTCCATTGTTCTCGGAATTCCGATGATGTTTAACAATGCTTTGGAACTCTTTCATTGTTCTCGGAATTCCGCTGTAGTTTAAAAATGCATTGGAACTCTTCCATTGTTCTCGGAATTCCGCTGAAGTTTTAGAATGCTTTGGAACTCTTCCATTTTCCTCGGAATTCTGCTAAAGTTTAAAAATGCTTTGGAACTCTTCCATTGTTCTCGGAATTCCGCTGTAGTTTAAAAATGCTTTGGAACTCTTTCATTGTTCTCGGAATTCCGCTGAAATTTAGCCATGTTTTGGAACTCTTCCATTGTTCTTGGAATTCCTCTGAAGTTTAAAAATGCCTTGGAACTCTTCCATTGTTCTCGGAATTCTGCTGAAGTTTAAAAAAGATTTGGAACTATTCCATTGTTCTCAGAATTCCGCTAATATTTAACAATGCTTTGGAACTCTTCCATTGTTCTCGGAATTCCGCTAATGTATAATAATGATTTTGGAACTCTTCCATTGTTCTCAGAATTCTGCTAATGTTTAACAATGCTTTGGAACTCATCCATTGTTCTCGGAATTCTGTTGATGTTTAATAATGCTCTGGGAACTCTTCCATTGTGCTTGGAATTCTGCTGAAGTTTAAAAATGCTTTGGAACTCTTCCATTGTTCTCGGAATTCCGCTAATGTTTACCAAACCTATGGAACTCTTTCATTGTTCTCGGAATTCTGTTGATGTTTAATAATGCTTTTGGAACTCTTCCATTGTTCTCGGAATTCCGCTGATGTTTAAAAATGCTTTAGAACTCTTCCATTGTTCTCGGAATTCCGATGATGTTTAACAATGCTTTGGAACTCTTCCATTGTTCTCGGAATTCCACTGTAGTTTAAAAATGCATTGGAACTCTTCCATTGTTCTCGGAATTCCGCTGAAGTTTTACAATACTTTGGAACTCTTCCATTTTTCTCGGAATTCTGCTGAAGTTTAAAAATGCTTTGGAACTCTTCCATTGTTCTGGGAATTCGGCTGAAGTTTAAAAATGCTTTGGAACTCTTCCATTGTTCTCGGAATTCCGCTGATGTTTAACAATGCTTTAGAACTCTTCCATTGTTCTCGGAATTCCGATGATGTTTAACAATGCTTTGGAACTCTTTCATTGTTCTCGGAATTCCGCTGTAGTTTAAAAATGCATTGGAACTCTTCCATTGTTCTCGGAATTCCGCTGTAGTTTAAAAATGCTTTGGAACTCTTTCATTGTTCTCGTAATTCCGCTGAAGTTTAGCCATGCTTTGGAACTCTTCCACTGTTCTCGGAATTCCGCTGAAGTTTAAAAATGCTTTGGAACTCCTCCATTTTTCTCGGAATTCTGCTGAAGTTTAAAAATGCTTTGGAACGCTTCCATTGTTCTGGGAATTCGGCTGAAGTTTAAAAATGCTTTTGAACTCTTCCTAAGTTCTGGGAGTTCTGCTGAAGTTTAAAAATGCTTTGGAACTCTTCCATTGTTCTCGGAATTCCACTGATGTTTAAAAATGCTTTAGAACTCTTCCATTGTTCTCGGAATTCCGCTGATGTTTAACAATGCTTTAGAACTCTTCCATTGTTCTCGGAATTCCGCTGAAGTTCTAGAATGCTTTGAAACTCTTCCATTGTTCTCGGAATTCCGCTGAAGTTTAAAAATGCTTTGGAACTCTTCCATTGTTCTCGGAATTCCGCTGAAGTTTAAAAATGCTTTGGAACTCTTCCTAAATTCTGGGAGTTCTGCTGAAGTTTAAAAATGCTTTGGAACTCTTCCATTGTTCTCGGAATTCCGCTGATGTTTAACAATGCTTTAGAACTCATCCATTGTTCTCGGAATTCTGCTGATGTTTAACAATGCTTTGGAACTCTTCCATTGTTCTCGGAATTCCACTGTAGTTTAAAGATGCATTGGAACTCTTCCATTGCTCTCGGAATTCGCTGAAGTTTTTCAATGCTTTGGAACTCTTCCATTTTTCTCGGAATTCTGCTGAAGTTTAAAAATGCTTTGGAATGCTTCCATTGTTCTGGGAATTCGGCTGAAGTTTAAAAATGCTTTGGAACTCTTCCTAAGTTCTGGGAGTTTGGCTGAAGTTTAAAAATGCTTTGGAACTCTTCCATTGTTCTCGGAATTCCGCTGATGTTTAAATGCTTTAGAAGTCTTCCATTGTTCTCGGAATTCCGCTGATGTTTAACAATGCTTTAGAACTCTTCCATTGTTCTCGGAATTCCGATGATGTTTAACAATGCTTTGGAACTCTTTCATTGTTCTCGGAATTCCACTGTAGTTTAAAAATGCATTGGAACTCTTCCATTGTTCTCGGAATTCCGCTGAAGTTTTACAATACTTTGGAACTCTTCCATTTTTCTCGGAATTCTGCTGAAGTTTAAAAATGCTTTGGAACTCTTCCATTGTTCTGGGAATTCCGCTGTAGTTTAAAAATGCATTGGAACTCTTCCATTGTTCTCGGAATTCCGCTGAAGTTTTAGAATGCTTTGGAAATCTTCCATTTTTCTCGGAATTCTGCTGAAGTTTAAAAATGCTTTGGAACTCTTCCATTGTTCTGGGAATTCGGCTGAAGTTTAAAAATGCATTGGAACTCTTCCATTGTTCTCGGAATTCCGCTGATGTTTAACAATGCTTTAGAACTCTTCCATTGTTCTCGGAATTCCGATGATGTTTAACAATGCTTTGGAACTCTTTCATTGTTCTCGGAATTCCGCTGTAGTTTAAAAATGCATTGGAACTCTTCCATTGTTCTCGGAATTCCGCTGAAGTTTTAGAATGCTTTGGAACTCTTCCATTTTCCTCGGAATTCTGCTAAAGTTTAAAAATGCTTTGGAACTCTTCCATTGTTCTCGGATTTCCGCTGTAGTTTAAAAATGCTTTGGAACTCTTTCATTGTTCTCGGAATTCTGCTGAAGTTTAAAAAAGATTTGGAACTATTCCATTGTTCTCAGAATTCCGCTAATATTTAACAATGCTTTGGAACTCTTCCATTGTTCTCGGAATTCCGCTAATGTATAATAATGATTTTGGAACTCTTACATTGTTCTCAGAATTCTGTTAATGTTTAACAATGCTTTGGAACTCATCCATTGTTCTCGGAATTCTGTTGATGTTTAATAATGCTCTGGGAACTCTTCCATTGTGCTTGGAATTCTGCTGAAGTTTAAAAATGCTTTGGAACTCTTCCATTGTTCTCGGAATTCCGCTAATGTTTACCAAACCTATGGAACTCTTTCATTGTTCTCGGAATTCTGTTGATGTTTAATAATGCTTTTGGAACTCTTCCATTGTTCTCGGAATTCCGCTGATGTTTAACAATGCTTTAGAACTCTTCCATTGTTCTCGGAATTCCGATGATGTTTAACAATGCTTTGGAACTCTTCCATTGTTCTCGGAATTCCACTGTAGTTTAAAAATGCATTGGAACTCTTCCATTGTTCTCGGAATTCCGCTGAAGTTTTACAATACTTTGGAACTCTTCCATTTTTCTCGGAATTCTGCTGAAGTTTAAAAATGCTTTGGAACTCTTCCATTGTTCTGGGAATTCGGCTGAAGTTTAAAAATGCTTTGGAACTCTTCCTAAGTTCTGGGAGTTCTGCTGAAGTTTAAAAATGCATTGGAACTCTTCCATTGTTCTCGGAATTCCGCTGATGTTTAACAATGCTTTAGAACTCTTCCATTGTTCTCGGAATTCCGATGATGTTTAACAATTCTTTGGAACTCTTTCATTGTTCTCGGAATTCCGCTGTAGTTTAAAAATGCATTGGAACTCTTCCATTGTTCTCGGAATTCCGCTGTAGTTTAAAAATGCTTTGGAACTCTTTCATTGTTCTCGTAATTCCGCTGAAGTTTAGCCATGCTTTGGAACTCTTCCACTGTTCTCGGAATTCCGCTGAAGTTTAAAAATGCTTTGGAACTCCTCCATTTTTCTCGGAATTCTGCTGAAGTTTAAAAATGCTTTGGAACGCTTCCATTGTTCTGGGAATTCGGCTGAAGTTTAAAAATGCTTTTGAACTCTTCCTAAGTTCTGGGAGTTCTGCTGAAGTTTAAAAATGCTTTGGAACTCTTCCATTGTTCTCGGAATTCCGCTGAAGATTAAAAATGCTTTGGAACTCTTCCATTGCTCTCGGAATTCCGCTGAAGTTTAAAAATGCTTTGGAACTCTTCCTAAGTTCTGGGAGTTCTGCTGAAGTTTAAAAATGCTTTGGAACTCTTCCACTGTTCTCGGAATTCTGCTGATGTTTAACAATTCTTTAGAACTCATCCATTGTTCTCGGAATTCTGCTGATGTTTAACAATGCTTTGGAACTCTTCCATTGTTCTCGGAATTCCACTGTAGTTTAAAGATGCATTGGAACTCTTCCATTGCTCTCGGAATTCGCTGAAGTTTTTCAATGCTTTGGAACTCTTCCATTTTTCTCGGAATTCTGCTGAAGTTTAAAAATGCTTTGGAATGCTTCCATTTTTCTGGGAATTCGGCTGAAGTTTAAAAATGCTTTGGAACTCTTCCTAAGTTCTGGGAGTTTGGCTGAAGTTTAAAAATGCTTTGGAACTCTTCCATTGTTCTCGGAATTCCGCTGATGTTTAAATGCTTTAGAACTCTTCCATTGTTCTCGGAATTCCGCTGATGTTTAACAATGCTTTAGAACTCTTCCATTGTTCTCGGAATTCCGATGATGTTTAACAATGCTTTGGAACTCTTTCATTGTTCTCGGAATTCCACTGTAGTTTAAAAATGCATTGGAACTCTTCCATTGTTCTCGGAATTCCGCTGAAGTTTTAGAATGCTTTGGAAATCTTCCATTTTTCTCGGAATTCTGCTGAAGTTTAAAAATGCTTTGGAACTCTTCCATTGTTCTGGGAATTCGGCTGAAGTTTAAAAATGCATTGAAACTCTTCCATTGTTCTCGGAATTCCGCTGATGTTTAACAATGCTTTAGAACTCTTCCATTGTTCTCGGAATTCCGATGATGTTTAACAATGCTTTGGAACTCTTTCATTGTTCTCGGAATTCCGCTGTAGTTTAAAAATGCATTGGAACTCTTCCATTGTTCTAGGAATTCCGCTGAAGTTTTAGAATGCTTTGGAACTCTTCCATTTTCCTCGGAATTCTGCTAAAGTTTAAAAATGCTTTGGAACTCTTCCATTGTTCTCGGAATTCCGCTGTAGTTTAAAAATGCTTTGGAACTCTTTCATTGTTCTCGGAATTCCGCTGAAATTTAGCCATGTTTTGGAACTCTTCCATTGTTCTTGGAATTCCTCTGAAGTTTATAAATGCCTTGGAACTCTTCCATTGTTCTCGGAATTCTGCTGAAGTTTAAAAAAGATTTGGAACTATTCCATTGTTCTCAGAATTCCGCTAATATTTAACAATGCTTTGGAACTCTTCCATTGTTCTCGGAATTCCGCTAATGTATAATAATGATTTTGGAACTCTTCCATTGTTCTCAGAATTCTGCTAATGTTTAACAATGCTTTGGAACTCATCCATTGTTCTCGGAATTCTGTTGATGTTTAATAATGCTCTGGGAACTCTTCCATTGTGCTTGGAATTCTGCTGAAGTTTAAAAATGCTTTGGAACTCTTCCATTGTTCTCGGAATTCCGCTAATGTTTACCAAACCTATGGAACTCTTTCATTGTTCTCGGAATTCTGTTGATGTTTAATAATGCTTTTGGAACTCTTCCATTGTTCTCGGAATTCCGCTGATGTTTAAAAATGCTTTAGAACTCTTCCATTGTTCTCGGAATTCCGATGATGTTTAACAATGCTTTGGAACTCTTCCATTGTTCTCGGAATTCCACTGTAGTTTAAAAATGCATTGGAACTCTTCCATTGTTCTCTGAATTCCGCTGAAGTTTTACAATACTTTGGAACTCTTCCATTTTTCTCGGAATTCTGCTGAAGTTTAAAAATGCTTTGGAACTCTTCCATTGTTCTGGGAATTCGGCTGAAGTTTAAAAATGCTTTGGAACTCTTCCTAAGTTCTGGGAGTTCTGCTGAAGTTTAAAAATGCATTGGAACTCTTCCATTGTACTCGGAATTCCGCTGATGTTTAACAATGCTTTAGAACTCTTCCATTGTTCTCGGAATTCCGATGATGTTTAACAATGCTTTGGAACTCTTTCATTGTTCTCGGAATTCCGCTGTAGTTTAAAAATGCATTGGAACTCTTCCATTGTTCTCGGAATTCCGCTGTAGTTTAAAAATGCTTTGGAACTCTTTCATTGTTCTCGTAATTCCGCTGAAGTTTAGCCATGCTTTGGAACTCTTCCACTGTTCTCGGAATTCCGCTGAAGTTTAAAAATGCTTTGGAACTCCTCCATTTTTCTCGGAATTCTGCTGAAGTTTAAAAATGCTTTGGAATGCTTCCATTGTTCTGGGAATTCGGCTGAAGTTTAAAAATGCTTTTGAACTCTTCCTAAGTTTTGGGAGTTCTGCTGAAGTTTAAAAATGCTTTGGAACTCTTCCATTGTTCTCGGAATTCCACTGATGTTTAAAAATGCTTTAGAACTCTTCCATTGTTCTCGGAATTCCGCTGATGTTTAACAATGCTTTAGAACTCTTCCATTGTTCTCGGAATTCCGCTGAAGTTCTAGAATGCTTTGAAACTCTTCCATTGTTCTCGGAATTCCGCTGAAGTTTAAAAATGCTTTGGAACTCTTCCATTGTTCTCGGAATTCCGCTGAAGTTTAAAAATGCTTTGGAACTCTTCCTAAGTTCTGGGAGTTCTGCTGAAGTTTAAAAATGCTTTGGAACTCTTCCATTGTTCTCGGAATTCCCCTGATGTTTAACAATGCTTTAGAACTCATCCATTGTTCTCGGAATTCTGCTGATGTTTAACAATGCTTTGGAACTCTTCCATTGTTCTCGGAATTCCACTGTAGTTTAAAGATGCATTGGAACTCTTCCATTGCTCTCGGAATTCGCTGAAGTTTTTCAATGCTTTGGAACTCTTCCATTTTTCTCGGAATTCTGCTGAAGTTTAAAAATGCTTTGGAATGCTTCCATTGTTCTGGGAATTCGGCTGAAGTTTAAAAATGCTTTGGAACTCTTCCTAAGTTCTGGGAGTTTGGCTGAAGTTTAAAAATGCTTTGGAACTCTTCCATTGTTCTCGGAATTCCGCTGATGTTTAAATGCTTTAGAACTCTTCCATTGTTCTCGGAATTCCGCTGATGTTTAACAATGCTTTAGAACTCTTCCATTGTTCTCGGAATTCCGATGATGTTTAACAATGCTTTGGAACTCTTTCATTGTTCTCGGAATTCCACTGTAGTTTAAAAATGCATTGGAACTCTTCCATTGTTCTCGGAATTCCGCTGAAGTTTTACAATACTTTGGAACTCTTCCATTTTTCTCGGAATTCTGCTGAAGTTTAAAAATGCTTTGGAACTCTTCCATTGTTCTGGGAATTCTGCTGTAGTTTAAAAATGCATTGGAACTCTTCCATTGTTCTCGGAATTCCGCTGAAGTTTTAGAATGCTTTGGAAATCTTCCATTTTTCTCGGAATTCTGCTGAAGTTTAAAAATGCTTTGGAACTCTTCCATTGTTCTGGGAATTCGGCTGAATTTTAAAAATGCATTGGAACTCTTCCATTGTTCTCGGAATTCCGCTGATGTTTAACAATGCTTTAGAACTCTTCCACTGTTCTCGGAATTCCGCTGAAATTTAAAAATGCTTTGGAACTCCTCCATTTTTCTCGGAATTCTGCTGAAGTTTAAAAATGCTTTGGAACGCTTCCATTGTTCTGGGAATTCGGCTGAAGTTTAAAAATGCTTTTGAACTCTTCCTAAGTTCTGGGAGTTCTGCTGAAGTTTAAAAATGCTTTGGAACTCTTCCATTGTTCTTGGAATTCCACTGATGTTTAAAAATGCTTTAGAACTCTTCCATTGTTCTCGGAATTCCGCTGATGTTTAACAATGCTTTAGAACTCTTCCATTGTTCTCGGAATTCCGATGATGTTTAACAATGCTTTGGAACTCTTTCATTGTTCTCGGAATTCCGCTGTAGTTTAAAAATGCATTGGAACTCTTCCATTGTTCTCGGAATTCCGCTGAAGTTCTTGAATGCTTTGAAACTCTTCCATTGTTCTCGGAATTCCGCTGAAGTTTAAAAATGCTTTGGAACTCTTCCATTGTTCTCGGAATTCCGCTGAAGTTTAAAAATGCTTTGGAACTCTTCCTAAGTTCTGGGAGTTCTGCTGAAGTTTAAAAATGCTTTGGAACTCTTCCATTGTTCTCGGAATTCCGCTGATGTTTAACAATGCTTTAGAACTCATCCATTGTTCTCGGAATTCTGCTGATGTTTAACAATGCTTTTGGAACTCTTCCATTGTTCTCGGAATTCTGCTGAAGTTTAAAAACGCTTTAGAAATCTTCCCTTGTTCTCGGAATTCTGCTGAAGTTTAACAATGCTTTGTAACTCTTCCATAATTCTCAGAATTCTGCTGAAGTTTAAAAAAGCTTTGGTACTCTTCCATTGTTCTCAGAATTCCAATGAAGCTTAAAAATGCTTTGGAACTCTTCAATTTTTCTCAGAATTCCGCTAAAGTTTAAAAATGCATTGGAACTCTTCCATTGTTCTCGGAATTCCGCTGTAGTTTAAAAATGCTTTGGAACTCTTTCATTGTTCTCGTAATTCCGCTGAAGTTTAGCCATGCTTTGGATCTCTTCCACTGTTCTCGGAATTCCGCTGAAGTTTAAAAATGCTTTGGAACTCCTCCATTTTTCTCGGAATTCTGCTGAAGTTTAAAAATGCTTTGGAACGCTTCCATTGTTCTGGGAATTCGGCTGAAGTTTAAAAATGCTTTTGAACTCTTCCTAAGTTCTGGGAGTTCTGCTGAAGTTTAAAAATGCTTTGGAACTCTTCCATTGTTCTTGGAATTCCACTGATGTTTAAAAATGCTTTAGAACTCTTCCATTGTTCTCGGAATTCCGCTGATGTTTAACAATGCTTTATAACTCTTCCATTGTTCTCGGAATTCCGATGATGTTTAACAATGCTTTGGAACTCTTTCATTGTTCTCGGAATTCCGCTGTAGTTTAAAAATGCATTGGAACTCTTCCATTGTTCTCGGAATTCCGCTGAAGTTCTTGAATGCTTTGAAACTCTTCCATTGTTCTCGGAATTCCGCTGAAGTTTGAAAATGCTTTGGAACTCTTCCATTGTTCTCGGAATTCCGCTGAAGTTTAAAAATGCTTTGGAACTCTTCCTAAGTTCTGGGAGTTCTGCTGAAGTTTAAAAATGCTTTGGAACTCTTCCATTGTTCTCGGAATTCCGCTGATGTTTAACAATGCTTTAGAACTCATCCATTGTTCTCGGAATTCTGCTGATGTTTAACAATGCTTTAGAACTCTTCCATTGTTCTCGGAATTCCGATGATGTTTAACAATGCTTTTGAACTCTTCCATTGTTCTCGGAATTCCACTGTAGTTTAAAAATGCATTGGAACTCTTCCATTGTTCTCGGAATTCCGCTGAAGTTTTAGAATGCTTTGGAACTCTTCCATTTTTCTCGGAATTCTGCTGAAGTTTAGCCATGTGTTGGAACTCTTCCATTGCTCTCGGAATTCTGCTGAAGTTTAAAAATGCTTTGGAACTCTTCCATTGTTCTCGGAACTCTGCTGAAGTTTAAAAAAGATTTGGAACTATTGCATTGTTCTCAGAATTCTGCTAATATTTAACAATGCTTTGGAACTCTTCCATTGTTCTCGGAATTCCGCTGATGTTTAAAAATGCTTTGGAACTCCTCCATTTTTCTCGGAATTCTGCTGAAGTTTAAAAATGCTTTGGAACGCTTCCATTGTTCTGGGAATTCGGCTGAAGTTTAAAAATGCTTTTGAACTCTTCCTAAGTTCTGGGAGTTCTGCTGAAGTTTAAAAATGCTTTGGAACTCTTCCATTGTTCTTGGAATTCCACTGATGTTTAAAAATGCTTTAGAACTCTTCCATTGTTCTCGGAATTCCGCTGATGTTTAACAATGCTTTAGAACTCTTCCATTGTTCTCGGAATTCCGATGATGTTTAACAATGCTTTGGAACTCTTTCATTGTTCTCGGAATTCCGCTGTAGTTTAAAAATGCATTGGAACTCTTCCATTGTTCTCGGAATTCCGCTGAAGTTCTTGAATGCTTTGAAACTCTTCCATTGTTCTCGGAATTCCGCTGAAGTTTAAAAATGCTTTGGAACTCTTCCATTGTTCTCGAAATTCCGCTGATGTTTAACAATGCTTTAGAACTCATCCATTGTTCTCGGAATTCTGCTGATGTTTAACAATGCTTTGGAACTCTTCCATTGTTCTCGGAATTCCACTGTAGTTTAAAGATGCATTGGAACTCTTCCATTGCTCTCGGAATTCCGCTGAAGTTTTTCAATGCTTTAAAACTCTTCCTTTTTTCTCGGAATTCTGCTGAAGTTTAAAAATGCTTTGGAACGCTTCCATTGTTCTGGGAATTCAGCTGAAGTTTAAAAATGCTTTGGAACTCTTCCTAAGTTCTGGGAGTTTGGCTGAAGTTTAAAAATGCTTTGGAACTCTTCCATTGTTCTCGGAATTCCGCTGATGTTTAAATGCTTTAGAACTCTTCCATTGTTCTCGGAATTCCGCTGATGTTTAACAATGCTTTAGAACTCTTCCATTGTTCTCGGAATTCCGATGATGTTTAACAATGCTTTGGAACTCTTTCATTGTTCTCGGAATTCCGCTGTAGTTTAAAAATACATTGGAACTCTTCCATTGTTCTCGGAATTCCGCTGAAGTTTAAAAATGCTTTGGAACTCTTCCATTGTTCTCGGAACTCTGCTGAAGTTTAAAAAAGATTTGGAACTATTCCATTGTTCTCAGAATTCCGCTGAAGTTTAAAAATGCTTTGGAACTCTTCCATTTTTCTCGGAATTCCGCTGAAGTTTAGCCATGTTTTGGAACTCTTCCACTGTTCTCGGAATTCCGCTGAAGTTTAAAAATGCTTTGGAACTATTCCATTTTTCTCAGAATTCTGCTGAAGTTTAAAAATGGTTTGGAACTCTTCCATTGTTCTGGGAATTCGGCTGAAGTTTTACAATGCTTTGGAACTCTTCCATTTTTCTCGGAACTCTGCTGAAGTTTAAAAATGCTTTGGAACTCTTCCATTGTTCTGGGAATTCGGCTGAAGTTTAAAAATGCATTGAAACTCTTCCATTGTTCTCGGAATTCCGCTGATGTTTAACAATGCTTTAGAACTCTTCCATTGTTCTCGGAATTCCGATGATGTTTAACAATGCTTTGGAACTCTTTCATTGTTCTCGGAATTCCGCTGTAGTTTAAAAATGCATTGGAACTCTTCCATTGTTCTAGGAATTCCGCTGAAGTTTTAGAATGCTTTGGAACTCTTCCATTTTCCTCGGAATTCTGCTAAAGTTTAAAAATGCTTTGGAACTCTTCCATTGTTCTCGGAATTCCGCTGTAGTTTAAAAATGCTTTGGAACTCTTTCATTGTTCTCGGAATTCCGCTGAAATTTAGCCATGTTTTGGAACTCTTCCATTGTTCTTGGAATTCCTCTGAAGTTTATAAATGCCTTGGAACTCTTCCATTGTTCTCGGAATTCTGCTGAAGTTTAAAAAAGATTTGGAACTATTCCATTGTTCTCAGAATTCCGCTAATATTTAACAATGCTTTGGAACTCTTCCATTGTTCTCGGAATTCCGCTAATGTATAATAATGATTTTGGAACTCTTCCATTGTTCTCAGAATTCTGCTAATGTTTAACAATGCTTTGGAACTCATCCATTGTTCTCGGAATTCTGTTGATGTTTAATAATGCTCTGGGAACTCTTCCATTGTGCTTGGAATTCTGCTGAAGTTTAAAAATGCTTTGGAACTCTTCCATTGTTCTCGGAATTCCGCTAATGTTTACCAAACCTATGGAACTCTTTCATTGTTCTCGGAATTCTGTTGATGTTTAATAATGCTTTTGGAACTCTTCCATTGTTCTCGGAATTCCGCTGATGTTTAAAAATGCTTTAGAACTCTTCCATTGTTCTCGGAATTCCGATGATGTTTAACAATGCTTTGGAACTCTTCCATTGTTCTCGGAATTCCACTGTAGTTTAAAAATGCATTGGAACTCTTCCATTGTTCTCTGAATTCCGCTGAAGTTTTACAATACTTTGGAACTCTTCCATTTTTCTCGGAATTCTGCTGAAGTTTAAAAATGCTTTGGAACTCTTCCATTGTTCTGGGAATTCGGCTGAAGTTTAAAAATGCTTTGGAACTCTTCCTAAGTTCTGGGAGTTCTGCTGAAGTTTAAAAATGCATTGGAACTCTTCCATTGTACTCGGAATTCCGCTGATGTTTAACAATGCTTTAGAACTCTTCCATTGTTCTCGGAATTCCGATGATGTTTAACAATGCTTTGGAACTCTTCCATTGTTCTCGGAATTCCGCTGTAGTTTAAAAATGCATTGGAACTCTTCCATTGTTCTCGGAATTCCGCTGTAGTTTAAAAATGCTTTGGAACTCTTTCATTGTTCTCGTAATTCCGCTGAAGTTTAGCCATGCTTTGGAACTCTTCCACTGTTCTCGGAATTCCGCTGAAGTTTAAAAATGCTTTGGAACTCCTCCATTTTTCTCGGAATTCTGCTGAAGTTTAAAAATGCTTTGGAACGCTTCCATTGTTCTGGGAATTCGGCTGAAGTTTAAAAATGCTTTTGAACTCTTCCTAAGTTCTGGGAGTTCTGCTGAAGTTTAAAAATGCTTTGGAACTCTTCCATTGTTCTCGGAATTCCACTGATGTTTAAAAATTATTTAGAACTCTTCCATTGTTCTCGGAATTCCGCTGATGTTTAACAATGCTTTAGAACTCTTCCATTGTTCTCGGAATTCCGCTGAAGTTCTAGAATGCTTTGAAACTCTTCCATTGTTCTCGGAATTCCGCTGAAGTTTAAAAATGCTTTGGAACTCTTCCATTGTTCTCGGAATTCCGCTGAAGTTTAAAAATGCTTTGGAACTCTTCCTAAGTTCTGGGAGTTCTGCTGAAGTTTAAAAATGCTTTGGAACTCTTCCATTGTTCTCGGAATTCCGCTGATGTTTAACAATGCTTTAGAACTCATCCATTGTTCTCGGAATTCTGCTGATGTTTAACAATGCTTTGGAACTCTTCCATTGTTCTCGGAATTCCACTGTAGTTTAAAGATGCATTGGAACTCTTCCATTGCTCTCGGAATTCGCTGAAGTTTTTCAATGCTTTGGAACTCTTCCATTTTTCTCGGAATTCTGCTGAAGTTTAAAAATGCTTTGGAATGCTTCCATTGTTCTGGGAATTCGGCTGAAGTTTAAAAATGCTTTGGAACTCTTCCTAAGTTCTGGGAGTTTGGCTGAAGTTTAAAAATGCTTTGGAACTCTTCCATTGTTCTCGGAATTCCGCTGATGTTTAAATGCTTTAGAACTCTTCCATTGTTCTCGGAATTCCGCTGATGTTTAACAATGCTTTAGAACTCTTCCATTGTTCTCGGAATTCCGATGATGTTTAACAATGCTTTGGAAATCTTTCATTGTTCTCGGAATTCCACTGTAGTTTAAAAATGCATTGGAACTCTTCCATTGTTCTCGGAATTCCGCTGAAGTTTTACAATACTTTGGAACTCTTCCATTTTTCTCGGAATTCTGCTGAAGTTTAAAAATGCTTTGGAACTCTTCCATTGTTCTGGGAATTCTGCTGTAGTTTAAAAATGCATTGGAACTCTTCCATTGTTCTCGGAATTCCGCTGAAGTTTTAGAATGCTTTGGAAATCTTCCATTTTTCTCGGAATTCTGCTGAAGTTTAAAAATGCTTTGGAACTCTTCCATTGTTCTGGGAATTCGGCTGAATTTTAAAAATGCATTGGAACTCTTCCATTGTTCTCGGAATTCCGCTGATGTTTAACAATGCTTTAGAACTCTTCCACTGTTCTCGGAATTCCGCTGAAGTTTAAAAATGCTTTGGAACTCCTCCATTTTTCTCGGAATTCTGCTGAAGTTTAAAAATGCTTTGGAACGCTTCCATTGTTCTGGGAATTCGGCTGAAGTTTAAAAATGCTTTTGAACTCTTCCTAAGTTCTGGGAGTTCTGCTGAAGTTTAAAAATGCTTTGGAACTCTTCCATTGTTCTTGGAATTCCACTGATGTTTAAAAATGCTTTAGAACTCTTCCATTGTTCTCGGAATTCCGCTGATGTTTAACAATGCTTTAGAACTCTTCCATTGTTCTCGGAATTCCGATGATGTTTAACAATGCTTTGGAACTCTTTCATTGTTCTCGGAATTCCGCTGTAGTTTAAAAATGCATTGGAACTCTTCCATTGTTCTCGGAATTCCGCTGAAGTTCTTGAATGCTTTGAAACTCTTCCATTGTTCTCGGAATTCCGCTGAAGTTTAAAAATGCTTTGGAACTCTTCCATTGTTCTCGGAATTCCGCTGAAGTTTAAAAATGCTTTGGAACTCTTCCTAAGTTCTGGGAGTTCTGCTGAAGTTTAAAAATGCTTTGGAACTCTTCCATTGTTCTCGGAATTCCGCTGATGTTTAACAATGCTTTAGAACTCATCCATTGTTCTCGGAATTCTGCTGATGTTTAACAATGCTTTGGAACTCTTCCATTGTTCTCGGAATTCCACTGTAGTTTAAAGATGCATTGGAACTCTTCCATTGCTCTCAGAATTCCGCTGAAGTTTTTCAATGCTTTGGAACTCTGCCATTTTTCTCGGAATTCTGCTGAAGTTTAAAAATGCTTTGGAACGCTTCCATTGTTCTGGGAATTCGGCTGAAGTTTAAAAATGCTTTGGAACTCTTCCTAAGTTCTGGGAGTTTGGCTGAAGTTTAAAAATGCTTTGGAACTCTTCCATTGTTCTCGGAATTCCGCTGATGTTTAAATGCTTTAGAACTCTTCCATTGTTCTCGGAATTCCGCTGATGTTTAACAATGCTTTAGAACTCTTCCATTGTTCTCGGAATTCCGATGATGTTTAACAATACTTTGGAACTCTTTCATTGTTCTCGGAATTCCGCTGTAGTTTAAAAATACATTGGAACTCTTCCATTGTTCTCGGAATTCCGCTGAAGTTTAAAAATGCTTTGGAACTCTTCCATTTTTCTCGGAATTCTGCTGAAGTTTAGCCATGTGTTGGAACTCTTCCATTGTTCTCGGAATTCCGCTGAAGTTTAAAAATGCTTTGGAACTCTTCCATTGTTCTCGGAACTCTGCTGAAGTTTAAAAAAGATTTGGAACTATTCCATTGTTCTCAGAATTCCGCTAATATTTAACAATGCTTTGGAACTCTTTCAAAGTTCTGGGAGTTCTGCTGAAGTTTAAAAATGGTTTAGAACTCTTCCATTGTTCTCGGAATTCTGCTGATGTTTAACAATGCTTTAGAACTCTTCCATTGTTCTCGGAATTCCGATGATGTTTAACAATGCTTTTGAACTCTTCCATTGTTCTCGGAATTCCACTGTAGTTTAAAAATGCATTGGAACTCTTCCATTGTTCTCGGAATTCCGCTGAAGTTTTAGAATGCTTTGGAACTCTTCCATTTTTCTCGGAATTCTGCTGAAGTTTAGCCATGTGTTGGAACTCTTCCATTGTTCTCGGAAATCTGCTGAAGTTTAAAAATGCTTTGGAACTCTTCCATTGTTCTCGGAACTCTGCTGAAGTTTAAAAAAGATTTGGAACTATTGCATTGTTCTCAGAATTCTGCTAATATTTAACAATGCTTTGGAACTCTTCCATTGTTCTCGGAATTCCGCTGATGTTTAATAATGCTTTTGGAACTCTTCCATTGTTCTCGGAATTCTGATAATGTTTAACAATGCTTTGGAACTCATCCATTGTTCTCGGAATTCTGTTGATGTTTAATAATGCTTTTGGAACTCTTCCATTGTTCTCGGAATTCCGCTAATGTTTATCAAACCTATGGAACTCTTTCATTGTTCTTGGAATTCTGTTGATGTTTAATAATGCTTTTGGAACTCTTCCATTGTTCTCGGAATTCTGTTGATGTTTAATAATGCTTTTGGAACTCTTCCATTGTTCTCGGAATTCTGCTGAAGTTTAAAAACGCTTTAGAAATCTTCCCTTGTTCTCGGAATTCTGCTGAAGTTTAACAATGCTTTGTAACTCTTCCATAATTCTCAGAATTCTGCTGAAGTTTAAAAAAGCTTTGGTACTCTTCCATTGTTCTCAGAATTCCAATGAAGCTTAAAAATGCTTTGGAACTCTTCAATTTTTCTCAGAATTCCGCTAAAGTTTAAAAATGCATTGGAACTCTTCCATTGTTCTCGGAATTCCGCTGTAGTTTAAAAATGCTTTGGAACTCTTTCATTGTTCTCGTAATTCCGCTGAAGTTTAGCCATGCTTTGGATCTCTTCCACTGTTCTCGGAATTCCGCTGAAGTTTAAAAATGCTTTGGAACTCCTCCATTTTTCTCGGAATTCTGCTGAAGTTTAAAAATGCTTTGGAACGCTTCCATTGTTCTGGGAATTCGGCTGAAGTTTAAAAATGCTTTTGAACTCTTCCTAAGTTCTGGGAGTTCTGCTGAAGTTTAAAAATGCTTTGGAACTCTTCCATTGTTCTTGGAATTCCACTGATGTTTAAAAATGCTTTAGAACTCTTCCATTGTTCTCGGAATTCCGCTGATGTTTAACAATGCTTTATAACTCTTCCATTGTTCTCGGAATTCCGATGATGTTTAACAATGCTTTGGAACTCTTTCATTGTTCTCGGAATTCCGCTGTAGTTTAAAAATGCATTGGAACTCTTCCATTGTTCTCGGAATTCCGCTGAAGTTCTTGAATGCTTTGAAACTCTTCCATTGTTCTCGGAATTCCGCTGAAGTTTAAAAATGCTTTGGAACTCTTCCATTGTTCTCGGAATTCCGCTGAAGTTTAAAAATGCTTTGGAACTCTTCCTAAGTTCTGGGAGTTCTGCTGAAGTTTAAAAATGCTTTGGAACTCTTCCATTGTTCTCGGAATTCCGCTGATGTTTAACAATGCTTTAGAACTCATCCATTGTTCTCGGAATTCTGCTGATGTTTAACAATGCTTTAGAACTCTTCCATTGTTCTCGGAATTCCGATGATGTTTAACAATGCTTTTGAACTCTTCCATTGTTCTCGGAATTCCACTGTAGTTTAAAAATGCATTGGAACTCTTCCATTGTTCTCGGAATTCCGCTGAAGTTTTAGAATGCTTTGGAACTCTTCCATTTTTCTCGGAATTCTGCTGAAGTTTAGCCATGTGTTGGAACTCTTCCATTGCTCTCGGAATTCTGCTGAAGTTTAAAAATGCTTTGGAACTCTTCCATTGTTCTCGGAACTCTGCTGAAGTTTAAAAAAGATTTGGAACTATTGCATTGTTCTCAGAATTCTGCTAATATTTAACAATGCTTTGGAACTCTTCCATTGTTCTCGGAATTCCGCTGATGTTTAAAAATGCTTTGGAACTCCTCCATTTTTCTCGGAATTCTGCTGAAGTTTAAAAATGCTTTGGAACGCTTCCATTGTTCTGGGAATTCGGCTGAAGTTTAAAAATGCTTTTGAACTCTTCCTAAGTTCTGGGAGTTCTGCTGAAGTTTAAAAATGCTTTGGAACTCTTCCATTGTTCTTGGAATTCCACTGATGTTTAAAAATGCTTTAGAACTCTTCCATTGTTCTCGGAATTCCGCTGATGTTTAACAATGCTTTAGAACTCTTCCATTGTTCTCGGAATTCCGATGATGTTTAACAATGCTTTGGAACTCTTTCATTGTTCTCGGAATTCCGCTGAAGTTCTTGAATGCTTTGAAACTCTTCCATTGTTCTCGGAATTCCGCTGAAGTTTAAAAATGCTTTGGAACTCTTCCATTGTTCTCGAAATTCCGCTGATGTTTAACAATGCTTTAGAACTCATCCATTGTTCTCGGAATTCTGCTGATGTTTAACAATGCTTTGGAACTCTTCCATTGTTCTCGGAATTCCACTGTAGTTTAAAGATGCATTGGAACTCTTCCATTGCTCTCGGAATTCCGCTGAAGTTTTTCAATGCTTTAAAACTCTTCCTTTTTTCTCGGAATTCTGCTGAAGTTTAAAAATGCTTTGGAACGCTTCCATTGTTCTGGGAATTCGGCTGAAGTTTAAAAATGCTTTGGAACTCTTCCTAAGTTCTGGGAGTTTGGCTGAAGTTTAAAAATGCTTTGGAACTCTTCCATTGTTCTCGGAATTCCGCTGATGTTTAAATGCTTTAGAACTCTTCCATTGTTCTCGGAATTCCGCTGATGTTTAACAATGCTTTAGAACTCTTCCATTGTTCTCGGAATTCCGATGATGTTTAACAATGCTTTGGAACTCTTTCATTGTTCTCGGAATTCCGCTGTAGTTTAAAAATACATTGGAACTCTTCCATTGTTCTCGGAATTCCGCTGAAGTTTAAAAATGCTTTGGAACTCTTCCATTGTTCTCGGAACTCTGCTGAAGTTTAAAAAAGATTTGGAACTATTCCATTGTTCTCAGAATTCCGCTGAAGTTTAAAAATGCTTTGGAACTCTTCCATTTTTCTCGGAATTCCGCTGAAGTTTAGCCATGTTTTGGAACTCTTCCACTGTTCTCGGAATTCCGCTGAAGTTTAAAAATGCTTTGGAACTATTCCATTTTTCTCAGAATTCTGCTGAAGTTTAAAAATGGTTTGGAACTCTTCCATTGTTCTGGGAATTCGGCTGAAGTTTTACAATGCTTTGGAACTCTTCCATTTTTCTCGGAACTCTGCTGAAGTTTAAAAATGCTTTGGAACTCTTCCATTGTTCTGGGAATTCGGCTGAAGTTTAAAAATGCATTGAAACTCTTCCATTGTTCTCGGAATTCCGCTGATGTTTAACAATGCTTTAGAACTCTTCCATTGTTCTCGGAATTCCGATGATGTTTAACAATGCTTTGGAACTCTTTCATTGTTCTCGGAATTCCGCTGTAGTTTAAAAATGCATTGGAACTCTTCCATTGTTCTAGGAATTCCGCTGAAGTTTTAGAATGCTTTGGAACTCTTCCATTTTCCTCGGAATTCTGCTAAAGTTTAAAAATGCTTTGGAACTCTTCCATTGTTCTCGGAATTCCGCTGTAGTTTAAAAATGCTTTGGAACTCTTTCATTGTTCTCGGAATTCCGCTGAAATTTAGCCATGTTTTGGAACTCTTCCATTGTTCTTGGAATTCCTCTGAAGTTTATAAATGCCTTGGAACTCTTCCATTGTTCTCGGAATTCTGCTGAAGTTTAAAAAAGATTTGGAACTATTCCATTGTTCTCAGAATTCCGCTAATATTTAACAATGCTTTGGAACTCTTCCATTGTTCTCGGAATTCCGCTAATGTATAATAATGATTTTGGAACTCTTCCATTGTTCTCAGAATTCTGCTAATGTTTAACAATGCTTTGGAACTCATCCATTGTTCTCGGAATTCTGTTGATGTTTAATAATGCTCTGGGAACTCTTCCATTGTGCTTGGAATTCTGCTGAAGTTTAAAAATGCTTTGGAACTCTTCCATTGTTCTCGGAATTCCGCTAATGTTTACCAAACCTATGGAACTCTTTCATTGTTCTCGGAATTCTGTTGATGTTTAATAATGCTTTTGGAACTCTTCCATTGTTCTCGGAATTCCGCTGATGTTTAAAAATGCTTTAGAACTCTTCCATTGTTCTCGGAATTCCGATGATGTTTAACAATGCTTTGGAACTCTTCCATTGTTCTCGGAATTCCACTGTAGTTTAAAAATGCATTGGAACTCTTCCATTGTTCTCTGAATTCCGCTGAAGTTTTACAATACTTTGGAACTCTTCCATTTTTCTCGGAATTCTGCTGAAGTTTAAAAATGCTTTGGAACTCTTCCATTGTTCTGGGAATTCGGCTGAAGTTTAAAAATGCTTTGGAACTCTTCCTAAGTTCTGGGAGTTCTGCTGAAGTTTAAAAATGCATTGGAACTCTTCCATTGTACTCGGAATTCCGCTGATGTTTAACAATGCTTTAGAACTCTTCCATTGTTCTCGGAATTCCGATGATGTTTAACAATGCTTTGGAACTCTTTCATTGTTCTCGGAATTCCGCTGTAGTTTAAAAATGCATTGGAACTCTTCCATTGTTCTCGGAATTCCGCTGTAGTTTAAAAATGCTTTGGAACTCTTTCATTGTTCTCGTAATTCCGCTGAAGTTTAGCCATGCTTTGGAACTCTTCCACTGTTCTCGGAATTCCGCTGAAGTTTAAAAATGCTTTGGAACTCCTCCATTTTTCTCGGAATTCTGCTGAAGTTTAAAAATGCTTTGGAACGCTTCCATTGTTCTGGGAATTCGGCTGAAGTTTAAAAATGCTTTTGAACTCTTCCTAAGTTCTGGGAGTTCTGCTGAAGTTTAAAAATGCTTTGGAACTCTTCCATTGTTCTCGGAATTCCACTGATGTTTAAAAATGCTTTAGAACTCTTCCATTGTTCTCGGAATTCCGCTGATGTTTAACAATGCTTTAGAACTCTTCCATTGTTCTCGGAATTCCGCTGAAGTTCTAGAATGCTTTGAAACTCTTCCATTGTTCTCGGAATTCCGCTGAAGTTTAAAAATGCTTTGGAACTCTTCCATTGTTCTCGGAATTCCGCTGAAGTTTAAAAATGCTTTGGAACTCTTCCTAAGTTCTGGGAGTTCTGCTGAAGTTTAAAAATGCTTTGGAACTCTTCCATTGTTCTCGGAATTCCGCTGATGTTTAACAATGCTTTAGAACTCATCCATTGTTCTCGGAATTCTGCTGATGTTTAACAATGCTTTGGAACTCTTCCATTGTTCTCGGAATTCCACTGTAGTTTAAAGATGCATTGGAACTCTTCCATTGCTCTCGGAATTCGCTGAAGTTTTTCAATGCTTTGGAACTCTTCCATTTTTCTCGGAATTCTGCTGAAGTTTAAAAATGCTTTGGAATGCTTCCATTGTTCTGGGAATTCGGCTGAAGTTTAAAAATGCTTTGGAACTCTTCCTAAGTTCTGGGAGTTTGGCTGAAGTTTAAAAATGCTTTGGAACTCTTCCATTGTTCTCGGAATTCCGCTGATGTTTAAATGCTTTAGAACTCTTCCATTGTTCTCGGAATTCCGCTGATGTTTAACAATGCTTTAGAACTCTTCCATTGTTCTCGGAATTCCGATGATGTTTAACAATGCTTTGGAAATCTTTCATTGTTCTCGGAATTCCACTGTAGTTTAAAAATGCATTGGAACTCTTCCATTGTTCTCGGAATTCCGCTGAAGTTTTACAATACTTTGGAACTCTTCCATTTTTCTCGGAATTCTGCTGAAGTTTAAAAATGCTTTGGAACTCTTCCATTGTTCTGGGAATTCTGCTGTAGTTTAAAAATGCATTGGAACTCTTCCATTGTTCTCGGAATTCCGCTGAAGTTTTAGAATGCTTTGGAAATCTTCCATTTTTCTCGGAATTCTGCTGAAGTTTAAAAATGCTTTGGAACTCTTCCATTGTTCTGGGAATTCGGCTGAATTTTAAAAATGCATTGGAACTCTTCCATTGTTCTCGGAATTCCGCTGATGTTTAACAATGCTTTAGAACTCTTCCACTGTTCTCGGAATTCCGCTGAAGTTTAAAAATGCTTTGGAACTCCTCCATTTTTCTCGGAATTCTGCTGAAGTTTAAAAATGCTTTGGAACGCTTCCATTGTTCTGGGAATTCGGCTGAAGTTTAAAAATGCTTTTGAACTCTTCCTAAGTTCTGGGAGTTCTGCTGAAGTTTAAAAATGCTTTGGAACTCTTCCATTGTTCTTGGAATTCCACTGATGTTTAAAAATGCTTTAGAACTCTTCCATTGTTCTCGGAATTCCGCTGATGTTTAACAATGCTTTAGAACTCTTCCATTGTTCTCGGAATTCCGATGATGTTTAACAATGCTTTGGAACTCTTTCATTGTTCTCGGAATTCCGCTGTAGTTTAAAAATGCATTGGAACTCTTCCATTGTTCTCGGAATTCCGCTGAAGTTCTTGAAAGCTTTGAAACTCTTCCATTGTTCTCGGAATTCCGCTGAAGTTTAAAAATGCTTTGGAACTCTTCCATTGTTCTCGGAATTCCGCTGAAGTTTAAAAATGCTTTGGAACTCTTCCTAAGTTCTGGGAGTTCTGCTGAAGTTTAAAAATGCTTTGGAACTCTTCCATTGTTCTCGGAATTCCGCTGATGTTTAACAATGCTTTAGAACTCATCCATTGTTCTCGGAATTCTGCTGATGTTTAACAATGCTTTGGAACTCTTCCATTGTTCTCGGAATTCCACTGTAGTTTAAAGATGCATTGGAACTCTTCCATTGCTCTCAGAATTCCGCTGAAGTTTTTCAATGCTTTGGAACTCTGCCATTTTTCTCGGAATTCTGCTGAAGTTTAAAAATGCTTTGGAACGCTTCCATTGTTCTGGGAATTCGGCTGAAGTTTAAAAATGCTTTGGAACTCTTCCTAAGTTCTGGGAGTTTGGCTGAAGTTTAAAAATGCTTTGGAACTCTTCCATTGTTCTCGGAATTCCGCTGATGTTTAAATGCTTTAGAACTCTTCCATTGTTCTCGGAATTCCGCTGATGTTTAACAATGCTTTAGAACTCTTCCATTGTTTTCGGAATTCCGATGATGTTTAACAATACTTTGGAACTCTTTCATTGTTCTCGGAATTCCGCTGTAGTTTAAAAATACATTGGAACTCTTCCATTGTTCTCGGAATTCCGCTGAAGTTTAAAAATGCTTTGGAACTCTTCCATTTTTCTCGGAATTCTGCTGAAGTTTAGCCATGTGTTGGAACTCTTCCATTGTTCTCGGAATTCCGCTGAAGTTTAAAAATGCTTTGGAACTCTTCCATTGTTCTCGGAACTCTGCTGAAGTTTAAAAAAGATTTGGAACTATTCCATTGTTCTCAGAATTCCGCTAATATTTAACAATGCTTTGGAACTCTTTCAAAGTTCTGGGAGTTCTGCTGAAGTTTAAAAATGGTTTAGAACTCTTCCATTGTTCTCGGAATTCCGATGATGTTTAACAATGCTTTTGAACTCTTCCATTGTTCTCGGAATTCCACTGTAGTTTAAAAATGCATTGGAACTCTTCCATTGTTCTCGGAATTCCGCTGAAGTTTTAGAATGCTTTGGAACTCTTCCATTTTTCTCGGAATTCTGCTGAAGTTTAGCCATGTGTTGGAACTCTTCCATTGTTCTCGGAAATCTGCTGAAGTTTAAAAATGCTTTGGAACTCTTCCATTGTTCTCGGAACTCTGCTGAAGTTTAAAAAAGATTTGGAACTATTGCATTGTTCTCAGAATTCTGCTAATATTTAACAATGCTTTGGAACTCTTCCATTGTTCTCGGAATTCCGCTGATGTTTAATAATGCTTTTGGAACTCTTCCATTGTTCTCGGAATTCTGATAATGTTTAACAATGCTTTGGAACTCATCCATTGTTCTCGGAATTCTGTTGATGTTTAATAATGCTTTTGGAACTCTTCCGTTGTGCTCGGAATTCTGCTGATGTTTAAAAATGCTTTGGAACTCTTCCATTGTTCTCGGAATTCCGCTAATGTTTATCAAACCTATGGAACTCTTTCATCGTTCTTGGAATTCTGTTGATGTTTAATAATGCTTTTGGAACTCTTCCATTGTTCTCGGAATTCTGTTGATGTTTAATAATGCTTTTGGAACTCTTCCATTGTTCTCGGAATTCTGCTGAAGTTTAAAAACGCTTTAGAAATCTTCCCTTGTTCTCGGAATTCTGCTGAAGTTTAACAATGCTTTGTAACTCTTCCATAATTCTCAGAATTCTGCTGAAGTTTAAAAAAGCTTTGGTACTCTTCCATTGTTCTCAGAATTCCAATGAAGCTTAAAAATGCTTTGGAACTCTTCAATTTTTCTCAGAATTCCGCTAAAGTTTAAAAATGCATTGGAACTCTTCCATTGTTCTCGGAATTCCGCTGTAGTTTAAAAATGCTTTGGAACTCTTTCATTGTTCTCGTAATTCCGCTGAAGTTTAGCCATGCTTTGGATCTCTTCCACTGTTCTCGGAATTCCGCTGAAGTTTAAAAATGCTTTGGAACTCCTCCATTTTTCTCGGAATTCTGCTGAAGTTTAAAAATGCTTTGGAACGCTTCCATTGTTCTGGGAATTCGGCTGAAGTTTAAAAATGCTTTTGAACTCTTCCTAAGTTCTGGGAGTTCTGCTGAAGTTTAAAAATGCTTTGGAACTCTTCCATTGTTCTTGGAATTCCACTGATGTTTAAAAATGCTTTAGAACTCTTCCATTGTTCTCGGAATTCCGCTGATGTTTAACAATGCTTTATAACTCTTCCATTGTTCTCGGAATTCCGATGATGTTTAACAATGCTTTGGAACTCTTTCATTGTTCTCGGAATTCCGCTGTAGTTTAAAAATGCATTGGAACTCTTCCATTGTTCTCGGAATTCCGCTGAAGTTCTTGAATGCTTTGAAACTCTTCCATTGTTCTCGGAATTCCGCTGAAGTTTAAAAATGCTTTGGAACTCTTCCATTGTTCTCGGAATTCCGCTGAAGTTTAAAAATGCTTTGGAACTCTTCCTAAGTTCTGGGAGTTCTGCTGAAGTTTAAAAATGCTTTGGAACTCTTCCATTGTTCTCGGAATTCCGCTGATGTTTAACAATGCTTTAGAACTCATCCATTGTTCTCGGAATTCTGCTGATGTTTAACAATGCTTTAGAACTCTTCCATTGTTCTCGGAATTCCGATGATGTTTAACAATGCTTTTGAACTCTTCCATTGTTGTCGGAATTCCACTGTAGTTTAAAAATGCATTGGAACTCTTCCATTGTTCTCGGAATTCCGCTGAAGTTTTAGAATGCTTTGGAACTCTTCCATTTTTCTCGGAATTCTGCTGAAGTTTAGCCATGTGTTGGAACTCTTCCATTGCTCTCGGAATTCTGCTGAAGTTTAAAAATGCTTTGGAACTCTTCCATTGTTCTCGGAACTCTGCTGAAGTTTAAAAAAGATTTGGAACTATTGCATTGTTCTCAGAATTCTGCTAATATTTAACAATGCTTTGGAACTCTTCCATTGTTCTCGGAATTCCGCTGATGTTTAAAAATGCTTTGGAACTCCTCCATTTTTCTCGGAATTCTGCTGAAGTTTAAAAATGCTTTGGAACGCTTCCATTGTTCTGGGAATTCGGCTGAAGTTTAAAAATGCTTTTGAACTCTTCCTAAGTTCTGGGAGTTCTGCTGAAGTTTAAAAATGCTTTGGAACTCTTCCATTGTTCTTGGAATTCCACTGATGTTTAAAAATGCTTTAGAACTCTTCCATTGTTCTCGGAATTCCGCTGATGTTTAACAATGCTTTAGAACTCTTCCATTGTTCTCGGAATTCCGATGATGTTTAACAATGCTTTGGAACTCTTTCATTGTTCTCGGAATTCCGCTGTAGTTTAAAAATGCATTGGAACTCTTCCATTGTTCTCGGAATTCCGCTGAAGTTCTTGAATGCTTTGAAACTCTTCCATTGTTCTCGGAATTCCGCTGAAGTTTAAAAATGCTTTGGAACTCTTCCATTGTTCTCGAAATTCCGCTGATGTTTAACAATGCTTTAGAACTCATCCATTGTTCTCGGAATTCTGCTGATGTTTAACAATGCTTTGGAACTCTTCCATTGTTCTCGGAATTCCACTGTAGTTTAAAGATGCATTGGAACTCTTCCATTGCTCTCGGAATTCCGCTGAAGTTTTTCAATGCTTTAAAACTCTTCCTTTTTTCTCGGAATTCTGCTGAAGTTTAAAAATGCTTTGGAACGCTTCCATTGTTCTTGGAATTCGACTGAAGTTTAAAAATGCTTTGGAACTCTTCCTAAGTTCTGGGAGTTTGGCTGAAGTTTAAAAATGCTTTGGAACTCTTCCATTGTTCTCGGAATTCCGCTGATGTTTAAATGCTTTAGAACTCTTCCATTGTTCTCGGAATTCCGCTGATGTTTAACAATGCTTTAGAACTCTTCCATTGTTCTCGGAATTCCGATGATGTTTAACAATGCTTTGGAACTCTTTCATTGTTCTCGGAATTCCGCTGTAGTTTAAAAATACATTGGAACTCTTCCATTGTTCTCGGAATTCCGCTGAAGTTTAAAAATGCTTTGGAACTCTTCCATTGTTCTCGGAACTCTGCTGAAGTTTAAAAAAGATTTGGAACTATTCCATTGTTCTCAGAATTCCGCTGAAGTTTAAAAATGCTTTGGAACTCTTCCATTTTTCTCGGAATTCCGCTGAAGTTTAGCCATGTTTTGGAACTCTTCCACTGTTCTCGGAATTCCGCTGAAGTTTAAAAATGCTTTGGAACTATTCCATTTTTCTCAGAATTCTGCTGAAGTTTAAAAATGGTTTGGAACTCTTCCATTGTTCTGGGAATTCGGCTGAAGTTTTACAATGCTTTGGAACTCTTCCATTTTTCTCGGAACTCTGCTGAAGTTTAAAAATGCTTTGGAACTCTTCCATTGTTCTCGGAATTCCGCTAATGTTTAACAATGCTTTGGAACTCTTACATTGTTCTCGGTATTCCGCTGAATTTAGCCATGCTTTGGAACTCTTGCATTGTTCTCAGAATTCCGCTGAAGTTTAAAAATGCTTTGGAACTCCTCCATTGTACTCGGAACTCTGCTGAAGTTTAAAAATGCTTTGAAACTCTTCCATTGTTCTCGGAATACCGCTGATGTTTAACAATGCTTTGGAACTCTTCCATTGTTCTCGGAATTCCGCTGTAGTTTAAAAATGCACTGGAACTTTTCCATTGTTCTCGGAATTCCGCTGAAGTTTAAAAATGCTTTGAAACTCTTACATTGTTCTCGGATTTCTGCTGAAGTTTAAAAATGCTTTGGAACTCTTCCATTGTTCTGGGAATTCGGCTGAAGTTTAAAAATGCAATGGAACTATTCCATTGTTCTGGGAGTTCTGCTGATGTTTAATAATGATTTTGGAACTCTTCCATTGTTCTCGGAATTCTGCTAATGTTTAACAATGCTTTGGAACTCATCCATTTTTCTCGGAATTCTGTTGATGTTTAATAATGCTTTTGGAACTCTTCCATTGTGCTCGGAATTCTGCTGAAGTTTAAAAATGCTTTGGAACTCTTCCATTGTTCTCGGAATTCCGCTAATGTTTATCAAACCTATGGAACTCTTTCATTGTTCTCGGAATTCTGTTGATGTTTAATAATGCTTTTGGAACTCTTCCATTGTTCTCGGAATTCTGCTGAAGTTTAAAAACACTTTAGAAATCTTCCCTTGTTCTCGGAATTCTGCTGAAGTTTAACAATGCTTTGGAACTCTTCCATAATTCTCAGAATTCTGCTGAAGTTTAAAAAAGCTTTGGTACTCTTCCATTGTTCTCAGAATTCCAATGAAGCTTAAAAATGCTTTGGAACTCTTCAATTTTTATCAGAATTCCGCTAAAGTTTAAAAATGCTTTGGAACTCCCCCATTGTTCTCGTAATTCTGCTGAAGTTTAAAAATGCTTGGGAACTCTTCCATTGTTCTCGGAATTCCGCTGATGTTTAACAATGCTTTAGAACTCTTCCATTGTTACCGGAATTACGCTGATGTTTAACAATGCTTTTGAACTCTTCCATTGTTCTCGGAATTCCGCTGTAGTTTAAAAATGCATTGGAACTCTTCCATTGTTCTCGGAATTCTGCTGAAGTTTAAAAATGCTTTGGAACTCTTCCATTGTTCTCGGAATTCCGCTGATGTTTAACAATGCTTTGGAACTCTTCCATTGTTCTAGGAATTCCGCTGTATTTTAAAAATGCTTTGGAACTCTTTCATTGTTCTCGTAATTCCGCTGAAGTTTAGCCATGCTTTGGAACTCTTCCACTGTTCTCGGAATTCCGCTGAAGTTTAAAAATGCTTTGGAACTCCTCCATTGTTCTCGGAATTCCACTGTAGTTTAAAAATGCATTGGAACTCTTCCATTGTTCTCGGAATTCGGCTGAAGTTTTACAATGCTTTGGAACTCTTCCATTTTTCTCGGAATTCCGCTGAAGTTCTTGAATGCTTTGAAACTCTTCCATTGTTCTCGGAATTCCGCTGAAGTTTAAAAATGCTTTGGAACTCTTCCATTGTTCTCGAAATTCCGCTGATGTTTAACAATGCTTTAGAACTCATCCATTGTTCTCGGAATTCTGCTGATGTTTAACAATGCTTTGGAACTCTTCCATTGTTCTCGGAATTCCACTGTAGTTTAAAGATGCATTGGAACTCTTCCATTGCTCTCGGAATTCCGCTGAAGTTTTTCAATGCTTTAAAACTCTTCCTTTTTTCTCGGAATTCTGCTGAAGTTTAAAAATGCTTTGGAACGCTTCCATTGTTCTGGGAATTCGGCTGAAGTTTAAAAATGCTTTGGAACTCTTCCTAAGTTCTGGGAGTTTGGCTGAAGTTTAAAAATGCTTTGGAACTCTTCCATTGTTCTCGGAATTCCGCTGATGTTTAAATGCTTTAGAACTCTTCCATTGTTCTCGGAATTCCGCTGATGTTTAACAATGCTTTAGAACTCTTCCATTGTTCTCGGAATTCCGATGATGTTTAACAATGCTTTGGAACTCTTTCATTGTTCTCGGAATTCCGCTGTAGTTTAAAAATACATTGGAACTATTCCATTGTTCTCGGAATTCCGCTGAAGTTTAAAAATGCTTTGGAACTCTTCCATTTTTCTCGGAATTCTGCTGAAGTTTAGCCATGTGTTGGAACTCTTCCATTGTTCTCGGAATTCCGCTGAAGTTTAAAAATGCTTTGGAACTCTTCCATTGTTCTCGGAACTCTGCTGAAGTTTAAAAAAGATTTGGAACTATTCCATTGTTCTCAGAATTCCGCTAATATTTAACAATGCTTTGGAACTCTTCCAAAGTTCTGGGAGTTCTGCTGAAGTTTAAAAATGGTTTAGAACTCTTCCATTGTTCTCAGAATTCTGCTGATGTTTAGCAATGCTTTAGAACTCTTCCATTGTTCTCGGAATTCCGATGATGTTTAGCAATGCTTTTGAACTCTTCCATTGTTCTCGGAATTCCGCTGAAGTTTTAGAATGCTTTGGAACTCTTCCATTTTTCTCGGAATTCTGCTGAAGTTTAGCCATGTGTTGGAACTCTTCCATTGTTCTCGGAATTCTGCTGAAGTTTAAAAATGCTTTGGAACTCTTCCATTGTTATCGGAACTCTGCTGAAGTTTAAAAAAGATTTGGAACTATTGCATTGTTCTCAGAATTCTGCTAATATTTAACAATGCTTTGGAACTCTTCCATTGTTCTCGGAATTCCGCTGATGTTTAATAATGCTTTTGGAACTCTTCCATTGTTCTCGGAATTCTGCTAATGTTTAACAATGCTTTGGAACTCATCCATTGTTCTCGGAATTCTGTTGATGTTTAATAATGCTTTTGGAACTCTTCCGTTGTGCTCGGAATTCTGCTGAAGTTTAAAAATGCTTTGGAACTCTTCCATTGTTCTCGGAATTCCACTAATGTTTATCAAACCTATGGAACTCTTTCATTGTTCTTGGAATTCTGTTGATGTTTAATATTGCTTTTGGAACTCTTCCATTGTTCTCGGAATTCTGTTGATGTTTAATAATGCTTTTGGAACTCTTCCATTGTTCTCGGAATTCTGCTGAAGTTTAAAAACGCTTTAGAAATCTTCCCTTGTTCTCGGAATTCTGCTGAAGTTTAACAATGCTTTGGAACTCTTCCATAATTCTCAGAATTCTGCTGAAGTTTAAAAAAGCTTTGGTACTCTTCCATTGTTCTCAGAATTCCAATGAAGCTTAAAAATGCTTTGGAACTCTTCAATTTTTCTCAGAATTCCGCTAAAGTTTAAAAATGCTTTGGAACTCCTCCATTGTTCTCGTAATTCTGCTGAAGTTTAAAAATGCTTTGGAACTCTTCCAATGTTTTGGGAATTCAGCTGAAGTTTAAAAATGCTTGGGATCTCTTCCATTGTTCTCGGAATTCCACTGATGTTTAACAATGCTTTAGAACTCTTCCATTGTTACCAGAATTCCGCTGATGTTTAGCAATGCTTTTGAACTGTTCCATTGTTCTCGGAATTCTGCTGAAGTTTAAAAATGCTTTGGAACTCTTCCATTGTTCTCGGAATTCTGCTGAAGTTTAAAAATGCTTTGGAACTCTTCCATTGTTCTGGGAATTCGGCTGAAGTTTAAAAATGCTATGGAACTCTTCCTATGTTTTGGGAGTTCTGCTGAAGTTTAAAAATGCTTTTGAACTCTTCCATTGTTCTCGGAATTCCGCTGATGTTTAACAATGCTTTAGAACTCTTCCATTGTTCTCGGAATTCCGCTGATGTTTAACAATGCTTTGGAACTATTCCATTGCTCTCTTAATTCCACTATAGTTTAAAAATGCATTGGAACTCTTCCATTGTTCTCGGAATTCCGCTGAAGTTTAGCCATGTTTTGGAACTCTTCCACTGTTCTCGGAATTCCGCTGAAGTTTAAAAACACTTTAGAAATCTTCCCTTGTTCTCGGAATTCTGCTGAAGTTTAACAATGCTTTGGAACTCTTCCATAATTCTCAGAATTCTGCTGAAGTTTAAAAAAGCTTTGGTACTCTTCCATTGTTCTCAGAATTCCAATGAAGCTTAAAAATGCTTTGGAACTCTTCAATTTTTATCAGAATTCCGCTAAAGTTTAAAAATGCTTTGGAACTCCCCCATTGTTCTCGTAATTCTGCTGAAGTTTAAAAATGCTTGGGAACTCTTCCATTGTTCTCGGAATTCCGCTGATGTTTAACAATGCTTTAGAACTCTTCCATTGTTACCGGAATTACGCTGATGTTTAACAATGCTTTTGAACTCTTCCATTGTTCTCGGAATTCCGCTGTAGTTTAAAAATGCATTGGAACTCTTCCATTGTTCTCGGAATTCTGCTGAAGTTTAAAAATGCTTTGGAACTCTTCCATTGTTCTCGGAATTCCGCTGATGTTTAACAATGCTTTGGAACTCTTCCATTGTTCTAGGAATTCCGCTGTATTTTAAAAATGCTTTGGAACTCTTTCATTGTTCTCGTAATTCCGCTGAAGTTTAGCCATGCTTTGGAACTCTTCCACTGTTCTCGGAATTCCGCTGAAGTTTAAAAATGCTTTGGAACTCCTCCATTGTTCTCGGAATTCCACTGTAGTTTAAAAATGCATTGGAACTCTTCCATTGTTCTCGGAATTCGGCTGAAGTTTTACAATGCTTTGGAACTCTTCCATTTTTCTCGGAATTCCGCTGAAGTTCTTGAATGCTTTGAAACTCTTCCATTGTTCTCGGAATTCCGCTGAAGTTTAAAAATGCTTTGGAACTCTTCCATTGTTCTCGAAATTCCGCTGATGTTTAACAATGCTTTAGAACTCATCCATTGTTCTCGGAATTCTGCTGATGTTTAACAATGCTTTGGAACTCTTCCATTGTTCTCGGAATTCCACTGTAGTTTAAAGATGCATTGGAACTCTTCCATTGCTCTCGGAATTCCGCTGAAGTTTTTCAATGCTTTAAAACTCTTCCTTTTTTCTCGGAATTCTGCTGAAGTTTAAAAATGCTTTGGAACGCTTCCATTGTTCTGGGAATTCGGCTGAAGTTTAAAAATGCTTTGGAACTCTTCCTAAGTTCTGGGAGTTTGGCTGAAGTTTAAAAATGCTTTGGAACTCTTCCATTGTTCTCGGAATTCCGCTGATGTTTAAATGCTTTAGAACTCTTCCATTGTTCTCGGAATTCCGCTGATGTTTAACAATGCTTTAGAACTCTTCCATTGTTCTCGGAATTCCGATGATGTTTAACAATGCTTTGGAACTCTTTCATTGTTCTCGGAATTCCGCTGTAGTTTAAAAATACATTGGAACTCTTCCATTGTTCTCGGAATTCCGCTGAAGTTTAAAAATGCTTTGGAACTCTTCCATTTTTCTCGGAATTCTGCTGAAGTTTAGCCATGTGTTGGAACTCTTCCATTGTTCTCGGAATTCCGCTGAAGTTTAAAAATGCTTTGGAACTCTTCCATTGTTCTCGGAACTCTGCTGAAGTTTAAAAAAGATTTGGAACTATTCCATTGTTCTCAGAATTCCGCTAATATTTAACAATGCTTTGGAACTCTTCCAAAGTTCTGGGAGTTCTGCTGAAGTTTAAAAATGGTTTAGAACTCTTCCATTGTTCTCAGAATTCTGCTGATGTTTAACAATGCTTTAGAACTCTTCCATTGTTCTCGGAATTCCGATGATGTTTAGCAATGCTTTTGAACTCTTCCATTGTTCTCGGAATTCCGCTGAAGTTTTAGAATGCTTTGGAACTCTTCCATTTTTCTCGGAATTCTGCTGAAGTTTAGCCATGTGTTGGAACTCTTCCATTGTTCTCGGAATTCTGCTGAAGTTTAAAAATGCTTTGGAACTCTTCCATTGTTCTCGGAACTCTGCTGAAGTTTAAAAAAGATTTGGAACTATTGCATTGTTCTCAGAATTCTGCTAATATTTAACAATGCTTTGGAACTCTTCCATTGTTCTCGGAATTCTGCTAATGTTTAACAATGCTTTGGAACTCATCCATTGTTCTCGGAATTCTGTTGATGTTTAATAATGCTTTTGGAACTCTTCCGTTGTGCTCGGAATTCTGCTGAAGTTTAAAAATGCTTTGGAACTCTTCCATTGTTCTCGGAATTCCACTAATGTTTATCAAACCTATGGAACTCTTTCATTGTTCTCGTAATTCCGCTGAAGTTTAGCCATGCTTTGGAACTCTTCCACTGTTCTCGGAATTCCGCTGAAGTTTAAAAATGCTTTGGAACTCCTCCATTGTTCTCGGAATTCCACTGTAGTTTAAAAATGCATTGGAACTCTTCCATTGTTCTCGGAATTCGGCTGAAGTTTTACAATGCTTTGGAACTCTTCCATTTTTCTCGGAATTCCGCTGAAGTTCTTGAATGCTTTGAAACTCTTCCATTGTTCTCGGAATTCCGCTGAAGTTTAAAAGTGCTTTGGAACTCTTCCATTGTTCTCGAAATTCCGCTGATGTTTAACAATGCTTTAGAACTCATCCATTGTTCTCGGAATTCTGCTGATGTTTAACAATGCTTTGGAACTCTTCCATTGTTCTCGGAATTCCACTGTAGTTTAAAGATGCATTGGAACTCTTCCATTGCTCTCGGAATTCCGCTGAAGTTTTTCAATGCTTTAAAACTCTTCCTTTTTTCTCGGAATTCTGCTGAAGTTTAAAAATGCTTTGGAACGCTTCCATTGTTCTGGGAATTCGGCTGAAGTTTAAAAATGCTTTGGAACTCTTCCTAAGTTCTGGGAGTTTGGCTGAAGTTTAAAAATGCTTTGGAACTCTTCCATTGTTCTCGGAATTCCGCTGATGTTTAAATGCTTTAGAACTCTTCCATTGTTCTCGGAATTCCGCTGATGTTTAACAATGCTTTAGAACTCTTCCATTGTTCTCGGAATTCCGATGATGTTTAACAATGCTTTGGAACTCTTTCATTGTTCTCGGAATTCCGCTGTAGTTTAAAAATACATTGGAACTCTTCCATTGTTCTCGGAATTCCGCTGAAGTTTAAAAATGCTTTGGAACTCTTCCATTTTTCTCGGAATTCTGCTGAAGTTTAGCCATGTGTTGGAACTCTTCCATTGTTCTCGGAATTCCGCTGAAGTTTAAAAATGCTTTGGAACTCTTCCATTGTTCTCGGAACTCTGCTGAAGTTTAAAAAAGATTTGGAACTATTCCATTGTTCTCAGAATTCCGCTAATATTTAACAATGCTTTGGAACTCTTCCAAAGTTCTGGGAGTTCTGCTGAAGTTTAAAAATGGTTTAGAACTCTTCCATTGTTCTCAGAATTCTGCTGATGTTTAACAATGCTTTAGAACTCTTCCATTGTTCTCGGAATTCCGATGATGTTTAGCAATGCTTTTGAACTCTTCCATTGTTCTCGGAATTCCGCTGAAGTTTTAGAATGCTTTGGAACTCTTCCATTTTTCTCGGAATTCTGCTGAAGTTTAGCCATGTGTTGGAACTCTTCAATTGTTCTCGGAATTCTGCTGAAGTTTAAAAATGCTTTGGAACTCTTCCATTGTTATCGGAACTCTGCTGAAGTTTAAAAAAGATTTGGAACTATTGCATTGTTCTCAGAATTCTGCTATTATTTAACAATGCTTTGGAACTCTTCCATTGTTCTCGGAATTCTGCTAATGTTTAACAATGCTTTGGAACTCATCCATTGTTCTCGGAATTCTGTTGATCTTTAATAATGCTTTTGGAACTCTTCCGTTGTGCTCGGAATTCTGCTGAAGTTTAAAAATGCTTTGGAACTCTTCCATTGTTCTCGGAATTCCACTAATGTTTATCAAACCTATGGAACTCTTTCATTGTTCTTGGAATTCTGTTGATGTTTAATATTGCTTTTGGAACTCTTCCATTGTTCTCGGAATTCTGTTGATGTTTAATAATGCTTTTGGAACTCTTCCATTGTTCTCGGAATTCTGCTGAAGTTTAAAAACGCTTTAGAAATCTTCCCTTGTTCTCGGAATTCTGCTGAAGTTTAACAATGCTTTGGAACTCTTCCATAATTCTCAGAATTCTGCTGAAGTTTAAAAAAGCTTTGGTACTCTTCCATTGTTCTCAGAATTCCAATGAAGCTTAAAAATGCTTTGGAACTCTTCAATTTTTCTCAGAATTCCGCTAAAGTTTAAAAATGCTTTGGAACTCCTCCATTGTTCTCGTAATTCTGCTGAAGTTTAAAAATGCTTTGGAACTCTTCCAATGTTTTGGGAATTCAGCTGAAGTTTAAAAATGCTTGGGATCTCTTCCATTGTTCTCGGAATTCCACTGATGTTTAACAATGCTTTAGAACTCTTCCATTGTTACCAGAATTCCGCTGATGTTTAGCAATGCTTTTGAACTGTTCCATTGTTCTCGGAATTCTGCTGAAGTTTAAAAATGCTTTGGAACTCTTCCATTGTTCTCGGAATTCTGCTGAAGTTTAAAAATGCTTTGGAACTCTTCCATTGTTCTGGGAATTCGGCTGAAGTTTAAAAATGCTATGGAACTCTTCCTATGTTTTGGGAGTTCTGCTGAAGTTTAAAAATGCTTTTGAACTCTTCCATTGTTCTCGGAATTCCGCTGATGTTTAACAATGCTTTAGAACTCTTCCATTGTTCTCGGAATTCCGCTGATGTTTAACAATGCTTTGGAACTATTCCATTGCTCTCTTAATTCCACTATAGTTTAAAAATGCATTCGAACTCTTCCATTGTTCTCGGAATTCCGCTGAAGTTTAGCCATGTTTTGGAACTCTTCCACTGTTCTCGGAATTCCGCTGAAGTTTAAAAATGCTTTGGAACTCTTCCATTTTTCTCGGAATTCTGCTGAAGTTTAAAAATGGTTTGGAATGCTTCCATTGTTCTGGGAATTCGGCTGAAGTTTAGAAATGCTATGGAAATCTTCCTATGTTCTGGGAGTTCTGCTGAAGTTTAAAAATGCTTTTGAACTCTTCCATTGTTCTCGGAATTCCGCTGATGTTTAACAATGCTTTAGAACTCTTCCATTGTTCTCGGACTTCCGCTGATGTTTAACAATGCTTTGGAACTCTTCCATTGCTCTCGGAATTCCACTGTAGTTTAAAAATGCATTGGAACTCTTCCATTGTTCTCGGAATTCCGCTGAAGTTTAGCCATGTTTTGGAACTCTTCCACTGTTCTCGGAATTCCGCTGAAGTTTAAAAATGCTTTGGAACTATTCCATTTTTCTCAGAATTCTGCTGAAGTTTAAAAATGGTTTGGAACTCTTCCATTGTTCTGGGAATTCGGCTGAAGTTTTACAATGCTTTGGAACTCTTCCATTTTTCTCGGAACTCTGCTGAAGTTTAAAAATGCTTTGGAACTCTTCCATTGTTCTCGGAATTCCGCTGATGTTTAACAATGCTTTGGAACTCTTACATTGTTCTCGGTATTCCGCTGAATTTAGCCATGCTTTGGAACTCTTGCATTGTTCTCAGAATTCCGCTGAAGTTTAAAAATGCTTTGGAACTCCTCCATTGTACTCGGAACTCTGCTGAAGTTTAAAAATGCTTTGAAACTCTTCCATTGTTCTCGGAATACCGCTGATGTTTAACAATGCTTTGGAACTCTTCCATTGTTCTCGGAATTCCGCTGTAGTTTAAAAATGCACTGGAACTTTTCCATTGTTCTCGGAATTCCGCTGAAGTTTAAAAATGCTTTGAAACTCTTACATTGTTCTCGGATTTCTGCTGAAGTTTAAAAATGCTTTGGAACTCTTCCATTGTTCTGGGAATTCGGCTGAAGTTTAAAAATGCAATGGAACTCTTCCATTGTTCTGGGAGTTCTGCTGATGTTTAATAATGATTTTGGAACTCTTCCATTGTTCTCGGAATTCTGCTAATGTTTAACAATGCTTTGGAACTCATCCATTTTTCTCGGAATTCTGTTGATGTTTAATAATGCTTTTGGAACTCTTCCATTGTGCTCGGAATTCTGCTGAAGTTTAAAAATGCTTTGGAACTCTTCCCTTGTTCTCGGAATTCTGCTAATGTTTATCAAACCTATGGAACTCTTTCTTTGTTCTCGGAATTCTGTTGATGTTTAATAATGCTTTTGGAACTCTTCCATTGTTCTCGGAATTCTGCTGAAGTTTAAAAACACTTTAGAAATCTTCCCTTGTTCTCGGAATTCTGCTGAAGTTTAACAATGCTTTTGAACTCTTCCATAATTCTCAGAATTCTGCTGAAGTTTAAAAAAGCTTTGGTACTCTTCCATTGTTCGCAGAATTCCAATGAAGCTTAAAAATGCTTTGGAACTCTTCAATTTTTATCAGAATTCTGCTAAAGTTTAAAAATGCTTTGGAACTCCCCCATTGTTCTCGTAATTCTGCTGAAGTTTAAAAATGCTTGGGAACTCTTCCATTGTTCTCGGAATTCCGCTGATGTTTAACAATGCTTTAGAACTCTTCCATTGTTACCGGAATTCCGCTGATGTTTAACAATGCTTTTGAACTCTTCCATTGTTCTCGGAATTCCGCTGTAGTTTAAAAATGCATTGGAACTCTTCCATTGTTCTCGGAATTCTGCTGAAGTTTAAAAATGCTTTGGAACTCTTTCATTGTTCTCGGAATTCCGCTGATGTTTAACAATGCTTTGGAACTCTTCCATTGTTCTAGGAATTCCGCTGTATTTTAAAAATGCTTTGGAACTCTTTCATTGTTCTCGTAATTCCGCTGAAGTTTAGCCATGCTTTGGAACTCTTCCACTGTTCTCGGAATTCCGCTGAAGTTTAAAAATGCTTTGGAACTCCTCCATTGTTCTCGGAATTCCACTGTAGTTTAAAAATGCATTGGAACTCTTCCATTGTTCTCGGAATTCGGCTGAAGTTTTACAATGCTTTGGAACTCTTCCATTTTTCTCGGAATTCTGCTGAAGTTTAAAAATGCTTTGGAACTCTTCCATTGTTCTGGGAATTCGGCTGAAGTTTAAAAATGCTTTGGAACTCTTCCTAAGTTCTGGGAGTTCTGCTGAAGTTTAAAAATGCATTGGAACACTTCCATTGTTCTCGGAATTCCGCTAATGTTTAACAATGCTTTGGAACTCTTCCATTGTTCTCGGAATTCCGCTGTAGTTTAAAAATGCTTTGGAACTCTTTCATTGTTCTCAGAATTCCGCTCAAGTTTTAGAATGCTTTGCAACTCTTCCATTTTTCTCGGAATTCTGCTGAAGTTTAAAAATGCTTTGGAACTCTTCAAATGTTCTCGGAATTCCGCTAATGTTTAACAATGCTTGGGAACTCTTCCATTGTTCTCAGAATTCCGCTAATATTTAACAATGCTTTGGAACTCTTCCATTGTTCTCGGAATTCCGCTGATGTTTAATAATGCTTTTGGAACTCTTCCATTGTTCTCGGAATTCCGCTAATGTTTAACAATGCTTTGGAACTCATCCATTGTTCTTGGAATTCTGTTGATGTTTAATAATGCTTTTGGAACTCTCCCACTGTGCTCGGAATTCAGCTGAAGTTTAAAAATGCTTTAGAAATCTTCCCTTGCTCTCGGCATTCCGCTGAAGTTTTACAATGCTTTGGAACTCATCCATTGTTCTCGGAATTCTGTTGATGTTTAATAATGCTTTTGGAACTCTTCCATTGTGCTCGGAGTTCTGCTGAAGTTTAAAAAAGCTTTGGAATGCTTCCATTGTTCTGGGAATTCGGCTGAAGTTTAAAAATGCTTTGGAACTCTTCCTATGTTCTGGGAGTTCTGCTGAAGTTTAAAAATGCTTTGGAACTCTTCCATTGTTCTCGGAATTCCGTTGATGTTTAAAAATGCTTTGGAACTCTTCCATTGTTCTCGGAATTCCACTGTAGTTTAAAAATGCATTGGAACTCTTCCATTGTTCTCGGAATTCCGCTGAAGTTTTACAATACTTTGGAACTCTTCCATTTTTCTCGGAATTCTGCTGAAGTTTAAAAATGCTTTGGAACTCTTCCATTGTTCTGGAAATTCCGCTGTAGTTTAAAAATGCATTGGAACTCTTCCATTGTTCTCGGAATTCCGCTGAAGTTTTAGAATGCTTTGGAAATCTTCCATTTTTCTCGGAATTCTGCTGAAGTTTAAAAATGCTTTGGAACTCTTCCATTGTTCTGGGAATTCGGCTGAAGTTTAAAAATGCATTGGAACTCTTCCATTGTTCTCGGAATTCCGCTGATGTTTAACAATGCTTTAGAACTCTTCCATTGTTCTCGGAATTCCGATGATGTTTAACAATGCTTTGGAACTCTTTCATTGTTCTCGGAATTCCGCTGTAGTTTAAAAATGCATTGGAACTCTTCCATTGTTCTCGGAATTCCGCTGAAGTTTTAGAATGCTTTGGAACTCTTCCATTTTCCTCGGAATTCTGCTAAAGTTTAAAAATGCTTTGGAACTCTTCCATTGTTCTCGGAATTCCGCTGTAGTTTAAAAATGCTTTGGAACTCTTTCATTGTTCTCGGAATTCCGCTGAAATTTAGCCATGTTTTGGAACTCTTCCATTGTTCTTGGAATTCCTCTGAAGTTTAAAAATGCTTTGGAACTCTTCCATTGTTCTCGTAATTCTGCTGAAGTTTAAAAAAGATTTGGAACTATTCCATTGTTCTCAGAATTCCGCTAATATTTAACAATGCTTTGGAACTCTTCCATTGTTCTCGGAATTCCGCTAATGTTTAATAATGATTTTGGAACTCTTCCATTGTTCTCAGAATTCTGCTAATGTTTAACAATGCTTTTGAACTCATCCATTGTTCTCGGAATTCTGTTGATGTTTAATAATGCTCTGGGAACTCTTCCACTGTGCTCGGAATTCTGCTGAAGTTTAAAAATGCTTTGGAACTCTTCCATTGTTCTCGGAATTCCGCTAATGTTTATCAAACCTATGGAACTCTTTCATTGTTCTCGGAATTCTGTTGATGTTTAATAATGCTTTTGGAACTCTTCCATTGTTCTCGGAATTCCGCTGATGTTTAACAATGCTTTAGAACTCTTCCATTGTTCTCGGAATTCCGATGATGTTTAACAATGCTTTGGAACTCTTCCATTGTTCTCGGAATTCCACTGTAGTTTAAAAATGCATTGGAACTCTTCCATTGTTCTCGGAATTCCGCTGAAGTTTTACAATACTTAGGAACTCTTCCATTTTTCTCGGAATTCTGCTGAAGTTTAAAAATGCTTTGGAACTCTTCCATTGTTCTGGGAATTCGGCTGAAGTTTAAAAATGCTTTGGAACTCTTCCTAAGTTCTGGGAGTTCTGCTGAAGTTTAAAAATGCATTGGAACTCTTTCATTGTTCTCGAAATTCCGCTGATGTTTAACAAAGCTTTAGAACTCTTCCATTGTTCTCGGAATTCCGATGATGTTTAACAATGCTTTGGAACTCTTTCATTGTTCTCGTAATTCCGCTGAAGTTTAGCCATGCTTTGGAACTCTTCCACTGTTCTCGGAATTCCGCTGAAGTTTAAAAATGCTTTGGAACTCCTCCATTGTTCTCGGAATTCTGCTGAAGTTTTACAATGCTTTGGAACTCTTCCATTTTTCTCGGAATTCTGCTGAAGTTTAAAAATGCTTTGGAACGCTTCCATTGTTCTGGGAATTCGGCTGAAGTTTAAAAATGCTTTTGAACTCTTCCTAAGTTCTGGGAGTTCTGCTGAAGTTTAAAAATGCTTTGGAACTCTTCCTAAGTTCTGGGAGTTCTGCTGAAGTTTAAAAATGCATTGGAACTCTTCAATTGTTCTCGGAATTCCGCTGTAGTTTAAAAATGCATTGGAACTCTTCCATTGTTCTCGGAATTACGCTGTAGTTTAAAAATGCTTTGGAACTCTTTCATTGTTCTCGTAATTCCGCTGAAGTTTAGCCATGCTTTGGAACTCTTCCACTGTTCTCGGAATTCCGCTGAAGTTTAAAAATGCTTTGGAACTCATCCATTGTTCTCGGAATTCTGCTGAAGTTTTACAATGCTTTGGAACTCTTCCATTTTTCTCGGAATTCTGCTGAAGTTTAAAAATGCTTTGGAACGCTTCCATTGTTCTGGGAATTCGGCTGAAGTTTAAAAATGCTTTTGAACTCTTCCTAAGTTCTGGGAGTTCTGCTGAAGTTTAAAAATGCTTTGGAACTCTTCCATTGTTCTCGGAATTCCACTGATGTTTAAAAATGCTTTAGAACTCTTCCATTGTTCTCGGAATTCCGCTGATGTTTAACAATGCTTTAGAACTCTTCCATTGTTCTCGGAATTCCGATGATGTTTAACAATGCTTTGGAACTCTTTCATTGTTCTCGGAATTCCGCTGTAGTTTAAAAATGCATTGGAACTCTTCCATTGTTCTCGGAATTCCGCTGAAGTTCTAGAATGCTTTGAAACTCTTCCATTGTTCTCGGAATTCCGCTGAAGTTTAAAAATGCTTTGGAACTCTTCCATTGTTCTCGGAATTCCGCTGAAGTTTAAAAATGCTTTGGAACTCTTCCATTGTTCTCGGAATTCCGCTGATGTTTAACAATGCTTTAGAACTCATCCATTGTTCTCGGAATTCTGCTGATGTTTAACAATGCTTTGGAACTCTTCAATTGTTCTCGGAATTCCAATGTAGTTTAAAGATGCATTGGAACTCTTCCATTGCTCTCGGAATTCCGCTGAAGTTTTTCAATGCTTTGGAACTCTTCCATTTTTCTCGGAATTCTGCTGAAGTTTAAAAATGCTTTGGAATGCTTCCATTGTTCTGGGAATTCGGCTGAAGTTTAAAAATGCTTTGGAACTCTTCCTAAGTTCTGGGAGTTTGGCTGAAGTTTAAAAATGCTTTGGAACTCTTCCATTGTTCTCGGAATTCCGCTGATGTTTAAATGCTTTAGAACTCTTCCATTGTTCTCGGAATTCCGCTGATGTTTAACAATGCTTTAGAACTCTTCCATTGTTCTCGGAATTCCGATGATGTTTAACAATGCTTTGGAACTCTTTCATTGTTCTCGGAATTCCACTGTAGTTTAAAAATGCATTGGAACTCTTCCATTGTTCTCGGAATTCCGCTGAAGTTTTAGAATGCTTTAGAAATCTTCCATTTTTCTCGGAATTCTGCTGAAGTTTAAAATGCTTTGGAACTCTTCCATTGTTCTGGGAATTCGGCTGAAGTTTAAAAATGCATTGGAACTCTTCCATTGTTCTCGGAATTCCGCTGATGTTTAACAATGCTTTAGAACTCTTCCATTGTTCTCGGAATTCCGATGATGTTTAACAATGCTTTGGAACTCTTTCATTGTTCTCGGAATTCCGCTGTAGTTTAAAAATGCATTGGAACTCTTCCATTGTTCTCGGAATTCCGCTGAAGTTTTAGAATGCTTTGGAACTCTTCCATTTTCCTCGGAATTCTGCTAAAGTTAAAAAATGCTTTGGAACTCTTCCATTGTTCTCGGAATTCCGCTGTAGTTTAAAAATGCTTTGGAACTCTTTCATTGTTCTCGGAATTCCGCTGAAATTTAGCCATGTTTTGGAACTCTTCCATTGTTCTTGGAATTCCTCTGAAGTTTAAAAATGCTTTGGAACTCTTCCATTGTTCTCGGAATTCTGCTGAAGTTTAAAAAAGATTTGGAACTATTCCATTGTTCTCAGAATTCCGCTAATATTTAACAATGCTTTGGAACTCTTCCATTGTTCTCGGAATTCCGCTAATGTTTAATAATGATTTTGGAACTCTTCCATTGTTCTCAGAATTCTGCTAATGTTTAACAATGCTTTGGAACTCATCCATTGTTCTCGGAATTCTGTTGATGTTTAATAATGCTCTGGGAACTCTTCCATTGTGCTCGGAATTCTGCTGAAGTTTAAAAATGCTTTGGAACTCTTCCATTGTTCTCGGAATTCCGCTAATGTTTATCAAACCTATGGAACTCTTTCATTGTTCTCGGAATTCTGTTGATGTTTAATAATGCTTTTGGAACTCTTCCATTGTTCTCGGAATTCCGCTGATGTTTAACAATGCTTTAGAACTCTTCCATTGTTCTCGGAATTCCGATGATGTTTAACAATGCTTTGGAACTCTTCCATTGTTCTCGGAATTCCACTGTAGTTTAAAAATGCATTGGAACTCTTCCATTGTTCTCGGAATTCCGCTGAAGTTTTACAATACTTTGGAACTCTTCCATTTTTCTCGGAATTCGGCTGAAGTTTAAAAATGCTTTGGAACTCTTCCTAAGTTCTGGGAGTTCTGCTGAAGTTTAAAAATGCATTGGAACTCTTCCATTGTTCTCGGAATTCCGCTGATGTTTAACAATGCTTTAGAACTCTTCCATTGTTCTCGGAATTCCGATGATGTTTAACAATGCTTTGGAACTCTTTCATTGTTCTCGGAATTCCGCTGTAGTTTAAAAATGCATTGGAACTCTTCCATTGTTCTCGGAATTCCGCTGTAGTTTAAAAATGCTTTGGAACTCTTTCATTGTTCTCGTAATTCCGCTGAAGTTTAGCCATGCTTTGGAACTCTTCCACTGTTCTCGGAATTCCGCTGAAGTTTAAAAATGCTTTGGAACTCCTCCATTGTTCTCGGAATTCTGCTGAAGTTTTACAATGCTTTGCAACTCTTCCATTTTTCTCGGAATTCTGCTGAAGTTTAAAAATGCTTTGGAACTCTTCAAATGTTCTCGGAATTCCGCTAATGTTTAACAATGCTTGGGAACTCTTCCATTGTTCTCAGAATTCCGCTAATATTTAACAATGCTTTGGAACTCTTCCATTGTTCTCGGAATTCCGCTAATGTTTAACAATGCTTTGGAACTCATCCATTGTTCTTGGAATTCTGTTGATGTTTAATAATGCTTTTGGAACTCTCCCATTGTGCTCGGAATTCAGCTGAAGTTTAAAAATGCTTTAGAAATCTTCCCTTGCTCTCGGCATTCCGCTGAAGTTTTACAATGCTTTGGAACTCATCCATTGTTCTCGGAATTCTGTTGATGTTTAATAATGCTTTTGGAACTCTTCCATTGTGCTCGGAGTTCTGCTGAAGTTTAAAAAAGCTTTGGAATGCTTCCATTGTTCTGGGAATTCGGCTGAAGTTTAAAAATGCTTTGGAACTCTTCCTATGTTCTGGGAGTTCTGCTGAAGTTTAAAAATGCTTTGGAACTTCTCCATTGTTCTCGGAATTCCGTTGATGTTTAAAAATGCTTTGGAACTCTTCCATTGTTCTCGGAATTCCACTGTAGTTTAAAAATGCATTGGAACTCTTCCATTGTTCTCGGAATTCCGCTGAAGTTTTACAATACTTTGGAACTCTTCCATTTTTCTCGGAATTCTGCTGAAGTTTAAAAATGCTTTGGAACTCTTCCATTGTTCTGGAAATTCCGCTGTAGTTTAAAAATGCATTGGAACTCTTCCATTGTTCTCGGAATTCCGCTGAAGTTTTAGAATGCTTTGGAAATCTTCCATTTTTCTCGGAATTCTGCTGAAGTTTAAAAATGCTTTGGAACTCTTCCATTGTTCTGGGAATTCGGCTGAAGTTTAAAAATGCATTGGAACTCTTCCATTGTTCTCGGAATTCCGCTGATGTTTAACAATGCTTTAGAACTCTTCCATTGTTCTCGGAATTCCGATGATGTTTAACAATGCTTTGGAACTCTTTCATTGTTCTCGGAATTCCGCTGTAGTTTAAAAATGCATTGGAACTCTTCCATTGTTCTCGGAATTCCGCTGAAGTTTTAGAATGCTTTGGAACTCTTCCATTTTCCTCGGAATTCTGCTAAAGTTTAAAAATGCTTTGGAACTCTTCCATTGTTCTCGGAATTCCGCTGTAGTTTAAAAATGCTTTGGAACTCTTTCATTGTTCTCGGAATTCCGCTGAAATTTAGCCATGTTTTGGAACTCTTCCATTGTTCTTGGAATTCCTCTGAAGTTTAAAAATGCTTTGGAACTCTTCCATTGTTCTCGGAATTCTGCTGAAGTTTAAAAAAGATTTGGAACTATTCCATTGTTCTCAGAATTCCGCTAATATTTAACAATGCTTTGGAACTCTTCCATTGTTCTCGGAATTCCGCTAATGTTTAATAATGATTTTGGAACTCTTCCATTGTTCTCAGAATTCTGCTAATGTTTAACAATGCTTTTGAACTCATCCATTGTTCTCGGAATTCTGTTGATGTTTAATAATGCTCTGGGAACTCTTCCACTGTGCTCGGAATTCTGCTGAAGTTTAAAAATGCTTTGGAACTCTTCCATTGTTCTCGGAATTCCGCTAATGTTTATCAAACCTATGGAACTCTTTCATTGTTCTCGGAATTCTGTTGATGTTTAATAATGCTTTTGGAACTCTTCCATTGTTCTCGGAATTCCGCTGATGTTTAACAATGCTTTAGAACTCTTCCATTGTTCTCGGAATTCCGATGATGTTTAACAATGCTTTGGAACTCTTCCATTGTTCTCGGAATTCCACTGTAGTTTAAAAATGCATTGGAACTCTTCCATTGTTCTCGGAATTCCGCTGAAGTTTTACAATACTTAGGAACTCTTCCATTTTTCTCGGAATTCTGCTGAAGTTTAAAAATGCTTTGGAACTCTTCCATTGTTCTGGGAATTCGGCTGAAGTTTAAAAATGCTTTGGAACTCTTCCTAAGTTCTGGGAGTTCTGCTGAAGTTTAAAAATGCATTGGAACTCTTTCATTGTTCTCGAAATTCCGCTGATGTTTAACAAAGCTTTAGAACTCTTCCATTGTTCTCGGAATTCCGATGATGTTTAACAATGCTTTGGAACTCTTTCATTGTTCTCGTAATTCCGCTGAAGTTTAGCCATGCTTTGGAACTCTTCCACTGTTCTCGGAATTCCGCTGAAGTTTAAAAATGCTTTGGAACTCCTCCATTGTTCTCGGAATTCTGCTGAAGTTTTACAATGCTTTGGAACTCTTCCATTTTTCTCGGAATTCTGCTGAAGTTTAAAAATGCTTTGGAACGCTTCCATTGTTCTGGGAATTCGGCTGAAGTTTAAAAATGCTTTTGAACTCTTCCTAAGTTCTGGGAGTTCTGCTGAAGTTTAAAAATGCTTTGGAACTCTTCCTAAGTTCTGGGAGTTCTGCTGAAGTTTAAAAATGCATTGGAACTCTTCAATTGTTCTCGGAATTCCGCTGTAGTTTAAAAATGCATTGGAACTCTTCCATTGTTCTCGGAATTACGCTGTAGTTTAAAAATGCTTTGGAACTCTTTCATTGTTCTCGTAATTCCGCTGAAGTTTAGCCATGCTTTGGAACTCTTCCACTGTTCTCGGAATTCCGCTGAAGTTTAAAAATGCTTTGGAACTCCTCCATTGTTCTCGGAATTCTGCTGAAGTTTTACAATGCTTTGGAACTCTTCCATTTTTCTCGGAATTCTGCTGAAGTTTAAAAATGCTTTGGAACGCTTCCATTGTTCTGGGAATTCGGCTGAAGTTTAAAAATGCTTTTGAACTCTTCCTAAGTTCTGGGAGTTCTGCTGAAGTTTAAAAATGCTTTGGAACTCTTCCATTGTTCTCGGAATTCCACTGATGTTTAAAAATGCTTTAGAACTCTTCCATTGTTCTCGGAATTCCGCTGATGTTTAACAATGCTTTAGAACTCTTCCATTGTTCTCGGAATTCCGATGATGTTTAACAATGCTTTGGAACTCTTTCATTGTTCTCGGAATTCCGCTGTAGTTTAAAAATGCATTGGAACTCTTCCATTGTTCTCGGAATTCCGCTGAAGTTCTAGAATGCTTTGAAACTCTTCCATTGTTCTCGGAATTCCGCTGAAGTTTAAAAATGCTTTGGAACTCTTCCATTGTTCTCGGAATTCCGCTGAAGTTTAAAAATGCTTTGGAACTCTTCCATTGTTCTCGGAATTCCGCTGATGTTTAACAATGCTTTAGAACTCATCCATTGTTCTCGGAATTCTGCTGATGTTTAACAATGCTTTGGAACTCTTCAATTGTTCTCGGAATTCCAATGTAGTTTAAAGATGCATTGGAACTCTTCCATTGCTCTCGGAATTCCGCTGAAGTTTTTCAATGCTTTGGAACTCTTCCATTTTTCTCGGAATTCTGCTGAAGTTTAAAAATGCTTTGGAATGCTTCCATTGTTCTGGGAATTCGGCTGAAGTTTAAAAATGCTTTGGAACTCTTCCTAAGTTCTGGGAGTTTGGCTGAAGTTTAAAAATGCTTTGGAACTCTTCCATTGTTCTCGGAATTCCGCTGATGTTTAAATGCTTTAGAACTCTTCCATTGTTCTCGGAATTCCGCTGATGTTTAACAATGCTTTAGAACTCTTCCATTGTTCTCGGAATTCCGATGATGTTTAACAATGCTTTGGAACTCTTTCATTGTTCTCGGAATTCCACTGTAGTTTAAAAATGCATTGGAACTCTTCCATTGTTCTCGGAATTCCGCTGAAGTTTTAGAATGCTTTAGAAATCTTCCATTTTTCTCGGAATTCTGCTGAAGTTTAAAATGCTTTGGAACTCTTCCATTGTTCTGGGAATCCGGCTGAAGTTTAAAAATGCATTGGAACTCTTCCATTGTTCTCGGAATTCCGCTGATGTTTAACAATGCTTTAGAACTCTTCCATTGTTCTCGGAATTCCGATGATGTTTAACAATGCTTTGGAACTCTTTCATTGTTCTCGGAATTCCGCTGTAGTTTAAAAATGCATTGGAACTCTTCCATTGTTCTCGGAATTCCGCTGAAGTTTTAGAATGCTTTGGAACTCTTCCATTTTCCTCGGAATTCTGCTAAAGTTAAAAAATGCTTTGGAACTCTTCCATTGTTCTCGGAATTCCGCTGTAGTTTAAAAATGCTTTGGAACTCTTTCATTGTTCTCGGAATTCCGCTGAAATTTAGCCATGTTTTGGAACTCTTCCATTGTTCTTGGAATTCCTCTGAAGTTTAAAAATGCTTTGGAACTCTTCCATTGTTCTCGGAATTCTGCTGAAGTTTAAAAAAGATTTGGAACTATTCCATTGTTCTCAGAATTCCGCTAATATTTAACAATGCTTTGGAACTCTTCCATTGTTCTCGGAATTCCGCTAATGTTTAATAATGATTTTGGAACTCTTCCATTGTTCTCAGAATTCTGCTAATGTTTAACAATGCTTTGGAACTCATCCATTGTTCTCGGAATTCTGTTGATGTTTAATAATGCTCTGGGAACTCTTCCATTGTGCTCGGAATTCTGCTGAAGTTTAAAAATGCTTTGGAACTCTTCCATTGTTCTCGGAATTCCGCTAATGTTTATCAAACCTATGGAACTCTTTCATTGTTCTCGGAATTCTGTTGATGTTTAATAATGCTTTTGGAACTCTTCCATTGTTCTCGGAATTCCGCTGATGTTTAACAATGCTTTAGAACTCTTCCATTGTTCTCGGAATTCCGATGATGTTTAACAATGCTTTGGAACTCTTCCATTGTTCTCGGAATTCCACTGTAGTTTAAAAATGCAATGGAACTCTTCCATTGTTCTCGGAATTCCGCTGAAGTTTTACAATACTTTGGAACTCTTCCATTTTTCTCGGAATTCTGCTGAAGTTTAAAAATGCTTTGGAACTCTTCCATTGTTCTGGGAATTCGGCTGAAGTTTAAAAATGCTTTGGAACTCTTCCTAAGTTCTGGGAGTTCTGCTGAAGTTTAAAAATGCATTGGAACTCTTCCATTGTTCTCGGAATTCCGCTGATGTTTAACAATGCTTTAGAACTCTTCCATTGTTCTCGGAATTCCGATGATGTTTAACAATGCTTTGGAACTCTTTCATTGTTCTCGGAATTCCGCTGTAGTTTAAAAATGCATTGGAACTCTTCCATTGTTCTCGGAATTCCGCTGAAGTTTTACAATGCTTTGGAACTCTTCCATTTTTCTCGGAATTCTGCTGAAGTTTAAAAATGCTTTGGAACGCTTCCATTGTTCTGGGAATTCGGCTGAAGTTTAAAAATGCTTTTGAACTCTTCCTAAGTTCTGGGAGTTCTGCTGAAGTTTAAAAATGCTTTGGAACTCTTCCATTGTTCTGGGAATTCGGCTGAAGTTTAAAAATGCATTGGAACTCTTCCATTGTTCTCGGAATTCCGCTGATGTTTAACAATGCTTTCGAACTCTTCCATTGTTCTCGGAATTCCGATGATGTTTAACAATGCTTTGGATCTCTTTCATTGTTCTCGGAATTCCGCTGTAGTTTAAAAATGCATTGGAACTCTTCCATTGTTCTCGGAATTCCGCTGAAGTTTTAGAATGCTTTGGAACTCTTCCATTTTCCTCGGAATTCTGCTAAAGTTTAAAAATGCTTTGGAACTCTTCCATTGTTCTCGGAATTCCGCTGTAGTTTAAAAATGCTTTGGAACTCTTTCATTGTTCTCGGAATTCCGCTGAAATTTAGCCATGTATTGGAACTCTTCCATTGTTCTTGGAATTCCTCTGAAGTTTAAAAATGCTTTGGAACTCTTCCATTGTTCTCAGAATTCTGCTGAAGTTTAAAAAAGATTTGGAACTATTCCATTGTTCTCAGAATTCCGCTAATATTTAACAATGCTTTGGAACTCTTCCATTGTTCTCGGAATTCCGCTAATGTTTAATAATGATTTTGGAACTCTTCCATTGTTCTCAGAATTCTGCTTATGTTTAATAATGCTTTGGAACTCATCCATTGTTCTCGGAATTCTGTTGATGTTTAATAATGCTCTGGGAACTCTTCCATTGTGCTCGGAATTCTGCTGAAGTTTAAAAATGCTTTGGAACTCTTCCATTGTTCTCGGAATTCCGCTAATGTTTATCAAACCTATGGAACTCTTTCATTGTTCTCGGAATTCTGTTGATGTTTAATAATGCTTTTGGAACTCTTCCATTGTTCTCGGAATTCCGCTGATGTTTAACAATGCTTTAGAACTCTTCCATTGTTCTCGGAATTCCGATGATGTTTAACAATGCTTTGGAACTCTTCCATTGTTCTCGGAATTCCACTGTAGCTTAAAAATGCATTGGAACTCTTCCATTGTTCTCGGAATTCCGCTGAAGTTTTACAATACTTTGGAACTCTTCCATTTTTCTCGGAATTCTGCTGAAGTTTAAAAATGCTTTGGAACTCTTCCATTGTTCTGGGAATTCGGCTGAAGTTTAAAAATGCTTTGGAACTCTTCCTAAGTTCTGGGAGTTCTGCTGAAGTTTAAAAATGCATTGGAACTCTTCCATTGTTCTCGGAATTCCGCTGATGTTTAACAATGCTTTAGAACTCTTCCATTGTTCTCGGAATTCCGATGATGTTTAACAATGCTTTGGAACTCTTTCATTGTTCTCGTAATTCCGCTGAAGTTTAGCCATGCTTTGGAACTCTTCCACTGTTCTCGGAATTCCGCTGAAGTTTAAAAATGCTTTGGAACTCCTCCATTGTTCTCGGAATTCTGCTGAAGTTTTACAATGCTTTGGAACTCTTCCATTTTTCTCGGAATTCTGCTGAAGTTTAAAAATGCTTTGGAACGCTTCCATTGTTCTGGGAATTCGGCTGAAGTTTAAAAATGCTTTTGAACTCTTCCTAAGTTCTGGGAGTTCTGCTGAAGTTTAAAAATGCTTTGGAACTCTTCCTAATTTCTGGGAGTTCTGCTGAAGTTTAAAAATGCATTGGAACTCTTCCATTGTTCTCGGAATTCCGTTGTAGTTTAAAAATGCATTGGAACTCTTCCATTGTTCTCGGAATTCCGCTGTAGTTTAAAAATGCTTTGGAACTCTTTCATTGTTCTCGTAATTCCGCTGAAGTTTAGCCATGCTTTGGAACTCTTCCACTGTTCTCGGAATTCCGCTGAAGTTTAAAAATGCTTTGGAACTCCTCCATTGTTCTCGGAATTCTGCTGAAGTTTTACAATGCTTTGGAACTCTTCCATTTTTCTCGGAATTCCGCTGAAATTTAGCCATGTTTTGGAACTCTTCCATTGTTCTTGGAATTCCTCTGAAGTTTAAAAATGCTTTGGAACTCTTCCATTGTTCTCGGAATTCTGCTGAAGTTTAAAAAAGATTTGGAACTATTCCATTGTTCTCAGAATTCCGCTAATATTTAACAATGCTTTGGAACTCTTCCATTGTTCTCGGAATTCCGCTAATGTTTAATAATGATTTTGGAACTCTTCCATTGTTCTCAGAATTCTGCTAATGTTTAACAATGCTTTGGAACTCATCCATTGTTCTCGGAATTCTGTTGATGTTTAATAATGCTCTGGGAACTCTTCCATTGTGCTCGGAATTCTGCTGAAGTTTAAAAATGCTTTGGAACTCTTCCATTGTTCTCGGAATTCCGCTAATGTTTATCAAACCTATGGAACTCTTTCATTGTTCTCGGAATTCTGTTGATGTTTAATAATGCTTTTGGAACTCTTCCATTGTTCTCGGAATTCCGCTGATGTTTAACAATGCTTTAGAACTCTTCCATTGTTCTCGGAATTCCGATGATGTTTAACAATGCTTTGGTACTCTTCCATTGTTCTCGGAATTCCACTGTAGTTTAAAAATGCATTGGAACTCTTCCATTGTTCTCGGAATTCCGCTGAAGTTTTACAATACTTTGGAACTCTTCCATTTTTCTCGGAATTCTGCTGAAGTTTAAAAATGCTTTGGAACTCTTCCATTGTTCTGGGAATTCGGCTGAAGTTTAAAAATGCTTTGGAACTCTTCCTAAGTTCTGGGAGTTCTGCTGAAGTTTAAAAATGCATTGGAACTCTTCCATTGTTCTCGGAATTCCGCTGATGTTTAACAATGCTTTAGAACTCTTCCATTGTTCTCGGAATTCCGATGATGTTTAACAATGCTTTGGAACTCTTTCATTGTTCTCGGAATTCCGCTGTAGTTTAAAAATGCATTGGAACTCTTCCATTGTTCTCGGAATTCCGCTGTAGTTTAAAAATGCTTTGGAACTCTTTCATTGTTCTCGTAATTCCGCTGAAGTTTAGCCATGCTTTGGAACTCTTCCACTGTTCTCGGAATTCCGCTGAAGTTTAAAAATGCTTTGGAACTCCTCCATTGTTCTCGGAATTCTGCTGAAGTTTTACAATGCTTTGGAACTCTTCCATTTTTCTCGGAATTCTGCTGAAGTTTAAAAATGCTTTGGAACGCTTCCATTGTTCTGGGAATTCGGCTGAAGTTTAAAAATGCTTTTGAACTCTTCCTAAGTTCTGGGAGTTCTGCTGAAGTTTAAAAATGCTTTGGAACTCTTCCATTGTTCTGGGAATTCGGCTGAAGTTTAAAAATGCATTGGAACTCTTCCATTGTTCTCGGAATTCCGCTGATGTTTAACAATGCTTTCGAACTCTTCCATTGTTCTCGGAATTCCGATGATGTTTAACAATGCTTTGGATCTCTTTCATTGTTCTCGGAATTCCGCTGTAGTTTAAAAATGCATTGGAACTCTTCCATTGTTCTCGGAATTCCGCTGAAGTTTTAGAATGCTTTGGAACTCTTCCATTTTCCTCGGAATTCTGCTAAAGTTTAAAAATGCTTTGGAACTCTTCCATTGTTCTCGGAATTCCGCTGTAGTTTAAAAATGCTTTGGAACTCTTTCATTGTTCTCGGAATTCCGCTGAAATTTAGCCATGTATTGGAACTCTTCCATTGTTCTTGGAATTCCTCTGAAGTTTAAAAATGCTTTGGAACTCTTCCATTGTTCTCAGAATTCTGCTGAAGTTTAAAAAAGATTTGGAACTATTCCATTGTTCTCAGAATTCCGCTAATATTTAACAATGCTTTGGAACTCTTCCATTGTTCTCGGAATTCCGCTAATGTTTAATAATGATTTTGGAACTCTTCCATTGTTCTCAGAATTCTGCTAATGTTTAATAATGCTTTGGAACTCATCCATTGTTCTCGGAATTCTGTTGATGTTTAATAATGCTCTGGGAACTCTTCCATTGTGCTCGGAATTCTGCTGAAGTTTAAAAATGCTTTGGAACTCTTCCATTGTTCTCGGAATTCCGCTAATGTTTATCAAACCTATGGAACTCTTTTATTGTTCTCGGAATTCTGTTGATGTTTAATAATGCTTTTGGAACTCTTCCATTGTTCTCGGAATTCCGCTGATGTTTAACAATGCTTTAGAACTCTTCCATTGTTCTCGGAATTCCGATGATGTTTAACAATGCTTTGGAACTCTTCCATTGTTCTCGGAATTCCACTGTAGCTTAAAAATGCATTGGAACTCTTCCATTGTTCTCGGAATTCCGCTGAAGTTTTACAATACTTTGGAACTCTTCCATTTTTCTCGGAATTCTGCTGAAGTTTAAAAATGCTTTGGAACTCTTCAATTGTTCTGGGAATTCGGCTGAAGTTTAAAAATGCTTTGGAACTCTTCCTAAGTTCTGGGAGTTCTGCTGAAGTTTAAAAATGCATTGGAACTCTTCCATTGTTCTCGGAATTCCGCTGATGTTTAACAATGCTTTAGAACTCTTCCATTGTTCTCGGAATTCCGATGATGTTTAACAATGCTTTGGAACTCTTCCATTTTTCTCGGAATTCTGCTGAAGTTTAAAAATGCTTTGGAACGCTTCCATTGTTCTGGGAATTCGGCTGAAGTTTAAAAATGCTTTTGAACTCTTCCTAAGTTCTGGGAGTTCTGCTGAAGTTTAAAAATGCTTTGGAACTCTTCCATTGTTCTCGGAATTCCACTGATGTTTAAAAATGCTTTAGAACTCTTCCATTGTTCTCGGAATTCCGCTGATGTTTAACAATGCTTTAGAACTCTTCCATTGTTCTCGGAATTCCGATGATGTTTAACAATGCTTTGGAACTCTTTCATTGTTCTCGGAATTCCGCTGTAGTTTAAAAATGCATTGGAACTCTTCCATTGTTCTCGGAATTCCGCTGAAGTTCTAGAATGCTTTGAAACTCTTCCATTGTTCTCGGAATTCCGCTGAAGTTTAAAAATGCTTTGGAACTCTTCCATTGTTCTCGGAATTCCGCTGAAGTTTAAAAATGCTTTGGAACTCTTCCATTGTTCTCGGAATTCCGCTGATGTTTAACAATGCTTTAGAACTCATCCATTGTTCTCGGAATTCTGCTGATGTTTAGCAATGCTTTGGAACTCTTCAATTGTTCTCGGAATTCCAATGTAGTTTAAAGATGCATTGGAACTCTTCCATTGCTCTCGGAATTCCGCTGAAGTTTTTCAATGCTTTGGAACTCTTCCATTTTTCTCGGAATTCTGCTGAAGTTTAAAAATGCTTTGGAATGCTTCCATTGTTCTGGGAATTCGGCTGAAGTTTAAAAATGCTTTGGAACTCTTCCTAAGTTCTGGGAGTTTGGCTGAAGTTTAAAAATGCTTTGGAACTCTTCCATTGTTCTCGGAATTCCGCTGATGTTTAAATGCTTTAGAACTCTTCCATTGTTCTCGGAATTCCGCTGATGTTTAACAATGCTTTAGAACTCTTCCATTGTTCTCGGAATTCCGATGATGTTTAACAATGCTTTGGAACTCTTTCATTGTTCTCGGAATTCCACTGTAGTTTAAAAATGCATTGGAACTCTTCCATTGTTCTCGGAATTCCGCTGAAGTTTTAGAATGTTTTAGAAATCTTCCATTTTTCTCGGAATTCTGCTGAAGTTTAAAATGCTTTGGAACTCTTCCATTGTTCTGGGAATCCGGCTGAAGTTTAAAAATGCATTGGAACTCTTCCATTGTTCTCGGAATTCCGCTGATGTTTAACAATGCTTTAGAACTCTTCCATTGTTCTCGGAATTCCGATGATGTTTAACAATGCTTTGGAACTCTTTCATTGTTCTCGGAATTCCGCTGTAGTTTAAAAATGCATTGGAACTCTTCCATTGTTCTCGGAATTCCGCTGAAGTTTTAGAATGCTTTGGAACTCTTCCATTTTCCTCGGAATTCTGCTAAAGTTAAAAAATGCTTTGGAACTCTTCCATTGTTCTCGGAATTCCGCTGTAGTTTAAAAATGCTTTGGAACTCTTTCATTGTTCTCGGAATTCCGCTGAAATTTAGCCATGTTTTGGAACTCTTCCATTGTTCTTGGAATTCCTCTGAAGTTTAAAAATGCTTTGGAACTCTTCCATTGTTCTCGGAATTCTGCTGAAGTTTAAAAAAGATTTGGAACTATTCCATTGTTCTCAGAATTCCGCTAATATTTAACAATGCTTTGGAACTCTTCCATTGTTCTCGGAATTCCGCTAATGTTTAATAATGATTTTGGAACTCTTCCATTGTTCTCAGAATTCTGCTAATGTTTAACAATGCTTTGGAACTCATCCATTGTTCTCGGAATTCTGTTGATGTTTAATAATGCTCTGGGAACTCTTCCATTGTGCTCGGAATTCTGCTGAAGTTTAAAAATGCTTTGGAACTCTTCCATTGTTCTCGGAATTCCGCTAATGTTTATCAAACCTATGGAACTCTTTCATTGTTCTCGGAATTCTGTTGATGTTTAATAATGCTTTTGGAACTCTTCCATTGTTCTCGGAATTCCGCTGATGTTTAACAATGCTTTAGAACTCTTCCATTGTTCTCGGAATTCCGATGATGTTTAACAATGCTTTGGAACTCTTCCATTGTTCTCGGAATTCCACTGTAGTTTAAAAATGCAATGGAACTCTTCCATTGTTCTCGGAATTCCGCTGAAGTTTTACAATACTTTGGAACTCTTCCATTTTTCTCGGAATTCTGCTGAAGTTTAAAAATGCTTTGGAACTCTTCCATTGTTCTGGGAATTCGGCTGAAGTTTAAAAATGCTTTGGAACTCTTCCTAAGTTCTGGGAGTTCTGCTGAAGTTTAAAAATGCATTGGAACTCTTCCATTGTTCTCGGAATTCCGCTGATGTTTAACAATGCTTTAGAACTCTTCCATTGTTCTCGGAATTCCGATGATGTTTAACAATGCTTTGGAACTCTTTCATTGTTCTCGGAATTCCGCTGTAGTTTAAAAATGCATTGGAACTCTTCCATTGTTCTCGGAATTCCGCTGAAGTTTTACAATGCTTTGGAACTCTTCCATTTTTCTCGGAATTCTGCTGAAGTTTAAAAATGCTTTGGAACGCTTCCATTGTTCTGGGAATTCGGCTGAAGTTTAAAAATGCTTTTGAACTCTTCCTAAGTTCTGGGAGTTCTGCTGAAGTTTAAAAATGCTTTGGAACTCTTCCATTGTTCTGGGAATTCGGCTGAAGTTTAAAAATGCATTGGAACTCTTCCATTGTTCTCGGAATTCCGCTGATGTTTAACAATGCTTTCGAACTCTTCCATTGTTCTCGGAATTCCGATGATGTTTAACAATGCTTTGGATCTCTTTCATTGTTCTCGGAATTCCGCTGTAGTTTAAAAATGCATTGGAACTCTTCCATTGTTCTCGGAATTCCGCTGAAGTTTTAGAATGCTTTGGAACTCTTCCATTTTCCTCGGAATTCTGCTAAAGTTTAAAAATGCTTTGGAACTCTTCCATTGTTCTCGGAATTCCGCTGTAGTTTAAAAATGCTTTGGAACTCTTTCATTGTTCTCGGAATTCCGCTGAAATTTAGCCATGTATTGGAACTCTTCCATTGTTCTTGGAATTCCTCTGAAGTTTAAAAATGCTTTGGAACTCTTCCATTGTTCTCAGAATTCTGCTGAAGTTTAAAAAAGATTTGGAACTATTCCATTGTTCTCAGAATTCCGCTAATATTTAACAATGCTTTGGAACTCTTCCATTGTTCTCGGAATTCCGCTAATGTTTAATAATGATTTTGGAACTCTTCCATTGTTCTCAGAATTCTGCTTATGTTTAATAATGCTTTGGAACTCATCCATTGTTCTCGGAATTCTGTTGATGTTTAATAATGCTCTGGGAACTCTTCCATTGTGCTCGGAATTCTGCTGAAGTTTAAAAATGCTTTGGAACTCTTCCATTGTTCTCGGAATTCCGCTAATGTTTATCAAACCTATGGAACTCTTTCATTGTTCTCGGAATTCTGTTGATGTTTAATAATGCTTTTGGAACTCTTCCATTGTTCTCGGAATTCCGCTGATGTTTAACAATGCTTTAGAACTCTTCCATTGTTCTCGGAATTCCGATGATGTTTAACAATGCTTTGGAACTCTTCCATTGTTCTCGGAATTCCACTGTAGCTTAAAAATGCATTGGAACTCTTCCATTGTTCTCGGAATTCCGCTGAAGTTTTACAATACTTTGGAACTCTTCCATTTTTCTCGGAATTCTGCTGAAGTTTAAAAATGCTTTGGAACTCTTCCATTGTTCTGGGAATTCGGCTGAAGTTTAAAAATGCTTTGGAACTCTTCCTAAGTTCTGGGAGTTCTGCTGAAGTTTAAAAATGCATTGGAACTCTTCCATTGTTCTCGGAATTCCGCTGATGTTTAACAATGCTTTAGAACTCTTCCATTGTTCTCGGAATTCCGATGATGTTTAACAATGCTTTGGAACTCTTTCATTGTTCTCGTAATTCCGCTGAAGTTTAGCCATGCTTTGGAACTCTTCCACTGTTCTCGGAATTCCGCTGAAGTTTAAAAATGCTTTGGAACTCCTCCATTGTTCTCGGAATTCTGCTGAAGTTTTACAATGCTTTGGAACTCTTCCATTTTTCTCGGAATTCTGCTGAAGTTTAAAAATGCTTTGGAACGCTTCCATTGTTCTGGGAATTCGGCTGAAGTTTAAAAATGCTTTTGAACTCTTCCTAAGTTCTGGGAGTTCTGCTGAAGTTTAAAAATGCTTTGGAACTCTTCCTAATTTCTGGGAGTTCTGCTGAAGTTTAAAAATGCATTGGAACTCTTCCATTGTTCTCGGAATTCCGTTGTAGTTTAAAAATGCATTGGAACTCTTCCATTGTTCTCGGAATTCCGCTGTAGTTTAAAAATGCTTTGGAACTCTTTCATTGTTCTCGTAATTCCGCTGAAATTTAGCCATGTTTTGGAACTCTTCCATTGTTCTTGGAATTCCTCTGAAGTTTAAAAATGCTTTGGAACTCTTCCATTGTTCTCGGAATTCTGCTGAAGTTTAAAAAAGATTTGGAACTATTCCATTGTTCTCAGAATTCCGCTAATATTTAACAATGCTTTGGAACTCTTCCATTGTTCTCGGAATTCCGCTAATGTTTAATAATGATTTTGGAACTCTTCCATTGTTCTCAGAATTCTGCTAATGTTTAACAATGCTTTGGAACTCATCCATTGTTCTCGGAATTCTGTTGATGTTTAATAATGCTCTGGGAACTCTTCCATTGTGCTCGGAATTCTGCTGAAGTTTAAAAATGCTTTGGAACTCTTCCATTGTTCTCGGAATTCCGCTAATGTTTATCAAACCTATGGAACTCTTTCATTGTTCTCGGAATTCTGTTGATGTTTAATAATGCTTTTGGAACTCTTCCATTGTTCTCGGAATTCCGCTGATGTTTAACAATGCTTTAGAACTCTTCCATTGTTCTCGGAATTCTGATGATGTTTAACAATGCTTTGGTACTCTTCCATTGTTCTCGGAATTCCACTGTAGTTTAAAAATGCATTGGAACTCTTCCATTGTTCTCGGAATTCCGCTGAAGTTTTACAATACTTTGGAACTCTTCCATTTTTCTCGGAATTCTGCTGAAGTTTAAAAATGCTTTGGAACTCTTCCATTGTTCTGGGAATTCGGCTGAAGTTTAAAAATGCTTTGGAACTCTTCCTAAGTTCTGGGAGTTCTGCTGAAGTTTAAAAATGCATTGGAACTCTTCCATTGTTCTCGGAATTCCGCTGATGTTTAACAATGCTTTAGAACTCTTCCATTGTTCTCGGAATTCCGATGATGTTTAACAATGCTTTGGAACTCTTTCATTGTTCTCGGAATTCCGCTGTAGTTTAAAAATGCATTGGAACTCTTCCATTGTTCTCGGAATTCCGCTGTAGTTTAAAAATGCTTTGGAACTCTTTCATTGTTCTCGTAATTCCGCTGAAGTTTAGCCATGCTTTGGAACTCTTCCACTGTTCTCGGAATTCCGCTGAAGTTTAAAAATGCTTTGGAACTCCTCCATTGTTCTCGGAATTCTGCTGAAGTTTTACAATGCTTTGGAACTCTTCCATTTTTCTCGGAATTCTGCTGAAGTTTAAAAATGCTTTGGAACGCTTCCATTGTTCTGGGAATTCGGCTGAAGTTTAAAAATGCTTTTGAACTCTTCCTAAGTTCTGGGAGTTCTGCTGAAGTTTAAAAATGCTTTGGAACTCTTCCATTGTTCTGGGAATTCGGCTGAAGTTTAAAAATGCATTGGAACTCTTCCATTGTTCTCGGAATTCCGCTGATGTTTAACAATGCTTTCGAACTCTTCCATTGTTCTCGGAATTCCGATGATGTTTAACAATGCTTTGGATCTCTTTCATTGTTCTCGGAATTCCGCTGTAGTTTAAAAATGCATTGGAACTCTTCCATTGTTCTCGGAATTCCGCTGAAGTTTTAGAATGCTTTGGAACTCTTCCATTTTCCTCGGAATTCTGCTAAAGTTTAAAAATGCTTTGGAACTCTTCCATTGTTCTCGGAATTCCGCTGTAGTTTAAAAATGCTTTGGAACTCTTTCATTGTTCTCGGAATTCCGCTGAAATTTAGCCATGTATTGGAACTCTTCCATTGTTCTTGGAATTCCTCTGAAGTTTAAAAATGCTTTGGAACTCTTCCATTGTTCTCAGAATTCTGCTGAAGTTTAAAAAAGATTTGGAACTATTCCATTGTTCTCAGAATTCCGCTAATATTTAACAATGCTTTGGAACTCTTCCATTGTTCTCGGAATTCCGCTAATGTTTAATAATGATTTTGGAACTCTTCCATTGTTCTCAGAATTCTGCTAATGTTTAATAATGCTTTGGAACTCATCCATTGTTCTCGGAATTCTGTTGATGTTTAATAATGCTCTGGGAACTCTTCCATTGTGCTCGGAATTCTGCTGAAGTTTAAAAATGCTTTGGAACTCTTCCATTGTTCTCGGAATTCCGCTAATGTTTATCAAACCTATGGAACTCTTTTATTGTTCTCGGAATTCTGTTGATGTTTAATAATGCTTTTGGAACTCTTCCATTGTTCTCGGAATTCCGCTGATGTTTAACAATGCTTTAGAACTCTTCCATTGTTCTCGGAATTCCGATGATGTTTAACAATGCTTTGGAACTCTTCCATTGTTCTCGGAATTCCACTGTAGCTTAAAAATGCATTGGAACTCTTCCATTGTTCTCGGAATTCCGCTGAAGTTTTACAATACTTTGGAACTCTTCCATTTTTCTCGGAATTCTGCTGAAGTTTAAAAATGCTTTGGAACTCTTCAATTGTTCTGGGAATTCGGCTGAAGTTTAAAAATGCTTTGGAACTCTTCCTAAGTTCTGGGAGTTCTGCTGAAGTTTAAAAATGCATTGGAACTCTTCCATTGTTCTCGGAATTCCGCTGATGTTTAACAATGCTTTAGAACTCTTCCATTGTTCTCGGAATTCCGATGATGTTTAACAATGCTTTGGAACTCTTTCATTGTTCTCGTAATTCCGCTGAAGTTTAGCCATGCTTTGGAACTCTTCCACTGTTCTCGGAATTCCGCTGAAGTTTAAAAATGCTTTGGAACTCCTCCATTGTTCTCGGAATTCTGCTGAAGTTTTACAATGCTTTGGAACTCTTCCATTTTTCTCGGAATTCTGCTGAAGTTTAAAAATGCTTTGGAACGCTTCCATTGTTCTGGGAATTCGGCTGAAGTTTAAAAATGCTTTTGAACTCTTCCTAAGTTCTGGGAGTTCTGCTGAAGTTTAAAAATGCTTTGGAACTCTTCCTAATTTCTGGGAGTTCTGCTGAAGTTTAAAAATGCATTGGAACTCTTCCATTGTTCTCGGAATTCCGTTGTAGTTTAAAAATGCATTGGAACTCTTCCATTGTTCTCGGAATTCCGCTGTAGTTTAAAAATGCTTTGGAACTCTTTCATTGTTCTCGTAATTCCGCTGAAGTTTAGCCATGCTTTGGAACTCTTCCACTGTTCTCGGAATTCCGCTGAAGTTTAAAAATGCTTTGGAACTCCTCCATTGTTCTCGGAATTCTGCTGAAGTTTTACAATGCTTTGGAACTCTTCCATTTTTCTCGGAATTCTGCTGAAGTTTAAAAATGCTTTGTAACGCTTCCATTGTTCTGGGAATTCGGCTGAAGTTTAAAAATGCTTTTGAACTCTTCCTAAGTTCTGGGAGTTCTGCTGAAGTTTAAAAATGCTTTGGAACTCTTCCATTGTTCTCGGAATTCCACTGATGTTTAAAAATGCTTTAGAACTCTTCCATTGTTCTCGGAATTCCGCTGATGTTTAACAATGCTTTAGAACTCTTCCATTGTTCTCGGAATTCCGATGATGTTTAACAATGCTTTGGAACTCTTTCATTGTTCTCGGAATTCTGCTGTAGTTTAAAAATGCATTGGAACTCTTCCATTGTTCTCGGAATTCCGCTGAAGTTCTAGAATGCTTTGAAACTCTTCCATTGTTCTCGGAATTCCGCTGAAGTTTTAAAATGCTTTGGAACTCTTCCATTGTTCTCGGAATTCCGCTGAAGTTTAAAAATGCTTTGGAACTCTTCCTAAGTTCTGGGAGTTCTGCTGAAGTTTAAAAATGCTTTGGAACTCTTCCATTGTTCTCGGAATTCCGCTGATGTTTAACAATGCTTTAGAACTCATCCATTGTTCTCGGAATTCTGCTGATGTTTAACAATGCTTTGGAGCTCTTCCATTGTTCTCGGAATTCCACTGTAGTTTAAAGATGCATTGGAACTCTTCCATTGCTCTCGGAATTCCGCTGAAGTTTTTCAATGCTTTGGAACTCTTCCATTTTTCTCGGAATTCTGCTGAAGTTTAAAAATGCTTTGGAATGCTTCCATTGTTCTGGGAATTCAGCTGAAGTTTAAAAATGCTTTGGAAATCTTCCTAAGTTCTGGGAGTTTGGCTGAAGTTTAAAAATGCTTTGGAACTCTTCCATTGTTCTCGGAATTCCGCTGATGTTTAAATGCTTTAGAACTCTTCCATTGTTCTCGGAATTCCGCTGATGTTTAACAATGCTTTAGAACTCTTCCATTGTTCTCGGAATTCCGATGATGTTTAACAATGCTTTGGAACTCTTTCATTGTTCTCGGAATTCCACTGTAGTTTAAAAATGCATTGGAACTCTTCCATTGTTCTCGGAATTCCGCTGAAGTTTTAGAATGCTTTGGAAATCTTCCATTTTTCTCGGAATTCTGCTGAAGTTTAAAAATGCTTTGGAACTCTTCCATTGTTCTGGGAATTCGGCTGAAGTTTAAAAATGCATTGGAACTCTTCCATTGTTCTCGGAATTCCGCTGATGTTTAACAATGCTTTAGAACTCTTCCATTGTTCTCGGAATTCCGATGATGTTTAACAATGCTTTGGAACTCTTTCATTGTTCTCGGAATTCCGCTGTAGTTTAAAAATGCATTGGAACTCTTCCATTGTTCTCGGAATTCCGCTGAAGTTTTAGAATGCTTTGGAACTCTTCCATTTTCCTCGGAAATCTGCTAAAGTTTAAAAATGCTTTGGAACTCTTCCATTGTTCTCGGAATTCCGCTGTAGTTTAAAAATGCTTTGGAACTCTTTCATTGTTCTCGGAATTCCGCTGAAATTTAGCCATGTTTTGGAACTCTTCCATTGTTCCTGGAATTCCTCTGAAGTTTAAAAATGCTTTGGAACTCTTCCATTGTTCTCGGAATTCTGCTGAAGTTTAAAAAAGATTTGGAACTATTCCATTGTTCTCAGAATTCCGCTAATATTTAACAATGCTTTGGAACTCTTCCATTGTTCTCGGAATTCCGCTAATGTTTAATAATGATTTTGGAACTCTTCCATTGTTCTCAGAATTCTGCTAATGTTTAACAATGCTTTGGAACTCATCCATTGTTCTCGGAATTCTGTTGATGTTTAATAATGCTCTGGGAACTCTTCCATTGTGCTCGGAATTCTGCTGAAGTTTAAAAATGCTTTGGAACTCTTCCATTGTTCTCGGAATTCCGCTAATGTTTATCAAACCTATGGAACTCTTTCATTGTTCTCGGAATTCTGTTGATGTTTAATAATGCTTTTGGAACTCTTCCATTGTTCTCGGAATTCCGCTGATGTTTAACAATGCTTTAGAACTCTTCCATTGTTCTCGGAATTCCGATGATGTTTAACAATGCTTTGGAACTCTTCCATTGTTCTCGGAATTCCACTGTAGTTTAAAAATGCATTGGAACTCTTCCATTGTTCTCGGAATTCCGCTGAAGTTTTACAATACTTTGGAACTCTTCCATTTTTCTCGGAATTCTGCTGAAGTTTAAAAATGCATTGGAACTCTTCCATTGTTCTCGGAATTCCGCTGATGTTTAACAATGCTTTAGAACTCTTCCATTGTTCTCGGAATTCTGCTGAAGTTTTACAATGCTTTGGAACTCTTCCATTTTTCTCGGAATTCTGCTGAAGTTTAAAAATGCTTTGGAACGCTTCCATTGTTCTGGGAATTCGGCTGAAGTTTAAAAATGCTTTTGAACTCTTCCTAAGTTCTGGGAGTTCTGCTGAAGTTTAAAAATGCTTTGGAACTCTTCCATTGTTCTCGGAATTCCACTGATGTTTAAAAATGCTTTAGAACTCTTCCATTGTTCTCGGAATTCCGCTGATGTTTAACAATGCTTTAGAACTCTTTCATTGTTCTCGGAATTCCGATGATGTTTAACAATGCTTTGGAACTCTTTCATTGTTCTCGGAATTCCGCTGTAGTTTAAAAATGCATTGGAACTCTTCCATTGTTCTCGGAATTCCGCTGAAGTTCTAGAATGCTTTGAAACTCTTCCATTGTTCTCGGAATTCCGCTGAAGTTTAAAAATGCTTTGGAACTCTTCCATTGTTCTCGGAATTCCGCTGAAGTTTAAAAATGCTTTGGAACTCTTCCTAAGTTCTGGGAGTTCTGCTGAAGTTTAAAAATGCTTTGGAACTCTTCCATTGTTCTCGGAATTCCGCTGATGTTTAACAATGCTTTAGAACTCATCCATTGTTCTCGGAATTCTGCTGATGTTTAACAATGCTTTGGAACTCTTTCATTGTTCTCGGAATTCCGCTGTAGTTTAAAAATACATTGGAACTCTTCCATTGTTCTTGGAATTCCGCTGAAGTTTAAAAATGCTTTGGAACTCTTCCATTTTTCTCGGAATTCTGCTGAAGTTTAGCCATGTGTTGGAACTCTTCCATTGTTCTCGGAATTCCGCTGAAGTTTAAAAATCCTTTGGAACTCTTCCATTGTTCTCGGAACTCTGCTGAAGTTTAAAAATGCTTTGGAACTCTTCCATTGTTCTGGGAATTCGGCTGAAGTTTAAAAATGCTTTGGAACTCTTCCTAAGTTCTGGAAGTTCTGCTGAAGTTTAAAAATGCATTGGAACACTTCCATTCTTCTCAGAATTCCGCTAATGTTTAACAATGCTTGGGAACTCTTCCATTGTTCTCAGAATTCCGCTAATATTTAACAATGCTTTGGAACTCTTCCATTGTTCTCGGAATTCCGCTGATGTTTAATAATGCTTTTGGAACTCTTCCATTGTTCTCGGAATTCCGCTAATGTTTAACAATGCTTTGGAACTCATCCATTGTTCTTGGAATTCTGTTGATGTTTAATAATGCTTTTGGAACTCTTCCATTATGCTCGGAATTCTGCTGAAGTTTAAAAATGCTTTAGAAATCTTCCCTTGTTCTCGGAATTCTGCTGAAGTTTAACAATGCTTTGGAACTCTTCCATAATTCTCAGAATTCTGCTGAAGTTTAAAAAAGCTTTGGTACTCTTCCATTGTTCTCAGAATTAAAATGAAGCTTAAAAATGCTTTGGAACTCTTCAATTTTTCTCAGAATTCCGCTAAAGTTTAAAAATGCTTTGGAACTCCCCCATTGTTCTCGTAATTCTGCTGAAGTTTAAAAATGCTTGGGAACTCTTCCATTGTTCTCGGAGTTCCGCTGAAGTTTTACAATGATTTGGAACTCTTCCATTTTTCTCGGAATTCTGCTGAAGTTTAAAAATGCTTTGGAACTCTTCCATTGTTCTGGGAATTCGGCTGAAGTTTAAAAATGCTTTGGAACTCTTCCTAAGTTCTGGGAGTTCTGCTGAAGTTTAAAAATGCATTGCAACTCTTCCATTGTTCTCGGAATTCCGCTGATGTTTAACAATGCTTTAGAACTCTTCCATTTTTCTCGGAATTCCGATGATGTTTAACAATGCTTTGGAACTCTTTCATTGTTCTCGGAATTCCGCTGTAGTTTAAAAATGCATTGGAACTCTTCCATTGTTCTCGGAATTCCGCTGTAGTTTAAAAATGCTTTGGAACTCTTCCATTGTTCTCGTAATTCTGCTGAAGTTTAAAAATGCTTGGGAACTCTTTCATTGTTCTCGGAGTTCCGCTGAAGTTTTACAATGCTTTGGAACTCTTCCATTTTTCTCGGAATTCTGCTGAAGTTTAAAAATGCTTTGGAACTCTTCCATTGTTCTCGGAATTCCGCTGTAGTTTAAAAATGCATTGGAACTCTTCCATTGTTCTCGGAATTCCGCTGTAGTTTAAAAATGCTTTGGAACTCTTTCATTGTTCTCGTAATTCCGCTGAAGTTTAGCCATGCTTTGGAACTCTTCCACTGTTCTCGGAATTCCGCTGAAGTTTAAAAATGCTTTGGAACTCCTCCATTGTTCTCGGAATTCTGCTGAAGTTTTACAATGCTTTGGAACTCTTCCATTTTTCTCGGAATTCTGCTGAAGTTTAAAAATGCTTTGGAACGCTTCCATTGTTCTGGGAATTCGGCTGAAGTTTAAAAATGCTTTTGAACTCTTAATAAGTTCTGGGAGTTCTGCTGAAGCTTAAAATTGCTTTGGAACTCTTCCATTGTTCTCGGAATTCCACTGATGTTTAAAAATGCTTTAGAACTCTTCCATTGTTCTCGGAATTCCGCTGATGTTTAACAATGCTTTAGAACTCTTGCATTGTTCTCGGAATTCCGATGATGTTTAACAATGCTTTGGAACTCTTTCATTGTTCTCGGAATTCCGCTGTAGTTTAAAAATGCATTGGAACTCTTCCATTGTTCTCGGAATTCCGCTGAAGTTCTAGAATGCTTTGAAACTCTTCCATTGTTCTCGGAATTCCGCTGAAGTTTAAAAATGCTTTGGAACTCTTCCATTGTTCTCGGAATTCCGCTGAAGTTTAAAAATGCTTTGGAACTCTTCCTAAGTTCTGGGAGTTCTGCTGAAGTTTAAAAATGCTTTGGAACTCTTCCATTGTTCTCGGAATTCCGCTGATGTTTAACAATGCTTTAGAACTCATCCATTGTTCTCGGAATTCTGCTGATGTTTAACAATGCTTTAGAACTCTTCCATTGTTCTCGGAATTCCACTGTAGTTTAAAGATGCATTGGAACTCTTCCATTGCTCTCGGAATTCCGCTTAAGTTTTTCAATGCTTTGGAACTCTTCCATTTTTCTCGGAATTCTGCTGAAGTTTAAAAATGCTTTGGAACGCTTCCATTGTTCTGGGAATTCGGCTGAAGTTTAAAAATGCTTTGGAACTCTTCCTAAGTTCTGGGAGTTTGGCTGAAGTTTAAAAATGCTTTGGAACTCTTCCATTGTTCTCGGAATTCCGCTGATGTTTAAATGCTTTAGAACTCTTCCAATGTTCTCGGAATTCCGCTGATGTTTAACAATGCTTTAGAACTCTTCCATTGTTCTCGGAATTCCGATGATGTTTAACAATGCTTTGGAACTCTTTCATTGTTCTCGGATTTCCGCTGTAGTTTAAAAATACATTGGAACTCTTCCATTTTTCTCGGAATTCCGCTGAAGTTTAAAAATGCTTTGGAACTCTTCCATTTTTCTCGGAATTCTGCTGAAGTTTAGCCATGTGTTGGAACTCTTCCATTGTTCTCGGAATTCCGCTGAAGTTTAAAAATGCTTTGGAACTCTTCCATTGTTCTCGGAACTCTGCTGAAGTTTAAAAAAGATTTGGAACTATTCCATTGTTCTCAGAATTCCGCTAATATTTAACAATGCTTTGGAACTTTTCCAAAGTTCTGGGAGTTCTGCTGAAGTTTATAAATGGTTTAGAACTCTTCCATTGTTCTCGGAATTCTGCTGATGTTTAACAATGCTTTAGAACTCTTCCATTGTTCTCGGAATTCCGATGATGTTTAACAATGCTTTTGAACTCTTCCATTGTTCTCGGAATTCCACTGTAGTTTAAAAATGCATTGGAACTCTTCCATTGTTCTCGGAGTTCCGCTGAAGTTTTACAATGCTTTGGAACTCTTCCATTTTTCTCGGAATTCTGCTGAAGTTTAAAAATGCTTTGGAACTCTTCCATTGTTCTGGGAATTCGGCTGAAGTTTAAAAATGCTTTGGAACTCTTCCTAAGTTCTGGAAGTTCTGCTGAAGTTTAAAAATGCATTGGAACACTTCCATTCTTCTTAGAATTCCGCTAATGTTTAACAATGCTTGGGAACTCTTCCATTGTTCTCAGAATTCCGCTAATATTTAACAATGCTTTGGAACTCTTCCATTGTTCTCGGAATTCCGCTGATGTTTAATAATGCTTTTGGAACTCTTCCATTGTTCTCGGAATTCCGCTAATGTTTAACAATGCTTTGGAACTCATCCATTGTTCTTGGAATTCTGTTGATGTTTAATAATGCTTTTGGAACTCTTCCATTGTGCTCGGAATTCTGCTGAAGTTTAAAAATGCTTTAGAAATCTTCCCTTGCTCTCGGAATTCTGCTGAAGTTTAACAATGCTTTGGAACTCTTCCATAACTCTCAGAATTCTGCTGAAGATTAAAAAAGCTGTGGTACTCTTCCATTGTTCTCAGAATTCCAATGAAGCTTAAAAATGCTTTGGAACTCTTCAATTTTTCTCAGAATTCCGCTAAAGTTTAAAAATGCTTTGGAACTCCTCCATTGTTCTCGGAATTCTGCTGAAGTTTAAAAATGCTTTGGAACTCTTCCATTGTTCTCGGAATTCCGCTAATGTTTATCAAACCTATGGAACTCTTTCATTGTTCTCGGAATTCTGTTGATGTTTAATAATGCTTTTGGAACTCTTCCATAGTTCTCGGAATTCCGCTGATGTTTAACAATGCTTTAGAACTCTTCCATTGTTCTCGGAATTCCGATGATGTTTAACAATGCTTTGGAACTCTTCCATTGTTCTCGGAATTCCACTGTAGTTTAAAAATGCATTGGAACTCTTCCATTTTTCTCGGAATTCTGCTGAAGTTTAAAAATGCTTTGGAACTCTTCCATTGTTCTGGGAATTCGGCTGAAGTTTAAAAATGCTTTGGAACTCTTCCTAAGTTCTGGGAGTTCTGCTGAAGTTTAAAAATGCATTGGAACTCTTCCATTGTTCTCGGAATTCCGCTGATGTTTAACAATGCTTTAGAACTCTTCCATTGTTCTCGGAATTCCGATGATGTTTAACAATGCTTTGGAACCCTTTCATTGTTCTCGGAATTCCGCTGTAGTTTAAAAATGCATTGGAACTCTTCCATTGTTCTCGGAATTCCGCTGTAGTTTAAAAATGCTTTGGAACTCTTTCATTGTTCTCGTAATTCCGCTGAAGTTTAGACATGCTTTGGAACTCTTCCACTGTTCTCGGAATTCCGCTGAAGTTTAAAAATGCTTTGGAACTCCTCCATTGTTCTCGGAATTCTGCTGAAGTTTTACAATGCTTTGGAACTCTTCCATTTTTCTCGGAATTCTGCTGAAGTTTAAAAATGCTTTGGAACGCTTACATTGTTCTGGGAATTCGGCTGAAGTTTAAAAATGCTTTTGAACTCTTCCTAAGTTCTGGGAGTTCTGCTGAAGTTTAAAAATGCTTTGGAACTCTTCCATTGTTCTCGGAATTCCACTGATGTTTAAAAATGCTTTAGAACTCTTCCATTGTTCTCGGAATTCCGATGATGTTTAACAATGCTTTGGAACTCTTTCATTGTTCTCGGAATTCCGCTGTAGTTTAAAAATGCATTGGAACTCTTCCATTGTTCTCGGAATTCCGCTGAAGTTCTAGAATGCTTTGAAACTCTTCCATTGTTCTCGGAATTCCGCTGAAGTTTAAAAATGCTTTGGAACTCTTCCATTGTTCTCGGAATTCCGCTGAAGTTTAAAAATGCTTTGGAACTCTTCCTAAGTTCTGGGAGTTCTGCTGAAGTTTAAAAATGCTTTGGAACTCTTCCATTGTTCTCGGAATTCCGCTGATGTTTAACAATGCTTTAGAACTCATCCATTGTTCTCGGAATTCTGCTGATGTTTAACAATGCTTTGGAACTCTTTCATTGTTCTCGGAATTCCGCTGTAGTTTAAAAATACATTGGAACTCTTCCATTGTTCTTGGAATTCCGCTGAAGTTTAAAAATGCTTTGGAACTCTTCCATTTTTCTCGGAATTCTGCTGAAGTTTAGCCATGTGTTGGAACTCTTCCATTGTTCTCGGAATTCCGCTGAAGTTTAAAAATGCTTTGGAACTCTTCCATTGTTCTCGGAACTCTGCTGAAGTTTAAAAATGCTTTGGAACTCTTCCATTGTTCTGGGAATTCGGCTGAAGTTTAAAAATGCTTTGGAACTCTTCCTAAGTTCTGGAAGTTCTGCTGAAGTTTAAAAATGCATTGGAACACTTCCATTCTTCTCTGAATTCCGCTAATGTTTAACAATGCTTGGGAACTCTTCCATTGTTCTCAGAATTCCGCTAATATTTAACAATGCTTTGGAACTCTTCCATTGTTCTCGGAATTCCGCTGATGTTTAATAATGCTTTTGGAACTCTTCCATTGTTCTCGGAATTCCGCTAATGTTTAACAATGCTTTGGAACTCATCCATTGTTCTTGGAATTCTGTTGATGTTTAATAATGCTTTTGGAACTCTTCCATTGTGCTCGGAATTCTGCTGAAGTTTAAAAATGCTTTAGAAATCTTCCCTTGTTCTCGGAATTCTGCTGAAGTTTAACAATGCTTTGGAACTCTTCCATAATTCTCAGAATTCTGCTGAAGTTTAAAAAAGCTTTGGTACTCTTCCATTGTTCTCAGAATTAAAATGAAGCTTAAAAATGCTTTGGAACTCTTCAATTTTTCTCAGAATTCCGCTAAAGTTTAAAAATGCTTTGGAACTCCCCCATTGTTCTCGTAATTCTGCTGAAGTTTAAAAATGCTTGGGAACTCTTCCATTGTTCTCGGAGTTCCGCTGAAGTTTTACAATGATTTGGAACTCTTCCATTTTTCTCGGAATTCTGCTGAAGTTTAAAAATGCTTTGGAACTCTTCCATTGTTCTGGGAATTCGGCTGAAGTTTAAAAATGCTTTGGAACTCTTCCTAAGTTCTGGGAGTTCTGCTGAAGTTTAAAAATGCATTGGAACTCTTCCATTGTTCTCGGAATTCCGCTGATGTTTAACAATGCTTTAGAACTCTTCCATTTTTCTCGGAATTCCGATGATGTTTAACAATGCTTTGGAACTCTTTCATTGTTCTCGGAATTCCGCTGTAGTTTAAAAATGCATTGGAACTCTTCCATTGTTCTCGGAATTCCGCTGTAGTTTAAAAATGCTTTGGAACTCTTCCATTGTTCTCGTAATTCTGCTGAAGTTTAAAAATGCTTGGGAACTCTTTCATTGTTCTCGGAGTTCCGCTGAAGTTTTACAATGCTTTGGAACTCTTCCATTTTTCTCGGAATTCTGCTGAAGTTTAAAAATGCTTTGGAACTCTTCCATTGTTCTCGGAATTCCGCTGTAGTTTAAAAATGCATTGGAACTCTTCCATTGTTCTCGGAATTCCGCTGTAGTTTAAAAATGCTTTGGAACTCTTTCATTGTTCTCGTAATTCCGCTGAAGTTTAGCCATGCTTTGGAACTCTTCCACTGTTCTCGGAATTCCGCTGAAGTTTAAAAATGCTTTGGAACTCCTCCATTGTTCTCGGAATTCTGCTGAAGTTTTACAATGCTTTGGAACTCTTCCATTTTTCTCGGAATTCTGCTGAAGTTTAAAAATGCTTTGGAACGCTTCCATTGTTCTGGGAATTCGGCTGAAGTTTAAAAATGCTTTTGAACTCTTAATAAGTTCTGGGAGTTCTGCTGAAGCTTAAAATTGCTTTGGAACTCTTCCATTGTTCTCGGAATTCCACTGATGTTTAAAAATGCTTTAGAACTCTTCCATTGTTCTCGGAATTCCGCTGATGTTTAACAATGCTTTAGAACTCTTGCATTGTTCTCGGAATTCCGATGATGTTTAACAATGCTTTGGAACTCTTTCATTGTTCTCGGAATTCCGCTGTAGTTTAAAAATGCATTGGAACTCTTCCATTGTTCTCGGAATTCCGCTGAAGTTCTAGAATGCTTTGAAACTCTTCCATTGTTCTCGGAATTCCGCTGAAGTTTAAAAATGCTTTGGAACTCTTCCATTGTTCTCGGAATTCCGCTGAAGTTTAAAAATGCTTTGGAACTCTTCCTAAGTTCTGGGAGTTCTGCTGAAGTTTAAAAATGCTTTGGAACTCTTCCATTGTTCTCGGAATTCCGCTGATGTTTAACAATGCTTTAGAACTCATCCATTGTTCTCGGAATTCTGCTGATGTTTAACAATGCTTTAGAACTCTTCCATTGTTCTCGGAATTCCACTGTAGTTTAAAGATGCATTGGAACTCTTCCATTGCTCTCGGAATTCCGCTTAAGTTTTTCAATGCTTTGGAACTCTTCCATTTTTCTCGGAATTCTGCTGAAGTTTAAAAATGCTTTGGAACGCTTCCATTGTTCTGGGAATTCGGCTGAAGTTTAAAAATGCTTTGGAACTCTTCCTAAGTTCTGGGAGTTTGGCTGAAGTTTAAAAATGCTTTGGAACTCTTCCATTGTTCTCGGAATTCCGCTGATGTTTAAATGCTTTAGAACTCTTCCAATGTTCTCGGAATTCCGCTGATGTTTAACAATGCTTTAGAACTCTTCCATTGTTCTCGGAATTCCGATGATGTTTAACAATGCTTTGGAACTCTTTCATTGTTCTCGGATTTCCGCTGTAGTTTAAAAATACATTGGAACTCTTCCATTTTTCTCGGAATTCCGCTGAAGTTTAAAAATGCTTTGGAACTCTTCCATTTTTCTCGGAATTCTGCTGAAGTTTAGCCATGTGTTGGAACTCTTCCATTGTTCTCGGAATTCCGCTGAAGTTTAAAAATGCTTTGGAACTCTTCCATTGTTCTCGGAACTCTGCTGAAGTTTAAAAAAGATTTGGAACTATTCCATTGTTCTCAGAATTCCGCTAATATTTAACAATGCTTTGGAACTTTTCCAAAGTTCTGGGAGTTCTGCTGAAGTTTATAAATGGTTTAGAACTCTTCCATTGTTCTCGGAATTCTGCTGATGTTTAACAATGCTTTAGAACTCTTCCATTGTTCTCGGAATTCCGATGATGTTTAACAATGCTTTTGAACTCTTCCATTGTTCTCGGAGTTCCGCTGAAGTTTTACAATGCTTTGGAACTCTTCCATTTTTCTCGGAATTCTGCTGAAGTTTAAAAATGCTTTGGAACTCTTCCATTGTTCTGGGAATTCGGCTGAAGTTTAAAAATGCTTTGGAACTCTTCCTAAGTTCTGGAAGTTCTGCTGAAGTTTAAAAATGCATTGGAACACTTCCATTCTTCTTAGAATTCCGCTAATGTTTAACAATGCTTGGGAACTCTTCCATTGTTCTCAGAATTCCGCTAATATTTAACAATGCTTTGGAACTCTTCCATTGTTCTCGGAATTCCGCTGATGTTTAATAATGCTTTTGGAACTCTTCCATTGTTCTCGGAATTCCGCTAATGTTTAACAATGCTTTGGAACTCATCCATTGTTCTTGGAATTCTGTTGATTTTTAATAATGCTTTTGGAACTCTTCCATTGTGCTCGGAATTCTGCTGAAGTTTAAAAATGCTTTAGAAATCTTCCCTTGCTCTCGGAATTCTGCTGAAGTTTAACAATGCTTTGGAACTCTTCCATAACTCTCAGAATTCTGCTGAAGATTAAAAAAGCTGTGGTACTCTTCCATTGTTCTCAGAATTCCAATGAAGCTTAAAAATGCTTTGGAACTCTTCAATTTTTCTCAGAATTCCGCTAAAGTTTAAAAATGCTTTGGAACTCCTCCATTGTTCTCGGAATTCTGCTGAAGTTTAAAAATGCTTTGGAACTCTTCCATTGTTCTCGGAATTCCGCTAATGTTTATCAAACCTATGGAACTCTTTCATTGTTCTCGGAATTCTGTTGATGTTTAATAATGCTTTTGGAACTCTTCCATTGTTCTCGGAATTCCGCTGATGTTTAACAATGCTTTAGAACTCTTCCATTGTTCTCGGAATTCCGATGATGTTTAACAATGCTTTGGAACTCTTCCATTGTTCTCGGAATTCCACTGTAGTTTAAAAATGCATTGGAACTCTTCCATTTTTCTCGGAATTCTGCTGAAGTTTAAAAATGCTTTGGAACTCTTCCATTGTTCTGGGAATTCGGCTGAAGTTTAAAAATGCTTTGGAACTCTTCCTAAGTTCTGGTAGTTCTGCTGAAGTTTAAAAATGCATTGGAACTCTTCCATTGTTCTCGGAATTCCGCTGATGTTTAACAATGCTTTAGAACTCTTCCATTGTTCTCGGAATTCCGATGATGTTTAACAATGCTTTGGAACCCTTTCATTGTTCTCGGAATTCCGCTGTAGTTTAAAAATGCATTGGAACTCTTCCATTGTTCTCGGAATTCCGCTGTAGTTTAAAAATGCTTTGGAACTCTTTCATTGTTCTCGTAATTCCGCTGAAGTTTAGACATGCTTTGGAACTCTTCCACTGTTCTCGGAAATCCGCTGAAGTTTAAAAATGCTTTGGAACTCCTCCATTGTTCTCGGAATTCTGCTGAAGTTTTACAATGCTTTGGAACTCTTCCATTTTTCTCGGAATTCTGCTGAAGTTTAAAAATGCTTTGGAACGCTTACATTGTTCTGGGAATTCGGCTGAAGTTTAAAAATGCTTTTGAACTCTTCCTAAGTTCTGGGAGTTCTGCTGAAGTTTAAAAATGCTTTGGAACTCTTCCATTGTTCTCGGAATTCCACTGATGTTTAAAAATGCTTTAGAACTCTTCCATTGTTCTCGGAATTCCGCTGATGTTTAACAATGCTTTAGAACTCTTCCATTGTTCTCGGAATTCCGATGATGTTTAACAATGCTTTGGAACTCTTTCATTGTTCTCGGAATTCCGCTGTAGTTTAAAAATGCATTGGAACTCTTCCATTGTTCTCGGAATTCCGCTGAAGTTCTAGAATGCTTTGAAACTCTTCCATTGTTCTCGGAATTCCGCTGAAGTTTAAAAATGCTTTGGAACTCTTCCATTGTTCTCGGAATTCCGCTGAAGTTTAAAAATGCTTTGGAACTCTTCCTAAGTTCTGGGAGTTCTGCTGAAGTTTAAAAATGCTTTGGAACTCTTCCATTGTTCTCGGAATTCCGCTGATGTTTAACAATGCTTTAGAACTCATCCATTGTTCTCGGAATTCTGCTGATGTTTAACAATGCTTTGGAACTCTTTCATTGTTCTCGGAATTCCGCTGTAGTTTAAAAATACATTGGAACTCTTCCATTGTTCTCGGAATTCCGCTGAAGTTTAAAAATGCTTTGGAACTCTTCCATTTTTCTCGGAATTCTGCTGAAGTTTAGCCATGTGTTGGAACTCTTCCATTGTTCTCGGAATTCCGCTGAAGTTTAAAAATGCTTTGGAACTCTTCCATTGTTCTCGGAACTCTGCTGAAGTTTAAAAAAGATTTGGAACTATTCCATTGTTCTCAGAATTCCGCTAATATTTAACAATGCTTTGGAACTCTTCCAAAGTTCTGGGAGTTCTGCTGAAGTTTAAAAATGGTTTAGAACTCTTCCATTGTTCGCGAAATTCTGCTGATGTTTATCAATGCTTTAGAACTCTTCCATTGTTCTCGGAATTCCGATGATGTTTAACAATGCTTTTGAACTCTTCCATTGTTCTCGGAATTCCACTGTAGTTTAAAAATGCATTGGAACTCTTCCATTGTTCTCGGAGTTCCGCTGAAGTTTTACAATGCTTTGGAACTCTTCCATTTTTCTCGGAATTCTGCTGAAGTTTAAAAATGCTTTGGAACTCTTCCATTGTTCTGGGAATTCGGCTGAAGTTTAAAAATGCTTTGGAACTCTTCCTAAGTTCTGGAAGTTCTGCTGAAGTTTAAAAATGCATTGGAACACTTCCATTCTTCTCAGAATTCCGCTAATGTTTAACAATGCTTGGGAACTCTTCCATTGTTCTCAGAATTCCGCTAATATTTAACAATGCTTTGGAACTCTTCCATTGTTCTCGGAATTCCGCTGATGTTTAATAATGCTTTTGGAACTCTTCCATTGTTCTCGGAATTCCGCTAATGTTTAACAATGCTTTGGAACTCATCCATTGTTCTTGGAATTCTGTTGATGTTTAATAATGCTTTTGGAACTCTTCCATTGTGCTCGGAATTCTGCTGAAGTTTAAAAATGCTTTAGAAATCTTCCCTTGTTCTCGGAATTCTGCTGAAGTTTAACAATGCTTTGGAACTCTTCCATAATTCTCAGAATTCTGCTGAAGTTTAAAAAAGCTTTGGTACTCTTCCATTGTTCTCAGAATTAAAATGAAGCTAAAAAATGCTTTGGAACTCTTCAATTTTTCTCAGAATTCCGCTAAAGTTTAAAAATGCTTTGGAACTCCCCCATTGTTCTCGTAATTCTGCTGAAGTTTAAAAATGCTTGGGAACTCTTCCATTGTTCTCGGAGTTCCGCTGAAGTTTTACAATGCTTTGGAACTCTTCCATTTTTCTCGGAATTCTGCTGAAGTTTAAAAATGCTTTGGAACTCTTCCATTGTTCTGGGAATTCGACTGAAGTTTAAAAATGCTTTGGAACTCTTCCTAAGTTCTGGGAGTTCTGCTGAAGTTTAAAAATGCATTGGAACTCTTCCATTGTTCTCGGAATTCCGCTGATGTTTAACAATGCTTTAGAACTCTTCCATTTTTCTCGGAATTCCGATGATGTTTAACAATGCTTTGGAACTCTTTCATTGTTCTCGGAATTCCGCTGTAGTTTAAAAATGCATTGGAACTCTTCCATTGTTCTCGGAATTCCGCTGTAGTTTAAAAATGCTTTGGAACTCTTCCATTGTTCTCGGAATTCCGCTGCAGTTTAAAAATGCTTGGGAACTCTTTCATTGTTCTCGGAGTTCCGCTGAAGTTTTACAATGCTTTGGAACTCTTCCATTTTTCTCGGAATTCTGCTGAAGTTTAAAAATGCTTTGGAACTCTTCCATTGTTCTCGGAATTCCGCTGTAGTTTAAAAATGCATTGGAACTCTTCCATTGTTCTCGGAATTCCGCTGTAGTTTAAAAATGCTTTGGAACTCTTTCATTGTTCTCGTAATTCCGCTGAAGTTTAGCCATGCTTTGGAACTCTTCCACTGTTCTCGGAATTCCGCTGAAGTTTAAAAATGCTTTGGAACTCCTCCATTGTTCTCGGAATTCTGCTGAAGTTTTACAATGCTTTGGAACTCTTCCATTTTTCTCGGAATTCTGCTGAAGTTTAAAAATGCTTTGGAACGCTTCCATTGTTCTGGGAATTCGGCTGAAGTTTAAAAATGCTTTTGAACTCTTCCTAAGTTCTGGGAGTTCTGCTGAAGTTTTAAATTGCTTTGGAACTCTTCCATTGTTCTCGGAATTCCACTGATGTTTAAAAATGCTTTAGAACTCTTCCATTGTTCTCGGAATTCCGCTGATGTTTAACAATGCTTTTTAACTCTTTCATTGTTCTCGGAATTCCGCTGTAGTTTAAAAATGCATTGGAACTCTTCCATTGTTCTCGGAATTCCGCTGAAGTTCTAGAATGCTTTGAAACTCTTCCATTGTTCTCGGAATTCCGCTGAAGTTTAAAAATGCTTTGGAACTCTTCCATTGTTCTCGGAATTCCGCTGAAGTTTAAAAATGCTTTGGAACTCTTCCTAAGTTCTGGGAGTTCTGCTGAAGTTTAAAAATGCTTTGGAACTCTTCCATTGTTCTCGGAATTCCGCTGATGTTTAAAATGCTTTAGAACTCATCCATTGTTCTCGGAATTCTGCTGATGTTTAACAATGCTTTGGAACTCTTCCATTGTTCTCGGAATTCCACTGTAGTTTAAAGATGCATTGGAACTCTTCCATTGCTCTCGGAATTCCGCTTAAGTTTTTCAATGCTTTGGAACTCTTCCATTTTTCTCGGAATTCTGCTGAAGTTTAAAAATGCTTTGGAACGCTTCCATTGTTCTGGGAATTCGGCTGAAGTTTAAAAATGCTTTGGAACTCTTCCTAAGTTCTGGGAGTTTGGCTGAAGTTTAAAAATGCTTTAGAACTCTTCCATTGTTCTCGGAATTCCGCTGATGTTTAAATGCTTTAGAACTCTTCCAATGTTCTCGGAATTCCGCTGATGTTTAACAATGCTTTAGAACTCTTCCATTGTTCTCGGAATTCCGATGATGTTTAACAATGCTTTGGAACTCTTTCATTGTTCTCGGAATTCCGCTGTAGTTTAAAAATACATTGGAACTCTTCCATTGTTCTCGGAATTCCGCTGAAGTTTAAAAATGCTTTGGAACTCTTCCATTTTTCTCGGAATTCTGCTGAAGTTTAGACATGTGTTGGAACTCTTCCATTGTTCTCGGAATTCCGCTGAAGTTTAAAAATGCTTTGGAACTCTTCCATTGTTCTCGGAACTCTGCTGAAGTTTAAAAAAGATTTGGAACTATTCCATTGTTCTCAGAATTCCGCTAATATTTAACAATGCTTTGGAACTCTTCCAAAGTTCTGGGAGTTCTGCTGAAGTTTATAAATGGTTTAGAACTCTTCCATTGTTCTCGGAATTCCACTGTAGTTTAAAAATGCATTGGAACTCTTCCATTGTTCTCGGAGTTCCGCTGAAGTTTTACAATGCTTTGGAACTCTTCCATTTTTCTCGGAATTCTGCTGAAGTTTAAAAATGCTTTGGAACTCTTCCATTGTTCTGGGAATTCGGCTGAAGTTTAAAAATGCTTTGGAACTCTTCCTAAGTTCTGGAAGTTCTGCTGAAGTTTAAAAATGCATTGGAACAGTTCCATTCTTCTCAGAATTCCGCTAATGTTTAACAATGCTTGGGAACTCTTCCATTGTTCTCAGAATTCCGCTAATATTTAACAATGCTTTGGAACTCTTCCATTGTTCTCGGAATTCCGCTGATGTTTAATAATGCTTTTGGAACTCTTCCATTGTTCTCGGAATTCCGCTAATGTTTAACAATGCTTTGGAACTCATCCATTGTTCTTGGAATTCTGTTGATGTTTAATAATGCTTTTGGAACTCTTCCATTGTGCTCGGAATTCTGCTGAAGTTTAAAAATGCTTTAGAAATCTTCCCTTGCTCTCGGAATTCTGCTGAAGTTTAACAATGCTTTGGAACTCTTCCATAACTCTCAGAATTCTGCTGAAGATTAAAAAAGCTGTGGTACTCTTCCATTGTTCTCAGAATTCCAATGAAGCTTAAAAATGCTTTGGAACTCTTCAATTTTTCTCAGAATTCCGCTAAAGTTTAAAAATGCTTTGGAACTCCTCCATTGTTCTCGGAATTCTGCTGAAGTTTAAAAATGCTTTGGAACTCTTTCATTGTTCTCGGAATTCTGTTGATGTTTAATAATGCTTTTGGAACTCTTCCATTGTTCTCGGAATTCCGCTGATGTTTACCAATGCTTTAGAACTCTTCCATTGTTCTCGGAATTCCGATGATGTTTAACAATGCTTTGGAACTCTTCCATTGTTCTGGGAATTCGGCTGAAGTTTAAAAATGCTTTGGAACTCTTCCTAAGTTCTGGGAGTTCTGCTGAAGTTTAAAAATGCATTGGAACTCTTCCATTGTTCTCGTAATTCTGCTGAAGTTTAAAAATGCTTGGGAACTCTTCCATTGTTCTCGGAGTTCCGCTGAAGTTTTACAATGCTTTGGAACTCTTCCATTTTTCTCGGAATTCTGCTGAAGTTTAAAAATGCTTTGGAACTCTTCCATTGTTCTGGGAATTCGGCTGAAGTTTAAAAATGCTTTGGAACTCTTCCTAAGTTCTGGGAGTTCTGCTGAAGTTTAAAAATGCATTGGAACTCTTCCATTGTTCTCGGAATTCCGCTGATGTTTAATAATGCTTTAGAACTCTTCCATTTTTCTCGGAATTCCGATGATGTTTAACAATGCTTTGGAACTCTTTCATTGTTCTCGGAATTCCGCTGTAGTTTAAAAATGCATTGGAACTCTTCCATTGTTCTCGGAATTCCGCTGTAGTTTAAAAATGCTTTGGAACTCTTCCATTGTTCTCGGAATTCCGCTGTAGTTTAAAAATGCTTGGGAACTCTTTCATTGTTCTCGGAGTTCCGCTGAAGTTTTACAATGCTTTGGAACTCTTCCATTTTTCTCGGAATTCTGCTGAAGTTTAAAAATGCTTTGGAACTCTTCCATTGTTCTCGGAATTCCGCTGTAGTTTAAAAATGCTTTGGAACTCTTTCATTGTTCTCGTAATTCCGCTGAAGTTTAGCCATGCTTTGGAACTCTTCCACTGTTCTCGGAATTCCGCTGAAGTTTAAAAATGCTTTGGAACTCCTCCATTGTTCTCGGAATTCTGCTGAAGTTTTACAATGCTTTGGAACTCTTCCATTTTTCTCGGAATTCTGCTGAAGTTTAAAAATGCTTTGGAACGCTTCCATTGTTCTGGGAATTCGGCTGAAGTTTAAAAATGCTTTTGAACTCTTCCTAAGTTCTGGGAGTTCTGCTGAAGTTTAAAAATGCTTTGGAACTCTTCCATTGTTCTCGGAATTCCACTGATGTTTAAAAATGCTTTAGAACTCTTCCATTGTTCTCGGAATTCCGCTGATGTTTAACAATGCTTTAGAACTCTTCCATTGTTCTCGGAATTCCGATGATGTTTAACAATGCTTTGGAACTCTTTCATTGTTCTCGGAATTCCGCTGTAGTTTAAAAATGCATTGGAACTCTTCCATTGTTCTCGGAATTCCGCTGAAGTTCTAGAATGCTTTGAAACTCTTCCATTGTTCTCGGAATTCCGCTGAAGTTTAAAAATGCTTTGGAACTCTTCCATTGTTCTCGGAATTCCGCTGAAGTTTAAAAATGCTTTGGAACTCTTCCTAAGTTCTGGGAGTTCTGCTGAAGTTTAAAAATGCTTTGGAACTCTTCCATTGTTCTCGGAATTCCGCTGATGTTTAACAATGCTTTAGAACTCATCCATTGTTCTCGGAATTCTGCTGATGTTTAACAATGCTTTGGAACTCTTTCATTGTTCTCGGAATTCCGCTGTAGTTTAAAAATACATTGGAACTCTTCCATTGTTCTCGGAATTCCGCTGAAGTTTAAAAATGCTTTGGAACTCTTCCATTTTTCTCGGAATTCTGCTGAAGTTTAGCCATGTGTTGGAACTCTTCCATTGTTCTCGGAATTCCGCTGAAGTTTAAAAATGCTTTGGAACTCTTCCATTGTTCTCGGAACTCTGCTGAAGTTTAAAAAAGATTTGGAACTATTCCATTGTTCTCAGAATTCCGCTAATATTTAACAATGCTTTGGAACTCTTCCAAAGTTCTGGGAGTTCTGCTGAAGTTTAAAAATGGTTTAGAACTCTTCCATTGTTCGCGAAATTCTGCTGATGTTTATCAATGCTTTAGAACTCTTCCATTGTTCTCGGAATTCCGATGATGTTTAACAATGCTTTTGAACTCTTCCATTGTTCTCGGAATTCCACTGTAGTTTAAAAATGCATTGGAACTCTTCCATTGTTCTCGGAGTTCCGCTGAAGTTTTACAATGCTTTGGAACTCTTCCATTTTTCTCGGAATTCTGCTGAAGTTTAAAAATGCTTTGGAACTCTTCCATTGTTCTGGGAATTCGGCTGAAGTTTAAAAATGCTTTGGAACTCTTCCTAAGTTCTGGAAGTTCTGCTGAAGTTTAAAAATGCATTGGAACACTTCCATTCTTCTCAGAATTCCGCTAATGTTTAACAATGCTTGGGAACTCTTCCATTGTTCTCAGAATTCCGCTAATATTTAACAATGCTTTGGAACTCTTCCATTGTTCTCGGAATTCCGCTGATGTTTAATAATGCTTTTGGAACTCTTCCATTGTTCTCGGAATTCCGCTAATGTTTAACAATGCTTTGGAACTCATCCATTGTTCTTGGAATTCTGTTGATGTTTAATAATGCTTTTGGAACTCTTCCATTGTGCTCGGAATTCTGCTGAAGTTTAAAAATGCTTTAGAAATCTTCCCTTGTTCTCGGAATTCTGCTGAAGTTTAACAATGCTTTGGAACTCTTCCATAATTCTCAGAATTCTGCTGAAGTTTAAAAAAGCTTTGGTACTCTTCCATTGTTCTCAGAATTAAAATGAAGCTTAAAAATGCTTTGGAACTCTTCAATTTTTCTCAGAATTCCGCTAAAGTTTAAAAATGCTTTGGAACTCCCCCATTGTTCTCGTAATTCTGCTGAAGTTTAAAAATGCTTGGGAACTCTTCCATTGTTCTCGGAGTTCCGCTGAAGTTTTACAATGCTTTGGAACTCTTCCATTTTTCTCGGAATTCTGCTGAAGTTTAAAAATGCTTTGGAACTCTTCCATTGTTCTGGGAATTCGGCTGAAGTTTAAAAATGCTTTGGAACTCTTCCTAAGTTCTGGGAGTTCTGCTGAAGTTTAAAAATGCATTGGAACTCTTCCATTGTTCTCGGAATTCCGCTGATGTTTAACAATGCTTTAGAACTCTTCCATTTTTCTCGGAATTCCGATGATGTTTAACAATGCTTTGGAACTCTTTCATTGTTCTCGGAATTCCGCTGTAGTTTAAAAATGCATTGGAACTCTTCCATTGTTCTCGGAATTCCGCTGTAGTTTAAAAATGCTTTGGAACTCTTCCATTGTTCTCGGAATTCCGCTGTAGTTTAAAAATGCTTGGGAACTCTTTCATTGTTCTCGGAGTTCCGCTGAAGTTTTACAATGCTTTGGAACTCTTCCATTTTTCTCGGAATTCTGCTGAAGTTTAAAAATGCTTTGGAACTCTTCCATTGTTCTCGGAATTCCGCTGTAGTTTAAAAATGCATTGGAACTCTTCCATTGTTCTCGGAATTCCGCTGTAGTTTAAAAATGCTTTGGAACTCTTTCATTGTTCTCGTAATTCCGCTGAAGTTTAGCCATGCTTTGGAACTCTTCCACTGTTCTCGGAATTCCGCTGAAGTTTAAAAATGCTTTGGAACTCCTCCATTGTTCTCGGAATTCTGCTGAAGTTTTACAATGCTTTGGAACTCTTCCATTTTTCTCGGAATTCTGCTGAAGTTTAAAAATGCTTTGGAACGCTTCCATTGTTCTGGGAATTCGGCTGAAGTTTAAAAATGCTTTTGAACTCTTCCTAAGTTCTGGGAGTTCTGCTGAAGTTTAAAAATGCATTGGAACTCTTCCATTGTTCTCGGAATTCCGCTGATGTTTAACAATGCTTTAGAACTCTTCCATTTTTCTCGGAATTCCGATGATGTTTAACAATGCTTTGGAACTCTTTCATTGTTCTCGGAATTCCGCTGTAGTTTAAAAATGCATTGGAACTCTTCCATTGTTCTCGGAATTCCGCTGTAGTTTAAAAATGCTTTGGAACTCTTCCATTGTTCTCGGAATTCCGCTGTAGTTTAAAAATGCTTGGGAACTCTTTCATTGTTCTCGGAGTTCCGCTGAAGTTTTACAATGCTTTGGAACTCTTCCATTTTTCTCGGAATTCTGCTGAAGTTTAAAAATGCTTTGGAACTCTTCCATTGTTCTCGGAATTCCGCTGTAGTTTAAAAATGCATTGGAACTCTTCCATTGTTCTCGGAATTCCGCTGTAGTTTAAAAATGCTTTGGAACTCTTTCATTGTTCTCGTAATTCCGCTGAAGTTTAGCCATGCTTTGGAACTCTTCCACTGTTCTCGGAATTCCGCTGAAGTTTAAAAATGCTTTGGAACTCCTCCATTGTTCTCGGAATTCTGCTGAAGTTTTACAATGCTTTGGAACTCTTCCATTTTTCTCGGAATTCTGCTGAAGTTTAAAAATGCTTTGGAACGCTTCCATTGTTCTGGGAATTCGGCTGAAGTTTAAAAATGCTTTTGAACTCTTCCTAAGTTCTGGGAGTTCTGCTGAAGTTTAAAATTGCTTTGGAACTCTTCCATTGTTCTCGGAATTCCACTGATGTTTAAAAATGCTTTAGAACTCTTCCATTGTTCTCGGAATTCCGCTGATGTTTAACAATGCTTTTTAACTCTTTCATTGTTCTCGGAATTCCGCTGTAGTTTAAAAATGCATTGGAACTCTTCCATTGTTCTCGGAATTCCGCTGAAGTTCTAGAATGCTTTGAAACTCTTCCATTGTTCTCGGAATTCCGCTGAAGTTTAAAAATGCTTTGGAACTCTTCCATTGTTCTCGGAATTCCGCTGAAGTTTAAAAATGCTTTGGAACTCTTCCTAAGTTCTGGGAGTTCTGCTGAAGTTTAAAAATGCTTTGGAACTCTTCCATTGTTCTCGGAATTCCGCTGATGTTTAAAATGCTTTAGAACTCATCCATTGTTCTCGGAATTCTGCTGATGTTTAACAATGCTTTGGAACTCTTCCATTGTTCTCGGAATTCCACTGTAGTTTAAAGATGCATTGGAACTCTTCCATTGCTCTCGGAATTCCGCTTAAGTTTTTCAATGCTTTGGAACTCTTCCATTTTTCTCGGAATTCTGCTGAAGTTTAAAAATGCTTTGGAACGCTTCCATTGTTCTGGGAATTCGGCTGAAGTTTAAAAATGCTTTGGAACTCTTCCTAAGTTCTGGGAGTTTGGCTGAAGTTTAAAAATGCTTTAGAACTCTTCCATTGTTCTCGGAATTCCGCTGATGTTTAAATGCTTTAGAACTCTTCCAATGTTCTCGGAATTCCGCTGATGTTTAACAATGCTTTAGAACTCTTCCATTGTTCTCGGAATTCCGATGATGTTTAACAATGCTTTGGAACTCTTTCATTGTTCTCGGAATTCCGCTGTAGTTTAAAAATACATTGGAACTCTTCCATTGTTCTCGGAATTCCGCTGAAGTTTAAAAATGCTTTGGAACTCTTCCATTGTTCTCGGAACTCTGCTGAAGTTTAAAAAAGATTTGGAACTATTCCATTGTTCTCAGAATTCCGCTAATATTTAACAATGCTTTGGAACTCTTCCAAAGTTCTGGGAGTTCTGCTGAAGTTTATAAATGGTTTAGAACTCTTCCATTGTTCTCAGAATTCTGCTGATGTTTAACAATGCTTTAGAACTCTTCCATTGTTCTCGGAATTCCGATGATGTTTAACAATGCTTTTTAACTCTTCCATTGTTCTCGGAATTCCACTGTAGTTTAAAAATGCATTGGAACTCTTCCATTGTTCTCGGAGTTCCGCTGAAGTTTTACAATGCTTTGGAACTCTTCCATTTTTCTCGGAATTCTGCTGAAGTTTAAAAATGCTTTGGAACTCTTCCATTGTTCTGGGAATTCGGCTGAAGTTTAAAAATGCTTTGGAACTCTTCCTAAGTTCTAGAAGTTCTGCTGAAGTTTAAAAATGCATTGGAACACTTCCATTCTTCTCAGAATTCCGCTAATGTTTAACAATGCTTGGGAACTCTTCCATTGTTCTCAGAATTCCGCTAATATTTAACAATGCTTTGGAACTCTTCCATTGTTCTCGGAATTCCGCTGATGTTTAATAATGCTTTTGGAACTCTTCCATTGTTCTCGGAATTCCGCTAATGTTTAACAATGCTTTGGAACTCATCCATTGTTCTTGGAATTCTGTTGATGTTTAATAATGCTTTTGGAACTCTTCCATTGTGCTCGGAATTCTGCTGAAGTTTAAAAATGCTTTAGAAATCTTCCCTTGCTCTCGGAATTCTGCTGAAGTTTAACAATGCTTTGGAACTCTTCCATAATTCTCAGAATTCTGCTGAAGTTTAAAAAAGCTGTGGTACTCTTCCATTGTTCTCAGAATTCCAATGAAGCTTAAAAATGCTTTGGAACTCTTCAATTTTTCTCAGAATTCCGCTAAAGTTTAAAAATGCTTTGGAACTCCTCCATTGTTCTCGGAATTCTGCTGAAGTTTAAAAATGCTTTGGAACTCTTCCAATGTTCTGGGAATTAAGCTGAAGTTTAAAAATGCTTTGGAACTCTTCCTATGTTCTGGGAGTTCTGCTGAAGTTTAAAAATGCTTGGGAACTCTTCCATTGTTCTCTGAATTGCGCTGATGTTTAACAATGCTTTAGAACTCTTCCATTGTTACCGGAATTCCGCTGATGTTTAACAATGCTTTTGAACTCTTCCATTGTTCTCGGAATTCCGCTGAAGTTTAGCCATGCTTTGGAACTCTTCCATTGTTCTCGGAATTCCGCTGAAGTTTAAAAATGCTTTGGAACTGCTCCTTTGTTCTCAGAATTCTGCTGAAGTTTAAAAATGCTTTGGAACTCTTCCATTGTTCTGGAAATTCGTCTGAAGTTTAAAAATGCTTTGGAACTCTTCCTATGTTCTGGGAGTTCTGCTGAAGTTTAAAAATGCTTGGGAACTCTTCCATTGTTCTCTGAATTGCGCTGATGTTTAACAATGCTTTTGAACTCTTCCATTGTTCTCGGAATTCCGCTGATGTTTAAAAATGCTTTAGAACTCTTCCATTGTTCTCGGAATTCCGCTGATGTTTAACAATCCTTTGGAACTCTTCCATTATTCTCAGAATTCTGCTGAAGTTTAAAAATGCTTTAGTACTCTTCCATTGTTCTCAGAATTCCAATGAAGCTTAAAAATGCTTTGGAACTCTTCAATTTTTCTCAGAATTACGCGAAAGTTTAAAAATGCTTTGGAACTCCTCCATTGTTCTTGGAATTCTGCTCAAGTTTAAAAATGCTTTGGAACTCTTCCATTGTTCTGGGAATTCGGCTGAAGTTTAAAATTGCTTTGGAGCTCTTCCTATGTTCTGGGAGTTCTGCTGAAGTTTAAAAATGCTTTGGAACTCTTCCATTGTTCTCGGAATTCTGCTGATGTTTAACAATGCTTTAGAACTCTTCCATTGTTCTCGGAATTCCGATGATGTCTATCAATGCTTTGGAACTCTTCCATTGTTCTCGGAATTCCGCAGTAGTTTAAAAATGCATTGGAACTCTTCCATTGTTCTCGGATTTCCGCTGAAGTTTTACAATGCTTTGGAACTCTTCCATTTTTCTCGGAACTCTGCTGAAGTTTAAAAATGCTTTGGAACTCTTCCATTGTTCTCGGAATTCCGCTGATGTTTAACAATGCTTTGGAACTCTTACATTGTTCTCGGTATTCCGCTGAATTTAGCCATGCTTTGGAACTTTTCCATTGTTCTCAGAATTCCGCTGAAGTTTAAAAATGCTTTGGAACTCCTCCATTGTACTCGGAACTCTGCTGAAGTTTAAAAATGCTTTGAAACTCTTCCATTGTTCTCGGAATTCCGCTGATGTTTAACAATGCTTTGGAACTCTTCCATTGTTCTCGGAATTCCGCTGTAGTTTAAAAATGCACTGGAACTTTTCCATTGTTCTCGGAATTCCGCTGAAGTTTTACAATGCTTTGGAACTCTTCCATTTTTCTCGGAATTCTGCTGAATTTTAAAAATGCTTTGAAACTCTTCCATTGTTCTCGGAATTCTGCTGAAGTTTAAAAATGCTTTGGAACTCTTCCATTGTTCTGGGAATTCGGCTGAAGTTTAAAAATGCAATGGAACTCTTCCTATGTTCTGGGAGTTCTGCTGAAGTTTAAAAATGCTTTTGAACTCTTCCATTGTTCTCGGAATTCTGCTGATGTTTAACAATGCTTTAGAACTCTTCCATTGTTCTCGGAATTCCGCTGATGTTTAAAAATGCTTTGGAACTCTTCCATTGTTCTCGGAATTCCACTGCAATTTAAAAATGCATTGGAACTCTTACATTGTTCTCGAAATTCCACTGTAGTTTAAAAATGCATTGGAACTCTTCCATTGTTCTCGGAATTCTGCTGAAGTTTTACAATGCTTTGGAACTCTTCCATTTTTCTCGGAATCCTTCTGAAGTTTAAAAATGCTTTGGAACTCTTCCATTGTTCTGGAAATTCGGCTGAAGTTTAAAAATGCTTTGGAACTCTTCTTACGTTCTGGGAGTTCTGCTGAAGTTTAAAAATGCATTGGAACACTTCCATTGTTCTCGGAGTTCCGCTAATGTTTAAAAATGCTTTGGATCTCTTCCATTGTTCTCAGAATTCCGCTGTAGTTTAAAAATGCTTTGGAACTCTTTCATTGTTCTCAGAATTCCGCTGAAGTTTTAGAATGCTCTGGAACTCTTCCATTTTTCTCGGAATTCCGCTGATGTTTAATAATGCTTTTGGAACTCTTCCATTGTTTTCGGAATTCTGTTTATGTTTCATAATGCTTTTGGAACTCTTCCATTGTGCTCGGAATTCTGCTGAAGTTTAAAAATGCTTTGGAACTCTTCCATTGTTCTCGGAATTCCGCTAATGTTTATCGAACCTATGGAACTCTTTCATTGTTCTCGGAATTCTGTTGATGTTTAATAATGCTTTTGGAACTCTTTCATTGCTCTCGGAATTCTGCAGAAGTTTAAAAGCACTTTAGAAATCTTCCCTTGTTCTCGGAATTCTGCTGAAGTTTAACAATGCTTTGGAATTCTTCCATAATTCTCAGAATTCTGCTGAAGTTTAAAAAAGCTGTGGTACTCATCCATTGTTCTCAGAATTCCAATGAAGCTTAAAAATGCTTTGGAACTCTTCAATTTTTCTCAAAATTCCGCTAAAGTTTAAAAATGCTTTGGAACTCCTCCATTGTTCTCGTAATTCTGCTGAAGTTTAACAATGCTTTGGAACTCTTCCATAATTCTCAGAATTCTGCTGAAGTTTAAAAAAGCTGTGGTACTCATCCATTGTTCTCAGAATTCCAATGAAGCTTAAAAATGCTTTGGAACTCTTCAATTTTTCTCAAAATTCCGCTAAAGTTTAAAAATGCTTTGGAACTCTTCCATTGTTCTGGGAATTCGGCTGAAGTTTAAAAATGCTTTGGAACTCTTCTTAAGTTCTGGGAGTTCTGCTGAAGTTTAAAAATGCATTGGAACACTTCCATTGTTCTTGGAATTCCGCTAATGTTTAAAAATGCTTTGGAACTCTTCCATTGTTCTCAGAATTCCGCTGTAGTTTAAAAATGCTTTGGAACTCTTTCATTGTTCTCAGAATTCCACTGAAGTTTTAGAATGCTTTGGAACTCTTCCATTGTTCTCAGAATTCCGCTAATATTTAACAATGCTTTGGAACTCTTCCATTGTTCTCGGAATTCCGCTAATGTTTATCAAACCTATGGAACTATTTCATTGTTCTCGGAATTCTGTTGATGTTTAATAATGCTTTTGGAACTCTTCCATTGTTCTCGGAATTCTGCAGAAGTTTAAAAGCGCTTTAGAAATCTTACCTTGTTCTCGGAATTCTGCTGAAGTTTAACAATGCTTTGGAACTCTTCTATAATTCTCAGAATTCTGCTGAAGTTTAAAAAAGCTGTGGTACTCTTCCATTCTTCTCAGAATTCCAATGAAGCTTAAAAATGCTTTGGAACTCCTCAATTGTTCTCGTAATTCTGCTGAAGTTTAAAAATGCTTTGGAACTCTTCTATTGTTCTGGGAATTCGGCTGAAGTTTAAAAATGCAATTGAACTCTTCCTATGTTCTGGGAGTTCTGCTGAAGTTTAAAAATGCTTTTGAACTCTTCCATTGTTCTCGGAATTCCGCTAATGTTTAACAATGCTTTGGAACTCTTCCATCGTTCTCGGAATTCCGCTGATGTTTAACAATGCTTTGGAACTCTTCCATCGTTCTCGGAATTCCGCTGATGTTTAACAATGCTTTGGAACTCTTCCATTGTTCTCGGAATTCCACTGCAATTTAAAAATGCAATGGAACTCTTCCATTGTTCTCGGAATTCCGCTGATGTTTAACAATGCTTTGGAACTCTTCCATTGTTCTCGGAATTCCGCTGTAGTTTAAAAATGCTTTGGAACTCTTTCATTGTTCTCGGAATACCGCTGAAATTTAGCCATGCTTTGGAACTCTTCCATTGTTCTCGGAATTCCGCTGAAGTTTAAAAATGCTTTGGAACTCCTCCATTGTTCTCGGAATTCTGCTGAAGTTTAAAAATGCTTTGGAACTCTTCCATTGTTCTGGGAATTCGGCTGAAGTTTAAAAATGCAATGGAACTCTTCCTATGTTTTGGGAGTTCTGCTGAAGTTTAAAAATGCTTTTGAACTCTTCCATTGTTCTCGGAATTCCGCTGATGTTTAACAATGCTTTGGAACTCTTCCATTGTTCTCGGAATTCCACTGCAGTTTAAAGATGCATTGGAACTCTTACATTGTTCTCGGAATTCCGCTGAAGTTTTACAATGCTTTGAAATTCTTCCATTTTTCTCGGAATTCTGCTGAAGTTTAAAAATGCTTTGGAACTCTTCCATTGTTCTGGGAATTTGGCTGAAGTTTAAAAATGCTTTGGAACTCTTCCATTGTTCTCGGAATTCCGCTGATGTTTAACAATGCTTTAGAGCTCTTCCATTGTTCTCGGAATTCCGCTGATGTTTAACAATGCTTTGGAACTCTTCCATTATTCTCAGAATTCTGCTGAAGTTTAAAAATGCTTTGGTACTCTTCCATTGTTCTCAGAATTCCAATGAAGCTTAAAAATGCTTTGGAACTCTTCAATTTTTCTCAGAATTACGCGAAAGTTTAAAAATGCTTTGGAACTCCTCCATTGTTCTCGGAATTCTGCTGAAGTTTAAAAATGCTTTGGAACTCTTCAATTTTTCTCAGAATTACGCGAAAGTTTAAAAATGCTTTGGAACTCCTCCATTGTTCTCGGAATTCTGCTGAAGTTTAAAAATGCTTTGGAACTCTTCCATTGTTCTCGGAATTCCGCTAATGTTTATCAAACCTATGGAACTCTTTCATTGTTCTCGGAATTCCGCTGATGTTTAACAATGCTTTAGAACTCTTCCATTGTTCTCGAAATTCCGATGATGTTTAACAATGCTTTGGAACTCTTTCATTGTTCTCGGAATTCCGCTGTAGTTTAAAAATGCATTGGAACTCTTCCATTGTTCTCGGAATTCCGCTGTAGTTTAAAAATGCTTTGGAACTCTTTCATTGTTCTCGTAATTCCGCTGAAGTTTAGCCATGCTTTGGAACTCTTCCACTGTTCTCGGATTTCCGCTGAAGTTTAAAAATGCTTTGGAACTCCTCCATTGTTCTCGGAATTCTGCTGAAGTTTTACAATGCTTTGGAACTCTTCCATTTTTCTCGGAATTCTGCTGAAGTTTAAAAATGCTTTGGAACGCTTCCATTGTTCTGGGAATTCGGCTGAAGTTTAAAAATGCTTTTGAACTCTTCCTAAGTTCTGGGAGTTCTGCTGATGTTTAAAAATGCTTTAGAACTCTACCATTGTTCTCGGAATTCCGCTGATGTTTAACAATGCTTTAGAACTCTTCCATTGTTCTCGGAATTCCGATGATGTTTAACAATGCTTTGGAACTCTTTCATTGTTCTCGGAATTCCGCTGTAGTTTAAAAATGCATTGGAACTCTTCCATTGTTCTCGGAATTCCGCTGAAGTTCTAGAATGGTTTGAAACTCTTCCATTGTTCTCGGAATTCCGCTGTAGTTTAAAAATGCATTGGAACTCTTCCACTGTTCTCGGAATTCCGCTGTAGTTTAAAAATGCTTTGGAACTCTTTCATTGTTCTCGTAATTCCGCTGAAGTTTAGCCATGCTTTGGAACTCTTCCACTGTTCTCGGAATTCCGCTGAAGTTTAAAAATGCTTTGGAACTCCTCCATTGTTCTCGGAATTCTGCTGAAGTTTTACAATGCTTTGGAACTCTTCCATTTTTCTCGGAATTCTGCTGAAGTTTAAAAATGCTTTGGAACGCTTCCATTGTTCTGGGAATTCGGCTGAAGTTTAAAAATGCTTTTGAACTCTTCCTAAGTTCTGGGAGTTCTGCTGATGTTTAAAAATGCTTTAGAACTCTACCATTGTTCTCGGAATTCCGCTGATGTTTAACAATGCTTTAGAACTCTTCCATTGTTCTCGGAATTCCGATGATGTTTAACAATGCTTTGGAACTCTTTCATTGTTCTCGGAATTCCGCTGTAGTTTAAAAATGCATTGGAACTCTTCCATTGTTCTCGGAATTCCGCTGAAGTTCTAGAATGCTTTGAAACTCTTCCATTGTTCTCGGAATTCCGCTGAAGTTTAAAAATGCTTTGGAACTCTTCCATTGTTCTCGGAATTCCGCTGAAGTTTAAAAATGCTTTGGAACTCTTCTATAATTCTCAGAATTCTGCTGAAGTTTAAAAAAGCTGTGGTTCTCTTCCATTCTTCTCAGAATTCCAATGAAGCTTAAAAATGCTTTGGAACTCCTCAATTGTTCTCGTAATTCTGCTGAAGTTTAAAAATGCTTTGGAACTCTTCCATTGTTCTGGGAATTCGGCTGAAGTTTAAAAATGCAATTGAACTCTTCCTATGTTCTGGGAGTTCTGCTGAAGTTTAAAAATGCTTTTGAACTCTTCCATTGTTCTCGGAATTCCGCTAATGTTTAACAATGCTTTGGAACTCTTCCATCGTTCTCGGAATTCCGCTGATGTTTAACAATGCTTTGGAACTCTTCCATCGTTCTCGGAATTCCGCTGATGTTTAACAATGCTTTGGAACTCTTCCATTGTTCTCGGAATTCCACTGCAATTTAAAAATGCAATGGAACTCTTCCATTGTTCTCGGAATTCCGCTGATGTTTAACAATGCTTTGGAACTCTTCCATTGTTCTCGGAATTCCGCTGTAGTTTAAAAATGCTTTGGAACTCTTTCATTGTTCTCGGAATACCGCTGAAATTTAGCCATGCTTTGGAACTCTTCCATTGTTCTCGGAATTCCGCTGAAGTTTAAAAATGCTTTGGAACTCCTCCATTGTTCTCGGAATTCTGCTGAAGTTTAAAAATGCTTTGGAACTCTTCCATTGTTCTGGGAATTCGGCTGAAGTTTAAAAATGCAATGGAACTCTTCCTATGTTTTGGGAGTTCTGCTGAAGTTTAAAAATGCTTTTGAACTCTTCCATTGTTCTCGGAATTCCGCTGATGTTTAACAATGCTTTGGAACTCTTCCATTGTTCTCGGAATTCCACTGCAGTTTAAAGATGCATTGGAACTCTTACATTGTTCTCGGAATTCCGCTGAAGTTTTACAATGCTTTGAAATTCTTCCATTTTTCTCGGAATTCTGCTGAAGTTTAAAAATGCTTTGGAACTCTTCCATTGTTCTGGGAATTTGGCTGAAGTTTAAAAATGCTTTGGAACTCTTCCATTGTTCTCGGAATTCCGCTGATGTTTAACAATGCTTTAGAGCTCTTCCATTGTTCTCGGAATTCCGCTGATGTTTAACAATGCTTTGGAACTCTTCCATTATTCTCAGAATTCTGCTGAAGTTTAAAAATGCTTTGGTACTCTTCCATTGTTCTCAGAATTCCAATGAAGCTTAAAAATGCTTTGGAACTCTTCAATTTTTCTCAGAATTACGCGAAAGTTTAAAAATGCTTTGGAACTCCTCCATTGTTCTCGGAATTCTGCTGAAGTTTAAAAATGCTTTGGAACTCTTCAATTTTTCTCAGAATTACGCGAAAGTTTAAAAATGCTTTGGAACTCCTCCATTGTTCTCGGAATTCTGCTGAAGTTTAAAAATGCTTTGGAACTCTTACATTGTTCTCGGAATTCCGCTAATGTTTATCAAACCTATGGAACTCTTTCATTGTTCTCGGAATTCCGCTGATGTTTAACAATGCTTTAGAACTCTTCCATTGTTCTCGGAATTCCGATGATGTTTAACAATGCTTTGGAACTCTTTCATTTTTCTCGGAATTCCGCTGTAGTTTAAAAATGCATTGGAACTCTTCCATTGTTCTCGGAATTGCGCTGTAGTTTAAAAATGCTTTGGAACTCTTTCATTGTTCTCGTAATTCCGCTGAAGTTTAGCCATGCTTTGGAACTCTTCCACTGTTCTCGGATTTCCGCTGAAGTTTAAAAATGCTTTGGAACTCCTCCATTGTTCTCGGAATTCTGCTGAAGTTTTACAATGCTTTGGAACTCTTCCATTTTTCTCGGAATTCTGCTGAAGTTTAAAAATGCTTTGGAACGCTTCCATTGTTCTGGGAATTCGGCTGAAGTTTAAAAATGCTTTTGAACTCTTCCTAAGTTCTGGGAGTTCTGCTGATGTTTAAAAATGCTTTAGAACTCTACCATTGTTCTCGGAATTCCGCTGATGTTTAACAATGCTTTAGAACTCTTCCATTGTTCTCGGAATTCCGATGATGTTTAACAATGCTTTGGAACTCTTTCATTGTTCTCGGAATTCCGCTGTAGTTTAAAAATGCATTGGAACTCTTCCATTGTTCTCGGAATTCCGCTGAAGTTCTAGAATGGTTTGAAACTCTTCCATTGTTCTCGGAATTCCGCTGTAGTTTAAAAATGCATTGGAACTCTTCCATTGTTCTCGGAATTCCGCTGTAGTTTAAAAATGCTTTGGAACTCTTTCATTGTTCTCGTAATTCCGCTGAAGTTTAGCCATGCTTTGGAACTCTTCCACTGTTCTCGGAATTCCGCTGAAGTTTAAAAATGCTTTGGAACTCCTCCATTGTTCTCGGAATTCTGCTGAAGTTTTACAATGCTTTGGAACTCTTCCATTTTTCTCGGAATTCTGCTGAAGTTTAAAAATGCTTTGGAACGCTTCCATTGTTCTGGGAATTCGGCTGAAGTTTAAAAATGCTTTTGAACTCTTCCTAAGTTATGGGAGTTCTGCTGATGTTTAAAAATGCTTTAGAACTCTACCATTGTTCTCGGAATTCCGCTGATGTTTAACAATGCTTTAGAACTCTTCCATTGTTCTCGGAATTCCGATGATGTTTAACAATGCTTTGGAACTCTTTCATTGTTCTCGGAATTCCGCTGTAGTTTAAAAATGCATTGGAACTCTTCCATTGTTCTCGGAATTCCGCTGAAGTTCTAGAATGCTTTGAAACTCTTCCATTGTTCTCGGAATTCCGCTGAAGTTTAAAAATGCTTTGGACTCTTCCATTGTTCTCGGAATTCCGCTGAAGTTTAAAAATGCTTTGGAACTCTTCTATAATTCTCAGAATTCTGCTGAAGTTTAAAAAAGCTGTGGTTCTCTTCCATTCTTCTCAGAATTCCAATGAAGCTTAAAAATGCTTTGGAACTCCTCAATTGTTCTCGTAATTCTGCTGAAGTTTAAAAATGCTTTGGAACTCTTCCATTGTTCTGGGAATTCGGCTGAAGTTTAAAAATGCAATTGAACTCTTCCTATGTTCTGGGAGTTCTGCTGAAGTTTAAAAATGCTTTTGAACTCTTCCATTGTTCTCGGAATTCCGCTAATGTTTAACAATGCTTTGGAACTCTTCCATCGTTCTCGGAATTCCGCTGATGTTTAACAATGCTTTGGAACTCTTCCATCGTTCTCGGAATTCCGCTGATGTTTAACAATGCTTTGGAACTCTTCCATTGTTCTCGGAATTCCACTGCAATTTAAAAATGCAATGGAACTCTTCCATTGTTCTCGGAATTCCGCTGATGTTTAACAATGCTTTGGAACTCTTCCATTGTTCTCGGAATTCCGCTGTAGTTTAAAAATGCTTTGGAACTCTTTCATTGTTCTCGGAATACCGCTGAAATTTAGCCATGCTTTGGAACTCTTCCATTGTTCTCGGAATTCCGCTGAAGTTTAAAAATGCTTTGGAACTCCTCCATTGTTCTCGGAATTCTGCTGAAGTTTAAAAATGCTTTGGAACTCTTCCATTGTTCTGGGAATTCGGCTGAAGTTTAAAAATGCAATGGAACTCTTCCTATGTTTTGGGAGTTCTGCTGAAGTTTAAAAATGCTTTTGAACTCTTCCATTGTTCTCGGAATTCCGCTGATGTTTAACAATGCTTTGGAACTCTTCCATTGTTCTCGGAATTCCACTGCAGTTTAAAGATGCATTGGAACTCTTACATTGTTCTCGGAATTCCGCTGAAGTTTTACAATGCTTTGAAATTCTTCCATTTTTCTCGGAATTCTGCTGAAGTTTAAAAATGCTTTGGAACTCTTCCATTGTTCTGGGAATTTGGCTGAAGTTTAAAAATGCTTTGGAACTCTTCCATTGTTCTCGGAATTCCGCTGATGTTTAACAATGCTTTAGAGCTCTTCCATTGTTCTCGGAATTCCGCTGATGTTTAACAATGCTTTGGAACTCTTCCATTATTCTCAGAATTCTGCTGAAGTTTAAAAATGCTTTGGTACTCTTCCATTGTTCTCAGAATTCCAATGAAGCTTAAAAATGCTTTGGAACTCTTCAATTTTTCTCAGAATTACGCGAAAGTTTAAAAATGCTTTGGAACTCCTCCATTGTTCTCGGAATTCTGCTGAAGTTTAAAAATGCTTTGGAACTCTTCCATTGTTCTCGGAATTCCGCTAATGTTTATCAAACCTATGGAACTCTTTCATTGTTCTCGGAATTCCGCTGATGTTTAACAATGCTTTAGAACTCTTCCATTGTTCTCGGAATTCCGATGATGTTTAACAATGCTTTGGAACTCTTTCATTTTTCTCGGAATTCCGCTGTAGTTTAAAAATGCATTGGAACTCTTCCATTGTTCTCGGAATTGCGCTGTAGTTTAAAAATGCTTTGGAACTCTTTCATTGTTCTCGTAATTCCGCTGAAGTTTAGCCATGCTTTGGAACTCTTCCACTGTTCTCGGATTTCCGCTGAAGTTTAAAAATGCTTTGGAACTCCTCCATTGTTCTCGGAATTCTGCTGAAGTTTTACAATGCTTTGGAACTCTTCCATTTTTCTCGGAATTCTGCTGAAGTTTAAAAATGCTTTGGAACGCTTCCATTGTTCTGGGAATTCGGCTGAAGTTTAAAAATGCTTTTGAACTCTTCCTAAGTTCTGGGAGTTCTGCTGATGTTTAAAAATGCTTTAGAACTCTACCATTGTTCTCGGAATTCCGCTGATGTTTAACAATGCTTTAGAACTCTTCCATTGTTCTCGGAATTCCGATGATGTTTAACAATGCTTTGGAACTCTTTCATTGTTCTCGGAATTCCGCTGTAGTTTAAAAATGCATTGGAACTCTTCCATTGTTCTCGGAATTCCGCTGAAGTTCTAGAATGGTTTGAAACTCTTCCATTGTTCTCGGAATTCCGCTGTAGTTTAAAAATGCATTGGAACTCTTCCATTGTTCTCGGAATTCCGCTGTAGTTTAAAAATGCTTTGGAACTCTTTCATTGTTCTCGTAATTCCGCTGAAGTTTAGCCATGCTTTGGAACTCTTCCACTGTTCTCGGAATTCCGCTGAAGTTTAAAAATGCTTTGGAACTCCTCCATTGTTCTCGGAATTCTGCTGAAGTTTTACAATGCTTTGGAACTCTTCCATTTTTCTCGGAATTCTGCTGAAGTTTAAAAATGCTTTGGAACGCTTCCATTGTTCTGGGAATTCGGCTGAAGTTTAAAAATGCTTTTGAACTCTTCCTAAGTTCTGGGAGTTCTGCTGATGTTTAAAAATGCTTTAGAACTCTACCATTGTTCTCGGAATTCCGCTGATGTTTAACAATGCTTTAGAACTCTTCCATTGTTCTCGGAATTCCGATGATGTTTAACAATGCTTTGGAACTCTTTCATTGTTCTCGGAATTCCGCTGTAGTTTAAAAATGCATTGGAACTCTTCCATTGTTCTCGGAATTCCGCTGAAGTTCTAGAATGCTTTGAAACTCTTCCATTGTTCTCGGAATTCCGCTGAAGTTTAAAAATGCTTTGGAACTCTTCCATTGTTCTCGGAATTCCGCTGAAGTTTAAAAATGCTTTGGAACTCTTCCTAAGTTCTGGGAGTTCTGCTGAAGTTTAAAAATGCTTTGGAACTCTTCCATTGTTCTCGGAATTCCGCTGATGTTTAACAATGCTTTAGAACTCATCCATTGTTCTCAGAATTCTGCTGATGTTTAACAATGCTTTGGAACTCTTCCATTGTTCTCGGAATTCCACTGTAGTTTAAAGATGCATTGGAACTCTTCCATTGCTCTCGGAATTCCGCTGAAGTTTTTCAATGCTTTGGAACTCTTCCATTTTTCTCGGAATTCTGCTGAAGTTTAAAAATGCTTTGGAACGCTTCCATTGTTCTGGGAATTCGGCTGAAGTTTAAAAATGCTTTGGAACTCTTCCTAAGTTCTGGGAGTTTGGCTGAAGTTTAAAAATGCTTTGGAACTCTTCCATTGTTCTCGGAATTCCGCTGATGTTTAAATGCTTTAGAACTCTTCCATTGTTCTCGGAATTCCGCTGATGTTTAACAATGCTTTAGAACTCTTCCATTGTTCTCGGAATTCCGATGATGTTTAACAATGCTTTGGAACTCTTTCATTGTTCTCGGAATTCCGCTGTAGTTTAAAAATACATTGGAACTCTTCCATTGTTCTCAGAATTCCGCTGAAGTTTAAAAATGCTTTGGAACTCTTCCATTTTTCTCGGAATTCTGCTGAAGTTTAGCCATGTGTTGGAACTCTTCCATTGTTCTCGGAATTCCGCTGAAGTTTAAAAATGCTTTGGAACTCTTCCACTGTTCTCGGAACTCTGCTGAAGTTTAAAAAAGATTTGGAACTATTCCATTGTTCTCAGAATTCCGCTAATATTTAACAATGCTTTGGAACTCTTCCAAAGTTCTGGGATTTCTGCTGAAGTTTAAAAATGGTTTAGAACTCTGCCATTGTTCTCGGAATTCTGCTGATGTTTAACAATGCTTTAGAACTCTTCCATTGTTCTCGGAATTCCGATGATGTTTAACAATGCTTTTGAACTCTTCCATTGTTCTCGGAATTCCACTGTAGTTTAAAAATGCATTGGAACTCTTCCATTGTTCTCGGAGTTCCGCTGAAGTTTTACAATGCTTTGGAACTCTTCCATTGTTCTGGGAATTCGGCTGAAGTTTAAAAATGCTATGGAACTCTTCCTAAGTTCTGGAAGTTCTGCTGAAGTTTAAAAATGCATTGGAACACTTCCATTCTTCTCAGAATTCCGCTAATGTTTAACAATGCTTGGGAACTCTTCCATTGTTCTCAGAATTCCGCTAATATTTAACAATGCTTTGGAACTCTTCCATTGTTCTTGGAATTCTGTTGATGTTTAAAAAAGCTTTGGTACTCTTCCATTGTTCTCAGAATTAAAATGAAGCTTAAAAATGCTTTGGAACTCTTCAATTTTTCTCAGAATTCCGCTAAAGTTTAAAAATGCTTTGGAACTCCCCCATTGTTCTCGTAATTCTGCTGAAGTTTAAAAATGCTTGGGAACTCTTCCATTGTTCTCGGAGTTCCGCTGAAGTTTTACAATGCTTTGGAACTCTTCCATTTTTCTCGGAATTCTGCTGAAGTTTAAAAATGCTTTGGAACTCTTCCATTGTTCTGGGAATTCGGCTGAAGTTTAAAAATGCTTTGGAACTCTTCCTAAGTTCTGGGAGTTCTGCTGAAGTTTAAAAATGCATTTGAACTCTTCCATTGTTCTCGGAATTCCGCTGATGTTTAACAATGCTTTAGAACTCTTCCATTGTTCTCGGAATTCCGATGATGTTTAACAATGCTTTGGAACTCTTTCATTGTTCTCGGAATTCCGCTGTAGTTTAAAAATGCATTGGAACTCTTCCATTGTTCTCGGAATTCCGCTGTAGTTTAAAAATGCTTTGGAACTCTTTCATTGTTCTCGTAATTCCGCTGAAGTTTAGCCATGCTTTGGAACTCTTCCACTGTTCTCGGAATTCCGCTGAAGTTTAAAAATGCTTTGGTACTCCTCCATTGTTCTCAGAATTCTGCTGAAGTTTTACAATGCTTTGGAACTCTTCCATTTTTCTCGGAATTCTGCTGAAGTTTAAAAATGCTTTGGAACGCTTCCATTGTTCTGGGAATTCGGCTGAAGTTTAAAAATGCTTTTGAACTCTTCCTAAGTTCTGGGAGTTCTGCTGAAGTTTAAAAATGCTTTGGAACTCCTCCATTGTTCTCGGAATTCCACTGATGTTTAAAAATGCTTTAGAACTCTTCCATTGTTCTCGGAATTCCGCTGATGTTTATCAATGCTTTAGAACTCTTCCATTGTTCTCGGAATTCCGATGATGTTTAACAATGCTTTGGAACTCTTTCATTGTTCTCGGAATTCCGCTGTAGTTTAAAAATGCATTGGAACTCTTCCATTGTTCTCGGAATTACGCTGATGTTTAACAATGCTTTGGAACTCTTACATTGTTCTCGGTATTCCGCTGAATTTAGCCATGCTTTGGAACTCTTCCATTGTTCTCAGAATTCCGCTGAAGTTTAAAAATGCTTTGGAACTCCTCCATTGTACTCGGAACTCTGCTGAAATTTAAAAATGCTTTGAAACTCTTCCATTGTTCTCGGAATTCTGCTGAAGTTTAAAAATGCTTTGGAACTCTTCCATTGTTCTGGGAATTCGGCTGAAGTTTAAAAATGCAATGGAACTCTTCCTATGTTCTGGGAGTTCTGCTGAAGTTTAAAAATGCTTTTGAACTCTTCCATTGTTCTCGGAATTCTGCTGATGTTTAACAATGCTTTGGAACTCTTCCATTGTTCTCGGAATTCCGCTGTAGTTTAAAAATGCACTGGAACTTTTCCATTGTTCTCAGAATTCCGCTGAAGTTTTACAATGCTTTGGAACTCTTCCATTTTTCTCGGAATTCTGCTGAAGTTTAAAAATGCTTTGAAACTCTTCCATTGTTCTCGGAATTCTGCTGAAGTTTAAAAATGCTTTGGAACTCTTCCATTGTTCTGGGAATTCGGCTGAAGTTTAAAAATGCAATGGAACTCTTCCTATGTTCTGGGAGTTCTGCTGAAGTTTAAAAATGCTTTTGAACTCTTCCATTGTTCTCGGAATTTTGCTGATGTTTAACAATGCTTTAGAACTCTTCCATTGTTCTCGGAATTCCGCTGATGTTTAAAAATGCTTTGGAACTCTTCCATTGTTCTCGGAATTCCACTGCAATTTAAAAATGCATTGGAACTCTTACATTGTTCTCGAAATTCCACTGTAGTTTAAAAATGCATTTTTAACTCTTCCATTGTTCTCGGAATTCCGCTGAAGTTTTACAATGCTTTGGAACTCTTCCATTGTTCTCGGAATTCCGCTGAAGTTTAACAATGCTTTGGAACTCTTCCATAATTCTCAGAATTCTGCTGAAGTTTAAAAAAGCTGTGGTACTCTTCCATTGTTCTCAGAATTCCAATGAAGCTTAAAAATGCTTTGGAACTCTTCAATTTTTCTCAAAATTCCGCTAAAGTTTAAAAATGCTTTGGAACTCCTCCATTGTTCTCGTAATTCTGCTGAAGTTTAAAAATGCTTTGGAACTCTTCCAATGTTCTGGGAATTCAGCTGAAGTTTTAAAATGCTTTGGAACTCTTCCTATGTTCTGGGAGTTCTGCTGAAGTTTAAAAATGCTTGGGAACTTTTCCATTGTTCTCAGAATTCCGCTGATGTTTAACAATGCTTTAGAACGCTTCCATTGTTACCGGAATTCCGCTGATGTTTAACAATGCTTTTGAACTCTTCCATTGTTCTCGGAATTCCGTTGAAGTTTTACAATGCTTTGGAACTCTTCCATTTTTCTCGGAATTATGCTGAAGTTTAAAAATGCTTTGGAACTCCTCCATTGTTCTCGGAATTCTGCTGAAGTTTAAAAATGCATTGGAACTCTTCCATTGTTCTCAGAATTCCGCTGTAGTTTAAAAATGCATTGGAACTCTTCCATTGTTCTCGGAATTCCGTTGAAGTTTTACAATGCTTTTGAACTCTTCCATTGTTCTCGGAATTCTGCTGAAGTTTAAAAATGCTTTGGAACTCTTCAATTTTTCTCAGAATTACGCGAAAGTTTAAAAATGCTTTGGAACTCCTCCATTGTTCTCGGAATTCTGCTGAAGTTTAAAAATGCTTTGGAACTCTTCCATTGTTCTCGGAATTGCGCTAATGTTTATCAAACCTATGGAACTCTTTCATTGTTCTCGGAATTCTGTTGATGTTTAATAATGCTTTTGGAACTCTTCCATTGTTCTCGGAATTCCGCTGATGTTTAACAATGCTTTAGAACTCTTCCATTGTTCACGGAATTCCGATGATGTTTAACAATGCTTTGGAACTCTTCCATTGTTCTCGGAATTCCACTGTAGTTTAAAAATGCATTGGAACTCTTCCATTGTTCTCGGAATTCCGCTGAAGTTTTACAATACTTTGGAAGTCTTCCATTTTTCTCGGAATTCTGCTAAAGTTTAAAAATGCTTTGGAACTCTTCCATTGTTCTGGGAATTCGGCTGAAGTTTAAAAATGCTTTGGAACTCTTCCTAAGTTCTGGGAGTTCTGCTGAAGTTTAAAAATGCATTGGAACTCTTCCATTGTTCTCGGAATTCCGCTGATGTTTAACAATGCTTTAGAACTCTTCCATTGTTCTCGGAATTCCGATGATGTTTAACAATGCTTTGGAACTCTTTCATTGTTCTCGGAATTCCGCTTTAATATAAAAATGCATTGGAACTCTTCCATTGTTCTCGGAATTCCGCTGTAGTTTAAAAATGCTTTGGAACTCTTTCATTGTTCTCGTAATTCCGCTGAAGTTTAGCCATGCTTTGGAACTCTTCCACTGTTCTCGGAATTCCGCTGAAGTTTAAAAATGCTTTGGAACTCCTCCATTGTTCTCGGAATTCTGCTGAAGTTTAAAAATGCTTTGGAACGCTTCCATTGTTCTGAGAATTCGGCTGAAGTTTAAAAATGCTTTTGAACTCTTCCTAAGTTCTGGGAGTTCTGCTGAAGTTTAAAAATGCTTTGGAACTCTTCCATTGTTCTCGGAATTCCACTGATGTTTAAAAATGCTTTAGAACTCTACCATTGTTCTCGGAATTCCGCTGATGTTTAACAATGCTTTAGAACTCTTCCATTGTTCTCGGAATTGCGATGATGTTTAACAATGCTTTGGAACTCTTTCATTGTTCTCGGAATTCCGCTGTAGTTTAAAAATGCATTGGAACTCTTTCATTGTTCTCGGAATTCCGCTGAAGTTCTAGAATGCTTTGAAACTCTTCCATTGTTCTCGGAATTCCGCTGAAGTTTAAAAATGCTTTGGAACTCTTCCATTGTTCTCGGAATTCCGCTGAAGTTTAAAAATGCTTTGGAACTCTTCCTAAGTTCTGGGAGTTCTGCTGAAGTTTAAAAATGCTTTGGAACTCTTCCATTGTTCTCGGAATTCCGCTGATGTTTAACCATGCTTTAGAACTCATCCATTGTTCTCGGAATTCTGCTGATGTTTAACAATGCTTTGGAACTCTTCCATTGTTCTCGGAATTCCACTGTAGTTTAAAGATGCATTGGAACTCTTCCATTGCTCTCGGAATTCCACTGAAGTTTTTCAATGCTTTGGAACTCTTCCATTTTTCTCGGAATTCTGCTGAAGTTTAAAAATGCTTTGGAACGCTTCCATTGTTCTGGGAATTCGGCTGAAGTTTAAAAATGCTTTGGAACACTTCCTAAGTTCTGGGAGTTTGGCTGAAGTTTAAAAATGCTTTGGAACTCTACCATTGTTCTCGGAATTCCGCTGATGTTTAAATGCTTTAGAACTCTTCCATTGTTCTCGGAATTCCGCTGATGTTTAACAATGCTTTAGAACTCTTCCATTGTTCTCGGAATTCCGATGATTTTTAACAATGCTTTGGAACTCTTTCATTGTTCTCGGAATTCCGCTGTAGTTTAAAAATACATTGGAACTCTTCCATTGTTCTCAGAATTCCGCTGAAGTTTAAAAATGCTTTGGAACTCTTCCATTTTTCTCGGAATTCTGCTGAAGTTTAGCCATGTGTTGGAACTCTTCCATTGTTCTCGGAATTCCGCTGAAGTTTAAAAATGCTTTGGAACTCTTCCATTGTTCTCGGAACTCTGCTGAAGTTTAAAAAAGATTTGGAACTATTCCATTGTTCTCAGAATTCCGCTAATATTTAACAATGCTTTGGAACTCTTCCAAAGTTCTGGGATTTCTGCTGAAGTTTAAAAATGGTTTAGAACTCTTCCATTGTTCTCGGAATTCTGCTGATGTTTAACAATGCTTTAGAACTCTTCCATTGTTCTCGGAATTCCGATGATGTTTAACAATGCTTTTGAACTCTTCCATTGTTCTCGGAATTCTACTGTAGTTTAAAAATGCATTGGAACTCTTCCATTTTTCTCGGAATTCTGCTGAAGTTTAAAAATGCTTTGGAACTCCTCCATTGTTCTCGGAATTCCACTGATGTTTAAAAATGCTTTAGAACTCTTCCATTGTTCTCGGAATTCCGCTGATGTTTATCAATGCTTTAGAACTCTTCCATTGTTCTCGGAATTCCGATGATGTTTAACAATGCTTTGGAACTCTTTCATTGTTCTCGGAATTCCGCTGTAGTTTAAAAATGCATTGGAACTCTTCCATTGTTCTCGGAATTACGCTGATGTTTAACAATGCTTTGGAACTCTTACATTGTTCTCGGTATTCCGCTGAATTTAGCCATGCTTTGGAACTCTTCCATTGTTCTCAGAATTCCGCTGAAGTTTAAAAATGCTTTGGAACTCCTCCATTGTACTCGGAACTCTGCTGAAATTTAAAAATGCTTTGAAACTCTTCCATTGTTCTCGGAATTCTGCTGAAGTTTAAAAATGCTTTGGAACTCTTCCATTGTTCTGGGAATTCGGCTGAAGTTTAAAAATGCAATGGAACTCTTCCTATGTTCTGGGAGTTCTGCTGAAGTTTAAAAATGCTTTTGAACTCTTCCATTGTTCTCGGAATTCTGCTGATGTTTAACAATGCTTTGGAACTCTTCCATTGTTCTCGGAATTCCGCTGTAGTTTAAAAATGCACTGGAACTTTTCCATTGTTCTCAGAATTCCGCTGAAGTTTTACAATGCTTTGGAACTCTTCCATTTTTCTCGGAATTCTGCTGAAGTTTAAAAATGCTTTGAAACTCTTCCATTGTTCTCGGAATTCTGCTGAAGTTTAAAAATGCTTTGGAACTCTTCCATTGTTCTGGGAATTCGGCTGAAGTTTAAAAATGCAATGGAACTCTTCCTATGTTCTGGGAGTTCTGCTGAAGTTTAAAAATGCTTTTGAACTCTTCCATTGTTCTCGGAATTCTGCTGATGTTTAACAATGCTTTAGAACTCTTCCATTGTTCTCGGAATTCCGCTGATGTTTAAAAATGCTTTGGAACTCTTCCATTGTTCTCGGAATTCCACTGCAATTTAAAAATGCATTGGAACTCTTACATTGTTCTCGAAATTCCACTGTAGTTTAAAAATGCATTGGAACTCTTCCATTGTTCTCGGAATTCCGCTGAAGTTTTACAATGCTTTGGAACTCTTCCATTGTTCTCGGAATTCCGCTGAAGTTTAACAATGCTTTGGAACTCTTCCATAATTCTCAGAATTCTGCTGAAGTTTAAAAAAGCTGTGGTACTCTTCCATTGTTCTCAGAATTCCAATGAAGCTTAAAAATGCTTTGGAACTCTTCAATTTTTCTCAAAATTCTGCTAAAGTTTAAAAATGCTTTGGAACTCCTCCATTGTTCTCGTAATTCTGCTGAAGTTTAAAAATGCTTTGGAACTCTTCCAATATTCTGGGAATTCAGCTGAAGTTTTAAAATGCTTTGGAACTCTTCCTATGTTCTGGGAGTTCTGCTGAAGTTTAAAAATGCTTGGGAACTTTTCCATTGTTCTCAGAATTCCGCTGATGTTTAACAATGCTTTAGAACGCTTCCATTGTTACCGGAATTCCGCTGATGTTTAACAATGCTTTTGAACTCTTCCATTGTTCTCGGAATTCCGTTGAAGTTTTACAATGCTTTGGAACTCTTCCATTTTTCTCGGAATTATGCTGAAGTTTAAAAATGCTTTGGAACTCCTCCATTGTTCTCGGAATTCTGCTGAAGTTTAAAAATGCATTGGAACTCTTCCATTTTTCTCAGAATTCCGCTGTAGTTTAAAAATGCATTGGAACTCTTCCATTGTTCTCGGAATTCCGTTGAAGTTTTACAATGCTTTTGAACTCTTCCATTGTTCTCGGAATTCTGCTGAAGTTTAAAAATGCTTTGGAACTCTTCAATTTTTCTCAGAATTACGCGAAAGTTTAAAAATGCTTTGGAACTCCTCCATTGTTCTCGGAATTCTGCTGAAGTTTAAAAATGCTTTGGAACTCTTCCATTGTTCTCGGAATTGCGCTAATGTTTATCAAACCTATGGAACTCTTTCATTGTTCTCGGAATTCTGTTGATGTTTAATAATGCTTTTGGAACTCTTCCATTGTTCTCGGAATTCCGCTGATGTTTAACAATGCTTTAGAACTCTTCCATTGTTCACGGAATTCCGATGATGTTTAACAATGCTTTGGAACTCTTCCATTGTTCTCGGAATTCCACTGTAGTTTAAAAATGCATTGGAACTCTTCCATTGTTCTCGGAATTCCGCTGAAGTTTTACAATACTTTGGAACTCTTCCATTTTTCTCGGAATTCTGCTAAAGTTTAAAAATGCTTTGGAACTCTTCCATTGTTCTGGGAATTCGGCTGAAGTTTAAAAATGCTTTGGAACTCTTCCTAAGTTCTGGGAGTTCTGCTGAAGTTTAAAAATGCATTGGAACTCTTCCATTGTTCTCGGAATTCCGCTGATGTTTAACAATGCTTTAGAACTCTTCCATTGTTCTCGGAATTCCGATGATGTTTAACAATGCTTTGGAACTCTTTCATTGTTCTCGGAATTCCGCTGTAATATAAAAATGCATTGGAACTCTTCCATTGTTCTCGGAATTCCGCTGTAGTTTAAAAATGCTTTGGAACTCTTTCATTGTTCTCGTAATTCCGCTGAAGTTTAGCCATGCTTTGGAACTCTTCCACTGTTCTCGGAATTCCGCTGAAGTTTAAAAATGCTTTGGAACTCCTCCATTGTTCTCGGAATTCTGCTGAAGTTTTACAATGCTTTGGAACTCTTCCATTTTTCTCGGAATTCTGCTGAAGTTTAAAAATGCTTTGGAACGCTTCCATTGTTCTGAGAATTCGGCTGAAGTTTAAAAATGCTTTTGAACTCTTCCTAAGTTCTGGGAGTTCTGCTGAAGTTTAAAAATGCTTTGGAACTCTTCCATTGTTCTCGGAATTCCACTGATGTTTAAAAATGCTTTAGAACTCTACCATTGTTCTCGGAATTCCGCTGATGTTTAACAATGCTTTAGAACTCTTCCATTGTTCTCGGAATTGCGATGATGTTTAACAATGCTTTGGAACTCTTTCATTGTTCTCGGAATTCCGCTGTAGTTTAAAAATGCATTGGAACTCTTTCATTGTTCTCGGAATTCCGCTGAAGTTCTAGAATGCTTTGAAACTCTTCCATTGTTCTCGGAATTCCGCTGAAGTTTAAAAATGCTTTGGAACTCTTCCATTGTTCTCGGAATTCCGCTGAAGTTTAAAAATGCTTTGGAACTCTTCCTAAGTTCTGGGAGTTCTGCTGAAGTTTAAAAATGCTTTGGAACTCTTCCATTGTTCTCGGAATTCCGCTGATGTTTAACCATGCTTTAGAACTCATCCATTGTTCTCGGAATTCTGCTGATGTTTAACAATGCTTTGGAACTCTTCCATTGTTCTCGGAATTCCACTGTAGTTTAAAGATGCATTGGAACTCTTCCATTGCTCTCGGAATTCCACTGAAGTTTTTCAATGCTTTGGAACTCTTCCATTTTTCTCGGAATTCTGCTGAAGTTTAAAAATGCTTTGGAACGCTTCCATTGTTCTGGGAATTCGGCTGAAGTTTAAAAATGCTTTGGAACACTTCCTAAGTTCTGGGAGTTTGGCTGAAGTTTAAAAATGCTTTGGAACTCTACCATTGTTCTCGGAATTCCGCTGATGTTTAAATGCTTTAGAACTCTTCCATTGTTCTCGGAATTCCGCTGATGTTTAACAATGCTTTAGAACTCTTCCATTGTTCTCGGAATTCCGATGATTTTTAACAATGCTTTGGAACTCTTTCATTGTTCTCGGAATTCCGCTGTAGTTTAAAAATACATTGGAACTCTTCCATTGTTCTCAGAATTCCGCTGAAGTTTAAAAATGCTTTGGAACTCTTCCATTTTTCTCGGAATTCTGCTGAAGTTTAGCCATGTGTTGGAACTCTTCCATTGTTCTCGGAATTCCGCTGAAGTTTAAAAATGCTTTGGAACTCTTCCATTGTTCTCAGAACTCTGCTGAAGTTTAAAAAAGATTTGGAACTATTCCATTGTTCTCAGAATTCCGCTAATATTTAACAATGCTTTGGAACTCTTCCAAAGTTCTGGGATTTTTGCTGAAGTTTAAAAATGGCTTAGAACTCTTCCATTGTTCTCGGAATTCTGCTGATGTTTAACAATGCTTTAGAACTCTTCCATTGTTCTCGGAATTCCGATGATGTTTAACAATGCTTTTGAACTCTTCCATTGTTCTCGGAATTCCACTGTAGTTTAAAAATGCATTGGAACTCTTCCATTTTTCTCGGAATTCTGCTGAAGTTTAAAAATGCTTTGGAACGCTTCCATTGTTCTGGGAATTCGGCTGAAGTTTAACAATGCTTTTGAACTCTTCCTAAGTTCTGGGAGTTCTGCTGAAGTTTAAAAATGCTTTGGAACTCTTCCATTGTTCTCGGAATTCCACTGATGTTTAAAAATGCTTTAGAACTCTACCATTGTTCTCGGAATTCCGCTGATGTTTAACAATGCTTTAGAACTCTTCCATTGTTCTCGGAATTCCGATGATGTTTAACAATGCTTTGGAACTCTTTCATTGTTCTCGGAATTCCGCTGTAGTTTAAAAATGCATTGGAACTCTTCCATTGTTCTCGGAATTCCGCTGAAGTTCTAGAATGCTTTGAAACTCTTCCATTGTTCTCGGAATTCCGCTGAAGTTTAAAAATGCTTTGGAACTCTTCCATTGTTCTCGGAATTCCGCTGAAGTTTAAAAATGCTTTGGAACTCTTCCTAAGTTCTGGGAGTTCTGCTGAAGTTTAAAAATGCTTTGGAACTCTTCCATTGTTCTCGGAATTCCGCTGATGTTTAACAATGCTTTAGAACTCATCCATTGTTCTCGGAATTCTGCTGATGTTTAACAATGCTTTGGAACTCTTCCATTGTTCTCGGAATTCCACTGTAGTTTAAAGATGCATTGGAACTCTTCCATTGCTCTCGGAATTCCGCTGAAGTTTTTCAATGCTTTGGAACTCTTCCATTTTTCTCGGAATTCTGCTGAAGTTTAAAAATGCTTTGGAACGCTTCCATTGTTCTGGGAATTCGGCTGAAGTTTAAAAATGCTTTGGAACTCTTCCTAAGTTCTGGGAGTTTGGCTGAAGTTTAAAAATGCTTTGGAACTCTACCATTGTTCTCGGAATTCCGCTGATGTTTAAATGCTTTAGAACTCTTCCATTGTTCTCGGAATTCCGCTGATGTTTAACAATGCTTTAGAACTCTTCCATTGTTCTCGGAATTCCGATGATGTTTAACAATGCTTTGGAACTCTTTCATTGTTCTCGGAATTCCGCTGTAGTTTAAAAATACATTGGAACTCTTCCATTGTTCTCAGAATTCCGCTGAAGTTTAAAAATGCTTTGGAACTCTTCCATTTTTCTCGGAATTCTGCTGAAGTTTAGCCATGTGTTGGAACTCTTCCATTGTTGTCGGAATTCCGCTGAAGTTTAAAAATGCTTTGGAACTCTTCCATTGTTCTCGGAACTCTGCTGAAGTTTAAAAAAGATTTGGAACTATTCCATTGTTCTCAGAATTCCGCTAATATTTAACAATGCTTTGGAACTCTTCCAAAGTTCTGGGATTTCTGCTGAAGTTTAAAAATGGTTTAGAACTCTTCCATTGTTCTCGGAATTCTGCTGATGTTTAACAATGCTTTAGAACTCTTCCATTGTTCTCGGAATTCCGATGATGTTTAACAATGCTTTTGAACTCTTCCATTGTTCTCGGAATTCCACTGTAGTTTAAAAATGCATTGGAACTCTTCCATTGTTCTCGGAGTTCCGCTGAAGTTTTACAATGCTTTGGAACTCTTCCATTTCTCTCGGAATTCTGCTGAAGTTTAAAAATGCTTTGGAACTCTTCCATTGTTCTGGGAATTCGGCTGAAGTTTAAAAATGCTTTGGAACTCTTCCTAAGTTCTGGAAGTTCTGCTGAAGTTTAAAAATGCATTGGAACACTTCCATTCTTCTCAGAATTCCGCTAATGTTTAACAATGCTTGGGAACTCTTCCATTGTTCTCAGAATTCCGCTAATATTTAACAATGCTTTGGAACTCTTCCATTGTTCTCGGAATTCCGCTGATGTTTAATAATGCTTTTGGAACTCTTCCATTGTTCTCGGAATTCCGCTAATGTTTACCAATGCTTTGGAACTCATCCATTGTTCTTGGAATTCTGTTGATGTTTAAAAAAGCTTTGGTACTCTTCCATTGTTCTCAGAATTAAAATGAAGCTTAAAAATGCTTTGGAACTCTTCAATTTTTCTCAGAATTCCGCTAAAGTTTAAAAATGCTTTGGAACTCCCCCATTGTTCTCGTAATTCTGCTGAAGTTTAAAAATGCTTGGGAACTCTTCCATTGTTCTCGGAGTTCCGCTGAAGTTTTACAATGCTTTGGAACTCTTCCATTTTTCTCGGAATTCTGCTGAAGTTTAAAAATGCTTTTGGAACTCTTCCATTGTTCTGGGAATTCGGCTGAAGTTTAAAAATGCTTTGGAACTCTTCCTAAGTTCTGGGAGTTCTGCTGAAGTTTAAAAATGCATTGGAACTCTTCCATTGTTCTCGGAATTCCGCTGATGTTTAACAATGCTTTAGAACTCTTCCATTGTTCTCGGAATTCCGATGATGTTTAACAATGCTTTGGAACTCTTTCATTGTTCTCGGAATTCCGCTGTAGTTTAAAAATGCATTGGAACTCTTCCATTGTTCTCGGAATTCCGCTGTAGTTTAAAAATGCTTTGGAACTCTTTCATTGTTCTCGTAATTCCGCTGAAGTTTAGCCATGCTTTGGAACTCTTCCACTGTTCTCGGAATTCCGCTGAAGTTTAAAAATGCTTTGGTACTCCTCCATTGTTCTCAGAATTCTGCTGAAGTTTTACAATGCTTTGGAACTCTTCCATTTTTCTCGGAATTCTGCTGAAGTTTAAAAATGCTTTGGAACGCTTCCATTGTTCTGGGAATTCGGCTGAAGTTTAAAAATGCTTTTGAACTCTTCCTAAGTTCTGGGAGTTCTGCTGAAGTTTAAAAATGCTTTGGAACTCTTCCATTGTTCTCGGAATTCCACTGATGTTTAAAAATGCTTTAGAACTCTTCCATTGTTCTCGGAATTCCGCTGATGTTTATCAATGCTTTAGAACTCTTCCATTGTTCTCGGAATTCCGATGATGTTTAACAATGCTTTGGAACTCTTTCATTGTTCTCGGAATTCCGCTGTAGTTTAAAAATGCATTGGAACTCTTCCATTGTTCTCGAAAATACGCTGTAGTTTAAAAATGCTTTGGAACTCTTACATTGTTCTCGGTATTCCGCTGAATTTAGCCATGCTTTGGAACTCTTCCATTGTTCTCAGAATTCCGCTGAAGTTTAAAAATGCTTTGGAACTCCTCCATTGTACTCGGAACTCTGCTGAAGTTTAAAAATGCTTTGAAACTCTTCCATTGTTCTCGGAATTCCGCTGATGTTTAACAATGCTTTGGAACTCTTCCATTGTTCTCGGAATTCCGCTGTAGTTTAAAAATGCACTGGAACTTTTCCATTGTTCTCGGAATTCCGCTGAAGTTTTACAATGCTTTGGAACTCTTCCATTGTTCTGGGAATTCGGCTGAAGTTTAAAAATTCAATGGAACTCTTCCTATGTTCTGGGAGTTCTGCTGAAGTTTAAAAATGCTTTTGAACTCTTCCATTGTTCTCGGAATTCTGCTGATGTTTAACAATGCTTTAGAACTCTTCCATTGTTCTCGGAATTCCGCTGATGTTTAAAAATGCTTTGGAACTCTTCCATTGTTCTCGGATTTCCACTGCAATTTAAAAATGCATTGGAACTCTTACATTGTTCTCGAAATTCCACTGTAGTTTAAAAATGCATTGGAACTCTTCCATTGTTCTCGGAATTCCGCTGAAGTTTAAAAATGCTTTGGAACTCTTCCATTGTTCTGGGAATTCGGCTGAAGTTTAAAAATGCTTTGGAACTCTTCTTAAGTTCTGGGAGTTCTGCTGAAGTTTAAAAATGCTTTGGAACTCTTTCATTGTTCGCCGAATTCCGCTGAAGTTTTAGAATGCTCTGGAACTCTTCCATTTTTCTCGGAATTCTGCTGAAGTTTAAAAATGCTTTGGAACTCTTCAATTGTTCTCGGAATTCCGCTAATGATTAACAATGCTTTGAAGCTCTTCCATTGTTCTCAGAATTCCGCTAATATTTAACAATGCTTTGGAATTGTTCCATTGTTCTCGGAATTCCGCTGATGTTTAATAATGCTTTTGGAACTCTTCCATTGTTTTCGGAATTCTGTTTATGTTTAATAATGCTTTTGGAACTCTTCCATTGTGCTCGGAATTCTGCTGAAGTTTAAAAATGCTTTGGAACTCTTCCATTGTTCTCGGAATTCCGCTAATGTTTATCAAACCTATGGAACTATTTCATTGTTCTCGGAATTCTGTTGATGTTTAATAATGCTTTTGGAACTCTTCCATTGCTCTCGGAATTCTGCAGAAGTTTAAAAGCACTTTAGAAATCTTCCCTTGTTCTCGGAATTCTGCTGAAGTTTAACAATGCTTTGGAACTCTTCCATAATTCTCAGAATTCTGCTGAAGTTTAAAAAAGCTGTGGTACTCTTCCATTGTTCTCAGAATTCCAATGAAGCATAAAAATGCTTTGGAACTCTTCAATTTTTCTCAAAATTCCGCTAAAGTTTAAAAATGCTTTGGAACTCCTCCATTGTTCTCGTAATTCTGCTGAAGTTTAAAAATGCTTTGGAACTCTTCCAATGTTCTGGGAATTCAGCTGAAGTTTTAAAATGCTTTGGAACTCTTCCTATGTTCTGGGAGTTCTGCTGAAGTTTAAAAATGCTTGGGAACTTTTCCATTGTTCTCGGAATTCCGCTGATGTTTAACAATGCTTTAGAACGCTTCCATTGTTACCGGAATTCCGCTGATGTTTAACAATGCTTTTGAACTCTTCCATTGTTCTCGGAATTCCGTTGAAGTTTTACAATGCTTTGGAACTCTACCATTGTTCTCGGAATTCCACTGCAATTTAAAAATGCATTGGAACTCTTCCATTGTTCTCGGAATTCCGCTGAAGTTTTACAATGCTTTGGAACTCTTCCATTTTTCTCAGAATTCTGCTGAAGTTTAAAAATGTTTGGAACTCTTCCATTGTTCTTGGAATTCGGCTGAAGTTTAAAAATGCTTTGGAACTCTTCTTAAGTTCTGGGAGTTCTGCTGAAGTTTAAAAATGCATTGGAACACTTCCATTGTTCTTGGAATTCCGCTAATGTTTAAAAATGCTTTGGAACTCTTCCATTGTTCTCAGAATTCCGCTGTAGTTTAAAAATGCTTTGGAACTCTTTCATTGTTCTCAGAATTCCGCTGAAGTTTTAGAATGCTTTGGAACTCTTCCATTGTTCTCGGAATTCCGCTAATGTTTATCAAACCTATGGAACTCTTTCATTGTTCTCGGAATTCTGTTGATGTTTAATAATGCTTTTGGAACTCTTCCATTGTTCTCGGAATTCTGCAGAAGTTTAAAAGCGCTTTAGAAATCTTCCCTTGTTCTCGGAATTCTGCTGAAGTTTAACAATGCTTTGGAACTCTTCCATAATTCTCAGAATTCTGCTGAAGTTTAAAAAAGCTGTGGTACTCTTCCATTCTTCTCAGAATTCCAATGAAGCTTAAAAATGCTTTGGAACTCTTCAATTTTTCTCAAAATTCCTCTAAAGTTTAAAAATGCTTTGGAACTCCTCCATTGTTCTCGTAATTCTGCTGAAGTTTAAAAATGCTTTGGAACTCTTCCATTGTTCTGGGAATTCGGCTGAAGTTTAAAAATGCAATTGAACTCTTCCTATGTTCTGGGAGTTCTGCTGAAGTTTAAAAATGCTTTTGAACTCTTCCATTGTTCTCGGAATTCCGCTAATGTTTAACAATGCTTTAGAACTCTTCCATCGTTCTCGGAATTCCGCTGATGTTTAACAATGCTTTGGAACTCTTCCATCGTTCTCGGAATTCCGCTGATGTTTAACAATGCTTTGGAACTCTTCCATTGTTCTCGGAATTCCACTGCAATTTAAAAATGCAATGGAACTCTTCCATTGTTCTCGGAATTCCGCTGATGTTTAACAATGCTTTGGAACTCTTCCATTGTTCTCGGAATTCCGCTGTAGTTTAAAAATGCTTTGTAACTCTTTCATTGTTCTCGGAATACCGCTGAAATTTAGCCATGCTTTGGAACTCTTCCATTGTTCTCGGAATTCCGCTGAAGTTTAAAAATGCTTTGGAACTCCTCCATTGTTCTCGGAATTCTGCTGAAGTTTAAAAATGCTTTGGAACTCTTCCATTGTTCTGGGAATTCGGCTGAAGTTTAAAAATGCAATGGAACTCTTCCTATGTTTTGGGAGTTCTGCTGAAGTTTAAAAATGCTTTTGAACTCTTCCATTGTTCTCGGAATTCCGCTGATGTTTAACAATGCTTTGGAACTCTTCCATTGTTCTCGGAATTCCACTGCAGTTTAAAGATGCATTGGAACTCTTACATTGTTCTCGGAATTCCGCTGAAGTTTTACAATGCTTTGGAATTCTTCCATTTTTCTCGGAATTCTGCTGAAGTTTAAAAATGCTTTGGAACTCTTCCATTGTTCTGGGAATTTGGCTGAAGTTTAAAAATGCTTTGGAACTCTTCCATTGTTCTCGGAATTCCGCTGATGTTTAACAATGCTTTAGAGCTCTTCCATTGTTCTCGGAATTCCGCTGATGTTTAACAATGCTTTGGAACTCTTCCATTATTCTCAGAATTCTGCTGAAGTTTAAAAATGCTGTGGTACTCTTTCATTGTTCTCAGAATTCCAATGAAGCTTAAAAATGCTTTGGAACTCTTCAATTTTTCTCAGAATTACGCGAAAGTTTAAAAATGCTTTGGAACTCCTCCATTGTTCTCGGAATTCTGCTGTAGTTTAAAAATGCTTTGGAACTCTTCCATTGTTCTCGGAATTCCGCTAATGTTTATCAAACCTATGGAACTCTTTCATTGTTCTCGGAATTCTGTTGATGTTTAATAATGCTTTTGGAACTTTTCCATTGTTCTCGGAATTCCGCTGATGTTTAACAATGCTTTAGAACTCTTCCATTGTTCTCGGAATTCCGATGATGTTTAACAATGCTTTGGAACTCTTCCATTGTTCTCGGAATTCCACTGTAGTTTAAAAATGCATTGGAACTCTTCCATTGTTCTCGGAATTCCGCTGAAGTTTTACAATACTTTGGAACTCTTCCATTTTTCTCGGAATTCTGCTAAAGTTTAAAAATGCTTTGGAACTCTTCCATTGTTCTGGGAATTCGGCTGAAGTTTAAAAATGCTTTGGAACTCTTCCTAAGTTTTGGGAGTTCTGCTGAAGTTTAAAAATGCATTGGAACTCTTCCATTGTTCTCGGAATTCCGCTGATGTTTAACAATGCTTTAGAACTCTTCCATTGTTCTCGGAATTCCGATGATGTTTAACAATGCTTTGGAACTCTTTCATTGTTCTCGGAATTCCGCTGTAGTTTAAAAATGCATTGGAACTCTTCCATTGTTCTCGGAATTCCGCTGTAGTTTAAAAATGCTTTGGAACTCTTTCATTGTTCTCGTAATTCCGCTGAAGTTTAGCCATGCTTTGGAACTCTTCCACTGTTCTCGGAATTCCGCTGAAGTTTAAAAATGCTTTGGAACTCCTCCATTGTTCTCGGAATTCTGCTGAAGTTTTACAATGCTTTGGAACTCTTCCATTTTTCTCGGAATTCTGCTGAAGTTTAAAAATGCTTTGGAACGCTTCCATTGTTCTGGGAATTCGGCTGAAGTTTAAAAATGCTTTTGAACTCTTCCTAAGTTCTGGGAGTTCTGTTGAAGTTTAAAAATGCTTTGGAACTCTTCCATTGTTCTCGGAATTCCACTGATGTTTAAAAATGCTTTAGAACTCTTCCATTGTTCTCGGAATTCCGCTGATGTTTAACAATGCTTTAGAACTCTTCCATTGTTCTCGGAATTCCGATGATGTTTAACAATGCTTTGGAACTCTTTCATTGTTCTCGGAATTCCGCTGTAGTTTAAAAATGCATTGGAACTCTTCCATTGTTCTCGGAATTCCGCTGAAGTTCTAGAATGCTTTGAAACTCTTCCATTGTTCTCGGAATTCCGCTGAAGTTTAAAAATGCTTTGGAACTCTTCCATTGTTCTCGGAATTCCGCTGAAGTTTAAAAATGCTTTGGAACTCTTCCTAAGTTCTGGGAGTTCTGCTGAAGTTTAAAAATGCTTTGGAACTCTTCCATTGTTCTCGGAATTCCGCTGATGTTTAACAATGCTTTAGAAATCATCCATTGTTCTCGGAATTCTGCTGATGTTTAACAATGCTTTGGAACTCTTCCATTGTTCTCGGAATTCCACTGTAGTTTAAAGATGCATTGGAACTCTTCCATTGCTCTCAGAATTCCGCTGAAGTTTTTCAATGCTTTGGAACTCTTCCATTTTTCTCGGAATTCTGCTGAAGTTTAAAAATGCTTTGGAACGCTTCCATTGTTCTGGGAATTCGGCTGAAGTTTAAAAATGCTTTGGAACTCTTCCTAAGTTCTGGGAGTTTGGCTGAAGTTTAAAAATGCTTTGGAACTCTTCCATTGTTCTCGGAATTCCGCTGATGTTTAAATGCTTTAGAACTCTTCCATTGTTCTCGGAATTCCGCTGATGTTTAACAATGCTTTAGAACTCTTCCATTGTTCTCGGAATTCCGATGATGTTTAACAATGCTTTGGAACTCTTTCATTGTTCTCGGAATTCCGCTGTAGTTTAAAAATACATTGGAACTCTTCCATTGTTCTCAGAATTCCGCTGAAGTTTAAAAATGCTTTGGAACTCTTCCATTTTTCTCGGAATTCTGCTGAAGTTTAGCCATGTGTTGGAACTCTTCCATTGTTCTCGGAATTCCGCTGAAGTTTAAAAATGCTTTGGAACTCTTCCATTGTTCTCGGAACTCTGCTGAAGTTTAAAAAAGATTTGGAACTATTCCATTGTTCTCAGAATTCCGCTAATATTTAACAATGCTTTGGAACTCTTCCAAAGTTCTGGGAGTTCTGCTGAAGTTTAAAAATGGTTTAGAACTCTTCCATTGTTCTCGGAATTCTGCTGATGTTTAACAATGCTTTAGAACTCTTCCATTGTTCTCGGAATTCCGATGATGTTTAACAATGCTTTTGAACTCTTCCATTGTTCTCGGAATTCCACTGTAGTTTAAAAATGCATTGGAACTCTTCCATTGTTCTCGGAGTTCCGCTGAAGTTTTACAATGCTTTGGAACTCTTCCATTTTTCTCGGAATTCTGCTGAAGTTTAAAAATGCTTTGGAACTCTTCCATTGTTCTGGGAATTCGGCTGAAGTTTAAAAATGCTTTGGAACTCTTCCTAAGTTCTGGAAGTTCTGCTGAAGTTTAAAAATGCATTGGAACACTTCCATTCTTCTCAGAATTCCGCTAATGTTTAACAATGCTTGGGAACTCTTCCATTGTTCTCAGAATTCCGCTAATATTTAACAATGCTTTGGAACTCTTCCATTGTTCTCGGAATTCCGCTGATGTTTAATAATGCTTTTGGAACTCTTCCATTGTTCTCGGAATTTCGCTAATGTTTAACAATGCTTTGGAACTCATCCATTGTTCTTGGAATTCTGTTGATGTTTAATAATGCTTTTGGAACTCTTCCATTGTGCTCGGAATTCTGCTGAAGTTTAACAATGCTTTGGAAATCTTTCATAATTCTCAGAATTCTGCTGAAGTTTAAAAAAGCTGTGGTACACTTCCATTGTTCTCAGAATTCCAATGAAGCTTAAAAATGCTTTGGAACTCTTCAATTTTTCTCAGAATTCCGCTAAAGTTTAAAAATGCTTTGGAACTCCTCCATTGTTCTCGTAATTCTGCTGAAGTTTAAAAATGCTTTGGAACTCTTCCAATGTTCTGGGAATTAAGCTGAAGTTTAAAAATGCTTTGGAACTCTTCCTATGTTCTGGGAGTTCTGCTGAAGTTTAAAAATGCTTGGGAACTCTTCCATTGTTCTCGGAATTGCGCTGATGTTTAACAATGCTTTAGAACTCTTCCATTGTTACCGGAATTCCGTTGATGTTTAACAATGCTTTTGAACTCTTCCATTGTTCTCGGAATTCCGCTGAAGTTTTACAATGCTTTGGAACTCTTCCATTTTTCTCGTATTTATGCTGAAGTTTAAAAATGCTTTGTAACTCTTAAATTGTTCTCGGAATTCCGCTGATGTTTAACAATGCTTTGGAACTCTTCCATTGTTCTCGGAATTACGCTGTAGTTTAAAAATGCTTTGGAACTCTTTCATTGTTCTCGGAATTCCGCTGAAGTTTAGCCATGCTTTGGAACTCTTCCATTGTTCTCGGAATTCCGCTGAAGTTTAAAAATGCTTTGGAACTCCTCCTTTGTTCTCGTAATTCTGCTGAAGTTTAAAAATGCTTTGGAACTCTTCCATTGTTCTGGAAATTCGGCTGAAGTTTAAAAATGCAATGGAACTCTTCCTATGTTCTGGGAGTTCTGCTGAAGTTTAAAAATGCTTTTGAACTCTTCTATTGTTCTCGGAATTCCGCTGATGTTTAAAAATGCTTTAGAACTCTTCCATTGTTCTCGGAATTCCGCTGATGTTTAAAAATCCTTTGGAACTCTTCCATTATTCTCAGAATTCTGCTGAAGTTTAAAAATGCTTTAGTACTCTTTCATTGTTCTCAGAATTCCAATGAAGCTTAAAAATGCTTTGGAACTCTTCAATTTTTCTCAGAATTACGCGAAAGTTTAAAAATGCTTTGGAACTCCTCCATTGTTCTTGGAATTCTGCTCAAGTTTAAAAATGCTTTGGAACTCTTCCATTGTTCTGGGAATTCGGCTGAAGTTTAAAATTGCTTTGGAGCTCTTCCTATGTTCTGGGAGTTCTGCTGAAGTTTAAAAATGCTTTGGAACTCTTCCATTGTTCTCGGAATTCTGCTGATGTTTAACAATGCTTTAGAACTCTTCCATTGTTCTCGGAATTCCGATGATGTCTATCAATGCTTTGGAACTCTTCCATTGTTCTCGGAATTCCGCAGTAGTTTAAAAATGCATTGGAACTCTTCCATTGTTCTCGGAATTCCGCTGAAGTTTTACAATGCTTTGGAACTCTTCCATTTTTCTCGGAACTCTGCTGAAGTTTAAAAATGCTTTGGAACTCTTCCATTGTTCTCGGAATTCCGCTGATGTTTAACAATGCTTTGGAACTCTTACATTGTTCTCGGTATTCCGCTGAATTTAGCCATGCATTGGAACTCTTCCATTGTTCTCAGAATTCCGCTGTAGTTTAAAAATGCTTTGGAACTCCTCCATTGTACTCGGAACTCTGCTGAAGTTTAAAAATGCTTTGAAACTCTTCCATTGTTCTCGGAATTCCGCTGATGTTTAACAATGCTTTGGAACTCTTCCATTGTTCTCGGAATTCCGCTGAAGTTTAAAAATGCTTTGGAACTCTTCCATTGTTCTCGGAACTCTGCTGAAGTTTAAAAAAGATTTGGAACTATTCCATTGTTCTCAGAATTCCGCTAATATTTAACAATGCTTTGGAACTCTTCCAAAGTTCTGGGATTTCTGCTGAAGTTTAAAAATGGTTTAGAACTCTTCCATTGTTCTCGGAATTCTGCTGATGTTTAACAATGCTTTAGAACTCTTCCATTGTTCTCGGAATTCCGATGATGTTTAACAATGCTTTTGAACTCTTCCATTGTTCTCGGAATTCCACTGTAGTTTAAAAATGCATTGGAACTCTTCCATTGTTCTCGGAGTTCCGCTGAAGTTTTACAATGCTTTGGAACTCTTCCATTTTTCTCGGAATTCTGCTGAAGTTTAAAAATGCTTTGGAACTCTTCCATTGTTCTGGGAATTCGGCTGAAGTTTAAAAATGCTTTGGAACTCTTCCTAAGTTCTGGAAGTTCTGCTGAAGTTTAAAAATGCATTGGAACACTTCCATTCTTCTCAGAATTCCGCTAATGTTTAACAATGCTTGGGAACTCTTCCATTGTTCTCAGAATTCCGCTAATATTTAACAATGCTTTGGAACTCTTCCATTGTTCTCGGAATTCCGCTGATGTTTAATAATGCTTTTGGAACTCTTCCATTGTTCTCGGAATTCCGCTAATGTTTACCAATGCTTTGGAACTCATCCATTGTTCTTGGAATTCTGTTGATGTTTAAAAAAGCTTTGGTACTCTTCCATTGTTCTCAGAATTAAAATGAAGCTTAAAAATGCTTTGGAACTCTTCAATTTTTCTCAGAATTCCGCTAAAGTTTAAAAATGCTTTGGAACTCCCCCATTGTTCTCGTAATTCTGCTGAAGTTTAAAAATGCTTGGGAACTCTTCCATTGTTCTCGGAGTTCCGCTGAAGTTTTACAATGCTTTGGAACTCTTCCATTTTTCTCGGAATTCTGCTGAAGTTTAAAAATGCTTTGGAACTCTTCCATTGTTCTGGGAATTCGGCTGAAGTTTAAAAATGCTTTGGAACTCTTCCTAAGTTCTGGGAGTTCTGCTGAAGTTTAAAAATGCATTGGAACTCTTCCATTGTTCTCGGAATTCCGCTGATGTTTAACAATGCTTTAGAACTCTTCCATTGTTCTCGGAATTCCGCTGTAGTTTAAAAATGCATTGGAACTCTTCCATTGTTCTCGGAATTCCGCTGTAGTTTAAAAATGCTTTGGAACTCTTTCATTGTTCTCGTAATTCCGCAGAAGTTTAGCCATGCTTTGGAACTCTTCCACTGTTCTCGGAATTCCGCTGAAGTTTAAAAATGCTTTGGTACTCCTCCATTGTTCTCAGAATTCTGCTGAAGTTTTACAATGCTTTGGAACTCTTCCATTTTTCTCGGAATTCTGCTGAAGTTTAAAAATGCTTTGGAACGCTTCCATTGTTCTGGGAATTCGGCTGAAGTTTAAAAATGCTTTTGAACTCTTCCTAAGTTCTGGGAGTTCTGCTGAAGTTTAAAAATGCTTTGGAACTCTTCCATTGTTCTCGGAATTCCACTGATGTTTAAAAATGCTTTAGAACTCTTCCATTGTTCTCGGAATTCCGCTGATGTTTATCAATGCTTTAGAACTCTTCCATTGTTCTCGGAATTCCGATGATGTTTAACAATGCTTTGGAACTCTTTCATTGTTCTCGGAATTCCGCTGTAGTTTAAAAATGCATTGGAACTCTTCCATTGTTCTCGGAAATACGCTGATGTTTAACAATGCTTTGGAACTCTTACATTGTTCTCGGTATTCCGCTGAATTTAGCCATGCTTTGGAACTCTTCCATTGTTCTCAGAATTCCGCTGAAGTTTAAAAATGCTTTGGAACTCCTACATTGTACTCGGAACTCTGCTGAAGTTTAAAAATGCTTTGAAACTCTTCCATTGTTCTCGGAATTCCGCTGATGTTTAACAATGCTTTGGAACTCTTCCATTGTTCTCGGAATTCCGCTGTAGTTTAAAAATGCACTGGAACTTTTCCATTGTTCTCGGAATTCCGCTGAAGTTTTACAATGCTTTGGAACTCTTCCATTTTTCTCGGAATTCTGCTGAATTTTAAAAATGCTTTGAAACTCTTCCATTGTTCTCGGAATTCTGCTGAAGTTTAAAAATGCTTTGGAACTCTTCCATTGTTCTGGGAATTCGGCTGAAGTTTAAAAATTCAATGGAACTCTTCCTATGTTCTGGGAGTTCTGCTGAAGTTTAAAAATGCTTTTGAACTCTTCCATTGTTCTCGGAATTCTGCTGATGTTTAACAATGCTTTAGAACTCTTCCATTGTTCTCGGAATTCCGCTGATGTTTAAAAATGCTTTGGAACTCTTCCATTGTTCTCGGAATTCCACTGCAATTTAAAAATGCATTGGAACTCTTACATTGTTCTCGAAATTCCACTGTAGTTTAAAAATGCATTGGAACTCTTCCATTGTTCTCGGAATTCCGCTGAAGTTTTACAATGCTTTGGAACTCTTCCATTGTTCTCGGAATTCCGCTGAAGTTTAAAAATGCTTTGGAAATCTTCCATTGTTCTGGGAATTCGGCTGAAGTTTAAAAATGCTTTGGAACTCTTCTTAAGTTCTGGGAGTTCTGCTGAAGTTTAAAAATGCATTGGAACACTTCCATTGTTCTCGGAGTTCCGCTAATGTTTAAAAATGCTTTGGATCTCTTCCATTGTTCTCAGAATTCCGCTGTAGTTTAAAAATGCTTTGGAACTCTTTCATTGTTCGCCGAATTCCGCTGAAGTTTTAGAATGCTCTGGAACTCTTCCATTTTTCTCGGAATTCTGCTGAAGTTTAAAAATGCTTTGGAACTCTTCAATTGTTCTCGGAATTCCGCTAATGATTAACAATGCTTTGAAGCTCTTCCATTGTTCTCAGAATTCCGCTAATATTTAACAATGCTTTGGAATTGTTCCATTGTTCTCGGAATTCCGCTGATGTTTAATAATGCTTTTGGAACTCTTCCATTGTTTTCGGAATTCTGTTTATGTTTAATAATGCTTTTGGAACTCTTCCATTGTGCTCGGAATTCTGCTGAAGTTTAAAAATGCTTTGGAACTCTTCCATTGTTCTCGGAATTCCGCTAATGTTTATCAAACCTATGGAACTCTTTCATTGTTCTCGGAATTCTGTTGATGTTTAATAATGCTTTTGGAACTCTTCCATTGCTCTCGGAATTCTGCAGAAGTTTAAAAGCACTTTAGAAATCTTCCCTTGTTCTCGGAATTCTGCTGAAGTTTAACAATGCTTTGGAACTCTTCCATAATTCTCAGAATTCTGCTGAAGTTTAAAAAAGCTGTGGTACTCTTCCATTGTTCTCAGAATTCCAATGAAGCTTAAAAATGCTTTGGAACTCTTCAATTTTTCTCAAAATTCCGCTAAAGTTTAAAAATGCTTTGGAACTCCTCCATTGTTCTCGTAATTCTGCTGAAGTTTAAAAATGCTTTGGAACTCTTCCAATGTTCTGGGAATTCAGCTGAAGTTTTAAAATGCTTTGGAACTCTTCCTATGTTCTGGGAGTTCTGCTGAAGTTTAAAAATGCTTGGGAACTTTTCCATTGTTCTCGGAATTCCGCTGATGTTTAACAATGCTTTAGAACGCTTCCATTTTTACCGGAATTCCGCTGATGTTTAACAATGCTTTTGAACTCTTCCATTGTTCTCGGAATTCCGTTGAAGTTTTACAATGCTTTGGAACTCTTCCATTTTTCTCGGAATTATGCTGAAGTTTAAAAATGCTTTGGAACTCCTCCATTGTTCTCGGAAATCTGCTGAAGTTTAAAAATGCATTGGAACTCTTCCATTGTTCTCAGAATTCCGCTGTAGTTTAAAAATGCATTGGAACTCTTCCATTGTTCTCGGAATTCCGTTGAAGTTTTACAATGCTTTGGAACTCTTCCATTGTTCTCGGAATTCCGCTGATGTTTAACAATGCTTTAGAACTCTTCCATCGTTCTCGGAATTCCGCTCATGTTTAACAATGCTTTGGAACTCTTCCATTGTTCTCGGAATTCCACTGCAATTTAAAAATGCATTGGAACTCTTCCATTGTTCTCGGAATTCCGCTGAAGTTTTACAATGCTTTGGAACTCTTCCATTTTTCTCAGAATTCTGCTGAAGTTTAAAAATGTTTGGAACTCTTCCATTGTTCTGGGAATTCGGCTGAAGTTTAAAAATGCTTTGGAACTCTTCCATTGTTCTTGGAATTCCGCTAATGTTTAAAAATGCTTTGGAACTCTTCCATTGTTCTCAGAATTCCGCTGTAGTTTAAAAATGCTTTGGAACTCTTTCATTGTTCTCAGAATTCCGCTGAAGTTTTAGAATGCTTTGGAACTCTTCCATTGTTCTCGGAATTCCGCTAATGTTTATCAAACCTATGGAACTCTTTCATTGTTCTCGGAATTCTGTTGATGTTTAATAATGCTTTTGGAACTCTTCCATTGTTCTCGGAATTCTGCAGAAGATTAAAAGCGCTTTAGAAATCTTCCCTTGTTCTCGGAATTCTGCTGAAGTTTAACAATGCTTTGGAACTCTTCCATAATTCTCAGAATTCTGCTGAAGTTTAAAAAAGCTGTGGTACTCTTCCATTCTTCTCAGAATTCCAATGAAGCTTAAAAATGCTTTGGAACTCTTCAATTTTTCTCAAAATTCCTCTAAAGTTTAAAAATGCTTTGGAACTCCTCCATTGTTCTCGTAATTCTGCTGAAGTTTAAAAATGCTTTGGAACTCTTCCATTGTTCTGGGAATTCGGCTGAAGTTTAAAAATGCAATTGAACTCTTCCTATGTTGTGGGAGTTCTGCTGAAGTTTAAAAATGCTTTTGAACTCTTCCATTGTTCTCGGAATTCCGCTAATGTTTAACAATGCTTTAGAACTCTTCCATCGTTCTCGGAATTCCGCTGATGTTTAACAATGCTTTGGAACTCTTCCATCGTTCTCGGAATTCCGCTGATGTTTAACAATGCTTTGGAACTCTTCCATTGTTCTCGGAATTCCACTGCAATTTAAAAATGCAATGGAACTCTTCCATTGTTCTCGGAATTCCGCTGATGTTTAACAATGCTTTGGAACTCTTCCATTGTTCTCGGAATTCCGCTGTAGTTTAAAAATGCTTTGTAACTCTTTCATTGTTCTCGGAATACCGCTGAAATTTAGCCATGCTTTGGAACTCTTCCATTGTTCTCGGAATTCCGCTGAAGTTTAAAAATGCTTTGGAACTCCTCCATTGTTCTCGGAATTCTGCTGAAGTTTAAAAATGCTTTGGAACTCTTCCATTGTTCTGGGAATTCGGCTGAAGTTTAAAAATGCAATGGAACTCTTCCTATGTTTTGGGAGTTCTGCTGAAGTTTAAAAATGCTTTTGAACTCTTCCATTGTTCTCGGAATTCCGCTGATGTTTAGCAATGCTTTGGAACTCTTCCATTGTTCTCGGAATTCCACTGCAGTTTAAAGATGCATTGGAACTCTTACATTGTTCTCGGAATTCCGCTGAAGTTTTACAATGCTTTGGAATTCTTCCATTTTTCTCGGAATTCTGCTGAAGTTTAAAAATGCTTTGGAACTCTTCCATTGTTCTGGGAATTTGGCTGAAGTTTAAAAATGCTTTGGAACTCTTCCATTGTTCTCGGAATTCCGCTGATGTTTAACAATGCTTTAGAGCTCTTCCATTGTTCTCGGAATTCCGCTGATGTTTAACAATGCTTTGGAACTCTTCCATTATTCTCAGAATTCTGCTGAAGTTTAAAAATGCTGTGGTACTCTTTCATTGTTCTCAGAATTCCAATGAAGCTTAAAAATGCTTTGGAACTCTTCAATTTTTCTCAGAATTACGCGAAAGTTTAAAAATGCTTTGGAACTCCTCCATTGTTCTCGGAATTCTTCTGTAGTTTAAAAATGCTTTGGAACTCTTCCATTGTTCTCGGAATTCCGCTAATGTTTATCAAACCTATGGAACTCTTTCATTGTTCTCGGAATTCTGTTGATGTTTAATAATGCTTTTGGAACTCTTCCATTGTTCTCGGAATTCCGCTGATGTTTAACAATGCTTTAGAACTCTTCCATTGTTCTCGGAATTCCGATGATGTTTAACAATGCTTTGGAACTCTTCCATTGTTCTCGGAATTCCACTGTAGTTTAAAAATGCATTGGAACTCTTCCATTGTTCTCGGAATTCCGCTGAAGTTTTACAATACTTTGGAACTCTTCCATTTTTCTCGGAATTCTGCTAAAGTTTAAAAATGCTTTGGAACTCTTCCATTGTTCTGGGAATTCGGCTGAAGTTTAAAAATGCTTTGGAACTCTTCCTAAGTTCTGGGAGTTCTGCTGAAGTTTAAAAATGCATTGGAACTCTTCCATTGTTCTCGGAATTCCGCTGATGTTTAACAATGCTTTAGAACTCTTCCATTGTTCTCGGAATTCCGATGATGTTTAACAATGCTTTGGAACTCTTTCATTGTTCTCGGAATTCCGATGTAGTTTAAAAATGCATTGGAACTCTTCCATTGTTCTCGGAATTCCGCTGTAGTTTAAAAATGCTTTGGAACTCTTTCATTGTTCTCATAATTCCGCTGAAGTTTAGCCATGCTTTGGAACTCTTCCACTGTTCTCGGAATTCCGCTGAAGTTTAAAAATGCTTTGGAACTCCTCCATTGTTCTCGGAATTCTGCTGAAGTTTTACAATGCTTTGGAACTCTTCCATTTTTCTCGGAATTCTGCTGAAGTTTAAAAATGCTTTGGAACGCTTCCATTGTTCTGGGAATTCGGCTGAAGTTTAAAAATGCTTTTGAACTCTTCCTAAGTTCTGGGAGTTCTGTTGAAGTTTAAAAATGCTTTGGAACTCTTCCATTGTTCTCGGAATTCCACTGATGTTTAAAAATGCTTTAGAACTCTTCCATTGTTCTCGGAATTCCGCTGATGTTTAACAATGCTTTAGAACTCTTCCATTGTTCTCGGAATTCCGATGATGTTTAACAATGCTTTGGAACTCTTTCATTGTTCTCGGAATTCCGCTGTAGTTTAAAAATGCATTGGAACTCTTCCATTGTTCTCGGAATTCCGCTGAAGTTCTAGAATGCTTTGAAACTCTTCCATTGTTCTCGGAATTCCGCTGAAGTTTAAAAATGCTTTGGAACTCTTCCATTGTTCTCGGAATTCCGCTGAAGTTTAAAAATGCTTTGGAACTCTTCCTAAGTTCTGGGAGTTCTGCTGAAGTTTAAAAATGCTTTGGAACTCTTCCATTGTTCTCGGAATTCCGCTGATGTTTAACAATGCTTTAGAACTCTTCCATTGTTCTCGGAATTCCGCTGTAGTTTAAAAATGCATTGGAACTCTTCCATTGTTCTCGGAATTCCCCTGTAGTTTAAAAATGCTTTGGAACTCTTTCATTGTTCTCGTAATTCCGCTGAAGTTTAGCCATGCTTTGGAACTCTTCCACTGTTCTCGGAATTCCGCTGAAGTTTAAAAATGCTTTGGTACTCCTCCATTGTTCTCAGAATTCTGCTGAAGTTTTACAATGCTTTGGAACTCTTCCATTTTTCTCGGAATTCTGCTGAAGTTTAAAAATGCTTTGGAACGCTTCCATTGTTCTGGGAATTCGGCTGAAGTTTAAAAATGCTTTTGAACTCTTCCTAAGTTCTGGGAGTTCTGCTGAAGTTTAAAAATGCTTTGGAACTCTTCCATTGTTCTCGGAATTCCACTGATGTTTAAAAATGCTTTAGAACTCTTCCATTGTTCTCGGAATTCCGCTGATGTTTATCAATGCTTTAGAACTCTTCCATTGTTCTCGGAATTCCGATGATGTTTAACAATGCTTTGGAACTCTTTCATTGTTCTCGGAATTCCGCCGTAGTTTAAAAATGCATTGGAACTCTTCCATTGTTCTCGGAAATACGCTGATGTTTAACAATGCTTTGGAACTCTTACATTGTTCTCGGTATTCCGCTGAATTTAGCCATGCTTTGGAACTCTTCCATTGTTCTCAGAATTCCGCTGAAGTTTAAAAATGCTTTGGAACTCCTCCATTGTACTCGGAACTCTGCTGAAGTTTAAAAATGCTTTGAAACTCTTCCATTGTTCTCGGAATTCCGCTGATGTTTAACAATGCTTTGGAACTCTTCCATTGTTCTCGGAATTCCGCTGTAGTTTAAAAATGCACTGGAACTTTTCCATTGTTCTCGGAATTCCGCTGAAGTTTTACAATGCTTTGGAACTCTTCCATTTTTCTCGGAATTCTGCTGAAGTTTAAAAATGCTTTGAAACTCTTCCATTGTTCTCGGAATTCTGCTGAAGTTTAAAAATGCTTTGGAACTCTTCCATTGTTCTGGGAATTCGGCTGAAGTTTAAAAATTCAATGGAACTCTTCCTATGTTCTGGGAGTTCTGCTGAAGTTTAAAAATGCTTTTGAACTCTTCCATTGTTCTCGGAATTCTGCTGATGTTTAACAATGCTTTAGAACTCTTCCATTGTTCTCGGAATTCCGCTGATGTTTAAAAATGCTTTGGAACTCTTCCATTGTTCTCGGAATTCCACTGCAATTTAAAAATGCATTGGAACTCTTACATTGTTCTCGAAATTCCACTGTAGTTTAAAAATGCATTGGAACTCTTCCATTGTTCTCGGAATTCCGCTGAAGTTTTACAATGCTTTGGAACTCTTCCATTGTTCTCGGAATTCCGCTGAAGTTTAAAAATGCTTTGGAACACTTCTTAAGTTCTGGGAGTTCTGCTGAAGTTTAAAAATGCATTGGAACACTTCCATTGTTCTCGGAGTTCCGCTAATGTTTAAAAATGCTTTGGATCTCTTCCATTGTTCTCAGAATTCCGCTGTAGTTTAAAAATGCTTTGGAACTCTTTCATTGTTCGCCGAATTCCGCTGAAGTTTTAGAATGCTCTGGAACTCTTCCATTTTTCTCGGAATTCTGCTGAAGTTTAAAAATGCTTTGGAACTCTTCAATTGTTCTCGGAATTCCGCTAATGATTAACAATGCTTTGAAGCTCTTCCATTGTTCTCAGAATTCCGCTAATATTTAACAATGCTTTGGAATTGTTCCATTGTTCTCGGAATTCCGCTGATGTTTAATAATTCTTTTGGAACTCTTCCATTGTTTTCGGAATTCTGTTTATGTTTAATAATGCTTTTGGAACTCTTCCATTGTGCTCGGAATTCTGCTGAAGTTTAAAAATGCTTTGGAACTCTTCCATTGTTCTCGGAATTCCGCTAATGTTTATCAAACCTATGGAACTCTTTCATTGTTCTCGGAATTCTGTTGATGTTTAATAATGCTTTTGGAACTCTTCCATTGCTCTCGGAATTCTGCAGAAGTTTAAAAGCACTTTAGAAATCTTCCCTTGTTCTCGGAATTCTGCTGAAGTTTAACAATGCTTTGGAACTCTTCCATAATTCTCAGAATTCTGCTGAAGTTTAAAAAAGCTGTGGTACTCTTCCATTGTTCTCAGAATTCCAATGAAGCTTAAAAATGCTTTGGAACTCTTCAATTTTTCTCAAAATTCCGCTAAAGTTTAAAAATGCTTTGGAACTCCTCCATTGTTCTCGTAATTCTGCTGAAGTTTAAAAATGCTTTGGAACTCTTCCAATGTTCTGGGAATTCAGCTGAAGTTTTAAAATGCTTTGGAACTCTTCCTATGTTCTGGGAGTTCTGCTGAAGTTTAAAAATGCTTGGGAACTTTTCCATTGTTCTCGGAATTCCGCTGATGTTTAACAATGCTTTAGAACGCTTCCATTGTTACCGGAATTCCGCTGATGTTTAACAATGCTTTTGAACTCTTCCATTGTTCTCGGAATTCCGCTGATGTTTAACAATGCTTTAGAACGCTTCCATTGTTACCGGAATTCCGCTGATGTTTAACAATGCTTTGGAACTCTTCCATTTTTCTCGGAATTATGCTGAAGTTTAAAAATGCTTTGGAACTCCTCCATTGTTCTCGGAAATCTGCTGAAGTTTAAAAATGCATTGGAACTCTTCCATTGTTCTCAGAATTCCGCTGTAGTTTAAAAATGCATTGGAACTCTTCCATTGTTCTCGGAATTCCGTTGAAGTTTTACAATGCTTTGGAACTCTTCCATTGTTCTCGGAATTCCGCTGATGTTTAACAATGCTTTAGAACTCTTCCATCGTTCTCGGAACTCCGCTGATGTTTAACAATGCTTTGGAACTCTTCCATTGTTCTCGGAATTCCACTGCAATTTAAAAATGCATTGGAACTCTTCCATTGTTCTCGGAATTCCGCTGAAGTTTTACAATGCTTTGGAACTCTTCCATTTTTCTCAGAATTCTGCTGAAGTTTAAAAATGTTTGGAACTCTTCCATTGTTCTGGGAATTCGGCTGAAGTTTAAAAATGCTTTGGAACTCTTCTTAAGTTCTGGGAGTTCTGCTGAAGTTTAAAAATGCATTGGAACACTTCCATTGTTCTTGGAATTCCGCTAATGTTTAAAAATGCTTTGGAACTCTTCCATTGTTCTCAGAATTCCGCTGTAGTTTAAAAATGCTTTGGAACTCTTTCATTGTTCTCAGAATTCCGCTGAAGTTTTAGAATGCTTTGGAACTCTTCCATTGTTCTCGGAATTCCGCTAATGTTTATCAAACCTATGGAACTCTTTCATTGTTCTCGGAATTCTGTTGATGTTTAATAATGCTTTTGGAACTCTTCCATTGTTCTCGGAATTCTGCAGAAGTTTAAAAGCGCTTTAGAAATCTTCCCTTGTTCTCGGAATTCTGCTGAAGTTTAACAATGCTTTGGAACTCTTCCATAATTCTCAGAATTCTGCTGAAGTTTAAAAAAGCTGTGGTACTCTTCCATTCTTCTCAGAATTCCAATGAAGCTTAAAAATGCTTTGGAACTCTTCAATTTTTCTCAAAATTCCTCTAAAGTTTAAAAATGCTTTGGAACTCCTCCATTGTTCTCGTAATTCTGCTGAAGTTTAAAAATGCTTTGGAACTCTTCCATTGTTCTGGGAATTCGGCTGAAGTTTAAAAATGCAATTGAACTCTTCCTATGTTCTGGGAGTTCTGCTGAAGTTTAAAAATGCTTTTGAACTCTTCCATTGTTCTCGGAATTCCGCTAATGTTTAACAATGCTTTAGAACTCTTCCATCGTTCTCGGAATTCCGCTGATGTTTAACAATGCTTTGGAACTCTTCCATCGTTCTCGGAATTCCGCTGATGTTTAACAATGCTTTGGAACTCTTCCATTGTTCTCGGAATTCCACTGCAATTTAAAAATGCAATGGAACTCTTCCATTGTTCTCGGAATTCCGCTGATGTTTAACAATGCTTTGGAACTCTTCCATTGTTCTCGGAATTCCGCTGTAGTTTAAAAATGCTTTGTAACTCTTTCATTGTTCTCGGAATACCGCTGAAATTTAGCCATGCTTTGGAACTCTTCCATTGTTCTCGGAATTCCGCTGAAGTTTAAAAATGCTTTGGAACTCCTCCATTGTTCTCGGAATTCTGCTGAAGTTTAAAAATGCTTTGGAACTCTTCCATTGTTCTGGGAATTTGGCTGAAGTTTAAAAATGCTTTGGAACTCTTCCATTGTTCTCGGAATTCCGCTGATGTTTAACAATGCTTTAGAGCTCTTCCATTGTTCTCGGAATTCCGCTGATGTTTAACAATGCTTTGGAACTCTTCCATTATTCTCAGAATTCTGCTGAAGTTTAAAAATGCTGTGGTACTCTTTCATTGTTCTCAGAATTCCAATGAAGCTTAAAAATGGTTTGGAACTCTTCAATTTTTCTCAGAATTACGCGAAAGTTTAAAAATGCTTTGGAACTCCTCCATTGTTCTCGGAATTCTGCTGTAGTTTAAAAATGCTTTGGAACTCTTCCATTGTTCTCGGAATTCCGCTAATGTTTATCAAACCTATGGAACTCTTTCATTGTTCTCGGAATTCTGTTGATGTTTAATAATGCTTTTGGAACTCTTCCATTGTTCTCGGAATTCCGCTGATGTTTAACAATGCTTTAGAACTCTTCCATTGTTCTCGGAATTCCGATGATGTTTAACAATGCTTTGGAACTCTTCCATTGTTCTCGGAATTCCACTGTAGTTTAAAAATGCATTGGAACTCTTCCATTGTTCTCGGAATTCCGCTGAAGTTTTACAATACTTTGGAACTCTTCCATTGTTCTGGGAATTCGGCTGAAGTTTAAAAATGCTTTGGAACTCTTCCTAAGTTCTGGGAGTTCTGCTGAAGTTTAAAAATGCATTGGAACTCTTCCATTGTTCTCGGAATTCCGCTGATGTTTAACAATGCTTTAGAACTCTTCCATTGTTCTCGGAATTCCGATGATGTTTAACAATGCTTTGGAACTCTTTCATTGTTCTCGGAATTCCGATGTAGTTTAAAAATGCATTGGAACTCTTCCATTGTTCTCGGAATTCCGCTGTAGTTTAAAAATGCTTTGGAACTCTTTCATTGTTCTCATAATTCCGCTGAAGTTTAGCCATGCTTTGGAACTCTTCCACTGTTCTCGGAATTCCGCTGAAGTTTAAAAATGCTTTGGAACTCCTCCATTGTTCTCGGAATTCTGCTGAAGTTTTACAATGCTTTGGAACTCTTCCATTTTTCTCGGAATTCTGCTGAAGTTTAAAAATGCTTTGGAACGCTTCCATTGTTCTGGGAATTCGGCTGAAGTTTAAAAATGCTTTTGAACTCTTCCTAAGTTCTGGGAGTTCTGTTGAAGTTTAAAAATGCTTTGGAACTCTTCCATTGTTCTCGGAATTCCACTGATGTTTAAAAATGCTTTAGAACTCTTCCATTGTTCTCGGAATTACGCTGATGTTTAACAATGCTTTAGAACTCTTCCATTGTTCTCGGAATTCCGATGATGTTTAACAATGCTTTGGAACTCTTTCATTGTTCTCGGAATTCCGCTGTAGTTTAAAAATGCATTGGAACTCTTCCATTGTTCTCGGAATTCCGCTGAAGTTCTAGAATGCTTTGAAACTCTTCCATTGTTCTCGGAATTCCGCTGAAGTTTAAAAATGCTTTGGAACTCTTCCATTGTTCTCGGAATTCCGCTGAAGTTTAAAAATGCTTTGGAACTCTTCCTAAGTTCTGGGAGTTCTGCTGAAGTTTAAAAATGCTTTGGAACTCTTCCATTGTTCTCGGAATTCCGCTGATGTTTAACAATGCTTTAGAGCTCTTCCATTGTTCTCGGAATTCCGCTGATGTTTAACAATGCTTTGGAACTCTTCCATTATTCTCAGAATTCTGCTGAAGTTTAAAAATGCTGTGGTACTCTTTCATTGTTCTCAGAATTCCAATGAAGCTTAAAAATGGTTTGGAACTCTTCAATTTTTCTCAGAATTACGCGAAAGTTTAAAAATGCTTTGGAACTCCTCCATTGTTCTCGGAATTCTGCTGTAGTTTAAAAATGCTTTGGAACTCTTCCATTGTTCTCGGAATTCCGCTAATGTTTATCAAACCTATGGAACTCTTTCATTGTTCTCGGAATTCTGTTGATGTTTAATAATGCTTTTGGAACTCTTCCATTGTTCTCGGAATTCCGCTGATGTTTAACAATGCTTTAGAACTCTTCCATTGTTCTCGGAATTCCGATGATGTTTAACAATGCTTTGGAACTCTTCCATTGTTCTCGGAATTCCACTGTAGTTTAAAAATGCATTGGAACTCTTCCATTGTTCTCGGAATTCCGCTGAAGTTTTACAATACTTTGGAACTCTTCCATTGTTCTGGGAATTCGGCTGAAGTTTAAAAATGCTTTGGAACTCTTCCTAAGTTCTGGGAGTTCTGCTGAAGTTTAAAAATGCATTGGAACTCTTCCATTGTTCTCGGAATTCCGCTGATGTTTAACAATGCTTTAGAACTCTTCCATTGTTCTCGGAATTCCGATGATGTTTAACAATGCTTTGGAACTCTTTCATTGTTCTCGGAATTCCGATGTAGTTTAAAAATGCATTGGAACTCTTCCATTGTTCTCGGAATTCCGCTGTAGTTTAAAAATGCTTTGGAACTCTTTCATTGTTCTCATAATTCCGCTGAAGTTTAGCCATGCTTTGGAACTCTTCCACTGTTCTCGGAATTCCGCTGAAGTTTAAAAATGCTTTGGAACTCCTCCATTGTTCTCGGAATTCTGCTGAAGTTTTACAATGCTTTGGAACTCTTCCATTTTTCTCGGAATTCTGCTGAAGTTTAAAAATGCTTTGGAACGCTTCCATTGTTCTGGGAATTCGGCTGAAGTTTAAAAATGCTTTTGAACTCTTCCTAAGTTCTGGGAGTTCTGTTGAAGTTTAAAAATGCTTTGGAACTCTTCCATTGTTCTCGGAATTCCACTGATGTTTAAAAATGCTTTAGAACTCTTCCATTGTTCTCGGAATTACGCTGATGTTTAACAATGCTTTAGAACTCTTCCATTGTTCTCGGAATTCCGATGATGTTTAACAATGCTTTGGAACTCTTTCATTGTTCTCGGAATTCCGCTGTAGTTTAAAAATGCATTGGAACTCTTCCATTGTTCTCGGAATTCCGCTGAAGTTCTAGAATGCTTTGAAACTCTTCCATTGTTCTCGGAATTCCGCTGAAGTTTAAAAATGCTTTGGAACTCTTCCATTGTTCTCGGAATTCCGCTGAAGTTTAAAAATGCTTTGGAACTCTTCCTAAGTTCTGGGAGTTCTGCTGAAGTTTAAAAATGCTTTGGAACTCTTCCATTGTTCTCGGAATTCCGCTGATGTTTAACAATGCTTTAGAACTCTTCCATTGTTCTCGGAATTCCGCTGTAGTTTAAAAATGCATTGGAACTCTTCCATTGTTCTCGGAATTCCGCTGTAGTTTAAAAATGCTTTGGAACTCTTTCATTGTTCTCGTAATTCCGCTGAAGTTTAGCCATGCTTTGGAACTCTTCCATTGTTCTCGGAATTCCGATGATGTTTAACAATGCTTTGGAACTCTTTCATTGTTCTCGGAATTCCGCTGTAGTTTAAAAATGCATTGGAACTCTTCCATTGTTCTCGGAAATACGCTGATGTTTAACAATGCTTTGGAACTCTTACATTGTTCTCGGTATTCCGCTGAATTTAGCCATGCTTTGGAACTCTTCCATTGTTCTCAGAATTCCGCTGAAGTTTAAAAATGCTTTGGAACTCCTCCATTGTACTCGGAACTCTGCTGAAGTTTAAAAATGCTTTGAAACTCTTCCATTGTTCTCGGAATTCCGCTGATGTTTAACAATGCTTTGGAACTCTTCCATTGTTCTCGGAATTCCGCTGTAGTTTAAAAATGCACTGGAACTTTTCCATTGTTCTCGGAATTCCGCTGAAGTTTTACAATGCTTTGGAACTCTTCCATTTTTCTCGGAATTCTGCTGAAGTTTAAAAATGCTTTGAAACTCTTCCATTGTTCTCGGAATTCTGCTGAAGTTTAAAAATGCTTTGGAACTCTTCCATTGTTCTGGGAATTCGGCTGAAGTTTAAAAATTCAATGGAACTCTTCCTATGTTCTGGGAGTTCTGCTGAAGTTTAAAAATGCTTTTGAACTCTTCCATTGTTCTCGGAATTCTGCTGATGTTTAACAATGCTTTAGAACTCTTCCATTGTTCTCGGAATTCCGCTGATGTTTAAAAATGCTTTGGAACTCTTCCATTGTTCTCGGAATTCCACTGCAATTTAAAAATGCATTGGAACTCTTCCATTGTTCTCGGAATTCCGCTGAAGTTTTACAATGCTTTGGAACTCTTCCATTGTTCTCGGAATTCCGCTGAAGTTTAAAAATGCTTTGGAAATCTTCCATTGTTCTGGGAATTCGGCTGAAGTTTAAAAATGCTTTGGAACTCTTCTTAAGTTCTGGGAGTTCTGCTGAAGTTTAAAAATGCATTGGAACACTTCCATTGTTCTCGGAGTTCCGCTAATGTTTAAAAATGCTTTGGATCTCTTCCATTGTTCTCAGAATTCCGCTGTAGTTTAAAAATGCTTTGGAACTCTTTCATTGTTCGCCGAATTCCGCTGAAGTTTTAGAATGCTCTGGAACTCTTCCATTTTTCTCGGAATTCTGCTGAAGTTTAAAAATGCTTTGGAACTCTTCAATTGTTCTCGGAATTCCGCTAATGATTAACAATGCTTTGAAGCTCTTCCATTGTTCTCAGAATTCCGCTAATATTTAACAATGCTTTGGAATTGTTCCATTGTTCTCGGAATTCCGCTGATGTTTAATAATGCTTTTGGAACTCTTCCATTGTTTTCGGAATTCTGTTTATGTTTAATAATGCTTTTGGAACTCTTCCATTGTGCTCGGAATTCTGCTGAAGTTTAAAAATGCTTTGGAACTCTTCCATTGTTCTCGGAATTCCGCTAATGTTTATCAAACCTATGGAACTCTTTCATTGTTCTCGGAATTCTGTTGATGTTTAATAATGCTTTTGGAACTCTTCCATTGCTCTCGGAATTCTGCAGAAGTTTAAAAGCACTTTAGAAATCTTCCCTTGTTCTCGGAATTCTGCTGAAGTTTAACAATGCTTTGGAACTCTTCCATAATTCTCAGAATTCTGCTGAAGTTTAAAAAAGCTGTGGTACTCTTCCATTGTTCTCAGAATTCCAATGAAGCTTAAAAATGCTTTGGAACTCTTCAATTTTTCTCAAAATTCCGCTAAAGTTTAAAAATGCTTTGGAACTCCTCCATTGTTCTCGTAATTCTGCTGAAGTTTAAAAATGCTTTGGAACTCTTCCAATGTTCTGGGAATTCAGCTGAAGTTTTAAAATGCTTTGGAACTCTTCCTATGTTCTGGGAGTTCTGCTGAAGTTTAAAAATGCTTGGGAACTTTTCCATTGTTCTCGGAATTCCGCTGATGTTTAACAATGCTTTAGAACGCTTCCATTGTTACCGGAATTCCGCTGATGTTTAACAATGCTTTTGAACTCTTCCATTGTTCTCGGAATTCCGTTGAAGTTTTACAATGCTTTGGAACTCTTCCATTTTTCTCGGAATTATGCTGAAGTTTAAAAATGCTTTGGAACTCCTCCATTGTTCTCGGAAATCTGCTGAAGTTTGAAAATGCATTGGAACTCTTCCATTGTTCTCAGAATTCCGCTGTAGTTTAAAAATGCATTGGAACTCTTCCATTGTTCTCGGAATTCCGTTGAAGTTTTACAATGCTTTGGAACTCTTCCATTGTTCTCGGAATTCCGCTGATGTTTAACAATGCTTTAGAACTCTTCCATCGTTCTCGGAATTCCGCTGATGTTTAACAATGCTTTGGAACTCTTCCATTGTTCTCGGAATTCCACTGCAATTTAAAAATGCATTGGAACTCTTCCATTGTTCTCGGAATTCCGCTGAAGTTTTACAATGCTTTGGAACTCTTCCATTTTTCTCAGAATTCTGCTGAAGTTTAAAAATGTTTGGAACTCTTCCATTGTTCTGGGAATTCGGCTGAAGTTTAAAAATGCTTTGGAACTCTTCTTAAGTTCTGGGAGTTCTGCTGAAGTTTAAAAATGCATTGGAACACTTCCATTGTTCTTGGAATTCCGCTAATGTTTAAAAATGCTTTGGAACTCTTCCATTGTTCTCAGAATTCCGCTGTAGTTTAAAAATGCTTTGGAACTCTTTCATTGTTCTCAGAATTCCGCTGAAGTTTTAGAATGCTTTGGAACTCTTCCATTGTTCTCGGAATTCCGCTAATGTTTATCAAACCTATGGAACTCTTTCATTGTTCTCGGAATTCTGTTGATGTTTAATAATGCTTTTGGAACTCTTCCATTGTTCTCGGAATTCTGCAGAAGTTTAAAAGCGCTTTAGAAATCTTCCCTTGTTCTCGGAATTCTGCTGAAGTTTAACAATGCTTTGGAACTCTTCCATAATTCTCAGAATTCTGCTGAAGTTTAAAAAAGCTGTGGTACTCTTCCATTCTTCTCAGAATTCCAATGAAGCTTAAAAATGCTTTGGAACTCTTCAATTTTTCTCAAAATTCCTCTAAAGTTTAAAAATGCTTTGGAACTCCTCCATTGTTCTCGTAATTCTGCTGAAGTTTAAAAATGCTTTGGAACTCTTCCATTGTTCTGGGAATTCGGCTGAAGTTTAAAAATGCAATTGAACTCTTCCTATGTTCTGGGAGTTCTGCTGAAGTTTAAAAATGCTTTTGAACTCTTCCATTGTTCTCGGAATTCCGCTAATGTTTAACAATGCTTTAGAACTCTTCCATCGTTCTCGGAATTCCGCTGATGTTTAACAATGCTTTGGAACTCTTCCATCGTTCTCGGAATTCCGCTGATGTTTAACAATGCTTTGGAACTCTTCCATTGTTCTCGGAATTCCACTGCAATTTAAAAATGCAATGGAACTCTTCCATTGTTCTCGGAATTCCGCTGATGTTTAACAATGCTTTGGAACTCTTCCATTGTTCTCGGAATTCCGCTGTAGTTTAAAAATGCTTTGTAACTCTTTCATTGTTCTCGGAATACCGCTGAAATTTAGCCATGCTTTGGAACTCTTCCATTGTTCTCGGAATTCCGCTGAAGTTTAAAAATGCTTTGGAACTCCTCCATTGTTCTGGGAATTCGGCTGAAGTTTAAAAATGCAATGGAACTCTTCCTATGTTTTGGGAGTTCTGCTGAAGTTTAAAAATGCTTTTGAACTCTTCCATTGTTCTCGGAATTCCGCTGATGTTTAACAATGCTTTGGAACTCTTCCATTGTTCTCGGAATTCCACTGCAGTTTAAAGATGCATTGGAACTCTTACATTGTTCTCGGAATTCCGCTGAAGTTTTACAATGCTTTGGAATTCTTCCATTTTTCTCGGAATTCTGCTGAAGTTTAAAAATGCTTTGGAACTCTTCCATTGTTCTGGGAATTTGGCTGAAGTTTAAAAATGCTTTGGAACTCTTCCATTGTTCTCGGAATTCCGCTGATGTTTAACAATGCTTTAGAGCTCTTCCATTGTTCTCGGAATTCCGCTGATGTTTAACAATGCTTTGGAACTCTTCCATTATTCTCAGAATTCTGCTGAAGTTTAAAAATGCTGTGGTACTCTTTCATTGTTCTCAGAATTCCAATGAAGCTTAAAAATGCTTTGGAACTCTTCAATTTTTCTCAGAATTACGCGAAAGTTTAAAAATGCTTTGGAACTCCTCCATTGTTCTCGGAATTCTGCTGTAGTTTAAAAATGCTTTGGAACTCTTCCATTGTTCTTGGAATTCCACTAATGTTTATCAAACCTATGGAACTCTTTCATTGTTCTCGGAATTCTGTTGATGTTTAATAATGCTTTTGGAACTCTTCCATTGTTCTCGGAATTCCGCTGATGTTTAACAATGCTTTAGAACTCTTCCATTGTTCTCGGAATTCCGATGATGTTTAACAATGCTTTGGAACTCTTCCATTGTTCTCGGAATTCCACTGTAGTTTAAAAATGCATTGGAACTCTTCCATTGTTCTCGGAATTCCGCTGAAGTTTTACAATACTTTGGAACTCTTCCATTTTTCTCGGAATTCTGCTAAAGTTTAAAAATGCTTTGGAACTCTTCCATTGTTCTGGGAATTCGGCTGAAGTTTAAAAATGCTTTGGAACTCTTCCTAAGTTCTGGGAGTTCTGCTGAAGTTTAAAAATGCATTGGAACTCTTCCATTGTTCTCGGAATTCCGCTGATGTTTAACAATGCTTTAGAACTCTTCCATTGTTCTCGGAATTCCGATGATGTTCAACAATGCTTTGGAACTCTTTCATTGTTCTCGGAATTCCGATGTAGTTTAAAAATGCATTGGAACTCTTCCATTGTTCTCGGAATTCCGCTGTAGTTTAAAAATGCTTTGGAACTCTTTCATTGTTCTCATAATTCCGCTGAAGTTTAGCCATGCTTTGGAACTCTTCCACTGTTCTCGGAATTCCGCTGAAGTTTAAAAATGCTTTGGAACTCCTCCATTGTTCTCGGAATTCTGCTGAAGTTTTACAATGCTTTGGAACTCTTCCATTTTTCTCGGAATTCTGCTGAAGTTTAAAAATGCTTTGGAACGCTTCCATTGTTCTGGGAATTCAGCTGAAGTTTAAAAATGCTTTTGAACTCTTCCTAAGTTCTGGGAGTTCTGTTGAAGTTTAAAAATGCTTTGGAACTCTTCCATTGTTCTCGGAATTCCACTGATGTTTAAAAATGCTTTAGAACTCTTCCATTGTTCTCGGAATTCCGCTGATGTTTAACAATGCTTTAGAACTCTTCCATTGTTCTCGGAATTCCGATGATGTTTAACAATGCTTTGGAACTCTTTCATTGTTCTCGGAATTCCGCTGTAGTTTAAAAATGCATTGGAACTCTTCTATTGTTCTCGGAATTCCGCTGAAGTTCTAGAATGCTTTGAAACTCTTCCATTGTTCTCGGAATTCCGCTGAAGTTTAAAAATGCTTTGGAACTCTTCCATTGTTCTCGGAATTCCGCTGAAGTTTAAAAATGCTTTGGAACTCTTCCTAAGTTCTGGGAGTTCTGCTGAAGTTTAAAAATGCTTTGGAACTCTTCCATTGTTCTCGGAATTCCGCTGATGTTTAACAATGCTTTAGAACTCATCCATTGTTCTCGGAATTCTGCTGATGTTTAACAATGCTTTGGAACTCTTCCATTGTTCTCGGAATTCCACTGTAGTTTAAAGATGCATTGGAACTCTTCCATTGCTCTCGGAATTCCGCTGAAGTTTTTCAATGCTTTGGAACTCTTCCATTTTTCTCGGAATTCTGCTGAAGTTTAAAAATGCTTTGGAACGCTTCCATTGTTCTGGGAATTCGGCTGAAGTTTAAAAATGCTTTGGAACTCTTCCTAAGTTCTGGGAGTTTGGCTGAAGTTTAAAAATGCTTTGGAACGCTTCCATTGTTCTCGGAATTCCGCTGATGTTTAAATGCTTTAGAACTCTTCCATTGTTCTCGGAATTCCGCTGATGTTTAACAATGCTTTAGAACTCTTCCATTGTTCTCGGAATTCCGATGATGTTTAACAATGCTTTGGAACTCTTTCATTGTTCTCGGAATTCCGCTGTAGTGTAAAAATACATTGGAACTCTTCCATTGTTCTCAGAATTCCGCTGAAGTTTAAAAATGCTTTGGAACTCTTCCATTTTTCTCGGAATTCTGCTGAAGTTTAGCCATGTGTTTGAACTCTTCCATTGTTCTCGGAATTCCGCTGAAGTTTAAAAATGCTTTGGAACTCTTCCATTGTTCTCGGAACTCTGCTGAAGTTTAAAAAAGATTTGGAACTATTCCATTGTTCTCAGAATTCCGCTAATATTTAACAATGCTTTGGAACTCTTCCAAAGTTCTGGGAGTTCTGCTGTAGTTTAAAAATGGTTTAGAACTCTTCCATTGTTCTCGGAATTCTGCTGATGTTTAACAATGCTTTAGAACTCTTCCATTGTTCTCGGAATTCCGATGATGTTTAACAATGCTTTTGAACTCTTCCATTGTTCTCGGAATTCCACTGTAGTTTAAAAATGCATTGGAACTCTTCCATTGTTCTCGGAGTTCCGCTGAAGTTTTACAATGCTTTGGAACTCTTCCATTTTTCTCGGAATTCTGCTGAAGTTTAAAAATGCTTTGGAACTCTTCCATTGTTCTGGGAATTCGTCTGAAGTTTAAAAATGCTTTGGAACTCTTCCTAAGTTCTGGAAGTTCTGCTGAAGTTTAAAAATGCATTGGAACACTTCCATTCTTCTCAGAATTCCGCTAATGTTTAACAATGCTTGGGAACTCTTCCATTGTTCTCAGAATTCCGCTAATATTTAACAATGCTTTGGAACTCTTCCATTGTTCTCGGAATTCCGCTGATGTTTAATAATGCTTTTGGAACTCTTCCATTGTTCTCGGAATTTCGCTAATGTTTAACAATGCTTTGGAACTCATCCATTGTTCTTGGAATTCTGTTGATGTTTAATAATGCTTTTGGAACTCTTCCATTGTGCTCGGAATTCTGCTGAAGTTTAACAATGCTTTGGAAATCTTCCATAATTCTCAGAATTCTGCTGAAGTTTAAAAAAGCTGTGGTACTCTTCCATTGTTCTCAGAATTCCAATGAAGCTTAAAAATGCTTTGGAACTCTTCAATTTTTCTCAGAATTATGCTAAAGTTTAAAAATGCTTTGGAACTCCTCCATTGTTCTCGTAATTCTGCTGAAGTTTAAAAATGCTTTGGAACTCTTCCAATGTTCTGGGAATTAAGCTGAAGTTTAAAAATGCTTTGGAACTCTTCCTATGTTCTGGGAGTTCTGCTGAAGTTTAAAAATGCTTGGGAACTCTTCCATTGTTCTCGGAATTGCACTGATGTTTAACAATGCTTTAGAACTCTTCCATTGTTACCGGAATTCCGCTGATGTTTAACTATGCTTTTGAACTCTTCCATTGTTCTCGGAATTCCGCTGAAGTTTTACAATGCTTTGGAACTCTTCCATTTTTCTCGTAATTATGCTGAAGTTTAAAAATGCTTTGTAACTCTTAAATTGTTCTCGGAATTCCGCTGATGTTTAACAATGCTTTGGAACTCTTCCATTGTTCTCGGAATTATGCTGTAGTTTAAAAATGCTTTGGAACTCTTTCATTGTTCTCGGAATTCCGCTGAAGTTTAGCCATGCTTTGGAACTCTTCCATTGTTCTCGGAATTCCGCTGAAGTTTAAAAATGCTTTGGAACTCCTCCTTTGTTCTCGTAGTTCTGCTGAAGTTTAAAAATGCTTTGGAACTCTTCCATTGTTCTGGAAATTCGGCTGAAGTTTAAAAATGCAATGGAACTCTTCCTATGTTCTGGGAGTTCTGCTGAAGTTTAAAAATGCTTTTGAACTCTTCTATTGTTCTCGGAATTCCGCTGATGTTTAAAAATGATTTGGAACTCTTCCATTATTCTCAGAATTCTGCTGAAGTTTAAAAATGCTTTAGTACTCTTTCATTGTTCTCAGAATTCCAATGAAGCTTAAAAATGCTTTGGAACTCTTCAATTTTTCTCAGAATTACGCGAAAGTTTAAAAATGCTTTGGAACTCCTCCATTGTTCTTGGAATTCTGCTCAAGTTTAAAAATGCTTTGGAACTCTTCCATTGTTCTGGGAATTCGGCTGAAGTTTAAAATTGCTTTGGAGCTCTTCCTATGTTCTGGGAGTTCTGCTGAAGTTTAAAAATGCTTTGGAACTCTTCCATTGTTCTCGGAATTCTGCTGATGTTTAACAATGCTTTAGAACTCTTCCATTGTTCTCGGAATTCCGATGATGTCTATCAATGCTTTGGAACTCTTCCATTGTTCTCGGAATTCCGCAGTAGTTTAAAAATGCATTGGAACCCTTCCATTGTTCTCGGAATTCCGCTGAAGTTTTACAATGCTTTGGAACTCTTCCATTTTTCTCGGAACTCTGCTGAAGTTTAAAAATGCTTTGGAACTCTTCCATTGTTCTCGGAATTCCGCTGATGTTTAACAATGCTTTGGAACTCTTACATTGTTCTCGGTATTCCGCTGAATTTAGCCATGCTTTGGAACTCTTCCATTGTTCTCAGAATTCCGCTGTAGTTTAAAAATGCTTTGGAACTCCTCCATTGTACTCGGAACTCTGCTGAAGTTTAAAAATGCTTTGAAACTCTTCCATTGTTCTCGGAATTCCGCTGATGTTTAACAATGCTTTGGAACTCTTCCATTGTTCTCGGAATTCCGCTGTAGTTTAAAAATGCACTGGAACTTTTCCATTGTTCTCGGAATTCCGCTGAAGTTTTACAATGCTTTGGAACTCTTCCATTTTTCTCGGAATTCTGCTGAAGTTTAAAAATGCTTTGAAACTCTTCCATTGTTCTCGGAATTCTGCTGAAGTTTAAAAATGCTTTGGAACTCTTCCATTGTTCTGGGAATTCGGCTGAAGTTTAAAAATGCAATGGAACTCTTCCTATGTTCTGGGAGTTCTGCTGAAGTTTAAAAATGCTTTTGAACTCTTCCATTGTTCTCGGAATTCTGCTGATGTTTAACAATGCTTTAGAACTCTTCCATTGTTCTCGGAATTCCGCTGATGTTTAAAAATGCTTTGGAACTCTTCCATTGTTCTCGGAATTCCACTGCAATTTAAAAATGCATTGGAACTCTTACATTGTTCTCGAAATTCCACTGTAGTTTAAAAATGCATTGGAACTCTTCCATTGTTCTCGGAATTCCGCTGAAGTTTTACAATGCTTTGGAACTCTTCCATTTTTCTCGGAATCCTTCTGAAGTTTAAAAATGCTTTGGAACTCTTCCATTGTTCTGGGAATTCGGCTGAAGTTTAAAAATGCTTTGGAACTCTTCTTAAGTTCTGGGAGTTCTGCTGAAGTTTAAAAATGCATTGGAACACTTCCATTGTTCTCGGAGTTCCGCTAATGTTTAAAAATGCTTTGGATCTCTTCCATTGTTCTCAGAATTCCGCTGTAGTTTAAAAATGCTTTGGAACTCTTTCATTGTTCTCAGAATTCCGCTGAAGTTTTAGAATGCTCTGGAACTCTTCCATTTTTCTCGGAATTCTGCTGAAGTTTAAAAATGCTTTGGAACTCTTCAATTGTTCTCGGAATTCCGCTAATGTTTAGCAATGCTTTGAAGCTCTTCCATTGTTCTCAGAATTCCGCTAATATTTAACAATGCTTTGGAATTGTTCCATTGTTCTCGGAATTCCGCTGATGTTTAATAATGCTTTTGGAACTCTTCCATTGTTTTCGGAATTCTGTTTATGTTTAATAATGCTTTTGGAACTCTTCCATTGCTCTCGGAATTCTGCAGAAGTTTAAAAGCACTTTAGAAATCTTCCCTTGTTCTCGGAATTCTGCTGAAGTTTAACAATGCTTTGGAACTCTTCCATAATTCTCAGAATTCTGCTGAAGTTTAAAAAAGCTGTGGTACTCTTCCATTGTTCTCAGAATTCCAATGAAGCTTAAAAATGCTTTGGAACTCTTCAATTTTTCTCAAAATTCCGCTAAAGTTTAAAAATGCTTTGGAACTCCTCCATTGTTCTCGTAATTCTGCTGAAGTTTAAAAATGCTTTGGAACTGTTCCAATGTTCTGGGAATTCAGCTGAAGTTTTAAAATGCTTTGGAACTCTTCCTATGTTCTGGGAGTTCTGCTGAAGTTTAAAAATGCTTGGGAATTTTTCCATTGTTCTCGGAATTCTGCTGATGTTTAACAATGCTTTAGAACGCTTCCATTGTTACCGGAATTCCGCTGATGTTTAACAATGCTTTTGAACTCTTCCATTGTTCTCGGAATTCCGCTGTAGTTTAAAAATGCATTGGAACTCTTCCATTGTTCTCAGAATTCCGCTGTAGTTTAAAAATGCATTGGAACTCTTCCATTGTTCTCGGAATTCCGTTGAAGTTTTACAATGATTTTGAACTCTTCCATTTTTCTCGGAATTATACTGAAGTTTAAAAATGCTTTGGAACTCCTCCATTGTTCTCGGAATTCTGCTGAAGTTTAAAAATGCATTGCAACTCTTCCATTGTTCTCAGAATTCCGCTGTAGTTTAAAAATGCATTGGAACTCTTCCATTGTTCTCGGAATTCCGTTGAAGTTTTAAATGCTTTGAAACTCTTCCATTGTTCTCGGAATTCCGCTGATGTTTAACAATGCTTTAGAACTCTTCCATCGTTCTCGGAATTCCGCTGATGTTTAACAATGCTTTGGAACTGTTCCATTGTTCTCGGAATTCCACTGCAATTTAAAAATGCATTGGAACTCTTCCATTGTTCTCGGAATTCCGCTGAAGTTTTACAATGCTTTGGAACTCTTCCATTTTTCTCAGAATTCTGCTGAAGTTTAAAAATGCTTTGGAACTCTTCCATTGTTCTGGGAATTCGGCTGAAGTTTAAAAATGCTTTGGAACTCTTCTTAAGTTCTGGGAGTTCTGCTGAAGTTTAAAAATGCATTGGAACACTTCCATTGTTCTTGGAATTCCGCTAATGTTTAAAAATGCTTTGGAACTCTTCCATTGTTCTCAGAATTCCGCTGTAGTTTAAAAATGCTTTGGAACTCTTTCATTGTTCTCAGAATTCCGCTGAAGTTTTAGAATGCTTTGGAACTCTTCCATTGTTCTCAGAATTCCGCTAATATTTAACAATGCTTTGGAACTCTTCCATTGTTCTCGGAATTCCGCTAATGTTTATCAAACCTATGGAACTCTTTCATTGTTCTCGGAATTCTGTTGATGTTTAATAATGCTTTTGGAACTCTTCCATTGTTCTCGGAATTCTGCAGAAGTTTAAAAGCGCTTTAGAAATCTTCCCTTGTTCTCGGAATTCTGCTGAAGTTTAACAATGCTTTGGAACTCTTCCATAATTCTCAGAATTCTGCTGAAGTTTAAAAAAGCTGTGGTACTCTTCCATTCTTCTCAGAATTCCAATGAAGTTTAAAAATGCTTTGGAACTCCTCCATTGTTCTCGTAATTCTGCTGAAGTTTAAAAATGCTTTGGAACTCTTCCATTGTTCTGGGAATTCGGCTGAAGTTTAAAAATGCAATTGAACTCTTCCTATGTTTTGGGAGTTCTGCTGAAGTTTAAAAATGCTTTTGAACTCTTCCATTGTTCTCGGAATTCCGCTAATGTTTAACAATGCTTTAGAAGTCTTCCATCGTTCTCGGAATTCCGCTGATGTTTAACAATGCTTTGGAACTCTTCCATTGTTCTCGGAATTCCGCTGATGTTTAACAATGCTTTGGAACTCTTCCATTGTTCTCGGAATTCCACTGCAATTTAAAAATGCAATGGAACTCTTCCATTGTTCTCGGAATTCCGCTGATGTTTAACAATGCTTTGGAACTCTTCCATTGTTCTCGGAATTCCGCTGTAGTTTAAAAATGCTTTGGAACTCTTTCATTGTTCTCGGAATACCGCTGAAATTTAGCCATGCTTTGGAACTCTTCCATCGTTCTCGGAATTCCACTGATGTTTAACAATGCTTTGGAACACTTCCATCGTTCTCGGAATTCCGCTGATGTTTAACAATGCTTTGGAACTCTTCCATTATTCTCGGAATTCCACTGCAATTTAAAAATGCAATGGAACTCTTCCATTGTTCTCGGAATTCCGCTGATGTTTAACAATGCTTTGGAACTCTTCCATTGTTCTCGGAATTCCGCTGAAGTTTAAAAATGCTTTGGAACTCCTCCATTGTTCTCGGAATTCTGCTGAAGTTTAAAAATGCTTTGGAACTCTTCCATTGTTCTGGGAATTCGGCTGAAGTTTAAAAATGCAATGGAACTCTTCCTATGTTTTGGGAGTTCTGCTGAAGTTTAAAAATGCTTTTGAACTCTTCCATTGTTCTCGGAATTCTGCTGATGTTTAACAATGCTTTGGAACTCTTCCATTGTTCTCGGAATTCCACTGCAGTTTAAAGATGCATTGGAACTCTTACATTGTTCTCGGAATTCCGCTGAAGTTTTACAATGCTTTGGAATTCTTCCATTTTTCTCGGAATTCTGCTGAAGTTTAAAAATGCTTTGGAACTCTTCCATTGTTCTGGGAATTTGGCTGAAGTTTAAAAATGCTTTGGAACTCTTCCATTGTTCTCGGAATTCCGCTGATGTTTAACAATGCTTTAGAGCTCTTCCATTGTTCTCGGAATTCCGCTGATGTTTAACAATGCTTTGGAACTCTTCCATTATTCTCAGAATTCTGCTGAAGTTTATAAATGCTTTGGTACTCTTCCATTGTTCTCAGAATTCCAATGAAGCTTAAAAATGCTTTGGAACTCTTCAATTTTTCTCAGAATTACGCGAAAGTTTAAAAATGCTTTGGAACTCCTCCATTGTTCTCATAATTCTGCTGAAGTTTAAAAATGCTTTGGAACTCTTCCATTGTTCTGGGAATTCGGCTGAAGTTTAAAAATGCTTTGGAGCTCTTCCTATGTTCTGGGAGTTCTGCTGAAGTTTAAAAGTGCTTTGGAACTCTTCCATTGTTCTCGAAATTCTGCTGATGTTTAACAATGCTTTAGAACTCTTCCATTGTTCTCGGAATTCCGCTGATGTTTAACAATGCTTTTCAAACACTCCCATTGTTCTTGGAATTCCGCTAATGTTTATCAATGCTTTGGAACTCTTTCATTGTTCTCGGAATTCCGATGAAGTTTTGCCATGCTTTGGAACTCTTCCATTGTTCTCGGAATGCCGCTGAAGTTTAAAAATGCTTTGCAACTCCTCCATTGTTCTCGGAATTCTGCTGAAGTTTAAAAATGCTTTGGAACTCTTCCATTGTTCTGGGAATTCGGCTGAAGATTAAAAATGCAATGGAACTCTTCCTATGTTCTGGGAGTTCTGCTGAAGGTTAAAAATGCTTTTGAACTCTTCCATTGTTCTCGGAATTCCGCTGATGTTTAACAATGCTTTAGAACTCTTCCATCTTACTCGGAATTCCGCTGAAGTTTAAAATTGCTTTGCAACTCCTCCATTGTTCTCGGAATTCCGCTGAAGTTTTACAATGCTTTGGAACTCTTCCATTTTTCTCGGAATTCTGCTGAAGTTTAAAAATTCATTGGAACTCTTCCATTGTTGTGGGAATTCGGCTGAAGTTTAAAAATGCTTTTGAGCTCTTCCTATGTTCTCGGAGTTCTGCTGAAGTTTAAAAATGCTTTGGAACTCTTCCATTGTTCTCGGAATTCCACTGTAGTTTAAAAATGCATTGGAACTCTTCCATTGTTCTCGGAATTCCGCTGAAGTTTAGCCATGCTTTGGAACTCTTCCATTGTTCTCGGAATTCTGCTGAAGTTTAAAAATGCTTTGGAACTCTTCCATTGTTCTGGGAATTCGGCTGAAGTTTAAAAATGCTTTGGAACTCTTCCTATGTTCTGGTAGGTCTGCTGAAGTTTAAAAATGCTTTGGAACTCTTCCATTGTTACCGGAATTCCGCTGATGTTTAACTATGCTTTTGAACTCTTCCATTGTTCTCGGAATTCCGCTGAAGTTTTACAATGCTTTGGAACTCTTCCATTTTTCTCGTAATTATGCTGAAGTTTAAAAATGCTTTGTAACTCTTAAATTGTTCTCGGAATTCCGCTGATGTTTAACAATGCTTTGGAACTCTTCCATTGTTCTCGGAATTACGCTGTAGTTTAAAAATGCTTTGGAACTCTTTCATTGTTCTCGGAATTCCGCTGAAGTTTAGCCATGCTTTGGAACTCTTCCATTGTTCTCGGAATTCCGCTGAAGTTTAAAAATGCTTTGGAACTCCTCCTTTGTTCTCGTAGTTCTGCTGAAGTTTAAAAATGCTTTGGAACTCTTCCATTGTTCTGGAAATTCGGCTGAAGTTTAAAAATGCAATGGAACTCTTCCTATGTTCTGGGAGTTCTGCTGAAGTTTAAAAATGCTTTTGAACTCTTCTATTGTTCTCGGAATTCCGCTGATGTTTAAAAATGCTTTGGAACTCTTCCATTATTCTCAGAATTCTGCTGAAGTTTAAAAATGCTTTAGTACTCTTTCATTGTTCTCAGAATTCCAATGAAGCTTAAAAATGCTTTGGAACTCTTCAATTTTTCTCAGAATTACGCGAAAGTTTAAAAATGCTTTGGAACTCCTCCATTGTTCTTGGAATTCTGCTCAAGTTTAAAAATGCTTTGGAACTCTTCCATTGTTCTGGGAATTCGGCTGAAGTTTAAAATTGCTTTGGAGCTCTTCCTATGTTCTGGGAGTTCTGCTGAAGTTTAAAAATGCTTTGGAACTCTTCCATTGTTCTCGGAATTCTGCTGATGTTTAACAATGCTTTAGAACTCTTCCATTGTTCTCGGAATTCCGATGATGTCTATCAATACTTTGGAACTCTTCCATTGTTCTCGGAATTCCGCAGTAGTTTAAAAATGCATTGGAACCCTTCCATTGTTCTCGGAATTCCGCTGAAGTTTTACAATGCTTTGGAACTCTTCCATTTTTCTCGGAACTCTGCTGAAGTTTAAAAATGCTTTGGAACTCTTCCATTGTTCTCGGAATTCCGCTGATGTTTAACAATGCTTTGGAACTCTTACATTGTTCTCGGTATTCCGCTGAATTTAGCCATGCTTTGGAACTCTTCCATTGTTCTCAGAATTCCGCTGTAGTTTAAAAATGCTTTGGAACTCCTCCATTGTACTCGGAACTCTGCTGAAGTTTAAAAATGCTTTGAAACTCTTCCATTGTTCTCGGAATTCCGCTGATGTTTAACAATGCTTTGGAACTCTTCCATTGTTCTCGGAATTCCGCTGTAGTTTAAAAATGCACTGGAACTTTTCCATTGTTCTCGGAATTCCGCTGAAGTTTTACAATGCTTTGGAACTCTTCCATTTTTCTCGGAATTCTGCTGAAGTTTAAAAATGCTTTGAAACTCTTCCATTGTTCTCGGAATTCTGCTGAAGTTTAAAAATGCTTTGGAACTCTTCCATTGTTCTGGGAATTCGGCTGAAGTTTAAAAATGCAATGGAACTCTTCCTATGTTCTGGGAGTTCTGCTGAAGTTTAAAAATGCTTTTGAACTCTTCCATTGTTCTCGGAATTCTGCTGATGTTTAACAATGCTTTAGAACTCTTCCATTGTTCTCGGAATTCCGCTGATGTTTAAAAATGCTTTGGAACTCTTCCATTGTTCTCGGAATTCCACTGCAATTTAAAAATGCATTGGAACTCTTACATTGTTCTCGAAATTCCACTGTAGTTTAAAAATGCATTGGAACTCTTCCATTGTTCTCGGAATTCCGCTGAAGTTTTACAATGCTTTGGAACTCTTCCATTTTTCTCGGAATCCTTCTGAAGTTTAAAAATGCTTTGGAACTCTTCCATTGTTCTGGGAATTCGGCTGAAGTTTAAAAATGCTTTGGAACTCTTCTTAAGTTCTGGGAGTTCTGCTGAAGTTTAAAAATGCATTGGAACACTTCCATTGTTCTCGGAGTTCCGCTAATGTTTAAAAATGCTTTGGATCTCTTCCATTGTTCTCAGAATTCCGCTGTAGTTTAAAAATGCTTTGGAACTCTTTCATTGTTCTCAGAATTCCGCTGAAGTTTTAGAATGCTCTGGAACTCTTCCATTTTTCTCGGAATTCTGCTGAAGTTTAAAAATGCTTTGGAACTCTTCAATTGTTCTCGGAATTCCGCTAATGTTTAGCAATGCTTTGAAGCTCTTCCATTGTTCTCAGAATTCCGCTAATATTTAACAATGCTTTGGAATTGTTCCATTGTTCTCGGAATTCCGCTGATGTTTAATAATGCTTTTGGAACTCTTCCATTGTTTTCGGAATTCTGTTTATGTTTAATAATGCTTTTGGAACTCTTCCATTGCTCTCGGAATTCTGCAGAAGTTTAAAAGCACTTTAGAAATCTTCCCTTGTTCTCGGAATTCTGCTGAAGTTTAACAATGCTTTGGAACTCTTCCATAATTCTCAGAATTCTGCTGAAGTTTAAAAAAGCTGTGGTACTCTTCCATTGTTCTCAGAATTCCAATGAAACTTAAAAATGCTTTGGAACTCTTCAATTTTTCTCAAAATTCCGCTAAAGTTTAAAAATGCTTTGGAACTCCTCCATTGTTCTCGTAATTCTGCTGAAGTTTAAAAATGCTTTGGAACTGTTCCAATGTTCTGGGAATTCAGCTGAAGTTTTAAAATGCTTTGGAACTCTTCCTATGTTCTGGGAGTTCTGCTGAAGTTTAAAAATGCTTGGGAACTTTTCCATTGTTCTCGGAATTCTGCTGATGTTTAACAATGCTTTAGAACGCTTCCATTGTTACCGGAATTCCGCTGATGTTTAACAATGCTTTGGAACTCTTCCATTGTTCTCGGAATTCCGCTGTAGTTTAAAAATGCATTGGAACTCTTCCATTGTTCTCAGAATTCCGCTGTAGTTTAAAAATGCATTGGAACTCTTCCATTGTTCTCGGAATTCCGTTGAAGTTTTACAATGATTTTGAACTCTTCCATTTTTCTCGGAATTATGCTGAAGTTTAAAAATGCTTTGGAACTCCTCCATTGTTCTCGGAATTCTGCTGAAGTTTAAAAATGCATTGCAACTCTTCCATTGTTCTCAGAATTCCGCTGTAGTTTAAAAATGCATTGGAACTCTTCCATTGTTCTCGGAATTCCGTTGAAGTTTTAAATGCTTTGAAACTCTTCCATTGTTCTCGGAATTCCGCTGATGTTTAACAATGCTTTAGAACTCTTCCATCGTTCTCGGAATTCCGCTGATGTTTAACAATGCTTTGGAACTGTTCCATTGTTCTCGGAATTCCACTGCAATTTAAAAATGCATTGGAACTCTTCCATTGTTCTCGGAATTCCGCTGAAGTTTTACAATGCTTTGGAACTCTTCCATTTTTCTCAGAATTCTGCTGAAGTTTAAAAATGCTTTGGAACTCTTCCATTGTTCTGGGAATTCGGCTGAAGTTTAAAAATGCTTTGGAACTCTTCTTAAGTTCTGGGAGTTCTGCTGAAGTTTAAAAATGCATTGGAACACTTCCATTGTTCTTGGAATTCCGCTAATGTTTAAAAATGCTTTGGAACTCTTCCATTGTTCTCAGAATTCCGCTGTAGTTTAAAAATGCTTTGGAACTCTTTCATTGTTCTCAGAATTCCGCTGAAGTTTTAGAATGCTTTGGAACTCTTCCATTGTTCTCAGAATTCCGCTAATATTTAACAATGCTTTGGAACTCTTCCATTGTTCTCGGAATTCCGCTAATGTTTATCAAACCTATGGAACTCTTTCATTGTTCTCGGAATTCTGTTGATGTTTAATAATGCTTTTGGAACTCTTCCATTGTTCTCGGAATTCTGCAGAAGTTTAAAAGCGCTTTAGAAATCTTCCCTTGTTCTCGGAATTCTGCTGAAGTTTAACAATGCTTTGGAACTCTTCCATAATTCTCAGAATTCTGCTGAAGTTTAAAAAAGCTGTGGTACTCTTCCATTCTTCTCAGAATTCCAATGAAGTTTAAAAATGCTTTGGAACTCCTCCATTGTTCTCGTAATTCTGCTGAAGTTTAAAAATGCTTTGGAACTCTTCCATTGTTCTGGGAATTCGGCTGAAGTTTAAAAATGCAATTGAACTCTTCCTATGTTTTGGGAGTTCTGCTGAAGTTTAAAAATGCTTTTGAACTCTTCCATTGTTCTCGGAATTCCGCTAATGTTTAACAATGCTTTAGAAGTCTTCCATCGTTCTCGGAATTCCGCTGATGTTTAACAATGCTTTGGAACTCTTCCATCGTTCTCGGAATTCCGCTGATGTTTAACAATGCTTTGGAACTCTTCCATTGTTCTCGGAATTCCACTGCAATTTTTAGAATGCTTTTTAACACTTCCATTTTTCTCGGATTTCTGCTGAAGTTTAAAATCGCTTTGGAACTCTTCCATTGTTCTCGGAATTCCGCTAATATTTAACAATGCTTTGGAACTCTTCCATTGTTCTCGGAATTCCGCTAATGTTTATCAAACCTATGGAACTCTTTCATTGTTCTCGGAATTCTGTTGATGTTTAATAATGCTTTTGGAACTCTTCCATTGTTCTCGGAATTCTGCAGAAGTTTAAAAGCGCTTTAGAAATCTTCCCTTGTTCTCGGAATTCTGCTGAAGTTTAACAATGCTTTGGAACTCTTCCATAATTCTCAGAATTCTGCTGAAGTTTAAAAAAGCTGTGGTACTCTTCCATTCTTCTCAGAATTCCAATGAAGTTTAAAAATGCTTTGGAACTCCTCCATTGTTCTCGTAATTCTGCTGAAGTTTAAAAATGCTTTGGAACTCTTCCATTGTTCTGGGAATTCGGCTGAAGTTTAAAAATGCAATTGAACTCTTCCTATGTTTTGGGAGTTCTGCTGAAGTTTAAAAATGCTTTTGAACTCTTCCATTGTTCTCGGAATTCCGCTAATGTTTAACAATGCTTTAGAAGTCTTCCATCGTTCTCGGAATTCCGCTGATGTTTAACAATGCTTTGGAACTCTTCCATCGTTCTCGGAATTCCGCTGATGTTTAACAATGCTTTGGAACTCTTCCATTGTTCTCGGAATTCCACTGCAATTTTTAGAATGCTTTTTAACACTTCCATTTTTCTCGGATTTCTGCTGAAGTTTAAAATCGCTTTGGAACTCTTCCATTGTTCTCGGAATTCCGCTAATATTTAACAATGCTTTGGAACTCTTCCATTGTTCTCGGAATTCCGCTAATGTTTATCAAACCTATGGAACTCTTTCATTGTTCTCGGAATTCTGTTGATGTTTAATAATGCTTTTGGAACTCTTCCATTGTTCTCGGAATTCCGCTAATGTTTATCAAACCTATGGAACTCTTTCATTGTTCTCGGAATTCTGTTGATGTTTAACAATGCTTTGGAACTCTTTCATTGTTCTCGGAATTCCACTGAAGTTTAGCCATGCTTTGGAACTCTTCCATTGTTCTCGGAATTCCGCTGAAGTTTAAAAATGCTTTGGAACTCTTCCATTGTTCTCGGAATTCTGCTGAAGTTTAAAAATGCTTTGGAACTCTTCCATTGTTCTGGGAATTCGGCTGAAGATTAAAAATGCTTTGGAACTCTTCCTATGTTCTGGGAGTTCTGCTAAAGTTTAAAAATGCTTTGGAACTCTTAATTTGTTCTCGGAATTCCGCTGATGTTTAACAATGCTTTAGAACTCTTCCATTGTTCTCGGAATTCCGATGATGTTTAACAATGATTTGGAATTCTTTCATTGTTCTCGGAATTCCGCTGTAGTTTAAAAATGCATTGGAACTCTTCCATTGTTCTCGGAATTCTGCTGAAGTTTAAAAAAGATTTGGAACTATTCCATTGTTCTCAGAATTCCGCTAATATTTATCAATGCTTTGGAACTCTTCCATTGTTCTCGGAATTCCGCTGATGTTTAATAATGCTTTTGGAACTCTTCCATTGTTCTCGGAATTCTGCTAATGTTTAACAATGCTTTGGAACTCTTCCATTGTTCTCGGAATTCCGATAATGTTTATCAAACCTATGGAACTCTTTCATTGTTCTCGGAATTCCGCTGTAGTTTAAAAATGCTTTGGAACTCTTCCATTGTTCTCGGAATTCCGCTAATGTTTTTCAAACCTATGGAACTCTTCCATTGTTCTCGGAATTCCGATAATATTTAACAATGCTTTGGAACTCTTCCATGGTTCTCGGAATTCCGCTGTAGTTTAAAAATGCATTGGAACTCTTCCATTGTTCTCGGAATTCCGCTAATGTTTAACAATGCTTTGGAACTCTTTCATTGTTCTCGGAATTCCACTGAAGTTTAGCCATGCTTTGGAACTCTTCCATTGTTCTCGGAATTCCGCTCTCGTTTAAAAATGCTTTGGAACTCTTCCATTGTTCTCGGAATTCCGCTAATGTTTATCATACCTATGGAAGTCTTTCATTGTTCTCGGAATTCCGCTGTAGTTTAAAAATGCTTTGGAACTCTTCCATTGTTCTCGGAATTCCGATAATATTTAACAATGCTTTGGAACTCTTCCATGGTTCTCGGAATTCCGCTGTAGTTTAAAAATGCATTGGAACTCTTCCATTGTTCTCGGAATTCCGCTGAAGTTTTAGAATGCTTTTTAACACTTCCATTTTTCTCGGAATTCTGCTGAAGTTTAAAATTGCTTTGGAACTCTTCCATTGTTCTTGGAATTCCGCTAATGTTTATCATACCTATGGAACTCTTTCATTGTTCTCGGAATTCCGCTGTAGTTTAAAAATGCTTTGGAACTCTTCCATTATTCTCGGAATTCCGCTAATGTTTAATAATGCTTTTGAAACTCATCCATTGTTCTCGGAATTCTATTGATGTTTTATAATGCTTTTGGAACTCTTCCATTGTTCTCAGAATTCTGCTGAAGTTTCAAAACGCTTTAGAAATCTTCCCTTGTTCTCGGAATTCTGCTGAAGTTTAACAATGCTTTGGAACTCTTCCATTATTCTCAGAATTCTGCTGAAGATTAAAAATGCTTTGGTACTCTTCCATTGTTCTCAGAATACCAATGAAGCTTAAAGATGCTTTGAAACTCTTCAATTTTTCTCAGAATTACGCTAAAGTTTAAAAATGCTTTGGAACTCTTCCATTGTTCTGGGAATTCGGCTGAAGTTTAAAAATGCTTTGGAGCTCTTCCTATGTTCTGGGAGTTCTGCTGAAGTTTAAAAATGCTTTGGAACTCTTCCATTGTTCTCGGAATTCCGCTGATGTTTAACAATGCTTTAGAACTCTTCCATTGTTCTCAGAATTCCGCTGATGTTTAACAATGCTTTGGAACTATTCCATTGTTCTCGGAATTCCGCTGTAGTTTAAAAATGCACTGGAACTCTTCCATTGTTCTCAGAATTCCGCTGAAGTTTTACAATGCTTTGGAACTCATGCATTGTTCTCGTAACACTGTTGATGTTTAATAATGCTTTTGGAACTCTTCCATTGTGCTCGGAGTTCTGCTGAAGTTTAAAAATGCTTTCGAACGCTTCCATTGTTCTGGGAATTCGGATGAAGTTTAAAAATGCTTTGGAACTCTTCCTATGTTCTGGGAGTTCTGCTGAAGTTTAAAAATGCTTTGGAACTCTTCCTTTGTTCTCGGAATTCCGCTGATGTTTAACAATGCTTAAGAACTCTTCCATTGTTCTCGGAATTCCGATAATGTTTAACAATGCATTGGAACTCTTCCATTGTTCTCGGAATTCCGCTGTAGTTTAAAAATGCATTGGAACTCTTCCATTGTTCTCGGAATTCCGATGATGATTAACAATGCTTTGGAACTCTTTCATTGTTCTCGGAATTCCGCTGTAGTTTAAAAATGCATTGGAACTCTTCCATTGTTCTCGGAATTCCGCTAATGTTTAACAATGCTTTGGAACTCTTCCATTGTTCTCGGAATTCCGCTGTAGTTTAAAAATGCTTTGGAACTCTTTCATTGTTCTCGGAATTCTGCTGAAGTTTTAAAATGCTTTGGAACTCTTCCATTGTTCTCGTAATTCTGCTGAAGTTTAAAAAAGATTTGGAACTATTCCATTGTTCTCAGAGTTCCGCTAATATTTAACAATGCTTTGGAACTCTTCCATTGTTCTCGGAATTCTGCTAATGTATAACAATGCTTTGGAACTCATCCATTGTTCCCGGAATTCTGTTCATGTTTAATAATACTTTTCGAACTCTTCCATTGTGCTCGGAATTCTGCTGAAGTTTAAAAATGCTTTGGATCTCTTCCATTGTTCTCGGAATTCCGATAATATTTAACAATGCTTTGGAACTCTTCCATGTTTCTCGGAATTCCGCTGTAGTTTAAAAATGCATTGGAACTCTTCCATTGTTCTCGGAATTCTGCTGAATTTTTAGAATGCTTTTTAACACTTCCATTTTTCTCGGAATTCTGCTGAAGTTTAAAATCGCTTTGGAACTCTTCCATTGTTCTCGGAATTCCGATAATATTTAACAATGCTTTGGAACTCTTCCATGTTTCTCGGAATTCCGCTGTAGTTTAAAAATGCATTGGAACTCTTCCATTGTTCTCGGAATTCTGCTGAATTTTTAGAATGCTTTTTAACACTTCCATTTTTCTCGGAATTCTGCTGAAGTTTAAAATCGCTTTGGAACTCTTCCATTGTTCTCGGAATTCCGCTAATGTTTAACAATGCTTTGGAACTCTTTCATTGTTCTCGGAATTCCACTGAAGTTTAGCCATGCTTTGGAACTCTTCCATTGTTCTCGGAATTCCGCTGAAGTTTAAAAATGCTTTGGAACTCTTCCATTGTGCTCGGAATTCTGCTGAAGTTTAAAAATGCTTTGGAACTCTTCCATTGTTCTCGGAATTCCGATAATGTTTATCAAACCTATGGAACTCTTTCATTGTTCTCGGAATTCCGCTGTAGTTTAAAAATGCTTTGGAACTCTTCCATTGTTCTCGGAATTCCGCTAATGTTTTTCAAACCTATGGAACTCTTCCATTGTTCTCGGAATTCCGATAATATTTAACAATGCTTTGGAACTCTTCCATGGTTCTCGGAATTCCGCTGTAGTTTAAAAATGCATTGGAACTCTTCCATTGTTCTCGGAATTCCGCTAATGTTTAACAATGCTTTGGAACTCTTTCATTGTTCTCGGAATTCCACTGAAGTTTAGCCATGCTTTGGAACTCTTCCATTGTTCTCGGAATTCCGCTCTAGTTTAAAAATGCTTTGGAACTCTTTCATTGTTCTCGGAATTCTGCTGAAGTTTTAAAATGCTTTGGAACTCTTCCATTGTTCTCGTAATTCTGCTGAAGTTTAAAAAAGATTTGGAACTATTCCATTGTTCTCAGAGTTCCGCTAATATTTAACAATGCTTTGGAACTCTTCCATTGTTCTCGGAATTCTGCTAATGAATAACAATGCTTTGGAACTCATCCATTGTTCCCGGAATTCTGTTCATGTTTAATAATACTTTTCGAACTCTTCCATTGTGCTCGGAATTCTGCTGAAGTTTAAAAATGCTTTGGATCTCTTCCATTGTTCTCGGAATTCCGATAATATTTAACAATGCTTTGGAACTCTTCCATGTTTCTCGGAATTCCGCTGTAGTTTAAAAATGCATTGGAACTCTTCCATTGTTCTCGGAATTCTGCTGAATTTTTAGAATGCTTTTTAACACTTCCATTTTTCTCGGAATTCTGCTGAAGTTTAAAATCGCTTTGGAACTCTTCCATTGTTCTCGGAATTCCGATAATATTTAACAATGCTTTGGAACTCTTCCATGTTTCTCGGAATTCCGCTGTAGTTTAAAAATGCATTGGAACTCTTCCATTGTTCTCGGAATTCTGCTGAATTTTTAGAATGCTTTTTAACACTTCCATTTTTCTCGGAATTCTGCTGAAGTTTAAAATCGCTTTGGAACTCTTCCATTGTTCTCGGAATTCCGCTAATGTTTAACAATGCTTTGGAACTCTTTCATTGTTCTCGGAATTCCACTGAAGTTTAGCCATGCTTTGGAACTCTTCCATTGTTCTCGGAATTCCGCTGAAGTTTAAAAATGCTTTGGAACTCTTCCATTGTGCTCGGAATTCTGCTGAAGTTTAAAAATGCTTTGGAACTCTTCCATTGTTCTCGGAATTCCGATAATGTTTATCAAACCTATGGAACTCTTTCATTGTTCTCGGAATTCCGCTGTAGTTTAAAAATGCTTTGGAACTCTTCCATTGTTCTCGGAATTCCGCTAATGTTTTTCAAACCTATGGAACTCTTCCATTGTTCTCGGAATTCCGATAATATTTAACAATGCTTTGGAACTCTTCCATGGTTCTCGGAATTCCGCTGTAGTTTAAAAATGCATTGGAACTCTTCCATTGTTCTCGGAATTCCGCTAATGTTTAACAATGCTTTGGAACTCTTTCATTGTTCTCGGAATTCCACTGAAGTTTAGCCATGCTTTGGAACTCTTCCATTGTTCTCGGAATTCCGCTCTAGTTTAAAAATGCTTTGGAACTCTTCCATTGTTCTCGGAATTCCGCTAATGTTTATCATACCTATGGAAGTCTTTCATTGTTCTCGGAATTCCGCTGTAGTTTAAAAATGCTTTGGAACTCTTCCATTGTTCTCGGAATTCCGATAATATTTAACAATGCTTTGGAACTCTTCCATGGTTCTCGGAATTCCGCTGTAGTTTAAAAATGCATTGGAACTCTTCCATTGTTCTCGGAATTCCGCTGAAGTTTTAGAATGCTTTTTAACACTTCCATTTTTCTCGGAATTCTGCTGAAGTTTAAAATTGCTTTGGAACTCTTCCATTGTTCTTGGAATTCCGCTAATGTTTATCATACCTATGGAACTCTTTCATTGTTCTCGGAATTCCGCTGTAGTTTAAAAATGCTTTGGAACTCTTCCATTATTCTCGGAATTCCGCTAATGTTTAATAATGCTTTTGGAACTCATCCATTGTTCTCGGAATTCTATTGATGTTTTATAATGCTTTTGGAACTCTTCCATTGTTCTCAGAATTCTGCTGAAGTTTCAAAACGCTTTAGAAATCTTCCCTTGTTCTCGGAATTCTGCTGAAGTTTAACAATGCTTTGGAACTCTTCCATTATTCTCAGAATTCTGCTGAAGATTAAAAATGCTTTGGTACTCTTCCATTGTTCTCAGAATACCAATGAAGCTTAAAGATGCTTTGAAACTCTTCAATTTTTCTCAGAATTACGCTAAAGTTTAAAAATGCTTTGGAACTCTTCCATTGTTCTGGGAATTCGGCTGAAGTTTAAAAATGCTTTGGAGCTCTTCCTATGTTCTGGGAGTTCTGCTGAAGTTTAAAAATGCTTTGGAACTCTTCCATTGTTCTCGGAATTCCGCTGATGTTTAACAATGCTTTAGAACTCTTCCATTGTTCTCAGAATTCCGCTGATGTTTAACAATGCTTTGGAACTATTCCATTGTTCTCGGAATTCCGCTGTAGTTTAAAAATGCACTGGAACTCTTCCATTGTTCTCAGAATTCCGCTGAAGTTTTACAATGCTTTGGAACTCATGCATTGTTCTCGTAACACTGTTGATGTTTAATAATGCTTTTGGAACTCTTCCATTGTGCTCGGAGTTCTGCTGAAGTTTAAAAATGCTTTCGAACGCTTCCATTGTTCTGGGAATTCGGATGAAGTTTAAAAATGCTTTGGAACTCTTCCTATGTTCTGGGAGTTCTGCTGAAGTTTAAAAATGCTTTGGAACTCTTCCTTTGTTCTCGGAATTCCGCTGATGTTTAACAATGCTTAAGAACTCTTCCATTGTTCTCGGAATTCCGATAATGTTTAACAATGCATTGGAACTCTTCCATTGTTCTCGGAATTCCGCTGTAGTTTAAAAATGCATTGGAACTCTTCCATTGTTCTCGGAATTCCGATGATGATTAACAATGCTTTGGAACTCTTTCATTGTTCTCGGAATTCCGCTGTAGTTTAAAAATGCATTGGAACTCTTCCATTGTTCTCGGAATTCCGCTAATGTTTAACAATGCTTTGGAACTCTTCCATTGTTCTCGGAATTCCGCTGTAGTTTAAAAATGCTTTGGAACTCTTTCATTGTTCTCGGAATTCTGCTGAAGTTTTAAAATGCTTTGGAACTCTTCCATTGTTCTCGTAATTCTGCTGAAGTTTAAAAAAGATTTGGAACTATTCCATTGTTCTCAGAGTTCCGCTAATATTTAACAATGCTTTGGAACTCTTCCATTGTTCTCGGAATTCTGCTAATGTATAACAATGCTTTGGAACTCATCCACTGTTCCCGGAATTCTGTTCATGTTTAATAATACTTTTCGAACTCTTCCATTGTGCTCGGAATTCTGCTGAAGTTTAAAAATGCTTTGGATCTCTTCCATTGTTCTCGGAATTCCGATAATATTTAACAATGCTTTGGAACTCTTCCATGTTTCTCGGAATTCCGCTGTAGTTTAAAAATGCATTGGAACTCTTCCATTGTTCTCGGAATTCTGCTGAATTTTTAGAATGCTTTTTAACACTTCCATTTTTCTCGGAATTCTGCTGAAGTTTAAAATCGCTTTGGAACTCTTCCATTGTTCTCGGAATTCCGATAATATTTAACAATGCTTTGGAACTCTTCCATGTTTCTCGGAATTCCGCTGTAGTTTAAAAATGCATTGGAACTCTTCCATTGTTCTCGGAATTCTGCTGAATTTTTAGAATGCTTTTTAACACTTCCATTTTTCTCGGAATTCTGCTGAAGTTTAAAATCGCTTTGGAACTCTTCCATTGTTCTCGGAATTCCGCTAATGTTTAACAATGCTTTGGAACTCTTTCATTGTTCTCGGAATTCCACTGAAGTTTAGCCATGCTTTGGAACTCTTCCATTGTTCTCGGAATTCCGCTGAAGTTTAAAAATGCTTTGGAACTCTTCCATTGTTCTCGGAATTCTGCTGAAGTTTAAAAATGCTTTGGAACTCTTCCATTGTTCTGGGAATTCGGCTGAAGATTAAAAATGCTTTGGAACTCTTCCTATGTTCTGGGAGTTCTGCTAAAGTTTAAAAATGCTTTGGAACTCTTTCATTGTTCTCGGAATTCCGCTGATATTTAACAATGCTTTAGAACTCTTCCATTGTTCTCGGAATTCCGCTGATGTTTAACAATGCTTTGGAGCTCTTCCATTGTTCTGGGAATTCGGCTGAAGTTTAAAAATGCTTTGGAGCTCTTCCTATGTTCTGGGAGTTCTGCTGAAGTTTAAAAATGCTTTAGAACTCTTCCATTGTTCTCAGAATTCCGCTGATGTCTAACAATGCTTTGGAACTCTTCCATTGTTCTCGGAATTCCGCTGTAGTTTAAAAATGCTTTTGAACTTTTCCATTGTTCTCGGAATTCCGCTGAAGTTTTACAATGCTTTGGAACTCTTCCATTTTTCTCTGAAGTCTGCTGAAGTTTAAAAATGCTTTGGAACTCTTCCATTGTTCTCGGAATTCCGCTGATGTTTAACAATGCTTTGGAACTCTTCCATTGTTCTCGGAATTCCGCTGTAGTTTAAAAATGCTTTGGAACTCTTTCATTGTTCTCGGAATTCCGCTGAAGTTTAGCCATGCTTTGGAACTCTTCCATTGTTCTCGCAATTCTGCTGAAGTTTAAAAATGCTTTGGAACTCTTCCATTGTTCTGGGAATTCGGCTGAAGTTTAAAAATGCTTTGGAACTCTTCCTATGTTCTGGGAGTTCTGCTGAATTTTAAAAATGCTTTGGAACTCTTCCATTGTTCTCGGAATTCTGCTGATGTTTAACAATGCTTTAGAACTCTTCCATTGTTTTCGGAATTCCGATGATGTTTAAAAATGCTTTGGAACTCTTCCATTGTTCTCGGAATTCTGCTGAAGTTTAAAAATGCTTTGGAACTCTTCCATTGTTCTGGGAATTCGGTTGAAGTTTAAAAATGCTTTGGAACTCTTCCTAAGTTCTGGGAGTTCTGCTGAAGTTTAAAAATGCATTGGAACTCTTACTTTGTTCTCGGAATTCCGCTGATGTTTAACAATGCTTTAGAACTCTTCCATTGTTCTCGGAATTCCGATGATGTTTAACAATGATTTGGAATTCTTTCATTGTTCTCGGAATTCCGCTGTAGTTTAAAAATGCATTGGAACTCTTCCATTGTTCTCGGAATTCTGCTGAAGTTTAAAAAAGATTTGGAACTATTCCATTGTTCTCAGAATTCCGCTAATATTTATCAATGCTTTGGAACTCTTCCATTGTTCTCGGAATTCCGCTGATGTTTAATAATGCTTTTGGAACTCTTCCATTGTTCTCGGAATTCTGCTAATGTTTAACAATGCTTTGGAACTCATCCATTGTTCTCGGAATTCTGTTCATGTTTAATAATGCTTTTGGAACTCTTCCATTGTGCTCGGAATTCTGCTGAAGTTTAAAAATGCTTTGGAACTCTTCCATTGTTCTCTGAATTCCGATAATGTTTATCAAACCTATGGAACTCTTTCATTGTTCTCGGAATTCCGCTGTAGTTTAAAAATGCTTTGGAACTCTTCCATTGTTCACGGAATTCCGCTAATGTTTATCAAACCTATGGAACTCTTCCATTGCTCTCGGAATTCCGCTGTAGTTTAAAAATGCATTGGAACTCTTCCATTGTTCTCGGAATTCCGCTGAAGTTTTAGAATGCTTTTTAAAACTTCCATTTTTCTCGGAATTCTGCTGAAGTTTAAAATCGCTTTGGAACTCTTCCATTGTTCTCGGAATTCCGCTAATGTTTAACAATGCTTTGGAACTCTTTCATTGTTCTCGGAATTTCACTGAAGTTTAGCCATGCTTTGGAACTCTTCCATTGTTCTCGGAATTCCGCTCTAGTTTAAAAATGCTTTGGAACTCTTCCATTGTTCTCGGAATTCCGCTAATGTTTATCATACCTATGGAACCCTTTCATTGTTCTCGGAATTCCGCTGTAGTTTAAAAATGCTTTGGAACTCTTCCATTGTTCTCGGAATTCTGCTGTAGTTTAAAAATGCTTTGGAACTCTTTCATTGTTCTTGGAATTCAGCTGAAGTTTAGCCATGCTTTGGAACTCTTCCATTGTTCTCGGAATTCCGCTGAAGTTTAAAAATGCTTTGGAACTCCTCCATTGTTCTCCGAATTCTGCTGAAGTTTAAAAATGCTTTGGAACTCTTCCATTGTTCTGGGAATTTGGCTGAAGTTTAAAAATGCTTTGTAACTCTTCCTATGTTCTGGGAGTTCTGCTGAAGTTTAAAAATGCTTTGGAACTCTTCCATTGTTCTCGGAATTCCGCTGATGTTTAACAATGCTTTGGAGCTCTTCCATTGTTCTGGGAATTCGGCTGAAGTTTAAAAATGCTTTGGAGATCTTCCTATGTTCTGGGAGTTCTGCTGAAGTTTAAAAATGCTTTAGAACTCTTCCATTGTTCTCGGAATTCCGCTGATGTCTAACAATGCTTTGGAACTCTTCCAGTGTTCTCGGAATTCCGCTGTAGTTTAAAAATGCATTGGAACTTTTCCATTGTTCTCGGAATTCCGCTGAAGTTTTACAATGCTTTGGAACTCTTCCATTGATCTCGGAATTCCGCTAATGTTTAACAATGCTTTGGAACTCTTCCATTTTTCTCGGAATTCCGCTGTAGTTTAAAAATGCTTTGGAACTCTTTCATTGTTCTCGGAATTCCGCTGAAGTTTAGCCATGCTTTGGAACTCTTCCATTTTTCTCGGAATTCCGCTGAAGTTTAAAAATGCTTTGGAACTCTTCCATTGTTCTCGGAATTCTGCTGAAGTTTAAAAAAGCTTTGGAACTATTCCATTGTTCTCAGAATTCTGCTAATATTTAACAATGCTTTGGAACTCTTCCATTGTTCTCGGAATTCCGCTGATGTTTAATAATGCTTTTGGAACTCTTCCATTGTTCTCGGAATTCTGCTAATGTATCACAATGCTTTGGAACTCATCCATTGTTCCCGGAATTCTGTTTATGTTTAATAATACTTTTCGAACTCTTCCATTGTGCTCGGAATTCTGCTGAAGTTTAACAATGCTTTGGAACTCTTCCATTGTTCTCGGAATTCCGCTGTAGTTTAAAAATGCTTTAGAACTCTTTCATTGTTCTTGGAATTCCGCTGAAGTTTAGCCATGCTTTGGAACTCTTCCATTGTTCTCGGAATTCTGCTGAGGTTTAAAAATGCTTTGGAACTCTTCCATTGTTCTGGGAATTTGGCTGAAGTTTAAAAATGCTTTGTAACTCTTCCTATGTTCTGGGAGTTCTGCTGAAGTTTAAAAATGCTTTGGAACTCTTCCATTGTTCTCGGAATTCTGCTGATGTTTAACAATGCTTTGGAGCTCTTCCATTGTTCTGGGAATTCGGCTGAAGTTTAAAAATGCTTTGGAGATCTTCCTATGTTCTGGGAGTTCTGCTGAAGTTTAAAAATGCTTTAGAACTCTTCCATTGTTCTCGGAATTCCGCTGATGTCTAACAATGCTTTGGAACTCTTCCATTGTTCTCGGAATTCCGCTGTAGTTTAAAAATGCATTGGAACTTTTCCATTCTTCTCGGAATTCCGCTGAAGTTTTACAATGCTTTGGAACTCTTCCATTTTTCTCTGAAGTCTGCTGAAGTTTAAAAATGCTTTGGAACTCTTCCATTGTTCTCGGAATTCCGCTGATGTTTAACAATGCTTTGGAACTCTTCCATTGTTCTCAGAATTCCGCTGAAGTTTTACAATGCTTTGGAACTCATCCATTGTTCTCGTAACACTGTTGATGTTTAATAATGCTTTTGGAACTCTTCCATTGTGCTCGGAGTTCTGCTGAAGTTTAAAAATGCTTTCGAACGCTTCCATTGTTCTGGGAATTCGGATGAAGTTTAAAAATGCTTTGGAACTCTTCCTATGTTCTGGGAGTTCTGCTGAAGTTTAAAAATCCTTTGGAACTCTTCCATTGTTCTCGGAATTCCGCTGATGTTTAACAATGCTTAAGAACTCTTCCATTGTTCTCGGAATTCTGATGATGTTTAACAATGCATTGGAACTCTTCCATTGTTCTCGGAATTCCGCTGTAGTTTAAAAATGCATTGGAACTCTTCCATTGTTCTCGGAATTCCAATGATGTTTAACAAAGCTTTGGAACTCTTTCATTGTTCTCGGAATTCCGCTGTAGTTTAAAAATGCATTGGAACTCTTCCATTGTTCTCAGAATTCCGCTGAAGTTTTAGAATGCTTTGGAACTCTTCCATTGTTCTCGGAATTCCGCTAATGTTTAACAATGCTTTGGAACTCTTTCATTGTTCTCGGAATTCTGTTGAAGTTTAAAAATGCTTTGGAACTCTTCCATTGTTCTCGGAATTCCGCTGAAGTTTTAAAATGCTTTGGAACTCTTCCATTGTTCTCGGAATTCTGCTGAAGTTTAAAAAAGATTTGGAACTATTCCATTGTTCTCAGAATTCCGCTAATATTTAACAATGCTTTGGAACTCTTCCATTGTTCTCGGAATTCTGCTAATGTATAACAATGCTTTGGAACTCATCCATTGTTCCCGGAATTCTGTTCATGTTTAATAATACTTTTCGAACTCTTCCATTGTGCTCGGAATTCTGCTGAAGTTTAAAAATGCTTTGGATCTCTTCCATTGTTCTCGGAATTCCGATAATATTTAACAATGCTTTGGAACTCTTCCATGTTTCTCGGAATTCCGCTGTAGTTTAAAAATGCATTGGAAATCTTCCATTGTTCTCGGAATTCTGCTGAATTTTTAGAATGCTTTTTAACACTTCCATTTTTCTCGGAATTCTGCTGAAGTTTAAAATCGCTTTGGAACTCTTCCATTGTTCTCGGAATTCCGATAATATTTAACAATGCTTTGGAACTCTTCCATGTTTCTCGGAATTCCGCTGTAGTTTAAAAATGCATTGGAACTCTTCCATTGTTCTCGGAATTCTGCTGAATTTTTAGAATGCTTTTTAACACTTCCATTTTTCTCGGATTTCTGCTGAAGTTTAAAATCGCTTTGGAACTCTTCCATTGTTCTCGGAATTCCGCTAATGTTTAACAATGCTTTGGAACTCTTTCATTGTTCTCGGAATTCCACTGAAGTTTAGCCATGCTTTGGAACTCTTCCATTGTTCTCGGAATTCCGCTGAAGTTTAAAAATGCTTTGGAACTCTTCCATTGTTCTCGGAATTCTGCTGAAGTTTAAAAATGCTTTGGAACTCTTCCATTGTTCTGGGAATTCGGCTGAAGATTAAAAATGCTTTGGAACTCTTCCTATGTTCTGGGAGTTCTGCTAAAGTTTAAAAATGCTTTGGAACTCTTCCATTGTTCTCGGAATTCCGCTGATGTTTAACAATGCTTTAGAACTCTTTCATTGTTCTCGGAATTCCGCTGATATTTAACAATGCTTTAGAACTCTTCCATTGTTCTCGGAATTCCGCTGATGTTTAACAATGCTTTGGAGCTCTTCCATTGTTCTGGGAATTCGGCTGAAGTTTAAAAATGCTTTGGAGCTCTTCCTATGTTCTGGGAGTTCTGCTGAAGTTTAAAAATGCTTTAGAACTCTTCCATTGTTCTCAGAATTCCGCTGATGTCTAACAATGCTTTGGAACTCTTCCATTGTTCTCGGAATTCCGCTGTAGTTTAAAAATGCTTTTGAACTTTTCCATTGTTCTCGGAATTCCGCTGAAGTTTTACAATGCTTTGGAACTCTTCCATTTTTCTCTGAAGTCTGCTGAAGTTTAAAAATGCTTTGGAACTCTTCCATTGTTCTCGGAATTCCGCTGATGTTTAACAATGCTTTGGAACTCTTCCATTGTTCTCGGAATTACGCTGTAGTTTAAAAATGCTTTGGAACTCTTTCATTGTTCTCGGAATTCCGCTGAAGTTTAGCCATGCTTTGGAACTCTTCCATTGTTCTTGGAATTCCGCTGTAGTTTAAAAATGCTTTGGAACTCCTCCATTGTTCTCGCAATTCTGCTGAAGTTTAAAAATGCTTTGGAACTCTTCCATTGTTCTGGGAATTCGGCTGAAGTTTAAAAATGCTTTGGAACTCTTCCTATGTTCTGGGAGTTCTGCTGAATTTTAAAAATGCTTTGGAACTCTTCCATTGTTCTCGGAATTCTGCTGATGTTTAACAATGCTTTAGAACTCTTCCATTGTTTTCGGAATTCCGATGATGTTTAAAAATGCTTTGGAACTCTTCCATTGTTCTCGGAATTCTGCTGAAGTTTAAAAATGCTTTGGAACTCTTCCATTGTTCTGGGAATTCGGCTGAAGTTTAAAAATGCTTTGGAACTCTTCCTAAGTTCTGGGAGTTCTGCTGAAGTTTAAAAATGCATTGGAACTCTTAATTTGTTCTCGGAATTCCGCTGATGTTTAACAATGCTTTAGAACTCTTCCATTGTTCTCGGAATTCCGATGATGTTTAACAATGATTTGGAATTCTTTCATTGTTCTCGGAATTCCGCTGTAGTTTAAAAATGCATTGGAACTCTTCCATTGTTCTCGGAATTCTGCTGAAGTTTAAAAAAGATTTGGAACTATTCCATTGTTCTCAGAATTCCGCTAATATTTATCAATGCTTTGGAACTCTTCCATTGTTCTCGGAATTCCGCTGATGTTTAATAATGCTTTTGGAACTCTTCCATTGTTCTCGGAATTCTGCTAATGTTTAACAATGCTTTGGAACTCATCCATTGTTCTCGGAATTCTGTTCATGTTTAATAATGCTTTTGGAACTCTTCCATTGTGCTCGGAATTCTGCTGAAGTTTAAAAATGCTTTGGAACTCTTCCATTGTTCTCGGAATTCCGATAATGTTTATCAAACCTATGGAACTCTTTCATTGTTCTCGGAATTCCGCTGTAGTTTAAAAATGCTTTGGAACTCTTCCATTGTTCTCGGAATTCCGCTAATGTTTTTCAAACCTATGGAACTCTTCCATTGTTCTCGGAATTCCGATAATATTTAACAATGCTTTGGAACTCTTCCATGGTTCTCGGAATTCCGCTGTAGTTTAAAAATGCATTGGAACTCTTCCATTGTTCTCGGAATTCCGCTAATGTTTAACAATGCTTTGGAACTCTTTCATTGTTCTCGGAATTCCACTGAAGTTTAGCCATGCTTTGGAACTCTTCCATTGTTCTCGGAATTCCGCTCTAGTTTAAAAATGCTTTGGAACTCTTCCATTGTTCTCGGAATTCCGCTAATGTTTATCATACCTATGGAAGTCTTTCATTGTTCTCGGAATTCCGCTGTAGTTTAAAAATGCTTTGGAACTCTTCCATTGTTCTCGGAATTCCGATAATATTTAACAATGCTTTGGAACTCTTCCATGGTTCTCGGAATTCCGCTGTAGTTTAAAAATGCATTGGAACTCTTCCATTGTTCTCGGAATTCCGCTGAAGTTTTAGAATGCTTTTTAACACTTCCATTTTTCTCGGAATTCTGCTGAAGTTTAAAATTGCTTTGGAACTCTTCCATTGTTCTTGGAATTCCGCTAATGTTTATCATACCTATGGAACTCTTTCATTGTTCTCGGAATTCCGCTGTAGTTTAAAAATGCTTTGGAACTCTTCCATTATTCTCGGAATTCCGCTAATGTTTAATAATGCTTTTGGAACTCATCCATTGTTCTCGGAATTCTATTGATGTTTTATAATGCTTTTGGAACTCTTCCATTGTTCTCAGAATTCTGCTGAAGTTTCAAAACGCTTTAGAAATCTTCCCTTGTTCTCGGAATTCTGCTGAAGTTTAACAATGCTTTGGAACTCTTCCATTATTCTCAGAATTCTGCTGAAGATTAAAAATGCTTTGGTACTCTTCCATTGTTCTCAGAATACCAATGAAGCTTAAAGATGCTTTGAAACTCTTCAATTTTTCTCAGAATTACGCTAAAGTTTAAAAATGCTTTGGAACTCTTCCATTGTTCTGGGAATTCGGCTGAAGTTTAAAAATGCTTTGGAGCTCTTCCTATGTTCTGGGAGTTCTGCTGAAGTTTAAAAATGCTTTGGAACTCTTCCATTGTTCTCGGAATTCCGCTGATGTTTAACAATGCTTTAGAACTCTTCCATTGTTCTCAGAATTCCGCTGATGTTTAACAATGCTTTGGAACTATTCCATTGTTCTCGGAATTCCGCTGTAGTTTAAAAATGCACTGGAACTCTTCCATTGTTCTCAGAATTCCGCTGAAGTTTTACAATGCTTTGGAACTCATGCATTGTTCTCGTAACACTGTTGATGTTTAATAATGCTTTTGGAACTCTTCCATTGTGCTCGGAGTTCTGCTGAAGTTTAAAAATGCTTTCGAACGCTTCCATTGTTCTGGGAATTCGGATGAAGTTTAAAAATGCTTTGGAACTCTTCCTATGTTCTGGGAGTTCTGCTGAAGTTTAAAAATGCTTTGGAACTCTTCCTTTGTTCTCGGAATTCCGCTGATGTTTAACAATGCTTAAGAACTCTTCCATTGTTCTCGGAATTCCGATAATGTTTAACAATGCATTGGAACTCTTCCATTGTCCTCGGAATTCCGCTGTAGTTTAAAAATGCATTGGAACTCTTCCATTGTTCTCGGAATTCCGATGATGATTAACAATGCTTTGGAACTCTTTCATTGTTCTCGGAATTCCGCTGTAGTTTAAAAATGCATTGGAACTCTTCCATTGTTCTCGGAATTCCGCTAATGTTTAACAATGCTTTGGAACTCTTCCATTGTTCTCGGAATTCCGCTGTAGTTTAAAAATGCTTTGGAACTCTTTCATTGTTCTCGGAATTCTGCTGAAGTTTTAAAATGCTTTGGAACTCTTCCATTGTTCTCGTAATTCTGCTGAAGTTTAAAAAAGATTTGGAACTATTCCATTGTTCTCAGAGTTCCGCTAATATTTAACAATGCTTTGGAACTCTTCCATTGTTCTCGGAATTCTGCTAATGTATAACAATGCTTTGGAACTCATCCATTGTTCCCGGAATTCTGTTCATGTTTAATAATACTTTTCGAACTCTTCCATTGTGCTCGGAATTCTGCTGAAGTTTAAAAATGCTTTGGATCTCTTCCATTGTTCTCGGAATTCCGATAATATTTAACAATGCTTTGGAACTCTTCCATGTTTCTCGGAATTCCGCTGTAGTTTAAAAATGCATTGGAACTCTTCCATTGTTCTCGGAATTCTGCTGAATTTTTAGAATGCTTTTTAACACTTCCATTTTTCTCGGAATTCTGCTGAAGTTTAAAATCGCTTTGGAACTCTTCCATTGTTCTCGGAATTCCGATAATATTTAACAATGCTTTGGAACTCTTCCATGTTTCTCGGAATTCCGCTGTAGTTTAAAAATGCATTGGAACTCTTCCATTGTTCTCGGAATTCTGCTGAATTTTTAGAATGCTTTTTAACACTTCCATTTTTCTCGGAATTCTGCTGAAGTTTAAAATCGCTTTGGAACTCTTCCATTGTTCTCGGAATTCCGCTAATGTTTAACAATGCTTTGGAACTCTTTCATTGTTCTCGGAATTCCACTGAAGTTTAGCCATGCTTTGGAACTCTTCCATTGTTCTCGGAATTCCGCTGAAGTTTAAAAATGCTTTGGAACTCTTCCATTGTTCTCGGAATTCTGCTGAAGTTTAAAAATGCTTTGGAACTCTTCCATTGTTCTGGGAATTCGGCTGAAGATTAAAAATGCTTTGGAACTCTTCCTATGTTCTGGGAGTTCTGCTAAAGTTTAAAAATGCTTTGGAACTCTTTCATTGTTCTCGGAATTCCGCTGATATTTAACAATGCTTTAGAACTCTTCCATTGTTCTCGGAATTCCGCTGATGTTTAACAATGCTTTGGAGCTCTTCCATTGTTCTGGGAATTCGGCTGAAGTTTAAAAATGCTTTGGAGCTCTTCCTATGTTCTGGGAGTTCTGCTGAAGTTTAAAAATGCTTTAGAACTCTTCCATTGTTCTCAGAATTCCGCTGATGTCTAACAATGCTTTGGAACTCTTCCATTGTTCTCGGAATTCCGCTGTAGTTTAAAAATGCTTTTGAACTTTTCCATTGTTCTCGGAATTCCGCTGAAGTTTTACAATGATTTGGAACTCTTCCATTTTTCTCTGAAGTCTGCTGAAGTTTAAAAATGCTTTGGAACTCTTCCATTGTTCTCGGAATTCCGCTGATGTTTAACAATGCTTTGGAACTCTTCCATTGTTCTCGGAATTCCGCTGTAGTTTAAAAATGCTTTGGAACTCTTTCATTGTTCTCGGAATTCCGCTGAAGTTTAGCCATGCTTTGGAACTCTTCCATTGTTCTCGCAATTCTGCTGAAGTTTAAAAATGCTTTGGAACTCTTCCATTGTTCTGGGAATTCGGCTGAAGTTTAAAAATGCTTTGGAACTCTTCCTATGTTCTGGGAGTTCTGCTGAATTTTAAAAATGCTTTGGAACTCTTCCATTGTTCTCGGAATTCTGCTGATGTTTAACAATGCTTTAGAACTCTTCCATTGTTTTCGGAATTCCGATGATGTTTAAAAATGCTTTGGAACTCTTCCATTGTTCTCGGAATTCTGCTGAAGTTTAAAAATGCTTTGGAACTCTTCCATTGTTCTGGGAATTCGGCTGAAGTTTAAAAATGCTTTGGAACTCTTCCTAAGTTCTGGGAGTTCTGCTGAAGTTTAAAAATGCATTGGAACTCTTACTTTGTTCTCGGAATTCCGCTGATATTTAACAATGCTTTAGAACTCTTCCATTGTTCTCGGAATTCCGATGATGTTTAACAATGATTTGGAATTCTTTCATTGTTCTCGGAATTCCGCTGTAGTTTAAAAATGCATTGGAACTCTTCCATTGTTCTCGGAATTCTGCTGAAGTTTAAAAAAGATTTGGAACTATTCCATTGTTCTCAGAATTCCGCTAATATTTATCAATGCTTTGGAACTCTTCCATTGTTCTCGGAATTCCGCTGATGTTTAATAATGCTTTTGGAACTCTTCCATTGTTCTCGGAATTCTGCTAATGTTTAACAATGCTTTGGAACGCATCCATTGTTCTCGGAATTCTGTTCATGTTTAATAATGCTTTTGGAACTCTTCCATTGTTCTCGGATTTCCGATAATGTTTATCAAACCTATGGAACTCTTTCATTGTTCTCGGAATTCCGCTGTAGTTTAAAAATGCTTTGGAACTCTTCCATTGTTCTCGGAATTCCGCTAATGTTTATCAAACCTATGGAACTCTTCCATTGTTCTCGGAATTCCGATAATATTTAACAATGCTTTGGAACTCTTCCATGGTTCTCGGAATTCCGCTGTAGTTTAAAAATGCATTGGAACTCTTCCATTGTTCTCGGAATTCCGCTAATGTTTAACAATGCTTTGGAACTCTTTCATTGTTCTCGGAATTCCACTGAAGTTTAGCCATGCTTTGGAACTCTTCCATTGTTCTCGGAATTCCGCTGAAGTTTAAAAATGCTTTGGAACTCTTCCATTGTTCTCGGAATTCTGCTGAAGTTTAAAAATGCTTTGGAACTCTTCCATTGTTCTGGGAATTCGGCTGAAGATTAAAAATGCTTTGGAACTCTTCCTATGTTCTGGGAGTTCTGCTAAAGTTTAAAAATGCTTTGGAACTCTTCCATTGTTCTCGGAATTCCGCTGATGTTTAACAATGCTTTAGAACTCTTCCATTGTTCTCAGAATTCCGCTGATGTTTAACAATGCTTTGGAACTATTCCATTGTTCTCGGAATTCCGCTGTAGTTTAAAAATGCACTGGAACTCTTCCATTGTTCTCAGAATTCCGCTGAAGTTTTACAATGCTTTGGAACTCATGCATTGTTCTCGTAACACTGTTGATGTTTAATAATGCTTTTGGAACTCTTCCATTGTGCTCGGAGTTCTGCTGAAGTTTAAAAATGCTTTCGAACGCTTCCATTGTTCTGGGAATTCGGATGAAGTTTAAAAATGCTTTGGAACTCTTCCTATGTTCTGGGAGTTCTGCTGAAGTTTAAAAATGCTTTGGAACTCTTCCTTTGTTCTCGGAATTACGCTGATGTTTAACAATGCTTAAGAACTCTTCCATTGTTCTCGGAATTCCGATAATGTTTAACAATGCATTGGAACTCTTCCATTGTTCTCGGAATTCCGCTGTAGTTTAAAAATGCATTGGAACTCTTCCATTGTTCTCGGAATTCCGATGATGATTAACAATGCTTTGGAACTCTTTCATTGTTCTCGGAATTCCGCTGTAGTTTAAAAATGCATTGGAACTCTTCCATTGTTCTCGGAATTCCGCTGAAGTTTTAGAATGCTTTGGAACTCTTCCATTGTTCTCGGAATTCCGCTAATGTTTAACAATGCTTTGGAACTCTTCCATTGTTCTCGGAATTCCGCTGTAGTTTAAAAATGCTTTGGAACTCTTTCATTGTTCTCGGAATTCTGCTGAAGTTTAGACATGCTTTGGAACTCTTCCATTGTTCTCGGAATTCCGCTGAAGTTTAAAAATGCTTTGGAACTCTTCCATTGTTCTCGGAATTCTGCTGAAGTTTAAAAAAGATTTGGAACTATTCCATTGTTCTCAGAATTCCGCTAATATTTAACAATGCTTTGGAACTCTTCCATTGTTCTCGGAATTCCGCTGATGTTTAATAATGCTTTTGGAACTCTTCCATTGTTCTCGGAATTCTGCCAATGTATAACAATGCTTTGGAACTCATCCAATGTTCCCGGAATTCTGTTCATGTTTAATAATACTTTTCGAACTCTTCCATTGTGCTCGGAATTCTGCTGAAGTTTAAAAATGCTTTGGAACTCTTCCATTGTTCTCGGAATTCCGCTAATGTTTATCAAATGTATGGAACTCTTTCATTGATCACGGAATTCCGCTGTAGTTTAAAAATGCTTTGGAACTCTTCCATTGTTCTCGGAATTCCGATAATATTTAACAATGCTTTGGAACTCTTCCATGTTTCTCGGAATTCCGCTGTAGTTTAAAAATGCATTGGAACTCTTCCATTGTTCTCGGAATTCCGCTGAAGTTTTAGAATGCTTTTTAACACTTCCATTTTTCTGGGAATTCTGCTGAAGTTTAAAATCGCTTTGGAACTCTTCCATTGTTCTCGGAATTCCGCTAATGTTTAACAAGGCTTTGGAACTCTTTCATTGTTCTCGGAATTCCACTGAAGTTTAGCCATGCTTTGGAACTCTTCCATTGTTCTCGGAATTCCGCTGAAGTTTAAAAATGCTTTGGAACTCTTCCATTGTTCTGGGAATTCGGCTGAAGATTAAAAATGCTTTGGAACTCTTCCTATGTTTTGGGAGTTCTGCTAAAGTTTAAAAATGCTTTGGAACTCTTCCATTGTTCTCGGAATTCCGCTGATGTTTAACAATGCTTTAGAACTGTTTCATTGTTCTCGGAATTCCGCTGATATTTAACAATGCTTTAGAACTCTTCCATTGTTCTCAGAATTCCGCTGATGCTTAACAATGCTTTGGAGCTCTTCCATTGTTCTGGGAATTCGGCTGAAGTTTAAAAAGGCTTTGGAGCTCTTCCTATGTTCTGGGAGTTCTGCTGAAGTTTAAAAATGCTTTGGAACTTTTCCATTGTTCTCGGAATTCCGCTGAAGTTTTACAATGCTTTGGAACTCTTCCATTTTTCTCTGAAGTCTGCTGAAGTTTAAAAATGCTTTGGAACTCTTCCATTGTTCTCGGAATTCCGCTGAAGTTTTAGAATGCTTTTTAACACTTCCATTTTTCTCGGAATTCTGCTGAAGTTTAAAATTGCTTTGGAACTCTTCCATTGTTCTTGGAATTCCGCTGAAGTTTTAGAATGCTTTTTAACACTTCCATTTTTCTCGGAATTCCGCTGTAGTTTAAAAATGCTTTGGAACTCTTCCATTATTCTCGGAATTCCGCTAATGTTTAATAATGCTTTTGGAACTCATCCATTGTTCTCGGAATTCTATTGATGTTTTATAATGCTTTTGGAGCTCTTCCATTGTTCTCACAATTCTGCTGAAGTTTCAAAACGCTTTAGAAATCTTCCCTTGTTCTCGGAATTCTGCTGAAGTTTAACAATGCTTTGGAACTCTTCCATTATTCTCAGAATTCTGCTGAAGATTAAAAATGCTTTGGTACTCTTCCATTGTTCTCAGAATACCAATGAAGCTTAAAGATGCTTTGAAACTCTTCAATTTTTCTCAGAATTACGCTAAAGTTTAAAAATGCTTTGGAACTCTTCCATTGTTCTGGGAATTCGGCTGAAGTTTAAAAATGCTTTGGAGCTCTTCCTATGTTCTGGGAGTTCTGCTGAAGTTTAAAAATGCTTTGGAACTCTTCCATTGTTCTCGGAATTCCGCTGATGTTTAACAATGCTTTAGAACTCTTCCATTGTTCTCAGAATTCCGCTGATGTTTAACAATGCTTTGGAACTATTCCATTGTTCTCGGAATTCCGCTGTAGTTTAAAAATGCACTGGAACTCTTCCATTGTTCTCAGAATTCCGCTGAAGTTTTACAATGCTTTGGAACTCATGCATTGTTCTCGTAACACTGTTGATGTTTAATAATGCTTTTGGAACTCTTCCATTGTGCTCGGAGTTCTGCTGAAGTTTAAAAATGCTTTCGAACGCTTCCATTGTTCTGGGAATTCGGATGAAGTTTAAAAATGCTTTGGAACTCTTCCTATGTTCTGGGAGTTCTGCTGAAGTTTAAAAATGCTTTGGAACTCTTCCTTTGTTCTCGGAATTACGCTGATGTTTAACAATGCTTAAGAACTCTTCCATTGTTCTCGGAATTCCGATAATGTTTAACAATGCATTGGAACTCTTCCATTGTTCTCGGAATTCCGCTGTAGTTTAAAAATGCATTGGAACTCTTCCATTGTTCTCGGAATTCCGATGATGATTAACAATGCTTTGGAACTCTTTCATTGTTCTCGGAATTCCGCTGTAGTTTAAAAATGCATTGGAACTCTTCCATTGTTCTCGGAATTCCGCTGAAGTTTTAGAATGCTTTGGAACTCTTCCATTGTTCTCGGAATTCCGCTAATGTTTAACAATGCTTTGGAACTCTTCCATTGTTCTCGGAATTCCGCTGTAGTTTAAAAATGCTTTGGAACTCTTTCATTGTTCTCGGAATTCTGCTGAAGTTTAGACATGCTTTGGAACTCTTCCATTGTTCTCGGAATTCCGCTGAAGTTTAAAAATGCTTTGGAACTCTTCCATTGTTCTCGGAATTCTGCTGAAGTTTAAAAAAGATTTGGAACTATTCCATTGTTCTCAGAATTCCGCTAATATTTAACAATGCTTTGGAACTCTTCCATTGTTCTCGGAATTCCGCTGATGTTTAATAATGCTTTTGGAACTCTTCCATTGTTCTCGGAATTCTGCCAATGTATAACAATGCTTTGGAACTCATCCAATGTTCCCGGAATTCTGTTCATGTTTAATAATACTTTTCGAACTCTTCCATTGTGCTCGGAATTCTGCTGAAGTTTAAAAATGCTTTGGAACTCTTCCATTGTTCTCGGAATTCCGCTAATGTTTATCAAATGTATGGAACTCTTTCATTGATCACGGAATTCCGCTGTAGTTTAAAAATGCTTTGGAACTCTTCCATTGTTCTCGGAATTCCGATAATATTTAACAATGCTTTGGAACTCTTCCATGTTTCTCGGAATTCCGCTGTAGTTTAAAAATGCATTGGAACTCTTCCATTGTTCTCGGAATTCCGCTGAAGTTTTAGAATGCTTTTTAACACTTCCATTTTTCTCGGAATTCTGCTGAAGTTTAAAATCGCTTTGGAACTCTTCCATTGTTCTCGGAATTCCGCTAATGTTTAACAAGGCTTTGGAACTCTTTCATTGTTCTCGGAATTCCACTGAAGTTTAGCCATGCTTTGGAACTCTTCCATTGTTCTCGGAATTCCGCTGAAGTTTAAAAATGCTTTGGAACTCTTCCATTGTTCTGGGAATTCGGCTGAAGATTAAAAATGCTTTGGAACTCTTCCTATGTTTTGGGAGTTCTGCTAAAGTTTAAAAATGCTTTGGAACTCTTCCATTGTTCTCGGAATTCCGCTGATGTTTAACAATGCTTTAGAACTGTTTCATTGTTCTCGGAATTCCGCTGATATTTAACAATGCTTTAGAACTCTTCCATTGTTCTCAGAATTCCGCTGATGCTTAACAATGCTTTGGAGCTCTTCCATTGTTCTGGGAATTCGGCTGAAGTTTAAAAAGACTTTGGAGCTCTTCCTATGTTCTGGGAGTTCTGCTGAAGTTTAAAAATGCTTTGGAACTTTTCCATTGTTCTCGGAATTCCGCTGAAGTTTTACAATGCTTTGGAACTCTTCCATTTTTCTCTGAAGTCTGCTGAAGTTTAAAAATGCTTTGGAACTCTTCCATTGTTCTCGGAATTCCGCTGATGTTTAACAATGCTTTGGAACTCTTCCATTGTTCTCGGAATTCCGCTGTAGTTTAAAAATGCTTTGGAACTCTTTCATTGTTCTCGGAATTCCGCTGAAGTTTAGCCATGCTTTGGAACTCTTCCATTGTTCTCGGAATTCCGCTGTAGTTTAAAAATGCTTTGGAACTCCTCCATTGTTCTCGGAATTCTGCTGAAGTTTAAAAATGCTTTGGAACTCTTCCATTGTTCTGGGAATTCGGCTGACGTTTAAAAATGCTTTGGAACTCTTCCTATGTTCTGGGAGTTCTGCTGAAGTTTAAAAATGCTTTGGAACTCTTCCATTGTTCTTTGAATTCCGCTGATGTTTAACAATGCTTTAGAACTCTTCCATTTTTCTCGGAATTCCACTGATGTTTAGCAATGCTTTGGCACTCTTCCATTGTTCTCGGAATTCCGCTGTAGTTTAAAAATGCACTGGAACTCTTCCATTGTTCTCGGAATTCCGCTGAAGTTTTACAATGCTTTGGAACTCATCCATTGTTCTCGTAACACTGTTGATGTTTAATAATGCTTTTGGAACTCTTCCATTGTGCTCGGAGTTCTGCTGAAGTTTAAAAATGCTTTGGAACTCTTCCTATGTTCTGGGAGCTATGCAGAATTTTAAAAATGCTTTGGAACTCTTCCATTGTTCTCGGAATTCTGCTGATGTTTAACAATGCTTTAGAACTCTTCCATTGTTTTCGGAATTCCGATGATGTTTAACAATGCTTTGGAACTCTTCCATTGTTCTCGGAATTCTGCTGAAGTTTAAAAATGCTTTGGAACTCTTCCATTGTTCTCGGAATTCCGCTGTAGTTTAAAAATGCATTGGAACTCTTCCATTGTTCTCGGAATTCTGCTGAAGTTTAAAAAAGATTTGGAACTATTCCATTGTTCTCAGAATTCCGCTAATATTTATCAATGCTTTGGAACTCTTCCATTAATCTCGGAATTCCGCTGATGTTTAATAATGCTTTTTGAACTCTTCCATTGTTCTCGGAATTCTGCTAATGTTTAACAATGCTTTGGAACTCATCCATTGTTCTCGGAATTCTGTTCATGTTTAATAATGCTTTTGGAACTCTTCCATTGTGCTCGGAATTCTGCTGAAGTTTAAAAATGCTTTGGAACTCTTCCATTGTTCTCGGAATTCCGATAATGTTTATCAAACCTATGGAACTCTTTCATTGTTCTCGGAATTCCGCTGTAGTTTAAAAATGCTTTGGAACTCTTCCATTGTTCTCGGAATTCCGCTAATGTTTATCAAACCTATGGAACTCTTCCATTGCTCTCGGAATTCCGATAATATTTAACAATGCTTTGGAACTCTTCCATGGTTCTCGGAATTCCGCTGTAGTTTAAAAATGCATTGGAACTCTTCCATTGTTCTCGGAATTCCGCTGAAGTTTTAGAATGCTTTTTAACACTTCCATTTTTCTCGGAATTCTGCTGAAGTTTAAAATCGCTTTGGAACTCTTCCATTGTTCTCGGAATTCCGCTAATGTTTAAAAATGCTTTGGAACTCTTTCATTGTTCTCGGAATTTCACTGAAGTTTAGCCATGCTTTGGAACTCTTCCATTGTTCTCGGAATTCCGCTCTAGTTTAAAAATGCTTTGGAACTCTTCCATTGTTCTTCGAATTCCGCTAATGTTTATCATACCTATGGAACCCTTTCATTGTTCTCGGAATTCCGCTGTAGTTTAAAAATGCTTTGGAACTCTTCCATTGTTCTCGGAATTCCGATAATATTTAACAATGCTTTGGAACTCTTCCATGGTTCTCGGAATTCCGCTGTAGTTTAAAAATGCATTGGAACTCTTCCATTGTTCTCGGAATTCCGCTGAAGTTTTAGAATGCTTTTTAACACTTCCATTTTTCTCGGAATTCTGCTGAAGTTTAAAATTGCTTTGGATCTCTTCCATTGTTCTTGGAATTCCGCTAATGTTTATCATACCTATGGAACTCTTTCATTGTTCTCGGAATTCCGCTGTAGTTTAAAAATGCTTTGGAACTCTTCCATTATTCTCGGAATTCCGCTAATGTTTAATAATGCTTTTGGAACTCATCCATTGTTCTCGGAATTCTATTGATGTTTTATAATGCTTTTGGAACTCTTCCATTGTTCTCAGAATTCTGCTGAAGTTTCATAATGCTTTAGAAATCTTCCCTTGTTCTCGGAATTCTGCTGAAGTTTAACAATGCTTTGGAACTCTTCCATTATTCTCAGAATTCTGCTGAAGATTAAAAATGCTTTGGTACTCTTCCATTGTTCTCAGAATACCAATGAAGCTTAAAGATGCTTTGAAACTCTTCAATTTTTCTCAGAATTACGCTAAAGTTTAAAAATGCTTTGGAACTCTTCCATAGTTCTGGGAATTCGGCTGAAGTTTAAAAATGCTTTTGAGCTCTTCCTATGTTCTGGGAGTTCTGCTGAAGTTTAAAAATGCTTTGGAACTCTTCCATTGTTCTCGGAATTCCGCTGATGTTTAACAATGCTTTAGAACTCTTCCATTGTTCTCAGAATTCGGCTGAAGTTTAAAAATGCTTTGGATCTCTTCCATTGCTCCCGGAATTCCGCTGTAGTTTAAAAATGCACTGGAACTCTTCCATTGTTCTCAGAATTCCGCTGAAGTTTTACAATGCTTTGGAACTCATCCATTGTTCTCGTAACACTGTTGATGTTTAATAATGCTTTTGGAACTCTTCCATTGTGCTCGGAGTTCTGCTGAAGTTTAAAAATGCTTTCGAACGCTTCCATTGTTCTGGGAATTCGGATGAAGTTTAAAAATGCTTTGGAACTCTTCCTATGTTATGGGAGTTCTGCTGAAGTTTAAAAATGCTTTGGAACTCTTCCTTTGCTCTCGGAATTCCGCTGATGTTTAACAATGCTTAAGAACTCTTCCATTGTTCTCGGAATTCCGATAATGTTTAACAATGCATTGGAACTCTTCCATTGTTCTCGGAATTCCGCTGTAGTTTAAAAATGCATTGGAACTCTTCCATTGTTCTCGGAATTCCGATGATGATTAACAATGCTTTGGAACTCTTTCATTGTTCTCGGAATTCCGCTGTAGTTTAAAAATGCATTGGAACTCCTCCATTGTTCTCGGAATTCCGCTGAAGTTTTAGAATGCTTTGGAACTCTTCCATTGTTCTCGGAATTCCGCTGTAGTTTAAAAATGCTTTGGAACTCTTTCATTGTTCTCGGAATTCTGCTGAAGTTTAGACATGCTTTGGAACTCTTCCATTGTTCTCGGAATTCCGCTGAAGTTTAAAAATGCTTTGGAACTCTTCCATTGTTCTCGGAATTCTGCTGAAGTTTAAAAAAGATTTGGAACTATTCCATTGTCCTCAGAATTCCGCTAATATTTAACAATGCTTTGGAACTCTTCCATTGTTCTCGGAATTCCGCTGATGTTTAATAATGCTTTTGGAACTCTTCCATTGTTCTCGGAATTCTGCCAATGTATAACAATGCTTTGGAACTCATCCATTGTTCCCGGAATTCTGTTCATGTTTAATAATACTTTTCGAACTCTTCCATTGTGCTCGGAATTCTGCTGAAGTTTAAAAATGCTTTGGAACTCTTCCATTGTTCTCGGAATTCCGCTAATGTTTATCAAACGTATGGAACTCTTTCATTGATCACGGAATTCCGCTGTAGTTTCAAAATGCTTTGGAACTCTTCCATTGTTCTCGGAATTCCGATAATATTTAACAATGCTTTGGAACTCTTCCATGTTTCTCGGAATTCCGCTGTAGTTTAAAAATGCATTGGAACTCTTCCATTGTTCTCGGAATTCCGCTGAAGTTTTAGAATGCTTTTTAACACTTCCATTTTTCTCGGAATTCTGCTGAAGTTTAAAATCGCTTTGGAACTCTTCCATTGTTCTCGGAATTCCGCTGATGCTTAACAATGCTTTGGAGCTCTTCCTTTGTTCTGGGAATTCGGCTGAAGTTTAAAAATGCTTTGGAGCTCTTCCTGTGTTCTGGGAGTTCTGCTGAAGTTTAAAAATGCTTTGGAACTTTTCCATTGTTCTCGGAATTCCGCTGAAGTTTTACAATGCTTTGGAACTCTTCCATTTTTCTCTGAAGTCTGCTGAAGTTTAAAAATGCTTTGGAACTCTTCCATTGTTCTCGGAATTCCGCTGATGTTTAACAATGCTTTGGAACTCTTTCATTGTTCTCGGAATTCCGCTGAAGTTTAGCCATGCTTTGGAACTCTTCCATTGTTCTCGGAATTCCGCTGTAGTTTAAAAATGCTTTGAAACTCCTCCATTGTTCTCGGAATTCTGCTGAAGTTTAAAAATGCTTTGGAACTCTTCCATTGTTCTGGGAATTCGGCTGAAGTTTAAAAATGCTTTGGAACTCTTCCTATGTTCTGGGAGTTCTGCTGAAGTTTAAAAATGCTTTGGAACTCTTGCATTGTTCTAGGAATTCCGCTGATGTTTAACAATGCTTTAGAACTCTTCCATTTTTCTCGGAATTCCACTGATGTTTAGCAATGCTTTGGCACTCTTCCATTGTTCTCGGAATTCCGCTGTAGTTTAAAAATGCACTGGAACTCTTCCATTGTTCTCGGAATTCCGCTGAAGTTTTACAATGCTTTGGAACTCATCCATTGTTCTCGTAACACTGTTGATGTTTAATAATGCTTTTGGAACTCTTCCATTGTGCTCGGAGTTCTGCTGAATTTTAAAAATGCTTTGGAACTCTTCCTATGTTCTGGGAGCTATGCAGAATTTTAAAAATGCTTTGGAACTCTTCCATTGTTCTCGGAATTCTGCTGATGTTTAACAATGCTTTAGAACTCTTCCATTGTTCTCGGAATTCCGCTGTAGTTTAAAAATGCATTGGAACACTTCCATTGTTCTCGGAATTCTGCTGAAGTTTAAAAAAGATTTGGAACTATTCCATTGTTCTCAGAATTCCGCTAATATTTATCAATGCTTTGGAACTCTTCCATTGTTCTCGGAATTCCGCTGATGTTTAATAATGCTTTTTGAACTCTTCCATTGTTCTCGGAATTCTGCTAATGTTTAACAATGCTTTGGAACTCATCCATTGTTCTCGGAATTCTGTTCATGTTTAATAATGCTTTTGGAACTCTTCCATTGTGCTCGGAATTCTGCTGAAGTTTAAAAATGCTTTGGAACTCTTCCATTGTTCTCGGAATTCCGATAATGTTTATCAAACCTATGGAACTCTTTCATTGTTCTCGGAATTCCGCTGTAGTTTAAAAATGCTTTGGAACTCTTCCATTGTTCTCGGAATTCCGCTAATGTTTATCAAACCTATGGAACTCTTCCATTGCTCTCGGAATTCCGATAATATTTAACAATGCTTTGGAACTCTTCCATGGTTCTCGGAATTCCGCTGTAGTTTAAAAATGCATTGGAACTCTTCCATTGTTCTCGGAATTCCGCTGAAGTTTTAGAATGCTTTTTAACACTTCCATTTTTCTCGGAATTCTGCTGAAGTTTAAAATCGCTTTGGAACTCTTCCATTGTTCTCGGAATTCCGATAATGTTTATCAAACCTATGGAACTCTTTCATTGTTCTCGGAATTCCGCTGTAGTTTAAAAATGCTTTGGAACTCTTCCATTGTTCTCGGAATTCCGCTAATGTTTATCAAACCTATGGAACTCTTCCATTGTTCTCGGAATTCCGATAATATTTAACAATGCTTTGGAACTCTTCCATGGTTCTCGGAATTCCGCTGTAGTTTAAAAATGCATTGGAACTCTTCCATTGTTCTCGGAATTCCGCTAATGTTTAACAATGCTTTGGAAATCTTTCATTGTTCTCGGAATTCCACTGAAGTTTAGCCATGCTTTGGAACTCTTCCATTGTTCTCGGAATTCCGCTCTAGTTTAAAAATGCTTTGGAACTCTTCCATTGTTCTCGGAATTCCGCTAATGTTTATCATACCTATGGAACTCTTTCATTGTTCTCGGAATTCTGCTGTAGTTTAAAAATGCTTTGGAACTCTTCCATTGTTCTCGGAATTCCGATAATATTTAACAATGCTTTGGAACTCTTTCATGGTTCTCGGAATTCCGCTGTAGTTTAAAAATGCATTGGAACTCTTCCATTGTTCTCGGAATTCCGCTGAAGTTTTAGAATGCTTTTTAACACTTCCATTTTTCTCGGAATTCTGCTGAAGTTTAAAATTGCTTTGGAACTCTTCCATTGTTCTTGGAATTCCGCTAATGTTTATCATAACTATGGAACTCTTTCATTGTTCTCGGAATTCCGCTGTAGTTTAAAAATGCTTTGGAACTCTTCCATTATTCTCGGAATTCCGCTAATGTTTAATAATGCTTTTGGAACTCATCCATTGTTCTCGGAATTCTATTGATGTTTTATAATGCTTTTGGAACTCTTCCATTGTTCTCAGAATTCTGCTGAAGTTTCAAAACGCTTTAGAAATCTTCCCTTGTTCTCGGAATTCTGCTGAAGTTTAACAATGCTTTGGAACTCTTCCATTATTCTCAGAATTCTGCTGAAGATTAAAAATGCTTTGGTACTCTTCCATTGTTCTCAGAATACCAATGAAGCTTAAAGATGCTTTGAAACTCTTCAATTTTTCTCAGAATTACGCTAAAGTTTAAAAATGCTTTGGAACTCTTCCATTGTTCTGGGAATTCGGCTGAAGTTTAAAAATGCTTTGGAGCTCTTCCTATGTTCTGGGAGTTCTGCTGAAGTTTAAAAATGCTTTGGAACTCTTCCATTGTTCTCGGAATTCCGCTGATATTTAACAATGCTTTAGAACTCTTCCATTGTTCTCAGAATTCCGCTGATGTTTAACAATGCTTTGGAACTATTCAATTGTTCTCGGAATTCCGCTGTAGTTTAAAAATGCACTGGAACTCTTCCATTGTTCTCAGAATTCCGCTGAAGTTTTACAATGCTTTGGAACTCATGCATTGTTCTCGTAACACTGTTGATGTTTAATAATGCTTTTGGAACTCTTCCATTGTGCTCGGAGTTCTGCTGAAGTTTAAAAATGCTTTCGAACGCTTCCATTGTTCTGGGAATTCGGATGAAGTTTAAAAATGCTTTGGAACTCTTCCTATGTTCTGGGAGTTCTGCTGAAGTTTAAAAATGCTTTGGAACTCTTCCTTTGTTCTCGGAATTCCGCTGATGTTTAACAATGCTTAAGAACTCTTCCATTGTTCTCGGAATTCCGATAATGTTTAACAATGCATTGGAACTCTTCCATTGTTCTCGGAATTCCGCTGTAGTTTAAAAATGCATTGGAACTCTTCCATTGTTCTCGGAATTCCGATGATGATTAACAATGCTTTGGAACTCTTTCATTGTTCTCGGAATTCCGCTGTAGTTTAAAAATGCATTGGAACTCTTCCATTGTTCTCGGAATTCCGCTGAAGTTTTAGAATGCTTTGGAACTCTTCCATTGTTCTCGGAATTCCGCTGTAGTTTAAAAATGCTTTGGAACTCTTTCATTGTTCTCGGAATTCTGCTGAAGTTTAGACATGCTTTGGAACTCTTCCATTGTTCTCGGAATTCCGCTGAAGTTTAAAAATGCTTTGGAACTCTTCCATTGTTCTCGGAATTCTGCTGAAGTTTAAAAAAGATTTGGAACTATTCCATTGTTCTCAGAATTCCGCTAATATTTAACAATGCTTTGGAACTCTTCCATTGTTCTCGGAATTCCGCTGATGTTTAATAATGCTTTTGGAACTCTTCCATTGTTCTCGGAATTCTGCCAATGTATAACAATGCTTTGGAACTCATCCATTGTTCCCGGAATTCTGTTCATGTTTAATAATACTTTTCGAACTCTTCCATTGTGCTCGGAATTCTGCTGAAGTTTAAAAATGCTTTGGAACTCTTCCATTGTTCTCGGAATTCCGCTGAAGTTTAAAAATGCTTTGGAACTCTTCCATTGTTCTCGGAATTCTGCTGAAGTTTAAAAAAGATTTGGAACTATTCCATTGTCCTCAGAATTCCGCTAATATTTAACAATGCTTTGGAACTCTTCCATTGTTCTCGGAATTCCGCTGATGTTTAATAATGCTTTTGGAACTCTTCCATTGTTCTCGGAATTCTGCCAATGTATAACAATGCTTTGGAACTCATCCATTGTTCCCGGAATTCTGTTCATGTTTAATAATACTTTTCGAACTCTTCCATTGTGCTCGGAATTCTGCTGAAGTTTAAAAATGCTTTGGAACTCTTCCATTGTTCTCGGAATTCCGCTAATGTTTATCAAACGTATGGAACTCTTTCATTGATCACGGAATTCCGCTGTAGTTTCAAAATGCTTTGGAACTCTTCCATTGTTCTCGGAATTCCGATAATATTTAACAATGCTTTGGAACTCTTCCATGTTTCTCGGAATTCCGCTGTAGTTTAAAAATGCATTGGAACTCTTCCATTGTTCTCGGAATTCCGCTGAAGTTTTAGAATGCTTTTTAACACTTCCATTTTTCTCGGAATTCTGCTGAAGTTTAAAATCGCTTTGGAACTCTTCCATTGTTCTCGGAATTCCGCTGATGCTTAACAATGCTTTGGAGCTCTTCCTTTGTTCTGGGAATTCGGCTGAAGTTTAAAAATGCTTTGGAGCTCTTCCTGTGTTCTGGGAGTTCTGCTGAAGTTTAAAAATGCTTTGGAACTTTTCCATTGTTCTCGGAATTCCGCTGAAGTTTTACAATGCTTTGGAACTCTTCCATTTTTCTCTGAAGTCTGCTGAAGTTTAAAAATGCTTTGGAACTCTTCCATTGTTCTCGGAATTCCGCTGATGTTTAACAATGCTTTGGAACTCTTTCATTGTTCTCGGAATTCCGCTGAAGTTTAGCCATGCTTTGGAACTCTTCCATTGTTCTCGGAATTCCGCTGTAGTTTAAAAATGCTTTGAAACTCCTCCATTGTTCTCGGAATTCTGCTGAAGTTTAAAAATGCTTTGGAACTCTTCCATTGTTCTGGGAATTCGGCTGAAGTTTAAAAATGCTTTGGAACTCTTCCTATGTTCTGGGAGTTCTGCTGAAGTTTAAAAATGCTTTGGAACTCTTGCATTGTTCTAGGAATTCCGCTGATGTTTAACAATGCTTTAGAACTCTTCCATTTTTCTCGGAATTCCACTGATGTTTAGCAATGCTTTGGCACTCTTCCATTGTTCTCGGAATTCCGCTGTAGTTTAAAAATGCACTGGAACTCTTCCATTGTTCTCGGAATTCCGCTGAAGTTTTACAATGCTTTGGAACTCATCCATTGTTCTCGTAACACTGTTGATGTTTAATAATGCTTTTGGAACTCTTCCATTGTGCTCGGAGTTCTGCTGAATTTTAAAAATGCTTTGGAACTCTTCCTATGTTCTGGGAGCTATGCAGAATTTTAAAAATGCTTTGGAACTCTTCCATTGTTCTCGGAATTCTGCTGATGTTTAACAATGCTTTAGAACTCTTCCATTGTTCTCGGAATTCCGCTGTAGTTTAAAAATGCATTGGAACACTTCCATTGTTCTCGGAATTCTGCTGAAGTTTAAAAAAGATTTGGAACTATTCCATTGTTCTCAGAATTCCGCTAATATTTATCAATGCTTTGGAACTCTTCCACTGTTCTCGGAATTCCGTTGATGTTTAATAATGCTTTTTGAACTCTTCCATTGTTCTCGGAATTCTGCTAATGTTTAACAATGCTTTGGAACTCATCCATTGTTCTCGGAATTCTGTTCATGTTTAATAATGCTTTTGGAACTCTTCCATTGTGCTCGGAATTCTGCTGAAGTTTAAAAATGCTTTGGAACTCTTCCATTGTTCTCGGAATTCCGATAATGTTTATCAAACCTATGGAACTCTTTCATTGTTCTCGGAATTCCGCTGTAGTTTAAAAATGCTTTGGAACTCTTCCATTGTTCTCGGAATTCCGCTAATGTTTATCAAACCTATGGAACTCTTCCATTGCTCTCGGAATTCCGATAATATTTAACAATGCTTTGGAACTCTTCCATGGTTCTCGGAATTCCGCTGTAGTTTAAAAATGCATTGGAACTCTTCCATTGTTCTCGGAATTCCGCTGAAGTTTTAGAATGCTTTTTAACACTTCCATTTTTCTCGGAATTCTGCTGAAGTTTAAAATCGCTTTGGAACTCTTCCATTGTTCTCGGAATTCCGATAATGTTTATCAAACCTATGGAACTCTTTCATTGTTCTCGGAATTCCGCTGTAGTTTAAAAATGCTTTGGAACTCTTCCATTGTTCTCGGAATTCCGCTAATGTTTATCAAACCTATGGAACTCTTCCATTGTTCTCGGAATTCCGATAATATTTAACAATGCTTTGGAACTCTTCCATGGTTCTCGGAATTCCGCTGTAGTTTAAAAATGCATTGGAACTCTTCCATTGTTCTCGGAATTCCGCTAATGTTTAACAATGCTTTGGAAATCTTTCATTGTTCTCGGAATTCCACTGAAGTTTAGCCATGCTTTGGAACTCTTCCATTGTTCTCGGAATTCCGCTCTAGTTTAAAAATGCTTTGGAACTCTTCCATTGTTCTCGGAATTCCGCTAATGTTTATCATACCTATGGAACTCTTTCATTGTTCTCGGAATTCTGCTGTAGTTTAAAAATGCTTTGGAACTCTTCCATTGTTCTCGGAATTCCGATAATATTTAACAATGCTTTGGAACTCTTTCATGGTTCTCGGAATTCCGCTGTAGTTTAAAAATGCATTGGAACTCTTCCATTGTTCTCGGAATTCCGCTGAAGTTTTAGAATGCTTTTTAACACTTCCATTTTTCTCGGAATTCTGCTGAAGTTTAAAATTGCTTTGGAACTCTTCCATTGTTCTTGGAATTCCGCTAATGTTTATCATAACTATGGAACTCTTTCATTGTTCTCGGAATTCCGCTGTAGTTTAAAAATGCTTTGGAACTCTTCCATTATTCTCGGAATTCCGCTAATGTTTAATAATGCTTTTGGAACTCATCCATTGTTCTCGGAATTCTATTGATGTTTTATAATGCTTTTGGAACTCTTCCATTGTTCTCAGAATTCTGCTGAAGTTTCAAAACGCTTTAGAAATCTTCCCTTGTTCTCGGAATTCTGCTGAAGTTTAACAATGCTTTGGAACTCTTCCATTATTCTCAGAATTCTGCTGAAGATTAAAAATGCTTTGGTACTCTTCCATTGTTCTCAGAATACCAATGAAGCTTAAAGATGCTTTGAAACTCTTCAATTTTTCTCAGAATTACGCTAAAGTTTAAAAATGCTTTGGAACTCTTCCATTGTTCTGGGAATTCGGCTGAAGTTTAAAAATGCTTTGGAGCTCTTCCTATGTTCTGGGAGTTCTGCTGAAGTTTAAAAATGCTTTGGAACTCTTCCATTGTTCTCGGAATTCCGCTGATATTTAACAATGCTTTAGAACTCTTCCATTGTTCTCAGAATTCCGCTGATGTTTAACAATGCTTTGGAACTATTCCATTGTTCTCGGAATTCCGCTGTAGTTTAAAAATGCACTGGAACTCTTCCATTGTTCTCAGAATTCCGCTGAAGTTTTACAATGCTTTGGAACTCATGCATTGTTCTCGTAACACTGTTGATGTTTAATAATGCTTTTGGAACTCTTCCATTGTGCTCGGAGTTCTGCTGAAGTTTAAAAATGCTTTCGAACGCTTCCATTGTTCTGGGAATTCGGATGAAGTTTAAAAATGCTTTGGAACTCTTCCTATGTTCTGGGAGTTCTGCTGAAGTTTAAAAATGCTTTGGAACTCTTCCTTTGTTCTCGGAATTCCGCTGATGTTTAACAATGCTTAAGAACTCTTCCATTGTTCTCGGAATTCCGATAATGTTTAACAATGCATTGGAACTCTTCCATTGTTCTCGGAATTCCGCTGTAGTTTAAAAATGCATTGGAACTCTTCCATTGTTCTCGGAATTCCGATGATGATTAACAATGCTTTGGAACTCTTTCATTGTTCTCGGAATTCCGCTGTAGTTTAAAAATGCATTGGAACTCTTCCATTGTTCTCGGAATTCCGCTGAAGTTTTAGAATGCTTTGGAACTCTTCCATTGTTCTCGGAATTCCGCTGTAGTTTAAAAATGCTTTGGAACTCTTTCATTGTTCTCGGAATTCTGCTGAAGTTTAGACATGCTTTGGAACTCTTCCATTGTTCTCGGAATTCCGCTGAAGTTTAAAAATGCTTTGGAACTCTTCCATTGTTCTCGGAATTCTGCTGAAGTTTAAAAAAGATTTGGAACTATTCCATTGTTCTCAGAATTCCGCTAATATTTAACAATGCTTTGGAACTCTTCCATTGTTCTCGGAATTCCGCTGATGTTTAATAATGCTTTTGGAACTCTTCCATTGTTCTCGGAATTCTGCCAATGTATAACAATGCTTTGGAACTCATCCATTGTTCCCGGAATTCTGTTCATGTTTAATAATACTTTTCGAACTCTTCCATTGTGCTCGGAATTCTGCTGAAGTTTAAAAATGCTTTGGAACTCTTCCATTGTTCTCGGAATTCCGCTAATGTTTATCAAACGTATGGAACTCTTTCATTGATCACGGAATTCCGCTGTAGTTTAAAAATGCTTTGGAACTCTTCCATTGTTCTCGGAATTCCGATAATATTTAACAATGCTTTGGAACTCTTCCATGTTTCTCGGAATTCCGCTGTAGTTTAAAAATGCATTGGAACTCTTCCATTGTTCTCGGAATTCCGCTGAAGTTTTAGAATGCTTTTTAACACTTCCATTTTTCTCGGAATTCTGCTGAAGTTTAAAATCGCTTTGGAACTCTTCCATTGTTCTCGGAATTCCGCTAATGTTTAACAAGGCTTTGGAACTCTTTCATTGTTCTCGGAATTCCACTGAAGTTTAGCCATGCTTTGGAACTCTTCCATTGTTCTCGGAATTCCGCTGAAGTTTAAAAATGCTTTGGAACTCTTCCATTGTTCTCGGAATTCTGCTGAAGTTTAAAAATGCTTTGGAACTCTTCCATTGTTCTGGGAATTCGGCTGAAGATTAAAAATGCTTTGGAACTCTTCCTATGTTTTGGGAGTTCTGCTAAAGTTTAAAAATGCTTTGGAACTCTTCCATTGTTCTCGGAATTCCGCTGATGTTTAACAATGCTTTAGAACTGTTTCATTGTTCTCGGAATTCCGCTGATATTTAACAATGCTTTAGAACTCTTCCATTGTTCTCGGAATTCCGCTGATGCTTAACAATGCTTTGGAGCTCTTCCATTGTTCTGGGAATTCGGCTGAAGTTTAAAAAGGCTTTGGAGCTCTTCCTATGTTCTGGGAGTTCTGCTGAAGTTTAAAAATGCTTTGGAACTTTTCCATTGCTCTCGGAATTCCGCTGAAGTTTTACAATGCTTTGGAACTCTTCCATTTTTCTCTGAAGTCTGCTGAAGTTTAAAAATGCTTTGGAACTCTTCCATTGTTCTGGGAATTCGGCTGAAGTTTAAAGATGCTTTGGAGCTCTTCCTATGTTCTGGGAGTTCTGCTGAAGTTTAAAAATGCTTTGGAACTCTTCCATTGTTCTCGGAATTCCGCTGATATTTAACAATGCTTTAGAACTCTTCCATTGTTCTCAGAATTCCGCTGATGTTTAACAATGCTTTGGAACTCTTCCATTGTTCTCAGAATTCCGCTGAAGTTTTACAATGCTTTGGAACTCATGCATTGTTCTCGTAACACTGTTGATGTTTAATAATGCTTTTGGAACTCTTCCATTGTGCTCGGAGTTCTGCTGAAGTTTAAAAATGCTTTCGAACGCTTCCATTGTTCTGGGAATTCGGATGAAGTTTAAAAATGCTTTGGAACTCTTCCTATGTTCTGGGAGTTCTGCTGAAGTTTAAAAATGCTTTGGAACTCTTCCTTTGTTCTCGGAATTCCGCTGATGTTTAACAATGCTTAAGAACTCTTCCATTGTTCTCGGAATTCCGATAATGTTTAACAATGCATTGGAACTCTTCCATTCTTCTCGGAATTCCGCTGTAGTTTAAAAATGCATTGGAACTCTTCCATTGTTCTCGGAATTCCGATGATGATTAACAATGCTTTGGAACTCTTTCATTGTTCTTGGAATTCCGCTGTAGTTTAAAAATGCATTGGAACTCTTCCATTGTTCTCGGAATTCCGCTGAAGTTTTAGAATGCTTTGGAACTCTTCCATTGTTCTCGGAATTCCGCTGTAGTTTAAAAATGCTTTGGAACTCTTTCATTGTTCTCGGAATTCTGCTGAAGTTTAGACATGCTTTGGAACTCTTCCATTGTTCTCGGAATTCCGCTGAAGTTTAAAAATGCTTTGGAACTCTTCCATTGTTCTCGGAATTCTGCTGAAGTTTAAAAAAGATTTGGAACTATTCCATTGTTCTCAGAATTCCGCTAATATTTAACAATGCTTTGGAACTCTTCCATTGTTCTCGGAATTCCGCTGATGTTTAATAATGCTTTTGGAACTCTTCCATTGTTCTCGGAATTCTGCCAATGTATAACAATGCTTTGGAACTCATCCATTGTTCCCGGAATTCTGTTCATGTTTAATAATACTTTTCGAACTCTTCCATTGTGCTCGGAATTCTGCTGAAGTTTAAAAATGCTTTGGAACTCTTCCATTGTTCTCGGAATTCCGCTAATGTTTATCAAACGTATGGAACTCTTTCATTGATCACGGAATTCCGCTGTAGTTTAAAAATGCTTTGGAACTCTTCCATTGTTCTCGGAATTCCGATAATATTTAACAATGCTTTGGAACTCTTCCATGTTTCTCGGAATTCCGCTGTAGTTTAAAAATGCATTGGAACTCTTCCATTGTTCTCGGAATTCCGCTGAAGTTTTAGAATGCTTTTTAACACTTCCATTGTTCTCGGAATTCCGCTAATGTTTAACAAGGCTTTGGAACTCTTTCATTGTTCTCGGAATTCCACTGAAGTTTAGCCATGCTTTGGAACTCTTCCATTGTTCTCGGAATTCCGCTGAAGTTTAAAAATGCTTTGGAACTCTTCCATTGTTCTCGGAATTCTGCTGAAGTTTAAAAATGCTTTGGAACTCTTCCATTGTTCTGGGAATTCGGCTGAAGATTAAAAATGCTTTGGAACTCTTCCTATGTTTTGGGAGTTCTGCTAAAGTTTAAAAATGCTTTGGAACTCTTCCATTGTTCTCGGAATTCCGCTGATGTTTAACAATGCTTTAGAACTGTTTCATTGTTCTCGGAATTCCGCTGATATTTAACAATGCTTTAGAACTCTTCCATTGTTCTCGGAATTCCGCTGATGCTTAACAATGCTTTGGAGCTCTTCCATTGTTCTGGGAATTCGGCTGAAGTTTAAAAAGGCTTTGGAGCTCTTCCTATGTTCTGGGAGTTCTGCTGAAGTTTAAAAATGCTTTGGAACTTTTCCATTGTTCTCGGAATTCCGCTGAAGTTTTACAATGCTTTGGAACTCTTCCATTTTTCTCTGAAGTCTGCTGAAGTTTAAAAATGCTTTGGAACTCTTCCATTGTTCTCGGAATTCCGCTGATGTTTAACAATGCTTTGGAACTCTTCCATTGTTCTCGGAATTCCGCTGTAGTTTAAAAATGCTTTGGAACTCTTTCATTGTTCTCGGAATTCCGCTGAAGTTTAGCCATGCTTTGGAACTCTTCCATTGTTCTCGGAATTCCGCTGTAGTTTAAAAATGCTTTGGAACTCCTCCATTGTTCTCGGAATTCTGCTGAAGTTTAAAAATGCTTTGGAACTCTTCCATTGTTCTGGGAATTCGGCTGAAGTTTAAAAATGCTTTGGAACTCTTCCTATGTTCTGGGAGTTCTGCTGAAGTTTAAAAATGCTTTGGAACTCTTCCATTGTTCTAGGAATTCCGCTGATGTTTAACAATGCTTTAGAACTCTTCCATTTTTCTCGGAATTCCACTGATGTTTAGCAATGCTTTGGCACTCTTCCATTGTTCTCGGAATTCCGCTGTAGTTTAAAAATGCACTGGAACTCTTCCATTGTTCTCGGAATTCCGCTGAAGTTTTACAATGCTTTGGAACTCATCCATTGTTCTCGTAACACTGTTGATGTTTAATAATGCTTTTGGAACTCTTCCATTGTGCTCGGAGTTCTGCTGAAGTTTAAAAATGCTTTGGAACTCTTCCTATGTTCTGGGAGCTATGCAGAATTTTAAAAATGCTTTGGAACTCTTCCATTGTTCTCGGAATTCCGCTGATGTTTAATAATGCTTTTTGAACTCTTCCATTGTTCTCGGAATTCTGCTAATGTTTAACAATGCTTTGGAACTCATCCATTGTTCTCGGAATTCTGTTCATGTTTAATAATGCTTTTGGAACTCTTCCATTGTGCTCGGAATTCTGCTGAAGTTTAAAAATGCTTTGGAACTCTTCCATTGTTCTCGGAATTCCGATAATGTTTATCAAACCTATGGAACTCTTTCATTGTTCTCGGAATTCCGCTGTAGTTTAAAAATGCTTTGGAACTCTTCCATTGTTCTCGGAATTCCGCTAATGTTTATCAAACCTATGGAACTCTTCCATTGCTCTCGGAATTCCGATAATATTTAACAATGCTTTGGAACTCTTCCATGGTTCTCGGAATTCCGCTGTAGTTTAAAAATGCATTGGAACTCTTCCATTGTTCTCGGAATTCCACTGAAGTTTTAGAATGCTTTTTAACACTTCCTTTTTTCTCGGAATTCTGCTGAAGTTTAAAATCGCTTTGGAACTCTTCCATTGTTCTCGGAATTCCGCTAATGTTTAACAATGCTTTGGAACTCTTTCATTGTTCTCGGAATTTCACTGAAGTTTAGCCATGCTTTGGAACTCTTCCATTGTTCTCGGAATTCCGCTCTAGTTTAAAAATGCTTTGGAACTCTTCCATTGTTCTCGGAATTCCGCTAATGTTTATCATACCTATGGAACCCTTTCATTGTTCTCGGAATTCCGCTGTAGTTTAAAAATGCTTTGGAACTCTTCCATTGTTCTCGGAATTCCGATAATATTTAACAATGCTTTGGAACTCTTCCCTGGTTCTCGGAATTCCGCTGTAGTTTAAAAATGCATTGGAACTCTTCCATTGTTCTCGGAATTCCGCTGATGTTTAACAATGCTTAAGAACTCTTCCATTGTTCTCGGAATTCCGATAATGTTTAACAATGCATTGGAACTCTTCCATTGTTCTCGGAATTCCGCTGTAGTTTAAAAATGCATTGGAACTCTTCCATTGTTCTCGGAATTCCGATGATGATTAACAATGCTTTGGAACTCTTTCATTGTTCTCGGAATTCCGCTGTAGTTTAAAAATGCATTGGAACTCTTCCATTGTTCTCGGAATTCCGCTGAAGTTTTAGAATGCTTTGGAACTCTTCCATTGTTCTCGGAATTCCGCTGTAGTTTAAAAATGCTTTGGAACTCTTTCATTGTTCTCGGAATTCTGCTGAAGTTTAGACATGCTTTGGAACTCTTCCATTGTTCTCGGAATTCCGCTGAAGTTTAAAAATGCTTTGGAACTCTTCCATTGTTCTCGGAATTCTGCTGAAGTTTAAAAAAGATTTGGAACTATTCCATTGTTCTCAGAATTCCGCTAATATTTAACAATGCTTTGGAACTCTTCCATTGTTCTCGGAATTCCGCTGATGTTTAATAATGCTTTTGGAACTCTTCCATTGTTCTCGGAATTCTGCCAATGTATAACAATGCTTTGGAACTCATCCATTGTTCCCGGAATTCTGTTCATGTTTAATAATACTTTTCGAACTCTTCCATTGTGCTCGGAATTCTGCTGAAGTTTAAAAATGCTTTGGAACTCTTCCATTGTTCTCGGAATTCCGCTAATGTTTATCAAACGTATGGAACTCTTTCATTGATCACGGAATTCCGCTGTAGTTTAAAAATGCTTTGGAACTCTTCCATTGTTCTCGGAATTCCGATAATATTTAACAATGCTTTGGAACTCTTCCATGTTTCTCGGAATTCCGCTGTAGTTTAAAAATGCATTGGAACTCTTCCATTGTTCTCGGAATTCCGCTGAAGTTTTAGAATGCTTTTTAACACTTCCATTTTTCTCGGAATTCTGCTGAAGTTTAAAATCGCTTTGGAACTCTTCCATTGTTCTCGGAATTCCGCTGAAGTTTTAGAATGCTTTGGAACTCTTCCATTGTTCTCGGAATTCCGCTGTAGTTTAAAAATGCTTTGGAACTCTTTCATTGTTCTCGGAATTCTGCTGAAGTTTAGACATGCTTTGGAACTCTTCCATTGTTCTCGGAATTCCGCTGAAGTTTAAAAATGCTTTGGAACTCTTCCATTGTTCTCGGAATTCTGCTGAAGTTTAAAAAAGATTTGGAACTATTCCATTGTTCTCAGAATTCCGCTAATATTTAACAATGCTTTGGAACTCTTCCATTGTTCTCGGAATTCCGCTGATGTTTAATAATGCTTTTGGAACTCTTCCATTGTTCTCGGAATTCTGCCAATGTATAACAATGCTTTGGAACTCATCCATTGTTCCCGGAATTCTGTTCATGTTTAATAATACTTTTCGAACTCTTCCATTGTGCTCGGAATTCTGCTGAAGTTTAAAAATGCTTTGGAACTCTTCCATTGTTCTCGGAATTCCGCTAATGTTTATCAAACGTATGGAACTCTTTCATTGATCACGGAATTCCGCTGTAGTTTAAAAATGCTTTGGAACTCTTCCATTGTTCTCGGAATTCCGATAATATTTAACAATGCTTTGGAACTCTTCCATGTTTCTCGGAATTCCGCTGTAGTTTAAAAATGCATTGGAACTCTTCCATTGTTCTCGGAATTCCGCTGAAGTTTTAGAATGCTTTTTAACACTTCCATTGTTCTCGGAATTCCGCTAATGTTTAACAAGGCTTTGGAACTCTTTCATTGTTCTCGGAATTCCACTGAAGTTTAGCCATGCTTTGGAACTCTTCCATTGTTCTCGGAATTCCGCTGAAGTTTAAAAATGCTTTGGAACTCTTCCATTGTTCTCGGAATTCTGCTGAAGTTTAAAAATGCTTTGGAACTCTTCCATTGTTCTGGGAATTCGGCTGAAGATTAAAAATGCTTTGGAACTCTTCCTATGTTTTGGGAGTTCTGCTAAAGTTTAAAAATGCTTTGGAACTCTTCCATTGTTCTCGGAATTCCGCTGATGTTTAACAATGCTTTAGAACTGTTTCATTGTTCTCGGAATTCCGCTGATATTTAACAATGCTTTAGAACTCTTCCATTGTTCTCGGAATTCCGCTGATGCTTAACAATGCTTTGGAGCTCTTCCATTGTTCTGGGAATTCGGCTGAAGTTTAAAAAGGCTTTGGAGCTCTTCCTATGTTCTGGGAGTTCTGCTGAAGTTTAAAAATGCTTTGGAACTTTTCCATTGTTCTCGGAATTCCGCTGAAGTTTTACAATGCTTTGGAACTCTTCCATTTTTCTCTGAAGTCTGCTGAAGTTTAAAAATGCTTTGGAACTCTTCCATTGTTCTCGGAATTCCGCTGATGTTTAACAATGCTTTGGAACTCTTCCATTGTTCTCGGAATTCCGCTGTAGTTTAAAAATGCTTTGGAACTCTTTCATTGTTCTCGGAATTCCGCTGAAGTTTAGCCATGCTTTGGAACTCTTCCATTGTTCTCGGAATTCCGCTGTAGTTTAAAAATGCTTTGGAACTCCTCCATTGTTCTCGGAATTCTGCTGAAGTTTAAAAATGCTTTGGAACTCTTCCATTGTTCTGGGAATTCGGCTGAAGTTTAAAAATGCTTTGGAACTCTTCCTATGTTCTGGGAGTTCTGCTGAAGTTTAAAAATGCTTTGGAACTCTTCCATTGTTCTAGGAATTCCGCTGATGTTTAACAATGCTTTAGAACTCTTCCATTTTTCTCGGAATTCCACTGATGTTTAGCAATGCTTTGGCACTCTTCCATTGTTCTCGGAATTCCGCTGTAGTTTAAAAATGCACTGGAACTCTTCCATTGTTCTCGGAATTCCGCTGAAGTTTTACAATGCTTTGGAACTCATCCATTGTTCTCGTAACACTGTTGATGTTTAATAATGCTTTTGGAACTCTTCCATTGTGCTCGGAGTTCTGCTGAAGTTTAAAAATGCTTTGGAACTCTTCCTATGTTCTGGGAGCTATGCAGAATTTTAAAAATGCTTTGGAACTCTTCCATTGTTCTCGGAATTCCGCTGATGTTTAATAATGCTTTTTGAACTCTTCCATTGTTCTCGGAATTCTGCTAATGTTTAACAATGCTTTGGAACTCATCCATTGTTCTCGGAATTCTGTTCATGTTTAATAATGCTTTTGGAACTCTTCCATTGTGCTCGGAATTCTGCTGAAGTTTAAAAATGCTTTGGAACTCTTCCATTGTTCTCGGAATTCCGATAATGTTTATCAAACCTATGGAACTCTTTCAATGTTCTCGGAATTCCGCTGTAGTTTAAAAATGCTTTGGAACTCTTCCATTGTTCTCGGAATTCCGCTAATGTTTATCAAACCTATGGAACTCTTCCATTGCTCTCGGAATTCCGATAATATTTAACAATGCTTTGGAACTCTTCCATGGTTCTCGGAATTCCGCTGTAGTTTAAAAATGCATTGGAACTCTTCCATTGTTCTCGGAATTCCGCTGAAGTTTTAGAATGCTTTTTAACACTTCCTTTTTTCTCGGAATTCTGCTGAAGTTTAAAATCGCTTTGGAACTCTTCCATTGTTCTCGGAATTCCGCTAATGTTTAACAATGCTTTGGAACTCTTTCATTGTTCTCGGAATTTCACTGAAGTTTAGCCATGCTTTGGAACTCTTCCATTGTTCTCGGAATTCCGCTCTAGTTTAAAAATGCTTTGGAACTCTTCCATTGTTCTCGGAATTCCGCTAATGTTTATCATACCTATGGAACCCTTTCATTGTTCTCGGAATTCCGCTGTAGTTTAAAAATGCTTTGGAACTCTTCCATTGTTCTCGGAATTCCGATAATATTTAACAATGCTTTGGAACTCTTCCCTGGTTCTCGGAATTCCGCTGTAGTTTAAAAATGCATTGGAACTCTTCCATTGTTCTCGGAATTCCGCTGATGTTTAACAATGCTTAAGAACTCTTCCATTGTTCTCGGAATTCCGATAATGTTTAACAATGCATTGGAACTCTTCCATTGTTCTCGGAATTCCGCTGTAGTTTAAAAATGCATTGGAACTCTTCCATTGTTCTCGGAATTCCGATGATGATTAACAATGCTTTGGAACTCTTTCATTGTTCTCGGAATTCCGCTGTAGTTTAAAAATGCATTGGAACTCTTCCATTGTTCTCGGAATTCCGCTGAAGTTTTAGAATGCTTTGGAACTCTTCCATTGTTCTCGGAATTCCGCTGTAGTTTAAAAATGCTTTGGAACTCTTTCATTGTTCTCGGAATTCTGCTGAAGTTTAGACATGCTTTGGAACTCTTCCATTGTTCTCGGAATTCCGCTGAAGTTTAAAAATGCTTTGGAACTCTTCCATTGTTCTCGGAATTCTGCTGAAGTTTAAAAAAGATTTGGAACTATTCCATTGTTCTCAGAATTCCGCTAATATTTAACAATGCTTTGGAACTCTTCCATTGTTCTCGGAATTCCGCTGATGTTTAATAATGCTTTTGGAACTCTTCCATTGTTCTCGGAATTCTGCCAATGTATAACAATGCTTTGGAACTCATCCATTGTTCCCGGAATTCTGTTCATGTTTAATAATACTTTTCGAACTCTTCCATTGTGCTCGGAATTCTGCTGAAGTTTAAAAATGCTTTGGAACTCTTCCATTGTTCTCGGAATTCCGCTAATGTTTATCAAACGTATGGAACTCTTTCATTGATCACGGAATTCCGCTGTAGTTTAAAAATGCTTTGGAACTCTTCCATTGTTCTCGGAATTCCGATAATATTTAACAATGCTTTGGAACTCTTCCATGTTTCTCGGAATTCCGCTGTAGTTTAAAAATGCATTGGAACTCTTCCATTGTTCTCGGAATTCCGCTGAAGTTTTAGAATGCTTTTTAACACTTCCATTTTTCTCGGAATTCTGCTGAAGTTTAAAATCGCTTTGGAACTCTTCCATTGTTCTCGGAATTCCGCTAATGTTTAACAAGGCTTTGGAACTCTTTCATTGTTCTCGGAATTCCACTGAAGTTTAGCCATGCTTTGGAACTCTTCCATTGTTCTCGGAATTCCGCTGAAGTTTAAAAATGCTTTGGAACTCTTCCATTGTTCTCGGAATTCTGCTGAAGTTTAAAAATGCTTTGGAACTCTTCCATTGTTCTGGGAATTCGGCTGAAGATTAAAAATGCTTTGGAACTCTTCCTATGTTTTGGGAGTTCTGCTAAAGTTTAAAAATGCTTTGGAACTCTTCCATTGTTCTCGGAATTCCGCTGATGTTTAACAATGCTTTAGAACTGTTTCATTGTTCTCGGAATTCCGCTGATATTTAACAATGCTTTAGAACTCTTCCATTGTTCTCGGAATTCCGCTGATGCTTAACAATGCTTTGGAGCTCTTCCATTGTTCTGGGAATTCGGCTGAAGTTTAAAAAGGCTTTGGAGCTCTTCCTATGTTCTGGGAGTTCTGCTGAAGTTTAAAAATGCTTTGGAACTTTTCCATTGCTCTCGGAATTCCGCTGAAGTTTTACAATGCTTTGGAACTCTTCCATTTTTCTCTGAAGTCTGCTGAAGTTTAAAAATGCTTTGTAACTCTTCCATTGTTCTGGGAATTCGGCTGAAGTTTAAAGATGCTTTGGAGCTCTTCCTATGTTCTGGGAGTTCTGCTGAAGTTTAAAAATGCTTTGGAACTCTTCCATTGTTCTCGGAATTCCGCTGATATTTAACAATGCTTTAGAACTCTTCCATTGTTCTCAGAATTCCGCTGATGTTTAACAATGCTTTGGAACTCTTCCATTGTTCTCAGAATTCCGCTGAAGTTTTACAATGCTTTGGAACTCATGCATTGTTCTCGTAACACTGTTGATGTTTAATAATGCTTTTGGAACTCTTCCATTGTGCTCGGAGTTCTGCTGAAGTTTAAAAATGCTTTCGAACGCTTCCATTGTTCTGGGAATTCGGATGAAGTTTAAAAATGCTTTGGAACTCTTCCTATGTTCTGGGAGTTCTGCTGAAGTTTAAAAATGCTTTGGAACTCTTCCTTTGTTCTCGGAATTCCGCTGATGTTTAACAATGCTTAAGAACTCTTCCATTGTTCTCGGAATTCCGATAATGTTTAACAATGCATTGGAACTCTTCCATTGTTCTCGGAATTCCGCTGTAGTTTAAAAATGCATTGGAACTCTTCCATTGTTCTCGGAATTCCGATGATGATTAACAATGCTTTGGAACTCTTTCATTGTTCTCGGAATTCCGCTGTAGTTTAAAAATGCATTGGAACTCTTCCATTGTTCTCGGAATTCCGCTGAAGTTTTAGAATGCTTTGGAACTCTTCCATTGTTCTCGGAATTCCGCTGTAGTTTAAAAATGCTTTGGAACTCTTTCATTGTTCTCGGAATTCTGCTGAAGTTTAGACATGCTTTGGAACTCTTCCATTGTTCTCGGAATTCCGCTGAAGTTTAAAAATGCTTTGGAACTCTTCCATTGTTCTCGGAATTCTGCTGAAGTTTAAAAAAGATTTGGAACTATTCCATTGTTCTCAGAATTCCGCTAATATTTAACAATGCTTTGGTACTCTTCCATTGTTCTCGGAATTCCGCTGATGTTTAATAATGCTTTTGGAACTCTTCCATTGTTCTCGGAATTCTGCCAATGTATAACAATGCTTTGGAACTCATCCATTGTTCCCGGAATTCTGTTCATGTTTAATAATACTTTTCGAACTCTTCCATTGTGCTCGGAATTCTGCTGAAGTTTAAAAATGCTTTGGAACTCTTCCATTGTTCTCGGAATTCCGCTAATGTTTATCAAACGTATGGAACTCTTTCATTGATCACGGAATTCCGCTGTAGTTTAAAAATGCTTTGGAACTCTTCCATTGTTCTCGGAATTCCGATAATATTTAACAATGCTTTGGAACTCTTCCATGTTTCTCGGAATTCCGCTGTAGTTTAAAAATGCATTGGAACTCTTCCATTGTTCTCGGAATTCCGCTGAAGTTTTAGAATGCTTTTTAACACTTCCTTTTTTCTCGGAATTCTGCTGAAGTTTAAAATCGCTTTGGAACTCTTCCATTGTTCTCGGAATTCCGCTAATGTTTAACAATGCTTTGGAACTCTTTCAGTGTTCTCGGAATTTCACTGAAGTTTAGCCATGCTTTGGAACTCTTCCATTGTTCTCGGAATTCCGCTCTAGTTTAAAAATGCTTTGGAACTCTTCCATTGTTCTCGGAATTCCGCTAATGTTTATCATACCTATGGAACCCTTTCATTGTTCTCGGAATTCCGCTGTAGTTTACAAATGCTTTGGAACTCCTCCATTGTTCTCGGAATTCTGCTGAAGTTTAAAAATGCTTTGGAACTCTTCCATTGTTCTGGGAATTCGGCTGAAGTTTAAAAATGCTTTGGAACTCTTCCTATGTTCTGGGAGTTCTGCTGAAGTTTAAAAATGCTTTGGAACTCTTCCATTGTTCTAGGAATTCCGCTGATGTTTAACAATGCTTTAGAACTCTTCCATTTTTCTCGGAATTCCACTGATGTTTAGCAATGCTTTGGCACTCTTCCATTGTTCTCGGAATTCCGCTGTAGTTTAAAAATGCACTGGAACTCTTCCATTGTTCTCGGAATTCCGCTGAAGTTTTACAATGCTTTGGAACTCATCCATTGTTCTCGTAACACTGTTGATGTTTAATAATGCTTTTGGAACTCTTCCATTGTGCTCGGAGTTCTGCTGAAGTTTAAAAATGCTTTGGAACTCTTCCTATGTTCTGGGAGCTATGCAGAATTTTAAAAATGCTTTGGAACTCTTCCATTGTTCTCGGAATTCTGCTGATGTTTAACAATGCTTTAGAACTCTTCCATTGTTTTCGGAATTCCGATGATGTTTAACAATGCTTTGGAACTCTTCCATTGTTCTCGGAATTCTGCTGAAGTTTAAAAAAGATTTGGAACTATTCCATTGTTCTCAGAATTCCGCTAATATTTATCAATGCTTTGGAACTCTTCAATTGTTCTCGGAATTCCGCTGATGTTTAATAATGCTTTTTGAACTCTTCCATTGTTCTCGGAATTCTGCTAATGTTTAACAATGCTTTGGAACTCATCCATTGTTCTCGGAATTCTGTTCATGTTTAATAATGCTTTTGGAACTCTTCCATTGTGCTCGGAATTCTGCTGAAGTTTAAAAATGCTTTGGAACTCTTCCATTGTTCTCGGAATTCCGATAATGTTTATCAAACCTATGGAACTCTTTCATTGTTCTCGGAATTCCGCTGTAGTTTAAAAATGCTTTGGAACTCTTCCATTGTTCTCGGAATTCCGCTAATGTTTATCAAACCTATGGAACTCTTCCATTGCTCTCGGAATTCCGATAATATTTAACAATGCTTTGGAACTCTTCCATGGTTCTCGGAATTCCGCTGTAGTTTAAAAATGCATTGGAACTCTTCCATTGTTCTCGGAATTCCGCTGAAGTTTTAGAATGCTTTTTAACACTTCCTTTTTTCTCGGAATTCTGCTGAAGTTTAAAATCGCTTTGGAACTCTTCCATTGTTCTCGGAATTCCGCTAATGTTTAACAATGCTTTGGAACTCTTTCATTGTTCTCGGAATTTCACTGAAGTTTAGCCATGCTTTGGAACTCTTCCATTGTTCTCGGAATTCCGCTCTAGTTTAAAAATGCTTTGGAACTCTTCCATTGTTCTCGGAATTCCGCTAATGTTTATCATACCTATGGAACCCTTTCATTGTTCTCGGAATTCCGCTGTAGTTTAAAAATGCTTTGGAACTCTTCCATTGTTCTCGGAATTCCGATAATATTTAACAATGCTTTGGAACTCTTCCCTGGTTCTCGGAATTCCGCTGTAGTTTAAAAATGCATTGGAACTCTTCCATTGTTCTCGGAATTCCGCTGAAGTTTTAGAATGCTTTTTAACACTTCCATTTTTCTCGGAATTCTGCAAAAGTTTAAAATCGCTTTGGAACTCTTCCATTGCTCTTGGAATTCCGCTAATGTTTATCATACCTATGGAACTCTTTCATTGTTCTCGGAATTCCGCTGTAGTTTAAAAATGCTTTGGAACTCTTCCATTATTCTCGGAATTCTATTGATGTTTTATAATGCTTTTGGAACTCTTCCATTGTTCTCAGAATTCTGCTGAAGTTTCAAAACGCTTTAGAAATCTTCCCTTGTTCTCGGAATTCTGCTGAAGTTTAACAATGCTTTGGAACTCTTCCATTATTCTCAGAATTCTGCTGAAGATTAAAAATGCTTTGGTACTCTTCCATTGTTCTCAGAATTCCAATGAAGCTTAAAGATGCTTTGGAACTCTTCAATTTTTCTCAGAATTACGCTAAATTTTAAAAATGCTTTGGAACTCTTCCATTGTTCTGGGAATTCGGCTGAAGTTTAAAAATGCTTTGGAGTTCTTCCCATGTTCTGGGAGTTCAGCTGAAGTTTAAAAATGCTTTAGAACTCTTCCATTGTTCTCGGAATTCCGCTCATGTGTAACAATGCTTTGGAACTCTTCCATTGTTCTCGGAATTCCGCTGTAGTTTAAAAATGCATTGGAACTTTTCCATTGTTCTCGGAATTCCGCTGAAGTTTTACAATGCTTTGGAACTCTTCCATTTTTCTCTGAATTCTGCTGAAGTTTAAAAATGCTTTGGAACTCTTCCATTGTTCTCGAAATTCCGCTGATGTTTAACAATGTTTTGGAACTCTTCCATTGTTCTCGGAATTCCGCTGTAGTTTAAAAATGCATTGGAACTCTTCCATTGTTCTCGGAATTCCGATGATGATTAACAATGCTTTGGAACTCTTTCATTGTTCTCGGAATTCCGCTGTAGTTTAAAAATGCATTGGAACTCTTCCATTGTTCTCGGAATTCCGCTGAAGTTTTAGAATGCTTTGGAACTCTTCCATTGTTCTCGGAATTCCGCTGTAGTTTAAAAATGCTTTGGAACTCTTTCATTGTTCTCGGAATTCTGCTGAAGTTTAGACATGCTTTGGAACTCTTCCATTGTTCTCGGAATTCCGCTGAAGTTTAAAAATGCTTTGGAACTCTTCCATTGTTCTCGGAATTCTGCTGAAGTTTAAAAAAGATTTGGAACTATTCCATTGTTCTCAGAATTCCGCTAATATTTAACAATGCTTTGGTACTCTTCCATTGTTCTCGGAATTCCGCTGATGTTTAATAATGCTTTTGGAACTCTTCCATTGTTCTCGGAATTCTGCCAATGTATAACAATGCTTTGGAACTCATCCATTGTTCCCGGAATTCTGTTCATGTTTAATAATACTTTTCGAACTCTTCCATTGTGCTCGGAATTCTGCTGAAGTTTAAAAATGCTTTGGAACTCTTCCATTGTTCTCGGAATTCCGCTAATGTTTATCAAACGTATGGAACTCTTTCATTGATCACGGAATTCCGCTGTAGTTTAAAAATGCTTTGGAACTCTTCCATTGTTCTCGGAATTCCGATAATATTTAACAATGCTTTGGAACTCTTCCATGTTTCTCGGAATTCCGCTGTAGTTTAAAAATGCATTGGAACTCTTCCATTGTTCTCGGAATTCCGCTGAAGTTTTAGAATGCTTTTTAACACTTCCATTGTTCTCGGAATTCCGCTAATGTTTAACAAGGCTTTGGAACTCTTTCATTGTTCTCGGAATTCCACTGAAGTTTAGCCATGCTTTGGAACTCTTCCATTGTTCTCGGAATTCCGCTGAAGTTTAAAAATGCTTTGGAACTCTTCCATTGTTCTCGGAATTCTGCTGAAGTTTAAAAATGCTTTGGAACTCTTCCATTGTTCTGGGAATTCGGCTGAAGATTAAAAATGCTTTGGAACTCTTCCTATGTTTTGGGAGTTCTGCTAAAGTTTAAAAATGCTTTGGAACTCTTCCATTGTTCTCGGAATTCCGCTGATGTTTAACAATGCTTTAGAACTGTTTCATTGTTCTCGGAATTCCGCTGATATTTAACAATGCTTTAGAACTCTTCCATTGTTCTCGGAATTCCGCTGATGCTTAACAATGCTTTGGAGCTCTTCCATTGTTCTGGGAATTCGGCTGAAGTTTAAAAAGGCTTTGGAGCTCTTCCTATGTTCTGGGAGTTCTGCTGAAGTTTAAAAATGCTTTGGAACTTTTCATTGTTCTCGGAATTCCGCTGAAGTTTTACAATGCTTTGGAACTCTTCCATTTTTCTCTGAAGTCTGCTGAAGTTTAAAAATGCTTTGGAACTCTTCCATTGTTCTCGGAATTCCGCTGATGTTTAACAATGCTTTGGAACTCTTCCATTGTTCTCGGAATTCCGCTGTAGTTTAAAAATGCTTTGGAACTCTTTCATTGTTCTCGGAATTCCGCTGAAGTTTAGCCATGCTTTGGAACTCTTCCATTGTTCTCGGAATTCCGCTGTAGTTTAAAAATGCTTTGGAACTCCTCCATTGTTCTCGGAATTCTGCTGAAGTTTAAAAATGCTTTGGAACTCTTCCATTGTTCTGGGAATTCGGCTGAAGTTTAAAAATGCTTTGGAACTCTTCCTATGTTCTGGGAGTTCTGCTGAAGTTTAAAAATGCTTTGGAACTCTTCCATTGTTCTAGGAATTCCGCTGATGTTTAACAATGCTTTAGAACTCTTCCATTTTTCTCGGAATTCCACTGATGTTTAGCAATGCTTTGGCACTCTTCCATTGTTCTCGGAATTCCGCTGTAGTTTAAAAATGCACTGGAACTCTTCCATTGTTCTCGGAATTCCGCTGAAGTTTTACAATGCTTTGGAACTCATCCATTGTTCTCGTAACACTGTTGATGTTTAATAATGCTTTTGGAACTCTTCTATTGTGCTCGGAGTTCTGCTGAAGTTTAAAAATGCTTTGGAACTCTTCCTATGTTCTGGGAGCTATGCAGAATTTTAAAAAAGATTTGGAACTATTCCATTGTTCTCAGAATTCCGCTAATATTTATCAATGCTTTGGAACTCTTCCATTGTTCTCGGAATTCCGCTGATGTTTAATAATGCTTTTTGAACTCTTCCATTGTTCTCGGAATTCTGCTAATGTTTAACAATGCTTTGGAACTCATCCATTGTTCTCGGAATTCTGTTCATGTTTAATAATGCTTTTGGAACTCTTCCATTGTGCTCGGAATTCTGCTGAAGTTTAAAAATGCTTTGGAACTCTTCCATTGTTCTCGGAATTCCGATAATGTTTATCAAACCTATGGAACTCTTTCATTGTTCTCGGAATTCCGCTGTAGTTTAAAAATGCTTTGGAACTCTTCCATTGTTCTCGGAATTCCGCTAATGTTTATCAAACCTATGGAACTCTTCCATTGCTCTCGGAATTCCGATAATATTTAACAATGCTTTGGAACTCTTCCATGGTTCTCGGAATTCCGCTGTAGTTTAAAAATGCATTGGAACTCTTCCATTGTTCTCGGAATTCCGCTGAAGTTTTAGAATGCTTTTTAACACTTCCTTTTTTCTCGGAATTCTGCTGAAGTTTAAAATCGCTTTGGAACTCTTCCATTGTTCTCGGAATTCCGCTAATGTTTAACAATGCTTTGGAACTCTTTCAGTGTTCTCGGAATTTCACTGAAGTTTAGCCATGCTTTGGAACTCTTCCATTGTTCTCGGAATTCCGCTCTAGTTTAAAAATGCTTTGGAACTCTTCCATTGTTCTCGGAATTCCGCTAATGTTTATCATACCTATGGAACCCTTTCATTGTTCTCGGAATTCCGCTGTAGTTTACAAATGCTTTGGAACTCCTCCATTGTTCTCGGAATTCTGCTGAAGTTTAAAAATGCTTTGGAACTCTTCCATTGTTCTGGGAATTCGGCTGAAGTTTAAAAATGCTTTGGAACTCTTCCTATGTTCTGGGAGTTCTGCTGAAGTTTAAAAATGCTTTGGAACTCTTCCATTGTTCTAGGAATTCCGCTGATGTTTAACAATGCTTTAGAACTCTTCCATTTTTCTCGGAATTCCACTGATGTTTAGCAATGCTTTGGCACTCTTCCATTGTTCTCGGAATTCCGCTGTAGTTTAAAAATGCACTGGAACTCTTCCATTGTTCTCGGAATTCCGCTGAAGTTTTACAATGCTTTGGAACTCATCCATTGTTCTCGTAACACTGTTGATGTTTAATAATGCTTTTGGAACTCTTCCATTGTGCTCGGAGTTCTGCTGAAGTTTAAAAATGCTTTGGAACTCTTCCTATGTTCTGGGAGCTATGCAGAATTTTAAAAATGCTTTGGAACTCTTCCATTGTTCTCGGAATTCTGCTGATGTTTAACAATGCTTTAGAACTCTTCCATTGTTTTCGGAATTCCGATGATGTTTAACAATGCTTTGGAACTCTTCCATTGTTCTCGGAATTCTGCTGAAGTTTAAAAAAGATTTGGAACTATTCCATTGTTCTCAGAATTCCGCTAATATTTATCAATGCTTTGGAACTCTTCAATTGTTCTCGGAATTCCGCTGATGTTTAATAATGCTTTTTGAACTCTTCCATTGTTCTCGGAATTCTGCTAATGTTTAACAATGCTTTGGAACTCATCCATTGTTCTCGGAATTCTGTTCATGTTTAATAATGCTTTTGGAACTCTTCCATTGTGCTCGGAATTCTGCTGAAGTTTAAAAATGCTTTGGAACTCTTCCATTGTTCTCGGAATTCCGATAATGTTTATCAAACCTATGGAACTCTTTCATTGTTCTCGGAATTCCGCTGTAGTTTAAAAATGCTTTGGAACTCTTCCATTGTTCTCGGAATTCCGCTAATGTTTATCAAACCTATGGAACTCTTCCATTGCTCTCGGAATTCCGATAATATTTAACAATGCTTTGGAACTCTTCCATGGTTCTCGGAATTCCGCTGTAGTTTAAAAATGCATTGGAACTCTTCCATTGTTCTCGGAATTCCGCTGAAGTTTTAGAATGCTTTTTAACACTTCCTTTTTTCTCGGAATTCTGCTGAAGTTTAAAATCGCTTTGGAACTCTTCCATTGTTCTCGGAATTCCGCTAATGTTTAACAATGCTTTGGAACTCTTTCATTGTTCTCGGAATTTCACTGAAGTTTAGCCATGCTTTGGAACTCTTCCATTGTTCTCGGAATTCCGCTCTAGTTTAAAAATGCTTTGGAACTCTTCCATTGTTCTCGGAATTCCGCTAATGTTTATCATACCTATGGAACCCTTTCATTGTTCTCGGAATTCCGCTGTAGTTTAAAAATGCTTTGGAACTCTTCCATTGTTCTCGGAATTCCGATAATATTTAACAATGCTTTGGAACTCTTCCCTGGTTCTCGGAATTCCGCTGTAGTTTAAAAATGCATTGGAACTCTTCCATTGTTCTCGGAATTCCGCTGAAGTTTTAGAATGCTTTTTAACACTTCCATTTTTCTCGGAATTCTGCAAAAGTTTAAAATCGCTTTGGAACTCTTCCATTGCTCTTGGAATTCCGCTAATGTTTATCATACCTATGGAACTCTTTCATTGTTCTCGGAATTCCGCTGTAGTTTAAAAATGCTTTGGAACTCTTCCATTATTCTCGGAATTCTATTGATGTTTTATAATGCTTTTGGAACTCTTCCATTGTTCTCAGAATTCTGCTGAAGTTTCAAAACGCTTTAGAAATCTTCCCTTGTTCTCGGAATTCTGCTGAAGTTTAACAATGCTTTGGAACTCTTCCATTATTCTCAGAATTCTGCTGAAGATTAAAAATGCTTTGGTACTCTTCCATTGTTCTCAGAATTCCAATGAAGCTTAAAGATGCTTTGGAACTCTTCAATTTTTCTCAGAATTACGCTAAATTTTAAAAATGCTTTGGAACTCTTCCATTGTTCTGGGAATTCGGCTGAAGTTTAAAAATGCTTTGGAGTTCTTCCCATGTTCTGGGAGTTCAGCTGAAGTTTAAAAATGCTTTAGAACTCTTCCATTGTTCTCGGAATTCCGCTGATGTGTAACAATGCTTTGGAACTCTTCCATTGTTCTCGGAATTCCGCTGTAGTTTAAAAATGCATTGGAACTTTTCCATTGTTCTCGGAATTCCGCTGAAGTTTTACAATGCTTTGGAACTCTTCCATTTTTCTCTGAATTCTGCTGAAGTTTAAAAATGCTTTGGAACTCTTCCATTGTTCTCGAAATTCCGCTGATGTTTAACAATGTTTTGGAACTCTTCCATTGTTCTCGGAATTCCGCTGTAGTTTAAAAATGCTTTGGAACTCTTTCATTGTTCTCGGAATTCCGCTGAAGTTTATCCATGCTTTGGAACTCTTCCATTGTTCTCGGAATTCCGCTGAAGTATAAAAATGCTTTGGAACTCCTCCATTGTTCTCGGAATTCTGCTGAAGTTTAAAAATGCTTTGGAACTCTTCCATTGTTCTGGGAACTTGGCTGAAGTTTAAAAATGCTTTGGAACTCTTCCTATGTTCTGGGAGTTCTGCTGAAGTTTAAAAATGCTTTGGAACTCTTCCATTGTTCTCGGAATTCCGCTGATGTTTAACAATGCTTTGGAGCTCTTCCATTGTTCTGGGAATTCGGCTGAAGTTTAAAAATGCTTTGGAGCTCTTCCATTGTTCTGGGAGTTCTGCTGAAGTTTAAAAATGCTTTAGAACTGTTCCATTGTTCTCGGAATTCCTCTGATGTCTAACAATGCTTTGGAACTCTTCCTTGTTCTCGGAATTCCTCTGTAGTTTAAAAATGCATTGGAACTTTTCCATTGTTCTCGGAATTCCGCTGAAGTTTTACAATTCTTTGGAACTCTTCCATTTTTCTCTGAAGTCTGCTGAAGTTTAAAAATGCTTTGGAACTCTTCCATTGTTCTCGGAATTCCGCTGATGTTTAACAATGCTTTGGAACTCTTCCATTGTTCTCGGAATTCCGCTATAGTTTAAAAATGCTTTGGAACTCTTACATTGTTCTCGGATTTCCGCTGAAGTTTAGCCATGCTTTGGAACTCTTCCATTGTTCTCGGAATTCCGCTGAAGTTTAAAAATGCTTTGGAACTCCTCCATTGTTCTCGGAATTCTGCTGAAGTTTAAAAATACTTTGGAACTCTTCCACTGTTCTGGGAATTGGGCTGAAGTTTAAAAATGCTTTGGAACTCTTCCTATGTTCTGGGAGTTCGGCTGAAGTTTAAAAATGCTTTGGAACTCTTCCATTGTTCTCGGAATTCCGCTGATGTTTAACAATGCTTTAGAACTCTTCCATTGTTCTCGGAATTCTGATGATGTTTAACAATGCACTGGAACTCTTCCATTGTTCTCGGAATTCCGCTGTAGTTTAAAAATGCATTGGAACTTTTCCATTGTAATCGGAATTCCGCTGAAGTTTTACAATGCTTTGGAACTCTTCCATTTTTCTCTGAATTCTGCTGAAGTTTAAAAATGCTTTGGAACTCTTCCATTGTTCTCGGAATTCCGCTGTAGTTTAAAAATGCTTTGGAACTCTTTCATTGTTCTCGGAATTCCGCTGAAGTTTATCCATGCTTTCGAACTCTTCCATTGTTCTCGGAATTCCGCTGAAGTATAAAAATGCTTTGGAACTCCTCCATTGTTCTCAGAATTCTGCTGAAGCTTAAAAATGCTTTGGAACTCTTCCATTGTTCTGGGAATTTGGCTGAAGTTTAAAAATGCTTTGGAACTCTTCCTATGTTCTGGGAGTTCTGCTGAAGTTTAAAAATGCTTTGGAACTCTTCCATTGTTCTCGGAATTCTGCTGATGTTTAACAATGCTTTGGAGCTCTTCCATTGTTCTGGGAATTCGGCTGAAGTTTAAAAATGCTTTGGAGCTCTTCCTATGTTCTGGGAGTTCTGCTGAAGTTTAAAAATGCTTTAGAACTCTTCCATTGTTCTCGGAATTCCTCTGATGTCTAACAATGCTTTGGAACTCTTCCATTGTTCTCGGAATTCCTCTGTAGTTTAAAAATGCATTGGAACTTTTCCATTGTTCTCGGAATTCCGCTGAAGTTTTACATTGCTTTGGAACTCTTCCATTTTTCTCTGAAGTCTGCTGAAGTTTAAAAATGCTTTGGAACTCTTCCTATGTTCTGGGAGTTCGGCTGAAGTTTTAGAATGCTTTGGAACTCTTCCATTGTTCTCGGAATTCCGCTAATGTTTAACAATGCTTTGGAACTCTTCCATTGTTCTCGGAATTCCGCTGTAGTTTAAAAATGCTTTGGAACTCTTTCATTGTTCTCGGAATTCCGCTGAAGTTTAGACATGCTTTGGAACTCTTCCATTGTTATCGGAATTCCGCTGAAGTTTAAAAATGCTTTGGAACTCTTCCATTGTTCTCGGAATTCCGCTGATGTTTAACAATGCTTTGGAACTCTTCCATTGTTCTCGGAATTCCGCTATAGTTTAAAAATGCTTTGGAACTCTTACATTGTTCTCGGATTTCCGCTGAAGTTTAGCCATGCTTTGGAACTCTTCCATTGTTCTCGGAATTCCGCTGAAGTTTAAAAATGCTTTGGAACTCCTCCATTGTTCTCGGAATTCTGCTGAAGTTTAAAAATACTTTGGAACTCTTCCACTGTTCTGGGAATTGGGCTGAAGTTTAAAAATGCTTTGGAACTCTTCCTATGTTCTGGGAGTTCGGCTGAAGTTTAAAAATGCTTTGGAACTCTTCCATTGTTCTCGGAATTCCGCTGATGTTTAACAATGCTTTAGAACTCTTCCATTGTTCTCGGAATTCTGATGATGTTTAACAATGCACTGGAACTCTTCCATTGTTCTCGGAATTCCGCTGTAGTTTAAAAATGCATTGGAACTTTTCTATTGTAATCGGAATTCCGCTGAAGTTTTACAATGCTTTGGAACTCTTCCATTTTTCTCTGAATTCTGCTGAAGTTTAAAAATGCTTTGGAACTCTTCCATTGTTCTCGAAATTCCGCTGATGTTTAACAATGTTTTGGAACTCTTCCATTGTTCTCGGAATTCCGCTGTAGTTTAAAAATGCTTTGGAACTCTTTCATTGTTCTCGGAATTCCGCTGAAGTTTATCCATGCTTTCGAACTCTTCCATTGTTCTCGGAATTCCGCTGAAGTATAAAAATGCTTTGGAACTCCTCCATTGTTCTCAGAATTCTGCTGAAGCTTAAAAATGCTTTGGAACTCTTCCATTGTTCTGGGAATTTGGCTGAAGTTTAAAAATGCTTTGGAACTCTTCCTATGTTCTGGGAGTTCTGCTGAAGTTTAAAAATGCTTTGGAACTCTTCCATTGTTCTCGGAATTCTGCTGATGTTTAACAATGCTTTGGAGCTCTTCCATTGTTCTGGGAATTCGGCTGAAGTTTAAAAATGCTTTGGAGCTCTTCCTATGTTCTGGGAGTTCTGCTGAAGTTTAAAAATGCTTTAGAACTCTTCCATTGTTCTCGGAATTCCTCTGATGTCTAACAATGCTTTGGAACTCTTCCATTGTTCTCGGAATTCCTCTGTAGTTTAAAAATGCATTGGAACTTTTCCATTGTTCTCGGAATTCCGCTGAAGTTTTACATTGCTTTGGAACTCTTCCATTTTTCTCTGAAGTCTGCTGAAGTTTAAAAATGCTTTGGAACTCTTCCTATGTTCTGGGAGTTCGGCTGAAGTTTTAGAATGCTTTGGAACTCTTCCATTGTTCTCGGAATTCCGCTAATGTTTAACAATGCTTTGGAACTCTTCCATTGTTCTCGGAATTCCGCTGTAGTTTAAAAATGCTTTGGAACTCTTTCATTGTTCTCGGAATTCCGCTGAAGTTTAGACATGCTTTGGAACTCTTCCATTGTTCTCGGAATTCCGCTGAAGTTTAAAAATGCTTTGGAACTCTTCCATTGTTCTCGGAATTCTGCTGAAGTTTAAAAAAGATTTGGAACTATTCCATTGTTCTCAGAATTCCGCTAATATTTAACAATGCTTTGGAACTCTTCCATTGTTCTCGGAACTCCGCTGATGTTTAATAATGCTTTTGGAACTCTTCCATTGTTCTCGGAATTCTGCTAATGTATAACAATGCTTTGGAACTCATCCATTGTTCCCGGAATTCTGTTCATGTTTAATAATACTTTTCGAACTCTTCCATTGTGCTCGGAATTCTGCTGAAGTTTAAAAATGCTTTGGAACTCTTCCATTGTTCTCGGAATTCCGCTAATGTTTAACAATGCTTTGGAACTCTTCCATGTTTCTCGGAATTCCGCTGTAGTTTAAAAATGCATTGGAACTCTTCCATTGTTCTCGGAATTCCGCTGAAGTTTTAGAATGCTTTTTAACACTTCCATTTTTCTCGGAATTCTGCTGAAGTTTAAAATCGCTTTGGAACTCTTCCATTGTTCTCGGAATTCCACTGAAGTTTAGCCATGCTTTGGAACTCTTCCATTGTTCTCGGAATTCCGCTGAAGTTTAAAAATGCTTTGGAACTCTTCCATTGTTCTCGGAATTCTGCTGAAGTTTAAAAATGCTTTTGAACTCTTCCATTGTTCTGGGAATTCGGCTGAAGTTTAAAAATGCTTTGGAACTCTTCCATTGTTCTCGGAATTCCGCTGATGTTTAACAATGCTTTAGAACTCTTTCATTGTTCTCGGAATTCTGCTGATATTTAACAATGCTTTAGAACTCTTCCATTGTTCTCGGAATTCCGCTGATGTTTAACAATGCTTTGGAGCTCTTCCATTGTTCTGGGAATTCGGCTGAAGTTTAAATATGCTTTAGAACTCTTCCATTGTTCTCGAAATTCCGCTGATGTCTAACAATGCTTTGGAACTCTTCCATTGTTCTCGGAATTCCGCTGTAGTTTAAAAATGCTTTGGAACTTTTCCATTGTTCTCGAAATTCCGCTGAAGTTTTACAATGCTTTGGAACTTTTCCATTTTTCTCTGAAGTCTGCTGAAGTTTAAAAATGCTTTGGAACTCTTCCATTGTTCTCGGAATTCCGCTGATGTTTAACAATGCTTTGGAACTCTTCCATTGTTCTCGGAATTCCGCTGTAGTTTAAAAATGCTTTGGAACTCTTCCATTGTTCTTTGAATTCCGCTGTAGTTTAAAAATGCTTTGGAACTCATCCATTGTTCTCGTAACACTGTTGATGTTTAATAATGCTTTTGGAACTCTTCCATTGTGCTCGGAGTTCTGCTGAAGTTTAAAAATGCTTTGGAACTCTTCCTATGTTCTGGGAGTTCTGCTGAATTTTAAAAATGCTTTGGAACTCTTCCTTTGTTCTCGGAATTCCGCTGATGTTTAACAATGCTTTAGAACTCTTCCATTGTTTTCGGAATTCCGATGATGTTTAACAATGCTTTGGAACTCTTCCATTGTGCTCGAAATTCTGCTGATGTTTAAAAATGCTTTGGAACTCTTCCATTGTTCTGGGAATTCGGCTGAAGTTTAAAAATGCTTTGGAACTCTTCCTAAGTTCTGGGAGTTCTGCTGAAGTTTAAAAATGCATTGGAACTCTTCCATTGTTCTCGGAATTCCGCTGATGTTTAACAATGCTTTAGAACTCTTCCATTGTTCTCGGAATTCCGATGATGTTTAACAATGCTTTGGAACTCTTTCATTGTTCTCGGAATTCCACTGTAGTTTAAAAATGCATTGGAACTCTTCCACTGTTCTCGGAATTCTGCTGAAGTTTAAAAAAGATTTGGAACTATTCCATTGTTCTCAGAATTCCGCTAATATTTAACAATGCTTTGGAACTCTTCCATTGTTCTCGGAATTCCGCTGATGTTTAATAATGCTTTTGGAACTCTTCCATTGTTCTCGGAATTCTGCTAATGTTTAACAATGCTTTGGAACTCATCCATTGTTCTCGGAATTCTGTTCATGTTTAATATTGCTTTTGGAACTCTTCCATTGTGCTCGGAATTCTGCTGAAGTTTAAAAATGCTTTGGATCTCTTCCATTGTTCTCGGAATTCCGATAATGTTTATCAAACCTGTGGAACTCTTTCATTGTTCTCGGAATTCCGCTGTAGTTTAAAAATGCTTTGGAACTCTTTCATTGTTCTCGGAATTCCGCTAATGTTTATCAAACCTATGGAACTCTTCCATTGCTCTCGTAATTCCGATAATATTTAACAATGCTTTGGAACTCTTCCATGGTTCTCGGAATTCCGCTGTAGTTTAAAAATGCATTGGAACTCTTCCATTGTTCTCGGAATTCCGCTCTAGTTTAAAAATGCTTTGGAACTCTTCCATTGTTCTCGGAATTCCGATAATATTTAACAATGCTTTGGAACTCTTCCATGGTTCTCGGAATTCCGCTGTAGTTTAAAAATGCTTTGGAACTCTTCCATTGTTCTCGGAAATACGCTGATGTTTAACAATGCTTTGGAACTCTTCCATTGTTCTCGGAATTCTGCTAATGTATAACAATGCTTTGGAACTCATCCATTGTTCCCGGAATTCTGTTCATGTTTAATAATACTTTTCGAACTCTTCCATTGTGCTCGGAATTCTGCTGAAGTTTAAAAATGCTTTGGAACTCTTCCATTGTTCTCGGAATTCCGCTAATGTTTAACAATGCTTTGGAACTCTTCCATGTTTCTCGGAATTCCGCTGTAGTTTAAAAATGCATTGGAACTCTTCCATTGTTCTCGGAATTCCGCTGAAGTTTTAGAATGCTTTTTAACACTTCCATTTTTCTCGGAATTCTGCTAAAGTTTAAAAATGCTTTGGAACTCTTCCATTGTTCTCGGAATTCCGCTGATGTTTAACAATGCTTTAGAACTCTTTCATTGTTCTCGGAATTCCGCTGATATTTAACAATGCTTTAGAACTCTTCCATTGTTCTCGGAATTCCGCTGATGTTTAACAATGCTTTGGAGCTCTTCCAGTGTTCTGGGAATTCGGCTGAAGTTTAAATATGCTTTAGAACTCTTCCATTGTTCTCGGAATTCCGCTGATGTCTAACAATGCTTTGGAACTCTTCCATTGTTCTCGGAATTCCGCTGTAGTTTAAAAATGCTTTGGAACTTTTCCATTGTTCTCGGAATTCCGCTGAAGTTTTACAATGCTTTGGAACTCTTCCATTTTTCTCTGAAGTCTGCTGAAGTTTAAAAATGCTTTGGAACTCTTCCATTGTTCTTGGAATTCTGCTGTAGTTTAAAAATGCTTTGGAACTCATCCATTGTTCTCGTAACACTGTTGATGTTTAATAATGCTTTTGGAACTCTTCCATTGTGCTCGGAGTTCTGCTGAAGTTTAAAAATGCTTTGGAACTCTTCCTATGTTCTGGGAGTTCTGCTGAATTTTAAAAATGCTTTGGAACTCTTCCATTGTTCTCGGAATTCCGCTGATGTTTAACAATGCTTTAGAACGCTTCCATTGTTTTCGGAATTCCGATGATGTTTAACAATGCTTTGGAACTCTTCCATTGTTCTCGGAATTCTGCTGAAGTTTAAAAATGCTTTGGAACTCTTCCATTGTTCTGGGAATTCGGCTGAAGTTTAAAAATGCTTTGGAACTCTTCCTAAGTTCTGGGAGTTCTGCTGAAGTTTAAAAATGCATTGGAACTCTTCCATTGTTCTCGGAATTCCGCTGATGTTTAACAATGCTTTAGAACTCTTCCATTGTTCTCGGAATTCCGATGATGTTTAACAATGCTTTGGAACTCTTTCATTGTTCTCGGAATTCCGCTGTAGTTTAAAAATGCATTGGAACTCTTCCATTGTTCTCGGAATTCTGCTGAAGTTTAAAAAAGATTTGGAACTATTCCATTGTTCTCAGAATTCTGCTAATATTTAACAATGCTTTGGAACTCTTCCATTGCTCTCGGAATTCCGATAATATTTAACAATGCTTTGGAACTCTTCCATTGTTCTCGGAATTCCGCTGATGTTTAATAATGCTTTTGGAACTCTTCCATTGTTCTCGGAATTCTGCTAATGTTTAACAATGCTTTGGAACTCATCCATTGTTCTCGGAATTCTGTTCATGTTTAATAATGCTTTTGGAACTCTTCCATTGTGCTCGGAATTCTGCTGAAGTTTAAAAATGCTTTGGATCTCTTCCATTGTTCTCGGAATTCCGATAATGTTTATCAAACCTATGGAACTCTTTCATTGTTCTCGGAATTCCGCTGTAGTTTAAAAATGCTTTGGAACTCTTCCATTGTTCTCGGAATTCCGCTAATGTTTATCAAACCTATGGAACTCTTCCATTGCTCTCGGAATTCCGATAATATTTAACAATGCTTTGGAACTCTTCCATGGTTCTCGGAATTCCGCTGTAGTTTAAAAATGCATTGGAACTCTTCCATTGTTCTCGGAATTCCGCTCTAGTTTAAAAATGCTTTGGAACTCTTCCATTGTTCTCGGAATTCCGATAATATTTACCAATGCTTTGGAACTCTTCCATGGTTCTCGGAATTCCGCTGTAGTTTAAAAATGCATTGGAACTCTTCCATTGTTCTCGGAATTCCGCTGAAGTTTTAGAATGCTTTTTAACACTTCCATTTTTCTCGGAATTCTGCTGAAGTTTAAAATCGCTTTGGAACTCTTCCATTGTTCTTGGAATTCCGCTAATGTTTATCATACCTATGGAACTCTTTCATTGTTCTCGGAATTCCGCTGTAGTTTAAAAATGCTTTGGAACTCTTCCATTATTCTCGGAATTCCGCTAATGTTTAATAATGCTTTTGGAACTCATCCATTGTTCTCGGAATTCTATTGATGTTTTATAATGCTTTTGGAACTCTTCCATTGTTCTCGGAATTCTGCTGAAGTTTCAAAATGCTTTAGAAATCTTCCCTTGTTCTCGGAATTCTGCTGAAGTTTAACAATGCTTTGGAACTCTTCCATTGTTCTCGGAATTCCGCTAATGTTTAACAATGCTTTGGAACTCTTCCATGTTTCTCGGAATTCCGCTGTAGTTTAAAAATGCATTGGAACTCTTCCATTGTTCTCGGAATTCCGCTGAAGTTTTAGAATGCTTTTTAACACTTCCATTTTTCTCGGAATTCTGCTAAAGTTTAAAAATGCTTTGGAACTCTTCCATTGTTCTCGGAATTCCGCTGATGTTTAACAATGCTTTAGAACTCTTTCATTGTTCTCGGAATTCCGCTGATATTTAACAATGCTTTAGAACTCTTCCATTGTTCTCGGAATTCCGCTGATGTTTAACAATGCTTTGGAGCTCTTCCAGTGTTCTGGGAATTCGGCTGAAGTTTAAATATGCTTTAGAACTCTTCCATTGTTCTCGGAATTCCGCTGATGTCTAACAATGCTTTGGAACTCTTCCATTGTTCTCGGAATTCCGCTGTAGTTTAAAAATGCTTTGGAACTTTTCCATTGTTCTCGGAATTCCGCTGAAGTTTTACAATGCTTTGGAACTCTTCCATTTTTCTCTGAAGTCTGCTGAAGTTTAAAAATGCTTTGGAACTCTTCCATTGTTCTTGGAATTCTGCTGTAGTTTAAAAATGCTTTGGAACTCATCCATTGTTCTCGTAACACTGTTGATGTTTAATAATGCTTTTGGAACTCTTCCATTGTGCTCGGAGTTCTGCTGAAGTTTAAAAATGCTTTGGAACTCTTCCTATGTTCTGGGAGTTCTGCTGAATTTTAAAAATGCTTTGGAACTCTTCCATTGTTCTCGGAATTCCGCTGATGTTTAACAATGCTTTAGAACGCTTCCATTGTTTTCGGAATTCCGATGATGTTTAACAATGCTTTGGAACTCTTCCATTGTTCTCGGAATTCTGCTGAAGTTTAAAAATGCTTTGGAACTCTTCCATTGTTCTGGGAATTCGGCTGAAGTTTAAAAATGCTTTGGAACTCTTCCTAAGTTCTGGGAGTTCTGCTGAAGTTTAAAAATGCATTGGAACTCTTCCATTGTTCTCGGAATTCCGCTGATGTTTAACAATGCTTTAGAACTCTTCCATTGTTCTCGGAATTCCGATGATGTTTAACAATGCTTTGGAACTCTTTCATTGTTCTCGGAATTCCGCTGTAGTTTAAAAATGCATTGGAACTCTTCCATTGTTCTCGGAATTCTGCTGAAGTTTAAAAAAGATTTGGAACTATTCCATTGTTCTCAGAATTCTGCTAATATTTAACAATGCTTTGGAACTCTTCCATTGCTCTCGGAATTCCGATAATATTTAACAATGCTTTGGAACTCTTCCATTGTTCTCGGAATTCCGCTGATGTTTAATAATGCTTTTGGAACTCTTCCATTGTTCTCGGAATTCTGCTAATGTTTAACAATGCTTTGGAACTCATCCATTGTTCTCGGAATTCTGTTCATGTTTAATAATGCTTTTGGAACTCTTCCATTGTGCTCGGAATTCTGCTGAAGTTTAAAAATGCTTTGGATCTCTTCCATTGTTCTCGGAATTCCGATAATGTTTATCAAACCTATGGAACTCTTTCATTGTTCTCGGAATTCCGCTGTAGTTTAAAAATGCTTTGGAACTCTTCCATTGTTCTCGGAATTCCGCTAATGTTTATCAAACCTATGGAACTCTTCCATTGCTCTCGGAATTCCGATAATATTTAACAATGCTTTGGAACTCTTCCATGGTTCTCGGAATTCCGCTGTAGTTTAAAAATGCATTGGAACTCTTCCATTGTTCTCGGAATTCCGCTCTAGTTTAAAAATGCTTTGGAACTCTTCCATTGTTCTCGGAATTCCGATAATATTTACCAATGCTTTGGAACTCTTCCATGGTTCTCGGAATTCCGCTGTAGTTTAAAAATGCATTGGAACTCTTCCATTGTTCTCGGAATTCCGCTGAAGTTTTAGAATGCTTTTTAACACTTCTATTTTTCTCGGAATTCTGCTGAAGTTTAAAATCGCTTTGGAACTCTTCCATTGTTCTTGGAATTCCGCTAATGTTTATCATACCTATGGAACTCTTTCATTGTTCTCGGAATTCCGCTGTAGTTTAAAAATGCTTTGGAACTCTTCCATTATTCTCGGAATTCCGCTAATGTTTAATAATGCTTTTGGAACTCATCCATTGTTCTCGGAATTCTATTGATGTTTTATAATGCTTTTGGAACTCTTCCATTGTTCTCGGAATTCTGCTGAAGTTTCAAAATGCTTTAGAAATCTTCCCTTGTTCTCGGAATTCTGCTGAAGTTTAACAATGCTTTGGAACTCTTCCATTATTCTCAGAATTCTGCTGAAGTTTAAAAATGCTTTGGTACTCTTCCATTGTTCTCAGAATTCCAATGAAGCTTAAAAATGCTTTGGAACTCTTCCATTGTTCTGGGAATTCGGCTGAAGTTTAAAAATGCTTTGGAGCTCTTCCCATGTTCTGGGAGTTCTGCTGAAGTTTAAAAATGCTTTAGAACTCTTCCATTGTTCTCGGAATTCCGCTGATGTGTAACAATGCTTTGGAACTCTTCCATTGTTCTCGGAATTCCGCTGTAGTTTAAAAATGCATTGGAACTTTTCCATTGTTCTCGGAATTCCGCTGAAGTTTTACAATGCTTTGGAACTCTTCTATTTTTCTCTGAATTCTGCTGAAGTTTAAAAATGCTTTGGAGCTCTTCCATTGTTCTCGAAATTCCGCTGATGTTTAACAATGCTTTGGAACTCTTTCATTGTTCTCGGAATTCAACTGAAGTTTAGCCATGCTTTGGAACTTTTCCATTGTTCTCGGAATTCCGCTGAAGTTTAAAAATGCTTTGGAACTCTTCCATTGTTCTCTGAATTCTGATGAAGTTTAAAAAAGCTTTGGAACTATTCCATTGTTCTCAGAATTCTGTTGATGTTTAATAATGCTTTTGGAACTCTTCCATTGTGCTCGGATTTCTGCTGAAGTTTAAAAATGCTTTGGAACTCTTCCATTCTTCTCGGTATTCTGCTGATGTTTATCAAACCTATGGAACTATTCCATTGTTCTCGGAATTCTGTTGATGTCTAATAATGCTTTTGGAACTCTTCCATTGTTCTCGGAATTCTGCTGAAGTTTCAAAACGCTTTAGAAATCTTCCATTATTCTCAGAATTCTGCTGAAGTTTAAAAATGCTTTGGTACTCTTCCATTGTTCTCAGAATTCCAATGAAGCTTAAAAATGCTTTGGAACTCTTCAATTTTTCTCAGAATTACGCTAAAGTTTAAAAATGCTTTGGAACTCCTCCATTGTTCTCGGAATTCTGCTGAAGTTTAAAAGTGGTTTGGAACTCTTCCATTGTTCTGGGAATTTGGCTGAAGTATAAAAATGCTTTGGAACTCTTCCTATGTTCTGGGAGTTCTGCTGTAGTTTAAAAATGCTTTGGAACTCTTCCATTGTTCTCGGAATTCCGCTGATGTTTAACAATGCTTTAGAACTCTTCCATTGTTCTCGGAATTCCGCTGATGTTTAACAATGCTTTGGAACTCTTCCACTGTTCTCGGAATTCCGCTGTAGCTTAAAAATGCACTGGAACTCTTCCATTGTTCTTGGAATTCCGCTGAAGTTTTACAATGCTTTGGAACTCATCCATTGTTCTCGTAACACTGTTGATGTTTAATAATGCTTTTGGAACTCTTCCATTGTGCTCGGAGTTCTGCTGAAGTTTAAAAATGCTTTGGAACGCTTCCATTGTTCTGGGAATTCGGCTGAAGTTTAAAAATGCTTTGGAACTCTTCCTATGTTCTGGGAGTTCTGCTGAAGTTTAAAAATGCTTTGGAACTCTTCCATTGTTCTCGGAATTCCGCTGATGTTTAACAATGTTTTAGAACTCTTCCATTGTTCTCGGAATTCCAATGATGTTTAACAATGCTTTGGAACTCTTCCATTGTTCTCGGAATTCTGCTGAAGTTTAAGAATGTTTTGGAACTCCTCCATTGTTCTCGGAATTCTGCTGAAGTTTAAAAATGCTTTGGAACTCTTTCATTGTTCTCGGAATTCCGATGATGTTTAACAATGCTTTGGAACTCTTCCACTGTTCTCGGAATACCGCTGTAGTTTAAAAATGCTTTGGAACTCTTTCATGGTTCTCGGAATTCCGCTGAAGTTTAGCCATGCTTTGGAACTCTTCCATTGTTCTCGGAATTCCGCTGAAGTTTAAAAATGCTTTGGAACTCTTCCATTGTTCTCGGAATTCTGCTGAAGTTTAAAAAAGATTTGGAACTATTCCATTGTTCTCAGAATTCCGCTAATATTTAACAATGCTTTGGAACTCTTCCATTGTTCTCGGAATTCTGCTGAAGTTTAGCCATGCTTTGGAACTCTTCCATTGTTCTCGGAATTCCGCTGAAGTTTAAAAATGCTTTGGAACTCTTCCATTGTTCTCGGAATTCTGCTGAAGTTTAAAAAAGATTTGGAACTATTCCATTGTTCTCGGAATTCCGCTGATGTTTAATAATGCTTTTGGAACTCTTCCATTGTTCTCGGAATTCTGCTAATGTTTAACAATGCTTTGGAACTCATCCATTGTTCTCGGAATTCTGTTCATGTTTAATAATGCTTTTGGAACTCTTCCATTGTTCTAGGAATTCCGCTGTTGTTTAACAATGCTTTAGAACTCTTCCATTGTTCTCGGAATTCTGATGATGTTTAACAATGCTTTGCAACTCTTCCATTGTTCTCGGAATTCTGCTGAAGTTTAAAAATGCTTTGGAACTCTTCCATTGTCCTGGGAATTCGGCTGAAGTTTAAAAATGCTTTGGAACTCTTTCATTGTTCTCAGAATTCCGCTGAAGTTTAGCCATGCTTTGGAACTCTTCCATTGTTCTCGGAATTCCGCTGAAGTTTAAAAATGCTTTGGAACTCTTCCATTGTTCTCGGAATTCTGCTGAAGTTTAAAAAAGATTTGGAACTATTCCATTGTTCTCAGAATTCCGCTAATATTTAACAATGCTTTGGAACTCTTCCATTGCTCTCGGAATTCCGCTGATGTTTAATAATGCTTTTGGAACTCTTCCATTGTTCTCGGAATTCTGCTAATGTTTAACAATGCTTTGGAACTCATCCATTGTTCTCGGAATTCTGTTCATGTTTAATAATGCTTTTGGAACTAATCCATCGTGCTCGGAATTCTGCTGAAGTTTAAAAATGCTTTGGAACTCGTCCATTGTTCTCGGAATTCCGCTGATGTTTAACAATGCTTTAGAACTCTTCCATTGTTCTCGGAATTCTGCTGAAGTTTAAAAATGCTTTGGAACTCTTCCATTGTTCTGGGAATTCGGCTGAAGTTTAAAAATGCTTTTAAACTCTTCCTAAGTTCTGGGAGTTCTGCTGAAGTTTAAAAATGCATTGGAACTCTTCCATTGTTCTCGGAATTCCGCTGATGTTTAACAATGCTTTAGAACTCTTCCATTGTTCTCGGAATTCCGATGATGTTTAACAATGCTTTGGAACTCTTCCATTGTTCTCGGAATTCCGCTGTAGTTTAAAAATGCTTTGGAACTCTTCCATTGTTCTTTGAATTCCGCTGTAGTTTAAAAATGCTTTGGAACTCATCCATTGTTCTCGTAACACTGTTGATGTTTAATAATGCTTTTGGAACTCTTCCATTGTGCTCGGAGTTCTGCTGAAGTTTAAAAATGCTTTGGAACTCTTCCTATGTTCTGGGAGTTCTGCTGAATTTTAAAAATGCTTTGGAACTCTTCCTTTGTTCTCGGAATTCCGCTGATGTTTAACAATGCTTTAGAACTCTTCCATTGTTTTCGGAATTCCGATGATGTTTAACAATGCTTTGGAACTCTTCCATTGTTCTCGGAATTCTGCTGATGTTTAAAAATGCTTTGGAACTCTTCCATTGTTCTGGGAATTCGGCTGAAGTTTAAAAATGCTTTGGAACTCTTCCTAAGTTCTGGGAGTTCTGCTGAAGTTTAAAAATGCATTGGAACTCTTCCATTGTTCTCGGAATTCCGCTGATGTTTAACAATGCTTTAGAACTCTTCCATTGTTCTCGGAATTCCGATGATGTTTAACAATGCTTTGGAACTCTTTCATTGTTCTCGGAATTCCACTGTAGTTTAAAAATGCATTGGAACTCTTCCACTGTTCTCGGAATTCTGCTGAAGTTTAAAAAAGATTTGGAACTATTCCATTGTTCTCAGAATTCCGCTAATATTTAACAATGCTTTGGAACTCTTCCATTGTTCTCGGAATTCCGCTGATGTTTAATAATGCTTTTGGAACTCTTCCATTGTTCTCGGAATTCTGCTAATGTTTAACAATGCTTTGGAACTCATCCATTGTTCTCGGAATTCTGTTCATGTTTAATATTGCTTTTGGAACTCTTCCATTGTGCTCGGAATTCTGCTGAAGTTTAAAAATGCTTTGGATCTCTTCCATTGTTCTCGGAATTCCGATAATGTTTATCAAACCTGTGGAACTCTTTCATTGTTCTCGGAATTCCGCTGTAGTTTAAAAATGCTTTGGAACTCTTTCATTGTTCTCGGAATTCCGCTAATGTTTATCAAACCTATGGAACTCTTCCATTGCTCTCGGAATTCCGATAATATTTAACAATGCTTTGGAACTCTTCCATGGTTCTCGGAATTCCGCTGTAGTTTAAAAATGCATTGGAACTCTTCCATTGTTCTCGGAATTCCGCTCTAGTTTAAAAATGCTTTGGAACTCTTCCATTGTTCTCGGAATTCCGATAATATTTAACAATGCTTTGGAACTCTTCCATGGTTCTCGGAATTCCGCTGTAGTTTAAAAATGCTTTGGAACTCTTCCATTGTTCTCGGAAATACGCTGATGTTTAACAATGCTTTGGAACTCTTCCATTGTTCTCGGAATTCTGCTAATGTATAACAATGCTTTGGAACTCATCCATTGTTCCCGGAATTCTGTTCATGTTTAATAATACTTTTCGAACTCTTCCATTGTGCTCGGAATTCTGCTGAAGTTTAAAAATGCTTTGGAACTCTTCCATTGTTCTCGGAATTCCGCTAATGTTTAACAATGCTTTGGAACTCTTCCATGTTTCTCGGAATTCCGCTGTAGTTTAAAAATGCATTGGAACTCTTCCATTGTTCTCGGAATTCCGCTGAAGTTTTAGAATGCTTTTTAATACTTCCATTTTTCTCGGAATTCTGCTGAAGTTTAAAATCGCTTTGGAACTCTTCCATTGTTCTCGGAATTCCACTGAAGTTTAGCCATGCTTTGGAACTCTTCCATTGTTCTCGGAATTCCGCTGAAGTTTAAAAATGCTTTGGAACTCTTCCATTGTTCTCGGAATTCTGCTGAAGTTTAAAAATGCTTTGGAACTCTTCCATTGTTCTGGGAATTCGGCTGAAGTTTAAAAATGCTTTGGAACTCTTCCTATGTTCTGGGAGTTCTGCTAAAGTTTAAAAATGCTTTGGAACTCTTCCATTGTTCTCGGAATTCCGCTGATGTTTAACAATGCTTTAGAACTCTTTCATTGTTCTCGGAATTCCGCTGATATTTAACAATGCTTTAGAACTCTTCCATTGTTCTCGGAATTCCGCTGATGTTTAACAATGCTTTGGAGCTCTTCCAGTGTTCTGGGAATTCGGCTGAAGTTTAAATATGCTTTAGAACTCTTCCATTGTTCTCGGAATTCCACTGATGTCTAACAATGCTTTGGAACTCTTCCATTGTTCTCGGAATTCCGCTGTAGTTTAAAAATGCTTTGGAACTTTTCCATTGTTCTCGGAATTCCGCTGAAGTTTTACAATGCTTTGGAACTCTTCCATTTTTCTCTGAAGTCTGCTGAAGTTTAAAAATGCTTTGGAACTCTTCCATTGTTCTTGGAATTCTGCTGTAGTTTAAAAATGCTTTGGAACTCATCCATTGTTCTCGTAACACTGTTGATGTTTAATAATGCTTTTGGAACTCTTCCATTGTGCTCGGAGTTCTGCTGAAGTTTAAAAATGCTTTGGAACTCTTCCTATGTTCTGGGAGTTCTGCTGAATTTTAAAAATGCTTTGGAATTCTTCCATTGTTCTCGGAATTCCGCTGATGTTTAACAATGCTTTAGAACGCTTCCATTGTTTTCGGAATTCCGATGATGTTTAACAATGCTTTGGAACTCTTCCATTGTTCTCGGAATTCTGCTGAAGTTTAAAAATGCTTTGGAACTCTTCCATTGTTCTGGGAATTCGGCTGAAGTTTAAAAATGCTTTGGAACTCTTCCATTGTTCTTGGAATTCTGCTGTAGTTTAAAAATGCTTTGGAACTCATCCATTGTTCTCGTAACACTGTTGATGTTTAATAATGCTTTTGGAACTCTTCCATTGTGCTCGGAGCTCTGCTGAAGTTTAAAAATGCTTTGGAACTCTTCCTATGTTCTGGGAGTTCTGCTGAAGTTTAAAAATGCATTGGAACTCTTCCATTGTTCTCGGAATTCCGCTGATGTTTAACAATGCTTTAGAACTCTTCCATTGTTCTCGGAATTCCGATGATGTTTAACAATGCTTTGGAACTCTTTCATTGTTCTCGGAATTCCGCTGTAGTTTAAAAATGCATTGGAACTCTTCCATTGTTCTCGGAATTCTGCTGAAGTTTAAAAAAGATTTGGAACTATTCCATTGTTCTCAGAATTCTGCTAATATTTAACAATGCTTTGGAACTCTTCCATTGTTCTCGGAATTCCGCTGATGTTTATTAATGCTTTTGGAACTCTTCCATTGTTCTCGGAATTCTGCTAATGTTTAACAATGCTTTGGAACTCATCCATTGTTCTCGGAATTCTGTTCATGTTTAATAATGCTTTTGGAACTCTTCCATTGTGCTCGGAATTCTGCTGAAGTTTAAAAATGCTTTGGATCTCTTCCATTGTTCTCGGAATTCCGATAATGTTTATCAAACCTATGGAACTCTTTCATTGTTCTCGGAATTCCGCTGTAGTTTAAAAATGCTTTGGAACTCTTCCATTGTTCTCGGAATTCCGCTAATGTTTATCAAACCTATGGAACTTTTCCATTGCTCTCGGAATTCCGATAATATTTAACAATGCTTTGGAACTCTTCCATTGTTCTCGGAATTCCGCTGATGTTTAATAATGCTTTTGGAACTCTTCCATTGTTCTCGGAATTCTGCTAATGTTTAACAATGCTTTGGAACTCATCCATTGTTCTCGGAATTCTGTTCATGTTTAATAATGCTTTTGGAACTCTTCCATTGTGCTCGGAATTCTGCTGAAGTTTAAAAATGCTTTGGATCTCTTCCATTGTTCTCGGAATTCCGCTAATGTTTATCAAACCTATGGAACTCTTCCATTGCTCTCGGAATTCCGATAATATTTAACAATGCTTTGGAACTCTTCCATGGTTCTCGGAATTCCGCTGTAGTTTAAAAATGCATTGGAACTCTTCCATTGTTCTCGGAATTCCGCTCTAGTTTAAAAATGCTTTGGAACTCTTCCATTGTTCTCGGAATTACGCTAATGTTTATCATACCTATGGAACTCTTTCATTGTTCTCGGAATTCCGCTGTAGTTTAAAAATGCTTTGGAACTCTTCCATTGTTCTCGGAATTCCGATAATATTTACCAATGCTTTGGAACTCTTCCATGGTTCTCGGAATTCCGCTGTAGTTTAAAAATGCATTGGAACTCTTCCATTGTTCTCGGAATTCCGCTGAAGTTTTAGAATGCTTTTTAACACTTCCATTTTTCTCGGAATTCTGCTGAAGTTTAAAATCGCTTTGGAACTCTTCCATTGTTCTTGGAATTCCGCTAATGTTTATCATACCTATGGAACTCTTTCATTGTTCTCGGAATTCCGCTGTAGTTTAAAAATGCTTTGGAACTCTTCCATTATTCTCGGAATTCCGCTAATGTTTAATAATGCTTTTGGAACTCATCCATTGTTCTCGGAATTCTATTGATGTTTTATAATGCTTTTGGAACTCTTCCATTGTTCTCGGAATTCTGCTGAAGTTTCAAAATGCTTTAGAAATCTTCCCTTGTTCTCGGAATTCTGCTGAAGTTTAACAATGCTTTGGAACTCTTCCATTATTCTCAGAATTCTGCTGAAGTTTAAAAATGCTTTGGTACTCTTCCATTGTTCTCAGAATTCCAATGAAGCTTAAAAATGCTTTGGAACTCTTCCATTGTTCTGGGAATTCGGCTGAAGTTTAAAAATGCTTTGGAGCTCTTCCCATGTTCTGGGAGTTCTGCTGAAGTTTAAAAATGCTTTAGAACTCTTCCATTGTTCTCGGAATTCCGCTGATGTGTAACAATGCTTTGGAACTCTTCCATTGTTCTCGGAATTCCGCTGTAGTTTAAAAATGCATTGGAACTTTTCCATTGTTCTCGGAATTCCGCTGAAGTTTTACAATGCTTTGGAACTCTTCCATTTTTCTCTGAATTCTGCTGAAGTTTAAAAATGCTTTGGAGCTCTTCCATTGTTCTCGAAATTCCGCTGATGTTTAACAATGCTTTGGAACTCTTTCATTGTTCTCGGAATTCAACTGAAGTTTAGCCATGCTTTGGAACTTTTCCATTGTTCTCGGAATTCCGCTGAAGTTTAAAAATGCTTTGGAACTCTTCCATTGTTCTCTGAATTCTGATGAAGTTTAAAAAAGCTTTGGAACTATTCCATTGTTCTCAGAATTCTGTTGATGTTTAATAATGCTTTTGGAACTCTTCCATTGTGCTCGGATTTCTGCTGAAGTTTAAAAATGCTTTGGAACTCTTCCATTCTTCTCGGTATTCTGCTGATGTTTATCAAACCTATGGAACTATTCCATTGTTCTCGGAATTCTGTTGATGTCTAATAATGCTTTTGGAACTCTTCCATTGTTCTTGGAATTCTGCTGAAGTTTCAAAACGCTTTAGAAATCTTCCATTATTCTCAGAATTCTGCTGAAGTTTAAAAATGCTTTGGTACTCTTCCATTGTTCTCAGAATTCCAATGAAGCTTAAAAATGCTTTGGAACTCTTCAATTTTTCTCAGAATTACGCTAAAGTTTAAAAATGCTTTGGAACTCCTCCATTGTTCTCGGAATTCTGCTGAAGTTTAAAAGTGGTTTGGAACTCTTCCATTGTTCTGGGAATTTGGCTGAAGTATAAAAATGCTTTGGAACTCTTCCTATGTTCTGGGAGTTCTGCTGTAGTTTAAAAATGCTTTGGAACTCTTCCATTGTTCTCGGAATTCCGCTGATGTTTAACAATGCTTTAGAACTCTTCCATTGTTCTCGGAATTCCGCTGATGTTTAACAATGCTTTGGAACTCTTCCACTGTTCTCGGAATTCCGCTGTAGCTTAAAAATGCACTGGAACTCTTCCATTGTTCTTGGAATTCCGCTGAAGTTTTACAATGCTTTGGAACTCATCCATTGTTCTCGTAACACTGTTGATGTTTAATAATGCTTTTGGAACTCTTCCATTGTGCTCGGAGTTCTGCTGAAGTTTAAAAATGCTTTGGAACGCTTCCATTGTTCTGGGAATTCGGCTGAAGTTTAAAAATGCTTTGGAACTCTTCCTATGTTCTGGGAGTTCTGCTGAAGTTTAAAAATGCTTTGGAACTCTTCCATTGTTCTCGGAATTCCGCTGATGTTTAACAATGTTTTAGAACTCTTCCATTGTTCTCGGAATTCCAATGATGTTTAACAATGCTTTGGAACTCTTCCATTGTTCTCGGAATTCTGCTGAAGTTTAAGAATGTTTTGGAACTCCTCCATTGTTCTCGGAATTCTGCTGAAGTTTAAAAATGCTTTGGAACTCTTTCATTGTTCTCGGAATTCCGATGATGTTTAACAATGCTTTGGAACTCTTCCACTGTTCTCGGAATACCGCTGTAGTTTAAAAATGCTTTGGAACTCTTTCATGGTTCTCGGAATTCCGCTGAAGTTTAGCCATGCTTTGGAACTCTTCCATTGTTCTCGGAATTCCGCTGAAGTTTAAAAATGCTTTGGAACTCTTCCATTGTTCTCGGAATTCTGCTGAAGTTTAAAAAAGATTTGGAACTATTCCATTGTTCTCAGAATTCCGCTAATATTTAACAATGCTTTGGAACTCTTCCATTGTTCTCGGAATTCTGCTGAAGTTTAGCCATGCTTTGGAACTCTTCCATTGTTCTCGGAATTCCGCTGAAGTTTAAAAATGCTTTGGAACTCTTCCATTGTTCTCGGAATTCTGCTGAAGTTTAAAAAAGATTTGGAACTATTCCATTGTTCTCGGAATTCCGCTGATGTTTAATAATGCTTTTGGAACTCTTCCATTGTTCTCGGAATTCTGCTAATGTTTAACAATGCTTTGGAACTCATCCATTGTTCTCGGAATTCTGTTCATGTTTAATAATGCTTTTGGAACTCTTCCATTGTTCTAGGAATTCCGCTGTTGTTTAACAATGCTTTAGAACTCTTCCATTGTTCTCGGAATTCTGATGATGTTTAACAATGCTTTGCAACTCTTCCATTGTTCTCGGAATTCTGCTGAAGTTTAAAAATGCTTTGGAACTCTTCCATTGTCCTGGGAATTCGGCTGAAGTTTAAAAATGCTTTGGAACTCTTTCATTGTTCTCAGAATTCCGCTGAAGTTTAGCCATGCTTTGGAACTCTTCCATTGTTCTCGGAATTCCGCTGAAGTTTAAAAATGCTTTGGAACTCTTCCATTGTTCTCGGAATTCTGCTGAAGTTTAAAAAAGATTTGGAACTATTCCATTGTTCTCAGAATTCCGCTAATATTTAACAATGCTTTGGAACTCTTCCATTGCTCTCGGAATTCCGCTGATGTTTAATAATGCTTTTGGAACTCTTCCATTGTTCTCGGAATTCTGCTAATGTTTAACAATGCTTTGGAACTCATCCATTGTTCTCGGAATTCTGTTCATGTTTAATAATGCTTTTGGAACTAATCCATCGTGCTCGGAATTCTGCTGAAGTTTAAAAATGCTTTGGAACTCGTCCATTGTTCTCGGAATTCCGCTGATGTTTAACAATGCTTTAGAACTCTTCCATTGTTCTCGGAATTCTGCTGAAGTTTAAAAATGCTTTGGAACTCTTCCATTGTTCTGGGAATTCGGCTGAAGTTTAAAAATGCTTTTAAACTCTTCCTAAGTTCTGGGAGTTCTGCTGAAGTTTAAAAATGCATTGGAACTCTTCCATTGTTCTCGGAATTCCGCTGATGTTTAACAATGCTTTAGAACTCTTCCATTGTTCTCGGAATTCCGATGATGTTTAACAATGCTTTGGAACTCTTCCATTGTTCTCGGAATTCCGCTGTAGTTTAAAAATGCTTTGGAACTCTTCCATTGTTCTTTGAATTCCGCTGTAGTTTAAAAATGCTTTGGAACTCATCCATTGTTCTCGTAACACTGTTGATGTTTAATAATGCTTTTGGAACTCTTCCATTGTGCTCGGAGTTCTGCTGAAGTTTAAAAATGCTTTGGAACTCTTCCTATGTTCTGGGAGTTCTGCTGAATTTTAAAAATGCTTTGGAACTCTTCCTTTGTTCTCGGAATTCCGCTGATGTTTAACAATGCTTTAGAACTCTTCCATTGTTTTCGGAATTCCGATGATGTTTAACAATGCTTTGGAACTCTTCCATTGTTCTCGGAATTCTGCTGATGTTTAAAAATGCTTTGGAACTCTTCCATTGTTCTGGGAATTCGGCTGAAGTTTAAAAATGCTTTGGAACTCTTCCTAAGTTCTGGGAGTTCTGCTGAAGTTTAAAAATGCATTGGAACTCTTCCATTGTTCTCGGAATTCCGCTGATGTTTAACAATGCTTTAGAACTCTTCCATTGTTCTCGGAATTCCGATGATGTTTAACAATGCTTTGGAACTCTTTCATTGTTCTCGGAATTCCACTGTAGTTTAAAAATGCATTGGAACTCTTCCACTGTTCTCGGAATTCTGCTGAAGTTTAAAAAAGATTTGGAACTATTCCATTGTTCTCAGAATTCCGCTAATATTTAACAATGCTTTGGAACTCTTCCATTGTTCTCGGAATTCCGCTGATGTTTAATAATGCTTTTGGAACTCTTCCATTGTTCTCGGAATTCTGCTAATGTTTAACAATGCTTTGGAACTCATCCATTGTTCTCGGAATTCTGTTCATGTTTAATATTGCTTTTGGAACTCTTCCATTGTGCTCGGAATTCTGCTGAAGTTTAAAAATGCTTTGGATCTCTTCCATTGTTCTCGGAATTCCGATAATGTTTATCAAACCTGTGGAACTCTTTCATTGTTCTCGGAATTCCGCTGTAGTTTAAAAATGCTTTGGAACTCTTTCATTGTTCTCGGAATTCCGCTAATGTTTATCAAACCTATGGAACTCTTCCATTGCTCTCAGAATTCCGATAATATTTAACAATGCTTTGGAACTCTTCCATGGTTCTCGGAATTCCGCTGTAGTTTAAAAATGCATTGGAACTCTTCCATTGTTCTCGGAATTCCGCTCTAGTTTAAAAATGCTTTGGAACTCTTCCATTGTTCTCGGAATTCCGATAATATTTAACAATGCTTTGGAACTCTTCCATGGTTCTCGGAATTCCGCTGTAGTTTAAAAATGCTTTGGAACTCTTCCATTGTTCTCGGAAATACGCTGATGTTTAACAATGCTTTGGAACTCTTCCATTGTTCTCGGAATTCTGCTAATGTATAACAATGCTTTGGAACTCATCCATTGTTCCCGGAATTCTGTTCATGTTTAATAATACTTTTCGAACTCTTCCATTGTGCTCGGAATTCTGCTGAAGTTTAAAAATGCTTTGGAACTCTTCCATTGTTCTCGGAATTCCGCTAATGTTTAACAATGCTTTGGAACTCTTCCATGTTTCTCGGAATTCCGCTGTAGTTTAAAAATGCATTGGAACTCTTCCATTGTTCTCGGAATTCCGCTGAAGTTTTAGAATGCTTTTTAATACTTCCATTTTTCTCGGAATTCTGCTGAAGTTTAAAATCGCTTTGGAACTCTTCCATTGTTCTCGGAATTCCACTGAAGTTTAGCCATGCTTTGGAACTCTTCCATTGTTCTCGGAATTCCGCTGAAGTTTAAAAATGCTTTGGAACTCTTCCATTGTTCTCGGAATTCTGCTGAAGTTTAAAAATGCTTTGGAACTCTTCCATTGTTCTGGGAATTCGGCTGAAGTTTAAAAATGCTTTGGAACTCTTCCTATGTTCTGGGAGTTCTGCTAAAGTTTAAAAATGCTTTGGAACTCTTCCATTGTTCTCGGAATTCCGCTGATGTTTAACAATGCTTTAGAACTCTTTCATTGTTCTCGGAATTCCGCTGATATTTAACAATGCTTTAGAACTCTTCCATTGTTCTCGGAATTCCGCTGATGTTTAACAATGCTTTGGAGCTCTTCCAGTGTTCTGGGAATTCGGCTGAAGTTTAAATATGCTTTAGAACTCTTCCATTGTTCTCGGAATTCCACTGATGTCTAACAATGCTTTGGAACTCTTCCATTGTTCTCGGAATTCCGCTGTAGTTTAAAAATGCTTTGGAACTTTTCCATTGTTCTCGGAATTCCGCTGAAGTTTTACAATGCTTTGGAACTCTTCCATTTTTCTCTGAAGTCTGCTGAAGTTTAAAAATGCTTTGGAACTCTTCCATTGTTCTTGGAATTCTGCTGTAGTTTAAAAATGCTTTGGAACTCATCCATTGTTCTCGTAACACTGTTGATGTTTAATAATGCTTTTGGAACTCTTCCATTGTGCTCGGAGTTCTGCTGAAGTTTAAAAATGCTTTGGAACTCTTCCTATGTTCTGGGAGTTCTGCTGAATTTTAAAAATGCTTTGGAACTCTTCCATTGTTCTCGGAATTCCGCTGATGTTTAACAATGCTTTAGAACGCTTCCATTGTTTTCGGAATTCCGATGATGTTTAACAATGCTTTGGAACTCTTCCATTGTTCTCGGAATTCTGCTGAAGTTTAAAAATGCTTTGGAACTCTTCCATTGTTCTGGGAATTCGGCTGAAGTTTAAAAATGCTTTGGAACTCTTCCATTGTTCTTGGAATTCTGCTGTAGTTTAAAAATGCTTTGGAACTCATCCATTGTTCTCGTAACACTGTTGATGTTTAATAATGCTTTTGGAACTCTTCCATTGTGCTCGGAGCTCTGCTGAAGTTTAAAAATGCTTTGGAACTCTTCCTATGTTCTGGGAGTTCTGCTGAAGTTTAAAAATGCATTGGAACTCTTCCATTGTTCTCGGAATTCCGCTGATGTTTAACAATGCTTTAGAACTCTTCCATTGTTCTCGGAATTCCGATGATGTTTAACAATGCTTTGGAACTCTTTCATTGTTCTCGGAATTCCGCTGTAGTTTAAAAATGCATTGGAACTCTTCCATTGTTCTCGGAATTCTGCTGAAGTTTAAAAAAGATTTGGAACTATTCCATTGTTCTCAGAATTCTGCTAATATTTAACAATGCTTTGGAACTCTTCCATTGTTCTCGGAATTCCGCTGATGTTTATTAATGCTTTTGGAACTCTTCCATTGTTCTCGGAATTCTGCTAATGTTTAACAATGCTTTGGAACTCATCCATTGTTCTCGGAATTCTGTTCATGTTTAATAATGCTTTTGGAACTCTTCCATTGTGCTCGGAATTCTGCTGAAGTTTAAAAATGCTTTGGATCTCTTCCATTGTTCTCGGAATTCCGATAATGTTTATCAAACCTATGGAACTCTTTCATTGTTCTCGGAATTCCGCTGTAGTTTAAAAATGCTTTGGAACTCTTCCATTGTTCTCGGAATTCCGCTAATGTTTATCAAACCTATGGAACTTTTCCATTGCTCTCGGAATTCCGATAATATTTAACAATGCTTTGGAACTCTTCCATTGTTCTCGGAATTCCGCTGATGTTTAATAATGCTTTTGGAACTCTTCCATTGTTCTCGGAATTCTGCTAATGTTTAACAATGCTTTGGAACTCATCCATTGTTCTCGGAATTCTGTTCATGTTTAATAATGCTTTTGGAACTCTTCCATTGTGCTCGGAATTCTGCTGAAGTTTAAAAATGCTTTGGATCTCTTCCATTGTTCTCGGAATTCCGCTAATGTTTATCAAACCTATGGAACTCTTCCATTGCTCTCGGAATTCCGATAATATTTAACAATGCTTTGGAACTCTTCCATGGTTCTCGGAATTCCGCTGTAGTTTAAAAATGCATTGGAACTCTTCCATTGTTCTCGGAATTCCGCTCTAGTTTAAAAATGCTTTGGAACTCTTCCATTGTTCTCGGAATTACGCTAATGTTTATCATACCTATGGAACTCTTTCATTGTTCTCGGAATTCCGCTGTAGTTTAAAAATGCTTTGGAACTCTTCCATTGTTCTCGGAATTCCGATAATATTTACCAATGCTTTGGAACTCTTCCATGGTTCTCGGAATTCCGCTGTAGTTTAAAAATGCATTGGAACTCTTCCATTGTTCTCGGAATTCCGCTGAAGTTTTAGAATGCTTTTTAACACTTCCATTTTTCTCGGAATTCTGCTGAAGTTTAAAATCGCTTTGGAACTCTTCCATTGTTCTTGGAATTCCGCTAATGTTTATCATACCTATGGAACTCTTTCATTGTTCTCGGAATTCCGCTGTAGTTTAAAAATGCTTTGGAACTCTTCCATTATTCTCGGAATTCCGCTAATGTTTAATAATGCTTTTGGAACTCATCCATTGTTCTCGGAATTCTATTGATGTTTTATAATGCTTTTGGAACTCTTCCATTGTTCTCGGAATTCTGCTGAAGTTTAAAAATGCTTTAGAAATCTTCCCTTGTTCTCGGAATTCTGCTGAAGTTTAACAATGCTTTGGAACTCTTCCATTATTCTCAGAATTCTGCTGAAGTTTAAAAATGCTTTGGTACTCTTCCATTGTTCTCAGAATTCCAATGAAGCTTAAAAATGCTTTGGAACTCTTCCATTGTTCTGGGAATTCGGCTGAAGTTTAAAAATGCTTTGGAGCTCTTCCCATGTTCTGGGAGTTCTGCTGAAGTTTAAAAATGCTTTAGAACTCTTCCATTGTTCTCGGAATTCCGCTGATGTGTAACAATGCTTTGGAACTCTTCCATTGTTCTCGGAATTCCGCTGTAGTTTAAAAATGCATTGGAACTTTTCCATTGTTCTCGGAATTCCGCTGAAGTTTTACAATGCTTTGGAACTCTTCCATTTTTCTCTGAATTCTGCTGAAGTTTAAAAATGCTTTGGAGCTCTTCCATTGTTCTCGAAATTCCGCTGATGTTTAACAATGCTTTGGAACTCTTTCATTGTTCTCGGAATTCAACTGAAGTTTAGCCATGCTTTGGAACTTTTCCATTGTTCTCGGAATTCCGCTGAAGTTTAAAAATGCTTTGGAACTCTTCCATTGTTCTCTGAATTCTGATGAAGTTTAAAAAAGCTTTGGAACTATTCCATTGTTCTCAGAATTCTGTTGATGTTTAATAATGCTTTTGGAACTCTTCCATTGTGCTCGGATTTCTGCTGAAGTTTAAAAATGCTTTGGAACTCTTCCATTCTTCTCGGTATTCTGCTGATGTTTATCAAACCTATGGAACTATTCCATTGTTCTCGGAATTCTGTTGATGTCTAATAATGCTTTTGGAACTCTTCCATTGTTCTTGGAATTCTGCTGAAGTTTCAAAACGCTTTAGAAATCTTCCATTATTCTCAGAATTCTGCTGAAGTTTAAAAATGCTTTGGTACTCTTCCATTGTTCTCAGAATTCCAATGAAGCTTAAAAATGCTTTGGAACTCTTCAATTTTTCTCAGAATTACGCTAAAGTTTAAAAATGCTTTGGAACTCCTCCATTGTTCTCGGAATTCTGCTGAAGTTTAAAAGTGGTTTGGAACTCTTCCATTGTTCTGGGAATTTGGCTGAAGTATAAAAATGCTTTGGAACTCTTCCTATGTTCTGGGAGTTCTGCTGTAGTTTAAAAATGCTTTGGAACTCTTCCATTGTTCTCGGAATTCCGCTGATGTTTAACAATGCTTTAGAACTCTTCCATTGTTCTCGGAATTCCGCTGATGTTTAACAATGCTTTGGAACTCTTCCACTGTTCTCGGAATTCCGCTGTAGCTTAAAAATGCACTGGAACTCTTCCATTGTTCTTGGAATTCCGCTGAAGTTTTACAATGCTTTGGAACTCATCCATTGTTCTCGTAACACTGTTGATGTTTAATAATGCTTTTGGAACTCTTCCATTGTGCTCGGAGTTCTGCTGAAGTTTAAAAATGCTTTGGAACGCTTCCATTGTTCTTGGAATTCGGCTGAAGTTTAAAAATGCTTTGGAACTCTTCCTATGTTCTGGGAGTTCTGCTGAAGTTTAAAAATGCTTTGGAACTCTTCCATTGTTCTCGGAATTCCGCTGATGTTTAACAATGCTTTAGAACTCTTCCATTGTTCTCGGAATTCCAATGATGTTTAACAATGCTTTGGAACTCTTCCATTGTTCTCGGAATTCTGCTGAAGTTTAAGAATGTTTTGGAACTCCTCCATTGTTCTCGGAATTCTGCTGAAGTTTAAAAATGCTTTGGAACTCTTTCATTGTTCTCGGAATTCCGATGATGTTTAACAATGCTTTGGAACTCTTCCACTGTTCTCGGAATACCGCTGTAGTTTAAAAATGCTTTGGAACTCTTTCATGGTTCTCGGAATTCCGCTGAAGTTTAGCCATGCTTTGGAACTCTTCCATTGTTCTCGGAATTCCGCTGAAGTTTAAAAATGCTTTGGAACTCTTCCATTGTTCTCGGAATTCTGCTGAAGTTTAAAAAAGATTTGGGACTATTCCATTGTTCTCAGAATTCCGCTAATATTTAACAATGCTTTGGAACTCTTCCATTGTTCTCGGAATTCTGCTGAAGTTTAGCCATGCTTTGGAACTCTTCCATTGTTCTCGGAATTCCGCTGAAGTTTAAAAATGCTTTGGAACTCTTCCATTGTTCTCGGAATTCTGCTGAAGTTTAAAAAAGATTTGGAACTATTCCATTGTTCTCGGAATTCCGCTGATGTTTAATAATGCTTTTGGAACTCTTCCATTGTTCTCGGAATTCTGCTAATGTTTAACAATGCTTTGGAACTCATCCATTGTTCTCGGAATTCTGTTCATGTTTAATAATGCTTTTGGAACTCTTCCATTGTTCTAGGAATTCCGCTGTTGTTTAACAATGCTTTAGAACTCTTCCATTGTTCTCGGAATTCCGATGATGTTTAACAATGCTTTGGAACTCTTCCATTGTTCTCGGAATTCTGCTGAAGTTTAAAAATGCTTTGGAACTCTTCCATTGTCCTGGGAATTCGGCTGAAGTTTAAAAATGCTTTGGAACTCTTTCATTGTTCTCAGAATTCCGCTGAAGTTTAGCCATGCTTTGGAACTCTTCCATTGTTCTCGGAATTCCGCTGAAGTTTAAAAATGCTTTGGAACTCTTCCTATGTTCTGGGAGTTCTGCTGAAGTTTAAAAATGCTTTGGAACTCTTCCATTGTTCTCGGAATTCCGCTAATATTTAACAATGCTTTGGAACTCTTCCATTGCTCTCGGAATTCCGCTGATGTTTAATAATTCTTTTGGAACTCTTCCATTGTTCTCGGAATTCTGCTAATGTTTAACAATGCTTTGGAACTCTTCCATTGTTCTCGGAATTCCGCTGATGTTTAACAATGCTTTAGAACTCTTCTATTGTTCTCGGAATTCCAATGATGTTTAAAAATGCTTTGGAACTCTTCCATTGTTCTGGGAATTCGGCTGAAGTTTAAAAATGCTTTGGAACTCTTCCTAAGTTCTGGGAGTTCTGCTGAAGTTTAAAAATGCATTGGAACTCTTCCATTGTTCCCGGAATTATGTTCATGTTTAATAATACTTTTCGAACTCTTCCATTGTGCTCGGAATTCTGCTGAAGTTTAAAAATGCTTTGGAACTCTTCCATTGTTCTCGGAATTCCGCTAATGTTTAACAATGCTTTGGAACTCTTCCATGTTTCTCGGAATTCCGCTGTAGTTTAAAAATGCATTGGAACTCTTCCATTGTTCTCGGAATTCCGCTGAAGTTTTAGAATGCTTTTTAACACTTCCATTTTTCTCGGAATTCTGCTGAAGTTTAAAATCGCTTTGGAACTCTTCCATTGTTCTCGGAATTCCACTGAAGTTTAGCCATGCTTTGGAACTCTTCCATTGTTCTCGGAATTCCGCTGAAGTTTAAAAATGCTTTGGAACTCTTCCATTGTTCTCGGAATTCTGCTGAAGTTTAAAAATGCTTTGGAACTCTTCCATTGTTCTGGGAATTCGGCTGAAGTTTAAAAATGCTTTGGAACTCTTCCTATGTTCTGGGAGTTCTGCTAAAGTTTAAAAATGCTTTGGAACTCTTCCATTGTTCTCGGAATTCCGCTGATGTTTAACAATGCTTTAGAACTCTTTCATTGTTCTCGGAATTCTGCTAATGTTTAACAATGCTTTGGAACTCATCCATTGTTCTCGGAATTCTGTTCATGTTTAATAATGCTTTTGGAACTCTTCCATTGTTCTAGGAATTCCGCTGTTGTTTAACAATGCTTTAGAACTCTTCCATTGTTCTCGGAATTCCGATGATGTTTAACAATGCTTTGGAACTCTTCCATTGTTCTCGGAATTCTGCTGAAGTTTAAAAATGCTTTGGAACTCTTCCATTGTCCTGGGAATTCGGCTGAAGTTTAAAAATGCTTTGGAACTCTTTCATTGTTCTCAGAATTCCGCTGAAGTTTAGCCATGCTTTGGAACTCTTCCATTGTTCTCGGAATTCCGCTGAAGTTTAAAAATGCTTTGGAACTCTTCCATTGTTCTCGGAATTCTGCTGAAGTTTAAAAAAGATTTGGAACTATTCCATTGTTCTCAGAATTCCGCTAATATTTAACAATGCTTTGGAACTCTTCCATTGCTCTCGGAATTCCGCTGATGTTTAATAATGCTTTTGGAACTCTTCCATTGTTCTCGGAATTCTGCTAATGTTTAACAATGCTTTGGAACTCATCCATTGTTCTCGGAATTCTGTTCATGTTTAATAATGCTTTTGGAACTAATCCATCGTGCTCGGAATTCTGCTGAAGTTTAAAAATGCTTTGGAACTCGTCCATTGTTCTCGGAATTCCGCTGATGTTTAACAATGCTTTAGAACTCTTCCATTGTTCTCGGAATTCTGCTGAAGTTTAAAAATGCTTTGGAACTCTTCCATTGTTCTGGGAATTCGGCTGAAGTTTAAAAATGCTTTTAAACTCTTCCTAAGTTCTGGGAGTTCTGCTGAAGTTTAAAAATGCATTGGAACTCTTCCATTGTTCTCGGAATTCCGCTGATGTTTAACAATGCTTTAGAACTCTTCCATTGTTCTCGGAATTCCGATGATGTTTAACAATGCTTTGGAACTCTTTCATTGTTCTCAGAATTCCGCTGTAGTTTAAAAATGCATTGGAACTCTTCCATTGTTCTCGGAATTCCGCTGAAGTTTTAGAATGCTTTGGAATTCTTCCATTGTTCTCGGAATTCCGCTAATGTTTAACAATGCTTTGGAACTCTTCCATTGTTCTCGGAATTCCGCTGTAGTTTAAAAATGCTTTGGAACTCTTTCATTGTTCTCGGAATTCCGCTGAAGTTGTAGAATGCTTTTTAAAACTTCCATTTTTCTCGGAATTCTGCTGAAGTTTAAAAACGCTTTGGAACTCTTCCATTGTTCTCAGAATTCCGCTAATGTTTAACAATGCTTTGGAACTCTTTCATTGTTCTCGGAATTCAACTGAAGTTTAGCCATGCTTTGGAACTTTTCCATTGTTCTCGGAATTCCGCTGAAGTTTAAAAATGCTTTGGGAAACTTCCATTGTTCTCTGAATTCTGATGAAGTTTAAAAAAGCTTTGGAACTATTCCATTGTTCTCAGAATTCTGTTGATGTTTAATAATGCTTTTGGAACTCTTCCATTGTGCTCGGATTTCTGCTGAAGTTTAAAAATGCTTTGGAACTCTTCGATTCTTCTCGGTATTCTGCTGATGTTTATCAAACCTATGGAACTCTTCCATTGTTCTCGGAATTCTGTTGATGTTTAATAATGCTTTTGGAACTCTTCCATTGTTCTCGTAATTCTGCTGAAGTTTCAAAACGCTTTAGAAATCTTCCATTATTCTCAGAATTCTGCTGAAGTTTAAAAATGCTTTGGTACTCTTCCATTGTTCTCAGAATTCCAATGAAGCTTAAAAATGCTTTGGAACTCTTCAATTTTTCTCAGAATTACGCTAAAGTTTAAAAATGCTTTGGAACTCCTCCATTGTTCTCGGAATTCTGCTGAAGTTTAAAAGTGGTTTGGAACTCTTCCATTGTTCTGGGAATTTGGCTGAAGAATAAAAATGCTTTGGAACTCTTCCTATGTTCTGGGAGTTCTGCTGTAGTTTAAAAATGCTTTGGAACTCTTCCATTGTTCTCGGAATTCCGCTGATGTTTAACAATGCTTTATAACTCTTCCATTGTTCTCAGAATTCCGCTGATGTTTAACAATGCTTTGGAACTCTTATATTGTTCTCGGAATTCCGCTGTAGCTTAAAAATGCACTGGAACTCTTCCATTGTTCTTGGAATTCCGCTGAAGTTTTACAATGCTTTGGAACTCATCCATTGTTCTCGTAACACTGTTGATGTTTAATAATGCTTTTGGAACTCTTCCATTGTGCTCGGAGTTCTGCTGAAGTTTAAAAATGCTTTGGAACGCTTCCATTGTTCTGGGAATTCGGCTGAAGTTTAAAAATGCTTTGGAACTCTTCCTATGTTCTGGGAGTTCTGCTGAAGTTTAAAAATGCTTTGGAACTCTTCCATTGTTCTCGGAATTCCGCTGATGTTTAACAATGCTTTAGAACTCTTCCATTGTTCTCGGAATTCCAATGATGTTTAACAATGCTTTGGAACTCTTCCATTGTTCTCGGAATTCTGCTGAAGTTTAAGAAAGTTTTGGAACTCCTCCATTGTTCTCGGAATTCTGCTGAAGTTTAAAAATGCTTTGGAACTCTTTCATTGTTCTCGGAATTCCGATGATGTTTAACAATGCTTTGGAACTCTTCCACTGTTCTCGGAATACCGCTGTAGTTTAAAAATGCTTTGGAACTCTTTCATGGTTCTCGGAATTCCGCTGAAGTTTAGCCATGCTTTGGAACTCTTCCATTGTTCTCGGAATTCCGCTGAAGTTTAAAAATGCTTTGGAACTCTTCCATTGTTCTCGGAATTCTGCTGAAGTTTAAAAAAGATTTGGGACTATTCCATTGTTCTCAGAATTCCGCTAATATTTAACAATGCTTTGGAACTCTTCCATTGTTCTCGGAATTCTGCTGAAGTTTAGCCATGCTTTGGAACTCTTCCATTGTTCTCGGAATTCCGCTGAAGTTTAAAAATGCTTTGGAACTCTTCCATTGTTCTCGGAATTCTGCTGAAGTTTAAAAAAGATTTGGAACTATTCCATTGTTCTCGGAATTCCGCTGATGTTTAATAATGCTTTTGGAACTCTTCCATTGTTCTCGGAATTCTGCTAATGTTTAACAATGCTTTGGAACTCATCCATTGTTCTCGGAATTCTGTTCATGTTTAATAATGCTTTTGGAACTCTTCCATTGTTCTAGGAATTCCGCTGTTGTTTAACAATGCTTTAGAACTCTTCCATTGTTCTCGGAATTCCGATGATGTTTAACAATGCTTTGGAACTCTTCCATTGTTCTCGGAATTCTGCTGAAGTTTAAAAATGCTTTGGAACTCTTCCATTGTCCTGGGAATTCGGCTGAAGTTTAAAAATGCTTTGGAACTCTTTCATTGTTCTCAGAATTCCGCTGAAGTTTAGCCATGCTTTGGAACTCTTCCATTGTTCTCGGAATTCCGCTGAAGTTTAAAAATGCTTTGGAACTCTTCCTATGTTCTGGGAGTTCTGCTGAAGTTTAAAAATGCTTTGGAACTCTTCCATTGTTCTCGGAATTCCGCTAATATTTAACAATGCTTTGGAACTCTTCCATTGCTCTCGGAATTCCGCTGATGTTTAATAATTCTTTTGGAACTCTTCCATTGTTCTCGGAATTCTGCTAATGTTTAACAATGCTTTGGAACTCTTCCATTGTTCTCGGAATTCCGCTGATGTTTAACAATGCTTTAGAACTCTTCTATTGTTCTCGGAATTCCAATGATGTTTAAAAATGCTTTGGAACTCTTCCATTGTTCTGGGAATTCGGCTGAAGTTTAAAAATGCTTTGGAACTCTTCCTAAGTTCTGGGAGTTCTGCTGAAGTTTAAAAATGCATTGGAACTCTTCCATTGTTCCCGGAATTATGTTCATGTTTAATAATACTTTTCGAACTCTTCCATTGTGCTCGGAATTCTGCTGAAGTTTAAAAATGCTTTGGAACTCTTCCATTGTTCTCGGAATTCCGCTAATGTTTAACAATGCTTTGGAACTCTTCCATGTTTCTCGGAATTCCGCTGTAGTTTAAAAATGCATTGGAACTCTTCCATTGTTCTCGGAATTCCGCTGAAGTTTTAGAATGCTTTTTAACACTTCCATTTTTCTCGGAATTCTGCTGAAGTTTAAAATCGCTTTGGAACTCTTCCATTGTTCTCGGAATTCCACTGAAGTTTAGCCATGCTTTGGAACTCTTCCATTGTTCTCGGAATTCCGCTGAAGTTTAAAAATGCTTTGGAACTCTTCCATTGTTCTCGGAATTCTGCTGAAGTTTAAAAATGCTTTGGAACTCTTCCATTGTTCTGGGAATTCGGCTGAAGTTTAAAAATGCTTTGGAACTCTTCCTATGTTCTGGGAGTTCTGCTAAAGTTTAAAAATGCTTTGGAACTCTTCCATTGTTCTCGGAATTCCGCTGATGTTTAACAATGCTTTAGAACTCTTTCATTGTTCTCGGAATTCTGCTAATGTTTAACAATGCTTTGGAACTCATCCATTGTTCTCGGAATTCTGTTCATGTTTAATAATGCTTTTGGAACTCTTCCATTGTTCTAGGAATTCCGCTGTTGTTTAACAATGCTTTAGAACTCTTCCATTGTTCTCGGAATTCCGATGATGTTTAACAATGCTTTGGAACTCTTCCATTGTTCTCGGAATTCTGCTGAAGTTTAAAAATGCTTTGGAACTCTTCCATTGTCCTGGGAATTCGGCTGAAGTTTAAAAATGCTTTGGAACTCTTTCATTGTTCTCAGAATTCCGCTGAAGTTTAGCCATGCTTTGGAACTCTTCCATTGTTCTCGGAATTCCGCTGAAGTTTAAAAATGCTTTGGAACTCTTCCATTGTTCTCGGAATTCTGCTGAAGTTTAAAAAAGATTTGGAACTATTCCATTGTTCTCAGAATTCCGCTAATATTTAACAATGCTTTGGAACTCTTCCATTGCTCTCGGAATTCCGCTGATGTTTAATAATGCTTTTGGAACTCTTCCATTGTTCTCGGAATTCTGCTAATGTTTAACAATGCTTTGGAACTCATCCATTGTTCTCGGAATTCTGTTCATGTTTAATAATGCTTTTGGAACTAATCCATCGTGCTCGGAATTCTGCTGAAGTTTAAAAATGCTTTGGAACTCGTCCATTGTTCTCGGAATTCCGCTGATGTTTAACAATGCTTTAGAACTCTTCCATTGTTCTCGGAATTCTGCTGAAGTTTAAAAATGCTTTGGAACTCTTCCATTGTTCTGGGAATTCGGCTGAAGTTTAAAAATGCTTTTAAACTCTTCCTAAGTTCTGGGAGTTCTGCTGAAGTTTAAAAATGCATTGGAACTCTTCCATTGTTCTCGGAATTCCGCTGATGTTTAACAATGCTTTAGAACTCTTCCATTGTTCTCGGAATTCCGATGATGTTTAACAATGCTTTGGAACTCTTTCATTGTTCTCAGAATTCCGCTGTAGTTTAAAAATGCATTGGAACTCTTCCATTGTTCTCGGAATTCCGCTGAAGTTTTAGAATGCTTTGGAATTCTTCCATTGTTCTCGGAATTCCGCTAATGTTTAACAATGCTTTGGAACTCTTCCATTGTTCTCGGAATTCCGCTGTAGTTTAAAAATGCTTTGGAACTCTTTCATTGTTCTCGGAATTCCGCTGAAGTTGTAGAATGCTTTTTAAAACTTCCATTTTTCTCGGAATTCTGCTGAAGTTTAAAAACGCTTTGGAACTCTTCCATTGTTCTCAGAATTCCGCTAATGTTTAACAATGCTTTGGAACTCTTTCATTGTTCTCGGAATTCAACTGAAGTTTAGCCATGCTTTGGAACTTTTCCATTGTTCTCGGAATTCCGCTGAAGTTTAAAAATGCTTTGGGAAACTTCCATTGTTCTCTGAATTCTGATGAAGTTTAAAAAAGCTTTGGAACTATTCCATTGTTCTCAGAATTCTGTTGATGTTTAATAATGCTTTTGGAACTCTTCCATTGTGCTCGGATTTCTGCTGAAGTTTAAAAATGCTTTGGAACTCTTCGATTCTTCTTGGTATTCTGCTGATGTTTATCAAACCTATGGAACTCTTCCATTGTTCTCGGAATTCTGTTGATGTTTAATAATGCTTTTGGAACTCTTCCATTGTTCTCGTAATTCTGCTGAAGTTTCAAAACGCTTTAGAAATCTTCCATTATTCTCAGAATTCTGCTGAAGTTTAAAAATGCTTTGGTACTCTTCCATTGTTCTCAGAATTCCAATGAAGCTTAAAAATGCTTTGGAACTCTTCAATTTTTCTCAGAATTACGCTAAAGTTTAAAAATGCTTTGGAACTCCTCCATTGTTCTCGGAATTCTGCTGAAGTTTAAAAGTGGTTTGGAACTCTTCCATTGTTCTGGGAATTTGGCTGAAGAATAAAAATGCTTTGGAACTCTTCCTATGTTCTGGGAGTTCTGCTGTAGTTTAAAAATGCTTTGGAACTCTTCCATTTTTCTCGGAATTCCGCTGATGTTTAACAATGCTTTATAACTCTACCATTGTTCTCAGAATTCCGCTGATGTTTAACAATGCTTTGGAACTCTTATATTGTTCTCGGAATTCCGCTGTAGCTTAAAAATGCACTGGAACTCTTCCATTGTTCTTGGAATTCCGCTGAAGTTTTACAATGCTTTGGAACTCATCCATTGTTCTCGTAACACTGTTGATGTTTAATAATGCTTTTGGAACTCTTCCATTGTGCTCGGAGTTCTGCTGAAGTTTAAAAATGCTTTGGAACGCTTCCATTGTTCTGGGAATTCGGCTGAAGTTTAAAAATGCTTTGGAACTCTTCCTATGTTCTGGGAGTTCTGCTGAAGTTTAAAAATGCTTTGGAACTCTTCCATTGTTCTCGGAATTCCGCTGATGTTTAACAATGCTTTAGAACTCTTCCATTGTTCTCGGAATTCCAATGATGTTTAACAATGCTTTGGAACTCTTCCATTGTTCTCGGAATTCTGCTGAAGTTTAAGAATGTTTTGGAACTCCTCCATTGTTCTCGGAATTCTGCTGAAGTTTAAAAATGCTTTGGAACTCTTTCATTGTTCTCGGAATTCCGATGATGTTTAACAATGCTTTGGAACTCTTCCACTGTTCTCGGAATACCGCTGTAGTTTAAAAATGCTTTGGAACTCTTTCATGGTTCTCGGAATTCCGCTGAAGTTTAGCCATGCTTTGGAACTCTTCCATTGTTCTCGGAATTCCGCTGAAGTTTAAAAATGCTTTGGAACTCTTCCATTGTTCTCGGAATTCTGCTGAAGTTTAAAAAAGATTTGGGACTATTCCATTGTTCTCAGAATTCCGCTAATATTTAACAATGCTTTGGAACTCTTCCATTGTTCTCGGAATTCTGCTGAAGTTTAGCCATGCTTTGGAACTCTTCCATTGTTCTCGGAATTCCGCTGAAGTTTAAAAATGCTTTGGAACTCTTCCATTGTTCTCGGAATTCTGCTGAAGTTTAAAAAAGATTTGGAACTATTCCATTGTTCTCGGAATTCCGCTGATGTTTAATAATGCTTTTGGAACTCTTCCATTGTTCTCGGAATTCTGCTAATGTTTAACAATGCTTTGGAACTCATCCATTGTTCTCGGAATTCTGTTCATGTTTAATAATGCTTTTGGAACTCTTCCATTGTTCTAGGAATTCCGCTGTTGTTTAACAATGCTTTAGAACTCTTCCATTGTTCTCGGAATTCCGATGATGTTTAACAATGCTTTGGAACTCTTCCATTGTTCTCGGAATTCTGCTGAAGTTTAAAAATGCTTTGGAACTCTTCCATTGTCCTGGGAATTCGGCTGAAGTTTAAAAATGCTTTGGAACTCTTTCATTGTTCTCAGAATTCCGCTGAAGTTTAGCCATGCTTTGGAACTCTTCCATTGTTCTCGGAATTCCGCTGAAGTTTAAAAATGCTTTGGAACTCTTCCTATGTTCTGGGAGTTCTGCTGAAGTTTAAAAATGCTTTGGAACTCTTCCATTGTTCTCGGAATTCCGCTAATATTTAACAATGCTTTGGAACTCTTCCATTGCTCTCGGAATTCCGCTGATGTTTAATAATTCTTTTGGAACTCTTCCATTGTTCTCGGAATTCTGCTAATGTTTAACAATGCTTTGGAACTCTTCCATTGTTCTCGGAATTCCGCTGATGTTTAACAATGCTTTAGAACTCTTCTATTGTTCTCGGAATTCCAATGATGTTTAAAAATGCTTTGGAACTCTTCCATTGTTCTGGGAATTCGGCTGAAGTTTAAAAATGCTTTGGAACTCTTCCTAAGTTCTGGGAGTTCTGCTGAAGTTTAAAAATGCATTGGAACTCTTCCATTGTTCCCGGAATTATGTTCATGTTTAATAATACTTTTCGAACTCTTCCATTGTGCTCGGAATTCTGCTGAAGTTTAAAAATGCTTTGGAACTCTTCCATTGTTCTCGGAATTCCGCTAATGTTTAACAATGCTTTGGAACTCTTCCATGTTTCTCGGAATTCCGCTGTAGTTTAAAAATGCATTGGAACTCTTCCATTGTTCTCGGAATTCCGCTGAAGTTTTAGAATGCTTTTTAACACTTCCATTTTTCTCGGAATTCTGCTGAAGTTTAAAATCGCTTTGGAACTCTTCCATTGTTCTCGGAATTCCACTGAAGTTTAGCCATGCTTTGGAACTCTTCCATTGTTCTCGGAATTCCGCTGAAGTTTAAAAATGCTTTGGAACTCTTCCATTGTTCTCGGAATTCTGCTGAAGTTTAAAAATGCTTTGGAACTCTTCCATTGTTCTGGGAATTCGGCTGAAGTTTAAAAATGCTTTGGAACTCTTCCTATGTTCTGGGAGTTCTGCTAAAGTTTAAAAATGCTTTGGAACTCTTCCATTGTTCTCGGAATTCCGCTGATGTTTAACAATGCTTTAGAACTCTTTCATTGTTCTCGGAATTCTGCTAATGTTTAACAATGCTTTGGAACTCATCCATTGTTCTCGGAATTCTGTTCATGTTTAATAATGCTTTTGGAACTCTTCCATTGTTCTAGGAATTCCGCTGTTGTTTAACAATGCTTTAGAACTCTTCCATTGTTCTCGGAATTCCGATGATGTTTAACAATGCTTTGGAACTCTTCCATTGTTCTCGGAATTCTGCTGAAGTTTAAAAATGCTTTGGAACTCTTCCATTGTCCTGGGAATTCGGCTGAAGTTTAAAAATGCTTTGGAACTCTTTCATTGTTCTCAGAATTCCGCTGAAGTTTAGCCATGCTTTGGAACTCTTCCATTGTTCTCGGAATTCCGCTGAAGTTTAAAAATGCTTTGGAACTCTTCCATTGTTCTCGGAATTCTGCTGAAGTTTAAAAAAGATTTGGAACTATTCCATTGTTCTCAGAATTCCGCTAATATTTAACAATGCTTTGGAACTCTTCCATTGCTCTCGGAATTCCGCTGATGTTTAATAATGCTTTTGGAACTCTTCCATTGTTCTCGGAATTCTGCTAATGTTTAACAATGCTTTGGAACTCATCCATTGTTCTCGGAATTCTGTTCATGTTTAATAATGCTTTTGGAACTAATCCATCGTGCTCGGAATTCTGCTGAAGTTTAAAAATGCTTTGGAACTCGTCCATTGTTCTCGGAATTCCGCTGATGTTTAACAATGCTTTAGAAATCTTCCATTGTTCTCGGAATTCTGCTGAAGTTTAAAAATGCTTTGGAACTCTTCCATTGTTCTGGGAATTCGGCTGAAGTTTAAAAATGCTTTTAAACTCTTCCTAAGTTCTGGGAGTTCTGCTGAAGTTTAAAAATGCATTGGAACTCTTCCATTGTTCTCGGAATTCCGCTGATGTTTAACAATGCTTTAGAACTCTTCCATTGTTCTCGGAATTCCGATGATGTTTAACAATGCTTTGGAACTCTTTCATTGTTCTCAGAATTCCGCTGTAGTTTAAAAATGCATTGGAACTCTTCCATTGTTCTCGGAATTCCGCTGAAGTTTTAGAATGCTTTGGAATTCTTCCATTGTTCTCGGAATTCCGCTAATGTTTAACAATGCTTTGGAACTCTTCCATTGTTCTCGGAATTCCGCTGTAGTTTAAAAATGCTTTGGAACTCTTTCATTGTTCTCGGAATTCCGCTGAAGTTGTAGAATGCTTTTTAAAACTTCCATTTTTCTCGGAATTCTGCTGAAGTTTAAAAACGCTTTGGAACTCTTCCATTGTTCTCAGAATTCCGCTAATGTTTAACAATGCTTTGGAACTCTTTCATTGTTCTCGGAATTCAACTGAAGTTTAGCCATGCTTTGGAACTTTTCCATTGTTCTCGGAATTCCGCTGAAGTTTAAAAATGCTTTGGGAAACTTCCATTGTTCTCTGAATTCTGATGAAGTTTAAAAAAGCTTTGGAACTATTCCATTGTTCTCAGAATTCTGTTGATGTTTAATAATGCTTTTGGAACTCTTCCATTGTGCTCGGATTTCTGCTGAAGTTTAAAAATGCTTTGGAACTCTTCGATTCTTCTTGGTATTCTGCTGATGTTTATCAAACCTATGGAACTCTTCCATTGTTCTCGGAATTCTGTTGATGTTTAATAATGCTTTTGGAACTCTTCCATTGTTCTCGTAATTCTGCTGAAGTTTCAAAACGCTTTAGAAATCTTCCATTATTCTCAGAATTCTGCTGAAGTTTAAAAATGCTTTGGTACTCTTCCATTGTTCTCAGAATTCCAATGAAGCTTAAAAATGCTTTGGAACTCTTCAATTTTTCTCAGAATTACGCTAAAGTTTAAAAATGCTTTGGAACTCCTCCATTGTTCTCGGAATTCTGCTGAAGTTTAAAAGTGGTTTGGAACTCTTCCATTGTTCTGGGAATTTGGCTGAAGAATAAAAATGCTTTGGAACTCTTCCTATGATCTGGGAGTTCTGCTGTAGTTTAAAAATGCTTTGGAACTCTTCCATTGTTCTCGGAATTCCGCTGATGTTTAACAATGCTTTATAACTCTTCCATTGTTCTCAGAATTCCGCTGATGTTTAACAATGCTTTGGAACTCTTATATTGTTCTCGGAATTCCGCTGTAGCTTAAAAATGCACTGGAACTCTTCCATTGTTCTTGGAATTCCGCTGAAGTTTTACAATGCTTTGGAACTCATCCATTGTTCTCGTAACACTGTTGATGTTTAATAATGCTTTTGGAACTCTTCCATTGTGCTCGGAGTTCTGCTGAAGTTTAAAAATGCTTTGGAACGCTTCCATTGTTCTGGGAATTCGGCTGAAGTTTAAAAATGCTTTGGAACTCTTCCTATGTTCTGGGAGTTCTGCTGAAGTTTAAAAATGCTTTGGAACTCTTCCATTGTTCTCGGAATTCCGCTGATGTTTAACAATGCTTTAGAACTCTTCCATTGTTCTCGGAATTCCAATGATGTTTAACAATGCTTTGGAACTCTTCCATTGTTCTCGGAGTTCTGCTGAAGTTTAAAAATGCTTTAGAACTCTTCCATTGTCCTCGGAATTCCGATGATGTTTAACAATGCTTTGGAACTCTTCCATTGTTCACGGAATTCTGCTGAAGTTTAAAAATGCTTTGGAACTCTTCCATTGTCCTGGGAATTCGGCTGAAGTTTAAAAATGCTTTGGAACTCTTTCATTGTTCTCAGAATTCCGCTGAAGTTTAGCCATGCTTTGGAACTCTTCCATTGTTCTCGGAATTCCGCTGAAGTTTAAAAATGCTTTGGAACTCTTCCATTGTTCTCGGAATTCTGCTGAAGTTTAAAAAAGATTTGGAACTATTCCATTGTTCTCAGAATTCCGCTAATATTTAACAATGCTTTGGAACTCTTCCATTGCTCTCGGAATTCCGCTGATGTTTAATAATGCTTTTGGAACTCTTCCATTGTTCTCGGAATTCTGCAAATGTTTAACAATGCTTTGGAACTCTTCCATTGTTCTCGGAATTCCGCTGATGTTTAACAATGCTTTAGAACTCTTCCATTGTTCTCGGAATTCCAATGATGTTTAACAATGCTTTGGAACTCTTCCATTGTTCTCGGAATTCTGCTGAAGTTTAAAAATGCTTTGGAACTCTTCCATTGTTCTGGGAATTCGGCTGAAGATTAAAAATGCTTTGGAACTCTTCCTAAGTTCTGGGAGTTCTGCTGAAGTTTAAAAATGCATTGGAACTCTTCCATTGTTCTCGGAATTCCGCTGATGTTTAACAATGCTTTAGAACTCTTCCATTGTTCTCGGAATTCCGATGATGTTTAACAATGCTTTGGAACTCTTTCATTGTTCTCGGATTTCCGCTGTAGTTTAAAAATGCATTGGAACTCTTCCATTGTTCTCGGAATTCCGCTGATGATTAACAATGCTTTAGAACTCTTCCATTGTTCTCGGAATTCCGATGATGTTTAACAATGCTTTGGAACTCTTTCATTGTTCTCGGAATTCGGCTGTAGTTTAAATATGCTTTGGAACTCTTCCATTGTTCTCAGAATTCCGATAATATTTAACAATGCTTTGGAACTCTTCCATGGTTCTCGGAATTCCGCTGTAGTTTAAAAATGCATTGGAACTCTTCCATTGTTCTCGGAATTCCGCTGAAGTTTAAAAATGCTTTGGAACTCTTCCATTGTTCTCAGAATTCCGCTAATATTTAACAATGCTTTGGAACTCTTCCATTGTTCTCGGAATTCTGCTGAAGTTTAGCCATGCTTTGGAACTCTTCCATTGTTCTCGGAATTCCGCTGAAGTTTAAAAATGCTTTGGAACTCTTCCATTGTTCTCGGAATTCTGCTGAAGTTTAAAAAAGATTTGGAACTATTCTATTGTTCTCGGAATTCCGCTGATGTTTAATAATGCTTTTGGAACTCTTCCATTGTTCTCGGAATTCTGCTAATGTTTAACAATGCTTTGGAACTCATCCATTGTTCTCGGAATTCTGTTCATGTTTAATAATGCTTTTGGAACTCTTCCATTGTGCTCGGAATTCTGCTGAAGTTTAAAAATGCTTTGGAACTCTTCCATTGTTCTAGGAATTCCGCTGTTGTTTAACAATGCTTTAGAACTCTTCCATTGTTCTCGGAATTCCGATGATGTTTAACAATGCTTTGGAACTCTTCCATTGTTCTCGGAATTCCGCTGAAGTTTAAAAAAGCTTTGGAACTATTCCATTGTTCTCAGAATTCTGTTGATGTTTAGTAATGCTTTTGGAACTCTTCCATTGTGCTCGGATTTCTGCTGAAGTTTAAAAATGCTTTGGAACTCTTCCATTCTTCTCGGTATTCTGCTGATGTTTATCAAACCTATGGAACTCTTCCATTGTTCTCGGAATTCTGTTGATGTTTAATAATGCTTTTGGAACTCTTCCATTGTTCTCGGAATTCTGCTGAAGTTTCAAAACGCTTTAGAAATCTTCCATTATTCTCAGAATTCTGCTGAAGTTTAAAAATGCTTTGGTACTCTTCCATTGTTCTCAGAATTCCAATGAAGCTTAAAAATGCTTTGGAACTCTTCAATTTTTCTCAGAATTACGCTAAAGTTTAAAAATGCTTTTAACTCCTCCATTGTTCTCGGAATTCTGCTGAAGTTTAAAAGTGCTTTGGAACTCTTCCATTGTTCTGGGAATTTGGCTGAAGTTTAAAAATGCTTTTGAACTCTTCCTATGTTCTGGGAGTTCTGCTGAAGTTTAAAAATGCTTTGGAACTCTTCCATTGTTCTCGGAATTCCGCTGATGTTTAACAATGCTTTAGAACTCTTCCATTGTTCTTGGAATTCCGCTGATGTTTAACAATGCTTTGGAACTCTTCCATTGTTCTCGGAATTCCGCTGTAGCTTAAAAATGCAATGGAACTCTTCCATTGTTCTCGGAATTCCGCAGAAGTTTTACAATGCTTTGGAACTCATCCATTGTTCTCGTAACACTGTTGATGTTTAATAATGCTTTTGGAAATCATCCATTGTGCTCGGAGTTCTGCTGAAGTTTAAAAATGCTTTGGAACGCTTCCATTGTTCTGGGAATTCGGCTGAAGTTTAAAAATGCTTTGGAACTCTTCCTAAGTTCTGGGAGTTCTGCTGAAGTTTAAAAATGCTTTGGAACTCTTCCATTGTTCTCGCAATTCCGCTGATGTTAAACAATGCTTTAGAACTCTTCCATTGTTCTCGGAATTCCGATGATGTTTAACAATGCTTTGGAACTCTTCCATTGTTCTCGGAATTCTGCTGAAGTTTAAAAATGCTTTGGAACTCTTCCATTGTTCTGGGAATTCGGCTGAAGTTTTAAAATGCTTTGGAACTCTTCCTAAGTTCTGGGAGTTCTGCTGAAGTTTAAAAATGCTTTGGAACTCTTTCATTGTTCTCGGAATTCCGCTTTAGTTTAAAAATGCATTGGAACTCTTCCACTGTTCTCGGAATTCCGCTGAAGTTTTAGAATGCTTTGGAACTCTTCCATTGTTCTCGGAATTCCGCTGTAGTTTAAAAATGCTTTGCAACTCTTTCATTGTTCTCGGAATTCCGATGAAGTTTAGCCATGCTTTGGAACTCTTCCAATGTTCTCGGAATTCTGCTGAAGTTTCAAAAAGATTTGGAACTATTCCATTGTTCTCAGAATTCAGCTAATATTTAACAATGCTTTGGAACTCTTCCATTGTGCTCGGAATTCTGCTGAAGTTTAAAAATGCTTTGGAACTCTTCCATTGTTCTAGGAATTCCGCTGTTGTTTAACAATGCTTTAGAACTCGTCCATTGTTCTCGGAATTCCGATGATGTTTAACAATGCTTTGGAACTCTTCCATTGTTCTCGGAATTCCGCTGAAGTTTAAAAAAGCTTTGGAACTATTCCATTGTTCTCAGAATTCTGTTGATGTTTAGTAATGCTTTTGGAACTCTTCCATTGTGCTCGGATTTCTGCTGAAGTTTAAAAATGCTTTGGAACTCTTCCATTCTTCTCGGTATTCTGCTGATGTTTATCAAACCTATGGAACTCTTCCATTGTTCTCGGAATTCTGTTGATGTTTAATAATGCTTTTGGAACTCTTCCATTGTTCTCGGAATTCTGCTGAAGTTTCAAAACGCTTTAGAAATCTTCCATTATTCTCAGAATTCTGCTGAAGTTTAAAAATGCTTTGGTACTCTTCCATTGTTCTCAGAATTCCAATGAAGCTTAAAAATGCTTTGGAACTCTTCAATTTTTCTCAGAATTACGCTAAAGTTTAAAAATGCTTTTAACTCCTCCATTGTTCTCGGAATTCTGCTGAAGTTTAAAAGTGCTTTGGAACTCTTCCATTGTTCTGGGAATTTGGCTGAAGTTTAAAAATGCTTTTGAACTCTTCCTATGTTCTGGGAGTTCTGCTGAAGTTTAAAAATGCTTTGGAACTCTTCCATTGTTCTCGGAATTCCGCTGATGTTTAACAATGCTTTAGAACTCTTCCATTGTTCTTGGAATTCCGCTGATGTTTAACAATGCTTTGGAACTCTTCCATTGTTCTCGGAATTCCGCTGTAGCTTAAAAATGCACTGGAACTCTTCCATTGTTCTCGGAATTCCGCAGAAGTTTTACAATGCTTTGGAACTCATCCATTGTTCTCGTAACACTGTTGATGTTTAATAATGCTTTTGGAAATCATCCATTGTGCTCGGAGTTCTGCTGAAGTTTAAAAATGCTTTGGAACGCTTCCATTGTTCTGGGAATTCGGCTGAAGTTTAAAAATGCTTTGGAACTCTTCCTAAGTTCTGGGAGTTCTGCTGAAGTTTAAAAATGCTTTGGAACTCTTCCATTGTTCTCGCAATTCCGCTGATGTTAAACAATGCTTTAGAACTCTTCCATTGTTCTCGGAATTCCGATGATGTTTAACAATGCTTTGGAACTCTTCCATTGTTCTCGGAATTCTGCTGAAGTTTAAAAATGCTTTGGAACTCTTCCATTGTTCTGGGAATTCGGCTGAAGTTTAAAAATGCTTTGGAACTCTTCCTAAGTTCTGGGAGTTCTGCTGAAGTTTAAAAATGCTTTGGCACTCTTTCATTGTTCTCGGAATTCCGCTTTAGTTTAAAAATGCATTGGAACTCTTCCACTGTTCTCGGAATTCCGCTGAAGTTTTAGAATGCTTTGGAATTCTTCCATTGTTCTCGGAATTCCGCTAATGTTTAACAATGCTTTGGAACTCTTCCATTGTTCTCGGAATTCCGCTGTAGTTTAAAAATGCTTTGCAACTCTTTCATTGTTCTCGGAATTCCGATGAAGTTTAGCCATGCTTTGGAACTCTTCCAATGTTCTCGGAATTCTGCTGAAGTTTCAAAAAGATTTGGAACTCTTCCATTGTTCTCAGAATTCTGCTAATGTTTAACAATGCTTTGGAACTCATCCATTGTTCTCGGAATTCTGTTCATGTTTAATAATGCTTTTGGAACTCTTCCACTGTGCTAGGAATTCTGCTGAAGTTTAAAAATGCTTTGGAACTCTTCCATCGTTCTCGGAAATCCGCTAATGTTTATCAAACCTATGGAACTCTTTCATTGTTCTCGGAATTCTGCTGAAGTTTAAAAATGCTTTGGAACTCCTCCATTGTTCTCGGAATTCCGATAATATTTAACAATGCTTTGGAACTCTTCCATTGTTCTCGGAATTCCGCTGTAGTTTAAAAATGCATTGTAACTCTTCCATTGTTCTCGGAATTCTGCTAATGTTTAACAATGCTTTGGAACTCATCCATTGTTCTCGGAATTCTGTTCATGTTTAAAAATGCATTGTAACTCTTCCATTGTTCTCGGAATTCTGCTAATGTTTAACAATGCTTTGGAACTCATCCATTGTTCTCGGAATTCTGTTCATGTTTAATAATGCTTTTGGAACTAATCCATCGTGCTCGGAATTCTGCTGAAGTTTAAAAATGCTTTGGAACTCTTCCATTGTTCTGGGAATTCGGCTGAAGTTTAAAAATGCTTTGGAACTCTTCCTAAGTTCTGGGAGTTCTGCTGAAGTTTAAAAATGCATTGGAACTCTTCCATTGTTCTCGGAATTCCGCTGATTTTTAACAATGCTTTAGAACTCTTCCATTGTTCTCGGAATTCCGATGATGTTTAACAATGCTTTGGAACTCTTTCATTGTTCTCAGAATTCCGCTGTAGTTTAAAAATGCATTGGAACTCTTCCATTGTTCTCGGAATTCCGCTGAAGTTTTAGAATGCTTTGGAATTCTTCCATTGTTCTCGGAATTCCGCTAATGTTTACCAATGCTTTGGAACTCTTCCATTGTTCTCGGAATTCCGCTGTAGTTTAAAAATGCTTTGGAACTCTTTCATTGTTCTCGGAATTCCGCTGAAGTTTTAGAATGCTTTTTAAAACTTCCATTTTTCTCGGAATTCTGCTGAAGTTTAAAAACGCTTTGGAACTCTTCCATTGTTCTCGGAATTCCGCTAATGTTTAACAATGCTTTGGAACTCTTTCATTGTTCTCGGAATTCAACTGAAGTTTAGCCATGCTTTGGAACTTTTCCATTGTTCTCGGAATTCCGCTGAAGTTTAAAAATGCTTTGGAAAACTTCCATTGTTCTCTGAATTCTGATGAAGTTTAAAAAAGCTTTGGAACTATTCCATTGTTCTCAGAATTCTGTTGATGTTTAATAATGCTTTTGTAACTCTTCCATTGTGCTCGGATTTCTGCTGAAGTTTAAAAATGCTTTGGAACTCTTCCATTCTTCTCGGTATTCTGCTGATGTTTATCAAACCTATGGAACTCTTCCATTGTTCTCGGAATTCTGTTGATGTTTAATAATGCTTTTGGAACTCTTCCATTGTTCTCGGAATTCTGCTGAAGTTTCAAAACGCTTTAGAAATCTTCCATTATTCTCAGAATTCTGCTGAAGTTTAAAAATGCTTTGGTACTCTTCCATTGTTCTCAGAATTCCAATGAAGCTTAAAAATGCTTTGGAACTCTTCAATTTTTCTCAGAATTACGCTAAAGTTTAAAAATGCTTTGGAACTCCTCCATTGTTCTCGGAATTCTGCTGAAGTTTAAAAGTGGTTTGGAACTCTTCCATTGTTCTGGGAATTTGGCTGAAGTATAAAAATGCTTTGGAACTCTTCCTATGTTCTGGGAGTTCTGCTGTAGTTTAAAAATGCTTTGGAACTCTTCCATTGTTCTCGGAATTCTGCTGATGTTTAACAATGCTTTAGAACTCTTCCATTGTTCTCGGAATTCCGCTGATGTTTAACAATGCTTTGGAACTCTTCCATTGTTCTCGGAATTCCGCTGTAGCTTAAAAATGCACTGGAACTCTTCCATTGTTCTTGGAATTCCGCTGAAGTTTTACAATGCTTTGGAACTCATCCATTGTTCTCGTAACACTGTTGATGTTTAATAATGCTTTTGGAACTCTTCCATTGTGCTCGGAGTTCTGCTGAAGTTTAAAAATGCTTTGGAACGCTTCCATTGTTCTGGAAATTCGGCTGAAGTTTAAAAATGCTTTGGAACTCTTCCTATGTTCTGGGAGTTCTGCTGAAGTTTTAAAAATGCTTTGGAACTCTTCCATTGTTCTCGGAATTCCGCTGATGTTTAACAATGCTTTAGAACTCTTCCATTGTTCTCGGAATTCCAATGATGTTTAACAATGCTTTGGAACTCTTCCATTGTTCTCGGAATTCTGCTGAAGTTTAAAAATGCTTTGGAACTCTTCCATTGTTCTGGGAATTCGGCTGAAGTTTAAAAATGCTTTGGAACTCTTCCTAAGTTCTGGGAGTTCTGCTGAAGTTTAAAAATGCATTGGAACTCTTCCATTGTTCTCGGAATTCCGCTGATGTTTAGCAATGCTTTAGAACTCTTCCATTGTTCTCGGAATTCCGATGATGTTTAACAATGCTTTGGAACTCCTTCATTGTTCTGGGAATTCCGCTGTAGTTTAAAAATGCATTGGAACTCTTCCATTGTTCTCGGAATTCCGCTGATGTTTAACAATGCTTTAGAACTCTTCCATTGTTCTCGGAATTCCGATGATGTTTAACAATGCTTTGGAACTCTTTCATTGTTCTCGGAATTCGGCTGTAGTTTAAAAATGCTTTGGAACTCTTCCATTGTTCTCGGAATTCCGATAATATTTAACAATGCTTTGGAACTCTTCCATGGTTCTCGGAATTCGGCTGTAGTTTAAAAATGCATTGGAACTCTTCCATTGTTCTCGGAATTCCGCTGAAGTTTTAGAATGCTTTTTAACACTTCCATTTTTCTCGGAATTCTGCTGAAGTTTAAAATCGCTGTGGAACTCTTCCATTGTTCTCGGAATTCCGCTAATGTTTAACAATGCTTTGGAACTCTTTCATTGTTCTCGGAATTCCACTGAAGTTTAGCCATGCTTTGGAACTCTTCCATTGTTCTCGGAATTCCGCTGAAGTTTTAAAATGATTGGAACTCTTCCATTGTTCTCGGAATTCTGCTGAAGTTTAAAAATGCTTTGGAACTCTTCCATTGTTCTCGGAATTCCGCTGTAGTTTAAAAATGCTTTGAAACTCTTTCATTGTTCTCGGAATTCCGCTAACATTTAACAATGCTTTGGAACTCTTTCATTGTTCTCGGAATTCAACTGAAGTTTAGCCATGCTTTGGAACTCTTCCATTGTTCTCGGAATTCCGCTGAAGTTTAAAAAAGCTTTGGAACTATTCCATTGTTCTCAGAATTCTGTTGATGTTTAGTAATGCTTTTGGAACTCTTCCATTGTGCTCGGATTTCTGCTGAAGTTTAAGAATGCTTTGGAACTCTTCCATTCTTCTCGGTATTCTGCTGATGTTTATCAAACCTTTGGAACTCTTCCATTGTTCTCGGAAATCTGTTGATGTTTAATAATGCTTTTGGAACTCTTCCATTGCTCTCGGAATTCTGCTGAAGTTTCAAAACGCTTTAGAAATCTTCCATTATTCTCAGAATTCTGCTGAAGTTTAAAAATGCTTTGGTACTCTTCCATTGTTCTCAGAATTCCAATGAAGCTTAAAAATGCTTTGGAACTCTTCAATTTTTCTCAGAATTACGCTAAAGTTTAAAAATGCTTTGGAACTCCTCCATTGTTCTCGGAATTCTGCTGAAGTTTAAAAGTGCTTTGGAACTCTTCCATTGTTCTGGGAATTTGGCTGAAGTTTAAAAATGCTTTTGAACTCTTCCTATGTTCTGGGAGTTCTGCTGAAGTTTAAAAATGCTTTGGAACTCTTCCATTGTTCTCGGAATTCCGCTGATGTTTAACAATGCTTTAGAACTCTTCCATTGTTCTTGGAATTCCGCTGATGTTTAACAATGCTTTGGAACTCTTCCATTGTTCTCGGAATTCCGCTGTAGCTTAAAAATGCACTGGAACTCTTCCATTGTTCTCGGAATTCCGCAGACGTTTTACAATGCTTTGGAACTCATCCATTGTTCTCGTAACACTGTTGATGTTTAATAATGCTTTTGGAAATCTTCCATTGTGCTCGGAGTTCTGCTGAAGTTTAAAAATGCTTTGGAACGCTTCCATTGTTCTGGGAATTCGGCTGAAGTTTAAAAATGCTTTGGAACTCTTCCTATGTTCTGGGAGTTCTGCTGAAGTTTAAAAATGCTTTGGAACTCTTCCATTGTTCTCACAATTCCGCTGATGTTAAACAATGCTTTAGAACTCTTCCATTGTTCTCGGAATTCCGATGATGTTTAACAATGCTATGGAACTCTTCCATTGTTCTCGGAATTCTGCTGAAGTTTAAAAATGCTTTGGAACTCTTCCATTGTTCTGGGAATTCGGCTGAAGTTTAAAAATGCTTTGGAACTCTTCCTAAGTTCTGGGAGTTCTGCTGAAGTTTAAAAATGCATTGGAACTCTTCCATTGTTCTCGGAATTCCGCTGATGTTTAACAATGCTTTAGAACTCTTCCATTGTTCTCGGAATTCCGATGATGTTTAACAATGCTTTGGAACTCTTTCATTGTTCTCGGAATTCCGCTGTAGTTTAAAAATGCATTGGAACTCTTCCATTGTTCTCGGAATTCCGCTGATGTTTAACAATGCTTTAGAACTCTTCCATTGTTCTCGGAATTCCGATGATGTTTAACAATGCTTTGGAACTCTTTCATTGTTCTCGGAATTCGGCTGTAGTTTAAAAATGCTTTGGAACTCTTCCATTGTTCTCGCAATTCCGATAATATTTAACAATGCTTTGGAACTCTTCCATGGTTCTCGGAATTCCGCTGTAGTTTAAAAATGCATTGGAACTCTTCCATTGTTCTCGGAATTCCGCTGAAGTTTTAGAATGCTTTTTAACACTTCCATTTTTCTCGGAATTCTGCTGAAGTTTAAAATCTCTGTGGAACTCTTCCATTGTTCTCGGAATTCCGCTAATGTTTAACAATGCTTTGGAACTTTTTCATTGTTCTCGGAATTCCACTGAAGTTTAGCCATGCTTTGGAACTCTTCCATTGTTCTCGGAATTCCGCTGAAGTTTTAAAATGATTGGAACTCTTCCATTGTTCTCGGAATTCTGCTGAAGTTTAAAAATGCTTTGGAACTCTTCCATTGTTCTCGGGATTCCGCTGTAGTTTAAAAATGCTTTGAAACTCTTTCATTGTTGTCGGAATTCCGCTAACATTTAACAATGCTTTGGAACTCTTTCATTGTTCTCGGAATTCAACTGAAGTTTAGCCATGCTTTGGAACTCTTCCATTGTTCTCGGAATTCCGCTGAAGTTTAAAAAAGCTTTGGAACTATTCCATTGTTCTCAGAATTCTGTTGATGTTTAGTAATGCTTTTGGAACTCTTCCATTGTGCTCGGATTTCTGCTGAAGTTTAAAAATGCTTTGGAACTCTTCCATTCTTCTCGGTATTCTGCTGATGTTTATCAAACCTATGGAACTCTTCCATTGTTCTCGGAATTCTGTTGATGTTTAATAATGCTTTTGGAACTCTTCCATTACTCTCGGAATTCTGCTGAAGTTTCAAAACGCTTTAGAAATCTTCCATTATTCTCAGAATTCTGCTGAAGTTTAAAAATGCTTTGGTACTCTTCCATTGTTCTCAGAATTCCAATGAAGCTTAAAAATGCTTTGGAACTCTTCAATTTTTCTCACAATTACGCTAAAGTTTAAAAATGCTTTGGAACTCCTCCATTGTTCTCGGAATTCTGCTGAAGTTTAAAAGTGCTTTGGAACTCTTCCATTGTTCTGGGAATTTGGCTGAAGTTTAAAAATGCTTTTGAACTCTTCCTATGTTCTGGGAGTTCTGCTGAAGTTTAAAAATGCTTTGGAACTCTTCCATTGTTCTCGGAATTCCGCTGATGTTTAACAATGCTTTAGAACTCTTCCATTGTTCTTGGAATTCCGCTGATGTTTAACAATGCTTTGGAACTCTTCCATTGTTCTCGGAATTCCGCTGTAGCTTAAAAATGCACTGGAACTCTTCCATTGTTCTCGGAATTCCGCAGAAGTTTTACAATGCTTTGGAACTCATCCATTGTTCTCGTAACACTGTTGATGTTTAATAATGCTTTTGGAAATCTTCCATTGTGCTCGGAGTTCTGCTGAAGTTTAAAAATGCTTTGGAACGCTTCCATTGTTCTGGGAATTCGGCTGAAGTTTAAAAATGCTTTGGAACTCTTCCTATGTTCTGGGAGTTCTGCTGAAGTTTAAAAATGCTTTGGAACTCTTCCATTGTTCTCGCAATTACGCTGATGTTAAACAATGCTTTAGAACTCTTCCATTGTTCTCGGAATTCCGATGATGTTTAACAATGCTTTAGAACTCTTCCATTGTTCTCGGAATTCCGATGATGTTTAACAATGCTTTAGAACTCTTCCATTGTTCTCGGAATTCCGATGATGTTTAACAATGCTTTGGAACTCTTTCATTGTTCTCGGAATTCCGCTTTAGTTTAAAAATGCATTGGAACTCTTCCACTGTTCTCGGAATTCCGCTGAAGTTTTAGAATGCTTTGGAATTCTTCCATTGTTCTCGGAATTCCGCTAATGTTTAACAATGCTTTGGAACTCTTCCATTGTTCTCGGAATTCCGCTGTAGTTTAAAAATGCTTTGGAACTCTTTCATTGTTCTCGGAATTCCGATGAAGTTTCAAAAAGATTTGGAACTATTCCATTGTTCTCAGAATTCCGCTAATATTTAACAATGCTTTGGAACTCTTCCATTGTTCTCAGAATTCCGCTGATGTTTAATAATGCTTTTGGAACTCTTCCATTGTTCTCAGAATTCTGCTAATGTTTAACAATGCTTTGGAACTCATCCATTGTTCTCGGAATTCTGTTCATGTTTAATAATGCTTTTGGAACTCTTCCACTGTGCTAGGAATTCTGCTGAAGTTTAAAAATGCTTTGGAACTCTTCCATCGTTCTCGGAATTCCGCTAATGTTTATCAAACCTATGGAACTCTTTCATTGTTCTCGGAATTCTCCTGAAGTTTAAAAATGCTTTGGAACTACTCCATTGTTCTCGGAATTCCGATAATATTTAACAATGCTTTGGAACTCTTCCATTGTTCTCGGAATTCCGCTGTAGATTAAAAATGCATTGGAACTCTTCCATTGTTCTCGGAATTCCGCTGAAGTTTTAGAATGCTTTTTAACACTTCCATTTTTCTCGGAATTTTGCTGAAGTTTAAAAACGCTTTGGAACTCTTCCATTGTTCTCGGAATTCTGCTAATGTTTAACAATGCTTTGGAACTCTTTCATTGTTCTCGGAATTCAACTGAAGTTTAGCCATGCTTTGGAACTCTTCCATTTTTCTCGGAATTCCGCTGAAGTTTAAAAATGCTTTGGAACTCTTCCATTGTTCTCGGAATTCTGCTGAAGTTTAAAAAAGCTTTGGAACTATTCCATTGTTCTCAGAATTCTGTTGATGTTTAATAATGCTTTTGGAACTCTTCCATTGTGCTCGGATTTCTGCTGAAGTTTAAAAATGCTTTGGAACTCTTCCATTCTTCTCGGTATTCTGCTGATGTTTATCAAACCTATGGAACTTTTCCATTGTTCTCGGAATTCTGCTGAAGTTTCAAAACGCTTTAGAAATCTTCCATTATTCTCAGAATTCTGCTGAAGTTTAAAAATGCTTTGGTACTCTTCCATTGTTCTCAGAATTCCAATGAAGCTTAAAAATGCTTTGGAACTCTTCAATTTTTCTCAGAATTACGCTAAAGTTTAAAAATGCTTTGGAACTCCTCCATTGTTCTCGGAATTCTGCTGAAGTTTAAAAGTGCTTTGGAACTCTTCCATTGTTCTGGGAATTTGGCTGAAGTTTAAAAATGCTTTGGAACTCTTCCTATGTTCTGGGAGTTCTGCTGAAGTTTAAAAATGCTTTGGAACTCTTCCATTGTTCTGGGAATTCCGCTGATGTTTAACAATGCTTTAGAACTCTTCCATTGTTCTCGGAATTCCGCTGATGTTTAACAATGCTTTGGAGCTCTTCCATTGTTCTGGGAATTCGGCTGAAGATTAAAAATGCTTTGGAGCTCTTCCTATGTTCTGGGAGTTCTGCTGAAGTTTAAAAATGCTTTAGAACTCTTCCATTGTTCTCGGAATTCCGCTGATGTCTAACAATGCTTTGGAACTCTTCCATTGTTCTCCGAATTCCGCTGTAGTTTAAAAATGCATTGGAACTTTTCCATTGTTCTCGGAATTCCGCTGAAGTTTTACAATGCTTTGGAACTCTTCCATTGTTCTCGGAATTCCGCTGAAGTTTAACAATGCTTTGGAACTCTTCCTATGTTCTGGGAGTTCTGCTGAAGTTTAAAAATGCTTTGGAACTCTTCCATTGTTCTCGGAATTCCGCTGATGTTTAACAATGCTTTAGAACTCTTCCATTTTTCTTGGAATTCCGCTGATGTTTAACAATGCTTTGGAACTCTTCCATTGTTCTCGGAATTCCGCTGTAGCTTAAAAATGCACTGGAACTCTTCCATTGTTCTCGGAATTCCGCAGACGTTTTACAATGCTTTGGAACTCATCCATTGTTCTCGTAACACTGTTGATGTTTAATAATGCTTTTGGAAATCTTCCATTGTGCTCGGAGTTCTGCTGAAGTTTAAAAATGCTTTGGAACGCTTCCATTGTTCTGGGAATTCGGCTGAAGTTTAAAAATGCTTTGGAACTCTTCCTATGTTCTGGGAGTTCTGCTGAAGTTTTAAAAATGCTTTGGAACTCTTCCATTGTTCTCGGAATTCCGCTGATGTTTAACAATGCTTTAGAACTCTTCCATTGTTCTCGGAATTCCAATGATGTTTAACAATGCTTTGGAACTCTTCCATTGTTCTCGGAATTCTGCTGAAGTTTAAAAATGCTTTGGAACTCTTCCATTGTTCTGGGAATTCGGCTGAAGTTTAAAAATGCTTTGGAACTCTTCCTAAGTTCTGGGAGTTCTGCTGAAGTTTAAAAATGCATTGGAACTCTTCCATTGTTTTCGGAATTCCGCTGATGTTTAGCAATGCTTTAGAACTCTTCCATTGTTCTCGGAATTCCGATGATGTTTAACAATGCTTTGGAACTCTTTCATTGTTCTGGGAATTCCGCTGTAGTTTAAAAATGCATTGGAACTCTTCCATTGTTCTCGGAATTCCGCTGATGTTTAACAATGCTTTAGAACTCTTCCATTGTTCTCGGAATTCCGATGATGTTTAACAATGCTTTGGAACTCTTTCATTCTTCTCGGAATTCGGCTGTAGTTTAAAAATGCTTTGGAACTCTTCCATTGTTCTCGGAATTCCGATAATATTTAAAATGCTTTGGAACTCTTCCATGGTTCTCGGAATTCCGCTGTAGTTTAAAAATGCATTGGAACTCTTCCATTGTTCTCGGAATTCCGCTGAAGTTTTAGAATGCTTTTTAACACTTCCATTTTTCTCGGAATTCTGCTGAAGTTTAAAATCGCTGTGGAACTCTTCCATTGTTCTCGGAATTCCGCTAATGTTTAACAATGCTTTGGAACTCTTTCATTGTTCTCGGAATTCCACTGAAGTTTAGCCATGCTTTGGAACTCTTCCATTGTTCTCGGAATTCCGCTGAAGTTTTAAAATGATTGGAACTCTTCCATTGTTCTCGGAATTCTGCTGAAGTTTAAAAATGCTTTGGAACTCTTCCATTGTTCTCGGAATTCCGCTGTAGTTTAAAAATGCTTTGAAACTCTTTCATTGTTCTCGGAATTCCGCTAACATTTAACAATGCTTTGGAACTCTTTCATTGTTCTCGGAATTCAACTGAAGTTTAGCCATGCTTTGGAACTCTTCCATTGTTCTCGGAATTCCGCTGAAGTTTAAAAAAGCTTTGGAACTATTCCATTGTTCTCAGAATTCTGTTGATGTTTAGTAATGCTTTTGGAACTCTTCCATTGTGCTCGGATTTCTGCTGAAGTTTAAGAATGCTTTGGAACTCTTCCATTCTTCTCGGTATTCTGCTGATGTTTATCAAACCTTTGGAACTCTTCCATTGTTCTCGGAAATCTGTTGATGTTTAATAATGCTTTTGGGACTCTTCCATTGCTCTCGGAATTCTGCTGAAGTTTCAAAACGCTTTAGAAATCTTCCATTATTCTCAGAATTCTGCTGAAGTTTAAAAATGCTTTGGTACTCTTCCATTGTTCTCAGAATTCCAATGAAGCTTAAAAATGCTTTGGAACTCTTCAATTTTTCTCAGAATTACGCTAAAGTTTAAAAATGCTTTGGAACTCCTCCATTGTTCTCGGAATTCTGCTGAAGTTTAAAAGTGCTTTGGAACTCTTCCATTGTTCTGGGAATTTGGCTGAAGTTTAAAAATGCTTTTGAACTCTTCCTATGTTCTGGGAGTTCTGCTGAAGTTTAAAAATGCTTTGGAACTCTTCCATTGTTCTCGGAATTCCGCTGATGTTTAACAATGCTTTAGAACTCTTCCATTGTTCTTGGAATTCCGCTGATGTTTAACAATGCTTTGGAACTCTTCCATTGTTCTCGGAATTCCGCTGTAGCTTAAAAATGCACTGGAACTCTTCCATTGTTCTCGGAATTCCGCAGACGTTTTACAATGCTTTGGAACTCATCCATTGTTCTCGTAACACTGTTGATGTTTAATAATGCTTTTGGAAATCTTCCATTGTGCTCGGAGTTCTGCTGAAGTTTAAAAATGCTTTGGAACGCTTCCATTGTTCTGGGAATTCAGCTGAAGTTTAAAAATGCTTTGGAACTCTTCCTATGTTCTGGGAGTTCTGCTGAAGTTTAAAAATGCTTTGGAACTCTTCCATTGTTCTCACAATTCCGCTGATGTTAAACAATGCTTTAGAACTCTTCCATTGTTCTCGGAATTCCGATGATGTTTAACAATGCTATGGAACTCTTCCATTGTTCTCGGAATTCTGCTGAAGTTTAAAAATGCTTTGGAACTCTTCCATTGTTCTGGGAATTCGGCTGAAGTTTAAAAATGCTTTGGAACTCTTCCTAAGTTCTGGGAGTTCTGCTGAAGTTTAAAAATGCATTGGAACTCTTCCATTGTTCTCGGAATTCCGCTGATGTTTAACAATGCTTTAGAACTCTTCCATTGTTCTCGGAATTCCGATGATGTTTAACAATGCATTGGAACTCTTCCATTGTTCTCGGAATTCCGCTGATGTTTAACAATGCTTTAGAACTCTTCCATTGTTCTCGGAATTCCGATGATGTTTAACAATGCTTTGGAACTCTTTCATTGTTCTCGGAATTCGGCTGTAGTTTAAAAATGCTTTGGAACTCTTCCATTGTTCTCGCAATTCCGATAATATTTAACAATGCTTTGGAACTCTTCCATGGTTCTCGGAATTCCGCTGTAGTTTAAAAATGCATTGGAACTCTTCCATTGTTCTCGGAATTCCGCTGAAGTTTTAGAATGCTTTTTAACACTTCCATTTTTCTCGGAATTCTGCTGAAGTTTAAAATCTCTGTGGAACTCTTCCATTGTTCTCGGAATTCCGCTAATGTTTAACAATGCTTTGGAACTTTTTCATTGTTCTCGGAATTCCACTGAAGTTTAGCCATGCTTTGGAACTCTTCCATTGTTCTCGGAATTCCGCTGAAGTTTTAAAATGATTGGAACTCTTCCATTGTTCTCGGAATTCTGCTGAAGTTTAAAAATGCTTTGGAACTCTTCCATTGTTCTCGGGATTCCGCTGTAGTTTAAAAATGCTTTGAAACTCTTTCATTGTTCTCGGAATTCCGCTAACATTTAACAATGCTTTGGAACTCTTTCATTGTTCTCGGAATTCAACTGAAGTTTAGCCATGCTTTGGAACTCTTCCATTGTTCTCGGAATTCCGCTGAAGTTTAAAAAAGCTTTGGAACTATTCCATTGTTCTCAGAATTCTGTTGATGTTTAGTAATGCTTTTGGAACTCTTCCATTGTGCTCGGATTTCTGCTGAAGTTTAAAAATGCTTTGGAACTCTTCCATTCTTCTCGGTATTCTGCTGATGTTTATCAAACCTATGGAACTCTTCCATTGTTCTCGGAATTCTGTTGATGTTTAATAATGCTTTTGGAACTCTTCCATTACTCTCGGAATTCTGCTGAAGTTTCAAAACGCTTTAGAAATCTTCCATTATTCTCAGAATTCTGCTGAAGTTTAAAAATGCTTTGGTACTCTTCCATTTTTCTCAGAATTCCAATGAAGCTTAAAAATGCTTTGGAACTCTTCAATTTTTCTCACAATTACGCTAAAGTTTAAAAATGCTTTGGAACTCCTCCATTGTTCTCGGAATTCTGCTGAAGTTTAAAAGTGCTTTGGAACTCTTCCATTGTTCTGGGAATTTGGCTGAAGTTTAAAAATGCTTTTGAACTCTTCCTATGTTCTGGGAGTTCTGCTGAAGTTTAAAAATGCTTTGGAACTCTTCCATTGTTCTCGGAATTCCGCTGATGTTTAACAATGCTTTAGAACTCTTCCATTGTTCTTGGAATTCCGCTGATGTTTAACAATGCTTTGGAACTCTTCCATTGTTCTCGGAATTCCGCTGTAGCTTAAAAATGCACTGGAACTCTTCCATTGTTCTCGGAATTCCGCAGAAGTTTTACAATGCTTTGGAACTCATCCATTGTTCTCGTAACACTGTTGATGTTCAATAATGCTTTTGGAAATCTTCCATTGTGCTCGGAGTTCTGCTGAAGTTTAAAAATGCTTTGGAACGCTTCCATTGTTCTGGGAATTCGGCTGAAGTTTAAAAATGCTTTGGAACTCTTCCTATGTTCTGGGAGTTCTGCTGAAGTTTAAAAATGCTTTGGAACTCTTCCATTGTTCTCGCAATTACGCTGATGTTAAACAATGCTTTAGAACTCTTCCATTGTTCTCGGAATTCCGATGATGTTTAACAATGCTTTAGAACTCTTCCATTGTTCTCGGAATTCCGATGATGTTTAACAATGCTTTAGAACTCTTCCATTGTTCTCGGAATTCCGATGATGTTTAACAATGCTTTGGAACTCTTTCATTGTTCTCGGAATTCCGCTTTAGTTTAAAAATGCATTGGAACTCTTCCACTGTTCTCGGAATTCCGCTGAAGTTTTAGAATGCTTTGGAATTCTTCCATTGTTCTCGGAATTCCGCTAATGTTTAACAATGCTTTGGAACTCTTCCATTGTTCTCGGAATTCCGCTGTAGTTTAAAAATGCTTTGGAACTCTTTCATTGTTCTCGGAATTCCGATGAAGTTTAGCCATGCTTTGGAACTCTTCCATTGTTCTCGGAATTCTGCTGAAGTTTCAAAAAGATTTGGAACTATTCCATTGTTCTCAGAATTCCGCTAATATTTAACAATGCTTTGGAACTCTTCCATTGTTCTCAGAATTCCGCTGATGTTTAATAATGCTTTTGGAACTCTTCCCTTGTTCTCAGAATTCTGCTAATGTTTAACAATGCTTTGGAACTCATCCATTGTTCTCGGAATTCTGTTCATGTTTAATAATGCTTTTGGAACTCTTCCACTGTGCTAGGAATTCTGCTGAAGTTTAAAAATGCTTTGGAACTCTTCCATCGTTCTCGGAATTCCGCTAATGTTTATCAAACCTATGGAACTCTTTCATTGTTCTCGGAATTCTCCTGAAGTTTAAAAATGCTTTGGAACTACTCCATTGTTCTCGGAATTCCGATAATATTTAACAATGCTTTGGAACTCTTCCATTGTTCTCGGAATTCCGCTGTAGATTAAAAATGCATTGGAACTCTTCCATTGTTCTCGGAATTCCGCTGAAGTTTTAGAATGCTTTTTAACACTTCCATTTTTCTCGGAATTTTGCTGAAGTTTAAAAACGCTTTGGAACTCTTCCATTGTTCTCGGAATTCTGCTAATGTTTAACAATGCTTTGGAACTCTTTCATTGTTCTCGGAATTCAACTGAAGTTTAGCCATGCTTTGGAACTCTTCCATTTTTCTCGGAATTCCGCTGAAGTTTAAAAATGCTTTGGAACTCTTCCATTGTTCTCGGAATTCTGCTGAAGTTTAAAAAAGCTTTGGAACTATTCCATTGTTCTCAGAATTCTGTTGATGTTTAATAATGCTTTTGGAACTCTTCCATTGTGCTCGGATTTCTGCTGAAGTTTAAAAATGCTTTGGAACTCTTCCATTCTTCTCGGTATTCTGCTGATGTTTATCAAACCTATGGAACTTTTCCATTGTTCTCGGAATTCTGCTGAAGTTTCAAAACGCTTTAGAAATCTTCCATTATTCTCAGAATTCTGCTGAAGTTTAAAAATGCTTTGGTACTCTTCCATTGTTCTCAGAATTCCAATGAAGCTTAAAAATGCTTTGGAACTCTTCAATTTTTCTCAGAATTACGCTAAAGTTTAAAAATGCTTTGGAACTCCTCCATTGTTCTCGGAATTCTGCTGAAGTTTAAAAGTGCTTTGGAACTCTTCCATTGTTCTGGGAATTTGGCTGAAGTTTAAAAATGCTTTGGAACTCTTCCTATGTTCTGGGAGTTCTGCTGAAGTTTAAAAATGCTTTGGAACTCTTCCATTGTTCTGGGAATTCCGCTGATGTTTAACAATGCTTTAGAACTCTTCCATTGTTCTCGGAATTCCGCTGATGTTTAACAATGCTTTGGAGCTCTTCCATTGTTCTGGGAATTCGGCTGAAGATTAAAAATGCTTTGGAGCTCTTCCTATGTTCTGGGAGTTCTGCTGAAGTTTAAAAATGCTTTAGAACTCTTCCATTGTTCTCGGAATTCCGCTGATGTCTAACAATGCTTTGGAACTCTTCCATTGTTCTCCGAATTCCGCTGTAGTTTAAAAATGCATTGGAACTTTTCCATTGTTCTCGGAATTCCGCTGAAGTTTTACAATGCTTTAGAACTCTTCCATTGTTCTCGGAATTCCGCTGAAGTTTAACAATGCTTTGGAACTCTTCCTATGTTCTGGGAGTTCTGCTGAAGTTTAAAAATGCTTTGGAACTCTTCCATTGTTCTCGGAATTCCGCTGATGTTTAACAATGCTTTAGAACTCTTCCATTTTTCTTGGAATTCCGCTGATGTTTAACAATGCTTTGGAACTCTTCCATTGTTCTCGGAATTCCGCTGTAGCTTAAAAATGCACTGGAACTCTTCCACTGTTCTCGGAATTCCGCAGACGTTTTACAATGCTTTGGAACTCATCCATTGTTCTCGTAACACTGTTGATGTTTAATAATGCTTTTGGAAATCTTCCATTGTGCTCGGAGTTCTGCTGAAGTTTAAAAATGCTTTGGAACGCTTCCATTGTTCTGGGAATTCGGCTGAAGTTTAAAAATGCTTTGGAACTCTTCCTATGTTCTGGGAGTTCTGCTGAAGTTTAAAAATGCTTTGGAACTCTTCCATTGTTCTCACAATTCCGCTGATGTTAAACAATGCTTTAGAACTCTTCCATTGTTCTCGGAATTCCGATGATGTTTAACAATGCTATGGAACTCTTCCATTGTTCTCGGAATTCTGCTGAAGTTTAAAAATGCTTTGGAACTCTTCCATTGTTCTGGGAATTCGGCTGAAGTTTAAAAATGCTTTGGAACTCTTCCTAAGTTCTGGGAGTTCTGCTGAAGTTTAAAAATGCATTGGAACTCTTCCATTGTTCTCGGAATTCCGCTGATGTTTAACAATTCTTTAGAACTCTTCCATTGTTCTCGGAATTCCGATGATGTTTAACAATGCTTTGGAACTCTTTCATTGTTCTCGGAATTCCGCTGTAGTTTAAAAATGCATTGGAACTCTTCCATTGTTCTCGGAATTCCGCTGATGTTTAACAATGCTTTAGAACTCTTCCATTGTTCTCGGAATTCCGATGATGTTTAACAATGCTTTGGAACTCTTTCATTGTTCTCGGAATTCGGCTGTAGTTTAAAAATGCTTTGGAACTCTTCCATTGTTCTCGCAATTCCGATAATATTTAACAATGCTTTGGAACTCTTCCATGGTTCTCGGAATTCCGCTGTAGTTTAAAAATGCATTGGAACTCTTCCATTGTTCTCGGAATTCCGCTGAAGTTTTAGAATGCTTTTTAACACTTCCATTTTTCTCGGAATTCTGCTGAAGTTTAAAATCGCTGTGGAACTCTTCCATTGTTCTCGGAATTCCACTGAAGTTTAGCCATGCTTTGGAACTCTTCCATTGTTCTCGGAATTCCGCTGAAGTTTTAAAATGATTGGAACTCTTCCATTGTTCTCGGAATTCTGCTGAAGTTTAAAAATGCTTTGGAACTCTTCCATTGTTCTCGGAATTCCGCTGTAGTTTAAAAATGCTTTGAAACTCTTTCATTGTTCTCGGAATTCCGCTAACATTTAACAATGCTTTGGAACTCTTTCATTGTTCTCGGAATTCAACTGAAGTTTAGCCATGCTTTGGAACTCTTCCATTGTTCTCGGAATTCCGCTGAAGTTTAAAAAAGCTTTGGAACTATTCCATTGTTCTCAGAATTCTGTTGATGTTTAGTAATGCTTTTGGAACTCTTCCATTGTGCTCGGATTTCTGCTGAAGTTTAAAAATGCTTTGGAACTCTTAAATTCTTCTCGGTATTCTGCTGATGTTTATCAAACCTATGGAACTCTTCCATTGTTCTCGGAATTCTGTTGATGTTTAATAATGCTTTTGGAACTCTTCCATTGCTCTCGGAATTCTGCTGAAGTTTCAAAACGCTTTAGAAATCTTCCATTATTCTCAGAATTCTGCTGAAGTTTAAAAATGCTTTGGTACTCTTCCATTGTTCTCAGAATTCCAATGAAGCTTAAAAATGCTTTGGAACTCTTCAATTTTTCTCAGAATTACGCTAAAGTTTAAAAATGCTTTGGAACTCCTCCATTGTTCTCGGAATTCTGCTGAAGTTTAAAAGTGCTTTGGAACTCTTCCATTGTTCTGGGAATTTGGCTGAAGTTTAAAAATGCTTTTGAACTCTTCCTATGTTCTGGGAGTTCTGCTGAAGTTTAAAAATGCTTTGGAACTCTTCCATTGTTCTCGGAATTCCGCTGATGTTTAACAATGCTTTAGAACTCTTCCATTGTTCTTGGAATTCCGCTGATGTTTAACAATGCTTTGGAACTCTTCCATTGTTCTCGGAATTCCGCTGTAGCTTAAAAATGCACTGGAACTCTTCCATTGTTCTCGGAATTCCGCAGAAGTTTTACAATGCTTTGGAACTCATCCATTGTTCTCGTAACACTGTTGATGTTTAATAATGCTTTTGGAAATCTTCCATTGTGCTCGGAGTTCTGCTGAAGTTTAAAAATGCTTTGGAACGCTTCCATTGTTCTGGGAATTCGGCTGAAGTTTAAAAATGCTTTGGAACTCTTCCTATGTTCTGGGAGTTCTGCTGAAGTTTAAAAATGCTTTGGAACTCTTCCATTGTTCTCACAATTCCGCTGATGTTAAACAATGCTTTAGAACTCTTCCATTGTTCTCGGAATTCCGATGATGTTTAACAATGCTATGGAACTCTTCCATTGTTCTCGGAATTCTGCTGAAGTTTAAAAATGCTTTGGAACTCTTCCATTGTTCTGGGAATTCGGCTGAAGTTTAAAAATGCTTTGGAACTCTTCCTAAGTTCTGGGAGTTCTGCTGAAGTTTAAAAATGCATTGGAACTCTTCCATTGTTCTCGGAATTCCGCTGATGTTTAACAATGCTTTAGAACTCTTCCATTGTTCTCGGAATTCCGATGATGTTTAACAATGCTTTGGAACTCTTTCATTGTTCTCGGAATTCCGCTAATGTTTATCAAACCTATGGAACTCTTTCATTGTTCTCGGAATTCTCCTGAAGTTTAAAAATGCTTTGGAACTACTCCATTGTTCTCGGAATTCCGATAACATTTAACAATGGTTTGGAACTCTTCCATTGTTCTCGGAATTCCGCTGTAGATTAAAAATGCATTGGAACTCTTCCATTGTTCTCGGAATTCCGCTGAAGTTTTAGAATGCTTTTTAACACTTCCATTTTTCTCGGAATTTTGCTGAAGTTTAAAAACGCTTTGGAACTCTTCCATTGTTCTCGGAATTCTGCTAATGTTTAACAATGCTTTGGAACTCTTTCATTGTTCTCGGAATTCAACTGAAGTTTAGCCATGCTTTGGAACTCTTCCATTTTTCTCGGAATTCCGCTGAAGTTTAAAAATGCTTTGGAACTCTTCCATTGTTCTCGGAATTCTGCTGAAGTTTAAAAAAGCTTTGGAACTATTCCATTGTTCTCAGAATTCTGTTGATGTTTAATAATGCTTTTGGAACTCTTCCATTGTGCTCGGATTTCTGCTGAAGTTTAAAAATGCTTTGGAACTCTTCCATTCTTCTCGGTATTCTGCTGATGTTTATCAAACCTATGGAACTTTTCCATTGTTCTCGGAATTCTGCTGAAGTTTCAAAACGCTTTAGAAATCTTCCATTATTCTCAGAATTCTGCTGAAGTTTAAAAATGCTTTGGTACTCTTCCATTGTTCTCAGAATTCCAATGAAGCTTAAAAATGCTTTGGAACTCTTCAATTTTTCTCAGAATTACGCTAAAGTTTAAAAATGCTTTGGAACTCCTCCATTGTTCTCGGAATTCTGCTGAAGTTTAAAAGTGCTTTGGAACTCTTCCATTGTTCTGGGAATTTGGCTGAAATTAAAAATGCTTTGGAACTCTTCCTATGTTCTGGGAGTTCTGCTGAAGTTTAAAAATGCTTTGGAACTCTTCCATTGTTCTGGGAATTCCGCTGATGTCTAACAATGCTTTGGAACTCTTCCATTGTTCTCCGAATTCCGCTGTAGTTTAAAAATGCATTGGAACTTTTCCATTGTTCTCGGAATTCCGCTGAAGTTTTACAATGCTTTGGAACTCTTCCATTGTTCTCGGAATTCCGCTGAAGTTTAACAATGCTTTGGAACTCTTCCTATGTTCTGGGAGTTCTGCTGAAGTTTAAAAATGCTTTGGAACTCTTCCATTGTTCTCGGAATTCCGCTGATGTTTAACAATGCTTTAGAACTCTTCCATTGTTCTTGGAATTCCGCTGATGTTTAACAATGCTTTGGAACTCTTCCATTGTTCTCGGAATTCCGCTGTAGCTTAAAAATGCACTGGAACTCTTCCATTGTTCTCGGAATTCCGCAGACGTTTTACAATGCTTTGGAACTCATCCATTGTTCTCGTAACACTGTTGATGTTTAATAATGCTTTTGGAAATCTTCCATTGTGCTCGGAGTTCTGCTGAAGTTTAAAAATGCTTTGGAACGCTTCCATTGTTCTGGGAATTCGGCTGAAGTTTAAAAATGCTTTGGAACTCTTCCTATGTTCTGGGAGTTCTGCTGAAGTTTAAAAATGCTTTGGAACTCTTCCATTGTTCTCACAATTCCGCTGATGTTAAACAATGCTTTAGAACTCTTCCATTGTTCTCGGAATTCCGATGATGTTTAACAATGCTATGGAACTCTTCCATTGTTCTCGGAATTCTGCTGAAGTTTAAAAATGCTTTGGAACTCTTCCATTGTTCTGGGAATTCGGCTGAAGTTTAAAAATGCTTTGGAACTCTTCCTAAGTTCTGGGAGTTCTGCTGAAGTTTAAAAATGCATTGGAACTCTTCCATTGTTCTCGGAATTCCGCTGATGTTTAACAATTCTTTAGAACTCTTCCATTGTTCTCGGAATTCCGATGATGTTTAACAATGCTTTGGAACTCTTTCATTGTTCTCGGAATTCCGCTGTAGTTTAAAAATGCATTGGAACTCTTCCATTGTTCTCGGAATTCCGCTGATGTTTAATAATGCTTTAGAACTCTTCCATTGTTCTCGGAATTCCGATGATGTTTAACAATGCTTTGGAACTCTTTCATTGTTCTCGGAATTCGGCTGTAGTTTAAAAATGCTTTGGAACTCTTCCATTGTTCTCGCAATTCCGATAATATTTAACAATGCTTTGGAACTCTTCCATGGTTCTCGGAATTCCGCTGTAGTTTAAAAATGCATTGGAACTCTTCCATTGTTCTCGGAATTCCGCTGAAGTTTTAGAATGCTTTTTAACACTTCCATTTTTCTCGGAATTCTGCTGAAGTTTAAAATCGCTGTGGAACTCTTCCATTGTTCTCGGAATTCCACTGAAGTTTAGCCATGCTTTGGAACTCTTCCATTGTTCTCGGAATTCCGCTGAAGTTTTAAAATGATTGGAACTCTTCCATTGTTCTCGGAATTCTGCTGAAGTTTAAAAATGCTTTGGAACTCTTCCATTGTTCTCGGAATTCCGCTGTAGTTTAAAAATGCTTTGAAACTCTTTCATTGTTCTCGGAATTCCGCTAACATTTAACAATGCTTTGGAACTCTTTCATTGTTCTCGGAATTCAACTGAAGTTTAGCCATGCTTTGGAACTCTTCCATTGTTCTCGGAATTCCGCTGAAGTTTAAAAAAGCTTTGGAACTATTCCATTGTTCTCAGAATTCTGTTGATGTTTAGTAATGCTTTTGGAACTCTTCCATTGTGCTCGGATTTCTGCTGAAGTTTAAAAATGCTTTGGAACTCTTCCATTCTTCTCGGTATTCTGCTGATGTTTATCAAACCTATGGAACTCTTCCATTGTTCTCGGAATTCTGTTGATGTTTAATAATGCTTTTGGAACTCTTCCATTGCTCTCGGAATTCTGCTGAAGTTTCAAAACGCTTTAGAAATCTTCCATTATTCTCAGAATTCTGCTGAAGTTTAAAAATGCTTTGGTACTCTTCCATTGTTCTCAGAATTCCAATGAAGCTTAAAAATGCTTTGGAACTCTTCAATTTTTCTCAGAATTACGCTAAAGTTTAAAAATGCTTTGGAACTCCTCCATTGTTCTCGGAATTCTGCTGAAGTTTAAAAGTGCTTTGGAACTCTTCCATTGTTCTGGGAATTTGGCTGAAGTTTAAAAATGCTTTTGAACTCTTCCTATGTTCTGGGAGTTCTGCTGAAGTTTAAAAATGCTTTGGAACTCTTCCATTGTTCTCGGAATTCCGCTGATGTTTAACAATGCTTTAGAACTCTTCCATTGTTCTTGGAATTCCGCTGATGTTTAACAATGCTTTGGAACTCTTCCATTGTTCTCGGAATTCCGCTGTAGCTTAAAAATGCACTGGAACTCTTCCATTGTTCTCGGAATTCCGCAGAAGTTTTACAATGCTTTGGAACTCATCCATTGTTCTCGTAACACTGTTGATGTTTAATAATGCTTTTGGAAATCTTCCATTGTGCTCGGAGTTCTGCTGAAGTTTAAAAATGCTTTGGAACGCTTCCATTGTTCTGGGAATTCGGCTGAAGTTTAAAAATGCTTTGGAACTCTTCCTATGTTCTGGGAGTTCTGCTGAAGTTTAGAAAAGCTTTGGAACTCTTCCATTGTTCTCACAATTCCGCTGATGTTAAACAATGCTTTAGAACTCTTCCATTGTTCTCGGAATTCCGATGATGTTTAACAATGCTATGGAACTCTTCCATTGTTCTCGGAATTCTGCTGAAGTTTAAAAATGCTTTGGAACTCTTCCATTGTTCTGGGAATTCGGCTGAAGTTTAAAAATGCTTTGGAACTCTTCCTAAGTTCTGGGAGTTCTGCTGAAGTTTAAAAATGCATTGGAACTCTTCCATTGTTCTCGGAATTCCGCTGATGTTTAACAATGCTTTAGAACTCTTCCATTGTTCTCGGAATTCCGATGATGTTTAACAATGCTTTGGAACTCTTTCATTGTTCTCGGAATTCCGCTGTAGTTTAAAAATGCATTGCAACTCTTCCATTGTTCTCGGAATTCCGCTGATGTTTAACAATGCTTTAGAACTCTTCCATTGTTCTCGGAATTCCGATGATGTTTAACAATGCTTTGGAACTCTTTCATTGTTCTCGGAATTCGGCTGTAGTTTAAAAATGCTTTGGAACTCTTCCATTGTTCTCGCAATTCCGATAATATTTAACAATGCTTTGGAACTCTTCCATGGTTCTCGGAATTCCGCTGTAGTTTTAAAATGCATTGGAACTCTTCCATTGTTCTCGGAATTCCGCTGAAGTTTTAGAATGCTTTTTAACACTTCCATTTTTCTCGGAATTCTGCTGAAGTTTAAAATCTCTGTGGAACTCTTCCATTGTTCTCGGAATTCCGCTAATGTTTAACAATGCTTTGGAACTTTTTCATTGTTCTCGCAATTCCACTGAAGTTTAGCCATGCTTTGGAACTCTTCCATTGTTCTCGGAATTCCGCTGAAGTTTTAAAATGATTGGAACTCTTCCATTGTTCTCGGAATTCTGCTGAAGTTTAAAAATGCTTTGGAACTCTTCCATTGTTCTCGGGATTCCGCTGTAGTTTAAAAATGCTTTGAAACTCTTTCATTGTTCTCGGAATTCCGCTAACATTTAACAATGCTTTGGAACTCTTTCATTGTTCTCGGAATTCAACTGAAGTTTAGCCATGCTTTGGAACTCTTCCATTGTTCTCGGAATTCCGCTGAAGTTTAAAAAAGCTTTGGAACTATTCCATTGTTCTCAGAATTCTGTTGATGTTTAGTAATGCTTTTGGAACTCTTCCATTGTGCTCGGATTTCTGCTGAAGTTTAAAAATGCTTTGGAACTCTTCCATTCTTCTCGGTATTCTGCTGATGTTTATCAAACCTATGGAACTCTTCCATTGTTCTCGGAATTCTGTTGATGTTTAATAATGCTTTTGGAACTCTTCCATTGCTCTCGGAATTCTGCTGAAGTTTCAAAACGCTTTAGAAATCTTCCATTATTCTCAGAATTCTGCTGAAGTTTAAAAATGCTTTGGTACTCTTCCATTGTTCTCAGAATTCCAATAAAGCTTAAAAATGCTTTGGAACTCTTCAATTTTTCTCAGAATTACGCTAAAGTTTAAAAATGCTTTGGAACTCCTCCATTGTTCTCGGAATTCTGCTGAAGTTTAAAAGTGCTTTGGAACTCTTCCATTGTTCTGGGAATTTGGCTGAAGTTTAAAAATGCTTTTGAACTCTTCCTATGTTCTGGGAGTTCTGCTGAAGTTTAAAAATGCTTTGGAACTCTTCCATTGTTCTCGGAATTCCGCTGATGTTTAACAATGCTTTAGAACTCTTCCATTGTTCTTGGAATTCCGCTGATGTTTAACAATGCTTTGGAACTCTTCCATTGTTCTCGGAATTCCGCTGTAGCTTAAAAATGCACTGGAACTCTTCCATTGTTCTCGGAATTCCGCAGAAGTTTTACAATGCTTTGGAACTCATCCATTGTTCTCGGAATTCCGATGATGTTTAACAATGCTTTAGAACTCTTCCATTGTTCTCGGAATTCCGATGATGTTTAACAATGCTTTGGAACTCTTTCATTGTTCTCGGAATTCCGCTTTAGTTTAAAAATGCATTGGAACTCTTCCACTGTTCTCGGAATTCCGCTGAAGTTTTAGAATGCTTTGGAATTCTTCCATTGTTCTCGGAATTCCGCTAATGTTTAACAATGCTTTGGAACTCTTCCATTGTTCTCGGAATTCCGCTGTAGTTTAAAAATGCTTTGGAACTCTTTCATTGTTCTCGGAATTCCGATGAAGTTTAGCCATGCTTTGGAACTCTTCCATTGTTCTCGGAATTCTGCTGAAGTTTCAAAAAGATTTGGAACTATTCCATTGTTCTCAGAATTCCGCTAATATTTAACAATGCTTTGGAACTCTTCCATTGTTCTCGGAATTCCGCTGATGTTTAATAATGCTTTTGGAACTCTTCCATTGTTCTCAGAATTCTGCTAATGTTTAACAATGCTTTGGAACTCATCCATTGTTCTCGGAATTCTGTTCATGTTTAATAATGCTTTTGGAACTCTTCCACTGTGCTAGGAATTCTGCTGAAGTTTAAAAATGCTTTGGAACTCTTCCATCGTTCTCGGAATTCCGCTAATGTTTATCAAACCTATGGAACTCTTTCATTGTTCTCGGAATTCTGCTGAAGTTTAAAAATGCTTTGGAACTACTCCATTGTTCTCGGAATTCCGATAATATTTAACAATGCTTTGGAACTCTTCCATTGTTCTCGGAATTCCGCTGTAGATTAAAAATGCATTGGAACTCTTCCATTGTTCTCGGAATTCCGCTGAAGTTTTAGAATGCTTTTTAACACTTCCATTTTTCTCGGAATTTTGCTGAAGTTTAAAAACGCTTTGGAACTCTTCCATTGTTCTCGGAATTCCGCTAATGTTTAACAATGCTTTGGAACTCTTTCATTGTTCTCGGAATTCAACTGAAGTTTAGCCATGCTTTGGAACTCTTCCATTGTTCTCGGAATTCCGCTGAAGTTTAAAAATGCTTTGGAACTCTTCCATTGTTCTCGGAATTCTGCTGAAGTTTAAAAAAGCTTTGGAACTATTCCATTATTCTCAGAATTCTGTTGATGTTTAATAATGCTTTTGGAACTCTTCCATTGTGCTCGGATTTCTGCTGAAGTTTAAAAATGCTTTGGAACTCTTCCATTCTTCTCGGTATTCTGCTGATGTTTATCAAACCTATGGAACTTTTCCATTGTTCTCGGAATTCTGCTGAAGTTTCAAAACGCTTTAGAAATCTTCCATTATTCTCAGAATTCTGCTGAAGTTTAAAAATGCTTTGGTACTCTTCCATTGTTCTCAGAATTCCAATGAAGCTTAAAAATGCTTTGGAACTCTTCAATTTTTCTCAGAATTACGCTAAAGTTTAAAAATGCTTTGGAACTCCTCCATTGTTCTCGGAATTCTGCTGAAGTTTAAAAGTGCTTTGGAACTCTTCCATTGTTCTGGGAATTTGGCTGAAGTTTAAAAATGCTTTTGAACTCTTCCTATGTTCTGGGAGTTCTGCTGAAGTTTAAAAATGCTTTGGAACTCTTCCATTGTTCTCGGAATTCCGCTGATGTTTAACAATGCTTTAGAACTCTTCCATTGTTCTTGGAATTCCGCTGATGTTTAACAATGCTTTGGAACTCTTCCATTGTTCTCGGAATTCCGCTGTAGCTTAAAAATGCACTGGAACTCTTCCATTGTTCTCGGAATTCCGCAGAAGTTTTACAATGCTTTGGAACTCATCCATTGTTCTCGTAACACTGTTGATGTTTAATAATGCTTTTGGAAATCTTCCATTGTGCTCGGAGTTCTGCTGAAGTTTAAAAATGCTTTGGAACGCTTCCATTGTTCTGGGAATTCGGCTGAAGTTTAAAAATGCTTTGGAACTCTTCCTATGTTCTGGGAGTTCTGCTGAAGTTTAAAAAAGCTTTGGAACTCTTCCATTGTTCTCACAATTCCGCTGATGTTAAACAATGCTTTAGAACTCTTCCATTGTTCTCGGAATTCCGATGATGTTTAACAATGCTATGGAACTCTTCCATTGTTCTCGGAATTCTGCTGAAGTTTAAAAATGCTTTGGAACTCTTCCATTGTTCTGGGAATTCGGCTGAAGTTTAAAAATGCTTTGGAACTCTTCCTAAGTTCTGGGAGTTCTGCTGAAGTTTAAAAATGCATTGGAACTCTTCCATTGTTCTCGGAATTCCGCTGATGTTTAACAATGCTTTAGAACTCTTCCATTGTTCTCGGAATTCCGATGATGTTTACCAATGCTTTGGAACTCTTTCATTGTTCTCGGAATTCCGCTGTAGTTTAAAAATGCATTGGAACTCTTCCATTGTTCTCGGAATTCCGCTGATGTTTAACAATGCTTTAGAACTCTTCCATTGTTCTCGGAATTCCGATGATGTTTAACAATGCTTTGGAACTCTTTCATTGTTCTCGGAATTCGGCTGTAGTTTAAAAATGCTTTGGAACTCTTCCATTGTTCTCGCAATTCCGATAATATTTAACAATGCTTTGGAACTCTTCCATGGTTCTCGGAATTCCGCTGTAGTTTTAAAATGCATTGGAACTCTTCCATTGTTCTCGGAATTCCGCTGAAGTTTTAGAATGCTTTTTAACACTTCCATTTTTCTCGGAATTCTGCTGAAGTTTAAAATCTCTGTGGAACTCTTCCATTGTTCTCGGAATTCCGCTAATGTTTAACAATGCTTTGGAACTTTTTCATTGTTCTCGGAATTCCACTGAAGTTTAGCCATGCTTTGGAACTCTTCCATTGTTCTCGGAATTCCGCTGAAGTTTTAAAATGATTGGAACTCTTCCATTGTTCTCGGAATTCTGCTGAAGTTTAAAAATGCTTTGGAACTCTTCCATTGTTCTCGGGATTCCGCTGTAGTTTAAAAATGCTTTGAAACTCTTTCATTGTTCTCGGAATTCCGCTAACATTTAACAATGCTTTGGAACTCTTTCATTGTTCTCGGAATTCAACTGAAGTTTAGCCATGCTTTGGAACTCTTCCATTGTTCTCGGAATTCCGCTGAAGTTTAAAAAAGCTTTGGAACTATTCCATTGTTCTCAGAATTCTGTTGATGTTTAGTAATGCTTTTGGAACTCTTCCATTGTGCTCGGATTTCTGCTGAAGTTTAAAAATGCTTTGGAACTCTTCCATTCTTCTCGGTATTCTGCTGATGTTTATGAAACCTATGGAACTCTTCCATTGTTCTCGGAATTCTGTTGATGTTTAATAATGCTTTTGGAACTCTTCCATTGCTCTCGGAATTCTGCTGAAGTTTCAAAACGCTTTAGAAATCTTCCATTATTCTCAGAATTCTGCTGAAGTTTAAAAATGCTTTGGTACTCTTCCATTGTTCTCAGAATTCCAATGAAGCTTAAAAATGCTTTGGAACTCTTCAATTTTTCTCAGAATTACGCTAAAGTTTAAAAATGCTTTGGAACTCCTCCATTGTTCTCGGAATTCTGCTGAAGTTTAAAAGTGCTTTGGAACTCTTCCATTGTTCTGGGAATTTGGCTGAAGTTTAAAAATGCTTTTGAACTCTTCCTATGTTCTGGGAGTTCTGCTGAAGTTTAAAAATGCTTTGGAACTCTTCCATTGTTCTCGGAATTCCGCTGATGTTTAACAATGCTTTAGAACTCTTCCATTGTTCTTGGAATTCCGCTGATGTTTAACAATGCTTTGGAACTCTTCCATTGTTCTCGGAATTCCGCTGTAGCTTAAAAATGCACTGGAACTCTTCCATTGTTCTCGGAATTCCGCAGAAGTTTTACAATGCTTTGGAACTCATCCATTGTTCTCGGAATTCCGATGATGTTTAACAATGCTTTAGAACTCTTCCATTGTTCTCGGAATTCCGATGATGTTTAACAATGCTTTGGAACTCTTTCATTGTTCTCGGAATTCCGCTTTAGTTTAAAAATGCATTGGAACTCTTCCACTGTTCTCGGAATTCCGCTGAAGTTTTAGAATGCTTTGGAATTCTTCCATTGTTCTCGGAATTCCGCTAATGTTTAACAATGCTTTGGAACTCTTCCATTGTTCTCGGAATTCCGCTGTAGTTTAAAAATGCTTTGGAACTCTTTCATTGTTCTCGGAATTCCGATGTAGTTTAGCCATGCTTTGGAACTCTTCCATTGTTCTCGGAATTCTGCTGAAGTTTCAAAAAGATTTGGAACTATTCCATTGTTCTCAGAATTCCGCTAATATTTAACAATGCTTTGGAACTCTTCCATTGTTCTCGGAATTCCGCTGATGTTTAATAATGCTTTTGGAACTCTTCCATTGTTCTCAGAATTCTGCTAATGTTTAACAATGCTTTGGAACTCATCCATTGTTCTCGGAATTCTGTTCATGTTTAATAATGCTTTTGGAACTCTTCCACTGTGCTAGGAATTCTGCTGAAGTTTAAAAATGCTTTGGAACTCTTCCATCGTTCTCGGAATTCCGCTAATGTTTATCAAACCTATGGAACTCTTTCATTGTTCTCGGAATTCTGCTGAAGTTTAAAAATGCTTTGGAACTACTCCATTGTTCTCGGAATTCCGATAATATTTAACAATGCTTTGGAACTCTTCCATTGTTCTCGGAATTCCGCTGTAGATTAAAAATGCATTGGAACTCTTCCATTGTTCTCGGAATTCCGCTGAAGTTTTAGAATGCTTTTTAACACTTCCATTTTTCTCGGAATTTTGCTGAAGTTTAAAAACGCTTTGGAACTCTTCCATTGTTCTCGGAATTCCGCTAATGTTTAACAATGCTTTGGAACTCTTTCATTGTTCTCGGAATTCAACTGAAGTTTAGCCATGCTTTGGAACTCTTCCATTGTTCTCGGAATTCCGCTGAAGTTTAAAAATGCTTTGGAACTCTTCCATTGTTCTCGGAATTCTGCTGAAGTTTAAAAAAGCTTTGGAACTATTCCATTGTTCTCAGAATTCTGTTGATGTTTAATAATGCTTTTGGAACTCTTCCATTGTGCTCGGATTTCTGCTGAAGTTTAAAAATGCTTTGGAACTCTTCCATTCTTCTCGGTATTCTGCTGATGTTTATCAAACCTATGGAACTTTTCCATTGTTCTCGGAATTCTGCTGAAGTTTCAAAACGCTTTAGAAATCTTCCATTATTCTCAGAATTCTGCTGAAGTTTAAAAATGCTTTGGTACTCTTCCATTGTTCTCAGAATTCCAATGAAGCTTAAAAATGCTTTGGAACTCTTCAATTTTTCTCAGAATTACGCTAAAGTTTAAAAATGCTTTGGAACTCCTCCATTGTTCTCGGAATTCTGCTGAAGTTTAAAAGTGCTTTGGAACTCTTCCATTGTTCTGGGAATTTGGCTGAAGTTTAAAAATGCTTTGGAACTCTTCCTATGTTCTGGGAGTTCTGCTGAAGTTTAAAAATGCTTTGGAACTCTTCCATTGTTCTGGGAATTCCGCTGATGTTTAACAATGCTTTAGAACTCTTCCATTGTTCTCGGAATTCCGCTGATGTTTAACAATGCTTTGGAGCTCTTCCATTGTTCTGGGAATTCGGCTGAAGATTAAAAATGCTTTGGAGCTCTTCCTATGTTCTGGGAGTTCTGCTGAAGTTTAAAAATGCTTTAGAACTCTTCCATTGTTCTCGGAATTCCGCTGATGTTTAACAATGCTTTGGAACTCTTTCATTGTTCTCGGAATTCGGCTGTAGTTTAAAAATGCTTTGGAACTCTTCCATTGTTCTCGCAATTCCGATAATATTTAACAATGCTTTGGAACTCTTCCATGGTTCTCGGAATTCCGCTGTAGTTTAAAAATGCATTGGAACTCTTCCATTGTTCTCGGAATTCCGCTGAAGTTTTAGAATGCTTTTTAACACTTCCATTTTTCTCGGAATTCTGCTGAAGTTTAAAATCGCTGTGGAACTCTTCCATTGTTCTCGGAATTCCACTGAAGTTTAGCCATGCTTTGGAACTCTTCCATTGTTCTCGGAATTCCGCTGAAGTTTTAAAATGATTGGAACTCTTCCATTGTTCTCGGAATTCTGCTGAAGTTTAAAAATGCTTTGGAACTCTTCCATTGTTCTCGGAATTCCGCTGTAGTTTAAAAATGCTTTGAAACTCTTTCATTGTTCTCGGAATTCCGCTAACATTTAACAATGCTTTGGAACTCTTCCATTGTTCTCGGAATTCAACTGAAGTTTAGCCATGCTTTGGAACTCTTCCATTGTTCTCGGAATTCCGCTGAAGTTTAAAAAAGCTTTGGAACTATTCCATTGTTCTCAGAATTCTGTTGATGTTTAGTAATGCTTTTGGAACTCTTCCATTGTGCTCGGATTTCTGCTGAAGTTTAAAAATGCTTTGGAACTCTTCCATTCTTCTCGGTATTCTGCTGATGTTTATCAAACCTATGGAACTCTTCCATTGTTCTCGGAATTCTGTTGATGTTTAATAATGCTTTTGGAACTCTTCCATTGCTCTCGGAATTCTGCTGAAGTTTCAAAACGCTTTAGAAATCTTCCATTATTCTCAGAATTCTGCTGAAGTTTAAAAATGCTTTGGTACTCTTCCATTGTTCTCAGAATTCCAATGAAGCTTAAAAATGCTTTGGAACTCTTCAATTTTTCTCAGAATTACGCTAAAGTTTAAAAATGCTTTGGAACTCCTCCATTGTTCTCGGAATTCTGCTGAAGTTTAAAAGTGCTTTGGAACTCTTCCATTGTTCTGGGAATTTGGCTGAAGTTTAAAAATGCTTTTGAACTCTTCCTATGTTCTGGGAGTTCTGCTGAAGTTTAAAAATGCTTTGGAACTCTTCCATTGTTCTCGGAATTCCGCTGATGTTTAACAATGCTTTAGAACTCTTCCATTGTTCTTGGAATTCCGCTGATGTTTAACAATGCTTTGGAACTCTTCCATTGTTCTCGGAATTCCGCTGTAGCTTAAAAATGCACTGGAACTCTTCCATTGTTCTCGGAATTCCGCAGAAGTTTTACAATGCTTTGGAACTCATCCATTGTTCTCGTAACACTGTTGATGTTTAATAATGCTTTTGGAAATCTTCCATTGTGCTCGGAGTTCTGCTGAAGTTTAAAAATGCTTTGGAACGCTTCCATTGTTCTGGGAATTCGGCTGAAGTTTAAAAATGCTTTGGAACTCTTCCTATGTTCTGGGAGTTCTGCTGAAGTTTAAAAATGCTTTGGAACTCTTCCATTGTTCTCACAATTCCGCTGATGTTAAACAATGCTTTAGAACTCTTCCATTGTTCTCGGAATTCCGATGATGTTTAACAATGCTATGGAACTCTTCCATTGTTCTCGGAATTCTGCTGAAGTTTAAAAATGCTTTGGAACTCTTCCATTGTTCTGGGAATTCGGCTGAAGTTTAAAAATGCTTTGGAACTCTTCCTAAGTTCTGGGAGTTCTGCTGAAGTTTAAAAATGCATTGGAACTCTTCCATTGTTCTCGGAATTCCGCTGATGTTTAACAATGCTTTAGAACTCTTCCATTGTTCTCGGAATTCCGATGATGTTTAACAATGCTTTGGAACTCTTTCATTGTTCTCGGAATTCCGCTGTAGTTTAAAAATGCATTGGAACTCTTCCATTGTTCTCGGAATTCCGCTGATGTTTAACAATGCTTTAGAACTCTTCCATTGTTCTCGGAATTCCGATGATGTTTAACAATGCTTTGGAACTCTTTCATTGTTCTCGGAATTCGGCTGTAGTTTAAAAATGCTTTGGAACTCTTCCATTGTTCTCGCAATTCCGATAATATTTAACAATGCTTTGGAACTCTTCCATGGTTCTCGGAATTCCGCTGTAGTTTTAAAATGCATTGGAACTCTTCCATTGTTCTCGGAATTCCGCTGAAGTTTTAGAATGCTTTTTAACACTTCCATTTTTCTCGGAATTCTGCTGAAGTTTAAAATCTCTGTGGAACTCTTCCATTGTTCTCGGAATTCCGCTAATGTTTAACAATGCTTTGGAACTTTTTCATTGTTCTCGGAATTCCACTGAAGTTTAGCCATGCTTTGGAACTCTTCCATTGTTCTCGGAATTCCGCTGAAGTTTTAAAATGATTGGAACTCTTCCATTGTTCTCGGAATTCTGCTGAAGTTTAAAAATGCTTTGGAACTCTTCCATTGTTCTCGGGATTCCGCTGTAGTTTAAAAATGCTTTGAAACTCTTTCATTGTTCTCGGAATTCCGCTAACATTTAACAATGCTTTGGAACTCTTTCATTGTTCTCGGAATTCAACTGAAGTTTAGCCATGCTTTGGAACTCTTCCATTGTTCTCGGAATTCCGCTGAAGTTTAAAAAAGCTTTGGAACTATTCCATTGTTCTCAGAATTCTGTTGATGTTTAGTAATGCTTTTGGAACTCTTCCATTGTGCTCGGATTTCTGCTGAAGTTTAAAAATGCTTTGGAACTCTTCCATTCTTCTCGGTATTCTGCTGATGTTTATCAAACCTATGGAACTCTTCCATTGTTCTCGGAATTCTGTTGATGTTTAATAATGCTTTTGGAACTCTTCCATTGCTCTCAGAATTCTGCTGAAGTTTCAAAACGCTTTAGAAATCTTCCATTATTCTCAGAATTCTGCTGAAGTTTAAAAATGCTTTGGTACTCTTCCATTGTTCTCAGAATTCCAATGAAGCTTAAAAATGCTTTGGAACTCTTCAATTTTTCTCAGAATTACGCTAAAGTTTAAAAATGCTTTGGAACTCCTCCATTGTTCTCGGAATTCTGCTGAAGTTTAAAAGTGCTTTGGAACTCTTCCATTGTTCTGGGAATTTGGCTGAAGTTTAAAAATGCTTTTGAACTCTTCCTATGTTCTGGGAGTTCTGCTGAAGTTTAAAAATGCTTTGGAACTCTTCCATTGTTCTCGGAATTCCGCTGATGTTTAACAATGCTTTAGAACTCTTCCATTGTTCTTGGAATTCCGCTGATGTTTAACAATGCTTTGGAACTCTTCCATTGTTCTCGGAATTCCGCTGTAGCTTAAAAATGCACTGGAACTCTTCCATTGTTCTCGGAATTCCGCAGAAGTTTTACAATGCTTTGGAACTCATCCATTGTTCTCGTAACACTGTTGATGTTTAATAATGCTTTTGGAAATCTTCCATTGTGCTCGGAGTTCTGCTGAAGTTTAAAAATGCTTTGGAACGCTTCCATTGTTCTGGGAATTCGGCTGAAGTTTAAAAATGCTTTGGAACTCTTCCTATGTTCTGGGAGTTCTGCTGAAGTTTAAAAATGCTTTGGAACTCTTCCATTGTTCTCGCAATTCCGCTGATGTTAAACAATGCTTTAGAACTCTTCCATTGTTCTCGGAATTCCGATGATGTTTAACAATGCTTTAGAACTCTTCCATTGTTCTCGGAATTCCGATGATGTTTAACAATGCTTTAGAACTCTTCCATTGTTCTCGGAATTCCGATGATGTTTAACAATGCTTTGGAACTCTTTCATTGTTCTCGGAATTCCGCTTTAGTTTAAAAATGCATTGGAACTCTTCCACTGTTCTCGGAATTCCGCTGAAGTTTTAGAATGCTTTGGAATTCTTCCATTGTTCTCGGAATTCCGCTAATGTTTAACAATGCTTTGGAACTCTTCCATTGTTCTCGGAATTCCGCTGTAGTTTAAAAATGCTTTGGAACTCTTTCATTGTTCTCGGAATTCCGATGAAGTTTAGCCATGCTTTGGAACTCTTCCATTGTTCTCGGAATTCTGCTGAAGTTTCAAAAAGATTTGGAACTATTCCATTGTTCTCAGAATTCCGCTAATATTTAACAATGCTTTGGAACTCTTCCATTGTTCTCGGAATTCCGCTGATGTTTAATAATGCTTTTGGAACTCTTCCATTGTTCTCAGAATTCTGCTAATGTTTAACAATGCTTTGGAACTCATCCATTGTTCTCGGAATTCTGTTCATGTTTAATAATGCTTTTGGAACTCTTCCACTGTGCTAGGAATTCTGCTGAAGTTTAAAAATGCTTTGGAACTCTTCCATCGTTCTCGGAATTCCGCTAATGTTTATCAAACCTATGGAACTCTTTCATTGTTCTCGGAATTCTGCTGAAGTTTAAAAATGCTTTGGAACTACTCCATTGTTCTCGGAATTCCGATAATATTTAACAATGCTTTGGAACTCTTCCATTGTTCTCGGAATTCCGCTGTAGATTAAAAATGCATTGGAACTCTTCCATTGTTCTCGGAATTCCGCTGAAGTTTTAGAATGCTTTTTAACACTTCCATTTTTCTCGGAATTTTGCTGAAGTTTAAAAACGCTTTGGAACTCTTCCATTGTTCTCGGAATTCCGCTAATGTTTAACAATGCTTTGGAACTCTTTCATTGTTCTCGGAATTCAACTGAAGTTTAGCCATGCTTTGGAACTCTTCCATTGTTCTCGGAATTCCGCTGAAGTTTAAAAATGCTTTGGAACTCTTCCATTGTTCTCGGAATTCTGCTGAAGTTTAAAAAAGCTTTGGAACTATTCCATTGTTCTCAGAATTCTGTTGATGTTTAATAATGCTTTTGGAACTCTTCCATTGTGCTCGGATTTCTGCTGAAGTTTAAAAATGCTTTGGAACTCTTCCATTCTTCTCGGTATTCTGCTGATGTTTATCAAACCTATGGAACTTTTCCATTGTTCTCGGAATTCTGCTGAAGTTTCAAAACGCTTTAGAAATCTTCCATTATTCTCAGAATTCTGCTGAAGTTTAAAAATGCTTTGGTACTCTTCCATTGTTCTCAGAATTCCAATGAAGCTTAAAAATGCTTTGGAACTCTTCAATTTTTCTCAGAATTACGCTAAAGTTTAAAAATGCTTTGGAACTCCTCCATTGTTCTCGGAATTCTGCTGAAGTTTAAAAGTGCTTTGGAACTCTTCCATTGTTCTGGGAATTTGGCTGAAGTTTAAAAATGCTTTGGAACTCTTCCTATGTTCTGGGAGTTCTGCTGAAGTTTAAAAATGCTTTGGAACTCTTCCATTGTTCTGGGAATTCCGCTGATGTTTAACAATGCTTTAGAACTCTTCCATTGTTCTCGGAATTCCGCTGATGTTTAACAATGCTTTGGAGCTCTTCCATTGTTCTGGGAATTCGGCTGAAGATTAAAAATGCTTTGGAGCTCTTCCTATGTTCTGGGAGTTCTGCTGAAGTTTAAAAATGCTTTAGAACTCTTCCATTGTTCTCGGAATTCCGCTGATGTCTAACAATGCTTTGGAACTCTTCCATTGTTCTCCGAATTCCGCTGTAGTTTAAAAATGCATTGGAACTTTTCCATTGTTCTCGGAATTCCGCTGAAGTTTTACAATGCTTTGGAACTCTTCCATTGTTCTCGGAATTCCGCTGAAGTTTAACAATGCTTTGGAACTCTTCCTATGTTCTGGGAGTTCTGCTGAAGTTTAAAAATGCTTTGGAACTCTTCCATTGTTCTCGGAATTCCGCTGATGTTTAACAATGCTTTAGAACACTTCTATTGTTCTCAGAATTCCGCTGATGTTTAACAATGCTTTGGAACTCTTCCATTGTTCTCGGTATTACGCTGTAGCTTAAAAATGTACTGGAACTCTTCCATTGTTCTCGGAATTCCGCTGAAGTTTTACAATGCTTTGGAACTCATCCATTGTTCTCGTAACACTGTTGATGTTTAATAATGCTTTTGGAACTCTTCCATTGTGCTCGGAGTTCTGCTGAAGTTTAAAAATGCTTTGGAACTCTTCCTATGTTCTGGGAGTTCTGCTGAAGTTTAAAAATGCTTTGGAACTCTTCCATTGTTCTCGCAATTCCACTGATGTTAAACAATGCTTTAGAACTCTTCCATTGTTCTCGGAATTCCGATGATGTTTAACAATGCTTTGGAACTCTTTCATTGTTCTCGGAATTCGGCTGTAGTTTAAAAATGCTTTGGAACTCTTCCATTGTTCTCGCAATTCCGATAATATTTAACAATGCTTTGGAACTCTTCCATGGTTCTCGGAATTCCGCTGTAGTTTAAAAATGCATTGGAACTCTTCCATTGTTCTCGGAATTCCGCTGAAGTTTTAGAATGCTTTTTAACACTTCCATTTTTCTCGGAATTCTGCTGAAGTTTAAAATCGCTGTGGAACTCTTCCATTGTTCTCGGAATTCCACTGAAGTTTAGCCATGCTTTGGAACTCTTCCATTGTTCTCGGAATTCCGCTGAAGTTTTAAAATGATTGGAACTCTTCCATTGTTCTCGGAATTCTGCTGAAGTTTAAAAATGCTTTGGAACTCTTCCATTGTTCTCGGAATTCCGCTGTAGTTTAAAAATGCTTTGAAACTCTTTCATTGTTCTCGGAATTCCGCTAACATTTAACAATGCTTTGGAACTCTTTCATTGTTCTCGGAATTCAACTGAAGTTTAGCCATGCTTTGGAACTCTTCCATTGTTCTCGGAATTCCGCTGAAGTTTAAAAAAGCTTTGGAACTATTCCATTGTTCTCAGAATTCTGTTGATGTTTAGTAATGCTTTTGGAACTCTTCCATTGTGCTCGGATTTCTGCTGAAGTTTAAAAATGCTTTGGAACTCTTCCATTCTTCTCGGTATTCTGCTGATGTTTATCAAACCTATGGAACTCTTCCATTGTTCTCGGAATTCTGTTGATGTTTAATAATGCTTTTGGAACTCTTCCATTGCTCTCGGAATTCTGCTGAAGTTTCAAAACGCTTTAGAAATCTTCCATTATTCTCAGAATTCTGCTGAAGTTTAAAAATGCTTTGGTACTCTTCCATTGTTCTCAGAATTCCAATGAAGCTTAAAAATGCTTTGGAACTCTTCAATTTTTCTCAGAATTACGCTAAAGTTTAAAAATGCTTTGGAACTCCTCCATTGTTCTCGGAATTCTGCTGAAGTTTAAAAGTGCTTTGGAACTCTTCCATTGTTCTGGGAATTTGGCTGAAGTTTAAAAATGCTTTTGAACTCTTCCTATGTTCTGGGAGTTCTGCTGAAGTTTAAAAATGCTTTGGAACTCTTCCATTGTTCTCGGAATTCCGCTGATGTTTAACAATGCTTTAGAACTCTTCCATTGTTCTTGGAATTCCGCTGATGTTTAACAATGCTTTGGAACTCTTCCATTGTTCTCGGAATTCCGCTGTAGCTTAAAAATGCACTGGAACTCTTCCATTGTTCTCGGAATTCCGCAGAAGTTTTACAATGCTTTGGAACTCATCCATTGTTCTCGTAACACTGTTGATGTTTAATAATGCTTTTGGAAATCTTCCATTGTGCTCGGAGTTCTGCTGAAGTTTAAAAATGCTTTGGAACGCTTCCATTGTTCTGGGAATTCGGCTGAAGTTTAAAAATGCTTTGGAACTCTTCCTATGTTCTGGGAGTTCTGCTGAAGTTTAAAAATGCTTTGGAACTCTTCCATTGTTCTCGCAATTCCGCTGATGTTAAACAATGCTTTAGAACTCTTCCATTGTTCTCGGAATTCCGATGATGTTTAACAATGCTTTAGAACTCTTCCATTGTTCTCGGAATTCCGATGATGTTTAACAATGCTTTAGAACTCTTCCATTGTTCTCGGAATTCCGATGATGTTTAACAATGCTTTGGAACTCTTTCATTGTTCTCGGAATTCCGCTTTAGTTTAAAAATGCATTGGAACTCTTCCACTGTTCTCGGAATTCCGCTGAAGTTTTAGAATGCTTTGGAATTCTTCCATTGTTCTCGGAATTCCGCTAATGTTTAACAATGCTTTGGAACTCTTCCATTGTTCTCGGAATTCCGCTGTAGTTTAAAAATGCTTTGGAACTCTTTCATTGTTCTCGGAATTCCGATGAAGTTTAGCCATGCTTTGGAACTCTTCCATTGTTCTCGGAATTCTGCTGAAGTTTCAAAAAGATTTGGAACTATTCCATTGTTCTCAGAATTCCGCTAATATTTAACAATGCTTTGGAACTCTTCCATTGTTCTCGGAATTCCGCTGATGTTTAATAATGCTTTTGGAACTCTTCCATTGTTCTCAGAATTCTGCTAATGTTTAACAATGCTTTGGAACTCATCCATTGTTCTCGGAATTCTGTTCATGTTTAATAATGCTTTTGGAACTCTTCCACTGTGCTAGGAATTCTGCTGAAGTTTAAAAATGCTTTGGAACTCTTCCATCGTTCTCGGAATTCCGCTAATGTTTATCAAACCTATGGAACTCTTTCATTGTTCTCGGAATTCTGCTGAAGTTTAAAAATGCTTTGGAACTACTCCATTGTTCTCGGAATTCCGATAATATTTAACAATGCTTTGGAACTCTTCCATTGTTCTCGGAATTCCGCTGTAGATTAAAAATGCATTGGAACTCTTCCATTGTTCTCGGAATTCCGCTGAAGTTTTAGAATGCTTTTTAACACTTCCATTTTTCTCGGAATTTTGCTGAAGTTTAAAAACGCTTTGGAACTCTTCCATTGTTCTCGGAATTCCGCTAATGTTTAACAATGCTTTGGAACTCTTTCATTGTTCTCGGAATTCAACTGAAGTTTAGCCATGCTTTGGAACTCTTCCATTGTTCTCGGAATTCCGCTGAAGTTTAAAAATGCTTTGGAACTCTTCCATTGTTCTCGGAATTCTGCTGAAGTTTAAAAAAGCTTTGGAACTATTCCATTGTTCTCAGAATTCTGTTGATGTTTAATAATGCTTTTGGAACTCTTCCATTGTGCTCGGATTTCTGCTGAAGTTTAAAAATGCTTTGGAACTCTTCCATTCTTCTCGGTATTCTGCTGATGTTTATCAAACCTATGGAACTTTTCCATTGTTCTCGGAATTCTGCTGAAGTTTCAAAACGCTTTAGAAATCTTCCATTATTCTCAGAATTCTGCTGAAGTTTAAAAATGCTTTGGTACTCTTCCATTGTTCTCAGAATTCCAATGAAGCTTAAAAATGCTTTGGAACTCTTCAATTTTTCTCAGAATTACGCTAAAGTTTAAAAATGCTTTGGAACTCCTCCATTGTTCTCGGAATTCTGCTGAAGTTTAAAAGTGCTTTGGAACTCTTCCATTGTTCTGGGAATTTGGCTGAAGTTTAAAAATGCTTTGGAACTCTTCCTATGTTCTGGGAGTTCTGCTGAAGTTTAAAAATGCTTTGGAACTCTTCCATTGTTCTGGGAATTCCGCTGATGTTTAACAATGCTTTAGAACTCTTCCATTGTTCTCGGAATTCCGCTGATGTTTAACAATGCTTTGGAGCTCTTCCATTGTTCTGGGAATTCGGCTGAAGATTAAAAATGCTTTGGAGCTCTTCCTATGTTCTGGGAGTTCTGCTGAAGTTTAAAAATGCTTTAGAACTCTTCCATTGTTCTCGGAATTCCGCTGATGTCTAACAATGCTTTGGAACTCTTCCATTGTTCTCCGAATTCCGCTGTAGTTTAAAAATGCATTGGAACTTTTCCATTGTTCTCGGAATTCCGCTGAAGTTTTACAATGCTTTGGAACTCTTCCATTGTTCTCGGAATTCCGCTGAAGTTTAACAATGCTTTGGAACTCTTCCTATGTTCTGGGAGTTCTGCTGAAGTTTAAAAATGCTTTGGAACTCTTCCATTGTTCTCGGAATTCCGCTGATGTTTAACAATGCTTTAGAACACTTCTATTGTTCTCAGAATTCCGCTGATGTTTAACAATGCTTTGGAACTCTTCCATTGTTCTCGGTATTCCGCTGTAGCTTAAAAATGTACTGGAACTCTTCCATTGTTCTCGGAATTCCGCTGAAGTTTTACAATGCTTTGGAACTCATCCATTGTTCTCGTAACACTGTTGATGTTTAATAATGCTTTTGGAACTCTTCCATTGTGCTCGGAGTTCTGCTGAAGTTTAAAAATGCTTTGGAACTCTTCCTATGTTCTGGGAGTTCTGCTGAAGTTTAAAAATGCTTTGGAACTCTTCCATTGTTCTCGCAATTCCACTGATGTTAAACAATGCTTTAGAACTCTTCCATTGTTCTCGGAATTCCGATGATGTTTAACAATGCTTTGGAACTCTTTCATTGTTCTCGGAATTCGGCTGTAGTTTAAAAATGCTTTGGAACTCTTCCATTGTTCTCGCAATTCCGATAATATTTAACAATGCTTTGGAACTCTTCCATGGTTCTCGGAATTCCGCTGTAGTTTAAAAATGCATTGGAACTCTTCCATTGTTCTCGGAATTCCGCTGAAGTTTTAGAATGCTTTTTAACACTTCCATTTTTCTCGGAATTCTGCTGAAGTTTAAAATCGCTGTGGAACTCTTCCATTGTTCTCGGAATTCCACTGAAGTTTAGCCATGCTTTGGAACTCTTCCATTGTTCTCGGAATTCCGCTGAAGTTTTAAAATGATTGGAACTCTTCCATTGTTCTCGGAATTCTGCTGAAGTTTAAAAATGCTTTGGAACTCTTCCATTGTTCTCGGAATTCCGCTGTAGTTTAAAAATGCTTTGAAACTCTTTCATTGTTCTCGGAATTCCGCTAACATTTAACAATGCTTTGGAACTCTTTCATTGTTCTCGGAATTCAACTGAAGTTTAGCCATGCTTTGGAACTCTTCCATTGTTCTCGGAATTCCGCTGAAGTTTAAAAAAGCTTTGGAACTATTCCATTGTTCTCAGAATTCTGTTGATGTTTAGTAATGCTTTTGGAACTCTTCCATTGTGCTCGGATTTCTGCTGAAGTTTAAAAATGCTTTGGAACTCTTCCATTCTTCTCGGTATTCTGCTGATGTTTATCAAACCTATGGAACTCTTCCATTGTTCTCGGAATTCTGTTGATGTTTAATAATGCTTTTGGAACTCTTCCATTGCTCTCGGAATTCTGCTGAAGTTTCAAAACGCTTTAGAAATCTTCCATTATTCTCAGAATTCTGCTGAAGTTTAAAAATGCTTTGGTACTCTTCCATTGTTCTCAGAATTCCAATGAAGCTTAAAAATGCTTTGGAACTCTTCAATTTTTCTCAGAATTACGCTAAAGTTTAAAAATGCTTTGGAACTCCTCCATTGTTCTCGGAATTCTGCTGAAGTTTAAAAGTGCTTTGGAACTCTTCCATTGTTCTGGGAATTTGGCTGAAGTTTAAAAATGCTTTTGAACTCTTCCTATGTTCTGGGAGTTCTGCTGAAGTTTAAAAATGCTTTGGAACTCTTCCATTGTTCTCGGAATTCCGCTGATGTTTAACAATGCTTTAGAACTCTTCCATTGTTCTTGGAATTCCGCTGATGTTTAACAATGCTTTGGAACTCTTCCATTGTTCTCGGAATTCCGCTGTAGCTTAAAAATGCACTGGAACTCTTCCATTGTTCTCGGAATTCCGCAGAAGTTTTACAATGCTTTGGAACTCATCCATTGTTCTCGTAACACTGTTGATGTTTAATAATGCTTTTGGAAATCTTCCATTGTGCTCGGAGTTCTGCTGAAGTTTAAAAATGCTTTGGAACGCTTCCATTGTTCTGGGAATTCGGCTGAAGTTTAAAAATGCTTTGGAACTCTTCCTATGTTCTGGGAGTTCTGCTGAAGTTTAAAAATGCTTTGGAACTCTTCCATTGTTCTCACAATATCGCTGATGTTAAACAATGCTTTAGAACTCTTCCATTGTTCTCGGAATTCCGATGATGTTTAACAATGCTATGGAACTCTTCCATTGTTCTCGGAATTCTGCTGAAGTTTAAAAATGCTTTGGAACTCTTCCATTGTTCTGGGAATTCGGCTGAAGTTTAAAAATGCTTTGGAACTCTTCCTAAGTTCTGGGAGTTCTGCTGAAGTTTAAAAATGCATTGGAACTCTTCCATTGTTCTCGGAATTCCGCTGATGTTTAACAATGCTTTAGAACTCTTCCATTGTTCTCGGAATTCCGATGATGTTTAACAATGCTTTGGAACTCTTTCATTGTTCTCGGAATTCCGCTGTAGTTTAAAAATGCATTGGAACTCTTCCATTGTTCTCGGAATTCCGCTGATGTTTAACAATGCTTTAGAACTCTTCCATTGTTCTCGGAATTCCGATGATGTTTAACAATGCTTTGGAACTCTTTCATTGTTCTCGGAATTCCGCTGTAGTTTAAAAATGCATTGGAACTCTTCCATTGTTCTCGGAATTCCGCTGATGTTTAACAATGCTTTAGAACTCTTCCATTGTTCTCGGAATTCCGATGATGTTTAACAATGCTTTGGAACTCTTTCATTGTTCTCGGAATTCGGCTGTAGTTTAAAAATGCTTTGGAACTCTTCCATTGTTCTCGCAATTCCGATAATATTTAACAATGCTTTGGAACTCTTCCATGGTTCTCGGAATTCCGCTGTAGTTTTAAAATGCATTGGAACTCTTCCATTGTTCTCGGAATTCCGCTGAAGTTTTAGAATGCTTTTTAACACTTCCATTTTTCTCGGAATTCTGCTGAAGTTTAAAATCTCTGTGGAACTCTTCCATTGTTCTCGGAATTCCGCTAATGTTTAACAATGCTTTGGAACTTTTTCATTGTTCTCGGAATTCCACTGAAGTTTAGCCATGCTTTGGAACTCTTCCATTGTTCTCGGAATTCCGCTGAAGTTTTAAAATGATTGGAACTCTTCCATTGTTCTCGGAATTCTGCTGAAGTTTAAAAATGCTTTGGAACTCTTCCATTGTTCTCGGGATTCCGCTGTAGTTTAAAAATGCTTTGAAACTCTTTCATTGTTCTCGGAATTCCGCTAAAATTTAACAATGCTTTGGAACTCTTTCATTGTTCTCGGAATTCAACTGAAGTTTAGCCATGCTTTGGAACTCTTCCATTGTTCTCGGAATTCCGCTGAAGTTTAAAAAAGCTTTGGAACTATTCCATTGTTCTCAGAATTCTGTTGATGTTTAGTAATGCTTTTGGAACTCTTCCATTGTGCTCGGATTTCTGCTGAAGTTTAAAAATGCTTTGGAACTCTTCCATTCTTCTCGGTATTCTGCTGATGTTTATCAAACCTATGGAACTCTTCCATTGTTCTCGGAATTCTGTTGATGTTTAATAATGCTTTTGGAACTCTTCCATTGCTCTCGGAATTCTGCTGAAGTTTCAAAACGCTTTAGAAATCTTCCATTATTCTCAGAATTCTGCTGAAGTTTAAAAATGCTTTGGTACTCTTCCATTGTTCTCAGAATTCCAATGAAGCTTAAAAATGCTTTGGAACTCTTCAATTTTTCTCAGAATTACGCTAAAGTTTAAAAATGCTTTGGAACTCCTCCATTGTTCTCGGAATTCTGCTGAAGTTTAAAAGTGCTTTGGAACTCTTCCATTGTTCTGGGAATTTGGCTGAAGTTTAAAAATGCTTTTGAACTCTTCCTATGTTCTGGGAGTTCTGCTGAAGTTTAAAAATGCTTTGGAACTCTTCCATTGTTCTCGGAATTCCGCTGATGTTTAACAATGCTTTAGAACTCTTCCATTGTTCTTGGAATTCCGCTGATGTTTAACAATGCTTTGGAACTCTTCCATTGTTCTCGGAATTCCGCTGTAGCTTAAAAATGCACTGGAACTCTTCCATTGTTCTCGGAATTCCGCAGAAGTTTTACAATGCTTTGGAACTCATCCATTGTTCTCGTAACACTGTTGATGTTTAATAATGCTTTTGGAAATCTTCCATTGTGCTCGGAGTTCTGCTGAAGTTTAAAAATGCTTTGGAACGCTTCCATTGTTCTGGGAATTCGGCTGAAGTTTAAAAATGCTTTGGAACTCTTCCTATGTTCTGGGAGTTCTGCTGAAGTTTAAAAATGCTTTGGAACTCTTCCATTGTTCTCGCAATTCCGCTGATGTTAAACAATGCTTTAGAACTCTTCCATTGTTCTCGGAATTCCGATGATGTTTAACAATGCTTTAGAACTCTTCCATTGTTCTCGGAATTCCGATGATGTTTAACAATGCTTTGGAACTCTTTCATTGTTCTCGGAATTCCGCTTTAGTTTAAAAATGCATTGGAACTCTTCCACTGTTCTCGGAATTCCGCTGAAGTTTTAGAATGCTTTGGAATTCTTCCATTGTTCTCGGAATTCCGCTAATGTTTAACAATGCTTTGGAACTCTTCCATTGTTCTCGGAATTCCGCTGTAGTTTAAAAATGCTTTGGAACTCTTTCATTGTTCTCGGAATTCCGATGAAGTTTAGCCATGCTTTGGAACTCTTCCATTGTTCTCGGAATTCTGCTGAAGTTTCAAAAAGATTTGGAACTATTCCATTGTTCTCAGAATTCCGCTAATATTTAACAATGCTTTGGAACTCTTCCATTGTTCTCGGAATTCCGCTGATGTTTAATAATGCTTTTGGAACTCTTCCATTGTTCTCAGAATTCTGCTAATGTTTAACAATGCTTTGGAACTCATCCATTGTTCTCGGAATTCTGTTCATGTTTAATAATGCTTTTGGAACTCTTCCACTGTGCTAGGAATTCTGCTGAAGTTTAAAAATGCTTTGGAACTCTTCCATCGTTCTCGGAATTCCGCTAATGTTTATCAAACCTATGGAACTCTTTCATTGTTCTCGGAATTCTGCTGAAGTTTAAAAATGCTTTGGAACTACTCCATTGTTCTCGGAATTCCGATAATATTTAACAATGCTTTGGAACTCTTCCATTGTTCTCGGAATTCCGCTGTAGATTAAAAATGCATTGGAACTCTTCCATTGTTCTCGGAATTCCGCTGAAGTTTTAGAATGCTTTTTAACACTTCCATTTTTCTCGGAATTTTGCTGAAGTTTAAAAACGCTTTGGAACTCTTCCATTGTTCTCGGAATTCCGCTAATGTTTAACAATGCTTTGGAACTCTTTCATTGTTCTCGGAATTCAACTGAAGTTTAGCCATGCTTTGGAACTCTTCCATTGTTCTCGGAATTCCGCTGAAGTTTAAAAATGCTTTGGAAATCTTCCATTGTTCTCGGAATTCTGCTGAAGTTTAAAAAAGCTTTGGAACTATTCCATTGTTCTCAGAATTCTGTTGATGTTTAATAATGCTTTTGGAACTCTTCCATTGTGCTCGGATTTCTGCTGAAGTTTAAAAATGCTTTGGAACTCTTCCATTCTTCTCGGTATTCTGCTGATGTTTATCAAACCTATGGAACTTTTCCATTGTTCTCGGAATTCTGCTGAAGTTTCAAAACGCTTTAGAAATCTTCCATTATTCTCAGAATTCTGCTGAAGTTTAAAAATGCTTTGGTACTCTTCCATTGTTCTCAGAATTCCAATGAAGCTTAAAAATGCTTTGGAACTCTTCAATTTTTCTCAGAATTACGCTAAAGTTTAAAAATGCTTTGGAACTCCTCCATTGTTCTCGGAATTCTGCTGAAGTTTAAAAGTGCTTTGGAACTCTTCCATTGTTCTGGGAATTTGGCTGAAGTTTAAAAATGCTTTGGAACTCTTCCTATGTTCTGGGAGTTCTGCTGAAGTTTAAAAATGCTTTGGAACTCTTCCATTGTTCTGGGAATTCCGCTGATGTTTAACAATGCTTTAGAACTCTTCCATTGTTCTCGGAATTCCGCTGATGTTTAACAATGCTTTGGAGCTCTTCCATTGTTCTGGGAATTCGGCTGAAGATTAAAAATGCTTTGGAGCTCTTCCTATGTTCTGGGAGTTCTGCTGAAGTTTAAAAATGCTTTAGAACTCTTCCATTGTTCTCGGAATTCCGCTGATGTCTAACAATGCTTTGGAACTCTTCCATTGTTCTCCGAATTCCGCTGTAGTTTAAAAATGCATTGGAACTTTTCCATTGTTCTCGGAATTCCGCTGAAGTTTTACAATGCTTTGGAATTCTTCCATTGTTCTCGGAATTCCGCTGAAGTTTAACAATGCTTTGGAACTCTTCCTATGTTCTGGGAGTTCTGCTGAAGTTTAAAAATGCTTTGGAACTCTTCCATTGTTCTCGGAATTCCGCTGATGTTTAACAATGCTTTAGAACACTTCTATTGTTCTCAGAATTCCGCTGATGTTTAACAATGCTTTGGAACTCTTCCATTGTTCTCGGTATTCCGCTGTAGCTTAAAAATGTACTGGAACTCTTCCATTGTTCTCGGAATTCCGCTGAAGTTTTACAATGCTTTGGAACTCATCCATTGTTCTCGTAACACTGTTGATGTTTAATAATGCTTTTGGAACTCTTCCATTGTGCTCGGAGTTCTGCTGAAGTTTAAAAATGCTTTGGAACTCTTCCTATGTTCTGGGAGTTCTGCTGAAGTTTAAAAATGCTTTGGAACTCTTCCATTGTTCTCGCAATTCCACTGATGTTAAACAATGCTTTAGAACTCTTCCATTGTTCTCGGAATTCCGATGATGTTTAACAATGCTTTGGAACTCTTTCATTGTTCTCGGAATTCGGCTGTAGTTTAAAAATGCTTTGGAACTCTTCCATTGTTCTCGCAATTCCGATAATATTTAACAATGCTTTGGAACTCTTCCATGGTTCTCGGAATTCCGCTGTAGTTTAAAAATGCATTGGAACTCTTCCATTGTTCTCGGAATTCCGCTGAAGTTTTAGAATGCTTTTTAACACTTCCATTTTTCTCGGAATTCTGCTGAAGTTTAAAATCGCTGTGGAACTCTTCCATTATTCTCGGAATTCCACTGAAGTTTAGCCATGCTTTGGAACTCTTCCATTGTTCTCGGAATTCCGCTGAAGTTTTAAAATGATTGGAACTCTTCCATTGTTCTCGGAATTCTGCTGAAGTTTAAAAATGCTTTGGAACTCTTCCATTGTTCTCGGAATTCCGCTGTAGTTTAAAAATGCTTTGAAACTCTTTCATTGTTCTCGGAATTCCGCTAACATTTAACAATGCTTTGGAACTCTTTCATTGTTCTCGGAATTCAACTGAAGTTTAGCCATGCTTTGGAACTCTTCCATTGTTCTCGGAATTCCGCTGAAGTTTAAAAAAGCTTTGGAACTATTCCATTGTTCTCAGAATTCTGTTGATGTTTAGTAATGCTTTTGGAACTCTTCCATTGTGCTCGGATTTCTGCTGAAGTTTAAAAATGCTTTGGAACTCTTCCATTCTTCTCGGTATTCTGCTGATGTTTATCAAACCTATGGAACTCTTCCATTGTTCACGGAATTCTGTTGATGTTTAATAATGCTTTTGGAACTCTTCCATTGCTCTCGGAATTCTGCTGAAGTTTCAAAACGCTTTAGAAATCTTCCATTATTCTCAGAATTCTGCTGAAGTTTAAAAATGCTTTGGTACTCTTCCATTGTTCTCAGAATTCCAATGAAGCTTAAAAATGCTTTGGAACTCTTCAATTTTTCTCAGAATTACGCTAAAGTTTAAAAATGCTTTGGAACTCCTCCATTGTTCTCGGAATTCTGCTGAAGTTTAAAAGTGCTTTGGAACTCTTCCATTGTTCTGGGAATTTGGCTGAAGTTTAAAAATGCTTTGGAACTCTTCCTATGTTCTGGGAGTTCTGCTGAAGTTTAAAAATGCTTTGGAACTCTTCCATTGTTCTGGGAATTCCGCTGATGTTTAACAATGCTTTAGAACTCTTCCATTGTTCTCGGAATTCCGCTGATGTTTAACAATGCTTTGGAGCTCTTCCATTGTTCTGGGAATTCGGCTGAAGATTAAAAATGCTTTGGAGCTCTAACTATGTTCTGGGAGTTCTGCTGAAGTTTAAAAATGCTTTAGAACTCTTCCATTGTTCTCGGAATTCCGCTGATGTCTAACAATGCTTTGGAACTCTTCCATTGTTCTCCGAATTCAGCTGTAGTTTAAAAATGCATTGGAACTTTTCCATTGTTCTCGGAATTCCGCTGAAGTTTTACAATGCTTTGGAACTCTTCCATTGTTCTCGGAATTCCGCTGAAGTTTAACAATGCTTTGGAACTCTTCCTATGTTCTGGGAGTTCTGCTGAAGTTTAAAAATGCTTTGGAACTCTTCCATTGTTCTCGGAATTCCGCTGATGTTTAACAATGCTTTAGAACACTTCTATTGTTCTCAGAATTCCGCTGATGTTTAACAATGCTTTGGAACTCTTTCATTGTTCTCGGAATTCGGCTGTAGTTTAAAAATGCTTTGGAACTCTTCCATTGTTCTCGCAATTCCGATAATATTTAACAATGCTTTGGAACTCTTCCATGGTTCTCGGAATTCCGCTGGAGTTTTAAAATGCATTGGAACTCTTCCATTGTTCTCGGAATTCCGCTGAAGTTTTAGAATGCTTTTTAACACTTCCATTTTTCTCGGAATTCTGCTGAAGTTTAAAATCTCTGTGGAACTCTTCCATTGTTCTCGGAATTCCGCTAATGTTTAACAATGCTTTGGAACTTTTTCATTGTTCTCGGAATTCCACTGAAGTTTAGCCATGCTTTGGAACTCTTCCATTGTTCTCGGAATTCCGCTGAAGTTTTAAAATGATTGGAACTCTTCCATTGTTCTCGGAATTCTGCTGAAGTTTAAAAATGCTTTGGAACTCTTCCATTGTTCTCGGGATTCCGCTGTAGTTTAAAAATGCTTTGAAACTCTTTCATTGTTCTCGGAATTCCGCTAAAATTTAACAATGCTTTGGAACTCTTTCATTGTTCTCGGAATTCAACTGAAGTTTAGCCATGCTTTGGAACTCTTCCATTGTTCTCGGAATTCCGCTGAAGTTTAAAAAAGCTTTGGAACTATTCCATTGTTCTCAGAATTCTGTTGATGTTTAGTAATGCTTTTGGAACTCTTCCATTGTGCTCGGATTTCTGCTGAAGTTTAAAAATGCTTTGGAACTCTTCCATTCTTCTCGGTATTCTGCTGATGTTTATCAAACCTATGGAACTCTTCCATTGTTCTCGGAATTCTGTTGATGTTTAATAATGCTTTTGGAACTCTTCCATTGCTCTCGGAATTCTGCTGAAGTTTCAAAACGCTTTAGAAATCTTCCATTATTCTCAGAATTCTGCTGAAGTTTAAAAATGCTTTGGTACTCTTCCATTGTTCTCAGAATTCCAATGAAGCTTAAAAATGCTTTGGAACTCTTCAATTTTTCTCAGAATTACGCTAAAGTTTAAAAATGCTTTGGAACTCCTCCATTGTTCTCGGAATTCTGCTGAAGTTTAAAAGTGCTTTGGAACTCTTCCATTGTTCTGGGAATTTGGCTGAAGTTTAAAAATGCTTTTGAACTCTTCCTATGTTCTGGGAGTTCTGCTGAAGTTTAAAAATGCTTTGGAACTCTTCCATTGTTCTCGGAATTCCGCTGATGTTTAACAATGCTTTAGAACTCTTCCATTGTTCTTGGAATTCCGCTGATGTTTAACAATGCTTTGGAACTCTTCCATTGTTCTCGGAATTCCGCTGTAGCTTAAAAATGCACTGGAACTCTTCCATTGTTCTCGGAATTCCGCAGAAGTTTTACAATGCTTTGGAACTCATCCATTGTTCTCGTAACACTGTTGATGTTTAATAATGCTTTTGGAAATCTTCCATTGTGCTCGGAGTTCTGCTGAAGTTTAAAAATGCTTTGGAACGCTTCCATTGTTCTGGGAATTCGGCTGAAGTTTAAAAATGCTTTGGAACTCTTCCTATGTTCTGGGAGTTCTGCTGAAGTTTAAAAATGCTTTGGAACTCTTCCATTGTTCTCGCAATTCCGCTGATGTTAAACAATGCTTTAGAACTCTTCCATTGTTCTCGGAATTCCGATGATGTTTAACAATGCTTTAGAACTCTTCCATTGTTCTCGGAATTCCGATGATGTTTAACAATGCTTTAGAACTCTTCCATTGTTCTCGGAATTCCGATGATGTTTAACAATGCTTTGGAACTCTTTCATTGTTCTCGGAATTCCGCTTTAGTTTAAAAATGCATTGGAACTCTTCCACTGTTCTCGGAATTCCGCTGAAGTTTTAGAATGCTTTGGAATTCTTCCATTGTTCTCGGAATTCCGCTAATGTTTAACAATGCTTTGGAACTCTTCCATTGTTCTCGGAATTCCGCTGTAGTTTAAAAATGCTTTGGAACTCTTTCATTGTTCTCGGAATTCCGATGAAGTTTAGCCATGCTTTGGAACTCTTCCATTGTTCTCGGAATTCTGCTGAAGTTTCAAAAAGATTTGGAACTATTCCATTGTTCTCAGAATTCCGCTAATATTTAACAATGCTTTGGAACTCTTCCATTGTTCTCGGAATTCCGCTGATGTTTAATAATGCTTTTGGAACTCTTCCATTGTTCTCAGAATTCTGCTAATGTTTAACAATGCTTTGGAACTCATCCATTGTTCTCGGAATTCTGTTCATGTTTAATAATGCTTTTGGAACTCTTCCACTGTGCTAGGAATTCTGCTGAAGTTTAAAAATGCTTTGGAACTCTTCCATCGTTCTCGGAATTCCGCTAATGTTTATCAAACCTATGGAACTCTTTCATTGTTCTCGGAATTCTGCTGAAGTTTAAAAATGCTTTGGAACTACTCCATTGTTCTCGGAATTCCGATAATATTTAACAATGCTTTGGAACTCTTCCATTGTTCTCGGAATTCCGCTGTAGATTAAAAATGCATTGGAACTCTTCCATTGTTCTCGGAATTCCGCTGAAGTTTTAGAATGCTTTTTAACACTTCCATTTTTCTCGGAATTTTGCTGAAGTTTAAAAACGCTTTGGAACTCTTCCATTGTTCTCGGAATTCCGCTAATGTTTAACAATGCTTTGGAACTCTTTCATTGTTCTCGGAATTCAACTGAAGTTTAGCCATGCTTTGGAACTCTTCCATTGTTCTCGGAATTCCGCTGAAGTTTAAAAATGCTTTGGAACTCTTCCATTGTTCTCGGAATTCTGCTGAAGTTTAAAAAAGCTTTGGAACTATTCCATTGTTCTCAGAATTCTGTTGATGTTTAATAATGCTTTTGGAACTCTTCCATTGTGCTCGGATTTCTGCTGAAGTTTAAAAATGCTTTGGAACTCTTCCATTCTTCTCGGTATTCTGCTGATGTTTATCAAACCTATGGAACTTTTCCATTGTTCTCGGAATTCTGCTGAAGTTTCAAAACGCTTTAGAAATCTTCCATTATTCTCAGAATTCTGCTGAAGTTTAAAAATGCTTTGGTACTCTTCCATTGTTCTCAGAATTCCAATGAAGCTTAAAAATGCTTTGGAACTCTTCAATTTTTCTCAGAATTACGCTAAAGTTTAAAAATGCTTTGGAACTCCTCCATTGTTCTCGGAATTCTGCTGAAGTTTAAAAGTGCTTTGGAACTCTTCCATTGTTCTGGGAATTTGGCTGAAGTTTAAAAATGCTTTGGAACTCTTCCTATGTTCTGGGAGTTCTGCTGAAGTTTAAAAATGCTTTGGAACTCTTCCATTGTTCTGGGAATTCCGCTGATGTTTAACAATGCTTTAGAACTCTTCCATTGTTCTCGGAATTCCGCTGATGTTTAACAATGCTTTGGAGCTCTTCCATTGTTCTGGGAATTCGGCTGAAGATTAAAAATGCTTTGGAGCTCTTCCTATGTTCTGGGAGTTCTGCTGAAGTTTAAAAATGCTTTAGAACTCTTCCATTGTTCTCGGAATTCCGCTGATGTCTAACAATGCTTTGGAACTCTTCCATTGTTCTCCGAATTCCGCTGTAGTTTAAAAATGCATTGGAACTTTTCCATTGTTCTCGGAATTCCGCTGAAGTTTTACAATGCTTTGGAACTCTTCCATTGTTCTCGGAATTCCGCTGAAGTTTAACAATGCTTTGGAACTCTTCCTATGTTCTGGGAGTTCTGCTGAAGTTTAAAAATGCTTTGGAACTCTTCCATTGTTCTCGGAATTCCGCTGATGTTTAACAATGCTTTAGAACACTTCTATTGTTCTCAGAATTCCGCTGATGTTTAACAATGCTTTGGAACTCTTCCATTGTTCTCGGTATTCCGCTGTAGCTTAAAAATGTACTGGAACTCTTCCATTGTTCTCGGAATTCCGCTGAAGTTTTACAATGCTTTGGAACTCATCCATTGTTCTCGTAACACTGTTGATGTTTAATAATGCTTTTGGAACTCTTCCATTGTGCTCGGAGTTCTGCTGAAGTTTAAAAATGCTTTGGAACTCTTCCTATGTTCTGGGAGTTCTGCTGAAGTTTAAAAATGCTTTGGAACTCTTCCATTGTTCTCGCAATTCCACTGATGTTAAACAATGCTTTAGAACTCTTCCATTGTTCTCGGAATTCCGATGATGTTTAACAATGCTTTGGAACTCTTTCATTGTTCTCGGAATTCGGCTGTAGTTTAAAAATGCTTTGGAACTCTTCCATTGTTCTCGCAATTCCGATAATATTTAACAATGCTTTGGAACTCTTCCATGGTTCTCGGAATTCCGCTGTAGTTTAAAAATGCATTGGAACTCTTCCATTGTTCTCGGAATTCCGCTGAAGTTTTAGAATGCTTTTTAACACTTCCATTTTTCTCGGAATTCTGCTGAAGTTTAAAATCGCTGTGGAACTCTTCCATTGTTCTCGGAATTCCACTGAAGTTTAGCCATGCTTTGGAACTCTTCCATTGTTCTCGGAATTCCGCTGAAGTTTTAAAATGATTGGAACTCTTCCATTGTTCTCGGAATTCTGCTGAAGTTTAAAAATGCTTTGGAACTCTTCCATTGTTCTCGGAATTCCGCTGTAGTTTAAAAATGCTTTGAAACTCTTTCATTGTTCTCGGAATTCCGCTAACATTTAACAATGCTTTGGAACTCTTTCATTGTTCTCGGAATTCAACTGAAGTTTAGCCATGCTTTGGAACTCTTCCATTGTTCTCGGAATTCCGCTGAAGTTTAAAAAAGCTTTGGAACTATTCCATTGTTCTCAGAATTCTGTTGATGTTTAGTAATGCTTTTGGAACTCTTCCATTGTGCTCGGATTTCTGCTGAAGTTTAAAAATGCTTTGGAACTCTTCCATTCTTCTCGGTATTCTGCTGATGTTTATCAAACCTATGGAACTCTTCCATTGTTCTCGGAATTCTGTTGATGTTTAATAATGCTTTTGGAACTCTTCCATTGCTCTCGGAATTCTGCTGAAGTTTCAAAACGCTTTAGAAATCTTCCATTATTCTCAGAATTCTGCTGAAGTTTAAAAATGCTTTGGTACTCTTCCATTGTTCTCAGAATTCCAATGAAGCTTAAAAATGCTTTGGAACTCTTCAATTTTTCTCAGAATTACGCTAAAGTTTAAAAATGCTTTGGAACTCCTCCATTGTTCTCGGAATTCTGCTGAAGTTTAAAAGTGCTTTGGAACTCTTCCATTGTTCTGGGAATTTGGCTGAAGTTTAAAAATGCTTTTGAACTCTTCCTATGTTCTGGGAGTTCTGCTGAAGTTTAAAAATGCTTTGGAACTCTTCCATTGTTCTCGGAATTCCGCTGATGTTTAACAATGCTTTAGAACTCTTCCATTGTTCTTGGAATTCCGCTGATGTTTAACAATGCTTTGGAACTCTTCCATTGTTCTCGGAATTCCGCTGTAGCTTAAAAATGCACTGGAACTCTTCCATTGTTCTCGGAATTCCGCAGAAGTTTTACAATGCTTTGGAACTCATCCATTGTTCTCGTAACACTGTTGATGTTTAATAATGCTTTTGGAAATCTTCCATTGTGCTCGGAGTTCTGCTGAAGTTTAAAAATGCTTTGGAACGCTTCCATTGTTCTGGGAATTCGGCTGAAGTTTAAAAATGCTTTGGAACTCTTCCTATGTTCTGGGAGTTCTGCTGAAGTTTAAAAATGCTTTGGAACTCTTCCATTGTTCTCACAATTCCGCTGATGTTAAACAATGCTTTAGAACTCTTCCATTGTTCTCGGAATTCCGATGATGTTTAACAATGCTATGGAACTCTTCCATTGTTCTCGGAATTCTGCTGAAGTTTAAAAATGCTTTGGAACTCTTCCATTGTTCTGGGAATTCGGCTGAAGTTTAAAAATGCTTTGGAACTCTTCCTAAGTTCTGGGAGTTCTGCTGAAGTTTAAAAATGCATTGGAACTCTTCCATTGTTCTCGGAATTCCGCTGATGTTTAACAATGCTTTAGAACTCTTCCATTGTTCTCGGAATTCCGATGATGTTTAACAATGCTTTGGAACTCTTTCATTGTTCTCGGAATTCCGCTGTAGTTTAAAAATGCATTGGAACTCTTCCATTGTTCTCGGAATTCCGCTGATGTTTAACAATGCTTTAGAACTCTTCCATTGTTCTCGGAATTCCGATGATGTTTAACAATGCTTTGGAACTCTTTCATTGTTCTCGGAATTCGGCTGTAGTTTAAAAATGCTTTGGAACTCTTCCATTGTTCTCGCAATTCCGATAATATTTAACAATGCTTTGGAACTCTTCCATGGTTCTCGGAATTCCGCTGTAGTTTAAAAATGCATTGGAACTCTTCCATTGTTCTCGGAATTCCGCTGAAGTTTTAGAATGCTTTTTAACACTTCCATTTTTCTCGGAATTCTGCTGAAGTTTAAAATCTCTGTGGAACTCTTCCATTGTTCTCGGAATTCCGCTAATGTTTAACAATGCTTTGGAACTTTTTCATTGTTCTCGGAATTCCACTGAAGTTTAGCCATGCTTTGGAACTCTTCCATTGTTCTCGGAATTCCGCTGAAGTTTTAAAATGATTGGAACTCTTCCATTGTTCTCGGAATTCTGCTGAAGTTTAAAAATGCTTTGGAACTCTTCCATTGTTCTCGGGATTCCGCTGTAGTTTAAAAATGCTTTGAAACTCTTTCATTGTTCTCGGAATTCCGCTAACATTTAACAATGCTTTGGAACTCTTTCATTGTTCTCGGAATTCAACTGAAGTTTAGCCATGCTTTGGAACTCTTCCATTGTTCTCGGAATTCCGCTGAAGTTTAAAAAAGCTTTGGAACTATTCCATTGTTCTCAGAATTCTGTTGATGTTTAGTAATGCTTTTGGAACTCTTCCATTGTGCTCGGATTTCTGCTGAAGTTTAAAAATGCTTTGGAACTCTTCCATTCTTCTCGGTATTCTGCTGATGTTTATCAAACCTATGGAACTCTTCCATTGTTCTCGGAATTCTGTTGATGTTTAATAATGCTTTTGGAACTCTTCCATTGCTCTCAGAATTCTGCTGAAGTTTCAAAACGCTTTAGAAATCTTCCATTATTCTCAGAATTCTGCTGAAGTTTAAAAATGCTTTGGTACTCTTCCATTGTTCTCAGAATTCCAATGAAGCTTAAAAATGCTTTGGAACTCTTCAATTTTTCTCAGAATTACGCTAAAGTTTAAAAATGCTTTGGAACTCCTCCATTGTTCTCGGAATTCTGCTGAAGTTTAAAAGTGCTTTGGAACTCTTCCATTGTTCTGGGAATTTGGCTGAAGTTTAAAAATGCTTTTGAACTCTTCCTATGTTCTGGGAGTTCTGCTGAAGTTTAAAAATGCTTTGGAACTCTTCCATTGTTCTCGGAATTCCGCTGATGTTTAACAATGCTTTAGAACTCTTCCATTGTTCTTGGAATTCCGCTGATGTTTAACAATGCTTTGGAACTCTTCCATTGTTCTCGGAATTCCGCTGTAGCTTAAAAATGCACTGGAACTCTTCCATTGTTCTCGGAATTCCGCAGAAGTTTTACAATGCTTTGGAACTCATCCATTGTTCTCGTAACACTGTTGATGTTTAATAATGCTTTTGGAAATCTTCCATTGTGCTCGGAGTTCTGCTGAAGTTTAAAAATGCTTTGGAACGCTTCCATTGTTCTGGGAATTCGGCTGAAGTTTAAAAATGCTTTGGAACTCTTCCTATGTTCTGGGAGTTCTGCTGAAGTTTAAAAATGCTTTGGAACTCTTCCATTGTTCTCGCAATTCCGCTGATGTTAAACAATGCTTTAGAACTCTTCCATTGTTCTCGGAATTCCGATGATGTTTAACAATGCTTTAGAACTCTTCCATTGTTCTCGGAATTCCGATGATGTTTAACAATGCTTTAGAACTCTTCCATTGTTCTCGGAATTCCGATGATGTTTAACAATGCTTTGGAACTCTTTCATTGTTCTCGGAATTCCGCTTTAGTTTAAAAATGCATTGGAACTCTTCCACTGTTCTCGGAATTCCGCTGAAGTTTTAGAATGCTTTGGAATTCTTCCATTGTTCTCGGAATTCCGCTAATGTTTAACAATGCTTTGGAACTCTTCCATTGTTCTCGGAATTCCGCTGTAGTTTAAAAATGCTTTGGAACTCTTTCATTGTTCTCGGAATTCCGATGAAGTTTAGCCATGCTTTGGAACTCTTCCATTGTTCTCGGAATTCTGCTGAAGTTTCAAAAAGATTTGGAACTATTCCATTGTTCTCAGAATTCCGCTAATATTTAACAATGCTTTGGAACTCTTCCATTGTTCTCGGAATTCCGCTGATGTTTAATAATGCTTTTGGAACTCTTCCATTGTTCTCAGAATTCTGCTAATGTTTAACAATGCTTTGGAACTCATCCATTGTTCTCGGAATTCTGTTCATGTTTAATAATGCTTTTGGAACTCTTCCACTGTGCTAGGAATTCTGCTGAAGTTTAAAAATGCTTTGGAACTCTTCCATCGTTCTCGGAATTCCGCTAATGTTTATCAAACCTATGGAACTCTTTCATTGTTCTCGGAATTCTGCTGAAGATTAAAAATGCTTTGGAACTACTCCATTGTTCTCGGAATTCCGATAATATTTAACAATGCTTTGGAACTCTTCCATTGTTCTCGGAATTCCGCTGTAGATTAAAAATGCATTGGAACTCTTCCATTGTTCTTGGAATTCCGCTGAAGTTTTAGAATGCTTTGTAACACTTCCATTTTTCTCGGAATTTTGCTGAAGTTTAAAAACGCTTTGGAACTCTTCCATTGTTCTCGGAATTCCGCTAATGTTTAACAATGCTTTGGAACTCTTTCATTGTTCTCGGAATTCAACTGAAGTTTAGCCATGCTTTGGAACTCTTCCATTGTTCTCGGAATTCCGCTGAAGTTTAAAAATGCTTTGGAACTCTTCCATTGTTCTCGGAATTCTGCTGAAGTTTAAAAAAGCTTTGGAACTATTCCATTGTTCTCAGAATTCTGTTGATGTTTAATAATGCTTTTGGAACTCTTCCATTGTGCTCGGATTTCTGCTGAAGTTTAAAAATGCTTTGGAACTCTTCCATTCTTCTCGGTATTCTGCTGATGTTTATCAAACCTATGGAACTTTTCCATTGTTCTCGGAATTCTGCTGAAGTTTCAAAACGCTTTAGAAATCTTCCATTATTCTCAGAATTCTGCTGAAGTTTAAAAATGCTTTGGTACTCTTCCATTGTTCTCAGAATTCCAATGAAGCTTAAAAATGCTTTGGAACTCTTCAATTTTTCTCAGAATTACGCTAAAGTTTAAAAATGCTTTGGAACTCCTCCATTGTTCTCGGAATTCTGCTGAAGTTTAAAAGTGCTTTGGAACTCTTCCATTGTTCTGGGAATTTGGCTGAAGTTTAAAAATGCTTTGGAACTCTTCCTATGTTCTGGGAGTTCTGCTGAAGTTTAAAAATGCTTTGGAACTCTTCCATTGTTCTGGGAATTCCGCTGATGTTTAACAATGCTTTAGAACTCTTCCATTGTTCTCGGAATTCCGCTGATGTTTAACAATGCTTTGGAGCTCTTCCATTGTTCTGGGAATTCGGCTGAAGATTAAAAATGCTTTGGAGCTCTAACTATGTTCTGGGAGTTCTGCTGAAGTTTAAAAATGCTTTAGAACTCTTCCATTGTTCTCGGAATTCCGCTGATGTCTAACAATGCTTTGGAACTCTTCCATTGTTCTCCGAATTCCGCTGTAGTTTAAAAATGCATTGGAACTTTTCCATTGTTCTCGGAATTCCGCTGAAGTTTTACAATGCTTTGGAACTCTTCCATTGTTCTCGGAATTCCGCTGAAGTTTAACAATGCTTTGGAACTCTTCCTATGTTCTGGGAGTTCTGCTGAAGTTTAAAAATGCTTTGGAACTCTTCCATTGTTCTCGGAATTCCGCTGATGTTTAACAATGCTTTAGAACACTTCTATTGTTCTCAGAATTCCGCTGATGTTTAACAATGCTTTGGAACTCTTCCATTGTTCTCGGTATTCCGCTGTAGCTTAAAAATGTACTGGAACTCTTCCATTGTTCTCGGAATTCCGCTGAAGTTTTACAATGCTTTGGAACTCATCCATTGTTCTCGTAACACTGTTGATGTTTAATAATGCTTTTGGAACTCTTCCATTGTGCTCGGAGTTCTGCTGAAGTTTAAAAATGCTTTGGAACTCTTCCTATGTTCTGGGAGTTCTGCTGAAGTTTAAAAATGCTTTGGAACTCTTCCATTGTTCTCGCAATTCCACTGATGTTAAACAATGCTTTAGAACTCTTCCATTGTTCTCGGAATTCCGATGATGTTTAACAATGCTTTGGAACTCTTCCATTGTTCTCGGAATTCTGCTGAAGTTTAAAAATGCTTTGGAACTCTTCCATTGTTCTGGGAATTCGGCTGAAGTTTAAAAATGCTTTGGAACTCTTCCTAAGTTCTGGGAGTTCTGCTGAAGTTTAAAAATGCATTGGAACTCTTCCATTGTTCTCGGAATTCCGCTGATGTTTAACAATGCTTTAGAACTCTTCCATTGTTCTCAGAATTCCGATGATGTTTAACAATGCTTTGGAACTCTTTCATTGTTCTCGGAATTCCGCTGTAGTTTAAAAATGCATTGGAACTCTTCCACTGTTCTCGGAATTCCGCTGAAGTTTTAGAATGCTTTGGAATTCTTCCATTGTTCTCGGAATTCCGCTAATGTTTAACAATGCTTTGGAACTCTTCCATTGTTCTCGGAATTCCGATGTAGTTTAAAAATGCTTTGGAACTCTTTCATTGTTCTCGGAATTCCGCTGAAGTTTAGCCATGCTTTGGAACTCTTCCATTGTTCTCGGAATTCCGCTGAAGTTTAAAAATGCTTTGGAACTCTTCCATTGTTCTCGGAATTCTGCTGAAGTTTCAAAAAGATTTGGAACTATTCCATTATTCTCAGAATTCCGCTAACATTTAACAATGCTTTGGAACTCTTCCATTGTTCTCGGAATTCCGCTGATGTTTAATAATGCTTTTGGAACTCTTCCATTGTTCTCAGAATTCTGCTAGTGTTTAACAATGCTTTGGAACTCATCCATTGTTCTCGGAATTCTGTTCATGTTTAATAATGCTTTTGGAACTCTTCCATTGTGCTCGGAATTCTGCTGAAGTTTAAAAATGCTTTGGAACTCTTCCATCGTTCTCGGAATTCCGCTAATGTTTATCAAACCTATGGAACTCTTTCATTGTTCTCGGAATTCCGCTGTAGTTTAAAAATGCTTTGGAACTCTTCCATTGTTCTCGGAATTCCGATAATATTTAACAATGCTTTGGAACTCTTCCATTATTCTCGGAATTCCGCTGTAGTTTAAAAATGCATTGGAACTCTTCCATTGTTCTCGGAATTCCGCTGAAGTTTTAGAATGCTTTTTAACACTTCCATTTTTCTCGGAATTCTGCTGAAGTTTAAAAACGCTTTGGAACTCTTCCATTGTTCTCAGAATTACGCTAATGTTTAACAATGCTTTGGAACTCTTTCATTGTTCTCGGAATTCAACTGAAGTTTAGCCATGCTTTGGAACTCTTCCATTGTTCTCTGAATTCCGCTGAAGTTTAAAAATGCTTTGGAACTCTTCCATTGTTCTCGGAATTCTGCTGAAGTTTAAAAAAGCTTTGGAACTATTCCATTGTTCTCAGAATTCTGTTGATGTTTAATAATGCTTTTGGAACTCTTCCATTGTGCTCGGATTTCTGCTGAAGTTTAAAAATGCTTTGGAACTCTTCCATTCTTCTCGGTATTCTGCTGATGTTTATCAAACCTATGGAACTTTTCCATTGTTCTCGGAATTCTGTTGATGTTTAATAATGCTTTTGGAACTCTTCCATTGTTCTCGGAATTCTGCTGAAGTTTCAAAACGCTTTATAAATCTTCCATTATTCTCAGAATTCTGCTGAAGTTTAAAAATGCTTTGGTACTCTTCCATTGTTCTCAGAATTCCAATGAAGCTTAAAAATGCTATGGAACTCTTCAATTTTTCTCAGAATTACGCTAAATTTTAAAAATGCTTTGGAACTCCTCCATTGTTCTCGGAATTCTGCTGAAGTTTAGCCATGCTTTGGAACTCTTATATTGTTCTCGGAATTCTGCTGAAGTTTAAAAAAGCTTTGGAACTATTCCATTGTTCTCAGAATTCTGCTGAAGTTTAAAAATGCTTTGGAACTCTTCCAATGTTCTGGGAATTTGGCTGAAGTTTAACAATGCTTTGGAACTCTTCCTATGTTCTGGGAGTTCTGCTGAAGTTTAAAAATGCTTTGGAACTCTTCCATTGTTCTCGGAATTCCGCTGATGTTTAACAATGCTTTAGAACACTTCTATTGTTCTCGGAATTCCGCTGATGTTTAACAATGCTTTGGAACTCTTCCATTGTTCTCGGTATTCCGCTGTAGCTTAAAAATGCACTGGAACTCTTCCATTGTTCTCGGAATTCCGCTGAAGTTTTACAATACTTTGGAACTCATCCATTGTTCTCGTAACACTGTTGATGTTTAATAATGCTTTTGGAACTCTTCCATTGTGCTCGGAGTTCTGCTGAAGTTTAAAAATGCTTTGGAACTCTTCCTATGTTCTGGGAGTTCTGCTGAAGTTTAAAAATGCTTTGGAACTCTTCCATTGTTCTCGCAATTCCGCTGATGTTAAACAATGCTTTAGAACTCTTCCATTGTTCTCGGAATTCCGATGATGTTTAACAATGCTTTGGAACTTTTCCATTGTTCTCGGAATTCTGCTGAAGTTTAAAAATGCTTTGGAACTCTTCCATTGTTCTGGGAATTCGGCTGAAGTTTAAAAATGCTTTGGAACTCTTCCTAAGTTCTGGGAGTTCTGCTGAAGTTTAAAAATGCATTGGAACTCTTCCATTGTTCTCGGAATTCTGCTGATGTTTAACAATGCTTTAGAACTCTTCCATTGTTCTCAGAATTCCGATGATGTTTAACAATGCTTTGGAACTCTTTCATTGTTCTCGGAATTCCGCTGTAGTTTAAAAATGCATTGGAACTCTTCCACTGTTCTCGGAATTCCGCTGAAGTTTTAAAATGCTTTGGAATTCTTCCATTGTTCTCGGAATTCCGCTAATGTTTAACAATGCTTTGGAACTCTTCCATTGTTCTCGGAATTCCGATGTAGTTTAAAAATGCTTTGGAACTCTTTCATTGTTCTCGGAATTCCGCTGAAGTTTAGCCATGCTTTGGAACTCTTCCATTGTTCTCGGAATTCCGCTGAAGTTTAAAAATGCTTTGGAACTCTTCCATTGTTCTCGGAATTCTGCTGAAGTTTCAAAAAGATTTGGAACTATTCCATTATTCTCAGAATTCCGCTAACATTTAACAATGCTTTGGAACTCTTCCATTGTTCTCGGAATTCCGCTGATGTTTAATAATGCTTTTGGAACTCTTCCATTGTTCTCAGAATTCTGCTAATGTTTAACAATGCTTTGGAACTCATCCATTGTTCTCGGAATTCTGTTCATGTTTAATAATGCTTTTGGAACTCTTCCATTGTGCTCGGAATTCTGCTGAAGTTTAAAAATGCTTTGGAACTCTTCCATCGTTCTCGGAATTCCGCTAATGTTTATCAAACCTATGGAACTCTTTCATTGTTCTCGGAATTCCGCTCTAGTTTAAAAATGCTTTGGAACTCTTCCATTGTTCTCGGAATTCCGATAATATTTAACAATGCTTTGGAACTCTTCCATTGTTCTCGGAATTCCGCTGTAGTTTAAAAATGCATTGGAACTCTTCCATTGTTCTCGGAATTCCGCTGATGTTTTAGAATGCTTTTTAACACTTCCATTTTTCTCGGAATTCTGCTGAAGTTTAAAAACGCTTTGGAACTCTTCCATTGTTCTCGGAATTACGCTAATGTTTAACAATGCTTTGGAACTCTTTCATTGTTCTCGGAATTCAACTGAAGTTTAGCCATGCTTTGGAACTCTTCCATTGTTCTCTGAATTCCGCTGAAGTTTAAAAATGCTTTGGAACTCTTCCATTGTTCTCGGAATTCTGCTGAAGTTTAAAAAAGCTTTGGAACTATTCCATTGTTCTCAGAATTCTGTTGATGTTTAATAATGCTTTTGGAACTCTTCCATTGTGCTCGGATTTCTGCTGAAGTTTAAAAATGCTTTGGAACTCTTCCATTGTTCTCGGAATTCCGCTGATGTTTAACAATGCTTTAGAACTCTTCCATTGTTCTCGGAATTCCGCTGATGTTTAACAATGCTTTGGAACTCTTGCATTGTTCTCGGAATTCCGCTGTAGTTTAAAAATGCACTGGAACTCTTCCATTGTTCTCGGAATTCCGCTCTAGTTTAAAAATGCTTTGGTACTCTTCCATTGTTCTCAGAATTCCAATGAAGCTTAAAAATGCTTTGGAAGTCTTCAATTTTTCTCAGAATTACGCTAAAGTTTAAAAATGCTTTGGAACTCCTCCATTGTTCTCGGAATTCTGCTGAAGTTTAAAAATGCTTTGGAACTCTTCCATTGCTCTGGGAATTCGACTGAAGTTTAAAATTGCTTTGGAACTCTTCCTATGTTCTGGGATTTCTGCTGAAGTTTAAAAATGCTTTGGAACTCTTCCATTGTTCTCGGAATTCCGCTGATGTTTAACAATGCTTTAGAACTCTTCCATTGTTCTCGGAATTCCGCTGATGTTTAACAATGCTTTGGAACTCTTGCATTGTTCTCGGAATTCCGCTGTAGTTTAAAAATGCACTGGAACTCTTCCATTGTTCTCGGAATTCCGCTGAAGTTTTACAATGCTTTGCAACTCATCCATTGTTCTCGTAACTCTGTTGATGTTTAATAATGCTTTTGGAACTCTTCCATTGTGCTCGGAGTTCTGCTGAAGTTTAAAAAAGCTTTGGAACTATTTAATTGTTCTCAGAATTCTGTTGATGTTTAATAATGCTTTTGGAACTCTTCCATTGTGCTCGGATTTCTGCTGAAGTTTAAAAATGCTTTGGAACTCTTCCATTCTTCTCGGTATTCTGCTGATGTTTATCAAACCTATGGAACTCTTCCATTGTTCTCGGAATTCTGTTGATGTTTAATAATGCTATTGGAACTCTTCCATTGTTCTCGGAATTCTGCTGAAGTTTCAAAATGCTTTAGAAATCTTCCCTTGTTCTCGGAATTCTGCTGAAGTTTAACAATGCTTTGGAACTCTTCCATTATTCTCAGAATTCTGCTGAAGTTTAAAAATGCTTTGGTACTCTTCCATTGTTCTCAGAATTCCAATGAAGCTTAAAAATGCTTTGGAACTCTTCCATTGTTCTCGGAATTCCGCTGATGTCTAATAATGCTTTGGAACTCTTCCATTGTTCTCGGAATTCCGCTGTAGTTTAAAAATGCATTGGAACTTTTCCATTGTTCTCGGAATTCCGCTGAAGTTTTACAATGCTTTGGAACTCTTCCATTTTTCTCTGAATTCTGCTGAAGTTTAAAAATGCTTTGGAACTCTTCCATTGTTCTCGGAATTCCGCTGATGTTTAACAATGCTTTGGAACGCTTCCATTGTTCTCGGAATTCCGCTGAAGTTTTACAATGCTTTGGAACTCTTCCATTGTTCTCAGAATTCCAATGAAGCTTAAAAATGCTTTGGAACTCTTCCATTGTTCTCGGAATTCCGCTGATGTCTAATAATGCTTTGGAACTCTTCCATTGTTCTCGGAATTCCGCTGTAGTTTAAAAATGCATTGGAACTCTTCCATTGTTCTCGGAATTCCGCTGATGTCTAACAATGCTTTGGAACTCTTCCATTGTTCTCGGAATTCCGCTGTAGTTTAAAAATGCATTGGAACTTTTCCATTGATCTTGGAATTCCGCTGAAGTTTTACAATGCTTTGGAACTCTTCCATTTTTCTCTGAATTCTGCTGAAGTTTAAAAATGCTTTGGAACTCTTCCATTGTTCTCGGAATTCCGCTGATGTTTAACAATGCTTTGGAACGCTTCCATTGTTCTCGGAATTCCGCTGTAGTTTAAAAATGCTTTGGAACTCTTTCATTGTTCTCGGAATTCCGCTGAAGTATAGCCATACTTTGGAACTTTTCCATTGTTCTCGGAATTCCACTGAAGTTTAAAAATGCTTTGGAACTCCTCCATTGTTCTCGGAATTCTGCTGAAGTTTAAAAATGCTTTGGAACTCTTCCATTGTTCTGGGAATTCGGCTGAAGTTTAAAAATGCTTTGGAACTCTTCCTAAGTTCTGGGAGTTCTGCTGAAGTTTAAAAATGCATTGGAACTCTTCCTTTGTTCTCGGAATTCCGCTGATGTTTAACAATGCTTTAGAACTCTTCCATTGTTCTCGGAATTCCGATGATGTTTAACAATGCTTTGGAACTCTTTCATTGTTCTCGGAATTCCGCTGTAGTTTAAAAATGCATTGGAACTCTTCCACTGTTCTCGGAATTCCGCTGAAGTTTTAGAATGCTTTGGAATTCTTCCATTGTTCTCGGAATTTCGCTAATGTTTAACAATGCTTTGTAACTCTTCCATTGTTCTCGGAATTCCGCTGTAGTTTAAAAATGCTTTGGAACTCTTTCATTGTTCTCGGAATTCCGCTGAAGTTTAGCCATGCTTTGGAACTCTTCCATTGTTCTCGGAATTCCGCTGAATTTAAAAATGCTTTGGAACTCTTCCATTGTTCTCGGAATTCTGCTGAAGTTTCAAAAAGATTTGGAACTATTCCATTGTTCTCAGAATTCCGCTAATATTTAACAATGCTTTGGAACTCTTTCATTGTTCTCGGAATTCCACTGTAGTTTAAAAATGCTTTGGAACTCTTCCATCGTTCTCGGAATTCCGCTAGTGTTTATCAAACCTATGGAACTCTTTCATTGTTCTTGGAATTCCGCTGTAGTTTAAAAATGCTTTAGAACTCTTCCATTGTTCTCGGAATTCCGCTGATGTTTAACAATGCTTTAGAACTCTTCTATTGTTCTCGGAATTCCGCTGATGTTTAACAATGCTTTGGAGCTCTTCCATTGTTTTGGGAATTCGGCTGAAGTTTAAAAATGCTTTGGAGCTCTTCCTATGTTCTGGGAGTTCTGCTGAAGTTTAAAAATGCTTTAGAACTCTTCCATTGTTCTCGGAATTCCGCTGATGTCTAATAATGCTTTGGAACTCTTCCATTGTTCTCGGAATTCCGCTGTAGTTTAAAAATGCACTGTAACTTTTCCATTGTTCTCGGAATTCCGCTGAAGTTTTACAATGCTTTGGAACTCTTCCATTGTTCTTGGAATTCCACTGAAGTTTAAAAATGCTTTGGAACTCCTCCATTGTTCTCGGAATTCTGCTGAAGTTTAAAAATGCTTTTGAACTCTTCCATTGCTCTGGGAATTCGGCTGAAGTTTAAAAATGCTTTGGAACTCTTCCATTGTTCTCGGAATTCCGCTGATGTTTAACAATGCTTTAGAACTCTTCCCTTGTTCTCGGAATTCCGCTGATATTTAACAATGCTTTGGAACACTTGCATTGTTCTCGGAATTCCGCTGTAGTTTAAAAATGCACTGGAACTCTTCCATTGTTCTCGGAATTCCGCTGAAGTTTTACAATGCTTTGGAACTCATCCATTGTTCTCGTAACACTGTTGATGTTTAATAATGCTTTTGGAAATCTTCCATTGTGCTCGGAGTTCTGCTGAAGTTTAAAAATGCTTTGGAACGCTTCCATTGTTCTGGGAATTCGGCTGAAGTTTAAAAATGCTTTGGAACTCTTCCTATGTTCTGGGAGTTCTGCTGAAGTTTAAAAATGCTTTGGAACTCTTCCATTGTTCTCGCAATTCCGCTGATGTTAAACAATGCTTTAGAACTCTTCCATTGTTCTCGGAATTCCGATGATGTTTAACAATGCTTTAGAACTCTTCCATTGTTCTCGGAATTCCGATGATGTTTAACAATGCTTTAGAACTCTTCCATTGTTCTCGGAATTCCGATGATGTTTAACAATGCTTTGGAACTCTTTCATTGTTCTCGGTATTCCGCTGTAGCTTAAAAATGCACTGGAACTCTTCCATTGTTCTCGGAATTCCGCTGAAGTTTTACAATACTTTGGAACTCATCCATTGTTCTCGTAACACTGTTGATGTTTAATAATGCTTTTGGAACTCTTCCATTGTGCTCGGAGTTCTGCTGAAGTTTAAAAATGCTTTGGAACTCTTCCTATGTTCTGGGAGTTCTGCTGAAGTTTAAAAATGCTTTGGAACTCTTCCATTGTTCTCGCAATTCCGCTGATGTTAAACAATGCTTTAGAACTCTTCCATTGTTCTCGGAATTCCGATGATGTTTAACAATGCTTTGGAACTTTTCCATTGTTCTCGGAATTCTGCTGAAGTTTAAAAATGCTTTGGAACTCTTCCATTGTTCTGGGAATTCGGCTGAAGTTTAAAAATGCTTTGGAACTCTTCCTAAGTTCTGGGAGTTCTGCTGAAGTTTAAAAATGCATTGGAACTCTTCCATTGTTCTCGGAATTCTGCTGATGTTTAACAATGCTTTAGAACTCTTCCATTGTTCTCAGAATTCCGATGATGTTTAACAATGCTTTGGAACTCTTTCATTGTTCTCGGAATTCCGCTGTAGTTTAAAAATGCATTGGAACTCTTCCACTGTTCTCGGAATTCCGCTGAAGTTTTAAAATGCTTTGGAATTCTTCCATTGTTCTCGGAATTCCGCTAATGTTTAACAATGCTTTGGAACTCTTCCATTGTTCTCGGAATTCCGATGTAGTTTAAAAATGCTTTGGAACTCTTTCATTGTTCTCGGAATTCCGCTGAAGTTTAGCCATGCTTTGGAACTCTTCCATTGTTCTCGGAATTCCGCTGAAGTTTAAAAATGCTTTGGAACTCTTCCATTGTTCTCGGAATTCTGCTGAAGTTTCAAAAAGATTTGGAACTATTCCATTATTCTCAGAATTCCGCTAACATTTAACAATGCTTTGGAACTCTTCCATTGTTCTCGGAATTCCGCTGATGTTTAATAATGCTTTTGGAACTCTTCCATTGTTCTCAGAATTCTGCTAATGTTTAACAATGCTTTGGAACTCATCCATTGTTCTCGGAATTCTGTTCATGTTTAATAATGCTTTTGGAACTCTTCCATTGTGCTCGGAATTCTGCTGAAGTTTAAAAATGCTTTGGAACTCTTCCATCGTTCTCGGAATTCCGCTAATGTTTATCAAACCTATGGAACTCTTTCATTGTTCTCGGAATTCCGCTCTAGTTTAAAAATGCTTTGGAACTCTTCCATTGTTCTCGGAATTCCGATAATATTTAACAATGCTTTGGAACTCTTCCATTGTTCTCGGAATTCCGCTGTAGTTTAAAAATGCATTGGAACTCTTCCATTGTTCTCGGAATTCCGCTGATGTTTTAGAATGCTTTTTAACACTTCCATTTTTCTCGGAATTCTGCTGAAGTTTAAAAACGCTTTGGAACTCTTCCATTGTTCTCGGAATTACGCTAATGTTTAACAATGCTTTGGAACTCTTTCATTGTTCTCGGAATTCAACTGAAGTTTAGCCATGCTTTGGAACTCTTCCATTGTTCTCTGAATTCCGCTGAAGTTTAAAAATGCTTTGGAACTCTTCCATTGTTCTCGGAATTCTGCTGAAGTTTAAAAAAGCTTTGGAACTATTCCATTGTTCTCAGAATTCTGTTGATGTTTAATAATGCTTTTGGAACTCTTCCATTGTGCTCGGATTTCTGCTGAAGTTTAAAAATGCTTTGGAACTCTTCCATTGTTCTCGGAATTCCGCTGATGTTTAACAATGCTTTAGAACTCTTCCATTGTTCTCGGAATTCCGCTGATGTTTAACAATGCTTTGGAACTCTTGCATTGTTCTCGGAATTCCGCTGTAGTTTAAAAATGCACTGGAACTCTTCCATTGTTCTCGGAATTCCGCTCTAGTTTAAAAATGCTTTGGTACTCTTCCATTGTTCTCAGAATTCCAATGAAGCTTAAAAATGCTTTGGAAGTCTTCAATTTTTCTCAGAATTACGCTAAAGTTTAAAAATGCTTTGGAACTCCTCCATTGTTCTCGGAATTCTGCTGAAGTTTAAAAATGCTTTGGAACTCTTCCATTGCTCTGGGAATTCGACTGAAGTTTAAAATTGCTTTGGAACTCTTCCTATGTTCTGGGATTTCTGCTGAAGTTTAAAAATGCTTTGGAACTCTTCCATTGTTCTCGGAATTCCGCTGATGTTTAACAATGCTTTAGAACTCTTCCATTGTTCTCGGAATTCCGCTGATGTTTAACAATGCTTTGGAACTCTTGCATTGTTCTCGGAATTCCGCTGTAGTTTAAAAATGCACTGGAACTCTTCCATTGTTCTCGGAATTCCGCTGAAGTTTTACAATGCTTTGCAACTCATCCATTGTTCTCGTAACTCTGTTGATGTTTAATAATGCTTTTGGAACTCTTCCATTGTGCTCGGAGTTCTGCTGAAGTTTAAAAAAGCTTTGGAACTATTTAATTGTTCTCAGAATTCTGTTGATGTTTAATAATGCTTTTGGAACTCTTCCATTGTGCTCGGATTTCTGCTGAAGTTTAAAAATGCTTTGGAACTCTTCCATTCTTCTCGGTATTCTGCTGATGTTTATCAAACCTATGGAACTCTTCCATTGTTCTCGGAATTCTGTTGATGTTTAATAATGCTATTGGAACTCTTCCATTGTTCTCGGAATTCTGCTGAAGTTTCAAAATGCTTTAGAAATCTTCCCTTGTTCTCGGAATTCTGCTGAAGTTTAACAATGCTTTGGAACTCTTCCATTATTCTCAGAATTCTGCTGAAGTTTAAAAATGCTTTGGTACTCTTCCATTGTTCTCAGAATTCCAATGAAGCTTAAAAATGCTTTGGAACTCTTCCATTGTTCTCGGAATTCCGCTGATGTCTAATAATGCTTTGGAACTCTTCCATTGTTCTCGGAATTCCGCTGTAGTTTAAAAATGCATTGGAACTTTTCCATTGTTCTCGGAATTCCGCTGAAGTTTTACAATGCTTTGGAACTCTTCCATTTTTCTCTGAATTCTGCTGAAGTTTAAAAATGCTTTGGAACTCTTCCATTGTTCTCGGAATTCCGCTGATGTTTAACAATGCTTTGGAACGCTTCCATTGTTCTCGGAATTCCGCTGAAGTTTTACAATGCTTTGGAACTCTTCCATTGTTCTCAGAATTCCAATGAAGCTTAAAAATGCTTTGGAACTCTTCCATTGTTCTCGGAATTCCGCTGATGTCTAATAATGCTTTGGAACTCTTCCATTGTTCTCGGAATTCCGCTGTAGTTTAAAAATGCATTGGAACTCTTCCATTGTTCTCGGAATTCCGCTGATGTCTAACAATGCTTTGGAACTCTTCCATTGTTCTCGGAATTCCGCTGTAGTTTAAAAATGCATTGGAACTTTTCCATTGATCTTGGAATTCCGCTGAAGTTTTACAATGCTTTGGAACTCTTCCATTTTTCTCTGAATTCTGCTGAAGTTTAAAAATGCTTTGGAACTCTTCCATTGTTCTCGGAATTCCGCTGATGTTTAACAATGCTTTGGAACGCTTCCATTGTTCTCGGAATTCCGCTGTAGTTTAAAAATGCTTTGGAACTCTTTCATTGTTCTCGGAATTCCGCTGAAGTATAGCCATACTTTGGAACTTTTCCATTGTTCTCGGAATTCCACTGAAGTTTAAAAATGCTTTGGAACTCCTCCATTGTTCTCGGAATTCTGCTGAAGTTTAAAAATGCTTTGGAACTCTTCCATTGTTCTGGGAATTCGGCTGAAGTTTAAAAATGCTTTGGAACTCTTCCTAAGTTCTGGGAGTTCTGCTGAAGTTTAAAAATGCATTGGAACTCTTCCTTTGTTCTCGGAATTCCGCTGATGTTTAACAATGCTTTAGAACTCTTCCATTGTTCTCGGAATTCCGATGATGTTTAACAATGCTTTGGAACTCTTTCATTGTTCTCGGAATTCCGCTGTAGTTTAAAAATGCATTGGAACTCTTCCACTGTTCTCGGAATTCCGCTGAAGTTTTAGAATGCTTTGGAATTCTTCCATTGTTCTCGGAATTTCGCTAATGTTTAACAATGCTTTGTAACTCTTCCATTGTTCTCGGAATTCCGCTGTAGTTTAAAAATGCTTTGGAACTCTTTCATTGTTCTCGGAATTCCGCTGAAGTTTAGCCATGCTTTGGAACTCTTCCATTGTTCTCGGAATTCCGCTGAATTTAAAAATGCTTTGGAACTCTTCCATTGTTCTCGGAATTCTGCTGAAGTTTCAAAAAGATTTGGAACTATTCCATTGTTCTCAGAATTCCGCTAATATTTAACAATGCTTTGGAACTCTTTCATTGTTCTCGGAATTCCACTGTAGTTTAAAAATGCTTTGGAACTCTTCCATCGTTCTCGGAATTCCGCTAGTGTTTATCAAACCTATGGAACTCTTTCATTGTTCTTGGAATTCCGCTGTAGTTTAAAAATGCTTTAGAACTCTTCCATTGTTCTCGGAATTCCGCTGATGTTTAACAATGCTTTAGAACTCTTCTATTGTTCTCGGAATTCCGCTGATGTTTAACAATGCTTTGGAGCTCTTCCATTGTTTTGGGAATTCGGCTGAAGTTTAAAAATGCTTTGGAGCTCTTCCTATGTTCTGGGAGTTCTGCTGAAGTTTAAAAATGCTTTAGAACTCTTCCATTGTTCTCGGAATTCCGCTGATGTCTAATAATGCTTTGGAACTCTTCCATTGTTCTCGGAATTCCGCTGTAGTTTAAAAATGCACTGTAACTTTTCCATTGTTCTCGGAATTCCGCTGAAGTTTTACAATGCTTTGGAACTCTTCCATTGTTCTTGGAATTCCACTGAAGTTTAAAAATGCTTTGGAACTCCTCCATTGTTCTCGGAATTCTGCTGAAGTTTAAAAATGCTTTTGAACTCTTCCATTGCTCTGGGAATTCGGCTGAAGTTTAAAAATGCTTTGGAACTCTTCCATTGTTCTCGGAATTCCGCTGATGTTTAACAATGCTTTAGAACTCTTCCCTTGTTCTCGGAATTCCGCTGATATTTAACAATGCTTTGGAACACTTGCATTGTTCTCGGAATTCCGCTGTAGTTTAAAAATGCACTGGAACTCTTCCATTGTTCTCGGAATTCCGCTGAAGTTTTACAATGCTTTGGAACTCATCCATTGTTCTCGTAACACTGTTGATGTTTAATAATGCTTTTGGAAATCTTCCATTGTGCTCGGAGTTCTGCTGAAGTTTAAAAATGCTTTGGAACGCTTCCATTGTTCTGGGAATTCGGCTGAAGTTTAAAAATGCTTTGGAACTCTTCCTATGTTCTGGGAGTTCTGCTGAAGTTTAAAAATGCTTTGGAACTCTTCCATTGTTCTCGCAATTCCGCTGATGTTAAACAATGCTTTAGAACTCTTCCATTGTTCTCGGAATTCCGATGATGTTTAACAATGCTTTAGAACTCTTCCATTGTTCTCGGAATTCCGATGATGTTTAACAATGCTTTAGAACTCTTCCATTGTTCTCGGAATTCCGATGATGTTTAACAATGCTTTGGAACTCTTTCATTGTTCTCGGAATTCCGCTTTAGTTTAAAAATGCATTGGAACTCTTCCACTGTTCTCGGAATTCCGCTGAAGTTTTAGAATGCTTTGGAATTCTTCCATTGTTCTCGGAATTCCGCTAATGTTTAACAATGCTTTGGAACTCTTCCATTGTTCTCGGAATTCCGCTGTAGTTTAAAAATGCTTTGGAACTCTTTCATTGTTCTCGGAATTCCGATGAAGTTTAGCCATGCTTTGGAACTCTTCCATTGTTCTCGGAATTCTGCTGAAGTTTCAAAAAGATTTGGAACTATTCCATTGTTCTCAGAATTCCGCTAATATTTAACAATGCTTTGGAACTCTTCCATTGTTCTCGGAATTCCGCTGATGTTTAATAATGCTTTTGGAACTCTTCCATTGTTCTCAGAATTCTGCTAATGTTTAACAATGCTTTGGAACTCATCCATTGTTCTCGGAATTCTGTTCATGTTTAATAATGCTTTTGGAACTCTTCCACTGTGCTAGGAATTCTGCTGAAGTTTAAAAATGCTTTGGAACTCTTCCATCGTTCTCGGAATTCCGCTAATGTTTATCAAACCTATGGAACTCTTTCATTGTTCTCGGAATTCTGCTGAAGATTAAAAATGCTTTGGAACTACTCCATTGTTCTCGGAATTCCGATAATATTTAACAATGCTTTGGAACTCTTCCATTGTTCTCGGAATTCCGCTGTAGATTAAAAATGCATTGGAACTCTTCCATTGTTCTTGGAATTCCGCTGAAGTTTTAGAATGCTTTGTAACACTTCCATTTTTCTCGGAATTTTGCTGAAGTTTAAAAACGCTTTGGAACTCTTCCATTGTTCTCGGAATTCCGCTAATGTTTAACAATGCTTTGGAACTCTTTCATTGTTCTCGGAATTCAACTGAAGTTTAGCCATGCTTTGGAACTCTTCCATTGTTCTCGGAATTCCGCTGAAGTTTAAAAATGCTTTGGAACTCTTCCATTGTTCTCGGAATTCTGCTGAAGTTTAAAAAAGCTTTGGAACTATTCCATTGTTCTCAGAATTCTGTTGATGTTTAATAATGCTTTTGGAACTCTTCCATTGTGCTCGGATTTCTGCTGAAGTTTAAAAATGCTTTGGAACTCTTCCATTCTTCTCGGTATTCTGCTGATGTTTATCAAACCTATGGAACTTTTCCATTGTTCTCGGAATTCTGCTGAAGTTTCAAAACGCTTTAGAAATCTTCCATTATTCTCAGAATTCTGCTGAAGTTTAAAAATGCTTTGGTACTCTTCCATTGTTCTCAGAATTCCAATGAAGCTTAAAAATGCTTTGGAACTCTTCAATTTTTCTCAGAATTACGCTAAAGTTTAAAAATGCTTTGGAACTCCTCCATTGTTCTCGGAATTCTGCTGAAGTTTAAAAGTGCTTTGGAACTCTTCCATTGTTCTGGGAATTTGGCTGAAGTTTAAAAATGCTTTGGAACTCTTCCTATGTTCTGGGAGTTCTGCTGAAGTTTAAAAATGCTTTGGAACTCTTCCATTGTTCTGGGAATTCCGCTGATGTTTAACAATGCTTTAGAACTCTTCCATTGTTCTCGGAATTCCGCTGATGTTTAACAATGCTTTGGAGCTCTTCCATTGTTCTGGGAATTCGGCTGAAGATTAAAAATGCTTTGGAGCTCTAACTATGTTCTGGGAGTTCTGCTGAAGTTTAAAAATGCTTTAGAACTCTTCCATTGTTCTCGGAATTCCGCTGATGTCTAACAATGCTTTGGAACTCTTCCATTGTTCTCCGAATTCCGCTGTAGTTTAAAAATGCATTGGAACTTTTCCATTGTTCTCGGAATTCCGCTGAAGTTTTACAATGCTTTGGAACTCTTCCATTGTTCTCGGAATTCCGCTGAAGTTTAACAATGCTTTGGAACTCTTCCTATGTTCTGGGAGTTCTGCTGAAGTTTAAAAATGCTTTGGAACTCTTCCATTGTTCTCGGAATTCCGCTGATGTTTAACAATGCTTTAGAACACTTCTATTGTTCTCAGAATTCCGCTGATGTTTAACAATGCTTTGGAACTCTTCCATTGTTCTCGGTATTCCGCTGTAGCTTAAAAATGTACTGGAACTCTTCCATTGTTCTCGGAATTCCGCTGAAGTTTTACAATGCTTTGGAACTCATCCATTGTTCTCGTAACACTGTTGATGTTTAATAATGCTTTTGGAACTCTTCCATTGTGCTCGGAGTTCTGCTGAAGTTTAAAAATGCTTTGGAACTCTTCCTATGTTCTGGGAGTTCTGCTGAAGTTTAAAAATGCTTTGGAACTCTTCCATTGTTCTCGCAATTCCACTGATGTTAAACAATGCTTTAGAACTCTTCCATTGTTCTCGGAATTCCGATGATGTTTAACAATGCTTTGGAACTCTTCCATTGTTCTCGGAATTCTGCTGAAGTTTAAAAATGCTTTGGAACTCTTCCATTGTTCTGGGAATTCGGCTGAAGTTTAAAAATGCTTTGGAACTCTTCCTAAGTTCTGGGAGTTCTGCTGAAGTTTAAAAATGCATTGGAACTCTTCCATTGTTCTCGGAATTCCGCTGATGTTTAACAATGCTTTAGAACTCTTCCATTGTTCTCAGAATTCCGATGATGTTTAACAATGCTTTGGAACTCTTTCATTGTTCTCGGAATTCCGCTGTAGTTTAAAAATGCATTGGAACTCTTCCACTGTTCTCGGAATTCCGCTGAAGTTTTAGAATGCTTTGGAATTCTTCCATTGTTCTCGGAATTCCGCTAATGTTTAACAATGCTTTGGAACTCTTCCATTGTTCTCGGAATTCCGATGTAGTTTAAAAATGCTTTGGAACTCTTTCATTGTTCTCGGAATTCCGCTGAAGTTTAGCCATGCTTTGGAACTCTTCCATTGTTCTCGGAATTCCGCTGAAGTTTAAAAATGCTTTGGAACTCTTCCATTGTTCTCGGAATTCTGCTGAAGTTTCAAAAAGATTTGGAACTATTCCATTATTCTCAGAATTCCGCTAACATTTAACAATGCTTTGGAACTCTTCCATTGTTCTCGGAATTCCGCTGATGTTTAATAATGCTTTTGGAACTCTTCCATTGTTCTCAGAATTCTGCTAGTGTTTAACAATGCTTTGGAACTCATCCATTGTTCTCGGAATTCTGTTCATGTTTAATAATGCTTTTGGAACTCTTCCATTGTGCTCGGAATTCTGCTGAAGTTTAAAAATGCTTTGGAACTCTTCCATCGTTCTCGGAATTCCGCTAATGTTTATCAAACCTATGGAACTCTTTCATTGTTCTCGGAATTCCGCTGTAGTTTAAAAATGCTTTGGAACTCTTCCATTGTTCTCGGAATTCCGATAATATTTAACAATGCTTTGGAACTCTTCCATTATTCTCGGAATTCCGCTGTAGTTTAAAAATGCATTGGAACTCTTCCATTGTTCTCGGAATTCCGCTGAAGTTTTAGAATGCTTTTTAACACTTCCATTTTTCTCGGAATTCTGCTGAAGTTTAAAAACGCTTTGGAACTCTTCCATTGTTCTCAGAATTACGCTAATGTTTAACAATGCTTTGGAACTCTTTCATTGTTCTCGGAATTCAACTGAAGTTTAGCCATGCTTTGGAACTCTTCCATTGTTCTCTGAATTCCGCTGAAGTTTAAAAATGCTTTGGAACTCTTCCATTGTTCTCGGAATTCTGCTGAAGTTTAAAAAAGCTTTGGAACTATTCCATTGTTCTCAGAATTCTGTTGATGTTTAATAATGCTTTTGGAACTCTTCCATTGTGCTCGGATTTCTGCTGAAGTTTAAAAATGCTTTGGAACTCTTCCATTCTTCTCGGTATTCTGCTGATGTTTATCAAACCTATGGAACTTTTCCATTGTTCTCGGAATTCTGTTGATGTTTAATAATGCTTTTGGAACTCTTCCATTGTTCTCGGAATTCTGCTGAAGTTTCAAAACGCTTTATAAATCTTCCATTATTCTCAGAATTCTGCTGAAGTTTAAAAATGCTTTGGTACTCTTCCATTGTTCTCAGAATTCCAATGAAGCTTAAAAATGCTATGGAACTCTTCAATTTTTCTCAGAATTACGCTAAATTTTAAAAATGCTTTGGAACTCCTCCATTGTTCTCGGAATTCTGCTGAAGTTTAGCCATGCTTTGGAACTCTTATATTGTTCTCGGAATTCTGCTGAAGTTTAAAAAAGCTTTGGAACTATTCCATTGTTCTCAGAATTCTGCTGAAGTTTAAAAATGCTTTGGAACTCTTCCAATGTTCTGGGAATTTGGCTGAAGTTTAACAATGCTTTTGAACTCTTCCTATGTTCTGGGAGTTCTGCTGAAGTTTAAAAATGCTTTGGAACTCTTCCATTGTTCTCGGAATTCCGCTGAAGTTTAGCCATGCTTTGGAACTCTTCCATTGTTCTCGGAATTCCACTGAAGTTTAAAAATGCTTTGGAACTCCACCATTGTTCTCGGAATTCTGCTGAAGATTAAAAATGCTTTGGAACTCTTCCATTGTTCTGGGAATTTGGCTGAAGTTTAACAATGCTTTGGAACTCTTCCTATGTTCTGGGAGTTCTGCTGAAGTTTAAAAATGCTTTGGAACTCTTCCATTGTTCTCGGAATTCCGCTGATGTTTAACAATGCTTTAGAACACTTCTATTGTTCTCGGAATTCCGCTGATGTTTAACAATGCTTTGGAACTCTTCCATTGTTCTCGGTATTCCGCTGTAGCTTAAAAATGCACTGGAACTCTTCCATTGTTCTCGGAATTCCGCTGAAGTTTTACAATACTTTGGAACTCATCCATTGTTCTCGTAACACTGTTGATGTTTAATAATGCTTTTGGAACTCTTCCATTGTGCTCGGAGTTCTGCTGAAGTTTAAAAATGCTTTGGAACTCTTCCTATGTTCTGGGAGTTCTGCTGAAGTTTAAAAATGCTTTGGAACTCTTCCATTGTTCTCGCAATTCCGCTGATGTTAAACAATGCTTTAGAACTCTTCCATTGTTCTCGGAATTCCGATGATGTTTAACAATGCTTTGGAACTTTTCCATTGTTCTCGGAATTCTGCTGAAGTTTAAAAATGCTTTGGAACTCTTCCATTGTTCTGGGAATTCGGCTGAAGTTTAAAAATGCTTTGGAACTCTTCCTAAGTTCTGGGAGTTCTGCTGAAGTTTAAAAATGCATTGGAACTCTTCCATTGTTCTCGGAATTCTGCTGATGTTTAACAATGCTTTAGAACTCTTCCATTGTTCTCAGAATTCCGATGATGTTTAACAATGCTTTGGAACTCTTTCATTGTTCTCGGAATTCCGCTGTAGTTTAAAAATGGATTGGAACTCTTCCACTGTTCTCGGAATTCCGCTGAAGTTTTAAAATGCTTTGGAATTCTTCCATTGTTCTCGGAATTCCGCTAATGTTTAACAATGCTTTGGAACTCTTCCATTGTTCTCGGAATTCCGATGTAGTTTAAAAATGCTTTGGAACTCTTTCATTGTTCTCGGAATTCCGCTGAAGTTTAGCCATGCTTTGGAACTCTTCCATTGTTCTCGGAATTCCGCTGAAGTTTAAAAATGCTTTGGAACTCTTCCATTGTTCTCGGAATTCTGCTGAAGTTTCAAAAAGATTTGGAACTATTCCATTATTCTCAGAATTCCGCTAACATTTAACAATGCTTTGGAACTCTTCCATTGTTCTCGGAATTCCGCTGATGTTTAATAATGCTTTTGGAACTCTTCCATTGTTCTCAGAATTCTGCTAATGTTTAACAATGCTTTGGAACTCATCCATTGTTCTCGGAATTCTGTTCATGTTTAATAATGCTTTTGGAACTCTTCCATTGTGCTCGGAATTCTGCTGAAGTTTAAAAATGCTTTGGAACTCTTCCATCGTTCTCGGAATTCCGCTAATGTTTATCAAACCTATGGAACTCTTTCATTGTTCTCGGAATTCCGCTCTAGTTTAAAAATGCTTTGGAACTCTTCCATTGTTCTCGGAATTCCGATAATATTTAACAATGCTTTGGAACTCTTCCATTGTTCTCGGAATTCCGCTGTAGTTTAAAAATGCATTGGAACTCTTCCATTGTTCTCGGAATTCCGCTGATGTTTTAGAATGCTTTTTAACACTTCCATTTTTCTCGGAATTCTGCTGAAGTTTAAAAACGCTTTGGAACTCTTCCATTGTTCTCGGAATTACGCTAATGTTTAACAATGCTTTGGAACTCTTTCATTGTTCTCGGAATTCAACTGAAGTTTAGCCATGCTTTGGAACTCTTCCATTGTTCTCTGAATTCCGCTGAAGTTTAAAAATGCTTTGGAACTCTTCCATTGTTCTCGGAATTCTGCTGAAGTTTAAAAAAGCTTTGGAACTATTCCATTGTTCTCAGAATTCTGTTGATGTTTAATAATGCTTTTGGAACTCTTCCATTGTGCTCGGATTTCTGCTGAAGTTTAAAAATGCTTTGGAACTCTTCCATTGTTCTCGGAATTCCGCTGATGTTTAACAATGCTTTAGAACTCTTCCATTGTTCTCGGAATTCCGCTGATGTTTAACAATGCTTTGGAACTCTTGCATTGTTCTCGGAATTCCGCTGTAGTTTAAAAATGCACTGGAACTCTTCCATTGTTCTCGGAATTCCGCTCTAGTTTAAAAATGCTTTGGTACTCTTCCATTGTTCTCAGAATTCCAATGAAGCTTAAAAATGCTTTGGAAGTCTTCAATTTTTCTCAGAATTACGTTAAAGTTTAAAAATGCTTTGGAACTCCTCCATTGTTCTCGGAATTCTGCTGAAGTTTAAAAATGCTTTGGAACTCTTCCATTGCTCTGGGAATTCGACTGAAGTTTAAAATTGCTTTGGAACTCTTCCTATGTTCTGGGATTTCTGCTGAAGTTTAAAAATGCTTTGGAACTCTTCCATTGTTCTCGGAATTCCGCTGATGTTTAACAATGCTTTAGAACTCTTCCATTGTTCTCGGAATTCCGCTGATGTTTAACAATGCTTTGGAACTCTTGCATTGTTCTCGGAATTCCGCTGTAGTTTAAAAATGCACTGGAACTCTTCCATTGTTCTCGGAATTCCGCTGAAGTTTTACAATGCTTTGCAACTCATCAATTGTTCTCGTAACTCTGTTGATGTTTAATAATGCTTTTGGAACTCTTCCATTGTGCTCGGAGTTCTGCTGAAGTTTAAAAAAGCTTTGGAACTATTTAATTGTTCTCAGAATTCTGTTGATGTTTAATAATGCTTTTGGAACTCTTCCATTGTGCTCGGATTTCTGCTGAAGTTTAAAAATGCTTTGGAACTCTTCCATTCTTCTCGGTATTCTGCTGATGTTTATCAAACCTATGGAACTCTTCCATTGTTCTCGGAATTCTGTTGATGTTTAATAATGCTATTGGAACTCTTCCATTGTTCTCGGAATTCTGCTGAAGCTTCAAAATGCTTTAGAAATCTTCCCTTGTTCTCGGAATTCTGCTGAAGTTTAACAATGCTTTGGAACTCTTCCATTATTCTCAGAATTCTGCTGAAGTTTAAAAATGCTTTGGTACTCTTCCATTGTTCTCAGAATTCCAATGAAGCTTAAAAATGCTTTGGAACTCTTCCATTGTTCTCGGAATTCCGCTGATGTCTAATAATGCTTTGGAACTCTTCCATTGTTCTCGGAATTCCGCTGTAGTTTAAAAATGCATTGGAACTTTTCCATTGTTCTCGGAATTCCGCTGAAGTTTTACAATGCTTTGGAACTCTTCCATTTTTCTCTGAATTCTGCTGAAGTTTAAAAATGCTTTGGAACTCTTCCATTGTTCTCGGAATTCCGCTGATGTTTAACAATGCTTTGGAACGCTTCCATTGTTCTCGGAATTCCGCTGAAGTTTTACAATGCTTTGGAACTCTTCCATTGTTCTCAGAATTCCAATGAAGCTTAAAAATGCTTTGGAACTCTTCCATTGTTCTCGGAATTCCGCTGATGTCTAATAATGCTTTGGAACTCTTCCATTGTTCTCGGAATTCCGCTGTAGTTTAAAAATGCATTGGAACTCTTCCATTGTTCTCGGAATTCCGCTGATGTCTAACAATGCTTTGGAACTCTTCCATTGTTCTCGGAATTCCGCTGTAGTTTAAAAATGCATTGGAACTTTTCCATTGATCTTGGAATTCCGCTGAAGTTTTACAATGCTTTGGAACTCTTCCATTTTTCTCTGAATTCTGCTGAAGTTTAAAAATGCTTTGGAACTCTTCCATTGTTCTCGGAATTCCGCTGATGTTTAACAATGCTTTGGAACGCTTCCATTGTTCTCGGAATTCCGCTGTAGTTTAAAAATGCTTTGGAACTCTTTCATTGTTCTCGGAATTCCGCTGAAGTATAGCCATACTTTGGAACTTTTCCATTGTTCTCGGAATTCCACTGAAGTTTAAAAATGCTTTGGAACTCCTCCATTGTTCTCGGAATTCTGCTGAAGTTTAAAAATGCTTTGGAACTCTTCCATTGTTCTGGGAATTCGGCTGAAGTTTAAAAATGCTTTGGAACTCTTCCTAAGTTCTGGGAGTTCTGCTGAAGTTTAAAAATGCATTGGAACTCTTCCTTTGTTCTCGGAATTCCGCTGATGTTTAACAATGCTTTAGAACTCTTCCATTGTTCTCGGAATTCCGATGATGTTTAACAATGCTTTGGAACTCTTTCATTGTTCTCGGAATTCCGCTGTAGTTTAAAAATGCATTGGAACTCTTCCACTGTTCTCGGAATTCCGCTGAAGTTTTAGAATGCTTTGGAATTCTTCCATTGTTCTCGGAATTTCGCTAATGTTTAACAATACTTTGTAACTCTTCCATTGTTCTCGGAATTCCGCTGTAGTTTAAAAATGCTTTGGAACTCTTTCATTGTTCTCGGAATTCCGCTGAAGTTTAGCCATGCTTTGGAACTCTTCCATTGTTCTCGGAATTCCGCTGAATTTAAAAATGCTTTGGAACTCTTCCATTGTTCTCGGAATTCTGCTGAAGTTTCAAAAAGATTTGGAACTATTCCATTGTTCTCAGAATTCCGCTAATATTTAACAATGCTTTGGAACTCTTTCATTGTTCTCGGAATTCAACTGTAGTTTAAAAATGCTTTGGAACTCTTCCATCGTTCTCGGAATTCCGCTAGTGTTTATCAAACCTATGGAACTCTTTCATTGTTCTTGGAATTCCGCTGTAGTTTAAAAATGCTTTAGAACTCTTCCATTGTTCTCGGAATTCCGCTGATGTTTAACAATGCTTTAGAACTCTTCTATTGTTCTCGGAATTCCGCTGATGTTTAACAATGCTTTGGAGCTCTTCCATTGTTTTGGGAATTCGGCTGAAGTTTAAAAATGCTTTGGAGCTCTTCCTATGTTCTGGGAGTTCTGCTGAAGTTTAAAAATGCTTTAGAACTCTTCCATTGTTCTCGGAATTCCGCTGATGTCTAATAATGCTTTGGAACTCTTCCATTGTTCTCGGAATTCCGCTGTAGTTTAAAAATGCACTGTAACTTTTCCATTGTTCTCGGAATTCCGCTGAAGTTTTACAATGCTTTGGAACTCTTCCATTGTTCTTGGAATTCCACTGAAGTTTAAAAATGCTTTGGAACTCCTCCATTGTTCTCGGAATTCTGCTGAAGTTTAAAAATGCTTTTGAACTCTTCCATTGCTCTGGGAATTCGGCTGAAGTTTAAAAATGCTTTGGAACTCTTCCATTGTTCTCGGAATTCCGCTGATGTTTAACAATGCTTTAGAACTCTTCCCTTGTTCTCGGAATTCCGCTGATATTTAACAATGCTTTGGAACACTTGCATTGTTCTCGGAATTCCGCTGTAGTTTAAAAATGCACTGGAACTCTTCCATTGTTCTCGGAATTCCGCTGAAGTTTTACAATGCTTTGGAACTCCTCCATTGTTCTTGGAATTCTGCTATAGTTTAAAAGTGCTTTGGAACTCTTCCATTGTTCTGGGAATTTGGCTGAAGTTTAAAAATGCTTTGGAACTCTTCCTATGTTCTGGGAGTTCTGCTGAAGTTTAAAAATGCTTAGGAACTCTTCCATTGTTCTCGGAATTCCACTGATGTTTAACAATGCTTTAGAACTCTTCCATTGTTCTCGGAATTCCGCTGATATTTAACAATGCTTTGGAGCTCTTCCATTGTTTTGGGAATTCGGCTGAAGTTTAAAAATGCTTTGGAACTCTTCCATTTTTCTCTGAATTCTGCTGAAGTTTAAAAATGCTTTGGAACTCTTCCATTGTTCTCGGAATTCCGCTGATGTTTAACAATGCTTTGGAACTCTTCCATTGTTCTCGGAATTCCGCTGTAGTTTAAAAATGCTTTGGAACTCTTTCATTGTTCTCGGAATTCCGCTGAAGTTTAGCCATGCTTTGGAACTCTTCCATTGTTCTCGGAATTCCACTGAAGTTTAAAAATGCTTTGGAACTCTTCCATTGCTCTGGGAATTCGGCTGAAGTTTAAAAATGCTTTGGAACTCTTCCGTTGTTCTCGGAATTCCGCTGATGTTTAACAATGCTTTAGAACTCTTCCATTGTTCTCGGAATTCCGATGATGTTTAACAATGCTTTGGAACTCTTTCATTGTTCTCGGAATTCCGCTGTAGTTTAAAAATGCATTGGAACTCTTCCACTGTTCTCGGAATTCCGCTGAAGTTTTAGAATGCTTTGGAATTCTTCCATTGTTCTCGGAATTCCGCTAATGTTTAACAATGCTTTGGAACTCTTCCATTGTTCTCGGAATTCCGCTGTAGTTTAAAAATGCTTTGGAACTCTTTCATTGTTCTTGGAATTCCGCTGAAGTTTAGCCATGCTTTGGAACTCTTCCATTGTTCTCGGAATTCCGCTGAAGTTTAAAAATGCTTTGGAACTCTTCCATTGTTCTCGGAATTCTGCTGAAGTTTCAAAAAGATTTGGAACTATTCCATTGTTCTCAGAATTCCGCTAATATTTAACAATGCTTTGGAACTCTTCCATTGTTCTCGGAATTCCGCTGATGTTTAATAATGCTTTTGGAACTTTTCCATTGTTCTCAGAATTCTGCTAATGTTTAAAAATGCTTTGGAACTCTTCCATTGTTCTCGGAATTCCGCTGATGTTTAACAATGCTTTAGATCTCTTCCATTGTTCTCGGAATTCTGCTGATGTCTAACAATTCTTTGGAACTCTTCCATTGTTCTCGGAATTCCGCTGTAGTTTAAAAATGCACTGGAACTCTTCCATTGTTCTCGGAATTCCGCTGAAGTTTTACAATGCTTTGGAACTCATCCATTGTTCTCGTAACTCTGTTGATGTTTAATAATGCTTTTGGAACTCTTCCATTGTGCTCGGAGTTCTGCTGAAGTTTAAAAAAGCTTTGGAACTATTCCATTGTTCTCAGAATTCTGTTGATGTTTAATAATGCTTTTGGAACTATTCCATTGCGCTCGGATTTCTGCTGAAGGTTAAAAATGCTTTGGAACTCTTCCATTCTTCTCGGTATTCTGCTGATGTTTATCAAACCTATGGAACTCTTCCATTGTTCTCGGAATTCTGCTGAAGTTTCAAAATGCTTTAGAAATCTTCCATTGTTCTCAGAATTCCAATGAAGCTTAAAAATGCTTTGGAACTCTTCAATTTTGCTCAGAATTACGCTAAAGTTTAAAAATGCTTTGGAACTCCTCCATTGTTCTTGGAATTCTGCTGAAGTTTAAAAGTGCTTTGGAACTCTTCCATTGTTCAGGGAATTTGGCTGATGTATAAAAATGCTTTGGAACTCTTCCTATGTTCTGGGAGTTCTGCTGAAGTTTAAAAATGCTTTGGAACTCTTCCATTGTTCTCGGAATTCCGCTGATGTTTAACAATGCTTTAGAACTCTTCCATTGTTCTCGGAATTCCGCTGATGTTTAACAATGCTTTAGAACTCTTCCATTGTTCTCGGAATTCCGCTGATGTTTTACAATGCTTTGGAGCTCTTCCATTGTTTTGGGAATTCGGCTGAAGTTTAAAAATTCTTTGGAGCTCTTCCTATGTTCTGGGAGTTCTGCTGAAGTTTAAAAATGCTTTAGAACTCTTCCATTGTTCTCGGAATTCTGCTGATGTCTAACAATGCTTTGGAACTCTTGCATTGTTCTCGGAATTCCGCTGTAGTTTAAAAATGCATTGGAACTTTTCCAATGTTCTCGGAATTCCGCTGAAGTTTTACAATGCTTTGGAACTCTTCCATTGTTCTCGGAATTCCGCTGATGTTTAACAATGCTTTGGAACTCTTCCATTGTTCTCGGAATTCCGCGGTAGTTTAAAAATGCTTTGGAACTCTTTCATTGTTCTCGGAATTCCGCTGAAGTTTAGCCATGCTTTGGAACTATTCAATTTTTTTCAGAATTACGCTAAAGTTTAAAAATGCTTTGGAACTCCTCCATTGTTCTCGGAATTCTGCTGAAGTTTAAAAGTGCTTTGGAACTCTTCCATTGTTCTGGGAATTTGGCTGAAGTTTAAAAATGCTTTGGAACTCTTCCTATGTTCTGGGAGTTCTGCTGAAGTTTAAAAATGCTTTGGAACTCTTCCATTGTTCTCGGAATTCTGCTGATGTTTAACAATGCTTTGGAGCTCTTCCATTGTTTTGGGAATTCGGCTGAAGTTTAAAAATGCTTTGGAGCTCTTCCTATGTTCTGGGAGTTCAGCTGAAGTTTAAAAATGCTTTAGAACTCTTCCATTGTTCTCGGAATTCCGCTGATGTCTAACAATGCTTTGGAACTCTTCCATTGTTCTCGGAATTCCGCTGTAGTTTAAAAATGCATTGGAACTTTTCCATTGTTCTCGGAATTCCGCTGAAGTTTTACAATGCTTTGGAACTCTTCCATTTTTCTCTGAATTCTGCTGAAGTTTAAAAATGCTTTAGAACTCTTCCATTGTTCTCGGAATTCCGCTGATGTTTAACAATGCTTTGGAACTCTTCCATTGTTCTCGGAATTCCGCTGTAGTTTAAAAATGCTTTGGAACTCTTTCATTGTTCTCGGAATTCCGCTGAAGTTTAGCCATGCTTTGGAACTCTTCCATTGTTCTCGGAATTCCACTGAAGTTTAAAAATGCTTTGGAACTCCTCCATTGTTCTCGGAATTCTGCTGAAGTTTAAAAATGCTTTGGAACTCTTCCTTTGCTTTGGGAATTTGGCTGAAGTTTAAAAATGCTTTGGAACTCTTCCATTGTTCTCGGAATTCCGCTGATGTTTAACAATGCTTTGGAACTCTTGCATTGTTCTCGGAATTCTGCTGTAGTTTAAAAATGCACTGGAACTCTTCCATTGTTCTCGGAATTCCGCTGAAGTTTTACAATGCTTTGGAACTCATCCATTGTTCTCGTAACTCTATTGATGTTTAATAATGCTTTTGGAACTCTTCCATTGTGCTCGGAGTTCTGCTGAAGTTTAAAAAAGCTTTGGAACTATTCCATTGTTCTCAGAATTCTGTTGATGTTTAATAATGCTTTTGGAACTCTTCCATTGTGCTCGGATTTCTGCTGAAGTTTAAAAATGCTTTGGAACTCTTCCATTCTTCTCGGTATTCTGCTGATGTTTATCAAACCTATGGAACTCTTCCATTGTTCTCAGAATTCTGTTGATGTTTAATAAAGCTTTTGGAACTCTTCCATTGTTCTCGGAATTCTGCTGAAGTTTCAAAATGCTTTAGAAATCTTCCCTTGTTCTCGGAATTCTGCTGAAGTTTAACAATGCTTTGGAACTCTTCCATTATTCTCAGAATTCTGCTGAAGTTTAAAAATGCTTTGGTACTCTTCCATCGTTCTCAGAATTCCAATGAAGCTTAAAAATGCTTTGGAACTCTTCAATTTTTCTCAGAATTACGCTAAAGTTTTAAAATGCTTTGGAACTCCTCCATTGTTCTTGGAATTCTGCTGAAGTTTAAAAGTGCTTTGGAACTCTTCCATTGTTCCGGGAATTTGGCTGAAGTTTAAAAATGCTTTGGAACTCTTCCTATGTTCTGGGAGTTCTGCTGAAGTTTAAAAATGCATTGGAACTCTTCCATTGTTCTCGGAATTCCGTTGATGTTTAACAATGCTTTAGAACTCTTCCATTGTTCTCGGAATTCCGCTGATGTTTAACAATGCTTTGGAGCTCTTCCATTGTTTTGGGAATTCGGCTGAAGTTTAAAAATGCTTTGGAGCTCTTCCTATGTTCTGGGAGTTCTGCTGAAGTTTAAAAATGCTTTGCAATGCTTCCATTGTTCTCGGAATTCCGCTGATGTCTAACAATGCTTTGGAACTCTTCCATTGTTCTCGGAATTACGCTGTAGTTTAAAAATGCTTTGGAACTCTTTCATTGTTCTCGGAATTCCACTGAAGTTTAGCCATGCTTTGGAACTCTTCCATTGTTCTAGGAATTCTGCTGAAGTTTTACAATGCTTTGGAACTCTTCCATTTTTCTCTGAATTCTGCTGAAGTTTAAAAATGCTTTGGAACTCTTCCATTGTTCTCGGAATTTCGCTGATGTTTAACAATGCTTTGGAACTCTTCCATTGTTCTCGGAATTCCGCTGTGGTTTAAAAATGCTTTTTAACTCTTTCATTGTTCTCGGAATTCCGCTGAAGTTTAGCCATGCTTTGGAACTCTTCCATTGTTCTCGGAATTCCACTGAAGTTTAAAAATGCTTTGGAACTCCTCCATTGTTCTCGGAATTCTGCTGAAGTTTAAAAATGCTTTGGAACTCTTCCATTGCTCTGGGAATTCGGCTGAAGTTTAAAAATGCTTTGGAACTCTTGCATTGTTCTCGGAATTCCGCTGTAGTTTAAAAATGCACTGGAGCTCTTCCATTGTTCTCGGAATTCCGCTGAAGTTTTACAATGCTTTGGAACTCATCCATTGTTCTCGTAACTCTGTTGATGTTTAATAATGCTTTTGGAACTCTTCCATTGTGCTCGGAGTTCTGCTGAAGTTTAAAAATGCTTTGGAACTCTTCCATTCTTCTCGGTATTCTGCTGATGTTTATCAAACCTATGGAACTCTTCCATTGTTCTCGGAATTCTGTTGATGTTTAATAATGCTTTTGGAACTCTGCCATTGTTCTCGGAATTCTGCTGAAGTTTCAAAATGCTTTAGAAATCTTCCCTTGTTCTCGGAATTCTGCTGAAGTTTAACAATGCTTTGGAACTATTCCATTGTTCTCAGAATTCTGTTGATGTTTAATAATGCTTTTGGAACTCTTCCATGGTGCTCGGATTTCTGCTGAAGTTTAAAAATGCTTTGAAACTCTTCCATTCTTCTCGGTATTCTGCTGATGTTTATCAAACCTATGGAACTCTTCCATTGTTCTCGGAATTCTGTTGATGTTTAATAATGCTTTTGGAACTCTGCCATTGTTCTCAGAATTCTGCTGAAGTTTCAAAATGCTTTAGAAATCTTCCCTTGTTCTCGGAATTCTGCTGAAGTTTAACAATGCTTTGGAACTCTTCCATTATTCTCAGAATTCTGCTGAAGTTTAAAAATGCTTTGGTACTCTTCCATTGTTCTCAGAATTACAATGAAGCTTAAAAATGCTTTGGAACTCTTCAATTTTTCTCAGATTTACGCTAAAGTTTAAAAATGCTTTGGAACTCCTCCATTGTTCTCGCAATTCTGCTGAAGTTTAAAAGTGCTTTGGAACTCTTCCATTGTTCTGGGAATTTGGCTGAAGTTTAAAAATGCTTTGGAACTCTTCCTATGTTCTGGGAGTTCTGCTGAAGTTTAAAAATGCTTTGGAACTCTTCCATTGTTCTTGGAATTCCGCTGATGTTTAACAATGCTTTGGAACTCTTCCATTGTTCTCGGAATTCCGCTGTAGTTTAAAAATGCTTTGGAACTCTTTCATTGTTCTCGGAATTCCGCTGAAGTTTAGCCATGCTTTGGAACTCTTCCATTGTTCTCGGAATTCCACTGAAGTTTAAAAATGCTTTGGAACTCCTCCATTGTTCTCGGAAATCTGCTGAAGTTTAAAAATGCTTTGGAACTCTTCCATTGTTCTGGGAATTCGGCTGAAGTTTAAAAATGCTTTGGAACTCTTCCTTTGTTCTCTTAATTCCGCTGATGTTTAACAATGCTTTAGAACTCTTCCATTGTTCTCGGAATTCCGATGATGTTTAACAATGCTTTGGAACTCTTTCATTGTTCTCGGAATTCCGCTGTAGTTTAAAAATGCATTGGAACTCTTCCACTGTTCTCGGAATTCCCCTGAAGTTTTAGAATGCTTTGGAATTCTTCCATTGTTCTCGGAATTCCGCTAATGTTTAACAATGCTTTGGAACTCTTCCATTGTTCTCGGAATTCCGCTGTAGTTTAAAAATGCTTTGGAACTCTTTCATTGTTCTCGGAATTCCACTGAAGTTTAGCCATGCTTTGGAACTCTTCCATTGTTCTAGGAATTCTGCTGAAGTTTAAAAATTCTTTGGAACTCTTCCATTGTTCTCGGAATTCTGCTGAAGTTTCAAAAAGATTTGGAACTATTCCATTGTTCTCAGAATTCCGCTAATATTTAACAATGCTTTGGAACTCTTCCATTGTTCTCGGAATTCCGCTGATGTTTAATAATGCTTTTGGAACTCTTCCATTGTTCTCAGAATTCTGCTAATGTTTAACAATGCTTTGGAACTCATCCATTGTTCTCGGAATTCTGTTCATGTTTAATAATGAATTTGGAACTCTTCCATTGTGCTCGGAATTCTGCTGAAGTTTAAAAATGCTTTGGAACTCTTCCATCATTCTCGGAATTCCGCTAATGTTTATCAAACATATGGAACTCTTTCATTGTTCTCGCAATTCCGCTGTAGTTTAAAAATGCTTTGGAACTCTTCCATTGTTCTCGGAATTCCGATAATATTTATCAATGCTTTGGAACTCTTCCATTGTTCTCGGAATTCCGCTGTAGTTTAAAAATGCATTGGAACTCTTCCATTGTTCACGGAATTCCGCTGAAGTTTTAGAATGCTTTTTAAAACTTCCATTTTTCTCGGAATTCTGCTGAAGTTTAAAAATGCTTTGGAGCTCTTCCTATGTTCTGGGAGTTCTGCTGAAGTTTAAAAATGATTTAGAACTCTTCCATTGTTCTCGGAATTCCGCTGATGTCTAACAATGCTTTGGAACTCTTCCATTGTTCTCGGAATTCCGCTGTAGTTTAAAAATGCATTGGAACTTTTCCATTGTTCTCGGAATTCCGCTGAAATTTTACAATGCTTTGGAACTCTTCCATTTTTCTCTGAATTCTGCTGTAGTTTAAAAATGCTTTGGAACTCTTTCATTGTTCTCGGAATTCCTCTGAAGTTTAAAAATGCTTTGGAACTCTTTCATTGTTCTCGGAATTCCGCTGTAGTTTAAAAATGCTTTGGAACTCTTTCATTGTTCTCGGAATTCCGCTGAAGTTTAGCCATGCTTTCGAACTCTTCCATTGTTCTCGGAATTCCACTGAAGTTTAAAAATGCTTTAGAACTCCTCCATTGTTCTCGGAATTCTGCTGAAGTTTAAAAATGCTTTGGAACTCTTCCATTGTTCTCGGAATTCCGCTGATGTTTAACAATGCTTTAGAACTCTTCCATTGTTCTCGGAATTCCGCTGATGTTTAGCAATGCTTTGGAACTCTTGCATTGTTCTCGGAATTCCGCTGTAGTTTAAAAATGCACTGGAACTCTTCGATTGTCCTCGGAATTCCGCTGAAGTTTTACAATGCTTTGGAACTCATCCATTGTTCTCGTAACACTGTTGATGTTTAATAATGCTTTTGGAACCCTTCCATTATGCTCGGAGTTCTGCTGAAGTTTAAAAATGCTTTGGAACGCTTCCATTGTTCTGGGAATTCGGCTGAAGTTTAAAAATGCTTTGGAACTCTTCCTAAGTTCTGGGAGTTCTGCTGAAGTTTAAAAATGCATTGGAACTCTTCCATTGTTCTCGGAATTCCGCTGATGTTTAACAATGCTTTAGAACACTTCCATTGTTCTCGGAATGGCGATGATGTTTAACAATGCTTTGGAACTCTTTCATTGTTCTCGGAATTCCGCTGTAGTTTAAAAATGCATTGGAACTCTTCCATTGTTCTCGGAATTCCGCTGAAGTTTTAGAATGCTTTGGAACTCTTCCATTGTTCTCCGAATTCCGCTAATGTTTAACAATGCTTTGGAACTCTTCCATTGTTCTCAGAATTCCGCTGTAGTTTAAAAATGCTTTGGAACTCTTTCATTGTCCTCGGAATTCTGCTGAAGTTTAAAAAAGATTTGGAACTATTCCATTGTTCTCAGAATTCCGCTAATATTTAACAATGCTTTGGAACTCTTCCATTGTTCTCGGAATTCCGCTGATGTTTAATAATGCTTTTGGAACTCTGCCATTGTTCTCGGAATTCTGCTGAAGTTTCAAAATGCTTTAGAAATCTTCCCTTGTTCTCGGAATTACAATGAAGCTTAAAAATGCTTTGGAACTCTTCAATTTTTCTCAGAATTACGCTAAGGTTTAAAAATGCTTTGGAACTCCTCCATTGTTCTCGGAATTCTGCTGATGTTTAATAATGCTTTTGGAACTCTGCCATTGTTCTCGGAATTCTGCTGAAGTTTAAAAATGCTTTGTTACTCTTCCATTGTTCTCAGAATTACAATGAAGCTTAAAAATGCTTTGGAACTCTTCAATTTTTCTCAGAATTACGCTAAAGTTTAAAAATGCTTTGGAACTCCTCCATTGTTCTCGGAATTCTGCTGAAGTTTAAAAGTGCTTTGGAACTCTTCCATTGTTCTGGGAATTTGGCTGAAGTTTAAAAATGCTTTGGAACTCTTCCTATGTTCTGGGAGTTCTGCTGAAGTTTAAAAATGCTTTGGAACTCTTCCATTGTTCTCGGAATTCCGCTGATGTTTAACAATGCTTTGGAACTCTTCCATTGTTCTCGGAATTCCGCTGTAGTTTAAAAATGCTTTGGAACTCTTTCATTGTTCTCGGAATTCCGCTGAAGTTTAGCCATGCTTTGGAACTCTTCCATTGTTCTCGGAATTCCACTGAAGTTTAAAAATGCTTTGGAACTCCTCCATTGTTCTCTGAATTCTGCTGAAGTTTAAAAATGCTTTGGAACTCTTCCATTCTTCTGGGAATTCGGCTGAAGTTTAAAAATGCTTTGGAACTCTTCCTAAGTTCTGGGAGTTCTGCTGAAGTTTAAAAATGCATTGGAACTCTTCCTTTGTTCTCGGAATTCCGCTGATGTTTAACAATGCTTTAGAACTCTTCCATTGTTCTCGGAATTCCGATGATGTTTAACAATGCTTTGGAACTCTTTCATTGTTCTCGGAATTCCGCTGATGTTTAACAATGCTTCAGAACTCTTCCATTGTTCTCGGAATTCCGCTGATGTTTAACAATGCTTTGGAGCTCTTCCATTGTTCTGGGAATTCGGCTGAAGTTTAAAAATGCTTTGGAGCTCTTCCTATGTTCTGGGAGTTCTGCTGAAGTTTAAAAATGCTTTGGAACTCTTCCATTGTTCTCGGAATTCCGCTGATGTTTAACAATGCTTCAGAACTCTTCCACTGTTCTCGGAATTCCGCTGATGTTTAACAATGCTTTGGAGCTCTTCCTATGTTCTGGGAGTTCTGCTGAAGTTTAAAAATGCTTTAGAACTCTTCCATTGTTCTCGGAATTCCGCTGATGTCTAACAATGCTTTGGAACTCTTCCATTGTTCTCGGAATTCCGCTGTAGTTTAAAAATGCATTGGAACTTTTCCATTGTTCTCGGAATTCCGCTGAAGTTTTACAATGCTTTGGAACTCTTCCATTTTTCTCTGAATTCTGCTGAAGTTTAAAAATGCTTTGGAACTCTTCCATTGTTCTCGGAATTCCGCTGATGTTTAACAATGCTTTGGAACTCTTCCATTGTTCTCGGAATTCCGCTGTAGTTTAAAAATGCTTTGGAACTCTTTCATTGTTCTCGGAATTCCGCTGAAGTTTAGCCATGCTTTGCAACTCTTCCATTGTTCTCGGAATTCCACTGAAGTTTAAAAATGCTTTGGAACTCCTCCATTGTTCTCGGAATTCTGCTGAAGTTTAAAAATGCTTTGGTACTCTTCCTATGTTCTGGGAGTTCTGCTGAAGTTTAAAAATGCTTTGGAACTCTTCCATTGTTCTCGGAATTCCGCTGATGTTTAGCAATGCTTTATAACTCTTCCATTGTTCTCGGAATTCCGCTGATGTTTTACAATGCTTTGGAACTCATCCATTGTTCTCTTAACTCTGTTGTTGTTTAATAATGCTTTTGGAACTCTTCCATTGTGCTCGGAGTTCTGCTGAAGTTTAAAAATGCTTTGGAACGCTTCCATTGTTCTGGGAATTCGGCTGAAGTTTAAAATTGCTTTGGAACTCTTCCTATGTTCTGGGAATTCTGCTGAAGTTTAAAAATGCTTTGGAACTCTTCAATTGTTCTCGGAATTCCGCTGATGTTTAACAATGCTTTAGAACTCTTCCATTGTTCTCGGAATTTTGATGATGTTTAACAATGCTTTAGAACTCTTCCATTGTTCTCGGAATTCCGCTGATGTTTAACAATGCTTTGGAGCTCTTCCATTGTTTTGGGAATTCGGCTGAAGTTTAAAAATGCTTTGGAGCTCTTCCTATGTTCTGGGAGTTCTGCTGAAGTTTAAAAATGCTTTAGAACTCTTCCATTGTTCTCGGAATTCCGCTGATGTCTAACAATGCTTTGGAACTCTTCCATTGTTCTCGGAATTCCGCTGTAGTTTAAAAATGAATTGGAACTTTTCCATTGTTCTCGGAATTCCGCTGAAGTTTTACAATGCTTTTGGAACTCTTTCATTGTTCTCGGAATTCCGCTGAAGTTTAGCCATGCTTTGCAACTCTTCCATTGTTCTCGGAATTCCACTGAAGTTTAAAAATGCTTTGGAACTCCTCCATTGTTCTCGGAATTCTGCTGAAGTTTAAAAATGCTTTGGTACTCTTCCTATGTTCTGGGAGTTCTGCTGAAGTTTAAAAATGCTTTGGAACTCTTCCATTGTTCTCGGAATTCCGCTGATGTTTAGCAATGCTTTATAACTCTTCCATTGTTCTCGGAATTCCGCTGATGTTTAACAATGCTTTGGAACTCTTGCATTGTTCTCGGAATTCCGCTGTAGTTTAAAAATGCACTGGAACTCTTCCATTGTTCTCGGAATTCCGCTGAAGTTTTACAATGCTTTGGAACTCATCCATTGTTCTCTTAACTCTGTTGATGTTTAATAATGCTTTTGGAACTCTTCCATTGTGCTCGGAGTTCTGCTGAAGTTTAAAAATGCTTTGGAACGCTTCCATTGTTCTGGGAATTCGGCTGAAGTTTAAAAATGCTTTGGAACTCTTCCTATGTTCTGGGAATTCTGCTGAAGTTTAAAAATGCTTTGGAACTCTTCAATTGTTCTCGGAATTCCGCTGATGTTTAACAATGCTTTAGAACTCTTCCATTGTTCTCGGAATTTTGATGATGTTTAACAATGCTTTAGAACTCTTCCATTGTTCTCGGAATTCCGCTGATGTTTAACAATGCTTTGGAGCTATTCAATTGTTTTGGGAATTCGGCTGAAGTTTAAAAATGCTTTGGAGCTCTTCCTATGTTCTGGGAGTTCTGCTGAAGTTTAAAAATGCTTTAGAACTCTTCCATTGTTCTCGGAATTCCGCTGATGTCTAACAATGCTTTGGAACTCTTCCATTGTTCTCGGAATTCCGCTGTAGTTTAAAAATGAATTGGAACTTTTCCATTGTTCTCGGAATTCCGCTGTAGTTTAAAAATGCTTTGGGACTCTTTCATTGTTCTCGGAATTCCGCTGAAGTTTAGCCATGCTTTGGAACTCTTCCATTGTTCTCGGAATTCCACTGAAGTTTAAAAATGCTTTGGAACTCCTCCATTGTTCTCGGAAATCTGCTGAAGTTTAAAAATGCTTTGGAACTCTTCCATTGTTCTGGGAATTCGGCTGAAGTTTAAAAATGCTTTGGAACTCTTCCTTTGTTCTCTTAATTCCGCTGATGTTTAACAATGCTTTAGAACTCTTCCATTGTTCTCGGAATTCCGATGATGTTTAACAATGCTTTGGAACTCTTTCATTGTTCTCGGAATTCCGCTGTAGTTTAAAAATGCTTTGGAACTCTTTCATTGTTCTCGGAATTCCACTGAAGTTTAGCCATGCTTTGGAACTCTTCCATTGTTCTAGGAATTCTGCTGAAGTTTAAAAATTCTTTGGAACTCTTCCATTGTTCTCGGAATTCTGCTGAAGTTTCAAAAAGATTTGGAACTATTCCATTGTTCTCAGAATTCCGCTAATATTTAACAATGCTTTGGAACTCTTCCATTGTTCTCGGAATTCCGCTGATGTTTAATAATGCTTTTGGAACTCTTCCATTGTTCTCAGAATTCTGCTAATGTTTAACAATGCTTTGGAACTCATCCATTGTTCTCGGAATTCTGTTCATGTTTAATAATGCTTTTGGAACTCTTCCATTGTGCTCGGAATTCTGCTGAAGTTTAAAAATGCTTTGGAACTCTTCCATCATTCTCGGAATTCCGCTAATGTTTATCAAACATATGGAACTCTTTCATTGTTCTCGCAATTCCGCTGTAGTTTAAAAATGCTTTGGAACTCTTCCATTGTTCTCGGAATTCCGATAATATTTATCAATGCTTTGGAACTCTTCCATTGTTCTCGGAATTCCGCTGTAGTTTAAAAATGCATTGGAACTCTTCCATTGTTCACGGAATTCCGCTGAAGTTTTAGAATGCTTTTTAAAACTTCCATTTTTCTCGGAATTCTGCAGAATTTTAAAAATGCTTTGGAACTCTTCCATTGTACTCGGAATTCCGCTGATGTTTAACAATGCTTTGGAACTCTTCCATTGTTCTCGGAATTCCGCTGTAGTTTAAAAATGCTTTGGAACTCTTTCATTGTTCTTGGAATTCCGCTGAAGTTTAGCCATGCTTTGGAACTCTTCCATTGTTCTCGGAATTCCACTGAAGTTTAAAAATGCTTTGGAACTCCTCCATTGTTCTCGGAAATCTGCTGAAGTTTAAAAATGCTTTGGAACTCTTCCATTGTTCTGGGAATTCGGCTGAAGTTTAAAAATGCTTTGGAACTCTTCCTTTGTTCTCTTAATTCCGCTGATGTTTAACAATGCTTTAGAACTCTTCCATTGTTCTCGGAATTCCGATGATGTTTAACAATGCTTTGGAACTCTTTCATTGTTCTCGGAATTCCGCTGTAGTTTAAAAATGCTTTGGAACTCTTTCATTGTTCTCGGAATTCCACTGAAGTTTAGCCATGCTTTGGAACTCTTCCATTGTTCTAGGAATTCTGCTGAAGTTTAAAAATTCTTTGGAACTCTTCCATTGTTCTCGGAATTCTGCTGAAGTTTCAAAAAGATTTGGAACTATTCCATTGTTCTCAGAATTCCGCTAATATTTAACAATGCTTTGGAACTCTTCCATTGTTCTCGGAATTCCGCTGATGTTTAATAATGCTTTTGGAACTCTTCCATTGTTCTCAGAATTCTGCTAATGTTTAACAATGCTTTGGAACTCATCCATTGTTCTCGGAATTCTGTTCATGTTTAATAATGCTTTTGGAACTCTTCCATTGTGCTCGGAATTCTGCTGAAGTTTAAAAATGCTTTGGAACTCTTCCATCATTCTCGGAATTCCGCTAATGTTTATCAAACATATGGAACTCTTTCATTGTTCTCGCAATTCCGCTGTAGTTTAAAAATGCTTTGGAACTCTTCCATTGTTCTCGGAATTCCGATAATATTTATCAATGCTTTGGAACTCTTCCATTGTTCTCGGAATTCCGCTGTAGTTTAAAAATGCATTGGAACTCTTCCATTGTTCACGGAATTCCGCTGAAGTTTTAGAATGCTTTTTAAAACTTCCATTTTTCTCGGAATTCTGCTGAAGTTTAAAAATGCTTTGGAGCTCTTCCTATGTTCTGGGAGTTCTGCTGAAGTTTAAAAATGATTTAGAACTCTTCCATTGTTCTCGGAATTCCGCTGATGTCTAACAATGCTTTGGAACTCTTCCATTGTTCTCGGAATTCCACTGTAGTTTAAAAATGCTTTGGAACTCTTTCATTGTTCTCGGAATTCCACTGAAGTTTAGCCATGCTTTGGAACTCTTCCATTGTTCTAGGAATTCTGCTGAAGTTTAAAAATTCTTTGGAACTCTTCCATTGTTCTCGGAATTCTGCTGAAGTTTCAAAAAGATTTGGAACTATCCATTGTTCTCAGAATTCCGCTAATATTTAACAATGCTTTGGAACTCTTCCATTGTTCTCGGAATTCCGCTGATGTTTAATAATGCTTTTGGAACTCTTCCATTGTTCTCAGAATTCTGCTAATGTTTAACAATGCTTTGGAACTCATCCATTGTTCTCGGAATTCTGTTCATGTTTAATAATGCTTTTGGAACTCTTCCATTGTGCTCGGAATTCTGCTGAAGTTTAAAAATGCTTTGGAACTCTTCCATCATTCTCGGAATTCCGCTAATGTTTATCAAACATATGGAACTCTTTCATTGTTCTCGCAATTCCGCTGTAGTTTAAAAATGCTTTGGAACTCTTCCATTGTTCTCGGAATTCCGATAATATTTATCAATGCATTGGAACTCTTCCATTGTTCACGGAATTCCGCTGAATTTTAGAATGCTTTTTAAAACTTCCATTTTTCTCGGAATTCTGCTGAAGTTTAAAAATGCTTTGGAGCTCTTCCTATGTTCTGGGAGTTCTGCTGAAGTTTAAAAATGATTTAGAACTCTTCCATTGTTCTCGGAATTCCGCTGATGTCTAACAATGCTTTGGAACTCTTCCATTGTTCTCGGAATTCCGCTGTAGTTTAAAAATGCATTGGAACTTTTCCATTGTTCTCGGAATTCCGCTGAAGTTTTACAATGCTTTGGAACTCTTCCATTTTTCTCTGAATTCTGCTGTAGTTTAAAAATGCTTTGGAACTCTTTCATTGTTCTCGGAATTCCTCTGAAGTTTAAAAATGCTTTGGAACTCTTTCATTGTTCTCGGAATTCCGCTGCAGTTTAAAAATGCTTTGGAACTCTTTCATTGTTCTCGGAATTCCGCTGAAGTTTAGCCATGCTTTCGAACTCTTCCATTGTTCTCGGAATTCCACTGAAGTTTAAAAATGCTTTAGAACTCCTCCATTGTTCTCGGAATTCTGCTGAAGTTTAAAAATGCTTTGGAACTCTTCCATTGTTCTCGGAATTCCGCTGATGTTTAACAATGCTTTAGAACTCTTCCATTGTTCTCGGAATTCCGCTGATGTTTAGCAATGCTTTGGAACTCTTGCATTGTTCTCGGAATTCCGCTGTAGTTTAAAAATGCACTGGAACTCTTCGATTGTCCTCGGAATTCCGCTGAAGTTTTACAATGCTTTGGAACTCATCCATTGTTCTCGTAACACTGTTGATGTTTAATAATGCTTTTGGAACCCTTCCATTATGCTCGGAGTTCTGCTGAAGTTTAAAAATGCTTTGGAACGCTTCCATTGTTCTGGGAATTCGGCTGAAGTTTAAAAATGCTTTGGAACTCTTCCTATGTTCTGGGAGTTCTGCTGAAGTTTAAAAATGCTTTGGAACTCTTCAATTGTTCTCGGAATTCCGCTGATGTTTAACAATGCTTTAGAACTCTTCCATTGTTCTCGGAATTTTGATGATGTTTAACAATGCTTTGGAACTCTTCCATTGTTCTCGGAATTCTGCTGAAGTTTAAAAATGATTTTGGAACTCTTCCATTGTTCTGGGAATTTGGCTGAAGTTTAAAAATGCTTTGGAACTCTTCCTAAGTTCTGGGAGTTCTGCTGAAGTTTAAAAATGCATTGGAACTCTTCCATTGTTCTCGGAATTCCGCTGATGTTTAACAATGCTTTAGAACACTTCCATTGTTCTCGGAATGGCGATGATGTTTAACAATGCTTTGGAACTCTTTCATTGTTCTCGGAATTCCGCTGTAGTTTAAAAATGCATTGGAACTCTTCCATTGTTCTCGGAATTCCGCTGAAGTTTTAGAATGCTTTGGAACTCTTCCATTGTTCTCCGAATTCCGCTAATGTTTAACAATGCTTTGGAACTCTTCCATTGTTCTCAGAATTCCGCTGTAGTTTAAAAATGCTTTGGAACTCTTTCATTGTCCTCGGAATTCTGCTGAAGTTTAAAAAAGATTTGGAACTATTCCATTGTTCTCAGAATTCCGCTAATATTTAACAATGCTTTGGAACTCTTCCATTGTTCTCGGAATTCCGCTGATGTTTAATAATGCTTTTGGAACTCTGCCATTGTTCTCGGAATTCTGCTGAAGTTTCAAAATGCTTTAGAAATCTTCCCTTGTTCTCGGAATTACAATGAAGCTTAAAAATGCTTTGGAACTCTTCAATTTTTCTCAGAATTACGCTAAGGTTTAAAAATGCTTTGGAACTCCTCCATTGTTCTCGGAATTCTGCTGATGTTTAATAATGCTTTTGGAACTCTGCCATTGTTCTCGGAATTCTGCTGAAGTTTAAAAATGCTTTGTTACTCTTCCATTGTTCTCAGAATTACAATGAAGCTTAAAAATGCTTTGGAACTCTTCAATTTTTCTCAGAATTACGCTAAAGTTTAAAAATGCTTTGGAACTCCTCCATTGTTCTCGGAATTCTGCTGAAGTTTAAAAGTGCTTTGGAACTCTTCCATTGTTCTGGGAATTTGGCTGAAGTTTAAAAATGCTTTGGAACTCTTCCTATGTTCTGGGAGTTCTGCTGAAGTTTAAAAATGCTTTGGAACTCTTCCATTGTTCTCGGAATTCCGCTGATGTTTAACAATGCTTTGGAACTCTTCCATTGTTCTCGGAATTCCGCTGTAGTTTAAAAATGCTTTGGAACTCTTTCATTGTTCTCGGAATTCCGCTGAAGTTTAGCCATGCTTTGGAACTCTTCCATTGTTCTCGGAATTCCACTGAAGTTTAAAAATGCTTTGGAACTCCTCCATTGTTCTCTGAATTCTGCTGAAGTTTAAAAATGCTTTGGAACTCTTCCATTCTTCTGGGAATTCGGCTGAAGTTTAAAAATGCTTTGGAACTCTTCCTAAGTTCTGGGAGTTCTGCTGAAGTTTAAAAATGCATTGGAACTCTTCCTTTGTTCTCGGAATTCCGCTGATGTTTAACAATGCTTTAGAACTCTTCCATTGTTCTCGGAATTCCGATGATGTTTAACAATGCTTTGGAACTCTTTCATTGTTCTCGGAATTCCGCTGATGTTTAACAATGCTTCAGAACTCTTCCATTGTTCTCGGAATTCCGCTGATGTTTAACAATGCTTTGGAGCTCTTCCATTGTTCTGGGAATTCGGCTGAAGTTTAAAAATGCTTTGGAGCTCTTCCTATGTTCTGGGAGTTCTGCTGAAGTTTAAAAATGCTTTGGAACTCTTCCATTGTTCTCGGAATTCCGCTGATGTTTAACAATGCTTCAGAACTCTTCCACTGTTCTCGGAATTCCGCTGATGTTTAACAATGCTTTGGAGCTCTTCCATTGTTCTGGGAATTCGGCTGAAGTTTAAAAATGCTTTGGAGCTCTTCCTATGTTCTGGGAGTTCTGCTGAAGTTTAAAAATGCTTTAGAACTCTTCCATTGTTCTCGGAATTCCGCTGATGTCTAACAATGCTTTGGAACTCTTCCATTGTTCTCGGAATTCCGCTGTAGTTTAAAAATGCATTGGAACTTTTCCATTGTTCTCGGAATTCCGCTGAAGTTTTACAATGCTTTGGAACTCTTCCATTTTTCTCTGAATTCTGCTGAAGTTTAAAAATGCTTTGGAACTCTTCCATTGTTCTCGGAATTCCGCTGATGTTTAACAATGCTTTGGAACTCTTCCATTGTTCTCGGAATTCCGCTGTAGTTTAAAAATGCTTTGGAACTCTTTCATTGTTCTCGGAATTCCGCTGAAGTTTAGCCATGCTTTGCAACTCTTCCATTGTTCTCGGAATTCCACTGAAGTTTAAAAATGCTTTGGAACTCCTCCATTGTTCTCGGAATTCTGCTGAAGTTTAAAAATGCTTTGGTACTCTTCCTATGTTCTGGGAGTTCTGCTGAAGTTTAAAAATGCTTTGGAACTCTTCCATTGTTCTCGGAATTCCGCTGATGTTTAGCAATGCTTTATAACTCTTCCATTGTTCTCGGAATTCCGCTGATGTTTTACAATGCTTTGGAACTCATCCATTGTTCTCTTAACTCTGTTGTTGTTTAATAATGCTTTTGGAACTCTTCCATTGTGCTCGGAGTTCTGCTGAAGTTTAAAAATGCTTTGGAACGCTTCCATTGTTCTGGGAATTCGGCTGAAGTTTAAAATTGCTTTGGAACTCTTCCTATGTTCTGGGAATTCTGCTGAAGTTTAAAAATGCTTTGGAACTCTTCAATTGTTCTCGGAATTCCGCTGATGTTTAACAATGCTTTAGAACTCTTCCATTGTTCTCGGAATTTTGATGATGTTTAACAATGCTTTAGAACTCTTCCATTGTTCTCGGAATTCCGCTGATGTTTAACAATGCTTTGGAGCTCTTCCATTGTTTTGGGAATTCGGCTGAAGTTTAAAAATGCTTTGGAGCTCTTCCTATGTTCTGGGAGTTCTGCTGAAGTTTAAAAATGCTTTAGAACTCTTCCATTGTTCTCGGAATTCCGCTGATGTCTAACAATGCTTTGGAACTCTTCCATTGTTCTCGGAATTCCGCTGTAGTTTAAAAATGAATTGGAACTTTTCCATTGTTCTCGGAATTCCGCTGAAGTTTTACAATGCTTTGGAACTCTTTCATTGTTCTCGGAATTCCGCTGAAGTTTAGCCATGCTTTGCAACTCTTCCATTGTTCTCGGAATTCCACTGAAGTTTAAAAATGCTTTGGAACTCCTCCATTGTTCTCGGAATTCTGCTGAAGTTTAAAAATGCTTTGGTACTCTTCCTATGTTCTGGGAGTTCTGCTGAAGTTTAAAAATGCTTTGGAACTCTTCCATTGTTCTCGGAATTCCGCTGATGTTTAGCAATGCTTTATAACTCTTCCATTGTTCTCGGAATTCCGCTGATGTTTAACAATGCTTTGGAACTCTTGCATTGTTCTCGGAATTCCGCTGTAGTTTAAAAATGCACTGGAACTCTTCCATTGTTCTCGGAATTCCGCTGAAGTTTTACAATGCTTTGGAACTCATCCATTGTTCTCTTAACTCTGTTGATGTTTAATAATGCTTTTGGAACTCTTCCATTGTGCTCGGAGTTCTGCTGAAGTTTAAAAATGCTTTGGAACGCTTCCATTGTTCTGGGAATTCGGCTGAAGTTTAAAAATGCTTTGGAACTCTTCCTATGTTCTGGGAATTCTGCTGAAGTTTAAAAATGCTTTGGAACTCTTCAATTGTTCTCGGAATTCCGCTGATGTTTAACAATGCTTTAGAACTCTTCCATTGTTCTCGGAATTTTGATGATGTTTAACAATGCTTTAGAACTCTTCCATTGTTCTCGGAATTCCGCTGATGTTTAACAATGCTTTGGAGCTATTCAATTGTTTTGGGAATTCGGCTGAAGTTTAAAAATGCTTTGGAGCTCTTCCTATGTTCTGGGAGTTCTGCTGAAGTTTAAAAATGCTTTAGAACTCTTCCATTGTTCTCGGAATTCCGCTGATGTCTAACAATGCTTTGGAACTCTTCCATTGTTCTCGGAATTCCGCTGTAGTTTAAAAATGAATTGGAACTTTTCCATTGTTCTCGGAATTCCGCTGAAGTTTTACAATGCTTTGGAACTCTTTCATTTTTCTCTGAATTCTGCTGAAGTTTAAAAATGCTTTGGAACTCTTCCATTGTACTCGGAAATCGGCTGATGTTTAACAATGCTTTGGAACTCTTCCATTGTTCTCGGAATTCCGCTGTAGTTTAAAAATGCTTTGGAACTCTTTCATTGTTCTCGGAATTCCGCTGAAGTTTAGCCATGCTTTGGAACTCTTCCATTGTTCTCGGAATTCCACTGAAGTTTAAAAATGCTTTGGAACTCCTCCATTGTTCTCGGAATTCTGCTGAAGTTTAAAAATGCTTTGGAACTCTTCCATTACTCTGGGAATTCGGCTGAAGTTTAAAAATGCTTTTCAACTCTTTCATTGTTCTCGGAATTCCGCTGAAGTTTAGCCATGCTTTGGAACTCTTCCATTGTTCTCGGAATTCCACTGAAGTTTAAAAATGCTTTGGAACTCCTCCATTGTTCTCGGAATTCTGCTGAAGTTTAAAAATGCTTTGGAACTCTTCCATTGTTCTCGGAATTCCGCTGTAGTTTAAAAATGCACTGGAACTCTTCCATTGTTCTCGGAATTCCGCTGAAGTTTTACAATGCTTTGGAACTCATCCATTGTTCTCGTAACTCTGTTGATGTTTAAAAATGCTTTTGGAACTCTTCCTTTGTGCTCGGAGTTCTGCTGAAGTTTAAAAAAGCTTTGGAACTATTCCATTGTTCTCAGAATTCTGTTGATGTTTAATAATGCTTTTGGAACTCTTCCATTGTGCTCGGATTTCTGCTGAAGTTTAAAAATGCTTTGGAACTCTTCCATTCTTCTCGGTATTCTGCTGATGTTTATCAAACCTATGGAACTCTTCCATTGTTCTCGGAATTCTGTTGCTGTTTAATTATGCTTTTGGAACTCTGCCATTGTTCTCGGAATTCTGCTGAAGTTTCAAAATGCTTTAGAAATCTTTCCTTGTTCTCGGAATTCTGCTGAAGTTTATCAATGCTTTGGAACTCTTCCATTATTCTCAGAATTCTGCTGAAGTTTAAAAATGCTTTGGTACTCTTCCATTGTTCTCAGAATTACAATGAAGCTTAAAAATGCTTTGGAACTCTTCAATTTTTCTCAGAATTACGCTAAAGTTTAAAAATGCATTGGAACTCTTCCATTGTTCTCGGAATTCCACTGAAGTTTTAGAATGCTTTTTAACACTTCCATTTTTCTCGGAATTCTGCTGTAGTTTAAAAATGCTTTGGAACTCTTTCATTGTTCTCGGAATTCCTCTGAAGTTTAAAAATGCTTTGGAACTCTTTCATTGTTCTCGGAATTCCGCTGTAGTTTAAAAATGCTTTGGAACTCTTTCATTGTTCTCGGAATTCCGCTGAAGTTTAGCCATGCTTTCGAACTCTTCCATTGTTCTCGGAATTCCACTGAAGTTTAAAAATGCTTTAGAACTCCTCCATTGTTCTCGGAATTCTGCTGAAGTTTAAAAATGCTTTGGAACTCTTCCATTGTTCTCGGAATTCCGCTGATGTTTAACAATGCTTTAGAACTCTTCCATTGTTCTCGGAATTCCGCTGATGTTTAGCAATGCTTTGGAACTCTTGCATTGTTCTCGGAATTCCGCTGTAGTTTAAAAATGCACTGGAACTCTTCGATTGTCCTCGGAATTCCGCTGAAGTTTTACAATGCTTTGGAACTCATCCATTGTTCTCTTAACTCTGTTGATGTTTAATAATGCTTTTGGAACCCTTCCATTATGCTCGGAGTTCTGCTGAAGTTTAAAAATGCTTTTGAACGCTTCCATTGTTCTGGGAATTCGGCTGAAGTTTAAAAATGCTTTGGAACTCTTCCTATGTTCTGGGAGTTCTGCTGAAGTTTAAAAATGCTTTGGAACTCTTCAATTGTTCTCGGAATTCCGCTGATGTTTAACAATGCTTTAGAACTCTTCCATTGTTCTCGGAATTTTGATGATGTTTAACAATGCTTTGGAACTCTTCCATTGTTCTCGGAATTCTGCTGAAGTTTAAAAATGATTTTGGAACTCTTCCATTGTTCTGGGAATTTGGCTGAAGTTTAAAAATGCTTTGGAACTATTCCTAAGTTCTGGGAGTTCTGCTGAAGTTTAAAAATGCATTGGAACTCTTCCATTGTTCTCGGAATTCCGCTGATGTTTAACAATGCTTTAGAACACTTCCATTGTTCTCGGAATGGCGATGATGTTTAACAATGCTTTGGAACTCTTTCATTGTTCTCGGAATTCCGCTGTAGTTTAAAAATGCATTGGAACTCTTCCATTGTTCTCGGAATTCCGCTGAAGTTTTAGAATGCTTTGGAACTCTTCCATTGTTCTCCGAATTCCGCTAATGTTTAGCAATGCTTTGGAACTCTTCCATTGTTCTCAGAATTCCGCTGTAGTTTAAAAATGCTTTGGAACTCTTTCATTGTCCTCGGAATTCTGCTGAAGTTTAAAAAAGATTTGGAACTATTCCATTGTTCTCAGAATTCCGCTAATATTTAACAATGCTTTGGAACTCTTCCATTGTTCTCGGAATTCCGCTGATGTTTAATAATGCTTTTGGAACTCTGCCATTGTTCTCGGAATTCTGCTGAAGTTTCAAAATGCTTTAGAAATCTTCCCTTGTTCTCGGAATTACAATGAAGCTTAAAAATGCTTTGGAACTCTTCAATTTTTCTCAGAATTACGCTAAAGTTTAAAAATGCTTTGGAACTCCTCCATTGTTCTCGGAATTCTGCTGATGTTTAATAATGCTTTTGGAACTCTGCCATTGTTCTCGGAATTCTGCTGAAGTTTAAAAATGCTTTGTTACTCTTCCATTGTTCTCAGAATTACAATGAAGCTTAAAAATGCTTTGGAACTCTTCAATTTTTCTCAGAATTACGCTAAAGTTTAAAAATGCTTTGGAACTCCTCCATTGTTCTCGGAATTCTGCTGAAGTTTAAAAGTGCTTTGGAACTCTTCCATTGTTCTGGGAATTTGGCTGAAGTTTAAAAATGCTTTGGAACTCTTCCTATGTTCTGGGAGTTCTGCTGAAGTTTAAAAATGCTTTGGAACTCTTCCATTGTTCTCGGAATTCCGCTGATGTTTAACAATGCTTTGGAACTCTTCCATTGTTCTCGGAATTCCGCTGTAGTTTAAAAATGCTTTGGAACTCTTTCATTGTTCTCGGAATTCCGCTGAAGTTTAGCCATGCTTTGGAACTCTTCCATTGTTCTCGGAATTCCACTGAAGTTTAAAAATGCTTTGGAACTCCTCCATTGTTCTCTGAATTCTGCTGAAGTTTAAAAATGTTTTGGAACTCTTCCATTCTTCTGGGAATTCGGCTGAAGTTTAAAAATGCTTTGGAACTCTTCCTAAGTTCTGGGAGTTCTGCTGAAGTTTAAAAATGCATTGGAACTCTTCCTTTGTTCTCGGAATTCCGCTGATGTTTAACAATGCTTTAGAACTCTTCCATTGTTCTCGGAATTCCGATGATGTTTAACAATGCTTTGGAACTGTTTCATTGTTCTCGGAATTCCGCTGATGTTTAACAATGCTTCAGAACTCTTCCATTGTTCTCGGAATTCCGCTGATGTTTAACAATGCTTTGGAGCTCTTCCATTGTTCTGGGAATTCGGCTGAAGTTTAAAAATGCTTTGGAGCTCTTCCTATGTTCTGGGAGTTCTGCTGAAGTTGAAAAATGCTTTGGAACTCTTCCATTGTTCTCGGAATTCCGCTGATGTTTAACAATGCTTCAGAACTCTTCCACTGTTCTCGGAATTCCGCTGATGTTTAACAATGCTTTGGAGCTCTTCCATTGTTCTGGGAATTCGGCTGAAGTTTAAAAATGCTTTGGAGCTCTTCCTATGTTCTGGGAGTTCTGCTGAAGTTTAAAAATGCTTTAGAACTCTTCCATTGTTCTCGGAATTCCGCTGATGTCTAACAATGCTTTGGAACTCTTCCATTGTTCTCGGAATTCCGCTGTAGTTTAAAAATGCATTGGAACTTTTCCATTGTTCTCGGAATTCCGCTGAAGTTTTACAATGCTTTGGAACTCTTCCATTTTTCTCTGAATTCTGCTGAAGTTTAAAAATGCTTTGGAACTCTTCCATTGTTCTCGGAATTCCGCTGATGTTTAACAATGCTTTGGAACTCTTCCATTGTTCTCGGAATTCCGCTGTAGTTTAAAAATGCTTTGGAACTCTTTCATTGTTCTCGGAATTCCGCTGAAGTTTAGCCATGCATTGCAACTCTTCCATTGTTCTCGGAATTCCACTGAAGTTTAAAAATGCTTTGGAACTCCTCCATTGTTCTCGGAATTCTGCTGAAGTTTAAAAATGCTTTGGTACTCTTCCTATGTTCTGGGAGTTCTGCTGAAGTTTAAAAATGCTTTGGAACGCTTCCATTGTTCTGGGAATTCGGCTGAAGTTTAAAATTGCTTTGGAACTCTTCCTATGTTCTGGGAATTCTGCTGAAGTTTAAAAATGCTTTGGAACTCTTCAATTGTTCTCGGAATTCCGCTGATGTTTAACAATGCTTTAGAACTCTTCCATTGTTCTCGGAATTTTGATGATGTTTAACAATGCTTTAGAACTCTTCCATTGTTCTCGGAATTCCGCTGATGTTTAACAATGCTTTGGAGCTCTTCCATTGTTTTGGGAATTCGGCTGAAGTTTAAAAATGCTTTGGAGCTCTTCCTATGTTCTGGGAGTTCTGCTGAAGTTTAAAAATGCTTTAGAACTCTTCCATTGTTCTCGGAATTCCGCTGATGTCTAACAATGCTTTGGAACTCTTCCATTGTTCTCGGAATTCCGCTGTAGTTTAAAAATGAATTGGAACTTTTCCATTGTTCTCGGAATTCCGCTGAAGTTTTACAATGCTTTGGAACTCTTTCATTGTTCTCGGAATTCCGCTGAAGTTTAGCCATGCTTTGCAACTCTTCCATTGTTCTCGGAATTCCACTGAAGTTTAAAAATGCTTTGGAACTCCTCCATTGTTCTCGGAATTCTGCTGAAGTTTAAAAATGCTTTGGTACTCTTCCTATGTTCTGGGAGTTCTGCTGAAGTTTAAAAATGCTTTGGAACTCTTCCATTGTTCTCGGAATTCCGCTGATGTTTAGCAATGCTTTATAACTCTTCCATTGTTCTCGGAATTCCGCTGATGTTTAACAATGCTTTGGAACTCTTGCATTGTTCTCGGAATTCCGCTGTAGTTTAAAAATGCACTGGAACTCTTCCATTGTTCTCGGAATTCCGCTGAAGTTTTACAATGCTTTGGAACTCATCCATTGTTCTCTTAACTCTGTTGATGTTTAATAATGCTTTTGGAACTCTTCCATTGTGCTCGGAGTTCTGCTGAAGTTTAAAAATGCTTTGGAACGCTTCCATTGTTCTGGGAATTCGGCTGAAGTTTAAAAATGCTTTGGAACTCTTCCTATGTTCTGGGAATTCTGCTGAAGTTTAAAAATGCTTTGGAACTCTTCAATTGTTCTCGGAATTCCGCTGATGTTTAACAATGCTTTAGAACTCTTCCATTGTTCTCGGAATTTTGATGATGTTTAACAATGCTTTAGAACTCTTCCATTGTTCTCGGAATTCCGCTGATGTTTCACAATGCTTTGGAGCTATTCCATTGTTTTGGGAATTCGGCTGAAGTTTAAAAATGCTTTGGAGCTCTTCCTATGTTCTGGGAGTTCTGCTGAAGTTTAAAAATGCTTTAGAACTCTTCCATTGTTCTCGGAATTCCGCTGATGTCTAACAATGCTTTGGAACTCTTCCATTGTTCTCGGAATTCCGCTGTAGTTTAAAAATGAATTGGAACTTTTCCATTGTTCTCGGAATTCCGCTGAAGTTTTACAATGCTTTGGAACTCTTTCATTTTTCTCTGAATTCTGCTGAAGTTTAAAAATGCTTTGGAACTCTTCCATTGTACTCGGAATTCGGCTGATGTTTAACAATGCTTTGGAACTCTTCCATTGTTCTCGGAATTCCGCTGTAGTTTAAAAATGCTTTGGAACTCTTTCATTGTTCTCGGAATTCCGCTGAGGTTTAGCCATGCTTTGGAACTCTTCCATTGTTCTCGGAATTCCACTGAAGTTTAAAAATGCTTTGGAACTCCTCCATTGTTCTCGGAATTCTGCTGAAGTTTAAAAATGCTTTGGAACTCTTCCATTACTCTGGGAATTCGGCTGAAGTTTAAAAATGCTTTTCAACTCTTTCATTGTTCTCGGAATTCCGCTGAAGTTTAGCCATGCTTTGGAACTCTTCCATTGTTCTCGGAATTCCACTGAAGTTTAAAAATGCTTTGGAACTCCTCCATTGTTCTCGGAATTCTGCTGAAGTTTAAAAATGCTTTGGAACTCTTCCATTGTTCTCGGAATTCCGCTGTAGTTTAAAAATGCACTGGAACTCTTCCATTGTTCTCGGAATTCCGCTGAAGTTTTACAATGCTTTGGAACTCATCCATTGTTCTCGTAACTCTGTTGATGTTTAAAAATGCTTTTGGAACTCTTCCTTTGTGCTCGGAGTTCTGCTGAAGTTTAAAAAAGCTTTGGAACTATTCCATTGTTCTCAGAATTCTGTTGATGTTTAATAATGCTTTTGGAACTCTTCCATTGTGCTCGGATTTCTGCTGAAGTTTAAAAATGCTTTGGAACTCTTCCATTCTTCTCGGTATTCTGCTGATGTTTATCAAACCTATGGAACTCTTCCATTGTTCTCGGAATTCTGTTGCTGTTTAATTATGCTTTTGGAACTCTGCCATTGTTCTCGGAATTCTGCTGAAGTTTCAAAATGCTTTAGAAATCTTTCCTTGTTCTCGGAATTCTGCTGAAGTTTAACAATGCTTTGGAACTCTTCCATTATTCTCAGAATTCTGCTGAAGTTTAAAAATGCTTTGGTACTCTTCCATTGTTCTCAGAATTACAATGAAGCTTAAAAATGCTTTGGAACTCTTCAATTTTTCTCAGAATTACGCTAAAGTTTAAAAATGCATTGGAACTCTTCCATTGTTCTCGGAATTCCACTGAAGTTTTAGAATGCTTTTTAACACTTCCATTTTTCTCGGAATTCTGCTGAAGTTTAAAAACGCTTTGGAACTCTTCCATTGTTCTCGGAATTCCGCTAATGTTTAATAATGCTTTGGAACTCTTTCATTGTTCTCGGATTTCCACTGAAGTTTAGCCATGCTTTGGAACTCTTCCATTGTTCTCGGAATTCCGCAGAAGTTTAAAAATGCTTTGGAACTCTTCCATTGTTCTCGGAATTCTGCTGAAGTTTTAAAAAGCTTTGGAACTATTCCATTGTTCTCAGAATTCTGCTAATATTTAACAATGCTTTGGAACTCTTCCATTGTTCTCGGAATTCCGCTGATGTTTAATAATGCTTTGGAGCTCTTCCTATGTTCTGGGAGTTCTGCTGAAGTTTAAAAATGCTTTAGAACTCTTCCATTGTTCTCGGAATTCCGCTGATGACTAACAATGCTTTGGAACTCTTCCATTGTTCTCGGAATTCCGCTGTAGTTTAAAAATGCATTGGAACTTTTCCATTGTTCTCGGAATTCCGCTGAAGTTTTACAATGCTTTGGAACTCTTCCATTTTTCTCTGAATTCTGCTGAAGTTTAAAAATGCTTTGGAACTCTTCCATTGTTCTCGAAATTCTGCTGAAGTTTCAAAAAGATTTGGAAATATTCCATTGTTCTCAGAATTCCGCTAATATTTAACAATGCTTTGGATCTCTTCCATTGTTCTCGGAATTCCGCTGATGTTTAATAATGCTTTTGGAACTCTTCCATTGTTCTCAGAATTCTGCTAATGTTTAACAATGCTTTGGAACTCATCCATTGTTCTCGGAATTCTGTTCATGTTTAATAATGCTTTTGGAACTCTTCCATTGTGCTCGGAATTCTGCTGAAGTTTAAAAATGCTTTGGAACTCTTCCATCGTTCTCGGAATTCCGCTAATGTTTATCAAACATATGGAACTCTTTCATTGTTCTCGGAATTCCGCTGTAGTTTAAAAATGCTTTGGAACTCTTCCATTGTTCTCGGAATTCCGATAATATTTAACAATGCTTTAGAACTCTTCCATTGTTCTCGGAATTCCGCTGATGTTTAGCAATGCTTTGGAACTCTTGCATTGTTCTCGGAATTCCGCTGTAGTTTAAAAATGCACTGGAACTCTTCGATTGTCCTCGGAATTCCGCTGAAGTTTTACAATGCTTTGGAACTCATCCATTGTTCTCTTAACTCTGTTGATGTTTAATAATGCTTTTGGAACCCTTCCATTATGCTCGGAGTTCTGCTGAAGTTTAAAAATGCTTTTGAACGCTTCCATTGTTCTGGGAATTCGGCTGAAGTTTAAAAATGCTTTGGAACTCTTCCTATGTTCTGGGAGTTCTGCTGAAGTTTAAAAATGCTTTGGAACTCTTCAATTGTTCTCGGAATTCCGCTGATGTTTAACAATGCTTTAGAACTCTTCCATTGTTCTCGGAATTTTGATGATGTTTAACAATGCTTTGGAACTCTTCCATTGTTCTCGGAATTCTGCTGAAGTTTAAAAATGATTTTGGAACTCTTCCATTGTTCTGGGAATTTGGCTGAAGTTTAAAAATGCTTTGGAACTATTCCTAAGTTCTGGGAGTTCTGCTGAAGTTTAAAAATGCATTGGAACTCTTCCATTGTTCTCGGAATTCCGCTGATGTTTAACAATGCTTTAGAACACTTCCATTGTTCTCGGAATGGCGATGATGTTTAACAATGCTTTGGAACTCTTTCATTGTTCTCGGAATTCCGCTGTAGTTTAAAAATGCATTGGAACTCTTCCATTGTTCTCGGAATTCCGCTGAAGTTTTAGAATGCTTTGGAACTCTTCCATTGTTCTCCGAATTCCGCTAATGTTTAACAATGCTTTGGAACTCTTCCATTGTTCTCAGAATTCCGCTGTAGTTTAAAAATGCTTTGGAACTCTTTCATTGTCCTCGGAATTCTGCTGAAGTTTAAAAAAGATTTGGAACTATTCCATTGTTCTCAGAATTCCGCTAATATTTAACAATGCTTTGGAACTCTTCCATTGTTCTCGGAATTCCGCTGATGTTTAATAATGCTTTTGGAACTCTGCCATTGTTCTCGGAATTCTGCTGAAGTTTCAAAATGCTTTAGAAATCTTCCCTTGTTCTCGGAATTACAATGAAGCTTAAAAATGCTTTGGAACTCTTCAATTTTTCTCAGAATTACGCTAAAGTTTAAAAATGCTTTGGAACTCCTCCATTGTTCTCGGAATTCTGCTGATGTTTAATAATGCTTTTGGAACTCTGCCATTGTTCTCGGAATTCTGCTGAAGTTTAAAAATGCTTTGTTACTCTTCCATTGTTCTCAGAATTACAATGAAGCTTAAAAATGCTTTGGAACTCTTCAATTTTTCTCAGAATTACGCTAAAGTTTAAAAATGCTTTGGAACTCCTCCATTGTTCTCGGAATTCTGCTGAAGTTTAAAAGTGCTTTGGAACTCTTCCATTGTTCTGGGAATTTGGCTGAAGTTTAAAAATGCTTTGGAACTCTTCCTATGTTCTGGGAGTTCTGCTGAAGTTTAAAAATGCTTTGGAACTCTTCCATTGTTCTCGGAATTCCGCTGATGTTTAACAATGCTTTGGAACTCTTCCATTGTTCTCGGAATTCCGCTGTAGTTTAAAAATGCTTTGGAACTCTTTCATTGTTCTCGGAATTCCGCTGAAGTTTAGCCATGCTTTGGAACTCTTCCATTGTTCTCGGAATTCCACTGAAGTTTAAAAATGCTTTGGAACTCCTCCATTGTTCTCTGAATTCTGCTGAAGTTTAAAAATGCTTTGGAACTCTTCCATTCTTCTGGGAATTCGGCTGAAGTTTAAAAATGCTTTGGAACTCTTCCTAAGTTCTGGGAGTTCTGCTGAAGTTTAAAAATGCATTGGAACTCTTCCTTTGTTCTCGGAATTCCGCTGATGTTTAACAATGCTTTAGAACTCTTCCATTGTTCTCGGAATTCCGATGATGTTTAACAATGCTTTGGAACTGTTTCATTGTTCTCGGAATTCCGCTGATGTTTAACAATGCTTCAGAACTCTTCCATTGTTCTCGGAATTCCGCTGATGTTTAACAATGCTTTGGAGCTCTTCCATTGTTCTGGGAATTCGGCTGAAGTTTAAAAATGCTTTGGAGCTCTTCCTATGTTCTGGGAGTTCTGCTGAAGTTGAAAAATGCTTTGGAACTCTTCCATTGTTCTCGGAATTCCGCTGATGTTTAACAATGCTTCAGAACTCTTCCACTGTTCTCGGAATTCCGCTGATGTTTAACAATGCTTTGGAGCTCTTCCATTGTTCTGGGAATTCGGCTGAAGTTTAAAAATGCTTTGGAGCTCTTCCTATGTTCTGGGAGTTCTGCTGAAGTTTAAAAATGCTTTAGAACTCTTCCATTGTTCTCGGAATTCCGCTGATGTCTAACAATGCTTTGGAACTCATCCATTGTTCTCGGAATTCCGCTGTAGTTTAAAAATGCATTGGAACTTTTCCATTGTTCTCGGAATTCCGCTGAAGTTTTACAATGCTTTGGAACTCTTCCATTTTTCTCTGAATTCTGCTGAAGTTTAAAAATGCTTTGGAACTCTTCCATTGTTCTCGGAATTCCGCTGATGTTTAACAATGCTTTGGAACTCTTCCATTGTTCTCGGAATTCCGCTGTAGTTTAAAAATGCTTTGGAACTCTTTCATTGTTCTCGGAATTCCGCTGAAGTTTAGCCATGCATTGCAACTCTTCCATTGTTCTCGGAATTCCACTGAAGTTTAAAAATGCTTTGGAACTCCTCCATTGTTCTCGGAATTCTGCTGAAGTTTAAAAATGCTGTGGTACTCTTCCTATGTTCTGGGAGTTCTGCTGAAGTTTAAAAATGCTTTGGAACTCTTCCATTGTTCTCGGAATTCCGCTGATGTTTAGCAATGCTTTATAACTCTTCCATTGTTCTCGGAATTCCGCTGATGTTTAACAATGCTTTGGAACTCTTGCATTGTTCTCGGAATTCCGCTGTAGTTTAAAAATGCACTGGAACTCTTCCATTGTTCTCGGAATTCCGCTGAAGTTTTACAATGCTTTGGAACTCATCCATTGTTCTCTTAACTCTGTTGATGTTTAATAATGCTTTTGGAACTCTTCCATTGTGCTCGGAGTTCTGCTGAAGTTTAAAAATGCTTTGGAACGCTTCCATTGTTCTGGGAATTCGGCTGAAGTTTAAAATTGCTTTGGAACTCTTCCTATGTTCTGGGAATTCTGCTGAAGTTTAAAAATGCTTTGGAACTCTTCAATTGTTCTCGGAATTCCGCTGATGTTTAACAATGCTTTAGAACTCTTCCATTGTTCTCGGAATTTTGATGATGTTTAACAATGCTTTAGAACTCTTCCATTGTTCTCGGAATTCCGCTGATGTTTAACAATGCTTTGGAGCTCTTCCATTGTTTTGGGAATTCGGCTGAAGTTTAAAAATGCTTTGGAGCTCTTCCTATGTTCTGGGAGTTCTGCTGAAGTTTAAAAATGCTTTAGAACTCTTCCATTGTTCTCGGAATTCCGCTGATGTCTAACAATGCTTTGGAACTCTTCCATTGTTCTCGGAATTCCGCTGTAGTTTAAAAATGAATTGGAACTTTTCCATTGTTCTCGGAATTCCGCTGAAGTTTTACAATGCTTTGGAACTCTTTCATTGTTCTCGGAATTCCGCTGAAGTTTAGCCATGCTTTGCAACTCTTCCATTGTTCTCGGAATTCCACTGAAGTTTAAAAATGCTTTGGAACTCCTCCATTGTTCTCGGAATTCTGCTGAAGTTTAAAAATGCTTTGGTACTCTTCCTATGTTCTGGGAGTTCTGCTGAAGTTTAAAAATGCTTTGGAACTCTTCCATTGTTCTCGGAATTCCGCTGATGTTTAGCAATGCTTTATAACTCTTCCATTGTTCTCGGAATTCCGCTGATGTTTAACAATGCTTTGGAACTCTTGCATTGTTCTCGGAATTCCGCTGTAGTTTAAAAATGCACTGGAACTCTTCCATTGTTCTCGGAATTCCGCTGAAGTTTTACAATGCTTTGGAACTCATCCATTGTTCTCTTAACTCTGTTGATGTTTAATAATGCTTTTGGAACTCTTCCATTGTGCTCGGAGTTCTGCTGAAGTTTAAAAATGCTTTGGAACGCTTCCATTGTTCTGGGAATTCGGCTGAAGTTTAAAAATGCTTTGGAACTCTTCCTATGTTCTGGGAATTCTGCTGAAGTTTAAAAATGCTTTGGAACTCTTCAATTGTTCTCGGAATTCCGCTGATGTTTAACAATGCTTTAGAACTCTTCCATTGTTCTCGGAATTTTGATGATGTTTAACAATGCTTTAGAACTCTTCCATTGTTCTCGGAATTCCGCTGATGTTTCACAATGCTTTGGAGCTATTCCATTGTTTTGGGAATTCGGCTGAAGTTTAAAAATGCTTTGGAGCTCTTCCTATGTTCTGGGAGTTCTGCTGAAGTTTAAAAATGCTTTAGAACTCTTCCATTGTTCTCGGAATTCCGCTGATGTCTAACAATGCTTTGGAACTCTTCCATTGTTCTCGGAATTCCGCTGTAGTTTAAAAATGAATTGGAACTTTTCCATTGTTCTCGGAATTCCGCTGAAGTTTTACAATGCTTTGGAACTCTTTCATTTTTCTCTGAATTCTGCTGAAGTTTAAAAATGCTTTGGAACTCTTCCATTGTACTCGGAATTCGGCTGATGTTTAACAATGCTTTGGAACTCTTCCATTGTTCTCGGAATTCCGCTGTAGTTTAAAAATGCTTTGGAACTCTTTCATTGTTCTCGGAATTCCGCTGAAGTTTAGCCATGCTTTGGAACTCTTCCATTGTTCTCGGAATTCCACTGAAGTTTAAAAATGCTTTGGAACTCCTCCATTGTTCTCGGAATTCTGCTGAAGTTTAAAAATGCTTTGGAACTCTTCCATTACTCTGGGAATTCGGCTGAAGTTTAAAAATGCTTTTCAACTCTTTCATTGTTCTCGGAATTCCGCTGAAGTTTAGCCATGCTTTGGAACTCTTCCATTGTTCTCGGAATTCCACTGAAGTTTAAAAATGCTTTGGAACTCCTCCATTGTTCTCGGAATTCTGCTGAAGTTTAAAAATGCTTTGGAACTCTTCCATTGTTCTCGGAATTCCGCTGTAGTTTAAAAATGCACTGGAACTCTTCCATTGTTCTCGGAATTCCGCTGAAGTTTTACAATGCTTTGGAACTCATCCATTGTTCTCGTAACTCTGTTGATGTTTAAAAATGCTTTTGGAACTCTTCCTTTGTGCTCGGAGTTCTGCTGAAGTTTAAAAAAGCTTTGGAACTATTCCATTGTTCTCAGAATTCTGTTGATGTTTAATAATGCTTTTGGAACTCTTCCATTGTGCTCGGATTTCTGCTGAAGTTTAAAAATGCTTTGGAACTCTTCCATTCTTCTCGGTATTCTGCTGATGTTTATCAAACCTATGGAACTCTTCCATTGTTCTCGGAATTCTGTTGCTGTTTAATTATGCTTTTGGAACTCTGCCATTGTTCTCGGAATTCTGCTGAAGTTTCAAAATGCTTTAGAAATCTTTCCTTGTTCTCGGAATTCTGCTGAAGTTTAACAATGCTTTGGAACTCTTCCATTATTCTCAGAATTCTGCTGAAGTTTAAAAATGCTTTGGTACTCTTCCATTGTTCTCAGAATTACAATGAAGCTTAAAAATGCTTTGGAACTCTTCAATTTTTCTCAGAATTACGCTAAAGTTTAAAAATGCATTGGAACTCTTCCATTGTTCTCGGAATTCCACTGAAGTTTTAGAATGCTTTTTAACACTTCCATTTTTCTCGGAATTCTGCTGAAGTTTAAAAACGCTTTGGAACTCTTCCATTGTTCTCGGAATTCCGCTAATGTTTAATAATGCTTTGGAACTCTTTCATTGTTCTCGGATTTCCACTGAAGTTTAGCCATGCTTTGGAACTCTTCCATTGTTCTCGGAATTCTGCAGAAGTTTAAAAATGCTTTGGAACTCTTCCATTGTTCTCGGAATTCTGCTGAAGTTTTAAAAAGCTTTGGAACTATTCCATTGTTCTCAGAATTCTGCTAATATTTAACAATGCTTTGGAACTCTTCCATTGTTCTCGGAATTCCGCTGATGTTTAATAATGCTTTGGAGCTCTTCCTATGTTCTGGGAGTTCTGCTGAAGTTTAAAAATGCTTTAGAACTCTTCCATTGTTCTCGGAATTCCGCTGATGACTAACAATGCTTTGGAACTCTTCCATTGTTCTCGGAATTCCGCTGTAGTTTAAAAATGCATTGGAACTTTTCCATTGTTCTCGGAATTCCGCTGAAGTTTTACAATGCTTTGGAACTCTTCCATTTTTCTCTGAATTCTGCTGAAGTTTAAAAATGCTTTGGAACTCTTCCATTGTTCTCGGAATTCTGCTGAAGTTTCAAAAAGATTTGGAAATATTCCATTGTTCTCAGAATTCCGCTAATATTTAACAATGCTTTGGAACTCTTCCATTGTTCTCGGAATTCCGCTGATGTTTAATAATGCTTTTGGAACTCTTCCATTGTTCTCAGAATTCTGCTAATGTTTAACAATGCTTTGGAACTCATCCATTGTTCTCGGAATTCTGTTCATGTTTAATAATGCTTTTGGAACTCTTCCATTGTGCTCGGAATTCTGCTGAAGTTTAAAAATGCTTTGGAACTCTTCCATCGTTCTCGGAATTCCGCTAATGTTTATCAAACATATGGAACTCTTTCATTGTTCTCGGAATTCCGCTGTAGTTTAAAAATGCTTTGGAACTCTTCCATTGTTCTCGGAATTCCGATAATATTTAACAATGCTTTGGAACTCTTCCATTGTTCTCGGAATTCCTCTGTAGTTTAAAAATGCATTGTAACTCTTGCATTGTTCTCGGAATTCCGCTGACGTTTTAGAATGCTTTTTAACACTTCCATTTTTCTCGGAATTCTGCTGAAGTTTAAAAACGCTTTGGAACTCTTCCATTGTTCTCGGAATTCCGCTGATGTTTAACAAAGCTTTAGAACTCTTCCATTGTTCTCGGAATTCCGCTGATGTTTAACAATGCTTTGGAGCTGTTCAATTGTTTTGGGAATTCGGCTGAAGTTTAAAAATGCTTTGGAGCTCTTCCTATGTTCTGGGAGTTCTGCTGAAGTTTAAAAATGCTTTAGAACTCTTCCATTGTTCTCGGAATTCCGCTGATGTCTAACAATGCTTTGGAACTCTTCCATTGTTCTCGGAATTCCGCTGTAGTTTAAAAATGCATTGGAACTTTTCCATTGTTCTCGGAATTCCGCTGAAGTTTTACAATGCTTTGGAACTCTTTCATTTTTCTCTGAATTCTGCTGAAGTTTAAAATTGCTTTGGAACTCTTCCATTGTACTCGGAATTCCGCTGATGTTTAACAATGCTTTGGAACTCTTCCATTGTTCTCGGAATTCCGCTGTAGTTTAAAAATGCTTTGGAACTCTTTCATTGTTCTTGGAATTCCGCTGAAGTTTAGCCATGCTTTGGAACTCTTCCATTGTTCTCGGAATTCCACTGAAGTTTAAAAATGCTTTGGAACTCCTCCATTGTTCTCGGAATTCTGCTGAAGTTTAAAAATGCTTTGGAACTCTTCCATTGTTCTCGGAATTCCGCTGATGTTTAACAATGCTTCAGAACTCTTCCACTGTTCTCGGAATACCGCTGATGTTTAACAATGCTTTGGAGCTCTTCCATTGTTCTGGGAATTCGGCTGAAGTTTAAAAATGCTTTGGAGCTCTTCCTATGTTCTGGGAGTTCTGCTGAAGTTTAAAAATGCTTTAGAACTCTTCCATTGTTCTCGGAATTCCGCTGATGTCTAACAATGCTTTGGAACTCTTCCATTGTTCTCGGAATTCCGCTGTAGTTTAAAAATGCATTGGAACTTTTCCATTGTTCTCGGAATTCCGCTGAAGTTTTACAATGCTTTGGAACTCTTTCATTGTTCTCGGAATTCCGCTGAAGTTTAGCCATGCTTTGCAACTCTTCCATTGTTCTCGGAATTCCACTGAAGTTTAAAAATGCTTTGGAACTCCTCCATTGTTCTCCGAATTCTGCTGAAGTTTAAAAATGCTTTGGTACTCTTCCTATGTTCTGGGAGTTCTGCTGAAGTTTAAAAATGCTTTGGAACTCTTCCATTGTTCTCGGAATTCCGCTGATGTTTAGCAATGCTTTATAACTCTTCCATTGTTCTCGGAATTCCGCTGATGTTTAACAATGCTTTGGAACTCTTGCATTGTTCTCGGAATTCCGCTGAAGTTTTACAATGCTTTGGAACTCATCCATTGTTCTCTTAACTCTGTTGATGTTTAATAATGCTTTTGGAACTCTTCCATTGTGCTCGGAGTTCTGCTGAAGTTTAAAAATGCTTTGGAACGCTTCCATTGTTCTGGGAATTCGGCTGAAGTTTAAAAATGCTTTGGAACTCTTCCTATGTTCTGGGAATTCTGCTGAAGTTTAAAAATGCTTTGGAACTCTTCAATTGTTCTCGGAATTCCGCTGATGTTTAACAATGCTTTAGAACTCTTCCATTGTTCTCGGAATTTTGATGATGTTTAACAATGCTTTAGAACTCTTCCATTGTTCTCGGAATTCCGCTGATGTTTAACAATGCTTTGGAGCTATTCCATTGTTTTGGGAATTCGGCTGAAGTTTAAAAATGCTTTGGAGCTCTTCCTATGTTCTGGGAGTTCTGCTGAAGTTTAAAAATGCTTTAGAACTCTTCCATTGTTCTCGGAATTCCGCTGATGTCTAACAATGCTTTGGAACTCTTCCATTGTTCTCGGAATTCCGCTGTAGTTTAAAAATGAATTGGAACTTTTCCATTGTTCTCGGAATTCCGCTGAAGTTTAGCCATGCTTTGGAACTCTTCCATTGTTCTCGGAATTCCACTGAAGTTTAAAAATGCTTTGGAACTCCTCCATTGTTCTCGGAATTCTGCTGAAGTTTAAAAATGCTTTGGAACTCTTCCATTACTCTGGGAATTCGGCTGAAGTTTAAAAATGCTTTTCAACTCTTTCATTGTTCTCGGAATTCCGCTGAAGTTTAGCCATGCTTTGGAACTCTTCCATTGTTCTCGGAATTCCACTGAAGTTTAAAAATGCTTTGGAACTCCTCCATTGTTCTCGGAATTCTGCTGAAGTTTAAAAATGCTTTGGAACTCTTCCATTGTTCTCGGAATTCCGCTGTAGTTTAAAAATGCACTGGAACTCTTCCATTGTTCTCGGAATTCCGCTGAAGTTTTACAATGCTTTGGAACTCATCCATTGTTCTCGTAACTCTGTTGATGTTTAAAAATGCTTTTGGAACTCTTCCTTTGTGCTCGGAGTTCTGCTGAAGTTTAAAAAAGCTTTGGAACTATTCCATTGTTCTCAGAATTCTGTTGATGTTTAATAATGCTTTTGGAACTCTTCCATTGTGCTCGGATTTCTGCTGAAGTTTAAAAATGCTTTGGAACTCTTCCATTCTTCTCGGTATTCTGCTGATGTTTATCAAACCTATGGAACTCTTCCATTGTTCTCGGAATTCTGTTGCTGTTTAATAATGCTTTTGGAACTCTGCCATTGTTCTCGGAATTCTGCTGAAGTTTCAAAATGCTTTAGAAATCTTTCCTTGTTCTCGGAATTCTGCTGAAGTTTAACAATGCTTTGGAACTCTTCCATTATTCTCAGAATTCTGCTGAAGTTTAAAAATGCTTTGGTACTCTTCCATTGTTCTCAGAATTACAATGAAGCTTAAAAATGCTTTGGAACTCTTCAATTTTTCTCAGAATTACGCTAAAGTTTAAAAATGCATTGGAACTCTTCCATTGTTCTCGGAATTCCACTGAAGTTTTAGAATGCTTTTTAACACTTCCATTTTTCTCGGAATTCTGCTGAAGTTTAAAAACGCTTTGGAACTCTTCCATTGTTCTCGGAATTCCGCTAATGTTTAATAATGCTTTGGAACTCTTTCATTGTTCTCGGATTTCCACTGAAGTTTAGCCATGCTTTGGAACTCTTCCATTGTTCTCGGAATTCCGCAGAAGTTTAAAAATGCTTTGGAACTCTTCCATTGTTCTCGGAATTCTGCTGAAGTTTTAAAAAGCTTTGGAACTATTCCATTGTTCTCAGAATTCTGCTAATATTTAACAATGCTTTGGAACTCTTCCATTGTTCTCGGAATTCCGCTGATGTTTAATAATGCTTTGGAGCTCTTCCTATGTTCTGGGAGTTCTGCTGAAGTTTAAAAATGCTTTAGAACTCTTCCATTGTTCTCGGAATTCCGCTGATGTCTAACAATGCTTTGGAACTCTTCCATTGTTCTCGGAATTCCGCTGTAGTTTAAAAATGCATTGGAACTTTTCCATTGTTCTCGGAATTCCGCTGAAGTTTTACAATGCTTTGGAACTCTTCCATTTTTCTCTGAATTCTGCTGAAGTTTAAAAATGCTTTGGAACTCTTCCATTGTTCTCGGAATTCTGCTGAAGTTTCAAAAAGATTTGGAAATATTCCATTGTTCTCAGAATTCCGCTAATATTTAACAATGCTTTGGAACTCTTCCATTGTTCTCGGAATTCCGCTGATGTTTAATAATGCTTTTGGAACTCTTCCATTGTTCTCAGAATTCTGCTAATGTTTAACAATGCTTTGGAACTCATCCATTGTTCTCGGAATTCTGTTCATGTTTAATAATGCTTTTGGAACTCTTCCATTGTGCTCGGAATTCTGCTGAAGTTTAAAAATGCTTTGGAACTCTTCCATCGTTCTCGGAATTCCGCTAATGTTTATCAAACATATGGAACTCTTTCATTGTTCTCGGAATTCCGCTGTAGTTTAAAAATGCTTTGGAACTCTTCCATTGTTCTCGGAATTCCGATAATATTTAACAATGCTTTGGAACTCTTCCATTGTTCTCGGAATTCCTCTGTAGTTTAAAAATGCATTGTAACTCTTGCATTGTTCTCGGAATTCCGCTGACGTTTTAGAATGCTTTTTAACACTTCCATTTTTCTCGGAATTCTGCTGAAGTTTAAAAACGCTTTGGAACTCTTCCATTGTTCTCGGAATTCCGCTGATGTTTAACAAAGCTTTAGAACTCTTCCATTGTTCTCGGAATTCCGCTGATGTTTAACAATGCTTTGGAGCTGTTCAATTGTTTTGGGAATTCGGCTGAAGTTTAAAAATGCTTTGGAGCTCTTCCTATGTTCTGGGAGTTCTGCTGAAGTTTAAAAATGCTTTAGAACTCTTCCATTGTTCTCGGAATTCCGCTGATGTCTAACAATGCTTTGGAACTCTTCCATTGTTCTCGGAATTCCGCTGTAGTTTAAAAATGCATTGGAACTTTTCCATTGTTCTCGGAATTCCGCTGAAGTTTTACAATGCTTTGGAACTCTTTCATTTTTCTCTGAATTCTGCTGAAGTTTAAAATTGCTTTGGAACTCTTCCATTGTACTCGGAATTCCGCTGATGTTTAACAATGCTTTGGAACTCTTCCATTGTTCTCGGAATTCCGCTGTAGTTTAAAAATGCTTTGGAACTCTTTCATTGTTCTTGGAATTCCGCTGAAGTTTAGCCATGCTTTGGAACTCTTCCATTGTTCTCGGAATTCCACTGAAGTTTAAAAATGCTTTGGAACTCCTCCATTGTTCTCGGAATTCTGCTGAAGTTTAAAAATGCTTTGGAACTCTTCCATTGTTCTCGGAATTCCGCTGATGTTTAACAATGCTTCAGAACTCTTCCACTGTTCTCGGAATACCGCTGATGTTTAACAATGCTTTGGAGCTCTTCCATTGTTCTGGGAATTCGGCTGAAGTTTAAAAATGCTTTGGAGCTCTTCCTATGTTCTGGGAGTTCTGCTGAAGTTTAAAAATGCTTTAGAACTCTTCCATTGTTCTCGGAATTCCGCTGATGTCTAACAATGCTTTGGAACTCTTCCATTGTTCTCGGAATTCCGCTGTAGTTTAAAAATGCATTGGAACTTTTCCATTGTTCTCGGAATTCCGCTGAAGTTTTACAATGCTTTGGAACTCTTTCATTGTTCTCGGAATTCCGCTGAAGTTTAGCCATGCTTTGCAACTCTTCCATTGTTCTCGGAATTCCACTGAAGTTTAAAAATGCTTTGGAACTCCTCCATTGTTCTCCGAATTCTGCTGAAGTTTAAAAATGCTTTGGTACTCTTCCTATGTTCTGGGAGTTCTGCTGAAGTTTAAAAATGCTTTGGAACTCTTCCATTGTTCTCGGAATTCCGCTGATGTTTAGCAATGCTTTATAACTCTTCCATTGTTCTCGGAATTCCGCTGATGTTTAACAATGCTTTGGAACTCTTGCATTGTTCTCGGAATTCCGCTGAAGTTTTACAATGCTTTGGAACTCATCCATTGTTCTCTTAACTCTGTTGATGTTTAATAATGCTTTTGGAACTCTTCCATTGTGCTCGGAGTTCTGCTGAAGTTTAAAAATGCTTTGGAACGCTTCCATTGTTCTGGGAATTCGGCTGAAGTTTAAAAATGCTTTGGAACTCTTCCTATGTTCTGGGAATTCTGCTGAAGTTTAAAAATGCTTTGGAACTCTTCAATTGTTCTCGGAATTCCGCTGATGTTTAACAATGCTTTAGAACTCTTCCATTGTTCTCGGAATTTTGATGATGTTTAACAATGCTTTAGAACTCTTCCATTGTTCTCGGAATTCCGCTGATGTTTAACAATGCTTTGGAGCTATTCCATTGTTTTGGGAATTCGGCTGAAGTTTAAAAATGCTTTGGAGCTCTTCCTATGTTCTGGGAGTTCTGCTGAAGTTTAAAAATGCTTTAGAACTCTTCCATTGTTCTCGGAATTCCGCTGATGTCTAACAATGCTTTGGAACTCTTCCATTGTTCTCGGAATTCCGCTGTAGTTTAAAAATGAATTGGAACTTTTCCATTGTTCTCGGAATTCCGCTGAAGTTTAGCCATGCTTTGGAACTCTTCCATTGTTCTCGGAATTCCACTGAAGTTTAAAAATGCTTTGGAACTCCTCCATTGTTCTCGGAATTCTGCTGAAGTTTAAAAATGCTTTGGAACTCTTCCATTACTCTGGGAATTCGGCTGAAGTTTAAAAATGCTTTTCAACTCTTTCATTGTTCTCGGAATTCCGCTGAAGTTTAGCCATGCTTTGGAACTCTTCCATTGTTCTCGGAATTCCACTGAAGTTTAAAAATGCTTTGGAACTCCTCCATTGTTCTCGGAATTCTGCTGAAGTTTAAAAATGCTTTGGAACTCTTCCATTGTTCTCGGAATTCCGCTGTAGTTTAAAAATGCACTGGAACTCTTCCATTGTTCTCGGAATTCCGCTGAAGTTTTACAATGCTTTGGAACTCATCCATTGTTCTCGTAACTCTGTTGATGTTTAAAAATGCTTTTGGAACTCTTCCTTTGTGCTCGGAGTTCTGCTGAAGTTTAAAAAAGCTTTGGAACTATTCCATTGTTCTCAGAATTCTGTTGATGTTTAATAATGCTTTTGGAACTCTTCCATTGTGCTCGGATTTCTGCTGAAGTTTAAAAATGCTTTGGAACTCTTCCATTCTTCTCGGTATTCTGCTGATGTTTATCAAACCTATGGAACTCTTCCATTGTTCTCGGAATTCTGTTGCTGTTTAATAATGCTTTTGGAACTCTGCCATTGTTCTCGGAATTCTGCTGAAGTTTCAAAATGCTTTAGAAATCTTTCCTTGTTCTCGGAATTCTGCTGAAGTTTAACAATGCTTTGGAACTCTTCCATTATTCTCAGAATTCTGCTGAAGTTTAAAAATGCTTTGGTACTCTTCCATTGTTCTCAGAATTACAATGAAGCTTAAAAATGCTTTGGAACTCTTCAATTTTTCTCAGAATTACGCTAAAGTTTAAAAATGCATTGGAACTCTTCCATTGTTCTCGGAATTCCACTGAAGTTTTAGAATGCTTTTTAACACTTCCATTTTTCTCGGAATTCTGCTGAAGTTTAAAAACGCTTTGGAACTCTTCCATTGTTCTCGGAATTCCGCTAATGTTTAATAATGCTTTGGAACTCTTTCATTGTTCTCGGATTTCCACTGAAGTTTAGCCATGCTTTGGAACTCTTCCATTGTTCTCGGAATTCCGCAGAAGTTTAAAAATGCTTTGGAACTCTTCCATTGTTCTCGGAATTCTGCTGAAGTTTTAAAAAGCTTTGGAACTATTCCATTGTTCTCAGAATTCTGCTAATATTTAACAATGCTTTGGAACTCTTCCATTGTTCTCGGAATTCCGCTGATGTTTAATAATGCTTTGGAGCTCTTCCTATGTTCTGGGAGTTCTGCTGAAGTTTAAAAATGCTTTAGAACTCTTCCATTGTTCTCGGAATTCCGCTGATGTCTAACAATGCTTTGGAACTCTTCCATTGTTCTCGGAATTCCGCTGTAGTTTAAAAATGCATTGGAACTTTTCCATTGTTCTCGGAATTCCGCTGAAGTTTTAGAATGCTTTTTAACACTTCCATTTTTCTCGGAATTCTGCTGAAGTTTAAAAACGCTTTGGAACTCTTCCATTGTTCTCGGAATTCCGCTGATGTTTAACAATGCTTTAGAACTCTTCCATTGTTCTCGGAATTCCGCTGATGTTTAACAATGCTTTGGAGCTCTTCAATTGTTTTGGGAATTCGGCTGAAGTTTAAAAATGCTTTGGAGCTCTTCCTATGTTCTGGGAGTTCTGCTGAAGTTTAAAAATGCTTTAGAACTCTTCCATTGTTCTCGGAATTCCGCTGATGTCTAACAATGCTTTGGAACTCTTCCATTGTTCTCGGAATTCCGCTGTAGTTTAAAAATGCATTGGAACTTTTCCATTGTTCTCGGAATTCCGCTGAAGTTTTACAATGCTTTGGAACTCTTTCATTTTTCTCTGAATTCTGCTGAAGTTTAAAAATGCTTTGGAACTCTTCCATTGTACTCGGAATTCCGCTGTAGTTTAAAAATGCTTTGGAACTCTTTCATTGTTCTTGGAATTCCGCTGAAGTTTAGCCATGCTTTGGAACTCTTCCATTGTTCTCGGAATTCCACTGAAGTTTAAAAATGCTTTGGAACTCCTCCATTGTTCTCGGAATTCTGCTGAAGTTTAAAAATGCTTTGGAACTCTTCCATTGTTCTCGGAATTCCGCTGATGTTTAACAATGCTTCAGAACTCTTCCACTGTTCTCGGAATACCGCTGATGTTTAACAATGCTTTGGAGCTCTTCCATTGTTCTGGGAATTCGGCTGAAGTTTAAAAATGCTTTGGAGCTCTTCCTATGTTCTGGGAGTTCTGCTGAAGTTTAAAAATGCTTTAGAACTCTTCCATTGTTCTCGGAATTCCGCTGATGTCTAACAATGCTTTGGAACTCTTCCATTGTTCTCGGAATTCCGCTGTAGTTTAAAAATGCATTGGAACTTTTCCATTGTTCTCGGAATTCCGCTGAAGTTTTACAATACTTTGGAACTCTTTCATTGTTCTCGGAATTCCGCTGAAGTTTAGCCATGCTTTGCAACTCTTCCATTGTTCTCGGAATTCCACTGAAGTTTAAAAATGCTTTGGAACTCCTCCATTGTTCTCGGAATTCTGCTGAAGTTTAAAAATGCTTTGGTACTCTTCCTATGTTCTGCGAGTTCTGCTGAAGTTTAAAAATGCTTTGGAACTCTTCCATTGTTCTCGGAATTCCGCTGATGTTTAGCAATGCTTTATAACTCTTCCATTGTTCTCGGAATTCCGCTGATGTTTAACAATGCTTTGGAACTCTTGCATTGTTCTCGGAATTCCGCTGAAGTTTTACAATGCTTTGGAACTCATCCATTGTTCTCTTAACTCTGTTGATGTTTAATAATGCTTTTGGAACTCTTCCATTGTGCTCGGAGTTCTGCTGAAGTTTAAAAATGCTTTGGAACGCTTCCATTGTTCTGGGAATTCGGCTGAAGTTTAAAAATGCTTTGGAACTCTTCCTATGTTCTGGGAATTCTGCTGAAGTTTAAAAATGCTTTGGAACTCTTCAATTGTTCTCGGAATTCCGCTGATGTTTAACAATGCTTTAGAACTCTTCCATTGTTCTCGGAATTTTGATGATGTTTAACAATGCTTTAGAACTCTTCCATTGTTCTCGGAATTCCGCTGATGTTTAACAATGCTTTGGAGCTATTCCATTGTTTTGGGAATTCGGCTGAAGTTTAAAAATGCTTTGGAGCTCTTCCTATGTTCTGGGAGTTCTGCTGAAGTTTAAAAATGCTTTAGAACTCTTCCATTGTTCTCGGAATTCCGCTGATGTCTAACAATGCTTTGGAACTCTTCCATTGTTCTCGGAATTCCGCTGTAGTTTAAAAATGAATTGGAACTTTTCCATTGTTCTCGGAATTCCGCTGAAGTTTAGCCATGCTTTGGAACTCTTCCATTGTTCTCGGAATTCCACTGAAGTTTAAAAATGCTTTGGAACTCCTCCATTGTTCTCGGAATTCTGCTGAAGTTTAAAAATGCTTTGGAACTCTTCCATTACTCTGGGAATTCGGCTGAAGTTTAAAAATGCTTTTCAACTCTTTCATTGTTCTCGGAATTCCGCTGAAGTTTAGCCATGCTTTGGAACTCTTCCATTGTTCTCGGAATTCCACTGAAGTTTAAAAATGCTTTGGAACTCCTCCATTGTTCTCGGAATTCTGCTGAAGTTTAAAAATGCTTTGGAACTCTTCCATTGTTCTCGGAATTCCGCTGTAGTTTAAAAATGCACTGGAACTCTTCCATTGTTCTCGGAATTCCGCTGAAGTTTTACAATGCTTTGGAACTCCTCCATTGTTCTCGGAATTCTGCTGAAGTTTAAAAATGCTTTCGTACTCTTCCTATGTTCTGGGAGTTCTGCTGAAGTTTAAAAATGCTTTGGAACTCTTCCATTGTTCTCGGAATTCCGCTGATGTTTAGCAATGCTTTATAACTCTTCCATTGTTCTCGGAATTCCGCTGATGTTTAACAATGCTTTGGAACTCTTGCATTGTTCTCGGAATTCCGCTGTAGTTTAAAAATGCACTGGAACTCTTCCATTGTTCTCGGAATTCCGCTGAAGTTTTACAATGCTTTGGAACTCATCCATTGTTCTCTTAATTCTGTTGATGTTTAATAATGCTTTTGGAACTCTTCCATTGTGCTCGGAGTTCTGCTGAAGTTTAAAAATGCTTTGGAACGCTTCCATTGTTCTGGGAATTCGGCTGAAGTTTAAAATTGCTTTGGAACTCTTCCTATGTTCTGGGAATTCTGCTGAAGTTTAAAAATGCTTTGAAACTCTTCAATTGTTCTCGGAATTCCGCTGATGTTTAACAATGCTTTAGAACTCTTCCATTGTTCTCGGAATTTTGATGATGTTTAACAATGCTTTAGAACTCTTCCATTGTTCTCGGAATTCCGCTGTTGTTTAACAATGCTTTGGAGCTCTTCCATTGTTTTGGGAATTCGGCTGAAGTTTAAAAATGCTTTGGAGCTCTTCCTATGTTCTGGGAGTTCTGCTGAAGTTTAAAAATGCTTTAGAACTCTTCCATTGTTCTCGGAATTCCGCTGATGTCTAACAATGCTTTGGAACTCTTCCATTGTTCTCGGAATTCCGCTGTAGTTTAAAAATGAATTGGAACTTTTCCATTGTTCTCGGAATTCCGCTGAAGTTTTACAATGCTTTGGAACTCTTTCATTGTTCTCGGAATTCCGCTGAAGTTTAGCCATGCTTTGCAACTCTTCCATTGTTCTCGGAATTCCACTGAAGTTTAAAAATGCTTTGGAACTCCTCCATTGTTCTCGGAATTCTGCTGAAGTTTAAAAATGCTTTGGTACTCTTCCTATGTTCTGGGAGTTCTGCTGAAGTTTAAAAATGCTTTGGAACTCTTCCATTGTTCTCGGAATTCCGCTGATGTTTAGCAATGCTTTATAACTCTTCCATTGTTCTCGGAATTCCGCTGATGTTTAACAATGCTTTGGAACTCTTGCATTGTTCTCGGAATTCCGCTGTAGTTTAAAAATGCACTGGAACTCTTCCATTGTTCTCGGAATTCCGCTGAAGTTTTACAATGCTTTGGAACTCATCCATTGTTCTCTTAACTCTGTTGATGTTTAATAATGCTTTTGGAACTCTTCCATTGTCCTCGGAGTTCTGCTGAAGTTTAAAAATGCTTTGGAACGCTTCCATTGTTCTGGGAATTCGGCTGAAGTTTAAAATTGCTTTGGAACTCTTCCTATGTTCTGGGAATTCTGCTGAAGTTTAAAAATGCTTTGGAACTCTTCAATTGTTCTCGGAATTCCGCTGATGTTTAACAATGCTTTAGAACTCTTCCATTGTTCTCGGAATTTTGATGATGTTTAACAATGCTTTAGAACTCTTCCATTGTTCTCGGAATTCCGCTGATGTTTAACAATGCTTTGGAGCTATTCCATTGTTTTGGGAATTCGGCTGAAGTTTAAAAATGCTTTGGAGCTCTTCCTATGTTCTGGGAGTTCTGCTGAAGTTTAAAAATGCTTTAGAACTCTTCCATTGTTCTCGGAATTCCGCTGATGTCTAACAATGCTTTGGAACTCTTCCATTGTTCTCGGAATTCCGCTGTAGTTTAAAAATGAATTGGAACTTTTCCATTGTTCTCGGAATTCCGCTGAAGTTTTACAATTGTTTGGAACTCTTTCATTTTTCTCTGAATTCTGCTGAAGTTTAAAAATGCTTTGGAACTCTTCCATTGTACTCGGAATTCGGCTGATGTTTAACAATGCTTTGGAACTCTTCCATTGTTCTCGGAATTCCGCTGTAGTTTAAAAATGCTTTGGAACTCTTTCATTGTTCTCGGAATTCCGCTGAAGTTTAGCCATGCTTTGGAACTCCTCCATTGTTCTCGGAATTCTGCTGAAGTTTAAAAATGCTTTGGAACTCTTCCATTACTCTGGGAATTCGGCTGAAGTTTAAAAATGCTTTTCAACTCTTTCATTGTTCTCGGAATTCCGCTGAAGTTTAGCCATGCTTTGGAACTCTTCCATTGTTCTCGGAATTCCACTGAAGTTTAAAAATGCTTTGGAACTCCTCCATTGTTCTCGGAATTCTGCTGAAGTTTAAAAATGCTTTGGAACTCTTCCATTGTTCTCGGAATTCCGCTGTAGTTTAAAAATGCACTGGAACTCTTCCATTGTTCTCGGAATTCCGCTGAAGTTTTACAATGCTTTGGAACTCATCCATTGTTCTCGTAACTCTGTTGATGTTTAAAAATGCTTTTGGAACTCTTCCTTTGTGCTCGGAGTTCTGCTGAAGTTTAAAAAAGCTTTGGAACTATTCCATTGTTCTCAGAATTCTGTTGATGTTTAATAATGCTTTTGGAACTCTTCCATTGTGCTCGGATTTCTGCTGAAGTTTAAAAATGCTTTGGAACTCTTCCATTCTTCTCGGTATTCTGCTGATGTTTATCAAACCTATGGAACTCTTCCATTGTTCTCGGAATTCTGTTGCTGTTTAATAATGCTTTTGGAACTCTGCCATTGTTCTCGGAATTCTGCTGAAGTTTCAAAATGCTTTAGAAATCTTTCCTTGTTCTCGGAATTCTGCTGAAGTTTAACAATGCTTTGGAACTCTTCCATTATTCTCAGAATTCTGCTGAAGTTTAAAAATGCTTTGGTACTCTTCCATTGTTCTCAGAATTACAATGAAGCTTAAAAATGCTTTGGAACTCTTCAATTTTTCTCAGAATTACGCTAAAGTTTAAAAATGCATTGGAACTCTTCCATTGTTCTCGGAATTCCACTGAAGTTTTAGAATGCTTTTTAACACTTCCATTTTTCTCGGAATTCTGCTGAAGTTTAAAAACACTTTGGAACTCTTCCATTGTTCTCGGAATTCCGCTAATGTTTAATAATGCTTTGGAACTCTTTCATTGTTCTCGGATTTCCACTGAAGTTTAGCCATGCTTTGGAACTCTTCCATTGTTCTCGGAATTCCGCAGAAGTTTAAAAATGCTTTGGAACTCTTCCATTGTTCTCGGAATTCTGCTGAAGTTTTAAAAAGCTTTGGAACTATTCCATTGTTCTCAGAATTCTGCTAATATTTAACAATGCTTTGGAACTCTTCCATTGTTCTCGGAATTCCGCTGATGTTTAATAATGCTTTGGAGCTCTTCCTATGTTCTGGGAGTTCTGCTGAAGTTTAAAAATGCTTTAGAACTCTTCCATTGTTCTCGGAATTCCGCTGATGTCTAACAATGCTTTGGAACTCTTCCATTGTTCTCGGAATTCCGCTGTAGTTTAAAAATGCATTGGAACTTTTCCATTGTTCTCGGAATTCCGCTGAAGTTTTACAATGCTTTGGAACTCTTCCATTTTTCTCTGAATTCTGCTGAAGTTTAAAAATGCTTTGGAACTCTTCCATTGTTCTCGGAATTCTGCTGAAGTTTCAAAAAGATTTGGAAATATTCCATTGTTCTCAGAATTCCGCTAATATTTAACAATGCTTTGGAACTCTTCCATTGTTCTCGGAATTCCGCTGATGTTTAATAATGCTTTTGGAACTCTTCCATTGTTCTCAGAATTCTGCTAATGTTTAACAATGCTTTGGAACTCATCCATTGTTCTCGGAATTCTGTTCATGTTTAATAATGCTTTTGGAACTCTTCCATTGTGCTCGGAATTCTGCTGAAGTTTAAAAATGCTTTGGAACTCTTCCATCGTTCTCGGAATTCCGCTAATGTTTATCAAACATATGGAACTCTTTCATTGTTCTCGGAATTCCGCTGTAGTTTAAAAATGCTTTGGAACTCTTCCATTGTTCTCGGAATTCCGATAATATTTAACAATGCTTTGGAACTCTTCCATTGTTCTCGGAATTCCGCTGTAGTTTAAAAATGCATTGGAACTCTTCCATTGTTCTCGGAATTCCGCTGAAGTTTTAGAATGCTTTTTAACACTTCCATTTTTCTCGGAATTCTGCTGAAGTTTAAAAACGCTTTGGAACTCTTCCATTGTTCTCGGAATTCCGCTGATGTTTAACAATGCTTTAGAACTCTTCCATTGTTCTCGGAATTCCGCTGATGTTTAACAATGCTTTGGAGCTCTTCAATTGTTTTGGGAATTCGGCTGAAGTTTAAAAATGCTTTGGAGCTCTTCCTATGTTCTGGGAGTTCTGCTGAAGTTTAAAAATGCTTTAGAACTCTTCCATTGTTCTCGGAATTCCGCTGATGTCTAACAATGCTTTGGAACTCTTCCATTGTTCTCGGAATTCCGCTGTAGCTTAAAAATGCATTGGAAATTTTCCATTGTTCTCGGAATTCCGCTGAAGTTTTACAATGCTTTGGAACTCTTTCATTTTTCTCTGAATTCTGCTGAAGTTTAAAAATGCTTTGGAACTCTTCCATTGTACTCGGAATTCCGCTGTAGTTTAAAAATGCTTTGGAACTCTTTCATTGTTCTTGGAATTCCGCTGAAGTTTAGCCATGCTTTGGAACTCTTCCATTGTTCTCGGAATTCCACTGAAGTTTAAAAATGCTTTGGAACTCCTCCATTGTTCTCGGAATTCTGCTGAAGTTTAAAAATGCTTTGGAACTCTTCCATTGTTCTCGGAATTCCGCTGATGTTTAACAATGCTTCAGAACTCTTCCACTGTTCTCGGAATTCCGCTGATGTTTAACAATGCTTTGGAGCTCTTCCATTGTTCTGGGAATTCGGCTGAAGTTTAAAAATGCTTTGGAGCTCTTCCTATGTTCTGGGAGTTCTGCTGAAGTTTAAAAATGCTTTAGAACTCTTCCATTGTTCTCGGAATTCCGCTGATGTCTAACAATGCTTTGGAACTCTTCCATTGTTCTCGGAATTCCGCTGTAGTTTAAAAATGCATTGGAACTTTTCCATTGTTCTCGGAATTCCGCTGAAGTTTTACAATGCTTTGGAACTCTTCCATTTTTCTCTGAATTCTGCTGAAGTTTAAAAATGCTTTGGAACTCTTCCATTGTTCTCGGAATTCCGCTGATGTTTAACAATGCTTTGGAACTCTTCCATTGTTCTCGGAATTCCGCTGTAGTTTAAAAATGCTTTGGAACTCTTTCATTGTTCTCGGAATTCCGCTGAAGTTTAGCCATGCTTTGCAACTCTTCCATTGTTCTCGGAATTCCACTGAAGTTTAAAAATGCTTTGGAACTCCTCCATTGTTCTCGGAATTCTGCTGAAGTTTAAAAATGCTTTCGTACTCTTCCTATGTTCTGGGAGTTCTGCTGAAGTTTAAAAATGCTTTGGAACTCTTCCATTGTTCTCGGAATTCCGCTGATGTTTAGCAATGCTTTATAACTCTTCCATTGTTCTCGGAATTCCGCTGATGTTTAACAATGCTTTGGAACTCTTGCATTGTTCTCGGAATTCCGCTGTAGTTTAAAAATGCACTGGAACTCTTCCATTGTTCTCGGAATTCCGCTGAAGTTTTACAATGCTTTGGAACTCATCCATTGTTCTCTTAACTCTGTTGATGTTTAATAATGCTTTTGGAACTCTTCCATTGTGCTCGGAGTTCTGCTGAAGTTTAAAAATGCTTTGGAACGCTTCCATTGTTCTGGGAATTCGGCTGAAGTTTAAAATTGCTTTGGAACTCTTCCTATGTTCTGGGAATTCTGCTGAAGTTTAAAAATGCTTTGGAACTCTTCAATTGTTCTCGGAATTCCGCTGATGTTTAACAATGCTTTAGAACTCTTCCATTGTTCTCGGAATTTTGATGATGTTTAACAATGCTTTAGAACTCTTCCATTGTTCTCGGAATTCCGCTGTTGTTTAACAATGCTTTGGAGCTCTTCCATTGTTTTGGGAATTCGGCTGAAGTTTAAAAATGCTTTGGAGCTCTTACTATGTTCTGGGAGTTCTGCTGAAGTTTAAAAATGCTTTAGAACTCTTCCATTGTTCTCGGAATTCCGCTGATGTCTAACAATGCTTTGGAACTCTTCCATTGTTCTCGGAATTCCGCTGTAGTTTAAAAATGAATTGGAACTTTTCCATTGTTCTCGGAATTCCGCTGAAGTTTTACAATGCTTTGGAACTCTTTCATTGTTCTCGGAATTCCGCTGAAGTTTAGCCATGCTTTGCAACTCTTCCATTGTTCTCGGAATTCCACTGAAGTTTAAAAATGCTTTGGAACTCCTCCATTGTTCTCGGAATTCTGCTGAAGTTTAAAAATGCTTTGGTACTCTTCCTATGTTCTGGGAGTTCTGCTGAAGTTTAAAAATGCTTTGGAACTCTTCCATTGTTCTCGGAATTCCGCTGATGTTTAGCAATGCTTTATAACTCTTCCATTGTTCTCGGAATTCCGCTGATGTTTAACAATGCTTTGGAGCTCTTCAATTGTTTTGGGAATTCGGCTGAAGTTTAAAAATGCTTTGGAGCTCTTCCTATGTTCTGGGAGTTCTGCTGAAGTTTAAAAATGCTTTAGAACTCTTCCATTGTTCTCGGAATTCCGCTGATGTCTAACAATGCTTTGGAACTCTTCCATTGTTCTCGGAATTCCGCTGTAGTTTAAAAATGCATTGGAACTTTTCCATTGTTCTCGGAATTCCGCTGAAGTTTTACAATGCTTTGGAACTCTTTCATTTTTCTCTGAATTCTGCTGAAGTTTAAAAATGCTTTGGAACTCTTCCATTGTACTCGGAATTCCGCTGTAGTTTAAAAATGCTTTGGAACTCTTTCATTGTTCTTGGAATTCCGCTGAAGTTTAGCCATGCTTTGGAACTCTTCCATTGTTCTCGGAATTCCACTGAAGTTTAAAAATGCTTTGGAACTCCTCCATTGTTCTCGGAATTCTGCTGAAGTTTAAAAATGCTTTGGAACTCTTCCATTGTTCTCGGAATTCCGCTGATGTTTAACAATGCTTCAGAACTCTTCCACTGTTCTCGGAATTCCGCTGATGTTTAACAATGCTTTGGAGCTCTTCCATTGTTCTGGGAATTCGGCTGAAGTTTAAAAATGCTTTGGAGCTCTTCCTATGTTCTGGGAGTTCTGCTGAAGATTAAAAATGCTTTAGAACTCTTCCATTGTTCTCGGAATTCCGCTGATGTCTAACAATGCTTTGGAACTCTTCCATTGTTCTCGGAATTCCGCTGTAGTTTAAAAATGCATTGGAACTTTTCCATTGTTCTCGGAATTCCGCTGAAGTTTTACAATGCTTTGGAACTCTTCCATTTTTCTCTGAATTCTGCTGAAGTTTAAAAATGCTTTGGAACTCTTCCATTGTTCTCGGAATTCCGCTGATGTTTAACAATGCTTTGGAACTCTTCCATTGTTCTCGGAATTCCGCTGTAGTTTAAAAATGCTTTGGAACTCTTTCATTGTTCTCGGAATTCCGCTGAAGTTTAGCCATGCTTTGCAACTCTTCCATTGTTCTCGGAATTCCACTGAAGTTTAAAAATGCTTTGGAACTCCTCCATTGTTCTCGGAATTCTGCTGAAGTTTAAAAATGCTTTCGTACTCTTCCTATGTTCTGGGAGTTCTGCTGAAGTTTAAAAATGCTTTGGAACTCTTCCATTGTTCTCGGAATTCCGCTGATGTTTAGCAATGCTTTATAACTCTTCCATTGTTCTCGGAATTCCGCTGATGTTTAACAATGCTTTGGAACTCTTGCATTGTTCTCGGAATTCCGCTGTAGTTTAAAAATGCACTGGAACTCTTCCATTGTTCTCGGAATTCCGCTGAAGTTTTACAATGCTTTGGAACTCATCCATTGTTCTCTTAACTCTGTTGATGTTTAATAATGCTTTTGGAACTCTTCCATTGTGCTCGGAGTTCTGCTGAAGTTTAAAAATGCTTTGGAACGCTTCCATTGTTCTGGGAATTCGGCTGAAGTTTAAAATTGCTTTGGAACTCTTCCTATGTTCTGGGAATTCTGCTGAAGTTTAAAAATGCTTTGGAACTCTTCAATTGTTCTCGGAATTCCGCTGATGTTTAACAATGCTTTAGAACTCTTCCATTGTTCTCGGAATTTTGATGATGTTAACAATGCTTTAGAACTCTTCCATTGTTCTCGGAATTCCGCTGTTGTTTAACAATGCTTTGGAGCTCTTCCATTGTTTTGGGAATTCGGCTGAAGTTTAAAAATGCTTTGGAGCTCTTACTATGTTCTGGGAGTTCTGCTGAAGTTTAAAAATGCTTTAGAACTCTTCCATTGTTCTCGGAATTCCGCTGATGTCTAACAATGCTTTGGAACTCTTCCATTGTTCTCGGAATTCCGCTGTAGTTTAAAAATGAATTGGAACTTTTCCATTGTTCTCGGAATTCCGCTGAAGTTTTACAATGCTTTGGAACTCTTTCATTGTTCTCGGAATTCCGCTGAAGTTTAGCCATGCTTTGCAACTCTTCCATTGTTCTCGGAATTCCACTGAAGTTTAAAAATGCTTTGGAACTCCTCCATTGTTCTCGGAATTCTGCTGAAGTTTAAAAATGCTTTGGTACTCTTCCTATGTTCTGGGAGTTCTGCTGAAGTTTAAAAATGCTTTGGAACTCTTCCATTGTTCTCGGAATTCCGCTGATGTTTAACAATGCTTTATAACTCTTCCATTGTTCTCGGAATTCCGCTGATGTTTAACAATGCTTTGGAACTCTTGCATTGTTCTCGGAATTCCGCTGTAGTTTAAAAATGCACTGGAACTCTTCCATTGTTCTCGGAATTCCGCTGAAGTTTTACAATGCTTTGGAACTCATCCATTGTTCTCTTAACTCTGTTGATGTTTAATAATGCTTTTGGAACTCTTCCATTGTGCTCTGAGTTCTGCTGAAGTTTAAAAATGCTTTGGAACGCTTCCATTGTTCTGGGAATTCGGCTGAAGTTTAAAATTGCTTTGGAACTCTTCCTATGTTCTGGGAATTCTGCTGAAGTTTAAAAATGCTTTGGAACTCTTCCTATGTTCTGGGAATTCTGCTGAAGTTTAAAAATGCTTTGGAACTCTTCCTATGTTCTGGGAATTCTGCTGAAGTTTAAAAATGCTTTGGAACTCTTCAATTGTTCTCGGAATTCCGCTGATGTTTAACAATGCTTTAGAACTCTTCCATTGTTCTCGGAATTTTGATGATGTTTAACAATGCTTTAGAACTCTTCCATTGTTCTCGGAATTCCGCTGATGTTTAACAATGCTTTGGAGCTATTCCATTGTTTTGGGAATTCGGCTGAAGTTTAAAAATGCTTTGGAGCTCTTCCTATGTTCTGGGAGTTCTGCTGAAGTTTAAAAATGCTTTAGAACTCTTCCATTGTTCTCGGAATTCCGCTGATGTCTAACAATGCTTTGGAACTCTTCCATTGTTCTCGGAATTCCGCTGTAGTTTAAAAATGAATTGGAACTTTTCCATTGTTCTCGGAATTCCGCTGAAGTTTTACAATTGTTTGGAACTCTTTCATTTTTCTCTGAATTCTGCTGAAGTTTAAAAATGCTTTGGAACTCTTCCATTGTACTCGGAATTCGGCTGATGTTTAACAATGCTTTGGAACTCTTCCATTGTTCTCGGAATTCCGCTGTAGTTTAAAAATGCTTTGGAACTCTTTCATTGTTCTCGGAATTCCGCTGAAGTTTAGCCATGCTTTGGAACTCCTCCATTGTTCTCGGAATTCTGCTGAAGTTTAAAAATGCTTTGGAACTCTTCCATTACTCTGGGAATTCGGCTGAAGTTTAAAAATGCTTTTCAACTCTTTCATTGTTCTCGGAATTCCGCTGAAGTTTAGCCATGCTTTGGAACTCTTCCATTGTTCTCGGAATTCCACTGAAGTTTAAAAATGCTTTGGAACTCCTCCATTGTTCTCGGAATTCTGCTGAAGTTTAAAAATGCTTTGGAACTCTTCCATTGTTCTCGGAATTCCGCTGTAGTTTAAAAATGCACTGGAACTCTTCCATTGTTCTCGGAATTCCGCTGAAGTTTTACAATGCTTTGGAACTCATCCATTGTTCTCGTAACTCTGTTGATGTTTAAAAATGCTTTTGGAACTCTTCCTTTGTGCTCGGAGTTCTGCTGAAGTTTAAAAAAGCTTTGGAACTATTCCATTGTTCTCAGAATTCTGTTGATGTTTAATAATGCTTTTGGAACTCTTCCATTGTGCTCGGATTTCTGCTGAAGTTTAAAAATGCTTTGGAACTCTTCCATTCTTCTCGGTATTCTGCTGATGTTTATCAAACCTATGGAACTCTTCCATTGTTCTCGGAATTCTGTTGCTGTTTAATAATGCTTTTGGAACTCTGCCATTGTTCTCGGAATTCTGCTGAAGTTTCAAAATGCTTTAGAAATCTTTCCTTGTTCTCGGAATTCTGCTGAAGTTTAACAATGCTTTGGAACTCTTCCATTATTCTCAGAATTCTGCTGAAGTTTAAAAATGCTTTGGTACTCTTCCATTGTTCTCAGAATTACAATGAAGCTTAAAAATGCTTTGGAACTCTTCAATTTTTCTCAGAATTACGCTAAAGTTTAAAAATGCATTGGAACTCTTCCATTGTTCTCGGAATTCCACTGAAGTTTTAGAATGCTTTTTAACACTTCCATTTTTCTCGGAATTCTGCTGAAGTTTAAAAACGCTTTGGAACTCTTCCATTGTTCTCGGAATTCCGCTAATGTTTAATAATGCTTTGGAACTCTTTCATTGTTCTCGGATTTCCACTGAAGTTTAGCCATGCTTTGGAACTCTTCCATTGTTCTCGGAATTCCGCAGAAGTTTAAAAATGCTTTGGAACTCTTCCATTGTTCTCGGAATTCTGCTGAAGTTTTAAAAAGCTTTGGAACTATTCCATTGTTCTCAGAATTCTGCTAATATTTAACAATTCTTTGGAACTCTTCCATTGTTCTCGGAATTCCGCTGATGTTTAATAATGCTTTGGAGCTCTTCCTATGTTCTGGGAGTTCTGCTGAAGTTTAAAAATGCTTTAGAACTCTTCCATTGTTCTCGGAATTCCGCTGATGTCTAACAATGCTTTGGAACTCTTCCATTGTTCTCGGAATTCCGCTGTAGTTTAAAAATGCATTGGAACTTTTCCATTGTTCTCGGAATTCCGCTGAAGTTTTACAATGCTTTGGAACTCTTCCATTTTTCTCTGAATTCTGCTGAAGTTTAAAAATGCTTTGGAACTCTTCCATTGTTCTCGGAATTCTGCTGAAGTTTCAAAAAGATTTGGAAATATTCCATTGTTCTCAGAATTCCGCTAATATTTAACAATGCTTTGGAACTCTTCCATTGTTCTCGGAATTCCGCTGATGTTTAATAATGCTTTTGGAACTCTTCCATTGTTCTCAGAATTCTGCTAATGTTTAACAATGCTTTGGAACTCACCATTGTTCTCGGAATTCTGTTCATGTTTAATAATGCTTTTGGAACTCTTCCATTGTGCTCGGAATTCTGCTGAAGTTTAAAAATGCTTTGGAACTCTTCCATCGTTCTCGGAATTCCGCTAATGTTTATCAAACATATGGAACTCTTTCATTGTTCTCGGAATTCCGCTGTAGTTTAAAAATGCTTTGGAACTCTTCCATTGTTCTCGGAATTCCGCTGTAGTTTAAAAATGCATTGGAACTCTTCCATTGTTCTCGGAATTCCGCTGAAGTTTTAGAATGCTTTTTAACACTTCCATTTTTCTCGGAATTCTGCTGAAGTTTAAAAACGCTTTGGAACTCTTCCATTGTTCTCGGAATTCCGCTGATGTTTAACAATGCTTTAGAACTCTTCCATTGTTCTCGGAATTCCGCTGATGTTTAACAATGCTTTGGAGCTCTTCAATTGTTTTGGGAATTCGGCTGAAGTTTAAAAATGCTTTGGAGCTCTTCCTATGTTCTGGGAGTTCTGCTGAAGTTTAAAAATGCTTTAGAACTCTTCCATTGTTCTCGGAATTCCGCTGATGTCTAACAATGCTTTGGAACTCTTCCATTGTTCTCGGAATTCCGCTGTAGTTTAAAAATGCATTGGAACTTTTCCATTGTTCTCGGAATTCCGCTGAAGTTTTACAATGCTTTGGAACTCTTTCATTTTTCTCTGAATTCTGCTGAAGTTTAAAAATGCTTTGGAACTCTTCCATTGTACTCGGAATTCCGCTGTAGTTTAAAAATGCTTTGGAACTCTTTCATTGTTCTTGGAATTCCGCTGAAGTTTAGCCATGCTTTGGAACTCTTCCATTGTTCTCGGAATTCCACTGAAGTTTAAAAATGCTTTGGAACTCCTCCATTGTTCTCGGAATTCTGCTGAAGTTTAAAAATGCTTTGGAACTCTTCCATTGTTCTCGGAATTCCGCTGATGTTTAACAATGCTTCAGAACTCTTCCACTGTTCTCGGAATTCCGCTGATGTTTAACAATGCTTTGGAGCTCTTCCATTGTTCTGGGAATTCGGCTGAAGTTTAAAAATGCTTTGGAGCTCTTCCTATGTTCTGGGAGTTCTGCTGAAGTTTAAAAATGCTTTAGAACTCTTCCATTGTTCTCGGAATTCCGCTGATGTCTAACAATGCTTTGGAACTCTTCCATTGTTCTCGGAATTCCGCTGTAGTTTAAAAATGCATTGGAACTTTTCCATTGTTCTCGGAATTCCGCTGAAGTTTTACAATGCTTTGGAACTCTTCCATTTTTCTCTGAATTCTGCTGAAGTTTAAAAATGCTTTGGAACTCTTCCATTGTTCTCGGAATTCCGCTGATGTTTAACAATGCTTTGGAACTCTTCCATTGTTCTCGGAATTCCGCTGTAGTTTAAAAATGCTTTGGAACTCTTTCATTGTTCTCGGAATTCCGCTGAAGTTTAGCCATGCTTTGCAACTCTTCCATTGTTCTCGGAATTCCACTGAAGTTTAAAAATGCTTTGGAACTCCTCCATTGTTCTCGGAATTCTGCTGAAGTTTAAAAATGCTTTCGTACTCTTCCTATGTTCTGGGAGTTCTGCTGAAGTTTAAAAATGCTTTGGAACTCTTCCATTGTTCTCGGAATTCCGCTGATGTTTAGCAATGCTTTATAACTCTTCCATTGTTCTCGGAATTCCGCTGATGTTTAACAATGCTTTGGAACTCTTGCATTGTTCTCGGAATTCCGCTGTAGTTTAAAAATGCACTGGAACTCTTCCATTGTTCTCGGAATTCCGCTGAAGTTTTACAATGCTTTGGAACTCATCCATTGTTCTCTTAACTCTGTTGATGTTTAATAATGCTTTTGGAACTCTTCCATTGTGCTCGGAGTTCTGCTGAAGTTTAAAAATGCTTTGGAACGCTTCCATTGTTCTGGGAATTCGGCTGAAGTTTAAAATTGCTTTGGAACTCTTCCTATGTTCTGGGAATTCTGCTGAAGTTTAAAAATGCTTTGGAACTCTTCAATTGTTCTCGGAATTCCGCTGATGTTTAACAATGCTTTAGAACTCTTCCATTGTTCTCGGAATTTTGATGATGTTTAACAATGCTTTAGAACTCTTCCATTGTTCTCGGAATTCCGCTGTTGTTTAACAATGCTTTGGAGCTCTTCCATTGTTTTGGGAATTCGGCTGAAGTTTAAAAATGCTTTGGAGCTCTTACTATGTTCTGGGAGTTCTGCTGAAGTTTAAAAATGCTTTAGAACTCTTCCATTGTTCTCGGAATTCCGCTGATGTCTAACAATGCTTTGGAACTCTTCCATTGTTCTCGGAATTCCGCTGTAGTTTAAAAATGAATTGGAACTTTTCCATTGTTCTCGGAATTCCGCTGAAGTTTTACAATGCTTTGGAACTCTTTCATTGTTCTCGGAATTCCGCTGAAGTTTAGCCATGCTTTGCAACTCTTCCATTGTTCTCGGAATTCCACTGAAGTTTAAAAATGCTTTGGAACTCCTCCATTGTTCTCGGAATTCTGCTGAAGTTTAAAAATGCTTTGGTACTCTTCCTATGTTCTGGGAGTTCTGCTGAAGTTTAAAAATGCTTTGGAACTCTTCCATTGTTCTCGGAATTCCGCTGATGTTTAGCAATGCTTTATAACTCTTCCATTGTTCTCGGAATTCCGCTGATGTTTAACAATGCTTTGGAGCTCTTCAATTGTTTTGGGAATTCGGCTGAAGTTTAAAAATGCTTTGGAGCTCTTCCTATGTTCTGGGAGTTCTGCTGAAGTTTAAAAATGCTTTAGAACTCTTCCATTGTTCTCGGAATTCCGCTGATGTCTAACAATGCTTTGGAACTCTTCCATTGTTCTCGGAATTCCGCTGTAGTTTAAAAATGCATTGGAACTTTTCCATTGTTCTCGGAATTCCGCTGAAGTTTTACAATGCTTTGGAACTCTTTCATTTTTCTCTGAATTCTGCTGAAGTTTAAAAATGCTTTGGAACTCTTCCATTGTACTCGGAATTCCGCTGTAGTTTAAAAATGCTTTGGAACTCTTTCATTGTTCTTGGAATTCCGCTGAAGTTTAGCCATGCTTTGTAACTCTTCCATTGTTCTCGGAATTCCACTGAAGTTTAAAAATGCTTTGGAACTCCTCCATTGTTCTCGGAATTCTGCTGAAGTTTAAAAATGCTTTGGAACTCTTCCATTGTTCTCGGAATTCCGCTGATGTTTAACAATGCTTCAGAACTCTTCCACTGTTCTCGAAATTCCGCTGATGTTTAACAATGCTTTGGAGCTCTTCCATTGTTCTGGGAATTCGGCTGAAGTTTAAAAATGCTTTGGAGCTCTTCCTATGTTCTGGGAGTTCTGCTGAAGATTAAAAATGCTTTAGAACTCTTCCATTGTTCTCGGAATTCCGCTGATGTCTAACAATGCTTTGGAACTCTTCCATTGTTCTCGGAATTCCGCTGTAGTTTAAAAATGCATTGGAACTTTTCCATTGTTCTCGGAATTCCGCTGAAGTTTTACAATGCTTTGGAACTCTTCCATTTTTCTCTGAATTCTGCTGAAGTTTAAAAATGCTTTGGAACTCTTCCATTGTTCTCGGAATTCCGCTGATGTTTAACAATGCTTTGGAACTCTTCCATTGTTCTCGGAATTCCGCTGTAGTTTAAAAATGCTTTGGAACTCTTTCATTGTTCTCGGAATTCCGCTGAAGTTTAGCCATGCTTTGCAACTCTTCCATTGTTCTCGGAATTCCACTGAAGTTTAAAAATGCTTTGGAACTCCTCCATTGTTCTCGGAATTCTGCTGAAGTTTAAAAATGCTTTCGTACTCTTCCTATGTTCTGGGAGTTCTGCTGAAGTTTAAAAATGCTTTGGAACTCTTCCATTGTTCTCGGAATTCCGCTGATGTTTAGCAATGCTTTATAACTCTTCCATTGTTCTCGGAATTCCGCTGATGTTTAACAATGCTTTGGAACTCTTGCATTGTTCTCGGAATTCCGCTGTAGTTTATAAATGCACTGGAACTCTTCCATTGTTCTCGGAATTCCGCTGAAGTTTTACAATGCTTTGGAACTCATCCATTGTTCTCTTAACTCTGTTGATGTTTACTAATGCTTTTGGAACTCTTCCATTGTGCTCGGAGTTCTGCTGAAGTTTAAAAATGCTTTGGAACGCTTCCATTGTTCTGGGAATTCGGCTGAAGTTTAAAATTGCTTTGGAACTCTTCCTATGTTCTGGGAATTCTGCTGAAGTTTAAAAATGCTTTGGAACTCTTCAATTGTTCTCGGAATTCCGCTGATGTTTAACAATGCTTTAGAACTCTTCCATTGTTCTCGGAATTTTGATGATGTTTAACAATGCTTTAGAACTCTTCCATTGTTCTCGGAATTCCGCTGTTGTTTAACAATGCTTTGGAGCTCTTCCATTGTTTTGGGAATTCGGCTGAAGTTTAAAAATGCTTTGGAGCTCTTACTATGTTCTGGGAGTTCTGCTGAAGTTTAAAAATGCTTTAGAACTCTTCCATTGTTCTCGGAATTCCGCTGATGTCTAACAATGCTTTGGAACTCTTCCATTGTTCTCGGAATTCCGCTGTAGTTTAAAAATGAATTGGAACTTTTCCATTGTTCTCGGAATTCCGCTGAAGTTTTACAATGCTTTGGAACTCTTTCATTGTTCTCGGAATTCCGCTGAAGTTTAGCCATGCTTTGCAACTCTTCCATTGTTCTCGGAATTCCACTGAAGTTTAAAAATGCTTTGGAACTCCTCCATTGTTCTCGGAATTCTGCTGAAGTTTAAAAATGCTTTGGTACTCTTCCTATGTTCTGGGAGTTCTGCTGAAGTTTAAAAATGCTTTGGAACTCTTCCATTGTTCTCGGAATTCCGCTGATGTTTAGCAATGCTTTATAACTCTTCCATTGTTCTCGGAATTCCGCTGATGTTTAACAATGCTTTGGAACTCTTGCATTGTTCTCGGAATTCCGCTGTAGTTTAAAAATGCACTGGAACTCTTCCATTGTTCTCGGAATTCCGCTGAAGTTTTACAATGCTTTGGAACTCATCCATTGTTCTCTTAACTCTGTTGATGTTTAATAATGCTTTTGGAACTCTTCCATTGTGCTCTGAGTTCTGCTGAAGTTTAAAAATGCTTTGGAACGCTTCCATTGTTCTGGGAATTCGGCTGAAGTTTAAAATTGCTTTGGAACTCTTCCTATGTTCTGGGAATTCTGCTGAAGTTTAAAAATGCTTTGGAACTCTTCAATTGTTCTCGGAATTCCGCTGATGTTTAACAATGCTTTAGAACTCTTCCATTGTTCTCGGAATTTTGATGATGTTTAACAATGCTTTAGAACTCTTCCATTGTTCTCGGAATTCCGCTGTTGTTTAACAATGCTTTGGAGCTCTTCCATTGTTTTGGCAATTCGGCTGAAGTTTAAAAATGCTTTGGAGCTCTTCCTATGTTCTGGGAGTTCTGCTGAAGTTTAAAAATGCTTTAGAACTCTTCCATTGTTCTCGGAATTCCGCTGATGTCTAACAATGCTTTGGAACTCTTCCATTGTTCTCGGAATTCCGCTGTAGTTTAAAAATGAATTGGAACTTTTCCATTGTTCTCGGAATTCCGCTGAAGTTTTACAATGCTTTGGAACTCTTTCATTGTTCTCGGAATTCCGCTGAAGTTTAGCCATGCTTTGCAACTCTTCCATTGTTCTCAGAATTCCACTGAAGTTTAAAAATGCTTTGGAACTCCTCCATTGTTCTCGGAATTCTGCTGAAGTTTAAAAATGCTTTGGTACTCTTCCTATGTTCTGGGAGTTCTGCTGAAGTTTAAAAATGCTTTGGAACTCTTCCATTGTTCTCGGAATTCCGCTGATGTTTAGCAATGCTTTATAACTCTTCCATTGTTCTCGGAATTCCGCTGATGTTTAACAATGCTTTGGAACTCTTGCATTGTTCTCGGAATTCCGCTGTAGTTTAAAAATGCACTGGAACTCTTCCATTGTTCTCGGAATTCCGCTGAAGTTTTACAATGCTTTGGAACTCATCCATTGTTCTCTTAACTCTGTTGATGTTTAATAATGCTTTTGGAACTCTTCCATTGTGCTCGGAGTTCTGCTGAAGTTTAAAAATGCTTTGGAACGCTTCCATTGTTCTGGGAATTCGGCTGAAGTTTAAAAATGCTTTGGAACTCTTCCTATGTTCTGGGAATTCTGCTGAAGTTTAAAAATGCTTTGGAACTCTTCAATTGTTCTCGGAATTCCGCTGATGTTTAACAATGCTTTAGAACTCTTCCATTGTTCTCGGAATTTTGATGATGTTTAACAATGCTTTAGAACTCTTCCATTGTTCTCGGAATTCCGCTGATGTTTAACAATGCTTTGGAGCTCTTCCATTGTTTTGGGAATTCGGCTGAAGTTTAAAAATGCTTTGGAGCTCTTCCTATGTTCTGGGAGTTCTGCTGAAGTTTAAAAATGCTTTAGAACTCTTCCATTGTTCTCGGAATTCCGCTGATGTCTAACAATGCTTTGGAACTCTTCCATTGTTCTCGGAATTCCGCTGTAGTTTAAAAATGAATTGGAACTTTTCCATTGTTCTCGGAATTCCGCTGAAGTTTTACAATGCTTTGGAACTCTTTCATTTTTCTCTGAATTCTGCTGAAGTTTAAAAATGCTTTGGAACTCTTCCATTGTACTCGGAATTCGGCTGATGTTTAACAATGCTTTGGAACTCTTCCATTGTTCTCGGAATTCCGCTGTAGTTTAAAAATGCTTTGGAACTCTTTCATTGTTCTCGGAATTCCGCTGAAGTTTAGCCATGCTTTGGAACTCTTCCATTGTTCTCGGAATTCCACTGAAGTTTAAAAATGCTTTGGAACTCCTCCATTGTTCTCGGAATTCTGCTGAAGTTTAAAAATGCTTTGGAACTCTTCCATTACTCTGGGAATTCGGCTGAAGTTTAAAAATGCTTTGGAACTCTTTCATTGTTCTCAGAATTCCGCTGAAGTTTAGCCATGCTTTGGAGCTCTTCCATTGTTCTCGGAATTCCGCTGTAGTTTAAAAATGCACTGGAACTCTTCCATTGTTCTCGGAATTCCGCTGAAGTTTTACAATGCTTTGGAACTCTTCCATTTTTCTCTGAATTCTGCTGAAGTTTAAAAATGCTTTGGAACTCTTCCATTGTTCTCGGAATTCGGCTGATGTTTAACAATGCTTTGGAACTCTTCCATTGTTCTCGGAATTCCGCTGTAGTTTAAAAATGCTTTGGAACTCTTTCATTGTTCTCGGAATTCCGCTGAAGTTTAGCCATGCTTTGCAACTCTTCCATTGTTCTCGGAATTCCACTGAAGTTTAAAAATGCTTTGGAACTCCTCCATTGTTCTCGGAATTCTGCTGAAGTTTAAAAATGCTTTCGTACTCTTCCTATGTTCTGGGAGTTCTGCTGAAGTTTAAAAATGCTTTGGAACTCTTCCATTGTTCTCGGAATTCCGCTGATGTTTAGCAATGCTTTATAACTCTTCCATTGTTCTCGGAATTCCGCTGATGTTTAACAATGCTTTGGAACTCTTGCATTGTTCTCGGAATTCCGCTGTAGTTTAAAAATGCACTGGAACTCTTCCATTGTTCTCGGAATTCCGCTGAAGTTTTACAATGCTTTGGAACTCATCCATTGTTCTCTTAACTCTGTTGATGTTTAATAATGCTTTTGGAACTCTTCCATTGTGCTCGGAGTTCTGCTGAAGTTTAAAAATGCTTTGGAACGCTTCCATTGTTCTGGGAATTCGGCTGAAGTTTAAAATTGCTTTGGAACTCTTCCTATGTTCTGGGAATTCTGCTGAAGTTTAAAAATGCTTTGGAACTCTTCAATTGTTCTCGGAATTCCGCTGATGTTTAACAATGCTTTAGAACTCTTCCATTGTTCTCGGAATTTTGATGATGTTTAACAATGCTTTAGAACTCTTCCATTGTTCTCGGAATTCCGCTGTTGTTTAACAATGCTTTGGAGCTCTTCCATTGTTTTGGGAATTCGGCTGAAGTTTAAAAATGCTTTGGAGCTCTTACTATGTTCTGGGAGTTCTGCTGAAGTTTAAAAATGCTTTAGAACTCTTCCATTGTTCTCGGAATTCCGCTGATGTCTAACAATGCTTTGGAACTCTTCCATTGTTCTCGGAATTCCGCTGTAGTTTAAAAATGAATTGGAACTTTTCCATTGTTCTCGGAATTCCGCTGAAGTTTTACAATGCTTTGGAACTCTTTCATTGTTCTCGGAATTCCGCTGAAGTTTAGCCATGCTTTGCAACTCTTCCATTGTTCTCGGAATTCCACTGAAGTTTAAAAATGCTTTGGAACTCCTCCATTGTTCTCGGAATTCTGCTGAAGTTTAAAAATGCTTTGGTACTCTTCCTATGTTCTGGGAGTTCTGCTGAAGTTTAAAAATGCTTTGGAACTCTTCCATTGTTCTCGGAATTCCGCTGATGTTTAGCAATGCTTTATAACTCTTCCATTGTTCTCGGAATTCCGCTGATGTTTAACAATGCTTTGGAGCTCTTCAATTGTTTTGGGAATTCGGCTGAAGTTTAAAAATGCTTTGGAGCTCTTCCTATGTTCTGGGAGTTCTGCTGAAGTTTAAAAATGCTTTAGAACTCTTCCATTGTTCTCGGAATTCCGCTGATGTCTAACAATGCTTTGGAACTCTTCCATTGTTCTCGGAATTCCGCTGTAGTTTAAAAATGCATTGGAACTTTTCCATTGTTCTCGGAATTCCGCTGAAGTTTTACAATGCTTTGGAACTCTTTCATTTTTCTCTGAATTCTGCTGAAGTTTAAAAATGCTTTGGAACTCTTCCATTGTACTCGGAATTCCGCTGTAGTTTAAAAATGCTTTGGAACTCTTTCATTGTTCTTGGAATTCCGCTGAAGTTTAGCCATGCTTTGGAACTCTTCCATTGTTCTCGGAATTCCACTGAAGTTTAAAAATGCTTTGGAACTCCTCCATTGTTCTCGGAATTCTGCTGAAGTTTAAAAATGCTTTGGAACTCTTCCATTGTTCTCGGAATTCCGCTGATGTTTAACAATGCTTCAGAACTCTTCCACTGTTCTCGGAATTCCGCTGATGTTTAACAATGCTTTGGAGCTCTTCCATTGTTCTGGGAATTCGGCTGAAGTTTAAAAATGCTTTGGAGCTCTTCCTATGTTCTGGGAGTTCTGCTGAAGATTAAAAATGCTTTAGAACTCTTCCATTGTTCTCGGAATTCCGCTGATGTCTAACAATGCTTTGGAACTCTTCCATTGTTCTCGGAATTCCGCTGTAGTTTAAAAATGCATTGGAACTTTTCCATTGTTCTCGGAATTCCGCTGAAGTTTTACAATGCTTTGGAACTCTTCCATTTTTCTCTGAATTCTGCTGAAGTTTAAAAATGCTTTGGAACTCTTCCATTGTTCTCGGAATTCCGCTGATGTTTAACAATGCTTTGGAACTCTTCCATTGTTCTCGGAATTCCGCTGTAGTTTAAAAATGCTTTGGAACTCTTTCATTGTTCTCGGAATTCCGCTGAAGTTTAGCCATGCTTTGCAACTCTTCCATTGTTCTCGGAATTCCACTGAAGTTTAAAAATGCTTTGGAACTCCTCCATTGTTCTCGGAATTCTGCTGAAGTTTAAAAATGCTTTCGTACTCTTCCTATGTTCTGGGAGTTCTGCTGAAGTTTAAAAATGCTTTGGAACTCTTCCATTGTTCTCGGAATTCCGCTGATGTTTAGCAATGCTTTATAACTCTTCCATTGTTCTCGGAATTCCGCTGATGTTTAACAATGCTTTGGAACTCTTGCATTGTTCTCGGAATTCCGCTGTAGTTTAAAAATGCACTGGAACTCTTCCATTGTTCTCGGAATTCCGCTGAAGTTTTACAATGCTTTGGAACTCATCCATTGTTCTCTTAACTCTGTTGATGTTTAATAATGCTTTTGGAACTCTTCCATTGTGCTCGGAGTTCTGCTGAAGTTTAAAAATGCTTTGGAACGCTTCCATTGTTCTGGGAATTCGGCTGAAGTTTAAAATTGCTTTGGAACTCTTCCTATGTTCTGGGAATTCTGCTGAAGTTTAAAAATGCTTTGGAACTCTTCAATTGTTCTCGGAATTCCGCTGATGTTTAACAATGCTTTAGAACTCTTCCATTGTTCTCGGAATTTTGATGATGTTTAACAATGCTTTAGAACTCTTCCATTGTTCTCGGAATTCCGCTGTTGTTTAACAATGCTTTGGAGCTCTTCCATTGTTTTGGGAATTCGGCTGAAGTTTAAAAATGCTTTGGAGCTCTTACTATGTTCTGGGAGTTCTGCTGAAGTTTAAAAATGCTTTAGAACTCTTCCATTGTTCTCGGAATTCCGCTGATGTCTAACAATGCTTTGGAACTCTTCCATTGTTCTCGGAATTCCGCTGTAGTTTAAAAATGAATTGGAACTTTTCCATTGTTCTCGGAATTCCGCTGAAGTTTTACAATGCTTTGGAACTCTTTCATTGTTCTCGGAATTCCGCTGAAGTTTAGCCATGCTTTGCAACTCTTCCATTGTTCTCGGAATTCCACTGAAGTTTAAAAATGCTTTGGAACTCCTCCATTGTTCTCGGAATTCTGCTGAAGTTTAAAAATGCTTTGGTACTCTTCCTATGTTCTGGGAGTTCTGCTGAAGTTTAAAAATGCTTTGGAACTCTTCCATTGTTCTCGGAATTCCGCTGATGTTTAGCAATGCTTTATAACTCTTCCATTGTTCTCGGAATTCCGCTGATGTTTAACAATGCTTTGGAACTCTTGCATTGTTCTCGGAATTCCGCTGTAGTTTAAAAATGCACTGGAACTCTTCCATTGTTCTCGGAATTCCGCTGAAGTTTTACAATGCTTTGGAACTCATCCATTGTTCTCTTAACTCTGTTGATGTTTAATAATGCTTTTGGAACTCTTCCATTGTGCTCTGAGTTCTGCTGAAGTTTAAAAATGCTTTGGAACGCTTCCATTGTTCTGGGAATTCGGCTGAAGTTTAAAATTGCTTTGGAACTCTTCCTATGTTCTGGGAATTCTGCTGAAGTTTAAAAATGCTTTGGAACTCTTCCTATGTTCTGGGAATTCTGCTGAAGTTTAAAAATGCTTTGGAACTCTTCCTATGTTCTGGGAATTCTGCTGAAGTTTAAAAATGCTTTGGAACTCTTCAATTGTTCTCGGAATTCCGCTGATGTTTAACAATGCTTTAGAACTCTTCCATTGTTCTCGGAATTTTGATGATGTTTAACAATGCTTTAGAACTCTTCCATTGTTCTCGGAATTCCGCTGATGTTTAACAATGCTTTGGAGCTATTCCATTGTTTTGGGAATTCGGCTGAAGTTTAAAAATGCTTTGGAGCTCTTCCTATGTTCTGGGAGTTCTGCTGAAGTTTAAAAATGCTTTAGAACTCTTCCATTGTTCTCGGAATTCCGCTGATGTCTAACAATGCTTTGGAACTCTTCCATTGTTCTCGGAATTCCGCTGTAGTTTAAAAATGAATTGGAACTTTTCCATTGTTCTCGGAATTCCGCTGAAGTTTTACAATTGTTTGGAACTCTTTCATTTTTCTCTGAATTCTGCTGAAGTTTAAAAATGCTTTGGAACTCTTCCATTGTACTCGGAATTCGGCTGATGTTTAACAATGCTTTGGAACTCTTCCATTGTTCTCGGAATTCCGCTGTAGTTTAAAAATGCTTTGGAACTCTTTCATTGTTCTCGGAATTCCGCTGAAGTTTAGCCATGCTTTGGAACTCCTCCATTGTTCTCGGAATTCTGCTGAAGTTTAAAAATGCTTTGGAACTCTTCCATTACTCTGGGAATTCGGCTGAAGTTTAAAAATGCTTTTCAACTCTTTCATTGTTCTCGGAATTCCGCTGAAGTTTAGCCATGCTTTGGAACTCTTCCATTGTTCTCGGAATTCCACTGAAGTTTAAAAATGCTTTGGAACTCCTCCATTGTTCTCGGAATTCTGCTGAAGTTTAAAAATGCTTTGGAACTCTTCCATTGTTCTCGGAATTCCGCTGTAGTTTAAAAATGCACTGGAACTCTTCCATTGTTCTCGGAATTCCGCTGAAGTTTTACAATGCTTTGGAACTCATCCATTGTTCTCGTAACTCTGTTGATGTTTAAAAATGCTTTTGGAACTCTTCCTTTGTGCTCGGAGTTCTGCTGAAGTTTAAAAAAGCTTTGGAACTATTCCATTGTTCTCAGAATTCTGTTGATGTTTAATAATGCTTTTGGAACTCTTCCATTGTGCTCGGATTTCTGCTGAAGTTTAAAAATGCTTTGGAACTCTTCCATTCTTCTCGGTATTCTGCTGATGTTTATCAAACCTATGGAACTCTTCCATTGTTCTCGGAATTCTGTTGCTGTTTAATAATGCTTTTGGAACTCTGCCATTGTTCTCGGAATTCTGCTGAAGTTTCAAAATGCTTTAGAAATCTTTCCTTGTTCTCGGAATTCTGCTGAAGTTTAACAATGCTTTGGAACTCTTCCATTATTCTCAGAATTCTGCTGAAGTTTAAAAATGCTTTGGTACTCTTCCATTGTTCTCAGAATTACAATGAAGCTTAAAAATGCTTTGGAACTCTTCAATTTTTCTCAGAATTACGCTAAAGTTTAAAAATGCATTGGAACTCTTCCATTGTTCTCGGAATTCCACTGAAGTTTTAGAATGCTTTTTAACACTTCCATTTTTCTCGGAATTCTGCTGAAGTTTAAAAACGCTTTGGAACTCCTCCATTGTTCTCGGAATTCCGCTAATGTTTAATAATGCTTTGGAACTCTTTCATTGTTCTCGGATTTCCACTGAAGTTTAGCCATGCTTTGGAACTCTTCCATTGTTCTCGGAATTCCGCAGAAGTTTAAAAATGCTTTGGAACTCTTCCATTGTTCTCGGAATTCTGCTGAAGTTTTAAAAAGCTTTGGAACTATTCCATTGTTCTCAGAATTCTGCTAATATTTAACAATTCTTTGGAACTCTTCCATTGTTCTCGGAATTCCGCTGATGTTTAATAATGCTTTTGAGCTCTTCCTATGTTCTGGGAGTTCTGCTGAAGTTTAAAAATGCTTTAGAACTCTTCCATTGTTCTCGGAATTCCGCTGATGTCTAACAATGCTTTGGAACTCTTCCATTGTTCTCGGAATTCCGCTGTAGTTTAAAAATGCATTGGAACTTTTCCATTGTTCTCGGAATTCCGCTGAAGTTTTACAATGCTTTGGAACTCTTCCATTTTTCTCTGAATTCTGCTGAAGTTTAAAAATGCTTTGGAACTCTTCCATTGTTCTCGGAATTCTGCTGAAGTTTCAAAAAGATTTGGAAATATTCCATTGTTCTCAGAATTCCGCTAATATTTAACAATGCTTTGGAACTCTTCCATTGTTCTCGGAATTCCGCTGATGTTTAATAATGCTTTTGGAACTCTTCCATTGTTCTCAGAATTCTGCTAATGTTTAACAATGCTTTGGAACTCACCATTGTTCTCGGAATTCTGTTCATGTTTAATAATGCTTTTGGAACTCTTCCATTGTGCTCGGAATTCTGCTGAAGTTTAAAAATGCTTTGGAACTCTTCCATCGTTCTCGGAATTCCGCTAATGTTTATCAAACATATGGAACTCTTTCATTGTTCTCGGAATTCCGCTGTAGTTTAAAAATGCTTTGGAACTCTTCCATTGTTCTCGGAATTCCGCTGTAGTTTAAAAATGCATTGGAACTCTTCCATTGTTCTCGGAATTCCGCTGAAGTTTTAGAATGCTTTTCAACACTTCCATTTTTCTCGGAATTCTGCTGAAGTTTAAAAACGCTTTGGAACTCTTCCATTGTTCTCGGAATTCCGCTGATGTTTAACAATGCTTTAGAACTCTTCCATTGTTCTCGGAATTCCGCTGATGTTTAACAATGCTTTGGAGCTCTTCAATTGTTTTGGGAATTCGGCTGAAGTTTAAAAATGCTTTGGAGCTCTTCCTATGTTCTGGGAGTTCTGCTGAAGTTTAAAAATGCTTTAGAACTCTTCCATTGTTCTCGGAATTCCGCTGATGTCTAACAATGCTTTGGAACTCTTCCATTGTTCTCGGAATTCCGCTGTAGTTTAAAAATGCATTGGAACTTTTCCATTGTTCTCGGAATTCCGCTGAAGTTTTACAATGCTTTGGAACTCTTTCATTTTTCTCTGAATTCTGCTGAAGTTTAAAAATGCTTTGGAACTCTTCCATTGTACTCGGAATTCCGCTGTAGTTTAAAAATGCTTTGGAACTCTTTCATTGTTCTTGGAATTCCGCTGAAGTTTAGCCATGCTTTGGAACTCTTCCATTGTTCTCGGAATTCCACTGAAGTTTAAAAATGCTTTGGAACTCCTCCATTGTTCTCGGAATTCTGCTGAAGTTTAAAAATGCTTTGGAACTCTTCCATTGTTCTCGGAATTCCGCTGATGTTTAACAATGCTTCAGAACTCTTCCACTGTTCTCGGAATTCCGCTGATGTTTAACAATGCTTTGGAGCTCTTCCATTGTTCTGGGAATTCGGCTGAAGTTTAAAAATGCTTTGGAGCTCTTCCTATGTTCTGGGAGTTCTGCTGAAGTTTAAAAATGCTTTAGAACTCTTCCATTGTTCTCGGAATTCCGCTGATGTCTAACAATGCTTTGGAACTCTTCCATTGTTCTCGGAATTCCGCTGTAGTTTAAAAATGCATTGGAACTTTTCCATTGTTCTCGGAATTCCGCTGAAGTTTTACAATGCTTTGGAACTCTTCCATTTTTCTCTGAATTCTGCTGAAGTTTAAAAATGCTTTGGAACTCTTCCATTGTTCTCGGAATTCCGCTGATGTTTAAGAATGCTTTGGAACTCTTCCATTGTTCTCGGAATTCCGCTGTAGTTTAAAAATGCTTTGGAACTCTTTCATTGTTCTCGGAATTCCGCTGAAGTTTAGCCATGCTTTGCAACTCTTCCATTGTTCTCGGAATTCCACTGAAGTTTAAAAATGCTTTGGAACTCCTCCATTGTTCTCGGAATTCTGCTGAAGTTTAAAAATGCTTTCGTACTCTTCCTATGTTCTGGGAGTTCTGCTGAAGTTTAAAAATGCTTTGGAACTCTTCCATTGTTCTCGGAATTCCGCTGATGTTTAGCAATGCTTTATAACTCTTCCATTGTTCTCGGAATTCCGCTGATGTTTAACAATGCTTTGGAACTCTTGCATTGTTCTCGGAATTCCGCTGTAGTTTAAAAATGCACTGGAACTCTTCCATTGTTCTCGGAATTCCGCTGAAGTTTTACAATGCATTGGAACTCATCCATTGTTCTCTTAACTCTGTTGATGTTTAATAATGCTTTTGGAACTCTTCCATTGTGCTCGGAGTTCTGCTGAAGTTTAAAAATGCTTTGGAACGCTTCCATTGTTCTGGGAATTCGGCTGAAGTTTAAAATTGCTTTGGAACTCTTCCTATGTTCTGGGAATTCTGCTGAAGTTTAAAAATGCTTTGGAACTCTTCAATTGTTCTCGGAATTCCGCTGATGTTTAACAATGCTTTAGAACTCTTCCATTGTTCTCGGAATTTTGATGATGTTTAACAATGCTTTAGAACTCTTCCATTGTTCTCGGAATTCCGCTGTTGTTTAACAATGCTTTGGAGCTCTTCCATTGTTTTGGGAATTCGGCTGAAGTTTAAAAATGCTTTGGAGCTCTTACTATGTTCTGGGAGTTCTGCTGAAGTTTAAAAATGCTTTAGAACTCTTCCATTGTTCTCGGAATTCCGCTGATGTCTAACAATGCTTTGGAACTCTACCATTGTTCTCGGAATTCCGCTGTAGTTTAAAAATGAATTGGAACTTTTCCATTGTTCTCGGAATTCCGCTGAAGTTTTACAATGCTTTGGAACTCTTTCATTGTTCTCGGAATTCCGCTGAAGTTTAGCCATGCTTTGCAACTCTTCCATTGTTCTCGGAATTCCACTGAAGTTTAAAAATGCTTTGGAACTCCTCCATTGTTCTCGGAATTCTGCTGAAGTTTAAAAATGCTTTGGTACTCTTCCTATGTTCTGGGAGTTCTGCTGAAGTTTAAAAATGCTTTGGAACTCTTCCATTGTTCTCGGAATTCCGCTGATGTTTAGCAATGCTTTATAACTCTTCCATTGTTCTCGGAATTCCGCTGATGTTTAACAATGCTTTGGAGCTCTTCAATTGTTTTGGGAATTCGGCTGAAGTTTAAAAATGCTTTGGAGCTCTTCCTATGTTCTGGGAGTTCTGCTGAAGTTTAAAAATGCTTTAGAACTCTTCCATTGTTCTCGGAATTCCGCTGATGTCTAACAATGCTTTGGAACTCTTCCATTGTTCTCGGAATTCCGCTGTAGTTTAAAAATGCATTGGAACTTTTCCATTGTTCTCGGAATTCCGCTGAAGTTTTACAATGCTTTGGAACTCTTTCATTTTTCTCTGAATTCTGCTGAAGTTTAAAAATGCTTTGGAACTCTTCCATTGTACTCGGAATTCCGCTGTAGTTTAAAAATGCTTTGGAACTCTTTCATTGTTCTTGGAATTCCGCTGAAGTTTAGCCATGCTTTGTAACTCTTCCATTGTTCTCGGAATTCCACTGAAGTTTAAAAATGCTTTGGAACTCCTCCATTGTTCTCGGAATTCTGCTGAAGTTTAAAAATGCTTTGGAACTCTTCCATTGTTCTCGGAATTCCGCTGATGTTTAACAATGCTTCATAACTCTTCCACTGTTCTCGAAATTCCGCTGATGTTTAACAATGCTTTGGAGCTCTTCCATTGTTCTGGGAATTCGGCTGAAGTTTAAAAATGCTTTGGAGCTCTTCCTATGTTCTGGGAGTTCTGCTGAAGATTAAAAATGCTTTAGAACTCTTCCATTGTTCTCGGAATTCCGCTGATGTCTAACAATGCTTTGGAACTCTTCCATTGTTCTCGGAATTCCGCTGATGTTTAACAATGCTTTGGAACTCTTCCATTGTTCTCGGAATTCCGCTGTAGTTTAAAAATGCTTTGGAACTCTTTCATTGTTCTCGGAATTCCGCTGAAGTTTAGCCATGCTTTGCAACTCTTCCATTGTTCTCGGAATTCCACTGAAGTTTAAAAATGCTTTGGAACTCCTCCATTGTTCTCGGAATTCTGCTGAAGTTTAAAAATGCTTTCGTACTCTTCCTATGTTCTGGGAGTTCTGCTGAAGTTTAAAAATGCTTTGGAACTCTTCCATTGTTCTCGGAATTCCGCTGATGTTTAGCAATGCTTTATAACTCTTCCATTGTTCTCGGAATTCCGCTGATGTTTAACAATGCTTTGGAACTCTTGCATTGTTCTCGGAATTCCGCTGTAGTTTAAAAATGCACTGGAACTCTTCCATTGTTCTCGGAATTCCGCTGAAGTTTTACAATGCTTTGGAACTCATCCATTGTTCTCTTAACTCTGTTGATGTTTAATAATGCTTTTGGAACTCTTCCATTGTGCTCGGAGTTCTGCTGAAGTTTAAAAATGCTTTGGAACGCTTCCATTGTTCTGGGAATTCGGCTGAAGTTTAAAATTGCTTTGGAACTCTTCCTATGTTCTGGGAATTCTGCTGAAGTTTAAAAATGCTTTGGAACTCTTCAATTGTTCTCGGAATTCCGCTGATGTTTAACAATGCTTTAGAACTCTTCCATTGTTCTCGGAATTTTGATGATGTTTAACAATGCTTTAGAACTCTTCCATTGTTCTCGGAATTCCGCTGTTGTTTAACAATGCTTTGGAGCTCTTCCATTGTTTTGGGAATTCAGCTGAAGTTTAAAAATGCTTTGGAGCTCTTACTATGTTCTGGGAGTTCTGCTGAAGTTTAAAAATGCTTTAGAACTCTTCCATTGTTCTCGGAATTCCGCTGATGTCTAACAATGCTTTGGAACTCTTCCATTGTTCTCGGAATTCCGCTGTAGTTTAAAAATGAATTGGAACTTTTCCATTGTTCTCGGAATTCCGCTGAAGTTTTACAATGCTTTGGAACTCTTTCATTGTTCTCGGAATTCCGCTGAAGTTTAGCCATGCTTTGCAACTCTTCCATTGTTCTCGGAATTCCACTGAAGTTTAAAAATGCTTTGGAACTCCTCCATTGTTCTCGGAATTCTGCTGAAGTTTAAAAATGCTTTGGTACTCTTCCTATGTTCTGGGAGTTCTGCTGAAGTTTAAAAATGCTTTGGAACTCTTCCATTGTTCTCGGAATTCCGCTGATGTTTAGCAATGCTTTATAACTCTTCCATTGTTCTCGGAATTCCGCTGATGTTTAACAATGCTTTGGAACTCTTGCATTGTTCTCGGAATTCCGCTGTAGTTTAAAAATGCACTGGAACTCTTCCATTGTTCTCGGAATTCCGCTGAAGTTTTACAATGCTTTGGAACTCATCCATTGTTCTCTTAACTCTGTTGATGTTTAATAATGCTTTTGGAACTCTTCCATTGTGCTCTGAGTTCTGCTGAAGTTTAAAAATGCTTTGGAACGCTTCCATTGTTCTGGGAATTCGGCTGAAGTTTAAAATTGCTTTGGAACTCTTCCTATGTTCTGGGAATTCTGCTGAAGTTTAAAAATGCTTTGGAACTCTTCAATTGTTCTCGGAATTCCGCTGATGTTTAACAATGCTTTAGAACTCTTCCATTGTTCTCGGAATTTTGATGATGTTTAACAATGCTTTAGAACTCTTCCATTGTTCTCGGAATTCCGCTGTTGTTTAACAATGCTTTGGAGCTCTTCCATTGTTTTGGCTATTCGGCTGAAGTTTAAAAATGCTTTGGAGCTCTTCCTATGTTCTGGGAGTTCTGCTGAAGTTTAAAAATGCTTTAGAACTCTTCCATTGTTCTCGGAATTCCGCTGATGTCTAACAATGCTTTGGAACTCTTCCATTGTTCTCGGAATTCCGCTGTAGTTTAAAAATGAATTGGAACTTTTCCATTGTTCTCGGAATTCCGCTGAAGTTTTACAATGCTTTGGAACTCTTTCATTGTTCTCGGAATTCCGCTGAAGTTTAGCCATGCTTTGCAACTCTTCCATTGTTCTCGGAATTCCACTGAAGTTTAAAAATGCTTTGGAACTCCTCCATTGTTCTCGGAATTCTGCTGAAGTTTAAAAATGCTTTGGTACTCTTCCTATGTTCTGGGAGTTCTGCTGAAGTTTAAAAATGCTTTGGAACTCTTCCATTGTTCTCGGAATTCCGCTGATGTTTAGCAATGCTTTATAACTCTTCCATTGTTCTCGGAATTCCGCTGATGTTTAACAATGCTTTGGAACTCTTGCATTGTTCTCGGAATTCCGCTGTAGTTTAAAAATGCACTGGAACTCTTCCATTGTTCTCGGAATTCCGCTGAAGTTTTACAATGCTTTGGAACTCATCCATTGTTCTCTTAACTCTGTTGATGTTTAATAATGCTTTTGGAACTCTTCCATTGTGCTCGGAGTTCTGCTGAAGTTTAAAAATGCTTTGGAACGCTTCCATTGTTCTGGGAATTCGGCTGAAGTTTAAAAATGCTTTGGAACTCTTCCTATGTTCTGGGAATTCTGCTGAAGTTTAAAAATGCTTTGGAACTCTTCAATTGTTCTCGGAATTCCGCTGATGTTTAACAATGCTTTAGAACTCTTCCATTGTTCTCGGAATTTTGATGATGTTTAACAATGCTTTAGAACTCTTCCATTGTTCTCGGAATTCCGCTGATGTTTAACAATGCTTTGGAGCTCTTCCATTGTTTTGGGAATTCGGCTGAAGTTTAAAAATGCTTTGGAGCTCTTCCTATGTTCTGGGAGTTCTGCTGAAGTTTAAAAATGCTTTAGAACTCTTCCATTGTTCTCGGAATTCCGCTGATGTCTAACAATGCTTTGGAACTCTTCCATTGTTCTCGGAATTCCGCTGTAGTTTAAAAATGAATTGGAACTTTTCCATTGTTCTCGGAATTCCGCTGAAGTTTTACAATGCTTTGGAACTCTTTCATTTTTCTCTGAATTCTGCTGAAGTTTAAAAATGCTTTGGAACTCTTCCATTGTACTCGGAATTCGGCTGATGTTTAACAATGCTTTGGAACTCTTCCATTGTTCTCGGAATTCCGCTGTAGTTTAAAAATGCTTTGGAACTCTTTCATTGTTCTCGGAATTCCGCTGAAGTTTAGCCATGCTTTGGAACTCTTCCATTGTTCTCGGAATTCCACTGAAGTTTAAAAATGCTTTGGAACTCCTCCATTGTTCTCGGAATTCTGCTGAAGTTTAAAAATGCTTTGGAACTCTTCCATTACTCTGGGAATTCGGCTGAAGTTTAAAAATGCTTTGGAACTCTTTCATTGTTCTCAGAATTCCGCTGAAGTTTAGCCATGCTTTGGAGCTCTTCCATTGTTCTCGGAATTCCGCTGTAGTTTAAAAATGCACTGGAACTCTTCCATTGTTCTCGGAATTCCGCTGAAGTTTTACAATGCTTTGGAACTCATCCATTGTTCTCGTAACTCTGTTGATGTTTAAAAATGCTTTTGGAACTCTTCCTTTGTGCTCGCAGTTCTGCTGAAGTTTAAAAAAGCTTTGGAACTATTCCATTGTTCTCAGAATTCTGTTGATGTTTAATAATGCTTTTGGAACTCTTCCATTGTGCTCGGATTTCTGCTGAAGTTTAAAAATGCTTTGGAACTCTTCCATTCTTCTCGGTATTCTGCTGATGTTTATCAAACCTATGGAACTCTTCCATTGTTCTCGGAATTCTGTTGCTGTTTAATAATGCTTTTGGAACTCTGCCATTGTTCTCGGAATTCTGCTGAAGTTTCAAAATGCTTTAGAAATCTTTCCTTGTTCTCGGAATTCTGCTGAAGTTTAACAATGCTTTGGAACTCTTCCATTATTCTCAGAATTCTGCTGAAGTTTAAAAATGCTTTGGTACTCTTCCATTGTTCTCAGAATTACAATGAAGCTTAAAAATGCTTTGGAACTCTTCAATTTTTCTCAGAATTACGCTAAAGTTTAAAAATGCATTGGAACTCTTCCATTGTTCTCGGAATTCCACTGAAGTTTTAGAATGCTTTTTAACACTTCCATTTTTCTCGGAATTCTGCTGAAGTTTAAAAACGCTTTGGAACTCTTCCATTGTTCTCGGAATTCCGCTAATGTTTAATAATGCTTTGGAACTCTTTCATTGTTCTCGGATTTCCACTGAAGTTTAGCCATGCTTTGGAACTCTTCCATTGTTCTCGGAATTCCGCAGAAGTTTAAAAATGCTTTGGAACTCTTCCATTGTTCTCGGAATTCTGCTGAAGTTTTAAAAAGCTTTGGAACTATTCCATTGTTCTCAGAATTCTGCTAATATTTAACAATGCTTTGGAACTCTTCCATTGTTCTCGGAATTCCGCTGATGTTTAATAATGCTTTGGAGCTCTTCCTATGTTCTGGGAGTTCTGCTGAAGTTTAAAAATGCTTTAGAACTCTTCCATTGTTCTCGGAATTCCGCTGATGTCTAACAATGCTTTGGAACTCTTCCATTGTTCTCGGAATTCCGCTGTAGTTTAAAAATGCATTGGAACTTTTCCATTGTTCTCGGAATTCCGCTGAAGTTTTACAATGCTTTGGAACTCTTCCATTTTTCTCTGAATTCTGCTGAAGTTTAAAAATGCTTTGGAACTCTTCCATTGTTCTCGGAATTCTGCTGAAGTTTCAAAAAGATTTGGAAATATTCCATTGTTCTCAGAATTCCGCTAATATTTAACAATGCTTTGGAACTCTTCCATTGTTCTCGGAATTCCGCTGATGTTTAATAATGCTTTTGGAACTCTTCCATTGTTCTCAGAATTCTGCTAATGCTTAACAATGCTTTGGAACTCATCCATTGTTCTCGGAATTCTGTTCATGTTTAATAATGCTTTTGGAACTCTTCCATTGTGCTCGGAATTCTGCTGAAGTTTAAAAATGCTTTGGAACTCTTCCATCGTTCTCGGAATTCCGCTAATGTTTATCAAACATATGGAACTCTTTCATTGTTCTCGGAATTCCGCTGTAGTTTAAAAATGCTTTGGAACTCTTCCATTGTTCTCGGAATTCCGATAATATTTAACAATGCTTTGGAACTCTTCCATTGTTCTCGGAATTCCGCTGTAGTTTAAAAATGCATTGGAACTCTTCCATTGTTCTCGTAATTCCGCTGAAGTTTTAGAATGCTTTTTAACACTTCCATTTTTCTCGGAATTCTGCAGAATTTTAAAAATGCTTTGGAACTCTTCCATTGTACTCGGAATTCCGCTGATGTTTAACAATGCTTTGGAACTCTTCCATTGTTCTCGGAATTCCGCTGTAGTTTAAAAATGCTTTGGAACTCTTTCATTGTTCTTGGAATTCCGCTGAAGTTTAGCCATGCTTTGGAACTCTTCCATTGTTCTCGGAATTCCACTGAAGTTTAAAAATGCTTTGGAACTCCTCCATTGTTCTCGGAATTCTGCTGAAGTTTAAAAATGCTTTGGAACTCTTCCATTGCTCTGGGAATTCGGCTGAAGTTTAAAAATGCTTTGGAACTCTTTCATTGTTCTCGGAATTCCGCTGAAGTTTAGCCATGCTTTGGAACTCTTCCATTGTTCTCGGAATTCCACTGAAGTTTAAAAATGCTTTGGAACTCCTCCATTGTTCTCGGAATTCTGCTGAAGTTTAAAAATGCTTTGGAACTCTTCCATTGTTCTCGGAATTCCGCTGTAGTTTAAAAATGCACTGGAACTCTTCCATTGTTCTCGGAATTCCGCTGAAGTTTTACAATGCTTTGGAACTCATCCATTGTTCTCGTAACTCTGTTGATGTTTAAAAATGCTTTTGGAACTCTTCCTTTGTGCTCGGAGTTCTGCTGAAGTTTAAAAAAGCTTTGGAACTATTCCATTGTTCTCAGAATTCTGTTGATGTTTAATAATGCTTTTGGAACTCTTCCATTGTGCTCGGATTTCTGCTGAAGTTTAAAAATGCTTTGGAACTCTTCCATTCTTCTCGGTATTCTGCTGATGTTTATCAAACCTATGGAACTCTTCCATTGTTCTCGGAATTCTGTTGCTGTTTAATAATGCTTTTGGAACTCTGCCATTGTTCTCGGAATTCTGCTGAAGTTTCAAAATGCTTTAGAAATCTTCCCTTGTTCTCGGAATTCTGCTGAAGTTTAACAATGCTTTGGAACTCTTCCATTATTCTCAGAATTCTGCTGAAGTTTAAACATGCTTTGGTACTCTTCCATTGTTCTCAGAATTACAATGAAGCTTAAAAATGCTTTGGAACTCTTCAATTTTTCTCAGAATTACGCTAAAGTTTAAAAATGCATTGGAACTCTTCCATTGTTCTCGGAATTCCACTGAAGTTTTAGAATGCTTTTTAACACTTCCATTTTTCTCGGAATTCTGCTGAAGTTTAAAAATGCTTTGGAACTCTTCCTTTGTTCTCGGAATTCCGCTAATGTTTAATAATGCTTTGGAACTCTTTCATTGTTCTCGGATTTCCACTGAAGTTTAGCCATGCTTTGGAACTCTTCCATTGTTCTCGGAATTCCGCTGAAGTTTAAAAATGCTTTGGAACTCTTCCATTGTTCTCGGAATTCTGCTGAAGTTTTAAAAAGCTTTGGAACTATTCCATTGTTCTCAGAATTCTGCTAATATTTAACAATGCTTTGGAACTCTTCCATTGTTCTCGGAATTCCGCTGATGTTTAATAATGCTTTTGGAACTCTTCCATTGTTCTCAGAATTCTGCTGATGTATAGCAATGCTTTAGAACTCTTCCATTGTTCTCGGAATTCGGCTGAAGTTTAAAAATGCTTTGGAGCTCTTCCTATGTTCTGGGAGTTCTGCTGAAGTTTAAAAATGCTTTAGAACTCTTCCATTGTTCTCGGAATTCCGCTGATGTCTAACAATGCTTTGGAACTCTTTCATTTTTCTCTGAATTCTGCTGAAGTTTAAAAATGCTTTGGAACTCTTCCATTGTACTCGGAATTCGGCTGATGTTTAACAATGCTTTGGAACTCTTCCATTGTTCTCGGAATTCCGCTGTAGTTTAAAAATGCTTTGGAACTCTTTCATTGTTCTCGGAATTCCGCTGAAGTTTAGCCATGCTTTGGAACTCTTCCATTGTTCTCGGAATTCCACTGAAGTTTAAAAATGCTTTGGAACTCCTCCATTGTTCTCGGAATTCTGCTGAAGTTTAAAAATGCTTTGGAACTCTTCCATTACTCTGGGAATTCGGCTGAAGTTTAAAAATGCTTTGGAACTCTTTCATTGTTCTCAGAATTCCGCTGAAGTTTAGCCATGCTTTGGAGCTCTTCCATTGTTCTCGGAATTCCGCTGTAGTTTAAAAATGCACTGGAACTCTTCCATTGTTCTCGGAATTCCGCTGAAGTTTTACAATGCTTTGGAACTCATCCATTGTTCTCGTAACTCTGTTGATGTTTAAAAATGCTTTTGGAACTCTTCCTTTGTGCTCGCAGTTCTGCTGAAGTTTAAAAAAGCTTTGGAACTATTCCATTGTTCTCAGAATTCTGTTGATGTTTAATAATGCTTTTGGAACTCTTCCATTGTGCTCGGATTTCTGCTGAAGTTTAAAAATGCTTTGGAACTCTTCCATTCTTCTCGGTATTCTGCTGATGTTTATCAAACCTATGGAACTCTTCCATTGTTCTCGGAATTCTGTTGCTGTTTAATAATGCTTTTGGAACTCTGCCATTGTTCTCGGAATTCTGCTGAAGTTTCAAAATGCTTTAGAAATCTTTCCTTGTTCTCGGAATTCTGCTGAAGTTTAACAATGCTTTGGAACTCTTCCATTATTCTCAGAATTCTGCTGAAGTTTAAAAATGCTTTGGTACTCTTCCATTGTTCTCAGAATTACAATGAAGCTTAAAAATGCTTTGGAACTCTTCAATTTTTCTCAGAATTACGCTAAAGTTTAAAAATGCATTGGAACTCTTCCATTGTTCTCGGAATTCCACTGAAGTTTTAGAATGCTTTTTAACACTTCCATTTTTCTCGGAATTCTGCTGAAGTTTAAAAACGCTTTGGAACTCTTCCATTGTTCTCGGAATTCCGCTAATGTTTAATAATGCTTTGGAACTCTTTCATTGTTCTCGGATTTCCACTGAAGTTTAGCCATGCTTTGGAACTCTTCCATTGTTCTCGGAATTCCGCAGAAGTTTAAAAATGCTTTGGAACTCTTCCATTGTTCTCGGAATTCTGCTGAAGTTTTAAAAAGCTTTGGAACTATTCCATTGTTCTCAGAATTCTGCTAATATTTAACAATGCTTTGGAACTCTTCCATTGTTCTCGGAATTCCGCTGATGTTTAATAATGCTTTGGAGCTCTTCCTATGTTCTGGGAGTTCTGCTGAAGTTTAAAAATGCTTTAGAACTCTTCCATTGTTCTCGGAATTCCGCTGATGTCTAACAATGCTTTGGAACTCTTCCATTGTTCTCGGAATTCCGCTGTAGTTTAAAAATGCATTGGAACTTTTCCATTGTTCTCGGAATTCCGCTGAAGTTTTACAATGCTTTGGAACTCTTCCATTTTTCTCTGAATTCTGCTGAAGTTTAAAAATGCTTTGGAACTCTTCCATTGTTCTCGGAATTCTGCTGAAGTTTCAAAAAGATTTGGAAATATTCCATTGTTCTCAGAATTCCGCTAATATTTAACAATGCTTTGGAACTCTTCCATTGTTCTCGGAATTCCGCTGATGTTTAATAATGCTTTTGGAACTCTTCCATTGTTCTCAGAATTCTGCTAATGCTTAACAATGCTTTGGAACTCATCCATTGTTCTCGGAATTCTGTTCATGTTTAATAATGCTTTTGGAACTCTTCCATTGTGCTCGGAATTCTGCTGAAGTTTAAAAATGCTTTGGAACTCTTCCATCGTTCTCGGAATTCCGCTAATGTTTATCAAACATATGGAACTCTTTCATTGTTCTCGGAATTCCGCTGTAGTTTAAAAATGCTTTGGAACTCTTCCATTGTTCTCGGAATTCCGATAATATTTAACAATGCTTTGGAACTCTTCCATTGTTCTCGGAATTCCGCTGTAGTTTAAAAATGCATTGGAACTCTTCCATTGTTCTCGGAATTCCGCTGAAGTTTTAGAATGCTTTTTAACACTTCCATTTTTCTCGGAATTCTGCTGAATTTTAAAAATGCTTTGGAACTCTTCCATTGTACTCGGAATTCCGCTGATGTTTAACAATGCTTTGGAACTCTTCCATTGTTCTCGGAATTCCGCTGTAGTTTAAAAATGCTTTGGAACTCTTTCATTGTTCTTGGAATTCCGCTGAAGTTTAGCCATGCTTTGGAACTCTTCCATTGTTCTCGGAATTCCACTGAAGTTTAAAAATGCTTTGGAACTCCTCCATTGTTCTCGGAATTCTGCTGAAGTTTAAAAATGCTTTGGAACTCTTCCATTGCTCTGGGAATTCGGCTGAAGTTTAAAAATGCTTTGGAACTCTTTCATTGTTCTCGGAATTCCGCTGAAGTTTAGCCATGCTTTGGAACTCTTCCATTGTTCTCGGAATTCCACTGAAGTTTAAAAATGCTTTGGAACTCCTCCATTGTTCTCGGAATTCTGCTGAAGTTTAAAAATGCTTTGGAACTCTTCCATTGTTCTCGGAATTCCGCTGTAGTTTAAAAATGCACTGGAACTCTTCCATTGTTCTCGGAATTCTGCTGAAGTTTTACAATGCTTTGGAACTCATCCATTGTTCTCGTAACTCTGTTGATGTTTAAAAATGCTTTTGGAACTCTTCCTTTGTGCTCGGAGTTCTGCTGAAGTTTAAAAAAGCTTTGGAACTATTCCATTGTTCTCAGAATTCTGTTGATGTTTAATAATGCTTTTGGAACTCTTCCATTGTGCTCGGATTTCTGCTGAAGTTTAAAAATGCTTTGGAACTCTTCCATTCTTCTCGGTATTCTGCTGATGTTTATCAAACCTATGGAACTCTTCCATTGTTCTCGGAATTCTGTTGCTGTTTAATAATGCTTTTGGAACTCTGCCATTGTTCTCGGAATTCTGCTGAAGTTTCAAAATGCTTTAGAAATCTTCCCTTGTTCTCGGAATTCTGCTGAAGTTTAACAATGCTTTGGAACTCTTCCATTATTCTCAGAATTCTGCTGAAGTTTAAACATGCTTTGGTACTCTTCCATTGTTCTCAGAATTACAATGAAGCTTAAAAATGCTTTGGAACTCTTCAATTTTTCTCAGAATTACGCTAAAGTTTAAAAATGCATTGGAACTCTTCCATTGTTCTCGGAATTCCACTGAAGTTTTAGAATGCTTTTTAACACTTCCATTTTTCTCGGAATTCTGCTGAAGTTTAAAAATGCTTTGGAACTCTTCCTTTGTTCTCGGAATTCCGCTAATGTTTAATAATGCTTTGGAACTCTTTCATTGTTCTCGGATTTCCACTGAAGTTTAGCCATGCTTTGGAACTCTTCCATTGTTCTCGGAATTCCGCTGAAGTTTAAAAATGCTTTGGAACTCTTCCATTGTTCTCGGAATTCTGCTGAAGTTTTAAAAAGCTTTGGAACTATTCCATTGTTCTCAGAATTCTGCTAATATTTAACAATGCTTTGGAACTCTTCCATTGTTCTCGGAATTCCGCTGATGTTTAATAATGCTTTTGGAACTCTTCCATTGTTCTCAGAATTCTGCTGATGTATAGCAATGCTTTAGAACTCTTCCATTGTTCTCGGAATTCGGCTGAAGTTTAAAAATGCTTTGGAGCTCTTCCTATGTTCTGGGAGTTCTGCTGAAGTTTAAAAATGCTTTAGAACTCTTCCATTGTTCTCGGAATTCCGCTGATGTCTAACAATGCTTTGGAACTCTTCCATTGTTCTCGGAATTCCGCTGTAGTTTAAAAATGCATTGGAACTTTTCCATTGTTCTCGGAATTCCGCTGAAGTTTTTCAATGCTTTGGAACTCTTCCATTTTTCTCTGAATTCTGCTGAAGTTTAAAAATGCTTTGGAACTCTTCCATTGTTCTCGGAATTCCGCTGATGTTTAACAATGCTTTGGAACTCTTCCATTGTTCTCGGAATTCCGCTGTAGTTTAAAAATGCTTTGGAACTCTTTCATTGTTCTCGGAATTCCGTTGAAGTTTAGCCATGCTTTGGAACTCTTCCATTGTTCTCGGAATTCCACTGAAGTTTAAAAATGCTTTGGAACTCCTCCATCGTTCTCGGAATTCTGCTGAAGTTTAAAAATGTTTTGGAACTCTTCCTATGTTCCGGGAGTTCTGCTGAAGTTTAAAAATGCTTTGGAACTCTTCCATTGTTCTCGGAATTCCGCTGATGTTTAACAATGCTTTAGAACTCTTCCATTGTTCTCGGAATTCCGCTGATGTTTAACAATGCTTTAGAACTCTTCCATTGTTCTCCGAATTCCGCTGAAGTTTTACAATGCTTTGGAACTCATCCATTGTTCTCTTAACTCTGTTGATGTTTAATAATGCTTTTGGAACTCTTCCATTGTGCTTGGAGTTCTGCTGAAGTTTAAAAATGCTTTGGAACGCTTCCATTGTTCTGGGAATTCGGCTGAAGTTTAAAAATGCTTTGGAACTCTTCCTATGTTCTGGGAGTTCTGCTGAAGTTTAAAAATGCTTTGGAACTCTTCAATTGTTCTCAGAATTCCGCTGATGTTTAACAATGCTTTAGAACTCTTCCATTGTTCTCGGAATTTTGATGATGATTAACAATGCTTTGGAGCTCTTCCATTGTTCTCGGAATTCTGCTGAAGTTTAAAAATGATTTTGGAACTCTTCCATTGTTCTGGGAATTTGGCTGAAGTTTAAAAATGCTTTGGAACTCTTCCTAAGTTCTAGGAGTTCTGCTGAAGTTTAAAAATGCATTGGAACTCTTCCATTGTTCTCGGAATTCCGCTGATGTTTAACAATGCTATAGAACTCTTCCATTGTTCTCGGAATTCCGATGATGTTTAACAATGCTTTGGAACTCTTTCATTGTTCTCGGAATTCCGCTGAAGTTTTAGAATGCTTTGGAACTCTTTCATTGTTCTCGGAATTCTGCTGAAGTTTAAAAAAGTTTTGGAACTATTCCATTGTTCTCAGAATTCTGCTAATATTTAACAATGCTTTGGAACTCTTACATTGTTCTCGGAATTCCGCTGATGTTTAATAATGCTTTTGGAACTCTTCCATTGTTCTCGGAATTCTGCTAATGTTTATCAATGCTTTGGAACTCATCCATTGTTCTCGGAATTCTGTTCATGTTTAATATTGCTTTTGGAACTCTTCCATTGTGCTCGGAATTCTGCTGAAGTTTAAAAATGATTTGGAACTCTTCCATTGTTCTCGGTATTCAGCTAATGTTTATCAAACCTATGGAACTCTTTCATTGTTCTCGGAATTCCGCTGTAGTTTAAAAATGCATTGGAACTCTTCCATTGTTCTCGGAATTCCACTGAAGTTTTAGAATGCTTTTTAACACTTCCATTTTTCTCGGAATTCTGCTGAAGTTTAAAAACGCTTTGGAACTCTTCCATTGTTCTCGGAATTCCGCTAATGTTTAATAATGCTTTGGAACTCTTTCATTGTTCTCGGATTTCCACTGAAGTTTAGCCATGCTTTGGAACTCTTCCATTGTTCTCGGAATTCTGCTGAAGTTTAAAAATGCTTTGGAACTCTTCCATTGTTCTCGGAAATCTGCTGAAGTTTTAAAAAGCTTTGGAACTATTCCATTGTTCTCAGAATTCTGCTAATATTTAACAATGCTTTGGAACTCTTCCATTGTTCTCGGAATTCCGCTGATGTTTAATAATGCTTTTGGAACTCTTCCATTGTTCTCAGACATCTGCTGATGTTTAACAATGCTTTAGAACTCTTCCATTGTTCTCGGAATTCGGATGAAGTTTAAAAATGCTTTGGAGCTCTTACTATGTTCTGGGAGTTCTGCTGAAGTTTAAAAATGCTTTAGAACTCTTCCATTGTTCTCGGAATTCCGCTGATGTCTAACAATGCTTTGGAACTCTTCCATTGTTCTCGGAATTCCGCTGTAGTTTAAAAATGCATTGGAACTTTTCCATTGTTCTCGGAATTCCGCTGAAGTTTTACAATGCTTTGGAACTCTTCCATTTTTCTCTGAATTCTGCTGAAGTTTAAAAATGCTTTGGAACTCTTCCATTGTTCTCGGAATTCCGCTGATGTTTAACAATGCTTTGGAACTCTTCCATTGTTCTCGGAATTCCGCTGTAGTTTAAAAATGCTTTGGAACTCTTACATTGTTCTCGGAATTCCGCTGAAGTTTAGCCATGCTTTGGAACTCTTCCATTGTTCTCGGAATTCCACTGAAGTTTAAAAATGCTTTGGAACTCCTCCATCGTTCTCGGAATTCTGCTGAAGTTTAAAAATCTTTGGAACTCTTCCATTGTTCTGGTAATTCGGCTGAAGTATAAAAATGCTTTGGAACTCTTCCTATGTTCTGGGAGTTCTGCTGAAGTTTAAAAATGCTTTGGAACTCTTCAATTGTTCTCGGAATTCCGCTGATGTTTAACAATGCTTTAGAACTCTTCCATTGTTCTCGGAATTTTGATGATGTTTAACAATGCTTTGGAACTCTTCCATTGTTCTCGGAATTCTGCTGAAGTTTAAAAATGATTTTGGAACTCTTCCATTGTTCTGGGAATTTGGCTGAAGTTTAAAAATGCTTTGGAACTCTTCCTAAGTTCTAGGAGTTCTGCTGAAGTTTAAAAATGCATTGGAACTCTTCCATTGTTCTCGGAATTCCGCTGATGTTTAACAATGCTTTAGAACTCTTCCATTGTTCTCGGAATTCCGATGATGTTTAACAATGCTTTGGAACTCTTTCATTGTTCTCGGAATTCCGCTGTACTTTCAAAATGCATTGGAACTCTTCCATTGTTCTCGGAATTCCGCTGAAGTTTTAGAATGCTTTGGAACTCTTCCATTGTTCTCGGAATTCCGCTAATGTTTAACAATGCTTTGGCACTCTTACATTGTTCTCGGAATTCCGCTAATGTTTATCAAACCTATGGAACTCTTTCATTGTTCTCGGAATTCCGCTGTAGTTTAAAAATGCTTTGGAACTCTTCCATTGTTCTCGGAATTCCGATAATATTTAACAATGCTTTGGAACTCTTCCATTGTTCTCGGAATTCCGCTGTAGTTTAAAAATGCATTGGAACACTTCCATTGTTCTCGGAATTCCACTGAAGTTTTAGAATGCTTTTTAACACTTCCATTTTTCTCGGAATTCTGCTGAAGTTTAAAAACGCTTTGGAACTCTTCCATTGTTCTCGGAATTCCGCTAATATTTAATAATGCTATGGAACTCTTTCATTGTTCTCGGATTTCCACTGAAGTTTAGACATGCTTTGGAACTCTTCCATTGTCCTCGGAATTAAGCTGAAGTTTAAAAATGCTTTGGAACTCTTCCATTGTTCCCAGAATTCTGCTGAAGTTTTAAAAAGCTTTGGAACTATTCCATTGTTCTCAGAATTCTGCTAGTATTTAACAATGCTTTGGAACTCTTCCATTGTTCTCGGAATTCCGCTGATGTTTAATAATGCTTTTGGAACTCTTCCATTGTTCTCGGAATTCTGCTGAAGTTTAACAATGCTTTGGAACTCTTCCATTATTCTCAGAATTCTGCTGAAGTTTTAAAATGCTTTGGTACTCTTCCATTGTTCTCAGAATTCCAATGAAGCTTAAAAATGCTTTGGAACTCTTCAATTTTTCTCAGAATTCTGCTGAAGTTTAAAAGTGCTTTGGAACTCTTCCATTGTTCTGGGAATTCGGCTGAAGTTTAAAAATGCTTTGGAGCTCTTCCTATGTTCTGGGATTTCTGCTGAAGTTTAAAAATTCTTTAGAACTCTTCCATTGTTCTCGGAATTCCGCTGATGTCTAACAATGCTTTGGAACTCTTCCATTGTTCTCGGTATTCCGCTGTAGTTTAAAAATGCATTGGAACTTTTCCATTGTTCTCGGAATTCCGCTGAAGTTTTAAAATGCTTTGGAACTCTTCCATTTTTCTCTGAATTCTGCTGAAGTTTAAAAATGCTTTGGAACTCTTCCATTGTTCTCGGAATTCCGCTGATGTTTAACAATGCTTTGGTACTCTTCCATTGTTCTCAGAATTCCGCTGTAGTTTAAAAATGCTTTGGAACTCTTTCATTGTTCTCTGAATTCTGCTGAAGTTTAAAAAAGATTTGAAACTATTCCATTGTTCTCAGAATTCCGCTAATATTTAACAATGCTTTGGAACGCTTCCATTGTTCTCGGAATACCGCTGATGTTTAATAATGCTTTGGAACTCTTCCATTGTTCTCGGTATTCCGCTGTAGTTTAAAAATGCATTGGAACTTTTCCATTGTTCTCGGAATTCCGCTGAAGTTTTAAAATGCTTTGGAACTCTTCCATTTTTCTCTGAATTCTGCTGAAGTTTAAAAATGCTTTGGAACTCTTCCATTGGTCTCGGAATTCCGCTGATGTTTAACAATGCTTTGGAACTCTTCCATTGTTCTCAGAATTCCGCTGTAGTTTAAAAATGCTTTGGAACTCTTTCATTGTTCTCGGAATTCTGCTGAAGTTTAAAAAAGATTTGAAACTATTCCATTGTTCTCAGAATTCCGCTAATATTTAACAATGCTTTGGAACTCTTCCATTGTTCTCGGAATTCCGCTGATGTTTAATAATGCTTTTGGAACTCTGCCATTGTTCTCGGAATTCTGCTGAAGTTTCAAAATGCTTTAGAAATCTTCCCTTGTTCTCGGAATTCTGCTGAAGTTTAACAATTCTTTGGAACTCTTCCATTATTCTCAGAATTCTGCTGAAGTTTAAAAATGCTTTGGTACTCTTCCATTGTTCTCAGAATTACAATGAAGCTTAAAAATGCTTTGGAACTCTTCAATTTTCCTCAGAATTACGCTAAAGTTTAAAAATGCTTTGGAACTCCTCCATTGTTCTCGGAATTCTGCTGAAGTTTAAAAGTGCTTTGGAACTCTTCCATTGTTCTGGGAATTTGGCTGAAGTTTAAAAATGCTTTGGAGCTCTTCCTATGTTCTGGGAGTTCTGCTGAAGTTTAAAAATGCTTTGGAACTCTTCCATTGTTCTCGGAATTCCGCTGATGTTTAACAATGCTTCAGAACTCTTCCACTGTTCTCGGAATTCCGCTGATGTTTAACAATGCTTTGGAGCTCTTCCATTGTTCTGGGAATTCGGCTGAAGTTTAAAAATGCTTTGGAGCTCTTCCTATGTTCTGGGAGTTCTGCTGAAATTTAAAAATGCTTTAGAACTCTTCCATTGTTCTCGGAATTCCGCTGATGTCTAACAATGCTTTGGAACTCTTCCATTGTTCTCGGAATTCCGCTGTAGTTTAAAAATGCATTGGAACTTTTCCATTGTTCTCGGAATTCCGCTGAAGTTTTACAATGCTTTGGAACTCTTCCATTTTTCTCTGAATTCTGCTGAAGTTTAAAAATGCTTTGGAACTCTTCCATTGTTCTCGGAATTCCGCTGATGTTTAACAATGCTTTTTTAACTCTTCCATTGTTCTCGGAATTCCGCTGTAGTTTAAAAATGCTTTGGAACTCTTACATTGTTCTCGGAATTCCGCTGAAGTTTAGCCATGCTTTGGAACTCTTCCATTGTTCTCGGAATTCCACTGAAGTTTAAAAATGCTTTGGAACTCCTCCATCGTTCTCGGAATTCTGCTGAAGTTTAAAAATCTTTGGAACTCTTCCATTGTTCTGGTAATTCGGCTGAAGTATAAAAATGCTTTGGAACTCTTCCTATGTTCTGGGAGTTCTGCTGAAGTTTAAAAATGCTTTGGAACTCTTCAATTGTTCTCGGAATTCCGCTGATGTTTAACAATGCTTTAGAACTCTTCCATTGTTCTCGGAATTTTGATGATGTTTAACAATGCTTTGGAACTCTTCCATTGTTCTCGGAATTCTGCTGAAGTTTAAAAATGATTTTGGAACTCTTCCATTGTTCTGGGAATTTGGCTGAAATTTAAAAATGCTTTGGAACTCTTCCTAAGTTCTAGGAGTTCTGCTGAAGTTTAAAAATGCATTGGAACTCTTCCATTGTTCTCGGAATTCCGCTGATGTTTAACAATGCTTTAGAACTCTTCCATTGTTCTCGGAATTCCGATGATGTTTAACAATGCTTTGGAACTCTTTCATTGTTCTCGGAATTCCGCTGTACTTTCAAAATGCATTGGAACTCTTCCATTGTTCTCGGAATTCCGCTGAAGTTTTAGAATGCTTTGGAACTCTTCCATTGTTCTCGGAATTCCGCTAATGTTTAACAATGCTTTGGCACTCTTACATTGTTCTCGGAATTCCGCTAATGTTTATCAAACCTATGGAACTCTTTCATTGTTCTCGGAATTCCGCTGTAGTTTAAAAATGCTTTGGAACTCTTCTATTGTTCTCGGAATTCCGATAATATTTAACAATGCTTTGGAACTCTTCCATTGTTCTCGGAATTCCGCTGTAGTGTAAAAATGCATTGGAACACTTCCATTGTTCTCGGAATTCCACTGAAGTTTTAGAATGCTTTTTAACACTTCCATTTTTCTCGGAATTCTGCTGAAGTTTAAAAACGCTTTGGAACTCTTCCATTGTTCTCGGAATTCCGCTAATATTTAATAATGCTATGGATCTCTTTCATTGTTCTCGGATTTCCACTGAAGTTTAGACATGCTTTGGAACTATTCCATTGTCCTCGGAATTAAGCTGAAGTTTAAAAATGCTTTGGAACTCTTCCATTGTTCTCAGAATTCTGCTGAAGTTTTAAAAAGCTTTGGAACTATTCCATTGTTCTCAGAATTCTGCTAATATTTAACAATGCTTTGGAACTCTTCCATTCTTCTCGGAATTCCGCTGATGTTTAATAATGCTTTTGGAACTCTTCCATTGTTCTCGGAATTCTGCTGAAGTTTAACAATGCTTTGGAACTCTTCCATTATTCTCAGAATTCTGCTGAAGTTTTAAAATGCTTTGGTACTCTTCCATTGTTCTCAGAATTCCAATGAAGCTTAAAAATGCTTTGGAACTCTTCAATTTTTCTCAGAATTCTGCTGAAGTTTAAAAGTGCTTTGGAACTCTTCCATTGTTCTGGGAATTCGGCTGAAGTTTAAAAATGCTTTGGAGCTCTTCCTATGTTCTGGGATTTCTGCTGAAGTTTAAAAATTCTTTAGAACTCTTCCATTGTTCTCGGAATTCCGCTGATGTCTAACAATGCTTTGGAACTCTTCCATTGTTCTCGGTATTCCGCTGTAGTTTAAAAATGCATTGGAACTTTTCCATTGTTCTCGGAATTCCGCTGAAGTTTTAAAATGCTTTGGAACTCTTCCATTTTTCTCTGAATTCTGCTGAAGTTTAAAAATGCTTTGGAACTCTTCCATTGTTCTCGGAATTCCGCTGATGTTTAACAATGCTTTGGTACTCTTCCATTGTTCTCAGAATTCCGCTGTAGTTTAAAAATGCTTTGGAACTCTTTCATTGTTCTCGGAATTCTGCTGAAGTTTAAAAAAGATTTGAAACTATTCCATTGTTCTCAGAATTCCGCTAATATTTAACAATGCTTTGGAACGCTTCCATTGTTCTCGGAATTCCGCTGATGTTTAATAATGCTTTGGAACTCTTCCATTGTTCTCGGTATTCCGCTGTAGTTTAAAAATGCATTGGAACTTTTCCATTGTTCTCGGAATTCCGCTGAAGTTTTAAAATGCTTTGGAACTCTTCCATTTTTCTCTGAATTCTGCTGAAGTTTAAAAATGCTTTGGAACTCTTCCATTGTTCTCGGAATTCCGCTGATGTTTAACAATGCTTTGGAACTCTTCCATTGTTCTCAGAATTCCGCTGTAGTTTAAAAATGCTTTGGAACTCTTTCATTGTTCTCGGAATTCTGCTGAAGTTTAAAAAAGATTTGAAACTATTCCATTGTTCTCAGAATTCCGCTAATATTTAACAATGCTTTGGAACTCTTCCATTGTTCTCGGAATTCCGCTGATGTTTAATAATGCTTTTGGAACTCTGCCATTGTTCTCGGAATTCTGCTGAAGTTTCAAAATGCTTTAGAAATCTTCCCTTGTTCTCGGAATTCTGCTGAAGTTTAACAATTCTTTGGAACTCTTCCATTATTCTCAGAATTCTGCTGAAGTTTAAAAATGCTTTGGTACTCTTCCATTGTTCTCAGAATTACAATGAAGCTTAAAAATGCTTTGGAACTCTTCAATTTTTCTCAGAATTACGCTAAAGTTTAAAAATGCTTTGGAACTCCTCCATTGTTCTCGGAATTCTGCTGAAGTTTAAAAGTGCTTTGGAACTCTTCCATTGTTCTGGGAATTTGGCTGAAGTTTAAAAATGCTTTGGAGCTCTTCCTATGTTCTGGGAGTTCTGCTGAAGTTTAAAAATGCTTTGGAACTCTTCCATTGTTCTCGGAATTCCGCTGATGTTTAACAATGCTTCAGAACTCTTCCACTGTTCTCGGAATTCCGCTGATGTTTAACAATGCTTTGGAGCTCTTCCATTGTTCTGGGAATTCGGCTGAAGTTTAAAAATGCTTTGGAGCTCTTCCTATGTTCTGGGAGTTCTGCTGAAATTTAAAAATGCTTTAGAACTCTTCCATTGTTCTCGGAATTCCGCTGATGTCTAACAATGCTTTGGAACTCTTCCATTGTTCTCGGAATTCCGCTGTAGTTTAAAAATGCATTGGAACTTTTCCATTGTTCTCGGAATTCCGCTGAAGTTTTACAATGCTTTGGAACTCTTCCATTTTTCTCTGAATTCTGCTGAAGTTTAAAAATGCTTTGGAACTCTTCCATTGTTCTCGGAATTCCGCTGATGTTTAACAATGCTTTGGAACTCTTCCATTGTTCTCGGAATTCCGCTGTAGTTTAAAAATGCTTTGGAACTCTTACATTGTTCTCGGAATTCCGCTGAAGTTTAGCCATGCTTTGGAACTCTTCCATTGTTCTCGGAATTCCACTGAAGTTTAAAAATGCTTTGGAACTCCTCCATCGTTCTCGGAATTCTGCTGAAGTTTAAAAATCTTTGGAACTCTTCCATTGTTCTGGTAATTCGGCTGAAGTATAAAAATGCTTTGGAACTCTTCCTATGTTCTGGGAGTTCTGCTGAAGTTTAAAAATGCTTTGGAACTCTTCAATTGTTCTCGGAATTCCGCTGATGTTTAACAATGCTTTAGAACTCTTCCATTGTTCTCGGAATTTTGATGATGTTTAACAATGCTTTGGAACTCTTCCATTGTTCTCGGAATTCTGCTGAAGTTTAAAAATGATTTTGGAACTCTTCCATTGTTCTGGGAATTTGGCTGAAATTTAAAAATGCTTTGGAACTCTTCCTAAGTTCTAGGAGTTCTGCTGAAGTTTAAAAATGCATTGGAACTCTTCCATTGTTCTCGGAATTCCGCTGATGTTTAACAATGCTTTAGAACTCTTCCATTGTTCTCGGAATTCCGATGATGTTTAACAATGCTTTGGAACTCTTTCATTGTTCTCGGAATTCCGCTGTACTTTCAAAATGCATTGGAACTCTTCCATTGTTCTCGGAATTCCGCTGAAGTTTTAGAATGCTTTGGAACTCTTCCATTGTTCTCGGAATTCCGCTAATGTTTAACAATGCTTTGGCACTCTTACATTGTTCTCGGAATTCCGCTAATGTTTATCAAACCTATGGAACTCTTTCATTGTTCTCGGAATTCCGCTGTAGTTTAAAAATGCTTTGGAACTCTTCCATTGTTCTCGGAATTCCGATAATATTTAACAATGCTTTGGAACTCTTCCATTGTTCTCGGAATTCCGCTGTAGTTTAAAAATGCATTGGAACACTTCCATTGTTCTCGGAATTCCACTGAAGTTTTAGAATGCTTTTTAACACTTCCATTTTTCTCGGAATTCTGCTGAAGTTTAAAAACGCTTTGGAACTCTTCCATTGTTCTCGGAATTCCGCTAATATTTAATAATGCTATGGAACTCTTTCATTGTTCTCGGATTTCCACTGAAGTTTAGACATGCTTTGGAACTCTTCCATTGTCCTCGGAATTAAGCTGAAGTTTAAAAATGCTTTGGAACTCTTCCATTGTTCTCAGAATTCTGCTGAAGTTTTAAAAAGCTTTGGAACTATTCCATTGTTCTCAGAATTCTGCTAATATTTAACAATGCTTTGGAACTCTTCCATTGTTCTCGGAATTCCGCTGATGTTTAATAATGCTTTTGGAACTCTTCCATTGTTCTCGGAATTCTGCTGAAGTTTAACAATGCTTTGGAACTCTTCCATTATTCTCAGAATTCTGCTGAAGTTTTAAAATGCTTTGGTACTCTTCCATTGTTCTCAGAATTCCAATGAAGCTTAAAAATGCTTTGGAACTCTTCAATTTTTCTCAGAATTCTGCTGAAGTTTAAAAGTGCTTTGGAACTCTTCCATTGTTCTGGGAATTCGGCTGAAGTTTAAAAATGCTTTGGAGCTCTTCCTATGTTCTGGGATTTCTGCTGAAGTTTAAAAATTCTTTAGAACTCTTCCATTGTTCTCGGAATTCCGCTGATGTCTAACAATGCTTTGGAACTCTTCCATTGTTCTCGGTATTCCGCTGTAGTTTAAAAATGCATTGGAACTTTTCCATTGTTCTCGGAATTCCGCTGAAGTTTTAAAATGCTTTGGAACTCTTCCATTTTTCTCTGAATTCTGCTGAAGTTTAAAAATGCTTTGGAACTCTTCCATTGTTCTCGGAATTCCGCTGATGTTTAACAATGCTTTGGTACTCTTCCATTGTTCTCAGAATTCCGCTGTAGTTTAAAAATGCTTTGGAACTCTTTCATTGTTCTCGGAATTCTGCTGAAGTTTAAAAAAGATTTGAAACTATTCCATTGTTCTCAGAATTCCGCTAATATTTAACAATGCTTTGGAACGCTTCCATTGTTCTCGGAATTCCGCTGATGTTTAATAATGCTTTGGAACTCTTCCATTGTTCTCGGTATTCCGCTGTAGTTTAAAAATGCATTGGAACTTTTCCATTGTTCTCGGAATTCCGCTGAAGTTTTAAAATGCTTTGGAACTCTTCCATTTTTCTCTGAATTCTGCTGAAGTTTAAAAATGCTTTGGAACTCTTCCATTGTTCTCGGAATTCCGCTGATGTTTAACAATGCTTTGGAACTCTTCCATTGTTCTCAGAATTCCGCTGTAGTTTAAAAATGCTTTGGAACTCTTTCATTGTTCTCGGAATTCTGCTGAAGTTTAAAAAAGATTTGAAACTATTCCATTGTTCTCAGAATTCCGCTAATATTTAACAATGCTTTGGAACTCTTCCATTGTTCTCGGAATTCCGCTGATGTTTAATAATGCTTTTGGAACTCTGCCATTGTTCTCGGAATTCTGCTGAAGTTTCAAAATGCTTTAGAAATCTTCCCTTGTTCTCGGAATTCTGCTGAAGTTTAACAATTCTTTGGAACTCTTCCATTATTCTCAGAATTCTGCTGAAGTTTAAAAATGCTTTGGTACTCTTCCATTGTTCTCAGAATTACAATGAAGCTTAAAAATGCTTTGGAACTCTTCAATTTTTCTCAGAATTACGCTAAAGTTTAAAAATGCTTTGGAACTCCTCCATTGTTCTCGGAATTCTGCTGAAGTTTAAAAGTGCTTTGGAACTCTTCCATTGTTCTGGGAATTTGGCTGAAGTTTAAAAATGCTTTGGAGCTCTTCCTATGTTCTGGGAGTTCTGCTGAAGTTTAAAAATGCTTTGGAACTCTTCCATTGTTCTCGGAATTCCGCTGATGTTTAACAATGCTTCAGAACTCTTCCACTGTTCTCGGAATTCCGCTGATGTTTAACAATGCTTTGGAGCTCTTCCATTGTTCTGGGAATTCGGCTGAAGTTTAAAAATGCTTTGGAGCTCTTCCTATGTTCTGGGAGTTCTGCTGAAATTTAAAAATGCTTTAGAACTCTTCCATTGTTCTCGGAATTCCGCTGATGTCTAACAATGCTTTGGAACTCTTCCATTGTTCTCGGAATTCCGCTGTAGTTTAAAAATGCATTGGAACTTTTCCATTGTTCTCGGAATTCCGCTGAAGTTTTACAATGCTTTGGAACTCTTCCATTTTTCTCTGAATTCTGCTGAAGTTTAAAAATGCTTTGGAACTCTTCCATTGTTCTCGGAATTCCGCTGATGTTTAACAATGCTTTGGAACTCTTCCATTGTTCTCGGAATTCCGCTGTAGTTTAAAAATGCTTTGGAACTCTTACATTGTTCTCGGAATTCCGCTGAAGTTTAGCCATGCTTTGGAACTCTTCCATTGTTCTCGGAATTCCACTGAAGTTTAAAAATGCTTTGGAACTCCTCCATCGTTCTCGGAATTCTGCTGAAGTTTAAAAATCTTTGGAACTCTTCCATTGTTCTGGTAATTCGGCTGAAGTATAAAAATGCTTTGGAACTCTTCCTATGTTCTGGGAGTTCTGCTGAAGTTTAAAAATGCTTTGGAACTCTTCAATTGTTCTCGGAATTCCGCTGATGTTTAACAATGCTTTAGAACTCTTCCATTGTTCTCGGAATTTTGATGATGTTTAACAATGCTTTGGAACTCTTCCATTGTTCTCGGAATTCTGCTGAAGTTTAAAAATGATTTTGGAACTCTTCCATTGTTCTGGGAATTTGGCTGAAATTTAAAAATGCTTTGGAACTCTTCCTAAGTTCTAGGAGTTCTGCTGAAGTTTAAAAATGCATTGGAACTCTTCCATTGTTCTCGGAATTCCGCTGATGTTTAACAATGCTTTAGAACTCTTCCATTGTTCTCGGAATTCCGATGATGTTTAACAATGCTTTGGAACTCTTTCATTGTTCTCGGAATTCCGCTGTACTTTCAAAATGCATTGGAACTCTTCCGTTGTTCTCGGAATTCCGCTGAAGTTTTAGAATGCTTTGGAACTCTTCCATTGTTCTCGGAATTCCGCTAATGTTTAACAATGCTTTGGCACTCTTACATTGTTCTCGGAATTCCGCTAATGTTTATCAAACCTATGGAACTCTTTCATTGTTCTCGGAATTCCGCTGTAGTTTAAAAATGCTTTGGAACTCTTCCATTGTTCTCGGAATTCCGATAATATTTAACAATGCTTTGGAACTCTTCCATTGTTCTCGGAATTCCGCTGTAGTTTAAAAATGCATTGGAACACTTCCATTGTTCTCGGAATTCCACTGAAGTTTTAGAATGCTTTTTAACACTTCCATTTTTCTCGGAATTCTGCTGAAGTTTAAAAACGCTTTGGAACTCTTCCATTGTTCTCGGAATTCCGCTAATATTTAATAATGCTATGGAACTCTTTCATTGTTCTCGGATTTCCACTGAAGTTTAGACATGCTTTGGAACTCTTCCATTGTCCTCGGAATTAAGCTGAAGTTTAAAAATGCTTTGGAACTCTTCCATTGTTCTCAGAATTCTGCTGAAGTTTTAAAAAGCTTTGGAACTATTCCATTGTTCTCAGAATTCTGCTAATATTTAACAATGCTTTGGAACTCTTCCATTGTTCTCGGAATTCCGCTGATGTTTAATAATGCTTTTGGAACTCTTCCATTGTTCTCGGAATTCTGCTGAAGTTTAACAATGCTTTGGAACTCTTCCATTATTCTCAGAATTCTGCTGAAGTTTTAAAATGCTTTGGTACTCTTCCATTGTTCTCAGAATTCCAATGAAGCTTAAAAATGCTTTGGAACTCTTCAATTTTTCTCAGAATTCTGCTGAAGTTTAAAAGTGCTTTGGAACTCTTCCATTGTTCTGGGAATTCGGCTGAAGTTTAAAAATGCTTTGGAGCTCTTCCTATGTTCTGGGATTTCTGCTGAAGTTTAAAAATTCTTTAGAACTCTTCCATTGTTCTCGGAATTCCGCTGATGTCTAACAATGCTTTGGAACTCTTCCATTGTTCTCGGTATTCCGCTGTAGTTTAAAAATGCATTGGAACTTTTCCATTGTTCTCGGAATTCCGCTGAAGTTTTAAAATGCTTTGGAACTCTTCCATTTTTCTCTGAATTCTGCTGAAGTTTAAAAATGCTTTGGAACTCTTCCATTGTTCTCGGAATTCCGCTGATGTTTAACAATGCTTTGGTACTCTTCCATTGTTCTCAGAATTCCGCTGTAGTTTAAAAATGCTTTGGAACTCTTTCATTGTTCTCGGAATTCTGCTGAAGTTTAAAAAAGATTTGAAACTATTCCATTGTTCTCAGAATTCCGCTAATATTTAACAATGCTTTGGAACGCTTCCATTGTTCTCGGAATTCCGCTGATGTTTAATAATGCTTTGGAACTCTTCCATTGTTCTCGGTATTCCGCTGTAGTTTAAAAATGCATTGGAACTTTTCCATTGTTCTCGGAATTCCGCTGAAGTTTTAAAATGCTTTGGAACTCTTCCATTTTTCTCTGAATTCTGCTGAAGTTTAAAAATGCTTTGGAACTCTTCCATTGTTCTCGGAATTCCGCTGATGTTTAACAATGCTTTGGAACTCTTCCATTGTTCTCAGAATTCCGCTGTAGTTTAAAAATGCTTTGGAACTCTTTCATTGTTCTCGGAATTCTGCTGAAGTTTAAAAAAGATTTGAAACTATTCCATTGTTCTCAGAATTCCGCTAATATTTAACAATGCTTTGGAACTCTTCCATTGTTCTCGGAATTCCGCTGATGTTTAATAATGCTTTTGGAACTCTGCCATTGTTCTCGGAATTCTGCTGAAGTTTCAAAATGCTTTAGAAATCTTCCCTTGTTCTCGGAATTCTGCTGAAGTTTAACAATTCTTTGGAACTCTTCCATTATTCTCAGAATTCTGCTGAAGTTTAAAAATGCTTTGGTACTCTTCCATTGTTCTCAGAATTACAATGAAGCTTAAAAATGCTTTGGAACTCTTCAATTTTTCTCAGAATTACGCTAAAGTTTAAAAATGCTTTGGAACTCCTCCATTGTTCTCGGAATTCTGCTGAAGTTTAAAAGTGCTTTGGAACTCTTCCATTGTTCTGGGAATTTGGCTGAAGTTTAAAAATGCTTTGGAGCTCTTCCTATGTTCTGGGAGTTCTGCTGAAGTTTAAAAATGCTTTGGAACTCTTCCATTGTTCTCGGAATTCCGCTGATGTTTAACAATGCTTCAGAACTCTTCCACTGTTCTCGGAATTCCGCTGATGTTTAACAATGCTTTGGAGCTCTTCCATTGTTCTGGGAATTCGGCTGAAGTTTAAAAATGCTTTGGAGCTCTTCCTATGTTCTGGGAGCTCTGCTGAAATTTAAAAATGCTTTAGAACTCTTCCATTGTTCTCGGAATTCCGCTGATGTCTAACAATGCTTTGGAACTCTTCCATTGTTCTCGGAATTCCGCTGTAGTTTAAAAATGCATTGGAACTTTTCCATTGTTCTCGGAATTCCGCTGAAGTTTTACAATGCTTTGGAACTCTTCCATTTTTCTCTGAATTCTGCTGAAGTTTAAAAATGCTTTGGAACTCTTCCATTGTTCTCGGAATTCCGCTGATGTTTAACAATGCTTTGGAACTCTTCCATTGTTCTCGGAATTCCGCTGTAGTTTAAAAATGCTTTGGAACTCTTACATTGTTCTCGGAATTCCGCTGAAGTTTAGCCATGCTTTGGAACTCTTCCATTGTTCTCGGAATTCCACTGAAGTTTAAAAATGCTTTGGAACTCCTCCATCGTTCTCGGAATTCTGCTGAAGTTTAAAAATCTTTGGAACTCTTCCATTGTTCTGGTAATTCGGCTGAAGTATAAAAATGCTTTGGAACTCTTCCTATGTTCTGGGAGTTCTGCTGAAGTTTAAAAATGCTTTGGAACTCTTCAATTGTTCTCGGAATTCCGCTGATGTTTAACAATGCTTTAGAACTCTTCCATTGTTCTCGGAATTTTGATGATGTTTAACAATGCTTTGGAACTCTTCCATTGTTCTCGGAATTCTGCTGAAGTTTAAAAATGATTTTGGAACTCTTCCATTGTTCTGGGAATTTGGCTGAAATTTAAAAATGCTTTGGAACTCTTCCTAAGTTCTAGGAGTTCTGCTGAAGTTTAAAAATGCATTGGAACTCTTCCATTGTTCTCGGAATTCCGCTGATGTTTAACAATGCTTTAGAACTCTTCCATTGTTCTCGGAATTCCGATGATGTTTAACAATGCTTTGGAACTCTTTCATTGTTCTCGGAATTCCGCTGTACTTTCAAAATGCATTGGAACTCTTCCATTGTTCTCGGAATTCCGCTGAAGTTTTAGAATGCTTTGGAACTCTTCCATTGTTCTCGGAATTCTGCTAATGTTTAACAATGCTTTGGCACTCTTACATTGTTCTCGGAATTCCGCTAATGTTTATCAAACCTATGGAACTCTTTCATTGTTCTCGGAATTCCGCTGTAGTTTAAAAATGCTTTGGAACTCTTCCATTGTTCTCGGAATTCCGATAATATTTAACAATGCTTTGGAACTCTTCCATTGTTCTCGGAATTCCGCTGTAGTTTAAAAATGCATTGGAACACTTCCATTGTTCTCGGAATTCCACTGAAGTTTTAGAATGCTTTTTAACACTTCCATTTTTCTCGGAATTCTGCTGAAGTTTAAAAACGCTTTGGAACTCTTCCATTGTTCTCGGAATTCCGCTAATATTTAATAATGCTATGGAACTCTTTCATTGTTCTCGGATTTCCACTGAAGTTTAGACATGCTTTGGAACTCTTCCATTGTCCTCGGAATTAAGCTGAAGTTTAAAAATGCTTTGGAACTCTTCCATTGTTCTCAGAATTCTGCTGAAGTTTTAAAAAGCTTTGGAACTATTCCATTGTTCTCAGAATTCTGCTAATATTTAACAATGCTTTGGAACTCTTCCATTGTTCTCGGAATTCCGCTGATGTTTAATAATGCTTTTGGAACTCTTCCATTGTTCTCGGAATTCTGCTGAAGTTTAACAATGCTTTGGAACTCTTCCATTATTCTCAGAATTCTGCTGAAGTTTTAAAATGCTTTGGTACTCTTCCATTGTTCTCAGAATTCCAATGAAGCTTAAAAATGCTTTGGAACTCTTCAATTTTTCTCAGAATTCTGCTGAAGTTTAAAAGTGCTTTGGAACTCTTCCATTGTTCTGGGAATTCGGCTGAAGTTTAAAAATGCTTTGGAGCTCTTCCTATGTTCTGGGATTTCTGCTGAAGTTTAAAAATTCTTTAGAACTCTTCCATTGTTCTCGGAATTCCGCTGATGTCTAACAATGCTTTGGAACTCTTCCATTGTTCTCGGTATTCCGCTGTAGTTTAAAAATGCATTGGAACTTTTCCATTGTTCTCGGAATTCCGCTGAAGTTTTAAAATGCTTTGGAACTCTTCCATTTTTCTCTGAATTCTGCTGAAGTTTAAAAATGCTTTGGAACTCTTCCATTGTTCTCGGAATTCCGCTGATGTTTAACAATGCTTTGGTACTCTTCCATTGTTCTCAGAATTCCGCTGTAGTTTAAAAATGCTTTGGAACTCTTTCATTGTTCTCGGAATTCTGCTGAAGTTTAAAAAAGATTTGAAACTATTCCATTGTTCTCAGAATTCCGCTAATATTTAACAATGCTTTGGAACGCTTCCATTGTTCTCGGAATTCCGCTGATGTTTAATAATGCTTTGGAACTCTTCCATTGTTCTCGGTATTCCGCTGTAGTTTAAAAATGCATTGGAACTTTTCCATTGTTCTCGGAATTCCGCTGAAGTTTTAAAATGCTTTGGAACTCTTCCATTTTTCTCTGAATTCTGCTGAAGTTTAAAAATGCTTTGGAACTCTTCCATTGTTCTCGGAATTCCGCTGATGTTTAACAATGCTTTGGAACTCTTCCATTGTTCTCAGAATTCCGCTGTAGTTTAAAAATGCTTTGGAACTCTTTCATTGTTCTCGGAATTCTGCTGAAGTTTAAAAAAGATTTGAAACTATTCCATTGTTCTCAGAATTCCGCTAATATTTAACAATGCTTTGGAACTCTTCCATTGTTCTCGGAATTCCGCTGATGTTTAATAATGCTTTTGGAACTCTGCCATTGTTCTCGGAATTCTGCTGAAGTTTCAAAATGCTTTAGAAATCTTCCCTTGTTCTCGGAATTCTGCTGAAGTTTAACAATTCTTTGGAACTCTTCCATTATTCTCAGAATTCTGCTGAAGTTTAAAAATGCTTTGGTACTCTTCCATTGTTCTCAGAATTACAATGAAGCTTAAAAATGCTTTGGAACTCTTCAATTTTTCTCAGAATTACGCTAAAGTTTAAAAATGCTTTGGAACTCCTCCATTGTTCTCGGAATTCTGCTGAAGTTTAAAAGTGCTTTGGAACTCTTCCATTGTTCTGGGAATTTGGCTGAAGTTTAAAAATGCTTTGGAGCTCTTCCTATGTTCTGGGAGTTCTGCTGAAGTTTAAAAATGCTTTGGAACTCTTCCATTGTTCTCGGAATTCCGCTGATGTTTAACAATGCTTCAGAACTCTTCCACTGTTCTCGGAATTCCGCTGATGTTTAACAATGCTTTGGAGCTCTTCCATTGTTCTGGGAATTCGGCTGAAGTTTAAAAATGCTTTGGAGCTCTTCCTATGTTCTGGGAGCTCTGCTGAAATTTAAAAATGCTTTAGAACTCTTCCATTGTTCTCGGAATTCCGCTGATGTCTAACAATGCTTTGGAACTCTTCCATTGTTCTCGGAATTCCGCTGTAGTTTAAAAATGCATTGGAACTTTTCCATTGTTCTCGGAATTCCGCTGAAGTTTTACAATGCTTTGGAACTCTTCCATTTTTCTCTGAATTCTGCTGAAGTTTAAAAATGCTTTGGAACTCTTCCATTGTTCTCGGAATTCCGCTGATGTTTAACAATGCTTTGGAACTCTTCCATTGTTCTCGGAATTCCGCTGTAGTTTAAAAATGCTTTGGAACTCTTTCATTGTTCACGGAATTCCGCTGAAGTTTAGCCATGCTTTGCAACTCTTCCATTGTTCTCGGAATTCCACTGAAGTTTAAAAATGCTTTGGAACTCCTCCATTGTTCTCGGAATTCTGCTGAAGTTTAAAAATGCTTTGGTACTCTTCCTATGTTCTGGGAGTTCTGCTGAAGTTTAAAAATGCTTTGGAACTCTTCCATTGTTCTCGGAATTCCGCTGATGTTTAGCAATGCTTTATAACTCTTCCATTGTTCTCGGAATTCCGCTGATGTTTAACAATGCTTTGGAACTCTTGCATTGTTCTCGGAATTCCGCTGTAGTTTAAAAATGCACTGGAACTCTTCCATTGTTCTCGGAATTCCGCTGAAGTTTTACAATGCTTTGGAACTCATCCATTGTTCTCTTAACTCTGTTGATGTTTAATAATGCTTTTGGAGCTCTTCCATTGTGCTCGGAGTTCTGCTGAAGTTTAAAAATGCTTTGGAACGCTTCCATTGTTCTGGGAATTCGGCTGAAGTTTAAAAATGCTTTGGAACTCTTCCTATGTTCTGGGAATTCTGCTGAAGTTTAAAAATGCTTTGGAACTCTTCAATTGTTCTCGGAATTCCGCTGATGTTTAACAATGCTTTAGAACTCTTCCATTGTTCTCGGAATTTTGATGATGTTTAACAATGCTTTAGAACTCTTCCATTGTTCTCGGAATTCCGCTGATGTTTAACAATGCTTTGGAGCTCTTCCATTGTTTTGGGAATTCGGCTGAAGTTTAAAAATGCTTTGGAGCTCTTCCTATGTTCTGGGAGTTCTGCTGAAGTTTAAAAATGCTTTAGAACTCTTCCATTGTTCTCGGAATTCCGCTGATGTCTAACAATGCTTTGGAACTCTTCCATTGTTCTCGGAATTCCGCTGTAGTTTAAAAATGAATTGGAACTTTTCCATTGTTCTCGGAATTCCGCTGAAGTTTTACAATGCTTTGGAACTCTTTCATTTTTCTCTGAATTCTGCTGAAGTTTAAAAATGCTTTGGAACTCTTCCATTGTACTTGGAATTCCGCTGATGTTTAACAATGCTTTGGAACTCTTCCATTGTTCTCGGAATTCCGCTGTAGTTTAAAAATGCTTTGGAACTCTTTCATTGTTCTCGGAATTCCGCTGAAGTTTAGCCATGCTTTGGAACTCTTCCATTGTTCTCGGAATTCCACTGAAGTTTAAAAATGCTTTGGAACTCCTCCATTGTTCTCGGAATTCTGCTGAAGTTTAAAAATGCTTTGGAACTCTTCCATTGCTCTGGGAATTTGGCTGAAGTTTAAAAATGCTTTGGAACTCTTTCATTGTTCTCGGAATTCCGCTGTAGTTTAGCCATGCTTTGGAACTCTTCCATTGTTCTCGGAATTCCACTGAAGTTTAAAAATGCTTTGGAACTCCTCCATTGTTCTCGGAATTCTGCTGAAGTTTAAAAATGCTTTGGAACTCTTCCATTGTTCTCGGAATTCCGCTGTAGTTTAAAAATGCACTGGAACTCTTCCATTGTTCTCGGAATTCCGCTGAAGTTTTACAATGCTTTGGAACTCATCCATTGTTCTCGTAACTCTGTTGATGTTTAAAAATGCTTTTGGAACTCTTCCTTTGTGCTCGGAGTTCTGCTGAAGTTTAAAAAAGCTTTGGAACTATTCCATTGTTCTCAGAATTCTGTTGATGTTTAATAATGCTTTTGGAACTCTTCCATTGTGCTCGGATTTCTGCTGAAGTTTAAAAATGCTTTGGAACTCTTCCATTCTTCTCGGTATTCTGCTGATGTTTATCAAACCTATGGAACTCTTCCATTGTTCTCGGAATTCTGTTGCTGTTTAATAATGCTTTTGGAACTCTGCCATTGTTCTCGGATTTCTGCTGAAGTTTCAAAATGCTTTAGAAATCTTTCCTTGTTCTCGGAATTCTGCTGAAGTTTAACAATGCTTTGGAACTCTTCCATTATTCCCAGAATTCTGCTGAAGTTTAAAAATGCTTTAGTACTCTTCCATTGTTCTCAGAATTACAATGAAGCTTAAAAATGCTTTGGAACTCTTCAATTTTTCTCAGAATTACGCTAAAGTTTAAAAATGCATTGGAACTCTTCCATTGTTCTCGGAATTCCACTGAAGTTTTAGAATGCTTTTTAACACTTCCATTTTTCTCGGAATTCTGCTGAAGTTTAAAAACGCTTTGGAACTCTTCCATTGTTCTCGGAATTCCGCTAATGTTTAATAATGCTTTGGAACTCTTTCATTGTTCTCGGATTTCCACTGAAGTTTAGCCATGCTTTGGAACTCTTCCATTGTTCTCGGAATTCCGCTGAAGTTTAAAAATGCTTTGGAACTCTTCCATTGTTCTCGGAATTCTGCTGAAGTTTTAAAAAGCTTTGGAACTATTCCATTGTTCTCAGAATTCTGCTAATATTTAACAATGCTTTGGAACTCTTCCATTGTTCTCGGAATTCCGCTGATGTTTAATAATGCTTTCGAGCTCTTCCTATGTTCTGGGAGTTCTGCTGAAGTTTAAAAATGCTTTAGAACTCTTCCATTGTTCTCGGAATTCCGCTGATGTCTAACAATGCTTTTTAACTCTTCCATTGTTCTCGGAATTCCGCTGTAGTTTAAAAATGCATTGGAACTTTTCCATTGTTCTCGGAATTCCGCTGAAGTTTTACAATGCTTTGGAACTCTTCCATTTTCCTCTGAATCCTGCTGAAGTTTAAAAATGCTTTGGAACTCTTCCATTGTTCTCGGAATTCTGCTGAAGTTTCAAAAAGATTTGGAAATATTCCATTGTTCTCAGAATTCCGCTAATATTTAACAATGCTTTGGAACTCTTCCATTGTTCTCGGAATTCCGCTGATGTTTAATAATGCTTTTGGAACTCTTCCATTGTTCTCAGAATTCTGCTAATGTTTAACAATGCTTTGAAACTCATCCATTGTTCTCGGAATTCTGTTCATGTTTAATAATGCTTTTGGAACTCTTCCATTGTGCTCGGAATTCTGCTGAAGTTTAAAAATGCTTTGGAACTCTTCCATCGTTCTCGGAATTCCGCTAATGTTTATCAAACATATGGAACTCTTTCATTGTTCTCGGAATTCCGCTGTAGTTTAAAAATGCTTTGGAACTCTTCCATTGTTCTCGGAATTCCGATAATATTTAACAATGCTTTGGAACTCTTCCATTGTTCTCGGAATTCCGCTGTAGTTTAAAAATGCATTGGAACTCTTCCATTGTTCTCGGAATTCCGCTGAAGTTTTAGAATGCTTTTTAACACTTCCATTTTTCTCGGAATTCTGCTGAAGTTTAAAAACGCTTTGGAACTCTTCCATTGTTCTCGGAATTCCGCTGATGTTTAACAATGCTTTAGAACTCTTCCATTGTTCTCGGAATTCCGCTGATGTTTAACAATGCTTTGGAGCTCTTCAATTGTTTTGGGAATTCGGCTGAAGTTTAAAAATGCTTTGGAGCTCTTCCTATGTTCTGGGAGTTCTGCTGAAGTTTAAAAATGCTTTAGAACTCTTCCATTGTTCTCGGAATTCCGCTGATGTCTAACAATGCTTTGGAACTCTTCCATTGTTCTCGGAATTCCGCTGTAGTTTAAAAATGCATTGGAACTTTTCCATTGTTCTCGGAATTCCGCTGAAGTTTTACAATGCTTTGGAACTCTTTCATTTTTCTCTGAATTCTGCTGAAGTTTAAAAATGCTTTGGAACTCTTCCATTGTACTCGGAATTCCGCTGATGTTTAACAATGCTTTGGAACTCTTCCATTGTTCTCGGAATTCCGCTGTAGTTTAAAAATGCTTTGGAACTCTTTCATTGTTCTTGGAATTCCGCTGAAGTTTAGCCATGCTTTGGAACTCTTCCATTGTTCTCGGAATTCCACTGAAGTTTAAAAATGCTTTGGAACTCCTCCATTGTTCTCGGAATTCTGCTGAAGTTTAAAAATGCTTTGGAACTCTTCCATTGCTCTGGGAATTCGGCTGAAGTTTAAAAATGCTTTGGAACTCTTTCATTGTTCTCGGAATTCCGCTGAAGTTTAGCCATGCTTTGGAACTCTTCCATTGTTCTCGGAATTCCACTGAAGTTTAAAAATGCTTTGGAACTCCTCCATTGTTCTCGGAATTCTGCTGAAGTTTAAAAATGCTTTGGAACTCTTCCATTGTTCTCGGAATTCCGCTGTAGTTTAAAAATGCACTGGAACTCTTCCATTGTTCTCGGAATTCCGCTGAAGTTTTACAATGCTTTGGAACTCATCCATTGTTCTCGTAACTCTGTTGATGTTTAAAAATGCTTTTGGAACTCTTCCTTTGTGCTCGGAGTTCTGCTGAAGTTTAAAAAAGCTTTGGAACTATTCCATTGTTCTCAGAATTCTGTTGATGTTTAATAATGCTTTTGGAACTCTTCCATTGTGCTCTAATTTCTGCTGAAGTTTAAAAATGCTTTGGAACTCTTCCATTCTTCTCGGTATTCTGCTGATGTTTATCAAACCTATGGAACTCTTCCATTGTTCTCGGAATTCTGTAGCTGTTTAATAATGCTTTTGGAACTCTGCCATTGTTCTCGGAATTCTGCTGAAGTTTCAAAATGCTTTAGAAATCTTCCCTTGTTCTCGGAATTCTGCTGAAGTTTAACAATGCTTTGGAACTCTTCCATTATTCTCAGAATTCTGCTGAAGTTTAAAAATGCTTTGGTACTCTTCCATTGTTCTCAGAATTACAATGAAGCTTAAAAATGCTTTGGAACTCTTCAATTTCTCTCAGAATTACGCTAAAGTTTAAAAATGCATTGGAACTCTTCCATTGTTCTCGGAATTCCACTGAAGTTTTAGAATGCTTTTTAACACTTCCATTTTTCTCGGAATTCTGCTGAAGTTTATAAACGCTTTGGAACTCTTCCTTTGTTCTCGGAATTCCGCTAATGTTTAATAATGCTTTGGAACTCTTTCATTGTTCTCGGATTTCCACTGAAGTTTAGCCATGCTTTGGAACTCTTCCATTGTTCTCGGAATTCCGCTGAAGTTTAAAAATGCTTTGGAACTCTTCCATTGTTCTCGGAATTCTGCTGAAGTTTTAAAAAGCTTTGGAACTATTCCATTGTTCTCAGAATTCTGCTAATATTTAACAATGCTTTGGAACTCTTCCATTGTTCTCGGAATTCCGCTGATGTTTAATAATGCTTTTGGAACTCTTCCATTGTTCTCAGAATTCTGCTGATGTTTAGCAATGCTTTAGAACTCTTCCATTGTTCTCGGAATTCGGCTGAAGTTTAAAAATGCTTTGGAGCTCTTCCTATGTTCTGGGAGTTCTGCTGAAGTTTAAAAATGCTTTAGAACTCTTCCATTGTTCTCGGAATTCCGCTGATGTCTAACAATGCTTTGGAACTCTTCCATTGTTCTCGGAATTCCGCTGTAGTTTAAAAATGCATTGGAACTTTTCCATTGTTCTCGGAATTCCGCTACAGTTTTTCAATGCTTTGGAACTCTTCCATTTTTCTCTGAATTCTGCTGAAGTTTAAAAATGCTTTGGAACTCTTCCATTGTTCTCGGAATTCCGCTGATGTTTAACAATGCTTTGGAACTCTTCCATTGTTCTCGGAATTCCGCTGTAGTTTAAAAATGCTTTGGAACTCTTTCATTGTTCTCGGAATTCCGTTGAAGTTTAGCCATGCTTTGGAACTCTTCCATTGTTCTCGGAATTCCACTGAAGTTTAAAAATGCTTTGGAACTCCTCCATCGTTCTCGGAATTCTGCTGAAGTTTAAAAATGTTTTGGAACTCTTCCTATGTTCTGGGAGTTCTGCTGAAGTTTAAAAACGCTTTGGAACTCTTCCATTGTTCTCGGAATTCCGCTGATGTTTAACAATGCTTTAGAACTCTTCCATTGTTCTCGGAATTCCGTTGATGTTTAACAATGCTTTAGAACTCTTCCATTGTTCTCCGAATTCCGCTGTAGTTTAAAAATGCTTTGGAACTCTTTCATTGTTCTCGGAATTCCGTTGAAGTTTAGCCATGCTTTGGAACTCTTCCATTGTTCTCGGAATTCCACTGAAGTTTAAAAATGCTTTGGAACTCCTCCATCGTTCTCGGAATTCTGCTGAAGTTTAAAAATGTTTTGGAACTCTTCCTATGTTCTGGGAGTTCTGCTGAAGTTTAAAAATGCTTTGGAACTCTTCCATTGTTCTCGGAATTCCGCTGATGTTTAACAATGCTTTAGAACTCTTCCATTGTTCTCGGAATTCCGCTGATGTTTAACAATGCTTTAGAACTCTTCCATTGTTCTCGGAATTCCGCTGAAGTTTTACAATGCTTTGGAACTCATTCATTGTTCTCTTCACTCTGTTGATGTTTAATAATGCTTTTGGAACTCTTCCATTGTGCTTGGAGTTCTGCTGAAGTTTAAAAATGCTTTGGAACGCTTCCATTGTTCTGGGAATTCGGCTGAAGTTTAAAAATGCTTTGGAACTCTTCCTATGTTCTGGGAGTTCTGCTGAAGTTTAAAAATGCTTTGGAACTCTTCAATTGTTCTCGGAATTCCGCTGATGTTTAACAATGCTTTAGAACTCTTCCATTGTTCTCGGAATTTTGATGATGTTTAACAATGCTTTGGAGCTCTTCCATTGTTCTCGGAATTCTGCTGAAGTTTAAAAATGATTTTGGAACTCTTCCATTGTTCTGGGAATTTGGCTGAAGTTTAAAAATGCTTTGGAACTCTTCCTAAGTTCTAGGAGTTCTGCTGAAGTTTAAAAATGCATTGGAACTCTTCCATTGTTCTCGGAATTCCGCTGATGTTTAACAATGCTATAGAACTCTTCCATTGTTCTCTGAATTCCGATGATGTTTAACAATGCTTTGGAACTCTTTCATTGTTCTCGGAATTCCGCTGTAGTTTAAAAATGCATTGGAACTCTTCCATTGTTCTCGGAATTCCGCTGAAGTTTTAGAATGCTTTGGAACTCTTTCATTGTTCTCGGAATTCTGCTGAAGTTCAAAAAAGTATTGGAACTATTCCATTGTTCTCAGAATTCTGCTAATATTTAACAATGCTTTGGAACTCTTCCATTGTTCTCGGAATTCCGCTGATGTTTAATAATGCTTTTGGAACTCTTCCATTGTTCTCGGAATTCTGCTAATGTTTATCAATGCTTTGGAACTCATCCATTGTTCTCGGAATTCTGTTCATGTTTAATATTGCTTTTGGAACTCTTCCATTGTGCTCGGAATTCTGCTGAAGTTTAAAAATGATTTGGAACTCTTCCATTGTTCTCGGTATTCAGCTAATGTTTATCAAACCTATGGAACTCTTTCATTGTTCTCGGAATTCCGCTGTAGTTTAAAAATGCATTGGAACTCTTCCATTGTTCTCGGAATTCCACTGAAGTTTTAGAATGCTTTTTAACACTTCCATTTTTCTCGGAATTCTGCTGAAGTTTAAAAACGCTTTGGAACTCTTCCATTGTTCTCGGAATTCCGCTAATGTTTAATAATGCTTTGGAACTCTTCCATTGTTCTCGGAATTCTGCTGAAGTTTAAAAATGCTTTGGAACTCTTCCATTGTTCTCGGAAATCTGCTGAAGTTTTAAAAAGCTTTGGAACTATTCCATTGTTCTCAGAATTCTGCTAATATTTAACAATGCTTTGGAACTCTTCCATTGTTCTCGGAATTCCGCTGATGTTTAATAATGCTTTTGGAACTCTTCCATTGTTCTCAGACATCTGCTGATGTTTAACAATGCTTTAGAACTCTTCCATTGTTCTCAGAATTCGGATGAAGTTTAAAAATGCTTTGGAGCTCTTACTATGTTCTGGGAGTTCTGCTGAAGTTTAAAAATGCTTTAGAACTCTTCCATTGTTCTCGGAATTCCGCTGATGTCTAACAATGCTTTGGAACTCTTCCATTGTTCTCGGAATTCCGCTGTAGTTTAAAAATGCATTGGAACTTTTCCATTGTTCTCGGAATTCCACTGAAGTTTTACAATGCTTTGGAACTCTTCCATTTTTCTCTGAATTCTGCTGAAGTTTAAAAATGCTTTGGAACTCTTCCATTGTTCTCGGAATTCTGCTGAAGTTTAAAAAAGCTTTGGAACTCTTCCATTGTTCTGGGAATTCGGCTGAAGTTTAAAAATGCTTTGGAACTCTTCCTAAGTTCTGGGAGTTCTGCTGAAGTTTAAAAATGCATTGGAAAACTTCCATTGTTCTCGGAATTCCGCTAATGTTTAACAATGCTTTGGAACTCTTCCATTGTTCTCGGAATTCCGCTGTAGTTTAAAAATGCTTTGGAACTCTTTCATTGTTCTCAGAATTCCGCTGAAGTTTTAGAATGCTTTGGAACTCTTCCATTTTTCTCGGAATTCTGCTGAAGTTTAAAAATGCTTTGGAACTCTTCAAATGTTCTCGGAATTCCGCTAATGTTTAACAATGCTTGGGAACTCTTCCATTGTTCTCAGAATTCCGCTAATATTTAACAATGCTTTGGAACTCTTCCATTGTTCTCGGAATTCCGCTGATGTTTAATAATGCTTTTGGAACTCTTCCATTGTTCTCGGAATTCTGCTAATGTTTAACAATGCTTTGGAACTCATCCATTGTTCTTGGAATTCTGTTGATGTTTAATAATGCTTTTGGAACTCTCCCATTGTGCTCGGAATTCAGCTGAAGTTTAAAAATGCTTTAGAAATCTTCCCTTGCTCTCGGCATTCCGCTGAAGTTTTACAATGCTTTGGAACTCATCCATTGTTCTCGGAATTCTGTTGATGTTTAATAATGCTTTTGGAACTCTTCCACTGTGCTCGGAGTTCTGCTGAAGTTTAAAAAAGCTTTGGAATGCTTCCATTGTTCTGGGAATTCGGCTGAAGTTTAAAAATGCTTTGGAACTCTTCCTATGTTCTGGGAGTTCTGCTGAAGTTTAAAAATGCTTTGGAACTCTTCCATTGTTCTCGGAATTCCGATGATGTTTTACAATACTTTGGAACTCTTCCATTTTTCTCGGAATTCTGCTGAAGTTTAAAAATGCTTTGGAACTCTTCCATTGTTCTGGGAATTCGGCTGAAATTTAAAAATGCTTTGGAACTCTTCCTAAGTTCTGGGAGTTCTGCTGAAGTTTAAAAATGCATTGGAACTCTTCCATTGTTCTCGGAATTCCGCTGATGTTTAACAATGCTTTAGAACTCTTCCATTGTTCTCGGAATTCCGATGATGTTTAACAATGCTTTGGAACTCTTCCATTGTTCTCGGAATTCCACTGTAGTTTAAAAATGCATTGGAACTCTTCCATTGTTCTCGGAATTCCGCTGTAGTTTAAAAATGCTTTGGAACTCTTTCATTGTTCTCGTAATTCCGCTGAAGTTAACCATGCTTTGGAACTCTTCCACTGTTCTCGGAATTCCGCTGAAGTTTAAAAATGCTTTGGAACTCCTCCATTGTTCTCGGAATTCTGCTGAAGTTTTACAATGCTTTGGAACTCTTCCATTTTTCTCGGAATTCTGCTGAAGTTTAAAAATGCTTTGGAACGCTTCCATTGTTCTGGGAATTCGGCTGAAGTTTAAAAATGCTTTTGAACACTTCCTAAGTTCTGGGAGTTCTGCTGAAGTTTAAAAATGCTTTGGAACTCTTCCATTGTTCTCGGAATTCCACTGATGTTTAAAAATGCTTTAGAACTCTTCCATTGTTCTCGGAATTCCGCGGAAGTTTAGCCATGCTTTGGAACTCTTCCACTGTTCTCGGAATTCCGCTGAAGTTAAAAAATGCTTTGGAACTCTTCCATTGTTCTTGGAATTCGGCTGAAGTTTAAAAATGCTCTGGAACTCTTCCTATGTTCTGGGAGTTCTGCTGAAGTTTAAAAATGCTTTTGAACTCTTCCATTGTTCTCGGAATTCCGCTGATGTTTAACAATGCTTTAGAACTCTTCCATTGTTCTCGGAATTCCGCTGATGTTTATCAATGCTTTGGAACTCTTCCATTGTTCTCGGAATTCCACTGTAGTTTAAAAATGCATTGGAACTCTTCCATTGCTCTCGGAATTCCGCTGAAGTTTTACAATGCTTTGGAACTCTTCCATTTTTCTCGGAATTCTGCTGAAGTTTAAAAATGCTTTGTAACGCTTCCATTGTTCTGGGAATTCGGCTGAAGTTTAAAAATGCTTTGGAACTCTTCCTAAGTTCTGGGAGTTCTGCTGAAGTTTAAAAATGCTTTGGAACTCTTCCATTGTTCTCGGAATTCCGCTGATGTTTAAATGCTTTTGAACTGTTCCATTGTTCTCGGAATTCCGCTGATGTTTAACAATGCTTTAGAACTCTTCCATTGTTCTCGGAATTCCGATGATGTTTAACAATGCTTTGGAACTCTTTCATTGTTCTCGGAATTCCGCTGTAGTTTAAAAATGCATTGGAACTCTTCCATTTTTCTCGGAATTCTGCTGAAGTTTAGCCATGTGTTGGAACTCTTCCATTGTTCTCGGAATTCTGCTGAAGTTTAAAAATGCTTTGGAACTCTTGCATTGTTCTCGGAACTCTGCTGAAGTTTAAAAAAGATTTGGATCTATTGCATTGTTCTCAGAATTCTGCTAATATTTAACAATGCTTTGGAACTCTTCCATTGTTCTCGGAATTCCGCTGATGTTTAATAATGCTTTTGGAACTCTTCCATTGTTCTCGGAATTCTGCTAATGTTTAACAATGCTTTGGAACTCATCCATTGTTCTCGGAATTCTGTTGATGTTTAATAATGCTTTTGGAACTCTTCCGTTGTGCTCGGAATTCTGCTGAAGTTTAAAAATGCTTTGGAACTCTTGCATTGTTCTCGGAACTCTGCTGAAGTTTAAAAAAGATTTGGATCTATTGCATTGTTCTCAGAATTCTGCTAATATTTAACAATGCTTTGGAACTCTTCCATTGTTCTCGGAATTCCGCTGATGTTTAATAATGCTTTTGGAACTCTTCCATTGTTCTCGGAATTCTGCTAATGTTTAACAATGCTTTGGAACTCATCCATTGTTCTCGGAATTCTGTTGATGTTTAATAATGCTTTTGGAACTCTTCCGTTGTGCTCGGAATTCTGCTGAAGTTTAAAAATGCTTTGGAACTCTTCCATTGTTCTCGGAATTCCGCTAATGTTTATCAAACCTATGGAACTCTTTCATTGTTCTTGGAATTCTGTTGATGTTTAATAATGCTTTTGGAACTCTTCCATTGTTCTCGGAATTCTGTTGATGTTTAATAATGCTTTTGGAACTCTTCCATTGTTCTCGGAATTCTGCTGAAGTTTAAAAACGCTTTAGAAATCTTCCCTTGTTCTCGGAATTCTGCTGAAGTTTAACAATGCTTTGGAACTCTTCCATTTTTCTCGGAACTCTGCTGAAGTTTAAAAATGCTTTGGAACTCTTCCATTGTTCTTGGAATTCCACTGATGTTTAACAATGCTTTGGAACTCTTACATTGTTCTCGGTATTCCGCTGAATTTAGCCATGCTTTGGAACTCTTCCATTGTTCTCAGAATTCCCCTGAAGTTTAAAAATGCTTTGGAACTCCTCCATTGTACTCGGAACTCTGCTGAAGTTTAAAAATGCTTTGAAACTCTTCCATTGTTCTCGGAATTCCGCTGATGTTTAACAATGCTTTGGAACTCTTCCATTGTTCTCGGAATTCCGCTGTAGTTTAAAAATGCACTGGAACTTTTCCATTGTTCTCGGAATTCCGCTGAAGTTTAAAAATGCTTTGAAACTCTTCCAATGTTCTCGGATTTCTGCTGAAGTTTAAAAATGCTTTGGAACTCTTCCATTGTTCTGGGAATTCGGCTGAAGTTTAAAAATGCAATGGAACTCTTCCATTGTTCTGGGAGTTCTGCTGATGTTTAATAATGATTTTGGAACTCTTCCATTGTTCTCGGAATTCTGCTAATGTTTAACAATGCTTTGGAACTCATCCATTTTTGTCGGAATTCTGTTGATGTTTAATAATGCTTTTGGAACTCTTCCATTGTGCTCGGAATTCTGCTGAAGTTTAAAAATGCTTTGGAACTCTTCCATTGTTCTCGGAATTCCGCTGATGTTTAACAATGCTTTAGAACTCTTCCATTGTTCTCGGAATTCCGATGATGTTTAACAATGCTTTGGAACTCTTTCATTGTTCTCGGAATTCCGCTGTAGTTTAAAAATGCATTGGAACTCTTCCATTCTTCTCGGAATTCCGCTGTAGTTTAAAAATGCTTTGGAACTCTTTCATTGTTCTCTTAATTCCGCTGAAGTTTAGCCATGCTTTGGAACTCTTCCACTGTTCTGGGAATTCGGCTGAAGTTTAAAAATGCTTTTGAACTCTTCCTAAGTTCTGGGAGTTCTGCTGAAGTTTAAAAATGCTTTGGAACTCTTCCATTGTTCTCGGAATTCCACTGATGTTTAAAAATGCTTTAGAACTCTTCCATTGTTCTCGGAATTCCGCTGATGTTTAACAATGCTTTAGAACTCTTCCATTGTTCTCGGAATTCCGATGATGTTTAACAATGCTTTGGAACTCTTTCATTGTTCTCGGAATTCCGCTGTAGTTTAAAAATGCATTGGAACTCTTCCATTGTTCTCGGAATTCCGCTGAAGTTCTAGAATGTTTTGAAACTCTTCCATTGTTCTCGGAATTCCGCTGAAGTTTAAAAATGCTTTGGAACTCTTCCATTGTTCTCGGAATTCCGCTGAAGTTTAAAAATGCTTTGGAACTCTTCCTAAGTTCTGGGAGTTCTGCTGAAGTTTAAAAATGCTTTGGAACTCTTCCATTGTTCTCGGAATTCCGCTGATGTTTAACAATGCTTTGGAACTCTTCCATTGTTCTAGGAATTCCGCTGTAGTTTAAATATGCTTTGGAACTCTTTCATTGTTCTCGGAATTCCGCGGAAGTTTAGCCATGCTTTGGAACTCTTCCACTGTTCTCGGAATTCCGCTGAAGTTTAAAAATGCTTTGGAACTCCTCCATTGTTCTCGGAATTCTGCTGAAGTTAAAAAATGCTTTGGAACTCTTCCATTGTACTTGGAATTCGGCTGAAGTTTAAAAATGCTATGGAACTCTTCCTATGTTCTGGGAACTCTGCTGAAGTTTAAAAAAGATTTGGAACTATTGCATTGTTCTCAGAATTCTGCTAATATTTAACAATGCTTTGGAACTCTTTCATTTTTCTCGGAATTCTGCTGAAGTTTAGCCATGTGTTGGAACTCTTCCATTGTTCTCGAAATTCTGCTGAAGTTTAAAAATGCATTGGAACTTTTCCATTGTTCTCGGAATTCCACTGAAGTTTTACAATGCTTTGGAACTCTTCCATTTTTCTCAGAATTCTGCTGAAGTTTAAAAATGCTTTGGAACTCTTCCATTGTTCTCGGAATTCTGCTGAAGTTTAAAAATGCTTTGGAACTCTTCCATTGTTCTGGGAATTCGGCTGAAGTTTAAAAATGCTTTGGAACTCTTCCTAAGTTCTGGGAGTTCTGCTGAAGTTTAAAAATGCATTGGAAAACTTCCATTGTTCTCGGAATTCCGCTAATGTTTAACAATGCTTTGGAACTCTTCCATTGTTCTCGGAATTCCGCTGTAGTTTAAAAATGCTTTGGAACTCTTTCATTGTTCTCAGAATTCCGCTGAAGTTTTAGAATGCTTTGGAACTCTTCCATTTTTCTCGGAATTCTGCTGAAGTTTAAAAATGCTTTGGAACTCTTCAAATGTTCTCGGAATTCCGCTAATTTTTAACAATGCTTGGGAACTCTTCCATTGTTCTCAGAATTCCGCTAATATTTAACAATGCTTTGGAACTCTTCCATTGTTCTCGGAATTCCGCTGATGTTTAATAATGCTTTTGGAACTCTTCCATTGTTCTCGGAATTCCGCTAATGTTTAACAATGCTTTGGAACTCATCCATTGTTCTTGGAATTCTGTTGATGTTTAATAATGCTTTTGGAACTCTCCCATTGTGCTCGGAATTCAGCTGAAGTTTAAAAATGCTTTAGAAATCTTCCCTTGCTCTCGGCATTCCGCTGAAGTTTTACAATGCTTTGGAACTCATCCATTGTTCTCGGAATTCTGTTGATGTTTAATAATGCTTTTGGAACTCTTCCATTGTGCTCGGAGTTCTGCTGAAGTTTAAAAAAGCTTTGGAATGCTTCCATTGTTCTGGGAATTCGGCTGAAGTTTAAAAATGCTTTGGAACTCTTCCTATGTTCTGGGAGTTCTGCTGAAGTTTAAAAATGCTTTGGAACTCTTCCATTGTTCTCGGAATTCCGATGATGTTTAACAATGCTTTGGAACTCTTCCATTGTTCTCGGAATTCCACTGTAGTTTAAAAATGCATTGGAACTCTTCCATTGTTCTCGGAATTCCGCTGAAGTTTTACAATACTTTGGAACTCTTCCATTTTTCTCGGAATTCTGCTGAAGTTTAAAAATGCTTTGGAACTCTTCCATTGTTCTGGGAATTCGGCTGAAATTTAAAAATGCTTTGGAACTCTTCCTAAGTTCTGGGAGTTCTGCTGAAGTTTAAAAATGCATTGGAACTCTTCCATTGTTCTCGGAATTCCGCTGATGTTTAACAATGCTTTAGAACTCTTCCATTGTTCTCGGAATTCCGATGATGTTTAACAATGCTTTGGAACTCTTCCATTGTTCTCGGAATTCCACTGTAGTTTAAAAATGCATTGGAACTCTTCCATTGTTCTCGGAATTCCGCTGTAGTTTAAAAATGCTTTGGAACTCTTTCATTGTTCTCGTAATTCCGCTGAAGTTTAGCCATGCTTTGGAACTCTTCCACTGTTCTCGGAATTCCGCTGAAGTTTAAAAATGCGTTGGAACTCCTCCATTGTTCTCGGAATTCTGCTGAAGTTTTACAATGCTTTGGAACTCTTCCATTTTTCTCGGAATTCTGCTGAAGTTTAAAAATGCTTTGGAACGCTTCCATTGTTCTGGGAATTCGGCTGAAGTTTAAAAATGCTTTTGAACACTTCCTAAGTTCTGGGAGTTCTGCTGAAGTTTAAAAATGCTTTGGAACTCTTCCATTGTTCTCGGAATTCCACTGATGTTTAAAAATGCTTTAGAACTCTTCCATTGTTCTCGGAATTCCGCGGAAGTTTAGCCATGCTTTGGAACTCTTCCACTGTTCTCGGAATTCCGCTGAAGTTTAAAAATGATTTGGAACTCCTCCATTGTTCTCGGAATTCTGCTGAAGTTAAAAAATGCTTTGGAACTCTTCCATTGTTCTTGGAATTCGGCTGAAGTTTAAAATTGCTATGGAACTCTTCCTATGTTCTGGGAGTTCTGCTGAAGTTTAAAAATGCTTTTGAACTCTTCCATTGTTCTCGGAATTCCGCTGATGTTTAACAATGCTTTAGAACTCTTCCATTGTTCTCGGAATTCTGCTGAAGTTTTAAAAAGCTTTGGAACTATTCCATTGTTCTCAGAATTCTGCTAATATTTAACAATGCTTTGGAACTCTTCCATTGTTCTCGGAATTCCGCTGATGTTTAATAATGCTTTTGGAACTCTTCCATTGTTCTCAGAATTCTGCTGATGTTTAGCAATGCTTTAGAACTCTTCCATTGTTCTCGGAATTCGGCTGAAGTTTAAAAATGCTTTGGAGCTCTTCCTATGTTCTGGGAGTTCTGCTGAAGTTTAAAAATGCTTTAGAACTCTTCCATTGTTCTCGGAATTCCGCTGATGTCTAACAATGCTTTGGAACTCTTCCATTGTTCTCGGAATTCCGCTGTAGTTTAAAAATGCATTGGAACTTTTCCATTGTTCTCGGAATTCCGCTACAGTTTTTCAATGCTTTGGAACTCTTCCATTTTTCTCTGAATTCTGCTGAAGTTTAAAAATGCTTTGGAACTCTTCCATTGTTCTCGGAATTCCGCTGATGTTTAACAATGCTTTGGAACTCTTCCATTGTTCTCGGAATTCCGCTGTAGTTTAAAAATGCTTTGGAACTCTTTCATTGTTCTCGGAATTCCGTTGAAGTTTAGCCATGCTTTGGAACTCTTCCATTGTTCTCGGAATTCCACTGAAGTTTAAAAATGCTTTGGAACTCCTCCATCGTTCTCGGAATTCTGCTGAAGTTTAAAAATGTTTTGGAACTCTTCCTATGTTCTGGGAGTTCTGCTGAAGTTTAAAAACGCTTTGGAACTCTTCCATTGTTCTCGGAATTCCGCTGATGTTTAACAATGCTTTAGAACTCTTCCATTGTTCTCGGAATTCCGTTGATGTTTAACAATGCTTTAGAACTCTTCCATTGTTCTCCGAATTCCGCTGTAGTTTAAAAATGCTTTGGAACTCTTTCATTGTTCTCGGAATTCCGTTGAAGTTTAGCCATGCTTTGGAACTCTTCCATTGTTCTCGGAATTCCACTGAAGTTTAAAAATGCTTTGGAACTCCTCCATCGTTCTCGGAATTCTGCTGAAGTTTAAAAATGTTTTGGAACTCTTCCTATGTTCTGGGAGTTCTGCTGAAGTTTAAAAATGCTTTGGAACTCTTCCATTGTTCTCGGAATTCCGCTGATGTTTAACAATGCTTTAGAACTCTTCCATTGTTCTCGGAATTCCGCTGATGTTTAACAATGCTTTAGAACTCTTCCATTGTTCTCGGAATTCCGCTGAAGTTTTACAATGCTTTGGAACTCATTCATTGTTCTCTTCACTCTGTTGATGTTTAATAATGCTTTTGGAACTCTTCCATTGTGCTTGGAGTTCTGCTGAAGTTTAAAAATGCTTTGGAACGCTTCCATTGTTCTGGGAATTCGGCTGAAGTTTAAAAATGCTTTGGAACTCTTCCTATGTTCTGGGAGTTCTGCTGAAGTTTAAAAATGCTTTGGAACTCTTCAATTGTTCTCGGAATTCCGCTGATGTTTAACAATGCTTTAGAACTCTTCCATTGTTCTCGGAATTTTGATGATGTTTAACAATGCTTTGGAGCTCTTCCATTGTTCTCGGAATTCTGCTGAAGTTTAAAAATGATTTTGGAACTCTTCCATTGTTCTGGGAATTTGGCTGAAGTTTAAAAATGCTTTGGAACTCTTCCTAAGTTCTAGGAGTTCTGCTGAAGTTTAAAAATGCATTGGAACTCTTCCATTGTTCTCGGAATTCCGCTGATGTTTAACAATGCTATAGAACTCTTCCATTGTTCTCTGAATTCCGATGATGTTTAACAATGCTTTGGAACTCTTTCATTGTTCTCGGAATTCCGCTGTAGTTTAAAAATGCATTGGAACTCTTCCATTGTTCTCGGAATTCCGCTGACGTTTTAGAATGCTTTGGAACTCTTTCATTGTTCTCGGAATTCTGCTGAAGTTCAAAAAAGTATTGGAACTATTCCATTGTTCTCAGAATTCTGCTAATATTTAACAATGCTTTGGAACTCTTCCATTGTTCTCGGAATTCCGCTGATGTTTAATAATGCTTTTGGAACTCTTCCATTGTTCTCGGAATTCTGCTAATGTTTATCAATGCTTTGGAACTCATCCATTGTTCTCGGAATTCTGTTCATGTTTAATATTGCTTTTGGAACTCTTCCATTGTGCTCGGAATTCTGCTGAAGTTTAAAAATGATTTGGAACTCTTCCATTGTTCTCGGTATTCAGCTAATGTTTATCAAACCTATGGAACTCTTTCATTGTTCTCGGAATTCCGCTGTAGTTTAAAAATGCATTGGAACTCTTCCATTGTTCTCGGAATTCCACTGAAGTTTTAGAATGCTTTTTAACACTTCCATTTTTCTCGGAATTCTGCTGAAGTTTAAAAACGCTTTGGAACTCTTCCATTGTTCTCGGAATTCCGCTAATGTTTAATAATGCTTTGGAACTCTTCCATTGTTCTCGGAATTCTGCTGAAGTTTAAAAATGCTTTGGAACTCTTCCATTGTTCTCGGAAATCTGCTGAAGTTTTAAAAAGCTTTGGAACTATTCCATTGTTCTCAGAATTCTGCTAATATTTAACAATGCTTTGGAACTCTTCCATTGTTCTCGGAATTCCGCTGATGTTTAATAATGCTTTTGGAACTCTTCCATTGTTCTCAGACATCTGCTGATGTTTAACAATGCTTTAGAACTCTTCCATTGTTCTCAGAATTCGGATGAAGTTTAAAAATGCTTTGGAGCTCTTACTATGTTCTGGGAGTTCTGCTGAAGTTTAAAAATGCTTTAGAACTCTTCCATTGTTCTCGGAATTCCGCTGATGTCTAACAATGCTTTGGAACTCTTCCATTGTTCTCGGAATTCCGCTGTAGTTTAAAAATGCATTGGAACTTTTCCATTGTTCTCGGAATTCCACTGAAGTTTTACAATGCTTTGGAACTCTTCCATTTTTCTCTGAATTCTGCTGAAGTTTAAAAATGCTTTGGAACTCTTCCATTGTTCTCGGAATTCTGCTGAAGTTTAAAAAAGCTTTGGAACTCTTCCATTGTTCTGGGAATTCGGCTGAAGTTTAAAAATGCTTTGGAACTCTTCCTAAGTTCTGGGAGTTCTGCTGAAGTTTAAAAATGCATTGGAAAACTTCCATTGTTCTCGGAATTCCGCTAATGTTTAACAATGCTTTGGAACTCTTCCATTGTTCTCGGAATTCCGCTGTAGTTTAAAAATGCTTTGGAACTCTTTCATTGTTCTCAGAATTCCGCTGAAGTTTTAGAATGCTTTGGAACTCTTCCATTTTTCTCGGAATTCTGCTGAAGTTTAAAAATGCTTTGGAACTCTTCAAATGTTCTCGGAATTCCGCTAATGTTTAACAATGCTTGGGAACTCTTCCATTGTTCTCAGAATTCCGCTAATATTTAACAATGCTTTGGAACTCTTCCATTGTTCTCGGAATTCCGCTGATGTTTAATAATGCTTTTGGAACTATTCCATTGTTCTCGGAATTCTGCTAATGTTTAACAATGCTTTGGAACTCATCCATTGTTCTTGGAATTCTGTTGATGTTTAATAATGCTTTTGGAACTCTCCCATTGTGCTCGGAATTCAGCTGAAGTTTAAAAATGCTTTAGAAATCTTCCCTTGCTCTCGGCATTCCGCTGAAGTTTTACAATGCTTTGGAACTCATCCATTGTTCTCGGAATTCTGTTGATGTTTAATAATGCTTTTGGAACTCTTCCACTGTGCTCGGAGTTCTGCTGAAGTTTAAAAAAGCTTTGGAATGCTTCCATTGTTCTGGGAATTCGGCTGAAGTTTAAAAATGCTTTGGAACTCTTCCTATGTTCTGGGAGTTCTGCTGAAGTTTAAAAATGCTTTGGAACTCTTCCATTGTTCTCGGAATTCCGATGATGTTTTACAATACTTTGGAACTCTTCCATTTTTCTCGGAATTCTGCTGAAGTTTAAAAATGCTTTGGAACTCTTCCATTGTTCTGGGAATTCGGCTGAAATTTAAAAATGCTTTGGAACTCTTCCTAAGTTCTGGGAGTTCTGCTGAAGTTTAAAAATGCATTGGAACTCTTCCATTGTTCTCGGAATTCCGCTGATGTTTAACAATGCTTTAGAACTCTTCCATTGTTCTCGGAATTCCGATGATGTTTAACAATGCTTTGGAACTCTTCCATTGTTCTCGGAATTCCACTGTAGTTTAAAAATGCATTGGAACTCTTCCATTGTTCTCGGAATTCCGCTGTAGTTTAAAAATGCTTTGGAACTCTTTCATTGTTCTCGTAATTCCGCTGAAGTTAACCATGCTTTGGAACTCTTCCACTGTTCTCGGAATTCCGCTGAAGTTTAAAAATGCTTTGGAACTCCTCCATTGTTCTCGGAATTCTGCTGAAGTTTTACAATGCTTTGGAACTCTTCCATTTTTCTCGGAATTCTGCTGAAGTTTAAAAATGCTTTGGAACGCTTCCATTGTTCTGGGAATTCGGCTGAAGTTTAAAAATGCTTTTGAACACTTCCTAAGTTCTGGGAGTTCTGCTGAAGTTTAAAAATGCTTTGGAACTCTTCCATTGTTCTCGGAATTCCACTGATGTTTAAAAATGCTTTAGAACTCTTCCATTGTTCTCGGAATTCCGCGGAAGTTTAGCCATGCTTTGGAACTCTTCCACTGTTCTCGGAATTCCGCTGAAGTTAAAAAATGCTTTGGAACTCTTCCATTGTTCTTGGAATTCGGCTGAAGTTTAAAAATGCTCTGGAACTCTTCCTATGTTCTGGGAGTTCTGCTGAAGTTTAAAAATGCTTTTGAACTCTTCCATTGTTCTCGGAATTCCGCTGATGTTTAACAATGCTTTAGAACTCTTCCATTGTTCTCGGAATTCCGCTGATGTTTATCAATGCTTTGGAACTCTTCCATTGTTCTCGGAATTCCACTGTAGTTTAAAAATGCATTGGAACTCTTCCATTGCTCTCGGAATTCCGCTGAAGTTTTACAATGCTTTGGAACTCTTCCATTTTTCTCGGAATTCTGCTGAAGTTTAAAAATGCTTTGTAACGCTTCCATTGTTCTGGGAATTCGGCTGAAGTTTAAAAATGCTTTGGAACTCTTCCTAAGTTCTGGGAGTTCTGCTGAAGTTTAAAAATGCTTTGGAACTCTTCCATTGTTCTCGGAATTCCGCTGATGTTTAAATGCTTTTGAACTGTTCCATTGTTCTCGGAATTCCGCTGATGTTTAACAATGCTTTAGAACTCTTCCATTGTTCTCGGAATTCCGATGATGTTTAACAATGCTTTGGAACTCTTTCATTGTTCTCGGAATTCCGCTGTAGTTTAAAAATGCATTGGAACTCTTCCATTTTTCTCGGAATTCTGCTGAAGTTTAGCCATGTGTTGGAACTCTTCCATTGTTCTCGGAATTCTGCTGAAGTTTAAAAATGCTTTGGAACTCTTGCATTGTTCTCGGAACTCTGCTGAAGTTTAAAAAAGATTTGGATCTATTGCATTGTTCTCAGAATTCTGCTAATATTTAACAATGCTTTGGAACTCTTCCATTGTTCTCGGAATTCCGCTGATGTTTAATAATGCTTTTGGAACTCTTCCATTGTTCTCGGAATTCTGCTAATGTTTAACAATGCTTTGGAACTCATCCATTGTTCTCGGAATTCTGTTGATGTTTAATAATGCTTTTGGAACTCTTCCGTTGTGCTCGGAATTCTGCTGAAGTTTAAAAATGCTTTGGAACTCTTGCATTGTTCTCGGAACTCTGCTGAAGTTTAAAAAAGATTTGGATCTATTGCATTGTTCTCAGAATTCTGCTAATATTTAACAATGCTTTGGAACTCTTCCATTGTTCTCGGAATTCCGCTGATGTTTAATAATGCTTTTGGAACTCTTCCATTGTTCTCGGAATTCTGCTAATGTTTAACAATGCTTTGGAACTCATCCATTGTTCTCGGAATTCTGTTGATGTTTAATAATGCTTTTGGAACTCTTCCGTTGTGCTCGGAATTCTGCTGAAGTTTAAAAATGCTTTGGAACTCTTCCATTGTTCTCGGAATTCCGCTAATGTTTATCAAACCTATGGAACTCTTTCATTGTTCTTGGAATTCTGTTGATGTTTAATAATGCTTTTGGAACTCTTCCATTGTTCTCGGAATTCTGTTGATGTTTAATAATGCTTTTGGAACTCTTCCATTGTTCTCGGAATTCTGCTGAAGTTTAAAAACGCTTTAGAAATCTTCCCTTGTTCTCGGAATTCTGCTGAAGTTTAACAATGCTTTGGAACTCTTCCATTTTTCTCGGAACTCTGCTGAAGTTTAAAAATGCTTTGGAACTCTTCCATTGTTCTTGGAATTCCACTGATGTTTAACAATGCTTTGGAACTCTTACATTGTTCTCGGTATTCCGCTGAATTTAGCCATGCTTTGGAACTCTTCCATTGTTCTCAGAATTCCCCTGAAGTTTAAAAATGCTTTGGAACTCCTCCATTGTACTCGGAACTCTGCTGAAGTTTAAAAATGCTTTGAAACTCTTCCATTGTTCTCGGAATTCCGCTGATGTTTAACAATGCTTTGGAACTCTTCCATTGTTCTCGGAATTCCGCTGTAGTTTAAAAATGCACTGGAACTTTTCCATTGTTCTCGGAATTCCGCTGAAGTTTAAAAATGCTTTGAAACTCTTCCAATGTTCTCGGATTTCTGCTGAAGTTTAAAAATGCTTTGGAACTCTTCCATTGTTCTGGGAATTCGGCTGAAGTTTAAAAATGCAATGGAACTCTTCCATTGTTCTGGGAGTTCTGCTGATGTTTAATAATGATTTTGGAACTCTTCCATTGTTCTCGGAATTCTGCTAATGTTTAACAATGCTTTGGAACTCATCCATTTTTGTCGGAATTCTGTTGATGTTTAATAATGCTTTTGGAACTCTTCCATTGTGCTCGGAATTCTGCTGAAGTTTAAAAATGCTTTGGAACTCTTCCATTGTTCTCGGAATTCCGCTGATGTTTAACAATGCTTTAGAACTCTTCCATTGTTCTCGGAATTCCGATGATGTTTAACAATGCTTTGGAACTCTTTCATTGTTCTCGGAATTCCGCTGTAGTTTAAAAATGCATTGGAACTCTTCCATTCTTCTCGGAATTCCGCTGTAGTTTAAAAATGCTTTGGAACTCTTTCATTGTTCTCTTAATTCCGCTGAAGTTTAGCCATGCTTTGGAACTCTTCCACTGTTCTGGGAATTCGGCTGAAGTTTAAAAATGCTTTTGAACTCTTCCTAAGTTCTGGGAGTTCTGCTGAAGTTTAAAAATGCTTTGGAACTCTTCCATTGTTCTCGGAATTCCACTGATGTTTAAAAATGCTTTAGAACTCTTCCATTGTTCTCGGAATTCCGCTGATGTTTAACAATGCTTTAGAACTCTTCCATTGTTCTCGGAATTCCGATGATGTTTAACAATGCTTTGGAACTCTTTCATTGTTCTCGGAATTCCGCTGTAGTTTAAAAATGCATTGGAACTCTTCCATTGTTCTCGGAATTCCGCTGAAGTTCTAGAATGTTTTGAAACTCTTCCATTGTTCTCGGAATTCCGCTGAAGTTTAAAAATGCTTTGGAACTCTTCCATTGTTCTCGGAATTCCGCTGAAGTTTAAAAATGCTTTGGAACTCTTCCTAAGTTCTGGGAGTTCTGCTGAAGTTTAAAAATGCTTTGGAACTCTTCCATTGTTCTCGGAATTCCGCTGATGTTTAACAATGCTTTGGAACTCTTCCATTGTTCTAGGAATTCCGCTGTAGTTTAAATATGCTTTGGAACTCTTTCATTGTTCTCGGAATTCCGCGGAAGTTTAGCCATGCTTTGGAACTCTTCCACTGTTCTCGGAATTCCGCTGAAGTTTAAAAATGCTTTGGAACTCCTCCATTGTTCTCGGAATTCTGCTGAAGTTAAAAAATGCTTTGGAACTCTTCCATTGTACTTGGAATTCGGCTGAAGTTTAAAAATGCTATGGAACTCTTCCTATGTTCTGGGAACTCTGCTGAAGTTTAAAAAAGATTTGGAACTATTGCATTGTTCTCAGAATTCTGCTAATATTTAACAATGCTTTGGAACTCTTTCATTTTTCTCGGAATTCTGCTGAAGTTTAGCCATGTGTTGGAACTCTTCCATTGTTCTCGAAATTCTGCTGAAGTTTAAAAATGCATTGGAACTTTTCCATTGTTCTCGGAATTCCACTGAAGTTTTACAATGCTTTGGAACTCTTCCATTTTTCTCAGAATTCTGCTGAAGTTTAAAAATGCTTTGGAACTCTTCCATTGTTCTCGGAATTCTGCTGAAGTTTAAAAATGCTTTGGAACTCTTCCATTGTTCTGGGAATTCGGCTGAAGTTTAAAAATGCTTTGGAACTCTTCCTAAGTTCTGGGAGTTCTGCTGAAGTTTAAAAATGCATTGGAAAACTTCCATTGTTCTCGGAATTCCGCTAATGTTTAACAATGCTTTGGAACTCTTCCATTGTTCTCGGAATTCCGCTGTAGTTTAAAAATGCTTTGGAACTCTTTCATTGTTCTCAGAATTCCGCTGAAGTTTTAGAATGCTTTGGAACTCTTCCATTTTTCTCGGAATTCTGCTGAAGTTTAAAAATGCTTTGGAACTCTTCAAATGTTCTCGGAATTCCGCTAATTTTTAACAATGCTTGGGAACTCTTCCATTGTTCTCAGAATTCCGCTAATATTTAACAATGCTTTGGAACTCTTCCATTGTTCTCGGAATTCCGCTGATGTTTAATAATGCTTTTGGAACTCTTCCATTGTTCTCGGAATTCCGCTAATGTTTAACAATGCTTTGGAACTCATCCATTGTTCTTGGAATTCTGTTGATGTTTAATAATGCTTTTGGAACTCTCCCATTGTGCTCGGAATTCAGCTGAAGTTTAAAAATGCTTTAGAAATCTTCCCTTGCTCTCGGCATTCCGCTGAAGTTTTACAATGCTTTGGAACTCATCCATTGTTCTCGGAATTCTGTTGATGTTTAATAATGCTTTTGGAACTCTTCCATTGTGCTCGGAGTTCTGCTGAAGTTTAAAAAAGCTTTGGAATGCTTCCATTGTTCTGGGAATTCGGCTGAAGTTTAAAAATGCTTTGGAACTCTTCCTATGTTCTGGGAGTTCTGCTGAAGTTTAAAAATGCTTTGGAACTCTTCCATTGTTCTCGGAATTCCGATGATGTTTAACAATGCTTTGGAACTCTTCCATTGTTCTCGGAATTCCACTGTAGTTTAAAAATGCATTGGAACTCTTCCATTGTTCTCGGAATTCCGCTGAAGTTTTACAATACTTTGGAACTCTTCCATTTTTCTCGGAATTCTGCTGAAGTTTAAAAATGCTTTGGAACTCTTCCATTGTTCTGGGAATTCGGCTGAAATTTAAAAATGCTTTGGAACTCTTCCTAAGTTCTGGGAGTTCTGCTGAAGTTTAAAAATGCATTGGAACTCTTCCATTGTTCTCGGAATTCCGCTGATGTTTAACAATGCTTTAGAACTCTTCCATTGTTCTCGGAATTCCGATGATGTTTAACAATGCTTTGGAACTCTTCCATTGTTCTCGGAATTCCACTGTAGTTTAAAAATGCATTGGAACTCTTCCATTGTTCTCGGAATTCCGCTGTAGTTTAAAAATGCTTTGGAACTCTTTCATTGTTCTCGTAATTCCGCTGAAGTTTAGCCATGCTTTGGAACTCTTCCACTGTTCTCGGAATTCCGCTGAAGTTTAAAAATGCGTTGGAACTCCTCCATTGTTCTCGGAATTCTGCTGAAGTTTTACAATGCTTTGGAACTCTTCCATTTTTCTCGGAATTCTGCTGAAGTTTAAAAATGCTTTGGAACGCTTCCATTGTTCTGGGAATTCGGCTGAAGTTTAAAAATGCTTTTGAACACTTCCTAAGTTCTGGGAGTTCTGCTGAAGTTTAAAAATGCTTTGGAACTCTTCCATTGTTCTCGGAATTCCACTGATGTTTAAAAATGCTTTAGAACTCTTCCATTGTTCTCGGAATTCCGCGGAAGTTTAGCCATGCTTTGGAACTCTTCCACTGTTCTCGGAATTCCGCTGAAGTTTAAAAATGATTTGGAACTCCTCCATTGTTCTCGGAATTCTGCTGAAGTTAAAAAATGCTTTGGAACTCTTCCATTGTTCTTGGAATTCGGCTGAAGTTTAAAATTGCTATGGAACTCTTCCTATGTTCTGGGAGTTCTGCTGAAGTTTAAAAATGCTTTTGAACTCTTCCATTGTTCTCGGAATTCCGCTGATGTTTAACAATGCTTTAGAACTCTTCCATTGTTCTCGGAATTCCGCTGATGTTTATCAATGCTTTGGAACTCTTCCATTGTTCTCGGAATTCCACTGTAGTTTAAAAATGCATTGGAACTCTTCCATTGCTCTCGGAATTCCGCTGAAGTTTTACAATGCTTTGGAACTCTTCCATTTTTCTCGGAATTCTGCTGAAGTTTAAAAATGCTTTGTAACGCTTCCATTGTTCTGGGAATTCGGCTGAAGTTTAAAAATGCTTTGGAACTCTTCCTAAGTTCTGGGAGTTCTGCTGAAGTTAAAAATGCTTTGGAACTCTTCCATTGTTCTCGGAATTCCGCTGATGTTTAAATGCTTTAGAACTCTTCCATTGTTCTCGGAATTCCGCTGATGTTTAACAATGCTTTAGAACTCTTCCATTGTTCTCGGAATTCCGATGATGTTTAACAATGCTTTGGAACTCTTTCATTGTTCTCGGAATTCCGCTGTAGTTTAAAAATGCATTGGAACTCTTCCATTTTTCTCGGAATTCTGCTGAAGTTTAGCCATGTGTTGGAACTCTTCCATTGTTCTCGGAATTCTGCTGAAGTTTAAAAATGCTTTGGAACTCTTCCATTGTTCTCGGAACTCTGCTGAAGTTTAAAAAAGATTTGGATCTATTGCATTGTTCTCAGAATTCTGCTAATATTTAACAATGCTTTGGAACTCTTCCATTGTTCTCGGAATTCCGCTGATGTTTAATAATGCTTTTGGAACTCTTCCATTGTTCTCGGAATTCTGCTAATGTTTAACAATGCTTTGGAACTCATCCATTGTTCTCGGAATTCTGTTGATGTTTAATAATGCTTTTGGAACTCTTCCGTTGTGCTCGGAATTCTGCTGAAGTTTAAAAATGCTTTGGAACTCTTCCATTGTTCTCGGAATTCCGCTAATGTTTATCAAACCTATGGAACTCTTTCATTGTTCTTGGAATTCTGTTGATGTTTAATAATGCTTTTGGAACTCTTCCATTGTTCTCGGAATTTTGTTGATGTTTAATAATGCTTTTGGAACTCTTCCATTGTTCTCGGAATTCTGCTGAAGTTTAAAAACGCTTTAGAAATCTTCCCTTGTTCTCGGAATTCTGCTGATGTTTAACAATGCTTTGGAACTCTTCCATTGTTCTCGGAATTCCACTGATGTTTAACAATGCTTTGGAACTCTTACATTGTTCTCGGTATTCCGCTGAATTTAGCCATGCTTTGGAACTCTTCCATTGTTCTCAGAATTCCGCTGAAGTTTAAAAATGCTTTGGAACTCCTCCATTGTACTCGGAACTCTGCTGAAGTTTAAAAATGCTTTGAAACTCTTCCATTGTTCTCGGAATTCCGCTGATGTTTAACAATGCTTTGGAACTCTTCCATTGTTCTCGGAATTCCGCTGTAGTTTAAAAATGCACTGGAACTTTTCCATTGTTCTCGGAATTCCGCTGAAGTTTAAAAATGCTTTGAAACTCTTCCAATGTTCTTGGATTTCTGCTGAAGTTTAAAAATGCTTTGGAACTCTTCCATTGTTCTGGGAATTCGGCTGAAGTTTAAAAATGCAATGGAACTCTTCCATTGTTCTGGGAGTTCTGCTGATGTTTAATAATGATTTTGGAACTCTTCCATTGTTCTCGGAATTCTGCTAATGTTTAACAATGCTTTGGAACTCATCCATTTTTCTCGGAATTCTGTTGATGTTTAATAATGCTTTTGGAACTCTTCCATTGTGCTCGGAATTCTGCTGAAGTTTAAAAATGCTTTGGAACTCTTCCATTGTTCTCGGAATTCCGCTGATGTTTAACAATGCTTTAGAACTCTTCCATTGTTCTCGGAATTCCGATGATGTTTAACAATGCTTTGGAACTCTTTCATTGTTCTCGGAATTCCGCTGTAGTTTAAAAATGCATTGGAACTCTTCCATTGTTCTCGGAATTCCGCTGTAGTTTAAAAATGCTTTGGAACTCTTTCATTGTTCTCTTAATTCCGCTGAAGTTTAGCCATGCTTTGGAACTCTTCCACTGTTCTCGGAATTCCGCTGAAGTTTAAAAATGCTTTGGAACTCCTCCATTGTTCTCGGAATTCTGCTGAAGTTTTACAATGCTTTGGAACTCTTCCATTTTTCTCGGAATTCTGCTGAAGTTTAAAAATGCTTTGGAACGCTTCCATTGTTCTGGGAATTCGGCTGAAGTTTAAAAATGCTTTTGAACTCTTCCTAAGTTCTGGGAGTTCTGCTGAAGTTTAAAAATGCTTTGGAACTCTTCCATTGTTCTCGGAATTCCACTGATGTTTAAAAATGCTTTAGAACTCTTCCATTGTTCTCGGAATTCCGCTGATGTTTAACAATGCTTTAGAACTCTTCCATTGTTCTCGGAATTCCGATGATGTTTAACAATGCTTTGGAACTCTTTCATTGTTCTCGGAATTCCGCTGTAGTTTAAAAATGCATTGGAACTCTTCCATTGTTCTCGGAATTCCGCTGAAGTTCTAGAATGCTTTGAAACTCTTCCATTGTTCTCGGAATTCCGCTGAAGTTTAAAAATGCTTTGGAACTCTTCCATTGTTCTCGGAATTCCGCTGAAGTTTAAAAATGCTTTGGAACTCTTCCTAAGTTCTGGGAGTTCTGCTGAAGTTTAACAATGCTTTGGAACTCTTCCATTGTTCTAGGAATTCCGCTGTAGTTTAAATATGCTTTGGAACTCTTTCATTGTTCTCGGAATTCCGCGGAAGTTTAGCCATGCTTTGGAACTCTTCCACTGTTCTTGGAATTCCGCTGAAGTTTAAAAATGCTTTGGAACTCCTCCATTGTTCTCGGAATTCTGCTGAAGTTAAAAAATGCTTTGTAACGCTTCCATTGTTCTGGGAATTCGGCTGAAGTTTAAAAATGCTTTGGAACTCTTCCTAAGTTCTGGGAGTACTGCTGAAGTTTAAAAATGCTTTGCAACTCTTCCATTGTTCTCGGAATTCCGCTGATGTTTAAATGCTTTAGAACTCTTCCATTGTTCTCGGAATTCCGCTGAAGTTTAAAAATGCTTTGAAACTCTTCCAATGTTCTCGGATTTCTGCTGAAGTTTAAAAATGCTTTGGAACTCTTCCATTGTTCTGGGAATTCGGCTGAAGTTTAAAAATGCAATGGAACTCTTCCATTGTTCTGGGAGTTCTGCTGATGTTTAATAATGATTTTGGAACTCTTCCATTGTTCTCGGAATTCTGCTAATGTTTAACAATGCTTTGGAACTCATCCATTTTTGTCGGAATTCTGTTGATGTTTAATAATGCTTTTGGAACTCTTCCATTGTGCTCGGAATTCTGCTGAAGTTTAAAAATGCTTTGGAACTCTTCCATTGTTCTCGGAATTCCGCTGATGTTTAACAATGCTTTAGAACTCTTCCATTGTTCTCGGAATTCCGATGATGTTTAACAATGCTTTGGAACTCTTTCATTGTTCTCGGAATTCCGCTGTAGTTTAAAAATGCATTGGAACTCTTCCATTCTTCTCGGAATTCCGCTGTAGTTTAAAAATGCTTTGGAACTCTTTCATTGTTCTCTTAATTCCGCTGAAGTTTAGCCATGCTTTGGAACTCTTCCACTGTTCTGGGAATTCGGCTGAAGTTTAAAAATGCTTTTGAACTCTTCCTAAGTTCTGGGAGTTCTGCTGAAGTTTAAAAATGCTTTGGAACTCTTCCATTGTTCTCGGAATTCCACTGATGTTTAAAAATGCTTTAGAACTCTTCCATTGTTCTCGGAATTCCGCTGATGTTTAACAATGCTTTAGAACTCTTCCATTGTTCTCGGAATTCCGATGATGTTTAACAATGCTTTGGAACTCTTTCATTGTTCTCGGAATTCCGCTGTAGTTTAAAAATGCATTGGAACTCTTCCATTGTTCTCGGAATTCCGCTGAAGTTCTAGAATGTTTTGAAACTCTTCCATTGTTCTCGGAATTCCGCTGAAGTTTAAAAATGCTTTGGAACTCTTCCATTGTTCTCGGAATTCCGCTGAAGTTTAAAAATGCTTTGGAACTCTTCCTAAGTTCTGGGAGTTCTGCTGAAGTTTAAAAATGCTTTGGAACTCTTCCATTGTTCTCGGAATTCCGCTGATGTTTAACAATGCTTTGGAACTCTTCCATTGTTCTAGGAATTCCGCTGTAGTTTAAATATGCTTTGGAACTCTTTCATTGTTCTCGGAATTCCGCGGAAGTTTAGCCATGCTTTGGAACTCTTCCACTGTTCTCGGAATTCCGCTGAAGTTTAAAAATGCTTTGGAACTCCTCCATTGTTCTCGGAATTCTGCTGAAGTTAAAAAATGCTTTGGAACTCTTCCATTGTACTTGGAATTCGGCTGAAGTTTAAAAATGCTATGGAACTCTTCCTATGTTCTGGGAACTCTGCTGAAGTTTAAAAAAGATTTGGAACTATTGCATTGTTCTCAGAATTCTGCTAATATTTAACAATGCTTTGGAACTCTTTCATTTTTCTCGGAATTCTGCTGAAGTTTAGCCATGTGTTGGAACTCTTCCATTGTTCTCGAAATTCTGCTGAAGTTTAAAAATGCATTGGAACTTTTCCATTGTTCTCGGAATTCCACTGAAGTTTTACAATGCTTTGGAACTCTTCCATTTTTCTCAGAATTCTGCTGAAGTTTAAAAATGCTTTGGAACTCTTCCATTGTTCTCGGAATTCTGCTGAAGTTTAAAAATGCTTTGGAACTCTTCCATTGTTCTGGGAATTCGGCTGAAGTTTAAAAATGCTTTGGAACTCTTCCTAAGTTCTGGGAGTTCTGCTGAAGTTTAAAAATGCATTGGAAAACTTCCATTGTTCTCGGAATTCCGCTAATGTTTAACAATGCTTTGGAACTCTTCCATTGTTCTCGGAATTCCGCTGTAGTTTAAAAATGCTTTGGAACTCTTTCATTGTTCTCAGAATTCCGCTGAAGTTTTAGAATGCTTTGGAACTCTTCCATTTTTCTCGGAATTCTGCTGAAGTTTAAAAATGCTTTGGAACTCTTCAAATGTTCTCGGAATTCCGCTAATTTTTAACAATGCTTGGGAACTCTTCCATTGTTCTCAGAATTCCGCTAATATTTAACAATGCTTTGGAACTCTTCCATTGTTCTCGGAATTCCGCTGATGTTTAATAATGCTTTTGGAACTCTTCCATTGTTCTCGGAATTCCGCTAATGTTTAACAATGCTTTGGAACTCATCCATTGTTCTTGGAATTCTGTTGATGTTTAATAATGCTTTTGGAACTCTCCCATTGTGCTCGGAATTCAGCTGAAGTTTAAAAATGCTTTAGAAATCTTCCCTTGCTCTCGGCATTCCGCTGAAGTTTTACAATGCTTTGGAACTCATCCATTGTTCTCGGAATTCTGTTGATGTTTAATAATGCTTTTGGAACTCTTCCATTGTGCTCGGAGTTCTGCTGAAGTTTAAAAAAGCTTTGGAATGCTTCCATTGTTCTGGGAATTCGGCTGAAGTTTAAAAATGCTTTGGAACTCTTCCTATGTTCTGGGAGTTCTGCTGAAGTTTAAAAATGCTTTGGAACTCTTCCATTGTTCTCGGAATTCCGATGATGTTTAACAATGCTTTGGAACTCTTCCATTGTTCTCGGAATTCCACTGTAGTTTAAAAATGCATTGGAACTCTTCCATTGTTCTCGGAATTCCGCTGAAGTTTTACAATACTTTGGAACTCTTCCATTTTTCTCGGAATTCTGCTGAAGTTTAAAAATGCTTTGGAACTCTTCCATTGTTCTGGGAATTCGGCTGAAATTTAAAAATGCTTTGGAACTCTTCCTAAGTTCTGGGAGTTCTGCTGAAGTTTAAAAATGCATTGGAACTCTTCCATTGTTCTCGGAATTCCGCTGATGTTTAACAATGCTTTAGAACTCTTCCATTGTTCTCGGAATTCCGATGATGTTTAACAATGCTTTGGAACTCTTCCATTGTTCTCGGAATTCCACTGTAGTTTAAAAATGCATTGGAACTCTTCCATTGTTCTCGGAATTCCGCTGTAGTTTAAAAATGCTTTGGAACTCTTTCATTGTTCTCGTAATTCCGCTGAAGTTTAGCCATGCTTTGGAACTCTTCCACTGTTCTCGGAATTCCGCTGAAGTTTAAAAATGCGTTGGAACTCCTCCATTGTTCTCGGAATTCTGCTGAAGTTTTACAATGCTTTGGAACTCTTCCATTTTTCTCGGAATTCTGCTGAAGTTTAAAAATGCTTTGGAACGCTTCCATTGTTCTGGGAATTCGGCTGAAGTTTAAAAATGCTTTTGAACACTTCCTAAGTTCTGGGAGTTCTGCTGAAGTTTAAAAATGCTTTGGAACTCTTCCATTGTTCTCGGAATTCCACTGATGTTTAAAAATGCTTTAGAACTCTTCCATTGTTCTCGGAATTCCGCGGAAGTTTAGCCATGCTTTGGAACTCTTCCACTGTTCTCGGAATTCCGCTGAAGTTTAAAAATGATTTGGAACTCCTCCATTGTTCTCGGAATTCTGCTGAAGTTAAAAAATGCTTTGGAACTCTTCCATTGTTCTTGGAATTCGGCTGAAGTTTAAAAATGCTATGGAACTCTTCCTATGTTCTGGGAGTTCTGCTGAAGTTTAAAAATGCTTTTGAACTCTTCCATTGTTCTCGGAATTCCGCTGATGTTTAACAATGCTTTAGAACTCTTCCATTGTTCTCGGAATTCCGCTGATGTTTATCAATGCTTTGGAACTCTTCCATTGTTCTCGGAATTCCACTGTAGTTTAAAAATGCATTGGAACTCTTCCATTGCTCTCGGAATTCCGCTGAAGTTTTACAATGCTTTGGAACTCTTCCATTTTTCTCGGAATTCTGCTGAAGTTTAAAAATGCTTTGTAACGCTTCCATTGTTCTGGGAATTCGGCTGAAGTTTAAAAATGCTTTGGAACTCTTCCTAAGTTCTGGGAGTTCTGCTGAAGTTAAAAATGCTTTGGAAGTCTTCCATTGTTCTCGGAATTCCGCTGATGTTTAAATGCTTTAGAACTCTTCCATTGTTCTCGGAATTCCGCTGATGTTTAACAATGCTTTAGAACTCTTCCATTGTTCTCGGAATTCCGATGATGTTTAACAATGCTTTGGAACTCTTTCATTGTTCTCGGAATTCCGCTGTAGTTTAAAAATGCATTGGAACTCTTCCATTTTTCTCGGAATTCTGCTGAAGTTTAGCCATGTGTTGGAACTCTTCCATTGTTCTCGGAATTCTGCTGAAGTTTAAAAATGCTTTGGAACTCTTCCATTGTTCTCGGAACTCTGCTGAAGTTTAAAAAAGATTTGGATCTATTGCATTGTTCTCAGAATTCTGCTAATATTTAACAATGCTTTGGAACTCTTCCATTGTTCTCGGAATTCCGCTGATGTTTAATAATGCTTTTGGAACTCTTCCATTGTTCTCGGAATTCTGCTAATGTTTAACAATGCTTTGGAACTCATCCATTGTTCTCGGAATTCTGTTGATGTTTAATAATGCTTTTGGAACTCTTCCGTTGTGCTCGGAATTCTGCTGAAGTTTAAAAATGCTTTGGAACTCTTCCATTGTTCTCGGAATTCCGCTAATGTTTATCAAACCTATGGAACTCTTTCATTGTTCTTGGAATTCTGTTGATGTTTAATAATGCTTTTGGAACTCTTCCATTGTTCTCGGAATTCTGTTGATGTTTAATAATGCTTTTGGAACTCTTCCATTGTTCTCGGAATTCTGCTGAAGTTTAAAAACGCTTTAGAAATCTTCCCTTGTTCTCGGAATTCTGCTGATGTTTAACAATGCTTTGGAACTCTTCCATTGTTCTCGGAATTCCACTGATGTTTAACAATGCTTTGGAACTCTTACATTGTTCTCGGTATTCCGCTGAATTTAGCCATGCTTTGGAACTCTTCCATTGTTCTCAGAATTCCGCTGAAGTTTAAAAATGCTTTGGAACTCCTCCATTGTACTCGGAACTCTGCTGAAGTTTAAAAATGCTTTGAAACTCTTCCATTGTTCTCGGAATTCCGCTGATGTTTAACAATGCTTTGGAACTCTTCCATTGTTCTCGGAATTCCGCTGTAGTTTAAAAATGCACTGGAACTTTTCCATTGTTCTCGGAATTCCGCTGAAGTTTAAAAATGCTTTGAAACTCTTCCAATGTTCTTGGATTTCTGCTGAAGTTTAAAAATGCTTTGGAACTCTTCCATTGTTCTGGGAATTCGGCTGAAGTTTAAAAATGCAATGGAACTCTTCCATTGTTCTGGGAGTTCTGCTGATGTTTAATAATGATTTTGGAACTCTTCCATTGTTCTCGGAATTCTGCTAATGTTTAACAATGCTTTGGAACTCATCCATTTTTCTCGGAATTCTGTTGATGTTTAATAATGCTTTTGGAACTCTTCCATTGTGCTCGGAATTCTGCTGAAGTTTAAAAATGCTTTGGAACTCTTCCATTGTTCTCGGAATTCCGCTGATGTTTAACAATGCTTTAGAACTCTTCCATTGTTCTCGGAATTCCGATGATGTTTAACAATGCTTTGGAACTCTTTCATTGTTCTCGGAATTCCGCTGTAGTTTAAAAATGCATTGGAACTCTTCCATTGTTCTCGGAATTCCGCTGTAGTTTAAAAATGCTTTGGAACTCTTTCATTGTTCTCTTAATTCCGCTGAAGTTTAGCCATGCTTTGGAACTCTTCCACTGTTCTCGGAATTCCGCTGAAGTTTAAAAATGCTTTGGAACTCCTCCATTGTTCTCGGAATTCTGCTGAAGTTTTACAATGCTTTGGAACTCTTCCATTTTTCTCGGAATTCTGCTGAAGTTTAAAAATGCTTTGGAACGCTTCCATTGTTCTGGGAATTCGGCTGAAGTTTAAAAATGCTTTTGAACTCTTCCTAAGTTCTGGGAGTTCTGCTGAAGTTTAAAAATGCTTTGGAACTCTTCCATTGTTCTCGGAATTCCACTGATGTTTAAAAATGCTTTAGAACTCTTCCATTGTTCTCGGAATTCCGCTGATGTTTAACAATGCTTTAGAACTCTTCCATTGTTCTCGGAATTCCGATGATGTTTAACAATGCTTTGGAACTCTTTCATTGTTCTCGGAATTCCGCTGTAGTTTAAAAATGCATTGGAACTCTTCCATTGTTCTCGGAATTCCGCTGAAGTTCTAGAATGCTTTGAAACTCTTCCATTGTTCTCGGAATTCCGCTGAAGTTTAAAAATGCTTTGGAACTCTTCCACTGTTCTCGGAATTCCGCTGAAGTTTAAAAATGCTTTGGAACTCTTCCTAAGTTCTGGGAGTTCTGCTGAAGTTTAACAATGCTTTGGAACTCTTCCATTGTTCTAGGAATTCCGCTGTAGTTTAAATATGCTTTGGAACTCTTTCATTGTTCTCGGAATTCCGCGGAAGTTTAGCCATGCTTTGGAACTCTTCCACTGTTCTTGGAATTCCGCTGAAGTTTAAAAATGCTTTGGAACTCCTCCATTGTTCTCGGAATTCTGCTGAAGTTAAAAAATGCTTTGTAACGCTTCCATTGTTCTGGGAATTCGGCTGAAGTTTAAAAATGCTTTGGAACTCTTCCTAAGTTCTGGGAGTTCTGCTGAAGTTTAAAAATGCTTTGCAACTCTTCCATTGTTCTCGGAATTCCGCTGATGTTTAAATGCTTTAGAACTCTTCCATTGTTCTCGGAATTCCGCTGATGTTTAACAATGCTTTAGAACTCTTCCATTGTACTCGGAATTCCGATGATGTTTAACAATGCTTTGGAACTCTTTCATTGTTCTCGGAATTCCGCTGTAGCTTAAAAATGCATTGGAACTCTTCCATTGTTCTCGGAATTCCGCTGAAGTTTTAGAATGCTTTGGAACTCTTCCATTTTTCTCGGAATTCTGCTGAAGTTTAGCCATGTGTTGGAACTCTTCCATTGTTCTCGGAATTCTGCTGAAGTTTAAAAATGCTTTGGAACTCTTCCATTGTTCTCGGAACTCTGCTGAAGTTTAAAAAAGATTTGGAACTATTGCATTGTTCTCAGAATTCTGCTAATATTTAACAATGCTTTGGAACTCTTCCATTGTTCTCGGAATTCCGCTGATGTTTAGTAATGCTTTTGGAACTCTTCCATTGTTCTCGGAATTCTGCTAATGTTTAACAATGCTTTGGAACTCATCCATTGTTCTCGGAATTCTGTTGATGTTTAATAATGCTTTTGGAACTCTTCCATTGTTCTCGGAATTCCGCTAATGTTTATCAAACCTATGGAACTCTTTCATTGTTCTTGGAATTCTGTTGATGTTTAATAATGCTTTTGGAACTCTTCCATTGTTCTCGGAATTCTGTTGATGTTTAATAATGCTTTTGGAACTCTTCCATTGTTCTCGGAATTCTGCTGAAGTTTAAAAACGCTTTAGAAATCTTCCCTTGTTCTCGGAATTCTGCTGAAGTTTAACAATGCTTTGGAACTCTTCCATAATTCTCAGAATTCTGCTGAAGTTTAAAAAAGCTTTGGTACTCTTCCATTGTTCTCAGAATTCCAATGAAGCTTAAAAATGCTTTGGAACTCTTCAATTTTTCTCAGAATTCCGCTAAAGTTTTAAAATGCTTTGGAACTCCTCCATTGTTCTCGTAATTCTGCTGAAGTTTAAAAATGCTTTGGAACTCTTCCAATGTTTTGGGAATTCAGCTGAAGTTTAAAAATGCTTGGGATCTCTTCCATTGTTCTCGGAATTCCACTGATGTTTAACAATGCTTTAGAACTCTTCCATTGTTACCAGAATTCCGCTGATGTTTAACAATGCTTTTGAACTGTTCCATTGTTCTCGGAATTCCGCTGTAGTTTAAAAATGCATTGGAACTCTTCCATTGTTCTCGGAATTCTGCTGAAGTTTAAAAATGCTTTGGAACTCCTCCATTGTTCTCGGAATTCTGCTGAAGTTTATAAATGCTTTGGAACTCTTCCATTGTTCTGGGAATTCGGCTGAAGTTTAAAAATGCTATGGAACTCTTCCTATGTTCTGGGAGTTCTGCTGAAGTTTAAAAATGCTTTTGAACTCTTCCATTGTTCTCGGAATTCCGCTGATGTTTAACAATGCTTTAGAACTCTTCCATTGTTCTCGGAATTCCGCTGATGTTTAACAATGCTTTGGAACTATTCCATTGCTCTCGGAATTCCACTGTAGTTTAAAAATGCATTGGAACTCTTCCATTGTTCTCGGAATTCCGCTGAAGTTTAGCCATGTTTTGGAACTCTTCCACTGTTCTCGGAATTCCGCTGAAGTTTAAAAATGCTTTGGAACTCTTCCATTTTTCTCGGAATTCTGCTGAAGTTTAAAAATGGTTTGGAATGCTTCCATTGTTCTGGGAATTCGGCTGAAGTTTAGAAATGCTATGGAAATCTTCCTATGTTCTGGGAGTTCTGCTGAAGTTTAAAAATGCTTTTGAACTCTTCCATTGTTCTCGGAATTCCGCTGATGTTTAACAATGCTTTAGAACTCTTCCATTCTTCTCGGACTTCCGCTGATGTTTAACAATGCTTTGGAACTCTTCCATTGCTCTCGGAATTCCACTGTAGTTTAAAAATGCATTGGAACTCTTCCATTGTTCTCGGAATTCCGCTGAAGTTTAGCCATGTTTTGGAACTCTTCCACTGTTCTCGGAATTCCGCTGAAGTTTAAAAATGCTTTGGAACTATTCCATTTTTCTCAGAATTCTGCTGAAGTTTAAAAATGGTTTGGAACTCTTCCATTGTTCTGGGAATTCGGCTGAAGTTTTACAATGCTTTGGAACTCTTCCATTTTTCTCGGAACTCTGCTGAAGTTTAAAAATGCTTTGGAACTCTTCCATTGTTCTCGGAATTCCGCTGATGTTTAACAATGCTTTGGAACTCTTACATTGTTCTCGGTATTCCGCTGAATTTAGCCATGCTTTGGAACTCTTCCATTGTTCTCAGAATTCCGCTGAAGTTTAAAAATGCTTTGGAACTCCTCCATTGTACTCGGAACTCTGCTGAAGTTTAAAAATGCTTTGAAACTCTTCCATTGTTCTCGGAATACCACTGATGTTTAACAATGCTTTGGAACTCTTCCATTGTTCTCGGAATTCCGCTGTAGTTTAAAAATGCACTGGAACTTTTCCATTGTTCTCGGAATTCTGCTGAAGTTTAAAAATGCTTTGAAACTCTTCCTTTGTTCTCGGATTTCTGCTGAAGTTTAAAAATGCTTTGGAACTCTTCCATTGTTCTGGGAATTCGGCTGAAGTTTAAAAATGCAATGGAACTCTTCCATTGTTCTGGGAGTTCTGCTGATGTTTAATAATGATTTTGGAACTCTTCCATTGTTCTCGGAATTCTGCTAATGTTTAACAATGCTTTGGAACTCATCCATTTTTCTCGGAATTCTGTTGATGTTTAATAATGCTTTTGGAACTCTTCCATTGTGCTCGGAATTCTGCTGAAGTTTAAAAATGCTTTGGAACTCTTCCATTGTTCTCGGAATTCCGCTAATGTTTATCAAACCTATGGAACTCTTTCATTGTTCTCGGAAATCGGTTGATGTTTAATAATGCTTTTGGAACTCTTCCATTGTTCTCGGAATTCTGCTGAAGTTTAAAAAGACTTTAGAAATCTTCCCTTGTTCTCGGAATTCTGCTGAAGTTTAACAATGCTTTGGAACTCTTCCATAATTCTCAGAATTCTGCTGAAGTTTAAAAAAGCTTTGGTACTCTTCCATTGTTCTCAGAATTCCAATGAAGCTTAAAAATGCTTTGGAACTCTTCAATTTTTCTCAGAATTCCGCTAAAGTTTAAAAATGCTTTGGAACTCCCCCATTGTTCTCGTAATTCTGCTGAAGTTTTAAAAATGCCTGGGAACTCTTCCATTGTTCTCGGAATTCCGCTGATGTTTAACAATGCTTTAGAGCTCTTCCATTGTTACCGGAATTCCGCTGATGTTTAACAATGCTTTTGAACTCTTCCATTGTTCTCGGAATTCCGCTGTAGTTTAAAAATGCATTGGAACTCTTCCATTGTTCTCGAAATTCTGCTGAAGTTTAAAAATGCTTTGGAACTCTTCCATTGTTCTCGGAATTCCGCTGATGTTTAACAATGCTTTGGAACTCTTCCATTGTTCTAGGAATTCCGCTGTAGTTTAAAAATGCTTTGGAACTCTTTCATTGTTCTCGTAATTCCGCTGAAGTTTAGCCATGCTTTGGAACTCTTCCACTGTTCTCGGAATTCCGCTGAAGTTTAAAAATGCTTTGGAACTCCTCCATTGTTCTCGGAATTCCACTGTAGTTTAAAAATGCATTGGAACTCTTCCATTGTTCTCGGAATTCGGCTGAAGTTTTTCAATGCTTTGGAACTCTTCCATTTTTCTCGGAATTCTGCTGAAGTTTAAAAATGCTTTGGAACTCTTCCATTGTTCTGGGAATTCGGCTGAAGTTTAAAAATGCTTTGGAACTCTTCCTAAGTTCTGGGAGTTCTGCTGAAGTTTAAAAATGCATTGGAACACTTCCATTGTTCTCGGAATTCCGGTAATGTTTAACAATGCTTTGGAACTCTTCCATTGTTCTCGGAATTCCGCTGTAGTTTAAAAATGCTTTGGAACTCTTTCATTGTTCTCAGAATTCCGCTGAAGTTTAAAAATGCTTTGGAACTCTTCCATTGTTCTCGGAATTCTGCTAATGTTTATCAAACCTATGGAACTCTTTCATTGTTCTCGGAATTCCGCTGATGTTTAAAAATGCTTTAGAACTCTTCCATTGTTCTCGGAATTCCGATGATGTTTAACAATGCTTTGGAACTCTTCCATTGTTCTCGGAATTCCACTGTAGTTTAAAAATGCATTGGAACTCTTCCATTGTTCTCGGAATTCCGCTGAAGTTTTACAATACTTTGGAACTCTTCCATTTTTCTCGGAATTCTGCTGAAGTTTAAAAATGCTTTGGAACTCTTCCATTGTTCTGGGAATTCGGCTGAAGTTTAAAAATGCTTTGGAACTCTTCCTAAGTTCTGGGAGTTCTGCTGAAGTTTAAAAATGCATTGGAACTCTTCCATTGTTCTCGGAATTCCGCTGATGTTTAACAATGCTTTAGAACTCTTCCATTGTTCTCGGAATTCCGATGATTTTTAACAATGCTTTGGAACTCTTTCATTGTTCTCGTAATTCCGCTGAAGTTTAGCCATGCTTTGGAACTCTTCCACTGTTCTCGTAATTCCGCTGAAGTTTAAAAATGCTTTGGAACTCCTCCATTGTTCTCGGAATTCTGCTGAAGTTTTACAATGCTTTGGAACTCTTCCATTTTTCTCGGAATTCTGAAGTTTAAAAATGCTTTGGAACGCTTCCATTGTTCTGGGAATTCGGCTGAAGTTTAAAAATGCTTTTGAACTCTTCCTAAGTTCTGGGAGTTCTGCTGAAGTTTAAAAATGCTTTGGAACTCTTCCTAAGTTCTGGGAGTTCTGCTGAAGTTTAAAAATGCATTGGAACTCTTCCATTGTTCTCGGAATTCCGCTGTAGTTTAAAAATGCATTGGAACTCTTCCATTGTTCTCGGAATTCCGCTGTAGTTTAAAAATGCTTTGGAACTCTTTCATTGTTCTCGTAATTCTGCTGAAGTTTAGCCATGCTTTGGAACTCTTCCACTGTTCTCGGAATTCCGCTGAAGTTTAAAAATGCTTTGGAACTCCTCCATTGTTCTCGGAATTCTGCTGAAGTTTTACAATGCTTTGGAACTCTTCCATTTTTCTCGGAATTCTGCTGAAGTTTAAAAATGCTTTGGAACGCTTCCATTGTTCTGGGAATTCGGCTGAAGTTTAAAAATGCTTTTGAACTCTTCCTAAGTTCTGGGAGTTCTGCTGAAGTTTAAAAATGCTTTGGAACTCTTCCATTGTTCTCGGAATTCCACTGATGTTTAAAAATGCTTTAGAACTCTTCCATTGTTCTCGGAATTCCGCTGTTTAACAATGCTTTAGAACTCTTCCATTGTTCTCGGAATTCCGCTGAAGTTCTAGAATGCTTTGAAACTCTTCCATTGTTCTCGGAATTCCGCTGAAGTTTAAAAATGCTTTGGAACTCTTCCATTGTTCTCGGAATTCCGCTGAAGTTTAAAAATGCTTTGGAACTCCTCCATTGTTCTCGGAATTCTGCTGAAGTTTTACAATGCTTTGGAACTCTTCCATTTTTCTCGGAATTCTGCTGAAGTTTAAAAATGCTTTGGAACGCTTCCATTGTTCTGGGAATTCGGCTGAAGTTTAAAAATGCTTTTGAACTCTTCCTAAGTTCTGGGAGTTCTGCTGAAGTTTAAAAATGCTTTGGAACTCTTCCATTGTTCTCGGAATTCCACTGATGTTTAAAAATGCTTTAGAACTCTTCCATTGTTCTCGGAATTCCGCTGATGTTTAACAATGCTTTAGAACTCTTCCATTGTTCTCGGAATTCCGATGATGTTTAACAATGCTTTGGAACTCTTTCATTGTTCTCGTTATTCCGCTGTAGTTTAAAAATGCATTGGAACTCTTCCATTGTTCTCGGAATTCCGCTGAAGTTCTAGAATGCTTTGAAACTCTTCCATTGTTCTCGGAATTCCGCTGAAGTTTAAAAATGCTTTGGAACTCTTCCATTGTTCTCGGAATTCCGCTGAAGTTTAAAAATGCTTTGGAACTCTTCCTAAGTTCTGGGAGTTCTGCTGAAGTTTAAAAATGCTTTTTAACTCTTCCATTGTTCTCGGAATTCCGCTGATGTTTAACAATGCTTTGGAACTCTTCCATTGTTCTCGGAATTCCGCTGATGTTTAACAATGCTTTAGAACTCTTCCATTGTTCTCGGAATTCCGCTGAAGTTTAAAAATGCTTTGGAACTCTTCCATTGTTCTCGGAATTCCGCTGAAGTTTAAAAATGCTTTGGAACTCTTCCTAAGTTCTGGGAGTTCTGCTGAAGTTTAAAAATGCTTTGGAACTCTTCCATTGTTCTCGGAATTCCGCTGATGTTTAACAATGCTTTAGAACTCATCCATTGTTCTCGGAATTCTGCTGATGTTTGACAATGCTTTGTAACTCTTCCATTGTTCTCGGAATTCCACTGTAGTTTAAAGATGCATTGGAACTCTTCCATTGCTCTCGGAATTCGCTGAAGTTTTTCAATGCTTTGGAACTCTTCCATTTTTCTCGGAATTCTGCTGAAGTTTAAAAATGCTTTGGAATGCTTCCATTGTTCTGGGAATTCGGCTGAAGTTTAAAAATGCTTTGGAACTCTTCCTAAGTACTGGGAGTTTGGCTGAAGTTTAAAAATGCTTTGGAACTCTTCCATTGTTCTCGGAATTCCGCTGATGTTTAAATGCTTTAGAACTCTTCCATTGTTCTCGGAATTCCGCTGATGTTTAACAATGCTTTAGAACTCTTCCATTGTTCTCGGAATTCCGATGATGTTTAACAATGCTTTGGAACTCTTTCATTGTTCTCGGAATTCCACTGTAATTTAAAAATGCATTGGAACTCTTCCATTGTTCTCGGAATTCCGCTGAAGTTTTACAATACTTTGGAACTCTTCCATTTTTCTCGGAATTCTGCTGAAGTTTAAAAATGCTTTGGAACTCTTCCATTGTTCTGGGAATTCCGCTGTAGTTTAAAAATGCATTGGAACTCTTCCATTGTTCTCGGAATTCCGCTGAAGTTTTAGAATGCTTTGGAAATCTTCCATTTTTCTCGGAATTCTGCTGAAGTTTAAAAATGCTTTGGAACTCTTCCATTGTTCTGGGAATTCGGCTGAAGTTTAAAAATGCATTGGAACTCTTCCATTGTTCTCGGAATTCCGCTGATGTTTAACAATGCTTTAGAACTCTTCCATTGTTCTCGGAATTCCGATGATGTTTAACAATGCTTTGGAACTCTTTCATTGTTCTCGGAATTCCGCTGTAGTTTAAAAATGCATTGGAACTCTTCCATTGTTCTCGGAATTCCGCTGAAGTTTTAGAATGCTTTGGAACTCTTCCATTTTCCTCGGAATTCTGCTAAAGTTTAAAAATGCTTTGGAACTCTTCCATTGTTCTCTTAATTCCGCTGTAGTTTAAAAATGCTTTGGAACTCTTTCATTGTTCTCGGAATTCCGCTGAAATTTAGCCATGTTTTGGAACTCTTCCATTGTTCTTGGAATTCCTCTGAAGTTTAAAAATGCTTTGGAACTCTTCCATTGTTCTCGGAATTCTGCTGAAGTTTAAAAAAGATTTGGAACTATTCCATTGTTCTCAGAATTCCGCTAATATTTAACAATGCTTTGGAACTCTTCCATTGTTCTCGGAATTCCGCTAATGTTTAATAATGATTTTGGAACTCTTCCATTGTTCTCAGAATTCTGCTAATGTTTAACAATGCTTTGGAACTCATCCATTGTTCTCGGAATTCTGTTGATGTTTAATAATGCTCTGGGAACTCTTCCATTGTGCTCGGAATTCTGCTGAAGTTTAAAAATGCTTTGGAACTCTTCCATTGTTCTCGGAATTCCGCTAATGTTTATCAAACCTATGGAACTCTTTCATTGTTCTCGGAATTCTGTTGATGTTTAATAATGCTTTTGGAACTCTTCCATTGTTCTCTTAATTCCGCTGATGTTTAACAATGCTTTAGAACTCTTCCATTGTTCTCGGAATTCCGATGATGTTTAACAATGCTTTGGAACTCTTCCATTGTTCTCGGAATTCCACTGTAGTTTAAAAAAGCATTGGAACTCTTCCATTGTTCTCGGAATTCCGCTGAAGTTTTACAATACTTTGGAACTCTTCCATTTTTCTCGGAATTCTGCTGAAGTTTAAAAATGCTTTGGAACTCTTCCATTGTTCTGGGAATTCGGCTGAAGTTTAAAAATGCTTTGGAACTCTTCCTAAGTTCTGGGAGTTCTGCTGAAGTTTAAAAATGCATTGGAACTCTTCCATTGTTCTCGGAATTCCGCTGATGTTTAACAATGCTTTAGAATTCTTCCATTGTTCTCGGAATTCCGATGATGTTTAACAATGCTTTGGAACTCTTTCATTGTTCTCGTAATTCCGCTGAAGTTTAGCCATGCTTTGGAACTCTTCCACTGTTCTCGGAATTCCGCTGAAGTTTAAAAATGCTTTGGAACTCCTCCATTGTTCTCGGAATTCTGCTGAAGTTTTACAATGCTTTGGAACTCTTCCATTTTTCTCGGAATTCTGCTGAAGTTTAAAAATGCTTTGGAACGCTTCCATTGTTCTGGGAATTCGGCTGAAGTTTAAAAATGCTTTTGAACTCTTCCTAAGTTCTGGGAGTTCTGCTGAAGTTTAAAAATGCTTTGGAACTCTTCCATTGTTCTCGGAATTCCACTGATGTTTAAAAATGCTTTAGAACTCTTCCATTGTTCTCGGAATTCCGCTGTTTAACAATGCTTTAGAACTCTTCCATTGTTCTCGGAATTCCGCTGAAGTTCTAGAATGCTTTGAAACTCTTCCATTGTTCTCGGAATTCCGCTGAAGTTTAAAAATGCTTTGGAACTCTTCCATTGTTCTCGGAATTCCGCTGAAGTTTAAAAATGCTTTGGAACTCCTCCATTGTTCTCGGAATTCTGCTGAAGTTTTACAATGCTTTGGAACTCTTCCATTTTTCTCGGAATTCTGCTGAAGTTTAAAAATGCTTTGGAACGCTTCCATTGTTCTGGGAATTCGGCTGAAGTTTAAAAATGCTTTTGAACTCTTCCTAAGTTCTGGGAGTTCTGCTGAAGTTTAAAAATGCTTTGGAACTCTTCCATTGTTCTCGGAATTCCACTGATGTTTAAAAATGCTTTAGAACTCTTCCATTGTTCTCGGAATTCCGCTGATGTTTAACAATGCTTTAGAACTCTTCCATTGTTCTCGGAATTCCGATGATGTTTAACAATGCTTTGGAACTCTTTCATTGTTCTCGTTATTCCGCTGTAGTTTAAAAATGCATTGGAACTCTTCCATTGTTCTCGGAATTCCGCTGAAGTTCTAGAATGCTTTGAAACTCTTCCATTGTTCTCGGAATTCCGCTGAAGTTTAAAAATGCTTTGGAACTCTTCCATTGTTCTCGGAATTCCGCTGAAGTTTAAAAATGCTTTGGAACTCTTCCTAAGTTCTGGGAGTTCTGCTGAAGTTTAAAAATGCTTTTTAACTCTTCCATTGTTCTCGGAATTCCGCTGATGTTTAACAATGCTTTGGAACTCTTCCATTGTTCTCGGAATTCCGCTGATGTTTAACAATGCTTTAGAACTCTTCCATTGTTCTCGGAATTCCGCTGAAGTTTAAAAATGCTTTGGAACTCTTCCATTGTTCTCGGAATTCCGCTGAAGTTTAAAAATGCTTTGGAACTCTTCCTAAGTTCTGGGAGTTCTGCTGAAGTTTAAAAATGCTTTGGAACTCTTCCATTGTTCTCGGAATTCCGCTGATGTTTAACAATGCTTTAGAACTCATCCATTGTTCTCGGAATTCTGCTGATGTTTGACAATGCTTTGTAACTCTTCCATTGTTCTCGGAATTCCACTGTAGTTTAAAGATGCATTGGAACTCTTCCATTGCTCTCGGAATTCGCTGAAGTTTTTCAATGCTTTGGAACTCTTCCATTTTTCTCGGAATTCTGCTGAAGTTTAAAAATGCTTTGGAATGCTTCCATTGTTCTGGGAATTCGGCTGAAGTTTAAAAATGCTTTGGAACTCTTCCTAAGTACTGGGAGTTTGGCTGAAGTTTAAAAATGCTTTGGAACTCTTCCATTGTTCTCGGAATTCCGCTGATGTTTAAATGCTTTAGAACTCTTCCATTGTTCTCGGAATTCCGCTGATGTTTAACAATGCTTTAGAACTCTTCCATTGTTCTCGGAATTCCGATGATGTTTAACAATGCTTTGGAACTCTTTCATTGTTCTCGGAATTCCACTGTAATTTAAAAATGCATTGGAACTCTTCCATTGTTCTCGGAATTCCGCTGAAGTTTTACAATACTTTGGAACTCTTCCATTTTTCTCGGAATTCTGCTGAAGTTTAAAAATGCTTTGGAACTCTTCCATTGTTCTGGGAATTCCGCTGTAGTTTAAAAATGCATTGGAACTCTTCCATTGTTCTCGGAATTCCGCTGAAGTTTTAGAATGCTTTGGAAATCTTCCATTTTTCTCGGAATTCTGCTGAAGTTTAAAAATGCTTTGGAACTCTTCCATTGTTCTGGGAATTCGGCTGAAGTTTAAAAATGCATTGGAACTCTTCCATTGTTCTCGGAATTCCGCTGATGTTTAACAATGCTTTAGAACTCTTCCATTGTTCTCGGAATTCCGATGATGTTTAACAATGCTTTGGAACTCTTTCATTGTTCTCGGAATTCCGCTGTAGTTTAAAAATGCATTGGAACTCTTCCATTGTTCTCGGAATTCCGCTGAAGTTTTAGAATGCTTTGGAACTCTTCCATTTTCCTCGGAATTCTGCTAAAGTTTAAAAATGCTTTGGAACTCTTCCATTGTTCTCGGAATTCCGCTGTAGTTTAAAAATGCTTTGGAACTCTTTCATTGTTCTCGGAATTCCGCTGAAATTTAGCCATGTTTTGGAACTCTTCCATTGTTCTTGGAATTCCTCTGAAGTTTAAAAATGCTTTGGAACTCTTCCATTGTTCTCGGAATTCTGCTGAAGTTTAAAAAAGATTTGGAACTATTCCATTGTTCTCAGAATTCCGCTAATATTTAACAATGCTTTGGAACTCTTCCATTGTTCTCGGAATTCCGCTAATGTTTAATAATGATTTTGGAACTCTTCCATTGTTCTCAGAATTCTGCTAATGTTTAACAATGCTTTGGAACTCATCCATTGTTCTCGGAATTCTGTTGATGTTTAATAATGCTTTGGAACTCTTCCATTGTTCTCGGAATTCCGCTAATGTTTATCAAACCTATGGAACTCTTTCATTGTTCTCGGAATTCTGTTGATGTTTAATAATGCTTTTGGAACTCTTCCATTGTTCTCTTAATTCCGCTGATGTTTAACAATGCTTTAGAACTCTTCCATTGTTCTCGGAATTCCGATGATGTTTAACAATGCTTTGGAACTCTTCCATTGTTCTCGGAATTCCACTGTAGTTTAAAAAAGCATTGGAACTCTTCCATTGTTCTCGGAATTCCGCTGAAGTTTTACAATACTTTGGAACTCTTCCATTTTTCTCGGAAATCTGCTGAAGTTTAAAAATGCTTTGGAACTCTTCCATTGTTCTGGGAATTCGGCTGAAGTTTAAAAATGCTTTGGAACTCTTCCTAAGTTCTGGGAGTTCTGCTGAAGTTTAAAAATGCATTGGAACTCTTCCATTGTTCTCGGAATTCCGCTGATGTTTAACAATGCTTTAGAATTCTTCCATTGTTCTCGGAATTCCGATGATGTTTAACAATGCTTTGGAACTCTTTCATTGTTCTCGTAATTCCGCTGAAGTTTAGCCATGCTTTGGAACTCTTCCACTGTTCTCGGAATTCCGCTGAAGTTTAAAAATGCTTTGGAACTCCTCCATTGTTCTCGGAATTCTGCTGAAGTTTTACAATGCTTTGGAACTCTTCCATTTTTCTCGGAATTCTGCTGAAGTTTAAAAATGCTTTGGAACGCTTCCATTGTTCTGGGAATTCGGCTGAAGTTTAAAAATGCTTTTGAACTCTTCCTAAGTTCTGGGAGTTCTGCTGAAGTTTAAAAATGCTTTGGAACTCTTCCATTGTTCTCGGAATTCCACTGATGTTTAAAAATGCTTTAGAACTCTTCCATTGTTCTCGGAATTCCGCTGATGTTTAACAATGCTTTAGAACTCTTCCATTGTTCTCGGAATTCCGATGATGTTTAACAATGCTTTGGAACTCTTTCCTTGTTCTCGGAATTCCGCTGTAGTTTAAAAATGCATTGGAACTCTTCCTTTGTTCTCGGAATTCCGCTGAAGTTCTAGAATGCTTTGAAACTCTTCCATTGTTCTCGGAATTCCGCTGAAGTTTAAAAATGCTTTGGAACTCTTCCATTGTTCTCGGAATTCCGCTGAAGTTTAAAAATGCTTTGGAACTCTTCCTAAGTTCTGGGAGTTCTGCTGAAGTTTAAAAATGCTTTGGAACTCTTCCATTGTTCTCGGAATTCCGCTGATGTTTAACAATGCTTTAGAACTCATCCATTGTTCTCGGAATTCTGCTGATGTTTAACAATGCTTTGGAACTCTTCCATTGTTCTCGGAATTCCACTGTAGTTTAAAGATGCATTGGAACTCTTCCATTGCTCTCGGAATTTGCTGAAGTTTTTCAATGCTTTGGAACTCTTCCATTTTTCTCGGAATTCTGCTGAAGTTTAAAAATGCTTTGGAATGCTTCCATTGTTCTGGGAATTCGGCTGAAGTTTAAAAATGCTTTGGAACTCTTCCTAAGTTCTTGGAGTTTGGCTGAAGTTTAAAAATGCTTTGGAACTCTTCCATTGTTCTCGGAATTCCGCTGATGTTTAAATGCTTTAGAACTCTTCCATTGTTCTCGGAATTCCGCTGATGTTTAACAATGCTTTAGAACTCTTGCATTGTTCTCGGTATTCCGATGATGTTTAACAATGCTTTGGAAATCTTTCATTGTTCTCGGAATTCCACTGTAGTTTAAAAATGCATTGGAACTCTTCCATTGTTCTCGGAATTCCGCTGAAGTTTTACAATACTTTGGAACTCTTCCATTTTTCTCGGAATTCTGCTGAAGTTTAAAAATGCTTTGGAACTCTTCCATTGTTCTGGGAATTCCGCTGTAGTTTAAAAATGCATTGGAACTCTTCCATTGTTCTCGGAATTCCGCTGAAGTTTTAGAATGCTTTGGAAATCTTCCATTTTTCTCGGAATTCTGCTGAAGTTTAAAAATGCTTTGGAACTCTTCCATTGTTCTGGGAATTCGGCTGAAGTTTAAAAATGCATTGGAACTCTTCCATTGTTCTCGGAATTCCGCTGATGTTTAACAATGCTTTAGAACTCTTTCATTGTTCTCGGAATTCCGCTGTAGTTTAAAAATGCATTGGAACTCTTCCATTGTTCTCAGAATTCCGCTGAAGTTTTAGAATGCTTTGGAACTCTTCCATTTTCCTCGGAATTCTGCTAAAGTTTAAAAATGCTTTGGAACTCTTCCATTGTTCTCGGAATTCCGCTGTAGTTTAAAAATGCTTTGGAACTCTTTCATTGTTCTCGGAATTCCGCTGAAATTTAGCCATGTTTTGGAACTCTTCCATTGTTCTTGGAATTCCTCTGAAGTTTAAAAATGCTTTGGAACTCTTCCATTGTTCTCGGAATTCTGCTGAAGTTTAAAAAAGATTTGGAACTATTCCATTGTTCTCAGAATTCCGCTAATATTTAACAATGCTTTGGAACTCTTCCATTGTTCTCGGAATTCCGCTGAAATTTAGCCATGTTTTGGAACTCTTCCATTGTTCTTGGAATTCCTCTGAAGTTTAAAAATGCTTTGGAACTCTTCCATTGTTCTCGGAATTCTGCTGAAGTTTAAAAAAGATTTGGAACTATTCCATTGTTCTCAGAATTCCGCTAATATTTAACAATGCTTTGGAACTCTTCCATTGTTCTCGGAATTCCGCTAATGTATAATAATGATTTTGGAACTCTTCCATTGTTCTCAGAATTCTGCTAATGTTTAACAATGCTTTGGAACTCATCCATTGTTCTCGGAATTCTGTTGATGTTTAATAATGCTCTGGGAACTCTTCCATTGTGCTTGGAATTCTGCTGAAGTTTAAAAATGCTTTGGAACTCTTCCATTGTTCTCGGAATTCCGCTAATGTTTACCAAACCTATGGAACTCTTTCATTGTTCTCGGAATTCTGTTGATGTTTAATAATGCTTTTGGAACTCTTCCATTGTTCTCGGAATTCCGCTGATGTTTAAAAATGCTTTAGAACTCTTCCATTGTTCTCGGAATTCCGATGATGTTTAACAATGCTTTGGAACTCTTCCATTGTTCTCGGAATTCCACTGTAGTTTAAAAATGCATTGGAACTCTTCCATTGTTCTCGGAATTGCGCTGAAGTTTTACAATACTTTGGAACTCTTCCATTTTTCTCGGAATTCTGCTGAAGTTTAAAAATGCTTTGGAACTCTTCCATTGTTCTGGGAATTCGGCTGAAGTTTAAAAATGCTTTGGAACTATTCCTATGTTCTGGGAGTTCTGCTGAAGTTTAAAAATGCTTTGGAACTCTTCCATTGTTCTCGGAATTCCGCTGATGTTTAACAATGCTTTAGAACTCTTCCATTGTTCTCGGAATTCCGCTGATGTTTAACAATGCTTTGGAACTCTTCCATTGTTCTCGGAATTCCGCTGAAGTTTAAAAATGCTTTGGAACTCTTCCATTGTTCTGGGAATTCGGCTGAAGTTTAAAAATGCATTGGAACTCTTCCATTGTTCTAGGAATTCCGCTGATGTTTAACAATGCTTTAGAACTCTTCCATTGTTCTCGGAATTCCGATGATGTTTAACAATGCTTTGGAACTCTTTCATTGTTCTCGGAATTCCGCTGTAGTTTAAAAATGCATTGGAACTCTTCCATTGTTCTCGGAATTCCGCTGAAGTTTTAGAATGCTTTGGAACTCTTCCATTTTCCTCGGAATTCTGCTAAAGTTTAAAAATGCTTTGGAACTCTTCCATTGTTCTCGGAATTCCGCTGTAGTTTAAAAATGCTTTGGAACTCTTTCATTGTTCTCGGAATTCCGCTGAAATTTAGCCATGTTTTGGAACTCTTCCATTGTTCTTGGAATTCCTCTGAAGTTTAAAAATGCTTTGGAACTCTTCCATTGTTCTCGGAATTCTGCTGAAGTTTAAAAAAGATTTGGAACTATTCCATTGTTCTCAGAATTCCGCTAATATTTAACAATGCTTTGGAACTCTTCCATTGTTCTCGGAATTCCGCTAATGTATAATAATGATTTTGGAACTCTTCCATTGTTCTCAGAATTCTGCTAATGTTTAACAATGCTTTGGAACTCATCCATTGTTCTCGGAATTCTGTTGATGTTTAATAATGCTCTGGGAACTCTTCCATTGTGCTTGGAATTCTGCTGAAGTTTAAAAATGCTTTGGAACTCTTCCATTGTTCTCGGAATTCCGCTAATGTTTACCAAACCTATGGAACTCTTTCATTGTTCTCGGAATTCCGCTGATGTTTAAAAATGCTTTAGAACTCTTCCATTGTTCTCGGAATTCCGATGATGTTTAACAATGCTTTGGAACTCTTCCATTGTTCTCGGAATTCCACTGTAGTTTAAAAATGCATTGGAACTCTTCCATTGTTCTCGGAATTCCGCTGAAGTTTTACAATACTTTGGAACTCTTCCATTTTTCTCGGAATTCTGCTGATGTTTAACAATGCTTTGGAACTCTTTCATTGTTCTCGGAATTCCGCTGTAGTTTAAAAATGCATTGGAACTCTTCCATTGTTCTCGGAATTCCGCTATAGTTTAAAAATGCTTTGGAACTCTTTCATTGTTCTCGTAATTCCGCTGAAGATTAGCCATGCTTTGGAACTCTTCCACTGTTCTCGGAATTCCGCTGAAGTTTAAAAATGCTTTGGAACTCCTCCATTTTTCTCGGAATTCTGCTGAAGTTTTAAAATGCTTTGGAACGCTTCCATTGTTCTGGGAATTCGGCTGAAGTTTAAAAATGCTTTTGAACTCTTCCTAAGTTCTGGGAGTTCTGCTGAAGTTTAAAAATGCTTTGGAACTCTTCCATTGTTCTCGGAATTCCACTGATGTTTAAAAATGCTTTAGAACTCTTCCATTGTTCTCGGAATTCCGCTGATGTTTAACAATGCTTTAGAACTCTTCCATTGTTCTCGGAATTCCGCTGAAGTTCTAGAATGCTTTGAAACTCTTCCATTGTTCTCGGAATTCCGCTGAAGTTTAAAAATGCTTTGGAACTCTTCCATTGTTCTCGGAATTCCGCTGAAGTTTAAAAATGCTTTGGAACTCTTCCTAAGTTCTGGGAGTTCTGCTGAAGTTTAAAAATGCTTTGGAACTCTTCCATTGTTCTCGGAATTCCGCTGATGTTTAACAATGCTTTAGAACTCATCCATTGTTCTCGGAATTCTGCTGATGTTTAACAATGCTTTGGAACTCTTCCATTGTTCTCGGAATTCCACTGTAGTTTAAAGATGCATTGGAACTCTTCCATTGCTCTCGGAATTCGCTGAAGTTTTTCAATGCTTTGGAACTCTTCCATTTTTCTCGGAATTCTGCTGAAGTTTAAAAATGCTTTGGAATGCTTCCATTGTTCTGGGAATTCGGCTGAAGTTTAAAAATGCTTTGGAACTCTTCCTAAGTTCTGGGAGTTTGGCTGAAGTTTAAAAATGCTTTGGAACTCTTCCATTGTTCTCGGAATTCCGCTGATGTTTAAATGCTTTAGAACTCTTCCATTGTTCTCGGAATTCCGCTGATGTTTAACAATGCTTTGGAACTCTTTCATTATTCTCGGAATTCCACTGTAGTTTAAAAATGCATTGGAACTCTTCCATTGTTCTCGGAATTCCGCTGAAGTTTTACAATACTTTGGAACTCTTCCATTTTTCTCGGAATTCTGCTGAAGTTTAAAAATGCTTTGGAACTCTTCCATTGTTCTGGGAATTCCGCTGTAGTTTAAAAATGCATTGGAACTCTTCCATTGTTCTCGGAATTCCGCTGAAGTTTTAGAATGCTTTGGAAATCTTCCATTTTTCTCGGAATTCTGCTGAAGTTTAAAAATGCTTTGGAACTCTTCCATTGTTCTGGGAATTCGGCTGAAGTTTAAAAATGCATTGGAACTCTTCCATTGTTCTCGGAATTCCGCTGATGTTTAACAATGCTTTAGAACTCTTCCATTGTTCTCGGAATTCCAATGATGTTTAACAATGCTTTGGAACTCTTTCATTGTTCTCGGAATTCCGCTGTAGTTTAAAAATGCATTGGAACTCTTCCATTGTTCTCGGAATTCCGCTGAAGTTTTACAATGCTTTGGAACTCTTCCATTTTTCTCGGAATTCTGCTGAAGTTTAAAAATGCTTTGGAACGCTTCCATTGTTCTGGGAATTCGGCTGAAGTTTAAAAATGCTTTTGAACTCTTCCTAAGTTCTGGGAGTTCTGCTGAAGTTTAAAAATGCTTTGGAACTCTTCCATTGTTCTCGGAATTCCACTGATGTTTAAAAATGCTTTAGAACTCTTCCATTGTTCTCGGAATTCCGCTGATGTTTAACAATGCTTTAGAACTCTTCCATAATTCTCAGAATTCTGCTGAAGTTTAAAAAAGCTTTGGTACTCTTCCATTGTTCTCAGAATTCCAATGAAGCTTAAAAATGCTTTGGAACTCTTCAATTTTTCTCAGAATTCCGCTAAAGTTTAAAAATGCTTTGGAACTCCTCCATTGTTCTCGTAATTCTGCTGAAGTTTAAAAATGCTTTGGAACTCTTCCAATGTTTTGGGAATTCAGCTGAAGTTCAAAAATGCTTGGGATCTCTTCCATTGTTCTCGGAATTCCACTGATGTTTAACAATGCTTTAGAACTCTTCCATTGTTACCAGAATTCCGCTGATGTTTAACAATGCTTTTGAACTGTTCCATTGTTCTCGGAATTCCGCTGTAGTTTAAAAATGCATTGGAACTTTTCCATTGTTCTCGGAATTCTGCTGAAGTTTAAAAATGCTTTGGAACTCCTCCATTGTTCTCGGAATTCTGCTGAAGTTTATAAATGCTTTGGAACTCTTCCATTGTTCTGGGAATTCGGCTGAAGTTTAAAAATGCTATGGAACTCTTCCTATGTTCTGGGAGTTCTGCTGAAGTTTAAAAATGCTTTTTAACTCTTCCATTGTTCTCGGAATTCCGCTGATGTTTAACAATGCTTTAGAACTCTTCCATTGTTCTCGGAATTCCGCTGATGTTTAACAATGCTTTGGAACTATTCCATTGCTCTCGGAATTCCACTGTAGTTTAAAAATGCATTGGAACTCTTCCATTGTTCTCGGAATTCCGCTGAAGTTTAGCCATGTTTTGGAACTCTTCCACTGTTCTCGGAATTCCGCTGAAGTTTAAAAATGCTTTGGAACTCTTCCATTTTTCTCGGAATTCTGCTGAAGTTTAAAAATGGTTTGGAATGCTTCCATTGTTCTGGGAATTCGGCTGAAGTTTAGAAATGCTATGGAAATCTTCCTATGTTCTGGGAGTTCTGCTGAAGTTTAAAAATGCTTTTGAACTCTTCCATTGTTCTCGGAATTCCGCTGATGTTTAACAATGCTTTAGAACTCTTCCATTGTTCTCGGACTTCCGCTGATGTATAACAATGCTTTGGAACTCTTCCATTTTTCTCGGAATTCCACTGTAGTTTAAAAATGCATTAGAACTCTTCCATTGTTCTCGGAATTCCGCTGAAGTTTAGCCATGTTTTGGAACTCTTCCACTGTTCTCGGAATTCCGCTGAAGTTTAAAAATGCTTTGGAACTATTCCATTTTTCTCAGAATTCTTCTGAAGTTTAAAAATGGTTTGGAACTCTTCCATTGTTCTGGGAATTCGGCTGAAGTTTTACAATGCTTTGTAACTCTTCCAATTTTTCTCGGAACTCTGCTGAAGTTTAAAAATGCTTTGGAACTCTTCCATTGTTCTCGGAATTCCGCTGATGTTTAACAATGCTTTGGAACTCTTACATTGTTCTCGGTATTCCGCTGAATTTAGCCATGCTTTGGAACTCTTCCATTGTTCTCAGAATTCCGCTGAAGTTTAAAAATGCTTTGGAACTCCTCCATTGTACTCGGAACTCTGCTGAAGTTTAAAAATGCTTTGAAACTCTTCCATTGTTCTCGGAATACCGCTGATGTTTAACAATGCTTTGGAACTCTTCCATTGTTCTCGGAATTCCGCTGTAGTTTAAAAATGCACTGGAACTTTTCCATTGTTCTCGGAATTCCGCTGAAGTTTAAAAATGCTTTGAAACTCTTCCATTGTTCTCGGATTTCTGCTGAAGTTTAAAAATGCTTTGGAACTCTTCCATTGTTCTGGGAATTCGGCTGAAGTTTAAAAATGCAATGGAACTCTTCCATTGTTCTGGGAGTTCTGCTGATGTTTAATAATGATTTTGGAACTCTTCCATTGTTCTCGGAATTCTGCTAAAGTTTAACAATGCTTTGGAACTCATCCATTTTTCTCGGAATTCTGTTGATGTTTAATAATGCTTTTGGAACTCTTCCATTGTGCTCGGAATTCTGCTGAAGTTTAAAAATGCTTTGGAACTCTTCCATTGTTCTCGGAATTCCGCTAATGTTTATCAAACCTATGGAACTCTTTCATTGTTCTCGGAATTCGGTTGATGTTTAATAATGCTTTTGGAACTATTCCATTGTTCTCGGAATTCTGCTGAAGTTTAAAAAGACTTTAGAAATCTTCCCTTGTTCTCGGAATTCTGCTGAAGTTTAACAATGCTTTGGAACTCTTCCATAATTCTCAGAATTCTGCTGAAGTTTAAAAAAGCTTTGGTACTCTTCCATTGTTCTCAGAATTCCAATGAAGCTTAAAAATGCTTTGGAACTCTTCAATTTTTCTCAGAATTCCGCTAAAGTTTAAAAATGCTTTGGAACTCCTCCATTGTTCTCGTAATTCTGCTGAAGTTTAAAAATACTTTGGAACTCTTCCAATGTTTTGGGAATTCAGCTGAAGTTCAAAAATGCTTGGGATCTCTTCCATTGTTCTCGGAATTCCACTGATGTTTAACAATGCTTTAGAACTCTTCCATTGTTACCAGAATTCCGCTGATGTTTAACAATGCTTTTGAACTGTTCCATTGTTCTCGGAATTCCGCTGTAGTTTAAAAATGCATTGGAACTTTTCCATTGTTCTCGGAATTCTGCTGAAGTTTAAAAATGCTTTGGAACTCCTCCATTGTTCTCGGAATTCTGCTGAAGTTTATAAATGCTTTGGAACTCTTCCATTGTTCTGGGAATTCGGCTGAAGTTTAAAAATGCTATGGAACTCTTCCTATGTTCTGGGAGTTCTGCTGAAGTTTAAAAATGCTTTTGAACTCTTCCATTGTTCTCGGAATTCCGCTGATGTTTAACAATGCTTTAGAACTCTTCCATTGTTCTCGGAATTCCGCTGATGTTTAGCAATGCTTTGGAACTATTCCATTGCTCTCGGAATTCCACTGTGGTTTAAAAATGCATTGGAACTCTTCCATTGTTCTCGGAATTCCGCTGAAGTTTAGCCATGTTTTGGAACTCTTCCACTGTTCTCGGAATTCCGCTGAAGTTTAAAAATGCTTTGGAACTCTTCCATTTTTCTCGGAATTCTGCTGAAGTTTAAAAATGGTTTGGAATGCTTCCATTGTTCTGGGAATTCGGCTGAAGTTTTGAAATGCTATGGAAATCTTCCTATGTTCTGGGAGTTCTGCTGAAGTTTAAAAATGCTTTTGAACTCTTCCATTGTTCTCGGAATTCCGCTGATGTTTAACAATGCTTTAGAACTCTTCCATTGTTCTCGGACTTCCGCTGATGTATAACAATGCTTTGGAACTCTTCCATTTTTCTCGGAATTCCACTGTAGTTTAAAAATGCATTGGAACTCTTCCATTGTTCTCGGAATTCCGCTGAAGTTTAGCCATGTTTTGGAACTCTTCCACTGTTCTCGGAATTCCGCTGAAGTTTAAAAATGCTTTGGAACTATTCCATTTTTCTCAGAATTCTTCTGAAGTTTAAAAATGGTTTGGAACTCTTCCATTGTTCTGGGAATTCGGCTGAAGTTTTACAATGCTTTGTAACTCTTCCAATTTTTCTCGGAACTCTGCTGAAGTTTAAAAATGCTTTGGAACTCTTCCATTGTTCTCGGAATTCCGCTGATGTTTAACAATGCTTTGGAACTCTTACATTGTTCTCGGTATTCCGCTGAATTTAGCCATGCTTTGGAACTCTTCCATTGTTCTCAGAATTCCGCTGAAGTTTAAAAATGCTTTGGAACTCCTCCATTGTACTCGGAACTCTGCTGAAGTTTAAAAATGCTTTGAAACTCTTCCATTGTTCTCGGAATACCGCTGATGTTTAACAATGCTTTGGTACTCTTCCATTGTTCTCGGAATTCCGCTGTGGTTTAAAAATGCACTGGAACTTTTCCATTGTTCTCGGAATTCCGCTGAAGTTTAAAAATGCTTTGAAACTCTTCCATTGTTCTCGGATTTCTGCTGAAGTTTAAAAATGCTTTGGAACTCTTCCATTGTTCTGGGAATTCGGCTGAAGTTTAAAAATGCAATGGAACTCTTCCATTGTTCTGGGAGTTCTGCTGATGTTTAATAATGATTTTGGAACTCTTCCATTGTTCTCGGAATTCTGCTAAAGTTTAACAATGCTTTGGAACTCATCCATTTTTCTCGGAATTCTGTTGATGTTTAATAATGCTTTTGGAACTCTTCCATTGTGCTCGGAATTCTGCTGAAGTTTAAAAATTCTTTGGAACTCTTCCATTGTTCTCGGAATTCCGCTAATGTTTATCAAACCTATGGAACTCTTTCATTGTTCTCGGAATTCGGTTGATGTTTAATAATGCTTTTGGAACTCTTCCATTGTTCTCGGAATTCTGCTGAAGTTTAAAAAGACTTTAGAAATCTTCCCTTGTTCTCGGAATTCTGCTGAAGTTTAACAATGCTTTGGAACTCTTCCATAATTCTCAGAATTCTGCTGAAGTTTAAAAAAGCTTTGGTACTCTTCCATTGTTCTCAGAATTCCAATGAAGCTTAAAAATGCTTTGGAACTCTTCAATTTTTCTCAGAATTCCGCTAAAGTTTAAAAATGCTTTGGAACTCCCCCATTGTTCTCGTAATTCTGCTGAAGTTTAAAAATGCCTGGGAACTCTTCCATTGTTCTCGGAATTCCGCTGATGTTTAACAATGCTTTAGAGCTCTTCCATTGTTACCGGAATTCCGCTGATGTTTAACAATGCTTTTGAACTCTTCCATTGTTCCCGGAATTCCGCTGTAGTTTAAAAATGCATTGGAACTCTTCCATTGTTCTCGGAATTCACGCTGATGTTTAACAATGCTTTGGAACTCTTCCATTGTTCTAGGAATTCCGCTGTAGTTTAAAAATGCTTTGGAACTCTTTCATTGTTCTCGTAATTCCGCTGAAGTTTAGCCATGCTTTGGAACTCTTCCACTGTTCTCGGAATTCCGCTGAAGTTTAAAAATGCTTTGGAACTCCTCCATTGTTCTCGGAATTCCACTGTAGTTTAAAAATGCATTGGAACTCTTCCATTGTTCTCGGAATTCGGCTGAAGTTTTTCAATGCTTTGGAACTCTTCCATTTTTCTCGGAATTCTGCTGAAGTTTAAAAATGCTTTGGAACTCTTCCATTGTTCTGGGAATTCGGCTGAAGTTTAAAAATGCTTTGGAACTCTTCCTAAGTTCTGGGAGTTCTGCTGAAGTTTAAAAATGCATTGGAACACTTCCATTGTTCTCGGAATTCCGGTAATGTTTAACAATGCTTTGAAACTCTTCCATTGTTCTCGGAATTCCGCTGATGTTTATTAATGCTTTTGGAACTCTTCCATTGTTCTCGGAATTCCGCTAATGTTTAACAATGCTTTGGAACTCATCCATTGTTCTTGGAATTCTGTTGATGTTTAATAATGCTTTTGGAACTCTCCCATTGGGCTCGGAATTCAGCTGAAGTTTAAAAATGCTTTAGAAATCTTCCCTTGCTCTCGGCATTCCGCTGAAGTTTTACAATGCTTTGGAACTCATCCATTGTTCTCGGAATTCTGTTGATGTTTAATAATGCTTTTGGAACTCTTCCATTGTGCTCGGAGTTCTGCTGAAGTTTAAAAAAGCTTTGGAATGCTTCCATTGTTCTGGGAATTCGGCTGAAGTTTAAAAATGCTTTGGAACTCTTCCTATGTTCTGGGAGTTCTGCTGAAGTTTAAAAATGCTTTGGAACTCTTCCATTGTTCTCGGAATTCCGATGATGTTTAACAATGCTTTGGAACTCTTCCATTGTTCTCGGAATTCCACTGTAGTTTAAAAATGCATTGGAACTCTTCCATTGTTCTCGGAATTCCGCTGAAGTTTTAGAATGCTTTGGAAATCTTCCATTTTTCTCGGAATTCTGCTGAAGTTTAAAAATGCTTTGGAACTCTTCCATTGTTCTCGGAATTCCGCTGTAGTTTAAAAATGCTTTGGAACTCTTTCATTGTTCTCGGAATTCCGCTGAAATTTAGCCATGTTTTGGAACTCTTCCATTGTTCTTGGAATTCTTCTGAAGTTTAAAAATGCTTTGGAACTCTTCCATTGTTCTCGGAATTCTGCTGAAGTTTAAAAAAGATTTGGAACTATTCCATTGTTCTCAGAATTCCGCTAATATTTAACAATGCTTTGGAACTCTTCCATTGTTCTCGGAATTCCGCTAATGTTTAATAATGATTTTGGAACTCTTCCATTGTTCTCAGAATTCTGCTAATGTTTAACAATGCTTTGGAACTCATCCATTGTTCTCGGAATTCTGTTGATGTTTAATAATGCTCTGGGAACTCTTCCATTGTGCTCGGAATTCTGCTGAAGTTTAAAAATGCTTTGGAACTCTTCCATTGTTCTCGGAATTCCGCTAATGTTTATCAAACTTATGGAACTCTTTCATTGTTCTCGGAATTCTGTTGATGTTTAATAATGCTTTTGGAACTCTTCCATTGTTCTCGGAATTCCACTGATGTTTAACAATGCTTTAGAACTCTTCCATTGTTCTCGGAATTCCGATGATGTTTAACAATGCTTTGGAACTCTTCCATTGTTCTCGGAATTCCACTGTAGTTTAAAAATGCATTGGAACTCTTCCATTGTTCTCGGAATTCCGCTGAAGTTTTACAATACTTTGGAACTCTTCCATTTTTCTCGGAATTCTGCTGAAGTTTAAAAATGCTTTGGAACTCTTCCATTGTTCTGGGAATTCGGCTGAAGTTTAAAAATGCTTTGGAACTCTTCCTAAGTTCTGGGAGTTCTGCTGAAGTTTAAAAATGCATTGGAACTCTTCCATTGTTCTCGGAATTCCGCTGATGTTTAACAATGCTTTAGAACTCTTCCATTGTTCTCGGAATTCCGATGATTTTTAACAATGCTTTGGAACTCTTTCATTGTTCTCGTAATTCTGCTGAAGTTTAGCCATGCTTTGGAACTCTTCCACTGTTCTCGGAATTCCGCTGAAGTTTAAAAATGCTTTGGAACTCCTCCATTGTTATCGGAATTCTGCTGAAGTTTTACAATGCTTTGGAACTCTTCCATTTTTCTCGGAATTCTGAAGTTTAAAAATGCTTTGGAACGCTTCCATTGTTCTGGGAATTCGGCTGAAGTTTAAAAATGCTTTTGAACTCTTCCTAAGTTCTGGGAGTTCTGCTGAAGTTTAAAAATGCTTTGGAACTCTTCCTAAGTTCTGGGAGTTCTGCTGAAGTTTAAAAATGCATTGGAACTCTTCCATTGTTCTCGGAATTCCGCTGTAGTTTAAAAATGCATTGGAACTCTTCCATTGTTCTCGGAATTCCGCTGTAGTTTAAAAATGCTTTGGAACTCTTTCATTGTTCTCGTAATTCGGCTGAAGTTTAGCCATGCTTTGGAACTCTTCCACTGTTCTCGGAATTCCGCTGAAGTTTAAAAATGCTTTGGAACTCCTCCATTGTTCTCGGAATTCTGCTGAAGTTTTACAATGCTTTGGAACTCTTCCATTTTTCTCGGAATTCTGCTGAAGTTTAAAAATGCTTTGGAACGCTTCCATTGTTCTGGGAATTCGGCTGAAGTTTAAAAATGCTTTTGAACTCTTCCTAAGTTCTGGGAGTTCTGCTGAAGTTTAAAAATGCTTTGGAACTCTTCCATTGTTCTCGGAATTCCACTGATGTTTAAAAATGCTTTAGAACTCTTCCATTGTTCTCGGAATTCCGCTGATGTTTAACAATGCTTTAGAACTCTTCCATTGTTCTCGGAATTCCGATGATGTTTAACAATGCTTTGGAACTCTTTCATTGTTCTCGTTATTCCGCTGTAGTTTAAAAATGCATTGGAACTCTTCCATTGTTCTCGGAATTCCGCTGAAGTTCTAGAATGCTTTGAAACTCTTCCATTGTTCTCGGAATTCCGCTGAAGTTTAAAAATGCTTTGGAACTCTTCCATTGTTCTCGGAATTCCGCTGAAGTTTAAAAATGCTTTGGAACTCTTCCTAAGTTCTGGGAGTTCTGCTGAAGTTTAAAAATGCTTTTTAACTCTTCCATTGTTCTCGGAATTCCGCTGATGTTTAACAATGCTTTGGAACTCTTCCATTGTTCTCGGAATTCCGCTGATGTTTAACAATGCTTTAGAACTCTTCCATTGTTCTCGGAATTCCGATGATGTTTAACAATGCTTTGGAACTCTTTCATTGTTCTCGGGATTCCGCTGTAGTTTAAAAATGCATTGGAACTCTTCCATTGCTCTCGGAATTCGCTGAAGTTTTTCAATGCTTTGGAACTCTTCCATTTTTCTCGGAATTCTGCTGAAGTTTAAAAATGCTTTGGAATGCTTCCATTGTTCTGGGAATTCGGCTGAAGTTTAAAAATGCTTTGGAACTCTTCCTAAGTTCTGGGAGTTTGGCTGAAGTTTAAAAATGCTTTGGAACTCTTCCATTGTTCTCGGAATTCCGCTGATGTTTAAATGCTTTAGAACTCTTCCATTGTTCTCGGAATTCCGCTGATGTTTAACAATGCTTTAGAACTCTTCCATTGTTCTCGGAATTCCGATGATGTTTAACAATGCTTTGGAACTCTTTCATTGTTCTCAGAATTCCACTGTAGTTTAAAAATGCATTGGAACTCTTCCATTGTTCTCGGAATTCCGCTGAAGTTTTACAATACTTTGGAACTCTTCCATTTTTCTCGGAATTCTGCTGAAGTTTAAAAATGCTTTGGAACTCTTCCATTGTTCTGGGAATTCCGCTGTAGTTTAAAAATGCATTGGAACTCTTCCATTGTTCTCGGAATTCCGCTGAAGTTTTAGAATGCTTTGGAACTCTTCCATTTTCCTCGGAATTCTGCTAAAGTTTAAAAATGCTTTGGAACTCTTCCATTGTTCTCGGAATTCCGCTGTAGTTTAAAAATGCTTTGGAACTCTTTCATTGTTCTCGGAATTCCGCTGAAATTTAGCCATGTTTTGGAACTCTTCCATTGTTCTTGGAATTCCTCTGAAGTTTAAAAATGCTTTGGAACTCTTCCATTGTTCTCGGAATTCTGCTGAAGTTTAAAAAAGATTTGGAACTATTCCATTGTTCTCAGAATTCCGCTAATATTTAACAATGCTTTGGAACTCTTCCATTGTTCTCGGAATTCCGCTAATGTTTAATAATGATTTTGGAACTCTTCCATTGTTCTCAGAATTCTGCTAATGTTTAACAATGCTTTGGAACTCATCCATTGTTCTCGGAATTCTGTTGATGTTTAATAATGCTCTGGGAACTCTTCCATTGTGCTCGGAATTCTGCTGAAGTTTAAAAATGCTTTGGAACTCTTCCATTGTTCTCGGAATTCCGCTAATGTTTATCAAACCTATGGAACTCTTTCATTGTTCTCGGAATTCTGTTGATGTTTAATAATGCTTTTGGAACTCTTCCATTGTTCTCGGAATTCCGCTGATGTTTAACAATGTTTTAGAACTCTTCCATTGTTCTCGGAATTCCGATGATGTTTAACAATGCTTTGTAACTATTCCATTGTTCTCGGAATTCCACTGTAGTTTAAAAAAGCATTGGAACTCTTCCATTGTTCTCGGAATTCCGCTGAAGTTTTACAATACTTTGGAACTCTTCCATTTTTCTCGGAATTCTGCTGAAGTTTAAAAATGCTTTGGAACTCTTCCATTGTTCTGGGAATTCGGCTGAAGTTTAAAAATGCTTTGGAACTCTTCCTAAGTTCTGGGAGTTCTGCTGAAGTTTAAAAATGCATTGGAACTCTTCCATTGTTCTCGGAATTCCGCTGATGTTTAACAATGCTTTAGAACTCTTCCATTGTTCTCGGAATTCCGATGATGTTTAACAATGCTTTGGAACTCTTTCATTGTTCTCGTAATTCCGCTGAAGTTTAGCCATGCTTTGGAACTCTTCCACTGTTCTCGGAATTCCGCTGAAGTTTAAAAATGCTTTGGAACTCCTCCATTGTTCTCGGAATTCTGCTGAAGTTTTTCAATGCTTTGGAACTCTTCCATTTTTCTCGGAATTCTGCTGAAGTTTAAAATTGCTTTGGAACGCTTCCATTGTTCTGGGAATTCGGCTGAAGTTTAAAAATGCTTTTGAACTCTTCCTAAGTTCTGGGAGTTCTGCTGAAGTTTAAAAATGCTTTGGAACTCTTCCTAAGTTCTGGGAGTTCTGCTGAAGTTTAAAAATGCATTGGAACTCTTCCATTGTTCTCGCAATTCCGCTGTAGTTTAAAAATGCATTGGAACTCTTCCATTGTTCTCGGAATTCCGCTGTAGTTTAAAAATGCTTTGGAACTCTTTCATTGTTCTCGTAATTCCGCTGAAGTTTAGCCATGCTTTGGAACTCTTCCACTGTTCTCGGAATTCCGCTGAAGTTTAAAAATGCTTTGGAACTCCTCCATTGTTCTCGGAATTCTGCTGAAGTTTTACAATGCTTTGGAACTCTTCCATTTTTCTCGGAATTCTGCTGAAGTTTAAAAATGTTTTGGAACGCTTCCATTGTTCTGGGAATTCGGCTGAAGTTTAAAAATGCTTTTGAACTCTTCCTAAGTTCTGGGAGTTCTGCTGAAGTTTAAAAATGCTTTGGAACTCTTCCATTGTTCTCGGAATTCCACTGATGTTTAAAAATGCTTTAGAACTCTTCCATTGTTCTCGGAATTCCGCTGATGTTTAACAATGCTTTAGAACTCTTCCATTGTTCTCGGAATTCCGATGATGTTTATCATTGCTTTGGAACTCTTTCATTGTTCTCGGAATTCCGCTGTAGTTTAAAAATGCATTGGAACTCTTCCATTATTCTCGGAATTCCGCTGAAGTTCTAGAATGCTTTGAAACTCTTCCATTGTTCTCGGAATTCCGCTGAAGTTTAAAAATGCTTTGGAACTCTTCCATTGTTCTCGGAATTCCGCTGAAGTTTAAAATTGCTTTGGAACTCTTCCTAAGTTCTGGGAGTTCTGCTGAAGTTTAAAAATGCTTTGGAACTCTTCCATTGTTCTCGGAATTCCGCTGATGTTTAACAATGCTTTAGAACTCATCCATTGTTCTCGGAATTCTGCTGATGTTTAACAATGCTTTGGAACTCTTCCATTGTTCTCGGAATTCCACTGTAGTTTAAAGATGCATTGGAACTCTTCCATTGCTCTCGGAATTCGCTGAAGTTTTTCAATGCTTTGGAACTCTTCCATTTTTCTCGGAATTCTGCTGAAGTTTAAAAGTGCTTTGGAATGCTTCCATTGTTCTGGGAATTCGGCTGAAGTTTAAAAATGCTTTGGAACTCTTCCTAAGTTATGGGAGTTTGGCTGAAGTTTAAAAATGCTTTGGAACTCTTCCATTGTTCTCGGAATTCCGCTGATGTTTAAATGCTTTAGAACTCTTCCATTGTTCTCGGAATTCCGCTGATGTTTAACAATGCTTTAGAACTCTTCCATTGTTCTCGGAATTCCGATGATGTTTAACAATGCTTTGGAACTCTTTCATTGTTCTCGGAATTCCACTGTAGTTTAAAAATGCATTGGAACTCTTCCATTGTTCTCGGAATTCCGCTGAAGTTTTACAATACTTTGGAACTCTTCCATTTTTCTCGGAATTCTGCTGAAGTTTAAAAATGCTTTGGAACTCTTCCATTGTTCTGGGAATTCCGCTGTAGTTTAAAAATGCATTGGAACTCTTCCATTGTTCTCGGAATTCCGCTGAAGTTTTAGAATGCTATGGAAATCTTCCATTTTTCTCGGAATTCTGCTGAAGTTTAAAAATGCTTTGGAACTCTTCCATTGTTCTGGGAATTCGGCTGAAGTTTAAAAATGCATTGGAACTCTTCCATTGTTCTCGGAATTCCGCTGATGTTTAACAATGCTTTAGAACTCTTCCATTGTTCTCGGAATTCCGATGATGTTTAACAATGCTTTGGAACTCTTTCATTGTTCTCGGAATTCCGCTGTAGTTTAAAAATGCATTGGAACTCTTCCATTGTTCTCGGAATTCCGCTGAAGTTTTACAATGCTTTGGAACTCTTCCATTTTTCTCGGAATTCTGCTGAAGTTTAAAAATGCTTTGGAACGCTTCCATTGTTCTGGGAATTCGGCTGAAGTTTAAAAATGCTTTTGAACTCTTCCTAAGTTCTGGGAGTTCTGCTGAAGTTTAAAAATGCTTTGGAACTCTTCCATTGTTCTCGGAATTCCACTGATGTTTAAAAATGCTTTAGAACTCTTCCATTGTTCTCGGAATTCCGCTGATGTTTAACAATGCTTTAGAACTCTTCCATAATTCTCAGAATTCTGCTGAAGTTTAAAAAAGCTTTGGTACTCTTCCATTGTTCTCAGAATTCCAATGAAGCTTAAAAATGCTTTGGAACTCTTCAATTTTTCTCAGAATTCCGCTAAAGTTTAAAAATGCTTTGGAACTCCTCCATTGTTCTCGTAATTCTGCTGAAGTTTAAAAATGCTTTGGAACTCTTCCAATGTTTTGGGAATTCAGCTGAAGTTCAAAAATGCTTGGGATCTCTTCCATTGTTCTCGGAATTCCACTGATGTTTAACAATGCTTTAGAACTCTTCCATTGTTACCAGAATTCCGCTGATGTTTAACAATGCTTTTGAACTGTTCCATTGTTCTCGGAATTCCGCTGTAGTTTAAAAATGCATTGGAACTTTTCCATTGTTCTCGGAATTCTGCTGAAGTTTAAAAATGCTTTGGAACTCCTCCATTGTTCTCGGAATTCTGCTGAAGTTTATAAATGCTTTGGAACTCTTCCATTGTTCTGGGAATTCGGCTGAAGTTTAAAAATGCTATGGAACTCTTCCTATGTTCTGGGAGTTCTGCTGAAGTTTAAAAATGCTTTTTAACTCTTCCATTGTTCTCGGAATTCCGCTGATGTTTAACAATGCTTTAGAACTCTTCCATTGTTCTCGGAATTCCGCTGATGTTTAACAATGCTTTGGAACTATTCCATTGCTCTCGGAATTCCACTGTAGTTTAAAAATGCATTGGAACTCTTCCATTGTTCTCGGAATTCCGCTGAAGTTTAGCCATGTTTTGGAACTCTTCCACTGTTCTCGGAATTCCGCTGAAGTTTAAAAATGCTTTGGAACTCTTCCATTTTTCTCGGAATTCTGCTGAAGTTTAAAAATGGTTTGGAATGCTTCCATTGTTCTGGGAATTCGGCTGAAGTTTAGAAATGCTATGGAAATCTTCCTATGTTCTGGGAGTTCTGCTGAAGTTTAAAAATGCTTTTGAACTCTTCCATTGTTCTCGGAATTCCGCTGATGTTTAACAATGCTTTAGAACTCTTCCATTGTTCTCGGACTTCCGCTGATGTATAACAATGCTTTGGAACTCTTCCATTTTTCTCGGAATTCCACTGTAGTTTAAAAATGCATTGGAACTCTTCCATTGTTCTCGGAATTCCGCTGAAGTTTAGCCATGTTTTGGAACTCTTCCACTGTTCTCGGAATTCCGCTGAAGTTTAAAAATGCTTTGGAACTATTCCATTTTTCTCAGAATTCTTCTGAAGTTTAAAAATGGTTTGGAACTCTTCCATTGTTCTGGGAATTCGGCTGAAGTTTTACAATGCTTTGTAACTCTTCCAATTTTTCTCGGAACTCTGCTGAAGTTTAAAAATGCTTTGGAACTCTTCCATTGTTCTCGGAATTCCGCTGATGTTTAACAATGCTTTGGAACTCTTACATTGTTCTCGGTATTCCGCTGAATTTAGCCATGCTTTGGAACTCTTCCATTGTTCTCAGAATTCCGCTGAAGTTTAAAAATGCTTTGGAACTCCTCCATTGTACTCGGAACTCTGCTGAAGTTTAAAAATGCTTTGAAACTCTTCCATTGTTCTCGGAATACCGCTGATGTTTAACAATGCTTTGGAACTCTTCCATTGTTCTCGGAATTCCGCTGTAGTTTAAAAATGCACTGGAACTTTTCCATTGTTCTCGGAATTCCGCTGAAGTTTAAAAATGCTTTGAAACTCTTCCATTGTTCTCGGATTTCTGCTGAAGTTTAAAAATGCTTTGGAACTCTTCCATTGTTCTGGGAATTCGGCTGAAGTTTAAAAATGCAATGGAACTCTTCCATTGTTCTGGGAGTTCTGCTGATGTTTAATAATGATTTTGGAACTCTTCCATTGTTCTCGGAATTCTGCTAAAGTTTAACAATGCTTTGGAACTCATCCATTTTTCTCGGAATTCTGTTGATGTTTAATAATGCTTTTGGAACTCTTCCATTGTGCTCGGAATTCTGCTGAAGTTTAAAAATGCTTTGGAACTCTTCCATTGTTCTCGGAATTCCGCTAATGTTTAGCAAACCTATGGAACTCTTTCATTGTTCTCGGAATTCGGTTGATGTTTAATAATGCTTTTGGAACTCTTCCATTGTTCTCGGAATTCTGCTGAAGTTTAAAAAGACTTTAGAAATCTTCCCTTGTTCTCGGAATTCTGCTGAAGTTTAACAATGCTTTGGAACTCTTCCATAATTCTCAGAATTCTGCTGAAGTTTAAAAAAGCTTTGGTACTCTTCCATTGTTCTCAGAATTCCAATGAAGCTTAAAAATGCTTTGGAACTCTTCAATTTTTCTCAGAATTCCGCTAAAGTTTAAAAATGCTTTGGAACTCCTCCATTGTTCTCGTAATTCTGCTGAAGTTTAAAAATGCTTTGGAACTCTTCCAATGTTTTGGGAATTCAGCTGAAGTTCAAAAATGCTTGGGATCTCTTCCATTGTTCTCGGAATTCCACTGATGTTTAACAATGCTTTAGAACTCTTCCATTGTTACCAGAATTCCGCTGATGTTTAACAATGCTTTTGAACTGTTCCATTGTTCTCGGAATTCCGCTGTAGTTTAAAAATGCATTGGAACTTTTCCATTGTTCTCGGAATTCTGCTGAAGTTTAAAAATGCTTTGGAACTCCTCCATTGTTCTCGGAATTCTGCTGAAGTTTATAAATTCTTTGGAACTCTTCCATTGTTCTGGGAATTCGGCTGAAGTTTAAAAATGCTATGGAACTCTTCCTATGTTCTGGGAGTTCTGCTGAAGTTTAAAAATGCTTTTGAACTCTTCCATTGTTCTCGGAATTCCGCTGATGTTTAACAATGCTTTAGAACTCTTCCATTGTTCTCGGAATTCCGCTGATGTTTAACAATGCTTTGGAACTATTCCATTACTCTCGGAATTCCACTGTAGTTTAAAAATGCATTGGAACTCTTCCATTGTTCTCGGAATTCCGCTGAAGTTTAGCCATGTTTTGGAACTCTTCCACTGTTCTCGGAATTCCGCTGAAGTTTAAAAATGCTTTGGAACTCTTCCATTTTTCTCGGAATTCTGCTGAAGTTTAAAAATGGTTTGGAATGCTTCCATTGTTCTGGGAATTCGGCTGAAGTTTAGAAATGCTATGGAAATCTTCCTATGTTCTGGGAGTTCTGCTGAAGTTTAAAAATGCTTTTGAACTCTTCCATTGTTCTCGGAATTCCGCTGATGTTTAACAATGCTTTAGAACTCTTCCATTGTTCTCGGACTTCCGCTGATGTATAACAATGCTTTGGAACTCTTCCATTTTTCTCGGAATTCCACTGTAGTTTAAAAATGCATTGGAACTCTTCCATTGTTCTCGGAATTCCGCTGAAGTTTAGCCATGTTTTGGAACTCTTCCACTGTTCTCGGAATTCCGCTGAAGTTTAAAAATGCTTTGGAACTATTCCATTTTTCTCAGAATTCTTCTGAAGTTTAAAAATGGTTTGGAACTCTTCCATTGTTCTGGGAATTCGGCTGAAGTTTTACAATGCTTTGTAACTCTTCCAATTTTTCTCGGAACTCTGCTGAAGTTTAAAAATGCTTTGGAACTCTTCCATTGTTCTCGGAATTCCGCTGATGTTTAACAATGCTTTGGAACTCTTACATTGTTCTCGGTATTCCGCTGAATTTAGCCATGCTTTGGAACTCTTCCATTGTTCTCAGAATTCCGCTGAAGTTTAAAAATGCTTTGGAACTCCTCCATTGTACTCGGAACTCTGCTGAAGTTTAAAAATGCTTTGAAACTCTTCCATTGTTCTCGGAATACCGCTGATGTTTAACAATGCTTTGGAACTCTTCCATTGTTCTCGGAATTCCGCTGTAGTTTAAAAATGCACTGGAACTTTTCCATTGTTCTCGGAATTCCGCTGAAGTTTAAAAATGCTTTGAAACTCTTCCATTGTTCTCGGATTTCTGCTGAAGTTTAAAAATGCTTTGGAACTCTTCCATTGTTCTGGGAATTCGGCTGAAGTTTAAAAATGCAATGGAACTCTTCCATTGTTCTGGGAGTTCTGCTGATGTTTAATAATGATTTTGGAACTCTTCCATTGTTCTCGGAATTCTGCTAAAGTTTAACAATGCTTTGGAACTCATCCATTTTTCTCGGAATTCTGTTGATGTTTAATAATGCTTTTGGAACTCTTCCATTGTGCTCGGAATTCTGCTGAAGTTTAAAAATGCTTTGGAACTCTTCCATTGTTCTCGGAATTCCGCTAATGTTTAGCAAACCTATGGAACTCTTTCATTGTTCTCGGAATTCGGTTGATGTTTAATAATGCTTTTGGAACTCTTCCATTGTTCTCGGAATTCTGCTGAAGTTTAAAAAGACTTTAGAAATCTTCCCTTGTTCTCGGAATTCTGCTGAAGTTTAACAATGCTTTGGAACTCTTCCATAATTCTCAGAATTCTGCTGAAGTTTAAAAAAGCTTTGGTACTCTTCCATTGTTCTCAGAATTCCAATGAAGCTTAAAAATGCTTTGGAACTCTTCAATTTTTCTCAGAATTCCGCTAAAGTTTAAAAATGCTTTGGAACTCCTCCATTGTTCTCGTAATTCTGCTGAAGTTTAAAAATGCTTTGGAACTCTTCCAATGTTTTGGGAATTCAGCTGAAGTTCAAAAATGCTTGGGATCTCTTCCATTGTTCTCGGAATTCCACTGATGTTTAACAATGCTTTAGAACTCTTCCATTGTTACCAGAATTCCGCTGATGTTTAACAATGCTTTTGAACTGTTCCATTGTTCTCGGAATTCCGCTGTAGTTTAAAAATGCATTGGAACTTTTCCATTGTTCTCGGAATTCTGCTGAAGTTTAAAAATGCTTTGGAACTCCTCCATTGTTCTCGGAATTCTGCTGAAGTTTATAAATTCTTTGGAACTCTTCCATTGTTCTGGGAATTCGGCTGAAGTTTAAAAATGCTATGGAACTCTTCCTATGTTCTGGGAGTTCTGCTGAAGTTTAAAAATGCTTTTGAACTCTTCCATTGTTCTCGGAATTCCGCTGATGTTTAACAATGCTTTAGAACTCTTCCATTGTTCTCGGAATTCCGCTGATGTTTAACAATGCTTTGGAACTATTCCATTACTCTCGGAATTCCACTGTAGTTTAAAAATGCATTGGAACTCTTCCATTGTTCTCGGAATTCCGCTGAAGTTTAGCCATGTTTTGGAACTCTTCCACTGTTCTCGGAATTCCGCTGAAGTTTAAAAATGCTTTGGAACTCTTCCATTTTTCTCGGAATTCTGCTGAAGTTTAAAAATGGTTTGGAATGCTTCCATTGTTCTGGGAATTCGGCTGAAGTTTAGAAATGCTATGGAAATCTTCCTATGTTCTGGGAGTTCTGCTGAAGTTTAAAAATGCTTTTGAACTCTTCCATTGTTCTCGGAATTCCGCTGATGTTTAACAATGCTTTAGAACTCTTCCATTGTTCTCGGACTTCCGCTGATGTATAACAATGCTTTGGAACTCTTCCATTTTTCTCGGAATTCCACTGTAGTTTAAAAATGCATTGGAACTCTTCCATTGTTCTCGGAATTCCGCTGAAGTTTAGCCATGTTTTGGAACTCTTCCACTGTTCTCGGAATTCCGCTGAAGTTTAAAAATGCTTTGGAACTATTCCATTTTTCTCAGAATTCTTCTGAAGTTTAAAAATGGTTTGGAACTCTTCCATTGTTCTGGGAATTCGGCTGAAGTTTTACAATGCTTTGTAACTCTTCCAATTTTTCTCGGAACTCTGCTGAAGTTTAAAAATGCTTTGGAACTCTTCCATTGTTCTCGGAATTCCGCTGATGTTTAACAATGCTTTGGAACTCTTACATTGTTCTCGGTATTCCGCTGAATTTAGCCATGCTTTGGAACTCTTCCATTGTTCTCAGAATTCCGCTGAAGTTTAAAAATGCTTTGGAACTCCTCCATTGTACTCGGAACTCTGCTGAAGTTTAAAAATGCTTTGAAACTCTTCCATTGTTCTCGGAATACCGCTGATGTTTAACAATGCTTTGGAACTCTTCCATTGTTCTCGGAATTCCGCTGTGGTTTAAAAATGCACTGGAACTTTTCCATTGTTCTCGGAATTCCGCTGAAGTTTAAAAATGCTTTGAAACTCTTCCATTGTTCTCGGATTTCTGCTGAAGTTTAAAAATGCTTTGGAACTCTTCCATTGTTCTGGAAATTCGGCTGAAGTTTAAAAATGCAATGGAACTCTTCCATTGTTCTGGGAGTTCTGCTGATGTTTAATAATGATTTTGGAACTCTTCCATTGTTCTCGGAATTCTGCTAAAGTTTAACAATGCTTTGGAACTCATCCATTTTTCTCGGAATTCTGTTGATGTTTAATAATGCTTTTGGAACTCTTCCATTGTGCTCGGAATTCTGCTGAAGTTTAAAAATGCTTTGGAACTCTTCCATTGTTCTCGGAATTCCGCTAATGTTTATCAAACCTATGGAACTCTTTCATTGTTCTCGGAATTCGGTTGATGTTTAATAATGCTTTTGGAACTCTTCCATTGTTCTCGGAATTCTGCTGAAGTTTAAAAAGACTTTAGAAATCTTCCCTTGTTCTCGGAATTCTGCTGAAGTTTAACAATGCTTTGGAACTCTTCCATAATTCTCAGAATTCTGCTGAAGTTTAAAAAAGCTTTGGTACTCTTCCATTGTTCTCAGAATTCCAATGAAGCTTAAAAATGCTTTGGAACTCTTCAATTTTTCTCAGAATTCCGCTAAAGTTTAAAAATGCTTTGGAACTCCCCCATTGTTCTCGTAATTCTGCTGAAGTTTAAAAATGCCTGGGAACTCTTCCATTGTTCTCGGAATTCCGCTGATGTTTAACAATGCTTTAGAGCTCTTCCATTGTTACCGGAATTCCGCTGATGTTTAACAATGCTTTTGAACTCTTCCATTGTTCCCGGAATTCCGCTGTAGTTTAAAAATGCATTGGAACTCTTCCATTGTTCTCGAAATTCTGCTGAAGTTTAAAAATGCTTTGGAACTCTTCCATTGTTCTCGGAATTCCGCTGATGTTTAACAATGCTTTGGAACTCTTCCATTGTTCTAGGAATTCCGCTGTAGTTTAAAAATGCTTTGGAACTCTTTCATTGTTCTCGTAATTCCGCTGAAGTTTAGCCATGCTTTGGAACTCTTCCACTGTTCTCGGAATTCCGCTGAAGTTTAAAAATGCTTTGGAACTCCTCCATTGTTCTCGGAATTCCACTGTAGTTTAAAAATGCATTGGAACTCTTCCATTGTTCTCGGAATTCGGCTGAAGTTTTTCAATGCTTTGGAACTCTTCCATTTTTCTCGGAATTCTGCTGAAGTTTAAAAATGCTTTGGAACTCTTCCATTGTTCTGGGAATTCGGCTGAAGTTTAAAAATGCTTTGGAACTCTTCCTAAGTTCTGGGAGTTCTGCTGAAGTTTAAAAATGCATTGGAACACTTCCATTGTTCTCGGAATTCCGGTAATGTTTAACAATGCTTTGAAACTCTTCCATTGTTCTCGGAATTCCGTTGATGTTTATTAATGCTTTTGGAACTCTTCCATTGTTCTCGGAATTCCGCTAATGTTTAACAATGCTTTGGAACTCATCCATTGTTCTTGGAATTCTGTTGATGTTTAATAATGCTTTTGGAACTCTCCCATTGGGCTCGGAATTCAGCTGAAGTTTAAAAATGCTTTAGAAATCTTCCCTTGCTCTCGGCATTCCGCTGAAGTTTTACAATGCTTTGGAACTCATCCATTGTTCTCGGAATTCTGTTGATGTTTAATAATGCTTTTGGAACTCTTCCATTGTGCTCGGAGTTCTGCTGAAGTTTAAAAAAGCTTTGGAATGCTTCCATTGTTCTGGGAATTCGGCTGAAGTTTAAAAATGCTTTGGAACTCTTCCTATGTTCTGGGAGTTCTGCTGAAGTTTAAAAATGCTTTGGAACTCTTCCATTGTTCTCGGAATTCCGATGATGTTTAACAATGCTTTGGAACTCTTCCATTGTTCTCGGAATTCCACTGTAGTTTAAAAATGCATTGGAACTCTTCCATTGTTCTCGGAATTCCGCTGAAGTTTTAGAATGCTTTGGAAATCTTCCATTTTTCTCGGAATTCTGCTGAAGTTTAAAAATGCTTTGGAACTCTTCCATTGTTCTCGGAATTCCGCTGTAGTTTAAAAATGCTTTGGAACTCTTTCATTGTTCTCGGAATTCCGCTGAAATTTAGCCATGTTTTGGAACTCTTCCATTGTTCTTGGAATTCTTCTGAAGTTTAAAAATGCTTTGGAACTCTTCCATTTTTCTCGGAATTCTGCTGAAGTTTAAAAAAGATTTGGAACTATTCCATTGTTCTCAGAATTCCGCTAATATTTAACAATGCTTTGGAACTCTTCCATTGTTCTCGGAATTCCGCTAATGTTTAATAATGATTTTGGAACTCTTCCATTGTTCTCAGAATTCTGCTAATGTTTAACAATGCTTTGGAACTCATCCATTGTTCTCGGAATTCTGTTGATGTTTAATAATGCTCTGGGAACTCTTCCATTGTGCTCGGAATTCTGCTGAAGTTTAAAAATGCTTTGGAACTCTTCCATTGTTCTCGGAATTCCGCTAATGTTTATCAAACTTATGGAACTCTTTCATTGTTCTCGGAATTCTGTTGATGTTTAATAATGCTTTTGGAACTCTTCCATTGTTCTCGGAATTCCACTGATGTTTAACAATGCTTTAGAACTCTTCCATTGTTCTCGGAATTCCGATGATGTTTAACAATGCTTTGGAACTCTTCCATTGTTCTCGGAATTCCACTGTAGTTTAAAAATGCATTGGAACTCTTCCATTGTTCTCGGAATTCCGCTGAAGTTTTACAATACTTTGGAACTCTTCTATTTTTCTCGGAATTCTGCTGAAGTTTAAAAATGCTTTGGAACTCTTCCATTGTTCTGGGAATTCGGCTGAAGTTTAAAAATGCTTTGGAACTCTTCCTAAGTTCTGGGAGTTCTGCTGAAGTTTAAAAATGCATTGGAACTCTTCCATTGTTCTCGGAATTCCGCTGATGTTTAACAATGCTTTAGAACTCTTCCATTGTTCTCGGAATTCCGATGATTTTTAACAATGCTTTGGAACTCTTTCATTGTTCTCGTAATTCTGCTGAAGTTTAGCCATGCTTTGGAACTCTTCCACTGTTCTCGGAATTCCGCTGAAGTTTAAAAATGCTTTGGAACTCCTCCATTGTTATCGGAATTCTGCTGAAGTTTTACAATGCTTTGGAACTCTTCCATTTTTCTCGGAATTCTGAAGTTTAAAAATGCTTTGGAACGCTTCCATTGTTCTGGGAATTCGGCTGAAGTTTAAAAATGCTTTTGAACTCTTCCTAAGTTCTGGGAGTTCTGCTGAAGTTTAAAAATGCTTTGGAACTCTTCCTAAGTTCTGGGAGTTCTGCTGAAGTTTAAAAATGCATTGGAACTCTTCCATTGTTCTCGGAATTCCGCTGTAGTTTAAAAATGCATTGGAACTCTTCCATTGTTCTCGGAATTCCGCTGTAGTTTAAAAATGCTTTGGAACTCTTTCATTGTTCTCGTAATTCGGCTGAAGTTTAGCCATGCTTTGGAACTCTTCCACTGTTCTCGGAATTCCGCTGAAGTTTAAAAATGCTTTGGAACTCCTCCATTGTTCTCGGAATTCTGCTGAAGTTTTACAATGCTTTGGAACTCTTCCATTTTTCTCGGAATTCTGCTGAAGTTTAAAAATGCTTTGGAACGCTTCCATTGTTCTGGGAATTCGGCTGAAGTTGAAAAATGCTTTTGAACTCTTCCTAAGTTCTGGGAGTTCTGCTGAAGTTTAAAAATGCTTTGGAACTCTTCCATTGTTCTCGGAATTCCACTGATGTTTAAAAATGCTTTAGAACTCTTCCATTGTTCTCGGAATTCCGCTGATGTTTAACAATGCTTTAGAACTCTTCCATTGTTCTCGGAATTCCGATGATGTTTAACAATGCTTTGGAACTCTTTCATTGTTCTCGTTATTCCGCTGTAGTTTAAAAATGCATTGGAACTCTTCCATTGTTCTCGGAATTCCGCTGAAGTTCTAGAATGCTTTGAAACTCTTCCATTGTTCTCGGAATTCCGCTGAAGTTTAAAAATGCTTTGGAACTCTTCCATTGTTCTCGGAATTCCGCTGAAGTTTAAAAATGCTTTGGAACTCTTCCTAAGTTCTGGGAGTTCTGCTGAAGTTTAAAAATGCTTTTTAACTCTTCCATTGTTCTCGGAATTCCGCTGATGTTTAACAATGCTTTGGAACTCTTCCATTGTTCTCGGAATTCCGCTGATGTTTAACAATGCTTTAGAACTCTTCCATTGTTCTCGGAATTCCGATGATGTTTAACAATGCTTTGGAACTCTTTCATTGTTCTCGGAATTCCGCTGTAGTTTAAAAATGCATTGGAACTCTTCCATTGCTCTCGGAATTCGCTGAAGTTTTTCAATGCTTTGGAACTCTTCCATTTTTCTCGGAATTCTGCTGAAGTTTAAAAATGCTTTGGAACTCTTCCATTGTTCTGGGAATTCGGCTGAAGTTTAAAAATGCTTTGGAACTCTTCCTAAGTTCTGGGAGTTCTGCTGAAGTTTAAAAATGCATTGGAACTCTTCCATTGTTCTCGGAATTCCGCTGATGTTTAACAATGCTTTAGAACTCTTCCATTGTTCTCGGAATTCCGATGATTTTTAACAATGCTTTGGAACTCTTTCATTGTTCTCGTAATTCTGCTGAAGTTTAGCCATGCTTTGGAACTCTTCCACTGTTCTCGGAATTCCGCTGAAGTTTAAAAATGCTTTGGAACTCCTCCATTGTTATCGGAATTCTGCTGAAGTTTTACAATGCTTTGGAACTCTTCCATTTTTCTCGGAATTCTGAAGTTTAAAAATGCTTTGGAACGCTTCCATTGTTCTGGGAATTCGGCTGAAGTTTAAAAATGCTTTTGAACTCTTCCTAAGTTCTGGGAGTTCTGCTGAAGTTTAAAAATGCTTTGGAACTCTTCCTAAGTTCTGGGAGTTCTGCTGAAGTTTAAAAATGCATTGGAACTCTTCCATTGTTCTCGGAATTCCGCTGTAGTTTAAAAATGCATTGGAACTCTTCCATTGTTCTCGGAATTCCGCTGTAGTTTAAAAATGCTTTGGAACTCTTTCATTGTTCTCGTAATTCGGCTGAAGTTTAGCCATGCTTTGGAACTCTTCCACTGTTCTCGGAATTCCGCTGAAGTTTAAAAATGCTTTGGAACTCCTCCATTGTTCTCGGAATTCTGCTGAAGTTTTACAATGCTTTGGAACTCTTCCATTTTTCTCGGAATTCTGCTGAAGTTTAAAAATGCTTTGGAACGCTTCCATTGTTCTGGGAATTCGGCTGAAGTTTAAAAATGCTTTTGAACTCTTCCTAAGTTCTGGGAGTTCTGCTGAAGTTTAAAAATGCTTTGGAACTCTTCCATTGTTCTCGGAATTCCACTGATGTTTAAAAATGCTTTAGAACTCTTCCATTGTTCTCGGAATTCCGCTGATGTTTAACAATGCTTTAGAACTCTTCCATTGTTCTCGGAATTCCGATGATGTTTAACAATGCTTTGGAACTCTTTCATTGTTCTCGTTATTCCGCTGTAGTTTAAAAATGCATTGGAACTCTTCCATTGTTCTCGGAATTCCGCTGAAGTTCTAGAATGCTTTGAAACTCTTCCATTGTTCTCGGAATTCCGCTGAAGTTTAAAAATGCTTTGGAACTCTTCCATTGTTCTCGGAATTCCGCTGAAGTTTAAAAATGCTTTGGAACTCTTCCTAAGTTCTGGGAGTTCTGCTGAAGTTTAAAAATGCTTTTTAACTCTTCCATTGTTCTCGGAATTCCGCTGAGGTTTAACAATGCTTTGGAACTCTTCCATTGTTCTCGGAATTCCGCTGATGTTTAACAATGCTTTAGAACTCTTCCATTGTTCTCGGAATTCCGATGATGTTTAACAATGCTTTGGAACTCTTTCATTGTTCTCGGAATTCCGCTGTAGTTTAAAAATGCATTGGAACTCTTCCATTGCTCTCGGAATTCGCTGAAGTTTTTCAATGCTTTGGAACTCTTCCATTTTTCTCGGAATTCTGCTGAAGTTTAAAAGTGCTTTGGAATGCTTCCATTGTTCTGGGAATTCGGCTGAAGTTTAAAAATGCTTTGGAACTCTTCCTAAGTTATGGGAGTTTGGCTGAAGTTTAAAAATGCTTTGGAACTCTTCCATTGTTCTCGGAATTCCGCTGATGTTTAAATGCTTTAGAACTCTTCCATTGTTCTCGGAATTCCGCTGATGTTTAACAATGCTTTAGAACTCTTGCATTGTTCTCGGAATTCCGATGATGTTTAACAATGCTTTGGAACTCTTTCATTGTTCTCGGAATTCCACTGTAGTTTAAAAATGCATTGGAACTCTTCCATTGTTCTCGGAATTCCGCTGAAGTTTTACAATACTTTGGAACTCTTCCATTTTTCTCGGAATTCTGCTGAAGTTTAAAAATGCTTTGGAACTCTTCCATTGTTCTGGGAATTCCGCTGTAGTTTAAAAATGCATTGGAACTCTTCCATTGTTCTCGGAATTCCGCTGAAGTTTTAGAATGCTTTGGAAATCTTCCATTTTTCTCGGAATTCTGCTGAAGTTTAAAAATGCTTTGGAACTCTTCCATTGTTCTGGGAATTCGGCTGAAGTTTAAAAATGCATTGGAACTCTTCCATTGTTCTCGGAATTCCGCTGATGTTTAACAATGCTTTAGAACTCTTCCATTGTTCTCGGAATTCCGATGATGTTTAACAATGCTTTGGAACTCTTTCATTGTTCTCGGAATTCCGCTGTAGTTTAAAAATGCATTGGAACTCTTCCATTGTTCTCGGGATTCCGCTGAAGTTTTAGAATGCTTTGGAACTCTTCCATTTTCCTCGGAATTCTGCTAAAGTTTAAAAATGCTTTGGAACTCTTCCATTGTTCTCGGAATTCCGCTGTAGTTTAAAAATGCTTTGGAACTCTTTCATTGTTCTCGGAATTCCGCTGAAATTTAGCCATGTTTTGGAACTCTTCCATTGTTCTTGGAATTCCTCTGAAGTTTAAAAATGCTTTGGAACTCTTCCATTGTTCTCGGAATTCTGCTGAAGTATAAAAAAGATTTGGAACTATTCCATTGTTCTCAGAATTCCGCTAATATTTAACAATGCTTTGGAACTCTTCCATTGTTCTCGGAATTCCGCTAATGTATAATAATGATTTTGGAACTCTTCCATTGTTCTCAGAATTCTGCTAATGTTTAACAATGCTTTGGAACTCTTCCATTGTTCTCGGAATTCCGCTAATGTATAATAATGATTTTGGAACTCTTCCATTGTTCTCAGAATTCTGCTAATGTTTACCAAACCTATGGAACTCTTTCATTGTTCTCGGAATTCTGTTGATATTTAATAATGCTTTTGGAACTCTTCCATTGTTCTCGGAATTCCGCTGATGTTTAAAAATGCTTTAGAACTCTTCCATTGTTCTCGGAATTCCGATGATGTTTAACAATGCTTTGGAACTCTTCCATTGTTCTCGGAATTCCACTGTAGTTTAAAAATGCATTGGAACTCTTCCATTGTTCTCGGAATTCCGCTGAAGTTTTACAATACTTTGGAACTCTTCCATTTTTCTCGGAATTCTGCTGAAGTTTAAAAATGCTTTGGAACTCTTCCATTGTTCTGGGAATTCGGCTGAAGTTTAAAAATGCTTTGGAACTCTTCCTAAGTTCTGGGAGTTCTGCTGAAGTTTAAAAATGCATTGGAACTCTTCCATTGTTCTCGGAATTCCGCTGATGTTTAACAATGCTTTAGAACTCTTCCATTGTTCTCGGAATTCTGATGATGTTTAACAATGCTTTGGAACTCTTTCATTGTTCTCGGAATTCCGCTGTAGTTTAAAAATGCATTGGAACTCTTCCATTGTTCTCGGAATTCCGCTATAGTTTAAAAATGCTTTGGAACTCTTTCATTGTTCTCATAATTCCGCTGAAGTTTAGCCATGCTTTGGAACTCTTCCACTGTTCTCGGAATTCCGCTGAAGTTTAAAAATGCTTTGGAACTCCTCCATTTTTCTCGGAATTCTGCTGAAGTTTAAAAATGCTTTGGAACGCTTCCATTGTTCTGGGAATTCGGCTGAAGTTTAAAAATGCTTTTGAACTCTTCCTAAGTTCTGGGAGTTCTGCTGAAGTTTAAAAATGCTTTGGAACTCTTCCATTGTTCTCGGAATTCCACTGATGTTTAAAAATGCTTTAGAACTCTTCCATTGTTCTCGGAATTCCGCTGATGTTTAACAATGCTTTAGAACTCTTCCATTGTTCTCGGAATTCCGCTGAAGTTCTAGAATGCTTTGAAACTCTTCCATTGTTCTCGGAATTCCGCTGAAGTTTAAAAATGCTTTGGAACTCTTCCATTGTTCTCGGAATTCCGCTGAAGTTTAAAAATGCTTTGGAACTCTTCCTAAGTTCTGGGAGTTCTGCTGAAGTTTAAAAATGCTTTGGAACTCTTCCATTGTTCTCGGAATTCCGCTGATGTTTAACAATGCTTTAGAACTCATCCATTGTTCTCGGAATTCTGCTGATGTTTAACAATGCTTTGGAACTCTTCCATTGTTCTCGGAATTCCACTGTAGTTTAAAGATGCATTGGAACTCTTCCATTGCTCTCGGAATTCGCTGAAGTTTTTCAATGCTTTGGAACTCTTCCATTTTTCTCGGAATTCTGCTGAAGTTTAAAAATGCTTTGGAATGCTTCCATTGTTCTGGGAATTCGGCTGAAGTTTAAAAATGCTTTGGAACTCTTCCTAAGTTCTGGGAGTTTGGCTGAAGTTTAAAAATGCTTTGGAACTCTTCCATTGTTCTCGGAATTCCGCTGATGTTTAAATGCTTTAGAACTCTTCCATTGTTCTCGGAATTCCGCTGATGTTTAACAATGCTTTAGAACTCTTCCATTGTTCTCGGAATTCCGATGATGTTTAACAATGCTTTGGAACTCTTTCATTGTTCTCGGAATTCCACTGTAGTTTAAAAATGCATTGGAACTCTTCCATTGTTCTCGGAATTCCGCTGAAGTTTTACAATACTTTGGAACTCTTCCATTTTTCTCGGAATTCTGCTGAAGTTTAAAAATGCTTTGGAACTCTTCCATTGTTCTGGGAATTCCGCTGTAGTTTAAAAATGCATTGGAACTCTTCCATTGTTCTCGGAATTCCGCTGAAGTTTTAGAATGCTTTGGAAATCTTCCATTTTTCTCGGAATTCTGCTGAAGTTTAAAAATGCTTTGGAACTCTTCCATTGTTCTGGGAATTCGGCTGAAGTTTAAAAATGCATTGGAACTCTTCCATTGTTCTCGGAATTCCGCTGATGTTTAACAATGCTTTAGAACTCTTCCATTGTTCTCGGAATTCCGATGATGTTTAACAATGCTTTGGAACTCTTTCATTGTTCTCGGAATTCCGCTGTAGTTTAAAAATGCATTGGAACTCTTCCATTGTTCTCGGAATTCCGCTGAAGTTTTAGAATGCTTTGGAACTCTTCCATTTTCCTCGGAATTCTGCTAAAGTTTAAAAATGCTTTGGAACTCTTCCATTGTTCTCGGAATTCCGCTGTAGTTTAAAAATGCTTTGGAACTCTTTCATTGTTCTCGGAATTCCGCTGAAATTTAGCCATGTTTTGGAACTCTTCCATTGTTCTTGGAATTCCTCTGAAGTTTAAAAATGCTTTGGAACTCTTCCATTGTTCTCGGAATTCTGCTGAAGTTTAAAAAAGATTTGGAACTATTCCATTGTTCTCAGAATTCCGCTAATATTTAACAATGCTTTGGAACTCTTCCATTGTTCTCGGAATTCCGCTAATGTATAATAATGATTTTGGAACTCTTCCATTGTTCTCAGAATTCTGCTAATGTTTAACAATGCTTTGGAACTTATCCATTGTTCTCGGAATTCTGTTGATGTTTAATAATGCTCTGGGAACTCTTCCATTGTGCTTGGAATTCTGCTGAAGTTTAAAAATGCTTTGGAACTCTTCCATTGTTCTCGGAATTCCGTTAATGTTTACCAAACCTATGGAACTCTTTCATTGTTCTCGGAATTCTGTTGATGTTTAATAATGCTTTTGGAACTCTTCCATTGTTCTCGAAATTCCGCTGATGTTTAACAATGCTTTAGAACTCTTCCATTGTTCTCGGAATTCCGATGATGTTTAACAATGCTTTGGAACTCTTCCATTGTTCTCGGAATTCCACTGTAGTTTAAAAATGCATTGGAACTCTTCCATTGTTCTCGGAATTCCGCTGAAGTTTTACAATACTTTGGAACTCTTCCATTTTTCTCGGAATTCTGCTGAAGTTTAAAAATGCATTGGAACTCTTCCATTGTTCTCGGAATTCCGCTGATGTTTAACAATGCTTTAGAACTCTTCCATTGTTCTCGGAATTCCGATGATGTTTAACAATGCTTTGGAACTCTTTCATTGTTCTCGGAATTCCGCTGTAGTTTAAAAATGCATTGGAACTCTTCCATTGTTCTCGGAATTCCGCTGAAGTTTTAGAATGCTTTGGAACTCTTCCATTTTCCTCGGAATTCTGCTAAAGTTTAAAAATGCTTTGGAACTCTTCCATTGTTCTCGGAATTCCGCTGTAGTTTAAAAATGCTTTGGAACTCTTTCATTGTTCTCGGAATTCCGCTGAAATTTAGCCATGTTTTGGAACTCTTCCATTGTTCTTGGAATTCCTCTGAAGTTTAAAAATGCTTTGGAACTCTTCCATTGTTCTCGGAATTCTGCTGAAGTTTAAAAAAGATTTGGAACTATTCCATTGTTCTCAGAATTCCGCTAATATTTAACAATGCTTTGGAACTCTTCCATTGTTCTCGGAATTCCGCTAATGTTTAATAATGATTTTGGAACTCTTCCATTGTTCTCAGAATTCTGCTAATGTTTAACAATGCTTTGGAACTCATCCATTGTTCTCGGATTTCTGTTGATGTTTAATAATGCTCTGGGAACTCTTCCATTGTGCTCGGAATTCTGCTGAAGTTTAAAAATGCTTTGGAACTCTTCCATTGTTCTCGGAATTCCGCTAATGTTTATCAAACCTATGGAACTCTTTCATTGTTCTCGGAATTCTGTTGATGTTTAATAATGCTTTTGGAACTCTTCCATTGTTCTCGGAATTCCGCTGATGTTTAACAATGCTTTAGAACTCTTCCATTGTTCTCGGAATTCCGATGATGTTTAACAATGCTTTGGAACTCTTCCATTGTTCTCGGAATTCCACTGTAGTTTAAAAAAGCATTGGAACTCTTCCATTGTTCTCGGAATTCCGCTGAAGTTTTACAATACTTTGGAACTCTTCCATTTTTCTCGGAATTCTGCTGAAGTTTAAAAATGCTTTGGAACTCTTCCATTGTTCTGGGAATTCGGCTGAAGTTTAAAAATGCTTTGGAACTCTTCCTAAGTTCTGGGAGTTCTGCTGAAGTTTAAAAATGCATTGGAACTCTTCCATTGTTCTCGGAATTCCGCTGATGTTTAACAATGCTTTAGAACTCTTCCATTGTTCTCGGAATTCCGATGATGTTTAACAATGCTTTGGAACTCTTTCATTGTTCTCGTAATTCCGCTGAAGTTTAGCCATGCTTTGGAACTCTTCCACTGTTCTCGGAATTCCGCTGAAGTTTAAAAATGCTTTGGAACTCCTCCATTGTTCTCGGAATTCTGCTGAAGTTTTACAATGCTTTGGAACTCTTCCATTTTTCTCGGAATTCTGCTGAAGTTTAAAATTGCTTTGGAACGCTTCCATTGTTCTGGGAATTCGGCTGAAGTTTAAAAATGCTTTTGAACTCTTCCTAAGTTCTGGGAGTTCTGCTGAAGTTTAAAAATGCTTTGGAACTCTTCCTAAGTTCTGGGAGTTCTGCTGAAGTTTAAAAATGCATTGGAACTCTTCCATTGTTCTCGCAATTCCGCTGTAGTTTAAAAATGCATTGGAACTCTTCCATTGTTCTCGGAATTCCGCTGTAGTTTAAAAATGCTTTGGAACTCTTTCATTGTTCTCGTAATTCCGCTGAAGTTTAGCCATGCTTTGGAACTCTTCCACTGTTCTCGGAATTCCGCTGAAGTTTAAAAATGCTTTGGAACTCCTCCATTGTTCTCGGAATTCTGCTGAAGTTTTACAATGCTTTGGAACTCTTCCATTTTTCTCGGAATTCTGCTGAAGTTTAAAAATGTTTGGGAACGCTTCCATTGTTCTGGGAATTCGGCTGAAGTTTAAAAATGCTTTTGAACTCTTCCTAAGTTCTGGGAGTTCTGCTGAAGTTTAAAAATGCTTTGGAACTCTTCCATTGTTCTCGGAATTCCACTGATGTTTAAAAATGCTTTAGAACTCTTCCATTGTTCTCGGAATTCCGCTGATGTTTAACAATGCTTTAGAACTCTTCCATTGTTCTCGGAATTCCGATGATGTTTAACAATGCTTTGGAACTCTTTCATTGTTCTCGGAATTCCGCTGTAGTTTAAAAATGCATTGGAACTCTTCCATTGTTCTCGGAATTCCGCTGAAGTTCTAGAATGCTTTGAAACTCTTCCCTTGTTCTCGGAATTCCGCTGAAGTTTATAAATGCTTTGGAACTCTTCCATTGTTCTCGGAATTCCGCTGAAGTTTAAAAATGCTTTGGAACTCTTCCTAAGTTCTGGGAGTTCTGCTGAAGTTTAAAAATGCTTTGGAACTCTTCCATTGTTCTCGGAATTCCGCTGATGTTTAACAATGCTTTAGAACTCATCCATTGTTCTCGGAATTCTGCTGATGTTTACCAATGCTTTGGAACTCTTCCATTGTTCTCGGAATTCCACTGTAGTTTAAAGATGCATTGGAACTCTTCCATTGCTCTCGGAATTCGCTGAAGTTTTTCAATGCTTTGGAACTCTTCCATTTTTCTCGGAATTCTGCTGAAGTTTAAAAATGCTTTGGAATGCTTCCATTGTTCTGGGAATTCGGCTGAAGTTTAAAAATGCTTTGGAACTCTTCCTAAGTTATGGGAGTTTGGCTGAAGTTTAAAAATGCTTTGGAACTCTTCCATTGTTCTCGGAATTCCGCTGATGTTTAAATGCTTTAGAACTCTTCCATTGTTCTCGGAATTCCGCTGATGTTTAACAATGCTTTAGAACTCTTGCATTGTTCTCGGAATTCCGATGATGTTTAACAATGCTTTGGAACTCTTTCATTGTTCTCGGAATTCCACTGTAGTTTAAAAATGCATTGGAACTCTTCCATTGTTCTCGGAATTCCGCTGAAGTTTTACAATACTTTGGAACTCTTCCATTTTTCTCGGAATTCTGCTGAAGTTTAAAAATGCTTTGGAACTCTTCCATTGTTCTGGGAATTCCGCTGTAGTTTAAAAATGCATTGGAACTCTTCCATTGTTCTCGGAATTCCGCTGAAGTTTTAGAATGCTTTGGAAATCTTCCATTTTTCTCGGAATTCTGCTGAAGTTTAAAAATGCTTTGGAACTCTTCCATTGTTCTGGGAATTTGGCTGAAGTTTAAAAATGCATTGGAACTCTTCCATTGTTCTCGGAATTCCGCTGATGTTTAACAATGCTTTAGAACTCTTCCATTGTTCTCGGAATTCCGATGATGTTTAACAATGCTTTGGAACTCTTTCATTGTTCTCGGAATTCCGCTGTTGTTTAAAAATGCATTGGAACTCTTCCATTGTTCTCGGGATTCCGCTGAAGTTTTAAAATGCTTTGGAACTCTTCCATTTTCCTCGGAATTCTGCTAAAGTTTAAAAATGCTTTGGAACTCTTCCATTGTTCTCGGAATTCCGCTGTAGTTTAAAAATGCTTTGGAACTCTTTCATTGTTCTCGGAATTCCGCTGAAATTTAGCCATGTTTTGGAACTCTTCCATTGTTCTTGGAATTCCTCTGAAGTTTAAAAATGCTTTGGAACTCTTCCATTGTTCTCGGAATTCTGCTGAAGTTTAAAAAAGATTTGCAACTATTCCATTGTTCTCAGAATTCCGCTAATATTTAAAAATGCTTTGGAACTCTTCCATTGTTCTCGGAATTCCGCTAATGTATAATAATGATTTTGGAACTCTTCCATTGTTCTCGGAATTCTGCTGAAGTTTAAAAAAGATTTGGAACTATTCCATTGTTCTCAGAATTCCGCTAATATTTAACAATGCTTTGGAACTCATCCATTGTTCTCGGAATTCTGTTGATGTTTAATAATGCTCTGGGAACTCTTCCATTGTGCTTGGAATTCTGCTGAAGTTTAAAAATGCTTTGGAACTCTTCCATTGTTCTCGGAATTCCGCGAATGTTTACCAAACCTATGGAACTCTTTCATTGTTCTCGGAATTCTGTTGATGTTTAATAATGCTTTTGGAACTCTTCCATTGTTCTCGGAATTCCGCTGATGTTTAACAATGCTTTAGAACTCTTCCATTGTTCTCGGAATTCCGATGATGTTTAACAATGCTTTGGAACTCTTCCATTGTTCTCGGAATTCCACTGTAGTTTAAAAATGCATTGGAACTCTTCCATTGTTCTCGGAATTCCGCTGAAGTTTTACAATACTTTGGAACTCTTCCATTTTTCTCGGAATTCTGCTGAAGTTTAAAAATGCTTTGGAACTCTTCCATTGTTCTGGGAATTCGGCTGAAGTTTAAAAATGCTTTGGAACTCTTCCTAAGTTCTGGGAGTTCTGCTGAAGTTTAAAAATGCATTGGAACTCTTCCATTGTTCTCGGAATTCCGCTGATGTTTAACAATGCTTTAGAACTCTTACATTGTTCTCGGAATTCCGATGATGTTTAACAATGCTTTGGAACTGTTTCATTGTTCTCGGAATTCCGCTGTAGTTTAAAAATGCATTGGAACTCTTCCATTGTTCTCGGAATTCCGCTGTAGTTTAAAAATGCTTTGGAACTCTTTCATTGTTCTCGTAATTCCGCTGAAGTTTAGCCATGCTTTGGAACTCTTCCACTGTTCTCGGAATTCCGCTGAAGTTTAAAAATGCTTTGGAACTCCTCCATTTTTCTCGGAATTCTGCTGAAGTTTAAAAATGCTTTGGAACGCTTCCATTGTTCTGGGAATTCGGCTGAAGTTTAAAAATGCTTTTGAACTCTTCCTAAGTTCTGGGAGTTCTGCTGAAGTTTAAAAATGCTTTGGAACTCTTCCATTGTTCTTGGAATTCCACTGATGTTTAAAAATGCTTTAGAACTCTTCCATTGTTCTCGGAATTCCGCTGATGTTTAACAATGCTTTAGAACTCTTCCATTGTTCTCGGAATTCCGCTGAAATTTAGCCATGTTTTGGAACTCTTCCATTGTTCTTGGAATTCCTCTGAAGTTTAAAAATGCTTTGGAACTCTTCCATTGTTCTCGGAATTCTGCTGAAGTTTAAAAATGCTTTGGAACTCTTCCATTGTTCTGGGAATTCCGCTGTAGTTTAAAAATGCATTGGAACTCTTCCATTGTTCTCGGAATTCCGCTGAAGTTTTAGAATGCTTTGGAAATCTTCCATTTTTCTCGGAATTCTGCTGAAGTTTAAAAATGCTTTGGAACTCTTCCATTGTTCTGGGAATTCGGCTGAAGTTTAAAAATGCATTGGAACTCTTCCATTGTTCTCGGAATTCCGCTGATGTTTAACAATGCTTTAGAACTCTTCCATTGTTCTCGGAATTCCGATGATGTTTAACAATGCTTTGGAACTCTTTCATTGTTCTCGGAATTCCGCTGTAGTTTAAAAATGCATTGGAACTCTTCCATTGTTCTCGGGATTCCGCTGAAGTTTTAGAATGCTTTGGAACTCTTCCATTTTCCTCGGAATTCTGCTAAAGTTTAAAAATGCTTTGGAACTCTTCCATTGTTCTCGGAATTCCGCTGTAGTTTAAAAATGCTTTGGAACTCTTTCATTGTTCTCGGAATTCCGCTGAAATTTAGCCATGTTTTGGAACTCTTCCATTGTTCTTGGAATTCCTCTGAAGTTTAAAAATGCTTTGGAACTCTTCCATTGTTCTCGGAATTCTGCTGAAGTTTAAAAAAGATTTGGAACTATTCCATTGTTCTCAGAATTCCGCTAATATTTAACAATGCTTTGGAACTCTTCCATTGTTCTCGGAATTCCGCTAATGTATAATAATGATTTTGGAACTCTTCCATTGTTCTCAGAATTCTGCTAATGTTTAACAATGCTTTGGAACTCTTCCATTGTTCTCGGAATTCCGCTAATGTATAATAATGATTTTGGAACTCTTCCATTGTTCTCAGAATTCTGCTAATGTTTACCAAACCTATGGAACTCTTTCATTGTTCTCGGAATTCTGTTGATATTTAATAATGCTTTTGGAACTCTTCCATTGTTCTCGGAATTCCGCTGATGTTTAAAAATACTTTAGAACTCTTCCATTGTTCTCGGAATTCCGATGATGTTTAACAATGCTTTGGAACTCTTCCATTGTTCTCGGAATTCCACTGTAGTTTAAAAATGCATTGGAACTCTTCCATTGTTCTCGGAATTCCGCTGAAGTTTTACAATACTTTGGAACTCTTCCATTTTTCTCGGAATTCTGCTGAAGTTTAAAAATGCTTTGGAACTCTTCCATTGTTCTGGGAATTCGGCTGAAGTTTAAAAATGCTTTGGAACTCTTCCTAAGTTCTGGGAGTTCTGCTGAAGTTTAAAAATGCATTGGAACTCTTCCATTGTTCTCGGAATTCCGCTGATGTTTAACAATGCTTTAGAACTCTTCCATTGTTCTCGGAATTCTGATGATGTTTAACAATGCTTTGGAACTCTTTCATTGTTCTCGGAATTCCGCTGTAGTTTAAAAATGCATTGGAACTCTTCCATTGTTCTCGGAATTCCGCTATAGTTTAAAAATGCTTTGGAACTCTTTCATTGTTCTCATAATTCCGCTGAAGTTTAGCCATGCTTTGGAACTCTTCCACTGTTCTCGGAATTCCGCTGAAGTTTAAAAATGCTTTGGAACTCCTCCATTTTTCTCGGAATTCTGCTGAAGTTTAAAAATGCTTTGGAACGCTTCCATTGTTCTGGGAATTCGGCTGAAGTTTAAAAATGCTTTTGAACTCTTCCTAAGTTCTGGGAGTTCTGCTGAAGTTTAAAAATGCTTTGGAACTCTTCCATTGTTCTCGGAATTCCACTGATGTTTAAAAATGCTTTAGAACTCTTCCATTGTTCTCGGAATTCCGCTGATGTTTAACGATGCTTTAGAACTCTTCCATTGTTCTCGGAATTCCGCTGAAGTTCTAGAATGCTTTGAAACTCTTCCATTGTTCTCGGAATTCCGCTGAAGTTTAAAAATGCTTTTTAACTCTTCCATTGTTCTCGGAATTCCGCTGAAGTTTAAAAATGCTTTGGAACTCTTCCTAAGTTCTGGGAGTTCTGCTGAAGTTTAAAAATGCTTTGGAACTCTTCCATTGTTCTCGGAATTCCGCTGATGTTTAACAATGCTTTAGAACTCATCCATTGTTCTCGGAATTCTGCTGATGTTTAACAATGCTTTGGAACTCTTCCATTGTTCTCGGAATTCCACTGTAGTTTAAAGATGCATTGGAACTCTTCCATTGCTCTCGGAATTCGCTGAAGTTTTTCAATGCTTTGGAACTCTTCCATTTTTCTCGGAATTCTGCTGAAGTTTAAAAATGCTTTGGAATGCTTCCATTGTTCTGGGAATTCGGCTGAAGTTTAAAAATGCTTTGGAACTCTTCCTAAGTTCTGGGAGTTTGGCTGAAGTTTAAAAATGCTTTGGAACTCTTCCATTGTTCTCGGAATTCCGCTGATGTTTAAATGCTTTAGAACTCTTCCATTGTTCTCGGAATTCCGCTGATGTTTAACAATGCTTTAGAACTCTTCCATTGTTCTCGGAATTCCGATGATGTTTAACAATGCTTTGGAACTCTTTCATTGTTCTCGGAATTCCACTGTAGTTTAAAAATGCATTGGAACTCTTCCATTGTTCTCGGAATTCCGCTGAAGTTTTACAATACTTTGGAACTCTTCCATTTTTCTCGGAATTCTGCTGAAGTTTAAAAATGCTTTGGAACTCTTCCATTGTTCTGGGAATTCCGCTGTAGTTTAAAAATGCATTGGAACTCTTCCATTGTTCTCGGAATTCCGCTGAAGTTTTAGAATGCTTTGGAAATCTTCCATTTTTCTCGGAATTCTGCTGAAGTTTAAAAATGCTTTGGAACTCTTCCATTGTTCTGGGAATTCGGCTGAAGTTTAAAAATGCATTGGAACTCTTCCATTGTTCTCGGAATTCCGCTGATGTTTAACAATGCTTTAGAACTCTTCCATTGTTCTCGGAATTCCGATGATGTTTAACAATGCTTTGGAACTCTTTCATTGTTCTCGGAATTCCGCTGTAGTTTAAAAATGCATTGGAACTCTTCCATTGTTCTCGGAATTCCGCTGAAGTTTTAGAATGCTTTGGAACTCTTCCATTTTCCTCGGAATTCTGCTAAAGTTTAAAAATGCTTTGGAACTCTTCCATTGTTCTCGGAATTCCGCTGTAGTTTAAAAATGCTTTGGAACTCTTTCATTGTTCTCGGAATTCCGCTGAAATTTAGCCATGTTTTGGAACTCTTCCATTGTTCTTGGAATTCCTCTGAAGTTTAAAAATGCTTTGGAACTCTCCCATTGTTCTCGGAATTCTGCTGAAGTTTAAAAAAGATTTGGAACTATTCCATTGTTCTCAGAATTCCGCTAATATTTAACAATGCTTTGGAACTCTTCCATTGTTCTCGGAATTCCGCTAATGTATAATAATGATTTTGGAACTCTTCCATTGTTCTCAGAATTCTGCTAATGTTTAACAATGCTTTGGAACTCATCCATTGTTCTCGGAATTCTGTTGATGTTTAATAATGCTCTGGGAACTCTTCCATTGTGCTTGGAATTCTGCTGAAGTTTAAAAATGCTTTGGAACTCTTCCATTGTTCTCGGAATTCCGTTAATGTTTACCAAACCTATGGAACTCTTTCATTGTTCTCGGAATTCTGTTGATGTTTAATAATGCTTTTGGAACTCTTCCATTGTTCTCGGAATTCCGCTGATGTTTAACAATGCTTTAGAACTCTTCCATTGTTCTCGGAATTCCGATGATGTTTAACAATGCTTTGGAACTCTTTCATTGTTCTCGGAATTCCGCTGTAGTTTAAAAATGCATTGGAACTCTTCCATTGTTCTCGGGATTCCGCTGAAGTTTTAGAATGCTTTGGAACTCTTCCATTTTCCTCGGAATTCTGCTAAAGTTTAAAAATGCTTTGGAACTCTTCCATTGTTCTCGGAATTCCGCTGTAGTTTAAAAATGCTTTGGAACTCTTTCATTGTTCTCGGAATTCCGCTGAAATTTAGCCATGTTTTGGAACTCTTCCATTGTTCTTGGAATTCCTCTGAAGTTTAAAAATGCTTTGGAACTCTTCCATTGTTCTCGGAATTCTGCTGAAGTTTAAAAAAGATTTGGAACTATTCCATTGTTCTCAGAATTCCGCTAATATTTAACAATGCTTTGGAACTCTTCCATTGTTCTCGGAATTCCGATGATGTTTAACAATGCTTTGGAACTCTTTCATTGTTCTCGGAATTCCGCTGTAGTTTAAAAATGCATTGGAACTCTTCCATTGTTCTCGGGATTCCGCTGAAGTTTTAGAATGCTTTGGAACTCTTCCATTTTCCTCGGAATTCTGCTAAAGTTTAAAAATGCTTTGGAACTCTTCCATTGTTCTCGGAATTCCGCTGTAGTTTAAAAATGCTTTGGAACTCTTTCATTGTTCTCGGAATTCCGCTGAAATTTAGCCATGTTTTGGAACTCTTCCATTGTTCTTGGAATTCCTCTGAAGTTTAAAAATGCTTTGGAACTCTTCCATTGTTCTCGGAATTCTGCTGAAGTTTAAAAAAGATTTGGAACTATTCCATTGTTCTCAGAATTCCGCTAATATTTAACAATGCTTTGGAACTCTTCCATTGTTCTCGGAATTCCGCTAATGTATAATAATGATTTTGGAACTCTTCCATTGTTCTCAGAATTCTGCTAATGTTTAACAATGCTTTGGAACTCTTCCATTGTTCTCGGAATTCCGCTAATGTATAATAATGATTTTGGAACTCTTCCATTGTTCTCAGAATTCTGCTAATGTTTACCAAACCTATGGAACTCTTTCATTGTTCTCGGAATTCTGTTGATATTTAATAATGCTTTTGGAACTCTTCCATTGTTCTCGGAATTCCGCTGATGTTTAAAAATACTTTAGAACTCTTCCATTGTTCTCGGAATTCCGATGATGTTTAACAATGCTTTGGAACTCTTCCATTGTTCTCGGAATTCCACTGTAGTTTAAAAATGCATTGGAACTCTTCCATTGTTCTCGGAATTCCGCTGAAGTTTTACAATACTTTGGAACTCTTCCATTTTTCTCGGAATTCTGCTGAAGTTTAAAAATGCTTTGGAACTCTTCCATTGTTCTGGGAATTCGGCTGAAGTTTAAAAATGCTTTGGAACTCTTCCTAAGTTCTGGGAGTTCTGCTGAAGTTTAAAAATGCATTGGAACTCTTCCATTGTTCTCGGAATTCCGCTGATGTTTAACAATGCTTTAGAACTCTTCCATTGTTCTCGGAATTCTGATGATGTTTAACAATGCTTTGGAACTCTTTCATTGTTCTCGGAATTCCGCTGTAGTTTAAAAATGCATTGGAACTCTTCCATTGTTCTCGGAATTCCGCTATAGTTTAAAAATGCTTTGGAACTCTTTCATTGTTCTCATAATTCCGCTGAAGTTTAGCCATGCTTTGGAACTCTTCCACTGTTCTCGGAATTCCGCTGAAGTTTAAAAATGCTTTGGAACTCCTCCATTTTTCTCGGAATTCTGCTGAAGTTTAAAAATGCTTTGGAACGCTTCCATTGTTCTGGGAATTCGGCTGAAGTTTAAAAATGCTTTTGAACTCTTCCTAAGTTCTGGGAGTTCTGCTGAAGTTTAAAAATGCTTTGGAACTCTTCCATTGTTCTCGGAATTCCACTGATGTTTAAAAATGCTTTAGAACTCTTCCATTGTTCTCGGAATTCCGCTGATGTTTAACAATGCTTTAGAACTCTTCCATTGTTCTCGGAATTCCGCTGAAGTTCTAGAATGCTTTGAAACTCTTCCATTGTTCTCGGAATTCCGCTGAAGTTTAAAAATGCTTTTTAACTCTTCCATTGTTCTCGGAATTCCGCTGAAGTTTAAAAATGCTTTGGAACTCTTCCTAAGTTCTGGGAGTTCTGCTGAAGTTTAAAAATGCTTTGGAACTCTTCCATTGTTCTCGGAATTCCGCTGATGTTTAACAATGCTTTAGAACTCATCCATTGTTCTCGGAATTCTGCTGATGTTTAACAATGCTTTGGAACTCTTCCATTGTTCTCGGAATTCCACTGTAGTTTAAAGATGCATTGGAACTCTTCCATTGCTCTCGGAATTCGCTGAAGTTTTTCAATGCTTTGGAACTCTTCCATTTTTCTCGGAATTCTGCTGAAGTTTAAAAATGCTTTGGAATGCTTCCATTGTTCTGGGAATTCGGCTGAAGTTTAAAAATGCTTTGGAACTCTTCCTAAGTTCTGGGAGTTTGGCTGAAGTTTAAAAATGCTTTGGAACTCTTCCATTGTTCTCGGAATTCCGCTGATGTTTAAATGCTTTAGAACTCTTCCATTGTTCTCGGAATTCCGCTGATGTTTAACAATGCTTTAGAACTCTTCCATTGTTCTCGGAATTCCGATGATGTTTAACAATGCTTTGGAACTCTTTCATTGTTCTCGGAATTCCACTGTAGTTTAAAAATGCATTGGAACTCTTCCATTGTTCTCGGAATTCCGCTGAAGTTTTACAATACTTTGGAACTCTTCCATTTTTCTCGGAATTCTGCTGAAGTTTAAAAATGCTTTGGAACTCTTCCATTGTTCTGGGAATTCCGCTGTAGTTTAAAAATGCATTGGAACTCTTCCATTGTTCTCGGAATTCCGCTGAAGTTTTAGAATGCTTTGGAAATCTTCCATTTTTCTCGGAATTCTGCTGAAGTTTAAAAATGCTTTGGAACTCTTCCATTGTTCTGGGAATTCGGCTGAAGTTTAAAAATGCATTGGAACTCTTCCATTGTTCTCGGAATTCCGCTGATGTTTAACAATGCTTTAGAACTCTTCCATTGTTCTCGGAATTCCGATGATGTTTAACAATGCTTTGGAACTCTTTCATTGTTCTCGGAATTCCGCTGTAGTTTAAAAATGCATTGGAACTCTTCCATTGTTCTCGGAATTCCGCTGAAGTTTTAGAATGCTTTGGAACTCTTCCATTTTCCTCGGAATTCTGCTAAAGTTTAAAAATGCTTTGGAACTCTTCCATTGTTCTCGGAATTCCGCTGTAGTTTAAAAATGCTTTGGAACTCTTTCATTGTTCTCGGAATTCCGCTGAAATTTAGCCATGTTTTGGAACTCTTCCATTGTTCTTGGAATTCCTCTGAAGTTTAAAAATGCTTTGGAACTCTTCCATTGTTCTCGGAATTCTGCTGAAGTTTAAAAAAGATTTGGAACTATTCCATTGTTCTCAGAATTCCGCTAATATTTAACAATGCTTTGGAACTCTTCCATTGTTCTCGGAATTCCGCTAATGTATAATAATGATTTTGGAACTCTTCCATTGTTCTCAGAATTCTGCTAATGTTTAACAATGCTTTGGAACTCATCCATTGTTCTCGGAATTCTGTTGATGTTTAATAATGCTCTGGGAACTCTTCCATTGTGCTTGGAATTCTGCTGAAGTTTAAAAATGCTTTGGAACTCTTCCATTGTTCTCGGAATTCCGTTAATGTTTACCAAACCTATGGAACTCTTTCATTGTTCTCGGAATTCCGCTGATGTTTAACAATGCTTTAGAACTCTTCCATTGTTCTCGGAATTCCGATGATGTTTAACAATGCTTTGGAACTCTTCCATTGTTCTCGGAATTCCACTGTAGTTTAAAAATGCATTGGAACTCTTCCATTGTTCTCGGAATTCCGCTGAAGTTTTACAATACTTTGGAACTCTTCCATTTTTCTCGGAATTCTGCTGAAGTTTAAAAATGCATTGGAACTCTTCCATTGTTCTCGGAATTCCGCTGATGTTTAACAATGCTTTAGAACTCTTCCATTGTTCTCGGAATTCCGATGATGTTTAACAATGCTTTGGAACTCTTTCATTGTTCTCGGAATTCCGCTGTAGTTTAAAAATGCATTGGAACTCTTCCATTGTTCTCGGAATTCCGCTGAAGTTTTAGAATGCTTTGGAACTCTTCCATTTTCCTCGGAATTCTGCTAAAGTTTAAAAATGCTTTGGAACTCTTCCATTGTTCTCGGAATTCCGCTGTAGTTTAAAAATGCTTTGGAACTCTTTCATTGTTCTCGGAATTCCGCTGAAATTTAGCCATGTTTTGGAACTCTTCCATTGTTCTTGGAATTCCTCTGAAGTTTAAAAATGCTTTGGAACTCTTCCATTGTTCTCGGAATTCTGCTGAAGTTTAAAAAAGATTTGGAACTATTCCATTGTTCTCAGAATTCCGCTAATATTTAACAATGCTTTGGAACTCTTCCATTGTTCTCGGAATTCCGCTAATGTTTAATAATGATTTTGGAACTCTTCCATTGTTCTCAGAATTCTGCTAATGTTTAACAATGCTTTGGAACTCATCCATTGTTCTCGGATTTCTGTTGATGTTTAATAATGCTCTGGGAACTCTTCCATTGTGCTTGGAATTCTGCTGAAGTTTAAAAATGCTTTGGAACTCTTCCATTGTTCTCGGAATTCCGCTAATGTTTATCAAACCTATGGAACTCTTTCATTGTTCTCGGAATTCTGTTGATGTTTAATAATGCTTTTGGAACTCTTCCATTGTTCTCGGAATTCCGCTGATGTTTAACAATGCTTTAGAACTCTTCCATTGTTCTCGGAATTCCGATGATGTTTAACAATGCTTTGGAACTCTTCCATTGTTCTCGGAATTCCACTGTAGTTTAAAAAAGCATTGGAACTCTTCCATTGTTCTCGGAATTCCGCTGAAGTTTTACAATACTTTGGAACTCTTCCATTTTTCTCGGAATTCTGCTGAAGTTTAAAAATGCTTTGAAACTCTTCCATTGTTCTGGGAATTCGGCTGAAGTTTAAAAATGCTTTGGAACTCTTCCTAAGTTCTGGGAGTTCTGCTGAAGTTTAAAAATGCATTGGAACTCTTCCATTGTTCTCGGAATTCCGCTGATGTTTAACAATGCTTTAGAACTCTTCCATTGTTCTCGGAATTCCGATGATGTTTAACAATGCTTTGGAACTCTTTCATTGTTCTCGTAATTCCGCTGAAGTTTAGCCATGCTTTGGAACTCTTCCACTGTTCTCGGAATTCCGCTGAAGTTTAAAAATGCTTTGGAACTCCTCCATTGTTCTCGGAATTCTGCTGAAGTTTTACAATGCTTTGGAACTCTTCCATTTTTCTCGGAATTCTGCTGAAGTTTAAAATTGCTTTGGAACGCTTCCATTGTTCTGGGAATTCGGCTGAAGTTTAAAAATGCTTTTGAACTCTTCCTAAGTTCTGGGAGTTCTGCTGAAGTTTAAAAATGCTTTGGAACTCTTCCTAAGTTCTGGGAGTTCTGCTGAAGTTTAAAAATGCATTGGAACTCTTCCATTGTTCTCGCAATTCCGCTGTAGTTTAAAAATGCATTGGAACTCTTCCATTGTTCTCGGAATTCCGCTGTAGTTTAAAAATGCTTTGGAACTCTTTCATTGTTCTCGTAATTCCGCTGAAGTTTAGCCATGCTTTGGAACTCTTCCACTGTTCTCGGAATTCCGCTGAAGTTTAAAAATGCTTTGGAACTCCTCCATTGTTCTCGGAATTCTGCTGAAGTTTTACAATGCTTTGGAACTCTTCCATTTTTCTCGGAATTCTGCTGAAGTTTAAAAATGTTTGGGAACGCTTCCATTGTTCTGGGAATTCGGCTGAAGTTTAAAAATGCTTTTGAACTCTTCCTAAGTTCTGGGAGTTCTGCTGAAGTTTAAAAATGCTTTGGAACTCTTCCATTGTTCTCGGAATTCCACTGATGTTTAAAAATGCTTTAGAACTCTTCCATTGTTCTCGGAATTCCGCTGATGTTTAACAATGCTTTAGAACTCTTCCATTGTTCTCGGAATTCCGATGATGTTTAACAATGCTTTGGAACTCTTTCATTGTTCTCGGAATTCCGCTGTAGTTTAAAAATGCATTGGAACTCTTCCATTGTTCTCGGAATTCCGCTGAAGTTCTAGAATGCTTTGAAACTCTTCCATTGTTCTCGGAATTCCGCTGAAGTTTAAAAATGCTTTGGAACTCTTCCATTGTTCTCGGAATTCCGCTGATGTTTAACAATGCTTTAGAACTCATCCATTGTTCTCGGAATTCTGCTGATGTTTACCAATGCTTTGGAACTCTTCCTAAGTTCTGGGAGTTCTGCTGAAGTTTAAAAATGCTTTGGAACTCTTCCATTGTTCTCGGAATTCCGCTGATGTTTAACAATGCTTTAGAACTCATCCATTGTTCTCGGAATTCTGCTGATGTTTACCAATGCTTTGGAACTCTTCCATTGTTCTCGGAATTCCACTGTAGTTTAAAGATGCATTGGAACTCTTCCATTGCTCTCGGAATTCGCTGAAGTTTTTCAATGCTTTGGAACTCTTCCATTTTTCTCGGAATTCTGCTGAAGTTTAAAAATGCTTTGGAATGCTTCCATTGTTCTGGGAATTCGGCTGAAGTTTAAAAATGCTTTGGAACTCTTCCTAAGTTATGGGAGTTTGGCTGAAGTTTAAAAATGCTTTGGAACTCTTCCATTGTTCTCGGAATTCCGCTGATGTTTAAATGCTTTAGAACTCTTCCATTGTTCTCGGAATTCCGCTGATGTTTAACAATGCTTTAGAACTCTTGCATTGTTCTCGGAATTCCGATGATGTTTAACAATGCTTTGGAACTCTTTCATTGTTCTCGGAATTCCACTGTAGTTTAAAAATGCATTGGAACTCTTCCATTGTTCTCGGAATTCCGCTGAAGTTTTACAATACTTTGGAACTCTTCCATTTTTCTCGGAATTCTGCTGAAGTTTAAAAATGCTTTGGAACTCTTCCATTGTTCTGGGAATTCCGCTGTAGTTTAAAAATGCATTGGAACTCTTCCATTGTTCTCGGAATTCCGCTGAAGTTTTAGAATGCTTTGGAAATCTTCCATTTTTCTCGGAATTCTGCTGAAGTTTAAAAATGCTTCGGAACTCTTCCATTGTTCTGGGAATTTGGCTGAAGTTTAAAAATGCATTGGAACTCTTCCATTGTTCTCGGAATTCCGCTGATGTTTAACAATGCTTTAGAACTCTTCCATTGTTCTCGGAATTCCGATGATGTTTAACAATGCTTTGGAACTCTTTCATTGTTCTCGGAATTCCGCTGTAGTTTAAAAATGCATTGGAACTCTTCCATTGTTCTCGGGATTCCGCTGAAGTTTTAAAATGCTTTGGAACTCTTCCATTTTCCTCGGAATTCTGCTAAAGTTTAAAAATGCTTTGGAACTCTTCCATTGTTCTCGGAATTCCGCTGATGTTTAACAATGCTTTAGAACTCTTACATTGTTCTCGGAATTCCGATGATGTTTAACAATGCTTTGGAACTGTTTCATTGTTCTCGGAATTCCGCTGTAGTTTAAAAATGCATTGGAACTCTTCCATTGTTCTCGGAATTCCGCTGTAGTTTAAAAATGCTTTGGAACTCTTTCATTGTTCTCGTAATTCCGCTGAAGTTTAGCCATGCTTTGGAACTCTTCCACTGTTCTCGGAATTCCGCTGAAGTTTAAAAATGCTTTGGAACTCCTCCATTTTTCTCGGAATTCTGCTGAAGTTTAAAAATGCTTTGGAACGCTTCCATTGTTCTGGGAATTCGGCTGAAGTTTAAAAATGCTTTTGAACTCTTCCTAAGTTCTGGGAGATCTGCTGAAGTTTAAAAATGCTTTGGAACTCTTCCATTGTTCTTGGAATTCCACTGATGTTTAAAAATGCTTTAGAACTCTTCCATTGTTCTCGGAATTCCGCTGATGTTTAACAATGCTTTAGAACTCTTCCATTGTTCTCGGAATTCCGCTGAAATTTAGCCATGTTTTGGAACTCTTCCATTGTTCTTGGAATTCCTCTGAAGTTTAAAAATGCTTTGGAACTCTTCCATTGTTCTCGGAATTCTGCTGAAGTTTAAAAATGCTTTGGAACTCTTCCATTGTTCTGGGAATTCCGCTGTAGTTTAAAAATGCATTGGAACTCTTCCATTGTTCTCGGAATTCCGCTGAAGTTTTAGAATGCTTTGGAAATCTTCCATTTTTCTCGGAATTCTGCTGAAGTTTAAAAATGCTTTGGAACTCTTCCATTGTTCTGGGAATTCGGCTGAAGTTTAAAAATGCATTGGAACTCTTCCATTGTTCTCGGAATTCCGCTGATGTTTAACAATGCTTTAGAACTCTTCCATTGTTCTCGGAATTCCGATGATGTTTAACAATGCTTTGGAACTCTTTCATTGTTCTCGGAATTCCGCTGTAGTTTAAAAATGCATTGGAACTCTTCCATTGTTCTCGGGATTCCGCTGAAGTTTTAGAATGCTTTGGAACTCTTCCATTTTCCTCGGAATTCTGCTAAAGTTTAAAAATGCTTTGGAACTCTTCCATTGTTCTCGGAATTCCGCTGTAGTTTAAAAATGCTTTGGAACTCTTTCATTGTTCTCGGAATTCCGCTGAAATTTAGCCATGTTTTGGAACTCTTCCATTGTTCTTGGAATTCCTCTGAAGTTTAAAAATGCTTTGGAACTCTTCCATTGTTCTCGGAATTCTGCTGAAGTTTAAAAAAGATTTGGAACTATTCCATTGTTCTCAGAATTCCGCTAATATTTAACAATGCTTTGGAACTCTTCCATTGTTCTCGGAATTCCGCTAATGTATAATAATGATTTTGGAACTCTTCCATTGTTCTCAGAATTCTGCTAATGTTTAACAATGCTTTGGAACTCTTCCATTGTTCTCGGAATTCCGCTAATGTATAATAATGATTTTGGAACTCTTCCATTGTTCTCAGAATTCTGCTAATGTTTACCAAACCTATGGAACTCTTTCATTGTTCTCGGAATTCTGTTGATATTTAATAATGCTTTTGGAACTCTTCCATTGTTCTCGGAATTCCGCTGATGTTTAAAAATGCTTTAGAACTCTTCCATTGTTCTCGGAATTCCGATGATGTTTAACAATGCTTTGGAACTCTTCCATTGTTCTCGGAATTCCACTGTAGTTTAAAAATGCATTGGAACTCTTCCATTGTTCTCGGAATTCCGCTGAAGTTTTACAATACTTTGGAACTCTTCCATTTTTCTCGGAATTCTGCTGAAGTTTAAAAATGCTTTGGAACTCTTCCATTGTTCTGGGAATTCGGCTGAAGTTTAAAAATGCTTTGGAACTCTTCCTAAGTTCTGGGAGTTCTGCTGAAGTTTAAAAATGCATTGGAACTCTTCCATTGTTCTCGGAATTCCGCTGATGTTTAACAATGCTTTAGAACTCTTCCATTGTTCTCGGAATTCTGATGATGTTTAACAATGCTTTGGAACTCTTTCATTGTTCTCGGAATTCCGCTGTAGTTTAAAAATGCATTGGAACTCTTCCATTGTTCTCGGAATTCCGCTATAGTTTAAAAATGCTTTGGAACTCTTTCATTGTTCTCGGAATTCCACTGATGTTTAAAAATGCTTTAGAACTCTTCCATTGTTCTCGGAATTCTGATGATGTTTAACAATGCTTTGGAACTCTTTCATTGTTCTCGGAATTCCGCTGTAGTTTAAAAATGCATTGGAACTCTTCCATTGTTCTCGGAATTCCGCTATAGTTTAAAAATGCTTTGGAACTCTTTCATTGTTCTCATAATTCCGCTGAAGTTTAGCCATGCTTTGGAACTCTTCCACTGTTCTCGGAATTCCGCTGAAGTTTAAAAATGCTTTGGAACTCCTCCATTTTTCTCGGAATTCTGCTGAAGTTTAAAAATGCTTTGGAACGCTTCCATTGTTCTGGGAATTCGGCTGAAGTTTAAAAATGCTTTTGAACTCTTCCTAAGTTCTGGGAGTTCTGCTGAAGTTTAAAAATGCTTTGGAACTCTTCCATTGTTCTCGGAATTCCACTGATGTTTAAAAATGCTTTAGAACTCTTCCATTGTTCTCGGAATTCCGCTGATGTTTAACAATGCTTTAGAACTCTTCCATTGTTCTCGGAATTCCGCTGAAGTTCTAGAATGCTTTGAAACTCTTCCATTGTTCTCGGAATTCCGCTGAAGTTTAAAAATGCTTTTTAACTCTTCCATTGTTCTCGGAATTCCGCTGAAGTTTAAAAATGCTTTGGAACTCTTCCTAAGTTCTGGGAGTTCTGCTGAAGTTTAAAAATGCTTTGGAACTCTTCCATTGTTCTCGGAATTCCGCTGATGTTTAACAATGCTTTAGAACTCATCCATTGTTCTCGGAATTCTGCTGATGTTTAACAATGCTTTGGAACTCTTCCATTGTTCTCGGAATTCCACTGTAGTTTAAAGATGCATTGGAACTCTTCCATTGCTCTCGGAATTCGCTGAAGTTTTTCAATGCTTTGGAACTCTTCCATTTTTCTCGGAATTCTGCTGAAGTTTAAAAATGCTTTGGAATGCTTCCATTGTTCTGGGAATTCGGCTGAAGTTTAAAAATGCTTTGGAACTCTTCCTAAGTTCTGGGAGTTTGGCTGAAGTTTAAAAATGCTTTGGAACTCTTCCATTGTTCTCGGAATTCCGCTGATGTTTAAATGCTTTAGAACTCTTCCATTGTTCTCGGAATTCCGCTGATGTTTAACAATGCTTTAGAACTCTTCCATTGTTCTCGGAAATCCGATGATGTTTAACAATGCTTTGGAACTCTTTCATTGTTCTCGGAATTCCACTGTAGTTTAAAAATGCATTGGAACTCTTCCATTGTTCTCGGAATTCCGCTGAAGTTTTACAATACTTTGGAACTCTTCCATTTTTCTCGGAATTCTGCTGAAGTTTAAAAATGCTTTGGAACTCTTCCATTGTTCTGGGAATTCCGCTGTAGTTTAAAAATGCATTGGAACTCTTCCATTGTTCTCGGAATTCCGCTGAAGTTTTAGAATGCTTTGGAAATCTTCCATTTTTCTCGGAATTCTGCTGAAGTTTAAAAATGCTTTGGAACTCTTCCATTGTTCTGGGAATTCGGCTGAAGTTTAAAAATGCATTGGAACTCTTCCATTGTTCTCGGAATTCCGCTGATGTTTAACAATGCTTTAGAACTCTTCCATTGTTCTCGGAATTCCGATGATGTTTAACAATGCTTTGGAACTCTTTCATTGTTCTCGGAATTCCGCTGTAGTTTAAAAATGCATTGGAACTCTTCCATTGTTCTCGGAATTCCGCTGAAGTTTTAGAATGCTTTGGAACTCTTCCATTTTCCTCGGAATTCTGCTAAAGTTTAAAAATGCTTTGGAACTCTTCCATTGTTCTCGGAATTCCGCTGTAGTTTAAAAATGCTTTGGAACTCTTTCATTGTTCTCGGAATTCCGCTGAAATTTAGCCATGTTTTGGAACTCTTCCATTGTTCTTGGAATTCCTCTGAAGTTTAAAAATGCTTTGGAACTCTTCCATTGTTCTCGGAATTCTGCTGAAGTTTAAAAAAGATTTGGAACTATTCCATTGTTCTCAGAATTCCGCTAATATTTAACAATGCTTTGGAACTCTTCCATTGTTCTCGGAATTCCGCTAATGTATAATAATGATTTTGGAACTCTTCCATTGTTCTCAGAATTCTGCTAATGTTTAACAATGCTTTGGAACTCATCCATTGTTCTCGGAATTCTGTTGATGTTTAATAATGCTCTGGGAACTCTTCCATTGTGCTTGGAATTCTGCTGAAGTTTAAAAATGCTTTGGAACTCTTCCATTGTTCTCGGAATTCCGTTAATGTTTACCAAACCTATGGAACTCTTTCATTGTTCTCGGAATTCTGTTGATGTTTAATAATGCTTTTGGAACTCTTCCATTGTTCTCGGAATTCCGCTGATGTTTAACAATGCTTTAGAACTCTTCCATTGTTCTCGGAATTCCGATGATGTTTAACAATGCTTTGGAACTCTTCCATTGTTCTCGGAATTCCACTGTAGTTTAAAAATGCATTGGAACTCTTCCATTGTTCTCGGAATTCCGCTGAAGTTTTACAATACTTTGGAACTCTTCCATTTTTCTCGGAATTCTGCTGAAGTTTAAAAATGCATTGGAACTCTTCCATTGTTCTCGGAATTCCGCTGATGTTTAACAATGCTTTAGAACTCTTCCATTGTTCTCGGAATTCCGATGATGTTTAACAATGCTTTGGAACTCTTTCATTGTTCTCGGAATTCCGCTGTAGTTTAAAAATGCATTGGAACTCTTCCATTGTTCTCGGAATTCCGCTGAAGTTTTAGAATGCTTTGGAACTCTTCCATTTTCCTCGGAATTCTGCTAAAGTTTAAAAATGCTTTGGAACTCTTCCATTGTTCTCGGAATTCCGCTGTAGTTTAAAAATGCTTTGGAACTCTTTCATTGTTCTCGGAATTCCGCTGAAATTTAGCCATGTTTTGGAACTCTTCCATTGTTCTTGGAATTCCTCTGAAGTTTAAAAATGCTTTGGAACTCTTCCATTGTTCTCGGAATTCTGCTGAAGTTTAAAAAAGATTTGGAACTATTCCATTGTTCTCAGAATTCCGCTAATATTTAACAATGCTTTGGAACTCTTCCATTGTTCTCGGAATTCCGCTAATGTTTAATAATGATTTTGGAACTCTTCCATTGTTCTCAGAATTCTGCTAATGTTTAACAATGCTTTGGAACTCATCCTTTGTTCTCGGATTTCTGTTGATGTTTAATAATGCTCTGGGAACTCTTCCATTGTGCTCGGAATTCTGCTGAAGTTTAAAAATGCTTTGGAACTCTTCCATTGTTCTCGGAATTCCGCTAATGTTTATCAAACCTATGGAACTCTTTCATTGTTCTCGGAATTCTGTTGATGTTTAATAATGCTTTTGGAACTCTTCCATTGTTCTCGGAATTCCGCTGATGTTTAACAATGCTTTAGAACTCTTCCATTGTTCTCGGAATTCCGATGATGTTTAACAATGCTTTGGAACTCTTCCATTGTTCTCGGAATTCCACTGTAGTTTAAAAAAGCATTGGAACTCTTCCATTGTTCTCGGAATTCCGCTGAAGTTTTACAATACTTTGGAACTCTTCCATTTTTCTCGGAATTCTGCTGAAGTTTAAAAATGCTTTGGAACTCTTCCATTGTTCTGGGAATTCGGCTGAAGTTTAAAAATGCTTTGGAACTCTTCCTAAGTTCTGGGAGTTCTGCTGAAGTTTAAAAATGCATTGGAACTCTTCCATTGTTCTCGGAATTCCGCTGATGTTTAACAAAGCTTTAGAACCCTTCCATTGTTCTCGGAATTCCGATGATGTTTAACAATGCTTTGGAACTCTTTCATTGTTCTCGTAATTCCGCTGAAGTTTAGCCATGCTTTGGAACTCTTCCACTGTTCTCGGAATTCCGCTGAAGTTTAAAAATGCTTTGGAACTCCTCCATTGTTCTCGGAATTCTGCTGAAGTTTTACAATGCTTTGGAACTCTTCCATTTTTCTCGGAATTCTGCTGAAGTTTAAAATTGCTTTGGAACGCTTCCATTGTTCTGGGAATTCGGCTGAAGTTTAAAAATGCTTTTGAACTCTTCCTAAGTTCTGGGAGTTCTGCTGAAGTTTAAAAATGCTTTGGAACTCTTCCTAAGTTCTGGGAGTTCTGCTGAAGTTTAAAAATGCATTGGAACTCTTCCATTGTTCTCGCAATTCCGCTGTAGTTTAAAAATGCATTGGAACTCTTCCATTGTTCTCGGAATTCCGCTGTAGTTTAAAAATGCTTTGGAACTCATCCATTGTTCTCGGATTTCTGTTGATGTTTAATAATGCTCTGGGAACTCTTCCATTGTGCTCGGAATTCTGCTGAAGTTTAAAAATGCTTTGGAACTCTTCCATTGTTCTCGGAATTCCGCTAATGTTTATCAAACCTATGGAACTCTTTCATTGTTCTCGGAATTCTGTTGATGTTTAATAATGCTTTTGGAACTCTTCCATTGTTCTCGGAATTCCGCTGATGTTTAACAATGCTTTAGAACTCTTCCATTGTTCTCGGAATTCCGATGATGTTTAACAATGCTTTGGAACTCTTCCATTGTTCTCGGAATTCCACTGTAGTTTAAAAAAGCATTGGAACTCTTCCATTGTTCTCGGAATTCCGCTGAAGTTTTACAATACTTTGGAACTCTTCCATTTTTCTCGGAATTCTGCTGAAGTTTAAAAATGCTTTGGAACTCTTCCATTGTTCTGGGAATTCGGCTGAAGTTTAAAAATGCTTTGGAACTCTTCCTAAGTTCTGGGAGTTCTGCTGAAGTTTAAAAATGCATTGGAACTCTTCCATTGTTCTCGGAATTCCGCTGATGTTTAACAATGCTTTAGAACTCTTCCATTGTTCTCGGAATTCCGATGATGTTTAACAATGCTTTGGAACTCTTTCATTGTTCTCGTAATTCCGCTGAAGTTTAGCCATGCTTTGGAACTCTTCCACTGTTCTCGGAATTCCGCTGAAGTTTAAAAATGCTTTGGAACTCCTCCATTGTTCTCGGAATTCTGCTGAAGTTTTACAATGCTTTGGAACTCTTCCATTTTTCTCGGAATTCTGCTGAAGTTTAAAATTGCTTTGGAACGCTTCCATTGTTCTGGGAATTCGGCTGAAGTTTAAAAATGCTTTTGAACTCTTCCTAAGTTCTGGGAGTTCTGCTGAAGTTTAAAAATGCTTTGGAACTCTTCCTAAGTTCTGGGAGTTCTGCTGAAGTTTAAAAATGCATTGGAACTCTTCCATTGTTCTCGCAATTCCGCTGTAGTTTAAAAATGCATTGGAACTCTTCCATTGTTCTCGGAATTCCGCTGTAGTTTAAAAATGCTTTGGAACTCTTTCATTGTTCTCGTAATTCCGCTGAAGTTTAGCCATGCTTTGGAACTCTTCCACTGTTCTCGGAATTCCGCTGAAGTTTAAAAATGCTTTGGAACTCCTCCATTGTTCTCGGAATTCTGCTGAAGTTTTACAATGCTTTGGAACTCTTCCATTTTTCTCGGAATTCTGCTGAAGTTTAAAAATGTTTGGGAACGCTTCCATTGTTCTGGGAATTCGGCTGAAGTTTAAAAATGCTTTTGAACTCTTCCTAAGTTCTGGGAGTTCTGCTGAAGTTTAAAAATGCTTTGGAACTCTTCCATTGTTCTCGGAATTCCACTGATGTTTAAAAATGCTTTAGAACTCTTCCATTGTTCTCGGAATTCCGCTGATGTTTAACAATGCTTTAGAACTCTTCCATTGTTCTCGGAATTCCGATGATGTTTAACAATGCTTTGGAACTCTTTCATTGTTCTCGGAATTCCGCTGTAGTTTAAAAATGCATTGGAACTCTTCCATTGTTCTCGGAATTCCGCTGAAGTTCTAGAATGCTTTGAAACTCTTCCATTGTTCTCGGAATTCCGCTGAAGTTTAAAAATGCTTTGGAACTCTTCCATTGTTCTCGGAATTCCGCTGAAGTTTAAAAATGCTTTGGAACTCTTCCTAAGTTCTGGGAGTTCTGCTGAAGTTTAAAAATGCTTTGGAACTCTTCCATTGTTCTCGGAATTCCGCTGATGTTTAACAATGCTTTAGAACTCATCCATTGTTCTCGGAATTCTGCTGATGTTTACCAATGCTTTGGAACTCTTCCATTGTTCTCGGAATTCCACTGTAGTTTAAAGATGCATTGGAACTCTTCCATTGCTCTCGGAATTCGCTGAAGTTTTTCAATGCTTTGGAACTCTTCCATTTTTCTCGGAATTCTGCTGAAGTTTAAAAATGCTTTGGAATGCTTCCATTGTTCTGGGAATTCGGCTGAAGTTTAAAAATGCTTTGGAACTCTTCCTAAGTTATGGGAGTTTGGCTGAAGTTTAAAAATGCTTTGGAACTCTTCCATTGTTCTCGGAATTCCGCTGATGTTTAAATGCTTTAGAACTCTTCCATTGTTCTCGGAATTCCGCTGATGTTTAACAATGCTTTAGAACTCTTGCATTGTTCTCGGAATTCCGATGATGTTTAACAATGCTTTGGAACTCTTTCATTGTTCTCGGAATTCCACTGTAGTTTAAAAATGCATTGGAACTCTTCCATTGTTCTCGGAATTCCGCTGAAGTTTTACAATACTTTGGAACTCTTCCATTTTTCTCGGAATTCTGCTGAAGTTTAAAAATGCTTTGGAACTCTTCCATTGTTCTGGGAATTCCGCTGTAGTTTAAAAATGCATTGGAACTCTTCCATTGTTCTCGGAATTCCGCTGAAGTTTTAGAATGCTTTGGAAATCTTCCATTTTTCTCGGAATTCTGCTGAAGTTTAAAAATGCTTTGGAACTCTTCCATTGTTCTGGGAATTTGGCTGAAGTTTAAAAATGCATTGGAACTCTTCCATTGTTCTCGGAATTCCGCTGATGTTTAACAATGCTTTAGAACTCTTCCATTGTTCTCGGAATTCCGATGATGTTTAACAATGCTTTGGAACTCTTTCATTGTTCTCGGAATTCCGCTGTAGTTTAAAAATGCATTGGAACTCTTCCATTGTTCTCGGGATTCCGCTGAAGTTTTAAAATGCTTTGGAACTCTTCCATTTTCCTCGGAATTCTGCTAAAGTTTAAAAATGCTTTGGAACTCTTCCATTGTTCTCGGAATTCCGCTGATGTTTAACAATGCTTTAGAACTCTTACATTGTTCTCGGAATTCCGATGATGTTTAACAATGCTTTGGAACTGTTTCATTGTTCTCGGAATTCCGCTGTAGTTTAAAAATGCATTGGAACTCTTCCATTGTTCTCGGAATTCCGCTGTAGTTTAAAAATGCTTTGGAACTCTTTCATTGTTCTCGTAATTCCGCTGAAGTTTAGCCATGCTTTGGAACTCTTCCACTGTTCTCGGAATTCCGCTGAAGTTTAAAAATGCTTTGGAACTCCTCCATTTTTCTCGGAATTCTGCTGAAGTTTAAAAATGCTTTGGAACGCTTCCATTGTTCTGGGAATTCGGCTGAAGTTTAAAAATGCTTTTGAACTCTTCCTAAGTTCTGGGAGATCTGCTGAAGTTTAAAAATGCTTTGGAACTCTTCCATTGTTCTTGGAATTCCACTGATGTTTAAAAATGCTTTAGAACTCTTCCATTGTTCTCGGAATTCCGCTGATGTTTAACAATGCTTTAGAACTCTTCCATTGTTCTCGGAATTCCGCTGAAATTTAGCCATGTTTTGGAACTCTTCCATTGTTCTTGGAATTCCTCTGAAGTTTAAAAATGCTTTGGAACTCTTCCATTGTTCTCGGAATTCTGCTGAAGTTTAAAAATGCTTTGGAACTCTTCCATTGTTCTGGGAATTCCGCTGTAGTTTAAAAATGCATTGGAACTCTTCCATTGTTCTCGGAATTCCGCTGAAGTTTTAGAATGCTTTGGAAATCTTCCATTTTTCTCGGAATTCTGCTGAAGTTTAAAAATGCTTTGGAACTCTCCATTGTTCTGGGAATTCGGCTGAAGTTTAAAAATGCATTGGAACTCTTCCATTGTTCTCGGAATTCCGCTGATGTTTAACAATGCTTTAGAACTCTTCCATTGTTCTCGGAATTCCGATGATGTTTAACAATGCTTTGGAACTCTTTCATTGTTCTCGGAATTCCGCTGTAGTTTAAAAATGCATTGGAACTCTTCCATTGTTCTCGGGATTCCGCTGAAGTTTTAGAATGCTTTGGAACTCTTCCATTTTCCTCGGAATTCTGCTAAAGTTTAAAAATGCTTTGGAACTCTTCCATTGTTCTCGGAATTCCGCTGTAGTTTAAAAATGCTTTGGAACTCTTTCATTGTTCTCGGAATTCCGCTGAAATTTAGCCATGTTTTGGAACTCTTCCATTGTTCTTGGAATTCCTCTGAAGTTTAAAAATGCTTTGGAACTCTTCCATTGTTCTCGGAATTCTGCTGAAGTTTAAAAAAGATTTGGAACTATTCCATTGTTCTCAGAATTCCGCTAATATTTAACAATGCTTTGGAACTCTTCCATTGTTCTCGGAATTCCGCTAATGTATAATAATGATTTTGGAACTCTTCCATTGTTCTCAGAATTCTGCTAATGTTTAACAATGCTTTGGAACTCTTCCATTGTTCTCGGAATTCCGCTAATGTATAATAATGATTTTGGAACTCTTCCATTGTTCTCAGAATTCTGCTAATGTTTACCAAACCTATGGAACTCTTTCATTGTTCTCGGAATTCTGTTGATATTTAATAATGCTTTTGGAACTCTTCCATTGTTCTCGGAATTCCGCTGATGTTTAAAAATGCTTTAGAACTCTTCCATTGTTCTCGGAATTCCGATGATGTTTAACAATGCTTTGGAACTCTTCCATTGTTCTCGGAATTCTACTGTAGTTTAAAAATGCATTGGAACTCTTCCATTGTTCTCGGAATTCCGCTGAAGTTTTACAATACTTTGGAACTCTTCCATTTTTCTCGGAATTCTGCTGAAGTTTAAAAATGCTTTGGAACTCTTCCATTGTTCTGGGAATTCGGCTGAAGTTTAAAAATGCTTTGGAACTCTTCCTAAGTTCTGGGAGTTCTGCTGAAGTTTAAAAATGCATTGGAACTCTTCCATTGTTCTCGGAATTCCGCTGATGTTTAACAATGCTTTAGAACTCTTCCATTGTTCTCGGAATTCTGATGATGTTTAACAATGCTTTGGAACTCTTTCATTGTTCTCGGAATTCCGCTGTAGTTTAAAAATGCATTGGAACTCTTCCATTGTTCTCGGAATTCCGCTATAGTTTAAAAATGCTTTGGAACTCTTTCATTGTTCTCATAATTCCGCTGAAGTTTAGCCATGCTTTGGAACTCTTCCATTGTTCTCGGAATTCCGCTGATGTTTAACAATGCTTTAGAACTCTTCCATTGTTCTCGGAATTCCGATGATGTTTAACAATGCTTTGGAACTCTTTCATTGTTCTCGGAATTCCGCTGTAGTTTAAAAATGCATTGGAACTCTTCCATTGTTCTCGGAATTCCGCTGAAGTTTTAGAATGCTTTGGAACTCTTCCATTTTCCTCGGAATTCTGCTAAAGTTTAAAAATGCTTTGGAACTCTTCCATTGTTCTCGGAATTCCGCTGTAGTTTAAAAATGCTTTGGAACTCTTTCATTGTTCTCGGAATTCCGCTGAAATTTAGCCATGTTTTGGAACTCTTCCATTGTTCTTGGAATTCCTCTGAAGTTTAAAAATGCTTTGGAACTCTTCCATTGTTCTCGGAATTCTGCTGAAGTTTAAAAAAGATTTGGAACTATTCCATTGTTCTCAGAATTCCGCTAATATTTAACAATGCTTTGGAACTCTTCCATTGTTCTCGGAATTCCGCTAATGTATAATAATGATTTTGGAACTCTTCCATTGTTCTCAGAATTCTGCTAATGTTTAACAATGCTTTGGAACTCATCCATTGTTCTCGGAATTCTGTTGATGTTTAATAATGCTCTGGGAACTCTTCCATTGTGCTTGGAATTCTGCTGAAGTTTAAAAATGCTTTGGAACTCTTCCATTGTTCTCGGAATTCCGTTAATGTTTACCAAACCTATGGAACTCTTTCATTGTTCTCGGAATTCTGTTGATGTTTAATAATGCTTTTGGAACTCTTCCATTGTTCTCGGAATTCCGCTGATGTTTAACAATGCTTTAGAACTCTTCCATTGTTCTCGGAATTCCGATGATGTTTAACAATGCTTTGGAACTCTTCCATTGTTCTCGGAATTCCACTGTAGTTTAAAAATGCATTGGAACTCTTCCATTGTTCTCGGAATTCCGCTGAAGTTTTACAATACTTTGGAACTCTTCCATTTTTCTCGGAATTCTGCTGAAGTTTAAAAATGCATTGGAACTCTTCCATTGTTCTCGGAATTCCGCTGATGTTTAACAATGCTTTAGAACTCTTCCATTGTTCTCGGAATTCCGATGATGTTTAACAATGCTTTGGAACTCTTTCATTGTTCTCGGAATTCCGCTGTAGTTTAAAAATGCATTGGAACTCTTCCATTGTTCTCGGAATTCCGCTGAAGTTTTAGAATGCTTTGGAACTCTTCCATTTTCCTCGGAATTCTGCTAAAGTTTAAAAATGCTTTGGAACTCTTCCATTGTTCTCGGAATTCCGCTGTAGTTTAAAAATGCTTTGGAACTCTTTCATTGTTCTCGGAATTCCGCTGAAATTTAGCCATGTTTTGGAACTCTTCCATTGTTCTTGGAATTCCTCTGAAGTTTAAAAATGCTTTGGAACTCTTCCATTGTTCTCGGAATTCTGCTGAAGTTTAAAAAAGATTTGGAACTATTCCATTGTTCTCAGAATTCCGCTAATATTTAACAATGCTTTGGAACTCTTCCATTGTTCTCGGAATTCCGCTAATGTTTAATAATGATTTTGGAACTCTTCCATTGTTCTCAGAATTCTGCTAATGTTTAACAATGCTTTGGAACTCATCCATTGTTCTCGGATTTCTGTTGATGTTTAATAATGCTCTGGGAACTCTTCCATTGTGCTCGGAATTCTGCTGAAGTTTAAAAATGCTTTGGAACTCTTCCATTGTTCTCGGAATTCCGCTAATGTTTATCAAACCTATGGAACTCTTTCATTGTTCTCGGAATTCTGTTGATGTTTAATAATGCTTTTGGAACTCTTCCATTGTTCTCGGAATTCCGCTGATGTTTAACAATGCTTTAGAACTCTTCCATTGTTCTCGGAATTCCGATGATGTTTAACAATGCTTTGGAACTCTTCCATTGTTCTCGGAATTCCACTGTAGTTTAAAAAAGCATTGGAACTCTTCCATTGTTCTCGGAATTCCGCTGAAGTTTTACAATACTTTGGAACTCTTCCATTTTTCTCGGAATTCTGCTGAAGTTTAAAAATGCTTTGGAACTCTTCCATTGTTCTGGGAATTCGGCTGAAGTTTAAAAATGCTTTGGAACTCTTCCTAAGTTCTGGGAGTTCTGCTGAAGTTTAAAAATGCATTGGAACTCTTCCATTGTTCTCGGAATTCCGCTGATGTTTAACAATGCTTTAGAACTCTTCCATTGTTCTCGGAATTCCGATGATGTTTAACAATGCTTTGGAACTCTTTCATTGTTCTCGTAATTCCGCTGAAGTTTAGCCATGCTTTGGAACTCTTCCACTGTTCTCGGAATTCCGCTGAAGTTTAAAAATGCTTTGGAACTCCTCCATTGTTCTCGGAATTCTGCTGAAGTTTTACAATGCTTTGGAACTCTTCCATTTTTCTCGGAATTCTGCTGAAGTTTAAAATTGCTTTGGAACGCTTCCATTGTTCTGGGAATTCGGCTGAAGTTTAAAAATGCTTTTGAACTCTTCCTAAGTTCTGGGAGTTCTGCTGAAGTTTAAAAATGCTTTGGAACTCTTCCTAAGTTCTGGGAGTTCTGCTGAAGTTTAAAAATGCATTGGAACTCTTCCATTGTTCTCGCAATTCCGCTGTAGTTTAAAAATGCATTGGAACTCTTCCATTGTTCTCGGAATTCCGCTGTAGTTTAAAAATGCTTTGGAACTCTTTCATTGTTCTCGTAATTCCGCTGAAGTTTAGCCATGCTTTGGAACTCTTCCACTGTTCTCGGAATTCCGCTGAAGTTTAAAAATGCTTTGGAACTCCTCCATTGTTCTCGGAATTCTGCTGAAGTTTTACAATGCTTTGGAACTCTTCCATTTTTCTCGGAATTCTGCTGAAGTTTAAAAATGTTTGGGAACGCTTCCATTGTTCTGGGAATTCGGCTGAAGTTTAAAAATGCTTTTGAACTCTTCCTAAGTTCTGGGAGTTCTGCTGAAGTTTAAAAATGCTTTGGAACTCTTCCATTGTTCTCGGAATTCCACTGATGTTTAAAAATGCTTTAGAACTCTTCCATTGTTCTCGGAATTCCGCTGATGTTTAACAATGCTTTAGAACTCTTCCATTGTTCTCGGAATTCCGATGATGTTTAACAATGCTTTGGAACTCTTTCATTGTTCTCGGAATTCCGCTGTAGTTTAAAAATGCATTGGAACTCTTCCATTGTTCTCGGAATTCCGCTGAAGTTCTAGAATGCTTTGAAACTCTTCCATTGTTCTCGGAATTCCGCTGAAGTTTAAAAATGCTTTGGAACTCTTCCATTGTTCTCGGAATTCCGCTGAAGTTTAAAAATGCTTTGGAACTCTTCCTAAGTTCTGGGAGTTCTGCTGAAGTTTAAAAATGCTTTGGAACTCTTCCATTGTTCTCGGAATTCCGCTGATGTTTAACAATGCTTTAGAACTCATCCATTGTTCTCGGAATTCTGCTGATGTTTACCAATGCTTTGGAACTCTTCCATTGTTCTCGGAATTCCACTGTAGTTTAAAGATGCATTGGAACTCTTCCATTGCTCTCGGAATTCGCTGAAGTTTTTCAATGCTTTGGAACTCTTCCATTTTTCTCGGAATTCTGCTGAAGTTTAAAAATGCTTTGGAATGCTTCCATTGTTCTGGGAATTCGGCTGAAGTTTAAAAATGCTTTGGAACTCTTCCTAAGTTATGGGAGTTTGGCTGAAGTTTAAAAATGCTTTGGAACTCTTCCATTGTTCTCGGAATTCCGCTGATGTTTAAATGCTTTAGAACTCTTCCATTGTTCTCGGAATTCCGCTGATGTTTAACATTGCTTTAGAACTCTTGCATTGTTCTCGGAATTCCGATGATGTTTAACAATGCTTTGGAACTCTTTCATTGTTCTCGGAATTCCACTGTAGTTTAAAAATGCATTGGAACTCTTCCATTGTTCTCGGAATTCCGCTGAAGTTTTACAATACTTTGGAACTCTTCCATTTTTCTCGGAATTCTGCTGAAGTTTAAAAATGCTTTGGAACTCTTCCATTGTTCTGGGAATTCCGCTGTAGTTTAAAAATGCATTGGAACTCTTCCATTGTTCTCGGAATTCCGCTGAAGTTTTAGAATGCTTTGGAAATCTTCCATTTTTCTCGGAATTCTGCTGAAGTTTAAAAATGCTTTGGAACTCTTCCATTGTTCTGGGAATTTGGCTGAAGTTTAAAAATGCATTGGAACTCTTCCATTGTTCTCGGAATTCCGCTGATGTTTAACAATGCTTTAGAACTCTTCCATTGTTCTCGGAATTCCGATGATGTTTAACAATGCTTTGGAACTCTTTCATTGTTCTCGGAATTCCGCTGTAGTTTAAAAATGCATTGGAACTCTTCCATTGTTCTCGGGATTCCGCTGAAGTTTTAAAATGCTTTGGAACTCTTCCATTTTCCTCGGAATTCTGCTAAAGTTTAAAAATGCTTTGGAACTCTTCCATTGTTCTCGGAATTCCGCTGTAGTTTAAAAATGCTTTGGAACTCTTTCATTGTTCTCGGAATTCCGCTGAAATTTAGCCATGTTTTGGAACTCTTCCATTGTTCTTGGAATTCCTCTGAAGTTTAAAAATGCTTTGGAACTCTTCCATTGTTCTCGGAATTCTGCTGAAGTTTAAAAAAGATTTGCAACTATTCCATTGTTCTCAGAATTCCGCTAATATTTAAAAATGCTTTGGAACTCTTCCATTGTTCTCGGAATTCCGCTAATGTATAATAATGATTTTGGAACTCTTCCATTGTTCTCGGAATTCTGCTGAAGTTTAAAAAAGATTTGGAACTATTCCATTGTTCTCAGAATTCCGCTAATATTTAACAATGCTTTGGAACTCATCCATTGTTCTCGGAATTCTGTTGATGTTTAATAATGCTCTGGGAACTCTTCCATTGTGCTTGGAATTCTGCTGAAGTTTAAAAATGCTTTGGAACTCTTCCATTGTTCTCGGAATTCCGCTAATGTTTACCAAACCTATGGAACTCTTTCATTGTTCTCGGAATTCTGTTGATGTTTAATAATGCTTTTGGAACTCTTCCATTGTTCTCGGAATTCCGCTGATGTTTAACAATGCTTTAGAACTCTTCCATTGTTCTCGGAATTCCGATGATGTTTAACAATGCTTTGGAACTCTTCCATTGTTCTCGGAATTCCACTGTAGTTTAAAAATGCATTGGAACTCTTCCATTGTTCTCGGAATTCCGCTGAAGTTTTACAATACTTTGGAACTCTTCCATTTTTCTCGGAATTCTGCTGAAGTTTAAAAATGCTTTGGAACTCTTCCATTGTTCTGGGAATTCGGCTGAAGTTTAAAAATGCTTTGGAACTCTTCCTAAGTTCTGGGAGTTCTGCTGAAGTTTAAAAATGCATTGGAACTCTTCCATTGTTCTCGGAATTCCGCTGATGTTTAACAATGCTTTAGAACTCTTACATTGTTCTCGGAATTCCGATGATGTTTAACAATGCTTTGGAACTGTTTCATTGTTCTCGGAATTCCGCTGTAGTTTAAAAATGCATTGGAACTCTTCCATTGTTCTCGGAATTCCGCTGTAGTTTAAAAATGCTTTGGAACTCTTTCATTGTTCTCGTAATTCCGCTGAAGTTTAGCCATGCTTTGGAACTCTTCCACTGTTCTCGGAATTCCGCTGAAGTTTAAAAATGCTTTGGAACTCCTCCATTTTTCTCGGAATTCTGCTGAAGTTTAAAAATGCTTTGGAACGCTTCCATTGTTCTGGGAATTCGGCTGAAGTTTAAAAATGCTTTTGAACTCTTCCTAAGTTCTGGGAGTTCTGCTGAAGTTTAAAAATGCTTTGGAACTCTTCCATTGTTCTTGGAATTCCACTGATGTTTAAAAATGCTTTAGAACTCTTCCATTGTTCTCGGAATTCCGCTGATGTTTAAAAATGCTTTAGAACTCTTCCATTGTTCTCGGAATTCCGCTGAAATTTAGCCATGTTTTGGAACTCTTCCATTGTTCTTGGAATTCCTCTGAAGTTTAAAAATGCTTTGGAACTCTTCCATTGTTCTCGGAATTCTGCTGAAGTTTAAAAAAGATTTGGAACTATTCCATTGTTCTCAGAATTCCGCTAATATTTAAAAATGCTTTGGAACTCTTCCATTGTTCTCGGAATTCCGCTAATGTATAATAATGATTTTGGAACTCTTCCATTGTTCTCGGAATTCTGCTGAAGTTTAAAAAAGATTTGGAACTATTCCATTGTTCTCAGAATTCCGCTAATATTTAACAATGCTTTGGAACTCATCCATTGTTCTCGGAATTCTGTTGATGTTTAATAATGCTCTGGGAACTCTTCCATTGTGCTTGGAATTCTGCTGAAGTTTAAAAATGCTTTGGAACTCTTCCATTGTTCTCGGAATTCCGCTAATGTTTACCAAACCTATGGAACTCTTTCATTGTTCTCGGAATTCTGTTGATGTTTAATAATGCTTTTGGAACTCTTCCATTGTTCTCGGAATTCCGCTGATGTTTAACAATGCTTTAGAACTCTTCCATTGTTCTCGGAATTCCGATGATGTTTAACAATGCTTTGGAACTCTTCCATTGTTCTCGGAATTCCACTGTAGTTTAAAAATGCATTGGAACTCTTCCATTGTTCTCGGAATTCCGCTGAAGTTTTACAATACTTTGGAACTCTTCCATTTTTCTCGGAATTCTGCTGAAGTTTAAAAATGCTTTGGAACTCTTCCATTGTTATGGGAATTCGGCTGAAGTTTAAAAATGCTTTGGAACTCTTCCTAAGTTCTGGGAGTTCTGCTGAAGTTTAAAAATGCATTGGAACTCTTCCATTGTTCTCGGAATTCCGCTGATGTTTAACAATGCTTTAGAACTCTTACATTGTTCTCGGAATTCCGATGATGTTTAACAATGCTTTGGAACTGTTTCATTGTTCTCGGAATTCCGCTGTAGTTTAAAAATGCATTGGAACTCTTCCATTTTTCTCGGAATTCCGCTGTAGTTTAAAAATGCTTTGGAACTCTTTCATTGTTCTCGTAATTCCGCTGAAGTTTAGCCATGCTTTGGAACTCTTCCACTGTTCTCGGAATTCCGCTGAAGTTTAAAAATGCTTTGGAACTCCTCCATTTTTCTCGGAATTCTGCTGAAGTTTAAAAATGCTTTGGAACGCTTCCATTGTTCTGGGAATTCGGCTGAAGTTTAAAAATGCTTTTGAACTCTTCCATTGTTCTTGGAATTCCACTGATGTTTAAAAATGCTTTAGAACTCTTCCATTGTTCTCGGAATTCCGCTGATGTTTAACAATGCTTTAGAACTCTTCCATTGTTCTCGGAATTCCGATGATGTTTAACAATGCTTTGGAACTCTTTCATTGTTCTCGGAATTCCGCTGTAGTTTAAAAATGCATTGGAACTCTTCCATTGTTCTCGGAATTCCGCTGAAGTTCTTGAATGCTTTGAAACTCTTCCATTGTTCTCGGAATTCCGCTGAAGTTTAAAAATGCTTTGGAACTCTTCCATTGTTCTCGGAATTCCGCTGAAGTTTAAAAATGCTTTGGAACTCTTCCTAAGTTCTGGGAGTTCTGCTGAAGTTTAAAAATGCTTTGGAACTCTTCCATTGTTCTCGGAATTCCGCTGATGTTTAACAATGCTTTAGAACTCATCCATTGTTCTCGGAATTCTGCTGATGTTTAACAATGCTTTGGAACTCTTCCATTGTTCTCGGAATTCCACTGTAGTTTAAAGATGCATTGGAACTCTTCCATTGCTCTCAGAATTCCGCTGAAGTTTTTCAATGCTTTGGAACTCTTCCATTTTTCTCGGAATTCTGCTGAAGTTTAAAAATGCTTTGGAACGCTTCCATTGTTCTGGGAATTCGGCTGAAGTTTAAAAATGCTTTGGAACTCTTCCTAAGTTCTGGGAGTTTGGCTGAAGTTTAAAAATGCTTTGGAACTCTTCCATTGTTCTCAGAATTCCGCTGATGTTTAAATGCTTTAGAACTCTTCCATTGTTCTCGGAATTCCGCTGATGTTTAACAATGCTTTAGAACTCTTCCATTGTTCTCGGAATTCCGATGATGTTTAACAATACTTTGGAACTCTTTCATTGTTCTCGGAATTCCGCTGTAGTTTAAAAATACATTGGAACTCTTCCATTGTTCTCGGCATTCCGCTGAAGTTTAAAAATGCTTTGGAACTCTTCCATTTTTCTCGGAATTCTGCTGAAGTTTAGCCATGTGTTGGAACTCTTCCATTGTTCTCGGAATTCCGCTGAAGTTTAAAAATGCTTTGGAACTCTTCCATTGTTCTCGGAACTCTGCTGAAGTTTAAAAAAGATTTGGAACTATTCCATTGTTCTCAGAATTCCGCTAATATTTAACAATGCTTTGGAACTCTTCCAAAGTTCTGGGAGTTCTGCTGAAGTTTAAAAATGGTTTAGAACTCTTCCATTGTTCTCGGAATTCTGCTGATGTTTAACAATGCTTTAGAACTTTTCCATTGTTCTCGGAATTCCGATGATGTTTAACAATGCTTTTGAACTCTTCCATTGTTCTCGGAATTCCACTGTAGTTTAAAAATGCATTGGAACTCTTCCATTGTTCTCGGAATTCCGCTGAAGTTTTAGAATGCTTTGGAACTCTTCCATTTTTCTCGGAATTCTGCTGAAGTTTAGCCATGTGTTGGAACTCTTCCATTGTTCTCGGAATTCTGCTGAAGTTTAAAAATGCTTTGGAACTCTTCCATTGTTCTCGGAACTCTGCTGAAGTTTAAAAAAGATTTGGAACTATTGCATTGTTCTCAGAATTCTGCTAATATTTAACAATGCTTTGGAACTCTTCCATTGTTCTCGGAATTCCGCTGATGTTTAATAATGCTTTTGGAACTCTTCCATTGTTCTCGGAATTCTGATAATGTTTAACAATGCTTTGGAACTCATCCATTGTTCTCGGAATTCTGTTGATGTTTAATAATGCTTTTGGAACTCTTCCGTTGTGCTCGGAATTCTGCTGAAGTTTAAAAATGCTTTGGAACTCTTCCATTGTTCTCGGAATTCCGCTAATGTTTATCAAACCTATGGAACTCTTTCATTCTTCTTGGAATTCTGTTGATGTTTAATAATGCTTTTGGAACTCTTCCATTGTTCTCAGAATTCCAATGAAGCTTAAAAATGCTTTGGAACTCTTCAATTTTTCTCAGAATTCCGCTAAAGTTTAAAAATGCATTGGAACTCTTCCATTGTTCTCGGAATTCCGCTGTAGTTTAAAAATGCTTTGGAACTCTTTCATTGTTCTCGTAATTCCGCTGAAGTTTAGCCATGCTTTGGAACTCTTCCACTGTTCTCGGAATTCCGCTGAAGTTTAAAAATGCTTTGGAACTCCTCCATTTTTCTCGGAATTCTGCTGAAGTTTAAAAATGCTTTGGAACGCTTCCATTGTTCTGGGAATTCGGCTGAAGTTTAAAAATGCTTTTGAACTCTTCCTAAGTCCTGGGAGTTCTGCTGAAGTTTAAAAATGCTTTGGAACTCTTCCATTGTTCTTGGAATTCCACTGATGTTTAAAAATGCTTTAGAACTCTTCCATTGTTCTCGGACTTCCGCTGATGTTTAACAATGCTTTGGAATTCCGCTAATGTTTAACAATGCTTGGGAACTCTTCCATTGTTCTCAGAATTCCGCTAATATTTAACAATGCTTTGGAACTCTTCCCTTGTTCTCGGAATTCCGCTGATGTTTAATAATGCTTTTGGAACTCTTCCATTGTTCTCGGACTTCCGCTGATGTTTAACAATGCTTTGGAATTCCGCTAATGTTTAACAATGCTTGGGAACTCTTCCATTGTTCTCAGAATTCCGCTAATATTTAACAATGCTTTGGAACTCTTCCCTTGTTCTCGGAATTCCGCTGATGTTTAATAATGCTTTTGGAACTCTTCCATTGTTCTCGGAATTCCGCTAATGTTTAACAATGCTTTGGAACTCATCCATTGTTCTTGGAATTCTGTTGATGTTTAATAATGCTTTTGGAACTCTCCCATTGTGCTCGGAATTCAGCTGAAGTTTAAAAATGCTTTAGAAATCTTCCCTTGCTCTCGGCATTCCGCTGAAGTTTTACAATACTTTGGAACTCATCCATTGTTCTCGGAATTCTGTTGATGTTTAATAATGCTTTTGGAACTCTTCCATTGTGCTCGGAGTTCTGCTGAAGTTTAAAAAAGCTTTGGAATGCTTCCATTGTTCTGGGAATTCGGCTGAAGTTTAAAAATGCTTTGGAACACTTCCTACGTTCTGGGAGTTCTGCTGAAGTTTAAAAATGCTTTGGAACTCTTCCATTGTTCTCGGAATTCCGATGATGTTTAACAATGCTTTGGAACTCTTCCATTGTTCTCGGAATTCCACTGTAGTTTAAAAATGCATTGGAACTCTTCCATTGTTCTCGGAATTCCGCTGAAGTTTTACAATACTTTGGAACTCTTCCATTTTTCTCGGAATTCTGCTGAAGTTTAAAAATGCTTTGGAACTCTTCCATTGTTCTGGGAATTCCGCTGTAGTTTAAAAATGCATTGGAACTCTTCCATTGTTCTCGGAATTCCGCTGAAGTTTTAGAATGCTTTGGAAATCTTCCATTTTTCTCGGAATTCTGCTGAAGTTTAAAAATGCTTTGGAACTCTTCCATTGTTCTGGGAATTCGGCTGAAGTTTAAAAATGCATTGGAACTCTTCCATTGTTCTCGGAATTCCGCTGATGTTTAACAATGCTTTAGAACTCTTCCATTGTTCTCGGAATTCCGATGATGTTTAACAATGCTTTGGAACTCTTTCATTGTTCTCGGAATTCCGCTGTAGTTTAAAAATGCATTGGAACTCTTCCATTGTTCTCGGAATTCCGCTGAAGTTTTAGAATGCTTTGGAACTCTTCCATTTTCCTCGGAATTCTGCTAAAGTTTAAAAATGCTTTGGAACTCTTCCATTGTTCTCGGAATTCCGCTGTAGTTTAAAAATGCTTTGGAACTTTTTCATTGTTCTCGGAATTCCGCTGAAATTTAGCCATGTTTTGGAACTCTTCCATTGTTCTTGGAATTCCTCTGAAGTTTAAAAATGCTTTGGAACTCTTCCATTGTTCTCGGAATTCTGCTGAAGTTTAAAAAAGATTTGGAACTATTCCATTGTTCTCAGAATTCCGCTAATATTTAACAATGCTTTGGAACTCTTCCATTGTTCTCGGAATTCCGCTAATGTTTAATAATGATTTTGGAACTCTTCCATTGTTCTCAGAATTCTTCTAATGTTTAACAATGCTTTGGAACTCATCCATTGTTCTCGGAATTCTGTTGATGTTTAATAATGCTCTGGGAACTCTTCCATTGTGCTCGGAATTCTGCTGAAGTTTAAAAATGCTTTGGAACTCTTCCATTGTTCTCGGAATTCCGCTAATGTTTATCAAACCTATGGAACTCTTTCATTGTTCTCGGAATTCTGTTGATGTTTAATAATGCTTTTGGAACTCTTCCATTGTTCTCGGAATTCCACTGATGTTTAACAATGCTTTAGAACTCTTCCATTGTTCTCGGAATTCCGATGATGTTTAACAATGCTTTGGAACTCTTCCATTGTTCTCGGAATTCCACTGTAGTTTAAAAAAGCATTGGAACTCTTCCATTGTTCTCGGAATTCCGCTGAAGTTTTACAATACTTTGGAACTCTTCCATTTTTCTCGGAATTCTGCTGAAGTTTAAAAATGCTTTGGAACTCTTCCATTTTTCTGGGAATTTGGCTGAAGTTTAAAAATGCTTTGGAACTCTTCCTAAGTTCTGGGAGTTCTGCTGAAGTTTAAAAATGCATTGGAACTCTTCCATTGTTCTCGGAATTCCGCTGATGTTTAACAATGCTTTAGAACTCTTCCATTGTTCTCGGAATTCCGATGATGTTTAACAATGCTTTGGAACTCTTTCATTGCTCTCGTAATTCCGCTGAAGTTTAGCCATGCTTTGGAACTCTTCCACTGTTCTCGGAATTCCGCTGAAGTATAAAAATGCTTTGGAACTCCTCCATTGTTCTCGGAATTCTGCTGAAGTTTTACAATGCTTTGGAACACTTCCATTTTTCTCGGAATTCTGCTGAAGTTTAAAATTGCTTTGGAACGCTTCCATTGTTCTGGGAATTCGGCTGAAGTTTAAAAATGCTTTTGAACTCTTCCTAAGTTCTGGGAGTTCTGCTGAAGTTTAAAAATGCTTTGGAACTCTTCCTAAGTTCTGGGAGTTCTGCTGAAGTTTAAAAATGCATTGGAACTCTTCCATTGTTCTCGGAATTCCGCTGTAGTTTAAAAATGCATTGGAACTCTTCCATTGTTCTCGGAATTCCGCTGTAGTTTAAAAATGCTTTGGAACTCTTTCATTGTTCTCGTAATTCCGCTGAAGTTTAGCCATGCTTTGGAACTCTTCCACTGTTCTCGGAATTCCGCTGAAGTTTAAAAATGCTTTGGAACTCCTCCATTGTTCTCGGAATTCTGCTGAAGTTTTACAATGCTTTGGAACTCTTCCATTTTTCTCGGAATTCTGCTGAAGTTTAAAAATGCTTTGGAACGCTTCCATTGTTCTGGGAATTCGGCTGAAGTTTAAAAATGCTTTTGAACTCTTCCTAAGTTCTGGGAGTTCTGCTGAAGTTTAAAAATGCTTTGGAACTCTTCCATTGTTCTCGGAATTCCACTGATGTTTAAAAATGCTTTAGAACTCTTACATTGTTCTCGGAATTCCGCTGATGTTTAACAATGCTTTAGAACTCTTCCATTGTTCTCGGAATTCCGATGATGTTTAACAATGCTTTGGAACTCTTTCATTGTTCTCGGAATTCCGCTGTAGTTTAAAAATGCATTGGAACTCTTCCATTGTTCTCGGAATTCCGCTGAAGTTCTAGAATGCTTTGAAACTCTTCCATTGTTCTCGGAATTCCGCTGAAGTTTAAAAATGCTTTGGAACTCTTCCATTGTTCTCGGAATTCCGCTGAAGTTTAAAAATGCTTTGGAACTCTTCCTAAGTTCTGGGAGTTCTGCTGAAGTTTAAAAATGCTTTGGAACTCTTCCATTGTTCTCGGAATTCCGCTGATGTTTAACAATGCTATAGAACTCATCCATTGTTCTCGGAATTCTGCTGATGTTTAACAATGCTTTGGAACTCTTCCATTGTTCTCGGAATTCCACTGTAGTTTAAAGATGCATTGGAACTCTTCCATTGCTCTCGGAATTCGCTGAAGTTTTTCAATGCTTTGGAACTCTTCCATTTTTCTCGGAATTCTGCTGAAGTTTAAAAATGCTTTGGAATGCTTCCATTGTTCTGGGAATTCGGCTGAAGTTTAAAAATGCTTTGGAACTCTTCCTAAGTTCTGGGAGTTTGGCTGAAGTTTAAAAATGCTTTGGAACTCTTCCATTGTTCTCGGAATTCCGCTGATGTTTAAATGCTTTAGAACTCTTCCATTGTTCTCGGAATTCCGCTGATGTTTAACAATGCTTTAGAACTCTTCCATTGTTCTCGGAATTCCGATGATGTTTACCAATGCTTTGGAACTCTTTCATTGTTCTCGGAATTCCACTGTAGTTTAAAAATGCATTGGAACTCTTCCATTGTTCTCGGAATACCGCTGAAGTTTTACAATACTTTGGAACTCTTCCATTTTTCTCGGAATTCTGCTGAAGTTTAAAAATGCTTTGGAACTCTTCCATTGTTCTGGGAATTCCGCTGTAGTTTAAAAATGCATTGGAACTCTTCCATTGTTCTCGGAATTCCGCTGAAGTTTTAGAATGCTTTGGAAATCTTCCATTTTTCTCGGAATTCTGCTGAAGTTTAAAAATGCTTTGGAACTCTTCCATTGTTCTGGGAATTCGGCTGAAGTTTAAAAATGCATTGGAACTCTTCCATTGTTCTCGGAATTCCGCTGATGTTTAATAATGCTTTAGAACTCTTCCATTGTTCTCGGAATTCCGATGATGTTTAACAATGCTTTGGAACTCTTTCATTGTTCTCGGAATTCCGCTGTAGTTTAAAAATGCATTGGAACTCTTCCATTGTTCTCGGAATTCCGCTGAAGTTTTAGAATGCTTTGGAACTCTTCCATTTTCCTCGGAATTCTGCTAAAGTTTAAAAATGCTTTGGAACTCTTCCATTGTTCTCGGAATTCCGCTGTAGTTTAAAAATGCTTTGGAACTCTTTCATTGTTCTCGGAATTCCGCTGAAATTTAGCCATGTTTTGGAACTCTTCCATTGTTCTTGGAATTCCTCTGAAGTTTAAAAATGCCTTGGAACTCTTCCATTGTTCTCGGAATTCTGCTGAAGTTTAAAAAAGATTTGGAACTATTCCATTGTTCTCAGAATTCCGCTAATATTTAACAATGCTTTGGAACTCTTCCATTGTTCTCGGAATTCCGCTAATGTATAATAATGATTTTGGAACTCTTCCATTGTTCTCAGAATTCTGCTAATGTTTAACAATGCTTTGGAACTCATCCATTGTTCTCGGAATTCTGTTGATGTTTAATAATGCTCTGGGAACTCTTCCATTGTGCTTGGAATTCTGCTGAAGTTTAAAAATGCTTTGGAACTCTTCCATTGTTCTCGGAATTCTGCTGAAGTTTAAAAAAGATTTGGAACTATTCCATTGTTCTCAGAATTCCGCTAATATTTAACAATGCTTTGGAACTCTTCCATTGTTCTCGGAATTCCGCTAATGTATAATAATGATTTTGGAACTCTTCCATTGTTCTCAGAATTCTGCTAATGTTTAACAATGCTTTGGAACTCATCCATTGTTCTCGGAATTCTGTTGATGTTTAATAATGCTCTGGGAACTCTTCCATTGTGCTTGGAATTCTGCTGAAGTTTAAAAATGCTTTGGAACTCTTCCATTGTTCTCGGAATTCCGCTAATGTTTACCAAACCTATGGAACTCTTTCATTGTTCTCGGAATTCTGTTGATGTTTAATAATGCTTTTGGAACTCTTCCATTGTTCTCGGAATTCCGCTGATGTTTAAAAATGCTTTAGAACTCTTCCATTGTTCTCGGAATTCCGATGATGTTTAACAATGCTTTGGAACTCTTCCATTGTTCTCGGAATTCCACTGTAGTTTAAAAATGCATTGGAACTCTTCCATTGTTCTCGGAATTCCGCTGAAGTTTTACAATACTTTGGAACTCTTCCATTTTTCTCGGAATTCTGCTGAAGTTTAAAAATGCTTTGGAACTCTTCCATTGTTCTGGGAATTCGGCTGAAGTTTAAAAATGCTTTGGAACTCTTCCATTTTTCTCGGAATTCTGCTGAAGTTTAAAAATGCTTTGGAACGCTTCCATTGTTCTGGGAATTCGGCTGAAGTTTAAAAATGCTTTGGAACTCTTCCTAAGTTCTGGGAGTTTGGCTGAAGTTTAAAAATGCTTTGGAACTCTTCCATTGTTCTCAGAATTCCGCTGATGTTTAAATGCTTTAGAACTCTTCCATTGTTCTCGGAATTCCGCTGATGTTTAACAATGCTTTAGAACTCTTCCATTGTTCTCGGAATTCCGATGATGTTTAACAATACTTTGGAACTCTTTCATTGTTCTCGGAATTCCGCTGTAGTTTAAAAATACATTGGAACTCTTCCATTGTTCTCGGCATTCCGCTGAAGTTTAAAAATGCTTTGGAACTCTTCCATTTTTCTCGGAATTCTGCTGAAGTTTAGCCATGTGTTGGAACTCTTCCATTGTTCTCGGAATTCCGCTGAAGTTTAAAAATGCTTTGGAACTCTTCCATTGTTCTCGGAACTCTGCTGAAGTTTAAAAAAGATTTGGAACTATTCCATTGTTCTCAGAATTCCGCTAATATTTAACAATGCTTTGGAACTCTTCCAAAGTTCTGGGAGTTCTGCTGAAGTTTAAAAATGGTTTAGAACTCTTCCATTGTTCTCGGAATTCTGCTGATGTTTAACAATGCTTTAGAACTTTTCCATTGTTCTCGGAATTCCGATGATGTTTAACAATGCTTTTGAACTCTTCCATTGTTCTCGGAATTCCACTGTAGTTTAAAAATGCATTGGAACTCTTCCATTGTTCTCGGAATTCCGCTGAAGTTTTAGAATGCTTTGGAACTCTTCCATTTTTCTCGGAATTCTGCTGAAGTTTAGCCATGTGTTGGAACTCTTCCATTGTTCTCGGAATTCTGCTGAAGTTTAAAAATGCTTTGGAACTCTTCCATTGTTCTCGGAACTCTGCTGAAGTTTAAAAAAGATTTGGAACTATTGCATTGTTCTCAGAATTCTGCTAATATTTAACAATGCTTTGGAACTCTTCCATTGTTCTCGGAATTCCGCTGATGTTTAATAATGCTTTTGGAACTCTTCCATTATTCTCGGAATTCTGATAATGTTTAACAATGCTTTGGAACTCATCCATTGTTCTCGGAATTCTGTTGATGTTTAATAATGCTTTTGGAACTCTTCCGTTGTGCTCGGAATTCTGCTGAAGTTTAAAAATGCTTTGGAACTCTTCCATTGTTCTCGGAATTCCGCTAATGTTTATCAAACCTATGGAACTCTTTCATTCTTCTTGGAATTCTGTTGATGTTTAATAATGCTTTTGGAACTCTTCCATTGTTCTCAGAATTCCAATGAAGCTTAAAAATGCTTTGGAACTCTTCAATTTTTCTCAGAATTCCGCTAAAGTTTAAAAATGCATTGGAACTCTTCCATTGTTCTCGGAATTCCGCTGTAGTTTAAAAATGCTTTGGAACTCTTTCATTGTTCTCGTAATTCCGCTGAAGTTTAGCCATGCTTTGGAACTCTTCCACTGTTCTCGGAATTCCGCTGAAGTTTAAAAATGCTTTGGAACTCCTCCATTTTTCTCGGAATTCTGCTGAAGTTTAAAAATGCTTTGGAACGCTTCCATTGTTCTGGGAATTCGGCTGAAGTTTAAAAATGCTTTTGAACTCTTCCTAAGTCCTGGGAGTTCTGCTGAAGTTTAAAAATGCTTTGGAACTCTTCCATTGTTCTTGGAATTCCACTGATGTTTAAAAATGCTTTAGAACTCTTCCATTGTTCTCGGACTTCCGCTGATGTTTAACAATGCTTTGGAATTCCGCTAATGTTTAACAATGCTTGGGAACTCTTCCATTGTTCTCAGAATTCCGCTAATATTTAACAATGCTTTGGAACTCTTCCCTTGTTCTCGGAATTCCGCTGATGTTTAATAATGCTTTTGGAACTCTTCCATTGTTCTCGGACTTCCGCTGATGTTTAACAATGCTTTGGAATTCCGCTAATGTTTAACAATGCTTGGGAACTCTTCCATTGTTCTCAGAATTCCGCTAATATTTAACAATGCTTTGGAACTCTTCCCTTGTTCTCGGAATTCCGCTGATGTTTAATAATGCTTTTGGAACTCTTCCATTGTTCTCGGAATTCCGCTAATGTTTAACAATGCTTTGGAACTCATCCATTGTTCTTGGAATTCTGTTGATGTTTAATAATGCTTTTGGAACTCTCCCATTGTGCTCGGAATTCAGCTGAAGTTTAAAAATGCTTTAGAAATCTTCCCTTGCTCTCGGCATTCCGCTGAAGTTTTACAATACTTTGGAACTCATCCATTGTTCTCGGAATTCTGTTGATGTTTAATAATGCTTTTGGAACTCTTCCATTGTGCTCGGAGTTCTGCTGAAGTTTAAAAAAGCTTTGGAATGCTTCCATTGTTCTGGGAATTCGGCTGAAGTTTAAAAATGCTTTGGAACACTTCCTACGTTCTGGGAGTTCTGCTGAAGTTTAAAAATGCTTTGGAACTCTTCCATTGTTCTCGGAATTCCGATGATGTTTAACAATGCTTTGGAACTCTTCCATTGTTCTCGGAATTCCACTGTAGTTTAAAAATGCATTGGAACTCTTCCATTGTTCTCGGAATTCCGCTGAAGTTTTACAATACTTTGGAACTCTTCCATTTTTCTCGGAATTCTGCTGAAGTTTAAAAATGCTTTGGAACTCTTCCATTGTTCTGGGAATTCCGCTGTAGTTTAAAAATGCATTGGAACTCTTCCATTGTTCTCGGAATTCCGCTGAAGTTTTAGAATGCTTTGGAAATCTTCCATTTTTCTCGGAATTCTGCTGAAGTTTAAAAATGCTTTGGAACTCTTCCATTGTTCTGGGAATTCGGCTGAAGTTTAAAAATGCATTGGAACTCTTCCATTGTTCTCGGAATTCCGCTGATGTTTAACAATGCTTTAGAACTCTTCCATTGTTCTCGGAATTCCGATGATGTTTAACAATGCTTTGGAACTCTTTCATTGTTCTCGGAATTCCGCTGTAGTTTAAAAATGCATTGGAACTCTTCCATTGTTCTCGGAATTCCGCTGAAGTTTTAGAATGCTTTGGAACTCTTCCATTTTCCTCGGAATTCTGCTAAAGTTTAAAAATGCTTTGGAACTCTTCCATTGTTCTCGGAATTCCGCTGTAGTTTAAAAATGCTTTGGAACTTTTTCATTGTTCTCGGAATTCCGCTGAAATTTAGCCATGTTTTGGAACTCTTCCATTGTTCTTGGAATTCCTCTGAAGTTTAAAAATGCTTTGGAACTCTTCCATTGTTCTCGGAATTCTGCTGAAGTTTAAAAAAGATTTGGAACTATTCCATTGTTCTCAGAATTCCGCTAATATTTAACAATGCTTTGGAACTCTTCCATTGTTCTCGGAATTCCGCTAATGTTTAATAATGATTTTGGAACTCTTCCATTGTTCTCAGAATTCTTCTAATGTTTAACAATGCTTTGGAACTCATCCATTGTTCTCGGAATTCTGTTGATGTTTAATAATGCTCTGGGAACTCTTCCATTGTGCTCGGAATTCTGCTGAAGTTTAAAAATGCTTTGGAACTCTTCCATTGTTCTCGGAATTCCGCTAATGTTTATCAAACCTATGGAACTCTTTCATTGTTCTCGGAATTCTATTGATGTTTAATAATGCTTTTGGAACTCTTCCATTGTTCTCGGAATTCCACTGATGTTTAACAATGCTTTAGAACTCTTCCATTGTTCTCGGAATTCCGATGATGTTTAACAATGCTTTGGAACTCTTCCATTGTTCTCGGAATTCCACTGTAGTTTAAGAAAGCATTGGAACTCTTCCATTGTTCTCGGAATTCCGCTGAAGTTTTACAATACTTTGGAACTCTTCCATTTTTCTCGGAATTCTGCTGAAGTTTAAAAATGCTTTGGAACTCTTCCATTTTTCTGGGAATTTGGCTGAAGTTTAAAAATGCTTTGGAACTCTTCCTAAGTTCTGGGAGTTCTGCTGAAGTTTAAAAATGCATTGGAACTCTTCCATTGTTCTCGGAATTCCGCTGATGTTTAACAATGCTTTAGAACTCTTCCATTGTTCTCGGAATTCCGATGATGTTTAACAATGCTTTGGAACTCTTTCATTGCTCTCGTAATTCCGCTGAAGTTTAGCCATGCTTTGGAACTCTTCCACTGTTCTCGGAATTCCGCTGAAGTATAAAAATGCTTTGGAACTCCTCCATTGTTCTCGGAATTCTGCTGAAGTTTTACAATGCTTTGGAACACTTCCATTTTTCTCGGAATTCTGCTGAAGTTTAAAATTGCTTTGGAACGCTTCCATTGTTCTGGGAATTCGGCTGAAGTTTAAAAATGCTTTTGAACTCTTCCTAAGTTCTGGGAGTTCTGCTGAAGTTTAAAAATGCTTTGGTACTCTTCCTAAGTTCTGGGAGTTCTGCTGAAGTTTAAAAATGCATTGGAACTCTTCCATTGTTCTCGGAATTCCGCTGTAGTTTAAAAATGCATTGGAACTCTTCCATTGTTCTCGGAATTCCGCTGTAGTTTAAAAATGCTTTGGAACTCTTTCATTGTTCTCGTAATTCCGCTGAAGTTTAGCCATGCTTTGGAACTCTTCCACTGTTCTCGGAATTCCGCTGAAGTTTAAAAATGCTTTGGAACTCCTCCATTGTTCTCGGAATTCTGCTGAAGTTTTACAATGCTTTGGAACTCTTCCATTTTTCTCGGAATTCTGCTGAAGTTTAAAAATGCTTTGGAACGCTTCCATTGTTCTGGGAATTCGGCTGAAGTTTAAAAATGCTTTTGAACTCTTCCTAAGTTCTGGGAGTTCTGCTGAAGTTTAAAAATGCTTTGGAACTCTTCCATTGTTCTCGGAATTCCACTGATGTTTAAAAATGCTTTAGAACTCTTACATTGTTCTCGGAATTCCGCTGATGTTTAACAATGCTTTAGAACTCTTCCATTGTTCTCGGAATTCCGATGATGTTTAACAATGCTTTGGAACTCTTTCATTGTTCTCGGAATTCCGCTGTAGTTTAAAAATGCATTGGAACTCTTCCATTGTTCTCGGAATTCCGCTGAAGTTCTAGAATGCTTTGAAACTCTTCCATTGTTCTCGGAATTCCGCTGAAGTTTAAAAATGCTTTGGAACTCTTCCATTGTTCTCGGAATTCCGCTGAAGTTTAAAAATGCTTTGGAACTCTTCCTAAGTTCTGGGAGTTCTGCTGAAGTTTAAAAATGCTTTGGAACTCTTCCATTGTTCTCGGAATTCCGCTGATGTTTAACAATGCTATAGAACTCATCCATTGTTCTCGGAATTCTGCTGATGTTTAACAATGCTTTGGAACTCTTCCATTGTTCTCGGAATTCCACTGTAGTTTAAAGATGCATTGGAACTCTTCCATTGCTCTCGGAATTCGCTGAAGTTTTTCAATGCTTTGGAACTCTTCCATTTTTCTCGGAATTCTGCTGAAGTTTAAAAATGCTTTGGAATGCTTCCATTGTTCTGGGAATTCGGCTGAAGTTTAAAAATGCTTTGGAACTCTTCCTAAGTTCTGGGAGTTTGGCTGAAGTTTAAAAATGCTTTGGAACTCTTCCATTGTTCTCGGAATTCCGCTGATGTTTAAATGCTTTAGAACTCTTCCATTGTTCTCGGAATTCCGCTGATGTTTAACAATGCTTTAGAACTCTTCCATTGTTCTCGGAATTCCGATGATGTTTACCAATGCTTTGGAACTCTTTCATTGTTCTCGGAATTCCACTGTAGTTTAAAGATGCATTGGAACTCTTCCATTGCTCTCGGAATTCGCTGAAGTTTTTCAATGCTTTGGAACTCTTCCATTTTTCTCGGAATTCTGCTGAAGTTTAAAAATGCTTTGGAATGCTTCCATTGTTCTGGGAATTCGGCTGAAGTTTAAAAATGCTTTGGAACTCTTCCTAAGTTCTGGGAGTTTGGCTGAAGTTTAAAAATGCTTTGGAACTCTTCCATTGTTCTCGGAATTCCGCTGATGTTTAAATGCTTTAGAACTCTTCCATTGTTCTCGGAATTCCGCTGATGTTTAACAATGCTTTAGAACTCTTCCATTGTTCTCGGAATTCCGATGATGTTTAACAATGCTTTGGAACTCTTTCATTGTTCTCGGAATTCCACTGTAGTTTAAAAATGCATTGGAACTCTTCCATTGTTCTCGGAATTCCGCTGAAGTTTTACAATACTTTGGAACTCTTCCATTTTTCTCGGAATTCTGCTGAAGTTTAAAAATGCTTTGGAACTCTTCCATTGTTCTGGGAATTCCGCTGTAGTTTAAAAATGCATTGGAACTCTTCCATTGTTCTCGGAATTCCGCTGAAGTTTTAGAATGCTTTGGAAATCTTCCATTTTTCTCGGAATTCTGCTGAAGTTTAAAAATGCTTTGGAACTCTTCCATTGTTCTGGGAATTCGGCTGAAGTTTAAAAATGCATTGGAACTCTTCCATTGTTCTCGGAATTCCGCTGATGTTTAATAATGCTTTAGAACTCTTCCATTGTTCTCGGAATTCCGATGATGTTTAACAATGCTTTGGAACTCTTTCATTGTTCTCGGAATTCCGCTGTAGTTTAAAAATGCATTGGAACTCTTCCATTGTTCTCGGAATTCCGCTGAAGTTTTAGAATGCTTTGGAACTCTTCCATTTTCCTCGGAATTCTGCTAAAGTTTAAAAATGCTTTGGAACTCTTCCATTGTTCTCGGAATTCCGCTGTAGTTTAAAAATGCTTTGGAACTCTTTCATTGTTCTCGGAATTCCGCTGAAATTTAGCCATGTTTTGGAACTCTTCCATTGTTCTTGGAATTCCTCTGAAGTTTAAAAATGCCTTGGAACTCTTCCATTGTTCTCGGAATTCTGCTGAAGTTTAAAAAAGATTTGGAACTATTCCATTGTTCTCAGAATTCCGCTAATATTTAACAATGCTTTGGAACTCTTCCATTGTTCTCGGAATTCCGCTAATGTATAATAATGATTTTGGAACTCTTCCATTGTTCTCAGAATTCTGCTAATGTTTAACAATGCTTTGGAACTCATCCATTGTTCTCGGAATTCTGTTGATGTTTAATAATGCTCTGGGAACTCTTCCATTGTGCTTGGAATTCTGCTGAAGTTTAAAAATGCTTTGGAACTCTTCCATTGTTCTCGGAATTCTGCTGAAGTTTAAAAAAGATTTGGAACTATTCCATTGTTCTCAGAATTCTGCTAATATTTAACAATGCTTTGGAACTCTTCCATTGTTCTCGGAATTCCGCTAATGTATAATAATGATTTTGGAACTCTTCCATTGTTCTCAGAATTCTGCTAATGTTTAACAATGCTTTGGAACTCATCCATTGTTCTCGGAATTCTGTTGATGTTTAATAATGCTCTGGGAACTCTTCCATTGTGCTTGGAATTCTGCTGAAGTTTAAAAATGCTTTGGAACTCTTCCATTGTTCTCGGAATTCCGCTAATGTTTACCAAACCTATGGAACTCTTTCATTGTTCTCGGAATTCTGTTGATGTTTAATAATGCTTTTGGAACTCTTCCATTGTTCTCGGAATTCCGCTGATGTTTAAAAATGCTTTAGAACTCTTCCATTGTTCTCGGAATTCCGATGATGTTTAACAATGCTTTGGAACTCTTCCATTGTTCTCGGAATTCCACTGTAGTTTAAAAATGCATTGGAACTCTTCCATTGTTCTCGGAATTCCGCTGAAGTTTTACAATACTTTGGAACTCTTCCATTTTTCTCGGAATTCTGCTGAAGTTTAAAAATGCTTTGGAACTCTTCCATTGTTCTGGGAATTCGGCTGAAGTTTAAAAATGCTTTGGAACTCTTCCATTTTTCTCGGAATTCTGCTGAAGTTTAAAAATGCTTTGGAACGCTTCCATTGTTCTGGGAATTCGGCTGAAGTTTAAAAATGCTTTGGAACTCTTCCTAAGTTCTGGGAGTTTGGCTGAAGTTTAAAAATGCTTTGGAACTCTTCCATTGTTCTCAGAATTCCGCTGATGTTTAAATGCTTTAGAACTCTTCCATTGTTCTCGGAATTCCGCTGATGTTTAACAATGCTTTAGAACTCTTCCATTGTTCTCGGAATTCCGATGATGTTTAACAATACTTTGGAACTCTTTCATTGTTCTCGGAATTCCGCTGTAGTTTAAAAATACATTGGAACTCTTCCATTGTTCTCGGAATTCCGCTGAAGTTTAAAAATGCTTTGGAACTCTTCCATTTTTCTCGGAATTCTGCTGAAGTTTAGCCATGTGTTGGAACTCTTCCATTGTTCTCGGAATTCCGCTGAAGTTTAAAAATGCTTTGGAACTCTTCCATTGTTCTCGGAACTCTGCTGAAGTTTAAAAAAGATTTGGAACTATTCCATTGTTCTCAGAATTCCGCTAATATTTAACAATGCTTTGGAACTCTTCCAAAGTTCTGGGAGTTCTGCTGAAGTTTAAAAATGGTTTAGAACTCTTCCATTGTTCTCGGAATTCTGCTGATGTTTAACAATGCTTTAGAACTTTTCCATTGTTCTCGGAATTCCGATGATGTTTAACAATGCTTTTGAACTCTTCCATTGTTCTCGGAATTCCACTGTAGTTTAAAAATGCATTGGAACTCTTCCATTGTTCTCGGAATTCCGCTGAAGTTTTAGAATGCTTTGGAACTCTTCCATTTTTCTCGGAATTCTGCTGAAGTTTAGCCATGTGTTGGAACTCTTCCATTGTTCTCGGAATTCTGCTGAAGTTTAAAAATGCTTTGGAACTCTTCCATTGTTCTCGGAACTCTGCTGAAGTTTAAAAAAGATTTGGAACTATTGCATTGTTCTCAGAATTCTGCTAATATTTAACAATGCTTTGGAACTCTTCCATTGTTCTCGGAATTCCGCTGATGTTTAATAATGCTTTTGGAACTCTTCCATTGTTCTCGGAATTCTGATAATGTTTAACAATGCTTTGGAACTCATCCATTGTTCTCGGAATTCTGTTGATGTTTAATAATGCTTTTGGAACTCTTCCGTTGTGCTCGGAATTCTGCTGAAGTTTAAAAATGCTTTGGAACTCTTCCATTGTTCTCGGAATTCCGCTAATGTTTATCAAACCTATGGAACTCTTTCATTCTTCTTGGAATTCTGTTGATGTTTAATAATGCTTTTGGAACTCTTCCATTGTTCTCAGAATTCCAATGAAGCTTAAAAATGCTTTGGAACTCTTCAATTTTTCTCAGAATTCCGCTAAAGTTTAAAAATGCATTGGAACTCTTCCATTGTTCTCGGAATTCCGCTGTAGTTTAAAAATGCTTTGGAACTCTTTCATTGTTCTCGTAATTCCGCTGAAGTTTAGCCATGCTTTGGAACTCTTCCACTGTTCTCGGAATTCCGCTGAAGTTTAAAAATGCTTTGGAACTCCTCCATTTTTCTCGGAATTCTGCTGAAGTTTAAAAATGCTTTGGAACGCTTCCATTGTTCTGGGAATTCGGCTGAAGTTTAAAAATGCTTTTGAACTCTTCCTAAGTCCTGGGAGTTCTGCTGAAGTTTAAAAATGCTTTGGAACTCTTCCATTGTTCTTGGAATTCCACTGATGTTTAAAAATGCTTTAGAACTCTTCCATTGTTCTCGGACTTCCGCTGATGTTTAACAATGCTTTGGAATTCCGCTAATGTTTAACAATGCTTGGGAACTCTTCCATTGTTCTCAGAATTCCGCTAATATTTAACAATGCTTTGGAACTCTTCCCTTGTTCTCGGAATTCCGCTGATGTTTAATAATGCTTTTGGAACTCTTCCATTGTTCTCGGACTTCCGCTGATGTTTAACAATGCTTTGGAATTCCGCTAATGTTTAACAATGCTTGGGAACTCTTCCATTGTTCTCAGAATTCCGCTAATATTTAACAATGCTTTGGAACTCTTCCCTTGTTCTCGGAATTCCGCTGATGTTTAATAATGCTTTTGGAACTCTTCCATTGTTCTCGGAATTCCGCTAATGTTTAACAATGCTTTGGAACTCATCCATTGTTCTTGGAATTCTGTTGATGTTTAATAATGCTTTTGGAACTCTCCCATTGTGCTCGGAATTCAGCTGAAGTTTAAAAATGCTTTAGAAATCTTCCCTTGCTCTCGGCATTCCGCTGAAGTTTTACAATACTTTGGAACTCATCCATTGTTCTCGGAATTCTGTTGATGTTTAATAATGCTTTTGGAACTCTTCCATTGTGCTCGGAGTTCTGCTGAAGTTTAAAAAAGCTTTGGAATGCTTCCATTGTTCTGGGAATTCGGCTGAAGTTTAAAAATGCTTTGGAACACTTCCTACGTTCTGGGAGTTCTGCTGAAGTTTAAAAATGCTTTGGAACTCTTCCATTGTTCTCGGAATTCCGATGATGTTTAACAATGCTTTGGAACTCTTCCATTGTTCTCGGAATTCCACTGTAGTTTAAAAATGCATTGGAACTCTTCCATTGTTCTCGGAATTCCGCTGAAGTTTTACAATACTTTGGAACTCTTCCATTTTTCTCGGAATTCTGCTGAAGTTTAAAAATGCTTTGGAACTCTTCCATTGTTCTGGGAATTCCGCTGTAGTTTAAAAATGCATTGGAACTCTTCCATTGTTCTCGGAATTCCGCTGAAGTTTTAGAATGCTTTGGAAATCTTCCATTTTTCTCGGAATTCTGCTGAAGTTTAAAAATGCTTTGGAACTCTTCCATTGTTCTGGGAATTCGGCTGAAGTTTAAAAATGCATTGGAACTCTTCCATTGTTCTCGGAATTCCGCTGATGTTTAACAATGCTTTATAACTCTTCCATTGTTCTCGGAATTCCGATGATGTTTAACAATGCTTTGGAACTCTTTCATTGTTCTCGGAATTCCGCTGTAGTTTAAAAATGCATTGGAACTCTTCCATTGTTCTCGGAATTCCGCTGAAGTTTTAGAATGCTTTGGAACTCTTCCATTTTCCTCGGAATTCTGCTAAAGTTTAAAAATGCTTTGGAACTCTTCCATTGTTCTCGGAATTCCGCTGTAGTTTAAAAATGCTTTGGAACTTTTTCATTGTTCTCGGAATTCCGCTGAAATTTAGCCATGTTTTGGAACTCTTCCATTGTTCTTGGAATTCCTCTGAAGTTTAAAAATGCTTTGGAACTCTTCCATTGTTCTCGGAATTCTGCTGAAGTTTAAAAAAGATTTGGAACTATTCCATTGTTCTCAGAATTCCGCTAATATTTAACAATGCTTTGGAACTCTTCCATTGTTCTCGGAATTCCGCTAATGTTTAATAATGATTTTGGAACTCTTCCATTGTTCTCAGAATTCTTCTAATGTTTAACAATGCTTTGGAACTCATCCATTGTTCTCGGAATTCTGTTGATGTTTAATAATGCTCTGGGAACTCTTCCATTGTGCTCGGAATTCTGCTGAAGTTTAAAAATGCTTTGGAACTCTTCCATTGTTCTCGGAATTCCGCTAATGTTTATCAAACCTATGGAACTCTTTCATTGTTCTCGGAATTCTGTTGATGTTTAATAATGCTTTTGGAACTCTTCCATTGTTCTCGGAATTCCACTGATGTTTAACAATGCTTTAGAACTCTTCCATTGTTCTCGGAATTCCGATGATGTTTAACAATGCTTTGGAACTCTTCCATTGTTCTCGGAATTCCACTGTAGTTTAAAAAAGCATTGGAACTCTTCCATTGTTCTCGGAATTCCGCTGAAGTTTTACAATACTTTGGAACTCTTCCATTTTTCTCGGAATTCTGCTGAAGTTTAAAAATGCTTTGGAACTCTTCCATTGTTCTGGGAATTTGGCTGAAGTTTAAAAATGCTTTGGAACTCTTCCTAAGTTCTGGGAGTTCTGCTGAAGTTTAAAAATGCATTGGAACTCTTCCATTGTTCTCGGAATTCCGCTGATGTTTAACAATGCTTTGGAACTCTTTCATTGCTCTCGTAATTCCGCTGAAGTTTAGCCATGCTTTGGAACTCTTCCACTGTTCTCGGAATTCCGCTGAAGTATAAAAATGCTTTGGAACTCCTCCATTGTTCTCGGAATTCTGCTGAAGTTTTACAATGCTTTGGAACACTTCCATTTTTCTCGGAATTCTGCTGAAGTTTAAAATTGCTTTGGAACGCTTCCATTGTTCTGGGTATTCGGCTGAAGTTTAAAAATGCTTTTGAACTCTTCCTAAGTTCTGGGAGTTCTGCTGAAGTTTAAAAATGCTTTGGAACTCTTCCTAAGTTCTGGGAGTTCTGCTGAAGTTTAAAAATGCATTGGAACTCTTCCATTGTTCTCGGAATTCCGCTGTAGTTTAAAAATGCATTGGAACTCTTCCATTGTTCTCGGAATTCCGCTGTAGTTTAAAAATGCTTTGGAACTCTTTCATTGTTCTCGTAATTCCGCTGAAGTTTAGCCATGCTTTGGAACTCTTCCACTGTTCTCGGAATTCCGCTGAAGTTTAAAAATGCTTTGGAACTCCTCCATTGTTCTCGGAATTCTGCTGAAGTTTTACAATGCTTTGGAACTCTTCCATTTTTCTCGGAATTCTGCTGAAGTTTAAAAATGCTTTGGAACGCTTCCATTGTTCTGGGAATTCGGCTGAAGTTTAAAAATGCTTTTGAACTCTTCCTAAGTTCTGGGAGTTCTGCTGAAGTTTAAAAATGCTTTGGAACTCTTCCATTGTTCTCGGAATTCCACTGATGTTTAAAAATGCTTTAGAACTCTTACATTGTTCTCGGAATTCCGCTGATGTTTAACAATGCTTTAGAACTCTTCCATTGTTCTCGGAATTCCGATGATGTTTAACAATGCTTTGGAACTCTTTCATTGTTCTCGGAATTCCGCTGTAGTTTAAAAATGCATTGGAACTCTTCCATTGTTCTCGGAATTCCGCTGAAGTTCTAGAATGCTTTGAAACTCTTCCATTGTTCTCGGAATTCCGCTGAAGTTTAAAAATGCTTTGGAACTCTTCCATTGTTCTCGGAATTCCGCTGAAGTTTAAAAATGCTTTGGAACTCTTCCTAAGTTCTGGGAGTTCTGCTGAAGTTTAAAAATGCTTTGGAACTCTTCCATTGTTCTCGGAATTCCGCTGATGTTTAACAATGCTATAGAACTCATCCATTGTTCTCGGAATTCTGCTGATGTTTAACAATGCTTTGGAACTCTTCCATTGTTCTCGGAATTCCACTGTAGTTTAAAGATGCATTGGAACTCTTCCATTGCTCTCGGAATTCGCTGAAGTTTTTCAATGCTTTGGAACTCTTCCATTTTTCTCGGAATTCTGCTGAAGTTTAAAAATGCTTTGGAATGCTTCCATTGTTCTGGGAATTCGGCTGAAGTTTAAAAATGCTTTGGAACTCTTCCTAAGTTCTGGGAGTTTGGCTGAAGTTTAAAAATGCTTTGGAACTCTTCCATTGTTCTCGGAATTCCGCTGATGTTTAAATGCTTTAGAACTCTTCCATTGTTCTCGGAATTCCGCTGATGTTTAACAATGCTTTAGAACTCTTCCATTGTTCTCGGAATTCCGATGATGTTTAAAAATGCTTTGGAACTCTTTCATTGTTCTCGGAATTCCACTGTAGTTTAAAAATGCATTGGAACTCTTCCATTGTTCTCGGAATACCGCTGAAGTTTTACAATACTTTGGAACTCTTCCATTTTTCTCGGAATTCTGCTGAAGTTTAAAAATGCTTTGGAACTCTTCCATTGTTCTGGGAATTCCGCTGTAGTTTAAAAATGCATTGGAACTCTTCCATTGTTCTCGGAATTCCGCTGAAGTTTTAGAATGCTTTGGAAATCTTCCATTTTTCTCGGAATTCTGCTGAAGTTTAAAAATGCTTTGGAACTCTTCCATTGTTCTGGGAATTCGGCTGAAGTTTAAAAATGCATTGGAACTCTTCCATTGTTCTCGGAATTCCGCTGATGTTTAATAATGCTTTAGAACTCTTCCATTGTTCTCGGAATTCCGATGATGTTTAACAATGCTTTGGAACTCTTTCATTGTTCTCGGAATTCCGCTGTAGTTTAAAAATGCATTGGAACTCTTCCATTGTTCTCGGAATTCCGCTGAAGTTTTAGAATGCTTTGGAACTCTTCCATTTTCCTCGGAATTCTGCTAAAGTTTAAAAATGCTTTGGAACTCTTCCATTGTTCTCGGAATTCCGCTGTAGTTTAAAAATGCTTTGGAACTCTTTCATTGTTCTCGGAATTCCGCTGAAATTTAGCCATGTTTTGGAACTCTTCCATTGTTCTTGGAATTCCTCTGAAGTTTAAAAATGCCTTGGAACTCTTCCATTGTTCTCGGAATTCTGCTGAAGTTTAAAAAAGATTTGGAACTATTCCATTGTTCTCAGAATTCCGCTAATATTTAACAATGCTTTGGAACTCTTCCATTGTTCTCGGAATTCCGCTAATGTATAATAATGATTTTGGAACTCTTCCATTGTTCTCAGAATTCTGCTAATGTTTAACAATGCTTTGGAACTCATCCATTGTTCTCGGAATTCTGTTGATGTTTAATAATGCTCTGGGAACTCTTCCATTGTGCTTGGAATTCTGCTGAAGTTTAAAAATGCTTTGGAACTCTTCCATTGTTCTCGGAATTCTGCTGAAGTTTAAAAAAGATTTGGAACTATTCCATTGTTCTCAGAATTCCGCTAATATTTAACAATGCTTTGGAACTCTTCCATTGTTCTCGGAATTCCGCTAATGTATAATAATGATTTTGGAACTCTTCCATTGTTCTCAGAATTCTGCTAATGTTTAACAATGCTTTGGAACTCATCCATTGTTCTCGGAATTCTGTTGATGTTTAATAATGCTCTGGGAACTCTTCCATTGTGCTTGGAATTCTGCTGAAGTTTAAAAATGCTTTGGAACTCTTCCATTGTTCTCGGAATTCCGCTAATGTTTACCAAACCTATGGAACTCTTTCATTGTTCTCGGAATTCTGTTGATGTTTAATAATGCTTTTGGAACTCTTCCATTGTTCTCGGAATTCCGCTGATGTTTAAAAATGCTTTAGAACTCTTCCATTGTTCTCGGAATTCCGATGATGTTTAACAATGCTTTGGAACTCTTCCATTGTTCTCGGAATTCCACTGTAGTTTAAAAATGCATTGGAACTCTTCCATTGTTCTCGGAATTCCGCTGAAGTTTTACAATACTTTGGAACTCTTCCATTTTTCTCGGAATTCTGCTGAAGTTTAAAAATGCTTTGGAACTCTTCCATTGTTCTGGGAATTCGGCTGAAGTTTAAAAATGCTTTGGAACTCTTCCATTTTTCTCGGAATTCTGCTGAAGTTTAAAAATGCTTTGGAACGCTTCCATTGTTCTGGGAATTCGGCTGAAGTTTAAAAATGCTTTGGAACTCTTCCTAAGTTCTGGGAGTTTGGCTGAAGTTTAAAAATGCTTTGGAACTCTTCCATTGTTCTCAGAATTCCGCTGATGTTTAAATGCTTTAGAACTCTTCCATTGTTCTCGGAATTCCGCTGATGTTTAACAATGCTTTAGAACTCTTCCATTGTTCTCGGAATTCCGATGATGTTTAACAATACTTTGGAACTCTTTCATTGTTCTCGGAATTCCGCTGTAGTTTAAAAATACAATGGAACTCTTCCATTGTTCTCGGAATTCCGCTGAAGTTTAAAAATGCTTTGGAACTCTTCCATTTTTCTCGGAATTCTGCTGAAGTTTAGCCATGTGTTGGAACTCTTCCATTGTTCTCGGAATTCCGCTGAAGTTTAAAAATGCTTTGGAACTCTTCCATTGTTCTCGGAACTCTGCTGAAGTTTAAAAAAGATTTGGAACTATTCCATTGTTCTCAGAATTCCGCTAATATTTAACAATGCTTTGGAACTCTTCCAAAGTTCTGGGAGTTCTGCTGAAGTTTAAAAATGGTTTAGAACTCTTCCATTGTTCTCGGAATTCTGCTGATGTTTAACAATGCTTTAGAACTTTTCCATTGTTCTCGGAATTCCGATGATGTTTAACAATGCTTTTGAACTCTTCCATTGTTCTCGGAATTCCACTGTAGTTTAAAAATGCATTGGAACTCTTCCATTGTTCTCGGAATTCCGCTGAAGTTTTACAATACTTTGGAACTCTTCCATTTTTCTCGGAATTCTGCTGAAGTTTAGCCATGTGTTGGAACTCTTCCATTGTTCTCGGAATTCTGCTGAAGTTTAAAAATGCTTTGGAACTCTTCCATTGTTCTCGGAACTCTGCTGAAGTTTAAAAAAGATTTGGAACTATTGCATTGTTCTCAGAATTCTGCTAATATTTAACAATGCTTTGGAACTCTTCCATTGTTCTCGGAATTCCGCTGATGTTTAATAATGCTTTTGGAACTCTTCCATTGTTCTCGGAATTCTGATAATGTTTAACAATGCTTTGGAACTCATCCATTGTTCTCGGAATTCTGTTGATGTTTAATAATGCTTTTGGAACTCTTCCGTTGTGCTCGGAATTCTGCTGAAGTTTAAAAATGCTTTGGAACTCTTCCATTGTTCTCGGAATTCCGCTAATGTTTATCAAACCTATGGAACTCTTTCATTCTTCTTGGAATTCTGTTGATGTTTAATAATGCTTTTGGAACTCTTCCATTGTTCTCAGAATTCCAATGAAGCTTAAAAATGCTTTGGAACTCTTCAATTTTTCTCAGAATTCCGCTAAAGTTTAAAAATGCATTGGAACTCTTCCATTGTTCTCGGAATTCCGCTGTAGTTTAAAAATGCTTTGGAACTCTTTCATTGTTCTCGTAATTCCGCTGAAGTTTAGCCATGCTTTGGAACTCTTCCACTGTTCTCGGAATTCCGCTGAAGTTTAAAAATGCTTTGGAACTCCTCCATTTTTCTCGGAATTCTGCTGAAGTTTAAAAATGCTTTGGAACGCTTCCATTGTTCTGGGAATTCGGCTGAAGTTTAAAAATGCTTTTGAACTCTTCCTAAGTCCTGGGAGTTCTGCTGAAGTTTAAAAATGCTTTGGAACTCTTCCATTGTTCTTGGAATTCCACTGATGTTTAAAAATGCTTTAGAACTCTTCCATTGTTCTCGGACTTCCGCTGATGTTTAACAATGCTTTGGAATTCCGCTAATGTTTAACAATGCTTGGGAACTCTTCCATTGTTCTCAGAATTCCGCTAATATTTAACAATGCTTTGGAACTCTTCCCTTGTTCTCGGAATTCCGCTGATGTTTAATAATGCTTTTGGAACTCTTCCATTGTTCTCGGACTTCCGCTGATGTTTAACAATGCTTTGGAATTCCGCTAATGTTTAACAATGCTTGGGAACTCTTCCATTGTTCTCAGAATTCCGCTAATATTTAACAATGCTTTGGAACTCTTCCCTTGTTCTCGGAATTCCGCTGATGTTTAATAATGCTTTTGGAACTCTTCCATTGTTCTCGGAATTCCGCTAATGTTTAACAATGCTTTGGAACTCATCCATTGTTCTTGGAATTCTGTTGATGTTTAATAATGCTTTTGGAACTCTCCCATTGTGCTCGGAATTCAGCTGAAGTTTAAAAATGCTTTAGAAATCTTCCCTTGCTCTCGGCATTCCGCTGAAGTTTTACAATACTTTGGAACTCATCCATTGTTCTCGGAATTCTGTTGATGTTTAATAATGCTTTTGGAACTCTTCCATTGTGCTCGGAGTTCTGCTGAAGTTTAAAAAAGCTTTGGAATGCTTCCATTGTTCTGGGAATTCGGCTGAAGTTTAAAAATGCTTTGGAACACTTCCTACGTTCTGGGAGTTCTGCTGAAGTTTAAAAATGCTTTGGAACTCTTCCATTGTTCTCGGAATTCCGATGATGTTTAACAATGCTTTGGAACTCTTCCATTGTTCTCGGAATTCCACTGTAGTTTAAAAATGCATTGGAACTCTTCCATTGTTCTCGGAATTCCGCTGAAGTTTTACAATACTTTGGAACTCTTCCATTTTTCTCGGAATTCTGCTGAAGTTTAAAAATGCTTTGGAACTCTTCCATTGTTCTGGGAATTCCGCTGTAGTTTAAAAATGCATTGGAACTCTTCCATTGTTCTCGGAATTCCGCTGAAGTTTTAGAATGCTTTGGAAATCTTCCATTTTTCTCGGAATTCTGCTGAAGTTTAAAAATGCTTTGGAACTCTTCCATTGTTCTGGGAATTCGGCTGAAGTTTAAAAATGCATTGGAACTCTTCCATTGTTCTCGGAATTCCGCTGATGTTTAACAATGCTTTAGAACTCTTCCATTGTTCTCGGAATTCCGATGATGTTTAACAATGCTTTGGAACTCTTTCATTGTTCTCGGAATTCCGCTGTAGTTTAAAAATGCATTAGAACTCTTCCATTGTTCTCGGAATTCCGCTGAAGTTTTAGAATGCTTTGGAACTCTTCCATTTTCCTCGGAATTCTGCTAAAGTTTAAAAATGCTTTGGAACTCTTCCATTGTTCTCGGAATTCCGCTGTAGTTTAAAAATGCTTTGGAACTTTTTCATTGTTCTCGGAATTCCGCTGAAATTTAGCCATGTTTTGGAACTCTTCCATTGTTCTTGGAATTCCTCTGAAGTTTAAAAATGCTTTGGAACTCTTCCATTGTTCTCGGAATTCTGCTGAAGTTTAAAAAAGATTTGGAACTATTCCATTGTTCTCAGAATTCCGCTAATATTTAACAATGCTTTGGAACTCTTCCATTGTTCTCGGAATTCCGCTAATGTTTAATAATGATTTTGGAACTCTTCCATTGTTCTCAGAATTCTTCTAATGTTTAACAATGCTTTGGAACTCATCCATTGTTCTCGGAATTCTGTTGATGTTTAATAATTCTCTGGGAACTCTTCCATTGTGCTCGGAATTCTGCTGAAGTTTAAAAATGCTTTGGAACTCTTCCATTGTTCTCGGAATTCCGCTAATGTTTATCAAACCTATGGAACTCTTTCATTGTTCTCGGAATTCTGTTGATGTTTAATAATGCTTTTGGAACTCTTCCATTGTTCTCGGAATTCCACTGATGTTTAACAATGCTTTAGAACTCTTCCATTGTTCTCGGAATTCCGATGATGTTTAACAATGCTTTGGAACTCTTCCATTGTTCTCGGAATTCCACTGTAGTTTAAAAAAGCATTGGAACTCTTCCATTGTTCTCGGAATTCCGCTGAAGTTTTACAATACTTTGGAACTCTTCCATTTTTCTCGGAATTCTGCTGAAGTTTAAAAATGCTTTGGAACTCTTCCATTGTTCTGGGAATTTGGCTGAAGTTTAAAAATGCTTTGGAACTCTTCCTAAGTTCTGGGAGTTCTGCTGAAGTTTAAAAATGCATTGGAACTCTTCCATTGTTCTCGGAATTCCGCTGATGTTTAACAATGCTTTAGAACTCTTCCATTGTTCTCGGAATTCCGATGATGTTTAACAATGCTTTGGAACTCTTTCATTGCTCTCGTAATTCCGCTGAAGTTTAGCCATGCTTTGGAACTCTTCCACTGTTCTCGGAATTCCGCTGAAGTATAAAAATGCTTTGGAACTCCTCCATTGTTCTCGGAATTCTGCTGAAGTTTTACAATGCTTTGGAACACTTCCATTTTTCTCGGAATTCTGCTGAAGTTTAAAATTGCTTTGGAACGCTTCCATTGTTCTGGGAATTCGGCTGAAGTTTAAAAATGCTTTTGAACTCTTCCTAAGTTCTGGGAGTTCTGCTGAAGTTTAAAAATGCTTTGGAACTCTTCCTAAGTTCTGGGAGTTCTGCTGAAGTTTAAAAATGCATTGGAACTCTTCCATTGTTCTCGGAATTCACCTGTAGTTTAAAAATGCATTGGAACTCTTCCATTGTTCTCGGAATTCCGCTGTAGTTTAAAAATGCTTTGGAACTCTTTCATTGTTCTCGTAATTCCGCTGAAGTTTAGCCATGCTTTGGAACTCTTCCACTGTTCTCGGAATTCCGCTGAAGTTTAAAAATGCTTTGGAACTCCTCCATTGTTCTCGGAATTCTGCTGAAGTTTTACAATGCTTTGGAACTCTTCCATTTTTCTCGGAATTCTGCTGAAGTTTAAAAATGCTTTGGAACGCTTCCATTGTTCTGGGAATTCGGCTGAAGTTTAAAAATGCTTTTGAACTCTTCCTAAGTTCTGGGAGTTCTGCTGAAGTTTAAAAATGCTTTGGAACTCTTCCATTGTTCTCGGAATTCCACTGATGTTTAAAAATGCTTTAGAACTCTTACATTGTTCTCGGAATTCCGCTGATGTTTAACAATGCTTTAGAACTCTTCCATTGTTCTCGGAATTCCGATGATGTTTAACAATGCTTTGGAACTCTTTCATTGTTCTCGGAATTCCGCTGTAGTTTAAAAATGCATTGGAACTCTTCCATTGTTCTCGGAATTCCGCTGAAGTTCTAGAATGCTTTGAAACTCTTCCATTGTTCTCGGAATTCCGCTGAAGTTTAAAAATGCTTTGGAACTCTTCCATTGTTCTCGGAATTCCGCTGAAGTTTAAAAATGCTTTGGAACTCTTTCTAAGTTCTGGGAGTTCTGCTGAAGTTTAAAAATGCTTTGGAACTCTTCCATTGTTCTCGGAATTCCGCTGATGTTTAACAATGCTATAGAACTCATCCATTGTTCTCGGAATTCTGCTGATGTTTACCAATGCTTTGGAACTCTTCCATTGTTCTCGGAATTCCACTGTAGTTTAAAGATGCATTGGAACTCTTCCATTGCTCTCGGAATTCGCTGAAGTTTTTCAATGCTTTGGAACTCTTCCATTTTTCTCGGAATTCTGCTGAAGTTTAAAAATGCTTTGGAATGCTTCCATTGTTCTGGGAATTCGGCTGAAGTTTAAAAATGCTTTGGAACTCTTCCTAAGTTCTGGGAGTTTGGCTGAAGTTTAAAAATGCTTTGGAACTCTTCCATTGTTCTCGGAATTCCGCTGATGTTTAAATGCTTTAGAACTCTTCCATTGTTCTCGGAATTCCGCTGATGTTTAACAATGCTTTAGAACTCTTCCATTGTTCTCGGAATTCCGATGATGTTTACCAATGCTTTGGAACTCTTTCATTGTTCTCGGAATTCCACTGTAGTTTAAAAATGCATTGGAACTCTTCCATTGTTCTCGGAATACCGCTGAAGTTTTACAATACTTTGGAACTCTTCCATTTTTCTCGGAATTCTGCTGAAGTTTAAAAATGCTTTGGAACTCTTCCATTGTTCTGGGAATTCCGCTGTAGTTTAAAAATGCATTGGAACTCTTCCATTGTTCTCGGAATTCCGCTGAAGTTTTAGAATGCTTTGGAAATCTTCCATTTTTCTCGGAATTCTGCTGAAGTTTAAAAATGCTTTGGAACTCTTCCATTGTTCTGGGAATTCGGCTGAAGTTTAAAAATGCATTGGAACTCTTCCATTGTTCTCGGAATTCCGCTGATGTTTAATAATGCTTTAGAACTCTTCCATTGTTCTCGGAATTCCGATGATGTTTAACAATGCTTTGGAACTCTTTCATTGTTCTCGGAATTCCGCTGTAGTTTAAAAATGCATTGGAACTCTTCCATTGTTCTCGGAATTCCGCTGAAGTTTTAGAATGCTTTGGAACTCTTCCATTTTCCTCGGAATTCTGCTAAAGTTTAAAAATGCTTTGGAACTCTTCCATTGTTCTCGGAATTCCGCTGTAGTTTAAAAATGCTTTGGAACTCTTTCATTGTTCTCGGAATTCCGCTGAAATTTAGCCATGTTTTGGAACTCTTCCATTGTTCTTGGAATTCCTCTGAAGTTTAAAAATGCCTTGGAACTCTTCCATTGTTCTCGGAATTCTGCTGAAGTTTAAAAAAGATTTGGAACTATTCCATTGTTCTCAGAATTCCGCTAATATTTAACAATGCTTTGGAACTCTTCCATTGTTCTCGGAATTCCGCTAATGTATAATAATGATTTTGGAACTCTTCCATTGTTCTCAGAATTCTGCTAATGTTTAACAATGCTTTGGAACTCATCCATTGTTCTCGGAATTCTGTTGATGTTTAATAATGCTCTGGGAACTCTTCCATTGTGCTTGGAATTCTGCTGAAGTTTAAAAATGCTTTGGAACTCTTCCATTGTTCTCGGAATTCCGCTAATGTTTACCAAACCTATGGAACTCTTTCATTGTTCTCGGAATTCTGTTGATGTTTAATAATGCTTTTGGAACTCTTCCATTGTTCTCGGAATTCCGCTGATGTTTAAAAATGCTTTAGAACTCTTCCATTGTTCTCGGAATTCCGATGATGTTTAACAATGCTTTGGAACTCTTCCATTGTTCTCGGAATTCCACTGTAGTTTAAAAATGCATTGGAACTCTTCCATTGTTCTCGGAATTCCGCTGAAGTTTTACAATACTTTGGAACTCTTCCATTTTTCTCGGAATTCTGCTGAAGTTTAAAAATGCTTTGGAACTCTTCCATTGTTCTGGGAATTCGGCTGAAGTTTAAAAATGCTTTGGAACTCTTCCATTGTTCTCGGAATTCCGCTGATGTTTAACAATGCTTTAGAACTCTTCCATTGTTCTCGGAATTCCGATGATGTTTAACAATGCTTTGGAACTCTTTCATTGTTCTCGGAATTCCGCTGTAGTTTAAAAATGCATTGGAACTCTTCCATTGTTCTCGGAATTCCGCTGTAGTTTAAAAATGCTTTGGAACTCTTTCATTGTTCTCGTAATTCCGCTGAAGTTTAGCCATGCTTTGGAACTCTTCCACTGTTCTCGGAATTCCGCTGAAGTTTAAAAATGCTTTGGAACTCCTCCATTTTTCTCGGAATTCTGCTGAAGTTTAAAAATGCTTTGGAACGCTTCCATTGTTCTGGGAATTCGGCTGAAGTTTAAAAATGCTTTTGAACTCTTCCTAAGTTCTGGGAGTTCTGCTGAAGTTTAAAAATGCTTTGGAACTCTTCCATTGTTCTCGGAATTCCACTGATGTTTAAAAATGCTTTAGAACTCTTCCATTGTTCTCGGAATTCCGCTGATGTTTAACAATGCTTTAGAACTCTTCCATTGTTCTCGGAATTCCGCTGAAGTTCTAGAATGCTTTGAAACTCTTCCATTGTTCTCGGAATTCCGCTGAAGTTTAAAAATGCTTTGGAACTCTTCCATTGTTCTCGGAATTCCGCTGAAGTTTAAAAATGCTTTGGAACTCTTCCTAAATTCTGGGAGTTCTGCTGAAGTTTAAAAATGCTTTGGAACTCTTCCATTGTTCTCGGAATTCCGCTGATGTTTAACAATGCTTTAGAACTCATCCATTGTTCTCGGAATTCTGCTGATGTTTAACAATGCTTTGGAACTCTTCCATTGTTCTCGGAATTCCACTGTAGTTTAAAGATGCATTGGAACTCTTCCATTGCTCTCGGAATTCGCTGAAGTTTTTCAATGCTTTGGAACTCTTCCATTTTTCTCGGAATTCTGCTGAAGTTTAAAAATGCTTTGGAATGCTTCCATTGTTCTGGGAATTCGGCTGAAGTTTAAAAATGCTTTGGAACTCTTCCTAAGTTCTGGGAGTTTGGCTGAAGTTTAAAAATGCTTTGGAACTCTTCCATTGTTCTCGGAATTCCGCTGATGTTTAAATGCTTTAGAACTCTTCCATTGTTCTCGGAATTCCGCTGATGTTTAACAATGCTTTAGAACTCTTCCATTGTTCTCGGAATTCCGATGATGTTTAACAATGCTTTGGAACTCTTTCATTGTTCTCGGAATTCCACTGTAGTTTAAAAATGCATTGGAACTCTTCCATTGTTCTCGGAATTCCGCTGAAGTTTTACAATACTTTGGAACTCTTCCATTTTTCTCGGAATTCTGCTGAAGTTTAAAAATGCTTTGGAACTCTTCCATTGTTCTGGGAATTCCGCTGTAGTTTAAAAATGCATTGGAACTCTTCCATTGTTCTCGGAATTCCGCTGAAGTTTTAGAATGCTTTGGAAATCTTCCATTTTTCTCGGAATTCTGCTGAAGTTTAAAAATGCTTTGGAACTCTTCCATTGTTCTGGGAATTCGGCTGAAGTTTAAAAATGCATTGGAACTCTTCCATTGTTCTCGGAATTCCGCTGATGTTTAACAATGCTTTAGAACTCTTCCATTGTTCTCGGAATTCCGATGATGTTTAACAATGCTTTGGAACTCTTTCATTGTTCTCGGAATTCCGCTGTAGTTTAAAAATGCATTGGAACTCTTCCATTGTTCTCGGAATTCCGCTGAAGTTTTAGAATGCTTTGGAACTCTTCCATTTTCCTCGGAATTCTGCTAAAGTTTAAAAATGCTTTGGAACTCTTCCATTGTTCTCGGATTTCCGCTGTAGTTTAAAAATGCTTTGGAACTCTTTCATTGTTCTCGGAATTCTGCTGAAGTTTAAAAAAGATTTGGAACTATTCCATTGTTCTCAGAATTCCGCTAATATTTAACAATGCTTTGGAACTCTTCCATTGTTCTCGGAATTCCGCTAATGTATAATAATGATTTTGGAACTCTTACATTGTTCTCAGAATTCTGTTAATGTTTAACAATGCTTTGGAACTCATCCATTGTTCTCGGAATTCTGTTGATGTTTAATAATGCTCTGGGAACTCTTCCATTGTGCTTGGAATTCTGCTGAAGTTTAAAAATGCTTTGGAACTCTTCCATTGTTCTCGGAATTCCGCTAATGTTTACCAAACCTATGGAACTCTTTCATTGTTCTCGGAATTCTGTTGATGTTTAATAATGCTTTTGGAACTCTTCCATTGTTCTCGGAATTCCGCTGATGTTTAACAATGCTTTAGAACTCTTCCATTGTTCTCGGAATTCCGATGATGTTTAACAATGCTTTGGAACTCTTCCATTGTTCTCGGAATTCCACTGTAGTTTAAAAATGCATTGGAACTCTTCCATTGTTCTCGGAATTCCGCTGAAGTTTTACAATACTTTGGAACTCTTCCATTTTTCTCGGAATTCTGCTGAAGTTTAAAAATGCTTTGGAACTCTTCCATTGTTCTGGGAATTCGGCTGAAGTTTAAAAATGCTTTGGAACTCTTCCTAAGTTCTGGGAGTTCTGCTGAAGTTTAAAAATGCATTGGAACTCTTCCATTGTTCTCGGAATTCCGCTGATGTTTAACAATGCTTTAGAACTCTTCCATTGTTCTCGGAATTCCGATGATGTTTAACAATTCTTTGGAACTCTTTCATTGTTCTCGGAATTCCGCTGTAGTTTAAAAATGCATTGGAACTCTTCCATTGTTCTCGGAATTCCGCTGTAGTTTAAAAATGCTTTGGAACTCTTTCATTGTTCTCGTAATTCCGCTGAAGTTTAGCCATGCTTTGGAACTCTTCCACTGTTCTCGGAATTCCGCTGAAGTTTAAAAATGCTTTGGAACTCCTCCATTTTTCTCGGAATTCTGCTGAAGTTTAAAAATGCTTTGGAACGCTTCCATTGTTCTGGGAATTCGGCTGAAGTTTAAAAATGCTTTTGAACTCTTCCTAAGTTCTGGGAGTTCTGCTGAAGTTTAAAAATGCTTTGGAACTCTTCCATTGTTCTCGGAATTCCGCTGAAGATTAAAAATGCTTTGGAACTCTTCCATTGCTCTCGGAATTCCGCTGAAGTTTAAAAATGCTTTGGAACTCTTCCTAAGTTCTGGGAGTTCTGCTGAAGTTTAAAAATGCTTTGGAACTCTTCCATTGTTCTCGGAATTCCGCTGATGTTTAACAATTCTTTAGAACTCATCCATTGTTCTCGGAATTCTGCTGATGTTTAACAATGCTTTGGAACTCTTCCATTGTTCTCGGAATTCCACTGTAGTTTAAAGATGCATTGGAACTCTTCCATTGCTCTCGGAATTCGCTGAAGTTTTTCAATGCTTTGGAACTCTTCCATTTTTCTCGGAATTCTGCTGAAGTTTAAAAATGCTTTGGAATGCTTCCATTTTTCTGGGAATTCGGCTGAAGTTTAAAAATGCTTTGGAACTCTTCCTAAGTTCTGGGAGTTTGGCTGAAGTTTAAAAATGCTTTGGAACTCTTCCATTGTTCTCGGAATTCCGCTGATGTTTAAATGCTTTAGAACTCTTCCATTGTTCTCGGAATTCCGCTGATGTTTAACAATGCTTTAGAACTCTTCCATTGTTCTCGGAATTCCGATGATGTTTAACAATGCTTTGGAACTCTTTCATTGTTCTCGGAATTCCACTGTAGTTTAAAAATGCATTGGAACTCTTCCATTGTTCTCGGAATTCCGCTGAAGTTTTACAATACTTTGGAACTCTTCCATTTTTCTCGGAATTCTGCTGAAGTTTAAAAATGCTTTGGAACTCTTCCATTGTTCTGGGAATTCCGCTGTAGTTTAAAAATGCATTGGAACTCTTCCATTGTTCTCGGAATTCCGCTGAAGTTTTAGAATGCTTTGGAAATCTTCCATTTTTCTCGGAATTCTGCTGAAGTTTAAAAATGCTTTGGAACTCTTCCATTGTTCTGGGAATTCGGCTGAAGTTTAAAAATGCATTGAAACTCTTCCATTGTTCTCGGAATTCCGCTGATGTTTAACAATGCTTTAGAACTCTTCCATTGTTCTCGGAATTCCGATGATGTTTAACAATGCTTTGGAACTCTTTCATTGTTCTCGGAATTCCGCTGTAGTTTAAAAATGCATTGGAACTCTTCCATTGTTCTAGGAATTCCGCTGAAGTTTTAGAATGCTTTGGAACTCTTCCATTTTCCTCGGAATTCTGCTAAAGTTTAAAAATGCTTTGGAACTCTTCCATTGTTCTCGGAATTCCGCTGTAGTTTAAAAATGCTTTGGAACTCTTTCATTGTTCTCGGAATTCCGCTGAAATTTAGCCATGTTTTGGAACTCTTCCATTGTTCTTGGAATTCCTCTGAAGTTTATAAATGCCTTGGAACTCTTCCATTGTTCTCGGAATTCTGCTGAAGTTTAAAAAAGATTTGGAACTATTCCATTGTTCTCAGAATTCCGCTAATATTTAACAATGCTTTGGAACTCTTCCATTGTTCTCGGAATTCCGCTAATGTATAATAATGATTTTGGAACTCTTCCATTGTTCTCAGAATTCTGCTAATGTTTAACAATGCTTTGGAACTCATCCATTGTTCTCGGAATTCTGTTGATGTTTAATAATGCTCTGGGAACTCTTCCATTGTGCTTGGAATTCTGCTGAAGTTTAAAAATGCTTTGGAACTCTTCCATTGTTCTCGGAATTCCGCTAATGTTTACCAAACCTATGGAACTCTTTCATTGTTCTCGGAATTCTGTTGATGTTTAATAATGCTTTTGGAACTCTTCCATTGTTCTCGGAATTCCGCTGATGTTTAAAAATGCTTTAGAACTCTTCCATTGTTCTCGGAATTCCGATGATGTTTAACAATGCTTTGGAACTCTTCCATTGTTCTCGGAATTCCACTGTAGTTTAAAAATGCATTGGAACTCTTCCATTGTTCTCTGAATTCCGCTGAAGTTTTACAATACTTTGGAACTCTTCCATTTTTCTCGGAATTCTGCTGAAGTTTAAAAATGCTTTGGAACTCTTTCATTGTTCTCGGAATTCTGCTGAAGTTTAAAAAAGATTTGGAACTATTCCATTGTTCTCAGAATTCCGCTAATATTTAACAATGCTTTGGAACTCTTCCATTGTTCTCGGAATTCCGCTAATGTATAATAATGATTTTGGAACTCTTACATTGTTCTCAGAATTCTGTTAATGTTTAACAATGCTTTGGAACTCATCCATTGTTCTCGGAATTCTGTTGATGTTTAATAATGCTCTGGGAACTCTTCCATTGTGCTTGGAATTCTGCTGAAGTTTAAAAATGCTTTGGAACTCTTCCATTGTTCTCGGAATTCCGCTAATGTTTACCAAACCTATGGAACTCTTTCATTGTTCTCGGAATTCTGTTGATGTTTAATAATGCTTTTGGAACTCTTCCATTGTTCTCGGAATTCCGCTGATGTTTAACAATGCTTTAGAACTCTTCCATTGTTCTCGGAATTCCGATGATGTTTAACAATGCTTTGGAACTCTTCCATTGTTCTCGGAATTCCACTGTAGTTTAAAAATGCATTGGAACTCTTCCATTGTTCTCGGAATTCCGCTGAAGTTTTACAATACTTTGGAACTCTTCCATTTTTCTCGGAATTCTGCTGAAGTTTAAAAATGCTTTGGAACTCTTCCATTGTTCTGGGAATTCGGCTGAAGTTTAAAAATGCTTTGGAACTCTTCCTAAGTTCTGGGAGTTCTGCTGAAGTTTAAAAATGCATTGGAACTCTTCCATTGTTCTCGGAATTCCGCTGATGTTTAACAATGCTTTAGAACTCTTCCATTGTTCTCGGAATTCCGATGATGTTTAACAATTCTTTGGAACTCTTTCATTGTTCTCGGAATTCCGCTGTAGTTTAAAAATGCATTGGAACTCTTCCATTGTTCTCGGAATTCCGCTGTAGTTTAAAAATGCTTTGGAACTCTTTCATTGTTCTCGTAATTCCGCTGAAGTTTAGCCATGCTTTGGAACTCTTCCACTGTTCTTGGAATTCCGCTGAAGTTTAAAAATGCTTTGGAACTCCTCCATTTTTCTCGGAATTCTGCTGAAGTTTAAAAATGCTTTGGAACGCTTCCATTGTTCTGGGAATTCGGCTGAAGTTTAAAAATGCTTTTGAACTCTTCCTAAGTTCTGGGAGTTCTGCTGAAGTTTAAAAATGCTTTGGAACTCTTCCATTGTTCTCGGAATTCCGCTGAAGATTAAAAATGCTTTGGAACTCTTCCATTGCTCTCGGAATTCCGCTGAAGTTTAAAAATGCTTTGGAACTCTTCCTAAGTTCTGGGAGTTCTGCTGAAGTTTAAAAATGCTTTGGAACTCTTCCATTGTTCTCGGAATTCCGCTGATGTTTAACAATTCTTTAGAACTCATCCATTGTTCTCGGAATTCTGCTGATGTTTAACAATGCTTTGGAACTCTTCCATTGTTCTCGGAATTCCACTGTAGTTTAAAGATGCATTGGAACTCTTCCATTGCTCTCGGAATTCGCTGAAGTTTTTCAATGCTTTGGAACTCTTCCATTTTTCTCGGAATTCTGCTGAAGTTTAAAAATGCTTTGGAATGCTTCCATTTTTCTGGGAATTCGGCTGAAGTTTAAAAATGCTTTGGAACTCTTCCTAAGTTCTGGGAGTTTGGCTGAAGTTTAAAAATGCTTTGGAACTCTTCCATTGTTCTCGGAATTCCGCTGATGTTTAAATGCTTTAGAACTCTTCCATTGTTCTCGGAATTCCGCTGATGTTTAACAATGCTTTAGAACTCTTCCATTGTTCTCGGAATTCCGATGATGTTTAACAATGCTTTGGAACTCTTTCATTGTTCTCGGAATTCCACTGTAGTTTAAAAATGCATTGGAACTCTTCCATTGTTCTCGGAATTCCGCTGAAGTTTTACAATACTTTGGAACTCTTCCATTTTTCTCGGAATTCTGCTGAAGTTTAAAAATGCTTTGGAACTCTTCCATTGTTCTGGGAATTCCGCTGTAGTTTAAAAATGCATTGGAACTCTTCCATTGTTCTCGGAATTCCGCTGAAGTTTTAGAATGCTTTGGAAATCTTCCATTTTTCTCGGAATTCTGCTGAAGTTTAAAAATGCTTTGGAACTCTTCCATTGTTCTGGGAATTCGGCTGAAGTTTAAAAATGCATTGAAACTCTTCCATTGTTCTCGGAATTCCGCTGATGTTTAACAATGCTTTAGAACTCTTCCATTGTTCTCGGAATTCCGATGATGTTTAACAATGCTTTGGAACTCTTTCATTGTTCTCGGAATTCCGCTGTAGTTTAAAAATGCATTGGAACTCTTCCATTGTTCTAGGAATTCCGCTGAAGTTTTAGAATGCTTTGGAACTCTTCCATTTTCCTCGGAATTCTGCTAAAGTTTAAAAATGCTTTGGAACTCTTCCATTGTTCTCGGAATTCCGCTGTAGTTTAAAAATGCTTTGGAACTCTTTCATTGTTCTCGGAATTCCGCTGAAATTTAGCCATGTTTTGGAACTCTTCCATTGTTCTTGGAATTCCTCTGAAGTTTATAAATGCCTTGGAACTCTTCCATTGTTCTCGGAATTCTGCTGAAGTTTAAAAAAGATTTGGAACTATTCCATTGTTCTCAGAATTCCGCTAATATTTAACAATGCTTTGGAACTCTTCCATTGTTCTCGGAATTCCGCTAATGTATAATAATGATTTTGGAACTCTTCCATTGTTCTCAGAATTCTGCTAATGTTTAACAATGCTTTGGAACTCATCCATTGTTCTCGGAATTCTGTTGATGTTTAATAATGCTCTGGGAACTCTTCCATTGTGCTTGGAATTCTGCTGAAGTTTAAAAATGCTTTGGAACTCTTCCATTGTTCTCGGAATTCCGCTAATGTTTACCAAACCTATGGAACTCTTTCATTGTTCTCGGAATTCTGTTGATGTTTAATAATGCTTTTGGAACTCTTCCATTGTTCTCGGAATTCCGCTGATGTTTAAAAATGCTTTAGAACTCTTCCATTGTTCTCGGAATTCCGATGATGTTTAACAATGCTTTGGAACTCTTCCATTGTTCTCGGAATTCCACTGTAGTTTAAAAATGCATTGGAACTCTTCCATTGTTCTCTGAATTCCGCTGAAGTTTTACAATACTTTGGAACTCTTCCATTTTTCTCGGAATTCTGCTGAAGTTTAAAAATGCTTTGGAACTCTTCCATTGTTCTGGGAATTCGGCTGAAGTTTAAAAATGCTTTGGAACTCTTCCTAAGTTCTGGGAGTTCTGCTGAAGTTTAAAAATGCATTGGAACTCTTCCATTGTACTCGGAATTCCGCTGATGTTTAACAATGCTTTAGAACTCTTCCATTGTTCTCGGAATTCCGATGATGTTTAACAATGCTTTGGAACTCTTTCATTGTTCTCGGAATTCCGCTGTAGTTTAAAAATGCATTGGAACTCTTCCATTGTTCTCGGAATTCCGCTGTAGTTTAAAAATGCTTTGGAACTCTTTCATTGTTCTCGTAATTCCGCTGAAGTTTAGCCATGCTTTGGAACTCTTCCACTGTTCTCGGAATTCCGCTGAAGTTTAAAAATGCTTTGGAACTCCTCCATTTTTCTCGGAATTCTGCTGAAGTTTAAAAATGCTTTGGAACGCTTCCATTGTTCTGGGAATTCGGCTGAAGTTTAAAAATGCTTTTGAACTCTTCCTAAGTTTTGGGAGTTCTGCTGAAGTTTAAAAATGCTTTGGAACTCTTCCATTGTTCTCGGAATTCCACTGATGTTTAAAAATGCTTTAGAACTCTTCCATTGTTCTCGGAATTCCGCTGATGTTTAACAATGCTTTAGAACTCTTCCATTGTTCTCGGAATTCCGCTGAAGTTCTAGAATGCTTTGAAACTCTTCCATTGTTCTCGGAATTCCGCTGAAGTTTAAAAATGCTTTGGAACTCTTCCATTGTTCTCGGAATTCCGCTGAAGTTTAAAAATGCTTTGGAACTCTTCCTAAGTTCTGGGAGTTCTGCTGAAGTTTAAAAATGCTTTGGAACTCTTCCATTGTTCTCGGAATTCCCCTGATGTTTAACAATGCTTTAGAACTCATCCATTGTTCTCGGAATTCTGCTGATGTTTAACAATGCTTTGGAACTCTTCCATTGTTCTCGGAATTCCACTGTAGTTTAAAGATGCATTGGAACTCTTCCATTGCTCTCGGAATTCGCTGAAGTTTTTCAATGCTTTGGAACTCTTCCATTTTTCTCGGAATTCTGCTGAAGTTTAAAAATGCTTTGGAATGCTTCCATTGTTCTGGGAATTCGGCTGAAGTTTAAAAATGCTTTGGAACTCTTCCTAAGTTCTGGGAGTTTGGCTGAAGTTTAAAAATGCTTTGGAACTCTTCCATTGTTCTCGGAATTCCGCTGATGTTTAAATGCTTTAGAACTCTTCCATTGTTCTCGGAATTCCGCTGATGTTTAACAATGCTTTAGAACTCTTCCATTGTTCTCGGAATTCCGATGATGTTTAACAATGCTTTGGAACTCTTTCATTGTTCTCGGAATTCCACTGTAGTTTAAAAATGCATTGGAACTCTTCCATTGTTCTCGGAATTCCGCTGAAGTTTTACAATACTTTGGAACTCTTCCATTTTTCTCGGAATTCTGCTGAAGTTTAAAAATGCTTTGGAACTCTTCCATTGTTCTGGGAATTCTGCTGTAGTTTAAAAATGCATTGGAACTCTTCCATTGTTCTCGGAATTCCGCTGAAGTTTTAGAATGCTTTGGAAATCTTCCATTTTTCTCGGAATTCTGCTGAAGTTTAAAAATGCTTTGGAACTCTTCCATTGTTCTGGGAATTCGGCTGAATTTTAAAAATGCATTGGAACTCTTCCATTGTTCTCGGAATTCCGCTGATGTTTAACAATGCTTTAGAACTCTTCCACTGTTCTCGGAATTCCGCTGAAATTTAAAAATGCTTTGGAACTCCTCCATTTTTCTCGGAATTCTGCTGAAGTTTAAAAATGCTTTGGAACGCTTCCATTGTTCTGGGAATTCGGCTGAAGTTTAAAAATGCTTTTGAACTCTTCCTAAGTTCTGGGAGTTCTGCTGAAGTTTAAAAATGCTTTGGAACTCTTCCATTGTTCTTGGAATTCCACTGATGTTTAAAAATGCTTTAGAACTCTTCCATTGTTCTCGGAATTCCGCTGATGTTTAACAATGCTTTAGAACTCTTCCATTGTTCTCGGAATTCCGATGATGTTTAACAATGCTTTGGAACTCTTTCATTGTTCTCGGAATTCCGCTGTAGTTTAAAAATGCATTGGAACTCTTCCATTGTTCTCGGAATTCCGCTGAAGTTCTTGAATGCTTTGAAACTCTTCCATTGTTCTCGGAATTCCGCTGAAGTTTAAAAATGCTTTGGAACTCTTCCATTGTTCTCGGAATTCCGCTGAAGTTTAAAAATGCTTTGGAACTCTTCCTAAGTTCTGGGAGTTCTGCTGAAGTTTAAAAATGCTTTGGAACTCTTCCATTGTTCTCGGAATTCCGCTGATGTTTAACAATGCTTTAGAACTCATCCATTGTTCTCGGAATTCTGCTGATGTTTAACAATGCTTTTGGAACTCTTCCATTGTTCTCGGAATTCTGCTGAAGTTTAAAAACGCTTTAGAAATCTTCCCTTGTTCTCGGAATTCTGCTGAAGTTTAACAATGCTTTGTAACTCTTCCATAATTCTCAGAATTCTGCTGAAGTTTAAAAAAGCTTTGGTACTCTTCCATTGTTCTCAGAATTCCAATGAAGCTTAAAAATGCTTTGGAACTCTTCAATTTTTCTCAGAATTCCGCTAAAGTTTAAAAATGCATTGGAACTCTTCCATTGTTCTCGGAATTCCGCTGTAGTTTAAAAATGCTTTGGAACTCTTTCATTGTTCTCGTAATTCCGCTGAAGTTTAGCCATGCTTTGGATCTCTTCCACTGTTCTCGGAATTCCGCTGAAGTTTAAAAATGCTTTGGAACTCCTCCATTTTTCTCGGAATTCTGCTGAAGTTTAAAAATGCTTTGGAACGCTTCCATTGTTCTGGGAATTCGGCTGAAGTTTAAAAATGCTTTTGAACTCTTCCTAAGTTCTGGGAGTTCTGCTGAAGTTTAAAAATGCTTTGGAACTCTTCCATTGTTCTTGGAATTCCACTGATGTTTAAAAATGCTTTAGAACTCTTCCATTGTTCTCGGAATTCCGCTGATGTTTAACAATGCTTTATAACTCTTCCATTGTTCTCGGAATTCCGATGATGTTTAACAATGCTTTGGAACTCTTTCATTGTTCTCGGAATTCCGCTGTAGTTTAAAAATGCATTGGAACTCTTCCATTGTTCTCGGAATTCCGCTGAAGTTCTTGAATGCTTTGAAACTCTTCCATTGTTCTCGGAATTCCGCTGAAGTTTGAAAATGCTTTGGAACTCTTCCATTGTTCTCGGAATTCCGCTGAAGTTTAAAAATGCTTTGGAACTCTTCCTAAGTTCTGGGAGTTCTGCTGAAGTTTAAAAATGCTTTGGAACTCTTCCATTGTTCTCGGAATTCCGCTGATGTTTAACAATGCTTTAGAACTCATCCATTGTTCTCGGAATTCTGCTGATGTTTAACAATGCTTTAGAACTCTTCCATTGTTCTCGGAATTCCGATGATGTTTAACAATGCTTTTGAACTCTTCCATTGTTCTCGGAATTCCACTGTAGTTTAAAAATGCATTGGAACTCTTCCATTGTTCTCGGAATTCCGCTGAAGTTTTAGAATGCTTTGGAACTCTTCCATTTTTCTCGGAATTCTGCTGAAGTTTAGCCATGTGTTGGAACTCTTCCATTGCTCTCGGAATTCTGCTGAAGTTTAAAAATGCTTTGGAACTCTTCCATTGTTCTCGGAACTCTGCTGAAGTTTAAAAAAGATTTGGAACTATTGCATTGTTCTCAGAATTCTGCTAATATTTAACAATGCTTTGGAACTCTTCCATTGTTCTCGGAATTCCGCTGATGTTTAAAAATGCTTTGGAACTCCTCCATTTTTCTCGGAATTCTGCTGAAGTTTAAAAATGCTTTGGAACGCTTCCATTGTTCTGGGAATTCGGCTGAAGTTTAAAAATGCTTTTGAACTCTTCCTAAGTTCTGGGAGTTCTGCTGAAGTTTAAAAATGCTTTGGAACTCTTCCATTGTTCTTGGAATTCCACTGATGTTTAAAAATGCTTTAGAACTCTTCCATTGTTCTCGGAATTCCGCTGATGTTTAACAATGCTTTAGAACTCTTCCATTGTTCTCGGAATTCCGATGATGTTTAACAATGCTTTGGAACTCTTTCATTGTTCTCGGAATACCGCTGTAGTTTAAAAATGCATTGGAACTCTTCCATTGTTCTCGGAATTCCGCTGAAGTTCTTGAATGCTTTGAAACTCTTCCATTGTTCTCGGAATTCCGCTGAAGTTTAAAAATGCTTTGGAACTCTTCCATTGTTCTCGAAATTCCGCTGATGTTTAACAATGCTTTAGAACTCATCCATTGTTCTCGGAATTCTGCTGATGTTTAACAATGCTTTGGAACTCTTCCATTGTTCTCGGAATTCCACTGTAGTTTAAAGATGCATTGGAACTCTTCCATTGCTCTCGGAATTCCGCTGAAGTTTTTCAATGCTTTAAAACTCTTCCTTTTTTCTCGGAATTCTGCTGAAGTTTAAAAATGCTTTGGAACGCTTCCATTGTTCTGGGAATTCAGCTGAAGTTTAAAAATGCTTTGGAACTCTTCCTAAGTTCTGGGAGTTTGGCTGAAGTTTAAAAATGCTTTGGAACTCTTCCATTGTTCTCGGAATTCCGCTGATGTTTAAATGCTTTCGAACTCTTCCATTGTTCTCGGAATTCCGCTGATGTTTAACAATGCTTTAGAACTCTTCCATTGTTCTCGGAATTCCGATGATGTTTAACAATGCTTTGGAACTCTTTCATTGTTCTCGGAATTCCGCTGTAGTTTAAAAATACATTGGAACTCTTCCATTGTTCTCGGAATTCCGCTGAAGTTTAAAAATGCTTTGGAACTCTTCCATTGTTCTCGGAACTCTGCTGAAGTTTAAAAAAGATTTGGAACTATTCCATTGTTCTCAGAATTCCGCTGAAGTTTAAAAATGCTTTGGAACTCTTCCATTTTTCTCGGAATTCCGCTGAAGTTTAGCCATGTTTTGGAACTCTTCCACTGTTCTCGGAATTCCGCTGAAGTTTAAAAATGCTTTGGAACTATTCCATTTTTCTCAGAATTCTGCTGAAGTTTAAAAATGGTTTGGAACTCTTCCATTGTTCTGGGAATTCGGCTGAAGTTTTACAATGCTTTGGAACTCTTCCATTTTTCTCGGAACTCTGCTGAAGTTTAAAAATGCTTTGGAACTCTTCCATTGTTCTGGGAATTCGGCTGAAGTTTAAAAATGCATTGAAACTCTTCCATTGTTCTCGGAATTCCGCTGATGTTTAACAATGCTTTAGAACTCTTCCATTGTTCTCGGAATTCCGATGATGTTTAACAATGCTTTGGAACTCTTTCATTGTTCTCGGAATTCCGCTGTAGTTTAAAAATGCATTGGAACTCTTCCATTGTTCTAGGAATTCCGCTGAAGTTTTAGAATGCTTTGGAACTCTTCCATTTTCCTCGGAATTCTGCTAAAGTTTAAAAATGCTTTGGAACTCTTCCATTGTTCTCGGAATTCCGCTGTAGTTTAAAAATGCTTTGGAACTCTTTCATTGTTCTCGGAATTCCGCTGAAATTTAGCCATGTTTTGGAACTCTTCCATTGTTCTTGGAATTCCTCTGAAGTTTATAAATGCCTTGGAACTCTTCCATTGTTCTCGGAATTCTGCTGAAGTTTAAAAAAGATTTGGAACTATTCCATTGTTCTCAGAATTCCGCTAATATTTAACAATGCTTTGGAACTCTTCCATTGTTCTCGGAATTCCGCTAATGTATAATAATGATTTTGGAACTCTTCCATTGTTCTCAGAATTCTGCTAATGTTTAACAATGCTTTGGAACTCATCCATTGTTCTCGGAATTCTGTTGATGTTTAATAATGCTCTGGGAACTCTTCCATTGTGCTTGGAATTCTGCTGAAGTTTAAAAATGCTTTGGAACTCTTCCATTGTTCTCGGAATTCCGCTAATGTTTACCAAACCTATGGAACTCTTTCATTGTTCTCGGAATTCTGTTGATGTTTAATAATGCTTTTGGAACTCTTCCATTGTTCTCGGAATTCCGCTGATGTTTAAAAATGCTTTAGAACTCTTCCATTGTTCTCGGAATTCCGATGATGTTTAACAATGCTTTGGAACTCTTCCATTGTTCTCGGAATTCCACTGTAGTTTAAAAATGCATTGGAACTCTTCCATTGTTCTCTGAATTCCGCTGAAGTTTTACAATACTTTGGAACTCTTCCATTTTTCTCGGAATTCTGCTGAAGTTTAAAAATGCTTTGGAACTCTTCCATTGTTCTGGGAATTCGGCTGAAGTTTAAAAATGCTTTGGAACTCTTCCTAAGTTCTGGGAGTTCTGCTGAAGTTTAAAAATGCATTGGAACTCTTCCATTGTACTCGGAATTCCGCTGATGTTTAACAATGCTTTAGAACTCTTCCATTGTTCTCGGAATTCCGATGATGTTTAACAATGCTTTGGAACTCTTTCATTGTTCTCGGAATTCCGCTGTAGTTTAAAAATGCATTGGAACTCTTCCATTGTTCTCGGAATTCCGCTGTAGTTTAAAAATGCTTTGGAACTCTTTCATTGTTCTCGTAATTCCGCTGAAGTTTAGCCATGCTTTGGAACTCTTCCACTGTTCTCGGAATTCCGCTGAAGTTTAAAAATGCTTTGGAACTCCTCCATTTTTCTCGGAATTCTGCTGAAGTTTAAAAATGCTTTGGAACGCTTCCATTGTTCTGGGAATTCGGCTGAAGTTTAAAAATGCTTTTGAACTCTTCCTAAGTTCTGGGAGTTCTGCTGAAGTTTAAAAATGCTTTGGAACTCTTCCATTGTTCTCGGAATTCCACTGATGTTTAAAAATGCTTTAGAACTCTTCCATTGTTCTCGGAATTCCGCTGATGTTTAACAATGCTTTAGAACTCTTCCATTGTTCTCGGAATTCCGCTGAAGTTCTAGAATGCTTTGAAACTCTTCCATTGTTCTCGGAATTCCGCTGAAGTTTAAAAATGCTTTGGAACTCTTCCATTGTTCTCGGAATTCCGCTGAAGTTTAAAAATGCTTTGGAACTCTTCCTAAGTTCTGGGAGTTCTGCTGAAGTTTAAAAATGCTTTGGAACTCTTCCATTGTTCTCGGAATTCCGCTGATGTTTAACAATGCTTTAGAACTCATCCATTGTTCTCGGAATTCTGCTGATGTTTAACAATGCTTTGGAACTCTTCCATTGTTCTCGGAATTCCACTGTAGTTTAAAGATGCATTGGAACTCTTCCATTGCTCTCGGAATTCGCTGAAGTTTTTCAATGCTTTGGAACTCTTCCATTTTTCTCGGAATTCTGCTGAAGTTTAAAAATGCTTTGGAATGCTTCCATTGTTCTGGGAATTCGGCTGAAGTTTAAAAATGCTTTGGAACTCTTCCTAAGTTCTGGGAGTTTGGCTGAAGTTTAAAAATGCTTTGGAACTCTTCCATTGTTCTCGGAATTCCGCTGATGTTTAAATGCTTTAGAACTCTTCCATTGTTCTCGGAATTCCGCTGATGTTTAACAATGCTTTAGAACTCTTCCATTGTTCTCGGAATTCCGATGATGTTTAACAATGCTTTGGAAATCTTTCATTGTTCTCGGAATTCCACTGTAGTTTAAAAATGCATTGGAACTCTTCCATTGTTCTCGGAATTCCGCTGAAGTTTTACAATACTTTGGAACTCTTCCATTTTTCTCGGAATTCTGCTGAAGTTTAAAAATGCTTTGGAACTCTTCCATTGTTCTGGGAATTCTGCTGTAGTTTAAAAATGCATTGGAACTCTTCCATTGTTCTCGGAATTCCGCTGAAGTTTTAGAATGCTTTGGAAATCTTCCATTTTTCTCGGAATTCTGCTGAAGTTTAAAAATGCTTTGGAACTCTTCCATTGTTCTGGGAATTCGGCTGAATTTTAAAAATGCATTGGAACTCTTCCATTGTTCTCGGAATTCCGCTGATGTTTAACAATGCTTTAGAACTCTTCCACTGTTCTCGGAATTCCGCTGAAGTTTAAAAATGCTTTGGAACTCCTCCATTTTTCTCGGAATTCTGCTGAAGTTTAAAAATGCTTTGGAACGCTTCCATTGTTCTGGGAATTCGGCTGAAGTTTAAAAATGCTTTTGAACTCTTCCTAAGTTCTGGGAGTTCTGCTGAAGTTTAAAAATGCTTTGGAACTCTTCCATTGTTCTTGGAATTCCACTGATGTTTAAAAATGCTTTAGAACTCTTCCATTGTTCTCGGAATTCCGCTGATGTTTAACAATGCTTTAGAACTCTTCCATTGTTCTCGGAATTCCGATGATGTTTAACAATGCTTTGGAACTCTTTCATTGTTCTCGGAATTCCGCTGTAGTTTAAAAATGCATTGGAACTCTTCCATTGTTCTCGGAATTCCGCTGAAGTTCTTGAATGCTTTGAAACTCTTCCATTGTTCTCGGAATTCCGCTGAAGTTTAAAAATGCTTTGGAACTCTTCCATTGTTCTCGGAATTCCGCTGAAGTTTAAAAATGCTTTGGAACTCTTCCTAAGTTCTGGGAGTTCTGCTGAAGTTTAAAAATGCTTTGGAACTCTTCCATTGTTCTCGGAATTCCGCTGATGTTTAACAATGCTTTAGAACTCATCCATTGTTCTCGGAATTCTGCTGATGTTTAACAATGCTTTGGAACTCTTCCATTGTTCTCGGAATTCCACTGTAGTTTAAAGATGCATTGGAACTCTTCCATTGCTCTCAGAATTCCGCTGAAGTTTTTCAATGCTTTGGAACTCTGCCATTTTTCTCGGAATTCTGCTGAAGTTTAAAAATGCTTTGGAACGCTTCCATTGTTCTGGGAATTCGGCTGAAGTTTAAAAATGCTTTGGAACTCTTCCTAAGTTCTGGGAGTTTGGCTGAAGTTTAAAAATGCTTTGGAACTCTTCCATTGTTCTCGGAATTCCGCTGATGTTTAAATGCTTTAGAACTCTTCCATTGTTCTCGGAATTCCGCTGATGTTTAACAATGCTTTAGAACTCTTCCATTGTTCTCGGAATTCCGATGATGTTTAACAATACTTTGGAACTCTTTCATTGTTCTCGGAATTCCGCTGTAGTTTAAAAATACATTGGAACTCTTCCATTGTTCTCGGAATTCCGCTGAAGTTTAAAAATGCTTTGGAACTCTTCCATTTTTCTCGGAATTCTGCTGAAGTTTAGCCATGTGTTGGAACTCTTCCATTGTTCTCGGAATTCCGCTGAAGTTTAAAAATGCTTTGGAACTCTTCCATTGTTCTCGGAACTCTGCTGAAGTTTAAAAAAGATTTGGAACTATTCCATTGTTCTCAGAATTCCGCTAATATTTAACAATGCTTTGGAACTCTTTCAAAGTTCTGGGAGTTCTGCTGAAGTTTAAAAATGGTTTAGAACTCTTCCATTGTTCTCGGAATTCTGCTGATGTTTAACAATGCTTTAGAACTCTTCCATTGTTCTCGGAATTCCGATGATGTTTAACAATGCTTTTGAACTCTTCCATTGTTCTCGGAATTCCACTGTAGTTTAAAAATGCATTGGAACTCTTCCATTGTTCTCGGAATTCCGCTGAAGTTTTAGAATGCTTTGGAACTCTTCCATTTTTCTCGGAATTCTGCTGAAGTTTAGCCATGTGTTGGAACTCTTCCATTGTTCTCGGAAATCTGCTGAAGTTTAAAAATGCTTTGGAACTCTTCCATTGTTCTCGGAACTCTGCTGAAGTTTAAAAAAGATTTGGAACTATTGCATTGTTCTCAGAATTCTGCTAATATTTAACAATGCTTTTGAACTCTTCCATTGTTCTCGGAATTCCGCTGATGTTTAATAATGCTTTTGGAACTCTTCCATTGTTCTCGGAATTCTGATAATGTTTAACAATGCTTTGGAACTCATCCATTGTTCTCGGAATTCTGTTGATGTTTAATAATGCTTTTGGAACTCTTCCATTGTTCTCGGAATTCCGCTAATGTTTATCAAACCTATGGAACTCTTTCATTGTTCTTGGAATTCTGTTGATGTTTAATAATGCTTTTGGAACTCTTCCATTGTTCTCGGAATTCTGTTGATGTTTAATAATGCTTTTGGAACTCTTCCATTGTTCTCGGAATTCTGCTGAAGTTTAAAAACGCTTTAGAAATCTTCCCTTGTTCTCGGAATTCTGCTGAAGTTTAACAATGCTTTGTAACTCTTCCATAATTCTCAGAATTCTGCTGAAGTTTAAAAAAGCTTTGGTACTCTTCCATTGTTCTCAGAATTCCAATGAAGCTTAAAAATGCTTTGGAACTCTTCAATTTTTCTCAGAATTCCGCTAAAGTTTAAAAATGCATTGGAACTCTTCCATTGTTCTCGGAATTCCGCTGTAGTTTAAAAATGCTTTGGAACTCTTTCATTGTTCTCGTAATTCCGCTGAAGTTTAGCCATGCTTTGGATCTCTTCCACTGTTCTCGGAATTCCGCTGAAGTTTAAAAATGCTTTGGAACTCCTCCATTTTTCTCGGAATTCTGCTGAAGTTTAAAAATGCTTTGGAACGCTTCCATTGTTCTGGGAATTCGGCTGAAGTTTAAAAATGCTTTTGAACTCTTCCTAAGTTCTGGGAGTTCTGCTGAAGTTTAAAAATGCTTTGGAACTCTTCCATTGTTCTTGGAATTCCACTGATGTTTAAAAATGCTTTAGAACTCTTCCATTGTTCTCGGAATTCCGCTGATGTTTAACAATGCTTTATAACTCTTCCATTGTTCTCGGAATTCCGATGATGTTTAACAATGCTTTGGAACTCTTTCATTGTTCTCGGAATTCCGCTGTAGTTTAAAAATGCATTGGAACTCTTCCATTGTTCTCGGAATTCCGCTGAAGTTCTTGAATGCTTTGAAACTCTTCCATTGTTCTCGGAATTCCGCTGAAGTTTAAAAATGCTTTGGAACTCTTCCATTGTTCTCGGAATTCCGCTGAAGTTTAAAAATGCTTTGGAACTCTTCCTAAGTTCTGGGAGTTCTGCTGAAGTTTAAAAATGCTTTGGAACTCTTCCATTGTTCTCGGAATTCCGCTGATGTTTAACAATGCTTTAGAACTCATCCATTGTTCTCGGAATTCTGCTGATGTTTAACAATGCTTTAGAACTCTTCCATTGTTCTCGGAATTCCGATGATGTTTAACAATGCTTTTGAACTCTTCCATTGTTCTCGGAATTCCACTGTAGTTTAAAAATGCATTGGAACTCTTCCATTGTTCTCGGAATTCCGCTGAAGTTTTAGAATGCTTTGGAACTCTTCCATTTTTCTCGGAATTCTGCTGAAGTTTAGCCATGTGTTGGAACTCTTCCATTGCTCTCGGAATTCTGCTGAAGTTTAAAAATGCTTTGGAACTCTTCCATTGTTCTCGGAACTCTGCTGAAGTTTAAAAAAGATTTGGAACTATTGCATTGTTCTCAGAATTCTGCTAATATTTAACAATGCTTTGGAACTCTTCCATTGTTCTCGGAATTCCGCTGATGTTTAAAAATGCTTTGGAACTCCTCCATTTTTCTCGGAATTCTGCTGAAGTTTAAAAATGCTTTGGAACGCTTCCATTGTTCTGGGAATTCGGCTGAAGTTTAAAAATGCTTTTGAACTCTTCCTAAGTTCTGGGAGTTCTGCTGAAGTTTAAAAATGCTTTGGAACTCTTCCATTGTTCTTGGAATTCCACTGATGTTTAAAAATGCTTTAGAACTCTTCCATTGTTCTCGGAATTCCGCTGATGTTTAACAATGCTTTAGAACTCTTCCATTGTTCTCGGAATTCCGATGATGTTTAACAATGCTTTGGAACTCTTTCATTGTTCTCGGAATTCCGCTGTAGTTTAAAAATGCATTGGAACTCTTCCATTGTTCTCGGAATTCCGCTGAAGTTCTTGAATGCTTTGAAACTCTTCCATTGTTCTCGGAATTCCGCTGAAGTTTAAAAATGCTTTGGAACTCTTCCATTGTTCTCGAAATTCCGCTGATGTTTAACAATGCTTTAGAACTCATCCATTGTTCTCGGAATTCTGCTGATGTTTAACAATGCTTTGGAACTCTTCCATTGTTCTCGGAATTCCACTGTAGTTTAAAGATGCATTGGAACTCTTCCATTGCTCTCGGAATTCCGCTGAAGTTTTTCAATGCTTTAAAACTCTTCCTTTTTTCTCGGAATTCTGCTGAAGTTTAAAAATGCTTTGGAACGCTTCCATTGTTCTGGGAATTCGGCTGAAGTTTAAAAATGCTTTGGAACTCTTCCTAAGTTCTGGGAGTTTGGCTGAAGTTTAAAAATGCTTTGGAACTCTTCCATTGTTCTCGGAATTCCGCTGATGTTTAAATGCTTTAGAACTCTTCCATTGTTCTCGGAATTCCGCTGATGTTTAACAATGCTTTAGAACTCTTCCATTGTTCTCGGAATTCCGATGATGTTTAACAATGCTTTGGAACTCTTTCATTGTTCTCGGAATTCCGCTGTAGTTTAAAAATACATTGGAACTCTTCCATTGTTCTCGGAATTCCGCTGAAGTTTAAAAATGCTTTGGAACTCTTCCATTGTTCTCGGAACTCTGCTGAAGTTTAAAAAAGATTTGGAACTATTCCATTGTTCTCAGAATTCCGCTGAAGTTTAAAAATGCTTTGGAACTCTTCCATTTTTCTCGGAATTCCGCTGAAGTTTAGCCATGTTTTGGAACTCTTCCACTGTTCTCGGAATTCCGCTGAAGTTTAAAAATGCTTTGGAACTATTCCATTTTTCTCAGAATTCTGCTGAAGTTTAAAAATGGTTTGGAACTCTTCCATTGTTCTGGGAATTCGGCTGAAGTTTTACAATGCTTTGGAACTCTTCCATTTTTCTCGGAACTCTGCTGAAGTTTAAAAATGCTTTGGAACTCTTCCATTGTTCTGGGAATTCGGCTGAAGTTTAAAAATGCATTGAAACTCTTCCATTGTTCTCGGAATTCCGCTGATGTTTAACAATGCTTTAGAACTCTTCCATTGTTCTCGGAATTCCGATGATGTTTAACAATGCTTTGGAACTCTTTCATTGTTCTCGGAATTCCGCTGTAGTTTAAAAATGCATTGGAACTCTTCCATTGTTCTAGGAATTCCGCTGAAGTTTTAGAATGCTTTGGAACTCTTCCATTTTCCTCGGAATTCTGCTAAAGTTTAAAAATGCTTTGGAACTCTTCCATTGTTCTCGGAATTCCGTTGTAGTTTAAAAATGCTTTGGAACTCTTTCATTGTTCTCGGAATTCCGCTGAAATTTAGCCATGTTTTGGAACTCTTCCATTGTTCTTGGAATTCCTCTGAAGTTTATAAATGCCTTGGAACTCTTCCATTGTTCTCGGAATTCTGCTGAAGTTTAAAAAAGATTTGGAACTATTCCATTGTTCTCAGAATTCCGCTAATATTTAACAATGCTTTGGAACTCTTCCATTGTTCTCGGAATTCCGCTAATGTATAATAATGATTTTGGAACTCTTCCATTGTTCTCAGAATTCTGCTAATGTTTAACAATGCTTTGGAACTCATCCATTGTTCTCGGAATTCTGTTGATGTTTAATAATGCTCTGGGAACTCTTCCATTGTGCTTGGAATTCTGCTGAAGTTTAAAAATGCTTTGGAACTCTTCCATTGTTCTCGGAATTCCGCTAATGTTTACCAAACCTATGGAACTCTTTCATTGTTCTCGGAATTCTGTTGATGTTTAATAATGCTTTTGGAACTCTTCCATTGTTCTCGGAATTCCGCTGATGTTTAAAAATGCTTTAGAACTCTTCCATTGTTCTCGGAATTCCGATGATGTTTAACAATGCTTTGGAACTCTTCCATTGTTCTCGGAATTCCACTGTAGTTTAAAAATGCATTGGAACTCTTCCATTGTTCTCTGAATTCCGCTGAAGTTTTACAATACTTTGGAACTCTTCCATTTTTCTCGGAATTCTGCTGAAGTTTAAAAATGCTTTGGAACTCTTCCATTGTTCTGGGAATTCGGCTGAAGTTTAAAAATGCTTTGGAACTCTTCCTAAGTTCTGGGAGTTCTGCTGAAGTTTAAAAATGCATTGGAACTCTTCCATTGTACTCGGAATTCCGCTGATGTTTAACAATGCTTTAGAACTCTTCCATTGTTCTCGGAATTCCGATGATGTTTAACAATGCTTTGGAACTCTTTCATTGTTCTCGGAATTCCGCTGTAGTTTAAAAATGCATTGGAACTCTTCCATTGTTCTCGGAATTCCGCTGTAGTTTAAAAATGCTTTGGAACTCTTTCATTGTTCTCGTAATTCCGCTGAAGTTTAGCCATGCTTTGGAACTCTTCCACTGTTCTCGGAATTCCGCTGAAGTTTAAAAATGCTTTGGAACTCCTCCATTTTTCTCGGAATTCTGCTGAAGTTTAAAAATGCTTTGGAACGCTTCCATTGTTCTGGGAATTCGGCTGAAGTTTAAAAATGCTTTTGAACTCTTCCTAAGTTCTGGGAGTTCTGCTGAAGTTTAAAAATGCTTTGGAACTCTTCCATTGTTCTCGGAATTCCACTGATGTTTAAAAATGCTTTAGAACTCTTCCATTGTTCTCGGAATTCCGCTGATGTTTAACAATGCTTTAGAACTCTTCCATTGTTCTCGGAATTCCGCTGAAGTTCTAGAATGCTTTGAAACTCTTCCATTGTTCTCGGAATTCCGCTGAAGTTTAAAAATGCTTTGGAACTCTTCCATTGTTCTCGGAATTCCGCTGAAGTTTAAAAATGCTTTGGAACTCTTCCTAAGTTCTGGGAGTTCTGCTGAAGTTTAAAAATGCTTTGGAACTCTTCCATTGTTCTCGGAATTCCGCTGATGTTTAACAATGCTTTAGAACTCATCCATTGTTCTCGGAATTCTGCTGATGTTTAACAATGCTTTGGAACTCTTCCATTGTTCTCGGAATTCCACTGTAGTTTAAAGATGCATTGGAACTCTTCCATTGCTCTCGGAATTCGCTGAAGTTTTTCAATGCTTTGGAACTCTTCCATTTTTCTCGGAATTCTGCTGAAGTTTAAAAATGCTTTGGAATGCTTCCATTGTTCTGGGAATTCGGCTGAAGTTTAAAAATGCTTTGGAACTCTTCCTAAGTTCTGGGAGTTTGGCTGAAGTTTAAAAATGCTTTGGAACTCTTCCATTGTTCTCGGAATTCCGCTGATGTTTAAATGCTTTAGAACTCTTCCATTGTTCTCGGAATTCCGCTGATGTTTAACAATGCTTTAGAACTCTTCCATTGTTCTCGGAATTCCGATGATGTTTAACAATGCTTTGGAAATCTTTCATTGTTCTCGGAATTCCACTGTAGTTTAAAAATGCATTGGAACTCTTCCATTGTTCTCGGAATTCCGCTGAAGTTTTACAATACTTTGGAACTCTTCCATTTTTCTCGGAATTCTGCTGAAGTTTAAAAATGCTTTGGAACTCTTCCATTGTTCTGGGAATTCTGCTGTAGTTTAAAAATGCATTGGAACTCTTCCATTGTTCTCGGAATTCCGCTGAAGTTTTAGAATGCTTTGGAAATCTTCCATTTTTCTCGGAATTCTGCTGAAGTTTAAAAATGCTTTGGAACTCTTCCATTGTTCTGGGAATTCGGCTGAATTTTAAAAATGCATTGGAACTCTTCCATTGTTCTCGGAATTCCGCTGATGTTTAACAATGCTTTAGAACTCTTCCACTGTTCTCGGAATTCCGCTGAAGTTTAAAAATGCTTTGGAACTCCTCCATTTTTCTCGGAATTCTGCTGAAGTTTAAAAATGCTTTGGAACGCTTCCATTGTTCTGGGAATTCGGCTGAAGTTTAAAAATGCTTTTGAACTCTTCCTAAGTTCTGGGAGTTCTGCTGAAGTTTAAAAATGCTTTGGAACTCTTCCATTGTTCTTGGAATTCCACTGATGTTTAAAAATGCTTTAGAACTCTTCCATTGTTCTCGGAATTCCGCTGATGTTTAACAATGCTTTAGAACTCTTCCATTGTTCTCGGAATTCCGATGATGTTTAACAATGCTTTGGAACTCTTTCATTGTTCTCGGAATTCCGCTGTAGTTTAAAAATGCATTGGAACTCTTCCATTGTTCTCGGAATTCCGCTGAAGTTCTTGAATGCTTTGAAACTCTTCCATTGTTCTCGGAATTCCGCTGAAGTTTAAAAATGCTTTGGAACTCTTCCATTGTTCTCGGAATTCCGCTGAAGTTTAAAAATGCTTTGGAACTCTTCCTAAGTTCTGGGAGTTCTGCTGAAGTTTAAAAATGCTTTGGAACTCTTCCATTGTTCTCGGAATTCCGCTGATGTTTAACAATGCTTTAGAACTCATCCATTGTTCTCGGAATTCTGCTGATGTTTAACAATGCTTTGGAACTCTTCCATTGTTCTCGGAATTCCACTGTAGTTTAAAGATGCATTGGAACTCTTCCATTGCTCTCAGAATTCCGCTGAAGTTTTTCAATGCTTTGGAACTCTGCCATTTTTCTCGGAATTCTGCTGAAGTTTAAAAATGCTTTGGAACGCTTCCATTGTTCTGGGAATTCGGCTGAAGTTTAAAAATGCTTTGGAACTCTTCCTAAGTTCTGGGAGTTTGGCTGAAGTTTAAAAATGCTTTGGAACTCTTCCATTGTTCTCGGAATTCCGCTGATGTTTAAATGCTTTAGAACTCTTCCATTGTTCTCGGAATTCCGCTGATGTTTAACAATGCTTTAGAACTCTTCCATTGTTCTCGGAATTCCGATGATGTTTAACAATACTTTGGAACTCTTTCATTGTTCTCGGAATTCCGCTGTAGTTTAAAAATACATTGGAACTCTTCCATTGTTCTCGGAATTCCGCTGAAGTTTAAAAATGCTTTGGAACTCTTCCATTTTTCTCGGAATTCTGCTGAAGTTTAGCCATGTGTTGGAACTCTTCCATTGTTCTCGGAATTCCGCTGAAGTTTAAAAATGCTTTGGAACTCTTCCATTGTTCTCGGAACTCTGCTGAAGTTTAAAAAAGATTTGGAACTATTCCATTGTTCTCAGAATTCCGCTAATATTTAACAATGCTTTGGAACTCTTTCAAAGTTCTGGGAGTTCTGCTGAAGTTTAAAAATGGTTTAGAACTCTTCCATTGTTCTCGGAATTCCGATGATGTTTAACAATGCTTTTGAACTCTTCCATTGTTCTCGGAATTCCACTGTAGTTTAAAAATGCATTGGAACTCTTCCATTGTTCTCGGAATTCCGCTGAAGTTTTAGAATGCTTTGGAACTCTTCCATTTTTCTCGGAATTCTGCTGAAGTTTAGCCATGTGTTGGAACTCTTCCATTGTTCTCGGAAATCTGCTGAAGTTTAAAAATGCTTTGGAACTCTTCCATTGTTCTCGGAACTCTGCTGAAGTTTAAAAAAGATTTGGAACTATTGCATTGTTCTCAGAATTCTGCTAATATTTAACAATGCTTTGGAACTCTTCCATTGTTCTCGGAATTCCGCTGATGTTTAATAATGCTTTTGGAACTCTTCCATTGTTCTCGGAATTCTGATAATGTTTAACAATGCTTTGGAACTCATCCATTGTTCTCGGAATTCTGTTGATGTTTAATAATGCTTTTGGAACTCTTCCGTTGTGCTCGGAATTCTGCTGAAGTTTAAAAATGCTTTGGAACTCTTCCATTGTTCTCGGAATTCCGCTAATGTTTATCAAACCTATGGAACTCTTTCATCGTTCTTGGAATTCTGTTGATGTTTAATAATGCTTTTGGAACTCTTCCATTGTTCTCGGAATTCTGTTGATGTTTAATAATGCTTTTGGAACTCTTCCATTGTTCTCGGAATTCTGCTGAAGTTTAAAAACGCTTTAGAAATCTTCCCTTGTTCTCGGAATTCTGCTGAAGTTTAACAATGCTTTGTAACTCTTCCATAATTCTCAGAATTCTGCTGAAGTTTAAAAAAGCTTTGGTACTCTTCCATTGTTCTCAGAATTCCAATGAAGCTTAAAAATGCTTTGGAACTCTTCAATTTTTCTCAGAATTCCGCTAAAGTTTAAAAATGCATTGGAACTCTTCCATTGTTCTCGGAATTCCGCTGTAGTTTAAAAATGCTTTGGAACTCTTTCATTGTTCTCGTAATTCCGCTGAAGTTTAGCCATGCTTTGGATCTCTTCCACTGTTCTCGGAATTCCGCTGAAGTTTAAAAATGCTTTGGAACTCCTCCATTTTTCTCGGAATTCTGCTGAAGTTTAAAAATGCTTTGGAACGCTTCCATTGTTCTGGGAATTCGGCTGAAGTTTAAAAATGCTTTTGAACTCTTCCTAAGTTCTGGGAGTTCTGCTGAAGTTTAAAAATGCTTTGGAACTCTTCCATTGTTCTTGGAATTCCACTGATGTTTAAAAATGCTTTAGAACTCTTCCATTGTTCTCGGAATTCCGCTGATGTTTAACAATGCTTTATAACTCTTCCATTGTTCTCGGAATTCCGATGATGTTTAACAATGCTTTGGAACTCTTTCATTGTTCTCGGAATTCCGCTGTAGTTTAAAAATGCATTGGAACTCTTCCATTGTTCTCGGAATTCCGCTGAAGTTCTTGAATGCTTTGAAACTCTTCCATTGTTCTCGGAATTCCGCTGAAGTTTAAAAATGCTTTGGAACTCTTCCATTGTTCTCGGAATTCCGCTGAAGTTTAAAAATGCTTTGGAACTCTTCCTAAGTTCTGGGAGTTCTGCTGAAGTTTAAAAATGCTTTGGAACTCTTCCATTGTTCTCGGAATTCCGCTGATGTTTAACAATGCTTTAGAACTCATCCATTGTTCTCGGAATTCTGCTGATGTTTAACAATGCTTTAGAACTCTTCCATTGTTCTCGGAATTCCGATGATGTTTAACAATGCTTTTGAACTCTTCCATTGTTCTCGGAATTCCACTGTAGTTTAAAAATGCATTGGAACTCTTCCATTGTTCTCGGAATTCCGCTGAAGTTTTAGAATGCTTTGGAACTCTTCCATTTTTCTCGGAATTCTGCTGAAGTTTAGCCATGTGTTGGAACTCTTCCATTGCTCTCGGAATTCTGCTGAAGTTTAAAAATGCTTTGGAACTCTTCCATTGTTCTCGGAACTCTGCTGAAGTTTAAAAAAGATTTGGAACTATTGCATTGTTCTCAGAATTCTGCTAATATTTAACAATGCTTTGGAACTCTTCCATTGTTCTCGGAATTCCGCTGATGTTTAAAAATGCTTTGGAACTCCTCCATTTTTCTCGGAATTCTGCTGAAGTTTAAAAATGCTTTGGAACGCTTCCATTGTTCTGGGAATTCGGCTGAAGTTTAAAAATGCTTTTGAACTCTTCCTAAGTTCTGGGAGTTCTGCTGAAGTTTAAAAATGCTTTGGAACTCTTCCATTGTTCTTGGAATTCCACTGATGTTTAAAAATGCTTTAGAACTCTTCCATTGTTCTCGGAATTCCGCTGATGTTTAACAATGCTTTAGAACTCTTCCATTGTTCTCGGAATTCCGATGATGTTTAACAATGCTTTGGAACTCTTTCATTGTTCTCGGAATTCCGCTGTAGTTTAAAAATGCATTGGAACTCTTCCATTGTTCTCGGAATTCCGCTGAAGTTCTTGAATGCTTTGAAACTCTTCCATTGTTCTCGGAATTCCGCTGAAGTTTAAAAATGCTTTGGAACTCTTCCATTGTTCTCGAAATTCCGCTGATGTTTAACAATGCTTTAGAACTCATCCATTGTTCTCGGAATTCTGCTGATGTTTAACAATGCTTTGGAACTCTTCCATTGTTCTCGGAATTCCACTGTAGTTTAAAGATGCATTGGAACTCTTCCATTGCTCTCGGAATTCCGCTGAAGTTTTTCAATGCTTTAAAACTCTTCCTTTTTTCTCGGAATTCTGCTGAAGTTTAAAAATGCTTTGGAACGCTTCCATTGTTCTTGGAATTCGACTGAAGTTTAAAAATGCTTTGGAACTCTTCCTAAGTTCTGGGAGTTTGGCTGAAGTTTAAAAATGCTTTGGAACTCTTCCATTGTTCTCGGAATTCCGCTGATGTTTAAATGCTTTAGAACTCTTCCATTGTTCTCGGAATTCCGCTGATGTTTAACAATGCTTTAGAACTCTTCCATTGTTCTCGGAATTCCGATGATGTTTAACAATGCTTTGGAACTCTTTCATTGTTCTCGGAATTCCGCTGTAGTTTAAAAATACATTGGAACTCTTCCATTGTTCTCGGAATTCCGCTGAAGTTTAAAAATGCTTTGGAACTCTTCCATTGTTCTCGGAACTCTGCTGAAGTTTAAAAAAGATTTGGAACTATTCCATTGTTCTCAGAATTCCGCTGAAGTTTAAAAATGCTTTGGAACTCTTCCATTTTTCTCGGAATTCCGCTGAAGTTTAGCCATGTTTTGGAACTCTTCCACTGTTCTCGGAATTCCGCTGAAGTTTAAAAATGCTTTGGAACTATTCCATTTTTCTCAGAATTCTGCTGAAGTTTAAAAATGGTTTGGAACTCTTCCATTGTTCTGGGAATTCGGCTGAAGTTTTACAATGCTTTGGAACTCTTCCATTTTTCTCGGAACTCTGCTGAAGTTTAAAAATGCTTTGGAACTCTTCCATTGTTCTCGGAATTCCGCTAATGTTTAACAATGCTTTGGAACTCTTACATTGTTCTCGGTATTCCGCTGAATTTAGCCATGCTTTGGAACTCTTGCATTGTTCTCAGAATTCCGCTGAAGTTTAAAAATGCTTTGGAACTCCTCCATTGTACTCGGAACTCTGCTGAAGTTTAAAAATGCTTTGAAACTCTTCCATTGTTCTCGGAATACCGCTGATGTTTAACAATGCTTTGGAACTCTTCCATTGTTCTCGGAATTCCGCTGTAGTTTAAAAATGCACTGGAACTTTTCCATTGTTCTCGGAATTCCGCTGAAGTTTAAAAATGCTTTGAAACTCTTACATTGTTCTCGGATTTCTGCTGAAGTTTAAAAATGCTTTGGAACTCTTCCATTGTTCTGGGAATTCGGCTGAAGTTTAAAAATGCAATGGAACTCTTCCATTGTTCTGGGAGTTCTGCTGATGTTTAATAATGATTTTGGAACTCTTCCATTGTTCTCGGAATTCTGCTAATGTTTAACAATGCTTTGGAACTCATCCATTTTTCTCGGAATTCTGTTGATGTTTAATAATGCTTTTGGAACTCTTCCATTGTGCTCGGAATTCTGCTGAAGTTTAAAAATGCTTTGGAACTCTTCCATTGTTCTCGGAATTCCGCTAATGTTTATCAAACCTATGGAACTCTTTCATTGTTCTCGGAATTCTGTTGATGTTTAATAATGCTTTTGGAACTCTTCCATTGTTCTCGGAATTCTGCTGAAGTTTAAAAACACTTTAGAAATCTTCCCTTGTTCTCGGAATTCTGCTGAAGTTTAACAATGCTTTGGAACTCTTCCATAATTCTCAGAATTCTGCTGAAGTTTAAAAAAGCTTTGGTACTCTTCCATTGTTCTCAGAATTCCAATGAAGCTTAAAAATGCTTTGGAACTCTTCAATTTTTATCAGAATTCCGCTAAAGTTTAAAAATGCTTTGGAACTCCCCCATTGTTCTCGTAATTCTGCTGAAGTTTAAAAATGCTTGGGAACTCTTCCATTGTTCTCGGAATTCCGCTGATGTTTAACAATGCTTTAGAACTCTTCCATTGTTACCGGAATTACGCTGATGTTTAACAATGCTTTTGAACTCTTCCATTGTTCTCGGAATTCCGCTGTAGTTTAAAAATGCATTGGAACTCTTCCATTGTTCTCGGAATTCTGCTGAAGTTTAAAAATGCTTTGGAACTCTTCCATTGTTCTCGGAATTCCGCTGATGTTTAACAATGCTTTGGAACTCTTCCATTGTTCTAGGAATTCCGCTGTATTTTAAAAATGCTTTGGAACTCTTTCATTGTTCTCGTAATTCCGCTGAAGTTTAGCCATGCTTTGGAACTCTTCCACTGTTCTCGGAATTCCGCTGAAGTTTAAAAATGCTTTGGAACTCCTCCATTGTTCTCGGAATTCCACTGTAGTTTAAAAATGCATTGGAACTCTTCCATTGTTCTCGGAATTCGGCTGAAGTTTTACAATGCTTTGGAACTCTTCCATTTTTCTCGGAATTCCGCTGAAGTTCTTGAATGCTTTGAAACTCTTCCATTGTTCTCGGAATTCCGCTGAAGTTTAAAAATGCTTTGGAACTCTTCCATTGTTCTCGAAATTCCGCTGATGTTTAACAATGCTTTAGAACTCATCCATTGTTCTCGGAATTCTGCTGATGTTTAACAATGCTTTGGAACTCTTCCATTGTTCTCGGAATTCCACTGTAGTTTAAAGATGCATTGGAACTCTTCCATTGCTCTCGGAATTCCGCTGAAGTTTTTCAATGCTTTAAAACTCTTCCTTTTTTCTCGGAATTCTGCTGAAGTTTAAAAATGCTTTGGAACGCTTCCATTGTTCTTGGAATTCGACTGAAGTTTAAAAATGCTTTGGAACTCTTCCTAAGTTCTGGGAGTTTGGCTGAAGTTTAAAAATGCTTTGGAACTCTTCCATTGTTCTCGGAATTCCGCTGATGTTTAAATGCTTTAGAACTCTTCCATTGTTCTCGGAATTCCGCTGATGTTTAACAATGCTTTAGAACTCTTCCATTGTTCTCGGAATTCCGATGATGTTTAACAATGCTTTGGAACTCTTTCATTGTTCTCGGAATTCCGCTGTAGTTTAAAAATACATTGGAACTCTTCCATTGTTCTCGGAATTCCGCTGAAGTTTAAAAATGCTTTGGAACTCTTCCATTGTTCTCGGAACTCTGCTGAAGTTTAAAAAAGATTTGGAACTATTCCATTGTTCTCAGAATTCCGCTGAAGTTTAAAAATGCTTTGGAACTCTTCCATTTTTCTCGGAATTCCGCTGAAGTTTAGCCATGTTTTGGAACTCTTCCACTGTTCTCGGAATTCCGCTGAAGTTTAAAAATGCTTTGGAACTATTCCATTTTTCTCAGAATTCTGCTGAAGTTTAAAAATGGTTTGGAACTCTTCCATTGTTCTGGGAATTCGGCTGAAGTTTTACAATGCTTTGGAACTCTTCCATTTTTCTCGGAACGCTGCTGAAGTTTAAAAATGCTTTGGAACTCTTCCATTGTTCTCGGAATTCCGCTAATGTTTAACAATGCTTTGGAACTCTTACATTGTTCTCGGTATTCCGCTGAATTTAGCCATGCTTTGGAACTCTTGCATTGTTCTCAGAATTCCGCTGAAGTTTAAAAATGCTTTGGAACTCCTCCATTGTACTCGGAACTCTGCTGAAGTTTAAAAATGCTTTGAAACTCTTCCATTGTTCTCGGAATACCGCTGATGTTTAACAATGCTTTGGAACTCTTCCATTGTTCTCGGAATTCCGCTGTAGTTTAAAAATGCACTGGAACTTTTCCATTGTTCTCGGAATTCCGCTGAAGTTTAAAAATGCTTTGAAACTCTTACATTGTTCTCGGATTTCTGCTGAAGTTTAAAAATGCTTTGGAACTCTTCCATTGTTCTGGGAATTCGGCTGAAGTTTAAAAATGCAATGGAACTCTTCCATTGTTCTGGGAGTTCTGCTGATGTTTAATAATGATTTTGGAACTCTTCCATTGTTCTCGGAATTCTGCTAATGTTTAACAATGCTTTGGAACTCATCCATTTTTCTCGGAATTCTGTTGATGTTTAATAATGCTTTTGGAACTCTTCCATTGTGCTCGGAATTCTGCTGAAGTTTAAAAATGCTTTGGAACTCTTCCATTGTTCTCGGAATTCCGCTAATGTTTATCAAACCTATGGAACTCTTTCATTGTTCTCGGAATTCTGTTGATGTTTAATAATGCTTTTGGAACTCTTCCATTGTTCTCGGAATTCTGCTGAAGTTTAAAAACACTTTAGAAATCTTCCCTTGTTCTCGGAATTCTGCTGAAGTTTAACAATGCTTTGGAACTCTTCCATAATTCTCAGAATTCTGCTGAAGTTTAAAAAAGCTTTGGTACTCTTCCATTGTTCTCAGAATTCCAATGAAGCTTAAAAATGCTTTGGAACTCTTCAATTTTTATCAGAATTCCGCTAAAGTTTAAAAATGCTTTGGAACTCCCCCATTGTTCTCGTAATTCTGCTGAAGTTTAAAAATGCTTGGGAACTCTTCCATTGTTCTCGGAATTCCGCTGATGTTTAACAATGCTTTAGAACTCTTCCATTGTTACCGGAATTACGCTGATGTTTAACAATGCTTTTGAACTCTTCCATTGTTCTCGGAATTCCGCTGTAGTTTAAAAATGCATTGGAACTCTTCCATTGTTCTCGGAATTCTGCTGAAGTTTAAAAATGCTTTGGAACTCTTCCATTGTTCTCGGAATTCCGCTGATGTTTAACAATGCTTTGGAACTCTTCCATTGTTCTAGGAATTCCGCTGTATTTTAAAAATGCTTTGGAACTCTTTCATTGTTCTCGTAATTCCGCTGAAGTTTAGCCATGCTTTGGAACTCTTCCACTGTTCTCGGAATTCCGCTGAAGTTTAAAAATGCTTTGGAACTCCTCCATTGTTCTCGGAATTCCACTGTAGTTTAAAAATGCATTGGAACTCTTCCATTGTTCTCGGAATTCGGCTGAAGTTTTACAATGCTTTGGAACTCTTCCATTTTTCTCGGAATTCCGCTGAAGTTCTTGAATGCTTTGAAACTCTTCCATTGTTCTCGGAATTCCGCTGAAGTTTAAAAATGCTTTGGAACTCTTCCATTGTTCTCGAAATTCCGCTGATGTTTAACAATGCTTTAGAACTCATCCATTGTTCTCGGAATTCTGCTGATGTTTAACAATGCTTTGGAACTCTTCCATTGTTCTCGGAATTCCACTGTAGTTTAAAGATGCATTGGAACTCTTCCATTGCTCTCGGAATTCCGCTGAAGTTTTTCAATGCTTTAAAACTCTTCCTTTTTTCTCGGAATTCTGCTGAAGTTTAAAAATGCTTTGGAACGCTTCCATTGTTCTGGGAATTCGGCTGAAGTTTAAAAATGCTTTGGAACTCTTCCTAAGTTCTGGGAGTTTGGCTGAAGTTTAAAAATGCTTTGGAACTCTTCCATTGTTCTCGGAATTCCGCTGATGTTTAAATGCTTTAGAACTCTTCCATTGTTCTCGGAATTCCGCTGATGTTTAACAATGCTTTAGAACTCTTCCATTGTTCTCGGAATTCCGATGATGTTTAACAATGCTTTGGAACTCTTTCATTGTTCTCGGAATTCCGCTGTAGTTTAAAAATACATTGGAACTCTTCCATTGTTCTCGGAATTCCGCTGAAGTTTAAAAATGCTTTGGAACTCTTCCATTTTTCTCGGAATTCTGCTGAAGTTTAGCCATGTGTTGGAACTCTTCCATTGTTCTCGGAATTCCGCTGAAGTTTAAAAATGCTTTGGAACTCTTCCATTGTTCTCGGAACTCTGCTGAAGTTTAAAAAAGATTTGGAACTATTCCATTGTTCTCAGAATTCCGCTAATATTTAACAATGCTTTGGAACTCTTCCAAAGTTCTGGGAGTTCTGCTGAAGTTTAAAAATGGTTTAGAACTCTTCCATTGTTCTCAGAATTCTGCTGATGTTTAACAATGCTTTAGAACTCTTCCATTGTTCTCGGAATTCCGATGATGTTTAGCAATGCTTTTGAACTCTTCCATTGTTCTCGGAATTCCGCTGAAGTTTTAGAATGCTTTGGAACTCTTCCATTTTTCTCGGAATTCTGCTGAAGTTTAGCCATGTGTTGGAACTCTTCCATTGTTCTCGGAATTCTGCTGAAGTTTAAAAATGCTTTGGAACTCTTCCATTGTTATCGGAACTCTGCTGAAGTTTAAAAAAGATTTGGAACTATTGCATTGTTCTCAGAATTCTGCTAATATTTAACAATGCTTTGGAACTCTTCCATTGTTCTCGGAATTCCGCTGATGTTTAATAATGCTTTTGGAACTCTTCCATTGTTCTCGGAATTCTGCTAATGTTTAACAATGCTTTGGAACTCATCCATTGTTCTCGGAATTCTGTTGATGTTTAATAATGCTTTTGGAACTCTTCCGTTGTGCTCGGAATTCTGCTGAAGTTTAAAAATGCTTTGGAACTCTTCCATTGTTCTCGGAATTCCACTAATGTTTATCAAACCTATGGAACTCTTTCATTGTTCTTGGAATTCTGTTGATGTTTAATATTGCTTTTGGAACTCTTCCATTGTTCTCGGAATTCTGTTGATGTTTAATAATGCTTTTGGAACTCTTCCATTGTTCTCGGAATTCTGCTGAAGTTTAAAAACGCTTTAGAAATCTTCCCTTGTTCTCGGAATTCTGCTGAAGTTTAACAATGCTTTGGAACTCTTCCATAATTCTCAGAATTCTGCTGAAGTTTAAAAAAGCTTTGGTACTCTTCCATTGTTCTCAGAATTCCAATGAAGCTTAAAAATGCTTTGGAACTCTTCAATTTTTCTCAGAATTCCGCTAAAGTTTAAAAATGCTTTGGAACTCCTCCATTGTTCTCGTAATTCTGCTGAAGTTTAAAAATGCTTTGGAACTCTTCCAATGTTTTGGGAATTCAGCTGAAGTTTAAAAATGCTTGGGATCTCTTCCATTGTTCTCGGAATTCCACTGATGTTTAACAATGCTTTAGAACTCTTCCATTGTTACCAGAATTCCGCTGATGTTTAGCAATGCTTTTGAACTGTTCCATTGTTCTCGGAATTCTGCTGAAGTTTAAAAATGCTTTGGAACTCTTCCATTGTTCTCGGAATTCTGCTGAAGTTTAAAAATGCTTTGGAACTCTTCCATTGTTCTGGGAATTCGGCTGAAGTTTAAAAATGCTATGGAACTCTTCCTATGTTTTGGGAGTTCTGCTGAAGTTTAAAAATGCTTTTGAACTCTTCCATTGTTCTCGGAATTCCGCTGATGTTTAACAATGCTTTAGAACTCTTCCATTGTTCTCGGAATTCCGCTGATGTTTAACAATGCTTTGGAACTATTCCATTGCTCTCTTAATTCCACTATAGTTTAAAAATGCATTGGAACTCTTCCATTGTTCTCGGAATTCCGCTGAAGTTTAGCCATGTTTTGGAACTCTTCCACTGTTCTCGGAATTCCGCTGAAGTTTAAAAACACTTTAGAAATCTTCCCTTGTTCTCGGAATTCTGCTGAAGTTTAACAATGCTTTGGAACTCTTCCATAATTCTCAGAATTCTGCTGAAGTTTAAAAAAGCTTTGGTACTCTTCCATTGTTCTCAGAATTCCAATGAAGCTTAAAAATGCTTTGGAACTCTTCAATTTTTATCAGAATTCCGCTAAAGTTTAAAAATGCTTTGGAACTCCCCCATTGTTCTCGTAATTCTGCTGAAGTTTAAAAATGCTTGGGAACTCTTCCATTGTTCTCGGAATTCCGCTGATGTTTAACAATGCTTTAGAACTCTTCCATTGTTACCGGAATTACGCTGATGTTTAACAATGCTTTTGAACTCTTCCATTGTTCTCGGAATTCCGCTGTAGTTTAAAAATGCATTGGAACTCTTCCATTGTTCTCGGAATTCTGCTGAAGTTTAAAAATGCTTTGGAACTCTTCCATTGTTCTCGGAATTCCGCTGATGTTTAACAATGCTTTGGAACTCTTCCATTGTTCTAGGAATTCCGCTGTATTTTAAAAATGCTTTGGAACTCTTTCATTGTTCTCGTAATTCCGCTGAAGTTTAGCCATGCTTTGGAACTCTTCCACTGTTCTCGGAATTCCGCTGAAGTTTAAAAATGCTTTGGAACTCCTCCATTGTTCTCGGAATTCCACTGTAGTTTAAAAATGCATTGGAACTCTTCCATTGTTCTCGGAATTCGGCTGAAGTTTTACAATGCTTTGGAACTCTTCCATTTTTCTCGGAATTCCGCTGAAGTTCTTGAATGCTTTGAAACTCTTCCATTGTTCTCGGAATTCCGCTGAAGTTTAAAAATGCTTTGGAACTCTTCCATTGTTCTCGAAATTCCGCTGATGTTTAACAATGCTTTAGAACTCATCCATTGTTCTCGGAATTCTGCTGATGTTTAACAATGCTTTGGAACTCTTCCATTGTTCTCGGAATTCCACTGTAGTTTAAAGATGCATTGGAACTCTTCCATTGCTCTCGGAATTCCGCTGAAGTTTTTCAATGCTTTAAAACTCTTCCTTTTTTCTCGGAATTCTGCTGAAGTTTAAAAATGCTTTGGAACGCTTCCATTGTTCTGGGAATTCGGCTGAAGTTTAAAAATGCTTTGGAACTCTTCCTAAGTTCTGGGAGTTTGGCTGAAGTTTAAAAATGCTTTGGAACTCTTCCATTGTTCTCGGAATTCCGCTGATGTTTAAATGCTTTAGAACTCTTCCATTGTTCTCGGAATTCCGCTGATGTTTAACAATGCTTTAGAACTCTTCCATTGTTCTCGGAATTCCGATGATGTTTAACAATGCTTTGGAACTCTTTCATTGTTCTCGGAATTCCGCTGTAGTTTAAAAATACATTGGAACTCTTCCATTGTTCTCGGAATTCCGCTGAAGTTTAAAAATGCTTTGGAACTCTTCCATTTTTCTCGGAATTCTGCTGAAGTTTAGCCATGTGTTGGAACTCTTCCATTGTTCTCGGAATTCCGCTGAAGTTTAAAAATGCTTTGGAACTCTTCCATTGTTCTCGGAACTCTGCTGAAGTTTAAAAAAGATTTGGAACTATTCCATTGTTCTCAGAATTCCGCTAATATTTAACAATGCTTTGGAACTCTTCCAAAGTTCTGGGAGTTCTGCTGAAGTTTAAAAATGGTTTAGAACTCTTCCATTGTTCTCAGAATTCTGCTGATGTTTAACAATGCTTTAGAACTCTTCCATTGTTCTCGGAATTCCGATGATGTTTAGCAATGCTTTTGAACTCTTCCATTGTTCTCGGAATTCCGCTGAAGTTTTAGAATGCTTTGGAACTCTTCCATTTTTCTCGGAATTCTGCTGAAGTTTAGCCATGTGTTGGAACTCTTCCATTGTTCTCGGAATTCTGCTGAAGTTTAAAAATGCTTTGGAACTCTTCCATTGTTCTCGGAACTCTGCTGAAGTTTAAAAAAGATTTGGAACTATTGCATTGTTCTCAGAATTCTGCTAATATTTAACAATGCTTTGGAACTCTTCCATTGTTCTCGGAATTCCGCTGATGTTTAATAATGCTTTTGGAACTCTTCCATTGTTCTCGGAATTCTGCTAATGTTTAACAATGCTTTGGAACTCATCCATTGTTCTCGGAATTCTGTTGATGTTTAATAATGCTTTTGGAACTCTTCCGTTGTGCTCGGAATTCTGCTGAAGTTTAAAAATGCTTTGGAACTCTTCCATTGTTCTCGGAATTCCACTAATGTTTATCAAACCTATGGAACTCTTTCATTGTTCTTGGAATTCTGTTGATGTTTAATATTGCTTTTGGAACTCTTCCATTGTTCTCGGAATTCTGTTGATGTTTAATAATGCTTTTGGAACTCTTCCATTGTTCTCGGAATTCTGCTGAAGTTTAAAAACGCTTTAGAAATCTTCCCTTGTTCTCGGAATTCTGCTGAAGTTTAACAATGCTTTGGAACTCTTCCATAATTCTCAGAATTCTGCTGAAGTTTAAAAAAGCTTTGGTACTCTTCCATTGTTCTCAGAATTCCAATGAAGCTTAAAAATGCTTTGGAACTCTTCAATTTTTCTCAGAATTCCGCTAAAGTTTAAAAATGCTTTGGAACTCCTCCATTGTTCTCGTAATTCTGCTGAAGTTTAAAAATGCTTTGGAACTCTTCCAATGTTTTGGGAATTCAGCTGAAGTTTAAAAATGCTTGGGATCTCTTCCATTGTTCTCGGAATTCCACTGATGTTTAACAATGCTTTAGAACTCTTCCATTGTTACCAGAATTCCGCTGATGTTTAGCAATGCTTTTGAACTGTTCCATTGTTCTCGGAATTCTGCTGAAGTTTAAAAATGCTTTGGAACTCTTCCATTGTTCTCGGAATTCTGCTGAAGTTTAAAAATGCTTTGGAACTCTTCCATTGTTCTGGGAATTCGGCTGAAGTTTAAAAATGCTATGGAACTCTTCCTATGTTTTGGGAGTTCTGCTGAAGTTTAAAAATGCTTTTGAACTCTTCCATTGTTCTCGGAATTCCGCTGATGTTTAACAATGCTTTAGAACTCTTCCATTGTTCTCGGAATTCCGCTGATGTTTAACAATGCTTTGGAACTATTCCATTGCTCTCTTAATTCCACTATAGTTTAAAAATGCATTGGAACTCTTCCATTGTTCTCGGAATTCCGCTGAAGTTTAGCCATGTTTTGGAACTCTTCCACTGTTCTCGGAATTCCGCTGAAGTTTAAAAATGCTTTGGAACTCTTCCATTTTTCTCGGAATTCTGCTGAAGTTTAAAAATGGTTTGGAATGCTTCCATTGTTCTGGGAATTCGGCTGAAGTTTAGAAATGCTATGGAAATCTTCCTATGTTCTGGGAGTTCTGCTGAAGTTTAAAAATGCTTTTGAACTCTTCCATTGTTCTCGGAATTCCGCTGATGTTTAACAATGCTTTAGAACTCTTCCATTGTTCTCGGACTTCCGCTGATGTTTAACAATGCTTTGGAACTCTTCCATTGCTCTCGGAATTCCACTGTAGTTTAAAAATGCATTGGAACTCTTCCATTGTTCTCGGAATTCCGCTGAAGTTTAGCCATGTTTTGGAACTCTTCCACTGTTCTCGGAATTCCGCTGAAGTTTAAAAATGCTTTGGAACTATTCCATTTTTCTCAGAATTCTGCTGAAGTTTAAAAATGGTTTGGAACTCTTCCATTGTTCTGGGAATTCGGCTGAAGTTTTACAATGCTTTGGAACTCTTCCATTTTTCTCGGAACTCTGCTGAAGTTTAAAAATGCTTTGGAACTCTTCCATTGTTCTCGGAATTCCGCTGATGTTTAACAATGCTTTGGAACTCTTACATTGTTCTCGGTATTCCGCTGAATTTAGCCATGCTTTGGAACTCTTGCATTGTTCTCAGAATTCCGCTGAAGTTTAAAAATGCTTTGGAACTCCTCCATTGTACTCGGAACTCTGCTGAAGTTTAAAAATGCTTTGAAACTCTTCCATTGTTCTCGGAATACCGCTGATGTTTAACAATGCTTTGGAACTCTTCCATTGTTCTCGGAATTCCGCTGTAGTTTAAAAATGCACTGGAACTTTTCCATTGTTCTCGGAATTCCGCTGAAGTTTAAAAATGCTTTGAAACTCTTACATTGTTCTCGGATTTCTGCTGAAGTTTAAAAATGCTTTGGAACTCTTCCATTGTTCTGGGAATTCGGCTGAAGTTTAAAAATGCAATGGAACTCTTCCATTGTTCTGGGAGTTCTGCTGATGTTTAATAATGATTTTGGAACTCTTCCATTGTTCTCGGAATTCTGCTAATGTTTAACAATGCTTTGGAACTCATCCATTTTTCTCGGAATTCTGTTGATGTTTAATAATGCTTTTGGAACTCTTCCATTGTGCTCGGAATTCTGCTGAAGTTTAAAAATGCTTTGGAACTCTTCCCTTGTTCTCGGAATTCTGCTAATGTTTATCAAACCTATGGAACTCTTTCTTTGTTCTCGGAATTCTGTTGATGTTTAATAATGCTTTTGGAACTCTTCCATTGTTCTCGGAATTCTGCTGAAGTTTAAAAACACTTTAGAAATCTTCCCTTGTTCTCGGAATTCTGCTGAAGTTTAACAATGCTTTTGAACTCTTCCATAATTCTCAGAATTCTGCTGAAGTTTAAAAAAGCTTTGGTACTCTTCCATTGTTCTCAGAATTCCAATGAAGCTTAAAAATGCTTTGGAACTCTTCAATTTTTATCAGAATTCTGCTAAAGTTTAAAAATGCTTTGGAACTCCCCCATTGTTCTCGTAATTCTGCTGAAGTTTAAAAATGCTTGGGAACTCTTCCATTGTTCTCGGAATTCCGCTGATGTTTAACAATGCTTTAGAACTCTTCCATTGTTACCGGAATTCCGCTGATGTTTAACAATGCTTTTGAACTCTTCCATTGTTCTCGGAATTCCGCTGTAGTTTAAAAATGCATTGGAACTCTTCCATTGTTCTCGGAATTCTGCTGAAGTTTAAAAATGCTTTGGAACTCTTTCATTGTTCTCGGAATTCCGCTGATGTTTAACAATGCTTTGGAACTCTTCCATTGTTCTAGGAATTCCGCTGTATTTTAAAAATGCTTTGGAACTCTTTCATTGTTCTCGTAATTCCGCTGAAGTTTAGCCATGCTTTGGAACTCTTCCACTGTTCTCGGAATTCCGCTGAAGTTTAAAAATGCTTTGGAACTCCTCCATTGTTCTCGGAATTCCACTGTAGTTTAAAAATGCATTGGAACTCTTCCATTGTTCTCGGAATTCGGCTGAAGTTTTACAATGCTTTGGAACTCTTCCATTTTTCTCGGAATTCTGCTGAAGTTTAAAAATGCTTTGGAACTCTTCCATTGTTCTGGGAATTCGGCTGAAGTTTAAAAATGCTTTGGAACTCTTCCTAAGTTCTGGGAGTTCTGCTGAAGTTTAAAAATGCATTGGAACACTTCCATTGTTCTCGGAATTCCGCTAATGTTTAACAATGCTTTGGAACTCTTCCATTGTTCTCGGAATTCCGCTGTAGTTTAAAAATGCTTTGGAACTCTTTCATTGTTCTCAGAATTCCGCTCAAGTTTTAGAATGCTTTGCAACTCTTCCATTTTTCTCGGAATTCTGCTGAAGTTTAAAAATGCTTTGGAACTCTTCAAATGTTCTCGGAATTCCGCTAATGTTTAACAATGCTTGGGAACTCTTCCATTGTTCTCAGAATTCCGCTAATATTTAACAATGCTTTGGAACTCTTCCATTGTTCTCGGAATTCCGCTGATGTTTAATAATGCTTTTGGAACTCTTCCATTGTTCTCGGAATTCCGCTAATGTTTAACAATGCTTTGGAACTCATCCATTGTTCTTGGAATTCTGTTGATGTTTAATAATGCTTTTGGAACTCTCCCACTGTGCTCGGAATTCAGCTGAAGTTTAAAAATGCTTTAGAAATCTTCCCTTGCTCTCGGCATTCCGCTGAAGTTTTACAATGCTTTGGAACTCATCCATTGTTCTCGGAATTCTGTTGATGTTTAATAATGCTTTTGGAACTCTTCCATTGTGCTCGGAGTTCTGCTGAAGTTTAAAAAAGCTTTGGAATGCTTCCATTGTTCTGGGAATTCGGCTGAAGTTTAAAAATGCTTTGGAACTCTTCCTATGTTCTGTGAGTTCTGCTGAAGTTTAAAAATGCTTTGGAACTCTTCCATTGTTCTCGGAATTCCGTTGATGTTTAAAAATGCTTTGGAACTCTTCCATTGTTCTCGGAATTCCACTGTAGTTTAAAAATGCATTGGAACTCTTCCATTGTTCTCGGAATTCCGCTGAAGTTTTACAATACTTTGGAACTCTTCCATTTTTCTCGGAATTCTGCTGAAGTTTAAAAATGCTTTGGAACTCTTCCATTGTTCTGGAAATTCCGCTGTAGTTTAAAAATGCATTGGAACTCTTCCATTGTTCTCGGAATTCCGCTGAAGTTTTAGAATGCTTTGGAAATCTTCCATTTTTCTCGGAATTCTGCTGAAGTTTAAAAATGCTTTGGAACTCTTCCATTGTTCTGGGAATTCGGCTGAAGTTTAAAAATGCATTGGAACTCTTCCATTGTTCTCGGAATTCCGCTGATGTTTAACAATGCTTTAGAACTCTTCCATTGTTCTCGGAATTCCGATGATGTTTAACAATGCTTTGGAACTCTTTCATTGTTCTCGGAATTCCGCTGTAGTTTAAAAATGCATTGGAACTCTTCCATTGTTCTCGGAATTCCGCTGAAGTTTTAGAATGCTTTGGAACTCTTCCATTTTCCTCGGAATTCTGCTAAAGTTTAAAAATGCTTTGGAACTCTTCCATTGTTCTCGGAATTCCGCTGTAGTTTAAAAATGCTTTGGAACTCTTTCATTGTTCTCGGAATTCCGCTGAAATTTAGCCATGTTTTGGAACTCTTCCATTGTTCTTGGAATTCCTCTGAAGTTTAAAAATGCTTTGGAACTCTTCCATTGTTCTCGGAATTCTGCTGAAGTTTAAAAAAGATTTGGAACTATTCCATTGTTCTCAGAATTCCGCTAATATTTAACAATGCTTTGGAACTCTTCCATTGTTCTCGGAATTCCGCTAATGTTTAATAATGATTTTGGAACTCTTCCATTGTTCTCAGAATTCTGCTAATGTTTAACAATGCTTTTGAACTCATCCATTGTTCTCGGAATTCTGTTGATGTTTAATAATGCTCTGGGAACTCTTCCACTGTGCTCGGAATTCTGCTGAAGTTTAAAAATGCTTTGGAACTCTTCCATTGTTCTCGGAATTCCGCTAATGTTTATCAAACCTATGGAACTCTTTCATTGTTCTCGGAATTCTGTTGATGTTTAATAATGCTTTTGGAACTCTTCCATTGTTCTCGGAATTCCGCTGATGTTTAACAATGCTTTAGAACTCTTCCATTGTTCTCGGAATTCCGATGATGTTTAACAATGCTTTGGAACTCTTCCATTGTTCTCGGAATTCCACTGTAGTTTAAAAATGCATTGGAACTCTTCCATTGTTCTCGGAATTCCGCTGAAGTTTTACAATACTTAGGAACTCTTCCATTTTTCTCGGAATTCTGCTGAAGTTTAAAAATGCTTTGGAACTCTTCCATTGTTCTGGGAATTCGGCTGAAGTTTAAAAATGCTTTGGAACTCTTCCTAAGTTCTGGGAGTTCTGCTGAAGTTTAAAAATGCATTGGAACTCTTTCATTGTTCTCGAAATTCCGCTGATGTTTAACAAAGCTTTAGAACTCTTCCATTGTTCTCGGAATTCCGATGATGTTTAACAATGCTTTGGAACTCTTTCATTGTTCTCGTAATTCCGCTGAAGTTTAGCCATGCTTTGGAACTCTTCCACTGTTCTCGGAATTCCGCTGAAGTTTAAAAATGCTTTGGAACTCCTCCATTGTTCTCGGAATTCTGCTGAAGTTTTACAATGCTTTGGAACTCTTCCATTTTTCTCGGAATTCGGCTGAAGTTTAAAAATGCTTTTGAACTCTTCCTAAGTTCTGGGAGTTCTGCTGAAGTTTAAAAATGCTTTGGAACTCTTCCTAAGTTCTGGGAGTTCTGCTGAAGTTTAAAAATGCATTGGAACTCTTCAATTGTTCTCGGAATTCCGCTGTAGTTTAAAAATGCATTGGAACTCTTCCATTGTTCTCGGAATTACGCTGTAGTTTAAAAATGCTTTGGAACTCTTTCATTGTTCTCGTAATTCCGCTGAAGTTTAGCCATGCTTTGGAACTCTTCCACTGTTCTCGGAATTCCGCTGAAGTTTAAAAATGCTTTGGAACTCATCCATTGTTCTCGGAATTCTGCTGAAGTTTTACAATGCTTTGGAACTCTTCCATTTTTCTCGGAATTCTGCTGAAGTTTAAAAATGCTTTGGAACGCTTCCATTGTTCTGGGAATTCGGCTGAAGTTTAAAAATGCTTTTGAACTCTTCCTAAGTTCTGGGAGTTCTGCTGAAGTTTAAAAATGCTTTGGAACTCTTCCATTGTTCTCGGAATTCCACTGATGTTTAAAAATGCTTTAGAACTCTTCCATTGTTCTCGGAATTCCGCTGATGTTTAACAATGCTTTAGAACTCTTCCATTGTTCTCGGAATTCCGATGATGTTTAACAATGCTTTGGAACTCTTTCATTGTTCTCGGAATTCCGCTGTAGTTTAAAAATGCATTGGAACTCTTCCATTGTTCTCGGAATTCCGCTGAAGTTCTAGAATGCTTTGAAACTCTTCCATTGTTCTCGGAATTCCGCTGAAGTTTAAAAATGCTTTGGAACTCTTCCATTGTTCTCGGAATTCCGCTGAAGTTTAAAAATGCTTTGGAACTCTTCCATTGTTCTCGGAATTCCGCTGATGTTTAACAATGCTTTAGAACTCATCCATTGTTCTCGGAATTCTACTGATGTTTAACAATGCTTTGGAACTCTTCAATTGTTCTCGGAATTCCAATGTAGTTTAAAGATGCATTGGAACTCTTCCATTGCTCTCGGAATTCCGCTGAAGTTTTTCAATGCTTTGGAACTCTTCCATTTTTCTCGGAATTCTGCTGAAGTTTAAAAATGCTTTGGAATGCTTCCATTGTTCTGGGAATTCGGCTGAAGTTTAAAAATGCTTTGGAACTCTTCCTAAGTTCTGGGAGTTTGGCTGAAGTTTAAAAATGCTTTGGAACTCTTCCATTGTTCTCGGAATTCCGCTGATGTTTAAATGCTTTAGAACTCTTCCATTGTTCTCGGAATTCCGCTGATGTTTAACAATGCTTTAGAACTCTTCCATTGTTCTCGGAATTCCGATGATGTTTAACAATGCTTTGGAACTCTTTCATTGTTCTCGGAATTCCACTGTAGTTTAAAAATGCATTGGAACTCTTCCATTGTTCTCGGAATTCCGCTGAAGTTTTAGAATGCTTTAGAAATCTTCCATTTTTCTCGGAATTCTGCTGAAGTTTAAAATGCTTTGGAACTCTTCCATTGTTCTGGGAATTCGGCTGAAGTTTAAAAATGCATTGGAACTCTTCCATTGTTCTCGGAATTCCGCTGATGTTTAACAATGCTTTAGAACTCTTCCATTGTTCTCGGAATTCCGATGATGTTTAACAATGCTTTGGAACTCTTTCATTGTTCTCGGAATTCCGCTGTAGTTTAAAAATGCATTGGAACTCTTCCATTGTTCTCGGAATTCCGCTGAAGTTTTAGAATGCTTTGGAACTCTTCCATTTTCCTCGGAATTCTGCTAAAGTTAAAAAATGCTTTGGAACTCTTCCATTGTTCTCGGAATTCCGCTGTAGTTTAAAAATGCTTTGGAACTCTTTCATTGTTCTCGGAATTCCGCTGAAATTTAGCCATGTTTTGGAACTCTTCCATTGTTCTTGGAATTCCTCTGAAGTTTAAAAATGCTTTGGAACTCTTCCATTGTTCTCGGAATTCTGCTGAAGTTTAAAAAAGATTTGGAACTATTCCATTGTTCTCAGAATTCCGCTAATATTTAACAATGCTTTGGAACTCTTCCATTGTTCTCGGAATTCCGCTAATGTTTAATAATGATTTTGGAACTCTTCCATTGTTCTCAGAATTCTGCTAATGTTTAACAATGCTTTGGAACTCATCCATTGTTCTCGGAATTCTGTTGATGTTTAATAATGCTCTGGGAACTCTTCCATTGTGCTCGGAATTCTGCTGAAGTTTAAAAATGCTTTGGAACTCTTCCATTGTTCTCGGAATTCCGCTAATGTTTATCAAACCTATGGAACTCTTTCATTGTTCTCGGAATTCTGTTGATGTTTAATAATGCTTTTGGAACTCTTCCATTGTTCTCGGAATTCCGCTGATGTTTAACAATGCTTTAGAACTCTTCCATTGTTCTCGGAATTCCGATGATGTTTAACAATGCTTTGGAACTCTTCCATTGTTCTCGGAATTCCACTGTAGTTTAAAAATGCATTGGAACTCTTCCATTGTTCTCGGAATTCCGCTGAAGTTTTACAATACTTTGGAACTCTTCCATTTTTCTCGGAATTCGGCTGAAGTTTAAAAATGCTTTGGAACTCTTCCTAAGTTCTGGGAGTTCTGCTGAAGTTTAAAAATGCATTGGAACTCTTCCATTGTTCTCGGAATTCCGCTGATGTTTAACAATGCTTTAGAACTCTTCCATTGTTCTCGGAATTCCGATGATGTTTAACAATGCTTTGGAACTCTTTCATTGTTCTCGGAATTCCGCTGTAGTTTAAAAATGCATTGGAACTCTTCCATTGTTCTCGGAATTCCGCTGTAGTTTAAAAATGCTTTGGAACTCTTTCATTGTTCTCGTAATTCCGCTGAAGTTTAGCCATGCTTTGGAACTCTTCCACTGTTCTCGGAATTCCGCTGAAGTTTAAAAATGCTTTGGAACTCCTCCATTGTTCTCGGAATTCTGCTGAAGTTTTACAATGCTTTGCAACTCTTCCATTTTTCTCGGAATTCTGCTGAAGTTTAAAAATGCTTTGGAACTCTTCAAATGTTCTCGGAATTCCGCTAATGTTTAACAATGCTTGGGAACTCTTCCATTGTTCTCAGAATTCCGCTAATATTTAACAATGCTTTGGAACTCTTCCATTGTTCTCGGAATTCCGCTAATGTTTAACAATGCTTTGGAACTCATCCATTGTTCTTGGAATTCTGTTGATGTTTAATAATGCTTTTGGAACTCTCCCATTGTGCTCGGAGTTCTGCTGAAGTTTAAAAAAGCTTTGGAATGCTTCCATTGTTCTGGGAATTCGGCTGAAGTTTAAAAATGCTTTGGAACTCTTCCTATGTTCTGGGAGTTCTGCTGAAGTTTAAAAATGCTTTGGAACTTCTCCATTGTTCTCGGAATTCCGTTGATGTTTAAAAATGCTTTGGAACTCTTCCATTGTTCTCGGAATTCCACTGTAGTTTAAAAATGCATTGGAACTCTTCCATTGTTCTCGGAATTCCGCTGAAGTTTTAGAATGCTTTGGAAATCTTCCATTTTTCTCGGAATTCTGCTGAAGTTTAAAAATGCTTTGGAACTCTTCCATTGTTCTGGGAATTCGGCTGAAGTTTAAAAATGCATTGGAACTCTTCCATTGTTCTCGGAATTCCGCTGATGTTTAACAATGCTTTAGAACTCTTCCATTGTTCTCGGAATTCCGATGATGTTTAACAATGCTTTGGAACTCTTTCATTGTTCTCGGAATTCCGCTGTAGTTTAAAAATGCATTGGAACTCTTCCATTGTTCTCGGAATTCCGCTGAAGTTTTAGAATGCTTTGGAACTCTTCCATTTTCCTCGGAATTCTGCTAAAGTTTAAAAATGCTTTGGAACTCTTCCATTGTTCTCGGAATTCCGCTGTAGTTTAAAAATGCTTTGGAACTCTTTCATTGTTCTCGGAATTCCGCTGAAATTTAGCCATGTTTTGGAACTCTTCCATTGTTCTTGGAATTCCTCTGAAGTTTAAAAATGCTTTGGAACTCTTCCATTGTTCTCGGAATTCTGCTGAAGTTTAAAAAAGATTTGGAACTATTCCATTGTTCTCAGAATTCCGCTAATATTTAACAATGCTTTGGAACTCTTCCATTGTTCTCGGAATTCCGCTAATGTTTAATAATGATTTTGGAACTCTTCCATTGTTCTCAGAATTCTGCTAATGTTTAACAATGCTTTTGAACTCATCCATTGTTCTCGGAATTCTGTTGATGTTTAATAATGCTCTGGGAACTCTTCCACTGTGCTCGGAATTCTGCTGAAGTTTAAAAATGCTTTGGAACTCTTCCATTGTTCTCGGAATTCCGCTAATGTTTATCAAACCTATGGAACTCTTTCATTGTTCTCGGAATTCTGTTGATGTTTAATAATGCTTTTGGAACTCTTCCATTGTTCTCGGAATTCCGCTGATGTTTAACAATGCTTTAGAACTCTTCCATTGTTCTCGGAATTCCGATGATGTTTAACAATGCTTTGGAACTCTTCCATTGTTCTCGGAATTCCACTGTAGTTTAAAAATGCATTGGAACTCTTCCATTGTTCTCGGAATTCCGCTGAAGTTTTACAATACTTAGGAACTCTTCCATTTTTCTCGGAATTCTGCTGAAGTTTAAAAATGCTTTGGAACTCTTCCATTGTTCTGGGAATTCGGCTGAAGTTTAAAAATGCTTTGGAACTCTTCCTAAGTTCTGGGAGTTCTGCTGAAGTTTAAAAATGCATTGGAACTCTTTCATTGTTCTCGAAATTCCGCTGATGTTTAACAAAGCTTTAGAACTCTTCCATTGTTCTCGGAATTCCGATGATGTTTAACAATGCTTTGGAACTCTTTCATTGTTCTCGTAATTCCGCTGAAGTTTAGCCATGCTTTGGAACTCTTCCACTGTTCTCGGAATTCCGCTGAAGTTTAAAAATGCTTTGGAACTCCTCCATTGTTCTCGGAATTCTGCTGAAGTTTTACAATGCTTTGGAACTCTTCCATTTTTCTCGGAATTCTGCTGAAGTTTAAAAATGCTTTGGAACGCTTCCATTGTTCTGGGAATTCGGCTGAAGTTTAAAAATGCTTTTGAACTCTTCCTAAGTTCTGGGAGTTCTGCTGAAGTTTAAAAATGCTTTGGAACTCTTCCTAAGTTCTGGGAGTTCTGCTGAAGTTTAAAAATGCATTGGAACTCTTCAATTGTTCTCGGAATTCCGCTGTAGTTTAAAAATGCATTGGAACTCTTCCATTGTTCTCGGAATTACGCTGTAGTTTAAAAATGCTTTGGAACTCTTTCATTGTTCTCGTAATTCCGCTGAAGTTTAGCCATGCTTTGGAACTCTTCCACTGTTCTCGGAATTCCGCTGAAGTTTAAAAATGCTTTGGAACTCCTCCATTGTTCTCGGAATTCTGCTGAAGTTTTACAATGCTTTGGAACTCTTCCATTTTTCTCGGAATTCTGCTGAAGTTTAAAAATGCTTTGGAACGCTTCCATTGTTCTGGGAATTCGGCTGAAGTTTAAAAATGCTTTTGAACTCTTCCTAAGTTCTGGGAGTTCTGCTGAAGTTTAAAAATGCTTTGGAACTCTTCCATTGTTCTCGGAATTCCACTGATGTTTAAAAATGCTTTAGAACTCTTCCATTGTTCTCGGAATTCCGCTGATGTTTAACAATGCTTTAGAACTCTTCCATTGTTCTCGGAATTCCGATGATGTTTAACAATGCTTTGGAACTCTTTCATTGTTCTCGGAATTCCGCTGTAGTTAAAAATGCATTGGAACTCTTCCATTGTTCTCGGAATTCCGCTGAAGTTCTAGAATGCTTTGAAACTCTTCCATTGTTCTCGGAATTCCGCTGAAGTTTAAAAATGCTTTGGAACTCTTCCATTGTTCTCGGAATTCCGCTGAAGTTTAAAAATGCTTTGGAACTCTTCCATTGTTCTCGGAATTCCGCTGATGTTTAACAATGCTTTAGAACTCATCCATTGTTCTCGGAATTCTGCTGATGTTTAACAATGCTTTGGAACTCTTCAATTGTTCCCGGAATTCCAATGTAGTTTAAAGATGCATTGGAACTCTTCCATTGCTCTCGGAATTCCGCTGAAGTTTTTCAATGCTTTGGAACTCTTCCATTTTTCTCGGAATTCTGCTGAAGTTTAAAAATGCTTTGGAATGCTTCCATTGTTCTGGGAATTCGGCTGAAGTTTAAAAATGCTTTGGAACTCTTCCTAAGTTCTGGGAGTTTGGCTGAAGTTTAAAAATGCTTTGGAACTCTTCCATTGTTCTCGGAATTCCGCTGATGTTTAAATGCTTTAGAACTCTTCCATTGTTCTCGGAATTCCGCTGATGTTTAACAATGCTTTAGAACTCTTCCATTGTTCTCGGAATTCCGATGATGTTTAACAATGCTTTGGAACTCTTTCATTGTTCTCGGAATTCCACTGTAGTTTAAAAATGCATTGGAACTCTTCCATTGTTCTCGGAATTCCGCTGAAGTTTTAGAATGCTTTAGAAATCTTCCATTTTTCTCGGAATTCTGCTGAAGTTTAAAATGCTTTGGAACTCTTCCATTGTTCTGGGAATCCGGCTGAAGTTTAAAAATGCATTGGAACTCTTCCATTGTTCTCGGAATTCCGCTGATGTTTAACAATGCTTTAGAACTCTTCCATTGTTCTCGGAATTCCGATGATGTTTAACAATGCTTTGGAACTCTTTCATTGTTCTCGGAATTCCGCTGTAGTTTAAAAATGCATTGGAACTCTTCCATTGTTCTCGGAATTCCGCTGAAGTTTTAGAATGCTTTGGAACTCTTCCATTTTCCTCGGAATTCTGCTAAAGTTAAAAAATGCTTTGGAACTCTTCCATTGTTCTCGGAATTCCGCTGTAGTTTAAAAATGCTTTGGAACTCTTTCATTGTTCTCGGAATTCCGCTGAAATTTAGCCATGTTTTGGAACTCTTCCATTGTTCTTGGAATTCCTCTGAAGTTTAAAAATGCTTTGGAACTCTTCCATTGTTCTCGGAATTCTGCTGAAGTTTAAAAAAGATTTGGAACTATTCCATTGTTCTCAGAATTCCGCTAATATTTAACAATGCTTTGGAACTCTTCCATTGTTCTCGGAATTCCGCTAATGTTTAATAATGATTTTGGAACTCTTCCATTGTTCTCAGAATTCTGCTAATGTTTAACAATGCTTTGGAACTCATCCATTGTTCTCGGAATTCTGTTGATGTTTAATAATGCTCTGGGAACTCTTCCATTGTGCTCGGAATTCTGCTGAAGTTTAAAAATGCTTTGGAACTCTTCCATTGTTCTCGGAATTCCGCTAATGTTTATCAAACCTATGGAACTCTTTCATTGTTCTCGGAATTCTGTTGATGTTTAATAATGCTTTTGGAACTCTTCCATTGTTCTCGGAATTCCGCTGATGTTTAACAATGCTTTAGAACTCTTCCATTGTTCTCGGAATTCCGATGATGTTTAACAATGCTTTGGAACTCTTCCATTGTTCTCGGAATTCCACTGTAGTTTAAAAATGCAATGGAACTCTTCCATTGTTCTCGGAATTCCGCTGAAGTTTTACAATACTTTGGAACTCTTCCATTTTTCTCGGAATTCTGCTGAAGTTTAAAAATGCTTTGGAACTCTTCCATTGTTCTGGGAATTCGGCTGAAGTTTAAAAATGCTTTGGAACTCTTCCTAAGTTCTGGGAGTTCTGCTGAAGTTTAAAAATGCATTGGAACTCTTCCATTGTTCTCGGAATTCCGATGATGTTTAACAATGCTTTAGAACTCTTCCATTGTTCTCGGAATTCCGATGATGTTTAACAATGCTTTGGAACTCTTTCATTGTTCTCGGAATTCCGCTGTAGTTTAAAAATGCATTGGAACTCTTCCATTGTTCTCGGAATTCCGCTGAAGTTTTACAATGCTTTGGAACTCTTCCATTTTTCTCGGAATTCTGCTGAAGTTTAAAAATGCTTTGGAACGCTTCCATTGTTCTGGGAATTCGGCTGAAGTTTAAAAATGCTTTTGAACTCTTCCTAAGTTCTGGGAGTTCTGCTGAAGTTTAAAAATGCTTTGGAACTCTTCCATTGTTCTGGGAATTCGGCTGAAGTTTAAAAATGCATTGGAACTCTTCCATTGTTCTCGGAATTCCGCTGATGTTTAACAATGCTTTCGAACTCTTCCATTGTTCTCGGAATTCCGATGATGTTTAACAATGCTTTGGATCTCTTTCATTGTTCTCGGAATTCCGCTGTAGTTTAAAAATGCATTGGAACTCTTCCATTGTTCTCGGAATTCCGCTGAAGTTTTAGAATGCTTTGGAACTCTTCCATTTTCCTCGGAATTCTGCTAAAGTTTAAAAATGCTTTGGAACTCTTCCATTGTTCTCGGAATTCCGCTGTAGTTTAAAAATGCTTTGGAACTCTTTCATTGTTCTCGGAATTCCGCTGAAATTTAGCCATGTATTGGAACTCTTCCATTGTTCTTGGAATTCCTCTGAAGTTTAAAAATGCTTTGGAACTCTTCCATTGTTCTCAGAATTCTGCTGAAGTTTAAAAAAGATTTGGAACTATTCCATTGTTCTCAGAATTCCGCTAATATTTAACAATGCTTTGGAACTCTTCCATTGTTCTCGGAATTCCGCTAATGTTTAATAATGATTTTGGAACTCTTCCATTGTTCTCAGAATTCTGCTTATGTTTAATAATGCTTTGGAACTCATCCATTGTTCTCGGAATTCTGTTGATGTTTAATAATGCTCTGGGAACTCTTCCATTGTGCTCGGAATTCTGCTGAAGTTTAAAAATGCTTTGGAACTCTTCCATTGTTCTCGGAATTCCGCTAATGTTTATCAAACCTATGGAACTCTTTCATTGTTCTCGGAATTCTGTTGATGTTTAATAATGCTTTTGGAACTCTTCCATTGTTCTCGGAATTCCGCTGATGTTTAACAATGCTTTAGAACTCTTCCATTGTTCTCGGAATTCCGATGATGTTTAACAATGCTTTGGAACTCTTCCATTGTTCTCGGAATTCCACTGTAGCTTAAAAATGCATTGGAACTCTTCCATTGTTCTCGGAATTCCGCTGAAGTTTTACAATACTTTGGAACTCTTCCATTTTTCTCGGAATTCTGCTGAAGTTTAAAAATGCTTTGGAACTCTTCCATTGTTCTGGGAATTCGGCTGAAGTTTAAAAATGCTTTGGAACTCTTCCTAAGTTCTGGGAGTTCTGCTGAAGTTTAAAAATGCATTGGAACTCTTCCATTGTTCTCGGAATTCCGCTGATGTTTAACAATGCTTTAGAACTCTTCCATTGTTCTCGGAATTCCGATGATGTTTAACAATGCTTTGGAACTCTTTCATTGTTCTCGTAATTCCGCTGAAGTTTAGCCATGCTTTGGAACTCTTCCACTGTTCTCGGAATTCCGCTGAAGTTTAAAAATGCTTTGGAACTCCTCCATTGTTCTCGGAATTCTGCTGAAGTTTTACAATGCTTTGGAACTCTTCCATTTTTCTCGGAATTCTGCTGAAGTTTAAAAATGCTTTGGAACGCTTCCATTGTTCTGGGAATTCGGCTGAAGTTTAAAAATGCTTTTGAACTCTTCCTAAGTTCTGGGAGTTCTGCTGAAGTTTAAAAATGCTTTGGAACTCTTCCTAATTTCTGGGAGTTCTGCTGAAGTTTAAAAATGCATTGGAACTCTTCCATTGTTCTCGGAATTCCGTTGTAGTTTAAAAATGCATTGGAACTCTTCCATTGTTCTCGGAATTCCGCTGTAGTTTAAAAATGCTTTGGAACTCTTTCATTGTTCTCGTAATTCCGCTGAAGTTTAGCCATGCTTTGGAACTCTTCCACTGTTCTCGGAATTCCGCTGAAGTTTAAAAATGCTTTGGAACTCCTCCATTGTTCTCGGAATTCTGCTGAAGTTTTACAATGCTTTGGAACTCTTCCATTTTTCTCGGAATTCCGCTGAAATTTAGCCATGTTTTGGAACTCTTCCATTGTTCTTGGAATTCCTCTGAAGTTTAAAAATGCTTTGGAACTCTTCCATTGTTCTCGGAATTCTGCTGAAGTTTAAAAAAGATTTGGAACTATTCCATTGTTCTCAGAATTCCGCTAATATTTAACAATGCTTTGGAACTCTTCCATTGTTCTCGGAATTCCGCTAATGTTTAATAATGATTTTGGAACTCTTCCATTGTTCTCAGAATTCTGCTAATGTTTAACAATGCTTTGGAACTCATCCATTGTTCTCGGAATTCTGTTGATGTTTAATAATGCTCTGGGAACTCTTCCATTGTGCTCGGAATTCTGCTGAAGTTTAAAAATGCTTTGGAACTCTTCCATTGTTCTCGGAATTCCGCTAATGTTTATCAAACCTATGGAACTCTTTCATTGTTCTCGGAATTCTGTTGATGTTTAATAATGCTTTTGGAACTCTTCCATTGTTCTCGGAATTCCGCTGATGTTTAACAATGCTTTAGAACTCTTCCATTGTTCTCGGAATTCCGATGATGTTTAACAATGCTTTGGTACTCTTCCATTGTTCTCGGAATTCCACTGTAGTTTAAAAATGCATTGGAACTCTTCCATTGTTCTCGGAATTCCGCTGAAGTTTTACAATACTTTGGAACTCTTCCATTTTTCTCGGAATTCTGCTGAAGTTTAAAAATGCTTTGGAACTCTTCCATTGTTCTGGGAATTCGGCTGAAGTTTAAAAATGCTTTGGAACTCTTCCTAAGTTCTGGGAGTTCTGCTGAAGTTTAAAAATGCATTGGAACTCTTCCATTGTTCTCGGAATTCCGCTGATGTTTAACAATGCTTTAGAACTCTTCCATTGTTCTCGGAATTCCGATGATGTTTAACAATGCTTTGGAACTCTTTCATTGTTCTCGGAATTCCGCTGTAGTTTAAAAATGCATTGGAACTCTTCCATTGTTCTCAGAATTCCGCTGTAGTTTAAAAATGCTTTGGAACTCTTTCATTGTTCTCGTAATTCCGCTGAAGTTTAGCCATGCTTTGGAACTCTTCCACTGTTCTCGGAATTCCGCTGAAGTTTAAAAATGCTTTGGAACTCCTCCATTGTTCTCGGAATTCTGCTGAAGTTTTACAATGCTTTGGAACTCTTCCATTTTTCTCGGAATTCTGCTGAAGTTTAAAAATGCTTTGGAACGCTTCCATTGTTCTGGGAATTCGGCTGAAGTTTAAAAATGCTTTTGAACTCTTCCTAAGTTCTGGGAGTTCTGCTGAAGTTTAAAAATGCTTTGGAACTCTTCCATTGTTCTGGGAATTCGGCTGAAGTTTAAAAATGCATTGGAACTCTTCCATTGTTCTCGGAATTCCGCTGATGTTTAACAATGCTTTCGAACTCTTCCATTGTTCTCGGAATTCCGATGATGTTTAACAATGCTTTGGATCTCTTTCATTGTTCTCGGAATTCCGCTGTAGTTTAAAAATGCATTGGAACTCTTCCATTGTTCTCGGAATTCCGCTGAAGTTTTAGAATGCTTTGGAACTCTTCCATTTTCCTCGGAATTCTGCTAAAGTTTAAAAATGCTTTGGAACTCTTCCATTGTTCTCGGAATTCCGCTGTAGTTTAAAAATGCTTTGGAACTCTTTCATTGTTCTCGGAATTCCGCTGAAATTTAGCCATGTATTGGAACTCTTCCATTGTTCTTGGAATTCCTCTGAAGTTTAAAAATGCTTTGGAACTCTTCCATTGTTCTCAGAATTCTGCTGAAGTTTAAAAAAGATTTGGAACTATTCCATTGTTCTCAGAATTCCGCTAATATTTAACAATGCTTTGGAACTCTTCCATTGTTCTCGGAATTCCGCTAATGTTTAATAATGATTTTGGAACTCTTCCATTGTTCTCAGAATTCTGCTAATGTTTAATAATGCTTTGGAACTCATCCATTGTTCTCGGAATTCTGTTGATGTTTAATAATGCTCTGGGAACTCTTCCATTGTGCTCGGAATTCTGCTGAAGTTTAAAAATGCTTTGGAACTCTTCCATTGTTCTCGGAATTCCGCTAATGTTTATCAAACCTATGGAACTCTTTTATTGTTCTCGGAATTCTGTTGATGTTTAATAATGCTTTTGGAACTCTTCCATTGTTCTCGGAATTCCGCTGATGTTTAACAATGCTTTAGAACTCTTCCATTGTTCTCGGAATTCCGATGATGTTTAACAATGCTTTGGAACTCTTCCATTGTTCTCGGAATTCCACTGTAGCTTAAAAATGCATTGGAACTCTTCCATTGTTCTCGGAATTCCGCTGAAGTTTTACAATACTTTGGAACTCTTCCATTTTTCTCGGAATTCTGCTGAAGTTTAAAAATGCTTTGGAACTCTTCAATTGTTCTGGGAATTCGGCTGAAGTTTAAAAATGCTTTGGAACTCTTCCTAAGTTCTGGGAGTTCTGCTGAAGTTTAAAAATGCATTGGAACTCTTCCATTGTTCTCGGAATTCCGCTGATGTTTAACAATGCTTTAGAACTCTTCCATTGTTCTCGGAATTCCGATGATGTTTAACAATGCTTTGGAACTCTTCCATTTTTCTCGGAATTCTGCTGAAGTTTAAAAATGCTTTGGAACGCTTCCATTGTTCTGGGAATTCGGCTGAAGTTTAAAAATGCTTTTGAACTCTTCCTAAGTTCTGGGAGTTCTGCTGAAGTTTAAAAATGCTTTGGAACTCTTCCATTGTTCTCGGAATTCCACTGATGTTTAAAAATGCTTTAGAACTCTTCCATTGTTCTCGGAATTCCGCTGATGTTTAACAATGCTTTAGAACTCTTCCATTGTTCTCGGAATTCCGATGATGTTTAACAATGCTTTGGAACTCTTTCATTGTTCTCGGAATTCCGCTGTAGTTTAAAAATGCATTGGAACTCTTCCATTGTTCTCGGAATTCCGCTGAAGTTCTAGAATGCTTTGAAACTCTTCCATTGTTCTCGGAATTCCGCTGAAGTTTAAAAATGCTTTGGAACTCTTCCATTGTTCTCGGAATTCCGCTGAAGTTTAAAAATGCTTTGGAACTCTTCCATTGTTCTCGGAATTCCGCTGATGTTTAACAATGCTTTAGAACTCATCCATTGTTCTCGGAATTCTGCTGATGTTTAACAATGCTTTGGAACTCTTCAATTGTTCTCGGAATTCCAATGTAGTTTAAAGATGCATTGGAACTCTTCCATTGCTCTCGGAATTCCGCTGAAGTTTTTCAATGCTTTGGAACTCTTCCATTTTTCTCGGAATTCTGCTGAAGTTTAAAAATGCTTTGGAATGCTTCCATTGTTCTGGGAATTCGGCTGAAGTTTAAAAATGCTTTGGAACTCTTCCTAAGTTCTGGGAGTTTGGCTGAAGTTTAAAAATGCTTTGGAACTCTTCCATTGTTCTCGGAATTCCGCTGATGTTTAAATGCTTTAGAACTCTTCCATTGTTCTCGGAATTCCGCTGATGTTTAACAATGCTTTAGAACTCTTCCATTGTTCTCGGAATTCCGATGATGTTTAACAATGCTTTGGAACTCTTTCATTGTTCTCGGAATTCCACTGTAGTTTAAAAATGCATTGGAACTCTTCCATTGTTCTCGGAATTCCGCTGAAGTTTTAGAATGCTTTAGAAATCTTCCATTTTTCTCGGAATTCTGCTGAAGTTTAAAATGCTTTGGAACTCTTCCATTGTTCTGGGAATCCGGCTGAAGTTTAAAAATGCATTGGAACTCTTCCATTGTTCTCGGAATTCCGCTGATGTTTAACAATGCTTTAGAACTCTTCCATTGTTCTCGGAATTCCGATGATGTTTAACAATGCTTTGGAACTCTTTCATTGTTCTCGGAATTCCGCTGTAGTTTAAAAATGCATTGGAACTCTTCCATTGTTCTCGGAATTCCGCTGAAGTTTTAGAATGCTTTGGAACTCTTCCATTTTCCTCGGAATTCTGCTAAAGTTAAAAAATGCTTTGGAACTCTTCCATTGTTCTCGGAATTCCGCTGTAGTTTAAAAATGCTTTGGAACTCTTTCATTGTTCTCGGAATTCCGCTGAAATTTAGCCATGTTTTGGAACTCTTCCATTGTTCTTGGAATTCCTCTGAAGTTTAAAAATGCTTTGGAACTCTTCCATTGTTCTCGGAATTCTGCTGAAGTTTAAAAAAGATTTGGAACTATTCCATTGTTCTCAGAATTCCGCTAATATTTAACAATGCTTTGGAACTCTTCCATTGTTCTCGGAATTCCGCTAATGTTTAATAATGATTTTGGAACTCTTCCATTGTTCTCAGAATTCTGCTAATGTTTAACAATGCTTTGGAACTCATCCATTGTTCTCGGAATTCTGTTGATGTTTAATAATGCTCTGGGAACTCTTCCATTGTGCTCGGAATTCTGCTGAAGTTTAAAAATGCTTTGGAACTCTTCCATTGTTCTCGGAATTCCGCTAATGTTTATCAAACCTATGGAACTCTTTCATTGTTCTCGGAATTCTGTTGATGTTTAATAATGCTTTTGGAACTCTTCCATTGTTCTCGGAATTCCGCTGATGTTTAACAATGCTTTAGAACTCTTCCATTGTTCTCGGAATTCCGATGATGTTTAACAATGCTTTGGAACTCTTCCATTGTTCTCGGAATTCCACTGTAGTTTAAAAATGCAATGGAACTCTTCCATTGTTCTCGGAATTCCGCTGAAGTTTTACAATACTTTGGAACTCTTCCATTTTTCTCGGAATTCTGCTGAAGTTTAAAATGCTTTGGAACTCTTCCATTGTTCTGGGAATTCGGCTGAAGTTTAAAAATGCTTTGGAACTCTTCCTAAGTTCTGGGAGTTCTGCTGAAGTTTAAAAATGCATTGGAACTCTTCCATTGTTCTCGGAATTCCGCTGATGTTTAACAATGCTTTAGAACTCTTCCATTGTTCTCGGAATTCCGATGATGTTTAACAATGCTTTGGAACTCTTTCATTGTTCTCGGAATTCCGCTGTAGTTTAAAAATGCATTGGAACTCTTCCATTGTTCTCGGAATTCCGCTGAAGTTTTACAATGCTTTGGAACTCTTCCATTTTTCTCGGAATTCTGCTGAAGTTTAAAAATGCTTTGGAACGCTTCCATTGTTCTGGGAATTCGGCTGAAGTTTAAAAATGCTTTTGAACTCTTCCTAAGTTCTGGGAGTTCTGCTGAAGTTTAAAAATGCTTTGGAACTCTTCCATTGTTCTGGGAATTCGGCTGAAGTTTAAAAATGCATTGGAACTCTTCCATTGTTCTCGGAATTCCGCTGATGTTTAACAATGCTTTCGAACTCTTCCATTGTTCTCGGAATTCCGATGATGTTTAACAATGCTTTGGATCTCTTTCATTGTTCTCGGAATTCCGCTGTAGTTTAAAAATGCATTGGAACTCTTCCATTGTTCTCGGAATTCCGCTGAAGTTTTAGAATGCTTTGGAACTCTTCCATTTTCCTCGGAATTCTGCTAAAGTTTAAAAATGCTTTGGAACTCTTCCATTGTTCTCGGAATTCCGCTGTAGTTTAAAAATGCTTTGGAACTCTTTCATTGTTCTCGGAATTCCGCTGAAATTTAGCCATGTATTGGAACTCTTCCATTGTTCTTGGAATTCCTCTGAAGTTTAAAAATGCTTTGGAACTCTTCCATTGTTCTCAGAATTCTGCTGAAGTTTAAAAAAGATTTGGAACTATTCCATTGTTCTCAGAATTCCGCTAATATTTAACAATGCTTTGGAACTCTTCCATTGTTCTCGGAATTCCGCTAATGTTTAATAATGATTTTGGAACTCTTCCATTGTTCTCAGAATTCTGCTTATGTTTAATAATGCTTTGGAACTCATCCATTGTTCTCGGAATTCTGTTGATGTTTAATAATGCTCTGGGAACTCTTCCATTGTGCTCGGAATTCTGCTGAAGTTTAAAAATGCTTTGGAACTCTTCCATTGTTCTCGGAATTCCGCTAATGTTTATCAAACCTATGGAACTCTTTCATTGTTCTCGGAATTCTGTTGATGTTTAATAATGCTTTTGGAACTCTTCCATTGTTCTCGGAATTCCGCTGATGTTTAACAATGCTTTAGAACTCTTCCATTGTTCTCGGAATTCCGATGATGTTTAACAATGCTTTGGAACTCTTCCATTGTTCTCGGAATTCCACTGTAGCTTAAAAATGCATTGGAACTCTTCCATTGTTCTCGGAATTCCGCTGAAGTTTTACAATACTTTGGAACTCTTCCATTTTTCTCGGAATTCTGCTGAAGTTTAAAAATGCTTTGGAACTCTTCCATTGTTCTGGGAATTCGGCTGAAGTTTAAAAATGCTTTGGAACTCTTCCTAAGTTCTGGGAGTTCTGCTGAAGTTTAAAAATGCATTGGAACTCTTCCATTGTTCTCGGAATTCCGCTGATGTTTAACAATGCTTTAGAACTCTTCCATTGTTCTCGGAATTCCGATGATGTTTAACAATGCTTTGGAACTCTTTCATTGTTCTCGTAATTCCGCTGAAGTTTAGCCATGCTTTGGAACTCTTCCACTGTTCTCGGAATTCCGCTGAAGTTTAAAAATGCTTTGGAACTCCTCCATTGTTCTCGGAATTCTGCTGAAGTTTTACAATGCTTTGGAACTCTTCCATTTTTCTCGGAATTCTGCTGAAGTTTAAAAATGCTTTGGAACGCTTCCATTGTTCTGGGAATTCGGCTGAAGTTTAAAAATGCTTTTGAACTCTTCCTAAGTTCTGGGAGTTCTGCTGAAGTTTAAAAATGCTTTGGAACTCTTCCTAATTTCTGGGAGTTCTGCTGAAGTTTAAAAATGCATTGGAACTCTTCCATTGTTCTCGGAATTCCGTTGTAGTTTAAAAATGCATTGGAACTCTTCCATTGTTCTCGGAATTCCGCTGTAGTTTAAAAATGCTTTGGTACTCTTCCATTGTTCTCGGAATTCCACTGTAGTTTAAAAATGCATTGGAACTCTTCCATTGTTCTCGGAATTCCGCTGAAGTTTTACAATACTTTGGAACTCTTCCATTTTTCTCGGAATTCTGCTGAAGTTTAAAAATGCTTTGGAACTCTTCCATTGTTCTGGGAATTCGGCTGAAGTTTAAAAATGCTTTGGAACTCTTCCTAAGTTCTGGGAGTTCTGCTGAAGTTTAAAAATGCATTGGAACTCTTCCATTGTTCTCGGAATTCCGCTGATGTTTAACAATGCTTTAGAACTCTTCCATTGTTCTCGGAATTCCGATGATGTTTAACAATGCTTTGGAACTCTTTCATTGTTCTCGGAATTCCGCTGTAGTTTAAAAATGCATTGGAACTCTTCCATTGTTCTCGGAATTCCGCTGTAGTTTAAAAATGCTTTGGAACTCTTTCATTGTTCTCGTAATTCCGCTGAAGTTTAGCCATGCTTTGGAACTCTTCCACTGTTCTCGGAATTCCGCTGAAGTTTAAAAATCCTTTGGAACTCCTCCATTGTTCTCGGAATTCTGCTGAAGTTTTACAATGCTTTGGAACTCTTCCATTTTTCTCGGAATTCTGCTGAAGTTTAAAAATGCTTTGGAACGCTTCCATTGTTCTGGGAATTCGGCTGAAGTTTAAAAATGCTTTTGAACTCTTCCTAAGTTCTGGGAGTTCTGCTGAAGTTTAAAAATGCTTTGGAACTCTTCCATTGTTCTGGGAATTCGGCTGAAGTTTAAAAATGCATTGGAACTCTTCCATTGTTCTCGGAATTCCGCTGATGTTTAACAATGCTTTCGAACTATTCCATTGTTCTCGGAATTCCGATGATGTTTAACAATGCTTTGGATCTCTTTCATTGTTCTCGGAATTCCGCTGTAGTTTAAAAATGCATTGGAACTCTTCCATTGTTCTCGGAATTCCGCTGAAGTTTTAGAATGCTTTGGAACTCTTCCATTTTCCTCGGAATTCTGCTAAAGTTTAAAAATGCTTTGGAACTCTTCCATTGTTCTCGGAATTCCGCTGTAGTTTAAAAATGCTTTGGAACTCTTTCATTGTTCTCGGAATTCCGCTGAAATTTAGCCATGTATTGGAACTCTTCCATTGTTCTTGGAATTCCTCTGAAGTTTAAAAATGCTTTGGAACTCTTCCATTGTTCTCAGAATTCTGCTGAAGTTTAAAAAAGATTTGGAACTATTCCATTGTTCTCAGAAGTCCGCTAATATTTAACAATGCTTTGGAACTCTTCCATTGTTCTCGGAATTCCGCTAATGTTTAATAATGATTTTGGAACTCTTCCATTGTTCTCAGAATTCTGCTAATGTTTAATAATGCTTTGGAACTCATCCATTGTTCTCGGAATTCTGTTGATGTTTAATAATGCTCTGGGAACTCTTCCATTGTGCTCGGAATTCTGCTGAAGTTTAAAAATGCTTTGGAACTCTTCCATTGTTCTCGGAATTCCGCTAATGTTTATCAAACCTATGGAACTCTTTCATTGTTCTCGGAATTCTGTTGATGTTTAATAATGCTTTTGGAACTCTTCCATTGTTCTCGGAATTCCGCTGATGTTTAACAATGCTTTAGAACTCTTCCATTGTTCTCGGAATTCCGATGATGTTTAACAATGCTTTGGAACTCTTCCATTGTTCTCGGAATTCCACTGTAGCTTAAAAATGCATTGGAACTCTTCCATTGTTCTCGGAATTCCGCTGAAGTTTTACAATACTTTGGAACTCTTCCATTTTTCTCGGAATTCTGCTGAAGTTTAAAAATGCTTTGGAACTCTTCCATTGTTCTGGGAATTCGGCTGAAGTTTAAAAATGCTTTGGAACTCTTCCTAAGTTCTGGGAGTTCTGCTGAAGTTTAAAAATGCATTGGAACTCTTCCATTGTTCTCGGAATTCCGCTGATGTTTAACAATGCTTTAGAACTCTTCCATTGTTCTCGGAATTCCGATGATGTTTAACAATGCTTTGGAACTCTTTCATTGTTCTCGTAATTCCGCTGAAGTTTAGCCATGCTTTGGAACTCTTCCACTGTTCTCGGAATTCCGCTGAAGTTTAAAAATGCTTTGGAACTCCTCCATTGTTCTCGGAATTCTGCTGAAGTTTTACAATGCTTTGGAACTCTTCCATTTTTCTCGGAATTCTGCTGAAGTTTAAAAATGCTTTGGAACGCTTCCATTGTTCTGGGAATTCGGCTGAAGTTTAAAAATGCTTTTGAACTCTTCCTAAGTTCTGGGAGTTCTGCTGAAGTTTAAAAATGCTTTGGAACTCTTCCTAATTTCTGGGAGTTCTGCTGAAGTTTAAAAATGCATTGGAACTCTTCCATTGTTCTCGGAATTCCGTTGTAGTTTAAAAATGCATTGGAACTCTTCCATTGTTCTCGGAATTCCGCTGTAGTTTAAAAATGCTTTGGAACTCTTTCATTGTTCTCGTAATTCCGCTGAAATTTAGCCATGTTTTGGAACTCTTCCATTGTTCTTGGAATTCCTCTGAAGTTTAAAAATGCTTTGGAACTCTTCCATTGTTCTCGGAATTCTGCTGAAGTTTAAAAAAGATTTGGAACTATTCCATTGTTCTCAGAATTCCGCTAATATTTAACAATGCTTTGGAACTCTTCCATTGTTCTCGGAATTCCGCTAATGTTTAATAATGATTTTGGAACTCTTCCATTGTTCTCAGAATTCTGCTAATGTTTAACAATGCTTTGGAACTCATCCATTGTTCTCGGAATTCTGTTGATGTTTAATAATGCTCTGGGAACTCTTCCATTGTGCTCGGAATTCTGCTGAAGTTTAAAAATGCTTTGGAACTCTTCCATTGTTCTCGGAATTCCGCTAATGTTTATCAAACCTATGGAACTCTTTCATTGTTCTCGGAATTCTGTTGATGTTTAATAATGCTTTTGGAACTCTTCCATTGTTCTCGGAATTCCGCTGATGTTTAACAATGCTTTAGAACTCTTCCATTGTTCTCGGAATTCCGATGATGTTTAACAATGCTTTGGTACTCTTCCATTGTTCTTGGAATTCCACTGTAGTTTAAAAATGCATTGGAACTCTTCCATTGTTCTCGGAATTCCGCTGAAGTTTTACAATACTTTGGAACTCTTCCATTTTTCTCGGAATTCTGCTGAAGTTTAAAAATGCTTTGGAACTCTTCCATTGTTCTGGGAATTCGGCTGAAGTTTAAAAATGCTTTGGAACTCTTCCTAAGTTCTGGGAGTTCTGCTGAAGTTTAAAAATGCATTGGAACTCTTCCATTGTTCTCGGAATTCCGCTGATGTTTAACAATGCTTTAGAACTCTTCCATTGTTCTCGGAATTCCGATGATGTTTAACAATGCTTTGGAACTCTTTCATTGTTCTCGGAATTCCGCTGTAGTTTAAAAATGCATTGGAACTCTTCCATTGTTCTCGGAATTCCGCTGTAGTTTAAAAATGCTTTGGAACTCTTTCATTGTTCTCGTAATTCCGCTGAAGTTTAGCCATGCTTTGGAACTCTTCCACTGTTCTCGGAATTCCGCTGAAGTTTAAAAATGCTTTGGAACTCCTCCATTGTTCTCGGAATTCTGCTGAAGTTTTACAATGCTTTGGAACTCTTCCATTTTTCTCGGAATTCTGCTGAAGTTTAAAAATGCTTTGGAGCGCTTCCATTGTTCTGGGAATTCGGCTGAAGTTTAAAAATGCTTTTGAACTCTTCCTAAGTTCTGGGAGTTCTGCTGAAGTTTAAAAATGCTTTGGAACTCTTCCATTGTTCTGGGAATTCGGCTGAAGTTTAAAAATGCATTGGAACTCTTCCATTGTTCTCGGAATTCCGCTGATGTTTAACAATGCTTTCGAACTATTCCATTGTTCTCGGAATTCCGATGATGTTTAACAATGCTTTGGATCTCTTTCATTGTTCTCGGAATTCCGCTGTAGTTTAAAAATGCATTGGAACTCTTCCATTGTTCTCGGAATTCCGCTGAAGTTTTAGAATGCTTTGGAACTCTTCCATTTTCCTCGGAATTCTGCTAAAGTTTAAAAATGCTTTGGAACTCTTCCATTGTTCTCGGAATTCCGCTGTAGTTTAAAAATGCTTTGGAACTCTTTCATTGTTCTCGGAATTCCGCTGAAATTTAGCCATGTATTGGAACTCTTCCATTGTTCTTGGAATTCCTCTGAAGTTTAAAAATGCTTTGGAACTCTTCCATTGTTCTCAGAATTCTGCTGAAGTTTAAAAAAGATTTGGAACTATTCCATTGTTCTCAGAAGTCCGCTAATATTTAACAATGCTTTGGAACTCTTCCATTGTTCTCGGAATTCCGCTAATGTTTAATAATGATTTTGGAACTCTTCCATTGTTCTCAGAATTCTGCTAATGTTTAATAATGCTTTGGAACTCATCCATTGTTCTCGGAATTCTGTTGATGTTTAATAATGCTCTGGGAACTCTTCCATTGTGCTCGGAATTCTGCTGAAGTTTAAAAATGCTTTGGAACTCTTCCATTGTTCTCGGAATTCCGCTAATGTTTATCAAACCTATGGAACTCTTTTATTGTTCTCGGAATTCTGTTGATGTTTAATAATGCTTTTGGAACTCTTCCATTGTTCTCGGAATTCCGCTGATGTTTAACAATGCTTTAGAACTCTTCCATTGTTCTCGGAATTCCGATGATGTTTAACAATGCTTTGGAACTCTTCCATTGTTCTCGGAATTCCACTGTAGCTTAAAAATGCATTGGAACTCTTCCATTGTTCTCGGAATTCCGCTGAAGTTTTACAATACTTTGGAACTCTTCCATTTTTCTCGGAATTCTGCTGAAGTTTAAAAATGCTTTGGAACTCTTCAATTGTTCTGGGAATTCGGCTGAAGTTTAAAAATGCTTTGGAACTCTTCCTAAGTTCTGGGAGTTCTGCTGAAGTTTAAAAATGCATTGGAACTCTTCCATTGTTCTCGGAATTCCGCTGATGTTTAACAATGCTTTAGAACTCTTCCATTGTTCTCGGAATTCCGATGATGTTTAACAATGCTTTGGAACTCTTTCATTGTTCTCGTAATTCCGCTGAAGTTTAGCCATGCTTTGGAACTCTTCCACTGTTCTCGGAATTCCGCTGAAGTTTAAAAATGCTTTGGAACTCCTCCATTGTTCTCGGAATTCTGCTGAAGTTTTACAATGCTTTGGAACTCTTCCATTTTTCTCGGAATTCTGCTGAAGTTTAAAAATGCTTTGGAACGCTTCCATTGTTCTGGGAATTCGGCTGAAGTTTAAAAATGCTTTTGAACTCTTCCTAAGTTCTGGGAGTTCTGCTGAAGTTTAAAAATGCTTTGGAACTCTTCCTAATTTCTGGGAGTTCTGCTGAAGTTTAAAAATGCATTGGAACTCTTCCATTGTTCTCGGAATTCCGTTGTAGTTTAAAAATGCATTGGAACTCTTCCATTGTTCTCGGAATTCCGCTGTAGTTTAAAAATGCTTTGGAACTCTTTCATTGTTCTCGTAATTCCGCTGAAGTTTAGCCATGCTTTGGAACTCTTCCACTGTTCTCGGAATTCCGCTGAAGTTTAAAAATGCTTTTGAACTCTTCCTAAGTTCTGGGAGTTCTGCTGAAGTTTAAAAATGCTTTGGAACTCTTCCATTGTTCTCGGAATTCCACTGATGTTTAAAAATGCTTTAGAACTCTTCCATTGTTCTCGGAATTCCGCTGATGTTTAACAATGCTTTAGAACTCTTCCATTGTTCTCGGAATTCCGATGATGTTTAACAATGCTTTGGAACTCTTTCATTGTTCTCGGAATTCTGCTGTAGTTTAAAAATGCATTGGAACTCTTCCATTGTTCTCGGAATTCCGCTGAAGTTCTAGAATGCTTTGAAACTCTTCCATTGTTCTCGGAATTCCGCTGAAGTTTAAAAATGCTTTGGAACTCTTCCATTGTTCTCGGAATTCCGCTGAAGTTTAAAAATGCTTTGGAACTCTTCCTAAGTTCTGGGAGTTCTGCTGAAGTTTAAAAATGCTTTGGAACTCTTCCATTGTTCTCGGAATTCCGCTGATGTTTAACAATGCTTTAGAACTCATCCATTGTTCTCGGAATTCTGCTGATGTTTAACAATGCTTTGGAGCTCTTCCATTGTTCTCGGAATTCCACTGTAGTTTAAAGATGCATTGGAACTCTTCCATTGCTCTCGGAATTCCGCTGAAGTTTTTCAATGCTTTGGAACTCTTCCATTTTTCTCGGAATTCTGCTGAAGTTTAAAAATGCTTTGGAATGCTTCCATTGTTCTGGGAATTCAGCTGAATTTTAAAAATGCTTTGGAAATCTTCCTAAGTTCTGGGAGTTTGGCTGAAGTTTAAAAATGCTTTGGAACTCTTCCATTGTTCTCGGAATTCCGCTGATGTTTAAATGCTTTAGAACTCTTCCATTGTTCTCGGAATTCCGCTGATGTTTAACAATGCTTTAGAACTCTTCCATTGTTCTCGGAATTCCGATGATGTTTAACAATGCTTTGGAACTCTTTCATTGTTCTCGGAATTCCACTGTAGTTTAAAAATGCATTGGAACTCTTCCATTGTTCTCGGAATTCCGCTGAAGTTTTAGAATGCTTTGGAAATCTTCCATTTTTCTCGGAATTCTGCTGAAGTTTAAAAATGCTTTGGAACTCTTCCATTGTTCTGGGAATTCGGCTGAAGTTTAAAAATGCATTGGAACTCTTCCATTGTTCTCGGAATTCCGCTGATGTTTAACAATGCTTTAGAACTCTTCCATTGTTCTCGGAATTCCGATGATGTTTAACAATGCTTTGGAACTCTTTCATTGTTCTCGGAATTCCGCTGTAGTTTAAAAATGCATTGGAACTCTTCCATTGTTCTCGGAATTCCGCTGAAGTTTTAGAATGCTTTGGAACTCTTCCATTTTCCTCGGAAATCTGCTAAAGTTTAAAAATGCTTTGGAACTCTTCCATTGTTCTCGGAATTCCGCTGTAGTTTAAAAATGCTTTGGAACTCTTTCATTGTTCTCGGAATTCCGCTGAAATTTAGCCATGTTTTGGAACTCTTCCATTGTTCTTGGAATTCCTCTGAAGTTTAAAAATGCTTTGGAACTCTTCCATTGTTCTCGGAATTCTGCTGAAGTTTAAAAAAGATTTGGAACTATTCCATTGTTCTCAGAATTCCGCTAATATTTAACAATGCTTTGGAACTCTTCCATTGTTCTCGGAATTCCGCTAATGTTTAATAATGATTTTGGAACTCTTCCATTGTTCTCAGAATTCTGCTAATGTTTAACAATGCTTTGGAACTCATCCATTGTTCTCGGAATTCTGTTGATGTTTAATAATGCTCTGGGAACTCTTCCATTGTGCTCGGAATTCTGCTGAAGTTTAAAAATGCTTTGGAACTCTTCCATTGTTCTCGGAATTCCGCTAATGTTTATCAAACCTATGGAACTCTTTCATTGTTCTCGGAATTCTGTTGATGTTTAATAATGCTTTTGGAACTCTTCCATTGTTCTCGGAATTCCGCTGATGTTTAACAATGCTTTAGAACTCTTCCATTGTTCTCGGAATTCCGATGATGTTTAACAATGCTTTGGAACTCTTCCATTGTTCTCGGAATTCCACTGTAGTTTAAAAATGCATTGGAACTCTTCCATTGTTCTCGGAATTCCGCTGAAGTTTTACAATACTTTGGAACTCTTCCATTTTTCTCGGAATTCTGCTGAAGTTTAAAAATGCATTGGAACTCTTCCATTGTTCTCGGAATTCCGCTGATGTTTAACAATGCTTTAGAACTCTTCCATTGTTCTCGGAATTCTGCTGAAGTTTTACAATGCTTTGGAACTCTTCCATTTTTCTCGGAATTCTGCTGAAGTTTAAAAATGCTTTGGAACGCTTCCATTGTTCTGGGAATTCGGCTGAAGTTTAAAAATGCTTTTGAACTCTTCCTAAGTTCTGGGAGTTCTGCTGAAGTTTAAAAATGCTTTGGAACTCTTCCATTGTTCTCGGAATTCCACTGATGTTTAAAAATGCTTTAGAACTCTTCCATTGTTCTCGGAATTCCGCTGATGTTTAACAATGCTTTAGAACTCTTTCATTGTTCTCGGAATTCCGATGATGTTTAACAATGCTTTGGAACTCTTTCATTGTTCTCGGAATTCCGCTGTAGTTTAAAAATGCATTGGAACTCTTCCATTGTTCTCGGAATTCCGCTGAAGTTCTAGAATGCTTTGAAACTCTTCCATTGTTCTCGGAATTCCGCTGAAGTTTAAAAATGCTTTGGAACTCTTCCATTGTTCTCGGAATTCCGCTGAAGTTTAAAAATGCTTTGGAACTCTTCCTAAGTTCTGGGAGTTCTGCTGAAGTTTAAAAATGCTTTGGAACTCTTCCATTGTTCTCGGAATTCCGCTGATGTTTAACAATGCTTTAGAACTCATCCATTGTTCTCGGAATTCTGCTGATGTTTAACAATGCTTTGGAACTCTTTCATTGTTCTCGGAATTCCGCTGTAGTTTAAAAATACATTGGAACTCTTCCATTGTTCTTGGAATTCCGCTGAAGTTTAAAAATGCTTTGGAACTCTTCCATTTTTCTCGGAATTCTGCTGAAGTTTAGCCATGTGTTGGAACTCTTCCATTGTTCTCGGAATTCCGCTGAAGTTTAAAAATCCTTTGGAACTCTTCCATTGTTCTCGGAACTCTGCTGAAGTTTAAAAATGCTTTGGAACTCTTCCATTGTTCTGGGAATTCGGCTGAAGTTTAAAAATGCTTTGGAACTCTTCCTAAGTTCTGGAAGTTCTGCTGAAGTTTAAAAATGCATTGGAACACTTCCATTCTTCTCAGAATTCCGCTAATGTTTAACAATGCTTGGGAACTCTTCCATTGTTCTCAGAATTCCGCTAATATTTAACAATGCTTTGGAACTCTTCCATTGTTCTCGGAATTCCGCTGATGTTTAATAATGCTTTTGGAACTCTTCCATTGTTCTCGGAATTCCGCTAATGTTTAACAATGCTTTGGAACTCATCCATTGTTCCTGGAATTCTGTTGATGTTTAATAATGCTTTTGGAACTCTTCCATTATGCTCGGAATTCTGCTGAAGTTTAAAAATGCTTTAGAAATCTTCCCTTGTTCTCGGAATTCTGCTGAAGTTTAACAATGCTTTGGAACTCTTCCATAATTCTCAGAATTCTGCTGAAGTTTAAAAAAGCTTTGGTACTCTTCCATTGTTCTCAGAATTAAAATGAAGCTTAAAAATGCTTTGGAACTCTTCAATTTTTCTCAGAATTCCGCTAAAGTTTAAAAATGCTTTGGAACTCCCCCATTGTTCTCGTAATTCTGCTGAAGTTTAAAAATGCTTGGGAACTCTTCCATTGTTCTCGGAGTTCCGCTGAAGTTTTACAATGATTTGGAACTCTTCCATTTTTCTCGGAATTCTGCTGAAGTTTAAAAATGCTTTGGAAATCTTCCATTGTTCTGGGAATTCGGCTGAAGTTTAAAAATGCTTTGGAACTCTTCCTAAGTTCTGGGAGTTCTGCTGAAGTTTAAAAATGCATTGGAACTCTTCCATTGTTCTCGGAATTCCGCTGATGTTTAACAATGCTTTAGAACTCTTCCATTTTTCTCGGAATTCCGATGATGTTTAACAATGCTTTGGAACTCTTTCATTGTTCTCGGAATTCCGCTGTAGTTTAAAAATGCATTGGAACTCTTCCATTGTTCTCGGAATTCCGCTGTAGTTTAAAAATGCTTTGGAACTCTTCCATTGTTCTCGTAATTCTGCTGAAGTTTAAAAATGCTTGGGAACTCTTTCATTGTTCTCGGAGTTCCGCTGAAGTTTTACAATGCTTTGGAACTCTTCCATTTTTCTCGGAATTCTGCTGAAGTTTAAAAATGCTTTGGAACTCTTCCATTGTTCTCGGAATTCCGCTGTAGTTTAAAAATGCATTGGAACTCTTCCATTGTTCTCGGAATTCCGCTGTAGTTTAAAAATGCTTTGGAACTCTTTCATTGTTCTCGTAATTCCGCTGAAGTTTAGCCATGCTTTGGAACTCTTCCACTGTTCTCGGAATTCCGCTGAAGTTTAAAAATGCTTTGGAACTCCTCCATTGTTCTCGGAATTCTGCTGAAGTTTTACAATGCTTTGGAACTCTTCCATTTTTCTCGGAATTCTGCTGAAGTTTAAAAATGCTTTGGAACGCTTCCATTGTTCTGGGAATTCGGCTGAAGTTTAAAAATGCTTTTGAACTCTTAATAAGTTCTGGGAGTTCTGCTGAAGCTTAAAATTGCTTTGGAACTCTTCCATTGTTCTCGGAATTCCACTGATGTTTAAAAATGCTTTAGAACTCTTCCATTGTTCTCGGAATTCCGCTGATGTTTAACAATGCTTTAGAACTCTTGCATTGTTCTCGGAATTCCGATGATGTTTAACAATGCTTTGGAACTCTTTCATTGTTCTCGGAATTCCGCTGTAGTTTAAAAATGCATTGGAACTCTTCCATTGTTCTCGGAATTCCGCTGAAGTTCTAGAATGCTTTGAAACTCTTCCATTGTTCTCGGAATTCCGCTGAAGTTTAAAAATGCTTTGGAACTCTTCCATTGTTCTCGGAATTCCGCTGAAGTTTAAAAATGCTTTGGAACTCTTCCTAAGTTCTGGGAGTTCTGCTGAAGTTTAAAAATGCTTTGGAACTCTTCCATTGTTCTCGGAATTCCGCTGATGTTTAACAATGCTTTAGAACTCATCCATTGTTCTCGGAATTCTGCTGATGTTTAACAATGCTTTAGAACTCTTCCATTGTTCTCGGAATTCCACTGTAGTTTAAAGATGCATTGGAACTCTTCCATTGCTCTCGGAATTCCGCTTAAGTTTTTCAATGCTTTGGAACTCTTCCATTTTTCTCGGAATTCTGCTGAAGTTTAAAAATGCTTTGGAACGCTTCCATTGTTCTGGGAATTCGGCTGAAGTTTAAAAATGCTTTGGAACTCTTCCTAAGTTCTGGGAGTTTGGCTGAAGTTTAAAAATGCTTTGGAACTCTTCCATTGTTCTCGGAATTCCGCTGATGTTTAAATGCTTTAGAACTCTTCCAATGTTCTCGGAATTCCGCTGATGTTTAACAATGCTTTAGAACTCTTCCATTGTTCTCGGAATTCCGATGATGTTTAACAATGCTTTGGAACTCTTTCATTGTTCTCGGATTTCCGCTGTAGTTTAAAAATACATTGGAACTCTTCCATTTTTCTCGGAATTCCGCTGAAGTTTAAAAATGCTTTGGAACTCTTCCATTTTTCTCGGAATTCTGCTGAAGTTTAGCCATGTGTTGGAACTCTTCCATTGTTCTCGGAATTCCGCTGAAGTTTAAAAATGCTTTGGAACTCTTCCATTGTTCTCGGAACTCTGCTGAAGTTTAAAAAAGATTTGGAACTATTCCATTGTTCTCAGAATTCCGCTAATATTTAACAATGCTTTGGAACTTTTCCAAAGTTCTGGGAGTTCTGCTGAAGTTTATAAATGGTTTAGAACTCTTCCATTGTTCTCGGAATTCTGCTGATGTTTAACAATGCTTTAGAACTCTTCCATTGTTCTCGGAATTCCGATGATGTTTAACAATGCTTTTGAACTCTTCCATTGTTCTCGGAATTCCACTGTAGTTTAAAAATGCATTGGAACTCTTCCATTGTTCTCGGAGTTCCGCTGAAGTTTTACAATGCTTTGGAACTCTTCCATTGTTCTCGGAATTCCGCTGATGTTTAACAATGCTTTAGAACTCATCCATTGTTCTCGGAATTCTGCTGATGTTTAACAATGCTTTGGAGCTCTTCCATTGTTCTCGGAATTCCACTGTAGTTTAAAGATGCATTGGAACTCTTCCATTGCTCTCGGAATTCCGCTGAAGTTTTTCAATGCTTTGGAACTCTTCCATTTTTCTCGGAATTCTGCTGAAGTTTAAAAATGCTTTGGAATGCTTCCATTGTTCTGGGAATTCAGCTGAATTTTAAAAATGCTTTGGAAATCTTCCTAAGTTCTGGGAGTTTGGCTGAAGTTTAAAAATGCTTTGGAACTCTTCCATTGTTCTCGGAATTCCGCTGATGTTTAAATGCTTTAGAACTCTTCCATTGTTCTCGGAATTCCGCTGATGTTTAACAATGCTTTAGAACTCTTCCATTGTTCTCGGAATTCCGATGATGTTTAACAATGCTTTGGAACTCTTTCATTGTTCTCGGAATTCCACTGTAGTTTAAAAATGCATTGGAACTCTTCCATTGTTCTCGGAATTCCGCTGAAGTTTTAGAATGCTTTGGAAATCTTCCATTTTTCTCGGAATTCTGCTGAAGTTTAAAAATGCTTTGGAACTCTTCCATTGTTCTGGGAATTCGGCTGAAGTTTAAAAATGCATTGGAACTCTTCCATTGTTCTCGGAATTCCGCTGATGTTTAACAATGCTTTAGAACTCTTCCATTGTTCTCGGAATTCCGATGATGTTTAACAATGCTTTGGAACTCTTTCATTGTTCTCGGAATTCCGCTGTAGTTTAAAAATGCATTGGAACTCTTCCATTGTTCTCGGAATTCCGCTGAAGTTTTAGAATGCTTTGGAACTCTTCCATTTTCCTCGGAAATCTGCTAAAGTTTAAAAATGCTTTGGAACTCTTCCATTGTTCTCGGAATTCCGCTGTAGTTTAAAAATGCTTTGGAACTCTTTCATTGTTCTCGGAATTCCGCTGAAATTTAGCCATGTTTTGGAACTCTTCCATTGTTCTTGGAATTCCTCTGAAGTTTAAAAATGCTTTGGAACTCTTCCATTGTTCTCGGAATTCTGCTGAAGTTTAAAAAAGATTTGGAACTATTCCATTGTTCTCAGAATTCCGCTAATATTTAACAATGCTTTGGAACTCTTCCATTGTTCTCGGAATTCCGCTAATGTTTAATAATGATTTTGGAACTCTTCCATTGTTCTCAGAATTCTGCTAATGTTTAACAATGCTTTGGAACTCATCCATTGTTCTCGGAATTCTGTTGATGTTTAATAATGCTCTGGGAACTCTTCCATTGTGCTCGGAATTCTGCTGAAGTTTAAAAATGCTTTGGAACTCTTCCATTGTTCTCGGAATTCCGCTAATGTTTATCAAACCTATGGAACTCTTTCATTGTTCTCGGAATTCTGTTGATGTTTAATAATGCTTTTGGAACTCTTCCATTGTTCTCGGAATTCCGCTGATGTTTAACAATGCTTTAGAACTCTTCCATTGTTCTCGGAATTCCGATGATGTTTAACAATGCTTTGGAACTCTTCCATTGTTCTCGGAATTCCACTGTAGTTTAAAAATGCATTGGAACTCTTCCATTGTTCTCGGAATTCCGCTGAAGTTTTACAATACTTTGGAACTCTTCCATTTTTCTCGGAATTCTGCTGAAGTTTAAAAATGCATTGGAACTCTTCCATTGTTCTCGGAATTCCGCTGATGTTTAACAATGCTTTAGAACTCTTCCATTGTTCTCGGAATTCTGCTGAAGTTTTACAATGCTTTGGAACTCTTCCATTTTTCTCGGAATTCTGCTGAAGTTTAAAAATGCTTTGGAACGCTTCCATTGTTCTGGGAATTCGGCTGAAGTTTAAAAATGCTTTTGAACTCTTCCTAAGTTCTGGGAGTTCTGCTGAAGTTTAAAAATGCTTTGGAACTCTTCCATTGTTCTCGGAATTCCACTGATGTTTAAAAATGCTTTAGAACTCTTCCATTGTTCTCGGAATTCCGCTGATGTTTAACAATGCTTTAGAACTCTTTCATTGTTCTCGGAATTCCGATGATGTTTAACAATGCTTTGGAACTCTTTCATTGTTCTCGGAATTCCGCTGTAGTTTAAAAATGCATTGGAACTCTTCCATTGTTCTCGGAATTCCGCTGAAGTTCTAGAATGCTTTGAAACTCTTCCATTGTTCTCGGAATTCCGCTGAAGTTTAAAAATGCTTTGGAACTCTTCCATTGTTCTCGGAATTCCGCTGAAGTTTAAAAATGCTTTGGAACTCTTCCTAAGTTCTGGGAGTTCTGCTGAAGTTTAAAAATGCTTTGGAACTCTTCCATTGTTCTCGGAATTCCGCTGATGTTTAACAATGCTTTAGAACTCATCCATTGTTCTCGGAATTCTGCTGATGTTTAACAATGCTTTGGAACTCTTTCATTGTTCTCGGAATTCCGCTGTAGTTTAAAAATACATTGGAACTCTTCCATTGTTCTTGGAATTCCGCTGAAGTTTAAAAATGCTTTGGAACTCTTCCATTTTTCTCGGAATTCTGCTGAAGTTTAGCCATGTGTTGGAACTCTTCCATTGTTCTCGGAATTCCGCTGAAGTTTAAAAATCCTTTGGAACTCTTCCATTGTTCTCGGAACTCTGCTGAAGTTTAAAAATGCTTTGGAACTCTTCCATTGTTCTGGGAATTCGGCTGAAGTTTAAAAATGCTTTGGAACTCTTCCTAAGTTCTGGAAGTTCTGCTGAAGTTTAAAAATGCATTGGAACACTTCCATTCTTCTCAGAATTCCGCTAATGTTTAACAATGCTTGGGAACTCTTCCATTGTTCTCAGAATTCCGCTAATATTTAACAATGCTTTGGAACTCTTCCATTGTTCTCGGAATTCCGCTGATGTTTAATAATGCTTTTGGAACTCTTCCATTGTTCTCGGAATTCCGCTAATGTTTAACAATGCTTTGGAACTCATCCATTGTTCCTGGAATTCTGTTGATGTTTAATAATGCTTTTGGAACTCTTCCATTATGCTCGGAATTCTGCTGAAGTTTAAAAATGCTTTAGAAATCTTCCCTTGTTCTCGGAATTCTGCTGAAGTTTAACAATGCTTTGGAACTCTTCCATAATTCTCAGAATTCTGCTGAAGTTTAAAAAAGCTTTGGTACTCTTCCATTGTTCTCAGAATTAAAATGAAGCTTAAAAATGCTTTGGAACTCTTCAATTTTTCTCAGAATTCCGCTAAAGTTTAAAAATGCTTTGGAACTCCCCCATTGTTCTCGTAATTCTGCTGAAGTTTAAAAATGCTTGGGAACTCTTCCATTGTTCTCGGAGTTCCGCTGAAGTTTTACAATGATTTGGAACTCTTCCATTTTTCTCGGAATTCTGCTGAAGTTTAAAAATGCTTTGGAAATCTTCCATTGTTCTGGGAATTCGGCTGAAGTTTAAAAATGCTTTGGAACTCTTCCTAAGTTCTGGGAGTTCTGCTGAAGTTTAAAAATGCATTGGAACTCTTCCATTGTTCTCGGAATTCCGCTGATGTTTAACAATGCTTTAGAACTCTTCCATTTTTCTCGGAATTCCGATGATGTTTAACAATGCTTTGGAACTCTTTCATTGTTCTCGGAATTCCGCTGTAGTTTAAAAATGCATTGGAACTCTTCCATTGTTCTCGGAATTCCGCTGTAGTTTAAAAATGCTTTGGAACTCTTCCATTGTTCTCGTAATTCTGCTGAAGTTTAAAAATGCTTGGGAACTCTTTCATTGTTCTCGGAGTTCCGCTGAAGTTTTACAATGCTTTGGAACTCTTCCATTTTTCTCGGAATTCTGCTGAAGTTTAAAAATGCTTTGGAACTCTTCCATTGTTCTCGGAATTCCGCTGTAGTTTAAAAATGCATTGGAACTCTTCCATTGTTCTCGGAATTCCGCTGTAGTTTAAAAATGCTTTGGAACTCTTTCATTGTTCTCGTAATTCCGCTGAAGTTTAGCCATGCTTTGGAACTCTTCCACTGTTCTCGGAATTCCGCTGAAGTTTAAAAATGCTTTGGAACTCCTCCATTGTTCTCGGAATTCTGCTGAAGTTTTACAATGCTTTGGAACTCTTCCATTTTTCTCGGAATTCTGCTGAAGTTTAAAAATGCTTTGGAACGCTTCCATTGTTCTGGGAATTCGGCTGAAGTTTAAAAATGCTTTTGAACTCTTAATAAGTTCTGGGAGTTCTGCTGAAGCTTAAAATTGCTTTGGAACTCTTCCATTGTTCTCGGAATTCCACTGATGTTTAAAAATGCTTTAGAACTCTTCCATTGTTCTCGGAATTCCGCTGATGTTTAACAATGCTTTAGAACTCTTGCATTGTTCTCGGAATTCCGATGATGTTTAACAATGCTTTGGAACTCTTTCATTGTTCTCGGAATTCCGCTGTAGTTTAAAAATGCATTGGAACTCTTCCATTGTTCTCGGAATTCCGCTGAAGTTCTAGAATGCTTTGAAACTCTTCCATTGTTCTCGGAATTCCGCTGAAGTTTAAAAATGCTTTGGAACTCTTCCATTGTTCTCGGAATTCCGCTGAAGTTTAAAAATGCTTTGGAACTCTTCCTAAGTTCTGGGAGTTCTGCTGAAGTTTAAAAATGCTTTGGAACTCTTCCATTGTTCTCGGAATTCCGCTGATGTTTAACAATGCTTTAGAACTCATCCATTGTTCTCGGAATTCTGCTGATGTTTAACAATGCTTTAGAACTCTTCCATTGTTCTCGGAATTCCACTGTAGTTTAAAGATGCATTGGAACTCTTCCATTGCTCTCGGAATTCCGCTTAAGTTTTTCAATGCTTTGGAACTCTTCCATTTTTCTCGGAATTCTGCTGAAGTTTAAAAATGCTTTGGAACGCTTCCATTGTTCTGGGAATTCGGCTGAAGTTTAAAAATGCTTTGGAACTCTTCCTAAGTTCTGGGAGTTTGGCTGAAGTTTAAAAATGCTTTGGAACTCTTCCATTGTTCTCGGAATTCCGCTGATGTTTAAATGCTTTAGAACTCTTCCAATGTTCTCGGAATTCCGCTGATGTTTAACAATGCTTTAGAACTCTTCCATTGTTCTCGGAATTCCGATGATGTTTAACAATGCTTTGGAACTCTTTCATTGTTCTCGGATTTCCGCTGTAGTTTAAAAATACATTGGAACTCTTCCATTTTTCTCGGAATTCCGCTGAAGTTTAAAAATGCTTTGGAACTCTTCCATTTTTCTCGGAATTCTGCTGAAGTTTAGCCATGTGTTGGAACTCTTCCATTGTTCTCGGAATTCCGCTGAAGTTTAAAAATGCTTTGGAACTCTTCCATTGTTCTCGGAACTCTGCTGAAGTTTAAAAAAGATTTGGAACTATTCCATTGTTCTCAGAATTCCGCTAATATTTAACAATGCTTTGGAACTTTTCCAAAGTTCTGGGAGTTCTGCTGAAGTTTATAAATGGTTTAGAACTCTTCCATTGTTCTCGGAATTCTGCTGATGTTTAACAATGCTTTAGAACTCTTCCATTGTTCTCGGAATTCCGATGATGTTTAACAATGCTTTTGAACTCTTCCATTGTTCTCGGAATTCCACTGTAGTTTAAAAATGCATTGGAACTCTTCCATTGTTCTCGGAGTTCCGCTGAAGTTTTACAATGCTTTGGAACTCTTCCATTTTTCTCGGAATTCTGCTGAAGTTTAAAAATGCTTTGGAACTCTTCCATTGTTCTGGGAATTCGGCTGAAGTTTAAAAATGCTTTGGAACTCTTCCTAAGTTCTGGAAGTTCTGCTGAAGTTTAAAAATGCATTGGAACACTTCCATTCTTCTTAGAATTCCGCTAATGTTTAACAATGCTTGGGAACTCTTCCATTGTTCTCAGAATTCCGCTAATATTTAACAATGCTTTGGAACTCTTCCATTGTTCTCGGAATTCCGCTGATGTTTAATAATGCTTTTGGAACTCTTCCATTGTTCTCGGAATTCCGCTAATGTTTAACAATGCTTTGGAACTCATCCATTGTTCTTGGAATTCTGTTGATGTTTAATAATGCTTTTGGAACTCTTCCATTGTGCTCGGAATTCTGCTGAAGTTTAAAAATGCTTTAGAAATCTTCCCTTGCTCTCGGAATTCTGCTGAAGTTTAACAATGCTTTGGAACTCTTCCATAACTCTCAGAATTCTGCTGAAGATTAAAAAAGCTGTGGTACTCTTCCATTGTTCTCAGAATTCCAATGAAGCTTAAAAATGCTTTGGAACTCTTCAATTTTTCTCAGAATTCCGCTAAAGTTTAAAAATGCTTTGGAACTCCTCCATTGTTCTCGGAATTCTGCTGAAGTTTAAAAATGCTTTGGAACTCTTCCATTGTTCTCGGAATTCCGCTAATGTTTATCAAACCTATGGAACTCTTTCATTGTTCTCGGAATTCTGTTGATGTTTAATAATGCTTTTGGAACTCTTCCATTGTTCTCGGAATTCCGCTGATGTTTAACAATGCTTTAGAACTCTTCCATTGTTCTCGGAATTCCGATGATGTTTAACAATGCTTTGGAACTCTTCCATTGTTCTCGGAATTCCACTGTAGTTTAAAAATGCATTGGAACTCTTCCATTTTTCTCGGAATTCTGCTGAAGTTTAAAAATGCTTTGGAACTCTTCCATTGTTCTGGGAATTCGGCTGAAGTTTAAAAATGCTTTGGAACTCTTCCTAAGTTCTGGGAGTTCTGCTGAAGTTTAAAAATGCATTGGAACTCTTCCATTGTTCTCGGAATTCCGCTGATGTTTAACAATGCTTTAGAACTCTTCCATTGTTCTCGGAATTCCGATGATGTTTAACAATGCTTTGGAACCCTTTCATTGTTCTCGGAATTCCGCTGTAGTTTAAAAATGCATTGGAACTCTTCCATTGTTCTCGGAATTCCGCTGTAGTTTAAAAATGCTTTGGAACTCTTTCATTGTTCTCGTAATTCCGCTGAAGTTTAGACATGCTTTGGAACTCTTCCACTGTTCTCGGAATTCCGCTGAAGTTTAAAAATGCTTTGGAACTCCTCCATTGTTCTCGGAATTCTGCTGAAGTTTTACAATGCTTTGGAACTCTTCCATTTTTCTCGGAATTCTGCTGAAGTTTAAAAATGCTTTGGAACGCTTACATTGTTCTGGGAATTCGGCTGAAGTTTAAAAATGCTTTTGAACTCTTCCTAAGTTCTGGGAGTTCTGCTGAAGTTTAAAAATGCTTTGGAACTCTTCCATTGTTCTCGGAATTCCACTGATGTTTAAAAATGCTTTAGAACTCTTCCATTGTTCTCGGAATTCCGATGATGTTTAACAATGCTTTGGAACTCTTTCATTGTTCTCGGAATTCCGCTGTAGTTTAAAAATGCATTGGAACTCTTCCATTGTTCTCGGAATTCCGCTGAAGTTCTAGAATGCTTTGAAACTCTTCCATTGTTCTCGGAATTCCGCTGAAGTTTAAAAATGCTTTGGAACTCTTCCATTGTTCTCGGAATTCCGCTGAAGTTTAAAAATGCTTTGGAACTCTTCCTAAGTTCTGGGAGTTCTGCTGAAGTTTAAAAATGCTTTGGAACTCTTCCATTGTTCTCGGAATTCCGCTGATGTTTAACAATGCTTTAGAACTCATCCATTGTTCTCGGAATTCTGCTGATGTTTAACAATGCTTTGGAACTCTTTCATTGTTCTCGGAATTCCGCTGTAGTTTAAAAATACATTGGAACTCTTCCATTGTTCTTGGAATTCCGCTGAAGTTTAAAAATGCTTTGGAACTCTTCCATTTTTCTCGGAATTCTGCTGAAGTTTAGCCATGTGTTGGAACTCTTCCATTGTTCTCGGAATTCCGCTGAAGTTTAAAAATGCTTTGGAACTCTTCCATTGTTCTCGGAACTCTGCTGAAGTTTAAAAATGCTTTGGAACTCTTCCATTGTTCTGGGAATTCGGCTGAAGTTTAAAAATGCTTTGGAACTCTTCCTAAGTTCTGGAAGTTCTGCTGAAGTTTAAAAATGCATTGGAACACTTCCATTCTTCTCTGAATTCCGCTAATGTTTAACAATGCTTGGGAACTCTTCCATTGTTCTCAGAATTCCGCTAATATTTAACAATGCTTTGGAACTCTTCCATTGTTCTCGGAATTCCGCTGATGTTTAATAATGCTTTTGGAACTCTTCCATTGTTCTCGGAATTCCGCTAATGTTTAACAATGCTTTGGAACTCATCCATTGTTCTTGGAATTCTGTTGATGTTTAATAATGCTTTTGGAACTCTTCCATTGTGCTCGGAATTCTGCTGAAGTTTAAAAATGCTTTAGAAATCTTCCCTTGTTCTCGGAATTCTGCTGAAGTTTAACAATGCTTTGGAACTCTTCCATAATTCTCAGAATTCTGCTGAAGTTTAAAAAAGCTTTGGTACTCTTCCATTGTTCTCAGAATTAAAATGAAGCTTAAAAATGCTTTGGAACTCTTCAATTTTTCTCAGAATTCCGCTAAAGTTTAAAAATGCTTTGGAACTCCCCCATTGTTCTCGTAATTCTGCTGAAGTTTAAAAATGCTTGGGAACTCTTCCATTGTTCTCGGAGTTCCGCTGAAGTTTTACAATGATTTGGAACTCTTCCATTTTTCTCGGAATTCTGCTGAAGTTTAAAAATGCTTTGGAACTCTTCCATTGTTCTGGGAATTCGGCTGAAGTTTAAAAATGCTTTGGAACTCTTCCTAAGTTCTGGGAGTTCTGCTGAAGTTTAAAAATGCATTGGAACTCTTCCATTGTTCTCGGAATTCCGCTGATGTTTAACAATGCTTTAGAACTCTTCCATTTTTCTCGGAATTCCGATGATGTTTAACAATGCTTTGGAACTCTTTCATTGTTCTCGGAATTCCGCTGTAGTTTAAAAATGCATTGGAACTCTTCCATTGTTCTCGGAATTCCGCTGTAGTTTAAAAATGCTTTGGAACTCTTCCATTGTTCTCGTAATTCTGCTGAAGTTTAAAAATGCTTGGGAACTCTTTCATTGTTCTCGGAGTTCCGCTGAAGTTTTACAATGCTTTGGAACTCTTCCATTTTTCTCGGAATTCTGCTGAAGTTTAAAAATGCTTTGGAACTCTTCCATTGTTCTCGGAATTCCGCTGTAGTTTAAAAATGCATTGGAACTCTTCCATTGTTCTCGGAATTCCGCTGTAGTTTAAAAATGCTTTGGAACTCTTTCATTGTTCTCGTAATTCCGCTGAAGTTTAGCCATGCTTTGGAACTCTTCCACTGTTCTCGGAATTCCGCTGAAGTTTAAAAATGCTTTGGAACTCCTCCATTGTTCTCGGAATTCTGCTGAAGTTTTACAATGCTTTGGAACTCTTCCATTTTTCTCGGAATTCTGCTGAAGTTTAAAAATGCTTTGGAACGCTTCCATTGTTCTGGGAATTCGGCTGAAGTTTAAAAATGCTTTTGAACTCTTAATAAGTTCTGGGAGTTCTGCTGAAGCTTAAAATTGCTTTGGAACTCTTCCATTGTTCTCGGAATTCCACTGATGTTTAAAAATGCTTTAGAACACTTCCATTGTTCTCGGAATTCCGCTGATGTTTAACAATGCTTTAGAACTCTTGCATTGTTCTCGGAATTCCGATGATGTTTAACAATGCTTTGGAACTCTTTCATTGTTCTCGGAATTCCGCTGTAGTTTAAAAATGCATTGGAACTCTTCCATTGTTCTCGGAATTCCGCTGAAGTTCTAGAATGCTTTGAAACTCTTCCATTGTTCTCGGAATTCCGCTGAAGTTTAAAAATGCTTTGGAACTCTTCCATTGTTCTCGGAATTCCGCTGAAGTTTAAAAATGCTTTGGAACTCTTCCTAAGTTCTGGGAGTTCTGCTGAAGTTTAAAAATGCTTTGGAACTCTTCCATTGTTCTCGGAATTCCGCTGATGTTTAACAATGCTTTAGAACTCATCCATTGTTCTCGGAATTCTGCTGATGTTTAACAATGCTTTAGAACTCTTCCATTGTTCTCGGAATTCCACTGTAGTTTAAAGATGCATTGGAACTCTTCCATTGCTCTCGGAATTCCGCTTAAGTTTTTCAATGCTTTGGAACTCTTCCATTTTTCTCGGAATTCTGCTGAAGTTTAAAAATGCTTTGGAACGCTTCCATTGTTCTGGGAATTCGGCTGAAGTTTAAAAATGCTTTGGAACTCTTCCTAAGTTCTGGGAGTTTGGCTGAAGTTTAAAAATGCTTTGGAACTCTTCCATTGTTCTCGGAATTCCGCTGATGTTTAAATGCTTTAGAACTCTTCCAATGTTCTCGGAATTCCGCTGATGTTTAACAATGCTTTAGAACTCTTCCATTGTTCTCGGAATTCCGATGATGTTTAACAATGCTTTGGAACTCTTTCATTGTTCTCGGATTTCCGCTGTAGTTTAAAAATACATTGGAACTCTTCCATTTTTCTCGGAATTCCGCTGAAGTTTAAAAATGCTTTGGAACTCTTCCATTTTTCTCGGAATTCTGCTGAAGTTTAGCCATGTGTTGGAACTCTTCCATTGTTCTCAGAATTCCGCTGAAGTTTAAAAATGCTTTGGAACTCTTCCATTGTTCTCGGAACTCTGCTGAAGTTTAAAAAAGATTTGGAACTATTCCATTGTTCTCAGAATTCCGCTAATATTTAACAATGCTTTGGAACTTTTCCAAAGTTCTGGGAGTTCTGCTGAAGTTTATAAATGGTTTAGAACTCTTCCATTGTTCTCGGAATTCTGCTGATGTTTAACAATGCTTTAGAACTCTTCCATTGTTCTCGGAATTCCGATGATGTTTAACAATGCTTTTGAACTCTTCCATTGTTCTCGGAGTTCCGCTGAAGTTTTACAATGCTTTGGAACTCTTCCATTTTTCTCGGAATTCTGCTGAAGTTTAAAAATGCTTTGGAACTCTTCCATTGTTCTGGGAATTCGGCTGAAGTTTAAAAATGCTTTGGAACTCTTCCTAAGTTCTGGAAGTTCTGCTGAAGTTTAAAAATGCATTGGAACACTTCCATTCTTCTTAGAATTCCGCTAATGTTTAACAATGCTTGGGAACTCTTCCATTGTTCTCAGAATTCCGCTAATATTTAACAATGCTTTGGAACTCTTCCATTGTTCTCGGAATTCCGCTGATGTTTAATAATGCTTTTGGAACTCTTCCATTGTTCTCGGAATTCCGCTAATGTTTAACAATGCTTTGGAACTCATCCATTGTTCTTGGAATTCTGTTGATGTTTAATAATGCTTTTGGAACTCTTCCATTGTGCTCGGAATTCTGCTGAAGTTTAAAAATGCTTTAGAAATCTTCCCTTGCTCTCGGAATTCTGCTGAAGTTTAACAATGCTTTGGAACTCTTCCATAACTCTCAGAATTCTGCTGAAGATTAAAAAAGCTGTGGTACTCTTCCATTGTTCTCAGAATTCCAATGAAGCTTAAAAATGCTTTGGAACTCTTCAATTTTTCTCAGAATTCCGCTAAAGTTTAAAAATGCTTTGGAACTCCTCCATTGTTCTCGGAATTCTGCTGAAGTTTAAAAATGCTTTGGAACTCTTCCATTGTTCTCGGAATTCCGCTAATGTTTATCAAACCTATGGAACTCTTTCATTGTTCTCGGAATTCTGTTGATGTTTAATAATGCTTTTGGAACTCTTCCATTGTTCTCGGAATTCCGCTGATGTTTAACAATGCTTTAGAACTCTTCCATTGTTCTCGGAATTCCGATGATGTTTAACAATGCTTTGGAACTCTTCCATTGTTCTCGGAATTCCACTGTAGTTTAAAAATGCATTGGAACTCTTCCATTTTTCTCGGAATTCTGCTGAAGTTTAAAAATGCTTTGGAACTCTTCCATTGTTCTGGGAATTCGGCTGAAGTTTAAAAATGCTTTGGAACTCTTCCTAAGTTCTGGTAGTTCTGCTGAAGTTTAAAAATGCATTGGAACTCTTCCATTGTTCTCGGAATTCCGCTGATGTTTAACAATGCTTTAGAACTCTTCCATTGTTCTCGGAATTCCGATGATGTTTAACAATGCTTTGGAACCCTTTCATTGTTCTCGGAATTCCGCTGTAGTTTAAAAATGCATTGGAACTCTTCCATTGTTCTCGGAATTCCGCTGTAGTTTAAAAATGCTTTGGAACTCTTTCATTGTTCTCGTAATTCCGCTGAAGTTTAGACATGCTTTGGAACTCTTCCACTGTTCTCGGAAATCCGCTGAAGTTTAAAAATGCTTTGGAACTCCTCCATTGTTCTCGGAATTCTGCTGAAGTTTTACAATGCTTTGGAACTCTTCCATTTTTCTCGGAATTCTGCTGAAGTTTAAAAATGCTTTGGAACGCTTACATTGTTCTGGGAATTCGGCTGAAGTTTAAAAATGCTTTTGAACTCTTCCTAAGTTCTGGGAGTTCTGCTGAAGTTTAAAAATGCTTTGGAACTCTTCCATTGTTCTCGGAATTCCACTGATGTTTAAAAATGCTTTAGAACTCTTCCATTGTTCTCGGAATTCCGCTGATGTTTAACAATGCTTTAGAACTCTTCCATTGTTCTCGGAATTCCGATGATGTTTAACAATGCTTTGGAACTCTTTCATTGTTCTCGGAATTCCGCTGTAGTTTAAAAATGCATTGGAACTCTTCCATTGTTCTCGGAATTCCGCTGAAGTTCTAGAATGCTTTGAAACTCTTCCATTGTTCTCGGAATTCCGCTGAAGTTTAAAAATGCTTTGGAACTCTTCCATTGTTCTCGGAATTCCGCTGAAGTTTAAAAATGCTTTGGAACTCTTCCTAAGTTCTGGGAGTTCTGCTGAAGTTTAAAAATGCTTTGGAACTCTTCCATTGTTCTCGGAATTCCGCTGATGTTTAACAATGCTTTAGAACTCATCCATTGTTCTCGGAATTCTGCTGATGTTTAACAATGCTTTGGAACTCTTTCATTGTTCTCGGAATTCCGCTGTAGTTTAAAAATACATTGGAACTCTTCCATTGTTCTCGGAATTCCGCTGAAGTTTAAAAATGCTTTGGAACTCTTCCATTTTTCTCGGAATTCTGCTGAAGTTTAGCCATGTGTTGGAACTCTTCCATTGTTCTCGGAATTCCGCTGAAGTTTAAAAATGCTTTGGAACTCTTCCATTGTTCTCGGAACTCTGCTGAAGTTTAAAAAAGATTTGGAACTATTCCATTGTTCTCAGAATTCCGCTAATATTTAACAATGCTTTGGAACTCTTCCAAAGTTCTGGGAGTTCTGCTGAAGTTTAAAAATGGTTTAGAACTCTTCCATTGTTCGCGAAATTCTGCTGATGTTTATCAATGCTTTAGAACTCTTCCATTGTTCTCGGAATTCCACTGTAGTTTAAAAATGCATTGGAACTCTTCCATTGTTCTCGGAGTTCCGCTGAAGTTTTACAATGCTTTGGAACTCTTCCATTTTTCTCGGAATTCTGCTGAAGTTTAAAAATGCTTTGGAACTCTTCCATTGTTCTGGGAATTCGGCTGAAGTTTAAAAATGCTTTGGAACTCTTCCTAAGTTCTGGAAGTTCTGCTGAAGTTTAAAAATGCATTGGAACACTTCCATTCTTCTCAGAATTCCGCTAATGTTTAACAATGCTTGGGAACTCTTCCATTGTTCTCAGAATTCCGCTAATATTTAACAATGCTTTGGAACTCTTCCATTGTTCTCGGAATTCCGCTGATGTTTAATAATGCTTTTGGAACTCTTCCATTGTTCTCGGAATTCCGCTAATGTTTAACAATGCTTTGGAACTCATCCATTGTTCTTGGAATTCTGTTGATGTTTAATAATGCTTTTGGAACTCTTCCATTGTGCTCGGAATTCTGCTGAAGTTTAAAAATGCTTTAGAAATCTTCCCTTGTTCTCGGAATTCTGCTGAAGTTTAACAATGCTTTGGAACTCTTCCATAATTCTCAGAATTCTGCTGAAGTTTAAAAAAGCTTTGGTACTCTTCCATTGTTCTCAGAATTAAAATGAAGCTAAAAAATGCTTTGGAACTCTTCAATTTTTCTCAGAATTCCGCTAAAGTTTAAAAATGCTTTGGAACTCCCCCATTGTTCTCGTAATTCTGCTGAAGTTTAAAAATGCTTGGGAACTCTTCCATTGTTCTCGGAGTTCCGCTGAAGTTTTACAATGCTTTGGAACTCTTCCATTTTTCTCGGAATTCTGCTGAAGTTTAAAAATGCTTTGGAACTCTTCCATTGTTCTGGGAATTCGACTGAAGTTTAAAAATGCTTTGGAACTCTTCCTAAGTTCTGGGAGTTCTGCTGAAGTTTAAAAATGCATTGGAACTCTTCCATTGTTCTCGGAATTCCGCTGATGTTTAACAATGCTTTAGAACTCTTCCATTTTTCTCGGAATTCCGATGATGTTTAACAATGCTTTGGAACTCTTTCATTGTTCTCGGAATTCCGCTGTAGTTTAAAAATGCATTGGAACTCTTCCATTGTTCTCGGAATTCCGCTGTAGTTTAAAAATGCTTTGGAACTCTTCCATTGTTCTCGGAATTCCGCTGCAGTTTAAAAATGCTTGGGAACTCTTTCATTGTTCTCGGAGTTCCGCTGAAGTTTTACAATGCTTTGGAACTCTTCCATTTTTCTCGGAATTCTGCTGAAGTTTAAAAATGCTTTGGAACTCTTCCATTGTTCTCGGAATTCCGCTGTAGTTTAAAAATGCATTGGAACTCTTCCATTGTTCTCGGAATTCCGCTGTAGTTTAAAAATGCTTTGGAACTCTTTCATTGTTCTCGTAATTCCGCTGAAGTTTAGCCATGCTTTGGAACTCTTCCACTGTTCTCGGAATTCCGCTGAAGTTTAAAAATGCTTTGGAACTCCTCCATTGTTCTCGGAATTCTGCTGAAGTTTTACAATGCTTTGGAACTCTTCCATTTTTCTCGGAATTCTGCTGAAGTTTAAAAATGCTTTGGAACGCTTCCATTGTTCTGGGAATTCGGCTGAAGTTTAAAAATGCTTTTGAACTCTTCCTAAGTTCTGGGAGTTCTGCTGAAGTTTTAAATTGCTTTGGAACTCTTCCATTGTTCTCGGAATTCCACTGATGTTTAAAAATGCTTTAGAACTCTTCCATTGTTCTCGGAATTCCGCTGATGTTTAACAATGCTTTTTAACTCTTTCATTGTTCTCGGAATTCCGCTGTAGTTTAAAAATGCATTGGAACTCTTCCATTGTTCTCGGAATTCCGCTGAAGTTCTAGAATGCTTTGAAACTCTTCCATTGTTCTCGGAATTCCGCTGAAGTTTAAAAATGCTTTGGAACTCTTCCATTGTTCTCGGAATTCCGCTGAAGTTTAAAAATGCTTTGGAACTCTTCCTAAGTTCTGGGAGTTCTGCTGAAGTTTAAAAATGCTTTGGAACTCTTCCATTGTTCTCGGAATTCCGCTGATGTTTAAAATGCTTTAGAACTCATCCATTGTTCTCGGAATTCTGCTGATGTTTAACAATGCTTTGGAACTCTTCCATTGTTCTCGGAATTCCACTGTAGTTTAAAGATGCATTGGAACTCTTCCATTGCTCTCGGAATTCCGCTTAAGTTTTTCAATGCTTTGGAACTCTTCCATTTTTCTCGGAATTCTGCTGAAGTTTAAAAATGCTTTGGAACGCTTCCATTGTTCTGGGAATTCGGCTGAAGTTTAAAAATGCTTTGGAACTCTTCCTAAGTTCTGGGAGTTTGGCTGAAGTTTAAAAATGCTTTAGAACTCTTCCATTGTTCTCGGAATTCCGCTGATGTTTAAATGCTTTAGAACTCTTCCAATGTTCTCGGAATTCCGCTGATGTTTAACAATGCTTTAGAACTCTTCCATTGTTCTCGGAATTCCGATGATGTTTAACAATGCTTTGGAACTCTTTCATTGTTCTCGGAATTCCGCTGTAGTTTAAAAATACATTGGAACTCTTCCATTGTTCTCGGAATTCCGCTGAAGTTTAAAAATGCTTTGGAACTCTTCCATTTTTCTCGGAATTCTGCTGAAGTTTAGACATGTGTTGGAACTCTTCCATTGTTCTCGGAATTCCGCTGAAGTTTAAAAATGCTTTGGAACTCTTCCATTGTTCTCGGAACTCTGCTGAAGTTTAAAAAAGATTTGGAACTATTCCATTGTTCTCAGAATTCCGCTAATATTTAACAATGCTTTGGAACTCTTCCAAAGTTCTGGGAGTTCTGCTGAAGTTTATAAATGGTTTAGAACTCTTCCATTGTTCTCAGAATTCTGCTGATGTTTAACAATGCTTTAGAACTCTTCCATTGTTCTCGGAATTCCGATGATGTTTAACAATGCTGTTGAACTCTTCCATTGTTCTCGGAATTCCACTGTAGTTTAAAAATGCATTGGAACTCTTCCATTGTTCTCGGAGTTCCGCTGAAGTTTTACAATGCTTTGGAACTCTTCCATTTTTCTCGGAATTCTGCTGAAGTTTAAAAATGCTTTGGAACTCTTCCATTGTTCTGGGAATTCGGCTGAAGTTTAAAAATGCTTTGGAACTCTTCCTAAGTTCTGGAAGTTCTGCTGAAGTTTAAAAATGCATTGGAACAGTTCCATTCTTCTCAGAATTCCGCTAATGTTTAACAATGCTTGGGAACTCTTCCATTGTTCTCAGAATTCCGCTAATATTTAACAATGCTTTGGAACTCTTCCATTGTTCTCGGAATTCCGCTGATGTTTAATAATGCTTTTGGAACTCTTCCATTGTTCTCGGAATTCCGCTAATGTTTAACAATGCTTTGGAACTCATCCATTGTTCTTGGAATTCTGTTGATGTTTAATAATGCTTTTGGAACTCTTCCATTGTGCTCGGAATTCTGCTGAAGTTTAAAAATGCTTTAGAAATCTTCCCTTGCTCTCGGAATTCTGCTGAAGTTTAACAATGCTTTGGAACTCTTCCATAACTCTCAGAATTCTGCTGAAGATTAAAAAAGCTGTGGTACTCTTCCATTGTTCTCAGAATTCCAATGAAGCTTAAAAATGCTTTGGAACTCTTCAATTTTTCTCAGAATTCCGCTAAAGTTTAAAAATGCTTTGGAACTCCTCCATTGTTCTCGGAATTCTGCTGAAGTTTAAAAATGCTTTGGAACTCTTTCATTGTTCTCGGAATTCTGTTGATGTTTAATAATGCTTTTGGAACTCTTCCATTGTTCTCGGAATTCCGCTGATGTTTAACAATGCTTTAGAACTCTTCCATTGTTCTCGGAATTCCGATGATGTTTAACAATGCTTTGGAACTCTTCCATTGTTCTGGGAATTCGGCTGAAGTTTAAAAATGCTTTGGAACTCTTCCTAAGTTCTGGGAGTTCTGCTGAAGTTTAAAAATGCATTGGAACTCTTCCATTGTTCTCGTAATTCTGCTGAAGTTTAAAAATGCTTGGGAACTCTTCCATTGTTCTCGGAGTTCCGCTGAAGTTTTACAATGCTTTGGAACTCTTCCATTTTTCTCGGAATTCTGCTGAAGTTTAAAAATGCTTTGGAACTCTTCCATTGTTCTGGGAATTCGGCTGAAGTTTAAAAATGCTTTGGAACTCTTCCTAAGTTCTGGGAGTTCTGCTGAAGTTTAAAAATGCATTGGAACTCTTCCATTGTTCTCGGAATTCCGCTGATGTTTAACAATGCTTTAGAACTCTTCCATTTTTCTCGGAATTCCGATGATGTTTAACAATGCTTTGGAACTCTTTCATTGTTCTCGGAATTCCGCTGTAGTTTAAAAATGCATTGGAACTCTTCCATTGTTCTCGGAATTCCGCTGTAGTTTAAAAATGCTTTGGAACTCTTCCATTGTTCTCGGATTTCCGCTGTAGTTTAAAAATGCTTGGGAACTCTTTCATTGTTCTCGGAGTTCCGCTGAAGTTTTACAATGCTTTGGAACTCTTCCATTTTTCTCGGAATTCTGCTGAAGTTTAAAAATGCTTTGGAACTCTTCCATTGTTCTCGGAATTCCGCTGTAGTTTAAAAATGCTTTGGAACTCTTTCATTGTTCTCGTAATTCCGCTGAAGTTTAGCCATGCTTTGGAACTCTTCCACTGTTCTCGGAATTCCGCTGAAGTTTAAAAATGCTTTGGAACTCCTCCATTGTTCTCGGAATTCTGCTGAAGTTTTACAATGCTTTGGAACTCTTCCATTTTTCTCGGAATTCTGCTGAAGTTTAAAAATGCTTTGGAACGCTTCCATTGTTCTGGGAATTCGGCTGAAGTTTAAAAATGCTTTTGAACTCTTCCTAAGTTCTGGGAGTTCTGCTGAAGTTTAAAAATGCATTGGAACTCTTCCATTGTTCTCGGAATTCCGCTGATGTTTAACAATGCTTTAGAACTCTTCCATTTTTCTCGGAATTCCGATGATGTTTAACAATGCTTTGGAACTCTTTCATTGTTCTCGGAATTCCGCTGTAGTTTAAAAATGCATTGGAACTCTTCCATTGTTCTCGGAATTCCGCTGTAGTTTAAAAATGCTTTGGAACTCTTCCATTGTTCTCGGAATTCCGCTGTAGTTTAAAAATGCTTGGGAACTCTTTCATTGTTCTCGGAGTTCCGCTGAAGTTTTACAATGCTTTGGAACTCTTCCATTTTTCTCGGAATTCTGCTGAAGTTTAAAAATGCTTTGGAACTCTTCCATTGTTCTCGGAATTCCGCTGTAGTTTAAAAATGCATTGGAACTCTTCCATTGTTCTCGGAATTCCGCTGTAGTTTAAAAATGCTTTGGAACTCTTTCATTGTTCTCGTAATTCCGCTGAAGTTTAGCCATGCTTTGGAACTCTTCCACTGTTCTCGGAATTCCGCTGAAGTTTAAAAATGCTTTGGAACTCCTCCATTGTTCTCGGAATTCTGCTGAAGTTTTACAATGCTTTGGAACTCTTCCATTTTTCTCGGAATTCTGCTGAAGTTTAAAAATGCTTTGGAACGCTTCCATTGTTCTGGGAATTCGGCTGAAGTTTAAAAATGCTTTTGAACTCTTCCTAAGTTCTGGGAGTTCTGCTGAAGTTTAAAAATGCTTTGGAACTCTTCCATTGTTCTCGGAATTCCACTGATGTTTAAAAATGCTTTAGAACTCTTCCATTGTTCTCGGAATTCCGCTGATGTTTAACAATGCTTTAGAACTCTTCCATTGTTCTCGGAATTCCGATGATGTTTAACAATGCTTTGGAACTCTTTCATTGTTCTCGGAATTCCGCTGTAGTTTAAAAATGCATTGGAACTCTTCCATTGTTCTCGGAATTCCGCTGAAGTTCTAGAATGCTTTGAAACTCTTCCATTGTTCTCGGAATTCCGCTGAAGTTTAAAAATGCTTTGGAACTCTTCCATTGTTCTCGGAATTCCGCTGAAGTTTAAAAATGCTTTGGAACTCTTCCTAAGTTCTGGGAGTACTGCTGAAGTTTAAAAATGCTTTGGAACTCTTCCATTGTTCTCGGAATTCCGCTGATGTTTAACAATGCTTTAGAACTCATCCATTGTTCTCGGAATTCTGCTGATGTTTAACAATGCTTTGGAACTCTTTCATTGTTCTCGGAATTCCGCTGTAGTTTAAAAATACATTGGAACTCTTCCATTGTTCTCGGAATTCCGCTGAAGTTTAAAAATGCTTTGGAACTCTTCCATTTTTCTCGGAATTCTGCTGAAGTTTAGCCATGTGTTGGAACTCTTCCATTGTTCTCGGAATTCCGCTGAAGTTTAAAAATGCTTTGGAACTCTTCCATTGTTCTCGGAACTCTGCTGAAGTTTAAAAAAGATTTGGAACTATTCCATTGTTCTCAGAATTCCGCTAATATTTAACAATGCTTTGGAACTCTTCCAAAGTTCTGGGAGTTCTGCTGAAGTTTAAAAATGGTTTAGAACTCTTCCATTGTTCGCGAAATTCTGCTGATGTTTATCAATGCTTTAGAACTCTTCCATTGTTCTCGGAATTCCGATGATGTTTAACAATGCTTTTGAACTCTTCCATTGTTCTCGGAATTCCACTGTAGTTTAAAAATGCATTGGAACTCTTCCATTGTTCTCGGAGTTCCGCTGAAGTTTTACAATGCTTTGGAACTCTTCCATTTTTCTCGGAATTCTGCTGAAGTTTAAAAATGCTTTGGAACTCTTCCATTGTACTGGGAATTCGGCTGAAGTTTAAAAATGCTTTGGAACTCTTCCTAAGTTCTGGAAGTTCTGCTGAAGTTTAAAAATGCATTGGAACACTTCCATTCTTCTCAGAATTCCGCTAATGTTTAACAATGCTTGGGAACTCTTCCATTGTTCTCAGAATTCCGCTAATATTTAACAATGCTTTGGAACTCTTCCATTGTTCTCGGAATTCCGCTGATGTTTAATAATGCTTTTGGAACTCTTCCATTGTTCTCGGAATTCCGCTAATGTTTAACAATGCTTTGGAACTCATCCATTGTTCTTGGAATTCTGTTGATGTTTAATAATGCTTTTGGAACTCTTCCATTGTGCTCGGAATTCTGCTGAAGTTTAAAAATGCTTTAGAAATCTTCCCTTGTTCTCGGAATTCTGCTGAAGTTTAACAATGCTTTGGAACTCTTCCATAATTCTCAGAATTCTGCTGAAGTTTAAAAAAGCTTTGGTACTCTTCCATTGTTCTCAGAATTAAAATGAAGCTTAAAAATGCTTTGGAACTCTTCAATTTTTCTCAGAATTCCGCTAAAGTTTAAAAATGCTTTGGAACTCCCCCATTGTTCTCGTAATTCTGCTGAAGTTTAAAAATGCTTGGGAACTCTTCCATTGTTCTCGGAGTTCCGCTGAAGTTTTACAATGCTTTGGAACTCTTCCATTTTTCTCGGAATTCTGCTGAAGTTTAAAAATGCTTTGGAACTCTTCCATTGTTCTGGGAATTCGGCTGAAGTTTAAAAATGCTTTGGAACTCTTCCTAAGTTCTGGGAGTTCTGCTGAAGTTTAAAAATGCATTGGAACTCTTCCATTGTTCTCGGAATTCCGCTGATGTTTAACAATGCTTTAGAACTCTTCCATTTTTCTCGGAATTCCGATGATGTTTAACAATGCTTTGGAACTCTTTCATTGTTCTCGGAATTCCGCTGTAGTTTAAAAATGCATTGGAACTCTTCCATTGTTCTCGGAATTCCGCTGTAGTTTAAAAATGCTTTGGAACTCTTCCATTGTTCTCGGAATTCCACTGTAGTTTAAAAATGCTTGGGAACTCTTTCATTGTTCTCGGAGTTCCGCTGAAGTTTTACAATGCTTTGGAACTCTTCCATTTTTCTCGGAATTCTGCTGAAGTTTAAAAATGCTTTGGAACTCTTCCATTGTTCTCGGAATTCCGCTGTAGTTTAAAAATGCATTGGAACTCTTCCATTGTTCTCGGAATTCCGCTGTAGTTTAAAAATGCTTTGGAACTCTTTCATTGTTCTCGTAATTCCGCTGAAGTTTAGCCATGCTTTGGAACTCTTCCACTGTTCTCGGAATTCCGCTGAAGTTTAAAAATGCTTTGGAACTCCTCCATTGTTCTCGGAATTCTGCTGAAGTTTTACAATGCTTTGGAACTCTTCCATTTTTCTCGGAATTCTGCTGAAGTTTAAAAATGCTTTGGAACGCTTCCATTGTTCTGGGAATTCGGCTGAAGTTTAAAAATGCTTTTGAACTCTTCCTAAGTTCTGGGAGTTCTGCTGAAGTTTAAAAATGCATTGGAACTCTTCCATTGTTCTCGGAATTCCGCTGATGTTTAACAATGCTTTAGAACTCTTCCATTTTTCTCGGAATTCCGATGATGTTTAACAATGCTTTGGAACTCTTTCATTGTTCTCGGAATTCCGCTGTAGTTTAAAAATGCATTGGAACTCTTCCATTGTTCTCGGAATTCCGCTGTAGTTTAAAAATGCTTTGGAACTCTTCCATTGTTCTCGGAATTCCGCTGTAGTTTAAAAATGCTTGGGAACTCTTTCATTGTTCTCGGAGTTCCGCTGAAGTTTTACAATGCTTTGGAACTCTTCCATTTTTCTCGGAATTCTGCTGAAGTTTAAAAATGCTTTGGAACTCTTCCATTGTTCTCGGAATTCCGCTGTAGTTTAAAAATGCATTGGAACTCTTCCATTGTTCTCGGAATTCCGCTGTAGTTTAAAAATGCTTTGGAACTCTTTCATTGTTCTCGTAATTCCGCTGAAGTTTAGCCATGCTTTGGAACTCTTCCACTGTTCTCGGAATTCCGCTGAAGTTTAAAAATGCTTTGGAACTCCTCCATTGTTCTCGGAATTCTGCTGAAGTTTTACAATGCTTTGGAACTCTTCCATTTTTCTCGGAATTCTGCTGAAGTTTAAAAATGCTTTGGAACGCTTCCATTGTTCTGGGAATTCGGCTGAAGTTTAAAAATGCTTTTGAACTCTTCCTAAGTTCTGGGAGTTCTGCTGAAGTTTAAAATTGCTTTGGAACTCTTCCATTGTTCTCGGAATTCCACTGATGTTTAAAAATGCTTTAGAACTCTTCCATTGTTCTCGGAATTCCGCTGATGTTTAACAATGCTTTTTAACTCTTTCATTGTTCTCGGAATTCCGCTGTAGTTTAAAAATGCATTGGAACTCTTCCATTGTTCTCGGAATTCCGCTGAAGTTCTAGAATGCTTTGAAACTCTTCCATTGTTCTCGGAATTCCGCTGAAGTTTAAAAATGCTTTGGAACTCTTCCATTGTTCTCGGAATTCCGCTGAAGTTTAAAAATGCTTTGGAACTCTTCCTAAGTTCTGGGAGTTCTGCTGAAGTTTAAAAATGCTTTGGAACTCTTCCATTGTTCTCGGAATTCCGCTGATGTTTAAAATGCTTTAGAACTCATCCATTGTTCTCGGAATTCTGCTGATGTTTAACAATGCTTTGGAACTCTTCCATTGTTCTCGGAATTCCACTGTAGTTTAAAGATGCATTGGAACTCTTCCATTGCTCTCGGAATTCCGCTTAAGTTTTTCAATGCTTTGGAACTCTTCCATTTTTCTCGGAATTCTGCTGAAGTTTAAAAATGCTTTGGAACGCTTCCATTGTTCTGGGAATTCGGCTGAAGTTTAAAAATGCTTTGGAACTCTTCCTAAGTTCTGGGAGTTTGGCTGAAGTTTAAAAATGCTTTAGAACTCTTCCATTGTTCTCGGAATTCCGCTGATGTTTAAATGCTTTAGAACTCTTCCAATGTTCTCGGAATTCCGCTGATGTTTAACAATGCTTTAGAACTCTTCCATTGTTCTCGGAATTCCGATGATGTTTAACAATGCTTTGGAACTCTTTCATTGTTCTCGGAATTCCGCTGTAGTTTAAAAATACATTGGAACTCTTCCATTGTTCTCGGAATTCCGCTGAAGTTTAAAAATGCTTTGGAACTCTTCCATTGTTCTCGGAACTCTGCTGAAGTTTAAAAAAGATTTGGAACTATTCCATTGTTCTCAGAATTCCGCTAATATTTAACAATGCTTTGGAACTCTTCCAAAGTTCTGGGAGTTCTGCTGAAGTTTATAAATGGTTTAGAACTCTTCCATTGTTCTCAGAATTCTGCTGATGTTTAACAATGCTTTAGAACTCTTCCATTGTTCTCGGAATTCCGATGATGTTTAACAATGCTTTTTAACTCTTCCATTGTTCTCGGAATTCCACTGTAGTTTAAAAATGCATTGGAACTCTTCCATTGTTCTCGGAGTTCCGCTGAAGTTTTACAATGCTTTGGAACTCTTCCATTTTTCTCGGAATTCTGCTGAAGTTTAAAAATGCTTTGGAACTCTTCCATTGTTCTGGGAATTCGGCTGAAGTTTAAAAATGCTTTGGAACTCTTCCTAAGTTCTAGAAGTTCTGCTGAAGTTTAAAAATGCATTGGAACACTTCCATTCTTCTCAGAATTCCGCTAATGTTTAACAATGCTTGGGAACTCTTCCATTGTTCTCAGAATTCCGCTAATATTTAACAATGCTTTGGAACTCTTCCATTGTTCTCGGAATTCCGCTGATGTTTAATAATGCTTTTGGAACTCTTCCATTGTTCTCGGAATTCCGCTAATGTTTAACAATGCTTTGGAACTCATCCATTGTTCTTGGAATTCTGTTGATGTTTAATAATGCTTTTGGAACTCTTCCATTGTGCTCGGAATTCTGCTGAAGTTTAAAAATGCTTTAGAAATCTTCCCTTGCTCTCGGAATTCTGCTGAAGTTTAACAATGCTTTGGAACTCTTCCATAATTCTCAGAATTCTGCTGAAGTTTAAAAAAGCTGTGATACTCTTCCATTGTTCTCAGAATTCCAATGAAGCTTAAAAATGCTTTGGAACTCTTCAATTTTTCTCAGAATTCCGCTAAAGTTTAAAAATGCTTTGGAACTCCTCCATTGTTCTCGGAATTCTGCTGAAGTTTAAAAATGCTTTGGAACTCTTCCAATGTTCTGGGAATTAAGCTGAAGTTTAAAAATGCTTTGGAACTCTTCCTATGTTCTGGGAGTTCTGCTGAAGTTTAAAAATGCTTGGGAACTCTTCCATTGTTCTCTGAATTGCGCTGATGTTTAACAATGCTTTAGAACTCTTCCATTGTTACCGGAATTCCGCTGATGTTTAACAATGCTTTTGAACTCTTCCATTGTTCTCGGAATTCCGCTGAAGTTTAGCCATGCTTTGGAACTCTTCCATTGTTCTCGGAATTCCGCTGAAGTTTAAAAATGCTTTGGAACTGCTCCTTTGTTCTCAGAATTCTGCTGAAGTTTAAAAATGCTTTGGAACTCTTCCATTGTTCTGGAAATTCGTCTGAAGTTTAAAAATGCAATGGAACTCTTCCTATGTTCTGGGAGTTCTGCTGAAGTTGAAAAATGCTTTTGAACTCTTCCATTGTTCTCGGAATTCCGCTGATGTTTAAAAATGCTTTAGAACTCTTCCATTGTTCTCGGAATTCCGCTGATGTTTAACAATCCTTTGGAACTCTTCCATTATTCTCAGAATTCTGCTGAAGTTTAAAAATGCTTTAGTACTCTTCCATTGTTCTCAGAATTCCAATGAAGCTTAAAAATGCTTTGGAACTCTTCAATTTTTCTCAGAATTACGCGAAAGTTTAAAAATGCTTTGGAACTCCTCCATTGTTCTTGGAATTCTGCTCAAGTTTAAAAATGCTTTGGAACTCTTCCATTGTTCTGGGAATTCGGCTGAAGTTTAAAATTGCTTTGGAGCTCTTCCTATGTTCTGGGAGTTCTGCTGAAGTTTAAAAATGCTTTGGAACTCTTCCATTGTTCTCGGAATTCTGCTGATGTTTAACAATGCTTTAGAACTCTTCCATTGTTCTCGGAATTCCGATGATGTCTATCAATGCTTTGGAACTCTTCCATTGTTCTCGGAATTCCGCAGTAGTTTAAAAATGCATTGGAACTCTTCCATTGTTCTCGGATTTCCGCTGAAGTTTTACAATGCTTTGGAACTCTTCCATTTTTCTCGGAACTCTGCTGAAGTTTAAAAATGCTTTGGAACTCTTCCATTGTTCTCGGAATTCCGCTGATGTTTAACAATGCTTTGGAACTCTTACATTGTTCTCGGTATTCCGCTGAATTTAGCCATGCTTTGGAACTTTTCCATTGTTCTCAGAATTCCGCTGAAGTTTAAAAATGCTTTGGAACTCCTCCATTGTACTCGGAACTCTGCTGAAGTTTAAAAATGATTTGAAACTCTTCCATTGTTCTCGGAATTCCGCTGATGTTTAACAATGCTTTGGAACTCTTCCATTGTTCTCGGAATTCCGCTGTAGTTTAAAAATGCACTGGAACTTTTCCATTGTTCTCGGAATTCCGCTGAAGTTTTACAATGCTTTGGAACTCTTCCATTTTTCTCGGAATTCTGCTGAATTTTAAAAATGCTTTGAAACTCTTCCATTGTTCTCGGAATTCTGCTGAAGTTTAAAAATGCTTTGGAACTCTTCCATTGTTCTGGGAATTCGGCTGAAGTTTAAAAATGCAATGGAACTCTTCCTATGTTCTGGGAGTTCTGCTGAAGTTTAAAAATGCTTTTGAACTCTTCCATTGTTCTCGGAATTCTGCTGATGTTTAACAATGCTTTAGAACTCTTCCATTGTTCTCGGAATTCCGCTGATGTTTAAAAATGCTTTGGAACTCTTCCATTGTTCTCGGAATTCCACTGCAATTTAAAAATGCATTGGAACTCTTACATTGTTCTCGAAATTCCACTGTAGTTTAAAAATGCATTGGAACTCTTCCATTGTTCTCGGAATTCTGCTGAAGTTTTACAATGCTTTGGAACTCTTCCATTTTTCTCGGAATCCTTCTGAAGTTTAAAAATGCTTTGGAACTCTTCCATTGTTCTGGAAATTCGGCTGAAGTTTAAAAATGCTTTGGAACTCTTCTTACGTTCTGGGAGTTCTGCTGAAGTTTAAAAATGCATTGGAACACTTCCATTGTTCTCGGAGTTCCGCTAATGTTTAAAAATGCTTTGGATCTCTTCCATTGTTCTCAGAATTCCGCTGTAGTTTAAAAATGCTTTGGAACTCTTTCATTGTTCTCAGAATTCCGCTGAAGTTTTAGAATGCTCTGGAACTCTTCCATTTTTCTCGGAATTCTGCTGAAGTTTAAAAATGCTTTGGAACTCTTCAATTGTTCTCGGAATTCCGCTAATGTTTAACAATGCTTTGAAGCTCTTCCATTGTTCTCAGAATTCCGCTAATATTTAACAATGCTTTGGAATTGTTCCATTGTTCTCGGAATTCCGCTGATGTTTAATAATGCTTTTGGAACTCTTCCATTGTTTTCGGAATTCTGTTTATGTTTCATAATGCTTTTGGAACTCTTCCATTGTGCTCGGAATTCTGCTGAAGTTTAAAAATGCTTTGGAACTCTTCCATTGTTCTCGGAATTCCGCTAATGTTTATCGAACCTATGGAACTCTTTCATTGTTCTCGGAATTCTGTTGATGTTTAATAATGCTTTTGGAACTCTTTCATTGCTCTCGGAATTCTGCAGAAGTTTAAAAGCACTTTAGAAATCTTCCCTTGTTCTCGGAATTCTGCTGAAGTTTAACAATGCTTTGGAATTCTTCCATAATTCTCAGAATTCTGCTGAAGTTTAAAAAAGCTGTGGTACTCATCCATTGTTCTCAGAATTCCAATGAAGCTTAAAAATGCTTTGGAACTCTTCAATTTTTCTCAAAATTCCGCTAAAGTTTAAAAATGCTTTGGAACTCCTCCATTGTTCTCGTAATTCTGCTGAAGTTTAACAATGCTTTGGAACTCTTCCATAATTCTCAGAATTCTGCTGAAGTTTAAAAAAGCTGTGGTACTCATCCATTGTTCTCAGAATTCCAATGAAGCTTAAAAATGCTTTGGAACTCTTCAATTTTTCTCAAAATTCCGCTAAAGTTTAAAAATGCTTTGGAACTCTTCCATTGTTCTGGGAATTCGGCTGAAGTTTAAAAATGCTTTGGAACTCTTCTTAAGTTCTGGGAGTTCTGCTGAAGTTTAAAAATGCATTGGAACACTTCCATTGTTCTTGGAATTCCGCTAATGTTTAAAAATGCTTTGGAACTCTTCCATTGTTCTCAGAATTCCGCTGTAGTTTAAAAATGCTTTGGAACTCTTTCATTGTTCTCAGAATTCCACTGAAGTTTTAGAATGCTTTGGAACTCTTCCATTGTTCTCAGAATTCCGCTAATATTTAACAATGCTTTGGAACTCTTCCATTGTTCTCGGAATTCCGCTAATGTTTATCAAACCTATGGAACTATTTCATTGTTCTCGGAATTCTGTTGATGTTTAATAATGCTTTTGGAACTCTTCCATTGTTCTCGGAATTCTGCAGAAGTTTAAAAGCGCTTTAGAAATCTTACCTTGTTCTCGGAATTCTGCTGAAGTTTAACAATGCTTTGGAACACTTCTATAATTCTCAGAATTCTGCTGAAGTTTAAAAAAGCTGTGGTACTCTTCCATTCTTCTCAGAATTCCAATGAAGCTTAAAAATGCTTTGGAACTCCTCAATTGTTCTCGTAATTCTGCTGAAGTTTAAAAATGCTTTGGAACTCTTCTATTGTTCTGGGAATTCGGCTGAAGTTTAAAAATGCAATTGAACTCTTCCTATGTTCTGGGAGTTCTGCTGAAGTTTAAAAATGCTTTTGAACTCTTCCATTGTTCTCGGAATTCCGCTAATGTTTAACAATGCTTTGGAACTCTTCCATCGTTCTCGGAATTCCGCTGATGTTTAACAATGCTTTGGAACTCTTCCATCGTTCTCGGAATTCCGCTGATGTTTAACAATGCTTTGGAACTCTTCCATTGTTCTCGGAATTCCACTGCAATTTAAAAATGCAATGGAACTCTTCCATTGTTCTCGGAATTCCGCTGATGTTTAACAATGCTTTGGAACTCTTCCATTGTTCTCGGAATTCCGCTGTAGTTTAAAAATGCTTTGGAACTCTTTCATTGTTCTCGGAATACCGCTGAAATTTAGCCATGCTTTGGAACTCTTCCATTGTTCTCGGAATTCCGCTGAAGTTTAAAAATGCTTTGGAACTCCTCCATTGTTCTCGGAATTCTGCTGAAGTTTAAAAATGCTTTGGAACTCTTCCATTGTTCTGGGAATTCGGCTGAAGTTTAAAAATGCAATGGAACTCTTCCTATGTTTTGGGAGTTCTGCTGAAGTTTAAAAATGCTTTTGAACTCTTCCATTGTTCTCGGAATTCCGCTGATGTTTAACAATGCTTTGGAACTCTTCCATTGTTCTCGGAATTCCACTGCAGTTTAAAGATGCATTGGAACTCTTACATTGTTCTCGGAATTCCGCTGAAGTTTTACAATGCTTTGAAATTCTTCCATTTTTCTCGGAATTCTGCTGAAGTTTAAAAATGCTTTGGAACTCTTCCATTGTTCTGGGAATTTGGCTGAAGTTTAAAAATGCTTTGGAACTCTTCCATTGTTCTCGGAATTCCGCTGATGTTTAACAATGCTTTAGAGCTCTTCCATTGTTCTCGGAATTCCGCTGATGTTTAACAATGCTTTGGAACTCTTCCATTATTCTCAGAATTCTGCTGAAGTTTAAAAATGCTTTGGTACTCTTCCATTGTTCTCAGAATTCCAATGAAGCTTAAAAATGCTTTGGAACTCTTCAATTTTTCTCAGAATTACGCGAAAGTTTAAAAATGCTTTGGAACTCCTCCATTGTTCTCGGAATTCTGCTGAAGTTTAAAAATGCTTTGGAACTCTTCAATTTTTCTCAGAATTACGCGAAAGTTTAAAAATGCTTTGGAACTCCTCCATTGTTCTCGGAATTCTGCTGAAGTTTAAAAATGCTTTGGAACTCTTCCATTGTTCTCGGAATTCCGCTAATGTTTATCAAACCTATGGAACTCTTTCATTGTTCTCGGAATTCCGCTGATGTTTAACAATGCTTTAGAACTCTTCCATTGTTCTCGGAATTCCGATGATGTTTAACAATGCTTTGGAACTCTTTCATTGTTCTCGGAATTCCGCTGTAGTTTAAAAATGCATTGGAACTCTTCCATTGTTCTCGGAATTCCGCTGTAGTTTAAAAATGCTTTGGAACTCTTTCATTGTTCTCGTAATTCCGCTGAAGTTTAGCCATGCTTTGGAACTCTTCCACTGTTCTCGGATTTCCGCTGAAGTTTAAAAATGCTTTGGAACTCCTCCATTGTTCTCGGAATTCTGCTGAAGTTTTACAATGCTTTGGAACTCTTCCATTTTTCTCGGAATTCTGCTGAAGTTTAAAAATGCTTTGGAACTCTTCCATTGTTCTGGGAATTCGGCTGAAGTTTAAAAATGCTTTGGAACTCTTCCTAAGTTCTGGAAGTTCTGCTGAAGTTTAAAAATGCATTGGAACACTTCCATTCTTCTCAGAATTCCGCTAATGTTTAACAATGCTTGGGAACTCTTCCATTGTTCTCAGAATTCCGCTAATATTTAACAATGCTTTGGAACTCTTCCATTGTTCTCGGAATTCCGCTGATGTTTAATAATGCTTTTGGAACTCTTCCATTGTTCTCGGAATTCCGCTAATGTTTAACAATGCTTTGGAACTCATCCATTGTTCTTGGAATTCTGTTGATGTTTAATAATGCTTTTGGAACTCTTCCATTGTGCTCGGAATTCTGCTGAAGTTTAAAAATGCTTTAGAAATCTTCCCTTGTTCTCGGAATTCTGCTGAAGTTTAACAATGCTTTGGAACTCTTCCATAATTCTCAGAATTCTGCTGAAGTTTAAAAAAGCTTTGGTACTCTTCCATTGTTCTCAGAATTAAAATGAAGCTTAAAAATGCTTTGGAACTCTTCAATTTTTCTCAGAATTCCGCTAAAGTTTAAAAATGCTTTGGAACTCCCCCATTGTTCTCGTAATTCTGCTGAAGTTTAAAAATGCTTGGGAACTCTTCCATTGTTCTCGGAGTTCCGCTGAAGTTTTACAATGCTTTGGAACTCTTCCATTTTTCTCGGAATTCTGCTGAAGTTTAAAAATGCTTTGGAACTCTTCCATTGTTCTGGGAATTCGGCTGAAGTTTAAAAATGCTTTGGAACTCTTCCTAAGTTCTGGGAGTTCTGCTGAAGTTTAAAAATGCATTGGAACTCTTCCATTGTTCTCGGAATTCCGCTGATGTTTAACAATGCTTTAGAACTCTTCCATTTTTCTCGGAATTCCGATGATGTTTAACAATGCTTTGGAACTCTTTCATTGTTCTCGGAATTCCGCTGTAGTTTAAAAATGCATTGGAACTCTTCCATTGTTCTCGGAATTCCGCTGTAGTTTAAAAATGCTTTGGAACTCTTCCATTGTTCTCGGAATTCCGCTGTAGTTTAAAAATGCTTGGGAACTCTTTCATTGTTCTCGGAGTTCCGCTGAAGTTTTACAATGCTTTGGAACTCTTCCATTTTTCTCGGAATTCTGCTGAAGTTTAAAAATGCTTTGGAACTCTTCCATTGTTCTCGGAATTCCGCTGTAGTTTAAAAATGCATTGGAACTCTTCCATTGTTCTCGGAATTCCGCTGTAGTTTAAAAATGCTTTGGAACTCTTTCATTGTTCTCGTAATTCCGCTGAAGTTTAGCCATGCTTTGGAACTCTTCCACTGTTCTCGGAATTCCGCTGAAGTTTAAAAATGCTTTGGAACTCCTCCATTGTTCTCGGAATTCTGCTGAAGTTTTACAATGCTTTGGAACTCTTCCATTTTTCTCGGAATTCTGCTGAAGTTTAAAAATGCTTTGGAACGCTTCCATTGTTCTGGGAATTCGGCTGAAGTTTAAAAATGCTTTTGAACTCTTCCTAAGTTCTGGGAGTTCTGCTGAAGTTTAAAAATGCATTGGAACTCTTCCATTGTTCTCGGAATTCCGCTGATGTTTAACAATGCTTTAGAACTCTTCCATTTTTCTCGGAATTCCGATGATGTTTAACAATGCTTTGGAACTCTTTCATTGTTCTCGGAATTCCGCTGTAGTTTAAAAATGCATTGGAACTCTTCCATTGTTCTCGGAATTCCGCTGTAGTTTAAAAATGCTTTGGAACTCTTCCATTGTTCTCGGAATTCCGCTGTAGTTTAAAAATGCTTGGGAACTCTTTCATTGTTCTCGGAGTTCCGCTGAAGTTTTACAATGCTTTGGAACTCTTCCATTTTTCTCGGAATTCTGCTGAAGTTTAAAAATGCTTTGGAACTCTTCCATTGTTCTCGGAATTCCGCTGTAGTTTAAAAATGCATTGGAACTCTTCCATTGTTCTCGGAATTCCGCTGTAGTTTAAAAATGCTTTGGAACTCTTTCATTGTTCTCGTAATTCCGCTGAAGTTTAGCCATGCTTTGGAACTCTTCCACTGTTCTCGGAATTCCGCTGAAGTTTAAAAATGCTTTGGAACTCCTCCATTGTTCTCGGAATTCTGCTGAAGTCTTACAATGCTTTGGAACTCTTCCATTTTTCTCGGAATTCTGCTGAAGTTTAAAAATGCTTTGGAACGCTTCCATTGTTCTGGGAATTCGGCTGAAGTTTAAAAATGCTTTTGAACTCTTCCTAAGTTCTGGGAGTTCTGCTGAAGTTTAAAATTGCTTTGGAACTCTTCCATTGTTCTCGGAATTCCACTGATGTTTAAAAATGCTTTAGAACTCTTCCATTGTTCTCGGAATTCCGCTGATGTTTAACAATGCTTTTTAACTCTTTCATTGTTCTCGGAATTCCGCTGTAGTTTAAAAATGCATTGGAACTCTTCCATTGTTCTCGGAATTCCGCTGAAGTTCTAGAATGCTTTGAAACTCTTCCATTGTTCTCGGAATTCCGCTGAAGTTTAAAAATGCTTTGGAACTCTTCCATTGTTCTCGGAATTCCGCTGAAGTTTAAAAATGCTTTGGAACTCTTCCTAAGTTCTGGGAGTTCTGCTGAAGTTTAAAAATGCTTTGGAACTCTTCCATTGTTCTCGGAATTCCGCTGATGTTTAAAATGCTTTAGAACTCATCCATTGTTCTCGGAATTCTGCTGATGTTTAACAATGCTTTGGAACTCTTCCATTGTTCTCGGAATTCCACTGTAGTTTAAAGATGCATTGGAACTCTTCCATTGCTCTCGGAATTCCGCTTAAGTTTTTCAATGCTTTGGAACTCTTCCATTTTTCTCGGAATTCTGCTGAAGTTTAAAAATGCTTTGGAACGCTTCCATTGTTCTGGGAATTCGGCTGAAGTTTAAAAATGCTTTGGAACTCTTCCTAAGTTCTGGGAGTTTGGCTGAAGTTTAAAAATGCTTTAGAACTCTTCCATTGTTCTCGGAATTCCGCTGATGTTTAAATGCTTTAGAACTCTTCCAATGTTCTCGGAATTCCGCTGATGTTTAACAATGCTTTAGAACTCTTCCATTGTTCTCGGAATTCCGATGATGTTTAACAATGCTTTGGAACTCTTTCATTGTTCTCGGAATTCCGCTGTAGTTTAAAAATACATTGGAACTCTTCCATTGTTCTCGGAATTCCGCTGAAGTTTAAAAATGCTTTGGAACTCTTCCATTGTTCTCGGAACTCTGCTGAAGTTTAAAAAAGATTTGGAACTATTCCATTGTTCTCAGAATTCCGCTAATATTTAACAATGCTTTGGAACTCTTCCAAAGTTCTGGGAGTTCTGCTGAAGTTTATAAATGGTTTAGAACTCTTCCATTGTTCTCAGAATTCTGCTGATGTTTAACAATGCTTTAGAACTCTTCCATTGTTCTCGGAATTCCGATGATGTTTAACAATGCTTTTTAACTCTTCCATTGTTCTCGGAATTCCACTGTAGTTTAAAAATGCATTGGAACTCTTCCATTGTTCTCGGAGTTCCGCTGAAGTTTTACAATGCTTTGGAACTCTTCCATTTTTCTCGGAATTCTGCTGAAGTTTAAAAATGCTTTGGAACTCTTCCATTGTTCTGGGAATTCGGCTGAAGTTTAAAAATGCTTTGGAACTCTTCCTAAGTTCTAGAAGTTCTGCTGAAGTTTAAAAATGCATTGGAACACTTCCATTCTTCTCAGAATTCCGCTAATGTTTAACAATGCTTGGGAACTCTTCCATTGTTCTCAGAATTCCGCTAATATTTAACAATGCTTTGGAACTCTTCCATTGTTCTCGGAATTCCGCTGATGTTTAATAATGCTTTTGGAACTCTTCCATTGTTCTCGGAATTCCGCTAATGTTTAACAATGCTTTGGAACTCATCCATTGTTCTTGGAATTCTGTTGATGTTTAATAATGCTTTTGGAACTCTTCCATTGTGCTCGGAATTCTGCTGAAGTTTAAAAATGCTTTAGAAATCTTCCCTTGCTCTCGGAATTCTGCTGAAGTTTAACAATGCTTTGGAACTCTTCCATAATTCTCAGAATTCTGCTGAAGTTTAAAAAAGCTGTGATACTCTTCCATTGTTCTCAGAATTCCAATGAAGCTTAAAAATGCTTTGGAACTCTTCAATTTTTCTCAGAATTCCGCTAAAGTTTAAAAATGCTTTGGAACTCCTCCATTGTTCTCGGAATTCTGCTGAAGTTTAAAAATGCTTTGGAACTCTTCCAATGTTCTGGGAATTAAGCTGAAGTTTAAAAATGCTTTGGAACTCTTCCTATGTTCTGGGAGTTCTGCTGAAGTTTAAAAATGCTTGGGAACTCTTCCATTGTTCTCTGAATTGCGCTGATGTTTAACAATGCTTTAGAACTCTTCCATTGTTACCGGAATTCCGCTGATGTTTAACAATGCTTTTGAACTCTTCCATTGTTCTCGGAATTCCGCTGAAGTTTAGCCATGCTTTGGAACTCTTCCATTGTTCTCGGAATTCCGCTGAAGTTTAAAAATGCTTTGGAACTGCTCCTTTGTTCTCAGAATTCTGCTGAAGTTTAAAAATGCTTTGGAACTCTTCCATTGTTCTGGAAATTCGTCTGAAGTTTAAAAATGCAATGGAACTCTTCCTATGTTCTGGGAGTTCTGCTGAAGTTGAAAAATGCTTTTGAACTCTTCCATTGTTCTCGGAATTCCGCTGATGTTTAAAAATGCTTTAGAACTCTTCCATTGTTCTCGGAATTCCGCTGATGTTTAACAATCCTTTGGAACTCTTCCATTATTCTCAGAATTCTGCTGAAGTTTAAAAATGCTTTAGTACTCTTCCATTGTTCTCAGAATTCCAATGAAGCTTAAAAATGCTTTGGAACTCTTCAATTTTTCTCAGAATTACGCGAAAGTTTAAAAATGCTTTGGAACTCCTCCATTGTTCTTGGAATTCTGCTCAAGTTTAAAAATGCTTTGGAACTCTTCCATTGTTCTGGGAATTCGGCTGAAGTTTAAAATTGCTTTGGAGCTCTTCCTATGTTCTGGGAGTTCTGCTGAAGTTTAAAAATGCTTTGGAACTCTTCCATTGTTCTCGGAATTCTGCTGATGTTTAACAATGCTTTAGAACTCTTCCATTGTTCTCGGAATTCCGATGATGTCTATCAATGCTTTGGAACTCTTCCATTGTTCTCGGAATTCCGCAGTAGTTTAAAAATGCATTGGAACTCTTCCATTGTTCTCGGATTTCCGCTGAAGTTTTACAATGCTTTGGAACTCTTCCATTTTTCTCGGAACTCTGCTGAAGTTTAAAAATGCTTTGGAACTCTTCCATTGTTCTCGGAATTCCGCTGATGTTTAACAATGCTTTGGAACTCTTACATTGTTCTCGGTATTCCGCTGAATTTAGCCATGCTTTGGAACTTTTCCATTGTTCTCAGAATTCCGCTGAAGTTTAAAAATGCTTTGGAACTCCTCCATTGTACTCGGAACTCTGCTGAAGTTTAAAAATGCTTTGAAACTCTTCCATTGTTCTCGGAATTCCGCTGATGTTTAACAATGCTTTGGAACTCTTCCATTGTTCTCGGAATTCCGCTGTAGTTTAAAAATGCACTGGAACTTTTCCATTGTTCTCGGAATTCCGCTGAAGTTTTACAATGCTTTGGAACTCTTCCATTTTTCTCGGAATTCTGCTGAATTTTAAAAATGCTTTGAAACTCTTCCATTGTTCTCGGAATTCTGCTGAAGTTTAAAAATGCTTTGGAACTCTTCCATTGTTCTGGGAATTCGGCTGAAGTTTAAAAATGCAATGGAACTCTTCCTATGTTCTGGGAGTTCTGCTGAAGTTTAAAAATGCTTTTGAACTCTTCCATTGTTCTCGGAATTCTGCTGATGTTTAACAATGCTTTAGAACTCTTCCATTGTTCTCGGAATTCCGCTGATGTTTAAAAATGCTTTGGAACAGTTCCATTGTTCTCGGAATTCCACTGCAATTTAAAAATGCATTGGAACTCTTACATTGTTCTCGAAATTCCACTGTAGTTTAAAAATGCATTGGAACTCTTCCATTGTTCTCGGAATTCTGCTGAAGTTTTACAATGCTTTGGAACTCTTCCATTTTTCTCGGAATCCTTCTGAAGTTTAAAAATGCTTTGGAACTCTTCCATTGTTCTGGAAATTCGGCTGAAGTTTAAAAATGCTTTGGAACTCTTCTTACGTTCTGGGAGTTCTGCTGAAGTTTAAAAATGCATTGGAACACTTCCATTGTTCTCGGAGTTCCGCTAATGTTTAAAAATGCTTTGGATCTCTTCCATTGTTCTCAGAATTCCGCTGTAGTTTAAAAATGCTTTGGAACTCTTTCATTGTTCTCAGAATTCCGCTGAAGTTTTAGAATGCTCTGGAACTCTTCCATTTTTCTCGGAATTCTGCTGAAGTTTAAAAATGCTTTGGAACTCTTCAATTGTTCTCGGAATTCCGCTAATGTTTAACAATGCTTTGAAGCTCTTCCATTGTTCTCAGAATTCCGCTAATATTTAACAATGCTTTGGAATTGTTCCATTGTTCTCGGAATTCCGCTGATGTTTAATAATGCTTTTGGAACTCTTCCATTGTTTTCGGAATTCTGTTTATGTTTCATAATGCTTTTGGAACTCTTCCATTGTGCTCGGAATTCTGCTGAAGTTTAAAAATGCTTTGGAACTCTTCCATTGTTCTCGGAATTCCGCTAATGTTTATCGAACCTATGGAACTCTTTCATTGTTCTCGGAATTCTGTTGATGTTTAATAATGCTTTTGGAACTCTTTCATTGCTCTCGGAATTCTGCAGAAGTTTAAAAGCACTTTAGAAATCTTCCCTTGTTCTCGGAATTCTGCTGAAGTTTAACAATGCTTTGGAATTCTTCCATAATTCTCAGAATTCTGCTGAAGTTTAAAACAGCTGTGGTACTCATCCATTGTTCTCAGAATTCTAATGAAGCTTAAAAATGCTTTGGAACTCTTCAATTTTTCTCAAAATTCCGCTAAAGTTTAAAAATGCTTTGGAACTCCTCCATTGTTCTCGTAATTCTGCTGAAGTTTAACAATGCTTTGGAACTCTTCCATAATTCTCAGAATTCTGCTGAAGTTTAAAAAAGCTGTGGTACTCATCCATTGTTCTCAGAATTCCAATGAAGCTTAAAAATGCTTTGGAACTCTTCAATTTTTCTCAAAATTCCGCTAAAGTTTAAAAATGCTTTGGAACTCTTCCATTGTTCTGGGAATTCGGCTGAAGTTTAAAAATGCTTTGGAACTCTTCTTAAGTTCTGGGAGTTCTGCTGAAGTTTAAAAATGCATTGGAACACTTCCATTGTTCTTGGAATTCCGCTAATGTTTAAAAATGCTTTGGAACTCTTCCATTGTTCTCAGAATTCCGCTGTAGTTTAAAAATGCTTTGGAACTCTTTCATTGTTCTCAGAATTCCACTGAAGTTTTAGAATGCTTTGGAACTCTTCCATTGTTCTCAGAATTCCGCTAATATTTAACAATGCTTTGGAACTCTTCCATTGTTCTCGGAATTCCGCTAATGTTTATCAAACCTATGGAACTATTTCATTGTTCTCGGAATTCTGTTGATGTTTAATAATGCTTTTGGAACTCTTCCATTGTTCTCGGAATTCTGCAGAAGTTTAAAAGCGCTTTAGAAATCTTACCTTGTTCTCGGAATTCTGCTGAAGTTTAACAATGCTTTGGAACTCTTCTATAATTCTCAGAATTCTGCTGAAGTTTAAAAAAGCTGTGGTACTCTTCCAATCTTCTCAGAATTCCAATGAAGCTTAAAAATGCTTTGGAACTCCTCAATTGTTCTCGTAATTCTGCTGAAGTTTAAAAATGCTTTGGAACTCTTCTATTGTTCTGGGAATTCGGCTGAAGTTTAAAAATGCAATTGAACTCTTCCTATGTTCTGGGAGTTCTGCTGAAGTTTAAAAATGCTTTTGAACTCTTCCATTGTTCTCGGAATTCCGCTAATGTTTAACAATGCTTTGGAACTCTTTCATCGTTCTCGGAATTCCGCTGATGTTTAACAATGCTTTGGAACTCTTCCATCGTTCTCGGAATTCCGCTGATGTTTAACAATGCTTTGGAACTCTTCCATTGTTCTCGGAATTCCACTGCAATTTAAAAATGCAATGGAACTCTTCCATTGTTCTCGGAATTCCGCTGATGTTTAACAATGCTTTGGAACTCTTCCATTGTTCTCGGAATTCCGCTGTAGTTTAAAAATGCTTTGGAACTCTTTCATTGTTCTCGGAATACCGCTGAAATTTAGCCATGCTTTGGAACTCTTCCATTGTTCTCGGAATTCCGCTGAAGTTTAAAAATGCTTTGGAACTCCTCCATTGTTCTCGGAATTCTGCTGAAGTTTAAAAATGCTTTGGAACTCTTCCATTGTTCTGGGAATTCGGCTGAAGTTTAAAAATGCAATGGAACTCTTCCTATGTTTTGGGAGTTCTGCTGAAGTTTAAAAATGCTTTTGAACTCTTCCATTGTTCTCGGAATTCCGCTGATGTTTAACAATGCTTTGGAACTCTTCCATTGTTCTCGGAATTCCACTGCAGTTTAAAGATGCATTGGAACTCTTACATTGTTCTCGGAATTCCGCTGAAGTTTTACAATGCTTTGAAATTCTTCCATTTTTCTCGGAATTCTGCTGAAGTTTAAAAATGCTTTGGAACTCTTCCATTGTTCTGGGAATTTGGCTGAAGTTTAAAAATGCTTTGGAACTCTTCCATTGTTCTCGGAATTCCGCTGATGTTTAACAATGCTTTAGAGCTCTTCCATTGTTCTCGGAATTCCGCTGATGTTTAACAATGCTTTGGAACTCTTCCATTATTCTCAGAATTCTGCTGAAGTTTAAAAATGCTTTGGTACTCTTCCATTGTTCTCAGAATTCCAATGAAGCTTAAAAATGCTTTGGAACTCTTCAATTTTTCTCAGAATTACGCGAAAGTTTAAAAATGCTTTGGAACTCCTCCATTGTTCTCGGAATTCTGCTGAAGTTTAAAAATGCTTTGGAACTCTTCAATTTTTCTCAGAATTACGCGAAAGTTTAAAAATGCTTTGGAACTCCTCCATTGTTCTCGGAATTCTGCTGAAGTTTAAAAATGCTTTGGAACTCTTCCATTGTTCTCGGAATTCCGCTAATGTTTATCAAACCTATGGAACTCTTTCATTGTTCTCGGAATTCCGCTGATGTTTAACAATGCTTTAGAACTCTTCCATTGTTCTCGGAATTCCGATGATGTTTAACAATGCTTTGGAACTCTTTCATTGTTCTCGGAATTCCGCTGTAGTTTAAAAATGCATTGGAACTCTTCCATTGTTCTCGGAATTCCGCTGTAGTTTAAAAATGCTTTGGAACTCTTTCATTGTTCTCGTAATTCCGCTGAAGTTTAGCCATGCTTTGGAACTCTTCCACTGTTCTCGGATTTCCGCTGAAGTTTAAAAATGCTTTGGAACTCCTCCATTGTTCTCGGAATTCTGCTGAAGTTTTACAATGCTTTGGAACTCTTCCATTTTTCTCGGAATTCTGCTGAAGTTTAAAAATGCTTTGGAACGCTTCCATTGTTCTGGGAATTCGGCTGAAGTTTAAAAATGCTTTTGAACTCTTCCTAAGTTCTGGGAGTTCTGCTGATGTTTAAAAATGCTTTAGAACTCTACCATTGTTCTCGGAATTCCGCTGATGTTTAACAATGCTTTAGAACTCTTCCATTGTTCTCGGAATTCCGATGATGTTTAACAATGCTTTGGAACTCTTTCATTGTTCTCGGAATTCCGCTGTAGTTTAAAAATGCATTGGAACTCTTCCATTGTTCTCGGAATTCCGCTGAAGTTCTAGAATGGTTTGAAACTCTTCCATTGTTCTCGGAATTCCGCTGTAGTTTAAAAATGCATTGGAACTCTTCCATTGTTCTCGGAATTCCGCTGTAGTTTAAAAATGCTTTGGAACTCTTTCATTGTTCTCGTAATTCCGCTGAAGTTTAGCCATGCTTTGGAACTCTTCCACTGTTCTCGGAATTCCGCTGAAGTTTAAAAATGCTTTGGAACTCCTCCATTGTTCTCGGAATTCTGCTGAAGTTTTACAATGCTTTGGAACTCTTCCATTTTTCTCGGAATTCTGCTGAAGTTTAAAAATGCTTTGGAACGCTTCCATTGTTCTGGGAATTCGGCTGAAGTTTAAAAATGCTTTTGAACTCTTCCTAAGTTCTGGGAGTTCTGCTGATGTTTAAAAATGCTTTAGAACTCTACCATTGTTCTCGGAATTCCGCTGATGTTTAACAATGCTTTAGAACTCTTCCATTGTTCTCGGAATTCCGATGATGTTTAACAATGCTTTGGAACTCTTTCATTGTTCTCGGAATTCCGCTGTAGTTTAAAAATGCATTGGAACTCTTCCATTGTTCTCGGAATTCCGCTGAAGTTCTAGAATGCTTTGAAACTCTTCCATTGTTCTCGGAATTCCGCTGAAGTTTAAAAATGCTTTGGAACTCTTCCATTGTTCTCGGAATTCCGCTGAAGTTTAAAAATGCTTTGGAACTCTTCTATAATTCTCAGAATTCTGCTGAAGTTTAAAAAAGCTGTGGTTCTCTTCCATTCTTCTCAGAATTCCAATGAAGCTTAAAAATGCTTTGGAACTCCTCAATTGTTCTCGTAATTCTGCTGAAGTTTAAAAATGCTTTGGAACTCTTCCATTGTTCTGGGAATTCGGCTGAAGTTTAAAAATGCAATTGAACTCTTCCTATGTTCTGGGAGTTCTGCTGAAGTTTAAAAATGCTTTTGAACTCTTCCATTGTTCTCGGAATTCCGCTAATGTTTAACAATGCTTTGGAACTCTTCCATCGTTCTCGGAATTCCGCTGATGTTTAACAATGCTTTGGAACTCTTCCATCGTTCTCGGAATTCCGCTGATGTTTAACAATGCTTTGGAACTCTTCCATTGTTCTCGGAATTCCACTGCAATTTAAAAATGCAATGGAACTCTTCCATTGTTCTCGGAATTCCGCTGATGTTTAACAATGCTTTGGAACTCTTCCATTGTTCTCGGAATTCCGCTGTAGTTTAAAAATGCTTTGGAACTCTTTCATTGTTCTCGGAATACCGCTGAAATTTAGCCATGCTTTGGAACTCTTCCATTGTTCTCGGAATTCCGCTGAAGTTTAAAAATGCTTTGGAACTCCTCCATTGTTCTCGGAATTCTGCTGAAGTTTAAAAATGCTTTGGAACTCTTCCATTGTTCTGGGAATTCGGCTGAAGTTTAAAAATGCAATGGAACTCTTCCTATGTTCTGGGAGTTCTGCTGAAGTTTAAAAATGCTTTTGAACTCTTCCATTGTTCTCGGAATTCTGCTGATGTTTAACAATGCTTTAGAACTCTTCCATTGTTCTCGGAATTCCGCTGATGTTTAAAAATGCTTTGGAACTCTTCCATTGTTCTCGGAATTCCACTGCAATTTAAAAATGCATTGGAACTCTTACATTGTTCTCGAAATTCCACTGTAGTTTAAAAATGCATTGGAACTCTTCCATTGTTCTCGGAATTCTGCTGAAGTTTTACAATGCTTTGGAACTCTTCCATTTTTCTCGGAATCCTTCTGAAGTTTAAAAATGCTTTGGAACTCTTCCATTGTTCTGGAAATTCGGCTGAAGTTTAAAAATGCTTTGGAACTCTTCTTACGTTCTGGGAGTTCTGCTGAAGTTTAAAAATGCATTGGAACACTTCCATTGTTCTCGGAGTTCCGCTAATGTTTAAAAATGCTTTGGATCTCTTCCATTGTTCTCAGAATTCCGCTGTAGTTTAAAAATGCTTTGGAACTCTTTCATTGTTCTCAGAATTCCGCTGAAGTTTTAGAATGCTCTGGAACTCTTCCATTTTTCTCGGAATTCTGCTGAAGTTTAAAAATGCTTTGGAACTCTTCAATTGTTCTCGGAATTCCGCTAATGTTTAACAATGCTTTGAAGCTCTTCCATTGTTCTCAGAATTCCGCTAATATTTAACAATGCTTTGGAATTGTTCCATTGTTCTCGGAATTCCGCTGATGTTTAATAATGCTTTTGGAACTCTTCCATTGTTTTCGGAATTCTGTTTATGTTTCATAATGCTTTTGGAACTCTTCCATTGTGCTCGGAATTCTGCTGAAGTTTAAAAATGCTTTGGAACTCTTCCATTGTTCTCGGAATTCCGCTAATGTTTATCGAACCTATGGAACTCTTTCATTGTTCTCGGAATTCTGTTGATGTTTAATAATGCTTTTGGAACTCTTTCATTGCTCTCGGAATTCTGCAGAAGTTTAAAAGCACTTTAGAAATCTTCCCTTGTTCTCGGAATTCTGCTGAAGTTTAACAATGCTTTGGAATTCTTCCATAATTCTCAGAATTCTGCTGAAGTTTAAAAAAGCTGTGGTACTCATCCATTGTTCTCAGAATTCCAATGAAGCTTAAAAATGCTTTGGAACTCTTCAATTTTTCTCAAAATTCCGCTAAAGTTTAAAAATGCTTTGGAACTCCTCCATTGTTCTCGTAATTCTGCTGAAGTTTAACAATGCTTTGGAACTCTTCCATAATTCTCAGAATTCTGCTGAAGTTTAAAAAAGCTGTGGTACTCATCCATTGTTCTCAGAATTCCAATGAAGCTTAAAAATGCTTTGGAACTCTTCAATTTTTCTCAAAATTCCGCTAAAGTTTAAAAATGCTTTGGAACTCTTCCATTGTTCTGGGAATTCGGCTGAAGTTTAAAAATGCTTTGGAACTCTTCTTAAGTTCTGGGAGTTCTGCTGAAGTTTAAAAATGCATTGGAACACTTCCATTGTTCTTGGAATTCCGCTAATGTTTAAAAATGCTTTGGAACTCTTCCATTGTTCTCAGAATTCCGCTGTAGTTTAAAAATGCTTTGGAACTCTTTCATTGTTCTCAGAATTCCACTGAAGTTTTAGAATGCTTTGGAACTCTTCCATTGTTCTCAGAATTCCGCTAATATTTAACAATGCTTTGGAACTCTTCCATTGTTCTCGGAATTCCGCTAATGTTTATCAAACCTATGGAACTATTTCATTGTTCTCGGAATTCTGTTGATGTTTAATAATGCTTTTGGAACTCTTCCATTGTTCTCGGAATTCTGCAGAAGTTTAAAAGCGCTTTAGAAATCTTACCTTGTTCTCGGAATTCTGCTGAAGTTTAACAATGCTTTGGAACTCTTCTATAATTCTCAGAATTCTGCTGAAGTTTAAAAAAGCTGTGGTACTCTTCCATTCTTCTCAGAATTCCAATGAAGCTTAAAAATGCTTTGGAACTCCTCAATTGTTCTCGTAATTCTGCTGAAGTTTAAAAATGCTTTGGAACTCTTCTATTGTTCTGGGAATTCGGCTGAAGTTTAAAAATGCAATTGAACTCTTCCTATGTTCTGGGAGTTCTGCTGAAGTTTAAAAATGCTTTTGAACTCTTCCATTGTTCTCGGAATTCCGCTAATGTTTAACAATGCTTTGGAACTCTTCCATCGTTCTCGGAATTCCGCTGATGTTTAACAATGCTTTGGAACTCTTCCATCGTTCTCGGAATTCCGCTGATGTTTAACAATGCTTTGGAACTCTTCCATTGTTCTCGGAATTCCACTGCAATTTAAAAATGCAATGGAACTCTTCCATTGTTCTCGGAATTCCGCTGATGTTTAACAATGCTTTGGAACTCTTCCATTGTTCTCGGAATTCCGCTGTAGTTTAAAAATGCTTTGGAACTCTTTCATTGTTCTCGGAATACCGCTGAAATTTAGCCATGCTTTGGAACTCTTCCATTGTTCTCGGAATTCCGCTGAAGTATAAAAATGCTTTGGAACTCCTCCATTGTTCTCGGAATTCTGCTGAAGTTTAAAAATGCTTTGGAACTCTTCCATTGTTCTGGGAATTCGGCTGAAGTTTAAAAATGCAATGGAACTCTTCCTATGTTTTGGGAGTTCTGCTGAAGTTTAAAAATGCTTTTGAACTCTTCCATTGTTCTCGGAATTCCGCTGATGTTTAACAATGCTTTGGAACTCTTCCATTGTTCTCGGAATTCCACTGCAGTTTAAAGATGCATTGGAACTCTTACATTGTTCTCGGAATTCCGCTGAAGTTTTACAATGCTTTGAAATTCTTCCATTTTTCTCGGAATTCTGCTGAAGTTTAAAAATGCTTTGGAACTCTTCCATTGTTCTGGGAATTTGGCTGAAGTTTAAAAATGCTTTGGAACTCTTCCATTGTTCTCGGAATTCCGCTGATGTTTAACAATGCTTTAGAGCTCTTCCATTGTTCTCGGAATTCCGCTGATGTTTAACAATGCTTTGGAACTCTTCCATTATTCTCAGAATTCTGCTGAAGTTTAAAAATGCTTTGGTACTCTTCCATTGTTCTCAGAATTCCAATGAAGCTTAAAAATGCTTTGGAACTCTTCAATTTTTCTCAGAATTACGCGAAAGTTTAAAAATGCTTTGGAACTCCTCCATTGTTCTCGGAATTCTGCTGAAGTTTAAAAATGCTTTGGAACTCTTCAATTTTTCTCAGAATTACGCGAAAGTTTAAAAATGCTTTGGAACTCCTCCATTGTTCTCGGAATTCTGCTGAAGTTTAAAAATGCTTTGGAACTCTTCCATTGTTCTCGGAATTCCGCTAATGTTTATCAAACCTATGGAACTCTTTCATTGTTCTCGGAATTCCGCTGATGTTTAACAATGCTTTAGAACTCTTCCATTGTTCTCGGAATTCCGATGATGTTTAACAATGCTTTGGAACTCTTTCATTGTTCTCGGAATTCCGCTGTAGTTTAAAAATGCATTGGAACTCTTCCATTGTTCTCGGAATTCCGCTGTAGTTTAAAAATGCTTTGGAACTCTTTCATTGTTCTCGTAATTCCGCTGAAGTTTAGCCATGCTTTGGAACTCTTCCACTGTTCTCGGATTTCCGCTGAAGTTTAAAAATGCTTTGGAACTCCTCCATTGTTCTCGGAATTCTGCTGAAGTTTTACAATGCTTTGGAACTCTTCCATTTTTCTCGGAATTCTGCTGAAGTTTAAAAATGCTTTGGAACGCTTCCATTGTTCTGGGAATTCGGCTGAAGTTTAAAAATGCTTTTGAACTCTTCCTAAGTTCTGGGAGTTCTGCTGATGTTTAAAAATGCTTTAGAACTCTACCATTGTTCTCGGAATTCCGCTGATGTTTAACAATGCTTTAGAACTCTTCCATTGTTCTCGGAATTCCGATGATGTTTAACAATGCTTTGGAACTCTTTCATTGTTCTCGGAATTCCGCTGTAGTTTAAAAATGCATTGGAACTCTTCCATTGTTCTCGGAATTCCGCTGAAGTTCTAGAATGGTTTGAAACTCTTCCATTGTTCTCGGAATTCCGCTGTAGTTTAAAAATGCATTGGAACTCTTCCATTGTTCTCGGAATTCCGCTGTAGTTTAAAAATGCTTTGGAACTCTTTCATTGTTCTCGTAATTCCGCTGAAGTTTAGCCATGCTTTGGAACTCTTCCACTGTTCTCGGAATTCCGCTGAAGTTTAAAAATGCTTTGGAACTCCTCCATTGTTCTCGGAATTCTGCTGAAGTTTTACAATGCTTTGGAACTCTTCCATTTTTCTCGGAATTCTGCTGAAGTTTAAAAATGCTTTGGAACGCTTCCATTGTTCTGGGAATTCGGCTGAAGTTTAAAAATGCTTTTGAACTCTTCCTAAGTTCTGGGAGTTCTGCTGATGTTTAAAAATGCTTTAGAACTCTACCATTGTTCTCGGAATTCCGCTGATGTTTAACAATGCTTTAGAACTCTTCCATTGTTCTCGGAATTCCGATGATGTTTAACAATGCTTTGGAACTCTTTCATTGTTCTCGGAATTCCGCTGTAGTTTAAAAATGCATTGGAACTCTTCCATTGTTCTCGGAATTCCGCTGAAGTTCTAGAATGCTTTGAAACTCTTCCATTGTTCTCGGAATTCCGCTGAAGTTTAAAAATGCTTTGGAACTCTTCCATTGTTCTCGGAATTCCGCTGAAGTTTAAAAATGCTTTGGAACTCTTCTATAATTCTCAGAATTCTGCTGAAGTTTAAAAAAGCTGTGGTTCTCTTCCATTCTTCTCAGAATTCCAATGAAGCTTAAAAATGCTTTGGAACTCCTCAATTGTTCTCGTAATTCTGCTGAAGTTTAAAAATGCTTTGGAACTCTTCCATTGTTCTGGGAATTCGGCTGAAGTTTAAAAATGCAATTGAACTCTTCCTATGTTCTGGGAGTTCTGCTGAAGTTTAAAAATGCTTTTGAACTCTTCCATTGTTCTCGGAATTCCGCTAATGTTTAACAATGCTTTGGAACTCTTCCATCGTTCTCGGAATTCCGCTGATGTTTAACAATGCTTTGGAACTCTTCCATCGTTCTCGGAATTCCGCTGATGTTTAACAATGCTTTGGAACTCTTCCATTGTTCTCGGAATTCCACTGCAATTTAAAAATGCAATGGAACTCTTCCATTGTTCTCGGAATTCCGCTGATGTTTAACAATGCTTTGGAACTCTTCCATTGTTCTCGGAATTCCGCTGTAGTTTAAAAATGCTTTGGAACTCTTTCATTGTTCTCGGAATACCGCTGAAATTTAGCCATGCTTTGGAACTCTTCCATTGTTCTCGGAATTCCGCTGAAGTTTAAAAATGCTTTGGAACTCCTCCATTGTTCTCGGAATTCTGCTGAAGTTTAAAAATGCTTTGGAACTCTTCCATTGTTCTGGGAATTCGGCTGAAGTTTAAAAATGCAATGGAACTCTTCCTATGTTTTGGGAGTTCTGCTGAAGTTTAAAAATGCTTTTGAACTCTTCCATTGTTCTCGGAATTCCGCTGATGTTTAACAATGCTTTGGAACTCTTCCATTGTTCTCGGAATTCCACTGCAGTTTAAAGATGCATTGGAACTCTTACATTGTTCTCGGAATTCCGCTGAAGTTTTACAATGCTTTGAAATTCTTCCATTTTTCTCGGAATTCTGCTGAAGTTTAAAAATGCTTTGGAACTCTTCCATTGTTCTGGGAATTTGGCTGAAGTTTAAAAATGCTTTGGAACTCTTCCATTGTTCTCAGAATTCCGCTGATGTTTAACAATGCTTTAGAGCTCTTCCATTGTTCTCGGAATTCCGCTGATGTTTAACAATGCTTTGGAACTCTTCCATTATTCTCAGAATTCTGCTGAAGTTTAAAAATGCTTTGGTACTCTTCCATTGTTCTCAGAATTCCAATGAAGCTTAAAAATGCTTTGGAACTCTTCAATTTTTCTCAGAATTACGCGAAAGTTTAAAAATGCTTTGGAACTCCTCCATTGTTCTCGGAATTCTGCTGAAGTTTAAAAATGCTTTGGAACTCTTCAATTTTTCTCAGAATTACGCGAAAGTTTAAAAATGCTTTGGAACTCCTCCATTGTTCTCGGAATTCTGCTGAAGTTTAAAAATGCTTTGGAACTCTTCCATTGTTCTCGGAATTCCGCTAATGTTTATCAAACCTATGGAACTCTTTCATTGTTCTCGGAATTCCGCTGATGTTTAACAATGCTTTAGAACTCTTCCATTGTTCTCGGAATTCCGATGATGTTTAACAATGCTTTGGAACTCTTTCATTTTTCTCGGAATTCCGCTGTAGTTTAAAAATGCATTGGAACTCTTCCATTGTTCTCGGAATTGCGCTGTAGTTTAAAAATGCTTTGGAACTCTTTCATTGTTCTCGTAATTCCGCTGAAGTTTAGCCATGCTTTGGAACTCTTCCACTGTTCTCGGATTTCCGCTGAAGTTTAAAAATGCTTTGGAACTCCTCCATTGTTCTCGGAATTCTGCTGAAGTTTTACAATGCTTTGGAACTCTTCCATTTTTCTCGGAATTCTGCTGAAGTTTAAAAATGCTTTGGAACGCTTCCATTGTTCTGGGAATTCGGCTGAAGTTTAAAAATGCTTTTGAACTCTTCCTAAGTTCTGGGAGTTCTGCTGATGTTTAAAAATGCTTTAGAACTCTACCATTGTTCTCGGAATTCCGCTGATGTTTAACAATGCTTTAGAACTCTTCCATTGTTCTCGGAATTCCGATGATGTTTAACAATGCTTTGGAACTCTTTCATTGTTCTCGGAATTCCGCTGTAGTTTAAAAATGCATTGGAACTCTTCCATTGTTCTCGGAATTCCGCTGAAGTTCTAGAATGGTTTGAAACTCTTCCATTGTTCTCGGAATTCCGCTGTAGTTTAAAAATGCATTGGAACTCTTCCATTGTTCTCGGAATTCCGCTGTAGTTTAAAAATGCTTTGGAACTCTTTCATTGTTCTCGTAATTCCGCTGAAGTTTAGCCATGCTTTGGAACTCTTCCACTGTTCTCGGAATTCCGCTGAAGTTTAAAAATGCTTTGGAACTCCTCCATTGTTCTCGGAATTCTGCTGAAGTTTTACAATGCTTTGGAACTCTTCCATTTTTCTCGGAATTCTGCTGAAGTTTAAAAATGCTTTGGAACGCTTCCATTGTTCTGGGAATTCGGCTGAAGTTTAAAAATGCTTTTGAACTCTTCCTAAGTTCTGGGAGTTCTGCTGATGTTTAAAAATGCTTTAGAACTCTACCATTGTTCTCGGAATTCCGCTGATGTTTAACAATGCTTTAGAACTCTTCCATTGTTCTCGGAATTCCGATGATGTTTAACAATGCTTTGGAACTCTTTCATTGTTCTCGGAATTCCGCTGTAGTTTAAAAATGCATTGGAACTCTTCCATTGTTCTCGGAATTCCGCTGAAGTTCTAGAATGCTTTGAAACTCTTCCATTGTTCTCGGAATTCCGCTGAAGTTTAAAAATGCTTTGGAACTCTTCCATTGTTCTCGGAATTCCGCTGAAGTTTAAAAATGCTTTGGAACTCTTCCTAAGTTCTGGGAGTTCTGCTGAAGTTTAAAAATGCTTTGGAACTCTTCCATTGTTCTCGGAATTCCGCTGATGTTTAACAATGCTTTAGAACTCATCCATTGTTCTCAGAATTCTGCTGATGTTTAACAATGCTTTGGAACTCTTCCATTGTTCTCGGAATTCCACTGTAGTTTAAAGATGCATTGGAACTCTTCCATTGCTCTCGGAATTCCGCTGAAGTTTTTCAATGCTTTGGAACTCTTCCATTTTTCTCGGAATTCTGCTGAAGTTTAAAAATGCTTTGGAACGCTTCCATTGTTCTGGGAATTCGGCTGAAGTTTAAAAATGCTTTGGAACTCTTCCTAAGTTCTGGGAGTTTGGCTGAAGTTTAAAAATGCTTTGGAACTCTTCCATTGTTCTCGGAATTCCGCTGATGTTTAAATGCTTTAGAACTCTTCCATTGTTCTCGGAATTCCGCTGATGTTTAACAATGCTTTAGAACTCTTCCATTGTTCTCGGAATTCCGATGATGTTTAACAATGCTTTGGAACTCTTTCATTGTTCTCGGAATTCCGCTGTAGTTTAAAAATACATTGGAACTCTTCCATTGTTCTCAGAATTCCGCTGAAGTTTAAAAATGCTTTGGAACTCTTCCATTTTTCTCGGAATTCTGCTGAAGTTTAGCCATGTGTTGGAACTCTTCCATTGTTCTCGGAATTCCGCTGAAGTTTAAAAATGCTTTGGAACTCTTCCACTGTTCTCGGAACTCTGCTGAAGTTTAAAAAAGATTTGGAACTATTCCATTGTTCTCAGAATTCCGCTAATATTTAACAATGCTTTGGAACTCTTCCAAAGTTCTGGGATTTCTGCTGAAGTTTAAAAATGGTTTAGAACTCTGCCATTGTTCTCGGAATTCTGCTGATGTTTAACAATGCTTTAGAACTCTTCCATTGTTCTCGGAATTCCGATGATGTTTAACAATGCTTTTGAACTCTTCCATTGTTCTCGGAATTCCACTGTAGTTTAAAAATGCATTGGAACTCTTCCATTGTTCTCGGAGTTCCGCTGAAGTTTTACAATGCTTTGGAACTCTTCCATTGTTCTGGGAATTCGGCTGAAGTTTAAAAATGCTATGGAACTCTTCCTAAGTTCTGGAAGTTCTGCTGAAGTTTAAAAATGCATTGGAACACTTCCATTCTTCTCAGAATTCCGCTAATGTTTAACAATGCTTGGGAACTCTTCCATTGTTCTCAGAATTCCGCTAATATTTAACAATGCTTTGGAACTCTTCCATTGTTCTCGGAATTCCGCTGATGTTTAATAATGCTTTTGGAACTCTTCCATTGTTCTCGGAATTCCGCTAATGTTTACCAATGCTTTGGAACTCATCCATTGTTCTTGGAATTCTGTTGATGTTTAAAAAAGCTTTGGTACTCTTCCATTGTTCTCAGAATTAAAATGAAGCTTAAAAATGCTTTGGAACTCTTCAATTTTTCTCAGAATTCCGCTAAAGTTTAAAAATGCTTTGGAACTCCCCCATTGTTCTCGTAATTCTGCTGAAGTTTAAAAATGCTTGGGAACTCTTCCATTGTTCTCGGAGTTCCGCTGAAGTTTTACAATGCTTTGGAACTCTTCCATTTTTCTCGGAATTCTGCTGAAGTTTAAAAATGCTTTGGAACTCTTCCATTGTTCTGGGAATTCGGCTGAAGTTTAAAAATGCTTTGGAACTCTTCCTAAGTTCTGGGAGTTCTGCTGAAGTTTAAAAATGCATTTGAACTCTTCCATTGTTCTCGGAATTCCGCTGATGTTTAACAATGCTTTAGAACTCTTCCATTGTTCTCGGAATTCCGATGATGTTTAACAATGCTTTGGAACTCTTTCATTGTTCTCGGAATTCCGCTGTAGTTTAAAAATGCATTGGAACTCTTCCATTGTTCTCGGAATTCCGCTGTAGTTTAAAAATGCTTTGGAACTCTTTCATTGTTCTCGTAATTCCGCTGAAGTTTAGCCATGCTTTGGAACTCTTCCACTGTTCTCGGAATTCCGCTGAAGTTTAAAAATGCTTTGGTACTCCTCCATTGTTCTCAGAATTCTGCTGAAGTTTTACAATGCTTTGGAACTCTTCCATTTTTCTCGGAATTCTGCTGAAGTTTAAAAATGCTTTGGAACGCTTCCATTGTTCTGGGAATTCGGCTGAAGTTTAAAAATGCTTTTGAACTCTTCCTAAGTTCTGGGAGTTCTGCTGAAGTTTAAAAATGCTTTGGAACTCCTCCATTGTTCTCGGAATTCCACTGATGTTTAAAAATGCTTTAGAACTCTTCCATTGTTCTCGGAATTCCGCTGATGTTTATCAATGCTTTAGAACTCTTCCATTGTTCTCGGAATTCCGATGATGTTTAACAATGCTTTGGAACTCTTTCATTGTTCTCGGAATTCCGCTGTAGTTTAAAAATGCATTGGAACTCTTCCATTGTTCTCGGAATTACGCTGATGTTTAACAATGCTTTGGAACTCTTACATTGTTCTCGGTATTCCGCTGAATTTAGCCATGCTTTGGAACTCTTCCATTGTTCTCAGAATTCCGCTGAAGTTTAAAAATGCTTTGGAACTCCTCCATTGTACTCGGAACTCTGCTGAAATTTAAAAATGCTTTGAAACTCTTCCATTGTTCTCGGAATTCTGCTGAAGTTTAAAAATGCTTTGGAACTCTTCCATTGTTCTGGGAATTCGGCTGAAGTTTAAAAATGCAATGGAACTCTTCCTATGTTCTGGGAGTTCTGCTGAAGTTTAAAAATGCTTTTGAACTCTTCCATTGTTCTCGGAATTCTGCTGATGTTTAACAATGCTTTGGAACTCTTCCATTGTTCTCGGAATTCCGCTGTAGTTTAAAAATGCACTGGAACTTTTCCATTGTTCTCAGAATTCCGCTGAAGTTTTACAATGCTTTGGAACTCTTCCATTTTTCTCGGAATTCTGCTGAAGTTTAAAAATGCTTTGAAACTCTTCCATTGTTCTCGGAATTCTGCTGAAGTTTAAAAATGCTTTGGAACTCTTCCATTGTTCTGGGAATTCGGCTGAAGTTTAAAAATGCAATGGAACTCTTCCTATGTTCTGGGAGTTCTGCTGAAGTTTAAAAATGCTTTTGAACTCTTCCATTGTTCTCGGAATTTTGCTGATGTTTAACAATGCTTTAGAACTCTTCCATTGTTCTCGGAATTCCGCTGATGTTTAAAAATGCTTTGGAACTCTTCCATTGTTCTCGGAATTCCACTGCAATTTAAAAATGCATTGGAACTCTTACATTGTTCTCGAAATTCCACTGTAGTTTAAAAATGCATTTTTAACTCTTCCATTGTTCTCGGAATTCCGCTGAAGTTTTACAATGCTTTGGAACTCTTCCATTGTTCTCGGAATTCCGCTGAAGTTTAACAATGCTTTGGAACTCTTCCATAATTCTCAGAATTCTGCTGAAGTTTAAAAAAGCTGTGGTACTCTTCCATTGTTCTCAGAATTCCAATGAAGCTTAAAAATGCTTTGGAACTCTTCAATTTTTCTCAAAATTCCGCTAAAGTTTAAAAATGCTTTGGAACTCCTCCATTGTTCTCGTAATTCTGCTGAAGTTTAAAAATGCTTTGGAACTCTTCCAATGTTCTGGGAATTCAGCTGAAGTTTTAAAATGCTTTGGAACTCTTCCTATGTTCTGGGAGTTCTGCTGAAGTTTAAAAATGCTTGGGAACTTTTCCATTGTTCTCAGAATTCCGCTGATGTTTAACAATGCTTTAGAACGCTTCCATTGTTACCGGAATTCCGCTGATGTTTAACAATGCTTTTGAACTCTTCCATTGTTCTCGGAATTCCGTTGAAGTTTTACAATGCTTTGGAACTCTTCCATTTTTCTCGGAATTATGCTGAAGTTTAAAAATGCTTTGGAACTCCTCCATTGTTCTCGGAATTCTGCTGAAGTTTAAAAATGCATTGGAACTCTTCCATTGTTCTCAGAATTCCGCTGTAGTTTAAAAATGCATTGGAACTCTTCCATTGTTCTCGGAATTCCGTTGAAGTTTTACAATGCTTTTGAACTCTTCCATTGTTCTCGGAATTCTGCTGAAGTTTAAAAATGCTTTGGAACTCTTCAATTTTTCTCAGAATTACGCGAAAGTTTAAAAATGCTTTGGAACTCCTCCATTGTTCTCGGAATTCTGCTGAAGTTTAAAAATGCTTTGGAACTCTTCCATTGTTCTCGGAATTGCGCTAATGTTTATCAAACCTATGGAACTCTTTCATTGTTCTCGGAATTCTGTTGATGTTTAATAATGCTTTTGGAACTCTTCCATTGTTCTCGGAATTCCGCTGATGTTTAACAATGCTTTAGAACTCTTCCATTGTTCACGGAATTCCGATGATGTTTAACAATGCTTTGGAACTCTTCCATCGTTCTCGGAATTCCACTGTAGTTTAAAAATGCATTGGAACTCTTCCATTGTTCTCGGAATTCCGCTGAAGTTTTACAATACTTTGGAAGTCTTCCATTTTTCTCGGAATTCTGCTAAAGTTTAAAAATGCTTTGGAACTCTTCCATTGTTCTGGGAATTCGGCTGAAGTTTAAAAATGCTTTGGAACTCTTCCTAAGTTCTGGGAGTTCTGCTGAAGTTTAAAAATGCATTGGAACTCTTCCATTGTTCTCGGAATTCCGCTGATGTTTAACAATGCTTTAGAACTCTTCCATTGTTCTCGGAATTCCGATGATGTTTAACAATGCTTTGGAACTCTTTCATTGTTCTCGGAATTCCGCTTTAATATAAAAATGCATTGGAACTCTTCCATTGTTCTCGGAATTCCGCTGTAGTTTAAAAATGCTTTGGAACTCTTTCATTGTTCTCGTAATTCCGCTGAAGTTTAGCCATGCTTTGGAACTCTTCCACTGTTCTCGGAATTCCGCTGAAGTTTAAAAATGCTTTGGAACTCCTCCATTGTTCTCGGAATTCTGCTGAAGTTTAAAAATGCTTTGGAACGCTTCCATTGTTCTGAGAATTCGGCTGAAGTTTAAAAATGCTTTTGAACTCTTCCTAAGTTCTGGGAGTTCTGCTGAAGTTTAAAAATGCTTTGGAACTCTTCCATTGTTCTCGGAATTCCACTGATGTTTAAAAATGCTTTAGAACTCTACCATTGTTCTCGGAATTCCGCTGATGTTTAACAATGCTTTAGAACTCTTCCATTGTTCTCGGAATTGCGATGATGTTTAACAATGCTTTGGAACTCTTTCATTGTTCTCGGAATTCCGCTGTAGTTTAAAAATGCATTGGAACTCTTTCATTGTTCTCGGAATTCCGCTGAAGTTCTAGAATGCTTTGAAACTCTTCCATTGTTCTCGGAATTCCGCTGAAGTTTAAAAATGCTTTGGAACTCTTCCATTGTTCTCGGAATTCCGCTGAAGTTTAAAAATGCTTTGGAACTCTTCCTAAGTTCTGGGAGTTCTGCTGAAGTTTAAAAATGCTTTGGAACTCTTCCATTGTTCTCGGAATTCCGCTGATGTTTAACCATGCTTTAGAACTCATCCATTGTTCTCGGAATTCTGCTGATGTTTAACAATGCTTTGGAACTCTTCCATTGTTCTCGGAATTCCACTGTAGTTTAAAGATGCATTGGAACTCTTCCATTGCTCTCGGAATTCCACTGAAGTTTTTCAATGCTTTGGAACTCTTCCATTTTTCTCGGAATTCTGCTGAAGTTTAAAAATGCTTTGGAACGCTTCCATTGTTCTGGGAATTCGGCTGAAGTTTAAAAATGCTTTGGAACACTTCCTAAGTTCTGGGAGTTTGGCTGAAGTTTAAAAATGCTTTGGAACTCTACCATTGTTCTCGGAATTCCGCTGATGTTTAAATGCTTTAGAACTCTTCCATTGTTCTCGGAATTCCGCTGATGTTTAACAATGCTTTAGAACTCTTCCATTGTTCTCGGAATTCCGATGATTTTTAACAATGCTTTGGAACTCTTTCATTGTTCTCGGAATTCCGCTGTAGTTTAAAAATACATTGGAACTCTTCCATTGTTCTCAGAATTCCGCTGAAGTTTAAAAATGCTTTGGAACTCTTCCATTTTTCTCGGAATTCTGCTGAAGTTTAGCCATGTGTTGGAACTCTTCCATTGTTCTCGGAATTCCGCTGAAGTTTAAAAATGCTTTGGAACTCTTCCATTGTTCTCGGAACTCTGCTGAAGTTTAAAAAAGATTTGGAACTATTCCATTGTTCTCAGAATTCCGCTAATATTTAACAATGCTTTGGAACTCTTCCAAAGTTCTGGGATTTCTGCTGAAGTTTAAAAATGGTTTAGAACTCTTCCATTGTTCTCGGAATTCTGCTGATGTTTAACAATGCTTTAGAACTCTTCCATTGTTCTCGGAATTCCGATGATGTTTACCAATGCTTTTGAACTCTTCCATTGTTCTCGGAATTCTACTGTAGTTTAAAAATGCATTGGAACTCTTCCATTTTTCTCGGAATTCTGCTGAAGTTTAAAAATGCTTTGGAACTCCTCCATTGTTCTCGGAATTCCACTGATGTTTAAAAATGCTTTAGAACTCTTCCATTGTTCTCGGAATTCCGCTGATGTTTATCAATGCTTTAGAACTCTTCCATTGTTCTCGGAATTCCGATGATGTTTAACAATGCTTTGGAACTCTTTCATTGTTCTCGGAATTCCGCTGTAGTTTAAAAATGCATTGGAACTCTTCCATTGTTCTCGGAATTACGCTGATGTTTAACAATGCTTTGGAACTCTTACATTGTTCTCGGTATTCCGCTGAATTTAGCCATGCTTTGGAACTCTTCCATTGTTCTCAGAATTCCGCTGAAGTTTAAAAATGCTTTGGAACTCCTCCATTGTACTCGGAACTCTGCTGAAATTTAAAAATGCTTTGAAACTCTTCCATTGTTCTCGGAATTCTGCTGAAGTTTAAAAATGCTTTGGAACTCTTCCATTGTTCTGGGAATTCGGCTGAAGTTTAAAAATGCAATGGAACTCTTCCTATGTTCTGGGAGTTCTGCTGAAGTTTAAAAATGCTTTTGAACTCTTCCATTGTTCTCGGAATTCTGCTGATGTTTAACAATGCTTTGGAACTCTTCCATTGTTCTCGGAATTCCGCTGTAGTTTAAAAATGCACTGGAACTTTTCCATTGTTCTCAGAATTCCGCTGAAGTTTTACAATGCTTTGGAACTCTTCCATTTTTCTCGGAATTCTGCTGAAGTTTAAAAATGCTTTGAAACTCTTCCATTGTTCTCGGAATTCTGCTGAAGTTTAAAAATGCTTTGGAACTCTTCCATTGTTCTGGGAATTCGGCTGAAGTTTAAAAATGCAATGGAACTCTTCCTATGTTCTGGGAGTTCTGCTGAAGTTTAAAAATGCTTTTGAACTCTTCCATTGTTCTCGGAATTCTGCTGATGTTTAACAATGCTTTAGAACTCTTCCATTGTTCTCGGAATTCCGCTGATGTTTAAAAATGCTTTGGAACTCTTCCATTGTTCTCGGAATTCCACTGCAATTTAAAAATGCATTGGAACTCTTACATTGTTCTCGAAATTCCACTGTAGTTTAAAAATGCATTGGAACTCTTCCATTGTTCTCGGAATTCCGCTGAAGTTTTACAATGCTTTGGAACTCTTCCATTGTTCTCGGAATTCCGCTGAAGTTTAACAATGCTTTGGAACTCTTCCATAATTCTCAGAATTCTGCTGAAGTTTAAAAAAGCTGTGGTACTCTTCCATTGTTCTCAGAATTCCAATGAAGCTTAAAAATGCTTTGGAACTCTTCAATTTTTCTCAAAATTCTGCTAAAGTTTAAAAATGCTTTGGAACTCCTCCATTGTTCTCGTAATTCTGCTGAAGTTTAAAAATGCTTTGGAACTCTTCCAATATTCTGGGAATTCAGCTGAAGTTTTAAAATGCTTTGGAACTCTTCCTATGTTCTGGGAGTTCTGCTGAAGTTTAAAAATGCTTGGGAACTTTTCCATTGTTCTCAGAATTCCGCTGATGTTTAACAATGCTTTAGAACGCTTCCATTGTTACCGGAATTCCGCTGATGTTTAACAATGCTTTTGAACTCTTCCATTGTTCTCGGAATTCCGTTGAAGTTTTACAATGCTTTGGAACTCTTCCATTTTTCTCGGAATTATGCTGAAGTTTAAAAATGCTTTGGAACTCCTCCATTGTTCTCGGAATTCTGCTGAAGTTTAAAAATGCATTGGAACTCTTCCATTTTTCTCAGAATTCCGCTGTAGTTTAAAAATGCATTGGAACTCTTCCATTGTTCTCGGAATTCCGTTGAAGTTTTACAATGCTTTTGAACTCTTCCATTGTTCTCGGAATTCTGCTGAAGTTTAAAAATGCTTTGGAACTCTTCAATTTTTCTCAGAATTACGCGAAAGTTTAAAAATGCTTTGGAACTCCTCCATTGTTCTCGGAATTCTGCTGAAGTTTAAAAATGCTTTGGAACTCTTCCATTGTTCTCGGAATTGCGCTAATGTTTATCAAACCTATGGAACTCTTTCATTGTTCTCGGAATTCTGTTGATGTTTAATAATGCTTTTGGAACTCTTCCATTGTTCTCGGAATTCCGCTGATGTTTAACAATGCTTTAGAACTCTTCCATTGTTCACGGAATTCCGATGATGTTTAACAATGCTTTGGAACTCTTCCATTGTTCTCGGAATTCCACTGTAGTTTAAAAATGCATTGGAACTCTTCCATTGTTCTCGGAATTCCGCTGAAGTTTTACAATACTTTGGAACTCTTCCATTTTTCTCGGAATTCTGCTAAAGTTTAAAAATGCTTTGGAACTCTTCCATTGTTCTGGGAATTCGGCTGAAGTTTAAAAATGCTTTGGAACTCTTCCTAAGTTCTGGGAGTTCTGCTGAAGTTTAAAAATGCATTGGAACTCTTCCATTGTTCTCGGAATTCCGCTGATGTTTAACAATGCTTTAGAACTCTTCCATTGTTCTCGGAATTCCGATGATGTTTAACAATGCTTTGGAACTCTTTCATTGTTCTCGGAATTCCGCTGTAATATAAAAATGCATTGGAACTCTTCCATTGTTCTCGGAATTCCGCTGTAGTTTAAAAATGCTTTGGAACTCTTTCATTGTTCTCGTAATTCCGCTGAAGTTTAGCCATGCTTTGGAACTCTTCCACTGTTCTCGGAATTCCGCTGAAGTTTAAAAATGCTTTGGAACTCCTCCATTGTTCTCGGAATTCTGCTGAAGTTTTACAATGCTTTGGAACTCTTCCATTTTTCTCGGAATTCTGCTGAAGTTTAAAAATGCTTTGGAACGCTTCCATTGTTCTGAGAATTCGGCTGAAGTTTAAAAATGCTTTTGAACTCTTCCTAAGTTCTGGGAGTTCTGCTGAAGTTTAAAAATGCTTTGGAACTCTTCCATTGTTCTCGGAATTCCACTGATGTTTAAAAATGCTTTAGAACTCTACCATTGTTCTCGGAATTCCGCTGATGTTTAACAATGCTTTAGAACTCTTCCATTGTTCTCGGAATTGCGATGATGTTTAACAATGCTTTGGAACTCTTTCATTGTTCTCGGAATTCCGCTGTAGTTTAAAAATGCATTGGAACTCTTTCATTGTTCTCGGAATTCCGCTGAAGTTCTAGAATGCTTTGAAACTCTTCCATTGTTCTCGGAATTCCGCTGAAGTTTAAAAATGCTTTGGAACTCTTCCATTGTTCTCGGAATTCCGCTGAAGTTTAAAAATGCTTTGGAACTCTTCCTAAGTTCTGGGAGTTCTGCTGAAGTTTAAAAATGCTTTGGAACTCTTCCATTGTTCTCGGAATTCCGCTGATGTTTAACCATGCTTTAGAACTCATCCATTGTTCTCGGAATTCTGCTGATGTTTAACAATGCTTTGGAACTCTTCCATTGTTCTCGGAATTCCACTGTAGTTTAAAGATGCATTGGAACTCTTCCATTGCTCTCGGAATTCCACTGAAGTTTTTCAATGCTTTGGAACTCTTCCATTTTTCTCGGAATTCTGCTGAAGTTTAAAAATGCTTTGGAACGCTTCCATTGTTCTGGGAATTCGGCTGAAGTTTAAAAATGCTTTGGAACACTTCCTAAGTTCTGGGAGTTTGGCTGAAGTTTAAAAATGCTTTGGAACTCTACCATTGTTCTCGGAATTCCGCTGATGTTTAAATGCTTTAGAACTCTTCCATTGTTCTCGGAATTCCGCTGATGTTTAACAATGCTTTAGAACTCTTCCATTGTTCTCGGAATTCCGATGATTTTTAACAATGCTTTGGAACTCTTTCATTGTTCTCGGAATTCCGCTGTAGTTTAAAAATACATTGGAACTCTTCCATTGTTCTCAGAATTCCGCTGAAGTTTAAAAATGCTTTGGAACTCTTCCATTTTTCTCGGAATTCTGCTGAAGTTTAGCCATGTGTTGGAACTCTTCCATTGTTCTCGGAATTCCGCTGAAGTTTAAAAATGCTTTGGAACTCTTCCATTGTTCTCAGAACTCTGCTGAAGTTTAAAAAAGATTTGGAACTATTCCATTGTTCTCAGAATTCCGCTAATATTTAACAATGCTTTGGAACTCTTCCAAAGTTCTGGGATTTTTGCTGAAGTTTAAAAATGGCTTAGAACTCTTCCATTGTTCTCGGAATTCTGCTGATGTTTAACAATGCTTTAGAACTCTTCCATTGTTCTCGGAATTCCGATGATGTTTAACAATGCTTTTGAACTCTTCCATTGTTCTCGGAATTCCACTGTAGTTTAAAAATGCATTGGAACTCTTCCATTTTTCTCGGAATTCTGCTGAAGTTTAAAAATGCTTTGGAACGCTTCCATTGTTCTGGGAATTCGGCTGAAGTTTAACAATGCTTTTGAACTCTTCCTAAGTTCTGGGAGTTCTGCTGAAGTTTAAAAATGCTTTGGAACTCTTCCATTGTTCTCGGAATTCCACTGATGTTTAAAAATGCTTTAGAACTCTACCATTGTTCTCGGAATTCCGCTGATGTTTAACAATGCTTTAGAACTCTTCCATTGTTCTCGGAATTCCGATGATGTTTAACAATGCTTTGGAACTCTTTCATTGTTCTCGGAATTCCGCTGTAGTTTAAAAATGCATTGGAACTCTTCCATTGTTCTCGGAATTCCGCTGAAGTTCTAGAATGCTTTGAAACTCTTCCATTGTTCTCGGAATTCCGCTGAAGTTTAAAAATGCTTTGGAACTCTTCCATTGTTCTCGGAATTCCGCTGAAGTTTAAAAATGCTTTGGAACTCTTCCTAAGTTCTGGGAGTTCTGCTGAAGTTTAAAAATGCTTTGGAACTCTTCCATTGTTCTCGGAATTCCGCTGATGTTTAACAATGCTTTAGAACTCATCCATTGTTCTCGGAATTCTGCTGATGTTTAACAATGCTTTGGAACTCTTCCATTGTTCTCGGAATTCCACTGTAGTTTAAAGATGCATTGGAACTCTTCCATTGCTCTCGGAATTCCGCTGAAGTTTTTCAATGCTTTGGAACTCTTCCATTTTTCTCGGAATTCTGCTGAAGTTTAAAAATGCTTTGGAACGCTTCCATTGTTCTGGGAATTCGGCTGAAGTTTAAAAATGCTTTGGAACTCTTCCTAAGTTCTGGGAGTTTGGCTGAAGTTTAAAAATGCTTTGGAACTCTACCATTGTTCTCGGAATTCCGCTGATGTTTAAATGCTTTAGAACTCTTCCATTGTTCTCGGAATTCCGCTGATGTTTAACAATGCTTTAGAACTCTTCCATTGTTCTCGGAATTCCGATGATGTTTAACAATGCTTTGGAACTCTTTCATTGTTCTCGGAATTCCGCTGTAGTTTAAAAATACATTGGAACTCTTCCATTGTTCTCAGAATTCCGCTGAAGTTTAAAAATGCTTTGGAACTCTTCCATTTTTCTCGGAATTCTGCTGAAGTTTAGCCATGTGTTGGAACTCTTCCATTGTTGTCGGAATTCCGCTGAAGTTTAAAAATGCTTTGGAACTCTTCCATTGTTCTCGGAACTCTGCTGAAGTTTAAAAAAGATTTGGAACTATTCCATTGTTCTCAGAATTCCGCTAATATTTAACAATGCTTTGGAACTCTTCCAAAGTTCTGGGATTTCTGCTGAAGTTTAAAAATGGTTTAGAACTCTTCCATTGTTCTCGGAATTCTGCTGATGTTTAACAATGCTTTAGAACTCTTCCATTGTTCTCGGAATTCCGATGATGTTTAACAATGCTTTTGAACTCTTCCATTGTTCTCGGAATTCCACTGTAGTTTAAAAATGCATTGGAACTCTTCCATTGTTCTCGGAGTTCCGCTGAAGTTTTACAATGCTTTGGAACTCTTCCATTTTTCTCGGAATTCTGCTGAAGTTTAAAAATGCTTTGGAACTCTTCCATTGTTCTGGGAATTCGGCTGAAGTTTAAAAATGCTTTGGAACTCTTCCTAAGTTCTGGAAGTTCTGCTGAAGTTTAAAAATGCATTGGAACACTTCCATTCTTCTCAGAATTCCGCTAATGTTTAACAATGCTTGGGAACTCTTCCATTGTTCTCAGAATTCCGCTAATATTTAACAATGCTTTGGAACTCTTCCATTGTTCTCGGAATTCCGCTGATGTTTAAAAATGCTTTGGAACTCCTCCATTGTACTCGGAACTCTGCTGAAGTTTAAAAATGCTTTGAAACTCTTCCATTGTTCTCGGAATTCCGCTGATGTTTAACAATGCTTTGGAACTCTTCCATTGTTCTGGGAATTCGGCTGAAGTTTAAAAATGCAATGGAACTCTTCCTATGTTCTGGGAGTTCTGCTGAAGTTTAAAAATGCTTTTGAACTCTTCCATTGTTCTCGGAATTCTGCTGATGTTTAACAATGCTTTAGAACTCTTCCATTGTTCTCGGAATTCCGCTGATGTTTAAAAATGCTTTGGAACTCTTCCATTGTTCTCGGAATTCCACTGCAATTTAAAAATGCATTGGAACTCTTACATTGTTCTCGAAATTCCACTGTAGTTTAAAAATGCATTGGAACTCTTCCATTGTTCTCGGAATTCCGCTGAAGTTTTACAATGCTTTGGAACTCTTCCATTGTTCTCGGAATTCCGCTGAAGTTTAACAATGCTTTGGAACTCTTCCATAATTCTCAGAATTCTGCTGAAGTTTAAAAAAGCTGTGGTACTCTTCCATTGTTCTCAGAATTCCAATGAAGCTTAAAAATGCTTTGGAACTCTTCAATTTTTCTCAAAATTCTGCTAAAGTTTAAAAATGCTTTGGAACTCCTCCATTGTTCTCGTAATTCTGCTGAAGTTTAAAAATGCTTTGGAACTCTTCCAATATTCTGGGAATTCAGCTGAAGTTTTAAAATGCTTTGGAACTCTTCCTATGTTCTGGGAGTTCTGCTGAAGTTTAAAAATGCTTGGGAACTTTTCCATTGTTCTCAGAATTCCGCTGATGTTTAACAATGCTTTAGAACGCTTCCATTGTTACCGGAATTCCGCTGATGTTTAACAATGCTTTTGAACTCTTCCATTGTTCTCGGAATTCCGTTGAAGTTTTACAATGCTTTGGAACTCTTCCATTTTTCTCGGAATTATGCTGAAGTTTAAAAATGCTTTGGAACTCCTCCATTGTTCTCGGAATTCTGCTGAAGTTTAAAAATGCATTGGAACTCTTCCATTTTTCTCAGAATTCCGCTGTAGTTTAAAAATGCATTGGAACTCTTCCATTGTTCTCGGAATTCCGTTGAAGTTTTACAATGCTTTTGAACTCTTCCATTGTTCTCGGAATTCTGCTGAAGTTTAAAAATGCTTTGGAACTCTTCAATTTTTCTCAGAATTACGCGAAAGTTTAAAAATGCTTTGGAACTCCTCCATTGTTCTCGGAATTCTGCTGAAGTTTAAAAATGCTTTGGAACTCTTCCATTGTTCTCGGAATTGCGCTAATGTTTATCAAACCTATGGAACTCTTTCATTGTTCTCGGAATTCTGTTGATGTTTAATAATGCTTTTGGAACTCTTCCATTGTTCTCGGAATTCCGCTGATGTTTAACAATGCTTTAGAACTCTTCCATTGTTCACGGAATTCCGATGATGTTTAACAATGCTTTGGAACTCTTCCATTGTTCTCGGAATTCCACTGTAGTTTAAAAATGCATTGGAACTCTTCCATTGTTCTCGGAATTCCGCTGAAGTTTTACAATACTTTGGAACTCTTCCATTTTTCTCGGAATTCTGCTAAAGTTTAAAAATGCTTTGGAACTCTTCCATTGTTCTGGGAATTCGGCTGAAGTTTAAAAATGCTTTGGAACTCTTCCTAAGTTCTGGGAGTTCTGCTGAAGTTTAAAAATGCATTGGAACTCTTCCATTGTTCTCGGAATTCCGCTGATGTTTAACAATGCTTTAGAACTCTTCCATTGTTCTCGGAATTCCGATGATGTTTAACAATGCTTTGGAACTCTTTCATTGTTCTCGGAATTCCGCTGTAATATAAAAATGCATTGGAACTCTTCCATTGTTCTCGGAATTCCGCTGTAGTTTAAAAATGCTTTGGAACTCTTTCATTGTTCTCGTAATTCCGCTGAAGTTTAGCCATGCTTTGGAACTCTTCCACTGTTCTCGGAATTCCGCTGAAGTTTAAAAATGCTTTGGAACTCCTCCATTGTTCTCGGAATTCTGCTGAAGTTTTACAATGCTTTGGAACTCTTCCATTTTTCTCGGAATTCTGCTGAAGTTTAAAAATGCTTTGGAACGCTTCCATTGTTCTGAGAATTCGGCTGAAGTTTAAAAATGCTTTTGAACTCTTCCTAAGTTCTGGGAGTTCTGCTGAAGTTTAAAAATGCTTTGGAACTCTTCCATTGTTCTCGGAATTCCACTGATGTTTAAAAATGCTTTAGAACTCTACCATTGTTCTCGGAATTCCGCTGATGTTTAACAATGCTTTAGAACTCTTCCATTGTTCTCGGAATTGCGATGATGTTTAACAATGCTTTGGAACTCTTTCATTGTTCTCGGAATTCCGCTGTAGTTTAAAAATGCATTGGAACTCTTTCATTGTTCTCGGAATTCCGCTGAAGTTCTAGAATGCTTTGAAACTCTTCCATTGTTCTCGGAATTCCGCTGAAGTTTAAAAATGCTTTGGAACTCTTCCATTGTTCTCGGAATTCCGCTGAAGTTTAAAAATGCTTTGGAACTCTTCCTAAGTTCTGGGAGTTCTGCTGAAGTTTAAAAATGCTTTGGAACTCTTCCATTGTTCTCGGAATTCCGCTGATGTTTAACCATGCTTTAGAACTCATCCATTGTTCTCGGAATTCTGCTGATGTTTAACAATGCTTTGGAACTCTTCCATTGTTCTCGGAATTCCACTGTAGTTTAAAGATGCATTGGAACTCTTCCATTGCTCTCGGAATTCCACTGAAGTTTTTCAATGCTTTGGAACTCTTCCATTTTTCTCGGAATTCTGCTGAAGTTTAAAAATGCTTTGGAACGCTTCCATTGTTCTGGGAATTCGGCTGAAGTTTAAAAATGCTTTGGAACACTTCCTAAGTTCTGGGAGTTTGGCTGAAGTTTAAAAATGCTTTGGAACTCTACCATTGTTCTCGGAATTCCGCTGATGTTTAAATGCTTTAGAACTCTTCCATTGTTCTCGGAATTCCGCTGATGTTTAACAATGCTTTAGAACTCTTCCATTGTTCTCGGAATTCCGATGATTTTTAACAATGCTTTGGAACTCTTTCATTGTTCTCGGAATTCCGCTGTAGTTTAAAAATACATTGGAACTCTTCCATTGTTCTCAGAATTCCGCTGAAGTTTAAAAATGCTTTGGAACTCTTCCATTTTTCTCGGAATTCTGCTGAAGTTTAGCCATGTGTTGGAACTCTTCCATTGTTCTCGGAATTCCGCTGAAGTTTAAAAATGCTTTGGAACTCTTCCATTGTTCTCAGAACTCTGCTGAAGTTTAAAAAAGATTTGGAACTATTCCATTGTTCTCAGAATTCCGCTAATATTTAACAATGCTTTGGAACTCTTCCAAAGTTCTGGGATTTTTGCTGAAGTTTAAAAATGGCTTAGAACTCTTCCATTGTTCTCGGAATTCTGCTGATGTTTAACAATGCTTTAGAACTCTTCCATTGTTCTCGGAATTCCGATGATGTTTAACAATGCTTTTGAACTCTTCCATTGTTCTCGGAATTCCACTGTAGTTTAAAAATGCATTGGAACTCTTCCATTTTTCTCGGAATTCTGCTGAAGTTTAAAAATGCTTTGGAACGCTTCCATTGTTCTGGGAATTCGGCTGAAGTTTAACAATGCTTTTGAACTCTTCCTAAGTTCTGGGAGTTCTGCTGAAGTTTAAAAATGCTTTGGAACTCTTCCATTGTTCTCGGAATTCCACTGATGTTTAAAAATGCTTTAGAACTCTACCATTGTTCTCGGAATTCCGCTGATGTTTAACAATGCTTTAGAACTCTTCCATTGTTCTCGGAATTCCGATGATGTTTAACAATGCTTTGGAACTCTTTCATTGTTCTCGGAATTCCGCTGTAGTTTAAAAATGCATTGGAACTCTTCCATTGTTCTCGGAATTCCGCTGAAGTTCTAGAATGCTTTGAAACTCTTCCATTGTTCTCGGAATTCCGCTGAAGTTTAAAAATGCTTTGGAACTCTTCCATTGTTCTCGGAATTCCGCTGAAGTTTAAAAATGCTTTGGAACTCTTCCTAAGTTCTGGGAGTTCTGCTGAAGTTTAAAAATGCTTTGGAACTCTTCCATTGTTCTCGGAATTCCGCTGATGTTTAACAATGCTTTAGAACTCATCCATTGTTCTCGGAATTCTGCTGATGTTTAACAATGCTTTGGAACTCTTCCATTGTTCTCGGAATTCCACTGTAGTTTAAAGATGCATTGGAACTCTTCCATTGCTCTCGGAATTCCGCTGAAGTTTTTCAATGCTTTGGAACTCTTCCATTTTTCTCGGAATTCTGCTGAAGTTTAAAAATGCTTTGGAACGCTTCCATTGTTCTGGGAATTCGGCTGAAGTTTAAAAATGCTTTGGAACTCTTCCTAAGTTCTGGGAGTTTGGCTGAAGTTTAAAAATGCTTTGGAACTCTACCATTGTTCTCGGAATTCCGCTGATGTTTAAATGCTTTAGAACTCTTCCATTGTTCTCGGAATTCCGCTGATGTTTAACAATGCTTTAGAACTCTTCCATTGTTCTCGGAATTCCGATGATGTTTAACAATGCTTTGGAACTCTTTCATTGTTCTCGGAATTCCGCTGTAGTTTAAAAATACATTGGAACTCTTCCATTGTTCTCAGAATTCCGCTGAAGTTTAAAAATGCTTTGGAACTCTTCCATTTTTCTCGGAATTCTGCTGAAGTTTAGCCATGTGTTGGAACTCTTCCATTGTTGTCGGAATTCCGCTGAAGTTTAAAAATGCTTTGGAACTCTTCCATTGTTCTCGGAACTCTGCTGAAGTTTAAAAAAGATTTGGAACTATTCCATTGTTCTCAGAATTCCGCTAATATTTAACAATGCTTTGGAACTCTTCCAAAGTTCTGGGATTTCTGCTGAAGTTTAAAAATGGTTTAGAACTCTTCCATTGTTCTCGGAATTCTGCTGATGTTTAACAATGCTTTAGAACTCTTCCATTGTTCTCGGAATTCCGATGATGTTTAACAATGCTTTTGAACTCTTCCATTGTTCTCGGAATTCCACTGTAGTTTAAAAATGCATTGGAACTCTTCCATTGTTCTCGGAGTTCCGCTGAAGTTTTACAATGCTTTGGAACTCTTCCATTTTTCTCGGAATTCTGCTGAAGTTTAAAAATGCTTTGGAACTCTTCCATTGTTCTGGGAATTCGGCTGAAGTTTAAAAATGCTTTGGAACTCTTCCTAAGTTCTGGAAGTTCTGCTGAAGTTTAAAAATGCATTGGAACACTTCCATTCTTCTCAGAATTCCGCTAATGTTTAACAATGCTTGGGAACTCTTCCATTGTTCTCAGAATTCCGCTAATATTTAACAATGCTTTGGAACTCTTCCATTGTTCTCGGAATTCCGCTGATGTTTAAAAATGCTTTGGAACTCCTCCATTGTACTCGGAACTCTGCTGAAGTTTAAAAATGCTTTGAAACTCTTCCATTGTTCTCGGAATTCCGCTGATGTTTAACAATGCTTTGGAACTCTTCCATTGTTCTGGGAATTCGGCTGAAGTTTAAAAATGCAATGGAACTCTTCCTATGTTCTGGGAGTTCTGCTGAAGTTTAAAAATGCTTTTGAACTCTTCCATTGTTCTCGGAATTCTGCTGATGTTTAACAATGCTTTAGAACTCTTCCATTGTTCTCGGAATTCCGCTGATGTTTAAAAATGCTTTGGAACTCTTCCATTGTTCTCGGAATTCCACTGCAATTTAAAAATGCATTGGAACTCTTACATTGTTCTCGAAATTCCACTGTAGTTTAAAAATGCATTGGAACTCTTCCATTGTTCTCGGAATTCCGCTGAAGTTTTACAATGCTTTGGAACTCTTCCATTGTTCTCGGAATTCCGCTGAAGTTTAACAATGCTTTGGAACTCTTCCATAATTCTCAGAATTCTGCTGAAGTTTAAAAAAGCTGTGGTACTCTTCCATTGTTCTCAGAATTCCAATGAAGCTTAAAAATGCTTTGGAACTCTTCAATTTTTCTCAAAATTCTGCTAAAGTTTAAAAATGCTTTGGAACTCCTCCATTGTTCTCGTAATTCTGCTGAAGTTTAAAAATGCTTTGGAACTCTTCCAATATTCTGGGAATTCAGCTGAAGTTTTAAAATGCTTTGGAACTCTTCCTATGTTCTGGGAGTTCTGCTGAAGTTTAAAAATGCTTGGGAACTTTTCCATTGTTCTCAGAATTCCGCTGATGTTTAACAATGCTTTAGAACGCTTCCATTGTTACCGAAATTCCGCTGATGTTTAACAATGCTTTTGAACTCTTCCATTGTTCTCGGAATTCCGTTGAAGTTTTACAATGCTTTGGAACTCTTCCATTTTTCTCGGAATTATGCTGAAGTTTAAAAATGCTTTGGAACTCCTCCATTGTTCTCGGAATTCTGCTGAAGTTTAAAAATGCATTGGAACTCTTCCATTTTTCTCAGAATTCCGCTGTAGTTTAAAAATGCATTGGAACTCTTCCATTGTTCTCGGAATTCCGTTGAAGTTTTACAATGCTTTTGAACTCTTCCATTGTTCTCGGAATTCTGCTGAAGTTTAAAAATGCTTTGGAACTCTTCAATTTTTCTCAGAATTACGCGAAAGTTTAAAAATGCTTTGGAACTCCTCCATTGTTCTCGGAATTCTGCTGAAGTTTAAAAATGCTTTGGAACTCTTCCATTGTTCTCGGAATTGCGCTAATGTTTATCAAACCTATGGAACTCTTTCATTGTTCTCGGAATTCTGTTGATGTTTAATAATGCTTTTGGAACTCTTCCATTGTTCTCGGAATTCCGCTGATGTTTAACAATGCTTTAGAACTCTTCCATTGTTCACGGAATTCCGATGATGTTTAACAATGCTTTGGAACTCTTCCATTGTTCTCGGAATTCCACTGTAGTTTAAAAATGCATTGGAACTCTTCCATTGTTCTCGGAATTCCGCTGAAGTTTTACAATACTTTGGAACTCTTCCATTTTTCTCGGAATTCTGCTAAAGTTTAAAAATGCTTTGGAACTCTTCCATTGTTCTGGGAATTCGGCTGAAGTTTAAAAATGCTTTGGAACTCTTCCTAAGTTCTGGGAGTTCTGCTGAAGTTTAAAAATGCATTGGAACTCTTCCATTGTTCTCGGAATTCCGCTGATGTTTAACAATGCTTTAGAACTCTTCCATTGTTCTCGGAATTCCGATGATGTTTAACAATGCTTTGGAACTCTTTCATTGTTCTCGGAATTCCGCTGTAATATAAAAATGCATTGGAACTCTTCCATTGTTCTCGGAATTCCGCTGTAGTTTAAAAATGCTTTGGAACTCTTTCATTGTTCTCGTAATTCCGCTGAAGTTTAGCCATGCTTTGGAACTCTTCCACTGTTCTCGGAATTCCGCTGAAGTTTAAAAATGCTTTGGAACTCCTCCATTGTTCTCGGAATTCTGCTGAAGTTTTACAATGCTTTGGAACTCTTCCATTTTTCTCGGAATTCTGCTGAAGTTTAAAAATGCTTTGGAACGCTTCCATTGTTCTGAGAATTCGGCTGAAGTTTAAAAATGCTTTTGAACTCTTCCTAAGTTCTGGGAGTTCTGCTGAAGTTTAAAAATGCTTTGGAACTCTTCCATTGTTCTCGGAATTCCACTGATGTTTAAAAATGCTTTAGAACTCTACCATTGTTCTCGGAATTCCGCTGATGTTTAACAATGCTTTAGAACTCTTCCATTGTTCTCGGAATTGCGATGATGTTTAACAATGCTTTGGAACTCTTTCATTGTTCTCGGAATTCCGCTGTAGTTTAAAAATGCATTGGAACTCTTTCATTGTTCTCGGAATTCCGCTGAAGTTCTAGAATGCTTTGAAACTCTTCCATTGTTCTCGGAATTCCGCTGAAGTTTAAAAATGCTTTGGAACTCTTCCATTGTTCTCGGAATTCCGCTGAAGTTTAAAAATGCTTTGGAACTCTTCCTAAGTTCTGGGAGTTCTGCTGAAGTTTAAAAATGCTTTGGAACTCTTCCATTGTTCTCGGAATTCCGCTGATGTTTAACCATGCTTTAGAACTCATCCATTGTTCTCGGAATTCTGCTGATGTTTAACAATGCTTTGGAACTCTTCCATTGTTCTCGGAATTCCACTGTAGTTTAAAGATGCATTGGAACTCTTCCATTGCTCTCGGAATTCCACTGAAGTTTTTCAATGCTTTGGAACTCTTCCATTTTTCTCGGAATTCTGCTGAAGTTTAAAAATGCTTTGGAACGCTTCCATTGTTCTGGGAATTCGGCTGAAGTTTAAAAATGCTTTGGAACACTTCCTAAGTTCTGGGAGTTTGGCTGAAGTTTAAAAATGCTTTGGAACTCTACCATTGTTCTCGGAATTCCGCTGATGTTTAAATGCTTTAGAACTCTTCCATTGTTCTCGGAATTCCGCTGATGTTTAACAGTGCTTTAGAACTCTTCCATTGTTCTCGGAATTCCGATGATTTTTAACAATGCTTTGGAACTCTTTCATTGTTCTCGGAATTCCGCTGTAGTTTAAAAATACATTGGAACTCTTCCATTGTTCTCAGAATTCCGCTGAAGTTTAAAAATGCTTTGGAACTCTTCCATTTTTCTCGGAATTCTGCTGAAGTTTAGCCATGTGTTGGAACTCTTCCATTGTTCTCGGAATTCCGCTGAAGTTTAAAAATGCTTTGGAACTCTTCCATTGTTCTCAGAACTCTGCTGAAGTTTAAAAAAGATTTGGAACTATTCCATTGTTCTCAGAATTCCGCTAATATTTAACAATGCTTTGGAACTCTTCCAAAGTTCTGGGATTTTTGCTGAAGTTTAAAAATGGCTTAGAACTCTTCCATTGTTCTCGGAATTCTGCTGATGTTTAACAATGCTTTAGAACTCTTCCATTGTTCTCGGAATTCCGATGATGTTTAACAATGCTTTTGAACTCTTCCATTGTTCTCGGAATTCCACTGTAGTTTAAAAATGCATTGGAACTCTTCCATTTTTCTCGGAATTCTGCTGAAGTTTAAAAATGCTTTGGAACGCTTCCATTGTTCTGGGAATTCGGCTGAAGTTTAACAATGCTTTTGAACTCTTCCTAAGTTCTGGGAGTTCTGCTGAAGTTTAAAAATGCTTTGGAACTCTTCCATTGTTCTCGGAATTCCACTGATGTTTAAAAATGCTTTAGAACTCTACCATTGTTCTCGGAATTCCGCTGATGTTTAACAATGCTTTAGAACTCTTCCATTGTTCTCGGAATTCCGATGATGTTTAACAATGCTTTGGAACTCTTTCATTGTTCTCGGAATTCCGCTGTAGTTTAAAAATGCATTGGAACTCTTCCATTGTTCTCGGAATTCCGCTGAAGTTCTAGAATGCTTTGAAACTCTTCCATTGTTCTCGGAATTCCGCTGAAGTTTAAAAATGCTTTGGAACTCTTCCATTGTTCTCGGAATTCCGCTGAAGTTTAAAAATGCTTTGGAACTCTTCCTAAGTTCTGGGAGTTCTGCTGAAGTTTAAAAATGCTTTGGAACTCTTCCATTGTTCTCGGAATTCCGCTGATGTTTAACAATGCTTTAGAACTCATCCATTGTTCTCGGAATTCTGCTGATGTTTAACAATGCTTTGGAACTCTTCCATTGTTCTCGGAATTCCACTGTAGTTTAAAGATGCATTGGAACTCTTCCATTGCTCTCGGAATTCCGCTGAAGTTTTTCAATGCTTTGGAACTCTTCCATTTTTCTCGGAATTCTGCTGAAGTTTAAAAATGCTTTGGAACGCTTCCATTGTTCTGGGAATTCGGCTGAAGTTTAAAAATGCTTTGGAACTCTTCCTAAGTTCTGGGAGTTTGGCTGAAGTTTAAAAATGCTTTGGAACTCTACCATTGTTCTCGGAATTCCGCTGATGTTTAAATGCTTTAGAACTCTTCCATTGTTCTCGGAATTCCGCTGATGTTTAACAAATCTTTAGAACTCTTCCATTGTTCTCGGAATTCCGATGATGTTTAACAATGCTTTGGAACTCTTTCATTGTTCTCGGAATTCCGCTGTAGTTTAAAAATACATTGGAACTCTTCCATTGTTCTCAGAATTCCGCTGAAGTTTAAAAATGCTTTGGAACTCTTCCATTTTTCTCGGAATTCTGCTGAAGTTTAGCCATGTGTTGGAACTCTTCCATTGTTGTCGGAATTCCGCTGAAGTTTAAAAATGCTTTGGAACTCTTCCATTGTTCTCGGAACTCTGCTGAAGTTTAAAAAAGATTTGGAACTATTCCATTGTTCTCAGAATTCCGCTAATATTTAACAATGCTTTGGAACTCTTCCAAAGTTCTGGGATTTCTGCTGAAGTTTAAAAATGGTTTAGAACTCTTCCATTGTTCTCGGAATTCTGCTGATGTTTAACAATGCTTTAGAACTCTTCCATTGTTCTCGGAATTCCGATGATGTTTAACAATGCTTTTGAACTCTTCCATTGTTCTCGGAATTCCACTGTAGTTTAAAAATGCATTGGAACTCTTCCATTGTTCTCGGAGTTCCGCTGAAGTTTTACAATGCTTTGGAACTCTTCCATTTTTCTCGGAATTCTGCTGAAGTTTAAAAATGCTTTGGAACTCTTCCATTGTTCTGGGAATTCGGCTGAAGTTTAAAAATGCTTTGGAACTCTTCCTAAGTTCTGGAAGTTCTGCTGAAGTTTAAAAATGCATTGGAACACTTCCATTCTTCTCAGAATTCCGCTAATGTTTAACAATGCTTGGGAACTCTTCCATTGTTCTCAGAATTCCGCTAATATTTAACAATGCTTTGGAACTCTTCCATTGTTCTCGGAATTCCGCTGATGTTTAAAAATGCTTTGGAACTCCTCCATTGTACTCGGAACTCTGCTGAAGTTTAAAAATGCTTTGAAACTCTTCCATTGTTCTCGGAATTCCGCTGATGTTTAACAATGCTTTGGAACTCTTCCATTGTTCTCGGAATTCCGCTGTAGTTTAAAAATGCACTGGAACTTTTCCATTGTTCTCGGAATTCCGCTGAAGTTTTACAATGCTTTGGAACTCTTCCATTTTTCTCGGAATTCTGCTGAAGTTTAAAAATGCTTTGAAACTCTTCCATTGTTCTCAGAATTCTGCTGAAGTTTAAAAATGCTTTGGAACTCTTCCATTGTTCTGGGAATTCGGCTGAAGTTTAAAAATTCAATGGAACTCTTCCTATGTTCTGGGAGTTCTGCTGAAGTTTAAAAATGCTTTTGAACTCTTCCATTGTTCTCGGAATTCTGCTGATGTTTAACAATGCTTTAGAACTCTTCCATTGTTCTCGGAATTCCGCTGATGTTTAAAAATGCTTTGGAACTCTTCCATTGTTCTCGGATTTCCACTGCAATTTAAAAATGCATTGGAACTCTTACATTGTTCTCGAAATTCCACTGTAGTTTAAAAATGCATTGGAACTCTTCCATTGTTCTCGGAATTCCGCTGAAGTTTAAAAATGCTTTGGAACTCTTCCATTGTTCTGGGAATTCGGCTGAAGTTTAAAAATGCTTTGGAACTCTTCTTAAGTTCTGGGAGTTCTGCTGAAGTTTAAAAATGCTTTGGAACTCTTTCATTGTTCGCCGAATTCCGCTGAAGTTTTAGAATGCTCTGGAACTCTTCCATTTTTCTCGGAATTCTGCTGAAGTTTAAAAATGCTTTGGAACTCTTCAATTGTTCTCGGAATTCCGCTAATGATTAACAATGCTTTGAAGCTCTTCCATTGTTCTCAGAATTCCGCTAATATTTAACAATGCTTTGGAATTGTTCCATTGTTCTCGGAATTCCGCTGATGTTTAATAATGCTTTTGGAACTCTTCCATTGTTTTCGGAATTCTGTTTATGTTTAATAATGCTTTTGGAACTCTTCCATTGTGCTCGGAATTCTGCTGAAGTTTAAAAATGCTTTGGAACTCTTCCATTGTTCTCGGAATTCCGCTAATGTTTATCAAACCTATGGAACTCTTTCATTGTTCTCGGAATTCTGTTGATGTTTAATAATGCTTTTGGAACTCTTCCATTGCTCTCGGAATTCTGCAGAAGTTTAAAAGCACTTTAGAAATCTTCCCTTGTTCTCGGAATTCTGCTGAAGTTTAACAATGCTTTGGAACTCTTCCATAATTCTCAGAATTCTGCTGAAGTTTAAAAAAGCTGTGGTACTCTTCCATTGTTCTCAGAATTCCAATGAAGCATAAAAATGCTTTGGAACTCTTCAATTTTTCTCAAAATTCCGCTAAAGTTTAAAAATGCTTTGGAACTCCTCCATTGTTCTCGTAATTCTGCTGAAGTTTAAAAATGCTTTGGAACTCTTCCAATGTTCTGGGAATTCAGCTGAAGTTTTAAAATGCTTTGGAACTCTTCCTATGTTCTGGGAGTTCTGCTGAAGTTTAAAAATGCTTGGGAACTTTTCCATTGTTCTCGGAATTCCGCTGATGTTTAACAATGCTTTAGAACGCTTCCATTGTTACCGGAATTCCGCTGATGTTTAACAATGCTTTTGAACTCTTCCATTGTTCTCGGAATTCCGTTGAAGTTTTACAATGCTTTGGAACTCTTCCATTGTTCTCGGAATTCCACTGCAATTTAAAAATGCATTGGAACTCTTCCATTGTTCTCGGAATTCCGCTGAAGTTTTACAATGCTTTGGAACTCTTCCATTTTTCTCAGAATTCTGCTGAAGTTTAAAAATGTTTGGAACTCTTCCATTGTTCTTGGAATTCGGCTGAAGTTTAAAAATGCTTTGGAACTCTTCTTAAGTTCTGGGAGTTCTGCTGAAGTTTAAAAATGCATTGGAACACTTCCATTGTTCTTGGAATTCCGCTAATGTTTAAAAATGCTTTGGAACTCTTCCATTGTTCTCAGAATTCCGCTGTAGTTTAAAAATGCTTTGGAACTCTTTCATTGTTCTCAGAATTCCGCTGAAGTTTTAGAATGCTTTGGAACTCTTCCATTGTTCTCGGAATTCCGCTAATGTTTATCAAACCTATGGAACTCTTTCATTGTTCTCGGAATTCTGTTAATGTTTAATAATGCTTTTGGAACTCTTCCATTGTTCTCGGAATTCTGCAGAAGTTTAAAAGCGCTTTAGAAATCTTCCCTTGTTCTCGGAATTCTGCTGAAGTTTAACAATGCTTTGGAACTCTTCCATAATTCTCAGAATTCTGCTGAAGTTTAAAAAAGCTGTGGTACTCTTCCATTCTTCTCAGAATTCCAATGAAGCTTAAAAATGCTTTGGAACTCTTCAATTTTTCTCAAAATTCCTCTAAAGTTTAAAAATGCTTTGGAACTCCTCCATTGTTCTCGTAATTCTGCTGAAGTTTAAAAATGCTTTGGAACTCTTCCATTGTTCTGGGAATTCGGCTGAAGTTTAAAAATGCAATTGAACTCTTCCTATGTTCTGGGAGTTCTGCTGAAGTTTAAAAATGCTTTTGAACTCTTCCATTGTTCTCGGAATTCCGCTAATGTTTAACAATGCTTTAGAACTCTTCCATCGTTCTCGGAATTCCGCTGATGTTTAACAATGCTTTGGAACTCTTCCATCGTTCTCGGAATTCCGCTGATGTTTAACAATGCTTTGGAACTCTTCCATTGTTCTCGGAATTCCACTGCAATTTAAAAATGCAATGGAACTCTTCCATTGTTCTCGGAATTCCGCTGATGTTTAACAATGCTTTGGAACTCTTCCATTGTTCTCGGAATTCCGCTGTAGTTTAAAAATGCTTTGTAACTCTTTCATTGTTCTCGGAATACCGCTGAAATTTAGCCATGCTTTGGAACTCTTCCATTGTTCTCGGAATTCCGCTGAAGTTTAAAAATGCTTTGGAACTCCTCCATTGTTCTCGGAATTCTGCTGAAGTTTAAAAATGCTTTGGAACTCTTCCATTGTTCTGGGAATTCGGCTGAAGTTTAAAAATGCAATGGAACTCTTCCTATGTTTTGGGAGTTCTGCTGAAGTTTAAAAATGCTTTTGAACTCTTCCATTGTTCTCGGAATTCCGCTGATGTTTAACAATGCTTTGGAACTCTTCCATTGTTCTCGGAATTCCACTGCAGTTTAAAGATGCATTGGAACTCTTACATTGTTCTCGGAATTCCGCTGAAGTTTTACAATGCTTTGGAATTCTTCCATTTTTCTCGGAATTCTGCTGAAGTTTAAAAATGCTTTGGAACTCTTCCATTGTTCTGGGAATTTGGCTGAAGTTTAAAAATGCTTTGGAACTCTTCCATTGTTCTCGGAATTCCGCTGATGTTTAACAATGCTTTAGAGCTCTTCCATTGTTCTCGGAATTCCGCTGATGTTTAACAATGCTTTGGAACTCTTCCATTATTCTCAGAATTCTGCTGAAGTTTAAAAATGCTGTGGTACTCTTTCATTGTTCTCAGAATTCCAATGAAGCTTAAAAATGCTTTGGAACTCTTCAATTTTTCTCAGAATTACGCGAAAGTTTAAAAATGCTTTGGAACTCCTCCATTGTTCTCGGAATTCTGCTGTAGTTTAAAAATGCTTTGGAACTCTTCCATTGTTCTCGGAATTCCGCTAATGTTTATCAAACCTATGGAACTCTTTCATTGTTCTCGGAATTCTGTTGATGTTTAATAATGCTTTTGGAACTTTTCCATTGTTCTCGGAATTCCGCTGATGTTTAACAATGCTTTAGAACTCTTCCATTGTTCTCGGAATTCCGATGATGTTTAACAATGCTTTGGAACTCTTCCATTGTTCTCGGAATTCCACTGTAGTTTAAAAATGCATTGGAACTCTTCCATTGTTCTCGGAATTCCGCTGAAGTTTTACAATACTTTGGAACTCTTCCATTTTTCTCGGAATTCTGCTAAAGTTTAAAAATGCTTTGGAACTCTTCCATTGTTCTGGGAATTCGGCTGAAGTTTAAAAATGCTTTGGAACTCTTCCTAAGTTCTGGGAGTTCTGCTGAAGTTTAAAAATGCATTGGAACTCTTCCATTGTTCTCGGAATTCCGCTGATGTTTAACAATGCTTTAGAACTCTTCCATTGTTCTCGGAATTCCGATGATGTTTAACAATGCTTTGGAACTCTTTCATTGTTCTCGGAATTCCGCTGTAGTTTAAAAATGCATTGGAACTCTTCCATTGTTCTCGGAATTCCGCTGTAGTTTAAAAATGCTTTGGAACTCTTTCATTGTTCTCGTAATTCCGCTGAAGTTTAGCCATGCTTTGGAACTCTTCCACTGTTCTCGGAATTCCGCTGAAGTTTAAAAATGCTTTGGAACTCCTCCATTGTTCTCGGAATTCTGCTGAAGTTTTACAATGCTTTGGAACTCTTCCATTTTTCTCGGAATTCTGCTGAAGTTTAAAAATGCTTTGGAACGCTTCCATTGTTCTGGGAATTCGGCTGAAGTTTAAAAATGCTTTTGAACTCTTCCTAAGTTCTGGGAGTTCTGTTGAAGTTTAAAAATGCTTTGGAACTCTTCCATTGTTCTCGGAATTCCACTGATGTTTAAAAATGCTTTAGAACTCTTCCATTGTTCTCGGAATTCCGCTGATGTTTAACAATGCTTTAGAACTCTTCCATTGTTCTCGGAATTCCGATGATGTTTAACAATGCTTTGGAACTCTTTCATTGTTCTCGGAATTCCGCTGTAGTTTAAAATTGCATTGGAACTCTTCCATTGTTCTCGGAATTCCGCTGAAGTTCTAGAATGCTTTGAAACTCTTCCATTGTTCTCGGAATTCCGCTGAAGTTTAAAAATGCTTTGGAACTCTTCCATTGTTCTCGGAATTCCGCTGAAGTTTAAAAATGCTTTGGAACTCTTCCTAAGTTCTGGGAGTTCTGCTGAAGTTTAAAAATGCTTTGGAACTCTTCCATTGTTCTCGGAATTCCGCTGATGTTTAACAATGCTTTAGAAATCATCCATTGTTCTCGGAATTCTGCTGATGTTTAACAATGCTTTGGAACTCTTCCATTGTTCTCGGAATTCCACTGTAGTTTAAAGATGCATTGGAACTCTTCCATTGCTCTCAGAATTCCGCTGAAGTTTTTCAATGCTTTGGAACTCTTCCATTTTTCTCGGAATTCTGCTGAAGTTTAAAAATGCTTTGGAACGCTTCCATTGTTCTGGGAATTCGGCTGAAGTTTAAAAATGCTTTGGAACTCTTCCTAAGTTCTGGGAGTTTGGCTGAAGTTTAAAAATGCTTTGGAACTCTTCCATTGTTCTCGGAATTCCGCTGATGTTTAAATGCTTTAGAACTCTTCCATTGTTCTCGGAATTCCGCTGATGTTTAACAATGCTTTAGAACTCTTCCATTGTTCTCGGAATTCCGATGATGTTTAACAATGCTTTGGAACTCTTTCATTGTTCTCGGAATTCCGCTGTAGTTTAAAAATACATTGGAACTCTTCCATTGTTCTCAGAATTCCGCTGAAGTTTAAAAATGCTTTGGAACTCTTCCATTTTTCTCGGAATTCTGCTGAAGTTTAGCCATGTGTTTTAACTCTTCCATTGTTCTCGGAATTCCGCTGAAGTTTAAAAATGCTTTGGAACTCTTCCATTGTTCTCGGAACTCTGCTGAAGTTTAAAAAAGATTTGGAACTATTCCATTGTTCTCAGAATTCCGCTAATATTTAACAATGCTTTGGAACTCTTCCAAAGTTCTGGGAGTTCTGCTGAAGTTTAAAAATGGTTTAGAACTCTTCCATTGTTCTCGGAATTCTGCTGATGTTTAACAATGCTTTAGAACTCTTCCATTGTTCTCGGAATTCCGATGATGTTTAACAATGCTTTTGAACTCTTCCATTGTTCTCGGAATTCCACTGTAGTTTAAAAATGCATTGGAACTCTTCCATTGTTCTCGGAGTTCCGCTGAAGTTTTACAATGCTTTGGAACTCTTCCATTTTTCTCGGAATTCTGCTGAAGTTTAAAAATGCTTTGGAACTCTTCCATTGTTCTGGGAATTCGGCTGAAGTTTAAAAATGCTTTGGAACTCTTCCTAAGTTCTGGAAGTTCTGCTGAAGTTTAAAAATGCATTGGAACACTTCCATTCTTCTCAGAATTCCGCTAATGTTTAACAATGCTTGGGAACTCTTCCATTGTTCTCAGAATTCCGCTAATATTTAACAATGCTTTGGAACTCTTCCATTGTTCTCGGAATTCCGCTGATGTTTAATAATGCTTTTGGAACTCTTCCATTGTTCTCGGAATTTCGCTAATGTTTAACAATGCTTTGGAACTCATCCATTGTTCTTGGAATTCTGTTGATGTTTAATAATGCTTTTGGAACTCTTCCATTGTGCTCGGAATTCTGCTGAAGTTTAACAATGCTTTGGAAATCTTTCATAATTCTCAGAATTCTGCTGAAGTTTAAAAAAGCTGTGGTACACTTCCATTGTTCTCAGAATTCCAATGAAGCTTAAAAATGCTTTGGAACTCTTCAATTTTTCTCAGAATTCCGCTAAAGTTTAAAAATGCTTTGGAACTCCTCCATTGTTCTCGTAATTCTGCTGAAGTTTAAAAATGCTTTGGAACTCTTCCAATGTTCTGGGAATTAAGCTGAAGTTTAAAAATGCTTTGGAACTCTTCCTATGTTCTGGGAGTTCTGCTGAAGTTTAAAAATGCTTGGGAACTCTTCCATTGTTCTCGGAATTGCGCTGATGTTTAACAATGCTTTAGAACTCTTCCATTGTTACCGGAATTCCGTTGATGTTTAACAATGCTTTTGAACTCTTCCATTGTTCTCGGAATTCCGCTGAAGTTTTACAATGCTTTGGAACTCTTCCATTTTTCTCGTATTTATGCTGAAGTTTAAAAATGCTTTGTAACTCTTAAATTGTTCTCGGAATTCCGCTGATGTTTAACAATGCTTTGGAACTCTTCCATTGTTCTCGGAATTACGCTGTAGTTTAAAAATGCTTTGGAACTCTTTCATTGTTCTCGGAATTCCGCTGAAGTTTAGCCATGCTTTGGAACTCTTCCATTGTTCTCGGAATTCCGCTGAAGTTTAAAAATGCTTTGGAACTCCTCCTTTGTTCTCGTAATTCTGCTGAAGTTTAAAAATGCTTTGGAACTCTTCCATTGTTCTGGAAATTCGGCTGAAGTTTAAAAATGCAATGGAACTCTTCCTATGTTCTGGGAGTTCTGCTGAAGTTTAAAAATGCTTTTGAACTCTTCTATTGTTCTCGGAATTCCGCTGATGTTTAAAAATGCTTTAGAACTCTTCCATTGTTCTCGGAATTCCGCTGATGTTTAAAAATCCTTTGGAACTCTTCCATTATTCTCAGAATTCTGCTGAAGTTTAAAAATGCTTTAGTACTCTTTCATTGTTCTCAGAATTCCAATGAAGCTTAAAAATGCTTTGGAACTCTTCAATTTTTCTCAGAATTACGCGAAAGTTTAAAAATGCTTTGGAACTCCTCCATTGTTCTTGGAATTCTGCTCAAGTTTAAAAATGCTTTGGAACTCTTCCATTGTTCTGGGAATTCGGCTGAAGTTTAAAATTGCTTTGGAGCTCTTCCTATGTTCTGGGAGTTCTGCTGAAGTTTAAAAATGCTTTGGAACTCTTCCATTGTTCTCGGAATTCTGCTGATGTTTAACAATGCTTTAGAACTCTTCCATTGTTCTCGGAATTCCGATGATGTCTATCAATGCTTTGGAACTCTTCCATTGTTCTCGGAATTCCGCAGTAGTTTAAAAATGCATTGGAACTCTTCCATTGTTCTCGGAATTCCGCTGAAGTTTTACAATGCTTTGGAACTCTTCCATTTTTCTCGGAACTCTGCTGAAGTTTAAAAATGCTTTGGAACTCTTCCATTGTTCTCGGAATTCCGCTGATGTTTAACAATGCTTTGGAACTCTTACATTGTTCTCGGTATTCCGCTGAATTTAGCCATGCATTGGAACTCTTCCATTGTTCTCAGAATTCCGCTGTAGTTTAAAAATGCTTTGGAACTCCTCCATTGTACTCGGAACTCTGCTGAAGTTTAAAAATGCTTTGAAACTCTTCCATTGTTCTCGGAATTCCGCTGATGTTTAACAATGCTTTGGAACTCTTCCATTGTTCTCGGAATTCCGCTGAAGTTTAAAAATGCTTTGGAACTCTTCCATTGTTCTCGGAACTCTGCTGAAGTTTAAAAAAGATTTGGAACTATTCCATTGTTCTCAGAATTCCGCTAATATTTAACAATGCTTTGGAACTCTTCCAAAGTTCTGGGATTTCTGCTGAAGTTTAAAAATGGTTTAGAACTCTTCCATTGTTCTCGGAATTCTGCTGATGTTTAACAATGCTTTAGAACTCTTCCATTGTTCTCGGAATTCCGATGATGTTTAACAATGCTTTTGAACTCTTCCATTGTTCTCGGAATTCCACTGTAGTTTAAAAATGCATTGGAACTCTTCCATTGTTCTCGGAGTTCCGCTGAAGTTTTACAATGCTTTGGAACTCTTCCATTTTTCTCGGAATTCTGCTGAAGTTTAAAAATGCTTTGGAACTCTTCCATTGTTCTGGGAATTCGGCTGAAGTTTAAAAATGCTTTGGAACTCTTCCTAAGTTCTGGAAGTTCTGCTGAAGTTTAAAAATGCATTGGAACACTTCCATTCTTCTCAGAATTCCGCTAATGTTTAACAATGCTTGGGAACTCTTCCATTGTTCTCAGAATTCCGCTAATATTTAACAATGCTTTGGAACTCTTCCATTGTTCTCGGAATTCCGCTGATGTTTAATAATGCTTTTGGAACTCTTCCATTGTTCTCGGAATTCCGCTAATGTTTACCAATGCTTTGGAACTCATCCATTGTTCTTGGAATTCTGTTGATGTTTAAAAAAGCTTTGGTACTCTTCCATTGTTCTCAGAATTAAAATGAAGCTTAAAAATGCTTTGGAACTCTTCAATTTTTCTCAGAATTCCGCTAAAGTTTAAAAATGCTTTGGAACTCCCCCATTGTTCTCGTAATTCTGCTGAAGTTTAAAAATGCTTGGGAACTCTTCCATTGTTCTCGGAGTTCCGCTGAAGTTTTACAATGCTTTGGAACTCTTCCATTTTTCTCGGAATTCTGCTGAAGTTTAAAAATGCTTTGGAACTCTTCCATTGTTCTGGGAATTCGGCTGAAGTTTAAAAATGCTTTGGAACTCTTCCTAAGTTCTGGGAGTTCTGCTGAAGTTTAAAAATGCATTGGAACTCTTCCATTGTTCTCGGAATTCCGCTGATGTTTAACAATGCTTTAGAACTCTTCCATTGTTCTCGGAATTCCGCTGTAGTTTAAAAATGCATTGGAACTCTTCCATTGTTCTCGGAATTCCGCTGTAGTTTAAAAATGCTTTGGAACTCTTTCATTGTTCTCGTAATTCCGCAGAAGTTTAGCCATGCTTTGGAACTCTTCCACTGTTCTCGGAATTCCGCTGAAGTTTAAAAATGCTTTGGTACTCCTCCATTGTTCTCAGAATTCTGCTGAAGTTTTACAATGCTTTGGAACTCTTCCATTTTTCTCGGAATTCTGCTGAAGTTTAAAAATGCTTTGGAACGCTTCCATTGTTCTGGGAATTCGGCTGAAGTTTAAAAATGCTTTTGAACTCTTCCTAAGTTCTGGGAGTTCTGCTGAAGTTTAAAAATGCTTTGGAACTCTTCCATTGTTCTCGGAATTCCACTGATGTTTAAAAATGCTTTAGAACTCTTCCATTGTTCTCGGAATTCCGCTGATGTTTATCAATGCTTTAGAACTCTTCCATTGTTCTCGGAATTCCGATGATGTTTAACAATGCTTTGGAACTCTTTCATTGTTCTCGGAATTCCGCTGTAGTTTAAAAATGCATTGGAACTCTTCCATTGTTCTCGGAAATACGCTGATGTTTAACAATGCTTTGGAACTCTTACATTGTTCTCGGTATTCCGCTGAATTTAGCCATGATTTGGAACTCTTCCATTGTTCTCAGAATTCCGCTGAAGTTTAAAAATGCTTTGGAACTCCTACATTGTACTCGGAACTCTGCTGAAGTTTAAAAATGCTTTGAAACTCTTCCATTGTTCTCGGAATTCCGCTGATGTTTAACAATGCTTTGGAACTCTTCCATTGTTCTCGGAATTCCGCTGTAGTTTAAAAATGCACTGGAACTTTTCCATTGTTCTCGGAATTCCGCTGAAGTTTTACAATGCTTTGGAACTCTTCCATTTTTCTCGGAATTCTGCTGAATTTTAAAAATGCTTTGAAACTCTTCCATTGTTCTCGGAATTCTGCTGAAGTTTAAAAATGCTTTGGAACTCTTCCATTGTTCTGGGAATTCGGCTGAAGTTTAAAAATTCAATGGAACTCTTCCTATGTTCTGGGAGTTCTGCTGAAGTTTAAAAATGCTTTTGAACTCTTCCATTGTTCTCGGAATTCTGCTGATGTTTAACAATGCTTTAGAACTCTTCCATTGTTCTCGGAATTCCGCTGATGTTTAAAAATGCTTTGGAACTCTTCCATTGTTCTCGGAATTCCACTGCAATTTAAAAATGCATTGGAACTCTTACATTGTTCTCGAAATTCCACTGTAGTTTAAAAATGCATTGGAACTCTTCCATTGTTCTCGGAATTCCGCTGAAGTTTTACAATGCTTTGGAACTCTTCCATTGTTCTCGGAATTCCGCTGAAGTTTAAAAATGCTTTGGAAATCTTCCATTGTTCTGGGAATTCGGCTGAAGTTTAAAAATGCTTTGGAACTCTTCTTAAGTTCTGGGAGTTCTGCTGAAGTTTAAAAATGCATTGGAACACTTCCATTGTTCTCGGAGTTCCGCTAATGTTTAAAAATGCTTTGGATCTCTTCCATTGTTCTCAGAATTCCGCTGTAGTTTAAAAATGCTTTGGAACTCTTTCATTGTTCGCCGAATTCCGCTGAAGTTTTAGAATGCTCTGGAACTCTTCCATTTTTCTCGGAATTCTGCTGAAGTTTAAAAATGCTTTGGAACTCTTCAATTGTTCTCGGAATTCCGCTAATGATTAACAATGCTTTGAAGCTCTTCCATTGTTCTCAGAATTCCGCTAATATTTAACAATGCTTTGGAATTGTTCCATTGTTCTCGGAATTCCGCTGATGTTTAATAATGCTTTTGGAACTCTTCCATTGTTTTCGGAATTCTGTTTATGTTTAATAATGCTTTTGGAACTCTTCCATTGTGCTCGGAATTCTGCTGAAGTTTAAAAATGCTTTGGAACTCTTCCATTGTTCTCGGAATTCCGCTAATGTTTATCAAACCTATGGAACTCTTTCATTGTTCTCGGAATTCTGTTGATGTTTAATAATGCTTTTGGAACTCTTCCATTGCTCTCGGAATTCTGCAGAAGTTTAAAAGCACTTTAGAAATCTTCCCTTGTTCTCGGAATTCTGCTGAAGTTTAACAATGCTTTGGAACTCTTCCATAATTCTCAGAATTCTGCTGAAGTTTAAAAAAGCTGTGGTACTCTTCCATTGTTCTCAGAATTCCAATGAAGCTTAAAAATGCTTTGGAACTCTTCAATTTTTCTCAAAATTCCGCTAAAGTTTAAAAATGCTTTGGAACTCCTCCATTGTTCTCGTAATTCTGCTGAAGTTTAAAAATGCTTTGGAACTCTTCCAATGTTCTGGGAATTCAGCTGAAGTTTTAAAATGCTTTGGAACTCTTCCTATGTTCTGGGAGTTCTGCTGAAGTTTAAAAATGCTTGGGAACTTTTCCATTGTTCTCGGAATTCCGCTGATGTTTAACAATGCTTTAGAACGCTTCCATTTTTACCGGAATTCCGCTGATGTTTAACAATGCTTTGGAACTCTTCCATTGTTCTCGGAATTACGCTGTAGTTTAAAAATGCTTTGGAACTCTTTCATTGTTCTCGGAATTCCGCTGAAGTTTAGCCATGCTTTGGAACTCTTCCATTGTTCTCGGAATTCCGCTGAAGTTTAAAAATGCTTTGGAACTCCTCCTTTGTTCTCGTAATTCTGCTGAAGTTTAAAAATGCTTTGGAACTCTTCCATTGTTCTGGAAATTCGGCTGAAGTTTAAAAATGCAATGGAACTCTTCCTATGTTCTGGGAGTTCTGCTGAAGTTTAAAAATGCTTTTGAACTCTTCTATTGTTCTCGGAATTCCGCTGATGTTTAAAAATGCTTTAGAACTCTTCCATTGTTCTCGGAATTCCGCTGATGTTTAAAAATCCTTTGGAACTCTTCCATTATTCTCAGAATTCTGCTGAAGTTTAAAAATGCTTTAGTACTCTTTCATTGTTCTCAGAATTCCAATGAAGCTTAAAAATGCTTTGGAACTCTTCAATTTTTCTCAGAATTACGCGAAAGTTTAAAAATGCTTTGGAACTCCTCCATTGTTCTTGGAATTCTGCTCAAGTTTAAAAATGCTTTGGAACTCTTCCATTGTTCTGGGAATTCGGCTGAAGTTTAAAATTGCTTTGGAGCTCTTCCTATGTTCTGGGAGTTCTGCTGAAGTTTAAAAATGCTTTGGAACTCTTCCATTGTTCTCGGAATTCTGCTGATGTTTAACAATGCTTTAGAACTCTTCCATTGTTCTCGGAATTCCGATGATGTCTATCAATGCTTTGGAACTCTTCCATTGTTCTCGGAATTCCGCAGTAGTTTAAAAATGCATTGGAACTCTTCCATTGTTCTCGGAATTCCGCTGAAGTTTTACAATGCTTTGGAACTCTTCCATTTTTCTCGGAACTCTGCTGAAGTTTAAAAATGCTTTGGAACTCTTCCATTGTTCTCGGAATTCCGCTGATGTTTAACAATGCTTTGGAACTCTTACATTGTTCTCGGTATTCCGCTGAATTTAGCCATGCATTGGAACTCTTCCATTGTTCTCAGAATTCCGCTGTAGTTTAAAAATGCTTTGGAACTCCTCCATTGTACTCGGAACTCTGCTGAAGTTTAAAAATGCTTTGAAACTCTTCCATTGTTCTCGGAATTCCGCTGATGTTTAACAATGCTTTGGAACTCTTCCATTGTTCTCGGAATTCCGCTGAAGTTTAAAAATGCTTTGGAACTCTTCCATTGTTCTCGGAACTCTGCTGAAGTTTAAAAAAGATTTGGAACTATTCCATTGTTCTCAGAATTCCGCTAATATTTAACAATGCTTTGGAACTCTTCCAAAGTTCTGGGATTTCTGCTGAAGTTTAAAAATGGTTTAGAACTCTTCCATTGTTCTCGGAATTCTGCTGATGTTTAACAATGCTTTAGAACTCTTCCATTGTTCTCGGAATTCCGATGATGTTTAACAATGCTTTTGAACTCTTCCATTGTTCTCGGAATTCCACTGTAGTTTAAAAATGCATTGGAACTCTTCCATTGTTCTCGGAGTTCCGCTGAAGTTTTACAATGCTTTGGAACTCTTCCATTTTTCTCGGAATTCTGCTGAAGTTTAAAAATGCTTTGGAACTCTTCCATTGTTCTGGGAATTCGGCTGAAGTTTAAAAATGCTTTGGAACTCTTCCTAAGTTCTGGAAGTTCTGCTGAAGTTTAAAAATGCATTGGAACACTTCCATTCTTCTCAGAATTCCGCTAATGTTTAACAATGCTTGGGAACTCTTCCATTGTTCTCAGAATTCCGCTAATATTTAACAATGCTTTGGAACTCTTCCATTGTTCTCGGAATTCCGCTGATGTTTAATAATGCTTTTGGAACTCTTCCATTGTTCTCGGAATTCCGCTAATGTTTACCAATGCTTTGGAACTCATCCATTGTTCTTGGAATTCTGTTGATGTTTAAAAAAGCTTTGGTACTCTTCCATTGTTCTCAGAATTAAAATGAAGCTTAAAAATGCTTTGGAACTCTTCAATTTTTCTCAGAATTCCGCTAAAGTTTAAAAATGCTTTGGAACTCCCCCATTGTTCTCGTAATTCTGCTGAAGTTTAAAAATGCTTGGGAACTCTTCCATTGTTCTCGGAGTTCCGCTGAAGTTTTACAATGCTTTGGAACTCTTCCATTTTTCTCGGAATTCTGCTGAAGTTTAAAAATGCTTTGGAACTCTTCCATTGTTCTGGGAATTCGGCTGAAGTTTAAAAATGCTTTGGAACTCTTCCTAAGTTCTGGGAGTTCTGCTGAAGTTTAAAAATGCATTGGAACTCTTCCATTGTTCTCGGAATTCCGCTGATGTTTAACAATGCTTTAGAACTCTTCCATTGTTCTCGGAATTCCGCTGTAGTTTAAAAATGCATTGGAACTCTTCCATTGTTCTCGGAATTCCGCTGTAGTTTAAAAATGCTTTGGAACTCTTTCATTGTTCTCGTAATTCCGCAGAAGTTTAGCCATGCTTTGGAACTCTTCCACTGTTCTCGGAATTCCGCTGAAGTTTAAAAATGCTTTGGTACTCCTCCATTGTTCTCAGAATTCTGCTGAAGTTTTACAATGCTTTGGAACTCTTCCATTTTTCTCGGAATTCTGCTGAAGTTTAAAAATGCTTTGGAACGCTTCCATTGTTCTGGGAATTCGGCTGAAGTTTAAAAATGCTTTTGAACTCTTCCTAAGTTCTGGGAGTTCTGCTGAAGTTTAAAAATGCTTTGGAACTCTTCCATTGTTCTCGGAATTCCACTGATGTTTAAAAATGCTTTAGAACTCTTCCATTGTTCTCGGAATTCCGCTGATGTTTATCAATGCTTTAGAACTCTTCCATTGTTCTCGGAATTCCGATGATGTTTAACAATGCTTTGGAACTCTTTCATTGTTCTCGGAATTCCGCTGTAGTTTAAAAATGCATTGGAACTCTTCCATTGTTCTCGGAAATACGCTGATGTTTAACAATGCTTTGGAACTCTTACATTGTTCTCGGTATTCCGCTGAATTTAGCCATGCTTTGGAACTCTTCCATTGTTCTCAGAATTCCGCTGAAGTTTAAAAATGCTTTGGAACTCCTACATTGTACTCGGAACTCTGCTGAAGTTTAAAAATGCTTTGAAACTCTTCCATTGTTCTCGGAATTCCGCTGATGTTTAACAATGCTTTGGAACTCTTCCATTGTTCTCGGAATTCCGCTGTAGTTTAAAAATGCACTGGAACTTTTCCATTGTTCTCGGAATTCCGCTGAAGTTTTACAATGCTTTGGAACTCTTCCATTTTTCTCGGAATTCTGCTGAATTTTAAAAATGCTTTGAAACTCTTCCATTGTTCTCGGAATTCTGCTGAAGTTTAAAAATGCTTTGGAACTCTTCCATTGTTCTGGGAATTCGGCTGAAGTTTAAAAATTCAATGGAACTCTTCCTATGTTCTGGGAGTTCTGCTGAAGTTTAAAAATGCTTTTGAACTCTTCCATTGTTCTCGGAATTCTGCTGATGTTTAACAATGCTTTAGAACTCTTCCATTGTTCTCGGAATTCCGCTGATGTTTAAAAATGCTTTGGAACTCTTCCATTGTTCTCGGAATTCCACTGCAATTTAAAAATGCATTGGAACTCTTACATTGTTCTCGAAATTCCACTGTAGTTTAAAAATGCATTGGAACTCTTCCATTGTTCTCGGAATTCCGCTGAAGTTTTACAATGCTTTGGAACTCTTCCATTGTTCTCGGAATTCCGCTGAAGTTTAAAAATGCTTTGGAAATCTTCCATTGTTCTGGGAATTCGGCTGAAGTTTAAAAATGCTTTGGAACTCTTCTTAAGTTCTGGGAGTTCTGCTGAAGTTTAAAAATGCATTGGAACACTTCCATTGTTCTCGGAGTTCCGCTAATGTTTAAAAATGCTTTGGATCTCTTCCATTGTTCTCAGAATTCCGCTGTAGTTTAAAAATGCTTTGGAACTCTTTCATTGTTCGCCGAATTCCGCTGAAGTTTTAGAATGCTCTGGAACTCTTCCATTTTTCTCGGAATTCTGCTGAAGTTTAAAAATGCTTTGGAACTCTTCAATTGTTCTCGGAATTCCGCTAATGATTAACAATGCTTTGAAGCTCTTCCATTGTTCTCAGAATTCCGCTAATATTTAACAATGCTTTGGAATTGTTCCATTGTTCTCGGAATTCCGCTGATGTTTAATAATGCTTTTGGAACTCTTCCATTGTTTTCGGAATTCTGTTTATGTTTAATAATGCTTTTGGAACTCTTCCATTGTGCTCGGAATTCTGCTGAAGTTTAAAAATGCTTTGGAACTCTTCCATTGTTCTCGGAATTCCGCTAATGTTTATCAAACCTATGGAACTCTTTCATTGTTCTCGGAATTCTGTTGATGTTTAATAATGCTTTTGGAACTCTTCCATTGCTCTCGGAATTCTGCAGAAGTTTAAAAGCACTTTAGAAATCTTCCCTTGTTCTCGGAATTCTGCTGAAGTTTAACAATGCTTTGGAACTCTTCCATAATTCTCAGAATTCTGCTGAAGTTTAAAAAAGCTGTGGTACTCTTCCATTGTTCTCAGAATTCCAATGAAGCTTAAAAATGCTTTGGAACTCTTCAATTTTTCTCAAAATTCCGCTAAAGTTTAAAAATGCTTTGGAACTCCTCCATTGTTCTCGTAATTCTGCTGAAGTTTAAAAATGCTTTGGAACTCTTCCAATGTTCTGGGAATTCAGCTGAAGTTTTAAAATGCTTTGGAACTCTTCCTATGTTCTGGGAGTTCTGCTGAAGTTTAAAAATGCTTGGGAACTTTTCCATTGTTCTCGGAATTCCGCTGATGTTTAACAATGCTTTAGAACGCTTCCATTTTTACCGGAATTCCGCTGATGTTTAACAATGCTTTTGAACTCTTCCATTGTTCTCGGAATTCCGTTGAAGTTTTACAATGCTTTGGAACTCTTCCATTTTTCTCGGAATTATGCTGAAGTTTAAAAATGCTTTGGAACTCCTCCATTGTTCTCGGAAATCTGCTGAAGTTTAAAAATGCATTGGAACTCTTCCATTGTTCTCAGAATTCCGCTGTAGTTTAAAAATGCATTGGAACTCTTCCATTGTTCTCGGAATTCCGTTGAAGTTTTACAATGCTTTGGAACTCTTCCATTGTTCTCGGAATTCCGCTGATGTTTAACAATGCTTTAGAACTCTTCCATCGTTCTCGGAATTCCGCTCATGTTTAACAATGCTTTGGAACTCTTCCATTGTTCTCGGAATTCCACTGCAATTTAAAAATGCATTGGAACTCTTCCATTGTTCTCGGAATTCCGCTGAAGTTTTACAATGCTTTGGAACTCTTCCATTTTTCTCAGAATTCTGCTGAAGTTTAAAAATGTTTGGAACTCTTCCATTGTTCTGGGAATTCGGCTGAAGTTTAAAAATGCTTTGGAACTCTTCCATTGTTCTTGGAATTCCGCTAATGTTTAAAAATGCTTTGGAACTCTTCCATTGTTCTCAGAATTCCGCTGTAGTTTAAAAATGCTTTGGAACTCTTTCATTGTTCTCAGAATTCCGCTGAAGTTTTAGAATGCTTTGGAACTCTTCCATTGTTCTCGGAATTCCGCTAATGTTTATCAAACCTATGGAACTCTTTCATTGTTCTCGGAATTCTGTTGATGTTTAATAATGCTTTTGGAACTCTTCCATTGTTCTCGGAATTCTGCAGAAGATTAAAAGCGCTTTAGAAATCTTCCCTTGTTCTCGGAATTCTGCTGAAGTTTAACAATGCTTTGGAACTCTTCCATAATTCTCAGAATTCTGCTGAAGTTTAAAAAAGCTGTGGTACTCTTCCATTCTTCTCAGAATTCCAATGAAGCTTAAAAATGCTTTGGAACTCTTCAATTTTTCTCAAAATTCCTCTAAAGTTTAAAAATGCTTTGGAACTCCTCCATTGTTCTCGTAATTCTGCTGAAGTTTAAAAATGCTTTGGAACTCTTCCATTGTTCTGGGAATTCGGCTGAAGTTTAAAAATGCAATTGAACTCTTCCTATGTTCTGGGAGTTCTGCTGAAGTTTAAAAATGCTTTTGAACTCTTCCATTGTTCTCGGAATTCCGCTAATGTTTAACAATGCTTTAGAACTCTTCCATCGTTCTCGGAATTCCGCTGATGTTTAACAATGCTTTGGAACTCTTCCATCGTTCTCGGAATTCCGCTGATGTTTAACAATGCTTTGGAACTCTTCCATTGTTCTCGGAATTCCACTGCAATTTAAAAATGCAATGGAACTCTTCCATTGTTCTCGGAATTCCGCTGATGTTTAACAATGCTTTGGAACTCTTCCATTGTTCTCGGAATTCCGCTGTAGTTTAAAAATGCTTTGTAACTCTTTCATTGTTCTCGGAATACCGCTGAAATTTAGCCATGCTTTGGAACTCTTCCATTGTTCTCGGAATTCCGCTGAAGTTTAAAAATGCTTTGGAACTCCTCCATTGTTCTCGGAATTCTGCTGAAGTTTAAAAATGCTTTGGAACTCTTCCATTGTTCTGGGAATTCGGCTGAAGTTTAAAAATGCAATGGAACTCTTCCTATGTTTTGGGAGTTCTGCTGAAGTTTAAAAATGCTTTTGAACTCTTCCATTGTTCTCGGAATTCCGCTGATGTTTAACAATGCTTTGGAACTCTTCCATTGTTCTCGGAATTCCACTGCAGTTTAAAGATGCATTGGAACTCTTACATTGTTCTCGGAATTCCGCTGAAGTTTTACAATGCTTTGGAATTCTTCCATTTTTCTCGGAATTCTGCTGAAGTTTAAAAATGCTTTGGAACTCTTCCATTGTTCTGGGAATTTGGCTGAAGTTTAAAAATGCTTTGGAACTCTTCCATTGTTCTCGGAATTCCGCTGATGTTTAACAATGCTTTAGAGCTCTTCCATTGTTCTCGGAATTCCGCTGATGTTTAACAATGCTTTGGAACTCTTCCATTATTCTCAGAATTCTGCTGAAGTTTAAAAATGCTGTGGTACTCTTTCATTGTTCTCAGAATTCCAATGAAGCTTAAAAATGCTTTGGAACTCTTCAATTTTTCTCAGAATTACGCGAAAGTTTAAAAATGCTTTGGAACTCCTCCATTGTTCTCGGAATTCTTCTGTAGTTTAAAAATGCTTTGGAACTCTTCCATTGTTCTCGGAATTCCGCTAATGTTTATCAAACCTATGGAACTCTTTCATTGTTCTCGGAATTCTGTTGATGTTTAATAATGCTTTTGGAACTCTTCCATTGTTCTCGGAATTCCGCTGATGTTTAACAATGCTTTAGAACTCTTCCATTGTTCTCGGAATTCCGATGATGTTTAACAATGCTTTGGAACTCTTCCATTGTTCTCGGAATTCCACTGTAGTTTAAAAATGCATTGGAACTCTTCCATTGTTCTCGGAATTCCGCTGAAGTTTTACAATACTTTGGAACTCTTCCATTTTTCTCGGAATTCTGCTAAAGTTTAAAAATGCTTTGGAACTCTTCCATTGTTCTGGGAATTCGGCTGAAGTTTAAAAATGCTTTGGAACTCTTCCTAAGTTCTGGGAGTTCTGCTGAAGTTTAAAAATGCATTGGAACTCTTCCATTGTTCTCGGAATTCCGCTGATGTTTAACAATGCTTTAGAACTCTTCCATTGTTCTCGGAATTCCGATGATGTTTAACAATGCTTTGGAACTCTTTCATTGTTCTCGGAATTCCGATGTAGTTTAAAAATGCATTGGAACTCTTCCATTGTTCTCGGAATTCCGCTGTAGTTTAAAAATGCTTTGGAACTCTTACATTGTTCTCATAATTCCGCTGAAGTTTAGCCATGCTTTGGAACTCTTCCACTGTTCTCGGAATTCCGCTGAAGTTTAAAAATGCTTTGGAACTCCTCCATTGTTCTCGGAATTCTGCTGAAGTTTTACAATGCTTTGGAACTCTTCCATTTTTCTCGGAATTCTGCTGAAGTTTAAAAATGCTTTGGAACGCTTCCATTGTTCTGGGAATTCGGCTGAAGTTTAAAAATGCTTTTGAACTCTTCCTAAGTTCTGGGAGTTCTGTTGAAGTTTAAAAATGCTTTGGAACTCTTCCATTGTTCTCGGAATTCCACTGATGTTTAAAAATGCTTTAGAACTCTTCCATTGTTCTCGGAATTCCGCTGATGTTTAACAATGCTTTAGAACTCTTCCATTGTTCTCGGAATTCCGATGATGTTTAACAATGCTTTGGAACTCTTTCATTGTTCTCGGAATTCCGCTGTAGTTTAAAAATGCATTGGAACTCTTCCATTGTTCTCGGAATTCCGCTGAAGTTCTAGAATGCTTTGAAACTCTTCCATTGTTCTCGGAATTCCGCTGAAGTTTAAAAATGCTTTGGAACTCTTCCATTGTTCTCGGAATTCCGCTGAAGTTTAAAAATGCTTTGGAACTCTTCCTAAGTTCTGGGAGTTCTGCTGAAGTTTAAAAATGCTTTGGAACTCTTCCATTGTTCTCGGAATTCCGCTGATGTTTAACAATGCTTTAGAACTCTTCCATTGTTCTCGGAATTCCGCTGTAGTTTAAAAATGCATTGGAACTCTTCCATTGTTCTCGGAATTCCCCTGTAGTTTAAAAATGCTTTGGAACTCTTTCATTGTTCTCGTAATTCCGCTGAAGTTTAGCCATGCTTTGGAACTCTTCCACTGTTCTCGGAATTCCGCTGAAGTTTAAAAATGCTTTGGTACTCCTCCATTGTTCTCAGAATTCTGCTGAAGTTTTACAATGCTTTGGAACTCTTCCATTTTTCTCGGAATTCTGCTGAAGTTTAAAAATGCTTTGGAACGCTTCCATTGTTCTGGGAATTCGGCTGAAGTTTAAAAATGCTTTTGAACTCTTCCTAAGTTCTGGGAGTTCTGCTGAAGTTTAAAAATGCTTTGGAACTCTTCCATTGTTCTCGGAATTCCACTGATGTTTAAAAATGCTTTAGAACTCTTCCATTGTTCTCGGAATTCCGCTGATGTTTATCAATGCTTTAGAACTCTTCCATTGTTCTCGGAATTCCGATGATGTTTAACAATGCTTTGGAACTCTTTCATTGTTCTCGGAATTCCGCCGTAGTTTAAAAATGCATTGGAACTCTTCCATTGTTCTCGGAAATACGCTGATGTTTAACAATGCTTTGGAACTCTTACATTGTTCTCGGTATTCCGCTGAATTTAGCCATGCTTTGGAACTCTTCCATTGTTCTCAGAATTCCGCTGAAGTTTAAAAATGCTTTGGAACTCCTCCATTGTACTCGGAACTCTGCTGAAGTTTAAAAATGCTTTGAAACTCTTCCATTGTTCTCGGAATTCCGCTGATGTTTAACAATGCTTTGGAACTCTTCCATTGTTCTCGGAATTCCGCTGTAGTTTAAAAATGCACTGGAACTTTTCCATTGTTCTCGGAATTCCGCTGAAGTTTTACAATGCTTTGGAACTCTTCCATTTTTCTCGGAATTCTGCTGAAGTTTAAAAATGCTTTGAAACTCTTCCATTGTTCTCGGAATTCTGCTGAAGTTTAAAAATGCTTTGGAACTCTTCCATTGTTCTGGGAATTCGGCTGAAGTTTAAAAATTCAATGGAACTCTTCCTATGTTCTGGGAGTTCTGCTGAAGTTTAAAAATGCTTTTGAACTCTTCCATTGTTCTCGGAATTCTGCTGATGTTTAACAATGCTTTAGAACTCTTCCATTGTTCTCGGAATTCCGCTGATGTTTAAAAATGCTTTGGAACTCTTCCATTGTTCTCGGAATTCCACTGCAATTTAAAAATGCATTGGAACTCTTACATTGTTCTCGAAATTCCACTGTAGTTTAAAAATGCATTGGAACTCTTCCATTGTTCTCGGAATTCCGCTGAAGTTTTACAATGCTTTGGAACTCTTCCATTGTTCTCGGAATTCCGCTGAAGTTTAAAAATGCTTTGGAAATCTTCCATTGTTCTGGGAATTCGGCTGAAGTTTAAAAATGCTTTGGAACACTTCTTAAGTTCTGGGAGTTCTGCTGAAGTTTAAAAATGCATTGGAACACTTCCATTGTTCTCGGAGTTCCGCTAATGTTTAAAAATGCTTTGGATCTCTTCCATTGTTCTCAGAATTCCGCTGTAGTTTAAAAATGCTTTGGAACTCTTTCATTGTTCGCCGAATTCCGCTGAAGTTTTAGAATGCTCTGGAACTCTTCCATTTTTCTCGGAATTCTGCTGAAGTTTAAAAATGCTTTGGAACTCTTCAATTGTTCTCGGAATTCCGCTAATGATTAACAATGCTTTGAAGCTCTTCCATTGTTCTCAGAATTCCGCTAATATTTAACAATGCTTTGGAATTGTTCCATTGTTCTCGGAATTCCGCTGATGTTTAATAATTCTTTTGGAACTCTTCCATTGTTTTCGGAATTCTGTTTATGTTTAATAATGCTTTTGGAACTCTTCCATTGTGCTCGGAATTCTGCTGAAGTTTAAAAATGCTTTGGAACTCTTCCATTGTTCTCGGAATTCCGCTAATGTTTATCAAACCTATGGAACTCTTTCATTGTTCTCGGAATTCTGTTGATGTTTAATAATGCTTTTGGAACTCTTCCATTGCTCTCGGAATTCTGCAGAAGTTTAAAAGCACTTTAGAAATCTTCCCTTGTTCTCGGAATTCTGCTGAAGTTTAACAATGCTTTGGAACTCTTCCATAATTCTCAGAATTCTGCTGAAGTTTAAAAAAGCTGTGGTACTCTTCCATTGTTCTCAGAATTCCAATGAAGCTTAAAAATGCTTTGGAACTCTTCAATTTTTCTCAAAATTCCGCTAAAGTTTAAAAATGCTTTGGAACTCCTCCATTGTTCTCGTAATTCTGCTGAAGTTTAAAAATGCTTTGGAACTCTTCCAATGTTCTGGGAATTCAGCTGAAGTTTTAAAATGCTTTGGAACTCTTCCTATGTTCTGGGAGTTCTGCTGAAGTTTAAAAATGCTTGGGAACTTTTCCATTGTTCTCGGAATTCCGCTGATGTTTAACAATGCTTTAGAACGCTTCCATTGTTACCGGAATTCCGCTGATGTTTAACAATGCTTTTGAACTCTTCCATTGTTCTCGGAATTCCGTTGAAGTTTTACAATGCTTTGGAACTCTTCCATTTTTCTCGGAATTATGCTGAAGTTTAAAAATGCTTTGGAACTCCTCCATTGTTCTCGGAAATCTGCTGAAGTTTAAAAATGCATTGGAACTCTTCCATTGTTCTCAGAATTCCGCTGTAGTTTAAAAATGCATTGGAACTCTTCCATTGTTCTCGGAATTCCGTTGAAGTTTTACAATGCTTTGGAACTCTTCCATTGTTCTCGGAATTCCGCTGATGTTTAACAATGCTTTAGAACTCTTCCATCGTTCTCGGAACTCCGCTGATGTTTAACAATGCTTTGGAACTCTTCCATTGTTCTCGGAATTCCACTGCAATTTAAAAATGCATTGGAACTCTTCCATTGTTCTCGGAATTCCGCTGAAGTTTTACAATGCTTTGGAACTCTTCCATTTTTCTCAGAATTCTGCTGAAGTTTAAAAATGTTTGGAACTCTTCCATTGTTCTGGGAATTCGGCTGAAGTTTAAAAATGCTTTGGAACTCTTCTTAAGTTCTGGGAGTTCTGCTGAAGTTTAAAAATGCATTGGAACACTTCCATTGTTCTTGGAATTCCGCTAATGTTTAAAAATGCTTTGGAACTCTTCCATTGTTCTCAGAATTCCGCTGTAGTTTAAAAATGCTTTGGAACTCTTTCATTGTTCTCAGAATTCCGCTGAAGTTTTAGAATGCTTTGGAACTCTTCCATTGTTCTCGGAATTCCGCTAATGTTTATCAAACCTATGGAACTCTTTCATTGTTCTCGGAATTCTGTTGATGTTTAATAATGCTTTTGGAACTCTTCCATTGTTCTCGGAATTCTGCAGAAGTTTAAAAGCGCTTTAGAAATCTTCCCTTGTTCTCGGAATTCTGCTGAAGTTTAACAATGCTTTGGAACTCTTCCATAATTCTCAGAATTCTGCTGAAGTTTAAAAAAGCTGTGGTACTCTTCCATTCTTCTCAGAATTCCAATGAAGCTTAAAAATGCTTTGGAACTCTTCAATTTTTCTCAAAATTCCTCTAAAGTTTAAAAATGCTTTGGAACTCCTCCATTGTTCTCGTAATTCTGCTGAAGTTTAAAAATGCTTTGGAACTCTTCCATTGTTCTGGGAATTCGGCTGAAGTTTAAAAATGCAATTGAACTCTTCCTATGTTCTGGGAGTTCTGCTGAAGTTTAAAAATGCTTTTGAACTCTTCCATTGTTCTCGGAATTCCGCTAATGTTTAACAATGCTTTAGAACTCTTTCATCGTTCTCGGAATTCCGCTGATGTTTAACAATGCTTTGGAACTCTTCCATCGTTCTCGGAATTCCGCTGATGTTTAACAATGCTTTGGAACTCTTCCATTGTTCTCGGAATTCCACTGCAATTTAAAAATGCAATGGAACTCTTCCATTGTTCTCGGAATTCCGCTGATGTTTAACAATGCTTTGGAACTCTTCCATTGTTCTCGGAATTCCGCTGTAGTTTAAAAATGCTTTGTAACTCTTTCATTGTTCTCGGAATACCGCTGAAATTTAGCCATGCTTTGGAACTCTTCCATTGTTCTCGGAATTCCGCTGAAGTTTAAAAATGCTTTGGAACTCCTCCATTGTTCTCGGAATTCTGCTGAAGTTTAAAAATGCTTTGGAACTCTTCCATTGTTCTGGGAATTCGGCTGAAGTTTAAAAATGCAATGGAACTCTTCCTATGTTTTGGGAGTTCTGCTGAAGTTTAAAAATGCTTTTGAACTCTTCCATTGTTCTCGGAATTCCGCTGATGTTTAACAATGCTTTGGAACTCTTCCATTGTTCTCGGAATTCCACTGCAGTTTAAAGATGCATTGGAACTCTTACATTGTTCTCGGAATTCCGCTGAAGTTTTACAATGCTTTGGAATTCTTCCATTTTTCTCGGAATTCTGCTGAAGTTTAAAAATGCTTTGGAACTCTTCCATTGTTCTGGGAATTTGGCTGAAGTTTAAAAATGCTTTGGAACTCTTCCATTGTTCTCGGAATTCCGCTGATGTTTAACAATGCTTTAGAGCTCTTCCATTGTTCTCGGAATTCCGCTGATGTTTAACAATGCTTTGGAACTCTTCCATTATTCTCAGAATTCTGCTGAAGTTTAAAAATGCTGTGGTACTCTTTCATTGTTCTCAGAATTCCAATGAAGCTTAAAAATGGTTTGGAACTCTTCAATTTTTCTCAGAATTACGCGAAAGTTTAAAAATGCTTTGGAACTCCTCCATTGTTCTCGGAATTCTGCTGTAGTTTAAAAATGCTTTGGAACTCTTCCATTGTTCTCGGAATTCCGCTAATGTTTATCAAACCTATGGAACTCTTTCATTGTTCTCGGAATTCTGTTGATGTTTAATAATGCTTTTGGAACTCTTCCATTGTTCTCGGAATTCCGCTGATGTTTAACAATGCTTTAGAACTCTTCCATTGTTCTCGGAATTCCGATGATGTTTAACAATGCTTTGGAACTCTTCCATTGTTCTCGGAATTCCACTGTAGTTTAAAAATGCATTGGAACTCTTCCATTGTTCTCGGAATTCCGCTGAAGTTTTACAATACTTTGGAACTCTTCCATTGTTCTGGGAATTCGGCTGAAGTTTAAAAATGCTTTGGAACTCTTCCTAAGTTCTGGGAGTTCTGCTGAAGTTTAAAAATGCATTGGAACTCTTCCATTGTTCTCGGAATTCCGCTGATGTTTAACAATGCTTTAGAACTCTTCCATTGTTCTCGGAATTCCGATGATGTTTAACAATGCTTTGGAACTCTTTCATTGTTCTCGGAATTCCGATGTAGTTTAAAAATGCATTGGAACTCTTCCATTGTTCTCGGAATTCCGCTGTAGTTTAAAAATGCTTTGGAACTCTTTCATTGTTCTCATAATTCCGCTGAAGTTTAGCCATGCTTTGGAACTCTTCCACTGTTCTCGGAATTCCGCTGAAGTTTAAAAATGCTTTGGAACTCCTCCATTGTTCTCGGAATTCTGCTGAAGTTTTACAATGCTTTGGAACTCTTCCATTTTTCTCGGAATTCTGCTGAAGTTTAAAAATGCTTTGGAACGCTTCCATTGTTCTGGGAATTCGGCTGAAGTTTAAAAATGCTTTTGAACTCTTCCTAAGTTCTGGGAGTTCTGTTGAAGTTTAAAAATGCTTTGGAACTCTTCCATTGTTCTCGGAATTCCACTGATGTTTAAAAATGCTTTAGAACTCTTCCATTGTTCTCGGAATTACGCTGATGTTTAACAATGCTTTAGAACTCTTCCATTGTTCTCGGAATTCCGATGATGTTTAACAATGCTTTGGAACTCTTTCATTGTTCTCGGAATTCCGCTGTAGTTTAAAAATGCATTGGAACTCTTCCATTGTTCTCGGAATTCCGCTGAAGTTCTAGAATGCTTTGAAACTCTTCCATTGTTCTCGGAATTCCGCTGAAGTTTAAAAATGCTTTGGAACTCTTCCATTGTTCTCGGAATTCCGCTGAAGTTTAAAAATGCTTTGGAACTCTTCCTAAGTTCTGGGAGTTCTGCTGAAGTTTAAAAATGCTTTGGAACTCTTCCATTGTTCTCGGAATTCCGCTGATGTTTAACAATGCTTTAGAGCTCTTCCATTGTTCTCGGAATTCCGCTGATGTTTAACAATGCTTTGGAACTCTTCCATTATTCTCAGAATTCTGCTGAAGTTTAAAAATGCTGTGGTTACTCTTTCATTGTTCTCAGAATTCCAATGAAGCTTAAAAATGGTTTGAAACTCTTCAATTTTTCTCAGAATTACGCGAAAGTTTAAAAATGCTTTGGAACTCCTCCATTGTTCTCGGAATTCTGCTGTAGTTTAAAAATGCTTTGGAACTCTTCCATTGTTCTCGGAATTCCGCTAATGTTTATCAAACCTATGGAACTCTTTCATTGTTCTCGGAATTCTGTTGATGTTTAATAATGCTTTTGGAACTCTTCCATTGTTCTCGGAATTCCGCTGATGTTTAACAATGCTTTAGAACTCTTCCATTGTTCTCGGAATTCCGATGATGTTTAACAATGCTTTGGAACTCTTCCATTGTTCTCGGAATTCCACTGTAGTTTAAAAATGCATTGGAACTCTTCCATTGTTCTCGGAATTCCGCTGAAGTTTTACAATACTTTGGAACTCTTCCATTGTTCTGGGAATTCGGCTGAAGTTTAAAAATGCTTTGGAACTCTTCCTAAGTTCTGGGAGTTCTGCTGAAGTTTAAAAATGCATTGGAACTCTTCCATTGTTCTCGGAATTCCGCTGATGTTTAACAATGCTTTAGAACTCTTCCATTGTTCTCGGAATTCCGATGATGTTTAACAATGCTTTGGAACTCTTTCATTGTTCTCGGAATTCCGATGTAGTTTAAAAATGCATTGGAACTCTTCCATTGTTCTCGGAATTCCGCTGTAGTTTAAAAATGCTTTGGAACTCTTTCATTGTTCTCATAATTCCGCTGAAGTTTAGCCATGCTTTGGAACTCTTCCACTGTTCTCGGAATTCCGCTGAAGTTTAAAAATGCTTTGGAACTCCTCCATTGTTCTCGGAATTCTGCTGAAGTTTTACAATGCTTTGGAACTCTTCCATTTTTCTCGGAATTCTGCTGAAGTTTAAAAATGCTTTGGAACGCTTCCATTGTTCTGGGAATTCGGCTGAAGTTTAAAAATGCTTTTGAACTCTTCCATTGTTCTCGGAATTCCGCTAATGTTTATCAAACCTATGGAACTCTTTCATTGTTCTCGGAATTCTGTTGATGTTTAATAATGCTTTTGGAACTCTTCCATTGTTCTCGGAATTCCGCTGATGTTTAACAATGCTTTAGAACTCTTCCATTGTTCTCGGAATTCCGATGATGTTTAACAATGCTTTGGAACTCTTCCATTGTTCTCGGAATTCCACTGTAGTTTAAAAATGCATTGGAACTCTTCCATTGTTCTCGGAATTCCGCTGAAGTTTTACAATACTTTGGAACTCTTCCATTGTTCTGGGAATTCGGCTGAAGTTTAAAAATGCTTTGGAACTCTTCCTAAGTTCTGGGAGTTCTGCTGAAGTTTAAAAATGCATTGGAACTCTTCCATTGTTCTCGGAATTCCGCTGATGTTTAACAATGCTTTAGAACTCTTCCATTGTTCTCGGAATTCCGATGATGTTTAACAATGCTTTGGAACTCTTTCATTGTTCTCGGAATTCCGATGTAGTTTAAAAATGCATTGGAACTCTTCCATTGTTCTCGGAATTCCGCTGTAGTTTAAAAATGCTTTGGAACTCTTTCATTGTTCTCATAATTCCGCTGAAGTTTAGCCATGCTTTGGAACTCTTCCACTGTTCTCGGAATTCCGCTGAAGTTTAAAAATGCTTTGGAACTCCTCCATTGTTCTCGGAATTCTGCTGAAGTTTTACAATGCTTTGGAACTCTTCCATTTTTCTCGGAATTCTGCTGAAGTTTAAAAATGCTTTGGAACGCTTCCATTGTTCTGGGAATTCGGCTGAAGTTTAAAAATGCTTTTGAACTCTTCCTAAGTTCTGGGAGTTCTGTTGAAGTTTAAAAATGCTTTGGAACTCTTCCATTGTTCTCGGAATTCCACTGATGTTTAAAAATGCTTTAGAACTCTTCCATTGTTCTCGGAATTACGCTGATGTTTAACAATGCTTTAGAACTCTTCCATTGTTCTCGGAATTCCGATGATGTTTAACAATGCTTTGGAACTCTTTCATTGTTCTCGGAATTCCGCTGTAGTTTAAAAATGCATTGGAACTCTTCCATTGTTCTCGGAATTCCGCTGAAGTTCTAGAATGCTTTGAAACTCTTCCATTGTTCTCGGAATTCCGCTGAAGTTTAAAAATGCTTTGGAACTCTTCCATTGTTCTCGGAATTCCGCTGAAGTTTAAAAATGCTTTGGAACTCTTCCTAAGTTCTGGGAGTTCTGCTGAAGTTTAAAAATGCTTTGGAACTCTTCCATTGTTCTCGGAATTCCGCTGATGTTTAACAATGCTTTAGAACTCTTCCATTGTTCTCGGAATTCCGCTGTAGTTTAAAAATGCATTGGAACTCTTCCATTGTTCTCGGAATTCCGCTGTAGTTTAAAAATGCTTTGGAACTCTTTCATTGTTCTCGTAATTCCGCTGAAGTTTAGCCATGCTTTGGAACTCTTCCATTGTTCTCGGAATTCCGATGATGTTTAACAATGCTTTGGAACTCTTTCATTGTTCTCGGAATTCCGCTGTAGTTTAAAAATGCATTGGAACTCTTCCATTGTTCTCGGAAATACGCTGATGTTTAACAATGCTTTGGAACTCTTACATTGTTCTCGGTATTCCGCTGAATTTAGCCATGCTTTGGAACTCTTCCATTGTTCTCAGAATTCCGCTGAAGTTTAAAAATGCTTTGGAACTCCTCCATTGTACTCGGAACTCTGCTGAAGTTTAAAAATGCTTTGAAACTCTTCCATTGTTCTCGGAATTCCGCTGATGTTTAACAATGCTTTGGAACTCTTCCATTGTTCTCGGAATTCCGCTGTAGTTTAAAAATGCACTGGAACTTTTCCATTGTTCTCGGAATTCCGCTGAAGTTTTACAATGCTTTGGAACTCTTCCATTTTTCTCGGAATTCTGCTGAAGTTTAAAAATGCTTTGAAACTCTTCCATTGTTCTCGGAATTCTGCTGAAGTTTAAAAATGCTTTGGAACTCTTCCATTGTTCTGGGAATTCGGCTGAAGTTTAAAAATTCAATGGAACTCTTCCTATGTTCTGGGAGTTCTGCTGAAGTTTAAAAATGCTTTTGAACTCTTCCATTGTTCTCGGAATTCTGCTGATGTTTAACAATGCTTTAGAACTCTTCCATTGTTCTCGGAATTCCGCTGATGTTTAAAAATGCTTTGGAACTCTTCCATTGTTCTCGGAATTCCACTGCAATTTAAAAATGCATTGGAACTCTTCCATTGTTCTCGGAATTCCGCTGAAGTTTTACAATGCTTTGGAACTCTTCCATTGTTCTCGGAATTCCGCTGAAGTTTAAAAATGCTTTGGAAATCTTCCATTGTTCTGGGAATTCGGCTGAAGTTTAAAAATGCTTTGGAACTCTTCTTAAGTTCTGGGAGTTCTGCTGAAGTTTAAAAATGCATTGGAACACTTCCATTGTTCTCGGAGTTCCGCTAATGTTTAAAAATGCTTTGGATCTCTTCCATTGTTCTCAGAATTCCGCTGTAGTTTAAAAATGCTTTGGAACTCTTTCATTGTTCGCCGAATTCCGCTGAAGTTTTAGAATGCTCTGGAACTCTTCCATTTTTCTCGGAATTCTGCTGAAGTTTAAAAATGCTTTGGAACTCTTCAATTGTTCTCGGAATTCCGCTAATGATTAACAATGCTTTGAAGCTCTTCCATTGTTCTCAGAATTCCGCTAATATTTAACAATGCTTTGGAATTGTTCCATTGTTCTCGGAATTCCGCTGATGTTTAATAATGCTTTTGGAACTCTTCCATTGTTTTCGGAATTCCGCTAATGATTAACAATGCTTTGAAGCTCTTCCATTGTTCTCAGAATTCCGCTAATATTTAACAATGCTTTGGAACTCTTCCATTGTGCTCGGAATTCTGCTGAAGTTTAAAAATGCTTTGGAACTCTTCCATTGTTCTCGGAATTCCGCTAATGTTTATCAAACCTATGGAACTCTTTCATTGTTCTCGGAATTCTGTTGATGTTTAATAATGCTTTTGGAACTCTTCCATTGCTCTCGGAATTCTGCAGAAGTTTAAAAGCACTTTAGAAATCTTCCCTTGTTCTCGGAATTCTGCTGAAGTTTAACAATGCTTTGGAACTCTTCCATAATTCTCAGAATTCTGCTGAAGTTTAAAAAAGCTGTGGTACTCTTCCATTGTTCTCAGAATTCCAATGAAGCTTAAAAATGCTTTGGAACTCTTCAATTTTTCTCAAAATTCCGCTAAAGTTTAAAAATGCTTTGGAACTCCTCCATTGTTCTCGTAATTCTGCTGAAGTTTAAAAATGCTTTGGAACTCTTCCAATGTTCTGGGAATTCAGCTGAAGTTTTAAAATGCTTTGGAACTCTTCCTATGTTCTGGGAGTTCTGCTGAAGTTTAAAAATGCTTGGGAACTTTTCCATTGTTCTCGGAATTCCGCTGATGTTTAACAATGCTTTAGAACGCTTCCATTGTTACCGGAATTCCGCTGATGTTTAACAATGCTTTTGAACTCTTCCATTGTTCTCGGAATTCTGTTGAAGTTTTACAATGCTTTGGAACTCTTCCATTTTTCTCGGAATTATGCTGAAGTTTAAAAATGCTTTGGAACTCCTCCATTGTTCTCGGAAATCTGCTGAAGTTTGAAAATGCATTGGAACTCTTCCATTGTTCTCAGAATTCCGCTGTAGTTTAAAAATGCATTGGAACTCTTCCATTGTTCTCGGAATTCCGTTGAAGTTTTACAATGCTTTGGAACTCTTCCATTGTTCTCGGAATTCCGCTGATGTTTAACAATGCTTTAGAACTCTTCCATCGTTCTCGGAATTCCGCTGATGTTTAACAATGCTTTGGAACTCTTCCATTGTTCTCGGAATTCCACTGCAATTTAAAAATGCATTGGAACTCTTCCATTGTTCTCGGAATTCCGCTGAAGTTTTACAATGCTTTGGAACTCTTCCATTTTTCTCAGAATTCTGCTGAAGTTTAAAAATGTTTGGAACTCTTCCATTGTTCTGGGAATTCGGCTGAAGTTTAAAAATGCTTTGGAACTCTTCTTAAGTTCTGGGAGTTCTGCTGAAGTTTAAAAATGCATTGGAACACTTCCATTGTTCTTGGAATTCCGCTAATGTTTAAAAATGCTTTGGAACTCTTCCATTGTTCTCAGAATTCCGCTGTAGTTTAAAAATGCTTTGGAACTCTTTCATTGTTCTCAGAATTCCGCTGAAGTTTTAGAATGCTTTGGAACTCTTCCATTGTTCTCGGAATTCCGCTAATGTTTATCAAACCTATGGAACTCTTTCATTGTTCTCGGAATTCTGTTGATGTTTAATAATGCTTTTGGAACTCTTCCATTGTTCTCGGAATTCTGCAGAAGTTTAAAAGCGCTTTAGAAATCTTCCCTTGTTCTCGTAATTCTGCTGAAGTTTAACAATGCTTTGGAACTCTTCCATAATTCTCAGAATTCTGCTGAAGTTTAAAAAAGCTGTGGTACTCTTCCATTCTTCTCAGAATTCCAATGAAGCTTAAAAATGCTTTGGAACTCTTCAATTTTTCTCAAAATTCCTCTAAAGTTTAAAAATGCTTTGGAACTCCTCCATTGTTCTCGTAATTCTGCTGAAGTTTAAAAATGCTTTGGAACTCTTCCATTGTTCTGGGAATTCGGCTGAAGTTTAAAAATGCAATTGAACTCTTCCTATGTTCTGGGAGTTCTGCTGAAGTTTAAAAATGCTTTTGAACTCTTCCATTGTTCTCGGAATTCCGCTAATGTTTAACAATGCTTTAGAACTCTTCCATCGTTCTCGGAATTCCGCTGATGTTTAACAATGCTTTGGAACTCTTCCATCGTTCTCGGAATTCCGCTGATGTTTAACAATGCTTTGGAACTCTTCCATTGTTCTCGGAATTCCACTGCAATTTAAAAATGCAATGGAACTCTTCCATTGTTCTCGGAATTCCGCTGATGTTTAACAATGCTTTGGAACTCTTCCATTGTTCTCGGAATTCCGCTGTAGTTTAAAAATGCTTTGTAACTCTTTCATTGTTCTCGGAATACCGCTGAAATTTAGCCATGCTTTGGAACTCTTCCATTGTTCTCGGAATTCCGCTGAAGTTTAAAAATGCTTTGGAACTCCTCCATTGTTCTGGGAATTCGGCTGAAGTTTAAAAATGCAATGGAACTCTTCCTATGTTTTGGGAGTTCTGCTGAAGTTTAAAAATGCTTTTGAACTCTTCCATTGTTCTCGGAATTCCGCTGATGTTTAACAATGCTTTGGAACTCTTCCATTGTTCTCGGAATTCCACTGCAGTTTAAAGATGCATTGGAACTCTTACATTGTTCTCGGAATTCCGCTGAAGTTTTACAATGCTTTGGAATTCTTCCATTTTTCTCGGAATTCTGCTGAAGTTTAAAAATGCTTTGGAACTCTTCCATTGTTCTGGGAATTTGGCTGAAGTTTAAAAATGCTTTGGAACTCTTCCATTGTTCTCGGAATTCCGCTGATGTTTAACAATGCTTTAGAGCTCTTCCATTGTTCTCGGAATTCCGCTGATGTTTAACAATGCTTTGGAACTCTTCCATTATTCTCAGAATTCTGCTGAAGTTTAAAAATGCTGTGGTACTCTTTCATTGTTCTCAGAATTCCAATGAAGCTTAAAAATGCTTTGGAACTCTTCAATTTTTCTCAGAATTACGCGAAAGTTTAAAAATGCTTTGGAACTCCTCCATTGTTCTCGGAATTCTGCTGTAGTTTAAAAATGCTTTGGAACTCTTCCATTGTTCTTGGAATTCCACTAATGTTTATCAAACCTATGGAACTCTTTCATTGTTCTCGGAATTCTGTTGATGTTTAATAATGCTTTTGGAACTCTTCCATTGTTCTCGGAATTCCGCTGATGTTTAACAATGCTTTAGAACTCTTCCATTGTTCTCGGAATTCCGATGATGTTTAACAATGCTTTGGAACTCTTCCATTGTTCTCGGAATTCCACTGTAGTTTAAAAATGCATTGGAACTCTTCCATTGTTCTCGGAATTCCGCTGAAGTTTTACAATACTTTGGAACTCTTCCATTTTTCTCGGAATTCTGCTAAAGTTTAAAAATGCTTTGGAACTCTTCCATTGTTCTGGGAATTCGGCTGAAGTTTAAAAATGCTTTGGAACTCTTCCTAAGTTCTGGGAGTTCTGCTGAAGTTTAAAAATGCATTGGAACTCTTCCATTGTTCTCGGAATTCCGCTGATGTTTAACAATGCTTTAGAACTCTTCCATTGTTCTCGGAATTCCGATGATGTTCAACAATGCTTTGGAACTCTTTCATTGTTCTCGGAATTCCGATGTAGTTTAAAAATGCATTGGAACTCTTCCATTGTTCTCGGAATTCCGCTGTAGTTTAAAAATGCTTTGGAACTCTTTCATTGTTCTCATAATTCCGCTGAAGTTTAGCCATGCTTTGGAACTCTTCCACTGTTCTCGGAATTCCGCTGAAGTTTAAAAATGCTTTGGAACTCCTCCATTGTTCTCGGAATTCTGCTGAAGTTTTACAATGCTTTGGAACTCTTCCATTTTTCTCGGAATTCTGCTGAAGTTTAAAAATGCTTTGGAACGCTTCCATTGTTCTGGGAATTCAGCTGAAGTTTAAAAATGCTTTTGAACTCTTCCTAAGTTCTGGGAGTTCTGTTGAAGTTTAAAAATGCTTTGGAACTCTTCCATTGTTCTCGGAATTCCACTGATGTTTAAAAATGCTTTAGAACTCTTCCATTGTTCTCGGAATTCCGCTGATGTTTAACAATGCTTTAGAACTCTTCCATTGTTCTCGGAATTCCGATGATGTTTAACAATGCTTTGGAACTCTTTCATTGTTCTCGGAATTCCGCTGTAGTTTAAAAATGCATTGGAACTCTTCCATTGTTCTCGGAATTCCGCTGAAGTTCTAGAATGCTTTGAAACTCTTCCATTGTTCTCGGAATTCCGCTGAAGTTTAAAAATGCTTTGGAACTCTTCCATTGTTCTCGGAATTTCGCTGAAGTTTAAAAATGCTTTGGAACTCTTCCTAAGTTCTGGGAGTTCTGCTGAAGTTTAAAAATGCTTTGGAACTCTTCCATTGTTCTCGGAATTCCGCTGATGTTTAACAATGCTTTAGAACTCATCCATTGTTCTCGGAATTCTGCTGATGTTTAACAATGCTTTGGAACTCTTCCATTGTTCTCGGAATTCCACTGTAGTTTAAAGATGCATTGGAACTCTTCCATTGCTCTCGGAATTCCGCTGAAGTTTTTCAATGCTTTGGAACTCTTCCATTTTTCTCGGAATTCTGCTGAAGTTTAAAAATGCTTTGGAACGCTTCCATTGTTCTGGGAATTCGGCTGAAGTTTAAAAATGCTTTGGAACTCTTCCTAAGTTCTGGGAGTTTGGCTGAAGTTTAAAAATGCTTTGGAACGCTTCCATTGTTCTCGGAATTCCGCTGATGTTTAAATGCTTTAGAACTCTTCCATTGTTCTCGGAATTCCGCTGATGTTTAACAATGCTTTAGAACTCTTCCATTGTTCTCGGAATTCCGATGATGTTTAACAATGCTTTGGAACTCTTTCATTGTTCTCGGAATTCCGCTGTAGTTTAAAAATACATTGGAACTCTTCCATTGTTCTCAGAATTCCGCTGAAGTTTAAAAATGCTTTGGAACTCTTCCATTTTTCTCGGAATTCTGCTGAAGTTTAGCCATGTGTTTGAACTCTTCCATTGTTCTCGGAATTCCGCTGAAGTTTAAAAATGCTTTGGAACTCTTCCATTGTTCTCGGAACTCTGCTGAAGTTTAAAAAAGATTTGGAACTATTCCATTGTTCTCAGAATTCCGCTAATATTTAACAATGCTTTGGAACTCTTCCAAAGTTCTGGGAGTTCTGCTGTAGTTTAAAAATGGTTTAGAACTCTTCCATTGTTCTCGGAATTCTGCTGATGTTTAACAATGCTTTAGAACTCTTCCATTGTTCTCGGAATTCCGATGATGTTTAACAATGCTTTTGAACTCTTCCATTGTTCTCGGAATTCCACTGTAGTTTAAAAATGCATTGGAACTCTTCCATTGTTCTCGGAGTTCCGCTGAAGTTTTACAATGCTTTGGAACTCTTCCATTTTTCTCGGAATTCTGCTGAAGTTTAAAAATGCTTTGGAACTCTTCCATTGTTCTGGGAATTCGTCTGAAGTTTAAAAATGCTTTGGAACTCTTCCTAAGTTCTGGAAGTTCTGCTGAAGTTTAAAAATGCATTGGAACACTTCCATTCTTCTCAGAATTCCGCTAATGTTTAACAATGCTTGGGAACTCTTCCATTGTTCTCAGAATTCCGCTAATATTTAACAATGCTTTGGAACTCTTCCATTGTTCTCGGAATTCCGCTGATGTTTAATAATGCTTTTGGAACTCTTCCATTGTTCTCGGAATTTCGCTAATGTTTAACAATGCTTTGGAACTCATCCATTGTTCTTGGAATTCTGTTGATGTTTAATAATGCTTTTGGAACTCTTCCATTGTGCTCGGAATTCTGCTGAAGTTTAACAATGCTTTGGAAATCTTCCATAATTCTCAGAATTCTGCTGAAGTTTAAAAAAGCTGTGGTACTCTTCCATTGTTCTCAGAATTCCAATGAAGCTTAAAAATGCTTTGGAACTCTTCAATTTTTCTCAGAATTATGCTAAAGTTTAAAAATGCTTTGGAACTCCTCCATTGTTCTCGTAATTCTGCTGAAGTTTAAAAATGCTTTGGAACTCTTCCAATGTTCTGGGAATTAAGCTGAAGTTTAAAAATGCTTTGGAACTCTTCCTATGTTCTGGGAGTTCTGCTGAAGTTTAAAAATGCTTGGGAACTCTTCCATTGTTCTCGGAATTGCGCTGATGTTTAACAATGCTTTAGAACTCTTCCATTGTTACCGGAATTCCGCTGATGTTTAACTATGCTTTTGAACTCTTCCATTGTTCTCGGAATTCCGCTGAAGTTTTACAATGCTTTGGAACTCTTCCATTTTTCTCGTAATTATGCTGAAGTTTAAAAATGCTTTGTAACTCTTAAATTGTTCTCGGAATTCCGCTGATGTTTAACAATGCTTTGGAACTCTTCCATTGTTCTCGGAATTACGCTGTAGTTTAAAAATGCTTTGGAACTCTTTCATTGTTCTCGGAATTCCGCTGAAGTTTAGCCATGCTTTGGAACTCTTCCATTGTTCTCGGAATTCCGCTGAAGTTTAAAAATGCTTTGGAACTCCTCCTTTGTTCTCGTAGTTCTGCTGAAGTTTAAAAATGCTTTGGAACTCTTCCATTGTTCTGGAAATTCGGCTGAAGTTTAAAAATGCAATGGAACTCTTCCTATGTTCTGGGAGTTCTGCTGAAGTTTAAAAATGCTTTTGAACTCTTCTATTGTTCTCGGAATTCCGCTGATGTTTAAAAATGATTTGGAACTCTTCCATTATTCTCAGAATTCTGCTGAAGTTTAAAAATGCTTTAGTACTCTTTCATTGTTCTCAGAATTCCAATGAAGCTTAAAAATGCTTTGGAACTCTTCAATTTTTCTCAGAATTACGCGAAAGTTTAAAAATGCTTTGGAACTCCTCCATTGTTCTTGGAATTCTGCTCAAGTTTAAAAATGCTTTGGAACTCTTCCATTGTTCTGGGAATTCGGCTGAAGTTTAAAATTGCTTTGGAGCTCTTCCTATGTTCTGGGAGTTCTGCTGAAGTTTAAAAATGCTTTGGAACTCTTCCATTGTTCTCGGAATTCTGCTGATGTTTAACAATGCTTTAGAACTCTTCCATTGTTCTCGGAATTCCGATGATGTCTATCAATGCTTTGGAACTCTTCCATTGTTCTCGGAATTCCGCAGTAGTTTAAAAATGCATTGGAACCCTTCCATTGTTCTCGGAATTCCGCTGAAGTTTTACAATGCTTTGGAACTCTTCCATTTTTCTCGGAACTCTGCTGAAGTTTAAAAATGCTTTGGAACTCTTCCATTGTTCTCGGAATTCCGCTGATGTTTAACAATGCTTTGGAACTCTTACATTGTTCTCGGTATTCCGCTGAATTTAGCCATGCTTTGGAACTCTTCCATTGTTCTCAGAATTCCGCTGTAGTTTAAAAATGCTTTGGAACTCCTCCATTGTACTCGGAACTCTGCTGAAGTTTAAAAATGCTTTGAAACTCTTCCATTGTTCTCGGAATTCCGCTGATGTTTAACAATGCTTTGGAACTCTTCCATTGTTCTCGGAATTCCGCTGTAGTTTAAAAATGCACTGGAACTTTTCCATTGTTCTCGGAATTCCGCTGAAGTTTTACAATGCTTTGGAACTCTTCCATTTTTCTCGGAATTCTGCTGAAGTTTAAAAATGCTTTGAAACTCTTCCATTGTTCTCGGAATTCTGCTGAAGTTTAAAAATGCTTTGGAACTCTTCCATTGTTCTGGGAATTCGGCTGAAGTTTAAAAATGCAATGGAACTCTTCCTATGTTCTGGGAGTTCTGCTGAAGTTTAAAAATGCTTTTGAACTCTTCCATTGTTCTCGGAATTCTGCTGATGTTTAACAATGCTTTAGAACTCTTCCATTGTTCTCGGAATTCCGCTGATGTTTAAAAATGCTTTGGAACTCTTCCATTGTTCTCGGAATTCCACTGCAATTTAAAAATGCATTGGAACTCTTACATTGTTCTCGAAATTCCACTGTAGTTTAAAAATGCATTGGAACTCTTCCATTGTTCTCGGAATTCCGCTGAAGTTTTACAATGCTTTGGAACTCTTCCATTTTTCTCGGAATCCTTCTGAAGTTTAAAAATGCTTTGGAACTCTTCCATTGTTCTGGGAATTCGGCTGAAGTTTAAAAATGCTTTGGAACTCTTCTTAAGTTCTGGGAGTTCTGCTGAAGTTTAAAAATGCATTGGAACACTTCCATTGTTCTCGGAGTTCCGCTAATGTTTAAAAATGCTTTGGATCTCTTCCATTGTTCTCAGAATTCCGCTGTAGTTTAAAAATGCTTTGGAACTCTTTCATTGTTCTCAGAATTCCGCTGAAGTTTTAGAATGCTCTGGAACTCTTCCATTTTTCTCGGAATTCTGCTGAAGTTTAAAAATGCTTTGGAACTCTTCAATTGTTCTCGGAATTCCGCTAATGTTTAGCAATGCTTTGAAGCTCTTCCATTGTTCTCAGAATTCCGCTAATATTTAACAATGCTTTGGAATTGTTCCATTGTTCTCGGAATTCCGCTGATGTTTAATAATGCTTTTGGAACTCTTCCATTGTTTTCGGAATTCTGTTTATGTTTAATAATGCTTTTGGAACTCTTCCATTGCTCTCGGAATTCTGCAGAAGTTTAAAAGCACTTTAGAAATCTTCCCTTGTTCTCGGAATTCTGCTGAAGTTTAACAATGCTTTGGAACTCTTCCATAATTCTCAGAATTCTGCTGAAGTTTAAAAAAGCTGTGGTACTCTTCCATTGTTCTCAGAATTCCAATGAAGCTTAAAAATGCTTTGGAACTCTTCAATTTTTCTCAAAATTCCGCTAAAGTTTAAAAATGCTTTGGAACTCCTCCATTGTTCTCGTAATTCTGCTGAAGTTTAAAAATGCTTTGGAACTGTTCCAATGTTCTGGGAATTCAGCTGAAGTTTTAAAATGCTTTGGAACTCTTCCTATGTTCTGGGAGTTCTGCTGAAGTTTAAAAATGCTTGGGAATTTTTCCATTGTTCTCGGAATTCTGCTGATGTTTAACAATGCTTTAGAACGCTTCCATTGTTACCGGAATTCCGCTGATGTTTAACAATGCTTTTGAACTCTTCCATTGTTCTCGGAATTCCGCTGTAGTTTAAAAATGCATTGGAACTCTTCCATTGTTCTCAGAATTCCGCTGTAGTTTAAAAATGCATTGGAACTCTTCCATTGTTCTCGGAATTCCGTTGAAGTTTTACAATGATTTTGAACTCTTCCATTTTTCTCGGAATTATGCTGAAGTTTAAAAATGCTTTGGAACTCCTCCATTGTTCTCGGAATTCTGCTGAAGTTTAAAAATGCATTGCAACTCTTCCATTGTTCTCAGAATTCCGCTGTAGTTTAAAAATGCATTGGAACTCTTCCATTGTTCTCGGAATTCCGTTGAAGTTTTAAATGCTTTGAAACTCTTCCATTGTTCTCGGAATTCCGCTGATGTTTAACAATGCTTTAGAACTCTTCCATCGTTCTCGGAATTCCGCTGATGTTTAACAATGCTTTGGAACTGTTCCATTGTTCTCGGAATTCCACTGCAATTTAAAAATGCATTGGAACTCTTCCATTGTTCTCGGAATTCCGCTGAAGTTTTACAATGCTTTGGAACTCTTCCATTTTTCTCAGAATTCTGCTGAAGTTTAAAAATGCTTTGGAACTCTTCCATTGTTCTGGGAATTCGGCTGAAGTTTAAAAATGCTTTGGAACTCTTCTTAAGTTCTGGGAGTTCTGCTGAAGTTTAAAAATGCATTGGAACACTTCCATTGTTCTTGGAATTCCGCTAATGTTTAAAAATGCTTTGGAACTCTTCCATTGTTCTCAGAATTCCGCTGTAGTTTAAAAATGCTTTGGAACTCTTTCATTGTTCTCAGAATTCCGCTGAAGTTTTAGAATGCTTTGGAACTCTTCCATTGTTCTCAGAATTCCGCTAATATTTAACAATGCTTTGGAACTCTTCCATTGTTCTCGGAATTCCGCTAATGTTTATCAAACCTATGGAACTCTTTCATTGTTCTCGGAATTCTGTTGATGTTTAATAATGCTTTTGGAACTCTTCCATTGTTCTCGGAATTCTGCAGAAGTTTAAAAGCGCTTTAGAAATCTTCCCTTGTTCTCGGAATTCTGCTGAAGTTTAACAATGCTTTGGAACTCTTCCATAATTCTCAGAATTCTGCTGAAGTTTAAAAAAGCTGTGGTACTCTTCCATTCTTCTCAGAATTCCAATGAAGTTTAAAAATGCTTTGGAACTCCTCCATTGTTCTCGTAATTCTGCTGAAGTTTAAAAATGCTTTGGAACTCTTCCATTGTTCTGGGAATTCGGCTGAAGTTTAAAAATGCAATTGAACTCTTCCTATGTTTTGGGAGTTCTGCTGAAGTTTAAAAATGCTTTTGAACTCTTCCATTGTTCTCGGAATTCCGCTAATGTTTAACAATGCTTTAGAAGTCTTCCATCGTTCTCGGAATTCCGCTGATGTTTAACAATGCTTTGGAACTCTTCCATTGTTCTCGGAATTCCGCTGATGTTTAACAATGCTTTGGAACTCTTCCATTGTTCTCGGAATTCCACTGCAATTTAAAAATGCAATGGAACTCTTCCATTGTTCTCGGAATTCCGCTGATGTTTAACAATGCTTTGGAACTCTTCCATTGTTCTCGGAATTCCGCTGTAGTTTAAAAATGCTTTGGAACTCTTTCATTGTTCTCGGAATACCGCTGAAATTTAGCCATGCTTTGGAACTCTTCCATCGTTCTCGGAATTCCGCTGATGTTTAACAATGCTTTGGAACACTTCCATCGTTCTCGGAATTCCGCTGATGTTTAACAATGCTTTGGAACTCTTCCATTGTTCTCGGAATTCCACTGCAATTTAAAAATGCAATGGAACTCTTCCATTGTTCTCGGAATTCCGCTGATGTTTAACAATGCTTTGGAACTCTTCCATTGTTCTCGGAATTCCGCTGAAGTTTAAAAATGCTTTGGAACTCCTCCATTGTTCTCGGAATTCTGCTGAAGTTTAAAAATGCTTTGGAACTCTTCCATTGTTCTGGGAATTCGGCTGAAGTTTAAAAATGCAATGGAACTCTTCCTATGTTTTGGGAGTTCTGCTGAAGTTTAAAAATGCTTTTGAACTCTTCCATTGTTCTCGGAATTCTGCTGATGTTTAACAATGCTTTGGAACTCTTCCATTGTTCTCGGAATTCCACTGCAGTTTAAAGATGCATTGGAACTCTTACATTGTTCTCGGAATTCCGCTGAAGTTTTACAATGCTTTGGAATTCTTCCATTTTTCTCGGAATTCTGCTGAAGTTTAAAAATGCTTTGGAACTCTTCCATTGTTCTGGGAATTTGGCTGAAGTTTAAAAATGCTTTGGAACTCTTCCATTGTTCTCGGAATTCCGCTGATGTTTAACAATGCTTTAGAGCTCTTCCATTGTTCTCGGAATTCCGCTGATGTTTAACAATGCTTTGGAACTCTTCCATTATTCTCAGAATTCTGCTGAAGTTTATAAATGCTTTGGTACTCTTCCATTGTTCTCAGAATTCCAATGAAGCTTAAAAATGCTTTGGAACTCTTCAATTTTTCTCAGAATTACGCGAAAGTTTAAAAATGCTTTGGAACTCCTCCATTGTTCTCATAATTCTGCTGAAGTTTAAAAATGCTTTGGAACTCTTCCATTGTTCTGGGAATTCGGCTGAAGTTTAAAAATGCTTTGGAGCTCTTCCTATGTTCTGGGAGTTCTGCTGAAGTTTAAAAGTGCTTTGGAACTCTTCCATTGTTCTCGAAATTCTGCTGATGTTTAACAATGCTTTAGAACTCTTCCATTGTTCTCGGAATTCCGCTGATGTTTAACAATGCTTTTCAAACACTCCCATTGTTCTTGGAATTCCGCTAATGTTTATCAATGCTTTGGAACTCTTTCATTGTTCTCGGAATTCCGATGAAGTTTTGCCATGCTTTGGAACTCTTCCATTGTTCTCGGAATGCCGCTGAAGTTTAAAAATGCTTTGCAACTCCTCCATTGTTCTCGGAATTCTGCTGAAGTTTAAAAATGCTTTGGAACTCTTCCATTGTTCTGGGAATTCGGCTGAAGATTAAAAATGCAATGGAACTCTTCCTATGTTCTGGGAGTTCTGCTGAAGGTTAAAAATGCTTTTGAACTCTTCCATTGTTCTCGGAATTCCGCTGATGTTTAACAATGCTTTAGAACTCTTCCATCTTACTCGGAATTCCGCTGAAGTTTAAAATTGCTTTGCAACTCCTCCATTGTTCTCGGAATTCCGCTGAAGTTTTACAATGCTTTGGAACTCTTCCATTTTTCTCAGAATTCTGCTGAAGTTTAAAAATTCATTGGAACTCTTCCATTGTTGTGGGAATTCGGCTGAAGTTTAAAAATGCTTTTGAGCTCTTCCTATGTTCTCGGAGTTCTGCTGAAGTTTAAAAATGCTTTGGAACTCTTCCATTGTTCTCGGAATTCCACTGTAGTTTAAAAATGCATTGGAACTCTTCCATTGTTCTCGGAATTCCGCTGAAGTTTAGCCATGCTTTGGAACTCTTCCATTGTTCTCGGAATTCTGCTGAAGTTTAAAAATGCTTTGGAACTCTTCCATTGTTCTGGGAATTCGGCTGAAGTTTAAAAATGCTTTGGAACTCTTCCTATGTTCTGGTAGGTCTGCTGAAGTTTAAAAATGCTTTGGAACTCTTCCATTGTTACCGGAATTCCGCTGATGTTTAACTATGCTTTTGAACTCTTCCATTGTTCTCGGAATTCCGCTGAAGTTTTACAATGCTTTGGAACTCTTCCATTTTTCTCGTAATTATGCTGAAGTTTAAAAATGCTTTGTAACTCTTAAATTGTTCTCGGAATTCCGCTGATGTTTAACAATGCTTTGGAACTCTTCCATTGTTCTCGGAATTACGCTGTAGTTTAAAAATGCTTTGGAACTCTTTCATTGTTCTCGGAATTCCGCTGAAGTTTAGCCATGCTTTGGAACTCTTCCATTGTTCTCGGAATTCCGCTGAAGTTTAAAAATGCTTTGGAACTCCTCCTTTGTTCTCGTAGTTCTGCTGAAGTTTAAAAATGCTTTGGAACTCTTCCATTGTTCTGGAAATTCGGCTGAAGTTTAAAAATGCAATGGAACTCTTCCTATGTTCTGGGAGTTCTGCTGAAGTTTAAAAATGCTTTTGAACTCTTCTATTGTTCTCAGAATTCCGCTGATGTTTAAAAATGCTTTGGAACTCTTCCATTATTCTCAGAATTCTGCTGAAGTTTAAAAATGCTTTAGTACTCTTTCATTGTTCTCAGAATTCCAATGAAGCTTAAAAATGCTTTGGAACTCTTCAATTTTTCTCAGAATTACGCGAAAGTTTAAAAATGCTTTGGAACTCCTCCATTGTTCTTGGAATTCTGCTCAAGTTTAAAAATGCTTTGGAACTCTTCCATTGTTCTGGGAATTCGGCTGAAGTTTAAAATTGCTTTGGAGCTCTTCCTATGTTCTGGGAGTTCTGCTGAAGTTTAAAAATGCTTTGGAACTCTTCCATTGTTCTCGGAATTCTGCTGATGTTTAACAATGCTTTAGAACTCTTCCATTGTTCTCGGAATTCCGATGATGTCTATCAATGCTTTGGAACTCTTCCATTGTTCTCGGAATTCCGCAGTAGTTTAAAAATGCATTGGAACCCTTCCATTGTTCTCGGAATTCCGCTGAAGTTTTACAATGCTTTGGAACTCTTCCATTTTTCTCGGAACTCTGCTGAAGTTTAAAAATGCTTTGGAACTCTTCCATTGTTCTCGGAATTCCGCTGATGTTTAACAATGCTTTGGAACTCTTACATTGTTCTCGGTATTCCGCTGAATTTAGCCATGCTTTGGAACTCTTCCATTGTTCTCAGAATTCCGCTGTAGTTTAAAAATGCTTTGGAACTCCTCCATTGTACTCGGAACTCTGCTGAAGTTTAAAAATGCTTTGAAACTCTTCCATTGTTCTCGGAATTCCGCTGATGTTTAACAATGCTTTGGAACTCTTCCATTGTTCTCGGAATTCCGCTGTAGTTTAAAAATGCACTGGAACTTTTCCATTGTTCTCGGAATTCCGCTGAAGTTTTACAATGCTTTGGAACTCTTCCATTTTTCTCGGAATTCTGCTGAAGTTTAAAAATGCTTTGAAACTCTTCCATTGTTCTCGGAATTCTGCTGAAGTTTAAAAATGCTTTTTAACTCTTCCATTGTTCTGGGAATTCGGCTGAAGTTTAAAAATGCAATGGAACTCTTCCTATGTTCTGGGAGTTCTGCTGAAGTTTAAAAATGCTTTTGAACTCTTCCATTGTTCTCGGAATTCTGCTGATGTTTAACAATGCTTTAGAACTCTTCCATTGTTCTCGGAATTCCGCTGATGTTTAAAAATGCTTTGGAACTCTTCCATTGTTCTCGGAATTCCACTGCAATTTAAAAATGCATTGGAACTCTTACATTGTTCTCGAAATTCCACTGTAGTTTAAAAATGCATTGGAACTCTTCCATTGTTCTCGGAATTCCGCTGAAGTTTTACAATGCTTTGGAACTCTTCCATTTTTCTCGGAATCCTTCTGAAGTTTAAAAATGCTTTGGAACTCTTCCATTGTTCTGGGAATTCGGCTGAAGTTTAAAAATGCTTTGGAACTCTTCTTAAGTTCTGGGAGTTCTGCTGAAGTTTAAAAATGCATTGGAACACTTCCATTGTTCTCGGAGTTCCGCTAATGTTTAAAAATGCTTTGGATCTCTTCCATTGTTCTCAGAATTCCGCTGTAGTTTAAAAATGCTTTGGAACTCTTTCATTGTTCTCAGAATTCCGCTGAAGTTTTAGAATGCTCTGGAACTCTTCCATTTTTCTCGGAATTCTGCTGAAGTTTAAAAATGCTTTGGAACTCTTCAATTGTTCTCGGAATTCCGCTAATGTTTAGCAATGCTTTGAAGCTCTTCCATTGTTCTCAGAATTCCGCTAATATTTAACAATGCTTTGGAATTGTTCCATTGTTCTCGGAATTCCGCTGATGTTTAATAATGCTTTTGGAACTCTTCCATTGTTTTCGGAATTCTGTTTATGTTTAATAATGCTTTTGGAACTCTTCCATTGCTCTCGGAATTCTGCAGAAGTTTAAAAGCACTTTAGAAATCTTCCCTTGTTCTCGGAATTCTGCTGAAGTTTAACAATGCTTTGGAACTCTTCCATAATTCTCAGAATTCTGCTGAAGTTTAAAAAAGCTGTGGTACTCTTCCATTGTTCTCAGAATTCCAATGAAACTTAAAAATGCTTTGGAACTCTTCAATTTTTCTCAAAATTCCGCTAAAGTTTAAAAATGCTTTGGAACTCCTCCATTGTTCTCGTAATTCTGCTGAAGTTTAAAAATGCTTTGGAACTGTTCCAATGTTCTGGGAATTCAGCTGAAGTTTTAAAATGCTTTGGAACTCTTCCTATGTTCTGGGAGTTCTGCTGAAGTTTAAAAATGCTTGGGAACTTTTCCATTGTTCTCGGAATTCTGCTGATGTTTAACAATGCTTTAGAACGCTTCCATTGTTACCGGAATTCCGCTGATGTTTAACAATGCTTTGGAACTCTTCCATTGTTCTCGGAATTCCGCTGTAGTTTAAAAATGCATTGGAACTCTTCCATTGTTCTCAGAATTCCGCTGTAGTTTAAAAATGCATTGGAACTCTTCCATTGTTCTCGGAATTCCGTTGAAGTTTTACAATGATTTTGAACTCTTCCATTTTTCTCGGAATTATGCTGAAGTTTAAAAATGCTTTGGAACTCCTCCATTGTTCTCGGAATTCTGCTGAAGTTTAAAAATGCATTGCAACTCTTCCATTGTTCTCAGAATTCCGCTGTAGTTTAAAAATGCATTGGAACTCTTCCATTGTTCTCGGAATTCCGTTGAAGTTTTAAATGCTTTGAAACTCTTCCATTGTTCTCGGAATTCCGCTGATGTTTAACAATGCTTTAGAACTCTTCCATCGTTCTCGGAATTCCGCTGATGTTTAACAATGCTTTGGAACTGTTCCATTGTTCTCGGAATTCCACTGCAATTTAAAAATGCATTGGAACTCTTCCATTGTTCTCGGAATTCCGCTGAAGTTTTACAATGCTTTGGAACTCTTCCATTTTTCTCAGAATTCTGCTGAAGTTTAAAAATGCTTTGGAACTCTTCCATTGTTCTGGGAATTCGGCTGAAGTTTAAAAATGCTTTGGAACTCTTCTTAAGTTCTGGGAGTTCTGCTGAAGTTTAAAAATGCATTGGAACACTTCCATTGTTCTTGGAATTCCGCTAATGTTTAAAAATGCTTTGGAACTCTTCCATTGTTCTCAGAATTCCGCTGTAGTTTAAAAATGCTTTGGAACTCTTTCATTGTTCTCAGAATTCCGCTGAAGTTTTAGAATGCTTTGGAACTCTTCCATTGTTCTCAGAATTCCGCTAATATTTAACAATGCTTTGGAACTCTTCCATTGTTCTCGGAATTCCGCTAATGTTTATCAAACCTATGGAACTCTTTCATTGTTCTCGGAATTCTGTTGATGTTCAATAATGCTTTTGGAACTCTTCCATTGTTCTCGGAATTCTGCAGAAGTTTAAAAGCGCTTTAGAAATCTTCCCTTGTTCTCGGAATTCTGCTGAAGTTTAACAATGCTTTGGAACTCTTCCATAATTCTCAGAATTCTGCTGAAGTTTAAAAAAGCTGTGGTACTCTTCCATTCTTCTCAGAATTCCAATGAAGTTTAAAAATGCTTTGGAACTCCTCCATTGTTCTCGTAATTCTGCTGAAGTTTAAAAATGCTTTGGAACTCTTCCATTGTTCTGGGAATTCGGCTGAAGTTTAAAAATGCAATTGAACTCTTCCTATGTTTTGGGAGTTCTGCTGAAGTTTAAAAATGCTTTTGAACTCTTCCATTGTTCTCGGAATTCCGCTAATGTTTAACAATGCTTTAGAAGTCTTCCATCGTTCTCGGAATTCCGCTGATGTTTAACAATGCTTTGGAACTCTTCCATCGTTCTCGGAATTCCGCTGATGTTTAACAATGCTTTGGAACTCTTCCATTGTTCTCGGAATTCCACTGCAATTTAAAAATGCAATGGAACTCTTCCATTGTTCTCGGAATTCCGCTGATGTTTAACAATGCTTTGGAACTCTTCCATTGTTCTCGGAATTCCGCTGTAGTTTAAAAATGCTTTGGAACTCTTTCATTGTTCTCGGAATACCGCTGAAATTTAGCCATGCTTTGGAACTCTTCCATCGTTCTCGGAATTCCGCTGATGTTTAACAATGCTTTGGAACACTTCCATCGTTCTCGGAATTCCGCTGATGTTTAACAATGCTTTGGAACTCTTCCATTGTTCTCGGAATTCCACTGCAATTTAAAAATGCAATGGAACTCTTCCATTGTTCTCGGAATTCCGCTGATGTTTAACAATGCTTTGGAACTCTTCCATTGTTCTCGGAATTCCGCTGAAGTTTAAAAATGCTTTGGAACTCCTCCATTGTTCTCGGAATTCTGCTGAAGTTTAAAAATGCTTTGGAACTCTTCCATTGTTCTGGGAATTCGGCTGAAGTTTAAAAATGCAATGGAACTCTTCCTATGTTTTGGGAGTTCTGCTGAAGTTTAAAAATGCTTTTGAACTCTTCCATTGTTCTCGGAATTCTGCTGATGTTTAACAATGCTTTGGAACTCTTCCATTGTTCTCGGAATTCCACTGCAGTTTAAAGATGCATTGGAACTCTTACATTGTTCTCGGAATTCCGCTGAAGTTTTACAATGCTTTGGAATTCTTCCATTTTTCTCGGAATTCTGCTGAAGTTTAAAAATGCTTTGGAACTCTTCCATTGTTCTGGGAATTTGGCTGAAGTTTAAAAATGCTTTGGAACTCTTCCATTGTTCTCGGAATTCCGCTGATGTTTAACAATGCTTTAGAGCTCTTCCATTGTTCTCGGAATTCCGCTGATGTTTAACAATGCTTTGGAACTCTTCCATTATTCTCAGAATTCTGCTGAAGTTTATAAATGCTTTGGTACTCTTCCATTGTTCTCAGAATTCCAATGAAGCTTAAAAATGCTTTGGAACTCTTCAATTTTTCTCAGAATTACGCGAAAGTTTAAAAATGCTTTGGAACTCCTCCATTGTTCTCATAATTCTGCTGAAGTTTAAAAATGCTTTGGAACTCTTCCATTGTTCTGGGAATTCGGCTGAAGTTTAAAAATGCTTTGGAGCTCTTCCTATGTTCTGGGAGTTCTGCTGAAGTTTAAAAGTGCTTTGGAACTCTTCCATTGTTCTCGAAATTCTGCTGATGTTTAACAATGCTTTAGAACTCTTCCATTGTTCTCGGAATTCCGCTGATGTTTAACAATGCTTTTCAAACACTCCCATTGTTCTTGGAATTCCGCTAATGTTTATCAATGCTTTGGAACTCTTTCATTGTTCTCGGAATTCCGATGAAGTTTTGCCATGCTTTGGAACTCTTCCATTGTTCTCGGAATGCCGCTGAAGTTTAAAAATGCTTTGCAACTCCTCCATTGTTCTCGGAATTCTGCTGAAGTTTAAAAATGCTTTGGAACTCTTCCATTGTTCTGGGAATTCGGCTGAAGATTAAAAATGCAATGGAACTCTTCCTATGTTCTGGGAGTTCTGCTGAAGGTTAAAAATGCTTTTGAACTCTTCCATTGTTCTCGGAATTCCGCTGATGTTTAACAATGCTTTAGAACTCTTCCATCTTACTCGGAATTCCGCTGAAGTTTAAAATTGCTTTGCAACTCCTCCATTGTTCTCGGAATTCCGCTGAAGTTTTACAATGCTTTGGAACTCTTCCATTTTTCTCGGAATTCTGCTGAAGTTTAAAAATTCATTGGAACTCTTCCATTGTTGTGGGAATTCGGCTGAAGTTTAAAAATGCTTTTGAGCTCTTCCTATGTTCTCGGAGTTCTGCTGAAGTTTAAAAATGCTTTGGAACTCTTCCATTGTTCTCGGAATTCCACTGTAGTTTAAAAATGCATTGGAACTCTTCCATTGTTCTCGGAATTCCGCTGAAGTTTAGCCATGCTTTGGAACTCTTCCATTGTTCTCGGAATTCTGCTGAAGTTTAAAAATGCTTTGGAACTCTTCCATTGTTCTGGGAATTCGGCTGAAGTTTAAAAATGCTTTGGAACTCTTCCTATGTTCTGGTAGGTCTGCTGAAGTTTAAAAATGCTTTGGAACTCTTCCATTGTTACCGGAATTCCGCTGATGTTTAACTATGCTTTTGAACTCTTCCATTGTTCTCGGAATTCCGCTGAAGTTTTACAATGCTTTGGAACTCTTCCATTTTTCTCGTAATTATGCTGAAGTTTAAAAATGCTTTGTAACTCTTAAATTGTTCTCGGAATTCCGCTGATGTTTAACAATGCTTTGGAACTCTTCCATTGTTCTCGGAATTACGCTGTAGTTTAAAAATGCTTTGGAACTCTTTCATTGTTCTCGGAATTCCGCTGAAGTTTAGCCATGCTTTGGAACTCTTCCATTGTTCTCGGAATTCCGCTGAAGTTTAAAAATGCTTTGGAACTCCTCCTTTGTTCTCGTAGTTCTGCTGAAGTTTAAAAATGCTTTGGAACTCTTCCATTGTTCTGGAAATTCGGCTGAAGTTTAAAAATGCAATGGAACTCTTCCTATGTTCTGGGAGTTCTGCTGAAGTTTAAAAATGCTTTTGAACTCTTCTATTGTTCTCGGAATTCCGCTGATGTTTAAAAATGCTTTGGAACTCTTCCATTATTCTCAGAATTCTGCTGAAGTTTAAAAATGCTTTAGTACTCTTTCATTGTTCTCAGAATTCCAATGAAGCTTAAAAATGCTTTGGAACTCTTCAATTTTTCTCAGAATTACGCGAAAGTTTAAAAATGCTTTGGAACTCCTCCATTGTTCTTGGAATTCTGCTCAAGTTTAAAAATGCTTTGGAACTCTTCCATTGTTCTGGGAATTCGGCTGAAGTTTAAAATTGCTTTGGAGCTCTTCCTATGTTCTGGGAGTTCTGCTGAAGTTTAAAAATGCTTTGGAACTCTTCCATTGTTCTCGGAATTCTGCTGATGTTTAACAATGCTTTAGAACTCTTCCATTGTTCTCGGAATTCCGATGATGTCTATCAATGCTTTGGAACTCTTCCATTGTTCTCGGAATTCCGCAGTAGTTTAAAAATGCATTGGAACCCTTCCATTGTTCTCGGAATTCCGCTGAAGTTTTACAATGCTTTGGAACTCTTCCATTTTTCTCGGAACTCTGCTGAAGTTTAAAAATGCTTTGGAACTCTTCCATTGTTCTCGGAATTCCGCTGATGTTTAACAATGCTTTGGAACTCTTACATTGTTCTCGGTATTCCGCTGAATTTAGCCATGCTTTGGAACTCTTCCATTGTTCTCAGAATTCCGCTGTAGTTTAAAAATGCTTTGGAACTCCTCCATTGTACTCGGAACTCTGCTGAAGTTTAAAAATGCTTTGAAACTCTTCCATTGTTCTCGGAATTCCGCTGATGTTTAACAATGCTTTGGAACTCTTCCATTGTTCTCGGAATTCCGCTGTAGTTTAAAAATGCACTGGAACTTTTCCATTGTTCTCGGAATTCCGCTGAAGTTTTACAATGCTTTGGAACTCTTCCATTTTTCTCGGAATTCTGCTGAAGTTTAAAAATGCTTTGAAACTCTTCCATTGTTCTCGGAATTCTGCTGAAGTTTAAAAATGCTTTGGAACTCTTCCATTGTTCTGGGAATTCGGCTGAAGTTTAAAAATGCAATGGAACTCTTCCTATGTTCTGGGAGTTCTGCTGAAGTTTAAAAATGCTTTTGAACTCTTCCATTGTTCTCGGAATTCTGCTGATGTTTAACAATGCTTTAGAACTCTTCCATTGTTCTCGGAATTCCGCTGATGTTTAAAAATGCTTTGGAACTCTTCCATTGTTCTCGGAATTCCACTGCAATTTAAAAATGCATTGGAACTCTTACATTGTTCTCGAAATTCCACTGTAGTTTAAAAATGCATTGGAACTCTTCCATTGTTCTCGGAATTCCGCTGAAGTTTTACAATGCTTTGGAACTCTTCCATTTTTCTCGGAATCCTTCTGAAGTTTAAAAATGCTTTGGAACTCTTCCATTGTTCTGGGAATCCTTCTGAAGTTTAAAAATGCTTTGGAACTCTTCTTAAGTTCTGGGAGTTCTGCTGAAGTTTAAAAATGCATTGGAACACTTCCATTGTTCTCGGAGTTCCGCTAATGTTTAAAAATGCTTTGGATCTCTTCCATTGTTCTCAGAATTCCGCTGTAGTTTAAAAATGCTTTGGAACTCTTTCATTGTTCTCAGAATTCCGCTGAAGTTTTAGAATGCTCTGGAACTCTTCCATTTTTCTCGGAATTCTGCTGAAGTTTAAAAATGCTTTGGAACTCTTCAATTGTTCTCGGAATTCCGCTAATATTTAGCAATGCTTTGAAGCTCTTCCATTGTTCTCAGAATTCCGCTAATATTTAACAATGCTTTGGAATTGTTCCATTGTTCTCGGAATTCCGCTGATGTTTAATAATGCTTTTGGAACTCTTCCATTGTTTTCGGAGTTCTGTTTATGTTTAATAATGCTTTTGGAACTCTTCCATTGCTCTCGGAATTCTGCAGAAGTTTAAAAGCACTTTAGAAATCTTCCCTTGTTCTCGGAATTCTGCTGAAGTTTAACAATGCTTTGGAACTCTTCCATAATTCTCAGAATTCTGCTGAAGTTTAAAAAAGCTGTGGTACTCTTCCATTGTTCTCAGAATTCCAATGAAGCTTAAAAATGCTTTGGAACTCTTCAATTTTTCTCAAAATTCCGCTAAAGTTTAAAAATGCTTTGGAACTCCTCCATTGTTCTCGTAATTCTGCTGAAGTTTAAAAATGCTTTGGAACTGTTCCAATGTTCTGGGAATTCAGCTGAAGTTTTAAAATGCTTTGGAACTCTTCCTATGTTCTGGGAGTTCTGCTGAAGTTTAAAAATGCTTGGGAACTTTTCCATTGTTCTCGGAATTCTGCTGATGTTTAACAATGCTCTAGAACGCTTCCATTGTTACCGGAATTCCGCTGATGTTTAACAATGCTTTTGAACTCTTCCATTGTTCTCGGAATTCCGCTGTAGTTTAAAAATGCATTGGAACTCTTCCATTGTTCTCAGAATTCCGCTGTAGTTTAAAAATGCATTGGAACTCTTCCATTGTTCTCGGAATTCCGTTGAAGTTTTACAATGATTTTGAACTCTTCCATTTTTCTCGGAATTATGCAGAAGTTTAAAAATGCTTTGGAACTCCTCCATTGTTCTCGGAATTCTGCTGAAGTTTAAAAATGCATTGCAACTCTTCCATTGTTCTCAGAATTCCGCTGTAGTTTAAAAATGCATTGGAACTCTTCCATTGTTCTCGGAATTCCGTTGAAGTTTTAAATGCTTTGAAACTCTTCCATTGTTCTCGGAATTCCGCTGATGTTTAACAATGCTTTAGAACTCTTCCATCGTTCTCGGAATTCCGCTGATGTTTAACAATGCTTTGGAACTGTTCCATTGTTCTCGGAATTCCACTGCAATTTAAAAATGCATTGGAACTCTTCCATTGTTCTCGGAATTCCGCTGAAGTTTTACAATGCTTTGGAACTCTTCCATTTTTCTCAGAATTCTGCTGAAGTTTAAAAATGCTTTGGAACTCTTCCATTGTTCTGGGAATTCGGCTGAAGTTTAAAAATGCTTTGGAACTCTTCTTAAGTTCTGGGAGTTCTGCTGAAGTTTAAAAATGCATTGGAACACTTCCATTGTTCTTGGAATTCCGCTAATGTTTAAAAATGCTTTGGAACTCTTCCATTGTTCTCAGAATTCCGCTGTAGTTTAAAAATGCTTTGGAACTCTTTCATTGTTCTCAGAATTCCGCTGAAGTTTTAGAATGCTTTGGAACTCTTCCATTGTTCTCAGAATTCCGCTAATATTTAACAATGCTTTGGAACTCTTCCATTGTTCTCGGAATTCCGCTAATGTTTATCAAACCTATGGAACTCTTTCATTGTTCTCGGAATTCTGTTGATGTTTAATAATGCTTTTGGAACTCTTCCATTGTTCTCGGAATTCTGCAGAAGTTTAAAAGCGCTTTAGAAATCTTCCCTTGTTCTCGGAATTCTGCTGAAGTTTAACAATGCTTTGGAACTCTTCCATAATTCTCAGAATTCTGCTGAAGTTTAAAAAAGCTGTGGTACTCTTCCATTCTTCTCAGAATTCCAATGAAGTTTAAAAATGCTTTGGAACTCCTCCATTGTTCTCGTAATTCTGCTGAAGTTTAAAAATGCTTTGGAACTCTTCCATTGTTCTGGGAATTCGGCTGAAGTTTAAAAATGCAATTGAACTCTTCCTATGTTTTGGGAGTTCTGCTGAAGTTTAAAAATGCTTTTGAACTCTTCCATTGTTCTCGGAATTCCGCTAATGTTTAACAATGCTTTAGAAGTCTTCCATCGTTCTCGGAATTCCGCTGATGTTTAACAATGCTTTGGAACTCTTCCATCGTTCTCGGAATTCCGCTGATGTTTAACAATGCTTTGGAACTCTTCCATTGTTCTCGGAATTCCACTGCAATTTAAAAATGCAATGGAACTCTTCCATTGTTCTCGGAATTCCGCTGATGTTTAGCAATGCTTTGGAACTCTTCCATTGTTCTCGGAATTCCGCTGTAGTTTAAAAATGCTTTGGAACTCTTTCATTGTTCTCGGAATACCGCTGAAATTTAGCCATGCTTTGGAACTCTTCCATCGTTCTCGGAATTCCGCTGATGTTTAACAATGCTTTGGAACACTTCCATCGTTCTCGGAATTCCGCTGATGTTTAACAATGCTTTGGAACTCTTCCATTGTTCTCGGAATTCCACTGCAATTTAAAAATGCAATGGAACTCTTCCATTGTTCTCGGAATTCCGCTGATGTTTAACAATGCTTTGGAACTCTTCCATTGTTCTCGGAATTCCACTGCAATTTAAAAATGCAATGGAACTCTTCCATTGTTCTCGGAATTCCACTGCAATTTAAAAATGCAATGGAACTCTTCCATTGTTCTCGGAATTCCGCTGATGTTTAACAATGCTTTGGAACTCTTCCATTGTTCTCGGAATTCCGCTGTAGTTTAAAAATGCTTTGGAACTCTTTCATTGTTCTCGGAATACCGCTGAAATTTAGCCATGCTTTGGAACTCTTCCATCGTTCTCGGAATTCCGCTGATGTTTAACAATGCTTTGGAACACTTCCATCGTTCTCGGAATTCCGCTGATGTTTAACAATGCTTTGGAACTCTTCCATTGTTCTCGGAATTCCACTGCAATTTAAAAATGCAATGGAACTCTTCCATTGTTCTCGGAATTCCGCTGATGTTTAACAATGCTTTGGAACTCTTCCATTGTTCTCGGAATTCCACTGCAATTTAAAAATGCAATGGAACTCTTCCATTGTTCTCGGAATTCCACTGCAATTTAAAAATGCAATGGAACTCTTCCATTGTTCTCGGAATTCCGCTGATGTTTAACAATGCTTTGGAACTCTTCCATTGTTCTCGGAATTCCGCTGTAGTTTAAAAATGCTTTGGAACTCTTTCATTGTTCTCGGAATACCGCTGAAATTTAGCCATGCTTTGGAACTCTTCCATCGTTCTCGGAATTCCGCTGATGTTTAACAATGCTTTGGAACACTTCCATCGTTCTCGGAATTCCGCTGATGTTTAACAATGCTTTGGAACTCTTCCATTGTTCTCGGAATTCCACTGCAATTTAAAAATGCAATGGAACTCTTCCATTGTTCTCGGAATTCCGCTGATGTTTAACAATGCTTTGGAACTCTTCCATTGTTCTCGGAATTCCGCTGAAGTTTAAAAATGCTTTGGAACTCCTCCATTGTTCTCGGAATTCTGCTGAAGTTTAAAAATGCTTTGGAACTCTTCCATTGTTCTGGGAATTCGGCTGAAGTTTAAAAATGCAATGGAACTCTTCCTATGTTTTGGGAGTTCTGCTGAAGTTTAAAAATGCTTTTGAACTCTTCCATTGTTCTCGGAATTCTGCTGATGTTTAACAATGCTTTGGAACTCTTCCATTGTTCTCGGAATTCCACTGCAGTTTAAAGATGCATTGGAACTCTTACATTGTTCTCGGAATTCCGCTGAAGTTTTACAATGCTTTGGAATTCTTCCATTTTTCTCGGAATTCTGCTGAAGTTTAAAAATGCTTTGGAACTCTTCCATTGTTCTGGGAATTTGGCTGAAGTTTAAAAATGCTTTGGAACTCTTCCATTGTTCTCGGAATTCCGCTGATGTTTAACAATGCTTTAGAGCTCTTCCATTGTTCTCGGAATTCCGCTGATGTTTAACAATGCTTTGGAACTCTTCCATTATTCTCAGAATTCTGCTGAAGTTTATAAATGCTTTGGTACTCTTCCATTGTTCTCAGAATTCCAATGAAGCTTAAAAATGCTTTGGAACTCTTCAATTTTTCTCAGAATTACGCGAAAGTTTAAAAATGCTTTGGAACTCCTCCATTGTTCTCATAATTCTGCTGAAGTTTAAAAATGCTTTGGAACTCTTCCATTGTTCTGGGAATTCGGCTGAAGTTTAAAAATGCTTTGGAGCTCTTCCTATGTTCTGGGAGTTCTGCTGAAGTTTAAAAGTGCTTTGGAACTCTTCCATTGTTCTCGAAATTCTGCTGATGTTTAACAATGCTTTAGAACTCTTCCATTGTTCTCGGAATTCCGCTGATGTTTAACAATGCTTTTCAAACACTCCCATTGTTCTTGGAATTCCGCTAATGTTTATCAATGCTTTGGAACTCTTTCATTGTTCTCGGAATTCCGATGAAGTTTTGCCATGCTTTGGAACTCTTCCATTGTTCTCGGAATGCCGCTGAAGTTTAAAAATGCTTTGCAACTCCTCCATTGTTCTCGGAATTCTGCTGAAGTTTAAAAATGCTTTGGAACTCTTCCATTGTTCTGGGAATTCGGCTGAAGATTAAAAATGCAATGGAACTCTTCCTATGTTCTGGGAGTTCTGCTGAAGGTTAAAAATGCTTTTGAACTCTTCCATTGTTCTCGGAATTCCGCTGATGTTTAACAATGCTTTAGAACTCTTCCATCTTACTCGGAATTCCGCTGAAGTTTAAAATTGCTTTGCAACTCCTCCATTGTTCTCGGAATTCCGCTGAAGTTTTACAATGCTTTGGAACTCTTCCATTTTTCTCGGAATTCTGCTGAAGTTTAAAAATTCATTGGAACTCTTCCATTGTTGTGGGAATTCGGCTGAAGTTTAAAAATGCTTTTGAGCTCTTCCTATGTTCTCGGAGTTCTGCTGAAGTTTAAAAATGCTTTGGAACTCTTCCATTGTTCTCGGAATTCCACTGTAGTTTAAAAATGCATTGGAACTCTTCCATTGTTCTCGGAATTCCGCTGAAGTTTAGCCATGCTTTGGAACTCTTCCATTGTTCTCGGAATTCTGCTGAAGTTTAAAAATGCTTTGGAACTCTTCCATTGTTCTGGGAATTCGGCTGAAGTTTAAAAATGCTTTGGAACTCTTCCTATGTTCTGGTAGGTCTGCTGAAGTTTAAAAATGCTTTGGAACTCTTCCATTGTTACCGGAATTCCGCTGATGTTTAACTATGCTTTTGAACTCTTCCATTGTTCTCGGAATTCCGCTGAAGTTTTACAATGCTTTGGAACTCTTCCATTTTTCTCGTAATTATGCTGAAGTTTAAAAATGCTTTGTAACTCTTAAATTGTTCTCGGAATTCCGCTGATGTTTAACAATGCTTTGGAACTCTTCCATTGTTCTCGGAATTACGCTGTAGTTTAAAAATGCTTTGGAACTCTTTCATTGTTCTCGGAATTCCGCTGAAGTTTAGCCATGCTTTGGAACTCTTCCATTGTTCTCGGAATTCCGCTGAAGTTTAAAAATGCTTTGGAACTCCTCCTTTGTTCTCGTAGTTCTGCTGAAGTTTAAAAATGCTTTGGAACTCTTCCATTGTTCTGGAAATTCGGCTGAAGTTTAAAAATGCAATGGAACTCTTCCTATGTTCTGGGAGTTCTGCTGAAGTTTAAAAATGCTTTTGAACTCTTCTATTGTTCTCGGAATTCCGCTAATGTTTAAAAATGCTTTGGAACTCTTCCATTATTCTCAGAATTCTGCTGAAGTTTAAAAATGCTTTAGTACTCTTTCATTGTTCTCAGAATTCCAATGAAGCTTAAAAATGCTTTGGAACTCTTCAATTTTTCTCAGAATTACGCGAAAGTTTAAAAATGCTTTGGAACTCCTCCATTGTTCTTGGAATTCTGCTCAAGTTTAAAAATGCTTTGGAACTCTTCCATTGTTCTGGGAATTCGGCTGAAGTTTAAAATTGCTTTGGAGCTCTTCCTATGTTCTGGGAGTTCTGCTGAAGTTTAAAAATGCTTTGGAACTCTTCCATTGTTCTCGGAATTCTGCTGATGTTTAACAATGCTTTAGAACTCTTCCATTGTTCTCGGAATTCCGATGATGTCTATCAATGCTTTGGAACTCTTCCATTGTTCTCGGAATTCCGCAGTAGTTTAAAAATGCATTGGAACCCTTCCATTGTTCTCGGAATTCCGCTGAAGTTTTACAATGCTTTGGAACTCTTCCATTTTTCTCGGAACTCTGCTGAAGTTTAAAAATGCTTTGGAACTCTTCCATTGTTCTCGGAATTCCGCTGATGTTTAACAATGCTTTGGAACTCTTACATTGTTCTCGGTATTCCGCTGAATTTAGCCATGCTTTGGAACTCTTCCATTGTTCTCAGAATTCCGCTGTAGTTTAAAAATGCTTTGGAACTCCTCCATTGTACTCGGAACTCTGCTGAAGTTTAAAAATGCTTTGAAACTCTTCCATTGTTCTCGGAATTCCGCTGATGTTTAACAATGCTTTGGAACTCTTCCATTGTTCTCGGAATTTCGCTGTAATTTAAAAATGCACTGGAACTTTTCCATTGTTCTCGGAATTCCGCTGAAGTTTTACAATGCTTTGGAACTCTTCCATTTTTCTCGGAATTCTGCTGAAGTTTAAAAATGCTTTGAAACTCTTCCATTGTTCTCGGAATTCTGCTGAAGTTTAAAAATGCTTTGGAACTCTTCCATTGTTCTGGGAATTCGGCTGAAGTTTAAAAATGCAATGGAACTCTTCCTATGTTCTGGGAGTTCTGCTGAAGTTTAAAAATGCTTTTGAACTCTTCCATTGTTCTCGGAATTCTGCTGATGTTTAACAATGCTTTAGAACTCTTCCATTGTTCTCGGAATTCCGCTGATGTTTAAAAATGCTTTGGAACTCTTCCATTGTTCTCGGAATTCCACTGCAATTTAAAAATGCATTGGAACTCTTACCTTGTTCTCGAAATTCCACTGTAGTTTAAAAATGCATTGGAACTCTTCCATTGTTCTCGGAATTCCGCTGAAGTTTTACAATGCTTTGGAACTCTTCATTTTTCTCGGAATCCTTCTGAAGTTTAAAAATGCTTTGGAACTCTTCCATTGTTCTGGGAATTCGGCTGAAGTTTAAAAATGCTTTGGAACTCTTCTTAAGTTCTGGGAGTTCTGCTGAAGTTTAAAAATGCATTGGAACACTTCCATTGTTCTCGGAGTTCCGCTAATGTTTAAAAATGCTTTGGATCTCTTCCATTGTTCTCAGAATTCCGCTGTAGTTTAAAAATGCTTTGGAACTCTTTCATTGTTCTCAGAATTCCGCTGAAGTTTTAGAATGCTCTGGAACTCTTCCATTTTTCTCGGAATTCTGCTGAAGTTTAAAAATGCTTTGGAACTCTTCAATTGTTCTCGGAATTCCGCTAATGTTTAGCAATGCTTTGAAGCTCTTCCATTGTTCTCAGAATTCCGCTAATATTTAACAATGCTTTGGAATTGTTCCATTGTTCTCGGAATTCCGCTGATGTTTAATAATGCTTTTGGAACTCTTCCATTGTTTTCGGAATTCTGTTTATGTTTAATAATGCTTTTGGAACTCTTCCATTGCTCTCGGAATTCTGCAGAAGTTTAAAAGCACTTTAGAAATCTTCCCTTGTTCTCGGAATTCTGCTGAAGTTTAACAATGCTTTGGAACTCTTCCATAATTCTCAGAATTCTGCTGAAGTTTAAAAAAGCTGTGGTACTCTTCCATTGTTCTCAGAATTCCAATGAAGCTTAAAAATGCTTTGGAACTCTTCAATTTTTCTCAAAATTCCGCTAAAGTTTAAAAATGCTTTGGAACTCCTCCATTGTTCTCGTAATTCTGCTGAAGTTTAAAAATGCTTTGGAACTGTTCCAATGTTCTGGGAATTCAGCTGAAGTTTTAAAATGCTTTGGAACTCTTCCTATGTTCTGGGAGTTCTGCTGAAGTTTAAAAATGCTTGGGAACTTTTCCATTGTTCTCGGAATTCTGCTGATGTTTAACAATGCTCTAGAACGCTTCCATTGTTACCGGAATTCCGCTGATGTTTAACAATGCTTTTGAACTCTTCCATTGTTCTCGGAATTCCGCTGTAGTTTAAAAATGCATTGGAACTCTTCCATTGTTCTCAGAATTCCGCTGTAGTTTAAAAATGCATTGGAACTCTTCCATTGTTCTCGGAATTCCGTTGAAGTTTTACAATGATTTTGAACTCTTCCATTTTTCTCGGAATTATGCTGAAGTTTAAAAATGCTTTGGAACTCCTCCATTGTTCTCGGAATTCTGCTGAAGTTTAAAAATGCATTGCAACTCTTCCATTGTTCTCAGAATTCCGCTGTAGTTTAAAAATGCATTGGAACTCTTCCATTGTTCTCAGAATTCCGTTGAAGTTTTAAATGCTTTGAAACTCTTCCATTGTTCTCGGAATTCCGCTGATGTTTAACAATGCTTTAGAACTCTTCCATCGTTCTCGGAATTCCGCTGATGTTTAACAATGCTTTGGAACTGTTCCATTGTTCTCGGAATTCCACTGCAATTTAAAAATGCATTGGAACTCTTCCATTGTTCTCGGAATTCCGCTGAAGTTTTACAATGCTTTGGAACTCTTCCATTTTTCTCAGAATTCTGCTGAAGTTTAAAAATGCTTTGGAACTCTTCCATTGTTCTGGGAATTCGGCTGAAGTTTAAAAATGCTTTGGAACTCTTCTTAAGTTCTGGGAGTTCTGCTGAAGTTTAAAAATGCATTGGAACACTTCCATTGTTCTTGGAATTCCGCTAATGTTTAAAAATGCTTTGGAACTCTTCCATTGTTCTCAGAATTCCGCTGTAGTTTAAAAATGCTTTGGAACTCTTTCATTGTTCTCAGAATTCCGCTGAAGTTTTAGAATGCTTTGGAACTCTTCCATTGTTCTCAGAATTCCGCTAATATTTAACAATGCTTTGGAACTCTTCCATTGTTCTCGGAATTCCGCTAATGTTTATCAAACCTATGGAACTCTTTCATTGTTCTCGGAATTCTGTTGATGTTTAATAATGCTTTTGGAACTCTTCCATTGTTCTCGGAATTCTGCAGAAGTTTAAAAGCGCTTTAGAAATCTTCCCTTGTTCTCGGAATTCTGCTGAAGTTTAACAATGCTTTGGAACTCTTCCATAATTCTCAGAATTCTGCTGAAGTTTAAAAAAGCTGTGGTACTCTTCCATTCTTCTCAGAATTCCAATGAAGTTTAAAAATGCTTTGGAACTCCTCCATTGTTCTCGTAATTCTGCTGAAGTTTAAAAATGCTTTGGAACTCTTCCATTGTTCTGGGAATTCGGCTGAAGTTTAAAAATGCAATTGAACTCTTCCTATGTTTTGGGAGTTCTGCTGAAGTTTAAAAATGCTTTTGAACTCTTCCATTGTTCTCGGAATTCCGCTAATGTTTAACAATGCTTTAGAAGTCTTCCATCGTTCTCGGAATTCCGCTGATGTTTAACAATGCTTTGGAACTCTTCCATCGTTCTCGGAATTCCGCTGATGTTTAACAATGCTTTGGAACTCTTCCATTGTTCTCGGAATTCCACTGCAATTTAAAAATGCAATGGAACTCTTCCATTGTTCTCGGAATTCCGCTGATGTTTAGCAATGCTTTGGAACTCTTCCATTGTTCTCGGAATTCCGCTGTAGTTTAAAAATGCTTTGGAACTCTTTCATTGTTCTCGGAATACCGCTGAAATTTAGCCATGCTTTGGAACTCTTCCATCGTTCTCGGAATTCCGCTGATGTTTAACAATGCTTTGGAACACTTCCATCGTTCTCGGAATTCCGCTGATGTTTAACAATGCTTTGGAACTCTTCCATTGTTCTCGGAATTCCACTGCAATTTAAAAATGCAATGGAACTCTTCCATTGTTCTCGGAATTCCGCTGATGTTTAACAATGCTTTAGAACTCTTCCATTGTTCTCGGAATTCCGCTGAAGTTTAAAAATGCTTTGGAACTCCTCCATTGTTCTCGGAATTCTGCTGAAGTTTAAAAATGCTTTGGAACTCTTCCATTGTTCTGGGAATTCGGCTGAAGTTTAAAAATGCAATGGAACTCTTCCTATGTTTTGGGAGTTCTGCTGAAGTTTAAAAATGCTTTTGAACTCTTCCATTGTTCTCGGAATTCTGCTGATGTTTAACAATGCTTTGGAACTCTTCCATTGTTCTCGGAATTCCACTGCAGTTTAAAGATGCATTGGAACTCTTACATTGTTCTCGGAATTCCGCTGAAGTTTTACAATGCTTTGGAATTCTTCCATTTTTCTCGGAATTCTGCTGAAGTTTAAAAATGCTTTGGAACTCTTCCATTGTTCTGGGAATTTGGCTGAAGTTTAAAAATGCTTTGGAACTCTTCCATTGTTCTCGGAATTCCGCTGATGTTTAACAATGCTTTAGAGCTCTTCCATTGTTCTCGGAATTCCGCTGATGTTTAACAATGCTTTGGAACTCTTCCATTATTCTCAGAATTCTGCTGAAGTTTATAAATGCTTTGGTACTCTTCCATTGTTCTCAGAATTCCAATGAAGCTTAAAAATGCTTTGGAACTCTTCAATTTTTCTCAGAATTACGCGAAAGTTTAAAAATGCTTTGGAACTCCTCCATTGTTCTCATAATTCTGCTGAAGTTTAAAAATGCTTTGGAACTCTTCCATTGTTCTGGGAATTCGGCTGAAGTTTAAAAATGCTTTGGAGCTCTTCCTATGTTCTGGGAGTTCTGCTGAAGTTTAAAAGTGCTTTGGAACTCTTCCATTGTTCTCGAAATTCTGCTGATGTTTAACAATGCTTTAGAACTCTTCCATTGTTCTCGGAATTCCGCTGATGTTTAACAATGCTTTTCAAACACTCCCATTGTTCTTGGAATTCCGCTAATGTTTATCAATGCTTTGGAACTCTTTCATTGTTCTCGGAATTCCGATGAAGTTTTGCCATGCTTTGGAACTCTTCCATTGTTCTCGGAATGCCGCTGAAGTTTAAAAATGCTTTGCAACTCCTCCATTGTTCTCGGAATTCTGCTGAAGTTTAAAAATGCTTTGGAACTCTTCCATTGTTCTGGGAATTCGGCTGAAGATTAAAAATGCAATGGAACTCTTCCTATGTTCTGGGAGTTCTGCTGAAGGTTAAAAATGCTTTTGAACTCTTCCATTGTTCTCGGAATTCCGCTGATGTTTAACAATGCTTTAGAACTCTTCCATCTTACTCGGAATTCCGCTGAAGTTTAAAATTGCTTTGCAACTCCTCCATTGTTCTCGGAATTCCGCTGAAGTTTTACAATGCTTTGGAACTCTTCCATTTTTCTCGGAATTCTGCTGAAGTTTAAAAATTCATTGGAACTCTTCCATTGTTGTGGGAATTCGGCTGAAGTTTAAAAATGCTTTTGAGCTCTTCCTATGTTCTCGGAGTTCTGCTGAAGTTTAAAAATGCTTTGGAACTCTTCCATTGTTCTCGGAATTCCACTGTAGTTTAAAAATGCATTGGAACTCTTCCATTGTTCTCGGAATTCCGCTGAAGTTTAGCCATGCTTTGGAACTCTTCCATTGTTCTCGGAATTCTGCTGAAGTTTAAAAATGCTTTGGAACTCTTCCATTGTTCTGGGAATTCGGCTGAAGTTTAAAAATGCTTTGGAACTCTTCCTATGTTCTGGTAGGTCTGCTGAAGTTTAAAAATGCTTTGGAACTCTTCCATTGTTCTCGGAATTCCGCTGATGTTTAACAATGCTTTAGAACTCTTCCATTGTTCTCGGAATTCCGCTGATGTTTAATAATGCTTTTGGAACTCTTCCATTGTTCTCGGAATTCCGCTGATGTTTAATAATGCTTTTGGAACTCTTCCATTGTTCTCGGAATTCTGTTTATGTTTAATAATGCTTTTGGAACTCTTCCATTGTGTTCGGAATTCTGCTGAAGTTTAAAAATGCTTTGGAACTCTTCCACTGTTCTCGGAATTCCGCTAATGTTTATCAAACCTATGGAACTCTTTCATTGTTCTCGGAATTCTGTTGATGTTAAATAATGCTTTTGGAACTCTTCCATTGTTCTCGGAATTCTGCAGAAGTTTAAAAGCGCTTTAGAAATCTTCCCTTATTCTCGCAATTCTGCTGAAGTTTAACAATGCTTTGGAACTCTTCCATAATTCTCAGAATTATGCTGAAGTTTAAAAAAGCTGTGGTACTCTTCCATTGTTCTCAGAATTCCAATGAAGCTTAAAAATGCTTTTGAACTCTTCAATTTTTCTCAAAATTCCGCTAAAGTTTAAAAATGCTTTGTAACTCCTCCATTGTTCTCGGAATTCCGCTGTAGTTTAAAAATGCAATGGAACTCTTCCATTGTTCTCGGAATTCCCTTGAAGTTTTACAATGCTTTGGAACTCTTCCATTTTTCTCGGAATAATGCTGAAGTTTAAAAATGCTTTGTAACTCTTCCATTGTTCTCGGAATTCCGCTGATGTTTAACAATGCTTTGGAACTCTTCCTTTGTTCTCGGAATTCCGCTGAAGTTTAAAAATGCATTGGAACTCTTCCATTGTTCTCGAAATTCCGCTGAAGTTTTACAATGCTTTGGAACTCTTCCATTTTTCTCGGAATCCTGCTGAAGTTTAAAAATGCTTTGGAACTCTTCCATTGTTCTGGGAATTCGGCTGAAGTTTAAAAATGCTTTGGAACTCTTCTTAAGTTCTGGGAGTTCTGCTGAAGTTTAAAAATGCATTGGAACACTTCCATTGTTCTCGGAGTTCTGCTAATGTTTAAAAATGCTTTGGATCTCTTCCATTGTTCTCAGAATTCCGCTGTAGTTTAAAAATGCTTTGGAACTCTTTCATTGTTCTCAGAATTCCGCTGAAGTTTTAGAATGCTCTGGAACTCTTCCATTTTTCTCGGAATTCTGCTGAAGTTTAAAAATGCTTTGGAACTCTTCAATTGTTCTCGGAATTCCGCTAATGTTTAACAATGCTTTGAAGCTCTTCCATTGTTCTCAGAATTCCGCTAATATTTAACAATGCTTTGGAATTGTTCCATTGTTCTCGGAATTCCGCTGATGTTTAATAATGCTTTTGGAACTCTTCCATTGTTTTCGGAATTCTGTTTATGTTTAGTAATGCTTTTGGAACTCTTCCATTGTGCTCGGAATTCTGCTGAAGTTTAAAAATGCTTTGGAACTCTTCCATTGTTCTCGGAATTCCGCTAATGTTTATCAAACCTATGGAACTCTTTCATTGTTCTCGGAATTCTGTTGATGTTTAATAATGCTTTTGGAACTCTTCCATTGCTCTCGGAATTCTGCAGAAGTTTAAAAGCACTTTAGAAATCTTCCCTTGTTCTCGGAATTCTGCTGAAGTTTAACAATGCTTTGGAACTCTTCCATAATTCTAAGAATTCTGCTGAAGTTTAAAAAGCTGTGGTACTCTTCCATTGTTCTCAGAATTCCAATGAAGCTTAAAAATGCTTTGGAACTCTTCCAATGTTCTGGGAATTCAGCTGAAGTTTTAGAATGCTTTGGAACTCTTCCTATGTTCTGGGAGTTCTGCTGAAGTTTAAAAATGCTTGGGAACTTTTCCATTGTTCTCGGAATTCCGCTGATGTTTAACAATGCTTTAGAACGCTTCCATTGTTACCGGAATTCCGCTGATGTTTAACAATGCTTTTGAACTCTTCCATTGTTCTCGGAATTCCGCTGTAGTTTAAAAATGCTTTGGAACTCTTCCATTGTTCTGGGAATTCGGCTGAAGTTTAAAAATGCTTTTGAACTCTTCCATTGTTCTCGGAATTCCGCTGATGTTTAACAATGCTTTAGAACTCTTCCATCGTTCTCGGAATTCCGCTGATGTTTAACAATGCTTTGGAACTCTTCCATTGTTCTCGGAATTACACTGCAATTTAAAAATGCATTGGAACTCTTCCATTGTTCTCGGAATTCCGCTGAAGTTTTACAATGCTTTGGAACTCTTCCATTTTTCTCAGAATTCTGCTGAAGTTTAAAAATGCTTTGGAAATCTTCCATTGTTCTGGGAATTCGGCTGAAGTTTAAAAATGCTTTGGAACTCTTCTTAAGTTCTGGGAGTTCTGCTGAAGTTTAAAAATGCATTGGAACACTTCCATTGTTCTTGGAATTCCGCTAATGTTTAAAAATGCTTTGGAACTCTTCCATTGTTCTCAGAATTCCGCTGTAGTTTAAAAATGCTTTGGAACTCTTTCATTGTTCTCAGAATTCCGCTGAAGTTTTAGAATGCTTTGGAACTCTTCCATTGTTCTCAGAATTCCGCTAATATTTAACAATGCTTTGGAACTCTTCCATTGTTCTCGGAATTCCGCTAATGTTTATCAAACCTATGGAACTCTTTCATTGTTCTCGGAATTCTGTTGATGTTTAATAATGCTTTTGGAACTCTTCCATTGTTCTCGGAATTCTGCAGAAGTTTAAAAGCGCTTTAGAAATCTTCCCTTGTTATCGGAATTCTGCTGAAGTTTAACAATGCTTTGGAACTCTTCCATAATTCTCAGAATTCTGCTGAAGTTTAAAAAAGCTTTGGAACTCTTCCATTGTTCTGGGAATTTGGCTGAAGTTTAAAAATGCTTTGGAACTCTTCCATTGTTCTCGGAATTCCGCTGATGTTTAACAATGCTTTAGAGCTCTTCCATTGTTCTCGGAATTCCACTGATGTTTAACAATGCTTTGGAACTCTTCCATTATTCTCAGAATTCTGCTGAAGTTTAAAAATGCTTTGGTACTCTTCCATTGTTCTCAGAATTCCAATGAAGCTTAAAAATGCTTTGGAACTCTTCAATTTTTCTCAGAATTACGCGAAAGTTTAAAAATGCTTTGGAACTCCTCCATTGTTCTCGTAATTCTGCTGAAGTTTAAAAATGCTTTGGAACTCTTCCATTGTTCTGGGAATTCGGCTGAAGTTTAAAAATGCTTTGGAGCTCTTCCTATGTTCTGGGAGCTCTGCTGAAGTTTAAAAGTGCTTTGGAACTCTTCCATTGTTCTCGAAATTCTGCTGATGTTTAACAATGCTTTAGAACTCTTCCATTGTTCTCGGAATTCCGCTGATGTTTAACAATGCTTTTCAAACACTCCCATTGTTCTTGGAATTCCGCTAATGTTTATCAATGCTTTGGAACTCTTTCATTGTTCTCGGAATTCCGATGAAGTTTAGCCATGCTTTGGAACTCTTCCATTGTTCTCGGAATTCCGCTGAAGTTTAAAAATGCTTTGCAACTCCTCCATTGTTCTCGGAATTCTGCTGAAGTTTAAAAATGCTTTGGAACTCTTCCATTGTTCTGGGAATTCGGCTGTAGTTTAAAAATGCAATGGAACTCTTCCTATGTTCTGGGAGTTCTGCTGAAGTTTAAAAATGCTTTTGAACTCTTCCTAAGTTCTGGGAGTTCTGCTGAAGTTTAAAAATGCATTGGAACACTTCCATTGTTCTCGGAGTTCTGCTAATGTTTAAAAATGCTTTGGATATCTTACATTGTTCTCAGAATTCCGCTGTAGTTTAAAAATGCTTTGGAACTCTTTCATTGTTCTCAGAATTCCGCTGAAGTTTTAGAATGCTCAGGAACTCTTCCATTTTTCTCGGAATTCTGCTGAAGTTTAAAAATGCTTTGGAACTCTTCAATTGTTCTCGGAATTCCGCTAATGTTTAACAATGCTTTGAAGCTCTTCCATTGTTCTCAGAATTCCGCTAATATTTAACAATGCTTTGGAATTGTTCCATTGTTTTCGGAATTCTGTTTATGTTTAATAATGCTTTTGGAACTCTTCCATTGTTCTCGGAATTCCGCTGATGTTTAACAATGCTTTAGAACTCTTCCATCTTACTCGGAATTCCGCTGAAGTTTAAAATTGCTTTGCAACTCCTCCATTGTTCTCGGAATTCCGCTGAAGTTTTACAATGCTTTGGAACTCTTCCATTTTTCTCGGAACTCTGCTGAAGTTTAAAAATCCAATGGAACTCTTCCATTGTTGTGGGAATTCGGCTGAAGTTTAAAAATGCTTTTGAGCTCTTCCTATGTTCTCGGAGTTCTGCTGAAGTTTAAAAATGCTTTGGAACTCTTCCATTGTTCTCGGAATTCCACTGTAGTTTAAAAATGCATTGGAACTCTTCCATTGTTCTCGGAATTCCGCTGAAGTTTAGCCATGCTTTGGAACTCTTCCATTGTTCTCGGAATTCTGCTGAAGTTTAAAAATGCTTTGGAACTCTTCCATTGTTCTGGGAATTCGGCTGAAGTTTAAAAATGCTTTGGAACTCTTCCTATGTTCTGGTAGGTCTGCTGAAGTTTAAAAATGCTTTGGAACTCTTCCATTGTTCTCGGAATTCCGCTGATCTTTAACAATGCTTTAGAACTCTTCCATTGTTCTCGGAATTCCGCTGATGTTTAATAATGCTTTTGGAACTCTTCCATTGTTCTCGGAATTCCGCTGATGTTTAATAATGCTTTTGGAACTCTTCCATTGTTCTCGGAATTCTGTTTATGTTTAATAATGCTTTTGGAACTCTTCCATTGTGTTCGGAATTCTGCTGAAGTTTAAAAATGCTTTGGAACTCTTCCACTGTTCTCGGAATTCCGCTAATGTTTATCAAACCTATGGAACTCTTTCATTGTTCTCGGAATTCTGTTGATGTTTAATAATGCTTTTGGAACTCTTCCATTGCTCTCGGAATTCTGCAGAAGTTTAAAAGCACTTTAGAAATCTTCCCTTGTTCTCGGAATTCTGCTGAAGTTTAACAATGCTTTGGAACTCTTCCATAATTCTCAGAATTCTGCTGAAGTTTAAAAAGCTGTGGTACTCTTCCATTGTTCTCAGAATTCCAATGAAGCTTAAAAATGCTTTGGAACTCTTCCAATGTTCTGGGAATTCAGCTGAAGTTTTAAAATGCTTTGAAACTCTTCCTATGTTCTGGGAGTTCTGCTGAAGTTTAAAAATGCTTGGGAACTTTTCCATTGTTCTCGGAATTCCGCTGATGTTTAACAATGCTTTAGAACGCTTCCATTGTTACCGGAATTCCGCTGATGTTTAACAATGCTTTTGAACTCTTCCATTGTTCTCGGAATTCCGCTGTAGTTTAAAAATGCTTTGGAACTCTTCCATTGTTCTGGGAATTCGGCTGAAGTTTAAAAATGCTTTTGAACTCTTCCATTGTTCTCGGAATTCCGCTGATGTTTAACAATGCTTTAGAACTCTTCCATCGTTCTCGGAATTCCGCTGATGTTTAATAATGCTTTTGGAACTCTTCCATTGTTCTCGGAATTCTGTTTATGTTTAATAATGCTTTTGGAACTCTTCCATTGTTCTCGGAATTCCGCTGATGTTTAATAATGCTTTTGGAACTCTTCCATTGTTCTCGGAATTCTGTTTATGTTTAATAATGCTTTTGGAACTCTTCCATTGCTCTCGGAATTCTGCAGAAGTTTAAAAGCACTTTAGAAATCTTCCCTTGTTCTCGGAATTCTGCTGAAGTTTAACAATGCTTTGGAACTCTTCCATAATTCTCAGAATTCTGCTGAAGTTTAAAAAGCTGTGGTACTCTTCCATTGTTCTCAGAATTCCAATGAAGCTTAAAAATGCTTTGGAACTCTTCCAATGTTCTGGGAATTCAGCTGAAGTTTTAAAATGCTTTGAAACTCTTCCTATGTTCTGGGAGTTCTGCTGAAGTTTAAAAATGCTTGGGAACTTTTCCATTGTTCTCGGAATTCCGCTGATGTTTAACAATGCTTTAGAACGCTTCCATTGTTACCGGAATTCCGCTGATGTTTAACAATGCTTTTGAACTCTTCCATTGTTCTCGGAATTCCGCTGTAGTTTAAAAACGCTTTGGAACTCTTCCATTGTTCTGGGAATTCGGCTGAAGTTTAAAAATGCTTTTGAACTCTTCCATTGTTCTCGGAATTCCGCTGATGTTTAACAATGCTTTAGAACTCTTCCATCGTTCTCGGAATTCCGCTGATGTTTAACAATGCTTTGGAACTCTTCCATTGTTCTCGGAATTACACTGCAATTTAAAAATGCATTGGAACTCTTCCATTGTTCTCGGAATTCCGCTGAAGTTTTACAATGCTTTGGAACTCTTCCATTTTTCTCAGAATTCTGCTGAAGTTTAAAAATGCTTTTGAACTCTTCCATTGTTCTGGGAATTCGGCTGAAGTTTAAAAATGCTTTGGAACTCTTCTTAAGTTCTGGGAGTTCTGCTGAAGTTTAAAAATGCATTGGAACACTTCCATTGTTCTTGGAATTCCGCTAATGTTTAAAAATGCTTTGGAACTCTTCCATTGTTCTCAGAATTCCGCTGTAGTTTAAAAATGCTTTGGAACTCTTTCATTGTTCTCAGAATTCCGCTGAAGTTTTAGAATGCTTTGGAACTCTTCCATTGTTCTCAGAATTCCGCTAATATTTAACAATGCTTTGGAACTCTTCCATTGTTCTCGGAATTCCGCTAATGTTTATCAAACCTATGGAACTCTTTCATTGTTCTCGGAATTCTGTTGATGTTTAATAATGCTTTTGGAACTCTTCCATTGTTCTCGGAATTCTGCAGAAGTTTAAAAGCGCTTTAGAAATCTTCCCTTGTTCTCGGAATTCTGCTGAAGTTTAACAATGCTTTGGAACTCTTCCATAATTCTCAGAATTCTGCTGAAGTTTAAAAAAGCTTTGGAACTCTTCCATTGTTCTGGGAATTTGGCTGAAGTTTAAAAATGCTTTGGAACTCTTCCATTGTTCTCGGAATTCCGCTGATGTTTAACAATGCTTTAGAGCTCTTCCATTGTTCTCGGAATTCCACTGATGTTTAACAATGCTTTGGAACTCTTCCATTATTCTCAGAATTCTGCTGAAGTTTAAAAATGCTTTGGTACTCTTCCATTGTTCTCAGAATTCCAATGAAGCTTAAAAATGCTTTGGAACTCTTCAATTTTTCTCAGAATTACGCGAAAGTTTAAAAATGCTTTGGAACTCCTCCATTGTTCTCGTAATTCTGCTGAAGTTTAAAAATGCTTTGGAACTCCTCCATTGTTCTCGTAATTCTGCTGAAGTTTAAAAATGCTTTGGAGCTCTTCCTATGTTCTGGGAGTTCTGCTGAAGTTTCAAAGTGCTTTGGAACTCTTCCATTGTTCTCGAAATTCTGCTGATGTTTAACAATGCTTTAGAACTCTTCCATTGTTCTCGGAATTCCGCTGATGTTTAACAATGCTTTTCAAACACTCCCATTGTTCTTGGAATTCCGCTAATGTTTATGAATGCTTTGGAACTCTTTCATTGTTCTCGGAATTCCGATGAAGTTTAGCCATGCTTTGGAACTCTCCCATTGTTCTCGGAATTCCGCTGAAGTTTAAAAATGCTTTGCAACTCCTCCATTGTTCTCGGAATTCTGCTGAAGTTTAAAAATGCTTTGGAACTCTTCCATTGTTCTGGGAATTCGGCTGAAGATTAAAAATGCAATGGAACTCTTCCTATGTTCTGGGAGTTCTGCTGAAGTTTAAAAATGCTTTTGAACTCTTCCTAAGTTCTGGGAGTTCTGCTGAAGTTTAAAAATGCATTGGAACACTTCCATTGTTCTCGGAGTTCTGCTAATGTTTAAAAATGCTTTGGATCTCTTCCATTGTTCTCAGAATTCCGCTGTAGTTTAAAAATGCTTTGGAACTCTTTCATTGTTCTCAGAATTCCGCTGAAGTTTTAGAATGCTCTGGAACTCTTCCATTTTTCTCGGAATTCTGCTGAAGTTTAAAAATGCTTTGGAACTCTTCAATTGTTCTCGGAATTCCGCTAATGTTTAACAATGCTTTGAAGCTCTTCCATTGTTCTCAGAATTCCGCTAATATTTAACAATGCTTTGGAATTGTTCCATTGTTCTCGGAATTCCGCTGATGTTTAATAATGCTTATGGAACTCTTCCATTGTTTTCGAAATTCTGTTTATGTTTAACAATGCTTTAGAACTCTTCCATCTTACTCGGAATTCCGCTGAAGTTTAAAATTGCTTTGCAACTCCTCCATTGTTCTCGGAATTCCGCTGAAGTTTTACAATGCTTTGGAACTCTTCAATTTTTCTCGGAACTCTGCTGAAGTTTAAAAATCCATTGGAACTCTTCCATTGTTGTGGGAATTCGGCTGAAGTTTAAAAATGCTTTTGAGCTCTTCCTATGTTCTCGGAGTTCTGCTGAAGTTTAAAAATGCTTTGGAACTCTTCCATTGTTCTCGGAATTCCACTGTAGTTTAAAAATGCATTGGAACTCTTCCATTGTTCTCGGAATTCCGCTGAAGTTTAGCCATGCTTTGGAACTCTTCCATTGTTCTCGGAATTCTGCTGAAGTTTAAAAATGCTTTGGAACTCTTCCATTGTTCTGGGAATTCGGCTGAAGTTTAAAAATGATTTGGAACTCTTCCTATGTTCTGGTAGGTCTGCTGAAGTTTAAAAATGCTTTGGAACTCTTCCATTGTTCTCGGAATTCCGCTGATCTTTAACAATGCTTTAGAACTCTTCCATTGTTCTCGGAATTCCGCTGATGTTTAATAATGCTTTTGGAACTCTTCCATTGTTCTCGGAATTCCGCTGATGTTTAATAATGCTTTTGGAACTCTTCCATTGTTCTCGGAATTCTGTTTATGTTTAATAATGCTTTTGGAACTCTTCCATTGTGTTCGGAATTCTGCTGAAGTTTAAAAATGCTTTGGAACTCTTCCACTGTTCTCGGAATTCCGCTAATGTTTATCAAACCTATGGAACTCTTTCATTGTTCTCGGAATTCTGTTGATGTTTAATAATGCTTTTGGAACTCTTCCATTGCTCTCGGAATTCTGCAGAAGTTTAAAAGCACTTTAGAAATCTTCCCTTGTTCTCGGAATTCTGCTGAAGTTTAACAATGCTTTGGAACTCTTCCATAATTCTCAGAATTCTGCTGAAGTTTAAAAAGCTGTGGTACTCTTCCATTGTTCTCAGAATTCCAATGAAGCTTAAAAATGCTTTGGAACTCTTCCAATGTTCTGGGAATTCAGCTGAAGTTTTAAAATGCTTTGAAACTCTTCCTATGTTCTGGGAGTTCTGCTGAAGTTTAAAAATGCTTGGGAACTTTTCCATTGTTCTCGGAATTCCGCTGATGTTTAACAATGCTTTAGAACGCTTCCATTGTTACCGGAATTCCGCTGATGTTTAACAATGCTTTTGAACTCTTCCATTGTTCTCGGAATTCCGCTGTAGTTTAAAAATGCTTTGGAACTCTTCCATTGTTCTGGGAATTCGGCTGAAGTTTAAAAATGCTTTTGAACTCTTCCATTGTTCTCGGAATTCCGCTGATGTTTAACAATGCTTTAGAACTCTTCCATCGTTCTCGGAATTCCGCTGATGTTTAACAATGCTTTGGAACTCTTCCATTGTTCTCGGAATTACACTGCAATTTAAAAATGCATTGGAACTCTTCCATTGTTCTCGGAATTCCGCTGAAGTTTTACAATGCTTTGGAACTCTTCCATTTTTCTCAGAATTCTGCTGAAGTTTAAAAATGCTTTGGAACTCTTCCATTGTTCTGGGAATTCGGCTGAAGTTTAAAAATGCTTTGGAACTCTTCTTAAGTTCTGGGAGTTCTGCTGAAGTTTAAAAATGCATTGGAACACTTCCATTGTTCTTGGAATTCCGCTAATGTTTAAAAATGCTTTGGAACTCTTCCATTGTTCTCAGAATTCCGCTGTAGTTTAAAAATGCTTTGGAACTCTTTCATTGTTCTCAGAATTCCGCTGAAGTTTTAGAATGCTTTGGAACTCTTCCATTGTTCTCAGAATTCCGCTAATATTTAACAATGCTTTGGAACTCTTCCATTGTTCTCGGAATTCCGCTAATGTTTATCAAACCTATAGAACTCTTTCATTGTTCTCGGAATTCTGTTGATGTTTAATAATGCTTTTGGAACTCTTCCATTGTTCTCGGAATTCTGCAGAAGTTTAAAAGCGCTTTAGAAATCTTCCCTTGTTCTCGGAATTCTGCTGAAGTTTAACAATGCTTTGGAACTCTTCCATAATTCTCAGAATTCTGCTGAAGTTTAAAAAAGCTTTGGAACTCTTCCATTGTTCTGGGAATTTGGCTGAAGTTTAAAAATGCTTTGGAACTCTTCCATTGTTCTCGGAATTCCGCTGATGTTTAACAATGCTTTAGAGCTCTTCCATTGTTCTCGGAATTCCACTGATGTTTAACAATGCTTTGGAACTCTTCCATTATTCTCAGAATTCTGCTGAAGTTTAAAAATGCTTTGGTACTCTTCCATTGTTCTCAGAATTCCAATGAAGCTTAAAAATGCTTTGGAACTCTTCAATTTTTCTCAGAATTACGCGAAAGTTTAAAAATGCTTTGGAACTCCTCCATTGTTCTCGTAATTCTGCTGAAGTTTAAAAATGCTTTGGAACTCTTCCATTGTTCTGGGAATTCGGCTGAAGTTTAAAAATGCTTTGGAGCTCTTCCTATGTTCTGGGAGTTCTGCTGAAGTTTAAAAGTGCTTTGGAACTCTTCCATTGTTCTCGAAATTCTGCTGATGTTTAACAATGCTTTAGAACTCTTCCATTGTTCTCGGAATTCCGCTGATGTTTAACAATGCTTTTCAAACACTCCCATTGTTCTTGGAATTCCGCTAATGTATATCAATGCTTTGGAACTCTTTCATTGTTCTCGGAATTCCGATGAAGTTTAGCCATGCTTTGGAACTCTTCCATTGTTCTCGGAATTCCGCTCAAGTTTAAAAATGCTTTGCAACTCCTCCATTGTTCTCGGAATTCTGCTGAAGTTTAAAAATGCTTTGGAACTCTTCCATTGTTCTGGGAATTCGGCTGAAGATTAAAAATGCAATGGAGCTCTTCCTATGTTCTGGGAGTTCTGCTGAAGTTTAAAAATGCTTTTGAACTCTTCCATTGTTCTCGGAATTCCGCTGATGTTTAACAATGCTTTAGAACTCTTCCATCTTACTCGGAATTCCGCTGAAGTTTAAAATTGCTTTGCAACTCCTCCATTGTTCTCGGAATTCCGCTGAAGTTTTACAATGCTTTGGAACTCTTCCATTTTTCTCGGAACTCTGCTGAAGTTTAAAAATCCATTGGAACTCTTCCATTGTTGTGGGAATTCGGCTGAAGTTTAAAAATGCTTTTGAGCTCTTCCTATGTTCTCGGAGTTCTGCTGAAGTTTAAAAATGCTTTGGAACTCTTCCATTGTTCTCGGAATTCCACTGTAGTTTAAAAATGCATTGGAACTCTTCCATTGTTCTCGGAATTCCGCTGAAGTTTAGCCATGCTTTGGAACTCTTCCATTGTTCTCGGAATTCTGCTGAAGTTTAAAAATGCTTTGGAACTCTTCCTATGTTCTGGTAGGTCTGCTGAAGTTTAAAAATGCTTTGGAACTCTTCCATTGTTCTCGGAATTCCGCTGATGTTTAACAATGCTTTAGAACTCTTCCATTGTTTTCGGAATTCCGCTGATGTTTAATAATGCTTTTGGAACTCTTCCATTGTTCTCGGAATTCCGCTGATGTTTAATAATGCTTTTGGAACTCTTCCATTGTTCTCGGAATTCTGTTTATGTTTAATAATGCTTTTGGAACTCTTCCATTGTGTTCGGAATTCTGCTGAAGTTTAAAAATGCTTTGGAACTCTTCCACTGTTCTCGGAATTCCGCTAATGTTTATCAAACCTATGGAACTCTTTCATTGTTCTCGGAATTCTGTTGATGTTTAATAATGCTTTTGGAACTCTTCCATTGTTCTCGGAATTCTGCAGAAGTTTAAAAGCGCTTTAGAAATCTTCCCTTATTCTCGCAATTCTGCTGAAGTTTAACAATGCTTTGGAACTCTACCATAATTCTCAGAATTCTGCTGAAGTTTAAAAAAGCTGTGGTACTCTTCCATTGTTCTCAGAATTCCAATGAAGCTTAAAAATGCTTTGGAACTCTTCAATTTTTCTCAAAATTCCGCTAAAGTTTAAAAATGCTTTGTAACTCCTCCATTGTTTTCGGAATTCCGCTGATGTTTAACAATGCTTTAGAACTCTTCCATTGTTACCGGAATTCCGCTGATGTTTAACAATGCTTTTGAACTCTTCCATTGTTCTCGGAATTCCGCTGTAGTTTAAAAATGCAATGGAACTCTTCCATTGTTCTCGGAATTCCCTTGAAGTTTTACAATGCTTTGGAACTCTTCCTTTGTTCTCGGAATTCCGCTGAAGTTTAAAAATGCATTGGAACTCTTCCATTGTTCTCGAAATTCCGCTGAAGTTTTACAATGCTTTGGAACTCTTCCATTTTTCTCGGAATCCTGCTGAAGTTTAAAAATGCTTTGGAACTCTTCCATTGTTCTGGGAATTCGGCTGAAGTTTAAAAATGCTTTGGAACTCTTCTTAAGTTCTGGGAGTTCTGCTGAAGTTTAAAAATGCATTGGAACACTTCCATTGTTCTCGGAGTTCTGCTAATGTTTAAAAATGCTTTGGATCTCTTCCATTGTTCTCAGAATTCCGCTGTAGTTTAAAAATGCTTTGGAACTCTTTCATTGTTCTCAGAATTCCGCTGAAGTTTTAGAATGCTCTGGAACTCTTCCATTTTTCTCGGAATTCTGCTGAAGTTTAAAAATGCTTTGGAACTCTTCAATTGTTCTCGGAATTCCGCTAATGTTTAACAATGCTTTGAAGCTCTTCCATTGTTCTCAGAATTCCGCTAATATTTAACAATGCTTTGGAATTGTTCCATTGTTCTCGGAATTCCGCTGATGTTTAATAATGCTTTTGGAACTCTTCCATTGTTTTCGGAATTCTGTTTATGTTTAATAATGCTTTTGGAACTCTTCCATTGTTCTCGGAATTCCGCTGATGTTTAACAATGCTTTAGAACTCTTCCATCTTACTCGGAATTCCGCTGAAGTTTAAAATTGCTTTGCAACTCCTCCATTGTTCTCGGAATTCCGCTGAAGTTTTACAATGCTTTGGAACTCTTCCATTTTTCTCTGAACTCTGCTGAAGTTTAAAAATCCATTGGAACTCTTCCATTGTTGTGGGAATTCGGCTGAAGTTTAAAAATGCTTTTGAGCTCTTCCTATGTTCTTGGAGTTCTGCTGAAGTTTAAAAATGCTTTGGAACTCTTCCATTGTTCTCGGAATTCCACTGTAGTTTAAAAATGCATTGGAACTCTTCCATTGTTCTCGGAATTCCGCTGAAGTTTAGCCATGCTTTGGAACTCTTCCATTGTTCTCGGAATTCTGCTGAAGTTTAAAAATGCTTTGGAACTCTTCCATTGTTCTGGGAATTCGGCTGAAGTTTAAAAATGCTTTGGAACTCTTCCTATGTTCTGGTAGGTCTGCTGAAGTTAAAAAATGCTTTGGAACTCTTCCATTGTTCTCGGAATTCCGCTGATCTTTAACAATGCTTTAGAACTCTTCCATTGTTCTCGGAATTCCGCTGATGTTTAATAATGCTTTTGGAACTCTTCCATTGTTCTCGGAATTCCGCTGATGTTTAATAATGCTTTTGGAACTCTTCCATTGTTCTCGGAATTCTGTTTATGTTTAATAATGCTTTTGGAACTCTTCCATTGTGTTCGGAATTCTGCTGAAGTTTAAAAATGCTTTGGAACTCTTCCACTGTTCTCGGAATTCCGCTAATGTTTATCAAACCTATGGAACTCTTTCATTGTTCTCGCAATTCTGTTGATGTTTAATAATGCTTTTGGAACTCTTCCATTGCTCTCGGAATTCTGCAGAAGTTTAAAAGCACTTTAGAAATCTTCCCTTGTTCTCGGAATTCTGCTGAAGTTTAACAATGCTTTGGAACTCTTCCATAATTCTCAGAATTCTGCTGAAGTTTAAAAAGCTGTGGTACTCTTCCATTGTTCTCAGAATTCCAATGAAGCTTAAAAATGCTTTGGAACTCTTCCAATGTTCTGGGAATTCAGCTGAAGTTTTAAAATGCTTTGAAACTCTTACTATGTTCTGGGAGTTCTGCTGAAGTTTAAAAATGCTTGGGAACTTTTCCATTGTTCTCGGAATTCCGCTGATGTTTAACAATGCTTTTGAACTCTTCCATTGTTCTCGGAATTCCGCTGTAGTTTAAAAATGCTTTGGAACTCTTCCATTGTTCTGGGAATTCGGCTGAAGTTTAAAAATGCTTTTGAACTCTTCCATTGTTCTCGGAATTCCGCTGATGTTTAACAATGCTTTAGAACTCTTCCATCGTTCTCGGAATTCCGCTGATGTTTAACAATGCTTTGGAACTCTTCCATTGTTCTCGGAATTACACTGCAATTTAAAAATGCATTGGAACTCTTCCATTGTTCTCGGAATTCCGCTGAAGTTTTACAATGCTTTGGAACTCTTCCATTTTTCTCAGAATTCTGCTGAAGTTTAAAAATGCTTTGGAACTCTTCCATTGTTCTGGGAATTCGGCTGAAGTTTAAAAATGCTTTGGAACTCTTCTTAAGTTCTGGGAGTTCTGCTGAAGTTTAAAAATGCATTGGAACACTTCCATTGTTCTTGGAATTCCGCTAATGTTTAAAAATGCTTTGGAACTCTTCCATTGTTCTCAGAATTCCGCTGTAGTTTAAAAATGCTTTGGAACTCTTTCATTGTTCTCAGAATTCCGCTGAAGTTTTAGAATGCTTTGGAACTCTTCCATTGTTCTCAGAATTCCGCTAATATTTAACAATGCTTTGGAACTCTTCCATTGTTCTCGGAATTCCGCTAATGTTTATCAAACCTATAGAACTCTTTCATTGTTCTCGGAATTCTGTTGATGTTTAATAATGCTTTTGGAACTCTTCCATTGTTCTCGGAATTCTGCAGAAGTTTAAAAGCGCTTTAGAAATCTTCCCTTGTTCTCGGAATTCTGCTGAAGTTTAACAATGCTTTGGAACTCTTCCATAATTCTCAGAATTCTGCTGAAGTTTAAAAAAGCTTTGGAACTCTTCCATTGTTCTGGGAATTTGGCTGAAGTTTAAAAATGCTTTGGAACTCTTCCATTGTTCTCGGAATTCCGCTGATGTTTAACAATGCTTTAGAGCTCTTCCATTGTTCTCGGAATTCCACTGATGTTTAACAATGCTTTGGAACTCTTCCATTATTCTCAGAATTCTGCTGAAGTTTAAAAATGCTTTGGTACTCTTCCATTGTTCTCAGAATTCCAATGAAGCTTAAAAATGCTTTGGAACTCTTCAATTTTTCTCAGAATTACGCGAAAGTTTAAAAATGCTTTGGAACTCCTCCATTGTTCTCGTAATTCTGCTGAAGTTTAAAAATGCTTTGGAACTCTTCCATTGTTCTGGGAATTCGGCTGAAGTTTAAAAATGCTTTGGAGCTCTTCCTATGTTCTGGGAGTTCTGCTGAAGTTTAAAAGTGCTTTGGAACTCTTCCATTGTTCTCGAAATTCTGCTGATGTTTAACAATGCTTTAGAACTCTTCCATTGTTCTCGGAATTCCGCTGATGTTTAACAATGCTTTTCAAACACTCCCATTGTTCTTGGAATTCCGCTAATGTATATCAATGCTTTGGAACTCTTTCATTGTTCTCGGAATTCCGATGAAGTTTAGCCATGCTTTGGAACTCTTCCATTGTTCTCGGAATTCCGCTCAAGTTTAAAAATGCTTTGCAACTCCTCCATTGTTCTCGGAATTCTGCTGAAGTTTAAAAATGCTTTGGAACTCTTCCATTGTTCTGGGAATTCGGCTGAAGATTAAAAATGCAATGGAGCTCTTCCTATGTTCTGGGAGTTCTGCTGAAGTTTAAAAATGCTTTTGAACTCTTCCATTGTTCTCGGAATTCCGCTGATGTTTAACAATGCTTTAGAACTCTTCCATCTTACTCGGAATTCCGCTGAAGTTTAAAATTGCTTTGCAACTCCTCCATTGTTCTCGGAATTCCGCTGAAGTTTTACAATGCTTTGGAACTCTTCCATTTTTCTCGGAACTCTGCTGAAGTTTAAAAATCCATTGGAACTCTTCCATTGTTGTGGGAATTCGGCTGAAGTTTAAAAATGCTTTTGAGCTCTTCCTATGTTCTCGGAGTTCTGCTGAAGTTTAAAAATGCTTTGGAACTCTTCCATTGTTCTCGGAATTCCACTGTAGTTTAAAAATGCATTGGAACTCTTCCATTGTTCTCGGAATTCCGCTGAAGTTTAGCCATGCTTTGGAACTCTTCCATTGTTCTCGGAATTCTGCTGAAGTTTAAAAATGCTTTGGAACTCTTCCTATGTTCTGGTAGGTCTGCTGAAGTTTAAAAATGCTTTGGAACTCTTCCATTGTTCTCGGAATTCCGCTGATGTTTAACAATGCTTTAGAACTCTTCCATTGTTTTCGGAATTCCGCTGATGTTTAATAATGCTTTTGGAACTCTTCCATTGTTCTCGGAATTCCGCTGATGTTTAATAATGCTTTTGGAACTCTTCCATTGTTCTCGGAATTCTGTTTATGTTTAATAATGCTTTTGGAACTCTTCCATTGTGTTCGGAATTCTGCTGAAGTTTAAAAATGCTTTGGAACTCTTCCACTGTTCTCGGAATTCCGCTAATGTTTATCAAACCTATGGAACTCTTTCATTGTTCTCGGAATTCTGTTGATGTTTAATAATGCTTTTGGAACTCTTCCATTGTTCTCGGAATTCTGCAGAAGTTTAAAAGCGCTTTAGAAATCTTCCCTTATTCTCGCAATTCTGCTGAAGTTTAACAATGCTTTGGAACTCTACCATAATTCTCAGAATTCTGCTGAAGTTTAAAAAAGCTGTGGTACTCTTCCATTGTTCTCAGAATTCCAATGAAGCTTAAAAATGCTTTGGAACTCTTCAATTTTTCTCAAAATTCCGCTAAAGTTTAAAAATGCTTTGTAACTCCTCCATTGTTTTCGGAATTCCGCTGATGTTTAACAATGCTTTAGAACTCTTCCATTGTTACCGGAATTCCGCTGATGTTTAACAATGCTTTTGAACTCTTCCATTGTTCTCGGAATTCCGCTGTAGTTTAAAAATGCAATGGAACTCTTCCATTGTTCTCGGAATTCCCTTGAAGTTTTACAATGCTTTGGAACTCTTCCTTTGTTCTCGGAATTCCGCTGAAGTTTAAAAATGCATTGGAACTCTTCCATTGTTCTCGAAATTCCGCTGAAGTTTTACAATGCTTTGGAACTCTTCCATTTTTCTCGGAATCCTGCTGAAGTTTAAAAATGCTTTGGAACTCTTCCATTGTTCTGGGAATTCGGCTGAAGTTTAAAAATGCTTTGGAACTCTTCTTAAGTTCTGGGAGTTCTGCTGAAGTTTAAAAATGCATTGGAACACTTCCATTGTTCTCGGAGTTCTGCTAATGTTTAAAAATGCTTTGGATCTCTTCCATTGTTCTCAGAATTCCGCTGTAGTTTAAAAATGCTTTGGAACTCTTTCATTGTTCTCAGAATTCCGCTGAAGTTTTAGAATGCTCTGGAACTCTTCCATTTTTCTCGGAATTCTGCTGAAGTTTAAAAATGCTTTGGAACTCTTCAATTGTTCTCGGAATTCCGCTAATGTTTAACAATGCTTTGAAGCTCTTCCATTGTTCTCAGAATTCCGCTAATATTTAACAATGCTTTGGAATTGTTCCATTGTTCTCGGAATTCCGCTGATGTTTAATAATGCTTTTGGAACTCTTCCATTGTTTTCGGAATTCTGTTTATGTTTAATAATGCTTTTGGAACTCTTCCATTGTTCTCGGAATTCCGCTGATGTTTAACAATGCTTTAGAACTCTTCCATCTTACTCGGAATTCCGCTGAAGTTTAAAATTGCTTTGCAACTCCTCCATTGTTCTCGGAATTCCGCTGAAGTTTTACAATGCTTTGGAACTCTTCCATTTTTCTCTGAACTCTGCTGAAGTTTAAAAATCCATTGGAACTCTTCCATTGTTGTGGGAATTCGGCTGAAGTTTAAAAATGCTTTTGAGCTCTTCCTATGTTCTTGGAGTTCTGCTGAAGTTTAAAAATGCTTTGGAACTCTTCCATTGTTCTCGGAATTCCACTGTAGTTTAAAAATGCATTGGAACTCTTCCATTGTTCTCGGAATTCCGCTGAAGTTTAGCCATGCTTTGGAACTCTTCCATTGTTCTCGGAATTCTGCTGAAGTTTAAAAATGCTTTGGAACTCTTCCATTGTTCTGGGAATTCGGCTGAAGTTTAAAAATGCTTTGGAACTCTTCCTATGTTCTGGTAGGTCTGCTGAAGTTAAAAAATGCTTTGGAACTCTTCCATTGTTCTCGGAATTCCGCTGATCTTTAACAATGCTTTAGAACTCTTCCATTGTTCTCGGAATTCCGCTGATGTTTAATAATGCTTTTGGAACTCTTCCATTGTTCTCGGAATTCCGCTGATGTTTAATAATGCTTTTGGAACTCTTCCATTGTTCTCGGAATTCTGTTTATGTTTAATAATGCTTTTGGAACTCTTCCATTGTGTTCGGAATTCTGCTGAAGTTTAAAAATGCTTTGGAACTCTTCCACTGTTCTCGGAATTCCGCTAATGTTTATCAAACCTATGGAACTCTTTCATTGTTCTCGCAATTCTGTTGATGTTTAATAATGCTTTTGGAACTCTTCCATTGCTCTCGGAATTCTGCAGAAGTTTAAAAGCACTTTAGAAATCTTCCCTTGTTCTCGGAATTCTGCTGAAGTTTAACAATGCTTTGGAACTCTTCCATAATTCTCAGAATTCTGCTGAAGTTTAAAAAGCTGTGGTACTCTTCCATTGTTCTCAGAATTCCAATGAAGCTTAAAAATGCTTTGGAACTCTTCCAATGTTCTGGGAATTCAGCTGAAGTTTTAAAATGCTTTGAAACTCTTACTATGTTCTGGGAGTTCTGCTGAAGTTTAAAAATGCTTGGGAACTTTTCCATTGTTCTCGGAATTCCGCTGATGTTTAACAATGCTTTTGAACTCTTCCATTGTTCTCGGAATTCCGCTGTAGTTTAAAAATGCTTTGGAACTCTTCCATTGTTCTGGGAATTCGGCTGAAGTTTAAAAATGCTTTTGAACTCTTCCATTGTTCTCGGAATTCCGCTGATGTTTAACAATGCTTTAGAACTCTTCCATCGTTCTCGGAATTCCGCTGATGTTTAACAATGCTTTGGAACTCTTCCATTGTTCTCGGAATTACACTGCAATTTAAAAATGCATTGGAACTCTTCCATTGTTCTCGGAATTCCGCTGAAGTTTTACAATGCTTTGGAACTCTTCCATTTTTCTCAGAATTCTGCTGAAGTTTAAAAATGCTTTGGAACTCTTCCATTGTTCTGGGAATTCGGCTGAAGTTTAAAAATGCTTTTGAACTCTTCCATTGTTCTCGGAATTCCGCTGATGTTTAACAATGCTTTAGAACTCTTCCATCGTTCTCGGAATTCCGCTGATGTTTAACAATGCTTTGGAACTCTTCCATTGTTCTCGGAATTACACTGCAATTTAAAAATGCATTGGAACTCTTCCATTGTTCTCGGAATTCCGCTGAAGTTTTACAATGCTTTGGAACTCTTCCATTTTTCTCAGAATTCTGCTGAAGTTTAAAAATGCTTTGGAACTCTTCCATTGTTCTGGGAATTCGGCTGAAGTTTAAAAATGCTTTGGAACTCTTCTTAAGTTCTGGGAGTTCTGCTGAAGTTTAAAAATGCATTGGAACACTTCCATTGTTCTTGGAATTCCGCTAATGTTTAAAAATGCTTTGGAACTCTTCCATTGTTCTCAGAATTCCGCTGTAGTTTAAAAATGCTTTGGAACTCTTTCATTGTTCTCAGAATTCCGCTGAAGTTTTAGAATGCTTTGGAACTCTTCCATTGTTCTCGGAATTCTGCAGAAGTTTAAAAGCGCTTTAGAAATCTTCCCTTATTCTCGCAATTCTGCTGAAGTTTAACAATGCTTTGGAACTCTACCATAATTCTCAGAATTCTGCTGAAGTTTAAAAAAGCTGTGGTACTCTTCCATTGTTCTCAGAATTCCAATGAAGCTTAAAAATGCTTTGGAACTCTTCAATTTTTCTCAAAATTCCGCTAAAGTTTAAAAATGCTTTGTAACTCCTCCATTGTTTTCGGAATTCCGCTGATGTTTAACAATGCTTTAGAACTCTTCCATTGTTACCGGAATTCCGCTGATGTTTAACAATGCTTTTGAACTCTTCCATTGTTCTCGGAATTCCGCTGTAGTTTAAAAATGCAATGGAACTCTTCCATTGTTCTCGGAATTCCCTTGAAGTTTTACAATGCTTTGGAACTCTTCCTTTGTTCTCGGAATTCCGCTGAAGTTTAAAAATGCATTGGAACTCTTCCATTGTTCTCGAAATTCCGCTGAAGTTTTACAATGCTTTGGAACTCTTCCATTTTTCTCGGAATCCTGCTGAAGTTTAAAAATGCTTTGGAACTCTTCCATTGTTCTGGGAATTCGGCTGAAGTTTAAAAATGCTTTGGAACTCTTCTTAAGCTCTGGGAGTTCTGCTGAAGTTTAAAAATGCATTGGAACACTTCCATTGTTCTCGGAGTTCTGCTAATGTTTAAAAATGCTTTGGATCTCTTCCATTGTTCTCAGAATTCCGCTGTAGTTTAAAAATGCTTTGGAACTCTTTCATTGTTCTCAGAATTCCGCTGAAGTTTTAGAATGCTCTGGAACTCTTCCATTTTTCTCGGAATTCTGCTGAAGTTTAAAAATGCTTTGGAACTCTTCAATTGTTCTCGGAATTCCGCTAATGTTTAACAATGCTTTGAAGCTCTTCCATTGTTCTCAGAATTCCGCTAATATTTAACAATGCTTTGGAATTGTTCCATTGTTCTCGGAATTCCGCTGATGTTTAATAATGCTTTTGGAACTCTTCCATTGTTTTCGGAATTCTGTTTATGTTTAATAATGCTTTTGGAACTCTTCCATTGTTCTCGGAATTCCGCTGATGTTTAACAATGCTTTAGAACTCTTCCATCTTACTCGGAATTCCGCTGAAGTTTAAAATTGCTTTGCAACTCCTCCATTGTTCTCGGAATTCCGCTGAAGTTTTACAATGCTTTGGAACTCTTCCATTTTTCTCTGAACTCTGCTGAAGTTTAAAAATCCATTGGAACTCTTCCATTGTTGTGGGAATTCGGCTGAAGTTTAAAAATGCTTTTGAGCTCTTCCTATGTTCTTGGAGTTCTGCTGAAGTTTAAAAATGCTTTGGAACTCTTCCATTGTTCTCGGAATTCCACTGTAGTTTAAAAATGCATTGGAACTCTTCCATTGTTCTCGGAATTCCGCTGAAGTTTAGCCATGCTTTGGAACTCTTCCATTGTTCTCGGAATTCTGCTGAAGTTTAAAAATGCTTTGGAACTCTTCCATTGTTCTGGGAATTCGGCTGAAGTTTAAAAATGCTTTGGAACTCTTCCTATGTTCTGGTAGGTCTGCTGAAGTTAAAAAATGCTTTGGAACTCTTCCATTGTTCTCGGAATTCCGCTGATCTTTAACAATGCTTTAGAACTCTTCCATTGTTCTCGGAATTCCGCTGATGTTTAATAATGCTTTTGGAACTCTTCCATTGTTCTCGGAATTCCGCTGATGTTTAATAATGCTTTTGGAACTCTTCCATTGTTCTCGGAATTCTGTTTATGTTTAATAATGCTTTTGGAACTCTTCCATTGTGTTCGGAATTCTGCTGAAGTTTAAAAATGCTTTGGAACTCTTCCACTGTTCTCGGAATTCCGCTAATGTTTATCAAACCTATGGAACTCTTTCATTGTTCTCGGAATTCTGTTGATGTTTAATAATGCTTTTGGAACTCTTCCATTGCTCTCGGAATTCTGCAGAAGTTTAAAAGCACTTTAGAAATCTTCCCTTGTTCTCGGAATTCTGCTGAAGTTTAACAATGCTTTGGAACTCTTCCATAATTCTCAGAATTCTGCTGAAGTTTAAAAAGCTGTGGTACTCTTCCATTGTTCTCAGAATTCCAATGAAGCTTAAAAATGCTTTGGAACTCTTCCAATGTTCTGGGAATTCAGCTGAAGTTTTAAAATGCTTTGAAACTCTTACTATGTTCTGGGAGTTCTGCTGAAGTTTAAAAATGCTTGGGAACTTTTCCATTGTTCTCGGAATTCCGCTGATGTTTAACAATGCTTTTGAACTCTTCCATTGTTCTCGGAATTCCGCTGTAGTTTAAAAATGCTTTGGAACTCTTCCATTGTTCTGGGAATTCGGCTGAAGTTTAAAAATGCTTTTGAACTCTTCCATTGTTCTCGGAATTCCGCTGATGTTTAACAATGCTTTAGAACTCTTCCATCGTTCTCGGAATTCCGCTGATGTTTAACAATGCTTTGGAACTCTTCCATTGTTCTCGGAATTACACTGCAATTTAAAAATGCATTGGAACTCTTCCATTGTTCTCGGAATTCCGCTGAAGTTTTACAATGCTTTGGAACTCTTCCATTTTTCTCAGAATTCTGCTGAAGTTTAAAAATGCTTTGGAACTCTTCCATTGTTCTGGGAATTCGGCTGAAGTTTAAAAATGCTTTGGAACTCTTCTTAAGTTCTGGGAGTTCTGCTGAAGTTTAAAAATGCATTGGAACACTTCCATTGTTCTTGGAATTCCGCTAATGTTTAAAAATGCTTTGGAACTCTTCCATTGTTCTCAGAATTCCGCTGTAGTTTAAAAATGCTTTGGAACTCTTTCATTGTTCTCAGAATTCCGCTGAAGTTTTAGAATGCTTTGGAACTCTTCCATTGTTCTCGGAATTCTGCAGAAGTTTAAAAGCGCTTTAGAAATCTTCCCTTATTCTCGCAATTCTGCTGAAGTTTAACAATGCTTTGGAACTCTACCATAATTCTCAGAATTCTGCTGAAGTTTAAAAAAGCTGTGGTACTCTTCCATTGTTCTCAGAATTCCAATGAAGCTTAAAAATGCTTTGGAACTCTTCAATTTTTCTCAAAATTCCGCTAAAGTTTAAAAATGCTTTGTAACTCCTCCATTGTTTTCGGAATTCCGCTGATGTTTAACAATGCTTTAGAACTCTTCCATTGTTACCGGAATTCCGCTGATGTTTAACAATGCTTTTGAACTCTTCCATTGTTCTCGGAATTCCGCTGTAGTTTAAAAATGCAATGGAACTCTTCCATTGTTCTCGGAATTCCCTTGAAGTTTTACAATGCTTTGGAACTCTTCCTTTGTTCTCGGAATTCCGCTGAAGTTTAAAAATGCATTGGAACTCTTCCATTGTTCTCGAAATTCCGCTGAAGTTTTACAATGCTTTGGAACTCTTCCATTTTTCTCGGAATCCTGCTGAAGTTTAAAAATGCTTTGGAACTCTTCCATTGTTCTGGGAATTCGGCTGAAGTTTAAAAATGCTTTGGAACTCTTCTTAAGTTCTGGGAGTTCTGCTGAAGTTTAAAAATGCATTGGAACACTTCCATTGTTCTCGGAGTTCTGCTAATGTTTAAAAATGCTTTGGATCTCTTCCATTGTTCTCAGAATTCCGCTGTAGTTTAAAAATGCTTTGGAACTCTTTCATTGTTCTCAGAATTCCGCTGAAGTTTTAGAATGCTCTGGAACTCTTCCATTTTTCTCGGAATTCTGCTGAAGTTTAAAAATGCTTTGGAACTCTTCAATTGTTCTCGGAATTCCGCTAATGTTTAACAATGCTTTGAAGCTCTTCCATTGTTCTCAGAATTCCGCTAATATTTAACAATGCTTTGGAATTGTTCCATTGTTCTCGGAATTCCGCTGATGTTTAATAATGCTTTTGGAACTCTTCCATTGTTTTCGGAATTCTGTTTATGTTTAATAATGCTTTTGGAACTCTTCCATTGTTCTCGGAATTCCGCTGATGTTTAACAATGCTTTAGAACTCTTCCATCTTACTCGGAATTCCGCTGAAGTTTAAAATTGCTTTGCAACTCCTCCATTGTTCTCGGAATTCCGCTGAAGTTTTACAATGCTTTGGAACTCTTCCATTTTTCTCTGAACTCTGCTGAAGTTTAAAAATCCATTGGAACTCTTCCATTGTTGTGGGAATTCGGCTGAAGTTTAAAAATGCTTTTGAGCTCTTCCTATGTTCTTCGAGTTCTGCTGAAGTTTAAAAATGCTTTGGAACTCTTCCATTGTTCTCGGAATTCCACTGTAGTTTAAAAATGCATTGGAACTCTTCCATTGTTCTCGGAATTCCGCTGAAGTTTAGCCATGCTTTGGAACTCTTCCATTGTTCTCGGAATTCTGCTGAAGTTTAAAAATGCTTTGGAACTCTTCCATTGTTCTGGGAATTCGGCTGAAGTTTAAAAATGCTTTGGAACTCTTCCTATGTTCTGGTAGGTCTGCTGAAGTTAAAAAATGCTTTGGAACTCTTCCATTGTTCTCGGAATTCCGCTGATCTTTAACAATGCTTTAGAACTCTTCCATTGTTCTCGGAATTCCGCTGATGTTTAATAATGCTTTTGGAACTCTTCCATTGTTCTCGGAATTCCGCTGATGTTTAATAATGCTTTTGGAACTCTTCCATTGTTCTCGGAATTCTGTTTATGTTTAATAATGCTTTTGGAACTCTTCCATTGTGTTCGGAATTCTGCTGAAGTTTAAAAATGCTTTGGAACTCTTCCACTGTTCTCGGAATTCCGCTAATGTTTATCAAACCTATGGAACTCTTTCATTGTTCTCGGAATTCTGTTGATGTTTAATAATGCTTTTGGAACTCTTCCATTGCTCTCGGAATTCTGCAGAAGTTTAAAAGCACTTTAGAAATCTTCCCTTGTTCTCGGAATTCTGCTGAAGTTTAACAATGCTTTGGAACTCTTCCATAATTCTCAGAATTCTGCTGAAGTTTAAAAAGCTGTGGTACTCTTCCATTGTTCTCAGAATTCCAATGAAGCTTAAAAATGCTTTGGAACTCTTCCAATGTTCTGGGAATTCAGCTGAAGTTTTAAAATGCTTTGAAACTCTTCCTATGTTCTGGGAGTTCTGCTGAAGTTTAAAAATGCTTGGGAACTTTTCCATTGTTCTCGGAATTCCGCTGATGTTTAACAATGCTTTTGAACTCTTCCATTGTTCTCGGAATTCCGCTGTAGTTTAAAAATGCTTTGGAACTCTTCCATTGTTCTGGGAATTCGGCTGAAGTTTAAAAATGCTTTTGAACTCTTCCATTGTTCTCGGAATTCCGCTGATGTTTAACAATGCTTTAGAACTCTTCCATCGTTCTCGGAATTCCGCTGATGTTTAACAATGCTTTGGAACTCTTCCATTGTTCTCGGAATTACACTGCAATTTAAAAATGCATTGGAACTCTTCCATTGTTCTCGGAATTCCGCTGAAGTTTTACAATGCTTTGGAACTCTTCCATTTTTCTCAGAATTCTGCTGAAGTTTAAAAATGCTTTGGAACTCTTCCATTGTTCTGGGAATTCGGCTGAAGTTTAAAAATGCTTTGGAACTCTTCTTAAGTTCTGGGAGTTCTGCTGAAGTTTAAAAATGCATTGGAACACTTCCATTGTTCTTGGAATTCCGCTAATGTTTAAAAATGCTTTGGAACTCTTCCATTGTTCTCAGAATTCCGCTGTAGTTTAAAAATGCTTTGGAACTCTTTCATTGTTCTCAGAATTCCGCTGAAGTTTTAGAATGCTTTGGAACTCTTCCATTGTTCTCAGAATTCCGCTAATATTTAACAATGCTTTGGAACTCTTCCATTGTTCTCGGAATTCTGTTGATGTTTAATAATGCTTTTGGAACTCTTCCATTGTTCTCGGAATTCTGCAGAAGTTTAAAAGCGCTTTAGAAATCTTCCCTTGTTCTCGGAATTCTGCTGAAGTTTAACAATGCTTTGGAACTCTTCCATAATTCTCAGAATTCTGCTGAAGTTTAAAAAAGCTTTGGAACTCTTCCATTGTTCTGGGAATTTGGCTGAAGTTTAAAAATGCTTTGTAACTCTTCCATTGTTCTCGGAATTCCGCTGCTGTTTAACAATGCTTTAGAGCTCTTCCATTGTTCTCGGAATTCCACTGATGTTTAACAATGCTTTGGAACTCTTCCATTATTCTCAGAATTCTGCTGAAGTTTAAAAATGCTTTGGTACTCTTCCATTGTTCTCAGAATTCCAATGAAGCTTAAAAATGCTTTGGAACTCTTCAATTTTTCTCAGAATTACGCGAAAGTTTAAAAATGCTTTGGAACTCCTCCATTGTTCTCGTAATTCTGCTGAAGTTTAAAAATGCTTTGGAACTCTTCCATTGTTCTGGGAATTCGGCTGAAGTTTAAAAATGCTTTGGAGCTCTTCCTATGTTCTGGGAGTTCTGCTGAAGTTTAAAAGTGCTTTGGAACTCTTCCATTGTTCTCGAAATTCTGCTGATGTTTAACAATGCTTTAGAACTCTTCCATTGTTCTCGGAATTCCGCTGATGTTTAACAATGCTTTTCAAACACTCCCATTGTTCTTGGAATTCCGCTAATGTTTATCATTGCTTTGGAACTCTTTCATTGTTCTCGGAATTCCGATGAAGTTTAGCCATGCTTTGGAACTCTTCCATTGTTCTCGGAATTCCGCTCAAGTTTAAAAATGCTTTGCAACTCCTCCATTGTTCTCGGAATTCTGCTGAAGTTTAAAAATGCTTTGGAACTCTTCCATTGTTCTGGGAATTCGGCTGAAGATTAAAAATGCAATGGAACTCTTCCTATGTTCTGGGAGTTCTGCTGAAGTTTAAAAATGCTTTTGAACTCTTCCATTGTTCTCGGAATTCCGCTGATGTTTAACAATGCTTTAGAACTCTTCCATCTTACTCGGAATTCCGCTGAAGTTTAAAATTGCTTTGCAACTCCTCCATTGTTCTCGGAATTCCGCTGAAGTTTTACAATGCTTTGGAACTCTTCCATTTTTCTCGGAACTCTGCTGAAGTTTAAAAATCCATTGGAACTCTTCCATTGTTGTGGGAATTCGGCTGAAGTTTAAAAATGCTTTTGAGCTCTTCCTATGTTCTCGGAGTTCTGCTGAAGTTTAAAAATGCTTTGGAACTCTTCCATTGTTCTCGGAATTCCACTGTAGTTTAAAAATGCATTGGAACTCTTCCATTGTTCTCGGAATTCCGCTGAAGTTTAGCCATGCTTTGGAACTCTTCCATTGTTCTCGGAATTCTGCTGAAGTTTAAAAATGCTTTGGAACTCTTCCTATGTTCTGGTAGGTCTGCTGAAGTTTAAAAATGCTTTGGAACTCTTCCATTGTTCTCGGAATTCCGCTGATGTTTAACAATGCTTTAGAACTCTTCCATTGTTCTCGGAATTCCGCTGATGTTTAATAATGCTTTTGGAACTCTTCCATTGTTCTCGGAATTCCGCTGATGTTTAATAATGCTTTTGGAACTCTTCCATTGTTCTCGGAATTCTGTTTATGTTTAATAATGCTTTTGGAACTCTTCCATTGTGTTCGGAATTCTGCTGAAGTTTAAAAATGCTTTGGAACTCTTCCACTGTTCTCGGAATTCCGCTAATGTTTATCAAACCTATGGAACTCTTTCATTGTTCTCGGAATTCTGTTGATGTTTAATAATGCTTTTGGAACTCTTCCATTGTTCTCGGAATTCTGCAGAAGTTTAAAAGCGCTTTAGAAATCTTCCCTTATTCTCGCAATTCTGCTGAAGTTGAACAATGCTTTGGAACTCTACCATAATTCTCAGAATTCTGCTGAAGTTTAAAAAAGCTGTGGTACTCTTCCATTGTTCTCAGAATTCCAATGAAGCTTAAAAATGCTTTGGAACTCTTCAATTTTTCTCAAAATTCCGCTAAAGTTTAAAAATGCTTTGTAACTCCTCCATTGTTTTCGGAATTCCGCTGATGTTTAACAATGCTTTAGAACTCTTCCATTGTTACCGGAATTCCGCTGATGTTTAACAATGCTTTTGAACTCTTCCATTGTTCTCGGAATTCCGCTGTAGTTTAAAAATGCAATGGAACTCTTCCATTGTTCTCGGAATTCCCTTGAAGTTTTACAATGCTTTGGAACTCTTCCTTTGTTCTCGGAATTCCGCTGAAGTTTTACAATGCTTTGGAACTCTTCCATTTTTCTCGGAATCCTGCTGAAGTTTAAAAATGCTTTGGAACTCTTCCATTGTTCTGGGAATTCGGCTGAAGTTTAAAAATGCTTTGGAACTCTTCTTAAGTTCTGGGAGTTCTGCTGAAGTTTAAAAATGCATTGGAACACTTCCATTGTTCTCGGAGTTCTGCTAATGTTTAAAAATGCTTTGGATCTCTTCCATTGTTCTCAGAATTCCGCTGTAGTTTAAAAATGCTTTGGAACTCTTTCATTGTTCTCAGAATTCCGCTGAAGTTTTAGAATGCTCTGGAACTCTTCCATTTTTCTCGGAATTCTGCTGAAGTTTAAAAATGCTTTGGAACTCTTCAATTGTTCTCGGAATTCCGCTAATGTTTAACAATGCTTTGAAGCTCTTCCATTGTTCTCAGAATTCCGCTAATATTTAACAATGCTTTGGAATTGTTCCATTGTTCTCGGAATTCCGCTGATGTTTAATAATGCTTTTGGAACTCTTCCATTGTTTTCGGAATTCTGTTTATGTTTAATAATGCTTTTGGAACTCTTCCATTGTTCTCGGAATTCCGCTGATGTTTAACAATGCTTTAGAACTCTTCCATCTTACTCGGAATTCCGCTGAAGTTTAAAATTGCTTTGCAACTCCTCCATTGTTCTCGGAATTCCGCTGAAGTTTTACAATGCTTTGGAACTCTTCCATTTTTCTCTGAACTCTGCTGAAGTTTAAAAATCCATTGGAACTCTTCCATTGTTGTGGGAATTCGGCTGAAGTTTAAAAATGCTTTTGAGCTCTTCCTATGTTCTTCGAGTTCTGCTGAAGTTTAAAAATGCTTTGGAACTCTTCCATTGTTCTCGGAATTCCACTGTAGTTTAAAAATGCATTGGAACTCTTCCATTGTTCTCGGAATTCCGCTGAAGTTTATCCATGCTTTGGAACTCTTTCATTGTTCTCGGAATTCTGCTGAAGTTTAAAAATGCTTTGGAACTCTTCCATTGTTCTGGGAATTCGGCTGAAGTTTAAAAATGCTTTGGAACTCTTCCTATGTTCTGGTAGGTCTGCTGAAGTTAAAAAATGCTTTGGAACTCTTCCATTGTTCTCGGAATTCCGCTGATCTTTAACAATGCTTTAGAACTCTTCCATTGTTCTCGGAATTCCGCTGATGTTTAATAATGCTTTTGGAACTCTTCCATTGTTCTCGGAATTCCGCTGATGTTTAATAATGCTTTTGGAACTCTTCCATTGTTCTCGGAATTCTGTTTATGTTTAATAATGCTTTTGGAACTCTTCCATTGTGTTCGGAATTCTGCTGAAGTTTAAAAATGCTTTGGAACTCTTCCACTGTTCTCGGAATTCCGCTAATGTTTATCAAACCTATGGAACTCTTTCATTGTTCTCGGAATTCTGTTGATGTTTAATAATGCTTTTGGAACTCTTCCATTGCTCTCGGAATTCTGCAGAAGTTTAAAAGCACTTTAGAAATCTTCCCTTGTTCTCGGAATTCTGCTGAAGTTTAACAATGCTTTGGAACTCTTCCATAATTCTCAGAATTCTGCTGAAGTTTAAAAAGCTGTGGTACTCTTCCATTGTTCTCAGAATTCCAATGAAGCTTAAAAATGCTTTGGAACTCTTCCAATGTTCTGGGAATTCAGCTGAAGTTTTAAAATGCTTTGAAACTCTTCCTATGTTCTGGGAGTTCTGCTGAAGTTTAAAAATGCTTGGGAACTTTTCCATTGTTCTCGGAATTCCGCTGATGTTTAACAATGCTTTTGAACTCTTCCATTGTTCTCGGAATTCCGCTGTAGTTTAAAAATGCTTTGGAACTCTTCCATTGTTCTGGGAATTCGGCTGAAGTTTAAAAATGCTTTTGAACTCTTCCATTGTTCTCGGAATTCCGCTGATGTTTAACAATGCTTTAGAACTCTTCCATCGTTCTCGGAATTCCGCTGATGTTTAACAATGCTTTGGAACTCTTCCATTGTTCTCGGAATTACACTGCAATTTAAAAATGCATTGGAACTCTTCCATTGTTCTCGGAATTCCGCTGAAGTTTTACAATGCTTTGGAACTCTTCCATTTTTCTCAGAATTCTGCTGAAGTTTAAAAATGCTTTGGAACTCTTCCATTGTTCTGGGAATTCGGCTGAAGTTTAAAAATGCTTTGGAACTCTTCTTAAGTTCTGGGAGTTCTGCTGAAGTTTAAAAATGCATTGGAACACTTCCATTGTTCTTGGAATTCCGCTAATGTTTAAAAATGCTTTGGAACTCTTCCATTGTTCTCAGAATTCCGCTGTAGTTTAAAAATGCTTTGGAACTCTTTCATTGTTCTCAGAATTCCGCTGAAGTTTTAGAATGCTTTGGAACTCTTCCATTGTTCTCAGAATTCCGCTAATATTTAACAATGCTTTGGAACTCTTCCATTGTTCTCGGAATTCTGTTGATGTTTAATAATGCTTTTGGAACTCTTCCATTGTTCTCGGAATTCTGCAGAAGTTTAAAAGCGCTTTAGAAATCTTCCCTTGTTCTCGGAATTCTGCTGAAGTTTAACAATGCTTTGGAACTCTTCCATAATTCTCAGAATTCTGCTGAAGTTTAAAAAAGCTTTGGAACTCTTCCATTGTTCTGGGAATTTGGCTGAAGTTTAAAAATGCTTTGGAACTCTTCCATTGTTCTCGGAATTCCGCTGCTGTTTAACAATGCTTTAGAGCTCTTCCATTGTTCTCGGAATTCCACTGATGTTTAACAATGCTTTGGAACTCTTCCATTATTCTCAGAATTCTGCTGAAGTTTAAAAATGCTTTGGTACTCTTCCATTGTTCTCAGAATTCCAATGAAGCTTAAAAATGCTTTGGAACTCTTCAATTTTTCTCAGAATTACGCGAAAGTTTAAAAATGCTTTGGAACTCCTCCATTGTTCTCGTAATTCTGCTGAAGTTTAAAAATGCTTTGGAACTCTTCCATTGTTCTGGGAATTCGGCTGAAGTTTAAAAATGCTTTGGAGCTCTTCCTATGTTCTGGGAGTTCTGCTGAAGTTTAAAAGTGCTTTGGAACTCTTCCATTGTTCTCGAAATTCTGCTGATGTTTAACAATGCTTTAGAACTCTTCCATTGTTCTCGGAATTCCGCTGATGTTTAACAATGCTTTTCAAACACTCCCATTGTTCTTGGAATTCCGCTAATGTTTATCATTGCTTTGGAACTCTTTCATTGTTCTCGGAATTCCGATGAAGTTTAGCCATGCTTTGGAACTCTTCCATTGTTCTCGGAATTCCGCTCAAGTTTAAAAATGCTTTGCAACTCCTCCATTGTTCTCGGAATTCTGCTGAAGTTTAAAAATGCTTTGGAACTCTTCCATTGTTCTGGGAATTCGGCTGAAGATTAAAAATGCAATGGAACTCTTCCTATGTTCTGGGAGTTCTGCTGAAGTTTAAAAATGCTTTTGAACTCTTCCATTGTTCTCGGAATTCCGCTGATGTTTAACAATGCTTTAGAACTCTTCCATCTTACTCGGAATTCCGCTGAAGTTTAAAATTGCTTTGCAACTCCTCCATTGTTCTCGGAATTCCGCTGAAGTTTTACAATGCTTTGGAACTCTTCCATTTTTCTCGGAACTCTGCTGAAGTTTAAAAATCCATTGGAACTCTTCCATTGTTGTGGGAATTCGGCTGAAGTTTAAAAATGCTTTTGAGCTCTTCCTATGTTCTCGGAGTTCTGCTGAAGTTTAAAAATGCTTTGGAACTCTTCCATTGTTCTCGGAATTCCACTGTAGTTTAAAAATGCATTGGAACTCTTCCATTGTTCTCGGAATTCCGCTGAAGTTTAGCCATGCTTTGGAACTCTTCCATTGTTCTCGGAATTCTGCTGAAGTTTAAAAATGCTTTGGAACTCTTCCTATGTTCTGGTAGGTCTGCTGAAGTTTAAAAATGCTTTGGAACTCTTCCATTGTTCTCGGAATTCCGCTGATGTTTAACAATGCTTTAGAACTCTTCCATTGTTCTCGGAATTCCGCTGATGTTTAATAATGCTTTTGGAACTCTTCCATTGTTCTCGGAATTCCGCTGATGTTTAATAATGCTTTTGGAACTCTTCCATTGTTCTCGGAATTCTGTTTATGTTTAATAATGCTTTTGGAACTCTTCCATTGTGTTCGGAATTCTGCTGAAGTTTAAAAATGCTTTGGAACTCTTCCACTGTTCTCGGAATTCCGCTAATGTTTATCAAACCTATGGAACTCTTTCATTGTTCTCGGAATTCTGTTGATGTTTAATAATGCTTTTGGAACTCTTCCATTGTTCTCGGAATTCTGCAGAAGTTTAAAAGCGCTTTAGAAATCTTCCCTTATTCTCGCAATTCTGCTGAAGTTGAACAATGCTTTGGAACTCTACCATAATTCTCAGAATTCTGCTGAAGTTTAAAAAAGCTGTGGTACTCTTCCATTGTTCTCAGAATTCCAATGAAGCTTAAAAATGCTTTGGAACTCTTCAATTTTTCTCAAAATTCCGCTAAAGTTTAAAAATGCTTTGTAACTCCTCCATTGTTTTCGGAATTCCGCTGATGTTTAACAATGCTTTAGAACTCTTCCATTGTTACCGGAATTCCGCTGATGTTTAACAATGCTTTTGAACTCTTCCATTGTTCTCGGAATTCCGCTGTAGTTTAAAAATGCAATGGAACTCTTCCATTGTTCTCGGAATTCCCTTGAAGTTTTACAATGCTTTGGAACTCTTCCTTTGTTCTCGGAATTCCGCTGAAGTTTAAAAATGCATTGGAACTCTTCCATTGTTCTCGAAATTCCGCTGAAGTTTTACAATGCTTTGGAACTCTTCCATTTTTCTCGGAATCCTGCTGAAGTTTAAAAATGCTTTGGAACTCTTCCATTGTTCTGGGAATTCGGCTGAAGTTTAAAAATGCTTTGGAACTCTTCTTAAGTTCTGGGAGTTCTGCTGAAGTTTAAAAATGCATTGGAACACTTCCATTGTTCTCGGAGTTCTGCTAATGTTTAAAAATGCTTTGGATCTCTTCCATTGTTCTCAGAATTCCGCTGTAGTTTAAAAATGCTTTGGAACTCTTTCATTGTTCTCAGAATTCCGCTGAAGTTTTAGAATGCTCTGGAACTCTTCCATTTTTCTCGGAATTCTGCTGAAGTTTAAAAATGCTTTGGAACTCTTCAATTGTTCTCGGAATTCCGCTAATGTTTAACAATGCTTTGAAGCTCTTCCATTGTTCTCAGAATTCCGCTAATATTTAACAATGCTTTGGAATTGTTCCATTGTTCTCGGAATTCCGCTGATGTTTAATAATGCTTTTGGAACTCTTCCATTGTTTTCGGAATTCTGTTTATGTTTAATAATGCTTTTGGAACTCTTCCATTGTTCTCGGAATTCCGCTGATGTTTAACAATGCTTTAGAACTCTTCCATCTTACTCGGAATTCCGCTGAAGTTTAAAATTGCTTTGCAACTCCTCCATTTTTCTCGGAATTCCGCTGAAGTTTTACAATGCTTTGGAACTCTTCCATTTTTCTCGGAACTCTGCTGAAGTTTAAAAATCCATTGGAACTCTTCCATTGTTGTGGGAATTCGGCTGAAGTTTAAAAATGCTTTTGAGCTCTTCCTATGTTCTCGGAGTTCTGCTGAAATTTAAAAATGCTTTGGAACTCTTCCATTGTTCTCGGAATTCCACTGTAGTTTAAAAATGCATTGGAACTCTTCCATTGTTCTCGGAATTCCGCTGAAGTTTAGCCATGCTTTGGAACTCTTCCATTGTTCTCGGAATTCTGCTGAAGTTTAAAAATGCTTTGGAACTCTTCCATTGTTCTGGGAATTCGGCTGAAGTTTAAAAATGCTTTGGAACTCTTCCTATGTTCTGGTAGGTCTGCTGAAGTTTAAAAATGCTTTGGAACTCTTCCATTGTTCTCGGAATTCCGCTGATCTTTAACAATGCTTTAGAACTCTTCCATTGTTCTCGGAATTCCGCTGATGTTTAATAATGCTTTTGGAACTCTTCCATTGTTCTCGGAATTCCGCTGATGTTTAATAATGCTTTTGGAACTCTTCCATTGTTCTCGGAATTCTGTTTATGTTTAATAATGCTTTTGGAACTCTTCCATTGTGTTCGGAATTCTGCTGAAGTTTAAAAATGCTTTGGAACTCTTCCACTGTTCTCGGAATTCCGCTAATGTTTATCAAACCTATGGAACTCTTTCATTGTTCTCGGAATTCTGTTGATGTTTAATAATGCTTTTGGAACTCTTCCATTGCTCTCGGAATTCTGCAGAAGTTTAAAAGCACTTTAGAAATCTTCCCTTGTTCTCGGAATTCTGCTGAAGTTTAACAATGCTTTGGAACTCTTCCATAATTCTCAGAATTCTGCTGAAGTTTAAAAAGCTGTGGTACTCTTCCATTGTTCTCAGAATTCCAATGAAGCTTAAAAATGCTTTGGAACTCTTCCAATGTTCTGGGAATTCAGCTGAAGTTTTAAAATGCTTTGAAACTCTTCCTATGTTCTGTGAGTTCTGCTGAAGTTTAAAAATGCTTGGGAACTTTTCCATTGTTCTCGGAATTCCGCTGATGTTTAACAATGCTTTTGAACTCTTCCATTGTTCTCGGAATTCCGCTGTAGTTTAAAAATGCTTTGGAACTCTTCCATTGTTCTGGGAATTCGGCTGAAGTTTAAAAATGCTTTTGAACTCTTCCATTGTTCTCGGAATTCCGCTGATGTTTAACAATGCTTTAGAACTCTTCCATCGTTCTCGGAATTCCGCTGATGTTTAACAATGCTTTGGAACTCTTCCATTGTTCTCGGAATTACACTGCAATTTTAAAATGCATTGGAACTCTTCCATTGTTCTCGGAATTCCGCTGAAGTTTTACAATGCTTTGGAACTCTTCCATTTTTCTCAGAATTCTGCTGAAGTTTAAAAATGCTTTGGAACTCTTCCATTGTTCTGGGAATTCGGCTGAAGTTTAAAAATGCTTTGGAACTCTTCTTAAGTTCTGGGAGTTCTGCTGAAGTTTAAAAATGCATTGGAACACTTCCATTGTTCTTGGAATTCCGCTAATGTTTAAAAATGCTTTGGAACTCTTCCATTGTTCTCAGAATTCCGCTGTAGTTTAAAAATGCTTTGGAACTCTTTCATTGTTCTCAGAATTCCGCTGAAGTTTTAGAATGCTTTGGAACTCTTCCATTGTTCTCAGAATTCCGCTAATATTTAACAATGCTTTGGAACTCTTCCATTGTTCTCGGAATTCCGCTAATGTTTATCAAACCTATGGAACTCTTTCATTCTTCTCGGAATTCTGTTGATGTTTAATAATGCTTTGGAACTCTTCCATTGTTCTCGGAATTCTGCAGAAGTTTAAAAGCGCTTTAGAAATCTTCCCTTGTTCTCGGAATTCTGCTGAAGTTTAACAATGCTTTGGAACTCTTCCATAATTCTCAGAATTCTGCTGAAGTTTAAAAAAGCTTTGGAACTCTTCCATTGTTCTGGGAATTTGGCTGAAGTTTAAAAATGCTTTGGAACTCTTCCATTGTTCTCGGAATTCCGCTGCTGTTTAACAATGCTTTAGAGCTCTTCCATTGTTCTCGGAATTCCACTGATGTTTAACAATGCTTTGGAACTCTTCCATTATTCTCAGAATTCTGCTGAAGTTTAAAAATGCTTTGGTACTCTTCCATTGTTCTCAGAATTCCAATGAAGCTTAAAAATGCTTTGGAACTCTTCAATTTTTCTCAGAATTACGCGAAAGTTTAAAAATGCTTTGGAACTCCTCCATTGTTCTCGTAATTCTGCTGAAGTTTAAAAATGCTTTGGAACTCTTCCATTGTTCTGGGAATTCGGCTGAAGTTTAAAAATGCTTTGGAGCTCTTCCTATGTTCTGGGAGTTCTGCTGAAGTTTAAAAGTGCTTTGGAACTCTTCCAATGTTCTCGAAATTCTGCTGATGTTTAACAATGCTTTAGAACTCTTCCATTGTTCTCGGAATTCCGCTGATGTTTAACAATGCTTTTCAAACACTCCCATTGTTCTAGGAATTCCGCTAATGTTTATCATTGCTTTGGAACTCTTTCATTGTTCTCGGAATTCCGATGAAGTTTAGCCATGCTTTGGAACTCTTCCATTGTTCTCGGAATTCCGCTCAAGTTTAAAAATGCTGTGCAACTCCTCCATTGTTCTCGGAATTCTGCTGAAGTTTAAAAATGCTTTGGAACTCTTCCATTGTTCTGGGAATTCGGCTGAAGATTAAAAATGCAATGGAACTCTTCCAATGTTCTGGGAGTTCTGCTGAAGTTTAAAAATGCTTTTGAACTCTTCCATTGTTCTCGGAATTCCGCTCATGTTTAACAATGCTTTAGAACTCTTCCATCTTACTCGGAATTCCGCTGAAGTTTAAAATTGCTTTGCAACTCCTCCATTGTTCTCGGAATTCCGCTGAAGTTTTACAATACTTTGGAACTCTTCCATTTTTCTCGGAACTCTGCTGAAGTTTAAAAATCCATTGGAACTCTTCCATTGTTGTGGGAATTCGGCTGAAGTTTAAAAATGCTTTTGAGCTCTTCCTATGTTCTCGGAGTTCTGCTGAAGTTTAAAAATGCTTTGGAACTCTTCCATTGTTCTCGGAATTCCACTGTAGTTTAAAAATGCATTGGAACTCTTCCATTGTTCTCGGAATTCCGCTGAAGTTTAGCCATGCTTTGGAACTCTTCCATTGTTCTCGGAATTCTGCTGAAGTTTAAAAATGCTTTGGAACTCTTCCTATGTTCTGGTAGGTCTGCTGAAGTTTAAAAATGCTTTGGAACTCTTCCATTGTTCTCGGAATTCCGCTGATGTTTAACAATGCTTTAGAACTCTTCCATTGTTCTCGGAATTCCGCTGATGTTTAATAATGCTTTTGGAACTCTTCCATTGTTCTCGGAATTCTGTTTATGTTTAATAATGCTTTTGGAACTCTTCCATTGTGTTCGGAATTCTGCTGAAGTTTAAAAATGCTTTGGAACTCTTCCACTGTTCTCGGAATTCCGCTAATGTTTATCAAACCTATGGAACTCTTTCATTGTTCTCGGAATTCTGTTGATGTTTAATAATGCTTTTGGAACTCTTCCATTGTTCTCGGAATTCTGCAGAAGTTTAAAAGCGCTTTAGAAATCTTCCCTTATTCTCGCAATTCTGCTGAAGTTTAACAATGCTTTGGAACTCTACCATAATTCTCAGAATTCTGCTGAAGTTTAAAAAAGCTGTGGTACTCTTCCATTGTTCTCAGAATTCCAATGAAGCTTAAAAATGCTTTGGAACTCTTCAATTTTTCTCAAAATTCCGCTAAAGTTTAAAAATGCTTTGTAACTCCTCCATTGTTTTCGGAATTCCGCTGATGTTTAACAATGCTTTAGAACTCTTCCATTGTTACCGGAATTCCGCTGATGTTTAACAATGCTTTTGAACTCTTCCATTGTTCTCGGAATTCCGCTGAAGTTTAAAAATGCAATGGAACTCTTCCATTGTTCTCGGAATTCCCTTGAAGTTTTACAATGCTTTGGAACTCTTCCTTTGTTCTCGGAATTCCGCTGAAGTTTAAAAATGCATTGGAACTCTTCCATTGTTCTCGAAATTCCGCTGAAGTTTTACAATGCTTTGGAACTCTTCCATTTTTCTCGGAATCCTGCTGAAGTTTAAAAATGCTTTGGAACTCTTCCATTGTTCTGGGAATTCGGCTGAAGTTTAAAAATGCTTTGGAACTCTTCTTAAGTTCTGGGAGTTCTGCTGAAGTTTAAAAATGCATTGGAACACTTCCATTGTTCTCAGAATTCCGCTGTAGTTTAAAAATGCTTTGGAACTCTTTCATTGTTCTCAGAATTCCGCTGAAGTTTTAGAATGCTCTGGAACTCTTTAATTTTTCTCGGAATTCTGCTGAAGTTTAAAAATGCTTTGGAACTCTTCAATTGTTCTCGGAATTCCGCTAATGTTTAACAATGCTTTGAAGCTCTTCCATTGTTCTCAGAATTCCGCTAATATTTAACAATGCTTTGGAATTGTTCCATTGTTCTCGGAATTCCGCTGATGTTTAATAATGCTTTTGGAACTCTTCCATTGTTTTCGGAATTCTGTTGATGTTTAATAATGCTTTTGGAACTCTTCCATTGTGCTCGGAATTCTGCTGAAGTTTAAAAATGCTTTGGAACTCTTCCATTGTTCTCGGAATTCCGCTAATGTTTATCAAACCTATGGAACTCTTTCATTGTTCTCGGAATTCTGTTGATGTTTAATAATGCTTTTGGAACTCTTCCATTGCTCTCGGAATTCTGCAGAAGTTTAAAAGCACTTTAGAAATCTTCCCTTGTTCTCGGAATTCTGCTGAAGTTTAACAATGCTTTGGAACTCTTCCATAATTCTCAGAATTCTGCTGAAGTTTAAAAAAGCTGTGGTACTCTTCCATTGTTCTCAGAATTCCAATGAAGCTTAAAAATGCTTTGGAACTCTTCAATTTTTCTCAAAATTCCGCTAAAGTTTAAAAATGCTTTGGAACTCCTCCATTGTTCTCGTAATTCTGCTGAAGTTTAAAAATGCTTTGGAACTCTTCCAATGTTCTGGGAATTCAGCTGAAGTTTTAAAATTCTTTGGAACTCTTCCTATGTTCTGGGAGTTCTGCTGAAGTTTAAAAATGCTTGGGAACTTTTCCATTGTTCTCGGAATTCCGCTGATGTTTAACAATGCTTTAGAACGCTTCCATTGTTACCGGAATTACGCTGATGTTTAACAATGCTTTTGAACTCTTCCATTGTTCTCGGAATTCCGCTGTAGTTTAAAAATGCTTTGGAACTCTTCCATTGTTCTGGGAATTCGGCTGAAGTTTAAAAATGCTTTTGAACTCTTCCATTGTTCTCGGAATTCCGCTGATGTTTAACAATGTTTTAGAACTCTTCCATCGTTCTCGGAATTCCGCTGATGTTTAACAATGCTTTGGAACTCTTCCATTGTTCTCGGAATTACACTGCAATTTAAAAATGCATTGGAACTCTTCCATTGTTCTCGGAATTCCGCTGAAGTTTTACAATGCTTTGGAACTCTTCCATTTTTCTCAGAATTCTGCTGAAGTTTAAAAATGCTTTGGAACTCTTCCATTGTTCTGGGAATTCGGCTGAAGTTTAAAAATGCTTTGGAACTCTTCTTAAGTTCTGGGAGTTCTGCTGAAGTTTAAAAATGCATTGGAACACATCCATTGTTCTTGGAATTCCGCTAATGTTTAAAAATGCTTTGGAACTCTTCCATTGTTCTCAGAATTCCGCTGTAGTTTAAAAATGCTTTGGAACTCTTTCATTGTTCTCAGAATTCCGCTGAAGTTTTAGAATGCTTTGGAACTCTTCCATTGTTCTCAGAATTCCGCTAATATTTAACAATGCTTTGGAACTCTTCCATTGTTCTCAGAATTCCGCTAATGTTTATCAAACCTATGGAACTCTTTCATTGTTCTCGGAATTCTGTTGATGTTTAATAATGCTTTTGGAACTCTTCCATTGTTCTCGGAATTCTGCAGAAGTTTAAAAGCGCTTTAGAAATCTTCCCTTGTTCTCGGAATTCTGCTGAAGCTTAACAATGCTTTGGAACTCTTCCATAATTCTCAGAATTCTGCTGAAGTTTAAAAAAGCTGTGGTACTCTTCCATTCTTCTCAGAATTCCAATGAAGCTTAAAAATGCTTTGGAACTCTTCAATATTTCTCAAAATTCCTCTAAAGTTTAAAAATGCTTTGGAACTCTTCCATTGTTCTCGGAATTCCGCTAATGTTTATCAAACCTATGGAAATCTTCCCTTGTTCTCGGAATTCTGCTGAAGTTTAACAATGCTTTGGAACTCTTCCATAATTCTCAGAATTCTGCTGAAGTTTAAAAAAGCTTTGGAACTCTTCCATTGTTCTGGGAATTTGGCTGAAGTTTAAAAATGCTTTGGAACTCTTCCATTGTTCTCGGAATTCCGCTGATGTTTAACAATGCTTTAGAGCTCTTCCATTGTTCTCGGAATTCCACTGATGTTTAACAATGCTTTGGAACTCTTCCATTATTCTCAGAATTCTGCTGAAGTTTAAAAATGCTTTGGTACTCTTCCATTGTTCTCAGAATTCCAATGAAGCTTAAAAATGCTTTGGAACTCTTCAATTTTTCTCAGAATTACGCGAAAGTTTAAAAATGCTTTGGAACTCCTCCATTGTTCTCGTAATTCTGCTGAAGTTTAAAAATGCTTTGGAACTCTTCCATTGTTCTGGGAATTCGGCTGAAGTTTAAAAATGCTTTGGAGCTCTTCCTATGTTCTGGGAGTTCTGCTGAAGTTTAAAAGTGCTTTGGAACTCTTCCATTGTTCTCGAAATTCTGCTGATGTTTAACAATGCTTTAGAACTCTTCCATTGTTCTCGGAATTCCGCTGATGTTTAACAATGCTTTTCAAACACTCCCATTGTTCATGGAATTCCGCTAATGTTTATCAATGCTTTGGAACTCTTTCATTGTTCTCGGAATTCCGATGAAGTTTAGCCATGCTTTGGAACTCTTCCATTGTTCTCGGAATTCCGCTGAAGTTTAAAAATGCTTTTCAACTCCTCCATTGTTCTCGGAATTCTGCTGAAGTTTAAAAATGCTTTGGAACTCTTCCATTGTTCTGGGAATTCGGCTGAAGATTAAAAATGCAATGGAACTCTTCCTATGTTCTGGGAGTTCTGCTGAAGTTTAAAAATGCTTTTGAACTCTTCCATTGTTCTCGGAATTCCGCTGATGTTTAACAATGCTTTAGAACTCTTCCATCTTACTCGGAATTCTGCTGAAGTTTAAAATTGCTTTGCAACTCCTCCATTGTTCTCGGAATTCCGCTGAAGTTTTACAATGCTTTGGAACTCTTCCATTTTTCTCGGAATTCTGCTGAAGTTTAAAAATCCATTGGAACTCTTCCATTGTTGTGGGAATTCGGCTGAAGTTTAAAAATGCTTTTGAGCTCTTCCTATGTTCTCGGAGTTCTGCTGAAGTTTAAAAATGCTTTGGAACTCTTCCATTGTTCTCGGAATTCCACTGTAGTTTAAAAATGCATTGGAACTCTTCCATTGTTCTCGGAATTCCGCTGAAGTTTAGCCATGCTTTGGAACTCTTCCATTGTTCTCGGAATTCTGCTGAAGTTTAAAAATGCTTTGGAACTCTTCCATTGTTCTGGGAATTCGGCTGAAGTTTAAAAATGCTTTGGAACTCTTCCTATGTTCTGGTAGGTCTGCTGAAGTTTAAAAATGCTTTGGAACTCTTCCATTGTTCTCGGAATTCCGCTGATGTTTAACAATGCTTTAGAACTCTTCCATTGTTCTCGGAATTCCGCTGATGTTTAATAATGCTTTTGGAACTCTTCCATTGTTCTCGGAATTCCGCTGATGTTTAATAATGCTTTTGGAACTCTTCCATTGTTCTCGGAATTCTGTTGATGTTTAATAATGCTTTTGGAACTCTTCCATTGTGTTCGGAATTCTGCTGAAGTTTAAAAATGCTTTGGAACTCTTCCACTGTTCTCGGAATTCCTCTAATGTTTATCAAACCTATGGAACTCTTTCATTGTTCTCAGAATTCTGTTGAAGTTTAATAATGCTTTTGGAACTCTTCCATTGTTCTCGGAATTCTGCAGAAGTTTAAAAGCGCTTTAGAAATCTTCCCTTATTCTCGCAATTCTGCTGAAGTTTAACAATGCTTTGGAACTCTTCCATAATTCTCAGAATTCTGCTGAAGTTTAAAAAAGCTGTGGTACTCTTCCATTGTTCTCAGAATTCCAATGAAGCTTAAAAATGCTTTGGAACTCTTCAATTTTTCTCAAAATTACGCTAAAGTTTAAAAATGCTTTGTAACTCCTCCATTGTTCTCGGAATTCCGCTGATGTTTAACAATGCTTTAGAACTCTTCCATTGTTACCGGAATTCCGCTGATGTTTAACAATGCTTTTGAACTCTTCCATTGTTCTCGGAATTCCGCTGTAGTTTAAAAATGCAATGGAACTCTTCCATTGTTCTCGGAATTCCCTTGAAGTTTTACAATGCTTTGGAACTCTTCCATTTTTCTCGGAATAATGCTGAAGTTTAAAAATGCTTTGTAACTCTTCCATTGTTCTCGGAATTCCGCTGATGTTTAACAATGCTTTGGAACTCTTCCTTTGTTCTCGGAATTCCGCTGAAGTTTAAAAATGCATTGGAACTCTTCCATTGTTCTGGGAATTCGGCTGAAGTTTAAAAATGCTTTGGAACTCTTCCATTGTTCTGGGAATTCGGCTGAAGTTTAACAATGCTTTGGAACTCTTCTTAAGTTCTGGGAGTTCTGCTGAAGTTTAAAAATGCATTGGAACACTTCCATTGTTCTCGGAGTTCTGCTAATGTTTAAAAATGCTTTGGATCTCTTCCATTGTTCTCAGAATTCCGCTGTAGTTTAAAAATGCTTTGGAACTCTTTCATTGTTCTCAGAATTCCGCTGAAGTTTTAGAATGCTCTGGAACTCTTCCATTTTTCTCGGAATTCTGCTGAAGTTTAAAAATGCTTTGGAACTCTTCAATTGTTCTCGGAATTCCGCTAATGTTTAACAATGCTTTGAAGCTCTTCCATTGTTCTCAGAATTCCGCTAATATTTAACAATGCTTTGGAATTGTTCCATTGTTCTCGGAATTCCGCTGATGTTTAATAATGCTTTTGGAACTCTTCCATTGTTTTCGGAATTCTGTTTATGTTTAATAATGCTTTTGGAACTCTTCCATTGTGCTCGGAATTCTGCTGAAGTTTAAAAATGCTTTGGAACTCTTCCATTGTTCTCGGAATTCCGCTAATGTTTATCAAACCTATGGAACTCTTTCATTGTTCTCGGAATTCTGTTGATGTTTAATAATGCTTTTGGAACTCTTCAATTGCTCTCAGAATTCTGCAGAAGTTTAAAAGCACTTTAGAAATCTTCCCTTGTTCTCGGAATTCTGCTGAAGTTTAACAATGCTTTGGAACTCTTCCATAATTCTCAGAATTCTGCTGAAGTTTAAAAAGCTGTGGTACTCTTCCATTGTTCTCAGAATTCCAATGAAGCTTAAAAATGCTTTGGAACTCTTCAATTTTTCTCAAAATTCCACTAAAGTTTAAAAATGCTTTGGAACTCCTCCATTGTTCTCGTAATTCTGCTGAAGTTTAAAAATGCTTTGGAACTCTTCCAATGTTCTGGGAATTCAGCTGATGTTTTAAAATGCTTTGGAACTCTTCCTATGTTCTGGGAGTTCTGCTGAAGTTTAAAAATGCTTGGGATCTTTTCCATTGTTCTCGGAATTCCGCTAATGTTTAACAATGCTTTAGAACGCTTCCATTGTTACCGGAATTCCGCTGATGTTTAACAATGCTTTTGAACTCTTCCATTGTTCTCGGAATTCCGCTGTAGTTTAAAAATGCATTGGAACTCTTCCATTGTTCTGGGAATTCGGCTGAAGTTTAAAAATGCTTTTGAACTCTTCCATTGTTCTCGGAATTCCGCTGATGTTTAACAATGCTTTAGAACTCTTCCATCGTTCTCGGAATTCCGCTGATGTTTAACAATGCTTTTGAACTCTTCCATTGTTCTCGGAATTACACTGCAATTTAAAAATGCATTGGAACTCTTCCATTGTTCTCGGAATTCCGCTGAAGTTTTACAATGCTTTGGAACTCTTCCATTTTTCTCAGATTTCTGCTGAAGTTTAAAAATGCTTTGGAACTCTTCCATTGTTCTGGGAATTCGGCTGAAGTTTAAAAATGCTTTGGAACTCTTCTTAAGTTCTGGGAGTACTGCTGAAGTTTAAAAATGCATTGGAACACTTCCATTGTTCTTGGAATTCCGCTAATGTTTAAAAATGCTTTGGAACTCTTCCATTGTTCTCAGAATTCCGCTGTAGTTTAAAAATGCTTTGGAACTCTTTCATTGTTCTCAGAATTCCGCTGAAGTTTTAGAATGCTTTGGAACTCTTCCATTGTTCTCAGAATTCCGCTAATATTTAACAATGCTTTGGAACTCTTCCATTGTTCTCGGAATTCCGCTAATGTTTATCAAACCTATGGAACTCTTTCATTGTTCTCGGAATTCTGTTGATGTTTAATAATGCTTTTGGAACTCTTCCATTGTTCTCGGAATTCTGCAGAAGTTTAAAAGCGCTTTAGAAATCTTCCCTTGTTCTCGGAATTCTGCTGAAGTTTAACAATGCTTTGGAACTCTTCCATTATTCTCAGAATTCTGCTGAAGTTTAAAAAAGCTGTGGTACTCTTCCATTCTTCTCAGAATTTCAATGAAGCTTAAAAATGCTTTGGAACTCTTCAATTTTTCTCAAAATTCCTCTAAAGTTTAAAAATGCTTTGGAACTCTTCCATTGTTCTCGGAATTCCGCTAATGTTTATCAAACCTATGGAAATCTTCCCTTGTTCTCGGAATTCTGCTGAAGTTTAACAATGCTTTGGAACTCTTCCATAATTCTCAGAATTCTGCTGAAGTTTAAAAAAGCTTTGGAACTCTTCCATTGTTCTGGGAATTTGGCTGAAGTTTAAAAATGCTTTGGAACTCTTCCATTGTTCTCGGAATTCCGCTGATGTTTAACAATGCTTTAGAGCTCTTCCATTGTTCTCGGAATTCCACTGATGTTTAACAATGCTTTGGAACTCTTCCATTATTCTCAGAATTCTGCTGAAGTTTAAAAATGCTTTGGTACTCTTCCATTGTTCTCAGAATTCCAATGAAGTTTAAAAATGCTTTGGAACTCTTCCATTGTTCTGGGAATTCGGCTGAAGTTTAACAATGCTTTGGAACTCTTCTTAAGTTCTGGGAGTTCTGCTGAAGTTTAAAAATGCATTGGAACACTTCCATTGTTCTCGGAGTTCTGCTAATGTTTAAAAATGCTTTGGATCTCTTCCATTGTTCTCAGAATTCCGCTGTAGTTTAAAAATGCTTTGGAACTCTTTCATTGTTCTCAGAATTCCGCTGAAGTTTTAGAATGCTCTGGAACTCTTCCATTTTTCTCGGAATTCTGCTGAAGTTTAAAAATGCTTTGGAACTCTTCAATTGTTCTCGGAATTCCGCTAATGTTTAACAATGCTTTGAAGCTCTTCCATTGTTCTCAGAATTCCGCTAATATTTAACAATGCTTTGGAATTGTTCCATTGTTCTCGTAATTCCGCTGATGTTTAATAATGCTTTTGGAACTCTTCCATTGTTTTCGGAATTCTGTTTATGTTTAATAATGCTTTTGGAACTCTTCCATTGTGCTCGGAATTCTGCTGAAGTTTAAAAATGCTTTGGAACTCTTCCATTGTTCTCGGAATTCCGCTAATGTTTATCAAACCTATGGAACTCTTTCATTGTTCTCGGAATTCTGTTGATGTTTAGTAATGCTTTTGGAACTCTTCAATTGCTCTCAGAATTCTGCAGAAGTTTAAAAGCACTTTAGAAATCTTCCCTTGTTCTCGGAATTCTGCTGAAGTTTAACAATGCTTTGGAACTCTTCCATAATTCTCAGAATTCTGCTGAAGTTTAAAAAGCTGTGGTACTCTTCCATTGTTCTCAGAATTCCAATGAAGCTTAAAAATGCTTTGGAACTCTTCAATTTTTCTCAAAATTCCACTAAAGTTTAAAAATGCTTTGGAACTCCTCCATTGTTCTCGTAATTCTGCTGAAGTTTAAAAATGCTTTGGAACTCTTCCAATGTTCTGGGAATTCAGCTGAAGTTTTAAAATGCTTTGGAACTCTTCCTATGTTCTGGGAGTTCTGCTGAAGTTTAAAAATGCTTGGGAACTTTTCCATTGTTCTCGGAATTCCGCTGATGTTTAACAATGCTTTAGAACGCTTCCATTGTTACCGGAATTCCGCTGATGTTTAACAATGCTTTTGAACTCTTCCATTGTTCTCGGAATTCCGCTGTAGTTTAAAAATGCATTGGAACTCTTCCATTGTTCTGGGAATTCGGCTGAAGTTTAAAAATGCTTTTGAACTCTTCCATTGTTCTCGGAATTCCGCTGATGTTTAACAATGCTTTAGAACTCTTCCATCGTTCTCGGAATTCCGCTGATGTTTAACAATGCTTTTGAACTCTTCCATTGTTCTCGGAATTACACTGCAATTTAAAAATGCATTGGAACTCTTCCATTGTTCTCGGAATTCCGCTGAAGTTTTACAATGCTTTGGAACTCTTCCATTTTTCTCAGATTTCTGCTGAAGTTTAAAAATGCTTTGGAACTCTTCCATTGTTCTGGGAATTCGGCTGAAGTTTAAAAATGCTTTGGAACTCTTCTTAAGTTCTGGGAGTTCTGCTGAAGTTTAAAAATGCATTGGAACACTTCCATTGTTCTTGGAATTCCGCTAATGTTTAAAAATGCTTTGGAACTCTTCCATTGTTCTCAGAATTCCGCTGTAGTTTAAAAATGCTTTGGAACTCTTTCATTGTTCTCAGAATTCCGCTGAAGTTTTAGAATGCTTTGGAACTCTTCCATTGTTCTCAGAATTCCGCTAATATTTAACAATGCTTTGGAACTCTTCCATTGTTCTCGGAATTCCGCTAATGTTTATCAAACCTATGGAACTCTTTCATTGTTCTCGGAATTCTGTTGATGTTTAATAATGCTTTTGGAACTCTTCCATTGTTCTCGGAATTCTGCAGAAGTTTAAAAGCGCTTTAGAAATCTTCCCTTGTTCTCGGAATTCTGCTGAAGTTTAACAATGCTTTGGAACTCTTCCATTATTCTCAGAATTCTGCTGAAGTTTAAAAAAGCTGTGGTACTCTTCCATTCTTCTCAGAATTTCAATGAAGCTTAAAAATGCTTTGGAACTCTTCAATTTTTCTCAAAATTCCTCTAAAGTTTAAAAATGCTTTGGAACTCTTCCATTGTTCTCGGAATTCCGCTAATGTTTATCAAACCTATGGAAATCTTCCCTTGTTCTCGGAATTCTGCTGAAGTTTAACAATGCTTTGGAACTCTTCCATAATTCTCAGAATTCTGCTGAAGTTTAAAAAAGCTTTGGAACTCTTCCATTGTTCTGGGAATTTGGCTGAAGTTTAAAAATGCTTTGGAACTCTTCCATTGTTCTCGGAATTCCGCTGATGTTTAACAATGCTTTAGAGCTCTTCCATTGTTCTCGGAATTCCACTGATGTTTAACAATGCTTTGGAACTCTTCCATTATTCTCAGAATTCTGCTGAAGTTTAAAAATGCTTTGGTACTCTTCCATTGTTCTCAGAATTCCAATGAAGCTTAAAAATGCTTTGGAACTCTTCAATTTTTCTCAGAATTACGCGAAAGTTTAAAAATGCTTTGGAACTCCTGCATTGTTCTCGTAATTCTGCTGAAGTTTAAAAATGCTTTGGAACTCTTCCATTGTTCTGGGAATTCGGCTGAAGTTTAAAAATGCTTTGGAGCTCTTCCTATGTTCTGGGAGTTCTGCTGAAGTTTAAAAGTGCTTTGGAACTCTTCCATTGTTCTCGAAATTCTGCTGATGTTTAACAATGCTTTAGAACTCTTCCATTGTTCTCGGAATTCCGCTGATGTTTAACAATGCTTTTCAAACACTCCCATTGTTCTTGGAATTCCGCTAATGTTTATCAATGCTTTGGAACTCTTTCATTGTTCTCGGAATTCCGATGAAGTTTAGCCATGCTTTGGAACTCTTCCATTGTTCTCGGAATTCCGCTGATGTTTAACAATGCTTTAGAACTCTTCCATCTTACTCGGAATTCCGCTGAAGTTTAAAATTGCTTTGCAACTCCTCCATTGTTCTCGGAATTCCGCTGAAGTTTTACAATGCTTTGGAACTCTTCCATTTTTCTCGGAATTCTGCTGAAGTTTAAAAATCCATTGGAACTCTTCCATTGTTGTGGGAATTCGGCTGAAGTTTAAAAATGCTTTTGAGCTCTTCCTATGTTCTCGGAGTTCTGCTGAAGTTTAAAAATGCTTTGGAACTCTTCCATTGTTCTCGGAATTCCACTGTAGTTTAAAAATGCATTGGAACTCTTCCATTGTTCTCGGAATTCCGCTGAAGTTTAGCCATGCTTTGGAACTCTTCCATTGTTCTCGGAATTCTGCTGAAGTTTAAAAATGCTTTGGAACTCTTCCATTGTTCTGGGAATTCGGCTGAAGTTTAAAAATGCTTTGGAACTCTTCCTATGTTCTGGTAGGTCTGCTGAAGTTTAAAAATGCTTTGGAACTCTTCCATTGTTCTCGGAATTCCGCTGATGTTTAACAATGCTTTAGAACTCTTCCATTGTTCTCGGAATTCCGCTGATGTTTAATAATGCTTTTGGAACTCTTCCATTGTTCTCGGAATTCCGCTGATGTTTAATAATGCTTTTGGAACTCTTCCATTGTTCTCGGAATTCTGTTTATGTTTGATAATGCTTTTGGAACTCTTCCATTGTGTTCGGAATTCTGCTGAAGTTTAAAAATGCTTTGGAACTCTTCCACTGTTCTCGGAATTCCGCTAATGTTTATCAAACCTATGGAACTCTTTCATTGTTCTCGGAATTCTGTTGATGTTTAATAATGCTTTTGGAACTCTTCCATTGTTCTCGGAATTCTGCAGAAGTTTAAAAGCGCTTTAGAAATCTTCCCTTATTCTCGCAATTCTGCTGAAGTTTAACAATGCTTTGGAACTCTTCCATAATTCTCAGAATTCTGCTGAAGTTTAAAAAAGCTGTGGTACTCTTCCATTGTTCTCAGAATTCCAATGAAGCTTAAAAATGCTTTGGAACTCTTCAATTTTTCTCAAAATTCCGCTAAAGTTTAAAAATGCTTTGTAACTCCTCCATTGTTCTCGGAATTCCGCTGATGTTTAACAATGCTTTTGAACTCTTCCATTGTTCTCGGAATTCCGCTGTAGTTTAAAAATGCAATGGAACTCTTCCATTGTTCTCGGAATTCCCTTGAAGTTTTACAATGCTTTGGAACTCTTCCATTTTTCTCGGAATAATGCTGAAGTTTAAAAATGCTTTGGAACTCTTCCATTGTTCTCGGAATTCCGCTGAAGTTTTACAATGCTTTGGAACTCTTCCATTTTTCTCGGAATCCTGCTGAAGTTTAAAAATGCTTTGGAACTCTTCTTAAGTTCTGGGAGTTCTGCTGAAGTTTAAAAATGCATTGGAACACTTCCATTGTTCTCGGAGTTCTGCTAATGTTTAAAAATGCTTTGGATCTCTTCCATTGTTCTCAGAATTCCGCTGTAGTTTAAAAATGCTTTGGAACTCTTTCATTGTTCTCAGAATTCCGCTGAAGTTTTAGAATGCTCTGGAACTCTTCCATTTTTCTCGGAATTCTGCTGAAGTTTAAAAATGCTTTGGAACTCTTCAATTGTTCTCGGAATTCCGCTAATGTTTAACAATGCTTTGAAGCTCTTCCATTGTTCTCAGAATTCCGCTAATATTTAACAATGCTTTGGAATTGTTCCATTGTTCTCGGAATTCCGCTGATGTTTAATAATGCTTTTGGAACTCTTCCATTGTTTTCGGAATTCTGTTTATGTTTAATAATGCTTTTGGAACTCTTCCATTGTTTTCGGAATTCTGTTTATGTTTAATAATGCTTTTGGAACTCTTCCATTGTGCTCGGAATTCTGCTGAAGTTTAAAAATGCTTTGGAACTCTTCCATTGTTCTCGGAATTCCGCTAATGTTTATCAAACCTATGGAACTCTTTCATTGTTCTCGGAATTCTGTTGATGTTTAATAATGCTTTTGGAACTCTTCCATTGCTCTCGGAATTCTGCAGAAGTTTAAAAGCACTTTAGAAATCTTCCCTTGTTCTCGGAATTCTGCTGAAGTTTAACAATGCTTTGGAACTCTTCCATAATTCTCAGAATTCTGCTGAAGTTTAAAAAAGCTGTGGTACTCTTCCATTGTTCTCAGAATTCCAATGAAGCTTAAAAATGCTTTGGAACTCTTCAATTTTTCTCAAAATTCCGCTAAAGTTTAAAAATGCTTTGGAACTCCTCCATTGTTCTCGTAATTCTGCTGAAGTTTAAAAATGCTTTGGAACTCTTCCAATGTTCTGGGAATTCAGCTGAAGTTTTAAAATGCTTTGGAACTCTTCCTATGTTCTGGGAGTTCTGCTGAAGTTTAAAAATGCTTGGGAACTTTTCCATTGTTCTCGGAATTCCGCTGATGTTTAACAATGCTTTAGAACGCTTCCATTGTTACCGGAATTCCGCTGATGTTTAACAATGCTTTTGAACTCTTTCATTGTTCTCGGAATTCCGCTGTAGTTTAAAAATGCTTTGGAACTCTTCCATTGTTCTGGGAATTCGGCTGAAGTTTAAAAATGCTTTTGAACTCTTCCATTGTTCTCGGAATTCCGCTGATGTTTAACAATGTTTTAGAACTCTTCCATCGTTCTCGGAATTCCGCTGATGTTTAACAATGCTTTGGAACTCTTCCATTGTTCTCGGAATTACACTGCAATTTAAAAATGCATTGGAACTCTTCCATTGTTCTCGGAATTCCGCTGAAGTTTTACAATGCTTTGGAACTCTTCCATTTTTCTCAGAATTCTGCTGAAGTTTAAAAATGCTTTGGAACTCTTCCATTGTTCTGGGAATTTGGCTGAAGTTTAAAAATGCTTTGGAACTCTTCTTAAGTTCTGGGAGTTCTGCTGAAGTTTAAAAATGCATTGGAACACTTCCATTGTTCTTGGAATTCCGCTAATGTTTAAAAATGCTTTGGAACTCTTCCATTGTTCTCAGAATTCCGCTGTAGTTTAAAAATGCTTTGGAACTCTTTCATTGTTCTCAGAATTCCGCTGAAGTTTTAGAATGCTTTGGAACTCTTCCATTGTTCTCAGAATTCCGCTAATATTTAACAATGCTTTGGAACTCTTCCATTGTTCTCGGAATTCCGCTAATGTTTATCAAACCTATGGAACTCTTTCATTGTTCTCGGAATTCTGTTGATGTTTAATAATGCTTTTGGAACTCTTCCATTGTTCTCGGAATTCTGCAGAAGTTTAAAAGCGCTTTAGAAATCTTCCCTTGTTCTCGGAATTCTGCTGAAGTTTAACAATGCTTTGGAACTCTTCCATAATTCTCAGAATTCTGCTGAAGTTTAAAAAAGCTGTGGTACTCTTCCATTCTTCTCAGAATTCCAATGAAGCTTAAAATTGCTTTGGAACTCTTCAATTTTTCTCAAAATTCCTCTAAAGTTTAAAAATGCTTTGGAACTCCTCCATTGTTCTCGAAATTCTGCTGAAGTTTAAAAATGCTTTGGAACTCTTCCATTGTTCTGGGAATTCGGCTGAAGTTTAAAAATGCAATTGAACTCTTCCTATGTTCTGGGAGTTCTGCTGAAGTTTAAAAATGCTTTTGAACTCTTCCATTGTTCTCGGAATTCCGCTAATGTTTAACAATGCTTTAGAAGTCTTCCATCGTTCTCGGAATTCCGCTGATGTTTAACAATGCTTTGGAACTCTTCCATCGTTCTCGGAATTCCGGTGATGTTTAACAATGCTTTGGAACTCTTCCATTGTTCTCGGAATTCCACTGCAATTTAAAAATGCAATGGAACTCTTCCATTGTTCTCGGAATTCCGCTGATGTTTAACAATGCTTCGGAATTCTTCCATTGTTCTCGGAATTCCGCTGTAGTTTAAAAATGCTTTGGAACTCTTTCATTGTTCTCGGAATACCGCTGAAATTTAGCCATGCTTTGGAACTCTTCCATCGTTCTCGGAATTCCGCTGATGTTTAACAATGCTTTGGAACTCTTCCATCGTTCTCGGAATTCCGCTGATGTTTAACAATGCTTTGGAACTCTTCCATTGTTCTCGGAATTCCACTGCAATTTAAAAATGCAATGGAACTCTTCCATTGTTCTCGGAATTCCGCTGATGTTTAACAATGCTTTGGAACTCTTCCATTGTTCTCGGAATTCCGCTGAAGTTTAAAAATGCTTTGGAACTCCTCCATTGTTCTCGGAATTCTGCTGAAGTTTAAAAATGCTTTGGAACTCTTCCATTGTTCTGGGAATTCGGCTGAAGTTTAAAAATGCAATGGAACTCTTCCTATGTTTTGGGAGTTCTGCTGAAGTTTAAAAATGCTTTTGAACTCTTCCATTGTTCTTGGAATTCCGCTGATGTTTAACAATGCTTTGGAACTCTTCCATTGTTCTCGGAATTCCACTGCAGTTTAAAGATGCATTGGAACTCTTACATTGTTCTCGGAATTCCGCTGAAGTTTTACAATGCTTTGGAATTCTTCCATTTTTCTCGGAATTCTGCTGAAGTTTAAAAGTGCTTTGGAACTCTTCCATTGTTCTCGAAATTCTGCTGATGTTTAACAATGCTTTAGAACTCTTCCATTGTTCTCGGAATTCCGCTGATGTTTAACAATGCTTTTCAAACACTCCCATTGTTCTTGGAATTCCGCTAATGTTTATCAATGCTTTGGAACTCTTTCATTGTTCTCGGAATTCCGATGAAGTTTAGCCATGCTTTGGAACTCTTCCATTGTTCTCGGAATTCCGCTGATGTTTAACAATGCTTTAGAACTCTTCCATCTTACTCGGAATTCCGCTGAAGTTTAAAATTGCTTTGCAACTCCTCCATTGTTCTCGGAATTCCGCTGAAGTTTTACAATGCTTTGGAACTCTTCCATTTTTCTCGGAATTCTGCTGAAGTTTAAAAATCCATTGGAACTCTTCCATTGTTGTGGGAATTCGGCTGAAGTTTAAAAATGCTTTTGAGCTCTTCCTATGTTCTCGGAGTTCTGCTGAAGTTTAAAAATGCTTTGGAACTCTTCCATTGTTCTCGGAATTCCACTGTAGTTTAAAAATGCATTGGAACTCTTCCATTGTTCTCGGAATTCCGCTGAAGTTTAGCCATGCTTTGGAACTCTTCCATTGTTCTCGGAATTCTGCTGAAGTTTAAAAATGCTTTGGAACTCTTCCATTGTTCTGGGAATTCGGCTGAAGTTTAAAAATGCTTTGGAACTCTTCCTATGTTCTGGTAGGTCTGCTGAAGTTTAAAAATGCTTTGGAACTCTTCCATTGTTCTCGGAATTCCGCTGATGTTTAACAATGCTTTAGAACTCTTCCATTGTTCTCGGAATTCCGCTGATGTTTAATAATGCTTTTGGAACTCTTCCATTGTTCTCGGAATTCCGCTGATGTTTAATAATGCTTTTGGAACTCTTCCATTGTTCTCGGAATTCTGTTTATGTTTGATAATGCTTTTGGAACTCTTCCATTGTGTTCGGAATTCTGCTGAAGTTTAAAAATGCTTTGGAACTCTTCCACTGTTCTCGGAATTCCGCTAATGTTTATCAAACCTATGGAACTCTTTCATTGTTCTCGGAATTCTGTTGATGTTTAATAATGCTTTTGGAACTCTTCCATTGTTCTCGGAATTCTGCAGAAGTTTAAAAGCGCTTTAGAAATCTTCCCTTATACTCGCAATTCTGCTGAAGTTTAACAATGCTTTGGAACTCTTCCATAATTCTCAGAATTCTGCTGAAGTTTAAAAAAGCTGTGGTACTCTTCCATTGTTCTCAGAATTCCAATGAAGCTTAAAAATGCTTTGGAACTCTTCAATTTTTCTCAAAATTCCGCTAAAGTTTAAAAATGCTTTGTAACTCCTCCATTGTTCTCGGAATTCCGCTGATGTTTAACAATGCTTTTGAACTCTTCCATTGTTCTCGGAATTCCGCTGTAGTTTAAAAATGCAATGGAACTCTTCCATTGTTCTCGGAATTCCCTTGAAGTTTTACAATGCTTTGGAACTCTTCCATTTTTCTCGGAATAATGCTGAAGTTTAAAAATGCTTTGGAACTCTTCCATTGTTCTCGGAATTCCGCTGATGTTTAACAATGCTTTGGAACTCTTCCTTTGTTCTCGGAATTCCGCTGAAGTTTAAAAATGCATTGGAACTCTTCCATTGTTCTCGAAATTCCGCTGAAGTTTTACAATGCTTTGGAACTCTTCCATTTTTCTCGGAATCCTGCTGAAGTTTAAAAATGCTTTGGAACTCTTCTTAAGTTCTGGGAGTTCTGCTGAAGTTTAAAAATGCATTGGAACACTTCCATTGTTCTCGGAGTTCTGCTAATGTTTAAAAATGCTTTGGATCTCTTCCATTGTTCTCAGAATTCCGCTGTAGTTTAAAAATGCTTTGGAACTCTTTCATTGTTCTCAGAATTCCGCTGAAGTTTTAGAATGCTCTGGAACTCTTCCATTTTTCTCGGAATTCTGCTGAAGTTTAAAAATGCTTTGGAACTCTTCAATTGTTCTCGGAATTCCGCTAATGTTTAACAATGCTTTGAAGCTCTTCCATTGTTCTCAGAATTCCGCTAATATTTAACAATGCTTTGGAATTGTTCCATTGTTCTCGGAATTCCGCTGATGTTTAATAATGCTTTTGGAACTCTTCCATTGTTTTCGGAATTCTGTTTATGTTTAATAATGCTTTTGGAACTCTTCCATTGTTTTCGGAATTCTGTTTATGTTTAATAATGCTTTTGGAACTCTTCCATTGTGCTCGGAATTCTGCTGAAGTTTAAAAATGCTTTGGAACTCTTCCATTGTTCTCGGAATTCCGCTAATGTTTATCAAACCTATGGAACTCTTTCATTGTTCTCGGAATTCTGTTGATGTTTAATAATGCTTTTGGAACTCTTCCATTGCTCTCGGAATTCTGCAGAAGTTTAAAAGCACTTTAGAAATCTTCCCTTGTTCTCGGAATTCTGCTGAAGTTTAACAATGCTTTGGAACTCTTCCATAATTCTCAGAATTCTGCTGAAGTTTAAAAAAGCTGTGGTACTCTTCCATTGTTCTCAGAATTCCAATGAAGCTTAAAAATGCTTTGGAACTCTTCAATTTTTCTCAAAATTCCGCTAAAGTTTAAAAATGCTTTGGAACTCCTCCATTGTTCTCGTAATTCTGCTGAAGTTTAAAAATGCTTTGGAACTCTTCCAATGTTCTGGGAATTCAGCTGAAGTTTTAAAATGCTTTGGAACTCTTCCTATGTTCTGGGAGTTCTGCTGAAGTTTAAAAATGCTTGGGAACTTTTCCATTGTTCTCGGAATTCCGCTGATGTTTAACAATGCTTTAGAACGCTTCCATTGTTACCGGAATTCCGCTGATGTTTAACAATGCTTTTGAACTCTTTCATTGTTCTCGGAATTCCGCTGTAGTTTAAAAATGCTTTGGAACTCTTCCATTGTTCTGGGAATTCGGCTGAAGTTTAAAAATGCTTTTGAACTCTTCCATTGTTCTCGGAATTCCGCTGATGTTTAACAATGTTTTAGAACTCTTCCATCGTTCTCGGAATTCCGCTGATGTTTAACAATGCTTTGGAACTCTTCCATTGTTCTCGGAATTACACTGCAATTTAAAAATGCATTGGAACTCTTCCATTGTTCTCGGAATTCCGCTGAAGTTTTACAATGCTTTGGAACTCTTCCATTTTTCTCAGAATTCTGCTGAAGTTTAAAAATGCTTTGGAACTCTTCCATTGTTCTGGGAATTTGGCTGAAGTTTAAAAATGCTTTGGAACTCTTCTTAAGTTCTGGGAGTTCTGCTGAAGTTTAAAAATGCATTGGAACACTTCCATTGTTCTTGGAATTCCGCTAATGTTTAAAAATGCTTTGGAACTCTTCCATTGTTCTCAGAATTCCGCTGTAGTTTAAAAATGCTTTGGAACTCTTTCATTGTTCTCAGAATTCCGCTGAAGTTTTAGAATGCTTTGGAACTCTTCCATTGTTCTCAGAATTCCGCTAATATTTAACAATGCTTTGGAACTCTTCCATTGTTCTCGGAATTCCGCTAATGTTTATCAAACCTATGGAACTCTTTCATTGTTCTCGGAATTCTGTTGATGTTTAATAATGCTTTTGGAACTCTTCCATTGTTCTCGGAATTCTGCAGAAGTTTAAAAGCGCTTTAGAAATCTTCCCTTGTTCTCGGAATTCTGCTGAAGTTTAACAATGCTTTGGAACTCTTCCATAATTCTCAGAATTCTGCTGAAGTTTAAAAAAGCTGTGGTACTCTTCCATTCTTCTCAGAATTCCAATGAAGCTTAAAATTGCTTTGGAACTCTTCAATTTTTCTCAAAATTCCTCTAAAGTTTAAAAATGCTTTGGAACTCCTCCATTGTTCTCGTAATTCTGCTGAAGTTTAAAAATGCTTTGGAACTCTTCCATTGTTCTGGGAATTCGGCTGAAGTTTAAAAATGCAATTGAACTCTTCCTATGTTCTGGGAGTTCTGCTGAAGTTTAAAAATGCTTTTGAACTCTTCCATTGTTCTCGGAATTCCGCTAATGTTTAACAATGCTTTAGAAGTCTTCCATCGTTCTCGGAATTCCGCTGATGTTTAACAATGCTTTGGAACTCTTCCATCGTTCTCGGAATTCCGGTGATGTTTAACAATGCTTTGGAACTCTTCCATTGTTCTCGGAATTCCACTGCAATTTAAAAATGCAATGGAACTCTTCCATTGTTCTCGGAATTCCGCTGATGTTTAACAATGCTTTGGAATTCTTCCATTGTTCTCGGAATTCCGCTGTAGTTTAAAAATGCTTTGGAACTCTTTCATTGTTCTCGGAATACCGCTGAAATTTAGCCATGCTTTGGAACTCTTCCATCGTTCTCGGAATTCCGCTGATGTTTAACAATGCTTTGGAACTCTTCCATCGTTCTCGGAATTCCGCTGATGTTTAACAATGCTTTGGAACTCTTCCATTGTTCTCGGAATTCCACTGCAATTTAAAAATGCAATGGAACTCTTCCATTGTTCTCGGAATTCCGCTGATGTTTAACAATGCTTTGGAACTCTTCCATTGTTCTCGGAATTCCGCTGAAGTTTAAAAATGCTTTGGAACTCCTCCATTGTTCTCGGAATTCTGCTGAAGTTTAAAAATGCTTTGGAACTCTTCCATTGTTCTGGGAATTCGGCTGAAGTTTAAAAATGCAATGGAACTCTTCCTATGTTTTGGGAGTTCTGCTGAAGTTTAAAAATGCTTTTGAACTCTTCCATTGTTCTTGGAATTCCGCTGATGTTTAACAATGCTTTGGAACTCTTCCATTGTTCTCGGAATTCCACTGCAGTTTAAAGATGCATTGGAACTCTTACATTGTTCTCGGAATTCCGCTGAAGTTTTACAATGCTTTGGAATTCTTCCATTTTTCTCGGAATTCTGCTGAAGTTTAAAAATGCTTTGGAACTCTTCCATTGTTCTGGGAATTTGGCTGAAGTTTAAAAATGCTTTGGAACTCTTCCATTGTTCTCAGAATTCCGTTGATGTTTAACAATGCTTTAGAGCTCTTCCATTGTTCTCGGAATTCCGCTGATGTTTAACAATGCTTTGGAACTCTTCCATTATTCTCAGAATTCTGCTGAAGTTTAAAAATGCTTTGGTACTCTTCCATTGTTCTCAGAATTCCAATGAAGCTTAAAAATGCTTTGGAACTCTTCAATTTTTCTCAGAATTACGCGAAAGTTTAAAAATGCTTTGGAACTCCTGCATTGTTCTCGTAATTCTGCTGAAGTTTAAAAATGCTTTGGAACTCTTCCATTGTTCTGGGAATTCGGCTGAAGTTTAAAAATGCTTTGGAGCTCTTCCTATGTTCTGGGAGTTCTGCTGAAGTTTAAAAGTGCTTTGGAACTCTTCCATTGTTCTCGAAATTCTGCTGATGTTTAACAATGCTTTAGAACTCTTCCATTGTTCTCGGAATTCCGCTGATGTTTAACAATGCTTTTCAAACACTCCCATTGTTCTTGGAATTCCGCTATTGTTTATCAATGCTTTGGAACTCTTTCATTGTTCTCGGAATTCCGATGAAGTTTAGCCATGCTTTGGAACTCTTCCATTGTTCTCGGAATTCCGCTGATGTTTAACAATGCTTTAGAACTCTTCCATCTTACTCGGAATTCCGCTGAAGTTTAAAATTGCTTTGCAACTCCTCCATTGTTCTCGGAATTCCGCTGAAGTTTTACAATGCTTTGGAACTCTTCCATTTTTCTCGGAATTCTGCTGAAGTTTAAAAATCCATTGGAACTCTTCCATTGTTGTGGGAATTCGGCTGAAGTTTAAAAATGCTTTTGAGCTCTTCCTATGTTCTCGGAGTTCTGCTGAAGTTTAAAAATGAATTGGAACTCTTCCATTGTTCTCGGAATTCCACTGTAGTTTAAAAATGCATTGGAACTCTTCCATTGTTCTCGGAATTCCGCTGAAGTTTAGCCATGCTTTGGAACTCTTCCATTGTTCTCGGAATTCTGCTGAAGTTTAAAAATGCTTTGGAACTCTTCCATTGTTCTGGGAATTCGGCTGAAGTTTAAAAATGCTTTGGAACTCTTCCTATGTTCTGGTAGGTCTGCTGAAGTTTAAAAATGCTTTGGAACTCTTCCATTGTTCTCGGAATTCCGCTGATGTTTAACAATGCTTTAGAACTCTTCCATTGTTCTCGGAATTCCGCTGATGTTTAATAATGCTTTTGGAACTCTTCCATTGTTCTCGGAATTCCGCTGATGTTTAATAATGCTTTTGGAACTCTTCCATTGTTCTCGGAATTCTGTTTATGTTTGATAATGCTTTTGGAACTCTTCCATTGTGTTCGGAATTCTGCTGAAGTTTAAAAATGCTTTGGAACTCTTCCACTGTTCTCGGAATTCCGCTAATGTTTATCAAACCTATGGAACTCTTTCATTGTTCTCGGAATTCTGTTGATGTTTAATAATGCTTTTGGAACTCTTCCATTGTTCTCGGAATTCTGCAGAAGTTTAAAAGCGCTTTAGAAATCTTCCCTTATTCTCGTAATTCTGCTGAAGTTTAACAATGCTTTGGAACTCTTCCATAATTCTCAGAATTCTGCTGAAGTTTAAAAAAGCTGTGGTACTCTTCCATTGTTCTCAGAATTCCAATGAAGCTTAAAAATGCTTTGGAACTCTTCAATTTTTCTCAAAATTCCGCTAAAGTTTAAAAATGCTTTGTAACTCCTCCATTGTTCTCGGAATTCCGCTGATGTTTAACAATGCTTTTGAACTCTTCCATTGTTCTCGGAATTCCGCTGTAGTTTAAAAATGCAATGGAACTCTTCCATTGTTCTCGGAATTCCCTTGAAGTTTTACAATGCTTTGGAACTCTTCCATTTTTCTCGGAATAATGCTGAAGTTTAAAAATGCTTTGGAACTCTTCCATTGTTCTCGGAATTCCGCTGATGTTTAACAATGCTTTGGAACTCTTCCTTTGTTCTCGGAATTCCGCTGAAGTTTAAAAATGCATTGGAACTCTTCCATTGTTCTCGAAATTCCGCTGAAGTTTTACAATGCTTTGGAACTCTTCCATTTTTCTCGGAATCCTGCTGAAGTTTAAAAATGCTTTGGAACTCTTCTTAAGTTCTGGGAGTTCTGCTGAAGTTTAAAAATGCATTGGAACACTTCCATTGTTCTCGGAGTTCTGCTAATGTTTAAAAATGCTTTGGATCTCTTCCATTGTTCTCAGAATTCCGCTGTAGTTTAAAAATGCTTTGGAACTCTTTCATTGTTCTCAGAATTCCGCTGAAGTTTTAGAATGCTCTGGAACTCTTCCATTTTTCTCGGAATTCTGCTGAAGTTTAAAAATGCTTTGGAACTCTTCAATTGTTCTCGGAATTCCGCTAATGTTTAACAATGCTTTGAAGCTCTTCCATTGTTCTCAGAATTCCGCTAATATTTAACAATGCTTTGGAATTGTTCCATTGTTCTCGGAATTCCGCTGATGTTTAATAATGCTTTTGGAACTCTTCCATTGTTTTCGGAATTCTGTTTATGTTTAATAATGCTTTTGGAACTCTTCCATTGTTTTCGGAATTCTGTTTATGTTTAATAATGCTTTTGGAACTCTTCCATTGTGCTCGGAATTCTGCTGAAGTTTAAAAATGCTTTGGAACTCTTCCATTGTTCTCGGAATTCCGCTAATGTTTATCAAACCTATGGAACTCTTTCATTGTTCTCGGAATTCTGTTGATGTTTAATAATGCTTTTGGAACTCTTCCATTGCTCTCGGAATTCTGCAGAAGTTTAAAAGCACTTTAGAAATCTTCCCTTGTTCTCGGAATTCTGCTGAAGTTTAACAATGCTTTGGAACTCTTCCATAATTCTCAGAATTCTGCTGAAGTTTAAAAAAGCTGTGGTACTCTTCCATTGTTCTCAGAATTCCAATGAAGCTTAAAAATGCTTTGGAACTCTTCAATTTTTCTCAAAATTCCGCTAAAGTTTAAAAATGCTTTGGAACTCCTCCATTGTTCTCGTAATTCTGCTGAAGTTTAAAAATGCTTTGGAACTCTTCCAATGTTCTGGGAATTCAGCTGAAGTTTTAAAATGCTTTGGAACTCTTCCTATGTTCTGGGAGTTCTGCTGAAGTTTAAAAATGCTTGGGAACTTTTCCATTGTTCTCGGAATTCCGCTGATGTTTAACAATGCTTTAGAACGCTTCCATTGTTACCGGAATTCCGCTGATGTTTAACAATGCTTTTGAACTCTTTCATTGTTCTCGGAATTCCGCTGTAGTTTAAAAATGCTTTGGAACTCTTCCATTGTTCTGGGAATTCGGCTGAAGTTTAAAAATGCTTTTGAACTCTTCCATTGTTCTCGGAATTCCGCTGATGTTTAAGAATGTTTTAGAACTCTTCCATCGTTCTCGGAATTCCGCTGATGTTTAACAATGCTTTGGAACTCTTCCATTGTTCTCGGAATTACACTGCAATTTAAAAATGCATTGGAACTCTTCCATTGTTCTCGGAATTCCGCTGAAGTTTTACAATGCTTTGGAACTCTTCCATTTTTCTCAGAATTCTGCTGAAGTTTAAAAATGCTTTGGAACTCTTCCATTGTTCTGGGAATTTGGCTGAAGTTTAAAAATGCTTTGGAACTCTTCTTAAGTTCTGGGAGTTCTGCTGAAGTTTAAAAATGCATTGGAACACTTCCATTGTTCTTGGAATTCCGCTAATGTTTAAAAATGCTTTGGAACTCTTCCATTGTTCTCAGAATTCCGCTGTAGTTTAAAAATGCTTTGGAACTCTTTCATTGTTCTCAGAATTCCGCTGAAGTTTTAGAATGCTTTGGAACTCTTCCATTGTTCTCAGAATTCCGCTAATATTTAACAATGCTTTGGAACTCTTCCATTGTTCTCGGAATTCCGCTAATGTTTATCAAACCTATGGAACTCTTTCATTGTTCTCGGAATTCTGTTGATGTTTAATAATGCTTTTGGAACTCTTCCATTGTTCTCGGAATTCTGCAGAAGTTTAAAAGCGCTTTAGAAATCTTCCCTTGTTCTCGGAATTCTGCTGAAGTTTAACAATGCTTTGGAACTCTTCCATAATTCTCAGAATTCTGCTGAAGTTTAAAAAAGCTGTGGTACTCTTCCATTCTTCTCAGAATTCCAATGAAGCTTAAAATTGCTTTGGAACTCTTCAATTTTTCTCAAAATTCCTCTAAAGTTTAAAAATGCTTTGGAACTCCTCCATTGTTCTCGTAATTCTGCTGAAGTTTAAAAATGCTTTGGAACTCTTCCATTGTTCTGGGAATTCGGCTGAAGTTTAAAAATGCAATTGAACTCTTCCTATGTTCTGGGAGTTCTGCTGAAGTTTAAAAATGCTTTTGAACTCTTCCATTGTTCTCGGAATTCCGCTAATGTTTAACAATGCTTTAGAAGTCTTCCATCGTTCTCGGAATTCCGCTGATGTTTAACAATGCTTTGGAACTCTTCCATCGTTCTCGGAATTCCGGTGATGTTTAACAATGCTTTGGAACTCTTCCATTGTTCTCGGAATTCCACTGCAATTTAAAAATGCAATGGAACTCTTCCATTGTTCTCGGAATTCCGCTGATGTTTAACAATGCTTTGGAACTCTTCCATTGTTCTCGGAATTCCGCTGTAGTTTAAAAATGCTTTGGAACTCTTTCATTGTTCTCGGAATACCGCTGAAATTTAGCCATGCTTTGGAACTCTTCCATCGTTCTCGGAATTCCGCTGATGTTTAACAATGCTTTGGAACTCTTCCATCGTTCTCGGAATTCCGCTGATGTTTAACAATGCTTTGGAACTCTTCCATTGTTCTCGGAATTCCACTGCAATTTAAAAATGCAATGGAACTCTTCCATTGTTCTCGGAATTCCGCTGATGTTTAACAATGCTTTGGAACTCTTCCATTGTTCTCGGAATTCCGCTGAAGTTTAAAAATGCTTTGGAACTCCTCCATTGTTCTCGGAATTCTGCTGAAGTTTAAAAATGCTTTGGAACTCTTCCATTGTTCTGGGAATTCGGCTGAAGTTTAAAAATGCAATGGAACTCTTCCTATGTTTTGGGAGTTCTGCTGAAGTTTAAAAATGCTTTTGAACTCTTCCATTGTTCTTGGAATTCCGCTGATGTTTAACAATGCTTTGGAACTCTTCCATTGTTCTCGGAATTCCACTGCAGTTTAAAGATGCATTGGAACTCTTACATTGTTCTCGGAATTCCGCTGAAGTTTTACAATGCTTTGGAATTCTTCCATTTTTCTCGGAATTCTGCTGAAGTTTAAAAATGCTTTGGAACTCTTCCATTGTTCTGGGAATTTGGCTGAAGTTTAAAAATGCTTTGGAACTCTTCCATTGTTCTCAGAATTCCGCTGATGTTTAACAATGCTTTAGAGCTCTTCCATTGTTCTCGGAATTCCGCTGATGTTTAACAATGCTTTGGAACTCTTCCATTATTCTCAGAATTCTGCTGAAGTTTAAAAATGCTTTGGTACTCTTCCATTGTTCTCAGAATTCCAATGAAGCTTAAAAATGCTTTGGAACTCTTCAATTTTTCTCAGAATTACGCGAAAGTTTAAAAATGCTTTGGAACTCCTCCATTGTTCTCGTAATTCTGCTGAAGTTTAAAAATGCTTTGGAACTCTTCCATTGTTCTGGGAATTCGGCTGAAGTTTAAAAATGCTTTGGAGCTCTTCCTATGTTCTGGGAGTTCTGCTGAAGTTCAAAAGTGCTTTGGAACTCTTCCATTGTTCTCGAAATTCTGCTGATGTTTAACAATGCTTTAGAACTCTTCCATTGTTCTCGGAATTCCGCTGATGTTTAACAATGCTTTTCAAACACTCCCATTGTTCTTGGAATTCCGCTGATGTTTATCAATGCTTTGGAACTCTTTCATTGTTCTCGGAATTCCGATGAAGTTTTGCCATGCTTTGGAACTCTTCCATTGTTCTCGGAATTCCGCTGAAGTTTAAAAATGCTTTGCAACTCCTCCATTGTTCTCGGAATTCCGCTGATGTTTAATAATGCTTTTGGAACTCTTCCATTGTTCTCGGAATTCCGCTGATGTTTAATAATGCTTTTGGAACTCTTCCATTGTTCTCGGAATTCTGTTTATGTTTAATAATGCTTTTGGAACTCTTCCATTGTGTTCGGAATTCTGCTGAAGTTTAAAAATGCTTTGGAACTCTTCCATTGTTCTCGGAATTCCGCTGATGTTTAACAATGCTTTGGAACTCTTCCATTATTCTCAGAATTCTGCTGAAGTTTAAAAATGCTTTGGTACTCTTCCATTGTTCTCAGAATTCCAATGAAGCTTAAAAATGCTTTGGAACTCTTCAATTTTTCTCAGAATTACGCGAAAGTTTAAAAATGCTTTGGAACTCCTCCATTGTTCTCGTAATTCTGCTGAAGTTTAAAAATGCTTTGGAACTCTTCCATTGTTCTGGGAATTCGGCTGAAGTTTAAAAATGCTTTGGAGCTCTTCCTATGTTCTGGGAGTTCTGCTGAAGTTCAAAAGTGCTTTGGAACTCTTCCATTGTTCTCGAAATTCTGCTGATGTTTAACAATGCTTTAGAACTCTTCCATTGTTCTCGGAATTCCGCTGATGTTTAACAATGCTTTTCAAATACTCCCATTGTTCTTGGAATTCCGCTGATGTTTATCAATGCTTTGGAACTCTTTCATTTTTCTCGGAATTCCGATGAAGTTTTGCCATGCTTTGGAACTCTTCCTATGTTCTGGTAGGTCTGCTGAAGTTTAAAAATGCTTTGGAACTCTTCCATTGTTCTCGGAATTCCGCTGATGTTTAACAATGCTTTAGAACTCTTCCATTGTTCTCGGAATTCCGCTGATGTTTAATAATGCTTTTGGAACTCTTCCATTGTTCTCGGAATTCCGCTGATGTTTAATAATGCTTTTGGAACTCTTCCATTGTTCTCGGAATTCTGTTTATGTTTAATAATGCTTTTGGAACTCTTCCATTGTGTTCGGAATTCTGCTGAAGTTTAAAAATGCTTTGGAACTCTTCCACTGTTCTCGGAATTCCGCTAATGTTTATCAAACCTATGGAACTCTTTCATTGTTCTCGGAATTCTGTTGATGTTTAATAATGCTTTTGGAACTCTTCCATTGTTCTCGGAATTCTGCAGAAGTTTAAAAGCGCTTTAGAAATCTTCCCTTATTCTCGCAATTCTGCTGAAGTTTAACAATGCTTTGGAACTCTTCCATAATTCTCAGAATTCTGCTGAAGTTTAAAAAAGCTGTGGTACTCTTCCATTGTTCTCAGAATTCCAATGAAGCTTAAAAATGCTTTGGAACTCTTCAATTTTTCTCAAAATTCCGCTAAAGTTTAAAAATGCTTTGTAACTCCTCCATTGTTCTCGGAATTCCGCTGATGTTTAACAATGCTTTAGAATTCTTCCATTGTTACCGGAATTCCGCTGATGTTTAACAATGCTTTTGAACTCTTCCATTGTTCTCGGAATTCCGCTGTAGTTTAAAAATGCAATGGAACTCTTCCATTGTTCTCGGAATTCCCTTGAAGTTTTACAATGCTTTGGAACTCTTCCATTTTTCTCAGAATAATGCTGAAGTTTAAAAATGCTTTGTAACTCTTCCATTGTTCTCGGAATTCCGCTGATGTTTAACAATGCTTTGGAACTCTTCCTTTGTTCTCGGAATTCCGCTGAAGTTTAAAATGCATTGGAACTCTTCCATTGTTCTCGAAATTCCGCTGAAGTTTTACAATGCTTTGGAACTCTTCCATTTTTCTCGGAATCCTGCTGAAGTTTAAAAATGCTTTGGAACTCTTCCATTGTTCTGGGAATTCGGCTGAAGTTTAAAAATGCTTTGGAACTCTTCTTAAGTTCTGGGAGTTCTGCTGAAGTTTAAAAATGCATTGGAACACTTCCATTGTTCTCGGAGTTCTGCTAATGTTTAAAAATGCTTTGGATCTCTTCCATTGTTCTCAGAATTCCGCTGTAGTTTAAAAATGCTTTGGAACTCTTTCATTGTTCTCAGAATTCCGCTGAAGTTTTAGAATGCTCTGGAACTCTTCCATTTTTCTCGGAATTCTGCTGAAGTTTAAAAATGCTTTGGAACTCTTCAATTGTTCTCGGAATTCCGCTAATGTTTAACAATGCTTTGAAGCTCTTCCATTGTTCTCAGAATTCCGCTAATAATTAACAATGCTTTGGAATTGTTCCATTGTTCTCGGAATTCCGCTGATGTTTATCAAACCTATGGAACTCTTTCATTGTTCTCGGAATTCTGTTGATGTTTAATAATGCTTTTGGAACTCTTCCATTGCTCTCGGAATTCTGCAGAAGTTTAAAAGCACTTTAGAAATCTTCCCTTGTTCTCGGAATTCTGCTGAAGTTTAACAATGCTTTGGAACTCTTCCATAATTCTCAGAATTCTGCTGAAGTTTAAAAAGCTGTGGTACTCTTCCATTGTTCTCAGAATTCCAATGAAGCTTAAAAATGCTTTGGAACTCTTCAATTTTTCTCAAAATTCCGCTAAAGTTTAAAAATGCTTTGGAACTCCTCCATTGTTCTCGTAATTCTGCTGAAGTTTAAAAATGCTTTGGAACTCTTCCAATGTTCTGGGAATTTAGCTGAAGTTTTAAAATGCTTTGGAACTCTTCCTATGTTCTGGGAGTTCTGCTGAAGTTTAAAAATGCTTGGGAACTTTTCCATTGTTCTCGGAATTCCGCTGATGTTTAACAATGCTTTAGAACGCTTCCATTGTTACCGGAATTCCGCTGATGTTTAACAATGCTTTTGAACTCTTCCATTGTTCTCGGAATTCCGCTGTAGTTTAAAAACGCTTTGGAACTCTTCCATTGTTCTGGGAATTCGGCTGAAGTTTAAAAATGCTTTTGAACTCTTCCATTGTTCTCGGAATTCTGCTGATGTTTAACAATGCTTTAGAACTCTTCCATCGTTCTCGGAATTCCGCTGATGTTTAACAATGCTTTGGAACTCTTCCATTGTTCTCGGAATTACACTGCAATTTAAAAATGCATTGGAACTCTTCCATTGTTCTCGGAATTCCGCTGAAGTTTTACAATGCTTTGGAACTCTTCCATTTTTCTCAGAATTCTGCTGAAGTTTAAAAATGCTTTGGAACTCTTCCATTGTTCTGTGAATTCGGCTGAAGTTTAAAAATGCTTTGGAACTCTTCTTAAGTTCTGGGAGTTCTGCTGAAGTTTAAAAATGCATTGGAACACTTCCATTGTTCTTGGAATTCCGCTAATGTTTAAAAATGCTTTGGAACTCTTCCATTGTTCTCAGAATTCCGCTGTAGTTTAAAAATGCTTTGGAACTCTTTCATTGTTCTCAGAATTCCGCTGAAGTTTTAGAATGCTTTGGAACTCTTCCATTGTTCTCAGAATTCCGCTAATATTTAACAATGCTTTGGAACTCTTCCATTGTTCTCGGAATTCCGCTAATGTTTATCAAACCTATGGAACTCTTTCATTGTTCTCGGAATTCTGTTGATGTTTAATAATGCTTTTGGAACTCTTCCATTGTTCTCGGAATTCTGCAGAAGTTTAAAAGCGCTTTAGAAATCTTCCCTTGTTCTCGGAATTCTTCTGAAGTTTAACAATGCTTTGGAACTCTTCCATAATTCTCAGAATTCTGCTGAAGTTTAAAAAAGCTGTGGTACTCTTCCATTCTTCTCAGAATTCCAATGAAGCTTAAAAATGCTTTGGAACTCTTCAATTTTTCTCAAAATTACTCTAAAGTTTAAAAATGCTTTGGAACTCCTCCATTGTTCTCGTAATTCTGCTGAAGTTTAAAAATGCTTTGGAACTCTTCCATTGTTCTGGGAATTCGGCTGAAGTTTAAAAATGCAATTGAACTCTTCCTATGTTCTGGGAGTTCTGCTGAAGTTTAAAAATGCTTTTGAACTCTTCCATTGTTCTCGGAATTCCGCTAATGTTTAACAATGCTTTAGAAGTCTTCCATCGTTCTCGGAATTCCGCTGATGTTTAACAATGCTTTGGAACTCTTCCATCGTTCTCGGAATTCCGCTGATGTTTAACAATGCTTTGGAACTCTTCCATTGTTCTCGGAATTCCACTGCAATTTAAAAATGCAATGGAACTCTTCCATTGTTCTCGGAATTCCGCTGATGTTTAACAATGCTTTGGAACTCTTCCATTGTTCTCGGAATTCCGCTGTAGTTTAAAAATGCTTTGGAACTCTTTCATTGTTCTCGGAATACCGCTGAAATTTAGCCATGCTTTGGAACTCTTCCATCGTTCTCGGAATTCCGCTGATGTTTAACAATGCTTTGGAACTCTTCCATCGTTCTCGGAATTCCGCTGATGTTTAACAATGCTTTGGAACTCTTCCATTGTTCTCGGAATTCCACTGCAATTTAAAAATGCAATGGAACTCTTCCATTGTTCTCAGAATTCCGCTGAAGTTTTACAATGCTTTGGAATTCTTCCATTTTTCTCGGAATTCTGCTAAAGTTTAAAAATGCTTTGGAACTCTTCCATTGTTCTCGGAAATCTGCTGAACTTTAAAAATGCTTTGGAACTCTTCCATTGTTCTCGGAATTCTGCTGAAGTTTAAAAAAGCTTTGTAACTCTTCCATTGTTCTCGAAATTCCGCTGTTGTTTAAAAAAGATTTGGGACTCTTCCATTGTTCTCGGAATTCCGCTGATGTTTAACAATGCTTTTCGAACTCTCCCATTGTTCTTGGAATTCCGCTAATGTTTAAAAATGCTTTGGAACTCTTCCATTGTTCTCGGAATTCTGCTGTTGTTTAAAAAAGATTTGGGACTCTTCCATTGTTCTCGGAATTCCGCTGATGTTTAAAAATGGTTTGGATCTCTTCCATTGTTCTCGGAATTCCGCAAAAGTTTATAAATGCTTTGGAACTCTTTCATTGTTCTCGGAATTCTGATGAAGTTTAAAATAGCTTTGGAACTCTTCCATTGTTCTTGGAATTCCGTTGATGTTTACTAATGCTTTTGGAACTCATCCATTGTTCTCGGAATTGTGCTAATGTTTAACAATGCTTTGGAACTCTTCCATTGTTCTCGGAATTCCGCTACTGTTTAACAATGCTTTGGAACTCTTCCATTGTTCTCGGAATTCCGCTGAAGTTTAAAAATGCTTTGGAACTCTTCCATTGTTCTCGGAATTCTGCTGAAGTTTAAAAAAGCTTTGGAACTCTTCCATTGTTCTCGGAATTCCGCTGATGTTTAATAATGCTTTTAGAACTCTTCCATTGTTCTCGGAATTCCGCTAATGTTTATCAAACCTATGGAACTCTTCCATTGTTCTCGGAATTCTGTTAATGTTTAATAATGCTTTTGGAACTCTTTCATTGTTCTCGGATTTCTGCTGAAGTTCAAAAACGCTTTAGAAATCTTCCCTTTGTTCTCGGAATTCTGCTGAAGTTTAACAATGCTTTGGAACTCTTCCGTAATTCTCAGAATTCTGCTGAAGTTTAAAAATGCTTTGGTACTCTTCTATTGACCTCAGAATTCCAATGAAGCTTAAAAATGCTTTGGAACTCTTCAATTTTTCTCAGAATTCCGCTAAAGTTTAAAAATGCTTTGGAACTCTTCCAATGTTCTGGGAATTCAGCTGAAGTTTAGAAATGCTTTGGAACTCTTCCTATGTTCTGGGAGTTCTGCTGAAGTTAAAAAAATGCTTGGGAACTCTTCCATTGTTCTCGGAATTCCGCTGATGTTTAACAATGCTTTAGAACTCTTTCATTGTTCTTGGAATTCCGCTAATGTTTAACAATGCTTTGGAACTCCTCCATTGTTCTCGGAATGCCGCTTAAGTTTAAAAAATCTTTTGGAACTCTTTCATTGTTCTCGGAATTCCGCTGAAGTTTAGCCATGCTTTGGAACTCTTCCATTGTTCTCGGAATTCCGCTGAAGTTTTACAATGCTTTGAAACTCTTCCATTTTTCTCGGAATTCTGCTGAAGTTTAAAATTGCTTTGGAACACTTCCATTGTTCTCGGAATTCTGCTGAAGTTTAAAAATGCTTTGGAACTCTTCCATTGTTCTCGGAATTCTACTGATGTTTAATAATGCTTTTGGAACTCTTCCATTGTTCTCGGAATACCGCTTATGTTCAACAATGCTTTTGGAACTCTTTCATTGTTCTCAGAATTCCGCTGAAGTTGAAAAATGCTTTAGAACTCTACCATTGTTCTCAGAATTCCACTGAAGTTTAAAAATGGTTTGGAACTCTTCCATTGTTCTCGGAGTTCCGCTGTAGTTTAAAAAAGATTTGGGACTCTTCCTTTGTTCTCGGAATTCCGCTGATGTTTAACAATGCTTTTCGAACTCTCCCATTGTTCTTGGAATTCCGCTAATGTTTAAAAATGCTTTGGAACTCTTCCATTGTTCTTGGAATTCCGTTAATGTTTAAAAATGCTTTTGGAACTCTTTCATTGTTCTCGGAATTCCGCTGAAGTTTAGCCATACTTTGGAACTCTTCCATTGTTCTCGGAATTCCGCTGAAGTTTTACAATGCTTTGAAACTCTTCCATTTTTCTCGGAATTCTGCTGAAGTTTAAAATTGCTTTGGAACACTTCCATTGTTCTCGGAATTCTGCTGAAGTTTAAAAATGCTTTGGAACTCTTCCATTGTTCTCAGAATTCTACTGATGTTTAATAATGCTTTTGGAACTCTTCCATTGTTCTCGGAATACCGCTTATGTTCAACAAATCTTTTGGAACTCTTTCATTGTTCTCAGAATTCCGCTGAAGTTGAAAAATGCTTTAGAACTCTACCATTGTTCTCAGAATTCCACTGAAGTTTAAAAATGGTTTGGAACTCTTCCATTGTTCTCGGAATTCTGCTGTTGTTTAAAAAAGATTTGGGACTCTTCCATTGTTCTTGGATTTCCGCTAAAGTTTAACAATGCTTTGGAACTCTTCCATTGTTCTCGGAATTCCGATGTAGTTTAAAAATGCATTGGAACTCTTCCATTGTTCTCGGAATTCCGCTGAAGTTTAACAATGCTTTGAAACTCTTCCATTGTTCTGGGAATTCTGCTGAAGTTAAAAAATGCTTTGGAACTCTTCCATTGCTCTCGGAATTCTGCTGTAGTTTAAAAATGCTTTGGAACTCTTCCATTGTTCTCAGAATTCCGCTGAAGTTTTACAATGCTTTGGAACTCTTCCATTTTTCTCGGAATTCTGCAAAAGTTTAAAAATGCTTTGGAACTCTTCCATTGTTCTCGGAAATCTGCTGAACTTTAAAAATGCTTTGGAACTCTTCCATTGTTCTCGGAATTCTGCTGAAGTTTAAAAAAGCTTTGTAACTCTTCCATTGTTCTCGAAATTCCGCTGTTGTTTAAAAAAGATTTGGGACTCTTCCATTGTTCTCGGAATTCCGCTGATGTTTAACAATGCTTTTCGAACTCTCCCATTGTTCTTGGAATTCCGCTAATGTTTAAAAATGCTTTGGAACTCTTCCATTGTTCTCGGAATTCTGCTGTTGTTTAAAAAAGATTTGGGACTCTTCCATTGTTCTCGGAATTCCGCTGATGTTTAAAAATGCTTTGGATCTCTTCCGTTGTTCTCGGAATTCTGCGGAAGTTTAAAAATTCTGTGGAACTCTTCCATTGTTCTTGGAATTCCGTTAATGTTTAAAAATGCTTTTGGAACTCTTTCATTGTTCTCGGAATTCCGCTGAAGTTTAGCCATACTTTGGAACTCTTCCATTGTTCTCGGAATTCCGCTGAAGTTTTACAATGCTTTGAAACTCTTCCATTTTTCTCGGAATTCTGCTGAAGTTTAAAATTGCTTTGGAACACTTCCATTGTTCTCGGAATTCTGCTGAAGTTTAAAAATGCTTTGGAACTCTTCCATTGTTCTCGGAATACCGCTTTTGTTCAACAAATCTTTTGGAACTCTTTCATTGTTCTCAGAATTCCGCTGAAGTTGAAAAATGCTTTAGAACTCTACCATTGTTCTCAGAATTCCACTGAAGTTTAAAAATGGTTTGGAACTCTTCCATTGTTCTCGGAATTCTGCTGTTGTTTAAAAAAGATTTGGGACTCTTCCATTGTTCTTGGATTTCCGCTAAAGTTTAACAATGCTTTGGAACTCTTCCATTGTTCTTGGAATTCCGATGTAGTTTAAAAATGCATTGGAACTCTTCCATTGTTCTCGGAATTCCGCTGAAGTTTAACAATGCTTTGAAACTCTTCCATTGTTCTGGGAATTCTGCTGAAGTTTAAAAATGCTTTGGAACTCTTCCATTGCTCTCGGAATTCTGCTGTAGTTTAAAAATGCTTTGGAACTCTTCCATTGTTCTCAGAATTCCGCTGAAGTTTTACAATGCTTTGGAACTCTTCCATTTTTCTCGGAATTCTGCTAAAGTTTAAAAATGCTTTGGAACTCTTCCATTGTTCTCGGAAATCTGCTGAACTTTAAAAATGCTTTGGAACTCTTCCATTGTTCTCGGAATTCTGCTGAAGTTTAAAAAAGCTTTGTAACTCTTCCATTGTTCTCGAAATTCTGCTGTTGTTTAAAAAAGATTTGGGACTCTTCCATTGTTCTCGGAATTCCGCTGATGTTTAACAATGCTTTTCGAACTCTCCCATTGTTCTTGGAATTCCGCTAATGTTTAAAAATGCTTTGGAACTCTTCCATTGTTCTCGGAATTCTGCTGTTGTTTAAAAAAGATTTGGGACTCTTCCATTGTTCTCGGAATTCCGCTGATGTTTAAAAATGCTTTGGATCTCTTCCGTTGTTCTCGGAATTCTGCGGAAGTTTAAAAATTCTGTGGAACTCTTCCATTGTTCTTGGAATTCCGCTAATGTTTAAAAATGCTTTTGGAACTCTTTCATTGTTCTCGGAATTCCGCTGAAGTTTAGCCATACTTTGGAACTCTTCCATTGTTCTCGGAATTCCGCTGAAGTTTTACAATGCTTTGAAACTCTTCCATTTTTCTCGGAATTCTGCTGAAGTTTAAAATTGCTTTGGAACACTTCCATTGTTCTCGGAATTCTGCTGAAGTTTAAAAATGCTTTGGAACTCTTCCATTGTTCTCAGAATTCTACTGATGTTTAATAATGCTTTTGGAACTCTTCCATTGTTCTCGGAATACCGCTTATGTTCAACAAATCATTTGGAACTCTTTCATTGTTCTCAGAATTCCGCTGAAGTTGAAAAATGCTTTAGAACACTACCATTGTTCTCAGAATTCCACTGAAGTTTAAAAATGGTTTGGAACTCTTCCATTGTTCTCGGAATTCCGCTGTAGTTTAAAAAAGATTTGGGACTCTTCCTTTGTTCTTGGAATTCCGCTGATGTTTAACAATGCTTTTGGAACTCTCCCATTGTTCTTGGATTTCCGCTAAAGTTTAACAATGCTTTGGAACTCTTCCATTGTTCTCGGAATTCCGATGTAGTTTAAAAATGCATTGGAACTCTTCCATTGTTCTCGGAATTCCGCTGAAGTTTAACAATGCTTTGAAACTCTTACATTGTTCTGGGAATTCTGCTGAAGTTTAAAAATGCTTTTTAACTCTTCCATTGCTCTCGGAATTCTGCTGTAGTTTCAAAATGCATTGGAACTCTTCCATTGTTCTCAGAATTCCGCTGAAGTTTTACAATGCTTTGGAACTCTTCCATTTTTCTCGGAATTCTGCTAAAGTTTAAAAATGCTTTGGAACTCTTCCATTGTTCTCGGAAATCTGCTGAACATTAAAAATGCTTTGGAACTCTTCCATTGTTCTCGGAATTCCGCTGAAGTTTAAAAAAGCTTTGTAACTCTTCCATTGTTCTCGAAATTCCGCTGTTGTTTAAAAAAGATTTGGGACTCTTAAATTGTTCTCGGAATTCCGCTGATGTTTAACAATGCTTTTCTAGCTCTCCCATTGTTCTTGGAATTCCGCTAATGTTTAAAAATGCTTTGGAACTCTTCCATTGTTCTCGGAATTCTGCTGTTGTTTAAAAAAGATTTGGGACTCTTCCATTGTTCTCGGAATTCCGCTGATGTTTAAAAATGGTTTGGATCTCTTCCATTGTTCTCGGAATTCCGCAAAAGTTTATAAATGCTTTGGAACTCTTTCATTGTTCTCGGAATTCTGATGAAGTTTAAAAAAGCTTTGGAACTCTTCCATTGTTCTTGGAATTCCGTTGATGTTTACTAATGCTTTTGGAACTCATCCATTGTTCTCGGAATTGTGCTAATGTTTAACAATGCTTTGGAACTCCTCCATTGTTCTCGGAATTCCGCTACTGTTTAACAATGCTTTGGAACTCTTCCATTGTTCTCGGAATTCCGCTGAAGTTTAAAAATGCTTTGGAACTCTTCCATTGTTCTCGGAATTCTGCTGAAGTTTAAAAAATCTTTGGAACTCTTCCATTGTTCTCGGAATTCCGCTGATGTTTAATAATGCTTTTAGAACTCTTCCATTGTTCTCGGAATTCCGCTAATGTTTATCAAACCTATGGAACTCTTCCATTGTTCTCGGAATTCTGTTAATGTTTAATAATGCTTTTGGAACTCTTTCATTGTTCTCGGAATTCTGCTGAAGTTCAAAAACGCTTTAGAAATCTTCCCTTGTTCTCGGAATTCTGCTGAAGTTTAACAATGCTTTGGAACTCTTCCGTAATTCTCAGAATTCTGCTGAAGTTTAAAAATGCTTTGGTACTCTTCTATTGACCTCAGAATTCCAATGAAGCTTAAAAATGCTTTGGAACTCTTCAATTTTTCTCAGAATTCCGCTAAAGTTTAAAAATGCTTTGGAACTCCTCCATTGTTCTCGGAATTCTGCTGAAGTTTAAAAATGCTTTGGAACTCTTCCAATGTTCTGGGAATTCAGCTGAAGTTTAGAAATGCTTTGGAACTCTTCCTATGTTCTGGGAGTTCTGCTGAAGTTAAAAAAATGCTTGGGAACTCTTCCATTGTTCTCGGAATTCCGCTGATGTTTAACAATGGTTTGGATCTCTTCCATTGTTCTCGGAATTCCGCAAAAGTTTATAAATGCTTTGGAACTCTTTCATTGTTCTCGGAATTCTGATGAAGTTTAAAAAAGCTTTGGAACTCTTCCATTGTTCTTGGAATTCCGTTGATGTTTACTAATGCTTTTGGAACTCATCCATTGTTCTCGGAATTGTGCTAATGTTTAACAATGCTTTGGAACTCTTCCATTGTTCTCGGAATTCCGCTACTGTTTAACAATGCTTTGGAACTCTTCCATTGTTCTCGGAATTCCGCTGAAGTTTAAAAATGCTTTGGAACTCTTCCATTGTTCTCGGAATTCTGCTGAAGTTTAAAAAAGCTTTGGAACTCTTCCATTGTTCTCGGAATTCCGCTGATGTTTAATAATGCTTTTAGAGCTCTTCCATTGTTCTCGGAATTCCGCTAATGTTTATCAAACCTATGGAACTCTTCCATTGTTCTCGGAATTCTGTTAATGTTTATTAATGCTTTTGGAACTCTTTCATTGTTCTCGGAATTCTGCTGAAGTTCAAAAACGCTTTAGAAATCTTCCCTTTGTTCTCGGAATTCTGCTGAAGTTTAACAATGCTTTGGAACTCTTCCGTAATTCTCAGAATTCTGCTGAAGTTTAAAAATGCTTTGGTACTCTTCTATTGACCTCAGAATTCCAATGAAGCTTAAAAATGCTTTGGAACTCTTCAATTTTTCTCAGAATTCCGCTAAAGTTTAAAAATGCTTTGGAACTCTTCCAATGTTCTGGGAATTCAGCTGAAGTTTAGAAATGCTTTGGAACTCTTCCTATGTTCTGGGAGTTCTGCTGAAGTTAAAAAAATGCTTGGGAACTATTCCATTGTTCTCGGAATTCCGCTGATGTTTAACAATGCTTTAGAACTCTTCCATTGTTCTTGGAATTCCGCTAATGTTTAACAATGCTTTGGAACTCCTCCATTGTTCTTGGAATGCCGCTTAAGTTTAAAAATGCTTTTGGAACTCTTTCATTGTTCTCGGAATTCCGCTGAAGTTTAGCCATGCTTTGGAACTCTTCCATTGTTCTCGGAATTCCGCTGAAGTTTTACAATGCTTTGAAACTCTTCCATTTTTCTCGGAATTCTGCTGAAGTTTAAAATTGCTTTGGAACACTTCCATTGTTCTCGGAATTCTGCTGAAGTTTAAAAATGCTTTGGAACTCTTCCATTGTTCTCGGAATTCTACTGATGTTTAATAATGCTTTTGGAACTCTTCCATTGTTCTCGGAATACCGCTTATGTTCAACAATGCTTTTGGAACTCTTTCATTGTTCTCAGAATTCCGCTGAAGTTGAAAAATGCTTTAGAACTCTACCATTGTTCTCAGAATTCCACTGAAGTTTAAAAATGGTTTGGAACTCTTCCATTGTTCTCGGAGTTCCGCTGTAGTTTAAAAAAGATTTGGGACTCTTCCTTTGTTCTCGGAATTCCGCTGATGTTTAACAATGCTTTTCGAACTCTCCCATTGTTCTTGGAATTCCGCTAATGTTTAAAAATGGTTTGGAACTCTTCCATTGTTCTCGGAATTCTGCTGTTGTTTAAAAAAGATTTGGGACTCTTCCATTGTTCTTGGATTTCCGCTAAAGTTTAACAATGCTTTGGAACTCTTCCATTGTTCTCGGAATTCCGATGTAGTTTAAAAATGCATTGGAACTCTTCCATTGTTCTCGGAATTCCGCTGAAGTTTAACAATGCTTTGAAACTCTTCCATTGTTCTGGGAATTCTGCTGAAGTTTAAAAATGCTTTGGAACTCTTCCATTGCTCTCGGAATTCTGCTGTAGTTTAAAAATGCTTTGGAACTCTTCCATTGTTCTCAGAAGTCCGCTGAAGTTTTACAATGCTTTGGAACTCTTCCATTTTTCTCGGAATTCTGCTAAAGTTTAAAAATGCTTTGGAACTCTTCCATTGTTCTCGGAAATCTGCTGAACTTTAAAAATGCTTTGGAACTCTTCCATTGTTCTCGGAATTCTGCTGAAGTTTAAAAAAGCTTTGTAACTCTTCCATTGTTCTCGAAATTCCGCTGTTGTTTAAAAAAGATTTGGGACTCTTCCATTGTTCTCGGAATTCCGCTGATGTTTAACAATGCTTTTCGAACTCTCCCATTGTTCTTGGAATTCCGCTAATGTTTAAAAATGCTTTGGAACTCTTCCATTGTTCTCGGAATTCTGCTGTTGTTTAAAAAAGATTTGGGACTCTTCCATTGTTCTTGGAATTCCGTTGATGTTTACTAATGCTTTTGGAACTCATCCATTGTTCTCGGAATTGTGCTAATGTTTAACAATGCTTTGGAACTCTTCCATTGTTCTCGGAATTCCGCTACTGTTTAACAATGCTTTGGAACTCTTCCATTGTTCTCGGAATTCCGCTGAAGTTTAAAAATGCTTTGGAACTCTTCCATTGTTCTCGGAATTCTGCTGAAGTTTAAAAAAGCTTTGGAACTCTTCCATTGTTCTCGGAATTCCGCTGATGTTTAATAATGCTTTTAGAACTCTTCCATTGTTCTCGGAATTCCGCTAATGTTTATCAAACCTATGGAACTCTTCCATTGTTCTCGGAATTCTGTTAATGTTTAATAATGCTTTTGGAACTCTTTCATTGTTCTCGGAATTCTGCTGAAGTTCAAAAACGCTTTAGAAATCTTCCCTTTGTTCTCGGAATTCTGCTGAAGTTTAACAATGCTTTGGAACTCTTCCGTAATTCTCAGAATTCTGCTGAAGTTTAAAAATGCTTTGGTACTCTTCTATTGACCTCAGAATTCCAATGAAGCTTAAAAATGCTTTGGAACTCTTCAATTTTTCTCAGAATTCCGCTAAAGTTTAAAAATGCTTTGGAACTCTTCCAATGTTCTGGGAATTCAGCTGAAGTTTAGAAATGCTTTGGAACTCTTCCTATGTTCTGGGAGTTCTGCTGAAGTTAAAAAAATGCTTGGGAACTCTTCCATTGTTCTCGGAATTCCGCTGATGTTTAACAATGCTTTAGAACTCTTCCATTGTTCTTGGAATTCCGCTAATGTTTAACAATGCTTTGGAACTCCTCCATTGTTCTCGGAATGCCGCTTAAGTTTAAAAATGCTTTTGGAACTCTTTCATTGTTCTCGGAATTCCGCTGAAGTTTAGCCATGCTTTGGAACTCTTCCATTGTTCTCGGAATTCCGCTGAAGTTTTACAATGCTTTGAAACTCTTCCATTTTTCTCGGAATTCTGCTGAAGTTTAAAATTGCTTTGGAACACTTCCATTGTTCTCGGAATTCTGCTGAAGTTTAAAAATGCTTTGGAACTCTTCCATTGTTCTCGGAATTCTACTGATGTTTAATAATGCTTTTGGAACTCTTCCATTGTTCTCGGAATACCGCTTATGTTCAACAATGCTTTTGGAACTCTTTCATTGTTCTCAGAATTCCGCTGAAGTTGAAAAATGCTTTAGAACTCTACCATTGTTCTCAGAATTCCACTGAAGTTTAAAAATGGTTTGGAACTCTTCCATTGTTCTCGGAGTTCCGCTGTAGTTTAAAAAAGATTTGGGACTCATCCTTTGTTCTCGGAATTCCGCTGATGTTTAACAATGCTTTTCGAATTCTCCCATTGTTCTTGGAATTCCGCTAATGTTTAAAAATGCTTTGGAACTCTTCCATTGTTCTCGGAATTCTGCTGTTGTTTAAAAAAGATTTGGGACTCTTCCATTGTTCTTGGATTTCCGCTAAACTTTAACAATGCTTTGGAACTCTTCCATTGTTCTCGGAATTCCGATGTAGTTTAAAAATGCATTGGAACTCTTCCATTGTTCTCGGAATTCCGCTGAAGTTTAACAATGCTTTGAAACGTATCCATTGTTCTGGGAATTCTGCTGAAGTTTAAAAATGCTTTGGAACTCTTCCATTGCTCTCGGAATTCTGCTGTAGTTTAAAAATGCTTTGGAACTTTTCCATTGTTCTCAGAATTCCGCTGAAGTTTTACAATGCTTTGGAACTCTTCCATTTTTCTCGGAATTCTGCTAAAGTTTAAAAATGCTTTGGAACTCTTCCATTGTTCTCGGAAATCTGCTGAACTTTAAAAATGCTTTGGAACTCTTCCATTGTTCTCGGAATTCTGCTGAAGTTTAAAAAAGCTTTGTAACTCTTCCATTGTTCTCGAAATTCCGCTGTTGTTTAAAAAAGATTTGGGACTCTTCCATTGTTCTCGGAATTCCGCTGATGTTTAACAATGCTTTTCGAACTCTCCCATTGTTCTTGGAATTCCGCTAATGTTTAAAAATGCTTTGGAACTCTTCCATTGTTCTCGGAATTCCGCTGATGTTTAAAAATGGTTTGGATCTCTTCCATTGTTCTCGGAATTCCGCAAAAGTTTATAAATGCTTTGGAACTCTTTCATTGTTCTCGGAATTCTGATGAAGTTTAAAAAAGCTTTGGAACTCTTCCATTGTTCTTGGAATTCCGTTGATGTTTACTAATGCTTTTGGAACTCATCCATTGTTCTCGGAATTGTGCTAATGTTTAACAATGCTTTGGAACTCTTCCATTGTTCTCGGAATTCCGCTACTGTTTAACAATGCTTTGTAACTCTTCCATTGTTCTCGGAATTCCGCTGAAGTTTAAAAATGCTTTGGAACTCTTCCATTGTTCTCGGAATTCTGCTGAAGTTTAAAATGCTTTGGAACTCTTCCATTGTTCTCGGAATTCCGCTGATGTTTAATAATGCTTTTAGAACTCTTCCATTGTTCTCGGAATTCCGCTAATGTTTATCAAACCTATGGAACTCTTCCATTGTTCTCGGAATTCTGTTAATGTTTAATAATGCTTTTGGAACTCTTTCATTGTTCTCGGAATTCTGCTGAAGTTCAAAAAAGCTTTAGAAATCTTCCCTTTGTTCTCGGAATTCTGCTGAAGTTTAACAATGCTTTGGAACTCTTCCGTAATTCTCAGAATTCTGCTGAAGTTTAAAAATGCTTTGGTACTCTTCTATTGACCTCAGAATTCCAATGAAGCTTAAAAATGCTTTGGAACTCTTCAATTTTTCTCAGAATTCCGCTAAAGTTTAAAAATGCTTTGGAACTCTTCCAATGTTCTGGGAATTCAGCTGAAGTTTAGAAATGCTTTGGAACTCTTCCTATGTTCTGGGAGTTCTGCTGAAGTTAAAAAAATGCTTGGGAACTCTTCCATTGTTCTCGGAATTCCGCTGATGTTTAACAATGCTTTAGAACTCTTCCATTGTTCTTGGAATTCCGCTAATGTTTAACAATGCTTTGGAACTCCTCCATTGTTCTCGGAATGCCGCTTAAGTTTAAAAATGCTTTTGGAACTCTTTCATTGTTCTCGGAATTCCGCTGAAGTTTAGCCATGCTTTGGAACTCTTCCATTGTTCTCGGAATTCCGCTGAAGTTTTACAATGCTTTGAAACTCTTCCATTTTTCTCGGAATTCTGCTGAAGTTTAAAATTGCTTTGGAACACTTCCATTGTTCTCGGAATTCTGCTGAAGTTTAAAAATGCTTTGGAACTCTTCCATTGTTCTCGGAATTCTACTGATGTTTAATAATGCTTTTGGAACTCTTCCATTGTTCTCGGAATACCGCTTATGTTCAACAATGCTTTTGGAACTCTTTCATTGTTCTCAGAATTCCGCTGAAGTTGAAAAATGCTTTAGAACTCTACCATTGTTCTCAGAATTCCACTGAAGTTTAAAAATGGTTTGGAACTCTTCCATTGTTCTCGGAGTTCCGCTGTAGTTTAAAAAAGATTTGGGACTCTTCCTTTGTTCTCGGAATTCCGCTGATGTTTAACAATGCTTTTCGAACTCTCCCATTGTTCTTGGAATTCCGCTAATGTTTAAAAATGCTTTGGAACTCTTCCATTGTTCTTGGAATTCCGTTAATGTTTAAAAATGCTTTTGGAACTCTTTCATTGTTCTCGGAATTCCGCTGAAGTTTAGCCATACTTTGGAACTCTTCCATTGTTCTCGGAATTCCGCTGAAGTTTTACAATGCTTTGAAACTCTTCCATTTTTCTCGGAATTCTGCTGAAGTTTAAAATTGCTTTGGAACACTTCCATTGTTCTCGGAATTCTGCTGAAGTTTAAAAATGCTTTGGAACTCTTCCATTGTTCTCAGAATTCTACTGATGTTTAATAATGCTTTTGGAACTCTTCCATTGTTCTCGGAATACCGCTTATGTTCAACAAATCTTTTGGAACTCTTTCATTGTTCTCAGAATTCCGCTGAAGTTGAAAAATGCTTTAGAACTCTACCATTGTTCTCAGAATTCCACTGAAGTTTAAAAATGGTTTGGAACTCTTCCATTGTTCTCGGAATTCTGCTGTTGTTTAAAAAAGATTTGGGACTCTTCCATTGTTCTTGGATTTCCGCTAAAGTTTAACAATGCTTTGGAACTCTTCCATTGTTCTCGGAATTCCGATGTAGTTTAAAAATGCATTGGAACTCTTCCATTGTTCTCGGAATTCCGCTGAAGTTTAACAATTCTTTGAAACTCTTCCATTGTTCTGGGAATTCTGCTGAAGTTTAAAAATGCTTTGGAACTCTTCCATTGCTCTCGGAATTCTGCTGTAGTTTAAAAATGCTTTGGAACTCTTCCATTGTTCTCAGAATTCCGCTGAAGTTTTACAATGCTTTGGAACTCTTCCATTTTTCTCGGAATTCTGCAAAAGTTTAAAAATGCTTTGGAACTCTTCCATTGTTCTCGGAAATCTGCTGAACTTTAAAAATGCTTTGGAACTCTTCCATTGTTCTCGGAATTCTGCTGAAGTTTAAAAAAGCTTTGTAACTCTTCCATTGTTCTCGAAATTCCGCTGTTGTTTAAAAAAGATTTGGGACTCTTCCATTGTTCTCGGAATTCCGCTGATGTTTAACAATGCTTTTCGAACACTCCCATTGTTCTTGGAATTCCGCTAATGTTTAAAAATGCTTTGGAACTCTTCCATTGTTCTCGGAATTCTGCTGTTGTTTAAAAAAGATTTGGGACTCTTCCATTGTTCTCGGAATTCCGCTGATGTTTAAAAATGCTTTGGATCTCTTCCGTTGTTCTCGGAATTCTGCGGAAGTTTAAAAATTCTGTGGAACTCTTCCATTGTTCTTGGAATTCCGTTAATGTTTAAAAATGCTTTTGGAACTCTTTCATTGTTCTCGGAATTCCGCTGAAGTTTAGCCATACTTTGGAACTCTTCCATTGTTCTCGGAATTCCGCTGAAGTTTTACAATGCTTTGAAACTCTTCCATTTTTCTCGGAATTCTGCTGAAGTTTAAAATTGCTTTGGAACACTTCCATTGTTCTCGGAATTCTGCTGAAGTTTAAAAATGCTTTGGAACTCTTCCATTGTTCTCGGAATACCGCTTATGTTCAACAAATCTTTTGGAACTCTTTCATTGTTCTCAGAATTCCGCTGAAGTTGAAAAATGCTTTAGAACTCTACCATTGTTCTCAGAATTCCACTGAAGTTTAAAAATGGTTTGGAACTCTTCCATTGTTCTCGGAATTCTGCTGTTGTTTAAAAAAGATTTGGGACTCTTCCATTGTTCTTGGATTTCCGCTAAAGTTTAAAAATGCATTGGAACTCTTCCATTGTTCTCGGAATTCCGCTGAAGTTTAACAATGCTTTGAAACTCTTCCATTGTTCTGGGAATTCTGCTGAAGTTTAAAAATGCTTTGGAACTCTTCCATTGCTCTCGGAATTCTGCTGTAGTTTAAAAATGCTTTGGAACTCTTCCATTGTTCTCAGAATTCCGCTGAAGTTTTACAATGCTTTGGAACTCTTCCATTTTTCTCGGAATTCTGCTAAAGTTTAAAAATGCTTTGGAACTCTTCCATTGTTCTCGGAAATCTGCTGAACTTTAAAAATGCTTTGGAACTCTTCCATTGTTCTCGGAATTCTGCTGAAGTTTAAAAAAGCTTTGTAACTCTTCCATTGTTCTCGAAATTCCGCTGTTGTTTAAAAAAGATTTGGGACTCTTCCATTGTTCTCGGAATTCCGCTGATGTTTAACAAAGCTTTTCGAACTCTCCCATTGTTCTTGGAATTCCGCTAATGTTTAAAAATGCTTTGGAACTCTTCCATTGTTCTCGGAATTCTGCTGTTGTTTAAAAAAGATTTGGGACTCTTCCATTGTTCTCGGAATTCCGCTGATGTTTAAAAATGCTTTGGATCTCTTCCGTTGTTCTCGGAATTCTGCGGAAGTTTAAAAATTCTGTGGAACTCTTCCATTGTTCTTGGAATTCCGCTAATGTTTAAAAATGCTTTTGGAACTCTTTCATTGTTCTCGGAATTCCGCTGAAGTTTAGCCATACTTTGGAACTCTTCCATTGTTCTCGGAATTCCGCTGAAGTTTTACAATGCTTTGAAACTCTTCCATTTTTCTCGGAATTCTGCTGAAGTTTAAAATTGCTTTGGAACACTTCCATTGTTCTCGGAATTCTGCTGAAGTTTAAAAATGCTTTGGAACTCTTCCATTGTTCTCGGAATTCTACTGATGTTTAATAATGCTTTTGGAACTCTTCCATTGTTCTCGGAATACCGCTTATGTTCAACAATGCTTTTGGAACTCTTTCATTGTTCTCAGAATTCCGCTGAAGTTGAAAAATGCTTTAGAACTCTACCATTGTTCTCAGAATTCCACTGAAGTTTAAAAATGGTTTGGAACTCTTCCATTGTTCTCGGAGTTCCGCTGTAGTTTAAAAAAGATTTGGGACTCTTCCTTTGTTCTCGGAATTCCGCTGATGTTTAACAATGCTTTTCGAACTCTCCCATTGTTCTTGGAATTCCGCTAATGTTTAAAAATGGTTTGGAACTCTTCCATTGTTCTCGGAATTCTGCTGTTGTTTAAAAAAGATTTGGGACTCTTCCATTGTTCTTGGATTTCCGCTAAAGTTTAACAATGCTTTGGAACTCTTCCATTGTTCTCGGAATTCCGATGTAGTTTAAAAATGCATTGGAACTCTTCCATTGTTCTCGGAATTCCGCTGAAGTTTAACAATGCTTTGAAACTCTTCCATTGTTCTGGGAATTCTGCTGAAGTTTAAAAATGCTTTGGAACTCTTCCATTGCTCTCGGAATTCTGCTGTAGTTTAAAAATGCTTTGGAACTCTTCCATTGTTCTCAGAAGTCCGCTGAAGTTTTACAATGCTTTGGAACTCTTCCATTTTTCTCGGAATTCTGCTAAAGTTTAAAAATGCTTTGGAACTCTTCCATTGTTCTCGGAAATCTGCTGAACTTTAAAAATGCTTTGGAACTCTTCCATTGTTCTCGGAATTCTGCTGAAGTTTAAAAAAGCTTTGTAACTCTTCCATTGTTCTCGAAATTCCGCTGTTGTTTAAAAAAGATTTGGGACTCTTCCATTGTTCTCGGAATTCCGCTGATGTTTAACAATGCTTTTCGAACTCTCCCATTGTTCTTGGAATTCCGCTAATGTTTAAAAATGCTTTGGAACTCTTCCATTGTTCTCGGAATTCTGCTGTTGTTTAAAAAAGATTTGGGACTCTTCCATTGTTCTTGGAATTCCGTTGATGTTTACTAATGCTTTTGGAACTCATCCATTGTTCTCGGAATTGTGCTAATGTTTAACAATGCTTTGGAACTCTTCCATTGTTCTCGGAATTCCGCTACTGTTTAACAATGCTTTGGAACTCTTCCATTGTTCTCGGAATTCCGCTGAAGTTTAAAAATGCTTTGGAACTCTTCCATTGTTCTCGGAATTCTGCTGAAGTTTAAAAAAGCTTTGGAACTCTTCCATTGTTCTCGGAATTCCGCTGATGTTTAATAATGCTTTTAGAACTCTTCCATTGTTCTCGGAATTCCGCTAATGTTTATCAAACCTATGGAACTCTTCCATTGTTCTCGGAATTCTGTTAATGTTTAATAATGCTTTTGGAACTCTTTCATTGTTCTCGGAATTCTGCTGAAGTTCAAAAACGCTTTAGAAATCTTCCCTTTGTTCTCGGAATTCTGCTGAAGTTTAACAATGCTTTGGAACTCTTCCGTAATTCTCAGAATTCTGCTGAAGTTTAAAAATGCTTTGGTACTCTTCTATTGACCTCAGAATTCCAATGAAGCTTAAAAATGCTTTGGAACTCTTCAATTTTTCTCAGAATTCCGCTAAAGTTTAAAAATGCTTTGGAACTCTTCCAATGTTCTGGGAATTCAGCTGAAGTTTAGAAATGCTTTGGAACTCTTCCTATGTTCTGGGAGTTCTGCTGAAGTTAAAAAAATGCTTGGGAACTCTTCCATTGTTCTCGGAATTCCGCTGATGTTTAACAATGCTTTAGAACTCTTCCATTGTTCTTGGAATTCCGCTAATGTTTAACAATGCTTTGGAACTCCTCCATTGTTCTCGGAATGCCGCTTAAGTTTAAAAATGCTTTTGGAACTCTTTCATTGTTCTCGGAATTCCGCTGAAGTTTAGCCATGCTTTGGAACTCTTCCATTGTTCTCGGAATTCCGCTGAAGTTTTACAATGCTTTGAAACTCTTCCATTTTTCTCGGAATTCTGCTGAAGTTTAAAATTGCTTTGGAACACTTCCATTGTTCTCGGAATTCTGCTGAAGTTTAAAAATGCTTTGGAACTCTTCCATTGTTCTCGGAATTCTACTGATGTTTAATAATGCTTTTGGAACTCTTCCATTGTTCTCGGAATACCGCTTATGTTCAACAATGCTTTTGGAACTCTTTCATTGTTCTCAGAATTCCGCTGAAGTTGAAAAATGCTTTAGAACTCTACCATTGTTCTCAGAATTCCACTGAAGTTTAAAAATGGTTTGGAACTCTTCCATTGTTCTCGGAGTTCCGCTGTAGTTTAAAAAAGATTTGGGACTCATCCTTTGTTCTCGGAATTCCGCTGATGTTTAACAATGCTTTTCGAATTCTCCCATTGTTCTTGGAATTCCGCTAATGTTTAAAAATGCTTTGGAACTCTTCCATTGTTCTCGGAATTCTGCTGTTGTTTAAAAAAGATTTGGGACTCTTCCATTGTTCTTGGATTTCCGCTAAACTTTAACAATGCTTTGGAACTCTTCCATTGTTCTCGGAATTCCGATGTAGTTTAAAAATGCATTGGAACTCTTCCATTGTTCTCGGAATTCCGCTGAAGTTTAACAATGCTTTGAAACGTATCCATTGTTCTGGGAATTCTGCTGAAGTTTAAAAATGCTTTGGAACTCTTCCATTGCTCTCGGAATTCTGCTGTAGTTTAAAAATGCTTTGGAACTTTTCCATTGTTCTCAGAATTCCGCTGAAGTTTTACAATGCTTTGGAACTCTTCCATTTTTCTCGGAATTCTGCTAAAGTTTAAAAATGCTTTGGAACTCTTCCATTGTTCTCGGAAATCTGCTGAACTTTAAAAATGCTTTGGAACTCTTCCATTGTTCTCGGAATTCTGCTGAAGTTTAAAAAAGCTTTGTAACTCTTCCATTGTTCTCGAAATTCCGCTGTTGTTTAAAAAAGATTTGGGACTCTTCCATTGTTCTCGGAATTCCGCTGATGTTTAACAATGCTTTTCGAACTCTCCCATTGTTCTTGGAATTCCGCTAATGTTTAAAAATGCTTTGGAACTCTTCCATTGTTCTCGGAATTCCGCTGATGTTTAAAAATGGTTTGGATCTCTTCCATTGTTCTCGGAATTCCGCAAAAGTTTATAAATGCTTTGGAACTCTTTCATTGTTCTCGGAATTCTGATGAAGTTTAAAAAAGCTTTGGAACTCTTCCATTGTTCTTGGAATTCCGTTGATGTTTACTAATGCTTTTGGAACTCATCCATTGTTCTCGGAATTGTGCTAATGTTTAACAATGCTTTGGAACTCTTCCATTGTTCTCGGAATTCCGCTACTGTTTAACAATGCTTTGTAACTCTTCCATTGTTCTCGGAATTCCGCTGAAGTTTAAAAATGCTTTGGAACTCTTCCATTGTTCTCGGAATTCTGCTGAAGTTTAAAATGCTTTGGAACTCTTCCATTGTTCTCGGAATTCCGCTGATGTTTAATAATGCTTTTAGAACTCTTCCATTGTTCTCGGAATTCCGCTAATGTTTATCAAACCTATGGAACTCTTCCATTGTTCTCGGAATTCTGTTAATGTTTAATAATGCTTTTGGAACTCTTTCATTGTTCTCGGAATTCTGCTGAAGTTCAAAAAAGCTTTAGAAATCTTCCCTTTGTTCTCGGAATTCTGCTGAAGTTTAACAATGCTTTGGAACTCTTCCGTAATTCTCAGAATTCTGCTGAAGTTTAAAAATGCTTTGGTACTCTTCTATTGACCTCAGAATTCCAATGAAGCTTAAAAATGCTTTGGAACTCTTCAATTTTTCTCAGAATTCCGCTAAAGTTTAAAAATGCTTTGGAACTCTTCCAATGTTCTGGGAATTCAGCTGAAGTTTAGAAATGCTTTGGAACTCTTCCTATGTTCTGGGAGTTCTGCTGAAGTTAAAAAAATGCTTGGGAACTCTTCCATTGTTCTCGGAATTCCGCTGATGTTTAACAATGCTTTAGAACTCTTCCATTGTTCTTGGAATTCCGCTAATGTTTAACAATGCTTTGGAACTCCTCCATTGTTCTCGGAATGCCGCTTAAGTTTAAAAATGCTTTTGGAACTCTTTCATTGTTCTCGGAATTCCGCTGAAGTTTAGCCATGCTTTGGAACTCTTCCATTGTTCTCGGAATTCCGCTGAAGTTTTACAATGCTTTGAAACTCTTCCATTTTTCTCGGAATTCTGCTGAAGTTTAAAATTGCTTTGGAACACTTCCATTGTTCTCGGAATTCTGCTGAAGTTTAAAAATGCTTTGGAACTCTTCCATTGTTCTCGGAATTCTACTGATGTTTAATAATGCTTTTGGAACTCTTCCATTGTTCTCGGAATACCGCTTATGTTCAACAATGCTTTTGGAACTCTTTCATTGTTCTCAGAATTCCGCTGAAGTTGAAAAATGCTTTAGAACTCTACCATTGTTCTCAGAATTCCACTGAAGTTTAAAAATGGTTTGGAACTCTTCCATTGTTCTCGGAGTTCCGCTGTAGTTTAAAAAAGATTTGGGACTCTTCCTTTGTTCTCGGAATTCCGCTGATGTTTAACAATGCTTTTCGAACTCTCCCATTGTTCTTGGAATTCCGCTAATGTTTAAAAATGCTTTGGAACTCTTCCATTGTTCTTGGAATTCCGTTAATGTTTAAAAATGCTTTTGGAACTCTTTCATTGTTCTCGGAATTCCGCTGAAGTTTAGCCATACTTTGGAACTCTTCCATTGTTCTCGGAATTCCGCTGAAGTTTTACAATGCTTTGAAACTCTTCCATTTTTCTCGGAATTCTGCTGAAGTTTAAAATTGCTTTGGAACACTTCCATTGTTCTCGGAATTCTGCTGAAGTTTAAAAATGCTTTGGAACTCTTCCATTGTTCTCAGAATTCTACTGATGTTTAATAATGCTTTTGGAACTCTTCCATTGTTCTCGGAATACCGCTTATGTTCAACAAATCTTTTGGAACTCTTTCATTGTTCTCAGAATTCCGCTGAAGTTGAAAAATGCTTTAGAACTCTACCATTGTTCTCAGAATTCCACTGAAGTTTAAAAATGGTTTGGAACTCTTCCATTGTTCTCGGAATTCTGCTGTTGTTTAAAAAAGATTTGGGACTCTTCCATTGTTCTTGGATTTCCGCTAAAGTTTAACAATGCTTTGGAACTCTTCCATTGTTCTCGGAATTCCGATGTAGTTTAAAAATGCATTGGAACTCTTCCATTGTTCTCGGAATTCCGCTGAAGTTTAACAATTCTTTGAAACTCTTCCATTGTTCTGGGAATTCTGCTGAAGTTTAAAAATGCTTTGGAACTCTTCCATTGCTCTCGGAATTCTGCTGTAGTTTAAAAATGCTTTGGAACTCTTCCATTGTTCTCAGAATTCCGCTGAAGTTTTACAATGCTTTGGAACTCTTCCATTTTTCTCGGAATTCTGCAAAAGTTTAAAAATGCTTTGGAACTCTTCCATTGTTCTCGGAAATCTGCTGAACTTTAAAAATGCTTTGGAACTCTTCCATTGTTCTCGGAATTCTGCTGAAGTTTAAAAAAGCTTTGTAACTCTTCCATTGTTCTCGAAATTCCGCTGTTGTTTAAAAAAGATTTGGGACTCTTCCATTGTTCTCGGAATTCCGCTGATGTTTAACAATGCTTTTCGAACACTCCCATTGTTCTTGGAATTCCGCTAATGTTTAAAAATGCTTTGGAACTCTTCCATTGTTCTCGGAATTCTGCTGTTGTTTAAAAAAGATTTGGGACTCTTCCATTGTTCTCGGAATTCCGCTGATGTTTAAAAATGCTTTGGATCTCTTCCGTTGTTCTCGGAATTCTGCGGAAGTTTAAAAATTCTGTGGAACTCTTCCATTGTTCTTGGAATTCCGTTAATGTTTAAAAATGCTTTTGGAACTCTTTCATTGTTCTCGGAATTCCGCTGAAGTTTAGCCATACTTTGGAACTCTTCCATTGTTCTCGGAATTCCGCTGAAGTTTTACAATGCTTTGAAACTCTTCCATTTTTCTCGGAATTCTGCTGAAGTTTAAAATTGCTTTGGAACACTTCCATTGTTCTCGGAATTCTGCTGAAGTTTAAAAATGCTTTGGAACTCTTCCATTGTTCTCGGAATACCGCTTATGTTCAACAAATCTTTTGGAACTCTTTCATTGTTCTCAGAATTCCGCTGAAGTTGAAAAATGCTTTAGAACTCTACCATTGTTCTCAGAATTCCACTGAAGTTTAAAAATGGTTTGGAACTCTTCCATTGTTCTCGGAATTCTGCTGTTGTTTAAAAAAGATTTGGGACTCTTCCATTGTTCTTGGATTTCCGCTAAAGTTTAAAAATGCATTGGAACTCTTCCATTGTTCTCGGAATTCCGCTGAAGTTTAACAATGCTTTGAAACTCTTCCATTGTTCTGGGAATTCTGCTGAAGTTTAAAAATGCTTTGGAACTCTTCCATTGCTCTCGGAATTCTGCTGTAGTTTAAAAATGCTTTGGAACTCTTCCATTGTTCTCAGAATTCCGCTGAAGTTTTACAATGCTTTGGAACTCTTCCATTTTTCTCGGAATTCTGCTAAAGTTTAAAAATGCTTTGGAACTCTTCCATTGTTCTCGGAAATCTGCTGAACTTTAAAAATGCTTTGGAACTCTTCCATTGTTCTCGGAATTCTGCTGAAGTTTAAAAAAGCTTTGTAACTCTTCCATTGTTCTCGAAATTCCGCTGTTGTTTAAAAAAGATTTGGGACTCTTCCATTGTTCTCGGAATTCCGCTGATGTTTAACAAAGCTTTTCGAACTCTCCCATTGTTCTTGGAATTCCGCTAATGTTTAAAAATGCTTTGGAACTCTTCCATTGTTCTCGGAATTCTGCTGTTGTTTAAAAAAGATTTGGGACTCTTCCATTGTTCTCGGAATTCCGCTGATGTTTAAAAATGCTTTGGATCTCTTCCGTTGTTCTCGGAATTCTGCGGAAGTTTAAAAATTCTGTGGAACTCTTCCATTGTTCTTGGAATTCCGCTAATGTTTAAAAATGCTTTTGGAACTCTTTCATTGTTCTCGGAATTCCGCTGAAGTTTAGCCATACTTTGGAACTCTTCCATTGTTCTCGGAATTCCGCTGAAGTTTTACAATGCTTTGAAACTCTTCCATTTTTCTCGGAATTCTGCTGAAGTTTAAAATTGCTTTGGAACACTTCCATTGTTCTCGGAATTCTGCTGAAGTTTAAAAATGCTTTGGAACTCTTCCATTGTTCTCAGAATTCTACTGATGTTTAATAATGCTTTTGGAACTCTTCCATTGTTCTCGGAATACCGCTTATGTTCAACAAATCATTTGGAACTCTTTCATTGTTCTCAGAATTCCGCTGAAGTTGAAAAATGCTTTAGAACACTACCATTGTTCTCAGAATTCCACTGAAGTTTAAAAATGGTTTGGAACTCTTCCATTGTTCTCGGAATTCCGCTGTAGTTTAAAAAAGATTTGGGACTCTTCCTTTGTTCTTGGAATTCCGCTGATGTTTAACAATGCTTTTGGAACTCTCCCATTGTTCTTGGATTTCCGCTAAAGTTTAACAATGCTTTGGAACTCTTCCATTGTTCTCGGAATTCCGATGTAGTTTAAAAATGCATTGGAACTCTTCCATTGTTCTCGGAATTCCGCTGAAGTTTAACAATGCTTTGAAACTCTTACATTGTTCTGGGAATTCTGCTGAAGTTTAAAAATGCTTTTTAACTCTTCCATTGCTCTCGGAATTCTGCTGTAGTTTCAAAATGCATTGGAACTCTTCCATTGTTCTCAGAATTCCGCTGAAGTTTTACAATGCTTTGGAACTCTTCCATTTTTCTCGGAATTCTGCTAAAGTTTAAAAATGCTTTGGAACTCTTCCATTGTTCTCGGAAATCTGCTGAACATTAAAAATGCTTTGGAACTCTTCCATTGTTCTCGGAATTCCGCTGAAGTTTAAAAAAGCTTTGTAACTCTTCCATTGTTCTCGAAATTCCGCTGTTGTTTAAAAAAGATTTGGGACTCTTAAATTGTTCTCGGAATTCCGCTGATGTTTAACAATGCTTTTCTAGCTCTCCCATTGTTCTTGGAATTCCGCTAATGTTTAAAAATGCTTTGGAACTCTTCCATTGTTCTCGGAATTCTGCTGTTGTTTAAAAAAGATTTGGGACTCTTCCATTGTTCTCAGAATTCCGCTGATGTTTAAAAATGGTTTGGATCTCTTCCATTGTTCTCGGAATTCCGCAAAAGTTTATAAATGCTTTGGAACTCTTTCATTGTTCTCGGAATTCTGATGAAGTTTAAAAAAGCTTTGGAACTCTTCCATTGTTCTTGGAATTCCGTTGATGTTTACTAATGCTTTTGGAACTCATCCATTGTTCTCGGAATTGTGCTAATGTTTAACAATGCTTTGGAACTCCTCCATTGTTCTCGGAATTCCGCTACTGTTTAACAATGCTTTGGAACTCTTCCATTGTTCTCGGAATTCCGCTGAAGTTTAAAAATGCTTTGGAACTCTTCCATTGTTCTCGGAATTCTGCTGAAGTTTAAAAAATCTTTGGAACTCTTCCATTGTTCTCGGAATTCCGCTGATGTTTAATAATGCTTTTAGAACTCTTCCATTGTTCTCGGAATTCCGCTAATGTTTATCAAACCTATGGAACTCTTCCATTGTTCTCGGAATTCTGTTAATGTTTAATAATGCTTTTGGAACTCTTTCATTGTTCTCGGAATTCTGCTGAAGTTCAAAAACGCTTTAGAAATCTTCCCTTGTTCTCGGAATTCTGCTGAAGTTTAACAATGCTTTGGAACTCTTCCGTAATTCTCAGAATTCTGCTGAAGTTTAAAAATGCTTTGGTACTCTTCTATTGACCTCAGAATTCCAATGAAGCTTAAAAATGCTTTGGAACTCTTCAATTTTTCTCAGAATTCCGCTAAAGTTTAAAAATGCTTTGGAACTCCTCCATTGTTCTCGGAATTCTGCTGAAGTTTAAAAATGCTTTGGAACTCTTCCAATGTTCTGGGAATTCAGCTGAAGTTTAGAAATGCTTTGGAACTCTTCCTATGTTCTGGGAGTTCTGCTGAAGTTAAAAAAATGCTTGGGAACTCTTCCATTGTTCTCGGAATTCCGCTGATGTTTAACAATGCTTTAGAACTCTTCCATTGTTCTTGGAATTCCGCTAATGTTTAACAATGCTTTGGAACTCCTCCATTGTTCTCGGAATGCCGCTTAAGTTTAAAAATGCTTTTGGAACTCTTTCATTGTTCTCGGAATTCCGCTGAAGTTTAGCCATGCTTTGGAACTCTTCCATTGTTCTCGGAATTCAGCTGAAGTTTTACAATGCTTTGAAACTCTTCCATTTTTCTCGGAATTCTGCTGAAGTTTAAAATTGCTTTGGAACACTTCCATTGTTCTCGGAATTCTGCTGAAGTTTAAAAATGCTTTGGAACTCTTCCATTGTTCTCGGAATTCTACTGATGTTTAATAATGCTTTTGGAACTCTTCCATTGTTCTCGGAATACCGCTTATGTTCAACAATGCTTTTGGAACTCTTTCATTGTTCTCAGAATTCCGCTGAAGTTGAAAAATGCTTTAGAACTCTACCATTGTTCTCAGAATTCCACTGAAGTTTAAAAATGGTTTGGAACTCTTCCATTGTTCTCGGAGTTCCGCTGTAGTTTAAAAAAGATTTGGGACTCTTCCTTTGTTCTCGGAATTCCGCTGATGTTTAACAATGCTTTTCGAACTCTCCCATTGTTCTTGGAATTCCGCTAATGTTTAAAAATGCTTTGGAACTCTTCCATTGTTCTCGGAATTCTGCTGTTGTTTAAAAAAGATTTGGGACTCTTCCATTGTTCTTGGATTTCCGCTAAAGTTTAACAATGCTTTGGAACTCTTCCATTGTTCTCGGAATTCCGATGTAGTTTAAAAATGCATTGGAACTCTTCCATTGTTCTGGGAATTCTGCTGAAGTTTAAAAATGCTTTGGAACTCTTCCATTGCTCTCGGATTTCTGCTGTAGTTTAAAAATGCTTTGGAACTCTTCCATTGTTCTCAGAATTCCGCTGAAGTTTTACAATGCTTTGGAACTCTTCCATTTTTCTCGGAATTCTGCTAAAGTTTAAAAATGCTTTGGAACTCTTCCATTGTTCTCGGAAATCTGCTGAACTTTAAAAATGCTTTGGAACTCTTCCATTGTTCTCGGAATTCTGCTGAAGTTTAAAAAAGCTTTGTAACTCTTCCATTGTTCTCGAAATTCCGCTGTTGTTTAAAAAAGATTTGGGACTCTTCCATTGTTCTCGGAATTCCGCTGATGTTTAACAATGCTTTTCGAACTCTCCCATTGTTCTTGGAATTCCTCTAATGTTTAAAAATGCTTTGGAACTCTTCCATTGTTCTCGGAATTCTGCTGTTGTTTAAAAAAGATTTGGGACTCTTCCATTGTTCTCGGAATTCCGCTGATGTTTAAAAATGCTTTGGATCTCTTCCGTTGTTCTCGGAATACTGCGGAAGTTTAAAAATTCTGTGGAACTCTTCCATTGTTCTTGGAATTCCGCTAATGTTTAAAAATGCTTTTGGAACTCTTTCATTGTTCTCGGAATTCCGCTGAAGTTTAACCATACTTTGGAACTCTTCCATTGTTCTCGGAATTCCGCTGAAGTTTTACAATGCTTTGAAACTCTTCCATTTTTCTCGGAATTCTGCTGAAGTTTAAAATTGCTTTGGAACACTTCCATTGTTCTTGGAATTCTGCTGAAGTTTAAAAATGCTTTGGAACTCTTCCATTGTTCTCGGAATTCTACTGATGTTTAATAATGCTTTTGGAACTCTTCCATTGTTCTCGGAATACCGCTTATGTTCAACAAATCTTTTGGAACTCTTTCATTGTTCTCAGAATTCCGCTGAAGTTGAAAAATGCTTTAGAACTCTACCATTGTTCTCAGAATTCCACTGAAGTTTAAAAATGGTTTGGAACTCTTCCATTGTTCTCAGAATTCCGCTGTAGTTTAAAAAATATTTGGGACTCTTCCTTTGTTCTTGGAATTCCGCTGATGTTTAACAATGCTTTTGGAACTCTCCCATTGTTCTTGGATTTCCGCTAAAGTTTAACAATGCTTTGGAACACTTCCATTGTTCTCGGAATTCCGATGTAGTTTAAAAATGCATTGGAACTCTTCCATTGTTCTCGGAATTCCGCTGAAGTTTAACAAAGCTTTGAAACTCTTCCATTGTTCTGGGAATTCTGCTGAAGTTTAAAAATGCTTTTTAACTCTTCCATTGCTCTCGAAATTCTGCTGTAGTTTCAAAATGCATTGGAACTCTTCCATTGTTCTCAGAATTCCGCTGAAGTTTTACAATGCTTTGGAACTCTTCCATTTTTCTCGGAATTCTGCTAAAGTTTAAAAATGCTTTGGAACTCTTCCATTGTTCTCGGAAATCTGCTGAACATTAAAAATGCTTTGGAACTCTTCCATTGTTCTCGGAATTCCGCTGAAGTTTAAAAAAGCTTTGTAACTCTTCCATTGTTCTCGAAATTCCGCTGTTGTTTAAAAAAGATTTATGACTCTTAAATTGTTCTCGGAATTCCGCTGATGTTTAACAATGCTTTTCGAGCTCTCCCATTGTTCTTGGAATTCCGCTAATGTTTAAAAATGCTTTGGAACTCTTCCATTGTTCTCGGAATTCTGCTGTTGTTTAAAAAAGATTTGGGACTCTTCCATTGTTCTCGGAATTCCGCTGATGTTTAAAAATGGTTTGGATCTCTTCCATTGTTCTCGGAATTCCGCAAAAGTTTATAAATGCTTTGGAACTCTTTCATTGTTCTCGGAATTCTGATGAAGTTTAAAAAAGCTTTGGAACTCTTCCATTGTTCTTGGAATTCCGTTGATGTTTACTAATGCTTTTGGAACTCATCCATTGTTCTCGGAATTGTGCTAATGTTTAACAATGCTTTGGAACTCTTCCATTGTTCTCGGAATTCCGCTGATGTTTAATAATGCTTTTGGAACTCTTCCATTGTTCTCGGAATTCCGCTACTGTTTAACAATGCTTTGGAACTCTTCCATTGTTCTCGGAAATCCGCTGAAGTTTAAAAATGCTTTGGAACTCTTCCATTGTTCTCGGAATTCTGCTGAAGTTTAAAAAAGCTTTGGAACTCTTCCATTGTTCTCGGAATTCCGCTGATGTTTAATAATGCTTTTAGAACTCTTCCATTGTTCTCGGAATTCCGCTAATGTTTATCAAACCTATGGAACTCTTCCATTGTTCTCGGAATTCTGTTAATGTTTAATAATGCTTTTGGAACTCTTTCATTGTTCTCGGAATTCTGCTGAAGTTCAAAAACGCTTTAGAAATCTTCCCTTGTTCTCGGAATTCTGCTGAAGTTTAACAATGCTTTGGAACTCTTCCGTAATTCTCAGAATTCTGCTGAAGTTTAAAAATGCTTTGGTACTCTTCTATTGTTCTCAGAATTCCAATAAAGCTTAAAAATGCTTTGGAACTCTTAAATTTTTCTCAGAATTCCGCTAAAGTTTAAAAATGCTTTGGAACTCCTCCATTGTTCTCGGAATTCTGCTGAAGTTTAAAAATGCTTTGGAACTCTTCCAATGTTCTGGGAATTCAGCTGAAGTTTAGAAATGCTTTGGAACTCTTCCTATTTTCTGGGAGTTCTGCTGAAGTTTAAAAATACTTGGGAACTCTTCCATTGTTCTCGGAATTCCGCTGATGTTTACCAATGCTTTAGAACTCTTCCATTGTTCTTGGAATTCCGCTAATGTTTAACAATGCTTTGGAACTCCTCCATTGTTCTTGGAATGCCGCTTAAGTTTTAAAATGCTTTTGGAACTCTTTCATTGTTCTCGGAATTCCGCTGAAGTTTAGCCATGCTTTGGAACTCTTCCATTGTTCTCGGAATTCCGCTGAAGTTTTACAATGCTTTGAAACTCTTCCATTTTTCTCGGAATTCTGCTGAAGATTAAAATTGCTTTGGAACACTTCCATTGTTCTCGGAATTCTGCTGAAGTTTAAAAATGCTTTGGAACTCTTCCATTGTTCTCGGAATTCTACTGATGTTTAATAATGCTTTTGGAACTCTTCCATTGTTCTCGGAATACCGATTATGTTCAACAAATCTTTTGGAACTCTTTCATTGTTCTCAGAATTCCGCTGAAGTTGAAAAATGCTTTAGAACTCTACCATT